>NC_136426.1:43362553-49292553 GCF_052849685.1 Lactuca virosa
TTTTTTAATGTTTGAAAACAAATCTCGGTTGTACGCGTAATCTCAAAGCCATAGGAATCGGCAGAATCTACGGGAGTGATTTGTCTTGTAATGACCAAGTTCAAGTAACATTGGGGCTATTCCGTTGCTGTAATGGTCAAGATTTTGTTCGTTTTGAGTTATTAGAGAGCTGTTAATTGTACTAGTTTGTGTCGAAATCTTTTGTCACAATGTTTGACCTATTTAGGTTTTCCAATATATTATTATAGATGACATTTTTATATTATTAACTACGCATTTATGTTGCATATGTCTGTAATTGCACATAGACTAAGGTAAAAGGAGTAACTATGACGACCTCAATGAACTTTCTGTAAGAAAATAGGGTTTGTAGTAGAGATTTTGATACCAACTTGGATTGTGTGAACATTTTCCGAACTGATATTTCTACCCTATGTTTGGGTTACAAGAAATTCGGCCTAGGATAATCTAAGAGGACACTTACGATTCTAGGCATAGAAGTCGTAAGCCAAATTGCTAAAAAGATTATGTGAGTGTTTGAAGAAAAACCAGAGCTAAATTTCGTGTGTCTCTTCTAAAAAGGAAGAGTCGTTTATATATAATAAACGAGATTAGGGTTGGCCGTCATGAGTTGCTTTGGAAGCAAGTCAGCGGGACCACAGCCAGGGGCTCTGCCCCTAGACCCCGCTAAAGGGGCGCTGCCCCCGGACCCCCGATATGTCGTCGAACCGGCCTCTAATTCGATCTTATACATGCATGCACTCCGCACAAAGCCTGTACATATATTAGAGTACAAATTATGAAACCCCATTAGCTCACATGTTAGTTCTAGTTATATAAAATGACATGGTGACACTAAAATCGCCAACACTTTCACATGATCACCTGTAATATCAATGAACTTTGTAAGAAGTCCGAGAAGAAACCAGATGTCACTAAATCAGCCAAGATCAATAACAAGTTTTGGTGGGTGACCAAAAAATAGTTTCCCAACTTAGTTCTATATCAGGGAGTTGAAGGATATATAAGTAGGGTGATGGTGGAAATCTGGATTCCTTATGGATCGACAGATCGTGTATGTTCACTTTCTGAACTAATATTTTCACTCTATGCATGGGCTACAGGAAATCCATTATACGATAATCGAAAAGGACACTTATGTATCTACGCATAAAAACACAAATCAAATCGCAAGAGAATTCTATTTTCGTTTAGAAGAAGAGCTGAGAAAATGGTTCTGTCTACGGCTCAAAAGATGAGCCGTATATATGCATGACAGATTAGGGTTTTCTCCTCTAAATTAGTTAGGAGAATCTCGAATTTAATAGCATAATCAATGATTTCCAAAACTGGCGAGATGTGTCAATTTTACCATAATCACCCAATAGAATTCGGTTTTTCTATAAAGAAACTAATTCAAATTTCCGAAGACCTTTTGGGGAACTGCCCCTTGACCCCCGCCTGAGATTGCAGCGGGACCATTGCCAGCGGCTCCGCCCCTTGGACCCCGCTAGGGACGCTGCCCCTAGGACCCTGTAAAGGAAAGCGGCCCCCTTGACCCCCGCCTTTTGTCGTACTGGCTTATAATTTAATCTTATATATGCATGCGCACCGCATTCCTCAAACATATAATATAGAGTACAAACAATAAGCCCCTTAGCTCACATGTCAGTTCCAATTACACAAAATGGCAGGTGAAACTAAAATCACCAACAAGATGGACATATATTTAAAAGGAACAGAAAGCACAACAGCAGTTTTAACATCAAACTTTTAGAGGCACACTAGAACACATAAACAAACTTCTGTTGACACTAAATATAAAAGCCAACGCCTACATGCAGCTTGGCTCAAGAACCGACAATTAGCACCTTGATATGACATTGAACTTTGAATGAACCACTAAGATTTACATCGAACAAGATCATGCCAAAACTTCCAAAGAACTTTGGTAATACAACAACCAGACACTCCCTTGAGGCTTGAACATGGAATCTTTTAAACTTCACTTGAACATCAACAAACCCTGCCTTATACTTGAGCCTCTTATATACATCTTATTATAATAACAACCGAACTTCAACCCCACAATGTATGTGAGCCCTTGATGTACATCTTATTATAGAGCAAGAAAAAAAGTGAGAAAGGATTTGGAAAATATAAGAAGTTGTAATAAGGAAAAAAATGTTAAATTGGGAAATTTGGTCATTTTACATGACCAACAAGAAAAATAATAGTAAATATAATTATTACAAGAAATTATTTGGGATTATGAAATTATAGTGCCATCGCATGAAACTCAAGGGCAAAGATGGAAGAACTTGTGAAATTAGAATTTCACATAAAATGTTAATAATGTCAACTTTAAGACTATAAAACCCAAATTTAGACGCAAGATAAGTAACAAGTGTAAAAAGTAATTTATATTAGGCATAAAATTGAAATGACTCCAAGTCGAATTAGCTCGAAACAAGTTGTGATGAAGCAGTTATGGTATCGCAAAGTTGATGAGAAATTAGAAAGTTAGAGAGAAGTAGGTTGAAGTCGAGTAACTCATGATCTGGAGAGAATGATAAGAAATTTTATAAACGAAAGTTTTAGTGACCATGAATATGGGAACAAAGGAAAAAGATTCATGTCATTTGGACATAAGATGAAAGAGTTATGGCCATTTCAAAAAGACTAGTTAAATAATAAAATGGCCAGAAATCAGTATGAACCCATATTCATGACTTAATATCTCGATATGTGTACGCATTTAGCCAAAGATATATAAAGATACATTGCATTACTCTTCATTAGTTTTGAACTATATAAATATCATAGAAAATGACATTTACTAAACTGCATAAATAAAGGAAGAATGAATGAAACTTCAAGGAAAATGATTAAGGCATGGAAAAGGGATAAAAATGGATTGTAGTCTGTTTAAAATATATGGACAAGGCCTAATACACGCGTGACCCATGTGAGAGAGTTGCCTAGTCGTTAAGCGGCATGTGATAGCCGACCACCTTTCACTCCGTCGTCACATAGCGGCGCATGAGGGGGTCCCAACATCTTAAATTTTGAAACGTTATAGGTAACTATCATACCTATATGGGGATATATTACAAACGCAATTGGGAGGACATTTGACCCTCTAAACATCCTAATTTCGGAACAAATCAAGATACTGTCATCCAATAATTCCTTCAAACTCACTACATATGTTCTTTGTGTAATTACTATGTATAAATGATCTAAAGAGTAAATCAAGAACAAATCAAAGGTATTTTGGCAATCAACTAAAGAAAACAAGGATTTAAACTAATCCTGTCATTTTGTATGGATTAAAAAGTGGGAAATCATGAGGTGAATTCATGAACCCTGATTCAACTCATGAACCCTAATTTTTAGGGTTTGATTATACGATGAAATTGGGATTAGATAACTGTAATACAAGTTGTATAAACATGCTATTTGCAAGAAATATCATGTATTAGATATTGTAACTTAGCTAATAATCCATGGATTGTGTGAATTTGGAGAAAACGACAAATCTATAAAAGAAATAAGTTTTTATGAATTATCGATGGTGTATTGAAGTAATTGTTGGGTTTCTTAAGCATCAAATACATTATCTAAGGTAACGAAAACAATCATAAGATTTACATAAGTATACATACACCCTAGAATCTAGGTTTTACTAGTTTTAGCAACGTACTTTAAAACTCAACAAAAGAAAGGAATTAGTAACTTCTTGATTGCTTGATTGTGATCTTGTGACTACCAGTTCGTCGCTATGGATGAAGGATCCAACGTAGCACCTCTCTAATGAATTCATACCTACAAGACCAAAAGCAAAAGGAAGAAACCCTAGTTTAGGGTTTATGTGAAATTCACTAACCCTAGGAGAAGGGTTATGAATTTCGTATACTAGGAGAGAGAGAGAAAGAGAGAGAGAGAGAGAGAGAGAGATAGAGATAGAAAGAGGAGAGAAGTGAATGATTTATAGGTGAATCCTTATCTGATTCAAACCTACGATTTCCCTATCTAGGGAGCCCTCAAAATCGTCCCTTACAGGCTCTCCAAGAGCTTCTGGAATATTCCAATTAATCCAGTGGATTAATTAATATTAGAGCCCTTTACTTAATTAGAACCTTTTAAGTGATTACCAAAATGATTTCTAACTAATTTATTAGTTCCTCAATAAATTAAGAACTTATTTATCTCCATTTCCTTATGCCATTTGGATCATGAGGCCAACCAAAAATGACCCTGCTATTATTAAAAATATTACCAAAATAATTAATGGCCCTGGACACTATTTCCAACAGTAACGACTGTTATTAATATAATATAAGCTTGAATTTGGTAATTGTGGTGTTGCATAACTTAAAAATGTTATGGAAATGGTTATGATCATACCCAAAGTGTTATGACAATACATGAATGATAATACAACTTGATGAGTCATTGAATTAGTTGCTAAGATTGTAAGATTAGTACATAATATTTGAATCGGACATATCTTATCATGGATTAAATACTACATGAAAGGAATGAACAGTTATATAAGGATTGACCTGACTATTGAGATGAGTAGATATGGATTTTTATCATGGGATAATTTGTAAAAAGTTATTTTCTATAACGTAAATGTTAATTTTCATATGATTATTATTATTGCAAGAAAGATTATGATACTTGTTCTAAGTTATGAGTACCGCAAGCATGAAAAATGTTTATAAATATTGTTTTGAGTAAATGTATAATTTGAACTGTGTTTTCTATTTTAGTTTTTTCTGTAACTTTTATCATGAATTTATGCAAAATCTTACAAACAAGAATTGAGTTCATTGTTTTGGTTCATTTTAGATTACCAAGTCAACGAAAAACCATGTCATAAGTTTAAGAGTATTTGATAATACGATTTTTGATTTGGTTTATTTTATGAAATATTGACAAATGGTCAAGTTTTCTTGAAAGTTTGAAGTTTGCTATTGTTTTGATACATGTTTTGAAGCATTGTTGGTAGTTATAGTTTTAAATGACATAACATGTTAAACTGGTTTTTATTTGAGTTTGGGTAAGTTATGCCTTGATAGAGTTTTTAGTTAATATTATGAATGCGATTTTTGATTTGGTTTATTTTATGAAATATTGACAAATGGTCAAGTTTTCTTGAAAGTTTGAAGTTTGCTATTGTTTTGATACATGTTTTGAAGCATTGTTGGTAGTTATAGTTTTAAATGACATAACATGCTAAACTGGTTTTTATTTGAGTTTGGGTAAGTTATGCCTTGATAGAGTTTTTAGTTAATATTATGAATGCATTCATTTTGAGATGGTTTAGACATATGTCCCAATAACGGGATGAGAATGATATGCCAGGATGGCACCTACAATCGCGAAGTAGATGCCTAACTTATAGATACCATAATGAGTTGATATGTTATTCTCCTTTTGACAAGCAAGATACGGGTAACCAGTAAGGTATTCTACTGGTCTATGACCTAACGACCATATTTCTATATGGAGAAAAGATACGAGGAAACCCATCAGGTTTCATGATAGGTCTTCGACCTAAGGTTCGTATTTTATACGATGCATGATACGAGGAAAACCTGTAATTGTTTTCAATTATTTTCAGTTTAAGATCATGCAAATCGATTTCGTTTTTTTTACATGAAATTTTTTTGGGTTTTAGTTTTATTGAAAGGTTTATGATCATGCAGTATGTATTTTATATATTTTCATGAATTTTGATTTGAGAATAATTTATATTGAGCTTTTTAAACATGTTTTGTAATTATATTTCAATGCTTCGAGTTTGAAATAAGTTAAACTTCTATCAAATATTTTTAAAATACAAAGGATTAGTTAAATAAAAGATCATTTGAAATGTTTTATTATTTGACAAGTCTTAAATCCATGTAAATCACGAAACAATTCGTCTTACATATTTTGTTTGAAATGTCATGTATCTCAGGTTTGGAAGAAAATAAGTATGGATTGCATAAAGAGTTTTAGAAGATAGATGGAGTGGAGTTTATATAGACTCCTATTTATGATATTTTGTAAATGCTTATTTGCTTACTATGATTGTGTATTTATAATATGTTTTTTTAAATCTCTATTTTAAATGTACAAAAGATGGGGTGTTAGAAAGAACCCATTTATGGCATCAAACTTTGTAACCAGCATGTATCACCCAATTGTGGAATGGAAGTGACATCAAAAATACCATATCAGTCCAAACATATTCATAATAAAAAGAATAGTCACACGTTCATGGTTTTAAACACGGATGACAAAAAATGCCAACTTTTACAACCATTGCTCACCTAAAAATTTCTACCATTGGACCAGAATTGTAACGTCCCATTTTCAAAAATAAAATTTTCATTTTAAATTAGGTAAAACATTGTTTCCATAAAAACCAAGTCAACGAAAAACCATGAATATCAAATACAGTCATCCCAAAAATCAAAGTATCATAAAAAATGTGGAATCACAAAGACTGTTGATGAGTGTGTACAGTTAAGCTTTCACCTTTCGGCGATCATATGAAGTACCTGAAACATAATTAAAATCCACAACGATAAGCACGAAGCTTAGTGAGTTCCCTTTCTAACTACCACCATGGTCCAAAAGTCAAATAAGGCACACAAAGGTTCTGGAGTTCACTCAAACTCCAAGAACAATAAGATATGGACCAAAAAGCTCATCAAATGAACTAGAACTAGATCTAGAGATCTAATGAGCAAGGTGAAGAGTTTACACCTCCAAAAATCTAGAAATGTGAAGAAGATGCAAGATTTAAGATGGAACCAAGCACACAAGTACCAAAATGGACTCCTTCTTCCTTCAATCTTAACAAAAGTGGCTTCACACACACACCAAAAAAACGTATAGAGGCTAGGGTTTGGATGGGATAGGATCTCAGAAGGTGAAGGCTGAAAAATGAGGAATACCCTTTGGTTCGGTGCCTTTAAATAGGGTATAAACCCGGAGATCTAGAGTCTGCACTAAAATAGCTGCCACGCCATGGCCAAAACCTTGCCACGTCGTGGCATCCATTGCGAATGCGCATCTCATATCGATGTTGGCACACTGTGGCACCCAATATGCTATTTCGTGGCCAAACCCAAAATCCTCAAAATAAGATTCTTAGTTAAATTAAACTCGAAAGAAGCATACCTGAAAAACAAATGTTATAATTCTCCCCCACTTGAATCGGATTTCGTGCTCGAAATCTACGACATCAAATAAGTCTAGGTAGTGGGTGTGTATCTCCTACTCAGGTTCCCAAGTCCATTCGGAACCCTTCCTATGTTGTCATTGCACCTTAACCAAGCCCACCACCTTGTTGCGCAAGGCATTCATATTCCTGTCAAGAATCGTCACCGGTCGCTGAACATAATTCAGACATTCATCGACCAAAATATCATCTAATGGAACTACAACTGACTCGTCGGTCACACACTTTCGTAACTGAGAAGCATGGAAAGTGTTATGGATCTGACTGAGCTCCTTCAGTAGATCCAATAGGTAGGCCACTTTCACCACTCTATCCATTACTAGGAACATTTCCCTGATTCCTGAAACGAATAATACCTTTGGAGGGGGATACTTTTAGAAGTACCATATCCCCAACCTGGAACTCCTACTTTGAACGAAGTCGGTTCGCATAACTCTTCTGCCGACTCTCGGTTCTCAGGTATATCTGCCTGACCTACTGAATAAGCTCCGTCGTCCTGAGAACCACCTCCGTGCTCCTCATGAATCCCTGACCAACCTCTCCCTAGTAAACCGGGGTATGACACTTCCTCCCATATAGAAGCTCGTATGGAGGCATACCACTACTGGCATGATGGTTGTTGTTATAAGAAAACTCTGCCAAATGAAGGTAGAAGTCCCAACTCCCACTGAAATTAATGATACAGGCCCTTAACATGTCCTCGAGAGTCTGAATAGTCCGCGCACTCTGGCCGCCTATGTGCGTATGATATGCAGTACTAAAATGCAGCCTGGTACCCAACTCCTTATGAAACCTCTTCCTAAACCTGGAAGTTAACCGAACGTCTCGATCTGAGACTATGGAAACAAGAACCCAATTACGAGCCACAAACTCTCGAATATATATGTCAACCAATTTCTCGGCCGATGACCTCTCCTAAATATCAAGGAAATGGGGACTCTTGGTCAAATGATCCACAATAAACCAAATAGCATCTAGTCCCTTGGTCATCCTTGGTAACTTGGTGATAAAATCCATGGTGATTTTCTCCCATTTCCACACATGGACCTATAAAGGCTACAACTTACCATGGGGTCTTTGATGCTCGACCTTGACCTTATGACAAACCAGGCACCTCTAGACGTACCATGCTATCTCCCAATTCATGCAGGTTTACCAATAACTGAGTCTCAAGTCTCGATACATTTTTGTCGCGTCAGGGTTAATCGAGAACTTAGACTTATGAGCTTCTTCTAATACCGTTTGACGAATTCCACCGAAAACCGGAATCCAAACCCTCAAATACTGACTCAGCAGACCGCGCCTATCAGTGATAAAAGCAGTAAGTTGACCCCTGATCCTCTCCTTTTTCCAATTCTCTCTCTTGATTCCCTCAGCTTGTGCTTCTCTGATCATATCCAGAAGTGGTGAAATGATGGTCATCCTCAAACATAGGTCTCGAATAGGAGTACCAGTCGTCTTATGGCTCAAAGAATCGGCCACCACACTGGCCTTCTCCGGATCATATAAGATCTCGCAGTCGTAATCCTTAACCACATCAAGCCACCTCAAACTCTTGTGATTCATGCAGATAGTACAACATACCTCGTATAAATAATGGCGCCAAATATTAAGGGTGAAAACCATTTCCCCCAACTCAATATCGTGAGTAGGATAATTTGCCTCATAAGGCTTTAGCTGCCTCGAAGCGTAAGCTATCTTATGTCCCCTTTACATCTAAACGGTACCCATGCCTAGAATTGACACATCACAATATATTACAAAGTCATCAACTCCCTCATGGAGTTCCAGAACTGGCGCCACACATAACCTCTGTCGTGGGGTCTCGAAATCCACCTGCTGCTCAGGCCCCAGCGAAAAGGGACATCCTTACTGGTCAACCTGGTAAGAGGAACCGCAATCTTGGAGAAATATCTGATAAATCTCTTGTAGTAACAAGCCGACCCAAGGAAACTCCATATCTCAGATGGAGATCTTGGAACTTCCCACTAAATCACCGCCTCTAAATTTTGGCCGGATCGACCAAAATACCATCCTGGTTGATGAGGTGTCCCAAAAACTGAACCTTGCACAACCAGAACTCGTACTTGGAGACCTTGGAGTATAATCTCTCCACCCAAATAACCTTAAGAATCTCTTAAAGGTGATCCTTATGTTGCTCCTTATTCTTAGAGTAAACCAAGATATCATTAGTAAAAATGATCACCGATCGATCCAGCATCAGCCTGCACACCCGGTTCATGAGATCCATGAACGTCGCTGGTGTGCTGGTAAGTCCAAAAGCCATCACAAAGAACTCGTAATAACCGTAACGAGTAAAGAAGTTTGTCTTCTAAATTTTATCCTCCCTAACCATCATATGATGGTAGCCTGTCGTCAAATTGATCTTGGACAACCAAGACGTTCCCTGCAGTTGGTCAAAAAGATCATCAATCCTTGGCAATGGGAAACGGTTTTTCACCGTCAACTTGTTCAACTTCTGGTAATCAATGCACATCCGGTGCAAACCATGCTTCCTCTTAATAAAAAGGATCGATGCTCCCTACAGCGAGCTGCTCAACCGAATGAATCCATTGCCCATCAACTCTTGGAGTTGTGAAGACAACTCTTGCATCCCAGGCGGTGCAAGGTGATATGGTGCCTTGGCAATCGGGGTAGCACCATGAATCTCGTCGATCCTAAACTCCATCTGCCTCTCAGGAGGCATGCCTGGTAGATCCTATGGGAAAACATCAGGAGACTATCTCACCACAGGAACATCAGAAACTGAATTCTTCTCCTCCACTCGAGTGTAAACCACATATGTAAGGTAACTCAAAGATCCATGCTGAAGATACTACCTAGCTCTGGCGGCCGAATAGAAGGCTGAACCAACTCTAGTTCCTTCCCCATAGATGGTCATCTCTCCCCCAGTTGGGATACGAACTACCACTAACTAGCGCTCACAGTGAATCAACGCTCTGAACTGGATCAACCAATCCATACGATCATGCATACATCTCTCATCGGAATAGGAATGAGGTCGATCGGGAACCCCACATGAAAAATCTCCAACACATAGTCATGGTAAATATATGAGGCTGAAACCGTGTTGGCATCAACGATGAAGACCTCCAGAGGTCGATCCAATGATCCAAGGGAAACACAAAATTCCCTACTAAACGCAGATAACACAAAATATTGACTCGCACCCGAGTCAAACAACACTAATGCAGGTAATGAATTCACTAGGATGTACCTACAGGAGCATGAATATAACCATACATTAAATATAAATTGACATAAATATAAATGAACACATACCAGTAACGGTGTCATGCGCCGCTCTGGCCTCCTATGCTCTCAAATGGAAAGCTCTCCCTTGGGCCTTTGGGGCCTCGACCTTCCTCTGGCGTCCGTCATTGATGTGTAAACTCATAGGAGCTGGATTCTATACTGGTCTCGAGGCAAGCAATGGGCAGTGAACCTTCACATGGCCCATCTGGTTGCAGCTGAAGCAGCCATGAAAACCTTTCATACAATCCTTCACAAAATCTCCCCTCCTTGCCACACATATAAAACACCGACCATGACCGACAGGGTCCCTCGTGACCTTTACCGCACTTGCTGCAAGTGCGGCCTCCCTGACCTCTTGATCTTGAATCAGCGGATTTGAACTGCTTAGTCGCCGACTGCGACTGCACTGGAACATGCATTTTCTATCTCTTCTGGTTCTCAATCTCACCCTCTCTTTCCTGCATCTCCAACTCAACCTCTCTCCTCTTGGCATTGGACTGCAACTCAGCCAATGTACAGTACTGGGTGTTCATCACAAACTCCCTAACGTCCTTCTTGAGCATACTCGAGCATCAGGTCATATGTACCTGCTCCGAAGAAGCATACCCTGGGAAAAATAAAGACCTATCATGGAACATCTTGGTGATCTCGGTCACTGACTCCGTCCTCTGCCTGAGGAACATGTACTCCTGAGCCAGCCCCTCTCTCTCTCTTCTAATGACACATATTCATCACAAAACATCTTAGAAAATTGGTCCCAAGTCAATACGGCCCACTCCGCAGGAGAATAGCTCTGAGTCACAAACTTCCACTAGTCCTTAGCTCCCAGGCAAAAAAGGTTCAGCGCAAATTGAACCTTCAGATCCTCCGAACATGAAAAGGTATAGAAACATCCATTGACATCATAAATCCATCTCATATCAGCAATCGGGTCCTTGATCCCATCAAACTTCGGGGGCTTCGTGTTGTTAAATTCTTGGTACTACATTGAATCACCCCCATGTGGTCTCACATCGGAAACGACAACGACGATAACAACCTTAGTGACGACTTCATAGATCTCGTCGAACAGCTCGATCATTGTGGTCTTAACAGACCCGAACATCTCAGGGATCGCCTCCCTCATTGTTTCGGCCACCTTAACAACAATGATACTATGGATCTCATCATCACTGGTGCCCGGTTTCTTCGGATCGCTACAGCCTAAACCTCAGTTAGTTACCACCATACTGAAACATATGAGGAAAAAAAGTCAAAATCAGGCCATATCATACACATACACATTACACACTCCCACTAGCTCCTTAGCAGTCTCGTAAGTCTTCCTGAATCTCATATGAATCCTATGCTACTAGTAGTATAGGCCCATACTACCTTCCACACCTATCCATATTTGATCCAGAATTCCTCCCAATGCTCCTATTCATGAAGCTATCTCGCAGTAAGTGCATCATCACACACATCTATATGCTCCAAAGAGCCACGACTACTCCTTCGTACTCATCCTAGGTTCCTCCTCAACCAACTTCCTGCACCGCTATAAGTCTCCACTAATCTCCCTAATTGATCTGCGTATACCAATCATACATAATCCATGATCCAATAGACGGTCGAATAAATGATTCCACCCTAAGTACATAACCAAACAATAAACATGAAATAAGGCTAAACCAGGCATTCTAGGTCTATAAAATCCTAATTGTGTACAACTATATAGTATACACATAGCAATTAACGGTATTTATTTAAACTCCTAGCATAGAGTCACATCCATTCCCCTAGACTATAAGTCATCATAAAATCAAGTAACTCTATCATGCAATTCCTGAAGGGATCCTTAGCCTATCAACTAACATGCATCTATAACATAACATATACCAACAACTCAATTACAACATATAAAACAAGTACGGACATTTTGGGAAAATCGCTTTTCTCGGGCTCCGACTGACTGTACACATCAAATCTTCCTCTTCCTTCTTTAAAAATTACTTAATTTCATAAGATGTTTTTTAAATCTCTATTTTAAATGTACAAATGATGGGGTGTTACAAAGAACCGATTTATGGCATCAAACTTTGTAACCAACATGTATCACCCAATCGTGGAATGGAAGTGACATCAAAAATACCATACCAGTCCAAACATATTCATCATAAAAAGAATAGTCACACGTTCATGGTTTTAAACACGGATGACAAAAAATGCACACCAATTCTAAACCCCACTTATAAGTACACCACCTAAAAGAAAAAAAATAAACAAGAAAGTGACAACTTTTACAACCATTGCCCACCTAAAAATTTCTACCATTGGACCAAAACTGTAACGTCCCATTTTCACAACCAAAATTTTTATTTTTAAATTAGGTAAAACATTGTTTCCATAAAAACCAAGTTAAGGAAAAACCATGAGTATCAAATACATCCATCCCAAAAATCATAATATTATAAAAATGTGGAATCACAAAGACTGTCGATGAGTGTGTACAGTCAAGCCTTCGCCTTTCCGCGATCATCTGAAGTACTTGAAACATAATTAATCCACAACAGTAAGCATGAAGCTTAGTGATTTCCCTCTCTAACCACCACCATTGTACATAAGTCAAATAAGGCACACAAAGGTTCTGTAGTTCACTCAAATTCCAAGAACAAGAAGATACGAACCAAAAAGCTCATAAAACGACCTAGAACTAGATCTAGAGATGTAATGAGAAAGGTGAAGACTGTGTACCTCCAAAATTCTCGAAATGTGAAGAAGATGCAAGATCTAAGCTGGAACCAAGTATACAAGCACCAAAATGGACTCCTTCTTCCTTCAATCTTCACAAAAGTGGCTTCACACACACCAAAAACACATATGGAGGCTAGGGTTTGGATGGGATAGGATCTCAGAAGATGGAGGCATTCAAGTGAGGAAAACCCTTAAATAGGGTAAAAACCCGAAGATCTAGGGTTTGCACCAAAATAGCCACCACACCGCGGCTAAAACCTTGCCACCACATGGCATCCATTGCGAATGCTCGTCGCATATCGATGTTTCCACGTCGTGGCATCCAGTGCGCCATGTTGTGGCCAAACCCAACATCCTTAAAATAAGATTCTTAATTAAATTAAACTCGAAAGAAGCATACATAAAAACGGATGTTATAAAAAGGCATTCCAAACACATGCTAGTAAATTAAGTTTTGTGGGTTTTTAGCATTTTGAAAAACTTATTAGTAAATTCAATCTGAAAATTTTAGTAGATAATATCAACATCATGTATCCCTCTATTCCCGTGGGTTCATAAATAACACATTCTTCATGTAAAACCCCTAACAAATCTCTTCCCTTTTGAGAGGCAAACATGAAACACACATATGGATGTTCTGCCTTATTGTTAGTGTATCCTACATCGGCTAACTAGACATGATCCCTTATCTCTCCATAGATGTTGGAGTCTACCATATCTTAATAAGGAAACTTTTGGAGAGTAAATTAAAGACTCTCTCTCTCTCTCTCTCCCTATATATATATATATATATATATATATATATATATATATATACCTATATCTTGTATGGTATTTGAAAAGTAAACTAAAGACTTCACATATATCTTACACGTTATCTAAATCGATGTCTAACTGCTATGTAACTTAAAACCTTCTTATCCATTCCAATATCTATTTGTCGAGGATGAGTTGAACCTTGCTAGCAAGTTTACAGCAAAAGCAATGTCAGGTGTAGTACAATTTGCAAGATACATACGTGTGATATCCTCTAATTTTCAGAACCAATTAAAACTTTTCTTTATGCTTACATTATCATTGATGCGGAATTTCCCAGTATATTTGAAAACTTTTGAGTACAAGTGACTGTCTCAATTTAATAAAACCCTAAGGATGTCATAATGGATATAGAAACATAAGTTACAACATAAATACCTAATGGTCCTGAACTCTATTGCACGTTTTCTTTTAAATCACGTAGCATCTGTGACATCCCCAAATTCACGGTCATTTTAAAAATTTTATTTATGCTTATATAAAAACCAGAGTACCCTTTTTGAAAAGTAGTATTATAGAATTTGTTCCCAGAAAACATGATAAATATATTATCAAAGCATATCCGAAGAAATGTATTTTGTTTATATTAAAACTTTGGGATGTCATTGTCAATATAGAAACATAAGCATAAACTGACCTTACATTCATTTACACTAGTGTTTTACATCTACTTCAATCTCTCAGTGTAATGTGTCTTCGTATCGATACATGTAATACAAATAAACTGAGTGGGTCAGGTTGGGAAAACCTGGTGAGTACATTGGGTTTTCAACCCACAATAATAAAGTTATTATGTTTCATCATCAAACAATTAACCCAATTACCCATCCCCATTATATTCTATGTGTAAGATGAAAGTAACTATGCACTCACTTGTTAAAGTGATGATTCCAAACTCGGGCAGCGCTTCGCTTCTAACAATTTTATTCTCCTTCGACGAAACCTAGTATTATTAGCACTAGATTTTAGTCTAATATTTATTGTGACTATTTACGAGCGATATTGTTTTATAAGTGTTAAACAATAATTTTCAACTACTATGTACAGAGAGGGGTCAGACATGAAACACCGGAGGGCAGGACCATTTTGGCATTAAAGCTGTTCTGAAATCCAACAACCCTATGCGGCCCTTCAAACCAGATTTCCCGTACCACGAGTAGTTAAAAGATATTATAATGACACTTTATATTTTATAATACTTAACACATATATTGTTTATAGGTTCATAATAACGATAATAAACTTAAACATAAGTTATACTTAAAGTAGGGTAAGCATAACTCACTTACAATGATGTTCAGCTAGAAACCGGGCTCTGCGGGGGCAGAACTTCCGAGCCAAAAGCTCTTCTTCTCGAAGCCTTCTGGCGCTCCGGGACTCGCCTCTAGCACTTAGGAAGTACTAGGGACGGGGGGGGGGGAAGTTTTGGAGTATTGAGAGAGAAATAAGGGTAAAGATGTGAGGAAATGAGGAGAACTTCGCACCAATTTATAGGAGGTTGGATGCGAGTGCGCGGGGGGTACCTTCAGTGTATGTTGGGCGTACTCAGTATGCGGGGCGTCCGAAGTGCTACATTGCGCGTATGAGGCCAGGTGTAAGCTCCACATGTGAGGTAGTGGGGAGGAAGCAAGGGTCCGGATGGCGCCACGTGGAGAAAGCTGGGACCGCGTATGCGAGTGCGCAGGGCGTAATGCCAGCTGCGCGGGGCGTACACGTGTCACCCTCGCATCCATGCATAAATTAATAAACTTCTAAATTTCATAACTTTCGCATACGAGCTCCATTTTTGACGTTCTTTATATCCACGCATAGGTATCGACGGGATCTACAACTTTTGTTTAGACTCTGTCGGCTAATTTTGAATTTATTTTTAAAGTTATTTTTTAACAGGCTTAGACATGTACAGTCCGTTAAAAATTCATAACTTTGTCACCCGACGTCCGTTTTCGTCTGTCTTTATATCATTGAGCTCCTATTAATGACATCTTCGATTCTTGTTTAGATTGTGTCGGCTAAAAATCGGTCGATCTAAAATTCGAATTCTGGATTGTGCACTGTTATGTTAAATCTTAGAAAAATCATAACTTCCTCATACGAAGTCAGATTTGGACGTTCTTTTTATGCACGCTCTCGGTAGAACGTATACTACGACTTTTGTTTAGATCGCTAAGGCTAAAAAGTAATTTATCAAACATTCACTTTTTACGTTACACGGTGTCGTGCCGGTTTAGCAGTAAAAGTTCGACGAGTCATAACTTTTTCGTTATAACTCAGAATTCAGTGTTCTTTATATGTACGGAACCCTTGTGACATATACTATAACATAGTAAGATTATTTTTTATAAATAATCTTCTATAAAAAGTCATTTTTGACGCTTATTGTCTCTAAACTGACTAGCTCGAATCTACGGGCGTTACAACATCCTATTCAAGTTCCAATAGCTTAATTCTTGGTACCTGTGATGCATATAAATTGAGTGGGTCAGGTTTGGAAACCTGGTGAGATACATAGGGATTTCAATCCCTCAATATTGTTATGATAATATTCCCTAATTATCATACCTGCAAAACCAACCTTTACTATACAATATTCACATAGGCTTACATTCCCACCTATCCATTCCTATCAATCCTCATAGATTATCAAGGATTATTTATATCTTCTAATGGAAAGTTAATAACCTTGACTACTCAGCTAGGGGCTTCCTTGGCTGGTGCAGTCATAAAGGCATATGGGTCATCAGAGTAATTGATGAAGATGGTAGCTCATTTCATCTACGTCTATGAGTAATGAGCTCACGCCACCAACATAATTCACAAGACTATCTAGAATGATCAAGTGTTGTCACCTACTCTTGAAGGTGACCATACATACCGTTATAGCTGCCTGATTTGGACCCACCATTTATGGTCATCAAAGGGGAATACTATAATGTATTCCACTTTAAACACCTCACTAAATCCAACCTAGACATCACTCCCGTAAGTGGATCAATCAGTATAATGACTTGGAATCCCTGATAAATCTTAATTATAGGTTCATGACAACGACTTATGACTATAATTAAAAGTTTCTATTTACCTGCTATCTGACACCACAGGGCTTCAACGAAGGGGTCGAAAACTCGGGGCTAAAAGGGACTAAGGGTGGAAACAGATCCAGAGAGAATTGGAGTGAAGGGACGAAGAAATGAGCTGAAGATCAAAGGTATGTATACCTGGATTTAGAGTGCACGCCGCACATAGATTAGGAGCGCGCCACACATCTGGTTGGAAGAGGGTGACGTGTCGCTTTCTGCTTGGTGCCACATGTCGCATTCTGGGTGGTTTGGCAGTGGATACCACACATGCTATCTGTGTGTACGGTTGCGCTCGGAAAATTCTGATTTCTTAGAAAATTCATATCTTCTTCATACGGGCTCCGTTTTTGACGGGTTGTATATCCACGCATACCTATCAATGAGATCTACAACTTTCATTTAGACTTTTTCATTTTTATTTAAAGTTATATTTATAACAGGGAGTACTATAATGTACACCCGTACAAAGCTACCGTACATCAACACCTGAAAGTGTCACATAACAGAACTTTACTCTCTGTTCCTAGCTCACACACAATCTCGTAATGAGACTAACCAATATAAAACTAAACTGAACTAGGTATATTCCATAAGACTAAGTTTATCCCTAGACAAGATTATGATCCTGTAACCAACTTCTAATACCAACTCTATTCTTAGGTGACACTAACCTATCTTCAGTTTATGTATATTCGATACAGAGTATTTGGTATTATTATTCGTTTATCATTTCAACGATGCTACTTCTAATATTATGATATAGTATTATCTATAATAGAACAATATCGGGTTCGCATATAGTACGGTATATATGTACATATATCCTAACTTATAATCTAGGAAATAAGCATATAGTTCACATACGAATTCTTAAAAAATATTTAATACTTTAATTAATACTAGTATTAAATCATGTTAATGAAAGTGACTATGCACTCACTTGATAACACGGGTGACTGATGATTTCGGCAGCGCTTCACTTCACACTTACAAAGAGACCTAAACATATAAAGCACTGAGCCTTAGTCTAGTTTCATAATCCAGTCGACTATAATAATTATACTCTAGATTCCTCAATAATCCCAATGTCCACATCAAAATCTATCAAGTAAGGAATAACAAAGTAGGATCATATCGGAGGTAGGCTCCGTTTTGTTTACATAGTATACTGTTTGGAAATTCCATTTTAAACACCTCACTAAATCCAGCCTAGATATCACTCTCGTAAGTGGATCAATCAGTATAATGACTTGGAATCATTGATAAATATTAATTATAGGTTCATAATAACGACTTATGACTATAATTAAAAGTTACACTTAAATAAAATAAGTGTAGCTTAACTTACAGAGTAATCTAGTGAAAACCGGGAATTACATGGGCATAACTTTGACCCGGGAGTTTCTATTAACCAACTATCTGACACTGCAGGGCTTTGCCGAAGGGGCCAGAAATTCGGGAGTAACAGGGACTAAGGTTAGAAAGAGATCCAAAGAGAAATGGAGTGAAGGGATGAAGAAATGAGCTGAAGATCGAAGGTTTATATAGTTGAATTTAGAGTGCGCATCGTGTATCTAGTCGGAAGAGGGTGGCATGTCGCTTTCTGCATGGTGCCACGTGTCGCATTCTGGGTGGTGTCGCAGTGTGCACCGTTCATGCTGTCTGTGCGCGCAGCTACGCTCGAAAAATTCTAATTTCTTAGAAAATTCATATATTCTCCATACGGTCTCCGTTTTCAACGGGTTTTATATCCACGTGTAGCTATCGACGAGATCTATAATTTTCATGTAGAATTCTTCAGATAATTTTGAATTTATTTTTAAAGTTATATTTATAACAGACTTAGACTGTTAAATTTCATTAAAAATTCATAACTCTCTCGTCTGACACCCGTTCTCGACTGTCTTTATATTGGCGGGGTTCCTAGTAACGAGATCTTTGATTCTCGTTTAGATTGTTTCGGCTAACAATCAACCGATCTAAAAGTTGATATTAGTGTTGCACACTGTTACGCTGGAACTTAGAAAAATCATAGCTTCTTCTCACGAAGTCAGATTTGGGCATTCTTTATATATACACTCTCGGTTTTACGACTACTATGACTTTTGTTTGGATTACTTAGGCTAATAAGCAATCTATAACCAATTCACTATTTACGATACACTGACTGATCATGAAACTTTCGAAAGCCTATAACTCCTGCATACTAAGTCGAATTTGAGTGTGCTTTATGTGTACGGGATTCATACCGCAACTCCTACATTTTCCGTCTAGATTATTTGTCCTAAATAATCCTTAATCAAGATTGCCATTTTGTCGCTTATTGGTAAATTACTAAAATGGCTTTATTATACGTAGTCTGCAACGAGCACGACTAATGAGAATCCTAATCGAGCATTTAAATTATGATTATTATTTATTTTTTCTAGCCCGAAGATGCGGGCGTTACAATTATCTCCCGCTTAGGATGATTACGTCCCGGAATCATCTGCAAAACGACGCTGAATAATAATTCCCAAGTCGCGTCTCAATCCTCTAGTAGGGAGTTTCCATGGTATTTGTTTCAACATAGTACTATCTCTTAGTTGATTCTTTTGTGCAAGACGCAAAATACCGTTTTAGGTTCCTCCTTGACATCTTAAAAATCTATCAACCTAATTCCATACCCTTAACTCTATTAGGGTTTATCTAGGACCCCTAATCTTGATGTGTTATTTACAAAACCATATCTCCTTGTCCATCACAAAGTCTACGAACCTAACTATTTCATGCCTCCCTTTGGGGCTTTGACTTGCCAAACTATACCGTCTTTACATATCGTTATTAGTAAGTATTATGAAGATCTGAGAATGGTCCCAAACCTAAATACCTCTTATTTATTTTGACAACGAGTCTATGAAAATTTATTATATGGACTAATTAATTATATATGTGATACCTATGATGGTATACTTTTGTCGCTTGGTCGATTCTGAGCTACGTTATATCATGATTGTACACAACCATGGACACTTGATATTATGATCTAAGGTGGGACCGTTCCATTTACATATATGCACACGGAAAGGTTTGAAGTTCCCTCACGATGTTGTTTCCTTACTTTCCCACCAAAACGTCCATTCAAACATGAATCAAAGCTAATAACTCTTTTTTGTAGCTTCTGGTGTTGCAAATCTTCTGGATCTTTACGTAGAACCCGAAGTTGAGTTGCCTTTTGAACTTTGGATCTCCCCTACTTGGGTGCAGACCCTCTCTTTTTCCTTACTTACAACCAATCAAAGCTCATGCTAGCTTTGTCTTTACGATTGGTAGTTTCCTTTCTGCTTGAAACAAATTCCTGGTTAGTATTGCTTCTTGTGATTATAATGAGTGATCTTCTCGTAAGATACAACGTAGTCCGATCAAGATTTTGACAAGTGCTTAGATTGTTCTACCAGCATAAACGTATACCAGATGGCAGATGCGGGTCGTAATATTAGCAGCAACGACGATTGTTGAACTCAATATTTTCTCTTCCTCCTTTCTAAGACGATTATCCTTGTTGTGCTCTACTTGATTATAATTAAGGTAACTAGATACCTACATACTACTAACATCCTTATGCGTATCCCCTCTATAAAATCACAATTTTTGCAATTTGCCCAATGAGTATCAAACTTTTGGAATTTGCTGGCAGTGCTTATCTCGAAATCGTATCTTAATTCTCTATTGGACCTTCAGTCCATATATTTGAGTCATAAATTCGATCTTTATTGGAGGCTCTTGCTCCTTCTCGAATTTTGGTAAGACTCGGCCTAAGATGAGGTCTTTACTCCAGCTACAGTAACCAACCGAATGTTCACATTCTAATGACCTTCTAATGTGTGGTACATGCGATGCACATTGAACTGGACTATTGTCTCTGGAATTCCTACTACTAAGGATACCTTCCTTCATGTTCTAATTTGGTGCAACCACATTATATCAAGTAACACTTCTAGCTACCGATTTCTTGGTTTCAACAAAGGTTGTTTTTATCGATTGCCTTGATCTCTTCCTACGATCTATCGACTAGGTTTGGTTACTATATGGACATGGTTCTCAAAACCGATCGACCTACTTCGCAGATTTGTACTATTCGGACTCGGTTCTTTATGACCATCATGGTCTGAATGAAAATTGTCTCCTTAGTCATTATCGAAAAAAAGGTAATGGCAGAAATGAACAAACTTGACTTGGATACCAGTTTCTTAGTACCCTTGCGAATTATCCTGATCCAAGTGTGAGTCTTGTGTTTCTGGTAGTATATGATTCTACTACCTTTCACATCTACTCATACTCGTCTCAATAATTGTCTTGCAGTTCTCAAGTCACCATACATGAAAGAATCACGCAACAATTTAACATATTGACAAATATAACATAATTGGGGATTTTATAACTTCTGAAAATGATTACAATCATATTCGAAGTCTATTACATTTTATGCCTCTATTAGGCTATATACTACGAGGCTATCTATGTGGAACGACCACTTCATGTCTTGAAATCCTCTGAGTAACTATCTAGATAACCAGTTTCCTTCTATTGACTCCCCGAAGCGATGTCTGCTTCCTCCTTTACAGTTTCGAGAGCCATCCGTAATGCTTGTGCGATATCTTCCTTTATCAAGCAATCCTGTGAAATATGATCATTACCTTCACACGCGTAACATATCTTATTGTTTTACATACAATTGTTGGAATAATGAACCGTTCTCCCATACTTGTAGCAGATTACTTTTCTTTGCATTGTTCGAAATGCTTCTTCATGTATCCCTTACACCATTTTGCCTTATTGTTTTCCACAGGCTTTTTATTGCTGGGGTAAGGTTTTACTAACCTATTCTTTTTATTGGATTTCAAGTATTCTTCATTCTTCCTCTTCCTTCCAACTTTTGCGTTGTTGGTGGTCATCCCCGTGGCTATGTCTACCAAGGATTTGGCAACATGGATGGCTGTTTCTAAGGTAGTTGTTAGTTTTACCATTGGACCAACATCTGTTGGTAGTCCATTAGCAAATTTCTCTACCTTGTATTGTTCTGTAGGAGTTAGGTAAGGAACTTACTCCATCTTTTCCATAAAGGTTACAGCGTATTGGCTGACGCTCATTTCTCCTTTCTTCAGGTTCTAGAATTCGTTACTTATTTCCAAAAGGTCTCTCTCCGAGCAGTATTCTCTTTTCAACTGCTCAAGGAATTCTTCCCATGAAATCCTTCTTGCTTCTCCTTTTGGTATGGTACTGACCATTCGTTTCCACCAATTTAACACTCCGATATTTAGCTGTCTCGTTGTGAAGATCGTTTTCCATTTGTTGCTACAATATCAGCTTTCAAATACCATTTCAATTTCATGGATCCATTCCATAATCATCACTGGAGTTGGTTCTCAAGAAATATTTGGGGATTGGGATGCTATGAATTCCTCATAACTGCATCCATTTCTGTCAACCCCTTTTTCAGACTGATCTCCGTCTATCACATGTTCAATAACTGGTGCAGTGATTTCTCTCATATCTCCTTGGAGCAGTTGTATGGTTCCTTCTGCTATTATTTCACGAATCATAGCGTGAACTCCAACCATTATAATGGGTTCAACTACTGGCATGACTATAGGTGCCCGCTCGATCATACGAGGCTCAGGCTGTTGGTTACCATTATCAATCCCCAATCTGCTACGTGATATCACCATGATGTTCTATACACCGAAGTAGGAGTTTAGTGTACCGAGAGGCAAGTTTATTATGATAGGGGATATTTTATTTATGTTTTCAAAGTATAAGTTCTCCTTATCACTCCGAAATGTTACATGACAGTTCTAGTATAGTAATGATACATTTAGAATCCTGAATACATAGGTTTCTTGGTTCTAGGTCGGCAACAAACCTTAAATTTTCTAATAATAGCAATCTAGGTAAGCACCTATGGCATGCTCTATTACATACTAGTTAACATATAAGGCATCTCTTCCTAAAGTATACTAACGCTAATTACAACAAGTAAGGTATTCAACCTAAGTTATGCTTATATAATGATTTCTTATTTAGCACATAATGTTATTTAAGGCATTTAACCTAAAATATTCTAGTTACTGTGTCTATTTAGGTACACAACCTAAGATGTTCTAGACACCTATCTCACCATCATCTCTTAGCATTCTAAGTTTAAATCTAGAAACAAATCCTTATTCCTAGTTCGCTTAAGCTAATGCTCTGATACCAACTGTGACATCCTCTAATTTTCAGAACCAGTTAAAACTTTTCTTTACGCTTACATTATCATTGATGTGGAATTTCCCAGTATATTTGAAAACTTTTTAGTACAAGTGATTGTCTCAATTTAATAAAATCCTAAGGATGTCATAATCGATACAGAAACATAAGTTATAGCGTAAAGACCTAATGGTTCTAAACTCAATTGCAGACTGTCTCTTAAATCACTCAGCATTCTATTCAAGTTCCAGTAGCTTAAGTCTTGATACCTATGATGCATATAAACTGAGTGGGTCAGGTTGGGAAACCTGGTGAGCTACATAGGGATTTCAATCCCATAATATTGTTATGACAATATTCCCTAATTATAACACCTGTAAAATCAACCTTTGCTATACAATATTCATATAGGCTTACATTCCAACCTATCCATTCCTATCAATCCTCGTAGATTATTAGGGAGAAATTATCTCTTCTGATGAACAGTTAAAAAGCTTGACTACTCAGCTAGGGGCTTCCTTGGTCGGTGCAGTCATAAAGGCATACGGGTCATCAGAGTACTTGATGAAGATGGTATCCCATTTCATCTACGTCTGTGAGTAATGAGCTCACTCCACCAACATAATTCACAAGGCTATCTAGAATGATCAAGTGTTGTCACCTACTCTTGGATATGACCAGACATACCGTTAAATCTACCTGATCTGGACCCACCATTTCTGGTAATCCAAGAGGAATACTATAATGTACTCCCATATGGAGCTACCGTACATCGACACCTAAAAGTGTCACAAAATTTAACTTTAGTCTCCGTTCCTAACTCACACACATTCTCCTAATGAGACTACCCAATATCAAACTTAATCGAACTAGGTATCTTCCATAAGTCTAAGTTTATCCCTAGAAAAGATTATGATCTTGTAACCAACTTATAATACCAACTCTATTCTTGGGTGACACTAACCAATATTCAGTGTATGTACATTCCAAACAGAGTATTAGGTATTAGTATTCATTTATTGTTTCAACAATGCTACTTCTAATATTATTATATAGTATTATCTATAATCGAACAATATCGGGTTCGAACATAACACGGTATATGTACATATATCTTAACTTATAATCCAAGAAATAAGCATATATTTCACATACTAATTCAAAAAAAATATTTAATAATTTAATTAATACTAGTATTAAATCATGTTCATGAAAGTGACTATGCACTCACTTGATAACATGGGTTACTGATGATTTCGGCAGCGCTTCGCTTTGCACTTACAAAGAGACCTAGACATATAAAGCACTGAGCCTTAGTCTAGTTTCATAATGTTGGCGACTATAATAATTATAGTTTAGATTCCTCAATAATCCCAATGTTTACATCAAGATCTAGCAAGTAAGGAATTACCAGGTAGGATAATATCGGAGGTACGGTCCGTTTTGTATACATATTATACTGTTTGGCAATTCCACTTTAAACACCTTACTAAATCCAGCCTAGACATCACTCCTATAAGTGGATCAATCAGTATAATGACTTGGAATCACTGATAAATCTTAATTATAGGTTCATAATAACGACTTATGACTATAATTAAAAGTTACACTCAAATAAAATAAGTGTAGCCTAACTTACAGAGTAATCTAGTAAAAATTGAGAATTACGTGGGCATAGCTCTGAACCAGGAGCTTCTATTCACCAGCTATCTAACACCGCAGGGCTTCACTGAAGGGGCCGAAAACTCGGGAGTAAAAGGAACTAAGTTTGGAAAGAGATCCAGAGAGAATTGGAGTGAAGGGATGAAGAAATGAGCTGAAGATCGAAGGTTTATATAGTTGAATTTAGAGTGCACGTCGCGTATCTGGTCGGAAGAGGGTGACATGTCGCTTTCTGCATGGTGCCACGTGTCGTATTCTGGGTGGTGTCGTAGTGCACACCGCACATGTTGTCTGTGCGCGCGGCTGCGCTCGAAAATTTTTAATTTCTTAGAAAATTCACATCTTCTCCATACGGGCTCCGTTTTCGACGAGTTTTATATCCACATGTAGCTATCAACGAGATCTACAATTTTCATTTAGACTTCGTCGGATAATTTTGAATTTATTTTCAAAGTTAAATTTATAACATACTTAGACTACTAAAGTTTGTTAAAAATTAATAACTCTCTCGTCTGACTCCCGTTCTCGACATGGACATCAAGGATCACCAACATGGACATCAAGGATCTCATATATGGTTGTTGTTTTCTTAATAAATACACATGGACACATTGTGTAATTTTTATAACCTTTACTTGTCAAATAATGGCTTAAATAATTGTACCACATTCGTGCAGATTGCTTTAACCCATACAAAGATCTTTGTAGTTTTATAGAATACATTTCGTTGGGTTTTTCACTTAATGCTTCAGGCATTTTAGATCATTCAGGAATTTTCATAAATATATTACTATCAAGTGATCCACACAAGTAAGCTGTAACAACATCCATAAGACACAACTCTAAATTTTCTGATACTATTAGGATGATTAAATATCTAAAAGTGGTTACATCCATTACATGATAATATGTTTCCTCATAATCACGTCCAGGCCTTTGAGAGAAACCTTCAGCCACAAGCCTATCCTTGTATCTTATAATTTCATCCTTCTCATTTCTTTTTCGTACGAAGATCCATCTATACCCAAATTGTTTGACAACTCCAGGTTTGAGAATAATGGCCCCATAAACTTGTTGGAAATAATGTCCAATGTCATTAACTATTTTGATAATATTTCTAATAATAACATGGTCCTTTTGGCTTGGCCTCATGACCCAAATAGCATAAGGAAATGGAGATAAATAAGTTGTTAGTTTATTATAGAATTTATAAATTATTTTGGTAATTAATCAAAAAGGTTTTTAATATTAAAAGGCTCAAATATTATTTAATCGAATGGATTAATTGGAATATTCTAGAAGCCTCTAGAGGCTCTATGATGAACAATTTTGAGCTATCCCTATGATATGGATAAGGCTGATTGGAATTAGATAAGGATAAACCATAGAGATTGATTCCTTGTTGGATTCTATCTATAGCTTATACATAGACTGTTGGACTCTCTCTCTCTCTCTCTCTCTCTCTCTCTCTCTCTCTCTTTCTCTCTCTCTCTCTCTAAAACCAAAAAACACAACCTCTCTCCTAGGGTTGGTGATTTTCATATAAACCCTAATTTTTGGGTTCTTCCGTTTGCTTTTGGTGTAATGGGTGTAGTTCCATTAGAGGGGTGCTATGTTGGATCCTTCATCTATAGCAACGAGTTGACAATCACGAGATCACAATTAAACAATAAAGAGGTTAGTAATTCTTTCTTTTCTTGATTTTTAAATTATGGTGCTATAACTAGTAAAACCTGGATTATAGGATGCATGTGCAATTAGGTAAATATTTTGATTATTTCGTTACCTTTAGATAGTGTACTTTGTCCTATTAATCCCCAACAATAGTATCATAGCCGAATTGGTTTTAGTTAATAGAACAAGTTTGGTAAAAATCGAAAAAAAACAAAAGAAACATGTGTAGTCGCGGGGGCGACGCAGTGCGCTTAGCGAGCTTGACAGATTTCTGGATTTTGCTAAAAATTTGAATTTTGGGGATAAGCCTCTTGATTAAAATATTCTCTTATTTGTTTAAATTGGATATTCGAATTTAGTAATTAATTTGAAATATTATTTAATTTAAATTTAAATTTGAATATTTAATTAATTAAATTTGAATATTATTTAAACATGAATTAAAATTTGAATATTTATCTTGAACTTTATTTAATAAGAGAATAAAATTAGAAAGACAAGATTACAAATTGAAAAGGTTTAATTTACTATATGGTATAATCCTACTATACGTATAACAATTATACAACATGTTTCCTCAAATGTTAATAAAAAACAATATTGTCGAATACAGGCTAGGATCACCTACTCTAATACTCTAAGAAAGGTTTAAGGAGGTCTCTATGATTCATAATGAGACTGGTTTTTAAAATGATTTGCGCTTACCACCCTCATTGCATTTTTGTATTTTGAGAGTGGAGTTAACGAAACAGTTCGATCGGATTTTGTTTCAAGATTAAAAGTATTAATCAAGTAATAAAACAACATTCTCATTTTATATTAATCGAAAACGTGAGTCATGTGCTATCCATGAAAACACACATTTTGTTTAGATTCTGATGATGGAGTATGTGTGGCTAACCGACATGTCATTGCGAGAATATAAATTAAAATAATAGTCTCTCGAGAAATTATTCTGTTGATGGAGCGTGTGTGGTTAACTGACACTTCAAAGTGAGAATAATTTTGTGTCGAGGTTCGAGTAGTTTTGCATGGTTGATTCACCATGTATTTAATGGTCTGCAGTATCCCCATCATTAAATTTGAAATGAGCACACTTGAGATTAACATGCCATTAAATGTAAATGAATCTCAAATGATCTAGGAGTTTCAAGAGTTTGAAACTGGAAAGTTGCATTGCCTACCTAAATAACTTTGTTGTGTGTTTACGGTACCTCTTTACACATCGCAAAGCCAAATATGGATCCTAGCCTTGTTAATAACTCATTTAGGGTTAAAAATTAGTTAGGGATAAATTTGAACTAATTAAAATTCCTTTCATCCTGCAGATGAAGAATGATAACAACAACAACAACAACAATCCTCCTCCTCCTCCACCTCCTCTTCACCCCTTTACAAATTCGAACTTCTCTCTCATCTCGATCCTACGAGAGGAGAAACTCACCAATCAAAATTATTTGGACTTGATTCATAACCTAAGGATTGCCTTGAGGTACGAGGGCAAAGAGTATTTCATTAGTGAGAATCTCCCTTATGTGGATGAAGAGTTCTCTAAAGAAGATATAGTTGCGTATAATAAACATGATGATGAATCTACAAAATTTGCTTGCATTATGTTGGAGACCATGTCTCTTGAGCTTTAAAAGAGTCTTGAGAGTCTTGGGGAATTTGAAATAAATGAGCATCTCAAGGAAATGCTCAGAGAGAAAGAACAGCAAGAAAGACTCGACATCATCAAATCCTTGATGGCATGTAAACATCAATATGGGAACTCCGTGTGTACGCTTATTTAACAAATGAAATCGTACATTAACAGACTGGTGAATTTGAGTGTTGAATTTCCAAAGAAGTTGGCCATTGACATGGTCTTGAACTCGCTTTCTAGTTCATATGATCAGTGTCATGAACTATAATATAAAAAATCTCGACAAGACCCTTATGGAGCTTCATGGTATGTTGAAAACTGTTGAAGCTAGTTTGGCTAAGAACAAAAGCTCCAACCCTATTGCTCCTGTCTTGGCCATTAGGCATGGTGCAAACAAGAATAAGAAGTTTTCTCATGTTAAATGCAAAGCCAAAGTTGGATATTCCAATCAAGGCCTTAAGAGAAAATCCAACTCTGAGATTTTGCCTAACATTGACCTAAAGGAGGCCGTTTGCTTTTACTTCTAAGAGAAGGGTCACTGGAGACGTAGCTGCCTAAAATACCCTGAATACGTGAAGAAGAACAAAGCCAAGGGTGTTGTTCGTCATGTATTTTTAAGATTGAACTTCATATTATGTCAACTTCTTGTTATTGGGTTCTTGATACTGGATGTGGTACTCACATTTGCTCAGATTTGCAGGGACTAAAGGAAAGTAAAATACTGGAGTATGGGGAGTTGAACTTGATCATGGGTAAAAGACGGACTGCGCCTATTACAAAAATTGGGGAATACAAGAAGTTTCTATTATATTAATTAATTGTTACTACTCGCCAAATATGACACGAAATATTAATTCATTTCATGAATTGTACAAGGACGGTTTTCGTTTTTCTTTTGATAATGAAGTTGGTGACACTTTAGTTTATAAAAATGGTTCCTTTATTTTTAAAGCTAGTCTTTGTAATGGTGTTTATGAAAGTGTTGTTTGTGTAGGCAACATTAATAATCCAATGTTAAATGTTGGTTCTTCTAATCCTAATGTATTGGACAAATCGTGTTTGTGGCATTGTAGACTTTGGTATGTAAACAAGAAATGCATCGCTAAGCTCCAAAAGGATGGGATCTTAGAATCGTTTTACTTTGATTCAAATGATGTATGCGAGTCTTGCTTACTTGGAAAGATGACTAACACACCTTTCACAAGAAGCTGTGAACAAGGTAAGGATTTGTTGGACTTAATCCGCACTGACATATGTGCACCATTCAAATCTGCCACATGGCATGGTGAACGTTACTTTATGATTTTTACTGATGATTTTAGTAGATATGGCTATATCCACTTAATGAAGCATAAGTCAAAAACTTTTGAAGTGTTCGAAGAGTTCCAAAAGGAAGTTGAAAATTAATTGGGCAAGAAGATCAAGATGCTTTAATCTGATATGGGTGGAGAATACTTGAGTCCTGAGTTCATCGATCATCTTAAGGATTGTGGGATTGTATCACAATTTTCTCCACTTAGGACACCACAACTGAATGGTGTTACTGAGAGAATAAATTGAACGCTAATGGATTTGGTTCGATCGATGATGACTCAAGCTACACTTTAAATAACAGGTTATGATCTAGACAAAAATGCTAATATCTTTTACCTCATACCAACTAACAAGGTCACTAAGACACCATCCGAAATGTGGAATAGGAAACCTCCCAGTCATACACATTTGAATATATAGGGTTGCGAAGTTTTTGTGCGTCGTGAGGCGAGTAATAAACTAGAACCCATATCGAACAAGTGTTACTTCGTGGGTTATCCTACAAAGTCATTTGGATATCTTTTCTACAATGCTTCTGAGAAAAAAGTAATTGTTGCTCGAAGAGGCCTCATCCTTCAGAGGGAGCTCATGACTAAAGAAGGTAGTGGGAGCCCAATTGATCTTGAAGAGATTCAAGAGTAAAATGAAGATAAACCTATAGTTGAAACTGGCACTCAACCAGAGGTTGATCAACCTGTTGAGCAAACTGATATAGTTCCAACTCCCCCCCCCCTTCATAAATCCAACATAGTTCTTCTCCCTCCTGAGTTTTATTGTTTCCATATAGATAATGAAGGAGATGTATTGATTAGTGATAGTACACTGATTGGTATGGATGAACCATCCAACTATCAGGAAGCGATGGCAAGCTTCGAAGCAGCTAAATGGAAGGAGAGTATGGAAAGTGAAATTCAATCTATGTATGATAACCAAATTTGGAATTTGTTTGATCCTATGTCGACTATTAAAACCGTTGGGTGCAAGTGTATTTTCAAGAAGAAAACTGACATGGATGGGAATGTGCACACATACAAAGCTAGGCTAGTTGCAAAGGGTTACATTCTGACTCAAGGAATTGATTAAGAGGAAACCTTCTCACCAGTAGCCAAGATAAAATATAGTAGAATATTACTTGCCATAGAAACTTCCTATGATTATGAAATATGGAAAATGGATATGAAGACTGCTTTCGTTAACAAGAAATTGGTTGAAGATGTCTACATGGCACAACCTGAGGTCTTAATTGCTCCAAAATATCCCAATAAAGTGTGCAAGATTGAGAGATATATTTATGGACTAAAACAAGCATCATGTAGATGGAATCTTTTTTTTTTGTAAAAAGGTCAAAGATTTTGAATTTTATAGAAGTGAGGATGATTCTTGCATGTATGTCAAAACCAATATGAGTAATGTGGTCTTCCTAGTATTGTATGTTGCTGAAATACTCCTTATAGGAAATGATATTCCAACCTTACAGAGTGTCAAAACTTGGCTTGGGAAATGTTTCGCTATGAAGGACCTAGGAGAGACACCTTATATACTAGGCATTAGGATCTATAGAGATAGATCAAAACGTATAATTAGACTAAGCCAAAGTACATACTTAGATAAGTTTTTGAAAAGATTCAAAATGCAAGACTCTAAGAAAAGGTATTTACCCATGCAACATGTCATAATTTTGAGCGAAGATCAATCACCAGTATGCTTGAGGATGAGTCGAGTCCCATATGCTTCTGATATAGGATCGATCATGTATGTCATGACATGTACTAGAACTGATATCTCATAGGCTCTGAGGATGGTGGGTTTATATAAAGAGAATCCCGGTGACAGTCATTGGACGACCGTAAAGAATATCCTCAAGTATCTGAAAAGAACTAAGGATATGTTCTTGGTATAAGTTGGCATAGAAGAGTTGAGAGTTACAAGATATTCAGATGCAAGTTTCTAGACTGACAGGGACAACTCATGCTCACAGTCAGGATGAGTGTTCTTGCTGAATGGAGGAGTTGTTACGTGGAAAAGTTCCAAACAAAAAACATGTAACATCCCAAAATACGAGCCAAAAAAAATTTCATTTTTGAAACATATACTTAGCAAACATTAGAAATAAAACATTCACTGATCATATCATTTCATAAAAATGTCGCGTGTCCGGAAACCATTTTATAAAAACATAATAATGTTAGAGTACAAATCCCAGAATAACTCATGATGCGGAAATCAATGTGTGTGTATGATGTGCCGCTACCGCGCCAGCTCTTTCCCCTTCGACGAAGAGGTACCTGAAAACAAAACTATAAACTGTAAGCATAAAGCTTAGTGAGTTCCCCCATCATACCACCTACCATACAGTTACATAACATACATATATTGTCCGGCATATCTGGGTGCCCGACCTACCCCTTCGGTCCTCCCGACCAGATACTGTCTAGCATATCTGGGAGCTGGCCTCCCCTTCGGTCCTCTCGACCGGGTTCTGACTAGCATATCTGGGTGCTGGTCTCCCCTTTGGTCCTCTCGACCGGGTACCGTCTAACATATCTGGGAGCTGGCCTCCCCTTCGGTCCTCTCGACCGGGTACTGACTAGCATATCTGGGTGCTGGTCTCCCCTTCGGTCCTCTCGACCTGGTACTGGGGACTATTTCACCCCCTTACTACTACCACATAACCCATTTATCACACAATCTATCTAGCATGGCTGGGCACGACCGCCCCTTCGACCCTATTGGCCGGTAATCTGGGGACTATCTCCCCCTACAGTCACTAGTACATAGCATCATGTCATTTTAGCACATAAACATATCACAGGTAGTAACAACCCTAGATGAATATCACAGAGACAATCATCTATCATGCAACTCCTACTGGTGGGCCGGCATTGTGGCCGTAGACCCACCGCTACTGGAAGGTAACTCACCTCAAAGTGGCTGCTAATCTGCGTGGGAACTGACTGACTTCTGCTGCTGCTGCTCCGGAAATCCTCCGGCTATAATTCCCACAAAAACACTCAGTCAAATACTGCTAACCGCCCTCAGGGTAAAATGACCATTTACCCCTAACTAAACCAAGAGTCAAAATCAAAGTCAACTTCCAGTTGACCCGACTCGCCGAGTTGGCTTGCCAACTCGCCGAGTCCCTATCCACTCGATTGACCATAATCTCGTCTCTACTCGTCGAGTTAGGCATTGACTCGACGAGTTCCCTTCTAAACCGATGACCACTAGTCCTTCATCCTACTCGCCGAGTTGTATGAACAACTCGCCGAGTTCCTCCATGAGTGAGTCTGGCTTCCGACTCACTGAGTCACCACCCCCCACCCCCCCCATGACTCACGACTCCACTCAGCAACACGAAAAGGGGAAAACTCGAGGACTCGCGACTCGACTCGCCGAGTCCGATGAACGACTCGCCGAGTCGGCCACATGCCACTAATATATACTCGATTTTGCTTGGATCCAGCTCATTCCATACGTAGATCTAGGTTCCTAGGGCTTGATTAACACGTAAAGTTTCCAACTTTACGTGTAAATAAACACCAATGAAGGTTTTAGGGCTCAAAATGCACTAAAAGAGTAGATCTAGGGCTTTCATGCAATATGGCTTCATAAAGGCAGTGGATCCGAGCTCCTAGAGCTCAATCATGCCTAGATCTAAAGGTTGATCGACTTATCACAGACCCTAGTTCATACCCAAGCTTGGAAATGGCTCAAGAAGGACTTTAATGGAGCTCTAAGGGACTATAAGCATGAGAACAGAGGGAAACTGAGTTATACCTCAAGGAAATCTCTGAAATAACACCAAGATGCCTGGCCTCCTTCCTCTCCTCTTGATCTACTCTCCTTTCTCTCTCAAAGTCTTCAAGAAATCACACCAAGCACTTCAATTTCACAAGGAACGATGTTAGAACGATATAGGGGGCTCTGAGGGTGAATGGGGGCGAGCTTGGGGCGCATAAGGTTGGTTTAAATAGGGTGCAAACCCTTGGAATTAGGGTTTCACCAGACAGCGGGGACTCGCCGAGTCCAGAATATGGACTCGCCGAGTCCAGAATATGGACTCGCCGAGTCGCCAACTTAAACGTGTTCCATGTCCCGGCTCTACTCGGCGAGTCGGGCCTACAACTCGCCGAGTCCAAGGCTAAAAATGCAAAATACTTAGATAAATTTACATACCAGGAACCAGGTGCTACAAATCTCCCCCACTTATTTTAGACTTCGTCCTCGAAGTCTGCTGCTCGGTCCTGAAACAGCTCGGGGTAATGCTCCATCATTTCTTCCACCGGCTCCCAAGTCCACTCTGAACCCTTTCGGTGCTGCCATTGCACCTTCACTAATTCCACCCTCTTGTTCCTCAGATCCTTCGACTTCCGGTCGAGGATTGCGACTGGGCGCTCAATGTAATTCAGGCTGTCGTCAACCTGGATATCCTCTAACGGCACCACCGCTGAATCATCCACTAGGCACTTCCACAGCTGGGAGACATGGAAGGTGTTGTGGATCTGACTGAGCTCGGCTGGCAGATCCAGCCTATATGCCACCTTGCCCACCCGGGCCAGAACCCTGAAGGGTCCAATGTACCTGGGGCCCAATTTGCCCAGTTTCCTGAATCGGATGACACCCTTCCATGGTGACACCTTCAGGAGGACCATATCCCCGACCTGGAACTCCAGGTCTGATCGGCGCTTGTCGGCATAACTTTTCTGCCGACTCTGTGCAGTCTGAAGCCTGCTCCGAACCTGTTGGATCCTCTCGGTCGTCTTGAGCACCACTTCGGTGCTCCCCATGACCCTCTGGCCTACCTCACCCCAGCATATCGGGGTCCTGCACTTCCTCCCGTACAACATCTCGAAGGGAGGTCGGTCGATACTCACGTGGTAGCTGTTGTTGTACGTGTTGGATTAGTGTCTAAGTCTGTAACTATATTTGGTATGTACTTGACCCGAGTGTGCATGGTCCTTTTGGGTTGCCTTCACCAAAGCAACTTGACAAGGTAATTTGATATGAGAGAGAAGATATTATGGTTTATTAATATATTATAAGAATAATATATTAAAGGAGAAATCATATTTATTTAATTAGTATTAGTCATAAATTAATTAGGAATTAATTTGGTGACTAAAAGAGATTAATTAAATAAAGGGGTATAAACTGTCAAATGTGTGATAGTTGGTTTTTGGGCTGGGAAACCTAATGGACTAAGGGGGAACGAAATTATGATGAGGGATCATCATATTTTCGTCCAAGGGCCTCATTCAAGAAGGTTCCTTGGGCTGCTTGGTGGCTAAGCTATCCATTAGGGTTTAGACTGAAACCCTAGCACCCTACAGTATAAATAGATGCCCTATGCTTCAATTTTAGGCCACTTGATTCCAAGGGAAACCCTAGGGCCGAAATTAGCATCCTTCCCCTCTCTCTCTTAATTGCCTTCTTGCTTCAAGGTGTTTGTAAGCCATTAGAGGCACTACAATTGTGGTGCTTGCTTTCAAGAGTTCAAGAGATCAAGGAAACTAGTTGTTATTCCAATATAACAACAAAGGTATGTCTACTACACTTCTATATGTTTTTTCGAAAATAATAGAATCATGCCAGGGTTTATTTTGTGTTCATGTAGTTGTATGTCTTATAGTGAAAACATAGATCCAATTAGGGTTGTATGCACACATAGGATTGTTTGTATAAAACCTATCAGTACGAAAACTCAGCTAGGGGAAGATAGGTATCCCAGCTACCACCGAAGTCTAGTACGCACGCCCGCAACATATCCTCCAGAGTATGGATGGTCCGCTCACTCTGACCATCGGTCTGCGGGTGAAAAGCGGTGCTAAAATGTAGACGAGTACCCAACTCGTCATGGAACTTCTTCCAAAACCTGGAAGTAAACCATACATCTCTGTCTGAAATCACGGAGACTGGCACTCCGTGCCGCGCCACCACCTCTCGGATGTAGATTTTGGCCAACTTCTCTGCCGAGATACTCTCCTGGATCGGTATGAAGTGAGCGCTCTTGGTCAACCGATCTACGATGACCCATATAGAATCCACTCCTCGTGCGGTCCTGGGAAGCTTGGTGATAAAATCCATCGTGATGTCTTCCCATTTCCACAGCGGGATATCCAACGGCTGCATCTTGCCGTGTGGCCTCTGGTGCTCGGCCTTGACCTTCCTGCAGGTCAAGCACCGCTCAACATACCATCCTACATCCCGCTTCATGCAGGGCCACCAATAGTCTAGACGAAGTTCTCTATACATCTTCGTTGCCCCGGGATGAATGGAGAATCGGGATTTGTGCGCCTCCTCCATCAGAACCTGACGCACACCCCCGTGATACGGTACCCACACCCTACGGTGTAGTGTCAATAACCCTCGACTATCATAGTCGAAGGAGGAAACCTGTCCCACAATCCGCTCGCTCTTCCGATGTTCCTCCTTCATAGCCTCCTGCTGAGCCTCCCGGATCCGCTCCAAAAGCGGAGTCACCACTGTCATCCTCAGACAGATATCCCTGATCGGTGCCGCCTTGCGGCTAAGCGCATCGGCCACCACGTTGGCCTTTCCCGGATGGTAAAGGATCTCGCAGTCGTAATCCTTTACCACGTCCAACCACCGACGCTGCCTCATGTTCAGATTCGGCTGATCCATAAGGTACCTCAAGCTCTTGTGGTCCGTGTAAATCGTACATCGAACCCCATAGAGGTAATGTCGCCATATCTTGAGGGCGAACACAACAGCCCCCAACTCCAAATCATGCGTCGGGTAGGTCGCCTCGAGAGGCTTCAGCTGCCTCGACGCGTAGGCGATGACGTGCCCTCTCTGCATCAATACTGCGCCCAAACCTGAGATGGACGCATCGCAGTACACAACAAAATCATCCATGCCCTCTGGCAGGGCTAAGATTGACGCCTCGCACAATCTCTGCCTCAGTGTCTCGAACGCTGCCTGCTGCTCAGGCCCCCAACGAAAGACCACAGCCTTCCTCGTTAGCCTGGTCAGGGGTAATGCTATCTTGGAGAAATCCTGGATGAATCTCCGATAGTAGCCAGCTAATCCCAGGAAACTCCGAATCTCAGATGGAGACTTCGGAACCTCCCATCTCATCACGGCCTCTACCTTGGCCGGATCTACCGAAATCCCGTTCTGATTGACAAGGTGCCCAAGAAACTGCACCTCGCGCAACCAGAAATCACACTTGGAGAACTTGGCGTACAAGTTCTCCCTCCTCAAGGTCTCTAGAACCTCTCGCAGATGCTCCTCATGCTCCTCCTGCGTCTTGGAGTAAACCAAGATATCATCAATAAACATTATCACAGACCGGTCTAACATCGATCTGCACACGCGGTTCATGAGGTCCATGAACGCGACATGAGCATTGGTGAGCCCGAAAGGCATCACCACAAACTCATAGTGGCCATAACGAGTCCGAAACACCGTCTTCTGCACATCCTCCTCCCTAACCCTCATATGATGATACCCTGAATGCAAATCTATCTTGGAGAACCAAGATGCTCCCTGAAGCTGGTCAAAGAGGTCGTCAATCCTCGGGGGTGGGTAACGGTTCTTCACCGTTACCTTGTTCAGCTCCCTATAGTCTATACACATACGATGCGACCCATCCTTCTTCTTCACAAACAGAATCGGGGCTCCCCAGGGTGAACTGCTCGGTCGAATGAAACCCTTGTCTAACAACTCCTGAAGCTATGTAGACAACTCCTGCATCTCAAGAGGAGCCAACCGATACGGTGCCTTGGCTATCGGAGCCGCACCACGGACTAGGTCGATCCTGAACTCCACCTGTCGCTCCGGAGGTATCCCTGGCAACTCCTCGGGGAATACATCCGCGAATTCTCATACTACGGGCACATCGCCCACTGTCGCCCTACCCGCCTCCCGGGTATCCATAACATACACGACATAACCTGCGCAACCCTGCTGAAGGTAACGCCTAGCTCTCGCTGCTGAACATAAGGCCGGTCCTTGCTGTGGCCTCTCGCCCTGAATCACCAGCTCTCCCCCACTTGGGGTCCTGATCCGCACCAACTGCTATGCGCAGTCGATCACTGCCCCATTAGGGCTGAGCCAATCCATGCCTATAATCACCTTGTTCCCACGCAATGGAATGGGAACCAAGTCTACCAAGTAGCGCTCCTCAAATAACCTCAGCACACAATCTCGGAAGACCTCAGATGCTCGCACTGATCGGTCGTCCGCAATCTCGACCTCTAGAGGGCAATCCAACATACCCGAAGACTCAGAAAACTTCTTGCTAAGCGCAAGAGAAACGAATGATCGGGTAGCGCCCGAATCAAACAGTACCTGTACTGGGATACCGTTCACATGGAACGATCCTATACAGAGCACATATCAATAACATAAACGTCATAAAAATAAACCAGAGGGAAAGAATCATACCCGTCACTACATCGGGTGCAGCGCGTGCCTCCTCGGTAGTCAGCTGAAATGCCCGACTCCTCACCACTGGAGCCTCTGCCTTGCCCTGCCGGCCATCGGTAATCCGCAGGGTCGCTGGAGCTGGCGCCTTTACTGGCGCTGCTGCTGTCAACTAGGGGCAATTGGCCTTCTTGTGGCCCCTCTGGTTGCAGTGGAAACACAGCAACTCTGACGTCTGTAACACAGGTGCAGGGGCGGTACAATCCCTGCTGAAGTGCCCTAACTTGCCGCACTTGTAGCAGCCTGACGATCCTAACTTGCACGCTCCCTCGTGCGTCTTGCCGCATTTCCTGCAGCGGACCCGTCCCTGTTGGCCTTTCGGCCCCGCATCTGGTCCCTTGGGCTTCTTCCCCGAAGCCCCCATAACATGCCCCTCTTCCGCCTTTCTCTTCCGAATGTGCTCCAGGTCTATCTCCCTCTCCCTTGCTCTAGCAACCATAGAGTCCAGGGTAGGGCAAGCTGAAAAACTGACATGCTCCCGAATTTCAGCTCGTAGCATGTCATGATAGCGGGTCCTCCTCATATCCTCATCACCCGCGTACTGGGGCACCAGTAACGCTCTCTCCCGGAACTTGGCGGTGATCTCCGCCACAGTCTCCGTCGTCTGTCTCATATCTAGGAACTCCCTAGCCAGCTGCTGAAGCTCGACAGCCGGCGCAAACTCTGCCCTGAACCTGGTCACGAAGTCCGACCAGGTCATAGCCTCGACAGCCGAGGCTCCCAACGAGTCACCAACGGATTCCCACCAATCCCTAGCTCGATCTCTCAAACATCCTGCTGCAAATCTCACCTTCGACCCCTCGGGGCAGAAGCTAGTCAACTGTGCAGACTCAATGTCTGCAATCCATCGCCTGGCAGCTATGGGGTCCTTTGCCCCGTGAAAATCCGGCGCACCACTGCCCCGGAAGTCCTTGAAGGACAGTGTGCGAGATCCTGACTGGCCAGATGCCATGTCGCTCCTGAATGCCCTGAGGCGATCCTCCATCAACTCCACTATCCCTTCCTTGATCGACCCGAAGATAATGAGAGTCGAATCAAGGATGCCTCTGGTGATCTCTGACGCGATGAACTCGCGTAACCTCTCGTCTATTGGCTCGGAACCTGATCCCGAACCCGATCCCTCTCCTGAACTGCCAACTGCTGGCCTCGAGCGTAGTACCACCATTCTGCAATACATAATGACAACTGTCAGTGGTACTGATACATCTAAAGGGATCACGTCTACTGCAAGGTTCCTGGTCTCGCCTCAGCCTCCCTTAATTCAAGTACGGATCCTCTGCTTTCAGTAGTACGGACCCATACTACCTTCCACATCTATCTGTACTTTCCTCAAGAACTGCCTCGACTCCACCAAGTCCCTACTACTACTGTTAATCTCATGCTAATCTCATCCTAGGCTCGCCCTAGGAAGTCGCCAACCCACTCTCCGCCCTCAGCTGCATAAGAAGTCCCTGCTTTCTTCCCCTAACTAGCTTGCGAATACTATTACATATTACTCAGACTAGATAATTCTTCGAATGAGGGATCCTACCCTACAACGGTTGGACTCAAACAAGAGCTGCGAAATAGGGCTAGACCCAACCCTCTGAAATTATTTAGTCCTTGCAATATGTATATTAACATATTCGTTTACTAGTTAGTGAAAGACAACTAGAAATCCTAAAATTACATAGCAAGCAGCATTCGGACATTGAGTACACATAATCAAGTATGTACTACTCTGGCTATCATATCGACTGATCTGTACTAGCATACACTGCTAAGCTCATACTATCAGGCATAACCTAAACAGGCTATCTTACTACTGTCTACTCGGTACTAGCATGCAATTCTCATAAAGCTGGAACACATAAAGCAGGCACATAAGGCATCATTCCTAGATCCTTAGTCCTATTCTAGCATGCTGTTCTACTGAAACTGAAACTGATAATCATAACATAAACTTGTATGGGTACTTTGGGGAAAACTTACTTGAGCTCGGCCGGTCGCGCACATCACACACCTCGTTCTTTCTCGAAACTCTTTTACCCAGTCTTTAGAAAATCGTTTCTTTATAAAAATCTTTTAATCCCTCGATTTGAGTCCAGACGTCCCCCGAAGGTGTGTCCGAATCCCTCAAACCAGGGCTCTGATACCAACTTGTAACATCCCAAAATACGAGCCAAAAAAAATTTCATTTTTAAAACATATACTTAGCAAACATTAGAAATAAAACATTCACTGATCATATCATTTCATAAAAATGTCGCGTGTCCGGAAACCATTTTATAAAAACATAATAATGTCAGAGTACAAATCCCAGAATAACTCATGATGCGGAAATCAATGTGTGTGTATGATGTGCCGCTACCGCGCCAGCTCTTTCCCCTTCGACGAAGAGGTACCTGAAAACAAAACTATAAACTGTAAGCACAAAGCTTAGTGAGTTCCCCCATCATACCACCTACCATACAGTTACATAACATACATATATTGTCCGGCATATCTGGGTGCCCGACCTACCCCTTCGGTCCTCCCGACCGGATACTGTCTAGCATATCTGGGAGCTGGCCTCCCCTTCGGTCCTCTCGACCGGGTTCTGACTAGCATATCTGGGTGCTGGTCTCCCCTTCGGTCCTCTCGACTGGGTACTGTCTAACATATCTGGGAGCTGGCCTCCCCTTTGGTCCTATCGACCGGGTACTGACTAGCATATCTGGGTGCTGGTCTCCCCTTCGGTCCTCTCGACCGGGTACTGGGGACTATTTCACCCCCTTACTACTACCACATAACCCATTTATCACATAATCTATCTAGCATGGCTGGGCACGACCGCCCCTTCGACCCTATTGGCCGGTAATCTGGGGACTATCTCCCCCTACAGTCACTAGTACATATCATCATGTCATTTTAGCACATAAACATATCACAGGTAGTAACAACCCTAGATGAATATCACAGAGACAATCATCTATCATGCAACTCCTACTGGTGGGCCGGCATTGTGGCCGTAGACCCATCGCTACTGGAAGGTAACTCACCTCAAAGTGGCTGTTAATCTGTGTGGGAACTGACTGACTTCTGCTGCTGCTGCTCCGGAAATCCTCCGACTATAATTCCCACAAAAACACTCAGTCAAATACTGCTAACCGCCCTCAGGGTAAAATGACCATTTACCCCTAACTAAACCAAGAGTCAAAATCAAAGTCAACTTCCAGTTGACCCGACTCGCCGAGTTGGCTTGCCAACTCGCCGAGTCCCTATCCACTCGATTGACCATAATCTCGTCTCTACTCGTCGAGTTAGGCATTGACTCGACGAGTTCCCTTCTAAACCGATGACCACTAGTCCTTCATCCTACTCGCCGAGTTGTATGAACAACTCGCCGAGTCTGTTCTTGAGGCTCGCCGAGTCAGGGCATTGACTCGCCGAGTTCCTCCATGAGTGAGTCTGGCTTCCGACTCACTGAGTCACCACCCCCCCCCCCCATGACTCACGACTCCACTCAGCAACACGAAAAGGGGAAAACTCGAGGACTCGCGACTCGACTCGCCGAGTCCGATGAACGACTCGCCGAGTCGGCCACATGTCACTAATATATACTCGATTTTGCTTGGATCCAGCTCATTCCATACGTAGATCTAGGTTCCTAGGGCTTGATTAACACGTAAAGTTTCCAACTTTACGTGTAAATAAACACCAATGAAGGTTTTAGGGCTCAAAATGCACTAAAAGAGTAGATCTAGGGCTTTCATGCAATATGGCTTCATAAAGGCAGTGGATCCGAGCTCCTAGAGCTCAATCATGCCTAGATCTAAAGGTTGATCGGCTTATCACAGACCCTAGTTCATACCCAAGCTTGGAAATGGCTCAAGAAGGACTTTAATGGAGCTCTAAGGGACTATAAGCATGAGAACAGAGGGAAACTGAGTTATACCTCAAGGAAATCTCTGAAATAACACCAAGATGCCTGGCCTCCTTCCTCTCCTCTTGATCTACTCTCCTTTCTCTCTCAAAGTCTTCAAGAAATCACACCAAGCACTTCAATTTCACAAGGAACGATGTTAGAACGATATAGGGGGCTCTGAGGGTGAATGGGGGCGAGCTTGGGGTGCATAAGGTTGGTTTAAATAGGGTGCAAACCCTTGGAATTAGGGTTTCACCAGACAGCGGGGACTCGCCGAGTCCAGAATATGGACTCGCTGAGTCGCCAACTTAAACGTGTTCCATGTCCCGGCTCTACTCGGCGAGTCGGGCCTACAACTCGCCGAGTCCAAGGCTAAAAATGCAAAATACTTAGATAAATTTACATACCAGGAACCAGGTGCTACAAAACGGTAGCAGACTCAACATGTGAGTCGGATTATATTGCAGCATGTGAAGCAGTAAAGGATGCTATATGGTTAAAGAGATTTGTCGGTAATCTTGGAGTTGTGCCAAGCATCAAAGAGCCTATTAATATCTATTGTAATAACAAGGGTGAAATCACCTTAACTAAAGAGACCAAGGACCATGGTAATTCAAGACACATACTGAGAAAGTATCATTACATTCGACATAGGGTGGAATATGGATACATCGTCTTGAATATGGTATCATCTGAGGAGAATATTGTTGATCTGTTTACGAAAGCACTATCAAGAGAGAAACATGATGGTCATGCGAGGACCATTGGCATTAAACTAGATAAAGATTTGATGTAATAGTTTAGTTGTTAGTTTGAATTATTATGAAACATATAAGTGTATGAATTGAAACCATTTTGATGTTTATTTTGAAGAGTTTTAATAAAGGGATTTTGTTGCTATCAAAGTTGTGTTAATTCAAATACCGTGTTTCACTTTTGCATGTTTTGAACCTTACTTCCAGAATATTTAATTATGTTCAAACTTCCATAGTTGGTCATACTCTAGGAAGTAGGTGAGTGATTTAATATTGTCATGAGTATTTGTTTATTGACCAAGGTGCTTTTGGCAATGCAATAGAGATTGCGCTAATATTGTATGAGTATTTAAAAATATATATTTTAAGTATTGGAACAACCCGCACTTAGAAATTACTTCATGGATTTATTTACAAGTTATTCTAATATGATAATATATTTTATTCTTCAAACCGAGATACATACTTGCAGTTTTGTTTGCATAATTATTTGTGCATTGGTGTGCTCCAACGTTATCCGTATTTGGTAGTCATAAAGGGTATTTCCATGTATAATTTGACGAGTAGACAAAAAATATGTAGTCAAAGTTTATTGGTTCCTTCTCATAACAGGGAAGTGATATCTATGGGCCCCTCGATGATTTGGTGCTGACATCAGAAGTGTTTGGCCGAGCCCTGACTAAATTGATGTGTTTAATTTAGTTCTCAGATGCAACGTCAGAATTTGTAAATCGGGAAATAGAATTTTGAACATTGAGATTGACCCATATCCATGGCTCATGTTCATAGAGATATCTACACCAAAAGAATTAATTGATCACTTGTCTTAAGGACCGAATTCTAATTAGAGTTTGGCAATTGTAATGGATGACTACTCTCTACTGATTGTTAGCGAAATATTTAGAACCTGAAAAGTTAACGACTTGTCCAAGTGGGAGACTGTTGGAAATAGTGTCCAAGGTCATTAACTGTTTTGATAATATGCTAGTAATAGGAGGGTCATTTTGGGTTGGCCTCATGACCCAAATAGCATAAGGAAATTGAGATAAATAAGTTTTTAATTTATTAATAAATTAAGAAATTAATTAGAAATTATTTTTGTAATTAATTAAAAAGGTTTTAACTAATTAAAAGGCTTGAATATTATTTAATCAAAGTGATTAGTTAGAATATTCAAGAAGCCTCTAGAGGCTCGATCATGGACGGTTTTGAGTTAGCCCTAACATAGGGATAAGGCTGCTTTGAATCAGATAAGAATATTGTCACAACTAGGAATTCAAATACGTTGTAGACACTTGACAAAGAATGAAATTGTACCTAAAACTAGAAAACATGTATGGTGTTATTCAATGACAACAAAATTCCATCAAATACCTTATACAAACTTTCAAATAGTCAACAAAAGTTGGAAACCCTAAAAACACATCTAAGTTGTATAACTTCATCCTTGTGTTAAGATCATTCATTCTAAGTAAGTTTTTGGTGATCATACTCCTAGAAACCTACTAAGTTCGAGATCCATCCAAGAAAGCTTGCTAGGGCCGAAAATAGCATCAAACTCTTTCACTTCTTCTTCAAAACCGAGATCCACAAGAAAAGGTGAGTTCATACCCCTCTCTTTTCGATTTTCACAAGTTTTATGGGGGAGAATACAAGTAAAATGTGTAGATCTATGTGTATGTGTATGCTATGTATGATTTCATGCATGTATGTGTGATTATATGTGTTTATGTGGTAAATATGTAACAAAAAGGGAAGAAATCACGAAATCTATGGCACAAGAAGGAAAACAAACATGAACTAAGATATATTACACTAAACAAGTCAAGAAAAATACCCTCTAAGATTAAAATAAACATATTGCAACATAAAACCCATTTTTGGGCTTAAATTGTTAGATAAACAAAAGGTGGGTTAAAAATTGCCATTCACGGTTTTTCTTAAGGATCAAAAGGGTCAAAACAGTTAAAATAAAGTTTTTATGAATATTATACTCTTCAAAGGACTAGAAATGTAAATTGTAGCTTAATGGGCCAATTTTTGGGCTTTTCGGCCCATTGAGCCCAAAATTGCGAAAAACCAAATTTTTAAGGGATTGAATGATAAACTTCACAAAACAGGAGGTAAAAAGGGTAAACAAAACCAATTCAAGGGTTAGAATGATTTATTTTCCAAACAAGGATAAAAAATGTAAACTTTTTGGATTTTGGGCCAAAATTGTAAAAGTTGCGAAAAGTTTGGGTTTTAACTGAAAAATTCCTTACTGGAAGGGCTGAAACTGCCAAAGAGAAATTTTTGAACTAAAAACATCACTTAAACAAGTCTATGGGTCAAAAATGCCAAGAAAATGGTTTAAGGGCCTAAAATGTTCTTTTTTCAAAATAAGGGACTAAAATTGTTATTTTTATTAAAAAGGGCTGAAAAGGTCAAACCAACATTTTGAAGCAATTATTTTGTTTTTAAGATATTTTAGTCAAAAATACCAAACTACAACTCATGAAAATAGAAAGATGAATATACGTATAATTCCAAATATCGTTATAAACAATCGACCGGCATCGTGCTGATACGAAGATAACAATCGTTCAATCAAACTTTCCAACAATTATACTATACCTAAAACAAGTAAATATCCAAATAGTTGGGCTTGAAAGATCCTAATCATGCTTATTGGACCTTCGTGGCCCATTGACATGACTTTTGGGCCTAACACTAATAATAAATGTTTATTGGGCCTCCGGTGACCCAATTACATGTTTAAGGGACCCTCAATGGCATATATATGCTATTGGGCCTTGGTGGCCCATTAGCATTGCTAGTAAGGTCCAAATTTAATCAAATATGAAATGGGCCAATGTGTCCTTCGTATAACCAACAGCCTTAAATAACACGCGTAATTAGCAGGACCTTGTATTCCTCTTCTCCGTGTCTGTTAGGCTTATTTGAAATCAAAGTAAACAAACCCAGGTCGTTAATCAACAGTAATCAATTTTGTTTGGATTAAGTGAGTAATAACGGGCGACACCTCTAAGGGTCGTTTGTAGTCTGTAGTTATAATCAAAGTCTCCTGGAAGGAGAGCGAGAGTTTGTGTATAGATCTATACGGGGGTGACTCCCCCACACCTCAGCTGTTCGCTACAGTTAGACTCGGCCAGTCTAGGGTGACAAAATCTTAAGATCAATCCCGGCGTACGTTAGGTTGCCAAGACAGACGAACTAGTCATTATTATGCATGGTTATAACGACTCACATAATTAATTAAATCCAATACCATCCGAGTAATCAAGGAAGAGTAATCAAAATCATTCGTTGTGGCGGTATAGCAATTTGAAAAACAATTATATTTTATGTTATCGGAAAACATCGGGTTTTTCGAGGAAATCAACACCACTCGCTTGTATTTTTCTATAACTATAATACAAAACTTCCTTTTATACACGTTTTGAAATCATTCATGCATCAACTTATGGATCTTCACACTTTGGTAAACAATTGTCTTTTCAGAAAATATCGGATTTTCTGGGTTTTACAAACTACACAAATCATTTTTATCACAACCCTACTTATGAACTCACCAACATTTCATATGTTGACCGTTTTTCAAAATAACTTGTATTCTCAGGTAACAGGTAAGCTGAAGGGTAATATCAACTATATTAGGATGTTATGTTTTGAAAACTCTCAAACAATTTATGTTATGGATGTGTAATATTTAATACAATGTACTGGATGTGAACAATATCAGTTGTAATGTATTGATGCATGGTGATGTTTATGTTGTGATTCATGTATATTCATTGTGATGATATTCAATTTAAGTCACGCGAGCCCTCGGACGTTTTCGCCGTCTGGTTTCGGGGGTGTGACAGGTTGGTATCAGAGCTCTGTTTATAGTGAACTGGCATATCTAACCACACATTGATATGCAACTATAAACCAAAGAGGGACTAAAACAACTATGAACAAAACAAAATAAAACACAACGATAAAAACATCTTTACTTGTGCGATATAGGAAAAGAACATAATACCAAATCAAATAAGATAATACTGACATCTCGGTTAAGTCGGGACTGTTCATGGTTGTATTAAGGGGTGAGTGTAACCTGATCAACTACATTTTCTCCGAAGTACAACTAATACATGCCCCGGTAAAAACCTTGATGGACGGTAAACCTAAAAACATACCCCTTGTTACCAAGAAAAGAACATCAACTCAAATTACATAATAACTAAAACATATTAGGAGTAATAATAGTTTACTCATATACCTCCTCTCAGTCACCATGGAAGGAGAACACCAGGGCATTCAGTTTCATCAAGTCTTAGTGGCCCACGGGATGATCGAGGACGAACCCGAGGGAGATCAAGGGGGATCACACGACATCGGGCCCGACGAGTACACGGACACATACTACGAGTTTGATGGTACCGACGACGACATGGATGAAGGACAAGACTCAGGCAAAAATTCTGCCACATCGCCTACCAGCGAGATGCAGCAGGACCACCCCGCCCCACCAGGGAATCCCGCGAGGGAGAATCGCTCTCCGGAAGCTGAGATTGCTGCTCTGCGGCAACAACTATTCGCCATGGAATCACGAGCGGTGCAAGCTGGACAGGAAAGAGATGAAGTCATTGGAGAAATGACTGAGATGGCCCAGTTGTTGGCACAACACTTCGGTATATGAACTTACTACCGTCGGCGAGCGCTCCTTAGAGTGTTAGGACTAGTCATATCTATCCTTAGTATTATGCTTATATGATCTATGCTATGTACCATCGACTCTATGTTTAAGTGATTACACTACTCATAGAGTCGTTACGCTGCCGAACTTGCACCACTTATGTATGCTCTTTCGAGCAAATTTTCATGTAACAAAGTGCGGATAATATTAATGGAAAAATTTTATGTGTTCTATTGTGATGTTGTGATCTGCTATGTGTTATGTATCCATGATTGTATGCTAATTTGTGAAACTACTTAAGTTCATGCAATACACCTAGTTTATAGGACCACAATCTCACAAAAATCATAGGCACTCAACATCTTTCCGTTCCATGACAGAAAGATGCCCCAACGACCAACCCGTGGAAACCCTGGACCAACCCCACCCGAAGTCAACTCAGCTGCATTCCAAGCAGCTGTATCTACTGCGGTTACTGCAGCCATGGCGCAAATCCACCAAGGGAACAATGGTGGAGTCAATGGACAAGGGGCTGGAAGTTCGAACAACGGAATAAATCAAGGACCTACCAAGACATGCTCCTACAAGGACTTCACCAACGCCAAGCCATGAACCTTTAATGGCACGGGTGGAATGATAACCCTAAAGAGATGGATGGAAAAGGTGGAATTAGTATTTGAGATATGTGAATGCCCCGAAGAGGTGAAAGTGAAGTTCGCCACATGCACATTTGTTGACCAGGCTCTCACCTGGTGGAATGGACATGTAGAGGCCATGACTCTCCCCGTAGCCAACGCTATGCCGTGGGCGGAGCTGAAAGAAATGCTGATGGCCGAGTACTGCTCACGAGGCGAAATTCAGAAAATGGAGCAAGAGCTGTGGAATCTCACCGTCCGAAATTCTGATATAGATGCATACATATCAAGGTTTAGCGAACTGTCACTGTTGTGCCCTGGCATGATCACTTCAGAGGGAAAGAAAATCGAACGATTCATCTGGGGATTAACCTCCCCAATTCAAGGAAATGTAACAGCTGCAAATCCTGAAACCTTCGACAGTGCCAAGAGGTTGGCCAAGAAACTGTACGACCACAACAACAAGAAGGGCGAGAAGCCAGCGGAGACTGAAGGCAAGAAGGAGAGTGACAACAAGAAGGGAAAGAACAACAAGAGAAAAGGGTGACAAGGCTCAGAGTCGTCAAAGAAACAACAAACAGTGACAGTCAATGCTGCAACCACCCAAGTACCCTCCACACCACATGCTCCAGCCTCAGCTAATCCAAGTGCCCCTAGGCAGTATTCCGGGAATCTCCCAAAGTGCAACAAGTGCAGTCTTCATCATAATGGCGAATGCAGAGAAATGCATTGTACCAGTTGCAATCGGAAGGTTCACACGGCAAGGTATTGCAGGACCTATCCTCCCTAAAACCAGCAACAAGGAAACAACAACAACCGCAACAACAACCACAACAACAACAACACCAACAGTAGCGGCAATAATACAGGATCAAGCCCCACCTGCTATGGATGTGGAAAGACTGAGCATATCCGTCGAAACTGCCCCAACATCAACAACTCTGGGAACGGAGGAACAGGAAGAGTGCTAACTATAGGTCAGGGAGAAGCGGTTCAGGATCCCGCTGTTGTTACCTGTATGTTTCTCCTAAACCACACTTATGCATGCATCCTATTTGATACCGGGGCAGAACAAAGTTTTGTGAGTAATAAATTCAAACACTTGTTAAAACAACAACCCTAGAAGCTTAATGAAACCTTTACGGTGGAAATGGCTAATGGGAAAACAGAATCCACTGGGGAAATCTACATCGGATGTACCCTGACCTTAAATCATCACGTCTTTCAAATAAACTTAATGCCTGTTTCCATTAGGAGTTTTGATGTGATTATCGGCATGGACTGGTTGAGCCCCCACCATGCTGAAATTATGTGTCACGAGAAGGCCGTTCGCCTTCACCTCCCAAATCACGAAACCCTAATTATATACGAAGACAAACCCAACACGAACCTTCGTCTTATCTCGTGCATTAAGGCACAGAAGTATCTACGAAAGAAGGACTTGACGTTTCTAGCTCATATAGTGGATAAGTCCAAAGAAGAGATCAATATTCGAAACATCCATGTGGCTTGCGATTTCCCGGATGTCTTTCCGGAGGATATTCCGGGGATACCCCTAGAAAGACAAGTCGAGTTCCGAATTGATCTAGTGCCAGGAGCTACTCCCATCGCCAAATCGCCCTATAGATTGGCTCCTGCGGAGATGCAAGAGTTGTCCAGTCAACTCAGCGAACTTTTGGACAAAGGATTCATCCGACCCAGTTTCTCACCTTGGGGAGCTCCGTTTCTCTTTGTTAAGAAGAAAGACGGTACCTTCAGGATGTGTATTGACTACAGGGAACTTAATAAGCTCACCATCAAAAACCGCTATCCACTTCCGAGAATCGACGATCTATTTGACCAACTCCAAGGAGCAAGTTACTTCTCTAAGATAGATATGCGATCTGGATACCACCAACTCAAAGTCCGGGAGGAGGATATTCCCAAAACCGCCTTCCGAACTCGTTATGGACATTATGAATTTGTCGTAATGCCCTTCGGTCTAACGAATGCCCCTGCCGCATTCATGGACCTAATGAATCGAATCTGCCGACCATTCCTCGATAACTTTGTCATCGTTTTCATCGACGATATCCTAGTCTATTCCCGAAGCGAAGAGGAGCACGGCCGACACCTCCGACAAATCCTGGAAACCCTGCGAACTGAAAGGTTATACGCAAAAATCTCTAAGTGTGAGTTTTGGCTCCGTAGTGTGCACTTTTTAGGTCATGTTGTTAGTCAAGAAGGGATACATGTGGATCCTTCTAAAGTCAAAGCCATCGAAGGATGGGCAATCCCAACAACACCCACCGAAATTCGTCAATTCTTAGGTCTCGCAGGCTACTACAGGCTGTTCATTCAGAACTTCTCCAAAAGAGCCAAGCCACTTACCTTGCTTACACAAAAGGGCGTACCCTTCGAATGGACGGATAAGCAAGAAGCTGCATTCCGAACTCTGAAGCAAGCACTCTGCAGTGCGCCGGTACTATCACTACCGGAAGGAACAGAAGACTTTGTAGTTTATTATGATGCGTCGAATCAGGGTTTAGGCTGTGTACTCATGCAGCGTGGAAAGGTGATAGCTTATGCGTCCCGACAACTAAAGACACATGAGGTGAATTATACCACCCATGATCTGGAATTAGGAGCTGTGGTCTTCGCCCTGAAGATTTGGAGGCACTACCTTTATGGTACCAAGTGCACCATTTTCACCGACCACAAGAGTCTCCAGCACATCTTAAATCAAAAGGAGTTAAACATGAGGTAACGAAGATGGGTTGAATTGCTGAACGATTACGAGTGCGAAATCAAGTAACACCCAGGTAAAGCTAACGTAGTAGCTGATGCCTTGAGTCGGAAGGATTACTCGAATCATCGTTTGAAGACTCTCTCCATAACCATCCAATCCCACCTGACCTTGCAAATCAGAGCAGCCCAGTTGGATGCCATGAAGGCAGAAAACAGAACGAGCGAAGCGTTACGTGGAATGGAAAAGAATTTCGAAGTGAAGGAGGATGGAGCATATTACTTCATGAACCGCATTTGGGTCCCTAAACTTGGGGGATTCAAAGAAGTAGTCATGAATGAAGCCCACAAGACACGATACTCCATCCATCCAGGTTTAGATAAAATGTACTTGGATATCAAGCGACATTATTGGTGGCCTAACATGAAGGCAGAAATTGTCACTTACGTTAGCAAGTGCCTCACATGTGCTAAAGTAAAGGTGGAATATCAAAAGCCCTCGGGATTACTACAGCAACCAGTAATTCCCGAGTGAAAATGGGAAAGGATTACTATGGACTTTGTGACCAAACTACCCAAGTCGACTGATGGTTTGGATACCATATGGGTAATAGTTGACAGATTAACAAAATCCGCTCATTTCCTGCCAATAAAAGAATCATACAAGATGGAACGTCTGACAAGGATCTATATCAAGGAAATCGTGAGACTCCACGGAGTACCAATATCTATCATCTCAGATAGGGATAGTAGGTTTACTTCACGCTTTTGGCAATCGCTTCAGAAGGCTATGGGAACACAACTTGACATGAGCACTGCCTATCACCCGCAAACGGATGGTCAAAGCGAGCGAACCATTCAAACATTAGAGGACATGCTTCGCGCATGTGTGATAGACTTTGGAAGGTCGTGGGATACCCACTTGCCTCTGATCGAATTCTCGTACAACAACAGTTACCACTCAAGCATCAAAGTTGCTCCTTTCGAGGCATTGTATGGGCGTAAATGTAGATCACTGTTGTGTTGGGCTGAGGTAGGGGACACTCAGTTAGCAAAAGGACAAACATCAGACAATGCACTAACGGGACCAGAAATCATACGCGAGACGACCGGGAAGATAATTCAGATCAGGGCCCGACTGCAATCATCACGAGACAGACAAAAGAGCTACGCCGATAAGCGGCGAAAGCCCTTGGAATTTAGAGTCGGGGATAGGGTGTTATTAAAGGTCTCTCCCTGGAAAGGGGTGATTCGTTTTGGGAAGCGTGGAAAACTAAACCCTCGATACATTGGACCCTTCGAGATTCTTGCCCGAATCGGTCCAGTGGCTTATAGACTGCAGCTACCCACTGAGCTCAGTAGTGTACACCCCGTGTTCCATGTTTCCAATCTAAAGAAGTGCTTATCCGACGAGACTCTCGTCATTCCATTAGAAGAAATCGAAATCAACGAGAATCTCCTGTTCATCGAAGAACCAGTCGAAATCATGGACCGGGAAGTGAAACGTACTAAGCAAAGTCGCATTCCGATTGTGAAAGTTCGATGGAACGCGAGACGCGGACCAGAGTTCACATGGGAACGTGAAGACCAGATGAAGCAGAAGTACCCTCATCTATTCTCACATTCTCAAATCTAGCTTTAAAAAGAATTTCGGGACGAAATTCCCTCTAACGAGGGGATGATGTCACAACTAGGAATTCTGATACGTTGTAGACACTTGACAAAGAATGACATTGTACCTAAAACTAGAAAACATGTATGGTGTTATTCAATGACAACAAAATTCCATCAAATACCCTATACAAACTTTCAAATAGTCAACAAAAGTTGGAAACCCTAAAAATCCCGGTTCAAGTCCATTTTGGACTAGGATTTTTCTTATTGGGCCTAATGGACCAATAAGCTTCCAATTTGACTATTTTGGGCTTAGAACTCTTATATGGGCTCTAATTGAACCCACTTTCATTTATTTTAACATTTTGGGCCATAATGGACCTAGAATGAAATAAAACATTCTTATTGGACCATAACAAACTTAATTAGCTCTAAAGGGCCATAAAACTCATACCTTGGTTGTTTTGGGCCGTGAACCATCTCCAAAGACCAATTGGGCCGAAAATTATCAAATTGGGCTCATAATATGGATTTAAGCACAAAAAGGGCCAAATTCTTTTCTTTCTTCTCCCTCTCTCGGCCCAACTACAAAACATAGGGAGAAAGAGTTGACTTTTATATGCCACCTCACAATTATACTTGGGATATCCATGCAACTATCTCATACTTCCAAGCATCTATCACTTCACTCTCTCTCTTCTCTCTCTCCTTTCTATCCTCGGCCGAAGACACCCAACACACACACACATTTCATCCATCTTTTGCAAACAAAACTCTCTCTAGAAAAGTTCTTTCTTCTTCACAAATTTTCGAAGATCTAAGGAGGATCAAGGAAATTTCCACCAAAAACTCACTCCTTCCTTGGTAAGTCCTTACACATCTAAGTTGTATAACTTCATCCTTGTGTTAAGATCATTCATTCTAAGTAAGTTTTTGGTGATCATACTCCTAGAAACCTACTAAGTTCGAGATCCATCCAAGAAAGCTTGCTAGGGCCGAAAATAGCATCAAACTCTTTCACTTCTTCTTCAAAACCGAGATACACAAGAAAAGGTGAGTTCATACCCCTCTCTTTTCGGTTTTCACAAGTTTTATGGGGGAGAATACAAGTAAAATGTGTAGATATATGTGTATGTGTATGCTATGTATGATTTCATGCATGTATGTGTGATTATATGTGTTTATGTGGTAAATATGTAACAAAAAGGGAAGAAATCACGAAATCTATGGCATATATATGCTATTGGGCCTTGGTGGCCCATTAGCATTGCTAGTAAGGTCCAAATTTAATCAAATATGAAATGGGCCAATGTGTCCTTCGTATAACCAACAGCCTTAAATAACACACGTAATTAGCAGGACCTTGTATTCCTCTTCTCCGTGTCTGTTAGGCTTATTTGAAATCAAAGTAAACAAACCCAGGTCGTTAATCAACAGTAATCAATTTTGTTTGGATTAAGTGAGTAATAACGGGCGACACCTCTAAGGGTCGTTTGTAGTCTGTAGTTATAATCAAAGTCTCCTGGAAGGAGAGCGAGAGTTTGTGTATAGATCTATACGGGGGTGACTCCCCCACACCTCAGCTGTTCGCTACAGTTAGACTCGGCCAGTCTAGGGTGACAAAATCTTAAGATCAATCCCGACGTACGTTAGGTTGCCAAGACAGACGAACCAGTCATTATTATGCATGGTGACAACGACTCACATAATTAATTAAATCCAATACCATCCGAGTAATCAAGGAAGAGTAATCAAAATCATTCGTTGTGGCGGTATAGCAATTTGAAAAACAATTATATTTTATGTTATCGGAAAACATCGGGTTTTTCGAGGAAATCAACACCACTCGCTTGTATTTTTCTATAACTATAATACAAAACTTCCTTTTATACACGTTTTGAAATCATTCATGCATCAACTTATGGATCTTCACACTTTGGTAAACAATTGTCTTTTCAGAAAATATCGGATTTTCTGGGTTTTACAAACTACACAAATCATTTTTATCACAACCCTACTTATGAACTCACCAACATTTCATATGTTGACCGTTTTTCAAAATAACTTGTATTCTCAGGTAACAGGTAAGCTGAAGGGTAATATCAAGTATATTAGGATGTTATGTTTTGAAAACTCTCAAACAATTTATGTTATGGATGTGTAATATTTAATACAATGTACTGGATGTGAACAATATCAGTTGTAATGTATTGATGCATGGTGATGTTTATGTTGTGATTCATGTATATTCATTGTGATGATATTCAATTTAAGTCACGCGAGCCCTCGGACGTTTCCGCCGTCTGGTTTCGGGGGTGTGACAAATAAACCCTAGAGTTTGATTCCTTTTTGGATTCTATCTACAACCTATAAATAAACTACTATGGGTAAATCCTAAAGATCTAATTCCATTGAGAAGTTCGTCCAATCCCTACCCCTCTCTCTCTCCAAAACCAAAAATCACAACCTCTCACCAACGGTTGGTCATTTTCATATAAACCCTAATTTTCAGGTTCTTCCTTTTGCTTTCGGTGTTGTGGACCTCATTCCATTAGAGGGGTGCTATGCTGGATCCCTCATCCACAACAACATGAGATCACAATCAAGCAATAAAGAGGTTAGTAAAATTTTCTTTTGTTGATTTTTAAAGTATTTAGTTATAACTAGTAAAACCTAGATTATAGGATGCATGTGCACTTAGGTAAATCTTTTGATTATTCTGTAGCCTTTCTATAGTGTAGTTAATGCTAATAATCCCCCCCCCCAAAAAAAAACCTTTTCTCTTATTAAGAGAATTTAATTCAGCTTGCATAACCTCTTTCCATTTAGCCCAGTCAGGTCTCTTTTGACATTCAATGATAGATTGTGGTTCGGGATCATCATTCATAATATCACATTCAACTGAATAAGAAAACACTACACTTATATTACCCGTTTCATTTTGGTCATATACTCTATTTGTTTGATCATAATTTATTGCAACCTCTTTATTAATATCATTTATTTCCTCACTTGGGGAAGTTATGATATTTTATGTTTCTCTAGGAACACTTTCCTCATGATCAAGTGTATTTTCTGCTCCTCTTCTTTTTTGGGGATTTTTATCCTTAGAACCAAATGACTTTCCACGCTTCAGACGTGTTTTAGACTCTTGAGTGACTTTATCATTAGATTGTTTATCTGAAATTTTAATTAGAGCTAGCATTGACAACTGGTATATGTGATTTAGTTACCCTTTTCGTGTCAGTAAATACATCAGGCAATTGATTTGCCATTTCTTGGAAATGTATTATCTTTTGAACTTTCAGATCACATTGCCTTTTGTGATGGTAAAGCTATGATAACGAAGGTTCATGCCATGAAACATCTTTTTCTTGGTTTTTCTTTTCTCTTCATAATGGTGGGAAATTTTCCTTGTCAAATTGGCAATCAGGTAGTCGTGATGTAAAAACATCACCTCTTAAAGGTTCAAGATATCTTATAAGTGATGTTGACTCATATCCGACATATATTTCCAACCTTCTTTAAGGATCCATTTTTGTGCATTGTGGTGGTGCAATAGGGACATATATTGCACATCCAAAATTCTAAGATGGGAAATATTTGACTCTTAACCAAAAGCAAGTTGTAGGGGAGAATATGTAAGATATGAACTTGGTCGTATGCATATTAATGATACAGCATGTAAGATTGCATGATCCCATACAGAAACAAGAAGTTTGGTTCTCATTATTAACGATCTAGCTATTAGTTAGAGACGCTTAATTAATCATTCAGCTAAAACATTTTGTGTGTGTACATGAGCAACTGGATGCTCAACTAAAATTCCCACAGACATACAATAATCATTAAATAATTGGGAAGTAAATTCACCAGTATTGTTAAGTCTCACTCTTTTGATGGTATAATCAGGGAAATGTGCTCTTAATTTAATAATTTGAGTAGCTAATTCTGCAAATGTCATATTACGAGTTTATAATAGGCAAACATTAGGCCATTTTTTGGATGCATCTATTAAGACCATAAAGTATCTATATGATCTAGATGGTGGATGAATCGGTCCACATATATCACCTTGAATTCTTTCAAGAAATCTAGGTGATTCTCTTTCAACTTTCATTGGCGAGGGTTTTATAATTAGTTTTCCAAGGGAACAATATGTACATGGTATTGTGTTGCCTGATTGAGGGAACTTATGGCCGTTTAGTGAATGTCCATGTGTATTCTCAATTATCCTTTGCATCATTGTTAATCCTAGGTGGTCCAATCTGTCATGCCATAAAGTAAATGTCCAAGTCACAATATTTTCTTTGACTACCATATTTGATTCAATCATATGTATATATATGTGTAATGTAGACCAGAATAAAGTGTTGGTAGGTTCTCTAGCACATGGTTTTTGTCTATAATATACATATATTTCTTATTTCTAATGGTTACAGTTTGAGTTTCATATCCTTTGAAATATATGTCATTGAAACTCAACAAGTTTTATTCGACTTTGGAGAAAATAAGACATTTTCTATACAAAAGCTTGTACTATTTGGTAATGTAAAATAAATTTTCTAGTTCACTCTATCAAGTCTGTAGGACCTAATATTATATGTATAGCTGTTTTTGTTGGTATTAATTTTGAAAAGTATTTCTTAGATTTTATGTAATACTTGTTTTTGTGTATTTTAACTTAATATGTGTTATGCTTAAGTAGAGATATGTTATGTTTAAATTACTTGAAATTGAGTATTAGTGTATGAAATTTTAGATATTATAGTATTATGATTATATGGAAGTTGTGCAACACGTTTGAATGAGAACAACCTAATGAACGATTCTCACGATGTGAGAAATGAAGCTCACGATGTGAGCGAGAATGGTAAAATGAGATACGCAAATGAACAGTGAAGGCATTCTACTTTGGAATGTCACGACGTGAGGGAAGATAAATCATGACATGGGAAAGTATGTTACCTTACATTATTAGTGACGGATCCCATTTTGTTGTATTAAAGAAATGTCACGAATAAATCTCACAACGTGATTGATGAAGCCCACGACATGAATAATAAAATCATGACGTGAACAATGAAGTTCACAACGTGACGATGCATCAGAGGTTAAAGCGAGTTTCGTCCTTTAACATGGTAATTCAATTTCAGCTCTCTAAAAACACATACTAAGGTGCGATTATCACCTAGTAAACCCTCCTAAGTCCGATTTTTGAAGAGATTGAAAGCATAGAACTCCAAATTGTTGAATCAAGGTAAGAATAATCATATATAATATCTTTGTTGTGAAATTAGGGCAAAGTTAGAAGGTTATGGTTGAAACCCTAGACGAAAAGTTGAGTTCAATTGATGAAATTAGGATGTTATATGACATATTATAACTTGATTTCAGATTAATACCATGTTATTGAACCTTGTATGTCAATTTTGGTTCATGAGGATTAGGGTTCAAGAGTGAAGAAATATGACTTAATGAATTAAGTCTTCTAATGATTGGAGTTTAATGTATGTAATGATATAAGAGATAAATTAAACATGATATGAGTATCTATTGATTTATATGCTTATAGATTATATTCATGATGAATAAATGATATAGTTTCAAAATTGAGAATTGATGTTTATGAGTTGAAATGTGTAATGAATTTTGTTAATAACATATATGAGATAACTGTGATTAGAAAATCGAGAAGAAGGGCCGAGCAAGGAAGTTCCAAGGTTGGGTTATCATCAAAATAAACCATAAAGAATATGTTGAGTAAACGTTGATTTCCTCATATATTGATTTTGTGATTAATGGTATGCTTAACTAAATTCCATGAATTTATAATTGTATTATCATGTTAAGAATATATGTGATTTTGAAAGAGAGTGAATGATAGAGGATGTAATTTGATATTAGTAGCCCATGAGAGGTGATTGGATTGTGTCATGTATGAGAAGTTAATTGAGATGATTTGATGAAATCTTGATGATATTCAAGATGAGATTGAACGAGATAATCAATTTTTGATATGAGATAATATTGCTAAATGGAGTTAATGAAGAATACATGAGAACTGCGTATTATACCCACGAGGGGAATATGATTTGTTTTGATATAAAAGATGATCTTATAATTATAATATCTTATAGATATAAGAAAAAGTTACTCATTAAACTTTGAACTTACCTTTATAAACTTCTTAATGATTGCATGTACAAGTATCATGAATAAAGGAAAGAGCCTAATGGAGTAGCCATAGTGTGTTTCTTTTGATAACCAAACTTTAGAATGTTTTATAAAGTTGTAAACCGGCCGGCTTGAATCCTATCCTGTATAATTATCTTTTGTTGTAAACGATAACGAATTGTATGATGGCTTTTATGAAGTACATATTTAAAAAAAAATGTATACTTTATTTTTAGTCGGGTGTTACATTTTAGGATATTATGTGTAGTAACATTATCCGCTATACAAAGATCTTCAATCTTTTCTTGATAATGAGCTTTAGTTGAACTCATATCCAACTTGATTAAGACATATACGATTTCCACTTGTTTAATCATATTGATTAGAGCTTCCGTGTTGATAATATATTGTAAATTCGACGTAATTAAAATAATATTAATAAATCTAAACCTAAACTTTAAGAAAAAAAAAGAATTGGAGAGAATTTGATCATTTGTAAAGTATATTCAAATTGATGTGTATTTTACATTTATAATGGTTTTATTTATACTAGTAAGATCATTAAAGTATATTCAAAATGATGTGTATTTTACATTTATAATGGTTCTATTTATACTAGTAAGATCACTAAGACATAATTTATAAATTCTTATATATTTTTGACATATTTGACATTAGAGTTGAAAATTACACTAACACATATTTGATAAAAATATTGTCATCCAATAATTAACAACAGTTAGAGAATTTATTATTATTATTATTATTATTATTATTATTATCTTCTTAAAAAAAGAATGAGAAGATCTTGGTGGGATACTAAGAATTACGTTTTAGGGTATCCGAGGGGACAAAAACCACCCTTCGTTGTATACATATGTCGGCTTTCCAAACTATATATTTTTAAAAGAATGTCAGACTTAACCCCACGATGAGGCCAGCCCTAACTAATTTTTAATTCCTATTTCTTTCTATATCTCTCACCATTTTTCCATCTACCAAACCTTAGCATCTCCTGTGCAAATCTACTTTTGTCATTTTGTCAAACTAGAGTCATATGAGATTTCAATACACTTAATTTGAAAAGAAAATACTTGCAACATATAAGACATTTTGAAAGAGATGTTTTTTTTTTGTTTTTTTTCTTTTTCCTAACCTAATATAATTAGATTTTTTTTTTGGAACGGCAAATCTATTCTACTCCTAAAGTACTCATAAATCTTCACCTATGTCCCTCACGGGACTTGAACCCTCGACCTCAAGGACGGATGACAACACTGAGACTTGAACCCTCACCTTGTCAGTCGATTTCAAAACCTAATATAATTAGATATAAGCTAGTATTTCATTGCTTGCTATAATAAAGCCATATATCCGAATTTAACTATTTTGCTTGTCAATTTATCGGAAAACTTATATTACTTCCATGTTGTTTTTAAACGGCTGAATGATTCATGTCTCCGTTAAAAATAAACTAGCCAAAGGCTATAAAAGGACAATAAATCAAATACAATTGAAAAGGCTTTTAAGCCAATTGCTCCAATTAATGAATAATAACTTTACGATTTCTACTCGTAACCCAATGAAACAAGAAAGAAACCAACGATCAAAAGACTTCTAGTTCAAGGGTATTAAGTTTTGCTCTCCGTCTTTGATGTTAAGGCGTCAAGTTCCGTCTGGGACATATGTAAAATTAGGATTAGTTTAGAAGTATATTAGATTTGCCGTTCAAAAGAAAAAAAACTAACGACTCAAAGATAGCATCTTTTTCATCTTTTTTCGCCAAACACTAAAGAATTCTATACAGCCCACCACATAGTTTCAATAATCACATCGAGAGCCATCTTTTTAGTCTTTGTAATTTACAAATTCTCCACCCAAAGCAAGTAATAATCAATTGTATCTAACCTCGGGCATATAATGTCTAACCAAAGAACAATTGCGTCCCAAGTGTGGTTACAAACCAAACAATTCTTGACCATTCATTCTTAGGTAGGTTAAAAACCTACTCCGCTTCCACTGCACTACTCTGACTCCATAGGTAGCTACACCACCACTTTTCTAACTCTTCTAAATTCTTTGTGAAGTATCATGTTTATTCACTTCACATTCATTCTAAACTATCGCATCTAACACAACCCTTAACCCAATAATCTCTTAAAGTTCGTACACCGAACCTTCACGTCTACTCTTGTATTATTTATGAGACTCAAGTCTCAATCCATACATGGTAATCTCTCTCCAAATACCATGTTAGCACTTCTCTCCTTAATCAACCTGATCCCCAGGTAACTTTATGATTCCATTGAATCACAATAAATACCATGTGTCTGTAGTGATATGTGCCCATAACATTGCATGCACAATATACTTATATAGTTTCAATCTTACCACTCCATTCCATGATTCACAAGTTTTCTAATCTCTTTTCTTACATCCCAATTTCTCAACATTAAATTTTTGGGAATTCATTTTCCCTAACTCTCAGCTGCTCATCAGCCAGCTTCTATCACTTTCACACTTCTACTTACAAAATCTAGTATTGATACATCAAGAAGATGTATTTTAACATATATACTTATCTTTCATATCGAGAAATCATATACTCCCAAGGTTTCTAACTTCTCATTTTTATACGACACTCAATCGTTATATTCTCTACTGAGGCTCTATACCCAGCCTTAGACTTTTATCACGAGTCCACTAACTTCTTACCGTTCTATGCACCTTCACAATCTTTCTCTAACTATCCCGTATCACACATAAGGTTCAATCTTCTTGTTTTTCTAATAGTTCTTCACAATGAACTGTTACATAACATACACATATCTTCATAATCTCACGAGTCTAACTTTTCTTACCGTAGGAGTTACATCTCCATCCCTTTTTTCTTTACACTTGTCTAAATCTTTCTTTTATGGGCATATTATCAAAATACATCCTCTTACACCGTGTGCACTATACCTTACTTCCATAGAAGTCTTGACCCGTTTTCTCTTTATCTTCTCATCTATTTTCTTTCATTCTTTGTTTCTATATGTAGGTTCATTCTCTATCTCCATTCTCTTTCTCTAATCTTTTCTTTCTTTCTCTTTTTTATGTGCATACCAACTCTCTTACCCTTTCTACTCAGTCCATTCCTTTCTTTCTACTCTTTAACCATTCTTTCTATTCTTTCTACTCTTTCTTTCCCCACTTTCTACCTCTAACTCTTTCTGTATCTCTGTCTCTTCCTATTATCTCTAAATCTCCATCTTTTCTTATTATCTCTTTGTCTCCAACTCTTAGGGAAACACGTCGTAGCTATGGTCCTTTTACTAGGAGACATCATCTTTAATACATATCTTCATCATGATAACCATGATATCATTCTCTTTACACACATAACATCTCTTTACACAGAGAGTCATTCCTGATGTCATTTCACAAAATAACTATTCATTCTTTCTTCCTAACATACTTGACCCAAAACCCCCGTGGTTGATCCTTCTATTAGAGTTAAACTCCTTTGTTCTTTATCTACATATAAATGTGGTCGTGTACCTACAATCTCATAACATGGTTTATTAAGAAACCAATTCATAAACCACTTGGTTTGTGGTGACTTGGTAAGGCATGTGGAAGATATGGTGGATAACCTATTGGCCCATGTTCAAATCGTGGCATCACTCAGCTCTTGTGGCCATGGAGGTTCGCATGCAGTGACTCCAGGGCATGAGGCAAAGCTTGATGTTTGCAGCGGGGGATTAGTCGGTGCGCGAAAGCTGGCTCAGAACCCTCGTTAGGGAAGTTCCATTTCCAAAAAAAGAAACCAATTCATACTCTATCTTTTAGTCATGTACAATAACACCCACTATAACATACATGAGCTAAGTGATCATCACTAATAATGGTCCAAAACACTCTGGTTCTTTTCATCTCATATATGTCATGTGTAGGTGTGGACATCCAAAATTTAATTCGCTTAAACTATGGCTCTGATACCAACTGTAACGACCCGACTTTTTCCATCTAAACATTTTAGGGATTTATCAAAGTTTTCTATAAAAAATTATGGAATTATAAAATTCAAAACATTTTACATCCCAGGATATTATCGGGTTTACAAAATAAAAAACCATAATTTAAAGAAACAAGGAAATACCAAATAATATATATATATATATATATATATATATATATATATATATATATATATATATATATATATATATATATATATATATATAGCCCAAGCCTATGTACTCCTATATCCTCTTACACAATAGCTACCATCTGAATATCCAACACATGAAAAAATCTACAACATCATACCATAAGTCTGGTGAGTTTTACTTTAATATGTTCTCATGTATTTATACTCTACTACTCTTTTCTCTTCTTGTCATACTCTACCATTCTTCTCATTTCGTCTCATACTCTTTAACTCAAATCCCATCTTCTCATACTCCACTCTTATATTATCCTCTTTCCATACTCTTCTACTCTATTATCATCCCTTCTCATATCATCTACTATGTTCTCATCTCATCTCATCTCATGTCATCCACTGATCTCACCTCATCTCATTACTCTTCTCATATTCTTCACATCCTCTATTCTCATATCATACTCTATTTTCACCTCCTCTCATAATCTTAATCTATCTTCATCTCATCTCATCTTTTCTCAACTTATCTCATACTCTTCTCTTTCTCTATCTACACTTCTCCTCATATGCTACTCTCATGTCTTCTTACCTTATACCTCTCTATTCGCATATTCTCATTCCTTGCCCTTCTCTTCTCACTTAGACCCAAACGGTCTATTCACATATGGAAACTTCACCTATTACATAGGGGGCAACATAGTTTTGACTTACCGATGTACAATCATCCGGAATTAGTACCCTCACTTTGATCCCTCGTGGATCCTTTGGTAACTTCTCTTTTATTGAATCCCCCATGGTTTGCAATGGTCCCTTATGGATCCTCTCCACATAATCCCTCACGGATTACCTATCAAGGTTCTATAAAGAGACCTCTTACTTTGTTCTACTCATGGAAAACTTTCTTAATCTTCTCTAACAACACATAATCTTATTCCCACATGAATTATCTATCTACATTCCCGAAGGAATCATAATCTCATTCATATAGGAATCATAATCCCATTCCTGAAGGAATCATAATATCATTCTTGAGGGATTCATCATCTTATTCCTGAAGGAATCAAACTCTCATTCCCGAAGGAATCATCTTTCTACTCTTCTTATAATCTTTCACGTGAATGATATCGTCTCCCTATAGTCACATAACCTTCTATCTCATCATTTCCTTAAGAAATCTTTTACTATCAGCATAGTACTTAATTCATTAAGTACTTAATCTAAACCTTCATCTACTATCATATAGGTATTTAACATAAAACCATTAGCATCTAACCATAATATATGATGGGTATTTAACATAATACCACTAGTATCTAACCATACATGCATACTTATTCTATAGATTATAATTCATATAATCATACTCTATCTTCATCTATTAGCTTACTTGTAGTTAACAAAATATCATCTACAGTTAAACATGCATACATATACATTCATAAGATTATAGTGCATATAATCATAATCATAATTTAGGGGGATAGAGTCATAACTCACATTGTTAGTTAGTGAAAACTAACAACCCTTGGCTTCAAATCTTCAGTTGATGCATCTTGATCCATCTTCTTTGCCAGAGGCATATTTATATAACATATCAAGCTCCTTAGAACTCTGTCTTAGCCCATTAAGATCTTAACTACTCTCCATATCAAAATGATCACTTAATTGATCATAATTCTAACATCTCATCTTCTACCTCTAAATCTATTTTACCCCATGAATTAAGCATCCCATACTACTTAATTCATTACACTCTAAACTATATTGCATCCGTTCATCTTCCTCACTAGTTAAGGTTTGAAACCCTAACTTATACATATTTGGATTTCACCTTGGAAATCACATACAAAGCTTGTTCAAAGCTACTATACACTCTCAATACATACTAATTGAGTTATAATCCTAGTAACTCAAGTAATCAAGCCAATCTAGTAATTTGACCATTGAAGCTCAAAGCTTCATAAAAAGGAGAAATCATTACCTCAAGAGGGAAAGGATGTTAATCCTTGCAATCCTCTATCTTTAGCTTATCTTGTCTCCTTTTTTGGGTTCAAAATCGCCATTCCTCATCTCTCAAACGATTTGGAAGAGTTTTGGTAAGAGAATGAGCCCTTAAATGATTTAAATCTATTCTTTGATCTACGAAACCGCCCCGCATAAGCATGTCTACTGTGTTGTGGTGCACCATATTAGACTGCGGTCTCCCTCTGACTGAGCCTCGATGCCTTTCTCTTATAAAGCATCCTACTTTCACCACCACGCGATGGTAACCCATCTTAACACGTCGCGTGGAAAGTACATTTCCCTATACTTACAATGACACTTTCTTCCATTCTACCGCTTCGCCTACCGCATTGTGGCAAGGACCTTACCGCGCAGTAGTGCCTGCACTTCAGCAGGTCCTTAGCTGATTTCATTCTAACTTTGGGACAATTTTTCTTCTAACTTCTAACACTCATAACTTCTTCGTTCTAAACCTATTTTCAATGATCTTTATATCCACACGAAGGTGGGGATTAGTTCTACAACATCATTAAGACACCTCAGAATAACTATTTGTGGGTATTAATCTATTAAGTTATAAACTTGGCCCAAAAAGCATAAAAGTCCCATTTGGCCCTTTATGGCCTAAATGCATCATCTCTTGCATTTGTCCTCTTGAACCCACTTATCTCATCTCATGAAAATGACTTAGACTTATCTTGACTCATTTCATGAAGTTACATCTTCTCGATTCATGAAATTCCTCTAAATAACCAAATTTCCCCTTCGGTAAAAAAGTCTCTTAAAATCAAATCTTTCTAAATTTCGGGTTCTTACATCAACCACACTTATTACCATCACCGTTTGAGCCAGGAAACTGGTGAGAATGTTTCATCATAGTTAATGTATTCTTGGTGATTATAACCCTTTATGACCAACTTAGTTTGTTGTAAAATACTAACCGATAGCCATTAACCTTTTTTAGACACTTCCTTTTCTCACAATATAGATGCCTTTTGGTATATGAACCAAGTTGTATAATGAGTTTCACTCAAATTCTTCCAACTCTTCTTACATGACTTGAACCCAGTCAGACTATTCTCAAGTCTCTTTGATGCTCTTTTGTTCAACCTGAAACGTCCCAAAAATAAGACCCAAAAATTTCATTTTTAATTTATAAAAATAGTAATCCAAACATTTCCATACAACCCCAAAAAGATCAAAGTATGTCAATACATCAAAACGTATTAAAGTAATTCTCAAAATGCGGAAAAAGGTGGTGTGTGCTCTGCAATTATCCCGGGCTCTTCCCTTTCGAATGGGAAGTACCTAAAACATAAATTGAAAATCGTAAGCCCAAATCTTAGTGAGTTCCCCAAAATACCACTTACTATACATAAATAAACACATACTAGGCCCCCGCCCCACATCGAGCCTCGCCCGACATCGAGTCCCACTTGGCCTCGGGCTATGCCCGACATCGAGCCATGCTCGGATTACAGATCTGTCATTCATTAGGCCTCGCCTGACATTGGGCCCACCCTGTACACATAATAAACATATAAACATATAATCATTCTAACACATGAAATAACCACAAACCAATAGCATACAATACTGTCATCAGGCCTCGCCCGACATCGAGCCTCGCCCGGTATACATGCCAGCATATAAGACATGCAAGTGTCACATAGACATCTAGCATCCTATCATAATAATCATGGGTCGGCATTAGTGCCTTCGATCCGCTAAGTACAGTGAGGAAACTCACCTCGAACTGCTGAATCTCATAGATAAAACTCTAGTTGTTGGTCCGATGAAATCCCCGCGCTATCAATAAAAATATCATCCAATTAATAATTGGATCCTGACTCACACTAAGAATCCAAACTAGGGTAAAAGACCCATTTTACCCTTTACCTAACTTGGCCCAAGGCCAAAGCCCGAACCTACTATCCAAAAGGCCCAAATTCCAAAATGATCACTCAAAGCCCAAATATGGCCCAGTTTTCCAAATTGGGCTCAAAACCCATCATGGGCCTAAATCCAAAAAAACCCAATATGCTATAAATAAGACCAAATCAAAATCCCAAGGCCTAACATGGTCAAAAATCTACGGTCCAAACTCCAACAACGGGTTCTCACGTCGTGACTAGACCATGGCTACTTCGTGCGGACCAACTCGACTCAGTCCCAACTCAGCGAGTCAACTCAACCTATCAAAAAGATTCCAGTCCCCGTCACGTTATAACCCAACCTTGAGTCACATCGTGACCTAATGTTGACAAAATAGACAGGTTGGCCAACATCCTCACGACGCGACGGTCCTAAACCTCACGTCGTGAGATCTGAACAAACCAGCTTAAAACATTAAGCTCTTATTCCTTACAGCCATAACTTGGGACTTTCCATGGGGTCTTCCTTTATGCAAAGGATGATAAAAATCGAGGATTTTCAGTCATGCATGTCCAATGCATGACTCAAACTCTTACTAGACCAAAAGTGGAGAAAATGAGATCCAGACTCAAACTTGGACTCCCAAACTACACCAAAACTCAGATCCAACGACTATGTTGAAGAGAATGAGTCAATGATCCATAAAGTTGCCAACTTTATGGACCCCATGGAAGCAATCCCACCCAAACATGCAAAAAGGATCTTATACCTTAGATCTAGAATGAAATAGGTAGAAAGGTCCAAGCTTTATGACTTACAATGGTCCAAAAGCTCTAAGAGATTGCAAGGTGAAAACCAAAACGCCAAGAGGTTGCTCAACCAAGGTCTTATTCGACTCCAAGTAACCAAAAACCACCAAAGAATTCTTCAAGGATCTCAAAAATGCTTAAAAGCTTCAAGTGGGCCGAGATTAGGGTTTTCCAAAAGCATAGAGGGTGAGAGAGGCTGAGGATGGATAACCCTAGCCTCTCATTCACTTAAATACCCAAAAAAATTAGGGTTTTGGGTCATTAATCTGCGCTCACGTCGTGAGACCTTATGCCTCACGTTGTGAGTTTCCAGAAACGCGGGTCAACAGGTTAACGATGAATCACGACGTGATCCCTAAGACCTCACGTCGTAAAGACCCTCATAATGCAAATGAAAGAATGAATTCAGTACCTTAGGATTCTGGATGCTACAATTCTCCACCACTTGAATTAGACTTCGTCCTCGAAGTCCGTTGCACCGAATAACTCCGGATAGCGCTCCCTCATCTCATCATCCTGCTCCCAAGTACACTACGAACCCTTGTGGTGCTGCCATTGCACCTTTACCAACTCTACAACCTTGTTCCTCAAGGTTTTCGTCTTCCACTCAATAATCGCCACCGGTCTCTCAATGTAATTTAGGCGTTCATACACCCGAATATCCTCCAACGGTACCACTGCGGAATCATCCACTAAGAACTTCTGCAACTAAAAGACATGGAATGTGCTATGAATCTAACTGAGCTCATCTGGAAGATCCAAGCGATATGCAACCCGAACCACTCGATCCAAAACCCTGAAGGGACCAATATACCTGGGGCCTACCTTGCCCCACTTCCTAAATCGGATGACACATTTCCAAGGTGACACATCAATCCCATTTTTATTATGAATCCTCTAGATTTGATTTTACACCCTTAGCTCAATATAATTTATAAAATTGGTGAGTTATCTTGGGGTTTCAAACTTCTACCATAGAAAGAGTACGCATGTAAATTTTGTGCTCTCATCAACAATGATATATATATATATATATATATATATATATATATATATATATATATATATATATATATATATATATATATACCTTTTGTGTTGAATGCTCAATATGTAAAGTATCTATAGAGATCTATATAAAGAAGTTAAGGTGGATCCTATAAGGAGGAATCAATGAAAAGTTTATGGGGCTTCTTTTTATGCTTCCCATGTCCACACACAATGCATATTATATCATAGTAAAATTTAAGGAGTGGTAATCCTTTCACTAACTTATCCTATATCAATTTGTGGATGTATGGGAAGTTAATATTAGCAAGTATTTGGTGACATAACCAACTAACATTCAAGAGTGCCTTTAAAAGAAAACGTATATTATGGTTGACCATCACAAGGGAGATATCTAGAGGATACATAATGTTTTTTTCTCTTAGGGATGAGTAACATCTAACCATGTTGAGGGTTATAAGTAGTTATGTTTTTCATCTAACATTACTCAATGATCGACAAAACAAATGTATGCTACACTAATGAGATTTTGTTTTAAACCATCAATGCACACAACTTTATTTATGGTGAAGCTGAGTGAACATACAAATAACCCCATACTAAGGACTCGACCCAAATCTCCTAGGGATCATTGTAACATTCAAGTTTTTGGTAAGTTTATCCTTTTAGTCCTTAATGCAAAATCCTTTCAAATTTGGTCCCTTGGTTAGTACGCGGGGCATACTCAATGGGTATGCTTAGTGTACCAGCCACATCTTGGTCGCGGGTCTTAACCACGTACGTGGGGTGTACGTGGAGTACGCATGGCATACGTGAGTATGAGAAAAACCCTAATTTCTAGGGTTTTGACCCTATTTAAACCTCATTATAGCCTCATTTTTACACCTTCTAGGGCTAGTACGTGCATCGTACCAGCTAGGTACGCCCATCGTACTCCCCAGCTTGCCATTATGCGAGTTAGGGCGAGGCCTGTCATACTCAGTGGGCGGGGCCCATTATGAGGGTTTGGGTGAGGCCCGTTATACTCAGTGGGCAGGGCCCTTTATATGAGTTAGGGCGGGGACCGTTACACTCATCGGGTTAGGGCGAGGCCCGTTATAATCAGTGGGTGGGGCCCGTTATACGAGTTAGGGCGGGGCCCGTTACACTCATCGGGAGGGGCCATTTATTTGTTTGATATGTATGGTATGTGGTATTTGGGGGAAACTCAGTAAGCTTCGTGATTACGGTTTTCAGTTTATGTTTCAAGTACTTCTGGTGCAAAAGGGAAGAGCTCGGGGTGATTGTAGTGCATACACTATTTCGTTCTGCATTCTTATGATTACTCTGATGTTTTATGATCTAGATGATAAATTTGGATTTTCTATGGTTATGTAGATGTTTGGATAGCTGTTTTAGTTAATTTAAAATAGAAAATTTTTGGCCTATATTTTTGGGACATTACAAGTTGGTATCATAGCCTTAGTTTGAGGGATTCGGGCATACCCCCGGGTGTGTCTAGACTCATACTCAGGATTTGGTGGAATTTTTTTTTCAAAAAGGAAAATGTTTTATAAAAGAGTTTTCTATTAAAATAAAAGGGTGTGGTGCATGCAATTGACCGGGCTCAAGTAAGTTTTCCCAAAATATCCAGACTTGTTATATGATATGATTTGATTTGTGAATCTGTGAATCACATGCTAGTTAGGGCTAAGGATCTGCTCAGTATTTGCATGATAGAATGCTAGGAGAGATGCATTTGTATGCCTATTGTATGAGCTTGTAGACTTGCATACTAGTAGGGATATAAATGAACCGAACGAACACGAACAGGGGCTTGTTCATGTTCGTTCGTTTAACTTAGCCGAACAAATGAACAAACACGAACGGATAAACGAACAAGTTTTCTTGTTCATGTTCGTTTGCTTAACAAATTACATTGTTCATGTCCGTTCATTTATGTTCGTGAACAAGTTAAACGAACATAAACGAACAAAGATAAAAAATCATAATTGAACATATATGAACATATAATATAGTAATGTAATCAAACACGATTAAGCATATATGAACATAAAAAGAACTTAAATGAACGGACATAAAAGAATGTAAACGAACAACATAAATAAACGTTCACGAACATAATTCTGGTGCTAATGAGGGCTCGGGCTCAGGCTCAGGTTCTGGAGCCGGTCAGTTAGATGATCAGACTCGAGAGTTCATGTCGTCTGAGATTATGTGTTGCATACTTGATCAGATTCCTATGATCTTTGGTACGATCAAGGAGGGTATTATGGAGTTGTTGGAGTAGCATTTCAGATCTTTCCATTATGAGATGGTAGACATGTTGGGAGAACGTTCATTGGCCTTCCGTGAGTTCAGGGCACGTGGAGCCCCGAAGTTCTTCGGGAATAAGGGCCCGATTGCGAGCAGAAGGTGGTTAGCAGATTTCGCTAATGCTTTCCGCACCAGCAGTTGCCCCGAAGGGGCAAAGTTTAGACTTGCATCCTGCCTTCTGAAAGACAGAGCCCAGGACCGGTGGGAAGAGGTAGGACATGCCTTGGGAGGCGAGGAGATTGATTCCATGACATGGGATGATTTTGTGACTAGATTCAGGACTGAGTTTGCACCAGTGATTCAGGTGCCGCAGTTGGCGCGAGAGTTTCAGGATCTCCGCCAGACTACTGAGACGACGGCTGAGACCACCGAGATGTTCCGGGTGAGAGCGTTGTTGGTTCCGCAGTATGTGGTGGATGAGGATATGAAGAAGGCGAGGTACCATGAGATTTTGAGGAGCGATATCCAGCAGTTTGTGAGCCGATCCAGTTGCAAGACACTGGATGATATGATTGCGAGAGCCAGGGAGATGGAGATAGATCTTGAGATGGAGAAGAAGAGGAATCCATATTTTGTGCAGACTGCAGAGGGTTTGGGCAAGAGGCCCAAGGTTGTTTATACAAGATCGAGGGCACAACAGGGTCTGGGCCTCCATGGAAAGTGCGACAGGAGACACGATGAGGCGTGCATGGTGGGTTGTTTTGGCTGCTTCAAGTACGGCCGGACGGGTCATATCAGTAGAGATTATGCTGCTACTACCACCACCACCCCAATATCTGATCTGATTTGCTTTCATTGCAATAAGAGGGTCCACAAGAAGGCCCATTGTCCGAGTTTGACTGCAGCAGGACCGGTGGCAGCACCCGCTCCTGCGACACTACGGTTCACTGACGGCCACCAGGGCAAGGCGGATGCGTATGTGGTGAAAAGAAGGGCTTTTCTTTTGACGGCCGAGGAGGCTCGTGCAGCTCCTGATGTGATGATGGGTATGTATCTGATGGGTTTTGAGCAAAACATACATTCCTATGTGCGCATGCAACTCTAAATTGATTGGATCTGAGTTTTCTCTATTAAACATGCAAACAATGAACTCAATACAAGAAACCCTAGGATCTATGTATTATAATCGAAATTCACATCATAGGGATCAAAATACATACCTTGATTGTTATATTGTAATAGCAATCTAAAACCTTGTAGATCTTGAACTTTGAGAACTTAGTGTCACAAGTGTAACACCTATATTGGCTCACAAACACACTTAGCAAGATGATGATTATGAGAGGAGGAGAGAGGAGACAATTTTCAGTTTTCTTAGGGTTTAGGAACCTTAACCTTGCCAAAATCCACTAGGGGTTATGCCCTTTATATAGTTATTGGTTGCTTAGATCCAAAGCTAGGGTTAAGATAATAAGGAAACCCTAATCCCTTTTCTTAAGGCCTAAGCAGCTCATGGATCCTCATCCTTAAGGCCATGAACGAAATTTCTAGGGCATTCCCTATAGAATTTCGTCCATCCCTCCTAGGATGGTCCAAGAGCCAAAATCCACAACTATCAATAAATTGCAAAACAACCCCTACACTTTTAATTAATTCCTTTAATCCCAAAATTAATTCCAAATTATTTTCTGATTAAATATTAATTAATAATATGATTTGTAATTAATATATTATTTCCATAGCATATTAATAAATCATTTATATCAATTTATTATTCCAAATAATAAATTCTTCATCTTCCTCAATTATGCATTTTGTTAAGTTGCTACTGTAAAGGCAACCCAAAAGGACCATGTCCTTATCAATTCAAGTACATACCAATTATAGTTATGGTCTTAGACACCTAATCCAATAGTATATTCTCCTTATCTCTTTATTTATATTGAATTTCTTGCTTATATTTATGTGTTTTATTTTAGGATCATTCCTCATGAACGACATTTCATCTTTGGTATTGTTTGATTCGGGGGCTACCCGATTATTTGTATCGCTTCCGCTTAGCAAGAGGTTTACTAGAGCTCTGGGGGAGCTGGATTTTCCTTTAGACATCGAGATTGCAAATGATCGATCTGTCCGGGCAACTAGGGTTCATCGGGGTTGTATTCTTTAGATGTTCAGCAAGCGGTATCCGATTGATTTGGTTCTCATTCCTTTGTGCGGGAACAAGGTTATCGTGGGTATGGATTGGTTGAGCCCTAATGGGGCAGTGAATGATTGCAAGCAGCAGTTGGTGCATACACGGACCCCAAGTGGGGGAGAGGTAGTGGTTCAGGGAGAGGGAGCTCATAGTGGGTTGATTTTATGTCCAACAGCTAGGGCCAGACACTATATACAACAGGGTTGTTCCGGATTTGTCACCTATGTTATGGATACCCAGGATAAGGGTACGACGACCGTTGACGATGTGCTGATTGTGCGAGAGTACCCATATGTGTTTCCGGAAGATTTTTCTGGGGCGCCTCCGGAGAGGAAAGTTGAGTTAAGGATTGATCTGGTTACAGGTGCGGCTCCGAAGCCAAAGCACCATATCGGTTGGCTCCTCCTGAGATGCAGGAGTTGTCTACACGGCTGCAGGAGCTGTTAGACAAAGGATTCATTCGACCGAGCAGATCGCCTTGGGGAGCACCGATCTTGTTTGTGAAGAATAAGGATGGGTCTCATCATATATACATTGACTACCGGGAGCTGAATAAGCTAACAGCAAAAGAACTGTTATCCACTCCCGAGGATCGGTGATATATTCGACCAACTTCAGGGTGCTAGCTTATTTTTTTGAATTTTTTTTTAAGTTGTCATGTTTGGCAAACCAAAAAGTAGCTTATAAACTAGCTTTTTAAAAAACTACTTAGATTAGTTTTATAGGAGTTTTTTTTTTTATTTTCCAAATATATCCCTTAATTAATTATAGAAATGTATTCTTTTAAATGTCATTTTATATTTTTCAGCTAGTTTACCAAACGACATTTTTTATTAGCTAGCTTTTCAATATCAGTTAACTTTTTATTTAACAATTAGCTTTTCAGCTAATACGTAGTAGAAATATCGTAACCCTAAAAAAAGTCCGTTAGAAATTCTCTAAGTTCATCCAAATAAAAATCACTTGTCAATTCACTGCACTAACGTACGGTTAGTTTTTAATTAATTATATATTATAATTCTAATAAACATAATTATTTTTGTCATTGAACATGTCATGCTATTTGTTTGGAACGGAGAGAGCAATCAACAATCTATTAAAACTAATTGATTAGGGTTAATTAGTTACAATCCAATGATTGGACTAGAGACTTAAGACACCCTTCCATCGTCACCACATTATATATGAAATTTAATTATGGGTTTCATCATAAAAGGGGTGGTATGCTATATATTTTTTAAGGATTCAAAACGAATTTTTTTTTGTATTTGTTTACATATGAGTGGATCCCACTTATATGAGCTGTACTTTGGCTGTTTAACTTGGCCCCACAGTGGACTCTTGGTTTCGAATATCCACATAACTATATGATTGGTAATTAATTAATCAAGTCAAACCTCACTAACATTCTTGAAAAAAGGGTATAAATAGGTTCCTTTTTTCTCGATATCCCAAGTCATTTCAAAACCTCCTTTGATAATCAAAAGTGAACAAGAAATAAAAAGATGGAGTCTTTTGGAAATTTCTTTGATGAAGAATGGCACAGTTTGAGCAAAATGTTCGTCGAAGATCAAGATTATGATAGGTTTTCTGGGCAAGGGTTGTTGTCAAGTGAACATGATCATGATCATTGTTCAAACGTTGAATGTGAAACCATATATTTTCCTTCTAGTGAGCATGTATTTAGCAATGCTAAATCATTTGTCGCCGACGAAGAGAGTTTAGTCTATGTTTCTGACAATGTTAACCCTAATTTCTACCATTTTTTCTCTCAAGAAAGTAGTATTTGTAGCAGCGGTGCTAGTACTGACACAGTCTCTCTACCCTACCCAAGCCATGAAAATTTCCAGCTTTGCCCTTCTATTATTCCTCCTTCACCATCAAACGATGCGTGTGATCAATCCATCCCTTTTTATATGTTGGACGAGATCAACAACTCACCACTACCAACCCACGCTTTTGCTAATGATGCAATGAGCAGAAGTCTCTACATGACACAAGATGTGGCAGTGGAGAAGGTTAAAATCGACAATTCACTTGTTCTGGACAGGGCTACGCCTCTGAAGAGGAACCTTGAAATGCGAGATGATGATGAAGTTAACAATGAGAAAACCAATAAGAACCCCAAGAAGAGATCACGAGTTTCAAAGGAAAATGTAAGTTTATTATTTTATGTGTAATTGTGAGAATGTGGAATCATTTGTTTATCTTCAAGAACATTAAAAATATGTAACCCAAGAAAAAAAATCTTATAGAATATTGCCTTTGTTGTATGTGTTTAACAGAAAAGTAAGAAGAATGTGCAACCAAAGAAGAATCAAAAGATGAATGATGCAGAAGAGTGCAACAACAACAATGGACAAAGTTCAAGTTCTTGCAGCTCTGATGATAATCTAACTGGATCTCAGGACTTGAATGGAGCTATTAACCCGATTAATGGAAAAACAAGAGCTAGTAGAGGCACTGCAACTGATCCCCAAAGCCTTTATGCAAGGGTAAGCACTACGGTTCTTGATGAAATATGCAAAAAACAACATTAAATTATGCAAGAAAAAGAGCAATTTATGCACAAACACCAATCTAGTTTTTTTATTTAAACTTCAATTAATTGATGATCTTTGGAACTTCTGGTTTTGCAGAAAAGAAGAGAAAGAATTAATGAGAGACTAAGAATCCTTCAGAACCTCGTACCCAATGGTACAAAGGTTGACATTAGCACAATGCTTGAAGAAGCAGTAGAATATGTGAAGTTCTTGAAGCTTCAAATTCAGGTAATTGAGATTATTAATTTATAAAACAAATATAATTTCAGTTATTATAGCGACATAATTTTATGTTTATAAATAATCAACACCTAATCATTGTTTTTCTGTGTGATATTTATTGCAGTTGTTGAGCTCAGATGATATGTGGATGTATGCTCCCATTGCTTACAATGGAATGGACATGGGTCTCTACCAAAATATCGCACCCAATTTATGATTCTGATTGGTTTTTCAGACTTAGTTCATTAAGGATTTAATATATAATTAAAATAAAAAATACGAATAATTCAGTAGACTATATATGACTTGTAATTGTTAATCATGTAATTATAAGATTCATGTTTCAGGATGATGTAAAGTAATTAAATTTAAACCATAATTATAATGATTAGTACGGATGAATTAAGGTGTTTGATTTTGGGATGTTTACCAATACAAATGTAAGTGTCCATTTTTTAGATATTATGGATGTAGGTAGAAACAAATTTAGATATTAGATTTCTATTTCTATTTCTATTTCCATTACACATATAAATATACATAATTAAATATTGCAAAATATATACTATATTAGTCTCTCCTTACATCCCTGATACACGGGTACAACAAAGTGAAAAATAGTCATGCAACATGCTGACATTGTTGCATGTTGTGGTCATTAATCCTTTTTATAATATATGCGGCGAAGGTACATATTTAAAGTCAATACCTTTAATGACACAAAATATAAATCAAACACTATTAAACAATTGGAATGATATTTCACAAATTCACATTTTGATCATATACCTATCCTATTTATTGAAATGTAAAAAGACACGCTTAGGAAATTTGTCAACGCTAACCTAATTCTAATCAAGGACTATACATGTCGGTTGATTGATTATAAATGTACGTGCGAATAGTAAAATTTGGGCCCCTACAATTTCGGATATCGGCGGATTAGGAATGGATAGTGACGGATTATCAACAAATAATGACATATTAGCAACGGATTAACACATATAGCGATGGATTAGATACATATTAATGACAGATTGGGACGTAATAGCGGCATATTAGCAACGAATTAGCACATATATGTCGGATTAGCAATGGATTAACGACGGATTAGCAACAGATTAAAATCCCGACACCTTCAACACACGGACTTGTGCGGCTTTACACCCAACACCGCCTCAATGTTGTCCCTAGCATTGTAAAATCCATTGGTAGATGTTTAATTTACTAGTGAAACATTACAACAAAAACTTCACGAATATTATTAAAATAGGATAGAGGGAATAGATGTTGATAATAAAGATCAGAAAACAAAACAAATTAGGGGATATGCTACTCATATACTCTGATACTTAATCTCAAAATATTCTTATCTAAGGCCATAGCCTAAAAAAGAGCAAAGCTCCTCCATGTCATACCTCACATTAGCCTCCATGTCATACCTCCTCCATGTCATACCTCACATTAGCCTCCCTCTTTATTCTACGACGTCTTCTACTCCTCTAACCATATAACATCATTGAATTTTCCCTCTTTATAAAATGAGAGGCGCACCCCAATAAAGCTCAATTTCAACTAGAAAGGACTTTGTTTCTCTAAATAAAGTCCAAACATAGGTCATAAACCGAAAATACATGTTGTGTATACTACGGGAGTTCACGGGGCGGTTCGGTCCAGATAGTAATAAAATTGTGAAACGTGACCACGGGGCGGGTAACTCGTGCGCACTAACCAAAACAGAACCAAATCGTATGAAGGTGGGTAACCACAATTCGGTTCACGGGTACTCGGTAAAATATAAAAAATTAAATTCAGTTGAAACTACAAACTTCATTCTAGTCATTTCTTTCTTAAAATTAGTAAGTCAAAGAGTTAATAAAAACACAATGAAGTTCAAATCTCATACATTATAATTTGTATAATAAATATAATAATAACAAAAAAATCAGATGAATTTAGAACTACAAAATTGGAATAGCCGATATGGATTTTTGTTTGGGCCAGTAGACTCACATATCAATGGAAACAATACTAATGAAATAATACTTTTTTTTACTTTATATATATATATATATATATATATATATATATATATATATATATATATATATATATATATATATATATATATATATATCAAACAGTTCGGTTCGGGGTATCCACGGATACCTAAATATCAAAACCAAAAACCGACCCGTTGATATCCGGTTTTTTTCGGTTACAGTTTTTTTCGGTTTCGGTTTTTTCGGTATCGGATTGGCCGGTTCAGCTCGGTTTTTCGGTTTTGCTGTTTTTTTTTGCACACCCCTAGTGTATACTATGAGATATTTCATGGGGACTAATGGTGTATCTGGGTCGGCCGTCCAGCCTAGCCCAATACTGGCTCGTATCCAACAGGTTGGAGCGAGAAAAATGAAGAATACCGGCCTAGTTGGCAGTGGGTTCATACTAACCCGAATGATTGCAACCTATCCCACAAATCGACAAAAGACAATTGTCGGAACTTGACCCAAATGGCAATATCAAAGCACAACAGATGAAAAAAAAATATATGAGACATATACTATGACCCGTGCATACATAAGATCTTGTAAATAAACTATAGAGGTTGTACACAACAGTTAGTTGTCTTTACATGGATAACGGAGAAAGACCAGACAAATCCAAATACCTAAAAATAAAAGGGGGCATATAAAAACCCTCGAAGATCAGACAATAAGGTAAACTCTCAGGAGGACCCCAAGACTCTTTCCAATTCATTCCTTAAGAATCATACAACGTCTAACTTAGGTATCAGAGAGAAACACTGGGGTCCAACCATCGGTGTCGCTTTCTAACCTAGTAGTTGTCTACTTTTGCAGCGTATCTTCTGGAATACTCATTAGGAAGGGTGGGCGAACATCATTTATTAAAGCGGCTGGAAGATCACGTAGCAACACGGACCTCTCTAGACCTGTTAAACCAACTCTCAAGGGACACAATCATATGCATCTAAGTCAATGAACATTATGTGTAGATCCTTTTTTCTTTGTTGATATTTATTCAAAAGGCAATAAAGCAGGTGGGTTAGTATTTAGGTTCACGGGTCAACCCGCAAACTCGTATAAAAAAGTTATTTTTTATTTTATATATTTTATGTAACATCCCAAATTCCAACCATAAATGTTTTGAAAGTAAGATTGTAAGTTTTACTAGAAAGTTATTCAGAATCATTAATGAATCATAAAATCGTCTTTTCAAATCACATCAACATAATCATGGTAAAAAATGTGGAAGCTAAGTCTTGTTTTAAAAACCATAACGTAACATAGATTTGATAACTAGATGTCATGCCTCACCGAGGATATTCAAATGTCCCAACCATGTCAGCTTCCTCCCCTTAGAACCTGAAGGACCTACAACTAAAACATAAAGTAGCAACTGTAAGCCTAAAGCTTAGTGTGTAATCACAACACCCACCCATTATAGATCATATGCAATATACATAATAGCACATAAAATTCAAGTAATAAATCACATATTACTTACATTCTACTACATAACATATGCTAGCCTAAATAATCTCAGTCAACTAGATGCCCTCCGAGAGGTTTGTCTCTAATCAACCTAATATTGACCACTTCCTTCCAAGAGGTCTATCATGGTCTTACATCCTTATAATGCTACTAGATTACATCTGAGAGGTCTATATCTAGTTAACATACATATAATACATAATCTACATAATAAGTAAGTTCATGAGAACCCACCTGAATTGAAGACAATATAAAATCCACAACTTAAGCTAGTGACATCAAGCCTTCCCCAAAACTACACAATAGATAACCCCAATTTAATAATTAAGGTAAAATATTCATCTATACTTACTTATCGAGTCTAGGTCTAAATAAATCTATTTTATGGGCAAAAAGCCATTCTGCATGTCTAAGACTCAAATCCAACACAGTTGACCAAAAGTCAAACTTGATCAAAAAGTCAACTGTCCATGTCATCTTGTCATTGCCAACACAGAGTCGCGGCACTAACGGCTAGGCAAAAAAATAGTCGCGGCCTGCTTAAAATTCGCGATGCCAACTGCTACAAATCAATGCGTAACTTTGGCAATTCAGCCAACTTCCATCCAAGGGCGTATTCCTTTAAGATCTAAGCTTTAAACCTCCATATCATGTCAAAATGTAGTCTTAATGGATAAATTTTCCAATTTTATCCATTTTCATGTCCTTAACACCATTATTCTAAGTCTAGGTCAAAAATGGGACCAAAATGCTCGCAAACTCATGCATGGACCAAATGGAAAGATAAACTTCTCATCTTCTTTCCACAATGGATCCAGAAGGCATAAAAACACAACCTTAGGTTGGAACACTTCAAACAACAACCCAAAATCATTCCAACTACCAATATAAGCATAAAACCTTAGATCTAGACCCAATAACTTATAAAGATCAAAGCTTGAAGAGTTACATAGGTCCAAAAGGTGCCGAAAAAGGTGAAACTAACTTGATCCTTGAATCCTTACTTCACCAAATGCATACTCTTCTCCTTCAAGATGCACAGATAAGCATGATAAGCTCAAAGATCAAAGGGAGAGGCTAGGGTTTGATGAGGATGCTCTGAGGGTAATGAGGGTTGAGGGTGGAGCAAACCCTAGAAATAACATTCTTTAAATAGGGCTCAAACTTCGAGATCTAGGGTTTTGGTTCCTATCGGCTTCACGACGCTAACATTAAATCTCACGGCGTAACGGGCGTCACGCCTCCTCACGACGTGACTTAAGCCTTGTCTCGGCGCAACTTAACAAACCAGTAAAACCATGAACTTAATAACCTAAAATAATCCAATTAGTTCATACTTGAAAAGTGGGTGGTACATTTTATTTTTTTAAAGTGTATTACTATTTTAAATCATGCTCTCTGGATGTGGTTCACCGTATAATATAGTAGATTTAAGTTATACGACTACAACTATCCGCCTATACATGTTGCATGCCATAAATCAAACCAGACTCACTATTACGCAAATAATATATGGGATCATGGGTCAACCCACTAACCCGTGAACCCGAATCTGACCCACGAACCCGTAAACTCGTATAATTAAACGAGTTGAACGGGTCGTGTCCTGATTGATGTTTCCAACCCGCCAACCTGCGACACATATAATTATATGGGTCGTTTACAGGTTGATGCTTTCTGACCCGCGAACCCATACTCGACATGATTGCTACCCCTAGTATTTTGTGATTGCATCCCATATGGGCTTTGGGGGAGGGGGGTTGTAGCCCGCTCAGACGGTATTGTTTACCATTTTTTTAGTAAATTATATATTTGGCCCATACAGTTTACCCAAATTCACATATTTGGTCCTAATATTGGATTTTTGACATGGTTGGTCCTTGTGGTTTACATTTTTTACATTGGTGGTGTGGTTTGTATGAGAACACGATCTTATTATTAGTTTTATATATTTTAATAATTAAAGTTTTTAAAAAATTATGCTACACCCTTTCTCCATCTCTTTTTACTGTCAGTAGGAGAAAAAACTTCATGCCAACACCCTACACCACTTGTTTCTTATTATATTCGTCATGTTGTCTCTTGGTCGGCGAAAAATGCCCACTATCACCCATTTTCATGCGGCGACAATGTCATGGGTGGGTTGTGGGTATATGTGGTGTTCAGAGGCTTTTCATGAGGTTTCTAATGAGGATCCTGGAGCTTGAGTCAGTGGTGAGTTCCAAGGGGTATGGGGTATGGGGGTGATGGTGGTGTGGGAAAGTCAGTTCTTCTGGTTGGCATCTTAGTTATGACATTTGCCGAAAAATGATGTGCCACCTCCACATTTCTTTTCCAAAGATTGAATTCTTCTTTGAACACAATACCAATAAGAGCAAATAGTAGCACCAAAACAACCAAAGTTGCCGCAACATACTTAACCTCCAAAATTTTAAGTTTTCTTTTAGTTATGATTATTAACCATAGGAAACCCTGCTAGTCTTAATGAAATATATAAAAATTCATAGAAAGTTTTGAACTTATTTGACTGTTTAATAACTTTTTAGGTTTTAAAAGTCGGAATATAAACTACAAAACTACAGAGACAATTCCTAGAACCCATTCGATGAACAAGATGAGTGATCTTCGATCATGCCCTAAAGACCATGATATAGTTGAGTGATAATTGTGCTGCTTAACCCTACAAAACCATTCAAAAGTCGTAACACCCCCCCCCCTGATGATTGTTTAAGAAATTTTGTACATAAGTAACTAAAACTCATGTTGTAACATCCCGACTCCCAGGTATAATTTTCAAAAGCTTTATGTTCATTTTATTAAGGGAACTCGACGAGTTGGAGGCCCCAACTCGTCGTGTCAAACCTAGTCAACTCGCGTGGTTTTTGACTCCTACTCGACGAGTCGGAGGACCCCGACTCGACGAGTAGAGGTTGTGCATGGAAACCCTAATTTTTAGGGTTTGCACCCTATTTAAAGGACCTTAAGCCCTTTCCTCCAGCCCTTTACCAACTTTTGACGGCCAGAAGAAACCCTAATCATTCTAAAGCTTGTTCTTGATTGTTTGACAGGATAAAGTGTGTTTTTGGTGCTTTTGTTGAAGAAGCTTGGAGTTTTAGAAGCGTGGAACGAGAAGAAGAGGGTAGATCTAGTATCTACATTGTCTTGGCTTGTATTTGAAGGTAAGAAACCTTTACCTTGGCCTTCCATTTGCTAGATCTCTTCTTAAGTGAGAATATGGGCATTTTGGTGCAAAATGGAGTTACTTTTGGATTTGAGCTTGTCACAAGGGAAGAGTTTCAGATCTGGACTCCTCTAGGCCCTTATGGACATAAAGCCTCAAGCTTTATGAAGCTTTGGCTCTCCTTCATGTCCAAAACCTTCTTTTAATGCTAGTTATGAGGGTTTTAGCTTCATGGAGCCTTGCACGCACGTAAAGTTAGCAACTTTACGTGTAACAACACCCTAGGAATCTAGATCTACAGTTTGGATCTTTGGTTTCACGTAAAAGCATCTGAATGAGAAATGGACTGAAGGAACTTGACGAGTTGCATGGTCAACTCGACGAGTAGGATGAAGATTGGCCATTTTTGGTTTCTGCATGGACTCGACGAGTCAGTAAGATGACTCGACGAGTTATTTAGGGTTTTTCCCGACATTTGGACACCACATGGACTCGACGAGTTGTCTGGAAACTCGGAAAGTCGACTAGGGTTTTCACGACTTCTTGAGTTCTGAAGGAACTCGACGATTCAGTTAGCTACACTCGACGAGTTGGGTCAACATGGACTATTGACCTTGACCGTTCACTTTGACTTTGACCAAGGGTTGACCAGTTTGATTTTTGGGGGTATTTTAGTAATTTGGAAATTTATGGAAGTGGATTATTTATGGATGTAGGTGTTTGAGTTTGGAGTTGTATTTGGGGAGTTTGACATTATCATCCCGAGCTACTTGTGAGATGAGTTTTCCTCACTATACTCAAGGGTCGAAGCCACCAAGGCCGGCCCTTTGGATTGTTATCCTACTTTATTGCTAGTGTGATCTGTTAGATCGGTATCCTGGTAGATAGGATGTTATATGTGGTTATGATCAGTTAGATTGGTATCCTGGTAGATAGGATGTTGCTATGCTTAGTGATCTGTAGATCGGTTTGTCTGTCTGTAGACTGTTATGTGATTATCTGATATATGTACACATGATTGATTGTAGGTTGAGGCTTATCTACTTTGTGAAAGGGCCAACAGACCAGGGCATTCCAACCCGATGGATGTGGGCCGAGAGTATTCCATCCCGAGGATGATTGGACTCATAGTATGTGGGCATTCCAACCCGATGGTTGTGGGCCTAGGGTATACCATCCCGAGGATGATTGGACCTGTAGTATGTTGGTATTCCAACCCGATGGTTAAGGGGATGGGGCATTCTAACCCGATGGTTGATTGGGCCCATAGTATGTTGTTATTATATGTGCGCTACTTGTTGTGCAGGTATTTTGGGGGAACTCACTAAGCTTCGGGCTTACAGTTGTTGGATTTGTTTCAGGTACCTCAGATTATCGTGGGAAGGCGAAGGTGTGATCGTGCACCTCCTCACATATTTATGATATTGATTTCTGGGATACTCTGATGTCTAAACTATTTTGAAAATGCTTTGTAATAACTTAATGGTTTTGAATGGTTGAAAATTTTTAAATTGGCTTGATTTTTTTATGGGTGTTACAAGTTGGTATCAGAGCCTTAGTTTGAGTGAATTGGAGGAACACTCATGTGAATCCAGTCTCAAATCAAGGAAAAGATTTTTAAAATGATTTTCAAATGGTTTTCAAAATAAGAAAGGAGGATACAGAGTGTGCGATCAGCCGGAACCAGTAAGTAAACCCCAAAATACCATGCAGTTATTTGATATTGTGATATGTTAGAACATCATGCTAGCACTAGGCTAGGGATCTTCAGGAATTGCATGATAGAATTGCCTGATTATATGATGTCTGATAGCCTAGGGTTTTTCCTTATATGAAATTGACACCATTACTATAGTTGCTTAGTGTATGCATCACGGCTGTACATAATTAAGATCTTATAGCTTGAGAATGTTTGGTTTGGCCATATTTCCTGTTCTTGTTTGATGAAGGGCTTAGGGTAGGATCAGGTATTCGAAAGTCTATAGGGTCCAACGTTATGTATGGCTAACATACACGAGTGCTGCAGGGTTGGTGGAAGTTTCATGGATGAGTTGTGCGAGGCCAGTCGGCCAGTTACGTGATATTTAGCCTTCCTCTAGGAGTGAGGATTGAGCGCTTGCCATGCATATGTATATTGTTAGGGCGTTGTGATGATACTTGAGACAAATATGGGTAGGTGTGGAAGGTAGTATGGGCCCATACTACTGAAAGCACAGGACCCATACACGTAGCAAGGAAGTCACAACCCCTAGGGTTTAGTTGGGAGTTGGTTCTTCGTTATTTTATGCGGATTATCTGATATCTTCCTGGTGTATTTACAGTATGGTGGTTACGAGGCGATTTGAGACCGGATCCGGGTCAGGATCAGGAGCTGGCAGCCAGGATAGGCCAGCGTTGACAGAGGATCGTGTCAGGGAGATCATCCGCGAGGAGGCGGTTGAGATTGTCCGGGGTCAGATTCCGGAGATGTTTGGGTCTATCATGACCGCTATGATGGAGTCTTTTGATGACAGATACTCATCCATTGCTAAGACTACGACTGATGCAGCCTCTGCAGCCGTGGTGGCTGCAGGTACGGGGACAGGGCGAGCTTTTCAGTACCGGGACTTCGATAACATGAAGCCCCCGACTTTCGACGGGACTCAGGACTCTATCATATCCATGAGGTGGCTGTCTGACATGGGGGGATGTTTCTTCACGTACTCATGTCCTGCTGACCAGAAGGTTAGATGTGCCCTGAACTTGCTGAGGTCTGGGGCAAAGGAGTGGTGGAAGTTGATGACTGGGTCATATACTGATGATCAGAGAGTTGCGGTTACTTGGGAGCAGTTCAGGGAGATGTTCCACGCTCGCTACATTCCACGGGTCGAGAACGAGCGGCTGTCACAAGAGTTTTTGGATCTGAGACAGGGTACGGAGACGGTGACGGAGATCACCCGCATGTTCACTGAGAGGGGTTTTTTTTTCTGGAGTTTTCTTCTGAGCAGGCTCAGATGACACGTTATCTGAGCATGCTCAAGACCGATATCCGTCAGTTTGTTGCTACCCAGTGCTGTGATACACTGTTGGAGTTACAGAAGGCCGCTAGGCGGCGTGAGCTGGAGATCAAGTTACAGTTACGGGAGCAGAGGCAGGCCCCGACACAGTTAAAGTCGGCGCCAAAGCGGTCCAAGACCGTTGATTCTAGGTCTGGAGGTCAGCCGGGTTGCACTTGTGGGAAGTGCGGGAAGGGTCATTCAGCGGTTTGCCGATCGGGGAGCATGATGGGTTTTATACAAACAATCCTATGTGTGCATGCAACCCTAGATACGGATCTATGTTTTCACTATTAGTTATACAACATTATGAACACAAAAGAAACCTAACATGCTCCTAGGTAATTTTGAAAATCATAAAGGAGAATGGAATACATACCTCTTGTTGTTATGTCGTAATAACAACTTGTATCTTGAATCTTCTTGTCTTTGAAAGCAAGTACCACAAGTGTAGTACCTCTAATGGCTCACAAACACCAATAGCAAATGGAGAGGCAAGAGAGAGAGAGGGGAGGTATGAAATTCGGCTCTAGGAACCCTAGGTATCAAGTGGCCGAATTTCTTATGCCAAAGGGTCTTTATATAGGTGTAGGAATTAGGGTTTCAGTCCTTATCCTTATCTGGTTGCTTAGCCACCAAGCAGCCCAAAGGATAACCCTAGAAACCTTATCATGGAAGAATTCTAAGGCCTTATCCCCTTGAATTCGTCCACCCTATCATATAGGTCATCCTTTGCCCTACTTTGCAACTATCACATAATTACAGTTCAGTCCCTCTAGTTCAATTAACTTCTTTTGATCACAAAATTAATTCTTAATTAATTCTTGACCAATGTTAACTAAATAAATATGATTTCTCTTTTAATATATTATTCATATAATATATTAATAAACCATAATAACCTCTTTCTATATTATTTCTCCATTCAAGTTGCTTTGGTGAAGGCAGCCCAAAAGCACCATGCACAACCGGGTCAAGTACTTACCAAATATGGTTACAGACTTAGACACTAATCCAACAGTCTCCCACTTGGATAAGTCCAGTAACTATAAATGCAAGTACAATCCGATTAGCAATCGTAGCTCTCAAAGACGCTGTTGAACTCTGATCTTATCAGTAACCTGTCCTTCAGATAAGGGATCATATATTCTTCCATTCTAGATATCGTATGAACTGAGACATGGACTTTAATCATACTCTCTGTTCATGTGTTGTTTCCCGATTTCCGATTTATGACGACTGACAACAGACTACAATTGAACACATCAACTCAGTCTCGGCTTGGCCAAGCGCTTAGGGTGTCATCACTAAATCATCGAGGGACCCACAGATATCGCTTTTATCCCACTTTGGGTAAAAGGAACGGATAAACTTTGACTCAAATGCTCGCTTGTACCTACTCATCAAATCACACACAACAATATGTTTTATAACACCAAGTTACTGGTGCGTTTACATATTATCAATGTGCAACCGACTTGCAGGATACAACTCACACATCTCGGTTTCAAGAATACAAGATATTATCGTCTCACCAATCACTCGTGATAAAATCCATGAAGCGGTCCACGTGAGCGTGGGTTTAATCCAATACTCTAATCTTATAGCAGCACTCATGAACTCTGCAGCAAACTTGTGCTATGTCTAAACACTTTAGACAATCTACAGACGGATTCATGACAGTCTTCTTTCATACCTACTTCCAAAGTATGAGCAACTGTGGAGGGTTTGAATAATCTTATTATTCGGGAAGTCAAAACATGCAAAGTGAAACACAAGAATAATACTAATCCTATATGGCTCCAAACCTTTGAGTATAAATAAAACATTTTATTTAATCACCATATTGATTACTCATTATTTGTTGTTTCGGGTAATCAACTTCTTACTTGAATTATAACAACAATTGTCCCATGCTCTTAGCATGCACACTATGTTTACCTATGGTCCTTACTTTGTGAAATAGTATAATTGAATAACATTTTCAATCACACTCATTTCACAACTCCTAATCCATTAGTGTAAGAATACCAAATTCTTGCTACTACTAGAATATGTTAGATTCTAACATTTTATGCAACAGTCCTTTCGTAATATCACAGCGCCAAAGTCACCAAGACTTTGCCAATGAAATTACAAAGTGCTCTATTGGAGATTGTTACAAGACAATTCCATAGATGTGAAGTCTCACATTCAAAGTACATTCCTTTGAACATTCTTCTTGCATAAAAGTTTCTAATCCAGACATAGATCATTAACGTCCAACTCCTAATAAGGAAACATTTTCATATTTGCCATACGACAACTCATTATTAATAGAATCATATCTAATCATAATAATGCCATTATGGTCCATTCGTTACTATACTTCCAACTGCCCACAAGCGATCAATCCTTAGCGAACCTTAGATTGTCCTTGACAGTTGTTTAATTATTTTAGTCAAATCCAGTTCTATTCCCTTTTTCCCTGTAAATGTCGTAGGCATTTGGAAAATTTTAGAACGGTCAAGTATTACAGCATATGCAATCGATCCTATACCAGAAGCGTATGGGACACGATTCATAATGTCTTACATAAAAGCATGATACTTTATTAGCCATTTGCCATAATATTTCTATTTGCCACGTTCTCAAAATTCGAACTATGAAGAGGGATGCCGTAATCATAATCGAACTTTGAGAATAAATACATCATTGACTAAATTCAATTAAAATTTCTCGATCTAAGCTTTTAGATTGGAAACGAAGTATAACATTCTCTCCCTTAATTATAGCAAAACAATTTTTTTTCAACCCCTACAACTTTGCAGAGTGAAACTTTGTTTTTCTATAATTAATATTGCCAACTTGCAATACTTAAAATAATAATCATGCTCCCACTAACATGATGATTATATCCATTCCAGCATAACATTTATACTCCCACTAGCTTTGACACGTATTCAAAAAATAGTTTGACTTCTAAAAGACAATACTTATTGACTTCCAAAGTTCATATTTCCAATACGATGTGCTTCGATAAGCCTATATCTAAGCTTCTCAAACTCACACACCTTTCCTTAGACATCTCACATGTGTGTCTAAACTAATTAAGAACTTATATTACTAAGTCCCAAATGTTCAGACTAATCACCAAATCTCACAATTCGCACTATGAAGAGGGATGTCGTAATCATAATCGAATTTGAGAATGTAATTTACATAATCGCCATCTTCTTAAAATCTCTCTTAGTGAAAGCGTTTCCTCACAATAATTTTCATGAAGGAGAGAAACCTTATGACACTTAGATTTTATAGTGTATGTGTTCCTATCCATGTGAATTTGTCATAACCATAATCATAAGATAATGTTTGTGACAAATCCAAACTCTTATGGACAGAACTTGTTCATACTTGATTCTATGCCATCAAGGGTCCCACCATTGCTTCCAAGTTATTTAGCAGCTCACCTATGCCAGTCAATGTACTTTCATTGAACAAGGTGCTTACCTTATGCAGTCTATTGAGACTCGTAGAACTCATATGCATAATCAACTCAACTGGATTGGCACAGAAACAAGAATACGTCAACACGATAGGTTACAATCCTCAAGTCGTATGCTAGTGTTTAATAGGTTTACTCTTGATTAGTTCTTGAAACTTTTCAAAATCATTTAGACTCCCACTGACCTCTTGACATATTAGATTCTCTTATCAAGAAACATTTCTTGACAAAACAAATATTCAAGAGTTAGCATATGTCTATATCAAGACAAAACCTACATGCAATTTTGTACTAGTTGGTCTTTGTCTTATTCAAGACATCACAACTTACCAAAATATGCAAGTGTAAGAACATTTCTACTTAAGATTATGTCACTCAAGTCACAATCTTGGAGTATGACTCTAAGACTTGATTTGGAACGAAGTACGATACATCTTATTGACTTAACCACTACTAAAATTCTCGATTCCTCTTCTTAGCCAAACTAGTGCACTAAAGTCTCCTTAGAGGATGAATTGTAATATGGTTCCTTCGATTATCAAGACGATCATAAAACACGATACAAAAGTATTCTCCCTTCTTCTTAGATTGGAGAAACTTTTTATCTTTCTGCCTTCATTGATTATTCTTATTCATTCATTGAAAATTTTCAATGATTCAGAATTACACTTAATCTTGTAAGTATAACCACATTTACTAGACTTTTAGTAAATCACGACGAATAATGTTATTGTTATTTATGGTGGACTTGACCAGTGCACAACATTGTGAACTCGATCTCCTAGTCCTTCACTTGACTCTTTGTCAAGGGATTAGCCTTAAAATTTCTTAAGTACCAAGATTTCCATACATCATACAATACAAGTTGTATGATTCCAAGTTTCTGTCCAATTGAAACTTAGGCGATGGGAATCTTTCCTTAGAAAATTATGACACTACCATAAATAACATAACTAAGAATCACATCCATTTGAACATTGCTAATAATAGAAATACACAAACATCAATTATTCATACATGTCATTTGCAAGGATAAATAAATAAAACAAAATCAAAATTTATTTTATTGCGGAAAAATTTGTCCTTACAACACAACTCAATTGAAAAACTATGCTATTACATTTCTTAGCAATCTATCCTAACTCTAAAGTAGCAGCTCAAAAAAATCCGATCTTCGAATCCGTGCGATCGAAATCCATTTCTTCACGATCAGATGCAGCACGCTTCTTCCTTTAAGCTTCCTTTCTTTTCTTCGATTCTACAAAACATCAAAAATGTAATCTTATCACATAATGTATCAAGAATCAAAAAAATAGGAACTTATAGAGTTAGTTAATGGATTTTACCTGAAGCAGAGTCATACGTCTTGACTCTCCCATCTCTTAGATCTCTCAGGTAGACAGGGCAGCTTCGTCTCCAATGCCCCTTCTCTTGGCAATAAAAGCAAATTGACTCTTTTGGAACATCACACAGAACTACCTCAGACTTTGCCTTTCTCTTACGATCAAACTTTTCGACCATGGCATGTCTTTCGTTGCCATTGCCTATGTCCATGGAGGTTTGGAAGGCAGATCCACCAATCAACTTTGCTTCTCCAGTGCGCCAAATCATTGTTGATTCAACAACAACAAGCAAATAGGTGAGATCGATGACGTCACGTCGTGATCTATCATATAGTACTCTCTTACGAACTCACTATATGAGTCAGGAAGCGATTGAAGAACCCAGTCAACAACTAGCTTCTCACAGACAACGACTCCCAACATTCTTAACCTATCAATGTGTGACTTCATCTCTAAGACGTGTGTACACACTGACTTTCCTTCTTCATGTTTACTTGCCAAAAGGGCTTGAGGTAGCTTGAACTTTTCAAGCCTTTGAACTTGTGGGTTAGGGAGAACAATAGGAGGAGGTGGAGGAAGTGAAGCATGATCTCTTGTTCCTCGATCGAATCGTGGAATATCATCTTCATGTGGAAAGCTTGTTCCAACGGATTTGGGAAGACCATAGTTAGAATCAGACATCTACAAAACGGGAGAAAATTCAAGTTAGTTGATTGAGTCCTTAATAAAACACCCAAACAAGATATTAAGGCTAGGACCGAACACAATACTCTTCAACTTGGGAGAGGGATGTCGTAACCCAAACTGCAGAACATTTGAAGGTAAGTGAATGACGATTCACTAATTTTCCACCATGAAAAATGAAAAGGAGATTAAGTTTTAAATGTATTGAAAACTCCTAGATCCTTTGAGATTCATTGAACTTTTCAATGGCATGTTTAAATCTCGATATGCCCCTCGATTTGTGACTGAGATGCCGAGGATCACAAAACAGGGTGTGAATAACCATGCAAATATACATGGTGCCCCCAATGTTACAGTCACCTATTCGATGTGCCGGTTAACCACACACACTCCACCGAACTATGACAAACATCGAGTCAACCTTCGCTACCTTTGCTTAGAACCCATTTAGTTTGCCGGTTAACCACACACGCTCCACTAACGTCTTAGCAAGGTTAGAAAGTGTAATTTCATGGAATTGCATCAAATTCACTTTTTGACTAAAGTAACTAAGATTTGGGAATTTTATAAAACATTTAGTTACTTTATAATTCATTATACTTTTAATGGAAAGGGTTTGCCCTATCCTACCCGTTCGGCTAACGACCCTCCACTAGTCAAGAGTGCGGTGGGTAAGAGTGGATACCCAATGGCGGTCATTTTACAGGCCGCTTCCTTAAACACCCCTTATAGACCAGCTTCGTCAAAGAGGCCTACTAACGGTAAGACTGACATTTAAGTTATACATATATAATATTAGACTTTTAATTTTATATAGTATAAGGGTGTATTTTACACTTTTAAAATACTATGTGGTCTAATTTTACACTTTTAATTTTAATTAAATGTAAACCATATCATTATGGATTTATGAACTCTCTTTTAATTATACACTTAATTAATTTAATAAAACCATAAAGGTACAATTTGAACTTTTTGAAAAATTAGGGTTTTAGAATTTAACATTTTAAAATTAAACTTTTAATTAAAATTTAAATTCCAAAACTTGAGGGCGAGTTTTGAAACATTTCAAATCATTAGGGTTTTAATCAAATTTAAAATTTCTGAAAATTAAAATCTTTTAATTTTAAATTTTAAATATTAAAACTTTGATTTAATAGTTATCCCAAAATTAAACAATTAATTTGAATTATCAAATCTTGAAGGATTATCTATTAACAATTAATTTAACCTAATCCCTTAAATCCCCTAAAATTCGAAAATTAGGATGGGATAATTCAAAATCTTTAATTACCATATTAAACAATTAAAGGGATAATTACAAAATATGGCATTATCCAAATCCCTAATATTTAGGAATCTTATCTTGGGGAGGAGGCAATTTCAAAAACCCTAGGGTTGGATAACCCTAAAATTCGAAATCTTGGAGGCTAAGGAAAGGGTTTGGGAAACCCTATCAAAATTTCGAAATCTAGGGTTTAGGAACCCTAATTTCGAAAATCAAGCCCTTAGGGTTTATTTGCTATAAACCCTAATATGTCAAAATCATACTTTTGTATAAAATCTAATTGAGAACAAAACCAAAAAGCTCTGATACCACTGATGTGTTTTATACAAACAATCCTATGTGTGCATGCACCCCTAGATACGGATCTATATTTTCACTATTAGTTATACAATATTATGAACACAAAAGAAACCTAACATGCTCCTAGGTAATTTTGAAAATCATAAAGGAGAATGGAATACATACCTCTTGTTGTTATGTCGTAATAACAACTTGTATCTTGAATCTTCTTGTCTTTGAAAGCAAGTACCACGAGTGTAGTACCTCTAATGGCTCACAAACACCAAGAGCAAATGGAGAGGCAAAAGAGAGAGGGGAGGTATGAAATTCGGCTCTAGGAACCCTAGGTATCAAGTGGACGAATTTCTTATGCCAAGGGGTCTTTATATAGGTGTAGGAATTAGGGTTTCAGTCCTTATCCTTATCTGGTTGCTTAGCCACCAAGCAGCCCAAAGGATAACCCTAGAAACCTTATCATGGACGAATTCTAAGGCCTTATCCCATTGAATTCGTGCACCCTATCATATAAGTCATCCTTTACCCTACTTTGCAACTATCACATAATTACAGTTCAGTCCCCCTAGTTCAATTAACTTCTTTTGATCACAAAATTAATTCTTAATTAATTCTTGACTATTGTTAACTTAATAAATATGATTTCTCTTTTAATATATTATTAATATAATATATTAATAAACCATAATAACCTATTTCTCTATTATTTCTCCAGTCAAGTTGCTTTGGTGAAGGCAACCCAAAAGGACCATGCACAACCGGGTCAAGTACTTACCAAATATGGTTACAAACTTAGACACTAATCCAACAGAGCGGGTGTCACAAGTGTGGCAAGCAGGGCAACATTGCTAGGGATTGTAGGCAGCAGACTCCAGCTTCTGGGGTCAGACATTGTTACCATTGTGAGCAGGTGGTCCATATGAAGGCCCAGTGTCCCTTACTAGGCCGGCACAGGCTCCAGCGCCGGATACACTGAGGATTACTGACGGGGGTCAGGCTAGAGCAGAGCCTTCGAAGGCTCGGGGACGCACCTTCCAGCTTACAGCCGAGGATGCTAGGACAGCACCAGATGTGGTTACGGGTATGTTTCTATCCTTTATCTTACTGATTATATCTGTTTTATGCTTATGTGTTTGTACCTATGATTAGGTACGTTCTTAGTGAACTCCTTACCTGCTTTGGTATTATTTGACTCCAGGGCGATTCGGTCTTTTGTCTCTCAGTCATTTAATAGGGAGTTTGGTTTGCCAGTGGGAGAGCTAGAGTGTCCGTTGCGAGTCTCTATCGCAAACGAACACGGGATTTCCGCTTCTTCAGTCTATCGGAGCTGCGTGTTGGAGATATTCGGGGTGTCTTTCCCGATAGACTTGATTCTGATTCCCATGGGGGACGTGTGTGTGATTGTGGGTATGGACTGGCTTAGTCGCTTCGGTGCCATGATCGACTGCGAGGGTCAGCGGGTGGTAGTTCGAACCCCAAGTGGGGGAGAACTGATTATCTAAAGTGAGGGCACCAGATTGAGATCAGGGTTTTGTTCAGCTGCCAGGGCTCGACAGTATATTCAACACGAGTGTGCGGGTTATCTAGCGTAAGTGGTGGATACACGGGTCAGGGATCAGGTCTCGGTTTCAGAGATTCCAGTGGTCAGGGAGTTCGCTGACGTGTTTCCGGAGGAGTTACCCGGAGTGCCTCCGGAGAGGCAGGTCGAGTTTAGGATCGACCTAGTGCTAGGTGCGGACCCTATCGCCAAGGCGTCGTACCAATTGGCACCACCAGAGATGCAGGTGCTGTCATCACAGCTGCAGGAACTGCTAGGCAAGCAGTTCATTCATCCGAGCAGTTCTCCGTGGGGAGCACCAATTTTCTTCGGCATGAAGAAGGATGGTTCACACGGGATGTGCATTGACTACCGGGAGTTGAACAAGTTGACGGTGAAGAACCGTTATCTACTCCCGAGGATAGATGATCTTTTTGATCAGTTTCAGGGAGCATCTTGGTTCTCCAAGATAGAACTGGGGTCCGGGTACCATCAGGTCAGGGTTAGGGAGGAGGACGTGGAGAAGACCGCGTTCAGGACTCGTTATGGACATTGCGAGTTCGTTGTGATGCCGTTTGGGCTCACTACCGCGTCGACAATATTTATGGACCTGATGAATCGGGTCTGCAGAATGATGCTCGATCGCTCGGTCATCGTGTTCATAGATGATATCTTAGTGTATTACAAGACCAGAGAGCAGCATGAGGAGCACCTACGTAAGCTACTAGGGGTTCTGAGACGAGAGCGACTGTATGCCAAGTTCTCGAAGTGCAAGTTTTGGTTACGAGAGGTTCAGTTCCTTGGACATCTTGTCAAGCAGGAGGGATTTTGGTCATTCCGACCAAGATCGAGGCGGTTATTAAGTGGGAGGTTCCGAAATCTCCCTCAGATATCAGGAGCTTCTTGGGATTGGTTGGGTACTACCAGATATTCACATAGGATTTCTCCAAGATTATGGTACCCCTCACTCGTCTGACGAGGAAGGGGGTGGATTTCCGGTGGGTCCCTGAGCAGTAGAGGGCATTTGAGATCCTCAGACAACGACTTTGCAAGGCTCCAGTCTTGACTCTCCCAGAGGGAGTTGATGACTTTGTAGTGTTCTGTGATGCATCCATCATAGGACTGGGAGCGGTCCTCATGTAGAGAGGACGGGTTATAGCATATGCATCGCGACAGCTGAAGCCGCATGAGACGAGATATCCCACGCACAATTTGGAGTTGGCAGCGGTGGTATTCACTCTGAAGATTTGGAGACATTATCTCTACGGTGTCCACTGTACCATTTACATGGACCACAAGAGTCTGAGACACATCATGGATCAGCTGAACCTGAACATGAGGCAGTGCAGGTGGCTGGACGTAGTTAAGGATTATGACTACGAGATCCTTTACCATCCGGGTAAAGCGAACGTGGTTACGGACACTCTGATCTGCAAGTCAGTTGGATCTTCTACTCTAGTGACATGTATGAGGATATCATTGGATTCTCCACTTGTGAGCTTGATCAGGGAAGCTCAGGCTGAGGGGATGCGACCGGAGAACTGGAAACTTGAGAGGATTAGGGGCGAGAACACCCATTTTGCGTAGGATAGTCGGGGGTTATTGACTTGTTGCGGTCAGGTCTGAGTTCTGATGTCCGATGGGGTCAGACAGATTGTACTAGAGGAGGGTCACAAGTCTCTCTTCTCTATTCACCAGGGGGCCACCAAGATGTATCGGGATCTAAGTTTGAGTTACTGGTGGCCGTGCATGAAGCAAGAGACCGCTTGGTACGTGGAGAGGTGCTTGACCTGCAGGATGGTCAAGGCCGAGGACCAGAGGCCGCATGGCAAGCTGCAGCCTCTAGAGATTCCCATGCGGAAATGGAAGCAGATCATGATGGACTTCATCATCAAATTGCCGATAACGGCAAAGGGTTTCGATGTTATATGGGTCATCGTGGATTGATTGACCAACAGTGCCCATTTTCTGCCCATGCAGGAGAGCTCATCGGCCGAGAAGCTGGCCGATGTGTATATACGCGAGGAACTGGGTACGCGGCTACATTTCAGTACCGCATACCATCTGCAGATAGACAGCCAGAGCGAGCGGACCATTCAGACCCTCGAGGATATGTTTGTTGGATTAATGTCTAAGTTCATAACTATAATTGGTAAGACTTGACCCGACCCAGCATGGTCCATTTGGGTTGCATGGCATCATGCATTTGGATAGACTATAATGAGAGAAATAACACTTAAGGTTGGTTAATATATTATAAGTTCTAATATATTAATAAGGTTATTTAATTAGTATTGATCAAGAATTAATTTGGAATTAATTAAGTGATCAAAAGGAGACTAATTAAATATATGGGTTGATTGTGTAAATCATTCATTCTTATATATGTGGGCTTGTGATCCAAGATTCCTTATGTTGGACTAAGTCCATGGGGTGACCCATGGATACTCCATGGAGGTTAAAATCCATGGAGCATAAGGAATGGGTAAAGTTATGAGTTACATGGTGTAACCCTAATAGCCACCATATAAAAGAATCCCATGGCTCAAGAAATCGTGCACTAATATGTGAGTGTGAGGGCTAGACGATTTCAAGGAGTGTTCAAGTTTCTCTCAAGTTATTCCAAGTGTATTTGGTGTTGTGTGAACCATTTGAGGTGTCACACTTGGGGCACTAGGCACTCAAGCTTCATGAAGACATTCTACATCAAAGAGGTATGTATTCTATCTTGTTATATTTATTATTTTGTATGCTAGATTAGGATAATACCTTGGATGTTCATAATTGTATGTATAATAGAGAAAACATAGATCCAAGGTATTTAGGGTTGCATGTACACTTAGGAGTGTTAGAATGCTCATAACCCAACAGTGATATCAGAGCCTAGGCTTGTTTTCTTGTTATACTTGCAAAAGTAGCTGAAAAATCGAGTTGGATGCATATATTCGATTGTTTTGGCTGGAATTGGACTAGGAACATTACCCTAAGATGTTTTTGGACTTATAAACTTGTTTTTGATGTGGTAATGTTCATGCTAATCCAATTTCTAAGATAATTGTCATAATTTCAAGATTTGTATTAGTTTGTATGTTCATGCTAATTTCTTGAAGATTGATGATTTGAATTATCTTGTTCTTATGAGGTTCTTAGATTAATAGAAAAGTTGTGTGAAATAGTTGTTTTCAATCCATTTTAATCTAAGAGTTGATTCCAAAGTGTGTTTTTGTAACTTGTCCTCAAGTTATATGAAAAGTCACATTTAAGAATCATAAAACTCATAAAAGTTGGCAAAGGTTACAAAATGAAGAGTCTAGTTCTAATTAAATGGTTTTATGACTCCATAACTTGTCCTCAAGTTATGGAGGTTCAAGAGTCTCTTCATTAAATTAAAAAAAAAAAGGTATAACCTTAATTAGTTCCATAAGTTACAATAAAAAAAAGTTATTTTTTTTATTAATTAGTTTAAAGTCTTCCATAACTTGTCCTTAAGTTATGGAACTTGAAGAGTTTTTTTTTTAATTAAAACTACTTTAAACTCATAAGTTATGGAATTAATTAGTTTTGAATAGTTTCAAAACTTGCCCTCAAGTTTTGGAATTTGAAAAGTTTTCACTTATGAATACTTTAATTCCAAGTTAGCCCTTAGATTTTTAAAAGTTAAAATTCAACCCTTATACTTTATAATATTATAAGTTAATAATATTTATATATATGTATAAGAGTAAAGTCAGTCTTACCATTAGTAGGCCTCATTCACGAAGCCGGTCTATAAGGGGGGTATAAGGTTACTGCCTATAAAATGGCAGTTTAATGGGTGTCCACTCTCACCCACCGCTTCCTTGACTGGTGGAGGGTCGTTAGCCGAACGGGTAGGACAAGGACTATAATTCTCCTTTCATTAAAAGTATTAATGATAAATACTAAGTAACTAAACTCTTATTAATACCCAATCTTAGTTACTTAGGAAAATGTGAATTTGGTGCTAACCCATGAAATTACACTTTGCACTTTGCTTAAGTCGTTAGTGGAGCGTGTGTGGTTAACCGGCACACTAACCTGGACTTAACAAGGTAGGCAAAGGGTAACTTAATATTTATCATAGTATCGGTGGAGCGTGTGTGGTTAACCGGCACACTGATTAAGGGGTAAATATTAAGGGTACCAAGTATATTTGCATGGTTATTCACACCTTGTTTTGTGATCATCGACATCCCAGTCACAAAACCTGAAGGGCATACTCGAGATTGAAACATGCCTTTGAACAGTTCAATGAATCTCAAAGATCTAGGACTTTCAAATCCAATTAAAACCTAATAAAGTATTTCGTTTTTCATGGTGGAAATTGGTGAATCGTCATTCACCTACCTTCAAATATTTTATAGCTTGGATTACGGCATCCCTCTTCTAAGTTATAAAATAGCTTGTTGGGTCCTAGCCTTAATATTTCATATTGGGTGTCATATTAAGGACTTTAAATCAACTATCTTGAATATCTTCCAAAAAGATGTCTGGTCTAGACATTTATGATCTTCCCAAATCTCTTGAAACAAGCTTTCCTAAATGAAGATGATGTCCCATGGATATCATACTTCTTTCACCTCCTCCAATTATTCTCCCTAACCTACAAGTTCCTAAAAAGTTTAAGGTCACTCAAGCCCTATTGGCAAGGCAAGGTCTAGGTGTGATCACATCTTGGAGATGTAGTCACATATTGACAAGCCGGGAGAGTTGGGTGTCAAAGTCTTGAGAAAGTTGGTGGCTCAACTACTTTCTAAGTCACATAGTGAGTTCTTTTGGGAATCCTACGAAACAGACTAAGACAAGACCCTTAATGATCTTATCTATTTGCTAAGATCAACTTCCTAAAACGCTATGGACATTGACAATGATGACATTGGATATCCAGTAAAGCTCTCTCTTCCCAATGGAAAGGGATCGGCCATAGTCAATTCGGTTGACCCAATGGTAAAGAGAGAGGCGAAGTCTGAGATAGTCCCATTATCAAGGGTCCATAGGTAACTATTGCCAAAGGAAGGGGCATTGGTTACGAAGCTGCCAAATTTACCTAAGGATGTTAAAGTCAATAAGTTTGGCTCTACTTCAGGTAAAGTCCATTGTCTAACTCTATTAAGTACATGCTGATTCTGATCGCGAAGATGGATTTCAATCGCATGGTTCGGTGATCAGAATTTTGGGCTATTACTTAAGAGTTATGATATTTATATTGCTTAGGAATAGATAACAACAAGGTTTTCATATGGATTGTAAGGATAAGTTTTTCCGCAAAGTTTTAAAATAAAAGAAAAAGGTTTTGATTTTATTTATTTTAAGTATCCTTACAATGGCATTTGTGAAAAGTTGTTGCTTATAAGATTCCATTGATAACAATATTGGAAAAATGGATTTGATTCTTTCGGTTGTGGTAGTGTCTAATATTACCAAATAAGGAAAGATTCTCATCACCCAAGGTTCAATTGGACCGAAACTTGGAATCATGCAAGTTGTATAGTATGATGAATGAGAACTTTCAGCTTGGAAAATTAAGACTAATTCCTTATGTGAATAAGGAAAGGACTAAGGGATCGAGTACACATTCTTGTGCACTGGTCAAGTCCACCACAAAAGATCAAGAACACTATTCGTCATGATTTACTTAAGTTCAGTAAATATGGTTATACTTATAAGTTTAAGTATAAGTCTGTAGCATTGGAGAAGTTTCAATGTGAGACAGAACGAATAAGAAGAATCAAAGTATGGCAGAAAGATAAAAGTTTCTCAAATCTGAAAAGATGGGAGAGTACTTTAGTATCATGTTTATGATCATCTTAATGATTAAGATACCATATCACAATTGGTCCTCTAAAGTCATCTTAGTGCATTCTTATGACTAAGAAGAGGAGTCATGAATTGTTGAAATGGTTAAATCAAAAAGATGAGTCATACTTCGTTCCAAAACAATTCTTAGAGTCATACTCCAAGATTGTAACTTGAGTGACATATCTTAAAGAGGGTTTGTTAACACTAGTCAAATGTAAGAGTAAAAGGTTATCTACTCTTGTACATTTGAAATTGGTAAGTTGTGATGTTTTGGATAAAACAGAGACCAACTTAGGCCAATTGTGTAAAGTGTTAGTCTTGATAAAGAATCTGCACTATCTCTTGAATATTTGACAAGGGAGTCTTATATGTCAAGAGGACAGTGGGAGTCTTAAAGCTCTTGAAAGTTTCAAGACTTAATCAAGAATAAAACCTAAAGTCCTTCACTAGCACACGACTTGAGGTTTATAACCTATCGTGTTGAAATTTTTGTGCCTATTCAAGTTGGCTTTGCATAGGAGTTCTGAGAGTTCTCAATTGGTTGCACAACTACTTGGAAGCAATGGCAGGCACCTGAGCTGCCAAATGGCAAGAATTTAAGATTGCACAAGTTTAATCAATATGAGTTTGGATTTGTCACTAACCTTTTCTTGTGATTATGGTTTTGACAAATTCACATGGATAAGAACACATACACTATTAAATCTAAGTGTCATAAGGTTTCTCTCCGATTCATGAAAATGATGGTGAGGAAACACTTTCACTAAGTAGATTTTAGCTAGATAGCAATTGTGATATTTGCATTTTCAAAGTCGTTAGTGGAGCGTGTGTGGTTTACAGGCACACTAACATGGACTTGTGAGAAGTAGCAAAGGTCTAAACAATTGAGACTATGATTACGACATCCCTTTTCATAGTTCTAAAATTGTTTAGACACACATGTGAGCTATCTAAGAGAGGTGTATGATTTTGATAAAGTTTTATCAAAACAATCTAGTATCAGAAATTTGAACTTTGGTAAGAAAGTCAGCTGATTTCTGAGTACATGTCAAAGCTAGTGGGAGCATAAGTGTTATGCTAATAATCATCATGTTAGTGGGAGCATGATAATTATGACAAAAGTTGCAAGTTAGGAATGTTAATTATAGAAAACAAAAGTTTCAATTCGTGAGGTTGCAGGGGTTGAAAAAGTTGTTTTGCTATAATTAAGGGAGAGGAAATTATACTTCATTTCAATTCTAAAAGTTTAGATTGAGATTTTAATCGTATTTAATCAAGGATATATATATATATGAATTTCATGTTGGAATGGCTCAACATAAGGAAATTCTATATATGGGTCCATTATTTGCGTTCTAAAATTCGATTATGATTACGGCATCCCTTTTCATAATCTGAATTTTGAGAACTTGGCAAATTGAAATGGAAATATTATAGCAAAAGACTGGTTTAGTCTTTATGTGAGACATCATGAATCGTGTCCCATATGCTTCGGATATAGGATCGATTACATGTGCTATATTCATCCTTTCTAAAATTTTCCAAATGCCTGGGGCATTATGAAGGGAAAAGGTCTAGAATTGGATATGACTAAAATGATTAAGCAATTGTCGAGGACAATCTAGGGTTTACCAAAGATTGGTTGCTCAAGGACAGTTGGAAGTATAATGTTAATTCTGGAAGGACCATATTGACATAATCTGTAAGGAGACAACTCTTGTTCAGAAGTGATAGTCAAAATGGAATATGGAAATGTTTCAAAGTTAGAAATTATTCAATCTGTGTAAGATTAGGAAACTTAATGAAAGAAGGATGTTTCCAAGGAGCTGATCTCCTTTGGAATGCTCTGTAATGATTGTTGTCAAGTCTTTCTGACTTTGTGCATAATCATTAAGAGGATCAATGCATATAAGTTTAGAATCTAATAGATTTCAGTAAATGGCATGAATTTGGAATTCTTGCATTTGCAGTAAGGATTTGGGACTGTGAAAAGAGGATCATTGGAGTGATGTTCAATGGATCTATTTTACAAAGTAAAGATCATAGACAAACATAGTATGTATACTTGGTGTATGGCATGACTAGTGTTTAGAAAACATAGTGTACATGCTTGGAGCATGGGACAACTATTGTTTTAAATTCAAGTATAAAGTTGATAAAACCGAAACAATGAATAATGAGTAATCAGTATGGTGATAAATAAAAGTGTTTATTTATATTCATAGGGTTTGATACCATATTTGATTCATTTATTCTTGTGTTTCACTTTGCATGTTTTGACTTCCAGAATAACTAAGTCGCTCTTCCTGAATGATTAAGTTATTCAAACCATCCACAGTCGGTCATATGTTGGAAGTAGATATGAATCAAGACTGTCATGGGTTGGTTTGTAGAGGTCCAAGTTGGTGGACAAAGTGGTGCTACAACACTCATGAGTGCTCATAAGTTCTGAGTATTGGATTTAACCCGCGCTCATTTGAATCACTTCATGGATTTTATCACGAGTGATCATGAGACGATAATATCTTATATTCTTCAAACCTAGAGATATGAGTTGTTACTATGAGTTGGTTATACATTGATTGCACGAAAACGCATTGGTAACTCGATGTTATAAAACGTGCCTTTGTGTATGATTCAACAAGTAGTAGAACAAGCCATATGAGTCGAAGTTTATCCATTCCTTTTACCTTCGGGATAAAAGCGATATCTGTGGGCCCCTCGATGATTTAAAGATGATACATGTGAGTGCTTGGCCAAGCCAGGACTGATTTGATTTGTTCAATCAGTCAGTCATCATGAATCGGAAATCGGGAAACAACAAATGGACAGAGAGAATGATTGATAATCCATGTCTCAGTCCATATGATGTCTAGAATGGAGGAATATATGATCCCTTATCTAATGGACAAGTCATTGACAAAGGTCAGAGTTCATCGACAAGGTCAGAGTTCGACAGAAGCTTTTGAGAGCTACGATTGCTGATCGGTTCCTAAAGTCATACGCAATAATAGTTTTAGACTTATCCAAGTGGGAGACTGTTGGATTAATGTCTAAGTCCATAACTATAATTGGTAAGACTTGACCCGACCCAGCATGGTCCATTTGGGTTGCATGGCATCATGCATTTGGATAGACTATAATGAGAGAAATAACACTTAAGGTTGGTTAATATATTATAAGTTCTAATATATTAATAAGGTTATTTAATTAGTATTGATCAAGAATTAATTTGGAATTAATTAAGTGATCAAAAGGAGACTAATTAAATATATGGGTTGATTGTGTAAATCATTCATTCTTATATATGTGGGCTTGTGATCCAAGATTCCTTATGTTGGACTAAGTCCATGGGGTGACCCATGGATACTCCATGGAGGTTAAAATCCATGGAGCATAAGGAATGGGTAAAGTTATGAGTTACATGGTGTAACCCTAATAGCCACCATATAAAAGAATCTCATGGCTCAAGAAATCGTGCACTAATATGTGAGTGTGAGGGCTAGACGATTTCAAGGAGTGTTCAAGTTTCTCTCAAGTTATTCCAAGTGTATTTGGTGTTGTGTGAACCATTTGAGGTGTCACACTTGGGGCACTAGGCACTCAAGCTTCATGAAGACATTCTACATCAAAGAGGTATGTATTCTATCTTGTTATATTTATTATTTTGTATGCTAGATTAGGATAATACCTTGGATGTTCATAATTATATGTATAATAGAGAAAACATAGATCCAAGGTATTTAGGGTTGCATGTACACTTAGGAGTGTTAGAATGCTCATAACCCAACAATGTTGAGGGTCTGTGTTATTGACTTCGGTGGGAGCTGGTGTTGGATAAGGTGTCTAAGTCCATAACTTATTTGGTATATACTTGACCCGACCCGGTATGGTCCATTTGGGTTGCACTTCACCCGAACTATTTATATGGATAATTTTATGAGAATAGTATATTTATGATTTATTAATATATTATAAGTTATAATATATTAATATGAAATTGTATTATTTAATTAGTATTGGTCTTAAATTAATTATGAATTAATTTAGTGATCAAATGGTGACTAATTAAACATGGGCTATTATATTTATATAGTGTGGGCTAACACTCATTATGGTAATGGGCTAAGCTTATATGGGAGTCCATGGATGATCCATGGAGCTTTTAACCCATGGATCCTTGGAAAGGAAAAGACATGGCTTATTAGGGTTTACCCTAATCATGTGCACTATATAAACAAGCTTGTGATGCATGAAATGACACCCTAGTGTGTGTGAAGAAAGGTGGCCGATTTCTAGAGCATAGATATACTCTCTCAGAAGTTTTCCAAGTTTGTGGTGATTTGTGATTTCCATTTGAGGCATTCACATTATTGGTGCTTGGCTCTCAAACTCCTAAGGAATCAATTCACAATCAAAGGTATGTAATTCATCTAGTTCTTTTATGTTTAAAAGTTCCCCATGCCATGCTAGATAAGTTATAAACCTTGGAAAACAAATTTTGCATTTATTTTAGACAAACATAGATCCAATGTTTATTAGGGTTGCATGTACACCAAGGAAGTGTTAGAATGATCAAAACCCAACAGTGGTATCAGAGACTAGGCTTGTTTGTTGATACTTGATGCAAAATTGTGTTAAAAATCGAAATTGTTTGCTGTCTGAGCAGTGGACTCGCCGAGTCCATGGGGGGACTCGACGAGTCCAAGTGAAAATTCATCCTACTCGTCGAGTAGGTTCGTGCACTCGATGAGTAGAATGAACTGACAGCAGATTTTCGACTTTTGCTGCTGGAAATGGACCATAAACATTACCCTAAACTGTTTTGGTGTTTTAAAACTTGTTTTATATGGTGTAATGTTTGTGCTAATCCATTTACAATGGCTTATATCAAAATTCCATGATTTTATGTGTTCATATAATTCTTGAAATCTTGATGATCATGTTCATGTTCTTATGAGTTTAGAAAAATGATAGGAATTATTTGCTGAATTGTTTATCATTAATTCTTGATCATTTATGTGTTTTAATGGAGTCCATAATTTGTCCTCAAGTTATGGATATCCAAAGGTCACTTTCTTTTAAACACACATTTAAACACATAAGTTACATAAAAATGAAGAGTCTTCATTTTTATGAACCATTAACTCATAAGTTATGAAATGAAAAGTTTTGAAAAGTTTCAAAACTTGCCCTCAAGTTTTGGAATTTGTAAAGTTACACACACTTTAATATACTTTAATTCCAACCCTTAGAGCTTTAAAAGTTAAAATTCAACCCTTATACTATTTATAACATTAATGGTTAATTATTATATATATGTATAAGATCAAGTCGTTTTACCGTTAGTAGGCCTCATTCACGAAGCCGGTCTATAAGGGGGGTATAAGGTTGTTGCCTATAAAATGGCAGCTTAATGGGTGTCCACTCTCACCCACCGCTTCCTTGATCGGTGGAGGGTCGTTAGCCGAACGGGTAGGACAATGACTTTAGTTCTCATTAAAAGTATAATGATTATAAAGTAACTAAATATTTTTATAATTCCCAATCTTAGTTACTTTAGGAAAACGTGAATTTGGTGCTAACCCATGAAATTCACACTTTGTACCTTACCAAGTCGTTGGTGGAGCGTGTGTGGTTAACCGACACAGTAACTTAGACTAGTAAGGATCACGAAGGGTGACTTAATGTTTATCATAGATCGGTGGAGCGTGTGTGGTTAACCGGCACATCGATTAGGTGATAATATTAAGGGTACCAAGTGAGTTTGCATGGTTATTCACACCTTGTTTTGTGATCCTCGACATCCCAGTCACAAAACTTGAAGGGCACAATCGAGATTGAAACATGCCATTGAAAAGTTCAATGAATCTCAAAAGAATCTAGGAATTTCAAATCCAATTAAAACCTAATAATTCATTTCGTTTTTCATGGTGGAAATTGGTGAATCGTCATTCACCTACCTTCAAATATGTTATAACTTAGATTACGGCATCCCTCTTCTAAGTTATAATATATTGTGTTGGGTCCTAGCCTTAATATTTCATATTGGGTGTTATATTAAGGACTTGAATCAACTAACTTGATTTTCTCCCATTAAAGATGTCTGGTTCAGACAAGTATGATCTTCCCAAATCTCTTGGAACAAGCTTTCCTCTTGAAGATGATGTCCCACAACATCATGCATCTCTTCCTCCACCTCCTCCATTTATTCTCCTTGACCCACAAGCCCGAAGACTTGAAAGGTTCAAGGTCACTCAAGCTTTACTAGAAATGAAACATAAAGATGGAAGACATGTGTGCACTCATGTCTTAGGAATGAAGTCACACATTGACAGGTTGAGAATGTTGGGTGCTGTTATTCCAAGGAAGTTCGCTATTGACTGGGTTCTTCAGTCACTTCCTGAGTCGTATAGTGAGTTTATTAAGGACTACTATATAACAGATCCCGACATAACTCTAATAGATCTTTCATATTTGCTTGTTGCTGCTGAATCAACAATGATTTGGCGCAATGGTCAAGCAAATATTGATGGAAGGTCTATTTCTCAAACTTCCATGGACATTGACAATGGTAACATTGGAAGTCCGGAAAAACCTTCTCTTCCCAATGGTAAGGGATCGACCTTGGTCAACCCGGTTGACCAAAAAGTAAAGAAAATGGATAAGTCTGTATGTCTTTACTGTCGAGAGAAGGGACATTGGAAGCGAAGCTGCCATAACTACCTGAAGGATCTAAGAGAAGGAAGAATCAAAAGGTTTGACTCTGCTTCAGGTAAGTCCACTATCTAACTTTGTTATGTTCCTAATTGTTGATTCTTAATACATGATGTGACTATGTTGCATCTTGATGTTTGACAGGATCAAGCAAAGGGAAGGAAACTTAAAGGAAGAGTATGCTGAATCTGATCGCAAAGATGGATTTTAATCGCATGGTTCGAAGATCGGATTTTTGAGCTGCTGCTTAGAAGTTATGATAGATTGCTAGGGAATAGCATAGTATTTCCTTGTAATTGCATTGTAAGGAAAAGTTTTTCCGCATTTTATAAAGAAATAAAAGTTTTGTTTTATTTTATATTATATTCCCTTACAATGACATTTATAAAAAAAATGGATGTTTGTATGTTTCTAGCAATATTGGAAATTTGATTCTCTCATTTGTGGTAGTGTCTGAATTTACCAAATGAGGAAAGATTCTCATCACCCAAGTTTCAATTGGACAGAAACTTGGAATCATGCAGGCTGCATTGTATGATGAATCAGAATTTTCATCTTTGGAAAGTTAAGACAAATTCCTTAATCACATGGGTATGTGAGTCAAGTGAAGGACTAAGTGATCGGGTACACTGGGTGTGTGCTGGTCAAGGTACACAACAAAGGTCGATTCGTCATGATTTACTAAAGATTAGTAAATATGGTTCAAGTATAATTCTGTAACATTGGAAAAGTTTCAATGTATGGCAGAACGAGTGGGAAAGAATCAAATTAGGCAGAAAGATAAAAGTTTCTCAAATCTGAAAAGATGGGAGAGTACTTTAGTATCATGTTTTATGATCATCTTAATGATTTTGAAGCCTTATCACAAATTCATACTCTAAGGACATCTTAGTGCATTCTTATGGCTAAGAAGAGGAGTCATGAATTGTTGGAATGGTTCAAAATCAAGAAGATGAATCATACTTCGTTCCAAAAACAACTCTTAGAGTCATATTCCAAGATTGTAACCTTGAGTGACATAAAGGAAGGTTTAAAACACTTATCAAATGTAGAGTAAAATGTTTTCTACTCTTATACATCTGAAATTGGTAAGTTGTGATGTCTTGGATAAGACAAAGACCAACTAAGACCAATTGTGTGAAGTGTTTATCTTGATAAAAATCCGCACTAACTCTTGAATATTTGTTTGGTTGTCAAGGAATGGTTCTTGACAAAGAGAAACTTATATGTCAAGAGGACAGTGGGAGTCTTAAAGGTCTTGCAAGTTTCAAGAACTAATCAAGAATAAAACCTATAGTTTATCACTAGCACACGACTTAAGGCTTGTAACCTATCGTGTTGACATAATTCTTGTTTTTGTGCTTACTTCAAATAAGTTGAATATGCATGTGAGTTCTGTGAGTTCAAGACTGTGTGCATAACAACATGGAAGCAATGGTGGGCCCTTGTGCTACCAAGTGGCAAGAAATAAAGATTGAACAAGTTCGATCCATATGAGTTGGAATTTGTCACTAACCTTGTCTTGTGATTATGTTTTTGACAAATTCACGTGGATACAAACATATACACCATAAAATCTAAGTGTCATAAGGTTTCTTTCCGATCCATGAAAATGATGGTGAGGAAACACTTTCACTAAGTAGATTTTAAGTAGATAGCAATTGTGATATTTGCATTCTCAAAGTCGTTAGTGGAGCGTGTGTGGTAAACCGACACACTAACTTGGACTTGTGAGAAATGGCAAAAGGTCTAAACAATTGAGATTATGATTACATCATCCCTTTTCATAGTTCTAAAATTGTTTAGACATACATGTAAGCTATCTAAGGAGAGGTGTATGAGTGTGAGAAGCCTAGATAAAGTTTATCAAAGCATCCTGTATCAGAAATCTGAACTTTTGTAAGAAAGTCAATAAAGTATTGATTTCTAGAAGCCCAGCTGATTTCTGAGTACATGTCAAAGATAGTGGGAGCATAAGTGTTATGCTAGTAATCATCATGTTAGTGGGAGCATGATAATTGTGATTAGTATTGCAAGGTAGCAATGTTAATTATAGAAAAACAAAAGTTTCAATTCGTGAAGTTGCAGGGGTTGAAAAGTTGTTTTACTATAATTAAGGGAGAGGAAATTGTACTTCATTTCAATTCTAAAAGCTTAGATTGAGATTTTAATCATATTTAGTCAAGGATATATATATATATATATATATATATATATATATATATATATATATATATATATATATATGAATTTTATGTTTGAATGGTTCAACTTAAGGAAATTCATAATATATTGCATTCTCAAAATTCGATTATGATTACGGCATCCCTTTTCATAGTCAAATTTTGAGGACATGGCAAATAAAAAATATTGTAGCAAAAGACTGGTCTAGTATCACGTCTTTATGTCAAACATCATGAATCGTGTCGTATATGCTTCGGATATAGGATCGTTTGCATGTGCTATAATATTCATACTTTCTAAATTTTTCCAAACACTCAGGGCATTGAGAGAGGAATAGTCTAGAACTGGATGTGACTAAAGTGATTAAGCAATTGTCGAGGGCAATCTAAGGCTTGCCAAAGATTGGTTGCTCAGGGACAGTTGGAAGTATAGTGTTAATATTGGCAGGACCATATTGACATTTTCTAAAAAGAGGCAACTCTTGTTCAAGAGTGATAGTCAAAATGGGAATATGGAAATGTTTCCATAGGTGGAAGTTATTCGTTCAATCTGTGTAAGATTAGAAAACATAATGTAAGAAGGATGTTCAAAGCAACGTACTTTGAATATGAAACTTTGTTTCCATAGATTTGATCTCCATTGGAATACTTTGTAATGACTGTTGACAAGTTTCTGTGACTTTGTGCATAATCATTACAAGAGGATCAGTGCATATAAGTTTAAAATCTAACAGATTTCGGTAAATGGTAGGAATTCTTACATTTACAACAAGGATTTGGGTTTGTGAAATGAGTCATGTCCGATTGATCTATTTCACAAAGTAAGGATCATAGACAAACATAGTTTGCATACATGGAGTATGGCATAACTGTTGTTTAGAAAACATAGTGTACATGCTAGGAGCATGGGACAACTATTGTTTTAATTCAAGTATTAAGTTGATTATTTGAAACATTATGCAATGAATAATGTCTAATCAATGTGGTGATAAATAAAAGGTGTTCTATTTATATTCAAAAGGGTTCTAAGACCACATTGGATTCGATTATTATTGTGTTTCACTTTGCATGTTTTGACTTCCAGAATAACTAGGTTATTCTTTTGAATGACTAAGTTATTTAAACTCTCCACAGTCGATCATATGTTGGAAGTAGGTATGAATTAAGATTGTCATGAATTGGGCATGTAGATGGCTAAAGGTGTTTAGGCATAGCAATGGTTGCTACAACATTCATGAGTGCTCATAAGTTATGAGTATTGGAATAAACTCACGCTCACTTGTATCACTTCATGGAATTTATCTCGAGTGATCGTGAGACGGTAATATCATATAAGTCTTCAAATCTAGAGATATGAGTTGTTGCCTATGAGTTGGTTGTGCATTGATTGCACGAAAACGCATCAGTAACTTGATGTTATAAAACGTGCCTTTGTGTACAATTCAACAAGTAGTAGAACAAGCATATGAGTCGAAGTTTATCTGTTCCTTCTTGGATTAGAAGCGATATCTGGGCCCCTCGATGATTTTGTTTTGACCTATGTACTGGGCCCGGTCAGAACTAAATTGATGTGTTCGATTAAGTTCTTTGTTAAACAAATCGGAAATCGGGAAACAAACTGCTAGACAATAAGTACGACGTTGTTCCATGTAATATTCTGGATGATATCATGTGAACAGAGGATTATATGATCACTTATCTAAAATGGCGCTTCATAGTTCAACAAAGTTTTCGAGAGCTACGATTGTCGGTTGGTTCCTGAAGTCATATAGGCAAATATAGTTATTAAACTTATCCAAGTGGGAGACTGTTGGATAAGGTGTCTAAGTCCATAACTTATTTGGTATATACTTGACCCGACCCGGCATGGTCCATTTGGGTTGCACTTCACCCGAACTATTTATATGGATAATTTTATGAGAATAGTATATTTATGATTTATTAATATATTATAAGTTATAATATATTAATATGAAATTGTATTATTTAATTAGTATTGGTCTTAAATTAATTATGAATTAATTTAGTGATCAAATGGTGACTAATTAAACATGGGCTATTATATTTATATAGTGTGGGCTAACACTCATTATGGTAATGGGCTAAGCTTATATGGGAGTCCATGGATGATCCATGGAGCTTTTAACCCATGGATCCTTGGAAAGGAAAAGACATGGCTTATTAGGGTTTACCCTAATCATGTGCACTATATAAACAAGCTTGTGATGCATGAAATGACACCCTAGTGTGTGTGAAGAAAGGTGGCCGATTTCTAGAGCATAGATATACTCTCTCAGAAGTTTTCCAAGTTTGTGGTGATTTGTGATTTCCATTTGAGGCATTCACATTATTGGTGCTTGGCTCTCAAACTCCTAAGGAATCAATTCACAATCAAAGGTATGTAATTCATCTAGTTCTTTTATGTTTAAAAGTTCCCCATGCCATGCTAGATAAGTTATAAACCTTGGAAAACAAATTTTGCATGTATTTTAGACAAACATAGATCCAAGGTTTATTAGGGTTTCATGTACACCAAGGAAGTGTTAGAATGATCAAAACCCAACAGCTGGGACTCCTACCTACCCCTTGCAGAGTTTTCCTACAACAACAGCTATTACTACAGCATTGGTGCTCCACCTTATGAGTTGTTGTATGGATGGAGATGTCGCACCCCAGTCTGTTGGGGCGAGGTTGGTCACAGGGTGATGGGTCGGACCGAGGTAGTCCTGTAGACTACCGAGAGGATTCAACAGATTAGACAGCGGTTGCAGACCGCACAGAGTCGGCAGAAGAGTTACGCTGACAGATGCCGATCTGAGTTGGAGTTTCAGGTCGGTGACATGGTACTCCTGAAGGTCTCACCTTGGAAGGGTGTGATTCGCTTCAGGAAGAGGGGGAAATTGGGTCCCCGATATATCGGGCCATTCAGGATAATTGTCAGGGTTGGTGATGACGTGCCTAAGACGGCACGACAGAATCACGCCTAGCCAAAACGCTAAGCGTTCCAGCCGGGCTAAGCCCAGCAAGCTCAGCGCCCGCCAGCGCCTCTGGGGACAGGATGCCCAGGCGAAGGGCTCGCGCCCGCTGAAGAACGCTCCCAGCTCCAAGACAAAAGAGACAATCAGGGAACAAACAGTGGATCAGACCGTTACCGCCAGAGCCAATAAGAGCGCCCTGACTGTTGAAGGCACACAATCCTCCAATCAGCGCCTCTGATCCTGTCTCCCCAAAAAGCGATCCTGTCTGGTACGGACTGGGCATGAGCGCTAGGTATAAAAGGATGCACCCTCGGACTCACGAGGTAAGCTCTTCTCTCCTAAAAGAAGACACCAAAAACCCTAGATATCTCCTAACTTGACCGTTGGAGCGTTCTTCCGGAAGCACCCTCCCGGGAAGCGGCTGACGGCTTCTCTTTCTTGTGATCTTGCAGGGATAACGAGTAACCTGATCCATTAGTGTTAATCCACGAGAAAGTCAGGTCACATCATTTGGCGCCATCCGTTTGTGAGACGAAGAACACAAACTAAAAGCAAAAGACTGAAGAATCAATGGCGTCCGACGGCAGCGATGGACGCGACGGCTCTCAGGCTAGTCCCATACGCTCCATGGCAACGTTGGATGAAACATCGCCGCCCACGGTGGACAACAGAGCACCCCTAGGTGAGGGAAGCTCTACGATAACCACCAACACCGTCTCGCAACCGGCAACTCACCAACTGAGAACAACTCTGGCGGGGGCACTCTTAACCACATCCCTTCAGATGTCGTCATTCTGTGTACCACCAACGCAGCAACCACCGTCGGTCCACCCAGCGGTGCTACCACCAAGCCAAGTTTTCAACAGCCTACCGCCGTTTACAGTAACACCGTTCAACCAAGTGACGGTTGGTGTAGGCCCAATGCTTTCTCTACCTCCACTGGCGCAGACTATGGTGGCTCATACGCCACCTATCTACTCGATAGCAGGCACGTGGGCCGGACCGGCCATTGCCTCCGACCATAGCCTCCAGCAGGCCTCGGCATTCAACCCCTCAACACCAATACACTCCTTCCCCTCCGGCTATCCTCTCCAGTTGCCATTTCAACATCACTCCTTTTACGGACCAACTCCAGGCTTTCATGCATCGTCGTCATGCGATCTAAGCCTCCAACACTAGTCACAAGGCACACCAGTCGTCCCAACCCAAGACTGCCTTTCTCGCAGCGTTACATCACCGTTTGTCAAAGAGTTGCTAGACTACGAAATACCAAACACAGCCAAACTGCCAACGCTCAAAATCTATATTGGTACTACCGACCCGGACAGCCACATCGACATGTATGAGTGGACAATGACGTCTTTGAAGCTTGATGAGAGGTTCTGGTGCACATATTTCCCGATGACTCTCGATGGAAATGCAGGCACATGGTTCAAGACGCTACGTCCAAGCAGCATCTCCAATTTCGCTCAACTTAAATACTTATTCCTCACCAACTTCATGCAGCTACGAAAGTACAAAGGAGATTCTCATTCTATAATAGGCTGTAAGCAAAAGGAGGGTGAAACCGTGCGAGAATATTTCAACCGGTTCATAAACGCCACGTTAGATGTGTCGGGATACGATGAAGGGCTTATAGCTGGCGCTTTCACATGGGGCCTTTTACCAGGTCCCTTGTCACAAAAGCTTATGGATAAGAAACCCCAAACAAGGGCCGAGTTAAAGGAGAGGGTAGAACGATATCTCAGGCAGGAAGAAGGCGAGGCAGCGAAACAGGCATACCTAAATGCCATGATGACCAAACGCCATAACCCAAGTCACGCGGACTTTCGAGGAGGAAGTAGGCACTTTGGCCAGACAAGGAGGCCTCAGGCGAGGATTCGCCCATTCGATAGAGACGACAGACGGAATCGTCGACCAGAGGTGTATGCGGTATCAGAGAAACAACAGCCAACCAAGTCACCCAAGAGACGGTATTGCGAGTACCACAAAAGCAAGACACACGATACGACCAGTTGTTCGGTACTCAAGAAAGAAATGGAGGAAAAGCAGCTCAAAGGAGACTTGGTGGAAATAGCACGAAGCTTGCGCGCCAAGTTTGACACCGAGAACGCCAAGAACGCGCCTCGAGAAGGAGTTCAACCCAAGGAAATATTCATGATACGTAACAAAAGAAGTAAGGAAACACAGCCGCCGAACTATTGGATCCCCGGGCCCCCGGCGGGGACGCTCACGTTTTCTGTGCAGGATCCTCGTCCTGAGGGATGGAGAGGTGATAACCCATTGGTAATCCAGGCCTCCATTAAAGATGTGACCATACACAGAGTGTATGTCGACACAGGGAGTTCAGCAGACATAATCTATGAGCACTGTTTTCGACTTCTCCCAGATCGATGGAAGGACAACCTGAGACCCACGGCGGGGCGGCTGGTCGGATTCACCGGCCACAGCCTGTGGCCGCTGGGCACGATTCACCTCCCCCTAACAATCACCAGCCATGATAAGCAGCGAAAGAAGACGGTACTGATCGACTTCGTGGTCATCCTGTTGGGTTTTGAGCAAACTAACACTCCTAAGGTGTTCATGCAACCCTAGAAACCTTGGATCTATGTTTGTCTAAAATACATGCAAAACAATTTTCCAAGGTTCATAACCTATCTAGCATTCATGGGGTACTTTTAAACATAAAAGATACTAGAAGAATTACATACCTTTGTTAGTGAGTTGATTCCTTGAGAGTTTGAGAGCCAAGCACCAATAATGTGAATGCCTCAAATGGAAATCACAAATCACCACAAACTTGGAAAACTTATGAGAGAGCACTCTAATACTCTAGAAATCGGCCACACCTTATGCACACACACATAGTCTCTTTTCAAGCACTATAAGCCTCTTTATATAGTGTAGGTGATTAGGGTTATGAACCATGCAAACCCTAATAACCCATGTCTTTTCCTATTCCAAGGATCCATGGGTTAAAAAGCTCCATGGATCATCCATGGACTCCCATTCAAGCTTAGCCCATTTCCTTATGAGTGTTAGCCCACACTATATAAGTACAATAGCCCATTATTTAATAGTCACCTTATGATCACTAAATTAATTCATAATTAATTTAAGATCAATACTAATTAAATAATACAATTTCATATTAATATATTATAACTTATAATATATTAGTAGGCCGCAAATATACTCTTCTCATAATGTTATCCATATAAATAGTTCGGGTGAAGTGCAACCCAAATGGACCATGCCGGGTCGGGTCAAGTATATACCAAATAAGTTATGGACTTAGACACCTTATCCAACAGTCTCCCACTTGGATAAGTCTGATAACTGTATTTGCCTATATAGCTTCAGGAACCAACCGACAATCGTAGCTCTCGAAAACTCTGTTGAACTATGAAGCGCCATTTTAGATAAGTGATCACATAATCCTCTGCTCTCATGATATCAGCCGGACAAATACATGGAACAATGTCTTACTTATTGTCCAGCAGTTTGTTTCCCGATTTCCGATTTGTCTGACAAAGAACTTAATCGAACACATGAATTTAGTTCTGACCGGGCCCGGTACATAGGTCAAAACAAAATCATCGAGGGGCCCAGATATCGCTTCTATTTCTAGAAGGAACATATAAACTTCGACTCATTACTACTTATTGAATTGCACACAAAGGCACGTTTTATAACATCAAGTTACTGATGCGTTTACGTGCAATCAATGCACAACCAACTCATAGGTAACAACTCATATCTCTAGGTTTGAAGACTTATATGATATTACCGTCTCACGATCACTCGGGATAAATTCCATGAAGTGATACAAGTGAGCGTCGGTTTATTCCAATACTTATAACTTATGAGTACTCATGAATGTTGTAGCAACCATTGCTATGGCTAAACACCTTTAGTCATCTACAATCCCTATTCATGACAGTCTTGATTCATACCTACTTCCGACATATGACCGACTGTGGAGAGTTTGAATAAACTTATTATTCTGGAAGTCAAAACATGCAAAGCTGAAACAATAGTAAATAATTGACAATGATAACAACACCTTACTCATAAATAAATCACAACTTTTATTTATCATCAAACGTCGATTACATTTTACAAGTTTCAGTAATAACTATCTAATCTGTAAAACTAATATCGTCCCTCAGCCCGATGCGTCTCGCATGCTGCAAATGCTTCACCCTCGTCAGTCCCTTCGTAAGGGGATCCGCAGGGTTCTCATCTGACGATACCCTCTTTGCCACGAGGAGTCCTTCTTCTATCTTGTGTCTTATGAAGTGATATTTTCTGTCAATGTGTCGGGATCTGCCATGATCTCTTGGTTCCTTGGCTAAGGCAACCGCACTATTGTTGTCACAGAAAATCTCCATAGGCTCCTTAATACCTGGTACAACTCCAAGGTCTCCGATGAAGTTCCTCAGCCATATCGCCTCCTTTGCCGCTTCACTCGCTGCTATGTACTCTGATTCACAAGTCGAATCAGCTACAGTCTCCTGTTTGGAACTCTTCCAAGTGATTGCCCCTCCATTTAAGGTAAAGACCCAGCCCGACTGAGAGCGGAAGTTATCCCTATCAGTCTGAAAGCTAGCATCACTATACCCTACTACTCTCAAGTCATCACTCCCACCAAGGGTAAGGATCCAATCCTTAGTCCTCCGCAGGTACTTGAGAATATTCTTTACCGCAGTTCAATGAGCCTTGCCAGGGTTCCCCTGATATCTGCTGACCATGCTCAAAGCGAAGGCCACATCAGGACGGGTACAAGTCATAGCATACATGATCGAGCCAACAGTGGAAGCATAAGGTAATCGACTCATCTCAGCTATCTCATCTTCTGTACTCGGGCTCTCAGCCTTGCTCAGTTTGGCATTGCTTTGGTTCGGTAATTCTCCTTTCTTGGAATTCTGCATGTTGAACCTTTTCAACACATTATCCAAGTAGATACTCTGACTAAGTCCAATTAGTCTTTTACTCATTTCTCTTAATATCCTTATCCCTAGGATATAGGCAGCTTCTCCAAGGTCCTTCATAGCAAAGCACTTCCCAAGCCAGGACTTAACCTCCTGCAAGGTTGGGATGTCATTTCCTATGAGTAGTATGTGTTGGATAAGGTGTCTAAGTCCATAACTATTTCTGGTATGTACTTGACCCGACCCGGCATGGTCCATTTGGGTTGCATGGCATCATCCATTTGGATAGACTAAATGAGAGAAATAACACTTGTGGTTTATTAATATATTATAAGTTCTAATATATTAATAGTATTATTTAATTATTATTGATCAAGAATTAATCTAGAATTAATTAAGTGATCAAAAGATAACTAATTAAATATATGGGTAGATTATGTAAATCTTCCATATCTTATATAGTGGGCTAAGAGGCTCCATGGATTATCAAGTTGGGTTCCACCCATAGGATGCTCCATGGATGCTCCATGGGAGTTACAAACCCATGGGTCATGGAAATGAAGAGTCATGACACATTAGGGTTTACATGGTGTAACCCTAGATGTGTCAATACTATATAAGAAACCCATTCTCCACCAAAATTGGCTGGACACTAAGAAACAAGAGGGCTAGAGCCGATTTTGCAAGTGTAAGATTCTCTCAAAGTTTACTCCTTTGCATTTGGTGTTGTGAGAGGCATTTGAGGCATCACACTTGGGGTGCTAGGCTCATAAGGTTTCAAGGATCATAATCAACAACAAGGTAAGTTATTCTATCTTTCATTCAAGTTAAAAATGTTCCCCATGTATGCTAGATAGGAATATAACCTTGGAATTCAACTTTGCATGATTATTAGACAAACATAGATCCAAGGTTATTAGGGTTGCATGTACACTTAGGAAGTGTTAGAATGCTCAAAACCCATCAGTGGTATCAGAGCCTGGTTCGTTTGTTGTTTTTTTTTTTTTTTTTTGTGCAAACAGCTTGAAAAAAAAATCGTTTTTCTGTTTTTTGCTCGTATGAAAGTTTGCACATTTGTTGCTGGAAATGGACTAGAAACATTACCCTAAACTGTTTTGATGTTTTAAAGCTTGTTTTAGATGGTGTAATGTTTATGCTAATCCATTTACAATGGCAATTATTAAAATTACAAGTTTTTTTAAGTGTAATTTTTGATTCTTGAAAGTGTTCATATTCATGTTCTTGAACTTATGAAGATTAGATGATCATAGGAATTGTTTGTAACCTTCATGGTAGTTTAATTCATGATCATAATGTGTTTTAATGGAGTCCATAACTTGTCCTCAAGTTATGGAAAACCAAAAGTCTCACTTTTATTAAAGCCATTAAAAGAACACAAGAGTTATAAAAATGAAGAGTCTTCATTTTTATTACTCAATTAATTCATAAGTTATAAGAAATGAAAAGTTTTGGAAGTTTACAAAACTTGCCCTCAAGTTTTGGAACATGTGGAGGGTCGTTAGCCGAACGGGTAAGACAAGGACTTATAAATTCTCATTAAAAGTATGATGAATATTATAAAGTAACTAAATGCTTTTATTAAATTCTCAATCTTAGTTACTTTAGGAAAATGTGAATAAGGTGCTAATCCATGAAATTACACTTTACACTTTGTTTAAGTCATTGGTGGAGCGTGTGTGGTTAACCGGCACACTAACTTGGACTTAACAAGGTAGGTAAAGGGTGACTTAAAGTTTATTATAGGTCGGTGGAGCTCGTGTGGTTAACCGGCACATCGATTGAGTAATAAACATTGAGGGTACCAAGTGATTTGCATGGTTACTTCACACCTCGTTTTGTGATCCTCGGTATCCCAGTCACAAAACTTGGAGGGCATACTCGAGATTGAAACATGCCTTTGAAAAGTTCATTGAATCTCAAAAGAATCTAAGAATTTCTAAGAACCAATTAAAAACCTAATATCTATATTTCGTTTTTCATGGTGGAAATTGGTGAATCGTCATTCACCTACCTTTCAAATATGTTATAGCTTGGATTACGACATACCTCTTCTAAGTTATAATATATTGTGATTGGATTCTAGCCTTAATATTACATTTGGGTGTTTTATTAAGGAATCTCTTAATATCTAAACTAATCTTGTTCTCTTCTTTCAGATGTCTTCAAACAATGCTGCTTTTGGCTCTAATCCTAATGGCTCCTTTACCCTTATGAACTTGTGTGGGAAAGTCACTTTTGATGGATCCAACTTCAATGAATGGATCAGAAACATCAGGATGATTACCCGCTACGAGGACAAAGAATATGTCCTTGACAAGGAGCTTAAGGAGATTGATGAGACCACCGCAACTCCCCAGGAGATCGTTGACTTCCGGGCACATGAAAGGGATGCTACAAAAGTGGCATGCATCATGTTGGCCACCATGACATCGGAACTCCAAAAGTCCTATGAGGACTTCTACCCTTTTGAAATGCACCAAGATCTGATGGAAAGATACCATCAAAGTGCACGACAAGAGAGGTATGAAATAATATGCTCTATCATAACAACCATGATGAAGGACGGGGAATCCGTCACGAGCCACATGCAGAAAATGCAAAGGTATGTGGATCGGTTGCTGAAGCTTAATGTGAACTTCCCTGAGGAGCTTGCAATAGATATCATTTTGCACTCCTTACCATCGTGCTATGATCAATTCCGCATGACATATCACATGAATAAGGAAGAGGTCACACTCAGCAAACTTCAGGGACTCCTCAAGACCGCAGAAACAGGTCTTAAGGGTAAGTCGGTTGTTAACACTCCTACTCCAAACTCCGCCCCGGTTTTGGCAATCGGGAAAGGTAGAGGGAAGAAGAGGAAGAGCTCTTCGAAGGGTACCAAGGCTAGGACCCTTGATGGCTCTTCTTCAAGTGGAACCAAGAAAGGTTTTGTCACTCCTTCTTCTGACCCAAAAGAGGCTGAATGCTTCTATTGCCATGAAAAGTCACATTGGAAGCGGAACTGCCCAAAGTACCAGCAAGATGTGAAGGATGGGAAAGTTAAACCCAACCATGCAGGTATTTACACTATCTTATCTAATAACTCACCCCATTCTAACTCTTGGGTCCTTGATACCGGTTGTGGTATTCATATATGTTCTGATTTCCAGGGACTAAGAAGAAGTGAGAATGTGGAGCATGGAAGAATAAACTTAATCATGGGGAATAGGAAAGCTTTACCTATCACCAAGATTGGAGTTTATACTTTATCGCTAAGTAGTGGGTTTAGTTTAGATTTGAATAAATGTTGTTATTTGCCAGAAATGGCAAGAAATATTATTTCCTTTCATGCATTGTATAAACAAGGTCTCACCTTTTCATTTGATAATGAAGTTGGTTCGATTAATGCTTTCTTTAATAATGTTCTTTATTTTAAAGCATTACCTTGTGATGGTGTGTATGAAACTGTATCTATGGTTGATAACTTAGGAAATAATGTATTGTGTATTGATTCTGTTAATGATAATAACTTGGATAAAGCATCATTATGGCATTCTCGTCTTGGACATATAAGCAAGAAACGCATAGGCCAACTCCAAAAGGATGGAGTATTGGAGTCATTTGACCTAAAGTCAGATGATAGTTGCGAATCATGCTTATTTGGAAAAATGACAAAGTCACCCTTCACAGGTTCTTGTGAGAGGGGTGAAGGTTTGTTGGATCTTATACACACGGATGTGTGTGGGCCCTTCAAACATGCCACAAGGGATGTTAATCGTTATTATTTGACTTTTACTGATGATTACAGTAGATATGGATATGTCTACTTAATCAAGCATAAGTCAGAGACTTTTGAGAGGTTTAAAGAGTTTAAACAGGAAGTCGAGAATCAATTGGGCAGGAACATTAAGATGCTTCGATCCGATCGAAGTGGTGAGTATCTTAGTTCAGAGTTCCTCGACTATCTTAGGGAATGTGGGATTGTCTCACAATTGACACCTCCCAGGACACCGCAGTTGAGTGGTGTAGCTGAGAGGCGTAATCGAACCTTGTTGGATATGGTTCGTTCCATGATGAGTCGAGCTTCGCTACCAATCTCATTTTGGGGGTATGCCTTAGAGACTGCCGCCCATATCCTTAATCTAGTTCCCACAAAGAAAGTTGCCAAAACTCCTCATGAGATGTGCACTGGTAAAGTACCCAAACTAGACCACATTAAGATTTGGGGTTGCGAGGCTTTCGTGAGACGCGAGACTCATGATAAGCTCGAACCTTGAAGTGAGAGGTGTATTTTCATCGGCTACCCACAGAAATCCTTTGGTTACCTCTTCTACAGACCTAGTGAGAATGTGGTCTTTGTTGCTAGGAGGGATTTCTTTCGAGAGAGAGAGTTCATAAGCCAAGGAGACAGTGGGAGGCAAGTTGACCTTGAAGAAATTCAAGAGTCAAGTGGTGAAGGAACATCAAACCCTAGCACTCAACTTGGGGAGGAAACTTCTGTTGAGCCAATTGACAAGTCTGTACCTCTGAGGCGTTCCACAAGGGTTAGGAATGCACCTGAGCATTACTATGGATTCCATATTACTGCGGAAGGTGATACACTTATCAGTGATGAGACACTGATAGGTCTAGATGAACCTAACAGTTACGCGGAAGCCATGGCAGGCCCTAAGTCAGCCAAGTGGAAAGAGGCAATGGACAGCGAGATACAGTCCATGTATGACAATCAAGTTTGGAACTTGGTGGAGAATGTACCAGGTCGTAAGACTGTAGGGTGCAAATGGATCTTCAAGAAGAAGACCGACATGGATGGTAATGTACACACTTATAAGGCACGACTGGTTGCAAAGGGTTTCTCACAAACTCCGGGAGTTGATTATGATGAGACCTTTTCTCCAGTGGCCAAGATTAAGTCTATTAGGGTTCTGTTAGCCATAGCCGCATTTCATGACTATGAAATATGGCAAATGGATGTCAAAACCGCTTTCCTTAATGGAAAGTTGGCTGAGGATGTTTACATGAGTCAGCCAGAGGGTTTTGTCAACACAGAATACCCTAATAAAGTGTGTAAGCTTGAGAAATCCATTTATGGGTTAAAGCAAGCACCTCGCAGATGGAATCTTTGCTTTGATGAGAAAGTCAAAGAATTTGGCTTTTCTAGGAGTGAAGATGAATCTTGTGTATATGTCAAGGCTAGTGGGAGTATAGTTAGCTTTTTGGTATTGTATGTGGATGACATACTACTCATAGGAAATGACATCCCAACTCTGCAGGAAGTTAAGTCCTGGCTTGGGAAGTGTTTCTCTATGAAGGACCTAGGAGAAGCTGCCTATATTCTAGGGATAAGGATCTTGAGAGACCGGAGTAAAAGACTAATTGGACTTAGTCAGAGTACTTACTTGGATAAGGTGTTGAAGAGATTCGGCATGCAGGACTCCAAGAAAGGAGAGTTACCCATCCAGAGTAACGCCAGATTGAGTAAGACACAAAGCCCTAGTACTGAGGCTGAGATAGCAGAAATGAGTCGAATACCTTATGCTTCGGCTGTAGGATCGATCATGTATGCTATGACGTGTACTCGACCTGATGTAGCCTTTTCTTTGAGCATGGTTAGCAGGTATCAGGGGAACCCTGGCAAGGCACACTGGACTGCGGTAAATAATATCCTCAAGTACCTACGGAGGACTAAGGACTGGGTCCTTACCCTCGGTGGGAGTGAAGACTTGAGAGTTGTAGGGTATAGTGATGCTAGCTTTCAGACTGATAGGGATAATTTTCGCTCTCAGTCAGGCTGGGTCTTTACCTTAAATGGAGGAGCAATTTCTTGGAAGAGTTCCAAGCAAGAGACAGTGGCTGATTCAACTTGCGAATCAGAGTATATAGCAGCTAGCAAGGCAGCAAAGGAGGCGATATGGCTGAAGAACTTCATTGGAGACCTTGGAGTTGTACCAGCTATTAAAGAGCCAATGGAAATTTTCTGTGATAGTGAAAGTGCAGTTGCCTTAGCCAAGGAACCAAGGGATCACGGGAGATCCAGACACATCAACAGAAAATACCATTTCATCAGACATCGAATAGAAGAAGGACTCCTCGTGGCAAAGAGGGTATCATCGGATGAGAATCCAGCAGATCCCCTCACGAAGGGACTGACTCGGGTTAAGCATCTCCAGCATGCTCGGAGCATAGGGCTGAAGGATGATATTAGATTTAGTAGTTAGATAACCTTGAAATTTGTAAAGTGTAATTGACATTAGATGATGAATAAAAGGTGTTTTATTTATGAGTAAAGTGTTGCTATCTCTTGTCGATCGTTTACTATATTTCTTTTGCATGTTTTGACTTCCAGAATAATTATGTTTGGTATATCATATTATTCGAACCTCTACAGTCGGTCATATGTCGGAAGTAGGTATGAATCAAGACTGTCATGATTGGTTGCAGAGGTCTAAGTTGTTGGACATGGCTACAACACTCATGAGTGCTCATAAGTTCTGAGCATTGGACTCAACCCACGCTCACTGGAATCACTTCATGGAATTTATCTCGAGTGATCGTGAGACGGTAATATCATATAAGTCTTCAAACCTAGAGATATGATTTGTTACTTATGAGTTGGTTATGCATTGATTGTACGTTAACGCATTGGTAACTCGATGTTATAAAACGTGCTTTTGTGTATAATTCAATGAGTGGTAGAACAAACATATGAGTCGAAGTTTATCTGTTCCTTCTTGGATTAGAAGCTGATATCTGGGCCCCTCGATGATTTTGTTTTGACCTATGTACCGGGCCCGGTCAGAACTAAGTTGATGTGTTCAATTAAGTTCTTTGTCAAACAAATCGGAAATCGGGAAACAAACTGCTGGACACAAAGTAAGACAATGTTCCATGTATTTGTCCGGCTGATATCTAGAACAGAGGATTATATGATCACTTATCTGAAATGGCGTATCATCATCTTCTCAGTTCCGAGAAACCTTGAAAAGAGCTATGATTGCTGATCGGTTCCTGAAGTCATACTTGCAGTTATAGTTATTAGACTTATCCAAGTGGGAGACTGTTGGATAAGGTGTCTAAGTCCATAACTATTTCTGGTATGTACTTGACCCGACCCGGCATGGTCCATTTGGGTTGTTTGGCATCATGCATTTGGATAGACTAAATGAGAGAAATAACACTTGTGGTTTATTAATATATTATAAGTTCTAATATATTAATAGTATTATTTAATTAGTATTGATCAATAATTAATCTAGAATTAATTAAGTGATCAAAAGATAACTAATTAAATATATGGGTAGATTATGTAAATCTTTCATATCTTATATAGTGGGCTAAGAGGCTCCATGGATTATCAAGTTGAGTTCCACCCATAGGATGCTCCATGGATGCTCCATGGGAGTTACAAACCCATGGGTCATGGAAATGAAGAGTCATGACACATTAGGGTTTACATGGTGTAACCCTAGATGTGTCAACACTATATAAGAAGCCCATTCTCCACCAAAATTGGCTGGACACTAAGAAACAAGAGGGCTAGAGCCGATTTTGCAAGTGTAAGATTCTCTCAAAGTTTACTCCTTTGCATTTGGTGTTGTGTGAAGCATTTGAGGCATCACACTTGGGGTGCTAGGCTCACAAGGTTTCAAGGATCATAATCAACAACAAGGTAAGTTATTATATCTTTCATTCAAGTTAAAAATGTTCCCTATGTATGCTAGATAGGAATATAACCTTGGAATTCAACTTTGCGTGATTATTAGACAAACATAGATCCAAGGTTATTAGGGTTGCATGTACACTTAGGAAGTGTTAGAATGCTCAAAACCCATCAGTATGTCATCCACATACAGTACCAAAAAGCTAACTATACTCCCACTAGCTCTGACATACACGCAGGACTCATCTTCACTTCTTGAGAAACCAAACTCTTTGACCTTCTCATCGAAACAAAGATTCCAACTTCGAGATGCTTGTTTCAATCCATAAATGGATTTCTCAAGCTTGCACACTCTATTGGGGTACTCTGCACTGACAAAACCTTCTGGCTGATTCATGTAAACATCCTCAGCCAACTTTCCGTTAAGGAAAGCGGTTTTGACATCCATTTGCCATATTTCATAATCATGAAATGCAGCAATGGCTAGCATAACCCTAATAGACTTAATCTTTGCTACTGGTGAAAAGGTTTCATCATAATCAATATCATGAGTCTGAGTAAAACCCTTCGCGACCAGTCGAGCCTTATAAGTGTGCACCTTCCCATCCATGTCGGTCTTCTTCTTGAAGATCCATTTACACCCGACTGTCTTACGGCCTGGTACATTGTCAACCAAGTTCCAAACTTGATTGTCATACATGGACTGTATCTCGCTGTCCATAGCCTCCTTCCATTTAGCAGACTTTGGGCCTGCCATGGCTTCCTTAACATTGTTAGGTTCATCCAGATTTACCAGTGTACTGTCACTGATAAATGTATCACCTTCCGTAGTAATATGAAATCCATAATAAAACTCAGGTGTGTTCCTAACCCTTGTGGAACGCCTCGGAAGTATAGACTAGTCAGCTGGATCAACAGGAATTTCTTCCTCATGTTGATTGCTAGTGTCTGAGGTTCCTTCACCAATTGAGTCTTGAATTTCTTCAAGGTCAATTTGCCTCCCACTGTCTCCTTGGTTTATAAATTCTCTCTCTCGAAAGACCCCTCTCCTAGCCACAAAGACCACATTCTCACTGGGTCTATAGAAGAGGTAACCAAAGGATTTTTGTGGGTAGCCGATGAAAATACACCTTTCACTTCGAGGTTCGAGCTTGTCAGGAGTCTCGCGCCTCACGAAAGCCTCGCAACCCCAAATCTTGATATGTTCCAAATTGGGAACTTTCCCAGTCCACATTTCATGAGGTGTTTTGGCAACCTTCTTTGTAGGGACTAGATTAAGGATGTGGGCGGCAGTCTCTAAGGCATACCCCCAAAAAGAGATTGGTAGCGAAGCTCGACTCATCATAGAGCGAACCATATCCAACAAAGTTCGATTACGCCTCTCAGCTACACCATTCAGCTTTGGTGTCCTGGGAGGTGTCAATTGTGAGACAATCCTACACTCCTTAAGATAGTCGAGGAACTCAGTACTAAGATACTCACCACCTCGATCGGATCGAAGCATCTTAATGTTCCTGCCCAATTGATTTTCTACTTCCTGTTTAAACTCTTAAAACCTTTCAAAAGTTTTTGACTTATGTTTGATTAAGTAGACATAACCATATCTACTAAAATCATCAATAAAAGTCACATAATAGCGATTAGCATCCCTTGTAGCGGTTTTGAATGGTCCACATACATCAGTATGTATAAGGTCCAACAAACCCTCACCCCTTGCACAAGTACCAGTGAAGGGTGATTTTGTCATTTTTCCAAGTAGACAAGACTCACAACTATCATCCGACTTGAGGTCGAACGACTCCAAAACTCCATCCTTTTGGAGCTGGCCTATGCGTTTCTTGCTTACATGTCCAAGACGACAATGCCACAAATATGCTTTATCCAAGCTAGTAGAAGAATCAATACATAATACATTATTTCCTAAATTATCTACAACCGATACAGCTTCATACACACCATCACAAGGTAATGCTTTAAAATAAAGAACATTATTAAAGAAAGCATTAATACTACCAACTTCATTATCAAAAGAAAAGGTAAAACCTTGTTTGTACAAAGCATGAAAGGAAATAATATTCCTCGCCATTTCAGAAGAGTACACACATTTATTCAAATCTAACTTTAACCCACTATCTAGCAACAAAGTATAAACTCCAATCTTGGCAACAGGTATAACCTTCTTGTTTCCCATGATTAAGTTTATCTTTCCGTGCTCCACATCCTCACTTCTTCTTAGGCCCTGCAAGTCACAACATATGTGAATACCACAACCTGTATCAAGAACCCAAGAATTAGAATATGGTGAGTTATTAGACAATATAGTGTAAATACCTGCATGGGATGGTTTCACTTTCCCATCCTTGACATCCTGCAAGTACTTTGGGCAGTTTCGCTTCCAGTGCCCTTATTTTAACAGTAGAAGCATTCAGCATCCTTAGGGATGGCAGAAGGAGTGATAGAACCACCTTTGGTTCCAGATGAGGAGCCTTCAAGGGACTTTCCCTTGGTACCCTTCGAAGGGTGCTTCCTGTTCTTCCCTTTGCCTTGCCCGATAGCCAAAACAGGGGTAGTAGTAGGAGTAGGAGTAGTAACCAACTTACTCTTAAGACCACTTTCGGCAGTCTTCAGAAGTCCTTGAAGTTTACTGAGTGTGCCTTCCTCCTTGTTCATGTGGTATGTCATACGAAATTGATCATCACACGAGGGCAAGGAGTGCAAAATGATATCAATTGCCAACTCCTCAGGGAAGTTCACATTCAGTTTCATTAGACGGTCCACATACCTTTGCATTCTCTGCATGTGGCTCGTGATTGGTTCGCTAACCTTCATACGGGTAGTGATCATGGAGGAGATTATTTCATACCGCTCTTGACGAGCACTCTGATGGTACCTTTCCATCAGATCCTGATGCATCTCAAAAGGGTAATAGTCCTCATAGGACTTTTGAAGTTCAGCTGTCATGGTGGCCATCATGATGCATGCCACCTTGGTGGCATCTCTTTCATGTGCCTGATACTCAGCGACCTCCTCAGGAGTAGCAGTGGACTCATCAAGCTCCTTTAGCTCCTTATCGAGGACATATTCCTTGTCCTCGTAACGAGTGATCATCCTGATGTTCCAGATCCAATCCATGAAGTTGGAACCATCAAAGATGACCCTCCCACAAAGGTTCATGAGGGAATAGGAGCCAGTAGGGTTAGAGCCCAAAGCATTGTTGTTGGAAGACATCTAAAAAGAAGAAAACAAGTTTAGATTAGATATATCGAATCCTTAATAATACACCCAAATGTAATATTAAGGCTAGGATCCAACACAATATATTATAACTTAGAAGAGGGATGCCGTAATCTAAGCTATAACATATTTGAAGGTAGGTGAATGACGATTCACCAATTTCCACCATGAAAACGAAATGAATTATTAGGTTTAATTGGTTTTGAAATTCCTAGATTCTTTTGAGATTCATTGAACTTTTCAATGGCATGTTTCAATCTCGATTGTGCCCTTCAAGTTTTGTGACTGGGATGCCGAGGATCACAAAACAAGGTGTGAATAACCATGCAAATTCACTTGGTACCCTTAATATTATCACCTAATCAATGTGCCGGTTAACCACACACGCTCCACCGATCTATGATAAACATTAAGTCACCCTTCGTGATCCTTACTAGTCCAAGTTAGTGTGTCGGTTAACCACACACGCTCCACCAACGACTTGGTAAGGTACAAAGTGTGAATTTCATGGGTTAGCACCATATTCACATTTTCCTAAAGTAACTAAGATTGGGAATTTATTAAAGGTTTAGTTACTTTATAATATTCATTATACTTTTAATGAGAATTTAAAGTCATTGTCCTACCCGTTCGGCTAACGACCCTCCACCGATCAAGGAAGCGGTGGGTGAGAACGGACACCCATTAAGTTGCCATTTTATAGGCAACAACCTTATACCCCCCTTATAGACCGGCTTCGTGAATGAGGCCTACTAACAGTAAAACGACTTAATCTTATACATATATATAATAATTAACCATTAATGTTATAAATAGTATAAGGGTTGAATTTTAACTTTTAAAACTCTAAGGGTTTGGAATTAGAGTATATTAAAGTGTGTGTAACTTTACAAATTCCAAAACTTGAGGACAAGTTTTGAAACTATTCAAAACTTTTCATTTCATAACTTATGAATTAAAGGTTCATAAAATGAAGACTCTTCATTTTCATGTAACTTATGTGTTTTAAGTGTGCATAAATGAAAGTGACCTTTGGAAATCCATAACTTGAGGAAAAATTATGGACTCCATTAAAACACATAAATGATCAAGAATTATCAATAAACAATTTAGCAAATAATTCCTATGATCTAACAATAATTCATAAGAACATGAACATCATATCAAAAATTCCAAGAACATATGAACACATATTATCATGCAATTTTGATATAAGCCATTGTAAATGGATTAGCATAAACATTACACCATCTAAAACAGGTTTTATAACACCAAAACAGTTTAGGGTAATGTTTCTAGTCCATTTCCAGCAGAAAAACTCAAAAATCTGCATTCTGAGGCTTCTACTCGTCGAGTGCACGAACCTAATCGACGAGTAGGATGAATTTACTCATGGACTCGGCGAGTCCCCCCATGGACTCGGTGAGTTCATGCTGCAGAATGTAGAAAACTTGAGTTTTTCAACAAGTATCAAACAAACAAGCCTAGGCACTGATGCCACTGTTGGGTTTTGAGCAAACTAACACTCCTAAGGTGTTCATGCAACCCTAGAAACCTTGGATCTATGTTTGTCTAAGATACATGCAAAACAATTTTCCAAGGTTCATAACCTATCTAGCATACATGGGGTACTTTTAAACATAAAAGATACTAGAAGAATTACATACCTTTGTTAGTGAGTTGATTCCTTGAGAGTTTGAGAGCCAAGCACCAATAACGTGAATGCCTCAAATGGAAATCACAAATCACCACAAACTTGGAAAACTTATGAGAGAGCACTCTAATACTCTAGAAATCGGCCACACCTTATGCACACACACATAGTCTCTTTTCAAGCACTATAAGCCTCTTTATATAGTGTAGATGATTAGGGTTATGAACCATGAAAACCCTAATAACCCATGTCTTTTCCTATTCCAAGGATCCATGGGTTAAAAGCTCCATGGATCATCCATGGACTCCCATTCAAGCTTAGCCCATTTCCTTATGAGTGTTAGCCCACACTATATAAGTACAATAGCCCATTATTTAATTAGTCACCTTATGATCACTAAATTAATTCATAATTAATTTAAGATCAATACTAATTAAATAATACAATTTCATATTAATATATTATAACTTATAATATATTAGTAGGCCGCAAATATACTCTTCTCATAATGTTATCCATATAAATAGTTCGGGTGAAGTGCAACCCAAATGGACCATGCCGGGTCGGGTCAAGTATATACCAAATAAGTTATGGACTTAGACACCTTATCCAACACATCCGACATTCGGCAGAGCACAACATCATTTTGGGTAGAACGGTCCTCCTGAAGCTAGGAGCGGTCCCGTCGACTATGCATGGAATCTTGAAATTCGACACTCCGGCAGGTCCAGCCACAGTACTCGCCACCCCTCCCAGAGAATTGCAGTGCATTACGATAATGAAGCCAACAGATATAACTAAAGAAACAAAGAAGCCACGACGAGATCTGGCGAAAGGAAAGGAAATAATCAACGAGTAATACCCGGATCAGCCGATCAGCATTGGTCATAACCTCCCAAGTCACGTGAGGGAAGCAGTAGTCGACCTACTCAAACGGTACAAACACATATTTGCATGGACTCCCACAGACATGGTGGGGGTAGATAGGAAGGTCATTGAGCATAAACTGGCAATCAAGCCAGGGACAAAGGAAGTGAAGCAGAAGATAAGGGTACAAGGAGGGGACCGTAACAGGGCAATTAATGCAGAGGTGGCTAAGCTGGCGGAGGCCGGAATAGTAAGGGAAGCGGTTTTCCCAACTTGGATCGCTAATCCGGTTATGGTGCGCAAGCAGGACGGGTCATGGCGTATGTGTATTGACTTCTCAGACTTGAACAAAGCGTGTCCCAAGGACTGCTACCCCCTCCCGGAGATCGACCAGAAAGTGGAATCGCTACAAGGGTTCAAGCTGAAGTGTTTCCTAGATGCATATAAGGGGTATCATCAGATTCTGATGAGCGAGCAGGACGAAGAGAAAACGACTTTCTACACGGATCATGACACCTTTTGTTACACCAAGATGCCTTTTGGTTTGAAGAACGCGGGTGCCACGTACTAGCGCCTGGTCGATTCGATCTTCGCTGAGCAAATTGGGAGGAATATCGAAGTGTGTGTCGACGATATGGTGATTAGGAGCTCCCATGAAAACAAAATGTTGCAGGACATCGAGGAGACTTTTCGTACACTAGAAAGGGTCAAAATGAAATTGAATCTGGCTAAATGCACATTCGGGGTAGAAGAAGGACAGTTCTTGGGATACTATGTTACCAAACAGGACATCTAGCCTAGCCCAGTTAAAGTGGACGAGTTTATGGAGACACCACCCCCAGGCACTCTCAGGGACGCACAGGGTTTGAATGGGAAGATCACGGCTCTGAGTAGATTCATCTCGAAATCCGCTGACAAGGCCATGCCACTATTTCATACACTGAAGGGTTGTATTGAAAAGAACAACTTTCAATGGACAGCCACGACGGAAGAAGCGCTCCAGAAGATTAAGGAAGCACTACACAAGCTACCTACGCTGGCCAGCCCCGTCCCGGGGGAAACACTGCAAATGTACCTCTCGACCTCAAACGAGGCGATATCCTCGGTGTTGACCGTAGAAAGGGAAGGAGAGCAGAAGCCAGTATATTTTGTGAGTAGGGCATTACAGGGTCCTGAACTCAATTATCGCACCCTGGAAAAACTGGTCCTGGCACTCATTTACGCGGCGCGTCGTTTGAGGCGCTACTTCCAGGCGCACCAAATAGAAGTGCTAACAAATTGCCCCATCAAGCAGATATTGCTCAAGCCAGAAGCATCGGGCCGGCTAGCAAAATGGGCGATCGAGCTGGGGGAGCATGATATAAGCTATCGTCCAAGGACAAGCATTAAGGGACAAGCACTGGCTGATTTCTTGCTCGAAATTCCGGATGAAGGAAACTTAGCCAAGGAAGGAATCTGGGCGGTAGAGGAAGTCCCAGCCAACGACCACTCGTGGACGCTATACACCGATGGGGCGTCCAGCAGGGAAGGCTCGGGTGCAGGCTTAATCTTGACTAGCCCAGAGGGAGAAGAAGTGACCTACGCTCTTCGGTTCGACTTCCACACCTCGAATAACGAGGCGGAGTACGAAGCTTTGCTCGCAGGGTTGCGCTTAGCCAAGCAAATAGGGGCGAAGGCTGTGACAGCCCTGACAGATTCGAGGTTAGCCGCGAACCAAATTAACGGAAGTTTTGAGGCAAGAGATAAGAGAATGGAGAGATATGTGAGAATGGTGAGACAACTGATCCAGTCCTTCAGAAAGTTCACAATCAAGCAAATACCTCGGAGCGAGAATAAAAGGGCAGACGCTTTAAGCAAGTTGGCATCCACACGTTTCGATCATCTGTCGAAGAAGGTTTTGGTAGAAGTACTCAGGGAAAGGAGTACAGATGAGCAGCAGGTGAATACCTTGACAACTACTGGGCCCACATGGATGACACCATTTATGGAATATTTGCAAAGAGGAGTGTTACCAGACGACCACAGTGAAGCCAGGAAGATACGAATAAAGGCACCCTCATATGCATTGATAAACGGGGAGTTGTATCGAAAAGGGTTCACGGCACCATGGTTGAAATGCGTAGATCAGGCTAGAGGGATGGATGCGCTATAGGAGGCGCACACAGGTCAGGCGGGCGCGCACGAGGGAGCCAGGGCTTTAATGGGTAAAGTGCTCCGGATGGGGATATATTGGCCCACTGTACACCAAGACGCACTCGGAGTGACTAGGAAGTGTGGGGAATGCCAGTCTTACGCTCCAGTCCAAGAAAACTCGGCAGTATTGCAGAACATATCCAGCCCGTGGCCATTCTACCAATGGGGCATAGACATTGTAGGCCCATTCCCAGAGGCACCTGGAAAGCTGAAGTACATGGTGGTGGCGGTGGACTACTTCACAAAGTGGATTGAAGCAGAACCGCTAGCGTGTATATCAGGAAGACACATGATAAAGTTTGTATGGAAAAATATCATGACAAGGTTCGGAACACCTAAGGTGCTCGTCAGTGACAATGGCCTATAATTTGCTGAAAATCCTTTCAGAGAATGGTGCACCGGTAAAGGGATAAATCAGCGGTTCACATCAGTAGCGCACCCACAGGCTAATGGACAAACAGAAGTGTCCAATCGAACCATTGTGAATGGCATCAAGAAACGGTTGGGTAAGGCCAAGGGGAATTGGGCAGAGGAGTTACCGGCAGTACTCTGGTCGTACAGAACCACTCCACGAACAAGCACACACGAGACCCCGTTCGGCTTAACATACGGGACAGAGGCTGTGCTTCCATTAGAAATAGATGTTGGCACGCTGAGAGCGGTCAATGCGGATGAAGAAAGCAACGCCCAAGACCTAAGATTGAATCTGGACGTCCTCGAAGAGAGACGCGAGAAGTCGGAGATACGCCAAGCTGCGTACAAACGCGTAACAGAAAGATATTACAATCAGAGGGTGAAGGAGAAGGCATTCAGAGTAGGCGAGTATGTGCTGAGAAAAAATGAGGCAAGCCGAGCCCAACCCCAAGGCAAGCTGGGCCCAGTATGGGAGGGCCCGTACAAGATTATAGAAGCAAATAGGAGCGGCGCATATGTATTGGAAACAGCGGAAGGGAGGCGGATACCAAGAACATGGAACGCCAGAAACTTGAAGAAAATTTTCTTTTAAGAGCAAAATGGCAAATAGCCCTAGCTGTTCACCGTCGTACTTAGCATACCACATTTTTAAGTACTTAGTGTACTTGATTTCATGCTCAGAGACATGATTCTCATACTTAGTGTAATGGAGCCCATAGTTAATGTAATCGAATGATTGATATGCTAAATCTTAATACTCAGTGTATTAAATCTTGAAGTGACTGAATACCTAAAACATTGAATTTTATTGTTGGGTGCTTAAAGAACCCAGCCGTGACACTTAGCGTGTCAATACTAATGTGGGCAAAATAAAGTGCTTAGCGCATCAAAATACCATTAGAAGAAAGCAATGCTTAGAGCATGCAACGGGACACCCGGTACACCAAAATGTTTTTACATACAATCAAAAGAGAGAATTTCTAGCAAAATCCATACATCACGTGTCCAGATCAAAACAAAAAAAAAGGAAACTAAAACAACCAAAGAGAATATTTTCACGCCCCAGGAGGGGTAGCACACGATGCCGGAGCATCTTTGTTTTCATCACCATTGTGCCCATCGCCAACGACCATCTTCACCACCACATTCTCATTACCCACCCCAATGTCACGGTCACCATCATCCTCAATACCCTGCCCACCCTGACCAGCATCACCTTCGATCACCTGCGTAATTTCATCGCCTCGAACCACCATACCCTCAGGGGTACCTTCTGAACCAGAGAAAGAACACAACTCCCGGAGGCCCCCAATATCCAAATCTCCCAAACCCAACAAAGATGCATGATCCATACTCGCAAACGATAAAAGAGCATCATTCACGCTAACCACCGGACCAGTAGAAGGAAGACGAACACCAACATCATCAGACCCAGCTCCAGCGGTTACCTTCTGAACGGATTCAATCCCAGCCACAAAAGCAGCATGTCGAATGAGACTTATAGCATTCGTGAAATCCGGATGCTCAATCAACTTATCCACAATACGAACGACACCCACACGCACTAACCAATCCAAATCCTGGCGAGAATCACCCGCATCTGCTTGCAAAGAAGAGATTAACTTGTCACGATCAACAACATCGTGCTCAAGACTTTCCACTTAAATCATTAAGCCTTCATTCACTTGAGTAAGGGAGTCGACCTTGGCCTCCAAAGCGGCCCTAGCTTCGTCAAGGATAGCCTTCTCAGATACAAGGAGCTGACACTTTTGTTCAGCTAGTTGGAGGTCTTCACCAAGCTCACCAATGCGACGCTCCAGCCCTACCACGCGCGACTCGCATGTGGCATGGGTGGCCTCCACCTCGCTAAGGGAGTGGACGCGTCGGGAGTCGGCAACAAGGTAAAACATAGCTTGCGCGGCGGCGTAAGCCATATTGTGAGCAAGAGCAGCGTTACCCATAGCCTCCATGTCACTAACTGCAGCAGGAGGAAAAGCATGGCGAGAGAACTCCAGAGCGTTGGCACGAACTAGATAACCGGGAATCATCGTGGAGACTCCACGAAGGAGCAAAGACAGGGGGCCTAACAGAACTCTCCCCAGTAACACCACCCAGAGGGAGTGACGCCTGGCCGGGATCACTAGAGTCCTTGACAGGAGAAAGCTTCGGAGGGAGAAACGGAACACTCGGAACAGGTAAAGGAGCGATAGACGAAACAACAGGCTGATCACGCCCCCCATGGATCCCCTCGGACTGTTGTGCGTCGTCATCGGGGATCACAACCACGCTGGTTGGCATGGAAGCCATAGAACTCAACAGGCGGGAAAAGCTACGCCTGGTCTGAATTCTTTTGGCAACAGTAGGTGCGCCGAAAATCGGCTCACCCATGGCCAAGACGACTTTCCTTTTCGCCTGCATACGCCGAACATCAGCAATGATACCCTCTTTGCTATCCTCGCTACTCTCCATGGAAGAGGAGAGAGTACTACCCAGATACATGACAGTAGAAATAGGGCGAGCATGGAAGGGATTCGTCTCCGACGCCGACTCGCATGTAGGGGAAGTAGAAGGAGTAGCAGTCAAAGCAAACTGGACCAACCGGTGAGGTGGAGGGAGCCGGTCAACCAGATCCACCTCGTGGTACTCCAACTTGCCCCGGTAACGTTTCCGAAGAACCTCATCCATAGACAAAGAAGACTCAGCACATGGGAAGGACAGAACGAAGTATCAAAGAAAAAAAAAAGAGAAGAGGGGGAACAAAAAGAGGAAAGAAGAAAGCCAAGCAAAGCACTTACCGTCAACAATGCAGAAGAACGCCGCCATTTTGCCACGTCGCCTCCAAGAGGGACTCATCCCTACACCAGAAAGGAGGGCCTCAGAGTAGTCCTCAGGAGATACTTGGACACTCTTAAGGTAATCAGCAACGCCCTGGTTGTGGGGGAAAAGCTTAGGGATGGTATCAGCAAAAGTATTCGCACGATACCGACCACTCCCAACCAGTTCTTGATTCACCCATAGCCACTTATCCTGCCAGTTCTTGGGGGTCCGTCCGTCGGGAACTAAGGCATCCCCCCCCCCCCCCGCCGGACTGAAAAGGTGCATTTATCTCCGGTGACGCAGAATCTGAAGAAATACTTAAACACAAAGTAATCGGGAAGATAGACATTGGCCCTATAGATCATCTCGAATGCTACCACTTTGTTAATGGCATTCGGGGTCAGCATCTGCAAACTACAGCCATCTTTCTGCAGAACCTCTTCCTGAAAGTACGTCAACGGGAAGCGGATGCCGGCGTCTAGGGTTTTCAAATAAACCCCGATTTTGCCAGGAGGGGGGATGAGATGTTGGAACCCGGAGAAGGAAATTTCACACCCTCCACAGATGACAAGCCATACGAAATTTCAAGCTGGCGGTATTCAGCGGCAGAGGGAACGATACCAGGAAGACTCGCCATAAAGAAGAAGAAAAGAAAACTCAGAGAAAGGAAGACGAAGAAGGATAAAGGAAGGGTGAGGGCGAAAAGGAAACCCTATAAGTGTTTTTATAAAGGAACAGAAAGGGCGGGGCATTTAAAATGTCTGACACGATGACATAACTGCCAGCCATCATGCGCAGTCACGTCGCCATTAAGAGCGGAACGGCGGGTAAAGAAAAACCAACACGTGTAAGCTAGTTAAGCCCGGAACGCCGTAACTAGCGCTGCAACGCTACGGCTACCAGACTGGGGGACTTGATGGCGTGCCTAAGACGGCACGACAGAATCGCGCCTAGCCAAAACGCTAAGTGTTCCAGTCGGGCTAAGCCCAGCGGGCTCAGCGCCCGCCAGCGCCTCTGGGGACAGGATGCCCAGGCGAAGGGCTCGCGTCCGCTGAAGAACGCTCCCAGCTCCAAGACAAAAGAGACAATCAGGGGAAAAACAGTGGATCAGACCATTACCGCCAGAGCCAATAGGAGCGCCCTGACGGTTGAAGGCGCACAATCCTCCAATCAGCGCCTCTGATCCTGTCTCCCCAAAAAGCGATCCTGTCTGGTACGGACTGGGCAGGAGCGCTAGGTATAAAAGCATGCACCCTCGGACTCACGAGGTAAGCTCTTCTCTCCTAAAAGAAGACACCAAAAACCCTAGATATCTCCTAACTTGACCGTCGGAGCGTTCTTCCGGGAGCACCCTCCCGGGAAGCGGCTGACGGCTTCTCTTTCTTGTGATCTTGCAGGGATAATGAGTAACCTGATCCATTAGTGTTAATCCACGAAAAAGTCAGGTCACATCAGTTGGCAAAGTGGCGTATAGACTAGATCTCCCGTAGGAGCTTAGTCAGATCCACAACACTTTCCATGTGTCACAGTTGCGAAAATGCATATTAGATGAGGAGGCAGTGGTGTCATTGGACGATATACAGGTCGACGAGCGCCTGAATTACGTGGAGAGGCCAGTGGCCGTTCTGGAGAGGAAAGTGAAGGTTCTACGGAACAAGAAAGTACCTTTGGTAAAGGTACAATGGCACCATCGGAGGGGATCCGAGTGGACTTGGGAGCCGAAGGCAGAGATGCGGGAGCATTACCCCGAGTTATTTACCACAGCAGACTTCGAGCATGAAGTCTAGTTCAAGTGGGGGAGAATTGTAACATCCCGACTCCCAGGTATAATTTTCGAAAGCTTGATGTTCATTTTATTGAGGGAACTTGACGAGTTAGAGGCCCTAACTCGTCATGTCGAACCTAGTTAGCCCGCATGGTTTTTGACTCCTACTCGATGAGTCAGAGGACCCCGACTTGACGAGTAGAGGTTGTGCATGGAAACCCTAATTTTTAGGGTTTGCACCCTATTTAAAGGACCTTAAGTCCTTTCCTCCAGCCCCTTACCAGCTTTTGACGGCCATAAGAAACCTTAATCAGTCTAAACCTTATTCTTGAGTGTTTGAGAGGCTAAAGTGTGTTTTTGGTGCTTTTGTTGAAGAAGCTTGGAGTTTTAGAAGCTTGGAACGAAAAGAAGAGGGTAGATCCAGTATCTATATTGTCTTGGCTTGCATTTGAAGGTGAAAAAGCCTTTACCTTGGCCTTCTATTTGTTAGATCTCTTCTTAAGTGAGAATATGGGCATTTTGGTGCAAAAATGGAGTTACTTTCGGATTTGAGCTTGTCACAAGGGCATAGTTTCAGATCTGGACTCCTCTAGGCCCTTATGGACATAAGGCCTCAAGCTTTATGAAGCTTTGGCTCTCCTTCATGTCCAAAACCTTCTTTTAATGCTAGTTATGAGTGTTTTAGCTTCATAGAGCCATGCATGCACGTAAAGTTAGCAACTTTACGTGATAACTGTTGGATTAGATGTCTAAGCCCATAACTATAATTGGTATGTACTTGACCCGATAGTAGCATGGTCCATTTCGGGTTGCCTTCATCAGGACAATTTGATAGGATGGATATTTGAGTAAGAGGTTATTTGTGATTTATTAATATATTATAAGTATAATATATTAATTGAGAAATCATATTATTTAATTAGTATTGATCAAGAATTAATTTAGTGGTCAAAAGAGACTAATTAAATTAGCGGGGACTGATTATGTAAATCAGTGAGACATATGGTTTGGGTTAGTGATCCATGATTAATTTGTAATGGGCTAAGCTTATGTGAAAGTCCATAAATTATTAGTCCATGTAGGTTATGGATCATAAGCCTAAGTGTAAGAATTAGGGTTACACATAACTCTTGGAATTCTACACTATATATGTGTAACCCTTTTAGCCAAAATCGGTCCTAAGAGTGACATTACAAGAGTATGGACGATTTCTTGGTGCCTAACCTCTCTCTTAATATTCTCCAATTGTTCATGATGTTTGTTACTTGTTTGAGGCACAACACTTGGGGTGCTAAGCTCTTGAAAGGCCAAATTCAACAAGCTACAGCAAGAGGTAATCTTCTAACTTACTTTTGTGATTCATATGTCAAATTGTATGCTAGTTGTGGTCTTTATGCTTTGGAAATTTTGGTTGCATGTATAACTAGAGAGAACTTAGATCCAAAGCTATTAGGGTTGTATGCGCACCATAGGAGTGTTATAGTACCTAAAACCCAACAGTGGTATCAGAGCCATGTGTAGTTTTCTGTTATATTGATGCATACCTAATTGTTCAAAGTTGGAAAAGTCGAAAAACTACACTCTGACAGGAGGAATCGACGAGTCCATACATGAACTCGTCGAGTCTATGCTCATAAATGATGAACTTGTCGAGTCCATTATCCGACTCGACGAGTTGGATCATCTGTTGGCAGTTTTTCGGGTTTTTTTTGGCCTCAATTGGATTAGAATCATTAACACAAACTGTTTTGTATCATAAAATTTGTTTTTCTGATATGATAGTGATTATTCTCATCCAATTAAAAGATAAATTGTCAAATTTTAAGATAATTACTAGTTTAAATGATAAAGCTAATTATTTGTAATTTTTTATTTGAAATTATCTTTCTACAAGAATTGTATAATGATCAAATTGGTAAAAGATAAAAATTGTTATTTTTTAAGTTTAAAATTTGATCTAAATGTTTTTTTGGAGAGTTAGAATACTTGTTTTAAGTTTTGGAATTCTAAAAGGTTTTGTAAGGAGTTACAAATTTTGTCATCAAATTTGGAACTCACAATGTTTTTTAAGGAGTTCCAAATAAATATTAGTTAAATTGATCTTAATGTTTTTGAAGAGTTCCATAATTTATGGAACTTGAAAAATCTCATCTTCATAAAACAAATTAACTCATTAAGTTATGAAGTTCAAAAGTTTTTCAAGAATTACAAAACTTGCCCTCAAGTTTTAAAAGTTGAAAAGTCTCAATTAAGAAACATTGAATTCATAGAAACCCTACTAATTTGAAAAGTTTTCAAAAATGTAACTCGTGGGTTCATAACTGAAAATTAATTAAATAATTTTAATTTGATTTAGCATCTTGATGTTCTTTGAATAGTTCAATTAACTCTTATGGACTTTATTAATAGTTAATTAAATGTTTAATTAAAAGAGTATTATTAAATCAATAATCATATGGTTTAAGTTTAATTAAATTAAGAGTACAATTTATTAATAGATTAAACCATCAAGTATTTTAAAAGTTTAAAATACACCCTTATACTATATAAAATTAAAAGTCTACTATATTATATATGTATAATTAAAAGGTCAGTTTTACCGTTAGTAGGCCTCATTCACGAAGCCAATCTATAAGGGGGTATAAGGAAACTACCTATAAAATGGTAGTTGAATGGGTGTCCACTCTCACCCACCGCTTCCTTGATTGGTGGATGGTCGTTAGCCGAACGGGTAGGATAGGACACAACCTCCCACTATAAGTATAATGAAATACAAAGTAACTAAACAATTATAAATTCCCAATATTAGTTACTTAGGAAAAATGTGAATTTGGTGCTAACCCATGAAATTGCCCTTTGCACCTTGTTAAGTCGTTAGTGGAGCGTGTGTGGTTAACCGACACACTAATTTGGGACTAACAATGTGTGGAAAAGGGTAGCTTGGTGTTAATCATGGATCAATGGAGCGTGTGTGGTTAACCGGCACATTGATTAGGTGATATGTAACATCGAGAGTACCAAGCTAATTTGCATGGTTATTCACACCTTGTTTGTGATCCTCGGCATCTCAGTCACAAACTTGAAGGGCGGAATCGAGATTTAAACGTGCCATTGAAAAGTTCAATAAATCTCAAAGAATCTAGTAATTTCAATTAATTTAAAACCTAAAATTCATTTTTGTTTTTCATGGTGGAAATTGGTAAATCGTCATTTACCTACCTTCAAATATTTTACAATTGGATTACGGCATCCCTCTTCCGAATTGTAGAATATTGTGTTGGTTCCTAGCCTTAATATTTCATTTGGGTGTTATATTAAGGACTAAATCAACTAACTTTAATTTCTCCCTTGTAGATGTCTAGTGTTGACAACTATGGTCCTCCCGAACCATTTGGAAAAAGCTTTTCTCATGAAGATGATGTTCCCAGAAATCATACTTCACTTCCTCCACCTCCTCCAATAATTCTCCCTAACCCACATGTTCGTCGACTTGAAAAGTTCAAGGTCCCTATTGGCTAGCAAACACCAAGATTGAAGATCTGTGTGTGTACAGTCTTGGAGATGAAGTCACACATTAACAGTCTGGGAATGTTAGGAGTCGTTGTGTCAAGGAAGTTGGTTGTTGACTTGGTTATTCAATCACTTCCTAAGTCATATGGTGAGTTCATTAAATACTACTATATGACAGACCACAACATGTCCCTTATTGATCTTACCTATTTGCTAATTGCTGTTGAATCAGCAATGATTTGGCGCACTGGTAATGCAATTTTGATTGGAAGATCTACTTCCCAAACTTCCATGGACATTGACAATGGAAACATTGTAACTCCAGAAAAGATTTGTCTTTCATTGGGAAAAGTAAAGGCTAAGTCTGAGATTGTCCCGTGTACCATTCCAAAAGAGTTTGTTTGTTTCTATTGCCAAGAGAAGGGGCATTGGTTGCAAAGATGCCTAGACTACCTGAGAGATCTAAGAGATGGTAAAGTCAAAGTCTATGACTCTGTTTTAGGTAAGTTCACTATCTAACTCTATTAAGTTCCTACTTATAGATTCTTAATACATGATGTGATAAGATTGCATTTTGATGTTTTGAAGGATCAAAGAAGAGAAAGGAAGCTTGACAGAAGAGTAAGCTGATTCTGATCGCGAAGAGATGGATTTCGATCGCATAGTTCGATGTTCAGAATTTTGAGCTGCTGCTTAGGAGTTATGATAGATTGCTTAGAAATATGTAGCGACATAGTTTTCATATGTACTTGCATTGTAAGGACAAGATTTTCCGCGTTTTATAAATAAATAAAGAATTTTGATTTTATCTTATTTATATTTCCTTGCAATGGCATTTGTGAAAATTGATGTTTTTATGTTTCTATTTTTAGCGATATGGATTTGATTCTTTCATTTGTGGTAGTGTCTAAATTTACCAAATAAGGAAAGAGTCTCATCACCAAGTCTCAATTGGATAGAAACTTGGAATCATGCAACTTGTATTGTATGATGAATGAGAACCTTCGTCTTTGGGAAATTAAGACTAATTCCTTGTTCACATGTATATGTGAGTCAAGTGAAGGACTAGGGGATCGGGTACACCTGGTTGTGCACAGGTCAGGTCCACCACAAAGAACGACAAAACTATTCGTTATGATTTACTAAAAGTTTAGTAAACATGGTTATACTTACAAGATTAAGTGTAATCTTGAATCATTGTAAAAGTTTCAATGTGTGGCAAAACGAATAAGAAGAATCAAATTAGGCAGAAAGATAAAAGTTTCTCCAATCTGAAAGGAAGAGAGAGTACTTGAGTATCGTGTTTTATGATCATCTTAGTGATTATGGAACCTTATCACAATTGATCATCTAAGGACATATTAGTGCATTTGTATGGCTAAAAAGAGGAATCGTGAATTGTTGAAATGGTTAAATCAAAAGGTGAATCATACTTCGTTCCAAAATCGAGTCTTAGAGTCGTACTCCAAGATTGTAACTTGAGTGACATATCTTAAATAGGTTTATAACACTCATCAAATGTAGAGTAAAATGCTACTTACTCTTGTACATTTGAAATTGGTAAGTTGTGATGTTTTGGATAAAACAAAGACCAACTAATACCAATTGTCAGAAGTGTTTGTCTTGATAAGAAACCGCACTAACTCTTGAATATTTTTTTGTCAAGTAAGGTTTCTTGACAAAGAGAATCTTATATGTCAATAGGTTAGTGGGAGTCTTAAAGATCTTGAAAAGTTTCAAGAACTAATCAAGAGTAAACATATTGTTAATCACTAGCGCACGACTTGAGGTTTGTAACCTATCGTGTTGACATATTCTTGTTTTTGTGACCATTCCAAATGGCAAGAAATTAAGATTGAACAAGTTCAGTCCATATGAGTTTGGATGTGTCACTAACCATGTCTTGTGATTATGGTTATGACAAATTCACATGGATAGGAACACATACACCATAAAATCTAAGTGTCATAAGGTTTCTCTCCAATTCATGAAAATGATTTTGAGGAAACGCTTTCACTAAGTAGATTTTAAGGAAATAGCAATTGTGATATTTGCATTCTCAAATTCGATTATGATTACGACATCCCTCTTCATAGTTCGAATTGTGAGAAATGGCAAAAGGTCTAAACATTTGAGACTTATTGTTGTAAGTTCTAAAATTGTTTAGACACACATGTGAGCTATCTAAGGAAAGGTGTATGAGTTTGAGAAGCCTAGATAAAGGCTTATCGAAGCATCTTGTATCAGAAAGCTGAACTTTGGTAAGAAAGTCAATAAAGTATTGATTTCTAGAAGTCCAACTTATTTCTGGGTACATGTCAAAGCTAGTGGGAGCATAAGTGTTATTCTAGTAAGATAATAATTATTATGCTAGTGGGAGCATAATTATTATGGTAAGTGTTGCGAGTTAGCAATATTAATTATAGAAAACAAAGGTTTCAATTCGCAAAGTTGCAGGGTTTGAAAAGTTGTTTTGCTATAATTAAGGGAGAGGAACTTATACTTTATTTCAATTCTAAAAGTTTAGATTGAGATTTTAATCAAATTTAGTCAAGGACATATATGAATGTTATGTTGAAAAGATTCGACATAAGGAAATTCTATATATGGGAATGTTATAGCAAGAGACTGCTAAAGTATCGCGTCTTTATGTAAAACATTATGTATCGTATCCCATATGCTTCAGGTATAGGATCGATTACATGTGCTATAATATTCATGTGTTCTGAATTTTCCAAATGCATAGGGTATTAAGGGGGAAAATGGACCAGAACTGTATATGACTAAAGTTACTAAACAACTGTCAAGGACGATCTGAGGTTCGCTAAGGATTGGTTGCTTAAGGATAGTTGGAAGTATAGTAATGAATGGACCATATTAATATGATTTTGAATAGATGTGATTCTATTAAGAATCGATAGTCATATGGCAATTATGGGAAAATTTCCATAATGGGAGTTGGATATCAAGAATCTATGAGTAAGTTAGAAACTTTTATGCAAGAAATGTTCAAAGAAATGTACTTTGAATATGGTACTCCGTATCTATGGAATTGTCCTGTAACAATCTCCAATGGAAAGTTTTGTAATTGGCAAAGTCTCTGTTACTTGTGTACATAGTCATTACAAAAGGATCACTGCATATAAGCTTAGAATCTAATAGATTAAAGTAAGTACGTGGCAAGGACTTGGTATTCTCACACTTACGATAAGGATTTGGAATTGTGAAATGAGTGTCATTGGAAATGTTTACAATTGATTTATTTCACAAAGTAAGGACCATAGGTAAACATAGTGTGCATGCTTGGAGCATGGGATAACTATTGTTTTGATTCAAGTATTAAGTTGATTAATCGAAACATTATACAATGAATAATGTGTAATCAATATGGTGATTAAATAAAAAGTGTTTTATTTATATTCAAAAGTTTTGAGACCATATTGGATTCGATTATTCTTGTGTTTCACTTCGCATGTTTTGACTTCCCGAATAATAAGATTATTCAAACTATCCACAATCGATCATACTTTGGAAGTAGGTATTGAAGCTACACTGTCATGAATCCGTCTGTAGATTGTCTAAAGTGTTAGACATAGCACAAGTTTGCTGCAGTATTCATGAGTACTCCTGTAATAAGATTTGAGTATTGGATTAAACTCACGCTCATGTGAATCACTTCATGGATTTTATCACGAGTGATTGTGAGACGATAATATCTTATATTCTTGAAACTGAGAGATATGAGTTGTAGTTTACAATTCGGTTACACATTGACATATGTAAACACACCAGTAACTTGGTGTTATAAAACATATTATTGTGTGTGATTTGATAAGTAAATAGACCAAGCACATGAGTCGAATTTATCCATTCCTTTTACCCTAAGAGGGATAAAAACGATATCTATGGGCCCCTTGATGATTTAGTGATGACACCCTAAGCGCTTGGCCAAGCCTGGACTGATTTGATTTGTTCAATTAGTCAGTCGTCATAAATCGGAAATCGGGAAACAACACATGAACAGAGAGAATGATTATAATCCATGTCTCAGTTCATACGATATCTAGAATGGAGGAATATATGATCCCTTATCTAATAAGATCAGAGTTCGACAACGACTTTTGAGAGTTACGATTGCTAATCGGATTTTGGAGTCGTACTTGCAATAATAGTTATTAGACTTATCCAAGTGGGAGACTGTTGGATTAGGTGTCTAAGCCCATAACTATAATTGGTATGTACTTGACCCGATAGTAGCATGATCCATTTCGGGTTGCCTTCATCAGGACAATTTGATAGGATGGATATTTGAGTAAGAGGTTATTTGTGATTTATTAATATATTATAAGTATAATATATTAATTGAGAAATCATATTATTTAATTAGTATTGATCAAGAATTAATTTGGAATTAATTTAGTGGTCAAAAGAGACTAATTAAATTAGCGGGGGCTGATTATGTAAATCAGTGAGACATATGGTTTGGGCTAGTGATCCATGATTAATTTGTAATGGGCTAAGCTTATGTGAAAGTCCATAAATTATTAGTCCATGTAGGTTATGGATCATAAGCCTAAGTGTAAGAATTAGGGTTACACATAACTCTTGGAATTCTACACTATATATGTGTAACCCCTTTAGCCAAAATCGGTCCTAAGAGTGACATTACAAGAGTGTGGAGGATTTCTTGGTGCCTAACCTCTCTCTCAATATTCTCCAATTGTTCATGATGTTTGTGACTTGTTTGAGGCACAACACTTGGGGTGCTAAGCTCTTGAAAGGCCAAATTCAACAAGCTACAACAAGAGGTAATCTTCTAACTTACTTTTGTGATTCATATGTCAAACTGTATGCTAGTTGTAGGCTTTATGCTTTTGAAATTATTGTTGCATGTATAACTAGAGAAAACTTAGATCCAAAGCTACTAGGGTTGTATGTGCACCATAAGAGTGTTATAGTACCTAAAACCCAACAATAACAACACCCTAGGAACCTAGATCTACAGTTTGGAGCTTTGGTTTTACGTAAAAGCATCTGAATGAGAAATGGACTGAAGGAACTCGATGAGTTGCATGGTCAACTCGACGAGTAGGATGAAGATTGACCGTTTTTGGTTTCTGCACGGACTCGGCAAGTCAGTAAGATGACTCGACGAGTTAGTCAGGGTTTTTCCCGACATTTGGACACCACATGGACTCGACGAGTTGTCTGGAAACTCGGCGAGTCGACTAGGTTTTTCACGACTTATTGAGTTCTGAAGGAACTCGACGAGTCAGTTAGCTACACTCGATGAGTTGGGTCAGCATGGACTGTTGACCTTGATCGTTGACTTTGACTTTGACCAAGGGTTGACCAGTTTGACTTCTGGGGGTATTTTAGTAATTTGGAAATTTATGGAAGTGGACTATGTTGGGTTTTGAGCATTCTAACACTCCTAAGGTGTTCATGCAACCCTAAATACCTTGGATCTATGTTTTCACTAATTATACATGCAAATATCATTTTTCCAAGGTATTGCACTAACTAGCATACAATCATTTGTACTAGGTTAACAAAACTAGATAGAATACATACCTTATCATATGGCTGGAAGTCTTGATGCATTTGGCCTTAAGAGCTTAGCCCCAATAGTGTGGAAGCCTCAAGTGGAATCACAAATCACCATCAACAACTTGGAAGAACTTGAGAGAATATGGAGCTCACTAAAATCGGCCACCTTTTCTTTCACACACTCTAGTGCCAATTTTGTGAGCCAAGAACCCCTTTATATATTATGGAGGATTAGGGTTACATCCATGTAAACTCTAATACCCATGACCTTTCATTTACATAAGATCCATAGGTTAAAAGCTCCATGGACTATCCATGGACTTCCATACACTTTTAGCTCATCCTAAATAAACCTTGGCCCATTCCATATATATATATATATATATATATATATATATATATATATATATATATATATATATATATATATATATAAGAGTCCATATTTAATTAGCCTCTTTTGATCACTAAATTAATTCCAAATTAATTCTTGATCAATTACTAATTAAATAATATGATTTCTTATTAATATATTATAACTTATAATATATTAATAAATCATAAATATCCTTTTCTCATAAGTCTATCCATACAAATTGTTCTGGTGAAGTGCAACCCAAATGGACCATGCCGGGTCGGGTCAAGTCATACCAATTATAGTTATGGACTTAGACACTAATCCAACAATCTCCCACTTGGATAAGTCTAATAACTATTATTGTAAGTACGACTTCATAATCTGACTAGAAATTGTAGCTCTTAAAGCCGCTGTCGAACTCTGAACAAATCAAATGACGCGTCCATTTGATAAGTGATCATATATTCCTCCATTCTAGATATCATATGGACTGAGACATGGATTATAATCATTCTCTCTGTCCATTTGTTGTTTCCTGATTTTCGATTTATGACAACTGACTAATTGAACAAATCAAATCAGTCCAGGCTTGGCCAAGCACTTAGGGTGTCATCACTAAATCATCGAGGGGCCCACAGATATCGCTTTTATCCTTATGAGTTAAAAGGAATGGATAAACTTTGACTCATATGCTTATACTAACTACTTGTTGAATCATACACAAAGGCACGTTTTATAACATCAAGTTACTGATGCGTTTTCGTACAATCAATATATAACCAACTCATAGTCAACAACTCATATCTCTAGGTTTGAAGAATATAAGATATTATCGTCTCATGATTCACTCGTGATAAAATCCATGAAGTGAGTCAAATGAGCGTGGGTTTAATCCAATACTCAGAACTTATGAGCACTCATGAATGTTGTAGCAACCATTGCTATGTCTAATGCACCTTAGACAAATCTTACAAGCCAGATTCATGACAGTCTTGATTCATATCTACTTCCAACATATGACCGACTGTGGATGGTTTGAATAACTTAGTCATTCGGGAAGAACGACCTAGTTATTCTGGAAGTCAAAACATGCAAAGTGAAACACAAGAATAATACTAATACTATATGGCCCCAACACTTTGAGAGTAAATAAAACACCTTTTATCTAAGCACCATATTGATTACTCATTATTCAATGTTTTGATTCATCAACTTAATACTTGAATTAAAACAATAGTTATGCCATGCTCCAAGCATGCACACTATGTTTGTCCAGACAATAGTTATGTCATACTCCAAGTATGCACACTATGTTTGTCTATGATCCTTACTTTATGAAACATATCGATTGACAATATTTCAATGATTCTCATTTCACAATCCCAATCCTTACTTTGTAAATGTAAGAATATCAAATTCTTGCCATTTACCGTAATCTGTTAGATCCTAAACTTATATGCAATGATTATCTTGTAATGACTATGCACAAAAGTCACAAAGACTTGGCAACAGACATTACAAAGTATTCCAATGGAGATCAATTCCATGAAACGAAGTCTCATATTAAAAGTACATTCCTTTGAACATCCTTCTTTGCATTAAGTTTTCTAATCTTACACAGATTCAGAGAATAACTTCCACCTATGGAAATAATTCCATATTACCATTGTGACTATCACTTCTAAACAAGAGTTGCCTCTTTTCAGAATATGTTAATATGGTCCTTTCCAAAGTTTAACACTATACTTCCAATTGTCCACGAGCAGCCAATCTTTGGTAAACCTCAGATTGTCCTCGACAATTGCTTAATCATTTTAGTCATATCCGGTTCTATTCCTTTTTCCCTCTTAATGCCCTAATCATTTTGAAATTTTAGAATGGATGTAATCGATCCTATACCCGAAGCATATGGGACACGATTCATGCTATAAAAATTTTATTTGCCATGTTCTCACAATTCGAACTATGAAGAGGGATGCCGTAATCATAATTGAATTTTGAAAACGCCACATATATAGAATTTCCTTATGTTGAACCATTCCAACATAACATTCATATATATCCTTGACTAAAGCTGATTAAAATCTCAATCTAAGCTTGTAGAATTGGAATGAAGTATAAAATCCTCTCCCTTAATTATAGCAAAACAACTTTTCAAACCCGAATTGAAACTTTTGTTTTCTATAATTAACATTGATAACTTGCAACACTTAACATAATAATCATGCTCCCACTAACATGATGATTATTAGCATAACACTTATGATCCCACTAACTCTGACATGTATCCAGAAATCAGTTGGACTTCTTGAAATCAATACTTTATTGACTTTCTTACCAAAATTCTGATTTCTGATACGAGATGCTTTGATAAAACTTTATCAAAATCATACACCTTTCCTTGGATAGCTCACATGTTTGTCTAAACAAGAGGGATGCCGTAATCATAATGTTTAGAACTTCTTCCATTCTCACAAGTCCATGCTAGTGTGTCGGTTAACCACACGCGCTCCACTAATGACTTTGAGAATGCAAATATCACAATTGCTATCTACTTAAAATCTACTTAGTGAAAGAGTTTCCTCACCATCATTTTCATGAATCGGAGAGAAACCTTATGACACTTAGATTTTTTTTATGGTGTAAGTGTTCCTATCCATGTGAATTTGTCATAACCTTAATCACAAGACAAGGTTAGTGACAAATCCAAACTCATATGGACTGAACTTATTCAATCTCATTTTTCTTGCCACCCGGCAGCACAAGGGCCTACCATCCCTTCCAGGTTGTTATGCAAACAATTGAGAACTTACAGAACTCACAAGCATAGTCAACTTAAACTGGAATGGGCACATAAACATAAATATGTCAAGACAATGGGTTACAAACCTCAAGTTGTGTGCTAGTGATTAACAATAGGTTTACTCTTGATTAGTTCTTGAAACTATTCAAGATCTTTAAGACTCCCACTGTCCTCTTGACATATAAGATTATTTTTGTCAAGAACCATTCCTTGACAAAACAAATATTCAAGAGTTAGTGTGGATTCTTATCAAGTTAAACACTTCTTACAATTGGTCTTAGTTGGTCTTTGTCTTATCTAAAACATCACAACTTACCAATTTCAAATGTACAAGAGTAAGAACCATGTTACTCTACATTTGATAAGTGTTATAAACTTTCTAAAGATTATGTCACTCAAGTCACAATCTTAGAGTATGACTCTAAGACTTGATTTTTTGGAACGAAGTATGATTTATCTTTTGATTTAACCATTTCAACAATACATGATTCCACTCCTTAGCCAAACAAATGCACTAAGGTGTCCTTAGAGAAACAATTGTGATATGGTTTCATAATCACTAAGATAATCATAAAACAAGATACTCAAGTACTCTCCCATCTTTTCAGAATGGAGAAACTTTTATCTTTCTGCCTAATTTGATTCTTCTTATTCGTCCTGCCATACATTGAAACTTTTCCAATGTTCAAAATTATACTTAAACTTGTAAGCATAACTGTATTTACTAAACTTTAGTAAATCATGACGAATAATCTTATCATTCCTTGTGGTGGACTTGACCAGCGCACAACCAAGTGTACCCAATCCTTTAGTCCTTCACTTGACTCACACATACATGTGAACAAGGACTTAGTCTTAATTTCCCAAATATGAAAATTCTCATTCAACACACAATACAACTTGCATGATTCCAAGTTTCTGTCTAACTGAAACTTGGGTGATGAGAACCTTTCCTTATTTGATAAATTATGACATTACCACAAATGAAAGAATCAAATCCATTTTTCCAATATTGCTATCAATGGAAACATATAAACAACAATTTTTCACAAATGCCATTGTAAGGATACTTAAAATAAATCAAAATTTTTCTTTTTCTTTTATTTTAAAACTTGCGGAAAAATCTTATCGTTACAATGCAAATACATATGAAAACTATGTTGATATCTATTCCTAAGCAATCTAGCGTAACTCTTAAGCAGTTGCTCAAAATTCTGATCACCGAACCATCTTCGCGATCAGAATCAACATACTCTTTCTTTAAGCTTCCTTCGATTCTCTAACACATCAAACTGTAATTAGATTACATTATGTATTAAGAATCTTCCAAAAGATACTTAATAGAGTTAGATAATGGACTTTACCATATCTTTTAGGTAAATCTGGCAGCTTCGCAACCAATGCCCTTCTTTTGGCAAACTAAATATATGGACTCTTTTGGAAATGGTACACGAGACTATCTCAGACTTAGCCTTTCTCTTTACCATTAGGTCAAATTACTTGACCATGGCTAATCCCTTTCCATTGGGAAGAGAAAGTTTTTATGCACTTTCAATATTACCATTACCAATGTCCATGGAAGCATGGGAAGTAGATATTCCAATCAAATTTGCTTTACCATTGCTCCAAATCATTGTTGATTTAGCAGCATCAAGCAAATATGTAAGATCATTAAGGGTCATGTCCGATCTGTCATCAGGGTGTGACTGAAGAACCAAGTCAACAGCCAGCTACCTCGAGACTTCGACACCCGACTCTCCCGGCTTGCCAATAGGGATTGAGTGACCATGAACTTTTCAAGTATTTGAACTTGTGGGATAGGGAGAATAATTGGAGGAGGTGGAGGAAGTGAAGCATGATTTCCAATCCCATTAATGCACAACAAAGGGATTAATCTTTCACCTTGATTCCCATGTGGGATATCATCTTCATTAGGAAGGCTTGTTCCTAAAGATTTAGGAAGACCATAGTTGTCTTAACTAGACATCTATAATGGGAGAAATTCAAGTTTCAGTTGATTTAAGTCCTTAACATAACACCCAATATGAAATATTAAGGCTAGGACCCAACAAACTATTTTATAACTTGGAAGGGGGATGCCGTAATCCAAGCTACAAAATATTTGAAGGTAGGTAAATGACGATTTACCAATTTCCACCATGAAAAACAAAATATAATTAAGTTTTAATTGGATTGAAACTCCTAGATCTTTTGAGATACATTGAACTTTCAATGGCATGTTTGAATCTCGATTGTGCCCTCTCAAGTTTGTGACTGGGATGCCGAGGATCACAAACAAGGTGTGAAATACCGTGCAAATTGACTTGGTACCCTTAATTTTATCACCTAATCGATGTGCCGGTTAACCACACACGCTCCACCGATCTATGATAAAACTTAAGTCGCCCTTTACCACACATTGTCAGTCCCATGTTAGTGTGCCGGTTAACCACACACGCTCCACTAACGACTTAACAAAAGTGCAAAGTGTAATTTCATGGGTTAGCACCATTTCACATTTTCCTAAGTAACTAAGATTGGGAATTTATAAGTGTTTAGTTACTTAGTATTTATCATTATACTTTTAATGAAGGGAGAATTATAGTCCTTTCCTACCCGTTCGGCTAACGACCCTCCACCAGTCAAGGAAGCGGTGGGTGAGAGTGGAAACCCATTAAACTGCCATTTTATAGGCAGTAACCTTATACTCCCCTTAGAGATTGGCTTCGTGAATGAGGCCTACTAACGGTAAGATTGACTTTACTCTTATACATATATATAAGTATTAACTTTTAATATTATAATAGTATAAGAGTGTATTTTACACATTTAAAATACTTGGTGGTTTAATCTTATTAATTAAACTATACTCTTAATTTAATTAAACTTAAACCATGTCATTATGGAACTATTAACTTTTTTAATTAAACACTTTAATTAATTTAACGAAGTCCATAAAGTTTGAATTTTAACTTTTAAAATTCTAGGGTTTGGAATTAAAGCATTAATGTGTGTGAGACCTTACAAATTCCAAAACTTGAGGGAAAGTTTTGAAACTATTCAAAACCTTTCATTTTCATAACATATGAGTTTAATGTAGGATTTTAAAACTTTTAATGAAGAGACTCTTGAACATCCATAACTTGAGGACAAGTTATGGAGTTCATAAAACTATTTATGAGGAAAAGACTCTTCAAGTTTCTTAACCTATGGTTTTAATAACCTTTTTAATGTGACTTTTCATATAACTTGAGGACAAGTTACAAAAACACATATTATGAATAACTTTTAGATTAATTTGGATTGAAAACAACTATCACAAACATGTCTAGCAATATTCATAATTTTGATTAAACTCATATGAACAAGACAATTCAAATCAAACAATTTTTCATGTAATTAGCCTAATCATTAAACTAATACAAAACATGAAACTTTTGACAATTATCTTTTGAATTGGATTAGAATGATCATTACCACATCAAAAACAGGTTTTATAAGTCCAAAACAGTTTAAGGTAATGATTCTAGACCAATTCCAGCCTTGAAAGTTGAAAATATGCTGTCAGGGGCTCCTACTCGTCGAGTGTATGAACCTACTCGACGAGTAGGATGATTTTCTTCATGGACTCGGCGAGTCCAGTGCCCAGACAGCCAGAAAATCGTTTTTTTTTTCAGCTTTTTCAGCAATTTGCATCAAGTATAATTGAAAACAAGCCTAGGCTCCGATACCACTGTTGGGTTTTGAGCATTCTAACACTCCTAAGGTGTTCATGCAACCCTAAATACCTTGGATCTATGTTTTCACTAATTATACATGCAAATATCATTTTTCCAAGGTATTGCACTAACTAGCATACAATCATATATACTAGGTTAACAAAACTAGATAGAATGCATACCTTATCATATGGCTGGAAGTCTTGATGCATTTGGCCTTAAGAGTTTAGCCCCAATAGTGTGGAAGCCTCAAGTGGAATCACAAATCACCATCAACAACTTGGAAGAACTTGAGAGAATATAACTTGGAAGAACTTGAGAGAATATGGAGCTCACTAAAATCGGCCACCTTTTCTTTCACACACTCTAGTGCCAATTTTGTGAGCCAATAACCCCTTTATATATTATGGAGGATTAGAGTTACATCCATGTAAACCCTAATACCCATGACCTTTCATTTACATAGGATCCATGAGTTAAAAGCTCCATGGACTATCCATGGACTTCCATACACTTTTAGCCCATCCTAAATAAACCTTGGCCCATTCCATATATATATATATATATATATATATATATATATATATATATATATATATATATATATATATATATATAAGAGTCCATATTTAATTAGTCTCTTTTGATCACTAAATTAATTCCAAATTAATTCTTGATCAATTACTAATTAAATAATATGATTTCATATTAATATATTATAACTTATAATATATTAATAAATCATAAATATCCTTTTCTCATAAGTCTATCCATACAAATTGTTCTGGTGAAGTGCAACCCAAATGAACCATGCCAGGTCGGGTCAAGTCATACCAATTATAGTTATGGACTTAGACACTAATCCAACAGACTATTGGTGGATGTAGGTTTTTGAGTTTGGAGTTGTATTTGGGGAGTTTGACATTATCATCCCGAGCTACTTGTGAGGTGAGTTTTCCTCACTATACTCAAGGGTCGAAGGCACCAAGGTCGGCCATTTGGATTGTTATCCTGCTTTATTGCTAGTGTGATCTGTTAGATCGATATCCTGGTAGATAGGATGTTATATGTGGTTATGATCAGTTAGATTGGTATCCTGGTAGATAGGATGTTGCTATGCTTAGTGATCTGTAGATCGGTTTGTCTGTCTGTAGACTGTTATGTGATTATCTGATATATGTGCACATGATTGATTGTGGGTTGAGGCTTATCTACTTTGTGCGAGGGCCAACAGACCAGGGCATTCCAACCCGATGGTTGTGGGCCGGGAGTATTCCATCCCGAGGATGATTGGACTCATAGTATGTGGGCATTCTAACCCGATGGTTATGGGCCGAGGGTATACCATCCCGAGGATGATTGGACCCGTAGTATGTTGGCATTCCAACCTGATGGTTAAGGGCCTGGGGCATTCCAACCCGATGGTTGATTGGGCCCATAGTATGCTGTTATTATATGTGTGTTACTTGTTGTGCGGGTATGTTGGGGGAAACTCATTAAGCTTCAGGCTTACAGTTGTTGGATTTGTTTCAGGTACCTCAGATGACCGCGGGAAGGTGAAGGCGTGATCGTGCACCTCCTCACATTTTTATGATCTTGATTTCTGGGATACTCTGATGTCTAAACTATTTTGAAAACGCTTTGTAATAACTTAATGGTTTTGAATGGTTGAAAAGTTTTAAATTTGCTTGATTTTTTATGGGTGTTACACATGTATTAGCAAACATTTGTGAATTTGCACCTATGAAAATGAACAAAAACATTTTTCAAACATGTAGTTGTGCAATATTTATGGTTACTACCATCCAAATCATGAAAGTACCCAAAGAAGTTCATGTCGATGCCAAGGAGGAGGACCACCCATGTTGGTGAGATTTCATTAATTAACCCGAAGATGATACCGATATTGCCACCTAGTCTTTGAAAGTGCTAAGGAGATTAAGGGTGCTTTGATCATACCCAAGGGAGGATTTGATGTCCCTAGAGTATATAATAAATATGTAAGTAGCCCCGACAACTGACATGATGAGACGGCAAACGAACACCATGAAACACCGTCCCGAGATGACATGGAGACCAGAGCTACCAATATCTTTCATCCTTCCATCATCACCGGAGCAACTAAAACTAAAACACTAAGCCACCACCATACGTTTGAGAGAAAGGGAGAGAGGATAAGGTATGGGGTATTTTTTTATATTATTATTAGAATATATTAATAACTAAAAAGGAAAAAGAAAAACATATTAAAAGGGAAGATGATATTTTTAGGGGTGAGCATGGTGCGGTTTGGTGCGGTTTTAAGGCCAAACCAAACCGCAAACCGTATGGTGCGGTTTTTTCATTCTTAAAACCGTTGGGTGCGGTTTTGCAACGGTTCGGTTTTACGGTTTTTAAATGCGGTTTCGGTTTGTATTGGTGCGGTTTCGGTTTTAAATAGTGTCTAGACTTTGGTGCAGTTTTTTATGTTTATTGGAGCGGTTTTCTAAAAGCGTAAGAACTGAAAACCATGAGCATGTAAGCTTGTATTGTGATTTTTTTTCATTTTTGAAACCATTCATTTCCAGCCTAAAACAAAAATACATAATCAAAAATTATAAGTAGCTTAAAATAATTAATAATCGAAGGTTGGTTGAATATGACTTAATTTGTTACAAGCTTATTACACATGTCGATTAGTACATTTGGCTAACAATAGAAATTTTTTTTGCACCCCAGTATACATATAAAAGTATATTATCGTTTATAAGTATTTTACATTATAATATATTAATTGATTTATTACTATACACGCTTGCGGTGCGGTTCGGTTTTGGTGGACCGGTTTTTTGGATAAAAACCGCACCGCACCGTTGACTTTCGGTTTTTGCAAAAATTAAATCCGCACCAATGGTTTTTGCATCGGTTTCGGTTTTTCGGTTGCGGTTTATTGCGGTTTTGTCGGTTTTTCTTTTGTCGGATCGGTTTTTGCTCACCCCTAGATCTTTTCATATGACGAGGAACTACGAATCCAACAAAAGAAAACAATATGGACTAACCATATCAAAAGTCCAATAGCATAACATTTTTTCTTTATTTTTTAGTTTTTCTTAATGTTTTCCTATTTTAAATATCTGTTTTTTCTGTCTTTCTCTTTTATTTCACATTTTTATTGTTTTTTTTAATTTTAAATAACATTTTTTGTGTGCTGTTTTTTTTAAATAACAATATTCTTTTGTCCGTTTTTTTTTGGATATCATCATTTCGACACAATAAAAGATTTTCTTTTTCAACATCTTAATCTGTTATTATTCACATAAAAAAAGGGAGGTAAACTTTTTTATTGTTCAAGAATTGGACGGAAAAAAGGTGTCCAAAATTCTTTTTATCAAGATAAACATATATGTATATAGTATATTTAAATATTATTCTTAAATCAATTTAAATTAAATAGTTTGATTTTAGTAAAAATAAAAACCGATGCTTAATTAGATTCATTATTAAATATATTGTTTAGACGGTTTTGATATGAAAACTATAAAAATAATTATATTTAATATGTTAATATTTTGTCAAATTAGTTTTTTAATGACAATATAACATGTATAATAAATATCAATTTTAAAGTGTCAAAGTGTATGAAATTGATCTTAATCAAAACATTGTTAAAAAAATATGTTTTTATGACACAACATGACGATGAAGTTTATTAAAAAGCTAAAATAGTGTTTACTGGGTTATAGAGACACTTTGAAGTTGTTGTTAAAGCTAATGAGTATTTATCTTATTTATATTGTTGCTGATTTGTTACATTTGTGACACTTTGTTGCTGTCACAAAAATACTGAAATACATTTTAATTGTATAAAAGTGTTGTATTAAGGTGTATGAATTTGGTAACACATTGTGGCAACTAGACCTATGTGATGTTTATTTGGTGTCTTTTTTGGATTTTGAAATTGTAATTTTGCAACATGCATGTGGTTTTAATTATCTATTTATTTTATAAGTAAAATTTTCTTTTAACTTTATTGTAAGATTAAGGGGAATGGTAACACTCCTAACACCTTGCCACATCATCTTTTTGTGTGTCACGTCATTTTTCTCTCTTAACAATTTATTCTTAGCATTTGGAAGAGAGTGGTAACACTCCTAACACTCCATTTTTTTTTCATTTTCAAATTTAATTAACAAAAGTGCAATATATTTCACATTTAGACCAAACCCATATACAAAAAAAAAAAACAAAAACAAAAAACAAAACTGCAATATATTTTACATTTAGAAGCACATATAACAAAAATGCAACATCCGTTTGTGCATTACAATAGACCAAATACAAACCAAGAGCATCCTAATCATGAATAGGAGACTTGAGATAAGAAACAATCAGATAAGCAATTAAGATAGCACAAAACATAAAATTATTGGATCAAAAGCCTTACTAGCTGAAGCATAAACATTATAGAAAATCAAATATCAATACATAAAAATTATACCATTGGTCTGTAGATATTTAGAAAAATTAGATTAGAAAAATATACCTGAACATAAAAATGAGAAATTAAAGATGCAAAATTAAAGATATGATTCCAAAATTCAGAAAGGATTAAGTCTTTTGGAGAAACTTCAAAGAGGATTTAGTCCAAATATACCAATGCATTACAAATTTGGAAAATGTAGTTCAATACCACTATAAAATGTTTTTTTTTTCATTTGAGCATTTCATCAAACACCTTGTCTTCATGTTTGTTTCAATGACCTTAGCTACAAAAAACACAACACTGTGAGAATCTATAATTGTAATTCTTCAACATTAACACAAACTTGAAGGCAAATCAGCTTTGTTCACACGGTTCCTTCAACTTTAAAAAGAAATTAATCTATTTACAAAACGTAAAAACCCACTTTGAGGGCCTTAAACACCTTAAAATATAGTAAATCACATAATAAAATATAGTAACAGAGCATTAAAACTTACAAAAGAAAAGAAGAAATTATAGCAAGAAGAAGGAGAAATCAGTACCTCATGTTGATGAAATCGCAGGAGAAGAACCAGAAATCGTTTGCACCAATCACATCCTTCCAACCCTTTCTCTTTCTTCTCGCCATGGAGTCGACGAGCATCCCTTAGCGAGCTCCCTAGCGAGCGCTAGGGGGCGGTGTTCTCTTCCTCTTAGCGAGAGTAGTGACCCGGTAGCGAGCCTCCACTCCTTTCAGCCTAATAGTTAAGTTAGAAAATTATTAAATATAATAAATGAAAATCGAATACTACCAAACGAAAACCATAGAAATTGGTGTTTTAACTTTTAAGAAGTTCTCCCGAAACATCAACAAGTGATGGCAAAACAAGTAGGAACCGAACATCAAAATGTTTGTTTTTTTTTCTCTAGAGATAGAAAATATAAAAAAAATTGCTATTTATAAAAACAAAAAAAGAACAACAAAAAAGTAAAATAAAAGAGAAAAGAAGAAAATCAATCTCTATGACCCAATAAAATGGTAAAAAGACGAAATAAAAGAGAAAGTGAGAAAATCAATCTCAATAAATATTTTTCAAATACACTAATAAATAAATAGTTTTTTCAATAACCCTATTTTTAAAAAAAAAAAAAAAAAAAAAAAAAAAAAAAAAAAAAACTCCACGTTTGACAGACGAGAGAGAATCCAACATAGAAATTGAGTGAATTCAGTTCCTACAGTTTACCTACCACAGTCTAGACTATCGACGCGACGCGAGCATTGAGGTCACCTACCTTAGTCGATCGTCTCGCGTGCTTCCATGAAACGTGGTGAAGATCACTGAGTTCACCTACCACATTCGATAGTCTCGACTCTCGACTTGAGCATTGCAACAATGGGGGAGCGTAATTCAACCTTCGAGATGCCTAGAGTGAAGCTTGGGAATCAGGGGCTTGAGGTCAGAGTCTGGATTTATCTTTGGGAATCAGGGGCTTGAGGTCAGAGTCTGGATTCAACCTTCGAGATGCCTAGAGTGAAGAGAGTGGTAACACTCCTAACACTCCATTTTTTTTTCATTTTCAAATTTAATAAGTAAAATTTCCTTTTAACTTTATTGTAAGACTAAGGGGAATGGTAACACTCCTAACACCTTTATTTATTTTATAAGTAAAATTTCCTTTTAACTTTATTGTAAGACTAAGGGGAATGGTAACACTCCTATCTTTTCCTTTTCTATTTATTTTATAAGTAAAATTTCCTTTTAACTTTATTGTAAGACTAAGGGGAATGGTAACACTCCTAACACCTTGCCACATCATCTTTTTGTGTGTCACGTCATTTTTCTCTCTTAACAATTTATTCTTAGCATTTGGAAGAGAGTGGTAACACTCCTAACACTCTATTTTTTTTTCATTTTCAAGATTAATTAACAAAAGTGCAATATATTTCACATTTAGACCAAACCCATATACAAAAAAAAAACAAAAACAAAAAACAAAACTGCAATATATTTTACATTTAGAAGCACATATAACAAAAATGCAACATCCGTTTGTGCATTACAATAGACCAAATACAAACCAAGAGCATCCTAATCATGAATAGGAGACTTGAGATAAGAAACAATCAGATAAGCAATTAAGATAGCACAAAACATAAAATTATTGGATCAAAAGCCTTACTAGCTGAAGCATAAACATTATAGAAAATCAAATATCAATACATAAAAATTATACCTGGTCTGTAGATATTTAGAAAAATTAGATTAGAAAAATATACCTGAATATAAAAATGAGAAATTAAAGATGCAAAATTAAAGATATGATTCCAAAATTCAGAAAGGATTAAGTCTTTTGGAGAAACTTCAAAGAGGATTTAGTCCAAATATACCAATGCATTACAAATTTGGAAAATGTAGTTCAATACCACTATAAAATGTTTTTTTTTTCATTTGAGCATTTCATCAAACACCTTGTCTTCATGTTTGTTTCAATGACCTTAGCTACAAAAAACACAACACTGTGAGAATCTATAATTGTAATTCTTCAACATTAACACAAACTTGAAGGCAAATCAGCTTTGTTCACACGGTTCCTTCAACTTTAAAGAGAAATTAATCTATTTACAAAACGTAAAAACCCACTTTGAGGGCCTTAAACACCTTAAAACATAGTAAATCACATAATAAAATATAGTAACAGAGCATTAAAACTTACAAAAGAAAAGAAGAAATTATAGCAAGAAGAAGGAGAAATCAGTACCTCATGTTGATGAAATCGCAGGAGAAGAACCAGAAATCGTTTGCACCAATCACATCCTTCCAACCCTTTCTCTTTCTTCTCGCCATGGAGTCGACGAGCATCCCTTAGCGAGCTCCCTAGCGAGCGCTAGGGGGCGGTGTTCTCTTCCTCTTAGCGAGAGTAGCGACCCGATAGCGAGCCTCCACTCCTTTCAGCCTAATAGTTAAGTTAGAAAATTATTAAATATAATAAATGAAAATCGAATACTACCAAACGAAAACCATAGAAATTGGTGTTTTAACTTTTAAGAAGTTCTCCCGAAACATCAACAAGTGATGGCAAAACAAGTAGGAACCGAACATCAAAATGTTTGTTTTTTTTTTTCTCTAGAGATAGAAAATATAAAAAAAAATTGCTATTTATAAAAACAAAAAAAGAACAACAAAAAAGTAAAATAAAAGAGAAAAGAAGAAAATCAATCTCTATGACCCAATAAAATGGTAAAAAGACGAAATAAAAGAGAGAGTCAGAAAATCAATCTCTATGACCCAATAAAATGGTAAAAAGACAAAATAAAAGAGAGAGTTAGAAAATCAATCTCAATAAATATTTTTCAAATACACTAATAAATAAATAGTTTTTTCAATAACCCTATTTTCAAAAAAAAAAAAAAAAAAAAAAAAAAAAAAAAACTCCACGTTTGACAGACGAGAGAGAATCCAACATAGAAATTGAGTGAATTCAGTTCCTACAGTTTACCAACCACAGTCTAGACTATCGACGCGACGCGAGCATTGAGGTCACCTACCTTAGTCGATCCTCTCGCGTGCTTCCATGAAACGTGGTGAAGATCACTGAGTTCACCTACCACATTCGATAGTCTCGACTCTCGACTTGAGCATTGCAAGAATGGGGGAGCGTAATTCAACCTTCGAGATGCCTAGAGTGAAGCTTGGGAATCAGGGGCTTGAGGTCAGAGTCTGGATTTATCTTTTCCTTTTCTGTTTCATATATGATCAGCCAGCATTGTTTCACCACATTCTAGTTCATTGGCACAAATCAGAAACGATAGTTTGGTCTCTTTCATTGATCGTAGCATAATTCTAATTGGTATTTATCTTGTTTGCATTTTGTCGGATTATGTTGCTTGCATATCCGATTCTCTGATTAAGTTCCTATCTAGTTGCTACGTGCATTCCCAAACTTGTGTGATCGTTTGGTTTGATTAATAGGATCTGCCTCCTCGGTGCAGAGATTCCTGTGAAGCGATTTAGAGAAAAAAAAAACACACACACACACACACACACTTCTATCAAACATTCAAACCCTAGCGCTACCCTGTTCATCTGTTTTAAACAAATCTCATTTTTCGGATCAGATCATTGCTAGAGAGTATGTTAAATCTGGAACTATGATCCATAAAACTCTATAAGCTCTTAGCCTACTTAACATGTACCTTGATTTAACATTTTCTGCAAAAGATCAACCCTGATTGTCTGACAGAGAGAATGGTTCTAAGTTGCAAATTAGATATGGATCTGTTAGACATTCAACCGCATTTTCCTTTATACAGGTCTCAAGATTAGGGTATGGCTGCATGGGGCTTACAGGTATCTATAACAATCCTCTCCCTGAGAAAGAAGGCATCAAAGTGCTCAAGGAAGCTTTTAATAGAGGAATTACATTCTTTGATACTGCTGATGTATATGGGGTTCAGCATGCTAATGAGATACTAGTTGGGAAGGTAATTGGATTTCCTTATACAAAACAACAAAGCTATATACATAATCTTCATGAAATTCTTGCCAATGTAATCACATTGCCAAACATTTATCCTAGTTGATTAAACTGGAATGCTGCAGGCATTAAAGGAATTACCTCGAGACAAGATCCAATTAGCCACAAAATTTGGTATTTTCAAGATTGAAACCACTGGTATTAAAGTCAAAGGTACCCCTGAATATGCCCGTTTGTGTTGTGAGGGTAGCCTAAAGAGGTTGGGTGTGGACTACATTGATCTTTATTATATACATAGAATTGACACAACTGTTCCTATTGAAGACACTGTAAGTTTACACTTGTGGACCTTGATTTCTTGAGTTTCACATACAGGCATTACATATATTTTTTTGAAATACAGATGGAAGAACTTAAAAAGATGGTGGAAGAAGGTAAGATAAAGTACATCGGGCTATCTGAAGCTAACGCAGACACAATCAGGAGAGCACATGCCATTCATCCAATCACTGCTTTACAAATGGAATATTCCCTTTGGACCCATGATATTGAGGAAGAACTGATTCCATTGTGCAGGTGTATTTCTATTTTTATTCAATCTATTGATTTATTTCCCATTTGGGTTTTTGTATGTTGCCCTGAATTTGTTTGTTGCAAAGGGAACTTGGAATAGGCATAGTTCCATACAGTCCTGTTGGGCGTGGATTTTTTGGGGGCAAAGCAATTAAAGAAAGTGTACCCGAAAACAGTATATTGGTAATTGATCAACTACATATCTTTGTATTAAAGTTAGGAGTATAAAAAGCTTTTGATATCAAAGATTCTCTCTTAGGGTTCACATCCGAGGTTTACTGGAGAAAACTTTACAAAGAACAAGGTTGTTTATGATCGTGTAGAAGCAATGGCAAAAAATCACAGATGTACCCCTATTCAGCTTGCTCTTGCGTGGGTTCTTCATCAGGGGGAGGATGTAGTGCCTATTCCTGGTAAGTTTACAATAATTTGCTTTTTCAAAGTTGTTATCATTGTAAAGAAGAAGAAATATATTAGAGTATATTGAGTAAAGTACGTTACTATTTCTGATTGGTTGGTTGTTGGTTCTTTTTTTGACATAGGGACAACTAAGATTAAGAATCTTGATGAGAATGTTGGTACAGTTAAAGTGAAACTTACAAAAGAAGACGTTGGAGAAATTTCTAATGCGGTGCCTATCGATGAAGTTGCTGGTTGTAGAACTGGTGAAGCTCTTCTACGTATCTCGTGGAAATTTGCAAATTCGCCCCCTAAGAACAACACTTGATCATCTTCATGTACCCATGCTCCACTATATACCTTTTTGTGACCCTGTGCTCTGGGGACATTGTGATTTATCTTCCTCATGTTAGCAGTTGTGGGAATTAGGTATTGTTGTTGTTGTGGTAAACAGGCAGTGAGATTGGTTGGTTAGCGGTATTATGTAAACACATGTTTTAAGCTATGTTTTTCTTCAAAGGTGTTTCGATATATGTGGATCCTAAATTGTAGAATATGGTTATATGTGTGGAGAAAGTTTTGTATTGTTGAGAAAATGAATAATACATCTCTTATGTGGATGTAGCACGGTTATCTTGATTGTGTGAACCAGATTAATTATTGTGCTCATTATTTTTCTTTGCATCTTTAATAATGTGTTTTGTAATTCTTAAGTCTAAACCCTCGCAAAATGTGCCCTGCAAATACAAAATACTACGTTTGAACGAGTGATGAACCTCTAAATGCCATGGCCTACTATACATATTTACCCTCTTTGATATACATATATTGCTACGATTAATAAAAAAAAAAAAAAAAAAAAAAAAAAAAAAGCAGGCTTTTTAAAAAGAGGAAAAAATAAATAAAAAGTAGGTTGTTATTTTTATCGATTAACCAAGGTGTTATTTGCAACCCAATTTTTAGTGTGAAGTTTTAATGACATTAGTTGAAAGTTGGAGGTGCTGAAAGAAAATCTTGACCATTCTTTTGTTTTTATGCAACACTTTCGTACTGTTCCAGAAGCAACTGTCTGACGAAAGAAGGTCCACCCCCCACTGCCATGGCTTCGACGGAGCAGCCTCCGAAGAAACGAAAACTGTACGACCTGTCGCAACCGCCATCAACAGCGGAGCCACAGCCACAGCCACAGCCACCGGCGCCTCAGACGAGTGCGAATGTACCTACTACAACCCTATCGCAGGAAGAAATTGCCCGAAAGCGGAGAAATCAAGAGGAGATTGCCAACTTCTACGAGTCTTACAAGCGTCTTAAGTATTGTATTTCTCAGAAGGATGCTCGTCTCATGCCCGAACTTGAACAGGCTTATCTCTCCCTCATCACCGCCTCCAGAGGTACACATTTCTTACAGAAAACTATTTATAAACCCTAAAATTAACTATTAAGATGATGAAAATGAGACTATATTAATAATTCATGGTACAATTGCTACCAAGAGTTATCCGATTCGTTATTTACTCGGGCTCTAAAAATTCTAGTTATCAGTATATGTAATCTGTGCGTGAATTTGTTTATTTGATGTGCAATAGGTGCTCCTCTGATCCAAAGAAAGCAATAAGATTTATCCATTTCACCTAGCACTCTTCAAATGAACCTGTATACCACCAACCTTATTGATGTTTTGGTACTTATATTGTTGGATTTAGAAAGAAGAAAGACAAACAAAGTTATCTTATAACCTCTTAGTTTTATTCAAAGACAACAAAATAATTTGAGGTTTACATTTACAAACATATATATAAAACATTTTCACTAACCATTGTACCCTTTCAAGATGATGGTTAGGAAGTAATTACCTTAACTACCGATAACTATAACTACCCATCAAACCGATTTACTTAGTCTAGCTTATACTTAACATTCCCCCTTAAGCTAGACTTTAAATATGCCCAAATCTTCCTTTAATTGATTGAAATTACCAATTTGTAAGGCTTTGATAAACATATCAGCCACTAGATCCTTGGTGTTTGTAGTCTTGCAGAAATCAAATTCAATCTATTCGTTGTTGACACTTGACAAGTTCTCGAATGAAATGATATTTAATTTTAATAATTCATTTCAGATGTGTTTCTTTCTCCATAAAATACTGGATTTTTGGTCAGAGCTATGATTGATTTATTATCACAATATATCTTTGTTGGTGCTGCTTGAGGCCACTTCAATTCTTTTTAGAATAGCCCTTAAAGAACTTGACACCCACCAATGAACAAAGACATGTATTCTGCTTCTACATAAGATAAAGCCACAGCACTTCGTTTTTTTTTTTATTGTAATAATCTTCTACAAAATCCCAATGGTACCAGTTTTGAAGTGTAAGAGAACTCATTTGATTATCATTTAAAAAATGTTTTTAACACAGGTTGCACGAGTGTTCAACGGCTTGTAGCAGAGTTTGTCCCCAAATATGCATCATGTTGTCCTACTGCTCTTGAAGCAGCAGCAAAAGTTTGTATCAATGTACATAACTGGAGCATGGCAATCATAAACAGAGGTGAAGATGCTGATGGTTTTTCATTTGGAACTGCTAAAATCTGTATATTTGGTCTATCTACTATCTGTCAAGCTGCTTCATCAGAGACACCAACATCCTCTGTTATTCAAGGCATCTGTTCAGCTGTCTTTCTCAATGTTCTAACCTTCTTTATTTCATCATTTGAGGGACAAGGAATCTTCCAGATTGTAAACAAAGATGTTACAAACATCTTTGATTCTCCAAAAACATTCTCTGAGCTCAAAGAAAAGTTTTCTAATGAAAATGAAGCTCCATCTGTCATATTATCCAAGTTTCGTGCATTATGTATGCTATGGATTTTCTTCAGGTGTCCTAGAAATTCACTTGCAGCATGCTTTGAGCTCTGTACTTCTAGTTTAATGTCAACAGATGCTGTTCCTGTTCCCAATGGGGGACAGTATTTTCTTAATCAGGTGACAGCTGGACTTGACACATGTGATGATAAAGTTTCAACAGACAAAAACTGCTTATTGAGTCTGGTTCTTGAGAAGGACCCATCATTAAAAAAATGGATACTTTCAACAGTCAAAAGCATTAGTAAATCAGCTTCATCTCACATTGTGTCTGACATCACCTCTGCTTTTGAGAAAATATTAGAAGAGGTGAAGTCAGGGGAAAAGCAAGTGGACAGCGATGGAGACGATACAAATTCTTCCAAATTTACCCCTAGGCAGTTTTTAGTTCCTAGAACCTCAGAAGCTTCTGTTAGAGAAGGATCAATAACATCCAACACAAGCTCTAACAACAGTGGAGGCCCAAAATCTATGGACCTAGACTCTGTAGATCACAAAGAGTTACCCCATGCCAGCTCATCAACTCCCCGGGACCCATTCGTTGGAAGAAATCAAAATGGCAATAATAGAACATTCGAATCACCTAACAAACATCATTTAACTTCACCGTATCCGTTGACCGGTCAACCGAGTTGGCTCGGTGACGGGGATCGAGCTGCAATGGATGTTTACACAGCTTCAAGACAGCTTTGGGTGGGGTCATTGGGTGGGCCCGACTCATCTGAGGGACATGTAAGGTTTCAATTTGAAAGATTTGGCCCTATAGATAAGTTTTTATACGTGGGATTTAAAGGGTTTGCAGTTATTGAGTATAATAACATTTTGGATGCTATAAAGGGTAGGGAAGTTATGAGGGGGCGTTCTCCTTGGGTGATAAAGTTTTTAGATATAGGCATAGGCACAAGAGGCGATATAAATGGTGTGGCTGTTGGGTGTAGCTGTCATGTGTATGTTGGAAACATTCAAAGCCAGTTGGAGAAAGATGAGATATTGTATGAAGTAAGAAAAGTAGTTTTTAAGGGCCCACTTGCAGTTAATGAGCTTATGAGTGAAGGTGCTTTGTTGATGGAATTTGGGTCTCCTGAAGAGGTTGCCACAGTTATTGGACATCTTAGACATTATCGTAAAGATAAAAGCCAAAGGGATTCTGTTTCTTTCCAATCAAACAATATGCAATACCAAAATTGGACGTATAGAAATAATCCGGAAAGTGTATTGCTATCACACATGCAGGGGCATTATGGTCCACCATCACACTCACAGCCGATACAAATGAGACCTATGTATTATCCTCCTCCTCCTCCGAATAGCTCGTGGGGGGACCCACAGCCACACGGGATGATTCATCATCATGTGGCAGCGCCTCCTCCTTTCTTGCCTCCTGCTGCTTCTGTAACTCCACTCACTCATAATGCATTGCCACCGCCACATCATGATCAGATGTATTATGTGCCACCTCAGCCTGATGTGGGAGTGGGACCACCTCAGTTAACCTTGCCACCACCATTACCATTACCACCACAACCAAATATGCCGCCTCCGTTACCTATTCATCCGGAATTACCGCCACCATTGCCGCCGTCTCCACCTCCTTCGTTTGAGTCTCAACCACCACCTCCGCCACCACCAGCGGTTGAGTCTCCGATGATGGGAAATCACTGGCAGGGGACATTGAGTAAAAGCGGGGTTCATTACTCTACAATACATGCACGTAAACTGCATTCAGACGTCTGCAATTATTCCGATAATAATATCTCAGAGCCTACAGAGTAATTTTATTTATTTATTTTTCTTTCTATATATTCTCTTTTTGGATATATAAATTACTAACTTGTATTGATTTATGTTGGTGGTTTTTAGATGGCCTGCTAAATTAGATATAACAAAGCGGACTGACTTTAGACATGTGATGTCAACATTTTCTAGCACCCCACCACACAAGGTCATAATATTATATAATTCTATATAACTTTTGATTAAAGGCTATAAAATTATTTATTAATACTTGTGTGCTGTTTGATGATTGACGTGATATACAGAGAGAGGTATGCCAACTCCTCCCAAGTTCTGCTGCTGACCAAAAAGGGGTAACAAACTTATGATCTTAACTACCACTGTAACTTTCTATGTTTATCTGTATTATGTTTATGATTTTTTTTTTTTTTTTTTTTAAATTGCAGTTTCAAGATTTTATATCATACCTGAAGCAAAGGGAGTGTGCAGGAGTTATAAAGATTGGGACTACTAGAACCATATGGTCAAGACTTGTGTTCATTCTCCCTTACTCGCATGAGACATGCTCTCTTCTCTCCATTGCCCCTGATACACCAGACTGCCTCATTGCTCTTGTTCTACCTAAAGAAACCAATTTTGAATGGGTATAATAGTAATTAACCAACAAATTCTAGCTACTACTCGATTGACAATGGATGTCATTATGTTCTTGTTTTGTATATAGGTAAAGCCGCCATTGTATGTATATGTTTAGAGATTTTAAGTTCAAATAGAATGGGTACAATTTTACGTTGGTATGTATTTTATCGATTTTGGGTTAATTTGACTTAACAACACCTACTGAAGTTTGAAAGTGAAAGACAAAAAAGACAGTTGTAAGAGATTCTAGAGATTAAAATTGTAATAACCACTTAGAGAATGCTTTTGTTATACAAAGCATCGGAATTCAAATAATCACCTTTTAAAGTAAGAGAAATAAGAGCATTAGTATTTAGTGCAATAAAATCAAAATTTATAGATTGAATGAGTTTTTAACAATTGCAGCTTAATAATTGTATCTTGTTAAACAGTTATTACGAGAGTAAAGCATACAGCACTTAAAAAATAACAAAATCGTCTAAACAGTATTATATATCTTTTACTGTGAAAAACAATATCATCAATCAAAGTGGCGCAGCGGAAGCGTGGTGGGCCCATAACCCACAGGTCCCAGGATCGAAACCTGGCTTTGATAAAAAGAAGCTTACGTTGTAATTATTAATTTTTTCTCTTTTGCTTTTTAGTCTCATGCCCACATTGCAGCTTTAGTTTCTAGGAGTCCACATTGGTACAAATTTGGAAATTTGTCGTATACAAAGTAATCGGTTCGTATTGTGGTATCCATTTAATGAAGCATTTGGAGACTAAAAATCATTTAGGGTAAATTACACCAATCGTCCCTCGTACATATGCCAGAAAGCGTGTTTAGTCCCTATATTCAAAAATTAACTCGGACCGTCCCTTGTTTTGTTTTTTTCTTGCTTGCTTAGTCCCTCCGCACATAAAAATACCATTTTACCCTTATTTATTTATTTTTTGGTTTATTTTCTATTTACTTGTTATTTATTAATTATTTATTGATTTGTTTATTATACAAAATAAATATTATTGCATTTAAAAAAAAAAAATGGGTCGGTACATTTAATCACTCGTCTCCCCCTCCCCTTCTTCTTCTTCTTCTTCAATGCATCTCATATCTACCATTACCACCCACAACGACCGACTTCAATGCTCCGACAACTCCTTCGAAAAGTCCTAGACATCTCCGGTTTCATACAGAAGAGATCGACTCCAAGACACCGGCCAAGTCCAATCTCTATTTTACTCTCTTCTCCTGTTTCCCCTATTCTGATCTCATACTTGCGTCTCTCCAATTTCAGATTTGGAAATGGAACCATTTGAGTTTCCCCATCTCAAGATTTACCACAGATTGCCCAACACCACCTATCACCGCTAGCACCTCTGACACCACCACCTATCACTGCCATGTCCTCCTCCAACCAAATCATAATCTGAAAACCTTGCACCTGGTTTCTTCCTTGATCTGAAACCTTAAGCAGAAATCGATCTGGACATATGTGAAGAAGGAAATCAATCTAAACATATGCCGACAACTTCTTCCTCGATCTCAACCTTGCACTCGTCTTCTTCATCAATTATCCATGTGTGCTCTCCATTCAATCAGACTTATGGTTTGTATGATTTCCTTACATGGTGCATCCAAAAATCCAGATGTAAAAGAGATCCAAAAAATCAATCTAGGTTAAAATCTGACAATCATCGATTGTAAAATTTCCCATACATCGATTGTTTTCTAATAAACAAGTACAATTATAAACAAAATAAAAAAAGAGAGAGACCAGCATTCCAATTCGACCATATCTGAAAGGCACTTGGTACCGATTTGAACGGATCTAAAATGGGTTTCAACCCATCTGCAACCCTGTATAACCATGGCGTCGGAGATAGTGTCCGCTTCCGCCTCCGATTATAATGCCTTCGCCTCTGATTCGAATAGAGAATTAAGAAAGAGTGACAGTTCTACATTGAGAACGGAGAAGAGGGAAAGAGATTGATTATTCTTCATATCTTTCTGGTGATGGCTTCCCCCCATCACAAAATCAGATAGAGAGGAGGTAACCTTGCTCCTATGGTGTCTGATTTAGGTTTCGAATTCATGGTAGCTTTTGAGGTGCATATCGACTTCATGGGTATCTTGAAGCTTGTCAGAAGCATATGATTTTGCCGGCGGGTTCTACAATACTGAAAGAAAAGAGAAAGGGGAAATGTAGAGGATGGGTGAAAGTGGGCCCAATTTCCTTTTTTAAATGATAAATAATATTAGATTAATTGAAAAAAAATACACAGGGGCATTATTGTCATTTTAAATCTGGTATGGACTAAACCTCCAACAAAATCGTCTTTTAGGGATGAAACATGCAACTTTAAACCAAACGAGGGACCGTCCGAGTTAATTTTTGAAAATAGGGGCTAAACGTGTTTTTCGGCACCTGCACGAGGGACGATTCGTGTAATTTACCCGATCATTTACTATAAAATAGCGTGAGGTTTCATGCTTTTAATTTTGAGCCTCTTTGCCTTTGATTTAGGGCGTTTGTAATCGAATGTTATTTCGGAATGGCAAGGATATATTATAAGAATAAGAACTTGGTGAATAAGCCGCATCTATGTTCACAAAATGTTGTACAAAATCGTGACTAGTCTCTAATCACTCGTAAGGTGGTAGGCAGCCAACTAGGTGTTATATAGGCACTTAAAAGCTGATTAGGCAATTAATAAAGCTGTACGTGGCAGATGAATGTTTAACATCAATAAAAACTTTTTTAGAAATAATCATCGTTGTATTAGTCATATTTACTTATTTTGTAATGATATATATATATATATATATATATATATATATATATATATATATATATATATATATATATATATATATATATATATATATATATAGGGAAGGGATATGGAAAACAAAAAAAACCCTAAAAATCATCAAAATGCATAAAAAAAATACTTAGAGATAACAAAATTTTTTTTTTTTGGCTTTTTTTATCCAAAAATCGCAGCTATTTCAAGATTTTCGCTAAAAAAAAATTAAAAAATCAATTTTTTTTTTTTTTAGTTTTTTTTCAAAAAAAATTTCAGCGTTTATATAAAAAGTTGCGAATTTTAAGAATAAAAAGTCAAAAAAAAGATTTGTGATCTCTAAGTATTTTTTTATGCATTTTTATGATTTTTAGGGTTTTTTGTTTTCCATAGAACCTATATATATATATATATATATATATATATATATATATATATATATATATATATATATATATATATATATATATATATATATATATATATAGTTAATTGTTTTACATTAAGAGTCTCCGACTAGTCGCCAACTAGTCCGACTAAACCAATTAGTCTCTATGCCTAACGATTTTTGCGACCTCATGTGCATATGAAGAAAAAGCAATAATCTATACAACGAATAAAGCTACACACTTCTGGTTATCTTGAACGACTATGGTGTAGTTCATGTATCCGTAAACATCTAACCGCAACTTAATTGGGTCAAGAAAGACCTGCCAAATAAAAATCTCATAGCTTATCATCAACCCATCTGATAAAGAAGTCATTTCTATTAGACGATATATTTTATATTATTGTTGTATATAATTTCCTGTATTATCCATTGTATTTAAGGTAGGTTTATTATGTATTGTACTTGTATATTGTATCCTGTATCAACGAGAAAGGTAATCAATTCTTGATATCCTTTAATTTCAACCATGAAACCACACATAAGGAAAGGTTCAAAGGAGCACAACATCAAAAACACTTGTATACACATAATGGGTAAAGACACGAAAAGGAAAATAACATTGTCAGATAACCTTTGCAGATTTCAAAAATAATTGTCATACCGAGACTAATATTTCCCTAGAAAGAAGACTCACACCAAGCACACATATGATACTCCCTTGCGAAACTGGTACAACACCTAACACATGCAAAGTTTACCATGAGAAGAAAAATAAATCCTCCTGATAAGAAGAATAAGTTTGATTAATAACGAGGACATCATTACACGTTACAAGCATTGGTAGGAGATGAACACCATTCGTTGCAATTAAAATGTTGAAATTTTGCTTTATGTGTTGGAAATAGTTTGCAAGGTATAAACAAATTACATCTATCTATCTATCTATCTATCTATCTATATCTATATATCTTATAAAGCTAGCATTTTTCTTTGAACCTCATGCATTTGAAACTCCCATGTATTTTTCCTTTCACCACATTCATTTGAAACTCCCATAAAATTTCAATTTTTTTTCTAATAATAATTATAAGTTGGTTAATAAGGTTAAATAAATATCAAACCTAAAGTGTAATCATATATAAACTAAATTTCAATATTAAAATAATATGTTTACTTCTACTTATAAAGTTATGTTTTTTAACTTTTAACATATTATACTTAATTTATTAGTTTTAATATATTGTTCGATGTAAACCATTATCATTTTAAAGGTACAATTTTGGAACAATTTGTATAAAATACTTAAATTATTAATTTAAATAGAACATTACAGGGTCAACTTAAATATAAATTTTAGTTTAACTTAAACAATCCAAAACATATTTTGTAAATAGTTAAAAGTGATAAATTGTAGTGTCTTTCTAATAATGATTATAAGTTGGTTAATAAGGTTAAATAAATATCAAACCTAAAGTGTAATCATAAATAAACTAAATTTCAATTTTAAAATAATATATTTACTTCTACTTATAAAGTTACGTCTTTAACTTTTAACATATTATACTTAATTTATTAGATTTAAAATGTTGTTGTATGTAAACCATTATCAGTTTAAAGCTACAACTTTTGAACGGTTTGGACAAAATACTTAAATTGTTAATTTAAATATAACATTACAGTGTCAACTTAAATATAAATTTCAATTTTACTTAAAAACCAAAGAATATTTTGTAAATAGTTAAAAGTGATAAATTGTAGTGATAAATGCAAAAACTAAATTGTAATCTCAATTTAACTAAAATATTTCCTAAAGATATTTTTATAATCGTTAAAAGTTTTCAAATAAGTAGCATAAAATAACTTACAATAACAATAGTTAATAATAACTCTATATAAATGATTATATTGTTACCTTTAAAATCAAAAAACAATGTTTGATATTTTAAATAATTATAATGATAGAAATTAAAACATTAAACAAATAAATTTTAAAAAATTAATTAACAATAACAAAAACTATAAATAACATTAAACCATATGTTATATTTAATTTTATTCATGTGTAACTCGCGGGTAGAAATCATCCAAACGATTGAGATTATATAGTTATAATAGATGTATCATATAATTCAAAATAATCAATATATTATATCAATTTAGTATACGAATTATTACATCAAATTTAACAACAACGTTATTGTTATATTTAAAAAAAACATATATTTGTAAAGACTTCAACTATATAGGTGTTTGTGCGCAACGCACGGACACCACATTCATTTGAAACTCTCATGCATTTTTTCTTTCACCACATTCATTTGAAATTCTCATGACTTTTTAATTTCTTTCGAATAATGATTATAAGTTGGTTAATAAAATTAAATAAATATCAAACCTAATGTGTAATTATATATAAACTAAATTTCAATATTAAAACAATATATTTTACTTCTACTTATAAACTTATGTTTTTTAACTTTTAACATATTATACTTAATTTATTACTTTTAATATATTGTTCGATGTAAACCATTATCATTTTAAAGCTATAATTTTTGAACAATTTGTATAAAATACTTAAATTATTAATTTAAATATAACATTACAAGGTCAACTTAAATATAAATTTTAGTTTAACTTAAACAACCCAAAGAATATTTTGTAAATATTTGAAAGTGATAAATTGTAGTGTCTTTCTAATAATGATTATAAGTTGGTTAATAAGGTTAAAAAAATATCAAACTTAAAGTGTAATCATAAATAAAGTAAATTTTAATATTAAAATAATATCTTTACTTTTACTTATAAAGTTATGTCTTTAACTTTTAACATATTATACCTAATTTATTAGATTAAATATGTAGTTGTATGTAAACCATTATCAGTTTAAAGCTACAACTTTTAAACAGTTTGAAAAATACTTAAATTGTTAATTTAAATATAATATTGCAGTGTCAACTTAAATATAAATTTCAGTTCCAGTTAAAAAATCCAAAGAATATTTTGTAAATAGTTAAAAGTGATAAATTGTAGTGCTAAATGCAAAAACTAAATTTTAATCTCAATTTAACTAAAATATTTCCTAAAGATATTTTTGTAATCGTTAAAAGTTTTCAAATAAATAGCTTAAAATAACTTACAATAACAATAGTTAAAATAACTCTATATAAATGATTATATTGTTACCTTTAAAATCAAAAAAGAATGTTTGATGTTTTAAAATTTAAATAATTATAATGATATAAATTAAAATGTTAATCAAATAAATTCTAAAAAATTAATTAACAATAACAGCAACTATAAATAACGTTAAAACATATAATATATCAATTTATTATACAAATTATTATATCAAATTTAACAACATTATTGTTATATTAAAAAAAACATATATTTGTAAAGATTTCAACTATATAAGTGTTTCTGCGCAACGCGCGGACATTCGCCTTGTTACTGATAATTATATGTGAGACTAGGTGGATGTTTGCATAGAAAAAAAAAGAAAAATGTTAGGTTTAACATAAAAAAATACAAAGATTTAAAACCTTTTATAATACTAACCATATTTTTAATAACATATATTTGTCTATGTTTTACTATAAATTTTTATTTATGTCCAAGATACAAAGTCCATCTAATTTATAATAAAATAGTAAAATTTACAAAGATCTTTTTTTAGAGAAATCTCCAGTAAAATCCTAAAATTTTGGGTCAGTTTACGTTTTGGTCATAAAATAATTTTTTTATAAAAAATATTAAAAACTGGTAAAATATTGCATTCTGACCATTTTCTTCCGGTTAGAAACAGTAACCAATTAATTTGGGACTATTTCGTAAACCCACCCAAAATATTGAAACATTTCTATGAAAAAAACCTTATGTTTTTATTATTTTTTATTATTTTTATTATTATATTAAAAAGGTAAATAAATATATATATTTTTAGATTCGTTATTATTAATGTTATTAAATATATATATATATATATATATATATATATATATATATATATATATATAAACCCTTTTATACGAAAAAATCCGTATAAATATAAGAAATACATACAAATAAATATTTATATATTTTTATACCACGATACAAGTGATTCATATGATGAACAAAAAACCTTTACAAGCCTATTTCTCTCTACTTTGTTGTGTATATGCATCGTAAACAAGATTTTACTCCAATAACTCATCATGGTGTATGAGGAAGGAAAGGGCAGAAGGGGAGAAGAGAGGGTAAACGACTAGTATGAACCCTATATGTTAGGGTAAGATTGACTGTTTTCGGATGTGAGTGTTTGTGAAACGAAAGCAATCATCAACGACATAAAGTGGATTTGGAATAGGGGAATGTCAAATAGGAGGCAAAAAGAAGGCAATCACTCAGTCGAGTGATGGAAGAGAATTGACGGTGTAATCGATGTCAGTGAGCGACAACGTCTAGGTTTTTGGTTTCGACGAAACTGAAACACGAACAATGTTGAAAGGGGGCTAGGGTTCTATCGTTCTTCAAACAAATGATGGAGTTGGTCTGTCGTTCACAGAGAAAACAAGAAGCCCCACTTTGAGCTATTAGTTTAAGTCGATGTGCAGTGGGCTTAAACCCTTAAATTTGTTATTTACCAAATTGCCCTTACAATTATAAATAATAGTAAAAAAATGAAATATTAATTTTAGCAAATATACTGATTTCTGTCGGTAAACCGTCGGTATATTGTAACGGATCACTAACAAAATTTATTTTTTTTGCAAAACCGTTGCAATATCGTCACCAATATCCTAATTATTTATCCGTCGGTATTTCGTCGTTGTTTTCGACGGATTTTTTCATCAATAAAATATCATGGTAATACCGAGTTTTCTAGTAGTGTTTGTTCTTAGAGTTAACACGTTTAAATAACAACCAACTATATTTAAAAAAAATCTTTTTTTAACATCCATAAAGTACTTTTTATACATGCAATGTTGATAAAGTTTAAGATTTTGTTTATATATTGTAAAATAACTGATGAAAACAAATAACTATGGGTTCAGTCAGTACAAAAGACCGCTTTGTCTCCTTGGAAGAAGAATATCCCTGCTCTCTAGCCGACTAATCTTGTTGATCAAATTGGTAGGGAACGTGTCTCATTAGAGGTGAACGGTCAGAGGTTTCCTCTAATCACTATGATAAGCTGGTCCCTCCCCAAGGTAGCATTACGAATAGTCGATCCATGTCTTGTTTATATAGCTAGCTTTTCCCCGTCCACTATTTTTTAAGGTAAGGCGGAATTTTTACATTCTCAATAAAATGCCTATATCTATCCTTCAACTGATTTCATTCATTCATAAAATTGCTTGAACGTGCCATCAAAAGCTCCAGCTGCTTGAGGATATGATCTTTAGGCTGTGCACGAAAGCTGCATTGATTTGAATTCTTTGCTTCTGCTATTAAAGTCCAATAAAACTTTATCAATTCTCATTCTTCTTTGGTGACAAAGTATTTATGTTGATGTAGAGATTGTTGGGTATAAGGAACCAAGAAAACACACAAACACAAGATAAAGATGCAAATAAAATAAAAGACTAAGGAATTAACGTGGTTTACATAATTAGAGCGATCGGCTAATCTGTTGACGAACTAAAATTTTATTCATCGTAGTCGACTAAACTTGTTTTTTGCTTCGGATTACAAGAGATACATGGAGATCTATTTATAAACATATGTTGACTTAAAACTATACGCGGGTTAGGGCCTACAAGCCCAACACATCAACGATTAATTTGAACCACCCAACACATCAACACATCAACGATTAATTTGAACCAGCAGCGCATACCTTGTCACCTCATGCTTTGTCTTAGTAGTAATATTGATTTCAAAAGAAAATTAGTCTCCACAACTAAATAACGACTATGTATGCAAATTTTTGTTAACAAAAAATAAATAATTGAACTTTGTTGTTATGGAAATTCTTTTTTCATTTTAATCTAAAAGTTTAAATGAAAAACTCTTTACCTTTCACCGATGATGATTAACTATGTCCCGCCGAGTAAAAGTATATAAATACTAGGCGAATGCCCGCGCATTGCGTGCGATATAAAAAAATATTTTATATTAAAAATAACTAAATCATTGTTATTAACAATTAAATAATAATTTCATAAAAAATGATTTTTAGTATTGTTATTATGTTGAACTATATTATAAGAGATAAGGTTGGAACTTGAAGTTGTTTTGCATATACAAAGTTATATGATTAAAATAGAAAAAAAAATAAATCGTTATTGTTATCTATTAAATAATAATTTCATATTAAATTAAAACATTTATATTAAATATTATCATAATGTAGAAAATACGATAATATAGACATCTTTTTATCTATCTTAAATTTTATCATTCTGTACAACATATGATAATAGAGACATCTTTTTATCTTAAATAGTAAAAAAAATGTTTTGTATCATAAATATTACCATAATTATGTAGAACATATGATAATAGTGACGTCTTTTATAAGGTTAAAACTTTAAATTGTATTACATACAGGGTTGTAAAACTTGGCTACACAACCAAATACTCGGCATGTTACTTAAACTCGGCCTCCAATGGAAGCGAGTTTGCCTAACTCAGCCAGAAGACACTCGGATCCTTATTAAACTCGATCCAAATCTAAAAAATACAGTCCAAAATCATTTTCGAAATTCTGAAATTTAATTGGTCACTTGTCGACAAAGACAATCTCACCAAAGAATACACTCAACGTCCTACAAAGTTAGATGCAAGGAAGATCTCATGGCTTAGTCCCTTTGAAATATTTCACAACCTTTCCTATTTATAGAGGAGAATACATTCTCTTGTTTACTCTCACGATCAATGTGGGATGAAGACATTTTAATTAAACTCGTTTCTTTATTTGCCAATAATTTCATTTTGTTAAATAAAATATTAAATAATAAAAATAAAACGTTATCCAGAAAATTTATTGTTCAATAGTTCCATTTTTCAGTAATCTCGTAAGTTGCTATAAAAAATTAAGTTTTTATTGAATAACTTTTTGTTAAATCCTAAAATCATAAATTCAGTTAGGTACTTAATATAGAAAGTTTGTTTATATGTATTTTCATGATTCAAAAGGTCATTATAAAATGAATTCATTTATAAAATATAATCGAGTATATATTTCGTGCTTTTGAATCAAAGTGATTTTTCAAACAATTATAATTTTATGTTTAGGTATATTTTTTTATATTTATATAACATTATGTAACTTATAATATTATTATAAAAATTTTGAATAATCATGGGAGTTTCAAATGTATGTGGTGAAAGGAAAATGTTTCATTTATCGGTCCAAATTGATCAAACTCAGACCGATTCAGCTTAATATACCAAACTACATAACGTTTTTTCTATTGAAACCCGGTTTGTTTATATTTTGTGTTTTTGAATCAAATTTATTTTTCAAACAATTATAATTTTATGTTTAGGTAACATATTTATAATATTATTAGAAACAATTTGAAAAATCATGGGAGTTTCAAATGTATGTGCTGAAAGGAAAATGCTTCCTTTATCGGTCCAAATTGATCAAACTCAGAACGATTCAACTCAATATACCAAACTACATAACGGTTTTTCAACTGAAACTCTGTTTGAACCTAAAAAAACTTGTTAAAAACCATTTTCGGGATTCTAAAACTTAAATGGACAGTTGCCAATAAAGACAATCTCACCAAAGAATACCCTCAACATCCTAAAAAGGTAGGCATAAGGAAGCTCTCATGGTTTGGTCCCTTTGAAACATTTCACAACCTTTCCTATTTATAGAAGAGGAAATGTTCTCTTGTTTACTCTCACCATCGATGTGGGATGAAGACATTGTAATAAAACACGCTTTCTTGTTTATAAAACATTATTCAACTTATTTAGTAAAACACATTTTCTCTTGTTTACCCTTTCTTTATTGTTCAATAGTTCCATTTTTCTATAATCTCGTAAGTTGCTATCCAAAAAAGTAAGTTTTTATTTAATAACTTTTTGTTCAATTCTAAAATCATAAATTCAGTTAGATACTTAATATAGAAAGTTTGTTTATATGTATTTTCAAGATTCAAAAGTTCATTATAAAAAGAATTCATTTATAAAATATAATCTGCGTATATATTTCGTGCTTTTAATCAAATCGAATTTTCAAACAATTATAATTTTATGTTTAGGTAGATGTTTTTTTATATTTATATAACATTATGTAACTTTTTTAAAATATCATTGGAAACAATTTGAAAAATCATGGGAGTTTCAAATGTATGTAGTGAAAGGAAAATGCTTCTTTTATGGTCCAAATAGATCAAACTCGGACCGATTCAACTAAATATACCAAACTACATATTTTTTTTTCTAGTGAAACCCGGTTGGTATATATTTCGTGCTTTTGAATCAAAGTGATTTTTCAAACAGTTATAATTTTAGGTTTAGGTAGATGCTTTTTTATATTTATATAAAATTATGTAACTTATTTATAATATTATTATAAATAATTTGAAAAATCATGGGAGTTTCAAATGTTTGTTGTGAAAGGAAAATTATTCCTTTATCGGTCCAAATTGATCCAGCTCCGGTTCAACTCAATATACCCAACTACATAATTTTTTTTCTAACTGAAACACGGTTTAAACCTGAAAAAATTCGGTTCAAAACCATTTTTGGAATTCTAAAAGTTAACTGGACACTTGCCAATATAGACAATCTCACCAAATAATACCTTCAAAATCCTACAAACGTAGGCACGAGGAAGTTCTCATGGTTTGGTCCCTTTGAAACATTTCACAACCTTTCCTATTTATAGAAGATGAAACATTCTCTTGTTTACTCTCACCATCGATGTGGGATGAAGACATTGTAATAAAACACCCTTTATTGTTTATAGAACATTATTTAACTTATTTATAATATTATTGTAAAGAAATTGAAAAGTCATGTGAGTTTCAAATGAATGTGGTGAAAGGAAGTTAAAAAAGGGGGTTTCAAATGCATGAAATTCAATAAAAAAAATGCTAGCTTTATAAGTATATATGATTATGTGTATTAGAAAAAGTTTAAAGATTTTAAATGGTATGTTTTTTATATATTAGTTAGTATTTACCAATGGGGATAATGACATAAAAACCCTTAAGTTTGCAAGTTTTTGTCGATTTTAATATAGTCGTATTTTATGTCAATTAATGCCTCAAATTCAAAACTTTTTTTTTCAATTTTACCCCTGGTTTATTAAATCCCTTACGTTTGATAGAAATGTTCGGTTTTATCCTTTTTTCTGAGGGATCTATACACTAAAGTCCCGATATTTTCAACGATTTGATAAGAATGTCATAAACTTTATTTTTTTTGACAATAAAGTCTTAACTACCGGCAGTTTTTGACACGCTTACCCTTTTTGCCGGTTAGCCGGTAATTAGGACTTTACTGTTAAAAAAATAAAGCTTAAGACTTTCTTGTCAAATCGTGAATTACGACTTTACTGTCAAAAAAATAAAGTTTAAGACTTTTTTATCAAATGGTTGAAAATATTGGGAGTTCAGTGTGTGTGTGTGTATATATATATATATATATATATATATATATATATATATATATATATATATATATCTTTTTTTGTTAGAAATTTAATGGTATGATAGTCTTAAAGCATAAGAGTTATTGGAACCTATTGTGGTCAGTTAAATCCTATTATAATCCTTAACGTTTGTTTCTTGTTAAATAATATTTTTTAATCTCAACTAACCGACGTTAAAAAATAGATTCTAAATTCCTTAAAACAAGTGCTAGAACGCAGCTCTTAGGACGAATCAATGATTTGATAGTCAATTATAATAATGAAAAGGTAAGCATAACATGCACTGGGCACAATGGATGCCTAGCAACATTATCTGCTGTTGACCTTGCTGCCAACGTTGCAACGCCTGGTATCAACGTATCTGCGTTTGTTTTCCAGTCTCCTCAAGTGGGTAACGAGGCTTTCAAAGAAAAGATGAAGGAAATGGGTAACCTTAAAGTGTTGAGGGTAAAAAATGTTCCCGATATTATCCCGTTTTGGCCCAGCAAGCTACTGAAATGGGTTGACGATGAGCATTGGGTGAGTGTGCCAAGTGATTTGTTGGACTACGTTGATGTTGGGATCGAGATACTGATTGATACCAAGAAGTCACCATACTTGAAGCAGGAAAATGGGTTGAAGGGCATGCTTCATCCTCTGGTTTTCCATAACTTGGAGGGTGTTTTGCATACTTTGGGTGGTTGGACTGGAATGAATGGAGAATTTGATTGGAGTTTGGAGAAGAGGGATTTAGGTTTGGTCAACATGTCAACTGATTTTCTGAAGGAAGAGTTGAAGATACACGGACTTGGTGGGCTGCGAAGAACAAAGGAATGGTGCTTAAGGACGATGGCCATTGGGTTTTGTCACTAATAGATCTTGATGATCAAGATCTACCAGTGTACTAACGAATTCCAATCTTTACCCTCTAAACCGAATGTCTTTAGTGCAATATCTGGATTTTTATAATTGAACTCCTTTTAATGATTAATAATGTTGTATTTTACTAAATAAATGTTCTGCTTGGCATATGGCCAAAGAGATATATGGTGGTGCAAGTGTGTGAACTTAAAGATAAGTATATGAATTAAAAAGTTAAAATTGTTATTTCAAGTTTAAAATTTTCACATTTCTAGGTAAGTTTGGGTAGTTTAGTTTTCTGTTTTAACAAATATTTTTTTTGTTGTGATTCTAACTCTTGGTATTACTAACTTTACCGTTGTTGGAACTATATAATCAGTATGTATGTTGTAGTTTAGTGATCAAAGCAATAGAGAAACACTGATTATGGAGGCTTGGAAAATTGGAAAAACAAGGGAAAACAGATGGTAACAGGGGACAAAAAAGAGTCGTTATCAAAAGTTTTTTTTTACTAGCTAGATGATTGAAAGGTTAAATACTTTAAGGAAAGCATCCAGATTATTATAAAGAAGTCAAATGCAACAATAAATTAAAGGCCAAGAGTAATCATTCTAAGGTCGGTTCAAATGTTATCGATGCCCTGACCGAGCGAGCGAACATGGCTTACGATGCCTATATCTTCTTCTAGGTTGTGTCGACGCACTTGCTTCTCCATTTTTTTCCAGCTCGTGATCTTCTTTCCTCCATCCTATTCAAGCTCTATACACACTACAATGGCTTCTTTGGTTCTTGTTTTCCTTTTAGCTTTTACCTCTTCTAATTAGTTAAAGCTATAAGGAATGGTCCATAACTTTATTATTTAAAAAGTGTCACCTTAGTAAGTGGTGGATCGAGAACCAAATCTAATCGGGAAAAATTATAAAATTCTGAAAATGTAACGTACTTTTGGGTTTTTGAAGTAAAAAAATGTCAATGTGGGTATTTAATGTAAAAGTAAAATGGATTTTTAGTCAAACTCAATGTTTTAAAAACCGGTTTGAACCGGCCGGTCGAACCGGTAACCGGGAGAAGGAGCGGTTCAACTATCACCGGTTTTACGTCGATTTCTGAACCGAATTGAACCGACTGGTTTTAGAAAAATTCGGTTGAACCGGTCAAAATAAACCGATTAAACCGAATAAAAATACATGGAAAATAATCATTTGCATGATAAACGTTGGTGATTTTTTTTTTCAAATCTATTAGTTTTCTCTAAATAAAAACATATGGTAAGTGTTATAAAGTTTTTTGATGTGTTTGTATTCATCTAAAATTATATTTTGTTTCGCTATTATACTTTATTTTCTTTTTGACGTATATGGATTGATGTAAAACACTAAAACTTATAGTTATATGTTATTTTAATGTATTTGGATTGATCCACAACTTATTTTTATATGTATTTTTAATGTTTGAACTTGTAATGTCAAATTCATTATATATATATATATATATATATATATATATATATATATATATATATATATATATATATATATATATAGGAAAATAAGAAAAATATGAAAATTATAGAAACCGGTTAACCGATTGAACCGAAAACCGGTCATCATACCGGTTCAACTAAAAAACCGATTTTTAAAACATTGATAAAACTTAGATTTTTGAATGACTATTTATTAGTAAAAATTATGGGCCACACCTCCAAGTGGAGTCTACGCACCCCACTTAAAGGGCTAGATTCGTTGCTAACCTTAGTAACACATTACCTATTACATTCTTACTAAACTTACGAAATACTCCACATCATCATTGTCTTTTTATTTATTATGTATTTAAAAAAAATATTATATAATTATATAATTAAAATTATATAAATTAAAAACAAATTAATTATATAATTAAAAATTAAACTAAAATATTTAAAATTATCTATCATTGACAATAAAAATTACAAAATTAAAAAAAACAATTTATATGAATCAAAGTGGCAATAATAGGACATTCAAATCACCTAACAAATAGCTATTTTAGCGAATAGTTTTCTTGCGGGGAAATAATTAATATATTTTATTATTAGTTATACTTATTATGTAATAAAAAATTTACCATTTTTAATTAAAATATTTATGTTTAATACTTATATTTATATTGTCCGTTTATACATTAGATGTAAATTAATTATTATCGTTGTCTAGTTTAAGAAATGTTAATTAATTTATATAGATGAATTTAATATTTTAAAATTATAATTTTGCTTCAAATTAAATTTTTTAATAACCTTCCTTAATTCAAGTCTTCAAAATTTTGGCAAGTATTAATGATTTTGTTATGTATAATTTATTTGTATAAAAGTTTTGTATCTTATACCTCTTAAAATTCAAGATATGACTAATATGCTTTATAATATAATATAAGATATGTATTTTAATAAAGTATTATATAATTAAAATTATACAAATTAAAATAAATTAATTACATAGTTAAAATTAAATTAATTAAAATTAAACTAAAATATTTAAAATTATTTATCATTGACAATAAAAAATTACAAAATTAAAAAAGCAATTTATATGAATCAAAGTGGCAATAATAGGACATTCAAATCACGTAAGAAACATCATTTAATTTCACTGTATCCATTGACTGGTCAACCGAGTTGGTTCGGTAATGGGGACCGTACTGCAATGGATGTTTACATAGCTTCGAGAGACAGCTTTGGAAAGGGTCATTCGGTGGGCCCGGCTCATAAGAGGGACATGTAAGGTTTCAATTTGAAAGATTTGGCTTCATAGAGGGTCTGCAGTTATTGAGTATAATAATATATGTAGCATTTAAAGGGTCTGCAGTTATTGAGGATAATAATATTTTGGGTGCTATAAAGGGTATGGAAATTATGAGGGGGGCATTCTCCGTGGGTGATAAAGTTTTTAGATATATGGGTAGGCAGAAGAGGCGATATAAATGGTGTGTGATGGTGTATGGTGTCAGCCTGTACTCAAAAGTAGTCTGACACAAAAACAATTGCTTACCCAGCCTGCCAAGGCCATGCCAAAATGAAAAGTAGAAGATAAGGATATAAGCACAATCGGATAGATTATTAAATATCTTCAAAAGATCATGTATAGTAAATGAGATCTGGAAAAGGACACAATATCTTAATATTATATCGGTAGACTAGCATACTAGCCAATATAATATTCTCATGGACTTCCGTTCTCTTCCTATAAATAGAAGCTCAGTTCTGCACTACAGGTAAGTGTTCTTACTCACTTAAACTTCTTTCTCTCTTTTATGGAGACATATTTGTCTCCTACATTTTGCTCCATCCCACTAAGTGGAGTTGACTCTTTTTACACTTGCGATTTAACTTGATCGTCCAAACTTCTTCCTGGGGGAAGTTCTACGGTCTTGTTTCTTGCTGTTGTCGAGGTTTTATAGTCGGATATCAACCATGACGCACACCCAACGGACAGACGAGCTAGAGCAACAACCGGATAACCAATACGAAACCCAACGTAGCAACACTGTAGCTGTTGGGAGCAGTTGTCATGTGTATGTTGGAAACATTCAAAGCCAGTTGGAGAAAGATGAGATATTATATGTGTTAAATGTGATTCGAGCATTTGAAGCATTTGGAGCATTTAGAACTAAATGGAACACTTGAGGCTTATGAAGCATGTGACAAAGGAACAGATCATCTGAGATGGCTTTGGATCATCTAACAAAGAAACGGATCAAATGCCAAAGTAATTTTTTTTTCATTCCATATATTCTGTTTTTATAAACTTGGATACATAAATTGCTAACTTGTATTGATTTTATGTTATGCCAACATTTTCTAGCACCCCACCACACAAGGTCATATAATATTATTTAATTTGTGATTAAAGGCAATCTATGGGATTATTTATAAGTATTACTTGTTGTGTTTTGTTTGATAATCGATATGATATATAGAGAGAGGTATGCCAACTGCTCCCAACTTTTGTTGCTAACCAAAAAGGGGTAACTAACTTATGATCTTATTACCACTGTAACTTTCCATGTTTAGCTGTATTATGTTTATTATTTTATTTATTTATTTATTTATTTTTATTTTGTTTTGATTGCAGCTTCAAGAATTTATATCATACCTGAAGCAAAGATAGTGTGTTGGAGTTATAAAGATTGGGACTACTAGAACCATATTGTCAAGACTTGTGTTCGTTCTTCCTTACTCGCATGAGACATGCTCTCTTCTCTCCATTGCCACTGATACACCACTAAAGAAACCAATTTTGAATAGGTATAATAGTAATTAACCAACTAATCCTAGCTACTACTCAATGGACAATGGATGTCAACGTGTTCTTGTTTTGTACATACATAAATCCGCCATTGTATGTATACGTTTAGAGATTTTAAGTTCATATAGAATGGGTACAATTTTACGTTGGTATGTATTTCATCAATTTTGGGTTTGACTTAACAAAGCCTGATTAACAACACCAATTGAAGTTTGAAAGTGAAAGACGAAAAGGACAATTGTAGGAGATTCTAAAGATTAAAATTGTAATAACCATCTACGAATGTTTTTGTTATACAAAGCATTATGATAACCAAAAGAAAACTTTACTCGGAATTCAAATAATCACCTCTTAAAAAATATGATGCATTTGGTTAGATAAAATCGAAATTTATAGAGTGAATGAGTTTCTAACATTAGCAGCTTAATAATTATATTTTGTTAAATAGTTAGTTTGAGAGTAAAACATCCACCAATTAAATAATAACCAAAGCTTTTATATACTATTAAAATAATCTATCGGCAAAACAAATCAACAATCAAAGTGGCGCAGCGGAAGCTTGGTGGGCCCATAAACCATAGGTCCTAGGATCGAAACCTGGCTTTGATAAAAGTGGCTTCCATTATCATTTTTTCACTCCTTTTTTTCTTTTGCTTTTTATTTAGGCTCATGCTACCATGGCAGCTTCACTTATGCCCACATTACAAATTTGGATATTTGAAACAAAACCATATACAATATCTCTATAATGTTGTATACATCCAAAAACATATTCATACAACTTATCTATAATCTTGTATATATGACATTGTGACATAATTTTTTTTTACAAATTTGGACTCAAAGCTCCATTATAAACTTCTAATGTTGATTATTTGTCTAAAAATTAAAGATTTAACCAAACATTCATATAATAAAATACCATTTAAGGTATTTCTTTACAAAAAACAATAATTGTACTAAAGTGGTGTTCTTATAATCATATCATAAGCCTTCATAGCAACGAATCATCGTTCCAATATTCTCAGCTCTTTATCTGTGTTGTTCTTCTTCTCCTTTTTGTGGTGATACATAACACGCTAATTGATGGGGTTTTTTTCTTTTGATAACTAATGTGAATATCTGGTGTGTTTTTTTTTGTGTGTGGTTTTTGAATTGCTCAACAACAATTTCCTTCCTCTTTTCTGGTTATCTGTATCATTGGTCAGTTTATCTGGTCAAACCTATTAAACAGGTCCCACCTCATCTTATTCTCCCAGATCAGCTATTTGTGAACATTGCTAAAAAAAAGTAGCTGATGAAGTGAGTCATTCTTTGGTTTTCCTTTGGAATGTTGGTTTTAGAGAGGATATCAAACAACTTGATATGGTATGTTTATGGTGTGAATTTTTGGTTCCTCTAAATGGGAATCATGGTTTTCGGTCTTTGCTAGTAGTTTTTTATGATTGAATTTATTAATGGTTTATCAAATGAGGTTGATTTGCTCAGAAAAGAGGTATCAAATTATGTATAAGAAGTTGTTTGATTGCGTTATCACTTGGAATGCGACTGTGGTTTCAAGCATCTGAATGCGATGCAATTGGTGATTTTCGTTGATTTTGGAGATGATGAGTACAAACACATTCTATGTGTAAAGGCAGCGACAACTGAAATGTCGGTTTGAAGCTTGCTGAAGAATGGAAAGTAAGGCGAAAGTAAGGCAACAATATTCGTTCAGAATGAATTAGCATTTTTTCTATCAGAATGGATTAGCAACAATATTCTATCAGAATGTGTTAGTGTTTTACTTAGATTTCAATGTTTTTATTTGATTTTTAACCATTCTCAGTTTTATTCTTTAAGAATAAATGTAATTGTTAACAATTATTACTTGTATTCTTTCAGAATGAATGTCATTTATGTATGTTCATAGTTGTATTTGTGCAGAATGAATGTAATTACTGATTTTAAGATATTAAAATTCTTTATATTTAAAATATATATTCATTAAAAATTATTAATCTTGATAATATATGTTTATAGTATTCTGTCAGAATTTAATGTTTTTTTTTTCAAAATGATCATAAACATATTCTTTTAGAATATCCGAATTAATATATTTATTATCCAAAAAAATCATATTTTAAAAGTTAACAGAATTAATTATTCCATAAAATCTACAATTTTCCTTTTTTAAATTTATGCTAGTTGACTAAAATACCCTTACAATGAAATTAGATGATATTTTTCAATTATCTTTAATTTAATAATATGTATTAATCACTTTCTTAAAATAAGTAAAATGATTGGCCCACAATTATTCCTACATCCACAAAATAATTAGTTAGAATACAATAACCTAAGCATATATATATATATATATATATATATATATGCCAAGCGACGGGTGCAAATAATTTTTTTAGAAATTTGTTTCTAGAGGCGATTAGTTCTTTTGTACAAATAGTTTGAATTCTTTACAAATATACATGAACACCTGATTGACTGTACATTACGTGTAGCACTTCTTTATACACTAGATTTGATGTATAGATTTCACTGGCGTTGAATTGTTCTTCAGAGTTCACTAATACTTTTGTATTGACACATGATATTCTTCTGGACAATGTCACATAAAGTTGGCCATGCGAGAAAATTGATTTTGGAAGGTATATATTTGCATTTGGAATTTTTTTCCCTTGATTATTATCGCAAAACATAATCGAATTGGAAATTGTTTTCTATTTAGTTTGAATGGAAACATGTTATCTTCAAAGGGACATAGAAGAATTGTTGGAAAAATACTCTCTTTTCAATATGTTGACCAAAAGTTATTTCAGTTAAAAAAATACTTTGTTTTTGATGTTCAAAAGAAAAGTATATTGTTCAATGTTGTCGAACTATCTCTCCTAATATCAATTAGATAAAATCATAGTAGATTTCAAAATATATATCGAATATAATCAAATGTGATTATATGTTTTTAATAATAGTGCTGAAATGATCATGGGTTACCAATATCATTAGTTAATATTAAATTGTTAACTTTTATGATATCCAAAGTCAATAAAAATCCCCATGAACCTCACCATCTTATTTGTAATAACCATTACAATTTAGAAGAGTGAAATTAAAAACAAATTTTCATCATAACATGCTATTGTTGGGTTACATTAAGTGACATCTATAAATTTTTTATTTTTTTTAAATTAAAAAAAATCCGAAGTAATTTAAAATTTGCATTAGGGGCTTATATGATTTCCAGTCTCACAAATGTTTTTCAATGATGGCTAAATTCCCAAGTTGAACCGTTATTTATTTAAAATAATTAGTACAGATTTTTTGTAGAATTGATAATACAAATAAGTTATTTCCACCGACATCAACCAATTAACATTAATTATATATATGTTGTATCGCATATTAACATTAATTCTATATATGTTGTAGAATTGAAAAATACTCTCTCTCACACTTTTTTTTTATTTGCATATGACAGCTTCGGTTTCTTAATTGTCCATGACTTGTATCGCATAATAAAACTAAAAAAGTATGCAACTACAACCAAAGAATACCCTCATACCGGAAAGATAATATGTATGAAAATCTATGAGATGAAATAACGAAAGCTTACAAAAACCATAACCAAAACCATGGTTGCCTTAACAATATTCAATCTCAACACAAAAAGTATGTCTTTCAAATCTATACCCTTAAAAGGCAACGGTATATGATGACATCTCTCCTTGAAAGGCATTACCATATTCTTGAAGCTCTTCCGCCTTGTTCTTGGAAGTTATTGCTTCCCACTGTTACGTCTCTATAGCTACTTGGTTATTAGGAAGTCTAATCTGTGAAAAAAGACGATGTTAAACCTTGAAACCTCCAATGAATGAACTTTTGTAAATTATGATTACACGTACCTTGATATAAATTAGCCTTAGTAGACTATAGTAGCAAGTCCTTTTCAGCCACCAATTTTTTTCATTTGATTAAGTATGTTATGAAAAAATCAATTTCATTTTTTAAAGCTCCTGCTTACTTCAAGATTTTATCTTATTCCAACATGTTTTTTAAGATCTTCCACTTTGTAACACCCTGTTCTGAAAGTATCCGTTTATGGATTTCAGAGGCCAAGGCTAGGGGCGTTTTGGTATTTTATGGGTTTTGAGTTTTATTCGAGAGGTTTTGGACCGGGGTGTGTCGCTAGAAGCGTAGGGCTTCTCGCCACCTTTTCGTGGGTATAAAATTCGTCGGAAACGGACTTTGAATGAAGGAGTTATGACACTTTGAAGTTATTGACGTTATTGGCCCTTAATGGAAATAGATGACAAAGAAGGACCATGCATGCAAGGTGGTAAGCGCGCGAGTCGCCCAACGTAAGGCTGGGTTACGCCCAGCATATAAGGTCATAAGGTCGCGGGTGCGTTAGGCGTACGCCCAACGTACGTCCAGAGTTCAGAAACCCTAAATTTTAGGGCATGCCACTATAAAAAGAATGATAAGCCTCAAGGGTCAGCCTCCATTTCACCCTTGGACAGCCACCACGAAACCCTAATCCTCCCTTGAGTGTTCTTGAAGCTTTGGTGGCCATTAGTGAGCATTTTGGTGTTATAAAACCATTCTCCAAGCAAGGAAAGAACAAATCAAGGTGGTAGATCAAAGGAGAAGTTGTAGATCTGGGACTTTTGCCTCTTTCCAGACCCTTTCAAGGTATAAAGTTCTGAGCTTGATGATTGTTCTCTTAGATCTCTATTAGGAGGAGTTTATGGACTCTTTTAGTCCAAAGAATGGACCTTTATGATGAAATCTCGTTTGTGAGCTTAGGGTTGCCACCCTCAGAGCTAAAAGGGTACCATAAGTAGTAAAGTCTCCATCTTGAATGTCTTAATGGGTTCATGCATGAGATCTAGCCCTCTTTATGGAAGTGGAATATAATTTTGGGAGTGTGGGCTTGTTTGGGCCAAGTAAAGTCACAAAGTCAGTGACTTTATAGTTTAAGACGTGGAAAAGGACCAGGATCTGTAATTGTAGCTTCTGAAGTGGAGTATTAAGCACTTAATAAGAAAAGGGCTTAACATGGGGAGTACGTTGAGCGTACATGCAGGTACGCCCAGAATACACACCATTGGCTAGTACGCTTAGCGTACGTGAATGTACGCCCCCCGTACTCTGTCAGTTTGGGCTTTGCATTTTTGGGCCTCGGTTTGGGCCATGCTTTGGGTTCTTGGGCCTTAGTGGGCCATCAGAAGTCAGATAATATGGGCCAAGGAAATGTTTAGGCTTTGGGTAAGGCCCATTAGAGGGATTGGGCCCGATTTAGCAAATTGGGCCATTAGTGGGCCACTAGTGGGCTTGGGAAGCTTACCTAGTATTGGGCCTTAATTTTGGGCCTTAGATATGGACCAAGTTGGACTAGGGGTAGAATGGTCATTTTACCCTAAGAAGGATTATTGTATTGGACTAAGTGATGTTTGATATTGGTAGTTCGGGAAGCCGAAGGCTCAGCAGTTCGGGAATTTGCCTGTCAGCAGCCAGAGGAGTATCAGCAGGGTTCATCAGTGCGAGGTGAGTCTCCTTAATGTGTGCATGGGTCTACGGCCACAATGCCGGCCCATTATGTTGTGTATAGTAGGAAGACCCGGGGGTTAGCCCGACGTATTATAATGATATATGTTTCGGATTGCGATATGAAGTCGGGCGAGGCCCGAGGTATGTTAGTATGCTAGTTATACTTGTTGTCTGTGTGATACTTGTATCTGCCTAGTAGGGAGGTGAGTGTGGACGGGGTCCCGCATCTCATCACTAGCTGAGTATGGACGAGGTTCCGTATCTCATTATTAGCAGAGCAGGGGCGAGGCCCGAGTTAGGAGGGAGGTGATTGTGGGCGGGGGCCCATATCTCACTATCAGTAGGGCAGTGGACGGGGTTGCATGACTCATCAGTAGCAGGACAGGGGCGAGGCCCAAGTTAGGCGAGGCCTTAGATCAGGAGTATAATAGATTATGTTTAGCTATTTGTTATGTGTTATGTTATATGTTTGTATGTGTTTAGCGGGCGAGGCCCAGAGACAGGCGGGGCCTGATGCCGGGCGGGGCCCGATGCCGGAGCTAGTCCGATGCCGGGCAAGTCCCGATGCAGCGGGCGGGGGCCCAGTATGTGGTTATGTATGTGGTATGTGGTAGGTTGGGGAACTCACTAAGCTTCGTGCTTACGGTTTTCAGTTTTGGTTTTAGGTACTTCCGGTAGCGGAGGGAAGAGCTCGGGATGATCGCATGGCACACACCAAGAAGTTTTTAGACTGGGATGTTTACTCTGATAAAATAAATATGTTTAAAATGATACTTGATTTCATATAAGGATTATGTATGACTTGATTAATGATTTTAAAACGAAATTTTGGTCATGATTTTTGGGATGTTACAAGTTGGTATCAGAGCCCTGGTTTGAGGGATTCGGATACACTTTCGGGTGTGTCTGAACTCAAACTGAGGACTTGGTATGAAAATTTTCAAAGAAAATCGTTTTTATAAAAAGGAACTTTGAGAAAAAGATAAGAATTTTGGAAAAAAGATTAAAAAAAAGAACTTTGAGAAAAGATAAGAATTTTGGGAAAAAGAGAAAAGGGTGTGGTGCATGCAATCAGCCGAGCTTACCCATACAAGTTTATGTTATGATATGATTATGTGATCATCATGCTAGTTTAGGGCTAAGGATCTAGGAAGGATGCCTTGTATGCCTGTTATATGTGTTGATTGATCTGCATGCTAGTATTGATGAGTCAGTGGTAGGATAGCCTATTTAGGTTATGCCTGATTATATGAGCTTTATGAATTGCATGCTAGTACATATTCCTGATTAGAGGATAGAACAGCTTGATTGGAGTATGTGGTTAGTTTTCCCAATGCCTGAATGATGCTTGCTTTGTGCTATTCGGAGTTCTAGTTATCTCTAATTAACTAGTAAACGAATATGTTAAGTTACATATTGCAAATAATTTCAGAAGGTTTGGTCTAGCCCTATTCCGCAACTCTTGTATGAGTCCAACCGTTGTAGGGTAGGACCACTCATTCGAAGAATTATCTAGTCTGAGTGATATGTAATGGTATTCGCGAGTTAGTTAGGGGGAGATAACAGGAACTTCTTATGCAGCTGATGGCAGATAGCGAGTTAGAGGATACCCTAGGGCAAGCCTAGGATGAGACTAGTGGTGGGAGCAGTGTTAGTAGCAGTGAAAGGGACTTGGTGTAGTCAAGGCAATTCTTGAGGAAAGTACGGATAGATGTGGAAGGTAGTAGGGGCCCATACTACTGAAAGCAGAGGATCTGTACTCGATTCAAGAAGGGCTGAGATAAAACCAGGAAACTTGTAGTGCGTGTGTGATCCCTCGGTAGTGATGTGTATTATGATGGTTGTTATGGCATGTTTTCAGCATGGTGACGTTGTGTGAGAGACCAGTGGGCGGATCAGGCACCGGAGAGGGATCAGGCTCGGGTTCAGGAGCCGAGCAGCTCGAGGAGCGGATGAGGGAGTTTATTTCAGCTGAGGTTACACGCAGTATTCTAGACCAGACTCCTGTGATCTTTGGTTCGGTCAAGGAGGGTATTTTGGAGCTTCTGAATAAGAAGCTGGGAGTTTTTCGTACTGAGATGATGGCCATGATGGGGGCGCGTTCGCTGACATTCCGAGAGTTCAGAGCTTGTGGAGCTCCGGATTATCATGGGGCTAGGGACCCCATTGCTACTAGCAAGTGGTTGGCTGATGTCGCCAACGCTTTCCGTACGAGTCGCTGCCCTGAGGGGGACAAGGTCCGACTTGCCTCCTGTCTTCTGGAGGACAGAGCACGAGATTGGTGGGAGGAGGTTGGCCATGCCATTGGGGATGATGTCGCGTTGGACGCGATGACATGGAGTAATTTCTCGACCAGGTTCAGGGCCGAGTTTACACCAGTGATTGAGGTGCAACAGTTAGCATGAGAGTTTCAGGATTTGCGGCAGACTATAGAGACAGTGGCGGAGATTACCGCCAAGTTCAGGGAGAGGGCTCTTCTTGTTCCACAGTATGTCACGGACGAGGAGATGAAGAAGGCCCAATATCACCAGATGCTGAGGAGTGACATCAGGGAGTTTGTGAGCAGGTCTAGCTTCAAGACGCTGGAGGATATGATTGCTCGGGCCAGGGAGAGGGAGATCGATCTGGAACACCTCAGGAAGAGGAAGCCGGAGGAGGTTCAGGTAGCCGCAGGTTCAGGCAAGAGACCCAAGGGGTCGTACGTGAGATCGAGGTATTATCAGGGCCGCAGTCATTGTGGCAAGTGTGGCAGGACACACGAGGGTGCGTGCAGGAGTAGTAGTGGTGGTGATTATGGCTGCTTTAAGTGCGGCCAGACTGGCCATTTTAGCAGGGATTGTACTGCTACCACCACCCAGGGATCAGACCTGATATGTTTCCATTGCAGTCAGAGGGGCCACAATAAGGCCCAGTGTCCGAGTTTGTTTCCAGCAGGACAGGTGATGGTACCTGCCCCTGCGACCATGAGGATCACCGACAACCGTCAGGGCCGAGCAGAGGCGCCTGCGGTGGGGAGGAGGGCTTTTCAGTTGTCTATAGTAGAGGCGCGAGCAGCACCGGACGTTGCAGGTATGTATCTTTTGCTTTCCTGTCAATTTTTATTCATGATTATATTGTTATGGTACTGCATCTATGTTAGTGAATGTATATTAGAATTTTATTTTTGTTCGTGTTCGGATCATATGCCATCTGCATACCATGGATTTTCGGGCGGTAGTTCATAGTAGTACCCTCTTTTGAACCGGTTCTCAAGATGCAGTCACTGTAGCAGGTGTGAGTGGGGCTCGGGAAGTGTTCTGTTAGTCTTCAAGAGTGGTTCAGATTTAGTATTGGTTGGTTGGAGCGCTAGCAGTGGTAAGCGTTGGATGTCAGCAGATCGACCCCTTAGATTGAGAGAAGGATTGGGAATCCTTCCCAAGCTGGGAACTATATGGATCTAGTCGAATCGAAGTGGGGGAGAACTATCTCAGAGGTCAGGAGTAGGAGTAAGTGCAAATTGGGATGAGTTCGCAACTTTGTTGGAAAGGAAAGCAGCCCCAATGGCTGTTGGGATAGAGGAGCGCGCGAGTTGGGAGTTTGGGAAACTTCCCAACATTGAGTTTGTGTATTCGCGGTAGATGATACCTGGGTGGGAACCAGGTGGGAGATTTTCTCGGCAGGATGTGAGTTTAGTCAGGATGTGAGACTAGGGGGTCGCCGTAGCAATCTACAGTAGCTAGTCTGAGCGGGAAGAGTAGTAAGGCTGTAGGATAGCCGTAGCATTTCGTTGGCAGCTAGTTAGAGGAGTGTGGGCGAGGGCCCGTATCTCCTAGTTAGCGGAGTGTGGGCGAGGCTCGTATCTCCTAGTTAGCATGATGAAGATCAATAGAGAGAGTAGTTCGTTGAGTTTTAGGATGGAGTGGGGCTTGCATAGCCCAAGATAGGTGAGACATGTGGGAGAGGCCACTCTGAGATGTAGTTAGGTGAGACCCGTGGGCGAAGCCCGTATGATTATAGTAGCGTAGGTGGGACCTGGTTGAGACCGTAGGGCCAAGTTAGGGGATCGAGGATCCCATGACTTAGGGAGCCAGAGTGGCAAGGTAGATGGAGTAGTTTTAGCTAGCCTAATTTTCTTCGGAGGTCGCTGGGAGTGACTGAGAGTTTGAGCTTAGGATCAGTAACCGAATGGAAACCGGTATTCCGGATGGTGGACAGAAAGGTTCGGACCTGGGAGGTCCCCGTTCTTTTGGAGAGAAGGCAAGAGGCAGCATGGTGTTCGGTCAGAAGTGTCTATCATGATAGTTCCTGTGTCGAAGTAGCTTGGGGTTTGCGGAAGTTTGAAGTTCGTCTTCCTCAGAATGGAAGACCGAGTTGGCTTTCAGTGTCTTGGGAATGTTGTTTCGCGCGTAGAATCATCGGTTGCGTTCCGCAGATCAGTTCATGGGGAGATGGGTGTTAGTAAGGAGAGACTTCGAGGACGAAGTCTAGTTTAAGTGGGGGAGAGTTGTAACACCATATTCTGAAAGTATCCGTTTATGGATTTCAGAAGCCAAGACTAGGGGCGTTTTGGTCTTTTATGGGTTTTGAGTTTTATTCGAGAGGTTTCGGACCAGGGTGTGTCACTAGAAGCGTAGGGCTTCTCGCCACCTTTTCGTGGGTATAAAATTCGTCGGAAACGGACTTGGAATGAAGGAGTTATGACACTTTGAAGTTATTGACGTTATTGGCCCTTAATGGAAATAGATGACAAAGAAGGACCATGCATGCAAGGTGGTAAGCGCGCGAGTACGCCCAGCGTATAAGGTCATAAGGTTGCGGGTGCGTTAGGCGTACGCCCAGCGTACGTCCAGAGTCCAGAAACCCTAAATTTTAGGGCATGCCACTATAAAAAGAATGATAAGCCTCAAGGGTCAGCCTCCATTTCACCCTTGGACAGCCACCACGAAACCCTAATCCTCCCTTGAGTGTTCTTGAAGCTTTGGTGGCCATTAGTGAGCATTTTGGTGTTATAAAACCATTCTCCAAGCAAGGAAGGAGCAAAGCAAGGTGGTAGATCAAAGGAGAAGTTGTAGATCTGGGACTTTTACCTCTTTCCAGACCATTTCAAGGTATAAAGTTCTGAGCTTGATGATTGTTCTCTTAGATCTCTATTAGGAGGAGTTTATGGACTCTTTTAGTCCAAAGAATGGACCTTTATGATGAAATCTCGTTTGTGAGCTTAGGGTTGCCACCCTAAGAGCTAAAAGGGTATCATAAGCAGTAAAGTCTCCATCTTGAATGTCTTAATGGGTTCATGCATGAGATCTAGCCCTCTTTATGGAAGTGGAATATCATTTCGGGAGTTTGGGCTTGTTTAGGCCAAGTAAAGTCACAAAGTCAGTGACTTTATAGTTTAAGACGTGGAAAAGGACCAGGATCTGTAATTGTAGCTTCTGAAGTGGAGTATTAAGCACTTAATAAGAAAAGGGGTTAACAGGGGGAGTACGCTCAGCGTACATACAGGTACGCCCAGCGTACACACCATTGGCTAGTACGCTTAGCGTACGTGAATGTACGCCCCCCGTACTCTGTCAGTTTGGGCTTTGCATTTTTGGGCCTTGGTTTGGGCCATGCTTTGGGTTCTTGGGCCTTAGTGGGCCATCAGAAGTCAGATAATATGGGCTAAGGAAATGTTTGGGCTTAGGGTAAGTCCCATTAGAGGGATTGGGCCCGATTTAGCAAATTAGGCCATTAGTGGGCTTGGGAAGCTTACCTAGTATTGGGCCTTAGATATGGACCAAGTTTGACTAGGGGTTGAATGGTCATTTTACCCTAAGAAGGATTATTGTATTGGACTAACTGATCTTTGGTATTGGTAGTTCGGGAAGCCGAACGGTCAGCAGTTCGGGAATTTGCCTGTGAGCAACCAGAGGAGTATCAGCAGGGTTCAGCAGTGCGAGGTGAGTCTCCTCACTGTGTGCATGGGTCTACGACCACAATGCCGGCCCATTATGTTGTGTATAGTAGGATGACTCGGGGGTTATCCCTAGGTATTATTATGATATATGTTCCGGAGTGCGATTCGAAGTCGGGCGAGGCCCGAGGTATGTTAGTATGCTAGTTATACTTGTTGTCTGTGTGATACTTGTATGTGCCTTGTAGGGAGGTGAGTGTGGGTGAGGTACCACATCTCATCACTAGCTGAGTATGGACGGGGTTCCGTATCTCTAGGAGGGAGGTGAGTGTGGGCGGGGGCCCGTATCTCACTATCAATAGGGCTGTGGACGGGGTTTTATGACTCATCAGTAGCAGAACAGGGCGAGGCCCAAGTTAGGCGAGGCCTTAGATCAGGAGTATAATAGATTATGTTTAGCTATTTGTTATGTGTTATGTTATATGCATGTATGTGTTTAGCGGGCGAGGCCCAGAGACAGGCGGGGCCTAAGAGAAACAGATCTGTATACCGAGCGGGGCTCGATGGCAGGCAGGGCCTAATGCCGGGCGGGGCCCGATGCCGGAGCTAGTCCGATGCCGGGCAAGTCCCGATGCAGCGGGCGGGGGCCCAGTATGTGGTTATGTATGTGGTATGTGGTAGGTTGGGGAACTCACTAAGCTTCGTGCTTACGGTTTTTCAGTTTTGGTTTCAGGTACTTCTGGTAGCGGAGGGAAGAGCTCGGGATGAGCGCATGGCACACACCAAGAAGTTTTTAGCCTGGGATGTTTACTCTGATAAAATAAATATGTTTGAAATGATACTTGATTTCATATAAGGATTATGTATGACTTGATTAATGATTTTAAAACGAAATTTTGGTCATGATTTTTGGGATGTTACACACTTTCTCTTTCATTTCAGCCAATTCTTCTTTCATTTGTTAAAATTACAACTAGGAAAAACATGGAGAATCCATCAGCACTTCTATCTTGTTCACTGTCACAACCATTTTCTCTGTTTTTATTGGATTTTATTGAGCATTTCTATCTCTTGCATCAGTCATTTGGAAAAAAAAAGAGGAAAAAACATAAACATTTTATTAAGTAATGTTCCATAAAAGTGTAGAAGAAAGAAAAAATCAAAAAGTAAAAGTTGTAGAATATAAACTGTACATGTAAGCTCTTTGTGAATGTGATGGTCTTTTCTACCAGCTCAAGGTTCCTTTTAGCTGCCATCTCTTTCCTGCATGTTTCATGCATGGTGAATAAGGATATAGCACCAAAGCTACATCAAGAAACATAATAGTCCCCCACCCCTTTTGTTACATTGAACTACTAACAGCAAGTGGGGACAAACACCAATCTTCCAAACCTAGACCAAAGATTTTACCTCTATTTTTAATCCAGTTGTAAGAGAGTGGTTGCACCTCTTTATACGATCATGTATTTGAAGTTTATGTGAGCAAAAGAACCTATAATGCAAGATTGCAGTTGTTGAGAGCCTCATACGAATTTTGTCACAAAGTTATAACTAATGAATAAGAAATATGCTAGTTGTTCATATCTAAATACTTCTTTGTTTACTTTAAATACATATATTTGAAATGTTTATAATTGTAAATTTTCAATATATATATATATAATAAGGCTATTTCCACCCTCTCCAAGGTATGGAGAAAATCGTCAATCTTGCAATTTAAAGAATTCTAATTGAGTCGAATTCCAACCATTTGGCAACAAAATACTCGATGAAATGGAATCTCAAATTCCAATTCTATTTAAGCCCCAAGTCCCAATATTGCATTAGAGTATAATCCCAAAGATCTCATGTGCGGAAAACATAATGTGATGCACTGCGATCATCCCTGCTCCTTTCCTTTTGAAGAAGAAGTACATGAAACCAAAACTGAAAACTGTAAGCACGAAGCTTAGTGAGTTCCCCCATCATACCACACACCATACAATAACATACTGCCTAGCATATCTGGGTGTTGGCCTACCACTTCGATCTCTTTCAACCGGTAACCGCCTAGCATATCAGGGTGCTGGCCTACGCCTTCGGTCTCTTTCAACCGGTAACCGCCTAGCATATCAGTGTGCTGGCCTACCTCTTCGGTCCTTTCGACCGGTAACTGCCTAGCATATCAGGGTGTTGGCCTACCCCTTCGGTCCTTTCGACCGGTAACGGGGACTATTTCACCCCCTATTACTACCATATATCATCCTAGTACATAAACACATAAGTCACATACTGCCTAGCATATCAGGGTGCTGGCCTACCCCTTCGGTCCTTTCGACCGGTAACGGGGTCGATCCTACCCCTCCTACCACTATCACATAATATCATAGCATACTAGCGCATAAAGCATAGCATATAGTGGCATACCAGACAATCATCTCTACTATAATCACTTACTAATGGGCCGACATTGGTGCCTTAGACCCACTTCTTGTCACAACTAGGAATTCTAATGCTTTGTAAACATTGAACAAGGATAACATTGTAACTAAAATTTGAAAGCAATGTATAATGCTTATTCAACGACAACCAAATTCCATCAAACACTCTATTCAAAACACTCAAATAGTCAACAAAAGGTTGGAAACCCTAGAAATCCCGGTTTAAGTCCATTATGGACTAGGATTTCTTTATTGGGCCTAATGGGCCAATAAACCTCCAATGTGATTATCTTGGGCTTAGAACTCTTAAATGGGCTCTAATTGGACCCACTATCATAAGACTTAACCTTTTTGGGCTTTATAAGTCTAAAATGGACTAGTTACCTTTAATGGGCCTTATTGGGCCATAACAATCCAATAAGCCCTAAAACCACAAATCCATTCTTGCATGCACATTTGGGCCTAACCCACTCCAAAGGCTCAAATGGGCCAAAAGCTATTAAATTGGGCTCCATATTTTGGACTCTAACACCAAGGCCCAAATCTTTTCTTCTCCCTCTCTCTCTCTCTCTCGGCCCAAGTTAAACAAAACAAAAAAAAATAGGAAAAGAAGGGATAAGGGAGGGTTGACTTTCCATGGTGCCACTTCATAATTATCCATGGGATATCCATGCATCAAGTCACATACTTCCATGCATCCATCATTTCACCTCTCTCTCTTCTCCTTCTACTACTCTCGGCCGAGAGTATCAACACACACACACACACACTTATTTCACTTCTAAATCCTCTCAAGAACTCACAACAAGTTCTTCACTTCTCCTTCAAAATTTTCGAGAGTTAGGGCTCTTCAAGGAGGTTATCCCATAATAATCATCATCATTGGTAAGTTATTGGTTAGATCCATAACCTAGTCTCTTTATTTCATCAAAACTTCTTCCTAACTCACACCATTTTTGTGATCTACTTCTTAGAAACTTCTTAAGTTCGAAATCAACCCAAGAAAGCTTGCTAGGGCCGAAAAATAGCATCAAACTCTTCCCTTTCTTCTTGAAATCGAAAACAACAAGCAAAGGTGAGTTCATACCCCTCTATTTTCGGTTTTCACAAGTTTTATGGTGGATAATGCAAGTAAAATGTGTAGATCTATGTGTATGTGTATGTGTATGTGTATGTTATGTGTGATTTCATGTGTTTATGTGGTAAATATGTAACAAAAATGAAAGAAATCTCGAGATCTATGGCACAAGAAGGAAAATAAACATGATCTAAGATATATTACACTAAACAAGTCAAGAAAATTACCCTCTAAGGTTATAATAAACATATTGCAACATAAAACTCATTTTTGGACTATATTTGTCAAATAAACAAAAGTTGGGTTAAAAATTGTCATTCACGGTTTTCTTAAGGACCAAAAGAGTCAAAACAGTTAAAATAAATGTTTTTATGAATATTATGCTCTTCAAAGGACTAGAAATGTGATTTGTAGCTTAATGGGCCAATTTTTGGGCTTTTCGGCCCATAGGCCCAGAAATTGCGAAAAATGTGATTTTCAAGGGGTTGAAATGGTAAATTTCTCAAAACAGGGGGAAAAAGGGTAAACAAAACTATTTCAAGGGTTAAAATGATTTTTTTCCAAAACGGATCAAAAATGTAAAGTTTTTGGAATTTGGGTCAAAATTGTAAAAGTTGCGAAAAGTTTGGACTTTAACTGAAAAACACTTTGCTGAAACGGCTGAAACTGCCAAAGAGTAAATTTTGAGCTAAAAACATTACTTAAACAAGTCTACGGATCAAAAATGTCAAGAAAATGGTTTTAGGGACCTAAAATGTCTTTTTTTTATAAGGGACTAAGATTGTCATTTTTATTGAAGAAGGGCTGAATAGGTCAAACCAATATTTTGAATCAATTATTTTATTATTAAGATATTTGGGTCAAAAATACCAAATTACGACTTATGAAAATAGAATGAAGAATATACATATATTTTTAAATATCGTTATAAACAATCGACAAGCCTCGTGCCGTTACAAATATTAACAATTGTTCAATCAAGCTTCCGACAATTATACTATACCTAAAACAAGTAAATATTCAAATTGTTGGGCTTGAAAGATCCTAATCATGCTTATTGGGCCTTCGTGGCCCATTGACATGACTTTCGGGCCTAACAATGATAACACATGTCTATTGGGCCTCCTGTGACCCAATTACATGTTTAATGGACCCTCAATGGTTTTTACATGCTATTGGGCCTCAGTGGCCCATTATGCATTACTAGTAAGGTCCAAGTAGATTAAATGTGAGAGGGGCCAACGCGCTTTTCGTATACTCGACGGCCTTATATAACATACGAAATTAGTAGGGCCTAGTAGTCCTCTTCTCCTCGTCTGTTAGGCTTACCTTCTTTTCGTATAAAATAAAATTCGATCATTAATCAAGGTTAATCAAACTCATGTGGATTGAGTGAGTAATAACGGGTGCCACCAATAAGTGTCGGTCGTAGTCTGTAGTTGTAATCAAAGTCTCCTGGAGGGAGAGCGAGAGTTTGTGTATAGATCTATACGGGGGTGACTCCCCCACAACTAAGCTGTTCGCTACAGTTAGACTCGGCCAGTCTAGGGTGACAAAGTCTTAAGATCAAATTCGGTGTTCATTAGAATACTAAGACAGACGAACTAGTCATTATCATGCATGGTTATAACGACTCACGTAGAAATCCGACATCATTAATCAGGGGAAATCATTAATCAAAGGAAATCATTAATCAGGGGAAATCATTAATCAAAGGAAATCATTAATCAAGGGAAATCATTAATCAAAGGAAGATCATTAATCAAGGGAAATCATATTCATTCGATGTAACAATTCAATGAAGCAAAACAATCATAACTTTTATTCGGAAGACATCGGGTTTTCCGGGGAAATAAATCTTACTCACTTGTACTTTCAAACATTATAATGCAACAACTTCTCATTTATTCATGTTTTGAAATCATTCACGCATATACTTACAGGATCATCACACTATTTTTCAAGAAAGTTTTATTACAGAAAATATCAGATTTTCTGGGTTTTACCAATGACATAAACTACTTTTCATCAAACACACTTATGAACTCACCAACATTATATATGTTGACCGTTTTCAAAATAACTTGTATTCTCAGGTAATCGTTAGTCAAGGAAGCATCCGGTGTGTTGAAAGTTTCTTTTGTAGTTGCTAATCACCAAACACTTTATATTTTGAAATCATGTAATGTAAACCTTGTACTCGATGTAAACAATGCCAGTTGTACTATGTAATGGTTGGTGATGCATGTGTTATGTTTCATATATATTCATTGTGATGATATTTCAATTTAAGTCACGCGAGTCCTCGGACGTTTCCACCGTCTGGTTCGGGGGTGTGACAGGTTGGTATCAGAGCACTGTTTATAGTGAACTGGCATATCTAACCACACATTGATATGCAACTATAAACCCAGCAAGGGACTAAATAACTTTGAACAAAACAAATAAAAGATACCAATAAACACTCTTATTTGTGCGACTTAGAAAAACGAACACAATAACAACTCGAATAAAACAATTGGGAGAACCTGACATCCCGGTTAAGCCAGGACTATTCACGGTTGTATTAGGGATGAATGTAGCCTGATCAACTACATTTCTTCGTAATACAACTATCACATGCCCTGGAAAGATCGCGATTGTCAGTAAACACAAGGCATACCCTATTGTTAAACAAGAGGAATGCATCAACCCAATTTTTATAACAACTAAAAATATTCTAGGATTAATAATAGCTTATTTATATACCTCCTCACGTGTTCCCCCCCCCCCCCCTCTCACAGCCACCATGGAAGAGGAGCATCAGGGCATCCAGTTTCATCAGGTCTTAGTGGCCCATGGGATGATTGAGGACGACCTGGGGGAAGAGCAAGGGAGAGCACACGGCGTTGGACCCGACGAGTACACAGACACAAACTACGAGTTTGATGAGACTGATGACGATATAGAGGAAGAAGGAGGCCCAGACGAAGCCTCCATCACACCACCTACGAGCGAGACACCACAGAACCGCCCCGCCCCACCAGGAACTCCCGTAAGAGAGAATCGCTCTCCGGAGGCTGAGGCTGCCGCACTACGACAACAACTATTCGCCATGGAAGCACGAGCGGTGCAGGCGGAGCAGGAAAGAGATGAAGTCATTGGAGAAATGACTGAGATGGCCCAGTTGTTGGCACAACACTTCGGCATATGATCTCACTACCACCATTTGGTGCTTCCTAGTGTGTTAGGACCAGTGGCTTTTCCCTACTAGTGCTATGTTCTCTATGTTCGTTATATTATGTACTACCGACTCCATGTTTAAGTGATTACACTACTCATAGAGTCGTTATGTTGTCAAACTTTGCACCTTTATGTATGCTCTTTCGAGCAAATTTTCATGTATCAAAGTACGGATATTAGTAGTGAAAAATGTTATGTGTTTTATGGTGATGTTGTGACCTGCTATGTGTTTATATACTATTATTGTGTGGTGTGAATTTATGGGAACACTTAGATACAAAAATCGATTCACGAAATCTTCAACTTAAAAACAATTCATACTCAACATCTTTCTGTTCCATAACAGCAAGATGCCTCAGAGACCAAACCGCGGAAATAACCAACCACCGACGCCACCGGAAGTCAACTCAGCCGCGTTTCAAGCCGTTGTATCTGCTGCAGTCACAGCAGCCATGGCGGAAATCCACCAGGGGAACAATGGCGGAGGAAACGGGCAGGGAGCTGGAAGTTCAAACAATGGAATAAATCAAGGACCTACCAAAACATGCTCTTACAAAGACTTCACCAACGCCATGCCATGAACCTTCAATGGAACGGGAGGCGTCATAACCCTAAAGAGGTGGATTGAGAAAATCGAATCCGTCTTTGAAATTTGCGGGTGCCCAGATGGGTGCAAGGTCAAGTTCGCAGCATGTACCTTTGTTGATCAAGCTCTTTCATGGTGGAATGGTCACATTGAAGCCATGACCCTTCCAGTGGCAAACGCAATGCCCTGGGAAGAACTTAAGGAAATGATGTTGGCAGAGTACTGTCCTCGAGGCGAGATACAAAAGATGGAACAAGAATTGTGGAACTTGACGGTTCAGAACTCCAACATCGAAACATACATATCCAGGTTTAGCGAGCTATCCCTTCTGTGTCCGGGTATGATCACCTCAGAAGGGAAAAAGATTGAGAGGTTCATCTGGGGATTGACTGCACCTATCCAAGGGAATGTCATTGCGGCAAACCCCGAGACGTTTGATAGCGCCAAAAGATTGGCCAAAAAACTGTATGATCATGGCAACAAGAAGAGTGTTAAGATCGTGGAAGCGGATGTTAAGAAGGAAGAAGAGAAAAAGAAAAGAAAGGGTAACAAGAGAAGAGGTAAACAGAACTCAGAGCCATCTAAGAAGCAACAGACAGTGACTATCCATGCAACAACCCAAGCTACCCCAGCACCACATGCTCCAGCCTCATCCACGCCGAATACTCTGAGGCAGTACATAGGGAATCTTCCCAAGTGTAACAAGTGTAACTACCATCACCTCGGGGAATGCAGAGAGATGATGTGCACAAGATGCAACCGGAAGGGCCATACAACAAAATATTGTAAGGCCCAGCTTCCACAAAACCAGATGCACAACAACAACACCAAGGACGGAGCCAGTTATACCTGTTATGGGTGCGGGAAGACTGGACATTTCAGACGAAATTGTCCCAATGCGAACACCCAGGCGACAGGAGCAGCAGGAAGAGTGTTGACTATGGGGTGAGGAGAAGCGGTTCAGGATCCCGCTGTCGTCACCGGTACGTTTCTCCTTAACCACTCATATGCATGCATCCTGTTTGATACCGGAGCAGAGCGAAGCTTTGTGAGTAACAAATACTTGCCGAAACAACAACCCCAAAGGCTTAATGAAACCTTTACGGTGGAAATGGATAATGGGAAAACAGAATCAGCTGGGGAAATCTATGTAGGATGTACCCTAACTTTAAATCAGCATACCTTTCAAATAAACTTGATGCCTGTAACTATTAGGAGTTTTGATGTGATTATCGGCATGGACTGGTTAAGTCCCCATCATGCCGAAATTTTGTGTCGCGAGAAGGCCGTTCGCCTTCATCTCCCTAATCACGAAACCCTAATTATATACAGAGACAAACCTAGTACGAACCTTCGTCTTATCTCTTGCATTAAGGCACAAAACTGTCTTCAAAAGAAGGACTTGGCGTTTCTGGCACACATAGTGGATAAGTCCAAGGAAGAGGTCAATATTCGAGACATCCCAGTGGCTTGCGACTTCCCGGACGTCTTTCCCGAAGATCTTCCGGGGATACCCCCGGAAAGACAAGTCGAGTTCCGAATTGACCTGGTACCGGGAGCTACGCCAATGGCCAAATCACCCTATAGGTTGGCTCCTGCGGGGATGCAAGAAATGTCAAGCCAACTCAGCGAGCTCTTGAGTAAAGGATTCATCCGACCTAGCTTCTCACCATGGGGAGCTCCGGTCCTTTTTGTTAAGAAGAAGGACGGATCCTTTAGGATGTGTATCGATTATAGATAGCTGAATAAGCTCACTATCAAGAATCGCTACCCACTTCCACGAATCGACGACCTGTTCGACCAGCTCCAGGGAGCAAATTTTTTCTCTAAGATAGATCTACGGTCCGACTACCACCAACTCAAGGTCCAGGAAGAGGATATCCCCAAAACCGCTTTTCGAACCCGCTATGGACATTATGAATTCGTTGTGATGCCCTTCGGTCTAACGAATGCCCCTGCCGCATTCATGGACCTAATGAATCGAGTCTGCCGACCATTCCTCAACAACTTTGTCATCGTTTTCATCGACGATATTCTAGTCTATTCTCGAAGCGAAGAGGAGCACGGCCGACACCTCCGGAAAATCTTGGAAACCTTACGGACTGAAAGGTTATACGCAAAACTCTCTAAATGCGAGTTCTGGCTCCGAAGCGTAAACTTCTTAGGTCATGTTGTCAGCCAAGAAGGGATACATGTGGACCCTTCTAAGATCAAAGCCATTGAAGGATGGGCAGTCCCAGCGACACCCACAGAAATTCGTCAATTTTTAGGTCTCGCAGGCTATTACAGGAGATTTATTCAGAACTTCTCCAAAACAGCTAAGCTACTTACCATGCTTACATAGAAGGGTGTACCATTTAAATGGACAGAAAAGCAGGAGGTTGCCTTCCGAACTCTGAAGCAGGCACTCTATAGTGCACCAGTATTATCACTACCAGAGGGAACAGAGGACTTCGTAGTTTACTGCGATGCTTCGAATCAGGGTTTAGGCTGTGTACTCATGCAGCGTGGCAAGGTGATAGCTTATGCATCCCGACAACTGAAAACACATGAGGTGAATTATACCACCCATGATCTCGAATTAGGAGCTATGGTCTTCGCCTTGAAAATTTGGAGGCATTACCTTTATGGTACCAAGTGCACCATTTTCACCGACCACAAGAGTCTCCAACACATTTTAAATCAAAAGGAGTTGAACATGAGGCAGCGAAGATGGGTTGAGCTGCTAAACGATTATGAGTGCGAAATCAAGTACCACCCAGGCAAGGCTAACGTGGTAGCTGATGCCTTGAGTCGGAAGGAATACTCCCATCGTCGTGTGAAGACTCTTTCAACAACCATCCAATCTCATCTGTCCTCACAAATCAAAGCAACCCAGTTCGACGTCATGAAGACAGCAAACAGAATGAGCGAAGCGTTACGCGGGATGGAAAAGAACTTCGAAGTCAAGGAGGATGGAACATATTATTTCATGAACCGAATTTGGGTCCCTAAACTTGGAGGATTCAGAGAAGTAGTCATGAATGAAGCTCATAAGACACGATACTCCATCCATCCAGGGTCAGATAAAATGTACCTGGATGTCAAGAAATGTTATTGGTGGCCTAACATCAAGGCAGAGATTGCCACATACGTTAGCAAATGCCTCACTTGTGCTAAAGTGAAGGTAGAGTATCAAAAGCCCTCGGGACTATTACAGCAATCGGTAATACCCGAGTGGAAATAGGAAAAGATTACTATGGACTTTGTGACCAAATTACCCAAAACAACAGATGGATTGGATACCATATGGGTGATGGTCGACAGATTGATGAAATCCGCTCATTTCCTGCCAATAAAGGAGACATACAAGATGGAGCGACTAACAAGGATCTACATCAAGGAAATTGTGCGACTCCACGGAGTACCAATATCTATCATCTCAGATCAAGATAGTATGTTCACTTCACGCTTTTGGCAATTACTACAAAAGGCCATGGGGACACAACTCGACATGAGCACTGCTTACCACCCCCAGACGGATGGTCAGAGTGAGCGAACCATTCAAACGCTTGAGGATATGCTTCGAGCATGTGTGATAGACTTTGGAAGGTCGTGGGATACCCGCTTACTTTTAATTGAGTTTTCATACAACAACAGTTATCACACAAGCATCAAAGTTGCTCCTTTCGAAGCATTATATGGTCGTAAATGTAGATCACCGTTGTGTTGGACAGAGGTAGGCGACACTCAGCTGGCAAGAGGGCAGACATCTAGCAATGCATTGACAGGACCAGAAATCATACGCGAAAGGACAGAGAAGATAGCCCAAATCAAAGTTCGACTTCAAGCATCACGCGACCGACAGAAGAGCTACGTCGATAAGCGGCAAAAGCCTTTGGAATTTCAAGTTAGGGATCGAGTGTTGTTAAAGGTCTCCCCCTGGAAAGGGGTGATTCGTTTTGGGAAATGGGGAAAGCTAAACCCACGGTACATTGGACCCTTCGAGATTCTTGCCCGAATCGGTCCAGTGGCTTATAGACTGCAACTACCTACCGAACTCAGCAGTGTACACCCCGTGTTTCACGTTTCCAATTTGAAGAAGTGCTTATCCAACGAAACTCTCGTCATTCTGTTAGAAGAAATCAAAATCAACGAAAATCTCCTGTTCATCGAAGAACCCGTCGAAATCATGGACAGGGAAGTGAAGCATACTAAGCAAAGCCGCATTCCAATAGTGAAGGTTCGGTGGAACGCAAAGCGTGGACCGGAATTCACTTGGGAACGCGAAGACCAGATGAAGCAAAAGTACCCTCACTTATTCTCGCATTCTTAAATCTAGTTTCAAAAAGAATTTCGGGACGAAATTCCCTCTAACGGGAGGATGATGTCACAACTAGGAATTCTAATGCTTTGTAAACATTGAACAAGGATAACATTGTAACTAAAATTTGAAAGCAATGTATGATGCTTATTCAATGACAACCAAATTCCATCAAACACTCTATTCAAAACACTCAAATAGTCAACAAAAGGTTGGAAACCCTAGAAATCCCGGTTTAAGTCCATTATGGACTAGGATTTCTTTATTGGGCCTAATGGGCCAATAAACCTCCAATGTGATTATCTTGGGCTTAGAACTCTTAAATGGGCTCTAATTGGACCCACTATCATAAGACTTAACCTTTTTGGGCTTTATAAGTCTAAAATGGACTAGTTACCTTTAATGGGCCTTATTGGGCCATAACAATCCCATAAGCCGTAAAAACCCACAAACCCATTCTTGCATGCACATTTGGGCCGTAACCCACTCCAAAGGCTCAAATGGGCCAAAAGCTATTAAATTGGGCTCCATATTTTGGACTCTAACACCAAGGACCAAATCTTTTCTTCTCCCTCTCTCTCTCTCTCGGCCCAAGTTAAACAAAACAAAAAAAATAGGAAAAGAAGGGATAAGGGAGGGTTGACTTTCCATGGTGCCACTTCATAATTATCCATGGGATATCCATGCATCAAGTCACATACTTCCATACATCCATCCTATCACCTCTCTCTCTTCTCCTTCTACTACTCTCGGCCGAGAGTATCAACACACACACACACACACACACACACTTATTTCACTTCTAAATCCTCTCAAGAACTCACAACAACTTCTTCACTTCTCCTTCAAAATTTTCGAGAGTTAGGGCTCTTCAAGGAGGTTATTCCATAATAATCATCATCATTGGTAAGTTATTGGTTAGATCCATAACCTAGTCTCTTTATTTCATCAAAACTTCTTCCTAACTCACACCATTTTCGTGATCTACTTCTTAGAAACTTCTTAAGTTCGAAATCAACCCAAGAAAGCTTGCTAGGGCCGAAAAATAGCATCAAACTCTTCCCTTTCTTCTTCAAATCGAAAACAACAAGCAAAGGTGAGTTCATACCCCTCTATTTTCGGTTTTCACAAGTTTTATGGGGGAGAATGCAAGTAAAATGTGTAGATCTATGTTTATGTGTATGTTATGTGTGATTTCATGTGTTTATGTGATAAATATGTAACAAAAAGGAAAGAAATCTCGAGATCTATGGCACAAGAAGGAAAATAAACATGATCTAAGATATATTACACTAAACAAGTCAAGAAAAATTACCCTCTAAGGTTATAATAAACATATTGCAACATAAAACTCATTTTTGGACTATATTTGTCAAATAAACAAAAGTTGGGTTAAAAATTGTCATTCACGGTTTTCTTAAGGACCAAAAGAGTCAAAACAGTTAAAATAAATGTTTTTATGAATATTATGCTCTTCAAAGGACTAGAAATGTGATTTGTAGCTTAATGGGCCAATTTTTGGGCTTTTCGGCCCATAGGCCCAAAAATTGCGAAAAATGTGATTTTCAAGGGGTTGAAATGGTAAATTTCTCAAAATAGGGGGAAAAGGGTAAACAAAACTATTTTAGGGGTTAAAATGATTTTTTTTCCAAAACGGATCAAAAATGTAAAGTTTTTGGAATTTGGGTCAAAATTGTAAAAGTTGCGAAAAGTTTGGACTTTAACTGAAAAACTCTTTGCTGAAAGGGCTGAAACTGCCAAAGAGTAAATTTTGAGCTAAAAAGATTATGTAATGTAAACCTTGTACTCGATGTAAACAATGCCAGTTGTACTATGTAATGGTTGGTGATGCATCGAGTGTGTTGAAAGTTTCTTTTGTAGTTGCTAATCACCAAACACTTTATATTTTGAAATTATGTAATGTAAACCTTGTACTCGATGTAAACAATGCCAGTTGTACTATGTAATGGTTGGTGATGCATGTGTTATGTTTCATATATATTCATTGTGATGATATTTCAATTTAAGTCACGCGAGCCCTCGGACGTTTCCGCCGTCTGGTTCGGGGGTGTGACACTTCTACTGGAAGGTAACTCACCTCACACTGCTGAAGTCTCGCGGACAAAACTCTAGCTGCTAGATGACAAATTCCCGAACTGACAACATCAAAACAACACCCAATTAATAATTGGGTTCCAATACATAACCATAAGTCCATACTTGGGGTAAAAAGGCTACTTTACCCCCAACCTAGTTTGATTCAAATCCAAAGCCCAAACTCACACTCTAAAGGCCAAAAGTCAAAAAAATGAACCAAAGCCCAATATATGGCCCAATTTTTCAAATTGGGCCCAAACCTCCACATGGTCTTACCTTAAGGCTCAACCGTTTATTCTAGTCCAAACACTTAGCATTCTGATGGTCCAATATCTCATAATCATCAAGGCTCAGTTATGACCCATCTATGGCCTAATTTTCCAAATTGGGCCCAAGCGCCTTACATGGGCCTTACCCTAAAGCCCATCCAAATATTCTAGTCCATATACTTGTTCTTGGATGGCCCATCAATAGCCCAATCACCAAAGCCCAACAAAAAGGCCCAACTAAAGGCCCAAACAAAATTTGGGTTTTCACATAAAATGACGATAAGGGTTAAGTGTTCTTGCTTAACCCATTAATGACTTAATCAATTAAGTCCATCAATATACTAGGTCAACCATCCAATGTGGTCGGGATTAATCCATAATTCCAATCCACTAGTCCAAACATGCGGGTCCCGATAATTCCAAATTAACATATCCAAAATTAGGGTTTTCTAAACCCTAATTAGGGTTTCCAACCCAATCGCGTTCCAATTAGTCCATTGGTTATGTCTTTAGGTCTATTAATGTTAATTAAGTCGGGCACCACCCACTACCACCTCGGGTAGTGCACCACCTCGCGGTGGTGGTTATGATTCTAAACCAAAACATGTTCAAGCATCTAAACTAGCAATCCAATAACACAATGCACACCGCCACCCAACATGTCAGCTGGTGGCGGCAGAAGGTGGCAGCCACCACCTCACGGTGGTAAAGGTGGTGGCTTTTCTCGGTTTTCCGGCCATACAAATGCATTATACTACATTTTATCCACAATAAAACACACATACAATGTAACACACACACGCACAACCATCCTTGTGGCGGCCGGCGGTGGTACAAGGTGGCAGCCACCACTTCACGGTGGTGGTGGTGGCTTTTCTCGGTTTTCCGGCCAACCATCACACCCTCTCGATATTCACAACCAGCAACAGCAGCACATACGCCTACAAACGCTAATATGAGCGAAACTACCCACCTAGTGGCGTGCAACGGTCGTAGAGCATCTGCCATGGCGAAATAGCCGCATGGCGGCAACGATGTAATTGCAGAAGAAAGGTGGCGATGGTAGTCCAGACTGAGACGACGTCCTAATTTTGGTCTTTGTCCTCAGCCACAGCAGGAATGGCGACATCGAAATTATCCCGGTGGTTCCCAGCTTCGACAACGATGGCCGCGGCTGGAAAGTCACGAACGACGGCAACCACGACGTCAACTTCCTCTCCGGTCTTCAACTGGTGCAGCGTCATTCGCAAGTTCCCGTCGGTCTTTGTTATCGCCGACAACAAGAGTCACCGGCGGGCGTTCAGTGGTGTCTAATGGTCGGAGCTGGTAGCGGCGGCTGGAGGTAGGGGAAGGAGGGTGGCAGCTGAGTATAGTTTTTAGGGTTAGGGTTACATGGCATGGGTGACGGGTTTATATGCCAGATTATATACAACTTCCCCCATGTTTACATTTCCAACCCCTCCATCTTAATTCCTTTCAACATAAATCCAACATTTACCAATTCAGCTCTCAACATTCAAAACTCATTTCAATCTAGGTCCAATATTTACCAAACACCCCCTGACTTCTAAAAATCTTTACAAAATAAATCCCGAATTTACACTTCAACCCACTAAAATCCAAATTATATCATTTGGCTCCTCAAAACCAACACCCCGCTAAATATTATGGATTTTAGGACTACTATTCGTTTATTAATTTATCTATTTGTTTATTTAATAAATGGTATGTTACAATTATACACACGTATCAATAATATTCGTTTTCGTGGTTTTGTAAACTTAAGTCTGATGACGTATGATTTTTAATCAATCAAATGTTATTCAATGGTTTTGAAACAAATGTTTAATTGATTAAGCTATTTTAAAATTTAAAAATCTCTTTATGATTTTTGGGACGTAACACTCTTGGCTGGTAGTTGGAAGCCGTAGCTTTAATTTTTTATATAAGTGTTTGACAAAAATATCTGAAAGCTTTTGATGTGTAAAATAATAAAACAAGACAATTTTTTTAATAAAAAAATAGAAATATAGAAATATATTTTTAAGGACATTTATGGAAATTGATCCTAAAAGCTCAAAAGTTTTTTCTTATATGTTGCATGAATGGTTTTAGATTTGTAGTGTTTTGCATAAACTAAAAACTAGAAACTTATACTGTCAAACGATGTTTTTTTTGTTTAAATCGAACATTATATCAAAAGATTAAATTTAAAAGCTCCCAAATGTTGTTTGTCAAATAAAAATTTTAAATAAGCAATCTCAAACATCCATTTACTCTTACTTTTAACATTATGATTATTTAGTTTGGAAATTACTCATTTTACCTTTTCTTTTAATTTTAATCATTATAATTATTTAAAATATCAATCATTTTTTAATCTAATATAGCATGATTTATTATTTATGTTATTTTTAACTATTGTTATTTTTATTTATTTGCAAAATTTTCGGATGTTATAAAAATAATTTGTATTTTTAATTAATTTCACATGATTTTGGTTTTACATTTAAAATATTTAATCCCTTTAAACTATTTAAAATAACAGTCTTTGAATATTTTTCAATTTTTAAGCTCGTAATTTATGCTTTTCTTAGAAGGTGGTGAAGTTTTTAATTGATTTATTTAATCACTCTTATTTGAATTTTGAATTACAATTGAAAGAACTACTTGTTATGAACTTTTTACCGTTTCAATTTCCAAGAAGACAAGTCTTCTTTGTATGGTTGTTGTTACAAGCTCATTTTAAAATAATATTTGTGATATTTTTGAATAGAAAATGGTGGTTGGTCTACTATTTTTCAAATTGACACTGAGTTTAAACAAGGGGCATCTTGTTAACTAGCTTATTCAAAAAGATTTTTGGTAAAAGTGATAAAACTTTCTTTTTGAAAGATTGTTGGTTTGGTGACCGGCTCTTAAAGAGATTTATCCCAACCTTTATGTGATTGATAAGAAGAATGATTGTTTAGTGAAGGAGAGGATTGTTAATGAGGATGGAAAAGTCTCTCTTTATTGTTAGGGTTGGTCAAGACATCTTAGAAGGCGTGAGTCTAGACAAATCTATGATTTAAATAACTTATTGGATGATTTTTAGTTTTATAAAAGCGTGACATGTGGTGGTGGAAGGGTGTTGATGAAAGCCTGATTTTTCCAGTTAAATCTCTTTGTGATCTTATGTTTAAAAACATTGATGAAGATTGTTTGAAGTCGTTTGAATGGGTGAAATGGATGTTCTTAAAGGTCAACTGTTTTGTTTTTGCGATTGTTTATAAACACAATTCCCACTTCATTGAATCTGATCAAGTGTGGAGTTTAGATTTCCTCATCCTTATGTCCCTTCTATCGAGTTAATGATGAATGTAGGTATCATGTCTTATTCTCATGTTCCTCTTTTGCTTCACTCATATGTAGGGTCGGTCCTGAAGGGAGGGCAAGCTAGGCGACCTCCCCGGGCCTTGCCAAATCTCGTGGCCCAGACGGTGAGTTTGTGTGTGTGTGTATGTGTGTGTGTGTGTATATATATATATATATATATATAGTTTTAGCGATATAAATTAGAAGAGTTGAAACAAATAAATGTAAACGGTTGTATCTAGGATGGTTTGTTGTACCTAGGATCGTTAAGGCAATGTGGAGTTTGAATCGGAAGGCTCGAGTTCGAAACTGTTTACTTAATTTTTATTTGTGTTCAACTTCTCCTGGGCTTCTTTTTCATCACGTTTGGATGTAATTAATATTAATAAATTTGATACTTGATTTTTCTACAGCTTTATTTATTAGTTTGTGGTTGCAAATATGGAAAATTTTACAAATTCATTCATGGAACAAAAACAATCAATGATGATCGAGAAGGGCTCATAGGTTTCGTTTATTTAGGTCTACTATTGTTTTGGATGGCTGAAAAAATGTCAAAACTGAATGTCTTTTTTAAGATAAAAGACAAAGTTTGATGTTATTGTTTGCTTATATATAAAGTTGATATTAATATGATGGTATTGTTCATAAAGACGTTCATATTTTATTTCAAATGGGCTTGAGTTGATGTCTCTTTGCAAGATTAAATTGTTTCATATTTTCTTTCAAATGGGCTTGAGTTGATGTCTCTTTGCAAGATTAAATTGTTCATTGTCATTGTGTTTTGGATTTGGATCTAGCTATTGTTGGTGAATGTGTTTTTTGAATACCCGATGATCATATTTTAAATTAAAGCCTAAAGTTTATTGACATATGGAGAGTTATGATGTTTTTTCTAATATTTTTCCTTTAAGGTTAGGAAAACATTCTCACTTTTTTGTATTTGTATTTGTAAGTGCTTTGTTGGTTGTTTAATATATAAAATCTCTTGTTTTTAAAAAAGATATTTTTTTTCTAAAATTTGAAAGATCTTATTTCTTTGTTTTTACCCGGACCTATGGAAAAGGATGGTGGATTGGTCTTCTTGCTTAGAGGTGCAACCATCTTCTTGTGACAAATCATTAGATATACTTAACAACAATGATGGAAGTAAAAGGTTGCAAAAATTGAGGTTGTTAATTGTCTATACTACTCTTTGGATGATCTGGAAGGCACGCAATTCTATTCTCTTTAGGAAAAAAATACGGACGATGATGTTAACGACAGATGATATTAGTATTACTCTTTTAATTGGATTAAATGGCGATCTAAATGTAGCTCCATTGAATGGGTGATTTGGAGCTCTTTCCCGATTTTAAAATATTTCATGTAATTTTATTCGAGCTTCTTGTTTGAGTTGTCGTTTTTTCTTCTTAGTATAATCATGTTCCAAAAAAGTGGTGGAACAGAAACGCAATAAAAATGTTTTTGTAAAGACATTTGAGAATGAAAACACAAAGAGTAAAGTTCATGTATCATGTAGTCTTTGTGTATTGAATTTAACAGAAATCTGTTGTAGTTTGGGTATTTGTTCTTGGTGTACGATTTTTGACATTGTGGACAATTTGATTTGCTGTCAATTTTAAGTTGGTATATGATTTACTATGAATTTTTTAAATTTATTGATTGTTTGTTGGTATCTATTATTAAATTATAAAATGGTAAATTTTTCTCATTTAAGAATTTTCTCAAATAATATATTAAAACCGAAATAAACTATTTATAAATTTGAACGTAAATTCAAATATTGGATTTTCGTACGGACACATGAGAAAAGGAAAAACAAAATAAAAATTAGATGAACACGTCAGCAGTGAAGATCATTTCTTATCCTTTTCCCCATTGTCCACAAATTATTCGCCAGGTGTCACCATCTTTAGCCATATTCCCCCAATATTCTTAAACTTAAAAAGTGGATAAAACTATAGATAGTCATTCAGTTAGGCCCATGAAGGCCCACAAAGAACATCGATAAAAAAAATTATGATCTAGAAAGTGCTCTACTCAGATGATGGGCCAACAAGGCCGGAGCGCTCAGATGAGGCAAATGGCCTTCCACGTTCATCATCTCCACCGTGTTCCGCCCTCCAAGGTGTTCCTTTAAGTACGTCGCCACCGAAGTCGGTACAGATACGTCTTTTGCCGTTTGAATTATGCAACACGGCACCCTCACTAGGCCAAGTACTCCTCTTAAATCGCTGTTGAACACCGTCCGAGAAACGAAGAGTGAAATGTCCGGCCTCATGTTGAACAACGTCCGGCTGAATTCGCGTACAGCTGCCGGTACATCGGCACCGACTGCTAAAGGAGCGAATCCGTTCACCCATGCCTCGTAGTTCGACTCCATTGCTAGGAAAACCTTCTCCACCTCGCCTGCTTCGAATCCGCCGTGGTAATCTTTATCGTTTAAGAACCTGAAGTTAGGTCAAAGATCAGTTCATCCTCCAGTAATAATCAACATGTATGTTCGAAATTAAAAGCAAATGAGATGCCAATGAATCAAAGCAGATGATAATTTAATATAGCCTCGGAATTTCCAGCAGTTCATTGGAAGAATTTGTTCTATTTGTCGGAAACAATTATTCCAAAATTCAAACCGAACAAATTCGTTTTCTATTATCATTTTGATCTAACTAGCCGAATTTTAATTGATAGGAGAACAACATTAACATGAATTCCACAGATCTTCATATCCGTAACAGATTTAAACATAATTCGAGGATACCTTGGAGAAGCGCCGATGAGGATGAGCTTGGAGAAGAGCTCAGGTCGACGAATCGCCGCAAGGATTCCGATCATCGACGAAAGTGAATGACCGACGTAAAAGCACCGATCGACGCCGAGAGAGTCAAGGATTTGAAGAAGGTCGTCGACATAAGCGTCTAGAGAGTTGTAGCGATTGAAATCGAAGTAATCAGGGTTGACGCTGCCGGCGAAGGCAAGGTCGTAGAGGATGACTCTGTAGTGAGTACGGAAGTAAGGGAGAATGCGACTCCACACAGACTGATCGGTGCCCAATCCGTGGGCGAGAACCATGAATTTCTTGCCGGAGCCGACTACTCTGACATTGAGTGCGTCCAAAAGACTCGGGCCCATCTTGTTCTTGTGCGAAGGAGAGATAGCTAATGTCGTTATGGAATATTTATAGCGACCAAAGTTAAGCATTATCAATATCCATTTTAGTGGGACGCACCAACTATTTTACCAATTTCCCATCGTCCACACGCAAAACATGATTTTTATTTTAGAAACGTATTTTGAAATCAACTTTTTTTAAGAAAAAAGTTAATTAACTGGTATTTAACAGGTAGTGATAATATTTAAGGTAATTTGGACAACGAATTATTTTCATTGTTAAATAAGTTACTAAATTAAATGCTATGAGTGTTGCAAAACACAAGCGATGACATTCCAAACAAAAGGTTATGTCAAAGAAAAAAACAAATCTAAGACAAATGAAAAATAAATTCATGAATGATAGCAATTATACACAACCAAAAGGCATTTGGTCCGGCAATAAGACTAGAGGGAGTGGAGTGCGGTAAGGATGACATGGCGCCTACGTGGCATAGGGAACACCGCCCCCTCTATGCGGTTTGGGAGTGCGGCCATTCTTGGGAAGGCTCCTCTCTCTCTCTCTCTCTCTCTCTTCCTCCCTCCCTCTATCTCTCTCTTCTTTCTCTTTCCTCTCTTCATGGTATACCACTCCTTGAGTGTGGTAAGGGAGTGTGGTAAAATGAGGGAGTGTGACACCACTCCCTCCAGCCTAATAGTATTGTTTTATAACAATCGGTGCACCAAAATTTAATTTACCTATACTTTGTTGTCTTTGAATGCAATAATTTCCTTGTATTTTTGGCGTTCCGGTCTCTAGTTGACTTTTTCATAGCTCTAAATAGTAGCTTCATATTTTTATATAATCGGGCATTGTCGGTGGTATTTTTATACCTCAATCAAAATACGTATCCTCTAGGGAAAATTTGGGAAATGAAGTGTGAAATGAATAAAAAGAATCATAGCCTTCACAATGATATTCACCTTTGTTGGTAAGTAGTATTATTGGAAGTGTTTGCAACTCAATTTGTTTTTAACAATGTTATTAGATCACATGGTAGACATTTTTTGGGAGCGAAGATATTTGAAAGAAAATATATAATTACAGTTTAGTTTAAGTTAAACACATTTTAGAGTCGCTCATATCAAACTTTGGAATTTATTTTATGTTATTGTATTGATGTTAGTTCAAGTTAAAGACACTTCAAAATCATTTAGAGCAAACTTTTCTAGGGTGGAGACGATAGTGACAAAAGGTATCTTGGGGTAAATGGGATTTAGTCATTGATTCAAAAGATAAAAATATGATTAGAATTGGCAGTTTTGTGGGATTTAATTATGTTCTTCTTCATATATGTTTGTGGCGATTTTCTAATAGATATGAAGGTTGTGCATGACAGGAAAACGGGTGTCCTTATGAGGGCAGGTCAAGTCAGAGGCCATGGTGTTTGGCGAGGATTATGGCCTTGGTGAACAGGCTGCATGAAAAAAGCATTACTCTACACTTAAATTTGCGTAAAAAAGTTGGTGACATGTAGTCTTTTGGAATGAGACTTGGGTGGGAAACATTCTTCTTAGAGATATATTTCCTAGAATTCTCTATCTTGATTGAGATGAGAATTGTTATATAAATAATTAATGGGTTGAGAATTGATGTCGGTAGGTGATAAGTGGTGTTGAATCTCGTTAATTTGATTAAATGAGAGCTTTTTAGTTGATGTTCATGTGACTTCGCAAATCGATCGTTGGGTTTGGGACTTGTGTGATAATGATGAATTGACAGTAAACGTTACTAAAAACACATTGATGACTTCTTGCTTTCTGAGGGAAATAGGGTTAGTAGATGGTGTTCTTTTGTGCCTAGGAAGGTAAATATTTTTGCTTGCCGATTGTTATTGAATCCACTACCTATCAGACCGAATATGGTTTCTAAAGACATTGATGTGCTCTTTGTTATTTGTCCCTTGCGGTGTATGAAACTAAAACTTGGAATTTGATTTTTGGGTGGATTCAGTTGTATGTTCTGAGAGGTACTAGTATCACTGCAGGGCTGATTGTTTAGGTAGACTTACTTCGAATAGCCAACCCCAAGAAAACAGTTGTTGAATCTATTATCTTGAATCTGGAGTACTTTGAACAGCTACTTCAGATTCTCATTACCATTCCATGTAAAATAAAGATGAGTTCTAAAGTGAGTTCTTTGGCTTCAAAGTCCACTTAACTATTTTTATTATTTTTCATGTTCTAGCTTTTTGTTAGTGTATTTATGATAATCACTTGTCCAAAAAAATTATAGTTTAGTGTGTATATATTAATTCATTAACTATGAAACTTCTATAACTTTTATAGACAAAATAGAGGATTTGCAACGATTTACGGAATTTCGCAACGAAGTAGCAAATCCTAGTTATATGTACGAATAGTAAATTTTTTATTTTTAGACTTTAGCCACAATAGTTTCATATATTGGCAGGTTTGGTCTCTATGTATAAAATAAATTATAAAAGTTGTCCTTATAATTTACATAAAAGACCTCTATGCATTTTTTTTTTACATTTAGGTTTTAGATTTTGGCCACAATACTTTTGTATGTTGGCGGTTTTGGTTCCAATGTAGAAAATAATTTACAACAGTTGTCCATATAGTTTACAGAAAATGTTCATTTGTATTTTTTTTTCTTTTTTACAAAAATGGTTCATATATTCAAATAATATACTCTCTAGGTATGAGACTTTGGTCACAAGACTTTCGTATGTTGGCAAGTTTGGTCTATATGCATAATATAAATTACAAAACTGTCCGTTTAATTTAAAAAAAAAATGTCATTGTGCAATTTTTTTTACAATAAATAGTCCATGTGTTCGAAAAAAATTAGAAAAATGGTTTCTGCTTAATAAAAAATTTTCAAATTACGCCCACACAAAGAGGACATAAGTAGACTTCCGGTCTGGATCCTCGCGAAAGAGGAATGATGCAATTTCTAGTGACACTATATGACAAAATACTAATTAAAATATCTTAGAAAAAGTATTCTGTATGAAAGTGCATATAGCCATCAGTGTTGTGAAAATGTGTAGATTTAAAATTATGTTTAGAGTTATGAGTGTTAATGTTATATATATATATATATATATATATATATATATATATATATATATATATATATATATATATATAAGGCTAGGTTATAATGTGGATGGACAACTATTGTGCGGACGTGTGGACAATGTTATTCTATGAGAATTACTAAGAGAATAGGTTGTTTGCTAAAGCGAATACATTCAACCTCACACAATCATCGTCATTTTCATGCATTCTCACTAATTCTTATTCATTTTTGTCTCACGCATCGTTTTTTACCTATTTTCGTTCTGACAGCATACGACCCAATAAGCATTCTGACAGAATGATAATAATAGAAAAAACGTCTATAATAACCTTATAGATGATTTAATTAGTGAGAATGCGTAATAATGACAATAGTTATGTAAGATTGAACGTATTCATATTACCAAACAACATATGTTCTCTGTCATTCTCACAGAATAATATTGTCCACACGTCCACACAATAGATGTCAATCCACATTTGAATCTAGCTCTCTCTCTCTGTGTGTGTGTGTGTGTATATATATATATATATATATATATATATATATATATATATATATATATATATATATATATATATATATATATATATATATATATGAACTTTTGTGAGATAACTAGAAAATATGATCATCTTGTTAACTACAAAATAGTTTTTTTTTTTTTTTTTTTTTTTTTTTTTTTTTTTTACATTCCCATGATTTAGTGTTCATGGGTTTATTTGTTGTCGATACTTAAGAGTTAAGATACATATTTAAGTAAATAATCAAATAGCATGATCCATATGACGTGACCAATATTATCGTGATTGGGTGAAAATATTATAACATGATTGTAGCATGTTTTCCTTGTGACGTTTTTAGAAATTTTTTATTTCAAGAAAATTGATTAGTAACAACTTTGTGTTATCGACATAAAAATCTTGAATCCAGATTATAAACTTTTTAATTTTTATGCTGTTGGTATGGATTTAAAATTCAATATTAAAAGAGTATATGTTTTCTTTGTTTATATTTGTCTTTTCGATTAAACTTTATTCGTATGCACCCCCCACAATTGATATCAACATGCATGTGTTTGGGATTGAATTCTTATAAGAAAAATAAAACATATATATATATATATATATATATATATATATATATATATATATATATATATAGGAGTAGGATCAAATGAGAACACCCAAAAGGTTGAGAACACGCGGGAACAGATCTGAACCATTTAAAAAATTAAATCTAAGATTATTATTGAATGGACCATTTATGTAAAATTTTAAAAGTTACAGGTATTAAAGTGTAACTTCAAATGGTGATAAGGGTATTATAGTAATTGGACCTTTACCACCATTATTTAATTCCTATAATTCCTCAATCACTCGCCTATTTCCTTCTATTTCCCATCTCTCTCTTCATCTCTCTCTGTAAACCTAGGTACGCCTCCACCCTACATCATCGATCCACCACAAAAGGGAAAAGAATGGTGAGACAGATTGGAATCGATGAAGCCAAAAAGGGGGAAAGGGAAACAGGATCTCTGAATTGCTTTTGATCAGAAGGAGAGGATTCACGAACAGAGCAGGGATCTGGAGGCATAGTCGATTGGGGAATGTTCGATCCTCGTCTGATCGAGTGACAATGAACGGATGCAGGTCAGAAATCATTTGGGCTGCTCTCGGTTTTTTTTGTTTGAATCAGCGAAAGAGCACCCCTACAAGTCGATGTTAGTTCATCGGTTTTCATTGGAGATTCTAGACCACCAATCGATTTCAAGTTGGAAGGTATGGTCTCGATTTTGCTTGAATGTTACTGTGAAGATAAAGGTTGATGATGGAGGCTATGTCGATGGTGGTTTCCTGGTTACGAAGGGTAAAGGGTATGATTAGGGCTTCCTTTATCTTTCATTTATTCAGAATCAATTCATTGATATATCACCTTTATCTTTCACTTTAAATCCATCTCTTTCACTTTCAATTTTGTGTTTTTTCGATTTTGGGGTTTTCTATCAAGAACATGAAATGATGAAGTATGAAATTGTTTCAGGAGCGAAGAAAGAAGAATAGGGAGCACCTCCACCGATTTGGTGGTTCATCGCAGTAGTGGAGTGGCTGGGGCTATTCTGGCAACCTCTTTACCACTTCGTTTTCTTGTTCCAGTTACTGTCGATGAGAGGGGAGGAAGGCAGAAAGAAAACGACAACAGGGGGTGTTTGGGTTGCTTGGTGTGTCGTAAAACAGTGGGAGAAAACAGAGGGGGCTGCTGCCCTTGGCTCGCCGGAAACCACCAGCAAACACCTCTGGTGGGGGTGTTTTTGTTGCACCTCGAAGATAGGAGAAAAAGAAGGGAGTGTGAGAGGAAATGGAAGAATGAAAAATTATATTTATCTATGAATAGCAGTTATTCATTTGTGGATAGCAGTGCATTCATGTGTGAATAACAGTGAATGAATAGCAGTGCATTCATGTGTGAATAGAAGTGTATTCATTTGTGAATAACAGTGAATGAATGTATTTATTTATGATTAGAGGTATTCATTTATTCAATTCTGAATAACAGGATACTCATTTGTTAATAGCAGTGTATTCATTTGTGAATAACAGTGTAAGCATGTGTTAATGAGTATATTTATTTATGATTAGAGGTATTCTTTTTATGAAGAAATGATAATTTTTACACTCTTTTTATTTTCAATTGATTAAAAAAAGGAATTAGATTACTTGTAAATTGATGTGTATTTATTTGTGATTGGAGTAGTATCAGGTTTTTTGGAAAAAAAATCATTTATGAATACAAATGTACTAATTTGGTGTTCGATTTCTATTCATTTTTTTGAACACAAAAAAACGTGAAATAGGAGAAAAAAAATTGATTTTTTTAAGAATTTTTTTTTCAGTTTTAAAATAAATTTTGGTAAAAATGTTTTTTATATTCCATTAATAAGAAAAATAAAAAATTGAATATTTATTTCTTTTTTGGTAACTGATCCTAAATTTAAGGGAATTTTATTGAATTTTATTTTATTTTAATTTAATTAAAATATACAATTACTAGTATGCTCTTATATATTGATTGGTCCAGAATTGTTCTCGCGTTCTCAACATTTTAAGTGTTCTCATTTGATCCTCTCCCTATATATATATATATATATATATATATATATATATATATATATATATATATATATATATATATATATATATATATATATATATATATATATATATATATATATATATAGAGAGAGAGAGAGAGAGAGGAAGGATCATTTGAGAACTCAAAGTTTCCCGAGAACCCGAGAACCGATTGTGAGCCGTTAGATCAAAATAATAAAAGGCTAGGATGCTCGGTGACGTTTTTGTAAATAAATGGGAAAATTAAACACGGGGGTATGGTTCTGAAATTAATCGAAGGGCATTTATGGTACTGAAGAGATTATCCCCCAAATCAATCGATGCCGCTCTCAAATCCCTCATCGTCTTTGTTCGTCATCCCTCTTTCTCTTACAACTTCATCGTCGATCCTTCCCCAATCCAGAGCCATCGCCTGACATCTGTGGTTTCCTCCGTCAAATGTCTCCGCTATTCATTGAATCAGGTAAGGTGAAGACTACTAATCCATGGTCCTTATCCTCCGTATCATCGATGGTGAATCCACGAGCTAAGAGATCGATGTCATTAGTTTTCATCTTCAATTGCGACAATAGATTGCCAAATACCTGAATATTCTATGATGGATCTTTGATAGCCGAAGTATGTGTAATCACATCGTACAGAAAGAGATCCCCACTAAAGACCAGACTGACACACATGCGTTGAAGATCGATGAAGGACCACAGTTATTGTCGATTTTCAACAAAATCATCGCCGGTTTCAATGAAATCACCATCGATTTCTAGCACAGGTGATTAAAATCACACACATAAAGTCAATTATTGCTCATCGCAACTCAGGTAAGTTCAATTAGTATTCCTAGTTTTATGAATTTGAACTTTTGATTTTGCAGTTCTTGGTTGCGATTATGAACGACACACCGATTTGCCTCGCCGTGTCGGAGCAATTACTCTGCATCACGAGCAACACCTTTGTCAATCCATTGTTCCTCATTGCAGATTCCTGAGCCATTCGATCTCTTGACATGTAACACGAGCTCCAGATCACTCCAATTCCGTGATCTGTCACCGCCGGTGATACTTTCATCAGCCGGTGTACGACCGCCGTTACACAGTTCTCGTCTTCAGAAATCGTCGCCCGTCCTTCGGTACATGTCGACACCATCTCTAGTATCTTCTTCACTTTTTCAATCACTGAAACTGTATTTTTGGACAGGAGAGGATTTTACCCGGTGGTTCTCACGATCCCCTGACAGACGAGTTCCTTTTTCGATTGGTGAGATGTGTTAATCTAGACTCGAATTAGTCTTCTAAGGTACATCTTAATGCCTCCTCTGTATATATATTCAATCAAATTTTGTTCATCATTAAGCCCAATGCCAAAGTGATAGGTTTTAGTTAGTCCGTTTGATTTGAACTATTGTGTTTCTATGCCTCTGCAAATTGCTGATTAAGATACTTATTCATTCGATTTCAAGAACAGAAAGTGGTGATTACCTCAAGTGATTTTCATACTTAAAAAAAACTTAATTACCTCAAGTGCTTCATCCAGCTTCATCAAGTACTTCTCTGTTGTGATTCGACTCTGTTGACAGCATAATAAAAATGTGTAAATCCCATAATAAGCACAAATAACGGAATTTATATAACAAATAATCAACTTACAGGAACTTCAACTGGCTGATCAATGTATCTCCTGGCCTCATAATCCTAATAAAGAAATGAAATGGAAATATAATTAATTTAAGTTCAAACTTGAAGTTTAAGTTATATGATTTAGAAGAAGGCAGCTCACAAGTTCTTGTAAACATCAACAGGGATTTGCTCAATTTAGTTCTTGCTGTCTCTTTTGCAAAAGAACAAGATCAGATTCTTTCAAGGTATTCTTTAAAATTGTTTTAATAGAACTTATTATATATGGTGCTTATTATTGTTTTGGTTTATTTGCTTTGAATGTAGCAACATAGCTGGGTTTATTTGGATCACTGATATTGATATTCCAAGGTTTGATTGAGAGCTCTGAACTTATTAAATATTAAATATAGAATACAAATTAATTTTGTGTTGTATTTACAATTTCAGGAAGAAAATCACATATCTAGCTCCATCAGGAGGAGAACTTCGGAGCAAGTTCTTGTTAATGGGAAGCTTAACTTGGATTGAAACCTAAACTGCAAGTCTTCATTGCCAATTTTTTTTGTTAATGTAAGTCGTTTGTTTTTTAATCCATGTAGCATTGAGGGCCCAACAAGCAAACATGGGTATTTAATTTGTAGTATATGTAGCAAAATTTTGAATGGGTGAATGTGCACATCAACAATTTGAACCCATCAAATGATGACTGGATTGGAGTTTTCTCCCCTGCCAATTTCAGGTTCTTATCATTTGTATTTTCTACTTTTGTCAATTTGTTTATTATATTTATAGCATCCTACTTCCATTTCTTAATTAATTAATAAAAAATGCATTGCTATAATTGCATATATTTCTTAAAGTATAATAATTTTGAGAACATATTTTTTGTCCCGCCTTTTTAGGTGGGACAAAAAGCTGTAATTTTTATCCATCTTGGGATAAAAAATAGACCTGATAGTCTATTGTTTTCAGCATTCAACCTGCTTCCCTGAAAACTCAAGAGTCAGCCCTCCGTATTTATGCACTACACCTATTAAGGTTTGTTCTTTTATTTATGACATGGGTCCTAGATAGTTTTTGGATGTGAATTTTAAAAATGAGTAATCATTTGCTAAAAGATAAGGATAGTTAGGAAATTTTATATATATCTCAATAATTAGTTATCTTGCAACAACTCGTTACATTACTATCCAAATTTAATTATTTTGTCGTATATAATATCCATTGTATTAATTTGGATGTGATTCATATATTTACATGTGAATTATATGTGATTCACATGTAGATCATATGTGATTCACATGTGATTCACATGTAGATCATATGTGATTCACATGTAAATCTCGTGTGATTCACATATTAATCACATGTAAATCATATATGAATGATATGTGATTCACATGTAAATCACAAGTGAATCACATAGGAATTACATGTAAATTACATGTAATTCACATATGAATCACATGTAAATCACGAGTGAAACACATGAATTACATGCGATTCACATGTAAATAACATGTAATTCACATATGAATTACATGCGATTCACATGTAAATAACATGTAATTTACATATGCATTACATGTGATTCACATATGAATCACTTGTGATTCACATGTAAATCATGAGTGAAACACATATGAATTACATGTGATTCACATGTAATTCACATATGAATTACATGTGATTCACATGTAAATCACATGTAATTTACATATGAATAAAATGTGATTCACATGTAAATCATGAGTGAAACACATATGAATTAAATGTGATTAACATGTAAATAACATGTAATTCACATATGAATTACATATGATTCACATGTAAATCACGAGTGAAAAACATATGAATTACATGTGATTCATATGTAAATAACATGTAATTCATAATTCACATATGTAAATAATTTGTAATTCATAATTCACATATGAATTACATGTGATTCACATGTAAATCACATGTAATTTACATATGAATCACATGTGAATATCACATTATATAATCACATGATATAATCTCATGTGAATCTTAAAAGATACAATCACATGGTAGTTAAAAGATACACATTATATAATCACATGATATAATCTCATGTGAATCTTACATGATATATACATGTCCATTTTTGTGAGTGTTCTTGCATTAATCATTTCTTTTTTAATTTTCTTGTAGAATTTGAAGAATTTGTGGAAAATATTGAAGAGGTGAAAAGTGATAAATTGAAGAAAATATGAAAATCTTGATATGAAGAAATGATAGTATTGTGAATCGTTGTAGTTTTTTTTATATTTTATTTTGTATTGAATAAAATACTTGTAGTATTATGTTTATAGATTGATTAATAAAATTAAGATTTTTTATGATTTACTTACGAATATGATTGTATAAGAAAATATTCATATATGCATTTGAAAAAATATGCATATATGCACCTAAAACGTTGATTTTTTTGCTAAAAAGTTAGAGTTTTTTTTTAAATAATATAGTTTTTTTTAAATATACTGATTTTTGAAAATTTACCTTTTAATAAAAAATGCAGTTTTTTTAAATATACTGATTTTTAAATATACTGCAGTTTTTTTTGCAGTTTTTACTTTTTAATAAAAAATACTGCAGTTTTTACATGTAATTCACATATGAATCATTGTAAATTTTTTTTATAAAAACTGCAATTTACTTTTTAAAAATCAGTATATTTAAAAAATTACAGTTTTTTTGAAAAAATTGCAGATTTTTTTTTGAAAAAAAATGCAGTTTTTTTTTTTGGAAAAATTACTGTTTTTTTTTAAATTGCAGTTTTTTGAAAAAAAATTGCAGTTTTTAAAAAAAAAAATCATTTTTTTGAATTTTGTCTGAAAAATTTTAAAAAATCTCCATTGAAAAAAAAAGAAAATTATTTTTTTTAAAAAAATATGAAATTTGATTTTTTATGTTAATTTTTAGAACTTTTATTAATCTTTTCAATAACAAAAAAAAAAAATTAAACATTAAATAAGATTGGTAAGATGACGATCATGTCCTTAATGAATTAATTTCGATCCAACGCTCCACTTTTGGTTCTCGTGTTTTCGGGAAACTTTGAGTTCTCAACGGATGTCAACCATATATATATATATATATATATATATATATATATATATATATATATATATATTAAACAATCTAAAATAGAAATAATCTTATTCTTTTAGAATAGACAAAGTGAATTTCATAAGAAGGAAACTTGTATACGAATTCATTCGTCGAGGAAGATAAGTTGGATGGTGTCCACATATGCCACGCTAGAAAAGGCTACACCATTGATGTTGTTTCTAAATACATACCTACCCTACCATACCCATCATTATATATTTTTTGTTACCTAACATATTCATATTCATGACTGTAATTATATTATTAGATAACAACTAATTTTTCCATTAGTCTGTCAAAAACACAGTCTAAATCAATATATTCATTCCAAGTTGAACTTGAAAATATATTATCAACAGTTCCTAACATCGCTAAGTCATATACGTTTTGGTTCACAATTATTGAAAATAATCAAAATGTGATAGATATTTTTTATTGTATAAGAGCATATATGAATGGATAATTATAAATTGGGGGATGATAAGAGAGTAGACGATGAAGTGCACTTGGTTGTATGCTTTAATGAAAAACAGAGTGTGTAGATAGAGACGCGGAAACAAGAAGATGAGGGACCATGATTGATGATGATGTGCGGTTATCAGGCATCTGATTCTGGATCACATACTTTCATTGAAGAGGCCCCCACCCCCAACACCCACACCCCACCCTCAATCCATCTTTTCTTTACTTGTTAAATCAAATTACTTTTTAGATAAAAGCATTATTGATTATTATGGTATGTTGGATAAAAATATAAAATTGTGATGGCCATGTTGGTAATCGGCTTAAATTGGTTTCGGTTAAAATGGATAATTTTCAAGTATGATGGTTTTTTAAGTATTTGTCAAATATCATGTTTGTTTGACAGCTAATTTATTAGATACGTTTATAAAATTATTAGGCGGCTTTGCACGGAACTGAAATCATATATTTAAAATTTGATAAATATAATTATGTTAATAATATTAGTTAAGTTATAATTTTTTACACTAATTTGTTATATAAAATTGTAACGATTTTAAACAATCTTATAACATTTATTAAAATCATATCATTTAATGGTCGTTATTCGCGTTTGACGTGTAAATAAAACTAAATATGATTCAAGATTTAATGTTATTTTTAAGGTTATGATTAATTAATTTAGAAATTACTTATTTGACGTTTTTTGTAAGGCAACATAATATAATTTATTATTTTATGTTATTTTTAAGTACTAGTAGTTAATTTAAATACCATTTATTTGGAAAGTTGATGGCTTTCACATTTTTGTTATCGCAAAACAAGGGTTCAATATTCTCTAAACCTGATGAGACGTGACTTCTTTTTAAACCATCTGAAGCAAAGATTGGCAGTTGTTCATAAATCATAATGTTACAATGGAGTCAGTTTTGTTCTACTCATGATCAATCATTTTTGTGACAATGTTGTCAATGGACCATTCATCTGATCGCTAACCTCAAAGCCAGTGTAGTGAGTTTGAAATAAATCATAACATGTTTCATAATTAAGAATGTCAAGATCTAGGACGAAGAAAATTTAAGGCTTTAGTATTTGAGATGTCGTAAGGCTTTTATGTTGAGTTAGAGGATGCCGAATTGCCAAACATATTCGTAGAGAAAAAGAAAATTAGGTTTTAAGAGAGAGAGATTAGCCAAGAGATAACTATTATGTAGAATAACGTTTTTCGATAAAGCTTTATCATTGATAATAAATATGATGGTGTATATATTTTTATTTGATGTTCCAAAAAAAAATTGATAATAAATATGATGTATATCTAATATGCATTGAATTTCATAAATGAATTGTTATATTATCATTTTATATTTCATAAAACTTTTTTTTTTCTACAGTACATTAAAATTTACAAAATTCAATGGTACATATTTAAAGATTTATTTAAAAAACTAAAAAGCTTTCTTTTTTAACATTGAAAAGTTCAATAGTCATTATATTCCAAATCTATATTGAAAAGTTCAATAGTCATTATATTCCAAATCTATTAAATATTAATGTGGCATCTAGAATTTCATCAACTGAAAAGACAAGTAAACTTGTCATCTCAACATTTTATTCTAACTTTTTTATTGAACTCTTCATAATAGATGCTCTAAAGAAATAGAAGGGACCAAACTATACATCAACATAAACAAGCACCCTTGGCGAGTGTTATCTCCATGTATTTATCGTCTTTTGATAACAAATATTTCCAATTACACCGTGCCAATCCATATGAATGTAACGAAATCATCAAGTGAGTTAAAATAGATGCTTACCTTAAATACCGATAATTCCATAAATGAAAACAAATAGATCCGCTCGACCAACTTTGCAATTTTGTTCTAGACTTCAAGTTTCAAAAAAATCGTACTTTGAGAGAAATATGTGTTATTATTAATTAGATAATTATAATTTGCAATCAATTTATTTGTTGTAATAACAATAAACAAATAAATATTTTCAGTATATTTATTTTAAGAGTAATATAGCAAAAGGACGTGTACTATTTGTTACCTTGGGGACTTGTCGGTATTCCCCTACAAGTGCAGAAATTCCACAAGCACAAAAGTCAAAAGAACCAACCAACCCCGATGTCCATTATCTCTCTCTTTTTCTTTTTATAATTTTTTCAAAATCATGAAGCGTCGTTTTGTATGAACATATTTTTTTAGGGTACTCTTAAATGCATAAATTATTCGTGTATTGCATAAAAGTGCTCATTAAAGTTGAAAAGGGATGTGATTTTTAACCGAAAAATCAAATCGGAATTGGAACCGAACTGGAATTGGAAACGGTTGGAACCGATTAATGATATTTGGTCCGGTTGCTTCAATCCATTATTTTCAGTTTTCGGTTCTTTCGAATCCAGTGCGGTTCTGATTCCGAACACTTTCTTAGATAACACATTTTCTAGTGGAACCGAACCAAAACCGGTTAGTGGTATTTTGTCTGATTATCGGTTCCTCACTTACTCCTTAATCAGTTTTCGGTTCGGTTCCGAACCCGTTTACATCCCTAATCAAATCCATCATTCAATGATTTTTATTTAAGGCCCTCCAACTTATAACAATAATACATATTACTCCTCTAACTTTTCAATCTTTTTATTTTCAAACCTTATCATCAAATATGTTATTTTTATTTATAACAATATATTTAAAATATATAATTTTAACAATCTATATATATATAAAGGTTGTTAAAATTGTATATTTTAAATATAGTATTATAAATAAAAATAACATATTTGATGAGGTTCTAATTTGTTTGGTTACCAATAAATTTGGTCGGTACATGTTGGTAATGATATATATGCCAATAGGTATTGAGGTTTTGTGAATGAGGATTTCCGTATTGTTGAGTATTGCGGAACATTTTTCGAAACCATGTGTTGTACCAATTATAAGAGGATATATTTATATATCTATATCTATATATACTTATAAAATAGACATTTTTACTTGCACTACATGCATTTGAAACCATCATGATTTTTCAATTTCTTTCTAATAATTAATATAAATTAGTTAATAATGTTAAATTAATACAAAAACTAAATTCTAATCATAAATTAACTAAACTACAGTATTAAAATATCATATTTTATTTTTATTTATAAAATTATGTCCTTAACTTTTTAACATATTAGGTCGGACGGAGCCGGTGCGGGAAGGAGGGGCGGGGTGTTTCCCGCTCCGATGAACACTACATCGGGGGTGCGGGATAGGAGGCGCGGGGAGGAGGTGGGGGGAGGGGTTGCCGCATTCTTACTCCACACCATATTGGTTGTTCAATTTTTTATTTTTTTATTTTATTTTATTTTTTTGGTTCTAACGGTTATATATATATATATATATATATATATATATATATATATATATATATATATATATATATATATATATATATATATATTCTATTCCCCCACTATAAATACCACAACACCCAATATTTTTTTTAACTCATACCTTCTTACTCTCTCCAAAAAATATTAATAAAAATGTCATCATCTTCATCATTCGATTCGACGACTCAAGAGAAGGCTAAGCTTATCGGTTCCGTCATGGCGAAAACGGTTGCATACTTTCAAAACCGACTAGGCGAAACATCATGTGCACGATCTAAACCAAGAAACCCGCCGTTGCGTAGAAATCGTGAAGCCGGACACGATCGTCTTATAGAAGACTACTTTGCAGACGACGTCATCTATGCTGTAAAGTTTCGACGTCGGTTCCGGATGAGGAATGAACTATTCTTACGTATTGGAGTTGGTCATTATGCCCCAACGCATGGCATGGTCATTACATGAGAGGCGACCACAAAGAGCCGACGATCATTCTAGAGGCTATCGCATCACATGATCTTTGGATATGACATGCTTTCTTTGGTCCAGTTGGTGCAAATAATGACATCAATGTGCTAGACCAGTCGCCGGTATTCAACGATATCTACCTTGGAAAGTCGCACGATGTACCTTTTCAAGCAAATGGGGTAGCATATAAGCGTGGACACTATCTTACTGACGATATATATCCTCTTTTGTCTGTTTTTGTGAAATCGTTTACATGTCCTAACGACCCGAAAAGGAAAAAGTTTAAAGTGGCGCAAGAGTCAGCTAGGAAGGATGTGGAGCGAACATTTGGTGTACTTAAGAGGCGTTGTGAAGTACTAGTAGTCGTGGCAAGGTCATATGAAGTGAGAAGGTTACAACACGTAATGTATGCATGTATCATGTTGCATAATATGATTCTTGAAGACGAAGGAAGAGCGATATGTCGGTACAACGAAAATGAAGTTTTTCCAAATGTCGAAGGAGTAGCCGTTGGTACACAAGAGTATAGGGCAAATAGAAGAGAAGTACACAATCGCGACATTCATCACGCCCTTCGTGCTGATTTGGTGGAGCACGTTTATAGGGCTCATATTCAGCCGCCGATAGAGTATTATCACGATGATTTGTTTGACGAATCAGACGAGGATTCTGATATGTTTGTCGAGAGCGAAGATTCCGATGACGAGAGTGACGTTCAGGAGAATAATGATGTAACATCGTAAATTCCAAAACAATTTTTCACTTTTTAAAAATATAATTTCATTCATAAATGTTATCAATCTCCATATATCACATATCAAATCCATAAAATTTATCCCAAGATCACAATACATAAATACTCCACAAGTGTGTACTGATCATGTCGGCGCCTTCCCGCGATCCTCACTGGTACCTGAAACACATAACACAAAACACTGTAAGCATAAATGCTTAGTGAGTTCCTCAAAATACCACATATAACACATATTAGCCACTCGAGGCTATAACTATGTGGGCCTACTGGCCCTAACTCTGTGGACCCTCTGGTCCTAGCTTTGTGGACCTTCCGGTCCTAACTCTGTAAACTCTGGAATACACACAGCATAAATCACATAGAAATAATGCAGTGCAACACATCACATACATAGCATACAAGATACTCTGTCACATAACTCTACTTACCACTCAAGGTAAAGTATAGTGAGAAGACTCACCTCGGATAGCTCGGTAAACCTCGAACTCGGAAATACTGATCTAGCCTTCGCCTAATCACATAAAATAATTACTCTAATTAATACGATTTTCAAAGACTAGGCTAATCCCTCTCTAAGTTCTCTAAGAAGGGTAAAAGACCATTCTACCCCTCCAATGGCTCACAAGTCCAAACATTGACTCAACCCTAAAAGTCAACGAAGTCAACTCTAGTCAACGGTCAAACTTTGACCAGATTCGTCGAGTGCATCTGGGCGACTCGGCGAGTCCACGCAGGTCCTCTGAATCCTTCTAAGCCTCACTTGGCACGTCGAGTCCCTTCTCCACTCGTCGGGTTTCTCTGCAACGAATCACGGGGCAGCCCCGACTCGACTCGTCGAGTCCACTTATGAACTCGGCGAGTTGCTCCCATGACAACACTCAAATGACCTTCTGATCTGCTTCTTAAAACTATAGATCTGACTTCCCCACGACCAATAACCACGAAAAGGTCGAATCTTAACTCACATGCAACGCACCCAAGGCTTCTTTTGGTGAAATAACTACTAAAATGGCCACCTAGGCTCATAACCTCAAAGGAATGGCATAAAGCAGAGTGATAGGGGCTCTCTGGACCTCTTAAGGTCCAGATCTAAGAATCATTTCACCTTGGGACCTCACACTCTCCAGATTCAAGCTAAATAATGCATAAAGAAACCCTAGATTCAACTAAATCATCATAAATACGAGAATAAGCACAGATTGATACCTCCAACAGCTTCCTATGATCAAATGGAAGTAGATCCAAGCTCTCCAACCCGCCTAGCTTGTCCTTCCTCCTTCCTTCTTGCTAAAACACACAAGAAATGGTGAACAATGGCCTCATTTCTCACTCACAAGACTCACAGATGCTCTGGTACTCTCAAAGACGAAGGTAGCCGCAAATAAGGGCCATAAGGTCCTTTAAATAGGGTGCAGGCCCGGGGATTTAGGGTTTCAGCCCACAGCGCGGACTCGTCGAGTCCACCCTTTCCGACTCGTCGAGTCCATTCATTAATCGAGTCAGCATTCGCGATCCTACTCGACGAGTCTAAGCGTCAACTCGTCGAGTCCCTCTCTTTAACTCAAAATAAATGATCAAAACATAATACCTGGAAATCCGGATGTTACAATTCTCCCTCACTAGAATCAGACTTCGCCCTCGAAGTCATGCCCTGCAAACAACTCTGGATGCTGCTCCCGCATCTCCAATTCCGGCTCCCAGGTCAGCTCGGACCCTCTCCGATGTTGCCACCGGACTTGAACCAGGGGCACCTCTTTGTTCCTCAGAACCTTGATCTTCCGATCCATAATCGCAACTGGCCTCTCAACATAATTCAGGCTTGCATTCACCTGAATATCCTCCAATGGCACCACCGCCGACTCGTCGGCTATACACTTCCTCAGCTGAGATACGTGGAAGGTATCATGAATCTGACCCAACTCCGCAGGTAGCTCCAAACGATATGCTACCCTGCCCACCCTGGCGGTCACCCTGAACGGACCAATGTACCGGGGCCCCAGCTTACCCCTCTTCCTGAATCGGATCACTCCTTTCCAAGGAGATACCTTCAGGAGTACGAAATCTCCCACCTGAAACTCCAGCTCGGATCGTCGCCTATCCGCATAACTCTTCTGGCGACTCTGAGCTGTCAACAACCTATGCCTGACCTGCTGTATCTGCTCTGTCGTCTGAAGCACTAACTCAGTGCTACCCAACACTCACTGCCCGACCTCTCCCCAGCAGATAGGAGTCCGACACCTCCTCCCATACAACAACTCAAAGGGAGGCATACCGATACTCGAATGGTGGCTGTTGTTATAAGAAAACTCAGCCAACGGCAAATACGTGTCCCAACTTCCTCCAAAGTCCAATACACATGCTCGAAGCATGTCCTCGAGCGTCTGAATCGTCCGCTCACTCTGTCCGTCCGTCTGTGGGTGGTATGCGGTACTGAAATGCAGCCTCGTACCCAACTCCTCATGGAATTTCTTCCAGAACCTGGAAGTGAAACGCACATCTCGATCTGACACAATCAAGATCGGTACTCCATGCTGCGATACCACCTCTCTCACATACAATTCTGCCAGCCTCTCTGCGAAAGAGCTCTCACTGATGGCAAGGAAATGAGCGCTCTTCGTCAGCCGGTCAACGATCACCCAAATTTCATCGACACCCCTTGCAGTCCTCGACAATTTGGTGATAAAATCCATGGAAATCTGTTCCCACTTCCACTGGGGAACCTCAAGTGGCTGCAACTTGCCATGCGGACGCTGGTGCTCGGCCTTAACCCTGCGACAGGTCAAGCACCTCTCCATGAACCACGCAACATCCCTCTTCATACAGGGCCACCAATAGTCTTTCTTCAGGTCCAAATACATCTTAGTGGCCCCGGGATGGATCGAGAACCTCGATCTGTGCGCCTCCTCCATCAGAATGGTACGTGCCCCCCCCCCTCAAATGGCACCCAAATTCGACCCTGAAAGGTCATAAGTCCTCGCCTATCGGCAACGAACTCAGACACATGCCCGATCACCCGCTCTCTCTTGCGGTTCTCCGGCCTCATGGCCTCAACCTGAGCCTCCCGAATGGTGTCCAACACCGGAGTCATCACCGTCAACCTCAAACAAACATCACGTATCGGGGCACTCTCCGCCCTACAACTCAGGGCATCGGCTACAACGTTAGCCTTGCCCGGGTGGTATATGATCTCACACTCATAATCCTTTACCACATCCAACCATCTCCTATGGCGCATATTCAGGTTGGGCTGATCCATCAAATACTTCAAGCTCTTGTGATCCGTGTATATGGTACACCGGACCCCATACAGATAGTGACGCCAGATCTTGAGGGCGAACACCATAGCCCCCAACTCCAGATCGTGAGTAGGATACCTCGCCTCATGAGGCTTCAGCTGCCTCAATGCGTATGCTATCACATGCCCTCTCTGCATCAGCACCGCACCCAATCCTGATATCGACGCGTCACAATACACTATAAAATCCTCCATCCCCTCCGGAAGGGCTAACACCGGGGCTTCGCATAATCTCTGGCGAAGTGTCTCAAAGGAGGTCTGCTGCTCTGGGCCCCAACTAAAAGCCACGCCCTTCCGGGTCAACCTGGTGAGGGGAACAACAATCTTGGAGAAATCTTTAATAAATCTCCTATAATAGCCGGCCAACCCCAGAAAACTCCTGATCTCGGTGGGGGATCTCGGCACCTCCCAACTCATCACCGCCTCAATCTTGGCCGGATCGACCAATATCCCATTCTGGTTAACGAGATGTCCCAGGAACTGGACCTCTCGTAACCAGAAATCACACTTGGAGAATTTGGCGTAAAGCCTCTCTGATCTCAGAACTCCAAGAATCTCTCTCAAATGCTCCTCATGCTGCTCCCTGGACCTCGAATACACCAATATATCATCAATGAACACTATCACCGAACGATCCAACATCGGTCTGCACACCCTGTTCATGAGATCCATGAATGCCGCCGGTGCATTTGTGAGCCCGAAAGGCATCACCACGAACTCGTAATGCCCATAACGAGTCCTGAACACCGTCTTCTGGATATCCTCATCACGCACTCTCATCTGATGATATCCAGACCTCAGATCGATCTTGGAGAACCAAGACGCTCCCTGCAACTGATCGATCTTGACCGTTAACTTGTTCAACTCCCGGTAATTGATGCACATCCGGTGTGAACCATCCTTTTTCTTTACAAAAAGGATCGACGCTCCCCATGGCGAGCTACTCGGCCGAATAAACCCTTTCCACAACAGCTCCTGAAGCTGTGAGGATAACTCATGCATCTCTGGTGGCGCAAGGCGATAGGGCGCCTTGGCGATAGGCGCTGCCCCCGGAACCAAATCGATACGGAACTCTACTTACCTCTCGGGAGGCACACCCAGGAACTCCTCGGGGAAAACATCCGGGAACTCACGCACTATCGGAACCTCATCGACCGATCTCGGCCTCTCCGCATCAAACCTCATATCCATCACATAAGCCACAAACCCACTACAGCCCTGCTGTAGGCTCTGCCTCGCTCTAGCGGCCGAACAAAACGTTGACCCAGAACGGGTACCCTCACCGTACACCGTAAGAACTCCCCCACTAGGGTCTCGTATGGTGACCAGCTGTCGCTCGCAGTCGATGACCGCTCCAAATCTGCTCAACCAGTCCATGCCCACGATGACACAGACATCTCCCATCGCAATCGGGACCAAATCAATCGGAAAATCAACGCCGAAGATCTCGAGTACACATCCTCGAATCACATCAGTGGCATACACCGCTCTCTCGTCAGCTATGGAAACTCGCAGAGGTCGACTCAACGCCTCTCGACGGATACTGATGTGCTGACTAAAGGCTAATGATACAAAAGATCGACTCGCACCCGAGTCAAATAACACCAAGGCAGGTACAGAACTCATAAGGAAAGTACCTACGCATGTCATAATATAAGCACAATATCTCAAACTCAAAATAAATACATGAAAGAATACATACCAGCCACGACATCGGGCGCTGCGCGGACCTCCTCCGCTGTCAACTGGAAGGCTCTCCCTCGTGCCTTCGGTGCCTCAGCCTTCACCCGCTGACTCTCGGTAGCTCGTACAGTAGTAGGGGTAGATCCCTACGATGCTCCATGTGCTGACCCCCGCAGCTGCGGACACTCGGCCTTCCGGTGTCCGGTCTGGTTGCAGTGGAAACAGACTGCAAACCCCTTGGGGCAATCCTTGGCCATGTGCTCCTCCTTGCCACACTTGTAGCAAGACCCTGCTCTACAAATCCCCTCATGACCCTTGCCGCACTTGCCACAAGTGCGGCCCTTCTGGTTCCCTGATCTCGAATCGGCGGGCTTGGCCTGCTTGGCTGTCGGCTGGGACTGTGCCGGTCGCCGATCCCTCCCCTGAGACTCCGCCTCCTCCCTAGCCTGAGTCTCAAGCTCTATCTTCTTCTTCCGAGCATTCACCTGAAACTCGGCAAATGTCCGGTACGACGAGTTCGCCACGAACTCGCGGATGTCTCTCCTCAAAATGCTCAAATACCGACTCATACGTGCCTGCTCGGAAGACATGTGCTCAGGGCAGAACATCGCCCTCTCATGGAACATCCTGGTGATCACAGTAACAGACTCAGTACCTTGCTTGAGGGTCAAGAACTCATGGGCCAACCGTTCCCTTTCCATCGGGGGAACGTACTCATCACGGAACATAGCGGTGAACCTCTCCCAGGTCACTGCGGCAAGCTCTGCAGAAGAATAGTGCGTTGTCACAAACTTCCACCAGTCCTTCGCTCCCAAGCGAAGCTGGTTCAGTGCGAACCGAACTCTCAGATGCTCCGGACAAGAACACGTATAGAAGCATCCCTCGATGTCAGAAACCCACCTCATCGCAACAATGGAAAGTTGGTTGAAGATGTTTACATGGTTCAGCCAGAGGGTTTTGTCAGTACAGAGTACCCCAGTAGAGTGTGTAAGCTCGAGAAATCAATTTATGGATTAAAACAGGCACCTCGCAGATGGAATCTTTGCTTTGATGAGAAAGTCAAAGAATTTGGCTTTTCAAGGAGTGAAGATGAATCTTGTGTCTATATCAAGGCTAGTGGGAGTATAGTCAGCTTTTTGGTACTGTATGTGGATGACATACTACTCATAGGAAATGACATCCCAACCCTGCGGGAAGTAAAGTCCTGGCTTGGGAAGTGTTTCGCTATGAAGGACCTTGGAGAAGCTGCCTATATCCTAGGGATAAGGATTTTGATAAACAGGAGTAAAAGAATAATTGGACTTAGTCAAAGCACCTATGTGGACAAAGTGTTGAAAAGGTTCAACATGCATAACTCCAAGAAAGGAGAGTTACCCATCCAGAGTAATGTCAGATTGAGTAAGACACAAAGCCCTAGTACTGAGGTTGAGATAGCAGAAATGAGTCGAATACCTTATGCTTCAGCTGTAGGATCGATCATGTATGCTATGACGTGTACTCGACCTGATGTAGCCTTTGCTTTGAGCATGGTTAGCAGGTATCAGGGGAACCCTGGCAAGGTACACTGGATTGCGGTAAAGAATATGCTCAAGTACCTACGGAGGACTAAGGACTGGGTCCTTACCCTCGGTGGCAGTGAGGACTTGAGAGTTGTAGGGTACAGTGATGCTAGCTTTCAGACTGACAAGGATAATTTGCGCTCTCAGTCGGGCTGGGTCTTTACTCTAAACGGAGGGGCAATTACTTGGAAAAGTTCCAAGCAGGAGACAGTGGCTTATTCCACTTGTGAATCAGAGTATATAGCAGCAAGCGAGGCAGTAAAGGAGGCTATATGGCTAAAGAACTTCATCGGAGACCTTGGAGTTGTACCAGCTATAAAGGAGCCAATGGAGATTTTCTGTGACAACAATAGTGCGGTTGCCTTAGCCAAGGAACCAAGAGATCATGGGAGATCCAGACACATTGACAGAAAATATCACTTCATCAGACATCGAATAGAAGAAGGAATCCTCGTGGCAAAGAGGGTATCATCGGATGAGAACCCAGCAGATCCCCTCACGAAGGGACTGACTCGGGCTTAGCATCTCCAGCATGCTCGGAGCATAGGGCTGAAGGATGATATTAGTTTTAGTAGTTAGATAATCTTGAAATTTGTAAAATGTAATTGACATTTGATGATAAATAAAAGCTGTTATTTATGAGTAAAGTGTTGCTATCTCTTGTCAATCGTTTACTATTATTTCTTTTTGCATGTTTTGACTTCCAGAGTAATTATGTTATGGTTTATATCATATTATTCAAACTCTCCACAGTCGGTCATATGTTGGAAGTAGATATGAATCAAGACTGTCATGGGTTGGCTTGTAGAGGTCTAAGATGTTAGACAAAGCGGGGCTACAACACTCATGAGTGCTCATAAGTTCTGAGTATTGGATTCAACCCACGCTCACTTGTATCACTTCATGGAATTTATCTCGAGTGATCGTGAGACGGTAATATCATATAAGTCTTCAAACCTAGAGATATGATTTGTTGCCTATGAGTTGGTTATGCATTGATTGCACGAAAACGCATTGGTAACTCGATGTTATAAACCGTGCCTTTGTGTGTAGTTCAACAAGTAGTAGAGAAAACATATGAGTCGAAGTTTATCTGTTCCTTCAAGGATTAGAAGCGATATCTGGGCCCCTCGATGATTTTGTTTTGACCTATGTACCGGGCCCGGTCAGAACTAAATTGATGTGTTCAGTTAAGTTCTATGTCAAACAAATCGGAAATCGGGAAACAAAATGCTGGACAATAAGCAAGACCATGTTCCATGTATTTGTCCGGCTGATATCTAGAACAGAGGATTATATGATCACTTATCTAAAATGGCGCTTCATAGTTCAACAGAGTTTAAAGAGCTACGATTGCTGGTCGGTTCCTGAAGTCATACTTGCAACTATAGTTATTAGACTTATCCAAGTGGGAGACTGTTGGATATAGTGTCTAAGTCCATAACTATATTTGGTATGTACTTGACCCGACCCGGCATGGTCCATTTGGGTTGCACTTCACCCGAACAATTTATGGATAATCGTTTGAGAATAGTATAAGTTATGATTTATTAATATATTATAAGTTCTAATATATTAATATAAAATCATATTATTTAATTAGTGTTGATCTATAATTAATTTAGAATTAATTTAGAGATCAAAAGTATGACTAATTAAATATGGGCTCTTGTATTTATATAGTGTGGGCTAATGCTTATTTGGAATGGGCTAGGCTTGCATGGAAAGTCCATGGATACTCCATGGAGCTTTAACCCATGGATCTCATGGAAATGAAAAGACATGGGTATTAGGGTTTACATGGATGTAACCCTAATCCACCACACTATATAAAGGAGGCTTTGGTTCTTGAAATAACACTAGTTGATGTGTGTAAACCAAGAGGGCCGATTTCAAGAAGTTTGTGACTATTCTCTCAAGTTTCCAAGTTTGTGGTGATTTGTGACTTCCATTTGAGGCATCCACATTATTGGTGCTAGGCTCTCAAACTCCAAGCAATCAACTACTACTACAAGGTAAGTAATTCTACTAGTTTTATTTGATTCAAGTATACCATGCCATGCTAGTTAGGATAAGAACCTTGGAAAAATAATTATTTGCATGTATCTTAGTCAAACATAGATCCAAGGTTTCTAGGGTTGCATGTACACCATAGGAGTGTTAGAATGCTCAAAACCCATCAGTGGTATCAGAGCCTGGTTTGTTTATTTGATACTTGATGCAAAAAAAAAAACTTGAAAAATCGATGTTTTGTTCAAAAGCTCGTATCAAAATTTCAAGTTTTGTATATGTACTTACGATTCTTGAAATTTTTGATATGAACACTCATAAACATATGAGTTTAGAAGATCATAGAAATTATGTGCTAATAATTGATTAGATTAATTCTTGATCTTTATGTGTTTTAATGGAGTCCATAACTAGTTCTTAAGTTATGGATAACCAAAAGTCACATTTATAAATAACCATTAAAAGAACACATAGGTTACAAAAAATGAAGAGTCTTCATTTTTAATAACCATTAACTCATAAGTTATGAGAAATGAAAAGTTTTGAAAGTTTACAAAACTTGCCCTCAAGTTTTGGAACATGTAAAGTCATATTAAAAACTTTAGTTCCAACCCCTAGAATTTTAAAAGTTAAAATTCAACCCTTATACTTTATAATATTATAAGTTTAATAATATTTATATATATATATATATATATATATATATATATATATATGTATAAGATCAAGTCGTCTTACCGCTAGTACGCCTCATTCACGAAGCCGGTCTATAAGGGGGGTATAAGGTTGTTGCCTATAAAATGGCAACTTAATGGGTGTCCACTCTCACCCACCACTTCCTTGATCGGTGGAGGGTCGTTAGCCGAACGGGTAGGAAAAGGACTTATAAATTCTCATTAAAAGTATAATGATAATACTAAAGTAACTAAACTTTATTGAATTCCCAATCTTAGTTATTTTAGGAAAATGTGAATAAGGTGCTAATCCATGAAATTACACTTTACACTTTATTTAAGTCGTTAGTGGAGCGTGTGTGGTTAACCGGCACACTAACTTGAACTTAACAAGGTAGGTAAAGGGTGACTTAATGTTTATCATAGTATCGATGGAGCGTGTGTGGTTAACCGGCACATCGATTGAGGGGTAATACATTAAGGGTACCAAGTAATTTGCATGGTTACTTCACACCTTGTTTTGTGATCCTCGGCATCCCAGTCACAAAACTTGAAGGGCACACTCGAGATTGAAACATGTCATTGAAGAAAGTTCAATGAATCTCAAAGAATATAGGAGTTTCTAAACCAATTAAAACCTAATTAAATATTTCGTTTTTCATGGTGGAAATTGGTGAATCGTCATTCACCTACCTTCAAATATCTTATAGCTTAGATTACCGCATCCCCCTTCTAAGTTATAAAATATTGTGTTGGGTCCTAGCCTTTATATTACATTTGGGTGTTTTGTTAAGGACTATCTCTATATCTAATCTAATCTATTCCCTCTTCTTTTCAGATGTCTTCCAATAACAATGCTTATGGCTCAAACCCTACTAGCTCCTTCTCTCTCATGAATCTTTGTGGGAGAGTCATCTTTGATGGGTCCAACTTTACAGATTGGATCAGAAACATTAGGATGGTCACTCGGTATGAGAACAAAGAATATGTTCTCGACAAGGAGCTGAAGGTACCCGAGCCAACTGCTACTCCTGAAGAGCTTGCTGAATATGAGGTACATGAAAGAGATGCTACAAAAGTGGCATGCATCATGATGGCCACCATGACAGCCGAGCTCCAAAAGTTCTATGAGGACTATTATCCTTTTGAGATGCACCAGGACTTGATGGACCGCTACCATCAAAGTGCTCGTCAAGAGCGATATGAAATAATCTCCTCCATGATAACAACCCGAATGAAGGATGGTGAACCCATCACGGGCCACATGCAGAAAATGCAAAGGTATGTGGACCGTTTACTGAAGCTGAATGTGAACTTCCCTGAGGAGTTAGCAATAGACATCATTTTGCACTCCTTTCCATCGTGTTATGATCAATTCCGCATGACATATCACATGAACAAGGAAGAAGTCACCCTCAGCAAACTTCAAGGACTCTTGAAGACCGCCGAAAGTGGTCTAAAGGGTAAGTCGGTTGTTACTACTCCTACTCCTACTCCAACTGCGGCCAATGTCTTGGCAATCGGGCATGGCAAAGGGAAGAAGAGAAAGAACCCTTCTAAGGGTACCAAGGGTAAGACCCTTGAAGGCTCCTCTTCAAGCAAAACCAAGAAAGGTTTTGTCACTCCTTCTGCTAACCCTAATGCGGCTGAATGCTTCTATTGCCATGAAAAGTCGCACTGGAAGCGAAACTGCCCAAAGTACCAGCAAGATTTGAAGGATGGGAAAGTAAAACCCAACCATGCAGGTATATACACTATATTGTCTAATAACTCACCTCATTCTAAGTCTTGGGTCCTTGATACAGGTTGTGGTATTCACATATGTTGTGATTTGCAGGGACTAAAAAGAAGTGAGAATGTGGAGCAGGGAAAGATAAACTTGATCATGGGAAACAGGAAAGCTTCACCTGTCACCAAGATAGGAGTTTATTCCTTAGTGCTAAATAGTGGGTTTACATTAGATTTGAATAAATGTTATTATTCGCCAGAAATGGCAAGAAATGTTATTTCCTTTCATGCATTGTATAAACAAGGTTTTACCTTTTATTTTGATAATAATAATGGTAGTATTGATGCTTTCTTTAATAATGTTCTTTATTTTAAAGCATTACCTTGTGATGGCGTGTATGAAATTGTATCTGTTGTAGATAATCTAGGAAATAATGTATTGTGTATTAACTCTTCCACTAGCTTAGATAAAGCATCCTTATGGCATTTTCGTCTTGGACATGTAAGCAAGAAACGCATAGGCCAACTCCAAAAGGATGGAGTCTTGGAGTCATTTGACCTAAAGTCAGATGATAGTTGTGAATCTTGTTTGCTTGGTAAAATGACAAAGTCACCTTTTACTGGCACTTGTGCTAGGGGTGAAGGTTTGTTGGACCTCATACACACGGATGTGTGTGGACCCTTCAGAACCGCCACAAGAGATGCTAATCGGTTCTATGTGACTTTTACTGATGATTTTAGTAGATATGGATATGCCTACCTAATCAAGCATAAGTCAGAAACCTTTGAGAAATTCAAAGAGTTTAAGCAAGAAGTGGAGAATCAGTTGGGCAGAAACATTAAGATGCTTCGATCCGATCGTGGTGGTGAGTATCTTAGTACTGAGTTCCTTGACTATCTTAAGGAATGTGGGATTGTCTCACAATTGACACCTCCTAGGACACCACAGTTGAATGGTGTAGCTGAGAGGCGCAATCGGACCTTGTTGGACATGGTTCCTTCCATGATGAGTCGAGCTTCGCTACCAATCTCATTTTGGGGGTATGCCTTAGAGACTGCCGCCCATATCCTTAATCTAGTCCCTACAAAGAAGGTTGCCAAAACACCTCACGAGGTGTGGACTGGAAAAGTTCCCAATCTAGACCACATCAAGATTTGGGGTTGCGAGGCTTTCGTGAGACGCGAGACTCACGATAAGCTCGAACCCCGAAGCGAAAGGTGTATTTTCATCGGCTACCCATAGAAATCCTTTGGTTACATCTTCTACGGACCCAGTGATAATGTGGTCTTTGTAGCAAGAAGATGATTCTTTCGAGAGAGAGAATTCATGAGCCAAGGAGACAGTGGGAGGCAAATTGACCTTGAGGAAATTCAAGAGTCAAGTGGTGAAGGAACCTCAAACCCTAGCCCTCAACCTGAGGAGGAAACTCCTGTTGAGCCGACTGAAGAATCTATACCTCTGAGGCGTTCCACCAGAGTTAGGACTGCACCTGAGCATTATTATGGTTTCCATATTACTGCAGAAGGTGAGACACTTATCAGTGATAACACCCTGGCAAATCTGGATGAGCCTAACAGCTACACGGAAGCCATGGCAGGCCCTGAGGCTGCTAAATGGAAAGAGGCTATGGATAGCGAGATACAGTCCATGTATGACAATCAAGTTTGGAACTTGGTTGACAATGTACCTGATCGTAAGATAGTTGGGTGCAAATGGATCTTCAAGAAGAAGACCGACATGGATGGTAATGTACACACTTATAAGGCACGACTGGTTGCAAAGGGTTATTCTCAAACTCCGGGAGTTGATTATGATGAGACCTTTTCACCAGTGGCCAAGATTAAGTCTATTAGGGTTCTGTTAGCCATTGCTGCATTTCATGATTATGAAATATGGCAAATGGATGTCAAAACCGCTTTCCTTAATGGAAAGTTGGCTGAAGATGTTTACATGGTTCAGCCAGAGGGTTTTGTCAGTACAGAGTACCCCAGTAGAGTGTGTAAGCTCGAGAAATCCATTTATGGATTAAAACAGGCACCTCGCAGATGGAATCTTTGCTTTGATGAGAAAGTCAAAGAATTTGGCTTTTCAAGGAGTGAAGATGAATCTTGTGTCTATATCAAGGCTAGTGGGAGTATAGTCAGCTTTTTGGTACTGTATGTGGATGACATACTACTCATAGGAAATGACATCCCAACCCTGCAGGAAGTAAAGTCCTGGCTTGGGAAGTGTTTCGCTATGAAGGACCTTGGAGAAGCTGCCTATATCCTAGGGATAAGGATTTTGAGAAACAGGAGTAAAAGACTAATTGGACTTAGTCAAAGCACCTATGTGGACAAAGTGTTGAAAAGGTTCAACATGCATAACTCCAAGAAAGGAGAGTTACCCATCCAGAGTAATGCCAGATTGAGTAAGACACAAAGCCCTAGTACTGAGGCTGAGATAGCAGAAATGAGTCGAATACCTTATGCTTTAGCTGTAGGATCGATCATGTATGCTATGACGTGTACTCGACCTGATGTAGCCTTTGCTTTGAGCATGGTTAGCAGGTATCAGGGGAACCCTGGCAAGGTACACTGGACTGCGGTAAAGAATATCCTCAAGTACCTACGGAGGACTAAGGACTGGGTCCTTACCCTCGGTGGCAGTGAGGACTTGAGAGTTGTAGGGTACAATGATGCTAGCTTTCAGACTGACAGGGATAATTTCCGCTCTCAGTCGGGCTGGGTCTTTACTCTAAACGGAGGGGCAATTACTTGGAAAAGTTCCAAGCAGGAGACAGTGGCTTATTCCACTTGTGAATCAGAGTATATAGCAGCAAGCGAGGCAGCAAAGGAGGCTATATGGCTAAAGAACTTCATCGGAGACCTTGGAGTTGTACCAGCTATAAAGGAGCCAATGGAGATTTTCTGTGACAGCGATAGTGCGGTTGCCTTAGCCAAGGAACCAAGAGATCATGGGAGATCCAGACACATTGACAGAAAATATCACTTCATCAGACATCGAATAGAAGAAGGAATCCTCGTGGCAAAGAGGGTATCATCGGATGAGAACCCAACAGATCCCCTCACGAAGGGACTGACTCGGGCTAAGCATCTCCAGCATGCTCGGAGCATAGGGCTGAAGGATGATATTAGTTTTAGTAGTTAGATAATCTTGAAATTTGTAAAATGTAATTGACATTTGATGATAAATAAAAGCTGTTATTTATGAGTAAAGTGTTGCTATCTCTTGTCAATCGTTTACTATTATTTCTTTTTGCATGTTTTGACTTCCAGAATAATTATGTTATGGTTTATATCATATTATTCAAACTCTCCACAGTCGGTCATATGTTGGAAGTAGATATGAATCAAGACTGTCATGGGTTGGCTTGTAGAGGTCTAAGATGTTAGACAAAGCGGGGCTACAGCACTCATGAGTGCTCATAAGTTCTGAGTATTGGATTCAACCCACGCTCACTTGTATCACTTCATGGAATTTATCTCGAGTGATCGTGAGACAGTAATATCATATAAGTCTTCAAACCTAGAGATATGATTTGTTGCCTATGAGTTGGTTATGCATTGATTGCACGAAAACGCATTGGTAACTCGATGTTATAAACCGTGCCTTTGTGTGTAGTTCAACAAGTAGTAGAGCAAACATATGAGTCGAAGTTTATCTGTTCCTTCTAGGATTAGAAGCGATATCTGGGCCCCTCGATGATTTTGTTTGACCTATGTACCAGGCCCGGTCAGAACTAAATTGATGTGTTCAGTTAAGTTCTATGTCAAACAAATCGGAAATCGGGAAACAAATGCTGGACAATAAGCAAGACCATGTTCCATGTATTTGTCCGGCTGATATCTAGAACAGAGGATTATATGATCACTTATCTAAAATGGCGCTTCATAGTTCAACAGAGTTTAAAGAGCTACGATTGCTGATCGGTTCCTGAAGTCATACTTGCAACTATAGTTATTAGACTTATCCAAGTGGGAGACTGTTGGATATAGTGTCTAAGTCCATAACTATATTTGGTATGTACTTGACCCGACCCGGCATGGTCCATTTGGGTTGCACTTCACCCGAACAATTTATGGATAATCGTTTGAGAATAGTATAAGGTATGATTTATTAATATATTATAAGTTCTAATATATTAATATAAAATCACATTATTTAATTAGTGTTGATCTATAATTAATTTAGAATTAATTTAGAGATCAAAAGTATGACTAATTAAATATGGGCTATTGTATTTATATAGTGTGGGCTAATGCTTATTTGGAATGGGCTAGGCTTGCATGGAAAGTCTATGGATACTCCATGGAGCTTTAACCCATGGATCTCATGGAAATGAAAAGACATGGGTATTAGGGTTTACATGGATGTAACCCTAATCCACCACACTATATAAAGGAGGCTTTGGTTCTTGAAATAACACTAGTTGATGTGTGTAAACCAAGAGGGCCGATTTCAAGAAGTTTGTGACTATTCTCTCAAGTTTCCAAGTTTGTGGTGATTTGTGACTTCCATTTGAGGCATCCACATTATTGGTGCTAGGCTCTCAAACTCCAAGCAATCATTTACTACTACAAGGTAAGTAATTCTACTAGTTTTATTTGATTCAAGTATCCCATGCCATGCTAGTTAGGATAAGAAGCTTGGAAAAATAATTATTTGCATGTATCTTAGTCAAACATAGATCCAAGGTTCTAGGGTTGCATGTACACCATAGGAGTGTTAGAATGCTCAAAACCCATCACATTCTACCCTTCCAATGGCTCACAAGTCGAAACATTGACTCAACCCTAAAAGTCAACGAAGTCAACTCTAGTCAACGGTCAAACTTTGACCAGACTCGGCGAGTCCACGCGGGTCCTCTGAATCCTTCTAAGCCTCACTTGGCACTTCGAGTCCCTTCTCCACTCGCCGGGTTTCTCTGCAACGAATCGCGGGGCAGCCCCGACTCGACTCGTCGAGTCCACTTATGAACTCGGCGAGTTGCTCCCATGACAACACTCAAATGACCTTCTGAGGTCAGATCTGCTTCTCAAAACTATAGATCTGACTTCCCCACGACCAATAACCACGTAAAGGTCGAATCTTGACTCACATGCAACGCACCCAAGGCTTCTTTTGGTGAAATAACTACTAAAATGGCCACCTAGGCTCATAACCTAAAAGAAATGGCATAAAGCAGAGTGATAGGGGCTCTCTGGACCTCTTAAGGTCCAGATCTAAGAATCATTTCACCTTGGGACCTCACACTCTCCAGATTCAAGCTAAATAATGCATAAAGAAACCCTAGATTCAACTAAGTCATCATAAATACGAGAATAAGCACAGATTGATACCTCCAATAGCTTCCTCTGATCAAATGGAAGTAGATCCAAGCTCCCCAACCCGCCTAGCTTGTCCTTCCTCCTTCCTTCTTGCTAAAACACACAAGAAATTATGAACAATGGCCTCCTTTCTCACTCACAAGACTCACAGATGCACTGGTACTCTCAAAGACGAAGGTAGCCGCAAATAAGGGCCATAAGGTCCTTTAAATAGGGTGCAGGCCCGGGGATTTAGGGTTTCAGCCCACAGCGCGGACTCGTCGAGTCCACCCTTTCCGACTCGTCGAGTCCATTCATTAATCCAGTCAGCATTCATGATCCTACTCGACGAGTCTAAGCGTCAACTCGTCGAGTCCCTCTCTTTAACTCAAAATAAATGATCAAAACATAATACCTGGAAATCCGGATGTTACAAATGAAGACGATGAGGTCGATGACGAGGACGATGATTCCGAGTGACGTATTTTGGTTTTTTTAAAATTAGGATATTAATTATGTTTTATATGTTGTGGTTTGTTTGATTTTTTGTTTGTGTTTTTTTTTTAATTTTCTACTTATTTAAATATTAGATTTAATGTAATTTTTATTTTAATTAATGAAATGCTTTTTATTTTTAATTAAATTTTATGTTTATTATTATTTTAAAAATCATAAATCATAAAATTGAATTAATTTTATTTAAAAAAATAAATAAACAAATAGTGATGGAAGTTTCCCACCCATTCCTCCGGTTTAGGTTAGGGAAAGGAAAATGAGGGAAAGGATGTTGTGGCCCACAAAAAATGAGGGGAGTTTCCCACCCACATCCTCCGGTCTTATAGTTAACTTATTAATTTAGATATGTTGTCGTATGTGAACAATTGTCATTTTAAACTTGAAAAAAATCAAGAGATTATTTTATAAATAATTAAAAATTATAAATTATTATGTTAAACCTAAATTGTAACTCTAAATTAACAAACAAAAAAACATGAAACTATTTTGTATAATCATTAAGAATTTTCAAATAGTTAGCTTAAAAATAACTTACAGTAAGAATAGTTAAAAGTAATACTATATAAAAAAATTATAATGTTATTTTTAAACACAAAAACAATGTTTTTTTTGTTTTAAATAATTAGAATCAAAGAAACTAACAATATTCATCAAATAAATTATAAAAAGGTTAAATTTCTGAACCCAAATTATAATAATTGAGTTTTCAAATACGTTATTTTAAATAACTTACAACAAAAATAGTTAATAGTAACATTATATACAAAAATTATATTGTTACCATTAAAAACAAATTTGATGTTTTAAATAATCACAATGATAGAAATTAAAATTTAAAGTAAATAAAATTTTTAAAATTAATTAATCTTAACAACAACTATAAATATCATTAAACCGTGTATTATATTTAATTTCATTCATGAGTAACCTACAGATAGAGGTCATTGAGACAATTAAGATAGAATAGAATTTTAAGAGATATCAACATTATCATATAATTCAAAACAAACAATGTTTATACCAACTTACTATAAATTTATTATATAAGAGTTAATAACGTCATTGATACATTTAAAAAAAAAACATATATTTGTAAAGATTTTAAATATATTGTTGTATTCTGCGCAACGCGCGGGTATTCGCCTAGTATAAATATAAATTGTGACCTGCCTTAAATAATTGAAGTGTACCCTGATGTTTTTGGTAAAAAAATATGTATAAATCAAGATCTTTAAAGCCCAAATTTTATATTTTTAATAGGCCAAATACTCAATTCATAGATATAATCCAATAAGAAATAACCCAAAAATAAATAAATAATTAGGCAAATAAAGGAAAAATGGAAATAAAAGACGTTTTCACTATTTACCACATCGTTTTCTTATGGTTCACAAAATATGTTGATACACACAGTTGCATAAATCAGAAATTGTTGATTAGCTATTCGACTCCCAAGAGGTTGCATGTTGCCACCACCCAATGTCGTTTGCCGACCCTTCACCACCGTCGACGACAACTCCAGATATTCCAAACCAAGGTGGATCAGATCATTTTGTGAAATATGGATTCAAAGTGTGGAATAGGAAATCGGGAGTAGATGATCATAAAGCTAAAAATCCATACACTATTGTTGTTCAAAAGTGTCAAAATTTGATGAGCTAAAGACAATCCATCACATTTACTTTTGAAAAACAAACCACTTTACAAGAAAAAAAATATAACTCTCATTTGAATGCTCCAATTGATTGTGTTAGATTTTTGTTGCGTCAAGGATTGACATTATGTGGTCATAACGACAATGAAGACCCACATAATAAAGGTAATTGTTATAGAATAGATTGACTGATTAACAATGATGGTTAAACCTCATATAAATAGAGATATAAAATGGGTCATTGGCCTAACCTAAACCTTAAGGGCCTTCGGCCTAAATCCTAAATGCTAACATACTAACATTAAACTTTTACAATGGTTAGCCGATCGAAATAATACAGTAGATCGTATTGTGTTAAAGAATGCTCCAAAAAAAATACACATTTGAAATGCAGTGATATCCATAAAGATATTGTACAGGCATGTTCGGATGTAGTTATAAATATTATTATGGAAAATATTGGAAAATATATTTGTTTCGCAATGTTAATAGATGAGTCATGTGATGTGTCTTGTAAAGAACAAATGGCCTTAGTATTGCAGTTTGCAAATAAAAAATGGGAAGTTGTCGAAATGTTTATTGGTCTTAGAAATGTTAGTGACACTTCACTTTTTCTGTGCTAGGAACATGAGTGATGCATTCAATGGTAGGTTTTTGATGTAAAATTGGAGATTTTTCATATTTCATAATCATAATACCTATCATTTCAAACCGTAAACACATAGTTATTTTTAAATGTATTGTTATTTTGTTTAATAATAGAAATAATTGATAATTTTATTAAATTTCTATTGAATATGTAGTAATTCTTGTGATTTTTGTAATATAAAATATAAAGAACATCATTTTTAATTAACATATATTCAACAAATTTATATGATGGTTTATAAAAAGAAAAAAGAAATAAATGAGATATTTATATCTAACTAGAAGGGTTTCCCCTGCGTTACGGGGGTTGAAAGGTGTTGCATTTGTGTGAAACTATAGTACATTGTCTGAATTGGTAGCCACAATAAAGTATGTTGCTATTCTATGCAAATCGTCCATTTACAAGCACGGTAAAAAAATGAATGTACATTGGTATTTCTTAATGGCATTAGTATAACTAAAAGAGCTTTTCAAAGTATATTGTTCTAACAGTTTTGATTTGAGAAAATTTTGAAAGCTTATCCTTTGACATGAACAGCATCCACAGATGGTTTCCATGCCTCCACTTGTTCCTTTGTTTATATTTCGATCATAATTAGCAAAAATCATATTTCAGATGAAGTGCTTTAAACTTGGTGACAAACAGATTTGTAGCGGTTACTTGAACTGTGATTAGTTTTATGGAAAGTAGTAACCTAGTCGAATAGTATAATAATGTGACTAATAAGAGGAAACTTGTAACACCCCATTTTTTTACCATTTCATAGGATTCAATATAAACCAATGTTTATAAAATTCGAAGTAGAAATATATTACTCTTTAGCCCAATTAATCTTCTTAAACATGTAGGAAACGTTGATACGATTTCCATAGATATATATATATATAGAACGCTTAGATCCGACTTCGTATGAAGAAGTTATGCTTCTTCGAAGTTTCGCGATTAAACCAACACGGCTCTACGTATCGTAAAAAGTGAATTTTTGATAAATCACTTTTTAGCCTAAGAGAGCTAAATGAAAGTCATATTAGTTGTTAAACCGAGAGTGTGCATATAAAGAACGCCCAAATCCGATTCCGTATGGAATAAATATGATTTTTCGAAGTTTCTGTGCAACCAGGTATAACAATGTGCAACACATAAATCATTTTACAACGGTTGATTATTAGGAAAAATAATCTAAACGAGAGTTGAATATATCTTCAATAGGAGCCCGTCGATATAAAGAACATCGAGAACGAAGTCCGTATGTAGGAGTTATGCTTTCTGCAACGATCTCTAAACAGTCTAAGCCTATCAAAAATATAAAATTTTGATAGAGTGAGAACTAACTGTTGGAATCTAAAGGAAAGTTATAGATCTCGTCGAGAGCGTTCTGGAAATATAAAGAATATCAAAAACGGAGCTTCTATGAAGAAGTTATGTCATTTTGAAAATTTGGAAAATCGTATGCACGATGATGTGGCACCACGAGAGAGCACCACGTGGCCATGTTGGGGAAGCCTCTTTCCTTAGAGACATAGTGACGTGACTCCATGAGATTTTGACATGTGGCAAGCTTCTAGAAGCGCCGATGTGGACGAACCCGGAAGCGACAAGTGGCAGAAGGCTAGAGCCAACACCCCTACAGTGCACGGCATGCCCCTAAATGTGTGCGCCACACTTCACTTTTCTTGGCTATATATAGAGCTCTCTATATATGGTCCATTCTCCACACCCCTACACATATTTTCTATCAAGAATTCCTTACTTTTAAGCCATTTTCCTTAAATTTTTGTACTCCTGCAAAGGCCTCCAACCCCTGAGGTACCCAACTGGTAGTAACCATCAAGTATGATCCCTTGAGTCAAGATTCTGCCAACACCATTCCCTGGTTTTTGCAAGAAACTCCATGTAAGGTAAGATACACTTACTCCGTCCTAAGTGTAACTATATTTATGTTCATAGTCGTTGTTATGAATATATATATATATATATATATATATATATATATATATATATATATATATATATCATTAGTTCCAATTATAATGTTGATTAATCTACTTATGGGTGATGTGTCTTGAATGGTCATGTTGGCTTGGTTGTTGGATTTTAGGAAAGGCTATATGTCGAAATGATCTTGCCTCCCAACTGTCTAGTCTGGATGATCCTTATTTGATAGAACTATCAAAATTCTTTAGGGTAAGTGATAGGTCTAACCCACATTTCCAGATTTGTCACACCCCCGAACCAGACGTCGGAAACGTCCGGGGGCTTGTGCGTGACTTCATCTTGAAATATCATTACAGAGTATATAATTGAAACATAACATCATCATCATCACATATGTAATATAACAACATTCATTGTTTACATCGAGTATTGTATTTGAATATTACATGCCAAAATAGTAAGAGTATGATGAAACAAAATATAACACAATATCCATTAGTTTGTTTCGTTTATCCTGCTTCAACGGTTTCCTAAGAATACAAGTTATTTGAAAACGTCGACATATATAATGTTGGTGAGTTCATAAGCACGTTTGTGAAAATGATTTGTATAACTTTGAAAACCACCAGAAAATCCGATATTTTCTGCAAACTGTTTAATATGTTTGTGTCAGATCTTGTATTAATGCATGTATGTTTTTGTTTATTTGACTAAAAGGGTAAAGAGAATGTAGAGAGAATGTAAAGAGCATGTAAAGAGAATGTTCCTAGGCAACCCGATGTTGTTTGTAAAAGAGAAAGCTGCCATACCAACCCTCGAGGTTGAGTACCAGTACGAGAATGTTTCTGAGTAATCCAAAGAAAAGAGAAGGGTCTTCCGTAAACTTCATAACGTTAATTCCTCTAAGTGAGCCGTCATAACCATACTAAATAATGACAATTTCGCCTGTCTTGGCGTTGTTGGACGCCGGTTTTGATTTTGATTATAAGGTTTTCGTCACCCTAGACTGAGTTAGTCTAACTGTAGCGAACAACTCAGGTGTGGGGTGTCATCCCCGTATAGATCTATACACAAATCCCCGCTCTCCCTCCAAGATACTCTGGTTATAACTACAGGCTACGATCGTACACTTAATAGGTACCAACCGACAAAACTCACTAGATCCTTAATCCAATTTACGCGAAGAAAGGTATAATCTCATTACAGGCCCAATGAACCATGAAAGTGAACCACTAAGGCATCGCTAAACATGTAAATCATTTAAAGGCCCAAATTGGAATGAAATTATATAACATGGGCCCGAAATATGTATATGAAAGGACAACTAAGGCCCATTTCACATGTAAGGTATTTACAGGCCCAAATAGCACACAAATAGTATCCAAGGTCCGTCGCACATGTTAATGGGTCAATGAGGCCCAATAAACATATAAATAGTATACAGGACCTATCACACATAAAAATGGGTCACTAAGGCCCAATAACCTAGAAAATGATAAAATTAATCCGTTTGTTAGTTTATCGTTGGTTTTGGTTCAAGTATTCACTAAAATAGCATAAAAGCCCACTTTTTGTAAAAAATGACGTTCTTGGCCCAATAAGCCAAAAATTTACAATTATGGCCCAATTTTTGTAAGAATAACACTTTAGTCTCCATTTTGTTCAAAACTTGTGTTGATGACTAGTTTGTGGTAAAAATAACATTTTAAACCCATTTTTGTCAAAAATATCATTTTTGGCTTGATTTTTGTGAAAATACACATTTTTCTGGTTTTGGGCTTTTCCGACCTAGTTTTTGGAAAATTTCTAGAAAAATCATCGTAAGTCGAAATTTGGATCTGTAAATTCTGAAAGTTTGGAAATTTTGTCTACTTTGTTCACAATTTTTCTCATAATTTTTGATGGCCTCAAAATAGTGTGAAATTACTCACCTTCACAGGTTGGTCCGAAATTATTTCAAATATGATAGGCAGTTTTGTAAAATTCGCCAAAAATTATAGAAAAATCGTATGAAAACGTGAGAGTAGTGATTTTAAAGGTATAAATCTTAACTTTATCCATGTAAAACAGTTTTGAAAAATATTTCCATTAAGAGGGTCAAAACAGCTCGAGATTGGGCTAAAACTTTCCTGTCAAAAGCTGATTTTTGAGTATAAGTTATAGATCTTTGAGCACAACACTCATTTTTGCTATTTTAAGTGTATAATTCCCAGATCTACAAGTTTATATGTAATATATGTGATAATACATACTTTTCTCAAGGTTCTTATGAAGATCCAAGTGATAAACTTCAAGTTCTTAACATATTTTTAGATTAATGAAGAAATCAACACATAATCACCAAATAATTCATGGAAAACACACATAATCATGCATATACACATAGATCTACACAAAGCAACTTGTATTCTCCCCCAAAATCATATGAAAACCGAAAACAAGGGGTATGAACTCACCTTGGGGTTTGGATTTCGGTTTTGATAAAGATAAGAAGAAGGTGGTGTAAGTTATGACTCTAGCTAGCTTCTTGAAGTGATCTTCGAATCTTGATGAGTTCTAGGGAGCATGGTCACGAATTTGAGGTGGTAAGAGGAGTGATTTGAGTTTAAATATGTAGCAAATCAATTTAGGTTGTGAAATCTTACCAATGATGATGATCTTTGATGAAAACTCCTCTTGAAACCACATACCAAAACTCGAAAATTTAGAGGAAGAGGATGAGTTCTTTAGAGACTTATTGAGAGTGTTTGAAGGAAATGAAAATGGTGGGAAATGAAGGGTTTGGCCGAATTTAGAAGAAGAGGGAGGATAAGAAGATTGAGGTGATGTTTGCATGGATATCTACCATGCAAACATGAGGTGTCATAAGCAAGATTTTTCTTCTTTTCTCTTTTTTTTTGTATAAATGTGAGTTGGGCCTAGATTTGGGCTAGAGTAATAAGAATGAAATGATTTGGGCCTAACCTTGGCCTTGTTCGAAATTTTGTGAAGCTCCAAGCATTTTTCGGCCCATTGGGCCCTTAAGAAGGTTCACGGCCCACTAGGGCAAATGGAACCATTTATGGCCCAACAAGACCTATTAGAGATAAAAATGGATTATTTTAGGCCTACATGGCCCAAAATGCTAAAGTTTTATGAATGTGGTCCATTTGGAATCCAATTAGGGTTCCTAGTACCAAAATAGTCAAATTGAAAATTTATTGGTCCATTAGGCCCAATAAGGGGATCCTAGTCCATAACAAACTTGAATCGGGATTTTTAGGGTTTACAATCCATATGAGATGTATTGTATTAGGTTTTGACTTTAAATCAAGAGTTTTGAATTCAAACGAATGGTTTTGATTAAGCATAGAGTATGATATTCACTTAGAGTACAAGCCTTACAATAAATGATGTTTTCATGAGAATAGAATTTCCTAGCAAAAATGCCAGTTGTGACAAGATTTCCCTAGTATCTAATAAGAGTTAGTATTATAGGTTAATACCTGTCGGGTATGTCACCATCAGTTGGATCTTCAGTAGCTTGTTGTTAGTTGTCAAAGAAATTGTCCATGTGAGTTCATCTCACTATATTATGTATTCCAGTAGATATATGTGTATGTTAGGATATTGGAATCAACAGTGTAGAGCCTATAGTACAGCTTTATATGTGCTTGTAGAACCAAATATGTAGTATCCATGTGCGTGATTATTGATATGCTTATAAGTTATTGCGAATTAGTTAGGGGATGATGGCGGAATGACAAATAGGTCGGGAGCCTATAGGCCTGCGTGTTAACAAAATGGCATGTATGCCATAAGTACACATTGAAATGTGTTAACAAAATGACATGTAGGCCGTAAGTACAAGTAGACACGTGTTGAAAATGAAACGACATGTAGGCCATAAGTCTAAGATACACATATTATTTGTACGCATGCATGTGTTGTGACATCCCCAAAATCACGGCCAGAAAAGACCGGTTTAATTTATGCTTTTAAAACAATTTCAGACTAATCCTTTGATTTAAAAGAGTTGCGGAATTTGTTCCCAAAACGAAATATGATAAAATAAGATTTACCAAAGCATTTCATAAAGAAATGTATTTTCATTGTATAACAAAACTCGGGATGTCATGTTCCGATAAACAGACCAAAAGCATAAACATTACAATACAGACCTTACAACAGTTATATATATAACAGCAGGTCTATAATCCAAAAATAACTTGACAAGTCATCCAACTTATGCTCTGGTGCCACTACCTGTAATACAAAGAAAACTGAGTGGGTCAGGCTTGGGAGCCTGGTGAGCATATAGGGTTTTCAACCCACAATAAATAATTATATTTAATTCCACCAACCAACAATAATCCAATTACCCATTCCCGTTATTCTCACTTTACGTCCCTAAGACAACTAACATAAGGGACCTAGTCTAAGAATATTTCATCGGGGCGAAAACACATGCATTCGGGGGTTTCCCAGCAATATATGTCAAATAAGGCAACCATGAGGGGATGGAGTACAACGAATGAACACCCAAGTTTATTAACACCTACAGGTGGCGAGCCTGCTAGCGTTCCACAGGACTGTCTAGAAAAGTCCGTGGTCGTCATCTAAACTCCGCTAGATGACTAAATCAAAAACATCGAGGCCTCTCATCTTTTTATCACAAGACAACTATCTACCCATGTTCTACCCAACATTTTAGTAGATAAAATATACATTTTTATACATAATTTAAAACCTGCATAGTATGTTCATTCAAAACACATTCCAGATAAAAGATGAGACACATAAACATAACACGTATTTCGTAGAGAGTAAATCATATCTATGAGATTAGAAGATAACATCGATACACTCACATAACACATATACTTAGTACGTTAAATTGATACTTGTATAAAATCGTGCATTTGAAAGAGATTATGTACCCCCTTCAAATCAACACCAATATATAAACACATAACACATATTTCATAGTAAATACTTCGTATTTATGTATTAGAAGAAAGTGACTACACACTCACTTGATCAGAAGATGATCGGACAGCACTACGGCTTGTAGAAGTAGTATTCTTCGGTGAAACCGGGATCACTTCACACATTGGGCTTCTCGCGGGCAGAGCTTCGGCTCGGAAACTCTTTTCTTCTCGGGATCTTTGGGCTTCGGGACTTGCTTCGGGTCTCGGGATGAACACCGGGGCTTCGGGGGGTTAAAATAGGGCTTAGAGAGAGTATCGGGAGTGGGAGAGAAGAGATGGAGCAACCATAATCGGCTGACCCTTGATTTCTATTTATAGGCTGAGATTTCAGGCTTCACGTCGTGAGTTTTAAGGGCTTACGTCGTGGGGCTTGATCGTCACTGCATGCGTCATCACAAGTGGGGTCTGACAGAGTCCAGGTGACGTTTTTCTGAGTTCACGTCGTGAACACAGTGTTCACGTCGTGAGTTCTGACACAGTATCGGATTTCGTGCCCCGAACTTCAGAAATTCATATCTTTCGCATACGAGCTCCGTTTTCGACGTTCTTTATATGCACGCGTAGGTGAGATTATGCTCTACAACTCTCGTTTAGACTCCGTCGGCTAATTTTGAATTTATTTTTATTATATTATTATTATATTATTATTATATTATTTTTAGTAGGCCGGGACAGGAAAACTCCGTTAGAAATTCATAACTTCTTCATCCGACGTCCGTTTTCGTCTGTCTTTTTACCGTTGGGCTACTATCGACGAGATCTTTGATTCTCGTTTAGATTGTTTCGGCTATAAACCGCTCGATCTCAAATCGAGTATTCGGGCTGCATACCGCTAAGTCGAAACTTCGGAAAATCATAACTTCCTCATACAAAGTCAGATTTGGGCGTTCTTTTTATGCACGCTCTCGGTTTAACGAACTCTACAAATTCCGTTTAGATCACTAAGGATAGATATCGCTCTATCTTAAATTTATATTTTACGTCATTCAGCGTCGTGCCGGTTCTGTCGCGAAACTTCGACAGGTCATAACTTCTTCGTTATAACTCAGATTTCGGCGTTCTTTATATCTCCGGAATCCTTGTTTCAACCACTACAACTTTATGTAAAGATATCGGGTTTATCTCACACTTTAATTTTGACGCTTATTTTATTCTTAATTCAATTAAGCCACACAACTAAGCATAAAACACATAATACTCAAATATTTCATCATTAATACTTCAAAAGAGTTACAAAGGTTAACCTAGACTTATTACATCAACAATAATGCCTAGCCTGGAAACGCGGGCGTTACAATTCTCTCCCACTTAGGATTATTCCGTCCCCGGAATCACACATCAACAAACAAATGCGGATAGCGACTCAACATGTCACTCTCCGTTTCGCAGGTGAGATTTGGCCCATTCATATGTTTCCAACGGACAAGCACTAATTCGACCATCTTGCGTCGTAATTTCTTAGTCTTTCGGTCAACGATTGCCTCAGGTTCTTCAATTAACCTTTTGTTTTCATCAATTCTCAATTCAGAAATTGGAATTATATCGGGAACTTCTCCCGTGAACTTCCTCAAATAACACACATGAAAAGTGTTATGAATACCATCCAGTTCTTCTGGTAGTTCTAGCTTGTAAGCTTGGTTCCCAATCCTCTGAAGAACTTTAAACGGTCCAATAAACCTTGGACTCAACTTTCCCCTTTTACCAAATCTTATAAGTCCCTTCCACGGCGAGACTTTAAGCAAAAGTGAATCTCCAACTTCAAAAGTCATCGGTCTTCGCTTTTTGTCAGCATAGCTCTTTTGACGATCTTGAGCTGCTAACATTCTTTCCCTAATCACTTTCAACTTCTCAGCAGTCTGATGGACCATCTCGGGTCCCATAAACTGCTTTTCTCCAGCCTCTAGCCAACAAGACGGCGTACGACACTTCTGTCCGTACAAAGCTTGATAAGGTGCCATCTTTATGCTCGAGTGGAAATTATTATTGTAGGAAAATTCTACCAAAGGTAAATGTTCATCCCAGTTACCTAGGAATTCCAGGGTACATGCTCTCAGCATATCTTCAAGTGTTTGTATCGTTCTTTCACTCTGACCATCAGTTTGTGGATGGTAAGTTGTACTTAAACACAGCTTGGTACCCATTTCCTCTTGTAGACTTTTCCAAAACCTTGAGGTGAAACGGCTGTCACGATTCGATACAATCGTTAACGGAACACCGTGAAGCCTCACAATTTCCTTTACGTAAGAATTCGCAAGCTTTTCCATAGACCATTTCTCATTGGCTGCTATGAAATGCGCACTCTTAATGAATCAATCAACGACCACCCAAATCACGTCGTGACCGTTCTTTGTTCTAGGCAGTTTAGTGACAAAATCCATGGCAATGTCTTACCATTTACCCATGGGTACAGGTAAAGGTTCTAAACTCCCATATGGTTTCTGATGTTGTGCCTTAACCCTCGCACAAGTCACACACTCGGCCACATACTTTGCTATATCAAGCTTCATCGTCGGCCACCAGTAGTAGGGTTTCAGGTCCCTATACATTTTAGTGCTGCCAGGATGAATCGAGTACATGGTTTTGTGAGCTTCTTCCATCAGAAGATCTCTAATTCCTCCGGACTTAGGTACCCAAATCCGATCTTGGAACACCTTTAGTCCATGACTGTTTATACCGAACACTAACGTTTTACCCAAACGTTCCTCCTTTCGGTCATTCTTCTCTAAAGCTTCTTCTTGAGCTTTCTTTATACTCTCCACAATCGTCGAGACAACTTCTATTCTTAACGCTCTTGGCCTCTTTCTTTCAACATTGACTTTCCGACTGAGAGCATCAGCAACAACATTAGCTTTACCGGGGTGGTAAAGTATCTCACAGTCGTAGTGCTTGAGTAATTCTAGCCAACGTCGTTGTCTCATATTCAATTCTTTCTGATTAAAGAGATATTGGAGACTCTTATGATCAGTGAAAAGCTTGCACTTCGTGCCATAGAGGTAATGCCTCCATATTTTTAGTGCAAATACTACCGCAACCAGCTCCAAATCATGAGTGGGGTAGTTTTTTTCGTGCACTTTCAACTGTCGAGACGCATATGCTATCACCTTTTCTCTTTGGGTCAAAACACAACCCAACCCAACACCTGACGCATCGCTATATACAGCGAAGTCTTCGACTCCGTCGGGTAGAGAAAGAATCGGTGCTTCACATAGCTTCTTCTTTAGCAACTCGAATGCTTCCTTATGCTTATCACTCCAAGGATAAGTAGCTCCTTTATGGGTCAAAGCTGTTAATGGACTAGCGATCGAAGAAAAGCCTTGGATAAACCTTCGGTAATATCCGGCTAATCCTAAAAAGCTTCGGATCTCCGTGGGACTTTTTGGTTGTTCCCACTTCATTACATCCTCAATCTTTGCTGGATCAACCATTATCCCTTCTTGGTTGACCACGTGACCCAAGAATTGGACTTCTCGAATCCAAAAATCACATTTAGAGAAATTAGCATACAGCTTCTCCTTCTTCAAAACTTCTAACACTTCTCGCAAGTGTCTGCCATGCTCCTCTTGGCTTTTTGAGTAAATCAGAATGTCATCTATGAACACTATCACACATTTATCGAGGAACGGATTACAAACCCGATTAATTAAATCCATGAATGCTGCTGGAGCATTGGTTAGTCCAAACGACATAACCAAGAACTCGTAGTGTCCATATCTCGTTCTGAAAACAGTCTTCTCTATATCCTGCTCTCTTACTTTCAGCTGATGATATCCTGACCTTAGGTCGATCTTTGAAAAATAACTTGAACCTTGTAGTTGATCGAACAGGTCATCAATCCTCGGCAACGGATATTTATTCTTTATTGTTGCCTTGTTCAGCTCTCTGTAATCGATGCACATTCTCATACTTCCATCTTTCTTCTTCACGAATAACACCGGAGCTCCCCAGGGTGATGAACTAGGGCTAATGAAACCTTTGTCCAATAACTCCTGAAGTTGCATCATTAGCTCCTTGATCTCCGTCAGTGCTAGTCGGTACGGTGCTTTTGCTATTGGCGTGGTTCCTGGTAACAAGTCTATTCTGAACTCCAGTTGTCTATCAGGTGGTAATCCAGGAAGATCTTCGGGAAATACTTCCGGATAATCACATACCACTGGAATACTCTACACCTCCTTCTTTTCCTTCTTAGCATCAATCACGAATGCTAGATACGATGTACATCCCTTGGCCAAACACTTTCTAGCTTTCATTAGCGAAATGATTCCAGAATTTACTCTGCGGTTGTCCCCATACACCATAAATGACTCTTTCCCTGGTGGATTTACTTTTACTATCTTCTTCTTGCATAAAATCTCGGCATCATTGGCGCTAAGCCAATCCATTCCCAACACGATGTCGAAACCGTTAAGTTCGATAGACAATAATTCCTCGTGAAACTTATTCCCATTCAAGTCAATTAAGATGTTTTCATACGATGGCTAACAGGTACAAACTTGCCACTAGCAACTTCGACTAATAAAGCATTATCTAGTCTATCGACAGGCAAAGCTAGTTTTCTACCAAATTCATGCGATATAAAAGAGTAGTTGGCTCCAGAATCAAATAAAATTTGAGCAGGTAATTCGTTTACGAGAAAGGTACCTGAAGCGACATCAGCTTCATCCTTCGCAGCTTCCAGTGTCATCTGAAAGGCTCTCGCCTTCGGCTTTGGTAGAATGTTGGGCCTAGCTGCCTCCTTCTTCTTCGGACAGTCTTTCAAAATGTGCCCCTCTTCATTACAACCAAAACACATCCTTTTGTTGGACGGACACTCATTGGCAAAATGCCCAGTTTTTCCACACTTGTAGCAAGTTACATCCTCACTACATTTCCCAAAGTGCTTTTTCTTACACTTATCACACCATTTCGCTTCGCCTCCTTTTCCTCCAAACTTCTTCGAAGTAGACTTCGAAAATTTACTTTTCTTATTGGAACCTGAAGTTCCTTCAAACTTTCTCTTCTCGCCAACTTCAGCCTTGCTGGCGGTTCTTCCTTTGATCATATCCTCAACAGACCTGGCAGCCCAAATAGCTGCCTCTAGAGTAGGTGCCTGACGAACTGGCACTGCGTACTCCCATGGGAGTCCCTTTGCATACCGGTCAACTTTAGTCAGCTCGTCTGGGACGATGCGCAAAGAAAACTCCATCTTGTCTGTGAAGTTATTAGTGTATTCATCAACTGACATGCTGCCTTTCGTCAATGTCAGAAACTTGTTTTCCAACTCCAACAGATTTTGAGCCGAGCAGAACTTGCGCTTGAACTGCACCAAAAATTCTGCCCAAGTCAATTGCAGTGGTCCGTTAGGGCTTAGGGTTTTCCCCAGAGTGTTCCACCAACGAACAGCTCCACCTCTGAACTGACATACAGTGAACGTAGTCTGCAACTTGCCTCTGCAACCACATGTCATGAAGGCTAGCTCCATTTCCGATATCAAATCCATGACTCCGATCGGATCCTCCTTTCCATTGAAGGTCGATGGTTTGCAAGTCAGAAAATCCTTATACTTGCATCCCATTCCATCATTCCTTCCATCTTGGTTGTTCTGCCTAACTATCGGTGGGTTGGCTTGACCAACAGATCCACTGAAGTTTCCTTCTTCCGAGTTCTCTTCATTTAATTCGGGCTCTTCCACTTGAATTGACAGTTCTTCACGATTCTGTTGAAGCAACCGCCTAGTCTCCTCCATCTGACGATCCAACATTGTTTGAATCATCATTTGTACACCAGCCATCGTTATTGGCTCAGGTGCAGCAGCTACAACAGGTATTTGTTCAATCACTGGTGGTTGATTCCTGTTTTCATTTGTGTTTCCAACTCCACTTCTAGTCCTTGTCATTCTTGATCTATACACCGAATAAGGTGAAATTTAGATCTTCATTCACGATAGATATTACAATCCTCCATATCACTCCGAAACATTTACATGCTAGTTCTAATATCGTAGACGTACACTTAGAATCCTAAACACATAAGGTTTCCAGATCCGGTCGGCAACAGACCATAGATCCGAACAAAGAATATCATATATGGCAAACATATAACATTTAGCACATAAAAGCATTTTAGGTAATTTTCCTAAAATAAACTAGTGCTCATGTCCAAAATATAACAGCCACACATCTCACAATTTCACTTTGCATTCTAAGTTTAAGTCTAGAAATCCTACAATTTCCTAGTTCGCTTAAACTAATGCTCTGATACCAACTGTGACATCCCCAAAATCACGGCCAGAAAGGACCGGTTTAATTTATGCTTTTAAAACAATTTCAGAGTAATCCTTTGATTTAAAAGAGTTGCGGAATTTGTTCCCAAAACGAAATATGATAAAATAAGATTTACCAAAGCATTTCATAAAGAAATGTATTTTCATTGTATAACAAAACTCGGGATGTCATGTTTCGATAAACAGACCAAAAGCATAAACATTACAATACAGACCTTACAACAGTTATATATAACAGCAGGTCTATTATCCAAAAATAACTTGACAAGTCATCCAACTTATGCTCTGGTGCCACTACCTGTAATACAAAGAAAACTGAGTGGGTCAGGCTTGGGAGCCTGGTGAGCATATAGGGTTTTCAACCCACAATAAATAATTATATTTAATTCCACCAACCAACAATAACCCAATTACCCATTCCCGTTATTCTCACTTTACGTCCCTAAGACAATTAACATAAGGGACCTAGTCTAAGAATATTTCATCGGGGAGACAACACATGCATTCGGGGGTTTCCCAACAATATACGCCAAATAAGGCAACCATGAGGGGGATGGAGTACAGCGAATGAACACCCAAGTTCATTAACACCTACAGGTGGCGAGCCTGCTAGCGTTCCACAGGACTGTCTAGAAAAGTCCGTGGTCGTCATCTAAACTCCGCTAGATGACTAAATCAAAAACATCGAGGCCTCTCATCTTTTTATCACAAGACAACTATCTACCCATGTTCTATCCAACATTTTAGTAGATAAAATATACATTTTTATACATAATTTAAAACCTGCATAGTATGTTCATTCAAAACACATTCCACATAAAAGATGAGACACATAAACATAACACGTATTTCATAGAGAGTAAATCATATCTATGAGATTAGAAGATAACATCGATACACTCACATAACACATATACTTAGTACGTTAAATTGATACTTGTATAAATCGTGCATTTGAAAGAGATTATGTACCCCCTTAAAATCAACACCAATATATAAACACATAACACATATTTCATAGTAAATACTTCGTATTTATGTATTAGAAGAAAGTGACTACACACTCACTTGATCAGAAGATGATCGGACAGCACTACGGCTTGTAGAAGTAGTATTCTTCGGTGAAACCGGGATCACTTCACACACCGGGCTTCTCGCGGGCAGAGCTTCGGCTCGGAAACTCTTTACTTCTCGGGATCTTCGGGCTTCGGGACTTGCTTCGGGTCTCGGGATGAACACCGGGGCTTCGGGGGGGTTAAAATAGGGCTTAGAGAGAGTATCGGGAGTGGGAGAGAAGAGATGGAGCAACCATAATCGACTGACCCTTGATTTCTATTTATAGGCTGAGATTTCAGGGTTCACGTCGTGGGGCTTGATCGTCACTGCATGCGTCATCACAAGTGGGGTCTGACAGAGTCCAGGTGACGTTTTTCTGAGTTCACGTCGTGAACACAGTGTTCACATCGTGAGTTCTGACACAGGATCGGATTTCGTGCCCCGAACTTCAGAAATTCATATCTTTCGCATACGAGCTCCGTTATCGACGTTCTTTATATGCACGCGTAGGTGAGATTATGCTCTACAACTCTCGTTTAGACTCCGTCAGCTAATTTTGATTTATTTTATTATATTTTTATTATATTATTTTTAGTAGGCCGAGACAGGAAAACTCCGTTAGAAATTCATAACTTCTTCATCCGACGTCCGTTTTCGTATGTCTTTTTACCGTTGGGCTATTATCGACGAGATCTTCGATTCTCGTTTAGATTGTTTCGGCTATAAACCGCTCGATCTCAAATCGAGTATTCGGGTTGCATACCGCTAAGTCGAAACTTCGAAAAATCATAACTTCTGTTGGATTAGTGTCTAAGTCCATAACTATTTTGGTATGTACTTGACCCGATTATGAGCATGGTCCTTTTGGGTTGCCTTCACCATAGTAATATGTAGGATGAATTAAGGAGAATTATGATTTATTAATATATTATAAGAATAATATATTAAAGGAGAAATCATATAAGTTTAATTAATATTAGTCAAGAATTAATTAAGAATTAATTTTGTGACTAAAAGAGATTAATTAAACTTAAGGGACTGGAATTGTAATTATAAGATAATTGCAAGAGTGGGCTAATGGACTCCATGGAGTGGAGTGGACGATATTTATGGGGAAGCCCATAAGATTTCGTCCATGACTCTAAAGAAAGGGATCCATGGGCTGCTTAGGGCCTAAGCAGTCAGATTAGGGTTTCCTAGTTGCAAACCCTAATAGCCTACACCTATATAAAGAGCCCTTTATGCCCAAAAACGTGGACAACTCTTAGATTAGGGTTTCTGGACGTTTTGGCTGCCTCCTCTCTCCTCCTTCTTCATCCAAGTTGCTTAGTGGTGTTTGTGACTCCATTAGAGGTGCAACACTTGAGGCATTAAGCTTTCTGAAGCTAATCAAAGCAAGGATTGATTGTTATTGCTATATAACAATCAAAGGTAATTACTAAACCCTTATTTCAGTTCTTATTTGATAGATCTAGGGTTTGTAAGTCTTGGATTCAAAGCATGTACAATAGAGAAACCTAGATCCAAGCATTAGGGTTTGTATGAGCACATAGGATTGTTTCTTATGCATAAAACCCATAAGTGGTATCAGAGCCTTGATTGGTTTCAATTGTATGTGATGCTTAACTGTTTTGCTTGCTGAAAATCGAGTTTTTTGCCTCTGCCCGACTCAACTCGGCGAGTCAGTATCTGGACTCGGCGAGTTGGCCCTACTCGGCGAGTTCAGAGCTGACTCGGCGAGTTTGTGCGTCAGGCAGAGGATATTTCGAGATTTTGTTGCTATTTTGACTTGGATTTGATGCCTAAATCGTTTTTTTGAAGTTAAAATCCGAATTTTATCTTAATTAAATGATTATCCTTGCCAAAACACAAGATAATTACCAAATGATTAGATAATAAATTCCTTATATGATTAAAATTGATTATTTGTATTAATTGGGTAACTTATCTTGCAAGAAATTGAATTAGGTCAAATATAGATAATCACTAAATTAATTGTTTGATTTATATTATTTGTTATTTGATCCCTAGTAAGTTTGAATAGTTTTAAATTACTCCCTTTAGGTTTTATAGTTTAAATTTGAACCTAAAAGTTTGTTTTTGAAATTTAAATAGTTAAACCCTAATGTTTTGAAATGTTTCAAAACTTGCCCTCATGTTTTGGAATTTAAAATTTTGATTAATAGTTTAATTATGTAATATTTAAATTCTAAAACTCAAGTATTTTGAAAAGTTGAAATTACACCCTCATGGTTTTGTTAAGTTAATTAAAAGTTTAATTAAAATAGAAAGTTAATAAAACCACCTAGTATTTTAAAAGTGTAAAATACACCCTATACTATATATATGTAACATTAAAAGTCTAATATTATATATATGAGTAAAGAGTCAGTCTTACCGTTAGTAGGCCTCATTCACGAAGCTGGTCTATAAGGGGTGTTTAAGGAAATTGCCTATAAAATGGCGATTGAATGGGTATCCACTCTTACCCACCGCACTCTTGACTAGTGGAGGGTCGTTAGCCGAACGGGTAGGATAGGACGAAACCTTCCATTATAAGTATAATGAAGTACAAAGTAACTAAATGCTTTTATAAATTCCCAAATCATAGTTACTTTAGGAAAAATGTGGAATTGTATGCTAATCCATGGAATTACACTTTGTACTTTTGTCGAAACATTAGTGGAGCGTGTGTGGTTAACCGGCACACTAATTTGGGATTGACATTGGTGGCGAAGGGTGGCTCGATGTTTATCATAGATCAATGGAGCGTGTGTGGCTAACCGGCACATTGATTAGGTGATAGTAGCAATTGGGTGCACCACGTGATTTGTATGGTTATTCACACCTTGTTTGTGATCCTCGGCATCCCAGTCACAAATAGAAGGGCATAATCGAGATTAAACATGCAATTGAAAAGTTCAATGAATCTCAAAAGATCTAGGAGTTTCAATTCATTTAAAACTTAAATTTCTTTTTCGTTTTTCATGGTGGGAATTGGTAAATCGTCATTTACCTACCTTCAAATATTCTGCAACTAGATTACGGCATCCCTCTTCTAGGTTGTAGAGTATTGTGTTGGATCCTAGCCTTGATGTTTCATTTGGGTGTTACATCAAGGATTCTTATCAAATAACTTGAATTTTCTACCGTTTTGTAGATGTCTAAATCTTACAATGGTCTTCCCAAGTCCCTTGGAACAAGCTTTCCAAATGAAGATGACGTTCCACGATACGATCAAGGAAATGAGAGTCATGCTTCACTTCCTCCACCTCCTCCAATTATTCTCCCTGACCCACAAGTTCAAAGGCTTGAAAAGTTCAAGCTCACTCAAGCCCTTTTGGCAAGTAAACACGAAGATGGGAAACATGTGTGTGCACACATCTTAGAGATGAAGTCACACATTGATAGGTTAAGGATGATGGGTGTCGATATCTCAGAAATGTTGGCTGTTGACTGGGTTCTTCAGTCACTTCCTGAATCATATAGTGAGTTCGTTAGAGAGTACTATATGATGGACCATGACGTGACCCTCATTGATTTGACCTATTTGCTTATAGCTGCTGAATCAGAAATGATTTGGCATGTTGATCAAGCAAATTTGTCTGGCAAATCAAACTCCCAAACTTCAATGGACATTGAAATGGTGACATTGGAAATCCAGAAAAGGTAAATTCTGAGATAGTTCCTTGTGCCATTCCAAAAGAGTCCATCTGCTTCTACTGCCAAGAGAAAGGGCATTGGTGACGAAGCTGCCCTGTTTACCTGAGAGATCTAAGAGATGGGAGAGTCAAGACGTATGGCTCTACTTCAGGTAAAATCTATTAACTAACTCTATAAGTTCCTATTCTTTGATTCTTAATACATGATGTGATAAGATTACATTTTGATGTTTTTGCAGGATCAAAGAAAAGAGAGGAAGCTTAAGGAAGAAGCGTGCTGAATCTGATCATGAAGAAATGGATTTCGATCGCATGGACTCGAGGATCAGATTTTTGAGCTGCTACTCTAGAGTTAGGATAGAATGATAAGAAATATGTAATAGCATAGTTTTTCAGTTGAATTACATTGTAAGGACAAGTTTTTCCGCAATAAAATAAATTTTGATTTTGTCTTATTTATTTATCCTTGCAATGGTGTGTATGAAAAATTGATGTTTAATTGTTTCTATAATGGATTTGATTCTCAATTATGTTATTTATGGAAATGTCGAGAATTTGCCAAATAAGGGAAGATTCTCATCGCCCAAGTTTCAGTTGGACAGAAACTTGGAATCATGGAACTTGGTTGCGTGATGAATGAGAAACTTCATATTTGGAAATTAGACTAATTCTTTGACAAAGTGTCAAGAGAAGGACTAGGAAATCGAGTACACTAGGTTGTGCGTTGATCAAGTCCACCACAAGAGTGATAAAGATATTCGTCATGATTTACTAAAGTTTAGTAAATATTGTTATACTTATAAGATTAAGTATAATTCTGAGTTGATTGAAAGAGTTTCAATCAATAGCAGAACGAATAAGAAGAATCAAGTAGGCAGAAAGATAAAAGTTTCTCCATTCCAAGAAGAAGGGAGAGTACCTTTTATTGTGTTTTATGATAAGTCTTAATGATTAAGAACCATATCTCAATAGATCCTCTAAGTGAGTCTTAGTGCAATTGCATGTCTAAGAAGAGTAATCGAGAATTGTAGAAATGGTTAAATCAAGAAGTCAATCATACTTCGTTCCAATATCAAGTCTTAGAGTCAAGATTCTGACATGAGTGACAAGTCTTAAGTAGGTTTATAACACTCGACAAATGTGGAATTTGGAAAAGTTTTCTTATTCTTGCACATTTGAAATTGGTAAGTTGTGATGTCTTGGATAAGACAAAGACCAACCAGGACCAATTGTGTGAAGTGTTGAACTTGACAAAAGGCTACACTAACTCTTGAATTTTGTTTGTCAAGAAATGTTTCTTGACAAGAGAATCTTATATGTCAAGGAGTCAGTGGGAGTCTTAATGGTCTTGAAAAGTTTCAAGAACAAATCAAGAGTAAACCTAGTTGATCATCACTAGCACACAACTTGAGGTCTAAAGCCTATCGTGGATGACATACTCTTTTTCTGTGCCATTCCAATTGTGTTAATTATGCATGTGAGTTCTTTGAGTTCTCATTTGAATGCATAAAGACAAAGCACCTTGATCAATGGAAAGTACATTGATACGAAAGGGTGAGTTGCTTGGAAGACATGGTGGGCATTCATGTTACCATGAGGCAAGAAATCAAGATTGAACAAGTTCAGTCCATATGGTTCTAGATTTGCCGCAAACTTTCGTTTTGACAAATTCACATGGATAGGAACACATACATCATAAAATCTAAGTGTCATAAGGTTTTCCGCCTTCATGAAAATGATTGTGAGGAAATGCTTTCACTAAGAAAGATTTTAAGAAGATAGCAATTGAGAAAATTATATTCTCAAATTCGATTATGATTACGGCATCCCTTTTCATAGTTCGAATTGTGAGATTTGGCAATTGATCTGAACATTTGGGACTTAGTAACATAAATTCTGAATTGTTTAGACACACATGTGAGATATCTAAGGCAAATGTGTATGAGCTTAAAAAGCTTAGATAAAGGCTTATCAAAGCATTAGGTATTAGAAATATGAACTTAAGGAATTCAATAAGCATTATTTTTCTAGAAGTTCAATTGTTTTCTGAATACATGTCAAAGCTAGTGGGAGCATAAGTGTTATGCTGGTAAGAAAATAATCATCATGTTAGTGGGAGCATGATTATTATGGTAAGTATTGCAAGTTAGCAATATTAATTATAGAAAACAAAGATTCATTTTGCAAAGTTGTAAGGGTTGAAAAGTTGTATTGCTATAATTAAGGGAGAGAATATTATACTTCGTTTCAAAATTCTAAAGCTTAGATCAAGAAATGTTAATAAATTTAGTCAAGGATACATAGTGCATTCTCAAAATTCGATTATGATTACGGCATCCCTCTTCATAGTTCGAATTATGGGAACATGGCACATAAAATATTATGGCAGAAGGATGATGAAGTATCATGTCCTTATGTGAGACATTATGCATCGTGTCCAATACGCTTCGGGTATAGGATCGATTGCATATGCTATAATATTTGACCATTCTAAAATTTTCCAAATGCCTAGGGCATTAAGAGGGAAAAGGGACTAGAACTGGTTCTGACTAAAATAATTAAACAATTATCAAAGGACGATATGAGGTTCACTGAGGATTTGTCGCTTGTGAGTAGTTGGAAGTATAGTATTGGATGGACTATATTGACATTATTGTGAACAGATAAGATTCTATTAAGAATGAGTTGTCATATGGCAAATATGGAAATCTTTCCATTAATGGGAGTTGGATATTAAGAAATATGTCTAGATTAGAAACCTTTATGCAAAAAGGATGTTCAAAGGAATGTACTTTGAGTGAGAGACATCACATCTATATAATTGTTTTGTAACAATTTCAGATAGAGTACTTTGTGATTTCATTGGCCAAGTCTTGATGTCTTTTGTGCTATGACTTTACGAAAGGATCGTTGCATAAAATGTTAGAATCTGACATATTGGGGATTATGAAATGAGTTTCATTGGAAAAGTTTTCCAAGTGATATATTTCATAAAGTATGGACAATAGGAAACCAAAGTGTGCATGCTTGGAGCATGGGACAAGTGTGGTTATAATTCGAGTAATAAGTTGATTTTCTGAAACAGTAAGCAATGAATAACGAGTAATCAATATGGTGTTTAAATAAAAGTGTTTTTATATACGCTCAAAAGTTTTGGGGCCATATAGGATTAATATTATTATTGCGTTTCATTTTGCATGTTTTGACTTCCAGAATAACTAGGTTATTCGAACCTCCACAGTCGGTCATACGTTGGAAGTAGGTATGAAGGAAGACTGTCATGAATCTGTCTGTAGATTGTCTAAAGTGTTTAGACATAGCACAAGTTTGCTGTAGAGTTCATGAGTGCTTTGATAAGATTAAAGTATTGGATTAAACCCACGCTCACTTGAATCACTTCATGGTTTTATCACGAGTGATTGGTGAGACGATAACATTGTATATTCTTGAAACCGAGACGTGTGAGTTGTTATTTGCTGGTCGGTTGCGCATTGATGATAAGTAAACACACCAGTAACTTGGTTTTATAAAACCTATTGTTGTGTGTGATTCGATTAGTAGGTGCAAGCAAGCATTTGAGTCAAAGTTTATCTATTCCTTTTACCCAAGGTGGGATAAAAGCGATATTTGTGGGCCCCTCGATGATTTAGTGATGACAAAGGAAAGTGCTCGGCCGGGCCAGGACTGATTTGATTTGTTCAATTAGTCAGTCGTCATAAATCGGAAATCGGGAAACAACACATAGACTGAGAGAATGATTTCAATCCATGTCTCATGTCTATACGATATCTTGTAGAATGGAGGAATATATAATCCCTTATCTAAAGGACACGCGTATCTGATAAGATCAGAGTTGACAGCGGCTTTTGGAAGCTACGATTGCTGATCAAGTTCTGAAGTCATACGCAGAATAGTTATTAGACTTATCCAAGTGGGAGACTGTTGGATTAGTGTCTAAGTCCATAACTATTTTGGTATGTACTTGACCCGATTATGAGCATGGTCCTTTTGGGTTGCCTTCACCATAGCAATATGTAGGATGAATTAAGGAGAATTATGATTTATTAATATATTATAAGAATAATATATTAAAGGAGAAATCATATAAGTTTAATTAATATTAGTCAAGAATTAATTAAGAATTAATTTTGTGACTAAAAGAGATTAATTAAACTTAAGGGACTGGAATTGTATTTATAAGATAATTGCAAGAGTGGGCTAATGGACTCCATGGAGTGGAGTGGACGATATTTATGGGGAAGCCCATAAGATTTCGTCCATGACTCTAAAGAAAGGGATTCATGGGCTGCTTAGGGCCTAAGCAGTCAGATTAGGGTTTCCTAGTTGCAAACCCTAATAGCCTACACCTATATAAAGAGCCCTTTATGCCCAAAAACATGGACAACTCTTAGATTAGGGTTTCTAGACGTTTTGGCTGCCTCCTCTCTCCTCCTTCTTCATCCAAGTTGCTTAGTGGTGTTTGTGACTCCATTAGAGGTGCAACACTTGAGGCACTAAGCTTTCTGAAGCTAATCAATGCAAGGATTGATTGTTATTGCTATATAACAATCAAAGGTAATTACTAAACCCTTATTTCAGTTCTTATTTGATAGATTTAGGGTTTGTAAGTCTTGGATTCAAAGCATGTACAATAGAGAAACCTAGATCCAAGCATTATGGTTTGTATGAGCACATAGGATTGTTTCTTATGCATAAAACCCATCAACTTCCTCATACGAAGTCAGATTTGGGCGTTCTTTTTATGCACGCTCTCGGTTTAATGAAATCTACAACTTCCGTTTAGATCACTAAGGCTAGATATCGCTCTATCTTAAATTCATATTTTACGTCATTCAGCGTCGTGCCGGTTCTGTCGCGAAACTTCAACAGGTCATAACTTCTTCGTTATAACTAGGATTTCGACGTTCTTTATCTCACACTTTAATTTTGACGCTTATTTTATTCTTAATTCAATTAAGCCACACAACTAAGCATAAAACACATAATACTCAAATATTTCATCATTAATACTTCAAAAGAGTTACAAAGGTTAAACTAGACTTATTACATCAACAATAATGCCTAGCCTGGAAACGCGGGCGTTACATGTGTATTGTGGTATATGGTTTATTGGAGGAAGTCACTAAGCCCATCACTTACCCAGTTGTTATAAATGTTTTTCAAGAATTTCATTGGTTCGTGAGAAGGGCAAGGCTCGACTATACATACACGCATTCACAATCATGTTTCCGCATAATGTAATAAATACTCTGATATAAATGAATAATTTGAATAAATAAAAATGAAAATTTTGGGTTGTAATTACGTGACATAACAAAACTTGTGTACCAATAAACAAACTTGTGTTAGTCTTTGCTATCACTGAAATTTTACCAAATTAACCGTTGGTCTTCCCTTCCCAAAGCCCTTAGGTGACTTCAAACATATTATGACACATTTTAGTTTCTTTCATAACCAAATAGACAGTTTCACAAAACTAAATACACAATATATAAACTGAAGATCACAAGAAATGTTGTGATACATTTCTTCCTGGCCTAAAATAATTGAATAATACACTAACACTTTACATACAACACCTCTAGGATCAAGCTATACTTGTTGAACCAAATTTACTTGTTAAAGAAGCTTTCAAAATCTGATGGAGGTTTGATATACAAATAAGCACAAATCAGTCACTGGTCATTGAGCCTCGATTTGGTAAATATTTATTAGAAAAAAACTCTCTTCAATCGTTCACCTTACTTATTTTTTGGGTTAAATGCATATAATAGCAACTTACTTTCATACATTCATTTATTACAACATCATAATTTTCAACTATTTTTCATAAAAAAAAAAGTCAGCAAAAAAAAAAAAAACCTTAAGTGTGTGTGATACTGACTCCCTAAATGTTACCTCAAGAGTATGTTGATATTTCCAACTATTTGTGTAGATTTTAAATGAAGGATGACATTCAAGAGCCTAGATTTTAAATGGAGGTTTGAAATACAAATAAGCACAAATCAATCGCTAATCATTGAGCTTTGATTTGGTAAAAATTTATTAGAAAAAAAACTTTTTCAATCGTTTACCTTACTTGTTTTTTTAGGTTAAATGCATGTAATAGCAACTTACTTTCTTACATTCATTTATTACGACATCATACTTTTCAACTATTTTGTAACATCCCAAAATTCATAACCAAAAATTTTCATTTTTAATATAACTAAAACACATTTGTAACTTGGTTCACACCTTGAAAAGCATTTTAAATAAAACATTTATCAGAGTTCATTCCCAGAAATCACATATTGCAGAAAACATAGGTGTATGCGCTGCGATCGTCTCGAGCCCCTTTATCTGAAACTAGAGGTACCTGAAACCAAAACTGAAAACCGTAAGCACGAAGTTTAGTGAGTTCCCCAAATACAACAAACCATACATATCAACTGATCCATACATGCCATATATAACCGTGAGCCATACATATATCTTAATCAATAAAGGTGCTATGTGCCGCACATAGTCTTGTCATTATGTTACGGGCCGCCTCGTGGTCTTTTTTTCCAAGCGCGGGGCCACCCCCTGGTCTTACAGACAAGTGCCAAGAGCCACCTCCCGGTCTTCCATGCAAGCATCACAAAGACAACTAACATACATACTACTCTACTTAGCTAATTAGCATACAGTGTTCCAGGAGCTACCTCGTGGTCTTTCGTACATAATGCCTAGGGTTAACCCCCGGGTCTTCCTATAATACATAATAGCATACAGTGTGCCAGGAGTCACCTCCTGGTCTTCCTACAGTACATAAACCAAATGGGTCGGCATTGGTGCCTTCGACCCATACAAACAGTGAGGATACTCACCTCGAATGTCAAAACTCCCTGCAAGAAATCCTTAGTTGTTGCCCTGAAAACTCCTCAAGCGATCAATACCAAAATATCACCCAATTAGCAATTGGGTCCCAAACAATGATCCATAATCCATACTTGGGGGTAAATTGACCATTTTAACCCTGGCCCAACAATATTCATAACTAAGTCCCAAGCCCAAAACCAACAAGGCCCAAAACTGTAAAATACATAAAAGCCCACTAATGACCCACCAATGGCCCAATTTTCCAAACTGGGCCCATCTCCTCAAATGGACCTTCCCTTTAAGCCTAAACATATTCTTAGCCCAAAAATATCTGATTTCTGATGGTCCACCAAGGCCCAAAGTAAAGAAGTCCAAGGAATGGACCAAACCGAAGCCCACTTTGACTGAGTACGCAAGGCGTACTCAGCTATACACGGCGCGTACTGGGTTCGTGACCTGTACGTTGCGCGTACCAGCTTGTACTCCCAGCATACTCTTCCGTTAAGTCCTTTTTGCTATTAAGCACTTAATGCTTCAAACAGATGGTCCATATCATAGATCTAATCCCTACTTAACGTCTAAGCCCATAAAGTCACTGAATTGGTGACTTTTCATTCCCCAAATCAGCCCAAACTCCAAAAATGGCATTCTACTTCCATGAAAATGGCCTTATCTCATGCATGAACACATTAAGACCTTCAGGATGGTAACTTTCTATCTTAGGGACTCAAATACACCAAGGGTGGCAACCCTAAGCCTAGGAAACAGATTTGAACCATAAAGCTGATGGGTTTTGAGCACTATAACATCCCTATGGTGCACATACAACCCTAATTCTTTGGATCTAAGTTTTCTTTATACATGCAAATTTTCATTTTTCCAAAGCATGAAGCCTAACTAGCATACAACTTTGATAATTGAAACATAAAACAAGTAAGATGATTACCTCTTTGTTGTAGCTTGTAGAACTTGGCCTTACAAGAGCTTAGCACCTCAAATGTGATGCCTCAAATAAGTTACAAACACCAAGAACCATGGAGGATTATGAGAGAGAGGTTAGGAAGCTCAAAAAACGGCTAGGGTTTCTTGTTGGAATTCTCTTGTGTCATTTTAGGAGCTTAGGGGTTACATTTATAGTGTAGAATTCCAAGGGTCACTTGCAAACCCTAATTCATTCATATAGGATTTTAACCCAATAACTCTTTTGGACTAACTCTTCATGGACTATCACATAAACTTAGTCCATCACCAATCAACATGGATCATTAGCCCAAACTATATGTATCACTGATTTACATAATCAGTCCCCATTAATTTAATCAGTCTCTTTTGATCACTAAATTAATTCCAAATTAATTCTTGATCAATACCAATTAAATAATATGATTTCTCAATTAATATATTATTCTTATAATGTATTAATAAATCACAAATAACCTCTTTCTCAAAATCCATCCTATCAAATTACTCCGGTGAAAGCAACCCAAATGGACCATGCTACTATCGGGTCAAGTACATACCAATTATAGTTATGGGCTTAGACACTTAATCCAACAGTCTCTCACTTGGACAAGTCTAATAACTATAATTGCAAGTACGACTTCAAAATCCGATTAGTAATCGTAGCTCTCAAAAGCCGATGTCGAACTTTGACGCGTCTTTTAGATAAGGGATCATATAATCCTCTGTTCTTCAAGATATCGTGTGGACAAATACATGGAATAAAGTCATACTTATGATGGGTTTTGAGCATTCTAACACTTCCTAAGTGTACATGCAACCCTAATAACCTTGGATCTATGTTTGTCTAATTATCATGCAAAGTTGAATTCCAAGGTTATATTCCTATCTAGCATACATGGGGAATAAATTTTAACTTGCATGAAAGATAGAATAACTTACCTTGTTGTTGCTTATGATCCTTGAAACCTTGTGAGCCTAGCACCCGAAGTGTGATGCCTCAAATGCTTCACACAACACCAAATGCTTTTGGAATGACTTTAGAGAGAATACACACTTCTAAAATCGGCCTAGCCCTCTTGTTTCTTATGTGTCGCCAATTTTGGTGGAGAATGGGTTTCTTATATAGTGTTGACACATCTAGGGTTACACCATGTAAACCCTAATGTGTCATGACTCTTCATTTCCATGACCCATGGGTTTGTAACTCCCATGGAGCATCCACGGAGCATCCTATGGGTGGAACCCAACTTGACAATCCATGGAGCCTCTTAGCCCACTATATAAGATATGGAAGATTTACATAATCTACCCATATATTTAATTAGTTATCTTTTGATCACTTAATTAATTCTAAATTAATTCTTCATCAAACTAATTAAATAATATTATTAATATATTAGAACTTATAATATATTAATAAAGGTTTATCACTCAATCGATGTGCCGGTAAACCACACACGCTCCACCGATGCTATGGTAAACCTTAAGTCACCCTTTACCTACCTTGTTAAGTCCAAGTTAGTGTGCCGGTTAACCACACACGCTCCACCAACGACTTAAACAAAGTGTAAAGTGTAATTTCATGGATTAGCACCTTATTCACATTTTCCTAAAGTAACTAAGATTGGGAATTTAATAAAAGCATTTAGTTACTTTATAATATTCATCATACTTTTAATGAGAATTTATAAGTCCTTGTCTTACCCGTTCGGCTAACGACCCTCCACCGATCAAGGAAGCGGTGGGTGAGAGTGGACACCCATTAAGTTGCCATTTTATAGGCAACAACCTTATACCCCCCTTATAGACCGGCTTCGTGAATGAGGCGTACTAGCGGTAAGACGACTTGACGTTATACATATATATATTAGTAACTTATAATATTATAAAGTATAAGGGTTGAATTTTAACTTTTAAAATTCTAAGGGTTGGAACTAAAGTTTTAATCAAGACTTTACATGTTCCAAAACTTGAGGGCAAGTTTTGTAAACTTCCAAAACTTTGCATTTCTTATAACTTATGAATTAATTGAGTAATAAAAATGAAGACTCTTCATTTTTATAACTCTTGTGTTCTTTTAATGGCTTTAATAAAAGTGAGACTTTTGGTTTTCCATAACTTGAGGACAAGTTATGGACTCCATTAAAACACATTATGATCATGAATTAAACTACCATGAAGGTTACAAACAATTCCTATGATCATCTAATCTTCATAAGTTCAAGAACATGAATATGAACACTTTCAAGAATCAAAAATTACACTTAAAAAAAACTTGTAATTTTAATAATTGCCATTGTAAATGGATTAGCATAAACATTACACCATATAAAACAAGCTTTAAAACATCAAAACAGTTTAGGGTAATGTTTCTAGTCCATTTCCAGCAACAAATGTGCAAACTTTCATACGAGCAGAAAACAGAAAAAACGATTTTTTTCAAGCTGTTTGCACACAAAAAAAAACAACAAGCAAACCTAGGCTCTGATACCACTGATGGGTTTTGAGCATTCTAACACTTCCTAAGTGTACATGCAACCCTAATAACCTTGGATCTATGTTTGTCTAATTATCATGCAAAGTTTTATTCCAAGGTTATATTCCTATCTAGCATACATGGGGAACAAATTTTAACTTGCATGAAAGATAGAATAACTTACCTTGTTGTTGCTTATGATCCTTGAAACCTTGTGAGCCTAGCACCCCAAGTGTGATGCCTCAAATGCTTCACACAACACCAAATGCTTTTGGAATGACTTTAGAGAGAATACACACTTCTACAATCGGCCTAGCCCTCTTGTTTCTTATGTGTCGCCAATTTTGGTGGAGAATGGGTTTCTTATATAGTGTTGACACATCTAGGGTTACACCATGTAAACCCTAATGTGTAATGACTCTTCATTTCCATGACCCATGAGTTTGTAACTCCCATGGAGCATCCATGGAGCATCCTATGGGTGGAACCCAACTTGATAATCCATGGAGCCTCTTAGCCCACTATATAAGATATGGAAGATTTACATAATCTACCCATATATTTAATTAGTTATCTTTTGATCACTTAATTAATTCTAAATTAATTCTTCATCAAACTAATTAAATAATATTATTAATATATTAGAACTTATAATATATTAATAAACCATAAGTGTTATTTCTCTCATTTTAGTTTATCCAATTGCATGGTGCCATGCAACCCAAATGGACCATGCCGGGTCGGGTCAAGTACATACCAGAAATAGTTATGGACTTAGACACCTTATCCAACAGTCTCCCACTTGGATAAGTCTAATAACTATAACTGCAATACTTCAGGAACCGATCGACAATCGTAGCTCTTTCAAGGTCTCTCGGAACTGAGAAGATGATGATACGCCATTTAAGATAAGTGATCATATAATCCTCTGTTCTAGATATCAGTCGGACAAATACATGGAACAATGTCTTACTTATTGTCCAGCAGTTTGTTTCCCGATTTCCGATTTGTTTGACAAAGAACTTAATTGAACACATCAACTTAGTTCTGACCGGGCCCGGTACATAGGTCAAAACAAAATCATCGAGGGGCCCAGATATCAGCTTCTAATCCAAGAAGGAACAGATAAACTTCGACTCATATGTTTGTTCTACCACTCATTGAATTATACACAAAAGCACATTTTATAACATCGAGTTACCAATGCGTTAACGTACAATCAATGCATAACCAACTCATAAGTAACAAATCATATCTCTAGGTTTGAAGACTTATATGATATTACCGTCTCACGATCACTCGAGATAAATTCCATGAAGTGATTCCAGTGAGCGTGGGTTGAGTCCAATGCTCAGAACTTATGAGCACTCATGAGTGTTGTAGCCATGTCCAACAACTTAGACCTCTGTAACCACTCATGACAGTCTTGATTCATACCTACTTCCGACATATGACCGACTGTGGAGGTTCGAATAATATGATATACCAAACATAATTATTCTGGAAGTCAAAACATGCAAAAGAAATATAGTAAACGATCGACAAGAGATAGCAACACTTTACTCATAAATAAAACACCTTTTATTCATCATCTAATGTCAATTACACTTTACAAATTTCAAGGTTATCTAACTACTAAATCTAATATCATCCTTCAGCCCTATGCTCCGAGCATGCTGGAGATGCTTAACCCGAGTCAGTCCCTTCGTGAGGGGATCTGCTGGATTCTCATCCGATGATACCCTCTTTGCCACGAGGAGTCCTTCTTCTATTCGATGTCTGATGAAATGGTATTTTCTGTCGATGTGTCTGGATCTCCCGTGATCCCTTGGTTCCTTGGCTAAGGCAACTGCACTTTCACTATCATAGAAAATTTCCATTGGCTCTTTAATAGCTGGTACAACTCCAAGGTCTCCAATGAAGTTCTTCAGCCATATCGCCTCCTTTGCTGCCTCGCTAGCTGCTATATACTCTGATTCGCAAGTTGAATCAGCCACTGTCTCTTGCTTGGAACTCTTCCAAGAAATTGCTCCTCCATTTAAGGTAAAGACCCAGCCTGACTGAGAGCGGAAATTATCCCTATCAGTCTGAAAGCTAGCATCACTATACCCTACAACTCTCAAGTCTTCACTCCCACCGAGGGTAAGGACCCAGTCCTTAGTCCTCCGTAGGTACTTGAGGATATTCTTTACCGCAGTCCAGTGTGCCTTGCCAGGGTTCTCCTGATACCTGCTAACCATGCTCAAAGAAAAGGCTACATCAGGTCGAGTACACGTCATAGCATACATGATCGATCCTACAGCCGAAGCATAAGGTATTCGACTCATTTCTGCTATCTCAGCCTCAGTACTAGGGCTTTGTGTCTTACTCAATCTGGCATTACTCTGGATGGGTAACTCTCCTTTCTTGGAGTCCTGCATGCCGAATCTCTTCAACACCTTATCCAAGTAAGTACTCTGACTAAGTCCAATTAGTCTTTTACTCCGGTCTCTCAAGATCCTTATCCCTAGAATATATGCAGCTTCTCCTAGGTCCTTCATAGAGAAACACTTCCCAAGCCAGGACTTAACTTCCTGCAGAGTTGGGATGTCATTTCCTATGAGTAGTATGTCATCCACATACAATACCAAAAAGCTAACTATACTCCCACTAGCCTTGACATATACACAAGATTCATCTTCACTCCTAGAAAAGCCAAATTCTTTGACTTTCTCATCAAAGCAAAGATTCCATCTGCGAGGTGCTTGCTTTAACCCATAAATGGATTTCCCAAGCTTACACACTTTATTAGGGTACTCTGTATTGACAAAACCCTCTGGCTGACTCATGTAAACATCCTCAGCCAACTTTCCATTAAGGAAAGCGGTTTTGACATCCATTTGCCATATTTCATAGTCATGAAATGCAGCTATGGCTAACAGAACCCTAATAGACTTAATCTTGGCCACTGGAGAAAAGGTCTCATCATAATCAACTCCCGGAGTTTGTGAGAAACCCTTTGCAACCAGTCGTGCCTTATAAGTGTGTACATTACCATCCATGTCGGTCTTCTTCTTGAAGATCCATTTGCACCCTATAGTCTTACGACCTGGTACATTCTCAACCAAGTTCCAAACTTGATTGTCATACATGGACTATATCTCGTTGTCCATTGCCTCTTTCCACTTGGCTGACTCAGGGCCTGCCATGGCTTCCGCGTAACTGTTAGGTTTATCCAGACCTATCAGTTTCTCATCACTGATAAGTGTATCACCTTTCGCAGTAATATGGAATCCATAGTAATGCTCAGGTGCATTCCTAACCCTTATGGAACGCCTCAGAGGTACAGACTTGTCAATTGGCTCAACAGAAGTTTCCTCCTCAAGTTGAGTGCTAGGGTTTGAAGTTCCTTCACCACTTGACTCTTGAATTTCTTCAAGGTCAACTTGCCTCCCACTGTCTCCTTGGCTTATGAACTCTCTCTCTCGAAAGAAAGCCCTCCTAGCTACAAAGACCACATTCTCACTAGGTCTATAGAAGAGGTAACCAAAGGATTTCTGTGGGTAGCCGATGAAAATACACCTCTCACTTCGAGGTCCGAGCTTATCATGAGTCTCGCGTCTCACGAAAGCCTCGCAACCCCAAATCTTAATGTGGTCTAGTTTGGGTACTTTACCAGTCCACGTCTCATGAGGAGTTTTGGCAACTTTCTTTGTGCGAACTAGATTAAGGATATGGGCGGCAATCTCTAAGGCATACCCCCAAAATGAGATTGGTAGCGAAGCTCGACTCATCATGGAACGAACCATATCCAACAAGGTTCGATTACGCCTCTCAGCTACACCATTCAACTGCGGTGTCCTGGGAGGTGTCAATTGTGAGACAATCCCACATTCCCTAAGATAGTCGAGGAACTCTGAACTAAGATAGTCACCACCTCGATCGGATCGAAGCATCTTAATGTTCCTGCCCAATTGATTCTCGACTTCCTGTTTAAACTCTTTAAACCTCTCAAAAGTCTCTGACTTATGCTTGATTAAGTAGACATATCCATATCTACTGTAATCATCAGCAAAAGTCAAATAATAACGATTAGCATCCCTTGTGGCATGTTTGAAGGGCCCACACACATCTGTGTGTATAAGATCCAACAAACCATCACCCCTCTCACAAGAACCTGTGAAGGGTGACTTTGTCATTTTTCCAAGTAAGCCTGATTCGCAACTATCATCTGACTTTAGGTCAAATGACTCCAATACTCCATCCTTTTGGAGTTGGCCTATGCGTTTCTTGCTTATATGTCCAAGACGACAATGCCATAATGATGCTTTATCCAAGTTATTATTATTAACAAAATCAATACACAATACATTCTTTCCTAAGTTATCAACCACAGATACAGTTTCATACACGCCATCACAAGGTAATGCTTTAAAATAAAGAACATTATTAAAGAAAGCATTAATCGAACCAACTTCATTATCAAATGAAAAGGTGAAACCTTGTTTATACAATGCATGAAAGGAAATAATGTTTCTTGCCATTTCTGGCGAATAACAACACTTATTCAAATCTAAACTAAACCCACTACTTAGCAATAAAGTATAAACTCCAATCTTGGTGACAGGTAAAGCTTTCCTATTCCCCATGATTAAGTTTATTCTTCCATGCTCCACATTCTCACTTCTTCTTAGTCCCTGCAAATCAGAACAGATATGAATACCACAACCGGTATCAAGGACCCAAGAGTTAGAATGGGGTGAGTTATTAGATAAGATAGTGTAAATACCTGCATGGTTGGGTTTAACTTTCCCATCCTTCACATCTTGCTGGTATTTTGGGCAGTTCCGCTTCCAATGTGACTTTTCATGGCAATAGAAGCATTCAGCCTCTTTTGGGTCAGAAGAAGGAGTGACGAAACCTTTCTTGGTTCCACTTGAAGAAGAGCCATCAAGGGTCCTAGCCTTGGTACCCTTCGAAGAGCTCTTCCTCTTCTTCCCTCTACCTTTCCTGATTGCCAAAACCGGGGCGGAGTTTGGAGTAGGAGTGTTAACAACCGACTTACCCTTAAGACCTGTTTCTGCGGTCTTGAGGAGTCCCTGAAGTTTTCTGAGTGTGACCTCTTCCTTATTCATGTGATATGTCATGCGAAATTGATCATAGCACGATGGTAAGGAGTGCAAAATGATATCTATTGCAAGCTCCTCAGGGAAGTTCACATTAAGCTTTAGCAACCGATCCACATACCTTTGCATTTTCTGCATGTGGCTCGTGACGGATTCCCCGTCCTTCATCATGGTTGTTATGATAGAGCATATGATTTCATACCTCTCTTGTCGTGCACTTTGATGGTATCTTTCCATCAGATCTTGGTGCATTTCAAAAGGGTAGAAGTCCTCATAGGACTTTTGGAGTTCCGCTGTCATGGTGGCCAACATGATGCATGCCACTTTTGTAGCATCCCTTTCATGTGCCCGGAAGTCAGCGATCTCCTGGGGAGTTGCAGTGGTCTCATCAATCTCCTTAAGCTCCTTGTCAAGGACATATTCTTTGTCCTCGTAGCGGGTAATCATCCTGATGTTTCTGATCCATTCATTGAAGTTGGATCCATCAAAAGTGACTTTCCCACACAAGTTCATAAGGGTAAAGGAGCCATTAGGATTAGAGCCAGAAGCAGCATTGTTTGAAATCATCTGAAAGAAGACAACAAGATTAGTTTAGATATTAAGCGAGTCCTTAATAAAACACCCAAATGTAATATTAAGGCTAGAATCCAATCACAATATATTATAACTTAGAAGAGGTATGCCGTAATCCAAGCTATAACATATTTGAAAGGTAGGTGAATGACGATTCACCAATTTCCACCATGAAAAACGAAATATAGATATTAGGTTTTTAATTGGTTCTTAGAAATTCCTAGATTCTTTTGAGATTCAATGAACTTTTCAAAGGCATGTTTCAATCTCGAGTGTGCCCTCCAAGTTTTGTGACTGGGATACCGAGGATCACAAAACGAGGTGTGAAGTAACCATGCAAATCACTTGGTACCCTCAAGGTTTATCACTCAATCGATGTGCCGGTAAACCACACACGCTCCACCGATGCTATGGTAAACCTTAAGTCACCCTTTACCTACCTTGTTAAGTCCAAGTTAGTGTGCCGGTTAACCACACACGCTCCACCAACGACTTAAACAAAGTGTAAAGTGTAATTTCATGGATTAGCACCTTATTCACATTTTCCTAAAGTAACTAAGATTGGGAATTTAATAAAAGCATTTAGTTACTTTATAATATTCATCATACTTTTAATGAGAATTTATAAGTCCTTGTCTTACCCGTTCGGCTAACGACCCTCCACCGATCAAGGAAGCGGTGGGTGAGAGTGGACACCCATTAAGTTGCCATTTTATAGGCAACAACCTTATACCCCCCTTATAGACCGGCTTCGTGAATGAGGCGTACTAGCGGTAAGACGACTTGACGTTATACATATATATATTAGTAACTTATAATATTATAAAGTATAAGGGTTGAATTTTAACTTTTAAAATTCTAAGGGTTGGAACTAAAGTTTTAATCAAGACTTTACATGTTCCAAAACTTGAGGGCAAGTTTTGTAAACTTCCAAAACTTTTCATTTCTTATAACTTATGAATTAATTGAGTAATAAAAATGAAGACTCTTCATTTTTATAACTCTTGTGTTCTTTTAATGGCTTTAATAAAAGTGAGACTTTTGGTTTTCCATAACTTGAGGACAAGTTATGGACTCCATTAAAACACATTATGATCATGAATTAAACTACCATGAAGGTTACAAACAATTCCTATGATCATCTAATCTTCATAAGTTCAAGAACATGAATATGAACACTTTCAAGAATCAAAAATTACACTTAAAAAAAACTTGTAATTTTAATAATTGCCATTGTAAATGGATTAGCATAAACATTACACCATCTAAAACAAGCTTTAAAACATCAAAACATTTTAGGGTAATGTTTCTAGTCCATTTCCAGCAACAAATGTGCAAACTTTCATACGAGCAGAAAACAGAAAAAATGATTTTTTTTCAAGCTGTTTGCACACAAAAAAAACAACAAACAAACCTAGGCTTTGATACCACTGATGGGTTTTGAGCATTCTAACACTTCCTAAGTGTACATGCAACCCTAATAACCTTGGATCTATGTTTGTCTAATTATCATGCAAAGTTTTACTCCAAGGTTATATTCCTATCTAGCATACATGGGGAACAAATTTTAACTTGCATGAAAGATAGAATAACTTACCTTGTTATTGCTTATGATCCTTGAAACCTTGTGAGCCTAGCACCCCAAGTGTGATGCCTCAAATGCTTCACACAACACCAAATGCTTTTGGAATGACTTTAGAGAGAATACACACTTCTAAAATCGGCCTAGCCCTCTTGTTTCTTATGTGTCGCCAATTTTGGTGGAGAATGGGTTTCTTATATAGTGTTGACACATCTAGGGTTACACCATGTAAACCCTAATGTGTCATGACTCTTCATTTCCATGACCCATGGGTTTGTAACTCCCATGGAGCATCCACGGAGCATCCTATGGGTGGAACCCAACTTGATAATCCATGGAGCCTCTTAGCCCACTATATAAGATATGGAAGATTTACATAATCTACCCATATATTTAATTAGTTATATTTTGATCACTTAATTAATTCTAAATTAATTCTTCATCAAACTAATTAAATAATATTATTAATATATTAGAACTTATAATATATTAATAAACCATAAGTGTTATTTCTCTCATTTTAGTTTATCCAATTGCATGGTGCCATGCAACCCAAATGGACCATGCCGGGTCGGGTCAAGTACATCCCAGAAATAGTTATGGACTTAGACACCTTATCCAACAACTTATTGTCTAGCAGTTTGTTTCCCGATTTCTGATTTGTTTGACATAGAACTTAATTGAACACATCAATTTAGTCCTGATCGGGCCCGACACATAAGTCAAAACAAAATCATCGAGGGGCCCAAGATATCGCTTTTAAACCTTCTAGGATAAAAGGAACATATAAAATTCGACTTATATGCTTGTACTAATTACTTGTTAAATTATACACAACGTCACGTTTTATAACATCAAGTTACTGATGCGTTTTCGTACCATCAATGCACAACCAAATCTTAATCAACAACTCATATATCTTGGTTTGAAGACTATATGATATTATCGTATCACAATCACTCGTGATAAATTCCATGAAGTGATTACTATGAGTGTGGGTTTAATCCAATACTCAAATCTTATTTCAGGAGCACTCATGAACTTTGTAGCAAACGTTTGCTATGTCTAAACGCTTTAGACAATCTACAAGTCAATTCATGATAGTCTTGCCTCAGTACCTACTTCCAAAGTATGATCGACCGTGGAAAATTTAAATAATCTTATTATTCTGGAAGTCAAAAACATGCAAAATGAAACAATAGTAAACAATTGACACAAGATAGCAACTTTACTCATAAGTAAAACTCTTTTATTTAATCATCAAATGTCAATTACATTTTATCTATTACAAGTATCTCAACAGCTATCTAATCAGTAAAACTAATATCGTCCTTCAACCCAATACTCCTAGCATGCTGCAAGTGCTTAACCCTACTCAGTCCCTTCGTAAGGGGATCTGATGGGTTATCCTCAGACGATATCCTCTTCACTATGAGGATTCCCTCTTCTACTCGATGTCTTATGAAGTGATATTTTCTGTCGATGTGCCTGGATCTGCCATGATCCCCCGGTTCCTTGGTTAAGGGGGTCGCACCCTCGTTGTGATAGAAAATCTTCATAGGCTCCTTTACGGCTGGTACAACTCCAAGGTCTCCGATGAAGTTCTTTATCCATATTGCCTCCTTCGGCGCTTCGCTTGCTGCTATGTACTCTGATTCGCACGTTGAATCAGCTACAGTCTCATGTATGTAACTTTTCCATGTTACTGCTCCTCCATTTAGGGTAAATACCCAGCTCGAATGAGAGAGGAAATTACCTCTGTCGGTGTGAAAGCTGGTGTCACTATACCCTGTCACTCTCAAGTCATCACTCCCATCGAGGTTAAGGACCCAGTTCTTAGTCCTCCGCATGTACTTAAGAATGTTCTTTACTGCAATCCAGTGTGCTCTACCAGGATTCCCTTGATATCGACTAACCATGCTCAAACCAAAAGCCACATCAGGGCGAGTACGAGTCATAGCATACATGATCGAGCCAACGGCAGAAGCATATGGTACTCGACTCATTCATGTTATTTTGGCATCGGTACTCGGAATCTGAGTCTTACTCAGTTTGATATTGCTCTGGATATGCAATTCTCCTTTCTTGGAATTCTCCATGTTGAAACGTTTCAACACCTTGTCCAAGTAGGTACTTTGACTAAGTCCTATTGGTCTTTTACTCCTATTTCTCAATATCCTTATCCCTAGAATGTAAGCACTTCCCCAAGGTCCTTCATAGCGAAACACTTCCCAAGCCAGGACTTAACTTCCTACAAGGTTGGAACGTCGTTTCCTATGAGTAGTATGTCATCCACATACAATACCAGAAAGCTAACTATACTCCCACTAGCTTTGACATTTACGCACGACTCATCCTCACTTCTCGAAAAACCAAACTCTTTGACTTTCTCATCGAAACAAAGATTCCATCTGCGAGATGCTTGCTTTAATCCATAAATGGATTTCTCAAGCTTACACACTCTATTAGGGTACTTCGCGTCTACAAAACCCTCTGGCTGACTCATATAAACATCCTCAGCCAACTTCTCATTAAGGAAAGCAGTTTTGACATCCATCTGCCATATTTCATAATCATGAAACACAGCTATGGCTAGCATAACCCTTATAGATTTGATCTTCGCTACTTGTGAGAAGGTCTCGTCATAGTCAACTCCAGGAGTTTGAGTAAAGCCCTTTGCAACCAATAGCGCCTTATATGTGTGTGCTTTCCTATCCATGTCGGTCTTCTTCTTGAAGATCCACTTGCACCCGACCGTCTTACGACCTGGTACATTTTCAACCAAGTTCCAAACTTGATTGTCATACATGGACTGAATCTCGTTGTCCATTTCCTCTTTCCACTTCGCAGACTCTGGGCCCGCCATGGCTTCCTTGTAGTTAGTAGGCTCATCCAAATTTACTAGTGTACTATCATTGATAAATGTATCACCATTTGTAATAATATGGAAACCATAAAACTCAGGTGCCATTCTAACTCTACTGGAACGTCTCATAGGTAAGGACTCGTCAACCGGTTCAACATGAGTTTCCTCCTCGGGTTGAGCCCTAGTGTTTGAGGTTCCTTCATCACTTAACTCTTGAAGCTCTTCAAGGTCAATTTGCCTCCCACTTTCCTCTTGGCATATGAGTTCTCTTTCGCGGAAAACCCCTCGCCTTGCAACGAAGACAACATTGTCACTTGGTCTATAGAAGAGATATCCAAAGGATTTCTGTGGGCAGCCAATGAAAATACAACGCTCACTGTGAGGTTCGAGCTTGTCGTGAGTCTCTCGTCTTATGAAAGCCTCGCAATCCTAAACCTTGATATGCGCTAACGAGGGAACCTTCCCTGTCCACATTTCGTGAGGTGTTTTGTCAACCTTCTTAGTTGGGACTAGACTAAGGATATGGTCGAAAGTCTCTAAGGCATACCCCTAAAATAAGATAGGTAACGAAGCTCGACTCATCATGGAACGAACCATGTCCAACAAGGTTCGATTGCGCCTCTCAGCCACATCATTAAGTTGTGGTGTCCTAGGTGGCATCAATTTTGAAACAATTCCACATTATTTAAGATAGTCGTGGAACTCGATACTAAGATACTCACTACCTCGATCGGATCGGAGCATCTTAATTTTCCTGCCCAGCTGATTCTCCACTTCTTGTTTAAACTCATTGAACTTTTCAAAGGTTTCTGACTTATGCTTTATTAAGTAGATATACCCATATCTGCTATAATCATCGGTAAAAGTCACATAGAAGCGGTTAGCATCCCTTGTGGCGGATCTGAAGGGATCATACACATCGGTGTGTATGAGATCCAACAAACCTTCACCTCTTTCACAAGTACCAGTGAAAGGTGACTTGGTCATCTTTCCAAGCAAACAATATTTGCATGTGTCATCCGACTTTAAGTCAAAGGGCTCCAACACTCCATCATTTTGGAGTTGGGCTATGCGCTTCTTGTTGACATGTCCAAGACGACAATGCCACAAGCATGCCTTGTCTAAACCATTGGACGAATCAATTTGCAATACATTATTTCCTAAGTTGTCTACAACCACCACAATTTCATATATACCATTGTTGGATTAATGTCTAAGTCCATAACTATAATTGGTAAGACTTGACCCGACCCGGCATGGTCCATTTGGGTTGCATGGCATCATGCATTTGGATAGACTATAATGAGAGAAATAACACTTAAGGTTGGTTAATATATTATAAGTTCTAATATATTAATAAGGTTATTTAATTAGTATTGATCAAGAATTAATTTGGAGTTAATTAAGTGATCAAAAGGAGACTAATTAAATATATGGGTTGATTGTGTAAATCATTCATTCTTATATATGTGGGCTTGTGATCCAAGATTCCTTATGTTGGACTAAGTCCATGGGGTGACCCATGGATACTCCATGGAGGTTAAAATCCATGGAGCATAAGGAATGGGTAAAGTTATGAGTTACATGGTGTAACCCTAATAGCCACCATATAAAAGAATCCCATGGCTCAAGAAATCGTGCATTAATGTGTGAGTGTGAGGGTTAGACGATTTCAAGGAGTGTTCAAGTTTCTCTCAAGTTATTCCAAGTGTATTTGGTGTTGTGTGAACCATTTGAGGTGTCACACTTGGGGCACTAGGCACTCAAGCTTCATGAAGACATTCTACATCAAAGAGGTTTGTATTCTATCTTGTTATATTTATTATTTTGTATGCTAGATTAGGATAATACCTTGGATGTTCATAATTGTATGTATAATAGAGAAAACATAGATCCAAGGTATTTAGGGTTGCATGTACACTTAGGAGTGTTAGAATGCTCATAACCCAACAGTGGTATCAGAGACTAGGCTTGTTTTCTTGTTATACTTGCAAAAGTAGCTGAAAAATCGAGTTGGATGCATATATTCGATTGTTTTGGCTGGAATTGGACTAGGAACATTACCCTAAGATGTTTTGGACTTATAAACTTGTTTTTGATGTGGTAATGTTCATGCTAATCCAATTTCTAAGATAATTGTCATAATTTAAAGATTTGTATTAGTTTGTATGTTCATGCTAATTTCTTGAAGATTGATGATTTGAATTATCTTGTTCTTATGAGGTTCTTAGATTAATAGAAACGTTGTGTGAAATAGTTGTTTTCAATCCATTTTAATCTAAGAGTTGATTCCAAAGTGTGTTTTTGTAACTTGTCCTCAAGTTATATGAAAAGTCACATTTAAGAATCATAAAACTCATAAAAGTTGGCAAAGGTTACAAAATGAAGAGTCTAGTTCTAATTAAATGGTTTTATGACTCCATAACTTGTCCTCAAGTTATGGAGGTTCAAGAGTCTCTTCATTAAATTAAAAAAAAAGTGTAACCTTAATTAGTTCCATAAGTTACAATAAAAAAAAGTTATTTTTTTTATTAATTAGTTTAAAGTATTCCATAACTTGTCCTCAAGTTATGGAACTTGAAGAGTTTTTTTTTTTAAATTAAAACTACTTTAAACTCATAAATTATGGAATTAATTAGTTTTGAATAGTTTCAAAACTTGCCCTCAAGTTTTGGAATTTGAAAAGTTTTCACTTATGAATACTTTAATTCCAAGTTAGCCCTTAGAATTTTAAAAGTTAAAATTCAACCCTTATACTTTATAATATTATAAGTTAATAATATTTATATATATGTATAAGAGTAAAGTCAGTCTTACCGTTAGTAGGCCTCATTCACGAAGCCGGTCTATAAGGGGGGTATAAGGTTACTGCCTATAAAATGGCAGTTTAATGGGTGTCCACTCTCACCCACCGCTTCCTTGACTGGTGGAGGGTCGTTAGCCGAACGGGTAGGACAAGGACTATAATTCTCCTTTCATTAAAAGTATTAATGATAAATACTAAGTAACTAAACTCTTATTAATACCCAATATTAGTTACTTAGGAAAATGTGAATTTGGTGCTAACCCATGAAATTACACTTTGCACTTTGCTTAAGTCGTTAGTGGAGCGTGTGTGGTTAACCGGCACACTAACCTGGACTTAACAAGGTAGGCAAAGGGTAACTTAATATTTATCATAGTATCGGTGGAGCGTGTGTGGTTAACCGGCACACTGATTAAGGGGTAAATATTAAGGGTACCAAGTATATTTGCATGGTTATTCACACCTTGTTTTGTGATCCTCGGCATCCCAGTCACAAAACCTGATGGGCACACTCGAGATTGAAACATGCCTTTGAACAGTTCAATGAATCTCAAAGATCTAGGACTTTTAAATCCAATTAAAACCTAATAAATTATTTCGTTTTTCATGGTGGAAATTGGTGAATCGTCATTCACCTACCTTCAAATATTTTATAGCTTGGATTACGACATCCCTCTTCTAAGTTATAAAATAGTTTGTTGGGTCCTAGCCTTAATATTTCATATTGGGTGTCATATTAAGGACTTTAAATCAACTATCTTGAATATCTCCCAAAAAGATGTCTGGTCTAGACATTTATGATCTTCCCAAATCTCTTGAAACAAGCTTTCCTAAATGAAGATGATGTCCCATGGATATCATACTTCTTTCACCTCCTCCAATTATTCTCCCTAACCCACAAGTTCCTAAAAAGTTTAAGGTCACTCAAGCCCTATTGGCAAGGCAAGGTCTAGGTGTGATCACATCTTGGAGATGTAGTCACATATTGACAAGCCGGGAGAGTTGGGTGTCAAAGTCTTGAGAAAGTTGGTGGCTCAACTACTTTCTAAGTCACATAGTGAGTTCTTTTGGGAATCCTATGAAACAGACTAAGACAAGACCCTTAATGATCTTATCTATTTGCTAAGATCAACTTCCTAAAACGCTATGGACATTGACAATGATGACATTGGATATCCAGTAAAGCTCTCTCTTCCCAATGGAAAGGGATCGGCCATAGTCAACTCGGTTGACCCAATGGTAAAGAGAGAGGCGAAGTCTGAGATAGTCCCATTATCAAGGGTCCATAGGTAACTATTGTCAAAGGAAGGGTCATTGGTTACGAAGCTGCTAAATTTACCTAAGGATGTTAAAGTCAATAAGTTTGGCTCTACTTCAGGTAAAGTCCATTGTCTAACTCTATTAAGTACATGCTGATTCTGATCGCGAAGATGGATTTCAATCGCAAGGTTCGGTGATGAGAATTTTGGGCTATTACTTAAGAGTTATGATATTTATATTGCTTAGGAATAGATAACAACAAGGTTTTCATATGGATTGTAAGGATAAGTTTTTCCGCAAAGTTTTAAAATAAAAGAAAAAGGTTTTGATTTTATTTATTTTAAGTATCCTTACAATGGCATTTGTGAAAAGTTGTTGCTTATAAGATTCCATTGATAGCAATATTGGAAAAATGGATTTGATTCTTTCGGTTGTGGTAGTGTCTAATATTACCAAATAAGGAAAGATTCTCATCACCCAAGGTTCACTTGGACCGAAACTTGGAATCATGCAAGTTGTATAGTATGATGAATGAGAACTTTCAGCTTGGAAAATTAAGACTAATTCCTTATGTGAATAAGGACAGGACTAAGGGATCGAGTACACATTCTTGTGCACTGGTCAAGTCCACCCCAAAAGATCAAGAAGACTATTCGTCATGATTTACTTAAGTTCAGTAAATATGGTTATACTTATAAGTTTAAGTATAAGTCTGTAGCATTGGAGAAGTTTCAATGTGAGACAGAACGAATAAGAAGAATCAAAGTATGGCAGAAAGATAAAAGTTTCTCAAATCTGAAAAGATGGGAGAGTACTTTAGTATCATGTTTATGATCATCTTAATGATTAAGATACCATATCACAATTGGTCCTCTAAAGTCATCTTAGTGCATTCTTATGACTAAGAAGAGGAGTCATGAATTGTTGAAATGGTTAAATAAAAAAGATGAGTCATACTTCGTTCCAAAACAATTCTTAGAGTCATACTCCAAGATTGTAACTTGAGTGACATATCTTAAAGAGGGTTTGTTAACACTAGTCAAATGTAAGAGTAAAAGGTTATCAACTCTTGTACATTTGAAATTGGTAAGTTGTGATGTTTTGGATAAAACAGAGACTAACTTAGGCCAATTGTGTAAAGTGTTAGTCTTGATAAAGAATCCGCACTATCTCTTGAATATTTGACAAGGGAGTCTTATATGTAAAGAGGACAGCGGGAGTCTTAAAGCTCTTGAAAGTTTCAAGACTTAATCAAGAATAAAACCTAAAGTCCTTCACTAGCACACGACTTGAGGTTTATAACCTATCGTGTTGAAATTTTTGTGCCTATTCAAGTTGGCTTTGCATAGGAGTTTTGAGAGTTCTCAATTGGTTGCACAACTACTTGGTGTCATAAGGTTTCTCTCCGATTCATGAAAATGATGGTGAGGAAACACTTTCACTAAGTAGATTTTAGCTAGATAGCAATTGTGATATTTGCATTCTCAAAGTCGTTAGTGGAGCGTGTGTGGTTTACCGGCACACTAACATGGACTTGTGAGAAGTGGCAAAGGTCTAAACAATTGAGACTATGATTACGACATCCTTTTTCATAGTTCTAAAATTGTTTAGACACACATGTGAGCTATCTAAGAGAGGTGTATGATTTTGATAAAGTTTTATCAAAACAATCTAGTATCAGAAATCTGAACTTTGGTAAGAAAGTCAGCTGATTTCTGAGTACATGTCAAAGCTAGTGGGAGCATAAGTGTTATGCTAATAATCATCATGTTAGTGGGAGCATGATAATTATGACAAAGGTTGCAAGTTAGCAATGTTAATTATAGAAAACAAAAGTTTCAATTCGTGAGGTTGCAGGGGTTGAAAAAGTTGTTTTGCTATAATTAAGGGAGAGGAAATTATACTTCATTTCAATTCTAAAAGCTTAGATTGAGATTTTAATCGTATTTAATGAAGGATATATATATATATATATAAATTTCATGTTGGAATGGCTCAACATAAGGAAATTCTATATATGGGTCCATTATTTGCGTTCTAAAATTCGATTATGATTACGACATCCCTTTTCATAATCTGAATTTTGAGAACTTGGCAAATTGAAATGGAAATATTATAGCAAAAGACTGGTTTAGTCTTTATGTGAGACATCATGAATCGTGTCCCATATGCTTCGGATATAGGATCGATTACATGTGCTATATTCATCCTTTCTAAAATTTTCCAAATGCCTGGGGCATTATGAAGGGAAAAGGTCTAGAATTGGATATGACTAAAATGATTAAGCAATTGTCGAGGACAATCTAAGGTTTACCAAAGATTGGTTGCTCAAGGACAGTTGGAAGTATAATGTTAATTCTGGAAGGACCATATTGACATAATCTGTAAGGAGGCAACTCTTGTTCAGAAGTGATAGTCAAAATGGAATATAGAAATGTTTCAAAGTTAGAAATTATTCAATCTGTGTAAGATTAGGAAACTTAATGAAAGAAGGATGTTTGCAAGGAGCTGATCTCCTTTGGAATGCTTGTAATGATTGTTGTCAAGTCTTTCTGACTTTGTGCATAATCATTAAGAGGATCAATGCATATAAGTTTAGAATCTAACAGATTTCAGTAAATGGCATGAATTTGGAATTCTTGCATTTGCAGTAAGGATTTGGGACTGTGAAAAGAGGATCATTGGAGTGATGTTCAATTGATCTATTTTACAAAGTAAAGATCATAGACAAACATAGTATCCATACTTGGTGTATGGCATGACTAGTGTTTAGAAAACATAGTGTACATGCTTGGAGCATGGGACAACTATTGTTTTAAATTCAAGTATAAAGTTGATAAAACCGAAACAATGAATAATGAGTAATCAGTATGGTGATAAATAAAAGTGTTTATTTATATTCATAGGGTTTGATACCATATTTGATTCATTTATTCTTGTGTTTCACTTTGCATGTTTTGACTTCCAGAATAACTAAGTCGCTCTTCCTGAATGATTAAGTTATTCAAACCATCCACAGTCGGTCATATGTTGGAAGTAGATATGAATCAAGACTGTCATGGGTTGGTTTGTAGCGGTCCAAGTTGGTGGACAAAGTGGTGCTACAACACTCATGAGTGCTCATAAGTTCTGAGTATTGGATTCAACCCGTGCTCATTTGAATCACTTCATGGATTTTATCACGAGTGATCATGAGACGATAATATCTTATATTCTTCAAACCTAGAGATATGAGTTGTTACTATGAGTTGGTTATACATTGATTGCATGAAAACGCATTGGTAACTCGATGTTATAAAACGTGCCTTTGTGTATGATTCAACAAGTAGTAGAACAAGCCATATGAGTAGAAGTTTATCCATTCCTTTTACCTTCGGGATAAAAGCGATATCTGTGGACCCCTCGATGATTTAAAGATGATACATGTGAGTGCTTGGCCAAGCCAGGACTGATTTGATTTGTTCAATCAGTCAGTCATCATGAATCGGAAATCGGGAAACAACAAATGGACAGAGAGAATGATTGATAATCCATGTCTCAGTCCATATGATATCTAGAATGGAGGAATATATGATCCCTTATCTAATGGACAAGTCATTGACAAAGGTCAGAGTTCATCGACAAGGTCAGAGTTCGACAGAAGCTTTTGAGAGCTACGATTGCTGATCGGTTCCTGACCCGGCATGGTCCATTTGGGTTGCATGGCATCATGCATTTGGATAGACTATAATGAGAGAAATAACACTTAAGGTTGGTTAATATATTATAAGTTCTAATATATTAATAAGGTTATTTAATTAGTATTGATCAAGAATTAATTTGGAATTAATTAAGTGATCAAAAGGAGACTAATTAAATATATGTGTTGATTGTGTAAATCATTCATTCTTATATATGTGGGCTTGTGATCCAAGATTCCTTATGTTGGACTAAGTCCATGGGGTGACCCATGGATACTCCATGGAGGTTAAAATCCATGGAGCATAAGGAATGGGTAAAGTTATGAGTTACATGGTGTAACCCTAATAGCCACCATATAAAAGAATCCCATGGCTCAAGAAATCGTGCACTAATGTGTGAGTGTGAGGGCTAGACGATTTCAAGGAGTGTTCAAGTTTCTCTCAAGTTATTCCAAGTGTATTTAGTGTTGTGTGAACCATTTGAGGTGTCACACTTGGGGCACTAGGCACTCAAGCTTCATGAAGACATTCTACATCAAAGAGGTATGTATTCTATCTTGTTATATTTATTATTTTGTATGCTAGATTAGGATAATACCTTGGATGTTCATAATTGTATGTATAATAGAGAAAACATAGATCCAAGGTATTTAGGGTTGCATGTACACTTAGGAGTGTTAGAATGCTCATAACCCAACAACCATTACAAGGCAATGCTTGAAAATAAAATCTACCATTATAAAAAGCATTAATAGAACCAATTTCATTGTTAAATGAAAAATGTAAAACCTTGTTTATACAAACCATGAAAGGAAATAATGTTTCTCGCCATATCTGACGAGTAACAACAATTATTCAAATCTAACTCTAACCCATTACTAAGCAATAAAGAATAAACTCCAATCTTGGTGACATGCGATGCTTTCCTATTCCCCATGATCAGGTTCATCTTCCCGTGCTCCACATCCCTACTTCTTTTTAGGCCCTGCAAATCAGAACAAATGTGAAAACCACATCCTGTATCAAGGACCCAAGAATTAGCATGTGATGAGTTATTAGAATGAATAGTGTAAATACCTACGAAGGTGGGCTTTATCTTCCCATCCTTAATGTCCTGCAAGTATTTGGGGCAGCTTCGTTTCCAGTGCCTTTTTTTCATGACAATGGAAGCACTCTGCTTCCTTTGGATTGGATGAGGGAGCAGCAGAACCACCTTTGGACCCACTAGAAGAGGATCCATCAAGAGACTTTCCCTTGTGATTCTTTGAAGGAGCTTTCCTTTTCTTTCCCTTCCTATGTCCAATTTCCAGGACTGGGGCAGCAGTAGGAGTGGGTACAACAGACTTGCCTTTTAAACTACTTTCAGCAGTTCTCAATAGACCTTAAAGCCTGCTTAGAGTGACTTCCTCCTTGTTCATATGATAAGTCATTCTGAACTGATCATAACAAGGAGGCAAGGAGTGTAGGATAATGTCAATAGACAACTCTTCGTCAAAATTGACATTCAACTTTAGCAAGCGGTCCACATACCTCTGCATCTATTGCAAGTGGGCTGTGATGGACTCTCCATCCTTCATTTTTGTTGTTATCATGGAGGCAATTATTTCATACCTTTCTTATCGATCACTTTGATGGTATCTTTCCATCAAGTATTGGTGCATCTCGAAAGGCCAGAAGTCCTCATAGGATTTCTGAAGCTCAGAGGTCATAGTGGCTAGCATGATGCACGACACATTTGTTGTGTCCGTCTCATGAGCCCTATACTCAGCCAGTTGCTCAGGAGTAGCAGTTTCTTCATCAATCTCCTTTAGCTCTTTGTCGAGGACATATTCCTTTTCCTCGTAGCGAATGGCCATGTGAATGTTTCAAATCCAGTCATTGAAGTTCGATCCATCGAAAATGACCCTCCCACACAAGTTCATTAGGGAGAAAGAGCCAGAAACATTTGAGTTTGAAGCATTGTTTGAAGTAGACATTTGAAAAGAAAGACAAGTTTCATTAGATAGAAATTCCTTAATATAACACCAAATGAAATATTAAGGCTAGGACCCAACACAATATTTCACAATTCGGAAGAGGGATGCCGTAATCCAATTGCAAAATATTTGAAGATAGGTAAATGACGATTTACCAATTTCACCACCCAAATAAAATTTTAAGGAATTAAGTTGTATGAAATTCCTAGTTCTTTGAGATTCATTGAACGTTTCAATGGCATGTTTAAATCTCGATTATGCCCTTCAAGTTTGTGACTGGGATACCGAGGATCACAAATAAGGTGTGAATAACCATACAAATGTGCTTGGTACTCTCGATGTCATTTATCACCTAATCAATGTGCCGGTTAACCACACACGCCCCAATGATATATGATAAACATCAAGCTACCCTTTGCCACACTTTCTAGTCCAAGTTAGTGTGTTGGTTAACCACACACGCTCCACTAACGACTTGGCAAGGTGCAAAGTACAATTTCATGGAATAGCACCATTTTCATATTTTTCCAAAAGTAACTAACATTGGAAATTTATAAAAAAATATTTAGTTACTTTATAATGTCATTATACTTATTAATGAGAATTAATGTCCTATCCTACCCGTTCGGCTAACGACCCTCCACCAACAAAGCAAGCGGTGGGTGAGAGTGGAAACCCATTCAACCGCCATTTTATAGGCAGTTTTCTTATACCCCCTTATAGATCGGCTTCGTGAATGAGGCCTACTAACGGTAAGACTGACTGTCTTATACATATATATAAGTATTAATCTTTTAATATTATAATAGCATAATGGTTGAATTTTAAACTTTTAAAATTCTAGAATTTAGAATATAATGTTTCATAAATGAGACTTTTCAAGTTCCAAAACTTGAGGGCAAGTTTTGAAACTCTTCAAAACCTTTTGAATTCCAAAACTTAGAATTTAATGTTTCATAAATGAGACTTTTTAAATTCCAAAACTTAAGGGTAAGTTCTGAAACTCTTCAAAACCATTTAGATCAAATTTTAAACTAATAAAATAACCATATAATTTTATCTTTTACCAATTTGACCTAATTGAACTCTTATAGCAAGATAATTTCAAATCAAATAATACAAATAATTATTTTATCATGTAAACTAGTAATTATCTTAAAAATTTGACAATTTATGTTTTAATTGGATGAGGATGGTCACTACCATATCAGAAAAAAATAGATTTTATGATACAAAACAATTTATGGCAATGATCCTAATCCAATTCTGGCAAAAAAAAAACCCGAAAATCTGCCAACAGACTGTCTAACTCGTCGAGTCTGGCAATGGACTCGTCGAGTTCATCATGGACTCGTCGAGTTCTTCATAGGACTCGTCGAGTCCAGCAGTCATAGTGCAATTTTCAATTTGCTTCAACTTTGAATAATTGACCAATGCATCAATATAACAGAAAAACACCCTAGTCTCTGATACCACTGATGTGTTTTGAGCACTATAACATCCCTATGGTGTACATACAACCCTAATGCTTTGGATCTAAGTTTTCTCAAGTTATACATGCAATTTTTCATGTTTCCAAAGCATGAAGCCTAACTAGCATACAACTTTGATAATTGAAACATAAAACAAGTAAGATGATTACCTCTTTGTTGTAGCTTGTAGAACTTGGCCTTACAAGATCTTAACACCTCAAATGTAGCTTGTAGAATGGCTAGGGTTTCTTGTTGGAATTCTCGTGTCATTTTAGGAGCTTAGAGGTTACATCTATAGTGTAGAATTCCAAGGGTCACTTGTAAACCCTAATTCATTCATATAGGCTTTTAACCCAATAACTCTTTTGGACTAACTCTTCATGGACTATCACATAAACTTAGTCCATCACCAATCAACATGGATCATTAGCCCAAACTATATGTATCACTGATTTACATAATCAGTCCCCGTTAATTTAATCAGTCTCTTTTGATCACTAAATTAATTCTAAATTAATTCTTGATCAATACCAATTAAATAATATGATTTCTCAATTAATATATTATTCTTATAATATATTAATAAATCACAAATAACCTCTTTCTCAAATATCCATCCTATCAAATTACTCCGGTGAAAGCAACCAAATGGACCATGCTACTATCGGGTCAAGTACATACCAATCATAGTTATGGGCTTAGACACCTAATCCAACAAAAGCTTCATCCTTGGGACCAAAAAGGTCCAAAAACCCAACAGAAGAGATCTAAGGAAATAACCACCAAGTTTAAGACTTTATACCTCAAATAAGAGTCAAAAGCTGATGAGGTTCTAGATCTAAAAGCTCTATCTTCTTCAATGAATCTTCAAGAGTGAACACCTTCTTCAAAAGCACCAAAATACTCTTCTAATGGCCTTCTAAGCTCCAAGAACACACAAGGATGGATTAGGGTTTCGTGAAAGCTGTCTGAGGATGAGAGGGTGGATGATCTTTAAGGACATAATGTTCTTTATATAGTGCTCAACCCTAAAAATTAGGGTTTGGGGACCGCATGCGTATGTTGCGCGTACCCTTTTGTACGCTGCGCACACACGCATGGCATCCACGACCATTTATATTGATACGATGGGCGTACCCCATCTTACGTTGGGCATACCCCGCTAAACACGCGATTTTATCCTTGCATGTGTGGGACTGATATGCAAGCTTTTCCATCCAGGGACCAATTCTGTCAATAACTTCAAAGTACCATAATTCCCTCATCCTAGGTCCGTTTCCAATGAACTTTATATCCACGAAAAGGTGGAGAAAAGACCTACGCTCCTAATAACTCTCCTAAGGCTTAAACCTTTCCGGATTAAACCCAATATCCATAAAAGGCCAAGGTACCCAATTACAATTATACCATTGGCATCCGAAGACACAATTGTACGCTCGGATCACTTATATTATAACAACCACCTCCGAACTGGACCAAATCCTTCCTTTCCCAAGGCCCTAAACCTCATGACGAAAGATGATTGGGCCGCAGCCTCGAGCAACGAAACACTTTTAAAATCGGGTGTTACAACTCTCCACCACTTAAATTAGATTTCGTCCTCGAAATCGCTCCTTACTAACACCCCTATCCAAACAACTGATCTGAGGAACCCAAACCGAACTTCCATCCCGAAGAAACCAACACTGAGCCTCTGAAAGAAGCCACTTTTACCTTTCTGAAACCAGAAATCCGCATTGGTCCGACTTCCTGAAAGACCACCCATGCTGAGCTTTACCATGCTTAATCTTCCTCGAATGACCGACCAAATGCACACTTCCAACCTTGATTATCTCGATGCTACCATTAGAAACAAAATCATTGACCATAATCAACTGTAGAACACTTATACTTGACAGAAGGTTTAGATAATCCTTCGAGTAGAAGATTCATCCCTGCAACGGTTAGACTCAAACGAGAGTTGCGCAACAGGGTCAAATCAGTTACTTTGAGATTATTTAATCCTGCTGCAAGTGACTTAGCACTTTTGATCCTCAAGCTACTCCACACACACGAATCCCCAAATCACTACTACTGTCCGAAGCATCACGATGCCTCCTATCTGCTTTCCAAAGGCAACCGAGACCTCCCTAGTCCCCAACTTATCTGGAATACCAAATTCTTGTCCGGTTGCTGAGCCAAGAGTAACCTCACAGTCTCCCCATGCGATTTCCGAAGAGGACTTCGGCTATTGAAATCTGCCCTAACCATATTGCCACTCATGGCTCCATTATTCCTTCTGATCTTCCCGATCATGACAGTCCGACTACCTGTCACCATCGAATCTAATACGAAAAGTGAATGCTACCAGAACCATTGTAGTCTTACATCACGCCTGGTCTCCAACGACCTACCGCTTCCCGAATCTGATCATACTATGGCCTACTCACATTCGTGCGGTTGACCCCCTGGCCTAAATCATATGAAGGAATCCGTGAGTGAATCAAAAATCTGTCACGTTCTCACTGTCGAATAGGGACCGGTGAATGCTACGGGTCACCCTACAGTCTTACAACACTCCCATACTAACTGACCACTAGAGAATGCTACAGGCCACCCCCGCAGTCTTACTATACCACTATACCAACGGCTAACTAACGAATGCTACGAGCCATCCCCGCAGTCTTACAACGTTTCTACTCTATATGTCAACTAGTGAATGCTACGGGCCACCCTGCAGTCTTACAACACCTCTACTCTATCTGCCAACTAGTGAATGCTACGGGCCACACGGCAGTCTTACAACACTTCTACACTACCTGCTAACTAGTGAATGCTACGGGCCACCCCGCAGTCTTACAACACTTCTACATTATATGCTGACTAATGCAACAGGCCACCCCGCAGTCTTACCACATTCCCCATGCTATTTGGCCGCTGGTGAATGCTACGGCTATCCCTCAGTCTTACAACACCTTCCATGCTATCTAGCTACTGGTGAATGCTATGGCTATCCCGCTGTCTTACATCACTTCCCACGCTAACTCAACCACTGACCATGGTCTTACCATTGATTACCAATCCAAACACACCAAAAGTCGAGCACACACACGGTCTAACATCCCACACTGAACTTATGTCCTAACTGGGATTCTCAACCTAGTTCCCCATAGTCTGATACACATCAATCAGATGTGGTCCCAAATTCGGGAAGTTTCCCAAACTTCCAATTGACATTATCCTCCATACAGGTAGCCACTTGGGCCACCTTTTCCTTTCCTGATGGGGATACGAGCTCATCCCAATTTCACGCTTGCTTCTGTCCTGGATACCTGAACGGTTCTCCCCCACTTCGATCCGACTAAGTCTCCACGACATACAAGAAATGGAAGGATTTCTTATCCTTCCTACCTTCCAATGATCGATCTGCTGACAACCAGCGCTTACTAATTCTAGCGATTCATTACTAGCCGAACTTACAAGACCATACAACCTATGAAGACTAGATGAACACTTTCTGAATCCCAACAATACTGATAACTCCAGATGCCTTGAAATGATACCGTACCCAGATCTTGAAGTCCAATTAACCGATGCTCAGAGCAAAACTTCGGTAGTAGACCGCGTCCCTTGGCTACCCCATGAGTCAATCTGAGCACAATGACTGAACCCTCCGAATATTGACGAGGGTGGGTAACCACCCTGCTGAATCCCTAACCGCAAACCTTCCACGTAATGCCCCTGAACCGATCTCGACCATAAACCAAGATGACATTGAACACTCCGAACCAACAAAAGGGAAACTACCCTTCCCTAACCACTTTGAAATTCACGGTAGGCAAATGATATATGACACTACTTGAAGATGTAACTCATATATGATCAAAGAAATGAACCGGATATATGCTTTACCCAAACTGATGCAAGATTCCAACAACCATAAACACATATATAAATAACCTGAAAGAAGGCAAAAAAAATACATACATGCAGAACTCAACTCCAATCTGCTGGGGATCCTGCCCTACCTTCTTGTCCATCGGTGATCCTCAAAGAAACCGAAGCAGGCGCGCTCACTGCTCCCCCCCCCCTCAACGTCAGACAATCGGCCTTCTTGTGGCCCACCCGATCGCAGTGAAAGCATAACGAACTTGCTCCCTAAGGACAGTCCTTGCTGACATCGCCAACCCTGCCACACTTGTAGCAGCCCAAACCCTTGGAACGACAAGCCCCATCGTATAGTTTCCCACACGTGATGCACTGACTCTGGTCCTGCTGGCCTCTCGAATGTTGGTCAAAGTCTTGGGTCTCTTCCCGGGACCCACCAAAGTATGCACCTAATCTGACTTCCTCATCTCAATGTGGTCCAAATCAATCTCCCGCTCTCGGGCTCTAGAGATCATATCATTCAGGGTCACGCACCCTGAAATACTCACGAATTTCCTGATGTCATCCCGCAGCATAGCATGATACCTTACTTTTTTCATCTCCTCGTCTGCTACATACTGCGGTACCAATAAAGCCCTCTACCGGAACTTGGGAGTGATCTCTGCCATCGTCTCAGTAGTCTGGCGGAGATCCAGGAACTCTCGCACCAACTACCGCACCTCGATCACCGGTGCAAACTTAGCTCGGAACCTGGTCGAGAAGTCATACCATAACATAGCATCGACCACATCATCACCCAACTCACTACCGATCTCCTCCCACCAATCACGTACTCGATCCTTCAACAGACAGGAAGCATATCTGACCTTTCGCCTCCTCGGGGCAGAAACTCGTCTTGAACGCGTTATCCATATCTTCTAACCACCTCCTACTGACAATGGGGTCCTTCTCCCCATGGAACGCAGGAGCTTCACAACCACAGAACTCCCGGAAAGACAGAGTGCGAGCTCCAATGATAACCATAACCTCCGCACGAAACGCGCCCAAGCACTCATCCACTATCTCAGAAACACAATGAGAAATCTCCGATGAGATGAACTCCCGCAATTGCTCGCTATTCGGCTCAGCACCTGCACCTGATACGGAACCCGAACCTGAACCATTTCCCTGCGAGCTCATCTCCCAACTGAAAAGCGACAAACTAATAATCAGAACATACTCAAGAATCCACATCCCATAAGCTTCTTAGATTCTCCAAGACTCTCACCGATTCGAGTATGGATCATGTGCTTTCAGTAGTACGGGCCCAATACTACCTTCCACACCCATCCATACTTTCCTCAACAATCCTCCTGAATCCTCTAAGTCACTTATTCAAACCATTATGACAGTACTCATTGAACCATACAACTAACCCACTGCAACATATCCTAGGCTTTCCTAGGTTCCCGAACCCACCCAGTCCTCAGCTGCTAAAGGATTCCCATTAATGTCAACTAGCTACCTCATGAATATAGCCACATGCAACAGAGATCAGATAATCCTTTGAGTAAAAGACTCAACCCTAGAACGGTTGGACTCAGATGAGAGCAGTGCAATAGGATCAAATCCATCACTCTGATATTATCCAGCCTGTGCCACATGTGACTTAGCATATTCACTTGGTAGCTAACTCACATTGCTAAGAGTCTCACAAAGCACAAAGCAAGCAACATTCAGACAATGGAAAAAAAAACTAACCAACATATTCCAATCAAACCATTCTATCCTCTAATCAGGAATCTGTACTAGCATGCAATTCGAAGGCTCATACAATCAGGCATAACCTAAACAGGCCATCCTACTACTGGCTGCTCAGTTCTAGCATGCAAATCTAAAAGCTCATATAAGCATACAAAGACATCTCTCCTAGATCCTTAGCTCTAATCTAGCATGCGAATCACATAATTATATCATATCACATAACAAACATGTATTGGTATTCTGGGAACCACTTACTTGAGATCAGTCGATTGCACGCATCACACCCCTTCCTTTGCTTAGAAATTCTTTTGTAATTAAATGTTTATTTTATAAAAATTTCATCACGCCCTCAGTTTGAGTTTAGGCATACCCGAGAGTATGCTCGAATCTCTCAAACCAAGGCTCTGATACCAACTTGTAACATCCCAAAATTCATGACCAAAAAATTTCATTTTTAATATAACTAAAAAGCATTTGTAACTTGGTTCACACATTGAAAAGCATTTTAAATAAAAAAATTATCAGAGTTCATGCCCATAAATCACATATTGCAGAAAACATAGGTGTATGCGCAACGATCGTCCCGAGCTCTTTTATCTGAAACTGGAGGTACCTGAAACCAAAACTGAAAACCGTAAGCACAAAGCTTAGTGAGTTTCTTAAATACCACATACCATACATATCAATTGGTCCATACATGCCATACATAACCGTGAGCCATACATATATCGTAATCAATAAAGGTTCTATGTGCCACACATAGTCTTGCCATTATGCCACGAGCAACCTCGTGGTCTTTCTTGCCAAGCCCGGGGCCACCCCTGGGTATTACAGACAAGTGCCAAGAGCCACCTCCTGGTCTTCCATGCAAGCATCAAAAAGACAACAAGCATACATACTACTCAACTTTGCTAATTAGCATACAGTGTGCCAGGAGCCACCTCCTGGTCTTTCGTATATAATGCCTAGGGCTAACCCCCGGGTCTTCCTACAATACATAATAGCATACAGTATGTCAGGAGCCACCTCCTAGTCTTTCATATATAATGCCTAGGGCTAACCCTCGGGTCTTCCTACAGTACATAAACCAAATGGGCCGGTATTGGTGCCTTTGACCCATACAAACAGTGATGAGACTCACCTAGAATGCCGAAACTCCCTGCAAGAAATCCTTAGCTGCTGCCCTGACAACTCCTCGAGCTATCAATACCAAAATATCACCCAATTAGCAATTGGGTCCCAAACCATGATCCATAATCCATACTTGGGGGTAAATTGACCATTTACCCCTGGCCCAACAAGATTCATAACTAAGTCCCAAGCCCAAAACTGACAAGGCCCAAAACTGTAAAATCCATAAGCTAATGACCCACTAATGGCCCGATTTTCCAAATCGGGCCCATCTCCTCAAATGGACCTTCCCTTTAAGCCCAAACATATTCTCAGCCCAAAAGTATCTGATTTCTGATGGTCCACCAAGGCCCAAAGTGTAATGTCTGGTTCCTGGTATGCATTTAAATTATTTATTTATTCATTTTAAGAGAGGGACTCAACGAGTTGGTGGCCCTAACTCGTCGAGTAGAAGGCAGATTATGTGCAGGGTTTAAGCTATCTACTCAACGAGTCCAGAGCCCTCGACTCGGCGAGTAGATCGACCAGAATGAAACCCCAATTTCGGGGGTTTGCACCCTATTTAAGCTCCTTAACCCCCACCCCTTAGCCTCATTTACAGCCTCCTTGTCCCAAACCCTAATCCATGAAACCCTAGAGTATCTTATGAGTGTGTGAGCCATTTGTAAGCAATCCTTTATGTTCTTCAAGCTTGAAGAAGAAGAAGGAGTTAGAAGGCTCAAGAGGAAGATAGTAGATCCAGAAACTACACTTCTTTGGCTACATTTTCTGGTAATCAAGTTTCTATCTTAACCTCTAGTTCATTAGATCTTTTCCTAAGGTTATGAATGTTTTGGCCCAATTATGATAACCTTTGGAGAATGGACGACCCAAGTGGATAATCTTCCAGATCTAGGACCTAGAGGGGCTGTTATGACATAAATATGCAAACTTTATGCCATTGGAGCCCCCATGCAAGCCATAGAGTATCATATTGGCCTTTTTAGCCCAAAAGGTCATGCATGTGGGGAAAAGGTGGGAAATTTATGTGTCCAAGTAGTGCTAGGGGTTTAGATATAAGGTTGTAAGCTTGAGTTTGGTATAAGGAAGGATTAAGGACCAAGTTCTAGGTCCCAAGGAATTAGGGTTTGAGCTAAAACCTTTAAGAAGTGGTATTTAGGGGTAAAGTCAGAAACTTTATCCTTAAGAGGACATTTTCAGGGTTATTATGAAGTATGAAGCTTGGATCTGAAGTGTAGGGGCTTAATCCATTAAGATAGCCCAAACAGATAGGGGAGTTGGGCGAGTCTAGTAAGGGACTCGACGAGTTGAAGCTGGGTTGTCCCGATTATATGCCAGGTGGAACTCGACAAGTCTGTGAAGGGACTCGACGAGTTGACTCGGTTGACCACGAGTCTGAGTAGTACTGGAACTCGCCGAGTTGGGAGATAACTCGACGAGTTGGGTTGACTGGGAGTTGACCTCGACTTTGACTTTGACCAGGATGTTGACTTTGACCAGGTAAAATGGTCATTTTACCCTAAGAAGGATTATCAGATTTTGATTAAGTGTTATTGTGAAATTGATAGGCGGGGAGTCGTTGGAGCAGCCGTCAGAGATTCCTCGCATAAGATCTCACAGCTAGCATTCAAGGTGAGTTTCCTCCAGTAGGAACGAGTCTAAGGCACCAAGGCCGGCCCGTATAGCTAGTAGTAGTACCGGACTATGGTCCGATGCCGGGCGGGGCCCAATGTAGGTGTATATGTTTCTGGATTTCGATCTGATGTCGGGACGGTCCCGAGGAATGTTTGTATGCTTAATGTCTTTGTGGTTCTTGCATGTGTTGTATTGTATGTTTCCGGACTTCGGTCCGATGCCGAGGCGGTCCCGAGGAATGTTAGTATGTTACCGGATTACGGTCCGATGTCGGGCGGGGCCCGAGGTATGTTAAGTGTTAATGTCATGTGCTTAGGTTTATGTGTATTAATGATTATGCTCTTATGTATTCCGAGATTTGCTCGGTGCCAGGCGAGGCTCGATGTCGGGTGGGGCCCAATGCCGAATAGGGTTCGATGTCGGGAAAGCCGATGTCGATCCTGACTCGATGTAGAAGGGGCAGGGCCCAAGATATGTTTATGTGATATGTGTATGGTATGTGGTAGTTGGGGAGACTCACTAAGCTTTGTTCTTACAGTTTTCAGTTTTGGTTTCAGGTACTTCCACTAGCAAGGGGAAGGGCTCGGGATGACTGCATGACACACATCATTGTTTGTAGCCTGGGAGGATTCACTCTGATTTATGATATGTGATTTTGATACATTGACAGATTTGATGATGTTTTGAGATACATGACTTGTGGTTTTATTATGATTTGGATGGTTTATGGTTTTTCATAAATGATTTAAAAAGAAATTTTTGGTCTATATTTTTTGGATGTTTCAAGTTGGTATCAGAGCCTCGGTTTGAGGGATTCGGGCACACTCTCGGGTGTGTTTGAACTCAAACTAAGGACTTGGTATGAAAATTTTCAAAATAAAAATCATTTTTTATAAAAAGAATTTTGAAAGAGAAAAAGGGCGTGGTGCATGCAATCAGTCGAGCTCAAGTAAGTACTCCCAAATTACCCATACAAGTTTATGTTATGATATGTTTATGAGAATTGCATGCTAGTTTAGGACTAAGGATCTAGGAAGGATGCCTTATGTGCCTGTTATATGTATCTCAGCTTATGAGCCGCATGTTAGTACAGATTAGTCAGGGATGGCCTGAATGAGATATGCTTGATTGTGTGTACTCGATGCTTGAATGTTGCTTGCTTTGTGCTTTTAGGAGTCTTAGTTATCTTTTACTAACTAGTAAACGAATATGTTAAGTTACATATTGCAAGGACTAAATAATTTCAAAAGGTTAGGTTTAGCCTTATTTTGCAGCTCTCGTTTGAGTCTAACCATTGTAGGGTAGAACCTCTCATTCGAAGAATTATCTAGTCTTAATGATATGTAATGGTATTTGCGAGCTAGTTAGGGGGAGATAGCAGGGAATTCTTATGCAGCTGATGGCGGAGAGTGGTTTGGTGATTACCCTAGGGCAAGCCTAGGATGACTTTAGCATGAGATCAGCAGTACTAGTAGAAGGGACTTAGTGGAGTCGAGGCAGTTCTTGAGGAAATTACGGATAAATGTGGAAGGTAGTATGGTCCCGTACTACTGAAAGCAGAGGATTCGTACTCGAATCAAGGAATGCTGAGATGAACCCATGAAACTTGTAGTATGTGAGATCCCTCGAGATATGATGAGTTTACTGATGTTTATTATGGTGTACTTTCAGTATGGTGACCCTACGCACTAGGTCGGTCGGCACTTCAGGAACTGGTGAGGGATCAAGCTCGGGCTCTGGAGCCGAGCAAATGGATGAGCATACGAGGGAGTTTATCTCGTCTGAGATTACGCACAACATTTTAGATCAGAATCATGTGATCTTTGGATCGGTTAAGGAGGGTATTTTGGAGCTTCTAGATGAGAAGTTGAGCGCTTTCTGCAGTGAGGTGGCGGTCATGATGGGGTCACGCACACTGACTTTCCAGGAGTTCAGGGCTTGTGAAGCTCCCGACTATCATGGGGCTCGGGACCACATTGCTAGCAGCAGATGGTTGGCTGATGTCGCCAACACATTCCGTACGAGCAGATGTCCAGAGGGGGACAAGGTCCGACTTGCATCCTGTCTTCTGAAGGACAGAGCACATGATTGGTGGGAGGAGGTCGGACGAGCCACTGGGATGATGCAGTTCTAGATACTATGACCTAGAGTGATTTTTCAGCCAGGTTCAGGGCCGAGTTTGCACCTGTGATTGAGGTGCAACAGCTAGCGAGGGAGTTCCAAGATCTTGAGCAGACGACAGAGACTGTGGCGAAGATCACCGCCAAGTTTAAGGAGAGGGCCCTTCTCGTTCCGCAGTACGTGGCGGAGGAGGAGATGAAGAAGGCCCGATATCATGAGATGTTGCAGAGTGATATCTGCCATTTTGTGAGCCGCTCCAGCTGTAAGACGCTGGAGGACATGATTGCTAGGGCTCGAGAGAGGGAGTTGGATTTGGAGATGGAGAGGAAGAGGAAACCATATGGGGTTCAGATAGGCATTTCGGGCAAGAAGACCAAGGTATCAGATCACAGATCGAGGAGCTAGTAGGGCCGCAGCCGGTGTGGCAAGTTCGGCAAGATGCATGAGGGGGCGTATAGGGCGGCGAGTTCGGGCTGCTTCAAGTGCGGCCGAACTGGGCACATGAGCAGGGATTTTACTGCTACCACCACCACCACAACAGTTTCAGATCTGATTTGCTTTCAGTGCAATCAGAGGGGCCACATGAAGGCCCAGTGTCCGAGTCTGGCAGCAGCAGGACAGGTGGCGGCACCCGCTCCTGCCACATTGAGGATTACAGATGGCCGTCAGGGCCGGGAAGAGGCGCCTACGGCGAGGAGTAGGGCTTTCCAGCTTACTGCTGAGGAGGCACGTGCGACTCCCGATGTTGTGACGGGTATGTATTCTCTTCTTATCTCTTTATTTGTTATGATTATTGCTCATGTTTATGTGTTTTTTATAGGATCGTTCTTAGTGAACGATATACCAGCCTTGGTACTGTTAGATTCGGGTGCAACCCGATCTTTTGTGTCGCTCGTGCTCAGCAAGCGATTCGTAGGAGCTCCGGGGGAGCTGGATTGCCCACTTGATTTGGAGATAGCAGATAGCAGGACCGTTAGGGTTGCGAGGGTTCACAGAGGTTGTACACTACAGTTATTCGATGAGCAGTTTTCAGTGGATCTGGTTCCTATTCCCCTGCGAGGGAATAAGGTTATAGTGGGTATGGATTGGCGGAGCCCCAATGGGACAGTGATCGACGGTGAGCAGCAGCTAGTGAGGGTTCGGACTCCTAGTGGGGGAGGGTTAGTGATTAAGGGAGAGAGGCCATAGCGCGGAACAGTTTTATGTCAGCAGCGAGGGCGAGGCGTTACCTTCAGCAGGGTTGCGCATGTTATGTCGGTTATATGATGGATACCCGTGATAAGGGTAAGGCGACAGTGGATGATGTACCGGTCGTGCGAGAGTACTCGGATGTATTCCCGGAGGATTTGCCTGGGATACCTCCGGAGAGACGGGTTGAGTTCATGATCGACTTAGTCCCTGGTAAAGCTCCGATAGCCAAGGCACCATATCGGTTGGCTCCTCCCGAGATGCAAGAGTTGTCTACGCAGCTGCAAGAGATGCTAGACAAAGGATTTATCAGGCCGAGTAGTTCGCCATGGGGAGCACCGATCCTTTTTGTGAAGAAGAAGGATGGTTCGCATCGGATGTGCATATACTATCGGGAGCTGAATAAGGTAACGGTGAAGAACCGTTATCCCCTCCCGAGGATTGATGATTTGTTTGACCAGCTACAGGGTGCATCTTGGTTTTCCAAGATTGAGCTGCGATCGGGTTATCACCAGATGTGAGTCAGAGAGGATGATATGCAAAAGACGGCTTTTAGGACCCACTATGGTCATTATGAGTTTGTGGTGATGCCGTTTGGGCTCACCAATGCTCCAGCCACGTTCATGGACCTCATGAACCGAGTGTGCAGACCGATGTTGGATCGGTTTGTGATTGTTTCATTGATGATATCTTGGTCTATTCCAAGACTCAGGAGCAGCATGAGGAGCACCCGAGGGAGGTGCTGGAGACACTGAGGAGGGAGGGACTTTTTGCAAAGTTCTCCAAGTGTGAGTTGTGGTTGCGCGAGGTGCAGTTCCTTGGGCATCTCGTCAACCAGAAAGGTATTCTGGTCGATCCGGCCAAGATAGAGGCAGTGATGCAGTGGGAGGTTCCGACGTCTCCAACTGAGATTCGGAGTTTTCTTGGTCTAGCGGGTTATTATCGGAGATTCATCCAAGACTTCTCCAAGATCGTTGTTCCTTTGACCCGACTGACCAAGAAGTCGGTGACATTTCATTGGGGGCCTGAGCAGCAGGCGGCCTTCGAGACTCTGAGACAACGGTTATGCGAGGATCCAATTTTGACTATGCCCGAGGGAGTCGATGACTTCGTGGTTTATTATGACACGTCGATTACGGGCATGGGCGTAACTTTGATGCAACTAGGTCATGTGATAGCTTACGCATCGAGGCAGTTGAAGCCTCACGAGGCTAACTATCCGATGCATGATTTAGAGCTGGGGGCGGTGGTTTTCGCCCTCAAGATTTGGCGGCATTACCTCTACGGAGTCCGTTGTACCATTTACACGGACCACAAGAGTTTGAGGTACCTCATGGATCAACCGAATCTGAACATGAGGCAACGTCGGTGGTTAGATGTGGTGAATGATTATGACTGTGAGATCCTTTACCACCCGGGCAAGGCCAATGTGATGGCCGATGCCCTGAGCCGCAAGGCGGTGGCGACTCTAATTAGAGATATATGTTTAAGGATGACATTGATTATTCCACTGCTGGAGCAGATTAGAGAGGCGCATGTTGAGGGCCTGAAGGAAGAGCGCCAGAAGTGTGAGCAGATCGTAGGCCGGGTGGCCTCGTTTGATTATGACAGCCGAGGGTTGTTGACCCTGCATGGGAGGGTTTGGGTTCCGTACTAGGGTGGAGTATGGCAGGTTCTGATTGATGAGGCCCATAAGTCGAGATTCTCCATCCATCCTGTGGAGACAAAGATGTACCGGGATCTTCGCCTTGATTACTGGTGGCCCTGTATGAAGCGGGACGTTGCTTGGTACGTGGAGCGGTGCTTGACATGCAGGAAGGTCAAGGCTGAGCACCAGAGACCACACGGCAGGATGCAGCTGCTAGACATTCCGGTGTGGAAATTGGAGGATATCAACATGGATTTCATTACCAAGCTTCCCAGGACCGCACGTGGAGTAGATTCGATATGGGTCATCATAGATCGGTTGACCAAGAGCGCTCATTTTATCCCGATCCAGGAGAGCATATCGGCCGAGAAGCTGGCCGAGATATACGTGCGTGAGATAGTGGCACGAAATGGAGTGCCTGTCTCGGTAGTGTCAGATCGAGATGTCTGTTTCACTTCCGGATTTTGGAAGCGGTTTCACGAGGATATGGGTACTCGTCTCCACTTCAGCACTGCTTTCCACCCTAAGACAGACGGACAGAGCGAGAGGACAATACAGACTCTCGAGTACATGCTGCGCGCATGTGTTTTGGATTTCGGTGGCAGTTGGGATACGTATCTTCCGTTAGCGGAATTTTCGTATAACAACAGTTACCACGCCAGCATAGACCGACCTCCCTTCGAGATGGTCTACGGGAGGAAGTGTAGGACCCCAATCTGTTGGGGCGAGGTCGGCCAGAGAGTCATGGGGAGTACTGAGGTAGTACTCAATACTACAGAGCTGATCCAGCAGGTCCGGAGCAGGCTCCAGACTGCTCAGAGTCGGCAGAAGAGCTACGCCGACAAGCAGCGTTCGGATTTAGAGTTTCAGGTGGGCGATATGGTCCTCCTGAAGGTGTCACCTTGGAAAGGTGTCATCCGGTTCCGGAAACGGGGCAAGATGGGCCCCATTTACATTGGTCCTTTAAGGGTTATAGCCCCGGTGGGTAGGGTGGCTTATTGGTTAGATCTACCGGCAGAGCTCAGTCAGATCCACAACATTTTCCATGTTTCCCAGTTGCGGAAATGCTTAGTGAATGATTCAGCGATTGTTCCCTTGGAGGATATTCAGGTTGACGGCAACCTGAACTACATCGAGAGACCGGTGGCGATTCTAGATTCCAAGACGAAAACCTTGAGGAACAAGGTTGTTCAGTTAGTGAAGGTGCAGTGGCAGCACCGCAAGGGTTCGGAGTGGATATGGGAGCCCGAGGAGGAGATGAGGGAGCACTAACCATAGTTTTTTTTCATACGCAGCAGACTTCGAGGACGAAGTCTAAGACAAGTGGGGGAGAATTGTAATGCCTGGTTCCTGGTATGCACTTAACTTATTTATTTATTCATTTTAAGAGAGGGACTCGACGAGTTGGTGGCCCTAACTCGTCGAGTAGAAGGCAGATTATGCGCAGGGTTTAAGCTATCTACTCGAAGAGTCAAGAGCCCTCGACTCGGGTAGTAGATCGGCCAGAAGGAGACCCTAATTTCGAGTTGGGTTGATTGGGAGTTGACCTTGACTTTGACTTTGACTAGGATGTTGACTTTGACTAGGGGTAAAATGGTCATTTTACCCTAAGAAGGATTATCAGATTTTTATTAAGTGTTATTGTGAGATTGATAGCCGGGGAGTCGTTGGAGCAGCCGTCAGAGATTCCTCACAAGAGGTTTGACAGCTAGCATTCGAGGTGAGTTTCCTCCAGTAGGAACGAGTCTAAGGCACCAAGGTCGGCTCGTATAGCTAGTAGTAGTACCGGACTATGATCCGATGTCGGGCAGGGCTCGATGTAGGTTTATATGTTTCCGGATTTCGATCTGATGATGGGGTGGTCCCGAGGAATGTTTGTATGCTTAATGTATTTGTGATTCTTGCATGTGTTGTATTCTATGTTTCCGGACTTCGGTCCGATGCCGGGGCGGGGCCTGAGGTATGTTAAGTGTTAATGTCATGTGCTTAGGTTTATGTGTATTACTGATTATGATCTTATGTATTCCGAGATTTGCTCGATGTCGGGCGGGGACCGATGCCGAATATGGTTCGAAGTCGGGCGGGGCCCGATGCCGAGCCTGACTTGATATAGCAGGGGAGGGGCCCAAGATATGTTTATGTGATATGTGTATGGTATGTGGTAGTTGGGGAGACTCACTAAGCTTCGTGCTTACAGTTTTTAGTTTTGGTTTCAGGTACTTCCATTAGCAAGGGGAAGGGCTCGGGATGACTGCATGACACACACCATTGTTTTTAGCCTGGGAGGATTCACTCTGATTTATGATATGTGATTTTGATACATTGACAGATTTGATGATGTTTTGAGATATATGGCTTGTGGTTTTATTATGATTTGGATGGTTTATGGTTTTTCATAAATGATTTAAAAAGAAATTTTTGGTCTATATTTTGGGATGTTTCACAAAGTAAAGAAGTCCAAGGAATGGCCCAAACCGAAGCACACATGCGTGAAGCTTAATCTGACTGAGTACGCAGGGCGTACTCAGCTATACGCAGTGCGTACTGGGTTCGTGACCTGTACACTGCGCGTACCAGCTTGTACGCCCAACGCACTCTTCTGTTAAGTCCTTTTTGCTATTAAGCACTTAATTCTTCAAACAGATGGTCCATATCACAGATCTGATCCCTACTTAACGTCTAAGCCCATAAAGTCACTGACTTGGTGACTTTTCATGCCCCAAATAAGCCCAAACTCCAAAAATGGCATTCTACTTCCCTGAAAATGGCCTTATCTCATGCATGAACACATCAAGACCTTCAAGATGGCAACTTTCTATCTTAGGGACTCAAATAGCACTAAGGGTGGAAATCCTAAGCCTAGGAAACGGATTTGAACCATAAAGCTTCATCCTTGGGACCAAAAAGGTCCAAAAACCCAACACAAGAGATCTAAGGAAATAACCACCAAGTTTAAGACTTTATACCTCAAATGAGAGTCAAAAGCTGATGAGGTTCTTGATCTAAAAGCTCTATCTTCCTCAATGAATCTTCAAGAGTGAACACCTTCTTAAAAAGCACAAAAAATACTCTTCTAATGGCCTTCTAAGCTCCAAGAATACACAAGGAGGGATTAGGGTTTCGTGAAAGCTGTATAAGGGTGAGAGGGTGGCTGATCTTTAAGGACATAATGTTCTTTATATAGTGCTCAACCCTAAAAATTAGGGTTTGGAGACTGCATGCGTACGCTGCGCGTACGCGCATGGCATCCGCGACCATTTATATTTATATGTTGGGCGTACCCCAACTTACGTTGGGCATACCCAGCTAAACACGCGCATGCATCCTTGCATGTGTGGGAATGATATGCATTCTTGTCCATCTAGGGACCAATTCTGCCAATAACTTAAAAGTACCATAACTCCCTCATCCTAGGTCCATTTCCAACGAACTTTATATCCACAAAAGGTGGCAAGAAGCCTTACGCTCCTAATAACTCGCCCAAGTCTTAAACCTTTCCGTATTAAACCCAATATCCATAAAAGGCCGAGGTACCTAATTACAATTATACCCTTGGCCTCCGAAGACACAATTGTACGCTCATATCACTTAGGGGTTGTTTGTTTTTTTGTGAAGATCTGCGCAACCACTTTTGTCTGCGGCGCGCAGACAACGCGCAGACATATGCCTTTGCAGAGTGTTTGTTTTTTGGAAGTGCGCAGTTCTTCCTGGCGCAGACATGGGCCACTGTCTTCAAAGGTCTTCAGACCTTATTTAACCTAAACCAAAACAAAACATGGGTCATCGTGCAGTTTTTTTTTCTTTCTTTTTTTTTTGCTGAAAATGCATTTTTAATGTTTATGATATGAAATTAAGTTTGAAAAATCAATTTATTTTAACAGCTGCAGACGTTAAAAACAAACAGTCTTCTTATTGCAGACTGCAAACATTTGGTCCACCTCTTATGCCGCAAAGGCTTGCAGATGTGGTCCGTAGACTGCAGACATTTTCGCTTCAAAAAAACTAACAGAACCTTATACTATAGCACCCACCTCCAAACTAGGCAAAATCTTTCCTTTCCCAAGGCCCTAAACCTCATGACAAAAGATAATTGGGCCGCAGCCCCGAGCAATGAAACACTTTCAAAACCGGGTGTTACATATTCTTCATAAAATAAAAAATTCAGCAAAAAGCAGAAAAAAAAACCTTAAGTGTGTGTGATACTGACTCCCTAAACGTTACTTCAAGAGTATGTTGATATTTCTAACTATTTGTGTAGATTTTAAATAAATGATGATATTCAAGAGGCACAGAATAAATGAATATTTTCCATTAAATGATATCAAATAACTTGCTCTTGATCATGCCATAATAAACACAAATTTCATTAGATGAAAGTTAAGATTTTAGGAGTTGTTTCGTAAAATTGTACCTTAATGAAAATATCAATTTATGATGCTAAATGTAGTCAATCCCTTTTTTCTGCTTGAAAAAAAAATCTTTTCAGATATAAATAAATATTAGCAAGAACAAGTCAAACCCAAACCAAGAAAAAAAGGTGAAACAAACCTTTGAAATCCACAACTTGATTCCAAACTTGATTTGGGCATGAACTTGAGTCAACAAAAGTCAAAATATATCAAGACTGAAGGATACAAAAATTTTAATTTGAGAAAAAAAAATTGTTTTCAGGTAAAAATAAACCTAAGCAATAGCAAATGAATCCTAAAGCAAGAAAAAATCTTGGAAAAGGGGTTAAAGAAACCTACGAAATCCAATGAACAGCCACTTGACTTGCAATCAAATATAAATTTTGATTCTTTTAAGAAACAATATGTTGATTAAGCCATTTTTAAAAATTAAAAAAATTAAATATAGTGCATTGATATTGCTTACATTTAACAATTAGAAGTTAAGCACAAATGACATGATCAGGGCCACCCATGGTTCATTAGTGTTTTGACCCACCGCCATTGTAGCAGTCCAGTTGAAATATTTTCGTCCATAATAATGAAATGAACCTTCAACATTTTGGTACGCGTTCTCTATCTTTCATACATAAGATTTTTTGTTAGTAATAAGTCAACAATGATTTGTAAAAATGCCTATTTCTCATAGTAATAAAAAAAACTAAAAACCTGTGACAGAATAATTGGTCCTCCCTGTGAAGCAAAGATGAATTCTTCCTTCATCATGTTTACTATTTTTGCTGTAAAGTTTTGTATGTAAACCTACGATAAACGCAAAAAATAATAATTAATATCCACACTTTGACTTTTTTATGTTTAAATAACAACTTATAAAATGAAGATTTCATGTCAATAGTTTTTATAAAAAGTCAAAAGTACAAAAAAGAACTTATAAAATGAAGATTTCATGTTAATATTTCATAAAAAGTCAAATAGTTTGTATAATCTCAGGTACATCATGCAAGCAGAATGCCAAACCTCTGGAAGAAATAAACATAAAAAATTTAGTTTCAAAATCAAGCTTGTAACACCGTAAATTGTCAATTAAAATTTTAATTTAAAATCGCATAATTCTCGTAACACATTTTACGAAAATCTCATTTATTTAATTTACAAATCGCAACTCCATAATTGTTTGATTCAAATCCAGGATCCTCAAAACATAACTCCTTCACTGATGTGTACAATCAAGCCGGTGCCTTCCCGCGATCCTGAGAAACCTGAAACACATAACACATAACACGGTAAGCACGAAGCTTAGTGAGTTCCCCAAAATACCACATACAACTCTTTAGCCACTCGAGGCTATAACTTTGTATGACCCTCCGGTCAATGTGTCTCAGTGGGACCCTCCAGTCCCACAACTCTGGTGGACCTTCCGGTCCTAACTCTGTAAACTCTGAGTAAACCACAACATAAATCACAAAGAAATAATGCAGGATATCACAATACACAGATAAACACATAAAACAGCTCAATCACGTAAAGATACCACTCTTGGCAAGTATAGTGAGAAGACTCACCTTGCGAGCAAGTAAGCAAATATCCTCGAACTCGAATCTCGAACTAGTCACCGCCTAACACATAGGGTAAATATCTCTAATTAATACTCGATTCTTGACTCTAAGTAACCACATGTTATTCTTCTCTCTCTAACTCTCGATTTGGGTAAAAGACTCAACAAACCCTAAAGTCAACAGAAGTCAAACTCGAGTCAACAGTCCATGTTTGACCCGACTCATCGAGTGCACCCTTGCGACTCGTCGAGTCCCCTTGTTTCCTCAGAAGTCTCAAGAAATTCCAGCTCAACTCGTCGAGTTGACCCCCAACTCGCTGAGTTATCGCACAATCAACCCATCGGGACAAACCCTCACCGACTCGTCGACTCGGCTCCTTGACTTGGTGAGTCCATTCGGCCTCATATCTCATCCAGTCGTTTTCAAGGCAAGAAACCTTCCCAAATTCTAGATCTGTACTACTAAGGCTCATCAATCACGTAAAGTCACAGGCTTTACGTTCATACATGGCATTTTGAGCTTAAAATGCCAAAACACACCTCAAAAAGGGTTTTTCACTTAGGATCACTATTATGGTTGGATAAAGCATGGACTTTTGAACTCTAGGGACCTCACATGGTAGTCCAGATCTGAAGTTCAATCCCTCTCAATGAACATAAAACACTCAAGGTCCTCATATTTGGGTGGAAAAACCCTAGATTCATAAAATCATGATATCTATACAAAATAATGAGAAAGGTGCAAGCTTTATACCTTTCCCAGAAGCTCTGAAGAGGCACAATCTCAGATCTAGCAACACCTTCTTGACCCTTGGCTTGGAATTCTTCTCTCCTCTTCACAAAATGCACCAAACACTCACAATTAGCCAAGCACTCTTTCTAAAATCTCAAAGGTCGTCTAGGGTTTGTTCTCAGGGAAGTGTAGCCGCAAATGAGGCTATAAGTGCCTTTAAATAGGCCCCAACCCCCGGAAATTAGGGTTTCTCTGCCCAACACCTACTCAGCGAGTCATCTCTCTGACTCGTCGAGTCCACTCATTAAATCCACGTAGCCAACCCGACCCTACTCGGCGAGTCGGACTCACAACTCGTCGAGTCACTCCATACATCTCAAAGATAAACACACATTAATGCATCTGAAAGTCCGGATGTTACAAGCTAGTTGAATGGTTGCAAACATATAATATTACACGTACACATAAGTACAATCCATGATTGTGTACAGGTTCTTTGGCTTATTTGCAAGAGAGAGAATACGCAACTTCAAGGATGCAATCAAGCTAAATGGATTCCTGATGAGCCTTCTCTGCAGCGAATTCAACAAGGAGACTGTTCTTGCTTTCTCATCCCTTCAACCACCTAAAAAGGTGAACAAAAATCCATGTAAGCAAACCTGTTTTTTGTAGGGAAAAGATTAAATTGGAAGTATATCATGTTGCTCCAAAAAGAGAAACTTAAAAACTCATTCAGCCCCCTATCGAATCCTCAACCTGCCATTGACAGCAAAATCATGAACATTAAATTTAAAGAGTAAGATAAATTGCAATCCACAGATTGGAGGTCAGAAATCAATATGGATATAAAATAAATCGATATATGAATAAAAAAACTTACTTTGGAAGTTCCAGAGGTGATTTACAGAAGACTGAACTCGCCTTTTGCGTTCTTACTTTGTTTTCCTTTATGGTTGTTGTTGTTTGTGGTGCGTTCAACAAAAGAAGGAGCATTAGAGAAAGACGGGTGATGGAAGATGAAAGCATTCAGAGGTGGTGTACATCTCGTTGTTGTTTGTATGCACTTGACTTTTGGAAGATTCAGAAATGCAAAAGTATATGGACAACGTTTCAGATGGAGAAGACGCAAAGTGATCTTGATTTCAATTGAAAGAAAATGGGCGCACCGACGAAATTACTTTGCCCTAGAAACCGAGGACTTCGTCGAAGATGTCAATTTGAGGATTCAATGTCCATAGATGACAATGGCGGAGGTAAGAGGAGAACTAGAGGCAGACATTTCTGAGTGAAAGGGGGAACGGTGAGTGGTAGTTATCGACAGAGAGATGTTGGTAGCGGGAGGCGACTAAAACGAAGATAAGGTTTATGAGAGAAAGTAATATACATTGAGACTTTTCAACGGAGCTAATGTATTCAAGGTCGATGGGAGATGAAGGCGGTGGGAAATGGTGGAGAAAAGAAGTAGCGGTTTTGATCAAGCTTATCAAAAGGCTAAAGAAGCATCTGAATCGGTGATGATGAAGAATGGCGGTGGACGGGATAAATGTGTAGAGACTGTTGTATATTAGAATCAATAGACACGCAAGGAAACCAAAGGGTTTCTAGCCCAGCGGTATCCGGTGTTGCCCTCCCTCCTTGAGGTCGAGGGTTCAAGTCCTATTGTGGATATATGTGGAATAATTTAGGATTAGTTTAATATATTTGTCATTTAAAAAAAAAAGATTAGTTGTGAATAATGAATCCAATTATTATTATTATTATGATTACCAAGTTTCATCCAGAAACCAGATCAATCCTTCTCGATTAGATCTGATTATAAGAAAGGAGTAGAAGCAGAGCGTCCTGTTATTGGACAAAAGTAAACATGAGACAGTAAAGTAAAACCAACATGTTGTCAGCTGATCTTGATCTTAAAGAACTGCACTATGAGACTCTTATCCTTAAAGGTTTTTACTTCGCCTCTATTGGCTGTAAGCAACAGAGTAAAACTCCAAGATTTAATGCAGACTTATCGGTTTTCCAACAACAATGGAAAACGATACACAAAGTGATACTCAGAAAGCTAAAAGAAATCGCCAAGAGAGGGAGAGAGCTTCAAATTCCATGTGTCAAATACAAAGTGAATACTCAGAAAGCTCCTAGGGAGCTGTATTTATAGGTATCAAAACCGTAGAAGGTAATATAGGGCCATCATAGGTCGGACCCTAGAAAACCTAGGCAAACCGTTTTCTGGGCCTTCCAAAAGATTTTGTCACTTTATCCACGAAGTCAACGTCGGTCATCCGTTTGACCGGATCGATCAAACCGACTTGACCCTAAAATCACACCATTTTGCATGCTTACAACATCGGCTAGTTCTAGCCTAGGCATGTGTGTGGGCTTGGCTTATCCCTTGATCCACTAAACGCCTTTGAAAGCCTATCAAGAAAAAACATTATAAACCCACTAAATGTTTCTTCCCCCACCAATATGGGATAGAGAAAACTTGTCAATTTGTAATATTTCCTCTATAATTTCTAAAGAGAGACCGAGAGGCACCAAATTTGTCAAAGTAAAAGTAAGGTGGTACACAGTTACTTTTAGTAGTATTTTAAATATGGGTTAAATGTTGTACACAGTTATAGTTCAGGGACCGGAGATAAAATTTACCCCATCAAAAGTTCAAAACCAGAAATTCCCACCTGATTTGAAGTCCAAGTGATACAGGTTCTTATTCTTCGTCGTCGTCGTCTTTCCTTGTTCTTGATTTTCCGAAGGCAATTTGACCCCCACATTCATTATCTCTGTCATCATTGTTCCGTTTCACATGATTTCTTAGTTTACAAAGACCTCTTTCCTTTGTTTGCTTGAAAGCCAGCTATATTATCATTGCACCCCAACTGTTCGATGAAATGCCTCTGTCAGCTTGAACTTGTATTTACTCGATCCATCGTATAGTTTATTATAGTTACTAAAACAGAGACTAAAGGAAACAACCAGGATTTATTAAACCCTAATTCCGTAGTAGGTTGACTTGCCAACATAATCCTCTTTATCACTCAACTAGAAAGTTACCATAATTAAGAAAATCTGCTTAAACTCTTTCATTTTTTGAAGAATGTTATGTCATTAATATAACCTCATTGACCAGTTTAATCAAAACTGATACGTTAATTTAATAATGATTTTGTCCATTCTTTACTCGAGGAAGGTATAAAAATGTTGTTTGTGGCTGTTCTAGTTTAGCCTTTTTGTTTGTAATGGTCAAATATGTACGTGTTGATTGAGTTAATATCAGCTGTTAGTCTTAGTCTTCACTTTCTGAGTTTCATATATTCATTATGTCATTTACACTTGAACACTCATTAAGGGCATGGTTTATCATCCTGCATGCTTTCTTGAAGCCTATCATTAATGTATTAATTTAGCTTTTTAACTGGTAAACAGCCATGGAAACTAGTCTCGGGAGCTTGCTGAAAATTCTACCTCCAGTAGACTTTTGTTGTGTATATGGTTCAAGTCTTCATCCTAATAACAATGACAAGGTTAGTTCTCTCCATGTTTATAATAGTTGAACTTTGAATTTTTACTGAAATGCTCTTCAAATTTGGGGTCTGTATTTATGTTTCCTTTTTTTTGCATTAAAGTCATCCATGGAAGATTATATTCTTGGTGTATCAAATCCTCAACAATGGCATTCTGAGGTATTTGTTGTCCTCCATCTGTTTCTACTGAAATATTCTTAAATTTGGGGTCTTTATTTAACGATTGGTATTCTTTTTATCTTCAAGAATCTGCAAATGAACCGGGATCACTATGCCTCATGGATGGTGTCTCTTGGTGGAGCAAAACTGGTTCTTTCTCTCCCTCTCTCTCTCTCTCTGTCTCTCTCACACACACACACATACACACACCCCTATGATGCCGACTTTATTTACTTCAAACATGGATTTGGTTTGGTTTTTAGATCACTAATGTAGCGGATCATATTGGTGTTGGTGTACATTTTAACCCATTTGTTTCATGGAATGACAAGGTAGCTTTCTGTAATGGATCAATTTTTTCTTGTATTTAATCTTTATTATTAGCAAATTAACCCAGTTAAAAAAAAACATATGGCAGATGTATAAGTATGGGGTTGTTCAAACGGATGATTTAGTTCAAGATATGCTGAATTGGGAGAGATTTTACCTTAGTGGTCGCTTGCAAAAACCTGTATGACATGTTATTTCCATTTCACACCTTTAATAGATTGACGTGTTATTCTACAATGATATCAAGATTCTTACTAACATTTCTATGGATTTTTTTTTTATTTTACTTTACGCGCTTTAAGGTGCATGTTGTTGTGGACAATAAGGAAATCGAAAATGTCAACTTAGTTAATTTGAGGGCTGCCTCCTCTGCAGCACTTCTGCTTTTGCCATCAAAATTTACTGAGGTTTGCATTTTTTCTTAATTCTTATTATTAAATTGGTGAATATTTCTTTGACATGTCCTTGTATTTATCCTTGTACAGAGGGAACTTTATGCAAAAATATGTAGCCTCTCTTATATGGGTGACTTGCGCATGCTTTTTGCAGAGGATAAAAATAAGGTACGACATGATAGATGAGAACATGTTTTGTGTTTGGAATCCTATTATTTATTATTCTTTTTGGCACTTAAATCTTTTCTAAAGCTGCTTTATTATTTTATGTCTGTGCATCAGGTTAAAAAGATAGTAGAAGGCCAATTTGATTTGTTCAGAAGCATGTATAATCCATTGGTTGAAGAGTATGCAACTAAGCAACTCTTGAGACTCTCCTCATGCGGTGATCATCAAATGACCATTTCCCAGGTTTGTCCTATTCTAAAAATCTTTATAATTAACTCTAAATTTCCAATAAAAGCTAATTGGTGCATGAAAAAAAGTCTTCATAACTTTATATTATCAATGCCAGGATTGTAGCTTATCTGCAACATCCTCAGTTGTTTCTTCCCTTCCTGAATTTGTCAGAATCCAAATGGGAATGGGGCTAGCCGAGAGAAATACAGGTAATTAGGGTTATTTTCAAATCAGTACCGGTCCAAGTCCAAACGCAGTATAACCTGTTCTGTCATGTATTGTTCTTGCAGATCAAAATAGCAATAAAATCACTATCGGATCACGTGGAGAAGCTGCATCCCGCATGCAAAAAGTTTTGAGGCGCAAAGTAATGATTTCAAGTGCACGACAAGCAGTAGCTGGTTTCATTACTGTCGGAGCCGTTCACGGAATTAAATACCTTGGCAAAAAGATGCAAAAGGCTTGGAAATCATCAACATAGTAACTAATTTCATTGTTTCCAATACAACATATAATGATTTTACTACTAAAAACAAATTTTATAACAAGTTTTTTGTACTTTTCGAATCTTTAATCATCACCAGCATTAGCATTCGATCGGTTCCTCTGGAACCGATCGACAGACCTCCGTCCCGGTATCGAGTCAATCTCACTCGATACCGAGTTCCTCCCTTCCATCCGATTAATCTCACGCCGCCTCGCACCCATCGACGAACTCCGCCCGTTGCCCGAAAAAATCTGCCCCAACAAACTTTCAACTGACTCCGGAGACGAATATAATTTTACATTTATAACCCCCGAAAACACCTCCAAAAAATCCGAATACACCGGGACAATAAGCTTAACAGTAGCCTCTTTTATCTGCGCCCGCAAATCAGCTTCCGGAATGCTATACCTACTCGTATGCCTTTGAGCGATCTCTTCAAACCCCTTCAAAAACGCTTCGAGTTTACCCTTTATAATATTCTCATTCCCAATTCCTTCATCTCCAATATCTTCTTTGTCAAGTAACCTCACTAACCCACCCCACGCTTGCTTCTCGTACAAGTAAGCCGCTTCTTCCGCCACCACTTTGTAATTCTTCCTCATGTAATTCTCCCCCAAAAGCTTCCCGAGTTCCGTATTCCGAGTCCTCATGTAAATATACCAATAAGTATTCATAGTGAACACATGGTACATAACTTTATCTTTATACCCCGACCTTTTCGTTTCGATATTCCTATGTAACGCTTCCATCACGTTCGAAATCGCATCCTTTAACAAATCCTCATCGGAATCCGTGATTCCGGTTCCGGTCATTCCGATTCCGGTTCCGTTCTTCCATATCTGTTCGGTGCGGAGGACGCGGGCCATGGGTTGACTGTAGTTAACCGTGGTTAAGTACTTAAGGTAGTTGATAGCATACCGGACTAACTTCGGGACTGACCCGTCTTGTGGTGGGGGTAACCCGTCTTGGTTATCTTCAATTTGAAGACCAAATTCCCAATAAACTTTACTCGAAGAATGTACTAGAAGCTTCTCGAGTTCCCGAAACCGGGAACATATATCAACACCAGCTTCACCTTCGAAAACGTTTGAAAATTCTGATTTTAATTTTTCTAATGAATCAAACATGTCGAGGAGTTTGAAGAGCTTTTGTGGCTCTTTGTTGCTTCTGGCAACGCCTTCACCGAACCGGAAGAACACCGCCATGATTTTGTCAGCGATTTTTACGAAGCATTCTTGCCAGATGGCGCCTTCCATGATGTTCCCGAGGACTTGGTGGCATAAGGTTTTTTCTGTTATGAAAACGGTTCTGATTGCTAGCTCGAAGTGCTGGATCCATAGAGTTATGGAAGTTTCTAGGCTTTCCCATTCCATTTCGTCGATTTCTTCCGGTTTGTATGTTCGGAGGTAATCAGGGTTTAGTCTCATTAACGCCTTTGCTGCTCGCTTATACCTAACTTTCACAAAAATATCGATGCATATATCCAAGCAATCGTTAGCAGTAAGTGTTTCAGAAATCCGTCGGAGAACTTCAACCTCCATCTCAGTCCCCAACTCCGTTGCCGCCGTCGCCGCTTCCGCTTCTCCACTGTCGTCACCGCCACCGATGTTATGATGCCTTAATTGCAGTAGAATCCCCTCGAATTCGTCTTGTAAATTCAATAAAGCTTCGTCAAGCAACCCATCAAATTTCATGGAATCGACTTCTGTTTCGTATAAAGCGTTGAGAGCTACCAACGTTTCTCTCAATCGATGCGTTCTGAACTGGTCGGTGGCTTTAGTCCGACTCAAAAACTCCACCACCTCTTGGAGCCTCTGAATTGATGGACCACCTTCTTGGCTGAGCAAGTTAATCGCGATGTTTAACTTATCTACACAATCGACATACTTGATGAGTAACCGGAGCCGCTTGTTCTGGGACTTTTGTGCGGGAAGTTTGGTTGAAATGTCGTCGAGTTTTCTTTGTAGAGATTCGGATATACGGAAGCCATCGATGAGTACGAGAGCAGGTGAAACTGCACGGTTGATTCTTGTTTCGAGTGCTTTTGAGGCGATGGAGAGCGATTGAAGAGGGGCTAGCCTTCTTGAAGCGACAGTTAGAGTTTCTTGTAGAGTGTCAAAGTTGTCATCGAGTTTTTCCAAGTTTGTTTGTAAATTTGCAGATGATTTGAGGAGGGTTTTGAGATCAGAGCAGGCTGATTCTAGCTTGGTGAGCATTGGGTAGTCTTCCATGGCGGGTGGAGCGGTGGTGATCGGTAGTGGTGAGGTTGGTTTATAAGACAAAAATAAGGTGGCAACATGTACAAAGAGACGGGGAGAATTAAGTAAAAGACTAAATCTCGATGTAAACTAAGAAAAAGAAAACAAATGGCAATAGAAAATTGGGTGTGGACAAATCAATGGGTTTGGAGTTTGGACTTTGGACTTTGGATACAGCCGTCAGCCGGATGTGTTTCATGATTTGGTCACATTAATTGGTAGTGACTTGTTGAGAGTTGACACTCTTAAGACAATGGTGCACAAGAAGGGTGAGTTTTTAACAAGATGATCGCGGTTTTAAAAAATATTTACCAACTTCTTATACTTTTTAATTTATTTTCCAAATAGTTGTATTTTTTTAATTAAAAACAAATTAATCAAAATAGTTTTTAACAAGACCCCCTTAACCACATCGCCACTGTAGATCTTGCGAAGAAACCGCATCAGTACATCACCATTTAGTACAAAGAAAACATTTTCAGCGTATACAACTCTTATTATGCCAGATTAACAATTTAACATGTCCTCTTACAAATACTAGTATATTAACCAATATAACAATGTTAGAAATGTAAAAGACATGGATTATTCAAGATATAGTATATTAACCAATATAACAATGTTAGAAATGTAAAAGACATGGATTATTCAAGATACCTAAGGGCCCCTTCGATAGACATCTTTCCAGGTCCGAACAGATCTTTCTGGCTGAATGGACCGGAAAGATTGGTCTTTTCCGATAAGATATGTCTTTCCCAGAAAGTTTCAAAACCATATCTTTATGGCTGAATAGGCTAGAAAGACAATTGTGCCCTAAACTCTGTCTCTTTCTTTCTTGCATTATTAATTTCTTTTAAATAATTTTTTAATTTATTTTTTATTGAATTATTATATATTAATAAATATTATTTTTAATATATAATATTTATGTATTAATTAATATTATTTTATTGGATTATTAATTTCTTTTAAATAATTCTTTTTTTATTTCTTTTTAATGGATTAATTCTTTTTATTGGATTATTATATATTAATATTTATAAATATATAATATTTATATATTAATAAATATTACTTTATTGGATTATTAATTTCTTTTAGTTAATTTTGTTAATTCATTTTTATTGGAATAGTTCTTATTTTTTTTGGACAACACTACCATCATCCTAATATATTTTGAAAAATTCATCTATCCCACCACTATCGGACATAAACCGAGTCAAGAATCACATGTTGAGTTATAACAAATTTTTTAAATTGCTAGAAAGAATAACGACGTAACATAAACTTGAAAAAAAAAACTAAAAACATCTTAATCGACATTCTATTTGGAATTTAAATGATTATTATGTAATTTTGATTTTCTATGACAATATGTATGTTTTTATAATTATTCAGCAACTTCATCCATCACAGTATAGAACAGCAGGACAATATTTTCATCATTCAGTACAGTCAATCAGATGTACAATCAAACAATATGGTTTCTTTCCCAGTCAGAAAACTTTCTCATACAGTACTTTCCAAGACAGCACTTTCCCGGACAGAAACTATCAAACGGGGCCTAAGATTCCGGTTATGCTTTAGACGAGGCCAAAGATTATGCCACCAAGGTTCATGCGATGCTTTAGATTTCAAAGGCGGAACACTTGGTAGGCGATGAAACTTCCATGCCCTTCGAAATAGTGTGGTAAGGAAGGTGGGTTGATATATTTACCATCTTTTGGTAAATAATCTAAAAACTACACTACTTTAGTAATTATTTTTTCACAAAACAATTATCTACATAAAAACTCCAAAAAGGGTCCCGAACCAGTCTTGGGTCAGTTCGGTCTTTTCCAAGATATGTCATCATTTGGACCAGTCTTTTGTTCGGTTTGGATTCGTGGTTTTTTGTCCGTTTCAATTTTTTTTCCCGATCCAATTTCATTTTTTCCAGTTTCAATTGCACTTTTTTTGGTTTCGGATTCATACAGAGGTCTACTAGCATAGATAGGTTGTAGCTAGGAGAAGGTTGTTTATCTTTATCGTTTTCTTTATGTTAGGTTATATATATATATATATATATATATATATATATATATATATATATATATATATATATATATATATTTGTTATATATCTAATAATAATAAATATTTTATTTTGTTATGTTAAGAACCTTATAATTTAAAAAATCGAGGTTATCTATAAAATGGATTGTGGTACTGGTCTTCAAGTTGGTCTTGAAATGGTCCGCTCATTTTTTGGATCGGTCTCGGGTCGGTTTCAGAACAATCTAATCTTTTTTCGGTCCGGTTTCGTTATTTTTTCAAGACCAATCTAGTTGTGCACTTCTATCTCAACTCTCAAGATACATTTTAACTTAAGTTTACATCTTTTAAAATATTATAACTATTTTTGTAGAACATTTTATACAAATAAATTATAATTTTCAGTTTTGAGTTACTATTCACGTTTGTCAAATATATCCCACCACCCAAGTTTTTGTGTATCATATGTGTACCAACTCAACAAAATAAATACTTTAAAATATGGGTTTAAGTCATTTTTGGTCACTTAACTTTTGGTTTTATGCTCATTTGGTCACTTAACTCTTTTTAAGTTTTGAAATGTCATCAAACTTTTGGCTTTGTGCTCATTTAGTCACTTAACTTTTGGCTTGGTCAAATTTAGTCACCTAACTTTTAAAATTGTGCTCATTTAGTCACTAAACATTTAAATTTTTTCAAAAGTTTAGTGACTAAATGAGCACAATTTTAAAAGTTAGGTGACTAAATAAGCACAAATCTAAAAGTTAAGTGACAAAAACAAAAGTTAAGTGACTAAATGACGACAAAGTCAAAAGTTTGATGACCTTTTAAAGCTTAAAAAGAGTTAAGTGATCAAATGAGCACAAAACCAAAAGTTAAGTGACCAAAAATGACCTAAACCCATACTTTTATTATAAAAAAGTTGTTTTCACAAATCTTATCCGTAGGTTTTAATAAAATGAAGACCCATGTAAATGAATAATGTCATTAAAATTATTAAAAAACTTTATGATCGTAAAATGACAAGTAACTTGATAAACTTTGAAATCGAACAACCTACATAAACGTTTATTAAAGTTAAAGATATTTATTTGACCCAAAACCTCTGTGATTTACTATATTTAAAGTTTTCATGTTTTTATTATTACTTCCAGAGATAGTACATCAGACATATCGTATTGGCTAAAATATGTTCGAATCTAGTCATTTTGCGATCTTAACGAGTTGGAGCGGGTTCGGTCTTGTTGGATTTTTTTATTTTTTTAATAAATAAATACTATACTAAATCTAAATATAAAAACTATATTATTATGTCAGTAATCTAATTTTTTCTTAATGAAACAATTTAACAGGTATGCATTTAAATATTGGAGGATTTTTGACGTATTTTATCCGTTCTCTTTTCTATATGATCCATTAAAGATCAGACATAACCTTTAATGAATCTAACCTTTAGTAAATGGATCCAAAATTGCTACATATACTGGTTTCGTAAGTTTTTGTTACATACACAATATTTATTCATAGCGTATGTATATTCCTACAATTATATTTTTTAGATCACTTTTGTTTAATTTTAGTTAAGGTAACTAGCCTAAATAATTAGTTTGATAAAAGATGATAAGGAGCATACCAAGTGGAGAAAGGATATTAATTATTTTAACGTGATAATTTATGTAGGTTATTTTTGTTAAAATTTAAAATAAAGGCTGTGAAAGAATCTGTATGTCATTGTCTCTCACTCTCTTGTTCAATTTTATAGTTAAAACTTAAAAGGTATAAAAAAAATAGGGTAGTGTTTTATCCATTTGGCTTCTTTTATTTGTTGATGTACTAGTAAGTATAGCAAATGGAAGCTAGTTTTCTACGATTATGAATGCAACAAGTTATATAATATGCTTTTTAAATATGGGTGTTTAAATTTACATATTGAATTTGAAATAAAAAGAATAAATGCCTACTGCGACTCCATGATATTATAAGGCTTGAAGGAGATGGTTCGTCTTTGACAATAATACGAAAGCAACTTTTTTAATCTGCACTCGTCACCCTGGATTGTGTGCTAACACCTCCTCGTATATGAAGTTTTTAATCTGCTCTTGTACCAGAAAGATAAAGGTTGTTGTAATATGGGAAGTCTTTGGGTATGGAGTGACGCAGACTCTTTTCACTTGTATCCATTAATTTATTTGCTGCGTGTTGGCTCCATTCTTCTTCAGCTTCATCAATTGCCTGCAACAAAACAATTATTCATCATATCATTATTACTTTTGTTAATTTGTTTCATCATATTATTATATTTTGAAAATTCCACCCAGTGTCGTCTAAATACAATGCAATTTTCACTGGCTAAAAACGGCCAGAAATTTTGAAGTTCAATGCCTTGATTAAAAAAGAAACAAAAGTAGGAGAGGATGCTATAATAATACACAAACATGCTACTTGTTGCATTTACCCAGTGAAAGATATGGCAAGATTTCACCAACCTAAATAAGTCAACATATACTAACCTCAATAGTTTAAGGTTTTGGGTTTTGGGTTTGTGGTTTTGAGGCTCTAACTTTCAACCTCAAAGTGTTAAGGAAAATTCTCACTGTTTAGGGAAGTAATAAGAAAATAAGGGTTTATGGGTAATTTTTCTCTACCCTTTAATAGTCTTTAGTGTCAAACTGATTACAATAAATAATCATGTATGTGAAAGACTGAAAGTAGAAGTTAGTCTTTATATGAAAAAGAGGAGCTGTTTTAGTGAAAAAAAGGCATCAGCAGATGTAGAAGGCCAAAGCTAACAAAGGTTAACTGCTTGTTGCTGATCGGGGATGACTTAGGCATTTAAACGAACAGGTAGAGTGCAATGGATAAACCCTAATACCCTAGAAAACTTGATGGCCATCAACCACAAAAATTAATCAAAACATATCCGCATCATTCATAATGGAAAGATCAAAGCTGAATCATAACTTGGTTCCACCAATCTTGGTAGCTGTAAGCATAAAATCATCTTTACCAAGAAATAAAATTAGAAACGACTGAAGCTACACCTTTTGACTTCCACCAAAACTGATCAATTAGGTCTTGCGAATAATCACATTCATACAAACATACACTAACACCCGATCCCGAGTTCAACTTAACGAAAGAAAGGAAAAGAAATGAATGGAAATGAGAAGAAAATAAAAGAAATTGGTGTTCCCGAGTTTCATTAAAGGAGGGAAGCGGAAGGAAGTGAAAGAAAATGGGAGGATCACTTTCCCTCCTAACTTTCCTTCCGATTTGGAAGGATTTGGAAAGAAAGAACAAAATGATTCATTTTTCTTCCACTTCTCGGGAATACAAAAGAAAATTCCTTTCCTTTCTCTTCTTTTCTCTCGTGACTTTCTTTTCTTTTGTTAAACTCGGGAACGATACGTAAATACAGATAATTAAAGGACGGAAGGAGAGGCTTTTTATTACTTACCATTCTTTGAACCACTTAACAACGGGAGTTTTAGACTTGATCAAATTCCGCCGTTCGAAGGGATTACTGCGCCGGATTGGAGTCTGCCTCGCTGTGCCAGTGAGTAGAAATCGATGAGATCGCCGGCGTAATACGCCGGCAAGAGTAGAAAGTGAACAGGGGGAAGAGGTCATGCACGCTGCGACTGCGAGGTGGTGATGGTTTTGAAAGATTTTGTCGAAAATTTTCAACTTGCTAGCATTGCAGTTCAAAATAAGAAAAAAAAAATCTCTTTTTTTAGTTTTGGTCCGTCTCAAAATTGAAAATGTTTTAGATGACATTTTTTATCTTTCTTATTTGTTTTTCCTTTTCTATTTATTTATTTAACAATTTATCTTATTAAAAAAACAGGAAAATGATATTGTAACCCTAATGGTTTGAGTTTTAGTTAAATGAGTCCTTTAAGCTATTTATGTGCTTTATGAGGGAATAATCTTTAAGTGAGTCCCCTCTCTTTTTAGTCCATATAATCTATGTCTTTTTAGTCTCTATAACCTCATTATCGGTTTCATATACCAAGTGATTTTTAATTAATTTCAAAAGTTAAATTAAATCTTTCTCTCTCTCTCTCTCTCTCTCTCTTTCTCTCTCTCTCTCTCTCTCTCTTTCTCTCTCTCAGAAATCAGGGAAACCTATATCAAGTTCTAAACCCAAAATTGATTTTTGTTTTGGGATTTCAAATTTTCTAGATGCAAAATCGAGTTTTTAAGTTCCAGCTTTATGTTTGCTTTTTTAAGGACGATATGTTGTCGGAACACAAACACACACACACACACACGAAGATCTTGGTTCTCAGTTCTTGATTTCTTGAACTCTCCAGCTGATTGAAACGAGAAAAAGAAAGGGAGATGGAGCTAAGACATCTTTTGAAATATGAAGTTTATGAGCGGAGATGATGGTGGTTGGGTGATTTCTAGGTTTTGTTGCACCTCAAATACAAGATCTGATGAGCATCAAAGGTGACGACGAGAAAACTCTACATCACACAAACCACCACCATACACCACCAAATTGGCCTCCATCTCTACCCATGGTCTTCATCTCACCATCGAAGACCCATGAATTTCATAAGCCCCTTTTGATGCTATTATGTCTTTATTTCCTCTGTTTTCTCGCTTTAGTTCGAATTATGTCATTGTTGCGGGTCGGATAAGGTTGCGTTGAAGGTGTACGGTCGGAGAAATAGGGGGAGGTTAGGGTTTAATGTATTGGGTGCATTAGAAACGGAAACTGATGAAGAACAAGAAACGGGTTTGAAGGAAAAAGAGTGATCGAGGGTTATTGATGAGCAGATGATCGATTAATTAGATTCATATCTTTGAAACAAAGCAGATTATATGAAACCATTCAAAAAATGGAGAATTGAAAAAAAAATCTAGGTTTGCATGTTGAAGACGAAGAATGTGATCATGAAATCAAGCCAACATCACCGATTGGCTTCAATTTATATTATTTTCCTACGTTATGATTAATCAGAAGGCGTGGTGTGTGGATTCAGAAGTGTGTTTTAATCTTATTATGTGTGTGTGTTTTTGGAAGAACACGATTAGATAAGAGAGAGGGAGAGAGAGAGGGAGAGAGAGAGAAAGAAAGAGGTATCATTTCCTTTATAATAAATAAATAACTAATTAGACGAATTAAATGAGCTGACATAAGGGGTAATTGGGTTACCCATTCGTTTTGTCAAAAAAGACCTATTCCACCTGACAAAACCAACTTTGTTCCCTTAAAAGGCATAGAAATAAGTTAAGGGACTGAATAAACAAATGTGCAAAACATCGTAGGGTTATAGTGTCATTTTCCCTAAAAACAAAATAAAATTTTCACTACCATATCCCTCTTTTGACAGACTCCATTGCTCTCTCCTTCATTTGCCATTCTTGGTTCCATTTTGAAAGTTGATTGTTATTCTTGGTTCCATCTTTAAAGTACATTTGGTTCCATTTGTATGTATCATGTAAAACTCTACTGGTATGCATCATATCAAACTTCAGAAAATTACACATTGGAAATACACAATATTAGGCAAGCCCCATAACATAATAAAAGGACCAAAATGCCATTTCCTCATCTTTTTGCAGCATCTTTTGATCCTAAAAAAAATAAAATCATACTTACTCCAAAAAATGATGAATGGGCCCTTTACTTTGAAACCAAGAAATCCAATTTTTAACACTATCACAATGTCAAGCGGTTCTTTCAAAATCATTAACCACAAAATATCTTAAACTAAAAATCATTATTTTCTCATAAAACCTGCTTTATACTAATTTCACCTACTCCTTAATCGTTCTTGTTCAAACCGGTACATTAAGATCAAACCGGTAGTTCAACTCATCATTATAGGAAAGTGCTCCATGCTTACACTTAAATATGTTTGATCTTGTTGTTTGTTCTCGGCTCTTTCACGTACCTAAAAAACTCAGTTATTATAAACTATACCAACAAATAAAAAGTAAAAATATAAATAGATAAAATATTACATTTTTCTTTATTTTCTTCTTCATAACCTGTTCTGCTCTAGATTCATTTCTCTTGGATGGTGGGCGACCTTTACTACATACATGTAAGGGTGGTAACAATTTTATCATCGAGTCTGAAACACGAACATCTTCAACTATCAAATTTGCGTAAGTACTACAACCCCAAATTGAATCATCATTTAACTTTTCTTTTGTCATATTTATACAACTTAGCAAGTATTCACACTTTTCGCGAGAATTAGCAATATGTGCAACCTCGTAAAAATTGGAACACAAGTGGTCAAAGTATTTAGCATTTTCACCACTCATCAAATCTTCATAACAAATTATCAATAAGTAGTGTCCATGCTTCATATATTTCCTCCACCAAGATAAAATATACCATGGATGGATTTCTTTAACATCCATCTCAATCAATATCTTCACCATATTCCTACAAATAATTCCTCGAAACTTAAACAAATGACAAGAACATTGTATATCACATGCACTTTCATCATAACTAACGATATAAACAAATCGTTTTTTAAATTCTCCATGTTTCCCTTCCATAATATATGTGACATGAAATACATATCGTGTGCCATCCACTTTGACCAATAAAGAATTGAAAAACAACATACCTCGTAACTCATCTTGAATCAACTTAAAATTGCATTCATGTACGCCTCGTGAAACTGTCTCTCAAAATAAAACCGAGTTACTAATGTATATGAATAATTAAGTGACTTAAAATCAGTTTTAGTTTCTTTCTCAATCTTTCTTTTCAGTGTGTTGTCATATTGTTCAACAAATTGTCGTAATGACGTTTTAGAATTAACATACGCATAAAGAAATTAATGTTTTCACTTCTTTACATAGTAGATTCCCAAAAGTTTACTTTTACATATATCGACACCCAACGCCTTCGATAGTTAAATAAAGAACATAACCATTCGTTTTTCAAGTGTGTAATTTTCAACCAGTTTGCACCACCCATCTTCAAGCTCTAAGCTCTTGCGTGTCTGTAGACTCATATACAAGGGTTTTTAGAGTCTTATTTATTACTTTATATTGAGTCAACCTACTTAATTTTTCAAGAATAGTTTTCATAATATCCCAAAATCAAAGACCATGATGAGATTTGGGGAATACCTGTGCCACAACTCCTTGCATATTGATCGACATTGATATGTTATTATTGTTTTTGGTGCCCTTCCATTCATGCATTCTAACCACGACTTAAATAACCATACATATGTTTCTGTATCCTCTTATGAAAGCAAACCACATCTAAATAAGATAGATATTCCATGGTGATTTAGTCCAACAAAAGGTGCAAACGGCATATTATATTTTTTAGTCAAATATGTGTTATCAAATGAAATAACATCTCCAAATGACTCGTAAGCTACCCTAGACCTTGCATCTGCCCAAAATACATTTTGCATATGACCTTCATCATCCATGTCAATAACGTAGAAAAATTTGAACTCCTTTTTTGCATACATATAAAATAAGTATGAAGTGCCTCAACATCCCTAAGCTCAATCTTTGTTGTCTTACTTTTGCGATGTAAGATCTATAATTTGTCTCACAAAATAACAAATTATCATACCCTTTCGCTTCAACAATTAACGGATGAAAATTTTTGTTTAATGAATTCCAACATGATCATTCAACTCAAGTCTTCTCTTAGCATATGAATCCATTTTCTTATGTGATCGTCGAAAACGAGATATTTTGGGACTTAAAGCATGGTTATGTTCAAGAAAAACATGAGAGATAGTGCATCTTCCATCACCATATGCAATTACACAAATTTTTGTTTTACAATTTGTTTTATAAGACTTTTGATATGGTTTGTTTGTCTTAGAGCATACGGTATGGGCACAAATTTGCTTGTTATGGCCGACGTGGCAAGGACACAACGGTGTTGTAACAGGGAAACCCCCCCCCCTTCTCGTTATAGCTCGTTAAGAGCGTATCTCGTCGGAGTCACAACAGGAAGAAACGAGTTAAATTTTACCGTTTGATCCTTGACCGAGCGTTGCCAACGGGTCAGTTTTAAAAAAAAAATTAACTATTAAAAAAAATCATTTATCCTATAAACAAATATTTTCACACAATTTCTCTCTTTCTCTCTATAATTTCAATTATCTTTAAAAAAGTTATGGATCCTTTCCACTTGTCCAATGACGATATATTCTTCAAGATGATGTATCATTATTACACTTCGAGCTGCTACAACCAGACCCAGCCTCGCTATGTAACATCCCGAAATTCAGGTATATCTATTTAACCCTTCTTCTTTCCAAGTTGTCAAGTTTAACCCTTAAAGGAAATAATAAGGCAAATGAGTACGCTGGGCGTACTGAAGAGTACGCTGCGCGTACTCATGCGCTTAAATTGGGTGCGGACTCGCCTAGGTACGCTGGGCGTACCCAGGGTTACGCTGGGCGTAGTGGGCCCAGATGCAAACCCTAATTTGTGGCTTGTACACTATAAAATGAATGCTAAGGCCTTATCCTCAGCCACCATTTCAGAGAGTGAAACCCTAATAGAGAGCTACCCTTCGTCCCTAGCTTGTGTGTGTGTGTTCTAAACTTCAAAGTGTCATTTCAAGGTGGTGAAAGAGAAGAGGAGGCCATTTTAGGAGCTAGAAGTTGGTGGACAAGAGTAGATTTGAGTTCTACAGAGGTTGGAGCTTCCTTCTGAGGTAAAAAGCTCAAAGCTTTCCTTGTCATTTGTGATTTGTGCTTCTTGGACCAATTTTTGGGGTTTTTGGTCCCAAGGTGGAGACTTTATGAGCAAATGGTCTCCATTGGCCTGGATCTGCCATATTTCAGGGTTATATGAGTTGTATGTTCATAAAAATCCAATCTTGGACGTGAATATTGAGCCATGCATGAGATCTAGACTTTATGAGGAAGAAGGAAAGGTGTTAGAGTGATTAGGGACCTTTACAGCCATGCAAAGGCTTAAAGGTCTCGACTTTATGGATTAAGTGATCTTAGAGAAGTCAGATCTAGAGTTTGAGTTTATGTCTTAACCGTTTAAGACCAAAATCCAAGAAAGGCTGAAACTGAGACTTACATTGGGCGTAAATCTCAGTACGCGCAGCGTAAGGGTCTGAGACGCCGATTCTGGATCGCCGGAGTACGCCCCGCGTACAAAAGCTAGTACGCGCCGCGTACTGTCCCTGTTGACTTTCATTGACTTTTAGGGTTTTGGTCAACATTTGGATTTTTGAGTCAGGAAGGGGTAAAATGGTCTTTTACCCTTCTGTGGGATTGTAGGATGGGTTGTAATCTAGCCTTTGAGAGCCATTATTTATTTGAGAGTACTGTTTATGTGTTTAGGCAGGGGCTAGATCAATGTTTTCGTGTGCGAGATTATCCGAGATACCCGAGGTGAGTCTTCTCACTATACATTACCTAGAGTGGTATTTATGTGTAGACTGGAGGGTCTTGTATGCTATGTGTATATATGAGATTATGTGCATTGTGTTATATGTATGCTATGTGTTGAACAGACCGGGCCGGAGGGCCCAACGATATAGACCGGACCGAAGGGTCCAACGACACAGAATGGACCGAAGGGTCCGACGAGCTATGACCGGACCAGAGGGTCCAACGAGCTACGGGACTAGAGGGTCCTGCTGAGACACATCGACCGGAGGGTCGTACTGTAGCCTCGAGTGGCGTATGTGTTGTATGTGGTATTTTGGGGAACTCACTAAGCATTTATGCTTACCGTGTTGTGTGTTATGTGTTTCAGGTACCAGTGAGGATCGTGGGAAAGCGCCGGCATGATCCGTACACACTTATGGAGTTTATGTTTTGTGATCTTGGGATATGTTTTGTTTGATGACAATTGTTGAACATGAGATTTGAGAGTGTTTAAATGAAAATCATGTTGTTTGAAAAATGAAAAATTGTTTTGAAAATTTACGTTGTTACAAGTTGGTATCAGAGCCTTGGTTTGAGGGATTCAGATGCACTTTCGGGTGTATTTGAACTCAAACTGAGGATTTGAGAAAGTTTTTCATGAAATAAACAATTTTTCTAAAAAGTAAAAGAAATTGGGAAAACCAAAAGGAAGCAGTGTGTACGATCAGCCAGCGCCCGAACGGTGATTTCCCAAAATACCCTTATATTATGTGTTATGAGATATGATATGATATGTTATGCATGCTAGAGTAGGCTAGGTATTCATATTAGGACTAGAGTGGCCTGATCTGTGATGCCTTAGCCTAGGAGATTTCTGCTGCTATGAGATGCTTGAGAGTGAGTAGGAGCAAAGAGGAGCTTATGAGAGGTTTACCGAAGGGTAGCCTATGCTAGTGAGATGTAGAGTACTTGTGATCTGGGGTCCAAGGAGGAGGACTTGGGATGAATACTGATGCAGTGTGGACGGTAGTATAGGGCCCGTACTACTAAAGACATTGGAGCAGTGCACATTCCAAGTAAGAATCCTTTGGATACTAGGGAACAAGTAGGGTTGAGTCATCGAGTACGAGTATACTCGAGTGGGTCTCTGATATTTTATGTTGTATTTCAGAGATACAGCATGGTTGGGACACGCCACAGACCTGAGACGAGCGGCGTGAGTGACGAGGAGCTTCGTCAGATGATCCACGATGAGGTGGCTGCGGCGATCAGAGCCGAGATTCCGGAGATGTTTGGGTCTATCAAGACCACACTGATTGAGACTTTTGATGAGCGGTACGCTACTCTTACTGATGCTGCTGTTGCTGCGGCCACCGCAGCCGTCGCTGCTGCCAGGCCGCAGGGGGGTGACTCGTTGCTGTACCGGGAGTTCAGCAACACGAAGCCACCAGAGTTTGATGGGACGCAGGATCCGATTGCTGCGATGAGATGGATTTTTGATATCGAGGGATGCTTCTATACCTGCTCGTTTCCGGAGCATCTGAGGGTTTGGTTTGCGCTGAACCAGCTTCGCTTGGGAGCGAAGGACTGGTGGAAGTTTGTCACGGCAGACTTCACTACGGCAGAGCTTACTGCGGTGACCTGGGAGAGGTTCACCACGATGTTTCGAGATGAGTATGTTCCCCCTGTGGAGAGGGAACGTCTAGCCCAGGAGTTCTTGTCCCTCAAGCAGGGAACTGAGTCTGTGACGGTGATTACGAGGATGTTTCACGAGAGGGCGTTGTTTTGCCCTGAGCACGTGTCGACTGAGCAGGCACGTATGAGCCGGTACTTGAGCATACTGAGGAGGGATATCCGTGAGTTCGTGGCGAACGCGTCATACCGGATATTTGCTGAGCTCCAGGAAAATGCCCGGAAGAGAGAGATTGAGCTGGAGACTCAGGTCAGGGAGGAGACCGAGTCTCAGAGGAGGGACAGGCGACCGGCACAGGCGCAGTCGGCAGCCAAGCGGGCAAAGCCCGCTGATTCGAGATCTGGGGGTCCGAAGGGCCGCACTTGTGGGAAGTGCGGAAAGAGCCACGAGGGAGTGTGCAGAGCTGGGGTGTGTTACAAGTGCGGAAAGGAGGGGCATTATGCGAGGGATTGCCCCAAGGGGTTCACGGTTTGGTTTCATTGCAACCAGACCGGCCATCGGAAGGCCGAGTGCCCACAACTACTGCAGGGATCAGCGCAGGGATCTGCACCTACTGCTCGAGCTACTGAGATCCGGCCAGCGAAGGCCGAGGCACCGAAGGCTCGCGGGAGAGCCTTCCAGTTAACAGCGGAGGAGGTCCGCGCAGCGCCCGATGTTGTGGCTGGTATGTATTCTTTCATTTATTTATGCTGAGTATGAGATATTGTGCTTATATTATGATATACGTAGGTACTTTTCTTGTGAGTTCTGTACCTGCTTTGGTGTTATTTGACTCGGGTGCGAGTCGGTCATTTGTGTCGTTAGCGTTTAGTCAGCACATCAGTATCCAGCGGGAGGCGTTGATTCGACCTCTACGAGTTTCCATAGCTGACGAGCGAGCGGTGTATGCTACGGATGTGATTCGGGGATGTGTACTCGAGATCTTCGGTGTTGAGTTTCCGATTGATCTGGTCCCGATTGCGATGGGGGATGTGTGTGTCATAGTAGGCATGGATTGGTTGAGCCGTTTTGGGGCTGTTATAGACTGCGAGCGACAATTGGTGACGATACGAGACCCTAGTGGGGGAGTTCTTACGGTGTACGGCGAGGGTACCCGTTCAGGGTCAGCATTCTGTTCAGCTGCTAGAGCACGGCAGAGTCTACAGCAGGGCTGTAGTGGGTTTGTGGCCTACGTGATGGACACACGAGTAGCAGCGGAGAGGCCTAGTTCTGTTGATGATGTGCCGATAGTGCGCGAGTTCCCGGATGTTTTCCCCCAAGAATTGTCGGGTGTGCCTCCCGTGAGGCAAGTGGAGTTTCGCATCGATTTGGTTCCGGGAGCAGCGCCTATCGCCAAGGCGCCCTATCGCCTTGCGCCACCAGAGATGCAGGAGTTATCCTCACAGCTTCAGGAGCTGTTGGGGAAAGGATTTATCAGACCGAGTAGCTCACCTTGGGGAGCGCCGATCCTTTTTGTCAAGAAAAAGGATGGTTCACACTGGATGTGCATTGATTACCGGGAGATGAACAAGTTGACGGTTAGGAACCGTTACCCCTTACCAAGGATCGATGATCTATTCGATCAGTTGCAGGGAGCATCTTGGTTCTCCAAGATTGATTTGAGGTCGGGATATCATCAGATGAGAGTGCGAGATGAGGATATCCAGAAGACGGCGTTCAGGACTCGTTATGGGCATTACGAGTTCGTGGTGATGCCTTTTAGGCTCACCAATGCACCGGTAGCGTTCATGGATCTCATGAACAGGGTGTGCAGGCCGATGTTGGATCGTTCAGTGATCGTGTTCATCGATGACATATTGGTGTATTCGAGATCCAGAGAGCAGCATGAGGAGCATTTGAGGGAGATCCTCGGAGTTTTGAGATCGGAGAGGCTTTAAGCCAAATTCTCCAAATGTGATTTCTGGTTACGAGAGGTCCAGTTCTTGGGACATCTCGTCAACCAGAATGGGATTTTGGTCGACCGGCCAAGATTGAGGTTGTGATGAGTTGGGAGGTACCGAGATCCCCCACCGAGATCAGGAGTTTTCTAGGGTTGGCCGGCTATTATCGGAGATTTATCAAAGATTTCTCCAAGATTGCCGTTCCTCTCACCAGGTTGACCCGGAAGGGCGTGGTTTTCAGTTGGGGCCCGGAGCAGCAGGCCTCATTTGAGACACTTCGCCAGAGATTATGCGAAGCCCCAGTGTTAGCCCTTCCAGAGGGGATGAAGGATTTTGTGGTGTATTGTGACGCGTCGATATCGGGATTGGGTGCGGTGCTGATGTAGAGAGGGCACGTGATAGCATACGCATCGAGGCAGCTGAAGCCTCATGAGACGAGGTATCCTACTCACGGTCTGGAGTTGGGGGCTGTGGTGTTCGCCCTCAAGATCTGGCGTCACTATTTGTATGGGGTTCGGTGTACCATATACACGGACCACAAGAGCTTGAAGTATCTGATGGATCAGCCCAACCTGAACATGCGCCAGAGGAGATGGTTGGATGTGGTAAAGGATTATGAGTGCGAGATCCTGTACCACCCGGGCAAGGCTAACGTTGTAGCCGATGCCTTGAGTCGTAGGGCGGAGAGTGCCCCGATACGAGATGTTTGTATGAGGTTGACGGTGATGACTCCGGTGTTGGACACCATTCGGGAGACCCAGGTAGAGGCCATGAGACCGGAGAACCGCAAGAGAGAACGGGTGATCGGGCAGGTATCTGAGTTCATTGCCGATAGCCGAGGGCTTATGACCTTCCAGGGTCGGATTTGGGTGCCATTTGAGGGTGGGGCACGTACCATTTTGATGGAGGAGGCGCACAGATCGAGGTTTTCGATCCATCCCGGGGCCACTAAGATGTATTTGAACTTGAAGAGAGACTATTGGTGGCCCTGTATGAAGAGGGATGATGCGTGGTTTGTGGAGAGGTGCTTGACACTATAAAAGGAATGCTAAGGCCTTATCCTCAGCCACCATTTCAGAGAGTGAAACCCTAATAGAGAGCTACCCTTCGTCCCTAGCTTGTGTGTGTGTGTTCTAAACTTCAAAGTGCTATTTCAAGGTGGTGAAAGAGAAGAGGAGGCCATTTTAGGAGCTAGAAGTTGGTGGATAAGAGTAGATGTGAGTTCTACAGAGGTTGGAGCTTCCTTCTGAGGTAAAAAGCTCAAAGCTTTCCTTGTCATTTGTGATTTGTGCTTCTTGGACCAATTTTTAGGGTTTTTGGTCCCAAGGTGGAGACTTTATGAGCAAATGGTCTCCATTGGCCTGGATCTGCCATATTTCAGGGTTATATGAGTTGTATGTTCATAAAAATCCAATCTTGGACGTGAATATTGAGCCATGCATGAGATCTAGACTTTATGAGGAAGAAGGAAAGATGTTAGAGTGATTAAGGACCTTTACAGCCATGCAAAGGCTTAAAGGTCTCGACTTTATGGATTAAGTGATCTTAGAGAAGTCAGATCTAGAGTTTGAGTTTATGTCTTAACCGTTTAAGACCAAAATCCAAGAAAGGCTGAAACTGAGACTTACGCTGGGCGTAAATCTCAGTACGCGCAGCGTAAGGGTCTGAGACCCCGATTCTGGATCGCCGGAGTACGCCCCGCGTACAAGAGCTAGTACGCGCCGCGTACTGCCCCTGTTGACTTTCGTTGACTTTTAGGGTTTTGGTCAACATTTGGATTTTTGGGTCAGGAAGGGGTAAAATGGTCTTTTACCCTTCTGTGGGATTGTAGGATGGGTTGTAATCTAGCCTTTGAGAGCCATTATTTATTTGAGAGTACTGTTTATCTGTTTAGGCGGGGGCTAGATCAGTGTTTTCGTGTGCGAGATTATCCGAGATACCCGAGGTGAGTCTTCTCACTATACATTACCTAGAGTGGTATTTATGTGTAGACCGGAGGGTCTTGTATGCTATGTGTATATATGAGATTATGTGCATTGTGTTATATGTATGCTATGTGTTGAACAGACCGGGCCGGAGGGCCCAACGATATAGACCGGACCGAAGGGTCCAACGACACAGAATGGACCGAAGGGTCCGACGAGCTATGACCGGACCAGAGGGTCCAACGAGCTACGGGACTGGAGGGTCCCGCTGAGACACATCGACCGGAGGGTCATACTGTAGCCTCGAGTGGCGTATGTGTTGTATGTGGTATTTTGGGGAACTCACTAAGCATTTATGTTTACCGTGTTGTGTGTTATGTGTTTCAGGTACCAGTGAGGATCGCGGGAAGGCGCCGGCATGATCCGTACACACTTATGGAGTTTATGTTTTGTGATCTTGGGATATGTTTTGTTTGATGACAATTGTTGAACATGAGATTTGAGAGTGTTTAAATGAAAATCATGTTGTTTGAAAAATGAAAAATTGTTTTGAAAATTTATGTTGTTACACGCTACTAACAAGACGTGCGATGTTAAACAGAAATCGCGAGGGAGGACACGGACATCTATATCGCGATTAATTTGCGGATAATTGTGTATACCGGTCGAAGGACTTTAAAAGAAGATTTCGTTTGAGTAGGAATGTGTTCCTACGGATCGCCAACGCCTTGGAAAGCCGGTATCGTTTCTTTAATCTTAATACATATTTACTATACTTTTATACAAAATAAATACAAATGTACTACATGTTTCTTTGATTTTAATACAAATATACTATATTTTTAAATTGTGGTTAATTTATGTTTTAGGTATGAATTTTTTCAATTGAGATATGATGTGAGAGGTGGACGAGGGTTTACAACGTTGCAGAAATGTGTTGCGGCCATTCGTTTGATGGCTATGGGGGAGTCACCCGACACCATAGACGACTATATGAGAATGTCCGAAAGAACCGCAAGGGAGAGTGTGTATACATTGTCAAGAGGTGTTGTATGATTTGCAAGAATTGTATGCGGAAACCTTCGTTGCACGATTTGCAAGAATTGTATGCAGCGCATGAAGAATGTCATGGGTTTCCCGGAATGATTGGAAGCATTGATTGTACACACTGGAAATGGAAAAATTGTCCAGTAGCATGGAAAGGGCAATACACAAGTGGTCATCACGGATCACCTTCGTTGGTTTTAGAGGTTGTTACTTCCCAAGATTTATGGATTTGATATGCATTTTTTGACGTCGACGGAATATCAGTCGCCAATATTCGACGATCTTTTGAATGGAAAGGCCCCAGATGCGCCTTTCACAGTGAATGGAAACGAATACAAATTTAGGTATTACCTTACAGATGGAATATATCCTCAATATTCCACATTCGTGAAGGCATTCTGACACCCGTTTGAAGAAAGAGACAAATTATTCAAGAGAAGACAAGAAGGAGCATGTAAGGATGTGGAACGTATTTTTGGAGTGCTAAAGGCGAAGTGACACATAGTTGAACATGCGACACGACCATTGGACTTAGAAACTCTATGATATATCATGTATGCCTGTATCATAATGCATAACGTGGTAGTAGAAGATAAATAACGAAATATTGCACACTATATCCCAACGGAGCCCAGACACGTTCAATTTTAACCAGGAGCAATAGAGTTTTTGCATAGAATCGTTGACATTCAGGACGCAAATAAACACAGACGATTTTGAGAGAACTTGGCGGATTATATCTTCCACGGTAACAATAACGAATAGCGGTTTTTAGGAAAAATAAAATATTTTTTTTATTGTAATGTTTTTTTTTTCAATTTGGATGTTATGTATAATTTAAATGTTATGTTACTTTTTTAAACATTATGTTTTATTTATATATTATGTTTTGTTTAAAATTATATTTGTTTTAATTAAAAAAAAGAAACTCGAAAAAGAAAAAGAAGAAATTATGAAATTATGAAATGGAAAAAATTTGATGTTATAATATGCTCTTAACATGGTGACTATTTCCACATTTGGTGTTATAACACCATTGCTTATGTGGCATATGAGGTGACATCAATTTGATGTTATAACTAGTTGCCACACCCAATGCTCTTAGACACATAGACACCTCCATCGTATGTTGTAGCACTAGAATCTTTTGTTTTTGTACTAGTTTTTTGTACACCAAATCAAATCTGGTATGCATATGCTTTAAAGTAATCGTAAAGTTCATTTTCCGAATCAAATATCATTCCAACTTTAGGATTTTTTTTTATCTTGAGGATTGAGAATTGTATGCCCCTTCAATTGAATTTGCAGCCTAGATCAAATATTTTACTAACAATACACCAACGATTTTATTAACAATAAAGTAGCAGAACCTACCAGCGGGAATAAAAAAGAAATTACCTGATGGTTGTTGCTGTCTTTAGACTTAAGATTTGGAGGCTTGAAGATGGCGCGCTGATGGAATGGAGAAGTAATCGGATATGGAGCATACGCAAGATTAAATGGAATGGTGGAATTGCATGGTGCACGTACTGATCTTATATTGATCTTTTTTTTTTTTTTAATTATCTTATTAAGGGTATTTTAAGGATATCAAATAAAATTAGATGAAATGGTGGAACGGTAAGATATTATAATTTTAATAGATAGCATATTTGTAGAAAAAAAAGCAGCAGCCAATTTAATTTCTCGTGTACGTGTAATGTGTTCTGCATTCAAAACCGCCGGCATTTTTAATTACTACCGGTGGAACGTTTTGAAAATAAGCTGCCCAATTTGGGATTAAAAATTAAAATTAATGCTATACAATTATTCTTCACTGTTGAAATCGTTAAATAAGACATTTTCTTCTCATATGTTTGGTAATTTACATTTACAAGAATTGTCGAGAGATCGAACTTAACTACAAACCCGATTCAGTGCGTCCAAGACTCAACATAATCGGGGAGCAAAGTTAACATGTACACGAGGGACAACATCCCTTATCAAAACGAAATTACAGGAAAGAAATTTGAAATTAAAAACAAAAAATAAAAGAGATCGCAATTTAATTTCTTCAAAAACTCATGAGCTTCTGCATCTTACGCTTTTGCTGAACATTTATGGGTCCACTGAAAAAGGCTTTTGGAGAAGAAATCATTTTATTTTCACTCGGTTGTCTTGAGTGCCCATTCTTGATCATCTTCTTCTGCTTCATGGTGGTGCTCTCGAGTGTTCCATCAATGGTAGGAATCATGTACCAAGCAATCGAAGTGCATATAATCGCCAAAGATCTTCCGAAAAATGTTAAGAAAACCAAGACCAAAACAAAAAACAAAGGTAAATTATAGGAAGGCATCCACCACTCCTCTAACTTCCTTTTCAAATTCAACTTCCATTGGTCAACCCTAATCATCTTCGTACATCGATCAATCGATGGTTTCACATCTTCTGTTTCTTGGGCTTTGATCGTACCATTAGTGACAGCTCCAGGAGGCTTTGAAGTCTGATGATGATCCAAAGTTGTAGCTCTCAAAAGTGTCGAATTTTTTGTGTCTTTCACGTGAATTTCCTTATGATGATCTTTGTCATGTTTCTTTGGATCTCTTAACCTCACAATAATGGGCTTCACATCGTTGGAGTTTGAGTACACAAACCGAACAAAGGAGATGTACTGTGATCCCTTTTGGGTGAAGATCTTCTGCTTCTTGTCATCAAGATCAGCCAAGAGAGCTTCAAATTTGTCGAGCCCACGATCTGAATACGGATTCTTGTTTTCTTTGTTCCTTCTGCAACAAAATCTGTGTCTTCTTGTTTTTCTTACAGGTGTGGGAGGGTATGGCCAAAGAACTTCGAAATCCTCTTCTTTCTGATCTTTGAAGGAACCACAGATGAAGGACATGGATGTTTTCTTGTTTTCAAAATTTGGATGTTTATGTGCATGTGTTTTTCTTGAGGTTTCGAGATGAGTTTAATGGTAGCTTTTTAGACTTTTGAGACCAAGAAAAAATTTGTCAAGCGAAGAGTTGATAAGAAGGATTTTATGGATATGTCGGAATAGTCAAAGGATATAATTGGAATTTTAGGTGCTTTGAGGAAGCTTCTAAATGAGTGCACGACTTTCGGGGGAAGTGGTAAACCTTAAATCCTTCTTAATATAATCGTGTAGGTCACTTGCAGAAAAATTAAATAAATAAAGGATATTGATTGTTGAAGTAAAAAAAAAACATGGAGGATATATATGGAGAATATATATATATAAATGAAATAGTAAATTACAAAAGTGGTTTTTGTGATTGGTAGACAATTACATCTTAAAACTAAGAGAGCCTTTAATCACTGTTAACTTATTTGATTGTCAGGTCTCTTGTCTCTAACTATAAATATGTATATCATAGGTTTTAAAATATCGACTTCAAAATCATGTTTTGTGAAAAAAAGATACATCATTTCTACATGCGATTTACTTATTATATTATAATATAAAATAAGTTTAGAGTTAAAAAGCATATCAGATTCATTTTTTATTTTACGTGCGTGTCAATCTATGCATTCGTCGACTATTTTACCTGCTCTATATAAAATAACACATTTTTTAGAATATTTGACAAATAGTTACATATGGTTAATAGTTTATCATTTTACAGTATTTGAACTTATCGTCCAACTGATAATATTTTAAATGTTACTCATTTGAGTCTTATTTTCTGTTTGATATTTTTAAGCAGATTTTTTTATTGAATAGTAGTGAATCAGACCTCTCCAATGATTTTGAAGGCCCTATGCGAATATTGAAAATGGGTCCTAAATATTTTTTTTTGTATATATAAGCAAAATTTATTAATATTACGATTAGATTCGAAACCTAATAGAATATCACTAGTTATATTAGTGATTAAGATAAAAAAAAATGTTCATTTACAAATAATCAACGATAATAATTGTAACCGTGACAGCAACCGCCTGATTCCAATGGATTGACGACGTGTTAGTGACGCACACCCAACACTTCCTATGGTTGGCCACAATAGTTATAAACAAAACATTAAATGAAAGAAACATTTTTTTTTTGAGAGAGAGGGCAATCTAAACCTAAAAAAATAAAAATGTGATTTTGGTGGTGCTCATGATCATGGTTTGTGTTATTTTGAAATACATGAACGACCATAATTTTAACAACTCGGTGAAAAGAAGTCATAATGAATGTGGGAACATTTTTGGCTTTTATCTAAGATTGGAAGTAAGAATGTTGGTCCTATTAATTGATCCAATCGATGTGATGACTCGCTAAAGGAATGTTTGAACTTGTTGTAATTCTAACTACCGAGTAGATGTTTCGGATTAAAAAAAATCGTTAAAATAACAATGTTAATACCAATAGTTTATAATCAATTTAACCATTTTATTATAAAATATGTGTAGATAACTATGTTCATAACAATGGTTCATCAGCATCAACCCATTTCCAGAAATTACAACTTTCGTATTTCGATCCTTCATGTTCAGAAAAAATTAACTCACATAACCAAGAAATTATTACGAAATGGATATAAACAGCTTTCAGATAGACTTACCAAAGAACAGGGACAAGTCATAAGCTTTTTTCCAGGATTAGCTTTGGTGGTTGATGTCCAAATTCGAGCACTGTACCCACAATCACAATGCTTCCCATCATCAAGTGTCCTCTTTGATTTTGAAATGTTGGTGCTTGACTTGGAGATCACAAATTTAGAGGAAGAAGAAGAAGTCATGGGAGAAAAAGGACAAAGCCGTTAAGGAGGAGATGTGTGCCCTAATTTGTTTTAGTAAAGATGGGTTATATCCATGAACATATCCTACATGTCATGTTTTAAGCCAACAAAGCAATCCACATGTCAAAAAAACTGCCAAGTCATCTATTCAATTATTCCTCCGGTTGCCCTCAGGTTACCACACAGTTAGATAAGAACAAAAAGTCAAGTTAAATGCTATTTTTTGAACGAAATCTTACTTTGTTGGGTTTTCTTGAACAACCAAAACAATATTGGGGTTTTTTAAACGATTTGAAAACTTCATTGGGTTTTTAGGTCATTTTCCCAAAATGAAATATAATAAAATATAAAATCCTTTCGTCATTTCATAATTCTTATTCAACAATATTATGAAAATATTGCATATACTCTACCAAAATTATAACAAACAAATACGCCTACGATGTTCTCGTGTATGTGTATGTGTCCAACTTTCTCTCTATCAATTCCTATATAGCCCCTAATTTTTTTTACCCTTTTAGGAAAGTAACGAAAATTCATAAAGAATTTAGACAATTAAATGACTAAGATTTGTCTTCTCAGTCTTACCAATTTTTGTGTCATGCTATCCTCTTTCTAGGTTGTCATACGTGATATTTTGTAAAGATTCCTAAAACTATAATCGGTGTTATCATTTATCATTTCAAGGGATAATATAAAAAAGGTCTTCTATAATCCAAAACAAGAGAAGATAATGCGCGCCTCTATCCAACTAAACCAAATGTTTTTTTGTTTAAAATCTCTAATAATATATTATTTATATAAATATGAAATAGAAAAATGGCTAAAATCCAAGGCCTTATTTTTTTTTCGGGGCTTTGTGCGGCCACACACCTTGCACTCTCTAAGGGTCGGCCCTCACATCAACATCAAGCTTTTAGTTGTTTTCATTACGAAAATTGAAAAATCGATTAACTAACATTGAAAATAAAATAATTAAAAATGAAAATAATTCTCTACAAAAGATAGTTTATTGATATAATAATATTATTCTAACTCAAGACATGACAAAAACAAGTAGACAATGAATCAATAATAATATGCAATATGACTTATAGTTTGACGTAATTAGCTTTGGAACTAGATCGTATGCAATGTGAATAGATTTTTGTGAAAAATGTCTAGTATTGAGATTGTAAAAACACAGATAAATATATCAAAATATCTCTTTGATTTATAATTGAAAATATCACTCAAAAACCAATTGGTTTACAATGTGTTTTGTGTTGCTCTGCATATTCATAGCTCGATATATGCTATATATATATATATATATATATATATATATATATATATATATATATATATATATATATATAAGATGGAGTAAGCTTATAATATTAAACAAGTAAAGAGACCCAACCACTCTTTGATGATGTCCCCTACTTTGTTCCAGAAATTGTGTTAGCTTTTAGGAGTGGAAGACATGGGTGGAGAGAAATGATGACTTAAGATTCCAACAATCACCCCCGAATCTCTAAGTCCTTCTAGAGATTCCCGATCACCGCCAATCTTTAAGTCCTTCTAAAGATGTCTTCAATCCCGATCAAGTCCCGCATTGTCTTGAACTTGGTTCGAGCCAATGGTTTTGTGAGAATGTCTGCCTTTTGTTCTTCACCTGGAATGTACTTTACCTCCACTTGTTCCTTTTCAACACACTTACGAATGAAGTGAAACCTCGTGTGAATGTGTTTGCTTCTTCCGTGAAAAACAGGATTCTTCGTGAGTTCGATAGCTGACTTGTTATCAACTCTTAGGACCACCTTCTCTTGTGCTTTGTTCATGATTTCGCCTAGCAAATCTTGAAGCCATATTGCTTGACATGCAGCCGCAGTTGCAGCCATGAACTCCGCCTCGCAAGATGATAAAGCAACAGTATCTTGCTTTTGAGAACACCATGTTATTGGAGACAACCCATAGTAGAAAATGTGACCGGTTGTGCTTCTTCCGTCATCTGGATCAACATTATGACTACTATCACTGTAACCAATTATTCGATTTTGTCCCATCCTCTCGTACTTGATTTCGTATCCCGTTGTTCCTCGTAAATACCTTAGGATGTGTTTGATTGCAACACCATGTGATTCTCTTGGATCTTGCATGTATCGACTAACAACTCCAACCACATATGCCATATCGGGTCTTGTCTGCAAGAGATATCTAAGGCATCCTACCAACTTTCGGTATTGTGTCGGGTCGATTTCGGGTTCATCTTCGGCCTTCGACATTTTGGTTCCTGGATCCATGGGAATGTGGGTCGGATTGCAATCGTGTAAACCGACTTCTTTTAGAATGCGTCTGGCATACGCTTCTTGGTTTATAGTAATCCCTGATTCTTCTTGTTTAACTTCAATGCCCAGGTAGTAAGTTAATCTTCCAAGATCAGACATCTCGAAGTTCTTGGACATTTCAAATTTGAACCTTTTGATCATGCTCAAATTTGTACCTGTGACAAACAAATCATCAACATAGATTGCTAAAATTAGCAAGTTGGATCCTTCGTTCTTCCGGTACACCGATGGTTCTTTCATGCACTTATGAAATTTCATTCCTTTCAAAATCCCATCAAGTTTTGTATTCCATGCTCTCGGTGCTTGTCTAAGACCATATAGTGCTTTTGAAAGACGGTACACCTTGTGCTCGTCGCCTTTCCTTATGTAGCCTTCCGGTTGATACACATAGACGGTTTCTCTCAACTCTCCATGTAAGAAAGTCGTCTTGACATCCAAGTGGTGAAGCTCCCATCCATTGGTAGCGGCTAAGGCAATGAGAAACTATATGGTTTCGATGCGAGCTACCGGAGCAAATACTTCTTGAAAGTCAATACCAGTTTGTTGTACGTACCCTTTAGCAACCAACCTCGCCTTGTGTTTGTTTATGGTGCCATCTGCATTTTTCTTCAGCTTGAACACCCATTTGAGTCCAATGGGCTTCACCCCCATAGGTTTGTTTACGAGAGACCAAGTATTGTTCTTGTTGATCGAATTGATTTCTGTATTCATGGCTTTGACCCACTCTGGTTCTTTCTTCGCCTCTTCAACCGATACCGGCTCGTCATTGGTTGCTAGGAGAAGTTCTTCAATTTCATCAACATAAAGTACATAATCTCGTAATCGAATTGGAAGCACCTTTTGTCTTGTGGGCCTTTGGTTTTGAACATTGTTCACGTTGTTGTTAATCGGATTTGGTTGCTCATTTTCTTGTACCTCCACTCCGTCTTCAATCTCGTGATCCGATTCGTTTGGTTCGTTGTTTACATCGTTTCCTTGGTTGTTGTTTGCCTCATCTTCCGGTAAATCCCATGGTACTATGAATGATCCTGGTTCTTCATTGTCAGGTGTAGCTTCGTTAACCCAATTCCATCCTTTGGTTTCATTAAAAATAACGTCTCGACTTACGATTATTTTTTGTGTAACCGGGTTAAATAACCGATAGGCTTTTGTACCCGGTTCAGAACCAAGATGAACTAATGGTCTTGATCTTGCATCCAATTTTTTCACGTTTACCGGTTCAACTTTTGCATACGCTAAACACCCAAAGATGCGTACGTTCTCCAAATTAGGTTTTCTTTTATACAACTTCTCGTACGGAGTTGTATCACCAAGTACTCTTGTGTAAACACGGTTGATCAGGTTTGTGGAATGTTTTACCGCTTCTCCCCATAGATAGTTTGGAACATGCATCGCCTTCATGATACTTCGTGTTATGTCCATAAGTGTTCTGTTTCTTCGTTCCACAATACCGTTTTGTTGTGGTGAATATGGGGCGGTAAGATGGCGTTTGATTCCATTCATATCACAAAAGGAATTAAACTCGAGCGAAGTAAACTCACTTCCTCGATCACTTCGAAACACCTTTAAAGACTTTCCGAGCTCATTCTCTGCCAAAGCTTTAAATTTTTTGAAGTGTAAAAACGCCTCATTTTTCTCTTTTAAGAGAAAAATCCACATATACCGTGAAAAATCGTCAATTAGTGTGAAAATGTATCGATTTTGACCCTTCGTTGACGGTGTTATCGGACCACATAAATCACCGTGAACTAGCTCCAATGGTCGTGTTGCTTTGTACGTCGTCATTAATGGAAATGACTTTCTTGTTTGCTTGCCCACCAAGCAAGATTCATACAATTGATTCTCACTGTCAAAATAGGGTAACCCTTTGACTAGACCTTTCTTGGACATCTTTTTCATTGACTCGAAATTTATGTGTCCAAGTCTTGCATGCCAGCGCCACGTGTCTTCACTTAGTCTTGAATGAAGACAGATAGGTACTCCAATAGGCAACTGTATTTTATAAAGGCGATTTGGAGTTCTTTGTACCTTCATTAATAAGCAGTTGTCGGCATCATGCATCGTCAAATAGTTCTTTCATCCGAATATCACACCCGGCTTCTGTTGCTTGTCCGAGACTGAAAATATTATTTTTCAAATCTGGAATGAAATAAATCTCCGTTATCAATCGTTGTTGCCCCGATTTTCCTTGGAAAACAATTGAGCCTTTCCCTTTTATTTCGACACACGAATTATCACCGAATTTGACCTTTCCGGTTATTCCTTCGTCGAGTTCGGAGAAAAATGAACGATTTCCCGTCATGTGATTACTTGCCCCGTTGTCCAAATACCACACATCGTTTTCTTGTGAGTTGTATCGAGACGGTATCACCTTCTCTTCGTTCAAAAATACGGACTCGTGTAGAAATACTGTTTCATCGGCATCGTCGTGTTCAGTAAAATTACTTTCTTGGAATTTTTGGGTTCGGTCCGGACATTTGGATGCGTAATGGCCCGATTTATCGCATCTGTAACAAATAATTTTTGACAGATCTTTTTTCGGGTTACGGTTCGAGTCCGAATTAGAATTGGGCTTGTTTTTGGGCTTATTAGGGTTTTGGGCCGAACTGGGCCGGTTTCCACTTGGGCCTGACCCATTGGGTCCTGCTGACCCGGATCCTCCACCCGACCCGGATCCATTCCGATTAAAACCTCCTGAGTCGGAGCCATTTGAACCCTTCCCCTTTTTTCCCCAGTTCGTCTTCCCTGACGATCCAGAGCTTCCACCGCCGCTCCAGCCGCCAGTCGATCTCGAGGCAAACAACACCTTCGCGCCACCATCTCCGCTATCATCTGCCTCTCTTATTCTCTCCTCGTACGCTTTCAGACGTCCGACTACGTCCTCGAAGCCAACGGATTTCAGATCGAGCACCTGCTCGAGGGATGCCACCAGATGGATGAATCGCCTGGGAACAACCTTCAGAAGCTTCTTCACAAGCTTCGACTCGTCAATTGTTTCACCAAGTGAGGCAGATTTCGAAGCCAAACCGGAGAGTTTTCCGGCGAACGAGTCAATTGACTCTGTCTCGATCATTCTTAACCGATCGAAATCGGTGTTTAATGTTTGCAGTCTCGCCTCCTTTACCCTATCAGCTCCGACGTATCGAGCTTTAATCGATTCCCACAGGGTTTTTGATTCATCGACATCTCCTATTTGCATGATTAGGGCTTCGGGGATTGCCTGATACAATAGCCCCATTGCCAGGTTATTCTTTTCATCATTTTTCTCTTCTCCTGGATCGATTATGGTCCAGGCTTTATGAATTCTGAGTACGACTTTCATACGCAGGGACCATACGGTGTAATTTGTGGAATTCAACATCGGGCAAGCCACAGTGGTTGTTCCGACCTCCTTGAGTTTCACCGGAGCCGGACCAACATCACCACCTTCTCCTTCTTTGTCTGACATCTCTTTTACTGGTGTCCTTCTTGATCGCCAGGTATGAATTCAAGCCCCTGTTCTTGAGCTCTGATACCAATTCTAGTATTGAGATTGTAAAAACACAGATAAATATATCAAAATATCTCTTTGATTTATAATTGGAAATATCACTCAAAAACCAATTGGTTTACAATGTGTTTTGTGTTGCTCTCCATATTCATAACTCGATATATGCTATATATATATATATATATATATATATATATATATATATATATATATATATATATAAGCTGGAGTAAGCTTATAATATTAAACAAGTAAAGAGACCCAACCACTCTTTGATGATGTCCCCTACTTTGTTCCAGAAATTGTGTTAGCTTTTAGGAGTGGAAGACATGGGTGGAGAGAAATGATGACTTAAGATTCCAACAAAATGTATAAATTATACACTTAAAATAGAAACAAAAATCTCATATACAAACAAATTGCGTATGTCCTAGTTGTCGGTGTTATCATCATTGCACTGATCAGAGCATCCACAATGATGAGTTCAATAGGAGAGTTGAATGAGGTGGCAAATCTATGTGTCATTCAATGGATGAAACTTTATCATTGTGAGATGTCACATTGACATTCAATGGATTTAGAGTTCAATGACCATTGAACTCTTCAATGGAAAAAATGAAAGTTTTTAATTCTTAAATATTTACTATAAATTACATTTTGTAACATTCTATTGAACTTTACATAGTTCAATACATTGTAGGAAAAATTATAGAGTTGTATGGATTGTATAAAGATAATGTGGCAATCCATTGAACTCTATGGAGTTTAATGCATTATAGATGCCCTGAGTTGGCATCTTAATTGTATTGTTGGATAATGTTAATATTAAAAAAAAATTCCTTTATATAATTATTTTCTTCATAAATTACAAATTGTTGCCCATGGAAAACATATATTTGATCTTAGTTATCATCATACAACGAATGAGAAGGCAAACGGGCAACAAGTTGCACCACTAAGCCTTTTTGTATGACAAAGTCAATTCTCATGAAGACTACATATATAGATTTAGGGGATATAACATTGCTATGCATGATCCGTTGTACTCTACTAAGAAACTCAACTGCATCCGACGCAAAGAAACCAAACGTATCAAATGCAAATGGTATGAACACGTGTTGATTTTCCATGCACGATTTCTCATGTTTGGTGACATTGCGTGTGGCGGCTTTTAATGCAGCATGTCCTGCCGTGAAACTCCCGACTCTCAAACTTACGAGAGGGGATACCCTGTAAGGTCCATGCATGCATGTTTCCCTCCAACCCATCCAAAAATCAAAACATAGTCGGTCTACGGGTTGACCTTCCTTCTGTTGGGTCAGTCAGAAAATTAACAAGAGTCTCTTTCTTGGCGGAAACCCCGACACACTTAAATATGTCGACCAAAACATCTCTAACCATATTGTGCCTGTATTTGAACCCCGAGAGTTCTTTGCAATGAACTGCATGCTCTCCAAAAGAGTCCAAACAGTAATTTATTGTCTCGCGAACATGTTCTACGACCCCCGAACATTTTATATATTACACAACTAAAACTAGATTGAGCTATTATTATAGAATGTTTTATCCTGTTAGAACAACAATATTCAAAATTTTGTGATTTCAACAAACAAATATTTTTCGTCATATTCATTGGTGACGGCTTGCAAAAGCTTTGACCACTTTATGATAGGTTTAATTTAGTTATACTTTAATTTTAAATGTTGAGCAAGTCATCGCTAAATATAAAATTATTATGAATGTATTTCAGTATGTCTTTTTTTAAATCACCGAATACATGATAATAGACAACAAGTGTTAATGTAGGTTTAGAAGGTTATGATGACATCAGCGATTATGTCATCACAATTTTTTAAGCGGTCATTTAGCACCTCAACTTCTTTCGGTATCGGAATGAAATTCTCATAGTCCACCTGAAATAGATCAACGAACAAAACTCATTGTCTTTCAAACATTCATAATCGTTAAGGGGGCGGGAATTCATATTTTTTGGGTCCAATTTGATTCTTCAGTTGTGTTTTTCAAGATCAATTTTTATTTTCCTTACTTAAAAATCAGTTTTGTTATAACAAATTGTCACTTTTTTCCGAATATGAATATTTTAATGATATATACAAAAATTAAAATCAAAGTTTTGATATACTATTAGACCAACCACGTCCCATCACATTATAAGGTCAAGAGTCTTGGATTGAGAAAAAGATGTTCCCATATCAGACCGTAGTTTACCATTTGTTTCAAAGAAATTCTACTTCTTCCTTCTCCCCGATCATTCTGATCCCAGTTCATCAATTGCTAACAATAACCATTAAACTTTAATGTCTTACAAAATGGAACATTTTTAGTTGGAATCTGTTGGGTGTTATTTTAAAGGTTGGTTCTATAACCATTTAATATATAACTAGTATTTTGTCTACCGTTGGCAACATGTAAATTGAATAATATTCTATTTGTTGGTAGATAAATATAAAAGATTGATACTACTGACAAAATTATCGATGGATGGAGTACAACATGAAAGTTTAAAAAGTCGATGGATGAAAGTGATGTTTTACAAAGTTCAAAACCGATGGGTGAAAATGATATTTGCAAAATAGAGGATGAAAAATATCATTTTTAAAAGTTAAAGAGTGTCAATTGTCGGTAGAAATATCTATTGACGTTGGTTAATAACATATAATTAATTTTTTTTGTTATTTAGAAAACAAAAATAAATAGTAGAGGATAAATGTATTACATTTTCAAAAATTTATTATGTTTTGTCAAAATACGTGTTAAAGAATTAAATATTAACAAATAAATAATTAAAATTTGAGTAAATTACATGATTCTTTCCTGGTCCTAGTATCAAATTGCACGTTTAGTCTTTATGTTCAAAAATTAACTTGGATCGTCCCTTATAAGTTTTAATGTTGCACGCTTAGTCCCTGACATACCTGAAATGACTATTGCCTTTTTTATTTGTTTATTATTTATAATAATATAAAAAAATTAAGAGGGTCCACTAACACTAATCCCTTGCCCTACCATCACCACAAACTGTCCATCTTGCTTCTCTTCAACCCCTCTTTGTTCTTCCTCTCTCTCTCTCTCTCTCTCTCTCTCTCTCTCTCTCTCTCTCTCTCTCTCTCTCTCAGTTGAAGAATGGAAGCTTGGAACCTCACCAACAATTTGGACCATTAAGACCGCAACCCTTTCCAACCATGAAGCACTATCTTAAAACTCTGACCACCTTTCGTTCACCCTCTTGAGCGAACCACTATCGACGGAGCTACCAAGAAAGAAAATACCATCGCCACCTACACACCACCGTCTTCGCACCATCGCCGCAAGCTCCATTTGCACGACTTCGTCTCCGCAAGCTCCCTCTACAAACTGTGAACGATTGTTTCCACTGATCTAACATTGTTTTTTATCCACACCTGTAACAACCCAAAACCAACATAAAACTTTCCATTTTTAAAATTATCAAATCGATACATCATGTGTCTCAAAGTCAGTCACAATACAATGTATCAAAATCATCATGTAAAATAGTAGTTATCAACGTGGAAAATCATCAGGGGGATAATGTTGTGTAGTCAAGTCAGGTCATTCCCTTTAGAACCGGAAGTATTTGAAAACATTCTAACACACAAACCGTATGTAACATCCCAAAAATTTATGACCAAAAATTTCATTCATTTTTTTTTTTGTTTTTATAACACCATTAACCAAACATGTTTATAAAAATCATAAGGGAAATCATAGTATGTCAATAATCATCCAAAAATACATCATGATCAAATAAGGCGGAAAATCATGGTGTGTGCGATGCGATCATCCTGAGCTCTTCCCCTTCGAGCCGGAAGTACCTGAAACATAGACTGAAAACCATAAGCACAAAGTTTAATGAGTTCCCCAAAATACCGCATACCATACATATACGTCAGCTCAAGGCTGTACCGGGTCTATTTCACCCCCGAGTCTATTACAACTCACATGTCAGCTCAAGGCTGTACCAGGTCTATTTCACCATCGAGTCTATTTCAACTCAATCGGTATTTTTCAATCGTACGAGTCTATTTCACGCCACATACATATAGCAAACATACATACAAGCATACATCAAGAGTCACAAAGACAACAAGCACATACAAACCCTAGTATCCTACAGTATAGTGGGCAAACTCACTTCGATCCGCTAATAAAAAAATAGATGCTCGGGCTGCTGAACCAGAGAATCCCCGCACTAATCAATCAAATAATACCCTCACTAATAATTAGGTCATAAACCATAATCGGTTACCTAATTCATTAAACCTGACTTTTAGGGTAAAAGGTCATTTTACCCTTCCCCTTAATCAGCCCAAGTAACCGTGGCCCAAACCCAAAATCACCCGAAGCTCAAATTGGCCAAACCTTCTAAACCCACAGTTGGGAGTACGCTGAGCGTACCCAACTCGTACGTCCTGCATACTCACACCGACCGGAATACGGGGTTCGAATCCAGTACGCGCAGCGTACATAGAATTACACCCGACGTACTAGTCGGTGAACCAATCCTCATATGGATGGCTTAATCCCTTAAGACTCTTTCGTCCAAGCTTTAGATCTACTCCAAAACAAGTTCTTAATCCGTAAAGTCGGAAGCTTTAAGCTTATGCATGGCTTAATAATCCCCAAACACATTTTTAACAACCTAACCTCATGAAATGGACATCAACCCTTGCATGGTTGAGTTAAACCCATAAAGCTACCATTTTTATGGACAAGGTACCTCAGAAACACTAAGATCTACCATTCGAAGCTTCTGGAGTAGCTTATACTCACAAGAAATAACTCAAGGGACCAAAATATGCCAAAAACTCTAAACTAGCTAGATCTAAGAGATGAATCAACAAGTTTGAAACTTTATACCTTCTGAGACTTGCGATGATGAAGATTATGGATCTTCAAGCTCTAGTCTAACCATTGCTTGATCACCAAGCTCCTACTTCTTCACAATGCAAAAAAAACACCAAACGTTTACTACCAAAGCTCAAAAACACACAAGGAAAGGCTAGGGTTTCGTGGGGAGTCTTTAGAGGGAAGGAGGTTGATGAGGGGGCAGCCTCAAGGTCCATAATGACATTAAATAGTGGTCAAACCCTAAAAGTTGGGGTTTGTGGTATGCTTACGTACGCCCGCCATATGTATAGGTACACCCAACGTATGCCACCAACCCCTGAGTCCAACTTAAGGGAGTACGCCTAGTGTGCTCCATGTTACGCCCAACGTAACAGGGACCAAAAATGCAAACTTTTTAAGACTAAATCCAGATATTGAAGAGTACCTAAAACTCGATCTTTACAAATCTCCACCACTTAAATCAGACTTCGTCCTCAAGGTTCGCTGTTGTAAATAACTTCGTATAATGCTTCTTCATCTCATCCTCGTGCTCCCACGTCTACTATAAACCGTTTCGGTGTTGCCACTGCACCTTTACCAAGTCCACCACCTTGTTTCGCATAGTCTTCGTTTTTCTGTCGAGGATTGCCACTAGTCTCTTTATATAATTTATGTGATCATCCACCTGAATGTCCTTGAATGGAACCACTACGGAATCAAAAATTTCCACAGCTGAGGGATGTGGAAAGTGCTATGGATCTGAAGGAGCTCGTCTGGAAGATCCAAACGATACGCAACCATGTCTGTGACAACCATCAAATTTCGGTCAAGTCAAAGTCAAACAAAGTCAACAAGTTAAACCGGTCAACTCCATTAACCCTTGTATGTTAGGGTTTACGTTATGTAATCACTGTACAATTCGCTATTTTAATGAGAAAACATCATTTGGAAAGTTCATGTGTTTGATATTCCTTAGCCTTAACAGTGCTAAACAACGAACCAAAGCGATAAAACACTATTGCACAATCATCGGGATTGTGTAGGACACTAAATCATGGCTTAACGGGGTCTATGGACCTTGCGTTGCGAAGCTGGACACTCAAAAAGATCACAAACAAAACCTCTCTCAATCTCATTCAAACCCTACTCAAGATTACTTGACGCTAATAGGATCAAAACTCATACACTACGATATAAATTGACGTTAATAGCAACATAGTATAGTACAACGTTATAACTATAATCAAATTAAATTATGATACCATATTAAAATCAAATCAAAGTATAATGCTCTAATTAAATTTAAAAGAATCAAACTTGAATGCTATAATTAAACTTCAAATCAAAGTAGATTGTTATAATCAAATAATAACTCATCTTTTATAAAACTCCATTTTTATAAACTTTACATTAAATTTTATAAAACTCTATTTTTATAAACTTTACATTAAATTTTATAAAACTCTTATATTAATCATGTAAAAGATGCTTGTGTTAGTGGGAAATTATGAATACCACCAAAAGCAAAAAGATTATTCCAATGGTCTCCCACTCACACCTCCCATCCACTTTCCTTTCTTTTTTCTCCCAACACATTATTCTCTTCACCACTTAAACCTTCTCTATTCTTTCTCTCACTCTCAATCTCGAAATTCATCCAAGAAATACTCATATTCCAGCCAAGAACAATCTATTATACTCAAATCTTCATCCCTCTTGAAGCATTCATCAATGTATGTTGTTAAAAGTTTCATATTCATACAAGAAACAAATTAAATCCACCAAAATATCTAAACTCATTTTATGCATAAACCTGATTTTTCTCAGAATCCCATCAATAAAATAAGAAGTTCTGGAAATTTTCAGAAAATAACTTATTTTTATTGAATTACTATAATTATTGCAATAAAGTAGGGCAATAATTCACATAAAATACTTTTTGCATTCAATAAATTATGAGAAAATTCTGGGATGACCAATATATTGATTAAACATAATTTATGAAGTTTCATGCATTTATATTACTGTTTACTATTATTTATGGTTTTATTGATTAATTAATAATGAAATATATAAAAAATACTTCCCATAGTCACAAATATCCGAAACTTATACACTGGGCTCTATATCATGTTATAAAACTATGGTTAATTTTACAGAATTTTTGGGAGTCATTTATTATTTTTCCCGAATTTTGTTGTTGTTTAATCATTAAAGTATTAAATAAATACTAAAACAGTTCAGAAAAATATAAAAATTTTACAGTAATTAATATTGTATGAAATAATGATTTCCTAATAATTTCATAATTTTTCAATACTGTGTACTATTTAAAACCATTTTCCTAAGTATTTAAGCATGTAAAAATGCATTTTAATGATTATTTCATATAAATAATTGTTAAAATCTGTAAATAATTATAATTGGGCAAGTTATTATTTTAATAAGAAATTATTAAAATCTGGCCTAAATTGAAAATATAAATTAATTATGCAAAGTAATTAATTCAATTTAAAATTCATTTAACAAATGAATACCTTAATATTATAATCAAAATGAATTATTGTTAATTCATCTAATATAAGAATATGTGTCTAATTATATTGTATTAATTCTCTATTCTCGTTTAGCAGTTCCTAAACCAAAACTATTAATTATATTAGGTTCTACGCCATTTTGACCCGAACCGTCTATCGTACGACACACGCATTTCGTTTTGGGACTAAAGTGAGTAATCTACCCCATATTTTATAATTTTCAATACTTTTGGGGTGTATCATGTGGTTCTAATATGTTCCAACTTCATTTTATTGTTTTATCACAATTGAGACATTGTTGTGATATTTATACGTGAGTCATTAATTGTATAACTATTGTTTGTTTACGCTACATGTACTTGTAGTGCATTACCATTTTTAGTCTAATCTCCATGACTATGCCCGTATTCTTGAGGTACGTTATGGACAATAATAGCGCTATTGGGTTGACCACCCCGCCTTGGGACACTAAGGTGATTGATCGCACGTGGTTGAGTGTGTATGATGATTAGATGCTCCATCCTATATATATTTATATATATATACATATGTATATATAGGGTGAGGACTTATTGTTGTTGTTATCATTTGTTAATCAATTTTTGATTTATAAACCGTTATCTCAAATACAATTGTTTGCCGACTTCAAAAGAAAACAAATTTCCAATTATAAAGGTTTCAACTTCACAATTTTCTCTACTAAAATTAGATTACTCACCAACTCTCGTAGTTGACCTGTTTTTACCCATGATGCAGATTTGAAGAATGAAGTTGATGAACAATAGGTTGTGCCTTAGAAATCCACAAGACTATTTAAATTTGATGTAATAAATGTTGTTCGTATTTGGATTTGTATTTGTATGTTGTGGATCTTGTTTGCATACTTAGTACTTAATTGAATCTAATCATATTATAACATAGTTGTCATGAGACTTTGAACAATATATCACGCCTCGATCGATTCCAACAAGGATCGGGGTGTGACAGATTGGTATCAGAGCCCTTGACTATAGGGAATTAGGTTAATTGCCTTGACCTAGTCTATAGCCTCTAGGGTCCTTTCGTATGCTAGTTTATAAAATGCACACACAACTGCATGCAATTCACACTTAGAAAATCCTAGGAATACCTTTGTGTGTTAATTGCTCCCTTATGTGCATACGTATTACTCCTGACACTTATATGTGTGCATACACTTGTGAATATTCCCCACTTTCTCTGAAAATCACACACATACTCAAGTTGTTTAACAAAATGTATATACATATATGTATTCCTTAGAGCTCATAGGAAATTCAAAGTCATCCACTCTAGTTGGGTAGGATCATAGTAATGGACGCGTAGTAACTGGAAGGGGGAGGTGCCGGTAGCCCGAAAGTCCTGACTAGGTAAGCATTCGTATACATCCCAATCAACCGAGGGACCAGTTTGCTTATCTGGGGACCAAAGGCGAGAGTTCCCAAACCTATAGGCCAAAGCGCATCATTCACATTACTTTTGAGCCATCAAAATACCCGACCTTATCAAACGTATCCGAAAGGATACACTCCAAAATGGCCAACTCATTGGACTATTAAGTTCCCTAATGGGCCTAGAAGTGGGAAAGAAATGTGAAAACTTAGTTTTGTGGGGGCCCACGCAAGTGCTACATGTTTCACATTTAGTAACCATGGAAAGCCCAAAAGGTGCCCAACACTCCTAACCATGGCCCAACAAGTGTTTTACAATTATTTTACCCAACAATGTCTAAAAACTTTATTTCCATAATCAATTTACAAATAACTCACAAGTCCATATGCGTGTTTCTCGTAGTTGACTTGTTCCTTGTTTGGTTGTGGACTTAGGGTAGACTCATTAGGATCAACAGTCTAATAAAATTTTAATTACACGTAACTGGGGGCATGTCGAGTGAATCTTAGGAGTGGATCAGACATGGAACAAATCACAAGATTATAATCAAGTTATTCCTACTAAATTCATAAGTCTATTTATATAGACCTCTAGTATAGAGTCGTCGGCGTAGTCGTGTCGGCAATCTAGAATATGGCTAAATACATAATACAAACTATAATACCTAAATTATACAAAATTTTCTGCATAAAAAAATCAATAGACAAACAAACACAATGAAACTAAAAAGGGTATCAAACTATCAAGAGAAAAACACATACAATGTAGATTAAAATCCACTAATTATAACAAAATGGCTAAAAGAAAAGGTAAGGACTAAGGATTGTTAAGTCCTCTCTTCTTATAAATAGCTTTGAAGCAAGCTTGCCTAAGCTTCTTTGTTCTTTCTGTCAATTCCATACCTGGCAATTTCTCCATCATCTTCTTGTGCCCTTCTAACGTCTCTATCTCCTCCTTTAATCCCAACTCCTAGTTTTTTTTTTAAAAAAAAGGTAGATGCAATATATTTTTCGTGTGAGTTCACAAAATTTACAATGAGTTAAGTTTATATAAATATAAATCAGGAAATCGTAGTAAATCAATTGAATTGATGTGGAATATGCCTAGGGCCATTGTTTATGTTATAAAGAAACTAATAATTAAAATTTTAGAAAATACCAAAACTACTTTGGTTACCAAGTGCAGGCATGCATGCATGGGTAATGTATAGAAGGTTATTATCGTAATTTACCTTGGCATTTTGAATGAGGGATTGTAGGCTCGTAAGTTTTCTATGAGGCCATCTGTTTATGTTTAGCTCTCTGCATCTTTTCTTCAACAATGTTAACCCTATCCCTAGTTCCTTTGCCGCCATGATTATCGGCATCTCAAAGTACTTCGCTATCTCTTCAAACTCCAATGGTCTCAATCTCTTTGCCACCTTCCGGCCACCGTGTTCAGTGGTGGCAGCACTAGAACTACATGTAGCCTCACCACCGGATTTACAATCTTCACTGAAACTAACCAATGGTAAATTACCATCCTCCCAACAATCCCATAAGCTTATATCTTCAAGGGGATCCAAATCGTGAAACTCATTTCTAGAAATGATGTTTTGATCTTTGTTAAGTACTGTGGAAACGTTCTGATCGAGCACTTCATGCAATTTTTCCGACAACTCGTAATCATGATGGTCGAGCCTGTCACCACTGCAAAAATCCAAAAACTCAAGATAATCAAATCCAACACGATGGAAGACTCTTTTTGATCACTACAAATCCAAACCATGTTTTGATCAATATAGACAAAATCACTTTTTTGTGCGAAAGATGGGGTAATGAGTGACGTTTATATATACCTGAAAAGATCTTGATGATCAAAGTACGGAAACCAATCGAGGTCATATATGGGGTTTTGATGATCTGCAGGTGGATCCATTTGTGAGGGAGAAGTTAAAAGTTGCGGTAAGAATGTGATGATTTATATAAGTGAAGTGGGAGAAGTAATTAATAACAAATAAAGAGGAAATGAATATATATGGTCTTTGAGCTGTAACCTTCTTCTTCAATTCACACACATATACGTATATGTTGCCGCAAATTATGACTTATGTGCCTCATGCATTTAATACATCACATGCCTACTGCATATTCTTGACTTTGAAGCTACGTACCAGTTTCAAATTTCCCCAGTAGCACACTTTTCATTAGAAAGTACTCCAAGTCTTCACACATGAACCAGTTAGAAAGTACTCAAAGTCTTCACACACGAACCAATTAGAAAGTACTCCAAGTCTTCACACATGCAAATTATGACTTGTGTGTCGCTATAGGTAACTAATAAAACTTTATTTTTTAACCCCTTAAATATCAGTACAAGCTTCTAACCTCGACGTTTAAATTCTAAATTTCTTTTTATTACTAAAACTAACATCGATTAAAGTATATAAACCATGAATCTTGAGAACACGGCAAAACCCAAATAAGTCTTATCATCTATGTAAAAAAAAAAAAAAACTCAGGGTTTTTACTAGTAAATCTATCAGTGGCGGAGCTTGAACAATTAACTTGGGGGGGGGGGGAGAAAATATTATAAACTGAAATTAACATTAAAAAAAACAGATTGTTTTCAACAAATAAACACCAAAAACACCTAGTAAAAGAATTACAACTCAGCCCGACAGCCTTTAATGTCTTTAAAAACAGATTATGAATGATATATTAGTAAGCAGACAACAATTTCTCTTTCAATGTTTTCATCTTTCCCATGATTATATCTAGAAAAATCAAAATGAAGGAACAATTGATCCAATCAAAACAAAATCAAATTCAAAATTAGAACAATAACCAATAACTCATTTAACAATAACCAAATCAATCTTTGTTATCACTTTTCAGTTTTGTTTGAAGCTGACAAGCTGTTAAGCATAACCAAATCAATAACCAAATCTATAAGTTCATAACTTATAAATCAAATTGGCAAATCGCCAAATCGCAAATGACAGCCAAATTAAAAGGAAACTCAGTAAGACAGTAGTAACGCATAAATAGGCAACAGATTGACAGAAAACAGCAGCAGCAGTGCAATACGCCAACACCAACAATCAACAATCTTACAATCAGAAAAGAAAGAACATCCGAACAGGATTTGGGTCTCGGGATTACATACCTGATTTCTGTGAAGTGTGAATGGGGACTTGGGCACTTGGCGATGGCGATTGGCGAGAGTGAGACCAGGCGACTGACTTGGCGAGACAGCGACAAACGAACAGCAGGCGAGATAGGCAGCGAATTGGGAAAATGGGGATGAATCGATTTTGATTTCTTGATACCGCTTGGTCGCTTGGAGAATTGGGAGTATTGGACTATTCTGATTAGGAATCGGGAGGGGCCAAAGCCCAAGTTTGAAGATAGCAGCCTTATAACTATTTTATTTTGAACTACAATTCCTACTTCTAGCCCAATAATACTACTCCCCTGGAATCTATGAGGGCTAGTGTAAACATTATGGTCATATATCATTAAGATTCTATGGACTTAGAATGTGTGATTCCGCCTCATTCCCTGTTCCTTGTTTGGTTGTGGGCTTAAGGCGGGGTCACCCATCCAAAATGCCGTTGCAATCTTAATGATATACGACTAGTTTACGTCAATCGACTATAAAAGAACTTGTAGGACTTATAATGCAAATTTCGTCAAAATTTGTTGAAACATTCGTAATGATGGAACTCGCTAACTACGTTATAAAATATTCATAGTGGTAATACCAAGGATAAAACAGGGAGTATAAAAGCACACATAGAATACTCTATCATCCTAAAACAATAAACTCCTTTTAAATCGACTCAGTTCAAGTTACAATAAGAAATTTCCAAGGTCGTTATGTGACATCAGGCGGGTTGTTCCTCACCAAAATTAATTTCTTGTACTACGAAACGTTTTCCACATCTTTTTCCAAACTCTTGAAGTCCCAGTCAAAATGCAAATTTCGGGACGAAATTCCCTCTAACGGGGGGATGATGTGACAACCATCAAATTTCGGTCAAGTCAAAGTCAAACAAAGTCAACAAGTTAAACCGGTCAACTCCATTAACCCTTGTATGTTAGGGTTTACGTTATGTAATCACTGTACAATTCGCTATTTTAATGAGAAAACATCATTTGGAAAGTTCATGTGTTTGATAATCCTTAGCCTTAACAGTGCTAAATAACGAACCAAAGCGATAAAACACTATTGCACAATCATCGGGATTGTGTAGGACACTAAATCATGGCTTAACGGGGTCTATGGACCTTGCGTTGCGAAGCCGGACACTCAAAAAGATCACAAACGAAACCTCTCTCAATCTCATTCAAACCCTACTCAAGATTACTTGACGCTAATAGGATCAAAACTCATACACTACGATATAAATTGACGTTAATAGCAACATATTATAGTACAACGTTATAACTATAATCAAATTAAATTATGATACCATATTAAAATCAAATCAAAGTATAATGCTCTAATTAAATTTAAAAGAATCAAACTTGAATGCTATAATTAAACTTCAAATCAAAGTAGATTGTTATAATCAAATAATAACTCATCTTTTATAAAACTCCATTTTTATAAACTTTACATTAAATTTTATAAAACTCTATTTTTATAAACTTTACATTAAATTTTATAAAACTCTTATATTAATCATGTAAAAGATGCTTGTGTTAGTGGGAAATTATGAATACCACCAAAACCAAAAAGATTATTCCCATGGTCTCCCACTCACACCTCCCATCCACTTTCCTTTCCTTTTTCTCCCAACACATTATTCTCTTCACCACTTAAACCTTCTCTATTCTTTCTCTCACTCTCAATCTCGAAATTCATCCAAGAAATACTCATATTCCAGCCAAGAACAATCTATTATACTCAAATCTTCATCCCTCTTGAAGCATTCATCAAGGTATGTTGTTAAAAGTTTCATATTCATACAAGAAACAAATTAAATCCACCAAAATATCTAAACTCATTTTATGCATAAACCTGATTTTTCTCAGAATCCCATCAATAAAATAAGAAGTTCTGGAAATTTTCAGAAAATAACTTATTTTTATTGAATTACTATAATTATTGCAATAAAGTAGGGCAATAATTCACATAAAATATTTTTTGCATTCAATAAATTATGAGAAAATTCTGGGATGACCAATATATTGATTAAACATAATTTATGAAGTTTCATGCATTTATATTACTGTTTACTATTATTTATGGTTTTATTGATTAATTAATAATGAAATATATAAAAAATACTTCCCATAGTCACAAATATCCGAAACTTATACACTGGGCTCTATATCATGTTATAAAACTATGGTTAATTTTACAGAATTTTTGGGAGTCATTTATTATTTTTCCCGAATTTTGTTGTTGTTTAATCATTAAAGTATTAAATAAATACTAAAACAGTTCAGAAAAATATAAAAATTTTACAGTAATTAATATTGTATGGAATAATGATTTCCTAATAATTTCATAATTTTTCAATACTGTGTACTATTTAAAACCATTTTCCTAAGTATTTAAGCATGTAAAAATGCATTTTAATGATTATTTCATATAAATAATTGTTAAAATCTGTAAATAATTATAATTGGGCAAGTTATTATTTTAATAAGAAATTATTAAAATCTGGCCTAAATTGAAAATATAAATTAATTATGCAAAGTAATTAATTCAATTTAAAATTCATTTAACAAATGAATACCTTAATATTATAATCAAAATGAATTATTGTTAATTCATCTAATATAAGAATATGTGTCTAATTATATTGTATTAATTCTCTATTCTCGTTTAGCAGTTCCTAAACCAAAACTATTAATTATATTAGGTTCTACGCCATTTTGACCCGAACCGTCTATCGTACGACACACGCATTTCGTTTTGGGACTAAAGTGAGTAATCTACCCCATATTTTATAATTTTCAATACTTTTGGGGTGTATCATGTGGTTCTAATATGTTCCAACTTCATTTTATTGTTTTATCACAATTGAGACATTGTTGTGATATTTATACGTGAGTCATTAATTGTATAACTATTGTTTGTTTACGCTACATGTACTTGTAGTGCATTACCATTTTTAGTCTAATCTCCATGACTATGCCCGTATTCTTGAGGTACGTTATGGACAATAATAGCGCTATTGGGTTGACCACCCCGCCTTGGGACACTAAGGTGATTGATCGCACGTGGTTGAGTGTGTATGATGATTAGATGCTCCATCCTATATATATTTATATATATATACATATGTATATATAGGGTGAGGACTTATTGTTGTTGTTATCATTTGTTAATCAATTTTTGATTTATAAACCGTTATCTCAAATACAATTGTTTGCCGACTTCAAAAGAAAACAAATTTCCAATTATAAAGGTTTCAACTTCACAATTTTCTCTACTAAAATTAGATTACTCACCAACTCTCGTAGTTGACCTGTTTTTACCCATGATGCAGATTTGAAGAATGAAGTTGATGAACAATAGGTTGTGCCTTAGAAATCCACAAGACTATTTAAATTTGATGTAATAAATGTTTTTCGTATTTGGATTTGTATTGTATGTTGTGGATCTTGTTTGCATACTTAGTACTTAATTGAATCTAATCATATTATAACATAGTTGTCATGAGACTTTGAACAATATATCACGCCTCGATCGATTCCGACAAGGATCGAGGTGTGACAATGTCCACCCGGGCTAATACCCCAAAAGGACTAATATATATGGGCCTCAACTTACCCCGCTTCCTGAATCGGAAGACACATTTTCAAGGTGACACCTTTAGGAGTACCATGTCGCCAACCTGGAATTCTAAGTCTGACCGACGTTTATCTGCGTAGCTCTTCTGTCGACTCTGTGTTGTCTGAAGTATGCCACGAACCTGCTAAATCAACTCAATTGTCCGAAGTACCACCACCGTACTACCCATAACTCGTTGACCGACCTCACCCCAACATATCGGGGGCCTACACTTCCTCCCATAGAGCATCTTAAAAGGAGGTCGATCAATGATGGCGTGATAATTGTTGTTATATGAAAACTCTACCAAGGGAAGATTCGTGTTTCAACTCCTGCCAAAATCCAGTACACATGCCCAAAGGATAGTCCGCTCACTCTGACCATCAGTCTGCGGGTGTAAAGTCGTGCTGAAATGCAGGTGAGTACCCAACTCCTCATGAATTCTCTTCCAGAACCTGGAATTAAACCGAACATCTCTATCAGAAACCACCGAAACCGGCACCCCATGTCGTGTCATAACCTCCTGAATGTATATGTCGGCCAGCTTCTCAGCCGAGATACTCTCCTAGATTGGAATAAAGTGTGCGCTCTTGGTCAATCGATCCACGATGACCCATATGAATCCACTCCACACGCCGTCCGTGATAACTTCGTAATGAAATCCATCATAATCTCTTCCCATTTCCAAACGGGAATACCTAACGGCTCCATTTTGTTGTGAGGTCACTGGTGCTCCGCCTTGACTTTCCTGCAAGTCAAACACCTCTCCACGTACCAGGCTACATCCTGCTTCGTGTATACCCCTAATAATCAAGCCGAAGATCTCTATACATTTATGTCGCTTCGGGATGAATAGAGAACCTCGAATTGTGCGCCTCCTCCATCCAAACCTGACGCGCACCACCCTAATATGGAACCCACACCCTCCGATGAAGATTCAATAAACCACGTCTATCATAATTGAATGAAGACACCTGACCCACTATACGCTCGCTCTTTCGATGCTCCTCCTTCATAGCCTCAACCTGCATTTCCCGAATCTGCTCCAGAAGCGGAGTAATCACGGTCATCCTCAAACATACGACCCTGATCGGGGTGATAGTCGCCTTGCAGCTCAGAGCATCGACCACCACAATGGCCTTCCCCGGGTGGTAAAGGATCTCACAATCATAATCCTTCACCACATCCACCCACCTACATTGCCTCATGTTAAGATTCGACTAATCCATCAAGTATCTAAAACTCTTGTGATCCGTGTAAATGGTACAAAGAACCCCATAGAGGTAATGTTGCCAAATCTTGAGGGCGAAAACCACTGCCCCCAACTCAAAATCATGCGTAGGGTAGTTCCCCCATGAGACTTCAGCCACCTCGAATTGTATGCAATCACATGACCCGCTGCATCAAGATTGCACCCAAACTCGTGATCAACACATCATAATATACCACAAAGTCATCAACAACCTATGGCAGTGTCAGGATCGGTGGCTCACACAACCTCTGTCTCAGAGTCTCAAAAGTTGCCAGTTGCTCAGGCCCCCAACGAAAGGTGACAGTCTTCTTCGTCAACCGGGTCAAAGGAACCGCTATCTTGGAGAAATAATGAATGAATCTCCGATAGTAACATGCCAACCCAAGGGAACTCTGAATCTCTGATGGAGACCTCGGAACCTCCCACCTCATCATTGCCTCAACCTTGACCGGGTTAACCAGGATACCGTTCTGGTTGACAAGGTGCCCCAGAAACTGCACCTCGCACAACCAAAACTCATACTTGGAGAACTTCACATACAACTTCTCCCTCCTCAAAGTCTCCAAAAACTCTCTCAGATGTTCCTCATGTTGTTCCTGAGTCTTGGAATAGACCAGGATGTCATCAATAAACACAATCATAGACCGATCCAACATAGGCTTGCATACGCGGTTCATGAGATCCATGAAAGCTGTTGGAGCATAGGTGAGCCCGAAAGAATCACCACGAACTCGTAATGACCGTAACGAGTTCAGAAGGTCGTCTTCTGTGTATCCTCCTCGCTGACCCTCATCTGATGATAACCTGAACGCAGATCAATCTTGGAAAACTAAGATGTGTCTTGAAGCTGGTCAAATAAATTGTCGATCCTTGGGAGTGGATAACGGTTCTTCACTGTTAGCTTATTCGACTCCTAGTAATCGATACACATCCGATGCGACCCATCATTTTTATTCACAAACAAGATCGACGATCCCCATGGTGAACTACTCGGCCGAATAAATCCCTTATCTAACAGCTCCTGCAGCTGTATAGACAAATCTTGCATCTCTGGAGGTGCTAACCGATAAGGTGCTTTGGCTATCGGAGCCGCATCTGGAACCAAGTCAATCCGAAACTCCACCTGCCTCTCCGGAGGCACTCCAGGCAAATCCTGCAGGAAAACATCTGGGTATTCCTGAACAATTGGTACATTTCCCACAGTCACCTTACCCTCCTCCGAGTATCCATCACTTAAGCCACAAATTCGGGACAACCCTGCTGAAGATAACGTCTGGCCCTTGCTGCCGAGTAGAGAGTCGGACCACACTGAGAACCCTCTCCATGAATCACGAACTCTCCCCCACTTGGGGTCTGGATACGCACCAAATGATGCTCGTAATCAATCATTTCCTCATTGGGGATCAACCAATCCATCCCTACAATAACCGTGCTCTCGAGCAGGGGAATGGGAACCAAATATATCGGGTACTACTCGCTGAACAAATCCAAAGTGCATCCCCGATGAACCCTCGATACTCGCACGGGACAATCATCGACAATCTCAACCTTTAATGGATAATCCAGCTCCCCTGGAGCATCGAAAAACCTCTTGCTAAGCGCAAGAGATACAAAGGATCAGGTAGCCCCCAAATCAAACAAAACTAGAGCGGAGATACCGTTCACAAGGAACGACCCTAAAATCAACCTACAAATATACGTAGGAAAAACAAAATAAATAAAGAGATAAGGAGAAGATACATACCCGTCACCATATATGGTGTTGCATGAGCCTCCTCGGCTGTCAGCTGGAATTCCCTCCTCCTTACAATAGGTGCCTCCGCCTTGCCTTGGCGGTCATCTGTGATCCTCAATGTCGCCGAAACGGGTGTTGCATCTGGTCCCACCGCTACTAGACTAGGGCAATCGACCTTTTTATGGCCCCTATGATTGCAATGAAAGCAAATCAAACTCGATCCCTGGTTGGTGGCAGTGTAATCCCTGCTAAAGTGGCCAGTCTTGCCGCACTTGTAGCAGCCCAAACCACCCACCATGCAAGCTCCATTGTGCGTATTGCCACACTTGCTACAACAACCCCAACCCTGCTGGCCCTTCGATATCGAATCAAAAACATTGGGCCTCTTGCCCGAACTCTCTGAACCCTGAACCTGATCTGACTTCCTCTTATTCTCTATCTCCAGATCAATCTCCCTCTCTCTGGCTCTCGCTACTATGTCATCCAGTGTCTTGCAACTGGATATGCTCACGAACTGTCTGATATCGCTCCTCAACATGTCATGATATCTTGCCTTCTTCATCTCCTCGTCCTCCACATCCTGCGGTACCAACAAATCCCTCTCACGAAAACATGGCGGTGATCTCCGCTACCGTCTGAGTAGTCTGGCGAAGGTCCTGAAAGTCCCTCGCCAGCTGCTGGACCTCAATCACAGGTGCGAACTCAGCTCGGAACCTCGTTACAAAATCCTCCTAAGTCATCGAATCAAACCGCCTCGCCTCCCAGGGCGTGGTCAAACTCCTTCCACCAATCACGAGCTCTGTCTTTCAGAAGACATGATGCAAATATGACATTCGACTCCTCAGAGCAGAAGCTAGTACGGAAGGCATTCGTGATATCCGCTAACCAACGCTAGCTCGCAATAGGGTCCTTCTTCCCGAAGAACTCTGGACCCCCATATGCCTGAAACTCTCGGAAAGTCAAAGAGCGAGCTCCATCCAAATTTTAAACTACATGATGATAATCGATGATAGATGAGAAATTGTTTCATATAGTAAAGCATATTTTTTGACTTTTTATTATGAAAACTTGAATTTAAAATTGGTTAAGGACGTGAAAAAAAGAGAAACAATTGTTAAAACCACCTTTAAATCTATATTACCATAACACCTCCCATGTAAACTTTGTATCTTTAATTTATTGCTAATAAATTTAATTTCTAAAGTACATGTGTTTGATTTTTATAAGATAAAATCTGTTTTCGCGTTTTCGTAAAATATTTATGTGTTCGCATGAACCTACTTTTATATATATATATATATATATATATATATATATATATATATATATATATATATATATATAAGTCTTTAAGAAAATAGATTTAATAAAATATGAGAGTAGTATTTTTCTTAAGGAATTGTTAACTATATTTTGGTTTAAAAGCATATGTGTATCGTTTTCTTTCCCACATCGGTGAACAACATAAAGTAGATGATGGATGAACACTTATCTTATACTATATTATAAAGCATATTAGTCGTATTTTGAATTTTATGAGATATAAGTTACAAAGTTTTTTTGTACAAATAAATTATGCATAAATAATTCATCAATATTGTCAAAAGTTTGTAGACTTGAATTAATGAAAGTAATTAAGAATTTTAATTTGGAGCAAAATGAAAATTTTTAAATATTAAGTTCATGTATATAAATTTATTTACATTTCTTAAACTAGACACCAATATTAACTAATTTACATCTATAGTACAAAAAACAATATAAATATAAGGTATAAACATAAATATATTTACTAAAAATTGGTAATTTTTTATTACATAATAACTAATAATAAAATGTAATAATTATTTTCCCGTAAGAAACTATTCGCTAAAAAAACTATTTATCAACGCCGCTTTGCACGTGCAGACATCTAGTATAAAATGATAGAGGAAATGCGTCGATCATATATGTGTATGCTTGAACAATGACAAAGCTATAGTAGTTGCGATCTCAGACTCATCGGCAAGCAAATTGCTAATTTGTTAGTTCAAAGTTTCAAATGTTTTTATTTTACAAAAAACGGTTAATGGGATTCATTGTTCTGATTTTTTCTGTAAATCGTGTGGGTTTTTTCGGAACCCTTTGGGTTTGGCTGGTTGAAAAATCCAATGATTTTTCCACCTAGCCAAACCAATGGCTTGACCGGTTTCTGTTTTAACTTATTGAAATGACTGTTCCATATGGTTTTCATAGAATTATAGAAAAAAATGCAACATAATTTATGCGGTTAATAACTGAATCGTAACCGCATGAAACTGAACCGCATAAAAAACCAAAAAAACTGCACATCTAAAAAACCGCACCATTCGGTTTTATGGTTGGAAAAAACCATATCTGCGGTTGGCGGTTCGATTTTGGCCAAAAACCGCACCAAACTGCACCATGCTCATCCCTAAATATGCCGACCTATTTTTTCACCACCCACATTCCATTATATAAATAACTTCACCAAGGAGCAGCGTAAATTGGCTTAGGCGGTAAGCTGAAATCAAGAAAAAAAATATAACATGCAAGGTTTATCTTTCTTATTATGTTAGTTTATAATCTAATGTTTTGTAATTTAATTTTAAAATAATGAAAATTTTAGTTTTTATCTAAATTAAAATGGTTAAATAGAGTTAAAAAAAATGTGACATGATAAACCATGCAAAATTGCAAATAAGTAGGAGAGATATGGTAAAAATGAGGTGTCTAAATGCTTGAATGGGAAGAAGATTGGCGTATATGATGCTTAAACTAGATAACCTAATGGCTTATCGCTATTCAAACCGTGTTGGAATGAGTTTGTGTTATCGGACTAAGTAAAATCCAAGTCAAATACATCGGTTCAAACATTTTTTACCGGTTTTATGACCATGGTTCAACCCGGTTTTGGTCAAACCATCTGGTTCTATTCGGTCTAAAAATTGACGTAAACCGGATGATACTTGAACCGTTTTTCCCTGGAGCCTGATTCAATCGGTTTGACCGGCCGCTTCGAACCGGTTTTTAAAACATTTGGCACCACTCCCTTTAGTCGTATCAATTTGTAAAAAAGAAGAACCTAGTGACTTATAATGACAATGAACAGATAACCTGGGGAAATTAAGAAAAGCGCCTCCAAAGCGGTAGAGCGATTCTTCAAGCTTCGCCTTTTTCCTGCCCTGCGTTCTTCCTTTGTAAGCTCGGCATACCCGCAGTGAGCCAAAGATACAATCAACGAGAGTTGTTTTGATTTAAAGAAATGTTCAAGAAATCAGTGGAGGCAAAAGCGCAGCAGCGATTATCGGGAGCAGATCGTAAGAAGTTGAAGCGAACCATCAAAGAACGCTTCCCGGCTGCTTCCGATTCCGACCTCGACACTTTAATCCCCCCTAAGGTTTATCTCCTTTCGTTTCGTATTTTTGTTGAATCGATTCCTATGATATAGTCATCAACACGGGGTTCCTTTTGCTTCTTCTTCTAATTGATTGGTTACGAGTTCGTCTTTGTAACATGCTATTTTGGTGAATGGTGTAGGTTCAATTTTTTAATCTGGATTCAGTTACTCTGATAATATTATTGTTGGTTCTAATGTATGTAGTAAATCAATTCATCTTTTACTTAGTGAGTAGTGGGTTGCCCTAATTATAGCCAACCATGAAACAACATGTTATTAATTCAAGGTAATTTGATCTTTTAGAAACGACATTTGCTTCAATCTGGAAAATATAAAACATTTGAGATGAGAATGTTAGCACAAACACATTGTTGATGTTGGTTTTGATCATCCTGCATTTAAGAATATGGAGGCGTTTGAATGTGTGTTTAAACTGATGATTTTGCCACTTGATTATGATTATAATTGGAATGGAAATGGACACATAACTTAATGGATGCCTATAAATATGTTATGGTTTTATTGTAGGTAGAGGTAACAGTCTCAAAGCACCCAAACCGTGTCCTTATTTACAGTTTGGAAGGTGGATTGCCAATTTTCTTTGATGTTGATAGCAGAGGCACAACCATATTTCCAACAGGTAGTCAACTACAACAGATTCTTTGAAAAATAATTGACTATAAACTTCAATTAGGTCACTAGACTACCATTTTCTAACATTATTGATCCGGAAATGCAGTGTATGCATTATGGAAAGTTCCTCATCTTCTACCCTCTTTCATTCTGAAAGGGGGAGAGGTTTCCAGATATGTGATTGGAGGGGCAGATTTGATGTTTCCGGGCATCAGTATAGATTCAGAGGGTCTCCCTGAGTTTTTAGCCGGGCAGCCATGGGCAGTTAAAGTTCCTGGGAATCCAGCTCCAATTGCAGTCAGCATCCACACTCTTTCCTTCCGGAACTTTCTAGAAATATTCAAATATGTAATTTTTTTTTTCTTTTTTTATAGGTTGGGTCTACCTGCATGAGCAGCTCTGAGGCTTTAAAAGCTGGTCTCCGTGGAAAGGCTTTAAAGATTAGTCATCACTACCGAGATGCCCTTTGGTAAATACAAGAAAAGCAATGGACTTTCATCCATTTTTTTTTGTTATAAATATAATCCAAATCGACTCATTGAACTCACTGATAAATTGAAATTCCATAAATGTCCTTAGGGAATCAGCTGAAGGTCGATATGTGCCCAATGCTGGGTTTCTGGAAGATGTAGTGTTTGAGGATCCCTCTCTTTCAACTACTGATGCAATAAGTGATCATGTAAATAATGCAGACAACCAAGAATTAGAGGTGGCCAATGCCATCATTGATGACCTGGATGATTCATCTTCAAACACAAAAATCTCCCAACAAGTAATCACTGATCTTGATAATCTAAAGGTAACAGAAAATGTTGAAAGTGATAAGGGCACTGCAGCAGAAGACCAAAATACCCTTTCGGTTGAGGACGTAGATGCACTTTTGGACAAATGCCTTTTGCAAGCCTTTTACACTACCATGAAGGATAAAGATCTTCCTATTGCCGGAAGTACATTATGGTAAATATCTGATATACATTTATGTAAGATATCATAGTTTCATGTCTGAATGGTTTAAGACACTTTTTATTTCTTTTGTAGGGCGAATCATGTCTTACCATGTAGGCCATCGGGAACTGTGTTGGATATAAAGAAATCTTCACACAAAAAGTTATCAAAATGGTTACAATCCAAGTCTACTGAAGGATTGGTAAGCCTAATGACTTTCAAAATTTTGTTTTCCTCATCTCATGTTGACTTTTGTTGACTTGCAGATATCATCAAAAGAAGATAAACATAAAAAAGAAGTCATGGTTTTGTCCATTAACCGAAAGCATCCGGTTTACACTTCTTTTAAGCCCGAAAAACAACAAGTGGAGAAAACCGAACAAACCGTTGATCATCCCAGTAATGAAACCGATCTCAACACAACAATGGAGGTCATAGAGATTTACAAACCAAGTGTTCATGTAAATCCCATTTTCACCTCTGTGGGGGCCGACACCCGCCAGCTGTACACCGCATCTGAAGCAAGCGAAGTGGTGTTTGCCTACGTGGAAAAGGAAAACCTGGTCAAACCGACAAATAAGTCGATTGTTGTTTTGGATGCAATCTTATGTGATGCGTTGTTTAAGGGAGCTATTAAGAAAGGATCGACATACCCTTCGGAAATACACAAGAAGGATTTGGCACCGACATTTATAAACAGAATGCAAGCGCATCACCAAGTCACGAGAGGAAAGGAATCGGTTGTGAGAAAAGGTGGTTTGAAGGCGATGCAGATAATGACGGAAAGAAGGCAAGGAAACAAGAAGGTGACAAAGCTCTCCGGAATGGAATCGTTTTTGATTGATGCCGAGCCGTTGGCATCGGAATTGCAGAAGAAGTTTGCTTGTAGTACTTCCGTCACCGAAATGCCAGGTACTTTGTAGTTGTAATAGTACAGACCAGGTTGTACTGCGTTTGACATGACAAACATTTATGGGACAAAGATTGCAACTTTTTGTCCTCCACCCAAATGGTGGGACATAGACTTTCTCTTGATGTTTTGTCTTGTCTTGTCTTGTCTGTGCAAAATACGTAAATGCCCTCCTCATTCTAACTTTTTGTTGTTGTAACCAGGGAAGAAGGGGTATGAGGTTCTTGTTCAAGGCGGGGTGATTGATGTACTTGCTAGATATCTCGTTGAGCAATATGGGATCCCAAAGAAATATATTGAGGTTCTGGATAAAACAGCAAGGAAATGAAGATCTTGCTCATAATGTAGATGTTATTTTGCATATTATCTATGTTTTTGACAATGTCTAGGATTTTATGAAATTTTACATGAATTTTCATAATCGCATGATATACAAGTTACCGACTCATTATTTGCCACATATATATACATGAAAGTGTGAGATCGAATAAAGACAAATAGGTGGAAGTGTGGAGTGGACCCCCAACGTTGTTACCGAAAATTTTATACAATGAATTTGGTTTTCATAATATATAATTTGTGAAGCTTAGTTGTCAGGACTTGTTTCAATTTTGGGTGGTCAATTAAAGTCGAATAATGAAAATCCGGTATGTATAAACTAAGCGTAAAAAGTCTCGGTTGCACCTTATGTTACAAATGTATATATTTTCATATTTCCCGTATGCAAAACGTTATTATATAGGGATGGAATATGCGAGTGTGACAAATGGACCCAAAATCTGAAATACTTGTATTATAAAAAATAAAACTACATTACCTTAAAGAAAATAGAAGGCATATAAAATGCAAATTTGCTCACGTCAAATTTATTTGGGTTTGAGCAAATGTGTAAATAATGTGTTTGATTTTTGGTGCAGGTATTTGTTTATACATTTATTTTACGATTGGGCGAATAAATGAAAAATATATTTAGTTTTATACATATTTATGAGAATATTATGAAGACACGAGTTACATAATTGAGAAAATTAAGACATGATAAATAAGAAATCAAGTCGTTTCAAAACGCAATTCCAAACAAAGCGTAAATCGTACGAGATTGATATTCACCACCTTCTCGTCTGTTTCCTAGCGGCAATACTTTAGTCGATCATGTCATCAGATCCTAGGGATAGCTGCACTGTTTATATTGGTAACTTTCACATCTACCTTAACACAGTTGCTACATTTCGACCATTAGTCGAGTAATTTGATTGCATTTTGTATCGGATTCTAAATACCAGTCCCAACAATCGGGATTATTACCGCTAATTGTTTGTATTGCAATTAATTTTGGTTGATTGATTTTTGGACTGGAAATTCAGTTTCTTAAAAATCTTCGGAGAATCAGAGTTTTGCGTTTTCAAGTTTACAGGTAGATCACATTTGCTTGGCTAAACGTTATTCTGTATGCTTTCAAACTTGTCTTCTTCCTGAATTCTTGTTCGATGACATGATCTGGTTCCCTTTTTTCTATAACTCTTTATACTTTTGGTTGAAAGATGATTGTTGGTCAGTTAAAGCTCCCTAATTATGTCAGTATTTAGTTATAACCGATGTTCATTTTTTTTATCATTATTATTATTTTTTATACAGGTAATTTGGATGAGCGAGTAAGCGATAGGGTTTTATACGATATACTTATTCAAGCTGGTCGTGTAGTTGATTTGCACATTCCTCGAGATAAAGAAACTGATAAACCAAAAGGCTTTGCGTTTGCAGAATATGAAACAGAGGAGATTGCTGATTATGCTGTCAGGCTTTTCACTGGGCTTGTCACCCTTTACAATAAAACCTTGAGATTTGGAGTAACACATATTACTTTCCTCTTTAAACTCAATGAGTGAATTTCATACATTTTTTTATATTTCATATTCATATGATGATTGATAAATGAAGTTGAACAGATATCTGGACAAGACAAGGCCACCCTGAACTTGCAAGCACCATCCATGTCCATGCTCACATATACTTCTACTTTTAAATCAAGCCTCCATGAAGATGTTGGTATGAGCCCTCTGTCACGATATGCACAAGGTAAAGTATCTTTATCACTTGGTTTCTTTCTACTTTTATGTTTTTGCTAAAACCTTTTTTTTTTTTTTTTTTTTTTTGTATGTAGATGAAGATTCAGGGTTGAATAAAGACAAGGAGGTGGAAATCTAGAGCACGAAGGTGTTAATAGTATCTTTTTGACAGTTTAAAAAGTTGCTTATATGATCTTGTATTTAGAAATGTGTTCATGCATGGTTTTTTTTCCCATGTAAATAAAGTTTTGATTTCTATTGGAGAACTAAAATGATCTTGATAAGTCCATTTGATTTTTCAAAAAAAAAAAAAAAAAAAAATTAGTTGAATCATCTAAACATATCCAATCTACCCATCCATAGAATCTATCTATCTATCTATCTATCTAATCCATCCATTGATCCTACCTATCAATTTATGATCATCCACGTGACAATTCTTTGTTGAGTAACATGGAGTGTGGTAAGTTCGATCTATTTTTTAAATAAGTCAATTCTTTTTAAATTTAAATTTCAATATTTAAACAAGTAGAATTAAAACATTTTAATACAAAATACGTTTTTAACGAGTGGAAAGTCATCCAAAAAATATTTACATGCGTGTAACATCCTAAATTATTTTATATTACAACATATAACAGTAATAAGAAGTTGATTGCATTCATATCTAATATAATAGTAATAAGGAGTTTTTTGCACTCATACGTATGCCAATGACTAGTGAGTTTACTCAAGCTCCATACAATGGACTTTGTGTAAAGACTAAAGACCCTTTTGTTGAGTTTTGACATGTTTCTATTACAAACAAATATCCACTTCTACTTTGTACTCCTCTCCACAACCACATTTAACCATGTGTGAAATTCCCTGATCAAACAAAACATCATTTTAATCAATCTTTTCTTTCATTTTGCACAAAAAACTGATTCTTTTGAGTTGACTCAAACACATTGTTTTTTGGTAAAAATAAATAAATCAATTCCATGTGTTGTGTGGATAAATGATATTTAAGAATATTTGAGAAAAAGACAACGCACTTGGAGAAATGGAAGAAAGAAGTAGATGAGGGCAAATTAGTAAAATTAATGACTTAATGGTGAAAGTCTCATTTCCTTGACTTTCTTTGTTAGGAATCTAATAATTCAACATCATATTTAGGTTATGTTACCTTAATAGTGTCGATTTGGTTTTGCATAGATTCATGATACTGAGTTTCTCCAGACTTGTCAGAAATAAGAGCTTGAAGCTCCTCTTCCAGGGTCTCACTAGGCATATCCCTTAGTTTTGGCTGCAACCCACCAAAATAGCAATGTACTATACTTACAAGTATTTAACCATAATAGCAATATATGACTTGATACTTGTAAAATGTACTTTATATTTTACCCCTAATAGCAACATACTTACATTTCTTTACCAATAATAAGCTATAATAACTACATTGCTATAATGAGTAAGAGATAAAGTGCATTGCTATTTCTTGTGATTTTCCCTACAAACTAAGACGATAACATAGAACGCAATTCAACAAGAAAATAATCGGCACAGATTTAATGTGGAATTGGGGCCAAGTAGTAAGCAAAGACAAACAAAGGTGACAGAAAAGAACTAAAATATATGTTACGAAAACTAACCTTAAAATTTTCAACTCTACCCTTCAGTTTCTCCAATGATTCCTTCACCTGTAAAACAAAAAGATTTGTGAACAAACCATCACTTTGAGATTAACTATTAACTCACATCAAAAGGATATAAGTACATTGCTATTCCTCACAATTTGTGCAATACACAATTTATTTTTAATTCTGTTAACATGAAAAGTTTAGATTTTTGTGTAAACCTTGTGATGTTCTGAGGCAAGTTCAGATCTCATTTGTGTCAGCTTGTCAAATTTAGTTTTGGCAGCATCAACCTTTGTCATTGTATTGTTGTACGCATCATCCTAAACATACAAAAGTACTTGGATTAAATATTAACTTGCATTAAACTAAGCTGTCATCCAAGGATACATACCAGATTTTCACTTGTGACTAGGGTTGTAGCATCATAGTTTCCTGTGACATAAGTTTCAAAGTTTTCATTATATGTCTTCTTTCAACGATGTTCAACTAGGAAATGAACTTATACCTGAAGATTTAGTATCCATGTGGTCAATTTGTGTGTTGACCTGTACCATGCCAATTCAATCAATAGGGGCATTTCCATCACTAGATAGTAAATAAAGTTTGTTGCTATAGTGAAAAGTCTTAATATAAAGTACATTGCCTCTACAGGTAGAAAGACAAAGAGTAAAGTATGTTGCTATTTGACCATGGAACACGTATAGATCAGAAATTACCAAACCATGGTCTCCAATCTCTGAGCTAGACTTGTATGAATCCAACCAGTCCTATGCAATTCAAGAAAGTTTATTTATTACTTGACTGTTGTTGTATACCACCAGCAAAAATACATAATGCAAAGAAAAAAAATACAGACCTGTTGTTCTTTTAATTTGGTGTTGATCTCCTCTTCAGTCATGCCATAGAATGTACTGTTACATTAAGCAAAGCAAATCAGTACTACATAATGCCCATCATTTATATCCATTTTCAGTATTATGTCTTTATAATTACCGCTTCTCAACAAGTTTGGCTGACAAGTTGCATCTTTCCTGTTGGATAAGCTCCAATGTCTGTTTTTTTGGTAGAATCAAAACATAAGAAATACAGTAACTAAGACCTTATTAATCACTAACTTGACATGCTGTAGGATTATTGTAAAAATTACACTCCAATTGAAATCATCCTTATGTAAAAACCTCAAGACTTTTCACTTATCTTCTGAATGTCTGAGGCCTTACTTTAGTAGACTTTTGGAAGTCCATTATCTTGTCAAAGTATCATTAAAGTTTCCCCCATCTCAAACTTTAGTAGAAATACCCACTTTCTGTTTTATTATTTCAATAGAAATGAATCAAATAAACCCTACCTGTGAAAGTGTGGACGAATCATTTTCCAACAAAGCAATTTTATTTCGTCTTTCTAAAATCTGAGAACATATGTGTCCCTTTCCCTTCATCATTAGGTCAGAATCCTCCTTTAGTAGCTTTGTTTCAGATTTAGCTGCAAGTTTCACAGAAATGAGTGTTACACATGTATGACATCCACATTTTGTTTTCAGAAATGTGAATTTTGAGTTAGAATACAAGTTTTGAGATAATTTGGTAGGGAGGAAAAAATAGATGTGGTAGTTAATAACCACATTAGATTTATTAGACCTGTCTAATAATGAGTTTATGATGGATGATAACTAAATCATGGTAAGAGATTTATCCTTTGCTATCAAAATTTGAAAAATACGACCAAATAGAAACCATATATTCGTTTAATTAAGCAATGTTGCAAAAGGACATCGTATTAGGCTTTTTCCTATCTCAGTATTTCAATAACTCGCACCATGAGCAATTACAGAACAATACTACGATCCTCGACTAGATGCTAGAGTTAAACTAACATTGATCTGATCCAAATTTATATAATTAGGCATCAAAAAACTACAATTATATCTACAGCAAAGGGTGAACGTATGCTTCTGAATATATTTGCAAAAGAAAGTAGAAACTCAGATACCTAAATCAACCTCGTTCTTCAGAGTCTGAATAGTAGTGATCTGTGTTTGCTCTTCGACAGAAACCTTCGCTGCTTGATCCTCAACGTCTTCAATCACATCATCATACAATATAAAAACACATCATCAATTCATCACTTACAAAATACTAACTACGAAACAATTTCGCAATTCAATAATGTATAGAGGGATTCACCGTTCATATGAGAGCGTAAAGTTTTCATGTACTGTAAGTACTCCTCCATCCTCGAAATCTTCAACAACCTCACGTAACAAAAATATATCAATCTGTAATGTGATTCACAATCAATTAATCTACCTCAGTAGTTCCAGTTCTATCCGTAGAAAAAGGGAGGGAGAAGGAAAAGAAAAATATTTAAAGAAGCCTATACAACTTATTTTATTTTACTTTATTTTAAATTACAATGATATTATTACATAAGGGTAAAATGTGAACAATTTCAATAGTTCAGTGGCAAATAGATAACGAAAAAAAGTTTAGTGACTAAATGTGAACAAAATCGAAAGTTCGTTTCCCTCTAAAAAAGTTCAATGACTAAATGTGAATAAATTTCCTCTTGTATTATGTTTTAGCAAATTATTTATTTTTGTTAAATTCTAGCAACATTTGTTAATGAAGAAATCTATGAAATAAAAAAAACAAAACCCCGAAAATATATATTAAAAAAAACGAAAAACCGAAATCGAAATAAAAAACCAATGGTTTGGAGATCAAGGGCTATATAAGAGGTATGTTTTCTTACTTATGTTTTAGTTTTCTAGGGTTGATGTAATTAACATGAAGTCATAGATCCATAGGATGCATGTACACTTAGGTATATCGTTGTTTCGATTTTTCCGCTACCTAGTTTTAGAGTGTATTTGATGCATAAAAAACCCAACAGTATAAGTCACATAAGCTTTTTGCCTTGTCAGCAAGTAAGGGGTGTTTGGGATTACTTTTTAAGCCTAAAAATTCTTTTTGTAAAAGTTTTTTTGAGGAAACAAAAGCCAAAAGTTGTTTTTAAAAAGTGTTTGGGTATTTTTTTTTACTTTTGAGTGTGATTTAGCTTTAAAAGTCCAAAAGTTACAAAAAGTCACACTTTCTTGACTTTTGAAAACTCACTCTTTTCTTCTTTACAAAAAGTTATTTTGAAAAAAACTCTTGCATCTTCCAAACATCTTTATAACTTTTTAGAAAAGTTAAAAGGCAAAAGTCATTTAAAAAGTATTCCCAAACATCCTGTAAGAAACATAAAAACATAAAACAAACCGGTCGATTGGTTAAATTTGCAACAAAAATTTAAACTTAGTAATTTAATTAAGAAAAAATAAAACATAGTGTGAAAATCAAAATTTTATGTAAACTCAATGTCTTTTATGCAATTTGCCCTATTATATTTTTTATATATATATTATACTCTCTTAGGACTATCCCCTTCATAACCAAAATCAACCCAAATATTCATTAAAACCATTCTTTTTTCTACCTATACAACCCAATTAAAATCATTTTTATTTAATAAATAAAATTTATAAATTTTTTATTTTAATAATTTTTTTTTCAAAACAACTAAATATTTATTTAAGATACAAAAATGTTAAAAAACAGACATAAAAAAATATATAACATTTATCAAACATACTTAATAAAAATGATAAAGGAAGTTACAAATATAATATTAAATAATTAATATAACATTAAAATATATAACATTTATCAAAGGGAAAATGACATAAATGCCCTACAAACTTTCTAAGGTTTACTCGTTGAGTCCCTAAAGTTTTTGTCGGGCTTTCTGGGTCCCTAAACTAGGATATGACCTGCTCTTTTAGTCTCTGTCAACCTGTAATAGCCGGTTGAGTGACCTTTTAGACCAAAACAACACATATTGTGCCGATATAAAGCCAAAAAAACAAGTATGAGGATCAATTCGTACAAAAAAAAACTCTCTTTCTTTTCTTCTAAAGCCTATTCGTCAAGAGATGCATATGGTTCTCCCATGGACTTTTTCAACAACGATTTGCAGAAATAGTAACTATAAGAAAGTAAGATCAGAAAAGATCTGGGAATGAGACATGTTGTGTTGCATATCACCGCAACTGTTGTCTGAAATGCCATACAAATATTCAAAATCAAGTATTTGATGTTACGGTAAATCTTTTTGCAATGGCAGCCTGGGATATATGAAGGGACATGGTTGCGTTTCCACAGCTGAAGCATTTGGATCAGGTGCTTCTCGACTCTGAAAACGTTTAGATGGTTCTTGCTCCATTTCGTGGAGAGGTTGAAATGAGTTATGGCAGTCAAACATCTAAAAATCGGTGTTATACTACCTACTATTGCCCCAATTAATTGCACAATAATAATCATGTCGATTGACCACTTATAATTTGATTTTCCATAATCAAATCTCGATTTATCAACAAACATAGCTATCAATTCAGTAAATAAAATGCAAGCACATATAGCGCATAGAACCCCAAAAGCAGTGTCAAAGCTACTGGAAATGGGCTTTAGAAGAAAAGAAATGAGTTTTTTTTTTTTTAATTTTTGGTACGAATTGATCCCGAAACTTATTTTTTTGGTTTTATAAGGGTACAATGTGAGTTTTTTTGGTCTAAAAGGTCACTGGACCGACTATTACAGGTTGATAAGGACTAAAAGAGCAGATCATATCCTAGTTTAGGGACCCATAAAGCCCGCCAAAAACTTTAAGGGCTCAACGGGTAAACCCTAAAAAGTTTGTAGGGCATTTATGTCATTTTCCCTTTATCAGCTGATTTATATTAGAGTAAATTACACGAATGGTCCTTATGGTTTGGGATAATTTGCACATTGGATTCCTAACTTATTTTCTTAACTCGGAAGGTCCCTACAGTTTGCTTTTGTTGCGTATTTGGTCCATGTCTTACCTAAAAATACTATTTTGCCCTTGATTTTTTAATTTATTTAAATAAGGTGGAGTAAGTAAGGTAAGGTAATGTGAGGTAGAAGTGGGGTTGGGGGTGTTTTTATTTAAACAAATTAAAAAATCAAGGACAAAATAGTATTTTTAGGTAAGACAAGGACCAAGCGTGCAACAAAAACAAACTGTAGGGACCTTCCAAGTTAAAAAAATAAGCTAGAGACCAAACGTGTAAATTACCCCAAGTGCTTTTTGATTTCCTAAAGGTGGCCATAGGCCCCTATGGTCCAGTGGTTACGACCTCTCTCTTTCACGGAGAAAACGAGGGTTCAAGTCCCTCTAGGGGTATACCAAGACCATAGGAGTAGGATTTTATAAAAAATGAAACGTATTTGTCAAGTCCGCCTGGTAGACGAAAGGAAGTTGATTATGGAACGTCTAATATATCAATTTTTTAATCAAATTCATAATAATAGTTCAAAAATATTTGAATTCGCATCGCACGTGAGATGCAACAGTAGCTTTATTACGTAAACTGATCGACTTCAAATGCATGATTTATATGATTAAGTTATGGTCGTATGGAGATAAAATTGTTTTGGTGTTATTGCGAGTCACATCACAATGTGAGATATTTAGTATAGTGGTCCAAATAAAAAATTTATTAGTTTTGTGGCTGAAATGGAATGCGACCTAAAACTTCCAATTAGAGGAAACGATTCATGTAGATTCGACACATATCAATCGACATGTAAAAACCCAAAAGAAACACCGAACAAGATCGGAAAACGATTGGAGGAGATAGAACGCATTTAGGAGAGAGATATTATTTTCTTTTGCACGATAGAAACAGAACTGTGTGCTGCATTATTTTGTAAGCGAATTCTGGCACTTTCCATAGAACCAAAATCAACATCTTTTGACCTTTAATCGAAAATTGCGGGTCTTAATCTTTTTGAGTAAGAGACAACATGAGTTTTTGTCTTTGATTCATCGATTTTAAGAAGAATTTGAACTAATTCGAGTTCGGATTTGTATACGTCGTTTTTTATTTTATAAATGTCGGATACGGCGGGAAGTGGATTAGGAGCCATGGTTCCCTGGCTTCGCAAGAAGATCGTTGATCCCTTCGTTAAAATCCTTCGCAGGTAAACAACCACTCGTGTTTCCTAACAAACTTTCATTAGTTTCTGTTTTCAATTTTACCTGTTTAAGTGCAAAATTGAAGAAATGTTAAGCACCTCATCTTTGTTTGCTGGATTGATTCGGACTATATAGCACCTGTTAGCTCAAATTCAACTCAAGAAAACCTAACTTTTTTTGAATTTAACATGTACACAAAATTATATCGCAATTATTTTATTTTCCTGTGAACTGTTCTTCCATCGGGTAAGATTCCTTTTGTTCAGAAAGCTAACTCGTAACAATGAGTGTTTAAATTTCTCCCTAATTTTACACATTTTTTTCTCTAATTACAAGTTGACTGGCACTGATTTGCTTATGACACTTGGATTTTAGGGGAGCAGAGCCTAAGCAACTGGCATTCTCAACTGCCCTTGGCATTTCATTAGGAGTGTTCCCAATTGTTGGTATGCTTTTGATTCAAATCCTTATTTATGCTTGAGAAAAAAAACTGCAATCTAGACTTATGTGCTCACATAGATCAACTCTATACAGGTCTTTATGCTTATTGAGATAAGAATGTTAACTCACTTCTACTAGCAATCTAACAAGGTCATGATCATTCATGTTAAAATATACAGGGTAACTTAGTTTTTGATCATCCATTGTGGTGCTTCAATTTTTCTTCTAATCGATGAACTAAAGACAAAAACTCATGTTTCTTAATCAAAAAAATTAAAACATGCAATTTCAATACATTTTGAAAATATGTTCTATTTGGTTTTAAGAAAAGTTCCCGAATTTGATTCAAAATATGGCATAAGATTCCTGTTCTTATGTACCTCAAAACTAAAATAATATCAAAATTTTCTATTGTGATAAGATTTAAATCCATATTTGTTTTTTACTCATTAAATAGTCATCACAAAATATCATTTTAACTTTGATTTCAGTCCATGAATTTTTTCCATTTTGGACTTATGTGGTAAGCATTTTAGTAAATGGACTTAAGTTGATACTCTTATCAAACTATGCACCAAGTAAATCATTAATTTACATTGGGATGAAAGGAAGTTTTTTCTTTGGATAAGTTTTCAAATCAAACTTTATTTCTTTTAAATAATACCAATAGTTATTTGTAATATGTTTTGTCCTTATTGGAAATGTTAGTTAGCTCCTACCTTTTCTTCCAAGTTGACCTTCTAACAACTATGTCATGTCATTTGGTACACAATCAAATCTTTAAAAATAAATCATTTCTTTTCTCTGAGATCAAGATTTATTTCAAAACCACCCCTAATAATACATCAGAAAAAAAAAACAGTATAAATCGCGTTATTACTTTTAAAAATTACAATTCATGATCACGTTTTTTTTTCTCCTCAAGTAGTGGGTATGTCGAGTCTTAACTAATTTTCATTCAAAAGGGCAATATAGTAACTTCTTATATCGCAACAGGGGTGACAGTGTTCCTGTGTGGGCTAGCTATAGCAGTGCTTGGATCTTCTGTCAATGCTCCCACAGTTATGTTGGCTAATTTTATTGCTACTCCATTAGAGCTTAGGTAAAAGACGTAAATACCCTCCTCATCTTCATCACCTAAAATTGCCCTAGAAAACTTATCCACTCCTTTCATATTGTGCATTATAAAATCTTGATCATTTGTTTTTTTACTGATGTAGTCTGATGATAGTATTTTTACGGTTTGGTGAGTTTATCATGGGTGGAGGTCATTTCCCTTTGACTTCTGATGCTTTAAAGAAGGTATTAACCGGTGAAGCTTCTATGGAGATCTTTCGAAGCCTCCTCCATGCGGTACATTGCATATTTACAATTTTACCCCTACAAAATTTCACATTAAACTCGTTTCCTTCAAATGGGTGATTCATTTTAAACTTTTTTTTACAGTTGTTGGGGTGGTTGGTTTTGGCACCCTTGATCCTAGGGGCACTTTACGTAATTCTTTTACCTGCTTTTGTGATTTTAGTGCATAAATTCAGTAACACTTCAGGCCCAAAATTAGCCTCACCATCCAGCACAGAATTGAAGCTTAGGGTGAGGGATACTTGAATAACACCAACATGTCACATAATTCTGTTTAAGTTTTTTGCTTTTGGGAAAAAGAGAAATTATTCAATATTCTTTTATGGTGTCAATTTGTAAGTATATATTTGTAAGGCTAATAAATTGTTTAACTTTGTATGTGTGGAATAATACTAATGGATTTAGATTGTTGAACCTTCCATTCTCAATAATAACGATATTTTATCCAGAAGTTTTTTTATTTTTTTCTGTTGGCATCTATTAGACAAGTTTTTAGTGAAAATTGTGGATTTTATAGATCCGAATATTATGTTTGTTTTTTATTTTAATTTTGTATAGGGTTTGTTAGTAGTAAATCATGTAGGTTTAGGATTATTTGTTTTGTTTCCCTTTGTGTTGTTAGTTACAGCTCATATTCAATCTGAGACTACATTTTTTTTTCTCTAAGTGCTAATATGGTTAGGTGCAAGTAATGAAACTAGAAACAAAGGTAAACGTAATAAACAACTTCTCCATAATAATGTTCAAGTAAATTGAAGTACCAACAATGTCTTGCGTAAATTAAATTTGCTCATTTTTGGCAAATCCAGGTGTAGATTCCATTTTTAAACAAATTCTGATTATTTTGAGTTGCAAGATAAATGAGTAACACAACAGTCTCGACTCTCGAGTCTTCAAATTGTGTGTCATCTTCAACAGAGCCAATCTCTTCTTAAGTGCCTCGCCTCTGTTAACATCATCAAAAGAAATTGGATCTTCTTTTGCAAAGAAAGCAAAAAATAAATCATTTTGCTCAGCGTCATTAATTTTATTGTATAATTCTTGGTCAATTTTTGTTAACACCCACGACTTTGGGTTATATGTTTCTACATTTAAGTGTGAAGATGCCTTGTCGTCAAATCCTTTGTATAGGCTATTTGTAGTAATTATTTTAATAAGATTTTAAAATATTTCAGAAAAATAATTTGTAATGTCTAAAAAAATAATCGCAGATAAGGTCTAAGTTTTTAACTGTTTAAAGTTTTAAAATTTACAAAATATACGAGGATGAGGGTGTAACAGTAACAAGTAACCAAGAGACAAAGGTTAAGTAACTATTATAGCATGCACTAAAAGATGTCTTCTAAAAAATCCGAATGATCGACCATCTTCAAGGCTACCAAATCAACTACTAACTTGAACATATGTCAAAATAGTAGTTTAGGCATGAAAAACCTAATAAATAACACCTAGGGTAGACAAAAAAGAAAGAACACGTTTCGATAGAAGGTCGTAAGACCCTTTTTTCTCCAAGACTTACTTTGGGGAATACATTACAAAAGATAAAAATACATTATTATAATAACATGATATTCAAACATAAAAGTTAAATAGTAATTATCAAGATATGATAGGCCCACTTTTGAGTACTTTTGAGGATCAATTGGTGCACCATATTAGCCTAATAAGATTTTGGGCTTTATCTTGTATTGAGTTTTATGATTAGGCCTTTTAGCTAGGTATCAGAGTTCAGTTGATCATTTGTACTTTTGTTTTGGGGGCGAGTTGTAGCAGGCATGACACTATTCATCGAAGTTACTGTTCATCGAAGCACTATTCATCAAAGTTACTATTCATCGAAGTAACAATTCATCAACACTATTCACATATTTTATTTTATTTTTGCAATTTTGGGTATGGTTTTCTTGCTCGTTTCTATATTCAGTTTGATTTGATTTGTTCGTTTCAACAACTTCGAGGGTTTCGTTTCGTCTGTTGGTTTTGTTGATTTTGATATCTTAATTGTTGCTGCTGCTATTTGTATTTGTTGTTGTTTTGGTTATTCTCGTTTGACTGATATTGGAAATAAGGCCCCGAGAGACGATTCTCTTCAGTCCATTAGTGTCCAACTCGATATCAAGAGCTATGCCTACTGGAGTTATGTTATGAAGAATTTCTTGTGATGCAAGACTATGTGGGGGATTGTTACAGGTGACAGGAACAAACCAACAGACGAGAAGGCTGATAATTATGCAACCTTACTGGATTCATGGGAGACTGATAACTCCAAGATCATTACTTGGATTAATAATTCTGTTATCCAGTCTATTGGTACTCAGTTGGCGAAGTATGACACAACAAATGAGGTTTGGGATCACTTGGCTAGGCTGTATACTCAGTCTAACTTTGCAAAGCAGTATCAGTTAGAGTTTGATATTCGAGCCCTCCAACAGAACAATCTCAGTGTTCAGGAATTTTATGCAGCTATGTCGGATTTGTGGGATCAGTTGGTTCTTACAGAACCTAATGTGTTGAAGGCTTTTAAGCCTTATATTGATAGAAGGGAAGAGCAACATTTGGTTCAGTTCTTAACGACATTACGTTCAGATTTTGAAGGCCTGCGTGGATCAATCTTGCATCGCACACCTCTTCCCACTGTTGATGCGGTTGTTCACGAGTTGATTGCTGAAGAAACTCGTATAAAGTCTCATGCTGACAAAGGTCCCAAGACAGCCACTCCTATTGTATTTATTGTTCCACAACGACCTCAGTCTTCAAACCAAAATCATCCCAAAGTTGCATTTGATGAGTGTGCTTTCTGTAAGAAGAAGAACCATTGGAAGGCAAATTGTCCTTTTCTGACAAGCAAGGGAAATCAGTAGTCATAGAAAACGAGATCACCTGCACAGTATCAGCCTTCACAACAGAACAAGTCTTCTGGACAGTCACGTCCCTCGTTTCCATCTTTTAGGCCACCAAAATATGTTGTTGTACACCTTCAGTTGAGAATGAAACAAATTTTACATCACCACCAACCTTGGATCCGCAGATTATTGAGCAGTTCAGATAGTTCATTGCTGTCAATCCAACTGCCATGTCCGCTTCCATGTCTCATTCAAGCCTGTCTTCATCCAACACGTCTAGTATTCCTTCATCCTTGTGGATATTGGATTCTGGTGCATCTCATCACATGTCACCACATTTTTCATCTTTTGCTTCATTATCTTCGCGTACACCTGTCTCTGTTATGTCTGCTAGTGCTACACCCATGTCAGTAGAGGGTGTTGGTTCTATTGTCACTCCTTATATATCTTTAACATATGTATATTACATTCCCACACTTGCTTTGAATCTTGCATCGGTCAGTCAGTTGTGTAAATCTGGTTGTTGGGTCTTCCTTTCTGATTCATTCTGCTGTGTACATGACATTCGGTCTCAGAGGGTGATTGGGATAGGCCGTAGACTTGGAGAGCTGTATGTTTTGGAGCAGCTACATGTTGTTGATGTTGCTGCATCTAGTGTCGATTTGTCGTCTTTTCGTTTAAACCCTTCGTCGTCTGTTTTTTTTTCTTTGGCATTCTCGTTTGGGACATGTGTCAGCGTCTCGTTTACAGTTTTTGGTTTCCACTGGTGTGTTAGGTTCTTTGAAAACTGATGATATTTCTGATTTTTGTGGTTGTAAACTAGGAAAATTTTCTGCTTTACCGTTTAATAAAAGTATCACTCGTTCTGTTGCTCCCTTTGATATCGTGCATTCTGATGTGTGGGGTCCATCTCCGATCACCTCTAAATCAGGAGCTAACTATTATGTTTCATTCATTGATGATTACACTCGTTATACGTGGGTTTATTTTATGAAGCGTAGGTATGACTTTTTCACCATATATAGTGAATTCAGAGCTCTTGTCAAGACTCAACACTTTTCCATCATAAAATGTTTTCGGTGTGATTTGGGAGGAGAATTTACCTCTAATGATTTTAAACAATTATTGGCATCTGATAGCAATGTACACTACTATAAAAAAAAAACTTTTACGACACGCAATGCGTGTCGTAAAACGCTCAGACGACGCGCAAATGTGTATCAAGGAAGGCCCTGTCATAACAAAAGACGACACGCCTTTGCGCGTTGTCTGTTTACGACACACATTTACGACGCGCAATTACGACACACATTTACGAAGCGCATTACGACACGCATTACGTGTCAAGGAAGGCCATGTCATAAAGGAAGATGACACGCATTTGCGTGTCATAACCTTACGACATGCGTTTAGGACGCACATTGCGTATCATTAAAGTCATGTCATAAATGAAGATGACACACATATGTGTGTCATAAATTTCAGCTACCATTTACGATATACATTTACGACGCGTCTTTACGATACTCATTTACGCATAATACAAAAATATAGAAACAAATATATACCAAAACAATCAATTTCATCCAATAACATCATGTCAAAAAAATTATAATACATTGGTATTAAGGGGATCTGATTGTAAGAGGTTTTCCCTAACTATATAACCTAATACTATGTTGCTATTAAGGGACATCTTCTTGCTTCTGTTATTAAGAGGTTTTCCCTAACTTCTTATTGTTATGCTTCTGTTTCTACTTTGAGTTTATTACAACTTTCAGTTCTTAATTGCTCAAGACTTGTCTCATTTACAGGCCCTCATTGTTGGATTTAAGCAGCAATAGTAACTTTTCAACTGTTGAAGAATCTGGAAAAGACATGATAGATGCAATCACACTGCAACAAAAAATAATATATTCATCATAAATCAAATAATAGAACTATGGTGTTGAAGAAAAAGTAACCATATTCCTATGTGTATGACATAGTCCAACAAGAAAAAAAATAGAAAAATGATTCTAAATGTTTTTAAGCTAAAAAGAAAGTTAAATTCAAATGTAGAAAGTTGGTGAATCATACTATTAAGTTCAGAAAATCAAATTGTAGCTCGTTTTCCCGAGTTTCCCACATATATCTGTTTGAATTGCATTATAGGTATCAAGTATATGGGAATTTAGGATAATTTTCAGAAATGTCAAATTGATACTAATTAAATCTTATACCTTGATCTCATTAAATTCAGAAGAAATATATAAATAAAACACCTGCAAAACTTGGAAAGATGTTTCACAATCTTAATAAACCCCATCTTCTCCTGAATAACAGAAAAAACAAACAAATATAGATCAAATTATATGAAATTAAGGGAGTTATTTATTTGATTAAACTCAAGTTTATGAATCTTACCAAGCAACGAGGAGATTCAGGAATGAAAAATAAACCAGGTATCAGAAATAAGAACACCAAAAAATATAAATAAATAAATAAATCATATCTTGTGCCATGGGTGAGCCTTTATTTGAGGAAACCTAAAATCGTAGTAGTTTGGATTCATGCCTCTGATTTCTTCTCAAGTTGGTGTACCCAAAACCCAATAAAGTTATAAATAAACCTTTAAAAACTATAAAATAACACAAAGATAGAGCAATAAATTTCAATTTTCAAGTCAACAAAAATAAAATCACACCTTGCTGATCTCTACAAGCTGGTCAACATTTTCTCCTGGAAATAGAGGCTAAAAATGTCAAAATTAATATGTGAAAATGTACAATAATGTTTTTTTTCCTTTTCAGATGGAAAATGTTATAAGATTTGTTATTTATTTATTTTTTTAAATGTAAACCTGTCGAGAAGAAGTTCAGCAAGAATGCAACCAGCTGACCAAATATCAATGGAGGTTGTGTATTCAATAGCACCAAAAATCAGTTGTGGTGCTCGATAGAAACGTGAGCAAATGTATGAAATATTTTCTTCTCCTCTCACCTAACCATGGTTAAGTTAAATATATCGTCAAAATAGGAAATATGATGTGGAAACCATAAGAAACAGCAACATACTTTCACTGATTTGTTTACTATAGCCTACAACATTTTAACTTTAGAGAGAAAAACACACCATTGAACTTATACGTTGGTTTTGGTTTAGTGGCTTTCAAAATAATAGAAGTGAACTAAAGTGCATAATGGTAATTTTAACATTTCAAAAGTGAATTGAAGGGGATTTAGAACATACTAGCATTTTTGCACTTCCGAAATCACAAATCTTGACTTGATGAGTAAAAGGGTCAACCTGAAAAAACATAACAAAATTAACCCTAAAACATTAAATAAAATAAAACCAAAAAGAGAACTTTCACAAGACAAATTCATACAGCAGAACATTTTGAGGCTTCAAGTCCCGATGGCATACTCCCGCAACCATATGCATGTACGCAAGCCCCCTAAATATCTAAAACAAAACATTCACTGCCAGTCCCCGCAAAACCAATAAAGTTACAAAAACATTCCCTAAATATCTAAAATAAAACATTCACTGTCAATCACCAAATTTTGACAAATATAGATTATTTACAAATGTACTCACTACTCGTTCCCAGTAAAGCACTTTTGTCAATTTAATAGTCACGCACTAGGGCTTCATAGCACAATAGAAAGAGAAAGTAGCATGAGCATAGAAGGCATGTACCTGATACTAGATTCATGGTTCAGGAATCAGACCTTCACCTAGTTTACGAGGGAATAGGGATATGATCTAAGGTAAAATTTGTGTAAACAAAACATAGTATCCTCTCATGCAAACTGAACTTCAATAGAAAGATAGAAAAGGTATAGAACTCAGCAAACTTGTATGATCAAAAAAGCTTGCTAAAGATGGGTTAATCGGCTGTCTAGCAACCAGATGCAATGTGTGACCATCTTCCACATCTATGATTCATACTCATTAAGGAGCTTCAGCATCCATCAATATTCAATAATGAAACTAAAAGAAAACCCTTTCAAGTAAACAAAAAAAATGTAAGATATGGAAAAGGATACGATAAGCTGAAAGGAGCTGATCATCTTTCAGAACTTTGCCACGACAGATTAAACGTTGTTGTTCAGATAATACACCAGTAACAGAAGCAATCTGTTCCTTTAGTGCATGAATAGGTACCTATAAGAACAAAAGCAATCTCCACTTTTGAGAACCTAAAAGAAAAGAATGATAATTTTTTTTATAAAACTCACAAGGTATAAATACAAAATCCACTAAATCAGTATCTAAACAACAAACTTATGGTAAATTGCAAAGAATAACAACATAATGAAAGTACGTTGTTATTTCTTGCATTTGGCCCTGATTGGGCTAAATTCAAGAAAGGGTAATCTACTTTCATTTTTTTTGTCTAATATAAATAACATCTTACTTTCATTTAATCTTCTTTTTATATTTTACTGTAATGTCTAATATGGTAGAAAAATAACTACCGATATAATAACACATCAATCTCGCACAGGATTTACCGAAGGCGGCATAAACCCACGCAGATAAATTTATATTAATGGGTATTTTTTCCATTTAAAATGTAAAGTTATCGTAAGGAATGAAGAAAAAGGAAAAAAATAGGTTAGTACCATGCTACACTTTACATCTGTCAATATGGATCATGTATTGTAGTTTGTACCTACTGCTAATAGCATATTTTACAACATTCTTTGAGGGTGGGGTTGAGCCAGGTGGCGCCATTTAATATGGTTGTCATCACCTCATTAGGGTAGGCTCCACCTTGACCTTGTAATGAAGCAAAAGCATTGCAAGCCCTTCTTTCCCTAGGTCCAGGTTTGCAACCTGTAACTTTAATCCTCAATTTTCTTTTGCTACTGTAAGGTAATTACAACTGACATGAAATTAGAAGTACGTGAACCTTAACAAACTTGGTTGGTAGCACCATATATATTGCAAGTGTCAAGCTCGTTTAGGTAAGCTTTGATTTCAAGAATGACAGGTCTGGTTGCAGCAGTTGCATGCACATTCTGGACCTTGACTATCTGTATGAATATTGGAACCAACATCATTATAGCATTATACCTTCATTAATAAATGTCTCTAGATCTTGACAATTTATGTATATCAACAAAAGAAAAAAATACATAATTTTAAAAATCAAATACATCATTATGTACTTTCCTAACCGCAAAGATCCCAAAACACTAAAATTATTTTCTTTATGTTGTTTTTTCTGTAGCAGTACTTCCTGTAACAAAGGGAACTGAATACAATAGTATTTTTTTTCTCATTTGCAACAATTTGTGTAAACTCTAACAAATTACCCAAATTTTACTTTTGTGTAAACTTTGTCTATAAAATTCAGATAATCTTATATAGTTAAAAAGCTACAGTATGATCAAATGAAAGTAGAATGTGTTATAAAAAATAAGAATGGAAATACCTTTTTTTAATGCATCCCTTTGTTCACCATGTAATTAAATCTCATTATTACATAATTGAAAAAGATAAAAAGTAATCATTATTACAGAATAGAAACATATACAAGTTATGAAGGAAATTCAAAACTGATAAATTGACTAACATCTAACATCAGACTGAAATTTTTATAAACTCATGAAACTAACTCATATATACATGCATTATCCTGTCATAATCATGACAATTATGTTGATTCATTAATATTTAATAAATTGTTGTTTCACCTACTTTGGTCAAACAGAACTACATGAGTATCTTATCAATTCTAAGTACTTATCAATAATTAGAATTCAAATGAGACAACAATGTTTTCTTAATATGAAGCATGAAAATGATAGCTTAAATTAAAAATTCTGATCTTGAGATTATTTTGAGCAAAAATAGAAATTTTCATCCTTTTTATCCTATCCAACATTCTTTGTAAAATACTAATTCAACCAAAAGATGTTCGTAGTTGTAACTAATATCATAGATATAAACCATTTAAAGTTTTTCCAAATGTTTTTAATATTGCCAATACCTGTTATTCCATTAACGTTTCAACGTGTTTTTCTTTATTTGTCACTTAATTCCTTGAAGAATTTGAAAATGATACATATGAAAGTTGATAAGTTTGCTAAGATAAAAGGACTTGGGAGTTTGGATTTTATGTGGTTTGATTTAGTTGGAAAGAAATTTCATAGCTAGATTGTTTAAACCAAAGTAAGTACACGGGGCATCATATTCAACATTGCAACAATAAAAAGTAAAACAAATAGAAGTAGATAGATGTTGAAGTAACAATTAGATAAGTTTAAGTAACAATTAGATGTCTTCAATTTGTTCAAAATAATCTAAATATCAAAATTTTTAATTTAAGATATAAAGGTCCGATAGATTTACTACAAAAAATACATTAAGAATAATTAATAAAAATACTAAATTTATGTCAAAATCTTAACTTTGATAAAGAAAACTTTCAGGTTTCCCTTTCAGTTTTTTTTTGCAATGGAATAAATAGCTATTTATTCACCAATTACATAAAAATACAATGAAATACTGGTTACAGTAATACCTGATTATTCAACCACCAAGAAAGCTCAACAGGAGCGTTGTCAATGTCCGCTTCAGTGAATCCTTGGATTACAATCCTTGAATTAGGCCTTGAGTTGCCAAAAATCCGAAAATTTTGAATTGAACCTCACAAAATCAGAAAATAGGTTATAAAATATCACACAAAAGTCTGAACAACCAGACTCATGTACATGTTCTTTGACTCATGTACATGTTCTTCGAATAGACTATATTTTATACAACAATGTCGGGAAAAGAACAAAATACAAATTTGTGTTCTTCCAAGCTTTGGGGGTCCTATTTTTTAGTTTGAGGGAGATCTATTTGTATCCATACAAACTTCATCAAACAAAAACCTAACCTACTTCTTCTTTGGTGCGACTAAGAGATGAAAAAAATACCAACCATAGTGCATCTGTTTATCAAACAAGTTTAGATAGTAACTGAGTTCTAACTTTTGGTGGACCCTTGTGAATTGTTTTCAACAAGTTCTGCAGTTATAACTCCAGCAGTTATAACTCCAGCTGTTTATCATCGACAAAGACAGATGAAGGAGGAGTGGTGCGTAGATGAGGGAGAAAGATGTTGGGTTGTCATTTAGGGAAGAAGAACACAATCCAGGCGACCAGTCGCCTTCGTGAAGCAGAGGGGATAGAATTTTCAGGTTCGACTTTTGCATGCTTCTTTCTGGTAAGGGCGAGTGGAGAAAACGCTATACAAAACTCCAACGATGACGTGCATGTTGCCTTGATCGACATCGACAAACGGGAAGGACCAGGTGGCGGCGGTGGGAGTCCAAGGGATTGAAGAAAGTAACGCTCGATGTAGGGTGGGGGAGGAAGAGCGGCGATAACTGTTTTGGGGAAAAGAACACACCTGGGGCGACATAACGGAAACAAGGAAGGCTAGTTACTAAAGAGGAGTCGCGCTTACCAGAGGAGAAGTAAGCTGAGGTTGCTGACAAGGCGAGGTGAGGTCGCGGAACAGATCAATTATAGAGAGCACTGAGTGAGTGAGTTTTTGTAATGTTCTTGAAAAAATCCCTAGATCCTTTAAATTTTGTGATAAAGAGACATGCTTTTGTAAAATTAGAAAGTGACACTTGTAGACGACACACGTTTAAGATAAACGCCATCCGTGTTTTTTTTTGTGAGACACTAAATTAAGGGCACGCAAAAATGCGTGTCCTAAATCCTTTAAATTTTGCGAGAGCTGACATTATTTTTAGGGCACACATTTTTGCGTATCATAAATTGGTGCATGTCATTGTTTGAGTGTCATTAAAGGGCTGTTTTCTAGTAGTGGTACATCAATCATTTTGTACAGACACTCCTCAGCAGAATGATGTTGCAGAAAGAAAGCATCGGCATCTCCTAGAAACTGCAACATCCTTACTGCTTTCTGCTTAAGTTCCCAATATGTTTTGGGGGGAAACTGTTCAAGCCGCCACTTATGTTATTAATCATATTCCTACTGCGTACACTTCGGGGAAGTCTCCTTATGAAATGTTGTTTGGACAACTTCCAGATTATTCTTCATTACGAGTGTTTAGGTGTATGTAACGACCCAAATTTTCAAAGAAATTTTCATTTTTAATTAATAAAACACATTTGCATAAACCATGAAATTCCAACATAAATGTTCTCAAATCGTAGCTGTAAACAGTTCGGGGTAATGCTCCCGCATTTCCTCCTTCGGCTCCATTGTCTATTCGGAGCCCTTTCGGTGCTGCCATTGTACCTTTACCAGCTTCACTTCTTTGTTCCGAAGACCCTTCCTCTTCCTATCTAAAATGGCGACCGGCTTCTCGACGTAATTCAGGCTCCCATCCACCTGAATGTCATCCAAGGAAACAACTGCGGACTCGTCAGTAACACACTTCCGAAGCTGAGACATGTGGAAGGTATTGTGAATCTGACTAAGCTCCTTAGGGAGCTCTAAGCGATATGCCACCTTGCCCACCCGGGCCGTGATCCTGAATGGGCGTATGAACCGAGGCCCCAACTTGCCCCTCTTCTGAAACCTGATAATCCCTTTCCAAGGCGACACCTTCAGTAGTACAAAATACCCCACCTGAAACTCGAGATCCGAACGCCGTCGGTCAACATAACTTTCTGACGGCTCTGCGCGACTCGCAACCGGTCACGCACCTGCTGAATCAATCTGGTGGTCTTGAGCACTACCTCAGTGCTCCCCATGACCTGATTCCCAACCTCGTCCCAACACACCGGGGTCCTACACCTCCGACCATATAACATCTCGAATGGGGCGCGGTCTATACTAGCATGATAACTATTGTTGTACGAGAACTCTGCCAGTGGGAGGTATGTATCCCAACTCCCTCCAAAATCCAGCACGCATGCTCGAAGCATGTCTTCCAGCATCTGGATCGTCCTCTCACTCTGACCGTCCGTCTGAGGATGGTACGTCGTACTAAAATGTAGCTGAGTGCCCAGTTCCTCGTGGAACTTCTTCCAAAACCTGGAAGTAAACCGGACATCCCTGTCGGAGACCACAGACACGGGCACCCAGTGTCTAGCCACCACCTCACGTACATAAATATCTGCCAACTTCTCCGCGGATATACTCTCGGAAATCGGAATAAAGTGGGCACTCTTCGTCAGTCTGTCTACGATCACCCATATAGCGTCCACTCCCCTCGCCGTCCCAGGCAACTTTGTGATGAAGTCCATGGTGATCTCTTCCCACTTCCACATGGTAATGGGTAGTGGTTGAACCTTACCATGAGGCCACTGGTGCTCGGCCTTAACCTTCCTGCAAGTCAAGCACCGCTCCACAAACCAGGCGATCTCTCGATTCATGCAGGGCCACCAATAACCCAGCCTCAAGTCCCTATACATTTTCGTAGCTCCTGGGTGTATAGAGAACTTGGACTTGTGCGCCTCCTCTAATAGCCTTTGTCTCACTCCCGCTGTCACTGGTACCCATACTCGAGCACATTGCGTCAAAAGGCCGCGGCTATCTTTCACAAACAAAGGATACTGCCCCCGAATCTGCTCGATCTTCCAATTCTCCTTCTTCACCCCCTCGACCTGAGCCTCCTTGATCATGTCCAACAAATGGGAAGTCACCGTCATCCTTATGCAAATGTCCCTAATTGGGGACCCTGCTGTCTTGCGGCTCAATGCATCAGCCACCACGTTGGCTTTCCCTGGGTGATATAGAATCTCGCAACCATAGTCCTTCAACACATCCAACCACCTCCTCTGTCGCATGTTGAGGTTCTGCTGATCCATCAAATACCTCAGACTCTTATGATCGGTGTAGATAGTGAACCGTACTCCATATAAATAGTGCCTCCAAATCTTGAGGGCAAACACCACTGCCCCCAATTCCAGGTCATGAGTGGGATAATTCGCCTCATGAGGCTTTAACTGCCTCGAGGCGTAAGCTATCACATGCCCGCTCTGCATCAGTACCGCACCTAACCCTGAGATCGACGCGTCGCACTACACCACCAAATCATCTAACCCCTCAGGTAGTACTAGAATCAGAGCGTCGTATAACCTCTGTCTCTGGGCCTCAAAAGCCGTCTGCTGATCCGCACCCCACCGAAAAGTCACATTTTTCTTGGTCAAGCGGGTCAATGGCACATCAATCTTGGAGAAATCCTGGATAAATCTCCGATAGTAGCCCGCTAAGCCTAAGAAGCTACGAATCTCTGATGCATTCCTCGGTACTTCCCACCGCATCACAGCCTCAACCTTGGCTGGGTCTCCGAACTTCTTGCTAAGCGCAAGTGACACAAATGATCGGGTATCACCCGAATCAAATAGGACATGAGCAGACATACCATTGACCAAAAAGGTCCCTATACAAGCATATAGTACACATCAGTCATACTAATAATAAGAACAGAGAATAATGGATACGTACCAGCCACGACGTCTGGTGTTTCCCAAGCCTCCTCGGTGGTCAGCCGAAATGCGCGACTCTTCACCGCTGGAACATCCGCCTTGGCAGGGCGGCCATCGGTAATCCTCAACGTGGAGGGCGCAGGCGCCGCCACCGCTCCTCCCCCTCCTTGCAACCTCGGACAATCGGCCAGCTTGTGGCCGGTTTGGTTGCAGTGGAAGCAAGCCCTTCTTAGGGCAATCCCTGATCACATGGCCTGATTGGCCACAAGCATAGCATCCCGAGCCCGTCCCCTGGCAAGCCCCACTGTGTGGTTTACCGCACTTGGCACACCGGCCACGACTCTGCTGGCCCCTGTTGGAAGTGTCTGAGGTCTTAGGCTTTTTAGCCTGACCTACCGCCGCATGTGCCTGGTCAGGCTTCCGCTTGGTGCGAAAGTCCAACTCTATTTCCCGCTCACGAACCTTCTCCACCATCTCATTCAGGGTTTTGCACCCTGTAAAGCTCACAAACTCACGGATATCATCCCTCAGCATGGAATGATATCTAGTCCGCCTCATATCCTCATCCCTAGCGTACTGTGGGATCAACAAAGCTCGCTCCCGAAACTTGGCGGTGATCTCTGCCACAGTCTCGGTGGTCTGCTGAAGGTCATGAAACTCCCTCACAAGTCGTTGCACCTCAATAGGTGGTGCAACTCCGCATCAAAACATCGAACGAACTCGGCCCACGTCATCTCAGCCACACCGGCTGCTCCCACCTGGCTAGTCACCTCGCCCCACCAATCCCAGGCTCTGTCTCTCAGCATACATGAAGCAAATCCAACCTTTGCTGCATCCGGGCAAGAACTCATACGTTGTGCGTTCTCAATGTACGTCACCCAGCGTCGGCTGACAATGGGGTCCCAGACCCCGAAAAACTCTGGCGCCCCACACGCCTTGAACTCCCGGAACGAAGGAGTTCGGGCCCCAATCTGGCCCGCAGCAATCTCAGCCCTGAATGATCTGAGCCTCTCCTCCATGATCTCCATAATGCCCTCCTTGACCGTCCCAAAAATGACTGGGGTAGCGTCAAGGATGCCCTTCGTAACCTCGGCTGCAATGATATCGCGCAGTCTCTCATCAATAGGCTCAGTACCGCTGCCCGATCCAGACCCAGACCCCGATCCAGACCCTGATCTGGATCCCCCTGTCCCAAAAGCGTGTCACCACCATGCTGAACTGTAATGTCATAAACCATAATAATCAGGTCATATATATAGGGGATCTTCCCACACCGGTCTTTCTTAGAGCTGTCAGGTCTAACATTGGTTCGGGTACAGGTCCTGTGCTTTCAGTAGTACGGGCCCAATACTACCTTCCACACCTACCCGTACTTTTCCCCAAGGCTCTACCTGATAACTCCAATTCACCCCAAAATAAATCATAACCCACAAACCACTGCATAACCCAAATCTCAGGCTGTCCTAAGATTTGCTCTACCCATATTAATCAGACCAATCATAACAGGTTGCCTTTATGCATGCAAATTATACACAGAAAAGGATCAAATAGACTATCGAATAAAAGATTCTACCCTAGGACCACAACCAAACGAGGAACAGGAAATAAGGCCAAATCAATCATTCTGAGGCTATAATCTCCTAACCGTATACAATTTTAAAAGCATACACATAGCAAGTCTCATACGATCATCAAGTTCAAATATCAGTATAACATGGCTAACATATTGGGAACTACTTACTTGGCTCAGCCGATCGCGCGCGTTGCACTCTCTTCTTTCCATTTCTCAAAAGTTTTAAGCTTTTATTTTGAAAATAATTCATCATTTCCTTAGTTTGAGTTCTGACACACCCGAGAGTGTGCCCGAATCTCTCAAACCAAGGCTCTGATACCAACTTGTAACGACCCAAATTTTCATAGAAATTTTCATTTTAATTAATAAAACACATTTGCATAAACCATGAAATTCCAACATAAATGTTCTCAAATTAGTATTCATTACAACTTATTTAAAACATCAGAGTGTCCCCGAAACATGTTCGTGAAAGAGAGATAGAGTGCACGCCGCGCCATCAGGCCTTGCCCTTGACCTTGGGCTCAGATGTACCTGAAACAATTCCAAAAACTGTAAGCGAATGCTTAGTGAGTTCCCCAGAGCATACCACACATACAATTCAGTTATCACATATCATATTAGCCCTAAGGCTACATAAATCACATAAGTCATGCATACAACCGATAAGGATGTCGCGGGCTCGTCCCGAAATTAGCGTTTTGACTGGGACTTCAAGAATTTGTAGGAAAGATGGGGGAAACTTTTTGTAGTACAAGAAATTGATTATGGCGGGGACCAACCCGCCTGATGTTAAATGACGACCCTGCGTTTTTATATAGATGATAAGACTTAGTTGCATTTTGCCGTGCTCTCGAGATGCTCTTAGCCTTTCTCGAATTTGTACTAAGTCATAAGTGATAACTTCTCCTCGGAGCACTGCACAGGGTCTGCTTTAGTGTTTCTCATCTGATTAGATCGGTAGGGAACATATGGGTTCGGTTTACACGACTAGGCTTATTCGGATGATAGGGCGTTCACTTGCACTCCTGGGTAACCTGGTCCCGAAGTTCATGGCAGGACTCGTACCTGGTCCTTCAATCATTAACTTGTGCATATAGGTCGTATGTACTTAAGGTTGGTGGGACAGTTGGATGGGTGACTCTGCCCCAAGTCCACAACCAGACGAGGAACAGGAAATAGGGCGGAAGCACACATCCAATGTCCGTAGAATCTTACTTATACATTATCCTCGCGTATACACGTAGTAATGGTAGACTAACCGTATTCGTCCCATGCTTCTGTGCTTGAGCCTTATCTGTTGCATGCGTGACATCCCCTAAGGGTCTTCTGGATATACTTGTGGTGAGGCTTCGGAGGGTATAATATTCCTCTGGTGAGTGTTTTGGGGTTTCGCGGCGAGAGATGACCCGGAGGTCCGTGTTGGTTTTGTGTTTATGAGAGACGAAGGTTTTTCGAGATTAGGTGAAAGGTCCTTTCGTAGCCGTTTAGTCAGGAAAGTGAGGACTATATCAATTGAAATCGAATGACGACAACAATATCTTTTTAGGTAAAACATGTGTTAAGCTGTATTCGTAAGAAGTGCTCATTAGGGTGATAGAGTATATTGTGTTCCTTTTTAGTGTGTTCCATTTCGTTCGATGTTATTATTACTGCAGGTGATTCCTACCACAGCGTCTAGCACTGGTAGTGAGTGTGTTCTGATAGCTAGCAATGATACCTGATATCATGATCCCTGACAGGTCACTCTATGGTCGAGCGGTATAGTTAAGTCATATGTAATTTGATATTGGTGAAATCGTCGAGTGGGTGGCTCTACTCAAATCCCACTACTAGACATGGAACAGGAGTCAGGATGGAATTATTTGCTTTAAGTCTTTGGTATTTTGATTATAATTAACCCCGATGTATGCATAAGGTCATCACAGCTTGCAGGTGATGATCCTAAGGTCATATATGAATGTCTTTGATTTGATTCGAACGAGAGAGTATTTTAACTACTTTTTGAGAGATGAAAATTTTAGCAAGCATACCAAATTCATTACAAACATATGGTACTTAAACGTTTTTGTCATTGGAAACATTACAAAAGTCCTAATAGGGTTCCCTTGTTGCTCCTGCTGGTTTGTTCATCACCCTCCTCCTGCTCCTCCGTCATTCTTCTCAGTTGGACATTTTCTCTTGAAGTGTCCCGTTTCACCGCATCGGTAGCACACTCGGCCTACCTTGGTGTTGGTGATTGAAGGGAGGTGCTGGGTTTGGTTCCTGCAGAAACGGGCAGTATGTCCGTTCTTGTTGCAGTTTTTACAGTGTATCACCCGGCAAACCCCATTGTGATGGAAGTTACACTTGTTACACTTTGGGAGTGATCCCTTATATGGTCTGGCCGGCGCTTGGGTGATAGACCTTGTGGTTAGAGCCGAGGCACGTGTCGTGACTGCTGTTGTAATGGCAGGGGTAGCCACGGACTGCTATCTCCTAGCAAAATTTTGAGGTAGGTTACACTCCTTTTTGTTCCAAAACTCTCGTTTCTTGTTCGTAGGTTTGTGGCCTGAGGCGCCTTCATTGGCAGACACCCACCGGTGTTCCTGATTGTTACAACAATTTGTATTGTCGGCACCACTTCCATCTCTGTTGGCATTGTTAGCATTGAGTTGCGCCATGACGGTTGTCACTGCTGCCGTGACTGCAGCTTGAAAGGTAGCAGGGTCTATCTGTAGGGTTGCTGCCTTGCTTGTTGGCTGGTTACCTTCTTGGGAAGACATAATCCTGTTGTACGAGGAGAAACGATGTCGTGAGTAGGGATGATTATTTCTAACTATATCCTTACCATTTATATACACATATGTAAATTTCTCACTTTACTGAACTATTCTCAGTGTTTCTGCTAACGTCCCTAAGACGGAGTTATGGTAGTGGGTAGAAGTAGGTTTCGTACAGGCGTTAAGCTTTACTTATCTTAGGATCATGTTTGTCCGAACACACTTAGCTGAGGAGTTTTGATGGGATCTGGTATATTAGTGCTGGTATTATCGCACCCTATAGGTCTACGAAGAAGGCACCTTTCAACCAAAATGTTTAAAGGTGAGACGATAATGAGTCTTTAGAATGGCTATACGTCGCGAGAATAGGAGTGGAAGAGATAACTAATAGGCGTCTAACCCTATAATTAATTACTTATAGGGGGTGATCCTTATTAGTCACGTCTATAATCGCATAGTGCATACCAGTTATACATAATCTGAGATAGAATAGACCTTCGAATAAATGACTCTACTCTAAGTCCACAACTAAACAAGGAACAAGAAATAGAGCAATAGATATAGATTCTGAGTCTATAATATCGTTAATTATGTATAACCTTAGTGTATGCACTCAGGCATTATAGACCTACTAATAGGGGTCTTTAGTTTTCACATAAGTTGGTTATAGTATCACAAAATACTCCTATAGTATTTTAATATTACGTTTGGTTCTTAACGATTTTCTTGTATGGGCGTTGGTAAGTTGATAGACTTGTTGTCCACCATGACTATCCCCCGGCACATGTTAGTCATTTCTCGGACGAATATAGTTGATCAGGCTATATCCCTCCCAGACTTGATTGCATATCCCAGGGCATATTCACATTGCACAACTTCTCTATTTTTAACTTTTGTGTTTTCCTTAGACATGACACTAAACCGGTATGCATGTATGTACTTTTAACAAGAAATTATTTATTTCTAAAAGTATAGTTATTTGAAAATGTTACATCAGAGACCTTAGTCCCAATGCATTTATAGTTTGTATATCTTATGTGGTTCGATATACTTAGTTCACTATAACAATGCTCTGATACCAATCTGTCACACCCCTAAACCAAGGATGGCGGAAACGTCCGGGGGTGGAGGACTTCATGTATAGTATCATAACAACGAGTATAATAGTGCTCAAAGTAAATACAACCATCATAAATATAATTGAAAGAGTTACACCAAAGTATATGTTTACATGATTCAAATCAATTACATTATGATGACAAAATGAACTATTTGACGATTTATCGTCCCATCCTCAAAATGTTGTTGGTTTTCCTGTTTCACTGATTTCCTGAGAATACAAGTAGTTTTGAAAAAGTGTCAACAATTAAGTTGGTGAGTTCATAAGAGTTTTGTTTGAGGAAGAAACTGTTTTCCTTGTAAAAGCGATAGAGTTTGATCTCCAGAAAAAACAATATTTTCTTAATTAAGTGTGAAAAGAATGTTCCTATGTTATGTGATAATGCACCCTAGAAAGACCCATAAATTCCTTCTATAATCGCCCAGCGTATATAAGTTATATAAAATTTAAGTTAAATAAACCGTTGAATTTAATGGGTCTGCCCTAGGTCCACAACCAAACAAGGAACAGGAGATAAGGCGGGTCCACCAATTCTAAGTCGATTATGACTAGATTCTTATATAACTCTAGCATATACACTTAGCAATTATAGCTGAAGTCTAACAATTCTAGATGAAATATAGTTTTAACAGAGATATGATTCCAAAGAAAATCCTATATTTTCCTTATAAAAGTTATGTGGTCCTAAATCCCAGGACCGAAAGTAAACAAGTATTTTCCATACTTAAAGATATAAAAGCGATTTTAAATCGACATAAAACCCTTTTTAAAGTTAGGTGGTCCTAAATCCCAGGACCGAAAACAAGTATATTTCCATACTTATAGATATAAAAGCGATTTTTAAATCGGCATAAAACCCTTTTTAAAGTTAGGTGGTCCTAAATCCCAGAACCGATAACAAGTATATTTCCATACTTAAAGATATAAAAGCGATTTTAAATCGGCATAAAAACCTTTTTAAAGTTAGGTGGTCCTAAATCCCAGGACCGAAAACAAGTATATTTCCATACTTAAAGATGTTTCCTGTGAGTTAAATCGACATAACTCGCTAATTTAAACAGAACCCGTAAATCTTATGATTTATTAATAGAACATGTGAGCTATTATAACCATGCTAAGACTAGTTTAGATGGCCTCGTAACACGACGTTCTTCAGGCGTCGCACGTTAAATGACACTTGTCACTACAGACCTGCCGGTCTAGCTGTTGCATACAGCTCAGGTGTGGGTTGTCAAACCCAATATAGATCTATACACAACTATCACGCTCTCCCTACAAGAGACTCTGGTTATAATTTACAGGACTTTTTGATTTATTACCATGAAGGTAACTCGAAGCGAATGACTCAAAAATTTATTCATTAACAGATTTACGTGAACTTAACTGAAAACCTTTGGTAAATGAGTTTGAAATGTAAATGATACATAAACTATACCCAATATTCAAAGGAGGCCCAAAAGCTCAAAGGCCCAAAACGGATTTCGCTCCACTGTGATGCGTACGCTTATCGTACCATCTTGGTACGCGCAACGTATTGAGGTTCCAAGGCTTACGCGCAGCGTACACTGTGTTACGCCCAACGTACTAACGGTTTAAGCACTTTTTCCATTAAGTGCTTAATACTCTATTCTTTTACGTCCAGAAGTCAGATCTTACCCTATTAAGACGACCTAAGGCATAAAGTTGGCAACTTTATGCCTTTGCATGTCTCATATGCTCCCAACACCCTCATTAAGACCTTTTTAAAGCTCTTAACCCATGCATGAGGTCAAGATACCCACCAAGACTCCATTTTTATGTTGAGAAAGGACTAAGGGACCTCAGATCTGGCATTTCCATCCTTTGGAGTTGCATAACTCACCAATAGAGGTCCAAAATCAACCAAAAGGGACAAAGATGAAAACCCTAGCTAGATCCATCCTTTCCATCCTTTGGAGTTGCATAACTCACCAATAGAGGTCCAAAATCAACCAAAAGGCCACAATGCACTCTTTGAAGCTCAAGAATGGTCTCACAAGTTTCTCTGGAGTGTAAGGACGTTCTAAGGCAGTGGGGGCTCTCTAGGGTTAAGTCCAAGGGACTTAAGGTTGCTTAAATAGGTCTCATGTCCGAAAATTAGGGTTTTGGACCCCTGGCACGTACGCCCGATGTACATACGGGTACGCCCAGCCCCTCCGCGTCCACCCATGCGTAGTACACTAAGCGTACACTTAAGTACGCCCATCGTACTTAAAGGACCATTTATGGTAAAATGCCATTTCTTGAGGGTTTTGAGACATACCAGTTTTAGGGTGTTACAACTCTCCCCCAATTGAACTAGACTTCGTCCTCGAAGTCCGTAGCTATAAACAGTTCGGGGTAATGCTCCCGCATCTCCTCCTCCGGCTCCCATGTCTATTCGGAGCCCTTCCGGTGCTGCCATTGTACCTTTACCAGCTTCACTTCTTTGTTCCGAAGACCCTTCGTCTTCCTATCTAAAATGGCGACCGGCTTCTCGACGTAATTCAGTCTCCCATCCACCTGAATGTCATCCAAGGAAACAACTGCGGACTCGTCAGTAACACACTTCCGAAGCTGAGACACGTGGAATGCATTATGAATCTGACTAAGCTCCTCAGGGAGCTCTAAGCGATATGCCACCTTGCCCACCCGGGCTGTGATCCTGAATGGGCCTATGAACCGAGGCCCCAATTTGCCCCTCTTCCAAAACCTAATAATCCCTTTCCAAGGAAACACCTTCAGTAGTACAAAATACCCCACCTGAAACTCGAGATCCGAACGCCGTCGGTCAGCATAACTTTTCTGACGGCTCTGCGCGACTCGCAACCGGTCACGCACCTGCTGAATCAATCTGGTGGTCTTGAGCACTACCTCAGTGCTCCCCATGACCTGATTCCCAACCTCGTCCCAACACACCGGGGTCCTACACCTCCAACCATATAACATCTCGAATGGGGCGCGGTCTATACTAGCATGATAACTATTGTTGTACGAGAACTCTGCCAGTGGGAGGTATGTATCCCAACTCCCTCCAAAATCCAGCACTCATGCTCGAAGCATGTCTTCCAGCATCTGGATCGTCCTCTCACTCTGACCGTCCGTCTGAGGATGGTACGTCGTACTAAAATGTAGCTGAGTGCCCAGTTCCTCGTGGAACTTCTTCCAAAACCTGGAAGTAAACCGGACATCCCTGTCGGAGACCACAGACACGGGCACCCTATGTCTAGCCACCACCTCAAGCACATAAATATTTGCCAACTTCTCCGCGGATATACTCTCGGAAATCAGAATAAAGTCGGCACTCTTTGTCAGTCTTTCTACAATCACCCATATAGCTTCCACTCCCCTCGCCGTCCCAGGCAACTTTGTGATGAAGTCCATGGTGATCTCTTCCCACTTCCACATGGTAATAGGTAGTGGTTGAACCTTGCCATGAGGCCACTGGTGCTCGGCCTTAACCTTCCTGCAAGTCAAGCACCGCTCCACAAACCAGGCGATCTCCCGCTTCATGCAGGGCCACCAATAACCCAGCCTCAAGTCCCTATACATTTTCGTAGCTCCTGGGTGTATAGAGAACTTGGACTTGTGCGCCTCCTCTAATAGCCTTTGTCTCAGTCCCCCTGTCACTGGTACCCATACTCGACCACATTGCGTCAAAAGGCCGCGGCTATCCTTCACAAACAAAGGATACTGCCCCCGAATCTGCTCGATCTTCCAATTCTTCTTCTTCACCCCCTCGACCTGAGCCTCCTTGATCATGTCCAACAAAGGGGGAGTCACCGTCATCCTCATGAAAATGTCCCTAATCGGGGACCCTGCCGTCTTCGGCTCAATGCATCAGCCACCACGTTGGCTTTCCCTGGGTGATATAGAATCTCGCAATCATAGTCCTTCAACACATCCAACCACCTCCTCTGTCGCATGTTGAGGTTCTGCTGATCCATCAAATACCTCAGACTCTTATGATCGGTGTAGATAGTGAACCATACTCCATATAAGTAGTGCCTCCAAATCTTGAGGGCAAACACCGGCTGCTCCCACCTGGCTGGTCACCTCGCCCCACCAATCCCAGGCTCTGTCTCTCAGCATACATGAAGCAAATCCAACCTTTGCTGCATCTGGGCAAGAACTCATACGTTGTGCGTTCTCAATGTCCGCCACCCAGCGTCGGCTGAAAATGGGGTCCCTGACCCCGAAAAACTCTGGCGCCCCACACGCCTTGAACTCCCGGAACGAGGGAGTTCGGGCCCCAATCTGGCCCGCAGCAATCTCAGCCCTGAATGATCTGAGCCTCTCCTCCATGATCTCCATAATGCCCTCCTTGACCGTCCCAAAAATGACTGAGGTAGCGTCAAGGATGCCCTTCGTAACCTCGGCTGCAATGATATCGCGCAGTCTCTCATCAATAGGCTCAGTACCGCTGCCCGATCCAGACCCAGACCCCGATCCAGACCCTGATCCGGATCCCCCTGTCCCAAAGCGTGTCACCACCATGCTGAACTGTAATGTCATAAACCATAATAATCAGGTCATATATATAGGGGATCTTCCCACACCGGTCCTTCTTAGAGCTGTCAGGTCTAACATTGGTTCGGGTACAGGTCCTGTGCTTTCAGTAGTATGGGCCTAATACTACCTTCCACACCTACCCGTACTTTTCCCCAAGGCTCTACCTGATAACTCCAATTCGCCCCAAAATAAATCATAACCCACAAACCACTGCATAACCCAAATCCCAGGCTGTCCTAAGATTTGCTCTACCCATATTAATCAGACCAATCATAACAGGTTGCCTTTATGCATGCAAATTATACACAGAAAAGGATCAAATAGACTTTCGAATAAAAGATTCTACCCTAGGACCACAACCAAACGGGGAACAGGAAATAAGGCCAAATCAATCATTCTGAGGCTATAAGCTCCTAACCGTATACAACTTTAAAAGCATACACATAGCAAGTCTCATACGATCATCAAGTTCAAATATCAGTAAAACATGGCTAACATATTGGGAACTACTTACTTGGCTCAGCCGATCGCGCGCGTTGCACTCTCTTCTTTCCATTTCTCAAAAGTTTTAAACTTTTATTTTGAAAATAATTCATCATTTCCTTAGTTTGAGTTCTGGCACACCCGAGAGTGTGCCCGAATCTCTCAAACCAAGGCTCTGATACCAACTTGTAACGACCCAAATTTTCATAGAAATTTTCATTTTAATTAATAAAACACATTTGCATAAACCATGAAATTCCAACATAAATGTTCTCAAATCAGTATTCATTACAACTTATTTATAACATCAGAGTGTCCCCGAAACATGTTCGTGAAAGAGAGATAGAGTGCACGCCGCGGCATCAGGCCTTGCCCTTGCCCTTGGGCTCAGATGTACCTGAAACAATTCCACAAACTGTAAGCGAATGCTTAGTGAGTTCCCCAGAGCATACCACACATACAATTCAATTATCACATATCATATTAGCCCTATGGCTACATACATCACATAAGTCATGCATACAACCGATAAGGATGTCGCGGGCTCGTCCCCAGGGTCTTACTCCAGGATGTCATGGGCTCTCCGCATGGTCTTACACCTAAGTGCCATGGGCTCTCCCATGGTCTTTGGTAGGAAAGCCATGGGCTATCCACATGGTCTTACATCCGAGTGCCATGGGCTCTCCCATGGTCTTCCATACAACATACCACATATATCAAAAGCATATTTCCTAGTTCATACCAACTAACAAGTCACATAACACAATCGCAGCTAGGATACTACACATCATAAAATGGGCCGGCCTTGGTGCCTTAGACCCATTGGTATGGTGAGGAGACTCACCTCTGTCTGCTGAATACAAAAGTTGTTCACTTAGCAATCCGTAACCTCCCGTGCTGAATAATAATAATAAACAATGTCAGGACTTTAATTTATCGAAGGAAACCCAAAACCCAAACCCTTCCATGAGACCCAATTATCCATTCCTTGTTAATGGGCCCAAAGTCCAAGCCCAAAATCCTTAATTGGCCACTTGGCCCAATAAGGCCCAATCAATATGTCCATAATTCCCAGAATACCGCCAAGCCCAATATTCAAAGGAGGCTCAAAAGCTCAAAGGCCCAAAACGGATTTCGCTCCACTGTGATGCATACGCTTAGCGTACCATCCTGGTACGCGCAACGTATTGAGGTTCCAAGGCTTACGCGCAGCGTACACTGCGTTACGCCCAACGTACTAACGGTTTAAGCACTTTTTCCATTAAGTGCTTAATACTCTATTCTTTTACGTCCAGAAGTCAGATCTTACCCTATTAAGACGACCTAAGGCATAAAGTTGGCAACTTTATGCCTTTGCATGTCTCATATGCTCCCAACACCCTCATTAAGACCTTTTTAAAGCTCTTAACCCATGCATGAGGTCAAGATACCCACCAAGACTCCAATTTTATGTTGAGAAAGGACTAAGGGACCTCAGATCTGGCATTTCCACCCTTTGGAGTTGCATAACTCACCAATAGAGGTCCAAAATCAACCAAAAGGGACAAAGATGAAAACCCTAGCTAGATCTAAAGATTAAAGAAGAAAGATCCAAGCTTTTTACCTCTAGTAGCTTTGCAAGGTGCCTAATATGCAGGTTGTTGAATCAGCAACTCGTTTCGAGCTTGTTTATCCACCCCTTCTTCTTGGAAAGAACACTAAAAAGGCCACAATGCACTCTTTGAAGCTCAAGAATGGTCTCACAAGTTTCTCTGGAGTGTAAGGACGTTCTAAGGCAGTGGGGGCTCTCTAGGGTTAAGTCCAAGGGACTTAAGGTTGCTTAAATAGGTGTCATGTCCGAAAATTAGGGTTTTGGACCCCTGGCACGTACGCCCGGCGTACATGCTGGTACGCCCAGATCCTCCGCGTCCACCCATGCGTAGTACGCTAAGCGTACACTTAAGTACGCCCAACATACTTAAAGGATCATTTATGGTAAAATGCCATTTCTTGAGGGTTTCGAGACATACCAATTTTAGGGTGTTACAATGTACATGTTTGTCTTGTAGCCTCATGTAGAGAGAGATAAGTTGTCTTCAAAATCAGCTCTTTGTGTTTTTTTGGGAGATGGTATTGGTCAGAAAGGTTATCGGTGTTATGATCCATCAAATCAGAAACTATATGTCTCTCGCAATGTCACTTTTTTGGAGCATATTCCATTCTATAGCATTCATGTTCAATCACATGATGCAACCCGAGAGGAGCTTCGTACTATTGATTCGTTTAGCATTGACATTGATGATCCACCACATCTCACTGATCAATCACCTGCTAATGATCCACCACCTGTCGCTGATCCTCTGTCTGCAGATCATCAAGACCTCTCCCTCCATCGAGGCCTTATCGTAATAAGAAGTCCACAAAGCTTCCTGAATTTGTCTATTCCTCTTACTCACTAGTGTTTTCTGTTGGATTAGTGTCTAAGTCCATAACTATAATTGGTATGTACTTGACCCGACTCGGCATGGTCCATTTGGGTTGCATGGCATCGGAACATTTGGATAGACCGTTTATGAGGAAAAGACATTTTGTGACATATTAATATATTATAAGTTCTAATATATTAATATGAAATCATGTTATTTAATTAGTATTGATCAAGAATTAATTTGGACTTAATTTAGTGATCAAAAAGAGACTAATTAAATATATGGGGATTGATTGTGTAAATCATTCATTCTTATATATGTGGGCTTATGATCCAAGATTCCTTTATGTTGGGTTTAACCCATGTGGTGATCCATGGATACTCCATGGAGGTTAAAACCCATGGAGCATAAGGAATGGGTAAAGTCATGAGTTACATGGTGTAACCCTAATAGCCACACTATATAAGAATCCCTTTAGTTCAAGAAATTGGCACTAGTGATACATATTTTGAGGGCTAGCAAATTTGAACATGTATGTCTTCTTCTCATGGTTATTCCAAGAGTTCATGATGTTGTGTGAACCATTTGAGGTGTCACACTTGGGGCACTAGGCTCTCAAGCTTCATGGAGTCAAGCAACAACAACAAGGTATGTATTCTATCTATTTTATTATCCTAGTATCAATGTTTTGGTATGCTAGTTAGGATAATACCTTGGATACTCATATTTGCATGTATAATAGAGAAACATATATCCAAGGTATTTAGGGTTGTATGTACACTTAGGAGTGTTAGAATGCTCAAAACCCATCAGTGGTATCAGAGCCTAGGCTTGTTTTCAATTATACTTGATGCAAATTGCTGAAAAATGCTAAAAAAGTCGAATTTCGGGCATTCTGGGCACTGGACTCGCCGAGTCCATGAAGAAAATCATCCTACTCGGCGAGTAGGTTGATACACTCGACGAGTAGGAGCCCCAGACAGCATATTTTCGAGTTTTTTGGCTAGAAATGGACTAGAAACATTACCCTAAGATGTTTTTGAACTTATAAACTTGTTTTTGATGTGGTAATGTTCATACTAATCCAATTTCAAAGATAATTGTCAATAGATTCATGTTTTGTATTAGTTTAGTGATTAGGCTAATTACATGAAAAAGTTTGATTTGAATTATCTTGTTCTTATGAGTTGCTTAGATTAATAGAAAAGTTAATTGATTATGTGTTTTCAATCCATTTTAATCTAAGAGTTGATTCTAAAATGTGTTTTTGTAACTTGTCCTCAAGTTATATGAAAAGTCACATTTAAGTTTCATAAAACTCATAAAAGTTGGTAATGGTTACAAAAAATAAAGAGTCTTGTCCTCAAGTTATGGAGGTTCAAGAGTCACTTCATTAAGTAATAAAATGTGTAACCTTAATTAATTCCATAAGTTACAAAATAAAGAAAAAGTTACATTCTTTTATTAGTTTAAAGTCTTCCATAACTTGTCCTCAAGTTATGGAACTTGAAAAGTTTTTTAATTAAAACTAATTTAAACACATAAGTTATGGAATTAATTAGTTTTGAATAGTTTCAAAACTTGCCCTCAAGTTTTGGAATTTGAAAAGTTTTCTCTTATGAATACTTTAATTCCAAGTTAGCCCTTAGAATTTTAAAAGTTAAAATTCAAACCCTTATACTATTATTATAATTTTAATTATATAGATATGTATAAGATAAAGTCAATCTTACCGTTAGTAGGCCTCATTCACGAAGCCGGTCTATAAGGGGGGTATAAGGTTACTGCCTATAAAATGGCAGTTTAATGGGTGTCCACTCTCACCCACCGCTTCCTTGACTGGTGGAGGGTCGTTAGCCGAACGGGTAGGAAAGGACTATAATTCTCCCTTCATTAAAAGTATTAATGATAAATACTAAGTAACTAAACACTTGTAAATTCCCAATCTTAGTTACTTAGGAAAATGTGAATTTGGTGCTAGCCCATAAAATTACACTTTGTACCTTACCAAGTCGTTAGTGGAGCGTGTGTGGTTAACCGGCACACTAACATGGACTAGTAAGAGTGGCAAAGGGTAACTTAACTTTATTATAGATCGGTGGAGCGTGTGTGGTTAACCGGCACATCGATTAGGTAATATTGTTGAGGGTACCAAGTCAATTTGTATGGTTATTCACACCTTGTTTGTGATCCTCGGCATCCCAGTCACAAACTTGAGAGGGCACAATCGAGATTCAAACATGCCATTGAAAGTTCAATGTATCTCAAAAGATCTAGGAGTTTCAAATCCAATTAAAACTTAATTATATTTCGTTTTTCATGGTGGAAATTGGTAAATCGTCATTTACCTACCTTCAACTATTTTATAACTTGGATTACGGCATCCCTCTTCCAGTTATAAATAGGTTGTTGGGTCCTAGCCTTAATATTTCATATTGGGTGTTATATTAAGGACTTTAAATCAACTATCTTGAATATCTCCCAAAAGATGATCTTCCCAAATCTCTTGAAACAAGTTTTCCTAAAATGAAGATGATGTCCCATGGAAATCATACTTCTTTCACCTCCTCCAATTATTCTCCCTAACCCACAAGTTCCTGAAAAGTTTAAGGTCACTCAAGCAAAGGTCTATATGTGATCACATCTTGGAGATGTAGTCAGATATTGACAAGCCGGGAGAGTTGGGTGTCAAAGTCTTGAGAAAGTTGGTGACTCAACTATTTTCTAAGTCACATAGTGAGTTCCTTTGGGACTCCTGTGAAACAGACTATGACAAGACCCTTAATGATCTTATCTATTTGCTAAGATCAACTTCCTAAAACTTTATGGACATTGACAATGATGACATTGGATATCTAGTAAAGCTCTCTCTTCCCAAGGGATCGGCCATAGTCAACTTGGTTGACCAAATGGTAAAGAGATAGGCTAAGTCTGAGATAGTCCCATTATCAATGGTCCATTGCCAAAGAAAGGGGCATTGGTTGCGAAGCTGCCAAATTTACCTAAGGATGTTAAAGTCAATAAGTTTGACTCTACTTCAGGTAAAGTCCACTATCTAACTCTGCTAAGTTTCTATTATGAGATTCTTGATACATGATGTGACTGGGTCACATGGTGATGTTTTAAGAATCAAAGAAAAAGTGAAGAAACTTAAAGAAAGAATATGCTGAATCTGATCGCGTAGATGGATTTCTATCACATAGTTTGAAGATCGGATTCTTGAGCTACTTCTTAGGAGTTATGATATATTGCTTAGGAATAAATAACAACAAAGTTTTCATGTGCTTTTGCATTGTAATGATAGTTTTTCCGCAAAGTTTTAAAATAAAAGAAAAAATTTTTGATTTTATTTATTTTAAAATATCCTTACAATGGCATTTGTGAAAACTTTTGTTGCTTATAAGATTCCATTAATAGCAAGAGTGGAAATATGAAATTGATTCTTTCATTTGTGGTAGTGTCTAAATTTACCAAATAAGGAAAGATTCTCATCACCTAAGTTTCAGTTGGATAGAAACTTGGAATCATGCAAGTTGTATAGCATGATGAATAAGAACTTTCAAGCATTGGAAAAATTAAGACTAACTACTTGTTCACATGGATGTGTGAGTCAAGTAAAGGATCGAGTACACATTCTTGTGCACTGATCAAGCCCACCACAAATAATCGTTAAGACTATTCATCATTATTTACTAAAATTCAGTAAATATGGTTATACTTACAAGCTTAAGTGTAATTCTGAGACATTGGAAAAGGTTTCAATGTATGGCAAAGCGAATAAGAAGAATCAACTTAGGCAGAAAGATAAAAGTTTCTCAAATCTAAAAAGATGGGAGAGTACTTTAGTATCATGTTATATAATCATCTTAATGATTAAGAGACCTTATCACAATTCATCCTCTAAGTGCATTCTGGTAGCTAAGAAGAGGAGCTATGAATTGTTGAAGTGGTTAAATCAAGAAGATGATTTATACTTCGTTCCAAAAACAATTCTTAGAGTTATACTCTAAGATTGTAACTTGAGTGACATGTCTTAAAGAAGGTTTAAAACACTTGTCAAATGTAAAGAGTAAAAGTTTTCTACTCTTGTACATTTGAAATTGGTAAGTTGTGATGTTTTGGATAAAACAAAGACCAACTAAGGTCAATTGTGTGAAGTGTTTGTCTTGATTAGAATCCACACTATCTCTTGAATATCTGACAAGAAAGTCTTATATGTCAAGAGGACAGTGGGAGTCTTAAAGGTCTTGAAAGTCTCAAGAACTAATCAAGAATAAAACCTGAAGTTCTTCACTAGCACACGACTTGAGGTTTATAACCTATCGTGTTGACATATTCTGTGCCCATTCCAGTTAAAGTTGGCTTTGCATATGAGTTCTTAGAGTTCTCAATTGGTTGCACAACAACTTGGAAGCAATGGCAGGCCCTTGAGTTGCCAGGTGGCAAGAAATTAAGATTGAGTTCAGTCCATATGAGTTTGGATTTGTCATTATCCTTGTCTTGTGACTATGGTTTTGACAATTCACATGGATAAGAACACATACACCATTAAATCTAAGGGTCATAAGGTTTCTCTCCGATTCATGAAAATGATGGTGAGGAAACACTTCCACCAAGTAGATTTGAAGTAGATAGCAATTGTGATATTTGCATTCTCAACGTCGTTAGTGGAGCTGTGTGGTTAACCGACACACTAGCATGGACTTGTGAGAAGTGGCAAAGGTCTAAACAATTAAGACTATGATTACGGCATCCCTTTTCATAGTTTTGAAATTGTTTAGACACACCTGTGAGCTATCTAAGATAAGGTGTATGACATTGATAAAGTTTTATCAAAGCAATCTAGTATCAGAAATCTGAACTTTGGTAAGAAAGTCAATAAAGTATTGTTTTTTCTAGAAGTTCAACTGATTTCTGAGTACATGTCAAAGCTAGTGGGAGCATAAGTGTTATGCTAATAATCATCATGTTAGTGGGAGCATGATAATTATGATAAAGGTTGCAAGTTAGCAATGTTAATTATAGAAAACAAAAGGTTTCAATTGGGAAAAAGTTGTTTTGCTATAATTAAAGGAGAGGAAATTATACTTCATCTCAAATCTAAAAGCTTAGATTGAGGTTTTAATCGTATTTAGTCAAGTATATATATGAATGTTATGTTGGAATGGCTCAACATAAGAAAATTCTAATATAGGGTCCATTATTTGCGTTCTAAAATTCGATTATGATTACGACATCCCTTTTCATAATCTGAATTATGAGAACTTGGCAAATTGAAATGAAAATATTATAGCAAAAGACTGGTTTAGTCTTTATGTGATACATCATGAATCGTGTCCCATATGCTTCGGATATAGGATCGATTGCATGTGCTATATTCATCCTTTCTAAAATTTTCCAAATGCCTGGGGCATTAAGAAGAGAAAAGGTCTAGAATTGGATATGACTAAAAGGATTAAACAATTGTCGAGGATAATCTAAGGTTTACCAAAGATTGGTTGCTCAAGGACAGTTGGAAGTATAATGATAATACTGGAAGGACCATATTGACATAATCTGTAAGGAGAAAACTCTTGTTCAGAAGTGATAGTCAAAATGGAATATGGAAATGTTTCAAAGTTAGAAATTATTCAATCTGTGTAAGATTAGGAAACTTAATGCAAGAAGGATGTTTCCAAGGAGTTGATCTCCTTTGGAATGCTCTGTAATGTTTTTGTCAAGTCTATCTGACTTTGTGCATAATCATTAGAAGAGGATCAATGCATATAAGTTTAGAATCTAACAGATTTCAGTAAATGGCATGAATTTGGAATTCTTGCATTTGCAGTAAGGATTTGGGACTATGAAAAGAGGATCATTGGAGTTATGTTCAATTGATCTATTTCACAAAGTAAAGATCATAGACAAACATAGTATGCATACTTGGTGTATGGCATGACTAGTGTTTAGAAAACATAGTGTACATGCTTGGAGCATGGGACAACTATTGTTTTAAATTCAAGAATAAAGTTGATAGCTGAAACAGTATACAATGAATAATGTGTAATCATATGGTGATAAATAAAAGGTGTTTTATTTATGTTCATAGGTTTTGATACCATATTAGATTCTATTATTATTGTGTTTCATTTTGCATGTTTTGACTTCCAGAATAACTAGGTCGTTCTTCCTGATTGACTAAGTTATTCAAACTATCCACAGTCGGTCATATGTTGGAAGTAGATATGAATCAAGACTGTCATGGGTTGGCTTGTAGAGGTCTAAGATGTTGGACAAGGGGCTACAACACTCATGAGTGCTCATAAGTTCTGAGTATTGGATTCAACCCGCGCTCATTGGAATCACTTCATGGATTTTATCACGAGTGATCATGAGACGATAATATCTTATATTCTTCAAACCTAGAGATATGAGTTGTTACTATGAGTTGGTTGTACATTGATTGCACGAAAACGCATTCGGTAACTTGGTGTTATAAAACGTGCCTTTGTGTATGATTCAACAAGTAGTAGAACAAGCCATATGAGTCGAAGTTTATCCATTCCTTTTACCTTTGGGATAAAAGCGATATCTGTGGGCCCCTCGATGATTTGATAATGACAAATGGAAGTGCTCGGCCGAGCCAGGACTGATTTGATTTGTTCAATTAGTCAGTCGTCATAAATCGGAAATCGGGAAACAACAAATGGACAGAGAGAATGATTATAATCCATGTCTCAGTCCATATGATATCTAGAATGGAGGAATATATGATCCCTTATCTAATGGACAAGTCATTGACAAAGGTCAGAGTTCATCTACAAGGTCAGAGTTCGACAGCGGCTTTTGAGAGCTACGATTGCCAGTTGGTTCCTGAAGTCATACGCAATAATAGTTTTAGACTTATCCAAGTGGGAGACTGTTGGATTAGTGTCTAAGTCCATAACTATAATTGGTATGTACTTGACCCGACTCGGCATGGTCCATTTGGGTTGCATAGCATCGGAACATTTGGATAGACCGTTTATGAGGAAAAGACATTTTGTGACATATTAATATATTATAAGTTCTAATATATTAATATGAAATCATGTTATTTAATTAGTATTGATCAAGAATTAATTTGGACTTAATTTAGTGATCAAAAAGAGACTAATTAAATATATGGGGATTGATTGTGTAAATCATTCATTCTTATATATGTGGGCTTATGATCCAAGATTCCTTTATGTTGGGTTTAACCCATGTGGTGATCCATGGATACTCCATGGAGGTTAAAACCCATGGAGCATAAGGAATGGGTAAAGTCATGAGTTACATGGTGTAACCCTAATAGCCACACTATATAAGAACCCCTTTAGTTCAAGAAATTGGCACTAGTGATACATATTTTGAGGGCTAGCAAATTTGAACATGTATGTCTTCTTCTCATGGTTATTCCAAGAGTTCATGATGTTGTGTGAACCATTTGAGGTGTCACACTTGGGGCACTAGGCTCTCAAGCTTCATGGAGTCAAGCAACAACAACAAGGTATGTATTCTATCTATTTTACTATCCTAGTAGCAATGTTTTGGTATGCTAGTTAGGATAATACCTTGGATACTCATATTTGCATGTATAATAGAGAAAACATAGATCCAAGGTATTTAGGGTTGCATGTACACTTAGGAGTGTTAGAATGCTCAAAACCCATCATTTTCCTCCTTTATTGCTAATGTACATCATCTCTCTAAGCCAACATCTTACAAAGAGGCAGTTTCTGATCCCATTTGGCAGACCGCTATGGCTGAGGAACTTGCAGCTCTTTATCAGACTCATACATGGGACCTGGTTCCACTTCCGCCCGGAAAGCACACGATTGGTTTTCAACAAATTATGGTGGATCCGTTGAGCGTTATAAATTCAGACTTGTTGCGAAAGGGTACGTGCAAAAGTATGGTATGGATTATGAGGAGACATTTTCTCCTGTTGCAAAAATGATGACTGTTCGCACCTTGATTGCAATTTCTTCCATTTGCCAATGGAAGATTTATTAGATGGATGTAAAGAATGCATTCTTGAATGGTGATCTTCATGAGGAAGTATACATGTCTCCTCCCCATGGTATTGCTCACCAACCAGGTGATGTTTGTCGACTTCAGAAGGCACTATATGGCCTCAAACAGCCCCTCGTGCTTGGTTTGAGAAATTTTCTATGGTGATTACTTCACTTGGTTTTCAACCAAGTAACCATGACTCAGCTCTATTTGTTCGATGTACGAATGCAGGTCGGGTTATTCTTTCCTTATATGTCAATGGCATGATAATTATTGGTGATGATCATGATGGTATAGAGTCTTTAAAGTGTGATTTGGATCACAATTTTGCTATGATAGACTTGGGTTTGCTACGTTATTTCTTGGGGATTGAAGTTGCTCAGTCTCCAAAGGGTTATCTTTTATCTCAAACGAAGTATATTTCAGATTTGTTTGAACGCTCACGACTCACGAATAATCGGACAGTTGATACGCCTATAGAGAGTAATGCAAAGTACTCTCCAACTAATGGTGTCCCTTTATCAGATCCATGCCCTTATCGTACCATTGTAGGGAGTTTGGTTTACCTGACTGTCACTAGACCGGATATTGCTCATGCAGTTCATGTGGTTAGACAGTTTGTCACTGCTCCTACTACTGTTCATTGGGGAGCTGTTCTTCGTATTTTGAGATATCTACGTGGTACTCAGTTCCGCACTCTTATGTTTCCATCTACATCCTCTCTTGAGTTGCGTGCCTATAGTGATGCAAATCGGGATAATGATATTTATGTTCGTAAGTCCATTACTAGGTATTGTATTTTTATTAGAGATTTATTGATATCATGGAAAAGCAAGAAACAAGATGTTGTCTCTCGATCTTCTACAAAATCTGGGTATTGAGCCATGGTTATCACCACTTGTGAGATTGTTTGGTTGAGATGGCTTCTTGCAAATATGGGCTTTCACATCTCTCAGCCAACTCCTTTGTATTGTGACAACGAGAGTACGATAATGATTACCAAGAATTCAGTGTTTCATGAGAGCACAAAGCACATTGAGAATGATTGTCATTTCACACGACATCATCTCCAGAAGGGCACTATCTCCCTTCCTTATGTTACTTCCTCTTTGCAAATTGTTGATATTCTTACGAAGCCGTTGACTGCTCCTCGATTCCATTTTTTGTCTGACAAACTCTCAATGCTTATTGTTGTTGCATTCTGAGTTTGAGGGGGGATGTTAGCCTAATAAGATTTTGGGCTTTATCTTGTATTAGGTTTTATGATTGGGCCTTTTAGCTAGGAAAACTTAATTAGCTAGTCTATATATCATGTCTTTCCCTTTCATTGTATTTGTACTTCTCTTTGATAATAATATGAAGCCCAATCCATTATATGTCTTTCACTTGTTAGTTTACACACCAAAGTGAGCCAATAAGTCTAAACATCGAAATGACTTGCATGAGTTTCATCCCAGCATGCATCCAAATGTGACTAACTGTGGTTACATGTTTTCGTTAGAGCTAGTGGCTCTAGTGGCAGTACTAACTGTGTCTTAAATATATGTCGAATGTCACCATAGTGTCACACCCCGAAACCGATGGCGGAAACATTCCGGGGCGGAGGACGTCATGTATAGCATCACAACCAATGTATAATAGCAACCATAGCAACACAACCATCACAGTGTATACATATAGGAAAATGTTTACATTAGTTTGAAAACTTGTTTGAATTACATCAGAGAGTATATATATAAAAATAAACATAAGACTCTTATTACTCCAGCTTCTCAAAAACCCAGCAAGTACCTATCTACTGATTTCCTGAGAATACAAGCAGTTTGAAAATATCAGCATAAAGTTGGTGAGTTCATAAGCGATAGTGTGTAATGAAAACTTATTGGTGAGGTTGTAGAAGTGTTTGTATCGTTTCAAGAAAATCCGATATTTTCTTTAGTGAGAATGTAGCATTATCAGTTCCGTATAAACCATGAATGTTCGTTATTGAAAACTGTAGTGATATGTGAAAATACTACTTCATGTGACTAGCTAAGGCTAATCATGAAGTATAAGTATATTGTATATGAAATCCTTGCATAATCGATTTTTGGTTGAAAACCCTGGCTTCAGCCATTATACGTAGTGTGTGTTAGTTCTATTTAGTGTAAATAAAACTGTTGAAGAGTGACAGGTTGTAAACTTAAGGGTGAATTATACATAATGTGAGTCGTATAACCATACTTGATATGACTAGAGACCTTTCCAACATTCTTCAGGCGTCGAGTTAAATGACATTTGTCACCCTGGGCATGCCTGCCCAACTGTAGCAAGCAGTTCGGGTGTGGGATTGTCAGTCCCGAATAGATCTATTCACAAATCTCACGCTCTCCCTCCAGGAGACTCTGGTTATACTATGATAGGATTTATCCCTGTACACCTAAGGGTACAGTATTGAAGTAGCGCCTCACAGTATCGTACAATCTAGTTTAAATGTAGTGTAGTAGCGTTCTACCGTAGTGAAAAAAACCGTATATGTACCGTATGAATACCATGATAAAGTAGTGATGTATACTGTAAACTGTTTCTATCTTAGTGCATATGTTTAGTAGTGAAAGTTTCTATACTTGTTATGTTTAGAAAATCCCAAACTATACCGATTATAGTTTGCATGTATAACGTAGTGAATAGCGAGTCCGAAAAACTATGCAATTTTAGTGAAAACGTCCCTTATGCTCAACTCAATACCAAAGGGTTAAAGTATGAGAATTGCATGAGTTTTGAAAACATTTATGTTTAGCTTGTATCCCCCCTGAAAACGTTAAAAATACGGAAAATGTAGGGGTATGAACTCACCTTGAGCGAGTGGTTTTCACGAAAGTCTGGTACGAGATGTTGAGTGCCTAGTGAAACCTCGAACTCAACTTGATCCTAATACATGTAATGCCACACACATAGGAGTCAAATGAAGGTTTCTCACTACTAAATACCATTGGAATTCATTCTAGATACTTGAAACTATGCGTACCAAGTGATAGGACCTTGTAGGATTGAGTATAGGGGGTGTATGGCCACCTTGAGTGGGTGTGCGGCCATGGGTGTGCGGCCGTACACTCAGGAAATGAGGTGCCTTCGTAGTGTTCTCAAGGTCCATACTCACATCCACGAAGTGTTCTAGGTCTATACTCACTTGAAGTGCAAGATAGGGGTCTTAGAAGTGGGTTTGCGGCCCTATGATGAGTGTGTGGTCGCACACTTGAGTGTGCTGCCGTACAGGTGTGTGGCGGCCGTACACAGGTGTGTGCGGTCATACACCCCACACCAAAATGTCCAAAAATGCCATTTCCAAGGTGCAAAAAGGCTAGGGGCATGTCTATCTCGAATATGGAAGTCAAACTCTCACTTTGGAGGGTGTTTTAAGGGTGTGCGGCCACACTCTCTTCCAACACGAAGAACATGTCCATTTTTGGTGCACTTAAGGCTTAGATAGAGGGGTCTTTCATGGATTGTAAGCTAGAGGAAGAAGTACTCACGTTCTTGAAGCTTTGGAAGGTTCAAAGTTGGAGAAACTTGAGAGAATAGAGTTGTGTGCTGCCAAGGTGCTAAAGGAATGAAAGGAAGGAGGCTACCCTTTATATAGGGGTAAGGGTGCTGCCCAGAAGTGAGTGTGCTGCCAAGGGAGTGGGTGTGCGGCCGCACACCCATGTGTACAGCCGTACACTCCTCCAAGAGGTGTGTATGGCCCGGTTTTCTCACTATGCTACACTTTGACTCATTCCTAAACTCAACCTTGGTCAAATGCAAGCTTAGAACACTTAAATGAACCCTTGAATTGCACCATAAATCGACAAAACAAGTTAGATATTGATTGAATTGACTAAGTGTACAGGATTTAAGTTTCCGGGTTGTCACATCATCCCCCCGTTAGAGAGAATTTCGTCCCGAAATTCAGAAATAGAGTACAAATCATGAACTTGGAAAGAGGTGAGGGTACTTCTGCTTCATTGAATCCTCGCGCTCCCAAGTGAATTCAGGACCTCGCTTGGCATTCCAGCGAACCTTCACTATCGGGATGCAGCTCTGCTTCGTACACTTGACTTCTCGGTCCATGATTTCAACAGGTTCTTCCACAAAGTGTAGACCCTCGTCCAATTCGATCTCGTCGAGAGGGATCACAAGTGTCTCATCATCTTGAAGTTTTCTGCTATCTCGGTCGGAGATAATGGATACAGGTACCCCATGAAGGCGAACTATCTCTTGGATGTAGATCCGTGTGAGTCTCTCCATCTTGAAGTTTTCTTTGATTGGCAGGAAGTGGGTGGACTTCGTCAACCGATCGAAAATTACCCAGATGGCGTCGTGCCCACTCGGTGATCTAGGTAACTTAGTGATAAAATCCATCGTTATCCTTTCCCACTTCCACTCAGGTATTTCTGGCTGCTGAAGCAAACCTGAGGGCTTTTGATATTCCACCTTCACCTTGGCGCAAGTCAAGCACTTGCCCACGAAGGTTGCAATCTCTGCTTTCATGTTTGGCCACCAATAGAGCTGTTTGAGATCCAGATACATCTTATCTGAACCTGGGTGAACGAAGTATTTTGTCTTGTGAGCCTCATCCATGACAACCTCTCTGTACCCGCCGAACATTGGGGTCCAGATCCGGTTCATGAAATAGTACACTCCGTCTCCTTTGACCTCCAAGTTCCTGTCCATTCCCCGTAAAACTTCATCTGCCATGTTCTCGGGTTTTAAGGCTTCCAGCTGAGCCACTCTGATTTGCGCGGACAGATGGGAATGGATGGTCATTGTTAGTGCCTTCACCTTACGCCCTAAATACTCCTTTTGGCTGAGGGCATCTGCTACCACATTGGCCTTGCCAAGATGGTAACGAATTTCGCACTTGTAGTCACTGAGTACCTCTACCCATCGTCGTTGTCTCATGTTTAACTCCTTCTGATCAAAGATATGCTGCAAGCTCTTATGGTCGGTGAAGATAGTGCACTTGGTTCCGTAGATATAATGTTTCCAGATCTTTAACGCAAAGACCACTGCTCCCAATTCTAAATCGTGAGTTGTGTAATTGACTTCGTGTGTTTTCAACTGCCTCGAGGCATAGGCGATGACCTTTCCTCGCTGCATGAGCACACAGCCTAGGCCCTGATTGGACGCATCACAATAGACCACGAAGTCTTCCGTCCCTTCGGGCAGGGACAAGATAGGTGCGCTGCATAGGGTCTGCTTCAATGTTTGAAACGCAGTGTCTTGCTTGACTCCCCAACTAAAGGTTACCCCTTTTGCGTCAGGGTAGTTAAAGGCTTAGTGATTCTGGAGAAATTTTGGAGGAACCTGCGATAATAGCCCGCGAGACCCAGGAATTGCCGGATTTCTGTGGGTGTCTTTGGTGCAAACTAATTCTCTATCGCTTTGATTTTGGAAGGGTCCACGTGTATACCTTACTTGCTAACCACGTGACCAAAGAAATTCACCTTCCTGATCCAGAACTCACACTTTGAAAATTTTGCATATAGCTTCTCCGCCCTTAATGTTTCCAGCACTTGTCTCAAGTGCTGTTTATGATTGTCCTCACTCCGAGAATAAACGAGTATATCGTCGATGAACACGATCACGAACTTGTCCAGGAAAGGGCGGCACACTCGATTCATCAGGTCCATGAATACTGCCGGTGCATTGGTCAGACCAAAGGGCATTACTACAAATTCGTAGTGTCCATAGCGAGTTCGGAATGCTGTCTTGGGTACATCATTCTCGTGAACTCGCAACTGATGGTACCATGATCTCAGATCTATCTTTAAGAAATAACTGGCTCCCTGAAGTTGATCGAAGAGATCATCGATTCTGGGTAAATGATATCGGTTCTTGATGGTCAGCTTGTTCAGTTCTCGGTAATCAATGCACATCCGAAAGGATCCATCTTTCTTTTTCACGAACAAGATCGGAGCTCCCCAAGGTGAGGAACTCGGCCTTATAAATCCTTTGCTGATCAGCTCATTGAGCTGGCTGGATAACTCTTGCATCTCTGCTGGCGCTAAACGGTAAGGAGACTTAGCTACAGGAGTAGCTCCGGGGATCAAGTCGATACGAAACTCGACTTGATGCTCGGGAGGAATTCCTGGGAGGTCTTCAGGGAAGACATCAGGAAAGTTGCAGACTTCGGGGATGCTCTTGAGGTCTTTACCCTTTTGTGTCTCATCAACAACATGAGCTAGAAACGCATGGCATTCCTTCTGCAAGTACTTCTAAGCTTTGATGCACGAGATGATACGAAGGTTCGAACTGAGTTTATCTCCATAAACCATGAGGGTTTCGCCAGAGGGAAGGTTGAGGCGAATGGCTTTTTCGAAACAAAGGATATCAGCACGATTGGGGCTCAACCAATCCATACCGATAATGACATCGAAACTCTTAATAGATACAGGCATAAGATCGATAGGAAAGGAATGATTGCCTAAGGTAAGAGTACAGCCTATGAATATGTCGTTCGCGCTCTCTTTCCCTCCGTTAGCCATCTCGACGGTGAACGTTTCTGTTAAAGGTTGGGATTTACATTTGATTAGATGTTTGAATGCGTGGCTAACAAAACTCCTCTCCGCACCAGAATCGAAAAGAATGCATGCATGAGAGTTGTCAAGAAGGAACATGCCCGTAACCACGGTGGGATCAGCGACCGCTTCCTCCTGGCCCATCGCCAAAACCCTGCCTGTATTGCCACCAGTTGTTGCCTTGGGGTAGTTTCTCCTGAAGTGCCCAACCTCTCCACATCCATAACAAGCTTGACCAGCACCAGCACCCGCACCCGCAACCTGGTTGGCTGGTTGGGTTGGCACCTTGCAGTACCGAGCTGTGTGTCCCTTCTTTCCACAGCTGTTGCAACTCAGCTCACGGCAGGGTCCGTGATGATGGAAGCTGTACTTGTTGCACAAAGGTAGTTTCCCAGCATAAACACCGGTAGGAGCTTGGGTAGTTGGAACAGTAGCTGGAGCAGCAGCAGGAGCAGTAACAGCATGAACTGCCACTGTTTGTTGTTTCTTGGAGGGCTCCTGCAAAGACTGACCCTTGCGTTTGTTCCAGGATTTCCTCTTCTTCTCACCACTCTCCTTTTGCGGCTCGGCGACCGCTGATGACGCATCCAGATCGATTCCATGATCGATCAGGGTCTGAGCCAGATCCTTGGCGCTCTCAAATGTAGCCGGTCTAGCAGCCAATACATTCCCCTTGGTTGGTTGCGTCAATCCCCAAATGTACCTCTTGATTTTCTTGCTTTCCGGGGTGACCATTCTCGGACAGAGGAGAGCCAGATTGCAGAATCTCGCGGTGTAGGTAGCGATGTCGGAACCCTTCATCTTTAAGTTCCAGAGTTCGTGCTCCAACTTTTGCACTTCACCCCTCGGGCAGTATTCTGCAAGCATGAGTTCCTTCAGTCTTTCCCAACCCATGACATTAACCACTGGCAGGGTTAGGGTTTTGACTCGACCATTCCACCAGGTCAAGGCTCCGTCGGTGAAGGTGCAGGCGGCGAACTTCACCTTGTTTGTTTCAGAACAGGCGCAAATTTCGAAGATGGATTCGATCTTCTCGAACCATCGAGTCAGAGCGATGACACCTCCAGTCCCGTCAAAGGACTTGGGTTTTGCAGTCATGAAGTCCTTGTAGGAACACTCCTTTTGATGTCCCTGAATTCCATCTTGTCTTTGTGGGTCGGTTCCACCTCCAGCCCCACCAGCATTCACTTGTGCCATTGCTGCAATCACGGCGGCTGTAACTGCTGCCTGAAACATGACGGGGTCGAACTGAGGGGGTGGTGGTGGTGGCGGAGTGTTGTCGTTTCTTCTGATGGGTCTTGGTCGAGGAGGCATCTTGTTCTAGAAACAACTAGGAAGAAGAGGATGGTAAGCCCTCAAGATATATGAAACAAAACATATCTCATCCTGATAATAAAGTGTTCTACCAAGCGATAAGCAAAGAAAAGTTACTAACGCAAGTAAGTTATCGCTTAAGAAAGAAGAGGTAGCAACAATAGGAATGAATCTCCTCACTGAATTTGGCTCTAACAAAATACTCCTATAGTATTTTATGATGAATGTTTTTGGTAAGTTTTAGGCCTGCTGTAACACCACAGTCACTCCCAAGCACATGTTGGTCGTGTCTCGAATGAATATAGTTGATCAGGCTATATTGACCCTAGACATAATTACATAACTGCCCAGGTTTAACCGCAGTGCCCCAACATCCAAATACTTTTTGTTTTGTTCTACTAATGACACGAATTCTGTTATGTATGCATGCTCATATACTTTTTATAAAAATACTTATATTTTTGAAAGTATACTTTTAGTGTAGAGCACTTAGGCCCCTTAGTGTTTATAGTTGTATACCACGTAAGGTTCGGTATACTAGTTCGCTATAAACAAGGGCTCTGATACCAATCTGTCACACCCCGAAATCGATGGCGGAAACGTTCCGGGGCGGAGGACGTCATGTATAGCATCACAACCAATGTATAATAGCAACACAACCATCACAGTGTATACATATAGGAAAATGTTTACATCAGTTTGAAAACTTGTTTGAATTACATCAGAGAGTATATATATAAAAATAAACATAAGACTCTTATCGCTCCAGCTTCTCAAAAACCCAGCAGGTACTTGTCTACTGATTTCCTGAGAATACAAGCAGTTTGAAAATATCAGCATAAAGCTGGTCAGTTCATAAGCGATAGTTTGTAATGAAAACTTATTTGTGAGCTTGTAGAAGTGTTTGTATCGTTTCAAGAAAATCCGATATTTTCTTTAGTGAGAATGTAGCATTATCAGTTCCGTATAAACCATGAATGTTCGTTATTGAAAACTGTAGTGATATGTGAAAATACTACTTCATGTGACTAGCTAAGGATAATCATGAAGTATAAGTATATCGATTTTTGGTTGAAAACCCTGGCTTCAGCCATTATACGTAGTGTGTGTTAGTTCTATTTAGTGTAAATAAAACTGTTGAAGAGTGACAGGTTGTAAACTTAAGGGTGAATTATACATAATATGAGTCGTATAACCATACTTGATATGACTAGAGACCTTTCCAACGTTCTTCAGGCGTCGAGTTAAATGACATTTGTCACCCTGGGCATGCCTGCCCAACTGTAGCTAGCAATTCGGGTGTGGGATTGTCAGTCCCGAATAGATCTATTCACAAATCTCACGCTCTCCCTCCAGGAGACTCTGGTTATACTATGATAGGATTTATCCCTGTACACCTAAGGGTACAGTATTGAAGTAGCGCCTCACAGTATCGTACAATCTAGTTTAAATGTAGTGTAGTAGCGTTCTACCGTAGTGAAAAAACCGTATATGTACCGTATGAATACCATGATAAAGTAGTGATGTATACTGTAAACTGTTTCTATCTTAGTGCATATGTTTAGTAGTGAAAGTTTCTGTACTTGTTATGTTTAGAAAATCCCAAACTATACCGATTATAGTTTGCATGTATAACGTAGTGAATAGCGAGTCCGAAAAACTATGCAATTTTAGTGAAAACGTCCCTTATGCTCAACTCAATACCAAAGGGTTAAAGTATGAGAATTGCATGAGTTTTGAAAACATTTATGTTTAGCTTGTATCCCCCCTGAAAACGTTAAGAATACGGAAAATGTAGGGGTATGAACTCACCTTGAGCGAGTGGTTTTCACGAAAGTCCGGTACGAGATGTTGATTTCCTAGTGAAACCTCGAACTCAACTTGATCCTAATACATGTAATGCCACACACATAGGAGTCAAATGAAGGTTTCTCACTACTAAATACCATTGGAATTCATTCTAGATACTTGAAACTATGCATACCAAGTGATAGGACCTTGGAGGATTGAGTATAGGGGGTGTATGGCCACCTTGAGTGGGTGTGCGGCCATGGGTGTGCGGCCCAATGGGTGTGCGGCCGTATACTCATGAAATGAGGTGCCTTCGAAGTGTTCTCAAGGTCCATACTCACATCCACGAAGTGTTCTAGGTCTATACTCACTTGAAGTGCAAGATAGGGGTCTTAGAAGTGGGTTTGCGGCCCTATGATGAGTGTGTGGTCGCACACTTGAGTGTGCGGCCGCACACTTGGAGTGTGCTGCCGTATAGGTGTGTGTGGCCGTACACAGGTGTGTGCGGTCGTACACCCCACACCAAAATGTCCAAAAATGCCATTTCCAAGGTGCAACAAGGCTAGGGGCATGTCTATCTCGAATATGGAAGTCAAACTCTCACCTTGGAGGGTGTCTTAAGGGTGTGCGGCCACCCTAAGAGGGTGTGCGGCCGCACTCACTTCCAACACGAAGAACATGTCCATTTTTGGCACACTTAAGGCTTAGATAGAGGGGTCTTTCATGGACTGTAAGCTAGAGGAAGAAGTACTCACGTTCTTGAAGCTTTGGAAGGTTCAAAGTTGGAGAAACTTGAGAGAATAGAGTTGTGTGTTGCCAAGGTGCTAAAGGAATGAAAGGAAGGAGGCTACCCTTTATATGGGGGTAAGGGTGCTGCCCAGAAGTGAGTGTACTGCCAAGGGAGTGGGTGTGCGGCCGCACACCCATGTTGTAACGCCCGTAGATCCGGGCTAGTCAATTTAGAGACGATAAGCATCAAAAATGACTTTTTGATGGAAGATTATTTAGATGGATTACTCTTAACTAAGTTATAGTATATGTTACAAGGATTCCGTACAGATAAAGAACGCTGAAATACGAGTTATAACGAAGAAGTTATGACCTGTCGAAGTTTCGCGACAGAACCGGCACGACACAACGCGACGTAAATAGTGAAATTACGTTAGAGCGATATTTAGCCTTAGTGATCTAAACGAATGTTGTAGAGTTCGTTAAACCGAGAGCGTGCATAAAAAGAACGCCCAAACCTGACTTCGTACGAGGAAGTTATGATTTTTCGAAGTTTCGGCTTAGCAGTGTACAGCCCGAAATTCGAATATTAGATCGAGCGGGTTTTAGCCGACACAACCTAAACGAGAATCGAATATCTCGTTAATAGTAGCGTAACGACAAAAAGACAGATGAAAACGGAGTTCAGATGAAGGAGTTATGAATTTTGAACGGAGTTTTCCTGTCCATGCCTACTAAAAATAATATATTTATAATATATTAAAAATAAAGTCAAAACTAGCCAATAGAGTCTTAACAAGAGTTGTAGAGCATAATCTCACCTACGCGTGGATATAAAGAACGTCGAAAACGGAGCTCGTATGCGAAAGTTATGAATTTCTGAAGTTCGGGGCGTGAACCCCGAGGCTGTGTCAGAGCTCACGAGGTGAACATATGTAGTTCACGAGGTGAGCCTAGCTCACGAGGTGAGCATTAGTGGCTCAAGAGGTGAACAGATGATGGGCGTCTTCCAGGGCAAGTGGCCATGACGAACGCAATGACGTATCGAGCTCACGAGGTGAGCATATGTAGCTCACGAGGTGAGCCTAGCTCACGAGGTGAATATTAGAAATTCACGAGGTGAACCCAGAAAATTCACCCTATAAATAGAAATCAAGGGTCAGCCGATTTAGGTTGCTCATCTCTTACTCTCCCACTCCCGATACTCTCTCTAAGCCCTATTTTAACCCCCCGAAACCCCGGTATCATCCCGAGACCCGAAGCGAGTCCCGAAGCCTGAAGATCCCGAGAAGAAAAGAGTTTCTGAGCCGAAGCTCTGCCTGCGAGAAGCCCGATGTGTGAAGATCTTCTAGTTTCACCGTAGAAGTACTACTCTTAGAGCCGTAGTGTTGTCCGAGAATCGTCTAATCAAGTGAGTGTATAGTCCCTTTCATAAACACGAGTATAATACAAGTATTGTTTGAATGTATTAAGTATATGTTTGGGTGAGTGTGTAGTTACTTTCTTCTAATACCTAGATATGAAGTATTTGCTATGAAATACGTGTTATGTGTTTATTCATTGTTTGTCTATTTGAGATGGTGTTGAAGGAATGTTTTGTACAAGTATTAAATGATTTTAAACTGTACACGTATTTTAATATCTACAAATATGTTGGGGTAAATCATGGGTAGATGAAGTTGTTGGCATGTGATGAAATAATGTGATAAGAGGAAGGTGATGATAGTAATGTGATAATAAATAGGTGATGATAGAATGGTGATGATAATTAGGTAAGAATAGATAGGTTATGATTTACGAGTCCAAGTGATGTTGTGACTGCGTATTCATGCGATGATAGCCTAACCCTTACTATGAATTACTAGTCCAGGCAATGTGTGACTGTGTATTCATGCGATGATAGCCTAACCCTTACTATGAATTATGAGTCCAGGCGATGTTGTGACTGCGTATTCATGCGATGATAGCCTAACCTTTACTATGAATTACTAGTCCAGGCGATGTTGTGACTACGTATTCATGCGATGATCCTTAGGAAAAAGTCCTTAGGAACAAACATATAAGGAAATGTGATGTAAGGAGATGAGAGGTAAATACGATGTAGGAGATGACCCTTAGGATAATTCCTTAGGGAAGGTACTTAAGAGATAAATAGAGATAATGGGGATGGGTAATTGGAATGATTGTTTGATGATTGAATATATATATATATATATATATATATATATATATATATATATATATATATATATATATATGATATAACATTGTGGGTTGAAAACCCTATATGCTCACCAAGCTCCCAAGCCTGACCCACTCAGTTTTCTTTGCATTACAGGTAATGGCACAAGAGTATAAGTTGGTGGACTTGACGAGAGATTTTGGATTATAGGCCCGTAGTTATAAATAACTGTGTAAGGTCTATGTTGTTCTGTTTATGCTTTTGGTCTGTATCGGAACATGACATCCCGAGATTTTGTTATTTAATGAAATTACATTCTCTCTGAGAAATGTTTTGATAAATGGTTATCATATTTTTTTGGGACAAATTCCGCAACTGTTTTCTTTAAAATATTACTCTGATTTTAAAACAAAGCATAAACAAATCGGTCTTTTCTGGCCGTGAAAATGAGGATGTCACAGTTGGTATCAGAGCAATAGTTTAAGCGAACTAGGAATTTGTAGGATTTCTAGACTTAAACTTAGAATCCTAAGCAATGATTGTGAGATGAGTGTCTACCATATTTTAGACACGAGCACTAGTATATTTTAGGAAAGTTGCCTAAAATGCTTTTATGTGCTAAATGCTATATGTTTGCTATATATGATATTGTTTGTTCGGATCTATGGTCTGTTGCCGACCGGATCTGGAAACCTTATGTGTTTAGGATTCTAAGCGTACAGCTACGATATTAGAACTAGCATGTAAACGTTTCGGAGTGATAAGGAGATTTATACGTCTATCGTAAATAAAGCTTTCTTATCTTAAATTCTCGCCCGGTACACCGAACGTCTGCTTGGATGTACAAAACGTTATGGTGGAGACTCGTAGAGAATTGAGTAAATGGAGGAAATGAAAGGCTTATGATAGTGAATGACACCTATCGGAAGATGTCGTAAGAGTGGTATCTTGCCTTTAGAATATGTCTGATAAAATAACGGAACGTTTAAAGGGGTACGGTACGTCTGAAGTACACCTTCGATTGGCAGGATGGTGGAACGATTGGTGAAATTCTCGAAGTTGTCCCATCGTCTGGAATTTCCATCACCAACCGAGTTGAAGTAGAATTGATGATTGAAGATACGCATGGAAGAAGTCCTAGTAGAGTCTAGGAAAATTTTATGATTAATTGGACACATTCGTATGTGTTAAATTGTTTTGTGATTTTAGGACTTGGGGACTGCGAGACAATACTTGGGACGAGTATGAGTAGGTGTGAATAGTAGTAGGGATCTATACTATTGGAAGCACAGGACTCACGCTTGGATAAGGGAAAGTCACAAAGTTACCAAGAAGCTAGTAATTGATTCCGTTTTTATTCAAGTATGTCGTTACCATTGTTTCGGTAATGACTAAGAAGATGATTGATATTCCGACCCTAGTGGTCATATCGAATTGAGTCCGACTACGATGAGTTTGTTACGTGGTTCCGAGAACCGAGTTCGATGTAGCATTTGACTTAAGTCAGAAGATTGAAATGTTACATGCTAAAATGTGATCATATCACATTAGAATATGAAGGAAGGTATATTCCATTTTGGAATTTGACTCTAAGAGACTTGAGTCAAAGCGTTGCATCATACGATGAGAGGTCGTTAGAACATGACCCATCGATCTGTTACAATAGATAAGGGGAAGTACTTATCCTAAGAAGAAGAAGGAGTCCACAATAAGGACTTATTTTGTAAGCTGAAGGTTATGGTTGAAAGTCCAACATAGTACGAAAAGCAGATGCAAGATTGAGCATCGTCTGCAGTCAAGAAGCCCTAGAGTTAGATGCTCTTTCGAGGAAACATAGGAGCTACGATTATTACCTAGGATGAATAAATAGCGTATGGAATCATTATACAAGCCTTATTTCGTTGATGATTCCGGGACGTAATCATCCTAAGGGGGAGATAATTGTAACGCCTGTAGATCCGGGCTAGTCAATTTAGAGACGATAAGCATCAAAAATGACTTTTTGATGGAAGATTATTTAGAAGGATTACTCTTAACTAAGTTATAGTATATGTTACAAGGATTCCGTACATATAAAGAACGCTGAAATCCGAGTTATAACGAAGAAGTTATGACCTGTCGAAGTTTCGCAACAGAACCGGCACGACACAGCGCGACGTAAATATTGAATTTACATTAGAGCGATATTTAGCCATAGTGATCTAAACGAATGTTGTAGAGTTCGTTAAATCGAGAGCGTGCATAAAAAGAACGCCCAAATCTGACTTCGTACGAGGAAGTTATGATTTTTCGAAGTTTCGGCTAAGCAGTGTACATCCCGAAATTCGAATATTAGATCGAGCGGTTTTTAGCCGACACAACCTAAACAAGAGTCGAATATCTCGTTAATAGTAGTGTAACGACAAAAAGACAGACGAAAACGGAGTTCAGATGAAGGAGTTATGAATTTTGAACGGAGTTTTCCTGTCCCGGCCTACTAAAAATAATATATTTATAATATATTAAAAATAAAGTCAAAATTAGCCAATAGAGTCTTAACAAGAGTTGTAGAGCATAATCTCACCTACGCGTGGATATAAAGAACGTCGAAAACGGAGCTCGTATGCGAAAGTTATGAATTTCTGAAGTTCGGGGCGTGAACCCCAAGGCTGTGTCAGAGCTCACGAGGTGAACATATGTAGTTCACGAGGTGAGAATTAGTGGCTCACGAGGTGAACAGATGATGGACGTCTTCCAGGGCAAGTGGCCATGATGAACGCAATGACGTATCGAGCTCACGAGGTGAGCATATGTAGCTCACGAGGTGAGCCTAGCTCACGAGGTGAATATTAGAAATTCACGAGGTGAACCCAGAAAATTCACCCTATAAATAGAAATCAAGGGTCAGCCGATTTAGGTTGCTCATCTCTTACTCTCCCACTCCCGATACTCTCTCTAAGCCCTATTTTAACCCCCCGAAACCCCGGTATCATCCTGAGACCCGAAGCGAGTCCCGAAGCCTGAAGATCCCGAGAAGAAAAGAGTTTCTGAGCCGAAGCTCTGCCTGCGAGAAGCCCGATGTGTGAAGATCTTCTAGTTTCACCGTAGAAGTACTACTCTTAGAGCCGTAGTGTTGTCCGAGAATCGTCTAATCAAGTGAGTGTATAGTCCCTTTCATAAACACGAGTATAATACAAGTATTGTTTGAATGTATTAAGTATATGTTTGGGTGAGTGTGTAGTTACTTTCTTCTAATACCTAGATATGAAGTATTTGCTATGAAATACGTGTTATGTGTTTATTCATTGTTTGTCTATTTGAGATGGTGTTGAAGGAATGTTTTGTACAAGTATTAAATGATTTTAAACTGTACACGTATTTTAATATCTACAAATATGTTGGGGTAAATCATGGGTAGATGAAGTTGTTGGCATGTGATGAAATAATGTGATAAGAGGAAGGTGATGATAGTAATGTGATAATAAATAGGTGATGATAGAATGGTGATGATAATTAGGTAAGAATAGATAGGCTATGATTTACGAGTCCAGGTGATGTTGTGACTGTGTATTCATGCGATGATAGCCTAACCCTTACTATGAATTACTAGTCCAGGCGATGTTGTGACTGTGTATTCATGCGATGATAGCCTAACCCTTACTATGAATTATGAGTCCAGGCGATGTTGTGACTGCGTATTCATGCGATGATAGCCTAACCTTTACTATGAATTACTAGTCCATGCGATGTTGTGACTACGTATTCATGCGATGATCCTTAGGAAAAACTCCTTAGGAACAAACATATAAGGAAATGTGATGTAAGGAGATGAGAGGTAAATACGATGTAGGAGATGACCCTTAGGATAATTCCTTAGGGAAGGTACTTAAGAGATAAATAGAGATAATGGGGATGGGTAATTGGAATGATTGTTTGATGATTGAATATATATATATATATATATATATATATATATATATATATGATATAACATTACGGGTTGAAAACCCTATATGCTCACCAGGCTCCCAAGCCTGACCCACTCAGTTTTCTTTGCATTACAGGTAATGGCACAAGAGTATAAGTTGGTGGACTTGACGAGAGATTTTGGATTATAGGCTCGTAGTTATAATTAACTGTGTAAGGTCTATGTTGTTCTGTTTATGCTTTTGGTCTGTATCGGAACATGACATCAGAGATTTTGTTATTTAATGTAAAATACATTCTCTCTGAGAAATGTTTTGATAAATGGTTATCATATTTTTTTTGGGACAAATTCCGCAACTGTTTTCTTTAAAATATTACTCTGATTTTAAAACAAAGCATAAACAAATTGGTCTTTTCTGGCTGTGAAAATGGGGATGTCACACATGTGTATGGCCCGGTTTTCTCACTATGCTACACTTTGACTCATTCCTAAATTCAACCTTGGTCAAATGCAAGCTTAGAACACTTAAATGAACCCTTGAATAACACCAGAAATCGACAAAACAAGTTGGATATTAATTGAATTGACTAAGTGTACAGGATTTAAGTTTCCGGGTTGTCACACATAGTCTTTATAAACACACTAATGTCACAAGATTGGGAACGTGGTTCTAGAATCAAGTTTATGATAGATAAACATAGACATAAGAGTTTGCCTATACTGTAACACATGTTTCAGGTATTATTTAATTTATCTAATTTTTAGGGTTTTGTGCATGGACTCGGCGAGTTGGGATGCTCCAACTCGTCAAGTAGAGACTATTATGGGACGTGGGATTTGGATCCTACTCGACGAGTCGGAAGGCCCCGACTTGACGAGTAGGAGCTATAAAGAGAAAACCTAATTTTTAGGGTTTGCACCCTATTTAAAGAACATAATCCGCCTCTTGTGGCCTCCTTTATCACCCTATTATCCAGAGAAAACCCTAGTTCGACCTTGTACCTTCTTAAGTGAGAGTAAGAGATTTTGTGAGCGTATTTGTGAAGGATTATAGAGCTTGAAGAGGAAGGAGCAAGGAGAGAAGCAGTAGATCCGACATCTACTCTGTATTGGCCATCATCTTAAGGTATAAAGTCGTCACCTTGATCTCTAGTTGCTTAGATCCCTTTTCTTGGAAGTAAATGGTCATTTTTGGTGCAAAATGGAGTCAAAATCGGATCTGGACTTACCACAAGGATATGGTTCCAGATATGGACCTCTCTAGGTCCCCAATGACATAAAGTTGCTCACTTTATATAGCTTAACCCCTTTTCCATGCACTAAAACCTTGAAAGAAGCCTAGTTTTGATGTTATAGCCTTGGAGAGCCTTGCATGCACGTAAAGTTTGCAACTTTACGTGGTATCTGCACTATGGGAGTTTGGATCTGAAGTTTGGGACCTTAGATCCCACTGAAAAGGACTGAATATGAAAGGGACTGAAGGAACTCATCGATTCCCTTAGCTGACTCGACGAGTCAGGGAAGGTTTTGCCCGTTTTTGAGTTTCTGGATGAGTGTGGTGAAGGATTAGAGTTTTGGTCTGAACGGACTTTAGTTTTCTGGACATTTGATGAACTCGACGAGTCACTAGGGGTGACTCGGCGAGTTGATGCGGGATTCAGTGGAATGGACTCGGGGGGAACTCGGCGAGTGAACGAGTCATACAGGAACTCGATGAGTTGCTAGGATGCACTCGACGAGTTGTGGTCAACATGGACTGTTGACCTTGACTGTTGACCTTGACTTTGACCAGTGTTGACTTTAAGGGTAATTATGGGTTTATGACAAGTGAATCACATGTTGGTTATAGGCAATTGAGGAGGAGCAGTGTGTGGGATGCATCTGATCTTAGCTTGTCAGTTCAACATTCGAGAGGTGAGTCTTCTCACCATACCAATGGGTCTACGACACCAAGGCCAGACCATTTTATGATATGTGGTACACTAGCTGTAGTAGAGATATGTGGTATGATAGTTAGCTTTATGCTAAGTGGTATGCTAGTGATTATGTAATATTTGCATGGAAGACCCCGGGGGAGCCCGTGGTAGTTGGATATAAGACCATGTGGGGGGTCCCGTGGCATTCCTAGGTAAAGACCGTGGGGGGAGCCTATGGCATGATGGTATAAGACCATGGGGGAGCCCACAGCCTCCTTATATGTTTATGTATGAGTTATGTAGTATGATAGATACTTATGTGATATATGATATGCTAGTTGATTATGTATGTTATTGCATGGAAGACCCCGGGGGGAGCCTATGGCAGTTGGATATAAGACCACGTGGGGGAGCCCGTGGCATTCCTAGGTAAAGACCATGGGGGAGCCCATGGCATGAAGGTATAAGACCCTGGGGGGAGCCCACAGAATCCGTATGTGTTAGTATGCATGACTTATGTGATATATGTAGCCTTTATAGCTAATATGATATGTGTTATGTGGATTGTGTGTGGGGTATGGTATGGGGGACTCACTAAGCATTAGCTTACAGTTTGTGGATTTGTTTTAGGTACATCTAAGCCCAAGGGCAAGGGCAAGGCATGATGGCGCGGCGTGCACTCCCTCAGGAATTTTTATGGGACACTCTAATGTTTTGAAATAAAATTGTAGTTGATATGAATTTTGAAAACAATTGTATTTGGATTTCATGGTTTATGGAAAAGTTTTTGGGCTAATAAAAAATGAAAATTTTCTTTTGAAAAATTGGGTCGTTACATATACAAAGTACAATGATTACATCTTGAGGTAGTTCAAGTAGGGATGGGAAAAAACAATATATATCTGATGGGGAACCCGAAAGCCACACCCGTAATCTACAGGTTGATCAGGATATGGATAGGGACGGGGAATCCCCAAATAAAAAAGTGGGGATGAGGATGGGGATACCTTTAGTATCCGACCCTAGACCCGACCCCAGTTGATATTAATCTATAACAATAATACAAAACATATATTTATAGTAGAATTACAATACCTAAAAAGTGATCCAAGTAACCCAACTTATTAATAATTACTTGGTTGAAATTTTAGTTTTCCTTATTTGTTTATATAATTTAACCTCATGTATATTTTTTTTCTTCTTCTTGGTTTACCTATTGTTACCTCAAATATTACTTTGATAATTTTTTCCTACTTGATTTTCCATGTATGTATTTAAATTTGGTAGAAAAATTGTTTATGATTTTTATGCAATCTATGGATTTTTTTATGTTTTGTTAATTGAAATTTATAGTTTTTCTTTACATCAAAGCTTCATATTGAAATAGAAAAATAAAATCTTTGATTCCCCGTAGGGGATCCCCAGTCCTCGTTGGGGTGGGGATGAGGATTCATATATATTCTATGATGGAGATGAGGATGGGGATGGAGATTGTAATTAGGATTCAGGGATGGAGATGGGGATTGGGGTCCCTGGTATTCCCGGGTCCCGTTTCCATCTCTAAGTTCAAGATAATTTTTTTCTTTGAAATCATACCAATGTGACATGACATTAAAAGACCACATTTGATGAGACATGGAGATCACTAGATTTTATTCCGCCAAGTCTACCAAAAAACGACATGTCATGTACTTGGTTTGATATGCTTAGAGCACTAAAGAGTGTATGGAGAGTGTTCTTGAGTTTTGTGAAAACTAAGAACAATTAGTTACACAAACTTGGATGGTGAAATCAGTATTGAGAGGTAATACTTATGCGAACATTCAACACTAACGAGAGAAGTCTTGATGGTTCTAGTCTGACCGTGTTTTCACGTAGTGCGGTACACCAGACATATTGGATCCCTCTTGGAGAAGATCAATATGCCAAATCTGACATAAGATATTTGAATATACTTCAAGGCTTTCATATATATTTTTGAAAAAACATTAAAGAGATAAGTCAATGTTTGAAGAAAACAAATTGTTTCTAGAACTATTGAATATCTCCTTAAATATATCTAGACAAATACTTGAGTGTACTAGAGACACTTGCATACGAGGAATGAATTCCAGAGAAAGCCAAGACTTTTTCATTATGATATATGTAGTGAATTAAACAAAATGAAGTTAGTGGTTCCTAAAAGGTTCACTCAGGTGAAATCACTAAAACATGACCTAAGACCATGTCTTTTCTTCACACAACACGAGACTATTGATGGAATTGGGGCTAATCATGTTAAAAAGATGAGATCATTTGTTTAAGCATTTTTGTATTTTGGTATTGGGGAATTAAGTGGTGATGTTTTATCATGATGAATTAATATACGAGGTGCATTGTTTCACCAAACGTCATTTTGCTCCGAATTAGCATGCTTTCATTCATAAATAACAATGAGCTTCTTTAAATATCCATAGTCGGTTATAGTTGTGAATATGTAACACCCGTTTTCCAAAAAGTATCGGGTAAAGACTAAAAGGGATCAAAATAGGTTTTTTTTAGAAAAACCATTTTCCATGACGTGGTGTATGGATGCCCATGACGTGGCATGAGTTATACGAAACATGTGTCTCTGGTGAGCTCCACAACGTGTCATGAGGATGGCCACGACGTAGCATCTGTTGCAACCCAAGCCCATGATGTCTAGGGTTTCCTCCATATTGAAAGACTTAACTCTAGGGTTAGATCATTTCCCTCAGCCTCCATCCTCCTATTTCGAAGCGCTAGCCTCTCCTCTTGCCTTTTGAGCTCTTTAATGGTGTTTTATGTACTTGAAGATTGAAGGAAAGATTTGTTGAGCCATTGACCAACTAACAAACTCATCTCCATCTCTTGGTGCACCTTCTGGACTCATGTAAGTCTCCAAGTTCCTATCTTTTTAGGCCATATCTTGTGGATCTAAGTTTTTTTTTTTCTCTTTTCCTTCATGATTTGTGGTTATGAATGGTTGGTTTGGATAAAGTTGGCAACTTTATCACTTATTGAGGTCCCCTGGTTATCATATGTTTCAGATCTAGACTCTCTTGTTGTTTGGTGTAATGTATGGAGTTTTAAATCCATTTCTTACCCTTTTTGACCTAGTTTTGGGATAGACATGCATTGGACACGTGTGTCCATAAAGTAAGGATTTTTATGGTTCTTTAGAATACAAGGACGATTGCACTATATGTGATTATGTGTATGGTATGTGGTGTTTGGGGAACTCACTAAGCTTTGTGCTTATAGGTTTTCAGTTTTGGTTTCAGGTACTCCAATTTTCAAATGAAAGAGCTCGGGACGATCGCAGCAGATACACCCGTGTTTTCCATAAAACGTGATCTTTGGGATTAGACTCTGATATTTGTTTTAATTGATATGTTTCTTTTAATGTCTTAAACAAGATATGATAGTGCTTTGGTTATAATAAGAATGAAATTTTTACCTTGGATTTTTGGGTCGTTTCAAGTTGGTATCATAGCCTTGGTTTGAGGGATTCGGGCATACTCTCGGGTGTGCCTAAACTCAAACTGATGGCTTGGTGAATTTTTTTTACAAAAAGAACATTTAATTAAAAAGAAATTTTAATCAAAGAAAGGGGTGTGATGCGTGCAATCGGCTGAGCTCAAGTAAGTGGTTCCAAAAATACCAATACATGTTTATTATGTGATATGATATTATAATGTGAATAGCATGATAGATTAGGGCTAAGGATCTGCTCAGTATTATATGATAGGAGAGATGCCTTTATATGCCTGATTGTATGAGCTCTTAGAATTGCATGATAGTATGGTTTTCGGATCAGTGGATAGAATGGCTTGATTAGTGTATGCTGGTTAGATTTTCCGTTGCCTGAATGCTGCTTGCTTAGTGCTTTGTGGGATTTTTAGTGATGTGGGTCAACTACTAAGTGACTATGCTATGTCATATGCGACACACATTAAATAATCTAAGAGTGATGGATTTGACCCTATTGCGCAACTCTCGTTTGAGTCCAACCGTTCTAGGGTTGAGTCTTTTACTCGAAGGATTATCTGATCTCTGTTGCATGTGATTATATTCATGAGGTAGTTGGTCTACATTGGTGAAAGTGTTTCAGCAGCTGAGGGCTGGTTGAGTTCGGTAACCTAGGAGGGCCTAGGATATATTTTAGTGGATTTGTAGCGCAGTTTAGTGAGTTTTGGTGCATTGGTTGAGGAAGTAACTTAGAGGATTTTGGAGGATTGCTGAGGAAAGTATGGATAGGTGTGGAAGGTAGTATTGGACTCGTACTACTGAAAGCACAGGATCCATACTCGAATCGGCGAGAGCCTTGGAGAATCTAAGGAGCTTGTGGAAAGGGATTTTCGAGCATGTTTTGATTATTGGCTTGTGGTATTTCAGTTTGGAGATGAGGTTTCAGGGAAGTGGTTCAGGTTCTAGTTCTGGTTCTGGTTCGAGCTCCAGCTCTGGTGCAGGTACTGAGCCAATTAGCAAGGAGATGCGGGAGTTTATCTCGTCGGAGATTATCCGCGGTATTTTGGAGCAGACTCCTATGATCTTTGGTTCAGTCAAGGATGGGATTTTGGAGCTATTGGATAGTCGTCTAGGGGCCTTCCGGGCCAAGATTATAGAAGGGCAGTTGGGGGTTCATCTAGAGCCCAAGGCTTGTGGATCCCTAGGATCCTTTAGGAAGGAGAATCCTATTGTTAGATTTTGTCAGGTGGGATCGGAGGTGAGTTGTGCACCATGTCTTCAGGGTAGTCAGTCACATGATTGGATCGCCGCAGAGGTTTCGTGAGCCCTTCGCGAGGAGTTACCCGACATCATTGGGCGTATCACTGATAGAGTGGTCTCCAGATTCGAGGGTCAGGCATCAATGTTTCAGGTAGTTAATGGGGTGGTTAGGGTAACCCGAGAGCAGGCGATTGGTTTAGATAGGCAGTTGGGGAAGAAGAAGCGGACTTCTGGTCTGGCACGATGATCTGAGCAGTTGGACACTGCTATATCTAGTGTCAGTGACCCGATGGGTCGAGATGGTAGCTCGAGGGATAAAGGTATTCATGAGGATGTGCGCAACAGGTCTAAGTGTGGCAGGTGCGGATGGAAGGGTCACAACCGCCAAGAATGCACATTGGAAGTGGAGTTGTGCCATCGTTGTCATCAGCCTGGTCATATCAGGGCGAGTTGCCCCCGTTTCGTGGTTGGGGCAGCTCAAGTTTCATCGCAAGTACTTCGGAAAGAAGAGGGATTCGGGGTTTCTACATTCAATGTTGCGAGTATGTATCTTTTGCTTTCTTTTAAGTTTTATCTGCATTTTGTTGTGGGAATCTTGCATTGGTTTGGAATATTGTATCGATTTAGGTAAGTGCATCTCTGGTTTGTTTCTCCTCTTATGCTTGGGTTATATCTTCAAGTAATGTCATGTGTGATTTGCATGCCATGGTTTGTTAGTGGTTAGTGAAAGGTTGTGTTCTTTTTGCGGGTTTGGAGTGTTCTGTGATATCTTGGTCGTGGTCAAGGTCGGCTCAGGGGTATTATGTGGAAGGTTTGCGGCCAGGGTTCCGCAGGATGGTTATTCAGCATCGTCAGGATTCGGTGATTTTAGTAATCGTTCTCGGATTGGCTTTTGGAAGCGCCAAGGGAAGTGGCTTGGTTCTGAGGTATTGGTTGAGGAATCTGTCTTTTTGGGCTTCAATATTGAGTGTGGTATCATTTCAAGCATCAGGGGCTAACAGTTTCGCTGGGATTCGGTAAGTGTTCATCTGGTCTTTAGAAGTTGTGTGGTCTTTTGGGGTTTGGCTAGTGATTGAGCACTAACTTTGGTAAGCGTTGGTTTTCATCGGATCGATCGTTGGAAAGTAAGAAGGATTGGGAATTCTTCAACTCTCGTGTGCTGTGAGAATTTAGTCGAATCAAAGTGGGGGAGGATCGTCCAGGGATTCAGGAGCAGGAACAGTTTTAAAACTTGGATGGGTTTCGCATCCCTGTCGGTGAGGGAGGCGACCCAAGTGGTTGTTTGGATTGAGGATTGTGTGAGTTGGAAGCTCGAAAACTTACCAACATTGAGGTCGCGTTCTCTTGGTGCTTGATAGCAGGCTTTGGGAAACCAGGTTAGGGTTCCAGGCCTAGCTCGAGTTTAGCTTGGGCGTTCGGTCGGGTGTGTGCTCGACTATGGGTGTGTTCGATTTGATAGATTAGGGGTAAGGAATTAGGATGCGATTATGGTAAGTGGTAGTGTTGTAAGACTACGGGTGGCATGTAGCATTCACTAGTTAGCAGTTAGTGTTGTAAGATTGCGGGGTGGCCCGTAGCATTCACTAGCGTTCAGTTAGCATGAGGAGTGTTGTAAGACTGCGGGGTGGCCCGTAGCATTCACCAGTCTTTGTACAATGGTGAGATTGTGGCAAACCTGTGTTTTGCTCGCGGCTTTTTTCGGATGGTTTAGGCCAGGGTGGGTCAGTTCGCAACGCAGTGGGAGGGCCACAACATGTTGAAATCAGGAATTGGTAGGTCGCGAGAGACCGAGTATGAGGAAAGACTACAGTTGGTTCTGTAGTGTTCAGTTTAGCATCGGGTTAGTGTCAAGATGGTTTGGGTAGTTATTTCATGTGAGGTTTTCTGTCGGAAGTCACGAGGGGGCGACTGTGTGGAGTCTTTTGACTCAACAACCGGGTTGGAACCCCGTAATTCAGTTGACTGGCAGACGAATTGGGACCAAGGAGGTCTCGGTCGATTTTAGAAATCAGCCAGAAGGCAACCTGCTGTTTCGGGCAGTTTCAGTGTTTTGGGCAGTTTCAGTGTTTCAGGCAGTTTCAGTGTTTCGGGCGGTTTCTATGTTTCAGGCAGTATTAGCGTTTTGGGTTTTTGTGTGTATGAGAAGTATCTGGGTGTTTCGGTAATGCTAAATCACTCATAGCGGGATTAAATAATCTCATACTAATTGATTTGACCCTGTTGCGCAGCTCTCGTTTGATTCTAAGCGTTGTAGGGATGAATCTTCTACTCAAATGATTATCTAAGCCTTCTGTTGAGTATAAGTGATCTATAGTTGTATATGGTCAGTGATTTTGTTTCCCTTTGAAGTAATTCCTTGGTTCAAACTCTATGGGGTTGGCTTGGTGGCGGTTCGGTGTGAGAGGTCAGACAGGGAGTCAGACCATTGAGATTTTAGGTGTCGGAATTCAGGCGAGATAGGACTGGGTTTTATTCAAATATTGAGGATTCACTCTTCGTCGGGCTCGAAGAATTATTCTAAGGATGGTTTTGGTTGATCGGCATAGGCCGTTGTATGATCAGAGTTAGAAGGGTTATGATTGGTTTGCTATTTGTTGAGAGAGGGAATGGGTTGTTTTTGCACGGGCGATCTGTCAGGAAGTCAGGTCATTGTAGGTTGCAGGTCTTAGAAGGTAGAGGTAGTTTGCAAGGGTTGAAGGATTGGGTGTTATTTTCGGGATAGAAGTTTCGGTTGCCTTGGGAAGGTTATTTTATGCGCAGAATTTTCGATCATGATCATCAGGTTGATTGTTTTGATATGAGTGTTAATAAGGAGCGATTTCGAGGACGAAATCTAATTTAAGTGGGGGAGAGTTGTAACATCTGGAATCTAGAAGGTCAACTATGGAAATAAAACCTCATTTCTAAAGGCCAACTCGTCGAGTTTGGGGGAAGAAACTCGACGTGTTGGAAGTGTCTGTAGCGCGTGCTTTTGAAGACCAACTCGACGAGTTGGACGTGGTTTGGGGACCCTAATTTCGGGGTTTTTCACCCTATTTAAACAACTTAAACCCCATTTGTTGGCCTCATTTCCATCCACCATTGTCCTAAACCTTAACCTTGAAACCCTAAGGCATTTTTGAGTGTTGTGAGCCATTTTGAGTGCTTTGGTGGTGTGCTTGAAGCCATTGGAAGGAAGGGAAGCTTGGTGAGAGTTGGTGATACAAGAAGGACCTACTAGATTCAAAATCCTTGCTTCATTTTCGACATCTTTTTGGTAAAAAGTCTCAACCTTGCTTTATGGTTACTTAGATCTTCATATTAGTGTTCTTTTGCTTGTTTTTGTTCAAATGAAGCAGTCTTGGGGAATTGGACTTCCCTTATGGGAAAACCCTTTCAGATCTAGGGTCTTAAGGAGCTTTCATGGCATAAAGGTGCCGACTTTATGGCCCTAAGAGCTCCATGCACCTTCTAAGTCTTTGTTTTGGCCTTTAAAGCTTCTTTTGGCCATGCATGTAAGTAAAGTTGGAGACTTTACGTTACCTTTTGGCTTTTAAGGTCTAGATCTATGTTCATGAGCATTATGTTGATGATATGATGATTCTTGGTTTAAGGCATAAGCCTTTTTGGATTAGGGTTTGAGCTTAATGCCTTTGGGGAGGTTCTTAACGGGTAAAGTTGTAAACTTTACCATCCTAGACGTATTCTCAGTCTAGATCTGGAAGATAGGCCTTTGGTTTGAAGAATATTGGCTTAATGCATTAAGTAGGTTGGCAGACTGATGAAATCGACGAGTTCATAGGGGGACTCGGCGAGTTGGTTTGGGATTGTCCCGATTCTATTGAAAAGGGAAACTCGACGAGTTGATTCGAAATATCGTGATTATGTGATTCATGGAAACTCGGCGAGTTGAATCAACTCGGAGCATTGACTTGACCTGGATGTTGACTTTGACTTTGACTTTGACCAAATTGACCCTTAAGGGGTTATGAGTATGGAATGGTATCTAAGGGGTTGTTCTGTTTATGGGTTGAGTAGAGCTAATTCCGGAGCAGAGGCGTCTTCAGCTATCAGCCGGCACTTGAGGTGAGTTTCCTCCTGGTTTGAACGGGTCGAAGGCACCAATACCGGCCCGTGTTTATGACTGTATGTTCCAGACTACGGTCCGATGTTGGGCGGTGCCCGATGGTTATTTATATGCCTTCCGGATTACAGTCTGATGTCGGGCGGGGCCCGAGGAATAGTGTATGCTTTGTGTCTTCGTGACTCCTGCATGTGTCTGTACTTGTATGCTTCCAGACTAAGGTCCGATGTCGGGCGGTGCCCGATGATTATTTGTATGATTGTATCTATGTGATTTTTGTATGTGTATATTTGATATGTTTTATATGCATGTCGAGCTCAGCTCGATGCTGGGTGGGACCCGATGTCGGGTATAGTCTGATGTCGGGCGGGGCCCACTATATGTGATTATGTGTATGGTATGTGGTGTTTGGGGAAATTACTAATCTTTGTGCTTACAGGTTTTCAGTTTTGGTTTAAGGTACTCCAGTTTTCAAATGAAAGAGCTCGGGACGATCGCAGTGTATACACCCGTGTTTTCCGCAAAACGTGATCTTTGGGATTAGACTCTGATATTTGTTTTAATTGAAATATTTCTTTTAATGTCTTAAACAAGATATAATAGTGCTTTGGTTATAATAAGAATGAAATTTTTACCTTGGATTTTTGGGTCGTTTCAAACAACTTCCTCCTGCAGGATCTCCCTGATCCTGTCATCCAACTCAGCTGACTCACCCTGACGGCCAGCTCCTGATCCCGAACCGGACCCAGCCTCAACTCGACGCGTAGTCACCATACTGAAACTAAACCAAGAGGATATCTGATAATACGCATATCATAACAGGGTAACCAACTCCCAACAAATCCCTAGGGGTTGTGACTTCCTTGCTATGCGTACGGGTCATGTGCTTTCAGTAGTACGAGCCCATACTACCTTCCACACCTACCCGTATTTGTCTCAGAGGATCATCACAACACCCTAAAAATACTCACTAGCATAACCATACACTTAATCCTCACTCCCTAGAGGAAAGGCTAAACATCTCAAAACTGTCTTATTGACCCCACACAACTCCTCCGTGAAACTTCCACCAACCCTGCAGCACTCGTGTATGCTAGCCATACATAACGCTGGACTCTATAGACATTCGAATATTTGATCCTACCCTAAGCCCTTCATCAAACATGAACATGAAATAAGGCCAAACCAAACATTCTCAGGCTATAGGATCTTAGTTAAGCATAACCATGATGCATACACTAAGCAACTACAGTAATGATGTCAATTCCATAAAAAGAAAGGTCCTAGGCTATCAGGCAACTCTATCATGCAATTCCTGAAGATCCCTAACATATCACTAGCATGTTGTTCTAACATATCACAATATCAATAACAATGTGGTATTTTTGGGTCTACTTACTGGCTCCGGATGTTCTAACATATCACAACATCCATAAAATTTCATGAAAATTTAAACTTTTCAAACCAACCAAAAACCATAATTGTTTACATTGTAGTTTTCAAAAAAAAATTAACATCAAAGTTTCTCCCAAAATCACAAAACATAACATGAGGAGGTGCACGATCAAGCCTTTGCCTTCCCACGATCATCTGAGGTACCTGAAACATAACCCAAAACTGTAAGCTCAAAGGTTAGTGAGTTCCCCTAAAGTACCAACACAACAAATAACACATATACAATAACAACAAAATATGGGTCCAATCAACCATCGGGTTGGAATACCCCAGGCCCCTCAACCATCGGGTTGGAATGCTAACATACTATGGGTCCAATCAACCATCGGTTTGGAATACCCAGGCCCCTCAACCATCGGGCTGGAATGCCAACATATTATGGGTCTAATCATCCTCAAGATGGAATACCCTAGGCCCTCAACCATCGGGTTGGAATGCCCCGGCCTGTTGGCTTATGCACAAAGCAGTGAAGCCTCAGCTACCGACCAAACATGTACACATAATACAGATAAGCATACCATTAAACAACCAGCAAACAAATAAATAGATCTTACAGATCACTAAGCATAGCATCATCCTATCTACCGGGATACCGATCTAACAGATCACTATAACATAACATGCATAATAGGATATCAATCGAAGGGTCGGCATTGGTTCCTTCGACCCGCAAGTACAATAAGGAAAACTCACCTCACAAGCTGAACTGAACTGATAAGGCCAAAATACCCCTCAAGAATCAAACTTGGTCAAATTTGGTCAAACTCTAAAAATCCACTGAGTCAACCCAACCGAGTTAACTCAAAAATGGTTGTTCCCTACGAGTACGCGGGGCGTACTCTGGAGGTACGCTCAGTGTACGGAAGCCTTACATTTACTAGATATGGGCTGGCTGACCGAGTATGCGGGGCGTACTCCCACCCACGCGGGGCGTACCCTCGCAGAATCCAAAACTTCATTAAGTGCTTAATGGCTTAAGCACTTAAGCCCAAACTTCAGATCCATGGTCCAAATGCACCCTAGAGTCATAAAGTCTCCAACTTTATGACTTCACACGTCCAAAAAGTCCTTAATACATGGTCTTAACTCATTAAGACATTCCGCAAGATGCATGAGACACATCTAGCCATTGGGACCTCATTTTTATGACTAAGGACCCCTCCAAGAGTCTGAAAGGACAGCTCAAAACATCCAAAACATGTCATGCACAAGATGGAGCATTTGGGACCAAAAAGAAGCATAAAACACCCAATAAAGAGATCTAGCAAACAAGCCATCAAGGTATGAACTTTATACCTTGAAATGATGGAGAAAATGGCAAAACTACCAGATCCAAGCCTTGCCTCAAGCTTCCAAGCTCCTTGATGCAACTTCTTCTTCCTTGAACACACTAACAACACACTCTTTAGCTCAAAATACACTTACTAAGGGTTTGGGTTTGCCAAAGACGACTCAAAGGGTATGAAGGCTGAAAAGGTGGGGTGAAATGATCCATAATGATGCTTATATACCACCCAAACCCTAAAAATTAGGGTTTTCTCTTGACAAGAGTACGCCCTGCGTACATAAGTGTACGCCCAGCGTACTAGGGCGCGCCCTAGTACGCTCAGTGTACCCTCATGTACGCTCAACGTACTCATCCAGCTCAAATTAGCAAATTGCCACAAGGCTTCAAGGCTCGTTCTCATGGACTTAGTGTTGGATTAGTGTCTAAGTCCATAACTATAATTGGTACATACTTGACCCGACCCGACATGGTCCATTTGGGTTGCATGGCATCGGGACATTTGGATAGACCTTTTGTGGGAAGAGGATATTTGTGACATATTAATATATTATAAGTTCTAATATATTAATATGAAATCATATTATTTAATTAGTATTGATCAAGAATTAATTTGGAATTAATTTAGTGATCAAAAGAGATTAATTAAATATATGGGGATTGATTGTGTAAATCATTCATTCTTATATATGTGGGCTTTTGATCCATGATTCCTTATGTTGGGTTTAACCCATGTGGTGACCCATGGAGCATAAGGAATGGGTAAAGTCATGAGTTACATGGTGTAACCCTAATAGCCACAATATAAAAAGACCACATTGGTTGGTGAAATTGGCACTAGTGTATACACAAGAGGGCAAGCCGATTTCTATGAGTCAAGTATCCTCTCTCATGGTCATTCCAAGATGTTCATGATGTTGTGTGAACCATTTAAGGTGTCACACTTGGGGCACTAGGCTCTTAAGCTTCGTGGAATCAAGCTACAACAAAGAGGTATGTATTCTATCTAGTTTGGTTATCCTATTACATATTATTGTATGCTAGTTAGGGTAATACCTTGGAAAATTGATATTTGCATGTATAATAGAGAAAATATAGATCCAAGGTATTTAGGGTTGCATGTACACCTTAGGAGTGTTAGAATGCTTAAAACCCAACAGTAGTATCAGAGCCTAGGCTTGTTTTCAATTATACTTGGTTATATTTGCTGAAAATCGAAGTTTTTGTTGTTCTGGGCTGGGGACTCGTCGATTCCACTGATGGACTCGACGAGTCCATGTGTAAAATCATCCAACTCGTCAAGTTGGTTCACGCACTCGACGAGTTGGACCCCCTGACAGCATATCTTCGAGTTTTAAGGCTGGAATTGGTCTGGAATTGGTCTAGAATCATTATGGTAAACCACTTTCAAAGTTATTATCAAAGTCTCAAGTTTTATATATGTTTATATGATTCTTGAAAATTGTTGATGTGGATTGTTCATACTTATGAGTTTTGGTAGATCATAGGAATTATATGCAAATTGTTTGTTAGTGTAATTCTTGATCTTAATGAAATTGTATGGACTCCATAACTTGTCATCAAGTTATGGATTAACAAAAGTTTTTTTTGTGTTACCTTGTTTATGAGTTAAGTTAGATTAATGAAAAAATTATGTGTTAGTTGTTTTCAATCCAAATTGATCTAAAAGTAGTTCACAAAATGTGTTTTTGTAACTTGTTCTCAAGTTATATGAAAAGTCACATTTATGAATCTTAAAACTCATAAAAGTGCCATAGGTTACACAAATGAAGAGTCATCTTTGTCATAAATAGCTTTATGAACTTCATAACTTGTCCTCAAGTTATGGATGTTCAAGAGTCTCTTCATTAAAGTTTTTTTTTAAAACTTTAATTAAACTCATAAGTTATGAAAATCCAAGAGTTTTGAAAAGTTTCAATACTTTCCCTCAAGTTTTCAAATTTGTAAAGTTTTGCTTATGAATGCTTTAATTCCAAATCAAACCCTAGAATTTTAAAAGTTTAAAATTCAACCCTTATACTATTATTATAATTTTAATTATATAGATATGTATAAGATAAAGTCAATCTTAACGTTAGTAGGCCTCATTCACGAAGCCGGTCTATAAGGGGGGTATAAGGTTACTGCCTATAAAATGGCAGTTTAATGGGTGTCCACTCTCACCCACCGCTTCCTTGACTGGTGGAGGGTCGTTAGCCGAACGGGTAGGATAAGGACTATAATTCTCCCTTCATTAAAAGTATAATGATAAATACTAAGTAACTAAACACTTATCAATTACCAATCTTAGTTACTTAGGAAAATGTGAAAAGGTCCTAACCCATGAAATTGCACTTTGCACCTTTGTTAAGTCGTTAGTGGAGCGTGTGTGGTTAACCGGCACACTAACATGGGACTGACATTGTGTGGCAAAGGGTAACTTAATGTTTATCATAGATTGGTGGAGCGCGTGTGGTTAACCGGCACATCAATTAGGTGATAAAGTTAAGGGTACCAAGTAAATTTTCATGGTTATTCACACCTTGTTTGTGATCCTCGGCATCCCAGTCACAAACTTGAGAGGGCACAATCGAGATTTAAACATGCCATTGAAAGTTCAATGAATCTCAAAAGATCTAGGAGTTTCAATCCAATTAAAACTTAATAATTTATTTTGTTTTTCATGGTGGAAATTGGTAAATCGTCATTTACCTACCTTCAAATATTTTATAACTTGGATTACGGCATCCCTCTTCCAGTTATAAATAGTTTGTTGGGTCCTAGCCTTAATACTTCATATTGGGTGTTATATTAAGGACTTAAATCAACTAAACTTGAATTTCTCCCTCATAAATGTCTATTTTAGACAACTATGGTCTTCCCAAATCTTTAGGAACAAGCCTTCCTAATGAAGATGATATCCCACATGGCAATCAAGGTGAAAGATTAATCCCTTTGTTGTGCATTAATGGGACTGGAAATCATGCTTCACTTTCTCCACCTCCTCCAATAATTCTCCCTATCCCACAAGTTTCAAGACTTGAAAAGTTCTAAGTCACTCAATCCCTATTGGCAAGCAAAGAGTATATGTGCTTACATCTTGGAGGTTAAGTCACATATTGGCAAGCCGGGAGAGTCGGGTGTCAAAGTCTCGAGGTAGCTGGCTGTTGACTTGGTTCTTCAGTCACTCCCTAATGACAGATCACGACATGACCCTTAGTGATCTTACCTATTTGCTTGATGCTGCTAAATCAGCAATGATTTGGAGCATTGGTAAAGCAAATTAGATTGGAAGATCTACTTCCCAAACCTATTTGGACATTGACAATGGTAACATTGGAAGTCCAGAAAAGCTTTCTCTTCCCAATAGAAGGGGATTGGTCATGGTCAAGTCATTTGACCAATGGTAAAGAGAAAGGCTAAGTCTGAGACAATCCAGTGTACCATTTCCAAAAGGTCCATATGTTTCTTTTGCCAAAGGAAGGGACATTGGTTGCGAAGCTACCGAATTTACCTGAAAAGTTCATAAGGATGGTAAAAGTCAAAAAGTTTGACTTTGCTTCAGATAAAGTCCATTATCTAACTCTATGAAGTCTCTTTTGGAGATTCTTAATACATGATGTAATGTAAATTACATTTTGATGTTTTGGAAGAACCAAAGGAAACCTAAAGAAAGAGTATGTTGATTCTGATCGCGAAGATGGATTTCGATCGCAAGGTTCGGTGATCAGAATTTTGAGCTGCTACTCAAGAGTTATGATATATTGCTTAAGAATAGACAACAACATGTTTTTCATGTGTATTTGCATTGTAAGGATAAGATTTTTCCGCAAGTTTTAAAATAAAAGAAAAGGTTTTGATTTTATTTATTTTTAAGTATCCGTACAATGGCATTTATGAAAAAAGTGTTGTTTATATGTTTCCATTGATAAGCAATATTGGAAAATGGATTTGATTCTTTCATTTGTGGTAGTGTAATAATTTACCAAATAAGGAAAGATTCTCATCACCCAAGTTTCAGTTGGATAGAAACTTGGAATCATGCAAGTTGTATTGTATGATGAGTGAGAATTTTCATTTTTGGGAAATTAAGACTAATTCCTTGTTCACATGTATGTGTGAGTCAAGTGAAGGACTGAAGGATTGGGTACACTAGGGTGTGCGCTGGTCAGGTCCACCATAAAGGTCGATAAGATTATTCGTCATGATTTACTAAAGTTTAGTAAATATGGTTATACTTACAAGTTTAAGTGTAATTCTGAAACATTGGAAAAGTTTCAATGTATGGCAGGACGGACAAGAAGAATCAAATTAGGCAGAAAGATAAAAGTTTCTCCAATCTGAAGAGATGGGAGAGTACTTGAGTATCTTGTTTTATGATTATCTTAGTGATTATAAAACCATATCACAATTGATCCTCTAAAAACACCTTAGTGCATTTGTTTGGCTAAGGAGAGGAATCATGAATTGTTGAAATGGTTAAATCAAAAGATAAATCATACTTGGTTCCAAAAATCAAGTCTTAGAGTCATACTCTAAGATTGTAACTTGAGTGACATAATCTTTAGAAAGTTTAAAACACTTGTCAAGTGTAGAGTAAAATGTTTTCTACTCTTGTACATTTGAGATTGGTAAGTTGTGATGTTTTGGATAAGACAAAGACCAACTAAGACCAATTGTGAGAAGTGTTTAACTTGAAAAGAATCCGCACTAACTCTTGAATATTTGTTTTGTCAAGGAATGATTCTTGACAAAAGAGATTCTTATATGTCAAGAAGTCAGTGGGAGTCTTTAAAAATCTTGAGTTGGTTTCAAGAACTAATCAATAGTATTGTTAATCACTAGCCCACGACTTGAGGTTTGTAACCTATCGTGTTGACATATTCTTATTTCTGTGTCTATTCCAGTTAAAGTTGACTATGCTTGTGAGTTCTATTGGTTCTCAATTGTTTGCATAACAATGTGGAAGCAATGGTAGGCCCTTAAGCTTCCAAGTGGCAAGAAATTAAGATTGAACAAGTTCAGTCCATATGAGTTTGGGTTTGTCTCTAACCTTGTCTTGTGATTATGTTTTTGACAAATTCACATGGATAGGAATACATACACCATAAAAATGTAAGTTTCATAAGGTTTCTCTCCGATTCATGAAAATGACGGTGAGGAAACGCTTTCACTAAGTAGATTTTAAGTAGATAGCAATTGTGATATTTGCATTCTCATGTCGTTAGTGGAGCGTGTGTGGTTAACCGGCACACTAACTAGTGAGAATGGCAAAAGGTCTAGACAAACATGTGAGTTATCTAAGGAAAGGTGTATGATTTTGATAAAGTCTTATCAAAGCAATCTTGTATCAGAAATCTGAACGTTTGCAAGAAAGTCAATAAAGTATTGATTTCTAGAAGTCCAGTTGATTTCTGAGTACATGTCAAAGCTAGTGGGAGCATAAGTGGTGTGCTAGTGGGAGCATGATTATTATGGTTAGTGTTGCAAGTTAGCAATGTTAATTATAGAAAACAAAAGGTTCAATTCGCTTTGAAAAGTTGTTTTTCTATAATTAAGGGAGAGGATTTATACTTCATTCCAATTCTAAAAGCTTAGATTGAGATTTTAGTCAACTTTAGTCAAGGATATATATGAATGTTATGTTGGAATGGTTCAACATAAGGAAACTCTATATATGTTGCATTCTTAAAAACCCGATTATGATTACGGCATCCCTCTTCATAGTTCGAATTTTGAGAACATGGCAAATAAAAAAAATTTATAGCATGAATCGGGTCCCATATGCTTCGGGTATAGGATCGATTACATGTGGTATAATATTTATCCATTCTAAATTTTCCAAATGCCTAGGGCGTTAAGAGGGAAAAAGGAATAGAACTGGATTTGACTAAAATGATTAAGCAATTGTCGAGGACAATCTGAGGTTTGCCAAAGATTGGTTGCTCATGGACAATTGGAAGTATAGAGATAGGACCATATTGACATATTCTAAAAGGAGGCAACTCTTGTTCAGAAGTGATAGTCAAAACGGGATTATGGAACTGTCTCCATAGGTGGAAGTTATTCTTTGAATCTGTGTAAGATTAGAGAACTTAATGCAAGAAGGGTATTCAAAGGAATGTACTTTGAATGTGAGACTTCGTGTCCATGGAATTGGTCTCCATTGGAGTACTTTGTAATGTCTGTTGCCAAGTCTTTGTGACTTGTGGGAATAGTCATTACAAGGGGATCATTGCATATAAGTTTAGAATCTAACAGATTATAGTAAATGGCAAGAGTTTGGTATTCTTATATTTACAATAAGGATTGGGATTGTGAAATGAGCATAATTGAAATACTGTCAGTTGATCTGTTTCACAAAGTAAGGATCATAAGACAAACATAGTGTGCATACTTGGAGTATGGCATAGCTATTGTTTAGACAAACATAGTGTGCATGCTTGGAGCATGGCATGACTATTGTTTTTATTCAAGCTATTGTTTAGACAAACATAGTGTGCACGCTCAGTGTACGCAAGCCTTACATTGACTGGATATGGGTTGGCTGACCGAGTATGCGGGGCGTACTCCCACCCACGCGGGGCGTACCCTCGCAGAATCCAAAACTTCATTAAGTGCTTAATGGCTTAAGAACTTAAGCCCAAACTTCAGATACATGGTCCAAATGCACCCTAGAGTCATAAAGTCTCCAACTTTATGACTTCACACGTCCAAAAAGTCCTTAATACATGGTCTTAACTCATTAAGACATTCCGCAAGATGCATGAGACACATCTAGCCATTGGGACCTCATTTTTATGACTAAGGACCCCTCCAAGGGTCTGAAAGGACAGCTCAAAACATCCAAAACATGTCATGCACAAGATGGAGCATTTGGGACCAAAAAGAAGCATAAAAACACCCAATAAAGAGATCTAGCAAACAAGCCATCAAGGTATGAACTTTATACCTTGAAATGATGGAGAAAATGGCAAAACTACTAGATCCAAGCCTTGCCTCAAGCTTCCAAGCTCCTTGATGCAACTTCTTCTTCCTTGAACACACTAACAACACACTCTTTAGCTCAAAATACACTTACTAAGGGTTTGGGTTTTCCAAAGACGACTCAAAGGGTATGAAGGCTAAAAAGGTGGGTGAAATGATCCATAATGATGCTTATATACCACCCAAACCCTAAAAATTAGGGTTTTCTCCTGACAAGAGTACGCCCTGCGTACATAAGTGTATGCCCAGCGTACTAGGGCCCGCCCTAGTACGCTCAGCGTACTCATCCAGCTCAAATTAGCAAATTGCCACAAGGCTTCAAGGCTCATTCTCATGGACTTAGTGTTGGATTAGTGTCTAAGTCCATAACTATAATTGGTACATACTTGACCCGACCCGGCATGGTCCATTTGGGTTGCATGACATCGGGACATTTGGATAGACCTTTTGTGGGAAGAGGATATTTGTGACATATTAATATATTATAAGTTCTAATAAATTAATATGAAATCATATTATTTAATTAGTATTGATCAAGAATTAATTTGGAATTAATTTAGTGATCAAAAGAGATTAATTAAATATATGTGGATTGATTGTGTAAATCATTCATTCTTATATATGTGGGCTTTTGATCCATGATTCCTTATGTTGGGTTTAACCCATGTGGTGACCCATGGATACTCCATGGAGGTTAAAACCCATGGAGCATAAGGAATGGGTAAAGTCATGAGTTACATGGTGTAACCCTAATAGCCACACTATAAAAAGACCCCATTGGTTGGTGAAATTGGCACTAGTGTATACACAAGAGGGCAAGCCGATTTCTATGAGTCAAGTATCCTCTCTCATGGTTATTACAAGATGTTCATGATGTTGTGTGAACCATTTGAGGTGTCACACTTGGGGCACTAGGCTCTTAAACTTCATGGAATCAAGCTACAACAAAGAGGTATGTATTCTATCTAGTTTGGTTATCCTATTACATATGATTGTATGCTAGTTAGGGTAATACCTTGGAAAATTGATATTTGCATGTATAATAGAGAAAACATAGATCCAAGGTATTTAGGGTTACATGTACACCTTAGGAGTGTTAGAATGCTTAAAACCCAACACTTAGGGACTAAAATTTCATATGATAAAACCATAGGGATGAATTTAGAAGTACATGAATCTCGGGACGTTACAAGATGTTCAATAACTATGGAGCAATAGATGTTCTGATTGTCAAGAACGATTCTTCAAAAATGATTCTTCCTATTGCATCTGCTCATGATTTGTAAAAAGTTTCATGATTTTTACGGATGCAATGGAAAATCATTCTGGTTTAACTTGGATTTGTGAAAGAAAAACTAATAAGTTAGACAGGTACATTTGTCCATTTTTATCCTAGGTGGGAAAGGAATATTGATTTTGTTTAATCTAACGGCAATAAACGATAGTCTTCCTTTTTGTATGAAATTAATGCTAAATAAAATATACGTGTTCATGTTCATTATATTTGATATTGTTAAATATGATTCTAAATAACATAACTCGTTCAATAGTCGATAGAAATAGTTGATATAAATACCTACTAGTTTGTGTGTGCGCGTAAATAGAGACAAAAGGTTAGTGGCAGTGGTGGTGGAGAAGGTTGGTAGAGATGGTGGTTACGGCCAACGATTGGGGATTTTAGAGAGAAGGTAATCGGTGTTGGTGAGGAAGAGCGGAGGTAACAACTAAGGCTTCTATGGAGACGGATGGCTAGAGTGAGAGAGTAAAGCAGGTGTGATGGAAGGGGTAAAAGCGCAAGAAAAGAGGGAAACAGTCAGATGAAACCTAAACCCAGGGGTGAGCGAAGAAGTCGTTGTTCGCGCCGGTGTTGCCGAATCAATCACCACCTCATATACAAATAATATTTGTAGAATAATTTAGATAGAAAAATGGGGTGATTTGAGGAATTAAGAATTAGTTAGGGTTTCATTGAGGCTTCAATCTAGAGAGAGTAGAAGCGGGTTGAGATGAACCAAAATAACGACTTAAATCCTTATATCTGCTAACACGTAGTTTTGGTAGAAGGAAGTATTTAGTGGCATATATTAGTTTATATGATATACAAATTATACTTTTAGTGGTATTTTAAATTTTAGTGTCACTAATAAGTTTGAATATTAGTGTCACAAAATATTATATGCCACTAAATCTAATAACTTTTTTAGTGACACTTAAAGTATGTCACTAAAACTATAATGTAGTGGCACAAAAACAATGTGTCATTAAAAGTGTATGCCACTAAATGTCGTTTTGTTTGTAGTGTCGTAACGAGATATAGAGGAATCTATCGGGATAGCGATTCCCCTTCGCGAGATAGATTGCATAACGGAAATGATGCATTGGTAGACTGATTTTGTTCTTTTCACATTGGTATAGACTTGGGGATATTGCTAGACCCTAAGTACAAAAATGGCAACGGTTCACACCGAAATTAGCTCTTAATGAAAGAAGTAATGAAATATGAAAATAATTGTCTTTTGAATTATGTTATGACTAATGAAATGTTTTGATATGGAATGCAATGTATAAAATGTCTATTTGAAATATCTTTGCAAAGATGAAATGTTTTTGATGAAAATGTGATAAATGTTTGGTTCATAAACCCACGTAGCTCACGACACATTATTGTCTTACGTATCTCTTTTAATGTCATGTATCCTAGGTTATACATAATGATAAAATGTTGACTGATAGAAGCTAGATGATGTGTCATGATAGATGGAGTGGAACTTGTTAAGTTTCTTGATATTGGTATGAATGTAATTCTTATTTGTTTGTTATTGTTTGTATGATGCTTTAACAATCAACTTTTAATTGTAAATGTTTTTGTGAGACCGGCTTTTAGTAAATGAGGGTTAATATCTGAATGTTTTTATAACCATAACATTTAAAAAGTTTGAAAAAATTTGGGGTGTTATAAGTACAACATCAATGCACATAGAAATAGATTTACATTTTGTCAGGGAACGTGTTGCTATCGAGCATGTGCGTATGTTGCACGTGCCATCAGCGCACCAATTTGCAGATATATTTACCAATGGTCTTGCTACTCAATTATTTTTGGATTTTCAGCACAATTTAACCATTTATAAACCCCATATTGAAATTGAGAGGGTGTGGTAGTTAAAGTTGTTTTATTCTCTTTTTATACTTTAGAGGCCCTATTGTAATATTGTAATATTGTTTCGTATATATACTTCTGCAATACATATGCCTCCACTTAGAGAGGCTTTTACCAAATAACATGTACAAATCAAAATATTATGTTTATTGTTATAAACTTTGTTTGGAGTGTACAAAAATTTATTAAAGCTTATTTAAAATTGTCACTAACATCCCCTAAGGTTCACTTACTATCACCTTTACCAATAACTTGATTTTTTTTATTGACAAGTAACAAGTCATATCACGACAATGAATGTCATCCTTTCTTCAAAAGATGGCCGCCATCAGGAAAAATTATTTTTTATACCAAGAAGAAAAAGGATCACAAAAGAAAAAAAATGTTGTGTCAATGTAAGTGTCAACACCCTTGCTTCTCTCAGGTAATGTTCCATTTTATTGTGTCAATGTAACAAAAATGATCACAAAAGAAGAAAAAAATCATAGCAAGTCATACTAAAACCAGAAAGAAAAAGATACGAGCAATGAACCGGGAAAAAGTTTTATTGTTCGGAGTTAGGTTTCAGTCATCATAAAGCAAAGACAATTTTAAGGTTCCATAAAGTGAAGACATTATCATGATAATATCAACAATCAATTTGAAAAGACAGACATTATGTTTTGCATTCAATTTTTTAGTTTATGGTCTTTCTTTGAAAGAACACAATTATATTAAGATTCAACTAATTATAGCTGTATTTTCCCTATAATACAAAAATTATCGACATTAATGATATTTGGTTCTTTTAAATACCACCATCATTACTAATCTTTAACTTTTTGTTTAAAAAAGCCATCATCGTTGATGTATTTGAATATAAAAATGTATATGCATTTATGTTTTTCCCGTATTCTTTTCCAATTTTGTTGCTTATTATTTATCATTTCATGGAATGTATATATATATATATAACGTGAAAAATATTGTGATATGCTTATGCATGCATCATGATCGATGGACACGTCTATATATATTAATCCAAATATTCTTTTCATCCCAAAAGAGAAATTCGACTTTCATTTTAAATTTCTAAAAACCGGACTACTAACGTTCAAGTTTTTTATTTAGATTCCTTTTGCTTTTTCTGTTTTGAAGATCTTCGTGACTTGATGTTATATTCATATTTTTCCCCCTTTTTTAGCAACCAAAATATTTAGCACATATACTTAAATGGGATGCAACACTCATGAAGACTTAATTGGCGTAGCGTAGGCTTGAACTCGCATACATATCTCCCAAAAAAAAACTCATATATATCTCACTCTATTTCATATATACAATATCGTCTGTTTTAAAACGCCTCAAAAATGCAATATTTAACTTTTTTATAAGATTTTAAACCATATCTATCAAATTTTCTAATAACAATAATTACATTTTTGTGAAACTAATTGTTAACTGTTTACAAGTTTCGTAATTTTATCTTACTTGAAAACCTTTTAAGTTTTTAATTGTTGATCAAAAAGTGTATTAAAGCATGTAGGAAATAAACGTTGCATGTTCTTAGACGAGATGAATTGAATATGTTTTTTTTTTTTTTTTGAGAAAATAAAAATAGTTGTAATCAATTAATTTGAAAATAATCCATCTAACACTACAAACCCAACAATTGGACTTACCAATACGTAAATCGGTTTGTGAAACATGGTCATTTTTTCAAATTTGAAAAATGGAGTCGCATGATAGGGGATTATTTAGCAAGGTAATTAAAGAATATCAAAGCATGCAATACGTCTTCTAAAGGAAAATAAAAATTGGTTAAGTAGAGGCTCATCTCAATCACCATTGATTAAGAATGAGTGTTGTAATTAAGCAACATTAATTAATTCCTAGTTACAATCCCATGTTCAAACCTTCGATCATGATTACATATTATAAAAGAGTACTAAGTTTCATCTCAAAGTAAATTACTTGAGACTTGAGAGCCACATAGGAGAGGGGGGAGATGGGAAGGGAAGGAAAGGGAAAAGTTGACCTGAGTCCTAACCATGGTTGATGTGTTAGAGATCGTAAACCAAGAGATTGAAAATATCTCTCAAGGCTTACTTTCCAAATGCATTTGAACTCCATTTCCATTAACGAAGCCCATGATACCTACCTAAAAAAGTCGGTAAAAACCCTAAATGCACTACAACTACACCTTAATGTTATTTAGTAACATGGCTAAACAATCCCATTGTTTAGCCAAAGTGAATTTACAAAGAAATTTTAAAAAAGAAACATGATCACCCCTTCTTACCATAAGAAGGGATGATCCGTTGTTTTCCGAGAAAGAAATTTTTTTAGAAATAGTTTTAACAAAAACATGCTAGCCAAGTTTTTAAAAATCTAAGACTAGGGTTCAAGTTAAGAAAAACAAAAACTTAAGGCACGTTCCAATGCCTCATGATTAATTAAACTAATGTATATATTTATATATAAAAATAGACATCATTCATCAAAATTTGAAACTTGAAGCATTTACAAACTCTCTTAATTCAAGAGAAATGAGTTGATTTTATGATGTCTTAGTTTTTTTTTTTTTTTTTTTTGACCTTTTCCCATAGGCCAAGAATTTATATAAAAATTTCCCCAACTTATGAACTTTTTTCCGTAGCCATAAGTTGGTGAGATGCACATGCATATGCTTTTTGGGGTGTCCTTCTCTTGTAGGGGACCCTGCCCTTTAAAGAGAAGATAGAAAAATGTCCTCCAAATTTGGATGGATAACCCCTATGGGGGGCTTGTTTCCATACCTTGGATAACCTTGACTTACAAGGCTTCCATGAAAGAGAGACAAAGAAAGAGATAACCATGGTTGGGCCAAAGGTCGGGTGGGGTTTTTTTTTTCAGAATGGAAAAGATTCTGAGAATGGAAAGAGAACTATGCATGCATGCAGGCTCGGTTTCATCAACGTAGTTCTTGAATCTCTTAATGATGAGCAGCAGGCGATTGTAGAACCATGTTTACGCCTGTGGTACAGCAAAACAAACTGTCAAAAATGTTAGTAACAAATCATTAGAATCGATTAATTTGTCGTTAGTGTGATTAGAAATGAAAGAAACGTTATTATAAAATCTATATATTTAATGCAAATTAAACCTGCAGGTTGCAATGGTGGAGTAGCTGCTAGGGAGATCGGAGTGCCATACTGTTGTGGGTATCCTCCTGAAGAATTCACGGCAGAATACTGATAAAGATGATGAGGGTACACACCATAGCTTTGACCAGTTGCGTAGTTTCCATGACCACCTTCCGCCATGTTCAGGTAGGGGTAGAAGGCGGCGGCTGCGGCGGCAGCTCCGGCAGCTGTTATCATACCACCACCGGCATTTGCTCCATAATATGGATACTGACCATTTGTGCCTCCATAAACATTATAGTAACTCTGAATTAATACAAGAAACCAGTCAAGTTTTAAAAACCAAATTCAAACGTTAAAAAAAAACAACGTAATTTGAAAACATACCGTTGGATATGTGTAATCTGGAGAATATGGAGAGTATCTGAAGATCCAAGAATAAGGAAAATTAGAAAAATGAAAACCTAACGTATAGTGGAAGTTACAACACGACTATAAGTTTATGCATGGGATGCATGAACGAATATTTTAAAGAAAAAAAAATCAAATGAAAGAACAGAATACAATCATCCATACACATAGTACATGGCATATGCCTGCTGAAATGGATTAAAAAAAGAACGAAAGTCCCAAAATTATCTTTTAAAGTCGTAATGGAAGTACTGTAATGTACAGTACTGCTCATGTGCGGTTTGCAGGTTAGTTTGACTAGGGTCAGAGAGAGAGTGTATGTGAGAGAGAGTGTGTGTGAGAGAGAGAATATATATAGAGAGAGAAAGAATGGGATTGCAATCATGATGGCTAGGCATGTGGATGATAGAGCACAGCAAAGCACGCCTGGATACAGAAGGGCCAATTTACAGAAGAAACCTTCAAATATTGTTTAATTATTTCTCTGTGCCCACATGCTTCAACTAAAATATTTATTCTAACAACCTTTTATATATGTATATGTACGCATGTATATGTCTATATATACACACTAACCCATAAAGATTAATTAGTAGCAGGGAATGTGATACTTGGTGGCTACATTCCATGCATAATGCATATATACTTATAGAGATATGTCTATGTATGTATCGAGAGAGAGAGAGAGAGAGAGAGAGAGAGAGAGAGAGAGAGAGAGAGAGAGAGAGAGAGAGAGAGAGAGAGAGAGAGAGAGTATACCCATAAAGATTAGTAGCAGGGAAAGGTATGCCTTGGTGGATGGCATAATGAGGGAAGGCTGTAGCAGAAGGGAAGGCTGTCGTCCCCATTCCAGCTGCACCACCAGCTTGATGATGGTTATGATTATGATGATGATACCCTCCTCCATAACCACCCATGACCCTAATGGTCCTTCCTCCACCTACATTAATTTATGCATACGTATTTATTACTACAACTATACACACATATTATATGTACATGCTTTTAAGCCATGATAGTGATGTATACAAAAATATATATGCATATGTATGCTAAACTGTTGTACTTTAATTGATCCCAAGTAAATTGATGACTTGCAAGCAAACAGATTGTACTATAGAAATCGTACGAATTACATGATTTTTTCGTTGGAGATAGGTGTATTAAGTTTACTGAAATAACCCTAATGTTATAAGATATGAAAAAAAGAAAATGTGAGTACCACCAAGTTGAGCTAGCTGTATATGACCTGTCTTCTTTTTTTTTTTTTTCTGAAGAAAAACATATATATACATATATCATGTATGCATGTTTTGTGGTTGTGGTTGTAATTAAAGCATTACACTGATATATTTCTTTATAAAAGTGGAAACCCTACCTCACTCGATAATATTCATTGATTCTCTTTAATAAAAAAAAAACACATTTTTTTTTCTTAATCGTGTTTTTGCAATGGATATTCATCTTCCAGCTCCACTTCTTAATCCGAACCCATGACCATGAGATATTATCTATCTTTATAGATTAACAATAGGCTGCCCAATGTATAGTTGCGTATATATACATGATCATGTCTACGAACAATTCGTTTTCTTAAAAGATTCCAAATGCTAATCATAATTAACGAACCTAAAGTCGTAAAAGATTTGTAGTTTTATAAATTCAAGAATACCAACATGAAATAATACTTTCTATGAACAAATTAAACCCGGCCGTTATTGTAATTAATTAAGAGAATTGATACATACCGAGTTTGTTAGGGGTTGAGGGTTTCGATCTTTGAACACCCAAAGAAGCAAGATTGCAGTTGGCCCTCCTGCCGTCAATCACCGGAGCTGCATCAACACAAGCCCTCATCGCCGCATCGGCTTCCCGGAAAGTCACCTGCATTTTTGGTCGGAATTTGGTGTCAAATAGTGGCATATAGAACAAAACCCACATGATAGCCTAACTTTGTGTCTTCGTTTGATTACAATTATTTTCCAAGAATTTAATATACAGAAAACCCTTAACCAACAACCCATGTTCTACAGGATCTAGATGCAAATATGCTTAAAAAAGAAAGTAAGAAGAAGAAGAAGAAGAAGGGATCATACAAAGCCATAGCCTTTAGATCTGCCAGTGGTCTTATCAGTGATGACAACAGCTTCCAAGATCTCACCAAACTGCTCAAAGTACGTTTTCATGGTATCTTTCTGGGTTTCCCAAGCCAACCCACCAACAAACACTTTTGTGTAAGTCGTATCACCAAACTGTCCGGCCGTGTAATTAGTAGGTGTCGCCGCCGCAGCCGCCGCCGGAGTCATCTTTCTTTTCTCTTGTTTTCTTGGATCTTCTTTAGGTGAAATTGGGGTTTGCTATAAGGGAAGTGGTGAAGAGTAGCTAGATAGGGTTTAATTGAAAAGAAGAAAACAAAGGGGGAAAGAAAGTGATGGTGTTGATGATCAAGCAGACAATTGGGTCAGAGATCCAGCTATTAAACTGCGAGGGAAAAATAAAGCAAAATGGGAAACAAAGAAATAAGAAATGGTGGGAGAGATGGAGGGAGAAGAAGAGAGAAAAGCAAAAGGTGGAAAGAGGAAAGGGCCTATCATAATACGGACATCAATTATATACACCACCAGTGACACCCCACCATCTCTACCACCTTCTAACCCTGCGATTGCAGTACACTTTCTTGGTCAAACCTTCATAGAGCATCAAAATATGCTCAAGATCTATGTAAATAAACAACGTTAAATCATTCAAAGTTTTAAACAGCTCATGTTCTTGTAAAAATGTTAAAAACATTTTCATTTATAATCTTTTTGTTATTTAATGTAACCATGAAATAAAATGACGATATCCTCTTTTGTTTGATTGTAGAGATAATGATTTAAAATGGTAATGTACTTTTCGATTTCTATATATTAGGTCATTGAGTTTTTTTTTCATTTACATTTATCCATTCAACTTATTAAACTGTACACATTCAATCCTTATTACCAGTTACTCCAGGTTAGTCGGAAAAAATAACTTAATAAGGTAATATTTTTTTATTTTGTATATATTTAGTCCTTAATATTTTCGTACACATTTAGTCCTTAATATTTTTTTGTTTCAAAATAAGTCTTTTTTGTTTGTGTACTCATTCAGTACTTATTAATGATTTATTTAGGTTTTTCTCACATCTTACGTGTGACAATCATTGATGAGGTGTTTGGAGTTGTTGATGATTATGTCCATCGCGATCTCGACTGTTTGGTTGTGTAGGTCTTGTGGTTTGGCTTAGGTCTTGTGTTCTAAACGTCATAACTTTTTCATATGATATCATATTTTAACGATCTTTATATCCATGTGTTCATTTTCTAAGTCTACTATAACTTTCGTTAAGATTACTCTCGTTAAAATTTAATATATATTCCCGTTAAAATGTAATATATTTTTACTTACGATTTTATATAAAAAAAAACATTCATACATGCATTCATAAAAAACGTATGGATATAAAGATCGTAAGTAAAACTATATTAGTTTTTAACATGAGTAATCTAAACGAAATTTGTAGTAGACAAAAGTACGAACGCATGGATATAAAGATCGTTAAAAGCCGAGATCGTATGAAGAAGTTATGACGTTCATAACACATGACCTAAGCAACCAAGTAGTCGAGATTGCGATGGACATAAGCATCCAAAGCTCCAAAACATCTCATTAATGATTGTCTCATGTAAGATGTCGTGAGAAAAATCTAAAGAAATCATTCATAAGTACTGAATGAGTACAAAAACAAAAATGACTTATTTTGCAACAAAAAAATATTAAAGACTAAATGTGTACAAAAATATTAATGACTAAATGTGTACAAAATGAGAAATATATTACCATATTAAGTCATTTTTACCGGCTAACTTGGAGTAGCCGGTCATAAGCACTGATGTAGGGTCGTCTCTACCCTTTGTAAAACTAAACAAGGGCTTAGGGCCCCAATTCTAAAGGGCCCCTAATTTTAAAGCTTATTATGTTAATTATATATGTATATGCATACACGTATTTGTTGGGTTACAAAGACAAGTTGGAGCTTGGCCTGGTGGTAAAAGCGTTGGTTTATAAAACTAAGGGTCTCAAGTTTGAAACTGTCTGCTAACTTGAAGGGCCTCAATTTTTTTGTTTGCTTAGAGCCACAAATTGGTTGAGTCGCCCTTGCAGTTTAACAAGTTGAAAGATAAATGTGGATGAAAAAAAACTTAGTGACCAAATGTGTGCAAATCGAAAAATATATTACCCTTTTAAGTAATTATCTTTTGATTTTAAATTTTAAATTTTGAAATGAGAGTATTTTTCGTGATTTTTTTTTTAAAAAAAATCTATATTTAAGACAACTTTATGATAAGTAGTGGCTAAATTGCTAGAAACTGTCAAGAAAATTAACAAAACACACACACACACACACACACACACACACACACATATATATATATATATATATATATATATATATATATATATATATATATATATATATATATAGATAACAGAATTGTTATCTTTATGACAACCTAGCTAATGGCCACAATGCCGGCCCGTTTAGTTAGCAGTAGTTCCGGACTTCGGTCATGCAGTAGTTTAGTGTGCTTGATGTCTCTGTGATTCAAGCATGTCTTTGTGTTATGTGTTCCGGACTTCGGTCCGATGCAGTATGCAGTATATGTGCTATGTTAGTAGTTATGATTATGCTATGCTATGTTCAGTCAGTTTCCGGACTTCGGTCCGATGCAGAGGGCAAGGCCCTGGTTAGTTCCGGACTTCGGTTCGATGCAGTTTCCGGACTTCGGTCCGATGTAGAGGGCAAGGCCCTGGTTAGTTCCGGACTTCGGTCCGATGCAGTTTCCGGACTTCGGTCTGATGCAGAGGGCAAGGCCCTGGTTAGTTCCGGACTCGGTCCGATGCAGTGGGCAAGGCCCAGTAGTTGCTTATATGTTATTGTATGGTATGTGGTAGTTTGGGGGATCTCACTAAGCTTTGTGCTTATAGTTTCATTTTTGTTGTCAGGTACTTCCGCAAGTAAGGGGAAGAGCTCGGGATGATGGCATGGCACACACCACAACTTCAGTTTTATCCTGGGAGTTTTATCCAGATATTTTGATATGATTGATACAGTATTTGTTTTGACACAGTTACTTGACTTTTGAGTTACACATCTTATGGTTTTAGTATGTATGATATTTGATGATATGATTTTTAGTAATATTTAAAAAAAATTCGGGTCGTATTTTTGGGACGTTTCAAGTTGGTATCAGAGCCTTGGTTTGAGGGATTCAGGCACACTCTCGGGTGTGACTGGACTCAAACTAAGGAAATGGTAAAAAGGATTTTCAAAAGAAAAATATTTTCAAGAGGATTTTAGAAAAATAAACTTAAAAAGAAAAAGAGTTTTGAGAAAAGGAAAAGGGTGTGGTGCATGTGATCAACCGAGCTCAAGTAAGTACTCCCAAATTACCCATACAAGATTTATGTTATGTATATCAGTTCCAGTTTCAGTAAACAGCATGCTAGAATAGGACCAAGGATCTAGGAGGATGCCTTATGTGCCTGCTATATGTGTTTCCGCTTTATGAGAATTGCATGCTAGTATTGAGTAGACAACAGTAAGATAGCCTGTTTAGGTTATGCCTGATAGTATGAGCTTAACATTGTATGCTAGTACAGTTTCTTGTTATGAGGATAGAATTGCTTGAGTAGTCTCCAGTGTCTGAATGCTGCTTGCTTCGTGCTTTGTGGGACTCGGAGTGATGGAAGTTAGCCATTAGGTGAATACGTCACGTCACATGTGAACAGGGTTGAATAATCTCAGAGTGCTAGATTTGGCCCTATTGCGCAGCTCTCGTTTGAGTCTAACCGTTGTAGGAACGAGCCTTTTACTTGAAGGATTATCTGAGCCTCGCCACATGTGATGGTATTCAGGTAAGGGCTAATTGGCATTACAAGGAGGCCTTCAGCAGTTGAGGACTGGATTGGGTAGAGTCAGAGATTTCCCTAGGGCAAGCCTAGGATGAGAGTAGCAGAGATCAGTAGCAGTAGAAGTGACTTGGTGGAGTCGAGGCAGTACTTGAGGAAAGTATGGATAGATGTGGAAGGTAGTATGGGCCCGTACTACTGAAAGCAGAGGATCCGTACTTGAACCAAGGAAAGCTGAGATGAGACCAGGAAACTGGTAGTAGTAGCGATCCCTCGAGATACATTAGTGTTTCTGACGTTTTCATGATGTGTTTTCAAAATGGTGGTTTTACGCCCTAGACCAGCAATTGGCAGTTCAGGTGCCGGAGAGGGATCAGGATCAGGCCCGGAGGCCGGGCAGTTGGACGAGCAGACTAGGGAGTTTCTCTCTTCAGAGATTACTCGCACTATACTTGAGCAGACTCCTGTGATCTTCGGTTCGATCAAGGAGGGTATTTTAGAGCTGATGGACGAGAGGTTGAGCACTTTCCGTGCTGAGGTGGCGGCTATGATGGGGTCGCGCACACTCACCTTCAGGGAGTTCCGGGCTTGTGGAGCTCCAGACTACCATGGGGCACGGGATTGGTGGGAGGAGGTCGGGCATGTCATCGGGGATGACGCAGCGCTTGATGCCATGACTTGGGCTGATTTTACTACCAGGTTCAGAGCCGAGTTTGCACCGGTTATTGAGGTGCAGCAGTTAGCCAGGGAGTTCCAGGATCTCACCCAGACTACAGAGACAGTGGCGGAGATTACCGCCAAGTTCAGGGAGAGGGCTCTTCTTGTTCCTCAGTATGCAGCTGATGAGGAAATGAAGAAGGCCCGTTATCATGAGATGTTGCGGAGTGATATCCACCAGTTTGTGAGCCGGTCCAGCTGTAAAACGCTGGATGATATGATTACGAGGGCTCGGGAGAGGGAGATAGATCTGGAGATGGAGAGGAAGAGGAAGCCAGAGGTGGCTTCTGGTACAGGGAGTTCGGGCAAAAAGCCCAAGGTGTCAGATCATAGATCCAGAGGACAGCAGAGCCACAGTCGGTGTGACAAGTGTGGGAGATTGCACGATGGGGCGTGCAAGGCATGTAGTGCCGGTTGCTATAAGTGCGGTCGGACCGGGCATATGAGTAGGGATTGTACAGCTACTACCACTGCCACCGCAGCAGCTGATCTGATTTGCTTCCATTGCAATCAGAGGGGACATAAAAAGTCCCAGTGCCCGAGTTTAGCAGCAGCAGGGAAGGTGTCAGCACCTGCCCCTGCCACCTTGAGGATTACAGACGGCCGTCAGGGCCGAGGTGAGATGCCAGTGGCAAAGAGTAGAGCTTTCCAGATGACAGCAGAGGAGGCGCGAGCGACTCCTGATGTGGTGACAGGTATATATATTTTCCTTTCATCTCCTTACCGATTTTGATCGTTTCTCATGGTTATATGTTTTGTATAGGGTCGTTCTTAGTGAACGGCATTTCAGCTACAGTATTGTTTGACTCGGGGGCTACCCGATCATTTGTGTCTCTTGCACTTAGCAAGAGGTTTAGCAGAGCTCCGGGGGAGCTGGATTGCCCACTAGAGGTTGAGATAGCCGATGACAGGACCGTCAGGGTCGCGAGAGTTCATATGGCGTGTTCGCTGCAGTTATTCGATGAGCAGTTTTCAGTGGACTTGGTTCCCATTCCCCTGCGAGGGAATAAGGTTATAGTAGGTATGGATTGGTTGAGCCCCAATGGGGCAGTGATTGATTGTGAGCTGCAGTTAGTGAGGGTTCGCACTCCCAGTGGGGGAGAGTTAGTGATTCAGGGCGAAAGGCCACAGCGCGGACCGATACTGTGTTCAGCAGCGAGAGCGAGGCGCTACGTTCAGCAGGGTTGCGCAGGGTACGTCGCCTATGTCATAGATGCCCGGGAGAAGGGTAAGACGACAGTTGATGATGTGTCGGTAGTACGAGAGTACCCGGACGTATTCCCAGAGGATTTGCCTGGAATACCTCCGGAGAGACAGGTCGAGTTTCGGATTGACCTGGTTCCGGGTGCGGCTCCGATAGCCAAATCACCGTATCGGTTGGCTCCTCCAGAGATGCAGGAGTTGTCTACGCAGCTGCAGGAGCTGCTAGACAAGGGTTTCATCAGACCGAGTAGTTCACCATGGGGAGCCCCGATCCTCTTCGTGAGGAAGAAGGATGGGTCGCACCGTATGTGCATAGATTACCGGGAGTTGAACAAGGTAATGGTGAAGAACCGTTACCCACTCCCGAGGATAGATGATTTGTTCGATCAGCTCCAGGGAGCATCTTGGTTTTCCAAGATTGATCTGCGCTCCGGTTATCACCAGATGCGGGTCAGGGATGAGGATGTGCAGAAGACCGCTTTTAGGACCCGCTATGGTCATTATGAGTTTGTGGTGATGTCGTTCGGGCTCACCAACGCCCCAGCCGCGTTCATGGACCTCATGAACCGCGTATGCAGACTGATACTGGATCGGTCTGTGATAGTATTCATTGATGACATCTTGGTCTATTCCAAGACTCAGGAGCAGCACGAGGAGCACCTGAGAGAGGTGCTAGAGACGCTGAGGAGGGAGAGACTTTACGCAAAGTTCTCCAAGTGCGAGTTCTGGTTGCGCGAGGTGCAGTTCCTTGGACACCTCGTCAACCAGAAGGGTATACTAGTGGATCCGGCTAAGATAGAGGCCGTGATGCAGTGGGAGGTCCCGAGGTCTCCAACAGAGATTCGGAGCTTCCTAGGATTAGCAGGGTACTACAGGAGATTCATTCCAAGATAGCAGTTCCGCTCACCCGACTGACAAAGAAGTCGGTGGTGTTCCGCTGGGGGCCTGAGCAGCAGGCAGCATTTGAGACCCTCAGACAGAGATTGTGCGAGGCACCAATTCTTACCCTGCCAGAGGGAGTAGAGGATTTTGTAGTCTACTGTGATGCTTCGATCACAAGTATGGGGGCAGTGTTGATGCTGCGAGGCCACGTGATAGCCTACGCCTCTAGACAGTTGAAGCCTCACGAGGCTAACTATCCGACGCATGATTTAGAGTTGGGGGCAGTAGTGTTTGCCCTCAAGATTTGGAGACATTACCTCTATGGGGTCCGCTGTATCATTTACACGGATCACAAGAGTTTGAGGTACCTCATGGATCAGCCGAATCTGAACATGAGGCAGCGCCGATGGTTAGATGTGGTGAAGGACTATGATTGTGAGATCCTTTATCATCCGGTCAAGGCCAACGTTGTGGCCGACGCCCTGAGCCGCAAGGCGGTAGCCGCTCCGATCAGGGATATTTGTTTGAGGATGGCAGTGATTACTCCATTGTTGGAGCAGATCAGAGGGGCACAGGTTGAGGGCCTGAAGGAGGAGAGACAGAAGTGTGAGAGGATTGTGGGCCGAGTGGCTTCCTTTAACTATGACAGTCAAGTATTGTTGACCCTTCATGGGAGAGTTTGGGTGCCGTACTGGGGAGGAGTACGGCAGGTACTGATGGATGAGGCCCACAAGTCTCGGTTTTCCATCCACCCAGGGGCGACGAAGATGTACAGAGATCTTCGACCCGACTATTGGTGGCCCTGCATGAAGCGTGATGTAGCTTGGTACGTGGAGAGATGCCTGACCTGCAGGAAGGTCAAGGCGGAGCATCAGAGACCCCACGGCAAGATGCAGCCGTTAGATATCCCCGTGTGGAAATGGGAGGATATTACCATGGATTTCATCACTAAGCTTCCCAGGACCACGCGTGGAGTTGATTCGATTTGGGTCATAGTGTATCGGCTGACCAAGAGCGCGCATTTCATACTGATTCAGGAGAGTATATCGGCCGAGAAGCTAGCTGATATTTATGTGCGCGAGGTAGTGGCACGTCATGGAGTGCCTATCTCGGTGGTGTTAGACCGAGATGTCCGGTTCACTTCCAGATTTTGGAAGCGGTTTCATGACGAGATGGGTACTCGTCTCCATTTCAGCACCGCTTTCCACCCTCAGACGGATGGACAGAGCGAGAGGACGATCCAGACTCTCGAGGACATGCTTCGGGCGTGTGTGCTAGATTTCGGTGGCAGTTGGGATACGTATCTTCCGTTAGCAGAATTTTCGTATAACAACAGCTATCATGCCAGTATTGACCGCCCTCCTTTTGAGATGCTTTACGGAAGGAGGTGTAGGACCCCGATTTGTTGGGGTGAGGTCGGTCAGCGAGTCATGGGGAGTACAGAGGTGGTACTCAAGACCACAGAGTTGATCCAGCAGGTCCGTAGTAGACTGCAGACTGCGCAGAGTCGACAGAAGAGTTACGGCGACAGGAGGCGTTCGGATTTGGAGTTTTAGATGGGCGATATGGTCCTCCTGAAGGTATCACCCTGGAAGGGAGTTATCAGGTTTCGGAAGAGGGGCAAGTTGGGCCCCAGGTTCATTGGTCCATTTAGGGTTGTGGCCCGGGTGGGTCGGGTTGCTTATCGGTTGGACCTCCCAGTAGAGCTTAGTCAGATCCACAACACTTTCCATGTTTCTCAGTTAAGGAAGTGTTTGGTGGATGAGTCAGCAGTGGTACCATTGGAGGATATTCAGGTTGATAGCAGCCTGAATTATATCGAGAGACCAGTCGCGATCCTTGATAGGAAGACAAAGACCTTGAGGAACAAGGTGGTTCAGTTGGTAAAGGTACAGTGGCAGCATCGGAAGGGTTCAGAGTGGACATGGGAGACCGAAGAGGAGATGAGGGAGCACTACCCAGAGTTGTTTCCGAGAACAGCAGACTTCGAGGGCGAAGTCTAAGATAAGTGGGGGAGAATTGTAACGCCCCGTTCCTGGTACGTATTTAATTTATTTAAATGTCTTTTATGAAGAGCTACTCGGCGAGTAGTAGCCCTAACTCCTCGAGTAGATGCCAGGATGCACGCGGATTTTAAGTGATCTACTCGCCGAGTCCGCGCCTGGACTCGACGAGTAGGCCAGTCTGGAGGAAACCCTAACCCTTAGGGTTTGCACCCTATTTAAACGTCCTTATAGCCCCCATCCCAGCCTCCAGCACCCTTAGAGCATTCCACCTCGAAACCCTAGCCTCCATTGGTGAGTTTGAGTGCTTCCTTCTTGATTGTGAGTGTTTTGGTGTATTCTTGGAAGGGTAGAAGTGAAGGAAAGAGATGTTGGATATAGTGTCTAAGTCCATAACTTTATTTGGTATGTACTTGACCCGACCCGGCATGGTCCATTTGGGTTGCATGGCATTGCAATACTTGGATAGACTAAATGAGAGAATAAGGCACTTAGGATTATTAATATATTATAAGTTCTAATATATTAATAATAGTATTATTTAATTAGTATTGATCAAGTATTAATCTAGTATTAATCTGGTGATCAAAGTGAGACTAATTAAATATATAGGGTTGATTATGACAATCATCAATTCTTTTATGGTGGATTAATGATCCATGGTTTATGGGTTATGGATGTAACCATTTGGAGCTCCATGGATAGTCCATGGGAGTTACAAACCCATGGGTCATGAGAAATCAAGAGTCATGACAATTAAGGGCATTCATGTGTAAACCCTAATTGTGACAACACTATAAAAGGAACCCTATGGCTAGCAAAATCATGACCTAGTGTTACTAGAGAGGGCATAACCGATTTTGAGTGCTAGAAGTATTCTCTCAAGTTATTCCAAGTCTTGTGGTGTTGTGTGAAGCATTTGAGGCACAACATTTGGGGTGCTAGGCTCACAAAGTCTTGAAGGAATCCAAACAACAACAAGGTATGTATTTCTACTAGTTTTATGTTCTATGTAATCCCCATGCCATGCTAGTTAGGAAATAACCTTGAAAAAGAAATTTGTGTGTATATAGAGAAAACATAGATTCAAGGTTATTAGGGTTGCATGTACACTTAGGAAGTGTTAGAATGCTCAAAAACCCATCAAGAGAGAAGGTGCAAAGGAGAGGAAGGAGATCCAAGAACTAGCCCTCATCAGCTTCATATTCTGGTAATAAAGTTATTACCTTGCTTATTCCTCCATTAAACCCTCTTTATGCTTGTTATGCCTTCTTTGGAGCCTTTTATGATTCAAAGCTTGGGATATGGACTCCCCTTGGATGGAAACTTCAGATCTGGACCCTCATTGCATTCTAGAAGTGTAAAGTTTCAGTCATGTTTGTGATTGATGTCCCTTTTGAGCTTAGGATCCCATTATGAGATTAGTTTTGGACATTTGAAGCCTTTAAGCTATGCATGCACGTAAAGTTTGCAACTTTACGTGATAAGCATGCCCTAGGAACTTGGATCTGTGATTTGGAGCCGCTGCATGGCTCAAATCAGGTCTGTATGGAAAAGGGACTGAAAGGACTCAGCGAGTCCATGCTTGACTCGGCGAGTCATATGAAGATAGCCGCGGACTCGACGAGTTGGATGAGCAACTCGGCGAGTCCGATGAAGATTGCCTTAGACTCGACGAGTTGTTCATCAACTCGGCGAGTCGGATGAGTTTTCCCCCGAGAAAAGTAGTGTTTGAGTGAAATAGTCTCATTCCTTTTTAGATACACGTGAAGTTAGCAACTTTACGTGTTCAGATGGTTCCAGGGGCTCAGATCTACAAGTTAGATGCTCTGGAATGGTTTAGAATTCAACAGTATGGAATCTGCACGACAGAACTCGGCGAGTTGTTCTTGGACTCGACGAGTCGAGTCGCGAGTCCCCGTTTTTATTCGACTTGTGAGTTCAGGGTGAATCAGTGAATGGGAAAGGGACTCGGTGAGTTAAAGTCAGTGTTAGTAAAGAAGGGACTCGGCAAGTCTGTGCCCTGACTCGGCGAGTCCGGTCAAACAGGAAGTTGACTTTGACCAAGGGTGAAATAGTCATTTTACCCTCAGATTAGTTGTCAGTGTTTGATTCAGTGTTTATGGAATTGTAGCCGGGGAGTTCTGGAGCAGCGGTCAGGCAGTTTCAGATTTAGCATCTCGACAGCCAGCGTTACGAGGTGAGTTTCCTTCCAGTAGGAACGGGTCTACGGCCATAATGCCGGCCCGTTTAGTTAGCAGTAGTTCCGGACTTCGGTCCGATGCAGTAGTTTAGTGTGCTTGATGTCTCTGTGATTCAAGCATGTCTTTGTGTTATGTGTTCCGGACTTCGGTCCGATGCAGTATGCAGTATATGTGCTATGTTAGTAGTTATGATTATGCTATGCTATGTTCAGTCAGTTTCCGGACTTCGGTCCGATGCAGAGGGCAAGGCCCTGGTTAGTTCCGGACTTCGGTCCGATGCAGTTTCCGGACTTCGGTCCGATGCAGAGGGCAAGGCCCTGGTTAGTTCCGGATTTCGGTCCGATGCAGAGGGCAAGGCCCTGGTTAGTTCCGGACTCGGTCCGATGCAGTGGGCAAGGCCCAGTAGTTGCTTATATGTTATTGTATGGTATGTGGTAGTTTGGGGGATCTCACTAAGCTTTGTGCTTACAGTTTCAGTTTTGTTGTCAGGTACTTCCACAAGTAAGGGGAAGAGCTCGGGATGATGGCATGGCACACACCACAGCTTCAATTTTATCCTGGGAGTTTTATCCAGATATTTTGATATGATTGATACAGTATTTGTTTTGACACAGTTACTTGACTTTTGAGTTACACATCTTATGGTTTTAGTATGTATGATATTTGATGATATGATTTTTAGTAATATTTAAACAAAATTTTCGGGTGGTATTTTTGGGACGTTTCACGCGCTCAGGTCCAATACCTGACGACAATCTTCGGTCTACAATAGGACAAAACACAGTTGGTCGCCTCCTAGAGCGATACGTGTTGCGCCCAATGCGTTGTCCTCTGTTTACTCTGCACCAATAGCATATGATCACTAGTGGTGCATGATCCTTTAATGGAACTCCCCCACGTCTTGTCGGCCCAGACGGGACAAAAAGCACCGTTGGGATCGTGCACAAGACTCTACTCAACCAGAACCAGCAAGTGACGGTGTTAAGTCCAAGGCCAATATCACTATATATATATATATATATATATATATATATATATATATATATATATATATATATATATAACATCCCATAACCCAACCTAAAATATACATGTGTCTTAATCGAAAGTTGAACACTCAACCCATATGGGAGGAACACATTTATGTCTCATGATACAATAATGCTCTAAGCCATTTCGTAAATTGTAACATTCTAAAATCCAAGACCAAAAATTTCATTCTTAATATAGTGATTTATAAAAACAATTTTCAAAAGAACATCATCAAGTATTTTATTTCATAAAACCATAGTTCACGTGTCTCAAAACCATATCATCAAATAGTAACAATGTCAGAGTACAATCCCAAGAACACAAGTGCAGAAAATAGTGGTGTGATGCGCTGCTACCGTGCCGGGTCCTTTCCGTTCGACAAGGAAGGACCTGAAACAAAAACTGTAAAACGTAAGCACAAAGCTTAGTGAGTTCCCCCATCATACCACATATCGTACAACATCATACTGTCAGGCATATCTGGGTGCCCGAACTACCCCTTCGGTTTCTTTCAACCGGTAACTGCCTAGCATATCTGGGTGCTGGCCTACCCCTTCGGTCTCTTTCAACCGGATATGGGGACTATTTCACCCCTACTACTACTACATAATACCCTAGCATACATACATTTATCATATACTGCCTAGCATATCTAGGTGCTGGCCTCCCCTTCGGTATCTTTCAACCGGTAACTGGGGACTATTTCACCCCTACCACTACTATACTATAACATAACATACTAGCACATAAAGCATAGTGGCACACCAGACAATTATCACGAAGACAATCATCTAACGAACATCTCCTACTAGTGGGCCGGCATTGTGGCCTTAGACCCACTTCTACTGGAAGGTAACTCACCTCGATGTCGTGCAGTAACTGAACTATCCTCGGTGCTGGGATCAACTCTCCTCAAACTCCTACACATAATAGTCTCCTTCAATTACTCTTTCATATTCATAACCCCTTGAAGGGCCAATCTTGGATAATGGTCAAGGTCAAAGTCAAAGTCAACACCCTGGTTGACTCAACTCGCCGAGTTGATCCCTCAACTCGTCGAGTTCCATAATTCAGAGAATCTCGAATTCGCGATCTAACTCGTCGAGTTACCCTCTAACTCGTCGAGTTTCTCCTTATGATAGAATCGAGACTTTTTATTTGAACTCGTCAAGTCCTTCATTGGACTCGTCGAGTTCTCCTTCATACAGTTGGGACATTTGCTCACTGGATCGGCGAGTTCATCCTTGAACTCGTCGAGTTCTTGACCTTAAGTCCAAAACGCGTCTAACTGGCTGAGTCATCTTCTAGACTCAACAAGTTGCTAAGTATCAGAGAAGGTTTAGGGAACCACAACCCGACTCGCCGAGTCCTAAGAACGACTCGTCGAGTCCCCCATGATCCCAAAACTATACAGTCGATTTTATTCGGGCTGAATGCATCCAAAACATAGATCTGGCCTCCTAGGGTTGATATAGCACGTAAAGTTACAAACTTTACGTTCATGCATGGATTATCTAGCTCAAAAGACCTTAAAATGAGGTTCACAAGGTGCATGGGACTCCCATGGCCATAAAGTTGGCACCTTTATGCCATGGAGTCCCTCAAAGGTTCCAGATCTGAAGTCTTAACCCCAAACATGCTTGCATCCATGAATGGTTCCAAAAATGGTTCCTTAAAGCCCTAAACTACTCCATGAAGGGATCTAGCAAATGAATAGTCAAGGTATAGACTTTATACCTCAAAAGAGCTGGAAATGGAACACAACCTATGGATCTACTTGCTTCCTCTTGAACTCCCAAGCTTCTTCTTCCTTCTCAAGCTTCAAAACCACTAAAAATACACAAAAATTGCTCAAGAACACTCAAAATGGGTTAGGGTTTCGAGTTTGGGTTTTCTGGACTAAGGGAGGCGATGAGGGAGGCCACAATGGGGGTGTTAAGGTGTTTAAATAGGGTGCAAACCCTGAAAATTAAGGTTTCACTCTAGCTGGCCTACTCGTCGTGTCGAGGCTCCTCGACTCGTCGAGTAGACTTAAAGTCCCGCGTCCACATATCCAATTCCTACTCGACGAGTTTGGGGTCTCCAACTCGTCGAGTCCCTTTGTAAAAATGCACAATTTCTTATTTAAATATGTACCAGGAACCGGGCGTTACATAAACACATTTGAGATGACTTAAAATAATATTTGTGTGGCCAAATACAATGGCGAATTATGAATAGAAAAACATATGGTGCTTTAATTAAGTGACACTGATAAAAAATCAACAATACTTGTGGCAGGTCGGATCGAACATAAAAACTTGTCGGTTTGCAAATAGGTTCAACCAGACTGGACGAACACCTGAATACTAGTAAAAAACTGGATTATTTAACCCTTAAATTCGGATTTTTGTAACAAAAAAAATTGTTTTGCACGACTACGTATTTTTTTCCTTTTTTTCAAAAGAGCTAATTTGCAACAATCATTTCCTACAATGCACAATGTAGAAGGAGTTGCGTTGATTTTCAAATCTTTCTATAATTATTCAACCTTTTTTTTATAACATCAAACAATTACATCTCTTTCTCTTATATGGATAGGTTTTAATATTCATTAACCATTTTTGCTTTGCAAATTAAAGTAAAAACCTCCAACCATTTTTTTATCAGATACTATAAGATAAGTCCTATTTTGTTTTCAATGTAGATCCTAAATTTTTTATGTACAAAAAGGTTAAATAATTTTTTTTTAAATCAGTTGGGTTCTAGGTAAGGGTGACAATCGTGTCCGGTTCGGATTGACAGGTCAGAATACATCAACTCGTACACGACGCATATAATTATTCGTGTAACTGGTGGCGGGTTACAGGTTGGCAGGTTGGAAACATCAACCCAAACATGGCCCGTCTATCCCGTTTAATTATACGGGTTTACGGGTTCGTGAGTCAGATTTGGGTTCACAGGTTGTTGGTTGACCCATGAACCCATAAATTAGGTGTGTAATAGTTATGACTAGTTGAATTAACTGTAACGTCCCAAAATTTAAGACCAAAAATTTCGTTTTCATAATAATAAAAGCACCAATCAAGCATGTTTATAAATCATAAAGGAAAAACATAGTATGTCAATCAAACATCCCACATACATCAGAGTCAAGTAAGGCGGAAATCATGGTGTGTGTGCAATGCGATCATCCCGAGCTCTTCCCCTTCAATCCGAAAGTACCTTAAACATAAACTGAAAACCATAAGCATGAAGCTTAGTGAGTTCCCTAAAATACCGCATACCATACATATCTGCCAGCTCTAGGTTGTGACGGGTCTATTTCACCCCCGGGTCTATTTCACCCCTAAGTCTATTTCAACTCTTTTGTCGGCCCAAGGCCGTACCGGGTTGATTTCACCCCCGAGTCAATTTTAACTCATATGCCAACACTAGGCTGTACCGGGTCTATTTCACCGTCGGGTTTATTTCACCCCACATACATATAGCAAACATGCACACAAGCATATAACACATACAACAGGAGTCACAAAGACTACAAGCACATAACATATCCTAGTGTCCTACAGTATAGTAAGCAAACTCACCTCAGTCTGATGTCAGTCAAACAAATGATCGGGCTGCTGAACTTGAAAATCCCAGCGCTAATCCATCATTTGTCCCACACCTAGGGTAAAAGACCATTTTACCTTTTCCTATCCTGGCCCAATAACCGAGGCCCAACCTAATGACACCCAAAAGCCCAATATGGCCCAAATTCCTAAATGATGCCTAACGACCATTATGGGCCCAAATCCAAGAAGGCCCAAAGCATAACAATGACCCAAAGTCAAAAAGACTATTGGCCTAAAAGGCCTAAAACCCTAGTAGTCCACATATGGCCCAAATCACAAAAGTCAACAGCTGCTGAGTACACCCAACGTACTTAGAATTACGCCCTGCGTACGCCATCTTTGGCCAGTACACGCTGTGTACGAGCTGGGTACCCCCAACATGCTCCACAGCAGTCTAAACTTTCCATTAAGTGCTTAATCGGTTAAGCCACTAAGTCCACTTCTCATATCTTATCATAAATGATGTCTTAACACGTAAAGTTGGCAACTTTACTCCCTTGCATGTCTTAATAGGACCCAATACTCAATAAAACCCATAATAAGAACCCTAACTCATGCATGGTCCAAAATAACACATCAAATTGCATTTTTATGTACAAGGGACCTCAAAAATGCTAAAATTTACCATCCCTAGCTTCTGGAGTGGCTCATACTCTCAAGCATTTCTTAAAGGACCATAAAAGCATAAAAACACTCCTTAACTAGATCTATCAAAAGAACCATCAAGTTAGGAGCTTTATACCTCTAAAAGCTTTCCATGTTGGAGATGATTCTGGATCCACAAGCTCTAGCCACACCAATGCAACTTCCAAGAGTTATTCTTCCTTCAAGATCACCAAAAACACCTATAGAGTTCACTTCCAAGTTCAAAACACTCAAAAGGCAATTATCGTTTCGTTCTTAAGGTTTGGAGAGGTGGAGGTTGGTCATAAGATGGTCCAAGAGCAACTTAAGGTGTTTAAATAGGGCACAAACCCTAAAAAATAGGGTTTGCCCTTGGTGACCGTACGCCCTACGTACCTCCACATACACCCCGCGTACATGGGAGCCTCCGCGACCTTACCATCGATCCAGTACGCCCAGCATACTCCAAGTGTACGCCCAACGTACTTAGCTAGGGACCAAAATGCAAGAATTTTTTAAGGTTAAGGGCAAAAAGGAAAAATACTTGGAATACAAATGTTACAATTCTCCCCCACTTCAATTAGACTTCGTCCTCGAAGTCCGTTGTTGTGAACAACTCCGGATAATGCTCCCTCATCTCGACCTCGAGCTCCCCACGTCCATTTTGAATCCTTGCGCTGCTACCATTGCATATTTACCAGATCCACCGACTTGTTCCGCAGAGCCTTAGTCTTTTTATCAAGGATGACAATCGGTCTCTTGATATAATTCAGGCGATAATTCACCTGAATATCCTCTAATGGAACCACTGCAAAATCATCAACCAAACATTTATGTTGCTGAAAGACATGAAACGTGCTATGGATCTGACTAAGCTCCTCGGGTAGATCCAAGCGATAAGCAACCCTGCCCACCCGGGGGGAAAAACCCTGAAAGGACCGATATACTTGGGGACCAACTTGCCCCTATTCCTGGATCGGATGACACATTTCCAAGGTGACACCTTCACGAGAACCATATCCCCAACCTGGAACTCTAGATCTGAACGACGCTTGTCGGCATTACTCTTCTGCCGTTTCTGTGTTGTCCGAAGTCTACCCCGAACATGCTGAATCAACCCAGTAGTCTTGAGTACCACCTCAGTACTCCTCAAGACTCGCTGACCGACCTCACCCCAACATATCGGGGTCCTGCACTTCCTCCCATAGAGCATCTCAAAGGAGGTCGATCGATGCTGGCATGATAACTGTTTTTTATACGAAAACTCCGCCAAAGGGAGATACGTATCCCAACTCCCACCAAAATTCAATACACATGCCCGAAGCATATCCTACAAGTTTTAGATAGTCTGCTCACTTTGTCCATCAGTCTGCAGGTGGAAAGCCATGCTGAAATACAGACGAGTACACAGTTCCTCTTGAAACCTGGAAGTAAATCGGACATCTTTGTTTGAAACCACTGAAATCAGCACCCCATACCATGCCACGACCTCCCTGATGTAAATGTCAACCAATTTCTCCACAGAGATACTCTCCTGAATCGGAATAAAATGCGCGCTCTTGGTCAATCGATCCACGATGACCCATATCGAATCCACTCCGCGCGCTGCCCATGGAAACTTTGTGATGAAATCCATAGTCATCTCTTCCCATTTTCAAACGGGAATGTCTAACGGCTGCAACTTGTCGTGAGGTCGCTGATGCTCGTCCTCGACTTTCCTGCAAGTCAAGCACATTTCCACATACCAAGCCACATCTCGCTTCATGTATGACCACCAATAATCGATCTGGATATCCATATACATCTTTGTTGCTCCAGGATAAATAGAGAACATCGACTTATACGCCTCCTCCATCAAAACCTGGCGTGCACCTCACAAATACGGAACCCACACCCTCTGATGAAGGGTCAATAACCCCCGACTATCATAATCGAAAGAAGTCACCTGACCCACTATGCACTCACTCTTCCGGTGATCTTCCTTCATAACCTCAACCTGAGCCTCTCGGATTTACTCTAAAAATGGAGTAATCACCGTTATCCTCAAACATACATCCCTGATCGAATCCACGAACGCCTTGTATCTGAGAGAATCGACCACCACGTTGTCCTTCCCCGGATGATAAATAATCTCCCAATCATAATCCTTCACCACATACAACCACCTACGCCACCTCATGTTCAGATTCGACTGATCCATCAAATACCTCAGGCTCTTGTGATCCGTGTAGATAGTACAGTGGACCTCATATAGGTAATGTCGCCAAATCTTGAGGGCAAACACTACAAACCCCAACTCCAAATCATGCGTAAGGTAATTCACCTTATGAGGCTCCAGCTGCCTCGAAGCGTAAGCAATAACACGACCCCACTACATCAACACTGCTCCCAAACCTGTGATCGGCACATCACAATATACCACAAAATCCTCAATACCCTCCAGCAGGGTCAGAATCGGAGCCTTGCATAACCACTGTCTCAGAGTCTCAAAAGTTGCCTGCTACTCAGGCCCCCAAAGAAAAGTGGCAGTCTTTTTCGTCAACCGAGTCAGAGGAACCGCTATCTTGTAGAAATCCTGAATGAATCTTCGATAGTAACCTGCCAATCCAAGGAAACTCTGAATCTCGGATGGAGACCTCAGAACCTCCCACCTCATCATTGCCTCAATATTAGCTGGATCGAACAGAATATTGTTCTGGTTGACAAGGTGCCCCAGAAAATGCACCTCGCGCAACCAGAACTCACACTTGGAGAACTTTGCATACAAACTCTCTCTCCTCAGATTCTTCAATACCTCCCTCATATGCTCCTCATGTTGTTCCTGGGTCTTGTAATAGACCAGGATCTCATCAATAAACACAATCACGAACCGATCCAATATGGGTCTGCATACGCGATTCATGAGATCCATGAATGCGGATTGAGCATTGTTGAGCCCGAGGAATCACCACGAACTCATAATGACCATAACGAGTCTGGAAGGTCATTTTCTGCGTATCCTCCTCTTTCACCCTCATCTGATGATAACCCGAACACAGATCAATCTTGGAAAACCAAGATGCACCCTGAAGCTGGTCAAATATGTAACATCCCAAAAATACAGGCCAAAAATTTCGTTTTAATTAAGTTATTATAAAACCAACAGTATAAGAAAGAATCCATGAAACATATCATGGCAAAACCAGTACGTCAATAATCAAAGCATGTCATCATAAAAACCATATCAGAGTGTAATCCCAAAGATCTCGTGTGCGGAAACATAGTGTGATGCGTTGCGATCGAGTCGGCTCCTTTCCTTTGAAAACGAAGTACCTGAAACCAAAACTGAAAACCGTAAGCACAAAGCTTAGTGAGTTCCCCCATCATACCACATACCACATAATGCTTATCCCTCGGTATCTTTCAATCGGTATCTGTCTGGCATAACTGGGAGTTGGGCTCCCCTTCGGTATCTTTCAACTGGTAATCGGGAACTAACCTCCCCTTCGGTATCTTTCAACCGGTAACCGGGAACTAACCTCCCCTTCGGTATCTTTCAACCGGTATCCGGGGACTATTTCACCCCCTTCCACTATCACATAATAACATGTCATAAGCATATTGATACCATGATAACATAACATAATCATATTGACCACATAATAGCATATCATAACCATACTGGTCACATAATAGCATCTCATAACCATATTGGTCACATAATAGCATATCATAACCATACTAGTCACATAATAGCATATCATAACCATATTGGTCACATAATAACATATCATAAACATACTGCTAGGCATGCATGGGTTCTGTCTACCCCTTCGGTATCTTTCAACCGGTAACTGTCTTCGGTATCTTTCAACCGTAACTGGGGACTGTTTCACCCCTACTACTAACACATATCTCATAGTATCCCAGCACATAAAGCATATCAAATAGTGGCAACCAGATAATTATCACAAAGACAATCATCTCAAACATAATCACCTACTGGTACGCCGGCGTTGGTGCCTTAGACCCACCCCTACTGGAAGGTAACTCACCTCACACTGCTGAAGTCCCGTAGACACAATCCCACACTGCTGAAGTCCCGCAGACTCAACCCCAGCTGCTGGATGACAGATTCCCGAACTGTCAACACCAAAATAACACCCAATTAATAATTGGGTTCCAATATATAACTATAAGTCCATGCTTGGGGGGTAAAAGACTACTCTACCCCTAACTTGGCTTGATTCAAGCCCGAGGCCCAATCTAAAGGCCCAAAAGTCCAACTATGGCTTAAAGCCCAACATATGGCCCGATTTTCCAAATAGGGCCCAAACCTTTATATGGTCTTATCCTGAGGCCCAACCAATTAGTCCAGTCCAACATTTGACATTCTAATGGCCCAATATCATATAATCATTAAGGCCCAAACTATGGCCCATCTATGGCCCAATTTTCCAAATTGGGCCTAAACCCTTTACATGGGCCTTACCTCAAAGCCCATTAATTATTCTAGTCCATTTGCTTGATCTTGTATGTCCCATTAATAACCCAATCATCAAGGTCCAATAGAAAGGCCCAACAATAAACCCAAGTGAAATTAGGGTTTCACATAAAATGATGATTAGGGTTAAGTGTTTCTCACTTAACCCATTAAGGACTTAATCCACTAAGTCCATCACTCTTCTAAATAACTCATATGGTGTGATTGGGCTTAATACACACTTCCATTCCAATGACCCAAATGTGGGTCCCGATAAGTCCAAGCCCATAAGTCCAATATTAGGGTTTTCTAAACCCTAATTAGGGTTTCCAACCCCATCATAGCCCAATAGCCCAAAATCAAGTCCTTAAGCCCATTAGGGTTTCACTGGGTCAATTAGGGTTTTGCTAGGCCCATTAGGGTTTCAAGCATCCCAAACGAATCAAACTCAACAAGGCAAGCACACCGCCACCCGACACGGCGGTCGGTGGTGGTTTTCAATTTCTTTCCATTATTCCATTTTTACAATTTACAATGAAAATACCAAAATAAACACACACACACACTACACAAAAATAAACACATACACGCAACCACCCTTGTGGTAGCCGGCGGTGGCACGTTTCTGGCAGTGGCTTTTTCCGGTCCACAAAACACATATACAACCTCATAACAACCGGAAACATCAATAACATATGAACACGCACCCATATATACACCCACAGCCACCACCCACGGTGGCTGGTGGTGGCAGAATAAGGAAGAAACGGTAGCGGCGGTGCAGTGGTGGATTGCGGTGACAACCACCATGGCCAACTGCCATGGTGGTTCTTCACGGATCCTACTCGACATAGGCCCAAACCTACGAACACAACAGCACTTCGGGGTAGTAGATGTCGACCGGAGCAACGAAATGAAAGTCCCGTGAGCGGCAGCGGCAACCAAAACGCGGCGAGACATCGGCCAAGAACAGCGGTGGCGCAACAGTGGAAAGAAACGGAGACGGAGGAGGTTGGTGACCCAAATAGCAAACAGCAGCAACACGATCCTTGATCTCCCGACCAACCCGCATCGGCTCGTGGCTCCTCGTATTCAACGGCAACGGTGGTGATCGAACTCGACCTCACAGCGGCGGCCGGAGGTTGAGGGTGGAGAGGGTGACGGCTGGAGCTCCATAGTAGGGTTAGGGTTTTGTGGCCGATGGTGTTATGCTTATATACCCGGCCCCATAAATCTTGCCCCCATAATGACGCCTTTAGTCCCTCCCTTCCCATTTTCTTTCAAAGTAAGGCCAATATTTACCATTTAAACCCTCAGCATTAAAATCCTTTACATCTTAGGTACAAAATCTACCAAATAGCCCCCAATATCTTAATTATGACATATTCAGCCCTTCCACCTCATTTCCTTTTAAATTAAGTCCAAATAATTACCACAGAGCCCCTGTCTTCATAAATATTTATAAACTGAGTCCGAAACTTACACTTTTAACCCCCGCCTTCTAAAATTATAACATTTAGCTCCCAAAACCAACATCTCACTGATTATTATGGATTTTAAGGCTACTACTCTTTAATAAATTTTATCTATTTATTTATTAAATAAACAGGGTGTTACAAAATAAATCGTCAATCCTCGGGAGTGGATAACAGTTCTTGAGGGTTAGCTTATTCAGCTCCCGGTAGTCAATACACATCCGATGTGACCCATCCTTCTTCTTCACAAACAAGATCGATGCTCCCCATGGCGAACTACTCGGCCGAATAAATCCCTTATCTAACAGCTCCTGCAGCTGACTAAACAACTCATGCATCTCTGGAGATGCTAACTGATAAGGTGCTTTGGCTATCGGAGCCACACCAGGAACCAAGTCAATCCAAAATTCCACCTGCCTCTACGGAGGCACTCTAGGAAAATCATCCGCGAACACATCTGGATATTCTCGAACAACCGGTACATCATCCACATCTGGTGCTGCCCTGGCCTCCTCTGCAGTGAGCTGGAAGGAGCGCCCCTAAGCCTTCGGGGGCTCTGCTCTACCTGACCTCCTGTTTGTGATCCTCGGTATAGATGGTGCGGGGGCCTGTTCCGGCTTAGCGGCGAGCAACGGGCAGTTGGCCTTCACATGGCCAATCTGCTCACAGTGGTAACATAACCTCACACTTTGAACTGGGGCGGGCTGGCGACAATCCTTCGCATAATGCCCTTCCTTGCCATACTTGTGGCACCCTCTACCTGATCGACAAGCTCCAGAATGACCCTTTCCGCACTTTCCACAAGTGCGGCCACGCTGACCTCCGGTCCTAGTATCATCGGTCTTGGACTGCTTCGGCGTAGGCTGTGACTGTGTCGGGGCCCGCCTCTGCTCTCGTAACTGTAACTCAAGCTCCAGCTCACGCCGTCGGGCGGCCTCCTGTAAATCCAGCAAAAGTGTCACATCGTTGGGTAGCAACAAACTGTCAGATATCAGTCTTAAGCATGCTCAGATAACGTGTCATCTGAGCCTGCTCGAAAGCAAACTCCGGGCAAAACATCACCCTCTCTGTGAACATACGGGTGATCTCAGTCACGGTCTCACCCTCCTGCCTCAACTCCAAAAACTTTTGAGCTAGACGCTCCCGCTCGACCCGTGGAATTTAGCGAGCGCGGAACATATCCCTGAACTGCTCCCAAGTAACAGCAACTCTCTGATCATCCGAATAAGAACCCGTCATCAGTCCCCACCAGTCCTTTGCCCCGGACCTCAGCAGGTTCAGGGCACATCTGACCTTCTGGTCAGTAGGACATGAGCACGTGAAGAAACAGACCTCCACGTCAGACAGCCACCTAATGGCTCTGATCGGATCCTGAGTACCATCAAATGTCGGGGGCTTCGTGTTATCAAAGTCCCGGTACTGAAAAGCTCTGTCAGCTCCTCCCCCTGCCGCTGTTACAGCCAATGTAGCTGTTGCGGCAGCCGTCTCAGCTAGGGCTGCATATTTGTCGTCAAAATACTCCATCATAGCGGTCTTAATAGACCCAAACATCTCCAGAATCTGACCCCGGACAATCCCGACCACCTCATCACGGATGATCTCCCTGACATGATCCTCTGTCAACGCTGGCCCACCCTGGCCGACAACCTCGGGCTCTGTCGGAGCACCCTGATCACCCTGCCCTGATCCCGATCCGGATCCGGTCACAAAACGCCTCGTAACCACCATACTCAAAATATACCAGGAAGATATCAGATAATCCGCATAAATAACAGGGAACCAACTCCCAACTAAGCCCTATGGATTGTGACTTCCTTGCTACACGTATGGGTCCTGTGCTTTCAGTAGTACGAGCCCATACTACCTTCCACACCTACCCATATCTGTCTCAAGTATCATCACAATATCCTAACAACATACACATGCATGGTGATCGCTCAATCCTCACTCCTAGAGGAATGCTAAATATCTCATAACTGGCCTCCCGGCCTCACACGACCCACCCATCCATGAAACTTCCACCAACCCCGCAGCACTAGTGTATGCTAGTCATACATAACGCTGGACCCTATAGACTTTCGAATACGTAATCTGGCCCTAAGCCCTTCAACAAACAAGAACAGGAAATAATGCTAAACCAAATATTCTCAGGCTATAAGATCTTAGTTATGTACGACCGTGATGCATACACTAAGCAACTACAGTAATGATGTCAATTTCATATAGAGAAAACCCTAGGCTAGCAGGCATCATGTAATCAGGCAATTCTATCATGCAATTCCTGAAGATCCCTAGCCTAGTACTAACATGTTGTTCTACATATCACAATATTAAATAACTGTATGGTATTTTAGGATCTACTTACTGGCTCCGATTGATCGTACACCCTGCATCCTCCTTTGATATTTTGAAAACCTTTTTGAAAAACATTTTGAAAATCTTTTCCTTGGTTTGAGACTGGATTAACACAAGTGTTCCTCCAATTCACTCAAACCAAGGCTCTGATACCAACTTGTACCACCCATAAAAATCATGCCAAATTTAAACTTTTAAATTCATTTCAAAACCATTAATCATTACAAAACTTGTTTTCAAAATGTATAATATTAGAGTATCCAAGAAACATAAACATAAATATGAGGAGTTGTACGATCACGCCTTTGCCTTGCCGTGATCACCTGATGTACCTGAAACAATAAACTGAAACTGTAAGCCCGAGGCTTAGTGAGTTCCCCCAAAATACCAATACACTGCACATAACACACATATACAAATAACAACATGTAATAGGTCCACATCTCTACATACTGGATTACCTCCTGGGCCCACAGTGTGAGTTTGGCTTGCCTTCCGGCCCACAGCTCACATCTGGCTTGCCTCCGAGCCCATATCATAAGTCTGGTTTGCTTTTGAGCCCACATCTTATGACTGGCTTGCCCCCTACAGTTCTACAACTGGAACATATCTGACTTGCCCTCGGTACGAGTCAGGCATACCACTTGGTCCTCAGCTCGTATCTGGTATGCTAATGAGTCCTCAGTATGAGTCTGGTATGCCTTCCCGGCCCTCAGCTCGTATCTGGCATACTCCAGGGTTTGTTGGTCACTGCACGAGACAGTGCAACCTCAACCATACCCACACAACAATTCCACATATACAGCTAATAACACATACTGATAATCGAACAGTAACACAGGTAGTCCTACAGATCTACCTAACTGGCATAGTAAACTAGCATTCATAATCATCTCCTATTCAACACATAATCAACTACTAGGATATCGAATCCAATGGGCCGGCCTTGGTGCCTTAGACCCCTTAGTATGGTGAGGATAACTCACCTCACAAATGTCGCACTAAAGTGATAAGCTCAACTATCGAATCACCGACACGAACTCCACCACCTATAGTTACCATAAAACCATTTCCATAAATTTCCAAATTACCAAAATACCCCCAGAGGTCAAACTGGTCAACCCTTGGTCAAAGTCAACAGTCAACAGTCAAGGTCAACAGTCCATGTTGACCTGACTCGTCGAGTGCAGTTCACCGACTCGTCGAGTCCTTCCTGAACTCGAGAAGTTGTGAAATCCTTGGTTGACTCGTCGAGTTTCCCTGCAACTCGCCGAGTTCATGCGTGTCTAAATGTCGGGAAAACCCTAGTTGACTCGCCGAGTCACCCCATTGACTCGCTGAGTCCATGCAGAAGTCCTTGCACGACAATCTTCATCGGACTCGTCGAGTTGGCCATGCAACTCGTCGAGTCCCTTCAGTCCATTATCCATTCAGATGCTTTTTAAGCCATTTTAAGGTTCCATATTGCAGATCCAGCTTCCCAAGGTATGTTTATCACGTAAAGTTGCAAACTTTACGTGCATGCAAGGCTCTAAAGACTTATAATGTCAAAACCAAGCTTGTAATGGAGTTTTATACCTAAGAAGAGGTTCATACTTGCTAAAACTGGAAGCTTTATGGACTTAGAGACCAAAGAGAGTTCAGATCTGAAGTTGCAACTTCATATCTTGGCTCATACCCAAGAATAGCTTCCTAATATGCTAGAAAAGCCCTAATCTTTAGCCAAATGAGATCTAGAAGGAAATGAGGTCGAGGTAACGACTTGATACCTTCAGAAGATGCTAACCGAGGTAGATTTCATATCCCCACACGCTCCTTGCTTCTAGCCACTTGTTTCTCCAAGCTTTTCTCACTAAGATCCACCTTCCAAAGCTTAAAATACACAAGAATGGAGCACACACACGGATTAGGGTTTGTTGGACTCTCAAGAGGTTGTAAGGGGCTAAAGGAGGCTAATGATCCTTTAAATAGGGTGCAAAACCCCGTAAATTAGGGTTTTATCCCCCAGCTCCTACTCGTCGAGTCCTTCCTTGGACTCGGCGAGTCGGTCAGTTAACACGTGGCCAAACCCGCTTCTACTCGACGAGTCAGGGCATCCAACTCGTCGAGTAGACCTTGCAATTTATGAAAATTAAAGCCATAAAATTAATACCCGAGAGTCGGGGAGTTACATATCCAAAACGTTTTCAAAAAATATATAGTTTCAGGTTAACAAGAACACATACAAGAGTTCCACCATGAAGGGCAATTGAAGCCGAGTAAAGAGGATACTGCAGAATTGGACAAAACAGATGAATTTTGGATATCGAATTTAATGCTAACAATATCTTGTAATGCCTAATTATGGGCAAAAAAACTACATTTTATTGATCTTTATGTTGAATCTACATGCCCAAGAATCATTATGAAATGATATTGAATAAAATATGATCCTATAGGGTCACACCTTTATCAAGTTGGCACATTTTGTATATTTATTATTATACCAAACTTCAAAAATGGTCCCTGTGGTTTCCAAAAATCTGAAGTTTAGTCCTTAATTTACAAAAACCTCACGGATCGTCCCTGTGGTTTCAAAACTTTTAACATATGGTCCTTTTCGCTAACTCCGTTACCAGTTAGCCGTTAAGTAAAGGGCATTTCTGTCTTTTCACTACCACAGGGACCATTTATGAAGTTTTGCCTTATTTTAAAAAAAAATTATTTAATATTATAGATCTCTCTCTCTATCTCTCTCTCTCTCTCTCTCTCTCTCTCTCTTTCTCTCTCTCTCTCTCTCTCTCAAGAACTTACGATTCCAGACGGTGGCACCACCTTCCACCATAAAACCACCACTGCCATCACCTCCTTCCCCACCGGAAACCACAACCTAGCCACCCATCTTCCACCGGAAACCACAACCCAGCCACCCATCACCCCCTTTTCCTTCACTACCGAGAAACACCACCACCCCCAAGGGTGGTGTTGCTGTTGTTGTAACCACTGAGAACCACCGTATTTCTCCCTCTCTTGCAATTGATCGGAGCAATCTGTCAGACACCACCCAACACCACCTTCACTCGTCACTCTTTCTCGTATCTCACTTCACTGGTGAAGAGGACCACCACAGCCGATGGTGGCAGACTCTTCGCCTCCTCCTGTCGTAACCTACCACCACCAGACATCCCGAAATCGTTGCTGTTTTCCCTTTTGTTTCCTCCCACCGTGTGCTGCCGGATAGAAGAGAGATGAGGCAGCCGGAGCCGCCGCTACCACCACCGTCACCCTCCTTCCATCGCCGACCCACTCCATTGGCGTCATCGCTGTTGAAAGTCCGACCACCACCATTTTGCTACCACTGTGAGTAAATTGGTCACCACCACTTTTGTTTTTTTAGTCGATTGTTTCCCTTGTTCGTAAGTGAGCCGAGATCGAAGGAACAAATGGGTATCGTCTCCCATAATCGTAACATGTAAGTCAAGCAGGAGACAGTACTGTTCAAACTTGAAGGAACAAATGGGTATCGTCTTCTAATGGTCTTCGAATCCCTCAAGCTTATGTTGGGTTCGATGATCAACCAGCTACTGTTGCAGTTGTTTGCTTGCAGACAATAGGGAAGCAGGGGGATTTTTTCTGGAGGAAGAAGAAGAATGGGGAAGAAGAAAGAAAGGGGAGGAGACGAACTAAGAGAGAGGGAGAGAGAGAGAGGGTGGGTCCCCTTGCATATTAAATTTTATTTATTTATTTTTTTATAAAAAAAAGTAATACAAAACCTCATATATGGTCCCTTGGTAGTGAAATGACAAAAATGCCCCTTACTTAACGGCTAACTGGTAACGGAGTTAGCGAAAAGGACCATATGTTAAAAGTTTTGAAACCACAGGGACGATCTGTGAGGTTTTTGTAAATTAAGGACTAAACTTCAGATTTTCGGAAACCACAGGGACCATTTTTGAATATCGTTATTAATATGATTATTAATAAATAATATCGATTCTTGTATTTTAATTAGAGAATAATTATTGTTTTATGAAAATAATAATTATAAGAGAGTATAACTAATGATTATTTCATATGGTATGAATTAATAAGTAATGCACAATATTTTGGACTAGTTGGATTCTTTTGTCTTTTACCTAAAGACAAAGTTTATAGTTTATAAACTTGGAGTTTATAAAAAATAAAGAATCCATCCTCTTATGAGAGGTATGGCCAAAATATATATAATATTATGGAGGTTGTTTGTCAACCTCCATGCCTTGCCCATGCTTCTTGAAAATAGAAGGGTTGCTTTATATTAGTTTAATGTAAAGCCCTTACCTTCCATGGTCTATATAAGAGATGCATGAGGCTTGCATTTTTGCTAAGTGAAACACTCTCTTCTTCCTCCTTTTTCTTCACCAAAACCGTGAGTATGAAGAGCTCTCTTCTTTTGAAGTTTGGTGCTTTACTTTGGTGATTAGAAGCCCTCTTGAGTTGTCTCCTTTAGTGATTATTCGAGTTAAGAACTTAAAGGTTTAAGACACTCGAGAATACAAGAAGGAACTAGCATTCCAAGCGCCTTAATCTTGATGGTGGATACTTGTAGAGAAGATCATATTCTTTCATCTTTCCATCTTTATCAACACCTCAAAACCAAGTGTGTTCAAAGGCTTCAAAGGTTATCTCTAAAACATCCTATGGTTGTTTTAATATCATTCTAACCTCTATAAATGGATCCTATATGGTTTGGTTTTTTTATGAACTAAAAATAAAGTTGTTATTTTTAAAGACTTCCGTTGCCAGTTTTTAGGTAAAACAAACTTATATTTCGTATCAAAACCCAACACCTTACACATAAGTGAAACCATTTAATTCGTGACAACCTAAAAGAAAAAGTGTTACGCTTGATTTTAATTTTTAAGACATATAGATAAGATTACTAGTCTTAAGTTATAAAAGTAAAATGAAGTACCAATAAACAATAGAAAATCGCATAAAGACACTCAGGTTTGACTTTTAAAAGTCAAATGCATGTAAAACTTAGCATTAGTTACACAAAAGATAAACTTATTGTATAAAACTATCTCATCATACACTGTTGAATGTAAAAAAGGGAAGATAAGTTTCACCTGCCAAGCTATTTGGATTATCTCCAGACCATTGAACAAGCAAACACTCCTTGTTGGATTGGAACCTAAATGAACACCATCATCATCACGTATCTCAAAAGCTTGCTAAGTGACCATACTACCGTTAGGCTCAAACATATGAATAACATCAACTCTATATGAAAAGGGTATATTGGTATATATTAATATATGTACACTAACCTCTCAACAAAGTACAAGGCAATTGAACCAGCAACAGCATGGGCAGGAACCAACTTCCCAAGTTTTTCCTCTAAACCATGAGTTGTGGCCTATAATAAACATCAATTAAAACTAAAACATATGAGTTTTATTACTAAATGACCATACTACCCTCAGGCTCAAATTTATTGGATACACACCTCCAAAGCCTTTTTGACTCACCCATTGATGTAACTACGAGATAAGAGGTACTCATCGAGCTTCTTGAGACCAGCTTCTGAACCAACAATTGAAAAATCAAATAGATGGAAGTAACATATGCAATAATCGACAAATCAGGTTTTGGACTTCTGGTATTCATTTTTAATATATGGATGGAAGTAACAGATGCAATAATCACAAAATCAAATGGATGGAAGTTACAGATGAATATAAAACAGAAGCTACAATCGAAAAATCAGGTTTTGGTTAAATATAGAGATGCAATAATCGAAATTTGGAACTGACCTTGAAGATAAATATAGAGTTGTCTTTGTAAATTGAACCACCGATTGAGCAGGTAAGGTTGACGATTAAGTAGGAAGTTGCGATGGAACGAGACTGAGAGTAGAAGTGTAGAACGAGAGTGAAGACTGAAGAGTTCAATGTCAGTGTGTTTTAAAATGAAAACCGTAGGAACTCTTGGACCTAAAAGTAAATGAAGTTATCATTTTTTTTAAAACAAAATAACCACTATATAAATTAAAAAATATATAATTTTATTTAAAAAAAGCGGGTACCCGCCGGTACCGGTTCCGGGTAACCGACAATTCTGGGTACCCGGTATTGGAACCGAAACCGGCGGTTATCCAGTGGGTAGCGGTTTTGAAAAAATGAGAATTGGAACCGGAACCGCCTAACTTTGGGAACCGGAACCGCTTAAGGCAATTCTAGTTCCGGAACCGCTTAAGGCAGTTCCAGTTCCGGAACCGACGGTTTCGAGGCGGTTCCGGTTCTGGAAGCAGGTACCCGCTTTTTCTGCTTATCCCTAGCATACATATAGCAAACAGGCACACAAGCATATAACACATACATCAGGAGTCACAAAGACTACAAGCACATATAATATCCTAGTGTCCTACAATATAGTGAGAAAACTCACCTCAGTCTGTTGTCAGTCAAACAAATGATCGGGTTGCTGAACCGGAAAATCTCCATGCTAATCAATCAAATAAAACCCCAATTAATAATTAGGCCATAAACCATAACTAGGAATCTAGTTCATTTGTCTCATACCCAGGTAAAAGACCATTTTACCCTTTCCTCTCTTAGCCTAATAACCGAGGCCCAACCCAATGACACCTAAAAGCCCAATATGGCCCAAATTCCTAAATGATGCCCAAACCCCATTATGGGCCCAAATCCAAGAAGGCCCAAAGCCTAACAATGACCCAAAGTCAGAAACACTAGTGATCCAACAAGGCCCAAAACCCTAGTAGTCCACATATGGCCCATATCACAAAAGTCAACCAAAGTCAACAACTATTGAGTACGCCCAACGTACACCATCTTTAGCCAGTACGCTCTATGTACAAGCTGGGTACGCCCATCATACTCCACAACAGTCCAAACTCGCCATTAAGTCTTAATCGGTTAAGCCTGTAACACCCGGGATCCCAGGTATAAGCTTTACAAGTTTTATGTTCATTTTGGAGGATCTGCTCGACGAGTTGGATGCCCTAACTCGTCGAGTAGGGACCGGTTTGACCGCGGGATTTAAGTGACCAACTCGACGAGTTGGAAGACCCAACTCGACAAGTTGGAGCTGGAATGAGAAAACCCTAATTTCAGGTTTTGCACCCTATTTAAAGGACCTTAAGTCCCTTCCTTCAGCCCCCTTATCACTTGTTGATGGCCAAAAGGAAAACCTAATCGATCTAGACCCTATTCTTGAGTGTGTGAGGAGATAAAGTGTGTTTTAGTGCTTTCATTAAGGGAACTCAAAGATTTAGAAGCTTGGATTGAAGAAGAGGAAGTGGATCTACCATCTACATCGTTTTGGGAGATAGCCTGAGGTAAAAAGCTTGTACCTTGACCCTTTCATACTTAGATCTCTTCTTTGGACACTTAGGGTTTAAAGGAGCCACTTTGGGTTTGAGCTTGTCACAAGAACAAGGCTTCAGATCTGGACTTTTCCAGGCCCCAAATGTATAAAGCTCTCAGCTTTAATTCATATGGACATCTCATCTTATCATAAATATCATTCTAGAATTGGTATTGGTGATTCTAAGCCTTTAAGACCTTGCATGCACGTAAAGTTTGCAACTTTACGTGGAATATGTGCCTTAGGAAGCTAGATCTACAATTTGGAGCTTTGGGGTGGCTTAAAATTGTCTGAATGGGTAATGGACTGAAGGGACTCGACGAGTTGCATGGTCAACTCGTCGATTCGGATGAAGATTGCCTGAGGATGGTTTATGCATGGACTCGACGAGTCAGATGGGGTTTTCCCGACTTTTGGACACGCTTGAACTCGACGAGTTGCCTAGAAACTCGGCGAGTCGACTAGGGTTTTATGACTCTGTGAGTTCTGAAGGAACTCGACGAGTCAGTATATTGTACTCGACGAGTTAGTATATTGTCCTCGACGAGTCGGGTCAACATGGACTGTTGACCTTGACCGTTGACTTTGACTTGGACCAAGGGATTGACCAGTTTGACCTCTGAGGGTATTTTGGTAAATTGGGAATTTATGGAAAAGGATCACCGGTGGTTGTAGGTGTTGGACTTGGAGCTGCATTTGGAGGAGTTTGACTTTATCACTTCGAGCTGCTTGTGAGGTGAGTTCTCATCACTATATCAACAGGGTCTAAGGCACCAATGTCGGCCCTTATCGGATTTGTATCCTAGTTTATTGCATGATATGTTTATTGATTTACATCCTGGTAGTTAGGATGGTGATATGCTTAGTGACCTGGTCAGGTCGGTATCCTGGTATATAGGATGATACTATGTTAGGGACCGGTTAGGTCTGTATCCTGGTTATAGGATGTTGCTATGATTGATGATCTGTTAGATCGATTTGACTGTTATATATACTAGCGTATGATATTATGTGACATCCCGTTTTAAATAAAATAATTAAATGATAAACCCGGAACCCCGAGAAGTAATTTTTATTATTATTTTATGTTGTTATAGCCAAAATCAAATAATAATTAGCGGGGTGTTGGTTTCGGGAAGCCAAATGTCATGATTTAGAGTCTCAGGGGTTAAAATGTAATTTCGGGATTTGTTTGAAAAGGATTTCAGAGGTTAGGGTGTGTTTGGTAAATATTGTACCTAAATTGTAATGAACTATGAGAGATGGGGGTTATTTGGTAAGTATTGGATCAAAGTTGAAAGGATTTTATGGAGTCAGGGGTTAAATGGTAATTTTGGGGTTTAATATGAATGGAAAGGAGAAGGAGGGGCGGGTTTTGTCAATATGGATAATAGTTTTGAAGGGAGCGGTATAAACTGTTGCATTCCCCCGTAACCCTAAACCTAATTCCTTTACATCAGCCGCAACCCACCTTATACCTCCCTCTCACCTTCAACGCCGCCACCTCCCTCCATGGACGCCGACAAGCTGCTGCCATGCTGTTGAAGACGGAGCTGCCGGCGGGGACTCGAGCAGGTACCTCTCCGCCGCTGTTGTCGCTCACGAGTGCCCGCTGCCTTGCCTTGAATTGCCAACCCTAGCCGCGGGTGATGATGTGAGCAATCGGAAGGACTGTCATGAACGCCGCCGCCGACGACGAAGAACCGCTAGTTGGCACCGTCACGTTACGGAGGACGGGGAGCAACACCGTGGCTGTCATGGTTGTTGTTCACGGTTGAAGAAGCATAAACCTCTCGCCTCTCCTCTCTGTTCTGTTCGCTGCTACGTCGCCACCACCGCTCCCTAGCGGCCGAAGGGTTGCTGTCGCCGCTCACCGCCGCTGTTAGGTGTGTGTGTGTGCTTCAGCCAATGTATCGCAAGCAGAAGACGTGTGGGTGTGTTCTTCTGTTAGTGTGTGGCTAGTAGACCGTATTTTCTCTAGAGGGCAACCACCACCACCGTGAGGTGGTGGCTAGCACCTCCGGCCACCACCTGCAGCCACAGTGCGGCTGTGTGTGTGTGAGTGTGTGTTAGTGTGTGTGTGTTACTTTGATTTTTGGCATTGTAATTGTAACAAAAGCGGAATAATGAAGAGAAAAACCCAAACCACCACCGTAGAGTGGTGGCTGCCGCCACCGGCCGCCGTGTCGGGTGGCGGTGTGTCTCGTTTGCATTTTTGGACTCGTTTGAGGAATGCTTGGCCAAAGTGGGCCCAATGAAGCCCTAATGGGCCCAAGGAAACCATAATTGATCTGATAAAACCCTAATGGGCCTAATAAGGCCCAATATGACCTAAAAGCCCAATGAATGAACTAATGGGCTAGTATTGGGTTGGAAAACCCTAATTAGGGTTTGGAAAACCCTAATAGCATAAAACCCTAATTCTTGAGAATTAATCGGCACACACATGAGATTATTTAATAACTTGAAATATTAAATAATAATTATTGGCAAATTAACCTAAGGCAATATTGGACTTAATGAATTAAGTCCCCAGGGGATTAAGTCCTTAATGGGTTAGGTAGGAACACTTAGCCCCAGCCGTCATTTCATGTGAAAACCCTAATTTCACTTGGGCTTTGGGTTGGGCCTTCCTAGTGGGCTTTGGTGATTGGACTATTGATGGGTTGTCCAAGAACAAGTTAATGTGTAACATCCCAAAAATACCAGCTAAAAATTTCATTTTTAAATTAGGTTAATTCATAAAAACATCGTTACAAAACATTCATAATATTAATTTATGTCTGAGAACCGGTAACATCATAGTAAAATATTCAGAGTACATCCCAGGAAATCCATAGTGCGGAAAACATGAGAGTGTGTGTGATATGCCGCTACCGCGCCAGCTCCTTTTCCCTAGCTGAAGAGATACCTGAAAACAAAACTATAAAACGTAAGCACGAAGCTTAGTGAGTTCCCCCATAATGCCACATACCATGCAATCATATAATGTACAGCTAAGAGATACGGGCCTCGCCCACACCCATAGGGATACGGGCCTCGCCCACACTCTACTAGCTAGGAGATACGGGCCTCGCCCACACTCTGCTATCCATGGAGGTACGGGCCTCGCCTACACTCCGCTACTAAACCATAACATACAAGTATCACACAGACAACAAGTATAAGCAAATCTATCATACTGGCATATATCACAATCAAACTCAGCTATGAGATACGGGCTCCGCCCACACTCCGATACTAACATATCGTCTATACGGGCCGACCTTGGTGCCTTAGACTCGTCCCTACTGGAAGGAAACTCACCTCGAGAGTAGCTGCCGAAAACCTGCTCAGACTACGCCTGGCTGCCGCACCGGTAATCCCTCCGGCTATAAATTCGTAAACATGGATTAGGTACTCATAAATACCCCTAAGGTCAAATGACTGGTCAAAGTCAACTCCTTGGTCCAAGTCAACCTTCTAACTGACTGGACTCGCCGAGTCCATCTGGCGACTCGCCGAGTCCTTCTATGTCTAGCCCGACTCTGACTCATCGGGCCCCTGCTCCCACTCACTGAGTCAGCCTGACTCGCTAGACGGGGACAACTAACAAACACGCGACTGGACTCGCCGAGTCCAAGGGGGAGCTCGCCGAGTCCGACGAACAGATCTCCCAAATCGCTCCAATCTTCCATCTGAACATCAATCCTGGAGGTTTGGAGATTCTGGGACTATAGCTACACGTTAAATTGCTAATTCCACGTGCGACTACGGAGGGTTGGACCTCCTACACTTAAACCCTTCTTATCCTAATGACTGATCATATGACTCGCCGAGTTGGAAGAACAACTCGTCGAGTTCAAGGCTTTATTCAAGGGACTCGCCGAGTTTGAAGAACGACTCGCCGAGTACCAGACAATCTTCATAGGACTCGCCGAGTTGTTTATCCAACTCGCCGAGTCTAAGGCCATCTTCATGGAACTCGCCGAGTGCACTTTGGCACTCGCCGAGTACCCTTCGACTCTTCACCCATTCTGGCCAATTCTGAGACATGCAATGGTTCCAAACCATAAATCTAAGCTCCTAGGGCATAAACACACGGAGTTTGGGAGGTTTAAGGTCTTGCAATCCACATAAGGGACAAAAAGGGAATCTATTATACTAAAGATCAAGAAGGAGCTTTCTTACCTGGTTAGGAGCTTCTCCCAGGGTAGATTTTGGATCTACCACACTTCCTTGCACCCTCCAACTTCCTCCTTCTTCTCTTAAGCTTCAAACTTCCTTCACCAAACCAAAATCACTCACAAGGATCAAAATGGCTAGGGTTTCGCTCTACAGTTCTTCTGGAAGAGAATGGGACGAAATGGGTGTTTTAGAATGGGTAAAATAGGGTGAAATGTCTGAAAATAGAGTTTCATCCAGACAGGTGGACTCGCCGAGTCCATGCATCGACTCGCCGAGTTCACCGCTCAAATCCCGTGTCCACCCTGCTGCTACTCGGCGAGTCGGGACGCAGACTCGCCGAGTTCGTGGCAAAAATAAGATAAAAACTTAAATAAAATCATACCATGAACCCGGTGTTACATAATGGACCAAAATAAGTAGATGGGCTTTAGGATAAGGCCCATGTGAGGACTTGGGCCCAATTTGGAAAATTGGGCCATAATTGAAACTTTATGACTATATGATAATGGGTCATGGGAATTGGATTGGAATAATCGAATGGGCCTTAAGGAAAGACCATGTAGAGGTCTGGGCCCAATTTGGAAAATTGGGCCATATGTTGGGCTTTGGCCCATTAGTTTACTTTTGGGCTTTTGTAGTGTGAGTTGGACCTTGGGCTTGGAACCCAGTTATTAATTGAGTATTGTTTGATGTTGACAGTTCGGGAATCTGTCAACCAGCAGCTGGAGTTTTATCTGCGGGACTTCAGCAATGCTAGGTGAGTTATCCTCACTATACTCAAGGGTCTAAGGCACCAAGGCCGGCCCTTTGAATTGTTATTGGTTATGTTATGCTGGTATGATCTGTTAGATCGGTATCCTAGAGGGTAGGATGACATTATGTGACATGTGGTATGACCTGTTAGTTCGGTATCCTAGAGGGTAGAATAATATTATGTGGTATATGGTACGATCCGTTAGATCAGTTGTTGTCTATAGACTGTTATGTGATTATCTGTTATATGTGCACATGTTTGTTTGGCGGTTGAGGCTTATCTGCTTTGTGCGAACGCCAATAGACCTGGGCATTCCAACCTGTTGGGTGTGGGCCGTGAGTATTCCATCCCGAGGATGACTGGACTCATAGTATGTGGGCATTCCAACCTGTTGGTTGTGGGCCTGGGGTATTCCATCCCGAGGATGATTGGACCCATAGTATGTTGGCATTCCAACCGGATGGTTGAGGGCCTGGGGTATTCCAACCCGATGGTTGACTGGACCCATAGTATGCTGTTTACGATTATATGTATTACAGTGGGTATGAGTATTTTGGGGGAACTCACTAAGCTTTCGGGCTTACGGTTTCAGTTTATTGTTTCAGGTGCATCAGGGGATCGTGGCAAGGCAAAGGCATGGTCGTACAACTCCTCACTTTTTATGACTTTGTTTCTGGGATACTCTGATATGATACATTTTGAAAACAAGTTTTGTAATGGTTAATAGATCTGAAATGTTTTTAAAAGTTTAAATTTGGCATGATTTTTATGGATGTCACATATTATGTGCACATGTTTATTTGATTGGGGGTTGGGTTGAGGCGGTCCTGCTTTGTGCTGAAGGCCAACATACCCAGGGCGGTCCGGATAGACTACGGGCCCAGGAGGGCATGTTAGTCAGACCGAAGGCCCGTCGAGCGGTCCGGATAGGCTGTAGAGTGTAGGCCCTGCGAGGCGGTCCAGACGTGTTGAAGGCTCGAAGAGTGGTCCAGATAGGCTGAAGGCCTGCGAGGCGGTCCAGTTAGGCTGAAGGCTCATATTTCATGATGTTTGCTTATATGTTATTGATATGTTTTATGGTGTTGGTATTTTGGGGGTAACTCTCTAAGCCTTCGGGCTTACATTTATCGATTATTGTTTCAGGTACTTCTGATGATCGCGGGAAGGCGAAGACGTGATCGTACAACTCCTCATATCTTATGATTTTATGATTTGATTCTGGGATACTCTGACATTATACTATTTTGAAAACAAGTTTTGTAATAATCGTGGGTTTTGAAATGTTTTCAAAATTTTAAATTTGGCATGATTTTTATGAGTGTTACAAAGCTACTAAGTCCATTTCTCAGATCTGATCCTAAATGATGTCTTAACACGTAAAGTTTGCAACTTTACTCCCTTGCATGTCTTAATGGGACCCAATACTCAATAAAACCCATAATAAGAACCCTAACTTATGCATGGTCCAAAATAACACATCAAGATTGCATTGTTATGTACAAGGGACCTCAAAAATGCTAAGATCTACCATCCCTAGCTTTTGGAGTAGCTCATACATGACTTAAAGGACCATAAAAAGCATAAAAACAATCCTTAACTAGATTTATCAAAAGAACCATCAAGTTGGGAGCTTTATACCTCAAAAAGCTTTCCAAGTTAGAGATGATTCTGGACCCACAAGCTCTAGCCATACCAATGCAACTTCCAAGAGTTTTTCTTTTTTCAAGATCACCAAAAAAAACCTTCAAAGTTCACTTCCAAGCTCAAAACACTCAAAAGGCAATTAGGGTTTCGTTCTTAGGGTTTGGAGAGATGGATGCTGGTCATAAGATGGTAAAAGATCAACTTAAGTTGTTTAAATAGGGCACAAACCCTAAAAATTAGGGTTTCCCCTAGTGACCGTACGCCCTGCGTACCTCCACGTACGCCCCACATACGTGGGTGCCTCCGCGACCCTGCCATCGAGCCTGTATGCCCAACGTACTCCTAGCGTACGCCCAACGTACTCGGCTAGGGACCAAAATGCAAGAATTTTTTAAGGTTAAGGGAAAAAAGGAAAATACCTGGAATGCAAATTTTACATTAAGGGACGGAATACGTGAGCATAGGTTGATAGACATAGTTAAAACCTCCAACGATGTAGAAGTAGTTGTGTTGCTGTTCAAGTTTTCCTATAATTATTCAACATTTTTTTCATAACATCAAATGATTACATATCTTTCTCTTAATCTCCCGTATGGATAGGTTTTGATAATTTGCTTAGCAAATTAAAGTAAAAACCTTCAACCATTTCTTTTATTTATTTGTTTCTTATTTTATCAAATACTATATGATAAGTCCTATTTTTTTTCAATATAGATCCTAATTTTTTTGTACAAAAGGTTAAACAAAATAAAAAAAACTAGTTGGGTGCTAGGTAATCGTGTCGGGTTCTAGGCAATTGTGTCGGGTGCGGGTCAAAAATCTCAACACAAACCCGTTTTTTTTTGTGTCGGTTTTATGTCGTGTCGAGAATTGTCACACATAATTCTAAAATCCACGATGGTACATACTAGCTACTCACTGACCAAATATATATTTCGTATATCTAAACAAAATATTATTAGTTACCGAGGGTATTTGAAAACGAGATCACCCTTCTTGTCTTCTTTTTAGTCAAACATAATTAAAAAAATATTATATTTTATAAATAATGATTATGTTATATATTATTTAAATATTTAAAATATTATACGGTATGTTTTTTAGCATACGGTTCTAACAAACGATACGGTCAATATAAAATGCAAAATTGCACCATGCTGTAAATACTTCGTTTCTAGTTTTTACAAAATAAAACCACATTATGGGTTATTGTTCGGTTTTGTTTTTCCATCTTTTTTGATTTTTCGGTTTATGATTTAATTTTTGCTCACCTTCATTATATGTGTCGAGTGTCTTGTACACATCTAACCTCACTAGTATCTTTTGATGCAACATGATGATAGTTTCAAGTCAATAAAAATGTTTATATATTTAGGGTAATATAAGTATTCAAACATCGTTATAACAATTTCCGGAATGTAAAAGTGAGGTTATATAAAGAATTGGTGAGAGGTGCACGCGTGAGAGGGTGAGAGTGGAGGAGAAAAATGTTTTGGTATTATTGTGTCCTTCAAAAATATAAAATATAAGGGAGGGAAAAAAAGGATCATGTGATGAGGCAGATACTTGCGGGATAATTACAAATGTGCCATTGGTGGGGTCTAAAGAGTATTTAATGTAGAAACGGAACGGGGAAAAGACAAGTGGAAGTGGATTACGGTAAACCGTAAAACCGTCAACCTAGGATTTTCATAACGTATTTTGCCGCCATGTACGGTGTTGTTTAGTCGGCGGGAGTAGCCGCCGTTCCATGTCAGCGCCACGTCGTTTATTGTGGAATTTTCCAAAAGCTAAATTATGGGTTAATTAACAAAAGGAATGCATCTACTAAAATGATATATATATATATATATATATATATATATATATATATATATATATATATATATATATATATATTTATTTCTGCTTTTTAAAGTATAACATGATATTATAATAATTTTTTAAGATATTTATGAAAATAATTAAGTTTGTCAAGATTAAAATCTAACATAAAATTATTTTACATCATGTAAAATCGTAATCATAAAAATATATCGAAATCAAAACGTCCCACCAAACTGAATTAGTCTTTAAATTTTCTCTCAAAGTGTTGTTTATGCCGTTAGAAGTATCCATTATATATTGATGTTGATTAAGACATTGATGACTAAATTAACTTTAACTTCTTAAACATGAACCATAATTTATTGTTGATGCAAACCACATAATTTGAAAGAAAACATGTTAAGCAGAAAAATAATCAAGTTCATGTATAACTAAAGACATAAGACCACAAAGAGAATAACATAAATGTCATGATGCTCTATACATTTTGAGATGAATAGTTGAAGCGGTGATTCTCTATCAGTTTTCTTTCGACCAACGATATTCAATTTCAAGTTAAATCGACAAAATTTGAAGCTCAACTTAATAATAAAGACTAAAGATGTCGGATCAAATCGAGTAAAGATCTAAAGATCTTACTCGATATCCTAAAAACCAAGTTTAAATTTTGATGCAGATACATCTTAATGTGATCGATATTGTTTTTTGGTTATGGGATCTTAAGATCGTAGGACTTAAAATCAAAATTGAAATCTTAACAACCATGAAAATAATTATTTTTGTTTAGAATAAATGTATTTGACCATTTTTTTTTATATTTTATCGAAATGACCACATTTTTTCTTATTTTTACCAAAACTCCATCCTTGTTTATTTTTCTTGCAATGTTCACTTTTTTATCCGATCTTTCTAATATTATAAAAGTTTGTCGGATCGAAAAATAGTTGGTTGGCGTGACAAAAGAGTCGATATGTCGATAGATATTTTGGATTTCTCTTTTATGAGCCCAACAACGTGGCACTCGAGTTGGCATTTAAAAGCTTGTTCAAATCTTAGTCATGACTTATTACTTTCAAGGAAGTGAGATGGTAATATTTCGTTTGTTTTATTTATATCTATTCTCTCCTTTTTTTCTCGGCCCTTAATCTTCTTTTATAAACTCCATAAGTTACGAACCAATAACTTAGCAACTACTTAACACAAACAGCTTGCGTTTAACTAATACGATCAAACAATAATAGACTATTATTCATCGGTAACAAGTAACAACCATACCGAACAAACACACCAAGCAAAAATCTAATATCATTATGCTTTGTCAAATAGCTTTCAAGATATATTTTATAAAGAAAAATAGGTAATTCATTTAAAATCAGTACAATGTTTTAAATGAGTGATAACTTTATGTTTGTTCTTGACCTTAAGCCCAAAGGAATCCAATTTGAAAACGTAACATTTGACTTTAATGCAAATATTTATATAATTAAACTCAATATCCATCATAACATCGGTCTATTGTGTTCCATGTATAGATCTAGTTAATTTATTGTATAAAGTAGGTGATTATCTATGTGTTGGGTAAAATAAAATTATATAGTTGAGTTTTTGTATATACATGTTGAAAATAATAAAACATTAACTATAAAATAATAATTCTCACATCAAATTGATATACAAACAATGACGGATCCAAGGGTTTCCCTAAGGTCCCAGGTCATTGTTCGATTTCAACTTATATTGTTCGATTTCAACTTATATGTGGACTTTTAACATTTGTAAATCATGTTTTACATACGAATTACAAAAGAGTTCTCCGACGCAATACACAGAGTGACTTCTACTAGTTTACTTAATTTTTAGAATATATACGAGGATCAATTATTTCCCATTAAAATTTGATGTGTTTCAACTGTACATGTATGGTAAATGGGGTATTGGTTTAAATTATTTATTAGTTTGCCATTCTATTTTTTTTTAATCGACACATAATTTTATAAATATAAACCCAAAACACAGCAAGTAGCTAATAGGTATGAGTGGGGAACTGCCATTCTAATTATAATCCATTGATTATTCCAATACAAGGATCCGTAATCGTTATTACGTTTTCCTTTTGTAGCAAGTATTCTCCTGATTATGGGGCCATGAATTGAAATAAGCAATTCTATAGATACGAACGGAAAACTAAAAACTTGTAATATAATCAAATCTAAGCACAAAATCTATTAGCAATCCGGTTGTTCTAAGGGTAAATTAGTTATGATTTAGAGAAATAGACTTATTAAGGTAATTAACTTTTCGGTTTGTTCACATCTGACTAACTATCTTTTTTTATACACATCTACGTAACGAACTTTTTGTAAGTGTTCACATGTGACCATTATGACCGGCTGTAGCAGGTTACATCCGGTCATAATGGTCATATGCGAACACTTCTAAAAAGTTCTTTACCTAGATGTGTACAAAAAAGATAGTTACCCAGATGTGAACAAACCGAAAAGGTAAGAGTAAATAACACGAATGGTCCTTATGGTTTGGGTAATTTGTGTGTATGGTCCGTAACTTATTGTTTAACTCGGATGATCCCTACTGTTTATTTTTGTTGTGAGTTTGGTCCCTGTATTACCTCAAAAGACTATTGTGCCCTTTTTAATTTATTTTTTAATTATCTAATTTATGTAATTATTTTTTATATATTTAAAAAATAATAGACCCCATATATTTGTATCTCCCCACCCTATATCTAAAACTGTAACATCCTGTTTCAGATTGTCCTTGATTAGGGTTCGTGGGCTGCAAATCGGGCATGAGGAGGTCTCGGGGTTGCGACGAGTTGCTAGAAGCTTAGGGCATCTCGTCACCTTTCCGTGGGTTTGAGGTTAATGGGAATCAGGGTTATATCAAGGAAGCGATGAAAGTTTGAAGTTGTGGCTGGATAAGTCCCTTATTGGAGAAAGGTGGCAGCTAAGTACGCTGGGCGTACATATGTGTACGCTTAGCGTACTCATGTGCGTGATTTTCAAGCGGAGCCACCTAGTACGCTGGGCGTACTAGGCCCAGAGTGAAAACCCTAGTTTAGGGTGAGTCCCCTATATAAAGGATATGATGGCCTCATTTCTGGCCACCATTCTCAGACATCAAACCCTAAGTGTGCCCTAACCCTCTTTTTAGAGCTTGTGAGTGCATTTGTGAGCCTTTGAGAGTGTTTGTGTGTTCTTGAAGAGAAGAGAAAGCTTTGGAGAAGAAGGAGTGGGAGTCCAAGCTCTTGGATCTGAGCGAATCTGAGTTGGGAGCTTCATATAGAGGTATAAAGCTTCAAACTTTACCACTCTTTTGTTATGTGCATCATAGATGAGACTTTTAGGGTTTTCTCCTAAAAAGGTGGAGACTTTATGAGATCTTGAGTTCCAGAGACTATGACCAACCCCTTTTGAGTATATTAGTGGTGTAATGTCATAAAAATCCAATCTTGGTCGTTGGAATCAAGCCATGCATGTGTTATGAGCTTTTTGAGATAAAGGAGTGAGTGTTTTGGGTGTTTGTGACCTTTCCAGCCACGCAAAGGCTTAAATTCACTGACTTTATGGAGTAAGAGCCATTAGGGAGTCCAGATTTGGGATTTGAGTTAATGTCTTAACTGATTAAGACCAAAGGAGTAGAAAGTGTGAATCTGGGGAGTACTGTGACATCCCCAATTTCACGGCCAGAAAAGACCGATTTGTTTATGCTTTGTTTTATAAATCAGAGTGATCGTTTAAAGAAAACGGTTGCGGAATTTGTTCCCAAAACAAGATATGATAATAACTTATCAAAACATTTCTCAAAGAGAATGTATTTTTATTTAATAATAAAACCTCGGGATGTCATGTTCCGATACAGACACATAAGCATAAACATATTATACATTCATTTACACTAGTGATTTACATCTCTTTTAATCTCTCGGTGAAATGGGTCTTCGCATCGATACCTGTGATACAAAGAAAACTGAGTGGGTCAGGCTTGGGAGCCTGGTGAGCATATAGGGTTTTCAACCCACAATAATACATTTATTATATTCAATCATCAAACAATCAACCCAAACACCAATCCCCATATCTCCTTTATTTCTTAAGGGTTTACCCTAAGAATCAACTATCCTTCATCCATTCATTCCTAAGGATTTATCTAAGGAATTGGCACGAAGTCCATTGCTGCCAAAGTTTATCTATCAGGTACTAAGTCCATAGTTACCAACATTTATCTCTCAGGTACTAAATCCATAGCTATCAGGCGCTAACTCCATAGTCACCAAGGTTCACTTAACAGTAGGCGCTAACTCCATAGTCACCAAGGTTTATACAATAGGAGCTAACTCCATAGTCACCAAGGTTTATACAATAGGAGCTAACTCCATAGTCACCAAGGTTTACTTAACAGTAGGCGCTAACTCCATAGTCACCAAGGTTTACTTAACAGTAGGCGCTAACTCCATAGTCACCAAGGTTTATACAATAGGCGCTAACTCCATAGTCACCAAGGTTTGCTTAACAGTAGGCGCTAACTCCATAGTCACCAAGGTTTATACAATAGGCGCGAAGTCACATCATCGCCATGGTTTATCTAATAGGCACTACGTCTCATAGTCACCATGGTTTACTCATACCATCTCTCATCACACGCCAACTATTCCATCTACCCATGTTCTACCCAACATATTTGTAGATATAAAATACATATACAGTTTAACTCATTTAAGAACTATATAAAACATCCATTCCACACTCATCTCAAATAAACAACAATATATAAACACATAGCACGTATTTCATAGAAAATACTTCATATTTATGTGTTAGAAGAAAGTGACTATACACTCACTTGTTTAGACGATGCTCGGACAACACTACGGCTCTAAGAGTAGTAGCTCTTCGGTGAAACTAGAAGATCTTCACACACCGGGCTTCTCGCAGGCGGAGCTTCGGCTCGGAAACTCTTTTCTTCTCGGGATCTTCGGGCTTTGGGACTTGCTTCGTGTCTCGGGATGATACCGGGGCTTCGGGGGGTTAAAATAGGGCTTAGAGAGGGTATCGGGAGTGGGAGAGAAGAGATAGAGCAACCAAAATCGGCTGACCCTCGATTTCTATTTATAGGGTCATTTTTCAGCTCTCACGTCGTGAATTTTAAGTTCTCACGTCGTGAATTCAATAGTCATCAGGTGCGTCATCGCCACTTGCGTCTGTCAGGCTCCAGAAGTCATAAATACTGAGTTCACGTCGTGAACACTGTATTCACGTCTTGAACTCTGACAGTTTTGGGGTTTCGCGCCCCGAACTTCAGAAATTCATAACTTTCGTATACGAACTCCGTTTTCGACGTTCTTTATATCCACGCGTAGGTGAGATCATGCTCTACAACTCTCGTTTAGACTCCGTTGGCTAATTTTGACTTTAATTTTAATATATTATTAATATATTATTTTTAGTAGGTCGAGACAGGAAAACTCCGTTCGAAATTCATAACTCCTTCATCTGAACTCCGTTTTCGTCTGTCTTTTTACCGTTGGACTACTAACGATGAGATATTCAATTCTCGTTTAGATTGTTTCGGCTAAATATCGCTCGATCTCATATTCGAACTTCGGGCTGTACATTGCTAAGCCGAAATTTCGAAAAATCATAACTTCCTCACACGAAGTCAGATTTAGACGTTCTTTTTATGCAAGCTCTCGGTTTAACGTATTCTACGACTTTCATTTAGATCTCTAAGGCCAAATATCGCTCTAACATAAATTCACTATTTACGTCGCGCTGTGTCGTGCCGGTTTTGTCGCAAAACTTCGACAGGTCATAACTTCTTCGTTATAACTCGGATTTCGGCGTTCTTTATATGTACAGAATCCTTGTAACATATACTACAACTTAGTTAAGATTACTCCTTCTAAATAATCTTCCATCAAAAAGTCATTTTGATGCTTATCGTCTCTAAATTAACTAGCCCGGATCTACGGGCGTTACAAGTACGCTGAGCGTAATTCCTGTACGCCCCGCGTACTGCCCCAGTGTCCCCGATGGCCAAATCTGGATTGTGAGTACATTGAGCGTACCAAGGGAGGTACGCCCCGCGTAACCTCACTGTGGACTTTTGGGTTAAGTCTCATTTTGGGCCTTGAGTGTTGGGCTTGGAGTTTGGGCTTGTTGCAATAGAGTATTAGACCAGAGAAATATATATATATATATATTCGTGCTTGGGCCCTTATGTTGGGCTTGCCATTTAGTTTTGAGATTGGGCCTCGGGTGAGCCCATTTATTATTGGGCCTTAGTGGGCCCAATGGGTTTTAGGCTATTAATGGGCTGGTTAATGGTCTACCCTTAGAACTAATGAGTGAGAGTTTGGACTTAGTTCCTAATTGGGTTAATTGTGGGTTTGGCTCAGAGTTAGAGGCCGGTGCGCAGCAGCAGCGTTTTTAGGGGCTGTTCTTCATCCGAGGTGAGTCTTCTCACTATACTTACCTTGAGTGGTACCCTTGTGTGACTGAGATGTCTTATGTGCTTATTTGTATATTGTGATATTTTGCGTTATGTCTCTGTGATTTATGCTGAGTATTGTTATTATGAGCTTATTGAGTTAGGACCGGAGGGTCCACCCGAGTTCTGGGACCGGAGGGCCCCACTGAGACACATTGACCGGAGGGTCTTATCTAAGTATAGTCATGAGAGGCTACTGAGATGTGTGTGGTATTTTGGGGAACTCACTAAGCTTCGTGCTTACCGTGTTATGTGTTATGTGTTTCAGGTTTTTCTCAGGATCGCGGGAAGGCACCGACTCGATTGTACACACCAGAGAAAGAGTTATGTTTTGAGAATCCTGGATTATTAACGAACAATTATGGAGATGCGTTTTGTAAACTAAATAAATGAGATTTTGTGAAATGCGTTATGAGATTTATATGAATTTAAAATGAAAAATTTGTTTGGAAATTTTACGGTGTTACAAAAACCACATTTGAAAATTTTAAGTTGGGTCCCGCCAGTCACCATCCGATCTCTCATCCTCTTCAACTTCTATTTCCTTTCTATGTTTAGTGACATCGACGTCTTCAACATTCCTTCTTTTTTCGGTCTTTCAACTCCGACGAACCAACACCACAACCTTTCTATTGGGTTGTGGTCGTGGAAAATTCAATGAAGAGACAGTGGGTTGTGGGTGAGGAGATACAAATATGTGGGGTCTATTAACTTTTTTAAATATATAAAAAATAAATACATAAATAAGAAAATTAATTAAAAAATAAATTAAAAAGGGCACAATAGTCTTTTGACGTAAGACATGGACTTGTGTAATTTACTTTTACATTTTCGGTTTGTTCATATCTGGGTAACTATTTCTTTTTGTACACATCTAGGTAACGAACTTTTGGAAGTGTTCACATATGACAATTATGACCGGCTGTAGCAAGTTACATCCGGTCATAACCGGTCATAATAGCCATATTTGAACATTTCCAAAAAGTTCGTTACGTAGATGTGTACAAAAAAAAAAAAATAGTTATCCAGATGTGAAAATACTGAAAAGTTAATTATCTTAATAAGTCTATTTCGTAAATATTTAACCAAGAAAAAACCGAAATGGGATAGTTATGGCCTAAATTATGAGGTTGAAAATCATAAAAAGAATTATAATGATATTTTTAATGGTTTTGTGATTATTTACGTATCTTGAGCGTACCAAATGTTTATCCCTATATTTTTAAATAAATTATTGTCCGCCCATAGGTGTATATTGGCAAATATTAGGAGAAAGAATGCACGTTTCGCCAGTATAGAAAGCAAAGCTGTGGATTCTTTTCTAAGTAGTTGTTCTGGCTGCAGGTTGGTTTGCTAGCTGTCTCTACCTTCTTTGACTAGAAAGCGACTTCCAACTCATACAACCCCTTAACTTTATGCTAACTTCCAAACTGCACCCTTTTTCTATGGATTAATTTAAAGATAGTCCTTCGCTTCTTCATCTTGACTTTAAGATTCATAATTAGGCACTTCTACAGTTCTACGTTTATTCTTAATATTCACCATATTGTAGTGAATTTTACTTGTTCTTGCAAGTTTGATTATTTTGGCTACAAAAATGTTAACATTCAGAACCATTCTCTATAAACACTATAAAAGAAACTATTGAAACTACAAATCATGATAATCACTTTGTTTTGCTACACATCAAACATCCTATAGACCAACGTTAGTATTCTGCAAATTATATTCTACCGTGTATACATAGCATATAAGAAAACTTTCGTTACGAGAAGTTTGAGATGAAGACGAGGTTATGCTAGTGCATTAGTGCAGGAGTGTCACAATGTTGCTTGGTCATGTTTAAGTAATCTAAACTCTTAATGTGGATACCAAGTTTGATTAGACACATTGTCTATTTATAATTAGTTAAATAACATATAAGACCCATGTAATCATTTAACAACCTCATGGAAAATACTTTGACGTTAAAAAACATAAACATATATATATATATATATATATATATATATATATATATATATATATATATATATATATATATAGTTAGGATTAAATATGAATTACAAATATTGTATGAATGTATAACCAATTATTGTCTATTGGATTAAAATAAATGAAAGGTTGAGATGTGAGGGTACATGTTATTAGGATGTGGTAGCATTTATTGTATAATTGCATCCAAAAAGTGTATATGGAAGGTGAATTTTAATGGGATATTAATTTAAATTTAAAATTTTATTTTTTTGCACACTGTAATCGTTTTTTATACAGTATTCAAGAAAACTTGAAACATACTTCATTCTTTAAGAATTAGATTTTGTTTTTTCACCATCTATAATATTCTTGATCATGGGAACGATTAAGAATAAACTATTGTGACTTATTTTATGTCTTTGTTATTTTTAAAAGTTAAAATCTTTTAACAATTCTCAGGATTGATACAACATTAAGAATCAAATTTTTTTAAAGTAAAACTTTTTAAATATCATGAAGATCGTTATGAATCGATTTTATAATTAAAACTTCATGTTTGATGAAAAAAATAATTATAAATGACATTCTCATAAGACATTGTTGTAGAATAAGACATTAGTTAGATGTCATAACTAACATTCTTAAAGAATAGTTTAACATTCTTCAAGAATGAATTTGGAATCATGTCATGTTCTTCAAGAATAAATGTACAAAAATCAAATAATTATGCTTCAAGAATGAATTTGGAATCATAACAATTTCACATTTTCATTCTCCAAATTACTATTACAAAGAGGTCATCAACATCATTCTATTAGTTTCAAAAACCAAATCCGTAAAATAAAACAAAAACAAACAAAATTACTATTTTCCAAAACACAAATTCTTTTCCTCTTGAACTTTTATTTGATGTTATTCCTGTTTAAACACTTCTTCCAATAGTATTTATGGTAAATGTTTTGCTTGTAAATCTATTGGTGTTTGTTGCATTGGTGGTTGTTGTGGTGCTTCTTGTCTTACATCTGCAACCACAAAAGTATAACAAAGTTGTTAAGAATCCACTTTTATATATCTCATTGTATAATCAATTTCATAAATATGTATTCTACAATTAATATTATACATAAATAAGCATTGTTTAAGCATGGAACCAATTTTCATAATCCATTGTTATATTATACAAAAGTAAGCATTCTTTAAGCATGTATTTTTTATCATATGAATATAGATTATTACAAAACCGTGATAGTATATATACCATTCTTTAAGAACAAAACTATATAATAAAGAAAACTTATATGTTTCATTCTTAAAGAATATGAGAGTTTAAGAAAGTAGTTCAAAACCAATTTCATGATCAACCACAAAAGTATATAACAGTTTAAGAAACCCACATAAGTATAAAACACTTTAATAACTGTTCTTAATCCTCATTTAACCTTGTCTCCTCTAAATACCAATATAAAACAAACACCTAAGAATGATCATCTTCTCTGAGCTAAAGCAAATAATTATCGGCCACTGAATATTTTATCTTCTTTCCCACCTCATAGTTTTAACAAGAAAATCAAGGATTCTTGAAATTTTATCAGGTGAAGTCATCATACACTGATGATATTTCACAAAATCCACAAAAATCTCATCTTTAGACCAGCAGGGGCAACGCTTAAATCAAACACCTCCCAAGGCTCCAAGATTTGCTTTGTTAGAATAATTTTTTTTAAAAGTGAAGTAAGAGACAATAGAATAATTTTGGTTTTAGGGCTTTTTAATAGAATAATACGGTAAAACAAAAAACTTAGGGTTTAATCGATTGGATTATTGATCCATCGTAGATGAATATGAGATAAAAAAAGAAGATGAATAAAATTTTATGAAAAAAACATACCTGGAGAACGGTCAAAGGAACAGAAGGTCCTAATGGCGGACCTCTATGGTGGTGAAGATTGCATTTAGGAGGTTATCTATTAGGAAATAGGCGGATCTCCAGCCATCCGATTTAGAGACGAAGAGGTATGAAACAGCAACGATCGTGGTGAGGACGAATAGGGGATGGAGAGACTGCGATGATGTGTGTAATGCGTATAGTGAGAAAGTGAGGTAAATCGTCTGTGTAGGTGGCGATCTCGTTTTTTCTCCTCTTCTAATATGCGTGAATCCCATTTACCCCAAAAGAAACCTCCCAAAATTAGGTTTATCTTATATGTGGTAGTTTTGAAATCAGATCCCTGTTAATGTCAATTACCATAAATACATGATTACTATTTAAAACTAATTAATTGATTTATATGTCAAATTAAAAAACTATCCTTATAAAATGATTGGATGAGAATGAGTAATACATTCACACAATAATTATAAAATATACATGAACCTAACTCTCTCTCTCTCTCTCTCTCTATATATATATATATATATATATATATATATATATACCTTAATAAGCATTTACCCTCAAATGCTGAATTTTAAGAGGTACAACCTATAAAACATTATATACAACAAATTTATGCATCGAAATCATTTGGTCGAACATTGAAAAAGTCAAGAACCTTTTATCTCCCCTCTTATTAAGAACCATTTAGTTTTGACCTGGCTTATTCCCTTATCTCGACGTTTCCCCCATATGTCGCAGTTGCTGTTTATTGTTCATATAAACTTGAAGATACATTCTAATAGAAGTTCCCTGACTCCCTCATCACATTGATCTGGCATGGGTGTATCCAGAAACCGTAGCCGTCGACCCAGTGATTGCGTCGTCTTTAAAAAAAACCCATCTTTCGTCGTTCGCTGCTCCGCCTCAACCACCCCCACGACTACTGTTCACCACCGACAGATGTTCCCTTTGCTCATTTTCCCATACGGTGAACATTACCCCCATACCATTCAAAATCTATCCTTTGTGAAAACCCTTTCTTTCTTCTCCTTCAATAAACCTTGCTATCACCGCCTTTGCCACTCACATCGCTCTATCTTAAAGCCCCAAACTCAATATCGGACACCGTCGCCCACCTCTCTCTTAGGAGATCAAAGGCTCACCAGTGCACTTCTTCCATTACTGCTAAATCTAAACCGCCACGAATGTATCTCTCTTCTATTCCTCTCTCTAACTGTATGTGTGTGTTTAGCTTTATGTGTGTGTTAATTTCATGGATATGGAGTGAAATCTAGACACCAATCACTACCATTATTGATTTTCAGCAGCACCCGATGAAACGTTCGATTTTTAGCATCATCATTTGAAAACAAGTTCTCATGTATATCCTATTTCTGGTGATTTTGGGGGTTTCTTCAAGTTTTTTGGGAAGATGAACAAAATGGAGGTGCAGTAATAAAGCCCTAAATCTACTGTGTGTTTCCGGTAACATGTATGGATTTGTTTTAAGTATTTGATCCAGTTCTCATCATGTTTTATGGTTTATTTAACATATTTTCATTTTTCTGGTAACAGAGATTCAATTGTTGGTGGTGTCTTGCTGCTACATGGTTTACAAGCTTTGCAGGTTCCAGGACCTTTTGATTCCTTTTTTGTTTTCTACTCTATTGATTTTTAGTATAATTAAATAAAAACAATTTTTTAATTAACAAAAAAGGCAATGAACTCATTTTGTATAAATACAGACCAAAATGGTTGCTTGATCAAAATGTTGAATCGTTTGATGAGCTCTATGTAGGGGCTGTGCGGTAAGGAGGATAATGTTGATCAAAAAGGCAATGAACTCACTTTTTTACTTTGTGTTTATCTTTCTTGTCATTAATACTAAGTTGTTTTCAACCTATGCAGATTCTGTATATGGATTTTGAAGCGATTGAAAAGGGATTTTGAAGAAAAGAAGAAAGGAGAAAAAAGAAAAATGTTGTATAATTGTAAGGGCCTAAGAGGAAATATTCAAAAGTTTGCAAACATCAAGATAACAGCCATTAATTTCTATTTGGTTAACACCATAAGATTCTAACCGAGTCCATGATTCTTTGACGCAAACAAGTAAAGCTTTTTCTTATGTTATGATTAAATATAATTGCATTTTTTAAAATATTTCTACTGAGTAGAATTTATTTGATTTATTTTCATATCCGACTCTTTTCTGACAGGTTTGACATGAATTCTACACCATGGTTACCATATTACTGTTTATTGACAATTGATCATGTCCTAAGAATGTGGTTTTTATGACTATACTAATTTAGAGATGAAGTCAGTTGTTTTCGAGGTGGGCCGATAAGTAACTCATAATCGTTAACTAATGTTTTTTAGTTATTTTGCAACACTCTCACTTTGCTTTTACTACAGACCATGAAGCGTGAAGTCTTTGTGTAGCCCATATCAAACATCAGGTTTCTGAATACAAAATGTTTGCCTCCTAACCACTTATTTTTTTATTCAATGGTGTAGACATGGATTTTACTCTATTTTTACCTTGTATGCAATGCAATGCATGACATTTTTTTCTTTTGTTCCTGTAACATAGAGTACATAATGTTTGCCACCGACTTCGGGTACATTCCCGGTCTGGGGGTGAAAAGATTGGGCAGCATATATTGCCGTTCATTAGAAGTTTGTGCTGCAAAGCATTTATATGCCTAAATCTGTCAAGGATCTTGTGTATACTGCAGGTTAATATCTATTTTGTTCCCTGATCTTAATTGTTTCCAGATATAATTTTGTTCTTTTGCAGACTTGACAAAACCGAAGTGCACCTGATCTGGAATTAATGTTAAATAAGAAATGACTATTCGTCCCACCCAATTAATGCCGAACGACACTAAATGACTTTTTTACCCTTGCGTTTGTCCTAAGCGTTGAATAACAAATAATTGTTCTACCCTTCTGCGGCTCTTTAGTTTTGGAAAAGCAATTAAAATGTCCTGTGGAATTGTTAATTATTAGTAAGCCAAAAAGGTTTAATTTTGACCTAATTTCATATATGTTTGTTGTTTTGATCTGTTGATTTGAGTTTCTTATAATAAAAATGATTAATGATGTGAGTTTTTTGTTTTGTGGTGAACAAAATATTGGGACAAATATCACCAAACAGGGAAACTTTTAGACGAAAATACCCATGATCAGTTTTTTTCTCAAAGATCATTGTACTTCGCAATGTTTTTGGGCATCCTTGATTGTTAGTATTATATACCGTATATGTTGGTTGTAAAAAATTTTAACCTAAATTTCATCAAACGGATAATTGGCTTTGTTTGTGAATATTTTGTTCATACGGAGGTAAACCTTTTTTACAAAATTGTTGATGATCATAAGTATGACAAAACATGAAACTATTCAATTTTTTAAGCTTTACAATATGTTTTTTTAATTGGATTAAATGCAAGATATACACCTTATTTTCCTTTACTTGGTTAAATGCAAGGATCACCTAAAGCCGGTAAATGGGCTTGTGCTATCTATCTGAATCCTCTGCCTTTAGTGGATGATGATGTATTTCCTGTTTTATTTTAATTGTAATGCTTAAAAATGATTTATAAGTGATTACTCGACTCCAATTGGTAAAATTTACTATTAATTCGATCCATAAGGACTATATTTTCATTTTTTTACCTAATAATATTAAATTGTCAACATTTTCCCCACTAGGATATCAAAGCTTGCATTTCTTATTATTTTGTTGAGTTTTCAAACTCAAATACGCTAACAAGAACTGTGTTGTGTGTTAATATACTTTTTTGCAGGTCAACTTTTGCATCAAAATGTCAACATAATGATACATTCACAACACAAGACTACCACTGATAGAGAATACAAAACTACCATTGATAGAGAATTTTTTAGACGTATTAAGATGGCATTAATGTTATCATTAATATCGATCTACAATTGCAAATTTTACATGAGAAGTTGTTTTTGCAATTTAATGTAGGACAAAGCATGGGGGATTTTGTATTAAATTGGAAAATTGTTTGGAAAAACATGACAAATCTTTTATGCAATCACACAGGGACATGGCACTGATATCCGGTGTCAAATAAGAAAAATATATAAAAAAATGATATGAAATTGTAAGCTTTGTGAAAGAATTGAAATGTTTTATGTCAATTTTTTTATTTTTTTTGAGTTGTGCCACTTTTTATATTATTCAAGTATTTAATGGCAAAAAAAATTGACACCAATTTTACGGAAATTACTAATCAAATATAACAATCTAAATGATCAAATAAATAAAAATTTAATAACCAAATCCAAAAAAAAAATTAAGATATTATAACTTTATGACAATTACTATTCATCATGAGCATAATGCAAATGTCATTTTGCATATAGCTTTATTATAATACAAATGTCTTATGGATAATAGCTACCAAAAATATAACTACTATTAGCTACCCATCATTTGTGCATTCTAATGTGAAATATTTTTGAAAGTAACTAATTGCCAAAAGAAATTTGTTAATCAAAAGAAAATATTCGCCTACATAAACAATTTTGTTAAATATTTTTCTTACGAACCATATACATAAAATTTTTGCAAAACATATGTGTTCTTTAGAAAATCTTCATTTCTTTTTTACTATTTTACATATTCTTTTGGTAATTTTTATATGATGAGTTTGTTGGGTGAATAATTGTGTAAATTTTGTAAGTTTTAACTTATAACTTTTTGTATTTAACTTCCAAAATCAGTTTTCTTGCATGACTTGCATACAAATATTGTCTCTTTGGTTTTCGATTATAAAATTGTGTTTAACTATAAATATGCGAGTACTAACCGATTCATGGTTCTCAGACTTTTTATTACGTGTCATTGATGGAGTTGAAGAAACGGTGGACAGAAGCTTTATCTACATTCCTAATGATATGGTAATTCCTTTCACTGATAAAGAAAAGTTAATATGTCCATCCTTGGAAACTAATAGATTTGAATCAGATTATATTATTTCGCGGACAATATTATCCAAAAGAAATGAGTGTCGATGAGATTAATGATTATTAGATCGACTGATTCCATGGAGAAGAAAGAATTTACTATAGTTTTGATGAAGCAATAGACGATATAAATAACTTCTATCATATGGAATTTTTAAAAACGCTCATTGTTAGTCGTTTACCTCCTCATTACCTTTGACTGAAAGTTGAATGCCCGATAATATTGTTACACAATCTTTGACCCATCAAATGGATCGTGTAACGACACCCGATTGATATGTAAAGTTTTCAACACTATATTATTGATGCCGAAATAGCTGTTGGGCAACATGCTGGAAATAGGGTATTTCAGCCGAGGATTCCTCTATGTTCATCCGAAAATGTCATGTTCTCATTCAAGTTAAAGAGAAAACATTTCGAATTCGATTATGTTTCACGATGACAATAAATAAATCTTAGGGACAAACAATTCCAAATGTGGGTATTTATCTTATAGAATCAGTTTATTTCATGACCAACTTTATGTGACATAATCTAGAGGGATATCACGTGTCAATACAAAAGTATTAATGAAGTCTGGGGAACAACTCAAAGGCAGTGAAGTTTATACATCAAATAAGGTGTATAAAGAAGTCGTGTACGATTAATAATGCACAATTAATCTTGTGTTCATGTATATTTGTGAGCAATCCTAACTTTTCATTTTTAATTCTTATTGAATTCGTTTCTGCTATCATGACTCTTATTGATAATTGTTCAGATGTAGTAACCATTTGCTCAAAAACTCTTATCACATCAAGAAACTAATTTTTGAAATAAATTATTTGCACCCGTCGCTTGGCGCGGGTAAACGGCTAGTATATATATATATATATATATATATATATATATATATATATATATATATATATATATATAAGTTCAATAGAGATATTAGAGTCAATTTTGTATGAATGAATATGATTAATAAATCATGATTTGTTTATTTTAAATTGATTATGAACATAAATGTTAGCTTTTATTTTTGTTCTAATTCATTTGCTGTTTGCAAGCACTTTGTGTTACTCTTGGTCGCAACTTTGAATTATTTTAGTATAATTTACATTCATTTGATCTTAAATCATGACCAGATGGCTTACCTACGGGCTCAGGTAATCTTATTAGGCTCCAGCCTACAGTCACAGCCCACTTAGTGAGCCCATAAAAGCAGACCACAAATGCACACAGTCATTTTTAGTAAAGTAATAGATAAAAGCAGTTTTTTTTCTGGGCCTACGCAACAATTCAGCCCGGTGGTCTTTGGGGTTGCCAAATCGTACAAGAGCATATCACTGGAATGACATATCTAAGAAAATTTCAATAATTTTAGTTGTCGTCGTTTGCGCATCATTGTCAGATGTGACATGGGGCGATGTCACATCTTTGCGAGTTTTTTCAACATCGGTGTTGGTATATGAAGACACATCTCTTGACACTCTTTCCATTTTTGTTTTCCAAAATCTCGTGTTCTAAGTGGGTTTTAAGCATTCTTCAAGATCTACATATATAGTTTAGTGCTCTCTCCCTCGATTCTTAATAGTCCTCATGCATCACAAACATTTGCACTAATTCATGCGTCACCATACACCTTCATACACTTATCATTGTCACTACGAGAAAAACAACATAGAAGCTATGATACTCACTTGGAGCCTTAGACCATTGCTACATCCCTAGCCATTGTAGCTAAGACTTTCTATTGACCAATATTTCTCTTTCTTGCTACCATTTTAATATACCAAACTTGCGAAGAATTCCGCACTTGCATTATAAAGTTTAACATAAGTTAGCTAGATTGGCTTAAGAATCCTAATAAGTCATTAGGTTAGTATCTCGCTAGTCATTCTATATAAAATTATGGTTGATTGTTAAAATAAAAAAAATTCTTTGTTTTGGTTAGTATCTCGCTAGTTATTCTATATACAATTTGGTTGATTGCTAAAATAAAAATATAAATAACAGATCTTAATTTGTTATATTTGTTTTTTAATAGAAATATAATAACTCATCGCCAATCCACGTATTCCTTGTATGATACAGTCGATTCGAGCTCGTGAGTTACCAAATTCATGAGCTCCAATAGATTTCATCTGAACACGACTATAATTAACTGCAATATAATTTCAGTATATAATTTCGTCGAAGAAACGAATGTAATATAATTCGTTAGAAAAATAATTCAAATCTCGAGAGAAGGTTTTTTCATGAATTTGCTTAAAAAACAATCAAACATCGCAATAATTATTTTGTTTATAATATTTGAAATTACCCCTCGGGATCGTTTATTTCATTTAATAACACATTTGCATGTACCACTACGCGTTACACTCGCAACTGTTTTACACCCGACACTGTAGTGCCATAAAAAAGAAATAGAAAACACACACAGACCCAAATGACGCGTTTATTAAAATAATTTAACTCAATCAAATGAAGAAAAATAGCCTGGAAAGAAAGTGGTTGCACGCGCTACTCGATGTGCGCGTAGGTAATTCAAGGGATGGGTATTGCATGGATCGTGTCTACGAGTCCAAATACGGTGGCTTGCAATTTACGTAAGCTTTAAGCTACACCGCCGGCGTCGTCACCGGCCGTCAACTTTCCTCTTATCAGATCCTCGTTCGTTGACACCCACATAATAATAACTCCTCTATAAAACCTTTTTTCAGATCAACGAAACCAGACTGATTTACAAAACCCAGATTCAGGCACACAGAAATTTAACGGTGTTTATTTGGTGGTGGCGGCGGAGTGAACTACGATGGCCTCGTCAAGCGGAGGTGTTCCGCCAGGGTTCCGGTTTCATCCCACCGACGAAGAGCTGTTACATTACTACTTGAAGAAGAAGATTTCCTTTCAGAAATTCGATATGGACGTTATTCGAGAAGTCGACTTGAACAAGATTGAGCCATGGGATCTTCAAGGTATTTTAACTAATGTTTTTCTCAAAAATGTATATGTACTGTATGTATGTATGTGTGAATTGAAGCGAAATAAAATTTATGAACAAGAAAATAAATGAAAACGAATCAATTGAGTTTACTTTTAGTATAAAGTATCGAGTTCTAGTTTTTGTGTTTGAATATTTCTTATGAAAAATGAATAGATAAAGTCATACTGTTTTAGGGTAAATTATACCTAAATTCATTTTTTTAAAGGATATGATATATATGCTCTTTTAATTTCTATTTCAATGAATAAATTTTCAAAATCATAATTAAATTCCATAATATAGTTAAGTTAATTACTTTGTGAAATAAGAAAACATAATTACCAAATAAAAGCATACATAACCAGTTACTAATAAGTCGATTTCTGTTTTAAGTCATCCGATATTGATCGTAAGTTTATAATTATATATACTTTTAAACGGTAAATTGAAAGTGTACTTCCAAAAATATAAGCTATACCTTAAAATATGCTACTTTTACATACAATTTGATGATCAACCTAATCATTTGGGTTTCATTAATTCTCTTGTTATTTTACGAAAGGATTTAAGAAAATAATTTTGTAAAAAACAAACTTTCTGTAGAAATCTTGTAAAACAGTTTTGATTTAGTTAGATAAACTAGTTAATATAGAATCTACTATCACATAAACATTAATAAAATCGAAATTGCATCAGTTACATAATTTCGTTTAACTTTGTCGAAAATTAGAATTTAAAGACTAATTAATTATGGGATTTCGAAGAATTAATTAACTGGAAAAATATCTCCTAATCTATCAACTATTAACATTGTAGAATTTTAAAATCCATTTTAATCATGCAAAAATATATACAAACGAAAGACTCCAGTTGATAAATTTGTACAAAATATATAAATAAATAAAGGAAAAAGTTTTTCCGGTTGTCATCGTTTTTACCTCTGATTTAGTTTTACTTATAAACTGTAGTAATTAAATTCCATAATCAAATTGCATGGTTCTCGTTAATTAAACCGTTAGGTCTATCTTCTGTTCAAGATATGATACAATATTTTAGATTAAGCTCTGTTACTATATATAATTAAAAGGCAATCTGAAATGAGATTGACGATTATTAATGACAGAGAGATGTAACATCGGGTCGACACCTCAAAACGAGTGGTACTTCTTCAGCCACAAGGACAGGAAGTACCCGACGGGTTCCAGAACGAATAGGGCGACGAATGCTGGATTTTGGAAGGCAACTGGGAGAGACAAATGCATCCGAAACACTTTCGAGAAGATTGGTATGAGGAAAACGCTTGTGTTTTATCGTGGACGAGCTCCTCATGGACAAAAGACCGACTGGATCATGCACGAGTATCGATTAGAAGATAACGAAGATCAACATGATCCGCTCAACTCCACCCTCACGTCTCCTGTAAGTTACTTATATCGATCTCTAGCTATACCATGATACAGGAAATCTAGCTAACTTTAAAGGACGTGTTTTCTTGAATTTTCACAATGTTTTAAATTCCTGCAGGAAGATGGATGGGTGATTTGCAGGGTGTTCAAGAAGAAGAATCTGTTCAAGGTTGGAGGAAACGAAGGGTCAAGAGGTAGCAGTGGGTCCGATCAACTTAACCATGGTTCGAATCAACCTGGTTCTTTTTCGCACCCTAGGGTTGAAAACCATCAGTACTTACCATATCATCAAGAACAGCACCAACAGCTACAAACCTTCGTCGATCTTGGGCTTAACCATGGCCACCTTCCGCACCCTTATCCACATCTCCAAGCTCAAAACTTCATACCGACCCACAAACCGTTAGGCTATGATTTTTCGAATCTACCATCCGAAGATTCACCGGTGATGGTTAAACAACTGATGTCAAACCATGGTGATTGTGATAGTGGAAGTTGCGAGAACCAGCAGCTTCCTGTTGGTTACCAAGGTTGTGAGCCTGGTTTAGAGGCCGGAACCTGTGAACCACCTGAACGCATGGTTAATGCTGCTGGAAACGAGTGGGGAATGATGGACAGGCTCGTGACTTCGCATCTTGGTGCTGCAGCCAATGAAGATGGAAGTTCGTCAAAAGAGGTGGTGAGATATGAAAATAATGCAAATGCATCATCATCTTCATCAATGCAACAAGTCAATCAATTGCCGTTGCGGGGAGAGATGGACTTCTGGGGCTACGGGAAGTAGTCAAATATACATATATATACTTGTATCTTAATTTTCTTTGAAATTGTGGATTAGATCTTCAAATGAGGATTTCTCTAACCATACGAAATTACCAATACTTCAATTATTATGACTAATTCTGAATTCAATTCTATATAAGTAATATGAAGGAGACGATTATAACGAAAAATGCTCATATTTCATTATGTCACCACTGTCCCCTGTGTGAGTGTAAACCTACTTGGGTGTGAACCTGCCATGAGTAGCTGTACCACCCTCTTTTGTTGACAAATGAATGCCTCCTTTGTTGACAATAAGAACTCAAATGACAACTTCGTATGTTCACATAATGAACACAATAAATGGTAGCAGTAGTAATTGTAGGCTTGTTTAAGTATAAATAGAGGCTCTAACCTTAGTTGTAAGACACCACAAACAGAGAGTGTAGTGTGTAATACTTAGAGTGAGTATTAGAGGGTTGTTTCTTTTTCTTATAATATTGAGCGTGTAAGCTCTTCTCTTTTGTTCTAGTTCTGAATAAAAGTGTGTTTCAACCCCAACAAGTGGTATCAGAGCTTGGTTAAGCTCCGGGGGAAGCATTCTCTGTTTTTTGGTCGAAATTTTTTTGTCTCAAAAACAATTTCGGAGTACACCGTTGGAAAGGTCTCGTTCTGAGGATTCCAAAAATATACTTTTTTTAAATTTTTTGACCACCGGAAGGCCTCCAAATCACCGGTCAAAGTTGGTCAAATCTGCCGGAAAAGTCGCCGGAAAAACCAGGGTTCGCCCGAGAAGACGGTACTGTAGCAGCACTGTAGCAGTGACATCAGCAGTGACGTCAGCAGCTGACCAAAGTTCTGGAAATTGCAGTTTAGCCCCTGTTCTTCCGGAAAGTGCAATTTGGCCCCTGTTTTTCAGAAAAATTGCAATTTTGGTCCCGTTTTTCAGAAAAATTTCAATTTAGCCCCTGTTTTACTTCTATAAAAGTTCTACTTGCCCCCTGAACTTCTGAAAAGTTCATATTGGTCCCCGTACTTCAAAAAAAAAATATTCTTACTCGTGTATGTCCAAGTATATGCCAAGAATGACTACACCAACCTCGTCATCTTCTCAAGCCGGAGTTGAAAGTTTTCAAAGGACCGGGAAAGACGGTAGCGTTACGTTACACTATCCAATGCTCACGAAGATGAACTACGCGGTGTGGGCCATAAAAATGCGAGTGAATTTACAAGCACAAGGAGTATGGGATGTAATTAAAAATGCAGAAACGGACGAACGTAAAGATCGGATGGCTCTTGCGGCTATTTATCAAGCAATTCCAGAGGACGTACTTCTGATGTTAGCTGAGAAGGACACAGCTAAAGAAGCATGGGAAACGCTCAAGATGATGCACATGGGAGCCGATCGGGTCAAGGAGGCTAAAGCTCAAACCTTGAGAAGTGACTTCGAGGTGATCCGGATGAAAGACAGTGAATCGGTAGATGATTTTTCCATGAGATTGAATACTATCGTAACCGGTATTCGATCTCTAGGTGAAAAGATTGAAGAAATTACGGTTGTGAAGAAGTTTTTGCGAGCCGTACCGATACGATTTATACAAATCGTAACATCGATCGAGCAATTCGGAGATTTGAAGAATATGACGGTGGAAGAAGTTGTGGGTCGTCTTAAGACCCATGAAGAGAGACTTCGAAGCTATGGAGAAAAAGAAGAAGGACCTTCTCTATTGCTTACACATGCCGAGTGGGCATCTCGTTCGAAGCAAACTGGCGAGAGAAACTCGTCAAACACTTCAAGAGGACGAGGAGGACATGGTAACCGAGGCCGGGGACGAGGCCGAGGTCGTAGACGTGGCCAAGGAGGTGGTCGCGAGTACAATACAAATCAGAATGACGATAATCCTTCTCGAAAGGATAAAAGTAAAATCAAATGTTTTACTTGTGAACAATTTGGTCATTATGCTTCGGAGTGTCCAAACAAGAATCGAGGTGAGGAGGCAAACCTCACTCAAGCCAACGAAGAAGAGCCTATTTTAATGATGGCAACCTCACAAGAATATGCACACAAAAAAGTGTCTCTAAGAGAGAAGATTTGTGTTAATCTTCTTGCATCGGGAGAAAGCCGAGTCGAGTCTGAGGTATGGTATCTCGACAACGGTGCTAGCAATCACATGACAGGAGACCGCTCAAAGTTTCGCGAACTAGATGAGCACGTTACGGGCCATGTGAAATTTGGGGATGGTTCGACCGTCGCTATTTTGGGAAAAGGGTCGATTTTATTCGATAGCAAAAATGGCGACCAAAGACTCCTTAATGAGGTATATTTCATTCCAAGTCTAAAAAACAATATTATTAGTCTTGGACAAATGACGGAGGAAGGGAGTCGGGTCATAATGGATGGGTCGGATCTGACATTGTTTGACAGAAACAAAACTCTACTTTTGAGAGTTAAACGATCCCCAAACCGGTTATATAAAACTCCTTTAAGGACCGGTAGACCGACTTGTCTTTTAGCAACAAAAGACGAACCAGCTTGGATATGGCATTCTAGACTTGGTCATGTTAACTTTCTCGCCTTAAAGAAGTTGTCCGAAAAGAATATGGCAATCGGAGTCCCAAAGATTGAGCACCCAAACCAAGTATGTGAAGGGTGCGTTCTTTCCAAACAAACCCGAATTCCTTTCCCGGATCATGCAGTTTTTCGAGCTCAAAAACCTCTACAACTTGTTCATGCGGACTTATGTGGTCCGATCACACCTACGTCTGTTGGAGGGAGTAAATATTTTCTCCTTTTAGTAGACGATTTTAGCCGGTGGATGTGGGTTTACATGCTATCGGAGAAGTCTCAAGCCTTGAGCGCTTTCAAACGGTTCAAGTTGATGGTTGAAAAGAATTCGGGTTATAAAATAAAGACACTTCGAACGGACCGAGGGGGAGAGTTCACTTCAAAAGAATTCTCATTATTTTGTGAAGAAAATGGTATTCAAAGGCATCTTACGACACCATATTCGCCTCAACAGAACGGAGTTGTAGAAAGGCGAAATCGGACCGTTATGGACATGGCAAGAAGTCTGCTCAAAGGTAGAAATGTTCCGGGAGAGTTTTGGGGAGAAGTGGTTAGACATGCAGTTTATCTTCTCAACCGCCTGCCAACAAAAGTACTTCCCGACAAGACGCCTTATGAAACATGGTTTGGCAAAAAGCCCAACCTTGAACATCTAAAAGTTTTTGGTTGTGTTGCTTTTGCTAAACTTGTAGGTGGTCACTTGAAGAAGCTTGATGATCGAAGTAAGAAGATGGTGTATTTAGGTGTGGAAGATGGAACTAAAGGCAACCGTTTGTTTGATCCACAAGACCGAAAGTTGCGAGTTAGTCGCGATGTTGTTTTTGACGAAAAAGAAGAATGGAATTGGTACAAAAACAAAGAAGAAGAGATGGCGACTCCTAAGACCTTTACCATAATTGAACCACAACCCCAAATACACCTCGAAACACCTCAAAATGACCCCGAAATCAATCTGGAACAACCAAACAGCCCAGGAATCGATGCTATCCAAGTTGGACAACCATATGTTGAATTTGACGAGCCTGAACCAGCTCCACATACTCCTGTCTCAGCCCCGTTTTCTTCAACCTCGCCCCATATGGAAAGCCCTTCTAGTGAGATTGGGCCAAGGGGATTGCGTCCGTTAACCGATATTTATTCTGAAACCGAAAATGTGTTCCTTGAACCTGGAGAATTGTTGATGATTGCAGCGGATCAACCCTTGAATTTTAAAGAGGCGGTAACCTCTAAGGCATGGCAGGAGGCTATGCAAACAGAGTTGGATGCAATCGAGAAGAACAAGACATGGCAACTTACCGATTTGCCACCCGGACACAAATCAATCGGTTTGAAATGGGTGTTTAAAGTGAAGAAAGACAACTTGGGAAAAGTGGTGAAGCATAAAGCTCGACTTGTAGCAAAAGGATTTGTACAAAAGGAAGGAGTCGACTTTGATGAAGTTTTTGCACCGGTAGCACGACTTGACACCGTAAGGCTCATTCTTGCCTTAGCAGCTCAACATGGGTGGGTTGTCCACCATCTCGATGTCAAATCGGCTTTTCTCAATGGAGATCTCAAAGAGGAGGTTTATGTCACCCAACCAGAAGGTTATGTTGATAGAGCAAACAGTCATAAGGTGTTTAAGATTCATAAAGCTCTTTATGGTCTACGACAAGCTCCTCGAGCTTGGAACATTCGTTTGGATAAAAGCTTAAAAAGGCTTGGTTTTACAAAAAGTTCACAAGACCCAGCTGTTTACAAAAGGAACTCAAAAGACAAAATTCTTATTGTTGGTGTCTATGTTGATGACTTGATCATTACCGGGTCGAACACTAATGATGTTGTCGAATTCAAAGAACAAATGAAGAAAGAATTCGAAATGAGTGACTTGGGATTACTTTCTTACTACCTTGGAATCGAAGTTTCGCAAAAGAAGTGGGGAATATCTTTGCGACAAACGGCTTATGCAATGAAAATTTTAGAGCAATTTGGGTTGCTGGATTGCAATCCGACAACGTCACCAATGGAACCTAAGTTGAAGGTCAAGAAGGATGAAGATGGTGAAAAAGTTGATCCAACTGAATATAGGCGAGTGGTAGGTTGTTTAAGGTACTTGACTCACACTCGACCGGACTTGTCATTTTCAATTGGAATTGCAAGTCGTTTCATGGAGGAACCAACCACTTTGCATTTCCAAGTTGTGAAACACATCTTGCGATACGTAAAAGGAACTGTTGATTATGGAATCAACTATGGAAGAGGTCGTGAAATTGAAGATTTGGTTGGTTTTACCGATAGTGATCTTGGAGGTGACCCTGTTGATAGCAAGAGCACAAGTGGAATGATTTTCTATCTGGGAAGGAATGCGATAACTTGGCAATCCCAAAAGCAAAAGACTGTTGCTTTGTCCACGTGTGAAGCCGAGTTCATGGCAGCTACAACAGCAGCATGTCAAGCCATTTGGCTTGCTAATCTCGTGAAGGAGCTCACGGGACATCATATTATGCCTATCACCTTATATGTCGATAACAAGTCAGCAATCGCATTGATGAAAAATCCTGTGTTTCATGGTCGAAGCAAACACATTAACATTCGTTATCACTTCATACGAGAATGTGTTGAACGTGGGCAAATTATAGTGGAATATGTCAACTCGAAGGATCAACGGGCGGACATCTTTACAAAGGCTTTAGCATACGTGAAACATGGTGAAATGCGAAACATGATCGGAGTGACGAATCTCGAGCCAAGTTAGGTTTAAGGGGGAGAATGTGAGTGTAAACCTACTTGGGTGTGAACCTGCCATGAGTAGCTGTACCACCCTCTTTTGTTGACAAATGAATGCCTCCTTTGTTGACAATAAGAACTCAAATGGCAACTTCGTATGTTCACATAATGAACACAATAAATGGTAGCAGTAGTAATTGTAGGCTTGTTTAAGTATAAATAGAGGCTCTAACCTTAGTTGTAAGACACCACAAACAGAGAGTGTAGTGTGTAATACTTAGAGTGAGTATTAGAGGGTTGTTTCTTTTTCTTATAATATTGAGCGTGTAAGCTCTTCTCTTTTGTTCTAGTTCTGAATAAAAGTGTGTTTCAACCCCAACACACTGTGTGGCTGAATTGTAATGAGTTAGGCTACCGGATATACCAGTAACATTGATGGGGTGTCGCCATATACAAAAACTTTCTTCCTCTTTCTTTCTATTCCTCTCACTTCTTTTGTCTTCCTCTTTCAATGACCTTCACGTCGTTAGAATGAGAAAACAATCCCCATCTTCTTTGTGGTGGCGTGAAGAATATACCTTATAGCCTTAAAAATCAAGCATATTTACAAACTTTCTATATTAAATTTAGGGTAAGAGTGGGATCCATGCACCCCATTAAAAACATTGTACATATGCCACTAATTGCCACCAATGCGTTCATAGTTTCTTTAAATGCACCTTGAAAGATGAATAAACGAGAGTACGACATAAAGCTTTGTTGCCTTGGATTGAATGACCGATTACAATAAATAAGAACACAAAAAACGGAAAAAAAAAAAACTCCATACGAATTATGGGTGGCAATAGATTGTGTTGGGTCATAAATGGGTTGACCTGTTTAATTAAACGAGTTGAAAATCTTACCAAACCAAACTTGTTTAAGTAAATGAGTTAAGAATTCTCAACCAACCCAACATTTTTAGTAATTGAGTTAATATCGGGTTGACATATTTATTATTTTCTTAATCCAACTTATGTAATAAACAAGTGTAACTCGGATTGATCCATTTAAATTTTCAAAAGAAAAAACCCTTAAAAATTAAATAATCTTTGAAATAAAATAACATAAAACTTAAAAATTTCAATAATTATTGAAGTTTAAAAACAACCATAAGTTTATAAGTCTGTAACGTAAACACAAATCAAGTGTTTACAACCATAAAACATTATAAATGTTTAATTTCTAAATTATACAAAACTCGAGTTTCACTTTTACCAACTCGACTTTCAATATTGGTTACTAACTCACGTTTTTTGAGAAATAAAAATATAATAATCAATTAAATGATAGTACTAGTAAAAAAAACTAAAATATATTATTTTTTTAAACGGATTGACGGGTTGTAAATAGTTTGAGAATTTCAACCCTAACAGGTTAGACACGTTGATCCGTTTGATTACGTGGGTTTGAAAATCTCAACACAACCTGCTAATTACCGAGTTGGGTTTGCCAGCCCTAAAACGGATTCTTAATTGATAATAAAAAATCTACTTAACAAACAAAGGAAACGGAATATTTATAAGGAGGAGAATATAAGCTTCCTTCATTAATCGTATTTGATCAGAACTGATTAGGATAAGATTCATAATCAATTATCTAAACTAAATCTCAAAAAACAAAGTTTCCAAAAATAAAAAATAGAAAATCTAGTTTTGGGGCTCTAAACGATCCTAGATGGACGATAACACCACACCTACGACTTAAGAAATTAAGTAATAGTTGTCCTAACAATCTAAATGCTCTGTAAGTTAAGATGAGACTGATGAGTTGTAGGTCAGAATTGGTTTAGCTGACAACATATATAGAATGATAACACGCTAGGCTGGAGGGGTCTTTACGGAGGCAACAATCGTATTACCTGTAGTGGGATATGAATATCAAGAAGCACGATCGAATGTTGTGTGCGCACAGTTTTGAGAAAGTGTGGTGAGGATTTAAGGATCCTTCAAAATGTTATAGACGGTTGGAAGGACTTGCCAAAATTATCTTAGGAGGGGAGGGGTGTGAGGAGTAACAACTGTAAGAACCCAAAATCTAGAGAGATTTGACTTTTAGTCAAATATTGACCAAAAGGGCAAATTGGTCATTTACGAGAAATTTATAAGTTTATGAAGTTGTGACTTCATGAAATTGGTCAAGATAAGTTTAAGTCACTTAGATGAGGTTAGATGAGTGAATTCAAGATAAGAAATGCATGAGAAGATGCATTTTGGCAAAAAGGGTAAAATGGGAAATTTATGATTTTTAGGCCAAGTTTGTGACTTATATATTATGACTCATATTAAGTCAATGAAAAATGAATTAATGGAATTGTAGAACTCAGCCCCACCTTCGCGTAGATATAAAGATCACCGAAAACGATTTTGAAATGAAGAAGTTATGCGCATTAAAAGTTGGAAGAAAAATTGTCCAAAACTAGAATGAAATCAACTAAAAGGTGTTGAAATGTTGTCATCACATCATGGTGATAAAGCTACTACGCTTTGGTAGATACTGTCACCACGACGTGGTTTGAAAGCTACCACAGTGTGGTGACACACATGAAACCGATTTAAACCTGTTAAGAGCTTATTCCTATCATTTTCTTTGGGGAATCGATTGGAAGCTTGGAAAGGGCGATTTTGGTGCCAAGAAGGAGGTTATCTGAGCTGGAGATAGAGCCTAACAAGGATTAACATCCTCTATCTATGAAGGTAAATATTTCTCCTTTGATTAAGCTTTGAACTTTAAATGGTGAAACTATTAGGTCGGTTAGCATGGTTGAATTAGTCAAACTATAGCTTGTCTATGATGATAATGAAAGTGTCTAGAAGCTTTTATCAAGCTTCGAAAGTGATTTCCATGGTGAAATCAATCCATTGAGAGTTAGGGTTTGAAACCCTAACTAGTGAGAGATATTACTGATGCATTAGAGACTGGGTAAAGAATTAGGTAGTATGAGATGCTTAATTCATTGGCTGGAATAGGTTAAGATGTAGAAATTTAGAAGAAAGTAATTGGTTAACTTTTAGGACATATGATTATAAGTTTTGAAAGGGTTTGAACACACACACACATATATGCTATCTAATGAAGGTGTATAAGCTTGAGAAGTCTAATTGAAGACTTATCGAAGCATCACGTATCAGAAATTTGCACTTTAGTAAGAAAGTCAAGAGTATTGATTTTCAGAAGTCCAGTTGATTTCTAGATACATGTCAAAGCTAGTGGGAGCAGTGGCGAATCTAGAAATCAAACTAACGGGTGTCCACTTAACACCTCAAATATATATATATATATATATATATATATATATATATATATATATAACAAAGAATATTTTTAAAAAGATAAAAAAAAGTTAGAAACTAATAACTATTTATTGTACCACCACGCAAGGGTTACTGTTCATGATAATAGGTATGTGTTGCTACACATGATGGATGCTATGGATGCTATGACCTATGGTTAATTACTAGTTTCTAGGTTTTGACTTTTTACATACAAATTAAAATTTATATTGCTTCCACAAAGGACCAAACTCACATGAATCGAAGAAAGAGAAAGAGAGTTACCTCAAAAATCAAATTAGAGGAGTCGAAGTTCTGAAGATGGAGTGCGACTATGCAAATGAGTTTGAAGGGGTTGGAAGGGGTCTTGGAGAAGATGGATGCGATCGACAAATATGTATTGCAGGCGACGACAGAGAGAAGACAGTGCCCATTGACACCAAGATTTGTAATTTTTTTAGGTTTTCAAGGTCACTTTTCCTAAATCTTTTATATTTCCCCGGAAGTTATATTAAGTTTTAATGATTTATCTTTTCCTTTATATTTATAGAAAAGATTTGGTATTGTAACCGCCTCTTAAATCAGTGTTCCTAAATCTTTTATAAGTTTTAACTTTTAAGAGCTAGAAATAGATTATTTTTGACAAATTTTAAATATTAAAATTTTGTATTTGTTTTTGTTTCGTGTCCAAAGGGTGTCCAATTTGTGATTCCCACAGGTGTCCCCTCATATTTACCGTATGCCATGTATATAAAATTTCAAAATTAGGGGTGTCCAAGGACACCCTTAAGATACATGTAGGATCGCCTCTGAGTGGGAGCATAATTGTTATGCTAGTGGAAACATAATTGTTATGATAAGTGTTGCAAGTTAGCAATACAATTTGTAGGAAACAAAGTTTACAAATTTGCAAGTTGCAAAGTTTGGAAATGGTTTCGATATAGTAAAGGCTTAAGGGAGAGGGCAATCATACTTCGTTTCGAATCTAAAAGTTTAGATTGCATAGTTTAATAGAACTTAGTCATGGACATATATGAATATCATGTTGAAATGATTCAACATAGGAAATTAGATATATGGAAATATTATAGCAAGAGACTGATCAGATATCAGATCCTTGTGTAAGACATAATCGAGTCCCATATGCTTCAGATATAGGATCGATTACATATTCTATAATATTTACTTGTTTTGATTTTTCCAAATGCCTTGGGAATTGAGAGGGAAAAGGACTAGAACTTTGTGTGACTAAAGTTGATCAACTGTCAAGAACATTCTGAGGTTATACTAAAGGATTGGTTGCTTGTGGACAGTTGGAACTATGATATTGTTTGGAAGGACCATGTTGACATGATTCTGGATTAAGATAATTCTTATTAAGAATTGATGGTCATATGGGAATATGGAAATGTTTACATAGTGGGAGTTGATTATTAATTCTACATGTGAGTTGGAAACTTTAATGCAAGGAAGGTGTTCAAGGAGTGTACCTTGAATTCGAAACTTTATTTCCATGAAATTGTTTTTTAGAAACAAAGTTCAAATGGAACATTCTGTAATATCGTTGGCTAAGTCTCTGTGACTTTGAAGCTTCGACATCATAGAAGGACAATGCATGTAAGGTTGGAATTCTAACACATTTAGTAGTGACAAAAATTTGGAATTGTGAAATGAGCATCATTGGAATAGTGTCCAGTCGATTTGTTCACAAAGGAAGGACCATAGAGAAACATAGTATGCATGTTCATGACATGGAATGACTGATGTTTTATTAATTCAAGTGGTTAGTTGATTACTCGAAACATTATACAATGAATAAAGTCTTAATTAATATGGTGATTAAATAATAAGAGTTTTATTTATATCAAATAGTTTTGAGACCATAGTTAATTAGGTTATTATTGTGTTTCACTTTGCACCTTTTACTTCCTGAATAATCCGATTATTCGAAATTCCACAGTTGCTCACACTTTTGGAAGTAAGTAGTGAATTAAGACTGTCATGAACTAGATTGTAGATTTTATAAAGAGTTTATACATAACAATAGTTTTGCTACAATGTTCATGAGTATGTTGAAAATGGGGATTTTGAGTATTGGATAAACCCACGCTCAGAGAACTACTTCATGGATTTTATCACGAGTAATTTTGAGACGATAATATCTTATATTCTTGAAACAGAGATATGAGTTGTTGTTTACAAGTCAGTTGTGCATTGATAATACGTAAACGCATCAGTAACTAGATGTTATAAAACGTATTGTTGTGCATGATTTGATGAGTAAACAGTGCAAGCATATAAGTCAAAGGTTATTCGTTCCTTTTGTCCTAACGGGAAAAGCGATATCTTTAGGCCCTTTGATGATTTGATGTCGACATCTGAAGTGCTTGGCCAAGACTGGACTGAATTGATGTGTTCAACTGGTAGTCTGATTTCAGTCGTCATAAATCAGAAATCGGGAAACAAAACTTGGACAATGAGATTGATTATAATCCATGTCTCATGTCTGTACGATATCTTGTTGAACGAATGAATATTTGTGTAACACCCATAAAATCCAAGCCAAATTTAAACTTTTTAATACATTTTAAAACCATTAAGTTATTACACTTTGTTTTCAAAATGGCTCAGACATCAGAGTATCCCCAGAATCAATCATGAAAATATGAGGTGCACGATCACGCCTTCGCCTTCTCGCAATCATCAGAAGTGCCTGAAACAAAATCAACAACTGTAAGCCGAAAGCTTAGTGAGTTTCCCCAAAATACCAACGCCATACAAACATAACCATATCATATAACCAATACAGAACAAACAGTAAACAGCATGCGTAATGAGCCTTCAGTCTGACTGGACCGCCTCACAGGCCTTCAATCTATCTGGCCTGCTCTCCGAGCCTTCGGCACGTCTGGACCGCCTCGCAGGGCCTACAGCCTATCCGGACCGCTCGTCGGGTATGTTGGCCTACAACACGAAGAAGGACCGCCTCAATCCAACCCCCAATCAAACAAACATGTGCATATAAATATCATACGTAAGCACATATCATATAACAGTCAAACCGATCTAACAGATCACTAACCATTGCAACATCCCAATAACCGGGATACAGACCTAACCGGTCACTGACATAGCATTATCCTATAACCAGGACAATCATGTGCACATAGATATCATATAACACTAGCATGTATATAACAGTCAAACCGATCTAACAGATCACAAAGCATAGCAACAATCCATAACCAGGATATCGACCTAACTGGTCACTAACATAACATCATCCTATATACCAGGATACCAACCCAACCGGGTCACTAAAGCATAACATATCACCATCCCAACTACCAGGATGTAAATCAGTAAGCATAACATGCAATAATCCGAATACAATCCATAAAGGGCCGGCCTTGGTGCCTTAGACCCTGTTGATATAGTGAGGATAACTCACCTGGCACCGCTGAAGTCCCGCAGAATAACTCCAGCTGCTGGTTGACAGCTCTCCGAACTGTCAACATCAAACAATACCCAATTAATAATTGGGTTCTAAGCTTAAAGTCCAACTCACACTCCAAGAGCCCAAAAAATCAAGTAATGGGCTAAAGCCCAACATATGGCCCAATTTTCCAAATTGGGCCCAGACCTCTACATGGTCTTTTCTTAAGGCCCATCCAATTATTCCAATCCTATCCCCATGGCCCAATATCACATAATCATAAAGGTCCAATTATGGCCCATCTATGGCCCAATTTTCCAAATTGGGCCCAAGTCCTCACATGGGCTTTATCCTAAAGCCCATCTAATTACTTTGGTCCATTAACTTGTTCTTGGGTGGCCCACCAATAGTCCAATCACCAAAGCCCAATTCAAGGCCCGAATGACATCAGGGCTTTCACATGAAATGATGATTAGGGTTAAGTGTTTCTTACTTAACCCATTAAGGACTTAATCCATTAAGTCCATTATTGCCTTAAGCTAGTTTGCCAATGATTATTAATTATTATTTTAAATTTAATAACTAATTCTCCTGTGTGTCCCAAACAATTCCCACAATTAGGGTTTTATCCCCTTAGGGTTTTCCAAACCCTAATTAGGGTTTCTTAACCCAATACTAGCCCATTAGTCCATTGGTTGGGCTTTTAGGTCACATTGAGACTTATTGGCCCATTAGGGTTCCATTGGGCCCACTAGGGCTTCTTTGGGCCCATTAGGGTTTCCTTGATTCCACATTGTCCAAACATCCCCCAAACGAGGTCCAAACGCAATCAAATCACACCGCCACCCGACACGGCGGCCGGTGGCGGCAGGAGGCGGCAACCACCACCTCACGGTGGTGGTTAGACTTTTCTTTCAGTATTCATATTTTTGGTTACAATTTACAATAGTATCTAAATAACACACACACAAAATAATACACACACAGCAACATACACACCCTCATGGCGGTCCTTGAGGTGGCAGCCACCATGGCCGGCGGCCATGGTGGGTTTTCCTTGACTTTTCTCCGGCAGCAGCAACCCGAGACATGTAGACTCAAAACACGCACAACAGCAGCGGTGAGCGAATGGAAAAGAAGAAGAGGGTGGCAGCGGGTGTTCCCGGCGGCCACTCAATCTCGCCGGAGGGAAACAACCGCAAGGGTGGAGACGGCGACACAATGCGAGGGTAGAAAGAGGTGGCGACGACTTCAGTTGATCATGACGCACGTGTCGGTATTCACAGCTCCGAAGTGGCCTTCGGTGGTTCACTCTCGGCCGACCACTACATCACAGGTAGCAGCGGCGGCGGTTCATGGCTGAGTTGTCGCTGAAATGGTGGAGAAGAAAGGGTGAAGTGAACGGCATAGCAACAACGACGGGGAAGGGTGTCCGACGGTGGCTTTATCTTCGACGTTCACAGCTCTTCGGCGGCACCCGTGGTGGTACAATGGCGGCTCCGACCGGAGGGAAGAGTGGGGTTGGTGGCTGCTAGAAGAGGGGGCACAAGGGAGGTGCGGCTGGATGTTGTAGGGTTAGGGTTACCGGGACTATATACCCGCCTCCCATATAACTTCCTTCCAAAATGACAAGACCGGTCCTTCCCTTCTCTTTTCCTTTCAAAATGGATCCCAAATTTACACTTCTAACCCTGCCCCCTGAAACCCTTTACAAATCAAGTCCAAAATGTTACCAATCAGCCCCTCCTCTACAAAATCTTCTCATCTTAGGTCCAGAACTTACTCTTTAGTCCCTATTGATGGGTTTTTGAGCATTCTAACACTTCCTAAGTGTACATGCAACCCTAATAACCTTGAATCTATGTTTTCTCTATATACATGCAAATTTCTTTTTCAAGGTTATTTCCTAACTAACATGGCATGGGGATTACATAAAACATAAAAACTAGTAGAAATACATACCTTGATGTTGCTTGGATTCCTTCAAGACTTTGTGAGCCTAGCACCCCAAATGTTGTGCCTCAAATGCTTCACACAACACCACAAGACTTGGAATAACTTGAGAGAATGTCACTTAGTCTCAAAATCGGTTATGCCCTCTCTAGTAACACTAGGTCAACTAGGTCCCCATTTTGCTAGCCATAGGGTTCCTTTTATAGTGTTGTCACAATTAGGGTTTACACATGAATGCCCTTAATTGTCATGACTCTTGATTTCCCATGACCCATGGATTTGTAACTCCCATGGACTATCCATGGAGCTCCATTTGGTTACATCCATAACCCATAAACCATGGATCATTAATCCACCATAAAAGAATTGATGATTGTCATAATCAACCCTATATATTTAATTAGTCTCACTTTGATCACCAAATTAATCCTAGATTAATACTTGATCAATACTAATTAAATAATACTATTATTAATATATTAGAACTTATAATATATTAATAATCATAAGTGCCTTATTCTCTCATTTAGTCTATCCAAGTATTGCAATGCCATGCAACCCAAATGGACCATGCCGGGTCGGGTCAAGTACATACCAAATAAAGTTATGGACTTAGACACTATATCCAACAGTCTCCCACTTGGATAAGTCTAATAACTATATTTGCGAATATGACTTCAAAATCCGACTAGCAATCGTAGCTCTTTCAAAGTCTCTCGGAACTGAGATGATGATGATACGCCATTTAAGATAAGTGATCATATAATCCTCTGTTCTCATGATATCAGCCGGACAAACACATGGAACATGGTCTTACTTATTGTCCAGCATTTGTTTCTCGATCTCTGATTTGTTTCGACATAGAACTAAATTGAACACATCAATTAGGTTCTGACCGGGCCCGGTACATAGGTCAAAACCAAATCATCGAGGGGCCCAGATATCGCTTCTATTTCTAGAAGGAACAGATAAACTTCGACTGATATGCTTGTACTAACTACTTGTTGAATTATTCACAAAGGCACGTTTTATAACATCGAGTTACCAATGCGTTTTCGTACAATCAATGAATAACCAACTCATAGTCAACAACTCATATCTCTAGGTTTGAAGATTTATATGATATTACCGTCTCATGATCACTCGAGATAAATTCCATGAAGTGATGCAAGTGAGCGTGGGTTGGATCCAATACTCAGCCCTTATGAGTACTCATGAATGTTGTAGCAACCATTGCATTGTCCAAAGCACTTTCAGACAAATCATACAAGCCAAATTCATGACAGTCTTAAATCAATACTTACTTCCAAAGTTTGACTGACTGTGGATGGTTTGAATAATAACATAATTATTCTGGAAGTAAAAACATGCAAAATTGAAACATGGTAAACAATCAACACAAGATAGTAACACCTTACTCATAAATAAATAACAACTTTTATTTATCATCAAATGTCAATTACATTTTACAAGTTTCAGGAATCTAATTATTGAAACTAATATCATCCTTCAGCCCAATGCGCCTCGCATGCTGCAGATGCTTAACCCTGCTCAGTCCCTTCGTGAGGGGATCTGCCGGGTTCTCATCTGATGATACCCTCTTAGCCACGAGGAGTCCTTCTTCTATTCGATGTCTGATGAAATGGTATTTTATGTCAATGTGCCTAGATCTCCCGTGATCTCTCGGTTCCTTAGCCAAAGCAACCGCACTTTCGCTGTCACATAAAATTTCCATTGGCTCCTTTATGGCTGGTACAACTCCAAGGTCTCCGATGAAGTTCTTTAGCCATATTGCTTCCTTAGCTGCTTCACTTGCTGCTATGTACTCTGATTCACAAGTAGAATCAGCTACTGTCTCCTGCTTGGAACTTTTCCAAGTAATTGCCCTCCATTTAGGATAAAGACCCAGCCTGACTGAGAGCGGAAATTATCCCTATCAGTCTGGAAGCTAGCATCGCTATATCCTTCCACTCTCAAGTCATCACTGCCTCCGAGGGTAAGGACCCAATCCTTAGACCTCCGCAGATACTTGAGAATGTTCTTTACCGCTGTCCAGTGTGCCTTGCCAGGGTTCCCTTGATATCTACTGACCATGCTCAAAGCAAAGGCCACATCAGGGCGAGTATAAGTCATAGCATACATGATCGAGCCCACAGCGGAAGCATATGGTATATGACTCATCTCAGCTATCTCAGCCTCTGTATTCGGACTCTGAGTCTTACTTACCTTGGCATTACTCTGGATTGGTAATTCTCCTTTCTTGGAATCTTGCATACTGAACCTCTTCAGTACCTTATCCACATAAGTACTCTGACTAAGTCCAATTAGTCTCTTACTCCTATCTCTCATTATCCTTATCCCTAGGATATAGGCAGCTTCCCCAAGGTCCTTCATAGGGAAACACTTCCCAAGCCAGGACTGAACCTCCTGCAAGGTTGGGACGTCGTTTCCTATGAGAAGTATGTCATCCACATACAACACCAAGAAGCTAACTATGCTCCCACTAGCCCTGACATACACACAAGACTCATCCTCACTCCTAGAAAAGCCAAACTCTTTGACTTTCTCATCAAAGCAAAGATTCCATCTGCGAGATGCTTGTTTCAATCCATAAATGGATTTATCAAGCTTACACACTCTATTAGGGTATCTTGTATCGACAAAACCCTCTGGTTGAGCCATGTAAACATCCTCAGCCAACTTTCCATTAAGGAAAGCGGTTTTGACATCCATTTGCCATATTTCATAATCATGAAATGCAGCTATGGCTAACAATACTCTAATAGACTTAATCTTAACTACTGGTGAGAAGGTCTCATCATAGTCAACTCCCGGAGTTTGAGTAAAGCCCTTCGCAACCAGTCGCGCTTTGTAAGTATGTACCTTCCCATCCATGTCGGTCTTCTTCTTGAAGATCTATTTGCACCCAACTGTCTTACGACCTGGTACATTGTCAACCAAGTTCCAAACTTGATTGTCATACATGGACTAAATCTCGTTGTCCATAGCCTCCTTCCACTCAGCAGACTCAGGGCCTGCCATGGCTTCCCTGTAATTATTAGGATCATCCAAATCTATTAGTGTACTATCACTAATAAATGTATCACCTTCAGTGGTGATGTGATAACCATAATAAAAATCAGGTGTGTTCCTCACCCTAGTGGAACGTCTTGGAGGTACAGACTCATCTATCAGATCAACAGGAGTTTCCTCCTCAGGTTGTTCGATAGCATTTGAGGTTCCTTCACCACTTGACTCTTGAAGCTCTTCAAGGTCAATTTGCCTCCCACTGTCCCCTTGGCTTATGAATTCTCTCTCACGAAAGACTCATCTTCTTGCTACAAAAACCACATTATCACTGGGTCTGTAGAAGAGGTAACCAAAGGATCTCTGTGGGTAGCCGATGAAAATACACCTCTCACTTCGAGGTTCAAGCTTATCATGAGTCTCACGCCTCACGAAAGCTTCACAACCCCAAATCTTGATGTGGTCCAAATTGGGAACTTTCCCAGTCCACATCTCGTGAGGTGTTTTGGCAACCTTTTTAGTAGGGATTAGATTAAGGATATGGGCGGCAGTCTCTAAGGCATACCCCCAGAAAGAGATTGGTAACGAAGCTCGACTCATCATGGAACGAACCATATCCAACAAGGTTCGATTGCGCCTCTCAGCTACACCATTCAACTGTGGTGTTCTGGGAGGTGTCAATTGTGAGACAATCCCACATTCCTTAAGATAGTCAAGGAACTCAATGCTAAGATACTCTCCTCCTCGATCGGATCGGAGCATCTTGATGTTCCTGCCCAATTGATTCTCAACTTCCTGCTTAAACTCTTTGAACTTTTCAAAGGTTTCTGACTTATGCTTGATTAAGTAAATATATCCATATCTACTGTAATCATCAGTAAAAGTCACATAATAGCGATTAGCATCCCTTGTAGCAACTCTGAAGGGCCCACACACATCCGTGTGTACAAGGTCCAACAAACCTTCACCCCTATCACAAGTACCTGTGAAGGGTGACTTTGTTATTTTTCCAAGTAAACAAGACTCGCAACTATCATCTGACTTGAGGTCAAATGATTCCAAGACTCCAGCCTTTTGGAGTTGGCCTATGCGCTTCTTGTTAACATGTCCAAGACGACAATGCCACAAGGATGCTTTATCCAAGCTATCTGAAGAATCAATATACAACACATTATTTCCTAGATTGTCTACAACATTCACGGCTTCATATACACCATCACAAGGTAATGCTTTAAAGTAAAAATACATCATTGTAATAAACATTAATAGCACCATTTTTATTATCAAATGAAAATGTAAAACCTTGTTTGTACAAGCCATGAAAGGAAATAATATTTCTCGCCATTTCGGGCGAGTAACAACACTTATTCAAATCTAACATTAACCCATTATTAAGCAATAAAGAATAAACTCCTATCTTGGTAACAGGTGATGCTTTCCTGTTGCCCATGACTAAGTTTATCTTCCCGTGCTCCACTTGCTCACTTCTTCTTAGTGCCTGCAAATCAGTACAGATGTGAATACCACAACCTGTATCAAGCACCCAAGAATTAGCATTAGATGAGTTATTAGACAATATTGTGTAAATACCTGCATGGGTGGGTTTAACCTTCCCATCCTTTACATCTTGCAGATATTTAGGGCAGCTTCGCTTGAAGTGTCCCTTATCCTGGCAATAGAAGCACTGTGCTTCCTTTGGGTTTGAAGAAGGAGTAATGGGACCTTTCTTTGTCCCACTTGAAGAGGAACCATCAAGAGTCTTACCTTTGGTACCCTTCGAAGGGTTTTTCCTCTTCTTACCCTTTCCCTGCCCAATAGCCAGAACAGGGGCTATTGAAGGAGTAGAAGTAGCAACCGCTTTACCCTTAAGGCTATTTTCAGCTGTCCTTAAGAGTCCTTGAAGTTTGCTAAGTGTGACTTCCTCCTTGTTCATATGATAAGTCATACGAATCTGATCATAACTTGGAGGTAAGGAATGGAGAATGATGTCAATCGCCATTTCCTCAGGAAAGTCAACATTTAGCTTCAGCAACCGGTAAACGAACCTTTGCATCTTCTGCAAGTGACCGATGATGGGTTCACCATCCTTCATCCTTGCGGTTATCATGGAGGAGATGATTTCATACCTCTCCTGACGTGCGCTCTGATGGTACCTTTCCATCAGATCCAGGTGCATCTCATAGGGGTAGAAATCTTCATAGGATTTTTGAAGTTCAGGAGTCATGGTGGCCATCATGATGCATGCTACTATAGTAGCATCCTTTTCATGTGCAACAAACTCCGCAAACTCTTCAGGAGTAGCAGTGGCTTCATTCACAACCTTAAGCTCCCTATCGAGGACATATTCTTTGTCCTCATAGCGGGTAATCATTCTGATGTTTCTGATCCACTCATTGAAATTGGATCCATCAAAGATGACCTTACCACACAAGTTCATAAGGGAAAAGGAGCCTGTTGGGTTTGAGCCAGAAGCATTGTTGGAAGACATCTGAAAGGAAAGAAAGACAAGTTTCATTAGATTAGGAATCCTTAATAATTCACCCAAATGAAATATTAAGGCTAGGATCCAACAAACTATTTATAGTTGGAAGAGGGATGCCGTAATCCATACTATAAAATATTTGAAGGTAGGTAAATGACGATTTACCAATTTCCACCATAAGAACGAAATATTTTATTATTAGGTTTTATTGGTTTTGAAACTCCTAGATCTTTTGAGATACATTGAACTTTTCAATGGCATGTTTGAATCTCGATTGTGCCCTCTCAAGTTTGTGACTGGGATGCCGAGGATCACAAACAAGGTGTGAATAACCATACAAATTGACTTGGTACCCTCAACAATATTACCTAATCGATGTGCCAGTTAACCACACACGCTCCACCGATCTATAATAAAGTCAAGTTACCCTTTGCCACTCTTACTAGTCCATGTTAGTGTGCCGGTTAACCACACACGCTCCACTAACAACTTGGTAAGGTACAAAGTGTAATTTTATGGGCTAGCACCAATTTCACATTTTCCTAAAGTAACTAAGATTGGGAATTTATAAGGTATAGTTACTTTATAATTCATTATACTTTTAACAAGTATTTAAAGTCCTATCCTACCCGTTCGGCTAACGACCCTCCACCGATCAAGGAAGCGGTGGGTGAGAGTGGACACCCATTAAGTCACCATTTTATAGGCAACAACCTTATACCCCCCTTATAGACTGGCTTCGTGAATGAGGCCTACTAACGGTAAGAATGACATATTCTTATACATATCTATATAATAAAATTATAATAATAGTATAAGTGTTGATTTTTAAACTTTTTAAAAATCTAAGGTTTAATTTGGAATTAAAGTATTAAAGTATAAGACTTTTCAAATTCCAAAACTTGAGGGCAAGAATTGAAACTATTCCAAGTCTCTTCAATTTGTAACTTATGAGTTTTAATGATTCATAAAAATGAAGACTCTTCATTTTATGAAACCTCTTTAGTTCTTTAATCACAATTAAAAGAAGTGACTTTTGGTTATCCATAACTTGAGGACAAGTTATGGACACCATCATAGCCATTAAGATCATGAATTAAACACACATGGTGGTTCCACATAATTCCTATGATCTTCTAAAAACTCATAAGAACACAAATTCATGTCAAGCAATTTCAAGAAATCATATAAACATATACAATACTTGAAAATTGATAAAAGTCATGTAAAATGGGTTAACATAATCATTATCATTTTGAAAAACAGATTTTACAAGTCCAAAACAGATTGGGATAATGATCTTAATCCATTTCCAACAACAAAACTCGAAAAAACTGCCCAGCACGCTCCTACTCGCCGAGTGCACTATTCTACTCGGCGAGTAGAATGAATTTGTTCATGGACTCGGCGAGTCCTCCCCATGGACTCGACGAGTCCAGTCGTCAGAATGCAGAATTTTCGATTTTTAAGCAGTTTTGCATCAAGTATACAGAAAACAATCCTAGGCTCTGATACCACTGATGGGTTTTTGAGCATTCTAACACTTCCTAAGTGTACATGCAACCCTAATAACCTTGAATCTATGTTTTCTCTATATACATGCAAATTTCTTTTTCAATGTTATTTCCTAACTAACATGGCATGGGGATTACATAAAACATAAAAACTAGTAGAAATACATACCTTGATGTTGCTTGGATTCCTTCAAGACTTTGTGAGCCTAGCACCCCAAATGTTGTGCCTCAAATGCTTCACACAACACCACAAGACTTGGAATAACTTGAGAGAATGTCACTTAGCCTCAAAATCGGTTATGCCCTCTCTAGTAACACTAGGTCAACTAGGTCCCCATTTTGCTAGCCATAGGGTTCCTTTTATAGTGTTGTCACAATTAGGGTTTACACATGAATGCCCTTAATTGTCATGACTCTTGATTTCCCATGACCCATGGATTTGTAACTCCCATGGACTATCCATGGAGCTCCATTTGGTTACATCCATAACCCATAAACCATGGATCATTAATCCACCATAAAAGAATTGATGATTGTCATAATCAACCCTATATATTTAATTAGTCTCACTTTGATCACCAAATTAATCCTAGATTAATACTTGATCAATACTAATTAAATAATACTATTATTAATATATTAGAACTTATAATATATTAATAATCATAAGTGCCTTATTCTCTCATTTAGTCTATCCAAGTATTACAATGCCATGCAACCCAAATGGACCATGCCGGGTCGGGTCAAGTACATACCAAATAAAGTTATGGACTTAGACACTATATCCAACAGTCTCCCACTTGGATAAGTCTAATAACTATATTTGCGAATATGACTTCAAAATCCGACTAGCAATCGTAGCTCTTTCAAAGTCTCTCGGAACTGAGATGATGATGATACGCCATTTAAGATAAGTGATCATATAATCCTCTGTTCTCATGATATCAGCCGGACAAACACATGGAACATGGTCTTACTTATTGTCCAGCATTTGTTTCTCGATCTCTGATTTGTTTCGACATAGAACTAAATTGAACACATCAATTAGGTTCTGACCGGGCCCGGTACATAGGTCAAAACCAAATCATCGAGGGGCCCGGATATCGCTTCTATTTCTAGAAGGAACAGATAAACTTCGACTGATATGCTTGTACTAACTACTTGTTGAATTATTCACAAAGGCACGTTTTATAACATCGAGTTACCAATGCGTTTTCGTACAATCAATGAATAACCAACTCATAGTCAACAACTCATATCTCTAGGTTTGAAGATTTATATGATATTACCATCTCACGATCACTCGAGATAAATTCCATGAAGTGATGCAAGTGAGCGTGGGTTGGATCCAATACTCAGCCCTTATGAGTACTCATGAATGTTGTAGCAACCATTGCATTGTCCAAAGCACTTTCAGACAAATCATACAAGCCAAATTCATGACAGTCTTAAATCAATACTTACTTCCAAAGTTTGACTGATTGTGGATGGTTTGAATAATAACATAAGTATTCTGGAAGTAAAAACATACAAAATTGAAACATGGTAAACAATCAACACAAGATAGTAACACCTTACTCATAAATAAATAACAACTTTTATTTATCATCAAATGTCAATTACATTTTACAAGTTTCAGGAATCTAATTATTGAAACTAATATCATCCTTCAGCCCAATGCGCCTCGCATGCTGCAGATGCTTAACCCTGCTCAGTCCCTTCGTGAGGGGATCTGCCGGGTTCTCATCTGATGATACCCTCTTAGCCACGAGGAGTCCTTCTTCTATTCGATGTCTGATGAAATGGTATTTTCTGTCAATGTGCCTAGATCTCCCGTGATCTCTCGGTTCCTTAGCCAAAGCAACCGCACTTTCGCTGTCACAGAAAATTTCCATTGGCTCATTTATGGCTGGTACAACTCCAAGGTCTCCGATGAAGTTCTTTAGCCATATCGCCTCCTTAGCTGCTTCACTTGCTGCTATGTACTCTGATTCACAAGTAGAATCAGCTACTGTCTCCTGCTTGGAACTTTTCCAAGTAATTGCCCCTCCATTTAGGATAAAGACCCAGCCTGACTGAGAGCGGAAATTATCCCTATCAGTCTGGAAGCTAGCATCGCTATATCCTTCCACTCTCAAGTCATCACTGCCTCCGAGGGTAAGGACCCAATCCTTAGTCCTCCGCAGATACTTGAGAATGTTCTTTACCGCTGTCCAGTGTGCCTTGCCAGGGTTCCCTTAATTTATTATATGATTAATAAATTAATTGAAAATCAAAATAAATAGTTTGTTAATATATTATGAGAATAATATATTAATTGATAATAGTAATATTTAATTAATAATTAATCAGAAATTAATTGTAATTAATTTTGGGATTAATTAAAAGTGCAGGGTCTGTTTGGTTATTTATTGAAAGTTGAGGAAAAGATCGCATGGACCTCATTAGATGAGGTGTACGAAAATCACTTGGGCAAGCCCAATGAATTTCGTTCAAGCCCATGAAAGAGGGGAATGGGTTGCTTGGTTAGCAAACAAAGGGATGAGGGTTTCCTCCTTAAACCCTAGCTTTGGTACCAAGCTACCTTAGCTATAAAAAGACCCTTAGCCTTATAATTTCGGCCATGACATTACTTTAGAGGCTTATGGCCGAAATTTCCACCTCTCTCCTCTCTCTCTTCAAGCTCATTGGTTGCTAGGGTTTGGGTGTGAACCATTAGAGGTGTAACGACCCAAAAATCCAAGGTAAAAATTTCATTTTTATCATAATCAAAACACTACTGTATCTTTGTTCAAAACATTGAAAAACATTTTGAATAAAACAATTATCAGAGTCCGTTCCCAAAGATCACATATTGCGGAAAACACGGGTGTACGCGCTGCGATCGTCCCGAGCTCTTTCATTTGAAAACTGGTGTACCTGAAACAAAAACTAAAAACCGTAAGCACGAAGCTTAGTGAGTTCCCCCAATACCATATACCAAACAAACATACTATCAGGCATATCTGGGTGCCCGACCTACCCTCCGAGCATATCTGGGTGCTTGACCTACCCTACCAGGCATATCTGGGTGCCCGACATACCCTTTGGTTTATTTCAACGTGTTACGGGGTCTATTTCACCCCTAACACTACCACATAATATCATACATAACATACTGTCAGGCATATCTGGGTACCCGACCTACCCCTTCGGTCTATTTCAACCGGATACCGGGTCTATTTCACCCCTACCACTACCACATAATAGCACAGAAAGCATCAAGCAATACATACACAACTGACAATAATCACAATGACAATCATCAAAGTATAATGTAACAAGTGGGCCGGCCTTGGTGCCTTCGAACCACGTATTCTACGAATGGAGACTCACCTGGAATACAGAAGCTCATAGAAATAGATCCTTAGCTGCTGCCCAGACGACTTCCCGAGCTATCAATACCAAAATATCACCCAATTAGCGATTGGGTTCCAAACTATGATCCATAATCCATACTTGGGGTAAAATGACCATTTTACCCCTGACCCAACATGAACCAAAACTCTAAGATCCATAAAGGTCCACTAATGGCCCAAATTTCCAAATTAGGCCTAACCATTACATGGACCTTACCCTAAAGCCCAATAACTTATTCCCAATCCAAACCTACATCCCCAGCTAGTCCAACAATCCACAAGCCCAAATAACAACCCAAACCCGAGATGACACCGCAAGGTCCAATTCCATCATGAACCTATCCCAAGAAGGCCCAATATCCAAAAAAGGCTTGAAATACTGAATGGTCAACCCAAGTCAACTCCTGGTCCGAGGTCCAAATCCCAAAAGGTCAACAAAACAAGATAGTCCAACCTGGTCGAGTACTCCCCGCGTACTCAGCTGGTACGCCAGCGTACACCCCTTGAGGCCAGTATGAGCAGCGTACCAGATGGGTACGCCCAACGTACTCCTCTGGATCCCAACCATCTCCAAAAGTACTTAATCACTTAAGTCATTGCTGGAAACTCTCATATCTGATTCTCATAGATGACTTAATACGTAAAGTTGGCAACTTTACTTACATACATGGTTTAATGGGACTTTAGAGCTAAAAAGAGCTTAATGAAAGGTCTTAACACATGCATGAGTCCAAGTAAACCGTAAAGATCACATTTTTATGCCTTTGGGACACCCAAAACGTCCAGATCCACAATAATAACTTCTGAAACAACTAAAACTCAAAAGAACCACCCAAAAGAGGCTAAAATGACTAAGAACAAACCCAAAAGAAGATCTATGAAATGAGAAGACAAGATCAGAGCTTTTTACCTCCAATAGATTGCAAAAGATGTGAACTTTCTGGATCTACAAGCTCCCTCCAGGAAACGAGTCATCAAATTTCTTCTTCTCTTACACAAATCACCATAAACACTCTTCTCCAAGCTCCAAAAGCTCACCCAAGGCACTCTAGGGTTTCTATGATGTTAAAAGGGGTGGAGGCTGACCTAAAATGACCCAAGGAAGGATATAATGTTGCTTATATAGGGTATAAGTCGAGAAATTAGGGTTTGGTGCTGAAAGGAGTACGCCTCGCGTACCCCTTTGTACGCCCGAAGTACTCAAGAAACACCCACGATCTTCTCATCCTGTACACCCCGCGTACATGATTGGTAAGCCCCCCGTACTCGATTCCTCTCAAAACCCTAGAATTTCTTCCGGCCATAACTCCTTCGTTCTAAGTCTGTTTTCGACGAACTTTATATCCACAAAAAGGTGGCGAGAAGCCCTACACTTTTAAAAACACAGCCAAGCCTAAAAAAACCTCCCGAACAAAATCCAACATCCATAAAAGATCGAGATATCAAATTACGATTATACCCTTGGCATCCGAAGACACAATTGAACACTTGGATCACTTATACCATGACACCTACATCCGAAATGGGCCAAATCCTTCCCTTCCCACGGCCCTAAGCCTCATGACCACTAAAGATTGTGTCGCAGTCCCGAACAAAGAAGCAAATCCGAAACCGAGTGTTACAACTCTCCCCCACTTAAATTAGATTTCGTCCTCGAAATCGCTCCTTACTAACACTCCTAACAAAACAACCATCCTAAGGAATGCAACCGAAAAATTATGCGCATAAGACAACCTTCCAAAGACAACCAAAATCCAAACCGAAACTTCCATCCAGAAGAAAAACAAACCCTAAGCCCCCGAAGGAAAACACTTCTACCTCTATGAAACCTGAAATCCGCATTGGTCTGACTTCCTGACAGTCCTTCCATGCTGTAACATTACCAAACCAAGCCTTTTATTGAATAACAGACCAAACATACACTTCTAACCCTGATCATCTTGACGCTACCAACAGAACAAAGTCACTGACCATAAACAGTCGCAGTACACTTATACTTGACAGAAGGCTCATATAATCCTTCGAGTAAAAGATTCATCCCTGTAACGGTTACACTCAAACGAGAGCTGCACAACAAGGTCAAATCAATTACTCTGAGATTATTTAATCCCGCCACAAGTGACTTAGTACTTCAGATCAATAAGCTACCCCACACACATGAATCCCCAACTCTCCACTTTTGACCGAAGCAACACGCTGCCTTCTATCTGCTTTCCAAAAGTAACTGAGACCTCCCTGGTCCCAACTTATCTGCCAACTATCTGGAATACCGGATTCCTGTCCGGTTGTTGAGCCTAAAGACAATCACACAGTCGCCCCACACGACTTCTGAAAGAAAACTTCGACCGGCAATAACTACCCGAACCATCTCAACACCAAACCCGATGCTAAGCTGAATGCTATAGGACCAACTGTAGTCTTACCTCATATCCGGTCTCCCCCGACCTACCAATTTCCTGATTCCAAACACGTTGTGGCCCTCCCACAGCCTTGCGAATAGAACCGCTTTGGCCTAAACCGTCTGAAGAAATCTGTGAGCAATCACAGATTGCCACAATCTCACCGCTGAACAGGGACCGATGAATGCTTCGGGCCACCCCACAGTATTACAATACTCCCACACTAACTAACCACTAGTGAATGCTACGGGTCACCCCGCAGTCTTACAACACTTCCACGCTACCACAACCACCGCCAAAATGCCTCACTCCTAATCTATCTATCCGGACATCATCCAGAGTCGAGCATGCACTCGACCAAACACCCAAGCCAAACTCGGGTCACGACTGGAACCTCAACCTAGGTCCCCCAAAGCCTGCTATCCGCCCCACAAGATGCGAACCCAATTTTGGGAGGTTTCCCGAACTCCCAAGTGACCCAATCCTCCATCCAGACAGCCACTTGGGCCGCCTTCCTCCTCGACTGGGATGCGAAACTCGTCCTAGCTTCACAACTGCTCCTGTTCCTGAATACCTGAACAATTCTCCCCCACTTTGGTTCGACTAAGTCTTCACAGCACCTAAGAATTGAAGGATTCCCAATCCTTCTTACCCTCTAATAATCAAACTGCTGACAACCTGCGCTTACCAGTGCTAGTACTCCATCACTAGCCAAACCCCAAAGACCGCACAACCTCTAAAGACCAGATCAACACTTCCTGAATCCTAGCAAAATTGACAACTCCAGATGCCTTTAAATGATACTGCACTCAACTCTCGAAGTCCAAATAACTGATGCTCAGACCAAAACATTGGCAATAGACCACTTACCTTGGCGCTTCAAAAATCAAATCCAAGCACAACGGCTGAAATCACTGAATCCTAATGATGCTGGACAATACTAGCGTTCCATTGCTAGCCAAGCTCAATGATCACCCCAATTCTCGAAATTCTGAAGGATACTCTTGAAATCTTAACCAATCAGATAGACCAAACCACCTCCCATATTACCATACCAATTCCTAGAGTTCTTATGCTGGCGACGGAAAATCATAACACTTGCCCCGACTGACGAATCTTCATCTCAACACCCATTCTTGAAGAATCCCTGAATCCTAATCAACTGCAACCTGAGAAAATATGAAACTACTTTGACATTTCTGATGACCAAATCAACTCATGCAACTGGCACTACCATCTTCCCGTTACCCCTCTCCTTCTACCAATCTGCAAAACTTGAACCCACGGTTCTCTCAGAGGCACCCGCCGCTCTTACCAGAACCATTATTTAAACCGTTGAACCCTAATGATTACTGGAGAACCAACCTGCCGAATCCCGACCATAGACCTTCCACACAGTGCCCCTGAACCGATCTCGACCATAAACCAAGATAACACTAAACACTCCAAACCCGCTAAAAGGGAAACAACCTTTCACTAACCACTAATAATTAATGGCATGCAATTGGAATATAACATTTCTTGAAGATATAACCCAACCATAAGCAGAGAATTAAACCCAAAGATACGCTTACCCAAACCGATGCAAGATTCCAACAACAAAATACAGATAAAACCGAAAAGAAAGCAAAACATAATATACCCGCAACCTCGTCTGAAGAAACCTTGAATCCCGCTTCCTGCCGAAGTACTTAAGCTGAAACCTAAGCTACCCCAACCATTGAGCGGGGGCAATTCGCCCTTATATGACCAGACTGATGACAACGATGGCATAACTCTACTTCCAATGTGCATTCTTGGAGGTTGTGACCCTTCCATCCGCACCTGCCACACTTAGACCTGTTGCGCACATCCTCCTGTGTCCCCTCATCCTTCGTGCACTCATCTCGACCCCTCGGGTCTCTAACACCAGATACAACAACATCCAACTGCCCTGATCGTCGAGCTAGGCCAAAAGTCCGTTTCCTCTTCCTCAGCTGACTATCTAAACCAATCTCTTGCTCCTGGGTTAACCCGACCACCTCAACGACCGCCTGAATAGCTGAGGCCAGACCCTCGATCCCGACGACCACTCTATTAGTGACACGCCTAAAGATGTCGGGTAACTCCTCGCGGAGGGCTTGCAAAACCTTTGCGGAAATCCAACCATGTGGTTGACTCTCCTGAAGACATGGTGTACAACTCACCTCTGATCCCAAACTAAAAAAGCTAACAATAGGATCCTCATTCCTGAAGGGTCCTGGGGATCCACAAGCTTCGGGCTCCAGATGAGCCCCCAACTGCCCTGCTGTAATCTCGGCCCAAAAGGCCACGATACGACTGCCTAATACCTCCAAAATCCCATCCTTAACTGAACCAAAGATCACAGAAGTCTGCTCCAACATACATCGGGTAATCCCCGACGAGATGAACTCCCACATCTGCTCGCTAATATATATTTTTTTGACCGGTAAATACAAATATTATAATCTGCTTGCTAATCAGATCAACCCCTGCACCTGAGCCGAAACCCAAACCAAAACCAGAACTAGAACCTGATCCACCTCCCTGAGTGCTCATCTCCAAACTGAAATACATCATGCCAAAGATCGAAACATCCTCAAGAACCCTCATCCCATAAGCTTCTTAGATTCTCCAAGACTCTCACCGATTCGAGTATGGATCCTGTTCTTCCAGTAGTACGGACCAATACTACCTTCCACAACTATCCATACTTTCCTCAGCAATCCTCCCGAATCCTCTAAGTCACTTCCTCAAACCAATGCACCAAAACTCACTTAACCGCACTACTAAACCCACTGAAGCATATCCAAGACTCTCCTAGGTTCCCGGCCTCACCCCGTCCTCAGCTGCTGAAGAACTCCCATGATGTCAACTAGCTCCCTCATGAATATAGTCACATGCAACAGAGATCAGACAATCCTTCGAGTAAGAGACTCAACCCTAGAACGGTTGGGCTCAAACGAGAGTTGTGCAATAGGGTCAAATCCATCACTCTAAGATTATTTAACATGTGCCACATGTGACTTAGCATATTCCATTAGCAGTCAACTCACATCAATGAGAGTCCCACAAAGCACAAAGCAAGCAGCATTCGGACAACGGAAAAACTAAGCAACATACTCTAACCAATCCATTCTATCCTCTTATCAGGAATCTATACCAGCATGCAATTCTAAAGCTCATACAATCAGACATATAAGGCATCTCTCCTATCACATAATACTGAACAGATTCTTAGCCCTAATCTAACATGCAATTCTCATAATCATATCACATATCATAATAAACATGTATTGGTATTCTGGGAACCACTTACTTGAGCTCGGCCGATTGCATGCATCACACCCCTTTCTTTGATTAGAAATTCCTTTTAGTTAAATGTTTATTTTATAAAGATATTCACCAAACCCTCAGTTTGAGTTCAAGCACATCCGAGAGTATGCCCAAATCCCTCAAACCAAGGCTCCGATACCAACTTGTAACGACCCAAAAATCCAAGGTAAAAATTTCATTTTTATCATAATAAAAACACTATTATATCTTTGTTCAAAACATTGAAAAGCATTTCGAATAAAACAATTATCAGAGTTCGATCCTAAAGATCACATATTGCGGAAAACACGGGTGTACGTGCTGCGATCGTCTCGAACTCTTTCATTTGAAAACTGGTGTACTTGAAACAAAAACTGAAAACCGTAAGCACGAAGCTTAGTGAGTTCCCCCAATACCACATACCAAACAAACATACTGTCAGGCATATCTAGGTGCTTGACCTACCCTCCGAGCATATCTGAGTGCTCGACCTACCCTGCCAGACATATCTGGGTGCCCGACCTACCCTCCGGTTTATTTCAACCGGTTACGGGGTCTATTTCACCCCTACCACTACCACATAATATCATACATAACATACTGTTAGGCATATCTGGGTGCCCGACCTACCCCTTTGGTCTATTTCAACCGGATACCTAGTCTATTTCACCACTTCCACTACCATATAATATCACACATAAAGCATCAAACAATACATGCACAACCGACAATTATCACAAAGACAATCATCAAACTATAATGTAACAAGTGGGTCGGCCTTGGTGCCTTCGACCCACGTACTCTATGAAGGGAGACTCACCTCGAATGCAGAAGTTCACATAAATAGATCCTTAGCTGCTGCCCAGACGACTTCCCGAGCTATCAATACCAAAATATCAGCCAATTAGCGATTGGGTTCGAAACTATGATCCATAATCCATACTTGGGGTAAAATGACCATTTTACCCCTGACCCAACATGAACCAAAACTCTAAGATCCATAAAGGTCCACTAATGGCCCAATTTTCCATATTGGGCCCAACCCTTAACTGGGCCTTACCGTAAAGCTCAATAACTTATTCCCAATCCAAACCTACATCCTCAGCTGGTCCAACAATCCACAAGCCCAAATAACAGCCCAAACCCGAGATGACACCGCAAGGCCCAATAAGGCCCAATTCCATCATGGACCTATCCCAAGAAGTCCCAATGTCCAAAAAGGCCTGAAATACTGAATGGTCAACCCTAGTCAACTCCTGGTCCAAGGTCCAAAGCCCAAAAGGTCAACAAAACAAGATAGTCCAACCTGGTCGAGTACGCCCCGCGTACTCAGCTAGTACGCCCAACGTACACCCCTTGGGGCCAGTACGCGCCGCGTACCAGATGGGTACGCCCATCGTACTCCTCTGGATCCCAACCATCTCCAAAAGCACTTAATCACTTAAGTCATTATTCTAGACTCTCAGATCTGATTCTCATAGATGACTTAATACGTAAAGTTGGCAACTTTACTTACATACATGGCTTAATGGGAATTTAGAGCTTAAAAGAGATTAATGAAAGGTCTTAACACATGCATGAGTCCAAGTAAACCATGAAGATCACATTTTTATGCCTTTGGGACACCCAAAACGTCCGGATCCACAATAACAACTTATGAAACAACTAAAACTCACAAGAACCCCCCAAAAGAAGCTAAAATGACTAAGAACAAACCCAAAAGAAGATCTATGAAATGAGAAGACAAGATCAGAGCGTTTTACCTCCAATAGATTGCAAAAGATGTGAACTTTCTGGATTTACAAGCTCCCTACAGGAAATGAGTCATCAACTTTCTTCTTCTCTTACACAAATCACCATAAACACCCTTCTCCAAGATCCAAAAGCTCGTTGAAGGCACTCTAGGGTTTCTATGACGTTAAAAGGGGTGGAGGCTGACCTAAAACGACCCAAGGAAGGATATAATGTTGCTTATATAGGGTATAAGTCGAGAAATTAGGGTTTGGTGCTGAAGGGAGTACGCCCCGCGTAGCCCTTTGTACGCCTGACGTACTCAAGAAACACTCGCGATCTTCTCACCCTGTATGCCCCGCGTACTCGATGCCTCTCAAAACCCTAGAATTTCTTCCGACCATAACTCCTTCGTTCTAAGTCAGTTTCCGACGAACTTTATATCCACAAAAAGGTGGCGAGAAGCCCTAAGCTTCTAACAACACACCCAAGCCTAAAAAAACCTCCCAAACAAAATCCAAAATCCATAAAAGATCGAGATATCAAATTACGATTATACCCTTGGCCTCCGAAGACACAATCGAACACTTGGATCACTTATACCATGACACCCACATCCGAAATGGGCCAAATCCTTCCCTTCCCAAGACCCTAAGCCTCATGACCACTGAAGATTCCGAAAGAGAGTGTTACAAGATGCACGACACTTATGGTGCTTGCTTCCAAGAGTTTTTTCATGAAGGAATTCAAGATTGTTTGGAATAACAATCTTCAAGGTAAGTTTCTTGTTCTTATGAATTAGTTTTTCATAGGAAAGTTTTGTATGTTGGTAGTTGATAGTATGTTGCCTATATGTGAAAGACATAGATCCTATTAGGTTGCATGTTGTCACACCCCCAAACCGGAATGGCGGAAACGTTCGGGGGTGGATGACTTCATGTTAAGTATCACATCACATGCATCATAGTAATCAAAGTAACAACAACCATCATATTGATAATATAATATTTACATTATGTTCAAAACATTACTTGAAATACATTAAAAGTACAACAAAAGTTTAGACGTAAAGCTCCGTCTTCGCAACACCTGAGAGGATACATGTCGACTAATGATCCTGAGAATACAAGTGGTTTGAAAAAATGTCAACATTAAAGTTGGTGAGTTCATGAGTATTTTTGTTATAAAAAGTATACTCTTGGTTCTTTGGAAAAGTTCGTCTGTTCCTCCAGAAAATCCTATATTTTCTTTAGTAGAATGGTAACCACAATAGTTCCTTCGACAATCACTTAGTTTATACTAACTATATATAACCTAATATTAAACGGACAGTTGAATGTGTGAATCTGCCCTAAGCCCACAACCAAATAAGGAACAGGAAGTAAGGCAAAAGTCACACATTCCACTGCCTATCATATATTATTTATATATAATTATGATGTATAAACTAAGGAATTATAGAATTAACCATTAAAGGTCCTTATGTTATACTAGTTTAATAATAAGTATTAAACCTTTTGTAAATAAGTTTCTAGTTCCACTTACTCTATTGTGAAACATTGTTTTCAACACTAATTGTTATTGTTTTCAGAAAGTTCTATCGAAAACTGTTTACCTTTAAAATAACGATGTTTACCATAGAAAATCCTATATTTTCTATAAAACCGATTTGTAGTCTTAATCGTTCTGATACCGAAAAACACAAGTATAATTACTATACTTACTTTAAGGGTATCTAGTTTTGTTGATAAGTTAAACTGGCTGAAGACTTGTTTACCCTGAAAACCTGATACGGCGATACTACCCTCCTATGATCACTTAATACATACGAATTGTATATAACCGAGATCGAACAAACAGTTGAATGGGTGAATCTTCCCTAAGCCCACAACCAAACAAGGAACAGGAAATGAGGCGGAAGTCACACATTTCACTGTCTATCGGATTTCAATTTTATCTAACCTTATTGTATATTCTAAGTATCATATAGTTAATATCCCTTGTGGAAGTTTAGGAAAAGTATATTACTACGTAAATATATCGTTATTTTCTCCTTGTGAGTTATATGACCATACTGATTGATATGACGTGAATCGGACGTCGATATCGTTTTATGACGTTTGTCACCCGCAGACCTGTCGGTCCAACTGTAGCTAATAGTAGAGGTGATGGATTTTCGGTCCCATATAGATCTATACACAAACTCACGCTCTCCCTCGAGGAGACTCTGGTTCATAAAGGTGGACTTCCACTGGTACTTAAGTAAGTACCGAAGACGCGTCTCACAAACTAGATTAACGACTTTACAAGTAATAATGCGAAAACCTTTTTATAAATAACTGGTAGTTTTGTAAAAAGATTCCTTTGTTTCATAAACTATATTTATCATAGTTTATAAGTTTATTTCCATGTTTTAACCTGGTTTTCGTAAAATAGTTCATGTGATCCATAAACTATACCTATTATAGTTTATAAGTTTATTTCCATGTTTTAACAACTTTCATGTTTTCATTCACATTGATGACAAGATAACGAAATAACTAATATTCCATTTTTCAACACAAGATTTCTTGTGTTTTACTTGTATTCCCCCCCCCCCCCTTAAAAACATTTAAAAAGCTTGGAAAAGTATGGGGTATGAACTCACCTTATGTTGGGGATTCGATAGAAGATTTGGTATAGGACGTTAGCTCCACAAGTGAAGTCTTGCTAACAAAACGAGTCCTAACCATGATTCATAATATATATATATATATATATATATATATATATATATATATATATATATATATATATATATATATATATATATATATATATGTATGTATGTATGTATCCTATTAATGAATATAATCATAAGAATGATAGGGAATCGAACTAATTTGCAAGTTTAACTTACAAATAAGGGTGTTAGAAGCAGAGATGAAGGGCTGCCTGCTGTTCACGGCCAGGCTGTGTGTTCACGGCCTAAGAACACTTGGTGTTCTTGAGTTCACAGCCCAATCTAGGTGTTCACGGCCCAAGAACAGTTGATGTTCTTGAGTTTTCAGCCCAATATTCTTGATGGAAGAAGAATACTTAAAGATCCTAAGGAAGTTCCCTTGAAGATTAAGGGAAGAAGGATGATATTTGAGAGGTAAATAGGAGTTTTTGGTTGGAGATCTAGAGAGAAAAGAAGGTGTGTTTTGGCCAAGAATGAAGAAGTGAGGTAAAAGTCAGTCAAATTTCTATATATAGGGAAGAGTGTGGGGTCCGAAGGGTTCATGGCCCGAGGACTGTTCACGGCCGAAGATGAGTTCACGGCAGCAAACTGTTTACGGTTAGGTTGACAACCGATAACACATCCCGAGACGATAAGATGCGAGATTGCGGTCGTACACCCTTCCCGAGGAGATAGAATCCGAAGGTTTGCGGTCCGAGGAATGGTTCACGACCGCAAACTGTTCACGGCTCATGCGAGGTTTGTGGCTCGAGATTTCTTGGTTTTTAATTTCTGCACTTCTATTTTAAACAATACCTCAGATAAAAGGTCCCAAACCAAATCTAGAATCTAGATCTACTTAAAAATAAGATAGATCAAAACGGGAAGTTTGACTCATATTTGGAATAAAATTTTCGGGTTGTCACATCATCCCCCCGTTAAAGGGAATTTCGTCTCGAAATTCGAATTCTGAGTGGCTACTAGGAATTGGGAAAGAAGTGAGTACTTCGATTTCCTCTGAACTTCTCTTTCTTAAGTGAATTTCTGATCCTTGCTGGTGTTCCAATGGATCTTCACTTTTGCGTCTGCTGTTTTGATCGGTAGAAAGTATACGGGTTCGGTTTACTTGTCTCTGTTCATCCGAATGATAGGTGCTCACTTGTAGCCCTGAACAGCTTTGTCCTGAAGTTACCCCCGGACGTTACCGTCGTTCTGGTTTAGGGGTGTGACACATGTTCCCTAATCATTTGAATTGTTTAAATGTTTTCCGCTTAGAGCATTGTAGTTGTAACCCTAATAACCCATCAGATATTTAGTATCTTTTGTAAATTGACGAATGCAAAATAGGATTTTTTTTAAGGATATTTAAAGAGTAGTGTGAATACATTATGCATGCGTTGAGGGTAAGTGAGAAGTAGCTCGGGTGTCCAAATGCCCCATATTATATGCGGTGTCTTGAGTAAAAAGTAAATGAAAAGCTTTCAGAAGTGACATTGCTTGATCATTAGGCTCGACGATGTACTGAAGGAAGGTCGTGCGGGAGCCGTTCCCACCCACCGGAACACCGCACCGGGACTGCGGGAACGGTGGTGGGGGGAGGAGGTGATGGATCCACTTCCCTCTGTCTCTTTCTTCGTCTTATTGGCCAGTGATTTTTTTGACTCTTGCAACCGTTAAAAAAAGGTAATAAATTGAAAAATCATTTTTTACTAACGGCTAAATTTGATAAAATTGACACACACACAAACACACATACACAGACACACACATATATATATATATATATATATATATATATATATATATATATATATATATATATATATATATATATATATATATATATATATATATATATTTACCACATCTATAAATACCAACACAATTTAACCTTCAAACACACACCTATCAATTTCTCTCTACTTTCTTCAAAAAGATGAATCCCGACAATCAAATCCCTAACTCCAATAGAAGAAAAAAACCAATGTTTTGGGTTCAAACACCCTAACTCGAATGAAGTGGTTTTTATTTTTAATTAATTTTATGTTTATTACTCATTTAAAAAAATTATAAATCATAAAAATCAATTATTTTTATTAAAAAAAAAAAAGAGTGAAGGAAGTTTCCTCCAAACACTCTAACTTTTGGTGAGGGAAAGAAAAGTAGGGGAATGATGACGTGACAGTCAAAAAGTGAGCGAAACTTCTCGCACGCACCCTACGGTCTTAGATATGGGCAAGCCGATTCAAGCCAATTTAATGCCCGAGACAAATTAAAAAAATGAGACCCTTAACAATAATTATTTGAAGTAAATAAACGATTAATTGCTTAGATTCCTGAAGAATCGATTGAAATCTCTTCGTCTTCTTCACCGGTTGTGGCGCCAATCTTGTTTTTCCTTTTCTTCCTGCTGCGTACGACGAACAATAACATATAAATTTTTTTATAATAATATAAGTAGATACATAAAAAATGGGCCCTAAAAGTTTGGAGGCCATGGGTCATCGCCCATGCTGCCCCACCCATTGATACGACCCTGGATGTCAATAGAAACCATGTATGTGGAGGGGCTTCTAATAAAAAGAGCTTAAATGAGCATTTTTCTTGTCATATATCATGTCCTTGAGACTATCCCAAATGGAGTCGGAAGAAACACCTTTCTTTAAGTTCAGACAACTTATTTTGAGACAGTGTCATAAATCCAAACTTAAAAGAAAGAAAATACTTTTGGGGCTACTACAAATACTTGTAAGTTAATTTTCTTATGATATTAAGTAAAAGTGAGCAAAAACCGAACCGATAAAAAAATCCGACCAAACCGCAACAAACCGAAACCGATGCAAAAATCGAGAGTGCATATTTAATTTTAGCAAAAACCGAAGTTATTGGTGCGGTATGGTTTTTATCTAGAAACCGGTCCATCAAAACCGAACCGCACCGTTAGTGTATAAACAATAAATCACTCATTTATATTATATACAATTATACATATTGTTTAAAAGACTAATAAATATCTCTGTATTATATGTTGAACTAGATTATGATCCGCGTAAAAAGCGGGGGACATATAAAAAAATACATATAAATATATAATTAATCTTAATAACTAATCAATGTTTTCAAACAAATTATTAATTTTCAAAGATAGATTTTTATCTGTAAGTTTATAATGATTAGTTAAAATTAATATATATATTAAGAATATATGTGAATATTTGATATAACATAAGTGTACAACTATTAATTTAAACTAATAATGCAAAATGTTTTCAAGATACTAAGGTTGTTTAAAAAAATGTAATATATATATATATATATATATATATATATATATATATATATATATATATATATATATATATAGGATGAGGTTCAATAGAGAACCATAATCAACCAAGGAACCAATCTTTTTTTCAACTTTTACAACTTATTTTTTATCAAAAAAAAAAAAAACTAAAAATACATAAATTCATAACCTTTTATCCTTTTTCCAATGATATCAAATTCGAATTTTTTTTTTACGTCAAATTCACAATGTGAATCTTTGAAAATTCACAACATGAATCCGGATTCACACGGTGAATCCGAAAAATATTTTTCACATTCACAATGTTAATATATGAATTTAGATATTTTTAGATTTTTTTTTCGATAAAGAATAAGCTATAGAAATTGAAAAAAAGATTTGGTTCCTTGAAGAACCAATAATTATGGTTCTCTATTGAACTTTTCCTTTTATATATATATATATATATATATATATATATATATATATATATATATATATATATATATATATATATATATATATATATATATACTAATGAACATTTAAAGTAAAAATGAAAATATATGAATAAGATAAGAAATCTATAATATTAAATAAATGTTTCATATTTGAAAAAATTTACATAAATGGTCCATATGTGAAAGAAAATGACACTGCAATTTCAATTAACGAACTTTTTTTCCCAGAAAATATCCTATTTATGTGCTCTACTGTACAAAAAAAATTGAAACTTTTTCAGATTATCTAAAAAGAAACCGAAAAAAGTAATTTTTTTCAAAGTGCATCGCTATTAATGACCTTTTTTGCAAACTTCAATGTTATTAATGAAATTTGTATCCAAAACACTCTCCTACAACTGAGCTTTAATGTACAAAAAAAAAACGATTTTGATTTTGGACTCAAATAGGGGGTACGATTTTATCTAGAGCATATCAACTCTTAAAACATGAAAACCAAAAAAAAAATGAAGTGAGGTGCTAACCACTTGTATACGTTTGGGTATAACAACTTCCAATTGCACCGACAAAACCATTCAAAACCTGAAACTTTATATAAAACATATAAACACATAGACATTATACATTGAGCTTAGTCATTCAATTGAAATGAATAGGAAAAATCAAAACTAACCTCTTGAAAGAACTTGTTGGTGCCAAAGGCTTTAGAAAAGTTAGGTAAGATACCTTTGAAGATGTCACTACATTTGGTGTAGGATTCTCTAGAGTAAAATATATATCATCACATTGGTGCCAAAGGCTTTAACCAATGAATCTGCCACACAGAATACAGAAAGAAACAATTAAGCATTATTTAGTTCATGAATGATGGTTTCCATATTAAATGGTAGAGATAATGTTATTAATTTTAATATATATATATATATATATATATATATATATATATATATGTATATATTATTTCAATATAATAATGAATAATCTAAAAAACAACCCCCCTTAACTACTATTTATCAAATATAATCAAAAGCTTCAACATCTAAAGCACTTACATCCCAAAATATATTGAAATAATCTATGACATAAACAAATTGAAAACAATCTCTAGCTCTTACAATTCCATACACCGGAAAATCATAAATTTTGATCAAATAAAATATTATGACATATTTAATAAGCATAATCAAAAGGTGGTAATTATGTTGTAGCCATAGAAGGTAATAAACAATAAAATAAACAATTTATATTAAAAGGACCATTATATCCTTGCCTCTTTCATAAGAAACCAAAAGTCAAAAATATTAGTTTGTACTCTTTAATAAAGTGTAATATTTAAAGAGTTACCAAATTACCCTTGATCCTAGACAAAGGTGACCACACCTTGTAGCAATCACCCGTGCAACATTTAAAAAATAAATACAAAAAACGTTATAAAAAATAAACCATTGTTCTGATATCTCTTCTAGGGTACATATGATTATTAAAATTAATGCCAACAACAATCTTTAATATTCAAGTGGCTCTAAATACAACTACCCTCCAATTTTAGGGACCTTGACTTCACCCCACTACTAAGCAGAAATGATCCCTCAAATACTCTAAAAATCCTGAAAGATTAAAATATACACACAAAAAGATGAAAAATCGAAAAATGAACTTTCAGATATAACAATAATATTTTATAGACAATACTACAAACAAGCTATAAATATGCAAATAGAGATGAAAGAACATAATAATTAGATTAACACCATACACTCATTTAGTCTTATCTTTCTTCTTCCATTATAAGAGTTTATAAAACATTTTCTTTTTTGTGATGGATTTCCGAATTACTTTTTTGAGATATGTGAGGTTGCAAAGAATGGAACAACAAAGAAATGGAATGGATAGGTAATCATAAAAGCAAGATAATATAACGAGTAATTCCATTCTATAAACATGTTTGTGAGGCATGGAATGGAATATAATAAAATTTTCATACGATTTTTATGTTATATATTACAATTTAAATTGTAAAGATAATCCTTCACATATCTTTGTTTAGTTATTATTATGTAATTACAAATGGTTTATATTGCAACTTTTATACTAATATCTTTTCTTATTGCTGAGAAAACCTTGATACTCACAATGTTGCCAACCCTATTTTCAAGAGTGTAGGGTGTATCCATTTATCATTAAGAAAGTAAACTCAATAAAAAGATCCAAACCAGTTAAACGAAAGATGTGACATCCCCAATTTCGCGGCCAGAAAAGACCGATTTTGTTTATGCTTTTTAAAATAAAATCAGAGTAATCATTTGATTAAAGGTGTTGCGGAATTTGTTCCCAAAACAAAATATAATAAAAATTTATCAAATCATTTCTTAAAGAAATATATTTTCCATTTCATAACAAAACTTCGGGATGTCATCGTCAATACTTAAACATAAGCATAAACAAACTTTACATTTATTTACACTAGTGATCTACATCTCCTTTAATCTCTCGGTGTAAAGTAGCTTCGTATCAATACCTGTGATACAAATAGCCTGAGTGGGTCAGGTTGGGAAACCTGGTGAGCACATAGGGTTTTCAACCCACAATAATATAATTATTATGTTTAAACATCAAACAATCAACCTAATTACCCATCCTCATTATCTTCTTTATCTCTTAAGGATTTACCCTAAGAATTATCTATCACTCATTCCTAAGGATTCATCCTAAGGAATAGGCACAAAGTCCATCGCTGCCCGAGGTTTATACTACAAGCACTAACGAACGTCGATCACCACGTACTGATCCTATACAATGATCTTACAAGATCTAGCCTAAAGGATCGATAGGAACAACAAACTGACGAAGCTGCTTTGGAAATTCCCTAGCAGCAAACGAGGATCGATAAAGGCATCAAATGGGGGGAATGGAATAAGTTTCACCACGAACCTTCGTTCGTAAAAGAAAGAACCACAAGACAATTAAGCCAGGGGTAGTTATCTAGATAACAATGTCTAGCCGTGGTCCGAATATCGTTAGGTATTTTACCCCCAGACTCACCCTATCCAACATCGAACTTTGCCTAGCAGTGGTCTGAATATCGTGAGGTATTTTACCCCCAGACTCACCCTATCCAGCATCGAACTTTGCCTAGCAGTGGTATGACATCGTGAGGTATTTTACCCCCAGACTCACCCTATCCGACATCATAACACCAGACATACCTAGTGGTGGTCTATTACCGACACACTTCATTAGGCAATCTACGAAGTTCCCTCAATTACTTCGTGAAAGGAAACGCTGACACATGAAGCTCGTCCGATCACTTCATAAAAGAAACGAAGACTCCAAAGCTCTTCAAAATAAAAAGTATAGGGAAAATACTAATAAAGTACTCCCGTACGCTCCCGTACCCCGATACGTAATAGTGTTAAAAAGAAGAACTTTGTACATGATACTTATCGGATGAACACATAGTTCAAAAACACCTAATGAACACATAGTTCAAAAACACCTAATGAACACTTAGTTCAAAAACACCTAATGAGCACTTAGTTCAAAAACACCTTATGAGCACTTAGTTCAAAAATACCTAATGAACACTTAGTTCAAAAATACCTACAGGTTACGAGTCTGCTAACGTTCCACTGGACTATCTAGAATAGTCTGTGGTCGTTGTCTATACTCTGCTAGATGTCTAAATCATCTTAAACATCGATACCTCTCATCAATTTTTATTCCATCACACATCATCTAATTCATCTACCCATGTTTTACCCCAACATATTTGTAGATATAAAATAAATATACAGTTTAAATCATTTAAAACATGTATAATAGTGGTCATCTAACATAGATAACAAGGATACAGATAATATGCACAGATATCACGTAATTTATATAAAATACTTCATATCTATGTGTAAGATGAAAATAATATGCACTCACCTTAGTAGCGTGCGTTGATAAAATCTAACTAGAAACGGTCAGCGGTTCGTGATCGGCGGGCTCAGGACGCGGAACGGCTTCAGCAAACGAGAGAGAGGTAAGAAGATTTGGTGTAAGAATGGCTGAGGCCGAACTTGCTATTTATAGGCTGAAAATTCGACTTTCACGTCGTGAACCAGGTATATTCACGTCGTGAGTTTGATCCCGGTCATCTCCTAGGCTTTCCGTGTGTCTTCTAGGCTCGAAAGGTGTCGTTCACTGAGTTCACGTCGTGAATTTCTATGTTCACGTCGTGAACACAGTCAGGTCTCGAAGTTTGTGCTCCGAACTTCAAAAATCCATATCTTTCGCATACGAGCTCCGTTTTTTACGTTCTTTATATCCACGCGTAGGTGAGATTATGCTCTAAAACTTTCTTTTAGACTCCGTCGGCTAATTTTGACTTCATTTTTAATATTATATTTTTAACGGGCCGAGACAGGTAAAGTCCGTTAAAAATTTATAACTTCTTCATCCGACGTCCGTTTTCGTTTGTCTTTTTATCGTTATGCTACTATTAACGAGATCTTCGATTCTCGTTTAGGTTGTGTCGGCTAAAAACCGCTCGATCTATTATTCGAATTTCGGGCTGCATACTGCTAAGCTGAAACTTCGAAAAATCATAACTTCCTCATACGAAGTCAGATTTGGGCGTTCTTTTTATGCACGCTCTCGGTTTAACGTATTCTACGACTTTCGTTTAGATCGCTAAGGCCAAATATCTCTCTATCGTAAATTCACTATTTACGTCGCGTTGTGTCGTGGCGGTTCTGTCGCGAAACTTCGACGGGTCATAACTTCTTTGTTATAACTCGGATTTCAGCGTTCTTTATATGTACGAAATCCTTGTAACATATACTAAAAATTAGTTAAGATTACTCCTTCTAAATAATCTTCTATCAAAAAGTCATTTTCGACGCTTATCGTCTTTAAATTGACTAGCCCGAATCTGCGGGCGTTACAAAAGAATATGGTTGTGCAAGGTTCTTACTATACTTCTTGGCATGCTCAGATAATGGAAGTACTTGCATAGCATCAAATTCACAACTAAAATGTATTATATAAACAAAAATAGCAATCTGATTTCTATGTATGCTTCCTTGAAGAAACAAAATAATATGTAACAGATAAATTAGAAGATGGTTTTGCAAAAAAAAATGCAAATTAACAAAAAGTAATCAATCCCAAACATTTTTCAATAAGTTTTATCAATGTAATCTATTTACATGGTATACTAAAACTTTGTCTTTTCTTTGCTATTGAGTCTAAAAGATGTTTTTTTTATAATATTAAAAAGGGAGTGGTGAATAACTTCTTTGTGAGAACCCAATTTGTGTTTTTATAAAAAGATGTTTTTTACAATAAATCAAAACACATATCACCATTGAGTTTTGCTGAGTTGTAGGATATGTGGATCACTCACAGGTATAAGGGTCTGAATTCCATCTACAAATCCAAGAATGGATCGAATGGGTAAAGCATTATAGACATTGACTCAAGTATATCTTCCCATTCACGACTTGGTAAGCCACAAAAAAAATCATTGACTAAACGCATATATAAAAATGTAAAAATAAAAAATAAAATTGACATATACAAATTCACTACCTGGTGGACCTATCTTACAAATCGAAACAATGGATGAGAGGTAGTGGTGCTGATGTGTCCATCTTTTTGCTCTCAATATACCTATAACTTAAAAAATCAAAATCAACAATACAGATCATAAGAACAAAAATCGAAGCAGATTCAGAAAACATAACCATTATCGATTTAAACTTAAATCGAAAGGTTTTATAGATTGGAACTTCATAGTTGAAACAGAATAAAAGAAGCATAATCTAAAACGTAGCCAAAATCGATTTAAACCACGATCAAATTAAAGTAGAATCCAAAGAAAAATTATATCTATATCATTCGTCCTTCTTCTATTATGATCAAACACAATATTGATCCACACAGATCGAAGCCCACAAGTATTTTATTTCTTCATTCCCCCATTTTCTTCTCCATTACAAAACTTAGGTTAGATAGATTATATAAATAAATAGGGAGAGAGCATAGGGGTACTGGTAATGAGGGGTGGGGCGGGGTATTTTTTTCATTTTATTTTTGGGTGAGATTTAATTGTGATTAATAGAATTCCTAATTTAATTCATTTTATTTTTGGTGAGATTTAATTGTCATTAATAGAATTTCTACTTTAAAACTTAATATACATTTTATAAATTTGGTGGACAAAAATAAAAGGGTTGACAAAGATGATGTCAGCAAATAGTCCAAAGGTGGAAAATATATGATTGAAATGAAATCAATGACCTTGATTTCTTCAGATACCTATAACTTGAAAAATCAACAATACAGATCATAAGAACAAAAATCGAAGCATATTCAGAAAACATAATCATTATCGATTTAAACTTAAATCGAAAGGTTTTATAGACTGGAACTTCATAGTTGAAACAAAATAAAAGAAGCATAATCTAAAATGTAGCCAAAATCGATCTAAACTATGATCAAATTAAAATAGAATCCAAAGAAAATTTATATCTATATCATTTCACCTTCTTTTATGATATCCGAACACAAGACTTATCCACAAAGATCGAAGCCCACAAGTATTCTATTTCTTTTTTCCCCCATTTTCTTCTCCTGTACAAAACTTAGGTTAGATAGATCATGTAAAGAAATAGAGAGAGAGCGTAGGGGTACTGATAATGAGGGGTGGAGTGCGGTATTTTTTCATTTTATTTTTGGGTGACATTTAATTGTGATTAATAAAATTCCTAATTTAATTCAATTTATTTTTGGTGAAATTTAATTGTCATTAATAGAATTTCTAATTTAAAATGTAATATACGTTTTATAAATTTGGTTGACAAAAATAAAAAGGTTGACAAAGATGATGTAGCAAATAATCCAAAGGTGAAAAATATATGATTGAAATGCAAGCAATGGTCTTGATTTCTTCAATTTAGAATTAAGAGTTCTCTTTTAATAATATTTAGAGATTTGACGTACTTAGGTTTAACAATAAAGGATTCCAAAACTTTAAAAAGAAGCCACACAGGTATGTTTGTGAATCAGTAGGAATTTCATAATGTGTTTATGATATTTTTTAGTAGTGTGTTTATATGTTGGAAGTAGGTACTTTAAATGGAAATGTAAGACTAATTGACTAACTAATGGTCACTGGCGGTTTTAGTATAGGGCATACAGTGGCCTGTGCAACCCTGATTTTTCTGGACGCAGTGCGAAATTTTTCGAATTTTTTTTTCTACTATTGTACAACCCCTGACTTTCCTGTACAACCTCTACTACGAAACTTTGCGTCCGTTCCTGCTAATGATATGCATGAGTAGTGAAAACAGAATGTATAAATCATTTATCTTGGATGTTGGTACTGGAAATATATAATGTCATTATACTCTTTATTTTTCCAATTAATATGGGAATACAAAAGAAAGGTTATAGCTTTATGATACTTATTATTTCAACATCTTTTCAATTGTTTGTGTAACTACGTGGGCAGCAAGCCTGTTTGTCCAAATGGAATAGAAAAAATAAGTTTCGGACTTTGGGCTAAGTAATGAACACATAAAAAACCCACCCATGTTTGACTCAGTTTAAAACCGACACTGAAACAATACAACCGAAACCGTATTTGAAAACCGCAAAACCGAGCCACTCAAAAACCGCACCCAACGGATTTTAGAATGCAAAAACCACACCTTGCGGTTTGCGGTTCGGTTTTGTCCTAAAACCGCACCATGCTCACCCCTAAATATACGAATACTTTGATTATTCTGATTAATTCTTTATTTAAATATACAAGTTATATGGTTCACAGATTTGTCCTAATCCTTTTAAGTAAACTTGTTAGTAACATCCGAGTCTAAAGATCTGTCTAACACATTAAAGACGACCACAATCATAATCTACATGCACACTCGGGTTGTGGAAGAGAAGAAACAGGAACACAATACAAATAAGCCTCTTTACAAGTGAAGAGGTTCCCATTACCATACCCGTGAGGTACGTCTGCAAAGATAATCGAACCACCCTCATTCTTCGTTCTTTTACGTAGAGATTAAACGCTTCTTCCACATTGTCCAAACCCACTTGAGCCAAGTTCCTAGCCAACACCACCGCATCTTCTAACCCAGCTGAACCACCTTGCCCTAGAAAAGGACCCATCACATGCATAGCGTCCCCAGCAACTGTCACTCTTCCTTTATAAAACGTCCCCCTTAGCAAGTCCCATGGTGCACGATATCTTAAATGTGTAAAAGACAATGAATTTGCATCCGCTATTTCAATCATTTCTTTAATTTCTTCGGGAAAATCACCTAACAACTCCAAGGTTGATTGTCGTATTGCCTCTGGATCTTCCCAGATTCTTTCATCTATTATGATAATTGAAGAAAATCGAAATGAGAAAATGTAAATGAGGATTAAAAATGAAGCAAAATTTACTTGGAACATGTAATAAACCACCTCCGGGAACATTTGGTTGCGGACAAAACCAGTAGACCAAGTTATTATCAATTGGAACTCTTCCGACAAGATTGTTGTCTTTTGTGATACGATAAAGCTCATACTCAAACGAATGACCATTTGGGTAGTTTGATAAACCTCTAACGCTACGTAAGGGGAACATCTTGGTAGGCTTGAGATTAAGGAATTCAGCAACGATTGATTTGGCTCCATCGCAACCAATTACAGCCTACAAATACGAAAAAGTATTGTCATTCTTCTTGAATCAATAAAAATTGCCATTAAAACAAATCAATTGTAGTTCTTGTACTCAATAAAGTTAACACCTTGGCGATAATGGAGCTTCCATCAATGAATCGAAGAATCGGTCTTGTAGTTTTCGGGTCCAATTTTATGGATTCAAGCTCGCATCCAAACTTGACAGTGGCGGGTGGAAGTGCAGCATATAGAGCGTCTAAAAGATCCTTCCTTTTCAAGGAACGACTTTCGCCTTTCCTAACAAACGATAAAAATTGCATGCCATAAAAATGAACAAAATGATTTAAACCAAGATTGAGTAACATACATCGGCATTACTTGTTGCTTCATCCCATCGAGTAAAATCATTCGTTCCCTGGACATGGCTGAGAATATTAGAGTATGACAATAAGATCAGTTACGAACATGACAAATATACTAGTGGTTGAATTTATCTTACGAATTGATTATAGAATATTAGCTCGATTTGGTTTTGTTGAAAGAGAGAAAAATACGAGATACCTAAGAATAGGGAAAGCGGTGCGGCGGAGAACGTCGGCGACGCCAAGCTGATCCAGAGCACGCCAGCCATTTCGGAGGATTCCGATTGCTGTTCCGGTGGTGTTCCTTAAATTTTCTGATCTCTCGAATACTAAACTTTTAATTCCCTTCTTGTGAAGAGCGAGGGCTGTCGCTAATCCACAAATCCCCGCCCCGATTATAATCACCAAATTACTATCCATCTCCGCTTCTCCCATCTCCTACTTCTCTTTTGTAAACGGTGTTATCCCCAAAAGTTTGCAAACTTCTATAAACATTTTATTTTTTATTTTTTATTTTTTATATTTTATAAATAGTGCAATTTGGCAACATTGGTCCCACAATAATCGATAAATATTTCAAAAATGTTTTTTTTTTAAACATTTTAACTTATATAATACATTTCTATAGCCTTTCATTTTATACGATTACTAGGTTATAACCCGTGGACGCCACGGATAAAAAATATAAAAAATTTTAATTAAATTATAATTTAATTATTGAGCAATGATAATAAAAAATTTAATAGCTAATACATATATGTGTTTTGTCAGTAATTTCATAATGACATAATGATTGGTTGAAATTACAAAAACATAATGAGTTTAATAAAATCATAATCATAATAAATATATAACCATTTATCAACATAAATAAACATATTTGAAAAAAGAATAACGCATATAAATTTTTTTTATTAAATATAAAACTAATGAGATTGTATTAAGCATTATGATATTTAATGTTTGTAAAAAAGTTATATAAAAACTTCATATAATTACTTAATATACATATTTTTTGAAACAATATGATAGTAACAATATTAACATGATATAACATCATAAAGCAACTCAAATTAATTTCAAAAGCAAATAAAGAGGTCATACATGATTTTGAAGACCTGATTATCAAGAGCTGAGACGAAAATGTATGTTTTGATTAACTATAACAAATAGATAAAAATATTCTTAATGTTAAAACCAAAATAAAAAAAATAAACCAAAATGAATAAAAAGCTCTTTCTTTCTTCTCTTCTTAGCAATACGTAGGTACGCACCCGTAAGGACAAAATCACACCACCGTTCTTTAATTGATGGTTGATAAAAGATCAGAGCATATGTTTGTTTCCCTCTCCACTCATCTTGAATCGGCATGAGTGAAAGAGTAAGAAAGCGTAGCGGAGAAAACCCTATGATCGTTCCTTATTCTGGTTCACGATGGCTTGTTTCCCGGCAGGGTGCGACGGGAGCGATCATTGGGTGCGGTTTTGAATAGGTGATGATGGGTTGCGGTGGTGTTGGGCGTTGGGTGTCAGATGAAGGTTAATTATTGTGGAAACCCTAGCATATTGCTTACTTGTTTCTAGTCCATCATAATCTGATTCTTGATTTCATCTGGCAAAGCTTCTTCGAGGTCAGTGCTTTTTCACATACTTTGTAGCATTACATCATTATCATATTCTTCATTTATGTATCATTTGATTGGATTTAAATACAATTAAACAGATGAATACTTAGCTTGATTCGATCAATATTGAATTACGAAAAACATAAACGAATCAGGGGTGTTTGGATGCACTATTTGAAATCAATTATAGCAACTTTCTGTTTTATTTGAGCTCCCTTAACTTCATTGATAGTAGTTTAAGTTCGAACATTTCCATGGATCATTCATAAATATTAAATTGTTGGGATTTGTTCTTTTGTCTGTATGTCCATAGAGTAATCAAACATTCATCTTTATATTTATTTCCTAATGTTCTATGAATTGATTCTTTATCTTTACAATCATCAAATTTCAAATCGATAGCATTTAAATTGTCTGTTATCTTGTGAAACAATTTAAGTGTTAATTGCAGGTAAATTGTTGTGAATCAACCATGATGGAAGCCGAAAAATTGCTACTTCAAGCAGCTCTTGAAATTCCAGCAAACCAGAGATTTATTATTTTATCAAACAGGTATTACCCCTAAAAGACTTGTTATTATAGTTGTAGCCTATAGTTACATGATTACATCAAATATGAGTAAATGACCATTTTAAGCTTTCTTGATTCACTATAATCCTTGGGTGTTTTCTATTATACCAATGAAGAAACAGCAAAAAAAGGCTCACAGGTGAATTATATTTTTATTTTAATACCATTCTTGCACAATCTTAATACACTGACATAATTGATTTTCACTTGTACATATGAATTTATTTTATTCTTATACAAATACATTAAAAGCCATTAATTTAAAGTACATTACCATTGTATGCATGTCGTATATCCAATAATCAAATCTAGAAAGACTATTTGTCATACATGTAAGTCACTTTTCTATTTTGTTGTAATGTTAATTACATTGAACACAATTATAACAAAAAGTCTAAAATTTTCTATTTTGTTGTAATGTTAATTACTTTTCTATTTTTTTTAAAGATACCATACTTCTTGTATGGTATCTCTTTCTGACAAAAAAATATTAAAAAAACTGCAATTATTTGTTTATGGGAAAAAAGGACAATTATGTCATTTTCTTTATAGTATATGAAAAAACAAAAACAAATGATTAAAAAATGAAAGTATAGATTCTTTTTTTCATTTATAAATGATAAAAGCAATGTATAGATGTGTAAAAAATGAAAAACTTAAACTTTACATGAAAAAAATAAAACTATTTTACAGAAATGGTCCCTATGGCAAATTTAGCATTATAATTTTCAGTTATAAAAGTATTTGACAGAAACGTATGATAGTATATGGTGAAAAAATAAAAAACTTAAGTTTTATGTTATAAAACTCTTTGACTGAAATGGTCACCATGTTAGTTTGTTTTTACACAAATGGTGATGTTGGTGATAAACTCTTTGACAGAAATGGTCATTATATCGAATTTATATTTAACAGTAAAACAAAGAAAAGTACATTGCTATAATACCTAAATGATCCATTAAAGTTGGGATGAGTACAGTTAAACAAAGAAAAATTAAAAAAGTTAAAGATTTACATGTAGCTTTCTATAATACATGCAAAGCTAATTGTTTTTAGCAATTGTTGAGTAAGTTGAAAAGTACATTGCTATTATAGACCTAGCAATGGTTTCATGCTTCAATTTATTAATCATTTTCTATCTTGTTTTTTATACAGAATATTGACAAAATAGAGAATGTAAACTGCTCGTGGTTGTAGTCACACATGTAAGCCACTTTTCTTTTTTGTTGTAATGTTAATTACATTTAATACAATTTTAATAGAAAGTTTAACTTTTTTCATCTAAAAAGTATGTGAAAAGAGTTTTAAAAAAATTGTTACAACAGAAACTGGCATTAGTTCTTTAAGGAAACAAAGACAAATACGCCCTTTTGTGTATAAGTTATGAAAAACAATAACAAATGATAAAAAAAAAAGATACCACACTTCTGTTGTATGGTATCTCCTTCTAACAAAAAAATGCAAAAAAAACAGCGATTATTTGTTTATGACAAAAAAGGACAATTATACCATTTTCTTTATAATTTATGAAAAAACAAAAACAAATGATTAAAAAATGAAAGTATAGATTCTTTTTTCATTTATAAATGATAAAAACAATGTATAGCGTAAAAAATAAAAAACTTAAGCTTTATGTTATAAAAACTCTTGATAGAAATGGTCACTATGACAATTTTTTACATAAATGGTTCTGTTGGTGATAAACCTTTTCAAAAAGGTCTATATGGCATTAACAACATGACATAAATAATCATTTGTCAATTTTTACACAAATTACAAATGCAACATGATATTTGATGGTATGCAAAAAACTTGACATTATTTGTTTAAGGAAAAAAGGACATATATGCCCTTTTCTTCATAATCTAACAACAGAACTATGGTATCTCCTTCTAACGAAACATATAACATACAAAACGAAAGTAGGATGATATATGAAACTCAATTCCTCAAAATAAGTAAGCGATTGAGAAGAAGAATCGTAACAGAAGGAGAAGAAAAAAAATAAAGTAAAAAAAATTATAGATCACAAAAACGTAAATCACTAACAATTTTTTGCTGTAGACTAAACAGATGAAGATGCACCTTCGGTAGTTTGTAGAGACGAAGAAGAATTCTCGAATGATAGGTTCCAAGACGCTAATGAAGAAGTGAAGAAGATAATAATAGGGAATCGATATTTGTAAGTTAGAGGATTATGATTAGCTGATTTTAAGGGATTGTATATATCTATTAAAGTTTGAAATTTTTGTTTACATATATAATGTGTAATTTGAATGCAGTGTAATCGAATATGAAAACAAATTTCCTTAATCTTAGGAGAAGAGTTATTGACAATTGAAAAATTACATGGGCGGGAAAATCAGTCATAAAGTATTTCCGAGATTGACATGTGGCATATAGCAGGTGTAGAAGGGCGTCACGTGGCGGTGTAGAGAGTCTTTTATTAGGATTAGGGATTATCTAACGCAAATTATAGAAAAATCACAATAAACCAACACCATGGGGATTGGAAAAAAAACCTTAGATCTCATAGGGAATTCGAAACTTGCATCCGGTTTAATTAGTGAAACTCCAAGTTGACAGGGGATGGAGAACCCCCAAATAAGAAATCGAGAATACAGATACCCCTAATCTCCGACTATGAACCCGACTTTGATAGATATTAATATATAAAAAATAATACAAAACATATATTAATATTAAAATTTGTAATACTTAAATTTTTATCAAAGCAATCAAGCTTATTAGTAATTATTTTGTTGAAATTATATTTTTCCTTATTTGCTTATCTAATAGTATAACCTTATGTATAATATTTTCTCATTGGTTTATCTATTATTACCTCAAATGTCATTCTAATAATTTTTTTCTACATGGTTATCTATGTATATATTTAATTGGTAGAAATTTTGTTTATAATTTTTATGCAGCTTATGAATATTTTTATGTTTTGTAAAATCTTTAAACTTATGAGTGTAAAATTGAAATTTAGAATTTTCTTTACGTAACATATTAAAATAGAAAAAAAAAATTGATTCCCGATGGGGATCTCTGGTCTCTATTGGGGGTGGGGATACAACACTACTAGAAAATAAGCCTTTAATGACACGCTCTATGACACACACATTTGTAATACGCAAAAGTGGGTATCGTAAAAAAAATGTCACCTCTTATAAAATCTAAAGCATTTATGACATGCATTTTTGCGTGACCTAGAATTAGATGTCGTTTTATAATTTTTCAAGTAAACGTGTGCCTCGTCTTTAGTAGCTAGCAACGGGAAATGGAAATCCTAAAAATTAGAAAAGCATGTCTTCCTTTTTCTCCCCCACTTTTGGTTCCTTCTTTGCCCTGATCCCTAAGAGTGTGTCTTGACGTCGCCTCCCCCCCCTCCACCTCAAACATCATCGGTGACTCCACCCCCATCATCCCTTACTGTAGTTCCTAAACCCACAATCGGTTGATTTTCTTCCAACTTCCATCTCCTCCGCATTCGCGACCGTCTTTACAACTGGATATCCATCAAACCCTTAATTCTCTATAAATGGAAGATGAAGTAGTAATCGCTTATTCATCCACTGAAGCTAGAATCGGTTGTTGGGATCTTTGTTCCGATGCATAACATCTCTACTACCGCTCATGCGCCTCTCCTTCTCACGACCTTATATTCGTCGTTGGACGCTTCCTTGCTTCCTCCCAGCTCCGAGATTCTTCATCATCATCTGGCTCCGTTCTCTTCTAGTCGTGGTATGTAACTTCTGGTTTCGGTTTAAGGCTGATTTTCAATCCAGTTTTAAACTGGTCCTTGAACTAAATATGTAGGATTTTGTTTTGCCCATCTCTAACTACATTCAACTACTATATATTTCTTCATTTATGGAATCATCTTTTATTTCTCTCAGTTTTCCCTTTATTTTCCCTCTAAACAAATGATTGTTTTTTTGCTCAGTTGATTAATACCGTCATTGCTGAGTATGGTATTGAAGATCTTGAATTGCTGAAAGAAAAACTGAAGCAAATGAGAGATTTGGAAAACATTGAACTACATGCCTCCATCCCGGAGTTGCTTGTTAAACCAGAAGAAATCACCATTTTTTATTCAGTCGATGAAAAGATTTCTGAGAAAAAAACAGAACCAACAACTAAAGATGATAAGATCAAAGTGAAGGAGTGAAATGATGTTGATATTAGGGTAAAAGTGACATTGGATCCTGACCCAAAGCTACCATAAATGGTGCAAATGGATAATTTGTGTGTTGTTAGTGGGCACACTGTCAATGGGGTTACAGAAATCCATAATGAAATAGTGAAAAATAACGCTTTTAATGATATTAGAGAAAAGTGACATTAGATATACTTTTTTTTGTTATACAGAAGTGTTGGTTGTTACCTGCACACTAACTACACACATGAAAGATGAAGTTGTGAAGTTGAGTCAGATTTTGAAGCAGAAAACAAAGAGAGAAAATGTAACATCCCAATTTCTAGGTATGAGATTTATTCCTTAAAAGGCAAGTTTTCCTTGGAACTTGTCGAGTTGATGGCCTCAACTCGACGTGTTGAAGGCTTTTGGGCCGCACATCTTTTTGGACCAACTCGACGAGTTGGTGAGGAAAACTCAGCGAGTTGGCGGCTAAATGAGAAACCCTAAATTTTAGGGTAGGATCAGATATTCGAATTTCTATAGGTTCCAATGTTATGTATGGCTAGCATACACGAGTGTTGCAGGGTTGGTGGAAGTTTCATGGATGAGTCGTGTGGGATCAGTCGGCCAGTCGTGAGATGTTTAGCCTTTCCTACAGGTAGTGAGGATTGATTGTTCGTCTTTGCTTACGAGTATTTTTAGGGCGTTGTAATGATCCTTGAGACAAATACGGGTAGGTGTGGAAGGTAGTATGGGCCCGTACTACTGAAAGCACGGGACCCTTACGCATATCAAGGAAGTCACAACCCCCTAGGGTTTCGTTGGGAGTTGGTTCCCCGTTATGATATGCGGTTTATCTGATATCTTCCCGGTGTATTTTCAGTACGGTGACTACAAGACGAGTTGACATTGGATCTGGTTCGGGATCGGGAGCTGGCAGTCAGGGTGGGCCAGCATTGTCAGAGGACCGCGTCACGGAGATCATCCGCGAGGAGGTGGTTGCTATTGTCCGGGGTCATATTTCAAAGATGTTCGGGTCTATCAAGACCGCGATGATGGAGTTCTTTGATGATCGCTATGCAGTCATTTCTGAGATGGCTGCTGCTGCAGCCTCCGCAACCGTGGCGGCTGCAGGTGTTGGGACAGGGCGGATCTTTCAGTATCAGGACTTCGATAATACGAAGCCCCCGACTTTCTATGGAGTCCAGGGCCCAATCATATCCATGAGGTGGCTATCTGATGTGGAGGGATATTTCTTCACTTGTTCATGTCCTGCTGTCACAACTAGAAATTTCAGGTCAAAACCAAGTCCAAGGGTCTTGTATATGCAAGTGTTTTAGCTATGATACAACTATGATATATAATTGAAGTTCATATTACCCTAAGCCATAATGATTATAGCAAATCAAATAAGGATCATGATATAGACATAAAGACTTGTGTATATGTTACAATCTTGAACACTTGAATTATAAGGCCAACATAATTAAGTTTGCTAAGACCATAAACACCTTTAATAGACCAAGTTAGGCCGTGAACCTCCTTAGTGGACCCCTTTGGGGCGTAAACACTTTAATGGACCAAGTTAGGCAGTGAACACCTTCCTAGGAAGTGTCTTGCGCGTAAACTACTTTAGGATTTGATGTTTGGGCGTAAACTCCTTAAAGAGGCAAGGCTTGGGCGTAAACACCCTTGGTGGACCACACATGGGGCGTAAAATCATGTGTTTACGCCTAGGATTGAAGAATTTTAAGTGTTTACGGATTATGAGTTGTCTTTTGCCACTTTCCCATGTAAATCTCAATAAAACATGTATTAACCATCAATAACAAAGCTTTATCCATCAGTAATCCAAGCAAATATCAAATCATCTCCTTATCCTTTGAGATGAACGTAAACCCCACTCCCTATTTCACCAAACTCATTTTCACTTACTGAGAAGTCCGTGAACACTCTCAAAGAATTCAAGCCAAGTTCCAGGAAGCTTATTTCTTCACAAACTCTTCTAGATCATTGTAAGTATTTCGTGCCTAGCTAGAGATTTTACACATTACTTTGTTGAAATTCTTCCTAATCACACATAAATTTATGTGTTAACAACCTTAGGGTATCAAAGTCTCCAAGAAATTCATCAAACACTCCAAGTGTTCTACGCTCCAAACTTTCACCTCATCACTTCCACTACACCTTTTCTCTACCCAAAGTGAGCTTCATACCCCACTCTTTTCAAGTTTTCAAACCTGAAGAAATGTCTATCGGACGAAACCCTCGTTGTTCCACTCGATGAGATTGGGGTGAACGAGAATCTCCTGTTCGTTGACGAACTGGTCGAAATCATGGACGGAGAAGTGAAGCGTACGAAACAAAGCCGCATTCCAATTGTGAAGGTTCGATGGAGTGCCAAACGCGGACCTGAATTCACATGGGAACGCGAAGATCAAATGATGCAGAAATACACACACCTCTTCTCTAGTTCTTAAGGATAGCGTACAAAAGAATTTCAGGACGAAATTCCCTCTAACGGAGGATGATGTCACAACTAGAAATTTCAGGTCAAAACCAAGTCCAAGGGTCTTGTATATGCAAGTGTTTTAGCTATGATACAACTATGATATATAATTGAAGTTCATATTACCCTATGCCATAATGATTATAGCAAATCAAATAAGGATCATGATATAGACATAAAGACTTGTGTATATGTTACAATCTTGAACACTTGAACTATAAGGCCAACATAATTAAGTTTGCTAAGACCATAAACACCTTTAATAGACCAAGTTACGCCGTGAACCTCCTTAGTGGACCCCTTTGGAGCGTAAACATTTTAATGGACCAAGTTAGGCCGTTAACACCTTCCTAGGAAGTGTCTTGGGCGTAAACTACTTTAGGATTTGATGTTTGGGCGTAAACTCCTTAAAGAGGCAAGGCTTGGGCGTAAACACCCTTGGTAGACAACACATGTGTTTACGCCTAGGATTGAAGAATTTTAAGTGTTTACGAATTATGAGTTGTCTTTTGCCACTTTCCCATGTAAATCTCAATAAAACATGTATTAACCATCAATAACAAAGCTTTATCCATCAGTAATCCAAGCAAATATCAAATCATCTCCTTATCCTTTGAGATGAACGTAAACCCCACTCCCTATTTCACCAAACTCATTTTCACTTACTGAGAAGTCCGTGAACACTCTCAAAGAATTCAAGCCAAGTTCCAGGAAGCTTATTTCTTCACAAACTCTTCTAGATCGTTGTAAGTATTTCATGCCTAGCTAGAGATTTTACACATTACTTTGTTGAAATTCTTCCTAATCACACATAAATTTATGTGTTAACAACCTTAGGGTATCAAAGTCTCCAAGAAATTCATCAAACACTCCAAGTGTTCTACGCTCCAAACTTTCACCTCATCACTTCCACTACACCTTTTCTCTACCCAAAGTGAGCTTCATACCCCACTCTTTTCAAGTTTTCATTCTTTTTTTTGGGGGGGGGGGGGGAATACAAGTCAAATCTTGTTTAAATCCTTGGATATTTGCATGCATTTGTAATTTTAGGTGTTTATGTGTGTTGAAATGTTATTATTTCATGATAATACTCCATAAACTTAAGATTTTACAAATCTCATGATGTTAGAACTAAGTTATCTTGGTGGAGTTTTATATATTATGATATTATGTTAAACATAAAATAATATTACTAGGTAAAAATATGATGAGTTACACTCAAAATGGTAAATTTGTGGTTAAAAATACTTTTACCACTAAAACTTGTGCAAACATTGAAACATAATAGATGTCATGGATTTATATGAGATTTTGGTGGAACTAGTGACAATATTTTAGTCACAACAAAAACAGAATATTTTGTTTACAAAGATCTCAACAAAATTTTCGATATGTCAAAACACCTTACAAAACTTGGTTATTTTTTATAAAATAAATGTTGCTAGTAAAACAATCATGTTATGTTGATACCATTTCAAGGGTTTTAAACTTAGAACATTATGTCATATTCATAACCTATTTCAAGTTGACAAACTATTAGTGATTATTTATAATTATAAATATAAATAATTTTATCAAGTCGATATACAAAACAGAGTTTTTATGACAGAAATATTTGTGTGTCATAAACTGTCCATCATAAAACTTTCAGAAATACAAGTGATAAGCTGTATGTCATAAAGTTGTAAAACGCATGTCATAAGCTGTAGTCATAACTTTACACAAGAAAACATTATTTGCATTATTCCCTAATGGGAGTCAAAACTCGCGTAAATTCCGTTAAGGCTCTTGTGAGATTTTTCCTTCGCCGTACCTACCTAGCGTACATTGTAAGTCATGTAGTTATAACTAGAGTCTCCTGGAGGGAGAGCGGGTTAATTGTGTATAGATCTATACGGGGTTGACACCCCACACTTGTGCTGTTCGCTACAGCTAGACAGACCAGTCTAAGGTGACAAATATCTTTCATAGCAGCTGACACTTGAAGAACGTCAGGACAGGCGTTCTCGTCATATTAGTATGGTTGTAACGACTCACATAGAGTAGGGATCTATTAACATTGGAATTACGAGGAATATTCACTCCATTAGTTTTATAAAATACAAAACTATGTTTCGTATATTTTGTAAACTGATTTCACAACTTCGGTCTTAGGGTTTTAAGACCACAACATCTTTTATATACAGAAAATAAAGGATTTTATGGGAACACTTTCTTTTCAGAAACAAACAAAGGAAAACCAAAGAACATGCATGCAATTATACATGATTTTGGAACGAGACTCACAAACTACTTTTTATAAGAAAATATTGGATTTTCTGGAGTTTACGACTAACTATGAACAAAGACAATACAAAGTTTTTCTACAACTATGCTTATGAACTCACCAACATTCTATGTTGACGCTTTTCAAAACGACTTGTATTCTCAGGAACTCAGTGAACAGGTACTCGAGCCTCGGATCTAGATATATTACTATCTTTAGAGACATCATACTTTTTAGTGATTTTTGTGTAATCGAAGAACAAATACACTTTGTAAACAATGAATGTTGGTATATTGTAATGTATGATGTTTGGTTGCTATGTATCATGTATATTCAACTGCTATGATATTACACAATGATGTCAACCGCCCCCAGACGTTTCCACCGTCCTGGTTCGGGGGTGTGACAGATTGGTCAGAGCATTGTTTATAGTGAACTAGTATATCTAACCATACAAGATATACAACTATAAACACAATGGGACTAAAACACTCTGAATAAAAGTATGCTTTTAAAACTACAAGTATTTTATAAAAATTATAATTACCTGTAAGGACATTATCAGTAGTGTCTCAATATGGGAAACAAATAAAAGTCCTTAGAGGAGTTGGACATCGAGACTAAACTTGGACAGTTATGTAATCATATCTAGAGTAAATATAGTCGGATCAACTATATTTATTCGAGATATGAACAACATGTGTCTAAGAAGGGTCGAGGTGAACGACAAATCTAAAACTTACCAACTTAAAACCACAAGAGTCTGAGAGCAAAACTAAAAGAAATAAAAATACTATACGAGTATTTTGACATTCCATCTATTTTCTTGTACTTATATATTAAGGTACAGACAACATGGCAGGATTTCACCTCCCCGGAGACCCTTACTTCCCCAACCAGGGGAATGGGGGTTGGATCGAGGAAGACCCGGAGGATCCCATGGAGGATCTCGAGGAGCCGATAGAGTTTGAAGAAGAGGACATCGATGAAGAGATCGAGGAAGATGACGATAAGGAGGTTGAGGAGGACGATGAATCGGACGCAGAGTCCGAAGTCATCAACCCTCCTTACATGGCAAGAGCACCACCGCATAGAATGGGCTACAATGGCCCTACACCTCCTTGGGCTGACGATATTGAGAGGTGGGGCCGACGCCAGGGTCAGCAACCGCCATTTGGAATGAACCGAGGTTTCTACAACCTCCACCATGGAGGACCAGCGGATCGCACACTTCCTGTCGTGGTCATGCATATTAGGGACATCGACGACCAGGCTCAAGTGACCGCCGACTGGGTGATGCAAATGCGGGCGGCTATGCAGGTTACGGATGCTCGCACGCGAGACCTGGAGCGAGACTTCTATCCAATGGAGCAACTCATGGAAGACCTTGCCACTGCGCGAGTGGAGGTCAGGGAATACCATGAGAGGCACAATGCTCTGGAGGAGCGTGTGCGGATTGCTGAACGCCGGTTAGCCGAGTTGCAGGGCACGTCTACCTCCTTACAGGCTCCGCCATAGGACACTCGTTGTAAGTAGGACCTATCCTACCGGCTACTCGTTGTAGTTTGATTTCCTCTATGTATGTAGGATCGACCCTACGATTAAGTGCCTACACTACTCACAGGGTCGTTGTGCTATCGTTTTTTTTTATTTTCGCAAATGATTGTAGACCTTTCAAAGGTCAATTTTCATGCATGAATGTACTAAGAAAGTTATCATTAATGAAACAGTTCTGTGTTTTATTTGTGATGTTGTTATCTGCTATGTTTTCTCTCTTTATTTATATTTGATATAATACAATTCAATTATAAGTACATTCGAAACACCGTAACCGTTAGAAACAAAAGAAATTCATAAACTCATCGCCGTACCTGTCTCATAGCAGAAAATGCCTAGAGGAAATATTCGCAAGAACACTACAACATTACCACCACCGCCGCCTCCACCGGAGATGAACTCTGCTGCTTTCCAGGCGACATTCTTAGCGGCGGTCACGACAGCTTTAGCACACACTAACCAGGGCAACAACGGGGGAGGCAACGGTCAAGGGACCGGAAGTTCCAATAACGGTGATCTTCAAGGACAACCAAAACCTAGCACTTATAAAGATTTCACGAATGCAAACCGAAGACTTTCAATGGGAGTGGGGGCGTAATAGCTCTCACTCGATGGTTCGACAAAATTGAATCGATTTTCGAAATCTGCGACTATTCCAAGGAGAACAAGGTGAAATTCGCTGTCTGTACCTTTGCTGACAGGGCTTTATCGTGGTGGTACCACCACATCAAGGCCCTTACTCTCCCGGTCGCCAACGCCATGTCATGGGAAGATCTTAAATCAATGATGCTGGAAGAATACTGTCCCCGGGGCGAAGTTCAAAAACTTGAGCAGGAATTGTGGAACCTGACCATACAAAACTCTGATATCGAAGCATACATCGCTAGATTTAGTGAGTTGGCACTTATGTGCCCTGCAATGATAACATCAGAGGGAAAAAAAGGTCGAACACTTTATTTGGGGGTTAACACCTCCAATCCAGGGGAACATGATCGCTGCGAACCCCTCGACCTTCGATAGTGCCAAGCGTCTGACACAAAAATTATACGACCACGGGGATAGAAAAGGCGTGAAAACTTCCGGCGCTGAAACAAGAAAAGAGGACAACAACAGGAACAACAGAGGAAACAAAAGAAAAGGACGTCATAATCAAAAATCATCCAGGAAACAACAAACCATAACAGTTCACGCTGCTACCACTCAGACCATACCAACCCCAGCCGCACCAACGTCGACCACACCAACACCTGCAAGACCTTACGCAGGCACTCAACCGAAGTGTGATAAATGCAGCTTCCACCACAACGGCGCATGCCGAGACTTGCAGTGCACTCATTGCAATCGAAAAGGGCGCACTGCCCGGTATTGCAGATCTCGGCCACAACAAAACAACCGACCCAACAATGTCGGGGCCAGTCAAACCTGATATGGATGTGGAGAGACTGGTCATTTAAAAAGAAACTTCCCCAAGGACAACACTCAGGGCGCAGGAGGATCAGGCAGGGTCCTAACAATGGGGCAGGGGGAGGCGGTTCAAGATCAGGCAGTGGTTACTGGTACGTTTCCCCTCAACAACACTTACGCATGTATTTTATTTGATAGCGGGGACGAGCGAAGTTTTGTGGGTCATAAATTCAAACACCTACTAAATAAACAACCCCAAAAGTTAAACGAAACCTTCACGGTGGAGATGGCTAATGGGAAGACTGAAACAACCAAAGATATATATATGTAGGATGCATTTTAACACTGAATAACCACTCATTTTTAATCGACTTAATGCCGGTTAATATCCGAAGTTTTGATGTGATCATCGACATGGATTGGTTAAGCCCCCATCATGCCGATATTATGTGCCACAAGAAGGCCGTTCGCCTTCACCTACCCACCAACGAAACTCTAATCGTTTACGGCGATAAACCTGGTGTAAATCTTCGTCTTATCTCGTGCATCAAGGCACAAAAGTGCCCGCACAAGAAAATCATGCCTTTCTAGCCCACGTAGTGGACAAACAGAAAGAGAAAAAGAACATCAATGATATTCCGGATGTGCGCGACTTTCCAGACGTATTCCCAGAAGACCTCCCGGGGATACCTCCCATGAGACAGGTTGAATTTCGAATCGACCTGATACCTGGAGCCACATCAATTGCCAAATCACCTGATAGGTTAGCCCCTACAGAAATGCAGGAGTTATTGAGCCAACTAAGCGAGCTCCTCGATAAAGGATTCATCAGGCCGAGCTTCTCACCTTGGGGAGCTCCAGTATTGTTTGTCAAGAAGAAGGATGGATCCTTCAGAATGTGCATCGATTATCGGGAGTTAAACAAGCTCACCATCAAGAACTGATATCCTCTTCCCCGGATTGATGATCTATTCGAACAAATTTAAGGAGCCAGTTACTTTTCCAAAATAGATCTACGGTCCGGATATCACCAACTACGGGTCCGATAAGAAGATATTCCCAAAACTGCATTCCGAACCCGCTACGGACATTTCGAGTTCGTAGTAATGCCCTTCGGTCTAACGAATGCACCTGCAACATTCATGGACCTCATGAACCGAGTTTGCCGACCATTCCTCGATAATTTTGTAATCGTCTTCATCGATGACATACTCGTTTATTCGCGAAGCAAGGAAGATCACAGTCAACACCTAAGGCAAGTCTTGGAAACTCTACGGGCGGAGAAGTTGTACGCAAAACTCTCCAAATGCGAAATCTGGATTCGTAGGGTGGAATTCTTGGGGCACGTAGTCAGTGAAGAAGGGATACATGTGGACCCTTCTGAGATCAAGGCTATTGAGGGCGGGGCAACCCCGAAGACGCCAACGGAGATCAGACAATTCTTGGGCCTTGCTGGTTATTACAGAAGGTTCATCCAGAATTTCTCCAAAATCACCAAGCCTCTCACCACTCTAACCCAAAAGGCGTACCCTTCAACTGGACTGACAAACAAGAAGCTGCTTTTCAAACTCTGAAGCGAGCCTTCTGCAGTGCCCCGATTTTGACGTTGCCAGAAGGAACGGAAGATTTCGTAGTATATTGCGACGCTTCCAACCAGGGTTTGGGTTGTGTGCTAATGCAGTGTGGAAAGGTGATTGCCTACGCGTCCAGGCAACTGAAAAACCATGAGGTGAATTACACTACCCACTATCTCGAGCTGGGAGTTGTGGTCTTCGCCCTAAAAATTTGGAGGCACTACCTTTATGGTACAAAGTGCACCATCTTCACGGACCACAAAAGCCTCCAGCACATCTTGAATCAGAAAGAGCTAAACATGAGGTAGCGGCGATGGGTAGAGCTGCTAAACGACTACGAATGCGAGATCAAGTACCATCCAGACAAGGCTAACGTGGTGGTCGGCGCCTTAAGCAGAAGGGAATACTCGGGCTGCCGAGTAAAAACACTGACCATGACCATCCATTCCCACTTGTCTTCACAGATCAACGAGGCTCAGCTGGAAGCCTCCAAACCGGAGAACGCCGCGAGTGAAGCTCTACGTTGGATGGAAAAGAATCTCGAAATCAAAGAAGACGGAGTTTACTATTTCATGAATCGAATCTGGATCCCAAAATTTGGAGGGTTCAGAGACGTAGTCATGAATGAAGCTCATAAGACACAATACTCCGTCCATCCAGGTTCGGATAAGATGTAACTGGATATCAAATAACACTATTGGTGGCCGAACATGAAAACGGAGATAGCTACCTACGTGGGCAAGTGCCTGACTTGCGCAAAGGTTAAGGTAGAATATCAGAAGCCCTTAGGATTATTACAACAACCAGTGGTACCCGAGTGGAAATGGGAGCGAATATCAATGAATTTTATAACCAAATTGCCTAAATCGGCTGACGGATTGGATGCCATTTGGGTGATTGTCGATCGATTGACTAAATCTGCCCATTTCCGACCAATAAAGGAAACATACAAAATGGAGAGATTGAATCGGATCTACATAAAGGAGGTGGTGAGACTTCATGGAGTGCCGATATCCATCATCTCTGACCGAGATAGTAGATTCACTTCACGATTCTGTAAGTCACTCCAGAAAGCAATGGGAACCCAACTCGATATGAGTATTGCCTACCACCCCCAGACTGACGGTCAGAGTGAGCGAACCGTTCAAACACTGGAGGATATGCTCTGAGCTTGTGTGATAGATTTTGGCAAGGCATGGGATACCCACTTGCCACTAATCGAGTTCTCCTACAACAACAACTACCACACAAGCATTAAAGTTTCTCCCTTTGAGGCCTTGTACGGTCGAAAATGCAGATCACCTCTTTGTTGGGCTGAGGTGGGAGACACCCAGCTGGCAAGAGGACAGTTACCAAACAGCACACTCACAGGACCTAAGATCATTTGGGAAACAACGGAGAAAATCGTCCAAATCAGGGCACGACTCCAAGCATCCCGGGATAGACAGAAGAGCTACGCAGACAAAATGCGAAAGTCGTTGGAGCTCCAAATAGGTGAACGCGTACTGCTAAAAGTATCTCCCTTGAAAGGGATGATACGGTTTGGGAAGCGGGGAATGCTAAACCCACGATACATCGGACCACTCGAGATCCTTGCCAGGATCGGTCCGGTAGCCTATAAGCTACAGTTACCGTCGGAGCTCAGCAACATACACCCTATATTCCACGTGTCAAACCTGAAGAAATGTCTATCGGACGAAACCCTCGTTGTTCCACTCGATGAGATTGGGGTGAACGAGAATCTCCTGTTCGTTGACGAACTGGTCGAAATCATGGACGGAGAAGTGAAGCGTACGAAACAAAGCCGCATTCCAATTGTGAAGGTTCGATGGAGTGCCAAACGCAGACCTGAATTCACATGGGAACGCGAAGATCAAATGATGCAGAAATACATACACCTCTTCTCTAGTTCTTAAGGATAGCGTACAAAAGAATTTCGGGACGAAATTCCCTCTAACGGAGGATGATGTCACAACTAGAAATTTCAGGTCAAAACAAAGTCCAAGGGTCTTGTATATGCAAGTGTTTTAGCTATGATACAACTATGATATATAATTGAAGTTCATATTACCCTAAGCCATAATGATTATAGCAAATCAAATAAGGATCATGATATAGACATAAAGACTTGTGTATATGTTACAATCTTGAACACTTGAACTATAAGGCCAACATAATTAAGTTTGCTAAGACCATAAACACCTTTAATAGACCAAGTTACGCCGTGAACCTCCTTAGTGGACCCCTTTGGAGCGTAAACATTTTAATGGACCAAGTTAGGCCGTTAACACCTTCCTAGGAAGTGTCTTGGGCGTAAACTACTTTAGGATTTGATGTTTGGGCGTAAACTCCTTAAAGAGGCAAGGCTTGGGCGTAAACACCCTTGGTAGACAACACATGTGTTTACGCCTAGGATTGAAGAATTTTAAGTGTTTACGAATTATGAGTTGTCTTTTGCCACTTTCCCATGTAAATCTCAATAAAACATGTATTAACCATCAATAACAAAGCTTTATCCATCAGTAATCCAAGCAAATATCAAATCATCTCCTTATCCTTTGAGATGAACGTAAACCCCACTCCCTATTTCACCAAACTCATTTTCACTTACTGAGAAGTCCGTGAACACTCTAAAAGAATTCAAGCCAAGTTCCAGGAAGCTTATTTCTTCACAAACTCTTCTAGATCGTTGTAAGTATTTCATGCCTAGCTAGAGATTTTACACATTACTTTGTTGAAATTCTTCCTAATCACACATAAATTTATGTGTTAACAACCTTAGGGTATCAAAGTCTCCAAGAAATTCATCAAACACTCCAAGTGTTCTACGCTCCAAACTTTCACCTCATCACTTCCACTACACCTTTTCTCTACCCAAAGTGAGCTTCATACCCCACTCTTTTCAAGTTTTCATTCTTTTTTTTGGGGGGGGGGGGGAATACAAGTCAAATCTTGTTTAAATCCTTGGATATTTGCATGCATTTGTAATTTTAGGTGTTTATGTGTGTTGAAATGTTATTATTTCATGATAATACTCCATAAACTTAAGATTTTACAAATCTCATGATGTTAGAACTAAGTTATCTTGGTGGAGTTTTATATATTATGATATTATGTTAAACATAAAATAATATTACTAGGTAAAAATATGATGAGTTACACTCAAAATGGTAAATTTGTGGTTAAAAATACTTTTACCACTAAAACTTGTGCAAACATTGAAACATAATAGATGTCATGGATTTATATGAGATTTTGGTGGAACTAGTGACAATATTTTAGTCACAACAAAAACAGAATATTTTGTTTACAAAGATCTCAACAAAATTTTCGGTATGTCAAAACACCCTACAAAACTTGGTTATTTTTTATAAAATAAATGTTGCTAGTAAAACAATCATGTTATGTTGATACCATTTCAAGGGTTTTAAACTTAGAACATTATGTCATATTCATAACCTATTTCAAGTTGACAAACTATTAGTGCTTATTTATAATTATAAATATAAATAATTTTATCAAGTCGATATACAAAACAGAGTTTTTATGACATAAATATTTGCGTGTCATAAACTGTCCATCATAAAACTTTCATAAATACAAGTGATAAGCTGTATGTCATAAAGCTGTAGTCATAACTTTACACAAGAAAACATTATTTGCATTATTCCCTAATGGGAGTCAAAACTCGCGTAAATTCCGTTAAGGCTCTTGTGAGATTTTTCCTTCGCCGTACCTACCTAGCGTACATTGTAAGTCCTGTAGCTATAACCAGAGTCTCCTGGAGGGAGAGCGAGGTAATTGTGTATAGATCTATACGGGGTTGACACCCCACACCTGTGATGTTTTCTACAGCTAGATAGACGTTCTCTTCATATTAGTATGGTTGTAACGACTCACATAGAGCAGGGATCTATTAACATTGGAATTACGAGGAATATACACTCCATTAGTTTTATAAAATACAAAACTATGTTTTTTATATTTTGTAAACTGATTTCACAACTTCGGTCTTAGGGTTTTAAGACCACAACATCTTTTATATACAGAAAATATAGGATTTTCTGGGAACACTTTCTTTTCAGAAACAAACAAAGGAAAACCAAAGAACATGCATGCAATTATACACGATTTTGGAACGAGACTCACAAACTACTTTTTATAAGAAAATATTATATTTTCTGGAATTTTACAACTTACTATGAACAAAGACAATACAAAGTTTTTCTACAACTATGCTTATGAACTCACCAACATTCTATGTTGACGCTTTTCAAAACGAAATGTATTCTCAGGAACTCAGCGAACAGGTACTCGAGCCTCGGATCTGGATATATTACTATGTTTAGAGACATCATACTTTTTGGTGATTTTTGTGTAATCGAAGAACAAATACACTTTGTAAACAATGAATGTTGGTATATTGTATTGTATGATGCTTGGTTGCTATGTATCATGTATATTCAACTGCTATGATATTACACAATGATGTCAACCGCCCACGGACGTTTCCGCCGTCCTGGTTCGGGGGTGTGACACCTGCTGACCAAAAGGTCAGGTGCGCTTTGAACCTTCTGAGGTCCGGAGCTAAGGATTGGTGAAGGGTCGCTACTAGTTCTTATTCTGTTGATCAGATGGCTACTGTGACTTTGGAGTAGTTTTATGAGATGTTTCGCTCCCGATATGTTCCGCTGGTGGAGCGGGAGAGGTTAGTGCAGGAGTATCAGGTTTTAGGGTTTTGTTCGAACCCCACGGGGAATTGTGAGGGTCAGCGCATGGTAGTTCGAACCCAAGTGGGGGAGAATTGGTTATTTATGGTGATGTCACCAGGTTGGGTTCAGGGTTTTGTTCGGCAGCCAGGGCTCGGCAGTATATTCAGCACAGGTGTGCGAGTTATTTGGCTTATGTGGTGGATATGCGGGTTGGGGATCAGGTGTCACTTGTCGATGTTCCAGTTGTCAGGGAGTTCGTTGATGTATTCCCGTAGGAGCTACCCTGTGTGCCTCCTGAGAGGCAGGTCGAGTTTAGGATCGACCTTGTGCCAAGTGCGGCCCCTATTTCCAAGGCGCCTTATCGATTGGCACTGCCTGAGATGCGTGAGACGTCATCTCAGCTGCAGGAGCTGCTAGGCAAGCAGTTCATCCGTCCGATCAGTTCTCCGTGGGGAGCGCCGATTCTATTTGTGAGGAAGAAGGATGGTTCGCACAGGATGTGCATCGATTATAGGGAGCTAAACAGTTAACGGTGAAGAACCGTTATCCCCTTCCGCAGATTGATGATCTCTTTGATCAGTTGCAGGGAGCATCTCGGTTCTCCAAGATTGATCTGAGGTCTGGGTACCATCAGTTCAGGGTGAGAGAGGAGGACGTGGAGAAGACCGCGTTCCAGACTCGTTATGGGCATTACGAGTTCGTGGTGATGCCATTCGGGCTCACCAATGAGCCTGCAATGTTTATGGATTTGATGAATCGGGTATGCAGGCCGATGCTCGATCGTTCAGTTATCGTGTTTATTAATGATATATTGGTGTATTCCTAGACCAGAGAGCAGCATGAGGAGCATCTTCGCGAGCTTCTGGGGGTTTTAAGGCGAGAACGACTTTATTCTAAGCTCTTGAAGTGCGAGAGGTTCAGTTCCTTGGACACCTCGTTAACCAAGATGAGATTTTGGTCGATCCGGCCAAAATTGAGGCGGTGATGCAGTGAGAGGTTCCGAAATCTCCCTCAGATATCAGGAGTTTTCTGGGTTTGGCAGGTACTACTGGAGATTTATTTAGGATTTCTCCAAGATTGCAGTACCCCTCACTCGTCTAACGAGGAAGGGGTGGATTTCCGTTGGGGCCCAGAGCAGCAGTCCGCATTTGAGACCTTTCGGCAGAGAGTTTGTGAGGCCCCAGTTTTGACCCTCCCGGAGGGAGTTGAGGATTTTGTGGTTTTCTATGATGTATCTGTGACAACCGTCAAATTTCGCTCAAGTCAAAGTCAAACAAAGTCAACAAGTCAAACCGGTCAACTCCATTAACCCTTGTATGTTAGGGTTTACATTATACAATTCGCTATTTCAATGAGAAAACATCATTTGAAAAATTCATGTGTTTGATTTTCCTTAGCCTTAACAGTGCTAAACAACAAACCAAAGCGATAAAACACTATTGCACAATCATCGGGATTGTGTAAGACACTAAATCATGGCTTAACGGGGTTTATGGACCTTTCGTTGCGAAGCCGGACACTCAAAAAGATCACAAACGAAACCTCTCACAATCTCTTTCACTCAACCTCTCTCTATTAAAATCTCTCCCGAATCTCTCCCAAATCTCTCTCAAAAGTTCCTTTAATTTTTTTGTAATCATTCGGGCCATCCCGACCCTTAACTGGGTCAAAAACCACTTGAAACGGGGTAAAAACGGGTAAAATAGGCTTAAGGACCCAAAATTGAAGCTTCAGGACCGAAGTCCCTGTCATAAAGGAAGACGACACACATTTGTCTGTCGTAACCTTACGACTCGCGTGTTGATGACACGCAATGAGTATCAAGGAAGCCCCTGTCATAAAAGAAGACGACATGCATGTTTGCGTGTCATAATTTTTCCGGTTTTTCGACTACGACTTCGTTTTAACTCCGTTTTTCATTATTTTAACGTGGGATTTTCACCCAAAACTTTATTTTATAAACTAAGGCCCCAAAATATATAAATCTCCAGGGTTTTTATAAAAATGTATTAAAAGAATTGGTGGTTGGACTAATTATTGAGGGAATATTTGCTTTTCCTTATTTTATGACAAAAGCAAGCCACCACCACCTCACTCTATGATCATCCACTCTTTCCCACTACTCCTTGTCACCTTAGTGGACCTTTACACCCAATCTCCAGCTCTTCGCATGTTCTAAGAGCTGGAGGATTGATCCTCTCTCCTCATTCTCCATAAAGTTCTTTCATTCTACACTTAGCAACCAAAGGACACTCTCCAAAATTCTCTCATCTTTTCTCTCAATTTCAAGAACTTCAAGGCTTTCTCCAGGGATTTCTTCCTTCAATTAGTAAGTATCTTCATCATTCACATAATTATTAAACTCCATTCTACTCAAATCATTGATATCTTACACAAATTCCATCTTATTCGGTGTTAGATTCTCGAATCATCAAGACATCTTCTTAGTGTTCTTGGGTTGAACACTTCCTCTATCTCACTTTCATCTACTGAAATCACATAAGGTGAGTTCATACCCCTACATTTACATGTTTTTCTTAAGTTTTAAGGGGGGAATACAAGTAAAATCATCAAGAACACAATTGAACTTTTTCTAACAGATTACATCAGAAAAGATGGACGTTAATCACGGACTGTTTTGGTCAACTTAAATATTTTAGTTTTAAAAACTGTTCCAGGTGCAAGTAGTTCAAACTCTTAGCTTTAAAATGGCTACTTGCACATCTCCATATAATTTTTCTACAATTTATGGTGATTTTTACAAAACTGCCTGTCATTTCAGAGGCAAACCCGGACCAGTCTGTGATTATGAACATTTTCACCTCTGTTAGAGATCACTAAAAATCATGGTAAAATTTACGAACAAACTAGACTCATATTCCAAACTCTCAAAATTTGCGGATTGGGATTTAGAGCTTTGATGATTTTTTTATAAATTTTCTAAGAACAGTAACAGAAACTGTTTTTCAACGAAAAGTTGCTGTTAATTTCATTTCACCTTGTAACATGTTGAGCAAGGTGTATATCTTTATGTGATTATATGTTATTGCAATATATGACATTTTATCTTAATATTTAGACACACATCAGTTTACAAATGGATTTGGTCATATAAAATATAAAGAATAACAAGTGATTATAATCAAAGTACAATCGATACATTCAAACATTTAATAAACTATTTTGAATATAGTTTGCATACATTACCACGTACTACCCTTGGTTGATAAACTATAATAGGTATAGTTTATGATACATTACATAACAAATACATTTAAAAAGGGTACATTTATACAAAGGATATTTTCATTAAGCAAGGTACGGCCATACGGTACCAAGTTTTCATAACACGTAATTCCGTTAATGACTTTGTGAGACATTTACTTCAAATTACCATTAAGTCCTGTATTGTAACCAGAGTCTCCTTGAGGGAGAGCGTGATACTTGTGTATAGATCTATATTGGGTTTGACAAACCCACACCTAAGCTGCATGCAACAGCTAGACCGGCAGGTCTGGGGTGACAAATGTCATAACATTTCCGACGCCTGAAGAACGTCGTTTCAGGCCAACTAGGTCATAGCATGGTTATAATAACTCACATAAAGTATTAATAAACGTTGGAAGTTACGGGAACTTCATTAAAATTTAACGAGTTTATGTCGATTTAAACTTGCATTGTTTTACTATAAATATGACAAATTACTTGTACATTTCGGTCTTTGGGTTTTAAGACTACATTTACACATTAAGGAAAATATTGGATTTTCTAACACAAATACTACTTTCACAAACGAAAGGCTTTTAATAATACCAAACAAAAGCTTATGAACTCACCAACCTTTGTGTTGACACTTTTTCAAACAACTTGTATTCTCAGGAAATCATTAAACAGGTAATCAAGTGCTTTTGAGGATGGGACGCTAAGGCGTCTACTATTTCATATTTTGTCAACATATTGTAATTGATTCGTAAACATGTAATTCATACAATGATGTAACTTTTTCAATTATATATATGTTGGTTGTGTTTGCTTGAATTACTATTACAATTTTTGTTATGATACTATACATGAAGTCCTCCACCCCCGGACGTTTCCGCCATCCTTGGTTTGGGGGTGTGACAGTATCCATCACCGGTTTGGGAGCAGTCCTCATGCAGAGAGGACTGGTTGAGTTGATGCATCTTCGAGTGGTGAAGTTGCAAGGTTTAAATTTGCCATGGAGACTATCAAATGAGGACTTACTCACAAGTTCCTTTTAATGTTGTGTTTTGTTTTTAAAAATAAATATAATGCAATATTATTAATTTATTGCATTTAGTTACTATTGGAATGATTATTTGTATTTGACATATTATATTTTGTGCAATTAGTTATCTTTCTTGTGTATGATATTTTATTTTGTATTATGAGACTTTAAATGTGTTATTTAATTTGAAAATTAGTAAATCTATCATATATATATATATATATATATATATATATATATATGACTATTATAGACTCAAAATCTATGACTATTGCTCTACTTCCTGAGTGCATACGCCAAGGTTATACATAATTAAAGATATTATAGACTCAGAATCTATGACTATTGCTCTACTTCCTGTTCCTTGTTTGGTTGTGGACTTAGAGTAGAGTCATTTATTCGAAAGTCTATTCTATCTCAAATTATGTATAACTGATATGCACTACGTGATTATAGACGTAACTAATAAGGATCACCCCTATAAGTAATTATAGGATTAGGCGTCTATTAATTATCTCTTCTACCCCTATTCTCGCAGGAGCAACATGATGTGTAAATTTTAACGCCCGTACAAAACCTACTTCTACCCACTACCATAACTCCATCTCCAAGACGTTAACAGAAACACCAAGAATAGTTCACTAAAGTGCGAAAATATACATGTGTATATAAATGGTAAGGATATTTACTAAAAGGTTTATCAATGAAATAGGCATGCATTTTATTTCATTGAATCTCACTACTTGGTATTACAAACAATTTACAACTGGTAACTCTAAGATTCTTTAGGTGTACCTCGAAGTTATGTGTAATTAAGGAATGATTGACCTAGAAATGGTGAGTCCGCCTTAGGACCTGTTCCTTGTTTGGTTGTGGACTTAGGGTAGACTCATTAGGATCAACAGTCTAATAAAATTTTAATTACACATAACTGGGGGCATGTCAAGAGAATCTTAGGAGTGGATCAGACATGGAACAAATCACAAGATTATAATCAAGTTATTCCTACTAAATTCATAAGTCTATTTATATAGACCTCTGGTATAGAGTCGTCGGCGTAGTCGTGTCGGCAATCTAAAATATGGCTAAATACATAATACAAACTATAATACCCAAATTATACAAAATTTTCTGCATTAAAAATCAATAGACAAATACATAAAATGAAACTAAAAAAAAAAAAAGAAAAAGAGTATCAAACTATCAAGAGAAAAACACATACAATGTAGATTAAAATCCACTAATGATAACAAAATGGCTAAAAGAAAAGGTAAGGACTAAGGATTGTTAAGTCCTCTCTTCTTATAAATAGCTTTGAAGCAAGCTAGCCTAAGCTTCTTTGTTCTTTCTGTCAGTTCCATACCTGGCAATTTCTCCATCATCTTCTTGTGCCCTGCTAACGTCTCTACCTCCTCCTTTAATCCCAACTCCTAGTTTTTTTAGGTAGATGCAATATATTTTTCGTGTGAGTTCATAAAATTTACAATGAGTTAAGTTTATGTAAATATAAATCAGAAATCGTAGTAAAACAATTGATTCGATGTGGCATATGCCTAGGGCCTATGTTTATGTTATAAAGAAACTAATAATTAAAATTTTAGAAAATACCAAAACTACTTTGGTTACCAAGTGCATGCATACATGCATGAGTAATGTATAGAAGGTTATTATTGTAGTTTACCTTGGCATTTTGAATGAGGGATTGAAGGCTCTTAAGTTTTCTATGAGGCCATCTGTTTATGTTTAGCTCTCTGCATCTTTTCTTCAACAATGTTAACCCTATCCCTAGTTCCTTTGCTGCCATGATTATCGGCATCTCAAAGTACTTCGCTATCTCTTCAAACTCCAATGGTCTCAACCTATTTGCCACCTTCCGGCCACCGTGATCAGTGGTGGCAGCACTAGAACTACCTGTAGCCTCACCACCGGATTTACAGCCTTCACTGAAACTAACCAATGGTAAATTACCATCCTCCCAACAATCCCATAAGCTTATGTCTTCAAGGGGATCAAGATCATGAAACTCATTTCTAGAAATGATGTTATGATCTTTGTTAAGTACTGTGGAAACATTCTGATCGAGCACTTCATGCGATTTTTTCGACAACTCGAAATCCTGATGGTTGAGCAGGTCACCACTGCAAAAATCAAACCATGTTTTGATCAATATAAACAAAATCACTTTTCTGTGCGAAAGATGGTGTAATGAGTGACATTTATATATACCTGAACAGATACTGATGATCAAAGTACTGAAACCGATCGAGGTCATCTATGGGGTTTTGATGATCTGCAGGCGGATCCATTTGTGAGGGAGAAGTTAAAGAGTCGCGATAAGAATGTGCTGATTTATATAAGGGAAGTGGGAGAAGTAACGAATAACAAATAAAGAGGAAATGAATGGTCTTTGAGCCGTAACCTTCTTCTGTGATGATTTATATAAGGTAAGTGGGAGGAGTAATAAATAAAAAATAAAGAGGAAATGAATGGTCTTTGAGCCGTAACCTTCTTCTTCAATTCACACACATATACGTATATATTGCTGCAAATTAGGACTTTTGTGCCTCATGCATTTAATGCATCACATGCCTACTGCATATTCTTGACTTTGAAGCTACGTACCAGTTTCGAATTTCCCCAATAGCACACTTTTCATTAGAAAGTACTCCAAGTCTTCTCACATGCAAATTATGACTTGAGTGTCGCTATAGCTAACTAATAAAACTTTATTTTTATTTTTTAACCCCTTAAATATCAGTACAAGCATCTAACATCGACATTTAAATTCTAAATTTCTTTTTATTACTAAAACTAGCATCTATTCAAGTCTATAAACCATGAATCTTGGGAACACGGCAAAACCCAAATAAGTCTTATCATCTATGTAAAAACTCAGGGTTTTTACCAGTGAATCTATCAGTAGCGGAGCTTGAACAATTAACTTGGGGGAGGGGGCCGAAAATATTATAAACTGAAATTAACAAAAAAAAAAATCAAAATCAAAATTTGAACAATAACCAATAACTCATTTAACAATAACCAAATCTATAAGTTCATAACTTGTAAATCAAATTGGAAAATCGCCAAATCACAAATGACAGCCAAATTAAAAAAGAAACTCAGTAAGACAGTAGTAACGCATAAATAGGCAACGGATTGACTGAAAACAGCAGCAGCAGTGCAATACGCCAACACCAACAATCAACAATCTTACAATCAGAAAAGAAAGAACAGCTGAACATGATATGGGTCTCGGGATTACATACCTGATTTCTGTGAAGTGTGAATAGGGATTTGGGCATTAGGCGATGGCGATTGGCGAGAGTGAGACCAGGCGACTGACTTAGCGAGACAGCGAGAAACGAACAGCAGGCGAGATAGGCAGCGAATTGGGCAAATAGGGATGAATCGATTTTGATTTCTTGATATCGGGCTTGGTAACACTTGCCTATAACCCAAGTGGGGTAACAAAGTGGATCTTCATTTGAGTTGGCCCAGTAGGCAATGTGGGCCTGAAGAGCCGAGGCATGTTATCTATCCACTGTCGAGAGAGAAGAGTTTTTGCAGCTTTGTGAAGCCAGCCTGACGCATTGCCTCTTTCTCTAAGACCCAAGCCTAAGCTCAAGCCATATGAATCAACTCTCGACTTGGAGCGGGCAAGAGTATTGGACCATTCTGATTAGGAATCGGGAGGGGCCAAAGCCCAAGTTTGAAGATAGCAGGCTTATAACAATTTTATTTTGAACTACAATTCCTACTCCTGGCCCCAATAATACTACGCCCCTGGAATCTATGATGGCTAGTGTAAACGTTATGGTCATATATCATTCAGATTCTATGGACTTAGAATGTGTGATTCCGCCTCATTCCCTGTTCCTTGTTTGGTTGTGGGCTTAAGGCGGGGTCACCCATCCAAAATGCCCTTGCAATCTTAATGATATACGACTAGTTTACGCCAATCGACTATAAAAGAACTAGTAGGACTTATAATGCAAATTTCGTCAAAATTTGTTGAAACATTCGTAATGATGGAACTCGCTAACTATAAAATATTCATAGTGGTAATACCAAGGATAAAACAGGGAGTATAAAAGCACACATAGAATACTCTATCATCCTAAAACAATAAACTCCTTTTAAATTGACTCAGCTCAAGTTACAATAAGAAATTTCCAAGGTCGTCATGTGTCCAAGGTCGTCATGTGACATCAGGCAGGTTGTTCCTCGCCATAATCAATTTCTTGTACTACGAGAAGTTTTCCACATCTTTTTTCCAAACTCTTGAAGTCCCAGTCAAAATGCAAATTTCGGGACGAAATTCCCTCTAACGGGGGGATGATGTGACAACCGTCAAATTTCGCTCAAGTCAAAGTCAAACAAAGTCAACAAGTCAAACCGGTCAACTCCATTAACCCTTGTATGTTAGGGTTTACATTATACAATTCGCTATTTCAATGAGAAAACATCATTTGAAAAATTCATGTGTTTGATTTTCCTTAGCCTTAACAGTGCTAAACAACAAACCAAAGCGATAAAACACTATTGCACAATCATCGGGATTGTGTAAGACACTAAATCATGGCTTAACGGGGTTTATGGACCTTTCGTTGCGAAGCCGGACACTCAAAAAGATCACAAACGAAACCTCTCACAATCTCTTTCACTCAACCTCTCTCTATTAAAATCTCTCCCAAATCTCTCCCGAATCTCTCCCAAATCTCTCTCAAAAGTTCCTTTAATTTTTTTGTAATCATTCGGGCCATCCCGACCCTTAACTGGGTCAAAAACCACTTGAAACGGGGTAAAAACGGGTAAAATAGGCTTAAGGACCCAAAACTGAAGCTTCAGGACCGAAGTCCCTGTCATAAAGGAAGACGACACACATTTGTCTGTCGTAACCTTACGACTCGCGTGTTGATGACACGCAATGAGTATCAAGGAAGCCCCTGTCATAACAGAAGACGACATGCATGTTTGCGTGTCATAATTTTTCCGGTTTTTCGACTACGACTTCGTTTTAACTCCGTTTTTCATTATTTTAACGTGGGATTTTCACCCAAAACTTTATTTTATAAACTAAGGCCCCAAAATATATAAATCTCCAGGGTTTTTATAAAAATGTATTAAAAGAATTGGTGGTTGGACTAATTATTGAGGGAATATTTGCTTTTCCTTATTTTATGACAAAAGCAAGCCACCACCACACCTCACTCTATGATCATCCACTCTTTCCCACTACTCCTTGTCACCTTAGTGGACCTTTACACCCAATCTCCAGCTCTTCGCATGTTCTTAGAGCTGGAGGATTGATCCTCTCTCCTCATTCTCCATAAAGTTCTTTCATTCTACACTTAGCAACCAAAGGACACTCTCCAAAATTCTCTCATCTTTTCTCTCAATTTCAAGAACTTCAAGGCTTTCTCCAGGGATTTCTTCCTTCAATTAGTAAGTATCTTCATCATTCACATAATTATTAAACTCCATTCTACTCAAATCATTGATATCTTACACAAATTCCATCTTATTCGGTGTTAGATTCTCGAATCATCAAGACATCTTCTTAGTGTTCTTGGGTTGAACACTTCCTCTATCTCACTTTCATCTACTGAAATCACATAAGGTGAGTTCATACCCCTACATTTACATGTTTTTCTTAAGTTTTAAGGGGGGAATACAAGTAAAATCATCAAGAACACAATTGAACTTTTTCTAACAGATTACATCAGAAAAGATGGACGTTAATCACGGACTGTTTTGGTCAACTTAAATATTTTAGTTTTAAAAACTGTTCCAGGTGCAAGTAGTTCAAACTCTTAGCTTTAAAATGGCTACTTGCACATCTCCATATAATGTTTCTACAATTTATGGTGATTTTTACAAAACTGCCTGTCATTTCAGAGGCAAACCCGGACCAGTCTGTGATTATGAACATTTTCACCTCTGTTAGAGATCACTAAAAATCATGGTAAAATTTACGAACAAACTAGACTCATATTCCAAACTCTCAAAATTTGCGGATTGGGATTTAGAGCTTTGATGATTGTTTTATAAATTTTCTAAGAACAGTAACAGAAACTGTTTTTCAACGAAAAGTTGCTGTTAATTTCATTTCACCTTGTAACATGTTGAGCAAGGTGTATATCTTTATGTGATTATATGTTATTGCAATATATGACATTTTATCTTAATATTTAGACACACATCAGTTTACAAATGGATTTGGTCATATAAAATATAAAGAATAACAAGTGATTATAATCAAAGTACAATCGATACATTCAAACATTTAATAAACTATTTTGAATATAGTTTGCATACATTACCACGTACTACCCTTGGTTGATAAACTATAATAGGTATAGTTTATGATACATTACATAACAAATACATTTAAAAAGGGTACATTTATACAAAGGATATTTTCATTAAGCAAGGTACGGCCATACGGTACCAAGTTTTCATAACACGTAATTCCGTTAATGACTTTGTGAGACATTTACTTCAAATTACCATTAAGTCCTGTATTGTAACCAGAGTCTCCTTGAGGGAGAGCGTGATACTTGTGTATAGATCTATATTGGGTTTGACAAACCCACACCTAAGCTGCATGCAACAGCTAGACCGGCAGGTCTGGGGTGACAAATGTCATAACATTTCCGACGCCTGAAGAACGTCGTTTCAGGCCAACTAGGTCATAGCATGGTTATAATAACTCACATAAAGTATTAATAAACGTTGGAATTTACGGGAACTTCATTAAAATTTAACGAGTTTATGTCGATTTAAACTTGCATTGTTTTACTATAAATATGACAAATTACTTGTACATTTCGGTCTTTGGGTTTTAAGACTACATTTACACATTAAGGAAAATATTGGATTTTCTAACACAAATACTACTTTCACAAACGAAAGGCTTTTAATAATACCAAACAAAAGCTTATGAACTCACCAACCTTTGTGTTGACACTTTTTCAAACAACTTGTATTCTCAGGAAATCATTAAACAGGTAATCAAGTGCTTTTGAGGATGGGACGCTAAGGCGTCTACTATTTCATATTTTGTCAACATATTGTAATTGATTCGTAAACATGTAATTCATACAATGATGTAACTTTTTCAATTATATATATGTTGGTTGTGTTTGCTTGAATTACTATTACAATTTTTGTTATGATACTATACATGAAGTCCTCCACCCCCGGACGTTTCCGCCATCCTTGGTTTGGGGGTGTGACAGTATCCATCACCGGTTTGGGAGCAGTCCTCATGCAGAGAGGACTGGTTGAGTTGATGCATCTTCGAGTGGTGAAGTTGCAAGGTTTAAATTTGCCATGGAGACTATCAAAGGAGGACTTACTCACAAGTTCCTTTTAATGTTGTGTTTTGTTTTTAAAAATAAATATAATGCAATATTATTAATTTATTGCATTTAGTTACTATTGGAATGATTATTTGTATTTGACATATTATATTTTGTGCAATTAGTTATCTTTCTTGTGTATGATATTTTATTTTGTATTATGAGACTTTAAATGTGTTATTTAATTTGAAAATTAGTAAATCTATCATATATATATATATATATATATATATATATATATATATATATATATATATATATATATTAAAACATTTAAAATTTTGACATTCAAAATTATGTGTCATCTTTCTTTATGACATGAGCTATAATGATACGCAATGCGTGTCGTAAATGCGTGTTGTAAATGTGTGTCGTAAGCATATGACATGCAAATGCGTGTTGTCTTCCTTTATGATAGGGGCTTCAATGTCACTCATTTGCGTGTCATCTTTACCCTTTTATGACACACATTGCATGTCATTAAAGACAGTTTTCTAGTAGTGCAAATTCATTTATATTCCCTGATGGTGATAGGATGAGAATTGAGGGATATAGATGGGGATTGGGGTCCACGACCTTGTTTCCATCTCTACAACACCGTGGTGGCCACAAGGTAAAACCTAGGCATCTCATAGGAGAGGTTAGAGTTGTCAATCAAAGGTTTTTGAAGAGAATGGTGTACGATACAATTCCGATAGGGGTTAATTAGTATCATCGTCAAAGGCAAGCCCTCCCCCCCCCCCAAACCTCTCAATATCGGAGACCAACAGTGGACGATGGAGAATCCATTTATTAATGTCACACCCCCGAACCAGACGACGGAAACGTCCGGGGTCTTGGTGTGACTTTCAACATTGTAGTATCATTACAGAGTATATAATTGAAACATAACATCGTCATCATCACACATGTAATATAACAACATTCATTGTTTACATCGAGTATTGTATTTGAATATTACATGCCAAAATAGTCAGATTATGATGAAACAAAATATAACACAATATCCATTAGTTTGTTTCGTTCATCCTGCTTCAATGGTTTCCTGAGAATACAAGTTAATTTAAAAAGGTCAACATAAAAATGTTGGTGAGTTCATAAGCATGTTTATGAAAATGATTTGTATAACTTTGAAACCACCAGAATCTCCTATATTTTCTGCAAACTGTTTAGTATGTTTGTGTCAGATCTTGGATTAATGCATGTGTGTTATTGTTTAATAGAATGTCAAAAGTGATTGAAGAGAATGTATATAGAATGTCCCCGGACAACCTGATGTTGCCCGTAAAAGAAGAATAGTTAATGTTGCTGTACCAACACCGAGGTGGGGTACCAGTGTGAGTAAGTTACCGAGTGATCCAATCATAACAGAAAATAGATAATGTTGCCGTACCAACACTTGCCGTACCAACACCGAGGTGGGGTACCAGTGTGAGTAAGTTTCCTAGTAATCCAACATAAAAGAAAATAGTCTTCCGCAAACTTCCTAACATTAATTCCTCTAAGTGAGCCGTTATAACCATACTAAATAATGACAATTTCACCTGTCTTGGCGTTTGTGAATGCCGACTGAAAAATAGAATAAGGTTATAGTCACCCTAGACTGATGTAGTCTAACTGTAGCGAACAGCTCAGGTGTGGAGTGTCACCCCCGTATAGATCTATACACAAAACCCCGCTCTCCCTCAAAGAGACTTTGATTATAACTACAGGCTACGATCGAACACTTAATAGGTGTCAACCGACAAAAACTCACTAGATCCTTAATCGAATTTACGCGAAGATAAACGTATAAAACTCATTCCAGGCCTAACGAACCATGTAAGTGAGCCACTAGGGCATCGCTAAACATGTGAGTCATTTCAAAACCTAATATGAATGAGATTTTATAACATGTAAGGTATTTATAGACCCAAATAGCACGCAAATAGTATACAAAACCTATCAAACATATAAATGGGCCACTAAGGCCCAATAACCTAGAAATGATCAAAATTAATCCGTTTGTTAGTTTATTGTTGGTTTTAGTTCAAGTATTCACTAAAATAGCATAAAAGCTTACTTTTTGTAAAAATGACGTTCTTGGCCCAATAAGCCAAAAATTTACAATTAAGGCCCAATTTTTGTAAGAATAACACTTTAGTCCCCATTTTGTTCAAAACTTATGTTTATGACTAGTTTGTGGTAAAAATAACATTTTAAACCCATTTTTGTCAAAAATATCATTTTTGGCTTGATTTTTGTGAAAACACACATTTTTCTGGTTTTTGGCTTTTCTGACCTAGTTGTTGGAAAATTTGTAGAAAAATCATCGTAAGTCGAAATTTGGATCCGTAAATTCTCGAAGTTTGTAAAAATTTTCTACTTTGTTTACAATTTTTCTCATAATTTTTAATGGCCTCTAACAAGTGTGAAATTGCTCACCTTCACAGACTGGTCCGAAATTATTTCAAATCTGATAGGCAGTTTTGTAAAATTCGCCAAAAATTATAGAAAAATCGTATGAAAACGTGAGAGTAGTCATTTTAAAGGTATAACCCTGAACTTATTGCATGTTAAACAGTTTTGAAAAATATTATCATTTAGGTGGTCAAAACAGTTCGAAATTGGACCAAAACGTTTCTGTGAAGGGCTGATTTTTGAGTTTAGTTTATAGATCTTTGAACACAACTCATTTTTACTATTTTGAGTGTATAAATCCCAGATCTACTAGTTTACATGTATTATATGTGATAACACATACTTTTCTCAAGGTTTTCATGTAGATCCAAGTGATAAACTTAATATTCTTAACATATTTTTAGATTTATGAAGTAAATAGCACATAATCACCAAATAAGTCATGAAAAACACACATATTCATGCATATACACATAGATCTACATAAAGCAACTTGTATTCTCCCCCAAAACCAAGTAAAAATCGAAAATAGGGGGTATGAACTCACCTTGGGGTGATGGATCGGTTTTGATGAAGAAGTGGAAGAAGATTTTTGATCCTAGCAAGCTTTCTTGAGTAGATCTTGAACTTAGATAGTTCACAGTTGATGATTTTTGTGAAGGATTCCTCTTGAAGCACTTAGAAATCTCGAAATATTGAGGGAAAAGGAGGAGTTTCTAGAGAGTATTTTGAAGTGGCTTGAAATGAGAGAATAGAGGTGGGGTGGTGGTGTCTCGGCCGAAGATAAGAAGGGAGGGGGAGAGAGGATGTGATGGTTACCTAGATGTATGACATTTGAAGATTACTTAATGGTTAATTTGCATGGAAGTCCACCATGCAAATGTGATGTGTCTATTGCTCATTAATTCTCTTCTTTCTTCATTGGGCCGATTGGGCTTAAGATGAATGATATTGAATTAGTTTGGCCCAGTCTTGGCTTTGCTCGATTTTGTGAAGCCCAATAAATATGTTTCGGCCCATTGAGCCCTTAAGTGCATTTATGGCCCAATTTGACATAAAGGAATGGATTTATAGCCTATTAGGGTTAATTGGATTAGTTATGGCCCAATAGGTCCATTAGCGTTAAAATGAATCATTATAGGCCCAAATGGTCCAAAATGTTATAGATTTGTGAATTGAGTCCAATAAGAGAGTCCTAGTCCATAAAGAACTTGAACCGGGATTTCTATGGTTTCCAACCCTTAGTTGAACATATGAGGTGTATTTGAACGAGAATAGAGTATAGTATTCACTTAGAGTACAGGCTTTTACAATGGATGATGTTTACATGAGAATAAAATTTCCTAGCAAAATGCCAGTTGTGACAATTAAAGATAACACTTTAAAAATTAAAGATAATACTTTAAAAATTCATTACTGCATACATCCCTCTACTACAACTCACTTCTTTCTTGTTCTACTATTCTCGAACGCAACCACATGATTTCAAAGACCTCAAGGTATGTCACTTCTCCATGAGCTTCATATTTTCCCATGTTGTTGCTCATTTCTTTACCCCTGTATTCCCCCATAAATGCTCTTTAATAGATTTCGTTTGAGATTAATATAACTGTCAAAGGCAACCAATGATGACAGTTGTCTTCGCCGACAATAATGAGGATCTCAAGTATGTCACGATAGGAGGGGGAAAGTATAAAACAGACAAGGAGTTTTATCTTCTAATCTTTTGATTGAATGGTCACTATGATTTGCTACTCCCCGATGGGATCTTTCTTTTCCTCTCTCGATCGAAAAATATGTGCTTTCCGTTTTTAAAATTTGGAGTAAAAATACAACATGCAAATTTTGGTAAACGACAAAAAGCAATCTTTGGTTTTTGTGTGGGTTTCAAGAGGTTGTGATGAGCAACCATACTACAAATGAAACCATATGAACCAAACACATAATAGACTTTTTCATAGTTGTTTCCAACTTCCAAGTTTTGATAAACCACAATGATATTTTTTCAATTTGACCTTTAAGGATGAGAACCATAAAAAAATCCTAACTCTATGGACCATTTTACAAAATACAATTTTTTGTCTTTTGAGGAACGGATCCCAGAACTAATCATGAAAAAAACAAAACTGAACCTTTTGATTCTTATTTTTTGGTAATTAACTTATATATAATAATTATTAGGTTATAGCCTGTGGGTGGTTACAAAAATAATTAAATTTTTATAGTTACTCATAATTATTAATTAATTATTTTCAATAAATTATTAACTAAGAGATTTATGTTTTTTTTATGTAAAATTATAATCATTGATTCAAACAAAATATGTGAAAAAAAATAATGATATTGTATAATGAAATGTTAGATTGATTATATAAATAAAACAACCACAATAAGTGAAGTAAATTAAAATTGTTATATCGCAAATCAAAAAATTAAGTTGTTGAAATAAAAGTATAAGAAATTACAAATGAAAATTAACATTAAAATTTATTACAAATAATATAAAATGTTATATTTTATACACCAGATTTCACATTAAGCCTAAAAAACAACCAAAACTTGGCAAGAAGGTAGGTAACACTTACAGAAAGGCTTCACGATAAACAAACTTGATAATCATGTAAAACGGTGATCAAATTTGAGAAGATATATAGAAATAACAACAAACTTTAACCCATTTGAGTAACATCTTTTAAAACAAATACCCCTTTGATGGTCCATCAGATTTATGTAAATAAAACACAAGAAAGAAAACTATAAGAAATTATAATAAAACTAAGGCACTTTAATAAATAGAAGCACATGGCATAGGTATATAAACATGGGTACCTACATATCTTGAGCAATGGCAAGCTTGGTAATATAACAAAATAAACAATTCAAAGTATTGATAAAAAAAATACAATGAATAGCAAATATTAAATAGTAATATAGTAATACTGTAACTTGCAAATGAATGAAATAAATACACAAAAAATCAGAGTAATTAAAGCCACAACTTTGTTTAAATCCATTTGCAAGTAATCTATCGTTTAACTTGTTTACTTATATTATATATAAAAGGAACCAAAATAAATGCATAAAAATGTAGAGTATTTACAGCCAAAAACACTTTGTTTAAAGTCGTTAATAAGTAATTGTAATATTCCTTAAAGTGAAAAGAAAGACCAAGTTTATTGGAATTAAATTCCATGCTAACAAAAATTTATCATCATCACATTCAGTGGCGAATATAGAACAAAAAGTTACGTGGTTCCTCATACGGAATTAGATAGATCATTTATATTTTTCAATACAATAAGGTAGGTCCTAATATAAATTTATATATAATTTCAATAAGATATTAGAATTTAGGTAGGTCCTAGGACCCACCTAGAATACATTTAGCTACGCCCCTGATCACATTATAAAGAAATCTAATGTCTCAAAATCAATTCAAAATGTCTAAATATCCTAACAATGTTGCCATCCTTGATGTTGCATTGATATATAAATCAAACAACATAACATTAACGGGTAACCACCGACTACAATGTTGTCATACTAATTTTGTTTTTGCCACAGATAGCCACTCCGACCACTTTGGACAATGTACATTATTTTTATCCATTATAGATGAAACTTACATTTGTTTTTACCGATGCTAAATTAAAAAAGACTATGAAAATTGTTATAAATTAGAACCTTAAAGCATTGTTAAATTGTATAAACATAGTTATACAAATTTAGTTAAATTTAATTATAACATAATGGAAATCTATACTTGTTTGTATCAAACATTCATGAAATGAGTAAAAATGAATACCTATACACAATATTCGACAAAACACACTGATACGAATTTGCAGTTAACGTGCTCTACTGGCTGGTTAAGTGCTTTAACTGTGTGTAGGCTATTCCTTCTTATAACCTGGCAAAAGAACATGGAAAAATACACTTAAATTTGTGAAGGCTAGTCTAAACTCGATTGAAATTTTCTGTAGTAATTGTGTCGACCGAAGGGTTTAAACAGATAGACCAGCCATCTAAGTATCTTTGAGACATTTCGTCGAACACATGGGTTGCATGTTTTATCAACCCGTAATGAAACCGTAAGCCCATTTGACTGTATATAGGGGTGTTTGGGATTACTTTTTAAGTCTAAAAGTTCTTTTGAGGAAACAAAAGCCAAAAGTGGGTTTTAAAAAGTGTTTGGGTAGTATTTTTTGACTTTTGAGTATGATTTAGCTTTAAAAGTCCAAAAGTTACAAAAAGTCACACTTTCTTGACTTTTGAAAACTCACTCTTTTCTTCTTTACAAAAAGTTATTTTGAAAAGAACTTTTGCATCTTCCAAACATCTTTATAACTTTTTAGAAAAGTTAAAAGGCAAAAGTTATTTAAAAAGTATTCCCAAACACCCTCATATAACCTAAGAAGAAAACAACAAATTTAAGGTTCTCAAATCCGTAAAATAACTAAAGAGGCAACAAATCCATAGACTCCCCTGAGAAATTAAATACAATAATTTACAGAGTGGATTACATAGTTGTTGTCCAAACTGGTTTCAAAGGCGAATATGGTGTTATAGGTGATGTCTATAGCAATGTTGGTGGTAATTGAGCTGAAACTAATGGTCTACAGGTCATCAGCGATGCCCTCCACCCATTGTGTTTCAATTGTAGGAAATAAAGTGGAATGGAAAAGAGAGAAATGGGTGAAAGAGGTGAGAAAAAGTGTTGTTTTCCAAGTGGGTGGAGGTGAGAGAGATTCATTTGTAGCTTTGAGGAGTAAAGATGGAGATCTGAGATCTGTAGTACCAGAGAAGGAGATGAGATAGAGAGGAGCTAGCATTAAAATTTTGAATTTTTAACAGGGAATAGGAATTCTTGATTTTTTTGGATACAATAAATCATGCTGATTTTTTGGGATACAGTCTATCCTAATTTGAGAGTAAAAAGGAAAGCATATCTACAAACAAGGGAAAATACCGACAATAGTAAAAAAATGGGGGGTATTTTCAAAAAATAGACACAAAAAATTGGATTTCCGGATATAGACATTGATTCCGTGGAGGTAGCTCCGCGGAGCTCCGCGGAATCTACTGTAGCTCCGCGGAATGGCAAAATCGTAAATAAATGAGTGTATTAATAAAATAAAAAAAACCTCAAGATCCGTTCCACGGAGCTACCTCCGAGGAATGAACTCATTCCGCGGAGGTAGCTCCGAAGAATGGATCTTCAGTTTTTTTTTTTCACATCGATTCTTCAAGGTTTATATTCATTCTCCAACTAATTATTTTCAAGCAAAGATTATCATACTATCATAATTTTTTTTGAAAATAATTAGTTGTGGAATTAATATAAACCCTGAAGAAACGATGTGAAAAAAAAATTTAAGATCCATTCCGCGGAGCTACAGTACATTCCGCGGAGCTCGGCGGAATGCATGTCTATACCTGGAAATTTCCATTTTCATGTCTAAATTTTGAAATTACCCCCTATTTTTTTACTATTGCCGGTATTTTCCCTTAAACAATTAGTAGAATGACACTGTACAAAGAAAACAATCAGATGATTCTATTTTTTGGTATTTAACTTATGAGTGTCGTTAAATTGACACACTGGACACCCTATTTTGTTTTTAAAATATTTTTATTAGTTGAATTTGAATTATTTTCTGAAAAAGTAAAAATTGACACGCTAGACACCCTATTTTGTTTTTAAAATATTTTTATTGGTTGAATTTGAATTATTTTCTAAAAAAGTAAGTTATAAATAAGTTAATTATAGGTTGACTTTGAATAAAACGTTTATAAGGTGTTTATATGGAAAAATAGGTTGTCTTTTTAGCCAACCTCTTAACTTATATATAATTTTTATTTTTATTTCTGAATTTTTGTGTCAAGGCCATTGTGTTTATGAAAAAAAAAATCTTATCCATCACTTCCACATCTCCTCTCCTTTGATTATTGTGCTTGATTATTACTAGGTTATAACCTATGTGCTACACGGTTGACAAAGTAAAACAAAATTGAAATTTTAGAAAACGTAATATTAGTCATAAATTTGCAAAAATATTTTAAAAATAGTTATATGTTTGGGTTAAAAAAAACAAATTATATTAATTATTTTTGTTTAAAAAACAAAAATATGATGATTTTTTAGAGAATAACTAAATAGGTAATTGGTTCAATACTATATAATGATGCAGATATATTTGGTAAAAGATAAAAAATTCAAAAAGATTGATTGAAATAAGGTATTGTTAATTAGTAGGAGATGATCATGATATCCTTTATTATCATGTTGATTTTGTTTGACTTTTGAAATTTGACTTTTGATATTCGTTATTTGATAGCAGGGACGGAAAAATGTGAAAGAACACGTGGATTGATGGTGGTTTATAAGGGGGACACGTGGCTCCTTAGAGAGTCGTAATTCATTACGAAGAGAGATTCGATTATACATCAAACACCACCACAATCATAATCAACATGACCACTCGGATTGTGAAAGAGAAGAGACAATAGCACAAAATACATAAATTTCTTCAGACTCGATGAAGCTCCCAATAGCATACCAGTGAGATAAGTCTGCACCGATAATCCAACCACCCTCATTCGTCTCTTTTTCACATACAGATCAAAAGCATCTTCAACATGGTCCAAACCCTTTTGATCCAAGTTGCTAGCTATCACAACTGCATCTTCTAACCCTGATGAGCCACCTTGCCCTAGAAACGGACCCATCACATGCATAGCGTCCCCAGCAACCGTCACTTTTCCCTTACAAAATGATCCCGTTAGCAACTCCAGTGGTGAACGATATCTTAAATGTGAAAAAGACAACGAACTTGCATCTGCAATTTCGATCATTTTTTTGATTTCTTGAGGATAATCGTTTAGCAACGCTAGGGTTGATCTCCGTATTGACTCAGGATCTTCCCAACTTCTTTCATCTGTTATCATAATTGAACAAAAAACGAAACACGATAAGTAAACGAAGAACAAATAAAGTGAATTTTATGTAAACGTGGCAAAAACGACCTCCAGGAATGAGAGGTTGCGTACAGAACCAGTAGACCAACTTATCGTCGATTGGAGTTCTTCCGACTAGATTGTTGTTTTTCCTGAAACGGGTAAACTCATAGTCGAATGAATGGCCATTGGGGTAGTTTGATAAGCCTCTAACTTCACAAAATGGAAACATCTTGGTAGTTTTGAGATTAAGGAAATTGGCAACGATTGACGTGCCTCCTTCGCAGCCAATGACGACCTACGAGCACCAAGAACTACTATCAGTACTCACAAAAACGGCGAACCAGAATCGATTCAGAACTGCCATTAAAACTGGTTAATTGTAGTTCTTCTACTCAATCAAGTTACGACCTTGGCGATGATGAAGCTTCCATCGTTGAATTGAAGAACTGATTTGGTAGTTTTTGAGTCAAATTTTATAGATTCAAGTTTGCATCCGAACTTGACGGTGGCCGGAGGAAGTGCAGCGTAAAGAGTATCGATAAGATCCTTCCTCCTCAAGCAACGAGTTTCACCTTTTCTATTGTACATCAATAAACAAACGATAAAAAATTGCGTTGAGTGATATTTTTTGAAGTTTTGAAAAATGACCAAAATGTTTTAATATATCTAGAGTAAATTACATTGAGGATTTCTGTTGTTTCCACCCATCGAGCTCTACCATTCGTTCACTACACAGACCGGGGAGTACCGTTAATTCATGAAGATTATCATATTGCGGTAAAATATCACGAGTTAACAAAATTCTTAGGCATCCTTTGGAACAGCTGATTTAAAAAAAGAAAAAAAAAAGTTATATATGGGGATTTTGATTATTGCATCCACGCATATCATTTTATCCTAGCTTACAATTCCTATTGGAGAACCAACTAAACAAAAAAGACACAATATAATCAAATAAATTATTTTTCCTAGCTATATCTGTCAATGACCCATATGAAAGGGCAACAAACCGTATCTAGCACATCTCGACCGGAATTAGCAATTGTCTGTCCATCAATCCACATAAACAAACTTTGCACATTACTAAAAGAAGGAATCAACACATCGACCCAAGCAGCAAGCCGACTCCAAAGTTGCACCACCATCTGACACTGTAAGAACAAGTGCAAGGACATAAAACCGAATCCATGTCAATACCATGAGGATCCACATTACATATAACATATCGTTGGTATCCAAGTTGATTGACTCTAACAACTCCATCAACAAACCCCGCTGTTCATCTGTAGTGCCTCCATGTATGTCCCTCCTCTACACCGATAATCACTAACATGACACTATTGATCCTCCGCCACCACCGCAAACAACATTGGGAACTTAAGACATAATTAACGCAACCTCACCACACCATTTATCCACCAACAAACGAGTCAACTCTTCATTATATTTATACCCACCTTTCTACTAATCAACGTTTATTTTCAAATTAGCAAAAATATGTTACTGAGATTATTGAACATGTTAGGATGACCTCGTGTACCGTCCCCAACTTTGTTTGATACCAAATCGAACTATCGAAGCTCAGTGCTTGTGAGAGCAAGCACACCATGTTCGGACTCTCCATATTATCGTAGCTTGGCTGGGCACTACAATATTTGACATTTACTCATCTTGACATTACATATGTTAGTACAACAGGTGTGCTTTTTCATGCTTGACTCACAGGAAATACACATGCATGCTCTTAAACGGATATACTATGATATCTTAAAGTCATTTTTCATTATGGGTTACATTTATGTCTGTCAATTCGTCTCTAATCTCTTGTCCTATACTCATGACGTGGACTGGGTAGGGTGTTTGTCTCTAGTGTCTCTTGTCCACTTCTTGGTAATGCATCTTTAATTTCTGGGGGATAATTTGGTTTCTTGGTTGGCCAAACGACATGTTGGTTACACAATTTGCTTTTGGAGTATCATGTTCTCCGAGTCATGTTGGTAACACAATTTGCTTTTCGAGTTGCATTGTCTCAGTCAGAAAACAATCTTAGTTTATCTCGACAATGTTAGTGCAATATATTTGTCATGTAACCCGGTTCATCATCAATGTACCAAGCACTTGACCTTCACTTTGTCCGTGAAAAAATCTCTCGTGGTTAGGTTCATGTGTTCCGTGTTCCTTTTCGATATTAAATTGTGGATGTTTTTACAAAGGGACTTACATTAGTACATTTTGAAGATTTCCATCGCAGTCTCACCGTCCGTTTACCTACTATGAGGGTGTGATATAATATATTGAGATATTTAGAATATATGTAAATATATATATATATATATATATATATATATATATATATATATATATATTATAGATTTGTTTGTATTTTGGAAGTTGTCATCTTTGCTATTAATTATTTAGGGACTTCCTGTAACAAATTGTTTGTATATATTTTGTAATCTTATGGAATAAGGGACCCTACTTCTAATATGTACTAAAATGGAGTTAAAAAATAAAGTGGGGACATCAAAATAATGTAAAATATGAGCTTTTGAGTGGCATTGAAAACGCCGTAACGATATTAAAATAAATAAATAAAAATAAAAAAATCAGGAACACGATCCAAAAACGTTGACTTAACACAGGGGCCTTTCCTGTAGCTTACTCTAAAATGTTTTAAATTTATTTGGAGATAAATTTCTTAGAATAATGTATTCATCAAATTATATATCCAAAACACAAAGAGAGGAAAAGTATGAGGTACCTTTGAATAGGTATGGTAGTGCGACGGAGGGTATCAGCCACGCCCAGATGATCAAGAGCTCGCCAACCATTTTGGTGGATTGTGATTGCTGCTCCGGTGATGTTCCTCAGAGATTCCGATGCCTCCATCACTACGCTTTTAATTCCCTTTTTCTGAAGAGACACAGCCGTCGCTAATCCACAAATCCCCGCCCCAATTATCACTACTTCATAATCATTATTATCATCCATCGCCAAGTCTTTCCCCATCTCTTACCACTCTTTGACGTTTTCTAGATGTGAATCTGTGATGATGTCCGTCCTAATTTACATTACATATATATTAGTCGGTGGGTCCATGTACCCACTGGTAATTGAATCTGTAGGTCCCATTAACCAAAGACAGCTATGCAAAATTGTCGCAGATTCGAAATTATAAATCAGCGAAAAACCATAAATTTTTGCTGAAAAGTTTACATCGAAGTTTCAAAAAAAAAAAAAAAAAAAAAAAAATCTTTTGTGAGAAAATTTTAGTATATAGTTAAACCAGTTTAACGTCATAATTTGATAATTAGCTTTTTAAATTGTGCAGAAAATACCAAAGTTCTAAAAAGCTCGCCATAGCGCGCCACGGCTCCAAGGCTTGCACTTGCCGCCAAGCTTTGCTAAAACGCCGTCTTAACTCATATATGTGTATAAAAATGAATAATTGTTGAAAATACATATAAAAATATTAATTATATAGAAGATTGCCGCCTTAAGTCACGCCTTACAAACGTCATGACTCGCCAAGGCTTGGAAAAACTTGAGGTTTGACATTGCCGCCAAGTCACGCCTTACGTTATTTAGAACATTGGAAAATACTCTGTATTTAGAACCTTGGAAAATACTCTGAAATTTGATAATTGTTATCAAAGGAAATCCAATGTTACTTTCTATAGCCCGTCCTAACGGTTGCTTGGTTTGTGTTAGCAACCTAAGTGGGCCAAAACGAAGCCGTCTTACATCCTATTCTTATGTGGGTTGAAATTGTGAAATCATTCAAAAATGGATAAAGAAATTCATCCCACATTTTCTTTCTATTCATTTTTTAATTCATTTGAATGGCGACAAATATTACAATTTAATAATAAAATTAATAATATTTGATACATTCGACATCATTTTATATGGATAAGACAAGTAAGAAAAAAGTAGGAGTATATATATATTTTTTTGAACAGCAGAGTTAGTATTTGTTTGGGATTGAACTCAAAACCTCCTAATTAGAAACTCCTAGTTAAACATAGACATTTTGTTAGCCAACCCGTCAACTAAAAATTATTATTAAAAGAAAAAATATTGAATTTTCTTTTTGAACGACAAATCTAATTTACTTCTTAATTACACATATGTTCGCGACGGAACTTGAACCCTCAACCTCAAGTAGCGTATGCGGCTAAAATGATGTCCTTTTATAACGTATGTGAATTGAACTATTGACCAATTAAAAAAAACTTTTTTATAAATATAAATATATAAATGCATAAAATATATATTATGAAGTGTTTGATAGTTTGTTAGATTGTATTTTGCCGTCGGCATTCCGACGGCACGGCAGATATTGTTGACTGCAAATACCGTCCCTCAACCTATTTCTTTGCCTGTGACAATCTTCAACGGTACATCTCTCTCTCTCTCTCTCTCTCTCTCTCTCTCTCTCTCTCAATTGTAGGCAATAAATGGCACCCCACTGTGACAACCCGAAATTTTTTCCGTTATCCTTACCCAGTTTCAGTTTATAAAATTTGGGTTTTAGTTAATTCCGTCAAATTCCTTAGTTTGGGAAGGACCTTACGTTTTAAATAAATCCGAATTGATTTATTTCCGTTCACGTTAGTATTATTTTTGGTCTAACGGAATATTCTAAACTCAGTTCGATCGAGTTTCGTATTCGAAAACAATGTTTTCTAAGTCAAAGCATAGCATCCGGGCCAAACAACCCTTCGAAAGAAGCTTACGGCCGTAAACCCTGTTTACGACCGTAAACCCTGTTCACGGCCGTAAACCCTCCACCCTACCCCATTGGCCGTAAACTCACCCCTATATAAGGGATGAGTGGCCTTCATTTCTCACTTTACACACTCCAGCAGCTTTCTCTCTCTACTCTCTCTCTCTCTCTCTATCTCTCTCTCTCTCTACAAACTTCGATTTCCCTCCAAGATCTTCAAGAAGTAAGTGTTTTTCCACCTTGAATGTTGTTACAAATCCATTTCTAGTGATGAATCCATGTCTCATCTCCTAAATCTCATCTCTTTCTAGATTTTCTCTCTCACCAAGAACACCAAGAACACACACTAGTTCTTGGTGGCTAAAAAACTCATTTCAAGCTTCCACTACGTAAGTACACTACCCTTAGCTTGTTGGATACAAGAATCACTTGTTAAACATCTAGAAATCGTGACCAGAAGGGTGTTTTACGGCCAAGGCAATCTCCCTTGACCGTAAACTCTATTTATGTGGTGCAAAGTTGCCACAACACCCTCCTAAGCCTAGAAGCGAGGCTTAGAACACTTCCAGAAGGCTAGAAAGGACCTTGAAACACCGAAAATCGCACTTTTCGCCAAGTGTTTACGGCCGTAAACCCATGGACCGCAAACACCTGGGCCGGAAACATATGGGCTGTAAATTCTGTTGGGCCGCAAACCCTTGACCGTACACTCCTGATTACGGCCGCAAACTCCCCTCTTCAATCACATGTGATTCTAACACTTAGTTTTAAGTGTTTCCTAGTCCCTAAGGTGGTTTCCTTCCATAACAAATAGTGTTATGCCCTCACCTAATGTATATATATACTTTTACATGCTAAATAGGATCCGTTTGTGCTCGAGGCTTTATTTGACACTCAGAAATTCCTAGCAACTTACACTCGAATCCCACGTCAAACAGTGAGTTCATACCCCTACGCTTTTCCGAGTTTTCATGTTTTCAGGGGGAGAATACAAGCAAAAGTACAAGGAAACTTGTGCTCAAGTTATCTTATTTTGCATAAAATAATTATATGTTCAGCATGCTTTTAACACAGAAAACCGTTTTACCAAACGATTAAGAAATCAACTCGTAGAAACAGTTTTCAAAACTAAAGCAAGGAACTTGTAAATCTTGTCATAAAATGTGATATTTTATAAAGGATTTATACAAAACATAAACAGGATTTTCGGTATTATTACTTGTAAATTTGTTATTTTAAGTTGGAGACACGTCCTTGGTAACACTCCACCGGATTCGAGAGTGTAGGACTAACCCTTGTAACCAGAATCTCTTGGAAGGAGAGTGTGACTATTGTGTATAGATCTATACGGGACTGACTATCCTGCACCTCGCTGCTAGCTACAGTTGGACCGTCAGGTCTACGGGTGACAAAGTCATAAAAGATACTGGCCCCCGTTACGTGCCATATCAAGTTTAATGTATGGTTATAAAACTCGCAAACTAGATAACAGAGATTTACTTTTGTAATAATGAATCAAGTGAACTAACCTCGAAGTAATAACCGATTTGATTACTAGAGGGTATTGATAATACCCTTAGGATTTAGTTCACCGCCTATTTATTAGTTTTATTTATGTAATAAGGCTAATACATCACACAGAGAGAAAACAGGGTCTTTCAAGGAAACTACATCTAACGATACAAGTATAGTAGATATTTGTACACCTCAGACAAAAACAGATAACCAACTATCAACTTTTAAGGAAAATATAGGATTTTCCTGGGAGAACACAACCTTTCATAAACGAACCGTTTAACATGCAACTAATGGTTAATCAAACATTTTTCATAAGAAAATACAGGATTTTCTTGGGAAACACGTTTCAAAGGCTCAAAGAAACATCTCTTTTACCAGAAATAGACGCTTATGAACTCACCAGCTTTATGCTGATATTTTTAAAATTGCTTGTATTCTCAGGGCAACAATAGACAGGTACTCTTGCAACCTTTTGGAGAAGACGGAGCATTTTTGGAGTCACGTCTTTTATTTTTGCTATATACTGTTATGAACAAACTATGTTTTCAAACAATGTAAATATTCATATTATAATGTAATGGTTGTGTTTACTTCGCTTACTATGATACAACTGTTGTGATACTACGTATGACGTCACCCCGTCCTCGGACGTTTCCGCCGTCCGTTCCGACGGTTCTGGGGTGTGACACCCACCCCACTCATTGTAACATCCGGATTCCCATGTATCTTATTTTAATTATTTATCTTGAGTTTTATAGAGGGACTCGGCGAGTAGACTCTCAGACTCGCCGAGTAGGATCAAGAGTTCTTGTCTGGATTAATGACCGGACTCGACGAGTCGATGAGTGGACTCGGCGAGTCCGCGCTGTAAAGTGAAACCCTAAATCTCAGGGCCTGATCCCTATTTAAAGGCCCTTATGGCCGTCATTTGCGGCCACTACTCCCCTGTGAAAACCCTAGAGAGCAAAGAGAGCTTAGAGAGCAATTTGGAGGCTAATTCTTCATCCTTTGGTGTGATCTTGCAAGAAGGAGTGGGAAAATCCAAGCTAGATCGATTGTGGAGCTTGGATCTGTGTTGTTCATACTGAGATTCACGTTTTGAGGTACAAGTTCCTTCCCATTTCGTGTATTTGATAGATTCCTTGAATCTAGGGTTTCCTTTGCACAATTTTGAGTTAGATTGTGAAGCATATGAGGTCCCTTTGGGTATAGATGATAGATCTGGACCTTGAGAGGTCCAAAAGGTCCCAAGCTTCCAGCTTTATGAGGTTTCATGTGAGCCTTGAGAGTAGAACCCCATTTTAAAGGTTATTTCTCCATTTTTGGTCTTATAAGCATTGCATGAACGTAAAGTTTGAACCTTTACGTGACTTTCGAGTGTTAGAAGGTTAGATCTACTGGTTGGTGAAGCAGATCTGACCTCAAAAGATCGTTTGAGTGTTTTCATGGGAGGAACTCGCCGAGTCCATAAGGGACTCGACGAGTCGAGTCGGGGTTGCCCCGCGATTCGTGACAGGAGGAACCCGTCGAGTGGAAGGATGATTCGACGAGCCAAGAGAGGCTAGAAGGATTCAGAGGACCCGCATGGACTCGCCGAGTCGCCCATGTGCACTCGACGAGTCGGGTCAAAGTTTGACCGTTGACTTTCGTTGACTTTTAGGGTTTTGGTCAACATTTGGACTTTTGGGTCAAGGAGGGGTAAAATGGTCTTTCACCCTTCTGAGGGATTGTAGAAGGGGATTTAATCTAGCCTTTGAGAGCCATTATTTATTTGAGGATATTGTGTATGTGATTAGACGAGGGCTAGATCAGTGTATTCGTGTGCGAGATCATCCGAGATACCCGAGGTGAGTCTTCTCACTATACATTACCTAGAGTGGTATTTATGTGTAGACCGGAGGGTCTTGTATGCTATGTGTATATATGAGATTATGTGCATTGTGTTATATGTATGCTATGTGTTGAACAGACCGGGCCGGAGAGCCCAACGATATAGACCGGGCCGGAGGGCCCAACGATATAGACCGGACCGAAGGGTCCAACGACACAGACTGGACCGAAGGGTCCGACGAGCTATGACCGGGCCAGAGGGTCCAACGAGCTACGGGACTGGAGGGTTCCGCTGAGACACATCGACCGGAGGGTCGTACTGTAGCCTCGAGTGGCGTATGTGTTGTATGTGGTATTTTGGGGAACTCACTAAGCATTTATGCTTACCGTGTTGTATGTTATGTGTGTCAGGTACCATTGAGGATCGCGGGAAGGCGCCGACATGATCAGTACACACTCATAGAGATTATGTTGAGATTCTGGGAATTGTTTTGTGATGATGACATTGGATACATTATGTTTTGATGTTGTTTTATGATTAAAAGTACGATTTAAAAATGAAAAATTGTTTTGGAAATTTACGTTGTTACAAGTTGGTATCAGAGCCTTGGTTTGAGGGATTCGGACGCACCTTCGGGCGAATCTGAACTCAAACTGAGGATTTGAGGAATTTTTCGCAATAAAACAATTTTTCTAAAAAGAGTAAAAGGTTTTGAGACGAGCAGAACAGAGCAGTGTGTACGGTCAGCCAGCGCCCGAACGGTGATTTCCCAAAATACCCTTACATTATGTGTTATGAGATATGATATGATATGATATGTTATGCATGCTAGAATAGGCTAGGTATTCATATTAGGACTAGAGTGGCCTGATCTGTGATGCCTTAGCCTAGGAGATTACTGCTACTATGAGATGCTTGAGAGTGAGTAGGTAGCAGCGAGGAGCTGATGAGGGGTCTACCGAAGGGTAGCCTATGCTAGCGAGATGTAGAGTACTTGAGATCTGGGATCCAAGGAGGAGGACTTGGGGTGAATACTGATGCGGTGTGGACGGTAGTATAGGGACCGTACTGATGGGTTTTAGGTACAACAAATAAACTAGAAAAACAATTCCTAAGTTCACATGCAACCTACTTTGGATCTATGTTTTAACTATTGAACATACAACTTTGAATTGCAATACAAGAACCCTAGAGGAGAGAGGCTATTATCGAAAATAGTAAACTAGGGTTTAGGGTTTACATACCTTTCAATTGTTATAGCAAACAATTGATATTCCCTTGATCTTGATCTTGATCTTCTTGGAAGCTTTAGCACCACAAGTGTAATGCCTCTAATGGAGTCACACCCAAGAACTAGCAAGAAGGAAAGTAGAAGAGAGAGGGGAGGGAGTATGCAATTTCGGCCACTAGGGTTTCTTCCAAAGAATTCAGTACCCAAAATGTGAGCCAGGAGGCTCCTTAAATAGTTGAGGGAACTAGGGTTTAAGGGAAACCCTAGTTATCCTTTGCTTAGGGCCTAAGCAAACCCAAGGGCCTTATCCAAGCCCCTATGGACGAAATTATTAGGGTTTCCCCTAAAGATTTCGTCCACCCTCTTCCAAGGGGGTTCTAGAGCCTTCCACTCAACTATTAGATAATTGCAAACTAGTCCCTGCACCTTATAATTAATTCTTTTAACCCCAAAATCAATTCTGGTTAATTTCTGGCTAACAATTAATTAAACATAATGATTTCTAATTAATATATTAATCCAATAACATATTAATAAATCATTTATATATATATATTAATTTATTAATCTTATAAATTAATATCTCTCCTTTCATAATTTCCTTGTCCAGTTGCTAGGTTGAGGGCAACCCAAAAGGACTGTGCTGCTGTCAATTCAAGTACATACCAATTATAGTTATGGGCTTAGACACCTAATCCAACACGTACTACTGAAGACACCGGATCAGTGCGCAGTCCAAGTAAGAATCTTTTGGGTACTAGGGAACAAGTAGGGTTGAGTTATCGAGTGCGAGTAGACTCGAGCGGGTCTCTGATATTTTATGTTGTATTTCAGAGAGACATCATGGTGGGGACACGCCAGACACCTGAGAGCAGCAGTGTCAGTGATGAGGAGACCCGCCGATTGATTCATGAGGAGGTGGCTGCGGCCATCCGAGCTGAGATACCAGAGATGTTCGGGTCTATCAAGACCACGTTGATCGAGTCTTTTGATGAGCAGTACGCCGCTCTTACTGATGCTGCTGTTGTTGCGGCCACCGCAGCCGTCGCTGCTGCCAGGCCACAGGGAGGTGACTCGTTGCTGTACCGAGAGTTCAGCAACACGAAGCCACCAGAGTTTGATGGGACACAGTATTCGATCGCTGCGATGAGATGGATTGCTGATATTGAGGGATGTTTCTATACCTGCTCGTGTCCGGAGCATTTGAGAGTACGGTTCGCGCTGAACCAGCTTTGCTTGGGGGCGAAGGACTGGTGGAAGTTTGTATCGGCAGATTTCACCCCCACTGAGCTTACTGCGGTGACCTGGGAGAGGTTCACCACTATGTTTCATGATGAGTACGTTCCCCCTGTGGAGAGGGAACGACTGGCTCAGGAGTTTTTGACCCTCAAGCAGGGTACTTGTGACATCCCCATTTTTCACGGCAAGAAAAGACCGATTTTGTTTATGCTTTATAAAAATCAGAGTACCTCTTTTAATAAAAATGTTGCGGAATTTGTTCCCAAAAAAACATGATAAATACGTTATCAAAGCATTAAATTAGAGGGATAAGGATTAGGATTAAATTAATTGATTAATTTAATTAGATAATCCTTACAAGATTTAATAATTTGATTAATAGTTAATTAATAGATAAATATTAAATCTAGTTAATTGGTTTATTTAAATTTGAATTTAACAGCTTAAATTTCGAAATTTATATAAACCCTTGAAGTTTTAAAAGGTTTTAAAACACACCTTATATATATATTATAATTAAATGTTTAATATTATATGTATAAGAATATGGTCAGTCAAATCGCTAGTATGCCTCATTCACGAAGCTAATCTACAAGGGGGGTATAAGGAAACTGCCTATAAAATGGTAGTTGAATGGGTGTCCACTCTCACCCACCGCTTCCTTGATTAGTGGAGGGTCGTTAGCAGAACGGATTTGATAGGACAACTACTTCTCATTAAAAGTATAATGATATTAAAAGTACTAGAACATTATTTTCAAAAATCTCAACTCTAGTTACTTTAGGAAAAATGTGAAAAGTATGCTAATCCATGAAATTGCACATTATGCTTTATTGGTCGTTAGTGGAGCGTGTGTGGTTAACCAGCACACTAAAAGGCACTAATAAAGAGTAGTAATGGGTATCTCATAATTGTCATTTTGATGGAGCGTGTGTGGTTTACCAGCACATCAATAATTAATGATAAAGACAATGAGGTTACCAAGCACATTTGCATGGTTATTCACATCTTGTTTGTGATCCTCGGCATCCCAGTCACAAATAGAAGAGCATAATATGAGATTAAAACATGTCATTGAATAGTTTCAATGTATCTCAAAAGAATTAGGAATTTCACTTCGTTTGTTTCGTCTAATGGTGGAATTGGTGAATCGTCATTCACCTACCTTTATGAAATTTGCACTTGGATCTCGGCATCCCATTTCTGAGTTGTGAATCTTCATAGTTGGATCCTAACCTTGATATTATATCTTTGGGTTATTTTATTAAGGTATCTTGAAATCTAACTAAAACTTTCTCTTTTTTTCAGATGTCTACTCCTGGAAACACTTCTGCTTCGTCCTCCTCCAACCAAAACTTCTCTTTGCTCAATATCTGCTCCAAAGTCGTTATGGATGGCTCAAACTATAACGATTGGATGCGCAACATCAAGATGGCTCTTCGTTTCGAGAACAAAGAATATGTTCTTGAAAAGGAGCTCAAAGAGCTTGATGAGAATGAAGCTACTCCTGAAGATCTTGCTGCCTACAAGAAACATTACGATGATGCTAGCAAAGTGGCATGCATCATGGTGGCAACTATGTCCCCAGAACTGCAGAGGTACTATGAGGACTACTGGCCTTTCGAGATGAACAAGGACCTTATGGAAAAGTACCATAAGCGAGCTCGTCAAGAAAAGTTCGAAGTAGTCAAGTCACTCATGGCTTGCAAGATGAAAGATGGGGAGTCGGTTGTGTCACATGTGCAAAGAATGCAACGCTACATAAAGCGTTTGGTCAAGCTCAATATTCACTTTGATGAGGAATTGGCCATTGACATGGTCTTGAACTCACTTCCTGAATGTTATGGTCAGTTTATTCTAACTTACCATTTGAACAATACTGAGCAGACCTTGGCCCAATTGCACAACTTGTTGCAGACAGCTGAGGCAGGGATGAAGGGTAAAAGTATACCCCCCACACCTACGAGTGCCCCTGTTTTGGCTATTGGACAGGGAAAGGGGAAAAAGAGGAAAGGTCCTCCCAAGCAAAACTGGAAGAGCAAAGCTGGGTCATCTAGTAATGGCCCAAAGGCTAAGCCCAATGGTTCCACTCCCCATGTTTCTGATCCAAAAGAGGCAGTTTGCTTTTACTGCAACCAAAAGGGGCATTGGAAGAGATCTTGCCCACAATATCTGCAAGATATCAAGGATGGCAAAGTGAAGCCATCTTCGGCAGGTATTTACACTATTTCTGCTAATAACTCATTATCTTCTCGTTCATGGGTCCTTGATACAGGATGTGGTTTTCATATCTGTTCTGATTTGCAGGGTCTAAAGGAAAGTGAGGAGATAGAGCGAGGAAGGATAAACCTGATCATGGGAAACAGAAAGTCTTCACCAGTAACCAAGATCGGATTTTATCAGCTTCTGCTTAGTAATGATGTTAGATTAGATTTAATAAATTGTTGCTATTCGTCTGAGATGACGAGAAACATTATTTCATTTCATGCATTGTTCAGACAAGGTTTTACATATTCTTTTAATGATTTGAATGGTTCAATTTCTGTTTATAAGAATGGTGTTTTTATGTTTGAAGCTTTGCCTTGTAATGGTGTGTATGAAACAGTGACTTGTGTTGATAGCCTAGGAAATAGTGTACTTAATATTGACTTGTCTAATAGTGTAGACAAGGCATGCTTGTGGCATTGTCGTCTTGGACACATTAACAAGAAACGCATAGCCCAACTCCAAAAGGATGGAGTGTTGGAATCATTTGACCTAAAGTCAGATGATATGTGTGAATCTTGTCTTTTGGGAAAGATGACAAAATCACCATTCACAGGGTCTTGTGAAAGAGGTGAAGGTCTGTTGGATCTCATACACACAGATGTGTGTGGGCCCTTCAGATCAACTACAAGAGATGCTAATCGATTCTATGTGACTTTCACTGACGATTATAGCAGATATGGATATATCTACTTGATCAAGCATAAGTCAGAAACTTTTGAAAAGTTCAAAGAGTTTAAGCATGAAGTCGAAAATCAATTAGGCAGAAAGATAAAGATACTTAGATCCGATAGAGGCGGGGAGTATCTTAGTATCGAGTTTAACGACTATCTGAAAGAATGTGGGATAGTCTCACAATTGACTCCTCCTAGGACACCACAGTTAAATGGTGTAGCTGAGAGGCGTAATCGAACCTTGTTAGACATGGTTCGTTCTATGATGAGTCGGGCTTCACTTCCCATTCACTTCTGGGGGTATGCCTTAGAGACAGCCGCCCACATCCTCAATCTTGTCCCTACAAAGAAGGTTGCCAAAACACCTCACGAAATGTGGACAGGGAAAGTTCCCTCGTTAGCACATATTAAAGTCTGGGGTTGTGAAGCTTTCGTAAGACGAGAGACTCACGACAAGCTAGCAGCTAGAAGTGAGAAATGTGTTTTCATTGGTTACCCAAAGCAGTCTTTTGGATATTTGTTCTACAGGCCTAGTGAAAACGTGGTCTTTGTAGCACGAAGAGGAGTCTTTCTTGAAAGAGAGCTCATATTCAAAGAGGACAGTGGGAGCACTATTGACCTTGAAGAAATTCAAGATTCAGCCAATGAAGGAACCTTAGATGACACTAGCACTCAACCAGAGGAAACAGTTCCTGTTGAACCAATCGATAACTCATTACCTCTTAGAAGATCCACTAGGGTGAGTGTGCCACCTGAGTTGTATGGTTTTCATATTACTTCAGATGGTGACACATTCATAAGTGACAGAACACTGGTAAACTTAGATGAACTAGTCACTTATAAGGAAGCAATGGAAGGCCCAGAGGCTTCCAAGTGGAAAGAGGCAATGGACAGCGAGATTAAGTCCATGTATGACAACCAAGTTTGGAATTTGGTTGATAGTGCACCAGGTCGTAAGACAGTTGGGTGCAAATGGATCTTCAAGAAGAAAACAGACATGGATGGAAATGTGCACACATTCAAGGCTCGACTGGTTGCAAAATGTTTCACTCAAACGCCAGGGGTTGACTATGATGAGACCTTCTCGCCAGTGGCTAAGATTAAATCTATTAGGATATTGCTCGCCATAGCTGCCTTTCATGATTATGAAATCTGGCAGATGGATGTCAAAACTGCTTTCCTTAATGGGAAGTTGGCTGAAGATGTTTACATGAGTCAGCCAGAGGGTTTTGTTGATGCAAAGTTCCCCAATAGAGTGTGCAAGCTTGAGAAATCCATTTATGGATTGAAACAAGCATCTCGCAGTTGGAATCTTTGCTTCCATGAGAAAGTCAAAGAATTTGGTTTCTCTAGAAGTGAAGATGAGTTCTGTGTGTATATCAAGGCTAGTGGGAGTATAGTAACTTTTCTGGTGTTATATGTCGATGACATATTACTCATTGGTAACGACGTTCCAACCTTGAAAGAAGTTAAGTCTTGGCTTGGAAAGTGTTTTGCCATGAAAGACCTTGGAGAAGCTGCCTATATTCTTGGGATTAGAATATTGAGAGATAGAAAGAAGAGACTAATTGGACTTAGTCAGAGCACATACTTGGATAAGGTACTAAAGAGGTTTAGTATGGAAAATTCCAAGAAGGGAGAGCTACCTATCCAGAGCAATACCAAATTGAGTAAGACTCAATGCCCGAGTACAGATGAGGAAATAGATGACATGAGTCGTGTACCTTATGCTTCCGCTGTCGGATCGATCATGTACGCTATGATATGTACTCGCCCTGATGTGGCTTTTGCTTTGAGCATGGTCAGTCGCTATCAGGGAAACCCAGGTAGAGCTCATTGGATAGCAGTAAAGAATATACTCAAGTATTTGCGAAGGACAAAGGACTGGGTCCTTGTACTTGGTGGCAATGATACTTTGAGAGTAGATGGTTACAGTGATGCCAGCTTTCAGACGGATAGAGATAACTTCCGTTCTCAGTCAGGCTGGGTATTTTTACTGAATGGAGGAGCAGTTACTTGGAAGAGTTCCAAGCAAAATACGGTGGCTGATTCTACTTGTGAATCAGAGTACATAGCAGCAAGTGAAGCGTCGAAAGAAGCAGCTTGGTTGAGGAACTTCATCGGGGATCTCGGAGTTGTTCCAACCATCCAGGAGCCTATGGAACTGTTCTGCGATAATGAAGGAGCGGTTGCCTTGACAAAGGAACCGAGAGATCATGGTAAGACCAGACATATCGACAGAAAGTACCATTTCATCAGACATAGAGTAGAAGAAGGCCATCTTATAGTAAAGAGGGTGTCATCTGAAGATAACCCAGCAGATCCTCTCACAAAGGGTCTGAGTAGGGCTAAGCATATTCAGCATGCTCGAAGCATAGGACTGAAAGATGATATTAGTTTTAGTAGTTAGATTAGTTTTTGAGACTTGTAACAAAGTAAATGTAATTGACTTTTGGTGATTAAATAATAAAGTATTATTTATAAGTTTGGCTACTACCTTTTGTCAATTGTTTATTATTGTGTTTCATTTTTGCATGTTTTACTTCCTGAATAATGAGATTATTCAAACTCCACAGTCGCTCGTACTCTTGGAAGTAAGTAGTGAATTAAGACTGTCATGAATTGGATTGCAGATTGTCTAAGGATAGACATGGCAATAGAATTGCTGCAATGTTCATGAGTACTCAGAAATTGAGATTTGAGTATTGGATAAACCCTCGCTCAGAGTATCACTTCATGGAATTCATCACGAGTAATACTGAGACGATAATATCTTATAATCTTGAAACGAAGATATATGAGTTGTAATTTACAAAGTCGGTAATACATTGGTGATACGAAACCGCATCAGTAACTTGGTGTTATAAAACGTATTGTCATGTATAATTTGATGAGTAAAAGATACAAGCATATGAGTCAACGTTTATTCGTTCCTTTTGCCCTAACAGGAAAAGCGATATCTGTGGGCCCCTCGATGATTTGGTGTTGACTTATGTGCTGGGCCCAGCCAGGACTAAATTGATGTGTTCAATTAGAAGTCCTACATCATCACAAATCAGGAATCGGGAAACATAGATTCTGGACAAAGAGATTGATTACATTCCATGTCTTATGTCTAGGGATATCTAGCAGAACGAAGGATTATATGATCACTTATCTTAGGACACGTAACTGACTGGGTCAGAGTTCGGCAGCAGCTTTTGGAAGCTACAATTTGCTGGTCAAATTTAGAAGGCATACTAGCAATTATAGTTACAGACTTATCCAAGTGGGAGACTGTTGGATTAGGTGTCTAAGCCCATAACTATAATTGGTATGTACTTGAATTGATAGCAGCACAGTCCTTTTGGGTTGCCCTCAACCTAGCAACTGGACAAGGAAATTATGAAAGGAGAGATATTAATTTATAAGATTAATAAATTAATATATATATAAATAATTTATTAATATGTTAATGGATTAATATATTAATTAGAAATCATTATGTTTAATTAATTGTTAGCCAGAAATTAATCAGAATTGATTTTGGGGTTTAAAAGAATTAATTATAAGGTGCAGGGACTAGTTTGCAATTATCTAATAGTTGAGTGGAAGGCTCTAGAACCCCCTTGGAAGAGGGTGGACGAAATCTTTAGGGGAAACCCTAATAATTTCGTCCATAGGGGCTTGGATAAGGCCCTTGAGTTTGCTTAGGCCCTAAGCAAAGGATAACTAGGGTTTCCCTTAAACCCTAGATCCCTCAGCTATATAAGGAGCCTCCTGGTTCATGTTTTTGGACACTCTTTCTTTTGAAGAAACCCTAAGGCCGAGATTTTGCATACTCCCTCTCCCCTCTCTCTTCTACTTTCCTTCTTGCTAGTTTGGGTGTGATTCCATTAGAGGCATTACACTTGTGGTGCTAAAGCTTCCAAGAAGATCAAGATCAAGATCAAGGGAATATCAATTGTTTGCTGTAACAATTGAAAGGTATGTAAACCCTAAACCCTAGTTTGTTAATTTCGAAATTAGCCTCTCTCCTCTAGGGTTCTTGTTTTGCAATTCAAAGTTGTATGTTCAATAGTTAAAACATAGATCCAAAGTAGGTTGCATGTGACGAAACCTAGTATTATTACCACTAGAGTTTAGTCTATTATTCGTCGAGACTAATTAATAGTCTAGCTATTATTACTATTATATAAGCGTTAAACAATACTTATATAACCCATAATAATAGCTCAAGTACTTATTATAAGTTCCTAATAACGTTACTATAATTAAATAAACGATATATTAAAAATAGCGTAGGCGTAGCTCACTTACAGCGGGTTTTATAGAAAACCGGGCTATGCTTGGAGCAGCATTCCCGAGCTGAAAAGCTCTTCTTCTCGGAGCCGTCGAGCACTCCGGGGCTTCCGCCTCATGCTAGGGAGGTTCCCTAGGCTTTTCGGGGGGTTTGGGGGGTTAGAGAGAGAAACTAGTGAGAGAAAGAAAGAATGGGAAATGTATGAAGAAAATGAGGGTGGGGGAGGTTCTATTTATAGGGTGAAAAATGGCTGAACTTTGTGCCACATGTCACCATCTAGTGGCAAGACTTGGGGAGAAAGCAATCGCCAAGATTGTGCCACATCACCCATTTTCGCACAGTACACTTCCGACTTCTAAAATCCGTAACTTTCACATACGTCCTTCGTTTTTTACGTTCTTTATATCCACGCGTAGGTAAAAATAAGATCTACAACGTTTATTTTGACTCCGTCGGCTAATTCTCGACCGATCTTAAATTTAACAGTACGAGGAGATTATACTGTTAAATGTCCGCGTAAAATTCATAACTTCTAAATACGGACTCCGTTTTCGTCTGTATTTTTACCGTTGAGTTCCTATTAATGAGGTCTTCAATTCTCCTTTAGGTCGCATAGGCCAAAAACCGCTCGATCTAAAATTCGAGTTTCGGGCCGTGCACTGCTATGCCAAATCTTAGAAAATTCATAACTTCCTCATACGAAGTCAGATTTGGGCGTTCTTTTTATGGACGCTCTCGGTTTAACATATTCTACGACTTTCGTTTAGATTACTAAGGCCAAAAAGTCCTCTATCATAAATTCACTATTTACGTCTCCCGGTGCCGTGCCGGTTTTGCCGTAAAACTTCGACGGGCCATAACTTCTTCGTTATAACTCGGATTTCGGCATTCTGTATATGTACGGAACCCTTGTAACATATACTATGACTTGGTTAAGATTATTCATTCTAAATAATCTTCGATTAAAAAGTCATTTTTGACGCTTATCGTCTCTAAATTGACTAGCCCGGATCTACGGGCGTTACAATTATCTCCCCCTTAGGATGATTACGTCCCGGAATCATCAACGAAACAGGGCTCACATGATGACTCCATACATTATCTCTTCATCCTAAGTAATAACCGTATCTTTGATGTTTCTTCGAACGAATATCTAACTCTAAGACTTCCTGATTGCAGGCGGTGCTCGATCTTTCACTTGCTCCCTATCTCACATTAGACTCCAAATTATGACCTTCAAGTCACAATCTCGATCCTTACTGGAGACTGCTTCTTCTTCTTAACAAACTTAAGATAAGTTATTTTATTACTAAAATGGACCGATGTGTCATATTCTAATGACTTATCATCGTATGTTCCCACGCTTAGACTCAGGTCTCTTAGAGTCTCCCAGAACAGACTATATGTTTCTTCATGTTCTAATCACATCTTAAAAGGTAGCATTTCTAGCTACAAGCAACTATCACGATACCTCTACCGATCGCTTTGATTATCTTTTATTTCAATCTTCCGACTTAAGTCAGATGCTACATCAAACTTGGTTCTCTGAACCACGTAACATACTTATCGTAGTCGGACTCAATTCGATATGACCACTAGGGTTGGAATAACAATCATCCTCTTAGTCATTACCGAAACGATGGTAACGACATATTTGAATAAAACGGTATCAATTACTAGCTTCTTGGTAACCTTGTGACTTTCCCTGATCCAAGCGTGAGTCATGTGCTTCCGGTAGTATAGGCCTCTACTACCATTCACACCTAATCATACTCGTCCCAAGTATTGTCTCGCAGTTCTCCAAGTTATTATCACAAAAACAATTTTAACACATACAAATGTGTCCAAACAATCATATAATTTTTCCCTAGACTCTACTAGGACTTCCTCCATGCGTATCTTCAATCATCAATTCTGCTTCAACTCGGTTGGTGGTGGAAATGCCATACGATGGGACAACTTCGGGAATTACACCAACCGTTCCATCATCTCGCCAATCGAAGGTGTACTTCGGACGTACCGTACTCCTCTAAACGTACTGCCTGACATATTCTAAAGGCAAGATACCACTCTTACGATATCTTCCGATAGGTGTCATTCATTATCATAAGAATTTTCATTTATTTTATTTACTCAATCCTCTATGAGTCTTCACCATGACGTTATTTTCACGGAAGCATGCATTCAGTGCATTGAGACGAGAATATAGATAGAGAAGATTTAGACGTGTAATCCTCCTTATTACTCCGAAAGTTACATGCCAGTTCTAATACCGTAATCAAACGTTTAGAAATCTGAACACATAAAATTTCCAGATCCGGTCGGCAACAGACCATAGATCCGATCAAACGATAACATCATAAAACATCACAATCATTTAGCACATAAAGCAATTTAGGCATCTTCCCTAAATGAGCTAGTGCTCGTGTCTATTTAGGTGTACTTTCCTAAAATTTATTAGACACACTCCTCACCATCATTGCTTAGCATTCTAAGTTTAAGTCTAGAAATAAATCCATATTCCTAGTTCGCTTAAACCTGGCTCTGATACCAACTGTGACATCCCCATTTTTCACGGCCAGAAAAGACCGATTTTATTTATGCTTTATAAAAATCAGAGTACCTCTTTTAATAAAAATGTTGCGGAATTTGTTCCCAAAAAAACATGATAAATACGTTATCAAAGCATTTCCGAAGAAATGTATTTTTATCCATTTTAAAACATTTGGAATGTCATCGTCAATACAGAAACATAAGCATAAACAGAACTTACATTCATTTACACTAGTGATCTACATCTCTTTTAAATCCCTCAGTGTAAAGTAGCTTCATATAGACACCTGTGATACAAATAAGCTTGACTGGGTCAGGTTGGGAAACCTGGTGTGTACATAGGGTTTTCAACTCACAATAATTTAATTATTATGTTTAAACATCAAACAATCAACCCAATTACCCATCCCCATTATCTTCCTTACTCTTAAGGATCTACCCTAAGAATCATCTATCCTGCATTCGTTCATTTCGAAGCCCATTGCTTCCAGGGTTTATATGATAGGCACTAAGTCCATAGCTGCCAATGCTTGTTCGTAAAGCACTAATTCCATAGCTGCTAAAGTTCATTCATCGGGTACTAAATCCATAGCTACCGGTGTTGAGCTAATAGGTACTAAATCCATAGCTACCAACGTTTATTTAACAAGTACTAAGTCCATAGCTACCAATGTTTATTCTATAGGCACTAAGTCCATAGCTGCCGATGTTATTTGTTAGGCACTAAGTCTATAGCCGCCAATGTTCACTCATATCATCTTTCATCTCTCATCATTCATCTATCCATGTTTTACCCAACATATTCGTAGATATAAAATACATATACATTTTAAATTATTTAAAACATGTATAGAATCGTTCATCCAGCATAGAAAGCAAGTATTCAAATAATATGCACACATACCACGTAATTTATATAAAATACTTCATATCTATGTGTAAGATGAAAGTAACTATGCACTCACATCACGTAATTTATATTAAATACTTCATATCTATATGTAAGATGAAATTAACTATGCACTCACTTGAAAAGGTGGTGAATCCGAACTCAGACAGCGCTTCGCTTCTTAAAAATAATTTCCTTCGACGAAACCTAGTATTATTACCACTAGAGTTTAGTCTATTATTCGTCGAGACTAATTAATAGTCTAGCTATTATTACTATTATATAAGCGTTAAACAATACTTATATAACCCATAATAATAGCCCAAGTACTTATTATAAGTTCCTAATAACGTTACTATAATTAAATAAACGATATATTAAAAATAGCGTAGGCGTAGCTCACTTACAGCGGGTTTTATAGAAAATCGGGCTTTGCTTGGAGCAGCATTCCCGAGCTGAAAAGCTCTTCTTCTCGGAGCCGTCGAGCACTCCGGGGCTTCCGCCTCGTGCTAGGGAGGTTCCCTAGGCTTTTCGGGGGGTTTGGGGGGTTAGAGAGAGAAACTAGTGAGAGAAAGAAAGAATGGGAAATGTGTGAAGAAAATGAGGGTGGGAGAGGTTCTATTTATAGGGTGAAAAATGGATGAACTTGGTGCCACATGTCACCATCTAGTGGCAAGACTTGGGGAGAAAGCAATCGCCAAGATTGTGGCACATCACCCATTTTCGCACAGTACACTTCCGACTTCTAAAATCCGTAACTTTCACATACGACCTCCGTTTTTGACGTTCTTTATATCCTCGCGTAGGAAAAAATAAGATCTACAACTTTCATTTTGACTCTGTCGGCTAATTCTCGACCGATCTTAAATTTAACAGTACGAGGAGATTATACTGTTAAATATTCGCGTAAAATTCATAACTTCTAAATACGGACTCCGTTTTCGTCTGTCTTTTTACCGTTGAGTTCCTATTAATGAGATCTTCAATTCTCCTTTAGGTCGCATAGGCCAAAAACCGCTCGATCTAAAATTCGAGTTTCGGGCCGTGCACTGCTATGCCAAATCTTAGAAAATTCATAACTTCCTCATACGAAGTCAGATTTGGGCGTTCTTTTTATGGACGCTCTCGGTTTAACATATTCTACGACTTTCGTTTAGATTACTAAGGCCAAAAAGTCCTCTATCGTAAATTCACTATTTACGTCTCCCGGTGCCGTGCCGGTTTTGCCGTAAAACTTCGACGGGCCATAACTTCTTCGTTATAACTCGGATTTCGGGATTCTGTATATGTACGGAACCCTTGTAACATATACTATGACTTGGTTAAGATTATTCATTCTAAATAATCTTCTATTAAAAAGTCATTTTTGACGCTTATCGTCTCTAAATTGACTAGCCCGGATCTACGGGCGTTACAATTATCTCCCCCTTAGGATGATTACGTCCCGGAATCATCAACGAAACAGGGCTCACATGATGACTCCATACGTTATCTCTTCATCCTAAGTAATAACCGTAACTTTGATGTTTCTTCGAACGAATATCTAACTCTAAGACTTCCTGATTGCAGGCGGTGCTCGATCTTGCACTTGCTCCCCATCTCACATTAGACTCCAAATTATGACCTTCAAGTCACAATCTCGATCCTTACTGGAGACTGCTTCTTCTTCTTAACAAACTTAAGATAAGTTATTTTATTACTAAAATGGACCGATGTGTCATATTCTAATGACTTATCATCGTATGTTCCCACGCTTAGACTCAGGTCTCTTAGAGTCTCCCAGAACAAACTATACGTTTCTTCATGTTCTAATCACATCTTAAAAGGTAGCATTTCTAGCTACAAGCAACTATCACGATACCTCTACCGATCGCTTTGATTATCTTTTATTTCAATCTTCCGACTTAAGTCAGATGCTACATCAAACTTGGTTCTCTGAACCACGTAACATACTTATCGTAGTCGGACTCAATTCGATATGACCACTAGGGTTGGAATAACAATCATCCTCTTAGTCATTACCGAAACGATGGTAACGACATATTTGAATAAAACGGTATCAATTACTAGCTTCTTGGTAACCTTGTGACTTTCCCTGATCCAAGCGTGAGTCATGTGCTTCCGGTAGTATAGGCCTCTACTACCATTCACACCTAATCATACTCGTCCCAAGTATTGTCTCGCAGTTCTCCAAGTTATTATCACAAAAACAATTTTAACACATACAAATGTGTCCAAACAATCATATAATTTTTCCCTAGACTCTACTAGGACTTCCTCCATGCGTATCTTCAATCATCAATTCTGCTTCAACTCGGTTGGTGGTGGAAATGCCATACGATGGGACAACTTCGGGAATTACACCAATCGTTCCATCATCCCGCCAATCGAAGGTGTACTTCGGACGTACCGTACTCCTCTAAACGTACTGCCTAACATATTCTAAAGGCAAGATACCACTCTTACGATATCTTCCGATAGGTGTCATTCATTATCATAAGAATTTTCATTTCCTTTATTTACTCAATCCTCTATGAGTCTTCACCATGACGTTGTTTTCACGGAAGCATGCATTCAGTGCATTGAGACGAGAATATAGATAGAGAAGATTTAGACGTGTAATCCTCCTTATTACTCCGAAAGTTACATGCCAGTTCTAATACCGTAATCAAACGTTTAGAAATCTGAACACATAAAATTTCCAGATCCGGTCGGCAACAGACCATAGATCCGATCAAACGATAACATCATAAAACATCACAATCATTTAGCACATAAAGAAATTTAGGCATCTTCCCTAAATGAGCTAGTGCTCGTGTCTATTTAGGTGTACTTTCCTAAAATTTATTAGACACACTCCTCACCATCATTGCTTAGCATTCTAAGTTTAAGTCTAGAAATAAATCCATATTCCTAGTTCGCTTAAACCTGGCTCTGATACCAACTGTGACATCCCCATTTTTCACGGCCAGAAAAGACCGATTATGTTTATGCTTTATAAAAATCAGAGTACCTCTTTTAATAAAAATGTTGCGGAATTTGTTCCCAAAAAAACATGATAAATACGTTATCAAAGCATTTCCGAAGAAATGTATTTTTATCCATTTTAAAACATTTGGAATGTTATCGTCAATACAGAAACATAAGCATAAACAGAACTTACATTCATTTACACTAGTGATCTACATCTCTTTTAAATCCCTCAGTGTAAAGTAGCTTCATATCGACACCTGTGATACAAATAAGCTTGAGTGGGTCAGGTTGGGAAACCTGGTGTGTACATAGGGTTTTCAACCCACAATAATTTAATTATTATGTTTAAACATCAAAAAATCAACCCAATTACCCATCCCCATTATCTTCCTTACTCTTAAGGATCTACCCTAAGAATCATCTATCCTGCATTCGTTCATTTCGAAGCCCATTGCTTCCAGGGTTTATATGATAGGTACTAAGTCCATAGCTGCCAATGCTTGTTCGTAAAGCACTAATTACATAGCTGCTAAAGTTCATTCATCGGGTACTAAATCCATAGCTACCGGTGTTGAGCTAATAGGTACTAAATCCATAGCTACCAACGTTTATTTAACAGGTACTAAGTCCATAGCTACCAATATTTATTCTATAGGCACTAAGTCCATAGCTGTCGATGTTATTTGTTAGGCACTAAGTCTATAGCTGCCAATGTTCACTCATATCATCTTTCATCTCTCATCATTCATCTACCCATGTTTTACCCAACATATTCGTAGATATAAAATACATATACATTTTAAATTATTTAAAACATGTATGGAATCGTTCATCCAGCATAGAAAGCAAGTATTCAAATAATATGCACACATACCACGTAATTTATATAAAATACTGCATATCTATGTGTAAGATGAAAGTAACTATGCACTCACATCACGTAATTTATATTAAATACTTCATATCTATGTGTAAGATGAAATTAACTATGCACTCACTTGAAAAGGTGGTGAATCCGAACTCAGACAGCGCTTCGCTTCTTAAAAATAATTTCCTTCGACGAAACCTAGTATTATTACCACTAGAGTTTAGTCTATTATTCGTCGAGACTAATTAATAGTCTAGCTATTATTACTATTATATAAGCGTTAAACAATACTTATATAACCCATAATAATAGCCCAAGTACTTATTATAAGTTCCTAATAACGTTACTATAATTAAATAAACGATATATTAAAAATAGCGTAGGCGTAGCTCACTTACAGCGGGTTTTATAGAAAATCGGGCTTTGCTTGGAGCAGCATTCCCGAGCTGAAAAGCTCTTCTTCTCGGAGCCGTCGAGCACTCCGGGGCTTCCGCCTCGTGCTAGGGAGGTTCCCTAGGCTTTTCGGGGGGTTTGGGGGGTTAGAAAGAGAAACTAGTGAGAGAAAGAAAGAATGGGAAATGTGTGAAGAAAATGAGGGTGGGAGAGGTTCTATTTATAGGGTGAAAAATGGCTGAACTTGGTGCCACATGTCACCATCTAGTGGCAAGACTTGGGGAGAAAGCAATCGCCAAGATTGTGGCACATCACCCATTTTCGCACAGTACACTTCCGACTTCTAAAATCCGTAACTTTCACATACGTCCTCCGTTTTTGACGTTCTTTATATCCACGCATAGGTAAAAATAAGATCTACAACTTTCATTTTGACTCCGTCGGCTAATTCTCGACCGATCTTAAATTTAACAGTACGAGGAGATTATACTGTTAAATGTCCGCGTAAAATTCATAACTTCTACATACGGACTCCGTTTTCGTCTGTCTTTTTACCGTTGAGTTCCTATTAATGAGATCTTCAATTCTCCTTTAGGTCGTGTAGGCCAAAAACCGCTCGATCTAAAATTCGAGTTTCGGGCCGTGCACTGCTACGCCAAATCTTAGAAAATTCATAACTTCCTCATACGAAGTCAGATTTGGGCGTTCTTTTTATGGACGCTCTCGGTTTAACATATTCTACGACTTTCGTTTAGATTACTAAGGCCAAAAAGTCCTCTATCGTAAATTCACTATTTACGTCTCCCGGTGCCGTGCCGGTTTTGCCGTAAAACTTCGACGGGCCATAACTTCTTCGTTATAACTCGGATTTCGGCATTTTGTATATGTACGGAACCCTTGTAACATATACTATGACTTGGTTAAGATTATTCATTATAAATAATCTTCTATTAAAATGTCATTTTTGACGCTTATCGTCTCTAAATTGACTAGCCTGGATCTACGGGCGTTACAGTACTGATTCTGTTACTGTGATTACCCGGAAGTTTCATGAGAGGGCGATGTTTTGCCCTGAGCAGGTGTCTACCAAGCAGACACGCATGAGCCGATATCTGAGCGTTCTGAGGAGAGATATTCGCGAGTTCGTGGCGAACTCGACATACCGGACATTTCCCGAACTTCAAGCAAATGCTCGGAAGAGGGAGATCGAGCTAGAGACTCAGGCCAGGGAGGAGGCGGAGTCTCAGGGGAGGGATCGGCGGCCGGCACAATCTCATCCGGCAGCCAAGCGGGCAAAGCCCGCTGATTCGAGATCTGGGGGTCCGAAGGGCCGCACTTGTGGGAAGTGCGGCAAGAGCCACGAGGGAGTGTGCAGAGCTGGGGTGTGTTACAAGTGCGGAAAGGAGGGGCATTATGCGAGGGATTTCCCCAAGGGGTTCACGACTTGCTTTCATTGCAACCAGACCGGCCATCGGAAGGCCGAGTGCCCACAGCTACTGCAGGGATCAGCGCAGGGATCTGCACCTACTACTCGAGCTACTGAAATCCGGCCAGCGAAGGCCGAGGCACCGAAGGCTCGCGGGAGAGCCTTCCAGTTGACAGCGGAGGAGGTCCGCGCAGCGCCCGATGTCGTGGCTGGTATGTATTCTTTCATTTATTTATGCTGAGTATGAGATATTGTGCTTATATTATGATATGCGTAGGTACTTTTCTTGTGAGTTATGTACCTGCTTTGGTGTTATTTGACTCGGGTGCGAGTCGGTCATTTGTGTCATTAGCGTTTAGTCAGCACCTCAGTAACCAGCGGGAGGCGTTGAGTCGACCTCTACGAGTTTCCATAGCTGACGAGAGAGCGATGTATGCCACTGATGTGATTCGAGGATGTGTACTCGAGATCTTCGGCGTTGAGTTTCCGATTGATTTGGTCCCGATTGCGATGGGAGAGGTGTGTGTCATAGTGGGCATGGATTGGTTGAGCCGTTTTGGGGCTGTTATAGACTGCGAGCGACAGTTGGTGACGATACGAGACCCTAGTGGGGGAGTTCTTACGGTGTACGGCGAGGGTACCCGTTCAGGGTCAGCATTATGTTCGGCTGCTAGAGCGAGACAGAGTCTACAGCAGGGCTATAGTGGGTTTGTGGCCTACGTGATGGACACACGACTAGCAGCGGAGAGGCCTAGTTCTGTTGATGATGTGCCGATAGTGCGAGAGTTCCCGGACGTTTTCCTCGAGGAGTTGTCGGGTGTGCCTCCCGAGAGGCAGGTGGAGTTTCGAATCGATTTGGTTCCGGGAGCGGCGCCTATCGCCAAGGCGCCCTATCGCCTTGCGCCACCAGAGATGCAGGAGTTATCCTCACAGCTTCAGGAGCTGTTGGGGAAAGGATTTATCAGACCGAGTAGCTCACCTTGGGGAGCGCCGATCCTTTTTGTCAAGAAAAAGGATGGTTCACACCGAATGTGTATTGATTACCGGGAGTTGAACAAGCTAACGGTTAAGAACCGTTACCCCTTACCGAGGATCGATGATTTGTTCGATCAGTTGCAGGGAGCGTCTTGGTTTTCCAAGATTGATCTGAGGTCGGGATATCATCAGATGAGAGTGCGTGATGAGGATATCCAGAAGACAGCGTTCAGGACTCGTTATGGGCATTACGAGTTCGTGGTGATGCCTTTCGGGCTCACCAATGCACCGGCGGCATTCATGGATCTCATGAACAGGGTGTGCAGACCGATGTTGGATCGTTCGGTGATCGTGTTCATTGATGATATATTGGTGTATTCGAGATCCAGAGAGCAGCATGAGGAGCATTTGAGGGAGGTCCTCGGAGTTCTGAGATCGGAGAGGCTTTATGCCAAATTCTCCAAGTGTAATTTCTGGTTACGAGAGGTCCAGTTCCTGGGGCATCTCGTTAACCAGAATGGGATATTGGTCGATCCGGCCAAGATTGAGGCAGTGATGAGCTCAGGTTGACCCGGATCAGGAGTTTTCTGGGGTTGGCCGGCTATTATAGGAGATTTATTAAAGATTTCTCCAAGATTGTTGTTCCTCTCACCAGGTTGACCCGGAAGGGCGTGGCTTTCAGTTGGGGCCCGGAGCAGCAGGCCTCATTCGAGACACTTCGCCAGAGATTATGCGAAGCCCCAGTGTTAGCCCTTCCGGAGGGGATGGAGGATTTTGTGGTGTATTGTGACGCATCGATATCGGGGTTGGGTGCAGTACTTATGCAGAGGGGTCATGTGATAGCATATGCATCGAGGCAGCTGAAGCCTCATGAGACGAGGTATCCCACCCACGATCTAGAGTTGGGGGTGGTAGTGTTCGCCCTCAAGATCTGGCGTCACTATCTGTATGGGGTTCGGTGTACCATATACACGGACCACAAGAGCTTGAAGTATTTGATGGATCAGCCCAACCTGAATATGCGCCAGAGGAGATGGTTGGATGTGGTAAAGGATTACGATTGTGAGATCCTGTACCACCCGGGCAAAGCTAATGTTGTAGCTGATGCTCTGAGCCGTAGGGCGGAGAGTGCCCCGATTCGAGACATTTGTATGCGGTTGACGGTGATGACTCTGGTGTTGGACACCATTTGGGAGGCCCAGGCAGAGGCTGTGAGACCGGAGAACCGCAAGAGAGAGCGGGTGATTGGGCAGGTATCTGAGTTCGTCATCGATAGCCGAGGGCTTATGACCTTTCAGGGTCGGATTTGGGTGCCATATGCAGGCGGGACACGTACCACCTTGATGGAGGAGGCGCACAGATCGAGGTTCTCGATTCATCCCGGGGCCACTAAGATGTATTTGGACCTAAAGAAAGATTATTGGTGGCCCTGTATGAAGAGGGATGTTGCATGGTTTGTTGAGAGGTGCTTGACCTGTCGCAGGGTTAAGGCCGAGCACCAGCGTCCACACGGCAAGTTGCAGCCACTTGAGGTTCCCCAGTGGAAGTGGGAACAGATTTCCATGGATTTTATCCCCAAGTTGCCAAGGACCGCAAGAGGTGTCGATGTTATTTGGGTGATTGTCGACCGGCTGACGAAGAGCGCGCATTTTCTTGCTATCAGTGAGAGCTCTTCTGCTGAGAGGCTGGCAGAGTTGTATGTGAGGGAGGTGGTATCGCGGCATGGAGTGCTGATCTCGATTGTGTCAGATCGGGATGTTCGTTTCACTTGCAGGTTCTGGAAGAAGTTCCACGAGGAGTTGGGCACGAGGCTGCATTTCAGTACCGCTTACCACCCACAAACGGACGGACAGAGTGAGCGGACGATTCAGACACTCGAGGACATGCTTCGAGCATGTGTGTTGGACTTCGGAGGAAGCTGGGACACATACCTACCATTGGCTGAGTTTTCCTATAACAACAGCCACCATTCGAGTATTGGTATGCCTCCCTTCGAGTTGTTGTATGGGAGGAGGTGTCGGACTCCCATTTGCTGGGGAGAGGTAGGACAGCGCGTGATGGGCAGCACTGAGATAGTGCTTCAGATGACCGAGCAGATACAGCAGGTTAGACAGAGGTTGTTGACAGCTCAGAGCCGCCAGAAGAGTTATGCGGATAAGCGACGATCCGAGCTGGAGTTCCAGGTGGGAGACTTCGTACTCCTGAAGGTGTCTCCTTGGAAAAGAGTGATTCGATTCAGGAAGAGGGGCAAGCTGGGGCCCCGGTACATTGGGCCGTTCAGGGTGACCACGAGGGTGGGCAGGGTAGCGTATCGGTTGGAGCTACCTGCGGAGTTGAGCTAGATTCATGATACCTTCCATGTGTCTCAGTTGAGGAAGTGTATAGCCGACGAGTCGGCGGTGGTGCCGCTGGAGGATGTTCAGGTGGATGCGAGCCTGAATTATGCTGAGAGGCCAATCGCGATCCGGGGTCGGAAGATCAAGGTTCTGAGGAACAAGGAGGTGTCCCTGGTTCAGGTCCAGTGGCAACATCGGAGAGGGTCCGAGCTGACTTGGGAGCCGGAGGCGGAGATGCAGAAGCTACACCCAGAGCTGTTTGTAGAATGAGACTTCGTGGGCGAAGTCTGATTCTAGTGGGGGAGAATTGTAACATCCGGATTCCCAGGTATCTTATTTTAATTATTTATCTTGAGTTTTATGGAGGGACTCGGCGAGTAGACGCTCAGACTCGCCGAGTAGGATCGCGAGTTCTTGTCTGGATTAATGACCGGACTCGACGAGTCGATGAGTGGACTCGGCGAGTCCGCGCTGTAAAGTGAAACCCTAAATCTCAGGGCATGAGCCCTATTTAAAGGCCCTTATGGCCGTCATTTGCGGCCACTACTCCCCTGTGAAAACCCTAGAGAGCAAAGAGAGCTTAGAGAGCAATTTGGAGGCTAATTCTTCATCCTTTGGTGTGATCTTGCAAGAAGGAGTGGGAAAATCCAAGCTAGATCGATTGTGGAGCTTGGATCTGTGTTGTTCATACTGAGATTCACGTTTTGAGGTACAAGTTCCTTCCCATTTCGTGTATTTGATAGATTCCTTGAATCTAGGGTTTCCTTTGCACAATTTTGAGTTAGATTGTGAAGCATATGAGGTCCCTTTGGGTATAGATGATAGATCTGGACCTTGAGAGGTCCAAAAGGTCCCAAGCTTCCAGCTTTATGAGGTTTCATGTGAGCCTTGAGAGTAGAACCCCATTTTAAAGGTTATTTCTCCATTTTTGGTCTTATAAGCATTGCATGAACGTAAAGTTTGAACCTTTACGTGACTTTCGAGTGTTAGAAGGTTAGATCTACTGGTTGGTGAAGCAGATCTGACCTCAAAAGATCGTTTGAGTGTTTTCATGGGAGGAACTCGCCGAGTCCATAAGGGACTCGACGAGTCGAGTCGGGGTTGCCCCGCGATTCGTGACAGGAGGAACCCGTCGAGTGGAAGGATGACTCGACGAGCCAAGAGAGGCTAGAAGGATTCAGAGGACCCGCATGGACTCGCCGAGTCGCCCATGTGCACTCGACGAGTCGGGTCAAAGTTTAACCGTTGACTTTCGTTGACTTTTAGGGTTTTGGTCAACATTTGGACTTTTGGGTCAAGGAGGGGTAAAATGGTCTTTCACCCTTCTGAGGGATTGTAGAAGGGGATTTAATCTAGCATTTGAGAGCCATTATTTATTTGAGGATATTGTGTATGTGATTAGGCGGGGGCTAGATCAGTGTATTCGTGTGCGAGATCATCCGAGATACCCGAGGTGAGTCTTCTCACTATACATTAGCTAGAGTGGTATTTATGTGTAGACCGGAGGGTCTTGTATGCTATGTGTATATATGAGATTATGTGCATTGTGTTATATGTATGCTATGTGTTGAACAGACCGGGCCGGAGGGCCCAACGATATAGACCGGGCCGGAAGGCCCAACGATATAGACCGGACCGAAGGGTCCAACGACACAGACCGGACCGAAGGGTCCGACGAGCTATGACCGGGCCAGAGGGTCCAACGAGCTACGGGACTGGAGATGGTCTTAGGACGCACCTTGGACTGATAAACAAGAAGTCATGATGAGTTTGTAAAACCCATCTATAGAGTTCACCAGAGCTAGATGAAAGCATTGAAGTCGTGTGGGTATGAAGTCAAATACATTTTTTTTTTTTGAAATGGCAATATGTATATAAACCAGCACAAAATTGGAAAATGGTACAAATGGAACATAAACAAGAAACAGGCTAGTGGTAATAATAGAACCTAAACTATGAGCAATATTTAGACAACTAAGGAGAAAATATCGCCAACAATAGCAACTTACAACATGAAATCGGAAAAAGCACCAGAGTAATGAGGGCACACCAAAAGCACATGGCACCATAGCAGTGAGGGCACACCACATTAAAACTTGCTACATCTTTATTTTCATTTTGAGCTCAAAGTCCCAAGAATAACAATGAACTTCCATGACTATGATCAATCTCAACTTCATTCTACATCGATGTCCACCAGAAACGATGTATTGATGGTAATAGATCCCACCAATTAGACGACCTGCCATCATTAAACTTCCATAGTACCCAAGGGGTAAAATCGTCCAAAAATTGCACCGACGAATTGTCAGCTAGAATGAAACTTCCAACGACTTCAGATTGAACTTCAACAAGGTACCAATCAATGATAGTGAAAATCTTTCAAGATCAACCATTTTTAAAACAGGGGTAAAATCGTCCATAATTTGCTTAAGGGGAAAATCGTCCCAATGGGAGCTACCAGCAGCATCAGACTATGTTGACCTTCGGTTTCACTATGTCACACAAACAACTCACCACCTAAATCTCTCAAGATCACATTGAAACTCCTCTATCACAGTAAGTAAGTCGTCGTGAAGAACTCCTAATATCATAGCGAGTGCTTCATTGTGAAGAACCATCAAGGGCACACATGCAGCAATTTCGGGAAAAATTATCCTTGGGCATGGCTATAATGCCACCCTTTTGGTTGCTTGATCAGTGAGATAAATGGAGGCACAAGCACCTTTGGCCACCATGGAGTTCACATGTAGAGGTCCAACACTAAAACAAACAACAACAGGAAAAAAAAAAAAAAAAAAAAAAAAAAAAAAAAAAAAAACAAGTTACATACTCGAATATACATAGTTGGATGTTGGATCATTAATTTTCTTCGAAACCATGGTTTTCAGCTTCAATTGAAGATTTCACTAACCATATTGAATTACCAATACTTTGATCATTATGATTGATTCTTTATTTGATTATACAAAATCACTAGTAACATCCGAGTCTAAAGATCTCTAAACGCATCAAAGACTACCACAATCATAATCAACATGGCCACTCGAGTTGCGAAAGAGAAGAGACAATAACACAACATACATAAACTGCTTTAGACGCGAAGAAGCTCCCAATAGCATACCCGTGAAATAAGTCTGCAACGATAATCGAACCACCCTCATTTTTCGTTCTTTTACATACAGATTAAACGCTTCTTCCACATTGTCCAAACCCTTTTCAGCCAAGTTCCTAGCCAACACCACCGCATCTTCTAAACCTGCTGAACCACCTTGCCCTAGAAACGGACCCATCACATGCATAGCGTCCCCAGCAACTGTCACTCTTCCTTTACAAAACGTCCCCCTTAGCAAGTCCCATGGTGCACGATATCTTAAATGTGTAAAAGACAACGAATTTGCATCCGCAATTTCTATCATTTCTTTAACTTCTTGGGGATAATCACTTAGCAATGCTAGGGTTGATTGCTGTATTGCCTCTGGATCTTCCCAAATTCTGTCATCTGTTATCATAATTGGAAAAACGAAAACGGAAAAATCTAAGCAAACGAAGAACAAATGAAGTGAAATGTACGTAAACGTGATGATGAATGACCTTTAGGAAAGTAAGGGTGCGCACAAAACCAGTAGACTAAGTTATTGTCCATTGGAATTCTTCCCACAAGATTCTTATCTTTCCTGAAACGAGCAAACTCTTGGTCGAATAGATGACCATTGGGATAGTTTGATAAACCTCTAACTCCACATAAGGGAAACATCTTCGTAGGCTTGATGTTAAGGAAATTGGCAACGATTGACTTGCCTCCTTCACAACCAATTACAACCTGCAAGAACCAACATGTATCGTTGTTCTTATTGAACATATGAAGAACCAGATAATCATTTCAGAATTGCCATTAACACCGATCAATGGTAGTTCTTTTACTCAATCAAGTTAAGACCTTGGGGGTAATGGAGCTCCCATCGATGAATCGAAGAACTGGTTTTGTAGTATTCGGGTCCAATTTTATAGATTCAAGTTCGCATCCAAACTTGACAGAGGTCGGAGGAAGTGCAGCATAGAGAGTGTCTATAAGATCTTTCCTTCTCAAGCAACGAGTTTCGCCTTTCCTGTCGTTCATTGATAAACAAATGACTTTCAATTAATAATGATTTTCCAGTCATGAAAACTGAATAAAATGTTTTAATCTACAGTAACTTACATCGGCATTTCTTGTTGCTTTCCCCCATCGAGCCCTACAATCCGTTCTCTACAAATGGCCGGGGTATATATTTAATCCGTAAACATTAGTTAGTTTCTAACTTTCAAATTTCAATGATAAAACTCTTTATTTTAGACTTTTCTGATTTAACCATTTATTTATTTTTCGTTTAACGACCTAGATTTTAATTTTTTATTTTTTTCAAAAAAACATCATATCCTGGTAGAAGGGATTTAGAGGAAACCATAACATTTTGAATTTTATAAAAACGCTATAATTTTGGATTTTTCGGTTTAACCTTCTAGTATTTTTTTAGGGTAAATTACACGGATGGTCCCTGTGGTTTAGGGTAATATGCGTGCTTAGTCCCTAAGAACTTTTTTTAACTCGGTCGGTCCCTATTTTATATTTTTGTTGCACGTTTGGTCCCTATCCGTTCTAAAATGACTAATTTACCCTCATCCATTCCTTTTTTAATTAAGTTTTTATTTATTTATTATTTATATCAAAAATAAAATAAAAAGAAATCTAAACCTAATACTTCTCATTCCCATTTTCTTCACCGACGTTTCTCCTACACCACGCTTCCACCTCCAGCTAACTCCCCCACCGTCTCTCCCTCCAATTTCAACACATCAACGTCTTCTCTCTCCAATGTTCCCGACAAGTGTAGAGTCGTCGTCCCCAACATCTATTGCTCCAGCCACTAGCTTCTACCGCTCTCACCAATCCCTTTGTGTAAATCTGCTATCAACAATTCATCATCGTCTTCGTCAATTCATCATCTCCGATCACTGATTCACAATCATGGAAAGTTGTATCGAGTAGATTCGAGTATGGTGAAGCAAGATTTGATGCATGTTTGTTACGAATCAGGTGGATGGGTTTACTTTAGGTCAAATGTTTGAAATCAAGTTTATATATGTGGTTTGTTATGAATCTGGTGTTTTTCTGATTTTTGTGCAATTCGAAATCCATTTATGTTTCATTAGATTGTGCACAAAATTAAGAAATAACCAAGCAGGTTAGGATTTTTATGGTTTAAATCATCCGTAGGGTTATAATCTATTTGAACTATCTTAGATTGTGTAATCGAATTCATTTTCATTAGATTTTCAATTTGTGTTTTTTCTGGGTTTGAGCAACGATGAAGTCGTGATTATCATAACTGTCTCAAATTGTTCATTGATTTTTGATTTCCTTCTTTTTTTGGTTTCCTTGTTCATGAATGCCCGGTAATATGAAGATCGATGTGTTCCAAGTGAGATGAAGAAAGTGGGGCAGGGAGGCGTTCTTTCCAAATAAAGAGGAAGGGGATTGGTTTTCCCGCAAGTAGGTTTTTCGGTGAGTGAATTTATGGTTTCAAATTTTCTAGTGAAAGTTGCCAGTGGTGGTGGTTGAGGAAACCGACGGTGGTGGTGGTGGTGTTGCAGGTGATTAAGAGGTTGGTGATAATGTATAGGGATAATTTGTATTGGGATGGTGGGACCACATTTTTTTATTAATGTTTTTTAATTTAATATAATAATAAAAACTTATTAAAGATATCAAAAAGGGTAATATCGTCATTTCAAGTCAACAAGGGACCAAGCGTGTAACAAAAATATAAAATAGTGACCGTCCGAGTTAAAAAAAAGTTCTTAGCGACTAAGCACGCAAATTACCCTAAACCATAGGAACCATCCGTGTAATTTACCCTTTTTTTACCATTTAACCATGAAAACTTTAACTATGAAAAAACAAACATCTTTAACGAGAATAAAAGGTTTTTCCTATTTTATCGGTGAACCTTTTAATGTATTTTCAAAATAGTATCTTATTATCAACGAAACTTAATTATAATCATATAGAAAAATATTGTAATATTTTTCACGAATAAGTTTATATGAAAACAATAAAACAAAATGTTTAAAACACCTTTATGGAATTTGCATGATATATTTAATAGAAATAGAAATATTTATTATATATTGATGATATATATAGTAGAAATATTAATATATGACAAAATTATATATATATATATATATATATATATATATATATATATATATATATATTATCAAATGTCTCAAACTCTGTCTTTACTAATGTTTTTTGGCGAACATGGTTCCATGGTTTCCAAAACTTGTATGAATGGTCTTATATGGTTTATCAAATGTCACAAATTCAGTCCTTGCTAATTTGTGTGACGATTTATGTTAGTTTTGGAGACCACACAGACCATGTTCTTAAAAAAAAATTAACAAGAGTTTGTGATTTCTGATAAACTATAAGGATTATTTATGTAATTTTGTCTTAATAGAATTTGCTTGATAAAAGTTGAATATATAGATGAAGTATATATAATAGAAATATTGATGATATATATAATAGAAATATTAATATATGACAAAATTACATAAATGCTATATATATGTTTTATCAACTGTCACAAAAATAAAATGATTGTCATAAAATTGATATTTTTTATCTTTTAAATTTAAATAAATAAACAAAATAAACTAATGAGCTTTAATTTAGAAATTTTGAAATAAGAAAATGATATGTAAAAAGAAATTAATTCAGAATAACCACAATGACATTTGACAAATTGAATGAGAGTGTGACATGTGACAAAAAAACTTTCATTTATTAGAGTAGATAATTTCAATTTTCAGTTACCTACAAAATAAATTTTTGATTAAAAAAACTTGCATCATAAGACCAATAACAAATTTAAAAAGATTATACGGGTTAGAAAATGGGTGATCATACCAGAACTAGATTAAAGCTTTTTTTTTTTTTAATTTCTAAGTGTGGTTAAATCGTAAAAAATATTCGGATGGTTAGAATGGAGAAAATCCAAACAATACTCTTTTTATAGAATCAAGGTTTATTGCTTATTTAACTCCACAAAAACTTTTTGATTAAAGTATTTATTACTTTATGTGGTGATAAAATGATTTTTTTTTAATTTGGATTAACTAATATGGTAATATGGTAGCAACAAACTATAGTTGATAAATCAAATTAAGCTACTCAAATGTTAATTTGGTTTCATTAATACCATATTCTATATAAAATAGCAATTATATAATTGTTTTCAATGTAAAATTTATGATTTACTAAAGAAAAAGTAACTCACTTTTGTTGTTTTTTCCTAAAATTTAAAATTATTTTATTTATAAATTTTAATTTTTACATTAATATATTAGAGGCCTATTCTGTAATGTCCTAGAAAAAGTGAAAGACAAAATTTACCAGGTAATAAATATTTTTAGTTTATGAAATGTATAAAATAAAATTCGTTAAAGTTTGGAAACAAAATCTACATAAAACTATGTATTTATCAATTAAATATCTAAAAAAAAAAGTATGACATACCTTTTAATATTGATAGCAGTGCGACGGAGGACGTCGGCGACGCCAAGCTGATCCAAAGCTCGCCAACCATTTTGGCGGATTCCGATAGCTGCACCGGTGAAATTCCTCAGAGCTTCCGATCTCTCCATCACTACGCTTTTAATTCCTTTCTTCTGAAGAGCGACGGCAGTCGCTAATCCACAGATCCCCGCTCCAATTATCACTACTTCATAATCGTCCATCGCCCCTTCCCCCATCTCTTTAGCTCTTTTGTTAGATGTGACTGTCACTAAAATATATAATACAATTATATAGAAATTGGTGGATCCATGTGCGTCACTGTATTGAATCGGTAGGACCTGGTTAGTCAAGACGGCTATGCAGAATTTTCAGAAAGATAAGATTGGAAAGTCATCAAATACTATTAGTTTTTCTAAATATAAAAAATTATGAGTTAGATATAAGGGTCATTTATAATTATATAAAAATAATAATAATAACAATAGTCATATCTATATATAAATTTTACCAAGATAGATTTAAAATTCATATAATCTTTAAACAAAATCATATTTTTGCAGGTAGGATACTGTACTCTGAAATTGTTTTCTTAAAAGTGGTTTAATATCTGGGCCACTAAATTTTATAGCGTGGTCTGCAAAATTATGGATCTCGATACAAAAATATAATAGTTAAAGAGTGTGTCATTAGGTTTGGTAGTGACACTGTGCCTGTGGTATTGCCAATCTCATTTTATAAAATAAAATAGGTTTCCAAACGGCCACTGCAACTCCCTGTTTTTGTAAGGGATAAGGCTTGTTTTTTTTACAATATGTTCACACTGTGAAATACGTCGTGTTCCCTTTAATGAATTCTTACTTGAAACCCCAAAAACTTTGAACATTGAAACCTCCCATATTCAAATGCCAAAGATCTTGCTGGGAATTGAAATTGTCTATGGTTTAAATTGAGGGTTAGTACGTAAGTGGCGTTGGAGGTTTTTGAATTAAAGTAATTTTAAGATGGTGCAAAAAAATCCTTTTGGGGTTTTAAACTTTTAATTATTTTGTTTTCCATGAAAAAGTTTAACTAGTAATTAGGCAAATCAATTTAGGTTGCCAATCATATTTAAATATATTTTATTTATAACTGCTAATTATATATATATATATATATATATATATATATATATATATATATATATATATATATATATATATATGAAAAAGTTCAATAGAAAACCATAATTATTGGTTTTCTAAGGAACCAAATTTTTTTTCAAGTTCTAGAGCTTATTCTTTATCGAAAAAAAAAAACTAAAAATTTTTAAATTCATAACTTAACATTGTGAATATTAAATATATTTTTTCGGATTTACCGTGTGAATTTAAATTCACGTTGTGAATATTCAAATATTCACATTGTGAATTTGACGAAAAATTTTTTTTATCGAATTTGATATCATTGGAAAAAAGATAAAAAATTATAAATTTCTGTATTTTTAGTTTTTTTTTTTTTGATAAAAAATAAGTTCTAAAAGTTGAAAAAAAGATTAGTTCATTGGTTAATTATGGTTCTCTATTGAACCTCACCCTATATATATATATATATATATATATATATATATATATATATATATATATATATATATATATATATATATATATATATATATATATAGGGTGAGGTTCAATAGAGAACCATAATTAACCAAGAAACCAAAGAACCAATCTTTTTTTCAACTTTTAGAACTTATTTTTTATCAAAAAAAAACTAAAAATACAGAAATTCATAACTTTTTATCCTTTGTCCAATGATATCAAATTCGATTTTTTTTACGTCAAATTCAAAATGTGAATCTTTGAAAAATTACAATGTGAATCCGGATTCACACGGTGAATCCGAAAAATATTTTTCACATTCACAATGTTAATATATGAATTTAGATATTTTTAAAAAAAAAATTTCGATAAAGAATAAGCTCTAGAAATTGAAAAAAAGATTTGGTTCCTTGAAGAACCAATAATTATGGTTCTCTATTGAACTTTTCCCTATATATATATATATATATATATATATATATATATATATATATATATATATATATATATATATATATAGGGTTAGGTATAATATGGATGGACAACTATTGTACGGACGTGTGGACAATGCTATTTTATGAGAATTACTAAGAGAATAAGTTGTTTGCTAATGTGAATACGTTCAACCTTACACAACTATCGGTATATTCATGCATTCTCACTAACTCATATTCATTTTTGTTCTCACGCATCGTTTTTTACTCATTTTCAGTTTTACAGAATACGACTCAATAAACATTCTGACAACTTTCTGACAGAATGAGAATAAAAAAAAAGTCTATAATAACCTTATAGACGATTTAATTAGTCAGAATGTGTGATAATGACAATAGTTATGTAAGATTGAACGTATTCAAATTACCAAACAACATATTTTCTTTGTCATTCTCACAAAATAGCATTGTCCACACGTCCGCACAATAGATGTCGATACACATTTGAACCTAGCTCTCCCCCTCCCCTCTCTCTCTCTCTCTCTCTCTCTCTCTCTATATATATATATATATATATATATATATATATATATATATATATATATATATATATATATATATATATATATATATATATATAGGAGGATTCAATTGAGAAAAAAAAACGTTGAGAATGAGAGAATCATTCTCAACCACACATTTATTTTGCCGCAAAACACTTAGGCGTACCGGCGGAATGGGTAACGGATACACATGTGTTTTTCCAACCAAACATGTTTTCTTAAAGTATGCTAATCATTACCTTAATATACACAAAAACATTAACTTTTTTTTGTTTTTTTTTATTTTTATAATGTTATTTTCATCGAAAATTTATTTTAAGTATATCAAAATTCATAATTTTTTATTCTCTATAAATAGACACTCATATTGATATAGTTTTAAGATAAAATAAAAAAATTATTTTTTTAGAGTTTTAGCTATCGCTATTCATAAGTAAATAAAAACGCATCACATTTTTATTAAAGTACATTCGTTATTCACTTTTCAATAAAACGCATGTTTAACTTTTTTACAATTTAAGTATCGTTTATATATGAATATAACACGTTATAAAGTTTTCTTACATAAAATATATTTTTTTACATCATCTTTCGTCACATTTTATATTTATATATGAATAAAACGTGTATTAATTGTCGTCATATGTTATATTCATATATTAATAAAAACGTTTTTAAGATTTTTGTAACAGTTCATTTGTTATTCATATATAAATAAGTAGTATGTTAAAAAAAGATGAAGTGTGTTGAAAACTAGAACTACTTATTCATATAGGAATAACAAATGAACTGTAACAAAATTATGATAAATGTGTTCTTCGTATATAAATATAATTTGTGAAGAAAGTCAATACAGGTTTTATTCATATGTGAATATAACATGTGATGAGAGTTGATGTAAGCTGTGAAGAGTTTATTATATGTTATATTTATATATGAATGATACTTAATTTGTAAAAAAAATTAATCATATTTTTTATTCATAAGTGAATAATGAATGTGTTGTACAAAAAATCTGATACATTTTTATTCACTTATGAATAACGATAATTAAACATATAAAAAAAAATTATTTATCTTAAAAGTATATCAATATAGATGTTTATTTGTAGAGAATAAAAAATCATGAATTTTGGTATATATTTAAAATCATTTTTCGATAAAAATAGCTTATTAAAAATTAAAAAAAAACGAAAAATAAAACTATGTTTATATATATATATATATATATATATATATATATATATATATATATATATATATATATATATATATATATATGACAAAAGTTCATAAATGGTCTCTGTGGTATTTCGGAATTTGAAGTTTAGTCCCTAAGTTTAAAAAACATCATAGATGGTCCCTGTAAAACTTTTCATTTATGGTCCTTATTGCTCACTCTTTCATCTTTTGTCCGTTAACTGAAGGGTATTTAAGTCATTTCACTACTACAGGGACTATTTATGAAGTTTTGCCTTATTTAAAAAAAAGGAAATATAATTATTTAATATAAAAGGGTCTATATATATATATATATATATATATATATATATATATATATATATATATATATATATATATATAAAAGTTGGGCCCTAGATTCATTGGTCCTTTCAGGGTGATTGCTTGGGTGGGTAAGGTAGCTTATTAGTTAGAGCTGTTAGAGGAGTTGAGCCAGATTCATAACACTTCCCATGTATCCCAGCTGAGAAAGTGTGTAGCCGACGAGACGGCAGTGGTTCCTTTAGAGGAAATTCAGGTTGATGATCGCATGAACTATATTGAGAGGCTGGTAGCGATATTGGATAGCAAAGTAAAGACTTTGAGGAACAAGGAGGTGCACCTGGTTAAAGTTTAGTGGCAGAATCGTAGAGGTTTGGAGTGGACTTGGGAGCCGGAGACCGAGATGCGCGAGCAGTACCCAGAGATGTTTCCAGAGGATGACTCGAGGGTGAAGTCTGATCCTAGTGGGGGAGAATTGTAACATACTGAAATAAGGTATGCATCGATGACCATAAGTTTTATTGCATTTGCCAAGACTAGTCCTTATTTGAGAAAAGGTGGCAATTGAGTATGCAGGGCGTACGCATGTGTACGCTCAGCGTACTCATGTGCTTTAAAGGAACGTGGAGGCCACCTAGTAAGCAGGGCGTACCAGAGGGTACGTTGGGCGTACTAGGCTCATAGTGAAAACCCTAATGTCTTGTGTGCCCCTATTTAAGGAACATGATGGCCTCATGTCCAGCCACCATTTCCTGCCTCTATCTCCCCTCAAACCCTAAATCTCGTTTCCAAAGCTTGTGTGAGCATTTGTGGCTTATTGAGTGTTCTTGTGGAGTTCTTTTGTGAAGAAGGAGCCTTGAAGGAAGAAGAGTTGGTGTCCAAGCTTTTGGATCTGAGTTTTTCTATGGTTGGTGCATCATCCAGAGGTATCAAGCTCAAAGCTTTCTCATTGTTTTGATTAGTTCATGTTTTGGTCCATTTTTAGGGTTTTGTGTCCCAAGCTTGAAGCTTTATGAGTTTGGTGAACTCCAAAGCATAATACCTGTCCTTTTAGGTGTTTTTAGACGTTTGGATTCATAAAAATGAGATATTGGTCGTCAAGATCTCTCCATGCATGAGATATGTGGACCTTTGTGAGTAAAGGATTAGATTTTATGAGTTTTAGACTTGTCCAGCCATGCTAAGGCTTAAAGACACCAACTTTATGGAGTAACGGACCTTAATCAGCCCAGATCTGTAGTGGTAGCAATTGTCTTAACGGATTAAGACCAAATGAGCGAAAAGAGGAAGTCTGGGACGTACGTCGTGCGTACCCCCAGTTACGCACAGCGTAGCGCTGAGTCCACCCCGATGCATGCATGATTAGTTGTACGCCCAGCGTAGAGGGCTGTACGCCCAGCGTACGCGCTGGGTGTTGAATTTCGTTGACTTTTAGGGTTTTGGTCAAGTTGTGGACTTTGGAGGCCATAAAGGGGTAAAATGGTGTGTGTGTGTGTGTGTGTATATATATATATATATATATATATATATATATATATCGAAAAACACACACACACGATCCCCAGCCCAACCTTTCAGCTTCATCGCTCCTTGCTTCACCCCACACCTCCGTATACTTGAAACATCCCAAAAATACAGACCAAAAATTTCTTTTTAAAATCATTTATAATAAAACCATAAGTCATCCATCATCATAAAGAAAACCATAAATCGTGTATCTCAAAACATCGTGTCAAAATACTGTATCAAATCATATGAAAATATCAGAGTCTACACATCGCAGGTTGAAGCTGTGGTGTGTGCCATGCGATCATCCCGAGCCCTTCCCCTTGCTAGTGGAAGTACCTGAAACCAAAACTGAAAACTGTAAGCACGGAGCTTAGTGAGTTCCCCAAACTACCACATACCATACAAATATAATGCAACTAGGAGATACGGTCCCCGCCCACTCTCATGGAGATTCGGGCCCCGCCCACACTCCGCTGTCTAGGAGATTCTGTCACACCCTGAAACCTGAATGTCGGAATCGTTCCGGGGTGGAGGACGTCATGTTTAGCATCACAACCAATGAATAATAGGAAACATAGCAACACAACCAATACAGTGGATACATATATAAGTAAAATGTTTACATCAGTTTGAAACTTGTTTTAAGTACATCAAAAGTATGTAAAAATATAAAAACATGACTCTTATTTCTCTGGCTTCTCTAAATCCAAGGAGTACCTGTTTACTGATTTCCTGAGAATACAAGCAGTTTAAAAGAATATCAACATAAAGCTGGTGAGTTCATAAGCATTTAGTTTTGGTGGAAGAGGTTCTTTGATTCTTTTGAAAAGTGTTCCTCAAGAAAATCCCATATTTTCTTATGAAAAGTAGTGTTGAAAGAGTATCTATTAGTAGAAGATAAACCATCAGTTTTAGAAATGCAATGTTATCATGGGAAAATCCCATATTTTCCCTAAAAACAAGTTATCCGTCCTAGAGGTAGAGATGTAAGTTTAGAAATCCTTGATTACTATTAGTGTGTATATGAAGGTAGTTTTATTACTAAAAATAAAACAAATGAAGAGTAGAGTCCGTAAACCAAAGTTAGTTTATACTTTTTTGCGAGTCGTATAACCATACTTGATATGACCTAGAGACCTTTATAACGTCCTTCAGGCGTTAAGCTAAATGACATTTGTTCACCCCAGGCGTGCCCGCCTAACTGTAGCTAGCAGTTCAGGTGTGGGATTGTCAGTCCCGAATAGATCTATTCACAAATCTCACGCTCTCCCTCCAGGAGACTCTGGTTATACTGATATAGGATTTAACCCTGTACACCTAAGGGTACAGTATTGAAGTAGAGCCTCACAATTCTGTATAATCTAGTTTACTAGCGAGAAACAGTATAATACAATAATTATCCTTGAATAACAGTACTTTATACTCCTGAGAAAATATATAACATAAACTAAATCTGCCATAGTTTATATATATTCATCCCTGAAATCTGATTTGGTAGAAACTGCCTAGAGGGTTATCCCAAACTATACCCATTATAGTTTATTCAAGTTGATATGGAAAGTGCTTTGTAAAACCTTTCTGAAAGCTATGAAGTTAGATTTCCAAAAATAAAGTTTCCCTTATGCTCAACATATTACAAAAGGGATAAAGTATCCGAATATGTTATTAGACGTGGAAATCGTTGGGTTGTATTAATAAGTTTAAAACTTAATAAAATACTTTGAGTTTGGCTTGTATTCCCCCCCCCCCCCTGAAAACATTAAAAACACGGAAAATGTAGGGGTATGAACTCACCTCGGGTAAGTGGTTTGATTGAAGGATCGATACGGAAAGCTGGGCATTCAAGTGAAGCCTTGAACACAATATGATCCTAATTATCATGTATTGACACATAAAAGAGTCAAATGAAGGTAGTTCACCACTAGATGTGATGGAAAAACCACTCTAGAGACTTGGAACTACTTGCACTAAGAGTTAGCACCTTGTAGGATTGCATGAGGAGAGTGTATGGCCACCTTGAGTGTGTGTGCGGCCATGGGTGTGCGGCCCAAGGGGTGTGCGGCCGTACACTCATGATATAGGGTGTCTCAGAGGTGTTTTCAAGGTCCATACTTGCATCCATGAAGTGTCCTAGGTCTATACTCAATTGTAGTGCAAGTTAAGGGTCCTTGAAGTGGGTTTGCGGTCCTAGGATGAGTGTGTGGTCGCACACTGGAGTGTGCTGCTGCACACAAGGAGTGTGCTGCCGCACAAGGGTGTGTGCGGCCGTATACAGGTGTGTGCGGCCATATACAGGTGTGTGCGGTCGTACACCCCACATGAAGATGTCCAAAATGTCAATTCCAAGGTGCAATAAGGCTAGGGTCATGTCTATCTCGAGTATGGAAGTCAAACTCTCACTTTGAAGGGTGTTTTTAAGAGTGTGCGGCCGCACTCACTTCCAAACACGAAGAACATGACGAATATTGCACACTTAAGGCTTAGATAGAGTGGTCTTTCATGGATATAAAGTTAGAGGATGAATTACTCACGTTTTTGAAGCTTTAGAGGGTTTTTGATTGAAGAAACTTGAGAGAAATGATGTTGTGTGCTGCCAAGGTGTTAAAGGAATGAAAGGAAAGGAGGATATACTTTATATAGGGGTAAGTATGCTGCCCAAAAGAGAGTGTGCGGCCAAGAGGTGAGTGTGCGGCCGCACACCCATGTGTACGGTCGTACACTCCCCTTAAGGGTGTGTATGGCCCGATTTTGACACTATACGACTTGTTGACTCATTCCTAAACTCAACCTTGGTCATCCTCAAGCTTAGAACACTTAAATGAATCCTTAAACAGCACAAGAAGTCAACAAAACAAGTTTAACATTGATTGAATTTGACTAAGAGTACAAGATAGAAGTTCCGGGTTGTCAAAGATTCGGGGCCCGCCCACACTCCGCTACTAACATGCATACAAGTATCACACAGACAACAAGTATATCTACCAAACAATCACATATCTATACTCAAATAATACTATAAGCATCGGGCCCAGCCCACTCTAAGCTATTATGAGATTCGGGCCCCGCCCACACTCAGCTACTAACATATCACATATACGGGCCGACCTTGGTGCCGTAGACCCTTACCTACTGAAGGAAACTCACCTCGCAAGAATGATTGCTGAAAACTCGAGTGAGGAATCCCTGTCTGCTGCTCCGGCGACTCTCCGACTATCAATTCCATAATAACACTTAATCAGAATCTGCTAATCCTCTCTTAGGGTAAAATGACCATTTTACCCCTGGTCAAAGTCAAAGTCAAAGTCAAGGTCAACTCCCAGTCAACCCAACTCGTCGAGTTATCTCCCAAATCGGCGAGTCCCTGAATGCTTAAAATCGTGGTCAACTGAGTCAACTCGCCGAGTCCCTTAACAGACTCGTCGAGTTCTTGTTGTCATAATAATCGGGACAACCCGCTTCAACTCGTCGAGTCCTTCCCTGGACTCCGCGAGTTCCCCTGTCTGATTGAGCCATGTCAAAGGATTAAGCTCCTACCATTCAGATCTATGTTCCAAACTTCATCTACATACTGGAAATGCACTCTTAAGGGCAAGGTTGTAAAAATCGCTCGACGTTAGCTAGTCGGTGGATTGGGGTTAAGGGATTAATCGGCTAGGCGGAGATTAATCGGGGGATTAATCGGTGACCATTAATTGCTAACTTGTTGAATTTTAAAAAACTAAATACGACTAATATCTTACAAAAATTAGTAAATACCACTAATATGATATCAAAATAGGTTAATATGATTAATATAATACTAATCATATCTCAAATAGTTTCTATTGAGATATAACATTTTTCAAAATGTTAAAATTTTATCGGGCTCTACTGCTACAATTATTGTGTATGCAGGGATTAATCGCTAGGCGCCTTCTAATCGGTCGAGTAGCGCCTAGGGATTAATCGGAGAATAATCGGGGCCTAGTCGGGATTTTTGCAACACTGCTTAAGGGTAAAGTTTCCAACTTTACCCGTCCTTAGTCCTTCCTAATGGATTTAACCCAAACCCTAACTTCTTTAAGATATAAAACTTGGTCCACAAGCCAAAATACCATAACCAAAGCACAATATACTAGATTGAGGCTCTTATCATCTGTAGGACACGTAAAGTCCCCAGCTATCCTCTCATGCATGGTCTTTTAGGGCTAAAAAGGCCATGTTCTTGCATATAAACTTGCATGGGGTCTTCATGTTCATAAAGTTTGCACATTTATGCCACGGAACCCTTCCTAGACCCTAGATCTGAGATGTAAATCACTTGGGACGTCCCAATCCCAAGGGCTAAGGTTCTTGAACCAATTCCTTCATAAAATGTAAACAAATAGATATAAGAGAAGAAGGATCAAGTTAGGGACTTAATTACCAGAAAATGCAGTAAATGAAGTGTAGCTCCTGGATCTACTTCTTCCCCTTTGAGCCTTCTATCTTCTTCTTCTTCCACAAGCTTCAAAAGGCACAATAACACTCAAAATGGCAAGAACTAGCTCAAAATCACTCAAGGTGGTTTAGGGTTTTGAGATTAGGGTTTGGAGGTGATAGAGGCTGGGGTGGAGGCCATATATGATGTTTAAATAGGGTGCAAACCCTGAAGATTAGGGTTTCCTCCTGATGGACCTACTCGTCGAGTCCAGGCTTCGACTCGTCGAGTAGACCATTTAAACCCCGCAACCAAGTTGGCATCTACTCGACGAGTTAGGGCTACCAACTCGTCGAGTAGCTCTTACAAATGAATATTTTAATAGATTAAATACGTACTAGGAACGGGGCATTACAATTCTTCTCTGATTTACCTTCGCCTCATCGTCGGTATCCGTTGTCGCTTGAAGTCACCTATCCGCTGGAAAAGGGAACGATAGCCCTAAATTATCCCCATTTAATCACCCATCGATTGACTGCTGGTGAACCAAACCTCCCACCATTGGAATTTCCACTTCCCACCTCCTCTGATAACTCCATGGCCTTCGATGTCTAGTGGCCCCATCTAAAAGCTTCATCACTTCCCCGTCATTGCTCTCCGGATATTAGAGCGTCACCGAAAATCTCTCTTCATCCTCATTAGATTTCAAGTCGGAAGCCTTTCTTCATCCCACTAGATTTCAATCTATAAACCACTTAAAATCTCTTCATCCCCATTGAAAAACCCTCCCAAGATCTCAATGTTGTGGTGGCAGTTGTTATGTCTGGTGGCTTTGTGAATCCGATGGCTAGTAGTATCAGTGGTGGAGGGTTTATGGTTGTTCGATCTGTATATACATCGAAAAACCTACATTTGATTTCAGGGAAACTGCTCCGGCGGTTGCCACACAGGTTTAATCGAATTAATTCACTTGGGGGTTTGCCTAATTTTCGTTTTCGACTTGTTGAAGCAACGATCTCCGATTTCTTACAATTTTGCATCTGATAATTTTGGATGTTTAAGCTCTCGTATAGTTGATGGACTTGCGATTGGTTTAATGAATGAGATGGTTGTTTTTGCTCATTATTGATTAATTGGGTATTCACAGGGGAGAAAAAATGAACAGTTTTAATTACGAAGATGAATAATACGATATTGGTAAAGATAATGGTGTTGGTGAAGGGTATATGGTGGTTCGACATGTGGAAGATAACGATGGTGATGGTATTTTGTAGTGGCTAGAATGGAGTAATAAAGGTGGTGATTTTGGTCCGGTGATGGTAGTGGTTATGGTGGACGGTAGTGGTGATAGTGGTGGTAATGGTAAACAAGGAGTAGGGTTAGGTGGGGGTATGGTTATGGGGTGTGTGTGTATGTGTGTGTGTGTGCGTGAGTGAGAGAGAGAGAGTGAGAGAGTATGTCGGTCCCTTTTATATTTAATAATTATATTTTCTTTTTTCTTTTTTTTAATAAGGAAAAACTTTATAAATGATCCTTGTGGTAGTAAAATGACGAAACCACCCTTCAGTTAACGGACAAAAGATGACGAAGTGAGCAATAAGGACCAAACATGAATAGTTTTGAAACCAAAAGGGACCATTGGCGAGGTTTTTTAAACTTAGGGACTAAACTTCAGATTTCAGGATACGACAGGGACCATTTATGAAGTTTTCTCTGCCTCTCTCTCTCTCTCTCTCTCTCTCTCTATATATATATATATATATATATATATATATATATATATATATATATATATATATATATATATATTGTCACACCCCAAAACCGGAACGGCGGAAACGTTCGGGGGCAGAGGACGTCATGTTTAGTATCACAAGATCACCCCAAGCTTAAACCTAACTTGTCCTCAAGTTAGAACAAGACTAAAATGAGCTCGGGATGAGCTAAACTAAAAAGGAAAAAGAAAGATACCATAGAACTTGGTCAACATCAGTCAACATGGTCAGAATCAGTCTTTCATGGACCCTACGCATCTTCAAAATGTTCCCCGCTTTAGAACCATAAACCACATTCTCAACCACTTGATGGGCGAATAGATCACGGCTTAATGTAGTCGTAGTGTGCAAGACAAAGGAAACAGAGGATGCGCCCAGTGGGGGCACTTTAAATCACCAATGTAGACCATAGTGCACGAAGGAAAGGCGCCTCTTCACACACTATGATTCCTACATTTGTCAGGCTAAAGTGTATAGTACGAAATAGGGTTTTGCAGCGCGGCGTCTGGGCAAACATCCGGTTTCAGAGGCTTCTCCCTTATACTGTCCTTTACAGTTTACCGTCTCATCGTCATAGCCTTTTCTCACCAAAAATCAAAAATAAAATAATAAAAATTCTACTTATCCTAAACCTAACAACTTAAATATTCAATCTTGAACTTCTGTTATTTGATCTTCAGCCTCTTTGTAGCTTGATCTTTTTTTTTAAAGAAAGTCTTGAACTTGGATTCTTGTTCTTCTTTTTGTGTTGCTCTTTTTCTTCATTTTTCTTCTTTGTTTTTTTTTGTTGCTTTTCTTTAATCTTCTTCATTGTTTTTTTTTGTCTTCACTTTTCCAATTTCTTCATTTTTTTGTGTTTTCTTCTTGGAAGGTTTAAGGAATTTCACCATGCAACATAGGATGGGGGCTAACATGAACACCTAATGATCATTAACAATGTGTCAAGATCAACTAAAAAGGGTGGTCTATGACTAAAAAATGGGTGTTACCGAAAAAAATTGGTCCCAAAAGATGTGAATTGGGGGACCCACTTCAAAGTTCATCAAGCACCTCAATGCAAGGTGTGATAAACAAAATCTATCTAACTATCTACTCTAGACCCCTAGAAAAATGATGACATGTCTTAAAAAGGTGGTGAGAATCTAACTAAGTAAGGCTCGGACGAGACTCGGGAGTATGAAGGGGTACTACCCCCAAAACCAAGATACGAGTCTTCAATGTCTTCAAAATACATTATCGGGCTAATCTTTGCTCGCACACATCAGTTTGACCAACCACATCCCTCCGCACCTAGACCCAATCAAGCTACCTGCATCTGACCCCCACACAAGCGGTCTCAAAGTGGCCTGTGAGGCTCAAAACGTGTCCCATTTATCAAATACAAGGAATTTCATATCAAGACCCGGGACCAATCTATGATTCAATACTTATGACTCGGCGCTATGGTACCTGTAGGGATGAGAAGACAAGAGAGAACAAAAATGCATGAACTTAAACTAGAATGCATCTAAAAAGTATGAAAATTAGAAAAGAAAGAAATAAAATATGCAATATTTTTGGATTTTTTATGCAATTTTTATGAATGTCCTAAATTACTTACTATAAATGCAACAATATACAACCTAAATGCACTCAAAAATAAAATATAAGGAATACCTCACCCCCAAGCTTAAAATTAAGCATTGTCCTCAATGCTTAGGATGAGAGTAAGGAAGGATCGTACCGGGATCAAGGTGGAGGAGGCCGGCGAGGACGGTACGAAAGCAACACATGGGTTGTACAATGATGTGTGGGTGGAGTTCTTGGCCACCTAAATACATATGGATGAAAGCTTGGTCGCGCAAAGGAAGCATATGAAATGGCTCAAAATTTTCTTATGAAGTGGCATATTTGTGCAGGTACCCTCGCAAACATTGCGCAGGTGGGGGCAGTCTCGCAAGCTTTGCGCGGGTACCCTCACAAACTTTGCGCGGGTGGGGAGCAGTCGCGTGCATACATTAGGGCCACTTCCATCAATGGAGGACTCAATCTTCTTAGAGCCTCTCTCTTAGGCTTGCAATCATCTTCCATGAGAATCTTGTGTGTGCATACATTAGGGATTATACTGTTTATTGGCTCAATCACATCAACCCGGTACAATGGAGAAACGTTGCTAGGGTACCTCATTGCTTCAAATATGTTGAAGTGAATGGTCTCTCCATCAAACTCCATAGTAATTTTCCCTTTATGGACATCAATGATCGTGTAAGCGGTATTCATGAAAGATCTTCCAAGGAGGATCGTAGATGATTTGGAAGGAGTCTTCTCTTCAAGATCAATGACATAAAAATCCACGGGAAAAACAAGGTGATTAACTTGTACTAACACATCCTCCAACACTCCTCTTGGAGACACACTTGACTTGTCCGCTAATTGAATGATTACTCCGGTTTCTTCCAAAGGTCCAACATTGAGAGATTGAAAAACCGAGTATGGCATCACATTGATCGAGGCTCCAAGGTCTAACATGGCACTTTCGACATGCAAATCACCAATGGTACAAGGGATATCAAATATTCCTGGATCCTTGCATTTGGGAGGTAACTTCTTTTGGATAACCGCAGACACGTTTGCATTGACTTGAATCTTTTCATTTGCCTTGAATTTCCTCTTCTTGGTGCACAAATCCTTGAGAAATTTTGCATAACTTGGAATTTGCTTAATAGCATTCAATAGTAGAATGTTGATTTGGACCTTGCGGAAAGTTTCAAAGAATTCATTTTCTTCCTTGTTTTTCTTTGAAGCGGCTAACCGGGAAGGGAAGGGTGGTGGTATGACCAATGGCTTGATGGTCTTGTTGGAAGATTCGGGTTGCTCAATATTTGTCACAACAGGGTCCTTTGGAGTAGGTACAACTTTCGAAGGTTCAACAATAGTGACTTCATCTTCTTCTTCTCTTGAAACTCTTTTAGGGTTGTTTTCTCCAAGTGTTTTCCCACTTCTTAAGGTTATTGCACTCACATTGGGGTTCTTCTCGGTTTGAGAAGGAAGTTTACCCTTTTGTTCCATCCTGTTGAGAGCGGTGGCCAAGTCTCCAATTTGTGCTTGAATGTTGGAGAAAGTATTCTTGGTCTCTTGTTGAAATTGGGTTTGGCTTTGAGCAAGAGAAGTGACAAATTCTTGAAGGCTCATTTGATGGTTACCACTTGATTGACCTTGTTGATGAGGTTGTTGGTAATGTAGAGGGGGGTGAGATGTTTGGGAATATGGAGGTTTTTATGATGGGTATTGAGAAAATTGGGGTCTCATCATAACATGTGGTGGGTTTTGCTTTGGTGGGTATGGGTTGGTTGGGTTATTCCTCCAATTTGGGTTGTAGTTGTTTTGAAAGCCCATGGGTCTTGGTTGACCTTGATATCCTCCCATTGCATTAACATCCTCCGGTTCACTACCAAGTGAGGGACACTTATCCATATAATGCCCCGTCATTGCACAAATACCACACACCATTAATTGTTGACCACTTCCCACCACCATTTGACTTAACACATTAGTCAAATCTAAGAGCTTTGATTCCAAGTGTTGGGTGTTGCTAACTTCACCAACCACTTGTGGATAATTTCTCTTCATTTCATTTCGGGTCCCAAAGTTCCTTTGATTTTGAGAAATGGTTCCAAAAAGTGATCTTATCTCTTGAGGTGTCTTGTTGAAGATGTCACCACCACTTGAAGCATCAATCATCCTTCGATCTTTTTCATTCATACCCTCATAAAATTGTTGAAGAAGTAGTTGTTCGGGTATGTTGTGTTGAGGGCAACTTGTACACAAATTGTTGAATCGCTCCCAAAAATCATGAAAAATCTCATTCTACCCTTGACGAATCCCCAAAATGTCGCTCCTTTGACTTGATATTCGAGAAGTGGGATAGAACTTGCTATTGAAGGCTTTGAGTAACTCTTCCCATGTGTGAATAGATCTCGGTGGTAAGTTGAATAACCACTCTCTAGCTTTATCTTCCAAGGTGAGCGGGAAGGCGGTTAACTTGAAATCATCCAATGTCACATGTTCGGGCAACATGCTAACACATATCATATGAAAGGACTTCAAATGCCTTTGAGGATCTTCCCTATCCAACCCATGGAACTTGGTGAGTTGATGTATAAAACTTGACTTCAATTCAATCCCTCGGTGGTTTGCGGGATAAACAATACCAAGGGGTGTGTGAGTAACATCCGTCTCCATAATTTGTCGAAGTGTCAACTCTTGAGGAGGATTGGGTGGATTGGGGTTATTGGGATATTGGTGCATGTAATTGGGAGGTTGTTGGTAAGGTGGGTATGGGTATTGTTGGTGATTATACATTTGTGGTGGATAAGGTTGGTAGTTAGGGTATTGGTTGTAGGGAGGTTGTTGTTGTGGGTACATTGGGTTTTGGTACATTGGAGGGTGTTGGTAATTGGGTTGATTTGGGTAATGTACTTGTTGTTGAACTTGAAAAGCATTGGTTTGAGGTTGGTTGTTTTGGTGGAATTGTTGGTTTTGTAGTTGTGGTGGTTGATAACTGGGTTGGTTTTGAGGAGGGGATTGATTCCAAGGTGGCATATCAATGAGAGGTTCTTGTTGTTGTTGTCTTGGTTGTTGGGGTGGGGTATTGGCATCTTGATTGTTTGGGTTTGGGTTGGGATTGTGAGGTGGAGTGTGATTCATGGCTATATAGTTTTCAAACGGAATGTCTTCAAAGGAATGACCAACAATTGGAGAACTCGGCTCGGTGTCGGTATCACTTGAAGTATGAACTTGATCTTCTATGTTGATTAGTGGAGAAGAGGAAGAAGCTTGAACTAGTTGTTGTTGCTTTGCTTGTTTGGCTAACTTTTTCAACCTTTTTGCTTTTTTTTCAATCTCCGGATTGTAGAGTAGTTCACCGGTTCTTATAGACCTAGGCATAAAGAATCAAATAACAATAACCAAATTCCCCGGCAACGGCGCCAAAACTTGGTGGGATGTCAAGTCCACCAAGCAAATTACACCCTTTGTTTGCAAATAAAACATAATATAATGGTAAAAAGGGGTATCGATCCTCAGGGAAATGGTTGTATTCAATCACCAATGCAATCCAATAGAACTAGTGTAAATAAACTAACTAACTACAATTAAACTAAAAGGGGGGTGTTGTGATTGCTTGAAAACTAAAAGACTTGAATGACTAAAAAGCTTGCAATTAAGCAAGATGATGAGATGCTCAAATATTGGTGAGAATTGGTTAACCAAGGCAATTCAACACAATGAACATTTGTGTGTTTATCATTAGGATTCAATATGAAACTTATCATTCATCCCAAATTGGTTATAGCAATCATGAAGCATGATATGCCAAGATTCCTCATAAGTAGTATGGAGGTTGGGGAAGCCCACAACACACCTTCTTAATCAAAATCAAAGATCCAATTGAAGCAATTGAACCCAAGAAGTTGATTAGCCTTAAGAATGAAGGAATCCCCAATTCCTAGAGGATGTCAATGCTTACACATCCATAAAGGAGTTATGATTCATAAGCTAGAGATGATTTCTACCATCATAAATAGGGATGTCCAAAAGTCCCGTGGGACCCCATTCCTGTGGGGGCCCCGCCCCGTTTGGGGGGATTTTTTTAAAAAAATCGGGGCGGGGACGGGGGCGGGGGCAAAGTTAACCCCCATTTTAATTTCGGGGGCGGGGGCAGGGGTAGGCAATCCCGTCCCGAAACCCCTATGGGGACCCCGTTAATAAATTACACATATATTTACATATATTAGTTATATAAGTATAATAAACAATAACATGATTTTGAGTTTCCAAAAGTCATCAAAAAAAATGTTTTCAAGTTGTTAGTATTACGTTTTTAAGATGCCATAACTTTTTTATTTTTAACATGTAAAATTCTGCTATGAATAATTATTTGTTACCTAAAAAATAGCTTCTTTTAGCCTAAATAGCAACTTCTTTTAGCAAAAAAAAGGCAGCCCAAAATCAATCGGGGGCGGGGGCGGGGGTATTAAAGGGGATTCGGGGGCGGGGGCGGGGGCGGGGGCGGGGGAACGGGGAAATTTCGGGGGCGGGGGCGGGGGATGCACTCCCCGTCCCGTTTGCCCCTGTTGATATCCCTAATCATAAAGCCCTTGTTCTAAGTAAATTTCAATGATTCAATGCTAAACCAAAGAAATAAACCAACAATTGCTTATTCAAGTACCAAGCTCATGATCAAAACATTAAACAAGCATAGGAAATATGAACTAGAATCATAGACATAAGATAAATGATAAATAAACATGAATCCTTCAAAAACCCACAAACATTCAAAGGTTTTAGCCAAGGCTAACCAAAATAGAGAAATTAGCCACTCATGGCAATAGAATAACAATCACAAAAGTGTAATTGCATAAAGAAACTACCAATAACTTGGAAATATGAAAAGAAATGAGTCTCAAGCTCCAAAATCGCCTTCTTCTGGTCTCTAATGGTGTAAAATCGAAGTGATAGCTGATAGATCCCATCCCCCAAGGTAATGGCAAGCCAAATGACCAAAATGCCCAAAACTGGGCAGTTGCGCGGGTACCCGCGCGACGGAAATTCTACCCGCGCAAGTGCTGCTGGAATGCTATTGGCTCATTTTTCCTCCACTAACCATCCCACTACCAAAGATTCCCTTGGTCCCCTCCATATTCCACATGATTCAAATTAACCAATCATCTTTTAGCTTCAAATATGGATGCTCCAAGCCTAAAATAACAATCCATGATCCATCTTCACAAGCCCACTTCATCCAAGTCTTTAGCCTTTTTAAGCCCAAATCTCCTTTAATGGATCCGCAAAGCCCAATAATGCCTCGGAAGCCCACAAAGCCCATTTCCAAGCTAATCCATAACCGCAACAAGATCTAAAACCCTGCAAAATACCTCATGCAACATAGAAAGACCCCGATACGATCCATGATAAAGAAAAATAAAGAATATACAATGCAATATTAATAAAAAGAGCTAAAAATACTAAAATAAACTAATAAAAATAAGGAAATAAAATAAGCTATCACAAGACATGCATCATAGTAATCAAAGTAATAAACAACCATTTCATTAGAAAGAAAGTGTTTACAAAGAATGTGGTTCACATAGACTACAAAGTAAATAAAAAAACAAGACATGAAGCTATTATGCTCGATCTTCTGAATCCCAGTGCGCGAACCTGTCTACTGGTCTCCTGAGAATACAAGTTATTTTGAAAGATTAGATCAGCATTTAAGCTGGTGAGTTCATAAGATTTTAGTGATGTAAGTAAGTTGTAAGATCTGTTTAGAAACGTTCGCCTGTTCCTCCAGAAAATCCTATATTTCCTGCTTTGATGAAAGATAAGTAAAAATGACTCTACAATCCTTTCTATGAGTACTAAATGGATACAAGTTATATAAAACCCCGAGTAAACAAACAATCGGTTGTGTGTATCTACCCTAAGTCCACGACCAAACAAGGAACAAGAAATGAGGCGGAAGGCACACATCCCATTGTTTGTTAGATCATCGTTGTATATAACCCTGGCGTATTCACTTGGTACTCACGGAGTTAACTGTAATAGTTCCTTTATATTTGCTGAAAAGATTCTTTAAGAAAACCCTTATTTATTTTAGTAAAAATGGTAACCACAATAGTTCCTTCTATAATCACTTAGTTTATACTAGCTATATATAATCTAATATCGAACAGATAGTTAGTTGTGTGAATCCGCCCTAAGCCTACAACCAAGCAACGAACAGGAAGTAAGGCGGAAAGCACACATCCAACTACCTATCGGATGTTAATTATATATAACCCTGATGTATAAACTAAGGTATTATAGAATTAACCACCTAAGGTCCTTTAAGTTATACTGGTTTAATAAAATGGATTAAACCTTTACCGGTAAGTTTCTAGTTTTGTCTACCAAATGTTCTATTTGAAAACTATGTTTTGTACTAGAAAACGGTGTATTGAATTAGTATACTACGACTTGGCCCATAACTGGTACTCCTTATGATTACTTGGTGTATACGGAATATATATATATATATATATATATATATATATATATATATATATATATATATATAGCTAAGATCAAATAGATAGTAGGCTGGGTGAATCTGCTCTAAGCCAATAACCAAACAAGGAACAGGAAATGAAGCGGAAAGCACACATCCTACTACCTGTCGGATCCGATTAATATATATTCCTGATGTATAAACTAAGGAATCATAAAGTTAGCATTATAGGCTCCTTTCTACTGAATGTACTAGACCCGACTTTTCTGTTTGTCGCTTGTAATGATGTATGTTTTCCCTAGTTTATTAATAAAATGTTCTTTAAAAATAATAAGGGAAATATAGTAATTTCAGATGTAGTAGGGACTAAAGACGTAATAAAATCAGATAGTAGGGACCGTCGGATTTAAAAAAATAAGTTACGGACCAACCGTGCAGACTACTCATAACCACAGGGACCATTCGTGTAATTTTTTTTGAAAGAGACCATTCCTATTATATTGGTTGAATTATTAAATTTTATGAATAATATAATATAAAACCTTTATTTTTGTTTTGTTTCATAATAAAAAGACAAAAACTTCATAAATGGTCCCTATGTTATCCTGAAATCTGAACTTTAGTCCCTAAGTTTAAAAAACATCACACATGGTTCCCGTGGTTTCAAAACTTTTGATGCTTGGTCTTTATGCCTTACTCCGTCAGCTTTCTACGGTTAAGTGAAGGGCATTTTCGTCATTTCAATACCCCAGTGACCATTTATGAGGTTTTCTCTTATTTTAAATAAAAATGAAATTTAATATGTAAGGGTCCCACCCTCTCTCTCTCTCTCTCTCTCTCTCTCGCCAACCATTGTCTTTCTCTCTCACCTCTAAAATCATTAAAACTCCACCTGCAAATACATTCTCTCTACTCATTCTTAGAAAATCAAAATTTTGTGGTTTGTGATTGTAATGAATACTCAACACTGTAAAAGAGAAAGAAAATAAGGGAGAGAGAGTGCGAGAGTGCTCATATCTGTCCGTAACCGACCCTCATCATCTCTACCTCCACCAGTGTGTTCTTGAGGGTGAAGGAGATGAGAGGTCGCGATCAATGTACCCACATACAAAAACTTTTTGAGTCTTGTCTTCAAAAGATCAATCGGTACTGCAAGAAATCGATGAAGAAGGACGTCTTTCCCTCGATCTCGTACGTCTTTCCCTCTCCCAATCTTGATCTTGATTTCTCACTTTCCCTTCCCAATTAGTAACCACCACCTACCTTCTTGTTGTCCTAACCGGTGAAACAAATCACAAGCCATCTTCTTCACTATTGTCACATAATCAATTACAGGAGGTTTACAAAATCAAATTAAACAAAGTATAGGTGAAACAAAACATAATTCAAACCAAATGTTGTATGTTGTCCTATACCAGTTTAGTCAATGGGTGGTGCATCGTAGGTAAGACTAGTTAGATAACTCGTGAACACGATGTGTTTGCTGAAATGCTTGAGCAAAAATCAAACCTAGTGCAGATAAAGATTTTTTTCTTAGACAATAAATCATTTTCCTGATTCATTTAAACTTGGATCCCCTGTTTTTGTTACTGTAATCGTGGATTCATATAAATATTTTTTGGAGATGATGTTTCGTCATTCTCTTGTTGATGAACATTTTTTTGTTGATGAACTTGTAATCGTGGGTTTAAACAAAGATTCATTGGGTTAAATCAGTGTCTATATGAAGGCCCTTCAAGTGTGTATGTGTGTGAAATATGTATGTGTGGTTTAAGTTTTACAGGTGAACACAAAGAAGAAGACCATGGGGATAAGATGCAGTTAGAGAGAGAGAGAGAGGGTTGGACCCCTTACATATTAAATTTTATTTTTTTCTTTTTATTTAAAATAAAAGAAAAGCTCATAAATGGTGCCTGGGGTATTGAAATGACGAAGATGTCATTCACTTAACGGTAGAAAGCTGACGGAGTGAGGCATAAGGACCAAACATTAAAAGTTTTGAAACCACATGGACCATCAGTGAGGTTTTTTAAAATTAGGGACTAAACTTCAGATCCGACTAGTTGTAGTATACGTTATAAGGATTTCGGAAATATATGAAGCGTTCAAATCCGACTTCATATGAAGAGGTTATGCTTCTTCGAAGTTTCATGATTAAATTTGTACGGCTCTGCGTATCGGAAAAATAATTTGTTGATAAATTACTTTTTAGCCTAAGTGGTCTAAATGAAAGTCATGGTAGTCGTTAGACCGAGAGAATACATATAGAAAACATCTAAATCTGACTTCATTAGAGGAAGTAATGATTTTTCTAAGATTCGGGGTAGCAGTATACAACTTAAAAAACGAAGTTTAGATCGTTCGATTTTTAGCCAAAATAATATAAACGAGAATTGAAGATCTCGTTGATAGGAGTCCAACGATATAAATTCTATCGAAAACGGACACCAGATGAGAGAGCTATGCTTTTTATAGAGGCTTTAACTTTCGAAGCCTATGTAATAAATATAAAGTAAAAATTAGCCGACGGGTTCTTAACAAAAGCTGTAAATCTCGTTGATTACTTTCCGGTGATATAAAGAACGTCAAAAAAGGAGTTCGCATGAAGAAGCTACACAATTTTGAAAAATTGAAAATCGGTACGCGCGCGTGTCAGGAGCACGACGCGCCCGACAAGGCCATACAGCCCCACCTACCTTGCGCCACGTGCCAGGCTTGTATTCTACCACATCACTTTGTCCCGAACAGAGGCGTGTCGCACCTCCAAGTCTTTATAATGAATCTATAATTAAGATTTATCAGTGATTCCAAGTCTTTATACTGATTGATCTACTTACGGGAGTGATGTCTAGGTTGGATTTACTGAGGTGTTTAAAGTGAGATTTCCAAACAATATACTCTCTATACCAAACGAACCATACCTCCGATATGATCCTACATGGTTATTCATTATTTAGATCTTGAAGTAGACTTTGGGACTGGTGAGGAATCTAAACCCTTAGGATAATAGTTCATAAATCATGAAATTATACTAAGACTTAGTGTTATGTACATCTAGGTCTTTTGGAAAATGTGTAACGCGAAGCTCTGCCCGATTCACTAATCACCGTACTTGTCAGGTGAGTACGTAGTTATTATCAAGAACATAATCTTAATTTACTATTAAGTAATATTAAAGGTTTACTTGTATTATCTGTGTTATATGCTATTTGTATAAATATGATAATTGGATAAGAAACTGTATTAGGAATCAATTGCCTTTAGTTATTAGTCTTGCCCTAGGTTTAAGAATAAGAGTTGTAAAGGTTGCTTAGTTTAAATTAAGCTTGATATCGATTAGGTCTCATAGGTTGGATAGAATGTGAGATCAGAACGGAGTGAAGTCCTCCTCTTTCTTGGATGACCAGAAATGGTGGGTCTAGATCAAACAACTGGCAAGTATATCTGGGTCATCGACCAGAGTATATGACAACACTTGACTATTCTAGGCGGTCTAGTGAACTACGTTGCTAGTATGTACTTATAACCCATGGACATAGAAAATGGGATACCATATTTATCAAATCTCTGATCATTGGTTGCCTTATATGACTTACACTGTCAAAGGACACCCCTAGCTATGTAGACACACAGATACTTAAAGGATTTATCAGGTTGGGCGATTCCTCCAGATAATCGTTGTCTTAAGATCTGTGAGGATCAGTTGGGTTGGGTAGTTATTCTTAGGTCAAATTTGATATATGATTTGACATAATTATTTGCAGGAATGATATTACTTATTATCATTAAATTATTATGAGCTTGTAAACACTATGCATCTCACCAGGTTTTCCCAAACCTGGCCCACTCATTTTATACATCGTAGGTAACAAATGTAAGGATGTTGAAGTCTAGTTAGGATGCCGAGTGGAATAAAGAGATGAGCCTATAATAAGTAGTGTTAGGATCATTTAATATTTACGCTGTAATGTATGTGTGGATATGAAAGCTGGCATCCTCAAGGTTTTAATAAATGAAATAACTTTTGTTACTTCAAAAATGTTTTGTTTAACTAGGAGTTTTCCGCATCTCAACTTTATATAGCGTAAAGAAAATGTGTTAATTGGTTCTGAAAAATGGAGGATGTCACAGTTGGTATCAGAGAATTAGTTTAATCGAATTACGAAATTAGGAAAATTGTAGACTTAAACTTAGAAGCTAAGTATGATCGGTAAGGTGTGCGATAGAATACTTTAGGATAAATGCCTTAGTTACTTTAGACACTAGCACTAGTATATTATAGGAAGATACCTTCATTGTTGATTATATGCTAAATGTATATATATATATATATATATATATATATATATATATATATATATATATATATATATATATATATATAGAAAGTAATATATCGCGACCCTAAAAGTTCTCACCTTTACGACTATAGAACATCATGACAATCACTAGGAGTAGAAGATTCGTCATTAATGAAAGACGTCCAGCACCTGAGAACGTTGGATCAGCCGTTGTTCAAATCCCGATGAATGAAGCTTAGGCATTGATGCAAGAAATGCTCAATCAGCAACGACATGAGTTTAGGGAGCTCTTGGCTCAAGAACTAGCTAATGCTAGAAGAGGAGCGCATGTGATCAACGAGCCAGTAGTTGTTGAATAAGCCAACATTGGACCAATTCATTCTCATCCAGAGACGGTACAGGAAGGAAATGATGACTCAGAAAGTCATCCATGACAACTTCTTCCTCCAGAAGAATTGAATATTCGAAGGAATGATGAGCCAAGGGGAATTTTCAAGTACAAGGTTTTTACGACTTGCAAACCATCACCCTTCAATGGAAAATAGGATCCAGTTGGAGTCACAGATTGGATATCAGAGACGGAGTGAGCTTTTATAACGTGTGGTTGCATGGGGAAGATACAATGACCTATTATGTGAGGTAGTTCAAGGGAACAATGCTTCGTTGGTGGAACACATTAGGGAAGATTGTGAGCCCCAACAAGCCACTACAGCTGAAATGGGACAAATTTGACCCATTTCAAAAGGAAGTTCTGTTCACCGACAAAATGGAGTTCACCCTGAGACTTGTTTTGGATGAAATGACCAAGATTGATCGATATGCAAAGGATTTCCATGGGAGTACACTGTGCCAGTGAAGTTGGCACCTATTTTTGAGGCGACCGTCTGGGCTGCAAAGTTTGTGGAAGGTATAATGAAGAAGAGAGTTGCTGACAAGACCGAGGTCGGTGAAAAGAGGAAGGCTGAAGGAAGAAACAACAATAACAACAAGAATAAGAAGAAGTTATCGAGGTCAAGCAACAAATCTAGAAGCAACCAAGAAGGGAAATGGTGCGACCAGTGCAAGAAGAAGCATTTCGGCGATTGTTTCGTCTGCTGCAAGTGCAAAAAGCCCGGACATATTTCTACAAATTGTCCAGTCAAAGTAAAAGATTGTTTCAATTGTGGAGAGGATGGGCACATAAAGGCAGAGTACCCAAAGGTTGAGTAACCCATCCTAAGGATCATGCCACTGAAGCCCAAGGGTTGAAGCTATCAGATGAACCTTAATGAAGCAAATGAAGAGACCGATGTTGCTTCAGGTAGATTCTTAGTTAATCAAATTCCTGCAAAGATATTATTTGATTCTAGATCAGATCATTCATTTATATCACATGAATTTGGTAGGAAACTTAAGTTATCACCACTTAGGCTAAGTACCCCTATCTTACTAGAAGTAGCTGGTGGTAGGAATGTATCTGTTAGAAATATCTTAGAGGACGTAACTATCGACTTGAACGGAAACAAATTTCGTCGAGAGCTATTGCCCTTTGAGTTGAGCGAGTTCGACATAATTCTCGGCATGGATTGGTTGGGGGAAAACCTCGCATATATCCTATGTGGGAGGAAGATGGTGTGTATTAATCCCCCTGGGAGAGAACCATTTGTGGTGTACGGTGATAAGAGTAGAGTAAAATCTAGAATCATCACGATGATAAAAGCCAGAAGATGCCTATCGAAGGGATGTTCGATATTTTTAGCATCTATTGCTCTCTCTGGAATACCAAAACTAAATCATAGTCAATATCAAAAGAAATCACAATTGCTGACTCATCATTCGTTTCAAAAAGAATTGGCTTTTGTGCGAAAGGTTGTTCGACACATTTCATGTGATAGTAATCGAAAGTTAGATTGAACGTTTCTTGAACCTTTCTTGTTCGCTTATTCAACACCCGATATGCTACAGAGTTGTGTGAGTATCCCAAGAATATTCCTTCATCAGCTTTTGACTGAAATTTTGAAAGATTATCTTTAAGATTCATGATAAAGAGCCTGCAACCAAAAACATGGAAAAATTTAACATTAGGCTTTCGATTGTTGATGATTTCATAAGGAGTGATGTTAAAACGATGATGAATGAATGAAAGATTTTGTGTGAAACATGTTGTCGAAACTGCTTCTGCCCAGAGATATTGAGGCAAATTCGCATATATCAGCATTGTTCTTGCTGCTTTGTATAAAAATCTATTCCTCCGTTCGACAACACCATTTTGTTGCAGTGTGTAAGGAAATGAAAATTTATGCGAAATCCCTAATTCAACCAAGAATGAATCAAGAATCCGATTCTTGAATTCTGAACCATTAACGCTTTTGATTCTTCTAACTTTTTGTTGGATTTGGTGTCTAAGACCATAACTACAACTGGGATGTACTTGACCCGATTGTAGCATGGTCCTTTTGTGTTGCCTTCATCAGTGCAATTTGATAGGATGGACTTTTGAGAATAATGTTATTTATGATTTATTAATATATTACAAGTATAATATATTAATATGAAATCATATTATTTAATTAGTATTGATCAATAATTAATTTTGAATTAATTTTGTGATCAAAAGAGACTAATTAAATATGTGGGGATTAATTATGTAAATCAATGGTTCTTATAGTGTGGGTTAATGATCCATGGTTATTTAGGATGGGCTAAACCAATGAGATAGTCCATGGAGGTTTAACCCATGGAGCCTAAGTAATATGAAAGGTCATTAGGGTTTGCAATGTGTAGCACTAGCATTTGTCACACTATAAAAGCACACCTCTAGAGCCAAAATCGACTACCCCATTCATTCTAAGAGAGTGAAGTTTATTTTGTGCTAAGTAACTTATTCTCTCAAGCCTCCTCTTGCATTTGGTGTTTGTGAACCATTAGAGGCATCACACTTGAGATGCTCAAGCTTTTGAAGGCCAAGAACTACAAGTCCTACTAAGAGGTAAGTTATCTAACTAGTTGTATTGTTCAATTGTTCAATTGTATGCTAGTTAGGGAGAATGCTTTGGAAAAATTGAAAATGCATGTATAATTAGAGAAAACATAGATCCAAAGCATTTAGGGTTACATGTGCACCATATGAGTGTTATAGTGCTTAAAACCCAACAGTGGTATCAGAGCCTAGGTTTATTTTCTGTTATACTTGATGCTTACTAGTTTTCAAAGTTGAAAAAAAAATCGTTTTTTTTTTGCCTCTGACTGATGAACTCGCCGAGTCCACTGGCTGACTCGACGAGTCCAATCAGTAAAAGACCTACTCGACGAGTCAGGTTCATGCACTCGTCGAGTTGAAGGCTCTGGGTGCAGATTTTCTAGTTTTTGGCCAGAATTGGATTAGGATCATTACCACAAACTGTTTTTTGAAACATATAATCTGTTTTCTTGATATGGTAGTGATCATGCTCATCCAATTAAAAGATAATTGTCAAAATTTCAAGATTTGTATTAGTTTATATGATTAGGTTAATTTCTTGCAATTGTTGATATGAATTATTTTTTGCCTTATGAGTTTAACTAGATCATAGATAAATTACTTGATAATTTTGTTGGTTAAAATGTTGATCTTAATGATTTTAATGACCTCCATAACTTGTCCTCAAGTTATGGAAAATGAAAAGTCTCATCTATTAAAATAACATTAAACTCATAAGTTATGAATTCCAAGAGTCATCAAAAGATAGTTGTCAAAATTCTTATGATAGTTGTTAGTTTATAAGTTAATCTAATCACTTGTATCATTTGATTTGAAACTATTTTGCCTTATGAGTTAGTTTAGATCATGATTAAAAAAATTATATGATAATTTTCCTTGTTAGAATTGATCTAAATATTCTTTAATGAGTTCCATAACTTGTCCTCAAGTTATGGAACATGAAAAGTCTTATCATAAATGATTTAATGAACTCCATAACTTGTCCTCAAGTTATGGAAAATCAAGAGTCTTTTCATAAAACCAACATTAACTCATAAGTTATACAAATGAAGAGTTTTGACAACTCTCAAAACTTGCCCTCAAGTTTTGGAATTTGTAAAGTATCACTAATGAAACTTTAATTCCAAACCCTAGAGTTTTAAAAGTTAAAATTCAACCCTTATACTATTATAATATTATAAGTCTAATAATATATATATATATATATATATATATATATATATATATATATATATATATATATATATATATATATATATATATATATATATATTTATATAGTTAGGGAGAATGCTTTGGAAAAATTGAAAATGCATGTATAATTAGAGAAAACATAGATCCAAAGCATTTAGGGTTACATGTGCACCATATGAGTGTTATAGTGCTTAAAACCCAACAGTGGTATCAGAGCCTAGGTTTATTTTCTGTTATACTTGATGCTTACTAGTTTTCAAAGTTGAAAAAAAAATCGTTTTTTTTTGCCTCTGACTGATGAACTCGCCGAGTCCACTGGCTGACTCGACGAGTCCAATCAGTAAAAGACCTACTCGACGAGTCAGGTTCATGCACTCGTCGAGTTGAAGGCTCTGGGTGCAGATTTTCTAGTTTTTGGCCAGAATTGGATTAGGATCATTACCACAAACTGTTTTTTGAAACATATAATCTGTTTTCTTGATATGGTAGTGATCATGCTCATCCAATTAAAAGATAATTGTCAAAATTTCAAGATTTGTATTAGTTTATATGATTAGGTTAATTTCTTGCAATTGTTGATATGAATTATTTTTTGCCTTATGAGTTTAACTAGATCATAGATAAATTACTTGATAATTTTGTTGGTTAAAATGTTGATCTTAATGATTTTAATGACCTCCATAACTTGTCCTCAAGTTATGGAAAATGAAAAGTCTCATCTATTAAAATAACATTAAACTCATAAGTTATGAATTCCAAGAGTCATCAAAAGATAGTTGTCAAAATTCTTATGATAGTTGTTAGTTTATAAGTTAATCTAATCACTTGTATCATTTGATTTGAAACTATTTTGCCTTATGAGTTAGTTTAGATCATGATTAAAAAAATTATATGATAATTTTCCTTGTTAGAATTGATCTAAATATTCTTTAATGAGTTCCATAACTTGTCCTCAAGTTATGGAACATGAAAAGTCTTATCATAAATGATTTAATGAACTCCATAACTTGTCCTCAAGTTATGGAAAATCAAGAGTCTTTTCATAAAACCAACATTAACTCATAAGTTATACAAATGAAGAGTTTTGACAACTCTCAAAACTTGCCCTCAAGTTTTGGAATTTGTAAAGTATCACTAATGAAACTTTAATTCCAAACCCTAGAGTTTTAAAAGTTAAAATTCAACCCTTATACTATTATAATATTATAAGTCTAATAATATATATATATATATATATATATATATATATATATATATATATATATATATATATATTTATATAGTTAGGGAGAATGCTTTGGAAAAATTGAAAATGCATGTATAATTAGAGAAAACATAGATCCAAAGCATTTAGGGTTACATGTGCACCATATGAGTGTTATAGTGCTTAAAACCCAACAGTGGTATCAGAGCCTAGGTTTATTTTCTGTTATACTTGATGCTTACTAGTTTTCAAAGTTGAAAAAAAAAATCGTTTTTTTTTGCCTCTGACTGATGAACTCGCCGAGTCCACTGGCTGACTCGACGAGTCCAATCAGTAAAAGACCTACTCGACGAGTCAGGTTCATGCACTCGTCGAGTTGAAGGCTCTGGGTGCAGATTTTCTAGTTTTTGGCCAGAATTGGATTAGGATCATTACCACAAACTGTTTTTTGAAACATATAATCTGTTTTCTTGATATGGTAGTGATCATGCTCATCCAATTAAAAGATAATTGTCAAAATTTCAAGATTTGTATTAGTTTATATGATTAGGTTAATTTCTTGCAATTGTTGATATGAATTATTTTTTGCCTTATGAGTTTAACTAGATCATAGATAAATTACTTGATAATTTTGTTGGTTAAAATGTTGATCTTAATGATTTTAATGACCTCCATAACTTGTCCTCAAGTTATGGAAAATGAAAAGTCTCATCTATTAAAATAACATTAAACTCATAAGTTATGAATTCCAAGAGTCATCAAAAGATAGTTGTCAAAATTCTTATGATAGTTGTTAGTTTATAAGTTAATCTAATCACTTGTATCATTTGATTTGAAACTATTTTGCCTTATGAGTTAGTTTAGATCATGATTAAAAAAATTATATGATAATTTTCCTTGTTAGAATTGATCTAAATATTCTTTAATGAGTTCCATAACTTGTCCTCAAGTTATGGAACATGAAAAGTCTTATCATAAATGATTTAATGAACTCCATAACTTGTCCTCAAGTTATGGAAAATCAAGAGTCTTTTCATAAAACCAACATTAACTCATAAGTTATACAAATGAAGAGTTTTGACAACTCTCAAAACTTGCCCTCAAGTTTTGGAATTTGTAAAGTATCACTAATGAAACTTTAATTCCAAACCCTAGAGTTTTAAAAGTTAAAATTCAACCCTTATACTATTATAATATTATAAGTCTAATAATATATATATATATATATATATATATATATATTTATATAGTTAGGGAGAATGCTTTGGAAAAATTGAAAATGCATGTATAATTAGAGAAAACATAGATCCAAAGCATTTAGGGTTACATGTGCACCATATGAGTGTTATAGTGCTTAAAACCCAACAGTGGTATCAGAGCCTAGGTTTATTTTCTGTTATACTTGATGCTTACTAGTTTTCAAAGTTGAAAAAAAAAATCGTTTTTTTTTGCCTCTGACTGATGAACTCGCCGAGTCCACTGGCTGACTCGACGAGTCCAATCAGTAAAAGACCTACTCGACGAGTCAGGTTCATGCACTCGTCGAGTTGAAGGCTCTGGGTGCAGATTTTCTAGTTTTTGGCCAGAATTGGATTAGGATCATTACCACAAACTGTTTTTTGAAACATATAATCTGTTTTCTTGATATGGTAGTGATCATGCTCATCCAATTAAAAGATAATTGTCAAAATTTCAAGATTTGTATTAGTTTATATGATTAGGTTAATTTCTTGCAATTGTTGATATGAATTATTTTTTGCCTTATGAGTTTAACTAGATCATAGATAAATTACTTGATAATTTTGTTGGTTAAAATGTTGATCTTAATGATTTTAATGACCTCCATAACTTGTCCTCAAGTTATGGAAAATGAAAAGTCTCATCTATTAAAATAACATTAAACTCATAAGTTATGAATTCCAAGAGTCATCAAAAGATAGTTGTCAAAATTCTTATGATAGTTGTTAGTTTATAAGTTAATCTAATCACTTGTATCATTTGATTTGAAACTATTTTGCCTTATGAGTTAGTTTAGATCATGATTAAAAAAATTATATGATAATTTTCCTTGTTAGAATTGATCTAAATATTCTTTAATGAGTTCCATAACTTGTCCTCAAGTTATGGAACATGAAAAGTCTTATCATAAATGATTTAATGAACTCCATAACTTGTCCTCAAGTTATGGAAAATCAAGAGTCTTTTCATAAAACCAACATTAACTCATAAGTTATACAAATGAAGAGTTTTGACAACTCTCAAAACTTGCCCTCAAGTTTTGGAATTTGTAAAGTATCACTAATGAAACTTTAATTCCAAACCCTAGAGTTTTAAAAGTTAAAATTCAACCCTTATACTATTATAATATTATAAGTCTAATAATATATATATATATATATATATATATATATATATATTTATATATGTATGTATAAGACAAGTCAGTCTTACCGTTACTAGGCCTCATTCACGAAGCCGGTCTATAAGGGGGGTATAAAGTTACTACCTATAAAATACCAATTTAATGGGTGTCCACTCTCATCCACCGCTTCCTTGACTGGTGGAGGGTCGTTAGCCGAACGGGTAGGATGGGACATTAATTATCATTAAAAGTTTAATGATAAATATAAAGTAACTAAACTTTTATTAAATTCCCAATCTTAGTTACTTTAGGAAAATGTGAAATGGTGCTAATCCATGAAATTACACTTTGCACCTTGTTAAGTCGTTAGTGGAGCGTGTGTGGGTAACCGACACACTAATCTGGGACTGACAATGTGTGGCAAAGGGTAGCTTGATGTTAATCATAGATCAATGGAGCGTTTGTGGTTAACCAACACATTGATTAGGTGATTTGTAACATTGAGTGTACCAAGCTAATTTACATGGTTATTCACATCTTGTTTGTGATCCTCGGCATCTCAGTCACAAACTTGAAGGGCACAATGGAGACTTAAATATGCCATTGAAAAGTTCAATGAATCTCAAAGAATCTAAGAATTTCAATCCATTTAAAACTTAATAATTTGTTTCGTTTTTCATGGTGGAAATTGGCAAATCGTCATTTACCTACCTTCAAATATTTTACAATTAGATTATGGCATCCCTCTTCGCAATTGTAAAATATTGTGTTGGGTCCTAGCCTTAATATTTCGTTTTGGGTGTTATATTAAGGACTTAAATCAACTAACTTGAATTTCTCCCTTGTAGATGTCTAGTTCAGACAACTATGGTCTTCCCGAATCTTTTGGAAAAAGCTTTCCAAATGAATATGATATTCCACAATATCATACTTCACTTCCTCCACCTCATCCAATTATTCTCACTGGCCCTCAAGTTCGAAGACTTGAAAAGTTCAAGGTCACTCAAGCCCTATTGGCTAGTAAGCACCAAGATAGAAGGTCTGTGTGTGCACATGTCTTGGATATGAATTCACACATTGACAAGATGGCAATGTTGGGTGTCGTTTTCCCGAGGAAGTTGGTTGTTGACTTGGTTCTTCAGTCACTTCCCGAGTCGTACAGTCAGTTTGTTAAAGACTACTATATGACAGACTGCGACGTGACCCTTATTGATCTTACCTATTTGCTTATTGCTGCTGAGTCAGCAATGATTTGGCGCAATGGTCAAGCAAATTTGATTGGAAGATCTACTTCCCAAGCTGCCATGGACATTGGCAATGACATAGATAGTCCAGAAAAGATCCCTTCTCCTATGGGTAGGGAATTGGCTATGGTCAAAAGATTGGACCATAAGAGAAAATCCAATTCTGAGATAGTTCCATGTACAAATGCCAAAGATTCCACTTGTTTCTACTACCATTTGAAGGGACATTGGAAGCGAAGCTGCCCTGAATACCTGAAAGATCTAAGAGAAGATAAAGTCAAAAAGGTTTGACTCTACTTCAGGTAAATCCACTATCTAGCTCTATTAAGTTTCTATTTGTAGATTCTTAATACATGATGTGATAAGATTACATTTTGATGTTTTGTAGGATCGAAGAAAAGAAAGGAAGCTTAAAGAAAAAGTATGCTGAGTCTGATCGCGAAGAGATGGATTTCAATCGCATGGTTCGATGACCAGATTTTTGAGCTGCTGCTTAGGAGTTATGATAGATTGCTTAGAAATATGTAGTAACATAGTTTTCATTTGTAATTGCATTGTAAGTAAAAGTCTTTCCGCACCTTTTATAAATAAATAAAATTTTGAATTTTTATCTTATTTATATTTCCTTGCAATGACATTTGTGAAAATTGATGTTTGTATGTTTCTATTTTAGCAATATAGATTTGATTCTTTCGATTATGGTAGTGTCTAAATTTACCAAATAAGGAAAGATTCTCATCACCCAAGTTTCAATTGGACAGAAACTTGGGATCATGCGACTTGTATTGTATGATGAATGAGAACCTTCATCTTTGGGAAATTAGGACTAATTCCTTGTTCACGTATAGAGGTGAGTTAAGTGAAGGACTAGGGGATCGGGTACACTTGGTTGTGCACAGGTCAGGTCCACCACAAAGAACGATAAGACTATTCGTCATGATTTACTAAAAGCTTAGTAAATATGGTTATGCTTACAAGTTTAAGTGTGATTCTGAATCATTGAAAAAGTTTCAATGTATAGCAGAACGAATAAGAAGAATCAAAGTCGGCAGAAAGATAAAAGTTTTTCCAATCTGAAAAGATGGGAGAGTACTTGAGTATCGTGTTTTATGATCATCTTAATGATTATGAAAACCATATCAAAATTTGATTCTCTAAGGACGCCTTAGTGCATTTGTTTGGCTAAGAAGAGGAATCAGGAATTGTTGAAATGGTTAAATCAATTAAGATGAATCATACTTCGTTCCAAAATCAAATCTTAGAGTCATACTCCAAGATTGTATATTGAGTGACATATCAGCAAATGTAGAGTAAAAATTGTTCTACTCTTGTACATTTGAAATTGGTAAGTTGTAATGTTTTGGATAAAACAAAGACCAACTAAGACCAATTGTGAGAAGTGTTTGTCTTGATAAGAAACCGCACTAACTCTTGAATGTTTGTTTGTCAAGTAATGTTTCTTGACAAAGAGAATCTTATATGTCAAGAGGTTAGTGGGAGTCTTAAAGGTTTTGAAAAGTTTCAAGAACTAATCAAGAGTAAACTTATTGTTAATCACTAGCACACGACTTGAGGTTTGTAACCTATCGTGTTGACATATTCTTGTTTTTGTGGCCATTCCAGTTAAAGTTGACTATGCATGTGAGTTCTATGAGTTCTCAATTGTTTGCATAACAACTTGGAAGACATGGTAGGCCCTTGTGCTACCGAGTGACAAGGAATTAAGATGAGATAGGTTCAGTCCATATGAGTTTGGATTTGTCACTAACCTTGTCTCAAAATTATGGTTATGACAAATTCACAAGGATAGGAACACATACACCATAATAAAAAAAAATCTAAGTGTCATAACGTTTCTCTCCAATTCATGAAAATGATTGTGAGGAAACGCTTTCACTAAGTAGATTTTAAAGAGATAGCAATTGTGATATTTACATTCTCAAATTCGATTATGACTACGGCATCCCTCTTCATAGTTCAAATTGTGAGAAATGGCAAAAGGTCTAAACATTTGAGACTTATTGCTGTAAGTTCTAAAATTGTTTAAACACACATGTGAGCTATCTAAGGAAAGGTGTATGAGTTTGAAAAGCTTAGATAAAGGCTTATCTAAGCATCTCGTGTCAGAAATCTGAACTTTTGTAAGAAAGTCAATAAAGTATTGATTTCTAGAAGTCCAACTGATTTCTGGATTTATGTCACAGCTAGTGGGAGCATAAATGTTATGCAAGTAACAAAATAATTCTTATGCTAGTGGGAGCATAATTATTATGGTAAGTGTTGCAAGTTAGCAATGTTAATTATAGAAAACAAAGTTTTCAATTCGCAAAGTTGCAGGGTTGAAAAATTGTTTTGCTATAATTAAGGGAGAGGAACTTATACTTCATTTCAATTCTAAAAGTTTAGATTGAGATTTTAATCAAATTTAGTCAAGGATTTATATGAATACCATGTTGAAATGCTTCAACATTGGAAATCCTATATATGGAAATATTATAGCAAGAGACTGGTCAAGTATCATGTCTTTATGTATGACATTATGAATTGTATCACATATGCTTCGGGTATAGGATCGATTGCATATGCTATAATATTCATGTGTTCTAATTTTCCAAATGCCTAGGACATTAAGAGGGAAAAAGGACTAGAACTGGATATGACTAAAGTTATTAAACAACTATTAACAACAATCCAAGGTTCGCCAAAGATTGGTTGCTTATGGATAGTTGGAAGTATAGTAATTGATGGATCATATTGACATTATTATGAATAGAAAGGATTCTATTAACAATGAGTTATCATATGGCAAGTATGGAAATATTTCCATAATGGGAGGTGGATATCAAGAATCTATGAGAAAGTTAGAAACTTTTATAAAAGAAGGATGTTCAAAGGAATGTGCTTTGAATATGAGACTTCGGATCTATGGAATTGTCTTGCAACAATCTCCAATGGAAAGTTTTGTAATTGACAAAGTCTTTGTGACTTGTGTACATAGTCATTACAAAAGGAGCATATAAGTTTAGAATCTAACAAATTACAGTTTTTGGCAAGAACTTGGTATTCTTACACTTACGATAAAGATTTGGAATTGTGAAATAAGTATCATTGGAAATGTTTACAATTGATCTATTTCACAAAGTAAGGACCGTAGGTAAACATAGTGTGCATGCTTGGAGCATGGGATAACTATTATTTTAATTGAAGTACTAGTAGATAAATCGAAACAATATACAATGAATAATGTGTAATCAATATGGTGATTAAATAAAAGGTGTTTTATTTACTCTTAAAAGTTTTGGGACCATATAGGATTAGTATTATTCTTGTGTTTCACTCTGTATGTTCTGACTTCCCGAATAATAAGATTATTCAAACTATCCACAATCGATCATACTTTGGAAGTGGGTAATGAGGCTAGACTGTCATGAGTTGGCTTGTAGATTGTCTAAGGCGTTAGACATAGCAAAAGTTTGCTACACCATTCATGAGTGCTCCTGAAATAAGATTTGAGTATTGGATTCAACTCGCTCTCACCTGAATTACTTCATGGAATTTATCACGAGTAATTGTGAGACGATAATATCATATAATCTTCAAACTAAGATATATGAGTTGTTGACTACGAGTTGGTTGTGCATTGATGATACGAAAACGCATCAGTAACTTGATGTTATAAAACGTATCATTGTGCATGACTTAATGAGTAGTTAGTACAAGCATATAATGTCGAAGTTTATCTATTTCTTTTATCCTAAGAGGATTAAAAGCGATATATTAGGCCCTCGACGATTCTATTTTGACTATGTGTCGGGCCCGGTCAGAACTAAATTGATATGTTCAGTTATGTTCTATGTCAGACGAATCGGAAATCGGGAAACAAATTGCAGGACAATAAGTATGACTATGTTCCGCATAGATATCTTGAGAACAGAGGAATATATGATCCCTTATCTAAAGGACGCGTCACTGACTAGGTCAGAGTTCGACAACGGCTTTTGAAAGCTACGATTGCTAAGTCGGATCCTGAAGTTACATTGGCAGTTATAGTTATTAGACTTATCCAAGTGGGAGACTGTTGGATTTGGTGTCTAAGCCCATAAATATAACTGGGATGTACTTGACCCGATTGTAGCATGGTCCTTTTGGGTTGCCTTCATCAGTGCAATTTGATAGGATGGACTTTTGAGAATAAGGTTATTTATGATTTATTAATATATTACAAGTATAATATATTAATATGAAATCATATTATTTAATTAGTATTGATCAAGAATTAATTTTGTGATCAAAAGAGACTAATTAAATATGTGGGGATTAATTATGTAAATCAATGGTTCTTATAGTGTGGGCTAATGATCCATGGTTATTTAGGATGGGCTAAACCAATGAGATAGTCCATGGATAGTCCATGGAGGTTTAACCCATGGAGCCTATGTAATATGAAAGGTCATCAGGGTTTGCAAGGTGTAACCCTAGCATTTGTCACACTATAAAAGCACACCCCTAGAGCCAAAATCGACTACCCCATTCATTCTAAGAGAGTGAAGTTGATTTTGTGCTAAGTAACTTATTCTCTCAAGCCTCCTCTTGCATTTGGTGTTTTTGAACCATTAGAGGCATCACACTTGAGGTGCTCAAGCTTTTGAAGGCCAAGAACTACAAGTCCTACTAAGAGGTAAGTTATCTAACTAGTTGTATTGTTCAATTATTCAATTGTATGCTAGTTAGGGAGAATGCTTTGGAAAAATTGAAAATGCATGTATAATTAGAGAAAACATAGATCCAAAGCATTTAGGGTTGCATGTGCACCATAGGAGTGTTATAGTGCTTAAAACCCAACACTTTCTTCCTCAGACTTAATTCAATGTTCTTGATGAAATCTATCATCACCTGAGCAGTTTCAGACTTCTAACGAAGAAAGAAAACCCAAGTAAGCCTTGAAAAGTCATCAACAATGACCAATATGTACTTCTTATTATTGAGAGTCTCAACGGTCGAATGTCCACAAAGGTCAATGTAAAGAAGTTCTAGAGGTTCGATGATCTTTGAGTCGATGGCGATGGGATAACCTTGACGATGTTGCTTTCCTTGTTCACATGCTGTACATAACGAATCATTATCAAATTTTAATACAAGTAAGCCACATACAATATCATGTATAACCAATTTGTTAAGATTCTTGAAATTCAAATGAGATAGTCGACGATGCCATAGCCAGTTGAGATCTGATGAGGCTTTCGAAAGTAAGCAGACAAAGGGCACACCAACAATGGGCTTCAGGTCGAGTGTGAACATGTCACCTTTCCCTTTCCTTTTCGACTTAAGAAAAATTTCCTTCGTTTCTTTGTTAGAGATGAAACGTCCTTCTTCATCGAAGACCACTTGATTACCAGTGCCCACAACAAGTTGCAAAGAACTTATCAAGTTGTGTTGTAAGCCTTCAACATATGCCACTCTGTTCACAGTAAACCTCCCATTCGTTACTTTGACATAACCTTTCACTTTGCATTTTTGATTGTTTCCAAACTTCACTACTCCAGCATTATCCAAACTTCTATAGTCTCGCAGATTCTCCTTTCGACCTATCATGTGACGAGAGCAACCACTATCGATATACCAATGTTCATCATATTGCTCGTCACATAGTACCTGCGATCAATCAAAAGAATTTAGGCCCCCAAGGCTTTTTGGGTCCTTGGATATTAGTTTGAAATGCATTGTGAAATGAAGAACCTAGCACCCAATTTCAAACTTTTGACTTTAAACTATCGATTAAGACAACTTTGACAGATTTGGGCATCAAAATGTAATCATTCAATGGTTTAGGTTCGACACTAACTTTCCCTTTTCCATCTACAGTTTGTTGTGTTTCAACCTTTTTCTTGGAAATTTCTTTCCACTGTTTCACTGATGGATTCGACTCCAATGATGATGAGCTGCCATTTGGCGAATCATTTAAGTATCTTTCATAAGCATACTTAATTTACTCTTCTGAGTACTTTCCTGATTGGTATTGCTTCCCTTTGCCTTCGAGCCAATGGTTGAGATTTTCACTTCATTTCTCCCTTTCAAAAACGAAGCTTTGACTTTCTCTTTTGACTCAGGATTTGGAAAGTGAGGTTTTGTTAGCTTAAACGGTTTATGTTTCTTCCCTTTTACTTCCAATTTTTCAAAAATTTGTTTTGAAAAAGATGGATTTGGAGAATTATGAAAACAATTTTGATAGTGCTTATTATAACCAACCGATGTTCGATTAAAAACCTTTTGTATTTGAGGAAAACTTCTTTGACTTTGAGCTTGATTGAAATTTCTTTGTTCATTACTTCGAACAACATTTTTTTTGAAATTTGTTTTGATAAAACCTTTCTTTTTGATAATATGGAACAAAATTCCTTGAACGTTGGTTTTGAGCAAAAGATTCATTTCTTTGATTTTAAACAATTGGAGTTCGAACTTGTTTCTAAACATTAGATTGACCTTTTGGAAAATCATTTTGCTTTTGAGTTGACTTGTTTTGAACAAAAGTCTTATTTTTTGAGAAAAAGTCTTAACTTATTCAGATGGTTTTTGCTTAAAAACTTTTTGTTTTTGAAAAATCTTGACATTTTTCCAATAGACTTTGTTTCGTGCTTTTGACATCAAAACACCTTCCTCTTTTGCAACTTTTTGAATGCTGTCAATGAAGATTTGTGACTTTGTATTTTGATTTTTCAAAACAGTTTCATTTGTTTGAACATCAACGTTTGATTTTTCAGATTTTACTTCCCAAACTCGTTTCGGTTTTTGTCTTTGCAAAGTAGTTGAATTTTTGTTTCAACTGTTTTTAACCGTGCTTTGGTTCGAGAATAAACCTTCTTTTGTCACACCTTTGTTATCTTCTTCAAAAATTTTGTTTATCTCATGATTCACCTTGTCACCATTTCCTGAAGTGACAAACACCTTATTTGGAAACACAACTGCATCAGTACATTTGAAATACGGATAGACGACTGGGTTTGGTTCCAAATAGTGCGGACCCTTGTCTTTCAACACCTTTTCAAACTGCTTTGTTTGTTCATAACCCTGTTCGACAACAACTCTGGGAGTAGTTGTTTCAATCGAACCCTCGTCCTCATCAATATCACTATCATAGTCCTCGACAACCACATGATCATAATCATAAACTTTCGATGTAGAGGGTTGGTTAGTGTTAACCTTCTCCATAGAATCATGACAAATTTCTTTGCCCTTAGCCATCGAAGTGACATTAATGAAAGATAATTGAGAACAATCAATAGTTTCCTCTTCCTTAATTTCACTGATATTGTTAGAATCATATTCGATATCAGCAAAATATTGTTGAGAGTCCAATGCCGAATTCTCAGTCATGTTCAAAATTTTGATTTATTCAGTTTTAGAAAGAGTTTCATTAATAATATGCACTAAATCATCAGCATTCAAACATTCATCAATTTTAACAATTCCATGTGCATATGAATCATTAGGCACTTTGTCGAATTCTGATATTTTCTATTCACAATCATAGGAAGTAGCATCAATTTTCTCTCTTTCGTACTCTAAGAAAGGTAATAACTTCCTATGTTGCTCTTTGCATATGTCTGAAGAGTGATGAATGTCTGTTAATTTGGCATACGGTCTCTTAGCACTATTACACTAAATGTTTCGTTGTTTCATTAACAAAATATTATCATCTCTAACAGGATCCCTATCTAGAGTGATATTTCGCAATTGCAGCTCTAAACTATGAATTCTACTCTTCTTAGACTCCAAACGATTTTGAGTATTTAGCAACAAAGATTTCAAACGCTCAGATAAAACTATAAGATAAGAACTTGAAGAAATATCAAGCGATTCAAGAAGACAACGTACCTTCGATGTCATAGGTGACTTATCAGCTCCTGTTGACACGAAACGCCTCCCAGTGACCTTTTCTTCTTCTTCAAACTGTGCAAACATCGCACCATGGGTGGGGTTTCTCATCTCTTCATCGTCTGAACCAGATGACCATATATGGTAGGTTCCATCCTCTTCATCACCTCCCTTCGCGACCAACAACAAACCTTTGATATTCGCTCTAACGTCTTCCAGCCTTTCAACATAGTACGCCTTGTCTTTAACTCTCTCCTTCTTCTCCTCTTTCTTTCTCATCATGCAGTCTATTGCAAGATGATTTGCACCATTACAGTAGTTACAATCAAACCCTGAATCTCACTTCAACTTTTTCTCACTTTTCTCAACAACACTCTTGCTTTCTTTCTTCTCCTCCTTCGACTCCACTATTGTTCCTTTTCCAGATGAAGTATTACCCTTGAATTCATTGTTGCTTTTATATTTTGGATTGAAAGGATTCTTGAAGAAATTCTTCACTTTATTGTTTGAATAAAATGACACAACCTCATCCTATGAATTCACCAGAAATCCTTCATCTTCATAACCAACTTTTTCAGCAACTTCGATCTTAGAGTCTTTTGATGAAACCTTCAACATCAATGCCAGAGGACCTCCAAGACTCATCTTCCCTTCCTCAGCAATTTCATTGATTTCGCTCTCATGAGCTTTGAGCATATTATACAAGTATCCCAATGAATAGCCATCGAAGCTTTGTTGAGTTTTTATCATAAAGCTGATATGCCTCCACTCCTTTCTCAAACCCATAAGGAATGTAAGATTGTATTTGAGAGTTGAGTGTGTAACTCCATAACAGTTGCACTTGAATATCAACTCATTCAAATGATCATTGTAGAGTTCGATGGTTTCACTTTCCTTCTGCTTGAATTCGCCTAGTTCAAGTAAACCTTGCTTCACAGAGCTCTTCTTCGTTTTCTCACTTCCCTAATACTTTTTTTCAAAGTATCCCAAATCTCTTTAACAGACTTGCATCCTCGAACGAAGTTGTAAACAACCAGTGGAAAAGCATCGTGAAGTTCACGAAGACACTTTTTATCATTAGCTTTTTGTTTGTCAGCTTTCAAGGCAACATCGGCAGAAGAACCAGCTGTTCCTACTTGTTCTAGCCTTCCTGGACGGTAATTTCCACTCGTAACACAACGCCAAAGATCATCATCGATCCCGTTGAGATAGTCTTCCATGCGATCCGCCCACTGCTCGTAATACTCTGGAATGTGCATTAGAATCTTAGTGGAAGATCCAAGCAAATGAGAAAAGCTAGACATTGTGTTCACATTGAAATTCGCCATTGTTGTACGGACAAAAGTGACGATGAGATTCAGAAAAAGAGATCTAACGCATGAATTTCTCAAAAAATGATCAGAAAACACTCGATCTATCAAACCGATTGCAGAATCGAAACAAATCAATCGATTAGAACAAGTTTTCTTTATCAAAAGTGCAGAAATCTTTTGAATCGGAAAGAGCGATTCAAAAACATTTGAAAAAGACGAGAAAACCTGTAATGACTGAATGTATCCTGCTTTGGTACCAAATATAGTGTGTTTGAATCGAGTATTAAGAACAAATCAATAATAAAAAGAATATAGAACACAATCATAAATAAGATCTGTTTGGCTCTTTGATTTCGTCTGAATGAGTATACCAGTACACGAGAGAGTAAAGAACGATGTAACACCCCATTTATTTAATAAATAAATAAATGAATAGTAGCCCTAAAATCAATAATTATATAGCAGGGTGTTGGTCTCGACGAGTTAACTGTTATAATTATAGTGGGGGTTAAAGTGTAAAATCCGGACTTAATTTGTAAGTAATATTGAAGACAGGGGCTGCTTGGTAACAATTAGGACTTAATATGAGAGGAATTATGGAAGCAAGGGATAAAATGTAAATTCTGGACTTATATTGTAAAGATTTTTGGAATCAGGGGTTAAAAAGGTAAATTTCGGACTCATTTCGAAAAGATTAGGGATGGGAGGGGCTGGAAGTGTCAAATCCTCATGAAGTTTGTATGGGATACGGGTATTAAACCCGTCAGCATGCATCGCCCCCTAAAACCCTAACCCTAATATTCTATGCAGCTGCTACTCTCACCTCACCCATCTCCGGTGCCGCTGCCACCTCTGACCACCCAGCACCGTCAAACGGCTCCTATCGCCGGCAATATCGGACACAGATGGAAACCGGGATCAGGCGCTGCATCAGTCGAAGACTGGAGAAGGAGATGGCGTCGTGGGTGTCGCCAATTCGTGGCCTCCAGCCGCCATCATTTCCGGGAACAAGAACCGATAGGTGAACCACCGAGATTTGATGCCCTGTTAAGCTGAGACGGTGAAGATATAGCCGCCGCTGTCCGCCATCTCACGCCACCTCTCTTCTCTATTTCTTGCTGCCGGCGTGGCTTCGTTCACGGTGGTCTCCGTTTCTCAGTCACGACCATCGCCGTTGTATGGCTCGATTCTGTTACTCGAGTCGCTGCTTCAGCCATTGCAGACTGCCGCCGTGGAGACGCTGTCATCGCAAACCACCGCCGCCTGCCGGCAGTCCTTCTACCTTCTGCCGTCGCCACCCAACATAGGTGGGTGTTGGGTTTATTTTTCCGATGGAGTGTATTATGAAGTGAGTGTGTGTGAGTTTTGTGTGGCTGGAAAACCTAGGAAACCACCACCACCACCGTGAGGTGGTGGCTGCCACCGTGTACCACCACCGGCCACCACAAGGGTGGCTGTGTGTGTGTATGTTTATATTAGTGTGTGTGTGTGTTATTGAGTTGTATATTGTAAATGGTACCCAAAATAATAAAAGAAATCTCAAAACCACCACCGTAGGGTGGTGGCTGCCGCCACCAGCCACCGTGTTGGGTGGTGGTGTGCTTGTTGTGTTTGATTAGTTGGGATGTTTGGACAAAGGGACTGAAACCCTAATGGGCCCAATGAAGCCTTAATTGACCTAAAAGCCCAAACATGTGACTAATGGGCCTAATGAACCCTAATTGATCAAAAGACCTAGCTATTGGGCTTATTGGGCTAAGATGGGGTTGAAAACGATAATTAGGGTTTAGAAAACCCTAATATTGGATTTATGGGCTTGGACTTATCGGGACCCACATTTGGGCCATTGGAATGGGAATTGTGTATAAAGCCCAATCACACCATATGATTTATTTAGAAGAGTGATGGACTTAATGAATTAAGTCCTTAATGGGTTAAGTGAGAAACACTTAACCCTAGTTGTCATTTTATGTGAAACCCTAATTTTGGGAATTTGATTGGGACCCGCACCTGAATTATTCACTAAACTTAATATATTAATTAATAATCATTTGCAATCAACCTAAAGCAATGTTGGACTTGATGGATTAAGTCCTTAATGGGTTAAGTGGGAACACTTAACCCTAAGCATCATTTCATGTAAGAAACCCTAATTTTTAATTGGGCCTTGAGTTGGGCCTTTCTATTGGGCTTTGGTGATTGGGCCACTATTAGGCAATCCAAGAACAATCAAATGGACTAGAATAATTTAATGGGCTTTAGGGTAAGGCCACAATGTCGACCCACTAGTAGGGATTGTTTGTGGAGTAGTTGTCTTTGTGATAATTACTTGGGTTTGTCACTATCTGATGTGTTTTATGTGCTAGCATGATTTGATGTTATGTGATAGTGGTAGTAGGGGGAATAGTCCCCGGTTATCGGTCGATAGGGCCGAAGGGGTAGTCTAGTACCCAACTATGCTAGACCGTATGTTTATGTTATGTTATGTTATTATGTGGTACTGGTAGGGGGTGAAATAGTCCCCGTAACCGGTTGAGATACACCGGAGGGTAGGTCGGGCACCCGGATATGCCTGACAGTGGGGTATGTTGAGCACCCTGGTATGCTCAGCAGGGTAGGTCGGACACCCAAATATGCTTGACATGGGTAGGTCGGGCACCCCAGAATTGCCCAGCAGTATGTGTGTTGTATGGTATATGGTATGATGGGGGAACTCACTAAGCTTCGTGCTTACGGTTTTCAGTTTTGGTTTCAGGTACTTCGTTTTCAAAGGAAAGGAGCCGGCTTGATCGCAGCGCATCACACTATGTTTTCCGCACATGAGATCTTTGGGATTACACTCTGATATTATTTCATGATAACATGTTTGACTATTGACACTTTGGTTTTGACATGAGATGTTATTATGAATGTTTTATTACTTATGGTTTTATAGAAACTTATTTAAAAATGAAATTTTTGGCCTTGAATTTTGGGATGTTACAAATTGGTATCATAGCCTTGGTTTGAGGGATTCAGGCACACTCCCGGGTGTGTCTGAACTCAAACTAAGGACTTGGTATGAAATTTTCCAAAAGGAAAATCATTTTCTAAAAAGAAATTGAAAAGATAAAAAGGAACTTTGAAAAGAACAAGGTGTGTGATGCGTGCAATCAGCCGAGCTCAAGTAAGTTTTCCCCAAGATATCCATACATGCTATGATATGTTATGTTATGATATACTTATGAGATCTGCATGCTATATTAGGGCTAAGGATCTAGGAAGGATGCCTTATATGCGTATTGTATGAGCTTGTAGACTTGCATGCTAGTACTGATCAGTCAGTGATAGGATAGACTGTTTAGGTTATGCCTTATTGTATGAGCCTTTGAATTGCATGTAACATCCTAAATATTAAGATAAGGTTCTTAAATTAATTAAGTAATTAAATAAATCATGATTTACGTAATTAAGTCATTTAAATGATAATTATATCATTAATTGATATAAAGCTTAGAAAGTTAAAGGTTGAAATGTTAACATTTCAGAGTCAAGGGACCAAAAGTGCCAATTTGGCAAAGTATGTTTGACCAAGGGTTGACTCAACTAATGGAAGTGATTACAAAAGTTATTTAATGGATGGAGAGGGACTTAGGATGTCTATTCTCAAATAAAAGTCACTTATATTGGAAGAATGGACCATATTTGACAAAAACGAGAAATTAGAGGGACTAAATGTGAACAAGTGGGAAATAAGATGAACACTCCCTTCTTTCTCTTCCAGTTACGTATTGAGCATGCTAGAGAGTTTCAAATGGCGATTTTCTTCTCCTTTCAATCTAGGGTTCGATCCAAGTGAAGAATGAAACAATCAAACAAAGGAGAGAAGGAATCAAGGCTTGAAAGGTAAAAATCTTCTCATCCTTTAGCTTAGAATTCGAATTTGTGAAGTGGGTATAATACCCAATGTCGAATTTGATTGGGTTTAATGATTAGGGTTTTGGTTTCTAACCTCTCTTGAGTTGTTTTGATGATCATAATCTCAATCCAATCATCCCATTGATGGATTTGAGGATTTAGGTAAAAAGCTTCATGAACCCTAGAAAACCTAAATTGGGGATATTGCAGTTGATGATGAAATGAGATTGGATTCTATGACCTAGATGATATTTGATAGCAATAAAACCAATTGTAATGCTCAAAATCATCCATGATGGTAGAATCAAGCATAAAGATGGGTTTTAGATGGTTATGTGAGAAATTGTGATGAATACAATGAAATTGTTGGAATGTGAGCATTTGATGAGTATATGATACTCATAATCATGAGTTGATACTAACAATATGATTTGAATGCAATAACATGAAGGCTTGAGTGATCTATAGTTGAATTTATGGAATAATTGGCCATAAGGGCATTTTGGGAAATCTAGGGATAATTATATGTTGATTGACATATAAGAAGTGAATGACATTCATGAACATGAATTGACACTCTAGAGATGATATTCAAACATAAACATGAAGGATCTCTTGATCTATAAGTGGTTCTAGTGATTGTTTGGCTATAAGGGGCAAATTGGAAACATGGAATGCAATTGAGGATTCCATTGTTAGTTTATGTATTTACAATGAGATTAATGAGGGTTTATGTGCTTGACAACATTTATTTGAGTGTTCAATAAGTTAGGAACAAGCCTTGTGAGCTTTGGAATGTTCAAGTGAAAAATGGACTAGTTTACCCTTCTTTTAAACACTTTAGGATCATCATGATCTAAAGGTTTCAATGAACACTTAATGGATTAAGTGGAGTGTTTTAAGATGATAAAACACCTCCTAAACATGTGTGAGAACCTAAATAAATGGTACAAAGTGAATGGGAAAAGAGTCTTCAAGAACTATGCAAATTAGGGTGTTATTATGAGAAAAATAGAGTTTTGGGTGTGTCCAGACATGAAAACACGGCTCGTGTAAATGCAAGCTTTAATTTACACGGCCCGTGTAAATATATAATTTGGAGATTTTCTTGTTTTCTTCATAACTTTTGCATACGAACTCGGATTTACGCACGGTTTTCGCCTACATTCATATTTTTGGATGAGGAATGATTTGAAACAATAAAATTTAGTATTTGAACATTTGAGGGGTATTTTGGTCATTTTAATGACTTATGTCCATATATGGCGTATGTAGTGTTTGAAGAGGATTGCTATAGGGAAATGAACTAGAAGAGCACTAGCTAACCTATGTGTGATTAAGGTGAGTACGTGTTGGAATTTTTCCCACTTTGGGGTACATGGAAAAATGATTTTATGATAATGAAATGCAATGCTTTGATATATGAAATGTTTTGAAACGAAAGTGTCAAATGTTTTTGGAAATGGTGTTTTGAAAGAGTGCCTTAAAGGCAAGAATGTTTTTGAAAGAAAAGAACGTTTTGGAAGATTGAATGTGTTGAAAATATGATTGAAAAGTTTTGAAATATAGATGCTTTACTTTTGTGCTTTACTTTTGAAATGATTTTATGATACTAATGTATGAAATATGTAAAGCATGGGAAGTAATGAAAACAAATGTAAAGTAATGAAAAGGAATGGAAAGTAATGAAAGGAATTGGAAAGTAATGAAATGAAAACTGTCCGGGCCATGATACCTCGTAAGAGGCACTGGAGGAATCTATCGGGGTGACACCTCCCCTTCGCGAGATACATGTCCTATTATGATACCTTGGTGGATTGATTTGTTCTTTCCACCTTGGCCTTGGAAATGATGCCTTGGTGGATTGATTTGTTTTTCCACCTTGGTCTAGACTTGGGAGTGGTTCCTTTATTGGACGTAGACCCTAAGTATAAAAATGGCAATGGTTTAATACCGGAATTAGCCCTTAATGATAAAAGGAAATGGAATATGGAAATATGTCTTTTGAAATGAAATGATAAGATATGAAATGAGATGAAATGATATTTATGATGCGTACGAAACGAGTTTTCCTTGAAAATGCTTGAAACTGATTTATGGTCTAAAACTAAGTTTTACAAAGATTAAACGTTTTTGCTGAAAAGTGATAAATGTTTTGGGTCACAAACCCACGTAGCTCACGAGACATTTTTGTCTTACGTATCTCTTTTTAATGCCATGTATTCCAGGTTGCAATTAAGGAGAAAATTGATAGATGGAAGTTAGAAGATTAAGAGATAGAGAATGGAGTGGAACTTGTTAAGTTCCTTATATAATGTTATTGATGTAATTCGTATTTGCTGGGTATGGTTGTATGATGCTTAATCGTAACACCCAAGGTTTTAATTGTAATTATTTTTGTGGGACCGGTTTTATGTTAAATGGGAGTTAATACCTAAATGTTTTTATAACCATAGCATTTGAAAAAGTTTTGAAAATTTTGGGGTGTTACATTGCATGTACAGATTACTAATTAGAGGATAGAATGGTTTGATTGGAATATGATGGTTAGATTTTCCATTGTCTGAATGCTACTTGCTTTGTGCTTTGTGGGACTCTTAGTAATGTGAGCTAGCTATTAAGTGAATATGCTAAGTCACATGTGACACAGGCTGGATAATCTCAGAGTGATAGATTTGACCCTATTGCGCAGCTCTTGTTTGAGTCCAACCGCTCTAGGGATGGGTCCTTTACTCGAAGGATTATCTAATCTCCGTTGCATGTGGCTATACTCATGAGGTAGCTAGTTGACATTACTGGGAATCTTTCAGCAGCTGAGGACTGGTGAGTTCAGGAACCTAGGAAAGCCTAGGAAATCCTAGGAAATGTTTTAGTGGATCTGGTTGCGCTGTTAGGGAGCATTCGGGATGATTCTTGAGGAAAGTATGGATAGGTGTGGAAGGTAGTATTGGACCCGTACTACTGAAAGCACAGGATCCATACTCGAATCGAGGAGAGTCTTGGAGAATCCAGGAAGCCTGTGGGATAAGGATTCTTGCGTATATATATTCGGATCCTCTGAAATGTCAGTTCGGTATGGTGTTGAGCACCCAAGAATGAGATTCAGATTCTGGTTCCAGCTCTGGAGCAAGGCATGGGTCAGTCGATGCGCGATCGCAAAAGTTCATTTCATCGGATATTACTTGTGGAGTTTTGGGAATGGGCCCTGGTGGTCTTTCGTTCAGCCAAGGAAGGGATTTGGGAGCTTTTGACAGTCTTCTCGGGGCCTTTCAGGCCAGATTCGTCGCGGGACAGTTAGGGGTTCATCTGAAACCCAAGGTCTGTGGATTCTTAGAATCCTTCAGAAGGAGGATCCTATTGTTAGTTCCTGTCACCGGGTTCAAAGAGAGTTTTGTACTGTGTTCTCAGGATGGTCTAAGTATCTCTGGAGAAGGTGATCAGGATTCCTTCAGATGTTGCGGGTATGTCATCTTCTACTGATACTAGATGGATTTCGGGAATTAGTATCGCTTTGGAATTATGAGTGAATTTGGACAAGTCAGATCTCGGGTCGGTTTTCTGCTACTTCCTAGGTTATCAAGGATTGTTATATGCCTTTCTGCATGCCGAGAATTCCTTGATTAATCTACAGAGGGATGTATCTTGCGGAGTGGGTTCCGCGTGTACCGTTATTATTCCGGATCTTCGTCGGGAATATGTGCAGAAGTATTATTTAGAGGATAGTCGGTCAGGGTTAGATCGATAGTTCTTCAGTGAAGACAGCGTTCAATGGTTCTATCATGGTTCGGGTGTGGTCGAAAATTGTCTATGGATGAACTTTGGAGTTCAAGGCATTACTGTTGCTAGGAAAGGACCGGTAGCATTAAGACGGTGATGTCAGTTGCGGGTGTTAGATGCATAAGTGGTTGGTCATTGGATGTTCAAGAAAAGTGTATTTTCTCATGGGCTATGTTCGGTTAGAGTTCTGTGGTGCTGCAAGATTGGAAGTGGGAATGAGGATTCCTCAGCTAGAGTGAAGATTAAGGCCTTCAGTTGACAGCATAGGAGATGGAAAGAGGTGTCAGACTGGACCACATTTCAAGAGTACTCTTCAAGATTTCAGAGGATGGGCGATCTTGAGGTTTGACTGGTAATTTATCGTTAGCATTGGTAAGCTCAGATTGTCGGTAGTGGATTATTAGGAAGTGAGAAGGATTGGGAATCCTTGAATTCTCGCGTACCGTGAAGACTGAGTCGAATCTAAGTGGGGGAGAGACTTTTTGTAAAGTTCTCCAAATGTGAGTTTTGGTTGCGCGAGGTGCAATCTCTTGGGCACCTTGTCAACCAGAAGGGTATTCTGGTCGATCCGGCCAAGATAGAGGCTGTGATGCAGTGGGAGATTCCGAGGTCTCCATCTGAGATTCGGAGTTTCCTGGGTCTAGCGAGTTATTACCGGAGATTTATACAGGACTTCTCCGAGATTGCGGTTCCTTTGACCCGACTGACCAATAAGTTTGTGGCCTTCCGCTGGGGGCCTGAGCAGCAGACAACCTTCGAGACTCTCAAACAGCAGGTTTCGGGAACCAGGTTAGAGCTCCAATTAGGACTCAAGTTCAGTTGAGTGTTAGGTTGAGTGCGTGGTCGACTCGGTATGGAAGGTATTGTAAGACTACGGGGGTATCCGTAGCATTCACTAGGAATAAGATAGTATGGGAAGTGTTGTAAGTCTGCAGGTGTAGCCGTAGCATTCACTAGCAGCAGATATTGTGAGAAGTGTTGTAAGTCTGCGGGTGTAACCGTAGCATTCACAATGTTAGCAGATAGTGATAGAGTGTTGTAAGTCTACGGGTGTAGCCACAACATTCACTAGGTTGATAGATAGCATGAGTGCGTTGTTAGGACGCGGAAGGAACAGTAGTACCCACCAGTCGGGTGTAGCAGTGAGGGCGTGGCAAATCCACAGATTGGTTTATGGATTTCCACAGAGGGATTAGACCTGGTTAAGCCAGTGATACGATTGTAGGAGCGCCACTACAGTTATGAGATCAAGGAAGCAGTGGACTGCTTAAGGTCGTTCGTGATATAAGGCTACCATTGGTCATGTAGCAATCACTTTTATCCTTGGATTTGGACGTCAGGATTCGACGCATGGACCCGATCGGTTAGATCAAAAGGTTGTTAGAGCCACAGTGGCATGATAATTAGCGGCAACTAGTTCTAGAGGAGGATTTCGTTCAGAAGTCGCATGGAGCGACTGCGTGTGAGTCTTTTGGCTCCGCAGCCGGACCGAAACACGGTATTTCAGATGACTGACGAATGAATTAGGACCAGGAAGGTCTCGGTAGATTTTGGAAAGCAGTCATGTAGCAGCATGCTGTTTCAGGCAGTTTCAGCAATTGGGCAGTGTTAGTAATTGTGTTTTAGGTTACATGTACGAACAGAGTAGCTGGTTGACTGGGAAGTGACAAGTCACTCGCAGCGGGAGTACCTGAGCCTTGGTCAAAGTATAAGTGATCTGCAGGGATAATTGGGTCTGTGACCCTGTTTTATAGTGGGAACCTCGAGTTATCAGAAGTTGAGTAGTCAGTTGAGGGATAAGCAGGATGGTTTCACCGATAATGATTCAGTATGAGTGGTATGTCAGGGAATCGGACCATCTGAAGACAGTAGATTTCAAACAGAGTATATGTGAACTTGTTGCGAGAAATTCGTTCACCTGTGGAATTTAGGGCTTTGCGAAGATTGGTCATGGCTACCCTGGGAAGGCTAGGGTGTGCCCAGGCTGGTGACTATGTTACTAGAGTGGTTGGGCGTGTAAGGAATGGTAAGGAATGATTTCGAGGACAAAATCAAATGTAAGTGGGGGAGAGTTGTAACACCCCGTTTATTTAATAAATAAATAAATGAATAGTAGCCCTAAAATCAATAATTATATAGCAGGGTGTTGGTCTCGACGAGTTAACTGTTATAACTCTAGAAGGCGGGGGTTAAAGTGAAAAATCCGGACTTAATTTGTAAGTAATATTGAAGACAGGGGCTGCTTGGTAACAATTAGGACTTAATATGAGAGGAATTATGGAAGCAAGGGATAAAATGTAAATTCTGGACTTATATTGTAAAGATTTTTGGAATCAGGGGTTAAAAAGGTAAATTTCGGACTCATTTCGAAAAGATTAGGGATGGGAGGGGCTGGAAGTGTCAAATCCTCATGAAGTTTGTATGGGATACGGGTATTAAACCCGTCAGCATGCATCGACCCCTAAAACCCTAACCCTAATATTCTATGCAGCCGCTACTCTCACCTCACCCATCTCCGGCGCCCCTGCCACCTCCGACCACCCAACACCGTCAAACGGCTCCTGTCGCTGACAATATCGGACATAGATGGAAATCGGGATCGGGCGTTGCATCAGTCGAAGACTGGAGAAGGAGATGGCGTCGTGGGTGTCGCCGATTCGTGGCCTCCAGTCACCATCATTGCCGGAAACAAGAACTGATAGGTGAACCACCAAGATTGGATTCCCTGTTGCGCTGAGACGGTGAAGATATAGTTGTCGCTGTCCGCCATGTCACGCCACCTCTCTTCTCTATTTCTTGCTGCCGGCGTGGCTTCGTTCACGGTGGTCTCCGTTTCTCAGTCACGACCACCATCGCTGCATGGCTCGATTCTGTTACTCGAGTCGCTGCTTCAGCCATTGCAGACTGTCGCCGTGGAGCCGCTGTCATCGCAAATCACCGCTGCATGCCGACAGTCCTTCTAACTTTTTCCGTCGCCACCCACCATAGGTGGGTGTTGGGTTTATTTTTCTGATGGAGTGTATTATGAAGTGAGTGTGTGTGAGTTTTGTGTGGATGGAAAACCTAGGAAACCACCACCACCACCGTGAGGTGGTGGCTGCCATCGTGTACCACCACCGGCCACCACAAGGGTGGGTGTGTGTGTATATGTTTATATTAGTGTGTGTGTGTTATTGAGTTGTATATTGTAAATGGTGCCCAAAATAATAATAGAAATCTCAAAACCACCACCGTAGGGTGGTGGCTGCCGCCACCAGCCGTCGTGTTGGGTGGCGGTGTGCTTGTTGTGTTTGATTAGTTGGGATGTTTGGACAAAGGGACTGAAACCCTAATGGGCCCAATGAAGCCCTAATTGACCTAAAAGCCCAAACATGTGACTAATGGGCCTAATGAATCCTAATTGATCAAAAGACCTAGCTATTGGGCCTATTGTGCTAAGATGGAGTTGAAAACCCTAATTAGGGTTTAGAAAACCCTAATATTGGATTTATGGGCTTGGACTTATCGGGACCCACATTTGGGCCATTGGAATGGGAATTGTGTATAAAGCCCAATCACACCATATGATTTATTTAGAAGAGTGATGGACTTAATGAATTAAGTCCTTAATGGGTTAAGTGAGAAACACTTAACCCTAGTTGTCATTTTATGTGAAACCCTAATTTTGGGAATTTGATCGGGACCCGCACCTAAATTATTCACTAAACTTAATATATTAATTAATAATCATTTGCAATCAACCTAAAGCAATGTTGGACTTGATCGATTAAGTCCTTAATCGGTTAAGTAGGAACACTTAACCCTAAGCATCATTTCATTTAAGAAACCCTTATTTTTAATTGGGCCTTGAGTTGGGCCTTTCTATTGGGCTTTGGTGATTGGGCCGCTATTAGGCCATCCAAGAACAATCAAATGGACTAGAATAATTTAATGGGCTTTAGGGTAAGGCCTATGTAAGGGGTTTGGGCCCAATTTGGAAAATTGGGCCATAGATGGGCCATAGTTTGGGCCTTTATGATTATAGGATATTGGGCCATTAGAATGTCGAATGTCTGGACTGGAATAAATGGTTGGGCCTTATGGTAAGACCTTGTAAAGGTTTGGGCCCAATTTGGAAAATTGGGCCATATGTTGGGCTTTGATTCTTAGTTTGACTTTTGGGCCTTTGGGTTGGGCCTTGGGCTTGAATCAAGTCAAAGATGGGGTAATGTAGCATGTTACTCCAAGAACTTATGGTTATGTGTTGGGACCCAATTATTAATCGGGTGATGTTTTGATATTGACAGTTCGGGAACCTGTCATTCAGCAGCTGGGATTGTGTCTACGGAACTTCAGCAGTGAGAGGTGAATTACCTTCCAGTAGAAGTGGGTCTACGGCCACAATGTCGGCCCACTAGTAGGGATTGTTTGTGGAGTAGTTGTCTTCTGCTTCAGATCTGCTGAAATCGGAGTTTCGGATCTGGAAAAATCAGATCTGGTGGTTGGTGAAACGAGGTCGGAAAAGCTTTTCGTCTAGTAGGAGAGGCGGAGGAGGCGACGGGAGATGGTTAGGGAAGAGGAGAAACGTAGATAGGTAGTTCAGGAAGATAATAGGATGATGGAGCTGGTTTCCGTCGGAGGGAGGTAGCTTTCGACCGAAAAAGTAGAGCTTGAGGGAGGTGGTGAACTAGCATATCTTTAGCAAGCGAAGAGGCGGCGCTCCAGTAGTTCAGGTGGTGGCGCTCCGGTGGTTCAGGTGGTGGCACTCCGTTGGTTCAATGGTGGTCCAAAAAGAAGAAAATTATTATTTCGTATATTAGTGGAGTGGGCGGGGTGGGGGTAGGATGTTTTTTATTTATTTAGTAATAATTTATAAAATTATAATAAATAATAGTTTTTTGAATAAATTGAAATGTATTGCAGAGAATTGTTCTCATTTGAACATACTATATATAATATATATATATATATATATATATATATATATATATATATATATATAGTGAAGTTCAATAGAAAACCATTATTAACAAAGAACCAAGGAACCAATCATGAGCGTCGGAAATCATAATGATCAACGGCCAAGGGAATGGATGTACACTTGTACATTTTACGCACATACACCGGATTATACCACAAAACACACCTCTTTTTTTCATTTAAATTTTTATAAGCCACGTTTTGTATCGAAAAAAAATGAATATACCGTTGTTCACGATTTTACATCGTCTTTCCATAGAGATCTATGTTGATTGTTGATGTATAAAAAACAAACTTTTTTTTTCGAAAAAAACTCAGTTTTTTGTTGTTTTTTTTTTAATATTTAAGTTTATTTTATCTAAAAAAACTAATTATACCAAAAATCTCAAATTCTAGTCATCTATTAATAAAATCATTATCGATTAAAAAAAACTCGATCAGTTCAGATTCACACTGTGAATCTAAACTGTAAATATTTCAATTTTAATATTCACGATGTGAATCTGACTTACTATTTCAACTATTTGATTATTTACAAATTAAGTGAAATTTACATATGAATCGAAATATATTTCCATGTACTTTTATAATATTTTAACGTTTTAATTACTCGTAAATTAGTTTTGAAAATCAATAAATGGATTTATTTACATTGTGAATCTGAACTGTATATAATTTAGTTTTTAGAATTCACAATGTAAATCCGACTTACTATTTATTATTCACAATGTGAATCTGAATAGATTGACAATGTGAATCTGAGCAGATTCACAATATGAATCTGAACTGAAATTTCGTGTTTTTTTAACATCAATATGAATCTATGTTTAAAGAGTATAAAAAAATATGAATTTTGATATATTTATTAATTTTTTCGATTAAAAATAGACCTTAACTTTTCAAAAAAACAAAGAAAATGAAGTGAGTTTTTTTGGAAAAAAAAATTCATATTTTATATATCAATATAGATCTGTATAGAAAGAGGACGGAAAATCATGAACAACAGTATATTCGGTTTTTATTCCGATAAAAAACATGGTCTAAAAAATTTAAACTAAAAAAAAGTGAGTTTTGTTATAATTTGGTGCATGTGCGTCAATTGTAAAAGTCTACAACTATTCGGTTTGCAGTTGATTGTTTTAAATTCCGACGCTTTGGATTGGTTCCTTGGTTAATAATGGTTCTCTATTGATCACAAGTAAGCATGTCTAAGTCAAGAATAAGAGGCATATAGGCTTGTATTTTCGTGATGGCATATGGTTTCTCTACGGTCATGAGAATTGAGTGATGACAAATCAACAAGGCATATGAAAGAAGAGGCAACGAGAACACCTTTAGGAGGTTGCCGCAGCTAGGGTTAACGAGCGAGAATCATTCAAGAGATCATAAGCTCCGATTCCTAGTATCTTTTCATGAAGATCGCTCTCTTATTAACATCAAATATATAGACAAACTAGATTATGACCCGCGTAAAACGCGGGGAACATATAAAAATGTACATATAAAAGTATAAAAAAATTGGCACTACAAAAAAAAAATAAAGTAACAGAAGCAAAGTAACAGAAACAGACTTAACATTATTGGTAACATTGAAATGTCTGGAAAAAAACAATGAAACACCTAAATATCTATAATCATTGAAGGATCTCTTTGTAGACATAACTTTTTGTTTTATTAATTGGATGATCTTCCTCGTCATATATGAGTAACTTCAATCCTTTTTCACTTATGACGCGAGAAACAAAAAACATATAACTGACAATGAGTGAAGACGGACATACACAAGTATAATCCAACATTTGATAATTATTGTCATTGACTTTTGTTAATGGCCATCACAAAATAAACAACTATGGGGAATTGCCTCCACTAAAAACGGAATGAGATTCTTTTATTAGACGGAGTTAAATTCCTGCAAGGTATATAAGTAGTCTCATTGAAGAATCTAGCATATATGATTCATGCTTCAATGACGTGTATTCCAATCCTAACAATATGTAATATAATACCATTGCATAGTCCTTTGGTTTGCTCGATATTACGAAGTAACATGACTGGAACACCTATTTTTAGTGTAAGTTTATGGTTGGAAATTCTAGATGCCTTAAAACCATTCAACACAACTGAAGAGTAGATTGATTCCTCAAAAAAATATGGTAACTCTATCTCACATAAAGAATTTGAACTCATATATGTTTTCCCTTCATCTTTCATCAATCCTAAAATGTAGTCATTGGTAGCATCAAATTCTTCATTTGTAGGTACCAAAATAGCTTTATCTTGAAAATATGATGGATCATTAAGATGGTTTTCAAATGATGGATAAATGGTGGATACAATTGAATGAATATGGTCACCTGTAGAGCGAACAACAACGTCCTCTGGAAATTCAACTTCAACTTCACCATCATTAGGGCCACCAATATTACCTTCACTAATTTTAAGAATCCACTCATCAAATGCTTTTGTCTCATCCAAATCATTAGTTAGACAACCAAACTAAAGCCTCATGTTTACGGTTAAACGTAAAACTTTACATTCACGCCATAATTCAATAGATGAAGCTAAACAATTTACGATATACCTAAATAATCAAATGCATATCAACTCGATAACATTAATTGAAAAATGTTCGAGGTTTAATGTTAGAAGTTTGATGTACAATTTAGGAATTGATTTTAGATTTACTACAGTTCAAAGTTCATTGCCTGTTTTGGATGATTACTCAAATTACATTGCTAATCTCAGTGGGGGTCACTAATATGGTTGATGGTCTGGTCTTGGTCGATGTGATGTGTTCTTCTCAATCATGAAATCAATGTGGATAGTCCGCAGACCATGTGTTGAGTAGCACCTAAGTGAAGCATTTTAACACATTTAGAACAACATAAATCCACTACCTTGCATGGGATAGTTGGGTAGGGCCAATCAACTATTACAGGAAGACCTTATTACAGTAAATTAAGAACATTAGGCTCTGAATATGCAACATTGTTTTGTATATTGATCACATTCTTTCTGGTAAAAAAATCCTTCAAAGGTTTCCTGGTAATGATAATTAGAAAGTACAAAGCATGTCAAATAAAATTTTAGCATTATTACATAAGTTATTTCATATGCTATTTTGAGAGCATCTAAATGGTGTGTAAGCTACTAAAATGAATAAAGATTTTGAATAAATTGGGTTAGTCAAAACTGGGTTTTTCTTTTTCTTGTTCGGGTTGTCATATCAGGATTTTATCCCTTTCCAAAAAGATTTATCCACATATGTTCATCAAGGTAGGCATTCAACCTGCAGTTAAAGAATTCCAAAAAAGTTATTTTTTAAAAGTACGATGCTATTAATGAATTTTTTTTGCAAAGTTCAACGCTATTAATGAAATTCGCTTCCAGAACACTGTCCTACAAATAAGCTTAAATGTAGGAAATTTTGAAATGTTTCAATATCATCTAAAAATAATCCAAAATAATATTTTTTTTAAAGTACAATGCCGTTAATGAACTTTTTTTTTTTTTTTGCAAATTTCAATATTAAAATCAAATTTTCCTTAGAAAATTGTCATATTAATGACCTACTAGTTAACATTTAAATTTATATATTACATAAATGATTCACTTGTGAACAAAAATACATAAATGGTCCATATTTGAATTGTTTTTTTTATATAAATGGTCTATATGCGAAAGAAAATGAAAATGTATTTTCCATTAACAAAATGTTTTTAAAAAATCCTATTAATGAGCTCTAATGAACATAAAAAATAAAACTTTTCTAGATTAGCCAAAAAGAATACGAAAAAATCCTTTTTTAAAACTTCGATGCTATTAATGAAATTTTTTGCAAAGTTTAATGCTATTAATGAATATTTTTTTCCCAGAAAACAATCCTTTAAATGATCTTCGATATACACAAAATGTAACTTTCCATATCAACTAAAAATAATCCAAAAAAGTCATTTTTTTAAGAGTACGATGATATATATGATTTTTTTTTCTTTCAAAGTTCAATACTAAAAGCAATTTTTTTCAGAAAATGTCCTAATATAAGGTTAAAAGAGCATATTGTAAAATACTTATCGATCTATATGAGCAAGAATTAAACATTTCCATCAATACCCGATAAGGCATATAAATCATGCCTCATTTTGTAATGAATTCCAACGCCCCACAATGTGGAATCCTCTCAGTGGCAACATTCCAAAACTCGGACCACATTGGATAATCAATATGAAGAGAAGCTGCAATAAAAAATAATAATTGTCACCATCTTATACAAATATTATAGATTATCGGGGTGTTAGCTAACGTAATAATTTGCCAACAAAAAAATATCAACACCTTGTAGACATCACCTGTACAACATTTAATAAAAATACAAAAAAACGTTATAAAAAATAAACTATACTTATGATATCTCTTCTAAGGTACATATTATTATTGAAATTAATGCCAACAAAAATCTTCAATATTTAAGTGGCTCTAAATACAACTACCCTCTAGTTTTAGGGCCCTTGACTTCACCCCACTCCCAAGCAGAAACGGCCCCTCAAATACTCTAAAAAACCTGAAAGATTAAAATATACACACAAAAAGATGAAAATGGTAAAATGAACTTTCGAATATAACAACAATATTTTATAGACAATACTACAAACAAGCTAGAAACATGCAAATAGAGATGAAAGAACATCATAATTAGATTAACACCATACACTCATTTAGTCTTATCTTTCTTCTTCTCTTATAGGAGTTTATAAAACATTTTCTATTGTATGATGGATTTCTGAATTACTTTTTTGAGATATGTGAGGTTGCAAAGAATGGAACAACAAAGAAATGGAATGGATGGGTAATCGTAAAAGCAAGATAATAGAATAAGTAATTCCATTCCAGAAACATGTTTGTGAGGCATGGAATGGAACATAATGAAAATTTCATATGATTTTTATGTTATATATTGCAATTTAAATTATAAAGATAATCCTTCACATATCTTTGTTTAGTTATTATTATGTAATTAAAAATGATTTATATTGAAACTTTTATACTAATATCTTCTCTTATTGCTGAGAAAACATTGATACTCACAATGTTCCCAACCCTATTTTCAAGAGTGTATGGTGTACCCATTTATCATTGAGAAAGTAAACTCAATAAGAAGATTCAAACCAGTTAGACGAAAGAATAAGGTTGTGAAATGTTCTTACTATGCTTCTCGGCATGCCCAGACAACGCAAGTTAACCAAAAAAAACCTGCTAATAAACCAAAATTAATCAATCCCAAACCTTTTCCAATAAGATTTATCGATGTAATCTATTTACATGATATACTAAAACTTTGTCTTTTCTTTGCTATTGAGTCTAAAAGATGTTTTTTTGTAATATTAAAAAAGGATAGGTGAATAACTTATTTCTGAGAGCCCAATTTGTATCTTTAAAAGATGTTTTTTACAATAAATCAAAACACACATCATCATTGGGTTTTGTTGAGTTGTAGAATATGTCGATCACTCACTGGTATAAGGGTTTAAATTCCATCTCCAAATCCAAGAAGGGATCGAATGGGTAAAACATTACAGATATTGACTCGAGTATATCTTCCATTCATGACTTGTAAGCCACAAAAAAATCATTGACTAAATGCATATACAAACATGTAAAAATAAAAAAGAAAATCGACATATACAATTCACTACCTAGTGGACATATCTTCCAAATCGAAACAATGGATGAGAGGTAGCGGTGCTGCTGTATCCATCATTTTGCTCTCCAGATATCTATAACTTAAAAAATCAAAATCAACAATACAGATCATAAGAACAAAAATCGAAGTAGATTCAGAAAATGTAACCAATATGGATTTAAACTTAAATCGAAAGGTTTTATAGATTGGAACTTCATAGTTGAAACATAATAAAAGAAAGATAATCTAAAACGTGCCCAAAATCGATCAAAACTACGATCAATTAAAGTAGAATCCAAAGAAATTTATCTCTATATCATTCCTCCTTCTTTCATAATGATCGAACACAAGACTGATCTACACATATCGAAGCCCACATATATTTTATTTATTTTTTCCCCCATTTTCTTTCTCACTACAAAACTTAGGTTAGATAAATTATGTAAAGAAAAAAAGGAAAAGAGTGTAGGGGTACTGATAATGAGGGATGGGGCGGAGCATTTTTTTCATTTTATTTTTAGTGAGATTTAATTGTTATTAATAAAATTCCTAATTTAATTAATTTTATTTTTGATGAGATTTAATTGTCATTATAGAATTCCTAATTTAATTCATTTTATTTTTTGTGAGATTTAATTGTCATTAATAGACTTTCTAATTTAAAACGTAATATATGTTTTATAAAATTTGTGGACAAAAATAATGGGGTTGACAAAGATGATGACAAATAATCCAAGGGTAGAAAATATATGATTCAAATGCAATCAATGGTTATGATTTCTTCAATTTAGAATTAAAGATTCTCTTTTAATAATATTTAGAGATTACAAGAGACTATAGGTAGGACCCTAGAACACACAATGGGCCAACACTTTAAACGAAATACAAACACACAGATACAATCATATACACGAACAATGGTTAGCAAAGAAAGTTCTCGTGATTTTGAAAGAATAAGAATAGATTTATTGCTTGCAAATAACATGGTTAATGGATGAAAAGATTAGCACTTCTAGTTGAGTTTTGACTAGGTTCCTATGTTTGCTTTAGGATGGTATATTTTTGTTTTAGCAACCCAATAAATTTATTAAACGAAGGGTATGAGGCCCAACTGGACAAAGAGTTGTTGGAAATGATTTTAGTCAAAGTGGGTGTATGAGTTAACCATTTTAAAATAAATAAAAAAATAAAAATATCAATATAAAAATCTATTAAAAATATGGCAACAGTAAAAAATAGCCTGAAATAATTATTCGAATACTTGTGGAGTTTTGGATTCTAAAGCAATATATTAATCAAATGAAATTTATGTTTCTAAATTGAATAGGAGTACATGACAATAGCACCAAATTTGTTCTCTGTTAGTTGATTTAATCAATTTTAATGGCAAAGGAGTTGTCAGAAAAGTAGTCTAGATTAAGTGCTTAACCATGAAGTCTATTAAGTCAAAAAAAAAAAGGTACATATCTTATAATCGATGAAGCATTTTTTACTGAAAGATGATTTTGTTTAGTTGTACTTGATCTTCCACCTTTGTAGAAACCTAAATCAGAAATGCAACAGTTTTCCACCAAAATGTATAGATTCCTTCATTTTTCAAGGATTTATCATCACCAACTTCATTCACATACTGTTTTATCATATTAAAAAATCAAGGACTTAAAGTTGCAAAACGTAGAAACATCTTTCTTATGTACATATCAAACATCCAGGAATCATATAAATACCATGACAGATCTGCTGCTAATATCGTCTCCACTTTTCCACCTCTTTGTGAGTTGCTTTGATCAGCTTCTTGGTGTTCACCACAACCTCCTCGATGAGATAACCAATTTCATCCCTTGTATCAACAAGCCAGTTTCAAAAGAAGATCAGATACATTGTAATTAATGTGCAATAAAGGCATACAAGCTTTTCAAGATTATTCTCAATGATGAAGACCCAAGGGCATTTAGGTGTTTTGCACAAACCAGTAAACACCAAATGAAGTACAAGTGGAACTTACTGAGTAGGCATACTGCCTGGTCCATTGAATAACCTCCCTACATTTGAGTGTTTCCTATTCTCATCATACGCAATGCCTCTCCCTGCGCCATAACCAAATCCAAGACCAACTCCACATCCAACACCAAATCCAAAACCAAGCTGTAAACCGGGGATTCCAGGACCCAATCCAGCACCTGAAGGAACATGTATCTTGCATAACTCCAGAACAAATACAAATAAAGATTGAATGAGTGATACACTAAGTTAATGTTATGAATGATTCTGTATTGGAATTTGAAGGAGCAGTGTGTTTAACATCCGATAAGCACAAAAATTTCTCGAAAAACGATAATTTAATTAGGGTTATGAAAACGAATTTCGTTCATACCCTAAATCATTGGGGACAGTCGCTACCAAACTCCAGGAATTTCATTTTCGAAAGGGTTAAGATGCTTTGTTGAGTTGGATTCGTAGCTTATAGAGTTTTTGAGAATCAATTTTGATTTCTGGGTACAACAAATTAAATGGTAAGTAATTCGATGGACTAAAAATCAAAACGAGAAAAAGGATTACCTCCGATCAGTCCAACACCGAAACCAACACCACAACCGGCGCCAAGACCAAACGCAGGGCCCAGCTTACCAAGTTTGTTAGAATAGGCCACCGGCAGCTTCCATAGTAAGCCTTTGTCGTCGTCGTTGTTCCTGTTGGGCATTTTCCTATGCGTGAAATTTGGGGGTTATGATCCGATTACCGAATCGCAAATACTCAGTGGTGTTGTGGTGTTTGGGAGTCCTTTTAACCTCAAAAATGTTTTTTTTTTTGAATAGTTAATTGGTTTTTTTAAAAGGTTGATCCGTAAGTCATTCACATCAGAATTATGTTTTATATAGATATACAGTATAATCATTAAAACATAAGTTATTATGTATGACTAAAAATTGTCATAAGTTATTATGTATGTATTATGTATGACTAAAAATTGTTGTGTTATGGACAAATTACTATCCTTATTAAAAAATTCTCGATTGAATTTTTCGCCATAAAGACACGTCAAACATTTTTTTTAACTTATCTGTTTTTTGAAATACTATGGTAACTTAGCCGTATCAAAATTTGAACCGTAGAATTTTATATCTTAACATTATATTAGCATATTAGATTAATTGTATATTGGGTTTTATTTATCTTTATGTATTCGGCCCAGTATATAGTTTGGTCCATTATATATATATATATATATATATATATATATATATATGTTTTATTTATATATTTTCAACTAATGAGAATGAATCGTTATGAAAAAATATTTATTTGTCATGGTATCATAGCAAAAGATAATTACTTGATCCTTTGATCATCTCTTACTAATATATTTATTTGCTTCTTCCATTTTTTCCTCTTTTCGTTGCCCTAGTTGCTGAAAACACCCAACATCTTTTCATTTATTTTTGACCTTGATCGTTTCAGTTATGAACCATGGAGAGAGTTTTTTAAAACCCATTATAGATAGTTTGGTGTTTCTGATCATTTATTCGAGCCAAACAATAAAGCCCCAATCGCTTCTAATAAATATGAAAGGAATTGTATCGACTCCAACATCAAGATATGGATCTATGGAAAGATTTTCCAATCTCTCATCCAGATGATTCTAAAGAAAACGTGACTGCTAGACAGATATAGATCAGCCTAGGGACATTGTTTTGTGATAAAACAAATGCCAAAGACATTCAACTAGATAAAGAACTTCGAAACATTACTATCGAGACTTGACTATTACTAATTATTCTATCTACATCAAAACTATTTCTAATCTCCTTGGTAACATTGATGTCATTGTTCTTAAAAAGACCCATGTTTTATACATCATCAAAGTCTCTCCCTAAAATTTGATTACATTGATAGTTTGATTCACTACAAATATCATTTTCCCACGTTTTTAGAATCTCGCTCCATGCTTTTTCTGTTAGAAAAACAACTAATGAATTAGGTTGTAGACACTCGCTCCATGTTATTTTGTTAGAAAAACAACGAATGAATTAGGTTGTAGAATTCTTACCCAACTTTGAACTATTATAAATTTTTCATACTAACTCGAAAAAATTTATTTTTTCCCTAGATTGTAGTTCTCTGCATTGACTTTGTAACGCCCGGTTCCCGGTATGTATTCTTTATTATAAGTTTTTGCATTTTACTCTGGGACTCGACGAGTTGGAGGCCCAACTCGTCGAGTAGATGCGAAGGATTGGACGCAGGTGGAAGAGTCTACTCGCCGAGCCGGAAGCCCCGACTCGACGAGTAGACTTGTCTGGAGAAAACCCTAAATTTGAGGGTTTGCACCCTATTTAAACACATTAAGTGGCCTCCACTCCAGCCTCCATCACCCTCAGACCCCATTCTCAAAACCCTAATCAGCTGTGAGTGTTCTTGAGCTATTTTGGTGCCATTTTTGTGATTTGAAGCTTGGAGAAGGAAGGAAAGGCTTGGAGGTTCAAGAAGAAGGCAGTAGATCCAGAGTCTTGGTTGCATTTCCAGCTTGTTTGAGGTAAAAAGCTTCAACCTTGACTTTCCATTTGTTAGGTCATCTTTAGGGCTTGAATCTTGTCATTTTTGGGGCATTTCTAAGTCACATTCGGGTGTAGAGGGTATAGGAGGAGTGATGACTTCAGATCTTGAACCTTGCAGGGTTCTCATGGCATAAATGTGCCAACTTTATGGTCATGAGAGCCCCATGCATCTTGTAGACTTCATCTTTGGGCCTTTTGAGTTTGAAGACCCATGTATGGACGTAAAGTTCGTGACTTTACGTGTTATATCGACCCTAGGAGGTCAGATCTATGTTATGGATGCAATGAGCTCAACTGAAATCGACTGTATGGACATGGACTTTAGGGGACTCGCCGATTCGTTCATAGAACTCAGCGAGTCGGGTATTGGTTCCCCAACCTTTTCTATTTCTAAGGAATCTAGTTGATTTTGGTAGAGGACTCAACAAGATGAACGTGAATATGGACTTGAAGACCAAAGGACTCGACGAGTTCAAGGATGAACTCGGAGAGTTCAAGGCAATGTCCCGATTGATATGAAGATGAACTCGACGAGCTCAAATGGAAAGTCTCGATTCTGTCATAAGAGAAACTCAGCGAGTTGGAGGGCAACTCGACGAGTTGGATCGCGAAGTTGAGATTCTCTGAGTTATGGAACTCGACGAGTTGGTGGACCAACTCGGCGAGTTGAGTCAACCAGAAGTTGACTTTGACCATGATGTTGACCTTGACCTTGACCATTGACCCGAGTTGACCCTTGATTAGGGTTAGGAGTATGAAATGATAATTAAGGAAGGTTGTTATGTGTAGGAGTTTAAGAGGAGTTGATCCCAACATCGAGGACAGTTCAGACATTTCACGACATTGAGGTGAGTTACCTTCCAGTAGAAGTGGGTATACGGCCACAATGTCGGCCCACTAGTAGGAGTTGTTGCTAGATGATTGTCTTTGTGATAATTATCTAGGTTTGATGCTACCTGATACGTTTTATGTGTTAGCATGATATGATGATATGTGATAGTAGTGGGAGGGGAATAGTCCTCATGTCGCGGTCGTAAGGACCGAAGGGTAGGTCGGGCACCCCAGAACTGCCCGACAGTACATTTATGCTATGATATTATGTGGTAGTAGTAGAGGTGAAATAGTCCTTATAGCCGGTTGAGATAAACCGGTGGGTAGGTCGGACACCCCAGAATGGCCTGGCAGGGTAAGTCGAGCACCCCAGAATGGCTCGACATGGGTAGGTCAGGCATCCTAGAATTTCCTGACATTATGCATGTTATATGTTATGTGGTATGATGGGGGAACTCACTAAGCTTCGTGCTTACAGTTTACAATTTTGTTTTCAGTTTACAGTTTACAGTTTACAGTTTACGGTAGCAGCGCATCGCACACATACATGATTTCCGCACTATGATGTTCTTGGGATTGTACTATGACATTATTATTATTCCATGACATGTTTTATGACATTTGACTTATGGGTTTATGGGTTGATATGATATCGATGATGTTTTTCAGTAAACGTTTTTATAAGTTAATTAAAACCAAAATTTTTGGTCATGATTTTTGGGATGTTAAAGACTTCATTTTAGGCTAAAAAAACAGGTTAATTCGTTAAAAACAGATGACTTAAACAATCCTAAACAAGGGTCTTAGGGATGTTGCTTTTTGTTTCAATATTATGTGAACTTTTTACCCAACTTTGAAAAGCCATAAATACTTCATACGAACTCAGAATGAGCTGATTTCCCCCAAGATTGTAGTCCTTTATCGTGGCCTTATTTTAGGCTTAAAAATAACTCAATTGGTTGATGATTGGCTAGCTTACACAACCCTAAACAGGTGATGTTAGGGATGTTTTTTGTGCATAATTTTAAGTTCTTAATTTATACTTGAACAAAACCATTCCAAAGCATTACGATAAATCGTTTTGGCCATTGAAGCTTTCAAACATACATCTAACTCTGCATTATTTGTATATAGGTAGATAACAAGATCTCATTTGGAACAATGTATAATCCAAAATAGACAAGTTTGTATTATACCCGGCGTAGGGGGATTTATTTACTTTTTACTTTGTGAACTTGGACCCCTATGACCACTCTTGGCACACTTGAGGCATCCTTTTCAGAAACATAAAATCATAACCAAGAACAATTCCTTTTATTATTTAAGATCCAAAGATATACTTTTACAAAAAAGAAACCTCATTTTAACCTATACATTCAACCTAATTCTAATCACTCTCTCACAAATATATTTAAGACTTCTATATTACACATATACACCTACAGAAGCCACTGATACGACAATTAGAAGAATGAACATAACACTGAGTCAAGATGAGAGAACATTTGGGTTTTTTTATCATGGAACAAAAACTCTCTTAAAACTACACAAAACATCTTGTATGCCAATTCAACAAAGAGAAAAGTTCAACACTCGAATTTATAATGCGTAACAGTGGACCAGGACCAACTAAGGTGTTCGTTTGGATGGATCGGTTCGATCCGATCCAATTAAGTAAATCTAAAATGATTTCGGTTTTCAAAATATGGATCCGAATAGTCCAAACTAAATTCAGATCCGATCTGATCCGGTCTAATTACAATTTGGTTGGATCGGTTTTTATAATTCGGTTTCAAAAACCAGAATATTTTAAAACGTCATATAATTATTATAATATTTAATTTTTACAAAAGAAGCAAAAACAAATTATTTAGTTGTGATTTAAAATTTATAAACAACTACTAAAAAGATATATTATAGATTAATATTTAATAGGTAAAAAACTTTTGAGATAAAATGGATATTAAGGTTTTTTATTAGGTGAAATTTTTTGAACTTATTTGAAAAAATAAATTATAAAATTAATAAATAATTATAGATATATTATAAATGAATAATTAATTAATTGTTATTATGTATTTTTGGACTATTCGGTTCTTATTTTATAAACCAAAACCAATCCGAAATCTAAAATAATAATTTTGTTTTGTTGAAAACCAATCCAAAAATCCAACCAAATAGTCAAATTCAAGTTGTCTAATTTACCCCCTAATGTCAATCAAATCAAATTATTGACATTTGATTTGACATCATTTTTTTGTCTTTTTTGACACAAATATATATATATATATATATATATATATATATATATATATATATATATATATATATATATATATATATTAGCAATCGAGTTTCTCGTTTACTTCTAAAAGTGTTTGTTATATCGGAACCATTTCAATATAATAAACAATACATAATATATATATATATATATATATATATATATATATATATATATATATATATATATAATAATAATAATAAACTAACCACTTGGAACGATTTTAAAAAAGTTTTGTTTTTTTTTTCATTTATCCTTTACTTCTAAAACATTTTTTTCTTTTTTGACACACTTCGAACTTACATTGGATTCCTTTTCCTTTTCCTTATCCACTATATTTACTTGTTTGTCATATTTCAAATTCAAAAGATTCACATATTGAGAAAGAAACTTTAATTATTGTACACCTAATAATAGAAATATTACTATTCGTTTATTTTTATTATTATTATTATTATTATTATTATTGATTTGATATATCTTTATCTTTATCTTTATCTTTAATAATAAAGAAGCTGATTTGACATAACTTTAACTTTATACATTATATAAACGAACGATTCGTTCGATTCATTCGATTCACAAAATTATCGATCGTTCCTTCCGTCCTTATGGCAAGTTTTCACACAAACATGGTATGTATTTTTGATAGATAATTTTAGTTTAATCGTAAGTTGTTATATGTTATTTTTTTAGTGGAATTCTTTTAAACTGGCCAAATATATATTTATATTTGTTAGGTGTTTAGCAGTCGTGAAAACTTAACGGAGTGGGTGCAAGAAACGTCACGGTCTCTTGGATACGTGGTTGTTATTAAAAGAACAAAGACAAAAGGACATGGATATGGATATATTTCAAAAATTATATTTAAGTGTGATCGGGGTGGTGTATCAAGAGGTCCGGAGACGTCCACCAAAAATACAGGGTCTAGAAAAACAAATTGTCCATTCGAAATTTTTGCTTGTTTATAATGTCGTCCGAATTTTAAAATTTTATAATGTCGTCCGAATTTTAAAAATTTATGCGAAATTTATAACAATTATAATAATAATATATAAATTAAAAAAGAATTAACAAAAAAAATGTCGTCTGAATTTTAAAATTTTATACGAAATTTATAATAATAATAATAATAATATAAATTAAAAAAGAATTAAAAACAACTAAAAAACAAAATAGGAAAAAAACAAAAAAAAACAAAAAAAGACAAAAGATCAAATGGGGGTGGAATTAAGAAAGGAGAGGTACTTATAGAAAAACCCTAGATTTTATCGATAGTGAACTGCCGGACCTAACGGTAAACCTTCTTATCTTTGACAAATTTTCACTTTAAGTCCCCTCAAGCTTTACTTTAGTTATTTGACTTTCCAACTCTAACAGTTCTCGTCTTTTATCATTTTACATTTCCAGTCCCTATAATAACAAACAATACATAGTTAGTTGAATTTTGTTATATTCAAATACAAGATTGCAATTTATTGATATTTCCAACACATCTCACGTCAAGAGTATGAGATTTGTGACTCTATATGACTCCAAGAGCTTCCACAACAGGTTTTGGAAGGAACTTGCAAAATCAAATTGAAAGCCACGTTGGGTTTGGTCTTTCATAGTTCGAAAGCCTTGCAAAGGTAATTTGTGGGCTATTTTAATAATACTATATCATTTATAGACTATTTAAATTTTTAATAATATTATATACCCATATTGAATATTCAAAATTCGTTTCCAATCGTATAGTTGATTTCAAAATTATTTAAGAAAGATCGTTATATCAACTTTATAAAAAATTATTTTTCTGTTAAGTTATTTATTTATTTATATAATATAATTATTTTTAAAGTTAACCTTTGCTTTTTGACATCTTGTGTAGTATCTATGTACATAGAAAGCTTAGCGTTTATTTAAATGTTTGTATCACTAAATAACTATATTTTATGTTAATTTGTTACTAAATAATTATTAATTATTACTATTTAAGTTAAATATTAAAATGTATAAATTAGTTGCTAACATGGTAGGAGGGACCATTTTTGAAATATGATGAAATATGAGTGATATTGTATTGATATAAAAGTATTTGCAAAAGCTAAGGTTGCATGTTTGAAATATTAGTGGCATTGGTACGATGACCTAAATGGATAATGAGTTCTATTAATTTAAAATTTTATTATAAAAAATAAATAGCTTCTCCAATTGGAAAGTGACACGTTGAGGAGGATTAATCCAAAGCAATCTGGGTCTTTCGCATGAATTGGTTTACAGAGATTGCTTTGTATATTCATTGTTTCTTATCTTTTTGTTTTCTTATTGTTGTATTTCTTAAGCTAAAGGGTGTAATGATGTTTTTTTCTATCAAAATGTGGTGTCATATAGGTGCCATATAAATATTTGACATTTTTGCTATATTTTACGTATGAGTGGGGTGTAATTTACAGTCTTAGCGGGGCACAAACTTGATCTCAGACCTATCTCACATGTGATGTAAACTGTGAAAAAAAATATCTATAATTTTCTCATTAGGCAAATAAAATGAAGGATGGTACTTTGAGCATCCTTTTATATAAAGACCAATAGCAGAAAAACTTCAACGAGCATGGTGTGTCCTTATTCACAATAGAAACTTCAAACAAGAAATGTCCTTGTTCCCAAATTGCCAAATTAGAATGCATGTACAATTACAATGTTACCCTATTTCTTTTATTTTATTCAAGGTAAATATTTTCGAGATTTTGGCTAAAACGAAAATAAAAAGTATTCGTCTGACATTGATGAAACAAAAAATGGAGTGTTATTTCACACAAGTAAAAGGAATGCATTTTTTTCTTAGGTATCACATTCAAATACGCATTCGATTATTTCTTTCTTTCTTTTATTTCAAAATATATAATTGTTTGAACTAAATCTTTGAAGTGTACATAAATTAAATCAATAAGTTTGTATTTTATTAACAACGGATTACATATGAATAAAATACAAAATTTATCTCTTTTAAATGTGGTTTGATAAATCCAAAATTAGACGTTGAGCATGAGAGTTGACTCTACAATACGCATAAAACGACAAAAAGTGATGCACAATAAGACAATTAGAATTTACAATACAAGCCGCCCGGCGGCAATGAATCGATATAGCAGATAAAACTGCCATTAAAATGGAGTGTCAATTTTGGCACAAATATTCATTTAACTTTATTTCAATAAAAATATATATTAGGTATCCAAGAGGACTAATGAATCAAATGAGTAATATATGGTAGGTCGATGATGTGTCTTTTGAAATTGTTCTAGTGTTTTTTCTGTTTCGAACAATATTTCTTAAAAATAATCATCAACCGAACGATTAATCTAGATATTTTAATTAATTAAAAGTAAAACATCACCATGAAAAAGCCAGGAAAAAAAATTCAACTTTTCAATTACTTTAAGAAGTTTAGATCTACAAGAAACTCGAATCTCACAAATATAAAATCAACCCCCATCACAAAACTCCATTTGCCTCTTCAACATAACTAACCGCTAGACTCATATCTTGAACAACATCAAACAGAAATAAATTCTTTTTCATCGCGTACCATAATACTATATATATTATATACTCCATCCGTTCCAAAATTATTGTCCACAGACAAAAAAGACATAGATTAAAGAAACATTAATTATCACTAACTTTATTCAATAAAATGACAGTTTTATCTTCACTTTGCATTTAATATTCCATTAAATGATTAATTGGTTAAATAATAATGAGGGAGTATTTTGGTAAAAATGTTATTTATTTTTACAAATGGACTATTATTTTGGGACAAACAAAAAAGGAAAAATGGACTATAATTTTGTGACGGATGGAATATATAATTAAACATGTGACATGTTTCTTACTATGATAAAAGTTAGAATATAATCAACTCGTAAATGTGTTGTACTAAAGACATTGACAAAAGGAGAATCTTTTTTGAACAACTTAATGCTCCGTGTTTCGATTAAAACTTACTAGGAAGTTGTTAGAGAAAAACAATCACATCGGGATATAGTTCAAAGGGTTTGGAGCCCATCGATCCAATTAATACTAACTTTACAATTCATATTCTTAGACCAATTAAAAGAGTAGCTAATCATGGAGTCCACTATAGTCAGGAGCGGACGCATGATTTTATAGTAGAGTTTGCACGGGAAAATCAAGGGTTGTACAATAGTAGAAAAAAAAATTCGAAAATTTTTGCACTATATCCGGAAAAGTTAGAGATTGCATGGGCCACCGTGCGCCCTATACTAGAACCGCCCCTGACCATAGCATCATTCATCGTCTTTTTGTCTTCAAAACCAGGAAAATTCAAATACCCCCATAAGTGATAACATCCACCACATCATAACAATAATCACATCAAATGTCATACTCTTACTCTTCGAAATCAACAACGAGCTCATGTTGGAATTAATGAATGAAAATAGAAATATGAGAGTAAGAAAAACAGTAAACGGAGGACGTGATGAAATCTTATCCTTAAAAAATATTAGCCCCGCTAAATCGTTTATATAGGTTAATTCTTCTCGAGACCTCCTCGAGTTTAAAAAAACGTAGACAACGATCCTACATATAGTGGCGGACGCACAATATTTGAATAGTAGTGGCACCGGTGACACTCATATTTTGAAGGTTTTGCACCTAACAGAAAAAAAATTACACTACACGACTGAAACGGAGTAGTGGCCCGGGAACCCCCCGGGCTCTACATAGGTCCGCCACTACCTATATACTCCTCTCATGAACATAGGTCTGTCAAATCGGGCCGTCGTGTCGTGTTTTTGTGTGACACGACACGACACGACACGACAATGTTTTTTGTAACACGAACACGACACGACACGATGTCGTGTTTTTTTTTCACTAACACGAAAACGAACCAATTAAAAAACGACAACACGACACGACACGACAAAGATAATATTACATGACTATTATTTTATTTAATTCATATTTAATCATATATAACACGATAAAAACGACAAAAACGAAAAACACGACAAACACATGCTCAATCGTGTCAATTTCGTGTGGATTTGTAAACACGACACAACATCGTGTTTTTTGTACTTGACACGAACACGACACGAAAACGAATTCGAATTTTGATTTCGTCCCGATTTCGTTTCGTGTCTTGTATTTTTGTCGTGTCGTGTCATAAATTGACACCCCTAATTTTTGCATCTTTTTGTGATACATAAGGAAACTAAGAAAAAATAAAAACAGTTAAATGACATTTCCTCGTTTTGAGTAAATTGAGTTTTTCATCTGATAATCAAGTGATAAATACTATTTAATTATTTATTCTAAGAGTCCATCCATGGAAAAGAATAAACAATCACATCTAAAATCGAGTAAGAGACATCTAACTATAGAGTAATTTACATAAGTGGTCATTTTTTTGTTGGATTAAATTGCACATTTAGTCCCTAACTTATTTTTTTCACACTGATCCTAGTGATTTTCATCTTTTTCGGTTTAAGTTTCGGTCCGACTTGAAATGATTATATTGCAATTATTGATACTTTTCTAATATATATATATATATATATATATATATATATATATATATATATATATATATATATATATATATATATATATAGGTGTAATACCCGTGTATTACACGGGTTGATTAAAAAAAATATCAAAATGTAACATTAAGTATTTTTTAAACCAACACATATTAAATAAAAGTACATTGTTATTTGGAATATTTACCCCAAAAGAAAGTCACAAATGACATTTTTCATAAAGTGAAATACCCTAGTGTCTTGCTTGTAATTAAAAGGTTTCATGTCCGTCTATAGTTAAAACATACTTTTTTTCTTTTAATAGTGGTATATAAGAAATGTAAATGATAATGGAATATGATGAATCACATACTAAGATTGTTGTTGAAATGGGGTAGTTGAAGTGGCGTGCTTCAAATTTAAGAAACATGAAGAAGTCATTTTAAAATTAAAACAAAACAACAAATTTGAAGAAGTATATTAATACTATTAATTTATAATATATGTATACCTAAAACATAAATGCAACAAAACTGAAGTATTTCAAAATCAAAGTTGAAAACATCGAATCCTTTGACCTTAAAAGTGAAAATTGGGATACTTGAAAGTACATTGTTATTTGTTGACCTTTTTAAAAACTCGAAACCTCATCTAATTAAGTATATTGTATATGTGTAATAGCTGCAAAAATAAAACCCGAAAACCATACTGAATCCAAATTAATAAAAAATAAACCGACTATTTGATAGATTTGATTATGGACTCACTTATAATAAGAATGTAAAGTTTGGTCATTGTATCGATTAGTTTATCATATAAGTATGATTCGTTGAACTCTTAATAGTTAATCAGCTTACATTAATAATTTTAAACAATCAAATTACCCTCCACATGTTCAAATATAACACACTAAAGCTTTATATTACATTTTTTAAAATGAATAAATAATATTACGATAAATAATGATATAATATAACATCATTTTGGGCTATAAAATTGAATATGATAGTAAAAGTAAAGATGATTGTGATCAAGAAGTAACATCTACCAAATATTTTTCCAACGAATTTGATTACCAGAATAAAGTTGTTGAAATAAATAAAGTATTTATTTAAAGTATAAATATATAGTAAATAAGAAGTTATATTAATGTCTTATATTCATAATGAATTTGAATAGTTACAAAGATGAAAGGTATCATGAAACTTTTTAAACTAAAAAACTTAAAAACAACGACACCCAATAGGGTCAAAATGGTCAAACTTCACCCAAAAACTTCATGAAGAGCTTGAAAAAGGCTTGGTGAGAAACTCAAACCAACACCCATTAGGGGTAAAATGGTCAAAGTTCAGATGCATGCAGCAATTATCCATGGTATACGCTTTCAGAGGGTAATTTTTTGCTAAAAAAAAAAACAAAAGGCTGACATGATGTGTAGCAAACCTCAGAGGCTTAGGAAGAAAGATTTTTTTGCATTTGACAAACATTAAAAGAACAGTGAATATTTAGCAACTACTGGCAAACTGAAGAAGGGAAGAAAATGTTCATTTGGGAAGATACCTAAAAGTTTCTACGTCATCATTCTTGTTCTCATCTACATTAACCTATACACATATCCACATAAATTACTAAAAGCAGTTACTAAAGAAACCAATAATACTAAGTAAATATTACAATGATATCAAATTTATATGTAGTATAAACTTCCATGGATGTCAAATGCTACAAAGATACAATAGAGAGAAAAGTAAACAGTGAAAATTGATGCCAAATAAATCGATAATACTAAGTAAATGAAACATAAAGCCTATCAATGCTCCACGTCAGTGGTTTATCTGTGTACTTTTTCAGACCACATCATGGATAGATATAACATCACCACCAACATATCACAAATAACCCATCACTGTCCTAACCTTAAAATCAATAACTATGAATAAGTTCATCATGTAATCAAGGAAAAATAATAAAGAAGAAGAAAGTAAAATAATAAATGTGAACACAATAAATACAAACCCAATGATCTCTGCAATGCAATTGCCTTACTTGTAGATTGGATCCTAGTAAAACAGCTCCTGAACAATCATAGGCAATAAGTGCTTCAACACCAGTTGATTGGAATAACTCCCATGCGTCTCTTGATGAGTGACTTTTCCCATAAACTGCAATCTAAAAGTTTTAAAAATTTAAATTAAATTTATAAGCCCAAAAAGTTTGATCGTATAAATGAATTTGAATATATATATATATATATATATATATATATATATATATATATATATATATGCACCTGTATGTATGCGTATTTGTTGAAGAAACAAAGAAAGGTTTCAACTAGATGAAAGAGGAAGTCAACGCAGCATAGAAGACATTCATTATTGCCAATTTTTGATATGAATCCCCTAACCTGATATATGGAATTATTCTGTTAGAATAATGAGAAAAACTGTTAGTTTCGTGTGATGGAATGGAATGAACCGTTATTTAAGGAATGTGATTCCCTCCCTTTTGTTGATTTTCATTCCTTAGCTAGGGGGTGTTTTTGATTTAATTTCATCATGGTATATCTATATTTATATAAATTTGTTATTAATGAGGTAATAATACTCAAATACTTAACTTTGTTATATAAACTCTAACTTGATGGTTTTGATTGTTTTAGAGCTTGAATTCCAAGGTGTCAAAAAGCAATTCACCATGTTCCAGGTTTTATATTTCTCTTTTTTCTAACGATTAACAATTTTTTTTAATATCAATTGCCTATTTTTCTATACTTCATGCACCTTTTATTTGCAGACTTGACCTATAAGTACTCCAAGGCCTGTTGCTTCCAAGATTGCTGTTGTTACCCCTATTCTTACTGGATAGGTAAGTTTCAAATCTTTTATGTTATTGCAGATTAGTAAAAATTGTTTGATCATTCATTGATTTTCAGATCATCAGCAGATAACAACATTTTTTTCTTTGACAAATGTAGCTACATACTCCATGAAAATCGAGTTTTCAATGAATCATTGGGTTGACAATGTGACAATCTCACTTGTGGAATCAAAGAATGGTGAATCAGGGGATTTGTGTCATTGTGCAACAACTCGAATGTTAGAAAATATGTCCTTGATGAGCTTAACTCTGAAGCTCAGAAAAATAAAGTAAGTTCAATTTTAAATTAAATATGAAAATTTTTATACTTTGTTGTTTTATTATTTTGGTTGGTGATAAAATAAATTGGGTACACAGCTTCGTGGTTTTGAGATGCTGAAAGCGGTTTATTTGGAGCCAGTTCCGTTTGACTTTGACAGGGAATTGATAACCCCCACGTTTAAACTAAAGAGGCAGCAGCTCCTACAATATTATAAGGTACCTCTAATTTATAATAATGGTCCCTATGGTTTCTGATTTTTACTTTGTTTAGTCCAAATTGAAATGTTTTTTTAGTTTTGATACTTATTTCAGGGTTTGACATTGATTTTTATGAATCTTAAAAATAAGGACCAAAACTGAATAATGTTTTAACTTTGGACTATTTATGGAAAAAAAACAAAAAGGACAAGGACCATTTTTGTAATTTACTCTTTTGTTTAAATCTGTAGGATTGCACTGATAAGCTATATAGTGAAGCCAATACATCCAAGAAATGAAACTGAAACAAGGGTTATTGGGATTATAATTAAAAAAGTTAAAAATAGCAAATTTTTGCCATGTGTTTTTCTTACTTTCTAACGTTCTCGTTTGTTTGTTTACATGTTTGTAGGTCTGGTGGCCTTGCTAACACTGTTACTCACTTGGATCATTTCGAAACTGAGGTTCTACCATTTAGTATTTCCTTATTCTCTTTTAACCTTTTTTTCTTTGTATCTCTCAACATATAGTTGTAAAAGAACTAAGTTTAATAATGAAAGAAATTAATTGTTGAAGTTTTTGATTGATTAGGTTTCTTCATTGAACTGCAGGGGTAGTAGGGAGGATAATTAGGAGGAATTGATGGCAAATCAAGCATTTAAAGGGATCCAACTGGTTGTACATGTTTTGTTTTTCTATATCAAATATTATGCAATATTAGCAATGTATTACATTTACTTACTATTGGAATGATTATTTGTATTTGACATATTAGTGCAATGAATTATCTTTCTTATTTATTGTATTTTATTTTTTATTATGAGACTTTTAATGTGTTATTTAATTTTAAAATTACTAAACCTATCAAAATATATAATTTTTAAAACATTTAAAATTATGACACGCAAAAATGTGTGTCATCTTTTTTTATGATAGGGGTTTAATGATACACAATGCGAGTCGTAAATGTGCGTCGTAAGGTTACGACACACAAATGCGTGTCATCTTCTTTATGACAGGGCCTTCCTTGACACGCATTGTGTGTCATAAGAGCGCGTCGTAAATGCGTGTCGTAAATAGACGACGCGCATTTGTGTGTCGTCTTTTGTTATGACACGGCCTTCCTTGACACGCATTTGTGTGTCGTCTGATCGTTTTACGACACACATTGCGCGTCGTAAAAGGCTGTTTTGTAGTAGTGAGATGTGGATTTGATGTCGAAGAAGGAAGGGTAACACCAGTATCCAAGGTGGAGACGGTATCAGAGGTGGAGTTGAAGGGTTTTTGACTTACAGAGATGGTCGAATGTGTGTTTGACGGTGGTCGATTATGTGTCTGATGTTTGTCTAATTGAGCTAATGGCAGAAAAGACGATAAAGGGAGAAATATCGATGATGGTGTTTTCTTTTCTAGGGCTTAATAACATTCACAACGAGGAGCTCAACGGAATAATTGAATGGGATGACAAATCTAACTGTCATTCAATAAGGCTGGTAGGTTGTGAGTGAAAATAAACAAGGATGCACAGACAAGGTTTGGGAATCCAAACCATGAGCTAACTTAAGATCAATATCTGCTAATAATAACGATCCAGTCTAGTCTGATAAACCAGTCTAACCTCGGAATTAATATGATCAACAAAGTACTCAAAAGTATAAAAGATTAAGTATGAACAATGTAAAGTAACTTGAGAGCAAGAAGAATGTTTGAGAGAATGATTAACTGAATAGTTCTTGATTGATGTAAAAAAGGTACTTGTCCTACACATGATACATAACAGACTACTCCTTAAATAGACTAGGAGTAACTAGAAGATAAATGAAGAAAAGTAAGCATGGACTATAAGACTTCTGAAGATCAACAGATTGACACAGTCATTACTGTTGATCTTGTTTTATGTATGATACAATGCGGCAATGGGAACAAAACAAAATAGTAGTTGTAGCTATTAATGTAAATTATAGACTCAAAATAATTTAGCACTAGGATGCATCTCTGACTGATCTTCTACTTCGGAATAGTCTGCACTTCGGAATTCATCACCTTGAACATGATGCACTTCGGATTGCTTAAGGACCGCTTTTCATGTTCGCACTATTTCCCCCTAAGTGACCTTAGAAATCATCCAATTCATCACTTAGATTCATCAAACACAAACAAGTAAGCACTCTGGAGCCAGCTTCGGACTTCGATGTACCATTGGTTTTGCTCAATAAATTTTTTTTTGATATGCTCATAAGAATCACTCTTGTCAGCATTTTGAGATGAACTTCTGAAAAATCTTGGTAGGAATGAGATGTTTTTCAAGCACTCTAAAAATTCCTTTTGATTGGTCTTCTTTTTTAGGTAGACATAACCAAGTTCTGGTTCTTTAACTGGACCTCCAGCTAAGATCTGGGCTTCAGGAAGTTCGTTAGTGACATTGGCCAAAAAGTTTTCCGTTCTGAAATAATGACAAACTTCACATAGGATCTACAGAATTCATCGATGTAGTCCTTTAGAAAGTTGATAGCGGAGTTGTAAGCTCTGATTCTTGATTCGTTTGCTTTGCGATCTTGGAGATGAGCAACTATAACGAGAATGTCGTTTGGATTCATTGAGTGAAAAATCAGCATCTATGACAGTCATGTAGATTCCTTGTAGATATGTAGTATATGTATAAAAGACAATCAAGATAAAAGTTGCCTTGGACCTTTCTACCATGACCAACTAAGACCACACTTCCTTTTGGGGTCGTGCGTTGATAGAATAGAAGGTGCTCTATCTCTCTTGTTCAGTTCGAATAATGATTTATGAATCATCAGATGGATGCAAGGGAGCGAACCTGATGTAGTAAAGTCCATGAAGAGAGATTGGGAGGTCAAGTTGATCAACATAGTATGTTGGAAGATCGAAGTACATAAAGTGTATTTCATGAAGAATCACTTCTCGGAAGAGAGGAGAAATGCCCGACATTGGATTTGGATTGTCTTTGAGTGCTTAAATCTGAATCCTTTCTTCCAGTGCTTGTTGTAATTGTTCTTTTGACCAACCCTCAGACTTTTTGAACGACTTCATTGGGCTGTCGGAACTAGTGGCTATTTGTTTCCCTTTGTCTATTGATTGATTAGCTTGAGATGATATGGAGGAGATGATTTGTTGGTCAGATTGAGTAATAAACAACTCGGATGGAGGAGGAAGCAAAGACTCTTTAGGGATCTCATACGGTTTTCTGATAGGAAAACATGCGTCAATTTGGACAATCCTCGGAGCAGGAATTGGAGGAGGCATTAGTTGAGTGGCTCGGAAGGCATCGATTTTCAACTTTGTCTTGTCCTTTGCCATGTCTCGGCTCCTTTTGAATGCTTCAGACAAAGATGATGGCCAAGAAACCGAGGACCATTTCATCTTCTCTGCTTCTGAAAGGACTTTGGTTGGTGGTTCCCTGATAGCTTGTAGTCCAAGAGTTACATCATCCACAAAATCATCATCATCATCATCAGCTTCAGATGTGTCTACTTCCACAACTTCTTTATCAAAATCTACATCTCGGAGAGCATATTTTGAGACTGATCTCCATTGAATTTTCTGTTGTTGTCTCTGTTTTTATCCCATATACTGTTCTCCACCTCTTGCATTGGATGGCACTGCCTCCGATGCAAGAAATGGATTTGTCTTAAGTTTGCTTAATTGGTCAAAGACTCGTTGAAAGCTCATATTGATTTGCTTGGAAATCGAATAATAAGCTTTGACAGTTGGAGCTTGAGCTTTGAGGTGAGCAAAGGTCTCATCGAGAATGAGAAGCATTTCATCAAACTTGTAGTTCGAAACATACAGATGATGTTGAGCTGCATTGATGACCTTGATAAGGATTTCTTATATGACCATATTCATTGGATCTTTGTGACGAATCTCTTTCTACAACCTATGCATCTTTTTCTCATGACGAATATGAGTTTTCTTAATCAGGGTGTTTATAGCAGAGAGCATATCATCATGAACATTGTGCATAGTGTTGATGGTCGTGATGTGATTATCCATGTTGTCCTTGTAACGGGCTTCAACATCTTCTAGAGTACGAATCAGGCGAAGCGAGATAAGCTGGTCCAGTTAATTGGCACGGTCATGTTTGGATGGAGCGGCATTCTTGATCTCCGAAAGAGATTTGAGTACAGGTCAAGTTTTGACTCAAGACGTGCTACTTGCTGAGTAACCGTGTCAACCTTGGAGTTTGTTGTAGCAACGTTATCTCTAAGTTCCAGTAAGGCAAACAGATCCGCAATATTTTCATCGGAGGATCCGGTGTCCAAAATGGAACTTTCAGACTTGTGATCAACATCATATTTTCTCTTGTCATCATCATGTGGATCTTCTCGAGTAGGATAATCTTGATGACCTTCTAATGTGTTTTCTGGAGGAGGAGGAACAACGTCATTTTGCTCAGGTTCAACATTTTCATCTGAAGCTTCCGAGGACGAAGATAGTCTGAAATAAAAATAAGCTTTAGAAGAGGAAGGCTTCTGAAAAATGTTGAGCGAGGTGCGAATAGGATTAACACTGACAGTTGTGCTGTCATCTTCAAATAGGATTTCTTCCGAGATTTCATCATCGGCAACTGGGGAAGGAACATCTGCAACACTTACAAACTTTTAAGGAGGATCATCTGAGATATTGGTTGGCTCGGGAACATCTCCTATAGCAACAACATTGTCTTGCAGAGGATCATTCACAATATCAACAGGAGTATGAACATCTGAACTCTGTATCGCCTTGACTGCATCGATGGAAGGCTGAAGCTCTTGATGAAATTCTTTATTTGATGGATACACAAAGGGGATGCGACTGCTGATTTCTCTTTGGCGCATCGAGATGAGCGTATATTCCACTTTCTCTCATTATAGCTCCGGATGCAGTGTATGATCTATGTCAACAAAATCTGACCAATCCTTGTTAAAATTACCCGATCGTCCTCTACCTGAACCAGGTATCAGACCGGTTGCGGCTTTCAAAATAGAAGGGACTACTCCTGTTTCGGAAAGCTTAGAATCAGTAACAGGGGCCATTGATTGTGCTTATGTAGATGAAAAAGGAAGGTTCAAGTTGACTCGTGAGTGTGTCCCAGGGGGCTCCAAGGGACTTTTTTCAATACCAACACCATCTTTATGAGAAGATGGGGGTACTTCAGAAGAGTGGCTGGGTGGGGTAGGCTGAGACCCAAAGTCAGGTCAAATGCCAATTTGTGAATCCTTTTGAGAGGATTCATTAACTTTGGTTCTCTTTCTAGATTTGACTTTAAAAGGGGATACCTTTCGCTTGAAAATTTGTTTCACTCTACCTTCCGAGGTAGCTAGTCTATTCTCTTAAGAGGCTGTTTTATTCGAGACTGACGCAGGTTGTGTTGGGTCAAACACAACCGATGTCTCAATATGGTGTTTGAGATGTAGTGATTCAGAAGGAATAGTGCATAACATGTGCTCAGGTAAACATCTTATTGGTCCGAAAGCAGTTTGACTAGGCAACCTATAAGTTTTGATAGTATTGAAAGAACAGTGTACCTCTCGGATGTCTGAGTTGAGTAGAATAGCTTCATATCTCTCGGAGTACAATTTTTGCAGAGTCAGAGCCCAGAATCTCGGACTCGGAATCTTGTTCGGTTTCCTTTTGAAAGCGAACTTCCTGAAGTCTTGCCACAGCCCAGAATCTCGGACTCGGAATCTTTAATTAACAATTTGTGATAACCACGAAGCTAACTCTTCTATTAGGTCTTATAAGGGTGAAAATACCATTTTACCCCTCCATGGTCTCCATAGTCCACAATTGACCAAACCCTAAAAGTCAACGGAAGTCAACACTCTCAGTTGACCCAACTCGGCCAGTGCACCTATGTGACTCGTTGAGTTCCTCCTGTCCTCGGAAGAAATCGGGAAAACTCAAACTCAACTCGTCGAGTTGTAGCTCGTCCAGACTATCGGGGAAAATCCTAACCGACTCGTCAAGTTGGCTCATGCACTCGTCGAGTCCCTCTTGGCCAAATCTCATTCAGTCGATTCTAAGCAGAAATAATGTCCCAAACTCTAGATCTAACCTCCCAAGGCTGAAATATCACATAAAGCTGCAAGCTTTACGTCCATGCATGGCATCTAGGGCTCGAAATGCCATAATAAGCTCTATATGGAGTTTAATGCATAAAAGCTTGTCACTAGCTTGATAAAGCTTGGATCTTTGGACTCAAGGGACCTCATTCAGTCCAGATCTGATATTTCAACTTCATGCCATGCTCAAATGACTCAATACCCAAAAGATGGATGGGAGAAAGCCCTAAAACTCCCTAGAAAGAGATCTAACAACATAAATGATCAAGGTGGTAGCTTTTTACCTCAAAAAAGGTTACCCTAAAGAACACTGGATCCAAAAGTCCTTCCTCGTTCCAAGCCTTGATGCTCCCCAACCTCCTTACAAAAGTGCACTAAAACACACAAGATTAGCCTCTCTTTCTCTTACACAAGGTTATAGCTCGATTAGGGTTTTCTCATAGAGTGTTAGGGTGATAAGGGAGGCGGAAATGGAGGCTTAAGGTCCTTTAAATAGGATACAAACCCTGAAAATTAGGGTTTTCTCACTCAGCACCTACTCGTCGAGTTGGGGTCCTCCAACTCATCGAGTAGACTCTAAAAATCTCGCGGCCATTAACTCCTCTACTCGTCGAGTTGGAGCATCCAACTTGTCGAGTTGCTCTGACATCATATATGCACATTAATGAAATATTATACCTGGGATTCGGGATGTTACAATTATCCTCCACTAGAATTCGACTTCGCCCTCGAAGTCATCCTCCAGAAACAAGTCTGGGTACTGCTCCCGCATCTTGGACTCCGGCTCCCAAGTCCATTCGGATCCCTTCCGATGTTGCCACTGAACCTGAACCAAAGACACCTATTTATTCCTCAAGACCTTCACCTTCCTATCCAAGATCACTACCGACTTCTTAATGTAGTTCAGGCGCTCATAAAACTGAATGTCCTCTAATGGAACCACCGTCTTCTCATCTGCTACACACTTCCTCAGCTGGGACACATGGAAGGTGTTTTGAATCTAACTCAACTCCGCAGGCAGCTCCAACTGATAATCTACCTTACCCACTCGAGCGATCACTCTAAAAGGACCGATGTACCTAGGGCCCAGCTTTTCCCGCTTCCTGAATCGGATCACCCCTTTCCTTGGGGATACTTTCTGGAGGACAAAATCTACGACCTGAAACTCCAGCTCTGAACGGCACCGGTCGGCATAACTCTTCTGAAGAATCTGGGCTATCAGTAACCTCTGTCTGACCTGCTGGATCTGCTCTATCATCTTGAGCACTATATCAGTGCTCCCCATCACTATCTGCCCTACCTCTCCCCAACATATGGGAGTTCGACACCTCCTCCCTTATAAGAGCTCAAAGGGAGGCATACAAATACTGGTATGATGACTGTTGTTGTATGACAACTCAGCTAAGGGCAAGTAAGTGTCCCAACTTCCACCGAAGTCCATAACACATGCGCGTAGCATGTCCTCGAGTGTCTGAATCGTCCGCTCGCTCTGCCCGTCGGTCTGTGGGTGGTAAGCGGTGCTGAAATGCAACCGGATGCCCAATTCCTCGTGAAATTTCTTCCATAACCTGGAAGTAAAACGCACATCTCGATCGGACACTATCGATGTTGGCACTCCATGTCGTGCCACCACCTCTCGCACGTAGATCTCGGCCAACTTCTCCGCAGAATAGCTCTCACTGATAGCTAAAAAGTGGGCACTCTTCGTCAAACGATCTACAGTCACCCATATCGCATCGAAACCTCGCGCGGTCCTTGGTAATTTGGTGATAAAATCCATGGAAATCTATTCCCACTTCCACTGGGGAATCTCTAACGGCTGCAACGGACCATGTGGGCGCTGGAGCTCCGCCTTGACCTGACGATAGGCCAAGCATCTCTCAACTACCCATGCCATATCCCTCTTCATACAAGGCCACCAATAATCCTTTTTCAACTCCAAATACATTTTGGTGGCTCCCGGATGGATAGAGAATCTCGACCTATGGGCCTCGTCCATCAAAATACGTCGAGCTCCACCCGTATACGACACCCAGATCCGCCCATGATAGGTCATAAGCCCACGACTATCGGTCTCAAACTCAGAAATCTGCCCAATCACCCGCTCTCTCTTACGGTTCTCTGGTCTCATGGCCACCACCTGGGCCTCTCGGATGGTATCTAAGACCGGAGTCATCACCGTCATCCTCATGCATACGTCTCGGATCGGAGCACACACTACTCGTCGACTCAGGGTGTCGGCTACCACATTAGCCTTGCCAGGGTGATACAAAATCTCATAGTCGTACTCTTTCACTACATCCAACCATCTCCTTTGTCTCATATTCAGGTTGGGCTGATCCATAAGGTACTTCAGGCTCTTATGGTCCGTATATATGGTACACCGAAAACCATACAGATAGTGGCTCCAAATCTTGAGGGCGAACACCACCGCCCCCAAATCCAAATCATGGGTAGGATACCTCATCTCGTGAGGATTCAACTGCCTTGATGTATATGCAATCATGTGTCCCCTCTGCATCAACACGGCTCCCATCCCTGATATAGATGCATCACAGTAAACTACGAAGTCCTCCACTCCCTCGGGAAGGGCTAACACCGGAGCTTCACACAATATCTGGCGAGTCTCGAATGAGGCTTGCTGCTCGGGCCCCCAAGCAAAAGTAACACCCTTCCTGGTCAATCTGGTAATAGGAACGACAAGCTTAGAGAAATCCCTGATAAATCTCCAGTAGTAGCCTTCCAGGCCAAGAAAACTCCTGATCTCTGATGGGGACCTCGACACCTCCCATCGCATGACTGCCTCAATCTTGGCTGGGTCGACCAAAATCACATTCTGGTTAACGAGATGCCCTAAGAACTGGACCTCTCGTAACCAGAAATCACACTTGGAGAATTTGGCATAAAGCCTCTTTGTCCTCAATACTCCAAGGACCTCCCGAAGATGCTCCTCGTGCTGCTCTCCGGACCTCGAGTATACCAAGATGTCGTCGATGAACACGATTACTGACCTGTCCAACATGGGTTTGCACACCCGGTTCATTAGATCCATGAACGTTGCCAGTGCGTTGGTGCGTCCGAAAGGCATCACCACAAACTCGTAGTGCCCATATCGAGTCCTAAAGGCCGTCTTCTGGATATCCTCCTCGCAAACTCTCACATGATGATATCCTGATCTCAAATAAATCTTGGAAAACCAAGACTCCCCCAGAAACTGATCGAACAAATCGTCGATCCTAGGTAGTGGATAACGGTTCTTGACCGTTAGCTTGTTCAACTACCGGTAGTCGATGCACATCCAGTGTGAACCATCCTTTTTCTTGACAAAAAGGATCGGCGCTACCTACGGTGAGCTACTCGGTCTAATAAAACCATTCCCCATCAGCCCCTATCATCTCCGGCGGCACAAGCTGATAAGGTGCCTTGGCAATAGGCTCCACACCTGGAGTCAAATTTATCCGGAACTCTACCTGCCTCTCAGGAGGAACACCCGGTAACTCCTCAGGAAAAACATCTGGGAACTTGCACACAAGTGGAACATATGAGACAGAACTCGTCCTCTCAGTGGCAACTCTTGTATCCATCAAATATGCTAAAAAGCCCATACATCCCTGCCGTAAACTCTACCTCGCCCTGGCGGTAGAACAGAAAGCTGATCCAGATCTGGTCCCCTCGCCATACACAGTAAGCACTCCTCCACTAAGGTCTCGTATGGTCACCATCTGACATTCACAGTCAATCACAACTCCAAACCGACTCAACCAGTCCATGCCCACTATGACACAGACATCACTCATCGCTATCCTATCGGGAACTTAACACCGAAAATCTCCAATACACATCCCCAGAATACCTCGGTGGAAAAAACTGCATGCTCGTCGGCTATATAAACCCTCGGTGGTTGACTCAACGCATCGCGTCTGAAACTAATGTGACGACTAAAGGATACAGACACAAAAGATCGACTCGCACCCGAGTCAAATAACACCAAAGCAGGCACAAAACTCACAAGAAAAGTACCTATAAACAACAAAATATAAGCATAAACAAATCTTAGAATAACATAAGTAAATAGATACGTACCAACAACAATGTCAGGTGCTGCGTGGACCTCCTCCATAGTCAACTGGAAAGCTCTCCCACGAGCCCTCGGAGCCTCGGCCTTCACCGGCCGACCGTAAGTAACGCGCAAAGCAGCATGAGTAGAAGTCTGGGTTGATCCCTGAGTGAGTCGAGGACATTCGGCCGTTCGATGGACGGTCTGGTTGCAATGAAAGCAAACCGCAACTCCCTTGGGGCAGTCCTTCGCCATATGCCCCTCCTTGCCATATTTGTAGCAAATCCCTGATCGGCAAGATCCCTCATGACTCTTGCCGCAATAGCCACAAGTACGACCCTTCTGACCCCCAGTTCTTGTATCGACAGGCTTAGCCTGCTTGGTCGCCGACTGCGACTGTACTGGTCTCCTGTCTCTACCCTGAGACTCCTCCTCCTCTCTAGTCTGAAGCTCTAGCTCAATCTCCCTCCTCCTGGCATTGGTCTGTAGCTCATCCAATGTCCGATACGAAGAGTTCGCCACAAACTCCCGAATATCTCGACTCAGTATGCTCAAGTATCGGCTCACACGTGCCTGCTCAGTAGACACGTGCTCAGGGCAGAACAATTCCCTCTTATGAAACATCCTCGTAATCTCTGTCACTGACTCTGTATTCTGTTTGAGAGACAAAAACTCCTGTGCCAAACGTTCCCTCTCCACCTGGGGAACATACTCATCTCGGAATAACTTGGTGAACCTCTCCCAAGTCACTACAGCATGATCTGCAGGGGTAAAATCAGTCGTCACAAACTTCCACCAGTCCTTCGCCCCAAGTGAAGTTGGTTCAGCGCAAACCAAACTCTGAGATGCTTCGGGCATGAACACGTATAGAAACATCCCTCAATGTCAGAGATCCATCTCATGGAAGCAATCGGGTCCTAGGTCTCATCAAACTCTGATGGCTTCGTGTTGCTGAACTCCCGAAATAACAACGAGTCACCCCCTTGTGGTCTCGAAGCAGCTAGGGTTGCGGAAGCAGCAGCCTCTGTGACAGCAGCGTATCGCTCATCAAACGTCTCAATCAATGTGGTCTTGATAGACCCGAACATCTCTGGTATGGCCTCTCTGATAGTTGCGGCCACCTTCTCATGAATGATCCTGCGGATCTCCTCGTCACTGGTACCACTTCCCCCGGGCTTGTTGTGGGTAATCACCATAGTGTCTCGTAAATGCAAACACAAAATCATCAGAGGCTTGGTCAACCCACACACTCACTCGGTAACCCACCCCTACTTGCTTCTTAGCACCCTAAGATTCTTACTTGGGTCGCATACAGATCCGGTGCTTTCAGTAGTACGGGTCCAATACTACCTTCCATACCCACCTGTAGTCGTATTAAGTCCTCCTCCTAGGATCCTAATTCACAAATACCCTATCCCTCATGGATGCCACACTACTCTCTCGGTAGGTTCCTCAATGCTTATCTAGGTATCTCTCCTAGATTACTCAAACTCTCTCTAAAATATTTCTACTATGTTTCTCCTACTGAGAACACATATAGAGCAAATAGCAGATAAGGTCAATCAATAGCATACCCTAGGCTAACGCAACATGAATCAGGAAACTCTAGCTCTAAATTCTGAATTACCTAGCCTATCCTCTAGCATGCACCTCTAATATCTCATAAATATCTCATAATACAAACAAGTAATGGTATTTTGGGAAATCACCGCTCGGGCTCTTGCTGATTGTACACACTGCTCCGTCTCGTTATCTCTGAAAAGCTCTTACTCATTTTTAGAAAAATCATTTCTTGTTGGAAAAATTTTTCTCAAATCCTCAGTTTGAGTCCAAACACACCCGAGAGTATATCTGAATCCCTCAATCCAAGGCTTTGATACCAACTTGTAACACCGTAAATTTTCAAACCAATTTTTCATTTTTAAATCACATCAAAACTCAATATCACATTTTCTCAATACAACAATGTATCAATTTTTAAAAACACAAATCAACAAAACCAATGATAATATCCTAAGATCCTCAAATATAATTTCGAACAGGTGTGTACAATCAAGCCGACGCCTTCCCGCGATCTTGAGAAGTACCTGAAACACATATCACACAACACGGTAAGCACAAAGCTTAGTGAGTTCCCCAAAATACCACACACAAAAAATTAGCATCTTATGGCTATATCTCGATCAAGACCCTCCGGTCTATGTGTCCCAGTGAGGACCCTCCGATCTCACAACTCGGGTTGGATCCTCCGGTCCTAACCAATAAAGCACAAAATAATATACAACATAATCACAAAGACAAATGCATGATATCACATAACTCAGTATAGCATATAAGTCCCTCCGGTCACACAATATTACCACTCAGGTAAGTATGGTGAGAAGACTCACCTCGTAAATAAGCAAGTAGATCTAATACCCCACGAACAGTGTAGTCTCCGCCTACATAATATAATTATCTCTAATTAACAATTTGTGATAACCACCAAGCTAACTCTTCTATTAGGTCTCATAAGGGTGAAAAACCATTTTACCCCTCCATGGTCTCCATAGTCCACAATTGACCAAACCCTAAAAGTCAACGAAAGTCAACAGTCTCAGTTGACCCAACTCGGCGAGTGCACCTATGTGACTCGTCGAGTTCCTCCTGTCCTCAGAAGAAATCGGGAAAACTCAAACTCAACTCGTCGAGTTGTCTCATCAACTCGCCGAGTTGTAGCGTGTCCAGACTATCGGGGAAAACCCTAACTGACTCGTCGAGTTGGCTCATGCACTCGTCGATTCCCTTTTGGCCAATTCTCATTCAGTCGATTCTAAGAAGAAATAATGTCCTAAACTCTAGATCTAACCTCCCAAGGCTGAAATATCACATAAAGCTGCAAGCTTTACGTCCATGCATGGCATCTAGGACTCGAAATGACATAATAAGCTCTATATGGAGTTTAATGCATAAAAGCTTGTCACTAGCTTGATAAAGCTTGGATCTTTGGACTCAAAGGACCTCATTCAGTCCAGATCTGATGTTTCAACTTCATGCCATGCTTAAATGACTCAATACCCAAAAGATGGATGGGAGAAAGCCCTAAAACTCCCTAGAAAGAGATCTAACAAAAGAAATGATCAAGGTGGTAGCTTTTTACCTCCAAACAGAAGCTAACACTGAAGAAGACTGGATCCAAAAGTCCCTCCTCGTTCCAAGCCTTGATGCTCTCCAACGTCCTTCCAAAAGTGCACTAAAACACACAAGATTAGCCTCTCTTTCTCTCACACAAGGTTATAGCTCGATTAGGGTTTTCTCACAAAGTGTTAGGGTGATAAGGGAGGCGGAAATGGAGGCTTAACGTCCTTTAAATAGGACACAAACCCTGAAAATTAGGGTTTTCTCACTCAGCACCTACTCATCGAGTTGGGGTCCTCCAACTCGTCGAGTAGACTCTAAAAATCACGCGACCATTAACTCCTCTACTCGGCGAGTTGGAGCATCCAACTCGTCGAGTTGTTCTGACATCATAAATTCACATTAATGAAATATTATACGTGGGAGTCGGGATGTTACAACTAGGGGTGAAAATTTATGACACGACACGACAAAAATACACGAAACGAAACAAAATTGGGACGAAACTGAAATTTGAATTTGTGTTCGTGTCGTGTTCGTTTTAACTGTAAAAAACACGATGTCGTGTCGTGTTTGTGTTCAAAATTCGACACGAAATTGACACAATTTAGCAGTTCTTTATCGTGTTTTTCGTGTTATATTTGATAAAGTGTTCATTAAATAAACTAGTTTTTAGTGTATGTTATATTTTTCGTGTCGTGTCGTGTTAGTTAAAAAAAACACGACATCGTGTCGTGTCATGTTTGTGTTATATAAAACCTTGTCGTCTAATGCCTAAGTAAGGACATCAGCAATTCCATCGTCAGATGGAACAAAAATGAGCTCAATGTTACTTTTTAGAACATGATCTTTAATAAAAGGGTACCGAATATCAATGTGCTTGGATATAGAGTGCTGAATTGAATTGTGAGAGATCGCAAATGCACTTTGTGAGACACAATAGATAGGAATTTATTGAAATCGATAACCATAGTCCAAAAGCTGATATTCCATCCATAGAACTTGCGAGGTGCAGCTTGCAGCAACGATGTATTCTGCTTCGGCCATCGAAAGAGGAATGATGTTTTGTTTCTTGGATGACCAGCTAACCAATATTCCACCTAAAAACTGATAGCAACCAGATGTACTTTTTCTATCAAGTTGAAGTCCTCTATAGTTTGAGTCGTAATAGGATTGAAGAATGAAACTTTCATTTTCATGAATGTATGAAGTCAAAAAACTACAAAGATAATGATTGACTTTTAGCTAAAGTCACCAAATGGAGAATCGTAGTACTCATCGAGATAAAAACATTGAGAAAAAGAACGCCCAAATCAGATTCCGTATGAGACAGATATGATTTTTGCAAAATCGTTAAATAGTATAGAAACAAGGACTAAAAATAAAGTCAGAACTAGCGAATACAACCTAAAGGAAAGTTGTAGTACTCATTGATAGCTACACGTTGATATAAATGTTGGATTAGGTGTTGTGACAACCGTCAAAATTTGAGACAGTTCAATATTTGAATAAACTTAGTTGCACATATAGGCACGACATATACTAGAATTTGTAACTAGGAACTACGTTATAACCTACTAGAAACTTGGAAACAAGTAGAATCGAAGGATAGTATACTTAGATTTCACATTGGAAGTGAATTCTACAACTACTTAACTGTAATGACTATCCATATTCGGGTCATTCTTTGAATTGAACATCTTTGCATGAATCATGTAGACACATCATGCACTTGACCTAGAAGTAGAAATTAGGTCAAAGTCTCGTAGAAACTTAAGTCAAAGTTGAAACTAGGACTAGTATACTTCATTCATCAAATTCACTTGAATCTCGGAACCACTACATAGAATGCCAATAAACCGATAAAAATTAATTACAAACATTATTTCTAACTTGAATAAGAGTTATGAAACTCTAAAATAGTTTGAAGTCTCAAAGATTCAATTTATTTTGATATTCAAATATTTACAAAATTCCTCAAAACCCTAAAAGTCCTAAAAACTTAAATTATGAAGTTTTACATTAAAATCCCATGAAAATTTTTATAAACTCTATAATATCAAATTAAAATATTTAAAATGTGGAAATATAATCAAGTAAATTAATTTATTTCATTAACATTAACCTTACTTTTATAAGCTAAAAATCTAAGAGTTATGAACAAATTTTATATAAAATAAACATTTTATATAAATTGAAAGAAATTGTATAAAAATTTAGGGATTTATACAAAATAAGTGAATAAAATAAAATGAAATCTCCTCTTACTCCCTCAAATTCGGAATCCCTCTCTCTCCTCTCATTTCTCCTTCCCAATACTAATCATTTTGATCACCCATTCACTCCACCTATCTCTTTTTCTCTCTAAAAACTTCCCACTTCATTTTCTCTGCAATTGACGAACCTAGAAGCAATATCACTTGGAGAGATTTTTATATTCAATTCTTCTTGAGTTCATAAGCATCTATGTATTTTGGTGGAGTATAACCCCAAAGAGATGACGAGAGAGATGAGCTATCCAGAGAGACAGAATCTCTCTTTTCTTCTCTCTAAAACCCTCATTCTTTCCCTCTATGAATTAGCTCCAAAACCCATGAAATTTGAAGCAAATATCCCTCATTTTACTCAGAATATTCATCATTTGAAGTTGATCTTCAAGGTAAAATCAATTTCCTTACATTTTGTTCACTTTTCTTTCAAAAATATCAAGTTTTCTTGCATTTTTCTTCTCCATAAACACTTTTCTTTGAGATTATTCACATACATGTTCATGCATATCGAATTTGATGATGATGGTGGTAGGTTTTCACCCAAAAACAACATGCATGTTGTTAGAAGGTGAAATCCAACAATCAAAACCTAAATCAAATCCATCAACTTGAGTTTTACAAGTTTTAAAGATTCAAAACCACATACATTTAAGTTTTTCAGTTAGAAATATCATTTTAAACAAAATAAGTTCATTCATGGTCTTCAAATCATAATGCATGTGATGAACATCAAGCTTAAAGGCTTGATTATCAAAGTACATTGTTAAGAATGCTTATAAATGATTTATTCATAAATAAATATCCAAAACTTCTTTTCTGATCAAATCCGATTTTTCAATCCAAGCAACAAAATAAGATGATTTGGAAACTTTCAGAAAATAACTCATTTTTATCGATTTATTGTAATTTTTGCAAGAAAATAGAGCAATAATTCATATAAAATACTTTTTATGGTCAATAAATTCTGGTAAATTTCTGATACTACCTATAACCTATGCACTGATTAAAGATGTTTCAAAAAGTTGCATGCATTTATATGATTGTTTTCTGTTGATTTCAAATTTATTTTTGTTGAAGAGAAATAAATTGTAAAATATAGTTATGAATGTCCAAAACCATATTTGATAATTTTGCATCTTCTAGAAATCATAAATACTCTATGCAAAAATTTTCAGATTTTTCCAAGACAATTTATTGTTTTTCCCGATTTAACGAATATTTAAAGAATTAAATTTATTAAAAATAGTTACACTTATCCAAAAATTATGAACATTCATCAGAATATCTTATATTATATGGTAATCATATATAAAAAGTTCAGTAAATTTTAGCTACTGTTTAATAATTTTTAACGAATTAATGTTTATTTAAGTGAATAAAACAAAGAAAAATAGTTAAACTGTTTTAAAACCAACTTTGATATTTTTCCTAGATTATATATGTTAAATAATAATGTCAAAAAAAGTTTAGAGAATTTTATAATCTTTTTCCTATTTATTTCGAATTTGTGTTAATTTGAACAATTAAATAAAGGATAAATATCTATACATATATAAAATTCATGGAAAATTTATGGAAGTCCTTAACTTCAATTGGAACACAAATAAAAAGTTTGGTGATTTTACACTGCGGTTTATAATTTAATTAAAATTTCTTGGTGTAAAAGGTTATTAAATTATAAACCCGAGTTTTATTGATCAGAAATGGCATTTAATAACTTTTCTAGTTTAAGGAAACTATGAAGCAGTAACACAACAAATATAATAACTTTCCATGATCATTTACTATTTTCCCCAAATTTATGATGTTTTCAAGGAACTAAATTGCTGAAAAATAGTTAGACAAATCAAAAATTCAAGAAAATTTATTTTAATGTCTTTGACTTCAGTTAAAACTGAAATACAAAGTTTGGGAAATTTTATAACTTATTTGATTTAGTTTTATATATTTAACCATTTAAAACACTTTCCAAAATGTTATAGTTACACTTCAATTGACATTGCCAAAAATGGGATTTTTCACTTGAATTTGTTATACAACAAATTGATTCATAGAAATCTAAATTTCATAGAAAAATTGTTTGTAACTTAACAATATTAAATTTTGACACAATATTTGTAACATCCCAAAATTAATGTCCAAAAATTTCGTTTTAAAATAAGTAAGTATAAAACCAGTGGTCTGAAACATTCATATTGTCAACTCATTTTATAAGCAAAAACCAGTATTTCAAATAACTAAAACATGTCATAGAAAAGTATTATCAGAGTACAACTCCCATAGATCTCATAATGCAGAAATCATAGTGTGATGCGTTGCAATCATGCCGACTCCTTTCCTTTTAAAGAAGAAGTACCTGAAACCAAAACTGAAAACCGTAATCATGAAGCTTAGTGAGTTCCCCTATCATACCACATACCATACAATAAACATACTGACTAGCATATATGGGTGTTGTCCTACCCCTTCGGTCTCTTTCAACCGATACTGCCTAGCATATCAGGGTGCTGGCCTACCCCTTAGGTCTCTTTCAACCGACAACTGCCTAGCATATCTAGGTGTTAGTCTATCCCTTCGGTCTCTTTCAACCGGTTACGAGGTCTATTTCGCCCCTTTACCACTACCACATAACAACATATATAATCATACATAAACATATTGTCAGGCATATCTAGGTGTCCGACCTACCCCTTCGGTCTTATCAACCAGATAGTATATTTCACCCTTACCACTACCACATAATATCATATCATACTAGCACATAAATCATAATAGATAGTGGAATACCAGACAATTATCACAAAGACAATCATCTAACTACAAACTCCTACTAGTGGGTCGGCCTTGGTGCCTTAGACCCACTGCTACCGGGAAGGTAACTCACCTCACACTGCTGAAGCTCACTGTAAGAAATCCTTAGTTGCTGCCCTGGAAACTCCTCGAGCTATAAATACCAAAATATCACCCAATTAGCAATTGGGTTCCAAACCATGATCCATAATTCTTACTTGGGGTAAAATGACCGTTTCACCCCCGACCCATCAAGGCCCAAACTACAAAATACATGAAAGTCCATCAATGGCCCAATTTTCCAACTTGGGCCTAAACCCTTACATGAAACCACCCTTTAGAACCCATTATGTATTTCATAACCCTACATGGGTCAACCTTGGTCAAAGTCAAGTTAAGGTCAAAGTCAAAGTCAACGCTCCGAGTTGACTCAACTCGTCGAGTTACCCTTCAACTCGGCGAGTTCCTATAAATCACAAAATCGTGATTTCGCGATCCAACTCGTCGAGTTCTTCCATGAACTCGTCGAGTTCTCCCTTATCAATAGAGTCGGGACTTTTTAGATCAACTCGTCGAGTCCATCCTTGAACTCATCTAGTTCCTCAGTCTGTTAGACCCTTCTTAACTCAATAAGTCCCTATTCTTTAAATCAAGGCCCTATCTTCTGGATCCAAGCTAGAAATACGTCTAGAAGGGTAAAGTTTCCAACTTTACCCATTAAGGACCTCTCCCAACGCATAAAACTCAAACCCTAACCCCAAAATGACTTGGATCCAACTCCAAATGCCATCAATACTTCAAGATAGATCATAAGGCCATAGATCTGGACTCAAGGGGTAATTTGGCCACGTAAAGCTCCCATCTTTACTCGCATGCAAGACCTAATAGAGCTTAAAAAACCAAAATGATGGTATAAAGGTTGCATGGGACTTCCATGGCCATAAAGTTGGCACCTTTATGCCATGAAGTCCCCTTAATACCCTGGATCTGAAGGGTTTGCTCAAATGGGATGTCTAAATCCCAACCATCAACATAATTTGAACCAAAACATGAAGCAAAACATCCTAAGACTAGATCTAAGCATGACATGGACAAGGTTGAAGCTTTATAGCTCACATGAATCAGAGAGTAAGCCCAACTTCTGGATCTACTCTCCTTCCATACGTTCTTGCTCTTCCTTCAAGCTTCATCTTCTTTAAACCTACCAATAATGCACAAGATTAGCTCACAATCACCAAAGATGGCTTAGGGTTTCGAGATTTAGGGTTTGGAACTTGGAGGCTGGAAATGAGGCCACACCCTAGAGCTTAAGTTGTTTAAATAGAGTGCAAAGTCCCGATTTTAGGGTTTACCAAACCCAGTTCAACTCGATAGTGGTACAAGTGGAACGTAGTTCAAGGCATCATTTGCATCATCTCAATGCATTGTTAGTATTCACGGCTCCCCCTATTTTCGGTTTTTAAAATGTTTTGGGGTGGAAAAGCATGTCCAAAAACTATTTATTGTTCGTTGTATTTAATTTGACTTGTATCAAACTTTGTTGCTATATTTTGTTTTGTATGTGTATGCTATTGTTAATTCATGAGGCCTTATCGCCTTTAAGTCCCTGGAATCAGTTTACACAAATCATTAACTCATTTGAGCCCATGGTCATTATGAATAGCGCTATTAGGAGGTAGACAACTCCTCACTCGCATGATTCGCTTGAATGCATTTTACCATATTTCTCCCTATGTTAGCGATAGACATAGCATTCAAGAGGGCATTCGGTCTTAGGCTTGGGTTGTGAACTCATGATTTGATCACTATGCACATACAAACTCTGTTTCTTATTATAGCAACGAACTTTTATTACTGGAAACTTATTTACTTGTCTTAACAATGAACTTGTTTGCTCCTTGTAGCAACGAACTTGTTTGCTCATTATAGCAATGAAAATTGTTTACTCGTTTTAGCAACGAACTTTATTTCCCATGAGGATATGAACGTTGCATCTCATTTGGGCAACGTACTTTATTTCTCATGATGACAACGAACTTTGTTTATGCAAACCTATTTACTCATTTTAGCAATATATTTTTATTCATGGAAACGTTTATCAAAACTTTGATTTCGATTTATGAAACCAATATTATTTTTAATCAGTGAACTCACCAACTATTTTTATAGTTAACGGTCGTTTTACATGCTTTTTCAGGAATCACCTAGTACGAGGCACGTAGAGACACAACACTTGTAGGAGCATTTGCATGTGTTGTTCCATTTTAAAACGTTGTAATTAGTTTTGAAAGTTGTTCAAACTCATTGTAATTTGTAAAGTTTTTAATACTATCGTTGGTGTTGTCTTTTAACTTTTGCTATGAGACCCTTTGTACTGCCATGCCGCGTGTTTCCGCTTTAGCGGGGTGTGACAGGTGTCTAAGCCCATAACTACAATTGGTATGTACTTGAATTGATAGTAGCACAGTCCTTTTAGGTTGCCCTCATACTAGCAACTCGACATGATGACTTTTGGAGAAAGAGGTTGAATTTGTTATTTGAATAATAAATTGAAATAAATGATTTATTAATGTATTATGAAAATAATATATTAATTAGAAATCATATTATTTAATTAATATTTAATCAGAATTTAATTGGAGTTAATTTCGGGATTAAAAGAATTAATTAAAAGTGCAGGGACTAAAGTGCAATTGTTCAACAGTTGAACAAGAAGTTCCAGAACCTTCCTAGGTAGGTGGTGAACGAAATTCCTAAGGATAATTAGGGTTTCTAGATTATCCCATGTGGATAATTATGGAGGTGGATAATTACCAATTTGAATTAATAATATTTTATTCAAATTAGGGTTATCTAGTGTATCCTATCTGCACTATAAATAGATCCATACGGCTTCATATTTTCGGCCACTCTAAACCCTAGAAAGATAGCCGAAAATCTCGAGCATCCTCCTCTCTCATCCTCTTACTTAGTTTGGGTGTGAACCATCACAGGCATAACACTTGTGACGCTTGCTCTCATGGTTGAAGAAGACTTGGATTTTCATTGTTATTAGAACATAACAATCAAAGGTATGTTTACTAACCCTAGTTATGATTTTCGAAATTATACTAGTGCAATTAGGGTTTTCTTTTTGATTTTCAATACTTGTATGTTCAATTAGAGAAAGCATAGATCCAAGAAAATTAGGGTTGCATGCACACATAGGGATTGTTTGTTATGCTAAAAACTCATCACTAAAGAACATCGAAAATGGAGCTCGTATGAGGAAGTTACGAATTTTAAAAGAAACAACATTTTCGGCGCGCACCCGATGCGCACAAGGTTATAGAAGCATGCATCACATACCAAAGGCCGGAGGACATGTGTCAGTAGCAGAATGGAGCCACGTCGCTTGAGCGCGGCGCGCATTCTCAGTATAAAAAGAGATGCTGCTCCATTCCTTCCTAACTCAACCACATTTTTCTTTCTCTCGTTTTCTACTCTGAAAATCCTCATAAAAATCTTATAAATTTCTTCATTTATATATACTTTAGCTATTTTACTATTCCCTCTCGCCCGATCGATCCCGAGCCATCGACATCACCAGCTGCAGTCCTAGAGTCTAGTAAAGCACGCTTCAATGATGAGTTTCACGGCCCCACTTTTACCATTTTTCAAATGTTTTATGGGGGGGATACATGCTATAAAACTATTTCAATGATTTTACAAAAACATTATTACTTGTAATATGTTAACAGTTTTGAAAATGCATGCAACGTTAGGATAATATTATGTCTGGTAGTTACACTGCCTAAGCTTTAAGAATGATATTATGCCTAGTCATTATGATGCCTACGATTATACTCGAGGATTATACCTAGTTGTTATGCTGGCCTATGCCCTAGAATAACGTAGTTTCTAGTCGTTATGATGGTCAAATTTTAGGATAAACATTATACTTAGTTGTTACTCTTCCCTAATATCCTATAAATATCAGTAACCTAATAATTATTTTATGGATATATATATATATATATATATATATATATATATATATATATATATATATATATGTATATATATATATATATATATATATATAGAGAGAGAGAGAGAGAGCTAGGTTCTCAAGTGTTTAAAGTATTTATTGTGTTATTGTATGCATAAATGTGGGCCAATCAAAATTTAAAATATAAATAAGTAATTAAATAAATAAATAAGGGTAATTAGGTAATTTTATAAACAAATTCCCCAAATACTTTCCTATAATTATGCTAGTTGATTTTAACCTAATTTATCCCCTTTTATAAACAACTTCCCCAAATATATCGATGAAGGTGAGAAGGAAAGCACGAAGCGGCTGCAAGGTCCAATGGATGTCGATCGATTGCAGGCTAAGGAAGCGTCTCCGGGGTCGACGAGACTGAAGCAACGAAGTGAAGAAGCAACATAAGTCATCTTCCTCGTTCAATCTAATGAACGTCGTTTCTTTGACTTTCGAAAGTCAAAGTCCTTCAAACCAAATTCCGATAGCAATGGTACGTAATCAGGTACCCATGTAATGCCCGTTACCCCATCGAGATTTGATTTTACGAGCCAATTTCGACTTCAATTTCGTTTGTAAATTCCGATTACAGACGCCAAAACAAAGAACTCCCGAGTCCCGACGAATTTGATTCCAACAAAAATTCCGATCAAAGCTTCTTCTGTAAATGCGAATGGATGATGGGAATGTTTTTGACTATCAATGATGGAATTCCGAATCTGATTTGAACATTCGATCAAGATTGTTGTGATCAACTTCCGATTATGAACCTGTGAATGCCGATACTGAGTCGAGCATCCCAAATCAACACTTAAATCTGAATCCTTTGAAATCAGTTTCAGAATTGTCTGTATAAGAACGCTATGAATCGGTATTTCAAACATTTATGCGAATACTAGACCTGTTCATATCAGAATGCAACAACGAGTTCCGATTTTGGAGTCAAAATCACAAACCTTCGTTTCCAGTTGATGTCGATGCGATTTCAATTCCGACTCCAAATTGATCCACCAATGAGGAGTTTCTAGCATCAATTAATGAAGGAGCAAGGGAGCAACGAGAGAAAGATGGGTGAGGGGAGGTCTTTCATTGCACATTTAACTTGGAATTATATATAAAATCTGATCGCCTCAGATTCGATTTGATTTTGACGTGATTTTTAGTGTACAATTTGGGATTTGTTTTGATTTTAACTTGATTTTTTGCTGCATTTTATGAATTGATTCATGTTTCAATTTATGTTTATTTTTTTATGATTTAACACTTCATTTACGTGGACAGTGCAGGATCTTGACAATGTTGAATTCTGAAAATGTATCAACTATGTTTATGTAGATGATTCAATGGATGATATTGGTGAGATTTCAATTCTATTGGAATGGAATCACGAATTCTAATTCTGTTGGAATTGAATTACGAATTCCAATTCTGTTGGAATCACAGAAGTTGATGCTTGAAGAACGGACCATAAAAGTGAAAGTGATTCTAAGCAACATTATTCTTTTAGAATGTTTTAGTCGTTGTTAGATTTTGATGTTTTCTTTCCCGTTTTGAAAGTTTTTTTAGTTTTATTCTTTAACAATAAATGTAATTCTTAACAATTGTTACCCGTATTCTCTAAGAAATAATGTATTTTTTGTTTTTATTCTTCAATTGATTGTTCAAGAATTTGTTATTCTACAAAAAGTTTTTAAATTCATGATCAAGAAATAGGTTCAAGAATATTTTTATTATTTATGGTTCAAGAATATTTTTATTTTTGAATATACTCATAAACATATTCTGTCAGAATGTCCGAATTAAAAGAATTATAATTCGTAAAATCGGATTTTTAAAATTAATAGAATCTATGATCCCTTAAAAAATGCAATTTTCCTTTATTAAATCATATTATTTGACTAAATTACTCTTCTAATTAATTAAGATGATATTTTTCAATTATATTTAATTCAATAATATATATTAATAACTTTCTTAAAATAAGTAAAATTGATTGGCCCATATTTATGCATACAATAACACAATAATTAGTTTGAATAGAATAACCTAGGCCTATATATATATATATATATATATATATATATATATATATATATATATATATATATATATATATATATATATATATATATATATATATATATATATATATATATAGCAAAATAATTGTGGAATAAAACTATATTAAAGTAAAACTTCAGGATAAGCAATGTACTTAACTATACAATGCCTTAATATCTTATCAAATATATTAAAGCAAAGATATATATATATATATATATATATATATATATATATATATATATATATATATATATATATATATATATATATAAAGGAAATTATATTAAAGGAATAACATTATATCTAGTCGTCATGCAAGGTCATTTCTCTAGAGTAACATAGTACCTAGAGCTGGCCAAAGGAATATCATTATATCTAATCGTTACTCTCGTTAAACGGATAATGGTAATAGATTATGCCGTCTCTACGATCGATTCAAACGTATAATAGTAGTATGTTAGACCATCTCTCAGCTTTTATAATTAGGGGTGGCAATCCCAACCCGAACCCGCTAATCCAACCTGAACCCAACCCAATAATTAGTAGGTTGGGTTGAGATTTTGAACCCATTTAATTAAATGGGTCAACCCGTCTAACCCGTTTAATTAAATGGGTTGGGTTAGGGTTGAAATTTGTAAGGGGTTGTTTGATATTGGTGCTAACTCGGTCCTCAATCAGAAGTTGATGTGTTTGATTTTGCCTGTTCATGTTCATTGTCGGACTCGGTCAAAATAAAGGACTTGATCCAAAAATAGTTGATGACTCGGTCTTCATTTCAAAACCTCCTGACCGAGTTTTGCCTTTCAGTCGGTCCCAAATTACACGTTTTACCCCTTGCCCTTGAAATAGTTCTTCATTGAATTAGGAGCAAAACAAAACCAAAAAGGACCTTACGCTGCTAAAAAACGTAGCAAAGAAGAGTGACAAAGAGCGGTATTAGGTAGAGAAAGTAGCGAGACCTTGAGATCAATACCTTATAATGAAGCAATCGCTAAATGATCGCCGATTTCGTCTTTGATTTTGTCATTATTCTCATTAGTCACTTCCTGTCACACGAACACACCCACTTGCAGGTGAGAGAGAAAACTTGGAAATAAAGTCAGATATGGCGATATAAGGAAGCCCAAATAAATAAATAAATAAATTTTATTTTTCATTAAATCCCTCGTATGTTTATGTTATTTTCATAAAATCTCAGTTAATAGTATTTTATTTCATTTCAAGGAAATACAAACAAGACAACGAGACATGTAGCTATAACAAAAAGAAACGTTATGGATAATTTTATTTTATGGTCCTTTGATTTTAGACAATTTTTTATTTAGATTCTTTATTCATAAATAAATGATAATAAATGATAAGTTAATTAAAAAAGAAAGTGACAAGAATGACAATTACAAAAATTAATTGGTAAAAGATAAATAAGAAATTAAAAAAAAAATACAACTATGAAAAATAATATGATAAAATAATGTGTTGTAAATATAAGGGTAAAATAGTGATTTTTATCGTTTAGTAAAGATAGTGAGACATATAATCAAACAACGCGGTTTCAGTCATAAGGTAACTCAATCAGAATTTTTAACTTAGTCAATTTCTAACTCAGTTAGCAACTATCAAACGACCCTAAATCGTTTACAACCCGTCTTTAAAAATTTTAAAATTTTTTTAATTTATACTTATTTAGTATTATTATTTAGTTGATCTTAATATTTTGATTATTTTTTATTTATCAAAAACCATGGGTCAGTAGCTGTTACTAGAATTCAAGTTTGTAAAAGTGATAGTCGAGTTGCGTAGAATTTAGAAATTAAACAGTCATAATGTTTTATTATTATAAACACTTATTTATGTTTGTGTTATAGGCCTATAAAGTTATTGTTGTATGATTTTCAAACATAAAAATTATTATAGCTTTTAAATTGTATGTAATTTTATTTGATGGATTATTTGATTTTAAGGGGTTCTTTTCATGAGAATTTAAACGGGTCAACCCAGGTTTAACATGTTTAGTAAATCAGTTGGGTTGGAAAAACAATAAACATGTCAACCCGATTTCAACCCATATATTAAAAAAATATGGTTGGGTTAGAAATTTTCAACTCGTTTACTTAAATAGGTTGGATTGGGTAGAGATTTCAACCCATTTAATTAAATAGGTCCACCTGTTTATGACCCAACCAAACTCATTGTCACCCCTACTTATAATGGCTATATCGTCACTCCGCCAGTTTGGCTTGCTAAGAGTATCTACTTTAAATATAATTATATATTAATAATAATTATAAAACCATTAAGATTCTAAATACGTCATAAATATACTGTTATATAGGTTAAGGTTACACGGTATCTGATTAACCTACACTGAGTATGAAAGTTTACCCTTAGTGATCCTACCTTGTAGATAAGAATACCCACTTTTCCGTAAAATACACTCCTAAGACATGAATACGCTAATCAAGGATGAAGGAAACCCTAGTACCTATGCATAGTAAAATACTATTTTCAAATCAAGGAATCAAAATACTTTTACAACTTAACAAAGCTCTATACAAAAAGTATTTTCAAAGTATAATATACAAAAATTGTGAACTTACCAACATTACGTTGAACTTTTTAAAACTATATGTATTTCTAGAAAACCGTGAGATGGAATATTGCACCTCCAGAAGCAATGGTTGACCAACGAAACTATCGAAGATTTTTTATCGTTATAGTTATGCTTACCTATCGAGGCATCTTTTTGTATTAGAATTTCTAGAAACATGTTCGGATGTAATATTTTTATCCATAATGAAAGTGATATTTATGTTTTATATTGTTTTGTACCGTTCAATGTATGTTCAGTGTCTGTGATCCAACGTCCTAACGTTGCACAGTTCGGCGTTTCCGCCGACGGCCGAGGGTGTGGCAGATTGCTTAGTTTTTGTTGTTGATTATTGTCATGTTGTAGATGTAGGATATTTTAGACATTAGCATTGATATTTTGATGTTTAAAAAAGAAATATATGATATTCTGGTATTTATGATATTTTGATTTTTAAGGACATATACGATATTTTGAATTTTTATGAAGGGTAAATACGATATTTTGAAATTAAGTTGGACCAATATGATATTTTGATGTTTATAAGTGTATATGGACATACATAGCAAATTCTAATCTAAAAGATAAGTTAGGCAGTTACATGTATACGAACGTCTATATAATTGGTTTACAAAATAAATAGTCCTAATCATTCGCATTAGGCTTCAACACAACCTCTCAATACTATTTTAATTGCTTCTCAAAATATTACTAATTATATGTCAAACTCACGCTTGTTCCATTACATCAATCTTAATCAATATAAGCATATCAAATAGCCCTTTCCGTTTCCGTTTTTATTTTATTTTTACTTTTTTCCAATGAGAACTAATCCATCACCCGTGTAAAATTTTATGGTTTTAAGTAGTCTTCGTAGATATTTAAATAGATTAAACCAATCAAGATGATTACCGTTGATCTAACTTCGATATAAGGTAGATAATTAATCGATCTATTGTTATTGGAACGGCAGTGTTTGGCATTTTGCGGTTGGCCGGCCTCTCACCACACCACCAACGTAGTAATTAATCTTCAAAATGAATTATACCACTTTCCAAGTCTTGTATTACATTTTTTACTACAAAAAGTATAAAATAATGTATTTTGGTAAATTATGTTATCATTTCACACACATAATATGCATATTCAACTATGCATATATATATATATATATATATATATATATATATATATATATATATATATATATATATATATATATATATATATATATATATATATATATATATATATATATATATATATATATATTGGAAAAGCACAAAATATGTATGCAACCACATTTCGTTTTTTTTCTTGTTTTCAAGTTGTGATCCAGACGCCAGCATTAGAATCTCATGGTGTTGTTGGTTTTGAATAATTTTGTTTGGATTTTATTTAATGGCAATCTATTCTACTCGTAAACCACTCATCAATTTCATTTGTGTCCGTAACGGAACCCTCAACCTCAAGGAAGGAGGATACGTGATACTTTTGTGCAAGAATTGAGTATTGACATTTATATATATTTGAAATGTTGAAGATGAAATGAATCTGAATTGACCTCCAAAAGATGGCATTTTGGGATTGGAGGTTGAATGAAGCATTAGAATTTTACGTCTATCCAAATGAACAGCCCACTTTCTTTCCCTATCTGTTTGAATATTATGTGAGAAAGCTCAGTTTGTCTGCATGCAGTAGCGTATGTTCTTCAAGGCATTAAGAAAATGGCAATGGCCGGCCACGTACGTTAGTTTCTGCTTTTTCTCCCTCTGTTTGTCTTCTCCTTCCGAGCACCATGATTCTTAATAAATTATTCATCTTTAATTTTCCATATAAATCTATGTTCACCACTACTCGTTTCATACATTTATGGGGTGTGATAATTTTCAGCTAATAACAATCTTCATCTTCTTTGCCATGTCTGTTTCTGTACCTTCACTCGCTTACGATCACGAAGATCAAGAACAAAACACAGAGATCTTCACCTCGTGTTTACTTCAGTTTGGTGTTCATAACTTTTCAACTCAATCAAACTCCAACAATGATTCATCAGTTTATTATCAGCTTCTCAATTTCTCCATTCAAAATCTTAGATTTTCCGGATCAAATTTGCCGAAACCAACAGTTATTGTGTTCCCCGAAACAAAAGAACAGTTGGCCAAAACCGTCATCTGTGCCAGACAATCTGCGCTAGAAATCAGGGTCCGGTGCGGTGGTCACAGCTACGAAGGGTCATCATCAGTAGCCATGGAAGGACGTCCGTTTGTGGTGATTGATATGACCAGACTGGACCATGTTTCAGTGGATGTGAACTCAGGTAGTGCGTGGGTTGAATCGGGTGCAACCCTTGGTCAGACCTACTGTGCCATAGCTGAGGTCAGCAGTGTCCATGGTTTTTCAGCCGGATCTTGCCCAACAGTTGGAATCGGAGGTCACATTTCCGGTGGTGGGTTCGGGTTGTTGTCCCGGAAATACGGTCTGGCGGCGGATAATGTACTAGACGCGATTCTAGTAACCGCCAATGGCGAGTTGCTGGACCGCCAGGCAATGGGGGAGGATGTGTTTTGGGCAATACGAGGTGGTGGTGGTGGGGTATGGGGAATCGTGTACGCTTGGAAGATTCAATTATCAAGGGTACCTGAAACTGTCACCAGTTTTATCTTGTCTAGACCAGGCACGATAAAACAGATGACAGATATAGTAAACAAATGGCAACACGTCGCACCAAAATTGCACGATGACTTTTACCTCTCGTCTTTTGTCGGTGCGGGTTTACCCGAACGAAAAAACAAACCCGGGATATCAGCCACATTCAAAGGGTTCTTTTTAGGACCAAAAAGTAAAGCTATATTCATCATAAACCAAGCTTTCCCCGAGCTAAGAATCGTTGAAAACGACTGTAAAGAATCAAGTTGGATCGAATCCATTTTGTTCTTCTCGGGATACGGAGTGGGGAGCTCGATTTCGGATTTGAAAAACCGATATTTACAAGATAAATTGTACTACAAGGCGAAATCGGATTATGTCCGGAAACCGATTCCAAGGCTTGGGCTATCCACGGCTCTTGAAATACTCGAGAAACAACCGAAAGGATATGTAATTCTTGATCCCTATGGTGGCGCAATGCAATCTATAAGTAGCGATTCCATTCCTTTCCCTCACCGGAAAGACAATCTTTTTACTATTCAATATCTAGTTGAATGGAAAGAAACTGATAATGATAAGACCAACGACTACTTAGCATGGATACGAGGTTTTCATGGATCGATGACGCCCTACGTATCATGGGATCCACGTGCTGCTTACGTTAATTACATGGACATTGATCTTGGAGTGATGAATTGGATAAAAACTAGGGTTGAGTCGAATGAGGATGATGCAGTGGAGATGGCTCGGGAATGGGGTGAGAAGTACTTCAGTAAAAACTACGATCGATTGGTGAAGGCAAAAACACAAATCGACCCGTACAACTTTTTCAGGCATCAACAAAGCATCCCTCCAGTGTCGTTGGAGAACAAGAATCAAACAGCAAGTAGATTGAGTGAGTAACTTAACTACGTAAGGAGTGTTATATATGAATTGAATTGTTCCTTGGTTTTCTTTTCATGTGTATACTTTGTGAAGTTCCCAACAAAAGTGTAATAGAATACAGTTTTAATTCGTTAAAAACTACTTATTAAATTTGTTAAACTAAAAAACGAGAATTTATTTCCTCACATATAAAAATAAACTTATTTAAATTATAATATATGGTTAATTACTTAATTTAATAATAAAACCAAATATTCAGTTTCTAAATCCGGATTATTTAGTATTCGAACTCTTCCTAGTAAGCCTGATACTTTTATCTTAGCTGGCTATTTTTTGAAGGATATTTTGTGTATTATGATATTGAGTTAGATTTATGTAGAGATTTGAGTAATAAGAGATGAACCGTAATTTTTTAAGCTGAAATGTGATTTTGTGATGGGATCTTCAGTTCATGAGTTTTGGAGCCTTTGAACTTGATCTGCGGGACCGTGATCAACATTGAAGATTTGGATGTTATTTTTCTGTACTTGAGAAGCTTAAGCGTTTGAAGCGGATTGACCTTTAATGAAAGAAATTTCATTACCTAGACTCTGAGATCACACCAGCTTTAGGATTCACAAGAATTTTAGCATTTGTTTTCTCGGTGTGTACCGTATTACAAATATTCATTATTCAAAACCTTTATCACAGGTTTATACTCTTCATAATTTGCAAGAATTTAGAAAGATTGTTAAAGTTGGTAATGGTGTAAACTAATGAAATACTTAGGTTAAAATATTTCTTTTTATGTGAGACATATTCCCTCCTCTTGTATAAATAGAAAGAGAATTTAGGTAATTTCTATAAAAGTCCTCCATCGTGTAGTCATTTTAGTTAGAGAGAACGTGGAGTAATTCCTTAGCCACTTACTTAATTTGTTCTCCATGTAGTATTTAAGTCTATCTATTACATTATTAATTTGACTTACTACAATCTTCATTATTGTTCTTATTCCATACTAAATGTCAATCTCCCATGAAATCCAACAATATTAAACACCAAGACTTCCGAGGTCCGCTATAAAGAGAGTTACACAACCACCATAGAAGAAAGAATCAACTTTCTATGTAGAAAGTTTACATGTGACTTTTGAAGAATCATTAACCACACATCCTGTTTAAAGATATTATTACCTATCATAATTTTCAAATAAAAAAGTAATTTGCCTTACAAGATATATGTGAAGTTTCTGATTGACAAGAGCTCTTATAAAAAGTAAATTGGGGATTCCACATATATCATACATAGTATCAGTCTATTAGAACGGATATCAGCACCCAAAGAAATAATACTAATGCCAAATTGTGGTAATTAAAGAATAAACTAATTAATACTAATAATATAACAAGATAAATAAAAAAAGTAAGTGATTGGTAAATGTTTAGTAAGTAGTAAGTGGATATCAACACAACCCAAATTCTAATCTTATAGGTGGATCTCTTATTATTAAAGAAACCATCTTTTCACTAAAAAGAAAAAATAGTGTGAATATAATAAAAAAAAATAACCAAGTCATTACCGTTGGACTTGTTTAGGAGGCTTAAAGACCCTTGTATGAAATTCTAAGTCTTTATTTTCTTTTAACATCTTACTAGTGTGTCTTAGTAACATCACCTTGTTAAAAAAACAAAAACAAAAACTTTGAACACATATAGTTTTTCTTTTTAATGACGAATGCATTAAACAAAAGAAAACTAGCAACACATTAACAAAAGTTACAAATTACAAGCATGTGAAGGGGAAACACACCACTTAAACCAACATAAAAAAAAAGTAACTTTAGAAGGAAACTTAATCCAACTAAAAGTCACAAGTTGGATGTCATCTGCGGTCTTCAAAGGAGAACACTTTCTCTTCTTGAAAACTAAAGTGTTTCGAGCTTTCCAAATACACCAAATAGCCCAGTAAACCAAGGCAAGGCGAAGTTTACCCCTCTCCTTTCCAACATCTGAACCAACCAAAGACTTAGAAAGTTTCTCTCTATTTTTCGGGGAACCAAAAAAAACATGTCCGGCCACCAAACCAACTCCAAATGCAATCAGAAAAATGACATTTAAAAAGATGTGATCAACCTCTTCTTCCTCCAGATTACAAAAAAGGCATAGAGAGGAAGGTAAAGCTATTCCTCTAGAAGAAAAATTACTCGCCATAGGAACCCGATTTAAGAACATTCTCCAGACAAAACAATTAGACACAGATAGTTGTTTTTTCAAGAATATATATATAACTATCATATTGTATAATATTATAACAAATGATATTATAAAAATAATGGTATTACCTTAAGAATTTATATTCTTCGATTATATATATAAAAATAGATTTAATACTTATAGTTTTGGTCCAACTCTTGAATGTACGTGTAACAATAAAAACAAGATATACCTAACTAAGCATAGCTAGGGACGTGCATCATTCAAATTGTTGAATTGTTGGGCGTCATTATCACTTGTGTTGATAAGGAAATTTCTTTAAGCTCATTTTATATATATATATATATATATATATATATATATATATATATATATATATATATATATATATATATATATATATATATATATATATATATATAGTTAGGTTTATGTGAGACGGTCTAATTTTGTGAGACCGTGGGATCACTTTTTTCTAGTGAAATATTTTAATATTCTAGTGTTTATAAAAATTAAATATGTGTAATATTATAATATTCTAAAAAATAAGTTTAACATATTTTACATTGAAATATTCTAAAACATATAATGTTAGAATATATTAGATATTTTATTTTTACGAAAAATAAAATATTAGAATATTTCACTAAAAAAATTTGGTCTCACGGTTTCACAAAATTATGTTCGTCTCAAATCAACTCTTATATATATATATATATATATATATATATATATATATATATATATATATATATATATATATATATATATATATATATATAACTCACTAGTGAGCCGTAAATATAGCTTATTATATACCGAATAATGTAAATATCTTGTTCTGATTTTTTTTTTTTTTTTTTTTATGTATGTATGTGTTTTACTCTTCATTTTGCTTGCGGTTATATATATCCTACTCCTATATGTGAATTTGTATTCCTACTTTTGCAAATTCCCATCATAGTTTACAAATATTGGTCAAACTGATAAAGCCTAGCTGAAAAATATCTATCATACATCCTTAAACCAGTCCAAGTCATGTGATTTGATCATTTTTCAAACTGGCCATGAAAAGAGATCCAGCCTAATCAAATTGCTTTGATGTTTGAAGTGTCAATTTGATCAGTTTCGATCAAACCAAACAGTGGACATTCCCTATCTAAGCCTTATACATACGCAACTTAAAGACTTTCTAATCAATAATCCAGAATGGACCATCTAAATATTGTACAAACTAATTAATCATGTAGGGTATGTTCCAAAATTTTATTATTAAAATCATACCATAATGTTTATTATTTTCAAAAGTAGTACTTCTAAAATGTTCAACAATTTAAATTAAACGTACATGGGATCAAGGTTGAAGTTTTTGAGATTCAAACTTGGTTCAACTTCTAAAATATGGTCCGTAAGTTAAAATCATATGTTACCTTTGAAAACGTAAACCATTAAAATATAATCATACAGATATTGATTGACCTAGAAAAGGTTTTCCCGAAACTATACCTTCAAATTTATGTTTAGATGTATGGGTAAAATCTGACATATTTATTACAAATAACCAATTTGGATTATATTTTAACGGATCAAATGGATAAAAATAAGAAAATAAAAACAGCTAGAAACTACGAAAAAAACAATGAAACATGATGAACGGATCGAAAACAACTCAATGTGTATTTCAATGCATACAGCTTCCAAGATTGTTTTATCTAAAAAAAATTTTTTACTTATAATCATATTTAACACACTAACTACTCATAGATGAAATGGACAAATATGGGCGCTGAAATGAATGAATTGGCTCTTTTTCAATTATTGATTTGGGAAGGTTGGCGTGTGCGGATGTTACATTTCTGTTTTTCTTTTTTTGTGTGTGTATGAATTTAAACCCAAATTAAATACTATAGGGTGGGGTGGGGTGGAGTGTTATCCTTGTGTTCTTCTGCAGACTACAGACTACAGGTGAAACATAATTTACAGTCTGTTTTGTTTTGTCTTGTGGACGTTTTTTTTACAACAAGACATTCTACACTAAATTAACAATCAATCTTACATGCTCATGGCTTTTGATGACACACCTTCGTCAAGCCCTTCCCCTTCCTGCAAAATATGAAGAAACATTAAAAGTTTATTTTACAGGAGCTAACAAGCGTCAAACAACCTAGTACACTTGAGTATTGTTTATGTTTAACCTTTAAAGTGAAAAGTGGATTTATGATGAAGAAAGAAAATAAGGATGAGTAAGTGGATACCACTTCTTGTTGTTGTTTGGAGTTGGTTTTTGCAAGATACTCATCTAATGCACCTTCACGCCGAAGTATTTTTCCACCACACCCCGGTTTATCTACCGACCCAACCGACTCCTCGTCAATCACCACCGCTTCTATTCGATCATTTCCCGTCCCCACATCCGGAATCTAAACAACAGAAGGGCAAATAAGTAATTTGAAACCTGAAAAAAATTTCCTAAATTTGAAGCAAGAGGTGAAAAGAAAAGTGAAGTTAGGTACCTCGTACATAGAATCGGTTAGAAGGTTTTCGAGTATGGCTCTTAAGCCTCTAGCACCCGTGTTCTTAATCATAGCTTTTTCAGCAATCAATCTCACTGCCTTCTCTGAGAAATGTAGTTTCACCTGCATGCATGCATGAGAAAACCTTTCCATGATAAACCAACAAACTTCAAACAAATTCTCCGTTTAGACTTTAGAAAGAAAGGATAAAACAAATGCTTACATTGTTCATCTGAAACAACTTCTTGTATTGCTTCCCAAGAGCATTTTTTGGTTCCATCAGCACCTAACATACAAGTAAATCATGTTCATATATATATATAACTCCTTCATTGAAAGGGAAATTGTACAGAATAGCAACCTACTTCACTTTTGCTACTGATATGTGACTTTTTACTCATAATAGCAACCAAAAGAACATACTTATTTTACTTAACCATAGACATAGATAATAGTACCAACATCAACAACATGCTTGCTTACATTTTTTAGGTCCACATGGGTTACATTACATGTTGCTGTTATTGGTAGAGAAACATAAGTACATTGGTATTATGGGGATGGGGATGGGGCTGGGGAAAAAACAAAATATTAGCAAAATAAGATAAAGTCTGTATGCAATTTTGTGTTTGATAGAATAGAATAGAATAGGTGATGTGATGTGATATTAACCTGAACAAGTTGGTCCTCGGTTAGAGCTGATAAACTAAGTAAAATGGGAAAACGTCCTATAAACTCCGGAATCAGTCCATAAGCTATAAGATCACTACTTTCAACCTGACACAAAGAAAAAAGAGTTGATAATTAATTACAGGAGAATGAAATATGCAATATGCATAGAAATCCAAAAAAAAAAAAAAAAAAAAAAAAAGGAGATGATAGTGATAGGCTGAAAGCTTACAGATTCAAGTAAAGATGATGTGACTGAAGCGTTGGTGAGTTTAGCATTTCTCATATTAGCACGAACAGGTGCTCCAAAACCAATTGAAGAATCCTGTCGTCTGTATAAACATTAAACAAACATGCATGACATCACTTTCAGATTCAACTCCCCACAAGGCACAACCAGTAATTCATAGAAGAAAAAAAAAGGTTGACTTTATGAAACAAAAAGATAGTAAATAGTAATCACCTCTCGGATATTGTTTTTTCCAAATCGATAAACGCTCCCCCACAAATGAAAAGGATGTCTTTTGTATCTATCTGCAATGCAAAGGAGATAAGACTTAATCTAATATATATTATACTGTATGTGTTTCTTTTTTACTTGATACAGAAAGTCACGGAAAGGAGGCTTATTTTAGAATTTTGGCCTAATTTCAAAAAATACCTGAATATTTTCACCCCGAGGATGCTTTCTGGCCCCTTTCTCGGGTACATTGACTATCTGTGCAGAGAATATAAATAATAGTAATACTTGGTGTTAGTGATAGATAGTCATAAAGGAAACTTAGATAAGAAGAAATAAGAGAATTTATGGGTACAAATACAATGACTTACTGTTCCTTCCAACATCTTGAGTAGAGCTTGCTGAACACCCTCCCCAGAAACATCTCTGCTAACGTTCAAGCTCTCCGCCTGTAAAATCATTACAATCAAAATTTCTCAGAATTTAAAGCATCCAACATGGAAAACTAATTCAATATATATATATATATATATATATATATATATATATATATATATATATATATATTTTAAAATGACCTTTTTGGTTATCTTATCCACTTCATCAATGTAAACCATCCCTTGTTGTGCTGCTTGAACATTAAACTCAGCAGCCTTCATACCAAATCAAAATTCAAAATATTAAATAAACTATTATGAATAAATAAACATGATAACCACTCAAATGGCTAAAAACATAAATTCAGGAACAGGTAACAACTTACAAACAGAAATTATATATAGGGCCAAATGCATTGTACTTTCATCGATTTGTTTATTATATATAGCATCCTACTTTCTATTTTTTTTTTCTCATTACAGCATTTAATTTGAAAAGCCAACCCAATTTGTAATACTTCTCCATAAGGTTACCAGTTGACTTTGAGGCTTTAAAGAGTAGACTACCTGTTTTGTGTATCTTTGTAATAAAAGGGTTTATTAGGGGCAATTAGGTCTTTTTCCCCAGTTATGTCAGTGCATAGCTGTAAATAACTAGCAGGTAGTATGTCATAGTTCATTTCAGTGAGTAAATTCACTTTTGGGAGAGCCTTCACATCTCGAATGTCAAGATATCATCTGTATTGCTTTGATTTTAGCACCAATCATTCAACCACAGTATACCATATATGTTACAACTTAAAGAAAGAAATATAATTACTATTCTCACTTTAACTTGTCAAACTAGTTGAAAGCATTGCATTTCACAACCACATTAAAATATAAACCCAGGCTCAAAAAGAAAACAGTACTTTTAGCTGAAAATTCATATTGGAAAGATATGCAATACGAATGAATAAATAAAAGCTATACCGTAAGTAGCTTATGTAATATAGATTCAACATCTTCACCAACATAACCAGCCTGCACAACATAACAAATAGGGTTAAATAAATGCTAGAAATAGAAACACACTTTCATTGATTTGTTTAATAAGGCATCCTACTCTTATTTCTTCCTATTAAAGCATTGTATTTTTAAAAATTCTACCCATCTAAATACAAAACAATTTTCACTGCAATAATTGGAAAGGTTTTTCAAAGTATAATGTCCTAATAAGAAAAAATTTGAAAACATGATGCTATATTTGGGTGCATTTTCAAAGATCTAAAGGAGTTTAGAAGGACCCCATTAATCAACATGATCCCGTTTAATTCTTTCTTAATACATTCTTCAGGTCAATACATCATAAATGAAGCAACACAAGTAGATTATGTGCTCATCTATAGTATTCAAAACAAAGCCACGCATATCCATATTTAGTTCATCTCCATAAAAACACAAGATGTTATATCTGATTTACCTGTGTTAATGTTGTTGCATCTGCAATTACAAAAGGAACATTAACAAATCGGGCAAGGGTCTTTGCAAGTAGAGTTTTCCCTGTTTTAAAGAAGACAAATTTATATCATCAGCCATCTGCAACCAACCAAAAAGAAACCAATGGAAACAAAAAAAAAACAAGAGAGACAGCCTTGTAGCCATACCCGAGCCAGTGGGGCCCATTAAAAGTACATTGCTTTTCTCTAAATCTACATTATCATCATCATCTTCCATCCTTCCTCTTCCTTTTTCTACTCCTGACCTAGAATTCAACACATAATTTGATAATTTCCATTCAGCATATCTACTTCAATAAATGAAAAGTTTTATACTTCAAATCACTAACCCTTTCTTCAAGGACGCATGATATATTCTTTTGTAATGGTTATATACAGCCACAGAAAGCACCTGAATATAAAATGAAAAAAACCAGTTTAAAAAATATAACAAAAACATCAAACAATATAATGTCTTTGCAGGAATGAAGTATTAGAAAGATGAAAAAAGGGTTAAAGTTGCAACCTTTTTGGCACGATGTTGACCGATGACAAACTTATCAAGCCCATGGAAAATCTCCTTAGGCGTAGGCAGATTCTTCCCCAAATTCGACCCACCCCACCCGCTACTCTTCTCTCCACCACCACGTTTACCGTTTTCACCACCACCAGGACCCCCTGCGCGAGTCACATTGATGCTTGGTGCAAAAGGAAGGCCTGGGGGAGTATGCACTGCAAGTCCGGTGCTAGATGGGGGAGGAGGAGGAGGAGGATGAGAAAGATTTGTCCAATTCTCCGGCGGGTCACCACCGTAAGACCGCAGTGTATCCCAAAACGAAGCCCTATGCTTGTTTCCATAATCCTCTTCACCATTAATGTGTTTCTTATCCTTCCCATTACCATTTCTAAACCTACCGATTTCAACAAACCTACCCTGAAGAGGAGACATTTGATACGGCTGGAACTGGTAAGTAGATTTACAGTTGGGGCACAAACTCACCGCTTGATGACCCCCTTTCTCATCCGGAACGGAACTGGGTTCCGGCGGGTCACCCCATTCATCTCCAGGAGCGAAACCGGTGGAAGGTGGTGGAATGAGGTGACGGTTATCGGAGAAAACGAGATCCATCTGTTTACAACAACGTGGGCAGTTAGCTTCTGCCTTAATCTTCCGTATCATCGTCGACGTTCTACTGTTATTATCATCACCACCACCATGCTCCCATTTGTAACGAGCTTGCGCACCAATTAACGACCTCCGACGAATGTGCGGACAATCGACTCCGGCTTTTATGTTCACAAAGCCACGTTTCGATGTGTGCAATGAAGGAACTCTCGCAGCTGCGGTTGTCGTAACTACGACATTTTGAAACTTCCTCCATCTCCATAACCCAGACATCATACTCCAAATTTATAGTCTTTTTTCACGAATTTCTTCAACGGCATGCAATTGAGATGCAACGAATGAGAGAATGAATCAAGAAACGTTTTCAACAATTGGGATCTTTGTATAGTAGTACACCCAAGTGCTATATACCTTGAGAATCATGTATCTGATCCATAAATCTATCCAAATTAGGATTATATGCGTCTGGTGCATACATGAAATCCGGGAATTGTGGCAGAAAAAAGGGATTGCGTTGAGAAATTGAAGAAATTTTGACAAGCGAGGGGAGTATTTCTAGGTGGGAAGCAAAGATTGTGATGATTGGAACCAACGGGAATCGCTCTAAACTCTTGCTGCTTTGTTTTCATTTTTCTTTTTCTGTTTTCACTTTTAGTGGAGTACATAAACAGCCCCTACACTACATAGAAACTTGCAATTTGGTCTCATAGTAAATTATTTTTTGTTTGATTATTTTGTCACAATGTACTTTCATTCTAAAATGGATTCATCAAACTGGGCAATTTAAGACAAAAAAAAAAAAAAAATCATTTTATATACAATCATTCTATTAAATAAAGTTATGACAATTATCATATAAACCATGAGTTAGTTCATTAGAAATAAAATGATTTAGAAAGTTGTAAATAACTGATTACATCATTAAGCCATTTTGTTTTGAGTCGGTTAAAAAGAATTACCTATATAAATAAATATATTACAAAAATAAGTATTAACACAATAATTCAATTTTGAAGAAAATATAAGGGCATCTTTGTCACAAATCTTTTGAGAGAGTTTTTAGTTTTTAATAATAATAATAAAAAATTGCAACAAGAGCCTTTAGTTTTTATTTTAAACAAAAAATTTCATGTTTAAAAATTTCAAATCCAAAAACTAATTCAAGTAGCATTTTGTTTTTATTTTAAACAAAAAATTTCAAATCCAAAAACTAATTCAAGTAGCATTTTGGAGGTTTCAGTTTTTAATTTTTTAACTATTTCATATTTAAAAGTTTTTTGTCATTCAGATACCAGAAGAATTCTTATAAATATATAATACTGACATTCATTAATTTTAAGATTGTTTTCAAGGACACGGATGAAAAAAAGAATTCCATTTTTGAATTGGGTGTTTTACGTCTTTATCTTGGATTTCAAACAGATGTTAAAAGTTCATTGTTTCTTGGGTCGATTGACTGAAATAATTTTTTTTTTGAAAATAAAATTGACTGAAATAATTAGTTTCTTGTGATATGTAATTATTATGGACTAGTATTTTGCTAGTCTTTCTTTAATAAAATCCACCGATTAGTTGTTAAAAAAATTATTTTAAGATGATGTCAAGTTGTCAACTGTGAAATCATAACTATATACTCTAACCCTTTGGAAATAAGTTTTGTATGAACATGTTTCGTTTGCCATAATAAAATAGATGGGTTACCAATAATCAACTTCTTTATAATAATATTGGATATGTAACTTGAAAATCAATATATACCTAATCTAATATAAATAAATAAATAAAATTATGTATGAGTGTGCCCAAATATATGTATATGTATCTATGCATGCATATACACATGGTTTTTTTTATAATCATTACATCATTTAATTGGTATGATATACTTTATTAAGTATAGGTAAATACTATAATTTGTGGCAATGGAGTATAATAAATATTTAGGTAACCAAAATTAAAGACGTGCTTTCATGTTGAGAATTCACATTAAAATATGTTTTGTCAAAGAAACCCTTAGGATGCCTCAGTAGTCAAATACCTACCAACCAACTATTCCCATGATTGCCGCATACAAGTTACAATCTGACTCCTATTTCAGAGGCTTCATACCCTGCATATTTATTTTATACCAAAAACTTAGGCTTAAATAAAATGTGAGAATATTATTTGATTTAAAGAAAAAAAAAAAGTGTTATGAGAAATTAAATATACTCCTACATTTCTTCCTAACCATGTAAAATAACGACAAGTGTCTTAAAATATTATTAATTTTATCAAAATGTGACACTTGTCACCATTTCACATGGGTAGGAAGACAAATAGAGAGAAAGGGTAGGGGGATATCTAATTTCTCATTTATTAATTATCATGATAATATGGTGGATTTTGATTATACCTTAGATGCCCGGAACTCATTAACCGCTTGTCTAAGAGAATCGTCAGACAAAATCAGACGTGACAGAGCTCCGGTGCTTAAGCTGCCAATCACCATCACACGCCATTAGACCAAAATGAGGGTAAATTTGTAAAAAACCAAGGTCTCTTTTTCCTGACTTTTTCTATTAAGTCAAATACCCTTTACCCATACATAACTTAACAAATTAAGTCATGTCCCTATTAAGTCAAAAAAAAGAAGCATATATGCATAAGAATGTTGCAATATCCTAAAAAAAATACCACATACCCCAATTTCTTTGCAGCATCAGCCACGGAACCATCAACTGCAAAAATAAGATCTAATAAAGCTTGCATTCCCTGAGAAGAATACAGCAAAATGTGTTACATAAGTCACAAACTTCTCCATACTTTCATAGTACAAACTAAAAACTCATGAGAAAGTAGATCTGTATATACCAAAACGAACTTTGGGTTATTATGCCCAATTTGAGGCCCACAATCCGATCCTCTTATAGTTGACTTTGGTGGAAGAACTTGAAGAAGCTCAGGAGGAGGTGTGTATGTTTCAAGATCTATACTGTTCCTGACTAGTCCAAACCAACAAAGGAAATAATGAAATATACATCAATTAATAAGTAAGTAAAATATGTAACATTAAGCTGCTTTTGTTACATTTACAAGTTTATTAGGGAAATTTGGTGTTATTTATTCAGTATAATACTTGAAAGGAACATTTAAAAGTTTGAAGACTACAAGGTGAGACAATAAAGATAACATCTACCTTTAAGAGCTAGCAGACTACGTAGTCGAGTTAGGGCAGATGCCCTATTTTTGTGCTGTGATCTATCTTCAGATGCCTATAAATTAATTATAAACACCACAATAAAACTAAACTTCATGAGAAACAAAACCAACATGCACAGAATGAAATAATCAATTAATTACTCTGAGAACAAAAGTGATACGCATCCCTTCACAAAAAGAAGTCACCTGTGACTCTCTAGGCTAATGAACAAACTTCTAGATTCAATATTGAACAAACTTCTGAATTCAATATTGATGTGCATTCTGTAAATTTTACTTATACTTTACTTTGTTACAACTTACAATCACCTCCTCCATCCTAAAACAAACTTTAGTCGGATACTCAATTTTCTTAGTATAACTTGTGTATGTATTATCTCCAAAATGATTATTTCAACCCTCAAATCACTTTACATTATGTCAATCTTAAATTTGAAAAATAATAGCTTCCAAATTCCAAAATAGAAATTGCTGCCTTGTTCTTCCTTACGAGGATGCAGATAGTATGCATTAAAGTGATGATTACAAGGAAATGTTTGAAATCAATGTCAAATTGGAACCGAATTCTGCTAATCAATTTACAAAAATGAAAAAGAAATTGAGAAAACCGAAAATTAATGATTATTATTAACCTGCGCAATAATACCGGTTGGGATATGCTTGAGACGAACAGCAGTCTCACGCTTGTTACGGTGCTGACCACCGGGACCGGACGATTTATAGGTATCCATCTCACACTGACTCATCAGTTTCTCGTCGGACATCGACAACAATTCCCTGCCTCCATCAGTATTTGAACTCGAAATCGGAGGAATCTTATCGACGCTGGTGGTGTAATGGAACAACGAAGTCCGATTTGGTGCAATCGATGTGGTATCGTTACCCTTGATGATGATACCGAAGCGGATTTGAAAACGTCGGAGTGGTACCGGAGCTGCCGGCGACAGCGCCGTCGTTTTTGGCCATACTTTCACACACGATTTTACGAGGTGAAAAGCCATGAGGAGTTTGGAGTTCGTTCACCTGGATTAGAAACGACGAGAGAAAAAGCCAATAAACATGAGCATGCTTCACATGTTGTACTATGTGCATAATAAAGTGTACACTGCCTTTACACTCCGCAATTTTTCAATAATATATCATAATTAACTTGATTAGTTTCATTTACATTTCGAATTATGCATAACAAACATGTTTGGATTTTGTTTATTCGAGATAACCAAATACATAACTTATTTCATTATGCTACAAATACACGAACAAAAGAAAAAAAAAAAAACACCAACAAAAGATAACCATAAATGTCCACAACTGTAATTTCTGTTTATTCCCTTTCCTCTTTAACAAAGAATTGTTCCACGTTTCCATAAAAATAAAATTAAAAAACAAAAAGGAGAGACTCATATCCAAGAAAAAAAATGAAACAAAAAGAAAGATAACTATACTACACTACACTCAGATCGCTCTTTAGAAACAATTGTCCCTTCCTTTCGTCATCAATGTAGTTAAAATTTTGACCAAAATGTCAACTGCATGTGTATATAAAGAATATTTACAACTTTGCCACCCATCAAGTGCTGCTAGCAACCTCGGCAGCACGTTGCCTCATCATCTCCATAACCGCCACCCTCCGACGGCTATCCGACTGTTGTTGCAGCCTTCTCAAATGTTCATTTAAATCTCTGTATCCAAAATAATATAAAAAAAAAAAGTCACAATACAAAAACAACTAAAAACATACTTTCTTCAAATAAACACAAACAAGCACCTGCAACGTGGGACATGACATTGAGATTCTTTACAAGCGCGAGCATGAAGTCGAAGTAAATGCCACATTTTTTTACAAAGAAGACAACCACCTGAAGCCCGTGTCTTACAATTAAACCCGTGTCTGAAAAGCCCTTTCACTTTGCGACAATTCGGATACTGGCAAAGTGCCGATCCACATTGAGCCGCATGCACCAAAAGATCAAGCATTTTCCTAAGCTGTAATTTTCAAATTAATAAACTCGGTTATCAAAATCGTAAAAAACAAAATCTCCAGGGTAAAAAATGAAAATATAATATACCTGTAAAACTCGTTGTTGTCGGGCTTCTTTATTTTGTCCATCGCGTTCAGCAATGGAAGGATGGTTTGTCAAGTTATGAGGATGATTGATTCCTACATAACATGCATTGCAGACATCGAAATCGGGACAAAGCTCGCACCGCCAGCCTTGTCCCGTTTCGATGTCCAGGTGGCATTTGTTACATGATGTAACAAATGCCGGGGCGGTTGGATTGTGAAGGTGATACAAAACCATCATTGATGAATGTTTTGCACGCCGAAGAGTGTCATATTGGTAGTGGTTTCCTTGGCAAAGACTCAAAAAAGCCTGTCGAGTATCGAAAAATTCACTCTCCAGAATCTCGTCTTTGTCTTTTGTATCTGTTGGCACACCGTTGATTTCGATCTGCAAGTTTATTTATTTACAATTTTTAACCTGATTCAAAAATATATATATTTTATACGGAAATGTAACAGTGAAAGTAACTAACGGGATATAGTGCATGCTTCTCCCTGTGGTTAATAGGATGTTTTTCTCTCTCATCAAGCGTTTGTTCCATTTCGTGACACCTGCAAGCTCATTCACAATCATTGGGATTATAATTTTAATAAATATAAGGAAACCAACATTTGTTATAACTTATTATAATCTAGTGTTTGTTGAGACCACTAAAGTAGCTAGTAGCTAATAAGCTAATTTTTTAAAACCTAATTGATAGGCTCCGAGAGCTTTTTCACAAGTTTTCCAGATATACACTTAATATGCTAAAACTTTTTTTACAATTTTGTTTTCACATGTTTTATAACACTTAGTTTTTTACAATTTTTTTCAACATTTGTTATAACTTTTTTTACAATTTTCTACTTCTTTTACATCTTTTTTTTTTGTTTTTTACATATCCGTTTTCATGCAAAAAACTCATTTTTTACATATTCAGTTTTACAAATTTGTAATAAAATTAATTAAAAAAAAAAACTAAGTTGTAGAAAAACTTTATACAAAAAACTGTAAAAAAAGTTGGGCAAAAAGTTGTCAAAAAAAAAGGTTGTAGAAGTTGTAAAAAAAAAAGTGTGATCAATCTGAGACAACGTTAATGGTAGTTGCCTTTTAATATAATAAAGTATGTAGATTGATAAAATATAGACATCTGAAATAGTTCGTTGGCCAAATTTGGTGTTACCCATTTTTAATTATATATCTAAATGTCCTTTTATTTTATTTTACAGTTGTCATCTAGTTTATCAGCTACTTTTTAGTTTTTACCAAACACTATTACTTTACCAGCTAAGCACAATCTAAAAAGAAATAGATTAAATTATATTTTTGGTCCCTAAGTATAGTTCATTTTTTCAATTTTGGTCCCAATGAGTTTTCTCTTGCAATTTTGGTCTTATTTGAGGTTTTTGGTCGTTGTTCCAAGTAAAATGAGTATATTTTTTGGACGAAAATGGCAAAAATCAGCTACACTGAGGGACCAAAAATGTAATTTAGTCAAAGAAATATTATGGTTACCTATCACATAGACGAAAATTCTTGCATTGGTGACAAACCCAGCGCTTTCCAGACACCATTAGAACACAACAATGAGTGCACGCAGGTTGCAAGTGAACCATAATGAAATCTTCCTTCATTGGGGAAATCAATTCACCAAGCTGTAAAAAACGTATCACACATGAATAAGTAAAAATAAAAAAAGAATCTCAAGGCAAGATAAATATGAATATTTATTACTTACCCTATGCATGAGTAGAAGATCTTTGGAAAGATCGGTTTGACCCGAGGCTTTTAGGGCTCGTTTTGTTATGGGTTTTTTAACTTTAATCGACCCTTTTTTGTTTAACTTTCTTCCATCTTCTTCTTGACCAAGTTGATAGATTATGTCTTCAGCAGCACCAGGCCAATAATCCCCATCAAAATATGGCAATCTGGTTGCAGTTACTTTAGCTTTACACTCACCAGATGATATAAAGAAGTGGTCATATAAATTAGTAAGCTCAGCCACAATATTTTCCTTCATCGCCTTCCTTAACATAGCCAAATACCTGATACGAAGTACAAACAAAACATAACAATAACATTATTTAAATGTCAATAATGAAATAAAATGGATATCTATCTTAATACTCACCATTCTCTTAGTTTATCAGACTTTGGTGTCTTTTGGATTTCGGGATGGCAATATAAAATATAGTCTTCACCCTTTAATGGAGGGCAAGCCCATATATAGCAACTTGTGAAACCACGTAATTTACAGTATTCTAGATAACCAATCTGAAACAAGAAAAAAAATGGTGAAAAATATTGACTTTAAAGAAAAATGGAGTAAAAAAAAATAATAATAAATACCAGAATTTCATGATATACAAAGGTGCGAAGTGCCTCTCCTGTTATGGTTTTAATATCTGGTCTGAAGTACTTAACAGAATCCAAATAAGAAAGATAAACACGGCGATGATTTGGGTTCTGAGATTCTGTCCCAAATTCTTGCACATACATCCCAAATAGACATACTTCTACTCCTTCAATCTTCTGGAACAACAAAACTACCTTGGATTTATACCCAAACTCCTTGGGATAATTTTCATCTTCAAACATTTCAACAAATCTTTGTTTCACTTCCAACTTCTTGTCAACAGACGAGACAACTCTGACAACAAGCGATTCAGCTCCAGAAACCTGATAAAAAACAAAAACATACCTTTTAAATGTATCACTGAGATTATAATATCAATTTATAAGATGAGGATGAGCTTCAGCTACCTACCTCATCATAAGTTCTCCCATGGAACCTTGCTCTTTCCATTCGTTCCTGTTTCAATCTCTTAAACAGCCGATTCTCTATATGATCACTGAGAATTGTTCGAGGCAAATCTTTTGCACCAAGAACCGAACTTTGAGGTAGGGGAATCCTTTCTCCTTTTTCCACTTCTTCTATGTAACAATTTGGACAAGTGTACTCTGCTTCTCCTCCATCGTTTCTTTTACCATTAAATAATGCGCATATTTGATGTTGCCAGGCTTCACATTTGTCACATTGAACCCACTGTTGTAATAAAAAAAAGAAAAAAGATGGATTAAAAACTTATTATAATAAAACAATGATATAGATATACTTATTAAACAATATGTACCCATTCTTCCGTCTCTTCGTCGTTTTTCTTTTTCTCCATTCTTGACTTTAGAATATTAGTTCCATCAACATTTACGGTCTCTCCACGTGTCTCATTATAGCAGGGAATACAAAAATAATGGCGGGTGTCACCGGTTCCAATGGTGTAAAACATTGCATTTCTTTTGATACGAGCACCACAAGGTGTGCAGTATATAGGTGGTGGTTCAAAACTTAGCTTTTCAACTGCACATAACTGACAAGCATTCTCGTTCATTGAACTCTCCATACCTTGATTCTTTTCCACCTTTGCTTTACTCTAAAAGTAACAATATAAATTACAAAAATAAATGAAATTTTAGGAAAACATAAGAATAAGTAGAAACATGAGTGTAAGTAATATTCTAATCTGGAACTCTGGATATCTGACCTGGCCCACCCACTGTCTGAGACCTGCAATATGTTCCCGAATCTGCTCCGGAGTAAACAATTCCATCATTGATACTCCCTTTATTTTCGGCTTTCCGGACTTTGTTACACCACAAGTTTCCGATTCCACCTCTTTTTCAGTCTTAACAAACTCCACACTTTGTATACTTTCAGACTTCTGTTTTACAGAAGTTGCAGGGAGATCTGTTTTGACTTCAGACTTTATAGGAATAACAGCTTGATGTTCTTCAACCGGTGCATCTTTAAGAGCTTCTAGGGTATTAGAGATGGGAATTGGTACGTTGGAATTATCAATTCCGGCAGGTAGTGATTCTGATGGTGGTTCGATCTTAATGCGTTTCATGGGTGGGTGTAAAGCTTCTGAAGTTTCAACCACAGATGGACTCATTTTCATAGCATGTATGCCAGCATGATCACTATGGTGATCAGGTGGAAGACCAGAATTGGAATTGGAATTGGAATCAGTACGAATGCTGGTTTTTAGTTGCACGAAACGCTTAACCGGAACACAAACCGGACAAGTTGGATCCCGACAATTCCAGTGATGATGGAGGAGAGGTTTTGTCCCACGACAACGAGGGAATCGGCATCGAACGAGATCTTTGCATGATGTTATATGATTCCATAGTTTTTGAGCTGTTATGCAATTGGGTTCTGGGCATTTGCCAGGTGGATGAACACATTTGCGAGCATGTCGCAAGAACAAAATCCATCTTTGTTGCTTCTCGTACTGTAACTCAAGGTTTGAATTAGGGTTAGGGTTTTCACCCATAGCCCTGGAATTATTACCAGATGCTTCTGAAGATAGATTATTCCTTTGAGCTTCATCTTGCCCTGTTATTCTTTGATGAAATTCCTCTTGAAAATTCGGATCATAAGACATGTTACCCAATCTTGAATTTGAATGCCATTGACCCTCTGGTTCATTTGGGGAGTCCACATCAAATTGGTGTTGTAGCATCTGCTGTGAAGTTTCTGCCATTGGTAACTTATTAGTTGCCATGGATGACTGGAATTGTTCATTAACTTGTGCCTGCAAACCTTCATTTTGAGATTCCATTCCAGGCTCTGACTTGATTTGACCAGCGGAATCAGATATCATCTGAGACTTTCCAAACGACAACCGTTGATTCTGCTGAATTTGCAGCATCTGTTGCTGTTGTTGCTGTAAATGAAGAGCCTGTTGACCCTGAAAATCCATCTTTTGCTCGGCATTTTTCAAATTTGATTGATTTTTCATCAATGGGGAACTTGTTCTATGTAACGCCTGCAAGCTCACTGGATTCATGTTCCGGAAATTTAAAGAATCAATAGTACCACCATGTGATGACATTTGCTGCTGATTTGAATCAAAATGTGGTTTTTGGGAGTTTACATATGAGCCATTCATCATCTGTAAATTGTTGTTATTCATCATCCCTACATTGTTTATTGATCCATTTTGAAACCCGTAAGCTTTTTGCTGCAAACTAGACCTAACTCCACCAGCCATATGGCTTCCAAGACTATGCAAGATTTGACTATTTTGACCACCAACTTGCTGTTTTTGATTTAGTGGCTGAGAGATAATTGTAGAATCCACACCCGAAATCCCAACAAGATTATTAGATGAATCCGCATTCATGTAAGACTGTTTACCAGTGTTATTAATATTGCCATTGTTGTTGTTGTTACTAAATCCAGGAGTAGGTATCATTTGGCTTGCCATTCTTTGTGCACTCATTGATGAAATCATGCTGTTCCCACCTGAACCCATGGCAAAATTGGATGTTGACTGTTGATATCCATTAGTCAACCCTCCTGCATTCAAAAGTGGATTCCCTTGTGAAATGTTATTCAAATCAAAATTTTGCTACAGATTATGAGGTATAAATAATTAAATACTGTCAGATGAACTGAAGGAACCACTATTAGGTATGAAGCTTCCAGTATTACCACCATTTGAAAACGAGTGATCCATAGATGATTGAACAGTTAAGCTTGAATTCCCGGTTTGAGATACACCCGGAGTCGGAATCATGATTCCCATTGCAACAGAGGTATTCCTATTCCCTTGCTGCTGATATTGTTGATTGTGATTATTCAATGGGAGACGTTTGATCAAACTATGTAGCCGAATTTCTAATGTCTCTAAGTTCATATACTCCTCCTAAAATTGAAATTTTTTTTTTAAAAAACAATTTATAAGAAAATATAAAAGAATACAATGTTAACAAACATAAAAACAAACCTTGGAGGTAGCAATTTTAAAAAGGCCTTCCTCTAATCGTTTAACAATATCAAGCACTTTCTTTTGGGCTATCACTTGTGTTTGTTGTCGTTGCATGAGAAAAGCATAGCTGGGGAAAGGAGATTCAATTTAACTGTCAGGGGTCAAAATAGGAGAAAAGGTAAATCTTGAGGGGCTATTTATATCAAATTTAGGAAGACTTACATTTTCTCTTGTATGAATCGCCTTGCCTTGACAAAACCAGGCTCCATAATGAGTGTACTACGCTGACCTCCTACACTGTTTTGCATCATGTTCTGCTGATGTGGCAGGGCATTGGGCACCTGCCCAGAGAACTGACCAGCCATCTGTGTCTGTAAATTCATTCTTAAGCTGTTGTCTTCAATCAATATATGATATAATTCATAACACAATGTCACAATCCAATACTCCTGATCAATATCACATGTTCCATAATATTAATGATGCCTAATCATTTACTCAAGCTGTATGCATAATTGCAATTGAATGGAAGAAATAAAATTAAATGGAAAAATAAGGTCAAAGAATCTGATTTTAAATGGTTTGCTGGATTTGCAGTAATGTACTAAAACAGAATCCCAAACAGTCAAGTGTCAACTCTAGTTAATGTACATTTCTATAGGGATGTAAGATAGAGATGGAACTCTGTCACAATCAACTTCAATAAATCTTCAGCAGAAAGCCTGTCACATCAACAATGCCTATGGATTCGCTCCCATTAAAATCGCAAACAAACAAGTCAACTTAAGACATGACACCCAAACATTGATAATGATCCCCAATTACAGGAAATTTCAAAACTGAAACTCCCAAAACCCAAACTAAAAAATATGACGAAGTGGATGTGACTTTATAAGCTAAAACGAACAAAAATCATTCACTTCAAACGACATTAACTATAGCGTAGTTCTTGGACACTATCCAGTTCAATTACACAAAACCCTAATCCAAATTCTACAAATTGATACGATCAAATACAAATTAACTAAAAGTGATCGAGAATCAGAGGAAAGCTAACAACTGATCGCAGTACAAGTACCTTACTTGTTATTGTTCTTGGTCTTTGAACAGTACGGCGATGAGTAATCAAAAACGTGTTTGTCCACCCCTATACGACTTGCAGAGTATGAGAGAGAAAGAGAGAAGAATTTTGTCGGACCTTGTCATAGACAAGAAATTTTACGACCCGATTTCAATGGGTTATCGGATTCATGTAGGAATGACCCGAAACAAAAAACAGTTTCCCAATTTGGGTTCTAAAGAGGGCTTTCCATGAACCCACTTTAAAAGCAAGCTAGCATCGTATTCGTGTATTCCCTTCTTTTTATCAATGAATATATTCATGTATTTATAGAAAAATCATTATCTTTTGGGTAATTTACCCAACAAAAACTATTTTTGTTTATTTTTTTACAAAACAAATATTAATAAAACCAATATCAACCGGGTATTGCCAAATGTTTAGAACCGGAATTGATCCGGTTGGTCAAACAGTTGGACCTTGAACTGATGAAGAGACCGGGCCAACTAAGAGCAGTTTTTTTTTATTATTTATGAACTGGATTGAATCAGCCGATTTTACCATAAAGCCGATTGAACCGTTGACCAAGGCTGTTACAAAAATCTGTTTTAAACCGAATAAAATAATAATAGCACAAAGTACCATACTCATATTTATCTTTTATTATTTTCAACAGCATTACACAGTTATATAAGATATAGAAAATGTTGTGAAACAAAACATCAAACGATTTTGACTTAATATTTGATTGTTGTTTTAATTTTGATTCACTATTCCATACACCCCACATTGATCTGACTATTCATTGTTCTTTGTTCCTTGAAACATCAATCTTTTCATATTAACTAAAAACTTTATTAAGTTTACATATTTTATTTTAGTAAACAGGAGAGATTTGATAGATTCAAATTGTTGAATAACATGTAATTATTCGCATTTATATTTCATCTCCAAAGCATCTTGACATGCAATAAGGAGAAGTCTCTTACTTTTGGAACTAATACTTCCACTTCTTTTTTGGTCTAGCTGAAGAAGACTAGAATATTAACTCGTATTTGAAAGATTTTCAATAATATGTGAAGGTCGAATAGGAAATACATCATTATGCATTGTAGCTATAGAATAATCACTTGTATTCTGAAAATCAAATTGAACCGGTGGTTCAACTAGTTGAACCGATCGACCCGTGGCCCGTTCATCACATCGATTCATTTAGACAGTTAGAGTAAAAACAAACAATTGGAAGGGTTTTAGAATGTTTGGGTTTTCAAAAGGGCTTCCATGAAAAGGATTAGTTCGATATGATTGACTAAGATAATCAAAAGTTTGGTCCTATTAAGTTTTGATTTTATAACCTCGTTTACAAAAGTTTTGTAACCTTGTTAGTCACTCTAGTGTGGTGTTAAGAGAGAGATTCACATGACTAATTGACCATAAGTTTGGTAAGTTTTGATTTTGAAGCCTTCTTGCTCATCTTAATCCAGATGATGATGGAACATGAAGAACACAAATGTCACCGGTGGCTACTTGGTCACAAACAATATGTATTGATCTGGATCAAGGTGTTTTGTCTCTAATGTTAAATTGGATTTAAAGAAAAAATATAAATTGCACGTACATCACCGCAATACATAATAGTAGCTTTAGAAATCAAACCAGCATGTCTCAGAAACTGCATTGGCAACAACATAATACTCAACCTCTGCACTAGCACTAAAACGAGAGTTTGTGGGTTGTTGCTTAGAGAAGCATGGGAGAAGATTATCGTCGAGGTAAACATGGTAACCTAAAGTAAAGTGTCAGGTGGAATGACATCGCATTACTGCTTTAGATAGTATTGAAATTCATGTTGTTTTGTAACAAACCATCAGGAAATTTATATTTTATCATCTTATACAAAGTATGACAAAGATTATGGTTGTTATTTCCTAACAAATACTATTAGAGAAGGTTGTGACGCCTATTTTTATCATGAGTGAAGGGTAAACATAAATTAAATATTACTTTGTATACCAAGCATTATATATGTGATAATTAAGGTTACGCATGTTTATATTTATCAGAATAATATTGTTTGTTATAAACCTTATTCTGCCATCAAACCAACACTTGATAGTTGATATAAAAATACTTTGTTTTGTACCATATATGGATATTGATTGATCTCAAGTGGATGATACATTTTTGCCTCACTAACGTCCATAAAAAGATATTTGGACTTAATTTGATCTTTTAATGATAATTGATAAATGAACTTTCCTTATATCACACATTGGCCACAGAATCTTCCAACAAACTACACATGTCTGCAAGTTTTACATTTCACATTTTTTTCACAATCAAAAGTAATGCTTATGTCTCTATGTGTTTGGACTTTATTTAAAGTTTTATATAATTAATCAGAGACAATGTGAATTTCGGTTCTATTGAAGTGATATCTGATCAAATATGTAAAAACTGTTTGATTCTATTGATTGTGGCGATTGGCAAATAATGTCAAAATCAACTAGGTATAGACATTTGTTATGGTGTGCAAAACATGTTGATTACAGAGCCCCAATAAAACACATATTTTGGATAAATTTATAGCTATCATTAAATTTGTCATCAAAACACATATTTTGTGTTAGATATCAAACTCCTTGATGGTGTTGGAAATTGGAATCTTTAAAAAATTCAAGTCATTTTTTACATGAGATTGTGATTAGATTTTAGGAAATGAAAATTGCAACAAGTAAATTTTAATATATGAAGATCATAAATGGGATACCCGATACCTGCGGTTATATATCCGGAAACCCGATGGGTATTTTTATGTTCTAACCACTAAATTTTCATTTTTTATAGTTGGATCACTAATCATTTTATAACCAGGGATATTGGGGTATTTAAACTTCAACTGTCACAATAGTTGAACATATAAATGTTTAAAGACTCACCCACTAAAATGAAGTTGACATGTTGGAAAATTGGTTGCCATTTAATGCATTAAAAACTATTTTTGTATTACAAAAAATACCAATCAAACGTCTTCAAATTCATTTTGAAAATTTGGTTGCTATTTAATATAGAAAGTGTAAAAGCTCACAATGTGTGCGTCAAGTCAACTAATTCTGGGGCTCATGTTGAACTTGCAGTCTCTGAAAAATCTTGAAATCATCTCAGCTTTTTCTGATGAAATGTCAGTGTTTTCCAGAATGATTTCCTTTGATGCTTTGGCTAATGCTTCGATTGATCCTATGCTTTGAAGCTGTTGCCACAAAACATATTACCACAAAGTGTTACCATGTGGTAATATATCATTTCAAAGCACATAACTAAATGCATGAAATAGCAACATACTTTCATTTGCTTGTGTATCATAGCATCCTACTTTGATTTCTTTCTGTTACATCATTGTATATTTGTAAGTTCAGAATTTTTCTTATTAGGACATTATACTTTGAAATTTTACTCGATTATAGCAGTGAAAATTGATTTAGATTTGGATTTGGATGGCATTGTTATAGAATCAGGTAGATTTTTCAAAGTAGAATGTTGTAATAGGAAGTAAACAAATCAACAAAAGTATGCTGCTGTGCTATTTCTGCGTTATAGTGCTAAAATAAATGTGTGGTGTAGACTCTAGAGTTAGTGATGTTAATACCGCATTAGCATCATGAGGTTCAACACGTGGGATTGAGGAGACAACTCTGAGGAATGCATTCATCCCTTGGACTGACCTCTCCCTCTTACAGAAAAAAGAAAGCACATAAACATAAGAAGATAACTCTGAAAAATTTTGAAAAAAAAAAAATTTAATTAAAATTAAAATTAATGGAATGGAAACTTACCTCAGCTTTCAATTTGGAAACTACATCGTGCCTCTTGCACACTGTCAAACAATACAACAATTTTTGTGATAATGAATATGATGAGGGCATGAATGTCTTTTCCGTATGTTTCACAAGATGGGATGGGACTATACAAGCTATCCAGGGCTATCTTTTATGATGAGGGTATTTATGTCTTTTGCACAGATGAGAGACCAAAAGTAAGTCCTTGTCCCACCTTTTTGAGTGAGACAAAAAATTGCAATTTCTGTCATGTCATGTGTAAGAAATGGGGACTAAGTATGGAGCCTTACCACCACGAGCATGTGCTATTCTTACAATCTTCTCAAACCCCATTTCTAGATCCAGAGCTGGAACAAATGTTGGTCTACCAATATCCTTACTGTAACTAAATAAAATAAAAAAGATCATCTCCATGTTTTTGTTTAAATCATCTAGAGAGGGATTGTGTGGAAGGTAAAAGTGTCATGTGTGATTTACCTAAAATAAGAATGTACAAAAGAATCATTCTGCTCCTTTGTGGGAAGAATGACGACCACATAGAGATGTGCAAATTGACTCTTCAGTTTCTGAGCTCTGTATCAACTAACATAAGATCAAAGGTGAACAAGATAGAGCTATCTGAAAAATAAAATGTCCACTTACCTGCTAAAAATAGGTCCAGGATTGTTGCAGTCGTAATTTATGACAAAAATGAAAGCCAGCGATAAACCCCCACAGTTAAAGATGAGATCCTGAAAAAGTGAAAAGTGAAAGTTTAAAGCCAAAGTAGAAGAGATGTGGAACTGGTGAAAAGAGAGATGATAAACATAAACCAAATGGATTTTTTACAGGTGCAATTGGCACAAAGTTTAACCGAAAGGAATTTGAAGTGAGGAAGCAGGATATAAAGTTTATGAAGGATGAATGTTGTTCGTCTCTCCATTTGGTACTCATCAGGCAAACCCCACCAACACCTGTATCAATGCAAATCCCACTTAGTTATAAGGAATCAGTAAATCACTAACAGAGGTAAAAATGTCATTCTTGAAATACTCTCATCTTAATTGAAAACTTTGTCCCATGAAGTATTTTCTTGGGATACAGATTATGATGTTTCTCTCAACTCTCAACTCTCAAGCTCGTATGCATCATCAGTCACAGAAAGTATGCCATGTATTTTGGCATGACCTCAGTTTGACTGCCAGTGTGATAGTGATAAGTTTGTAAATGTCCCAGTAAAGCAAGAGCCAATGTCTCTAGATCCTCAACCAAGGAAGATCATTGTACCCCACTGACAATGTTTCAACTCAGATAAGCCTAAAACCAATTTCATGAAATAACATAGTTTGATGCTTATGGTGATGCCATGATGCTAAAATGAAGCAAATAGCCTGATGATCTCATGATCATGCAAGTAGCACTACTTCTCATGCCTGTCTTTCAAGTTTCGACTCACACAAACATATGCAGCAGGAAATTTCATCAAACTCTTCCCCAGGATTAGTGAACAGGTAGTTATACACTATAATCAGTCGCATATAAAGCTATAACTAGTAGGCATTTGAAGAAAAACATTAAACCAACACTAGTCAATCGCATAAAAGATAATGAAAACAATCAAAAGTTTAGATATCGTCACTTGAACCTCTATTGATGGACACGTGATAGCAATTAGCCTTTTACAGGGAATTTCCATTATTTCAGTTATTAACTGGCAAGTGATGTGCTGCAACCAATGAATCTATCTATATTACAATGTAAAATTTTCATACGATACATAACTGAAGTCAGAGATGTAATAAGTCATGTAAATGTATAGAAATTGCATCAACGTAAAAATGACCTAAAACTGAAACAATTTACAGAATAGTAGAAAAGATCACCTGAGTTACGTATAGATTCGTTGTTCTGAGCGCGAATCATCGACAAAATTCAGATTCTTACGAAATTTGCCAACTCAAAGTTTCGAAAACGAACATGAATTATGAATCTTCTGCAGTCGTCAAATTCAATTGGACTATAATCACTGCGCCGTATTCCTATGAGCTTCTGAATTATGCGTACCTCATGGAATGACAAAAGAATACGAGTTCCGAGCTTCCGACCAGCACTGCAATGGAGAATTAGGGCAATAGCTTAAACTCCAAGTTCCATTAGTGGTGACGGGCGAGGAGAGCGTCGGACGATCGTGCAACGTTAGACGATGATATTGGCCCCTGTTTGGCGCTCATCTTTGAACTTCTAAGGGGGTGTTTGGATTCATGTTAAAAAGTTTTTGACAAAAGTCCTTTTTATTTTTTTGGCTTTTTACAAAATTTCCTATGACAAAAGTCTTTTTTGATTTTTTGACTTTTTACAAAAGATAGTTTTAAAATGTGTTTGGTTCATCTTTTAACTTTTAAAAAGCTAAAAACCCAAAAATTGCAAAAAGTCACAATTTCATGATTTTTCAAAAGTTTATTTTTGTTATTGCCAAAAAGTTGTTTTAAAAGAACTTTTTGAAATGCCCAAACATCTTTTTTAACTTTTAGCTTTTTGGAAAATCTAAAAGTTCTAAAAGTCATTTTAAAAGATTTCTCAAACACCCTCTAACTTACCGTATCAATTAATTTTGACAAAACTGCAAATTTGGTCTCTGTGGTTTGCCAAAAAAATGTAGATGGAGTCCAAAATCAGTTTTTTTTGTGGTTATGGTCCCTATCAAACATAAAAAGACTATTATACCATTTTAATTTGTTTTTTATATTTTTTTATTTCTTTTACCATTTTTATAATTTAAAAATAAAAAAGAAACAACAAACCTCCCAAACCCACTACCCGGTTACCCTCTTCCCTCTTCCCCCTCTTTTCTCTCTCTCTCTCTCTCTCTCTCTATATATATATATATATATCTATCTCTCTCTCTCTCTCTCACACACACACACATCCCCAAGAAAACCCAGAACCACCAAATTTCACCATCTCCACCATAGATTCACCTCTGAATGATAAGAGAATTTCACGACTTAACTTCAAACTAAAGCTTCATACCTGATTCATCCTATGATCGTGTTCTTGCTTTCATCCCAGATTCATCTTATGTTCCTCAAATCAAAGAAACCTCACAGCCACACAAGGGTTCTGGAACCTCGGTTATTCCCAATGCGATACAATTTATGCAATATGAGGATCGATGCATTTGATTCAAGTCCCTTTGTTCATCATTGACATATTATTAGGGCTCCAATTTGTTCAACACAAACTTGAAAAATGGATGAACAACCCAGAAAATCTATTATCCAACCTTACCTCCATTTTCTTCTTCTTCACCTTAAGTGCAAGATAAGATCAATTATCCAAATTCATTACCGGGTTCTTCTCATCAGACTTCAAATTGAAAAAAACCCATCAGCCAAGCATACATCAACACTGTCAAACAGTAGGAGTTTTTCCTCCTGTGGTTACTATTCGCTCTCACTTGAGGATGGTGGGTACCGTTGAGTAACATCCCCTCCATTTTTGTTTCGTTCCATATTTTCTTCGATTTGTAATCAGCATCAATGTTTTGTTTTCTCCATTCCAAATTTTCATGGGATTTATATTTCTAGGTTAGATCCCTCTCTCTAATCCTTCAAACACTTTCGTGATGAAGTTCTTACACTATGTGTGTATGTGTGTTTGAGCTTCTTTATTTCTAGTGTGTTTGAGCTTCTATGTTTCAGGTGTGTTTGAGCTTTTCTCTGTAACTAGTATGGCTTAGTTAGAAAAAAACTGTGAGAATGGTGTGAAATAGAGCAGTAAGGAAGAAGAAGATGAGAGAGAGAGAGGGAGAGGGAGAGAGAGAGAGAGAGAGAGAGAGAGGGAGGGGTAGGGATACGGTGGGTGAGGGTAAGGTGGGCCAATCCTTGTTTTTTGTATTATTTTTAAATTAAAAGGGTCTTAAAACAAATACAAAAAATTAAAAAAGAAATTAAAAGGGCAAAATAGTCCTTTCAACTTTTTGAGGGACTAAAACCACAAAAAACTTCTGATTTTGGACTAGTGGTGCAAGTTGGAAATTTTTTGGACTCCATCCACATATTTTTGCTAACCACAGGGACCAAAACTGCAGTTTTGTCATTAATTTTCTACAAAATTGCAAGTTTTGTCCCTGTGGTATGTCAAAAATTGGATGTTTGGTCCAAAAAGTTTTGGGGTTGCACCGGTGGTCCAAAAGGTTTGATTTGTTATGGAATTGGTCCAAAGGCTTAACAGTCGTTTGTGCCCTCCGTTTGTGTGAGGGTATTTCTGTCAATTCACACCCCTTCTTTTAATATCTTCTTAAATTAAACCCCATCTTCCTAATTAATTGATACCTACCGCCAAATCCCCTGTGCAGTTCGTCGATTGACTATCATATCACCTTCGTCTTCGTTCGTTACCCAAAAGCCCTAATCTCAAAGTGAAGTTTTTTTGTGATCGTTGTTATTTCAGTGTATGAACATACCAATGTGGAATATAAGGCTCTTAGACAAACCGTTCAACGCAAAGGTGGCTTATGGTAAGGATTTTGTAATTTCTCTGTACATTACATCTTTTGTATGTGAAATCATGCTTCTGAACTTATTTTTGTTGTTGGTTTGAAGATGGCCACCCAACATTATTTACCATCAAGTTATACCATGGAGGTGAGTTCACCAAGTTTCCTGATGTTCGGTACATTGACGGAAGTGTGAACTATGTTGACATGGTGGATATAGACAAGTTTTCAGTTCATGAGATGGATGCTATCATGAAAGGGTTCAGGTACGGTGTTCCTCCTGTGATTTACTATCACTTCCTTGTGCCTGGTGGAGACTTCCACTTTGGTCTTAAACCCTTAGACAATGATGATGATTTACGAACTTTTGCCCAATATGTGCGTGATCACAAAATCATGAGGGTATATATAGCAAACATGGTGAGACAAAGTTACTTACCTACTTTATGAATCCTAAACCTGTTAGGAAGGTAACTATTGTACAAATGGATGAAATAGATGGAAATGATGATAATGAAAACCCCACAGCTGAGGTACAAGATTTACCAATCCCGCCTACATCATCCCCTGTTGAGGTACAACCATTACATGTTGAGGTTCATGATAGACAAAAAGAGCTTATTGCTAATGACTTTATTGGGGCAGCTACAGAATTTGATATTGGTTTGTATCAAAAGATATTACAATCAAATGCAGATGTTGGTCAACATGTACAAGTAGAAGTGGAAGAACACGTTGAAGATGAAGTGGAAGAACATGCACAAGTAGAAGTAGAAGAAAATGCACAAGATGAAGTGGAACTAATCATCCCGTCCAACATCTCATCTTCATCAACCATTCCATCATCATCACCAATATCCTCAAAGTTTTCCGGTAACTGCCTACCAAATCCCCCAGCACTAATCTCCATCTTCTCTATTTTTTCAAGTAAAGCACCCGTAACATTTCTAACAAACGGTAACCTTTTCACTATCTTCAAACCTGTGAACTTCATTCTATATACATACACCAGCTACATCAAAAAGATTAAAATTCATTAAGTAATTCATTATACATATTCCTGTCATAAAGTAAAGTAAATATTTAATATAGACAACAATATTACCGTCAAAACTAGTATAGGTCCACTGTAATAGCATGTCTTATCATCTCTTCTCCACAGTTGTTTTCTGCTTACCAAACAATCTAGGATATACTTGCACCAATCAATTTTAGAGAAGTCCTTTACCAAGACCAACTTATTCACAACATTAATTTGATTGGTACCACTCAAAGTTGATTAAGCAAATGTGTTAATGAAAAGGGTCAGGAAATTCAGCCTAAACATAAGACTGTCTTGTTTTGTGTTTTTGATTCTTTTCAGGTATTCTTCACCATTGAACCCCTTTTTTTTATCATATTGGCCTTTCCATTCTTGCAGAACTTCATTATGTTTATCACAACTACTCAACCTCATAAAGTCTTCCCTCGCATTTGGTAAACCCAATATGTCATGCACTGTGTCTTTCGTAATTGTTATGACCATATTTTCCAGAACTAGACGGCTACTATCTGGATCATAGTGATCTAACAGATAGTAGTTAAGTAAACCCGGAGTAGTGTCTATGTCAATATGAAGAAGTGAACCAAATCCCATTGACACAATCCCATTTTTCTGTGCGGGTGACATTACTTTCACAGATGAACTTATCCTTCCAGGAGTCATCCTAGTTGCAAGTCTTCTATAACCTTCTGGATGGTCCTTGCTTATTTTTCTGACCTTCCCCTCCATTGTTTTGATTTTATCATTTTCATGTTCTACTTTTCCTTTCTGTCTCTTTGGACTTTTCTTTGAAAGTGCATCTTGCACTACCTTTTTCCTTTGTACAACATTTTTCTTATCTTCCATATCCACACCAATATTAGCCTTTTCATTGTTTTTCTTTGCCCCACTAATACTCTCCATAAAAATCTCATTTAAACCTCTTGGTTTTTTCCTTTCACCACTTGCATCCGACGATTTCTTATTGTCCTTAACATGTGTATTTCTAGCAGAACCCTTCCTTTTCATACTTCTTACACTTGTGCTGTCAATTTGTATTGTGTCTTTCTCATCTTTGTTAAAATCTGTTATATCACAAAAAAACAATTACTAATCGTATAATATAACTTCAATAGAATAATAAACTCTATATTAGCCATATCAGAATCATATAGTTGAACTCATTAATTACAAGCACTTATTATCTAACCTGTCTTACCACATTCTACATTGTTCTTTCCATGTTCTGATCTTGAAGTTGTTTTCCTCTGTTTCTTTGTTTTGCTTGATCCAACAATATTCATATCATTTTGTCCACTTCCGCCACCTTTTGCTTCATTAATTAACAAGAAATACATATTGGCTATCAACATTTTCTAAAATTATTGTTACTTTCCTTCATAAACCAAAAAAATTAAATCTACCTGTAGGTTGAGTACTGATATTCTCTTTAACGGATGTTGATCTGGTACGGTAGTTCCTTCTCACATTTGTTTGGCTTGTAGTATCAACATTAATTGGGACTGGATCAGCTTCTGCAACAACTAATGAAATGAATGATTAAAGTCGCTTAATAATAGTTTTCAAAGTAACCAGCCATACTTCATTACCTATAAAAACTAAAAGTATTATATAAGTTTTCATTCTGTAAGGATGAAACACAAATCCAAAACCTGTTTCTTCCAGAATTAAAACCAAATAGTAAATACAAATAAATTAAATCATCAAACTTCACAGTAATAAAAACATATACATTTACTTAATAGCAATCTCCAGATTAAACAGTCACATTCCAATCTATGTGACCCCAATATACACTTACTTCTGTTACAATTCAGTAAGCATGTACACACATACCCTAACAATGATTCTATTAGAATTTTAATTCTTATGATCAAATTCTATCAGAATGCTAATAAGTACAATGCAAATACACACAATTCTGTTACATTGATTATATTACAATGATTTTATTAGAATTATAATTCTTAGGAGTAAATTCTATCAGAATGCTAATAAGTATAATGTACACACACACAATTCTGTTACAGTGATTCTATTACAATTTTGCTTTTCATCATTCTGTAAGAACGCAAAACACATAAGTATAATGTTTAAGTTAAAATTAAAACCACAACTTTACTACAAAAAAACTAAATCCTCACAAATCACAATAACAAACACAGAGAAACAAACACATATACAAATACCCAATATTAATCCCCATATGAACATTATTTTTTAAAGATTGTCTGAGAATTAGAGTTATTTAACCACTACATCCCCTTCTCATGTTACACATTCTTTACGAATTTAACACATTTAATTAAACTAATTATGTTAGAATTACATACACACCCTACATACAACTAAACTGCAACATCAAAATAATAGGAATAAAACTACAAATTATAAAAACAAAAAAACCAAATTAAATAAAACAATACAACATTATATTACTAAATTGTATCATAACATAAAAGACCTTGAAAGATTTATGCATTTTTTTTAAAAAATATCTCAAAATACTAGAAAAAATTTCAATAACAAACAAAACATTAACACCCTAAATTACCACAACAACAACTACGTTGACTCCTTTTACATATTTAGTATTATGGAAGAATGCATTTCAACAAATAACCTTTTAGTTCTTACAGAATATCCTCAAGTCTGACTTACATCACAACCACAACAATATATTTCTAAGCGAAATAAAGGACAGAAACAACATCGTTTTTCGCGGTTACAAGACACAACAAAATACACAATAACAGACCCTTTTCTTCAAGAATGACATTACCATATATGTACAGTAAAAAATTTTACTTCGTTTGTAAATCCCCAATTTCAGAAAACCCTAATAAAAAAAATACTCCATTTTTATAGATTTTTGTTCTTTGTTACTTAAACGAACTTAACAACCACATGCATCTACTTCATTGTTCAAAAATTCCAAAAGAATGTTCTGTAATCAAACGATTACCTTAAAAAAAACTAATTTTTTTTACCTCTAGGCGGAGTAACGAAATCATCATCGTCTTCATCTAGATTCAAAACCGTTGCTTGTGTGTTCTTAAATTTCGATTTGAAAGAACTCGTCATTGTATTCCTCATTCTACTGCAATTTCTTTTTTTTTTCGAACGATCACAATGCAGTTTCTTTGAACGATCTTCAATAATATAACACTTTATAATAAGAAAACAACAGAATCTACCGTTATTTTTGGTTGATTATAGAAGATTTTCATTGATTTCGTGTTCCAAAACAGAGGGTAGTGGAATCCAGACTTATGCGAAGTTGTAGGGATTATGCGGGAAGTTATGAAAATGGAGCAGTTTTCTATTTTAATGGAGAGGGCAAATGTACACATATACCCTTCCTGATCATTTTTCATTAAATGTGAAGACTTTTTCATTTATTGGATATCTATTTTATGATAATCATTTTCATTTAAAAATTCCATATTTCATTGGCCCACAATTAATAATACAATAACACAATAAATAGTGTTAACAAAATAACTTAAGCCTCTCTCTCTCTCTCTCTCTATATATATATATATATATATATATATATATATATATATATATATATATAAATTTCAAATTTATAAAATTACACAAGTGGTCCTTGAGGTTTGTAGTATATTGCAAAATTTGATACAAGGGTAAAATAGTCTTTTTCATTAAAATTTAACAGCTGAACAGTTAGATTTAACGGTAGGAGGACATTTCATGTAATTTTCAAACCACACGGACCAATTATGAAATTTTGTGTAAATCTTCCTTTTGGACAAAAATGGAAAGAACCGGACAATAAATCCAAATTCTACTGTAGGAGAACACCATAAAGTTATTGTGTTTTGTGAACAATTATTTTATGTGTTTTGACAACAATAAATTTAGGTTTCATTCAAGCTTTCTTACTACATATAAAACAGTTTTGACCGAAAATTATAAAGGGAAATTATCATCCTACCTTATTCAAACTTACACTTACACTTACACTTTACTAAATGATAGCTCCACACACACTTACACTTTCACTGACCATCTTATCTTATTATCATCACATTTCGGTATTTTATTCTGAATATAAATATTCTATCAAATAGCAACAGAAAATTATAAATTATTCTAGTTTGATCATCCCAACACGGAATCTTTTTGCCCATTAGTGGAGTCGAGTAATTGATTTGAGTAGGTAGTACAATTGTTTTGATTTTTGAAGTAGAAAACTGTTGATACGGTATCACAGCCACAGCTGTGCGCACGGAGGGTTTTTCAATCGGAATTAAATCCATCGTCTACCCCGATCATATGTTACATGCAGAAGATACAGAGTATCAAACTGTGAATTTGGAGTTGGAAAATGTCGGAAGAGGGAGAAACAGAGGTGATTCATTCATGGTCTGCTCCCAGATCTTTAAGCACCAGCCTCATGTACTCTTTCGCTCAGGTAACTCCGTTTTTTCATCGACTGTGTCTTTGGTTTGAAATATGAATTTGTTCATCTTCCACTGATCAATTTGCTTTTATGATTTAATGATGTTGATTTGTGATACTCCTTCGTTTCAATTCTTATTATCACTTATTCACTTTCCTTTTTGGATATTCGATCGAATTGCACGTTTTCTTCAACGATTTCATGTTGAAATCACAATTACGCTTAGCTATTTTTTTAAAAAAAATTACATTTTAATTGATGATAGTGATTTGAGCTTTTGCGATGACCCATCATACCATGGGGATTTTTGTGACTGAAAGGGATTTAATACGTCGACAAGCAGAAACGTAGAACTATTCATGAAAAAGAGAGAATAGATAATAGATTGGTTGGAGATTTAAGACAAAGATGTTTAGTTTTCATGGTTTGAAATAGATTATTGCGATGCTTCAAAAAAATATTAATCAAACTCAAATAATTATGGAGGGTAATAATTAGTTTATTTAATATTTATTTTAAAGATCTAGTTTTTCAAAATCTGATTTATTTCAATATTAGAAAATCACATAAAAGATATGTTAAAACACAAAGAATTATTAATTTGGGAATCTTCCCTTTGACCTCAAAAGTCAAATCCTCGACCTGTGCTTTCGGGTATGGAGTCTATCAATTTGTAATTGAAACGAGTTTTGATCCATTCAACATATTCTATTATTATTTATTATTCATATTATATTTTATTAGTTTTTGAGAAAAATTAACAAAAGGTATGCCCGTTGGCAGATCCTAAAGGTCATTGTTAATTTTGATACTTATAAATTAACTACTTTTTCATAATAAAAAAAATAATAATCAGCAAAAACTAAAATCATTCCACAGTGTCTATTTGGCTGATAAAAAATATAAACGGACATAAAAGGACATGTAGAAATCTTATATGTTATGTCATCTCATATTTCACGTCGTAGCATATATGTTCTCTAAGCTTTTAAAATGACAATTTTTTATCGACAGATTTTGTAATTTAAAAAAATGCAGTTATTTATAAAATAAATGGTGAAACAAATATTTGATAAATTCTTAGATGAAATGATCTTTTAACAGATGATGTTTATTAAAGTCATGATTGAGAATGATGCTATTTGATGATGACTATTGATAAATAAATAGATAAGTTTGTAAACTAATGTATCTATTGTTGAATACTTTATATTCTTTACAATTCAAAAATAAAAAATTGTATCTTGTAGAAATACATAATAATTGAATAATGTAATCATTAACAACGTTAAATAGAGTTTTAACAAAAAAAAAATGAAAATCCAATAACCACTGTTGAATATTCTATATTTTTCGGTAAATAATATTTTCAATAAGGTTTTGTTTGGCACATAACTAGCTTAGTTTTTGAGTTTTGTTAGATTGTGCTGTTTGGTAAACTAAAAAGTAGCTTATGAGCTAGCTTTGTAGAAAGCTACTTGACTACCTTTTCAACAAGCTTATTGAGCTTGTTCAAAATTCTCCCAAATTTACCCTTTCTTAACTATAGAAAAACTCAATTTTATTGTAACCCAACTTTAAAGATCTTTACACGAATTTAATAAGATCATGTAACAACTTATTTGCATTGAAAGTCATTATGTTAATAGTCTCTAATCCGATAGTTTTCTTGACATGTTATAATAAGTATATTATTATTCTTCAGAGGGATGATACAGAAGTGCTTGATGAACCTCTATATGCACACTATCTAAGGGTAACAGGGGTTGATAGACCATATAGAGAAGAACTTCTTTCAAAAATGGTAAGTAAGTTTACATACTGTCATTGAAAAATGTCCATGGTATTGTATTGTCCTCGTTTCATCTCAAGCTAATAATTCTTTTTTTTTTTTTTTTTTTTTTTTTTTTTTTTTTTTTTTTGAAATGCATAAGGAGTCTGATGGAAATAAGGTTGTGAAAAACATCATTTATGGTCCTGGAAAAAAGAATTATCGTTATTGTAAGGTAATTGATTAACTTTTTATGCTTGCAAGTTGCAATTGCATACTTTTATTTTCCATCTTTAAAAGCTCATGACATTTATTTGTTTTATTACACAGCATATAGCAAAAGTACGACTGCCTGGATTAAGTGATGATTTGACAAAAAAAGGAAAACACTTTATATTAATTCGGAATCCGATTGATTCATTGGTACTTGATACAAATTTACAATGGTTTTTGTTAGACAGTGTTTTTAATGTCTTTATCTGTTGTTTGTTGTTATCAGCAATCTTTTGACAAGGTTGTCCCTTCATCCTTCCATGAACTAGGGTTAGCAGACCTGGTTTCTGTATACAGTGAACTCTCTGCATCAGGGAATCCCCCTCCTATTCTTGATGTTGCTCATCTTCAACAACACCCTGAGGTTTTCAATTTTTTTTTTTTTTTTTTTTTGTTTTCTTAAATATCTGTTTATTATTTTACATTGTTTTCAGGCTGCATTACGAGGTCTTTGTGAAGATCTTGACATTCCATTCCAAGATTCAATGCTCAAGTATGTCAATGTTTTCTACCAGTTAGCTGTTACTTAGATTAAATTACATTTTTTCTCCCCCAATATAGCTTATTTTTGCAATTTTGGTCCCAAAAAAGTTTTCTCTTGCAGTCATGGTCCTTATTTGAGGTTCTTGTAATGTTTTTGGTCCTTGTTAATATAGCTGATTTTCACTCTAAAAATAGTCATATTACTTGGAACAGAGACCAAAAACCTCAACTAAGGACCAAAATTGAAAAAATCAGGTATACACAAGGACCAAAAAGGAAATTTACTTATCCTTTTTGTATATCCAGATGGGAAGCTGGTCCAAAAAGTGTTGATGGGATTTGGGCTCCATGGTGGTACAAAAGTGTGCACAAATCTACAGGCTTTGTACAACCAGTAAAATATCGCCCTGTATGTACTACTTGCTTCTGTAATTGCTAAAAACACCAACTTTTATGTATGATTGAAAATTTTGAATAAAACCATTGTTTACTAAGTTGCTTTTTTTCTCATCAGCCTTTTCCACCATCACTTTATGATGTGTTGGAGCAAAGTCTACCCTTTTATAACATGCTCAAAAGTCTTCCAAGAAGCACAAGATTCCCAAAGATTCCAACACCATCTCTCCCTGTTGCTACTAATGAAAAGATTCTTGTTTGGGTTGGTGATGAACTTTTACCCCGTGTCAATGCAATGGTATATTACGCATCCACCCATTATAAAAATTAAAAAAAAAAAAAAAAAAAAAAAATCTTTTTAGTAATCTTTACTTTTTATGTATACTTATTGTTTTTCTTTTGTGACCTTAAATTAAAGGTTTCAGTATTTGACTCAGTTGTCCAAGGTGGTGATTCGGTATGGGAAGGACTTAGAATTTATAATGGGAAAGTTTTTAAACTTGAAGAGCATTTAGACAGGATGTTTGACTCAGCAAAAGCTCTAGCTTTCAACAATGTCCCAACTCGTGATGAGGTCAGATATCTCATATATCTTGTTCATGGTAAAGTTTAGTTTATTAAATTGTTGATTTATTTTGTATTTAATTGTGATAGATTAAGGAGGCTATATTCAAGACTCTGATTAGAAACGGGATGTTTGACAATGCACATATTCGTTTAAGTCTGACACGTGGCAAAAAGGTGACATCAGGGATGAGCCCGGGTTTCAATCTTTACGGATGCACCTTAATTGGTAATAATAACCAAATTTATAAAAATAAAAATGTTTCTTTCCACCAAGTCATATATATGTCCTGATATCACAAGAAAGATTTAAGTACTGTGATTACATTGATTCCTATTTTAATTTTTTAGTTTTTCTTGTAACTCCCTCATGCAGTTCTTGCAGAGTGGAAACCACCAGTGTATGACAATACAAAGGGAATTACTTTAGTAACTGCCACCACTCGGCGTAATTCACCAAATGTAAAAATATAGAAACCCGTTATATTCCTTACTATTATAAATGCAATGTACTTTCTTTTATCACTAACTTTAATTTCTTCATTTTCTTGTCAGAATTTGGATTCCAAGATTCATCATAACAACCTCTTGAATAATATACTCGCAAAGGTAAATATCTTTTTATTAAAAAAAATTTTATGGAAAAAACACTTTAAGTGGTTTGAGATTAACAAGTTACTAAGTTGATGCAGATAGAAGGGAACAATGCAAATGCTGATGATGCGATCATGCTTGACAAAGATGGTTATGTGTCTGAAACAAATGCTACAAACATTGTAAGTCCATTGACATATTCCAAAACAGTAATTGGAATTTGTCTATTGAGTTATTAACATGTTTTAATAACTCCATTTTTCTTTTTATTGCAGTTCTTGGTGAAGAAAGGTATTGTAATGACACCTCATGCTGATTATTGTCTTCCTGGCATCACCCGGGCAACTGTAAGATTTTCTGTATATAAATCCTTCACTTCTTTATTTATGTCCTATATATGTCAACTTGAGATATAAATTTTAATTTATACTCAGAACTCAGAAGTGCTAGTGTAATATTATCCATATTGATTTTTTTTTTAATATTCCATACTCCACTTGTTTCAGGTGATGGAGCTTGTAAAGAAGGAAAAGTTGGTTTTGGAGGAACGGCGCATCAGTCTATCAGAGTTCCATACTGCAGATGAGGTTTCCAAAATTCACTTTTATAATTATTTGTAACCCTTACAATATATATATATATATATATATATATATATATATATATATATATATATATAATAACTCAAAAGGTTTTTAATTAACAATCTAGTAATTTACTGCAGGTGTGGACTACTGGAACTATGGGAGAATTGAGCCCGGTATGTTGCTAGTATTTGTATAAATGAGTTTTGAGTAAACATTTATTTAGTCAAATACTACTTCAATTGTATCTATTATTTATGCTCCTTTAATGGTGGTTCTTTATGTATGTATGTATGTATGTATGTATGTATGTGTTACATTTACAGAATTGTAATACTTGTGATGTGGTTGTTGGTTTTTCCTTAAAAAAAAAAAAACAAAAAACAAAAAAACAAACAGGTTGTGAGGATTGATGGACGTGTAATTGGTGATGGCACAGTTGGAGCTATTACTAGAAGACTGCAAACTTGTTTCAAGAAGCTGACTACTGAAGAAGGGCTTGGGGTGCCTATACCTGCCTATCATTAGCAAGCCTGAATCCTGAAATCACACAACACAGGTTTGCTAACTGGTTGAAATTATCATCAATCATTACGCACAAGTTGGTGGTTTTATTTGTTAAATACTTTGACAATGAAAAATCAAACATTTTTTTTTCTTCTTCTTAGCATAACTGTGGTATCCAAACAACTTCAGTCATCAGAGTTTTTCTTTGCTCTGTTTTGTTAATTGCTATAACATGGTTTTCATTAAGCAGACACTGGAATGGAGAAAGAGATGGAAGTTGACTTCGGGAGTTTAAAAAGAAAAAGATGTGGAGTAGTTTGATGAGTGTGAGTGACAGAGTGTCATCCTAATAAATAAACTGAAAACAAGTTGTGCAATATGTATATGCATGCATGTAAAATTATGAATGAATTTTGCAAGGTTTTACCTTTCAAGTGAGTGAGTGGGTGGCTTTATTTTGGTTAATTACATATCTGGAACTGCACACTTCCATAAGCTTATTTAGGGTGGAGGGAGTCATTCCCTCCCAACTCACTCAAACCATTGGTATATCTTTTCCAACCCATAACATATGGAAAGTTGGAAACCATATCTTTCTCAACTCACTTGCCACATCATTCTTTTTTATTTAATTAAATTATAAAATATAAATTAAAATAAATCATAACATTTTTTCATTTAAAAATAAACTTTTGTTAATTTAAAACAAAAAAAAAATCTAAAATAATATTAAAAATAACATTTAATTAAAAAACCACACTACAAATAAAAAAATATATGATACTTATAAAACACGATAATTAAAAAAACACACTGAAAAAGACAAAATAATTAAAATCCTATCTGCAAAGTAATGTCAAATCAGTAGTCGTTCAGTCTCTAAATGATCTCTTTGAATTGTGTTTCTTTTTTGAATGTTGCTTGAACTAGCATTATTTTGAAAAAGAAATTGTGCAGTATAAGACAATGCAGGTAACAAATTATTGTTGATAAGTTCTCCTCAGATGATGAACTATCGTTGTTGCATTCCATTACTATTTTCCTCAAATAAGTTTTACCGCTAGCCATACTGTTCATCCTACGCTTATACATGCAATTGAAAGCGTTACATTTCTTTTGGAGGTCTTTCCATTTTGAATCTACTTGGTGTCGTGACCGATCCGAACCTCCAGTTTAAACATTAAAATGCTCTAGAACCCGATCCTAAAATGCATAGAACCTTTTTTGATTTCCATGTTCTTTATCTAGAGAACAATCGACATATACCCTAGCCAAAGCCAACTCTTGGTGTTCTACCCATTTCTTTGACTTTTGACGGTTTGTATAGTTGCGTTTTTTCTTAGCAACGGGTTCCAACTCCTCGTTGGTTTCTTCTTTGTTTCTTTCGGAACCGGGTCATACTAGACCTGCCAGATTCTACGTTTCGAGCATCACGGAACTGGAAATTCTCGGGTTAAGAAGATTGGAATTGGGTTGCTGGAACCCTTTGAGAAAATTGATTACATGGATTATAACTCAGATTTTCCTCTGAAAGCCTAAATGTGTTGTAAGATTGTTGCACCGGGTAATATTATTGTGGATAGTTTTGGTTTTGTTGATAGTTTTGGTATTGCTAATAGTTTGGATTTTGAAATTTTGAAGAAGAAAATGGAATAATTTAACTTGAATCGTCTTGTGTGGATTTACGTGTTTGGCTCGAACATGCTTGTTTAGCTTGTATAGCATTTGTTTTATTTTAAAAGAAAACAACAAAAAAAAAATATAAAATAAATAAATAAATATTATGCAAAAATTCTCTGCAAAAGAGAGCATTGTGTGGTCAGAATCATATTCACATTAAATGTTCATATCTTTTATAGCATATATCTTGTACATCATCTGTTTTATTAAAACAAAAAGAAAAAGAAAAAGATAGAAAGGGACGAATAAAGAGCAAAATCAATTCTTTCTTCTGCATGAATATTACATTGTGTAGTCAAAATCATGTTCATATGCATGTACGATATTAACTTACGGGTTGGTGAATCCATTGCATGCCTTTAATATATCAAACCTGTTGAACCTCACAATTGAAGGGACCATCACTTCCCTTAGGGAGGAGGGAGTCGTTTCCTCCCAACTCACTGAACCCACTGCCATATCAGTTTTTATCTTTTATTTTTCTTCATCTTTCCCAACCCACAACACACGAAAACCCTATCTTTTTCAACTCACTCAACCCAATTAAGTGGAGAGAGAGAGGGGATGGTACCGGTGGTAACTCTTCTGCTAATTAAGATTTTATTTTGATTGTTTTGTATTTTTTTTTAATTGAATGGGTTGAATGCGTTGAGAAAGATAGGATTTCCGTGTGTTGTGGGTTGGGAAAGATAAAAAAAAATGAAAAAAAAAAACTGATGTGAAAAAAAAAAAAAAAAAAAAAAAAAAAAAAAACTGATGTGAAAGTGGGTTTAATGAGTTGGGAGGGAATGACTTCATATCCTTATTGCATGTCATGTCTATATGAGCTATTAAGTACAACAAATAAGTTAGAATTTGATTAAAAAAACAAGCTAGAATTGCTTCAAAATATCCAACAATGTAAGCTTAATCAATAATAATATTAGCATATATATAACTAAGGGCTGGAAAACTTGATAAGAAAATTCTGATTTATTATGTATTTAAACTCAATAAATTCATTTAAGTTGAAAGGATTATTAACTTTGCCATGGGAATCAGAACACATACAGATACTGGGCATTAAATCAAAATTTGATTAATCAACACTATTAAAACCTTTTTCAAACTAATAATAGTCGTATAAGTTATTTCATTCCATATCCAATGGAAAATTTATGTTTATTTCATCGAGGCGGGAGTTGAATCAAATTGGACTATATTACCCATCTTGATCTCTGAAATGTAGAATTCTTGGAAACTCATAATGAATATGAATATGCCAATAATTATTAAGTTTTGAGAGGCATAAATAAAAACCAACCAGCAAGTCCAATAACCCACCCCCTGTTAAGACTAATTAAGGTGAAACTAGTGGGTGAAACTGAAGGTGGAAGGATGATTTCATTGCACCTGTATGTATGGTATTTATTGGTGTAACAGGAGGTGCAAAAGAAAAGTTGGTAGAAAGAAAGAATGATATGACCAAAATCCTTATCTGAAAAAAGCACAGCTTTATGACATCATCTCAGATTCACCAATCCTAACAACAATATTCTCTCACCAATAAAGGATGATGGATAACATAGCATAACAGGTCAGGTCACCACTCAAACTAACTAACTAACGATACATCTGACTACTATCATACTGACCATAACCTGCTTGTGGCTGTGACTGAGGCTGAGGCTGTGGCTGTGGAGTTGCATATCCACCAGCAGTTTGAGTTTGAGGAACAGACTGATCATAGCCAGGCTGAGCTGGAGCTGGAGCCGGAGCCAGAGCTGGTGCTGGTTGAGAATAAGCAGTAGGCTGAACAGGTGGCCCATATCCCATCCCTGGACCACCACCACCATACCCCTGATCCACAGCTGGCCCTTGGTAACCATAACCTCCAGTGTTTGGAGCTGCTGCTGCAGCTTGTTCACCGTATCCAGGTTGTGTCGAAGGGTACTGACCATAACCACCAGTTGGAGGAGCATAACCAGGTGCCGCCTGTTGTCCATACCCAGAAACCGGCGGAGGAGGAGCGTAACCACCAGGGTGACTATACCCATCATTATTAACAGGAGCAGGGGCAGTAGTACCATACTGAGGGTAAGGTTGTTGGGTGGGCCCAGTTGACATAGGGTATGGCTGCTGTTGACGAGGTGGAGGTGGTCCGTACGGTTGACCATAGGGTCCCTGTTGTTGTTGTTGTGGCATGTTGTAGGCTAGGGGCTTACCATACTGATCAACCTGCTGCTGTTGCTGACCATATCCTTGATTTTGAGGGTAAGTTGAAGGTGGAGGCTGGGTAGCTTGGCCTTGTCCTCCATATGAAGAATATGAATGTTGACCCATGGGCCCCTGGTTGTGATCATACCTGGGTTCACCGTAACCTTGTCCTTGCCCCCCATACCCCCCCTGTGGTGCAGTCTGCCCGTAATCTGGTCCATAGTTGTAGTTTACTTGAGAAGGAGGAGGTGGGCCCATTCCCATTCCCATTCCCATTGAGTTAGGGTGGGACTGCATGGGATTGGGAGGTGGTGCACCACCGTAGTAGTCGTAACCGTAACCAGTCTGTTCAGGCATATTTGTTGGAGGTGGTCTTTGGTCCCAGCCATAATTGTTTTTTGGTGGCAGAGGTTGTTGTGGTGGGTAATTTCCATAACCTGAGGAGGAATATGGTGGGTTTTGGGATGGATAGGATCCACCTCCACCTCTTGAGGGTGGTGCTGAATAGTTGTTATTATACCCACTTGCATGTGAATGTGAATGTGAATGGTGACCACCGCCTCTTGGTCCTCCCCAATTAGACCCGGGTCCACGTTGACGCTGGTTGTAACCACCTGATGGTGTTGATGACCTTGTTGGCTAATGTTGTAGCATCAACACAAAATAACCACAAGTCAGTATCATGGTATATAAGAAAACAAAAATACAAGTCAAAGATAACATAGTCATTATAATCTACAAGAATGAGAGCAAAAACACAATTCTCAAGGCAGAAGATACGTGTGAATAATATCATCTTCATCTCTGGAAGCATAACTTATAAGCAACACCAACACATGACTATTCCCTGGTGAAATCTGCTAATTACTCGTAGTTCCAACTAAAACTACATTATTATTTATAATCACATATAACAATATTAAATAGGATTCAGCTAACAACATGCTTTACGTAACAATTTGCTTCTAATTAAGAGCAGATAAACAGACTTAAACAAGTATACATGGGAATGGTTTTCAAGATAAGCAAAAGAAATGGCAATTTGGTTCATCAACCATGCAGATATCAACTCTCACATACTTAGATAAAGTGGAACAACTTCTTATTACTTCTAAAAACAAAAGATGTGCAGTCAGTAACAGGACCACATGATTAGAGCTAGATTACTTCAATTAATAAACTTGCCCCCCTCCCTAATAGATGACAACAGACACTACCATATGTCTCAATCAAGAAAGAAACAAATTAGGTTCAAATATCATCTAAATTATCCAGGCATGGTGCTTTCTTTTTCTTCCAAGACATAGCTCATGCATAGAACAAGGGGATGTGGTATAAAATAGTCTTTTACTAATACTAGTAGTAGTACTATCATTCATGGATCTTTGAGTCTTGAAGCAATCTTACCAATACCATTAACTTCCTTCAAAAGCCAAGATTTATGTGTGAAACTGATACTGATACTGATACCTTTCCTCAGTGGATGAATGAGAGATAGAATGACTGACTAATGGTTGTTTATTGCTACACCAAGAAACCAATGCTGACCCAGTGTCAGGAAGTAAAAGCCAAATCTGCATTTTTAAAAGCCAACCAATTCCAAAAATCGGCATCTTCAAAACAAATAAATCATCGCATTGCATGGCATGGCAGCAACCCATGTCTCATTTTCAAATCAACCAACCTCATTCAATCATACATCATGTTGTCAACACTCATGAGCTTACAAGCAATCTTGCTCCAACCCTATAACTACTGACACCACTCGATACTCAAGAAGCAGAGCAACTACACAACCAATGGCAGAAACTAAGAATGATTTCATGTCAAAGCTCAGCTGTTGTAGCAATGGATTAAGAAAAAAAAAACACAGATATACTACTAATGTACCATCAGAATATACATATAATGGTAAACCGTGTGAAGACGTTAAGAGCATCAAGATAAACTTAAGTACACGATACTTCTAACCAAGATCATACTGTAGTAACCTAGTGCATACACTTACACATGATAGAACTTCATGTAAAATCGGTATCTATCAATGAACTAATAACCAAATTTACAGTAAACAGAACCTGAAAACTATTAAGAATTTAATATCCAAATATGAGTGATTTATCAAGGATTGATATAAATTTTTTGACTATGAAACACAAATCAGGCAAGGAAATAACCAAAAAGATGTTGCCCCTTGACACACACAGCTATTAAAGCAATATCCGCAGAAACTACATATCAAACAATAAAGACTACTTCAAGACATTCAAAAACACTATAAAAACAATGTTCACGCATATCAAATATGCCTACAATAAAAATCAGCAAATCTAGAAACCATCATAATATAGAAGCATATTGCAATTATTAAGTCAAAAGTAACGGATGTGCACAAACCTGTTCCATCACTTCCTTGATCAATTCTTTTGCTGTCTCAATCTGTTTCCTATCACCGGTGACTCTCACGGTTCTTTCTCTAGATTGGTCCCCATCAGGAAGATGTTGAGGAATCAACTACATTATGCATAGCATAACAGATTCAGAAAAGTATATCAAATTAGGTCTTTCATCACACAGGCAAAAGTGTCAAGCCATCTCATAAACTACCTGAATGCGTGCTCCAGACCGTGTCTGCAGGTTTTTAATAGTTTCCCCACCTTTCCCAATTATTACACCAACCTACAGGAAATAAAAAAAAATTTAAGAAGTTACAGAAATCCAGAGATAAGAGATATGGGGATATGAAATTGCAAAGTAACCTTTTCATTTGGAACTTGTATGTGAACTTGTTCTCCAAATCCCCCTGAAGAATGGGCACTAAAACCTCTGGCAACCAAAGAAGGGGAACCACCAGCATCAGCCTGCAAGATGAAAACTTAGCCTCAACATATACAGGCAATACAAATTTTAAAGAACATTAAAATAAAAAATATTACACCTCTGCTATAACATCTTTTATCAGCCGCTCAGCCTTATTTATATTCTCTAAAGAACCTATTAACTCCACAGGCCTGAAAGCCGAATCTGGATCAACATCAGAGTCCCGTGTGATTTGAATCCTTGCCCCCGAACTATATTGCAAGGTTCGGATGGTGTCACCACCCTTGCCAATTAAAACACCAACCTGCTCCAAACAATCCATGTAACTCTTTAAAGTGAAAAAGGTATAACTTAACTAGTCAACATAAAAAGTCAGGAAGCTCACCTTATTACTTGGGACTTCCATTCTACGTGAAGTAAGTTGGTCAGCCGAAGCAGATTGCTCCTTCAAATCAGACTCATCTTCCTGTAAACCAACATCTGTAGTGGGATCCTGATATTCTACTCCATATTCCTGTTGCTCCTCTTTGGGTGACTCTACAGGATTCTCAGCAGCTTGCAGTTCCAATGAACTTGCCAGGGGTTCGTCAGTTACAGATTCTTTGTTCACATCATCCAAGGGTTCATTGGACTTTTCTTGATTCTCCTCCAACTCGGTATTCTTCACAGAATCTGATGGTTCAGCGATGTCTTCCTTTTCTTCATCTACCATTTCCTCCTGGTGTCCATTCTCGGTAGTTTCTATTAGTCATATGAGTGAAAAACAAGTAAGGTTACAATATAGTCAGAGATTGTGCTTCAAATTTCAGCGAACATTTCGATGTAAAGTATTTTCGTCTGTTATTTCTCATCATATATATCAGTCCATCAAGTTAATCGTCATACAGGCATTTAAATTGAATCTTACATTCCCTCTTGTCATATCAAAGAACTAAAAATGAAAAGTGGATTGTGTAAACAAATATGCACCAAGGCTTTAGAACAAATTTTTGAAAACATTCAAGACCCAAGGTGGGGAACTAAAGATCATGTAAAACAAACCACAGTGGTAATGCAGTGATTTGAGAAAGACACAATGTCCCGTTACCTTCGCCCTTCCCTAAAATCACTTCTCATACTCAACTAGAAAGACCTGGTTTCAAGGTTTCTAGGCGTGGGAGTAATTTCATGGCATGTACATCACGCATAACATGTAATTCAAGAGACGTCAAATACTACGTGAAAACGACGACGACATACTCAGAAACATACCAGAACCGTCTGAATTGTCCTCGAGACGAGGTCGTTTCGCGTCTGGATCTTCGGTAGAAGCAGCATCAGCGTCTCCGTCGGCGTCGCCGTCACCATCAGCATCACCATGACCGTCGGCCAGCGACTGTGAATTGCCATTGGACTCGGCGGAAGCCGGTGGTAGCTCGAACGGTTCGCTATCTAATTCATCGAGTTTCCGCTTGTGATCAGACGGAGCAGGGCTTGCTGAGCCCATAACCTCTTCGTCCCCCATCGCAGAGTAGATCCGAGTTTTAGGGTTTCAGTAAGGGTTCGTAAGATAGGTGCAAAGTAGTCTCTTCTGTTTCTTCCCCTGGGATGATTCAGGGTCTTTTATACATACGGCCCTCGGATGAATATTTTCTTTCCGTTTTGGTCCCTGGACAGACGGACAGTGGAAGTAAAAGTGGGTGGGAGTGTGGATGAAATAGGGCTGAATGTAAACCGGCCCAGTTGGAATACTAATTTAGGCCCGTAAAAAAAGCTTGGGTCCAAAATACATTATATTTTGTTCGTCATATATGTAGCGATTAGCGAAGTGCATACAGGTTTTCTAATTTAACCCAGGTTTAAAATTAGTTTGGCCTATCTCATTAGGGAGCTGATATTTTTACGAATATTTTTGATGCATCACCATTGGCCATATCCAACTTCTTCTCTTTTTACTAGCGTCAACCACCTCACCTCCAGCCATCTATGACTTCTTCACATCCCATAATGGAATCTACAAAGAAATTGTATGAACAAGACTACAAGAGCCAAGTGTTTTCTCGAGTAAGAATATATATGTGGTCTTTACCATTCGTTTTTAGCTTTCCCAATTAAGAAGTGATTTCCCTAAGTATTTCAAAGCACTAAAACCAATTTAATAATTTGGTTTAACAACCCTAGGGTTGTCTTATATATAACTTATTAATTTAGGTATTTTTTATGACAGTTTGTCGGTCTGTTGACCTTAACTCAATTATTGAAACTTCAATCTCGTCGATTCAAAGTTTCACTATAAATAAGCAACTTTATCATGCTCATTTCATCAACACAACTATGTCTCTCTTCTATTAAATGAATCATTACAAAAATAATCAAGTTTCAAGATGATTTATCCATTTTGTTAATCGTGCCTACAATATTCATGTTGCTTCTCATCATGATCTTTATTTCCAGATGAAGAGTTTTGTATTTTTATAAGTTTATATGTAATGGTGGTTCCACCACTGCTCTTTTGTGCGATTTTAATTATTGTACTTAAATTTTGGTTTTTATCGAGGATGAGGTCGGAGGTTGCAATTCCTACGGAAAATTATCATTTTGGTCTAAAAAAGTTTGGACTAGCACCAGAGGTCCAAACTTTTTATTTTATTACGGTTTTGGTCAACTTTTTTTGTAAATATTTAAACTAATGGTTTTGCCCTTATTATTTTGATTTTATTTTTCTTTTAGTACAACAATTAAAAAATAAAAGCAAAAAAGAAAAATAAACCCCATCCCAATCCCAATCCCCTCCCCATTCTATTCCTGTTACTAGACTAGTCTTCCCCATTCTTCACCTTATTGCCCTCCGATAAACATCTCCACCACTAGTCAACACAGCCGCCACCAGTTAACCCCTACCAACACCACTGGTTACCATCGCCACCACCCTCGATATTCCTGCGAAGACCCTTACCGAACCAACGCCTCTTTCTCCCTCCACCCCCTATCTTCTCTGACTCATATCGACGAACATCACATTCTTCTCCCGCTGAGACCGACGAACACCACCTTCCAGCGACATTTAGGGTTCGCTATTTACAAGATCGACGGAGTACGAGGTCGAGTTGTAGTAGATCTATTCGTCGTGTATGAATCTGAATATGTTTGTTGTTGAAACGAAAACCCTAATCCATATGATATAGGTGGTGACGCTAGGGTTTTCGGTACGGATATGGATCTATTCGTCGTATACAATCCCCTCAAGAACACAAAGTCACTGGAGCCAGAGTCTCTAAAATCCTAACTCTTCAGATCTCGGTGGGTAGTGGCAGAGACGATGGGGGCTAAAGATGGGGATGAAAATTATGTTACTGTCGAATCTGGAATGCTCATTCTTTGACGATATAAATCTAAAAGACGATGAAGTTGGTGAACACTGATGGCGATACTGTGATTCAACGAAGGAGACGATCAAGTCGGAGAAGACGAAGGAAGGTGTCGGTGGTTTCAGTGGTTTCTAACGTAAATGGTGACTGCAGCGGTGGTTTCGATGGTTTCCATCGAATATGGTGGCAGTAACGATGGTGGGTTCCGATGATGATTGTTTCTGGCAAGGTGTGGTTTTCGGCGAAAATGTAGAGAGAGAGAGAGAGAGAGAGAGAGAGAGAGAGTCTTGTATGTGTGGTGGGGGTATCTATGGGTAGGGTTATATTTTATTGAGTAAATTACACGAATGGTCCCTATGGTTTAGGGTAATTTGCGCGTTTGGTCCCCAACTTATTTTTTTAACTCGGAAGGTCCCTACTGTTTGTTTTTGTTACGCGTTTGGTCCCTGTCTTACCTAAAAAGACTATTTTGTCATTGATTTTTTAATTTATTTAAATAAGCACACCCCCAACCCCACCCCTCTCACCTTACCTTACCTACTCCACCATTTTTCTCTATTTAAATAATAGTCTTTTTTAGGTAAAATAGGGACCAAGCGCGTAACAAAAACAAACAGTAGGGACCAAACGCGTAACAAAAACAAACAACAGGGACCTTCCGAGTTAAAAAAATAAGTTAGGGACCAAGCGCGCAAATTGTCCCAAACCATAGGGACCATTCGTGTAATTTACTCTATTTTATTTTTTGATTTATTTTTATTTTTCTTTATTCAGAAAAAAATAAATCGAAAAATTGAAAAGAAAAAAAATTAAAGACAAAATTATCATCGTAAAAAAATTAAAGTTTAAAGAAAATTGGATAAAAATAATAACAAAATAGAAAGTTTGGACAAAATAACAATTTTAGCTACTCAGAGACCATTTGTGCGGTTTTGTGAAAGTAAAATAACCAGAATGCCCTCTTGTAACCTATAATCAATTTACGGACATCGACCGTCCATCACAGCCATCGTGCTTATTCTCCATCGACTTGGCTTGTTCTTCTCCAGCACCGCTGCTTCTCCTAATCTGTTCTTCACCGTATAGACTCCATCTCCTCCGTCAGTTTGCTTCTACATTGGATTCCTGATTTCGAACTGCAATAATCGGTTATAGGGATAAAAAAATCAAGATTAAAAGGGAGACGCACGGAAAAGAGGAGAAGGCCTGTTATCGCCTTGTTTAGTATTGCATATCACCTCCCTGAAACTTCCTGCGCTGATCAATCCCAAATCCGACATCAAACCCACTAGTAAGTAATTTCAATTTATTGTTTCTAGTACCTGTGGCTGAAGCAATTTATTTCTAGTACCTTTTTTGCACCAATCCGAATTTCTGTAAGTAATTCTCGCTTAAAGAATGATTGCCACCACATAAAGTTCTCTGCTATTGTTTCTAGTACCTTTGGGTTGTTTCTTATGGCTAGATCATGTTTTAACTGATGCTACTTGAATCTTTCCTTGAACACTCTTGTAGGAACTGTTAGCTTATAGTGGTGGCAATTGTTATCATTTTGGGCTTGCATTTGGTTATGTGGTTTTGCAAGAAGTTTATGATCATGAACATATGTTGTTAAAGATGAATGTGCATGAATATCACAAATCAATTAAATAATTATTGAAGTTAATAAAAATTGTGATGTTATTTATGTAAATTTTTGTCAAAAAAATGATTTCGTATAAATGATTAAAGATAAGGCATTGTATGTAAAAAGCAAATATGTCAAATATATAAAGATGTCTTCTTTGGTCATTTTACACATATAAGTGCTTTTTTGGTCATTTTACACATATAAGCACTTTTTACCAAACACTCCAAAAAGTTCTTATAAACTTATAGATTTTTGCAACCACATAAGCCAATTCAAAACACTTTTTATAAAAAAATTTGTTTTGCTACCACATAAGCTGGTAAGCACTTTTTCAAAAAATGCTTTTTGTTTTGAAACACAATCCCAAACACCCTCTAGAAATTACTGAAATTTGAGGTTGGCTCTTTGACTTCTTTAGCATCTGTTCCATCTTAAATTAGGGTTTGATTCATTAGGGTTTTATAGTATCCCTGGCTGATGTTTTTTCACATATTTCTTTTAAATGAAATTACTTGATAACAGTTGAATTAATCATATATTGAGAGAGTTTATTTTTGTAAGATGGAGCAAGAGGTGATAGAATCAGAGATGGTGTTACCTACACACCTAAGTTTTAAAAAGATTCAGATGTACGAGAAGTACCCAAAAGGTCAAGCTAGAGGGAGGCATTGGAAACATCTCAAGCAGATCATACAAGCTGAAAATTACCAAAATTATCCTGCTGATGAACCAAATTGTGAGTACTACTACTTATCAATCTGTATTGGTAGAAACCTGGGATATTGATATGTTTCATATTGCATCAGTTTACACATTTGTGATAATGTGGAGTATTGTCATTTGATTTACTGTAGGTAGGCCTACTTCTCCTAAAAGGTTTCGTCTCAATAAATTTAGTGAAATAACTATCTAGATTTTTTTACAAGTACCATATTTTTGATGTTGACATGGTAATCTTTTTTTCATTTTGAATTGTGATTATATAGAATTAGGATTTGGCAGTATGTATATCACTGGAATAAACATGAGTACATGTACAAATGGCAGTGTTAGCATATCAAGGGACTAAATTCGTAATAATTCTTTTTTCTAGGATTGTCAACCTTGAGATTAGAGAATTTATTGAAAAGCTTTAACGATATTGTTTTTTAATCCAAAGAAACCAACATGTCATTGATTGCCTTTTAGAAGGTGTTCCTTTTTGTTAGGATTTTAGTAGAAACCTTTTTTTTTAATTGACATTATACTGTTTGGGGATGTCAATACTTATCTATTCACTTAGCATGTGTATATGATTTTGCAGATGTTAATATTGAATCTCCACCTTCGATGCACCCTCGGAAGCAAATTTGTGATATAACTGGATTTGAGGTATGTAAATTAGGCATGGGGTTAAATAGCAATATACTTCCATTGATTTGTTTATCATAGGTCATTCAAATAGAAAGCAATTTTCAGTGGTATAAGTGGGTAGAGTTTTTAAAGTATAATGTCCTAATGCTAATGAAAGCACATCTTTCAAAAAACAATGGCTTAATGATGTAGAAAGATGTATATTTGTGTAGGATGCTATAAATGAAAGTAGGTTGGTATTTGTGGTAAAATGAAATGTATGATTTTGCAATGCAGGGACCTTATAGCGACCCAAGAACCCATCTGAGGTATGCAAACACAGAAGTGTTTAAGGTGATCAGATCGCTTCCTAACGAGTATGTGCAAAGATATCTTGCTCTCAGAAACGCAGCAGTTGTTCTCAAGTAATATAAAATTCATTTCACCATTCCATTTGATGTGATACAATGTCTGTGTTACTATTTGATCCTTTCGGAGCTTGTTAACATTTGAATGAATATATATATATTTAACCGACTTTCAACTGTTTAAGTTTAACCCATTTCATCTGCTTTGATTTTCTAGCCAAGCTTTTATATGTTATCTAATTCACCGTTTGATGATAAAATATGGCCGAGATTAACCCATTGTAAGTAAGCGGTTGGGTATGACTCTCTGTTTGATGATTCAATTGATAAGAGTCTCGGTAATCAGGCCTTGTTGACTCAATCAACAACTTCTAAATGAAGGGTCAAAATTCACTTACTATTTTTTCTGTTACAACTTACTCCTTAAGCTTAATCCTAACTATGTCATTTTACATGAAACTTCTTTTCTCTTGCAACTCAAGAACGCAGTTAATAAAATTCTCTTTCCATCTCTTTCTCTTTCTCTTTCTTTCCCATCCCCTCCCTTTCCTTCCCCCTCCTCAGTCCTCAAGAACAAGATGTTTAGATATAAATATTGCATACCTTTAATCCAAAATAGGAATGGAAATGGGGATAGGGTACATATTCGAACCCAAAAACAAAAAATGTTCCTATAACCAATTTGAATAAGTCACTAAAACACTGATTAAAAGTATGAGTTAGGTGGACTCATGTTTCAACAACACTATCATATACTCATACGAATGAGGTAAGGGGTTGTAAGATAATCATCGGGTATGAAGACTCTTTTCGTAGAGAACCTCCAGAAAAAAAAAAGTATAAAAATACAAAAAGGGGTAAAATAAATAAAAAAAGAAATATTGTAGTGCGTCCAAGACAAAAAGATCCTTGCATATAAAACATCAGTTCACAATGGAAAAAAAGAAAACAATAATGTAAGTCTAAAAAAATACGGATAAACAAGATATGTCTTTAAGTAGATAGGGAAACTTGGAAGGGTCAACCACTATAACATAAATCGATAAATAAGTAGTGAAAAACACTAAAACAAGCAGATAGCATACAATAATAACACTTGTTGAAAGTAGTAGGAAACATGAGTAAATAGGTGAAAACTGACAAGCAAGCAACACCCTAAAATAGGTCACTACCAGGGGTGGAGGCAGTACAGGGACTAGCAGGTGTTAGCAGGTGTGCTGCCCACTCCAACATGTTTTATTTATCTTATATACTATTACTTATAAATCTATTAATTATTTTAAGCCCAAAATAAAAAATAATTCCAAGCCCAACGTCCCCCTTAGCCCAATTTCCTTACTTTTGTGGTGAGAACAATTATAATATGCATTTCAATAACAAACACATCAATTATAATTTCACGGCAATTGCGAATCGGAAATTACAAAGGGTGCTCCTATTAGCACGAATAAATTCGTGTATAATCAATGATTACAATCAATCCCATCACATTTGTTATTTTGGCAATTTCAATTCTTTTTATATTTTTTGATTTTAGTTCCTTTAGCTTAGATGCAAGCTATATATATATATATATATATATATATATATATATATATATATATATATATATATATATATATATATATATATATATATATAACTTGCATATATATATATAACAATTTCAATTCTTTATATATATATATATATATATATATATATATATATATGTGTGTGTGTGAATATACGCAACAAAGTATATAAACTTAGGTATCTAAATTCACCGTACTAAATCTTTTTGTATCATATATGGGTTGTAATCGTCCAAAGTTTTTAAAATTCAACTTTTAACTTGATTTATTTTTAAGGATTTTAGAAATTTTATCATTATCTTAATCTTACATAATTTTTTGCAAATGTAATATATATATATATATATATATATATATATATATATATATATATATATATATATATATATATATATATATATATATATATTAGACTTTTACCCACGCCAAGTGACGGGTGTGAATAGTTTGTTTCGGTGATTTGTTTTTTTCGTCGAGTAAACTACTATAAAGTATCCTTTTATTGGCACGAATGTATCGTGTAAAAGTGATCATGATTTTGACTGATTGCAATAAACTACTATAAATTTCTATCAAGCTCATATATATTTACAGTTAAAATAGTAAACTAATCATAATTCATAATGTTTTAAATGATTATTGAGTTAAATACATTTAAATTTCTAAATAGACAAGTCTAAATGAAGGAATATAAATAAACCTTTGTTTGTATTCGTTCAATTCGTTTTCGTTTACTTTTTTATTTGTTCGGTTAAATTAAACGAACGCAAATAAACATACATTTGTTCTTGTTTGTTCAGTTCGTTTATATGTAGAGAAAATGATTATTTTTATTATTCATAATAACCGAATTCTAAATTATTTTGTTGTTTTTTTAGTAACAAAGAAAATGATTATGTTATTATGATTTTATAGTATATTTACTAATTTTATAGTATATCTACTGATTCTTTATGATTTTAGTTAAAGAAAATTAGACATAACCACCATCATTAGTAATTAGTATATATATATATATATATATATATATATATATATATATATATATATATATATATATATATAGAGAGAGAGAGAGAGAGAGAGCTAGGTTCAAATGTTTCTAACAGCTATTGTGTTTCTAAATGTATCAATGAGAAGTTAAGAAATAATAAATAATTAAATAAATCATTTAATGGTATTTTGGACCTTTTGTACTTTTAATTAAGGGATCATTTAATTGAAATCCTGCAATTAAGGAAATAAAATAAATATATTTGACCTAGTCTCTCTCTTATATCCTGTTTTATATCAACGGGACTTATTTTTTTTCATGGATCGACAGAAGGTCTAATGTTCCTAGTTTTTCATAGAGACCAAGTAATCTTCTAGTCTTTCAATTCCATTCCATAGAAAACAAGTTTTTTTCTTCGTTCTTCCAACTAGCCAATTTCTACAATTTCAACTTTTAGTTTTAGATTTTTATAACGATTAGAGTTGGGGTTTGCATTCTTGAAGGTATAGTTTCTAGAGAACATTTTGGCACTGCTCTAGCCTTTTCTTTTCCTTCTTGCTAGTATTAATTTGTATTTTAAAATGGGCTTATTTTTGTGAAATTTGAATTCATTCTACAGTATATTCCCTTTAAGCTAATTAAGCTAGTTCTGTGAGAATGACTTTCTTTCCTCATCATTGGGTGTTTATTCTTATCTCCAATTGTTTCATTCTTTAAGAATAATTATTTCATTCTTTAAGAATATTTTGTATCTAATGTATTCTTCTATTTGAATAATGTGTAGAGAGTATTATAATCTTGGAGAATCACATAAGAATGATTCTGCCAGAATTGTATTTCCGGTATAATCACATAAGAATGATTATGGTAGAATCACATAAGAATGATTTTGCAAGGGTTGTAAAACAATTGGCTGATGTGTTAACATGATTTTTGTTTCTTATGTTTTTCAGATGTTTCAAGTTTTACCTGGGGATCACTTACCATCTTCGAGTTTATCTCCTTTTGCAGCTCCTTGTATAAAATCATTCTCATACAATACAATTCTGACAGAATGTCAATCTCACAAAATGTCAATCTCATAGAATGCTAACATATTTTGAAGTGGCTTAGAGGTCAAACATACACAAGACATCTAGGAATGAAACAAGAAAGTGAATGAGGATTCTTTCAAGAATGTCGATATTTTTTTTGCAAGAGATTTCAATAATGAATGTAATTTATGTTCATAGTTGTATTCTTTAAAAATGAATGTAATTACTGATTCTAAACTATTAAACTTCGTCTTATATAAAATTTGTATTCATTGAAAATTATTAGTCTTGATAATATGTGTTTATAATATTATGTGCATAGTTGTATACCATTCTGACAGAATTACAGAACATCATTCTAACAAAATGACATTCTGATAGAATAAGATCGGTTTATGCTTACAAATTACGTTTGAAATTGAATTAATTTGAAAAAAACCAGATTTTTTAAATCAAAATCATTAATTATCCCATAAATCTCAATTTTTCCTTTTTTAAATTTGTCTCAATTGACTAAAATGCCTTTATGCTGAAATTTGTGTGATTATATGGTACATGTTACCCTATTGTAATATCATAGACCCTCAGATCATGACCTTTGATTTAATTCCATCTGGTGGTCCAGATCTGTACATTCTGACACACAATAGTTAGTAAAAACAAAATAACCTAACCATATATATATATATATATATATATATATATATATATATGTGTGTGTGTGTGTGTGAAATTAAAAAAAAAGAGTAGAAGTTCAAGACTAAAACCATTAAATAGTAAAATAAATAAAAAAATAAACTTAAATTAGTAACTTTAATTATTAAATAACTTTAATTCCATAAAAAATAAAAAAATAAACAAATATTTGTAGGATGTTAATATCCTTGACGTCATCTTTTTAACAATCGTAATTTAATATATTATTAATATTATTATTATGGATATTGAAAGCGTATAGGGCAAATTTTGAAAGTTTTGTAGAAGTAGAAGGAGAAGAAATGAAAATTTAAATTAAAACTAATATTCACTCATAATGATTGATACAGTGATTGACGTTACTCCACTTTTATAAACTTTAATTCCATAAAATATAAAAAAATAAACAAATTTTTAAAGTTTCGTGTATTTAGAACTTTTATCGTGCATTTAGAATTACCCAATTACAAATCTTCAGCAATTGACAAAGAAACTACTGCAAATTACATTCACGTCACTCTTTTACAAACTTCAATTTGAAGAAGAGGTAATTTCTAATTCTTATTAGTTAATATTTACGTTATTTTTTTTTTAAATTTATGGTTAATATTTTTTTTGAACAATATAATTTGTAATTAATGATTGTATTATGATTGGTTAATTTGTTTCTTAATTCTTATTTCTTATAATAATAAGGTAAATCGGAACAATAATATATATATATATATATATATATATATATATATATATATATATATATATATATATATATATGTTAATATTTATTAATTCACCCTAGTAACATTACTTTTTTTCACTGTCACGAAGGTCGAAGATAATCAATATTCTTGCTTCCTTATCAAAACTATTGTGTCGGTCTTGAATCTACATCTTCAAGTGTTAATCGTAAGTCCCCTAACTGCAATCTTTATATAGTAAAATGACGTATTTTAATGAGGTTTAGTATCTAAGCTTAGGTGAGGCTGTAATGTATATTCGCTTTTCCCACATATATATATATATATATATATATATATATATATATATATATATATATATATATATATATATATATATATATAACGAAAAGAAGATATTAATATATGAGAATCGATTCTTATGGTCGTTTGAAAAGTTTTGAAGCTTGGTTCTTGCAAAAAGAGATGTAGTTCCTATTTGTCGACTATGTCATTCCAATATTTTTTTAATATATATAAGCCCATTTATCCTAAAATCTTGGCTCCACCCCTAGTCACTATTACTTACTACTTAGGCACCCACTTATAAGCCTCCATTGTTTCCTATATAAGGTCATGTCCTCTAGTAAGAGCTAATCATTAGTAGTAGTTAACCCCTTCAAGTCCAATCTCACACTGTGTTTCCACTTTCTCTACGGACGATCTCTCCTCCTCATAACTTCGACTGTAATCGTCTCCATTTTCCTTACAATTGCAGATGTTTGTCTTCTATGTTCATTCCCTTAATTTCTCTATGATCGATATAAGCCTAATGAAATCCTCTATGATCGATGCCACACTCAACGATGAGCTCAAGTTTCATGATGAACACTATTTTTTGGTATTTAAAAAAAAAACCCTACCTAGTCTACGAATATAAGCCCGTTGATTCATGGGTATAACTTTTTCTAACTTGGAACGAATGCAAAATGCTTGCGTGGAACAAAATATTTGGTGATATCATAAATTTCTCAATGTAAAAGAAAAACAAGTTAACATATATAAGACCAAAAACACTAATATTTCTTCGGAAACAAGTTCATATACATATGGGAAAAAACATTAATATTAACTTCTGTTATTTTCTTGGATTCTTTGTTACATGTGCGATAATTACTTGGGCATTTGAGAGATGTAATTATGTTATGGGGCTTTGAATGACTATAACATTAGTGCTGGTGTTGTTTGGTCTAATACTTGATGGTGAGTCGCTTGTGATATTTTGAAAACAATGTTGTCAAGTCAGACCGGTATAAATAAATATTAAAAGTTTTTCCAACATGTTTGGCGTATCGTAGAGTCGAATTTATGATAGAATAAGAAGTTTGGCTCGATGGTCCACCCGATTAAGAAGAACCGCCATGTAGAATATGGTAGTCTAATAGTCAACCCAAGTCATAATATTATCACATTACTACATATTGATGCCAATAGTAGAATGGGTATCCCAAAAACATTTTAACTGCTGTAATTTTACAAAACAAAGCAATAAGTTTTAAATTCTAACAAGAATAAGTAGCACATGAAACAGGTACTCTGGGATTAATGTCAATGGGACGACAGATTTTCTTTCAATCTCTCTTATGTACAAATGACAAAAATGCCCTCCTCATCCTCTTCATAAAAAATAGCCCTAAAAAGTTTGTCCAGTCGGTTGCATCATGTGTCCTCCCTTTCATTCACCATCATCATTCTACAACTCCATAACTTCATCTTTATCATGAGACAAGACATAACCAGCTTCTTTCAATTGTTGACTCAATCCATCCAACAAAGGATATATCTCAAATGCCTTAACATTCTTAGTATCAGCCACCAAAAACCGCATAAACCTCCCTCCTACATCCAACCAAGCACAACCAGGAACCTTACTAACACCCAATTCCCTCATCAAAACTCTAACTTTACCTAATTTCTCCCAACTCCCAGAATCCGCATACATGTTTGCCACCAATACATAATACCCCGAATTCCTTGGACGCAATTCCAACAGTTTTTCAGCAGCCATTTCTCCTAACTCTTTCTTTCCATGAATCCGACATCCTCCAATCACAGTCGCCCACATGGCAGGTGTTGCCTCATAAGGCATCTTTCTCATTGTTTCTTCTGCTTTTCCCAATAACCCAGCTCTCCCATAAAGATCAACCATACAAGAAAAATGCTCCAAACGAGGCACTATACCATAAACAGAAGACATATTTTCGAATAAAGTTTGACCTTGGTCAACTAGAGCAGAATGACTACAAGCTGAAAGAACAGCAACCATGGTCACATGATCTGGCTTTATGTTACACCTAATCATCTCTTCAAATAAATCAACAGCCGTTTTTCCCTCCCCTTGGATCCCATAACCAGCTATAAGTGAAGTGTATGTCACCTCATCCTTTTTGGTTAAAGAATCAAACAGTCTTTTAGCAAGCAAGATTTTCCCAGATCTTGCATACATGTCGATTAGAGAATTGAATAGTAATAAGTAATCTTTGAATCCCTCATGCCTTGTAATGTAGCAATGGAACTCTTTACCATGTTGTAGATTTGCCACGCGTGCACAAAGAGGAAGTATGCTTGCTATTGTCACGTAATTGGGATCAACACTGGAAAGAAGCATCTCCCGGAATAGAAATGAGGATTCCTCGGAATTGTCCCAGTGTGAGAATCCTGATATTATGGAGTTCCAAGTGATTACACTCTTGTTTTCAACCAAATGGAATACAATATGAGCATGTTTAAGATCTTTACACCGGGAATACATTGTAATTAATGAATTTTTTACATTATCATAGTCATGACAACATGTTCGAATTGCTACACTATGGATTTCCTTGCCTAGATTCAGTTCTCCAATATGAGAACATGCACCTAAACCATTGATCACAGCCACTGGATCCCATTTACCAGAGGTCCTTAATTGAGAAAGTAACTTTAGTACTTGGATATAGTTTCCTGTCTTCAAATAGCCTCCTGCAATGGTATTCCAGATGATGACATTCACTTCTACATTTTGGTTCTGCATATCGTTGAAAAGCTCAAAGGCTTCTCTCCACATGCCCTGAGATGCGTACCCGGAAATTATGGAGTTCCAAGAAATTTCATCTCTCACAGGCATTTCTTCGAACAGCATTCGTGCAACATTCAAGTCTCCACATTTTCCATACATGAACACCAATGCATTGTGCACGAACAAATTCCATTCCAATCCCGACTTCATAATTGACTCATGAACCTCCCTACCGAGACCCAAATCAAACTCCTCGCCACAAGCCTTGAGAACAGACGGATATGTAAAATTGTCAGGGATAATTCCCTTCTCCATCATTTTTGTATACACAGATAAACCCTCCTTCCCAAGCCCAGCTCTAACATAGCCAGAAATAACTACATTCCAAGACAACGGATGCATAATGTTTGAACTTTCGGTAACGACATATGCATCATTGAAAAGATTAAAATCAACATAGAATGTGACTAACTTTGGAACCAAAACACGGGATTTTTCAAACCCCGAAGAAACCAAATACGCATGTAGTTGTTTACCTTGTGAAATTGCTTTAACTTGCGAACAACATGCAAAAAGAGAAACCAATGACTGCAACACGAAATCAGACGACGAGGCATTGTGGGTTTGTTGTACGATGAGAGAGAAAATGTTGAATGCTTTTGATAACTTGTTCTGACTTGCTGAATCTTTGAGGGAGGAGACAAGCGATGCTAACATGGATGAAGGATCTGGGTTTGGTCATCCGTGATATTGAGCTGCTGGTGAGCTGGTCACAAATATCTCTAAATATTATTAACCGCTCTTGATTGTATTTTAATCCTATGATTTCCACCCTTAGATTAAATTGCTGACATCATCTTCCCAAAATATAATCCAAACATTTAATTATAAAATCTTTAAATTTAGCAATTACATTTCAAACACAATTACATTTAATTATAAAATCTTTAATTATAGAATCTATCCATATTTTCTAAAATATATTTCACAATTCGAACACAACTATATTAAATTATAGAATCTTGAAAATCAACAATTATGTTATCGATTAAAACATATCATTCTATTTATATATATAAGATATCAGTTTCTCCATAAATCTGGCCAAAAAACATGAATAGCCGCCCCATCTTTCTCCTTTATTTTCTCTATTAAACCATAATTCTCTAATACTCTTCGTCCTCATGTCAATTGTTGTGCTTCAATTGATGCTTTGTGTGTTTATTACATAATGTAGCACCATAAGGTGATTCCTTTTTGTTCATGTATTCTTAGAATTTGCGTATTGTGTCTTCCTTGCATCTTTAATTATCACACCTCTGTTTTGGATTCACACAAATCTCTACAAACTGAAGCATGCATCTCCTTCAAGTCATCTTTTGACAATCTATGTCATCATTAACCCTAATTAATATTGTCCATAATTTAACTCCCTTATTTATAGCTTTTCGCTTCAAAAATTCAAACCCGTTTAGTTTTTTCTTTTTTAAAAAAGTCATTAAATAATCATACTAATAATTATGTTATCTTTATTATATATTAAAATAAAAATCTTATGATATCATCTTAAACAATCTGGGCCCTTTATTGTATTTCAATCCTATATTTTCCACCCTTAGATTGCTGACATCATCATCCCAAAATGGAATGTATTTAATTCCAATAAGAGTTTTCCACACAATTAACTTAAATCCGTTGAAATGGATTGTATTTAATTCTAATAAAAGATTCCCATATTTTAAATCTTGAATTTTCGGTTATCAAGGTTTTAAAATGGTCAACTTTAAAAACATATTACAAAAAATCATTTCAATTAAAGCATTAAATATCAACCATTAATATAAATTTGCTTATATTAGTAAACCATTAATATAAAATCCATTTTTATTAGGAAACCATTAATACCAAAAAATCAGATTTAAATTATCACATACATATATGATTCATCTCTGAATCCGCGGCTCACACTTATTTTCAGTCGTTGCTTTTCTTCAAACCTTCTCCTACAACATCATTCTTATTGCTTATAACTTTCATCATCATTCTCTGCTTCAAACCTTCGTTGTTGTGCACTAGAAGGTCAGTACCTTCTTTTGCTTTTTTATATTTTTTTCGATTATTTTTTTGTTCCTGTATCAAATATATGTATTCATATATTTTGATTTTCTTTGTCACAAATTACATGATATCGGTTAACTACTTTTCTGAAACTTTTCAAATAAATAGGAAAATATATTACATACCTTTAGTCCAGAAAAAATAATAATGTTCTTTGATGGAAACAAGTTAAAACACAATCTAGAAAAGTACTTTGATGGAATGACAAATACACCCCACCTGTTTTCCTGTTCATTGTAATCAATTTTTTTGTGTATTCGTTTAGCATGATACTTCCATTTTTTATCTGAAGGGTAAATCATTAATTTAGTATGTACAATGTTCATCAGAATGGTAAATCAGTAATTTAATTTAAACATTGATCAAATCATGAGCTGCTGCTATTTCTGTTTGTTTGATTACCTTAACCTGGTTACTGTTTTTGATTGTATATAATATCTTAAATTGTTGGCTGAATTACAGGGATTACAATCTTGATATAGAACTCAAATAATCAGTTAACATAAATATATGGTATTACCGAATGGAAAATGGAGTATAAGGGTATAATAGGAATAAAGAGATATGTTTTTAGTGTTTGAATGTAAATTAATATCCTAATATGATGGTTGAATTACAACATTTCTAACTTTAAATTGAAATCATAACTAAAGGTTATTGATATTGTTGGATGGATTTTTTTTTAAATGCTAAGTATGATTTTAAGGTTTAAGGGCAGAAAGGTAATTTTATTTGGGATAGAATAAAGAAGGAAGATTCGAATTTACCTTTTGAAGGTATCAAAAAACTCCTAAATTTATGTCATTTATTTTAATTTAATTGTGTTAGATGCATATTCATGCATTCATTTTGTAGTTTTAGTTCATAAAAGTGCATTGCATTTAGGTTTAAACTCATGCATTTTGCATATTTTTCGGGATTTTTCATGATGCAATTCCATTCACACACTTTTATGATATTTCAGGGACTTTTGAAGGTTGGATCTTGATGGAGGAAGTTAAAAAGAGTTGGAGACAAAGTTTCAGAAGTTTTGGAGCATTGAAGAGAGAGAGAATGAAGAAATGAAGATTTGAGCCTTTCAGACATTTACACGGCCGTGTAAATGATGGCTTATATTTTACACGGGCCGTGTAAACGCATATGCAAGAGCATTCTACTTCGAAGGCCTGGAAGGATTGAGCATTCTTCTTTTCTTGTTTACACGGTCGTGTAAATGGCACTCTTTAATTTACACGGGCCGTGTAAACGTCTCGACAGTTTTTAAAGTAGTTTTACTCTCATATAATGGAGACAATCGGTTTTTTTAGAAGGAGGTCGACTTTTGGGCAGAGAGAAGGCGATTTTCAGAGCTTTTGGAAGTAGATTAACACTTGGGAACATTTGATTTTCATTTTGTAAGAACTTTAATTTCATTTTCTAGATTTGTGATCTTGTTCTAGCCATGATTGGCTAGAACCCTAGATTCTCCAACTTTATGTCTTGACTTCTAGTTGTGATTTCAATCATATGACTTGATGTTTTCTTTCAATTTTCTATCTAGTGAATTTGATTTTTTTTCAATCGAATGTTTGATTCTAATTGTGATTCTTATTGGCCATTTGAATTAGGGTTAGATCATTCAAGTTATCTAATTGCAAAATCCGTAATTGTTTTGTAAATTGGACTAGGTAACAAGCACTAAACTGATTTCTATTGAATGAATTTAGTGTAAATCTTATTCACACATTCTTATGCTCCCGAGCTTATGAGGAGTATTAAGTGTTGTTGGGAACATTCACATAAAGTTTAATGCAATCTTTCAACCTAATTCTAAGAGTTTGTTTAGATTAGATTGGTAAGGTTAGGATTAATCAAAGAGCTTGTTTTGGTTAATTATTATGGTGAATGGGAAGTGTTAGAGCTTGTTAACACTTTCAAGTACCAACTTAGATAGAATTAAACAAATATCTTGTCATCCATGGAATCACATTGCTAATTTGTCTTGCATAGAGTTGGAGTACTTACAAATCTTGAACTTATTTCACTTAATCAATCATTTACTTATTGCTTTATTCTATAGTTTAAATCATTGCTTATAAATTCCCCCCATTCTGTGACCATTTTTGTACCTTACGCAAAAAGGTATAAACACTTGTCCCGTGTCTCTATGGATCGACCCTACTTACCTTGTACTACGTTTTTAGTGCATAGTAGTAGTGTTTAAGGAGTCATTTGTACCCCTTTATTTGTTGGGTTTGACACGCCCTAACAAATTGGCGCCGTTGCCGGGGATACGGTGTTACTAATTGTTTATGCCAAGCATTTTGTGAGCAGGTGCTTTCAAAAAAAAAAAGTCAGGTAGAAGATAAGTTTTCAATTGAAGGAAGTGGCGAGAAGGTTAATGTGTTGTAAAGGCCCACCTACTTAGAAAAAAGCACATTCAGGGGCCAAGTCGAGCCAACGACTTAAAACAAGGGCAGCTAACCGGGAGACAACCCGGGGTTATTTGTTTCCTTTCTTTTAAAACTTTTTAGTCTTTGGTAAATTTCAATTTTTTTTAATGTCCCAAATGGTTTTAAACTTATTTTTTATGCCTAGAAAATGAATCTCCGGCTCCAAAAATACTTCACGGATAGCTTGGGGAGGATGAAGAGGAGGTTCTCACCATAATTGCAAGGCTCCAAGAACGATTTGGTAAATTCTTTCCACATCTTAAGTCGTTCTTATTTTGCTTAAAAATTCAATTGGTATGCATATGTGACTGTTTTGGACCCATTCCCAACCCAGCTACCATCCTCCACCATCCGACTCTCAATAGGCCGGCTATGCCTCTCTCCAAGCATCGAGGACGATGCTATATTTTAACCTTAGGGAGGGGCATCCATCCATGCATAAATACCGTTGCATGTAGGTTGCATGTAGTTTTGTACATATTGCATTAATTTTCATTTCATTTTCTTTTTCATTTTTTTTCTGCATGGAAAATTTTTCAAAAACCAAAAAGATTTTCTTTCTATTCTAATTTTTATTATTTTCTTTGCATTTTGTTTGCATCTAAATTTTTGCATTGCATTCATTGCATAATTAAAAAAAAAAACGATCCAATCCCAAGCAACCGAATCTTTTCAAAACAGTTGAGCTGGTAAATGAGTCATGTGCCTTGAAATTGGCTTGCTCTTTTTATTGAAAAATCTAGCAAGTTAATCACACACGAACACACCTCCCGAAGCTACTTGTGCAAAACAGAAAGTGAGAAGATTGTCAACATTGGAGCATAACAGCAGGTATGAGTTAATTCTTTGGGACATATGACTGGTCTTATGAGTAGTAAGTGCTCAATTGAACTTAAAATGCCACATAAAAAAAAAGAATGCAAAATTTCAATGTCCCGAGCCTTCCAGCGCTCTAAAAAGTCCTTTCTACTCATTCCCTTTTATATACCCTGCTTGGGGACATAGCTTTCAACTATACTTACGGGTCTTTGCATGTTAACCTTTAGTCCCCTGAAAAATGTCTTAGAAGTCCTCACGGTAATAGACCGTGAGATGTCCCACAATAGAAAAGTCAAGGACGAAAATATAAAGAAATTGGCCAAATAAATAAATAAATTAATAAGAGTGTTATGTGTTAACTTAGTTATTTGTATTTGTGTTACTTAAAAAAAACTATTATTAAGTTAATCTGTGACCTTTGGGACTCGAACAAGTAAACTCTGAGGGGTGTTTTACACCTAATCGCCTAAAGCTAAATTGTTTGGGACTGATTGAGTTGAAAATTCGTTACATGGGTTCCATAGAAAGTCATGAACTTAATAATAGCAAATAAAGCTAATCTGTGGCCTTTGAGGTTCGGGCAAGTAAACCCGAGGGATCTCTTTAAATCTAGCACACTAAGGTCATTTGATTTGGATGTGTTGGTTGGAAGCCCGTTACACGGATTTCAAAGAAAGCCATGAGCTTTATTTGTAAAAAAAAAAATTAATTAAGAAGTTTGTATATAATTGTGTTTATAGTTTAATTGAATATTGTGTTTAGGAAAAATACTTGGCTGTCAAAAGATTCCCTTGGACTTGGATTTGAACTTATGACATTGGACTGAATGTTAATTACTTTGGCTGGTGTAAGTGGTTAGAACTTTGTAACCAATCTGGATAAATATTAGGGAATTTTTTAGAAAAGATTTTTCAGAAAAAGATTGTTGTTGACCAACAAATAGCTGGAATCGGACATTGTTATATTTTATGAAACAAAGATGGTTGAGCATGTTTTGTCACATATAATTTCACGAGAGTAAGACCATAATTTGTTCGAAGAATTGACTTGATGATATTAAAAAAAAAAAAAAGTGTTGTGATCTTTGATTCTGTTGAGTTGTATTAGGGAGTGGCTAAAGTCTTATTTCTATTATCATATAATATTTTGAGACTAAAGCCAAGTTGGCTCAAGGCATGACAGGTACATTCTCAACTATGGTACAAAACAGGGTAATTGGGTTGGATCTTTTCATGTTTGTTTTGATTTCATGCATTAAGTTTCAAATAGTTTTAACTTTAATTTTCTTTTCTTCTATTTTATTTTATTTTCTCTAGTTTAAATCTTCTTGCTCTTTCTTGAGGACAAGAAAGGTTCAAGCTTGGGGAGATTTGTTAGATGCATATTCATGCATTCATTTTGTAGTTTTAGTTCATAAAAGTGCATTGCATTTAGGTTTAAACTCATGCATTTTGCATATTTTTCGGGATTTTTCATGATGCAATTCCATTCACACACTTTTATGATATTTCAGGGACTTTTGAAGGTTGGATCTTGATGGAGGAAGTTAAAAAGAGTTGGAGACAAAGTTTCAGAAGTTTTGGAGCATTGAAGAGAGAGAGAATGAAGAAATGAAGATTTGAGCCTTTCAGACATTTACACGGCCGTGTAAATGATGGCTTATATTTTACACGGGCCGTGTAAACGCATATGCAAGAGCATTCTACTTCGAAGGCCTGGAAGGATTGAGCATTCTTCTTTTCTTGTTTACACGGTCGTGTAAATGGCACTCTTTAATTTACACGGGCCGTGTAAACGTCTAGACAGTTTTTAAAGTAGTTTTACTCTCATTTAATGGAGACAATCAGTTTTGTTGGAGGAGGTCGGATTTTGGGCAGAGAGAAGGCGATTTTCAGAGCTTTTGGAAGTAGATTAACACTTGGAAACACTTTAATTTCCTTTTTGTAAGTCAATTTGAAGTTTGAACTTGTTTGATTTGTAGTTTAACCTAGACATGTGTGGTTGATTTCATTATCATTTCCGAATCTGAATTCTTAAGTATGTGTTGTTAGGTTGTAACTTGAACTTGATTTGTGTTTAACATCTAGTAATCTTTGATTTGATCTTAATCATGTGTTTGGTTAGTTCTCTTTTTCACTTGATCAATGAACTAGGGTTCTTATCAATCTAGTTAATCAAATTATGAAATTCGTATATGTTTTATGATTTGATGTTAGTAACACACACTTACTTGGTTGTAATTAGATCAAAATTAGTGCAATCAAAGATTAAATGTTTATATTCCCAAGCTTAAGAGGAATGTTAAACATTGTTGGTAATTAGTGCAAAAACTTAATGTCATTTAATGATTTGATGCAAGAACTTATTTGAATTGAATCAATTAAATGAAGTTTTATTTGAAGAGCTTGTTTTGAATAAAATACTTTTGCCAATTTGGATATTAGAGTTTATTAATATCTAACTTACCAACCTAGATTGAACATGAGTTATAATCATATTACATCTTTCAACATAATACATGTATAAGAGTCAGAATCGGAAATGTACTTCTTTTACTGCGTTTTGTTATCAATCTTTCTTATTTATGAAGTTTAATTCAAGTTCAAACACTATACCCCATTTTAATATTATTTGTATTATGTGTGAAAATATGGCAAGATAAGAAGTCCTGTATTCCTGTGGACCGACCCTGCTTACTCTATACTATCTTTAGTATAAGAAATAGCAGTGACTTGATTTTTATTAATATTATTTTATCCCATTATTTGTTGGTTTGACACACCAAACAAATTGGATTTGTTAGGGCGTGTCAAACCCAACAAATAAAGAGGTACAAATGACTCCTTAAACACTACTACTATGCACTAAAAACGTAGTACAAGGTAAGTAGGGTCGATCCACAGAGACACGGGACAAGTGTTTATACCTTTTTGCGTAAGGTACAAAAATGGTCACCGAATGGGGAGAATTTATAAGCAATGATTTAAACTATAGAATAAAGCAATAAGTAAATGATTGATTAAGTGAAATAAGTTCAAGATTTGTAAGTACTCCAACTCTATGCAAGACAAATTAGCAATGTGATTCCATGGATGACAAGATATTTGTTTAATTCTATCTAAGTTGGTACTTGAAAGTGTTAACAAGCTCTAACACTTCCCATTCACCATAATAATTAACCAAAACAAGCTCTTTGATTAATCCTAACCTTACCAATCTAATCTAAACAAACTCTTAGAATTAGGTTGAAAGATTGCATTAAACTTTATGTGAATGTTCCCAACAACACTTAATACTCCTCATAAGCTCGGGAGCATAAGAATGTGTGAATAAGATTTACACTAAATTCATTCAATAGAAATCAGTTTAGTGTTTGTTACCTAGTCCAATTTACAAAACAATTACGGATTTTGCAATTAGATAACTTGAATGATCTAACCCTAATTCAAATGGCCAATAAGAATCACAATTAGAATCAAACATTCGATTGAAACAAAATCAAATTCACTAGATAGAAAATTGAAAGAAAACATCAAGTCATATGATTGAAATCACAACTAGAAGTCAAGACATAAAGTTGGAGAATCTAGGGTTCTAGCCAATCATGGCTAAAACAAGATCACAAATCTAGAAAATGAAATTAAAGTTCTTACAAAATGAAAATCAAATGTTCCCAAGTGTTAATCTACTTCCAAAAGCTCTGAAAATCGCCTTCTCTCTGCCCAAAAGTCGACCTCCTTCTAAAAAAACCGATTGTCTCCATTATATGAGAGTAAACTACTTTAAAAACTGTCGAGACGTTTACACGGCCCGTGTAAATTAAAGGGTGACATTTACACGACCGTGTAAACAAGAAAAGTAGAACGCTCTTGCATATGCGTTTACACGGCCCATGTAAAATATAAGCCATCATTTACACGGCCGTGTAAATGTCTGAAAGGCTCAAATCTTCATTTCTTCATTCTCTCTCTCTTCAATGCTCCAAAACTTCTGAAACTTTGTCTCCAACTCTTTTTAACTTCCTCCATCAAGATCCAACCTTCAAAAGTCCCTGAAATATCATAAAAGTGTGTGAATGGAATTGCATCATGAAAAATCCCGAAAAATATGCAAAATGCATGAGTTTAAACCTAAATGCAATGCACTTTTATGAACTAAAACTACAAAATGAATGCATGAATATGCATCTAACAAATTGCAAACTAAATGCAGGAAACCTTTAAGTAAGGAAATATAAGGGCAAAAGGGTAATTCGACTTACGAAACTAGAAAAGCATTGAGCTGGAAAAGCAATTCAACAATGGATATTAAGATGACATGTGTACTAAAATGATTCTTTTTGCATGATACTTCCATTTTTTATCCGAAGGCTAAATCATTAATTTAGTATGGACAGTGCTCATCAGAAGGGTAAATCGGTAATTTAATTTAAAAATGGATCAAATCGGTTGTTGCTACTATTTCTGTTTGTTTGATTGTCTCAACTTGGTTACTATTTCTGACCTTATTGTCGAATATAATAACTTCATATTATACCATTTTTAGGAATGTACTTGTAAAGTACATTGTTATAACATTTTTAACAATAACCTGTTGTGAGTTTTTCATGTTTTAAATCTCTTTTAATTTATCTTTTATTCACTATTAAGGGGATGAATTTTATAAAAAATTTAATCTAGAAAGGGTTAAACTATAATTATTCTAATTTGTATATATTTTTGTACAGCAAATACAACAATTCAAAGATTGCTTTCTATGACTAACAAAATTATGTTTCTATTTTTGAAATCTCATAAAACATTACATAAGTTTTTTTTTTTTTTTTTTGGCTTAACATATTACATCATTCAGTCTAGATTAAGTCAGACAAAACAACAATGTATAACTTTTCATATTAAATGTGTAACCTATTAACTTGGACTCGATACTCAACAATCTCTACAAACTGTAATAATTATGTGGTTTTTTTTACAAATTATAGCAACATATATACTTACCATGAAAAAAAACTTTTAAGTTTAAAATAAAACTCAGTTTTTTACCGGTAACAACAATATACAAAACTTAATATCAACATCATTGTCTACCAGTTTCTCTAAATATTAATATATGAACTATATCAAAAGTAGGCTAAGAAGTTAAAATCTAAATTATGATTGATCTTATTTCCTTGAATATCAGATTTACGGTATTATAGACAAATTTTTTATTTGATTCTTAAATTTTCTATGTGGTCGTATTTATATGCTAGAATAAAATTGTATAATTACAATTAACATTTATTTATTAAACTTTGTATGTAGGTATGAAACAATAATAAATATATTTTTAAAGAAACATTGTTCAAAATAATTTACATAATCTAAATACATGTTAATTTTGTTAATTCCTACACTTTCCTGTAAGATTGGATTTTTTTTGTCATGTTACATTTAAAAGATGGGTTATTAGAACAGGCACCGTAGGTGTTTGACGAAATGTCTCAAAGAATCTGACACAAGTTCTCTACATTCACCTCACAACCTGGTATAAATTTTGGTTTTATTTTTTTTTCAAGATTTTTAGCATCATATGTTTTTGTTGTTTGCAACTTTGTAGTTTTACATGTTTTTTTACTTGTCCTCAGGTTTTTCTATCTCTGATATGACTTTATTTTTTATATTTATTGTAAACTATCGATTCAATCTATTGCAGTTTGTTATGACTTTTATCAACGTCATAAGATTCTAATAAATTGTCCATTTCTCGATCTTTTAGAAAAAGATATTCTAATTGTATTACCATCTACGACTGTGGTATTCTATTTTGTTGATTAAGCGATCTATGATTTGCCTTGGATGGTTTTTACGGATTATGTTTGGCCTGATAATTGTTTCTGTCATCAAAAAATACATCCAACAAAAAGTGAAAGACGATTTTTTTTAAATTAATACCATTATCTAACTATAAATGATCTTTTTTCAACTTTGATGACGTGTAACAGAGTTTTGGTTGAAAATTTCAATTTTTCGGCATATAACAGGTTATGACTTAAATAATGATATTAGATATTTTGACAATAAGGTTTTTTGCGGTTCTTAAATTATTTTGTAGAAAGTAGTCCAATTTGGTATTATTGATCTCACAAAAGGCAAGTCTCATGTCTCTTTTAGCGTATCCATTGAGTTTAGAAGTTTCTTGTCTATATTTGTTTTTAAAAAATGTTAAATCTTAATTTAATGAATGTAAGTCAGCAGGTAGTAAAGGTGCAAGAAGAGCAAAGTATTAAATATGGGATGATCATGGCTATGTCAAGCCAAAATAAAATTTCTAAAGTAAGAAATGCTAAATTCAAAAGGTAAGAACTTATAATGCAGAATACATATTATGCTTGCCAAATAAATAACCAAAAAATAACCTCTTCGTATCATAATAACAAGTAAGTTATGTGCCAATTATGTATTTTGACATTTTCAATGAGTCACGGGCAATATCTAAATCAAGCAAACATAACTGTTTTTATATTTATTTGTTAGAGTTTCTTTATATTTAATATTGTTGGGGGTTTATGTGGTTCATTTCAAATGAACATAAATAAGTTGCTATTTTTTGAAATAAACAATTATATTTCACAATATAACCATAAAATAACAATGTATTTTGAAAGTACATTGTCAAATGTTGGATTATACTTGCGTAGACACGTTTTCGTGCATGGTCAGGTGTATGTAGTTGTTTCCCTTGTCACAAGTAAAAAAGGTTTGAAGTTACTTTGTGACGAGGAAGATCGTTCAACTAATAAAAAAAATATTGTGTACAAAGAGATCCTTCAACGACTATATATATTTGTCGATTTCAGTGTATTTTCTATACATTTCAATAATACCAATAACCCTGGTTTTTTTTTTTAATTATTCTGCAATATCTATATACATTTATATTTTATTTATGCGTTTCCCCGCGTTTAACGCGGGTCATAATCTAGTTTATTTATTAAAAAATAAATAAAAACCGTCAATGCACACAATACAATATTTTGGGTGTGCTTCAACGATTAAAAACATATCGTCAGACACATAAGTGATAAGACATCACGCAATAAATCAGTGTCGTGAAATTATCTTGATTAGGGTTCACCAACTGTTTTTGTTTTAAAAAGTCACTTATTTTATTTATTTATTTAGATCTAAGGGGGAATGGGGGCATCAACTTCACTTTCAAAAGATCATTATTTTTAAATTTTTTGACCGACTATGGACTAATGGTTGATTCTCAAAATGTTTATTGACTTTTTTTGAAAAAGTAATTCCTCATTTTTAGGGGAAAAGCTACATTTTTACTATAAAGTTGTTGTTTTTCAAACATTTTTTTTAACTTATTGGTTTTTTAAAAAGTCAATAAACTAATAAGACATTTTAAAAAACACTCTTAAATACCCACTAACATTCTACTTAACACATGTTAGAAGCCTAATCAACACAAGTTAAAATCCAAGTCATTAAATGACAGTCCACCTCATCAATTAAGATACCATGTCCTTTTAGTTTGCCTTACAAATTTTAGGGGTCATTTCTTTAAAAAAAATATTTTATATATTACAGGTGAGACCCACTTCCAAGTAGGGCCATACACCTGACTAAGCAAAGCTTTGCTCTGCCACTGCCGCCATTGACCCATGTATGTTTCCACTACCGCATCTCCTGTTCCTCTAAAATCGTTCACTCACCCTCCCATCTGCCATGGACAATCCCGAAATTTGAATATATTTTTGAAAGGAAATTTGGTTTGAAACCTCTCTTGGGCATTCCTTCGCCAATTTACCTAACTTTTTACCATGACATACACAATCAAACACCAAAAAGATATATAACATTTAAAACAAGATTTTTAGCCATTCCCTAACACAACTCAACAAAATCAAAAGTTACAACACTTGTTCACTTTTACAGGTATTGGGTTAGCACATGGAACAAATTATGGTCTTACCCTCATGAAAACATGTTATCACAAAAATGCACAATCATTTTCATTTTACAAAGCATGACAGGGATCGACTCCAACTATTTGTTGACTGACAACAATCTTTTTCTAAAAAATATTTTCTAAAAATTCCCTAATACTTACGTAGATTGGTTAAATGTTTCAAACCACGTACACCGGTCAAAGTAGTTTACAGTTAGTCTCAATGTCATAAGTTCAAGTCCAAGTCCAAAGGAATCTTTTGGCAGCCAAGCATTTTTCCTAAACATATTATTTGATTAAACTAAAAACATAAATATATACAAACTATCTAATTATATTTTCCTACAAATAAAACTCATGGCTTTCTTTGAAATCCACGTAGCGGGCTTCCAACCAACACATCCAGACAAAATGACCTTGGCGTGCTAGATTTAAAGAGATCCCTAGGGTTTACTTGCCCGAACCTCAAAGGCCACAGATTAACTTTATTTGAATATCTAAACATATCTATATATAATTTTTTTGTTATTATTAAGTTCATGACTTTCTATGGAACCCGTGTAGCGAACTTTCAACCCAATCAGTCCCAAACAATACAGCTTTAGGCAATTAGGTGTAGAATACCTCTCGGGGTTTACTGATTCGAGTCCCAAAGGTCATAGATTAACTCAATAATATATATATATATATATATATATATATATATATTGCTAGGCTTATTTCCTTATATTTTCGTCCCTGACTCTTTCTATTGTTGGGACATCTCACGGTCTATTACCGTGAGACACTTCTAAGACATTTTTCGGGGGACTGATGTAAACGCGCAAAGACCCGTAAGTATAGTTGGAAACAATGTCCCCAAGCAGGGTATTTAGAAGGGAAAAGGTAGAAAGAACTTTTTAGAGCGTTGGAAGATTCGAGTCACTGAAATTTTATGTTCATTTTATGGCTATTTTGAATTTGAAGTTTGGATATGAGTGAGCACTTACTACTCATAAGATCGGTCGTGTGTTCCACGGGCTAAACTATATTTGTCGTTATGCTTCGGTGTTGATGACCTTATCATTTTTTGTTTTGCATGAGTAGCTTCGGGAGACGTGTTCGTGTGTGATTAGATTGCTTCAAGATTTTTAATGAAAAACGAACTAGTTCTAATCTTAAGCCACGACTAATTTACCACTTCAACTGATTCAAGAAGATTAGGCTCCTTTAGATTGATTTTTTTTTAATGCTTTGAAATGAATGCATGAAAAAAAAATTGTTGTTTATTTTTGTTTATTTTTTTATTTTTTGTTTATTTTTTAAATGCATGTGGAAACTAAAACCTAATGTACAAAGACCCCTCCCCAAGCTTAAGATTAAGCATCGTCCTCGATGCTCGGAGAGGGTAGGGCAACCTACTGACCACGAATGTATAACTATTTAGAGCATATGAACGGATTCTCAACAGTTCTAGTCAAACAATCTTAGGATTCATGCATCAAACTTAAGATATGGAAGGAATGTACCATTCAAATGCTTGAATTTGTGATGTGTGCTTGACTTTTTCACGTCATCTTCAACCTCAAGAAAAGTTGAGCTCTTCAATGGTGGAATACACAAACGGAGGTAAAAGCTTCCCTTCTTCTTTACAAAATACCTCCCCAAGCTTGCTCTTGAAACCCTACAAAAGAATTTTGAAACCTTTGAGCTTTAATATTGGATTGATTGATGAAAGTCTAAAGTTTATAAGTGTTTAGGAGGAAAGAGTGAACGGTCGTGAGTTGTGAGGAGGAAGAATGACACAAAACACATGGTCCAAGCCAGGCCGTGCTTTTTTATGATAGCCCATGCTTTTTTTAGCATGGGCCGTGAGTTTTGGCATTAGGCCGTGCTGATCATTTTTTTTTCAAAATATGCGATCAAAAGGCATGTGGTGATTTTAACCCATGCGTTTTTGTCCTTGCCCATGCGTTTTTCCTCAAGACCATGCCTATTTTTTTTTTCTTTTTAAAACCTCGATAGTCTTGCATGGTCTAAAATTAGGCCATGCCTTTTGAGTCCTAGCCCATGCGTTTTCTTTCTGTAATTCTAAAAATCACTTTTTTTTATACTGTTAACCTCACAAAAACGTTTTTTTTACACATGCATCCCTCTCAATCTTGTAGATAGTTTTTTTTTCATGGAACTCTAAAAAGACTTAAAAACATTGCAACACAATAAAGTAAATAAAAGAAGAATAGGAAGAAAATACTGCCCGAGTTGCCTCTCGGTTAGCCGCCCTTGTTTCAAGTCTTTGGCTCGACTTGGCCCTTAATTGGAATATGTTATTCTTGATGGGTTTTATGTACAACAAATAAACTAGAAAACAATTCCTAAGTTCACATGCAACCTACTTTGGATCTATGTTTTAACTATTGAACATACAACTTTGAATTGCAAAACAAGAACCCTAGAGGAGAGAGGCTAATTTCAAAATTAACAAACTAGGGTTTAGGGTTTACATACCTTTCAATTGTTATAGCAAACAATTGATATTCCCTTGATCTTGATCTTGATCTTCTTGGAAGCTTTAGCACCACAAGTGTAATGCCTCTAATGGAATCACACCCAAACTAGCAAGAAGGAAAGTAGAAGAGAGAGGGGAGAGGGAGTATGCAAAATCTCGGCCTTAGGGTTTCTTCAAAAGAAAGAGTGACCAAAAACATGAACCAGGAGGCTCCTTATATAGCTGAGGGATCTAGGGTTTAAGGGAAACCCTAGTTATCCTTTGCTTAGGGCCTAAGCAAACCCAAGGGCCTTATCCAAGCCCCTATGGACGAAATTATTAGGGTTTCCCCTAAAGATTTTGTCCACCCTCTTCCAAGGGGGTTCTAGAGCCTTCCACTCAACTATTAGATAATTGCAAACTAGTCCCTGCACCTTATAATTAATTCTTTTAACCCCAAAATCAATTCTGATTAATTTCTGGCTAACAATTAATTAAACATAATGATTTCTAATTAATATATTAATCCATTAACATATTAATAAATCATTTATATATATATATATATATATATATATATATTAATTTATTAATCTTATAAATTAATATCTCTCCTTTCATAATTTCCTTGTCCAGTTGCTAGGTTGAGGGCAACCCAAAAGGACTGTGCTGCTATCAATTCAAGTACATACCAATTATAGTTATGGGCTTAGACACCTAATCCAACAGTCTCCCACTCGGATAAGTCTGTAACTATAATTGCTAGTATGCCTTCTAAATTTGACCAGCAAATTGTAGCTTCCAAAAGCTGCTGCCGAACTCTGACCCAGTCAGTTACGTGTCCTAAGATAAGTGATCATATAATCCTTCGTTCTACTAGATATCCCTAGACATAAGACATGGAATGTAATCAATCTCTTTGTCCAGAATCTATGTTTCCCGATTCCTGATTTGTGATGATGTAGGACTTCTAATTGAACACATCAATTTAGTCCTGGCTGGGCCCAGCACATAAGTCAACACCAAATCATCGAGGGGCCCACAGATATCGCTTTTCCTGTTAGGGCAAAAGGAACGAATAAACGTTGACTCATATGCTTGTATCTTTTACTCATCAAATTATACATGACAATACGTTTTATAACACCAAGTTACTGATGCGGTTTCGTATCACCAATGTATTACCGACTTTGTAAATTACAACTCATATATCTTCGTTTCAAGATTATAAGATATTATCGTCTCAGTATTACTCGTGATGAATTCCATGAAGTGATACTCTGAGCGAGGGTTTATCCAATACTCAAATCTCAATTTCTGAGTACTCATGAACATTGCAGCAATTCTATTGCCATGTCTATCCTTAGACAATCTGCAATCCAATTCATGACAGTCTTAATTCACTACTTACTTCCAAGAGTACGAGCGACTGTGGAGTTTGAATAATCTCATTATTCAGGAAGTAAAACATGCAAAAATGAAACACAATAATAAACCATTGACAAAAGGTAGTAGCCAAACTTATAAATAATACTTTATTATTTAATCACCAAAAGTCAATTACATTTACTTTGTTACAAGTTTCAAAAACTAATCTAACTACTAAAACTAATATCATCTTTCAGTCCTATGCTCCGAGCATGCTGAATATGCTTAGCCCTACTCAGACCCTTTGTGAGGGGATCTGCTGGGTTATCTTCAGATGACACCCTCTTTACTATAAGATGGCCTTCTTCAACTCTATGTCTAATGAATGGTACTTTCTGTCGATATGTCTGGTCTTACCATGATCTCTCGGTTCCTTTGTCAAGGCAACCGCTCCTTCATTATCGCAGAACAGTTCCATAGGCTCCTGGATGGTTGGAACAACTCCGAGATCCCCGATGAAGTTCCTCAACCAAGCTGCTTCTTTCGACGCTTCACTTGCTGCTATGTACTCTGATTCACAAGTAGAATCCGCCACCGTATTTTGCTTGGAACTCTTCCAAGTAACTGCTCCTCCATTCAGTAAAAACACCCAGCCCGACTGAGAACGGAAGTTATCTCTATCCGTCTGAAAGCTGGCATCACTGTAACCATCTACTCTCAAAGTGTCACTGCCACCAAGCACAAGGACCCAGTCCTTTGTCCTTCGCAAATACTTGAGTATATTCTTAACTGCTATCCAATGAGCTCTACCTGGGTTTTCCTGATAGCGACTGACCATGCTCAAAGCAAATGCCACATCAGGGCGAGTACATGTCATAGCGTACATGATCGATCCGACAGCGGAAGCATAAGGTACACGACTCATGTCATCTATTTCAACATCTGTACTCGGGCATCGAGTCTTACTCAATTTGGTATTGCTCTGGATAGGTAGCTCTCCCTTCTTGGAATTTTCCATACTAAACCTCTTTAGTACCTTATCCAAGTATGTGCTCTGACTAAGTCCAATTAGTCTCTTCTTTCTATCTCTCAATATTCTAATCCCAAGAATATAGGCAGCTTCTCCAAGGTTTTTCATGGCAAAACACTTTCCAAGCCAAGACTTAACTTCTTTCAAGGTTGGAACGTCGTTACCAATGAGTAATATGTCATCGACATACAACACCAGAAAAGTTACTATACTCCCACTAGCCTTGATATACACACAGAACTCATCTTCACTTCTAGAGAAACCAAATTCTTTGACTTTCTCATGGAAGCAAAGATTCCAACTGCGAGATGCTTGTTTCAATCCATAAATGGATTTCTCAAGCTTGCACACTCTATTGGGGAACTTTGCATCAACAAAACCCTCTGGCTGACTCATGTAAACATCTTCAGCCAACTTCCCATTAAGAAAAGCAGTTTTGACATCCATCTGCCAGATTTCATAATCATGAAAGGCAGCTATGGCGAGCAATATCCTAATAGATTTAATCTTAGCTACTGGTGAGAAGGTCTCATTATAGTCAACCCCTGGGGTTTGAGTGAAACCTTTTGCAACCAGTCGAGCCTTGAATGTGTGCACATTTCCATCCATGTCTGTCTTCTTCTTGAAGATCCATTTGCACCCAACTGTCTTACGACCTGGTGCACTATCAACCAAATTCCAAACTTGGTTGTCATACATGGACTTAATCTCGCTGTCCATTGCCTCTTTCCACTTGGAAGCCTCTGGGCCTGCCATTGCTTCCTTATAAGTGACTGGTTCATCTAAGTTTACCAGTGTTCTGTCACTTATGAATGTGTCACCATCTGAAGTAATATGAAAACCATACAACTCAGGTGGCACACTCACCCTAGTGGATCTTCTAAGAGGTAATGGGTTATCGATTGGTTCAACAGGAACTGTTTCCTCTGGTTGAGTGCTAGTGTCATCTAAGGTTCCTTCATTGGCTGACTCTTGAATTTCTTCAAGGTCAATAGTGCTCCCACTGTCCTCTTTGAATATGAGCTCTCTTTCAAGAAAGACTCCTCTTCGTGCTACAAAGACCACGTTCTCACTAGGCCTGTAGAACAAATATCCAAAAGACTGCTTTGGGTAACCAATGAAAACACATTTCTCACTTCTAGCTGCTAGCTTGTCGTGAGTCTCTCGTCTTACGAAAGCTTCACAACCCCAGACTTTAATGTGTGCTAACGAGGGAACTTTCCCTGTCCACATTTCGTGAGGTGTTTTGGCAACCTTCTTTGTAGGGACAAGATTGAGGATGTGGGCGGCTGTCTCTAAGGCATACCCCCAGAAGTGAATGGGAAGCGAAGCCCGACTCATCATAGAACGAACCATGTCTAACAAGGTTCGATTACGCCTCTCAGCTACACCATTTAACTGTGGTGTCCTAGGAGGAGTCAATTGTGAGACTATCCCACATTCTTTCAGATAGTCGTTAAACTCGATACTAAGATACTCCCCGCCTCTATCGGATCTAAGTATCTTTATCTTTCTGCCTAATTGATTTTCGACTTCATGCTTAAACTCTTTGAACTTTTCAAAAGTTTCTGACTTATGCTTGATCAAGTAGATATATCCATATCTGCTATAATCGTCAGTGAAAGTCACATAGAATCGATTAGCATCTCTTGTAGTTGATCTGAAGGGCCCACACACATCCGTGTGTATGAGATCCAACAGACCTTCACCTCTTTCACAAGACCCTGTGAATGGTGATTTTGTCATCTTTCCCAAAAGACAAGATTCACACATATCATCTGACTTTAGGTCAAATGATTCCAACACTCCATCCTTTTGGAGTTGGGCTATGCGTTTCTTGTTAATGTGTCCAAGACGACAATGCCACAAGCATGCCTTGTCTACACTATTAGACAAGTCAATATTAAGTACACTATTTCCTAGGCTATCAACACAAGTCACTGTTTCATACACACCATTACAAGGCAAAGCTTCAAACATAAAAACACCATTCTTATAAACAGAAATTGAACCATTCAAATCATTAAAAGAATATGTAAAACCTTGTCTGAACAATGCATGAAATGAAATAATGTTTCTCGTCATCTCAGACGAATAGCAACAATTTATTAAATCTAATCTAACATCATTACTAAGCAGAAGCTGATAAACTCCGATCTTGGTTACTGGTGAAGACTTTCTATTTCCCATGATCAGGTTTATCCTTCCTCGCTCTATCTCCTCACTTTCCTTTAGACCCTGCAAATCAGAACAGATATGAAAACCACATCCTGTATCAAGGACCCATGAACGAGAAGATAATGAGTTATTAGCAGAAATAGTGTAAATACCTGCCGAAGATGGCTTCACTTTGCCATCCTTGATATCTTGCAGATATTGTGGGCAAGATCTCTTCCAATGCCCCTTTTGGTTGCAGTAAAAGCAAACTGCCTCTTTTGGATCAGAAACATGGGGAGTGGAACCATTGGGCTTAGCCTTTGGGCCATTACTAGATGACCCAGCTTGAGCCTTGCTCTTCCAGTTTTGCTTAGGAGGACCTTTCCTCTTTTTCCCCTTTCCCTGTCCAATAGCCAAAACAGGGGCACTCGTAGGTGTGGAGGGTATACTTTTACCCTTCATCCCTGCCTCAGCTGTCTGCAACAAGTTGTGCAATTGGGTCAAGGTCTGCTCAGTATTGTTCAAATGGTAAGTTAGAATAAACTGACCATAACATTCAGGAAGTGAGTTCAAGACCATGTCAATGGCCAATTCCTCATCAAAGTGAATATTGAGCTTGACCAAACGCTCTATGTAGCGTTGCATTCTTTGCACATGTGACACAACCGACTCCCCATCTTTCATCTTGCAAGCCATGAGTGACTTGACTACTTCGAACTTTTCTTGACGAGCTCGCTTATGGTACTTTTCCATAAGGTCCTTGTTCATCTCGAAAGGCCAGTAGTCCTCATAGTACCTCTGCAGTTCTGGGGACATAGTTGCCACCATGATGCATGCCACTTTGGTAGCATCATCGTAATGTTTCTTGTAGGCAGCAAGATCTTTAGGAGTAGCTTCATTCTCATCAAGCTCTTTGAGCTCCTTTTCAAGAACATATTCTTTGTTCTCGAAACGAAGAGCCATCTTGATGTTGCGCATCCAATCGTTATAGTTTGAGCCATCCATAACGACTTTGGAGCAGATATTGAGCAAAGAGAAGTTTTGGTTGGAGGAGGACGAAGCAGAAGTGTTTCCAGGAGTAGACATCTGAAAAAAAAGTTTTAGTTAGATTTCAAGATACCTTAATAAAATAACCCAAAGATATAATATCAAGGTTAGGATCCAACTATGAAGATTCACAACTCAGAAATGGGATGCCGAGATCCAAGTGCAAATTTCATAAAGGTAGGTGAATGACGATTCACCAATTCCACCATTAGACGAAACAAACGAAGTGAAATTCCTAATTCTTTTGAGATACATTGAAACTATTCAATGGCATGTTTTAATCTCAGATTATGCTCTTCTATTTGTGACTGGGATGCCGAGGATCACAAACAAGATGTGAATAACCATGCAAATGTGCTTGGTAACCTCATTGTCTTTATCATTAACTATTGATGTGCTGGTAAACCACACACGCTCCATCAAAATGACAATTATGAGATACCCATTACTACTCTTTATTAGTGCCTTTTAGTGTGCTGGTTAACCACACACGCTCCACTAACGACCAATAAAGCATAATGTGCAATTTCATGGATTAGCATACTTTTCACATTTTTCCTAAAGTAACTAGAGTTGGGATTTTTGAAAATAATGTTGTAGTACTTTTAATATCATTATACTTTTAATGAGAAGTAGTTGTCCTATCAAATCCGTTCTGCTAACGACCCTCCACTAATCAAGGAAGCGGTGGGTGAGAGTGGACACCCATTCAACTACCATTTTATAGGCAGTTTCCTTATACCCCCCTTATAGATTAGCTTCGTGAATGAGGCATACTAGCGATTTGACTGACCATATTCTTATACATATAATATTAAACCTTTAATTATAATATATATATAAGGTGTGTTTTAAAACTTTTTAAAACTTCAAGGGTTTATATAAATTTCGAAATTTAAGCTATTAAATTCAAATTTAAATAAACCAATTAACTAGATTTAATATTTATCTATTAATTAACTATTAATCAAATTATTAAATCTTGTAAGGATTATCTAATTAAATTAATCAATTAATTTAATCCTAATCCTTATCCCTCTAATTTCGAAAAATAGGGTAAGGATAATTATCCAATTAATCTAATTAAGTAACAATTATCCAAAAACAAGAAACCCTAGTTATCCTCTTAGCATATTTCGAAATTCATAAGGGAGGAGGCTAGGGTTTTCAAAACCCTAACCCTAATTTCGATTAGGGTTCTTTGGAGGCTAGGGTTTTCGAAAAAACCCTTTGATCCAAAACCCTAGAAATCGAAAAATTGGCCTTTAGGGTTTAATAGCTATAAACCCTAATTTGCAATTCAACAATTGTAGCAATTCAATTTAAAACAACAATGGCTCTGATACCACTGATGGGTTTTATGTACAACAAATAAACTAGAAAACAATTCCTAAGTTCACATGCAACCTACTTTGGATCTATGTTTTAACTATTAAACATACAACTTTGAATTGCAAAACAAGAACCCTAGAGGAGAGAGGCTAATTTCGAAATTAACAAACTAGGGTTTAGGGTTTACATACCTTTCAATTGTTATAGCAAACAATTGATATTCCCTTGATCTTGATCTTGATCTTCTTGGAAGCTTTAGCACCACAAGTGTAATGCCTCTAATGGAATCACACCCAAACTAGCAAGAAGGAAAGTAGAAGAGAGAGGGGAGAGGGAGTATGCAAAATCTCGGCCTTAGGGTTTCTTCAAAAGAAAGAGTGACCAAAAACATGAACCAGGAGGCTCCTTATATAGCTGAGGGATCTAGGGTTTAAGGGAAACCCTAGTTATCCTTTGCTTAGGGCCTAAGCAAACCCAAGGGCCTTATCCAAGCCCCTATGGACGAAATTATTAGGGTTTCCCCTAAAGATTTCGTCCACCCTCTTCCAAGGGGGTTCTAGAGCCTTCCACTCAACTATTAGATAATTGCAAACTAGTCCCTGCACCTTATAATTAATTCTTTTAACCCCAAAATCAATTCTGATTAATTTCTGGCTAACAATTAATTAAACATAATGATTTCTAATTAATATATTAATCCATTAACATATTAATAAATCATTTATATATATATATATATATATATATATATATATATATTAATTTATTAATCTTATAAATTAATATCTCTCCTTTCATAATTTCCTTGTCCAGTTGCTAGGTTGAGGGCAACCCAAAAGGACTGTGCTGCTATCAATTCAAGTACATACCAATTATAGTTATGGGCTTAGACACCTAATCCAACAATTCTTTGAATATTAGGGCTTTCCAACTCAGTGAACTTCTTACTACTTCCTTGACAACCTTCTCCACTTCTACTTCTTCCTCCTTTTCCCCATCTTCAAATTGCAATCTTGGGTCATCAAAAATTTTCCCATCGTTCAAGGTGATGGCAAAAATGGTATGCCTTGGGTCCTCTTCAGTCTGCGATGGTAATTTTCCTTGAGTTTCCAATATACTCACAGATTGAGCAAGTTGTGCAATTTGTTCCTCTAAGCTTTTGAGGCTAGCTTTGGTTGTTTCCTGGAAGATTTGGGTAGTAGTGGCAATGCTTTTCACAATGTCTTCCAAGGACATGCTTGGAGTTTCAGCTTGTTGGGGAGGTGCAGAATATGGTTGTTGGAACTGTGGAGTTGGTTGGTATTGGTCATATCCCCAAGCTTGGTATTGTTTGTTTCCCCAAACTTGGTTGTTGTCCCACCATTGATCATGTTGAGGTTGATCATAACTCCATTGGTTTGACCAGTAGTAGCTTCCCATTTCTTGCACTTCTTCCCATTCTCTTTGTAAATATGGACACATGTCAGTATGATGTCCATTTTGAGTGCAAAAATCACAAGGAATAGGTGTAGGTTGCACACTTTGGTCATTCCCAATCATCATAACTAACTGGGCAAGCTCAGAAAGTTAATCTTTAATGTAAGGAGTATTCATTATGCGCCACACTTTTTGTTTTTGTTTTTTTGGTTTTTTTTAGAGATGTACCTGCTCACAAAAATCTTGACATAAACAATTAGTAACAACGTGTCCCTGACAACGACGCCAATTTGTTAGGCGTGTCAAACCCAACAAATAAAGGGGTACAACAGACTCCAAATACACTGCTTTAATGCACTAAAGAGTAGTACAAGGTAAGCAGGGTCGAACCACAAAGACACGGGATAAAGGTCTATACCTCTTTACGCAAGGTACTTTGGTCACAAAAGGGGGGTTTGTTTGCAAAAGTCAAATAATGAAAATAACAATCAACTTTGAAACATGCAGAAAATGAAATAGATTTGTAAACAAGTTGTAAAAGTGCTTCCAGTTCTAGTTCTCAATGTTGCCATTTAACCTGATTATGACTTGATGTAATTTCTGATTGCTATTCTAAGTTGGTACTGAAAGATATTAACATGCTCTAATACCCCTCGCTTGCCAAATTATCTAACCAAAACATGCTCTTTGCCTAGACCTAGCTTTACTAATTCAACCTAAACACGCTCTTAGATTGTATTGAAAAACTGCATTAAGTTTTGTACAAGCTTCCCAACAATGTTCATTTCTTCTCATACGCTCGGAAGTGTGAAAACATGTGATATATGTTTTACAATAAGAAAACTTATTGCTTGTTACCAATTATTAACTTAATAGAACGATTAGGTGCCCTAAAAGTTAATTAACTGCACAAAAATTCAATTCATGAAAGTGGCCAATCAAACACAAATAAAATTTAAGGGTTCTAGTTTAAACAAAAACATAATCACTAGAATAGAATCACAAATCAAACATCAAATCATATGCTTCAAGTCAAGCAATGAACATGTTTTGAACAAGAACTAGAAACTAGGGTTTCTTAGCTACACATGGCTAAGAACAAATCAAACAAGAATAAAGATGAAATTGGAATGTTTAATTCTTACAAAAATGAAATCCAAAGTGTTTGCAATGATTAGGTCTTCTAAAAAACTCCAAGATTTCTCCCAAAATCACCCAAGATCGCCAAAAACTGCTCCAAAAACCGTCTCTCCTTGAAAAATGACGTCTTCTCCTGTTTTAATTAATGTTCACGTGCATGTCACAAGGCCATGCGTTTTTAGCATGGCCATGCCTTTTGCCCATGTGTTTTCGGCATGCCCATTTGTCTTGACCATGTGTTTTTTGCATGGCCCATGCTTTTTGCTAAAAATCAAATAAGTCTTCAGTGTTGGCTCCATCTTCAATCTAGCTTCACCACGAGTCATGTTGCTTAAATATGAGATGATAAAGGAAAAACACGACCCGTGTCAGTGTGACAAGAACCGTATTTCAAACGTAGTCCTTTGCTAAGATGACAATGCAACAATGACTCGGGTTATGTCTTCATGTTTTCTGCCATGGAATGACAAGTTCATATTCTCTTCATGCCTCCAAGTTCCATGTCCCATGCATCCAAGCTCCATGCTCCATATTGTCTACAAAATAAATAAAAAATAGTGAAGTACCAGACATTCTTAATGAAACATGCAGTTCCCCAAATAATTAACTAAATGCAAGAATTATGAAGTGGAATGCTATGAAAAGATGGAAATAAACATGTAAAATAGGTGCATAAAATGCACCTATCACTTATAGACAAGTTACAGACGACACGATAACTGTTTGGAAGAAACAATTCAATGATGAAGATAATATTAGACCAAGGGCAGTTCAACAAGCTATTATGCAAACAACACGTGCATATTTACTTTTTAAAGTAAACATCTTTGTTCTGCTGTGTAATACATTAGGCCAGTCAATGAGCATGGGAACATGTGACCTTTCCATGTTATCAACAGTCACAAAAGACCTGGATCTAAGTGACATCGATTGGTGTGGATATGTTTTTGATTGCCTTAAGGACACAAAAAGTGCATGGAATCTAAACAACAAAAAAGGATTCTATTGGGCCAATTATCTTTCTTTTGGTAAGAGTTTGTATGAAATTCAGATGTCATTCAATATATATTTACTTACATGTAGAAATTCATTAAAGTGTATTTACTTACTAAAATATTTATTTGTGTCTGTTGTAGTTGCTATATGTAGAAAGTGTACGATGCGATTCAGTAAAGATTGTACGAGGCAGACCAACAATATGTTTTTGGAATGTTGATAAACTACGTGAGCGAGAAAGAGTCGAGTGTAGGACAATAGGTTTAGGTATGGGTGAATTGCAAGAACCATTTCAAGTCATCAATGAATTAGCTGGTTCTGGTAATGTAGTTCAAGAAAACGTTCAAGTACTATCTTATTTTATTCAATAATGCATATGAGATTTATACTTTATTATTTTGTTTAATCGACATTAATTATATTCATACATATTGACAGGCAACTGATGCAGGAGGTGTGAAAATAAGTCATGGATGGTTTAAGGTATTAATATGATATAATCATTAATAAATAATATGTTGAATTTTTAAACTAATAAATACATGTATTGAATTATTAAATTCAAAAAGTGATTACTATTGGTAAACTAATGTAATCTTAATTGATTTATATATAGTATTAAGTTCAATACACAAACTATTAATTTATTAATTTTCGTAGGGAAATCAAGGAGGGGAAAATTTTAATGGAAGTGGGGAAACAGTTGAGGTACTTTAATACTTATTCATATATTAATTATGAATTACTATAGTATTAATTAATACTCCATGACTTATTGATGTTTTTTATTTGGTTTGTACCGTAATCACATCGTGTTGACTTTAATAGGCCACTCTTTCAACAATAAAGGAGATGCACGACATGCTCATGCATCAAAAGAAAGTGTTGGAAGATAAAATAAATGATACTGTCAAGAAATACCCTGAGAATCAATTGGTCAAAGAATGGAAAAACAAATTAAATGATCTATTTAATGAAGTTTCAACATCAGAGGAACCAGTCCAATCTCAATGGTGGTATGATAACGAGGCTGAAATTGAACGTACACTAATTCTAGCAACATCTCACAAACAGTTTGACAACTCACCGATAGCAAACTGTAGTATTCAAATGTCAAAGGATTATGCAAACTTCGTGAATCGATATGGAAGAAAGTCTTTTCAGAGTACACCACCATCTAAAATAGAAATGCCAATGCCTTTGTCTGTAGTACCATTCAAGAATGAAGAAAAAGGATTTAATAGAAGAGGAGACATGCCTCGCATGAAGTCTGATTATCTGAAATATCCTTACATTATACGGGCTGTTGATATCAACACAGGAATTCCACGACCAGAAAAACGTGTAGCAGAATGGATATTCTCTCTCCAGGGCGAGCCAACGTAAGTTACATTTAAAATATGTTTAAAGTTACTTACTTTATTTGGTTAAATATTAAAATAAGTAACAATTGGTCACCTTTTTTGCAGTGATATAGTTTTCCACACTCTCGATGGTTTTTCTGCTCAGAGGTTTCACCTGGAAAGTTTTTTTCCTACATGTGAACTATTTGGTCATGTGATTGATTGTTGGAGTCAAGTGTTGAATCTCGATGAAAGTAAGCGTGCACCAGAATCGCCTCTGAGAGTTTATTTCAAGACGGAGTTGACAGTATGCTTTAGTATTATTCAATGTTGATTAAACTATATGTTAAATACAAATTCTTAAAAAAACTAATGAGTTTTTAAAACTGGACTACAGAATTCGTATCTTGAAGTAGGCCTGTCGAAAAAACCCGAAACCCGTTCTACCCACCCGACCCGTTCCGAATTTGGGTAGAATGGGTCGGGTAGAACGGGTAACGGGTATGAACATTCGGGTAATAGGTTAACCCGATGATAATATAGGTCGGGTTTTAGGTATGAATATTTATTTTCGGGTATACCCGAATACCCGAATTCGTTTTTTAAATAATACCAAATATACAATGCAGTCACGTACGCACACTTCAAATAAAACAAAACCCTTTGTTTCCTTCTTATGAACGACGGCTCGACGGTCAACGCAAACTTGCAAAGGGAATACGACGCTGAAGCTGAAGTCCTGAACCGTCATCACAATTCTCAGTTTCTCACTATCGCACGGAATGGAATTAAAAAAGTACATAACATATTATAATGATTTGTATTGTTATTATATATGTACTTGTTAATTGTATGAAGTATTTTCCTACCCGATTCTTTATTAAACCAACCAACATGTAAAAATAAAAAAATAAAAAATTATCAATAAGTGTCATTTAAGAAATTTTCGGGTATACCCGATAATTACCCGACCTGACCTCAAACCCGAATACCCGAAACCCGAAAACCCGAATTACAATATAGGTCGGGTATCGAGTATTATTTTCTTAAGGAAATACCCGTTCTACCCGACCCGTTCTACCCGAAACCCGAAAATTTTACCTGTTCGATACCCCTATCTTGAAGGTAATTTAACTGAAAGTGAACGCAAAGCTAAATTCCTTGAGAATCTTTTTCTTTCTATTGAAGATATGGACTCAACCCTACGTTATGTTGGATTGGTAAGATACATATCTCAACATATTTTTTTTTGTTTATTTATTAATAATCACAAATAAATATAAGAAATTTCCACCTTGATTCAAATACTTTAGGCTCTATATATACATTCTAAACAAGCTTAGTAAAATGCTTTCGAAAATCAGCGTTTTTCAGAAAATCCAATGAAACCTAAAAAAACATTACAAGTTGATAAGATGATCTATGAATAAACAAGATATGTGCCAATCATTTTTGAGAAAACATAAACTGTTGAAATCATTGTTGAATAAAACATAATATGTGTTAACTATGAATTAAATATACACACCTTAGCTTGTAGTTTTTTCATGATGTGCCACATACATAATCGGTGATTAGAATTAAGAAATATTGCTTCTACCACCTGTAGAATCGCTGGATCTTGGTCTGTTAGCACTAATTGAGGGTGTTTTCCACGTGCTTTCACAAAAGCTTCAAGCAACCAACGATAAAGTTCTATTGACTCGTTGCTTAACAAACCTGCTCCAATGTTTATTGAACGTTTGTGGTTATCAATGGCTGTAAACGGCACAAAAATCATTCCATACCTGTATTAAAAAGTTAATTAAAAACAAATTCAACAGTTATTATAAACTCAAAAAACAACAATAATCATATTTAAAGTAAAAAATATAAAACTATAAGATCATACTTATTTGTTCGAAATGTAGCATCAAATGAGATCACATCTCCAAACTCCTTGTAATATAACTTATCGGTTTCATCCGCCCAAAACATTGCGTTTATCACACTATCAACACATTTATACTCAAATGTGTAGTTAGGTAACTCATCTTTCCTCATGTTCATTTTGTCAACAACCACTTGTGCATCCTTGTCACCTATAATGTTTCCCATCTTCCTTCTAAAATTTTTATAATCAATTACTTCAGGGCCAACGTTTTCATAACCTCCTTGCAAACTAGCTTGTAACTTATGTGCCTTTGTTGCACCAATGTTAGATGTTGAGGAACGCACTATAAACTCCTTGTCTTTATAACTAAGTCGTCGTGCACGTTTGGATTACCGTCTTTCTTCTTTAGTTTCTAGGGGGTGCTTGTGCTTCTCTTCGAACTCATATAATTTACAAGCATTAGTTCCCATATGTAGTCGTTCAAACTTTATCAATGCCTTGCAGTCTGTGATTCTGAAGTTTGAGTTTCGTTTATTCCTTCCAGTTCCCTCAGGATCCAAAGTGTCAGTTGATCTGTTAGGTATTTTACCCATATTGTTGCACACTACATACCTTTTTTTAATGGCTTTGTCACCAACCCTCGTTACTGTATTTAACCTGACACCAAAACCTGCTTTATCTGCATATAATTTATACATTTCAACCGCCTCCTCTAATGATTGATAAGTAACATCTACATCTGGCATAAATTCTTTAGGAACAATAGGTTTCCACAACTTGATTTTCCCACCAGGCGAGTCAACAACATTATTATTGAATGATTCCTCTTCAGAATCAGATCCATTTGTACCTGTTTTTTTTAGACAACAAACCCAATAATGAGACATAATATAAATTTAGATTAATTCTGTATTCATGAACTAAACAAAATTTTGATCATAATCAAAATGTGTTTAACAATAATCAAATTTGAAGTATCTAATAATTTGAAAATATGTACAACTAGGTCGAAATATTTTCTTCATATATGATTATCAGGAGTTCCCATGGTTATCATATATATCCAAAATAATTGCTTAATCATCAATGTATTGCTTAATCATCAATGTATGTAACAATTACAACTTAATACCAAAGTATATATACGTTTGTTAAACACAACCAACAATGATTATCAACACTTAATAAACAGTGTAAACCATTTGGTCACATACACCATTATTCATTAGTTACTACATCAATCGTATATGATTAATTATAAACACATATTTACTTAATCAAGTACACGCATTATAATAAAATAACAGAAAAAACAACGTTATATAAACGTAAAGAATTCATCATATATATATATATATATATATATATATATATATATATATATATATATATATATATATATATATATATGTAGGATCAAATGAGAACACCTAAAAGGTTGAGAACGTGAGAACAGATCTGGACCATCTAATTTTTAAGATGTGTGGCTATAATTAATTGTTATTTTTCTAATTATTAATACATTTAATTTTTAATTTTTAAATTAAAAAAATTATAAAGGCTATTAAGGTAAATAAGCATTGCCCTAATTTTGTAAACTCCTATAATTACTCTCTGCTTCTCTCTTTCTTGACCTAATCTCGTAGAGCATTAAATCGATGAAACAGAAGCGGCCTCCTTCAACTCGATCATCATCAGACCTCTCCATCACTAAAACCCTCCAAGGCTTCAACGCCAAATCGGCCTCCTGCAACTCGATCTCCAATCGTTCTCCTACAACTCGATTTTTTTTCATCGGTATTCATTGGAGATTCTAGACTTGCATCCTTGAATCCGATGAAACAGAAGCGGAAGGGAAGAGAAGATGATGGAGAAGATGTTGAAGATGACCACATTGAAGAAAAACGGAGAAAGAGAAAGAAATACAAAGGGGACGAAGAGAACGACGGGAGCAGGAGGGACTTAGACAGAGAACGTGACCATGGCTGTAGCCGTAGCCGTGAGGAAAGCTCTTCCCGGTCGGAATGTCACAGAAGTTGTGCAGGGATGGAGAGAGAGAGGCGTCGAGAGAGATAGACCGTATTTGGTGTTCGAAGACGAACCATTCTTGGTGTCGGATTCGTCAACTGTCTTCTCCAAGTACTCATAATCATCGAAGTACATTATCTCACTCGTAGTCGTTCCCCAAGTCCTAGATTAGGGCTTTGGAGGATTGGATTCGATCGGTGAAGCTGGTGTGGATTCTTGGACATAGATGATGGGTGCGAAATTGCGAACCCTAGCTTCTGCAGTCTACTACATCTTTCTTATCTTTAAGTCTCCTGATCTCTCTTTATGAATACATTTAGAATGTGTATTTATTTATGAATAACATTGTATTCATCTATGAATAGCACGTGTGGATGAATGTATTTATTTATGATTAGAGGTATTCATTTATTCATTTGTGAATAGCAGAGTACTCATTTGTGGAGAGAGAGGCGTCGAGAGAGATAGACCGTCTTTGGTGTTCGAAGACGAACCATTCTTGGTGTCGGATTCGTCAACTGTTTTCTCCAAGTACTCATACTCATCGAAGTCCATTATCTCACTCGTAGTCGTTCCCCAAGTCCTAGATTAGGGCTTTGGAGGATTGGATTCGATCGGTGAAGCTGGTGTGGATTCTTGGACATAGATAATGGGTGCGAAACTGCGAACCCTAGCTTCTGCAGTCTACATCTTTCTTATCTTTAAGCCTCCTGATCTCTCTTTATGAATACATTTAGAATGTGTATTTATTTATGAATAACATTGTATTCATCTATGAATAGCATGTGTGGATGAATGTATTTATTTATGATTAGAGGTATTCATTTATTCATTTGTGAATAGTAGAGTACTCATTTGTTAATAACAGTGTATTCATTTGTGAATAACAGTGTAATCATGTGTTAATGAGTGTATTTATTTATGATTAGAGATATTCTTTTTATTTTCAGTTGATTAAAAAAAGGAATTGGATTACTTGTAAATTGATATGTATTCATTTGTGATTGGAGTAGTTTCAGGTTTTTTGAAAAAAAAAATCATTTGTGAATATAAATGTATTGATTTGGGATTGAATTTCTATTCATTTTTTTTGAAGGAAAAAAAACGTGAAATAGGAGAAAAAATTTGATTTTTTTCATTTTTTAAATAAATTTTGGCAAAAATGTTTTTTTATATCCCATTAATAAGAAAAATAAAAAATCAAATATTTCTTTCTTTTTGGTAACTGATCCTAAATTTAAGGGAATTTGATTGAATTTTATTTTATTTTATTTTAATTAAAATATACAATTACTTATATACCCTTATATATTGAGTGACTCAGAACTGTTCTCGCGTTCTCAACCTTTTAGGTGTTCTCATTTGATCATTTCCCTATATATATATATATATATATATATATATATATATATATATATATATCAATGTTTTAAAAACCGGTTCAAATCGTCCGGTCGAACCGGTTGGAGCGAGAAACAGAGACGAATGTGGTTAAATAAAAACAAATTTTATGTCATTTTTTAGACTGGATCGAACTAAACGGCTTCTTAAAAACTTGTTTTATATGATTTATTAGACTTGTATAGTTGGATTTTATTTAGCCCGTTAAAAACAAAACACATTTCTAAAGAAAATTGAACATTTTCAAAGTGCACATAACTCGAAGGCCGACACACACCACATCAGATATAGGGAATTTTCTTGATTGAATCAGTGGCCGAACTAGTTGAACCGACAGTCGAACCGAGAACACAAGTTTAACAAAAAATCAATTTTTTAATATATATATATATATATATATATATATATATATATATATATATATATATATATATATAAAGTAATAGTTGACGTGGCAGTGGGGACCATTTTTGAAATATGATTGTTATTGCACTGATGTGAATAGTCATTGCAAAACTGATGTGTAACAATTGAAAGATTAGTGACATTGCACTGATGTGGATGACCTTAGGGTTCACCAACTGTTTTTGTTTTAAAAAGTCACTTATTTTATTTATTTATTTTGATCTAAGGGGCAATGAGGCATCAACTTCACTTTTAAAAGATCATTATTTTTAGATTTTTTGACCGACTAAGGGTTGATTCTCAAAGTGTTTATTGACTTTTTTTGAAAAAATCAGAAATTCCTGACTTTTTGGAAAACCTACATTTTTACTAAAGTTATTGTTTTTCAAACATTTTTTTAACTTATTGGTTTTCTAAAAAGTCAATAAACAAATAAGATATTTTAAAAAACACTCTCAAATACCCACTAACATTCTACTTAACACATGTTAGAAGCCTAATCAACACAAGTTAAAATCCAAGTCATTAAATGACAGTCCACCTCATCAATTAAGATACCATGTCCTTTTAGTTTGCCTTACAAATTTCAGGGGCCATTTCTTAAAAAAAAAATATTTTATATATTATAGGTGAGACCCACTTTCAAGTAGGGTCATACAGCTAACTAAGCAAAGCTTAGCTCTGCCTCTACCACCATTGACCCATGTATGTTTCCACTACTGCATTTCCTGTTCCTCTAAAATCGTTCACTCACCCTCCCATCTGCCATGGACAATCCCGAAATTTGAATATATTTTTGAAAGGAAATTTGGTTTGAAACCTCTCTTGGGCATTCCTTCGCCAATTGTCCTAACTTTTTACCATGGCATACACAATCAAACACCAAAAAACTACTGTTGTTGAAAATTTATGATGATGATAGAAGTTTGGATCTTGAAACTAAAGAATTGATGAACATGATGATTTTGGCATAATACATGAGATTTGATCTAAAATATATGTTGAAAATGAGAATTTGTTGTTTTTCGAAGCAATTGTTTAATATGAGAAAAAACAATGCAACTAATGTCGACGAGGACATAAACTAATAAAGTTTTGTTTGTCAAGATTAAAGTTAAAATTCGAATTCAAGATTGCTTTAGATACTTCTTATTGGTTGGTAATGATTCGGGTTGTGGTCCTAATAGTGATTTACGAAGCAACAGCCTCCGTAAGCTCAATACATTGATGTGGTTCAGAAATTCAATTCATATGATGATGAATTTGGAATAGATCTGATTAAATGGTCGTATACGGATGCCAAAAAGGTTGTGGTTCCGATGCTTTGAGAAGCTTCTAAATAATTTGAATGGCTAAACACAGTTCTTGAATGTATGGACAAAATCGGTAATGCATCGGTGGCCAACTTGGTGGCTTCAGTGGTGGCAATGGCTATGCTGTCGAAGAAAGGAAGAAGGTAGTTTAAGGGAATATGGGGATCTGACCGGGAATGAGCGAAAAAAAGTAACCCATTCGTGTGAGTTTGAATTGTTTTTTATCATTCATGTTAATTAGTTTCACTATAATTTGTGAAAGATATCATAATTGACATAACGTAATTTACAAAACTTTTTGTTCAAATATATATAATTAATTACAAGCTTTATCAATTTATTGTGGGTGATACCGATACGCACATGGGAACAACATAACCCTTTTTTCCCATTTCATATCTACATGTCCTGTTTGCAAAAATATCTCACATGTTCCAAAACCGATCCGTAAAATGCAACAAAAGCAAAGTTTCAAAGATAATTATTTGCGTAGCTGATTATTACTCCTCATCCAAACTCTTCTAAACAACAGGCTTCCTGAATGCGGACAGCATTCTGGGAGATAAAAGCAGAATAAACGCCAAAAAGGAACCAACAAATATCTTCATCGCGTATCCAACAGGATCACGCTTAAATTCTTGAGAGCTGCTGCTACTGATTAATGATGATGAGGATGCTGACATGGCTGTAGCAGAAGGTAACGCCTCAATCACTGCATCCGCCAGGTCAGCAATGAAGGAAGTGGTGCACCCAAGAGCCGGGACCCGACCCCAGTTTTCAACACCTGAATTCAGGGCCAACTCCTTGTACTCCATATCTATTTCTTCCAGTGTCTCTATGTGTTCGCTCACAAAGCTAACAATTCAAAATCTCAAACCAAACATCAACATCATTTCATTTATTTAGGAACTTGTCTTAATACAAAAATATAGTGGATTTCAATTTATTTGTATTATAGCATTTTAGTTTCTTATTAAAGCATTTTAAAAGTACAATGCCTTAATTAGAAACAAAGCAAAATGCTATAACAAATAAACAAATCAATTAGAGTACATTGTTGTTTCTTGAAAATATAACTCTTTAATAAACCGATTTTTATTTCAGTCCCTCCGTACTCCTTGTACTCCATATGAAGTTAGTGTCAGCATTTTGATACCACTTTGAGTCTGATTTATGGCTAAGTTATTAAATTTTACACATTTGACCCTTGAAGATAAAATTAAACCAAATATACCTAACAGGAACTGCAAGAAGACTCTTGACACCTTGTTGGCCAAGCTGAACGAGAACTTCATCAGTGTATGGTTTCAACCACTGCACAGGCCCAACTCGACTCTGATAAAGGGAATCAAAACATATTTATATTATTATGGTTTGAAATACTTGTTATATATAAAAGAACAGAAGAACAAGTATATAAATAATTTGAATTGGTGACCTGATAAGCCAATCTATGATTATTTTCAATTCCTCTTGCTTTAAGTTCCTGCATTATCAAGTCGATGCATTCCTCCATCTGAAATTTATATGGATCACCAGCATCAACAACGTACGTCTGTGGCACCCCATGAGCACTGAAGAATATCATTACCTACCATCACAAATCACATAAGCTGTTGCAACTACAATATCATTACCTACCCAATAATAAAAGTGAAGATTGCTTTGTATTTGGATGACATTGCTATAACTTGGTAGATTTTTTCAAGGTAAAATGTTATAATAGGAATAAATGAAAGTCTGATGACATAATAAACACATCAATGAGAGTACTTTGCTATTTCCTGGTTCAACCTTTTTATTATACTTCTACTTTGAGATTTCAGGGTATTTAATATTTAAAAGCAATCAACAAAGAAGCTTACCTCTTGAGGTTTATTAAAACTTTGCAATTCCTCTTCAATCAAGTCAGCCATAGACTTTATATAACCATATCGTTGATACCAAGACTGGATAATGGCAACAGGAAGCTTAGACAAAACTTTATCTTCCCTGCATGTGATTGTGATGTGACTCAAATTAATGCCCTTAACAGAGTTTTAAAATCAATAACCTCATAGAAAATGAAATCAAGCAAATTACCTAAAGATGTTTTGAAGTGCACGTATACTTGATCCGGTTGTTGAAATAGAAAACTGAGGGTAAAGAGGCAGCACCACAAGCCTCGTGATCCCATCACTCTTAATCTGTCATGGATAAAAAAAGAAACATCATTATTAACAATATCAATTGATGATGACTTTATGGTGATCTTTAATTTTACTTTTTTGTGTTGAAATGCCCTGATAGTAGACCAATTATTCTCCAAATTATAATAAGTTAACTACCTGTTGGGCAGCTTCTTCAGTGAAAGGATGCCAGTAACGCATTGCAATGTAGACATTAGCAGGTAATTTCTTTGCTTCAAGTTCTGATTTTAGAGCAGCAGCCTACAACAAACAGCTATAATCATAAAAAAAAAAAATACTGAAATGCAATATAAAAATCAGATGAAAGCCAATTAGAAAACTCAAACATCAACAATAGCATGTCTTACCTGCTCATCTGTTATCTTTCTCAAAGGTGAACCACCTCCAATTGAGGCATATGCTTCTTTACTTTTTCTTGCTCTTAATACAGAAATGATTTGTGCTAAAGGTCGTTGTAGGAAACGAAACAACCTTGGTAGACGGATAATATCCTGTCCCAAACACTAAAACTGTTAGCATGATGAAAAATATTGGAACTAAATTAGCATTGAATCTTTCTTTAGAGTTTCAAAAAGGAACTATTTGTACAAATACACATACCGGATCTGCAAACAGGTTATAGAGAAAGGGTTGAACATCAACAAGTGTCTCTGGGCCTCCAAGATTCAAAAGCAATACTCCAACTTTTTCCTCCTCCACATGTGAATCAGATTCAGTTTCACTCAAAGGATGTGTGCATACCCCTACAGAACAAAAGCTCTTTCCAGCTAAGCCTATGTTCTTAATGGGGTCATCTAATTTTAATTTCTGGAGGTTGCTAACAGTTGAATTGGAGTTCCCAGATGCTTTGCATGTATGGCTGCAGAAAGAAACTTGATGTTTTCTATGGAAACACACACTGCAAGTAGAGGAAGTAGGTGGATGTTTTAGTTTAATTATAACAAACAGGAGGCAATTTCATCAAGTGTGTGAACTTTTAAAAGAGCTAAAACATTTTCCGAATAGAAATGCCAAGGAAGTTAATGATCCAACCACAGCTCGTTTACACGTTAGTGATGCCTAACTTAGATTAACAAAGGCATGACTAAATTTCAGAATAATTTCAATACTAACAACCTAAAATTGTAAGATATGAAGCATATACAGGTTATATGAGAATCAAACGCTATGGATTCGACAAATTTTACAGAACCAGATTATAATATAGCTTCTAATGCACGGATCTCCAATAGACTTAGGATTCAATTTCCTTGCCAATCCGATTTCAGTTTCATTACCAATCAGGTTTCAAAGGAAGCACACCATTTCATAATTGATCAGGCGAAACTAATAACATAAACTACACAGCATACACACAATTGAATGGAATCCCTGCTTGTACATGGGGATATTCGTATATAAAACTTACACCGAAGAATTGTGGTTGAATTTGGAGGTTGTCAACTCTGAGAGTTTCACGCTGGGCAGAGCATGAGAAGTCGCTGCTGCGTTCATGGCAATGAATAACGCCAAATTTGGGTGAGGGAAAAGTAAATCTGTGTTACGAGAGTTTTGTGAATTCTTTTAAGGGGTTTTTAGGGTTCTTGCAGATTACAAATTAATAAGTGCAAGAATTCTGAATTAGTAATTACACTGTTAAGAATGGGGAATAAAATTAAAGAAAATATATTTATTATTTTTCAATATTTAATAAAAAATTAACGATTTGACCAAAATAGTCATATGCATCTACCAAAATCTATCATCTCTACATATTGACCAAAATAGTCATTTGCATCTACCAAAATCTATCATATCTACAAAAATCGTATGTGACATACCAAAAAATCATTTTAGTATATAGGGGGAAGGGATTTTCATATATGCGAGTGAATTTTCGAAGATGCATATGTGAAATTTTTGATATACATCTATGGAAAAATATGTTTCCTCATGTCATATGCGAACAAATGAGTTTGTGCAGATGCCATATTTTCTTAAAATTTCATTAACGAAAAATAGGTTTCTTCGAATCACCATATGCCAAAAAATAAGTTTTCTCATATGCCGTCTACATGAAAATCTGAAAACTATATTTCTCTGTAATTCTTACTATGAAATCACAAATCCTTATTGTGAAAATCTAAAATCTAAACTGCAAAAATATAACATTTGTATAGTTAATTTAATGCTCATTTTATAAGATGTGCTTTTGATTAAAAAAATTCAATACAACTTTCTCTGTGTTATTATTTTTCTGGAAAAAAAAAAACATGGCTTCAAATTTTCCGATTCTTTTTTTTTGGTGGTTCATGAAAATTAAAAAATGGTGGATGTATTTACATTAGGCATTTTGTTAAAAACTATGGTGTAGAAATTTCATAAGATATAAATTATTAGATTTGGTTAAAGTGTGGAAAGGTTTGGAATATAGATCTAACATCAATTTGTCTTTCCACCACCTATCAATGAAATATGTTGTTAAAGATAGTTTTGATAAAAGTGACGTGAAACACTTGAAAAAATGTTATTAAAAAAGTTTTAGCAGTTGTATATTTGTATCTGGTAAGTAGATAATGCTTTGGTGGAAGAGGCTCCAACTGTTCAATATAATGCAACAAATCGATCTAACGGAAAAGGCTTTAATAGCAAAAATGGAAAAGGCTTTGTTAAGAACCGATCTAGCGAAAGAAGTAGCAACAACCAATCATGTATTTTTATCTCATAAAGTGGTCATTAATATCCTCTCGGGTATGATGTATATTAAACAAAAGTACAACCATAATTATAGTATGACGATTAGGTACAAGCACAAAGTCTTGGATATTAATGTCAATCCATAAACTTATAAGTATGTTGATGATGATGTTGCTACATTTTACAATGTTGTTCCTACAAATGACAATGATGTTGATACCTTGATACATATGTTGTTAAAGATGATGATGCATATTACTGAGAAGTATTTTTGTTGGGAGATGATATGAATCCACTTCCTTATGAGGAGCAATTAGATTTTTGTATAATCTATCTGACCTTAAGAAAAGGTGATATATAATTGAATGGTCGGATGATGAATACACATTACACAAGAACACCATTCACTGGTATGCATGTTATACCCGCCTCTTCAAACCCGGTATACGCGTCAACTCCATCACACAAGCAAAACTCATCATAGAGGATAAAAAATCTACAAACATTCAAAGACAAATAATCTTTTCAACCAAAATTGTGTGCAAATAGTGCTCGTGAAGGATTTTAGTAAAAAAACCAGTAGATCAAACAAAAAATATGTTTCAAGCATCTTGTTACCACAAAATTTATATTTGGCTTATTTCGTAAAACTGGATAACATTAGCATGTTTCAGGTCAGAAAACCTATGGATGAACACACTTGTGTTTCAACATAATTGAACACAAACCATTGCAAAAACAAACAAAAAAGTGTTGAGTCATTTAATTGTCAATGTGTTGAGTAATGATCATAACAGAGCCCACTATAAAACCAGCATCCATCAGGATTTCACTACCAAATAAAAATTAAATAGTTCATACACACAAGCATGACGTACGAAACAACATACACTTAAACCTCTTAGGGCCCCAAGATGAATCATTTTTAGAGCCCCTATGTAGTGTTACAATTTGGGTAAGAATAATATTGGAATAGTGACATAAATTCAAATAGATAATCACAAACAATTTGAGTTATTGCTCCTATTAATTGGTTAACGGTAATCTTAGTTTTTATTTTTGTATGTTTATATGGTATATTTCCACATCATTTGTTAATTAATTTTGAGTGTTTTGTAGATACATAAATGTTGTAGGTGTGCCCTCATGATAGACGCGACTCATCTAAAGGGTGATGCAAAGGCACCATGTTATTGGCTATTGTAGTAGACGATAACAAACAAAACTTTATTATTGTGTATGGAATATGCAAGAGGGAGTCCATAAATACGTGGGCATGGTTCCTAAAAAGCTACATGATTGATCGGCGACTCGGAACATTTAACCTTAACTTATGAAAGGGCGTCATCGATCGCCGTGTCCATTGCAACTATATTCTTGAATTCACATCATGGTATTTGTGGTAATCATCTTTGATCGAATGTACAAGCTAAGTATGTGAAAATATGAAGACAAAAACGTTGTTCTAGAAGGCAACCAAAACGTACAAAGTGTATGATTTTGACAATTATTTTAAAACGCTACGTGATATATGACAAAGAAATTGAAATATCCAAAATGTGCAAATTCAAAAAAATGTTTGAATGCATATTTCTATGGTCTTCATTATAATCTTATGACATCAAACAATGCAGACCACCGACATGTTATCCAGAGATGCCGATGACAATACTTTTATAGTTCTTCTGCATGAAGTTGCGATACCTGTTTTTTCAACGTCTGAACAAAACAAATATATTTAACATGCATTGACAGTGTTTAGTGAGTTGGTTAATGGAATTGCTAGTTTAACAAGGATCTCCCCAAGAGGAGGAATCTACAATCGGGGAAAACTTTGTACGTCAATTTCTAATTTTCGAACATTGATGTTATTGGATTTATGTACAAGAAGTAATATTTCAATAATATTTCTAATTATATATGAATCTATGATGTTACATAAAAAACAATAAGACATCTAATTAATAATATTTGTATGTGAAAGAGTATTATTATGAATCAATTAAAATAAATAAATAAATTTTTTATTAAGTATTTATTATCCAAACAATAATAAATAAAATGTTTTTCTATTAAAAAATTGAAATTTTATCCACTATTCATAATATTGTTTAAATTATAAAGTTGGCTAAGTTAATTATCCCGCATGATTAATTATGGAGATAATCAGTCATTGGACTAGTATATCATCAAACTTGTTGTAGGATTAAAGATTTAATCTCATCTTTGGTATCCTCATTCGTCCCCTAGTCGACGGCCTCGCTTCCAAAACATTTGGATTTTTCAATTTTCATTAAGGATTATTACGAAAGAGGTGATTTGCTCGTTGATTGGAAGATTAGCATCCAAATGGGTGTCACATGTTTTTTTGTGACATCCCTTAGGTCTAAAACTATAAACAGTCAATTTACTGCGAACCACACTATAGTAGGACCTACGACATAATACCTCGATGATTTTATGTATATATGAGATCATGTTACTCATAAGTGTCTTCAGGATACCTCAAAGCACTCGAAAGGTTGACCATCGTCATCAAACAGGAAGCAGTTCAAAAATCAGTGAGATCTGATGCCCTAAAAATCAAATTTTCGCATTTGACCTACATGGGGGCCATGGATGATCAAATTGGATCGAACATGTTCTCATGATTTTGGTGGATATAAATAACCAAAACTTATGATTTATCTCTTTATCAAACCTTTTAAGTATGAAATTACTTACAAATAAAATACTTTTTTTGGTCTTTTTAAAAGTATTATTACTGCAATTAGCAGAAAACTTATAACTCCCACCAACATTTGTATTGACTCTCAAACTACATGTATATATTCTTAGGAAATCACTGAACCAGCTTTTAGCAGAAGAGATAGTCACAGATTTCGGGCAATCTAGTTTTCTCCGGTTTTTGTTATATCGGCCTATCTGTTAAGGCAAATTCATAAACTTATTATTATTATTTGTATGAACCATGTATTCAAACCTTAAAGTAGAATATAACTGATGTGTTGTTATTGTTGTAACTTATGATGTATATTCAATTTGTTTGTGATCCATGAACCCGACATGTTCCGCCGCCTCAATCGGGGTGTGACATTTTTTGTGTGGATACCTATGGGGTTGTTCAACTTTCTTTTAACAAAGTTTCTATATTAAAGTGATCAAGAAATTGTTCAGAAGGTATTTCTTGAAAACTTGTATGATAGATTATTGGCTAATTTGATTGATTCAAATGGATCCATCTTTTGGAAATTTGTTTTTATAAAATTATTTATTATTTTTGCTATGTATTCTGATTGCTTGAAAATATTTCTAGTAGCGATATTACGCCTTGATGCAGGGGTACAAAATGATGCTACCCATACAACTATAGATGATGTCTTCGCTAATAAAAAGATTTGATGATATCATTAGCAAATCAACCGAATTGATTATTTGGTTTGAGGATTAGACGAAATTCGCACAATGGGCCAATTAACAATAATTTTCGCTTCGCCATGATGCAAGTTTTTCGTCCGTTCAAAACTGTTTAACGGTACAAAACAACATTTTCTATTTTTACGATCGTTTGGATCTTTTATATCATTTATGTTTGATTTAGACAATTGATTAGAGATGTTATCCAGATCAATTTTGTGTGATAGAAACTTTCTATGGGTTCTTCATACAAGTATATGGGATTTTATTAACTTTGTTCATGAATATTCACATTTTTGTTCATGAATATTCACATTGGACATCCATTTTCTTTGTTCAAATAGTCTCACATTACACCTGTATTGATCCGATCCTATTGGGATGGTGATCTTTTTTATGGTAAAATAAAATGAACTTATGATCAAGATTACAAATTTAACAATCCAGTAGCAATTATATATGTTATGAAAGAGATGTAAGAAAACAAGACCTAGGCGTTTGTTTCCTTTATAAAATTAAATTAATCATAAAGTATTTTTAAAAGATTGTCTTATAAATGTATTCAGATACTTATTTGTTTTTGGGTGTTTGAACTCATGAACCATAAATATTTGTCTCATTAAATTGACAAACACACACAAATTCCTTGGCAATATGTTGCTTAATTGATTCCCTTCATCTGAGGTTCCAATGAAGTACGAAACATAAACCCCAAGATACCGCTACCAACAATACCATTGCCACCATGTTCACTACCACCATTCTCCCATCATTCATCCCTCCTATGGCTAACCTTTTCACTATCATCTTACACCTTTCTAATTTATCCTTCATTTTTGAATCCATACTTGTCTTTGTCTTTATGATCTTCTCAATTGATGGTTCATTTTCTTTGATTCGGTGTGATTGCTTATGTTCAACTTTTCCTTGATTGTTTGGATTTGTATTGTCACTACTCACAAACGATGGTTGTTGTGGGAAAGTGGTGGTGGGTGCATTCGTCATCTTCTTAGGCATGGTAATGCTGAGGATTCCGCCATCGAATTTGGCGCGGATTTTGCTCTTTTCGCATGTTTCAGGAACTGTAAAATCTTCCTGAAAACGATTCCATTTGTTTCCGGATACAAGACACTCCCCACGAATTCTAAGGATGTTTGGATTTTCAGTTGTAACCTTTATAAACTCCTTTCGGAATCCTACAACACAAATGCAAGCAATCAAATATGAAATTATACACGAAAAATAGTTGGATGGTTGAATGATTTTACAGTTTATCTTGGGTAATAAATAAGAACATCTACAATACAGGTTTTTTAATTGTTTTTTCAAACCAAAAAGCTCTTGAATTTGAAAAAATATATATTAAACTTTTTTGATCAATTTTTTATTAAGAATATTTATATCTTTGAATTTGATTATTACCAGTAAAATATAAATTAATATTGCATCTCACTTAGAATTATTAGGGACAAAATGGTCGGGTCGGCCGACGTCGGTAGTGGATGAGATTGGGTAGACCCACATCCCTTTTTTTTTTTCTTTACAGAAAAGATATGTACATCAATAGTATATTAAAAATGATTACATATTCATATTTAATATGCCAACTTTTAACCTTTTTTTTTGATAAACTGATTTTGGAGGTTATAAACAAATTAAAATACATTTTTGAGCAACTTGTAAAAACGTTGAGACAAGATGTATGGATATCACACATATGAGTTGAATAATTTGTTTTACTTTCATGTAAACAAGAAAATTTACCAAGAAGATAAACGAGAAGATTATCATGATCATCTTCTTGTCTCCATTCAAAGATAGGCTTGAACTTTTCATAAACGCGCCCGGTGATCACTCTTCTTGGCCGGTTTAGATTGTTAGTTCCACCACCCCTGAGTTTCATCCTAACTTTATTGATCACTCGAGGCTCTTGATTTCGACAAATAAACTATTTTTTTTTAAACAATAAACCATATATACCAAGAAAGGAATTAAAGTGTTATATGTATGTATGGGTTTGTTGAAAATTAACTTGAAATGAGGGTTGAGTTTGCTTGTAGATGAAGAAATTCCAGGGAGTTTGCTTGGGGTGAGTGTTTATGGGTTATATTTTGTTTGATATTCTTGAAAAAAAGCCACAGACTAATACTTTTCTTTTCTACCAAGGAATTAGACGCGATGATTCAATTAACATGTTACATAATGCAACCGATTCCAATACTTTTTTTTTATTCAAACCAATTTAACATGTTATATAATGCAATTGACTCCCTTACGGTCACGACGTGTGATACCATATTTTCTATATTTTTTATTGGACAAAATATAAAAAAACACAATTATTTATCTATCAACATTCACAAAAACGTTTATATTTTGTTTATATATAGAAAAACCTTACATTTTAAGTTAACTTTCAAATTTATCTAAATATCCGTTTTTTAAAGAAGTTATCAGTTGTTTGTGACATAACATTTATCTTGTTCGTTTTTAGATTAACATGGAAAAAAAATGAACGTTGTCACTTATTTTTGCTTGAGTAAATGTCCGTTGATAAATGATTTGTTTCTCACATTCTATCTTAGACAAGAGACGACACTACTTATTTTTGTTTTCATGTTAATCTAAAAACGAAAAAGATAAATGTCATGTCACAAAACAAGTAATTTCTTTAAAAAACTGAATATTTTGGTTAATGCAAAGATAACTGAAAAATATAAGAGTTTTTTTTACATATAAATAATATATAAGAATTATTTGTGTTGATAGATAAATAGTTGTGTTTCTTTTGTATTTTGCCTTTTTTGTTTGTTACCTTGTCACGAGATTATTTACTTAACTCTCCTCTCACCGCACAATCTATATTGGAAATGGTTTATTTCTCTCCTCTTATTTTTTATTTTCATTTTTAAACAAAAATAAAAATAATATTAATTTACTAAATAAAATCTTTAACAAATACATTTAAAATCGAAACATTTTATTAAAAATTAATTATATTGAAAATTGAAAATTCTATTTTTTTTATATTATGTTCAAATGACCCGTTTGAATTAAGACTATGTAATTCACAACAAAACCCAACTCAACTATTTATTAAAAAATTAATTTCTCTCTCTTTTACATGTACAACCAACTAACCTCAAATTTTTATACCTATTAGCAACTTTATCGAACCAAACCGAATCCAATATTTTATATAAAAAAATATAAAAGTATATCAGAAAAATATATCAATAGTGATATCATTTTGTAGATAATTGTTTTCTACATATTCTAGTAAATTTTATTTATTTATATTATGTAACATGCCAAAATCACAATAAAAATTTTCGATTTTAAATCAGAAGAAACCATTGTTTTCAAACAAAATCCATAACAAAATTAAATATAAAGTACAAATATCTCAAGATCAGTGTACCATAAATCTCCAATAACATGTCGTAGAAGGATTTATACGATCATGCATTCACATTGTCACGATCATCTAAAGTACCTGAAACATGAAACTGAAAACCATAAGCCAAATCTCAGTGAGTTTCCCCCAAAGTACCACCACACAAACATATAACAACACGCATACTTGGTTCACAACTAATAGACTGGATTACCCTTAAGTCCACAACATGACTCTGGCTTGCCTTCCAACCCACATCCCATGTCTGGTTTACTCTTGAGTCCACAACATAAGTCTGTCTTGCCTCTCGGACCCACAACTTATGTCTGGCTTGCTCCTCGGTTTGTTGGCTTCCGCACAAAGCAGTATTGCCTCAACCCAACCAAACTATGTCAACATATACATATCACATAGCATATATCCAGTAAACAGATAATCATATAAACAGTCAACAGACTAACAGTCAGATCTACAGATCACTATCACATAATAATATCCTATATACCAGGACTCAGTTCTAACAGACGAATACAACATAGCAACATCCTTAAAACGAGGATACATAATTCAGTGGGCCGGAATTGGTGTCTTCGATCCACGAGTACAGTGAAGAAACCTCAACTCTCAATCCGGAAAGATGGTTGAACATGACACTGCTCCAAATATCAGCTCTACAAGTCGCATATACATCAAATAGTGACCAATCTCAACTACAACTCCAAAATACCCAAAATACCCTTAGATAAAATTTGGTCAAATCCTTATCAAAGTCAAAAGTCAAAGAAGTCAACCCAGTCGACTCAGCTGAGTACGCCCAACGTACTCAGCTTGTACGCACGGCGTACTAGAGGCTTGACAAAAAACAAGTTGTTGACCACGTACATGCATCATACTCTAGGGTACACCTAGCGTATTAATGTTAACCAAGATCCATATCTAGTCCCAAAATAACGTCTTAAGTCATAAACTTTCCAAATTTATGACTTTGCATGGCTAGGAAGTGCTCAATACTAAAAAAACCCTAACTTCTTAACTCATTAAGACATTATAACCCATGCGTGGAAGAAAATTAATGACCAAGATTGCATTTTTATGACCTTAGACACTCCGGAAATTCAGGGCAACATACCCAGAAGCCATAATTTCACAATCCAATAATTCAGGGCAACATACCCAGAAGCCATGATATACCATAAACAGAACATGACGATAGGTTGTCATGATCATTGACCTTCAATTATACAACTCAAAACCTTCGAAGCATCCCCACCCATTGACGATAAACGGGAACATTCAACTGTAACGTCCCAAAAATAAGACCCAAAAAGTTCATTTTTTAATTAAAAAAACCAGTATTCCAAAACATCATCATAAGAACCCAGATAAAACAAATATGTCAATCATTACATCGTATCAGAGTAAGCTAAGAAAATGCGGAACGAGGTGGTATGGGCTCTGCAATCCTCCCGAGCTCTTCCTTTTAAAAACAGAAGTACCTGAAACATAAACTGAATACCGTAAGCACAAAGCTTAGTAAGTTCCCCAAAATACCATATACCATACATACATTTGCCATGGGCTACCCCCATGGTCTTTCCTTGAAATGTCATGGGCTACCCATATGGTATGACATCCAAGTGTCATGGGCTACCCCCATGGTCTTTCATACAAATATCACAAAGACAACTATCATTCCACATAACAAGTAATAGGCAGACATTGCTGCCTTCGACCTATGGATATAGTGAGAAAACTCACCTCGCACTGTTGAACCACACCGATAACTCCCTGGTTGCAGGTCCGACAAATCCCTGAGCTAATAATATCAAATAACATCCAATTAACAATTGGATTCTAATCCATAACCATCAGACCATACTTAGGGTAAATGACCAATTTACCCCTTACCCAGTTTGGACCAAGACTTAAGCCCAAACCTAATATTCCAGAAGGCCCAAATACCAAATACTCATACAAGGCCCAAACATGGCCCAATTTTCCAAATTGGGCCCAAACCCTTCCATGGGCCTTAATCCAAGGTTCAAAAACATTCTTAGCCCAAAACATTTAAATTCTGATGGCCCAACAAGACCCTAAACATCCAAGCCCAAACTATGGAACAAATCGAAGACCAACAGATCTGAGGCCCACTCTGCTAAGTACACGGGGCGTACTCAGCTCGTACGTGCAATGTACTTGCCTTAGGGCTTGTACGCTAAGTGTACCTGCTTGTACGCCCAATATACCCTCGCATACAGCCAACTTCCATATTACGCTCTTATTCCATAAAGACTTTACTCCACAACCTAGATCTAACTTCCTTGTACTGATTTATCACGTAAAGTTGCTAACTTTACATTCATGCATGGCTAAATGAAGCTCTTAAGCTTAAAAAGGACTTAGTATGTGACTTAATCCATGCAGGAGACCTAATACCCCATAAAATTGGAACCTTTATGCTTAAGGAACTCCCAATAAGCTCAGATCTAAAAGAATAAGTCCTTCAAACGTCTTAACTCAACACCTAACCCAAAAAGGGTCCAAAAACATAAAAAATAAGCCATAAAGAGATCTAAACATCTACAAGCCAAGGTATGAACCTGATACCTCCAAAGTCTTGCAACAAGGGTGATGATTATGGATCTAAAGGCTCCTTACAAGCAAAGCACACACAAACTTCTTTACTTCTTTCATAATGGGAAAAAATGACACCATAATCTTCTCAAGAGCTCAAAACACCACAAAGAAGGCTTAAGGATTGATTTAGGGTTTTAGGAGGTTTGGGGACTGGTAAAGAGGCCAACCCTAAAGACTTAAGGTCCTTAAATTGGGTAAAACACACTTAAATTAGGTTTTCCCTCACTCCTCGTACGCCCATTATACTCCTCGTACGCCCACCGCACAAGGCCGAGCTTTCACGATCCTTCTTTCTTGGTACGCTTAGCGTACACCAGTGTACGCCCCGCGTACAGGGTTTCCCTTAAACCCTAAAATACTTCGAAGGCCATAACTTCTTCATTATAAATCTGATTTCGACGATACATATATCCATGAAAAAATAACGAGAAGCTCTATGATTTTATCAACTCATACATGCCTTAATATTTCCCGAAAAAAAATCCAATTTCCATAAAAGCTCGAGCTGACACTTTACCGAATACCCCTTGGCTCTAAAACACAAACCGAACACCCGAATCATCTAAATTACGTCACCCACACCCAAATGGGAAACGATTCGGGATGATTCAGGAGAGGGTATACAACGAGCTCCCTGGCCAACAAGTTCTTACTGTGAAGACAAACCGTGCATTCCTTGGTACATACAACAAATGTTAACTTGCTTTTTTACCTCGCCTTGACCACATCTTGAACCAAAGCCTCGTATATCCGAACTGAAAATCCCTATAACCCATTCTTCTAAAACTGTGAACTCAACATATCGATGATCTTTCAAGTAGCATGCCCAGTTCTCCCCCACTTGGGTTCGAACTATCACCAACTGACATTGCAGACAACCCAAACTTCAAACCGACTCAGCCAGATTCATACCATCCCTGACTCTTGGACTGTATAAGAAAACGCAAGATAATCTCCTAGATAAAGACCCAAAAACTCAAAGACATTCTGAATCTCAGATGGAGACCTCATAAACTTCCCAGTCATAATCGCCTCTATCATCAAGAATCCCATGCAAATGCGCAAGAAATAACTCTGATAGTCCATTCATAGCACCGATTCTCCATCTAAGCACAATTGGACTACCACACATTTTGCCTCTAAGTCTTTGACATTTACTCAGTCGCGAGACACAATCATAAAAACATGAGGCATCATCCTCATAGTTGAGATATAACATAGACAACGAAAGTTTTCGTTCCCGTTTCACTTCTCCTGATCATGTGAAAACAACCTGCCAGGACACGCTCTAACTAAACTCAAGGAAAGCATACTCCTGGTCCTTATCTTGTACAATCTCCACGAAAATGACTCTCTTTCCACACATGAAATTTTCTCGAGGCAATCAAACCACAAGAATCCTCTTGCTCATTTTTACCTTTATCGGGATACCGCAACCATCTGGTTTCCCCCACTGGTTCGTCCTCTGATCTCTGCAATCATACGCTCGATCTCTCTTTCCCTACATAGAAACTGGAAGAACATAATCCTCATCATAGAAAATGACATCATAAGCCATCGACCGGTTACTCAACCTCAAGGCTGCAATCCTCAAGCCGATCATCATATTCGTTTTATTCTTGAGTCCCGAGAGTCTGATTGTCACTTCCTCAAGTAAGGCCCCCAAGACCTAGAAATTAACTACTCATCCAGGTCTACACCATTTAACCCCAACTGACATGGCCACTAAGGCCCACACAATCACCGACCCATCTTCCCGAACCGCCATAACCGAAAAGATAATAATACCCCAAAATGTTGCAACAGATTCATGGTGCCAAACCATGTTCCTACCCTCAACTAGCTCCTTAGAATTTTCAATACTTTTCTTGATTCAAGTATGGATTTTGTGCTTCCAGTAGTTACTACCCTCCACACCTATTATTACCTCCCTCGGAATCATCCTGAATCCTATAAGTCACTTCCTCATAATGATACCCTCCAAAATCTGTTGAACAACGCATCACTCGCACTAAAGCACTTACTAGGCTCTCCTAGGATTACCACCTCACCCTGTCATCAGTTGCTGAAGGACCTCTACCAATGTCAGTTAACTACTTCACGAATACAATTACATGCAACAAAGCTTAGATAATCCTTCGGATAACAAACCCAACCCTACAACAGTTAGACTCAAATAATAGTTGCGCAATAAGGCCAAGTCAACCATTATAAGATTATTTAACCTTCATTGAATGTAACTTAATATATTCATGTGATAGCTAACTTACATCAATATGAGTCCTACAAAGCACAAAGCAAACATCATTCGAGCATCTAGAACTAAAAACATCACCTAACCAGGCAGTCCTACCTCAGAAGCTCCTGAAGATCTCTAGTCACTAGCATGCATCACTACCAGCTCACATAACAGGCATAAAGGCATCTCTCCTAATTAGGAATTTTACCATTCAACATTAAGCATGCCCTTAGCCCTAATCTAGCATGTAATTCTCATATACTCACGTAAAACATCAATCATGAAACACATATGGATATTTCGGGAATTACTTACTTGAGCTTGGCTGATTACACGAATCACACCTCCTTTTATTTTATAAACCTTTCTAGTCAATCATTTTGTTTTAGAAAATTTTACCAATTCCTCAGTTTGATTTCAGGTACACCCGAGAGTATGCCTGAATCCCTCAAACCAAAGCAATGATATCAACTTGTAACGCCCCAAATTTCAACCCTAAAATTTTCAATTTAAAACTTTATGTGTTTATTCAATTCACAACTACATGATCTTAAGTCATTTATCAGAGTATCATAAAAAGTTATCATGTGCACAAGTCCCCCATTGATGTGATGCAATTGAGCCGTGCCCCTCCTTTAATATAAGAAAATGAAACATGTAAACCAGAATTCGTAAGTATAAAGCTTTGTGAGTTCCCCAAAATACCACACACAACACAAATAAACATTTATGGGTTATCAACAACCCTGGGGACTATCAGCAGACCCAGTAGACAACCAACACGCCCTGTGGGTTATCAGCAACCCTGAAGACTATGAGCAGTCTCAGTGGACAAACAACACGTCCGATAGGTTATCAACAACAGTGAAGACTATCAACAGTCTCGGTAGACAAACAACACGCCCGGTGAGTTATCAGCAACCTTGGAGACTATCAGTAGCTTCAGTACACAATATCACATATCACAGTAACAACTTTCGGATTAGGTGTCTAAGCCCATAACTATATTTGGTATGTACTTGACCCGATTGTAGCATGGTCCTTTTGGGCTGCCTTCACCAGAGCAACTCGACTGGATGAATAATGGAGAAAGAGGTTATTATGATTTATTAATATATTATATGAATAATATATTAAAGGAGAAATCATATTAATTAATTAACATTGGTCAAGAATTAATTTAGAATTGATTTGTGGTCAAAAGAGGTTAATTGAATTAACGGGACTGAACTTGTAATTATTGGATAATTGCAAAATAGGTTGAGGAACCCTTGGAAAGGGGTTGGACGAAATCTTATGGGATCCCATAAGGATTTCGTCCTAGGGGCCAAGTTCTGGATGGTTCTTGTGGGCTGCTTAGAGCCTAAGCAACTGGATGAGGACTTTAACTGAAACCCTAATTCCCCACCTATATAAAGGATCCCTAGGCTTCATAATTTCGGATACACCAACCCTAAGAAGAGTTCCAAGAGCCAAAATTACCATCCCCTCTGTAACACCCAAAAATTCCAACCAATTTAAAGCATTTTATTTCATTCAAAAACCATTAAGTTCATACATCTTGTTTTCAAAATAGTTTAGACATCAGAGTATCCCCCAGAACCATATCACATAAATCATAAAACATGAGGAGCGGTACGATCACGCCTTCGCCTTGCCACGATCTCCTGAAGTACCTGAAACAATAAACTGCAACTGTAAGCCCGAAAGCTTAGTGAGTTCCCCCAAAGTACCCATACACACATAAACATACGCATGCAACAAAGAACAACATACTATGGGTCCAATCAACCTTCCGGTTGGAATACCCCTGGCCCTCAACCATCGGGTTGGAATGCCTACATACTACGAGCCCAATCATCCTACCGGGATGGAATACTCTCGGCCCACAACCATCGGGTTGGAATGCCCATACACCTAAACGTACAACAATAACTACTATGGGTCCAATCATCTCGCAAGATGGAATACCCCAGGCCCCTCAACCATCAGGTTGGAATGCCAACATACTATGAGTCCAATCATCCTACCGGGATGGAATACTCCTGACCCACAACCATCGGGTTGGAATGCCCCACTTCCTATACATACAATAACTACTATTATGGGTCCAATCATCCCTCAGGATGGAATACCCCAGGCCCCTCAACCATCGGGTTGGAATGCCAACCTACTACGAGTCCAATCATCCCACCTAGATGGAATACTCCTGGCCCACAACCATCGGGTTGGAATGCCCCTACACTAGCAAACATGCACACATAACATGCAACCACATAACACTCTACAAAACCAACATACTAGGGCCCTATCATCCTACCGGGATGGAATGCCTTCTGCTACTGCTCCACGTACATATCCCGCATGTAACCTCTTACCAGCGTACATAAGGCAAGACCAACTACAGGTCTATGAATATAACCACTACCCAACTACCAGGGTGCTGATCCAACAAATCTTGCCATCACTTAACTACCTTATCCTCCAGGATACTAAGCTAACAGAGCATAACATCATATCATCATCCTATCTACCAGGATACTAGCAAGCATATCATCACATAAGCATAACAAGCTATAAACAACAATTCAAAGGGCCGGCCTTGGTGCCTTAGACCCTTGAGTACAGTGAGGATAACTCACCCGAAACGAAGAACCGAACCACGAAAGCACAAACCCGAAGCACTGCCCCAAAATCCAACACCTATAGCCCTCAATGGACCATTGACATAAATAACCAATTACCATAACACCCATGAAGGTCAAAGTCAAAGTCCAGGCCAAAGTCAAACTTCATGACTGACTCTACTCGTCGAGTCAACCCGTTGACTTGTCGAGTCCTTATACTCTGAAAACTCTTAGAACACGACTCAACTCGCCGAGTCACCCCAAGACTCGTCGAGTCCAACGATCTCCGAGTCCCATCCTGCTCAACTCACCGAGTCACCTCCCGACTCACTTCTTCGAGGTTTAACTAGAAGAGATTGGGGTTCTGCAACCAGACTCGCCGAGTCCAAGGCAATCTTCAACAGACTCGCTGAGTTGTTCTTCCAACTCGTCGAGTCCATGCACATGTTCATACAACTCGTCGAGTACACCCATGTGACTCGCCGAGTCTCTCCAGTTCTCAATCCATACAGTGGCTTTTCGAACCATGCAGGGGCTCCAATCCATAGATCCACTCTTCTACAGTCTAACCCTCACATAAAGTGGCAAACTTTACGTGAAACCAAGGAGATATAGGCCCAAAACACTCTAGGGCTAGGGTTAAGGACTAGGGGGCTTCACCAATATCTCTTAGACACGAGCTTTATGACATTTTGGACCATCACAAGCCTAGATCTGAGGTAGCAACCTCAGATCTAAGCCTTTAACTCGAAATAGCTCTCAATCATACCAAAAATGCCCCAAATCTCAAATGATAAAAGATCTAGATGCAAAAGAGCCCAAGCAACAGATTATTACCTCCAATATAAGCTCCAACTGAAGTAGATCCCGGATCTACACCACTCCTTTGCAGCAAGCCTCTTGATCTTCAAGCCTCTTTCCAAGATTTCCTCCTCCAAGGCTCTATTCTCTCTAATAATGGAGGCTCACTCGATTTTACGGTTTCTGGATCTCAAAAGGGTAGTAAAGAGGCTAAGGGTGGGTTATAATGTTCTTTATATAGGGCACAACCCCCGGGATTAGGGTTTTCTCCCTACAGCACCAACTCGTCGAGTCCAAGCCGCCTACTCGGCGAGTTGGCCACTTAAACCGCGACAGAATCTCGCTCCGACTCGGCGAGTAAGCAAACCTACTCGTCGATTCCCTTCTTTTATTTACACTTTTGGCCCTTCATTGAACTTCTGAAATTTCGGGATGTTACAACTCTCCCCCACTTAAATTAGGCTTCGTCCTCGAAGCCTACTGCAGCATACGCTTCAGAACAAACCCCTTGCACTGCGGACTCCGATTTCTCAATCAACTCAGGTTCTTACAAACCCTACTTCTGCATCTCTCTTAAAATGGCTTATTCTCGCGTGGCATCCTTGCCACTACTCCAAGCCGACCATTGGCCTTTCAACTCAAAAGCACCACCTATCAATCACGAATCACCCGATAATACTAACCCTTCATATCAGGGGCACACTTCCGCGCCCTGCAAACGCTAGATTCTACAAACACCCACTGAGCTCTGCTAAGACACTAATTCATCTTCCTTCGCCCAAGATTGGCGATAACCCTGATAACTTGCAACCTGTAACGAACCCTGTTTCCTTTTCCGATTCTATACCTTACGCGCTGACAGGATACTGCATCCTTCAGCTCCCATAACTCATCAACCAACCATATCGCGCAACCACTCGTACCTGGCCCAATAAGCCTCGGGCGGGAATACCAGGCACGCCTATAACGGGTCCAGTCATTCCCAGGATGGTATACCCACGCATCCTCATGTATGTTTGGCCCAATCAACCCTCGGGTTGGAATACCAAACACACCAGGTCCAATCAATCATAGGGTCCGGTCATCCTCATGATGGAATACCCTAGATTGGAATACCTCCACACACATGACCCAAACCTACAACGATGCTCGGGACCCAAGGACCTTGTCCTTGCGTCACCCGCGAACCCTTCGGTTCGACACAACTGAGTGTAACCCACTCACACCTCCTTATCACGGTCTCTAGGTACTCGCCCGCTGACTGCAATATCCTTATACAGTCCTCATCATCGGTCCAGACTACTCCCGAGTCTGTCAACCTGTCATCTCACTTTCCTCTATCCAAATCTCCAATCTGGAATTAGTATCCTTCTCCTCTTCCAAGGAGACTGAAATCATGTCTACATATCATCCAATCATTGTCACAACGACAACACCTCACTATACATCACCCCTTAGCGGCGCACACCGCCATCTCATAACATGCATACATACCCAGAGACTGATTGCATAACCAGCAATCCATACATAGCATGCCGCATTTCCTCAGCATTTCCACCATTCGGGGACAACCTCACCAGCCGCTATCACATAGCAGCATCCTCCCTACTTTCTCCAAGATCCATGATACATGCCAAGCCCTTACTACAACTGAACCGCCTCATTGCACCACTCCAATGATCAACATTCAAACCGCGACAGGTAACACTCTACACCCAGCAACTCATCCGAGAATTTCCAATTCTCCCCCACTTATAGCACTAGCTATTATACACAGGCGGCGAGGCTGACATGCTGCTTAATTGAACCTCACTAATACACCGAGCTTCAAGGAACCTAAGTTCCTGCTGAAAGTTTCCAATTCCCCGCATCATGACCTTCCTTCCTCACGAATTCCACACTGGATACTATCTCTCTAAAAACTCTCAATACTAACTCTTCTCTAACACATACAACACTTTATATCTCATGCAAGAAGCAACAACCCATAATCATAACATAAACTAGATAAAGCCGAAAAACATACCGGCTGACACCTCTGGCGCTGACCTGATCTCCTCGGTCACAAGCTGATAAGCACGCCCTGGAGCCTTCAGAGGCTCTGCTCGACCCTGACTCCCGTCAGTAAGTCTCAAAGTGGCTGGCGCTGGGGCCTGCACTGACCTGGCAGCCAGCAGAGGACACTGGGCCTTCATATGGCCCACCTGGTCACAATGATAACAAAGTCGGACTCCTACAGCTGGAGTCGACTGCCTGCAATCTCTGGCTATGTGGCCCTCCTTGCCACCCTTGTGGCACCCCGAAGAAGAACGACAACTTCCCTCGTGCACCTTGCCACACTTCCCGCAAGTGCGACTCCTCTGAACTCCCTGTCGATAATCAGCGGGCCTCATCCGCTTCGGTGCAGGCTGCGACTGCACCGGGGCCTGCCTCTGCTCTCTCAACTGGAGCTCAATCTCTAACTCGCGCCGCCTAGCGGCCTCCTGCAACTCCAACAAGGTACCACACCTCTGCGTGGACATAAACTGTCGGATATCCCTCTTGAGCATACTCAGATATTGGGACATCTGAGCCTGCTCCGAATCAAACTCCGGGCAAAACATCCCCCTCTCAGTTAACATCCTGGTGATCTCCGTCACCGACTCTGAATCCTGCTTCAGCTCCAGGAACTCCTGAGCCAACCTCTCTCTCAACCTGTGGAACATAACGAGTATTGAACATCTCCTGGAACTGATCCCAAGTAACCGCAGCCCGCTGCGCATCAGAATAAGATCCCGTAGTCAACCTCCACCAATCCTTCACCCCGAGCCTCAAAAGGGTCAGAGCACACCTCACCCTCTGATCCGCAGGGCATGAACACGTGAAGAAACAACCCTCCACGTCTGACAACCATCTCATAGAAATGATAGGATCCTGAACTCCATCAAAGGTAGGGGGCTTCGTATTATCGAAATCCCGATACTGAAAACACCGACTGGCTCCTCCCCCTGTCGTTGCCACAGCCGTTGCGGCTGCCGCGGCCGCTGTCTCTGCAAGGGCTGCATAGTGCTCATCAAAATACTCAACCATGGCGGTCTTGATCGACCCAAACAGTTCCGGTAACTCGGCCCGGAACATAGCAGCAACCTCCTCATGCAGGATCTCCCGAATCCTAGCATCCAACTCGTCCGTCCTCATCTGACCAATAACCTCGGGTGGTGCTGATCCATCCTGACCACCATCTCCTGATCCCGAACCCGAACCTGGTCCTGACTCGAATCGTCTCGCATCCGTCATACTGCAATACACCAACAAGATCCTCAGATACCTAGCATAACCTCCGAGAACCAACCTCTAACCAACAACCTATGGGTTGTGACTTCCTTGATATGCGTATGGGTCCTGTGCTTTCAGTAGTACGGGCCCATACTACCTTCCACACCTACCCATATTTGTCTCAAGTATCACCACAACGTCCTAAGCACAAACATTCATAACAAGAACTCAATCCTCACTCCTAGAGGAAAGCTGAATATCTCATATAAGGAAAACCCTAGGCTAGTAGGCATCACATAATCAGGAAATTCTATCATGCAATTCCTGAAATTCCCTAGCCTAGTACTAGCATGTTGTTCTAACATATTACATAAACAAATAACTCGTATGGTATTTTGGGGTAACTTATTGGCTCTGGCTGATCGTACCCTCTGCATCCTCCTTTACTTATTTCGAAAACCTTTTGAAAACCATTTTGAAAATCCCTCCTTGATTTGAGATTGGATTCACACGAATGTTCCTCCAATTCACTCAAACCAAGGCTCTGATACCAACTTGTAACACCCAAAAATTCCAACCAATTTAAAGCATTTTATTTCATTCAACAACCATTAAGTTCATACATCTTGTTTTCAAAATAGTTTAGACATCAGAGTATCCCCCAGAACCATATCACATAAATCATAAAACATGAGGAGCGGTATGATCACGCCTTCGCCTTGCCACGATCTCCTGTAGTACCTGAAACAATAAACTGCAACTGTAAGCCCGAAAGCTTAGTGAGTTCCCCCAAAGTACCCATACACACATAAACATACGCATGCAACAAAGAACAACATACTATGGGTCCAATCAACCTTCCGGTTGGAATATCCCTGGCCCTCAACCATCGGGTTGGAATGCCTACATACTATGAGCCCAATCATCCTACCGGGATGGAATACTCTTGGCCCACAACCATCGGGTTGGAATGCCCATACACCTAAACGTACAACAATAACTACTATAGGTCCAATCATCTCGCAAGATGGAATACCCCAGGCCCCTCAACCATCGGGTTGGAATGCCAACATACTATGAGTCCAATCATCCTACCGGGATGGAATACTCCTGACCCACAACCATCGGGTTGGAATGCCCCACTTCCTATACATACAATAACTACTATTATGGGTCCAATCATCCCTCAGGATGGAATACCCCAGGCCCCTCAACCATCGGGTTGGAATGCCAACCTACTACGAGTCCAATCATCCCACCTGGATGGAATACTCCTGGCCCACAACCATCGGGTTGGAATGCCCCTACACTAGCAAACATGCACGCATAACAGGCAACCACATAACACTCTACAGAACCAACATACTAGGGCCCTATCATCCTACCGGGATGGAATGCCTTCTGCTACTGCTCCACATACATATCCCGCAGGTAACCTCCTACCAGCGTACATAAGGCAAGACCAACTACAGGTCTATGAATATAACCGCTACCCAACTACCAGGGTGTTGATCCAACAAATCTTGCCATCACTTAACTACCTTATCCTCCATGATACTAAGCTAACAGAGCATAACATCATTGTTGGGTTTTAGTATACTACCACTCCTATGGTGTACATGCAACCCTATAAACCTTGGATCTATGTTTTCTCTATTATACATGCAAATATTAACTATTTCAAGGTTTCATCCTAACTAGCATATTATGAAGCACCTATACTACAAAGTTCTAGTTAGATGACATACCTTTTGATGTAGCTTGATGTCTTCAAGCTTTAAGAGCTTAGCCCCAATAGTGTGGAAGCCTCAAACGGAATCACAAATCACCAAAACACCTTGGAAGAACTTGAGAGAATATGTATGCACACTAAAATCGGCCCACTCTTATTTTCACACACTTATGCCAATTTTGTGAGCCAAGGACCCCTTTATATATTATGGAGGATTAGGGTTACATCCATGTAAACCCTAATACCCATGACCTTTCATTTACATAGGATCCATGGGTTAAAAGCTCCATGGACCATCCATGAAAGCTTAGCCCAACCTTAATGAACTTGGCCCATTCCATATATATAAGAGTCCATATTTAATTAGTTCTTTTTGATCACTTAATTAATTCTAAATTAATTCTTGATCAATACTAATTAAATAATATGATTCCATATTAATATATTAGAACTTATAATATATTAATATAATCATAAATATACTATTCTCAAAAGACTATCCATATAAATTGTGCCGGTGAAGTGCAACCCAAATGGACCATGCCGGGTCGGGTCAAGTACATACCAAATATAGTTATGGACTTAGACATTAATCCAACAGTCTCCCACTTGGATAAGTCTAAAACTATTATTGAGTATGACTTCAAAACCTAACTGGCAATCGTAGCTCTTAAAGCCGCTGTCGAACTCTGACCTTGTCAATGACTTGTCCATTAGATAAGGGATCATATATTCCTCCATTCTAGATATCATATGGACTGAGACATGGATTATAATCATTCTCTCTGTCCATTTGTTGTTTCCCGATTTTCGATTTATGATGACTGACTGATTGAACAAATCAAATCAGTCCTGGCTTGGCCAAGCACTCACATGTGTCATCGCTAAATCATCGAGGGGCCCACAGATATCGCTTTTATCCCGAAGGTAAAAGGAATGGATAAACTTCGACTCATATGGCTTGTTCTACTACTTGTTGAATCATACACAAAGGCACGTTTTATAACATCGAGTTACCAAATGCGTTTTCGTGCAATCAACGTATAACCAACTCATAGTAACAACTCATATCTCTAGGTTTGAAGAATGAAAGATATTATCGTCTCATGATCACTCGTGATAAAATCCATGAAGTGATTCAAATGAGCGCGGGTTGAATCCAATACTCAGAACTTATGAGCACTCATGACTGTTGTAGCACCACTTTGTCCACCAACTTGGACCTCTACAAACCAACCCATGACAGTCTTGATTCATATCTACTTCCAACATATGACCGACTGTGGATGGTTTGAATAACTTAATCATTCAGGAAGAGCGACTTAGTTATTCTGGAAGTCAAAACATGAAAAGTGAAACATAAGAATAAATGAATCAAATATGGTATCAAACCCTATGAATATAAATAAACACTTTTATTTATCACCATACTGATTACTCATTATTCATTGTTTCGGTTTTATCAACTTTATACTTGAATTAAAAACACTAGTTGTCCCATGCTCCAAGCATGTACACTATGTTTTTCTTAAACAATAGCTTTGCCATACACCAAGTATGCACTTTATGTTTGTCTATGATCCTTACTTTGTGAAATAAACCAATTGAACATAATTTCAATGATTCTAATTTCACACTCCCAAATCCTTATCGAAAATTGTGAGAATTTCAAATTCCTATCATTTATCGAAATCTATTTAGATTTTAAACTTATATGCACTGACCCTCCTGTAATGAATATGTACAAAGTCACAAAGACTTGTCAACAGTCATTATAAGGTATTCCAATGGAGATCAACTGCATGGAAACTAAGTCTCATATTCAAAGTACATTGCTTCGGACATGCTTCTTGCATTAAGTTTTCTAATCTTACACATATAACTTCCACCTATGGAGACAACTCCATATTCTCATTTTAACTATCACTTCTGAATAAGAGATGCCTCTTTTCAGAATATGTCAATATGGTCCTTCCAAAGTTAGCACTATACTTCCAACTGTCCCTAAGTAACCAATCTTTGGTAAACCTCAGATTGTCCTCGACAATTGCTTAATCATTTTAGTCATATCCAATTCTAGACCTTTGCCCTTCTTAATGCCTCTGGGCATTTGGAAAAATTTAGAAATGACAAATATTATAGCACATGCAATCGATCCTGTACCCAAAGAAAATGGTACACGATTCATGATGTCTCACATAAAGACATGATTCTAGACCAGTCTTTTGCTATAATATTTTTATTTGCCATGTTTTCAAAATTTGACTATGAAGAGGGATGCCGTAATCATAATCGAATTTTGAGAACGCAATATATAGAATTTCCTTAAGTTGAACCAATCCAACATGAAATTCATATATATATTCTTGACTAAAGATGATTAAGGTCTCAATCTAAGCCTTTAGAACTGAAATGAAGTATATCCTCTCCCTTAATCATAGCAAAACAACTTTTTCAATCCCTGCAGCCTCACGAATTGAAACTTTTGTTTTCTATAATTAACATTGCTAACTTGCAACACTAACAATAATTATCATGCTCCCACTAACATGATGATTATTAGCATAACAATTATGCTCCCACTAGCTTTGACATGTACTCAGAAATTAGTTGGACTTCTAGAAATCAATACTTTATTGACTTTCTTACCAAAGTTCAGATTTCTGATACGAGATGCTTTGATAAAACTTTATCAAAATCATACACCTTTCCTTAGATAGCATGCATGTGTGTCTAAACAATTTCAGAACTATGAAAAGGGATGCCGTAATCATAGTCTCAACTGTTTAGACCTTTTGCCATCTGCTTCAAATCTACTTGGTGGAAGTGTTTCCTCACCATCATTTTCATGAATGGGAGATAAACCTTATGACCCTTAGATTTTATGGTGTATGTGTTCTTATCCATGTGAATCTGTCAAAACCATAATCACAAGACAAGGTTAGTGACAAATCCAAACTCATATGGACTGAACTAAATTTTAATTTCTTGCCACCTGGCAGTACAAGAGCCTGCCATTGCTTCCAAGTTGTTATGCAACCAATTGAGAACTCTAAGAACTCATATGCAAAACCAACTTTAACTGGAATGGGCACAGAAATAGAAGTATGTCAACACGATAGGTTATAAACCTCAAGTCGTGTGCTAGTGAAGAACCTCAGGTTTTACTCTTGATTAGTTCTTGAGACTTTCAAGACCTTTAAGACTCCCACTGTCCTCTTGACATATAAGACTATCTTGTCAAATATTCAAGGGATAGTGCGGATTCTTTATCAAGACAAACACTTCACACAATTGGCCTTCGTTGGTCTTTGTTTAATCCAAAACATCACAACTTACCAATTTCAAATGTACAAGAGTAGGACACTTTTACTCTTACATTTTACAAGTGTTTTAAACCTTTCTTTAAGATATGTCACTCAAGTTACAATCTTGGAGTATGACTCTAAGAATTGTTTTGGAACGAAGTATGACTCATCTTCCTGATCTAACCATTTCAACAATTCATGACTCCTCTTCTTAGTCATAAGAATGCACTAAGATGACCTTTAGAGGACTAATTGTGATATGATTTCTAAATCATTAAGATGATCACAAACATGATACTAAAGTACTCTCCCATCTTTTCAGATTTGAAAAACTTTTTTCTTTCTGCCTAATTTGATTTTCCCATTCGTTTTGCCATACATTGAGACTTTTCCAATGTTTCCAAATTATACTTAAACTTGTAAGTATAACCATATTTACTAAACTTTAGTAAATCAAATAGTCTTAACGACCTTTGTGGTGGACATGACCAGTGCACAAGAATGTGTACTCGATCCCTTTAGTCCTTCACTTGACTCACACATCCATGTGAACAAGTAATTAGTCTTGATTTTCCAATGCTTGAAAGTTTTCATTCATCATACTATTCAACTTGCATGATTCTAAGTTTCGGTCCAATTGAAACTTGGGCGATGAGGAACTTTCCTGATTTGGTAAATTTAGACACTACCACAAATGAAAGAATCAAATCCATTTTCCAATATTGCTGTCAGTGGAATCATATAAGCAACAATTTTCCACAAATGCCATTGTAAGGATACTTCAAATAAATAATATTAAACAATTTTCTTTTATTTTAAAACTTTGCGGAAAAACTTATCCTTACAATCCACATGGAAAATTGTTGTTATCTATTCCTTAGCAATATATCATAACTTCTTAAGCAACTGCTCAAAATTCTGATGCGATCGAAATCCACCTTCGCGATCAGAATCAACATATACTTCCTTTAAGATTTCTCTCTATTCTTTGATTCTTAAAACATCAACATGTGACCCAGTCACATCATGTAATGAGGATCTCAGAATAGAACTTAACAGAGTTAGATAATGGGCTCTACCTGATGTAGAGTCAAACTTATTGACTTTAACATCCTTAGGTAAATTTGGCAGCTTTGCAATCAACGCCCCTTCCTTCGGCAAAATAAACGTATGGACCCTTTGGTAATGGGACTATCTCAGACTGAGCCTTTCTCTTTACCATTTGGTCAACCGGGTTCACTATGGCCAATCCATTTCCATTGGGAAGAGAATGCTTTTTCTGGATTTACAGTGTCACCATTGTCACTGTCCATAAAGTTTTTGGGAAGTTGATCTTCTAATCAAATTTGCTTTACTATCGTTCAAATCATTGCTGATTCAGCAGCACCAAGCAAATAGATATGATCATTAAGGTTCATGTCATAGTCTGTTTCATAGTAGTCCCAAAGGAACTCACTATGTGACTTAGAAAGTGATTGAACATCCAACTTTCTCAAGACTTTGACACCCAACTCTCCCGGCTTGTCAATATGTGACTTCATCTCTAAGATGTGATCACACATAGACCTTGCTTTCCATTAGGGCTTGAGTGACCTTGAACTTATGGGTTAGGGAGAATAATTGGAGGAGGTGGAGGAAGAGAAGTATGACTTCCATGAGCCAAACTCGGGAAGTCATATTCATTAGGAAAGCTTGGTTTGGGAAGATCATTGTTGTCTAAACCAGACATCAACAATAGGAGAAATTCACGTAAAGTTGATTTAAGTCCTTAATATAACACCCAATATGATATATTAAGGCTAGGACCCAACAAAGTATTTTATAACTTGGAAGAGGGATGCCGTAATCCAAGCTATAAAATATTTGAAGGTAGGTGAATGACGATTCACCAATTTCCACCAAGATAAACGAAATGTATTATTAGGTTTTAATTGGTTTTGGAACTCCTAGATTCTTTTGAGATTCATTGAACTTTTCAATGGCATGTTTCAATCTCGAGTGTGCCCTTCAGGTTTTGTGACTGGGATGCCGAGGATCACAAAACAAGGTGTGAAGTAACCATGCAAATATACTTGGTACCCTTAATATTTACCCCTCAATCGATGTGCCGGTTAACCACACACGCTCCAACGATACTATGATAAACATTAAGTTACCCTTTGCCTACCTTGTTAAGTCCAGGTTAGTGTGCCGGTTAACCACACACGCTCCACTAACAGCTTAAACAAAGTGCAAAGTGTAATTTCATGGATTAGCACCTTATTCACATTTTCCTAAGTAACTAAGATTGGGAATTTATAAGTGTTTAGTTACTTAGTATTTATCATTATACTTATAATGAAGGGAGAATTATAGTCCTTGTCCTACCTGTTCGGCTAACGACCCTCCACCGGTCAAGGAAGCGGTGAGTGAGAGTGGACACCCATTAAACTGCCATTTTATAGGCAGTAACCTTATACCCCCCTTATAGACCGGCTTCGTGAATGAGGCCTACTAATGGTAAGACGACTTGCTCTTATACATATAATATATTAAACTTTTAATATTATAATAGTATAAGGGTTTATTTTAGACATTTAAAATACTTGGTGGTTTAATCTATTAATTAAACTAGACTTTTAATTTAATTAAACTCAAACCATATATTTATGGATTAATAATACTCTTTTAATTAAACGCTTTAATTAACTATTAATAAAGTCCATAAGAGTTAATTTGAACTATTCAACAAAACATCATAATTCCAATTATTAAACTCAAAATTAAAACCATTTAATTAATTGTTTAAGTTATGAACCCAAGAGTTTTAGAATTCAATTCTTTTTTTCATAAAAAACTTTTCTCAAATTCCAAAACTTGAGGGCAAGTTTTGTAATTCTTGAAAACCTTTGGATTCCATAACTTATGGAATTAATGGTATTTTATGATGAAACTTTCCATGTTCCATAACTTAAGAACAAGTTATGGAATTCTTAAAAACATTAACACCAAATTTTGTAACTCCATAAAAACTTTGAATCAAATTTTTTTTTTTAAAAAAAACTTTTATATCCAAAACTTATGGAAGTTTCAAAAACCCTTAAGATCACAACTTTAAAAAAAACTTTTGAGCTCCAAAATTTTATGACAAAATATGTAACGCCTTAAAACATTTAGATCAAACTTTTAAAACTAATAAAATAATCATATCATTTTATCTTTTACTAAATTTGACCTAATTCAACTCATATAACAAATGATTCAAATTTTACAAATAATTCGTTTTTCACAAAACAAATAATTATCTTAAAATTTGACAAACGTCATGTTTTTTTTCCTTTTTTTTCAACTTGAAAATAAAACATTTGCATCAATATAACAGAAAACAACCTGGCTCTGATACCACTGTTGGGTTTTAGTATACTACCACTCCTATGGTGTACATGCAACCCTATAAACCTTGGATCTATGTTTTCTCTATTATACATGCAAATATTAACTACCAGGATGGAATACTCTCGGCCCACAACCATCGGGTTGGAATGCCCATACACCTAAACGTACAACAATAACTATTATGGGTCCAATCATATCGCAAGATGGAATACCCCAGGCCCCTCAACCATCGGGTTGGAATGCCAATATACTATGAGTCCAATCATCCTATCGGGATGGAATACTCCTGGCCCACAACCATCAGGTTGGAATGCCCCACTTCCTATACATACAATAACTACTACTATGGGTCCAATCATCCCTCAGGATGGAATACCCCATGCCCCTCAACCATCGGGTTGGAATGCCAACCTACTACGAGTCCAATCATCCCACCTGGATGGAATACTCCTGGCCCACAACCATCGGGTTGGAATGCCCCTACACTAGCAAACATGCACACATAACAGGCAACCACATAACACTCTACAAAACCAACATACTAGGGCCCTATCATCCTACCGGGATGGAATGCCTTCTGCTACTGCTCCACGTTCATATCCCGCAGGTAACCTCCTACCAGCGTACATAAGGCAAGACCAACTACAAGTCTATGAATATAACCACTACCCAACTACCAGGGTGCTGATCCAACAAATCTTGCCATCACTTAACTACCTTATCCTCCAGGATACTAAGCTAACAGAGCATAACATCATATCATCATCCTATCTACCAGGATACTAGCAAGCATATCATCACATAAGCATAACAAGCTATAAACAACAATTCAAAGGGCCGGCCTAAGTGCCTTAGACCCTTGAGTACAGTGAGGATAACTCACCCGAAACGAAGAACCGAACCACGAAAGCACAAACCCGAAGCACTGCCCCAAAATCCAACAGCTATAGCCCTCAATGGACCATTGACATAAATAACCAATTACCATAACACCCATGAAGGTCAAAGTCAAAGTCCAGGCCAAAGTCAAGCTTCATGACTGACTCTACTCGCCGAGTCAACCCGTTGACTCGTCGAGTCCTTATACTCTGAAAACTCTTAGAACACGACTCAACTCGCCGAGTCACCCCAAGACTCGTCGAGTCCAACGATCTCCGAGTCCCATCCTGCTCAACTCACCGAGTCACCTCCCGACTCACTGCTTCGAGGTTTAACTAGAAGAGATTGGGGTTCTGCAACCAGACTCGCCGAGTCCAAGGCAATCTTCAACAGACTCGCCGAGTTGTTCTTCCAACTCGCCGAGTCCATGCACATGTTCATACAACTCTTCGAGTACACCCATGTGACTCGCCGAGTCTCTCCAGTTCTCAATCCATACAGTGGCTTTTCGAACCATGCAGGGGCTCCAATCCATAGATCCACTCTTCTACAGTCTAACCCTCACATAAAGTGGCAAACTTTACGTGAAACCAAGGAGATATAGGCCCAAAACACTCTAGGGCTAGGGTTAAGGACTAGGGGGCTTCACCAATATCTCTTAGACAGGAGCTTTATGACATTTTGGACCATCACAAGCCTAGATCTGAGGTAGCAACCTCAGATCTAAGCCTCTAACTCGAAATAGCTCTCAATCATACCAAAAATGCCCCAAATCTCAAATGATAAAAGATCTAGATGCAAAAGAGCCCAAGCAACAGATTATTACCTCCAATATAAGCTCCAACTGAAGTAGATCCCGGATCTACACCACTCCTTTGCAGCAAGACTCTTGATCTTCAAGCCTCTTTCCAAGATTTCCTCCTCCAAGGCTCTATTCTCTCTAATAATGGAGGCTCACTCGATTTTAGGGTTTCTGGATCTCAAAAGGGTAGTAAAGAGGCTAAGGGTGGGTTATAATGTTCTTTATATATGGCACAACCCCCGGGATTAGGGTTTTCTCCCTACAGCACCAACTCGTCGAGTCCAAGCCGCCGACTCGGCGAGTTGGCCACTTAAACCGCGACAGAATCCCGCTCCGACTCGGCGAGTAAGCATACCTACTCGTCGATTCCCTTCTTTTATTTACACTTTTGGCCCTTCGTTGAACTTCTGAAATTTCGGCATGTTACAACTCTCCCCCACTTAAATTAGGCTTCGTCCTCGAAGCCTACTGCAGCATACGCTTCAGAACAAACACCTTGCACTGCGGAATCCAATTTCTCAATCAACTCAGGTTCTTACAAACCCTACTTTTGCATCTCTCTTAAAATGGCTTATTCTCGCGTGGCATCGTTGCCACTACTCAAAGCCGACCATTGGCCTTTCAACTCAAAAGCACCACCTATCAATTACGAATCACCCGATAATACTAACCCTTCATATCAGGGGCACAATTCCGCGCCCTGCAAATGCTAGATTCTACAAACACCCACTGAGCTCTGCTAAGACACTAATCCATCTTCCTTCGCCCACGATTGGCGATAACCCTGATAACTTGCAACCTGTAACGAACCCTGTTCCCTTTTCCGATTCTATACCTTACGCGCTGACAGGATACTTGTCACACCCCCAAACCAAGGATGGCGGAAACGTCCGGGGGTGGAGGACTTCATGTATAGTATCATAACAACAATTGTAATAGTAATTCAAGCAAACACAACCAACATATATATAATTGAAAAAATTACATCATTGTATGAATTACATGTTTACGAATCAATTACAATATGTTGACAAAATATGAAATAGTAGACGCCTTAGCGTCCCATCCTCAAAAGCACTTGATTACCTGTTTAATGATTTCCTGAGAATACAAGTTGTTTGAAAAAGTGTCAACACAAAGGTTGGTGAGTTCATAAGCTTTTGTTTGGTATTATTAAAAGCCTTTCGTTTGTAAAAGTAGTATTTGTGTTAGAAAATCCAATATTTTCCTTAATGTGTAAATGTAGTCTTAAAAACCCAAAGACCGAAATGTACAAGTAATTTGTCATATTTATAGTAAAACAATGCAAGTTTAAATCGACATAAACTCGTTAAATTTTAATGAAGTTCCCGTAAATTCCAATGTTTATTAATACTTTATGTGAGTTTATTATAACCATACTATGACCAAGGTTGCCTAAAACGACGTTCTTCAGGCGTCAGAAATGTTATGACATTTGTCACCCCAGACCTGCCGGTCTAGCTGTTGCATGCAGCTTAGGTGTGGGTTTGTCAAACCCAATATAGATCTATACACAAGTATCACGCTCTCCCTCAAGGAGACTCTGGTTACAATACAGGACTTAATGGTAATTTGAAGTAAATGTCTCACAAAGTAATTAACGGAATTACGTGTTATGAAAACTTGGTACCGTATGGCCGTACCTTGCTTAATGAAAATATCCTTTGTATAAATGTACCCTTTTTCAATGTATGTGCTATGTAATGTATCATAAACTATACCTATTATAGTTTATCAACCAAGGGTAGTACGTAGTAATGTATGCAAACTATATTTAAAATAGTTTATTAAATGTTTGAATGTATCGTTAACGGAAATACGTGTTATTAAAACTTGGTACCGTATGGCCGTACCTTGCTTAATGAAAATATCCTTTGTATAAATGTACCATTTTTAAATGTATGTGTTATGTAATGTATCATAAACTATACCTATTATAGTTTATCAACCAAGGGTAGTACGTAGTAATGTATGCAAACTATATTTAAAATAGTTTATTAAATGTTTGAATGTATCGTTAACGGAAATACGTGTTATGAAAACTTGGTACCGTATGGCCGTACCTTGCTTAATGAAAATATCCTTTGTATAAATGTATCATTTTTAAATGTATGTGTTATGTAATGTATCATAAACTATACCTATTATAGTTTATCAACCAAGGGTAGTACGTAGTAATGTATGCAAACTATATTCAAAATAGTTTATTAAATGTTTGAATGTATCGATTGTACTTTGATTATAATCACTTGTTATTCTTTATATTTTATATGTCCAAATCCATTTGTAAACTGATGTGTGTCTAAATATTAGGATAAAATGTCATATATTGCAATAACATATAATCACATAAAGATATACACCTTGCTCAACATGTTACAAGGTGAAATGAAATTAACAGCAACTTTTCGTTGAAAACAGTTTCTGTTACTGTTCTTAGAAAATTTATAAAAAAATCATCAAAGCTCTAAATCCAAATCCGCAAATTTTGAGAGTTTGGAATATGAGTCTAGTTTGTTCGTAAATTTTATCATGATTTTTAGTGATCTCTAACAGAGGTGAAAATGTTCATAATCACAGACTGGTCCGGGTTTGCCTCTGAAATGATAGGCAGTTTTGTAAAAATCACCATAAATTGTAGAAAAATCATATGGAGATGTGCAAGTAGCCATTTTAAAGCTAAGAGTTTGAACTACTTGCACCTGGAACAGTTTTGAAAACTAAAATATTTAAGTTGACCAAAAAAGTCCGTGATCGAAGTTCATCTTTTCTGATGTAATCTGATAGAAAAAGTTTAATTGTGTTCTTGATGATTTTACTTGTATTCCCCCCTTAAAACTTAAGAAAAACATGTAAATGTAGGGGTATGAACTCACCTTATGTGGTTTCAGTAGATGAAAGTGAGAGAGAGGAAGTGTTCAACCCAAGAACACTAAGAAGATGTCTTGATGATTCGAGAATCTAACACCGAATAAGATGGAACTTGTGTAAGATATCAATGATTTGAGTAGAATGGAGTTTAATAATTATGTGAATGATGAATATACTTACTAATTGAAGAAAGAAATCCCTGGAGAAAGCCTTGAAGTTCTTGAAGTTGAGAGAAAAGATGAGAGAATTTTGGAGAGTGTTCTTGGTTGCTAAGTGTAGAATGAAAGAATTTTATGGAGAATGAGGAGAGAGGATCAATCCTCCAGCTCTTAGAACGTGGGAAGAGCTGGAGATTGGGTGTAAAGGTCCACTAAGGAGACAAGGGGTAGTGGGAAAGAGTGGCTAATCATAGAGTGAGGTGGTGGTGGTTTGCTTTTGCCATAAATTAAGGAAAAGCAAATATTCCTTCAATAATTAGTTCAACCACTAATTCTTTTAATATATTTTATAAAAACCCTGGAGATTTATATATTTTGGGGCCTTAGTTTATAAAATAAAGTTTTGGGTGAAAATCCCACGTTAAAATAATGAAAAACGGAGTTAAAACGAAGTCGTAGTCGAAAACCGGGAAAAAAAGCTGAATCTGCGAAGTTGCTCGGTCCTGGGCCGAGGCTTCGGACCTGAGGCTTCGGTCCTGAGGCTTCGGTCCGAGGCTTCGGTCCTGAGCACTTCGGATGCGAGGCTTCGGTCCTGAAGCTTTGGTTTTGGGTCCTTAAGGCTATTTTACCCGTTTTTACCCCGTTTCAAGTGGTTTTTGACCCGGTTAAGGGTCGTGATGACCCGAATGATTACAAAAAGTTAAAGGAACTTTTGAGAGAGATTTGGGAGAGATTTCTAATAGAGAGAGATTGAGTGAAAGAGATTGAGAGAGAGTTCTTTTGAGACCTTTTTGAGTGTTTGGCTTTGAAACGCAAGGTCCGTAAACCCCGTTAAGCCATGATTTAGTGTCCTACACAATCCCGATGATTGTGCAATAGTGTTTTATCGCTTTGGTTCGTTGTTTAGCACTATTAAGGCTAAGGAAAATCAAACACATGAATTTTCGAAATGATGTTTTCTCATTAAAATAGCGAATTGTACAGTGATTACATAACGTAAACCCTAACATACAAGGGTTACTGGAGTTGACCGGATTGACTTGTTGACTTTGTTTGACTTTGACTTGACCGAAATTTGACGGTTGTCACAATACTGCATCCTTCAGCTCCCATAACTCATCAACCAACCATATCGCGCAACCACTCGTACCTGGCCCAATAAGCCTCGGGCGGGAATACCAGGCACGCCTATAACGGGTCCAGTCATTCCCAGGATGGTATACCCACGCATCCTCATGTATGTTTGGCCCAATCAACCCTCGGGTTGGAATACCAAACACACCAGGTCCAATCAATCATAGGGTCCGGTCATCCTCATGATGGAATACCCTAGATTGGAATACCTCCACACACATGACCCAAACCTACAACCATGCTCGGGACCCAAGGACCTTGTCCTTGCGTCACCCGCGAACCCTTCGGTTTGACACAACTGAGTGTAACCCACTCACACCTCCTTATCACGGTCTCTAGGTCCTCGCCCTCCGACTGCAATATCCTTATACAGTCCTCATCACCGGTCCAGACTACTCCCGAGTCTGTCAACCTGCCATCTCACTTTCCTCTGTCCAAATCTCCAATCTGGAATTACTAACCTTCTCCTCTTCCAAGGAGACTGAAATCATGTCTACATATCATCCAATCATTGTCACAACGACTACACCTCGCTACACATCACCCCTTAGCTGCGCACACCGCCATCTCATAACATGCATACATACCCAGAGACTGATCGCATAACCAGCAATCCATACATAGCCTGCCGCATTTCCTCAGCATTTCCACCATTCGGGGACAACCCCACCAGCCGCTATCACATAGCAGCATCCTCCCTACTTTCTCCAAGATCCATGATACATGCCAAGCCCTTACGACAACTGAACCGCCTCATTGCACCACTCCAATGATCAACATTCAAACCGCGACATGTAACACTCTACACCCAGCAACTCATCCGAGAATTTCCAATTCTCCCCCACTTAGAGCACTAGCTATTATACACAGGCGGCGAGGCTGACATGCTACTCAATCGAACCCCACTAATACACCGAGCTTCAAGGAACCTAAGTTCCTGCTGAAAGTTTCCAATTCCCCGCATCATGACCTTCCTTCCTCACGAATTCCACACCGGATACTTGTTGGGTTTTGGTATACTACAACATCCTATGGTGCACATACAACCCTAAATACCTTGGATCTATGTTTTCACTAATTATACATGCAAATGGTTTCCAAGGTATTAATCTTACAACTAGCATGCATTTAACATAAAATTATAATATACTAGTTAGCATGACATACCTTTTGATGGAGCTTGAATTCTTGGTGTATTTGGCCTTAAAGAGCTTAGCCCCAATAGTGTGGAAGCCTCAAATGGAATCACAACACACCATGGACAAAGGATGAACTTGAGAGAGAATTCCATGCACACAAAAGACACCATGAACTCTAAAAAGATACAAGTGGCGATTTTGGGCAATGAAGTATCTATTTATATGTGGGATTTCTAGGGTCATGGATATAACCCAAATCCATACCCATGGGTTTTATGATCCATGGTTCATGTGGCCCAACTCTTTATGTATCCATACATAAACTTGGTCCAACATGGATCATAAGCCCAACACATATAAATATAACTAATTATCATAATTAGTCCCCATAGATTTAATTAGTCTCTTTCGACCACTAAATTAATTCCAAATTAATTCTTGATCACTACTAATTAAAACATATGATTTCATATTAATATATTATTACTTATAATATATTAATAAACCATAAATAACCTTCTCTCAAAAGTCCATCCTAACAAATTGTCCTGATGATATGCAACCCAAATGGACCATGCTACTCTCGGGTCGAATACATACCAATAATAGTTATGGGCTTAGACACCTAATCCAACAGTCTCCCACTTGGATAAGTCTAAAACTATTATTCAAGTATGACTCTAAGATCCCGACTAGCAATCGTAGCTCTTAAAGCCGCTGTCAAACTCTGAATAAATCAAATGACATGTCCATTAGATAAGGGATCATATATTCCTCCATTCTAGATATCATATGGACTGAGACATAAATTATAATCATTCTCTCTGTCCATTTGTTGTTTCCCGATTTCCGATTTATGACGACTGACTAATTGAACAAATCAAATCAGTCCAGGCCCGGCCGAGCACTTACGTTTGTCATCACCAAATCATCGAGGGGCCCACATATATCGCTTTTATCCCGAAGGTAAAAGGAATGGATAAACTTCGACTCATATGGCTTGTTCTACTACTTGTTGAATCATACACAAAGGCACGTTTTATAACATCGAGTTACCAATGCGTTTTCGTGCAATCAATGTATAACCAACTCATAGTAACAACTCATATCTCTAGGTTTGAAGAATATAAGATATTATCGTCTCATGATCACTCGTGATAAAATCCATGAAGTGATTCCAATGAGCGCGGGTTGAATCCAATACTCAGAACTTATGAGCACTCATGAGTGTTGTAGCCCTTTGTCCAACATCTTAGACCTCTACAAGCCAACCCATGACAGTCTTAATTCATCTCTACTTCCAACATATGAGCGACTGTGGATGGTTTGAATAACTTAGTCATCCAGAACAATGACCTAGTTTATTCTGGAAGTCAAAACATGCAAAATGAAACACAAGAATAATTGAATCGAATATGGTATCAAAACCTATGAACATAAATAAAACACCTTTTATTTATCACCATATGATTACACATTATTCATTGTATACTGTTTCAGCTATCAACTTTATTCTTGAATATAAAACAATAGTTGTCCCATGCTCCAAGCATGTACACTATGTTTTCTAAACACTAGTCATGCCATACACCAAGTATGCATACTATGTTTGTCTATGATCTTTACTTTGTGAAATAGATCAATTGAACATAACTCCAATGATCCTCTTTTCATAGTCCCAAATCCTTACTGCAAATGCAAGAATTCCAAATTCATGCCATTTACTGAAATCTGTTAGATTCTAAACTTATATGCATTGATCCTCTTGTAATGATTATGCACAAAGTCAGATAGACTTGACAACAAACATTACAGAGCATTCCAAAGGAGATCAACTCCTTGGAAACATCCTTCTTGCATTAAGTTTCCTAATCTTACACAGATTGAATAATTTCTAACTTTGAAACATTTCCATATTCCATTTTGACTATCACTTCTGAACAAGAGTTTCCTCCTTACAGATTATGTCAATATGGTCCTTCCAGAATTATCATTATACTTCCAACTGTCCTTGAGCAACCAGATTGTCCTCGATAATTGTTTAATCCTTTTAGTCATATCCAATTCTAGACCTTTTCCCTTCTTAATGCCCCAGGCATTTGGAAAATTTTAGAAAGGATGAATATAGCACATGCAATCGATCCTATATCCGAAGCATATGGGACACGATTCAGGATGTATCACATAAAGACTAAACCAGTCTTTTGCTATAATATTTCCATTTCAATTTGCCAAGTTCTCATAATTCAGATTATGAAAAGGGATGTCGTAATCATAATCGAATTTTAGAACGCAAATAATGGACCCTATATTAGAATTTTATTATGTTGAGCCATTCCAACATAACATTCATATATATACTTGACTAAATACGATTAAAACCTCAATCTAAGCTTTTAGATTTGAGATGAAGTATAATTTCCTCTCCCTTAATTATAGCAAAACAACTTTTTCCCAATTGAAACCTTTTGTTTTCTATAATTAACATTGCTAACTTGCAACCTTTATCATAATTATCATGCTCCCACTAACATGATGATTATTAGCATAACACTTATGCTCCCACTAGCTTTGACATGTACTCAGAAATCAGTTGAACTTCTAGAAAAAACAATACTTTATTGACTTTTTTACCAAGGTTCAGATTTCTGATACTAGATTGCTTTGATAAAACTTTATCAATATCATACACCTTATCTTAGATAGCTCACAGGTGTGTCTAAACAATTTCAGAACTATGAAAAGGGATGTCGTAATCATAGTCTCAATTGTTTAGACCTTTGCCACTTCTCACAAGTCCATGTTAGTGTGCCGGTTAACCACACAGCTCCACTAACGACTTTGAGAATGCAAATATCACAATTGCTATCTACTTCAAATCTACTTGGTGGAAGTGTTTCCTCACCATCATTTTCATGAATCGGAGAGAAACCTTATGACCCTTAGATTTAATGGTGTATGTGTTCTTATCCATGTGAATTGTCAAAACCATAGTCACAAGACAAGGATAATGACAAATCCAAACTCATATGGACTGAACTCAATCTTAATTTCTTGCCACCTGGTAGCTCAAGGGACTGCCATTGCTTCCAAGTTGTTGTGCAACCAATTGAGAACTCTAAGAACTCATATGCAAAGCCAACTTCAACTGGAATGGGCACAGAATATGTCAACACGATAGGTTATAAACCTCAAGTCGTGTGCTAGTGAAGAACTTCAGGTTTTATTCTTGATTAGTTCTTGAGACTTTCAAGACCTTTAAGACTCCCACTGTCCTCTTGACATATAAGACTTTCTTGTCAGATATTCAAGAGATAGTGTGGATTCTAATCAAGACAAACACTTCACACAATTGGCCTTAGTTGGTCTTTGTTTTATCCAAAACATCACAACTTATCAATTTCAAATGTACAAGAGTAGAAAACTTTTACTCTTACATTTGATAAGTGTTTTAAACCTTCTTTAAGACATGTCACTCAAGTTACAATCTTAGAGTATAACTCTAAGAATTGTTTTTGGAACGAAGTATGAATCGTCTTCTTGATTTAACCACTTCAATATTTCATAACTCCTATTCTTAACTATTAGAATGCACTTAGAGGATGAATTGTGATAAGGTCTCAAAATCATTAAGATGGTCTTAAAACTTGATACTAAAGTACTCTCCCATCTTTTCAGATTTGAGAAACTTTTATCTTTCTGCCTAAATTGATTCTTCTTATTCGCTCTGCCATACATTGGAACATTTTCCAATGTCTCAGAATTACACTTAAGCTTGTAAGTATAACCATATTTACTGAGCTATAATAAATTATGACGAATAGTCTGATCGATCTTTTGTGGTGGACTCTGACCAGTGCACAAGAATGTGTCCCCGATCCCTTAGTCCTTCACTTGACTCACACACCCATGTGAACAAGTAGTTAGTCTTAATTTTTCCAATGCTCGAAAGTTCTCATTCATCATGCTATACAACTTGCATGATTCCAAGTTTCTATCCAACTGAAACTTGGGTGATGAGAATCTTTCCTTATTTGGTAAATTTAGACACTACCACAAATGAAAGAATCAAATTTATATTTCCACTCTTGCTCTTAATGGAATCTTATAAGCGACACAGATTTTCACAAATGTCATTGTAAGGATATTTTAAAATAAATAAAATCAAAAGATTTACCTTTTATTTTAAAACTTTGCGGAAAAACTTATCCTCAGAATCCATATGAAAACTTGTTGTTATCTATTCCTAAGCAAAATATCATAACTCCTAAGAAGTAGCTCAAGAATCCGATCTTCAAACTATGCGATAGAAATCCATCTACGCGATCAGATTCAGCATATTCTTTCTTTAAGTTTCTTCACTTTTCTTTGATTCTTAAAACATCAACATGTGACCCAGTCACATCATGTATCAAGAATCTCATAATAGAAACTTAGCAGAGTTAGATAGTGGACTTTACCTGAAGTAGAGTCAAACTTATTGACTTTAACATCCTTAGGTAAATTTGGCAGCTTCGCAACCAATGCCCCTTTCTTTGGCAATATAAACATATGGACCCTTTGGTAATGGGACTGTCTCAGACTTAGCTTTTCTCTTTACCATTTGGTCAACCGAGTTGACTATGGCCGATCCATTTCCATTGGGAAGAGAATGCTTTTTTGGATTCCCAGTGTCATCATTGTCAATGTCCATAAAGTTTTTAGGAAGTTGATCTTAGCAAATAGATAAGATCATTAAGGGTCTTGTCATAGTCTGTTTCATAGGTGTTCCAAAAGAACTCACTATGTGACTTAGAAAGTAGTTGAGCCACCAACTTTCTCAAGACTTTGACACCCAACTCTCCCGGCTTGTCAATATGTGACTACATCTCCAAGATGTGATCACACATAGACCTTTGCTTGCCAATAGGGCTTGAGTGACCTTAAACTTTTCAAGAACTTGTGGGTTAGGGAGAATAATTGGAGGAGGTGAAAGAAGTATGATTTCCATGAGACATCATCTTCATTTAGGAAAGCTTGTTTCAAGAGATTTGGGAAGATCATAAATGTCTAAACCAGACATCTTTTGGGAGATACTCAAGATAGCTGATTTAAAGTCCTTAATATAACACCCAATATGAAATATTAAGGCTAGGACCCAACACAATACTTTTATAACTTGGAAGAGGGATGCCGTAATCCAAGCTATAAAATATTTGAAGGTAGGCGAATGACGATTCACCAATTTCCACCATGAAAACGAAATATATATTATTAGGTTTTAATTGGTTTTTGAAACTCCTAGATCTTTGAGATTCATTGAACTGTTCAATGGCATGTTTCAATCTCGAGTGTGCCCTTCAGGTTTTGTGACTGGGATGCCGAGGATCACAAAACAAGGTGTGAAGTAACCATGCAAATTACTTGGTACCCTTAAGTGTTTACCCCTCAATCGATGTGCCGGTTAACCACACACGCTCCATCGATACTATGATAAACATTAGGTTACCCTTTGCCTACCTTGTTAAATACGAGTTAGTGTGCCGGTTAACCACACACGCTCCACTAACCGACTTAAACAAAGTGCAAAGTGTAATTTCATGGATTAGCACCTTATTCACTTTTTCCTAAGTAACTAAGATTGGGTATTTATAAAAGGTTTAGTTACTTAGTATTTATCATTAATACTTTTAATGAAGGGAGAATTATAGTCCTTGTCCTACCCGTTCGGCTAACGACCCTCCACCGGTCAAGGAAGCGGTGGATGAGAGTGGACACCCATTAAACTGCCATTTTATAGGCAGTAACCTTATACCCCCCTTATAGACCGGCTTCGTGAATGAGGCCTACTAACGGTAAGACTGACTTTGTTCTTATACATATATATATATATATATATATATATATATATATATATATATATATAAGTATTAACTATTAATATTATAATAGTATAAGGGTGTATTTTAAACATTTAAAATACTTGGTGGTTTAATCTATTAATTAAACTATACTCTTAATTTAATTAAACTTAAACCATGTCTTTATGGAATTATTAATTCTTTTAATTAGACACTTTAATTAATTTAATGAAGTCCATAAAGTTTGAACTTTAACTTTTAAAATTCTTTGGTTTGGAATTAAAGTGTATATGGGGTTTGACTTTACAAATTCCAAAACTTGAGGACAAGTTTTGAACAATTCAGAAAACTTATGGTTTCCATAACTTATGAATTTTAAAGTGGTTTAATGGAAAAAACCCTTCAAGTTCCATAACTTGTAGACAAGTTATGAAAGACTTTAAAAGCATTAAAAATGTAACTCTTCATTTTTTCATAACTTATGGAATTTTTATGGGTTTTAAAATTCATATGTGACTTTTCATGTAACTTGAGGACAAGTTACAAAAACACATATTATGAACAACTTCAAGATTAATTTGGATTGAAAACAACTATCTCATAATTTTTCCTATTAATCTAAACAAACTCATAAACATGAACATTCATAATCAACATTTTTCAAGCATCATATAAACATGTATAAAACTTGAAACTTTGATTATTATCCTTTATTTGGATGAGAATAAACATTACCATAGTATCAAAAAACAAATTTTATGAACAAAAACACTTTGCGGTAATGATTCTAATCCAAAACAGGCCAAAAAACTAGAAGATAAGCTGTCAGGGGGTCCAACTCGTCGAGTGCATGAGCTAACTCGACGAGTTGGATGAATTTGTTCATGGACTCGTCGAGTCCATCACTGGACTCGTCGAGTCTGCTGTCCCGACAGCAAAAAATTCGATTTTTTTCAGTTTTTTTTTCAGCAACTTGCATCAAGTATAATTGAAAACAACCCATGGCTCTGATACCACTGTTGGGTTTTGGTATACTACAACATCCTATGGTGCACATACAACCCTAAATACCTTGGATCTATGTTTTCACTAATTATACATGCAAATGGTTTCCAAGGTATTAATCTTACAACTAGCATGCATTTAACATAAAATTATAATATACTAGTTAGCATGACATACCTTTTGATGGAGCTTGAATTCTTGGTGTATTTGGCCTTAAAGAGCTTAGCCCCAATAGTGTGGAAGCCTCAAATGGAATCACAACACACCATGGACAAAGGATGAACTTGAGAGAGAATTCCATGCACACAAAAGACACCATGAACTCTAAAAAGATACAAGTGGCGATTTTGGGCAATGAAGTATCTATTTATATGTGGGATTTCTAGGGTCATGGATATAACCCAAATCCATACCCATGGGTTTTATGATCCATGGTTCATGTGGCCCAACTCTTTATGTATCCATACATAAACTTGGTCCAACATGGATCATAAGCCCAACACATATAAATATAACTAATTATCATAATTAGTCCCCATAGATTTAATTAGTCTCTTTCGACCACTAAATTAATTCCAAATTAATTCTTGATCACTACTAATTAAAACATATGATTTCATATTAATATATTATTACTTATAATATATTAATAAACCATAAATAACCTTCTCTCAAAAGTCCATCCTAACAAATTGTCCTGATGATATGCAACCCAAATGGACCATGCTACTCTCGGGTCGAATACATACCAACAATAGTTATGGGCTTAGACACTTAATCCAACAATACTATCTCTCTAAAAACTCTCAACACTAACTCTTCTCTAACACATACAACACTTTATATCTCATGCAAGAAGCAACAACCCATAATCACAACATAAACTAGATAAAGCCGAAAAACATACCGGCTGACACCTCTGGCGCTGACCTGATCTCCTCGGTCACAAGCTAATAAGCACGCCCTGGAGCCTTCAGAGGCTCTGTTCGACCCTAACTCCCGTCAGTAAGTCTCAAAGTGGCTGGCGCTGGGGCCTACACTGACCTGGCAGCCAGCAGAGGACACTGGGCCTTCATATGGCCCACCTGATCACAATGATAACAAAGTCGGACTCCTGCAGCTGGAGTCGACTGCCTGCAATCTCTGGCTATGTGGCCCTCCTTGCCACACTTGTGGCACCCCGAAGAAGAACGACAACTTCCCTCGTGCACCTTGCCGCACTTCCCGCAAGTGCGACTCCTCTGACCTCCCTGTCGATAATCAGCGGGACTCATCCGCTTTGGTGCAGGCTGCGACTGCACCGGGGCCTGCCTCTGCTCTCTCAACTGGAGCTCAATCTCTAACTCGCGCTGCCTAGCGGCCTCCTGCAACTCCAACAAGGTACCACACCTCTGCGTGGACACAAACTGCCGGATATCCCTCTTGAGCATACTCAGATATCGGGACATCTGAGCCTGCTCCGAAGCAAACTCCGGGCAAAACATCGCCTGAACACCATAAGAATGTTGTTTTGCTCATAACCCAACAATGGTATCAGAGTCTAGATCGTTTCTATTTTGTATTTGATGCATAGCTAATTTGTTCAAGCTCAAAAGTCAAAAAATTATGCCTCTGGCTGAAGGACTCGTCGAGTCACCAGATGAACTCGACGCATGAGGGCTACTCGACGAGTCCAGTTCTGTGAGTCGGCGAGTCGACTCGTCTGGTGGCTGATTTTTCGGGATTTTGATTGAAATTGAATTGGAATAATTACCAAAAACGTTTTTGACTGATAAAACTCGATTTTTTCACTAAGGTATTGATTATCCTAATTCAATTGAAAGATAATTGTCATAAATAAGATAATTACTTGTTTTATAAGATAAAATTGATTATTTGTATTTTTGATTTGAATTATCTTGTAAAGGAAATAGTTAGGTCAAATTATGTGATAAATATTATTTATATGATTAATTAATTATTTTTTTAATTTGATCTAAAAGATGTTTTGAAAAGTTTCAAAACTTGCCCTCAAGTTTTGGAATTTAAATTTTTGATTAATAGTTTTAATTTTGTGATATTTAAATTCTAAACCCTAGAGTTTTAAAAGTTAAAATTCAACCCTTGTACTATTATAATATTAAAAGATTAATGATATATATATATATATATATATATATATATATATATATATATATATATATATATATATATATATATAAAAGATAAAGCTAGTCTTACCGTTAGTAGGCCTCATTCACGAAGCTGATCTATAAGGGGGGGTATAAGGTTGCTACCTATAAAATGACAGTTTAATGGGTGTCCACTCTCACCCACCGCTTCCTTGATTGGTGGAGGGTCGTTAGCCGAACGGGTAGGATAAGGCAAACAAATTCCTCATTAATAAGTATAATGATTATATAAAGTAACTAAATGTTTTTATAAATTCCCAATCTTAGTTACTTTAGGAAAAATGTGAAAATGTATGCTATTCCATGAAATTACACTTTGCACCTTGTCAAGTCGTTAGTGGAGCGTGCGTGGTTAACCGGCACACTAATTTGGGACTAGCAATGGTGGCAAAGGGTAGCTCGATGTTTATCATAGATTGGTGGAGCGTGTGTGTGGCTAACCGGCACATCAATTAGGTGGTAAATGACATCGAGAGTACCAAGTACATTTGCATGATTATTCACACATTGTTTGTGATCCTCGGTATCCCAGTCACAAACTTGAAGGGCATAATCGAGATTTAAACATGCCATTGAAAAGTTCAATGAATCTCAAAAGAACCTAGGAATTTCAATTCATTTAAAATTTAAGTCACTTTCGTTTTTCATGGTGGAAATTGGTAAATCGTCATTTACCTACCTTCATATTATTTGCAATTAGATTACGGCATCCCTCTTCTGAATTGTAAATAATTATGTAGGATCCTAGCCTTAATTTCTCATTTGGGTGTTTAATTTGGGATTCTTATCTAACCTAAACTTTGTTCCTTTTCTATTTCAGATGTCTACTCAAAACAACACTTCTGGATCGACCCCTTCTGGCTCATTCTCACTCATGAACTTGTGTGGAAGGGTGATATTTGATGGGACCAATTTCAATGATTGGATCCGCAACATACGCATGGTCACCTGCTACGAGGAGAAAGAGTATGTTCTCGACAAGGAGCTGAAAGAGGTTAACCCAAACAATGCTACTCCAAAGGAAATTGCTGTGTTCGAAAATCATGAAAGGGATGCAACAAAGGTTCATTGCATCATGCTCACAACAATGACCGCTGAACTCCAAAAGTCCTACGATGACTACTATCCCTACGAGATGCACCAATATTTGATGGAGCGTTACCATCAAAGTGCCAGGCAGGAGAGGTACGAGATCATCGCCTCGATGATCACTACCAAAATAAAGGACGGAGAGTCCGTCACGGCCCACTTGCAGAAAATGCAAAGGTTTGTAGATCGTCTGCTAAAGTTGAATGTGAACTTCGACGAGGAGCTGGCCATAGATATCATTCTACACTCGTTGACTCGTTGTTATGACCAGTTTCGTATGACCTATCATATGAACAAGGAGGAGGTCACTCTGATCAAGCTTCAAGGCATGCTAAGGACTGCTAAGAGTAGTCTGAAAGGAAAATCTACTACATCTACTCCTACTGCTGTTGCCCCTGTCTTGGCTATTGGGCAACGAAAGGGAAAGAAGAGGACGGCTCCTTCTAAGAGCCACAAGGGTAAACCCCACGATGGATCCTCTTCTATTGGGTCCAAAGATGGTTCTGTTATCCCCTCTTCTAACCCTAAGGACGCAGAGTACTTCCACTGTCACGACAAAGGGCATTGGAAACGAAGCTGCCCAAAGTATCTGCAGGACATCAAGGATGGAAATATAAAGCCATCCTTCGCAGGTATTTATACTATTCAATCTAACAACTCATCACATTCTATTTCTTGGGTCCTTGATACAGGATGTAGTTTTCACATTTGTTCTGATTTGCAGGGTCTAAGAAGAAGTAGGGATGTGGAGTATGGGAACATGAACCTGATCATGGGGAATATGGGGAATACGAAAGCGTCACCTGTCACCAAGATTGGAGTTTACTCTTTAGTGCTTAGTAGTGGGTTAGGATTAGATTTAAATGATTGTTGCTACTCGTCAGAAATGGCGAGAAACATTATTTCTATAACGCTCTGTTCCGAATTGACTCCTAGTCTGAGGTTGTGGCTCGAAGGTCGGTCATTGTAAGGATTATGGCTCGTGGGAAGGTAATATCTAGACCCATTTTGGTGCGGGTGATGTATTAGAAGTGATACGGGTGTTCGGTTCGTGTTCTGGAAGCCGAGGGGTATTTCGGTAAAGTGGTAGTTCGGGCTTTTGTGGAAAATGGATTTTTTTTGGAAGGTCTTAAGAAAAGTTTGAGTTGTTAGAATTGTAGGGCTTCTCATCACCTTTCCGTGGATATAAGGATCGCCGGAATCGGGCCTATAACGAATAAGTTATGGCCTTCGGAAGTTTCGTGGTTTTCAGGCTTAGCCAAGTACACAGGGCGTACACAAAGCGTATGCGGGGCGTACTAGTGAAGAAGGCAGTACGCTGGGCGTACTGACCAGGATGGTCGCGAAGGTTCCCAGGAGTACGTTGGGCGTACCATATGTATGATGGGCGTACTCCAGTCAGATCAGAACCCTATTTAAGCCCCTTATCTCATAACCTAACCCTAATATCTTCAGCCTCCATCCCTCTAAACCCTAGAAATCGACCCTTAGCCTCCATTTGAGTGATTCTTGAGCTTTTTTATGATTTAGTGGGTTTTTGGGTGCTTATTGTGGAAGAAGGAGTTCCTTGAGGAAGCATTGCTTGGCTTGAAGCTTGTGGATCCAAGCCCTAATCATATTGATCTAACTCCAGAAAGTATAAAGTTTGGATCTCGGTGGCTTTCTCATGTGGATCTAGTTGGGTTATGACTTGTTATGTTTGGACCTTAAAGAAGAAGGAATTTGGTGATCAAGCTATGGTTGGAGTCAAGCTTCTAGATCCAGAACCTTCATCAACTTTGCAAGCTTTTGGAGGTATAAAGTCTCAACCTTGACAAATCTTTCATGTAGATCTAGCTAGTGGTTTTTGGTTATGGTTTTGGTCCCAAGGATGAAGCTTTATGGTTGAAATTCGATTCTTAGACTTAGGGTTGCCACCCTTGATACTATTTGAGTCCCTAAGACAGAAAGTTGTCATCTTGAAGGTCCTAATGGGTTCATGCAAGAGTTATGGTCACTTTTATGGAAGTAGAATGCCATTTTTGGAGTTTGGGTTTGTTTGGGGAATGCAAAGTCACCAAGTCAGTGACTTTATGGATTAAGACGTTAGGTAGAGCTCAGATATGTAATTTGGTCCCTTGGTTTGAAGCATTAAGAACTTAATGGATTTTGTGCATCAACCGTTTGTACGACGGGCGTACAATGTAGTACGCTGCGCATACATCCCTTTTGCCCAGTACGCTAAGCGTACAAAAGAGGTACGCTGGGCGTACGCTCTCAGAAAGATTTGGGCCTTTGTGGACTTTGGACCTTTGGGCCCTAATGGTTGTGGGCCTGGATTTGCTGATTATTAGGCCTGAATGTATCTTTGGGCCGATATGGGAATGGTTGGGCCTATAGGGACTCGTGGCCCAATATAGATATGGACTTCGCATTGTGGGCCTCGGTTTGGGCCAATTCTTGGATTAGGTTGTTGTGGGCCTTCGTGGGCCAATTGGGGTCACGAGTATTGACTAAGGAGAATATTGGACTTTAGAATAAGGTCCATTAGAAACGTTCGGGCCCAATTTGGAAAATTGGGCCATTGATGGTTTTATGGACATTATTGTGTTGGGCTTTTGTTTTGGTTTGGGCCTCAGTTTTGGATCATACTGGTCCATGGGTAGAATGGTAATTTTACCCCATGCATGGATTAAGGATTATGGTATGGGACCCAATTGCTAATTGGGTATATTGATTGGTAGTGACAGCTCGGGAAGCTGGCGGGGCAGCAGCTAAGGAATTCATGCGAGAAGCTTCTGTAATGCGAGGTGAGTCTCCTCACCATACCAATGGGTCTAAGGCACCAAGGCCGGCCAATTATGCATTATGTGATATGCTACTTGATTTTGTGTTATGTGGTACGCTAGTTGATTTTGTGGTATGTGATATGCTAGTTGTCTTTGTGATGCTTGCAGGGAAGACCTCGGGGGGTTCCCGAGGCACTAGGGTGTAAGACCTTGGAGGGTTTCCATGGCATCCTTAGTCAAGACCATGCGAGGGTTTCCATGGAATTGGGCTAAGACCATGTGGGGGTTCCCATGGCACCCGGAGTAAGACCCCGGAGGGTTTCTAGGGCATCCTTATACGTATGGTTGATATGACAGTGGGCTAAGACCATGTGGGGGTTCCCATGGCACTCGGAGTAAGACCCTGGAGGGTTTCCAGGGCATCCTTATTTGTTTGTATGCATGACTTGTGTGAATGATATGGTTGATGTAGCTGTTACAGCTGATATGGATTATGTGATTATGTGGATTATGTGGGGTATGCTCTGGGGAACTCACTAAGCTTCGTGCTTACATTTTTGTTTATTGGTTTCAGGTATCATCGTTTGGAAAAGAAGAGCTCGGATTGATCGTAGTGCATGCACCCATGTTTTCCGCGTTAAATGATTTTGGGATGAACTCTGATAAATGTTTTTAATTAACAATGTTTTGGAATGATTGGAATAAATGATATCTATGTCTGGGTTATATAAAAAATGAAATTTTTACCCCTGATTTTTGGGTCGTTACAAGTTGGTATCAGAGCCTTTGTTTGAGGGATCCGGACATACTTTCGGGTGAGTCTGAACTCAAACTGAGGATCTGTAAAGTTTTCAAAAGAAAAATGTTTTTTTAAGTAAAGAATTTCTAAGACAAGAAAGGGTGTGGTGCATGCAATCAGCCGAGCTCAAGTAAGTTTCCCCAGAATACCCATATATGTTATATGTTATGAATTGATTTATGAATATGAGAATCGCATGCTAGTTAGGGATAGGGGAGATGCCTTTATATGTTGTATGAGCTGGTAGACTTGCATGCTAGTGCTGAGTAGTCAACAATAGATATGCATGATATGTGATGCTTGTAGCCTTGGGAATATTTGATGCCATGCTAGAATGAGAATGATTATTGGTATTAGTAACTGCTATGTGTATGCTTTTAAAATTGTATACGGTTAGGATCTTATAGCCTTAGAATAATAGATTTGGCCTTATTTCCTGTTCCTTGTTTGGTTGTGGTCCTAGGGTAGAGTCTATTATTCGACAGTCTATTGGATCCTGTTCTGTGTACAATTTGCATGCATAAGGCAGCCGGCAGCGAGGGTGGAGGTGGACAGCATGGATCGTGGTTTATGGGTCGAATGTTCTATGATAGTTTGTGGATCGGGGATTACCCTAGGGTAAGCCCAGGATGAGATTAGTGACTTGAGTTACCTGATTGCGAATTGTATGTATAGGTAGAATTGTTTGTTTGGAGTATGTGGTTAGTTTTCCGTTGTCTGAATGCTGCTTGCTTTGTGCTTTGTGGGACTTCTAGCAATGCGAGCTAGCTACTAAGTGAATATGCTAGGTCACATGTGGCACAGGTTGGATAATCTCAGAGTGATGGATTTGGCCCTATTGCACAGCTCTTGTTTGAGTCTAACCGTTCTAGGATTGAGTCTTTTACTTGAAGGATTATCTGATCTCTGCTACATGTGGCTATAATCATAAGGTAGCTAGTTGACATTACTGGGAATCTTTCAGCAGCTGAGGACTAGGTAGGTTGGGAACCTAGGGGGGAGCCTAGGAGGTGCTTCGGTGGATATTGTGCTACTGTTTTGCAGACATTTGGTACATCATGGGAGTAGGTGACTTAGGGGATTCAGGATGATTCCGGAGGAAAGTATGAATAGGTGTGGAAGGTAGTATTGGGCCCGTACTACTGAAAGCACATGATCCATACTCGAATCGGGAAAAGTCTTGGAGAATCTAAGAAGCCTTGGAAGGAGAACTCTTGGTTATGATTGGACTGTGGGGATAGCTGTTATGCAGAATGCGGATGAACACGCAAGGGGAAGGACCAAGGTTTGGTCTCGGCTCCGGTGATGAGCCAGTTAGCGGAATGATTGCCAAGATTTTGAGTTCGCCTTGGATCTCTTGTATTAGGCGGCAAGGGTTGATTGTGTGACTTATTGCGCTTTGGGATTTGAAACTATGTATGGGAATAGTTTATAGCTGGTTTAGAGCAGAGGTTGCTCCAACTTCTGTAGTTCAGCCGTTGGCGTTTGAGCTGGCGAGTGTGTCAGGGTGGGAGACCCTGAATGATATGGATCTCAGAGCCGAGGACGAAAGATTGATTAGGAGTACCTTAAGGAGAGAGGTTCAAGTCAGGTGAAATTTATTAGAGGGTCTTGGGCGGAGACCCAAGAGTTTGGACCAGCCTTTGAGAGGCCAACAGGGTCGGATCCAGTGCAACACTTCCAGAAAATACACGACGGAGTTTCGTTCCAAGGGTTTGGATTGTCATTGGAATCAAAATGAAGTGTTTCATCATGTTCTCAGGGTGGTCGAGGTGACCCAGGAGGAGGTGGTCAGGATCCATCCAGATGTTTGTGGATATTCTATCTTCGACCATTTCCGGTGGATATCGGGTATTTGTATCGCTTGGGAATTGTGATAAGTTGGATCTCAGGTCGGTTTTATGCTATTGTTTGGGTTAGCAAGGGTTTTCAGATGTCATTCAGCACGTCGAGGAATCTTTGAGATATCTTTAGAAGGATGTATCTCACAGAGCGGATTCCGCATGCACCGTGATTTCTCCGAGTCGTCGTCGGAATCTGTTCAGTGATTCGGGTTGCTACGAGTGTAACAACTTTGGTCACGTTTCAAGGATTGCCCTTAGGGAGCAAGCCGTTATATGTTGTGTTTAGGTGGACGATAAGGAGGTCGACTATCTGACGATTAGGGAGGAGCGGTGAGCGCACCTGCTCCAGTCAATTTCAAAATTGGTTCAAGGGCTTGAGCGAGGGAGTTATGACTAGTTTTCAGTAGCCTTAGTATTTATGTTTGGAAGAGCCATCGGGATTGCCGAGGGAAGAGAGAGTTGTCGCTGAGGATTTGGTTGGACTATTCGTTCGTTGGAGTCTGAGGTCTGAGCGTGACATCACCTTCAAGCGTTTGAAGTCATTGATGTTGTTGGGATACAAGAAGTGTTAGCTGGATTTCAGGAAGTGTGCTGTTTGGACAGGGATATTTTTGGCGTGCTAGCTTTGGTAAGCACCGACCGTCAGCAAGGCGAACATTGGAACGTAATGAGGATTGGGAATCCTTTAATTTTTGTGTGCCGAGCGGACTTAGTTGAATCTAAGTGGGGGAGAATCGTCCAAGTATCCAGGTCAGAAGCAAGGGTGAAAGTGATGTAAGACTATGGGGGAGCTGTAGCATTCACTAATGGTCAGTTAGGGTATAGTGTTGTAAGACTGCGGGGGAGCCGTAGCATTCACTAGTAGTAGAGAGTGTTGTAAGACTGCGGGGGTGACGTAGCTTTCACAGATTCTTTCAGATGATACAGACTAGGGTAGGCTAGTTCGCAAGGTTGTGGGGGAGCCACAGCTTACTCAACATCAGGATCAGGGGTGATTGACCGATCAGTTATCCGAGGGCGAGCCCGGATGGTTATGGGAATTCATGATGGAACCAGTAAAGACTGCTGAGCCAAGGGTTGGATCTTGAGATACCGGATCATGTGGATGATTAGTGCATGTCTCAGTAGGGCTACGGCTGGGTAGCCCTGATTTTGGATCTCATAAGAACATGGTGGTTGGACCGGGTGCGAGACTGGTAGTCTTAGGGAATCGGCTAGGGTATTTATTAATTGGTCGAGTAAAGGATGACGGGAAGTAATGGTACATTGTGCAAATGCCGATTTGAGGATCTTTGGATAGGAGTAGAGTAATAATTCGGATTTGGATAGGGACTCGAACCGGAATTCGTGCAGGATTTTGTTTCAGTGAGATGGGTTGTGGGGCATCTATATGCTAAGGGCATCGAAGGCAAAATTTTAGGGTGATGAACGGGTTGCTTTGATGGTAGTTTAAGCCATTGTGATGTGTCTCGGGTGACTCTATCCGGAATGGAGCCACGACATGTCGGGATCAGGAAACGGTAGGTTGAAGGAGACCGGGTATGATGTAAGACTATAGTTATTCTGGTGGTATTCACCTTTTTGCGTCAGATTCAGTGGTGTCAGGTTGTCAGCCTATCACGATCGGATGGATCAAACGGATTGAAGGAGATAGGGCGGTTATGGCTAGACGATGTATCCTTTGGAGGTCGCAAGGGACTGCCACGTGTGTTTTTGGCTCAACGATCGGGTAGGTGTCCGCTGTTCCGGACAGTTGGCAGACAGGTTGGGACCAGGGAGGTCCCTGGTTGTCCTTCAGGAAAGCAGCCATGTGGCAGCAAGGGGAGTAGGAATGATTTCAGTGATTTGGGGTCCGTGCGTGGAATTGCTTGTTATTCGGCAGCCGCAGTTGACTAATGATTTTGTCCTTTTGGAAGCCTCAAGGTATTTCGAGTGGGGAGTATTCTATCTAGACTGGTTCCTTGTGAAATCAGTTCGATGATGATTCGATGTGGGCAGTCTGTCAGGGAGACAGACCATCTCGAAACTTAAGATTTCAGATGGAGCAGATGTGATAAGGTTGCAAGGAATTCGTTCATCTCTGTGTTCTAGAACCCTATGAGGATTGATTTCAGTTGGCTTGGGTAGGCTGCAGTATTCACGGGTTTGTGGCGGTGTTGCTCCGGTTGTCTGGTATGTCGGGGAAGGTGATGCATGATTTCGAGGACGAAATCTAATTTAAGCGGGGGAGAGTTGTAACGCTCTGTTCCGAATTAACTCCTAGTCTGAGGTTGTGGCTCGAAGGTCGGTTATTGTAAGGATTATGGCTCGTAGGAAGGTAAGATCTAGACCCATTTGGGTGCGGGTGATGTATTAGAAGTGATCCGGGTGTTCAGTTCGTGTTCTGGAAGCCTAGGGGTATTTCGGTAAAGTGGTAGTTCGGGCTTTTGTGGAAAATGGATTTTTGTTCGGAAGGTCTTCAGAAAAGTTTGAGTTGTTAGAAGTGTAGGGCTTCTCGTCGCCTTTCTGTGGATATAAGGATCGCCGGAATCGGGCTTATAACGAAGAAGTTATGGCCTTCGGAAGTTTCATGGTTTTCAGGCTTAGCCGAGTACACGGGGCATACACAAGGCGTACGCGAGGCGTACTAGTGAAGAAGGCAGTACGCTGGGCGTACCTTGGATTACGCTGGGCGTACTGACCAGGATGGTCGCGAAGGTTCCCAGGAGTACGCCGGGCGTACTCCAGTCAGACCAGGACCCTATTTTAGGGTCTTGGACCCTATTTAAGCCCCTTATCTCATAACCTAACCCTAATATCTTCAGCCTCCATCCCTCTAAACCCTAGAAATCGACCATTAGCCTCCATTTGAGTGATTCTTTAGCTTTTTGGTGATTTAGTGGGTTTTTGGGTGCTTATTATGGATGAAGGAGTTCCTTGAGGAAGCATTGCTTAGCTTGAAGCTTGTGGATCCAATCCCTAATCATATTGATCTAACTCCAGAAAGTATAAAGTTTGGATCTTGGTGGCTTTCTCATGTGGATCTAGTTGGGTTATGAATTGTTATGTTTGGACCTTGAAGAAGAAGGAACTTGGTGATCAAGCTATGGTTGGAGTCAAGCTTCTAGATCCAGAACCTTCATCAACTTTGCAAGCTTTTGGAGGTATAAAGTCTCAACCTTGACAAATCTTTCATGTAGATCTAGCTAGTGGTTTTTGGTTATGGTTTTGGTCCCAAGGATGAAGCTTTATGGTTGAAATTCGATTTTTAGACTTGGGGTTGCCACCCTTGATGCTATTTGAGTCCCTAAGACAGAAAGTTGTCATCTTGAAGGTCCTAATGGCTTCATGCAAGAGTTATGGTCACTTTTATGGAAGTAGAATGCCATTTTTGGAGTTTGGGTTTGTTTGGGGCTTGCAAAGTCACCAAGTCAGTGACTTTATGGATTAAGACGTTAGGTAGAGCTCAGATCTGTAATTTGGTCCCTTGGTTTGAAGCATTAAGCACTTAATGGATTTTGTGCATCAGCCGTTTGTACGCTGCGCGTACAACCCTTTTGCCCAGTACGCTAAGCATACAAAAGAGGTACGTTGGGCGTACGCTCTCAGGAAGACTTGGGCCTTTGTGGACTTTGGACCTTTGGGCCCTAATGGTTGTGGGCCTGGATTTGCTAATTATTAGGCCTGAATGTAACTTTGGGCCGATATAGGAATGGTTGGGCCTATAGGGCCTCGTGGCCCAATATAGATATGGACTTCGCATTGTGGGCCTCGGTTTGGGCCAATTCTTGGATTAGGTTGTTGTTGGCCTTCGTAGGCCAATTGGGGTCAGGATTATTGACTAAGGAGAATATTGGAATTTAGAATAAGGTCCATTAGAAAGGTTCAGGCCCAATTTGGAAAATTGGGCCATTGATGGTTTTATGGACATTATTATGTTGGGCTTTTGTTTTGGTTTGGGCCTTAGTTTTGGATCATACTGGGCCATGGTAATTTTACCCCATGCATGAATTAAGGATTATGGTATGGGACCCAATTGCTAATTGGGTATATTGATTGGTAGTGACAGCTCGGGAAGCTGGCGGGGCAGCAGCTAAGGAATTCATGCAGGAAGCGTCTGCAATGCGCGGTGAGTCTCCTCACCATACCAATAGGTCTAAGGCACCAAGGCCGACCCGTTATGCATTATGTGATATGCTAGTTGATTTCGTGTTATGTGGTACGCTAGTTGATTATGTGGTATGTGATATGCTAGTTGTCTTTATGATGCTTGCAGGGAAGACCTCGGGGGGTTCCCAAGGCACTAGGGTGTAAGACCTTGGAGGGTTTCCATGGCATCCTTAGCCAAGACCATGCGAGGGTTTCCATGGCATTGGGCTAAGACCATGTGGGGGTTCCCATGGCACCCGGAGTAAGACCCCGGAGGGTTTCCAGAGCATCCTTATATGTATGGTTGATATGACAGTGGGCTAAGACCATGTGGGGGTTCCCATGGCACCCGGAGTAAGACCCTGGAGGGTTTCCATGGCTTTCTTATTTGTTTGTATGCATGGCTTGTGTGATTGATATGGTTGATGTAGCTGTTACAGCTGATATGGGATTATGTGATTATGTGGATTATGTGATTATGTGGATTATGTGATTAGCTGTTACAGCTGATATCGCAGTGCATGCACCCATGTTTTCCGCGTTGAATGATTTTGGGATGAATTCTGATAAATGTTTTTAATTAACAATGTTTTGGAATGATTGGAATAAATGATATCTATGTTTGGGTTATATTAAAAATGAAATTTTTACCCCTGATTTTTGGGTTGTTACAATTTATTTTCATGGTTTATACAGACAAGGTTTTAGATTTTCGTTTAATAATGAAATTGGTTCTATTAATGCTTTCTTTAATGGTACTTTCTATTTTGAAGCATTGCCTTGTATTGGAGTATATGAAACTGTGAATGTTGTTGATAACTTAGGAAATAATATGTTGCACATCGATTCGTCCAAAGGTTTGGACAAAGCATGCTTGTGGCATTGTCGTCTTGGACATGTCAACAAGAAACGCATAGTCCAACTCCAAAAGGATGGAGTGTCGGAGTCATTCGACCTTAGAGACGATGACACGTGCGGGTCTTGTTTACTTGGAAAGATGACCAAGTCACCCTTCACTGGTACTTGTGAAAGGGGTGAGGGTTTATTGGATCTCATACATACGGATGTATGTGGAACTTTTAGATCCACCACAAGGGATGCAAACCGCTTCTATGTGACTTTTACCGATGATTATTGCAGATATGGGTATATCTACTTAATCAAGCACAAGTCAGAAACTTTTTGAAAAGTTCAAAGAGTTTAAGCAAGAAGTGGAGAATCAGCTGGGCAGGAAAATTAAAATGCTCCAATCCGATCGAGGTGGTGAGTACCTTAGTATTGAATTCCACGACTACCTCACGGAATGCAGAATTGTTTCGCAATTGATGTCGCCTAGGACACCGCAGTTGAATGGTGTGGCTGAGAGGCGCAATCGAACCTTGTTGGACATGGTTCGTTCCATGATGATTCGAGCTTCGTTACCTATCTCATTCTGGGGGTATGCCTTAGATATTTCCGCTCATATCCTTAATCTAGTCCCAACTAAGAAGGTTGCCAAAACACCTCACGAGATGTGGACAGGGAAAGTTCCCTCGTTGGCACACATCAAGGTTTGGGGTTGTGAGGCTTTCGTAAGATGAGAGACTCACGACAAGCTCGAACCTCGTAGTGAGCGATGTATTTTCTTCGGATATCCGTAGAAGGTCTTTGGATATCTCTTTTATAGACCGAGTGACAATGTTGTCTTTGTTGCGAGGAGAGGGGTTTTCTGTGACACCAGTCAAATTTTGGTCAAAAATAAATTGATCAATAATCTTAATTGGGATGAACCAAGTGGTAGAGTTTGTAACAAGGTTTCCAAAAACATAAAGAACACTGAAATCCGAGTTATAACGAAGAAGTTATGACCAATCGAAAATCCGCGTCAAAACCGGCAAAACACTATTCAGTGTAAAAAGTGAATTTTCGATAAAAGGCTTTTTATCCTTAACAATCTAAATGAAACTTGTAGAATATGTTAAACCGAGAACGTTCATAAAAAGAACGTCAAAATCTGACTTCGTATGAGGAAGTTATGATTTTTCGAAGTTTCGGTTTAGCAGTAAACAGCTAAAAATTCGAAATATAAATCGATCGATATTTAGCCGACGCAACTTAAACGAGAATCGAAAGTCTCGTCAAAAGTAGCACAACGGTAAAAAGACAGACGAAAACGGACGTCGGATGAAGAAGTTATGAATTATTAACGGATTCCCATCCCGGTCTGTTTAAAATAATAATATTAAAAATAAAGTCAAAATCAGCCGACGAAGTCTAAACGAAAGTTGTACAGTATAATTTTACCTACACGTGCATATAAAGAACGTCAAAAACGGAGCTCGTATGCGAAAGTTATGAATTTCGCAAGTTTTTGGCACGAAAATCGAGAATTTGTGGATAAACGAGAAATTTCACATGTCACCCTTCGGACACGTCATCATCACGTGCAAACCGAGAATTCCGCTGCTGACCGACGCGTGGTTGCTGACCCACCCTCGCCTCGCCACCTGTCCCCCTTCGGCCGAACCCTCGCACCCCTATATAAAGGGTGCGAGCCTTCTCGGATGGAAGGGTTTTTCACCCCATTTTTGGCTCTTTTTCACTCCTCTCACTTCCATAACTTCACAAACAACCCCCAAGGCCCCGGTATCACGTCGAAAGCCCGAAGCAAGCCCCGGATCCCCGGAATTCTCGAGAAGTCATCCTCTCTCCTGTCGAAACTCTGCCCGATTTGAGCCGGTTTCTCGTTAAATAAACTCTTTACGGGAAACGAAACGCTGCCCGAATCACCGCTTATCAAAGTGAGTTCATACCCCTATAATTTACCTTTTCAATGGTTTTTAAATACTTTTTAGGGGGGGAATACAAGTTTAACACAATATTAAATTGTGTTAATAACTGTATGTGATAATAATCACACAAAGAATTTCCGTATGCTTTTAAGAATTACCAAATACTTTCAAAATAACGTGAAGCCATGTTAAATCTTTAAAGTCATGTAAAAACTCCGTTAAATTCTTTGAAAAATGTTTTATAAGCTATTTCAAAGTATAAATGCCAAAATCATATTTATATATGTATAAATATATAAATAAGATTTGAAGGGCTTAGGACTAATGAATTATCCTATATCCTTTTCCTTGTTTGGATGTGGAATTAGGGTTGTATTATTTGTCCGAAGGTCGTTTCCTTCTTAATTATATATATATTATACATATATTAGTCTAAAAGGTTACTCCTTTTAGTATCATTACCTTTGTATCAGGCTGAGCAAAGGTGATATTCCATGAGAATTCATGCTAATCAGATAGAACATATAAATTATAATAGGTATAATTTATGATTCAAAACTAAATATACAAGTATGATTCATGACTGTATACTTTCCAAGGAAATTATCAAAGTACATTCAACTATACCAAGATATGTATAATACCTTAAATATAAAAACAACATATTAAATAAGTAAAGATACATCATACCTAGTTTGCATTAACAAAGGTACTATACAGAGTACCAGGGTTAGCAAACACGTGGTAATGTCGGGTTTGCATTAGCAAAGGTACTATACAGAGTACCCGAGTTAGCAAACACGAGGTAATAATACATTCTGTCGGGTTTGCATTAGCAAAGGTACTATACAGAGTACCCGAGTTAGCAAACACGAGGTAATAATTCATAATTCAAGTATACTAGAATACACTGTTTTACAAGAAACCAGGGTTTTGATTCAAAACAAATCAAGGGTTTACACTTATCAAATACATGTTTGGAAAACTAAGAATATACTGTCAATCATTATTTCAGAATGATTGGGTTTTCAAAACTAATATACATGTAACGTTTAATATGCTTTTTATGAGACTCTATATTTAGGTTGTTTAATTCATTTTAGACAACATAGGAAAGTCCTGAAATTATAACCAGAATCTCCAGCCGGGGATCGAAACAAGTGTGTGTAGATCTATATCGGGATTGACAACCCCGCACTCAGGCTGCTAGCTACAGTCCGACATACACGCCAATGAGTGACAATTGTTATCACCAGTTTAAACGCGCACAAAGCGTTTGTTTCAGGCCATCCGTCATAGTATGGTTATAATAAAAACTACTCATTAAAAAGGTATTAACAATATGTTAGTGTATAAACAAATACACGAAAGTACACCTTCAAAGTACCAGTTTATAGAATACAAAAATACAATGGTTTAATACAGTTTTCATTAACACCTGGTGGAGCGAGGCACACTCTCATTTTCAAGTCTTCATAAAGGAATACAAATACAAAACAGTAATACAAAGAGAACGGTTTATGGATTAAACCACTTATCCGATGGAACTTAGTCACTCAATCTCCGTAAACTAGTATAACATAAAAGACCTTTAGTGGTTAATTCTATAATTCCTTAGTTATTACATCATAGTTATACATAAGTAATATCTGATTAACAGTGAAATGTGTGACTTCCGCCTTACTTCCTGTTCCTTGTTTGGTTGTGGGCTTAGGGCAGATGCACCCAATTGACTGTCCATTCGATATTGTGTTATGTATAATCAGTATAAACTAAGTAATTATAGAGGGAAACTATTGAGGTTATCAATCTAGCACCTCAGGAAATATAGGATTTCCTGGAGAAACCAATGAACTTATTCAAAGAACTTAGGGTATACTTAACAGAACTAAAATACTTATGAACTCACCAGCTTAAATGCTGATCTACTCTTTCCAAATAACTTGTATTCTCAGGAATCCAGTAGACAGGTACACTCCCGAAGCTTTTGAGAAGACGACCTAGTACCATACCGCGACTCTTGTCTTCTCCTGTACCTACTTCAGTGTTTGAATATGTAATGTTTAAACGCTTATGTAAAACTTATACTTATTAATGCAATGGTTGTTTGTATTTTGATTACTATGTTACATGTGTTGTGATACTTACTTAAAGTCCTCCGCCCCCGAACGTTTCTTCCGTTCTGGTTTGGGGGTGCGAAATTTTCCGAGGGCGAGAACTCATATGTCAAGAGGACAGTGGGAGGCAAATTGATCTTGAAGAGCTTCAAGAATCAAGCGATGAAGGAACCTCTAAGACTGGCGCTCAACCCGAGGAGGAAACTCCTGTTGAACCAATTGACGAGTCCCTACCTCTTAGACGTTCCTGTAGAGTTAGTGTTCCACCTGTGTTGTATGGTTTCCATATAACAACTGAAGGTGATAAGTTTATCAGTGATAGTACGCTAATAAATTTGGATGAACCTAACAACTACAAGGAAGCCATGGCAGGCCCGGAGTCTGCAAAATGGAAAGAGGCTATAGACAGCGAGATTCAGTCCATGTATGACAATCAAGTTTGGAACTTGGTTGACAATGTGACAGGTCATAAGATGGTCGGATGCAAATGGATCTTCAAGAAGAAGACCGACATGGATGGGAAAGTACCCATGTATAAGGCGCGACTGGTTGCGAAGGGCTTTACTCAAACTCCCGGAGTTGACTATGATGAGACCTTCTCACCAGTAGCGAATATTAAATCTGTAAGGGTGATATTGCCATATTTATACATATTTTTAGGCAATATTTAAGTACATTTTTATTAATATTTTGGTTATTTGCAAGGAATAATGATACTTATAAGGTTAAAATGTATTTTGCAACCAAATAGAAGACATTTTGAAGAAAATGGACTAAAAGCGTCAAAGAATGGAATTTTTGAGGATGAAGACTTAAAAGATAAAAATCCAGCAGAAATTACGCTCTCACGACATGAGTATTGAAGGCTCACGACGTGAGTTGGGACATTCCAGAAGATAAGCATCGAGTAGAGGAATCCTTGTAAAACACGGATACTTACGCTCTCACAACGTGAGACACATAAGCTTACGGCGTGAGTACGGATAATTCAGAAAGTATAAATAGGACTTGATCCCTACGATTGGGAGAGGTTGGCTGGCTTGGAGAAGTTCCAGAAGTCGAAAATCACAGAAAAATAAGGCATGTGAATTGTTCTTAACACCAAGGAGGAAGAAGAAGTCATAATTCGATATTTAGTTTGGTACTTTTAATATGTTTTTTACTATGGATTGTTTGTGTTTATTTGTTAGAATGTCCAGCTAAATCTAGCTGCTTCTGTTAGCGAGATGAAGCTGGAACACATGTTTTTAATATATTAGTTTAGACTTTACTTGTTGGTTATGACTTGTGTTTGATTAATTACGCCTAGCATGCTTCATTTGATATTAGATTGCTTTAATGTCGTATTCTGTGTAGTTAATGACCATTAATCTGCATGAATTTGAATACCTAGTAATCTAATGAACATTAGGTTATTAAAGCTAAGATCGAACCAATCTTAGAAAAGTAATTAAATTATTAAATTTGGCTGTGCTAGAGAACTCATGTTATGACCATAATTTGTGTTTGTCAACCCAATCTTACATAGCTCCAATATTATTCAACAATTGATTATGTGTTAAATTATGTGTGAACATGCAAAGATCTACATGAATTAGTTTATATTAGTAAATTTAGAACTGAATTGCTAATAATGTTTTAATTGGTAACCAACAAGAGTAGTCATAATTAATTTATAAACCATTGAGGGAAAGTGGATTCGAGCTAACAAAAGTGTTTGTTTATTGATTGAATTTGTGTTAAGAATTAAGTTCATCTAAACTTGCAAAATTAGATAAAAACCAATACTTTGCTAGGAATTTAGGTTAACTTAGTAGTAGGTAAATTAATTAGTTAAAACCGTTCCCTGTGATCGACACCCGACTTACCCAAACTATTCTATAATTTGACTAGGTACACTGCCTAGGTGCAATTTAGTTAGTTAATTTAGTTAGGTTAATAATTTAAAATTAGGTGTAGCTATTTGCACGCATCAAGTTTTTGGTGCAGTTGCCGGGGAACGACTTATTTAATTGTTAATTTACTTGTTTTAGGTTAATCGATCCATTTTCTGGGGTAAAACCTGCAAAAAGTTATTTTTTTTCAGCTTAGTATTTTTTGTTCAGAACTGAACTCACAACATGAGCTTTATAGGCTCACAACGTGAATCCAGTCATTTTTCTTTTTCTTTGTTTTTCTGTTTTCGTTCAGCTTTACGTTTTTTTATTTGTGTTTATTTTGAAGTAGTTCATGACCATAGGTTCCAACACACCTTTGGTGCCACCACTTGAAGATCCAGAGTCGTCCATTCACAAGAAGATGGATAAGAACGAAGGAATAGACCAACCACCAAAGAAGTCACCTTTCAAGGATCTCAAGTCAGTTTTTGGGAAGAAGAAAGGGAAGAACACTGGAGAGTCAAGTACATCTTCGAAGGATAAAAGCAAGGTTGAGAGCTTTGATCAAATACCTAGTCCGTAAGAATCTGAGTACGAAACTGAAACAAAATTCGATTTAGGAAAAAGTAAACCCGAAGACGAGCCAGAAAACGAGATGGCTAACATTACTGATATGTCCATGGGAGCTTACAAGAAGCGAATTACAGATGATGTTGGTCATGGCCTAGTACAACCTGCAATGCCTGCAACTGCCAAATTTGAGTTGAAAGGACACATCCTTACTGCACTCAAGGATGTACCATTTTCTGGAAAGGATCATGAGGATGCTTACAAGCATTTGGATGAAGTTAATGACATAGCAGACTATTTCAATGTCCCAAATGTTCCTAGAGAGACAGTATTGCTGAGGATGCTACCAATCACTTTTAATGGAGCTGCAAAAGACTAGCTAAATGCACTACCACCTGGTGCAATCACTACTTGGGCACAAATACGCAAGCAGTTTTTAAAACAATTATGCCCACCATCTACGATATCTAAACTCAAGAATGCAATATCCAACTTTGAGCAAAATCCGGGTGAGTCACTTTATGAGGCATGAGAACGTTATAAAGGGCTATTAAGAAATTTCCCTCAAAACGACCTCAATATACAACAAGAAGTGCCTATCTTTTATGACGGGGTTAATGTCATGACAAGGCAACTCCTTGATTCTCAAGGACCACTTCCAAAGAAAAATATGGGTGATGTCAAGGAGTTAATTGAAGAGTTTGCAAAGCATTCTCGTGAGTACCACAATCCAAGGAATGAAGGTGTTAAGGGCATTGGGGGAGGACATTCTGAAGAAATGGATGTTGTACTAGCCATGCTTGATACTATGGACAGGAGAATGACAAAGATGGACCAGTCAATACATGCCATTAGAGTTGGATGTGAAAGGTGTAATGGTCCACACTTAACCAAAGACTGCCACTTGGATGATAATAGGAACAGAAGAGCTCAAGTTTGCTACTCTAGTGGGGATAAATTTGATGAAGACTGGAGAAAACCAAAGAAGGAGTGGTTGCCATATGATGAATACAAGAAGCAAAAGGAAGAAAAATATAGGCAGACAGGCCGAGGCTTCTATCAAAAAGAGCAACCACCAGCTGAGAAGAAAGTTGACTTGGAGAACATGCTGGTTCGTTTTATGGATGCTTCTGAGAAAAGGCATGATGATATTGATGCAACACTAAAAGATCAAATGAAGATGATGAAAGATCAACAAGCTATGATGATTGACTAACAAGCCCTATTAAGAAATCATCAAGCATCGATCCACAATCTCGAAGCTCAACTTGGTCAACTAACAACTTTGGTGAAAGAAAAATTATCTTCATAATTCCCCGATAAAAAGACTCAATCCCATGTCATGATGATCGAAACTGAAGAATAGGCGATTTCTCAGTTCTTAGAAGCACTAGAAGAGGAGCCAAGACCATCTGAACCAAAGCCGAAGAAAACAAAGCTTGAAAATAAAGATTTTGTTGAACAACCGAACTCACGACGTGAGCCTTCTATGCTCACGACGTGGGCCCAGTCTGAACATAAAAATTCAGCAGCTATTCTGGCTTATCATCCGCCTTTACCGTTTCCGTCCCGAGCTAATCTTCATCCACTGGAACGAGAGCATCTGGAGTTTATAAAGCACGTGAAGGGTATTCCAACAAATACTCCTTTTATTGATTCGTTATCTAAGGTGCCCGAATATGCGAAGTTCATACAAGACTTAATAGATACTCGTCAACAATTAAAGAAAAATTTCAAGGTGATTCTTAGTGAACAAAGTTCAAAAGTGGTATTGGGAGAGTTACCAAAGAAGATGGGAGGTCCTGGACGCCTCACTCTTCCATGTGAATTTGGTAATAATTTGAAGACATATGCTTTAGCCGATTCTGGGGCTAGCATAAATTTGATGCCCTTTTCATTTTATAAGAAGCTCAATATTCCAAAATTGAAGGCTACAAGAATGACCATTCACATGGCTAACCGTTCAGTGACACAACCTAGGGGCATTGTAGAAGACATCTTAGTAAAAATTGGGAAATTTGTTTTTCCAATTGATTTTGTGGTTATGGACATGAAAGAAGATGCTGATGTTCCAATTATTCTTGGTCGCCCTTTACTAAATACTGATGGTGCCTTGGTTGATATTCGCGAGTCCAAGCTCACTTTGAGAGTTGGAGATGAAGAGGAAACTTTTGGAGTAGAATATGGGTTCCAAGGGAGTGATGTTCAAGGTGAGGTTTTCAATATTGATGAAGAAGATGAACTTGGAGAATTGGAGAAGTTAATGGAAGAAGAATTAAAGACAATTCAACAAGTCAAACGCACGAATCCGAGAACATTCGTTCCATTTTTAGTTGAAGTAATAGCCTTTACAAATCCAACTTCTTGGGTAAGCAAGGAAAGTGACGAATTATCAAGTGACGAGGACGAATACGATGTTACTTCCAAGGAAAAGAGATTGGCCATGGTTGAAAAGATGTTTTCTGTGGAGCTGAAGTAAGAGGAAAAAGTAGACAATAAATTTCAAGAAAATAAAGGGACCAAAAGAAAGCTCGATGCAAATGAAATAAAAGCTAAAAAGGAGAATTCAAAAAAAGCGTACATTAGACGAGTCCAAGCATACAAAAAGCCATGGAAGGAACAAAAGATTCAATTGGTGATGGACTCTCTGGAAAACTCAACGTGAGGAGGCACGGAGTCCGGTTCATGACTCCAACAAAAAGAAGCGCATCTCGGGAGGCAACCCGAGCTCGGTTTGAATTTTCTTATCATTTTTGCCTTTATGTTGTTTTTGCATTTTTAGTTTTAGGAAAATTAATCATCTCGTCGTCTAGTAATTTTATGAATAAAAAAAAAATTAAGAGTGGGGTCCCTAAATTTAGTGGTAATGAAATTAAGGTCTTTAGTATAAAATGGGAGTGTTAATTAAGTTGATTTTTCGAACTCACGAAGTGAGCACGGGTGGCTCACGACGTGAGTCCAAGAGGACTTACGGGATGATTTAAGCCCAACATTTCTTTTAAGTTTATTTGTGTCCAATTGAATGACCCGAACATTTTAACCCATATATCACTCACGACGTGACTAAGGAAAAATCGGGACCACTTGATTAAAGAAATCAAAACACATTTGACCTATCATTTTCTAATCTCACGAACGACGACAACCTCCTGGTCCCCCCACACACTTGATTCCGGCCGAATCTACTTCAAAATACCTTTTGTGCTTACGTAAACATCATTCTAAGGTAAATATTTCTTACTTCTAATGGTTAATTTTGGATAATTTGTTGAAATTAGGGGTTAGGGTTTGTTTTGTGTTTGAATGTCGAATTTATGCCCTAAAAATGCGATTCATCTACTGCATGTTAGTTGAATGTGCTTATAATTTCTTTAGAAGTAAACCCCAATGAGATTTTTGGCCAGATTTCTAACCTGTCATGTTCGATTTTCGCTAAGGATTACGAACTCACGACGTGAGCTTCACTACTCACGACGTGAGACCTGGGAATAAGTCATCTGTTTTTATGCTAACCCATTTAACATATGGAGTGTTTTGTTTGGTTTCTTGTTTATTTGTTTTTGCAGAGGAATGGCTTCCAGGGGATCAAATGAACAATTTCAAGGACATGTGTCATCCCGCCATGTTTTGTACCGACTTCCCATGGACATGTCTACCACTGTGCTCACCAATTTCACAAACAAATTAGGGTGGTTACATAACAGGGAATTTGTTCTTTCCCCAAGGATTGACTGGGTCCGGTTTGAGCAAATTGGGTTGATGGAGAGAATGACTCCATTTTTAACAAAACATTTTTCCGAGGACGGTTTTTCTTTCACATGTAACGGATGGAGGGATTTATTTGCCATCAATAGGCCGGTTTATCAAGAGCTATGTGTTGAGTTCTTTGCTTCTGTCTCCTTTGAAGCAGCTACTGTTGATCCTTTTTACCCAAGGGCACTGGTTTTCCCCTAGGTTGTGAGTTCAAGGAGTGCAGCCTCGCAGAGTTTGCATGGCGGATGGGAATATATGAAGAGCAGTAAACCCAGTTACCAACATTTGAGCTCTTCATGAGGTCTGCAGCCCGTGAGTATTTACCGGGTGTATCGGGATGTGCTTTTTGGTGTTCTATTGCAAATGGTACTTTCCACTCGGGTGTTTCACAGGAAAGTCATATTAGATCCCCGATCCACCGATTACTTCACCGGTTGATCACTTTTTCAATCAACCATAAGCGACATGGGGACAAAGTAACAAGTTTGAATCTCTTTTTCTTGTGGAGCATGGTTACACCCGGAGTTTTCTGCAACATTCCCTATCATCTGGCTAATTATTTGGATAGCAAAGCTGCCATCTCACGAGCCGGTAGACCTATCAATGGAGGTCATTTTATTATCCGCCTTGTCGAATCATATGGCCTTCTTGTACCTCGTTTGACCAGGACTTTGACACTCAAGCCTGGAGATGATCTTACTATGGGTTTTTTGGAGTCCATGCGAGTGGTTATAAATAATGGATCGCATTGGAGTATACCGCAAGATGATGATGCTGAACAACCCTGCGAGCAACCCGAACAACCAAGGGCAAGAAGACGAAGGAATGTACGAGGAAGAGGAGATCGAGGACAACCGGTGCAACTAAATGCACCCATGGGAGGAGCCAACTTTAGGGGAGACATGTCGAGATATTTTGATCATTTGTCTTTAAGTGTCAATTGGATTGGTGGGATGGTAGAGAATATGATGTGGCATTTGAATGTAGAGCAACCCCCTCATTTGGGAAGTCATTATCCAATTTGCCCAACATGGAGTTCTTATCAAAACCCGAGAGGAGATGGGGCTGGAACAAGCGGAGTGATCGAGGATGAAGATGATGATTGATATTCTAGTTTATTTTTAGTTTATTTTAGTTTTAGTTTTTGTTTGGTTTGTTTTTGGTGTGTTTTGGGATTGTAAGACTATTAAGATATTATGTTATTTTTTTCTTCTTTGGTTGTTATTATTCAGATTTGCTAGGAATCGCAAGAAAGGAATGTCGAGATAGGAGTGCGTTTATGTTTAGCCGCGAGTGTTTAGAGTCGAGAGTCGAGACTCACTATTTGAAATAAGTGTGAGGTGAGTCAAAAGAGAAGATAGAGTTAGAGAAGGAGTAAAAAATAATGAATTTAGAAGAGTCTTAATGAATTAAGACATTGGTTGAAGTGCACAAATTTAAAAGAAGAATTGGCATAATGGTATTCTGTTTCCCCAGTTCTCACGTTGTGAGACCTTACACCTCACGTCGTAAGATCGTTTATGAAGGTTTCCAGATTGCACATATTTGCGACCTCACGTCGTGACCCTTACATCTCACGCCGTGAGTCTAAAATTTTCACGAAATTGAAGCTTTTCATTCATCTTTATTATATGGGTTACCACCACTCTTCTTGGCATTATTATGGAGATTATTATGACTCATTTTCTCTACCATGCAATGTGGCATATGCTTTCCCACATTGTTCGTTACGCTTTGGAGTTTTACACTGCATTTCTTGAAGATTGAAGTTTCGATTCTATATTTTGTCGGCATATTTGCATATCTCACATGTTCAAGATCCAAGTTCCTTACCAGAAGAGTCCGTATTCAAGATGCACAATTTTTTCCACACTTTCAGAATTCAATCTCGCCACTGCTATCCCAGGGGAGTATGTTCCTTTTTCTCCCTTTTATTGCTTTTAATTTATTTTATGCATACAATGAGGACATTGTATGTAATAAGTGCGGGGTAGCGGGTAGAAAAAGTAAATTGCTAGAAATTAGAAAATTAAAAAAAAATTAGAAATAAATTTTAATAGATTTGAAATAGTAATCTAAAAATTGGATCTAGTAATAATTAGTTTAGACTTAAGTTTCTAGTGTTGCATGGGATGATCCGATGAGAGCTTAAATGTTTAACCGAGCCAACATATGTTATAGTATATTTGTGGCTTCCCAAATCTTAGTGAAAAGTTATGAGGTATGAAAGGTAATCTGGTAGTTTATATGAAATAATATGTTTTGCAGCCTAAACCTGAAATCCATCCAGGAAAGCTTATTTAGTCATTGCACATAGACTAATACATTTAGCCAATAAAGGTTGAAGTTAAGCTCCCTTGCTTAAGCATGTAGGTTTTAAGCGAAAAAAGTGAGTTATTTAAAAAAAAGAGAGAGAAATTACCAGAAAAAGTTGTAAGAATTTTGGAGCTGTCAAAGTATGAATATCAAAAGATCAATATTCTGAAGAATCCAAAGTTGAAGATACCAAAAGTCAAACAAAAAGGTGGTGAATTCGAAGAAATCGAAGATTAATTATTCAAAGAAGATAAGAATTCCAAGAGCTCCATTGTGGTATCAAAAGTTGTAATTTTTCTAGATTATGTATGCTTGAGTAGCTTAACCAAAAATACATTGAGGTTAAGAAAGATTTATGAGGATAGATTTGGAGGGTTGTAAAAATGAGTGTCGTATAAACTAAGGGGTGAAGGTTCATAAGGATTGTGAGTATTTAGGATTGGGAATTTTTTAGGAACCTTAGACACAAATATGCGCATTGAGGTCTTGGTGTAATGGCTGAGCTTGAAATGGATTGTTTTATGTGATGTAAGTGATGAGGGTTTGAGTTTAAAAATAATTAGATTTGCTTGAGGGAAAGCAAAGAATAAGTGTGGGGTATTTTGATATTGCCATGTTTATACATATTTTTAGACAATATTTAAGTACATTTTTATTAATATTTTGGTTATTTGCAAGGAATAATGATACTTATAAGGTTAAAATGTATTTTGCAGACAAATAGAATACATTTTGAAGAAAATGGACTAAAAGCGTCAAAGAATGGAACTTTGGAGGATGAAGACTTAAAAGATAAAAATCCAGCAGAAATTACGCTCTTACATAGCTCCAATATTATTCAACAATTGATAAAAATCCATCAAATTTATTAAATTAGTCTGTGCTAGAGAACTCATGTTATGACCATAATTTGTGTTTGTCAACCCAATCTTACATAGCTCCAATATTATTCAACAATTGATTCTGTGTTAAATTATGTGTGAACATACATAGATCTACATGAATTAGTTGATATTAGTAAATTTAGAACTGAATTGCTAATAATGTTTTAATTGGTAACCAACAAGAGTAGTCACAATTAATTTATAAACCATTGAGGGAAAGTGGATTCGAACTAACAAAAGTGTTTGTTTATTGATTGAATTTGTGTTAAAAATTAAGTTCATCTAAACTTGCAAAATTAGATAAAAACCAATACTTTGCTAGGAATTTAGGTTAACTTAGTAGTAGGTAAATTAATTAGTAAAAACCGTTCCCTGTGATCGACACCAGACTTACCCAAACTATTCTATAATTTGACTAGGTACACTGCCTAGGTTCAATTTAGTTAGTTAATTTAGTTAGGTTAATAATTTAAAATTAGGTGTAGCTATTTGCACGCATCAAGTTTTTGGCGCAGTTGCCGGGGAACGACTTATTTAATTGTTGATTTACTTGTTTTAGACCAACCACCAAAGAAGTCACCTTTCAAGGATCTCAAGTCAGTTTTTGGGAAGAAGAAAGGGAAGAACACGGGAGAGTCAAGTACATCTTCGAAGGATAAAAGCAAGGTTGAGAGCTTTGATCAAATACCTAGTCCGTAAGAATCCGAAAATGAAACTGAAACATAATTTGATTTAGGAAAAAGTAAACCCGAAGACGAGCCAGAAAACGAGATGGCCAACATTACGGATATGTCCATGGGAGCTTACAAGAAGCGAATTAGAGATGATGTTGGTCCTGGCCTAGTACAACCTGCAATCCCTGGAACTGCTACATTTAAGCTGAAAGGACATATCCTTACTGCACTCAAGGATGTACCATTTTCTGGAAAGGATCATGAGGATGCTTACAAGCATTTGGATGAAGTTAATGACATAGCAGACTATTTCAATGTCCCAAATGTTCCTAGAGAGACAATCTTGCTGAGGATGCTACCAGTCACTTTTAAAGGAGCTGCAAAAGACTGACTAAAGGCACTACCACCTGGTACAATCACTACTTGGGCCCAAATGCGTAAGCAGTTTTTAGAACAATTCTGCCCACCATCTAAGATATCTAAACTCAAGAAGGCAATAGCCAACTTTGAGCAAAATCCGGGTGAGTCACTTTATGAGGCATGGGAACGTTATAAAGGGCTATTAAGAAATTTCCCTCAAAACGACCTCAATATACAACAAGAAGTGTCTATCTTTTATGACGGGGTTAATGTCATGACAAGGCAACTCCTTGATTCTCAAGGACCACTTCCAAAGAAAAATTTGGGTGATGTCAAGGAGTTAATTGAAGAGTTTGCAAAGCATTCTCGTGAGTACCACAATCCAAGGAATGAAGGTGTTAAGGGCATTGGGGGAGGACATTCTGAAGAAATGGCTGCTGTACTAGCCATGCTTGATACCATGGACAGGAGAATGACAAAGATGGACCAGTCAATACATGCCATTAGAGTTGGATGTGAAAGGTGCAATGGTCCACACTTAACCAAAGACTGCCACTTGGATGATAATGGGAACAAAAGAGCTCAAGTTTGCTACTCTAGTGGGGATAAATTTGATGAAGACTATAGAAAACCAAAGAAGGAGTGGTTGCCATATGATGAATACAAGAAGCAAAATGAAGAAAAATATAGGCAGACAGGCCGAGGCTTCTACCAAAAAGAGAAACCACCAGCTGAGAAGAAAGTTGACGTGGAGAACATGCTGGTTCGTTTTATGGATGCTTCTGAGAAAAGGCATGATGATATTGATGCAACACTAACAGATCAAATGAAGATGATGAAAGATCAACAAGCTATGATGATTGTGTTGGGTTTTGAGCATTCTAACACTTCCTAAGTGTACATGCAACCCTATTAAACCTTGGATCTATGTTTGTCTAAGATACATGCAAAATATTCTTTTCCAAGGTTTATAACCTATCTAGCATGGCATGGGGTACTTTTAAACATAAAAGAACTAGATGAATTACATACCTTTTGTTGATTGTTGATTCCTTGGAGTTTGAGAGCCAAGCACCAATAATGTGAATGCCTCAAATGGAAATCACAAATCACCACAAACTTGGAAAATGTATGAGAGAGTATACTAACTCTTGATTTTGGCCACCACACTTACACACACACTAGTGTAGTTTTTCATGCAACATAAGCTTGTTTATATAGTTTACATGGTTAGGGTGAAACCCTAATAACCCATGTCTTTTCCTATTCCAAGGATCCATGGGTTAAATGCTCCATGGATCATCCATGGACTTCCACATAAGCTTAGCCCATTAACAAATGAGCATTAGCCCACACCATATAAATATAATAGCCCATGATTTAATTAGTCTTCCTTTTAATCACTAAATCAATTCATAATTAATTCAAGATTAAAACTAATTAAGTAGCATGACTTTATATTAATATATTATAACTTATAATATATTAATAAATCGTAAGTATACAATTCTCATAAAATTATCCATAAATCGTTTGGGTGAAGTGCAACCCAAATGGACCATGCCGGGTCGGGTCAAGTATATACCAAATAAGTTATGGACTTAGACACCTTATCCAACAGATTGACCTGTTGGATATACCAATCGTAAGGGGATCCGCAGGATTCTCATCTGACGATACCCTCTTTGCCACGAAGAGTCCTTCTTCTATCTTGTGTCTTATGAAGTGATATTTTCTGTCAATGTGTCGGGATCTGCCATGATCTATTGGTTCCTTGGCTAAGGCAACCGCACTATTGCTGTCACAGAAAATCTCCATAGGCTCCTTAATAGCTGGTACAACTCCAAGATCTCCGATGAAGTTCCTCAGCCATATCGCCTCCTTTGCCGCTTCACTCGCTGCTATGTACTCTGATTCACAAGTCGAATTAGCTACAGTCTCCTGTTTGGAACTCTTCCAAGAGATTGCCCCTCCATTTAGGGTAAAGACCCAGCCCGACTGAGAGCGGAAGTTATCCCTATCAGTCTGAAAACTAGCATCACTATACCCTACTACTCTCAAGTCATCACTCCCACCAAGGGTAAGGATCCAATCCTTAGTCCTCCGCAGGTACTTGAGAATATTCTTTACCGCAGTCCAATGAGCCTTGCCAGGGTTCCCCTGATATCTGCTGACCATGCTCAAAGCGAAGGCCACATCAGGACGGGTACAAGTCATAGCATACATGATCGAGCCAACAGCGGAAGCATAAGGTAATCGACTCATCTCAGCTATCTCATCTTCTGTACTCGGGCTCTGAGCCTTGCTCAGTTTGGCATTGCTTTGGATCGGTAATTCTCCTTTCTTGGAATTCTGCATGTTGAACCTTTTCAACACCTTATCCAAGTAGATATTCTGACTAAGTCCAATTAGTCTTTTACTCCTTTCTCTTAATATCCTTATCCCTAGGATATAGGTAGCTTCTCCAAGGTCCTTCATAGCAAAGCACTTCCCAAGCCAGGACTTAACCTCCTGCAAGGTTGGGATGTCATTTCCTATGAGTAGTATGTCATCCACATACAGTACCAAAAAGCTAACTATACTCCCACTAGCTCTGACATACACGCAGGACTCATCTTCACTTCTTGAGAAACCAAACTCTTTGACCTTACCATCGAAACAAAGATTCCAACTTCGAGATGCTTGTTTCAATCCATAAATGGATTTCTCAAGCTTGCACACTCTATTGGGGTACTCTGCACTGACAAAACCTTCTGGCTGATTCATATAAACATCCTCAGCCAACTTTCCGTTAAGGAAAGCGGTTTTGACATCCATTTGCCATATTTCATAATCATGAAATGCAGCAATGGCTAGCATAACCCTAATAGACTTAATCTTTGCTACTGGTGAAAAGGTTTCATCATAATCAATACCCTGAGTCTGAGTAAACCCCTTCGCAACCAGTAGAGCCTTATAAGTGTGCACCTTCCCATCCATGTCGGTCTTCTTCTTGAAGATCCATTTGCACCCGACTGTCTTACGGCCTGGTACATTGTCAACCAAGTTCCAAACTTGATTTTCATACATGGACTGTATCTCGCTGTCCATAGCCTCCTTCCATTTAGCAGACTCCGGGCCTGCCATGGCTTCCTTAACACTGTTAGGTTCATCCAGATTTACCAGTGTACTGTCACTGATAAATGTATCACCTTCCGTAGTAATATGAAATCCATAATAAAACTCAGGTGTGTTCCTAACCCTTGTGGAACGCCTCGGAGGTACAGACTCGTCAGCTGGATCAATAGGAGTTTCCTCCTCAGGTTGATTGCTAGTGTTTGAGGTTCCTTCATCAATTGACTCTTGAATTTCTTCAAGAGCAATTTGCCTCCCACTATCTCCTTGGCTTATAAATTCTCTCTCTCGAAAGACCCCTCTTCTAGCCACAAAGACCACATTCTCACTGGGTCTGTAGAAGAGGTAACCAAAGGATTTTTGTGGGTAGCCGATGAAAATACACCTTTCACTTCGAGGTTCGAGCTTGTCATGAGTTTCGTGCCTCACGAAAGCCTCGCAACCCCAGATCTTGATGTGGTCCAGATTGGGAACTTTCCCAGACCACATTTCATGAGGTGTTTTGGCAACCTTCTTTGTAGGGACTAGATTAAGGATGTGGGCGGCAGTCTCTAAGGCATACCCCCAAAAAGAGATTGGTAGCGAAGCTCGACTCATCATGGAGCGAACCATGTCCAACAAGGTTCGATTACGCCTCTCAGCCACACCATTCAGCTGTGGTGTCCTGGGAGGTGTCAATTGTGAGACAATCCCACACTCCTTAAGATAGTCGAGGAACTCAGTACTAAGATACTCACCACCTCGATCGGATCGAAGCATCTTAATGTTCCTGCCCAATTGATTTTCTACTTCCTGTTTAAACTCTTTAAACCTTTCAAAAGTTTCTGACTTATGTTTGATTAAGTAGACATAACCATATCTACTAAAATCATCAATAAAAGTCACATAATAGCGATTAGCATCCCTTGTGGCGGTTTTGAATGGTCCACATACATCAGTATGTATAAGGTCCAACAAACCCTCACCCCTTGCACAAGTACCAGTGAAGGGTAATTTTGTCATTTTTCCAAGTAGACAAGACTCACAACTATCATCCGACTTGAGGTCGAACGACTCCAAGACTCCATCCTTTTGGAGCTGGCCTATGCGTTTCTTGCTTACATGTCCAAGACGACAATGCCACAAAGATGCTTTATCCAAGCTAGTAGAAGAATCAATACACAATACATTATTCCCTAAATTATCTACAACCGATACAGCTTCATACACACCATTACAAGGTAATGCTTTAAAATAAAGAATATTATTAAAGAAAGCATTAATACTACCAATTTCATTATCAAAAGAAAAGGTAAAACCTTGTTTGTACAAAGCATGAAAGGAAATAATATTCCTCGCCATTTCAGACGAGTAAACACATTTATTCAAATCTAACTTTAACCCACTATCTAGCAACAAAGTATAAACTCCAATCTTGGTAACAGGTGTAACCTTCTTGTTCCCCATGATTAAGTTTATCTTTCCGTGCTCTACATCCTCACTTCTTCTTAGGCCCTGCAAGTCACAACAGATGTGAATACCACAACCTGTATCAAGAACCCAAGATTTAGAATATGGTGAGTTATTAGACAATATAGTGTAAATACCTGCATGGGATGGTTTCACTTTCCCATCCTTGACTACCTGCAAGTACTTTGGGCAGTTTCGCTTCCAGTGCCCCTTATTTTGACAGTAGAAGCATTCAACATCCTTAGGGATGGCAGAAGGAGTTATAGAACCACCTTTGGTTCCAGATGAGGAGCCTTCAAGGGACTTTCCCTTGGTACCCTTCGATGGGTGCTTCCTCTTCTTCCCTCTGCCTTGCCCGATAGCCAAAACAGGGGTAGTAGTAGGAGTAGGAGTAGCAACCGACTTACTTTTAAGACCACTTTCGGCAGTCTTCAGAAGTCCTTGAAGCTTACTGAGTGTGACTTCCTCCTTGTTCATGTGGTATGTCATACGAAATTGATCATAACACGATGGAAAGGAGTGCAAAATGATATCAATTGCCAACTCCTCAGGGAAGTTCACATTCAGTTTCATTAGACGGTCCACATACCTTTGCATTTTCTGCATGTGGCTCGTGATTGGTTCGCTATCCTTCATACGAGTAGTGATCATGGAGGAGATTATTTCATACCGCTCTTGACGAGCACTCTGATGGTACCTTTCCATCAGATCCTGATGCATCTCACAAGGGTAATAGTCCTCATAGGACTTTTGGAGTTCAGCTGTCATGGTGGCCATCATGATGCATGCCACCTTTGTGGTATCTCTTTCATGTGCCTGATACTCAGCGACCTCCTCAGGAGTAGCAGTGGACTCATCAAGCTCCTTTAGCTCCTTATCGAGGACATATTCCTTGTCCTCGTAACGAGTAACCATCCTGATGTTCCGGATCCAATCCATGAATTTGGAACCATCAAAGATGACCCTCCCACAAAGGTTCATGAGGTAAAAGGAGCTAGTAGGGTTAGAGCCCGAAGCATTGTTGTTGGAAGACATCTGAAAAGAAGAAAATAAGTTTAGATTAGATATATCGAATCCTTAATAATACACCCAAATGTAATATTAAGGCTAGGATCCAACACAATATATTATAACTTAGAAGAGGGATGCCGTAATCTAAGCTATAACATATTTGAAGGTAGGTGAATGACGATTCACCAATTTCCACCATGAAAACGAAATGAATTATTAGGTTTAATTGGTTTTTGAAATTCCTAGATTCTTTTGAGATTCATTGAACTTTTCAATGGCATGTTTCAATCTCGATTGTGCCCTTCAAGTTTTGTGACTGGGATGCCGAGGATCACAAAACAAGGTGTGAATAACCATGCAAATTCACTTGGTACCCTTAATATTATCACCTAATCAATGTGCCGGTTAACCACACACGCTCCACCGATCTATGATAAACATTAAGTCACCCTTCGTGATCCTTACTAGTCCAAGTTAGTGTGCCGGTTAACCACACACGCTCCACCAACGACTTGGTAAGGTACAAAGTGTGAATTTCATGGGTTAGCACCACATTCACATTTTCCTAAAGTAACTAAGATTGGGAATTTATAAAAGGTTAGTTACTTTATAATATTCATCATACTTTTAATGAGAATTTATAAGTCCTTGTCCTACCCGTTCGGCTAACGACCCTCCACCAGTCAAGCAAGCGGTGGGTGAGAGTGGACACCCATTAAGTTGCCATTTTATAGGCAACAACCTTATACCCACCTTATAGACTGGCTTCGTGAATGAGGCCTACTAACGGTAAAACGACTTAATCTTATGCATATATATAATAATTAACCATTAATGTTATAAATAGTATAAGGGTTGAATTTCAACTTTTAAAACTCTAAGGGTTTGGAATTAAAGTATATTAAAGTGTGTGTAACTTTACAAATTCCAAAACTTGAGGACAAGTTTTTGAAACTATTCAAAACTTTTCATTTCATAACTTATGAATTAAAGGTTCATAAAAAATGAAGACTCTTCATTTCCATGTAACTTATGTGTTTTAAGTGTGTGTTTAAAAGAAGTGACCTTTGGATATCCATAACTTGAGGACAAATTATGGACTCCATTAAAACACATAAATGATCAAGAATTAATCCTAAACAATTCAGCAAATAATTCCTATCATCTTCTAAATTCATAAGAACATGAACATGATCATCAAAGTTTCAAGAATTATATGAACACATACAAAGCATGAAATTTTGATATAAGCTATTGTAAATGGATTAGAACAACCATTACACCAACTAAAACAAGTTTTAAAACACCAAAACAGTTTAGGGTAATGTTTCTAGTCCATTTCCAGCAGCAAAAGTCGAAAATCTGCATTCTGAGGCTCCTACTCGCCGAGTGCACGAACCTACTCGCCGAGTAGGATGAGTTTACTCATGAACTCGGCGAGTCCCCCCATGGACTCGGCGAGTTCATCAGGCAGACAGCAAAAAATTCGACTTTTTTCACTATTTTGCATCAAGTATCAAACAAACAAGCCTAGGCTCTGATACCACTGTTGGGTTTTGAGCATTCTAACACTTCCTAAGTGTACATGCAACCCTATTAAACCTTGGATCTATGTTTGTCTAAGATACATGCAAAATATTCTTTTCCAAGGTTTATAACCTATCTAGCATGGCATGGGGTACTTTTAAACATAAAAGAACTAGATGAATTACATACCTTTTGTTGATTGTTGATTCCTTGGAGTTTGAGAGCCAAGCACCAATAATGTGAATGCCTCAAATGGAAATCACAAATCACCACAAACTTGGAAAATGTATGAGAGAGTATACTAACTCTTGATTTTGGCCACCACACTTACACACACACTAGTGTAGTTTTTCATGCAACATAAGCTTGTTTATATAGTGTACATGGTTAGGGTGAAACCCTAATAACCCATGTCTTTTCCTATTCCAAGGATCCATGGGTTAAATGCTCCATGGATCATCCATGGACTTCCACATAAGCTTAGCCCATTAACAAATGAGCATTAGCCCACACCATATAAATATAATAGCCCACGATTTAATTAGTCTTCCTTTTAATCACTAAATCAATTCATAATTAATTCAAGATTAAAACTAATTAAGTAGCATGACTTTATATTAATATATTATAACTTATAATATATTAATAAATCGTAAGTATACAATTCTCATAAAATTATCCATAAATCGTTTGGGTGAAGTGCAACCCAAATGGACCATGCCGGGTCGGGTCAAGTATATACCAAATAAGTTATGGACTTAGACACCTTATCCAACAGATTGACCTGTTGGATATAGTGTCTAAGTCCATAACTTTATTTGGTATGTACTTGACCCGACCCGGCATGGTCCATTTGGGTTGCATGGCATTGCAATATTTGGATAGACTAGATGAGAGAATAAGGCACTTATGATTATTAATACATTATAAGTTCTAATATATTAATAATAGTATTATTTAATTAGTATTGATCAAGTATTAATCTAGTATTAATTTGGTGATCAAAGTGAGACTAATTAAATATATAGGGTTGATTATGACAATCATCAATTCTTTTATGGTGGATTAATGATCCATGGTTTATGGGTTTGGTTATAACCATATGGAGCTCCATGAATAGTCCATGGGAGTTACAAACCCATGGGTCATGAGAAATCAAGAGTCATGACAATTAAGGGCATTCATGTGTAAACCCTAATTGTGACAACACTATAAAAGGAACCCTGTGGCTAGCAAAATCGCGACCTAGTGTTACTAGAGAGGGCATAACCGATTTTGAGTGCTAGAATTATTCTATCAAGTTATTCCAAGTCTTGTGGTGTTGTGTGAAGCATTTGAGGCACAACATTTGGGGTGCTAGGCTCACAAAGTCTTGAAGGAATCCAAGCAACAACAAGGTATGTATTTCTACTAGTTTTATGTTCTATGTAATCCCCATGCCATGCTAGTTAGGAAATAACCTTGAAAAGAAATTTGCATGTATATAGAGAAAACATAGATTCAAGGTTATTAGGGTTGCATGTACACTTAGGAAGTGTTAGAATGCTCAAAAACCCATCAGTGGTATCAGAGCCTAGGATTGTTTTCTGTATACTTGTTGCAAAACTGCTTAAAAATCGAAAATTCTGCACTCTGACGACTGGACTCACCGAGTCCATGGGGAGGACTCGCCGAGTCCATGAACAAATTCATCCTACTCGACGAGTAGAATAATGCACTCGGCGAGTAGGAGCGTGTTGGGCAGTTTTTTCGAGTTTTGTTGCTGGAAATGGATTAAGATCATTATCCCAATCTGTTATGGACTTGTAAAATCTGTTTTTCAAAATGATAATGATTATGTTAACCCATTTTACATGACCTTTATCAATTTTCAAGTATTGTATATGTTTATATGATTTTCTTGAAATTGCTTGACATGAATTTGTGTTCATATGAGTTTAGAAGATCATAGGAATTATGTGTAACCTCCATGTGTGTTTAATTCATGATCTTAATGGCTATGATGGTGTCCATAACTTGTCCTCAAGTTATGGATAACCAAAAGTCACTTCTTTTAATTATGATTAAAGAACTAAAGAGGTTTCATAAAATGAAGAGTCTTCATTTTTTATGAACCATTAAAACTCATAAGTTACAAATTGAAGAAACTTGGAATAGTTTCAAATCTTGCCCTCAAGTTTTGGAATTTGAAAAGTCTTACACTTTAATACTTTAATTCCAAATTAAACCTTAGATTTTTAAAAAGTTTAAAAATCAACACTTATACTATTATTATAATTTTATTATATAGATATGTATAAGAATATGTCATTCTTACCGTTAGTAGGCCTCATTCACGAAGCCGGTCTATAAGGGGGGTATAAGGTTGTTGCCTATAAAATGGTGACTTAATGGGTGTCCACTCTCACCCACCGCTTCCTTGATCGGTGGAGGGTCGTTAGCCGAACGGGTAGGATACGACTTTAAATACTCGTTAAAAGTATAATGAATTATAAAGTAACTATACATTATAAATTCCCAATCTTAGTTACTTTAGGAAAATGTGAAATTGGTGCTAGCCCATAAAATTACACTTTGTACCTTACCAAGTCGTTAGTGGAGCGTGTGTGGTTAACCGGCACACTAACATGGACTAGTAAGAGTGGCAAAGGGTAACTTAACTTTATTATAGATCGGTGGAGCGTGTGTGGTTAACCGGCACATCGATTAGGTAATATTGTTGAGGGTACCAAGTCAATTTGTATGGTTATTCACACCTTGTTTGTGATCCTCGGCATCCCAGTCACAAACTTGAGAGGGCACAATCGAGATTCAAACATGCCATTGAAAAGTTCAATGTATCTCAAAAGATCTAGGAGTTTCAAAACCAATAAAACCTAATACTAAAATATTTCGTTCTTATGGTGGAAATTGGTAAATCGTCATTTACCTACCTTCAAATATTTTATAGTATGGATTACGGCATCCCTCTTCCAACTATAAATAGTTTGTTGGATCTTAGCCTTAATATTTCATTTGGGTGAATTATTAAGGATTCCTAATCTAATGAAACTTGTCTTTCTTTCCTTTCAGATGTCTTCCAACAATGCTTCTGGCTCAAACCCAACATGCTCTTTTTCCCTTATGAACTTGTGTGGTAAGGTCATCTTTGATGGATCCAATTTCAATGAGTGGATCAGAAACATCAGAATGATTACCCGCTATGAGGACAAAGAATATGTCCTCGATAGGGAGCTTAAGGTTGTGAGTGAAGCTACTGCTACTCCTGAAGAGTTTGCGGAGTTTGTTGCACATGAAAAGGATGCTACTAAAGTAGCATGCATCATGATGGCCACCATGACTCCTGAACTTCAAAAATCCTATGAAGATTTCTACCCCTATGAGATGCACCTGGATCTGATGGAAAGGTACCATCAGAGCGCGCGTCAGGAGAGGTATGAAATCATCTCCTCCATGATAACCGCAAGGATGAAGGATGGTGAACCCATCATCGGTCACTTGCAGAAGATGCAAAGGTTCGTTGACCGGTTGCTGAAGCTAAATGTTGACTTTCCTGAGGAAATGGCGATTGACATCATTCTCCATTCCTTACCTCCAAGTTATGATCAGTTTCGTATGACTTATCATATGAACAAGGAGGAAGTCACACTTAGCAAACTTCAAGGACTCTTAAGGACAGCTGAAAATGGCCTTAAGGGTAAAGCGGTTGCTACTTCTACTCCTTCAACAGCCCCTGTTCTGGCTATTGGGCAGGGAAAGGGTAAGAAGAGGAAAAACCCTTCGAAGGGTACCAAGGGTAAGACTCTTGATGGTTCCTCTTCAAGTGGGACAAAGAAAGGTCCCATTACTCCTTCTTCAAACCCAAAGGAAGCACAGTGCTTCTATTGCCAGGATAAGGGACACTTCAAGCGAAGCTGCCCTAAATATCTGCAAGATGTAAAGGATGGGAAGGTTAAACCCACCCATGCAGGTATTTACACAATATTGTCTAATAACTCATCTAATGCTAATTCTTGGGTGCTTGATACAGGTTGTGGTATTCACATTTGTACTTATTTGCAGGCACTAAGAAGAAGTGAGCAAGTGGAGCACGGGAAGATAAACTTAGTCATGGGCAACAGGAAAGCATCACCTGTTACCAAGATAGGAGTTTATTCTTTAATGCTTAATAATGGGTTAATGTTAGATTTGAATAAGTGTTGTTACTCGCCCGAAATGGCGAGAAATATTATTTCTTTTCATGGCTTGTACAAACAAGGTTTTTCATTTTCATTTGATAATAAAAATGGTGCTGTTAATGTTTATTACAATGATGTATTTTACTTTAAAGCATTACCTTGTGATGGTGTATATGAAGCCGTGAATATTGTAGACAATCTAGGAAATAATGTGTTGTATATTGATTCTTCAGATAGCTTGGATAAAGCATCCTTGTGGCATTGTCGTCTTGGACATGTTAACAAGAAGCGCATAGGCCAACTCCAAAAGGCTGGAGTCTTGGAATCATTTGACCTCAAGTCAGATGATAGTTGCGAGTCTTGTTTGCTTGGAAAAATGACAAAGTCACCCTTCACAGGTACTTGTGATAGGGGTGAAGGTTTGTTGGACCTTGTACACACGGATGTGTGTGGGCCCTTCAGAGTTGCTACAAGGGATGCTAATCGCTATTATGTGACTTTCACTGATGATTACAGTAGATATGAATATATTTACTTAGTCAAGCATAAGTCAGAAACCTTTGAAAAGTTCAAAGAGTTTAAGCAGGAAGTGGAGAATCAAATGGGGCAGGAACATCAAGATGCTCCGATCCGATCGGGGAGGAGAGTATCTTAGCATTGAGTTCCTTGACTATCTTAAGGAATGTGGATTGTCTCACAATTGACACCTCCCAGAACACCACAGTTGAATGGTGTAGCTGAGAGGCGCAATCGAACCTTGTTGGATATGGTTCGTTCCATGATGAGTCGAGCTTCGTTACCAATCTCTTTCTGGGGGCATGCCTTAGAGACTGCCGCCCATATCCTTAATCTAGTCCCTACTAAAAAGGTTGCCAAAACACCTCACGAGATGTGGACTGGGAAAGTTCCCAATTTGGACCACATCAAGATTTGGGGTTGTGAAGCTTTCGTGAGGCGTGAGACTCATGATAAGCTTGAACCTCAAAGTGAGAGGTGTATTTTCATCGGCTACCCACAAAGATCCTTTGGTTACCTCTTCTACAGACCCAGTGATAATGTGGTCTTTGTAGCAAGAAGAGGAGTCTTTCGTGAGAGAGAATTCATAAGCCAAGCGGACAGTGGGAGGCAAATTGACCTTGAAGAGCTTCAGGAGTCAAGTGGTGAAGGAACCTCAAATGCTATCGACCAACCTGAGGAGGAAACTCCTGTTGATCCGATAGATGAGTCTGTACCTCCAAGACGTTCCACTAGGGTGAGGAACACACCTGATTTTTATTATGGTTATCACATCACCACTGAAGGTGATATATTTATTAGTGATAGTACACTAATAGATTTGGATGAACCTAATAACTATAGGGAAGCCATGGCAGGCCCTGAGTCTGCTAAATGGAAGGAGGCTATGGACAACGAGATCCAGTCCATGTATGACAATCAAGTTTGGAACTTGGTTGGCAATGTACCAGGTCGTAAGACAGTTGGGTGCAAATGGATCTTCAAGAAGAAGACCGACATGGATGGGAAGGTACATACTTACAAAGCGCGACTGGTTGCCAAGGGCTTTACTCAAACTCCGGGAATTGACTATGATGAGACCTTCTCACGAGTAGCTAAGATTAAGTCTATTAGAGTATTGTTAGCCATAGCTGCATTTCATGATTATGAAATATGGCAAATGGGTGTCAAAACCGCTTTCCTTAATGGAAAGTTGGCTGAGGATGTTTACATGGCTCAACCAGAGGGTTTTGTCGATACAAGATACCCTAATAGAGTGTGTAAGCTTGATAAATCCATTTATGGATTGAAACAAGCATCTCGCAGATGGAATCTTTGCTTTGATGAGAAAGTCAAAGAGTTTGGCTTTTCTAGGAGTGAGGATGAGTCTTGTGTGTATGTCAGGGCTAGTGGGAGCATAGTTAGCTTCTTGGTGTTGTATGTGGACGACATACTTCTCATAGGAAACGACGTCCCAACCTTGCAGGAGGTTAAGTCCTGGCTTGGGAAGTGTTTCGCTATGAAGGACCTTGGGGAAGCTGCCTATATCCTAGGGATAAGGATATTGAGAGATAGGAGTAAGAGACTAATTGGACTTAGTCAAAGTACTTATTTGGATAAGGTGCTGAAGAGGTTCAACATGCAAGAATCCACGAAATGGGAATTACCCGTCCAGAGCAATGCCAAGCTGAGTAAGACTCAGAGTCCGAGTACAGAGGCTGAGATAGCTGAGATGAGTCATATACCATATGCTTCCGCTGTGGGCTCGATCATGTATGCTATGACTTGTACTCGCCCTGATGTGGCCTTTGCTTTGAGCATGGTCAGTAGATATCAAGGGAACCCTGGCAAAGCACATTGGACAGCGGTAAAGAACATTCTCAAGTATCTGCGGAGGACTAAAGATTGGGTCCTTACCCTCGGAGGCAGTGATGACTTGAGAGTGGAAGGATATAGCGATGCTAGCTTCCAGACTGATAGGGATAATTTCCGCTCTCAGTCAGGCTGGGTCTTTATCCTAAATGGAGGGGCAATTACTTGGAAAAGTTCCAAACAGGAGACAGTAGCTTATTCTACTTGTGAATCAGAGTACATAGCAGCAAGTGAAGCAGCTAAGGAGGCGATATGGCTAAAGAACTTCATCGGAGACCTTGGAGTTGTACCAGCTATAAAGGAGCCAATGGAAATTTTCTGTGACAGCGAAAGTGCGGTTGCTTTGGCTAAGGAACCGAGAGATCACGGGAGATCTAGGCACATTGACAGAAAATACCATTTCATCAGACATCGAATAGAAGAAGGACTCCTCGTGGCTAAGAGGGTATCATCAGATGAGAACCCGACAGATCCCCTCACGAAGGGACTGAGCAGGGTTAAGCATTTACAGCATGCGAGGCACATTGGGCTGAAGGATGATATTAGTTTCAATAACTAGATTCCTGAAACTTGTAAAATGTAATTGACATTTGATGATAAATAAAAGTTGTTATTTATTTATGAGTAAGGTGTTACTATCTTGTGTTGATTGTTTACTATGTTTCAATTTTGCATGTGTTTACTTCCAGAATAATTATGTTATTATTCAAACCATCCACAGTCAGTCAAACTTTGGAAGTAAGTATTGATTTAAGACTGTCATGAATTTGGCTTGTATGATTTGTCTGAAAGTGCTTTGGACAATGCAATGGTTGCTACAACATTCATGAGTACTCATAAGGGCTGAGTATTGGATCCAACCCATGCTCACTTGCATCACTTCATGGAATTTATCTCGAGTGATCGTGAGACAGTAATATCATATAAATCTTCAAACCTAGAGATATGAGTTGTTGACTATGAGTTGATTATTCATTGATTGCACGAAAACGCATTGGTAACTCGATGTCATAAAACGTGCCTTTGTGAATAATTCAACAAGTAGTTAGTACAAGCATATCAGTCGAAGTTTTTCTGTTCCTTCTAGAAATAGAAGCGATATCTGGGCCCCTCGATGATTTGGTTTTGACCTATGTACCGGGCCCGGTCAGAACCTAATTGATGTGTTCAATTTAGTTCTATGTCGAAACAAATCAGAGATCGAGAAACAAATGCTGGACAATAAGTAAGACCATCTTCCATGTGTTTGTCCGGCTGATATCATGAGAACAGAGGATTATATGATCACTTATCTTAAATGGCGTATCATCATCATCTCAGTTCCGAGAGACTTTGAAAGAGCTACGATTGCTAGTCGGATTTTGAAGTCATATTTGCAAATATAGTTATTAGACTTATCCAAGTGGGAGACTGTTGGATATAGTGTCTAAGTCCATAACTTTATTTGGTATGTACTTGACCCGACCCGGCATGGTCCATTTGGGTTGCATGGCATTGCAATACTTGGATAGACTAGATGAGAGAATAAGGCACTTATGATTATTAATACATTATAAGTTCTAATATATTAATAATAGTATTATTTAATTAGTATTGATCAAGTATTAATCTAGTATTAATTTGGTGATCAAAGTGAGACTAATTAAATATATAGGGTTGATTATGACAATCATCAATTCTTTTATAGTGGATTAATGATCCATGGTTTATGGGTTTGGTTATAACCATATGGAGCTCCATGGATAGGCCATGGGAGTTACAAACCCATGGGTCATGAGAAATCAAGAGTCATGACAATTAAGGGCATTCATGTGTAAACCCTAATTGTGACAACACTATAAAAGGAACCCTATGGCTAGTAAAATTGCGACCTAGTGTTACTAGAGAGGGCATAACCGATTTTGAGTGCTAGAAGTATTCTCTCAAGTTATTCCAAGTCTTGTGGTGTTGTGTGAAGCATTTGAGGCACAACATTTGGGGTGCTAGGCTCACAAAGTCTTGAAGGAATCCAAGCAACAACAAGGTATACATTTCTACTAGTTTTATGTTCTATGTAATCCCCATGCCATGCTAGTTAGGAAATAACCTTGAAAAGAAATTCGCATGTATATAGAGAAAACATAGATTCAAGGTTATTAGGGTTGCATGTACACTTAGGAAGTGTTAGAATGCTAAAAACCCCATCATGACCAACAAGACCTATTAAGAAATCATCAAGCATCGATCCACAATCTCGAAGCTATGATGATTGACCAACTTTGCACGCATCAAAGGGTCATGCTAGCCATAGCTGCATTTCATGACTATTAAATATGGTAGATGGATGTCAAAACCGCTTTCCTTAATGGGAAGTTAGCTGAGGATGTTTACATGAGTCATCCAGAGGGTTTTGTAGATTCGAAGCATCCTAATAGAGTGTGTAAGATTGAGAAATCCATCTATGAATTAAAACAAGCATCTCGCAGATGGTGTAACGCCCTGTTCCGAATCGATTCCTAGTATGAGGTTGTAGCCCAAAGATCGATCATCATAAGGATTAGGGCTTTTGAAAGGGTATGATCTAGGCCCATTTGGGTGCAGGTGATGTATTAGAAGTGATCCGGGTGTTCGGTTCGTGTTTTAGAGCCTAGGGGTATCTCGGTAAAGTGTTAGTTCGGGCTTTTGTGGAAAATGGATTTTTGTTCGAAAGGTCTTAAGAAAGGTATGAGCTGATAGAAGTGTAGGGCTTTTCGTTACATTTCCGTGGATATAAGGATCATCGGAATCGGACTTATAACAAAGGCTTAAAGCATTCGACTTTATGGATCAAGTCACTTATATTTGGCTATTCTAAGGTGTTGGATGTCTTGACTTAATGGATTAAGAGTTAGAATTGAAACTTGGTCATCAGGAGGAGTACGCTGGGTGTACAAGCCTGTACGCACAGCGTACACGCTCTTAAGCCAATACGCTTAGCGTACAAGTTAAGTACGCCCCGCGTACTCAGCATAGTGGGATTTCGGGTTTTGGGCTTTAGTTTGGGCCATCTGTTTGGGCCTTGATGCCTGGGCCCTAATGGACTATCTGAGTAGTTATATTCTGGACTAATTGGAGGATTGGACCTTAGGATAAGGCCCATGAAAGGGTTTGGTCCCAATTTAGAAAATTAGGCCATTAGTGGGCTTTTATGGATTTTGGATTTTTGGGTTGATTGGTTTTGGGCTTGGTCCTTAGTTATGTATCTTGTTGGGCCAGGGGTAAAATGGTCATTTTACCCCAAGTATGGATTATGGATCATGGTATAGAACCCAATTGCTAATTGGGTGATATTTTGGTATTGATAGCTCGAGGAGTTTCCAGGACAACAACTAAGGATTTATTGTAGTGGACTTCAACAGCATGAGGTGAGTTACCTTCCAGTAGAAGTGGGTCTACGGCCACAATGTCGGTCCACTAGTAGGAAGTGTGTGATAGATGATTGTCTTTGTGATAATTATCTAGGTTTGCTACTACCTGATATGTTTTATGTGCTAGCAGGATATGATGTTATGTGATAGTGGTAGTAGGGAGAATAGTCCCTGATTACCGGTCGATAGGGCCGAAGGGGTAGTTTAGTACCCAGCTATGCTAGACAGATTATGATATATGTGATATGATATTATGTGGTAGTAGTAGGGGTGAAATAGTCTCCGGTTACCTGTCGACAAGACCGAAGGGGTAGGTTGGGCACCCCGGTATGCTCAGCAGGGTAGGTCGGGCACCCAGATATGCCTGACATGGGGTAGGTCGGGCACCTCGGTATGTCTGACAGTATGGTTGCTATATGGTATAAGGTATGATGGGGGAACTCACTAAGCTTCGTGCTTACGGATTTCAATTTTGGTTTCAGGTACTTCATTTTTAAAGGAAATGAGCCAGCTCGATCGCAGCGCATCACACTATGATTTTCCGCACATGAGATCTTTGGGATTACACTCTGATATTATTTTATGATACTTGTTTTGATGATTGACACTTTGGTTTTGACATGGAACGTTATTATGGATGTTTTCTTATACTGTTGGTTTTATAATAACTTAATTAAAATAAAATTTTTGGTCTTGAATTTTGGGATGTTACAAGTTGGTATCAGAGCCCTGGTTTGAGGGATTCGGACACACTCTCGGGTGTGACTGGACTCAAATATAGGGTTTGAAAGATTTTTTACAATAAATTAATTTTCTAAAAATTAAAATAAAGAGTTTTGATAAAGAACAAGGAGTGTGTTGCGTGCAATCAACCGAGCTCAAGTAAGTTTTCCCCAAGATACCCACACATTTTATGTTATGTTATGTTATGATATGAAGTGAGAATATGTGAACTGCATGCTAGATTAGGGCTAAGGATCTAGGAAGGATGCCTTATATGCCTATTATATGTGCTTGTAGACCTGCATGCTAGTACTGATCAGTTAGTGATAGGATGGCCTGTTTAGGTTATGTCTGATTGTATGAGCCTTTGAATTGCATGTACCGATTCCTGATTAGAGGATAGAATGGTTTGATTGGATCATGTTGGTTAGAATTTACATTGTCTAAATGTTGCTTGCTTTGTGCTTTGTGGGACTCCTAGTGATGTGAGTTAGCTACTAAGTGAATATGCTAAGTCACATGGGACACGGACCGGATAATCTCAGAGTGATGGACTTGACCCTATTGCGCAACTTTCGTTTGAGTCTAACCGTTCTAGGGATGAATATTTTACTTGAAGGATTATTTGATCTCTGTTGCATGTGGCTATATTCATAAGGTAGCTAGTTGACATTACTGGGAATCTTTTAGCAGTTGAGGACTGGGTGGGTTCAGGAACCTAGGGAAAGCCTAGGATAGGAACTCCTTATCTTATTGATTATATCTGTTTTATGCTTATATATTGGTACCTGTGATTAGGTACGTTTTTAGTGAACTCCTTACCTGCTTTGGTATTATTTGACACGGGGGCGATTCGGTCGTTTGTTTCTCAGACTTTCAGTATGGAGTTCGGGTTGCCAGTAGGAGAGTTAGAGTGTCCGTTGCGAGTCTCCATCGTCAACGAACACGGGACTTCCGCTTCTTCGGTATATCGGGGTTGCTTATTGGAGATTTTTGGAGTATCTTTTCCAATAGACCTAATTCCGATTCCCATGGGGGATGTATGTGTGATTGTGGGTATGGACTGGCTTAATCGCTTGGGAGCTATGATCGATTGCGAGGGACAACGAGTGGTGGTTCGAACCCCAAGTGGGGGAGAACTGATTGTCTATGGCGAGGGTACCAGACTGGGATCAGGGTTTTGTTCAGCTTCCAGGGCTCAGCAGTACATTCAGCACGGGTGTGCGGGTTATCTAGCGTACGTGGTGGATACGCGGGCCAAAGATCAGGTTCCAGTTTCAGAGGTTCCGGTGGTCAGAGAGTTTGCCGATGTGTTCCCGGAGGAGTTACCCGGAATTCCTCCAGAGAGACAGGTCGAGTTTAGGATCGACCTAGTGCCAGGTGCGGCCCCTATCGCCAAGGCATCGTACCGGTTGGCACCAACAGAGATGCAGGAGCTGTCATCACAGTTGCAGGAACTGCTGGGGAAGCAGTTCATTCGTCCGAGCAGTTCCCCGTGGGGAGCACCAATACTCTTCGTCAGGAATAATGATGGTTCACACCGGATGTGCATCGACTACCGGGAGTTGAACAAGTTAACGGTGAAAAACCGTTATCCACTCCCGAGGATAGATGATTTTTTCGATCAGTTGCAGGGAGCATCTTGGTTCTCCAAGATAGACATGGGGTCAGGGTACCATCAGGTCAGGTTCAGGGAGGAGGACATGGAGAAGACCACGTTCCGAACTCGTTATAGACATTACGAGTTCGCGGTGATGCCGTTTGGGCTCACCAACGCACCAGCAATGTTTATGGACCTGATGAATCGGGTCTGCAGACCGATGCTCGATTTCTCGATCATAGTGTTCATAGACGATATCTTGGTGTATTCCAAGACCCGAGAGCAACATGAAGAGCATCTGAGGGAGTTGTTGGGAATTCTGAGGCGAGAACAACTTTATGCCAAGTTCTCGAAATGCGAGTTTTGGTTATGAGAGGTCCAGTTCCTGGGACACCTCGTTAACCAGGAGGGGATTTTGGTCGATCCGGCCAAAATCGAGGCGGTTATGTAGTGGGAAGTTTCGAAATCTCCCTCAGACATCAGGAGCTTTTTGGGATTGGCAGAGTACTGCCGAAGATTCATACATGATTTCTCCAAGATTGTAGTACCCCTCACTCGTCTGACGAGGAAGGGGGTGGATTTCCGGTGGGGCCCCGAGCAGCAGAGGGCGTTTGAGACCCTCCGACAGCGACTATGTGAGGCTCCAGTTTTGACTCTCCTGGAGGGAGTGGAGGATTTTGTGGTATTCTGTGATGCATCCATCACGGGACTGGGAGCGGTTCTCATGCAGAGAAGACGGGTGATAGCCTATGCATCATGACAGTTGAAGTCGCATGAGACGAGATACGCTACTCATGACCTGGAATTCGGAGCGGTGGTATTCGCTCTCAAGATTTGGAGACATTACCTCTATGGGGTCCACTGTACCATCTACACAGACCACAAGAGCCTGAGACACATGATGGATCAGCCAAACCTGAATATGAGACAGCGCAGATGGTTAGATGTAGTCAAGGACTACGATTGTGAGATCCTTTACCACCCGAGTAAAGAGAATGTGGTTGCGGACGCTCTGAGCCGCAAGTCAGTTGGATCTTCAATTCTAGTGACATGCATGAGGATTTCAGTAGATTCTCCACTTGTGGGATTGATCACGGAAGCCCGGGCTGCGGGTATGCGTCAGGAGAACTGGAAACTTGAGAGGATAAGGGGTGAGAACACCAGGTTTGTGAAGGATAGCCGGGGATTATTGACCCGTTGCGGTCGGGTATGGGTTCCGATGTCTGATGGGGTCAGACAGACCATATTGGAGGAGGCTCATAAGTCTCGTTTCTCTATTCATCCGGGAGCCACCAAGATGTACAGGGACTTGCGATTGAGTTACTGGTGGACGTGCATGAACCGAGAAATCGCTTGGTATGTTGAGAGGTGCTCAACCTGCAGGATGGTCAAGGCCGAGCACCAGTGGCCGCATGGCAAGCTGCGGCCTCTAGAGATTCCCATGTGGAAATGGGAGCAGATCACGATGGACTTCATCACCAAGCTACCGAGAACGGCGAAAGGGTTCGACACTATTTGGGTCATCGTGGATCGATTGACCAAGAGTGCTTATTTTCTGCCCATTCAGGAGAGCTCATCAGTCGAGAAGCTGGCCGATGTGTATATACGCGAGATTGTCGCTCGCCATGGGGTTCCGGTCTCTATCATCTCAGACCGTGATGTTCGGTTTACCTCCCGATTCTGGCAGAAGTTCCACGAGGAACTGGGCGCACGACTGCACTTCAATACAACCTATCATCTGTAGACGGACGGACAGAGTGAGCGGACCATACAGACTCTTGAGGATATGTTGAGAGCCTGTGTTATTGACTTCGGTGGGAGCTGGGACTCCTACCTACCCCTTGCAGAGTTCTCATACAACAACGACTTTCACTCCAGCATTGGTGCTCCACCCTATGAGCTGTTGTATGGGCGGAGATGTTGCACCCCAGTCTGTTGGGGTGAGGTGGGTCACAGGGTGATGGGTCGGATCGAGGTAGTCCTGCAGACTACCGATATGATTCAGCAGATTAGACAGCGGCTGCAGACCGCACATATTCGGCAGAAGAGCTACACCGACCGACGCCGATCCGAGTTGGAGTTTCAGGTTGGTGACATGGTACTCCTGAAGGTCTCACCCTGTAAGGGTGTGATCCGCTTCAGGAAGAGGGGGAAATTGGGTCCCCGATACATTGGACCATTTCGGATCATTACCAGGGTTGGCAAGATGGCATATAGATTCGAGCTACCACAGAAGCTTAGTCAGATCCACAGTACCTTCCACGTTTCGCAATTACAGAAGTGCGTTCTGGACGAGGAGGCGGTAGTGTCATTAGATGATATTCAGGTCGACGAGCGCCTGAATTACGTAGAGAGACCAGTGGCCATTCTGGAAAGGAAGGTGAAGGTTCTGCGGAACAAGGAAGTGCCTTTGATAAAGGTATAATGGGAGGACCGGAGGGGATCTGAGTGGACTTGGGAGCCAGAGGCTGAGATGCAGGAGCATTATCCAGAGTTGTTCACCGCAACAAATTTTGAGGACGAAGCCAAGTTCAAGTGGGGGAGAATTGTAACACCCCGACTCTCAGGTATAAACTTTCAGTCTTATATTTACAGTTTTTAAGGTCGACTCGACGAGTTGGATGCCCTGACTCATCGAGTAGAAACGGTTATGGTCGCGGGTTTTAAGTGACCAACTCGGTGAGTCGGAGGACAGACTCGACGAGTTGGAGCTGGAATGATAAACCCTAATCCTCGGGGTTTTTCACCTTATTTAAAGGATCCTTGCCCCGCTTAGCCTCCACTTACAGCCCTTGTGAGTCCAGAAACCCTAAATCATTGTTTTTCTCCCTTTTTGTGTGATATTAAGCCTTGCGGTGAATTGTGGAAGGAATACCTCTAAGTACTTCAGCTTGGAACAAGAGGAAGGCTGTAGATCTAAGTTCTTTTTCATCTTAGCACCGTTTTTAAGGTGGTGGAGTTCATGGTCGTGGTTCGAGAGTTTAAGTTTATCACTTCGAGTCGTCAGTTGAGAGGTGAGTTATCCTCACTATATCAATAGGGTCTAAGGCACCAATGCCGGCCTTTATCGGATTTGTATCCGGGTTTATTGCATGATATGCTTATTGATTTACATCCTGGTAGTTAGGATGGTGATATGCTTAGTGACCTGGTTAGGTCGGTATCCAGGTATATAGGATGATGTTATGTTAGTAACCGGTTAGTTTTGTATCCTGGTAAAGGATGTTGCTTTGATTGATGATCTGTTAGATCGGCTTGACTGTTATATATGCTAGCGTATGATATTATGTGCACATGTTTGTTTGATTGGGGTTTGGGTTGAGGCGGACCTGCTTTGTGCTGAAGGCCAACATATCCATGGCGGTCCGGATAGACTACAGGCCTAGGAGGGCATGTCAGTCAGACCGAAGGCCCGACGAGCGGTCCGGATAGGCTGTAGGCCTTGCGAGGCGGTCCAGACGTGTCGAAGGCTCGGAGAGCGGTCCAGATAGGCTGAAGGCCTATGAGGCGGTCCAGTCAGGCTAAAGGCTCATTATGCATGTTTTTTGCTTATATGTTTATATGATATGGTTATTTCTATATGGCGTTGGTATTTTGGGGGTAACTCACTAAGCCTTCGAGCTTACATTTATCGATTATTTTTTCAGGTACTTCTGATGATCGCGGGAAGGCGAAGGCGTAATCGTACCGCTCCTCACACTTTATGATTTTATGATTTGATTCTGGGATACTCTGACTATATACTATTTTCAAAACAAGTTTTGTAATAATCATGGGTTTTGAAATGTTTTAAAAAGTTTAAATTTGGTATGATTTTTATGGATGTTACAAGTTGGTATCAGAGCCTTGGTTTGAGTGAATTGGAGGAAACACTCGCGTGTCTCCAATCTCAAACTGAGGACAAGATTTTAAAACAATTTTCTTAAAATGTTTTCAAAAATAATAAAGGAGGATGCAAGTGTACGCTCATTCAGAAACTCGAAAACGGGTAAACCCTACCCCGAATCGTCGAGTCGACTAATGGAGTCGGCGAGTTCCTTCAGTCCTTTCTAGTGGGATCTAAGGTCCCAAAATTCAGATCCAACCTCCCCTAGTCCAGATACCACGTAAAGTTGCAAACTTTACGTGCTTGCAAGGCCTCCCAAGGTATAACATCAAAACTAAGCTTCCTACAAGGTTTTAGTGCATGGAAAGGGCCTAAGATGGATAAAGTGAACAACTTTTATGTCATTGAGGACCTCGAGATGTACAGATCTGAAACCATATCCTTGTGATAAGTCCAAATCCGAGTATGACCCCATTTTGCACCAAAAGTTACCATATTCTTCCATAAAATGAGATATAAGTAAATAGAGATCAAGTTAGCAACTTTTTACCTCCAAATGGATGCTAACAACAAGTAGATGCCGGATCCAAAGCCTTCTCCTCTCTTCAATCTCCTAAACCTTCAAGTTTCCTTCTCAAAAGCACAAGTTCCACTCTCCAAGGCTCACACACTCAAGAAAGCACCAAAATGCGGCTAGGGTTTCTTTCTGGACTGTAAGAACGATGAAAGAGGCTATAAATGAGCCATAAGTTCTTTAAATATGATACAAACCCCTAAAATTAGGGTTTCCCTCTACAACGCCTACTCGTCGATTCGGGGCCTTCCGAATCGTCGAGTAGGTTCCAAGTCCCGCGTCCACATAAATGATCTCTACTCGACGAGTTGGAGCTCCCCAACTCTTTGGGCCATAATCACCCTATAAGCTTCCAAAACGTAAGTATCCTTTCCATATACTAGTTATCCATTAGAAGCTCTTGATTTACAACCAAGAAACAACCACTTTGTGCATAAACTTCAAGAGTTTATGGCCGTAAACCCTTCTTGGGGCCGTAAACCCTTCTTAGTTCATGAGGTGGTCGTGAACCCTTCAACCCATGGTCGTAAACCCTTCAAGTTCATGTGTTGGCCGTAAAATCCTTGGTCGTGAACACTCCTTGGCCGTGAACACATTTTTGTGTGGCCGTGAACACATCTTAGTGTGGCCGTGAACACCCTTTTATACAATCATATGTGATTGTAACACTTCATTCCAAGTGTTTCCTAGCACCTAAGGTTGTTCCCTTACATTATTAGTTGTTATATAAACTAATTATATACATATATGTGTCATTATATGCTTAATAGGATCTGTTTGTGCTCCGTACTTCACTTGGCATACCTAGCATCCTAATCGATCTTACATTCGAATCACTCACTACAGGTGAGTTCATACCCCTAAACTTATCTTTTAATGATTTTAAATGCTTTTATGGGGGGGGGGGGAATACAAGTAGAAAACAATATAGTTATAGTATCAATCACATGTGATTTATAACTATCAAACAAGAGGATTTCTTATACTTCAAAACTGTGTTATCAAACAAACTGTTTCAAATCATTTTATAAACTTCTTTTATATCAACTCATATCCGTCTATCTATTTACGTATAAGTATGCTTTAACAAACTTAGGAATATTTCTAGATACCTTGAATCCTGTTCCTTGTTTGGTTGTGGGCTCGGGGTAGGATCACTAGTCCGAATGTCGGTTAAATCATAGTTACACTTATTAAATACATATGTGGATATTAAACTCATTTTAAGGATTATACTTAACTTAGTTGCTTGGTAAGTAATTGAGTATTTTCTATACATTAATAGCAGTCAAGCAACAGTACTAGTAAACTATAATAGGTATAGTTTAGGAAGTTACTACTTACTATTTCTAGAACAATGAAACTTACAAGAGTCAGTTCATACATGAGTCAGTTTGAACATACTATACACTAGAACAGAAGGAACATACTATACACTAGAACAGAAGGAACATACTATACACTAGAACAAAAGGAACATACTATACACTAGAACAGAAGGAACCTACTACACTAATACAAGAACGATATAACATTAATGTCAGCCACTACTTTATGGCATGACAATATACTGTCGTGTCACGTTTTGTAACCAGAGTCTCCTGGAGGGAGAGCGTGAGTTTGTGTATAGATCTATACGTGATTGACCATCCTACACCTTGCTGCTAGCTACAGTGGGACCTGCAGGTCTACGGGTGACGAATGTCATACCATTTCGACGTCTTCGAACGCCGTGTTTCACTAGTCAATCGAGTATGTTATAATCTCATCACATTTTACCTTAATTAAACAATTGGTTTAAGGTAGTTAGTACATCTGTAGTTACTATATACAATACTACTGTACATCGTCATTTTCCCATTGCATTCATATAGTGATCTTCTCACATAAACGGTAATGTAAACTATTTTCTGATAAAGATAGTCTTATACTTGGGAAAAACACTCACTTTTACAAAAAAACAAACATACAGAACAGTCGGGTCTTGGTAGAAGACTACTCTCCTTTTTAGTAGAAAATATAGGATTTTCTAGGAAGTATACAAACATTTACATCAAACACATACAAACATTTGACACTAAAATACTTATGAACTCGCCAGCTTAAATGCTGATCTACTCTTTCAAAATAACTTGTATTCTCATGTCACCAGTAGACAGGTACCGATGACTAGGTTTTGAGAAGACGGAGCATGTTCAAGACCCGTCTTTTATTTTGATTCATATTTTGGTGTCTTTCAAACTATACATAACACACTTGTATTAAATTATATTATTAATGCAATGGATGATTTTGTTGCTTGTTTTACTATTATGCATTGTTATGATACTGTACATGACGTCCTCCGCCCCCGAACGTTTCCGCCGTTCTGGTTTGGGGGTGTGACAATAGATCTAACAAATGCATCATCAAGATTCAAACTTTATACTTCTAGAAAAGAGATCAAGGTGAACAAAGTCCAGATCTACAAGCTCCAATGCAAACAAAACTTCTCCAATGAGCTCATTCTTCTCCAAGATGCACCAAGAACATTTCAAAGCACTCAAAAACACCTTCTTTTGCTCAAAAGGCTCAAACTAGGGTTAGGGTTTTCGTGGGAGGGTGTTGGAGAGGTGGAGGCTGAAAATGGAATGGGTTTGGGGAAGTTAAGGAGCTTAAATAGGGCTCAAACCACGAAAATATGGTTTGGGCACTGATGGTGTACACCCAGTGTACGCAGGATGCCCTAGTACGCCCATCGTATGCGACTTAACCCAAAACTGTCCAAACTTCAAACGGTCGTAACTTCTTCGTTTTAACTCCGATTTCGACGATCTTTATATCCACGGAAAGGTATTGAGGATCTCTATAACCCTATATAATTACTTTTGACTTACAACACATCGAACTAAAATCCATAATACATAAAAGAAGTCGAAAACACTACTTTTCCCATTTTACTCTTTGACTCCAAAGCACAAACCGAACTCTTGGATTATATAATCTACACTTCCCACATCCGAATGGGTCTAAACCTTTCTTTCCCAAATCCCGAAGCCTTATGATACTTGTTCTTTGGGTCTCGACCCCGAATTATGAAACGACACGAAACAGAGTGTTACACCAATCGTTGTAGTTGTTTTCCGTTAGAACATCGTTCACTTGCATCTGCTTAGGATATTTTGAGGAGTGGATGTAGTATGGTGAATTGAAGTCGAGGTTAGTGGCGGTTCCATCCTTCGATGACTTTGGTTTGTCTCCCGCCATCTCTGGCAACGTGATTTTCTAAAGCAGGTGTGAGACCTGCTATGATAATATAAACAAATTGATTATTGGAAAAGTTCTCTTTCATTTATTCACAAAAACTGGTATATATACAAACCAGTAAATGTAATCGTCATTCTAAACAAACTCTAACCAAAATCCTATAAAATAGGAAAAGATAAAAGGAAACAAATTATAGTAATATTTTGTGATAATAACGATATTTTTTTATTCGCACGTTAAATTTATACGAATTATACAAAACTTCTAAATTAATTAATAAATAACATTTTACATTGACTGGAAAGAAATGAACAACCAACTATCAATCTAACACAATAACTTAATAAAAACAAATTTAAAAAAAAGAGGTTTTCAACGCCGTATATTGACTATATTCTATTAATTCATAAATATATTTTTTAAAAAATAATATATATATATATATATATATATATATATATATATATATATATATATATATATATATATATATATATATATATATATATATATAGTTGGTTTGACGGGTTGACCGGTGAACCAAAAAATGTATCCCAACCCAACCCATGAAATAAATGGGTTGGAGGGTTAGAATTTTTAACCCAAATCCGTTTATTTTCGTGTCAGGTTACGGGCTGGGTCAAAATTTACCATCCCTATAATCAAGTTCATTTTAGTAATTGCCAACACTATTTGACTTCACGTCAGATCAAAGAGACGGTGTGAATAACTATATGGACGATGGATGATAATCATCAAACATGGTATGCTGATGATTTTATTGTTACCAACAATTTGGTGTAATTGTAATAAACACAAGTATCAAAAGACTTTTAAGTTATGATTTAATACAAATTAGGAGTTGCGGAGTATAGACTTGTATATATAAGACTAGTTTGATCACAAATACTACAAAATACAAGGGTGAAGGCGCGTTGGGGTTTCTATAAGAAAGAAACACATACGAACATATCGACTAACCTGTGGGAAAGAAGATCAACACTTATACCGACCGACATTTTGTTTTTTGTTTTTTTTTTCAATGGATAAGTGGGAAACATGCATGTATGGGTCTAATAGGAGTTTCCCCGCTCGTGGGCTTGAGGAGTATAAATTGGAAGAGACTGTTTTAAAACTTGTTTCATACAAAGTAACAAAACAAAAGAAAGCTTGCATGGATAATCAACATATATGTATACCTTTCACGTTTGTGTTTGATACTTTTACTTTCTAGCACTAGAGGTTGTTGATCTTGTTGGTGATTTTAATGCTATCAATATATTTTAGTGTAGTTATTATTATTTTTGAGATATGTTGAGTTATATTTACTCACTAAGACTGGAGGTACGGGGTGCACACTCAAAGTGATAATTATGAACTCGGAAATACGAGGTCCGGGGGTAGCACCCCGAGATACAGGGTTCCAAGGGGTAAAAGCCCCTGATACCCCTAAACATAAATGGATTTCTATTAGAGGAAATAGTCCAGTCATGCATTTTCCCACCAAAACAGGTTGTGACATCATTGTGATATAAGAATTGGTTATGCCTTATAACCACTTGTTACATCACAATTGGTTATGCCTTATAACCACTTGTTTTGGCGCCATTTGGTATGTAACCAACTTCTAATCATCATCTTTCTTGTATAAAGGAAGATGGGTGTTCTAGAAAATGGTTAACACTTTTGATACTCAAAATTAATCATATGCTTTCATCTCTCTCACCAAAAATGCAAAACATCAAGGTACTTTTTGTGTTTCGAATCTGAAAGTGGCATGACTTTTAAGTTGTCATTTTTGGATTATCGCAAATCAGATTTCGTGATACCTCGAGTTATAGGGTCGAAATCACAAATTTTATAAAATGATTATAATCACGATTCTAAAATCATCCAAGTTTATATTGATATTTTTAGATTAAAAAACTAGCAAACTTTTTAATAGAGTTTAAGAGGTTATACATAGTAATATTATCACTATGAACTTTGTTTTCAAAAAAAAAAAAGTTTGCAATTCAAAAACTTGTTGTCGGGTTGTCTTTTATCTAGTATAATTTACAATATTATTTAATCATAATTAATTAATATACAATTTGAACCAATTTTATAAAATAGTTCCTCACTTTGTTGTTATATTTAACTTTAATATATCAAAATACAAAATAAAATGTAAAAGTACATAATGAAAACGACACAACAGTGAAAATAGGAACCCAAAAAAAAAGGGTTATTTCCAATAAAGACCCCATATTTACTGATTTTTTCATTTTAAACCAAAATGTTTGTTTGTTTCCCAAAAAAACCTAACTTTTTGCAAAAACTTGTTTGTTTGTCTTGTTACCGGGTGAGCAACCTGTCTTCCTCCTTTTCCTTTGCCTCCTCTGGTCCCTATAGAAAAACAAAACAGATCCACCTGCAATTCCAAATTTCACCATTGATTTTTTTATAACATTATTTTTTTCATATAAAAGTATCATTCAAAAATCAATACACTCACATGGCAAAAACTATCTCCTACTGCTGTCAATATACAAATTCGGATCACTCTCCAAATCTTCATCCATGTCATCATCAATATCCAAACTCCTAGTAAGATACTGATTCAAATTATTAGCTCCAACTGGAGGAATTGTAGCTTCTACAATTATTTGCATAATTTCATCAACACTTTGCATCGGCGGGCCCACCAAATTGATCCATTGCATTTTCTTTTGTTAATTATGCTGGCAAGTTCTTAAGAAACCATTCATGGTTTCTTATCTCATCCATTGTTCTCCGCTTAGCAGGATCAACAACAAAGATTCTATTCTGGAGATTAAATGGCGCCACTCGGTGGAAATATGAACGTAAGATGGAATCGAGTATTGGACATTCAGAATTCGCTGTATAAACTTGCGGAAATTCTTGAGTTCATCAGGGTCTTCAAAAGGGTAAGCTCCAAAAAGCATGGCATATAATGTTACACCACATGACCACACATCTGCAATCTTGCCATCATATTTTTTTTAAGCAAGACTTCACTGATTCGGTTTGTTGCAGGTTCGGACTAGGTGAAGAAGATGAACAGTAGCTTCGTTCTTGGCTCGGAATAAGCAGTTGATAAGCAGTGATGGTTGTTCGATGGAGGTGGCGACAAGTTGGTTTATGTTTTTAGGTAGTCTCGGCTAGAGGCAGGGGTTCGAGTATCAATGGAAAGGGCGAAGGTGGAGAGGTGGATTCGGTGATGATGCAAAACCGAAGGCGGTTGCTGGTTTCTCGATGAGCAAGGATGGAAAGGTCTCGAGTCTCGACTAGAGGGCGAAGAACACTGCATCCGTTTTTTTATGTTTCTTTTCTTTGTTGCAGGTGTTTTTTGATGGAGAAGATGAAGAGCACCAGTAGGTTTTTTCTTATGTTTGTGATGGAGGTTGTGTAAGGGAGGTCTAAAGTGGAGGCTATGGATCTGGTTTGTTCCAGTTCCAAATCAACAAAGGAGTGGCTCTAATGGTGAGTTTCTCGGTAAAAGCTATTCGCTCTTTTCTTCTTCTTCCTGGTTCGTTTCAATCGACAGAAAAGGAATCAAATACATACGACAACTTCGATGAATCGGAAGGGCGCATCAACACGCAATCGACTGGGTTTACCTTTACCATTAGATCCCAATCATCCAGTCGATTGGGGTAATTGATTTGGGAAAAATTCAATTTTGTTGATGAATGGAGGATACAGTCGACTGGTGTAATGATTTAGACGAAAGTAGGATTGTTGGGTACCGGCTCAACCGGTTAAAAGACAAAAAAACAAGTTTTTGCAAAATGTGTGGTTTTTTTTGGAAAAAAACAAACCTTTTGGTTTAAAACGAAAAAAACAGTAAATATTGGGTCTTTATTGGAAATAACCCAAAAAATAATATTTTTTTAGAAGGGTTTGACTGACAGGCTTTACAAACAACCCTCGCTCTGTGCCTCTCATTTCCAAAGCACACGCTTCTTTGTTTGCCTGCTCTGCTCTTCTCTCCCCCACCATCTTTCTCTGAAACAACAATGTCGAACTCGAACAGATCAAAATCAAGTAAGAGCTTCTTCATGCCACTATTTTGTCGAGTCTCCATAAACGACACCGTCAAACCTGCCAAATTCTCGGAAACCCCCGCCACAGATCCTTCATCACCAAAACTCAGCTGTATAGGCCAAATCAAGAAGAGATCCACCACCACCACCACCAACAACAACAACACCAACCGTTTCCTCGCCTGCAGATTCTCCGCTTCCACCAACGCGAAATCCTCCGTCTATTCCAGCTTCAGTTACACTAAACTCCACAGACTCTTCTCCGGCAAAAACCTAATTTCTCCAGCTATTGACACTGCTTCTATCAACAACTGTAGCAGTAAATGTATTACGAATCGAAGCAACAGTTGCAACAGCAGAGGAAGAAGAGGTGTTAACACGAAGAAATATTACATGACTAGTAGTGATGATCCGGTTCTAATGAGAGTTATGGTGGCGGAAGAATTAGATCCGCCGTTGCCTGTAGTGAAATGTGGCCGCCGAGATCAGGAAACGAACGTAAATCTATGGAAGAGACGTGGAATCGAAATGAAAACACTCCAGATTCAGCCGATTCAATTGTCCATGGATCATCATAATACTAACAATAACAATGTCAATCGCAATTTTTCACTTCAAACATCCGCAAAAACCTTTTGATGAACGGATGAATCGATAAGGTAATTATTAATTATCCCCAAGATTCGAGAGGATATTTGAATATTGAAACTTTTATTAAATTATTGCTTCTTTTTTGGTTTTTTCTGTGGATGACACCACACTTTCGCTCTGTTTTCACGTGTTCATGTATTCAAACTTTGGAACATAGCTTGTGGTCAGGTTATTACTCGATTTTCTTTTTGTGGCTGGCTAGATTCCAAAAATGTTCTAATCACACACCACACAGGGCAAAAAAGATCAACTTTTGGCAAATTTTCCTTTGCAAATTTATCATTTCACACTTGAGGTTTTATGGTAATTTTAGTTCCATTATTTTCGTTCAATTCAAGTCATATTACATGACATAAATCACTTAACAGTTTCGATGATGTATAATATAATCAAATTATTCATCCTATCATCTTCTTGATCCAGATTAAACTATTTACCTTAATTGATTTTTATAAAAAACGATATAATTGATATTATTATTTATTACAAACATACAGTGACATGTTTATTTGTCGTGTCTTATTGATCATCAATATTGGTGTTCCATCTCAGGTAGAAGCTCGAAGTATCTTCTATGTTTCGAAGGAATATGTTATGTAATTAATAATTATTATTTTTGTTTAAATATGCAATAAATAATAGTGTGAAACCATTATGAACATGTTGTTTATCCGCAAACTTGAAACGAATTATTTTTGTTTTTTCACGAACCATACAAATCGTATAATATATGGTGATATGATTAATTTGGTTTGAAGACGAATGTCAACATCAATAATGGTGATATGATGTTTTTTTGCCATATAATATATTATAAGAGTTAGATCTTTGATTCTTCTAGAATTAATAGAATAGAAAGATACAAGTTGATATATAGGATGAATACATGTTTTGAAGACGCCATCGACTGCACTTATTGCTTATTTTGGAAACTTGAGTTTTGTGATGATTTTTATGTGTAATAACACTATATTACATTTGTCAAATTATGTGTGGGTGTAAATTGTTATTGAGTTTGCCAGCTGTAAGTAGAGGGGCTAAATTCTAAAAGGCTATGGATGACATTTTAATTTGGTGATGAACCGGTAATTTCAACCCCAATCGACCCAACAAATTGAATGGAAAAATGGTGGTAATTTGGTGAGACCTAACATGACATTAAAACCTTTGTTCCCTTAACACATGACATGATTGGACGGGAGAAAAATAACGATATGGACCGAAACCAAAACATAAAGAAAACTTAAGGATGGTACAAGCAAAAGAACTCGTTCGGATGCCAATAAATAACTTACTAAGGGTGTGTAAGTGTGTTTGACACGGAGCTTTTGGAAGCGTTTGAGGACTTCTAGCTTTTAGCTTTTGACAAAACGCTACAATTTAAACAAAAAGTTTCGTTTGACAGGTAGCGGATGGCGGGTAGCTTGTAGCGGATAGTTGGTAGCTTGTAGCGTTTTGTTAAACGCTACATGAAGTAGTATTTGGATTTGGAGCGTTTTGTTTAAACTGAACGCTAGAAGCTTGTAGTGTCAAACAAGACTTTCTGTTCAAAACGAAACTTTTTGTCAAACGCTAGAAGCATGGATGTTATGGACATTGCCCCCTAAGGAAATGGAGGTGATTGGGCATAGAATGGTGTAGGTAGAACCATGACTGTTTGTGTAACATCCTGTTTCGGATCGTTCGTGATCAGGGTTTGTGGGCTGCAAACCAGGCATGAGGAGGTCTCGGGGTTGCGACGAGTTGCTAGAAGCTTAGGGCATCTCGTCACCTTTCCGTGGGTTTGAGGTTCATGGGAATCTAGGTTATATCGAGGAAGCAATGGAAGTTTGAAGTTGTGGCAAGATAAGTCCCTTATTTGAGAAAAGTGGCAGCTGAGTACGCTGGGCGTACATATGTGTACGCTTAGCGTACTCGTGTGCGTGATTTTCAAGCGGAGTCACCTAGTACGCTGGGCGTACCGGAGGGTACCTTGGGCGTACTAGGCACATAGTGGAAACCCTAACTTTGGATGTGTCCCTATATAAAGAATGAGATGGCCTCATTCGTGGCCACCATCCTCAGTCTTTAAACCTTCTAAAACCCTAATCCTTCGTTCATGGAGCTTATGAGTGCATTTGAGAGCCTTGAGTGGTTTTGGTGTGTTCTTGGAGTAAAGAAGGAGCTTTGGAGAAGAAGGAGTGAGAAGTCCAGGCCTTGGATCTGAGCATATCTGAGTTGGAAGCTTCATATAGAGGTATAAAGCTTCAATCTTTCTCACTCTTTTGTTTTGAGCATCATATTAGTGTATTTTAGGGTTTTTGTCCCAAAAGGTGGAGACTTTATGAGATAGTGAACTGTAGAGGCTATGATCAACCCCTTTGAGTGTGATTAGTAGTGTAATGTCATAAAAATCCAATCTTGGTCGTTGGAATCAAGCCATGCATGAGTTATGAGCTTTTTGAGATAAAGAAGTGAGTGTTTTGGGTGTTTGTGACCTTTCCAGCTATGTAAAGGCTTAAAGTCACTGACTTTATGGCATAAGAACCATTAGGGAGTCCAGATCTGGGATTTGAGTTAATGTCTTAACTATTTAAGACCAAATGAGTAGAAAGAGTGAATCTGGAAAGTACGCTGAGCGTAATTCCTGTACGCCCCGCATACTTCCCCAGTGTCCCCGATGGCCAATCTGGATTGTGAGTACGCTGAGCGTACCAAGGGAGGTACGACCCGCGTAACCTCACTGTGAACTTTTGGGCTAAGTCGCATGTTGGGCCTTGAGTGTCGGGCCTGGAGTTTAGGCTTGTTGCAATAGAGTTTGGACCAAAGGATTATATATAAATGCTTTGGGCCCTTGGGTTGGGCTTGCCATTTAGATTTAAGAGTTGGGCCTCGGGAGAGCCCATTTATTATTAGGCCTTGGTGGGCCCAATGGGTTTTAAGTGGTTGATGGTCTGGTTAGTGGACCTCCTTTAGACCTAATGAGTGAGAGTCTGGACTTAGTTCCTAATTGGGTTAATTGTGGATTTGGCTCAGAGTTAGAGGTCGGTGTGTGGCAACAACGTTTTTAGGGGCTGTTCATCATTCGAGGTGAGTATTCTCATCATACTTTACCATGAGTGGTATTTTTGTGTGAGTGAGATGTCCTATGTGCTTACATTGTGTATATTGATATCCTGCATTATTTTCTTTGTGATTTATGTTGTGTATTATTCAGAGCTTACAGAGTTAGGACCGGAGGGTCCATCAGAGTTGTGGGACCGAAGGGTCCCACTGAGACACATTGACTGGAGGGTCTTACTGTGTTATAGCCTCGAGTGGCTACAGAGCTGTGTGTGGTATTTTGGGGAACTCACTAAGCTTCGTGCTTACCGTGTTATGTGTTATGTGTTTTAGGTTTTTCTCCGGATCGCGGGAAGGCACCGGCTCAATTGTACACACCAGAGAAAGAGTTATGTTTTGAGGATTCTGGATTATTAATCAAACAATTATGGAGATGCGTTTTGTAAACTAAATAAATGAGATTTTGTGAAATGCGTTATGAGATTTATATGATTTTAAAATGAAAAATTTGTTTGGAAATTTACGGTGTTACAAGTTGGTATTAGAGCATTGGTTTGAGGGATTCGGATGCACCTTCGGGTATATCTGGACTCAAACTGAGGATTTGAGAAAAAAAATTCAAACGAGATGATTTTTCTAAAACGAGCAAGAGTTTCTAAGAGAAAAACGAGAAGGAGCAGTGTGTACAATCAGCCAGAGCCCGAACAGTGATTTCCCAAAATACCCTTACTTAATTGTGTTATGAGTTATTATTGAGATATTAGTGATGCATGCTAGAAGATAGGTTAGGTATTTCATATTCGAGGGCTAGAGTTGCCTGATTTGTGATGCCTTAGCCTAGGAATTTTGCTATCTGTGATGTGCTTTGGGTATGTGTTGAGTAAGAGTATCCAGCAGGAATCTTTTAGGGAGAGCTTTGAGTAGAGGAGTAATCTAGGTGAGATACCTAGATAAGTATTGGAGGGGCCTACTGAGAGAGTAGTTAAATATCCGCGAGGAGGTAGAGTTGCTTGAGTTCGGTGACACCTTTGAGTGTAAGTGGAGTGGTAACCTAGAGTGGTTTTATGTGTTCGTAGAGATTATTCGATGCCCGAATGCTGCTTGCTTCGTGCTTTGTGGAACTCTTGATGATGGGAGTCAGCTACTAAGTGAATATGACGATATTCAGGAGGTAGATGACTGGAATCATAAGGAGTTCCTCAGCAGCTAATGGCAGAGAAGTGAGGGAACCTAGGAAGAGCCTAGGTGTAACATCCCAAAATTTAAGACCAAAAATTTCGTTTTGATTAATTAAAAACCGCTTAATAAATCTTGCTCAATCATTTAATAACATTCTTAATAAAACAATTATCAGAGTTTTAAATCCCAAAGATCCTCTAGTGCGGAAAACATGGTGTGATGCGCTGCGATCGCCCCGAGCTCCTTCCTTGGAAAAACGTTAATACCTGAAACAAATAACTGAAAACCGTAAGCACGAAGCTTAGTGAGTTCCCCCAGATACCACATACCATACATATCAACTGATCCATACATGCCATACGTAACCATGAGCCATACATAACAAACATATCCATAATCAAGTAAGGTGTTATGTGCCAAACATAGTCTTGTTGTATTGCCACGGGCCGCACATGGTCTTTCTTGTCAAGCCTGGGGGCCACTCCCTGGGTCTTACAGACAAGTGCCAAGGGCCACCCCCTGGTCTTCCATGCAAGCATCACAAAGACAACTATACATACTACTCTACTAGGCTACTCAGCATACAGTGTGCCAGGAGCCACATCCTGGTCTTTCATTCCTAATAGTATACAGTGTGCCTGGAGCCTCCTCCTGGTCTTTCATACATGTTGCCTAGGGCTAACCCCCGGGTCTTCCTACCATACATAATAACATACTGTGTGCCAGGAGCCTCCTCCTGGTCTTTCATGCATAATGCCTAGGGCTAACCCCCGGGTCTTCCTACCATACATAAACTAAATGGGCCGGCATTGTGGCCGTAGAACCATACAAACAGTGAGGAGACTCACCTCGTACTGCTGAAGCTGCTGATAACCCTCTGGCTGCTATCCAACAACTCTCCGAACTGCTGCTCCTCTAGCTCCCCGAGCTACCGATACCAATAATAGAAACACTTAGCCTAACTGTCCTCAAGAAGTCAACTAAGTCAACTCTGGTCAAAGTCCCTCTCAAGATCAAGGTCCTGGTCAAAGTCAACCTTCCAGTTGACTCGACTCGTCGAGTTGTTCTGCCAACTCGCCGAGTCCATGCTCTTCAAATCCCAAAACAACCCCGACTCCACTCGTCGAGTCTAGCGAGAACCCGACGAGTTCTCCTTCATCTAACACTTCGGGACTATCTTCAACCGACTCGCCGAGTTCATCCTTGAACTCGTCGAGTTCATCATCATTGTATGAATATCTAGGCCATGACTCGCCGAGTTGTATGAACAACTCGTTGAGTTCATCTTCATAACTAAGAAGATTGTCTTGGACTCGCCGAGTTCCTCTTCGAACTCGTCGAGTACTATGATCTTCATGTCCATTACGGACCCAGTCTGGCTGAATCCTTCACTACTCCACCCACTGATCCGAATCATAACAGAAGGGTTTGGGTTTACGACCCGACTCGCCGAGTCCATGAACGGACTCGTCGAGTCCACCTTGTGACATCTCTATTCTGTCAATTACGGTCCATTCCAACACTTCCAACTCATAGATCTGGACTCCTAATGCTAGCATTGCACGTAAAGTTGCTAACTTTACGTGCATGCAAGGTGCTATGAGGCTAGAACACTCAATCCAAGCTACAATGAAGGCCTAGGTCATGAAATGGGACCTTAGCTGGATAAAGCCGACAACTTTGAGCTTCTAAAGCTCAAGAGTGTCCAGATCTGTTATCCAATCCATCCTCAAAGGCTTAATACTCGGATTCTACTTGGAAATGATCCAATTGTGACAAAAGGCAAGCTAGAAAGGGGATCCATCAATTGAAAGCTCAAGGTTCAGACTTTTTACCTCCTAACAGTTTCCAAGTCGATATAGAGGCTGGATCTACTCTTCCTTCCTTGCTCCTTTCCCTCCAAGCTTCCAAGATGCACTCTAAAGGCCCTTAATCTTCTCAAAAGCTCAAACAATGGAGTTGAGTGGCTAGGGTTTTGGGTTCTGGACGAGAGAGGCTGTAAATGAGCCATAGGGAAGAGAATAAGATGCTTAAATAGGGTTCCAAGTCCCGGAATTAGGGTTTCCAAACCCAGACCAGACTCGCCGAGTCCACTCACCGACTCGCCGAGTCGGTCACTTAATCTTTGACACGGAACCCGCTCCGACTCGTCGAGTTCTTCCTTGGACTCGACGAGTTGACCCCCTTTTGACTTAGGGTTTTCCTTCCTTTCTCGGCCTTTCTGATACTGGGTGTTACAACTCTCCACCACTTAAACTAGACTTTTTTCTCGAAGTCTGCCACGGTCAACTACCTTACCATCCGGTTACCACTTTACCACTAGCTACGCACTCCGCCCATCCGATCCAAACCTTGAAGATGTCATCTTCAGAATAACCCGATCCTTACTACCTTCGGGTACAACACTTTTACCCAACCGGTAACCTTACCGATACTCCTGTTACACTTACCCTTGATACACAAGGGGTTCACCCTCTTACCCTGCACTGCCTCTGGCCTTTCCAAGGCACTTTCCACAAGCAACAGGTCTTCCCAATCTCCTTCGAGGACCAATCCTCTACTGAAACCGCAATCCCGGCCACTCCCAGTACCGGAGTAATCCCACAACGATGCTCCAATACTGAAAACTCCACTCAGCGTGAGAATTCAGAAAATTCTTCGGGTAGCAGATCCCTCTCTGCTACGATTAAGGCTCAGAAGAGAAAAGCATCACCGAGCCAAATCATTTACTCTGAGATCATTTGATTTCGCGGTGAGCAACTCAACACCACCCGATCAGCTCACGGCTTCTTACAACAAATCCCTCACTATCATTCCTGCCTGAAGTCCTGCTGACTCCCATCCGCCTACCGGATGAACCGAGACCGCCCTGGTCCCAACTGATCTACCGCCTTCTGAATCCAATCATGATGTGACCCACTCACATCCGAGCGGCTGTCCCGCCCTATCATAAACTATCTGGAAAAAAACCCTGCCAGCGAATCCCGCATCTGATATATTCGTACTGCCGAATAGGGACCGACGAATGCTACGGCCACCCTGTAGTCTTAATATACTCATTATTCCAACTAGTGAATGCTACGGGCCACCCCCATAGTCTTACAACACTTCCGCGCTACCAGCCAACTAATGCTACGGGCCACCCCACAGTCCCACCACATTTCTACGCTATCTGCCGACTGATGCTACGGGCCACCCCGCAGTCTTACTATACTAATGCTACGGGCCACACCGCAGTCTAACTATACTAATGCTGCGGGCCATACCGCAGTCTAACTATACTAATGTACGATTGGTACGGGCCACACCGCAGTCTTACAACTCCCTTACTCTATCTGCTAACTAGTGAACGCTACGGGCCACCCCATAGTCTTACAACACTCCCACACTATCTGCTAACCATTGCTACGGGCCACCCCGCAGTCTTACCACACTTCTCATACTATCTGACCATTGGTGAATGTTATGGCTATCCGGTAGTCTGACAACACCTTCCACACTGACTCGGCCGCTGATCATGGTCTTTCGCTCACTACTAATCCGTACATACCCATAATTGAGCATACAAGCACAATCTAGTACCCCAAGCCGTACTCATGCCCTAACTGAAACTCCCAACTGATTCTTCTGAAACCTGCTATTAGACATCCCGCGAATGCGATCTCACAATTGGCAAGTTTTCCGAACTTCCAATTCACACTATCCTCAATTCATACAGTCGCCTGGGACGTCTTTCTCCCTGACAGGAGAGCGAAACTTATCCCAGTTTCAAAACCGTTTCTGCTCCCATAACATGATTGCTTCTCCCCCACTTAGCTTCGGCTAAGTCTTCACGGCACGCGAAAATCAAAGGATTTCCATTCCTTCCTCCCTTACCCAAAAAGGCATGATAACTACCATCGCCTTAATATTGCTAGCGATCCGTCACTAGCCCACTCCAAATACCGAATATTGGATGAACACTTCCTGCATCCCCAATACTGATAATCCCCTGAGCTCAACTGTCGTCCTTAAGGTCCGAATAACTAATGCTCAGAGCAACCTCTTCAGTGATAGACCACTTCCCTTGATGCTTCCAAAAGCTATCCCAAACACCAATACTAGAACCACCGAACCCTGATGATGGTGGATGCCTACTCCATGGACCCTGCCCACCGACCTCCACGCAACGCTCCTGAACCGTTTTCGGCCGTAACCGAGATAATACTGGATACTTCGAACCCGAAGTGAATGATGACCTTACACTAGCTACTAATAGTTTCTGGTATGCAATTGGCATATGACAATTCTGAAAATACAATCCGAATACAAGCAGAGAGACGACTCATACGTACTATCACCCGAGACCGAGGTAAGAACAATCATAATAGATATATAATCGAAAATAGCCGTTGATACATACCTGCAACATTCCCTGCTGTAATCCAGATCTCCCTCATCCGTCACTGCAAGGCCCTACCCTCTCACCCATCCGTAATCCTCAAAGTTGTTGGGGCAGACGCACTCCCTGCTCCTCCCCTCATCGTCGGGCAGTCGGCCTTCTTGTGGCCCACCTGATTGCAGTGAAAACATAAATGGGCTCGCCCCCTGTGGGCAGTCCCTGCTGACGTGACCATCACTGCCACACTTGTAGCAGCCTGAACTCTTGGAACGACAAACTCCCTCGTGCAGTTTCCCGCACGTGCTGCACTGACTTCGACCCTGCCATCCTACTAATCGCTTATCTGAAGCCTTGGGTCTCTTCCCGGGACCCTCCAAAGTATGCATATGATCCGACCTCCTCTTCGCAATGTGCTCCAAATCAATCTCCCTTCCCCGCGCCCTGGCAATCATAGAGTCCAGGGTCGGGCATGCCGAGAAGCTGACATGCTCCCGAATATCAGCTCTCAACATGTCATGATAGCGGGTCCTCCGCATCTCCTCATCCCCTACATACTGAGGCACCAATAATGCCCTCTCCCGGAACTTGGCGGTAATCTCTGCCACCGACTCTGTCGTCTGTCTCATGTTTAGGAACTCCCTGGCCAGCTGGTGAAGCTCCACAGCCGGTGCAAACTCCGCCCTAAACCTGGTCACAAAGTCGGACCAGGTCATAGCCTCAATGGCTGAGGCTCCCAAGGAATCACCAACTGACTCCCACCAATCTCTAGCTCTGTCCCTCAAGCATCCTGCAACAAATCGAACCTTCGACCCCTCAGGACAGAAGCTCGTCAACTGTGCAGACTCAATGTCTGCAATCCATCTCCTGGCAACAATGGGGTCCTTCACCCCATGGAAGTCTGGCGCGCCACTCCCCCTGAAATCCTTGAAGGACAGTGTGCGCGATCATGTTTGGCTGGATGCCATATCACTTCGGAATGCTCTGAGGCGATCCTCCATCAGCTCAATAATCCCTTCCTTGATCGACCCGAAAATGACCGGGGTCGACTCAAGGATACCTCTCGTGATCTCAGACGCGATGAACTCGCGTAGCCCGTCATCAACCTGCTCGGATCCTGCCCCCGAGCCTGATTCTGATCCTGACCCAGATCCTGATCCTCCTGCTCCATGTCGCGTAATCATCACCATTCTGAAATGAAACACATAATCGTCAGGGTCACACGTAACCTCAGAAGGTCTCACATACTACAAGTTTCCTGGTTCTATCTCGGCCCTCCTTGACTCGAGTATGGATCCTCTGCTTTCAGTAGTACGGGCCCATACTACCTTCTACATCTATCCGTACTTTCCTCAAGATTGCTTCGACTTCACTAAGTCCCTTCTAATTATGTTGCACTTTGCCACTCTCATCCTGGGCTTGCCCTAGGGAAATCTCTGACTCTAACCAAACCAGTCCTCAGCTGCTGAAGGCCTCCTCGTAATGCCAATTAGTCATCACCCGAATACCATCACATGTGGCGAGGCTCAGATAATCCTTCGAGTAAAAGACTCGTCCCTACAACGGTTAGACTCAGACGAGAGCTACGCAATAGGGCCAAATCCAGCACTCTGAGATTATTCAACCCTGATCACATGTGACGTGACGTATCCACCTAATGGCTAACTCCCATTACTCAGAGTCCCACATAGCACAAAGCGTGCATCATTCAGACAAAGGGAACGATATCAAGCAATCCTATCCTCAAAACAGGAAACTGTACTAGCATACAATGCTAAGCTCATACTATCAGGCATAACCTAAACAGGCTATCCTACTGCTGTCTACTCAATACTAGCATGCAATTCTCATAAGCTGAAACACATAAAGCAGGCACATAAGGCATCATTCCTAGATCCTTAGCCCTATTCTAGCATGCTGTTATATTGAAGCTGATAAACATAACATAAACTTGTATGGGTACTTTGGGGAATACTTACTTGAGCTCGGCCGGTCGCGCACATCACACACTTCGTTCTTTCTCAAAACTCCTTTAACTTATCTTTTTAGAAAACCATTTTCTTGTAAAAAGCTTTTAATCCCTCGATTTGAGTCCAGACACCCCCGAGGGTGTGTCCGAATCCCTCAAACCAGGGCTCTGATACCAACTTGTAACATCCCAAAATTTAAGACCAAAAATTTCGTTTTGATTAATTAAAAACCGCTTAATAAATCTTGCTCAATCATTTAATAACATTCTTAATAAAACAATTATCAGAGTTTTAAATCTCAAAGATCCTCTAGTGCGGAAAACATGGTGTTATGCGCTGCGATCGCCCCGAGCTCCTTCCTTGGAAAAACGTTAATACCTGAAACAAATAACTGAAAACCATAAGCACGAAGCTTAGTGAGTTCCCCCAGATACCACATACCATACATATCAAATGATCCATACATGCCATACGTAACCATGAGCCATACATAACAAACATATCCATAATCAAGTAAGGTGCTATGTGCCAAACATAGTCTTGCTGTATTGCCACGGGCCGCACGTGGTCTTTCTTGTCAAGCCTGGGGGCCACTCCCTGGGTCTTACAGACAAGTGTCAAGGGCCACCCCCTGGTCTTCCATACAAGCATCACAAAGACAACTATACATACTACTCTACTAGGCTACTCAGCATACAGTGTGCCAGGAGCCACATCCTGGTCTTTCATTCCTAATAGTATACAGTGTGCCAGGAGCCTCCTCCTGGTCTTTCATACATGTTGCCTAGGGCTAACCCCCGGGTCTTCCTACCATACATAATAACATAATGTGTGCCAGGAGCCTCCTCCTGATCTTTTATGCATAATGCCTAGGGCTAACCCCCGGGTCTTCCTACCATACATAAACTAAATGGGCCGGTATTGTGGCCGTAGAACCATATAAACAGTGAGAAGACTCACCTCGTACTGCTGAAGCTGCTGATAACCCTCTGGCTGCTATCCAACAACTCTCCGAACTGCTGCTCCTCTAGCTGTTGGGTTATGAGCATTCTAACACTCCTAAGTGTACATGCAACCCTAAATACCTTGGATCTATGTTTTCTCTATTATACATACAATTATGAACATCCAAGGTATTATCCTAATCTAGCATACAAAATAATAAATATAACAAGATAGAATACATACCTCTTTGATGTAGAATGTCTTCATGAAGCTTGAGTGCCTAGTGCCCCAAGTGTGACACCTCAAATGGTTCACACAACACCAAATGCACTTGGAATAACTTGAGAGAAACTTGAACACTCCTTGAAATCGTCTAGCCCTCACACTCACACATTAGTGCACGATTTCTTGAGCCATGGGATTCTTTTATATGGTGTCTATTAGGGTTACACCATGTAACTCATAACTTTACCCATTCCTTATGCTCCATGGATTTTAACCTCCATGGAGTATCCATGGGTCACCCCATGGACTTAGTCCAACATAAGGAATCTTGGATCACAAGCCCACATATATAAGAATGAATGATTTACACAATCAATCCATATATTTAATTAGTCTCCTTTTGATCACTTAATTAATTCCAAATTAATTCTTGATCAATACTAATTAAATAACCTTATTAATATATTAGAACTTATAATATATTAACCAACCTTAAGTGTTATTTCTCTCATTATAGTCTATCCAAATACATGATGCCATGCAACCCAAATGGACCATGCCGGGTCGGGTCAAGTCTTACCAATTATAGTTATGGACTTAGACATTAATCCAACAGTCTCCCAGTTGGATAAGTCTAAAACTATTATTGCATATGACTTCAGGAACCGATTAGCAATCGTAGCTCTCAAAAGCTTCTGTCGAACTCTGACCTTGTCGATGAACTCTGACCTTTATCAATGACTTGTCCATTAGATAAGGGATCATATATTCCTCCATTCTAGATATCATATGGACTGAGACATGGATTATCAATCATTCTCTCTGTCCATTTGTTGTTTCCCGATTTCCGATTCATGATGACTGACTGATTGAACAAATCAAATCAGTCCTGGCTTGGCCAAGCACTCACATGTATCATCTTTAAATCATCGAGGGGCCCACAGATATCGCTTTTATCCCGAAGGTAAAAGGAATGGATAAACTTCAACTCATATGGCTTGTTCTACTACTTGTTGAATCATACACAAAGACACGTTTTATAACATCGAGTTACCAATGCGTTTTCGTGCAATCAATGTATAACCAACTCATAGTAACAACTCATATCTCTAGGTTTGAAGAATATAAGATATTATCGTCTCATGCTCACTCGTGATAAAATCCATGAAGTGATTCAAATGAGCGCGGGTTGAATCCAATACTCAGAACTTATGAGCACTCATGAGTGTTGTAGCACCACTTTGTCCACCAACTTGGACCTCTACAAACCAACCCATGACAGTCTTGATTCATATCTACTTCCAACATATGACCGACTGTGGATGGTTTGAATAACTTAATCATTCAGGAAGAGCGACTTAGTTATTCTAGAAGTCAAAACATGCAAAGTGAAACACAAGAATAAATGAATCAAATATGGTATCAAACCCTATGAATATAAATAAACACTTTTATTTATCACCATACTGATTACTCATTATTCATTGTTTCGGTTTTATCAACTTTATACTTGAATTTAAAACAATAGTTGTCCCATGCTCCAAGCATGTACACTATGTTTTCTAAACACTAGTCATGCCATACACCAAGTATGCATACTATGTTTATCTATGATCTTTACTTTGTAAAATAGATCAATTGAACATCACTCCAATGATCCTCTTTTCACAGTCCCAAATCCTTACTGCAAATGCAAAAATTCCAAATTCATGCCATTTACTGAAATCTGTTAGATTCTAAACTTATATGCATTGATTAATTCCAAATTCATATCATTAAGTTTCCTAATCTTACACATATTGAATAATTTCTAACTTTGAAACATTTCCATATTCCATTTTGACTATCACTTCTGAACAAGAGTTGCCTCCTTACAGATTATGTCAATATGGTCCTTCCAGAATTAACATTATACTTCCAACTGTCCTTGAGCAACCAATCTTTGGTAAACCTTAGATTTTCCTCGACAATTGCTTAATCATTTTAGTCATATCCAATTCTAGACCTTTTCCCTTCATAATGCCCCAGGCATTTGGAAAATTTTAGAAAGGATGAATATAGCACATGTAATCGATCCTATATCCGAAGCATATGGGACACGATTCATGATGTCTCACATAAAGACTAAACCAGTCTTTTGCTATAATATTTCCATTTCAATTTGCCAAGTTCTCAAAATTCAGATTATGAAAAGGGATGCCGTAATCATAATCGAATTTTAGAACGCAAATAATGGACCCATATATAGAATTTCCTTATGTTGAGCCATTCCAACATGAAATTCATATATATATCCTTGATTAAATACGATTAAAATCTCAATCTAAGCTTTTAGAATTGAAATGAAGTATAATTTCCTCTCCCTTAATTATAGCAAAACAACTTTTTCAACCCCTGCTCCCACTAACATGATGATTATTAGCATAACACTTATGCTCCCACTAGCTTTGACATGTACTCAGAAATCAGCTGACTTTCTTACCAAAGTTCAGATTTCTGATACTAGATTGTTTTGATAAAACTTTATCAAAATCATACACCTCTCTTAGATAGCTCACATGTGTGTCTAAAAAATTTTAGAACTATGAAAAGGGATGCCGTAATCATAGTCTCAATTGTTTAGACCTTTGCCACTTCTCACAAGTCCATGTTAGTGTGCCGGTAAACCACACACGCTCCACTAACGACTTTGAGAATGCAAATATCACAATTGCTATCTAGCTAAAATCTACTTAGTGAAAGTGTTTCCTCACCAACATTTTCATGAATCGGAGAGAAACCTTATGACACTTAGATTTAATAGTGTATGTGTTCTTATCCATGTGATTTTGTCAAAACCATAATCACAAGACAAGGTTAGTGACAAATCCAAACTCATATTGATTAAACTTGTGCAATCTTAAATTCTTGCCATTTGGCAGCTCAGGTGCCTGCTATTGCTTCCAAGTAGTTGTGCAACCAATTGAGAACTCTCAGAACTCCTATGCAAAGCCAACTTGAATAGGCACAAAAATTTCAGCACGATAGGTTATAAACCTCAAGTCGTGTGCTAGTGAAGGACTTTAGGTTTTATTCTTGATTAAGTCTTGAAACTTTCAAGAGCTTTAAGACTCCCACTGTCCTCTTCACATATAAAGACTCCCTTGTCAAATATTCAAGAGATAGTGCGGATTCTTTATCAAGACTAACACTTTACACAATTGGCCTAAGTTGGTCTCTGTTTTATCCAAAACATCACAACTTACCAATTTCAAATGTACAAGAGTAGATAACCTTTTACTCTTACATTTGACTAGTGTTAACAAACCCTCTTTAAGATATGTCACTCAAGTTACAATCTTGGAGTATGACTCTAAGAATTGTTTTGGAACGAAGTATGACTCATCTTTTTGATTTAACCATTTCAACAATTCATGACTCCTCTTCTTAGTCATAAGAATGCACTAAGATGACTTTAGAGGACCAATTGTGATATGGTATCTTAATCATTAAGATGATCATAAACATGGTACTAAAGTACTCTCCCATCTTTTCAGATTTGAGAAACTTTTATCTTTCTGCCATACTTTGATTCTTCTTATTCGTTCTGTCTCACATTGAAACTTCTCCAATGCTACAAACTTATACTTAAACTTATAAGTATAACCATATTTATTGAACTTAAGTAAATCATGACGAATAGTCTTCTTGATCTTTTGTGGTGGACTTGACCAGTGCACAAGAATGTGTACTCGATCCCTTAGTCCTTTCCTTATTCACATAAGGAATTAGTCTTAATTTTCCAAGCTGAAAGTTCTCATTCATCATACTATACAACTTGCATGATTCCAAGTTTCGGTCCAATTGAACCTTGGGTGATGAGAATCTTTCCTTATTTGGTAATATTAGACACTACCACAACCGAAAAAATCAAATCCATTTTTCCAATATTGCTATCAATGGAATCTTATAAGCAACAACTTTTCACAAATGTCATTGTAAGGATACTTAAAATAAATAAAATCAAAACCTTTTTCTTTTATTTTAAAACTTTGCGGAAAAACTTATCCTTACAATCCATATGAAAACCTTGTTGTTATCTATTCCTAAGCAATATAAATATCATAACTCTTAAGTAATAGCCCAAAATTCTGATCACCGAACCATGCGATTGAAATCCATCTTCGCGATCAGAATCAGCATGTACTTAATAGAGTTAGACAATGGACTTTACCTGAAGTAGAGCCAAACTTATTGACTTTAACATCCTTAGGTAAATTTGGCAGCTTCGTAACCAATGCCCCTTCCTTTGGCAATAGTTACCTATGGACCCTTGATAATGGGACTATCTCAGACTTCGCCTCTCTCTTTACCATTGGGTCAACCGAGTTGACTATGGCCGATCCCTTTCCATTGGGAAGAGAGAGCTTTACTGGATATCCAATGTCATCATTGTCAATGTCCATAGCGTTTTAGGAAGTTGATCTTAGCAAATAGATAAGATCATTAAGGGTCTTGTCTTAGTCTGTTTCATAGGACTCACTATGTGACTTAGAAAGTAGTTGAGCCACCAACTTTCTCAAGACTTTGACACCCAACTCTCCCGGCTTGTCAATATGTGACTACATCTCCAAGATGTGATCACACCTAGACCTTGCCTTGCCAATAGGGCTTGAGTGACCTTAAACTTTTTAGGAACTTGTGGGTTAGGGAGAATAATTGGAGGAGGTGAAAGAAGTATGATATCCATGGGACATCATCTTCATTTAGGAAAGCTTGTTTCAAGAGATTTGGGAAGATCATAAATGTCTAGACCAGACATATTTTTGGGAGATATTCAAGATAGTTGATTTAAAGTCCTTAATATGACACCCAATATGAAATATTAAGGCTAGGACCCAACAAACTATTTTATAACTTAGAAGAGGGATGCCGTAATCCAAGCTATAAAATATTTGAAGGTAGGTGAATGACGATTCACCAATTTCCACCATGAAAAATGAAATAATTTATTAGGTTTTAATTGGATTTGAAAGTCCTAGATCTTTGAGATTCATTGAACTGTTCAAAGGCATGTTTCAATCTCGAGTGTGCCCTTCAGGTTTTGTGACTGGGATGCCGAGGATCACAAAACAAGGTGTGAATAACCATGCAAATATACTTGGTACCCTTAATATTTACCCCTTAATCAGTGTGCCGGTTAACCACACACGCTCCACCGATACTATGATAAATATAAAGTTACCCTTTGCCTACCTTGTTAAGTCCAGGTTAGTGTGCCGGTTAACCACACACGCTCCACTAACGACTTAAGCAAAGTGCAAAGTGTAATTTCATGGGTTAGCACCAAATTCACATTTTCCTAAGTAACTAAGATTGGGTATTAATAAGAGTTTAGTTACTTAGTATTTATCATTAATACTTTTAATGAAAGGAAAATTATAGTCCTTGTCCTACCCGTTCGGCTAACGACCCTCCACCAGTCAAGGAAGCGGTGGGTGAGAGTGGACACCCATTAAACTGCCATTTTATAGGCAGTAACCTTATACCCCCCTTATAGACCGGCTTCGTGAATGAGGCCTACTAACGGTAAGACTGACTTTACTCTTATACATATATATAAATATTATTAACTTATAATATTATAAAGTATAAGGGTTGAATTTTAACTTTTAAAATTCTAAGGGCTAACTTGGAATTAAAGTATTCATAAGTGAAAACTTTTCAAATTCCAAAACTTGAGGGCAAGTTTTGAAACTATTCAAAACTAATTAATTCCATAACTTATGAGTTTAAAGTAGTTTTAATTAAAAAAAAACCTTCAAGTTCCATAACTTGAGGACAAGTTATGGAAGACTTTAAACTAATTAATAAAAAAAATAACTTTTTTTTATTGTAACTTATGGAACTAATTAAGGTTACACTTTTTTTTTTAATTTAATGAAGAGACTCTTGAACCTCCATAACTTGAGGACAAGTTATGGAGTCATAAAACCATTTAATTAGAACTAGACTCTTCATTTTGTAACCTTTGCCAACTTTTATGAGTTTTATGATTCTTAAATGTGACTTTTCATATAACTTGAGGACAAGTTACAAAAACACACTTTGGAATCAACTCTTAGATTAAAATGGATTGAAAACAACTATTTCACACAACTTTTCTATTAATCTAAGAACCTCATAAGAACAAGATAATTCAAATCATCAATCTTAAAGAAATTAGCATGAACATACAAACTAATACAAATCTTGAAATTATGACAATTATCTTAAAAATTGGATTAGCATGAACATTACCACATCAAAAACAAGTTTATAAGTCCAAAAACACCTTAGGGTAATGTTCCTAGTCCAATTCCAGCCAAAACAATCGAATATATGCATCCAACTCGATTTTTCAGCTACTTTTGCAAGTATAACAAGAAAACAAGCCTAGGCTCTGATACCACTGTTGGGTTATGAGCATTCTAACACTCCTAAGTGTACATGCAACCCTAAATACCTTGGATCTATGTTTTCTCTATTATACATACAATTATGAACATCCAAGGTATTATCCTAATCTAGCATACAAAATAATAAATATAACAAGATAGAATACATACCTCTTTGATGTAGAATGTCTTCATGAAGCTTGAGTGCCTAGTGCCCCAAGTGTGACACCTCAAATGGTTCACACAACACCAAATGCACTTGGAATAACTTGAGAGAAACTTGAACACTCCTTGAAATCGTCTAGCCCTCACACTCACACATTAGTGCACGATTTCTTGAGCCATGGGATTCTTTTATATGGTGTCTATTAGGGTTACACCATGTAACTCATAACTTTACCCATTCCTTATGCTCCATGGATTTTAACCTCCATGGAGTATCCATGGGTCACCCCATGGACTTAGTCCAACATAAGGAATCTTGGATCACAAGCCCACATATATAAGAATGAATGATTTACACAATCAATCCATATATTTAATTAGTCTCCTTTTGATCACTTAATTAATTCCAAATTAATTCTTGATCAATACTAATTAAATAACCTTATTAATATATTAGAACTTATAATATATTAACCAACCTTAAGTGTTATTTCTCTCATTATAGTCTATCCAAATGCATGATGCCATGCAACCCAAATGGACCATGCCGGGTCGGGTCAAGTCTTACCAATTATAGTTATGGACTTAGACATTAATCCAACACTAGCTCCCCGAGCTACCGATACCAATAATAGAAACACTTAGCCTAACTGTCCTCAAGAAGTCAACTAAGTCAACTCTGGTCAAAGTCCCTCTCAAGATCAAGGTCCTGGTCAAAGTCAACCTTCCAGTTGACTTGACTCGTCGAGTTGTTCTGCCAACTCGCCGAGTCCATGCTCTTCAAATCCCAAAACAACCCCGACTCCACTCGTCGAGTCTAGCGAGAACCCGACGAGTTCTCCTTCATCTAACACTTCGGGACTATCTTCAACCGACTCGCCGAGTTCATCCTTGAACTCGTCGAGTTCATCATCATTGTATGAATATCTAGGCCATGGCTCGCCGAGTTGTATGAACAACTCGTCGAGTTCATCTTCATAACTAAGAAGATTGTCTTGGACTCGCCGAGTTCCTCTTCTAACTCGTCGAGTACTATGATCTTCATGTCCATTACGGACCCAGTCTGGCTGAATCCTTCACTACTCCACCCACTGATCCGAATCATAACAGAAGGGTTTGGGTTTACGACCCGACTCGCCGAGTCCATGGACGGACTCGTCGAGTCCACCTTGTGACATCTTTATTCTGTCGATGGAAGAGGCCTTGAAAGGTGCCTTTATGAGTGGGGCATGCTTTTAGCAGCAGTTTCAGGTGGGTAAGAGGAATACATCACGGCGGTGGCCCTCGTTGTTATGTTGTGTATCGGTTGTGAGGGTTAGGTATCGTGCTTTGATGATGATTTCCATGTTGGGAGGCTGGTCGAGGAGTCAGAGATGAGGTGTGTGATAATGCATTATTTCCGGACTGAGGGTCAGTGTTATTTCGGAACAGTTGAGGTATCCGGCGGTGTGTTAGTCTGAGGTTTCGAGATGACCAGAGGCAGTCAAGTTGGTAGGATTCTGAGATCTGTGTTTCAATTTGAGAGATGGGAGTATTTCGAGGTTTCGAGTTGTGTAAGTGAAAGATCTGTGGTAAAGGAAAGACTGTGTGAGACGCTGTGATGGTGTACCGAGGTACCCGAGTATGATGTCCTAATTTTTGGTCATGTTAGGACTCGAGTTGTGAGATGGCGAGTGGAGTACCGAGTGATTTTGTTCCTGTGGGAACCCATCAGTTAATTGTCGCCGGAGTGAGACTGTCTAAGGGTGTATCTGTGTTGAGACTAGTGCCTTGCCTGTGAGAACTTACATAAGTAGTGGTGGTGCATAAGTTGGGTGGGTGTAAGCACCTATCTATGTTGAGCTTCAGAGCATGAGTTGGTGAACTCAGTGTGGTTATGCTTGATGATGAGGTTATGGGGTGATAAGAGAGCAAGTGGATCTGGGTGGGAGTATTCGCTTGGGATTATCAGGAGAAACCGTGGAGTGAGCCCATGGTGAGTCAGTGAGCGAGAGAGTGTTGTAAGACTACGGGGAGCCGTAGCATCCATGAGTCAGCGAAAGGGAGTGTCGTGATACTATGGGGAGCCGTAGTATTCACTGGATAGTGGGAGAGGGCTGTGATACTGTGGGGAGCCGTGGTATTCACTAGTCAGTGAGAGAGTGTCGTGATACTACAGGGAGCCGTAGTATTCACTGGTTAGAGAGAGTGTTGTGATACTGCGGGGAGCCGTAGCATTCACAAGTCAGTGAGAGAGTATCGCAAGACTACGGGGGAGGTTGTAGCACTCAGTAGTCGATAAGGGTGAATATTGTTCTGCCGGGAGCTGTAGTATTCACTAGTCAGAGTATGGCGCAGAGGAGTTTTTAAGCTTGGGTAGCCTTACAACTTGAGTCTTCGGGAGCCTGGTTGCCGAACCAGGGGCGAGACGGGGGTCTCCGCGTCAGTCAGGAATTGTTATATCCCAGGTTGAGTAGGGATTATCGTAATCGGAAGGAATTGGAGAGATGGTTTGTGCATAATCCGCGAATTTTGGGTCATAAGTTGAGTACCAGATTGGAAATGAATGGTTCCAATTCTGCTGTTGAATCAGACTCTCGAGCTCGAGTATGGATCCATTCGTGTATTGAATAGGTGAGATGAGGTTTCGGATTCGTAGATGGGTTTCATTTTGAGGGGGGTATTGACCTCCATCTGATATCTTAGGCCGGAGTGGATCAATTTCGTTGATATGAGAAGTACCGCGAGATGCAGGGAACCAGTGAGTGGTAGACGACAGAGGTCGGAGGTGAGACGATTTCAGATGAGTTGTAGCATTCGCTTGGGGTAAAACGAACTTCGTGACTTGTGTTTCGAGATGAGCCGAGATAGTTATCGTGAGAAGGAAGTCGGTGAGACGTTTTGGTTTGCAATGAGTCGCCTTTGGAGGTAATCTTTTAGGTCGGGAGCTGACCTGATGCTCAGTGTTGAAGGGGATAATTGAGAGGAAGTTGGGGCTTATGTCTATAGATATCAGAGGATACTTCCAAGCGAGCATGATCTTTTATTGAGTTTGAGTTTTGGGGTTCTCTCTTTCCGATGAGTTCTGATAGTTGTTCAGGCGGTGGGTCCTTAGGGGATTATGACCTTTTCGTTCCTTTTGAGTTGTGATCAGGATCGATTAGAGAATCAGAGTTGGAAGAGTATTCTTAGAGTCTGTTAGTCGATGGGCGATTAGCAGGATGATGTTTTGCGAGGGTGGTCTGGCAGGGAGATAGACCACTAGAGTTTCAAGTTCAGGAGAGTCAGATCGAGTATCGCAGCGGCAGTTGGGTCTGTCCTTCTTCGGGGTCGGGAATCCCTTCGGGTTCAGGTGCTTTTGGAAGAGATTGTTGTAGTATATTGGGTCTTTTTGGTGGTGCTTCTCGGGTTTTGGTTCGATCTATTTTTTTTTATAAGGAGCGATTTCGAGGGCGAAATCTAAGTCAAATGGGGGAGAATTGTAACATCCTGTTTCGGATCGTCCATGATCAGGGTTCGTGGGCTGCAAACTGGGTATGAGGAGGTCCCGGGGTTGCGACGAGTTGCTAGAAGCTTAGGGAATCTCGTCACCTTTCCGTGGGTTTGAGGTTCATGGGAATCTAGGTTATATCGAGGAAGCAATGGAAGTTTGAAGTTTTGGCAAGATAAGTCCCTTATTTGAGAAAAGTGGCAGCTGAGTACGCTGGGTGTATATATGTGTACGCTTAGCGTACTCGTGTGCGTGATTTTCAAGCGGAGTCACCTAGTACGCTGGGCGTACCGGAGGGTACGTGGGCGTACTAGGAACAGAGTGGAAACCCTAACTTTGGATGTGTCCCTATATAAAGAATGAGATGGCCTCATTCCTGGCCACCACCCTCAGTCTGTAAACCTTCTAAAACCCTAATCCTTCGTTCATGGAGCTTATGAGTGCAGTTGAGAGCCTTGAGTGGTTTTGGTGTGTTCTTGGAGTAAAGAAGGAGCTTTGGAGAAGAAGGAGTGAGAAGTCCAGGCCTTGGATCTGAGCATATCTGAGTTGGAAGCTTCATATAGAGGTATAAAGCTTCAATCTTTCTCACTCTTTTATTTTGAGCATCATATTAGTGTATTTTAGGGGTTTTGTCCCAAAAGGTGGAGACTTTATGAGATAGTGAACTCTAGAGGCTATGATCAACCCCTTTGAGTGTGATTAGTAGTGTAATGTCATAAAAATCCAATCTTGGTCGTTGGAATCAAGCCATGCATGAGTTATGAGCTTTTTGAGATAAAGGAGTGAGTGTTTTGGGTGTTTGTGACCTTTCCAGCCATGCAAAGGCTTAAAGTCACTAACTTTATGGAGTAAGACCCATTAAGGAGTCCAGATCTGGGATTTGAGTTAATGTCTTCACTGATTAAGACCAAATGAGTAGAAAGAGTGAATCTAGGGAGTACGCTGAGCGTAATTCTTGTACGCCCCGCGTACTGCCCCAGTGTCCCCGATGGACAATCTGGATTGTAAGTACGCTGAGCGTACCAAGGGAGGTACGCCCCGCGTAACCTCACTGTGGACTTTTGGGCTAAGTCGCATGTTGGGCCTTGAGTGTCGATCCAGGAGTTTGGGCTTGTTGTAATAGAGTTTGGACCAGAGGATTATATATAAATGCTTTGGGCCCTTGGGTTAGGCTTGCCATTTAGATTTGAGAGTTGGGCCTCGGGAGAGCCCATTTATTATTGGGCCTTAGTGGGCCCAATGGGTTTTAGGTGGTTGATGGTCTGGTCAGTGGACCTCCTTTAGACCTAATGAGTGAGAGTCTGGACTTAGTTCCTAATTGGGTTAATTGTGGATTTGGCTTAGAGTTAGAGGTCGGTGCGTGGCAACAACGTTTTTAGGGGCTGTTCATCATTCGAGGTGAGTCTTCTCACTATACTTTACCATGAGTGGTATTCTTGTGTGACTGAGATGTCCTATGTGCTTACATTGTGTATTGTGATATCCTGCATTATTTTCTTTGTGATTTATGTTGTGTATTATTCAGAGCTTACAGAGTTAGGACCGGAGGGTCCATCAGAGTTGTGGGACCGGAGGGTCCCACTGAGACACATTGACCGGAGGGTCTTACTGTGTTATAGCCTCGAGTGGCTACAGAGCTATGTGTGGTATTTTGGGGAACTCACTAAGCTTCGTACTTACTGTGTTATGTGTTATGTGTTATGTGTTTCAGGTTTTTTCTCAGGATCGCGGGAAGGCACCGACTCGATTGTACACACCAGAGAAAGAGTTATGTTTTGAGGATCCTGGATTATTAATCAAACAATTATGGAGATGCGTTTTGTAAACTAAATAAATGAGATTTTGTGAAATGCGTTATGAGATTTATATGATTTTAAAATGAAAATTTTGTTTGGAAATTTACGGTGTTACAGTTTGATGTGTATATTTTTAATGCACCGGTTTTCATTTATAAGTCCTAGTCTATCACATCTAAACCACACCTTACAGGCAGTGAACATGATCGAGTATAATATATTTTTGATAAGCTAAGGTGCCGAACTTAAGGGGAATGATTGTGAATTAATTTGGAGTTTTTGATTATAAGTTACACTAAATAAACGGAAGCAATAAAAGAGGGGGTTTTATTTATAAAACTCAACTAAATTAAAATAACTAGATAAACTGATTGGAAACGAATCACTTCAGGTACCCAAGTTTAGATTTGATTACTTCTCAAAATCATGATTAACTTCTTTAATAGTGCAATGAATTTATTAGTTAGTTACCAAATTCTAATGTGACTAGTTATCTTGATCAGATTTCCTAGTACTTGTAACATCCGTAAAATTCGAGCCAATTTAAAACTTTTTAAATCATATAAAACCATTCAGTTATTACAATTTGTTTACAAAATAGTTTTAACATCAGAGTTCCCAGAAATCATAACCATCGTGTTGGAATACCCCACCTGCTACGAGTCCAATCATCCTCGGGATGGAATACTCTCGGCCCACAACCATTGGGTTGGAATGCCCACACACAATACATATATAACATATACTATGGGTCCAATCATCCATCGGGATGGAATACCCTAGGCCCACAACCATCGGGTTGGAATGCCCATAACCAATCAAACATGTGCACCTATATCAGATAATCATATAAGAGACTATAGAGAGAACGTACTAGGGTCCTATCATCCTCGGGATGGAATACCCTCAACTACCAATCAATCATGTGCACATATAACAGGTAATCTCCTACCGGCATACAGACAGTCTGACCAAACTACATGTCACTAAGCATACTTGCCCCACAGTGTAAACAATCTTAGGCCAAAGGACTCGATTCCACAACGGTTAGACTCAGACAAGAGCTGCGAAGCAGAACCCAACCCTTCAGCCTAAGATCCTTTAAACCATGTAAACTAGCACATACAGATAGTCATACCGACCTAACATATCACTGATCATAACATCACCCTAAACCAGAATACAACTCTAACATAGCATCACAACACATAATCGCAAGATAACTAGGATTAAAATCCATAGGGCCGGCCTTGGTGCCTTAGACCCTTGATTACAGTGAGGATAACTCACCTCGCAATGTCGATTTGAACTGAAGAATCGAACTCCCGAATCGTTGTCTCACCAAAAATCTCGAGCTATCCAAATAATGAATATTAAGTTAATAAATGGGAATATCAATCTTGACCAAGAGTCCTACAACTATTCATAGTCCATTTTGCCTTTCCTCTAATTTGGGCCAAGGCCCAATACCAAATCCATGATCCACAAGCCCATATATACAAGGCCTATTATTGGCCCAATCTTCCAAATTGGGCCCAACTCCCTATTTGGGCCTTATTCTAAGATCCAAATTCAAAACTGGCCCAACCACCATTATTCAGAAAGCCCAACAAGGCCCAAGTCCAATTAGTCCAAAAGCAGCCCAAAACGTCAAAGGCCCAACGCTGGGCGTACTCCGCTTTGTGTTGACCACCATCGGGGTGGTTGACCCAGTACGCTGGGCATACTGGATTTACGCGGGGCGTACACAAGGTGTTCTTAGAACTCTAATCAATGCTTAATGGCTTAAGCACTTAAGCCCAATTTTCAGATCCATCTACCAAATGTGCCTTAGAACCATAAAGTCTTGAACTTTATCACTTTGGACGTACAGAAGTTCATAATACATGGTCTTAATCCATTAAGACCCTTCTACTACATGCATGGGACACCTTCAGCAATTGGGAAATCATTTTTATCACTTAGGACCCTTTCTAGACTCTGAAAGGACAGCTCATTTCGTCCAAATCATAACATGCACCAACTTGGAGACTTTTGGGACAAGAATGGTTCCATAAAGCTAGAATGGCTAGATCTATATCATACAAGCATAAAGTTTGAAGCTTTTTACCTTCTGGAGCTTCTAGGGCACCAAACAACTTCAGATCTACAAGCTTGTTCTCCTTCTCCAACTCCTTGATGCAACACCATCCTCTCCAACTACTCAAAATACACTATATAAGCTCACACCCTCAAGGAAATGATTAGGGTTTAGGGAAAACGACTCTAAACAGTGGAGGCTGAGGTAAGGGATGGTTATGAGCTAATAAGGTTGTTTATATAGCACCCAAACCCTGAATATTAGGGTTTCCTTCTGATATGAGTACGCCCGACGTACACAAGTGTACGCCCAGCGTACTAGGGCGCGCCTAGTACGCTCAGCGTACCCTTATGTACGCGCAGCGTACTCCTACTGGTCCCAAAATTACAACTTAGCCCTTAGTCTTTTCATGGCTTTACCCTTCCATCCCTAGGGACTATAAATGACAAATCTTGGGGTGTTACAGTACTGATAGTTAATGAACAACTAACACAATGATCATGTAATTAGTGAACACATAATTAATTTCATATATTCGGATTATGAATGATATGATCTAGTGATTTCTCATCAATGGTAATGACAATCAACCGAAGCATAACATGGATATCTAAGCTCTCTAACACATCCAAAGTCACAGATTAACATTACCTAACCCTAGGATTTGATCAATCTATAGTCCTAACAGTTTAATGGTCATAAACTAATCAAGATTCAAATTAATGTAATTAGATTGGTCCTCTCAACTACACATAACTCAACAATAGACAATAAAAATCATAAAATTTAACATAGGTGATGGTTAATCAAACACATTAATTACCAAACTAATAAAATCCAAAATCATTGAAATCAACATATAGAATCGAGTTTTATCTACTCCAAACAAAAGCAATAGGTTTTAACACCTGAATTCAGAAAGTAAAATCAAATGGAACATAATTGGAATACTAATCATGATCAGAAAAGCAAACCGAATGATTGACGACATGAATGTGCTCTCGAATCCTTCAGATATTTGCTCCATATCAGCTTAACGACCATCCGGCCGCCTTCTAGACCCTTAAAACGACAACTTGGGGGTTTATAATCGCAGTAATCGATCTAGGGTTGAAGATTCATTAGGGGTAATTTTTGGTTCTATTTATAGCTTTTAACGTCGCCATGGCGTGGTGAAATAGTTGTCGCGCCGTGGTGATGTGATTCCTTGCCGTACATGAACTCCTAGACTGACACAGAGAGCTTTTGGTGATTTTTTATTCTCACGTCGTGAGGAAAGAGGTCTCACATCGTGAGAACTGAGAATTCGCATTTTTCACAAAAATGAAAGTCGTCCAAAATTTTGTCTACTTTTCATAACATTTTGAATTTCGTCAATCGGAGTTACGAGTCATGAGATATGACCAAAATACTGACGATGGGTCAAGTTGTTCAGCAACATCCTTTTTGCGTCTTTTTAGGTCATTTCTCCTGCTTTTCGCTATAGCAACATGTTATATCTGTAAAATATAATTCAAAGCATTATAAGTACATTTTAGTTCTAAATAGCATTAAAACATAGTATAAAATAATAAAAAAACGTCATAAATATATGTATAAAATAAATATTATCACCGTTCGCACCAAAGATGAGAGAAAAACATAAAAAAATGTAACTATTAAAAAGGCTTACCAGCTATCAATAACACTTCCATACTACAACATTTTTCTATATTCTCCACTATTTTATTAATTATTATTTTAATCAAATGATGAAGCAAAAGCTAAACACACCAGATTTTGATTCACCTACCGATCCATACATGTTAAACACAACACCGTGACAATACCCACATTTTGATTAACTAACCAACGACTTCGTAAATTCGTTACAATGGTCCATAAAAAAATTTCAGTTTGGTTTTGTTTGGTCTAAATTTGGTTTTAGTTTGGTTTGGCTTTTGGTTTTTTCGGTTCCAAACCAAATACTTCCCACCCTTAAGACCACACCAAAAAGTCGGATGTTGGTACAAGACCTCAACGATTACACATTTCAATGCATCTATCACGTCAATTTTCCTCCATATACAAATAGTAGGCCAAAAACACCATTCACAAATCCTCATTTTACGTCCAAACTCACACCATTTTTGCTCTCAATAGTTCATAAGAGCTTCTTCCAATCTTCAAACCATCTTCATACAATCTTCAAATATTCATATGCTTGCCCAGTAACCTCATCAAACTTTCCCAAAAAAACTCCTTTAAACCTTGTAAGTAACCTTACACAAACTAGTATTATTTAACATTTAAATTGTTAGTTTATCTAATTTGCACATGTATTATGTGATTAAAACAAATTAGGATACGACTAGTTTCGCGTGTTCTAACCTGAAGAACATTCATATCATTTCGTAAGCCAGCCAAGAACACACCCGAGGTGAGTTGATACCCCTACATTTTCCATGATTTTTCCATGTTTTAGGGGGGGGGGGGGAATAGAAGTAAAACACAGGAAAATCTTGTGTTAAAATACGAACCGTTACATTTATATTTTTACAAAATATAAATATACATATGGATACATGTTTGATTACAATAAAACTTTAATCATTTTGTAACATGTCGAGCAAAAAGGGTATAATTATATAAACGAACATATATAATTATTTCATTTCATTTTATTATCATGATAAATTTGATAATAATATACAAAGGGTTTACTATTTCAACGAAACATTTATATAACCTATAATATGTATAGTTTATGGAACATACACACTATTTTACCATGTTGGGGGCATAGAAAATAATTATTTAAAGGAATAATTATTTTCACACTATGTAAACACTATGAAAAGAAAATACATACATTTACAAGAAAAATGGATTTCAGTACACTATACGTAAACAGGTTAATACAAGGTTGTGAGACACTATCTTCACGTACTTTCCAGAGTACACTCTAAAGTCCTATTTTATAACCAGAGTCTCTTGTAGGGAGAGCGTGACACTTGTGTATAGATCTATACGTGACTGACAGTCCCGCACCTAAACTGTTAGCTACAGTTAGACCGGTAGGTCTGGGGTGACAAATGTCGTACCATTCCGACGCCTGAAGAACGCCGTACAAGCCACTACTCGCTAGTATGGTTATAATAACTCACATGCGGTATTAACTAATACATTTGGTTTACGGAGCTAACTTACATTCAACCAGTTTTATTAAATAATAAAACTACACTACACTATTTCATAGTACAGTTGGTAGTTCCAGATATATACATTCAAGGGGTTTTACACAGAATACAACTACAGTCCACTATATTCAGTATAGTACAACTTACATTTCGGGGAACATATATTCAAATAGTTTTATAATTAGTAAAACTACTTTCAAGTGCAATAATATTCATACATTCTCGGTCTTAGGGTATTTAAGACTACAATTTATTTTACAAGAAAATATTGGATTTTCAGGCATCACATTCATTCATTTTACAAGGAAAAACAACAGATTTCTCATACAAACGCTTACGAACTTACCAACTTAATTGTTGATATTTTTCAAAACTACTTGTATTATCAGGGAATCACTAAGACAAGTAAGAACAAGCTTTTGAAGATGAGATGCTAAGATGTCGGTCAAGTCTTATATCATCATATTGCAATTGATTTTTGAAACATGTAATATTTACAAACCATGTAACTTTATCAATTATATATATGATGGTTGTGTTTGCTTTGATCTCTATTATGCAATTGTTGTGATACTATAAATGACGTCATCCACCCTCGGACGTTTCCGTCGTTTACTCGGTTCGGGGGTGTGACAAATAATATAAAGATAAGAGTGATATAAATGATATGGAGTGAAGAGTATTTTCCTTAGTATGTAACTATAATGATGATTATTTCTTTGGTATATGGTATAGAAGTTGTTATGTTATGATTTGACGTTGATGTGACAATATTTTTGGCGTGGTGGGAATGTGGTTATACCCACGATCTTAAGTTTCATTAAGTTTGGTCGATTAAGATTTCTATCTATATAGTTTTATGGTTTAAATAATATTAGTAATGGTGGGAATGTGGTTATACCCACGATCTTAAGTTTCATTAAGTTTGACCGATTAAGATTTCTGTCTATATAGTTTTATGGTTTAAGTAATATTAGTAATATTTGGCTGATTAAAGGTTATAATTATGTCAATATATTATATAAAAGACGTAAATCTGTAACGAGGAAAATCCTCGATAAGGATCTATATTCTTCATTAAGGATGAGGATGCCGATGCATATATATTCGTGATGTGGTTGACGACGAAGATAGGGATGGAGACCATATCCTTGTATCTCCGTCCCCTCGTTGCCATCTTTACTCACATAATTAAAACTTATTCAAAAAAAGTGTTTAGGAAACTCAAGTATTTTTTAAAATAGTCTTTTAATTACCTTCAAATAGGAGATTTTAAAAACCATGTAAAATTTGATTTTTTAGAACTTTTTTTTTTAGCTTTTTAACTATATAGCTGCTTCAAAGGGAGATTTTAAGTCAAATATTTTTTAATTTATTATTTTATTGATTTTTTCATCACAAAAAGATAATCTAAACATTTTTTTAAACTCATTTTGCATCACCATAAATGAATAAAAACTTTTGTCCAAATACTCTTTTAATGTTAAAAAAAATCATAAATACCCCTTAAAACCAAAAGACCATTTATGTAATTTACTATAATATTTGTTTTAGCACAAGGGTTTTTCTAATTTAATAATTTATCTTAATAGATATTGAAAAATATACTTTTTTTTAGACAAAATTGCAAAAATGGTCCCTGTGGTATGCATTATTTTGGGGTTTTAGTCAAAACCATGATTTTTTGGCTTCGTGGTCCTTTTGGACTAGTTTGCATGTGAAAATGGTCCCTCCGAAAATTGAAATGACTAAATTGCCCTCTTGATATATTTTTTATATTTTTTTCTATTTAATTTAATGTTTTATTAATAATAAAATGGGACCCACACCCCATTCTCTCTCTCTCCGTTTTGCCTCCAAGAAACTCTGTCGGAGGTGATGCGTTTTTCGGCCACCACCAAGGGCAACATACCCTTCCTTTCTCCTTCTTCAATCCCAGCTGCCAAACACCTCTGTAATTTTCAAGAAGCACCACCCAAACACCCCTGCCCCTTCGTGTTTAACTGTCGGCGGGAGGAGGAAAGTGATGGGTTTTGAGCATTCTAACACTTCCTAAGTGTACATGCAACCCTAATAACCTTGAATCTATGTTTTCTCTATATACATGCAAATTTCTTTTTCAAGGTTATTTCCTAACTAACATGGCATGGGGATTACATAAAACATAAAAACTAGTAGAAATACATACCTTGTTGTTGCTTGGGTTCCTTCAAGACTTTGTGAGCCTAGCACCCCAAATGTTGTGCCTCAAATGCTTCACACAACACCACAAGACTTGGAATAACTTGAGATAATACTTCTAGCACTCAAAATCGGTTATGCCCTCTCTAGTAACACTAGGTCCACTAGGTCACCATTTTGCTAGCCATAGGGTTCCTTTTATAGTGTTGTCACAATTAGGGTTTACACATGAATGCCCTTAATTGTCATGACTCTTGATTTCCCATGACCCATGGATTTGTAACTCCCATGGACTATCCATGGAGCTCCATTTGGTTACATCCATAACCCATAAACCATGGATCATTAATCCACCATAAAAGAATTGATGATTGTCATAATCAACCCTATATATTTAATTAGTCTCACTTTGATCACCAAATTAATCCTAGATTAATACTTGATCAATACTAATTAAATAATACTATTATTAATATATTAGAACTTATAATATATTAATAATCATAAGTGCCTTATTCTCTCATTTAGTCTATCCAAGTATTGCAATGCCATGCAACCCAAATGGACCATGCCGGGTCGGGTCAAGTACATACCAAATAAAGTTATGGACTTAGACACTATATCCAACAGTCTCCCACTTGGATAAGTCTAATAACTATATTTGCAAATATGACTTCAAAATCCGACTAGCAATCGTAGCTCTTTCAAAGTCTCTCGGAACTGAGATGATGATGATACGCCATTTAAGATAAGTGATCATATAATCCTCTGTTCTCATGATATCAGCCGGACAAACACATGGAAGATGGTCTTACTTATTGTCCAACATTTGTTTCTCGATCTCTGATTTGTTTCGACATAGAACTAAATTGAACACATCAATTAGGTTCTGACCGGGCCCGGTACATAGGTCAAAACCAAATCATCGAGGGGCCCAGATATCGCTTCTATTTCTAGAAGGAATATATAAACTTCGACTGATATGCTTGTACTAACTACTTGTTGAATTATTCACAAAGGCATGTTTTATAACATCGAGTTACCAATGCGTTTTCGTACAATCAATGAATAACCAACTCATAGTCAACAACTCATATCTCTAGGTTTGAAGATTTATATGATATTACCGTATCACGATCACTCGAGATAAATTCCATGAAGTGATGCAAGTGAGCGTGGGTTGGATCCAATACTCAGCCCTTATGAGTACTCATGAATGTTGTAGCAACCATTGCATTGTCCAAAGCACTTTTAGACAAATCATACAAGCCAAATTCATGACAGTCTTAAATCAATACTTACTTCCAAAGTTTGACTGACTGTGGATGGTTTGAATAATAACATAATTATTCTGGAAGTAAAAACATGCAAAATTGAAACATAGTAAACAATCAACACAAGATAGTAACACCTTACTCATAAATAAATAACAACTTTTATTTATCATCAAATGTCAATTACATTTTACAAGTTTCAGGAATCTAATTATTGAAACTAATATCATCCTTCAGCCCAATGCGCCTCGCATGCTGTAAATGCTTAACCCTGCTCAGTCCCTTCGTGAGGGGATCTGCCGGGTTCTCATCTGATGATACCCTCTTAGCCACGAGGAGTCCTTCTTCTATTCGATGTCTGATGAAATGGTATTTTCTGTCAATGTGCCTAGATCTCCCATGATCTCTTGGTTCCTTAGCCAAAGCAACCGCACTTTCGCTGTCACAGAAAATTTCCATTGGCTCTTTTATAGCTGGTACAACTCCAAGGTCTCCGATGAAGTTCTTTAGCCATATCGCCTCCTTAGCTGCTTCACTTGCTGCTATGTACTCTGATTCACAAGTAGAATCAGCTACTGTATCCTGCTTGGAACTTTTCCAAGTAATTGCCCCTCCATTTAGGATAAAGACCCAGCCCGACTGAGAGCGGAAATTATCCCTATCAGTCTGGAAGCTAGCATCGCTATATCCTTCCACTCTCAAGTCATCACTGCCTCCGAGGGTAAGGACCCAATCCTTAGTCCTCCGCAGATACTTGAGAATGTTCTTTACCGCTGTCCAGTGTGCCTTGCCAGGGTTCCCTTGATATCTACTGACCATGCTCAAAGCAAAGGCCACATCAGGGCGAGTACAAGTCATAGCATACATGATCGAGCCCACAGCGGAAGCATATGGTATATAACTCATCTCAGCTATCTCAGCCTCTGTACTCGGACTCTGAGTCTTACTTAGCTTGGCATTACTCTGGATTGGTAATTCTCCTTTCTTGGATTCTTGCATGCTGAACCTCTTCAGCACCTTATCCAAGTAAGTACTTTGACTAAGCCCAATTAGTCTCTTACTCCTATCTCTCAATATCCTTATCCCTAGGATATAGGCAGCTTCCCCAAGGTCCTTCATAGCGAAACACTTCCCAAGCCAGGACTTAACCTCCTGCAAGGTTTGGACGTCGTTTCCTATGAGAAGTATGTTGGATTAGTGTCTAAGACCGTAACCATATTTGGTAAGTACTTGACCCGATTGTGCATGGTCCTTTTGGGTTGCCTTCACCAAAGCAACTTGACTGGAGAAATAATAGAGAAAGAGGTTATTATGATTTATTAATATGTTATAAGAATAACATATTAAAGGAGAAATCATATTTGTTTAATTAATATTGGTCAATAATTAATTAAGAATTAATTTTGTGATCAAATGTAATTAATTAAACTAGAGGGGCTGAATTGTAATTATGTGATAGTTACAAAATAGGGTAAGGATTATCCCAAGGATAGGTTGGACGAATTTAAGGTGATAAGGCCTTAGAATTCGTCCATGATAAGGATTCAAGGCTTATCTTATGGGTTGCTTGGTGGGCAAGCAACTAGATAAGGATAAGGACTGAAACTCTAATCTTTACACCTATATAAACACCCATTTGGCTCATGAATTTGTATATACCTTCCCAAGGCTTCTTAGGGACGAATTTTTATACCTCTCCTCTCTCTCTATATCATCTCCAATTGCTTGTGGTGTTTGTGAGCCATTAGAGGCACTACACTTGTGGTGCTTGCTTTCAAGACTTATGGTTTTGAAGATTTAAGTTGTTATTACAATATAACAACAAGAGGTATGTAATCTAACCTTTTTGGTTAATTTCGAAAATAGTAAGCATCATTAGGGTTTTATTATGTGTTCATAATGTTGTATAACTAATAGTGATAACATAGATCCAACTCTAGGGTTGCATGCACACATAGGATTGTTTGTATAAAACCCATCAGTGGTATCAGAGACTTTGGTTAACTTGTTTTCAATTAGTATTATTCAATTGTATAAACTTGACATATTAGGGTTTATTGCCAATAAACCCTAGGAGGCTAGGATTTTCGAGATTAGGGTTTGCAAACCCTAATTTGCAAAAGTTTGAATAAGATTTTCAAACCCTTTCCTTAAACCTTTAAATTTCGAAATCTAGGGTTTGTCTTAATCCCTTGATTTTCGAAATTGGCCTCCTCCCCTAGATAAGATCCTAAATTTTAGGGATTTGGATTATCCTATATCTTGTAATTATCCTTTAATGGTTATATATGGTAATTAAAGATTTTGAATTATCCTATCCCATGATTTTCGAATTTTAGAAGGATTAAAAGGATTAGGATAAATTAATTGTTTAATTGGTAATTATCCTTCATGATTTAGATAATCCCTTATGATTTAATAATTTAAATTAATAGTTTAATTCAAGATAATTATTAAATCAAGAGTTTTAATATTTAAAATTTTAATTTAAATAGTATTAAATTTCGAAAATTTTAAAGTGAAATTAAAACCTAATTGTTTTGAAAAGTTTCAAAACTTGCCCTCAAGTTTTGGAATTTAAATTGTTTGATTAAAAGGTTTAATTTTGAAAAAGTCTAAATTCTAAAACCCTAATTTTGAAAAATTCATATTACACCCTTATGGTTTTATTAAATTAGTTAAGTGTATAACTAAAAGAGAGTTAATAAATCCATAATGATATGGTTTATATTTAATTAAATTAAAAGTGTAATTTATAAAATTAAACCACCTAGTATTTTAAAAGTGTAAAATACATCCTTATACTATATATATAACATTGAAAGTCTAATATTATATATGTATAACTAAAATGCTAGTCTTACCGTTAGTAGGCCTCATTCACAAAGCCGATCTATAAAGGGGGTATAAGGTTATGGCCTATAAAATGCCCGTTTAATGGGTGTCCACTCTCACCCACCGCTTCCTTGATTGGTGGAGGGTCGTTAGCCGAACGGGTAGGATAGGGCAAACCCTTTCCATTAAAAGTATAATGAAGTATAAAGTAACTAAATGTTTTTACAAAATTCCCAATCTTAGTTACTTTAGGCAAAAGTGAATTGATGCAATCCCATGAAATTACACTTTGTGCCCTTGCAAAGACGTTAGTGGAGCGCGTGTGGTTAACCGGCACACTAAATGGTTCTAAGCAAAGGTAGCAAAGGATGACTCATTGTTTGTCATAGTTCGGTGGAGCGTGTGTGGTTAACCGGCACATCGAATAGGTGACTGTAACATTGGGGGCACCATGTAAGTTTGCATGGTTATTCACACCCTGTTTTGTGATCCTCGGCATCCCAGTCACAAATCGAGGGGCATATCGAGATTTAAACATGCCATTGAAAAGTTCAATGAATCTCAAAAGATCTAGGAATTTTCAATAGATTTAAAACTTAAATTTCTTTTTCGTTTTTCAAGGTGGAAATTAGTGAATCGTCATTCACTTACCTTCAAATGTTCTGCAATTTGGGTTACGGCATCCCTCTCCCAAATTGTAGAGTATTGTGTTGGGTCCTAGCCTTAATATCTCATTTGGGTGATTTATTAAGGATTCAATCAATCAACTAACTTGAATTTTTTCTCCCGTTTTGTAGATGTCAAAGTATGACAACTATGGTCTTCCCAAATCCCGTGGAACAAGCTTTTCACATGAAAATGATATTCCATGATTCGTTCGGGGAACAAGAGATCATGCTTCACTTCCTCCTCCTATTATTCTCCCTAACCCACAAGTTCAAAAGATTGAAAAGTTCAAACTCACTCAAGTCCTTTTGGCAAGTAAACATGAAGAAGGAAAATCAGTGTGTGCACACGTCCTAGAGATGAAGTCACACATTGATAAGTTGAGAATGTTGGGATCGGTTGTCTGTGAGGAGCTGGCTGTTGACTGGGTCCTTTAGTCACTTCCTGAATCATGTAGTGAGTTCGTTAGAGAGTACTATATGATGCATCACAACGTGACCCTCATTGATCTCACCTATTTGCTTATAGCTGTTGAATCAACAATGATTTGGCATGCTGGTCAAGCAAATTTGTCTGGTGAGTCAAACTCCCAAACTGCAATGGGCACTGGCAACATCGGAAGTCTAGAAAGAACTAAGTCTATGATTGTCCGATGTGCTGTGCCAAAGGAGTCCATTTGATTTTATTGCCAAGAGAAGGGACATTGGAGACGAAGCTGCCCTAACTACCTGAGAAATCTAAGAGATGGGAGAGTCAAGATGCATGGCTCTACTTCAGGTAAAATCCATTAACTAACTCTTTTAAGTTCCTATTCTAGATTCTTAATACATAATGTGATAAGATTACATTTTGATGTTTTATAGGATCGAAGAAAAGAGAGGAAGCTTAAGGGAAGAAGTGAGCTGAATCTAATCGTGAAGAAATGGATTTCGATCGCATTGCTTGAAGATTAGAATTTTGAGCTACTACTTGGAGTTAGAATAGATTGCTATGAAATATGTATTAACATAGTTTTTCAATTAAATTGCATTGTAAGGACAAATTTTTCCGCAATAAAATAAATTTTGATTTTATATTATTTATTTATCCTTGCAATGGCGTGTATGAAAAAATTGATGTTTGTAAGTTTCTATTATTAGCAATAATGGATTTGATTCTTAATTGTATCATTTGTGGAAAGGTCAAGAATTTACCAAATAGGGAAAGTTTCTCATCGCCCAAGTTTCAATTGGATAGAAACTTGGAATCATACAACTTGATTGCATGATGAATGAGAAATTTCATATTTGGAAATTTAGACAAATTCTTTGACAAAGTGTCAAGTGTAGGACTAGGAGATCGAGTACACAAAGTTGTGTGTTGATCAAATCCACCACAAGAGTAACAAAGATATTCGTCATGATTTACTAAGGTTAAGTAAATATGATTATACTCATAAGATTAAGTGTAATTCTGAGTTGATTGAAAGAGCTTCAATCAATAGCAGAACGAATAAGAAGAATCAAGTAAGCAGAAAGATAAAAGTTTCTCTATTCTAAGAAGAAAGGAGAGTACCTTTTATTATGTTTTATGATAGGTCTTAATGATGAAGAACCATATCTCAATTAATCTTCTAAGTGAGTCTTAGTGCAATTGTATGTCTGAGAAGAGGAATCAAGAATTGAAGAAATGGTTAAATCAAGAAGTCAATCATACTTCGTTCCAAAAACAAGTCTTAGAGTTAAGATTGTGACATTGAGTGACAAGTCTTAAGAAGGTTTATAACATTCATCAAATGTGGAAAGTTGTGATGTCTTGGATAAGACAAAGACCAACTAGGACAAATTTTGTGAAGTGTTTTGTCTTGATAAAAGCTACACTAACTCTTGAATATTTGTTTGTCGAGAAATGTTTATTGACAAGAGAATCTTATATCTCAAGGAGTCAGTGGGAGTCTTAATGGTCTTGAAAGGTTTCAAGAACAAATCAAGAATAAACCTTATCATTCATCACTAGCACACGACTTGAGGTTTACAACCTATCGTGTTAACACTAATTTTATTTCTGTGCCATTCCAATCGAGTTAATTATGCATGTGAGTTCTACGAGTTCTCAATGGATTGTATAGGGGCAAGACACCTTGTTCAATGGAAAGTACATTGAAACGAAGGGGTGAGCTGCTCAATAACTTGGAAGTAATGGTGGGACCCTTGATGGCAAGAAATTAAGAAGAACAAGTTCTATCCATAAGAGTTTGGATTTGTCACTGACATTATCTTGTGATTATGGTTATGACGAATTCACATGGACGGGAATGTATACACCACAAAATCTAAGTGTCATAAGGTTTCTCTCATTCATGAAAATGGTTGTGAGGAAACGCTTTCACTAAGAGAGATTTTGAAGATAACATTATGTAATTTGGGTTTCTCAAATTCAACTATGATTACGGCATACCTCTTCATAGTTCCAATTGTGGGAAATGGCAAATGGGTCTGAACATTTTAGACTTGTTGATATGAGTCCTAGAATCGTTTAGACATATACATATGAGTTGTCCAAGGAAAAGTGTATGAGTTTGAGAAGCTTAGATAAAGTCTTATCAAAGCATCTAGTATTAGAAATATGAACTTAAGAAATTGTTTTCTAGAAGTTCAGCTAATTTCTGAATACATGTCGAAGCTAGTGGAAGCGTAAGTGTTATGCTGGTAAAGAAATAATCATCATGTAAGTGGGAGCATGATTATTATGGTAAGTATTGCCAGTTAGCAATATTAATTATAGAAAACAAGAGTTATACTTTGCAAAGTAGTAAGGGTTGAAAAGTTGTTTTGCTATAATTAAGGGAGAGAATATTGTGCTTCATTTCAAATCTAAAGTTTAGATTGAGAAATTTTAATAAATTTAGTCAAAGGATACATAGTGTCTTCTTAAACTTCGATTATGATTACGGTATCCCTCTTCATAGTTCGAATTGTAAGAACGTGACACATAAAATATTATGGCAGAAGATTGATAGAGTATCGTATCTTTATTATGCATCGTGTCCCATACGCTTCGGGTAAAGGATCGATTGCAATTGTAAGAACGTGACACATAAAATATTATGGCAGAAGATTGATAGAGTATCGTATCTTTATTATGCATCGTGTCCCATACGCTTCGGGTAAAGGATCGATTGCAATTGCTATAATATTTGACCATTCTAAAATTTTTCCAAATGTCTAGCGCATTAAGAGGGAAAAAGGACAAGAATCGGTTTTGACTAAGATAATTAAACAACTATCAAAGGACGACCCAAAAGTTCGCTGAGGATTGGTCGCTTGTAAGTAGTTGGAAGTATGGTATTGAATGGATCATATCGACATTATTATGAATAGATAAGATTCTATTAAGAATGAGTTATCATATGGTAAATATGGAAATGTTTCCATAATTGGGAGTTGGAAATTAAGAATTTACATGATTAGAAAATTTTATGCAAAAGGATGTTCAAAGGAATGTACTTTGAGTGAGAGACATCACATCTATAGAATTGTTCTGTAACAATTTTGATAGAGTACCTTGTGATTTCATTGGCCGAGTCTTTGTGATTTTTGTGCCGTGACTTCACAAGAGGATCATTGCATAAAATATTAGAATTTGACATATTCTAAAAGGTGGCAAGAATTTGGTATTCTTACACTAATTATAAGGATTGGGGATTGTGAAATGAGTTGCATTTGAAAAGTTTCAATTAATCTATTTCACAAAGTATGGACCATAGGAAACCAAAGTGTGCATGCTTTGAGCATGGGACAATTGTGGTTATGATTCGAGTTATAAAGTTGATTATCTGAAACATTAAACAATGAATAATGAGTAATCGATATGGTGATAAATGAAAGGTGTTTTATTTATACTCAAAGGTTTGAGACCATATAGGATTAGTATTATTCTTGTGTTTCTCTTTGCATGTTTTGACTTCCAGAATAATTGAGTTTATTAAGAATAATCGAATTAATCAAACGGTCTGCAGTCGTTCATATGTTGGAAGTAGGTATGAATGAAGACTGTCATGAATTGGTTTGTAGATTGTCTAAAGTGTATTAGACATAGCAAAGGTTTGCTGCAACGTTCATGAGTGCTTATGAATATGATTTTGAGCATTGGATTAAACCCACGCTCACTTGGATCGCTTCATGGATTTTATCACGAGCGATTGGTGAGACGATAATATCTTGTATTCTTGAAACCGAGATGTGTGAGTTGTATCTTGCGAATCGGTTACACATTGATAATATGTAAACGCACCAGTAACTTGGTGTTATAAAACTTATTGTTGTGTGTGATTTGGTGAGTGAGTGCAAGCAAACATTGAGTCGAAGTTTATCCGTTCCTTTTATCCAAAGTGGGATAAATGCGATATTTGTGGGCCCCTCGATGATTTAGTGATGACAAACGTAAATGCTCGGCCGGGCTAGGGCTAATTTGATTTGTTCAATTAGTCAGTCGTCGTAAATCGGAAATCGGGAAACAACACATAGACTGAGAGAATGATTTCAATCCATGTCTCACGTCTATACGATATCTAGAATGGAGGAATATATGATCCCTTATCTAAAGGACAGGTTACTGATAAGATCAGAGTTCGACAGCGTCTTTGAGAGCTATGATTGCTAATCGGGTAGTACTTACTATTATAGTTACTAGACTTATCCAAGTGGGAGACTGTTGGATTAGTGTCTAAGACCGTAACCATATTTGGTAAGTACTTGACCCGATTGTGCATGGTCCTTTTGGGTTGCCTTCACCAAAGCAACTTGACTGGAGAAATAATAGAGAAAGAGGTTATTATGATTTATTAATATGTTATAAGAATAACATATTAAAGGAGAAATCATATTTGTTTAATTAATATTGGTCAATAATTAATTAAGAATTAATTTTGTGATCAAATGTAATTAATTAAACTAGAGGGACTGAATTGTAATTATGTGATAGTTACAAAATAGGGTAAGGATTATCCCAAGGATAGGTTGGACGAATTTAAGGTGATAAGGCCTTAGAATTCGTCCATGATAAGGATTCAAGGCTTATCTTATGGGTTGCTTGGTGGGCAAGCAACTAGATAAGGATAAGGACTGAAACTCTAATCTTTACACCTATATAAACACCCATTTGGCTCATGAATTCGTATATACCTTCCCAAGGCTTCTTAGGGACGAATTTTTATACCTCTCCTCTCTCTCTATATCATCTCCAATTGCTTGTGGTGTTTGTGAGCCATTAGAGGCACTACACTTGTGGTGCTTGCTTTCAAGACTTATGGTTTTGAAGATTTAAGTTGTTATTACAATATAACAACAAGAGGTATGTAATCTAACCTTTTTGGTTAATTTCGAAAATAGTAAGCATCATTAGGGTTTTATTGTGTGTTCATAATGTTGTATAACTAATAGTGATAACATATATCCAACTCTAGGGTTGCATGCACACATAGGATTGTTTGTATAAAACCCATCAAAGTATGTCATCCACATACAACACCAAGAAGCTAACTATGCTCCCACTAGCCCTGACATACACACAAGACTCATCCTCACTCCTAGAAAAGCCAAACTCTTTGACTTTCTCATCAAAGCAAAGATTCCATCTGCGAGATGCTTGTTTCAATCCATAAATGGATTTATCAAGCTTACACACTCTATTAGGGTATCTTGTATCGACAAAACCCTCTGGTTGAGCCATGTAAACATCCTCAGCCAACTTTCCATTAAGGAAAGCGGTTTTGACATCCATTTGCCATATTTCATAATCATGAAATGCAGCTATGGCTAACAATACTCTAATAGACTTAATCTTAGCTACTGGTGAGAAGGTCTCATCATAGTCAACTCCCGGAGTTTGAGTAAAGCCCTTCGCAACCAGTCGCGCTTTGTAAGTATGTACCTTCCCATCCATGTTGGTCTTCTTCTTGAAGATCCATTTGCACCCAACTGTCTTACGACCTGGTACATTGTCAACCAAGTTCCAAACTTGATTGTCATACATGGACTGAATCTCGCTGTCCATAGCCTCCTTCCATTTAGCAGACTCAGGGCCTGCCATGGCTTCCCTGTAATTATTAGGTTCATCCAAATCTATTAGTGTACTATCACTAATAAATGTATCACCTTCAGTGGTGATGTGATAACCATAATAAAAATCAGGTGTGTTCCTCACCCTAGTGGAACGTCTTGGAGGTACAGACTCATCTATCGGATCAACAGGAGTTTCCTCCTCAGGTTGGTCGATAGCATTTGAGGTTCCTTCACCACTTGACTCTTGAAGCTCTTCAAGGTCAATTTGCCTCCCACTGTCCCCTTGGCTTATGAATTCTCTCTCACGAAAGACTCCTCTTCTTGCTACAAAAATCACATTATCACTGGGTCTGTAGAAGAGGTAACCAAAGGATCTTTGTGGGTAGCCGATGAAAATACACCTCTCACTTCGAGGTTCAAGCTTATCATGAGTCTCACGCCTCACGAAAGCTTCACAACCCGAAATCTTGATGTGGTCCAAATTGGGAACTTTCCCAGTCCACATCTCGTGAGGTGTTTTGGCAACCTTTTTAGTAGGGACTAGATTAAGGATATGGGCGGCAGTCTCTAAGGCATACCCCCAGAAAGAGATTGGTAACGAAGCTCGACTCATCATGGAACGAACCATATCCAACAAGGTTCGATTGCGCCTCTCAGCTACACCATTCAACTGTGGTGTTCTGGGAGGTGTCAATTGTGAGACAATCCCACATTCCTTAAGATAGTCAAGGAACTCAATGCTAAGATACTCTCCTCCCCGATCAGATCGGAGCATCTTGATGTTCCTGCCCAATTGATTCTCCACTTCCTGCTTAAACTCTTTGAACTTTTCAAAGGTTTCTGACTTATGCTTGATTAAGTAAATATATCCATATCTACTGTAATCATCAGTAAAAGTCACATAATAGCGATTAGCATCCCTTGTAGCAACTCTGAAGGGCCCACACACATCCGTGTGTACAAGGTCCAACAAACCTTCACCCCTATCACAAGTACCTGTGAAGGGTGACTTTGTCATTTTTCCAAGTAAACAAGACTCGCAACTATCATCTGACTTGAGGTCAAATGATTCCAAGACTCCAGCCTTTTGGAGTTGGCCTATGCGCTTCTTGTTAACATGTCCAAGACGACAATGCCACAAGGATGCTTTATCCAAGCTATCTGAAGAATCAATATACAACACATTATTTCCTAGATTGTCTACAACATTCACAGCTTCATATACACCATCACAAGGTAATGCTTTAAAGTAAAATACGTCATTGTAATAAACATTAATAGCACCATTTTTATTATCAAATGAAAATGAAAAACCTTGTTTGTACAAGCCATGAAAAGAAATAATATTTCTCGCCATTTCGGGCGAGTAACAACACTTATTCAAATCTAACATTAACCCATTATTAAGCAATAAAGAATAAACTCCTATATTGGTAACATGTGATGCTTTCCTGTTGCCCATGACTAAGTTTATCTTCCCGTGCTCCACTTGCTCACTTCTTCTTAGTGCCTGCAAATCAGTACAGATGTGAATACCACAACCTGTATCAAGCACCCAAGAATTAGCATTAGATGAGTTGTTAGACAATATTGTGTAAATACCTGTATGGGTGGGTTTAACCTTCCCATCCTTTAGATCTTGCAGATATTTAGGGCAGCTTCGCTTGAAGTGTCCCTTATCCTGGCAATAGAAGCACTGTGCTTCCTTTGGGTTTGAAGAAGGAGTAATGGGACCTTTCTTTGTCCCACTTGAAGAGGAACCATCAAGAGTCTTACCCTTGGTACCCTTCGAAGGGTTTTTCCTCTTCTTACCCTTTCCCTGCCCAATAGCCAGAACAGGGGCTGTTGAAGGAGTAGAAGTAGCAACCGCTTTCCCCTTAAGGCCATTTTCAGCTGTCCTTAAGAGTCCTTGAAGTTTGCTAAGTGTGACTTCCTCCTTGTTCATATGATAAGTCATACGAAACTGATCATAACTTGGAGGTAAGGAATGGAGAATGATGTCAATCGCCATTTCCTCAGGAAAGTCAACATTTAGCTTCAGCAACCGGCCAACGAACCTTTGCATCTTCTGCAAGTGACCGGTGATGGGTTCACCATCCTTCATCCTTGCGGTTATCATGGAGGAGATGATTTCATACCTCTCCTGACGCGCGCTCTGATGGTACCTTTCCATCAGATCCAGTTGCATCTCATAGGGGTAGAAATCTTCATAGGATTTTTGAAGTTCAGGAGTCATGGTGGCCATCATGATGCATGCTACTTTAGTAGCATCCTTTTCATGTGCAACAAACTTCGCAAACTCTTCAGGAGTAGCAGTGGCTTCACTCACAACCTTAAGCTCCCTATCGAGGACATATTCTTTGTCCTCATAGCGGGTAATCATTCTGATGTTTCTGATCCACTCATTGAAATTGGATCCATCAAAGATGACCTTACCACACAAGTTTATAAGGGAAAAGGAGCCTGTTGGGTTTGAGCCAGAAGCATTGTTGGAAGACATCTGAAAGGAAAGAAAGACAAGTTTCATTAGATTAGGAATCCTTAATAATTCACCCAAATGAAATATTAAGGCTAGGATCCAACAAACTATTTATAGTTGGAAGAGGGATGCCGTAATCCATACTATAAAATATTTGAAGGTAGGTAAATGACGATTTACCAATTTCCACCATAAGAACGAAATATTTTATTATTAGGTTTTATTGGTTTTTAAACTCCTAGATCTTTTGAGATACATTGAACTTTTCAATGGCATGTTTGAATCTCGATTGTGCCCTCTCAAGTTTGTGACTGGGATGCCGAGGATCACAAACAAGGTGTGAATAACCATACAAATTGACTTGGTACCCTCAACAATATTACCTAATCGATGTGCCGGTTAACCACACACGCTCCACCGATCTATAATAAGGTCAAGTTACCCTTTGCCACTCTTACTAGTCCATGTTAGTGTGCCGGTTAACCACACACGCTCCACTAACGACTTGGTAAGGTACAAAGTGTAATTTTATGGGCTAGCACCAATTTCACATTTTCCTAAAGTAACTAAGATTGGGAATTTATAATGTATAGTTACTTTATAATTCATTATACTTTAACGAGTATTTAAAGTCGTATCCTACCCGTTCGGCTAACGACCCTCCACCGATAAAGGAAGCGGTGGGTGAGAGTGGACACCCATTAAGTCACCATTTTATAGGCAACAACCTTATACCCCCCTTATAGACCGGCTTCGTGAATGAGGCCTACTAACGGTAAGAATGACATATTCTTATACATATCTATATAATAAAATTATAATAATAGTATAAGTGTTGATTTTTAAACCTTTTAAAAATCTAAGGTTTAATTTGGAATTAAAGTATTAAAGTGTAAGACTTTTCAAATTCCAAAACTTGAGGGCAAGATTTGAAACTATTCCAAGTCTCTTCAATTTGTAACTTATGAGTTTTAATGGTTCATAAAAATGAAGACTCTTCATTTTATGAAACCTCTTTAGTTCTTTAATCATAATTAAAAGAAGTGACTCTTGGTTATCCATAACTTGAGGACAAGTTATGGACACCATCATAGCCATTAAGATCATGAATTAAACACACATGGTGGTTACACATAATTCCTATGATCTTCTAAAAACTCATAAGAACACAAATTCATGTCAAGCAATTTCAAGAAATCATATAAACATATACAATACTTGAAAATTGATAAAAGTCATGTAAAATGGGTTAACATAATCATTATCATTTTGAAAAACAGATTTTACAAGTCCAAAACAGATTGGGATAATGATCTTAATCCATTTCCAGCAACAAAACTCGAAAAAACTGCCCAGCACGCTCCTACTCGCCGAGTGCACTATTCTACTCGGCTAGTAGAATGAATTTTTTCATGGACTCGGCGAGTCCTCCCCATGGACTCGGCGAGTCCAGTCGTCAGAATGCAGAATTTTCGATTTTTAAGCAGTTTTGCATCAAGTATACAGAAAACAAACCTGGCTCTGATACCACTGATGGGTTTTGAGCATTCTAACACTTCCTAAGTGTACATGCAACCCTAATAACCTTGAATCTATGTTTTCTCTATATACATGCAAATTTCTTTTTCAAGGTTATTTCCTAACTAACATGGCATGGGGATTACATAAAACATAAAAACTAGTAGAAATACATACCTTGTTGTTGCTTGGGTTCCTTCAAGACTTTGTGAGCCTAGCACCCCAAATGTTGTGCCTCAAATGCTTCACACAACACCACAAGACTTGGAATAACTTGAGATAATACTTCTAGCACTCAAAATCGGTTATGCCCTCTCTAGTAACACTAGGTCCACTAGGTCACCATTTTGCTAGCCATAGGGTTCCTTTTATAGTGTTGTCACAATTAGGGTTTACACATGAATGCCCTTAATTGTCATGACTCTTGATTTCCCATGACCCATGGATTTGTAACTCCCATGGACTATCCATGGAGCTCCATTTGGTTACATCCATAACCCATAAACCATGGATCATTAATCCACCATAAAAGAATTGATGATTGTCATAATCAACCCTATATATTTAATTAGTCTCACTTTGATCACCAAATTAATCCTAGATTAATACTTGATCAATACTAATTAAATAATACTATTATTAATATATTAGAACTTATAATATATTAATAATCATAAGTGCCTTATTCTCTCATTTAGTCTATCCAAGTATTGCAATGCCATACAACCCAAATGGACCATGCCGGGTCGGGTCAAGTACATACCAAATAAAGTTATGGACTTAGACACTATATCCAACAGAAAGAAGCCAAGGGAAGCCGCCAGAGCAGCCTCTGTTTCCTTCGTGATTCACCACCGGAAAATCGACTCCCATCCTCCCTCGTTCTTTCCTGTCGAACAACAACATCCAAACACCCCCTGTCCGACGCTGCTACTGCTACTTTGTTCATTCTTTTTCTTTACTGCCGACGACAAGAAAGGATCCCACGAGGGCTCGCCGAAGAGAAAATATCCCCTCCACCATTTGCTCATCGACTCCACGGCAAAACACCCTCGAAGATCCTTGCTCCCTTTGCTCATCGGAGACGCCGACTACTGCCCCTCGTCGACGTACGCAGCCCCTTCTGCCATTTTTCGGTGCTACTATTTGTTGCTTACCTTCCCCTCGATCTGTGGCTGCCGACGACAAAGTCAAGCCAAAAGGATCGTCGTAAAAACGGGTTCCCTTCCCCCTTGACATAGCTACCATCACAGGTGGCTGGAATGGAGGCAATAGCCTCCTTTCTTTTGTTTTGTTTTTCTGGTGAGTCGAAGAAGAAAAGAGGGAGAAAGGAATCAAGAATTAGCAACAGAAGATGAGGGTGTTTAGGTGGTGATTGTCGCAAAAAAAGGGAAGAGGATGATGGGAGCTGTTTGTCTTCCTTGGTGGCCGAAAAACACCGTTTTCGGTGGGTGGTCTTGCCGGAAATCAAGAAGAAAGAAAGAACCGTGTGTGTGTGTGTGTGAGAGAGAGAGAGAGAGAGAGATAATAGGGTGTGGGCCCATTTTATTATTAATAAAACATTAAATTAAATAGAAAAAAATAGAAAAATTATATTAAGAGGGCAATTTAGTCATTTCAATTTGCGGATGAACCATTTTCACATACAAACTAGTTCAAAAGGATCATGAAGCCAAAAAAAATCATGATTTGAACTAAAACTCCCAAAAAATACATTAGTCATTTCAATTTGCGGATGAACCATTTTCACATACAAACTAGTTCAAAATGATCGTGAAGCAAAAAAAAAATCATGATTTGAACCAAAACTCCCAAAAAATACATGACGGGGGTACATTTGCAATTTTGTCTTTTTTTTTTTTTTTTTTTTTTTTAACCCAAAGTACATAAAATATTGGGTTATCTAGTTTATGTGGCTATGGAACCTGTACGTATGGCAAGGAGACCAGTCCACTCTTTCTTCTCTTTTGGATAATATGCCGATGCAGATCCATTCATCCACTCAATTTCCAGTTTTCCATTCTCCTCCGTCAAACGCCCACTGCCCATAACCGTCGTAACAATCAATTATGGCCGCTACGGCCGCCGCCAAGCTCGCTTCTGGCCTCCTTTCCTCCCCTTACACCCAACACCACCGCCGGAAACTACCACTTTTACCATTGCATCATCAGTATTGCCAACCAGGAAAGCATGTAACTCTGGCCCTCCGGAGAAATGGGATAACGTGCAAGGCAGCGGATGTGTCGTCCTCAGGCGTTTCTGAAGATACAAGGAATTGGATACCGGTGGTGCCAGTATCGGCGCTTCCGAAAGGTGAAAGGAGAGTGATAATACAAAATGGAGAGGAGATTCTCCTGTTGTGGTATAAAGATGAGGTGTTTGCTATCGAGAATAGATCACCTGCCGAGGGTGCGTATAGTGAAGGCTTGATCAATGCTAAGCTCACCCAGGTTTTGCTTTCCCCTAATTTCCCCCAAAATTTCTAGGTCGATTTCGAAATCGATGAATGTACTAGTTTAACAACATCAATTGTTCTTCCATTTGTGAGTGATGTTAAGAATGTTGTGCAGGAGGGGTGCATCGTGTGCCCAGCAACTGATAGCACATTCGATTTGCGAAATGGTTCCATCAAAGACTGGTTTCCAAAGAATCCTGTGTTAAGAGTGCTGACACCCGCTTTAAGTAATTTATTTGTTTATCCAGTAAAAGTTGATGGTGAAAATATCTACATAAGCATGGGAAGATCAGCACCATCGGTTGCATCTGCAGAAATCGTGTTTAGTGGAAAGGCTCAACCTGGTATAACCGCTACTGATGTCAACGTGGATGAGGTAACTAACTTTGTTTCCAACTACCAATTATAGCATTGTACTTCTAAGAACTTTTCCACTATATCTGTTTTGGTGTTCAGGTAAGAATGGTGGTTGATGAAGGGTCTGGAGGATTTGGTTTTACAAATAAAAACGAATTGATAAATGGAAAAGCAGCCATTATCGGGTTCCTGTTGCTTTTGGATTTTGAACTTTTGACTGGTAAAGGGATCCTTAAGGGGACAGGCTTCTTGGATTTTCTTTATTCCAACATCAAGTAAGCATTATTACCGAGCCAGTGTGAAAACAAACTGACAGGTAAACTTGTAAGGTATACATCCGTTTTGTTGTGTTTCCAACAGTTTCACAAAGTTTGTGATTGAGTTATATATGTTGGTTTGAACATAAATATAAGCAATGTACTTTATTTTTATTTTTTTTACCTACAAGCAAGCTATACAAAAAAATAGTTGTTCTTCATGTCATATGTATAAATCACACAAATTGGTTTGCATAAAATACTAATGTCCACGAATAGCTCAATCTACGCTGGAATTAAAATCTCACGCCGCGGCTGCTAAGACTTAGAAACATTGCAGGAGTGAAATCGGTACGACTTATTATGCATTTAAAATCCTTATGCTGAGGTAGAAAATATGATAAGAGAACATTACTTCAAAATCACTACAAACGACCCGACCATGATTATTCAAAACATCATTTACAAACACAAACTGCCCTATTCGTCCAATTGCCTTAGCTGAAGTCGAGGAGACATGTGTTGGGTGGTACGAGGTTCTCCTCCAGTGAGAAGTCGTTTTGGTGGTGATGAAGCTTCTAGAAGAGGTCTCCCCGTACCCATAAAAGACGTTGCCCTTACCCCTTGGTTAGACAAAAGGAACCGAAATGTCCATGTCAATACGTCTGGTGCAAACACCCTGTACAGAAGGAATACATCGTACCAGCTTGGGTATTTAACATTAGCACTCCCCCGCACTGCAGCCGATACAATTAACCTTGCAAACTCTTCCACAGGACTACCCGCAGCTTGCACCTTGCGATCATAACAAACAAACACAAATTGTATACCGATTTCATCCAAATAGACCCTTTCAGACAAAACTGGATTATAGACCGAACAAACTTTCAATGGTAACATCTTTTGCACAGACAAGAGATCATCGGCAAGTCCTTGTGCAATTACTTTCCAATTTTTGGGCGGGACAAAAAGTTGCAGTTTTTATCTGGGGACATTAACCACAATCCTAAGGAAGTTGCTAATAGTCATAAGGGTATCGCTAATATACTATAAGCTAGCATTTTAGGTAACTTACTTCTCGTTCTTCCTTCCATTGCATCTCAGCGCCTTCTTCCAACATGAATTTCCCCCGGGCCATTTCGGCACCAATCCAGCCGTGGGTAGCAATTGTGATTCCGACATCACCGTTCAATTCCAACCTCAAAGTCTCATAGAAGTTCACTAGAGCAGCTTTAGCCGCCTAGTCAAGCAAAAGGTAAGATAACTAGAGTTAAAATGTGGTCCCCGTTCATAAAAATTGAAAAAAAAAAAGGAACATAATCGGTTTGTCAACCGGAATGCACTCACAGAATATATACTCATCCTTGGTAGAGGTAACCAATTCTCAACCGCAGCATTAACGACAATCCGCCCGTGATTCTGGCGGAGGTATGGAAGAGCCACATATGTAGGATAAACATTCCCCCAAAAATTGATATCCTGAAATTTAGCAATAAGTGTATGACGTCCATCAATTAAGAAGTTAGATAATGTTCATTGATCGGAATGTCCCTAAGCCGAGTTTGAGTTATACCAACAATATAGGGAACACCGAAGCATCATTTGCTTCCTCGAAATAGAAAGTATGCCCTAAGCTTGCCGTGTTTACCAGATGATCAACTGCAAACAATAAAAAACAAAATGAAATATTTCTTTTCTCTTTCTATTTAGGATTGTTTATATAAAGTGTTGTATGGATAAATGATGTTTATGCACAAATAATGGAGGAATAGATTACTTCGTCCAAAAACACTGATGGTCTCGTTGACGAATCTCCTACACTCGTCTTCTTTGACAACATCTGCAGCCACTATTAAGACGTGCGGTGCACCCAGTCGTTTAGCATTCTCGCTGATTCCATGCAGTCGGTGATCTCTCCGTGCAACTAATACCAGATTTGCTCTCTTCTTTGCATATTCATACGCGATTTGCTGATAACAATGAAAAACTCAACATATTTGAAACTCACAGTGTGCTTGATTATTGAGTTATTGGTGAGCTATGTTTCTCAATTTAGCCCAAACCAGATACTAGAGGTGTTAAGATTACATATACAGACACCACCAACTTATTATAAAAGTCATTTTCATTTCACTAGGACGCCTCTCATCTTCTACAATAATCTCTTTTTTGTTACTTTATCTGTTCAAGTTAACCTTTTTCTAAAAAATAATTATTTTGTCACATAGATTTCAATTAGTTTTATTTAGCAAAAATCTATTATTATAAACAATTCCATTGGTTGACCCTTTTTCTAAAAAAACCTTTTCCTAAATTAACCAATTCATGCAAATCTATGTATTTGATGAAACCCATAATCTAATTTGTTACATTTAATATATCAAATGCCACAAACAAGCAAAACTAAAAAGATACTATATCCACTCCTTTTTATTGAAAAGATATAAATGATAAAATTATTATATATTTTATACAAATAAATAATAATAATAATACAAATATTATACAAACGCTTACAAACCTAATAAGATAAATTAGCCGGAAAAGTTATAATTATTTGAAGTTAAAATAGAATTAGAGGAGTATAATAAAAAAATTATTGAATGAACGGTAAATTGTATACAAAAGCAATAATAACATTTAGTGAATAGCACATGTTATAAACATGAACCTCCACTATACTCGCATGATGTGCGTCCTATGCACATAAAAACACTATTGTTCAAACACTCATTATTAATCGTTGGAAAACCTGTTGATGAATTTGCAACTACTCACATCAACTCAATTTATGATTATTCGATCTGTTTTACTGGAAAGGATCATCTGCATCATTTGATGACTCCTTATCCCATAATCATCTAAAATCCTACATTCAAACACCCTTTAGGCTTTAACCCACTAACGACTTGTTTGATATGAGTGAATATTACGATTTGCAGAATCAAATAGTCCATATGAACCCACTGTATGTTTTTTTTTAACATCAGAAAGAATATTTTTATGTTTGACTAGAGTTTATTTTTTTCTTCAGCTGACCACTGCTTGAGTTCTATAAAGACTATCATGGTTTCGAATTTATTCTATTTATTTGCTTTTTAACCATGATTTTTATCAACCAATCATGGTTAACTAGAAAAATAATCTTCAGTTTGTTTTTCAGTACCGGTAAAACTCGGTGGTTATTGTGGAAAAAGGAAATGATAGTTGTTAACGCCGGCAATCATGTTCATTTTCGTTTAAGAAACTATAATTGTTTATTGTTTACAAGAAGCCGTTCTAGCTCAGTTGGTAGAGCGCGTGGCTTTTAACCACGTGGTCGTGGGTTCGAGTCCCACGGATGGCGGACTTATATTTTTTGGTCTTTATATGATATTTAGTTTTTTGAGTGTGTGCTTATATGGTTTATGATTTATTACTTAATTAATTTTAAAAAAAGCAAACAGGCCGTTCTAGCTCAGTTGGTAGAGCGCGTGGCTTTTAACCACGTGGTCGTGGGTTCGAGTCCCACGGATGGCGAGTTCTTTTTTTTTTAAAGTTTTTTTGTTGCGTATGTGGTCTATTTATTTACACGACGTCATAATACATTAATACTAACCCATTAATTGAAAAGGGAGGAAGCAAGAAATCTCCATAAATCATTTCCAAGATTGAAATTGAGTTCATATAAATTTATTTCGGCTCCAAATTTCATCCATTGCAATAATATAATATGACTACATATGTTGAATCTTAAACTAGATTTTGAAGAAAACAGCAGTTAATTGTTAAACGAATATATAGGTAGGTAAGAACTGAGAGCATACCTCGCCGATTCCAGAAGAAGCTCCGGTGACGATGACAACTTTGTTATACATATCTTCATGATAAAGAAAAGAATAGTAAAGCCATTCACAGGTGTTGATGAAAGTAAGTGCCGGCCATGAGAAGGCCAGCATCACTAGACTTGCAGGTGGTACAACCCAATTAAGCACAGAATTGATCGTATCCATCATCACCATATGTCACCAACACCAAAACAAACACCTTACAAATTAAGATATGCTTTGCTGAGTGAGAGAGAAATAGAGAAGATCGAGTGGATGGTTGGATAGATAATAAACAATTTCAATGATTATGAAAAATTAAAGCGGCGAGTGACGACGAATCCAGAAGAGAAATGAGCTGCCTGCTGCTGTTGCTACTGGCAGTAAGGTGGTGGTGGTCATGCATGCGAGGAACACGTGTTGCCTTCTCAGGCTGGTGTCGTGACGGAGTGGGATGTTGGATGACGCTACCGGCACTGTCCCCAAGACAGATTATTGTCATGTTATGTTATAAAAACCAAAAGCATCTTACGACAAATTTGATAATTTTAGAAAGACTTATTTTTCCACCAACCTTTTTAATAAAAATTCCGAGTTCATTCTCTATGTAAAATACTTTATAAAAATCTTCATCTATTTTGTCATTAATTTCCTAAAGACATGTCATATTTTTAAAAGAAATATTTCTTGACGATAATAAATAAAAATATTCTAGAATATTTATATTAACCTTAATTAATTAGTCAACATAATAAACATTTGAAGTTCAAGTATAATTAATAGAGTAAAATGATTGTTTAATAAATTTGTTAGGCACAAAACCAAAAAAAACTCTAAGCAGAAGGAATATTTTTGAGAATACAAGGACTAAAATAACAAAAGTTTAGAATTAAAGGACTAACTCTGTAAATCTAACAGGTATTTAAACTAGAAGTACTTTTGTTCCCGCCATAAAAACCGTTCCTCACAAATACAATCTATCTGCAAAAGAAAATCTTTGGTTGAGCTGATTTCAAGGGTTTCAATTCTGCTGTTTAACAATGGCCTTAATTTCGGAACCTAGTTTTCCATGTTTTTCTGTAAGTAATTAAACTATTATCCAGTTTTATTTAACTAACATGTATGCTCTTAATTTCTTTATATCATAATGGATGGGTATCCAATAATGCTGTTGTATTTGTTTATAAGTTTTCCATTTTTGGCTTTTCAGAAAAATGCTTTCGTCAAATCTGTTATAAAATTCAGATACGAAGCAAAATCCAGCAAGGGAAAAGCTTTTGGAACCCCCAAATCACCTTCTGGGTTATCTCACAGAAACGACCAGAAATCCAATCATCAGATTTCACATACAAATTATTCATATACATATTTATATGATTTAATTTGTGTGGATCTGATGCAAGATTTCTGGTTTGTGTTCTGAACATATCTTCCCTTCCGTTATTAATTTCTTTTTTTTTGTTGATTGTAATCAATCAATCTGTTTTCATCCCTGGTAGCACTGATCTGAATCATTCAAAATGGTATGTTGTTAACTATTACACCAAAAAACTTGAAAATTTCGGTATAATCTTTCAGTTTCTTGAGATTTTTTGTTGAAAAACATATAGAAAAGAAAACCCACGTTTCCTTTGGGGTAAGAAAAAAAAGCCTGGAATTGTAAATTCTGGGAAAGTGGGAAGCTCAAAAAGCTTCTTGCATTTTGTTTTCCCCAAAAGAGCTTCATGAAAGCTGTAAGAAAACACAAAGGTCTAATCCTGGAAGTTTTCCACACTTGGGTTGTTGAAAATTGATTCTCAATCGAGATAAACCCTTGTATCTATTTTTTTTTTTTTTTTTTTTTAAAAAAAAAGGAGCAAAATGGGTGGGATATGCTCAAAATCAAGCTGCGGAAGGGATAGAAATGATTGTGAAGAAGAGGAAAGCAAATATTCTGATGTACAGGTGGCTGCACCTTCAAAGAGACAGGGTGTTTCACAACATGGTAAAAATGAGACAAAAGATTGCCATAAACAATCACTATCTGAAAGGGTACTTGGTTCAAAAAGAATGCAAAAGATTAAAAGCATAGTAGGTGGCACTCAAGGTGCACAAAAATCAGCCCAATGGCCCTCATGGCTAACCTCAGTTGCTCCAGAAGCCGTACACGGATGGACCCCACGCAGTGCTGACTCATATGAGATGCTAAACAAAGTTAGTACTCATTTTATTTACTCATATTTCATGCTTCATGCTTCATGCTAAACAAGCTTAGTAACAGAATATGATAATTTTTTGAATACAGATTGGTCAAGGCACATATAGTAGTGTTTACAAAGCACGTGATTTGCAAAATGATAGAATCGTTGCTATAAAGAAAGTACGTTTTGTTAATATGGATCCAGAAAGTGTCCGTTTTATGGCCAGGGAGATTAGTATCCTGCGTAGGTTAGACCACCCGAATGTCATGAAGCTTCAAGCTTTGGTTACTTCAAAGTTTTCAGGGAGTTTGTATCTTGTTTTTGATTATATGGAGCATGATCTTGCTGGGCTTTTAACATCTGCAAGAGTCAAAAAGTTCACAGAGCCACAGGTTTCTTGATTTCTTCATATTCTATAATCAAAATCTTTCATATTCTTCTATAATGAAAATCTTTGTATTTACGTGTATAGATTAAATGTTATATGCAACAACTTCTTCGTGGAATGGAGCACTGCCATAATCGTGGTGTTTTGCATCGAGATTTAAAGGGTTCAAATATTTTACTTGACAACAATGGAATTCTCAAGATTGGAGATTTTGGTTTGGCTGCAAGATTTGAGCCTGGTCAAAAAGAACCGTTGACTAGCCGTGTTGTAACTTTATGGTATAGAGCTCCTGAACTTTTATTCGGTTCCACATCATATGGTGTCTCCATTGATATGTGGAGTGCAGGCTGCATCCTTGCAGAGCTTTATACAGGAAGGCCTATCATGCCAGGAAGAACAGAGGTTGAACAAATACATAAGATCTTCAAGCTTTGTGGTTCACCTTCAGACGAATATTGGATGAAATCAAGATTACCTCATGCGACTAGTTTTAAACCTAAACATCCTTACGATCGTAGAGTTTCTGAGATATTTCAACAGCATATGCCTCCTTCTGCTTTGGCTCTTTTGGATACCCTCCTTGCAATCGATCCAGAAGAACGTGGTACTGCAACTTCCGCACTCGCTAGTGAGTTCTTCACGACGAGCCCTCTTCCTTGTGATCCATCGGAATTACCGGAATACCCTCCGAGCAAAGAATTTGATGCCAGGTATCGAGCAGAGGAAGCTAGAAGGTAAATATCTGACCTAAAACGACATGGATTTGTCCGATTTCTGTTGTATACGAACCTAATTTTGGATTTTTCAGGCGGAAAGCTGAAGCGATGAAAGGACATGTGCCTGAATCTGTTAGGGTTGGTGTTGTCGAATGGAAAGCACAATCTAAAGCACAGGTGGCGATGAATGCGAGAAACTTCAATGCTCAAGGGGAGAATCGAAACGTGAAGAAAGGATTCTCGTATTCCAACTCGGAGATCCATCAAAGTGCAGTTGCGGGATATTCTAAGAATATAAACGACGATGCTTGTACAAGTTTAAGGATGGGGCCTTTACGGATTGATCCTGCTATGAAGCGACCGATGTCTAACACCCATCAAGCAGCAGATCCCATGAAGCTTGATAACCCTGTAATTTTGCTTTACCATGTTTACTTGTTTTTGCAGTGTATTATGTGAAGAAGAGCATTTGATCAGATTATGAGTTGTTTTCAGGGGCAAGGAAAGAGTGTAAACAGAGAGTATTCTGGACCGTTGATGCCAGGTGGAAGGACGGAGGACATGCTGAAAGAACACGAAAGACATGTTCAAGCTGCAGTCCGAAGAGCACGAGCAGACAAGAACAAAAGTAGAATGGCATGATGGAATTTTACTTTCATGGGAGTCAAATGATGATATGTTTGAACGTGAAGGAGTGCGGCTGTTGTGAAACATAAGGCAAAATAGAACGAAGATACAAAGGGGTGAAGCTGCGGGTTTCATGGTGGAATCGGTGGTGATGTATGTTGTTGTTGTGTGGCTGGAAGGAATTATTCAGGCTTAAAACAATAAATAAGTAAAGCATACCATTGTAAAAAACACAAGTTGAAATGTTTGAAATAGAGATTCAGTCGCTTTCTGGTTTACATAATAATGATTCCTCTCCTCGTGTTATAGCAACATGTTGATGGTGATTGCAACGTAAGAAGTAAGAACCACTTGTTATGAACATGACGCACCTTACACTATGTTTAAGGTATATTGAACTGCGACTCATATCAACTGAATAAAAGTTACAAATCTTTGTCCTACCCAACCAGGTGGGAGTTGAACAGGTTAAGTAGCGCTACATAGCAATATATTTTGTCATTTTAACCAAAACAAGCAACATACTTTTGTATCCATAATAGCAACCAACTTACATTTTTCTACCAATTCAGACAACATGCAACTTAGAAACCTTAAAATGCCAACATGGCATGGGTTTAATCCCTATTTACCCAAGTATAATATTGCAAGTTAAATGCACAAAACATGATTATAAGTTATAACTACAAGTAGAGCATAAAAAGGTTCATATAAAAGTTTAAGGAAAAAGTTTTCTACATTGACCCATTCTGTACAATTCGAGACTACACATACAATAGTTCCTTTCATTTTATTTCAACTCACAATACATTCCAATTAAAAATCCTGCTTTGGCTTGCGGCTAAGCTCCGAGTAACTTCCTCCCATAAGCTGCAAAATCTCCTCCCACAACCCATCAGAAGAAGAAGACAAAGAAGAACTCTGGGTCCCACCAAATATCAAATTGGAACTACATGCCGCCACATGCCATAAACCCGCATCAATCTCTTCCTTCAACTGATCAATTTGCCACCCCGCATACCCAACAAAAAATCTAAAATCTTGTGGCTTTAGCACCCCGGATTTCACCAAACCCGAAGCTTCATCCAAACTGTTTCGAGAACCAAAGGATAAATTCGGAATAACTTCTTCAAAATCAAGAACGGTTTTTTTGGGCCCGGATCTCAACAGGAATATGCTGGCTTCAAGGGGCCCACCGAAATGCAACAAACAGTCGGAAAATGTTGTTGCTAAATGGAGATTTGTGGGTTTCATGTTTTTGATCTTTTTGTGGAGCGGGCGGTTTATGATTACGCCAAACGGGCCTTCTTGTGGGTGGCGGGTCCCAGATCCAAGTAGGAAGACAACGGATCTTTCAAATGTTTGAACCCCATCGAGCTTTTCTGTTGCCACAAGGACACAGCCGGTTTCTGGGGCGCTTAGGGGGTGGGCCCATTTTGACCCTAGACTTTTAGACTCATGAACTACCCCTTCATCTTGTTTGTTAAGCATTGACTGCATAGTAAAAAGTCAATTCTAGTGTTTTGTGTTGATATTTTAGGTAAGGAAAATGGAGTGTGATTTGGAAATGTTACCTGCTGATTGAGGTAGAGGACTGCTCTAAATTCTCTCCAGTCTGTGGCTTTATAATGGGATTTTGGATTGCTTTCAGGCTCAGTGGGATTGTTTCCTTTCAGGCCCTCTCCTTCTGGAATAGAATGATCCCCATTGCCTGGATTTATGTATATATAATATAACACTTACAAATGAATACATATGTGAATGTATGTATACATTTAGGTATTATGTGTATGTATGTGAGTAGAAGGTATATATACATATGTGTGTATGTATATAGGTTCATAGATGCATATGTGTGTTTGTAACTTTGTATACATAATATATATAAACAAAGAAGGTATGTATGTATGCAGCAACTACAAGACGAAAATTTAAAGTATGTTGCTATATTGTGTAGACAATCATACATTGCCTAAAAATGGACCAAAACTATAATTTGTTACTACTGTGTGTAATAAATATATTAACCAGATTAAAAATTGGTTGGTAATACTATTCTTATTATGTGTATTCAATCCTTACAATAACAGTACATAAAAACCAGACTTTTCCCCATTAAACTATCACCAAAACTTTTGATTAAATTATTAAATTGACTTTTTTTGGTTGACTATATTTGCATTTTTATTTGACTCACAGCCTTGCTAGTTGAATATAACGGGTTAATTAAGAATTAGATAATAGTTTGAAAAAAAAAAAGAGAGGGCATACCTAACACTAAAGGCAAATTGCACAGAAAAGAAATGTATTTCAGTCAAATTGTTGTGTAAGTTATAAGTTTATAATCAGATAAGGGACCCACCAAATCCTAATCAGTTAAAACAGAAATTGACTTATTGGTAACTGAGTGTTGATTTGGTAACCAGGTCCATTATAAAAGAGGTCCAATATCAAAATCAAGTGGGGTCAACTAGATTTTATGCAACTTTATCAACTGAGCTATAGATCACAATTTGATATAATTATCTAGATAATACCTTAGTAAAAGTTTCCATAGTTGGAAAAGTCAATGTGTGAAATGATGGATAACAGATTTGAGTAAAGAAGACGGATTAAAAGGAAGAAAAAAAAAGGTGGAAGGGAGAGGATGCAGATGAATTTATAGAAACATAGGGAATGGTAAGGAATTTGTTTGCTTACTGGTGAAAGAGGAAGATATATAGAAGTCCAACTTTTTGTTCACATTCATGAACTTTCGATAATCTGTTAGTTTTATTATTTGAATTATCTATTTGGATCATCTGTCAAAACTTGTTTAGAATTGAGATTTTCAGATAATGCCTTTTAGGTTATGATTGTTTTAAAAGTCAAACTTGCAGCATATTACTTTGGTTTTATGTGTTCATTTAACTGTTTGCGAATGTGTTCTCTTCATTAATGCATCCTCCGTCTTTTGTCCACACAAATGGACTCATGCAGATCAAATTTCAGTTACAGTCTGCAACTTAAATGATCACACTATGGATAGATTCATCCAAGAAGTATATTCATCAAGTAAAAAATTAGGTGACATTCAGCCACATCCAAAAACTTTGATTATTTTAATCTTATAATTGTCTGTGTTTAACGTATTTTACATTGTGATTGAAAATGACTCGTAGTACAGATAATCTAGACAACTTTATCCTTCTTAAGGTTATTAGACAATTCAAAACAACCTCCATAAAAGGGAAATGCATCAATATTAGTGGAAATCAACAAAAACTCTGAAAAACTAAGAACTCAAACATGTTCAATTTGTTACCATAAGCTAGGTCGTTTCTGGTTATGTTATAAATGCACTATCTTTCATGTAGTTTTAATCATCAGAAACCAATTTAATTAGAAAACAGCTACATATTTTATAAAAAAATGGGTAATCCCAAAAACATATTTTACAAAACAAGCGGTATTCAGAAGAAGATGAAAGACAACACATCAACAAATTAGAAAACCCTAAATTATTGAAGAAAAAAAATATAAACGCACCTGCAGAAGATGATGAATCAGAGTTATTCTGCGAATTCTTCTTTCCCATAGCTCGCACGACGAAGGATTGATGAGAAGAAACAGTTCCTCTTGGTACCCTGATCTCGCATACCTTTCCAACATCGAAAGAAGCCATCTTTCTTGATTTCCATGACGAAATAGGTTTATCGCACAAGTGATTAGTCTTCGATATATAAGGGCATCGAGCTGCAGTTTTGATCTGTACGGCGCACAGATCCATCAAGATCCTCCTCTCTAGCTTTTTCTTGATAATTACGATCGGTAAGATTGGGATTTTTATAAGTTGAATTGGAGAGTTTTTTAGTTTGATTTCGCAGAAATCATGGTAATGTCAGATGAGGTCATCGTAAAAGGATGATAAAGGAGGACCGAGTGAGGAATTCAGTGGTAATTAATGCGGATGTGCGAGATAGAGAGTAACGAAGATGAAAGGGAAATGGAGAGGAACGTGTGTGTGTGTGTGTGTGAGAGAGAGAGAGAGAATATGCCAAGATATAAACCGTTTTTTTATTGGTAAAGAGTCTAAAACGACTGGGGCTACTTCCATTTTAATCCATCCATTATCTATTGCAAAATATTAAGAAAATCATTAACCACACTATCGTTTTGACATTTTTTTTTTGTTTTAACCATCTAACTAATACTTTTCTGATTTATTCCTTTGGACTTTGATTTTTATTTCTTCCTAAAAAACCATTCTAACCGAATTTCATAGGTTTTCCAGGTCAGAGTGATGATATGGTTTTCTTCAATAAAAAACTTGAATTATGTGGCATTATAATCAAAAGTTGTGGCCAATTTCATTTAAAAAAAATTAGATGTCCAGCCTAGCTACTTCATTTATCGAATGTCATGTATTTTTTTAAATGAATGTCATGTCTCTTTTTATTATTATGATGTCTTTTATTTTAATTGTTAACGAATGAAATTTTTGTATGATAATATTTGTATTTAGATCGACTATGGTGGGTATTTCTAAGTGGTGCCAATGTGGTGTTGAGGTGGCCGAAATTTTGGATGGTGGAGTGAGACCATGCCACGTAGCCTAACTAGGACATAAAAGAAAATTATGAAAGGATAATTACGAATAACAATTAATAAGCCTAACTGATCTCTTAACATATCTTGTGAGACGTGTATGTATCCTAAATTAATGATAAAACCGGTACTTTTCTTCTCTCTTCAAGCATGTTTTGTGTTTATTAAATTTTTTATTCTTCATTAACAGCAAACCCTAGAGATCTTTCGCTTTCAGGTATTTGTTTTGTACTTTTTGCATGATTTATTCTAGCGCTTTGAATTGCCTTCAAAATGTTCAGCGCTTTAATGATATTTTTTGCAATCAAATCACAATACTAATGACTATTGTTGCTCTAGGCTAGTACATCAACCTTGTTCACATTGTTACTATATGGCAAATAATTGTAATTTTAACAGTTATATAGGCATGCGCCTTTATTCTATTTCAGTAGAGAAAGGGATTGAGGAAGAGTACACATGACACTTTCTCGATTCTAGTTGTCATGTACATATTTATTAAGCTTAATGCAGTATATGATCGGGAATCATGCTATTATAGGCAAATGTAAATTAAGTTATGTATTTGATAATTTCTCTCTCACCAAGTACACGCTTATGGAACAATTGGTACTAGTTTGTTGTGTTGTGCATCTGATATACGTGTAAAAGACAATTTATCTTATGGTGGCATTGATATACACTTTTCTCATCACAATCATGCCACTTAAACTGATTTGGAATTTGTTTATGATAGATTTTCAAATTGTATGATGGGGGGATATCCATTTGAGGAAGATTGTGAGTTTATATGGCCTCACACTCTTGTTTTGGTTGGAAAGACTGGAAATGGGAAAAGTGCTACTGGGAATAGCATCCTTGGAATGCAGATGTTCAAATCAAAGCGCAGTTCATCTGCTGTAACAACTACTTCTGAATCGAAAACAATTGCATTGGAAGATGGCCAAACTCTTAATGTGATTGACACTCCTGGTATATACATTGACTAAGCCACAAAAGTATACTACTTATGACAAGTCTAGTATTAATTTGCAACTACTTTGATGATATTCTTTTTAGTGTTATATTGTTTGTTTATAGACTGTTAACACTGACACTCTGGCAGGATTGTTCAACTCTTTTTTTTATATTGATTTTGTTGGGAAGGAGATTCTCAAGTGCATCAGTATGGCTACGGATGGTATTGATGCCTTTCTTGTTGTCATCTCAGTTCGTTGTCGCTTTGCAGAAGATGAAAAAACTGCTATAAGTAGATTGCTCACTTTGTTTGGAAGAAAATTTTACGATTACATGATAATAGTTTTCACTGGTGGGGATGAACTTGAAGATGATGATGAGAGCTTAGAAGAGTTTTTACGTGACTCTCCCAAAGCATTACAGGTAATGTAGTCACATAGCCCAACAAATTTTATAGCATTGCCTCATTGCTTGTGTATATATTAATATAAATTCCTATGTTTGTCTTTGCTTAATCAACAATTGTTTATTATTTCAGGAAACCCTTAACTTGTGTGGGAATCGGTGTGTTCTCTTTGACAACAAGACAAAAGATCCAACTAAGAAATCAAATCAAGTGCAAAAGCTGCTTTCTCTTGTAAACACGGTTTCAAAAAATAATGGAGGAAAGCCATATACCAACGAGATGTTTACTGAACTGAAGGTGAAACTTATTATTATTAATTTATTGCAAATCTACACTTGACCTGTAATTATGACACCACGTTGCAGTCATCACACCAACAATATTTGTTTTACAGAAATGTACCCAGGAACGTGATGAGCAGCAGATATCAATGTTCTATGAGCAATTTAAGCGAATATATGAAATGGTATTCTAACACAGTGCATTATTTAAAATTTTATTAGATTTACATATGTATCAAATGACATATGCTAAATATCATAGCATGTTTTGAAATGTTTGTGGTAGAATTCAAAATAGTCATGACTACTTTGTAAAAAAAAAGATTAAGCATGATGGCGGTCAACAGGTTGAGTCAAAGCTGAAGGAGACAACTATGAGGGTTGAACAAGTATTGGCAGAAGAGCAGACTGCTCGGTTGAAGGCTGTATAGAATACTACAACTGCTCAAAAGAACTTAGAAAAAATGTTACAGAAGGTGAGCAACTATTGACTGAAGAACGGATGTTATGATATGTTTGTGGTTAATTAGTCCAAGTAGTCCATACCTACTCTTAAAAATGAAAATGATTATGTACATGTATCTGAGATGTTATTGGTTGACAGGTTGACTCAGAAATCAAGGAGAAAACTTCGAAGCTTGAACAACTATTGACTGAAGAACGGATTGCTCGGCTGAAGTCTGAAGAGAATGCTAGAATTGCTCAAAAGAAATCAGATGAGGAGATTCAGAAGGTCAAACTTATTATATTGTTCATTAGTTGTTATTTCAGATTTACACTTGACATATCATTACAAGACCTTGTAATATTAACAATGTTACACAATTTAAGTATGAGAGACTTATTATTAAATAAGATTAGGCATGTGATGTTATTGGTTGACAGGTTGAATCAACGTTCAAGGAGACAACTTTGAAGCTTGAGCAACTATATGAAAAAATGTTGACAGAAGTTCTTGATTCGACTTGAGTGAGAAGTTTGCGAATGGTGTCTCCATGGTCACATCTCTAGCTTTAGCCATCCATTATCCAACCATTGCAGCTGCTCCTCGCATGCTCATCAATGGTTACATGAATGCTTTGTCCATTGCTGTTGCAACTAATTACTCTTCTGGTGGTGGTGCTCCGGTGGAAGAGATGAAGGAAGTGCCAAAAGTGGAGTCCGATGATGACATGGGCTTTGGTCTGTTCGATTAGATGATTGATGTTTGGGAGTTCAGACTTTATGGTTTTTAGACAAGTTTCTGTGTTTGTTTTGGTTGAGTAAGATTGTGTGTTGTTTATGCTTTTTCAGTAATCGTACTTGAATGTTGGGTTTTTTTTTACCCTTTTATCTTGATAACATTTTTCATTAAAAAAATAATAAATAAATAAGAACACACACTACACTTATTATTTCTCTTGACGCTTGGTATACAACATCTACTAAATGAAGCCTTCTATTTATAGTAGAGGCTTGGTGTTAACGACATCATTGCTTCATATATGTGGCATAGTCCTTTCCATTTAGACTACATGCGTTCAACAGGGTATGCTAAATATCATGAGCAGTTTGTAAACCGGGGTTACGAACATCGCTTCTTCACTGAATAAGAATAATATATAGCTCGTTGATAATATCTTAAGTCCTTAAAAACACAATTATAAGGATTAAATTAAGTTGATTGCACTCTACCTAAAGCAAGGACATGTAAAAAGAATGCAACTATTGGTTGAGGATCATGTTACTTCAAGTGATCTTATTTGGAAGAGCAATAAACAAACATGTCAGACAGTTACTCACCTCAAGGCTCAACATCTCATTTCGACCCATTTACTAGTTCATGTCGATACTTATGAAGTATTTGTTGAAGGCATTTAGTAAAAATACAATTTTAGTTGAATATAACAATTAATTACTAAACTATGTGTGTGTTTAATCCAAAATTTTATCTTTTAAGTCAAGTAACAAACTCATCCAAAATTTCTATATTTCAAGTCCATCCATTAACAATAATCTTGATCTCACGATTGACACAATCGATCCCCCCGTCAGCTACAAAACAAACATTTCCATTTTCCAAAGATCACTAGGCCCTGAAAATGACCACAAACAGATCCAATTTTAACTTGGTAAAAGAAGCTTCTAATCATACTTTTACTTTAAAATAAGGCCATAAACTAGAAAACAACAGGGTAAGAGTTAGTTGATCATAAACAAACCTACCTTAACCTTACTGGAGTTTCTAATTCACAAGCGCTCAGTGAAGCTGCGAAAAGATGATCACGCCTCTTCTCAATGAAATTCTGCCTTAACTCTTCAAATCTCCCTTCTGTAATTGCTTCTCTAATAACCCCAAAGAAGGACAAATAGTGATGTGTATTATGTCTGCAAGAACAACAACAAAAAAAAAGTTGAAAAAATATATTGGGAATAACAAAAGTAATAAATTGAAAGGATATGTTTTTTACATTTCAAGAAGAATATGAGCCAACATCTCATGGACATTAAGCAAATGATTGATGTATGCTTTGGTATGGTTCTGGCATGTGTAGCAAATGCACCCATCAACAATCCGTGATGCATCTTTCCTGCCCCATAATAATAAGTTATTATTAATGTTTTTCTATCATATAATAACTAATTACTTATAAATGATACATGTCAAGTAATAATATACCTATAAATGGTTGCTTTTAGATTTATCTTTGTGCCATCACTAGCCATAGCACTTAGCCCAGGGTCAGACACATGTTTACACTTTCCATCAAGCGGGAAGACAAGCGCAAATCCTCCAAGGGTAAGATGGTAAATATACCTGTTCAAACACTTGTATCAGCTTACAGTCAACAAAAGGTCAAAGCAGTTATTGAAACCTACTTACGTGGAGTCAAAGAGGTCAATGCCTGCAGCAATACCCTGCAATACCTCCTCTGCATTCATGGAAGAAAGATTCTTTGGTTAATAAAAGAACAAAATGTCAGCTATATTACTTTCATGCTTCATGAATAATAAAAAAATTTATAAGATATGTAGACAATTAAAATGAAACATAAACTAAAAGCTTCAAATGTAGTAAAAATAATACCTGGAAGTCCAAGGCCACAAACATGTCGAGGCTTTTCTTTTGGTAACAAGTCCTGAAAACAACCATTACAACTCTCTTGACATCAATATTTACATAAAACTAGTATTAAAAATGCAAAGTGTTAATTAATACATTTTCCATATAATTACATGGAATTCTTTAAATGTAAGTGTTTCTGATAACAGCTAGACTATAGTAATAGTACCGTAACAGCATGTAAAAGTGTAGCCCGTTCATCAACACTATCTCCAAGCCCAAAACCGCCAATATAGAAACCTGGAATGCCACATAAAAATGATTACTTTAATTAGAATTTTCTTTTACAAAATGGAATCTATAGTTTTTATTCAATATCTTGAGGATTTAGCATGCTTTCACTTTAAATAACTTAAGAACATAGCATACCGGATACGTTTCTCTTAGCTACCTCCTGAGCACAACGTTGGCGTTCTTCAATACTGCATCCTCCAACAATGGATCCAAAAAGAGCTCCATCTGTCTACATTCCACTAATTATTACAAGAAAATTTGCAAGGAATAATGGTGTTCATATGAAAAGTAAGATGGATTACTGATTTTAGAGAAATGCAATCATCAAGCCATTTGATAGTTCGGTCAACAGAAGCTTTATTCCTCTTTGTTGTAACTGAAGCATGTACTTCATCAGCTAAACTGACCCACAAGTCTGGTTTCATTGAAGAGATCATCTTCATGTACTCCACAGGTTTCACCTGAAAAGATACAAAGCATTATGAGTATAATGGTAAAGGAATAGAAGACTGGGTATAGATGATATGAATTCAAGGGAGGTGTTAGGGAATTGCCAGGAAACGCCCACATGGAGTCTCAAATGATGCTCCATTCTTATTACTACTATTACATTCTGGAAGAGATAGAATGGAATCCCTTGGAACAGCAACAAATCCATATTCATGCAAACCAAGAAGCTGATGCACTCCTCCAATAGCTGATATTGTCTTCGAATTAGGACCCTCCATACTGCAAGATAGAACAAATGACAGGGGGTGGTCAAAGAGAACAATGTATTCCTATCAAATTGATTATTTAACCCCTCAATTTTACAATTTCACAATCCATGAAACATATCCAGATCCAACAGATATTAAAAACCTACTTTTGGGGAATGAAAAGTTACGGATTACTTACAAGTGCATGGGGCTAAACTGAAGGAGACGAGAATCGGGATTTGGAAGGGATGAAAGGTGGTCAGGGGATATGAAAGCAGGTAAGCCTTTGCGAGTTGTGAGGAGAAGAGCTGGTGTCTCTATCTCTATCTCTTTCTCCGGTGGTCCTCCTTGCGCAAAGCTACTGCTGGTACTGCTTAATTGGAGAAGGCCCACCCTTGCCCGCCCGCCTTTGCTCCACGCCTTCACCGCAAACTTCATCTTCTGAGTCTCTCGTATGCTCTCTTGCAGTATGCCGTCGAGGATGCGTTCTCGCCGTTCCGCCTGTGGCATCGATTTTTTAGTCTGTCGCCGCCGCCTGCAAAACTTTAGAATTTTGGCGGAAGGTTTTGGGTTTAGCAACCAAAGTCGAGGCAAAAACACATTTTTTAACTTAGGGATAATGATTTAACGGATAATGGTCCCGTTTACCTCTTAAAAATTCAGATATGGCTTGTTTGGTATCCTCTTATAAAATACATCTCTTATAAAATACATCTGAATTTGATAAATACCTCTTAAAATTTCAGACTTCAATAGGCATCTGAAAAAGAAAAAGACGCGTGTTGCCCTCCCTAGGTCTCGCTCTTTCTTTTTCTCTCACGCCTCCAGTTTTCTTGATCGACGCACACAGCCACACCTGCGTCCGATCTACTGAAAGCTTTGTTCCCTCTCCGCCATCGCAATCACCGGCCTCCTCTCCGTCTCTACCTCCGTCGCCGACATCTTCTCCGCCCCAACTCCGATTGCTGCACCATAACGACACCGACTCCACCCCCGACGACTTATGCAGGTAATGTCTTCGGCCTCCCTCTTTCTCTTGCTATGTAATCAGATGTGCTATGTCGATTAGGGCTTGAAATTTCGAGTTTTTTTTCCCCTGAAAAGTACGATTTCACAGAATGGTCGTTGTTCTTTTTTTTTTTTTTTTCTGAAATCACAGTTGGAATCATATGTGTTGTTTCTGTTTACTGTATATGTTGAAATCAGATGGTTTATGTTAATTAAGCTAGGTGTTCATCAAGAAACCCAAGGAGAGCTCTAAATTATATCACTAGAGGGATTGCTTATTTGATGTTAAAATTCATGTAAAGATACTTTTTGATTAAATCCAAGAATCTATCTTCCATCAATATGTTCTTCAGACCCTTTTAGGGCCTCTATTGATGGAGAATTTTGAAAGGAGATATATAAGTTTTAAAAGTTCTACAAAAGGAGTAGAAGAAGATAAGAAGGAAAAGGTTATTGATGTGAAAAATCTGAATAAAATGAGTTGTGAGAAGGTAGTATCTGTGAGAAGGTAGTATCTGTGAGAAGGTATCTGCTTGGACAATGAAAGAGTTGATTAACGTTTTTCTTCACTTTCTAATGCACTTAAGGAAAATGAAGATGATGTGGGACAAAAAGAACAAAAGGATGGGATAATTACATAGGAAGCTATTATGTTGGTTATGCCATATTTGAGGCACAAGTATTTATTCACATCGACTTTAGTTTGGATTCTATGTATACAAGTAGTATTTGTAACGATCAAATATATGAAGTTGGACCTTATTTGATTTGTATTTGTGTTAAATTTTGATTTATGTTTAATTTGAGTTGTGTATGGCGTTTATATTTTTCCTTGTCATTATTCAAGAGGTTGATTCGATTATTTTATAAACAGAAACTTTGAACTTAGCAAAAACTTATACAGAAGGGTAAAATGGTCATTTCATAATTCAGCACAACAGTTCAGAGGTTCCAACCAAACAACATATTAAAAATTCAGATCTTAAAAATTCAGACCCTCTTAGAAATTCAGACATCTTAAAAATTCAGATCTTAAAAATTCAGACCGTGCCAAACAGCCCCTTAGGAGGGTAATAACGTTTTCTGTTTGTTCATTTTAGGTCTCTAACATATTTTTTGTGCGTATTACACCATTAAGGTTATTATAACCGTTTACAAATAGTCCTTTTAACATGAAGAAACCGGTAAAAAGGATTATTTCTAAACGGTTATAACAACCTTAATTGTGTAATACACACAAAAAAATACGTTAGGGGACCTAATATGGACAAACGGAAAACGTTATTACCCTTCTAAGTCATTATCCTCGTATGAAACTATAAACCCCTATACTGAATTTTTACTTTTTAAATAAGAAACTTGTAGGTCTTGGGGTTGGTAGTTTGAATGCTTTTAACCTCGGCCTTCTTTATAAATGGAAGTGGCGGTTTCTTAATGACAAGGGAGCTCTTTGGGTTAAAATTGTCAAATTTTGTCATGGGGAAGGTGGTGGTTTTTCGGACGATTCTAGAATAGGAACTGGAGGGGGTGTTTGGCAAAAGGGTGTAGGATCCATTAATCATCTCCATGAGAATGGTTGTATTCCTTCTAATTCCATGTATAGAGTGGTGGGGGATGGGACTCAAACGAGGTTCTAGAAGGATGTTTGGTGCTTGGATATTCCTCTTAGGGAGCGGTTCGGGAGGCTCTTTGCTTTGGCCTTTAATGAAGATGCTTGAGTAAGTGAATAATGGGATTCGGGGGGATGGAATTTTCATTGGCGTCGGGGGATTAGAGGAGGGGCTGAATCGACCCAATTTGATTATCTTGTGGAGATATTAAATCCTATTCGCATAGGGGAAATGTCGGATAAGTGGTCTTGGGAGCTTGAATCGTCGGGTATCTTTACTGTTAAATCAGCACGAAATTGGGTTAATGATATGACGCTTCCTGTGACATCCCCTAATTTCTCGGCCAGAAAAGACCGATTTAATTTATGCTTTTTAAAATAAAATCAGAGAAATCCTTTTAAAAGATGTTGCGGAATTGGTCCCGAAAACAAAACATGATAAAAGTTTATCAAAACCTTTCTTTAAGAAATATATAATTTCATTTCATATCAAAACCTCGGGATGTCATGTTCCGATACAGATCAAAAGCATAAACAAGACATTATAAGCCTTACAACAGTTATTTACAACTACTGACCTATAACCCAAAAATCTCTTATCATCCTCCGACTATGCTCGGGGTCCACTACATGTAACATAAAAAGTTGAGTGGGTCAGACTTGGGAGCCTGGTGAGCATATAGGGTTTTCAACCCACAATAATAATAAACTTATTAAGTTCACCAATCAACAATAACCCTGATTACCCATTCCCGTTGTCCTCACTTTACGTCCCTAAACACCTATCACAAGGGACCTAGCCTAAGGAATATCATCGGGATGGACACTACTGCTAAGGGGACTCCTCAGCCATACATGTCCTAAAGGCAACCATGAGGGGGATGGAGTACGCCAATGAACATTTAGTTCACCAACACCTACAAGTTGCGAACCTGCTAGTGTTCCACTGGACTGTCTAGAAAGGTCTGTGGTCGTCATCTATACTCCGCTAGTCGACTACAACAACAACAACAACAACAACACCGAGGCCTCTCACCATTTTAACACACATCGACTATTTCGTCTACCCATGTTCTACCCAACATATTTGTAGATAAAATACATATACAGTTTAAAACTTGTATAAAACATCTGTTCAACAATCACCTCAAATAAACACTTAATATAATTACACATAGCACGTATTTTATAGAAAATACTTCATATCTAGGTGTAAGATGAAAGTGACTACACACTCACATGATTTGATGATAATCGGGCAGCACTTCGTTCCCTAAAACGATCGTTTCTAATAAAACCGGGAGTTTTATTGAGAAACCGGGCTCTGCGAGGGTCGGGCTTCAAAACCGAAAAGATAAATTTCTCGGGCTTCTCGGGCACTTCGGGACGTGTTTCGGGTGTTTGGTATAATACCGGGGCTTTGGGGGAAGTTAGAATGAAAGAAATATTGAAAGAGGGGTGAAAATTGACAATTTTTCAAAGTATCCCCGGGAGGTCTCGCACCCTCCTATTTATAGGGGCGAGACTCCTGATCCAAGGGCTGAGAAGCCTCCACGCGTCAGCAGATCCGAATCGAAGTCATGTGGGTCGCACATGCGAGGGTCTTGCTGTGGCCTTCTGATTGGACCGAGGTCTAGTGGTCCGAGGAGGGGGGTTCGTGGCACACCTGCGAGGCTCGGACACGTCAGAAGAGGGTACGCGTCGTACTCCCATTGGACCGAACTTCGGATGCGAGGGCAGGCGACACGCCTCGCCAGGTGGCTTCGGTGACTCATCAAATTTTGGACACGTGGCACGTTTTGAGCGAGGGTGACGTGGCCGAAGTCCACCTTGCGAAATTTCTCGGATTTTGCAATTTTTCTCGATTTTTGCGCCAAAACTTCTAAAATCCATAACTTTCGCATACGGGCTCCGTTTTTGACGTTCTTTATATGCACGCGTAGGTAAAATTACGCTCTACAACTTTCGTTTAGACTTTGTCGGCTAATTTTGTAACATCCCAAAATACGAGCCAAAAAAAATTCATTTTTTGAACCATATACTTAGCAAACATTAGAAATAAAACATTCACTGATCATATCATTTCATAAAAATGTCGCGTGTCCGGAAACCATTTTATAAAAACATAATAATGTCAGAGTACAAATCCCAGAATAACTCATGATGCGGAAATCAATGTGTGTGTATGATGTGCCGCTACCGCGCCAGCTCTTTCCCCTTCGACGAAGAGGTACCTGAAAACAAAACTATAAACTGTAAGCACAAAGCTTAGTGAGTTCCCCCATCATACCACCTACCATACAGTTACATAACATACATATATTGTCCGGCATATCTGGGTGCCCGACCTACCCTTCGGTCCTCCCGACCGGATACTGTCTAGCATATCTGGGAGCTGGCCTCCCTTTCGGTCCTCTCGACCGGGTTCTGACTAGCATATCTGGGTGCTGGTCTCCCCTTCGGTCCTCTCGACCGGGTACTGTCTAGCATATCTGGGAGCTGGCCTCCCCTTCGGTCCTCTCGACCGGGTACTGACTAGCATATCTGGGTGCTGGTCTCCCCTTCGGTCCTCTCGACCGGGTACTGGGGACTATTTCACCCCCTTACTACTACCACATAACACATTTATCACATAATCTATCTAGCATGGCTGGGCACGACCGCCCCTTCGACCCTATTGGCCGGTAATCTGGGGACTATCTCCCCCTACAGTCACTAGTACATAGCATCATGTCATTTTAGCACATAAACATATCACAGGTAGTAACAACCCTAGATGAATATCACAGAGACAATCATCTATCATGCAACTCCTACTGGTGGGCCGGCATTGTGGCCGTAGACCCACCGCTACTGGAAGGTAACTCACCTCGTACAAGTAATCGCTGATAATCTGTGCGGGAAACCTCCGTCCGCTGCTGCTCCGGAAATCCTCCGGCTACAACCCCACAATACTCAGTTAGGAGCTGATCTCTATACTTAGGGTAAAATGACCATTTTACCCCCAACCAAGTCAAGTCAAAGTCAAAGTCAAAAGTCAAAGTCAAAGTCAAAGTCAACTTCCAGTTGACCCGACTCGCCGAGTTGGGCCGTCAACTCGTCGAGTCCCCCACTCTCTACTCGTCCTCATCCGTGCACCTACTCGTCGAGTTGAGCTGTCAACTCGACGAGTTCCTCTCCCATTCGAACTCCACATGAAAACTCATCCGACACGCCGAGTTGATGAACAACTCGTCGTGTTCACCTTCATCTGATGAACAACTTCTGTCCTCAACTCGCCGAGTTGATGAACAACTCGCCGAGTTCTAAGGAGATTGCCTTGGACTCGCCGAGTCCGTTCATGCACTCGCCGAGTTCCATGAACTTCTAGAATAATGGCTTAGTCCAGAACGTTGGGTCACTCCCTGGGACCCCTTTGAAACCTTTCCACACTCAACTGGGTTCTTTTGACCCTTAACAGATATGGGGCTCAAAGCCTCAGACTCGCCGAGTCCAAAAACGGACTCGCCGAGTCGGTCATGTCCACACTCTAAATCCTTGATTTCTGATATACAACCTTTGATCAAAATATAGATCCAAGCTTCTATAATCGATCTAGCACGTAAAGTTACAACCTTTACGTGCTTGCATGGGACTTTGAGCTCAAAAGGTCCTAAAACAAGCTCTTACAAAGCATGGGGCCTTCTTTGAGTGCAAAAGCCACTCCTTTCTGCCTTGTAACCCCTCTAAGGACCTAGATCCGAAACATCAACCCCAAACCACGCTTGCAATCATGGTTGGTGACCAAAATGGCTTAGAAAATCCCTAAAACTCCACAAAATGGGATCTATCAAAAGAGCAAGCAAGGTATAGACTTTATACATTCTGAAGACTGCAAATGATGGTCACAACTGAATCCCTCAAGCCTCCTCTTGATCCTTCAAGCTTTTCCTTCTTCCTTGAACCACAAAATCACCAAGATCACTCCAAATGCCTTAAAATTCCTCAATAACGGCTAGGGTTTGCTATGGGGGTCTTCTGGGAGTAAATGGGACGAAGGAGGCCGAGTTAAGTTGTTTAAATAGGGTGCACACCCCTGGATTAGGGTTTTTGTTCAAACAGGGTCTACTCGCCGAGTCCAGGAACCGACTCGGCGAGTCCATCACTTAAGACCCGCGATCTTTCTCGCTTCTACTCGGCGAGTTAATCCTTCGACTCGCCGAGTTCAAGGCCAAAAATGCAAATTATTAAAAGATTAAATGAAAGGATACGTACCAAGAACTAGGTGCTACAAATCTCCCTCACTTATTTTAGACTTCGTCCTCGAAGTCTGCTGCTTGCTCCTGAAACAGCTCGGGGTAATGCATCATCATCTCATCCATCGGCTCCCAAGTCCACTCCGACCCCTTCCGGTGCTGCCATTGCACCTTCACGAGTTCCACTCTCTTGTTCCTCAGATCCTTCGACTTCCGGTCGAGGATCGCTACAGGCCGCTCGATGTAATTCAGGATGTCATCAACCTGAATGTCCTCCAAAGGCACCACTGCGGTGTCGTCCACCAGGCACTTCCGCAGCTGGGAGACGTGGAAAGTGTTATGGATCTGACTGAGTTCGGCTGGCAGATCCAGTCTGTAGGCCACCTTGCCCACCCGGGCTATAACCCTGAAGGGTCCAATATACATGGGACCCAACTTGCCCCGTTTCCTGAACCGGATGACGCCCTTCCATGGCGACACCTTCAGGAGAACCATATCCCCGACCTGAAACTCCAGGTCCGATCGGCGCTTGTCGGCATAACTTTTCTTCCGACTCTGAGCGGTCTGAAGCCTGCTCCGAACTTGCTGAATCCTCTCTGTCGTCTTGAGCACCACTTCGGTGCTCCCCATGACCCTCTGGCCAACCTCACCCCAACATATCGGGGTTCTGCACTTCCTCCCGTATAACATCTCGAAGGGAGGACGGTCAATACTCGCATGATAGCTATTATTATACGAGAACTCGGCCAACGGAAGGTAGGTATCCCAACTACCTCCGAAGTCTAAAACACATGCCCGCAACATATCCTCTAGCGTCTGGATGGTCCGCTCGCTCTGACCATCTGTCTGCGGGTGAAAGGTGGTGCTAAAATGCAGACGAGTACCCAGCTCGTCATGAAACTTCTTCCAAAACCTGGAAGTAAACCGAACATCCCTGTAGATCACTTATACTTGGCCAATGCTCAGCTATTTCCGTTGTGAATGACTTGTCACTTCCTAATAAACCAGCTATCCTGCCCGTACTTGCACTTAGGGCACAATTACTAACATTGCCCAAACGCTGAAACTGCCCGAACACTGAACTGCCTGAAGCAGTATGCTGCCACATGGTTGCTTTCCAAAATCTAACGAGACCTTCCTGGTCTCAGTTCGTTCACCAATTATCTGAAATACCGGGTTCCAGCCCGGTTGCGAACCGAAAGGACTCCCACTTAGTCGCCTCACACGACTTATGAACAATTCCCTTCTCTAGAACTAGTTCCCACTAGTTTCCATGCCACTGAGACTCTAACAACCTCTCGATCCAACCGATCGGGTTCGTACGTCGAATCCTGAAGTACCAAATACAGGCTAAAAGTGATTGCTACCTAACCGATGGTAGCCCTATATCACAAGCAACCTTATACAATCCATTGCTTCCCTGATCCCACAACTGCAGTGGCATTCCTGCAGTCGTATCACTGACTCAACCTGATCTAATCCTTCTGGGTAATTCCGAAATCCAATCCATGGATTTCCATATCCTTACTGCTACACCCGAACTGGTGGGTACTACTGCTCCTTCCGCGTCCTAACAACGCGCTCACGCTATCTACCGACCAAGTGAAGGCTGCGGCTACACCCTCAGACTTACATCACTCAAGCACTATCTGCTGCTAGTGAATGCTACGGCTGCACCCGCAGACTTACAACACTCTAGTACTATCTGGCTGCTAGTGAATGCTACGGCTGCACCCGCAGACTTACAACACTCTAACACTATCTGGCTGCTAGTGAATGCTACGGCTGCACCCGCAGACTTACAACACTCTAACATTATCTGGCTGCTAGTGAATGCTACGGCTACACCCGCAGGCTTACAACACTCTAACCATACAGCCGCTTGGGCTGTCTTCCTTCCACACAAGCACGCGAAACTTATCCCAGTTTCAAAACTGCTCCTACTTATGAATCCTTGGATGATTCTCCCCCACTTTGATTCAACTAACGTTCCACAACACACAATACTGGAAGGATTCTCAATCCTTCTTATCACCTATGACCAATCTGCTAGAACCCACGCTTACCATTGCTAGGGTTTCAATACCAGCTAATCCAAAAGATCACACAACTTCTAAAATTCCGAATAAATCTCCGATAATAACCCGCTAGACCCAGGAAGTTCCGAATCTCAATTGGAGACCTCGGAATCTCCCACTGCATCGCGGCCTCTAACTTGGCCGGATCGACTGGAATGTCCTTCTGATTGACAAAGTGCCCAAGAAATTGCACCCCGCGCAACCAGAACTCACAATTGAAGAACCTTGGGAAAATTCTCTCCCTCCTCAAAGTCTCTAGCACCTCCCTCAGGTGCTTCTCGTGATGCTCCTCAGTCTTGGAAAGGATTCCCCATCCTTCCTATCATCTAAAGGCTCGATCCGCTGACAATCAACGTTTATCTCTGCTGGCGCTTCAACTAACCCTTCATCAGACCTAACCCAGCCTTGTCAACTAGTCGAGCACCTTTCAATCCCCGATTGTTCCTGCTTCAGTGACTGCATCCTGAGAACCTGCGCTTAAGGGGAAACATCTTCGAACTACTATCCTATCGTCCTATGGTTACCCTGCTGGGAACTCAAGCTTACCACTGTTGAGAATATAACCGATCTAAACACAAATAACACCTTCCGGAAAATAGTGAGACACTACCGAGTCCTATTCATACTTGCTACTAATACTGCATCCGAAGCAACCTGCTCTGCAGGGAACGTCTTCAACTATCATTCTAGTATCCAAGGTATGCAGATGGCATATAACTCAATCGTAAGCAGGCCATAAAATTCCGAAATATTATTATCCTTACTGATGCAGAATTATAACAATAAAATCATAACACAAGCTGATAGGGAGAGGAAGATTCATACCCGTAACCTTCTCTAAAGAACCCCCGAATCCTCCTTCCTTCTGAGGCCTGCGATGATACTGAGGCCGTCCCATCCGCTGAGCGGGGTAATTTGCCTTGACATGACCAGGCTGATGGCAACGATGGCATAACTCTACTCCTACTGTGCATTCTTGGCGTCTATGACCCCTCCATCCGCATCTGCCGCACTTAGACTTGATGCGCACGTCATCCCATGCTCCCTCCTTCCTCGTGCAACCATCTCGACCCTGCAGGTCCCTGACACCAGCTATGGCGGTGTCTATCTGCCCATCTTGCCGAACTAGGCCGGAAGACCGCCTCCTCTTCCTCAACTGACTATCTGAACCAATCTCTTGTTCCCGTGTCACCGTGACCATTTCACCTATCGCCTGGATAGCTGAGGCCCGCCTTTCCATCCCGGCGACCACCCTATCAGTGACACGCCCGATGGTGTCTGGTAACTCTTTGCGGAGGGCCCGCGAAACCTCTACAGCAATCCAATCCTGTAATTGACTCTCCTGGGGACAGGGTGCCCCACTCACTCCCGACCCCTGATGGAAGGAGCTAAGAATGGGATCCCCCTCCCTGATGGATCCCTGGGATCCACAAGAATTGGGCTCTAGACGAGCCCCAAACTGCCCTGAAACTAGCCCGACCATAAAGGCCTCAAGACGACTGTCTAAAAGCTCCACGACGGCCTCCTTGATCGAACCGAAGATCACAGGAGTCTGATCAATGATGTTGCACATAATTTCTGTTGAAATAAACTCCCTCATTCGACCATCAAGCTGCCCGGCTCCAGAGTCAGAGCCAGATCCCTCCCCGGTACCTGAACTGCCAACTAATATCTCGCGCAACGTCACCATGCTGAAACCATATCACAAATACTGTCAGAATACTCATCGCTGTTGAGGGTTCTCACACATACTCCACAATTTCCTTGGTTTCGTCTTGGCCCCTCTTGAATCGGGTACGGATCCTCTGCTTTCAGTAGTACGGGCCCATACTACCTTCCACATCTATCCGTACTTTCCTCAAGAGTTACCTTAACTCAACCAAGTCTCTTTTACTGCTACGGATCTCTACTACTCTCCTCCTAGGCTTACCCTAGGGAAATCTCCGACTCTACCCAAACCAGTCCTCAGCTGCTGAAGGCCTCCTTGTAATGCCAATTAGCCATCACCTGAATACCATCACATGTGACGAGGCTCAGATAATCCTTCGAGTAAGAGACTCGTCCCTATAACGGTTAGACTCAAACGAGAGCTGCGCAATAGGGCCAAATCCAGCACTCTTAGATTATTCAACCCTGATCACATGTGACGTGACGTATTCACCTAATGGCTAACTCCCATCACCCCGAGCCCTACTAAGCAAGAAGCAAGCATCATTCGGACACAGGAAAACTATTCAAGCAATCTGTTCTCATAGCGAGAAACTGCACTAGCATACAATGCTAAGCTCATACTATCAGGCATAACCTAAACAGGCTATCCTACTGCTGTCTACTCAATGCTAGCATGCAATTCACATAAGCTGAAGCACATAAAGCAGGCACATAAGGCATCATTCCTAGATCCTTAGTCCTATTCTAGCATGCTGTTCTACCGAAACTGGTAAAACATAACATAAACTTGTATGGGTACTTTGGGGAAAACTTACTTGAGCTCGGCCGGTCGCGCACATCACACACTTTGTTCTTTCTCGAAACTCTTTTACTTAGCCTTTAGAAAATCATTTATTTATAAAACTCTTTTAATCCCTCGATTTGAGTCCAGACACCCAGAAGGTGTGTCCGAATCCCTCAAACCAGGGCTCTGATACCAACTTGTAACATCCCAAAATACGAGCCAAAAAAAAATTCATTTTTTGAACCATATACTTAGCAAACATTAGAAATAAAACATTCACTGATCATATCATTTCATAAAAATGTCGCGTGTCCGGAAACCATTTTATAAAAACATAATAATGTCAGAGTACAAATCCCAGAATAACTCATGATGCGGAAATCAATGTGTGTGTATGATGTGCCGCTACCGCGCCAGCTCTTTCCCCTTCGACGAAGAGGTACCTGAAAACAAAACTATAAACTGTAAGCACAAAGCTTAGTGAGTTCCCCCATCATACCACCTACCATACAGTTACATAACATACATATATTGTCCGGCATATCTGGGTGCCCGACCTACCCCTTCGGTCCTCCCGACCGGATACTGTCTAGCATATCTGGGAGCTGGCCTCCCCTTCGGTCCTCTCGACCGGGTTCTGACTAGCATATCTGGGTGCTGGTCTCCCCTTCGGTCCTCTCGACCGGGTACTGTCTAGCATATCTGGGAGCTGGCCTCCCTTTCGGTCCTCTCGACCGGGTACTGACTAGCATATCTGGGTGCTGGTCTCCCCTTCGGTCCTCTCGACCGGGTACTGGGGACTATTTCACCCCCTTACTACTACCACATAACACATTTCTCACATAATCTATCTAGCATGGCTGGGCACGACCGCCCCTTCGACCCTATTGGCCGGTAATCTGGGGACTATCTCCCCCTACAGTCACTAGTACATAGCATCATGTCATTTTAGCACATAAACATATCACAGGTAGTAACATTCCTAGATGAATATCACAGAGACAATCATCTATCATGCAACTCCTACTGGTGGGCCGGCATTGTGGCCGTAGACCCACCGCTACTGAAGGTAACTCACCTCGTACAAGTAGTCGCTGATAATCTGTGCGGGAAACCTCCGTCCGCTGCTGCTCCGGAAATCCTCCGGCTACAACCCCACAATACTCAGTTAGGAGCTGATCTCTATACTTAGGGTAAAATGACCATTTTACCTCCAACCAAGTCAAGTCAAAGTCAAAGTCAAAGTCAAAGTCAAAGTCAACTTCCAGTTGACCCGACTCGCCGAGTTGGGCCGTCAACTCGTCGAGTCCCCCATTCTCTACTTGTCCTCATCCGTGCACCTACTCGTCGAGTTGAGCTGTCAACTCGACGAGTTCCTCTCCCATTCGAACTCCACATGAAAACTCATCCGACACGCCGAGTTGATGAACAACTCGTCGTGTTCACCTTCATCTGATGAACAACTTTTGTCCTCAACTCGCCGAGTTGATGAACAACTCGCCGAGTTCTAAGGAGATTGCCTTGGACTCGCCGAGTCCGTTCATGCACTCGCCGAGTTCCATGAACTTCTAGAATAATGGCTTAGTCCAGAACGTTGGGTCACTCCCTGGGACCCCTTTGAAACCTTTCCACACTCAACTGGGTTCTTTTGACCCTTAACAGATATGGGGCTCAAAGCCTCGGACTCGCCGAGTCCAAAAACGGACTCGCCGAGTCGGTCATGTCCACACTCTAAATCCTTGATTTCTGATATACAACCTTTGATCAAAATATAGATCCAAGCTTCTATAATCGATCTAGCACGTAAAGTTACAACCTTTACGTGCTTGCATGGGACTTTGAGCTCAAAAGGTCCTAAAACAAGCTCTTACAAAGCATGGGGCCTTCTTTGAGTGCAAAAGCCACTCCTTTCTGCCTTGTAACCCCTCTAAGGACCTAGATCCGAAACATCAACCCCAAACCACGCTTGCAATCATGGTTGGTGACCAAAATGGCTTAGAAAAGCCCTAAAACTCCACAAAATGGGATCTATCAAAAGAGCAAGCAAGGTATAGACTTTATACCTTCTGAAGACTGCAAATGATGGTCACAACTGAATCCCTCAAGCCTCCTCTTGATCCTTCAAGCTTTTCCTTCTTCCTTGAACCACAAAATCACCAAGATCACTCCAAATGCCTTAAAATTCCTCAATAACGGCTAGGGTTTGCTATGGGGGTCTTCTGGGAGTAAATGGGACGAAGGAGGCCGAGTTAAGTTGTTTAAATAGGGTGCACACCCCTGGATTAGGGTTTTTGTTCAAACAGGGTCTACTCGCCGAGTCCAGGAACCGACTCGGCGAGTCCATCACTTAAGACCCGCGATCTTTCTCGCTTCTACTCGGCGAGTTAATCCTTCGACTCGCCGAGTTCAAGGCCAAAAATGCAAATTATTAAAAGATTAAATGAAAGGATACGTACCAAGAACCAGGTGCTACAAATTTTGACTTTAATTTTTATATTATTATTTTTAACAGACCGGGACAGGAAATCCGTTAAAAATTCATAACTTCTTCATCCGACGTCCGTTTTCGTCTGTCTTTTTACCGTTGTGCTACTATTGACGAGACCTTCAATTCTCGTTTAGGTTGTCTCGGCTAAAAATCACTCGATCTAAAATTCGAGTTTTTAGCTGTCTACTGCTAAGCTGAAACTTAGAAAAATCATAACTTCGTCATACGAAGTCAGATTTGGGCGTTCTTTTTATACATATTATCGGTTTAACGAGCACTACGAATTCCGTTTAGATCACTAAGGCTAAAAAGTAGTTTATCAAAAAATCACTTTTTACGACATTCGGCACCGTGTCGGTTTTGTCGCGAAACTTCGACATGTCATAACTTCTTCGTTATAACTCGGATTTCGGTATTCTTTATATATCTGTAATCCTTGTCACGACCACTACAACTTTCTTAATAGATATCGGCTTTATCTAATATTTATTTTCGACGCTCATTTTTATTCTTAATTAATTAACTCTTAGTAATTAAGCATAAAACATATAAAACACATAATATTCACATAATTCCTTTTCATTTCTTCAAAATGAGTTACAAAGGTTAACCTTGACTATCACATCAATATTAATGCCTAGCCTAGAAACACGGGCATTACACTTCCTATGGGTAGTATGTCTACTAGGTGGAACCGTTTTGTCCCTATTAAAATTAACATTTTTTATGGTGTGTGCTTTTGGATCGCATTCCGGTAAGAGCTAAACTAGTGGAAAGGGGGGTGATGATAGATTCTTTATTGTGTCATGTGTGTCATAATTCTCAAGAAAGTGTGAAGCATTTATTGCTGCAGCTTTCGGTTGCTGATCAGGTTTGGAGTCGGGTTGGGCATTGGCTTCATTTGGACCTTCCTGTGTTTTCATCTATCCGTGATGTGGTAGATTGGGTGGATTCTAGACCTACGGTTCACATGGAACGCCCGATTGTTGAGTCGGTGTTCGTGGTGTTCATGATGATGTGGTTACAAAATCCAATCCAATCCAATCCAAACTTTTCTACTTTTTATTCTTTTTAATTTCAACAACTTTATATGAAACACATATAAAAATAAATACTAAAAATCTTAAAAATATATATTCAAAATAATAAATACTAAAAATCATAGGAGGGTAATAACGTTTTAATGTTTGTCAATTTTAGGTCCCTACGTATTTTTTGTGTGTATTACACCATTAAGGTTATTCTAACCGTTTACAAATAGTCCTTTTAACAGGAAGAAACTGGTAAAAAGGATTATTTCTAAACGGTTATAACAACTTTAATGGTATAATACACACAAAAAATACGTTAGGGACCTAATATGGACAAACGAGAAACGTTATTACCCTCCTAAGTCATTATCCCTTTAACTTATTATTTTTGTCTTAGGCCCCGCCCCGTTTGTTTACCTCTTAATTGTAAAATTAAGAGGCAATGTCTGGAAAATTCAGATTCAGATCGTTTGTTTGGGTCTTATTTTTTACCTCTTAAAATCTAAAAAACCTCTTAATTTTTCAGATACAGAACAAAGTCTGAAATTAAAAAAAAAAAAGAAACGCGCATCTTGTTTTGCCCTAAACCACACGGTCGAACATAACCCACCTCCTATTCTCCTGTTCTTGCGTCCTCCTCCTGCGTTTTCTTCCCCAGTTCGCGTCTGCTTCCTTCACCTGGTTCCCGTCGCCGACGACCGCCTGAAACGACGCTGCCCAACCGATCGTCGACGTCCCAGCAGCCTTGCAACACCATTTGTTTCGTCCCAGCAGCCCTCCCAGCGTTTTCTGTGGCTTAAAGTCGAAAATTAGAAACCGATAATAGGTTTGTTCTCTTCTTCTGAAAATTGATTGCTCTTCTTCTGTTATGCTCGAATCAGTTCTTATGTTTGTTGGATTAGGTGTCTAAGCCCATAACTATAATTGATATGTACTTGAATTGATAACAGCACAGTCCTTTTGGGTTGCCCTCAAACCTAGCAACTGGACAAGGAAATTATGAAATGAGAGATATTGATTTATTATAAGATTAATAAATTAATGTAAATGATTTATTAATATGTTAAAAGATTAATATATTAATTAGAAATCATAAGGTTTAATTAATAGTTAGCCAGAAATTAATTAGAATTAATTTGGGGTTAATTGTATTAATTATAAAGTGCAGGGACTAGTTTGCAATTATCAAATAGTTGAGTGGAATGCTCCAGAACCTCCTTGGAAGGGGGTGGACAAAATCTATAGGGGAAACCCTAATGGTTTCGTCCAAGGGGCTTGGATAAGGCCTTTGGATAAGCTTAGGCCCCAAGCAAAGGAGTATTAGGGTTTTCCCTAAACCCTAGATCCCTCAGCTATATAAGGAGCCTCCTGGCTCTCAAAATTGGCCACTCCTACCTTGAAGAAACCCTAGGCTGATTTTTGCATACCTTAGCTTCTCTCTTCATAAGTTTCTTTCTTGCTAGCTCTTGGGTGTGACTCCATTAGAGGCATTACATTTGTGGTGCTAAGCTTCCAAGAAGATCAAGATCAAGAGGATTACCAATTGTTTGCTATAACAATTGAAAGGTATGTAACACTTAAACCCTAATTGGTATTTTCGAAAATAGCCTCTCTCCTTAGGGTTCCTGTTTTGCAATTCAAAGTTATATGTTCAATAGTTAAAACATAGATCCAAAGTAGGTTGCATGTGAACTTAGGAATTGTTTTTCTAGGTTATTTGTTTTACCCAAAACACATCAGTGGTATCAGAGCCATTGTTTGTTTTAAATTGAATTGCTATAATGGTTGAATTGCAAATTAGGGTTTATAGCTATTAAACCCTAAATGGCCATGTCTTCGTTTTAAGGTTTTTGGGTTCAAAGGGTTTTTCGAAAAACCCTAGCCTCCATGAACCCTAATCGAAATTAGCGTTAGGGTTTTGAAAAACCCTAGCCTCCTCCCTTGAATTTCGAAATTTGCTTCTTATTTTAGGGTTTTATCTTATTTTGGATAATTATTGCCTAAATGGATAATTGAGAAAAATAAGGAAATTATCCTTTACCCTAATTTTCGAAATCTAGAGGGATAAGGATTAGGATTAAATTAATTGTTTAATTTGATTAGATAATCCTTACAAGATTTAATAAATTAATTAAAAGTTGATTAATAGATAATTATTAAATCTAGTTATTTAGTTTATTTTAAATTTAAATTAATAGTTTAATTTTCGAAATTTATATAAACCCTAAAGTTTTAAAAGGGTTTAAAACACACCTTATATATATATTATAATTAAAAGTTAAATATTATATATGTATAAGAATTGGTCAGTCAAATCGCTAGTATGCCTCATTCACGAGGCTAGTCTATAAGGGGGGTATAAGGAAACTGCCTATAAAATGGTAGTTGAATGGGTGTCTACTCTCACCCACCGCTTCCTTGATTAGTGGAGGGTCGTTAGCAGAACAGATTTGATAGGATAACTAAATCTCATTAAAAGTATAATGTTATTAAGAAAGTACTAGAACATTATTTTACAAAATCCCAACTCTAGTTACTTTAGGAAAAATGTGAAAAGTATGCTAACCCATGAAATTGCACATTATGCTTTATTGGTCGTTAGTGGAGTGTGTGTGGTTAACCAACACACTAATAGGCACTAATAAAGAGTAGTAATGGGTATCTCATAATTATCATTTTGATGGAGCGTGTGTGGTTTAGCGGCACATCAATAGGTAATTATAAAGACAATGAGGTAACCAAGCACATCTGCATGGTTATTCACATCTTGTTTGTGATCCTCGGTATCCCAGTCACAAATAGAAGAGCATAATCCGAGATTAAAACATGTCATTGAATAGTTTCAATGTATCTCAAAAGAATTAGGAATTTCACTTCATTTCGTCTTATGGTGGAATTGGTGAATCGTCATTCACCTACCTTTATGAAATTTACACTTGGATCTCGGCATCCCATTTCTAAGTTGTGAATCATCATAGTTGGATCCTAACCTTAATATTGTATCTTTGGGTTATTATATTGAGGTATCTTGAAATCTAACTAAAACTATCTTTTTTTTTCAGATGTCTACTCCTGGAAACACTTATGCTTCATCATCCTCCAACCACAACTTCTCTATGCTCAACATTTGCTCCAAAGTCGTTATGGATGGCTCAAACTATAACGATTGGATGCGCAACATCAAAATGGCGCTTCGTTTTGAGGACAAAGAGCATGTCCTTGAAAAGGAGCTCAAAGAAATTGATGAATCCAAAGCCACTCCCGAAGAATATGCTGCCTACAAGAAGCACTATGACGATGCCACCAAAGTGGCATGCATCATGGTCGCAACCATGTCCCCAGAACTGCAGAGGTACTATAAGGACTACTGGCCTTTTGAGATGAACAAGGACCTTATGGAAAAGTACCATAAGCGATCTCGTCAAGAAAAGTTTGAGGTAGTCAAGTCACTCATGGCTTGCAAGATGAAGGAAGGGGAGTCGGTTGTTAGTCATGTGCAAAGAATGCAACGCTACATAGAGCGTTTGGTCAAGCTCAACATTCACTTGACATGGTCTTGAACTCATTACCCGATTTTTATGGTCAGTTTATCCTAACTTACCATTTTAACAACACTGAGCAGACACTGACCTAATTGCACAACTTGTTGCAGACAGCTAAAGCAGGGAAGAAGGGTAAAAGTATAGCCTCCACTCCTACAAGTGCCCCTGTCTTAGCTATTGGACAGGGAAAGGGGAAAAAGAGGAAAGGTCCTCCTAAGCAAAATTGGAAGAGCAAGGCTCAAGGTGGATCATCTAGTAATGGCCCAAAGGCTAAGCCCAATGCTACCATTCCCCATGTTTCTGATCCAAAGGATGTTGATTGTGTTGATACCTTAGGAAATAGTGTGTTTAATATTGACTTGTCTAATAGTGTAGACAAGGCATGCTTGTGGCATTGTCGTCTTGGACACATTAACAAGAAACACATAGCCCAACTCCAAAAGGATGGAGTGTTGGAATCATTTGACCTAAAATCAGATGATATGTGTGAATCTTGTCTTTTGGGAAAGATGACAAAATCACCATTCACAGGGTCTTGTGAGAGAGGTGAAGGTTTGTTGGACCTCATACATACATATGTATGTGGGCCCTTCAGATCAACTACAAGGGATGCTAATCGATCCTATGTGACTTTCACTGATGATTATAGCAGATATGGATATATCTACTTAATCAAACATAAGTCAGAAACCTTTGAAAAGTTCAAAGAGTTTAAGCATGAGGTCGAAAATCAATTGGGCAGGAAGATAAAGGTACTTAGATCCGATAGAGGTGGAGAGTATCTTAGTATCGAGTTCAACGGCTATATAAAAGAATGTGGGATAGTCTCACAACTAACTCCTCCTAGGACGCCACAGTTAAATGGTGTAGCTGAGAGGCGTAATCGAACCTTGTTAGACATGGTTCGTTCTATGATGAGTCGTGCTTCGCTTCCTATTCACTTCTGGGGGTATGCCTTAGAGACAGTCGCCAACATCCTCAATCTTGTCCCTACAAAGAAGGTTGCCAAAACACCTCACGAAATGTGGACGGAGAAAGTTCCCTCGTTAGCACATATTAAAGTATGGGGTTGTGAAGCTTTCGTAAGACGAGAGACTCACGACAAGCTAGCAGCTAGAAGTGAGAAATGTGTTTTCATTGGTTACCCAAAACAGTCTTTTGGATATTTGTTCTACAGACCTAGTGAAAACGTGGTCTTTGTAGCACGAAGAGGAGTCTTTCTAGAAAGAGAGCTCATATTCAAAGAGGATAGTGGGAGCACCATTAACCGTGAAGAAATTCAAGAGTTATCTAATGAAGGAACCTTAGATGACACTAGATCAACCAGAGGAAACAGTTCATGTTGAACCAGTTGATAATTCATTACCTCTTTGAAGATCCACTAGGGTGAGTGTGCCACCTGAGTTGTATGGTTTTCATATTACTTCATATGGTGACACATTCATCAGTGATAGGACACTGGTAAATTTAGATGAACCAGTTACTTACAAGGAAGCAATGGCAGGCCCATAGGCTTCCAAGTGGAAAGAGGCAATGGACAGCGAGATTAAGTCCATGTATGACAACCAAGTTTGGAATTTGGTTGATAGTGCACTAGGTCGTAAGACAGTTGGGTATAAATGGATCTTCAAGAAGAAGACAAACATGGATGGAAATGAGAACACATTCCAGGCTCGACTGGTTGCAAAAGGTTTCACTCAAACCCCAGGGGTTGACTATAATGAGACCTTCTCGCCAGTAGCTAAGATTAAATCTATTAAGATAGTGCTCGCCATAGCTGCCTTTCATGACTATGAAATCTGGCAGATGGATGTCAAGACTGCCTTCCTTAAAGGAAAGTTGGTTGAGGATGTTTACATGAATCAACCAGAGGGTTTTGTTGATGCAAAGTTTCTCAATAGAGTGTGCAAGCTTGAGAAGTCCATTTATGGATTGAAACAAGCATCTCGCAGCTGGAATCTTTGCTTCCATGAGAAAATCAAAGAGTTTGGTTTCTCTAGAAGTGAAGATGAGTTTTGTGTGTATATCAAGGCTAGTAGGAGTATAGTAACTTACGGTTTTATGGGCTGAAAATGACACTTTATTCAAATTTGGACTTAAAATGTTATTTACACCAAGTTTGGGCCGGAAATTTCGTTTTTATCAAAAATGGGCTAAAAATGTAGATTCTCATAATAACAGGCTGAAAACAGAAATATATAAATATTTGGGCCAAAAATGTCAAATTATATATATATGGGCCGAAAATGTTATTTTTACAAGACTTACGCCGAAAATGTCATTCTACCTAAAAAGGGGCTGAAAATGTAAATTATATATATATATATATATAGGTCGAAAAGGTAAATTTTATATTAATGGGCCGAAAACATCAATTTATAGTTACTTGGGGCCAAAAATGTCAACTTACATATAATTGGACTAAATTTTCATGTTTATTGGGCCTAACATGTATAAGCCATGTTAATGGGCTCTAGTGGCCCATTTACATGCTTATTGGGTATGGATTATACTTTACATGTTATTGGGCCTTAGCGGCCCATATGTATGCTTATTGGACCTAAACTATACATTACATGTTTATTGGGCCTTATGGTCCATTTACATGTTTATTAGGCCTAATATATTCATTACATGTTTATTGGGCCTTTGTGGTTCAGTTACATGCTTATTGGGGCCTAGATTATACATCACATGCTTACTGGGCCTTGGTTGATCTTTTGCATGTTTGTTGGGCCTTATACATCCACATACATACTCGTTAGGTTTTTCGAACAAGAGACATACAAGTAAACATCATATAACATAATACAATATTCGCATAAACCCAGTCAGTGATGCTAGTGAGACATGTCGGTTGACACCTCTAGAGTGTACGATCGTAGCCTGTAGTTATAACCAGAGTCTCCTGGAGGGAGAGCGAGAGTTTGTGTATAGATCTATACATGGTGACTCCCCACACCTGAGCTGTTCGCTACAGCTAGACTAGGCCAGTCTAGGGTGACAAACCTTACCGTAAATCAAACCGGCGTCTAAGGACGCCATGACAGGCGAATTCGTCAAAAATCAAGTATGGTTAAAACGGATCACTTAGAGATCTTCTCCAACATAATTTTATGGAACATCTGTAAAATCTTGTTGAAACAATAACATACATACACTGATATTCGGTCTTAGGGTTTAGACCACAACATTTTTATAAACAGAAAATATAGGATTTTCTGTGGAAATACACAGTTAAACAATGCCTTTTACTTACTACAGAAATACAGTATTTCATTCGGATCACATTTTATATACCTTTCAAAAACGAAAAACACACATGCGTTAATACTTGATTTCTTCACATTACTATCATGCTATTGTACAGGAAATATCGGATTTTCTGGTGTTTTACAAATAAATCAAAACTTTTCATTCAATTATGCTTATGAACTCACCAACATTATATATGTTGACGTTTTCAAAATAACTTGTATTCTCAGGGAATCGTTAAGCAGAAAAAGTCAGCATGAAATGTGGAATTTGTTATATTTTGTTGTCGTCATACATTAAACATTATGGCATGTAATTTATGATATCATACTTGATGTAAACAATGCTGGTTGTATTTTGATATGTATGATGATGGTGTTTTCTTGTTTCAATTATATAAAATTATGATGATATTACAAGATGAAGTCACGCGCAAGCCCCCGGACGTTTCTACCGTCTGGTTTGGGGGTGTGACAGATTGGTATCAGAGCATTGTTTATAGTGAACTGGCATATCTAATCATACTTGATATGCAAATATAAATATAATGGCACTAAAACACTCTGAATAAAATGAATACCTAGGCTTGCATTAAAACTATAATGCTAAAAGTCTCTGGAGGAAATGGAACATTATGATTAAACCCGAACAGTTATGTAGTCATATTGGGGATCAATATAGCCTGATCAACTATATTTATTCAAAATATGACCAACATGTGTTTGGGGGTAATCATGACGGGAAATGGACCTAGAAGCTTACCTTGTATCAAAAACTTCTCAGGAACTCAAACACAAATAATTAAAATACTATCGAAGTATTTTGGAAATACTATATGCGTACATTTTTTTACAACGTCTTACACCCCTCGTGCAGACTCTATGGCCGAATTTCATCATCTTGGAGATCCCTATTTCCCCAATCAGGTAAATGGTGGATGGTTAGAACCTAAGGAAGAACCATAAGAAGAACATGAAGAGGAGCCCATTGAAGGACCGGCAGAACCGGTAGCCGACTCGGACGAGGAGGAGGCAGAGGGCAGCGACACAGATGACTCGGACATGGGGTCCGAAGTCATCAATCCTTCGTACATGGCCAGGGTGCCCCCATACAGGATGGGCCCCAATGGACCTACGCCCCCATGGGCACACGACATCTAGAGATGGAGCCGCCAGCAAGGGGTACGACCCCCATTTGGTATGAACCGGGACTACTACGACTTGAGTCACGGTGGACCCACCGACCGAGTCTTGCATGTGATAGTGAGGAGGACACACGATATCGGCGAGCAAGCGCATGCAACCGGTGGCCAGATGGTGGCCATGAGAGCCGCAATTGAGCGCACAGAGAGGATGACACACGAGGTAGTCAGGGACTACCAGGCGCGTCAGGAAGCTTTGGAAGCCCGGCTTCGGGACGCCAAGCACCCCCTGGCCAGGCTTCAGGGCGCCACCAGACCCACCCCGTCGCGACTAGTACCTATTCATGTACTATCTTTATGATTTTCTTTTTATGTTTTACTCTTTGTACTATCGACCATATGTTTAAGTGATTACACTATTCATAGGGTCGTCATGCTGTCGGATCATATGTTTCCACTTGTATTGTATGCCTTTTTGGCAAATTTTCTTTGTATTAAAATGGTTATTACTAGTGGAAATGATATATATATATATATATATATATATATATATATATATATATATATATATATATATATATCTTATCGTGATGTTGTGATCTGCTATGTGTTCTATTACTTTTACTACATATTGATTGGATGCATTCACTCACTTATACACAACCAAAATCACTGACACTGTGCTATAACCAAGAAATCGTGAAACTAAATAGATTGGATACTCAACATCTTTCCGTTCTATGACAGAAAGATGCCTCAAAGACCAAACCGTGGGAACAACGCGACACCAATGCCGCCAGAAATAAACTCAGTCGCATTCCAAGCAGCAGTGTCCGCTGCGGTCACTGCAGCACTTGCGCAGATTCACAACGGAAACAACGGAGAAGGCAACGGGTAGGGAACCGGAAGCACAAACCAGGGAACAAACCACAAAACCACAAGAACCTGCACCTACAAGGATTTCACCAACGCCAAGGCTCGAACCTTGAATGGGACAGGAGGCGTAATAACCCTGAAACGATGGATTGAGAAGGTGGAATCAGTGTTTGAAATATGTGGATGTCCGGATGGGTGCAAGGTCAAGTTTGCGGCCTGCACATTCGTTGATCAAGCTCTCTCTTGGTGGAATGGTCACATAGAGGCCATGACGCTCCCGGTGGCGAACGCGATGCCATGGGAAGAGCTTAAGGAAATGTTGTTGGATGAGTACTGTCCAAGGGGCGAAATTCAGAAGATGAAACAAGAGCTGTGGAACCTCACGGTCCAAAACTCCGACATCGATGCATACATGTCAAGGTTTAGTGAGTTGTCTCTCTTGTGTCCCGAAATGATTAAATCTGAAGGGAAGAAGATCGAGAGATTTATCTGGGATTGACCGCGCCAATCCAAGGGAATGTAATTGCAGCAAACCCTGAGACGTATGATAGTGCAAAGAGGCTAGCCAATAAATTGTACGATCATGGAAACAAAAAGGGTGCCAAAATAGGAGAAGCGGAAGTTAAGAAAGAAGGTGAGAACAAGAAGGGGAAAAACAACAAGCGGAAGGGAAAACAAAATTCAGAATCATCAAAGAAACAACAAACTATGACTGTCCATGCTGCTACTCAAGCTACCACAACACCACATGCTCCAGCCTCATCCACTCCAAATAATCCCAAGCAATACTCAGGGACCCTACCAAAGTGCAGCAAATGCAATTTCCACCATCATGGAGAATGTAGAGAGATGCACTGCACAAGCTGCAAACGAAAGGGTCACACGACAAGATACTGTAGAACTTATCCTCAACAGAACCAACAGTCGAACAACAACAACAACAACAACAACAATCGCAACAACAGTAACAACAACAATGTTGGGACCAGTTACACCTGCTATGGGTGTGGAGAAACCGGCCATTTCCGGCGCAACTGCCCCAAGGCAAACAATCAGGGGGCAGGAACATCAGGAAGACTGTTGACAATTGGTCAAGGTGAAGCAGTGCAGGACCCAGCAGTTGTTACTGGTACGTTTCTACTTAACAACACATACGCATGCATCTTATTTGATAGTGGGGCGGAGCGAAGTTTCGTTAGTAATAAATTCAAACACTTACTAAATCAACAACCCTAGAAGCTCAACGAAGCCTTCACGGTGGAAATGGCTAATGGGAAAATTGAAACCATCAAAGATGTCTATGTAGGGTGCACATTAACACTAAACAATCACTCTTTTCAAGTAGATTTGATGCCAGTAAATATTAGGAGTTTTGATGTGATAATCGGCATGGATTGGTTAAGCCCCCACCATGCTGATATTATGTGTTGCGAGAAGGTCGTTCGCCTTCATCTTCCCAATCACGAAACCCTAATAATCTATGGTGATAAACATGGCGCCAACCTTCGCATTATCTCGTGCATCAAGGCACAAAAGTGGCTATACAAGAAGAACTACGCATTCCTCGCTCATGTAGTGGATAAAACCAAAGAAAAAATAAACATTCAAGACATTCCAGTGGCATGTGACTACCCGGATGTGTTTCCTGAAGATCTTCTGGGAATACCCCCAGAAAGTCAAGTCAAATTTCGGATCGACCTCGTACCAGGAGCCATTCTAATTGCCAAATCACCCTATATGTTGGCTCCCGCAGAAATGCAAGAATTATCTAGCCAACTAAGCGAAGTCCTGGATAAAGGATTCATCAGGCCAAGCTTCTCACCATGGGGAGCTCCGGTTCTTTTCGTCAAAAAGAAAGACGGGTCCTTTAGGATGTGCATTGACTATAGGGAACTGAATAAGCTCACCATCAAAAATCGGTACCCACTCCCTCGAATCGATGATCTATTTGACCAGCTTCAAGGAGCTAGTTATTTTTCAAAAATAGATCTGAGATCCGGTTATCATCAACTCAAATTCAGGGATGAGGACATTCCAAAAACTGCCTTTCGAACACGGTATGGACATTAGGAATTTGTCGTGATGCCCTTCGGTCTAACGAATGCCCCCGCTGCATTTATGGACCTCGTGAATCGAGTTTGCCGCCCATTCCTTGACAACTTCGTAATCGTTTTCATCGATGGCATTCTCGTATACTCTCGAAGTAAAGAAGAGCATGGTCAACATCTCCGTCAAATCTTAGAAACACTAAGAGCTGAAATACTTTATGCGAAGCTATCCAAATGCGAATTATGGATCCGCAGTGTAAACTTTTTGGGTCATGTAGTCAGCAAGGAAGGGATTCATGTAGATCCTTCCAAGATCAAGGCCATTGAAGGCTGGGCTATCCTGAGAACCCCAACAGAAATCCGTCAATTCTTGGGTCTCGCAGGCTACCACCGGAGGTTTATCCAGAATTTTTCTAAGATCGCCAAACCCCTTACCACCATGACACAAAAGGGTGTATCTTTCAAATGGACGGAAAAAGAAGAGGCCGCCTTCCAAACCCTGAAGCGAGCCCTTTGTAGTGCACATGTGCTATCCTTACCAGAGGGAACCGAAGATTTCGTAGTCTACTGCGATGCTTCGAATCAAGGGTTAGGTTGTGTCCTCATGCAACGTGGAAAGATGATAGCCTACGCATCCAGGCAGCTAAAGACGCATGAAGTAAATTACACCAGTCATGATCTCGAGCTGGGAGCTGTGGTCTTCGCCCTAAAGATTTGGAGGCACTACCTCTACGGTACAAAGTGCACCATCTTCACGGACCACAAAAGCCTCCAGCACATTCTGAATCAGAAAGAATTAAACATGAGGCAGCGAAGATGGGTTGAGCTGCTAAATGATTATGAGTGCGAGATCAAGTATCACTCGGGAAAGGCTAACGTGGTAGCCGATGCCCTGAGCAGAAAAGAATACTCAGGTTACTAGGTGAAAACTTTAACAATAACAATCTAATCCCACATAACCTCACAAATCAAGGAAGCCCAAACCCATGCATTGAAGCCGGAGAACATCGCAAATGAAACTCTGCGTGGGATGGACAAGAACTTTGGAGTCAAGAAGAACGGAGCTTATTATTTCATGAACAGAATCTGGGTCCCTAAACTTGGGGGATTCAGAGAAACGATCATGAACGAATCCCACAAGACACGATATTCCATCCATCAGGGTTCGGATAAGATGTACCTGGACATAAAGCAACATTATTGGTGGCCAAATATGAAGGCAGAGATTGCCACTTACTTGGGCAAGTGTCTCACTTGCGCCAAGGTGAAAGTGGAATACCAAAAGCCCTCGAGACTATTGCAACAACCAACGATACCTGAGTGGAAATGGGAAAGGATTACTATGGACTTCGTGACCAAATTACCTAAGATGACAGACGGATTGGATGATATCTGGGTAATCGTAGATAGGTTAACAAAATCCTCTCATTTCCTGCCAATAAAAGAAACTTACAAGATGGAAAGGTTGACGCGAATCTACATCAAGGAGACCGTAAGACTCCATGGAGTGCCAATGTCTATTATCTCGGATCGAGATAGTAGGTTTACCTCACGGTTTTGGTAGTCACTTCAGAAAGGCAATGGGAACACAATTGGACATGAGCACCGCTTACCACCCTCAGACCGATGGCCAAAGTGAACGAACCATACAAACACTCGAGGACATGCTACGAGCATGTGTGATTGACTTCGACAAGTCATGGGATACCCACTTGCCCTTGGTTGAATTCTCATACAACAACAGTTATCACACGAGCATCAAGGTTGCTCCTTTCGAGGCTCTTTATGGTCGTAAATGCAGATCGCCTCTATGCTGGGCTGAGGTGGGTGACACCCAACTAGCAAAAGGACAATCACCAGACAACACTCTCATAGGGCCAGAGATCATTCGAGAAACAACCGAAAAGATAATCCAAATCAATGCCCGACTTCAAACATCGCGAGACCGACAGAAGAGTTATGCTGACAAACGGCGAAAGCCTCCGGAATTCTAAGTTAGAGACCGGGTATTATTGAAAGTCTCTCCCTGGAAAAGAATGATTCGCTTTGGGAAACGGGGAAAACTGAACCCGCGAGACATCGGACCGTTCGATATTCTCGCCCGAATTTGTCCGGTAGCCTATAAGCTGCAACTACCTTCAGAGCTCAGCAATGTACACCCCGTGTTCCACGTCTCGAATTTGAAAAAGTCCCTATCAGACGAAAATTTTGTCATTCCTTTGGAAGAGATCGAAATAAACGAGAATCTCCTGTTCGTCGAAGAACCGATTGAGATATTGGATAGGGAAGTGAAGCGTACGAAGCAGAGCCGCATTCCGATTGTGAAGGTTCGATGGAACACTAAGCGTGGACCGAAATTCACATGGGAACGCGAAGACCAGATGAAGCAGAAGTACCCTCATCTATTCTCTTATTATTGAGTCCATCTATCAAAAGAATTTCGGGACAAAATTCTCTCTAGCGGGGGGATGATGTCACAACTAGCATTTTGGCTAGGAAAATTCTAGTCTCATGTAAACATTCTCTACTATGATACTTGTAACCCTAATTTGATAGTATAACCTATGCTCATTCAATGACAACAAACTTAATCAACATTCTTCAGTATAGCTCAAAATCCTATACAATACATCTCTTATAGTCAATTATGTGTTGAAAACCATAAAAATTTTCAGTTCAAGTTTAATATGAACTAGGATTCTCTTATTGGGCCTAATGGACCAATAAACCTTCAACTTGACTATCTTGGGCCTAGGAACCCTAATTGGGCTCTAATTAGACCCACACTCATAAAACTTTAACATTTTGGGCCATGTGGACCTAAAAGGGCTCTTTTACCCCTAATGGGCCATGATGGGCCACAACTAATTCCATTAGTCCTAATGGGCCGTAAATTACCTATTGGACTTCTATTGGGCCGTAAACCCCCCTAAGGGCCCAATGGGCCGAAAATTTACTATTGGGCTTCATAAATTCGAACAAATCAAGAGAAGGTCCAAATTTCCTCAATTCCTTTCTCCTAGCCCAAATTCTCGGCCCAATGTGCTTATTAGACAAAAAAAGAGGAATTATGTGCTTGTGACACCTCATGTTTGCATGGTGGTTTTCCATGCAAACATCACTTTAATCTTCTCTTCCCCTTCTTCTTATTACCCTCGGCCGAAACCCCTACCACACCACCTCCATTTTTCCTTTCAAACACCTTCAAAACTCTCTCAAAAACTCCTCCTTCCTCCTATAAATTTTCGAGATTTGTGGGTATTTTCAAGAGATTTTTCATCAAGATCATCATTCTTGGTAAGTTCTTACTTGAATCTATGGTTTAACTTCTAAGATTTCATCAAAATATCTTCTTAACCCATATCATTTCATGATCTAACTCCCTAGAACCATCTAAGTTCAAAAATCATCTCAAGGAGCTTGTTAGGGCCGAGAATCACATCATCTCTTCCCATCTCTTCATTAAACCAAAAACTTCAAAGCAAAGTGAGTTTCATACCCCTTGTTTTCGGTTTTAACATGTTTTGGGGGAGAATACAAGTTTCTATGTGTTAGATCTATGTAATTATGCATATTATGTGTGTTTTTCTTGATTTAAGTTGTGATTATGTGATGAAACACTATAGATCTCGAAAATCTCAACTAAAAAGTGATATTTATAAACTAAAACACTTGATACAACTTAGTATAAAGATAAATGTGTTAAACATGTGAAGATTCATAAGAAACTAAACAAAATCTTGAAAAAGGGTCATTTTTGACAAATAAACAAAAAAAGAGACCTTCTTGACATTTACGGTTTTTGCAGGGGTCAAAAGAGTCATTTATTTTTAAAAAAGTGGGTCTTTATGACATTTAAGGGGCCAAAAGTGTAATTTTTCGCATAATGGGCCATATTATGGGCCTTCACGGCTTATTGGGCTCAAATGGTAAAAGTTTTGGTTTTTGTGGACTAAAATGTCATTTTAGACAAAGTTGAGTAAAAAATGAAAACTTACAGTTTTATGGGCTGAAAATGACACTTTATTCAAATTTGGACCTAAAATGTTATTTACACAAAATTTGGGCCGAAAATTTCGTTTTTATCAAAAATGGGCTAAAAATTTAGATTCTCATAATAACGGGTTGAAAACAGAAATATATATAAATATTTGGGCCAAAAATGTCAATATATATATATATATATATATATATATATATATATATATATATATATATATATATATATGGGCCGAGAATGTTATTTTTACGAGACTTGGGCCGAAAATGTCATTTTACCTAAAAAGGGGATGAAAATGTAAATTATATATATAGGCCGAAAAGGTAAATTTTATATTAATGGCCCGAAAACATCAATTTATAGTTACTTGGGGCCAAAAATGTCAACTTACATACAATTGGACTAAAGGTGTAAATTTTCATGTTTATTGGGCCTAACATGTATAAGCCATGTTAATGGGCTCTAGTGGCCCATTTAAATGCTTATTGGGTCTGGATTATACATTACATGTTATTGGGCCTTAGTGGCCCATATACATGCTTATTGGACCTAAACTATACATTACATGTTATTGGGCGTTATGGTCCATTTACACGTTTATTAGGTCTAATATATTCATTACATGTTTATTGGGCCTTTGTGGTCCATTTACATGCTTATTGGGGCCTAGACTATACATCACATGCTTAGTGAGCCTTGGTTGACATTTTGCATGTTTGTTGGGCCTTATACATCCACATACATACTCGTTAGGTTTTTCAAACATGAGACATACAAGTAAACATCATATAACATAATACAATATTCTCGTAAACTCAGTCAATGATGCTAGTGAGACATGTCGGTTGACACCTATAGAGTGTACGATCGTAGCCTGTAGTTATAACCAGAGTCTCCTGGAGGGAGAGCGAGAGTTTGTGTATAGATCTATACAGGGTGACTCCCCACACCTGAGCTGTTCGCTACAGCTAGACTAGGCCAGTCTAGGGTGACAAACCTTACCGTAAATCAAACCGGCGTCTAAGGACGCCACGACAGGCGAATTCGTCAAAAATCAAGTATGGTTAAAACGGCTCACTTAGAGATCTTCTCCAACATAATTTTATGGAACATCTGTAAAATCTTGTTGAAACAATAACATACATACACTGATATTCGGTCTTAGGGTTTAGACCACAAGACTTTTATAAACAGGAAATATAGGATTTTCTGGGGAAATACACAGTTAAACAATGCCTTTTACTTACTATAGAAATACAGTATTTCATTCGGATTAAATTTTTATACCTTTCAAAAACGGAAAACACACATGCGTTAATACTTGATTTCGACACATTATTATCATGCTATTGAACAGGAAATATCGGATTTTCTGGTGTTTTACAAATAAATCAAAACTTTTCATTAAATTATGGTTATAATCTCACCAACATTATATATGTTGACGTCTTCAAAATAACTTGTATTCTCAGGGAATCGTCAAGCAGAAAGGTCAGCAGGAAATGTGGAATTTGTTATATTTTGTCGTCGTTATACATTAAACATTATGGCATGTAATTTATGATATTATACTTGATGTAAACAATGCTGGTTGTATTTTGATACGTATGATGAAGGTGTTTTCTTGTTTCAATTATATACAATTGTGATGATATTACAAGATGAAGTCACGCGCAAGCCCCCAGACGTTTCCGCCGTCTGGTTCGGGGGTGTTGTAACGCCCGCAGATTCGAGCTAGTCAATTTAGAGACAATAAGCATCAAAAATGAGTTTTTTATGGAAGAATATTTAGAAGGATTAATCTTAACCAAGTTGTAGTATATGTTACAAGGGTTCCGTACATATAAAGAACGTCGAAATCCGAGTTATAACGAAGAAGTTATGGCCCGTCGAAGTTTCGCGGCAAAACCAGCACGACACCAGGAAACGTAAATAGTGAATTTACGATAGAAGACTTTTTGGCCTTAGTAATCTAAACGAAATTCGTAGAATATGTTAAACCAAGAGCGTCCATAAAAAGAATGCTCAAATCTGACTTTGTATGAGGAAGTTATTAATTTTCTAAGATTTGGCATAGCAGTGCATGACCCGAAATTCGAATTTTAGATAGAGCGGTTTTTGGCCTACGCGACCTAAATGAGAGTTGAAGATCTCATTATTAGGAACTCACCGGTAAAAAGACAGACGAAAAAGAAGTATGTATGTAGAAGTTATGAATTTTACGCGAACATTTAACAGTATAATCTCCTCGGACTGTTAATTTAAGATCAGTCGAGAATTAGCCAACGGAGTCAAAATGAAAGTTGTAGATCTTATTCTTACCTACGCGTAGATATAAAGAACGTCGAAAACGGAGCTCGTATGCGAAGGTTATGAATTTTTGAAAATCGACTGATTTCCACCCTGTTTGCGATGCCACGTGTCAGCACCATGCTCATACTTGGAGCCCAAGCTGGCTCACGACGTGAGAATCATAAAACTCACGACGTGAGTGACCCTCCAGCCCCCTATAAATAAGAGGTGAAGCCTCCATTCTTCCTCACACCTCCCATCACTTCCCCTCTCTCTAGAACCTCTCTCTAGCCCCGAAACCCCCCCGAAAAGCCTAGGGAACCTCCCTAGCACGAGGCGGAAGCCCCGGAGTGCCCGACGGCTCCGAGAAGAAGAGCCTTTCGGCTCAGAAACGCTGCTCCAGCGAAGCCCGGTTTTGAGTAAAACCCGCTGTAAGTGAGCTACGCCTAACCTAACTTTAGTATAACATACGTTTCAATATATTAATGTTATTAGGACCTTATAATAAATATTTGGGCTATTATTATGGGTTATATAAGTGTCGTTATAATATATTTTTAACCACTCGCGATACGGGGAATCTGGTTTAAAGGGCCGCATAGGGTTGTTGGATTTCAGAAGTGCTATATGCCAAAATGGTCCTGCCCTCCGGTGTTTTATGTCTAGTCCCTGTCTGTACATAGTGGTCGGAAAATATTGTTTAAACGCTTATATAATAATAATAATAATAATAATAATAATAATAATAATAATAATAATAATAATAATAATAATAATAGTAAGACTAATAATTAGTCACGGTGAATATTAGACTAAAATCCAGTGGTAATAATACTAGGTTTCGTCGAAGGAAATTATATTGTTAAGAAGCGAAGCGCTGTCCGAGTTTGGAATCATCACTTTAACAAGTGGGTGCATAGTTATTTTCATCTTACACATAGATATGAAGTATTTTAATATAAGTTACGTGCTATGTGTGCATATTGTCTGAATACTTGCTGTCTATGCTGAATGAAAAATTTTATACATGTTTTAAATAATTTAAACTGTATATTTATTTTATATCTACAAAATATGTTGGGTAAAACATGGGTAGATAAAATATGAATTGAATGTTGAGATAAGAGGTGATATAGACCATGATATAAGGGTGAGAGGTGAACAATGAAAGAAACCTTTTACCCAAGCGTGGCCCCGTCATGTAGCAGAGTATGGATGACAACCACAGACTATTCTAGACAGTCCAGTGGAACACTAGCAGACTCGCAACCTGTAGGTGTTGTGAACGATGTGTTCACCCGGTGTACGCTAAACCTGGGCGACTATGCAGACTTAGTGCCCGAATCTTGGCGATCATGCAGACTTGGTGCCTAAACCCTGGCGACTATGCGACTTAGTGCCTGTTGTGTAAACCCTGGCGACTATGCAGACTTAGTGCCTAAACCCTGGCGACTATGCAACTTAGTGCCTGTTGTGTAAACCCTAGCGACCATGCAGACTTGGTGCCTAAACCCTAGCGACTATGTGACTTAGTGCCTGTTGAGTAAACCCTGACAATGATGGATTTCGTGCTGATTCCTTAGCATGATCCTTAGGAATGAATGAACGAGGAATAGCTAATTCTTAGGGTAGATCCTTAAGAGTAAAGAAGATAATGGGGATCGGTACTTGGGTTGATTGTTTGATGTTTAAACATAATAATTATATTATTGTGGGTTGAAAACCCTATGTACTCACCAGGTTTCCCAACCCGACCCACTCCAGCTTATTTGTATCACAGGTGTCGATATGAAGTTACATTACACTGAGAGATTAAGGAGATGTAAATCACTAGTGATAATGAATGTAAGTTCTGTTTATGCTTATGTTTCCTTATTGACAATGACATCCCAAATGTTTTAAAATGAATAAAAATACATTTCTTCGGAAATGCTTTGATAACGTATTTATCATGTTTTACTGGGAACAAATTCCGCAACACTTTTATTTAAAATGTTACTCTGATTTTCAAACAAAGCATAAACAAAATCGGTCTTTTCTGGCCGTGAAAATGGGGATGTCACAGTTGGTATCAGAGAATTAGTTTAAGCGAACTAGGAATAAGGATTTATTTCTAGACTTAAACTTAGAATGCTAAGCGATGATTGTGAGGAGTGTGTCTAATATATTTTAGGTAGTACACCTAAATAGACGTAAGCACTAGCTTATTTAGGGAAAATGCCTAACATGTTTTTATGTGCTAAATGATTTGTGATGCTTTATACTATCGTTTGATCGGATCTATGGTCTGTTGCCGACCGGATCTGGAAACTTTATGTGTTTAGATTTCTAAACATATAATTACGGTATTAGAACTGGCATGTAACTTTTCGGAGTGATAGGGAAATTTACATGTCGATCGTAAATAAAATCTTTCCTATCTTAATTCTCGTCATTACACACCGAACGTCTGAATTGGTGTATAGATCGAAATGGCATGAACCCGAAGTGGAGTCGGGAACGCAAATGGAAATAGGAATCAACAGCCCCAACGATTGAGCAAATACCTGTTGTAGTAGAAGCTGCACCTGAACCAATCACCATGGCTGGAGTACAAGCCATGATTCAGGCTATGTTAGTTGAACAAAGGGAAGAAATGAGGAGGTTGTTGCATGAAAATAAGGACGAACCTATCATGCCCATTGAGCAACCTGAGCTGATTCCCGAGCAATCGGAGGAAGGGAACTATAGCCGCCCTGTGAGTCAAGTTGGGACTTAAGGAGAACGAAGGAATGGCCCGAAGAGGGGAAACGACAAGGATGGACGAATGTATAAGAACTTCTTGGGTGCCAAGCCACCAAGCCATTCCGGAAGCCCGAAGCCGGTTGAGATTATGGACTGGATCTCCGAAATGGAGATGGTGTTTGAGAGCTGTGACTGTAGCGACAAGCAAAAGACCGTCTTTGCAGTCAGACAACTAAAGACTGGAGTGCTAAGTGATGGGTTTGAGCCATAAGAACTTTCCTATGTGCACATGCAAACCCTAATTGCTTGGATCTAGGTTTCTCTAATTGAACATGCATTGAATCCAAGACTTGCAATACTAGATCTAATGTAATATATTGAATCTAATCATATGAAATCAGATCTGAAAGAATACCTTGAATTACTTGCTTGATACTTCTTCTTCTTGGAGCTTAGAGTCACAATTGTCACTCCTCTAATGGCTTACAAACACCAAATAGCAAGAAGATGATCTTGAGAGAGAGGGAGGAGGGATAGAAATCGGCCCTAGGGTTCCTTGGCTTGCAAGAGTGTCGATTTCTCCATCCCAAGGGTCCTATTTATACTATAAGCTATTAGGGTTTCTCCTTTAACCCTAATTGAATGACATAGGCCCTAAGCAATCCAAGATCCTTCTAGATACAAGGCTTGGACGAAATTAAGGTTCCCAAGCCCCTAAATTTCGTTCACCCTAATATCCATAAGGATACATAGCCCAAAATACAACTATCACACATTTGACAGTTTATGCCCCTTTATTCAATTAACCTCTTTAAGTCACCAAATTAATTCTCAATTAATATATGACTTATATTAATCAAATAATATTATTATTTCCTCAATATATTATTCTCATAATATATTAATAATATTTCTTCTCTCTTAACAAATCATCTTGTCAAGTTGCTATGGTGAAGGCAACCCAAAAGGACCATGCATAACTGGGTCAAGTACTTACTAAATATAGTTACAACCTTAGACACTAATCCAACAGTCTCCCACTTGGATAAGTCTAGTAACTATATATGCAAATATAATCCGATTAGCAATCGTAGCTCTCAAAGACGCTGTCAACTCTGATCTTATCAGTATCCTGTCCTTTAGATAAGGGATCGTATAATCCTCTGTTCTAGATATCGTGCGGACAATTACATGGAACATGGTCATACTTATTGTCCTGCAATTTGTTTCTCGATCTCAGATTCATTTGACATAGAACTTAATTGAACACATCAATTCAGTCCTGACCGGGCCCGGCACATAAGTCAAATCAAATCATCGAGGGGCCCTAATATCGCTTTTACCCTCTTAGGATAAAAGGAACAGATAAACTTCGACTTATATGCATTTATTATCCACTAATCAATTTACACACAACAATACGTTTTATAACATCAAGTTACTGATGCGTTTGCGTATTATCAATGCATAACCAATTAACACACAATAAACCATATATCTAGGTTTTAAGACTATATGATATTACCATCTTGTGATCACTCGTGATAAATTCCATGAAGTGATTCCAACAAGTGCGGGTTTATTCCAATGCTCAAATCAAGTTCATAAGCACTCATGAACGTTGTAGCAAACCTTTGCTATGTCTAATACACTTTAGACAATCTACACACCAATTCATGACAGTCTTCATTCATATCTACTTCCAACATATGAACGACTGTGGACTATTCGAATAATTCGATTATTATCAAATAATTAATTACTCAGGAAGTCAAAACATGCAAAATGAAACAATAGTTAAACAATTAACATAAGACAATAGCTTTACTTATAAATAATACTCCTTTATTTAATCATCAAATGTCAATTACATTTATCTATTACACGTTTCCAAACTATCTAATCTAAACTAATATCGTCCTTTAGCCCAATGCTCCTAGCGTGCTGCAAATGCTTAACCCTGCTAAGTCCCTTCGTAAGCGGATCTGCTGGGTTATCCTCTGACGATACCCTCTTTACCACGAGGTGTCCTTCTTCTACTCGATGTCTAATAAAATGATATTTTCTGTCGATATGTCGAGATCTACCATGATCCCTCGGTTCCTTGGTCAAGGCAACCGCTCCTTCATTATCACAGAAAATTTCCATAGGCTCCTTTATGGTAGGCACAACTCCAAGATCACCAATGAAGTTCTTCAACCACATAGCCTCCTTTGACGCTTCGCTCGCTGCAATGTACTCTGATTCGCACGTTGAATCAGCTACTGTTTCTTGCTTGGAACTTTTCCAAGTCACCGCTCCCCCATTAAGGGTAAAGACCCAGCCCGACTGCGAACGGTAGTTGTCCCTGTCGGTCTGAAAACTGGCATCACTATACCCTCGCACCTTTAAGTCATCACTCCCTCCAAGGACTAAAAACCATTCCTTGGTCCTCCATAGGTACTTAAGTATATTCTTGACCGCAATCCAATGAGCTCTGCCCGGGTTCCCTTGATATCTACTGACCATGCTCAAAGCAAAGGCCACATCAGGGCGAGTACAAGTCATAGCGTACATGATTGAGCCAACTGCGGAAGCATAGGGTATTCAGCTCATCTCAGCTATCTCGGCTTCTGTACTCGGGCTTTGAGTCTTACTCAATTTGGCATTACTCTGTATCGGTAGTTCTCCCTTTTTTCGAGTTTTCCATACTAAAACGTTTTAGTACCTTATCCAAGTAAGTATTCTGACTAAGTCCTATTAGTCTCTTACTTCGTTCTCTCACTATCCTTATTCCTAAAATATAGGAAGCCTCTCCGAGGTCCTTCATAGCGAAACACTTCCCGAGCCAGGACTTAACCTCCTGCAGAGTCGGGACGTTGTTTCCTATGAGCAGTATGTCATCGACATACAAAACAAGAAAGCTAACTATACTCCCACTGGCCTTGACATATACACATGATTCATCTTCACTTCGTACAAATCCAAACTCTTTGACTTTCTCATCGAAGCAAAGATTCCATCTGCGAGACGCTTGCTTAAGCCCATAAATGGACTTCTCAAGCTTACACACTCTATTGGGATGCTTTGGATCGACAAAACCCTCTGGCTGAGCCATGTAAACATCCTCAGCCAACTTCCCATTAAGGAAAGCGGTTTTTACATCCATTTGTCATATTTCATAGTCATGAAATGCAGCAATGGCTAGCATCACCCTAATAGACTTTATCTTCGCAACTGGTGAGAAGGTTTCGTCGTAGTCAACTCCAGGAGTCTGAGTGAAACCCTTCGCAACCAATCGCGCCTTATAAGTGTGCATGTTCCCATCCACGTCGGTCTTCTTCTTGAAGATCCACTTGCACCCGACCGTCTTACGACCTGGTACATTGTCAACCAAATTCCAAACTTGGTTGTCATACATGGACTGAATCTCACTGTCCATCGCCTCTTTCCATTTTACAGACTCTGGGCCTGCCATGGCTTCCTTATAGCTATTAGGTTCATCTAGATTTATTAGTGTACCATCACTAATATACGTGTCCCCTTCGGTAGTAATATGAAAACCATAAAACTGGGGTTGAACTCTAACTCTTTCGGAACGTCTAAGAGGTAAGGACTCGTCAATTGGTTCAACTGGAGTTTCCTCCTCGGGTTGAGCGCCAGTGTTAGAGGTTCCTTCATCGCTAGATTCTTGAATCTTTTCAAGATCGACTTGCCTCCCACTGTCTCCTTGGCTTATGAGTTCTCGCTCTCGGAAAACCCCTCTCCTCGCAACGAAGACAACATTGTCACTCGACCTATAGAAGAGATATCCAAAGGATTTCTGTGGGTAGCCGATGAATATACATTGCTCACTACGAGGTTCGAGCTTGTCGTGAGTTTCTCGTCTTACGAAAACTTCACAGCCCCAAACCTTGATATGTGCCAACGAGGGAGCTTTCCCTGTCCACATCTCGTGAGGTGTTTTGGCAACCTTCTTTGTGGGTACTAAATTAAGGATATGGGCGGCAGTCTCTAAGGCATACCCCCAGAATGAGATAGGTAGTGAAGCACGACTCATCATGGAACGAACCATGTCTAGCAAGGTTCGATTACGCCTCTCAGCTACACCATTCAGTTGTGGTGTCCTAGGTGGCGTCAATTGTGAAACTATTCCACATTCCTTGAGCTAGTCGTGGAATTCAAGACTTAGGTACTCTCCACCTCGATCAGATCGAAGCATCTTGATTTTCCTGCCCAATTGATTCTCCACTTCTTGTTTAAACTCTTTGAACTTTTCAAAGGTTTCTGACTTGTGCTTGATTAAGTAGATATACCCATATCTGCTATAATCATCTGTGAAAGTCACATAGAAGCGATTTGCATCCCTTGTGGTGGATCTAAAGGGTCCACATACATCTGTATGTATGAGATCCAATAAACCCTCACCCCTCACACAAGTGCCAGTGAAGGGTGACTTGGTCATCTTTCCAAGTAAACAAGATTCGCACGTGTCATCTTCCCTAAGGTCGAACGACTCCAACACTCCATCCTTTTGGAGTTGGGCTATGCGCTTCTTGTTGACATGTCCAAGACGACAATGCCACAAGGATGCTTTATCCATACCATTGGAAGAATCCATACACAACACATCATTTCCTAGGTTATCTACAACCATAACAGTTTCATAAATTCCATTACAAGACATTGCTTCAAAATATAAAACACCATTTAGATAAGCATAAATCGAACCATTCTCATTATTAAACGAATATCTAAATCCTTGTCTAAATAAACCATGAAAAGAAATGATGTTTCTTGCCATATCTGGCGAGTAGCAACAATTATTTAATTCTAAATTCAAACCATTCCTAAGCTCTAAAGAATACACTCCAATCTTGGTGACAGGCGACGTTCTTCTATTTCCCATGATCAGATTTATTCTTCCAAGCTCCACATCCCTATTTCTTCCTAGTCCTTGCAAATCAGAACAAATGTGGTAACCACACCCTGTATCAAGAACCCAAGAAATAGCATGAGATGAATCATTAGATTTAATTGTGTAAATACCTGCAAAAGATGGCTTGATCTTCCCATCCTTGATGGCTTGCAGATATTCCAGGCAGCTTCTCTTCCAATGCCCTATTTTGTGGCAATGGTGGCACTCTGCCTCCTTTGGGTTTGGGTTGGGCTTAGCAGGATCAACCTTGGTCCCACTAGAGGAGGAACCATTTTGGGACTTTCCTTTGTGGTGGTTCTTTGAAAAAGCCTTCCTCTTCTTGCCCCTTCCCTGTCCAATAGCCAAAACAGGAGCAACGGGTGGATTGGGAGTTGGTGCAACAGACTTGTCCTTGAGGTTGCTCTCAGCAGTCCTCAGGAGCCCTTGGAGTTTGCTTAGGGTGACCTCTTCCTTGTTCATGTGGTAGGTCATCCTAAATTGGTTGTAGCATGAGGGCAAGGAGTGAAGAACAATGTCGATAGCCAAATCTTCCCCAAAGTTGACATTCAACTTGCGAAGACGATCAACATACCTTTGCATCTTTTGCAAGTGCACAGTAAGAGACTCTCCACTTCCCATTTTAGCAGTAATCATATTCGTTATGATTTCATAGCGCTCTTGCCTCGCGCTTTGGTGATACCTCTCCATCAAGTCTAGATGCATCTCATAAGGATACATGTCCTCATAGGACTTTTGGAATTCTGAGTTCATTGTGGCTATCATGATGCAATGGACCTTCGTTGCATCACGCTCATGGTTCTCAAAGATAGCCATTTCTTCAGGAGTAGCAGTTTCTGGATTGATCTTTTCGAGCTTCTCATCGAGAACATACTCTTTGTCCTCGTAACGCGCGATTGTGCGAATGTATCTTATCCATTCGCTAAAGTTCGTTCCATCGAATGTCACTTTTTGACAAAGGCTCATTAGAGGAAATGAGCTAGCAGCTGTGTTGTTTGCGTTAGACATCTACAAATAGAAAGAACAAAGTTTGATTAGATTAAGTCCCTAATTAACACCCAAAATGAAAAATTAGGGCTAGGACCCAACAACGTTATTTACACATTAGAAAAGGGATGCCGTAATCCAATATGCAAATAATTTGGAGGTAAGTGAATGACGATTCACTAATTCTTCACCATGAAAAACATAAGCTTTAAGTTTTAAATGTATTGAGAATTCCTAGATTTCATTGAGATTCATTGAACCTTTCAATGACATGTTTAAATCTCGATATGCCCCTCTCGTTTGTGACTGGGATGCCGATGATCACAAAGTGGGTGTGAATAACCATGCAAATGTACAAGGTGCCCCCACTGTTACAGTTACCTATTCAATGTGCTGGTTAACCACACACGCTCCATTGAACTATAACAAACAATGAGTCACCCTTTGCCACCTTTGCTTAGAACCCAATTAATGTGCCGGTTAACCACACGCGCTCCATTAATGTCTTAGCAAGGGTACAAAGTGTAATTTCATGGGATTGCATCAATTCACTTTTCCTAAAGTAACTAAGATTGGGAATTTTATAAAACATGTTTAGTTACTTTATATAGATTCATTATACTTATTAATGAGATGAGGTTTGCCCTATCCTACCCGTTCGGCTAACGACCCTCCACCAGTCAAGCAAGCGGTGGGTGTGAATGTACACCCATTAAGCGCCATTTTATAGGCAGCAACCTTATACCCACCTTATAGACTGACTTCGTGAATGAGGCCTACTAACGGTAAGACTAGCATTTTAAATTATACATATATATATATATATATATATATTAAGCTTGTAATAATATAATAGTATAGGGTTGAATTTTAAACTTGTAAAATTCTAGGGATTGAAATTTAAAATTATCCAAATTAAAATTTTAATCACAAAATTTAAAATTTCAAAGCTTGAGGACAAGTCTTGAACTTTTTCAAAGCATAAGGATCAAATAGCAAATAATATAAATCATCTAATTAGATTATCTCAATTTGATCTTATTTAATGTTACTTGCAAAACAATTTACCAATTCAATTCAAATAATCAACAATTATCATATAAGGAAATTATTATTCAACTAATTGGTAATTATCTTTTGTTAGGTCAAGAATATACTCATATATATGATTAAAATCGGATTTTAATGACCCACAACAGTTAAGGCAAGTATCCTCAAGTAAAACAGCAAGAAATCCCGAAACTTCCTCCTTCTGACGCTCGAACTCGCCGAGTACCTCTATGGACTCGCCGAGTCCACAGTGGAACTCGCCGAGTACAGCAGTCAGAATCACAAAATCGAATTTTTAAGCAACAAGCAATCAACCAATGCATCAATTCAATAGAAATCAATCAAAGCTCTGATACCACTGATGGGTTTGAGCCATAAGAACTTTCCTATGTGCACATGCAAACCCTAATTGCTTGGATCTAGGTTTCTCTAATTGAACATGCATTGAATCCAAGACTTGCAATACTAGATCTAATGTAATATATTGAATCTAATCATATGAAATCAGATCTGAAAGAATACCTTGAATTACTTGCTTGATACTTCTTCTTCTTGGAGCTTAGAGTCACAATTGTCACTCCTCTAATGGCTTACAAACACCAAATAGCAAGAAGATGATCTTGAGAGAGAGGGAGGAGGGATAGAAATCGGCCCTAGGGTTCCTTGGCTTGCAAGAGTGTCGATTTCTCCATCCCAAGGGTCCTATTTATACTATGAGCTATTAGGGTTTCTCCTTTAACCCTAATTGAATGACTTAGGCCCTAAGCAATCCAAGATCCTTCTAGATACAAGGCTTGGACGAAATTAAGGTTCCCAAGCCCCTAAATTTCGTTCACCCTAATATCCATAAGGATACATAGCCCAAAATACAACTATCACACATTTGACAGTTTATGCCCCTTTATTCAATTAACCTCTTTAAGTCACCAAATTAATTCTCAATTAATATATGACTTATATTAATCAAATAATATTATTATTTCCTCAATATATTATTCTCATAATATATTAATAATATTTCTTCTCTCTTAACAAATCATCCTGTTAAGTTGCTATGGTGAAAGCAACCCAAAAGGACCATGCATAACCGGGTCAAGTACTTACCCAATATAGTTACAACCTTAGACACTAATCCATCACTAAGTTGGTGGAAGTTGTTGGCAGATACAATGCCACGAGGAGAATCCATGCGAATGTCTTGGGAAGTATTCGTGGAGCAGTTAAAAATGCAGTACTGCTCAGAGATAGATATGCTAGACCTAAACAACGAATTTCAGAACCTGAAGAAAGGAAAGATGAGTGTGGATGAGTATGCTGATAACGTCTATTTTATGCATATATTTATGATTTTTTCTTATTACTTTATACTATGTTTTATTCTATTTAGAACTAAAAGATACTTAATACGCTTTGAAATGTTAAATTACAGTTAAAATGGGAGCTGGAATGCAAAAGGAGGAAAAAGGAGCTAAAAAGATGCAAAAAGGATATTGCTGGCAGATTGACCCCTCTTCAGTGTTTCGGGTATATCTGATGACTCATAAGTCCCATTCACGAGATTCAAAATGTTATGAAAACTAGACGAAATTTCCTACGACTTATGTGATAGGGCCTTTTTGCTAATTCGGGATTTATCTTTTACAAAATCGGCCTTGAAGATGAAGCATAAAAGCTGGACGGAAATTCCCTCCAAGTTACTTATTCCCCAAGCACCACTTACCTTATTTTTATTTGCTTAATCCCTAAGCCACCATTAGTTTCCTTATTCCTATCCAACTCTAATATTCCATATTAATTCCATTTCCATTCAACTATAAATACCCCATATCATTCACCCATTTTCATAATATATGATATTCCACTTCGACTTGTGCAACAAGAAAACTTCATAGCTGCCGTTTTGAGGGTGTAGAAGGCGGCCGGAAGGCCGTTAAGCTGACAAGAGCGAAGATCTGAAGGATTAGAGAGTGGATTCATGTCGTTAATCATGTGGTTTGTTATCGTGACCATGTTTAGCATTCCACTGTGATACTATTATGTTTTTACTTTCTAATTTTGGTGTCAAAACCATTTGCTTTGAGTTTATGATTAGATGAAACCTTGATTATTGGATTAATTGCTATATCTGATTGTTTTATTCATGTTTAATTTACCTTGTTAAGCTTGTTAAAAGATCCTTATGTGTTAATGACAATTATTTTCTGTTAATTATTAAGTATATCGAGTTGTATGAACATTTGCTTGATTGCTTGCCTCTTATGATTTTGATGACCATCAAGATTATATGCCTAGGAATAGTGAACATGAAACTAGGGTTAACTTGAAAACAAGTAAATTAATGTATGAGTATATGTGACGACCAATCACATATAAGTTGATTGAATTGACAAATTTAATTAACTATTATTACAAGTTTTGCTTGATACGAACTGAACACTAGGAAACATGTTAGTTTAATCAATTGATCACTGCTTGAATTGACTTGTTTGCTACAGGATTAGTAATAGTGAACATGAACCTAATCATTTTATAAATCGGTGAACATGAATAAATAAATATGTGTGTGCAATTATCTATGATTTTAAGATGTAATCTGTCTAAACCAAAGTACCTAAAGAGATTTGTCTTCCTGTCAGTTTATCGAGATTTGCTATTTAGTTGTTCGTTTGAGATTTAATAAACCCTTTCTTTACTGCTTTTGTGTGTTTTGTGTAACCTATAATCAAACACTTTAAATTAATTCACTACCGTTCCCCTTGAGTTCGACACCCTTACTTATCAAAGCTATACTATACTCGATTGGGTTCACTGCCTGCAAGGTGTGGTTTAGATGCGATAAAATAGGAATTATAAATAAAAAACAAGTGCATTAAAAATACACATTACATGCCACCGCATTCACCGAGAGGATGAAGCTATTCCCCTACTTGGTGCCTACTAAACTCTCCATGATCGATAGGTTTGCTAACAGACTGCCCACAGACTTTGGCCCAACAATCAAAATGGCAACTACCTTGAAAATAGTCATTAGAGTAGCCAGGAATGTTGAGACCCAGATTAGGGAAAAGGGTCTGGAGAGAGCTGAAGTTGGCGAGAAAAGGAAGTATAAAGGATCTTCAAAATCCAACAAAGAAAGGAAATTCTCAAAGACTGAAGGAGGGGGAGGAGGTGAAGCTAAGTGGTGCGAGAAGTGTAAAAAGAAACACTTCGCGAAATGTAGCGAAGAGGTGACTTGCTACAAATGTGGAAAGACAGGGCATTACACCAGCAAGTGCGCATCCAACAAGAGGGTGTGCTACAGATGTAACAAAGAAGGGCATGTTTCTAAAGACTGCCCCAGAGAAAAACGAGGCAGCAAGGCCAGAAACGCCACTAAGGCCAAGGACATTCCACATGATCCTCGACGAAGCAGAAAACAACGCAAGGAATCGAGGATAAGGAATTCATACCCGAAGATCGAGTTATGAAGTAGCCAAGGGGATAGAATCATATGATGTAGCCTATTAGAGGCATAATCTAGGGTGAACTTGAACATCTATGTAATAGTTTCAAGGAATAATATAAAACCTTCGTTTTGCTATCTGATGTGTTAAGTTGTTATGTGATTTTCTTGTATGGTGACTTGGAAAACTGCGAGACAATACTTGGGACGAGTATAAGTAGGTGTGAATGGTAGTAGAGGCCCATACTACCGGAAGCACATGACTCACACTTGGATCAGGGAAAGTCACAAGGTTACCAAGAAGCTAGTAGTTGATTCTGATGGGTTTTGAGCATTCTAACACTTCCTAAGTGTACATGCAACCCTAATAACCTTGGATCTATGTTTGTCTAATTATCATGCAAAGTTGAATTCCAAGGTTATATTCCTATCTAGCATACATGGGGAACATTTTTAACTTGAATGAAAGATAGAATAACTTACCTTGTTTTTGATTATGATCCTTGAAACCTTGTGAGCCTAGCACCCCAAGTGTGATGCCTCAAATGCTTCACACAACACCAAATGCAAAGGAGTAAACTTTGAGAGAATCTTACACTTGCAAAATCGGCTCTAGCCCTCTTGTTTCTTAGTGTCACCGATTTTGGTGGAGAACATGTTGCTTATATAGTGTGTCACATCTAGGGTTACACCATGTAAACCCTAATGTGGCATGACTCTTCATTTCCATGACCCATGGGTTTGTAACTCCCATGGAGCCTCCATGGAGCATTCAATGGGTTTAACCCAACTTGATTATCCATGGAGCCTTTTAGCCCACTATACAAGTTATGGATGATTTACACGATCAACCCATATATTTACTTAGTCATCTTTTGATCACTTAATTAATCCTAGATTAATTCTTGATCAATACTAATTAAATAATACTATTAATATATTAGAACTTATAATATATTAATAAACCACAAGTGTTATTTCTCTCATTTAGTCTATCCAAATGCATGATGCCATGCAACCCAAATGGACCATGCCGGGTCGGGTCAAGTACATACCAAAAATAGTTATGGACTTAGACACATTATCCAACAAATTCCGTTTTGTTCATGTATGTCATTACCATCATTTCGGTAATGACTAAGAAGATGATTGTTATTCCGACCCTGGTTGTCAAATCAAATTGAGTCCAACTAAGATGAGTATGTTACGTGGTTCGAAGAACCAAGTTCGATTTAGCATCTGACCTAAGCCAGAAGATTGAAGTGAAAGATAATCGAAGCAATCGATAGAAGTTTCGCGATCGTTGTTAAATAAAGAAGCTTGTAGCTAGAAGTGATTCATGCTAGAATATGATTATATCACATTAGAACATGAAGGAAGGTATATTCCATCCCTAAATTTGACTCTAAAAGACCTGAGTCTAAACATTGCATCATACGATGGTCATTTGAACATGCCCATTGGTCTATTACGATAATCGAAGTAAACTTTGTTTATGAGGATCAGGAGTTTCCAATAAGGATCAAGATTGTAACTCGAAGGTTACAATTGAAAGTCCAACATAGTATGAAGAGTGGGTGCAAGATCGAGCATCGCCAGCAGTTAAGAATTCCAAGAGTTATATACTCATTCGAAGGAGCATATAAGTTATGATTATTACCTAGGATGGAGAGATAACGTATGGAGTCATTATACAAGCCCTGTTTTGTTGATGATTCCGGGACGTAATCATCCTAAGGGGGAGATAATTGTAACGCCCGCAGATTCGGGCTAGTCAATTTAGAGACAATAAGCATCAAAAAATGGGGTTTTGATGGAAGATTATTTAGAACGATTAATCTTAACCAAGTTGTAGTATATGTTACAAGGGTTCCGTACATATAAAGAACGCCGAAATCCAAGTTATAACGAAGAAGTTATGGCCCGTCGAAGTTTCGCGGCAAAACCAGCACGACACCGGAAAACATAAATAGTAAATTTACGATAGAGGACTTTGTGGCCTTATTAATCTAAACGAAAGTCGTAGAATATGTTAAACCAAGAGCGTCCATAAAAAGAACGCCCAAATCTGACTTCGTATGAGGAAGTTATGAATTTTCTAAGATTTGGCACAGCAGTGCACGGCCCGAAACTCGAATTTTAGATCGAGCGGTTTTTGGCCTACGCGACCTAAATGAGAGTTGAATATCTCATTAATAGGAACTCAACGGTAAAAAGACAGACGAAAACGGAGTCCGTATGTAGAAGTTATGAATTTTACACGAACATTTAACAGTATAATCTCCCCGTACTGTTAAATTTAAGATCGGTCGAGAATTAGCCAACGGAGTCAAAATGAAAGTTGGAGATCTTATTTTTACCTATGCGTGGATATAAAGAACGTCGAAAACGGAGCTCGTATGCGAAAGTTATGAACTTTTGAAAATCGGCTGATTTCCACCCTGTGTGCGATGCCACGTGTCAGCACCAGGCGCAGACTTGGAGCCCAAGCTGGCTCACGACGTGAGCATCATAAAACTCACGACGTGAGTGACCCTCCAGACCCCTATAAATAAGAGGTGAAGCCTCCATTCTTCCTCACACCTCCCATCACTTCCCTCTCTCTCTAGAACCTCTCTCTATCCCCAAAACCCCCCGAAAAGCCTAGGGAACCTCCCTAGCACGAGCCGGAAGCCCCGGAGTGCTCGACGGCTCCGAGAAGAAGAGCCTTTCGGCTCGGAAACGCTGCTCCAGCGAAACCCGTTTTTGAGAAAAACCCGCTGTAAGTGAGCTACGCCTAACCTAACTTTAGTATAGCATATATTTTAATATATTAATGTTATTAGGACCTTATAATAAATATTTGGGCTATTATTATGGGTTATATAAGTGTCATTATAATATCTTTTTAACTACTCACGGTACGGGAATCTGGTTTAAAGGGCCGCATAGGGTTGTTGGATTTCAGAAGTGCTATATGCCAAAATGATCCTGCCCTCCGGTGTTTTATGTCTGGCCCCTGTCTGTACACAGTGGTTGGAAAATATTGTTTAAACGCTTATATAATAATAATAATAATAATAATAATAATAATAATAATGATAATAATAATAATAATAATAATAATAATAATAATTAGTTACGGTGAATATTAGACTAAAATCCAGTGGTAATAATACTAGGTTTCGTCGAAGGAAATTATGTTGTTAAGAAGCGAAGCGCTGTCCGAGTTTGGAATCATCACTTTAACAAATGAGTACATAATTACTTTCATCTTACACATAGATATGAAATATTTTAATATAAATTACGTGCTATGTGTGCATATTGTCTGAATAATTGCTATCTATGCTGAATGAAAGATTTTATACATGTTTTAAATGATTTAAACTGTATATTTATTTTATATCTATAAAATCTGTTGGGTAAAACATGGGTAGATAAAATATGAATTGAATGTTGAGATAAGAGGTGATATAGACCATGAGATAAGGGTGAGAGGTGAACAATGAGAGAAGCCTTTTACCCAAACGTGGCCCCGTCATCTAGCAGAGTATGGATGACAACCACAGACTATTCTAGACAGTCCAGTAGAACACTAGCAGACTTGCAACCTGTAGGTGTTGTGAACGATGTGTTCACCCGGTGTATGCTAAACCCGGGCGACTATGCATACTTAGTGCCCGAATCTTGGCGATCATGCAGACTTGGTGCCTAAACCCTGGCGACTATGCGACTTAGTGCCTGTTGTGTAAACCCTAGCGACTATGCAGACTTAGTGCCTAAACCCTGGTGAATATGCGAATTAGTGCCTGTTGTGTAAACCCTGGCGACCATGCAGACTTGGTGCCTAAACCCTGGCGACTATGTGACTTAGTGCCTGTTGAGTAAACCTTGACAACGATGGATTTCGTGCCGATTCCTTAGGATGATCCTTAGGAATGAATGAACGAGGAATAGCTAATTCTTAGGGTAGATCCTTAAGAGTAAAGAAGATAATGGGCATGGGTAATTGGGTTGATTGTTTGATGTTTAAACATAATAATTATATTATTGTGGGTTGAAAACCCTATGTACTCACCAGGTTTCCCAACCTGACCCACTCCAGCTTATTTGTATCACATGTGTCGATATGAAGTTACATTACACTGTGAGATAAAGGAGATGTAAGTCACTAGTGATAATGAATGTAAGTTTTGTTTATGCTTATGTTTCTGTATTGACAATGACATCCCAAATGTTTTAAAATGAATAAAAATATATTTCTTCGGAAATGCTTTGATAACGTATTTATCATGTTTTACTGGGAACAAATTCTGCAGCACTTTTATTTAAAATGTTACTCTGATTTTCTAACAAAGCATAAACAAAATCGGTCTTTTCTGGCTGCGAAAATGGGGATGTCACAGGTGTGACACTAGATGTTTTGAATGACTTCATGTTTTGAATGCTTTGATGGTTTTATTTGGATAACTAGATGTTTTGACTTGATGTTTTAGATTACTTGATCTTTAGTTTGAATAATATTTTTATATGACATGAATGACTTGATGTTTTGGATGAATTTTTATGTTATATGTTGTTAATATAATTGTTATGTATTTTCAAAATAACAAATTGCTTTTGGATTCGGATGAAGAAATTTCATTTTTCATTTTACTATGTTGCTATTGGTTGAATCTAGCATCCAATAGAATTGGAAGGGCAACTGATAATGATTCGGAAATGAGCGAGCATCAACATACAGAAGAATTGTAACATGGAACTTCTACACAATGTCCTGAGCTGATGCGTCTTTCACGTGAAGCGTATGTACTTTTATGCAATCATTTTAGACGAAACAATTGGTTGCAAAGTAGTAGGCATATAAGCGTTGAAGAAAAGATGGCTATGTTCTTGACAACTATAGCACATAATAAACGGTTCAGGATTATCAAACGAAGGTTTCAACACTCCACAGAAACTGTTCATAGATGCTTTCATGAGGTGCTAAATGCAATGATGATTTTTGCAAAAGAAATTATTGTGCCAACGAATTCTAATGCAACCGTGAATTCCTCAGAGAGACATCGTAGGCTAAAAGAAATATTTCCTGGAGCAATAGGTGTGTTAAATGGAACTCTTGTAAATGCAGTCGTGTCTGCTGATCAACAAACTCGCTACAAGGGAAGAGGAAAAGGTGAATGCTTTCAAAATGTTTTAGGAATTTGTGATTTTGATATGATATTCACATTCGTATGGGCCGGTTGGGAGGGTATAACACATGATTCGCGAGTTTTGAAAGAAGTTGCATTTAACTCGACTTCAGGCTTTCCGTTCCCTCCTCCAGGTTTGTAATTCTTTCTAAATTTATTCTAAAATACGATTTCAAATTTCTATATATAATACTTCCTTCACTCATGTCTATAAATAAATATTACCTTTGCGATGCTGCATACACCAACACTCGTGGATTTATGACTCCTTACCGCAACACGGGGTATTGGTTATTCGATTATCGACGGCGACGTGCGTTAACTAGGGAAGAAAATTCAATCATGCACATGCGCAACTCAGAAATGTTATTGAACGTGCTTACCGTGCTTTGAAGGCGAGATTCCCAATCCTAAAGGGAATGGCTCCATTTCCTTTTTCAGTGCAAAGAGATATAGTCGTTGCTTGTTTTGCAGTCCACAATTTCATAAGGAAATGCGATATTCATGATGAGTTATTTATGGCGTTCGAGGAGAACAATGGTCAAGCACAAGAGGGAGAGAATGATGGCCAAAACGTACACGATATGGAATGGGGTTCACAAGGTAATGAATACATGGATAATTTGCGTGACCAGATTGCGAATCAATTGGGGCCAAATTAAATTTGTAGGATTTTATTTGGATATTAGTATGATTTTGTGGATTTAAAAATATTTATGTTTGATTTGGATTTGCGTTTAATTTTGATTTATGCTAAATTTGGATTTTATATGGTGTTTATATTTTTTTTTAATACATACTTAAGAAATTTATTAGGTTATTTTCTAAACAAACAGTTGAACTCAATAAAAAATAAAACAGAAGGGTAAAATGGTCAATTTAATAATTCAGCACAGCAATTCACGATGGATTTTATTACCAAGTTGTCGAGGACGGCGAAGGGGTTTGATACTATATGGGTCATCGTGGATCGATTGACCAAGAGTGCCCATTTCTTGGCCATGCGGGAGAGCTTATCGGCCGAGAAATTGGCCGACGTGTACGTTCGCGAGATCGTATCTCGCCATGGGGTCCCCGATATATTGGGCCGTTCAGGATCATTGCCAGGGTTGGCAAGGTGGCTTACAGAGTAGAGCTGTCGGAGGAGCTTAGTCAGATCCACAGTACTTTCCACGTTTCGCAGTTGCGAAAGTGATTGTGGACCCGAAGGCGGTGGTGCCACTGGATGACATTCAGATTGATGAGCGCCTGAATTATATTGAGAGGCCGATTGCCGTTTTGGAAAGGAAAGTGAAAGTCATGCGCAACAAGGAGGTTCCGTTGGTAAAGATACAATGGGAGCCTCGTAGGGGATCCGAGTGGACATGGGAGTCGGAGGCTGAGATGCGGGAGCATTACCCGGAGTTATTCGCTACAGCAGACTTCGAGGACGAAGTCTAAGTTAAGTGGGGGAGAATTGTAACATCCCAACCGTCAGGTATTATTAATTTTTTTCCCATTTAGACTTCATGTCTAAGGTCTACTCGACGAGTTGGCGCTTGACTCGTCGAGTAGCAGCGGGCCAGGACACGTCAATTAATTAGTGACTCGTCGAGTCGGCATGAAGACTCAACGAGTAGGAGCTGGCAGTGGAAACCCTAATTTTTAGGGTTTTGCACCCTATATATTGGACCATTAGCGCCTCCCACTGTCCTCTATCACCCTCTTCAGACCCAGAAACCCTAATTTCCGTGAGTGAGAGCTTGGAGAGTGTTTTGGAGCTTTGGAAAGTGACTTTTGTGAAGGAAATTTGTAGATCAACAGGCTAACATCAAGATTCATGTGTGGATCCAGAGTCTACTTCAGTTTGGGCACGTTTTGTAGGTAACCAGCTGTTACCTTAACCTCTTTTTCTTCTAGAATCATTCATATATGGAAACTAGGGCTTTCTTTAGTTATTCATGAAGGTATTTTGGTATGGGAGCTAGATCTGAAGTTGAAACTTCAGATCTGAACCTCTTTTGAGTCCTAAGTCCATAAAGTTTCCAGCTTTTGCAAGGATGAGACTCTCCTATGGTGTAAAGCTCCATTAGAAGCTTAGATTGGTCATTTAGAGCCTTTAGGGCCTTGCATGCGTGTAAAGTTTGCAACTTTACGTGATAAACATGCCTTAGAAGCTTGGATCTGTAATCTGGAACCTTGGCATGGCTTGAAAAGTGTCTGCATGGATGGAGGTCTGCAAGGACTCGGCGAGTTTCATAGTCAACTCGGCGAGTCATATGAAGATGGTCATGAACTCGTCGAGTTGATGAACAAACTCGGCAAGTCCGTTGAAGATTGCCTTGAACTCGGCGAGTCGTTCGAAGACTCGGCGAGTCGGCTAGGGTTTCTCCCAATTCTTGGACACGTATGAACTCGGCGAGTTAAAGGGGAACTCGACGAGCCAATCAAGGATTTCATGACTTCTCGAGTTCAGGAAGGACTCGACGAGTCGGTGAACTGCACTCGACGAGTCGAGTCAACAAGAATTGTTTACTTTGACTGTGGACTTTGACTTTGACCAAGAGTTGACCAGTTGACTTCTGAGGATATTCTGGTAATTTGGAGATTTATGAAAAAGGGTTTTATGGTAACAATAGGTGGTGGAGTTCGTGTTGGTGATCCGGGAGTTGAGCTTTCTAGTTTCAGACGACAGTTGCAAGGTGAGTTATCCTCACTATACTAAGGGGTCTAAGGCACCAAAGCCGGCCCATTGGATATGTTATCCTAGCAGTGTTAGATGTTGAGTATAAGTTAGTGTCGCATGCTAGTAGTTATGTCAGTTAGGTAGACCTGTAGGACTACCTGTGATGTTATATGATTATTGCATGCTCAGTGGTAATGTGGTATGTTATATGTTATATGGGATGGGTTGAGGTTGTACTACTCCGTGCGGTAGCCAACAGACCTTAGGAGCATTCCAGTTACGGGCTAAAGGGAGACTCGTACTGTGGGATCGAGAGCATTCCAGTTACGGGCTAAAGGGAGACTCATACTGTGGGCTCGGGAGCATTCCAGTTACGGGCTAAAGGGAGACTCGTACTGTGGGCTCAGGGGTAATCCAGTCTGTAAAGCTGGGGACCCATTACATGTTTTTCAGTTTGTTATGCTATGTTTATATGGACTGTATGTGTATCGGTATTTTGGGGGAACTCACTAAGCTCTCGGGCTTACAGTTTCAGTTTATTGTTTCAGGTACATCAGGGGATCGCGGCAAGGCGAAGGCGTGATCGTACAACTCCTCATGTTTTGTCTATGTTTCTGGGAAAACTATGATATTATACATTTTGAAAACAAAGTTGTAATGATTTTTAATGTTTTGAAATGTTTTTAAAAGTTTAAATTGGTTTGAATTTTTTGGTGTTACAGAAAATGTGTATTTGCAATGCTTAACTTGTTCCTAAAACATGCATTTTTTTGTTGAATTGATCAAAGAAATGGGAGAAAAGAAGGATAGGCTTAGTTGGAAGGTTGAAGGTGTAGAGAAAACGTTTCTAGAAGCTTGTTTACGTGAAGTTACAGTTAATGGACAGGAAGGGAGTAGTTTGAAAGCACTATCTTGGAGGAATATAGCTGAAACATTACAATTTGAACATAACTTTACTGCCGACCAAAAACAAATGAAGAACCGCTATGACTACCTAAAATCAAAGTTTGGTGCTTTTTTGAAGTTAAAAAACAAAACCGGCAATGTGTACAATGCAACGACCAACACCTTCAATCTTTCCAAAGAAGAATGGGAACAAGAATCGAATGTATTTTGTTTAGTTATAAAAAATATGTTATCATGTTTAAATAATAAAATATTTTTTCCAAACAGTCAAACAAACACGTGGATTCTTTGAGACACACACCACTACCGTACCCCGACCTTTGCACCCAGTTGTTTGAAGGCGCGACTGCGACAGGCATTCATAGTTGGGGGCCAACTTCTACCCTTTCCCGTCGTACTCAAGATACAAGCCACTATAGTTTGCATGAATTTAATGACATTGATTGCACTCAATAAGAAACTGTAGGTCTCGGTGAGGAGTCCTCCGCTCAATCAAAAAAACAAAAGACTACAGATTCGGCAAAGAGCCAAAATAAAAGTAAAGATAAGGGTAACGATGCATCAAATTCAAGATTGCTTGAAATCGGGGAATATATTCCAACAGTTGCTAAGATATTTGTATAAAAGCATACTTCTTCAAATTTGGGTGCGTGTATGGATAAGTTGGAGAAGTTAGGACGGGGAATATTTGATCCAAGATACACTACTGCTGTTGCTCTTTTTGGTGAAGGTGCAAATAAGAGGCACGTGTGGTTAACCATTGATCCAACTATTTGTGAGAATTGGGTCAAGACTGTTGGAGCACATTGTGGAATGTTTCGCTAAGTATATGTTTTGAATGTTTTTTTTTGATAACCAGATGTTTTGAATGACTTCATGTTTTGAATGCTTTGATGGTTCTATTTGGATAACTAGATGTTTTGGATTAATTGATCTTTGGTTGGAACTAGATTTTAATATGACATGAATGACTTGATGTTTTTGTAAGGTCCTGGAAAGGATCTTTACCAATAATCAAGCAACAAACAATCACAATAGAAGTAGAAGAAGAAAAGAGATCAAGCTTGCACACGTTTATAGCATAAAACGTCTGGTACAACTCGACAGAATGAACCGTGAACACTATGGCATCAACAACTAGACAAAGACCTACAACCCCACTATATATACTCGACTTGGGCCGCAAACTGGGTTTACGGCCGTAAACGTGTTTACGGCCGTAAACTCACTATCCGACCGTAAACTGCTAAACAACACCAAAAATGCACTAAAGGCTCATAATGAACTATTACAATGAAAGCCTAGACCAAACCATTAACTGGACCCTTCAATCTCCCCCTTGGTTTGGTGCTAGCTTGGACTCAGTTTTTGTCGATCACCAGCACATCAGATTTTCCCATAGCTCCATTCCACATCTCCTTCTCGATAATCTCAGCAACCATCGAAGTGTACTCCTTTGCAGCGGACTCAAAAAGGTCTTCAGCCACCTTGATCTGATGAATGGAGAGCTGATGTATATCCCACCTACCAAATTGAAGCAGATCCCTCTTGTCATACAAACGGATACAATCGTCTTTAAGCTTGATGACAGCAGAAGCTGTAGTTTCATCAATTACCCAGTATTGCATGGATTTAAGAGATCCATCTGGATGATTTTGAGGAACGGGAATCTGCTTTACTTGAGCAGTTGCGGGCCACATCACTGACCGAAGTGGCTGATTTGTTTTGGGATCAATGATGCTAGGGTAAATCTTGATGATAGACTCTGCAGTCTTCATGGAAGGAAAGCCCTTAGCCACTTAATCTTCCAAAAATGTCTTGAACTGAGTCGCCATATGATTGTTTGATGGATTTGAGAAAGGAGCTTTAGACAGCTCCGTAAGATCAACCCTAGTAAAAGAGTGAAAATCGTGAGCATCTTTGTACATTTCAATATTGCCGCTCTTTCTTCTCACTATCCACATGTTCATAGTGTCATGAAATCCCCACGAAACGATCCCTGACCTATCACCATAAATGTCTATGAACCGATTTTCTCCCAGATCCGTAAATGTGATCTTTGATTGATCCCAGGGAGCATTGTGATCTGAGCTCCTTTTGAATAAAAATTGACCCTTTTCAGCTGACTTGGCCAATTTAGCACGTTTCAATGCCACTACATTCCGAGCTTGCGCCGGTTCCTTGTCAAAACGGTCAACAACGGTGGTTGTTCTTGTAGGTTGTGGAACTATGGGAGCATCTTGATCAGGAAGATAGATCTTTGGCTCATCGACAGATGACTTGAATTTGTCGCCAAAATCTTCTTCCAGCTTCTTCTTTAGATCGTAATAGCTGGCGGTCAATAAGCCGAAATGCGTCTGAAGATCAGTAATTTGCTTCGTCTTCAGAGCTTTATCTTCAATAAGTCCGACAACTTGAATATTGAGCTTTGCATTTTCAGTCTGAAGGTCTGCAACCTTGATATCCAGCTCAATATTTTTCTGATCTAAATCAATATTTTTCTGATTCAGAGCATCGATCTCCTTCTGAAGTCCAAGTATTGAAGGATTCTCTTCTCCTGAGCTGCCACCCCCAATAGAAATTCCTTTGCCACGTGAGGGAGGCGTTGTGAATTGTTCTTCGGCCAAATGCCTGGCTAGCCTCACAGAAGCAGCATCATGGTCTGGCCTGGGAGGAGAGAAACTTGCGGGGAAGAAAGAGCCACCAGCTTCATAGAAGGTACTAGGACCTTCACTGACGGGTTCAGATGAAACAATGGCAGGAGTAGTTGTTGGTGGAGTTGTAAAGCTTTGAAATACACCCGATTCAGGAATTCCCTGTCTAGGGTCAAGTCTTCGTCTTTTTGTTGGAGGTTGAGAGGCCTGTGTAGTTGTGCGATCACTTTCCAATGGCTCAGATGTAGGTGTAACAACATCAAGGGGAGGAATCCCTGACACTGTTACCATAGGAATTGCTATTTCCGCCATTGGATTGGTAAGAGGAGGCGTGGCTTCGAGAACGTCTTCATTTTCCCTTATCTCTGTTGCTGGATGAGCAACTTCATCGATATTGTCAAGTAGCGTGTTGAGGTTTTCACCGGTCATGAAGTCTTCATTACTACGAAAATTTAAAGGAATTTCATCGTTATCGAATCCTGTGAGATCGAGGTCTTAATACAAATCAGTCTCTGTTCCACTTTTAGAAGACCCCTCATTATAATCACTTTGGACCTGAACAGATGTCAGTTTATGTTCCTCAGCTACTTGAGCATTAGGAGTAGGAGTTTCTTCTTCTTCAGTGCGATCTGACACTGTAATTGTTGGGTTTTGAGCATTCTAACACTCCTATGGTGTACATGCAACCCTATAAACCTTGGATCTATGTTTTCTCTATTATACATGCAAATATTAACTATTCCAAGGTTTCATCCTAACTAGCATATTATGAAGCACCTATACTACAAAGTTCTAGTTAGATGACATACCTTTTGATGTAGCTTGATGTCTTCAAGCTTTAAGAGCTTAGCCCCAATAGTGTGGAAGCCTCAAATGGAATCATAAATCACCAAAACACCTTGGAAGAACTTGAGAGAATATGTATGCACACTAAAATCGGCCCACTCTTATTTTCACACACTTGTTCCAATTTTGTGAGCCAAGGACCCCTTTATATATTATGGAGGATTAGGGTTACATCCATGTAAACCCTAATACCCATGACCTTTCATTTACATAGGATCCATGGGTTAAAAGCTCCATGGACCATCCATGAAAGCTTAGCCCAACCTAAATGAACTTGGCCCATTCCATATATATAAGAGTCCATATTTAATTAGTTCTTTTTGATCACTTAATTAATTCTAAATTAGTTCTAGATCAATACTAATTAAATAATATGATTCCATATTAATATATTAGAACTTATAATATATTAATATAAATCATAAATATACTATTCTCAAAAGACTATCCATATAAATTGTGCTGGTGAAGTGCAACCCAAATGGACCATGCCGGGTCGGGTCAAGTACATACCAAATATAGTTATGGACTTAGACATTAATCCAACAGTCTCCCACTTGGATAAGTCTAAAACTATTATTGAGTATGACTTCAAAACCTAACTGGCAATCGTAGCTCTTAAAGCCGTTGTCGAACTCTGACCTTGTCAATGACTTGTCCATTAGATAAGGGATCATATATTCCTCCATTCTAGATATCATATGGACTGAGACATGGATTATAATCATTCTCTCTGTCCATTTGTTGTTTCCCGATTTTCGATTTATGATGACTGACTGATTGAACAAATCAAATCAGTCCTGGCTTGGCCAAACACTCACATGTGTCATCGCTAAATAATCGAGGGGCCCACAGATATCGCTTTTATCCCGAAGGTAAAAGGAATGGATAAAATTCGACTCATATGGCTTGTTCTACTACTTGTTGAATCATACACAAAGGCACGTTTTATAACATCGAGTTACCAAATGCGTTTTCGTGCAATCAATGTATAACCAACTCATAGTAACAACTCATATCTCTAGGTTTGAAGAATATAAGATATTATCGTCTCATGATCACTCGTGATAAAATCCATGAAGTGATTCAAATGAGCGCGGGTTGAATCCAATACTCAGAACTTATGAGCACTCATGAGTGTTGTAGCACCACTTTGTCCACCAACTTGGACCTCTACAAACCAACCCATGACAGCCTTGATTCATATCTACTTCCAACATATGACCGACTGTGGATGGTTTGATTAACTTAATCATTCAGGAAGAGCGACTTAGTTATTCTGGAAGTCAAAACATGCAAAGTGAAACACAAGAATAAATGAATCAAATATGGTATCAAACCCTATGAATATAAATAAACACTTTTATTTATCACCATACTGATTACTCATTATTCATTGTTTCGGTTTTATCAACTTTATACTTGAATTAAAAACACTAGTTGTCCCATGCTCCAAGCATGTACACTATGTTTTTCTTAAACAATAGCTTTGCCATACACCAAGTATGCACTCTATGTTTGTCTATGATCCTTACTTTGTGAAATAAACCAATTGAACATAATTTCAATGATTCTAATTTCACACTCCCAAATCCTTATCGAAAAATGTGAGAATTTCAAATTCCTATCATTTATCGAAATCTGTTTAGATTTTAAACTTATATGCACTGACCCTCCTGTAATGAATATGTACAAAGTCATAAAGACTTGTCAACAGTCATTATAAGGTATTCCAATGGAGATCAACTCCATGGAAACTAAGTCTCATATTCAAAGTATATTGCTTTGGACATGCTTCTTGCATTAAGTTTTCTAATCTTACACAGATAACTTCCACCTATGGAGACAAATCCATATTCTCATTTTGACTATCACTTCTGAATAAGAGATGCCTCTTTTCAGAATATGTCAATATGGTCCTTCTAAAATTAGCACTATACTTCCAACTGTCCCTGAGCAACCAATCTTTGGTAAACCTCAGATTGTCCTCGACAATTGCTTAATCATTTTAGTCATATCCAATTCTAGACCTTTTCCCTTCTTAATGCCTTTGGGCATTTGGAAAAATTTAGAAATGACAAATATTATAACACATGCAATCGATCCTGTACCCAAAGCAAATGGTACATGATTCATGATGTCTCACATAAAGACATGATTCTAGACCAGTCTTTTGCTACAATATTTTTATTTGCCATGTTTTCAAAATTTGACTATGAAGAGGGATGCCGTAATCATAATCGAATTTTGAGAACGCAATATATAGAATTTCCTTAAGTTGAACCAATCCAACATGAAATTCATATATATATTCTTGACTAAAGATGATTAAGGTCTCAATCTAAGCCTTTAGAACTGAAATGAAGTATATCCTCTCCCTTAATTATAGCAAAACAACTTTTTCAATCCCTGCAGCCTCACGAATTGAAACTTTTGTTTTCTATAATTAACATTGCTAACTTGAAACACTAACAATAATTATCATGCTCCCACTAACATGATGATTATTAGCATAACACTTATGCTCCCACTAGCTTTGACATGTACTCAGACCTTTTTCCATCTGCTTCAAATCTACTTGGTGGAAGTGTTTCCTCACCATCATTTTCATGAATCGGAGAGAAACCATATGACCCTTAGATTTTATGGTGTATGTGTTCTTATCCATGTGAATCGTCAAAACCATAGTCACAAGTCAAGGATAATGACAAATCCAAACTCATATGGACTGAACTTATGCAATCTTAACTTCTTGCCACCTGGCAATACAGGGCCTGCCATTGCTTCCAAGTTGTTATGCAACCAATTGAGAACTTTCAGAACTCCTATGCAAAGCCAACTTTAACTGGAATGGGCACAGAATATGTCAACACGATAGGTTATAAATCTCAAGTCGTGTGCTAGTGAAGAACCTCAGGTTTTATTCTTGATTAGTTCTTGAAATTCTTTTTAGGATCTTTAAGACTCCCACTATCCTCTTGACATATAAGACTATCTTGCCAAATATTCAAGAGATAGTGCGGATTCTTTATCAAGACAAACACTTCACACAATTGGCCTTAGTTGGTCTTTGTTTTATCCAAAACATCACAACTTACCAATTTTAAATGTACAAGAGTAGGACACTTTTACTCTTACATTTGACAAGTGTTTTAAACCTTTCTTTAAGATATGTTACTCAAGTTACAATCTTGGAGTATGACTCTAAGAATTGTTTTGGAACGAAGTATGACTCATCTTCCTGATCTAACCATTTCAACAATTCATGACTCCTCTTCTTAGTCATAAGAATGCACTAAGATGACCTTTATGTTGGGTTTTTGAGCATTCTAACACTCCTAAGTGTACATGCAACCCTAAATACCTTGGATCTATGTTTTCTCTATTATACATACAATTATGAACATCCAAGGTATTATCCTAATCTAGCATACAAAATAATAAATATAACAAGATAGAATACATACCTCTTTGATGTAGAATGTCTTCATGAAGCTTGAGTGCCTAGTGCCCCAAGTGTGACACCTCAAATGGTTCACACAACACCAAATACACTTGGAATAACTTGAGAGAAACTTGAACACTCCTTGAAATCGTCTAGCCCTCACACTCACACATTAGTGCATGATTTCTTGAGCCATGGGATTCTTTTATATGGTGGCTATTAGGGTTACACCATGTAACTCATAACTTTACCCATTCCTTATGCTCCATGGATTTTAACCTCCATGGAGTATCCATGGGTCACCCCATGGACTTAGTCCAACATAAGGAATCTTGGATCACAAGCCCACATATATAAGAATGAATGATTTACACAATCAACCCATATATTTAATTAGTCTCCTTTTGATCACTTAATTAATTCCAAATTAATTCTTGATCAATACTAATTAAATAACCTTATTAATATATTAGAACTTATAATATATTAACCAACCTTAAGTGTTATTTCTCTCATTATAGTCTATCCAAATGCATGATGCCATGCAACCCAAATGGACCATGCCGAGTCGGGTCAAGTCTTAACAATAATAGTTATGGACTTAGACATTAATCCAACAGTCTCCCACTTGGATAAGTCTAAAACTATTATTGCGTATGACTTCAGGAACCGATCAGCAATCGTAGCTCTTAAAAGCTTCTGTCGAACTCTGACCTTGTCGATGAACTCTGACCTTTTTCAATGACTTGTCCATTAGATAGGGGATCATATATTCCTCCATTCTAGATATCATATGGACTGAGACATGGATTATCAATCATTCTCTCTGTCCATTTGTTGTTTCCCGATTTCTGATTCATGATGACTGACTGATTGAACAAATCAAATCAGTCCTGGCTTGGCCAAGCACTCACATGTATCATCTTTAAATCATCGAGGGGCCCACAGATATCGCTTTTATCCCGAAGGTAAAAGGAATGGATAAACTTCGACTCATATGGCTTGTTCTACTACTTGTTGAATCATACACAAAGGCACGTTTTATAACATCGAGTTACCAATGCGTTTTCGTGCAATCAATGTATAACCAACTCATAGTAACAACTCATATCTCTAGGTTTGAAGAATATAAGATATTATCGTCTCATGATCACTCGTGATAAAATCCATGAAGTGATTCAAATGAGCGCGGGTTGAATCCAATACTCAGAACTTATGAGCACTCATGAGTGTTGTAGCGCCACTTTGTCCACCAACTTGGACCTCTACAAACCAACCCATGACAATCTTGATTCATATCTACTTCCAACATATGACCGACTGTGGATGGTTTGAATAACTTAATCATTCAGGAAGAGCGACTTAGTTATTCTGGAAGTCAAAACAAGCAAAGTGAAACACAAGAATAAATGAATCAAATATGGTATCAAACCCTATGAATATAAATAAACACTTTTATTTATCACCATACTGATTACTCATTATTCATTGTTTCGGTTTTATCAACTTTATACTTGAATTTAAAACAATAGTTGTCCCATGCTCCAAGCATGTACACTATGTTTTCTAAACACTAGTCATGCCATACACCAAGTATGCATACTATGTTTGTCTATGATCTTTACTTTGTAAAATAGATCAATTGAACATCACTCCAATGATCCTCTTTTCACAGTCCCAAATCCTTACTACAAATGCAAGAATTCCAAATTCATGCCATTTACTGAAATCTGTTAGATTCTAAACTTATATGCATTGATCCTCTTAATGATTATGCACAAAGTCAGAAAGACTTGACAACAATCATTACAGAGCATTCCAAAGGAGATCAGCTCCTTGGAAACATCCTTCTTTCATTAAGTTTCCTAATCTTACACAGATTGAATAATTTCTAACTTTGAAACATTTCCATATTCCATTTTGACTATCACTTTTGAACAAGAGTTGCCTCCTTACAGATTATGTCAATATGGTCCTTCCAGAATTAACATTATACTTCCAACTGTCCTTGAGCAACCAATCTTTGGTAAACCTTAGATTGTCTTCGACAATTGCTTAATCATTTTAGTCATATCCAATTCTAGACCTTTTCCCTTCATAATGCCCCAGGCATTTGGAAAATTTTAGAAAGGATGAATATAGCACATGTAATCGATCCTATATCCGAAGCATATGGGACACGATTCATGATGTCTCAAATAAAGACTAAACCAGTCTTTTGCTATAATATTTCCATTTCAATTTGCCAAGTTCTCAAAATTCAGATTATGAAAAGGGATGCCGTAATCATAATCGGATTTTAGAACGCAAATAATGGACCCATATATAGAATTTCCTTATGTTGAGCCATTCCAACATGAAATTCATATATATATCCTTGATTAAATACGATTAAAATCTCAATCTAAGCTTTTAGAATTGAAATGAAGTATAATTTCCTCTCCCTTAATTATAGCAAAACAACTTTTTCAACCCCTGCAACCTCACGAATTGAAACTTTTGTTTTCTATAATTAACATTGCTAACTTGCAACTTTTGTCATAATTATCATGCTCCCACTAACATGATGATTATTAGCGTAACACTTATGCTCCCACTAGCTTTGAAATGTACTCAGAAATCAGCTGACTTTCTTACCAAAGTTCAGATTTCTGATACTAGATTGTTTTGATAAAACTTTATCAAAATCATACACTTCTCTTAGATAGCTCACATGTGTGTCTAAACAATTTTAGAACTATGAAAAGGGATGCCGTAATCACAGTCTCAATTTTTTAGACCTTTGCCACTTCTCACAAGTCCATGTTAGTGTGCCGGTAAACCACACACGCTCCACTAACGACTTTGAGAATGCAAATATCACAATTGCTATCTAGCTAAAATCTACTTAGTGAAAGTGTTTCCTCACCATCATTTTCATGAATCGGAGAGAAACCTTATGACACTTAGATTTAATAGTGTATGTGTTCTTATCCATGTGAATTTGTCAAAACCATAATCACAAGACAAGGTTAGTGACAAATCCAAACTCATATTGATTAAACTTGTGCAATCTTAAATTCTTGCCATTTGGCAGCTCAGGTGCCTGCCATTGCTTCCAAGTAGTTGTGCAACCAATTGAGAACTCTCAGAACTCCTATGCAAAGCCAACTTGAATAGGCACAAAAATTTCAACACGATAGGTTATAAACCTCAAGTCGTGTGCTAGTGAAGGACTTTAGGTTTTATTCTTGATTAAGTCTTGAAACTTTCAAGAGCTTTAAGACTCCTACTGTCCTCTTGACATATAAGACTCCCTTGTCAAATATTCAAGAGATAGTGCGGATTCTTTATCAAGACTAACACTTTACACAATTGGCCTAAGTTGGTCTCTGTTTTATCCAAAACATCACAACTTACCAATTTCAAATGTACAAGAGTAGATAACCTTTTACTCTTACATTTGACTAGTGTTAACAAACCCTCTTTAAGATATGTCACTCAAGTTACAATCTTGGAGTATGACTCTAAGAATTGTTTTGGAACGAAGTATGACTCATCTTTTTGATTTAACCATATCAACAATTCATGACTCCTCTTCTTAGTCATAAGAATGACTAAGATGACTTTAGAGGACCAATTGTGATATGGTATCTTAATCATTAAGATGATCATAAACATGATACTAAAGTACTCTCCCATCTTTTCAGATTTGAGAAACTTTTATCTTTCTGCCATACTTTGATTCTTCTTATTCGTTCGGTCTCACATTGAAACTTATCCAATGCTACAGACTTATACTTAAACTTATAAGTATAACCATATTTACTGAACTTAAGTAAATCATGACGAATAGTCTTCTTTATCTTTTGTGGTGGACTTGACCAGTGCACAAGAATGTGTACTCGATCCCTTAGTCCTTTCCTTATTCACATAAGGAATTAGTCTTAATTTTCCAAGCTGAAAGTTCTCATTCATCATACTATACAACTTGCATGATTCCAAGTTTCGGTCCAATTGAACCTTGGGTGATGAAAATCTTTCCTTATTTGGTAATATTAGACACTACCACAACCGAAAGAATCAAATCCATTTTTCCAATATTGCTATCAGTGGAATCTTATAAGCAACAACTTTTCACAAATGCCATTGTAAGGATACTTAAAATAAATAAAATCAAAACCTTTTTCTTTTATTTTAAAACATTGCAGAAAAACTTATCCTTACAATCTATATGAAAACCTTGTTGTTATCTATTCCTAAGCAATATAAATATCATAACTCTTAAGTAATAGCCCAAAATTCTGATCACCGAACCATGCGATTGAAATCCATCTTCGCGATCAGAATCAACATGTACTTAATAGAGATAGACAATGGACTTTACCTGAAGTAGAGCCAAACTTATTGACTTTAACATCCTTAGGTAAATTTCACAGCTTCGTAACCAATGCCCCTTCCTTTGGCAATAGTTACCTATGGACCCTTGATAATGGGACTATCTCAGACTTCGCCTCTCTCTTTACCATTGGGTCAACCGAGTTGACTATGGCCGATCCCTTTCCATTGGGAAGAGAGAGCTTTACTGGATATCCAATTTCATCATTGTCAATGTCCATAGCGTTTTAGGAAGTTGATCTTAGCAAATAGATAAGATCATTAAGGGTCTTGTCTTAGTCTGTTTCATAGGATTCCCAAAAGAACTCACAATGTGACTTAGAAAGTAGTTGAGCCACCAACTTTCTCAAGACTTTGACACCCAACTCTCCCGGCTTGTCAATATGTGACTACATCTCCAAGATGTGATCACACCTAGACCTTGCCTTGCCAATAGGGCTTGAGTGACCTTAAACTTTTTAGGAACTTGTGGGTTAGGGAGAATAATTGGAGGAGGTGAAAGAAGTATGATATCCATGGGACATCATCTTCATTTAGGAAAGCTTGTTTCAAGAGATTTGGGAAGATCATAAATGTCTAGACCAGACATCTTTTTGGGAGATATTCAAGATAGTTGATTTAAAGTCCTTAATATGACACCCAATATGAAATATTAAGGCTAGGACCCAACAAACTATTTTATAACTTAGAAGAGGGATGCCGTAATCCAAGCTATAAAATATTTGAAGGTAGGTGAATGACGATTCACCAATTTCCACCATGAAAAACGAAATAATTTATTAGGTTTTAATTGGATTTGAAAGTCCTAGATCTTTGAGATTCATTGAACTGTTCAAAGGCATGTTTCAATCTCGAGTGTGCCCTTCAGGTTTTGTGACTGGGATGCCGAGGATCACAAAAGAAGGTGTGAATAACCATGCAAATATACTTGGTACCCTTAATATTTACCCCTTAATCAGTGTGCCGGTTAACCACACACGCTCCACCGATACTATGATAAATATTAAGTTACCCTTTGCCTACCTTGTTAAGTCCAGGTTAGTGTGCCGGTTAACCACACACGCTCCACTAACGACTTAAGCAAAGTGCAAAGTGTAATTTCATGGGTTAGCACCAAATTCACATTTTCCTAAGTAACTAAGATTGGGTATTAATAAGAGTTTAGTTACTTAGTATTTATCATTAATACTTTTAATGAAAGGAGAATTATAGTCCTTGTCCTACCCGTTCGGCTAACGACCCTCCACCAGTCAAGGAAGCGGTGGGTGAGAGTGGACACCCATTAAACTGCCATTTTATAGGCAGTAACCTTATACCCCCCTTATAGACCGGCTTCGTGAATGAGGCCTACTAACGGTAAGACTGACTTTACTCTTATACATATATATAAATATTATTAACTTATAATATTATAAAGTATAAGGGTTGAATTTTAACTTTTAAAATTCGAAGGGCTAACATGGAATTAAAGTATTCATAAGTGAAAACTTTTCAAATTCCAAAACTTGAGGGCAAGTTTTGAAACTATTCAAAACTAATTAATTCCATAAGTTATGAGTTTAAAGTAGTTTTAATTAAAAAAAAAAAATCTTCAAGTTCCATAACTTGAGGACAAGTTATGGAAGACTTTAAACCAATTAATAAAAAAAAAATAACTTTTTTTTATTGTAACTTATGGAACTAATCAAGGTTACACTTTTTTTTTTAATTTAATGAAGAGACTCTTGAACCTCCATAACTTGAGGACAAGTTATGGAGTCATAAAACCATTTAATTAGAACTAGACTCTTCATTTTGTAACCTTTGCCAACTTTTATGAGTTTTATGATTCTTAAATGTGACTTTTCATATAACTTGAGGACAAGTTACAAAAACACACTTTGGAATCAACTCTTAGATTAAAATGGATTGAAAACAACTATTTCACACAACTTTTCTATTAATCTAAGAACCTCATAAGAACAAGATAATTCAAATCATCAATCTTCAAGAAATTAGCATGAACATACAAACTAATACAAATCTTGAAATTATGACAATTATCTTAGAAATTGGATTAGCATGAACATTACCACATCAAAAACAAGTTTATAAGTCCAAAAACATCTTAGGGTAATGTTCCTAGTCCAATTCCAGCCAAAACAATCGAATATATGCATCCAACTCGATTTTTCAGCTACTTTTGCAAGTATAACAAGAAAACAAGCCTAGGCTCTGATACCACTGTTGGGTTTTTGAGCATTCTAACACTCCTAAGTGTACATGCAACCCTAAATACCTTGGATCTATGTTTTCTCTATTATACATACAATTATGAACATCCAAGGTATTATCCTAATCTAGCATACAAAATAATAAATATAACAAGATAGAATACATACCTCTTTGATGGAGAATGTCTTCATGAAGCTTGAGTGCCTAGTGCCCCAAGTGTGACACCTCAAATGGTTCACACAACACCAAATACACTTGGAATAACTTGAGAGAAACTTGAACACTCCTTGAAATCGTCTAGCCCTCACACTCACACATTAGTGCCCGATTTCTTGAGCCATGGGATTCTTTTATATGGTGGCTATTAGGGTTACACCATGTAACTCATAACTTTACCCATTCCTTATGCTCCATGGATTTTAACCTCCATGGAGTATCCATGGGTCACCCCATGGACTTAGTCCAACATAAGGAATCTTGGATCACAAGCCCACATATATAAGAATGAATGATTTACACAATCAACCCATATATTTAATTAGTCTCCATTTGATCACTTTATTAATTCCAAATTAATTCTTGATCAATACTAATTAAATAACCTTATTAATATATTAGAACTTATAATATATTAACCAACCTTAAGTGTTATTTCTCTCATTATAGTCTATCCAAATGCATGATGCCATGCAACCCAAATGGACCATGTCGGGTCTGGTCAAGTCTTACCAATTATAGTTATGGACTTAGACATTAATCCAACACTTTAGAGGACTAATTGTGATATGATTTCTAAATCATTAAGATGATCACAAACATGATACTAAAGTACTCTCCCATCTTTTCAGATTTGAGAAACTTTTATCTTTCTGCCTAATTTGATTCTTCCCATTCGTTCTGCCATACATTGAGACTTTTCCAATGTTTTAGAATTATACTTAAACTTGTAAGTATAACCATATTTACTAAACTTTAGTAAATCAAATAGTCTTAACGAGCTTTGTGGTGGACATGACCAGTGCACAAGAATGTGTACTCGGTCCCTTTAGTCCTTCACTTGACTCACACATCCATGTGAACAAGTAATTAGTCTTGATTTTCTAATGCTTGAAAGTTCTCATTCATCATACTATTGAACTGGCATGATTCCAAGTTTCGGTCTAATTGAAACTTGGGCGATGAGGAACTTTCCTGATTTGGTAAATTTAGACACTACCACAAATGAAAGAATCAAATCCATTTTCCAATATTGATGTCAGTGGAATCATATAAGCAACAATTTTCCACAAATGTCATTGTAAGGATACTTCAAATAAATAAAATTAAACAATTTTCTTTTATTTTAAAACTTTGCGGAAAAACTTATCCTTACAATCCACATGGAAAATTGTTGTTATCTATTCCTTAGCAATATATCATAACTTCTTAAGCAACTGCTCAAAATTCTGATGCGATCGAAATCCACTTTCGCGATCAGAATCAGCATATACTTCCTTTAAGATTTCTCTCTATTCTTTGATTCTTAAAACATCAACATGTGACCCAGTCACATCATGTAATGAGGATCTCAGAATAGAACTTAATAGAGTTAGATAATGGGCTCTACCTGATGTAGAGTCAAACTTATTGACTTTAACATCCTTAGGTAAATTTGGCAGCTTGGCAATCAACGCCCCTTCCTTTGGCAAAATAAACATATGGACCCTTTGGTAATGGGACTATCTCCGACTTAGCCTTTCTCTTTACCATTTGGTCAACCGGGTTGACTATGGCCAATCCCTTTCCATTGGGAAGAGAATGCTTTTTCTGGATTTCCAGTGTCACCATTGTCACTGTCCATAAAGTTTTTGGGAAGTTGATCTTCTAATCAAATTTGCTTTACTATCGTTCCAAATCATTGCTGATTCAGCAGCACCAAGCAAATAGATATGATCATTAAGGTTCATGTCATAATATGTTTCATAGTAGTCCCAAAGGAACTCATTATGTGACTTAGAAAGTGATTGAACATCCAACTTTCTCATGACTTTGACACCCAACTCTCCCGGCTTGTCAATATGTGACTTCATCTCTAAGATGTGATCACACATAGACCTTGCTTGCCATTAGGGCTTGAGTGACCTTGAACTTGTGGGTTAGGGAGAATAATTGGAGGAGGTGGAGGAAGAGAAGTATGACTTCCATGAGCCAAACTCGGGAAGTCATATTCATTAGGAAAGCTTGGTTTGGGAAGATCATTGTTGTCTAAACCAGACATCAACAATGGGAGAAATTCACGTAAAGTTGATTTAAGTCCTTAATATAACACCCAATATGATATATTAAGGCTATGGCCCAACAAACTATTTTATAACTTGGAAGAGGGATGCCGTAATCCAAGCTATAAAATATTTGAAGGTAGGTGAATGACGATTCACCAATTTCCACCAAGATAAACGAAATGTATTATTAGGTTTTAATTGGTTTTGAAACTCCTAGATTCTTTTGAGATTCATTGAACTTTTCAAAGGCATGTTTCAATCTCGAGTGTGCCCTTCAGGTTTTGTGACTGGGATGCCGAGGATCACAAAACAAGGTGTGAATAACCATGCAAATATACTTGGTACCCTTAATATTTACCCCTCAATCGATGTGCCGGTTAACCACACACGCTCCACCGATACTATGATAAACATTAAGTTACCCTTTGCCTACCTTGTTAAATCAAGCTAGTGTGCCGGTTAACCACACACGCTCTACTAACTGACTTAAGCAAAGTGCAAAGTGTAATTTCATGGGTTAGTACCAAATTCACATTTTCCTAAGTAACTAAGATTGGGTATTATTAAGAGTTTAGTTACTTAGTATTTATCATTAATACTTTTAATGAAGGGAGAATTATAGTCCTTGTCCTACCCGTTCGGCTAACGACCCTCCACCGGTCAAGGAAGCGGTGGGTGAGAGTGGACACCCATTAAACTGCCATTTTATAGGCAGTAACCTTATACCCCCCTTATAGACCGGCTTCGTGAATGAGGCCTACTAATGGTAAGACGACTTTATCTTATACATATCTATATAATTAAAATTATAATAATAGTATAAGGGTTGAATTTTAAACTTTTAAAATTCTAAGGTCTAGTTTGGAATTAAAGTATACATGGGGGGTAACTTTACAAATTCCAAAACTTGAGGACAAGTTTTGAAACCTTTCAAAACTCTTGGATTTTTCATAACTTATGAGTTTAATTAAGGTTTAATGAAAAAAAAAATTCAAGTTCCATAACTTGAGGACAAGTTATGGAAGACATTAAATTATTTAATGATGACATTAAAAATAGTGACTCTTCTATTTTCATAACCTATGAGACTTAATGACACTTTAAAAAGAAAAACTCTTCACTTTCCATAACTTGAGGACAAGTTATGGAGTTCACAAAAACCATTAAGATCAAATATTCCAGTTAACACAATAATCAAATAATTTTTCTATGATCTAGATTAAACTCATAAGTAAAGATAATTCACATCAACAATTTTCAAAAAATTAGATAATCATATAAACTAATACAAATCTTGAAACTTTGACAATTATCCTTTGAAGACTCTTGGAATTCATAACCTAAAGAGTTAATAAATGAGACATTTCACATCCATAACTTATGGAAGTTTCAAAACTCTTAAGATCATAACTTTAAAAAAACTTTTGAGTTCCAAAATTTTATGACAAAATTTGTAACTCCTTAAAACCATTTAGATCAAACTTTTAAAACAAATAAAATAATCATATCATTCTATCTTTTAATAAATTGACCTAATTCAACTCTTGTAGTAAAGTGACTCAAATTTTATAAATAATTAGTTTTTCATATAATCAAGTAATTATCATAAAATTAGACAAACTTCATGTTTTTTTTTCTTTTTTTTTTCCTTCAACTTGAAAAAAAATACATTTGCATCAAATATAATAAAAAACAACCCATGGCTCTGATACCACTGTTGGGTTTTGAGCATTCTACAACATCCTATGGTGCACATACAACCCTAAATACCTTGGATCTATGTTTTCTCTATTATACATGCAAATGGTTTCCAAGGCATTAAACCTATAACTAGCATGCATTTGACATAAACCATATAATATACTAGTTAGGGAAACATACCTTTTATGTGGCTTGAAGTCTTGATGTATTTGGCCGTAAGAGCTTAGCACCAATAGTATGAAATGCCTCAAATGGAATCACAACACACCTAGGACAAAGGTGGCTCTTGAGAGAGAATTCCATGCACCAAAACACCTCCATATTTCTCTAAGAAAAGAAGTGGTGATTTTGGCTATGGAGTAACCTATTTATATGTAGGATTCCAAGGGTCATGGGTATAACCCATAATCCATACCCATGGGTTTTATGATCTATGGTTCATGTGGCCCAACTCTTTATGTATCCATACATAAACTTGGTCCAACATGGATCATAAGCCCAACACATATAAATATAACTAATTATCATAATTAGTCCCCATAGATTTAATTAGTCTCTTTTGATCACTAAATTAATTCCAAATTAATTCTTGATCGATACTAATTAAAACATATGATTTCATATTAATAAATTATAACTTATAATATATTAATAAACCATAAATAACCTTCTCTCAAAAGTCCATCCTAACAAATTGTCATGATGATATGCAACCCAAATGGACCATGCTACTCTCGGGTCAAGTACATACCAATAATAGTTATGGGCTTAGACATCTAATCCAACAGGTTTCATCCTAACTAGCATATTATGAAGCACCTATACTACAAAGTTCTAGTGAGATGACATACCTTTTGATGTAGCTTGATGTCTTCAAGCTTTAAGAGCTTAGCCCCAATAGTGTGGAAGCCTCAAATGGAATCACAAATCATCAAAACACCTTGGAAGAACTTGAGAGAATATGTATGCACACTAAAATCGGCCCACTCTTATTTTCACACACTTGTGCCAATTTTGTGAGCCAAGGACCCCTTTATATATTATGGAGGATTAGGGTTACATCCATGTAAACCCTAATACCCATGACCTTTCATTTACATAGGATCCATGGGTTAAAAGCTCCATGGACTATCCATGAAAGCTTAGCCCAACCTAAATGAACTTGGCCCATTCCATATATATAAGAGTCCATATTTAATTAGTTCTTTTTGATCACTTAATTAATTCTAAATTAATTCTTGATCAATACTAATTAAATAATATGATTCCATATTAATATATTAGAACTTATAATATATTAATATAAATCATAAATATACTATTCTCAAAAGACTATCCATATAAATTGTGCCGGTGAAGTGCAACCCAAATAGACCATGCCGGGTCGGGTCAAGTACATACCAAATATAGTTATGGACTTAGACATTAATCCAACAATAATAACATCATCTTCCGAAATGACTATCTCCGAAGAAGTGGGCTCAGATGACATTTTGTCTGACGTTCCATGAGATTCGGAGGATTCATTTATCTCAGCAAATTTTCCAAATTTCACAAGAGGATGTAATCCTTGGAAGATGACCTTGCCCTTGCGATTCTGCTTAATAAGACCAATAGTGTGGGGGCCCAACGACTTCATATCTAGTGTGTCTCCCTCTTTGACCATCTCCGGAAATTGGGTGTCAATGAACAGTTGAATAAACCTAGGATACAGCAAGAAAGAATCTTTGGTCTCCCGACTTATAGCATTGATGTTTACTAAGAACTCATCCAATATGAACTTTGAGAAGTTGAATTTGATACCAGCAGCCAGTGATACAATTGCCCTTGTGTTCCTGAGCGAGATTTCATCAGCACCTGATCTTCTGCCTGAGATACAACTCACAAACACATGAGCCAAGAATCTCCTGTAGGGTGGCAGAAGCTTTTTCACTGTGGGAGGATAGATGCCTCATACCCCATCTTCTTGAGAATCTTTTACACATCTTCACTCCCGATTTCAGTAGGAAAATCAGGTTGATCGTTAATCAGCAATGTTTCTCTGATGTACTGCTCATTGATCATAATCTTGCATCCTTTAACCACAGCTTCAACGGTGACTACTCCATTGTCTCTTGTCATCTTAGCAGTCTGCCAGAACTCCCTGACAATCTTCTGATAAATGATTGGGTTCACAGTAATGGCAAAGGCTAGGCAGCATTCTCTCAGCCTGTAGATCATCGATCTGAAATCTCCATGAGCACTAGGAGGATCATCCAGTACAATAGCCAAGTTATGCATGTCAGCAAACTTCAAACTCGCCATTGATCTGCACTAAACCAGGCCAAGTAAGAAAACAAAATATTTGAGCAGTTAAAGCTTTAAGTTCTCTTAATTAATCAATTTCATTTTGGCCTTAAAAATTATTTTGATCAAGATTTTTGAGTTTACGGTCAAACAAGGTCAAATTGGGTTTACGGTCCAAATTGGTCCAAATTGAGTTTACGGTCCAAATTGGGTTTACGGTCAATAATGGTCAAAATAGGGTTTACGGCCGTAAACCCATTGCAGTAATCTCCTGACCGTAAACGGAGTTTACGGCCATAAACCCAAAAAGGAGTTTACGGTCGTAAGCTTCTAGACCGTAAGCTCAGACCGTTTACGGTCGTAAGCCCTCCGTAAACCGTAAACGCTGACGAACTGAAAAACCTCGATTAATCCCCCAGTTTCAGTCGAATCGATGAACAAACAGCATTTCCTCAGTCGGTTTTAGCATACCTTTGATGTGGACTAAACGATTTTGCAAAAACACACAAAAATTTTTCGATGATGAGAGAGAGTGGAGAGAGTTTGCGGCCGGAAGGATGAAAAGTGAGGTGGAAAGGGTTTACAGCAGTAAACTCCACATTTTATACCTCCTTAGAATTTTACCTGTCTCCCACACAGTATAAGACACAGTCCAAATCCCAATTAATTTTTCAAAAATAAAACCTTTTGAGGATTTTAAAATTAAAGTAAAATTAAAATTAAACTAAAAATAAAATAAAATAATTTCTAAAATTTAAGAATTAAAGAATTTAAAAAATTAAATTTTGACAATTATAAAAATAAAATAAAAATAAAATAAAAATAAAAATAAAAAATAAAAATGAGATAAAATAAATATAGACAAAAATTTATCTCAAAAGTCACCGAAAATAATCTTGTGATACTAGGATCAAAGTTGTTGGACAGCCTTAATCCACTTGTCGGTACCTTTATCTTCACGTATTTGTCTGGTCGATCGCCTGTATTGTGGTCCACTTAAACACGAAAAATTGTGACATAATTAGGACATACCATTAGTTACAAGACAAAGTGATCCTTAGTTCGTAGATAATATTTCTTAAGGACCATTCAGCTGACGACGACCAGGGATATTGTTGTCCACCTAAATTGAGCAACGAGATCTATAGACAATCTGTAAGTGTTCAATTTTAATTGTACTAGAACATGTTTCCCGCTTCCTGATATGCTCCAGTAATCAAGGACTTCCAGAATACTCCTTACATTGGGTGAGCAGACAATTATTAAGAGAGAAGATAGATTTAGAATGCATATGCTATACACCCAGGTCGGATTTCTTCCAATCACGCAGAAGGTGAAACATATGCCTAACTGAAGTTTTAGAGGGATTGAGAAAAAGAATGATGCATATACTGTGTACCAGGTCAGATTGTGAGTCACGCAAAGGAGATAGTATATGGCTAACAGATAGAAAGAATTGCATAGATAGAGGATGCAGAGAAATAGAGTTGCATATGTTACAGTCCAGGTCGGATCTCTCGATCACGCAAAGGAAGCAACATATGACTAACAGACAGATAGAGAGAAAACAATTTTCTACAGACCTAATTTATCGGAATTCACCAGACACCCCATCAATACCGGAATTAAGGACAGAATCCGCACATCGAGGAAAAGTTAATCCACGGTTCCAGATACAAGTTCTTTTAATGTGACTACTAGATTCCCATATATATCTCCATGCTCAACCTATCCAAGCGTCGTATTGTCAGGCTAAACGGATCTAACTAGGTCAAGATTTGTCAAGTCTATGAATTCCTTAAGTTTAACTCTGCCTAGTCATGTCCATTTAGAATCTTTCGTGCCTACCAGCGCATCAAACACAGAGCATAGACAATTTAATTTTGGGTACGTTACGCAGACTCAGATTGCCTGTTATCACTTGATAATATCACTTCCCAGTACCATATCTACAAGCAAAACTGTTAGCGACAATATTTTTGAGTTTTCTGAATTTTTTAATGTTTTTGGATTTTTTTAATTTTTCAATTTTTTGTTTGGTTTTTGTTTATTTCTCCCCCTAAATTTGTGCATGGGTGAGAATGAAATCACTAAAATGCGCAAATTTAAACTAACCTAATCAATAACAAAAATTTAATCCTCAAAATGAATCATTTTCAAAAATCCCACAAGCACATCGAATCGAGCTTTGTTAAAAGGCTTGTGAATAGATCTGCCACATTATTCGCAGTGGGAACCTGTTCTAGCCGGATGAGCGAGCGCTCATAACAATCTCTGATAAAATGAATTTTGATATCAATGTGCTTGGTTTTGGAATGTTGGACATGATTTTTAGTAATTTGAATTGCGGCCTCATTATCACAATGAATGGGGGTTTCTAGATAATTCAAACCGTAGTCCAACAGCTGATGTTGGATCCAGATAACTTGAGAACAGCAAGCATATGCATCAACGTATTCCGCTTCTGCTGTTGAGGTGGAGACGGTATGCTGTTTCTTGCACTGCCACGACACCAGCCTATCTCCAAGGAATTGGCACCCTCCTGAAGTAGATTTCCTGTCAAGCTCACAGCCTCCATAATTACTGTCAGCAAAAGCATATAAATCAAATTCAGAATTATTCGGATACCAAAGACCCAATTCTTTTGACAGCAATAAGATGAGAAAGTTTAGGATTAGCCTGATAGCGAGCGCATTGACAAACTGCAAACATGATGTCGGGACGACTTGTAGTAAGATACATCAACGATCCGATCATCGATCTGTAGTGTGTCTGATCTACGGATTCGCCATCAATATCTGGATTCAGCAGGGGTCTTTCAGCCATTGGTGTCGATGCAGGTTTTGCGTCTTGAAACCCGAACTTCTCAAGAATATCCTCCACATACTTAGCTTGATGTAGCAGGATTCCGGTTGAATTTTGTTTGACCTGAAGCCCCAGAAACATGGTCATTTCACCCAGTGAACTCATCTCAAACCGCTTTTTCATCACGCCTTCAAACTCTTTGCATAGCTGTGGACTGGTAGACCCGAAGATAATGTCGTCAACGTAGATCTGGACTAGAATCTGATCATTACCAACATGCTTGATGAATAAAGTTTGATCAATAGTGTCGCGAGAGTATCCATGCTTGAGTAAGTGCTTTGTTAGACTCGCATACCATGCTCGAGGAGCTTGATGTAACCCATACAACGCCTTGTCCAACTTGTAGAAATGATTAGGAAACTTTGAGTTAACGAACCCAGGGGGTTGATCAACGTAGATTTCTTCCTTCACCTTGCCATACAAGAAGGCAGTCTTGACATCCATTTGGTAGACCGTGAAGTTCATGTAGGAAGCATATGCAAGAAAGATACGAATAGCCTCCAATCGAGCAACTGGTGTGTAAACCTCAGTATAATCAAGACCCTCAACTTGTCGAAACCCGCGAACCACCAACCTTGCTTTATTGCGCACTATTACACCAGAATCATCGTGCTTGTTTCGATAGACCCAGCGTGTGTCAAGAGACCTTTTGCCCTTTGGTAACTCAACCAATTTCCAAACCCCGAGCTTTTCAAACTGATTTAGCTCTTCATGCATTGCATCTACCCAGCTGGGCTCATTCAAAGCCATTTCAACGTTCTTGGGCTCTATTTGAGATATAAAGCAAGAATAGAGACATGCATTTACATCTCCACTCTGACTTTTGGTTTTAACTCTATCACCCAGCTGACCAATGACGTTTTCGATCGGATGATCGCGTTGAATTCTTGAAGGTATGTTTTGGCTGATATCATTGAGTGAAACAGGAAGAGTGTGAATGTTGAAACCTCCATCATTTGCTGATTGATCCACATTAGATGAATCTGCTACAAACTCATTAGCAATTTCTTCAGGAAAGAGTAGTTCCATAAAAGTTGGAGTGACAGCGGAAGCATCTCTAGACATGAACTCTCTTTCAATAGCGGTAAGAGGTGTAGCGTCAGCATCAGGAGTTCCATTTTGAACTTTAGACTCTGGACTATCAAGTCGATCAGATGACTCCCCCTCAGGTGGAGCAGAGGACTCCCCCTCAACCGTTGGAGGTCTGTAAACAACTGTTGGGTTATGAGCATTCTAACACTCCTAAGTGTACATGCAACCCTAAATACCTTGGATCTATGTTTTCTCTATTATACATACAATTATGAACATCCAAGGTATTATCCTAATCTAGCATACAAAATAATAAATATAACAAGATAGAATACATACCTCTTTGATGTAGAATGTCTTCATGAAGCTTGAGTGCCTAGTGCCCCAAGTGTGACACCTCAAATGGTTCACACAACACCAAATACACTTGGAATAACTTGAGAGAAACTTGAACACTCCTTGAAATCGTCTAGCCCTCACACTCACACATTAGTGCACGATTTCTTGAGCCATGAGATTCTTTTATATGGTGGCTATTAGGGTTACACCATGTAACTCATAACTTTACCCATTCCTTATGCTCCATGGATTTTAACCTCCATGGAGTATCCATAGGTCACCCCATGGACTTAGTCCAACATAAGGAATCTTGGATCACAAGCCCACATATATAAGAATGAATGATTTACACAATCAACCCATATATTTAATTAGTCTCCTTTTGATCACTTAATTAATTCCAAATTAATTCTTGATCAATACTAATTAAATAACCTTATTAATATATTAGAACTTATAATATATTAACCAACCTTAAGTGTTATTTCTCTCATTATAGTCTATCCAAATGCATGATGCCATGCAACCCAAATGGACCATGCCGGGTCGGGTCAAGTCTTACCAATTATAGTTATGGACTTAGACATTAATCCAACAGTCTCCCACTTGGATAAGTCTAAAACTATTATTGCGTATGACTTCAGGAACCGATCAGCAATCGTAGCTCTCAAAAGCTTCTGTCGAACTCTGACCTTTGTCAATGACTTGTCCATTAGATAAGGGATCATATATTCCTCCATTCTAGATATCATATGGACTGAGACATGGATTATCAAACATTCTCTCTGTCCATTTGTTGTTTCCCGATTTCCGATTCATGATGACTGACTGATTGAACAAATCAAATCAGTCCTGGCTTCGCCAAGCACTCACATGTATCATCTTTAAATCATCGAGGGGCCCACAGATATCGCTTTTATCCCGAAGGTAAAAGGAATGAATAAATTTCGACTCATATGGCTTGTTCTACTACTTGTTGAATCATACACAAAGGCACGTTTTATAACATCGAGTTACCAATGCGTTTTCGTGCAATCAATGTATAACCAACTCATAGTAACAACTCATATCTCTAGGTTTGAAGAATATAAGATATTATCGTCTCATGATCACTCGTGATAAAATCCATGAAGTGATTCAAATGAGCGCGGGTTGAATCCAATACTCAGAACTTATGAGCACTCATGAGTGTTGTAGCACCACTTTGTCCACCAACTTGGACCTCTACAAACCAACCCATGACAATCTTGATTCATATCTACTTCCAACATATGACCGACTGTGGATGGTTTGAATAACTTAATCATTCAGGAAGAGCGATTTAGTTATTCTGGAAGTCAAAACAAGCAAAGTGAAACACAAGAATAAATGAATCAAATATGGTATCAAACCCTATGAATATAAATAAACACTTTTATTTATCACCATACTGATTACTCATTATTCATTGTTTCGGTTTTATCAACTTTATACTTGAATTTAAAACAATAGTTGTCCCATGCTCCAAGCATTTACACTATGTTTTCTAAACACTAGTCATGCCATACACCAAGTATGCATACTATGTTTGTCTATGATCTTTTCTTTGTAAAATAGATCAATTGAACATCACTCCAATGATCCTCTTTTCACAGTCCCAAATCCTTACTGCAAATGCAAGAATTCCAAATTCATGCCATTTACTGAAATCTGTTAGATTCTAAACTTATATACATTGATCCTCTTAATGATTATGCACAAAGTCAGAAAGACTTGACAACAATCATTATAGAGCATTCCAAAGGAGATCAGCTCCTTGGAAACATCCTTCTTTCATTAAGTTTCCTAATCTTACACAGATTGAATAATTTCTAACTTTGAAACATTTCCATATTCCATTTTGACTATCACTTCTGAACAAGAGTTGCCTCCTTACAGATTATGTCAATATGGTCCTTCCAGAATTAACATTATACTTCCAACTGTCCTTGAGCAACCAATCTTTGGTAAACCTTAGATTGTCTTCGACAATTGCTTAATCATTTTAGTCATATCCAATTCTAGACCTTTTCCCTTCATAATGCCCCAGGCATTTGGAAAATTTTAGAAAGGATGAATATAGCACATGTAATCGATCCTATATCCGAAGCATATGGGACACGATTCATGATGTCTCAAATAAAGACTAAACCAGTCTTTTGCTATAATATTTCCATTTCAATTTGCCAAGTTCTCAAAATTCAGATTATGAAAAGGGATGTCGTGTGCTAGTGAAGGACTTTAGGTTTTATTCTTGATTAAGTCTTGAAACTTTCAAGAGTTTTAAGACTCCCACTGTCCTCTTGACATATAAGACTCCCTTGTCAAATATTCAAGTGATAGTGCGGATTCTTTATCAAGACTAACACTTTACACAATTGGCCTAAGTTGGTCTCTGTTTTATCCAAAACATCACAACTTACCAATTTCAAATGTACAAGAGTAGATAACCTTTTACTCTTACATTTGACTAGTGTTAACAAACCCTCTTTAAGATATGTCACTCAAGTTACAATCTTGGAGTATGACTCTAAGAATTGTTTTGGAACGAAGTATGACTCATCTTTTTGATTTAACCATTTCAACAATTCATGACTCCTCTTCTTGACTTTAGAGGACCAATTGTGATATGGTATCTTAATCATTAAGATGATCATAAACATGATACTAAAGTACTCTCCCATCTTTTCAGATTTGAGAAACTTTTATCTTTCTGCCATACTTTGATTCTTCTTATTCGTTCTGTCTCATATTGAAACTTCTCCAATGCTACAGACTTATACTTAAACTTATAAGTATAACCATATTTACTGAACTTAAGTAAATCATGACGAATAGTCTTCTTGATCTTTTGTGGTGGACTTGACCAGTGCACAAGAATGTGTACTCGATCCCTTAGTCCTTTCCTTATTCACATAAGGAATTAGTCTTAATTTTCCAAGCTGAAAGTTCTCATTCATCATACTATACAACTTGCATGATTCCAAGTTTCGGTCCAATTGAACCTTGGGTGATGAGAATCTTTCCTTATTTGGTAATATTAGACACTACCACAACCGAAAGAATCAAATCCATTTTTCCAACATTGCTATCAATGGAATCTTATAAGCAACAACTTTTCACAAATGTCATTGTAAGGATACTTAAAATAAATAAAATCAAAACATTTTTCTTTTATTTTAAAACTTTGCGGAAAAACTTATCCTTACAATCCATATGAAAACCTTGTTGTTATCTATTCCTAAGCAATATAAATATCATAACTCTTAAGTAATAGCCCAAAATTCTGATCACCGAACCATGCGATTGAAATCCATCTTCGCGATCAGAATCAGCATGTACTTAATAGAGTTAGACAATGGACTTTACCTGAAGTAGAGCCAAACTTATTGACTTTAACATCCTTAGGTAAATTTCACAGCTTCGTAACCAATGCCCCTTCCTTTGGCAATAGTTACCTATGGATCCTTGATAATGAGACTATCTCAGACTTCGCCTCTCTCTTTACCATTGGGTCAACAGAGTTGACTATGGCCGATCCCTTTCCATTGGGAAGAGAGAGCTTTACTGGATATCCAATGGCCTCATTGTCAATGTTCATAGCGTTTTAGGAAGTTGATCTTAGCAAATAGATAAGATCATTAAGGGTCTTGTCTTAGTATGTTTCATAGGATTCCCAAAAGAACTCACAATGTGACTTAGAAAGTAGTTGACCCACCAACTTTCTCAAGACTTTGACACCCAACTCTCCCGGCTTGTCAATATGTGACTACATCTCTAAGATGTGATCACACCTAGACCTTGCCTTGCCAATAGGGCTTGAGTGACCTTAAACTTTTTAGGAACTTGTGGGTTAGGGAGAATAATTGGAGGAGGTGAAAGAAGTATGATATCCATGGGACATCATCTTCATTTAGGAAAGCTTGTTTCAAGAGATTTGGGAAGATCATAAATGTCTAGACCAGACATCTTTTTGGGAGATATTCAAGATAGTTGATTTAAAGTCCTTAATATGACACCCAATATGAAATATTAAGGCTAGGACCCAACAAACTATTTTATAACTTAGAAGTGGGATGCCGTAATCCAAGCTATAAAATATTTGAAGGTAGGTGAATGACGATTCACCAATTTCCACCATGAAAAACGAAATAATTTATTAGGTTTTAATTGGATTTGAAAGTCCTAGATCTTTGAGATTCATTGAACTGTTCAAAGGCATGTTTCAATCTCGAGTGTGCCCTTCAGGTTTTGTGACTGGGATGCCGAGGATCACAAAAGAAGGTGTGAATAACCATGCAAATATACTTGGTACCCTTAATATTTACCCCTTAATCAGTGTGCCGGTTAACCACACACGCTCCACCGATACTATGATAAATATTAAGTTACCCTTTGCCTACCTTGTTAAGTCCAGGTTAGTGTGCCGGTTAACCACACACGCTCCACTAACGACTTAAGCAAAGTGCAAAGTGTAATTTCATGGGTTAGCACCAAATTCACATTTTCCTAAGTAACTAAGATTGGGTATTAATAAGAGTTTAGTTACTTAGTATTTATCATTAATACTTTTAATGAAAGGAGAATTATAGTCCTTGTCCTACCCGTTCGGCTAACGACCCTCCACCAGTCAAGGAAGCGATGGGTGAGAGTGGACACCCATTAAACTGCCATTTTATAGGCAGTAACCTTATACCCCCCTTATAGACCGGCTTCGTGAATGAGGCCTACTAACGGTAAGACTGACTTTACTCTTATACATATATATAAATATTATTAACTTATAATATTATAAAGTATAAGGGTTGAATTTTAACTTTTAAAATTCTAAGGGCTAACTTGGAATTAAAGTATTCATAAGTGAAAACTTTTCAAATTCCAAAACTTGAGGGCAAGTTTTGAAACTATTCAAAACTAATTAATTCCATAACTTATGAGTTTAAAGTAGTTTTAATTAAAAAAAAAACTCTTCAAGTTCCATAAATTGAGGACAAGTTATGGAAGACTTTAAACTAATTAATAAAAAAAATAACTTTTTTTTTATTGTAACTTATGGAACTAATTAAGGTTACACTTTTTTTTTAATTTAATGAAGAGACTCTTCATTTTGTAACCTTTGCCAACTTTTATGAGTTTTATGATTCTTAAATGTGACTTTTCATATAACTTGAGGACAAGTTACAAAAACACACTTTGGAATCAACTCTTAGATTAAAATGGATTGAAAACAACTATTTCACACAACTTTTCTATTAATCTAAGAACCTCATAAGAACAAGATAATTCAAATCATCAATCTTCAAGAAATTAGCATGAACATACAAACTAATACAAATCTTGAAATTATGACAATTATCTTAGAAATTGGATTAGCATGAACATTACCACATCAAAAACAAGTTTATAAGTCCAAAAACATCTTAGGGTAATGTTCCTAGTCCAATTCCAGCCAAAACAATCGAATATATGCATCCAACTCGATTTTTCAGCTACTTTTGCAAGTATAACAAGAAAACAAACCTAGGCTCTAATACCACTGTTGGGTTATGAGCATTTTAACACTCCTAAGTGTACATGCAACCCTAAATACCTTGGATCTATGTTTTCTCTATTATACATACAATTATGAACATCCAAGGTATTATCCTAATCTAGCATACAAAATAATAAATATAACAAGATAGAATACATACCTCTTTGATGTAGAATGTCTTCATGAAGCTTGAGTGCCTAGTGCCCCAAGTGTGACACCTCAAATGGTTCACACAACACCAAATACACTTGGAATAACTTGAGAGAAACTTGAACACTCCTTGAAATCGTCTAGCCCTCACACTCACACATTAGTGCATGATTTCTTGAGCCATGGGATTCTTTTATATGGTGGCTATTAGGGTTACACCATGTAACTCATAACTTTACCCATTCCTTATGCTCCATGGATTTTAACCTCCATGGAGTATCCATGGGTCACCCCATGGACTTAGTCCAACATAAGGAATCTTGGATCACAAGCCCACATATATAAGAATGAATGATTTACACAATCAACCCATATATTTAATTAGTCTCCTTTTGATCACTTAATTAATTCCAAATTAATTCTTGATCAATACTAATGAAATAACCTTATTAATATATTAGAACTTATAATATATTAACCAACCTTAAGTGTTATTTCTCTCATTATAGTCTATCCAAATGCATGATGCCATGCAACCCAAATGGACCATGCCGGGTCGGGTCAAGTCTTACCAATTATAGTTATGGACTTAGACATTAATCCAACAACAACTTCTTCGTCTTCGTCTTCAGAAACAATCTTCGAACCAGAAGAGGATCCATTTGAACCATCTGAAGACACATTTAAGGATTTGAAAATCGATGTGTAATCAAATAGCCAGTCAGGACCCACTCGAGCGTCTGTTTCATTCTCCTCCAACCAGCGCACGTCATAGGATTCGACAATCTGCTTAGTCTTCTTGTTGTAAACCCTATACGCGGTGCGCGCAGCATATCCTATGAAATAACAATCATCGGCTTTGGCATTGAATTTAGGGTTGGATTCCAAGTGAAGAAGGGTGCAAGGGCAGCCAAATACACGGAAATGGCTGACTGAAGGCTTGTGTCCATCTAGATCTCGTACGGTGTCTTCATCTGAGCTTTGTTGATTAGAACACGATTCTGCACGTAGCAAGCAGTGTTAATCGCCTCGGCCCAAAAGAAAATAGGTAATTTAGAATCACAAAACATTGTCCTTGCAGCGTCTTTTAAGGTTCTATTTCTCCTTTCAGCAACACCATTTTGTTGAGGCATGTGAGCAGAGCTGTATTGACGCACGATTCCTTTTTCTGCGCAAAAATGGTCAAGAACCGCATTCTTGAACTCAGTTCCATTGTCAGTACGAAGCGCCTTCACCTGGTTGTTGGTTTGATTCTCAATCATCACAATGAACTTCTTTATCAGATCAGCAACCCCAACTTTGTTGGATAAGAAGAAGACCCACGTAAAACGAGAGAAATCATCGATCACAACTAGACAGTACGAACTTCTGTTGATGCTCAGGACGTTGACCGGACCAAATAAGTCCATATGCAATAATTGGAGCACCTGACTGATTGAGTTGACTTGCTTTGGCAGGTGTGGTTTTCTATGATGTTTTCCTTGGGCACAGGACACACACTTCTCAAATGTAATAAAGTCTCTGACAGGCAAGCCTCAGACCATCTCATTCTTAGCAAGGCGATTCAGGTTTTTTGCGTTAGCATGACCGAGTTGTCGGTGCCACAGCATTGCATTTTGTTCGGATACTTTTGAAAATAGGCAAGTGACTTGTTCAGGTATGTTACTGTTCATGTCAATAATGTAAGCATTCCCATCCCGCTTAGATTTGATGAGAATCTACTCTTCCGGGATGACAATGCCTGGCTTGAGAATCATGCATTCTTTATCGGTAAATGGGTAGAATAGCCTTTGTCGCAAATTTGGGAAACACTCAACAAGCTATGCTTTAACTCGGGAGCAAAGTTGACATTTTCAAAGCTTAGCACTCCATTTGTAACGGTTCCTCTCTGAGTGATCTTGCCACCATCTCCACCCGCGAAGGAAACATACCCCCATTAAAAGATTGAATGTCGCTCAATTGGGAGATGTCTCCGGTCATATGCCGGGAGCAGCCGTTGTCGACGTACCAAGGACAGACGACATTCCTCCGCAACTGTCCCTGCAAAATGAGCGAGATCATTTAGATTTGGGAACCCAGGTCATCACTGTCCTGGGTTTCCTTTTCGCTTTCTCTGATTTATCTTTTAATGTTTTCAAATTAGGATCCTCATTTCTAATCACTTCAGAGGATGATGATGATGCATTGGAAATTGATTTGGGAATCCAATGATATTTAGGTTTTATAACATTCTCAGGTGGTTTTGAAATAGGTTTCTTATTAGTTTGCACTGAGCCTCTGGATGTTCTACTAGAAGTGGTTGAAGATCCAGAACTGCTCTTTGACGAAACCGATCTTAGCGGAGCCTTGTTCGGTTTTGGCAAACTATTTGGAGCTTTGTTATGAAAAACCTTTTTATTCTTTTGAAAAACATCCCTTTTTCTGCTTTGATCATCTTTCCAATCATCATTTCGAGAACGAGTTCTTGAGGATTTTCTAATTAAAGACCTTCCTCGAGATTCGTTCTCTCCTCTTGGTGACATATAGTTCACAAAGATCCTATTTTGACAATTCCTAGCTATATGACCACCAACACCACAATTAAAACAAATCTATTTATTATTTGAACTTGTACTGCATTTCTCAGATTTATTTTCTTTACAGGCACTCTTACTCTTCTCAAAAGAACATGCATGAGAAATAGGTTGTGAGATAAGTGAGGGTGCCTCAGATGGTGTGACTTGTGGAATTGATGGGTTTTCATGAGAATCACAAGCATCAGAATTACCAAACAGTTCATCAAACATATCAAAGAAATTAAGTTCAATAGTAGCAGATGTGGAAGCATCACACGAAATATTCTCAGTTTTAACATCAGAAACAAAAACTTTTTCATTTGAAACAAAAATATCAGAATCAGAAACAGAAACAGATTCTCCAGCTTCACGCTTTGCCTGATCTAAGGGTTGATCTGCAGGGGAAGTAGAAATGTTAGTACTTTCAACATTAATAAATCCTCCTGAAACGAAACCAGATGGCTTGCCATAAACCATAAATGGTTCGTTGGCAATCTCATCCTTGGATAGGGGTTGATACTGATATGTATGATTATAAGGAGGAGGTACACTATCATATCCTAGACCCTTTTGTTGGTTTCGTTTGAACTGCATGCAGTGATCAATCATGTTGGCAACTACCTCGCTTGATCCATCAAATTTTCTAAAATCAAAATTTGCAGTTTCAAATTGTCTTTTTAATGTATCAAGCTCGGTAATTAACTCATCATTTTGTCTCTTAACATAATCATAAAGCTCACATTTTTCACTGTATTCTGTCTGAATTCTTTTAAAATCTTTTATTTGTGTCTTTAACTGGGCCTTAAGGGGTTTTTGTCCTTTCCTAAGCTGATAGCCCTCATATCTAAGGTCCTCTACTTCTCTACGTAATAATTGAATTTCATCATGAAGAAGTTTAACATATTCATTACATGCCTGAGAGCAAGAAGGTAGATTTACCTCATTCTTCCTGGGCTCGGAAGTAGAAGACACCATCATAGCAAACTACAGCTCCATCATTTCTGCTTCAGGATCAGCTGCATCATTCTTCAGGGGATCATCATCAATTTGAGCTAGGTGAGCGTTTTCTGGCCCTGAAATATTCAAAGCCCGAATCTGGTCCTCCCAGTCAAAGGACTGAGCGACCATAACAGTCTCACCATTAACCGCAGCACCTGCACGGTTGTTTCCCACTGCAACCATTATCCTGTTGTTGTTCGTCCTGCGATCTGGTTTTGGACACTCACGAGCAAAGTGACCTGGCTCGTGGCAGTTGAAACATCGCAGCATGCCCTTGTTGAATCCCACCTTCTTGTCAGCATTCATGCCCCAGTTGTTCTTCCCTGTCTTCTTAGCAAACTGCTTGGCCCTGAAAACAGCCATAGCAATCTGCCATGTAATGTCCATCTCTTCCACGTCTTCTAGATGAATCTAATCCAGGTCAGCAAATGACAACTGAGGTGGAAGCTCTCCAGCTACAAGAGCATTATAGCAGTTAACAAGCCCAGTGGCTAGAGCCAGATTTTCATCAGTGTCTTTCGTGTTTGAAGAAGGGGCTACAACTGGCACATTTGGAGGGGGAACAACTTGTGGAGTGACAAATGGCTGGCTTTGAGAATGAGGAATGGATGATGCAGCAGTGAAGGTCTGAATCTGAGGTTGTTGAGCAGCAAATACTTGACCTGAGGAAGTCATGATTGATGAGAGAGCATTGTTGGATGAGATTCCAAGATTTGCAGTAGAGTACGAGTTCACATGGTTAATTTCTCTATGTTTGTCATCAATATCACAAGCTTTGATGATCGCCATGATTTCAGCAAGAGTGAGGCGATTTAGATCCTTGGTCTTCTTAATCACAGCAACATTCATGTCCCATGATCTAGGAAGAGCATTCAGAAGCTTCTTGTTAATCTCTGACTTGGTCAAGAAAATTCCAGATATATTCATGTCAGTGGTGAGAGTTGTGAACCGCTGCAGCTGCGCCTCAAGAGTCTCTCCGGGAATATAGTTGAACATATTGAACTTTTGTCGTAACATGTCCTGGCGACTCTCCTTCATATCTTCATTGCCTTCATATACCTCAATTAGGGCTTCCCACAAATCTTTAGCTGAAGTGTACTCTCGGAAACCTTGGGCAATATCAGGAGATAATGTCATGGTTAGAGTGGCTAAAGCCCTTTCCTGTTCTTCCACCTTTTCAAACTCTTCATCTGTGTAGTTTTCAACATCTTTTTCAATCACTTGTCCTCCAACTGTCATAGTGATTCTAACAGGGCCTCTAAGAATGCTTCTCCAGACTTTAAAGTCCTTCATTTTAATATACTTTTCAATCCTGTATTTCCACTCAGGAAAACCACCTGCAGACATTAATCTTGGAATACGCGTAGTAGTGCCTATGACAGGAGTTTGACTTTGAGATTCCATTAGAAATTGAAGCGAAATAAATTCAGAAAAGAGTTTACGATTGATGAGATTACGACCGTAAACTACGTTTACGGTTGAAGTGTTTACGACCGTAAACTGGGTTTACGGTTGAAGTGTTTACGACCATAAACTGTGTTTACGGTTTGGATGATTACGGTTTGGATGTTTACGGTTTAAGTGTTTACGGTTATTGAAGCTTAGTTTACGGTTAATGAAGATTCACAGTTTATGGTTGATTAAGTTCTTGAGTTTACAGCCGTAAACTGAGTTTACGGTTGGCAGTAAACTCCCAGAAGATCTTCAAAAACGCGTTTTTGGAGTAGATTTAGTCCCTTTAACCATGAAAACACTAGAACCAATCTTGAACAATAAGGAATGTCAGTCTAAACAGCCGAAAACTCGATTGAATGAAGCTTTGACACCGGTTTTTGCTCTGATACCAATTGTAAGGTGCTGGAAAGGATCTTTACCAATGATCAAGCAACAAACAATCACAATAGAAGTAGAAGAAGAAAAGATATCAAGCTTGCACACGTTTATAGCATAAAACGTCTGGTACAACTCGACAGAATGAACCGTGAACACTATGACATCAACAACTAGACAAAGACCTACAACCCCACTATATATACTCGACTTGGGCCGCAAACTGGGTTTACGGCTGTAAACGTGTTTACGGCCATAAACTCACTATCCGACCGTAAACTGCTAAACAACACCAAAAATGCACTAAAGGCTCATAATGAACTATTACAATGAAAGCCTAGACCAAACCATTAACTGGACCCTTCAGTTTTGGATGAATTTTTACGTTATATGTTGTTAATATAATTGTTATGTATTTTCAAGATAACAGATTGCATTTGGATTCGGATGAAGAAATTGCATTTTTCATTTTACTATGTTGATATTGGTTGAATCTAGAATCCAATAGAATTGGAAGGGCAATTGATAACGATTCGGAAATGAGCGAGCATCAACATACACAAGAATTGTTACATGGAACTTCTACTCAATGTCGTGAGCTGATGCGTCTTTCACGTGAAGCGTATGTACTTTTATGCAATCATTTTAGACGAAACAATTGGTTGCAAAGTAGTAGGCATATAAGCGTTGAAGAAAAGATGGCTATGTTCTTGACAACTATAACACATAATAAACGGTTCAGGATTATCAAACGAAGGTTTCAACACTCCACAGAAACTATTCATAGATGCTTTCATGAGGTGCTAAATGCAATGATGATTTTTGCAAAAGAAATTATAGTGCCAACGAATTCTAATGCAACCGTGAATTCCTCAGAGAGACATCGTAGGCTAAAAGAAATATTTCCTGGAGCAATAGGTGCGTTAGATGGAACTCTTGTACATGCAGTCGTGTCTGCTGATCAACAAACTCGCTACAGGGGAAGAGGAAAAGGTGAATGCTTTCAAAATGTTTTAGGAATTTGTGATTTTGATATGATATTCACATTCTTATGGGCCGGTTGGGAGGGTATAACACATGATTCGCGAGTTTTGAAAGAAGTTGCATTTAACTTGACTTCAGGCTTTCCGTTCCCTCCTCCAGGTTTGTAATTCTTTCTAAATTTATTCTAAAATACGATTTCAAATTTCTATATATAATACTTCCTTCACTCATGTCTATAGATAAATATTACCTTTGCGATGCTGCATACACCAACACTCGTGGATTTATGACTCCTTACCGCAACACGGGGTATTGGTTATTCGATTATCGACGGCGACGTGCGTTAACTAGGGAAGAAAATTCAATCATGCACATGCGCAACTCAGAAATGTTATTGAACGTGCTTACAGTGCTTTGAAGGCGAGATTCTCAATCCTAAAGCGAATGGCTCCATTTCCTTTTTCAGTGCAAAGAGATATAGTCGTTGCTTGTTTTGCAGTCCACAATTTCATAAGGAAATGCGATATTCATGATGAGTTATTTATGGCGTTCGAGGAGAACAATGGTCAAGCACAAGAGGGAGAGAATGATGGCCAAAACATACACGATATGGAATGGGGTTCACAAGGCAATGAATACATGGATAATTTGCGTGACCAGATTGCGAATCAATTGGGGCCAAATTAAATTTGTAGGATTTTATTTGGATATTAGTATGATTTTGTGGATTTAAAAATATTTATGTTTGATTTGGATTTGCGTTTAATTTTGATTTATGCTAAATTTGGATTTTATATGGTGTTTATATTTTTTTTAATAAATACTTAAGAAATTTATTAGGTTATTTTCTAAACAAACAGTTGAACTCAATAAAAAATAAAACAGAGGGGTAAAATGGTCATTTTAATAATTCAACACAGCAATTCAGAGGTCCCGACCAAACATCATGTTAAACATTCAGCTCTTAAAATTTCAGACCATCTTAAAAATCCAGATCTCTTAAAAATTCAGATCTTAAAAATTAAGATCCTGCCAAACAGCCCCTTAATAAGATAATGGTCACATGCAACGGTGTTACGAAGCCAACTACTGTCACCTCATGTTAACATGTTATAACATGAAATATGGTGGTGTTTCCATGTTATAACATCGTATTAAAAAGAGAGATAAGAAGAAATAAAAAATTTGATTGGTGTTCATTGCGTTAAGACGGCGTTATGGCCGACACCTCAACCATAACTCGAGCAAAAAATGGCCCATACCATGTACTCTAATAAACAAAAAAAATAGGCCAGACAATTCTCGACACGACACAAAATAAATGGGTTTGGGTTGAGTTTTTCAATCTGCCAACCCATCAACCTGTTTATTAAACAGGTCATATTTAGGTTTCTCAAAAAATATACGGGTTGACCTGCCAACCCGTTTAGAATTTTAATAAAAAAAATTATATATTTTTTAAATTATTAATTATTATATACTATACATCTTATACTTTATATTATGATAGGATACCCAATACCACTGACCATTTGATATTTGACGTTTGCCCTAAGTAATCTCGGTATCTCACAAACAAAATCGAATAAGCCCTCTCTCACTCTCCCTCTATGATGAACGACAGAACGAACTCACGAAGAACGGCGGTATGAATGATTGAATCATTATCGAATGACGTTGACACCTTAACGTGAACGATGAAGGCACAACGTAGTAGGCAATCGATTTGCTGCGATCCAACCCACGGACACACGAACCCAAATCTGACCTACGAACCCGCCAATTTGTGAACCCGTATAAATAAGTGGGTTGACGTGTTATATATGAGTTTATGTTCCAAACCCGCCAACCCGTGACATGTATAGTTAAATAGGTCATGTCTGAGTTGGTATATTTTGACCCGTCAACCCGCGATCCGTCAACCCGAACACGACACGATTGTCATGCCTACAAACAAACAAACTGACCCTAATATTGTCACAATTATATTTTTTTAGATATCTATTTTTTTTCTATTTAACAAATCAATTTTAATTCAAAATATGAAAATAAAAACTTTATCCTAATAACAATTTTCAATTATACGTTGTGTATAAAGAAGTATTTCAAAATCTATATTAAAGTATTATGTTTATTTTATTTAACATATTAATTCATGTTTACTTACAATGGACCGTTGCATTTTTCTTGACAAAAAATATTTTGTCAATATAATAATTTTAAATATAATATCTGTCATTTTCATAGGTTATAACGTAATATTGATATATTACATTTACGGATTTTATTTAAGTAACTTTTTTGTATTTAAATCAACAAAATCAATTTTTTTGTTTTAACAATTTTAGTTTGTTTATTTGTGGTTCAGTAGTTAATTGTAACGTCCGCAGATTCGAGCTAGTCAATTTAGAGACGAGAAATGTTAAAAATGACTTTTTGATAGAAGATTATCTAGAATAAAAAAATCTTAACCAAAGTACAGTATATGTCACAAGGATTCCGTACATATAAAGAACACTGAAATCTGACTTAAAATGAAGAAGTTATGACCCGTTGAAATTTTGCGACAAAACCGGCACGCGCGCCGCGTATCGTAAAAGGTGAATTTTTGATAAACTACTTTTTAGCCTTCGTAATCCAAACGAAAGTCGTAGTAGGTGTTAAACCAAAATCGTGCATATAGAGAACGTCCAAATATGCTTCGTATGAGGAAGTTATGATTTTTCTAAGATTTTGCATAACAGTATACAGTCCGAAAATCGAATTTTAGATCGATCGATTTTTAGCCGACACACTCTAAACGAGAATCGAAGATCTTGTTAATAGGAGCTCAGCGATACAAAGACAGCCGAAAACGGACGTCGGATGACAAAATTATGAATTTTTAACGGATTTTATCTATCTAAGCTTGTTAAAATATAACTTTAAAAATAAAGTCAAAATTAGCCGACGGAGTCTAAACGAAAATTGTAGATCACGTCGCTAGCTACGCGTGGATATAAAGAACGTAAAAAACGGAGCTCGTATGCGAAATTTACGGAATTTAGAAGATAATTAATGTGTAGGATTAACCAACAAGTGACATGTGACAAGATCTGGGCCACACCTTCTTCCCCAAGACTTTGCACGAGATGGCGACACGTGGATTGGGTACTCCCCGCGTAGCTCTATGTACGCCCAGCGTACCCTTGTTTACGCCCAGCGTACGCAAGAGTTGGCAGCCTATAAATAGGTGGCGTTTCTCCTAATTTCTCCACACCAATTCACTCCAACTCTCTCCCGAATACCCCAAAGCCTCAAGGATTTTCTCTAGCCCTTCTTAGGAGTTAGTAGCGCGTCCCGGAGCCCCAGAAGGCCCCACGAAGAAGAGCTTTCGGCTCAAAAGTTCTGCCCGCGTAGAGCCCGACTCCTCGCTAAACCCCCTTAGAAGTGAGTTATGCTTACCCTATTTTAAGTATAACTTATGTTTAAGTTCATTATCGTTATTATGAACCTATAAACAAAATTTATCAGTGATTTCAAGCGTTATACTGTTTGATCTACTTACGGGGATGATGTCTAGGCTGTGATTTAGTGAGGTGTTTAAAGTGAGCTTTCCAAACACTATACTTCGTATACCAAACGGACCATACCTCCGATATGATCCTACTTGGTTGTTCCTTACTTGATAGATTATGAAAGTAGACTTTGAATTAATGATGAATCTAGACTAATAATTAGTCGCAATAAATAATAGACTAAAACTTAGTGATAATAATACTAGGTTTCGTCGAAGGAAAAGACGATTGTTAGGAGCGAAGCGTTGTCCGAATTTCGAATCATCACTTTAACAAGTGAGTGCATAGTTACTTTCACCCTACACATAGATATGAAGTATTTAATATTAATACATGTTATACGTGCTTATTATTTGTATTCCTAATATCTATGCTAGATGAACGATTTATACATGTTTTACTTGATTCAAGCTGTATGTGTATTTTTATACATATAAATATATTAGGTAAAGATGGGTAGATGAAAGGTGATATAGATGATGAGAGGTGTAAGATGATAAGAAGCCTTGACTTTGACGATGATGTCATCTAGCAGAGTATAGATGACAACCACAAACTATTCTAGACAGTTCAGTGAAACGCTAGCAGGCTCGTAACCTGTAGGTGTTTGTGAACGATGTGTTCACCAGATGTACTCTAAAAACACTGGCAGCTATGGACTTAGTGCCTTATAAGTGAACGTTGGCAGCTATGGATTTAGTGCCTAATAGATAACATTGGCAGCTATGGACTTAGTGCCTAATAGATAACATCGACAACTATGAACTTAGTGTCTGTTGGATAAACCCTGGCAGCGATGGACTTGTGCCTATTCCTTAGGAATAAATATTGAAGAATAGATGGTTCTTAGGGTAGATCCTTAAGAATAAAGAAGATAATTGGGATGAGTAATCGGGTTAATTTTTTGACATGAAGTATGTGAAGAAACAAATTAACTATATTATTGTGGGTTGAAAACTCTATGTACTCACCAGGTTTCCCAACCTGAGCCACTCAGTTTATTGTATCACATCTGGCTATATGAAAGATACATTCTGCTGAGAGATTCAAAGAATATTAGGCCATTAGTTTAATTACTGTAAGACTTGTAATATTTCGTTTGTATTGACGATGACATCCCGATATTTTAATATAAATAAAAAATACATTTTTTCAGAAATGCTTTGATAATATCATTATAATGTTTTCTGAGAACAAATTCCGCAATACTATTTTTCAAAAATAATACTCTGATTTTTAAATAATAATAAACAAATCGGTCTTTTTTACCGTGAAATTGGGGATGTCACACTAACATTTGTAGTTAGGTAGTTAACAATTTTAGTTTGCTTAATTTTTTTAAAAAAAATTATTATATTTGACAAAATTTTCATTTATACTAGTTTTTAACAATAGCGGTTAATGATATGATCAATTTTATAAAAGATTTTGATTCATGCCCTAAATTATACGATCTTAGGGCATTCATAATGGGGTTGGATAAAGTTCAATGAAATTAAATTGTAATATAATATAGAGGAAAGATAAGGTGGAGTTCAATCTTCATTGATTGCATAATAGAGATTTTAGTGAAAAATGTGAGGTTTTTTTAAAAACTTGACTATGTCTTTCTTACATGACATTTCATTCAACTCTCCAAGAATTGAATAGAATGTGGATGTTATGCTCTTAATGCATTTCAAACTTATTTTTCATAACCGAACTCAAAATCCAGGCTTTGAAGTAATTTCAATCACATAACTTTTTTTCATATTCTTTTCGCTTCTTTTATAACTTTTATTTTCTTTTATTATATATATATTTTTTTGTTAAAACTCGAAAACAAGATGTGAGGATGTTTGAGATTTCATTTTGAACCTTAAAAGAACGAAAATGATTTATTAACTTTTGGTGGTGAAAACAAATTTAAAATTTGGATTAGTTTTTGTGGTGCCGAAAAATCAATAAGTCAATAAGTTGTTTTTTTATGTGTTTATTTTAGCTTATACATGTTTTAAGATATATTTGTTTTTTATAATACAAAAAGTCATAAGGAGTTTTAAAAAGTTAAAGGATTTTAACTTATTAAAATTTCTTTTTTTAAAGGTTGATGAAAAAATATTTTAATTTTTTTTCATATTATCACACACTTTTTTTTGATTTATTAACTTTTTAAAAAGTCAATATTGTTTTTAAATAAAAAGGAAATATGTTAACATTTTTGTAACACCGTCGATATAATATATTGCATAATATTGACAATTTGGTTGATTTTTAACATTTTGGTTGCATAGACCTTTTACATAATATATGGGTCACATGTCACGCATGATGCACACAAAATATTATCACAAATTTTAGGCTCAAACCTCAAACATAACCATCATTATTTATTTATTTATTTTTTCTTTGAGACATCAAATTTTATTTTCTTTATATTGTCATGAATTAATATCGAAAGCATAAATATAATGTTCACTATACACCTTTTGCAAGCAAGTATCACTTAAAATAAACAAATATGACCTAACACGAATAAGAAAACAATATTCTCTATCAATTTAAAACTCAAAAGTCAAAGCTAACACCCACCCATGAACCCCCGAGGGTATAACTACCGTATCAAACATTATTTAAAATTTTAATATATATTTTATATTATTTAAAACTATACATACCAGAGGCATTTGTATTTAAATACACAAAACTCCCTTTATTGTTTTGTTAAAATGAATAATTCATAATCATAAAAAAAATATTATTGTTGCAATCATCTTTAATACATTAATAATTTTTTATTTAAAAAAAATCTTTACAAATAAACTCCATCAATATTTTGACTTGTATTAAACTTAGTAAACATATCGCATCTCCTACATAATAGCAAGCACCCAAACACTCCTTAGGCTATGCGGAGTGGGGATCGACAGAGTTGAGTCAACTCCGCAAACACTGCGCCATCGACTCAGCATCATGAGCGTGCACTAACTTGACAATTACGTGAAGATGAGAGAGAAAACCGATCTTCTCACACTAGCCACTATCACTTTCTTCTTCCTCTTTTCTTTCCCACTTCCTAACCATGACAAAAGTTTTCTCCATTATGGGTAGGTTGAGATGGAGTTAGTGAGCTTAACACTACTCTGGTCCCCAGCCTTAAATAACATTGTAGTCTTCGATTCTATAGTCTCTAAAATTTTGTGTTTTTAATGTAAAATGAGTAATAATATGACTTCAAATTTAAATTGGAAGTGTACTATGCAAAATTAGTAAGTATTTTGCAACATTTGGACTCCATTTGGCCGGCAGGCGGCAACCCACTAGTTGCCGAGCTCTAAAAGCACATCCAAGTGAAAAAAAAAAAAGCACATCCAAGTGAAACAAACAATTTGATTGTTTTTTGTATGTGAGTTTATGTATACAAGAAAGACGATCCAAATAAATAAAAAGTTTTGAAAAATTCTTTGATTATAAAAATATAAAATGAGTTTGTTTACGTTTCTAATTCATATAATTTACATTTATATCAACTTCCACTCTCATGAGTCATGCTGCTAATATTTAAGAAACACAACATAGTAAAACGAAAAATGGTATAATTCTTTTCTCATTGATATCATCGGATGCCTTACATATCAATACTTAATTTTCGGATATTCCCACATTTCACAAAAGCCTATAAGTACTTCCATATATTTATGAGAGTATTCAGAATACACCATCTGGTGCGTGCTCTTTTCTTGAGAGAAATGATATCTTATAGGTGTTATTCGATTGCAATTTTATGGTTTTTAGCATTGAATAATGGAGGTTTGTTGTTGCTCTCTAATGGAGGAACTACAAGTTCTTTTGTTAGAAATGAAGAAAAAAGCATAGACATGCCTTTTGATAGTGATGTCTTTCATGTCCCTTCCGGCTATAATGCACCTCAACAGGTATTTTTGTCAAGACCAGATATCGTTGAGCTATAAGCCCTATGGTTTAAAAGTACTACTTTTGTTTTCTTTTTCCAGCTTAATGTACTACTTTTCACACATGATATTTATGCAAAACACATAATTTTATAGAGTTTCTTTTTGTAATATAGCTTATGTTAAAATGACAAAACAGTTGTGTATTTTTGTGTTTTGAAAGGTTCATATAACACAAGGTGATCATGTGGGAAAAGCTGTGATAGTGTCATGGGTAACGATGGATGAACCGGGTTCAGGTACGGTTTTTTATTGGCCCCAAGATAGTACCCAAAAAAACCAAACCAAAGGCGAAATGTACACCTACAAGTACTACAACTACACTTCTGGTTACATCCATCATTGCACCCTCAAAAACTTAGAGGTACTGATTAAAGTTTAAACCCCTCCATTAAATTCCTACTTTTTTTTTAAAGTTCTAATCGAATAAATATATAATAACTAAAGGGTTTCTAATCTAACAGAATTCGATGTTGTCTTCATTTCTTGAGGTTGAGGGTTCAAATCCTGTAATAGATATAAGTTTTTTTTCAAAAAAAAAAAAAAAAAAGATTTTTGACCACTAAATAAGGTAAAAATGCAAAAACTAAGAAAATAGGCCAGACTTTTGATTTAGATGGTAATAAAAATACATCCAAGTCTTAAATGGAAAATCGTAACAAATACATCTAAGTTTTTTTATTTTTTTTTCCATTGGTTGTTTTAAGTAACTATCTTGCAAAATGGTAGTCAATATTCAATAGAATGGTCAGAAAGCGATTTCAGTTATTAAAGTTATTTCCTAAAAGTCTAAATTATAAAATAAGTTATTATTTGTAATTTTTCTTAAGAAAAGGTAGTTATTTTGTGATATGACATCTAACATTTTGGTCATTTTAACCTTGTATTCTATTTTATTCGTATTCTATTTATATTATTCATCCCTCCTCTTATATTAATAGAAATCTTGCATGACAGTTTAATACCAAATACTATTATGAGGTTGGCGTCGGGAACACGACAAGAACATTTTGGTTTGTGACACCTCCAGAAGTCGGTCTCGATGTGCCCTACACCTTTGGAATCATTGGTATGTTTTAGAGTTATTTTTCATTCTTCGTGATGTTATAACTTATGACATTGCGTGTTTAAATTAGTTGATCGAATGACTGTTTGTAGGGGATCTTGGTCAAACATACGATTCAAATCGCACACTTACACATTATGAAATGAACCCTGTGAAAGGGGAGACGGTGTTGTATGTTGGCGATTTGTCTTATGCTGATCATTATGAGTTCCATGATAATCGAAGATGGGATAGTTGGGGAAGGTTTGTTGAAAGAAGCATAGCGTATCAGCCTTGGATTTGGACAGCTGGAAACCATGAGCTTGATTATAGTCCCCCCATAGTAAGTAAAACAAAATAATATAAATTGTCACAATTTTAAAAACAATTGATATTTTGATCATTTTTTTAGTACTAAACATCATGTTTGTGACTTCATAAAAAAAAACTACAATGAAGTAATTAAGGTGCTAAATGTTTACATAATGAGGATAAAACTTGTATATCTATGTTTCCCTTTCGACTTAATTAATACACCAAGCAGAGAATACGTTGCTTCATCCAACAAATTATAAGTTTTTACATATTTTCCTTCCTTTTTTTTCCCAAGTTGTGTCCTCATTTTCTCAAATAGGTTTTCGATATTATATATCCAAATAACATTTCTTATATTAAACTACCACGCAGGAGTTATATATGACGATACACTTTGGACTTTTGAGTAATTAGATGAACCGACACAATTTGGGTACTATACAACTTAAAGTTTCATTGTTTCTATACAGGGTGAAAAGAAGCCATTTAAGCCTTTTCTCCATCGATATCATGTCCCCTTTGAAGCATCAGGGAGCACAGAACCCCTTTGGTACTCGATCAAGAGAGCTTCAACATATATCATTGTATTATCTTCATACTCAGCATATGGTAAAACTTGTTAACTTCATTATTTTGGTAAAAAAATCCAACACAAGGACAAACATAATAGTAAAAAAAATAATAAAGTGCACCATGTGAATGACTCACATACATAACAATATAACATAACTAGACCGGATTCATGTGGTGTATATAGGCACATACACTCCACAGTACATGTGGCTCATGGAGGAACTACCAAAGGTTAATAGAAGTGAAACTCCATGGTTGATTGTTCTTATGCATTCTCCGTGGTACAATAGCAACACGTACCATTACATGGAAGGCGAAACCATGCGAGTTATGTTTGAATCATGGTTTGTTAAATACAAGGTCGATGTTGTATTTGCTGGTCATGTTCATGCATACGAACGTTCGGTAAGTTGGATACCATTTAAACATAAATTACATAGATCACATGCTGTCACTTCATGTTTGCCTTAGTTGTAAGGATTTAAGAATGCGTAAGCGAGGTTTGAGCATTACTTTCCTTAATGTAGGGACTTTGTGACTTTCTTATTATTTTTTTTATGTGACACCTTAGTGGAGTCGGTCTAAGGGTGATATTTACTCTTTATGTAGTTCCAACGTTATTAGAGCATCCACGATAAATGATTTAATGAAATCGTTGAATTGTAAAAATGGTCCTTATGGTATGCATTTTTTCTGAGCTTTAGTCCAAACCTCGATTTTTTGGCTTAGTTTGTACGTGGAAATGGTCCCTCTGAAAATTAAAATGACTATTATACCCTTTACTTTATTTTTATATATTTTTTAATATCTATTTTAATATTTTAATAATCCAAAGACAAAACTTCAAAAATGGTCCCTGTGGTTTCCGAAAATATCAAGTTTAATCCCTAAGTTCAAAAAACCTCACGGATCGTCCCTGTGGTTTCAAAACTTTTAACAAATTGTCATTTCCGTTAACTCCGTTAGCTTTTGGCCGTTAAGTGAAGGGCATTTCGGTCATTTCACTACTACAGGGACCATTTATGAAGTTTTGCCTCATTTAAAAAAAAGAAAAATATATATAATTATTTAATATAAAGGGGGCCCACCCACCTCTCTCTCTCTCTCTCTCGTTTTCTTTTCTGTCTCACGAACATCACAACGAAACCAAATATCCACCCACTGCTATTTCCCTCTCGTTCGTATCTTACCGGCTGACCAAATTCAGGATTATATTGAATGATCAATGATAATCGGAAAGCATAAGGTGGGGCGAGATGAGTCGAAGTGATGTAGCGGCGGCGGTGGTTGGTAGTAAGTCGGAGACTCCATCAAGTTGATTACAACTTCTGCAATTGGTGGAGCACTCTGATTTCGATTCAGTTCGTTGAGATTTATGGTGTTGTTGAATTGGGGTGGAGTAGCAGCAGCCGCACAGGTGGTGATGGCGGTGATTTGGAACAACGACGGGGGTGGCAGGAGGCCACTACGGTGGTCTTCTGATGCCCTGTTCTTTGTTCCTTCGACTGTATTCAATTAAGGGAGTGTGGAGAAGGTCACTAAGCAACTTAGGGGTGGTTTTTCCAGTGAGAAAGTGAGGTGGCGGGTGATTTTTAATGTAGCGGCAGGAGGTGGCGTTGGACAGTAGGAGGCTGCTTCGGTGGCCTTCTGCTTCTTCTTTCTTGCTTAAAATTACCAGAGAAAACAAATGGGATGAGGGAGAGAGCTGTGGTGATCGAAAACAGCAGCAACAAAGGGTTGGGGATGTGCTCTCCGGTGGTAGCAGTGAAGGGTGGGGTGGTGGCAGTTTGGTGGCAGCAAGGTGGATGCCACCTCTTCCTTCCTTTTTATGGGCAGAAACAGATGAGAGGGAGATGTGAGGTGGTGTTTGGGGTGACGTTTTTTATCAGAAGAAGGAGGTATAAGGGTGGTTTTGGGTGGTGGGTTATGGTGGTTTCTTGGTTGTTTAGAGAGAGAGAGAGAGAGAGAGAGATGGGTGGGTGGGTGGGCTCCCTTTATATTAAATAGTTATATATATATATATATATATATATATATATATATTTTAAGTAAGGCAAAACTTCATAAATGGTCCCTGTAGTAGTGAAATGACCGAAATGTCATTCACTTAATGGCCAAAAGCTAACGGAGTTAACGAAAAGGACCATTTGTTAAAAGTTTTGAAACCACATGGACGATCCGTGAGGTTTTTTGAACTTAAGGATTAAACTTGATATTTTCGGAAACCACAGGGACCATTTTTGAAGTTTTGTCTAATTCAAATAATAGAAGAGGGCTCTCTCTCTATTTTAATATTTATTTTACTTTTATTTTTCCAAAATAAACTCGAACGAAAACAAGTCAAACACATGCCTCCGGTGCTGGTTCGATTAGGGGAAGGAGAAATCAGAAGCAGAAATCGATAGAGGGTGGTGGCAATTGATCGCAAAGGAGGGAGCACCTCCGATTCTTGACTAATTCGAAGAAAGGAGAAGGAGAGCTAAATCAGGAAAAGAAAGAAACACCTAGGCAGCAAAGATTTTTGGTCTGGTGGTTGATTTGTCGAGCAAGGAACGAGCACCTCCGGTGCCCTCACTGATTCGTAGAGGGAGGAAGAAACGAAAGTAGCCAGGGCTACTGAAGCAACTCTTGCGCTTTTTTGTCTAAAAAAAATACGAAGGGGAGGGGGAGAGATGGTCCAGTGGAAGCAGGGAAACAACAACAGTGCAGGTGGGTGTTTGGATGCTATGGAGTCGACGAGAGAATAAGAGAAGGTGTGAGGGGGTTGTTGCCCTCTTATTTGCTGGAAAATCTCCACCTCCGGTGGGGATTTCTTTAATTGAAACTGAACAGAAAAAGGGAGGAACAAGGGCTGAACTGGACAACGAATTTTGGGGGTGTTTTGCTGCTTTGCTCGATAGAAAAAGGAAGAAGGAGGGACGAGGGGCTGCTGCTCCTCTGTTTACCGGAAAACCACATGGCCTTGATCTCCTTTCTACTCTCAATGAAAAAATAAAGTAGATAATGGTGGAAGTCAGTGGTGGTTGTAGCAGACAGTGATGGTAATGGACAATGGTGGTGGTAGCGGATAGTGGTGGCTATCGGTGGTAAGTGGGTATGTCTTTGTGACGAGAGGAAGAAGATGATGGTGGGCCAGTTTTCAAGGTGTACAGAGGGATATATAGAGAGAGGGGGCGGGGGGGGTGGTTGGATATGTGGATCTAGTTTTATATTTAATAATTTTGAAAAACGAAAGAAAAATGACAACTAAATTCATTAGGAGGATAATAGTCTTTTTAGTTTGGACAATGACCAACACTGCAAGTGAACTGTTTAGATTAAATCTTAGAAAAAATGCATACCACAATGATTATTTTTGCAATTTTGTCTTCAAATAATTAAACTCAACTAAAGTGGGATGTCAAGTTGGTATTCAATGAATATAAAGTTCAATGGAAAAAACAAAACGTTTTTAGTGAACAAATAAATGATTTTAAAAAATTAAGTTTTATTAAAATTTGTACACTTTAATGTATTGTAGAAAAATAATAATAAAATTGTATGAAAATAAAATGATGATGTTAATCAATTAAATTTTGTAGAGCTTACATTATAGATATTTTGTGTATGAACTATCTATTTAATATACTTAGTTGAACTTAGTCCGAAATCCATTAGTAAGGTGAGGTTTGCAAATGCATTATTATATTTGTTTTTTTAGGAAGAATTTTTTTTTTCTTCAAGATCTAAGTTTATTTTATTAAAACTATTAGAAATCTCTATTAACAATAAGATACAAGATGTGTTTTTGCATTCCTTTTGTACAACCACCGTTGTGGATTGACTAGAATTTTAATCTTTATTGCTTGTATTAACCTTAGGACACTAGGATTACTGGATTAGGGATAACATTGGAATTTCTCACATTTCTTTGTCAAATTATTTCACACAGGAACGCATATCCAACATTGCTTATAACATTGTGAATGGGGAATGCACTCCTATCCACGACCAAAATGCCCCTGTGTACATCACAATCGGAGATGGAGGAAACATCGAAGGACTAGCAACCTAGTAAGAATAATTCCTTTTTCTTTTTGATCCCTTTTCTGATTTAAAAAAATAGGATCCAAAAAAAATGATAACTGACATCAAAGATTGATTCTAATGTATTTTTTTGCATCCACGAGTATGATGGAGCCACAACCAAAATATTCAGCATTTAGAGAAGCTAGTTTTGGTCATGCAACATTGGAGATTAAAAATCGAACACATGCTTATTACAGTTGGCATCGCAATGTTGACGGGTATGCTGTTAAATCGGATTCCATGGTGTTTTTCAATAGACATTGGTATCCAAAGAATGAATCTATATGTCAAACTTAAAGCGAAGTGATGGTTCCTTTTTGATTTGTCGGTACATAAACAATAAGTTTGGGTGTTTGAATTATGAACTGATATACATATGTGACTTTGTTATAATGCTTTGATGAAATAGTTTTTTTTTTTTTTTTTTTAATCTCGTTCTATCTTTAATTAAAGACTTGTTTTAAATTCGAATTCGACAAAAGTTAATCTTCTTTTACGAAATTGAAAAAAAAAAAAATATTTATCTTGTAAGTATTGTAACTGAAATCAGCTCCTAAATTGTAACATCCAAACTTTTCTTACCATTTTAAAAACAATATTTGTTTATGATCGGGTTTCAAAACATTTCAATTTGGTCCCGATTAAAGTTTTTCTCAATAGTGGGGAACATATTTCATGGAGATTACAAACCAATATGCATACAATATTGTTTCATGGAGATTACAAACCAATATGCATAACCATAAGAAAGCATAAAAATACAACTAAATATTACAATACATGTAAATATGCTTTCCACTTTTAACTTCTACATGTGAAGTATTCTATTTCTCAAAAGTACATGCGAGTGAAATTAAGTTATCACATTTGTCTTCAATACCAGATTACATGTATCTTAAAATAAAATACGTAAGACATTCGTCTCGTGAGATACATACGTTTTTACATCAAACATATATACATTTCATTGCATAAACAATTTCCAAAAACATAATACATTTCTATTTTATAATATGGAATATGATATTCAATGCATGATCCAAGCATACACAAGTTTTGGGAAATCTGTTTTTGTGTCCCCATGCGAGACCCCACGTCGTTTGCTATTGAGGATGAAGTGATGAACATATCAATTCTTCATGGCCTTGTTCTTCCGGCAGTCACAACTACCAAGGCATAATTAGCATTATCATGCCAATACATTGCTAATATATATAGGATATGATTCAGCTATTAAAGTGGTAGGGGTGTATGAGACAAGGTCATTGTATGCTTCTTATTGTGTAAATTTATAGGCATAATACACATGTGGACTATATATGAATTATTAGGAATTCTATGTGTTCATTCAGTTGTTGCGATGTACTATAATCACCAAAATTCTAAGAGTTTCATCAGCCTACGACTTTCAACATCAAATTTTAAATCAAGATATGATACTTTCCTATAACTCGTGAATGGTAGTAACCTATAGGCAACCACTTCTTATGAGAAACCTTTGCCTCTTATGCCTAGGAGGATGCATGATAGTCCACTATAAAAAGGAAGAGACATACTAATAAGAAAGACTACAAATCTAGGAGGTCTATTAAGTACAACAATTGTCAAGAGTTTGGGCATAACAAAAGACATATAATAATCGTTGAAAGGATCATAAGCCTAAACCAAAATAGAAGTTGGGGAGACCAAATTATGGAGAAGTTTGAAGGTTGTTCAAGAATATCAAAAAATTTAAAAGGTGAAAAAGATGGTCAAAGTAAAAAAGAGGACTCTAAAAAGAATGAAATGGAGAAATAAATAGTTGTTGATTTAAAGAAGTATGGATGCAATGAACATGAAATCGATGAACTAATTGAAGATATTATCCAAATTAATGAAATTGTGAATGTGGATGAAATACTTATATTGTAACATTCGAGATTTGGTATGTTTCCTTTTTAACCTTTAATGCAAAATTCCTCTCAAACTAGTCCCTGGCTAGTACATGAGGCGTACTAGCTCAATTCAGGATACCGAGTTCACCCACGTACGCGTGGCATACGTCGGAGTACGCATGACGTACGTAATGCAGGGCAAGCCCTAATTTTAGGGTATGTGCCCTATTTAAGCAACTTATAACACCCTTGGACCTTCTAATGAACAACCTCCATCTATTTATACCATAAAATCGAAACCCTAGTTGTCATTTGTGAGTTTTGAGCTTGAAAGTAAGTTTTGGTGGTGTTTTTAGTGAAGTAGTAGAAGAAGAACACGTGGAGGTTGCTTGGGAGTGGCTTGAGCTTGTAAATCCAGAGTCATCTTCATCTTAGCAAGCCATTTGAGGTAAAAAAAAAGCTCTCATCTTGATGGTTCTTTATACTAGATCCAACTTAAGGTGTTATTTATGCATTTTTGGGTTTTTTAATCCATATTTGAGGTTATGGTATACTCCAGAAGCCATCGATGTTAGATCTTAGCACATTTGAGGTCCCTTGTCCATAAAAATGCAACCTTTATGAGTCATTTTGATCCATGCATGTGTTGGGTTCCTTGTTATGATTCTCCTTGAGTTTTGGGTCTTATTAAGACATGCATGAGAGTATAGTTGCCAACTTTACGTGTTAGGTCACCATTTAGGATCAGATCTGAGAGTTTGGCATGATGGCTTAATCGATTAAGTGCTTAATGGGTTGGATTGGTTGTCTGCGGAGTACGCAGGGCATACTCAGCTCATACGTTACGCGTACTGGCCTCGGAAGGAGCACGCTAAGCATAAGCCTGAGTACACCCAACATATTTAGCTGTTTGACTTTTGGGTTGACTTATATGGGTTTGGGCCATTGGACTTCTGACTTTGGGCAATGGATAGACCATGGGCTTTCTTGGGATTAGTTCTATGATGATTTTGGGCCCAATTAGGAAGATGGGCCATATTGGGCCTTGGGATGCCATTTAGGAATTTGGGCATTTTGAGCAAATGGGTTCGACCTTGGTTTTGGGCCAAGTAAGAAAAGAGGAAAATGGTCTTTTACCTTGGATGTTGGACAAGTAATTTAGATGCTTGACTATGGGTCGATATCCAGTTATTAATTGGATATTATTTGATGATGCTAGTGCAGAGATTTTCCGGATCAGCAGACCGAGATTTTATCTGAGAGATTCAGCAGCTTGATGTGAGTTTCCTCACTGTGTTTAGCGGGTCGAAGGCACCAATGTTGGCCCATGGTTTATTATTGTTAGAATATAAATCCTTAAAAGATCGTTTAGATTCAAAACAGTTTAAGAACAAGAACACGACAATGATTCAAAGTATGTTGAATGATTAAAAGCCACAACCTCAGAAGAACTCGATTAAGAATTGCTACTGTAGAGGCGTGATTAGGGTTACAAGAATTATTGCCAAAGTTAATAAACACGGTGCATGCATGCACCTTAAATACTCTAACCCTAATAAATGACGGGTGGACAAGCCCAAGCCCATTTACATAAATAAACAACTAAATACGACTTAATGACGCAACATTAATTCCCAACAATCTCCCCCTTTGTGTCCATTGAGGCGAGAGGCTCTTCACTTCTGATTCTTCTTTATGGTCTTGAAGAGCTTGGGAATGACTGCGAGAAGGTGCATGCGAAAGGCAATGTACCAACGGATCATATCAGAAAAATTCTTCTTTGCAGCTTCGTCATTTACTTTACATTGGCCTGTGATATCCAGAATAAACTCTAAGCAAACTGTTAAGAACAGATGCTTATCAGGCAATGCGAAGAGGCATTTCTTCAAGTTAGCTCCGGAACCACGATGAAACATCACGATGCAGTTCTCCTTTTCAATCTTCCCCATTTGCATTTTGTTGATGTCGTTCGTTTTGCCAGTAAGGGGAGCAGTGGCTTTCCTCTTCAGAACCGAAGCGATTTCAATATCAAAATCTGCAACTTCATAGATATACAAAACCAACATTCTTTTTATATGCGTCAAAACATGTTCATACTTCTTCTCATCTCCCAGAAGGAAGTGCAACAAAACTATCTAGTCATAGGGGTTTATGCATGGTAAATCAGCTAAGGAGAATTCATGAACAACACTTTCTGATCCTCGTGTCGTTTTGAACTTAACGTTCACGAAGCTCCCTGTTTGAATAGGCCCTACGACCTTCACAACAGTAATCTTATGTGCACTCCGCGTGAGGTATTGAGGTTTGCCCTGGGACAAGTAGAACTCAATCAACGACCGATCAACATTCGTATCCGAAGCTGGAGCATTCACAGTTGAATCGAAACATGGAAAGAGAAATGCTTTCGGAGTTATTGGCATATCAAACTGCGAATCCTGTGAATTTTCTAGATCGCACGAAGTAACAGGTTCCAGCCAATGCATGCTCGGATTGTCAATGGCCTCATAAAGGATTCGCTTCATGGTCCATGGTGGAAACAAAGTCTTTCAACTTTCCAAGGTAACCTGAGCTTCGCGTTCAACTCGCTCTTTTTGCTCAGCCTCTCTCGCAAGGCGAGCGTTTTCATCAAGAAGCTGATCATGAGCCTTTCGCTTTAACTTATCAGCTTCGCTTTCTTCCTCATCATCACTTTCCACCAATTTATCTTTACCTTTTGAACCCGAAGCTACATTAATCTTCGGTTCACCAGTGACTTTTAGCTTTTGATGCTTCCCTCCCTTGGTTTGGAAAGACGAGAGGCTCCGAAACACCCTCAATTCGGTTTAGCATGGCAAGAGCAGGACGAAACTTGTCAGCTAAATGCCTCCGAATAGAGATGGTAAGAATAGGGTCATGAGAATCGAGAATGTTGGAGAGTAAGGCATTCACATCACCAACATAGCTTATAACAACATCTCGCTCAGACTTAAGTTCCTTGATTTCTTTGTTGGCATGGGCAAGTTTTGCTGCTGAAACTTTGACTGCAGTGGTGTGAGCAGCAAGTTGATCCATAATGTTATTTTCGGCTGCCAGATCATCAGCAAGTTTGGTCATTTTTGAAGAGATAGAGGCTTGAAACTCAGCATTGTCTTTTTGCAGATCAGTACGAACTTGCACGAGAGTTTCTTTCTCCCTTCGCAAAGTGTTGTTGAGACCCACAATGGCCTCATTCGCTTTAAGAGTGTTAGACTCAGCGGATGTTTTTAAAGTAGTCATGAAGGCCTGAGCTTCAGTGAGGAGTTTTTCGACTTTTTCAGTCACCTCAGAACACAAAGCAGTAGAGTCAGAAACTGCCTTAATCGCTTTATCCAGGTTCGCTTGATGTTCCTTCGTCATTGAGGCCATTGCCAATTATGTGACAACATAGACCAGCCTGAGAATATTGCCAATTATACCCCTCGAAGAGTTGGAATTATGAAAGGCGATTCAGATTTTGAAGAAACAAGACACGCTATAATATGCGTCTAGAAAGGTTGACCACAAAATTTGATGTCCAATGGGTCCTATTTATAGTTTAGGTAACTTAGGGACAAAACAAGATTTGAATGATTAAATAATAGATTTAATTCCAGTTCAAATCCTTTCATTTTCTATTACCTGGAGATTCTGGAAACTCTACAAGAGCTCCCAAAACCGTCCACCCATGGACAATTCTAGAATTGCCTCTTTTGTTCAACTATTGAACAATTACAATTCACCCTTGCACATTTAATTAATTCCAATTAATCCCAAATTAATTCCAGATTAATTCTGATTAATAATTAATTAATTCTAATTGATTTCTTATTAATTTATTAATTATATAAATTAACAAATCAATTATTTAACAATTAATTTCATATTAATTTATTAATCACATAATAAATCAACAAATCAACTTTTTATTTCCAATTAATATGTTAATCATTGGAGAGAACCATAAACTTTCTCAAAATCGACTTTGAACTCAAGCAAGCTCTTGTTTCGTTTGTGATATACATAAAAAAAATTGAAAATTAAACTTAGATATTTTGCCAATAGATACGACTTACAAATTAATAATACCTGTAGTATTTCACATAAGGTCAATTATTAGAGAAAATATAAAATTTAGCTAAAAACACTAATGACATTTTAAGAAATCGCAAAAAAAATGAATTTTCACAAAACAGCCACCCAAATCGCAAATGGCTAGTTCTCATCTTCGATCTGGTCATATCATTTGCTATATTTTTTTTCTTGGTTGGGGGTTGCTAATTTCCATCCACTGTTTGTTCCATTCTATAAAAACATTTTTTTTAGAAAGTTTTAACCAACTCGCAGATGGGTATGCCCCACCTGCAATTTGCTCTACACTCATCAGCGATTTGGCGGTAAAAAAATTTTCCCAAAAAAATTACTTAGGTTTGATTACGAATTTCTTGAGGTTGACTACGAAATCTGACAGTCTTGACTATGAATTCGTAAAAGACTAAACTGCACAAATGGTCCCTGCAGTTTGCTCAAAATTGTCACTTTGGTCCAAAAAAGTTTTGACTAGCACCACAGGTCCAAAGTTTTCATTTTGTTGCGATTTTGGTCCAATTTGATTTAGAAATATTTAAAATGACGGATTTCCCCTTGGTACTTTCTTTTTCTATTTTTTTATTTATTTAGATGTTTTTTTATGATTAAAAGAAAAATAAAAAAGAATCTCTCTCTCTCTCTCTCTCTCTCTCTCTCTCTCTCTCTCTCTCTCGTGACCCATTGCCATCAAACACCCCAACGTCGTTGTTGCCTTCCACCTGTTGCCTCCGTTCCAGCATTCACCTGCCATCACCTTCCACTAAAAACCACCGACTGTGTGGCCACCGTACAACCACCACAACTCCGTCACCACCCCTGTTCTCCCTCTTCTTCTATCAAATGAAACTTGTATTGATCTGCTGCCACCCCCCTCGTCGTAAACGGTCGGACACAAGAAAAAACCAGACAGCAAGCTGTCGTCGCAGCTCTTGCCTTCGTCACCCACTCCGCCATCACCAGTCACAACCACCATCTCCAGCTTCTGTTCTTTTGATTTTCTCCAATTTCACTCCTACTGCAAGAATCTTCAAGGTTTAAGACTATGTTCAAGAAACAGATAGAAGTAATGCACCCTCCATCTTTCTCCATTAAAGCATTCTACATTCTAGGGTTCGAATTACCCTCTCTTTGCGGTGTGATTTTACCAGATATTGAAGCTTACCCCGAAAACTTTGATTTAGGTGTGATTAGCGCTCGAAAACCCTCAATTGGAGCAACAATGATAGCGTACCTGCAACATTCCCTTCTTCGCTATCATCGCCACTAAACATCCTCCCCGGTGAAGATGATGAAAGAAAAAAAATAACGGGTCATTTGATTCCTCGGTTTGGCCCTTTGCGATTCACACATAAAAAATGGCAATGGGGACTTACGTAGTAGCAGCAGCAGCATAACAGAGGTGGTCGATGGTGGTGACCAAGAGAAGCTCTACGGTGGCAGGAGGCAGCCCGACAGCCTAGCGACTGCTTCTTTTTTGCTTATGTCGGCAGTGGTCATCGGAGGGGAAGAGGGAAGAGGTAAGGCAGTAGGTTGGAGGGTTGTATGGTGTTGGAAATAAGAGAGAGAGAGAGAGAGAGAGAGAGAGAGAGAAATATTTCATTTTTATTTTGTTATAAAAAAATATAAAAATAAAATAGAAAATGCAAATTTTCTTTTTTATTTTTTCTTTTAATCAAAAAAGTATTTAAATAATAAAAAAACTGAAAAAAAAAATAAGGGCAAAATAGTCATTATGAAAAAGTTTTTCTAGAAAACTGGACCAAACTCGCAACAAAATGAAAAGTTTGGACCTCTGGTGCTAGTCCAAACCTTTTTGGACCAAAGTGGCAATTTTCAGCTAACCACAGGGACCATTTGTGCAGTTTTGTCTTCGTAAAAATTACTAAATTATATATAAAAGTTAGCTAAAAATCTAAGAGTATCAGTTATTTATTTTGAATTATTGCTTTTTATATTTGTACTAAAATGAGTTTTAGTGAATATTCGGTTTGCCTTGTAACGGACATTGTAACTGACAAGAGGTGAGAGATAGTAGAAAAAACCTAGAGTATGTTTCCCCATAGGAAGGGATTTTTCAATTCGCTTACATATTTTCAGAGTATATTAATTTTAAAGATGTTCTATATTTGGTGAAAATAAAAACTTGTTTGTTATATAAATATAAAATTAGTCTTCACTTCCATAATCCTAAATTGCATCATTACATAGCCGAGAAATTAAATATATTCCTACCTTTTATTCCTACTTATCCTCCTACAAATATGAAATGATGACATGTGTTGCATTTTAATAAAATTAATAACATTTTAAGACACTTGTCATTATTTCACATAGGTAGGAGGATAAGTAGGAATTCACTTTGATACGTGCTTTGATTATCATTGTAATTAAATCGGTTGGAGGAAAAACTGGGAAAGCTTTTGTAACTATTTCTTTTCATAGACATATTTCCCTCGCATCGAACATCGAAGATGAATTCGCTTTGATACGTGCTTGGATTATCATTATAGAGGAGGATTTTCTACTTGGTCCCCAACAAATTCATGTTGAAGCTTTTTGGAATCACGTCTTTCATTTGTTTCACTATGAAATAAGTTGCAATTAATACCACACAAAAGGAGATGTAAAAGTCAAGTTTTTGGATTTAGTGTCCGATCCTTTCACATTAACAACCGCGATTCTAATGGCTATCTTACGAAAGTTGCTAATTTTTTAGCTATTTTTGAAAAGTTATTAGTGTTCTTATCTATTTTGAAAAATTTCTCCAATTATTATATGATGCTTAATAAGAAATTGAAAATTCAACTTTACTCAAAGGGTATTCACCAACCCTTCAAAACACCTAACTATCCAAACTCTTCACAATTCAAAAAAAAAAATAGTACTAATCACATCAACGATTAGATAAGTTTGTGTATTGGGTTAAAATCACATGTCGAGAATTGAATAGGTAGTTGATTCTTTGAATACAATAAAGGGAAATCTCCAGAAAAGTCTTAAAATTTTATCCTAATTTACGAAAAAAGTCTCAAACTAAATTTTGTTTACGAAAAAGCATGAATTACCGGTAAATATGACGATTTGACCCATTTTTTCCGGTTTACCAGTTTTATTACTTACATGTTTCACTAAAATCTCATTATTTTACCCTAATTTGCGAATAAGTCCCAAAATAAAATTTACTGATGATTTGACCATTTTCTCTATGTAACATACATTTTACCGGTTTCATTGCTGACCCGGACGCCTAGTCATTAAATGAGATGATGAGATGGATATGTTGAGTTATATAATGCTATGTTTAGCATAAAACTTGATATCCTGATGTATTGTATATCTTTTTGGAACATCAAATGCATCCAACGAAGACTACAGTAATTACATAAACTAACAACAACTGCGTTATTTTTTACGTTTATAAGAAATATCAAATTGTCTATCTAATCTTATGTAACCCAATATATCTATCTCATCAGACATTAACTCATTTTCTGCCCTTTTTTCTTGGAAACACACATTTTATTGGTTTCATTGCTGACGTAGATACATAGTCATAAATGAGCCGATGAGATGAGTATCAAATTTTATAGTAAATGTGGCATTATATAACCCATTGTATTCATCTTATCAGCTAATTTAATGACTAGGTGTCTAAGTCAGCAATGAAACGGATAAAATGTATGTTACATGAAGAAAATGGTCAAATCATCAGTAAATTTTATTTTGGGACTTATTCGCAAATTAGGTAAAATAATGGGACTTTAGTGAAACATGTAAGTAATAAAACCGGTAAACCGGAAAAAAGTGGTCAAATCATCATTTTTACCGGTAATTCATGTTTTTTCGTAAATAAAATTTAATTTGTGACTTTTTCGTAAATTAGGGTAAAATTTTAGGACTTTTCTGGAGATTTCCCTTACAACCCAATTGATTTAGCCAATTTCCAATTTGATTTATTATACTTTGTTTTTAGATTTACTTTCAGAACCATGTTTTATATATTTAAACCATTTGTAAATAAAATATGGATTGGAAAAATGATATGTAGAAAATGATAAAGACAAAGCGGGCAATCTCAATAACTGTAATTATTATTTAATAGATTTAATTTAATTTAAATTTGATTGGGTGTTAAATTTGTTTATATTTGCTATCATCTTAAATAGATAGAAAGAAAAATACTTAAATAGCTAAGAAGAAAAGTAGGAACAAAAAGTAAAAAAAAATTTAATTTCTCTATAAGAGAATTAGTATTTGTAAAAAGATAAGAAGAAAAACACAAAATTTCATGTTTTCTTGCACTTTGAACGACAATTTTTTTACTGGTTATGTATTTTATTTTATTAACATTTCATCCATGCATGAAAGCTTAAAAAACCTTTGTGGTTTTTCCACCATCTTTACAAATACAATAGTGGAAAATCTAAGTTTAGTTGTAAAAAAAACTAAAAATAATGGTTGAAACTATTTATTATCCTTTTTGTTGTAGACAAATCAACGACTTCTTGAAAATACTAAAAACATTGCCCCATGCATATTTTTCGTATTTAGTCGGTTTATAGTACGATACACTCTATCAATGTCTCCGATATTGTTGGGCCATACGTTTTGGTAAATAAAACCATGGAGAAATTACTTGTCACATGATGTGTTGGTATGTGGGACTAAATGTACCAACCATGTCAAGTACAGATACTTTCAATTTCAAAGTGGACGAACCATAAAAGTTTTAGTTTTTTAATATTAGGCCGGAGAGAGTGGTGTCACATTCCATTTTACTACACTCCAATACCACACACAAAGAGTGATATACATTTGAAAGAGGAAAGAGAAAGAAGAGAGAGGGAGGAAGAGTGAGAAAGGGAGGAGCACTCCCTTTAGTGGCCGCACAACCCAAACCACACTCCCCACACAACATAGGAGGAACGGTGTTCGCACGGTTTCACATGTTATATAGGCTCAAACCGCATTCCACTTCCTCTGGTTTTACAAACATTATTTTTAGATAGTATCTACTCTGGATTCAAAATTATGTTTGCAATATCACTCTTGAATTGATATTACAAGCATTATTTTGAATCTTATTTGAAAAGTACTTACTTTTATGACAAGTGTAATATTCTAAGTGGATGTAACTTGTTCTTCCTCACTCTATTCTGAAAGTTATAAAATAATGTTTGTAATATCAATTTTCAATTGATATGACACTCACTCGGCATATTAGTTGAAATAGTTCTTAATTTGAGAATACATTGATAACATGCTCTCGTCGACTCACAACACTACCAATAATTTTTTGCAAAACGCGGAGGGTGGGGGTATAATATCGTTGGGTTTTATTTGTTGTCATCTGATCTCCTTTGATATCAGATTAGGGATTAGAAGCATGGAATGTGTTTAACATTGATTTAGTTTTGCGTTTTGGGTAGAGTGATCATTCTTGATGATAACAACGCATAAATAAGAATGATGAATTGACAAAATAAAGAAAAGAGTTCCGGGCACGAGCAAGGATTGAGTAGATGTGGATGGAAAAGGTAAAATTTACAGAAACCCTATGGGTATTGTTCAAACATTGTCTGTGACTCTTTTGTGTGACAACCAAAGTCATTCATATAGCTCGTAATGATGTCTTTCATGAATGCACAAAATACATTGAAATTGAGTTTGTCAACATGTTCTTGGTAATACTGTCTTTCTACTTTCGATTTCCACTACTAATCAAACAACTAATATCTTCACCAAAGCTCTCCTACCCGGTCATATTAATCTACTTTTGTCCAAACTCAATTTGGACTCTCATCAGCCTCCTTGAGTTTAAGGGGGGGGGGGTTGGGGGGGGGGGGGGGTGGGGGGTTCGCGTTCATATGAAAACTATAGCAACCTTCTTGGCAATTAAGCTCCTTCCTGGTTTAGTTCAAAGCTTAGTCTATATATTTCTTGTGTCGTTCGCTTTGTAATATCGTCTCTCTAATAAACATTGCTATTACATACAGAAGCTATCAAAACCATGGCGAGTTGGATCATCAAAATCATGGAGAGTTGGATCTATTTGGTATCTGAATTGACTATTTAACTTGATTGTGGTAACTACTTAAAATGTTGTTTTAAATCAAACTACATCGTTGCATAAGTTTGTTGCTATTCTTGAGCTTTTAGCTAACTAGATTATTATGTGGTGTTATAACCAATGAATTTCCTAGCATAATCTCATTACTGAATTTGGAGCAGATTGTTGGATCCGGTTGTCATAGGAATCGAAACAACTTGTAATCTTGCATTATAACTTAAGGCTAGGACATTTTTCATTTCATCAACATACAAGTTAGACTATAACCCTTTTAGTCTAAGTTTTAGACTTTTATATATTATCTCAAAAATGTTATACAAATCAAACACATGATGACATGGGTCGATGTGGAATACATTTTTATGAGCTCCAGATTGACCGATAGTACTCATAATTTATGTATAATTTACGCTTCTGTGTCTATATATTCTCGAAGATTAAAGTAATGTCTTGTCTTTCCAGTGTTTCTCCCTTCCTTCCTACTCCAAATAATTTATCTCACTCTTCCACCACGTCTCACCCACTCCTCCCTCTCTCTTTTTCCTATAATATATAAATAATATGCATATGTGTATATGTGTGTAAGTGTAACTGTGTATATATCTCTCTCTCTCTCTCTCTCTCTAAACTCTAAAGAAAAATGAGAAACAAAGGAAGCAAGTACCCCATTGCCTTCAAGCCGATCCTACTAGTCGTCTTCTTCCTCCTGGTTTTTGTTTTGGTAATATTACTCCGTTCATCATCTTTACCAACATCCTTTCAAGCTCCATCTGTTACCTCTGATTCAAGCCTACCCACCACCACCAACCCAACATCTTGCCCTCCTATGCAACACCAATTATCGGCCTCTCAAACATGCAACAAGCTTTCTCCGGCCACTGCCGAGACACTCGTTCACTACGTCACTTCAAACATAACCCCACAACAAACCTACAAAGAAATCTCCGTCAGCCTCAGGGTTCTATTGAAGAAATCCCCTTGTAATTTCTTGGTTTTCGGACTCGGTTTCGACAGTCCAATGTGGGCCACGCTCAACCACGGCGGCCGGACGGTGTTCCTAGAAGAAGACAAGTCATGGATCCAGCAAATCCAGTCAAAATTCCCGACTTTGGAGTCGTACCACGTCGTATACGACACGAAGGTAGCGCGTGCGGCGGAGCTGATGGAGATAGGGAAGAGGGAGGAGTGTAACGTCGTCGGAGATCCGAGGGTCTCTGGGTGCGAGCTGGCAATGAAAGGGAACTTGCCAGAGGAGGTGTATGAAGTGGAATGGGATTTGATAATGGTGGATGCTCCGACTGGGTACCACGATGAAGCTCCGGGGAGGATGAAGGCGATATACACGGCGGGGTTAATGGCGCGGAACAGGGAGGAGGGGGAGACGGATGTTTTTGTGCACGACGTTAATAGGGTGGTGGAAGATGAGTTTTCGAAGGTGTTTCTGTGCGAAGGGTATTTGAGCGAGGAAGAAGGGAGGCTGAGGCGTTTCACAATACCAAGTCACAGGACTCGGTATGGTAGACCGTTTTGCCCTCTTTAGATCTAATTTGTTATCTTATTTCTACTAGGGTATCATTGTGATTTCATACTTATTTGTTTACTTTTCATATTTTATCACGAAATCATTTTTTCAAAATCTCATGTCAATTTCTTTATAAAAGAATTCATGAATTTAGGCGCTTAATATGAGAGTATATTTGGTCATACTTAAGGGTTTTTTTTTTCTTCAGAAGTCGTTGTGACATGAATGATTTTATTATGGTATTTTAATTAGTTTTTTTCTTATTTTCGGATTATATTTTATAAAATCTACATTATTGTATTACTGTTAATCAATTACAAACACTTTTGTAAAATTCAATGTTATAATTAAATTGATTTTTTAATATTTCTAATGTTACAATAACTTTTTAATGTATAATGAAATATAATGTTTGAATAAAAATTGAAAATATATATTATAATAGGAAAAATAAAAATAAATTAATATAATACAAAAATAACAAGAATATATTATTATTCCTTGCATTAACGTAGAAGCTTAATCATAGGAAATAAAAAAAACAAACATGAAATAGCTAAACCTTAAAAAATACATGAAGATGGTTTGACTTTTAGCATATATCTAGCTGTTTTTTAATTTTATGGGGAATGTTTTTTCTTCTAATATTATTTAAATACATTATACATATTCCACAGAAAAAATAGAAAGAGCAAACCATCCAGTTTTAATGTATTAAAATGAGTATGGTCTTTTAAGTTATATTTTGTATAATCAATGAAATGAACAAAATAAACGTAAAGAGTGGATCTAATCATAAAAAAGTCATCTAAAAACAAAAGTGTTTTTGGTTCAGTGGTATCCGGTGTTGTTTTTTTTTTTTAAGATTGATGGTTCAAGTCCTGTTAGGAACATAAGTGGATTTAAGAGTACTTTCATACACCGTTCCCGAGTTGTAACAAAGAAAAGAAGAGAAAGTAATGAGAAAAAATAAGAGAAAATAAAGAAAAAAAATTGTGTTTTGTGTTTCCGAGTTAGAGAGAAGTGGAAAAGAAAATTAAATATTTTGTTCTTTCTTTCCAAATCCTTCCAAATCGGAAAGAAAGTTAGGAGGGACCACTTTCTTCTTTTAATGAAACTCAGGAAACAATTTTTTTTTACCTTCCTCTCACTTCCACTCATTTCCTTTCTTTTCTCTCCTTAAAATTAATTCGGGAACACGTGTTATAAAGTAGATTTGCCGCTGAAAAAAAGTCATCTAAGTAGATTTGCCGCTGAAAAAAAGTCATCTAAAGTCTTTTAAGGACATTTTAAACCATTCAACTCCGTTATTATATCTTTTAACTTTATTAAAATGTATAATAACTGTTAGCATATCAATCATTTGTTGTATCAAACGAACCAATTGTTCATGCATTCAATTTGTCCGTCCTATTGCACATGTAATTCAATTTGACAATCAGTGCGTCGAGCTTGTTTTGTCTGTTACTTAAAAAAGACACCATTTTAAAAGTTACATATGCCTTTTATTTAAGTTATTTATATTAAGGGTGGTTTATTGAAGAATCATTGTTAGTATGGTTGTATCTTATGATCTTATCACTCAACTAACAGCTTAAACGAAGCTTACGCAAAGTCGCATCTATTAAAATTGACGTGTTTTTTGAAATACAATATTGTATGACTAACCTTTATTCAGTCACCATCGATGACGTTCTTATGAAAATTGAGGTGTTTTTTTGAAAGAACATCTTAACCAACTTTTTACGAGAAAATGGCTTTCAATAAATATTGTAAAATGAAGGAGCAACTACAAAAAAGGAAACCAATGAACAATCCAGATTCTGTAACACAAGGACAATTTGCGTGGCCCCTATAATCAAATCAACTCGCTTCAAACATAATTAAAGTAATTGCTTTTTTATTGATCTAAAACTTTTTATTAATGTATTTATTGCATATCATAAACTGAGTTTTAATTCATTGTTGTTTCAAACGATTATTTGTTACAAACTTAATTTTAATTTTTTGTAGTCTCCACAAAAAGATATAACAATAAAAATTCAATGAAACTAAATTTTGCAATTTCATAATGACAAATTGCACTTTGGCATTAATGCCAAATAAGTTTCTCAATACCAAATTAACATGTTAAATTGTTCAAAAACTACGAAAAAAATTAAAGTTTTTATTGTAGATATTTTTAAAAGCAGTTTTATAGCATAAATCTTTTTTTCACAATGGAAAATGAAGATACTTTTGTTTCTTAAGATCCTTCTGTTTTGTGGATTTCAAAAAACCAAATTCGTAATACACTAAGAACTTTGAAACAGGAAAATAGAGTATAAGAAAAAAGTAATTGTTTTTCATATAGGGATATTCGGTCCGGTTCTCCGTTATTCCAATCTATCATTTTTGGTTTGCAACTCTTATTTCACCCTAGTCGCTCTTCTTTTAGAAATGTTCTTATTAAAAACAATGTTTTAAAAATCAGTTTTTCAGTTGAACCGGTATGGTGATCGGTTTCCGGTTCAATCGGTTTAACCGGTTCGACTACCGGATCGACCGATTTCTATAAATTCACATTTTTTTCTTATTTTCCTACACGTACATACATACGTATATAAATCAAGAATTTGACGCCAACAAGTACAAACATTAAAAATACACATAAAAACAAGTGGTAGATCAATCAAAATGCATTAAAATAACACATAACCATAAGTTATACATCAATCCACATACATCAAAATAAAAATATCGAAACAAAATATAGTTTTAGATAAATACAAACACAACAAAAAACTACATTACATTTTTCATATGCTTTTATTTAGAGAAATCTAAATAGACGTGTAAAGATCTGTAAAGTTTATTATGTAAAATGATATTTTTCCATGTGATTTTACTTAATTAAACCGGTTTAATTTAACTGATTCAACCGGGTTTTTGGAAAAACCAGCCGGTTCGTTCCAGTTAAGAAATAGACATAAAACCAATAATTGAACCGTTCGCTTCCCCGGTCCAACCAGCCAGTTCAAACTGGTTGAGAAATATGACAAGTTGCGTCTTTTTCATCTCATTTATTATAATCTCAAAAGCAACTCTTAAGTTTGCGAGTGAATTTATGTTTTTTAAGCACATTTTTATTTTAATTGCATATAATAGAACTGTTAATTTGTTGTATTAGATGATAATATTATTACATACTCTAATCCAATACCACATCAACGCACTTTCCATACATAAGCTGTAATGACTTACCCCCATAGCATTCCGGCATCATAACGAGAACAAATCAAACAAACAAAATCAGTTCATAGCATTCAAGTTTAATACTCATTTATCAATAAAAAAAAAAAAAAAGAACACAATCTTGATGTTCAGAAGACCAAAACCTAGAAAGCGTATAAAAAGCATAACAGAATAAAAATTCAAAAACAAATTGGAACCAGAGGCTACATTCATCCAACTTAAGTACGAACAGGTGGAGGACCACCTGCACCTCCACCTGGGCGTGGTGCCTGACCTGCCTTAGGAAGATCATCCTGAAACAAAACAAAAAAGACAAACTAATAAGTCATATTGGAAGCGATTATATGATACTGAATAATCATAAAACATTTGAGATAATAAAACAAGATTATTATTGATATGACATATATACCCTTGGGCGACTGAATCGCTTTGGAGGCTCACGGTTCCTCCTATCAACACGGGATCGGACCCTAACGACTTTCGAGTGAATTGCACATGAAACACAGTACTGCATCTTCACGTATAACTTGGGAAGTGTATACTCTATAACAACAAAATAACAAAATTGTAGTCACATCATTTGATAATATCTAATTATCTATAACATTTTAACAAGTCAATGTCAAAAGTCCTTACGTTCAAATGCACAAGCTTCTTGAACATCTCTCACAGCAGCTTGCTCCACTATGTTCCTCACAAGGAATCTCTTGATAGCCTTGTCCTGTTAATCACAATTACAATTCTTGATTATGGATTTGAGTAAACCTTAAACAAATTTCTATTGCAGGTATTTTATCACTCATTCCTTCAAAAAATGGAAACCTAATCGAGTTAGTAAACATTTCAGCAGATCCTCAAACCAGTTGCAGGTCATTTCTCATTCGTTCCATCAAAGAGTTCTTAACCGGTCTAGTAGAAATCTATGATCTAATGCGCTTCAGATGCTTTAGCTGACAAAGAGATAAGGGGATCCTACAAATTATTGGGATCCAATCGTAACATTATATTCGAAAAGCTGCAGAAACTATATCATATGATCTCTAGACTACAAATGCATACATAGAGATCAATGTCGTTGCAATTAGAACAATCGTCATGTGTTCAAATTAATTGAATATTATAAGCAAGGCAAAGAGCGAGAAGAGACCTTAGGGCAACACTTGCCGCAGTTAGAGCAGCGAATGAACTTGACATGGCCACGACCATGCTTGTTGCGTCCGCCATTCCTTCGTTTGAAAGTCTACACAGATAAATCCAAATTTTAACAAAATCAGTTCACTTGAATTATAAGATTATTACGATTCGTTAATCGTGAAAACTAAATTCAGGCAAATAACAGACCATATTGCCAAGATCCTTTAGCGGTTTCCCCCGTCGACAAGGATGCCGGCGTCTGCTGCTCTCTTGCTTCTTTCTGCAACGTAGAAAGGTTTTATATGGTTGTTCTTTTGGAACCCTAGTCGGCCCATGAATGCATCTTATAAAATCCGCTAGTTTATTTGGGATCTAGTTGATAGACATTTCTATTGGGTTTATTTTTTCTTTTGAAAAAAATTAAAGCCCAATAGAAGTGCACATCGGCGCTCATAGGGTTTGTCTCGAAACGATTCTGTTTTTCGGGATCAGAATCGGAATAGAAACAGTGTGGTTTTCTTTGTTTGGCTTTTCTAGAACTTGTCTCAACCTTTTTCGCTCTGATCTCACGGTCTTTCGGTATGTATTTTTCGATTTTTTGGTTTCAATTTCGAGTTTTTCATTTAACAACAAATTGACTAACACCAAAATGATAGACTAAAATTTATTAACAATGATACACTTAAGTTTAATAAAAGAACAACTTAAGTTTAATAAAAGAAAAAAGGGAAAGAAGTTAGATAATGTGTGATTACAGATTATGTAATTAACACAAACTTTATATATTTATAAACTTTAGTTACCAGTCTTTTTTTAGATCGGAGTTGTGCCAGTCTCAGAATGGTCGGTCTTTTTTCTGTTCAGCCTCGAAACGGTCCAATTTTTTCAGACTGGTCCTAGACGGTCTTAAACTGTCTTTTTCAGTTCGGTCTCCATCCATTCCAAAAAGTCTTTTTATGCAACTCTACTTTTGAAACCCAACTCCCCATGGCCCAAGGGCTACCGGAGAGAAGCTTAGATTAATCGCCTCATGAATTTTCAAGCACCTCATGCATTTGAAACCCCCACACATTTTCAACTTCAAAATAATTAATCACACATCATGAAAAGTTTTATAACTTATATAATATGTTTAATAAGCAATTAATGAATAGTCTACTATAAAAATGTCATTCTCTTTGAGTAGACAAACAAATACAAATCACATACAAAATTCACAAGGAAAACAAGTTTAAAAGTTTTGTGCTGGTTTGAGGGCTTTGGACCATTTTTCATTTGCTTATCTTGAAATTAAACATCGAATGAGAAAAACTTAAAATATGTGGGTATGTAGGAAAACCATCTAGACATACATGAAGAAGTTGTGTGAATTAAATAAAATGGTGAAGACGACCTGAAGTAAAAAATACAGAAATACGTTAAAATAATACGGTTATACACTTAAAATATATAAAAATACATAAACATCTACATAAAAAACTAAAAAAAATACATAAATACATAAAAATACATATAAATACATAAAAATACATATAGTACATAATATAAAAAAAACACATAAAAATATACAACATATGTAAAATACTTAAAAATACATATAAATACATAAAAAATTACGTTTATACATTTAAAATACAGAAAAATACATAAACATCTATATAGAAAACATAAAAAATATGTAAATATGTAAAAATACATATAATACGTAATACATAGAAAAACACATAAAAATATATGTAAAATACTTAAAAATACATATAAATACGTTAAAAAATATGTTTATACATTTTAAATACATAAACATCTATATAAAAAGAAAAAATTACAAAAATGATCCCTATAGTTTGTTAATTTCTTTGGATAAGGTCCAAAAAAAAGTTTATTAGCAAAAAAGGTCTCTATTTTGTGGTTTTGGTCCCTATATCGTTAAGTTTAACAGTTTGGCTATTAACTTTTTAAAAATGACGATTTTACCCCCATGAACCATTTCTACAGTTTTATCTTTTTACCAAACTATAAAGATCATTTCTGCAAAAAATTTTTATTTTATTGAATTATTGTTCATTAACTCTTTTAAATAATTCTTTTTTAATTTTTTTCTTATTGTATTATTTTTTATTGGATTATTATATATTAATAAATATTAGTTTCATTATGTTATATTTATATATTAATAAATATTATTTTATTATATTATTAATTTTTTAATTATATATTTTTCTAATTTCTTCTTTATTGGATGAACTCTTTTTTATTGGATTATTATACATTAATAAATATTGTTTTTTATATTATATTTATGTATTAATAAATATTATTTTATTATATTATTAATTTTTTTTAATTAATTTTTTTTCTAATTTTTTCTTTATTGGATTAATTTTTTTTATTGTTACACCCAATGCCGCCAATAGCAACATATGACAACCTCATCACAATCTATCGGAATCCTTCATATTCGCTACTAAGTCGGCCATATTTTGCTACAACCACCAGGAGGTCCGATTCAAACACTCATGGTCAATTCCTCAATTCGTTGCCTTCTACCACCTTGCGTCGTCATATCTTATCATTGGCAATCACCGATCATCGCATACATTCGGCCCTTCTTGACGAAAACTACAACGGTCGACTATCCACACAATGCGCAATAAACCCCAGAAAACTACAACGGTCGACTATCCACATAATGACGAGAGTATTAGATTGATGGTTTTCAAACCACCATATCCAGTGCAGGTGGTGACAATGTTGTAGAACTCGTTCGACCGACTGCCGACTAGCGATTACTCGGGAATACTTGAATTTGATAATTCATGTAGCAATATTTTTAGGAAAATTCTATATGTCAAAATCATAAGTTTATTGAAATATAGAACAAAATTAGATACATGTGAATACACAAAAACTAAAATACACACGATGATTTCACTTCATGAAAAATTACTGAAAATTTAAGATATATATAGTAACAGGGGTAGGAGACGGTCCGATAGTGGTGGTGGTGACTGGGTGATGGTGGTGGTGTTGTCCAAAATATGTTATCTTCTAAATATTTAAAATAAATTAGGAGAGGTGGGGTGGGTGAGATTTGCTGGTATTTTTATTTAAATTAATAAAGAAAACAATTAAAAGAAAATAAAAACAATTAAAAAGTAATAATTATTATAAATAAAAATAATAAATTTAAATTAATAATCCAATAAAAAAATTTAACGCAATAAAAATAAAAAAATTAATTAAATGAAATTAATAATCCAATAAAATAATACTTATTAATAGATAAATATTATATGTTAATAACAAAATCTATTAATATCTAATAATCGAATAAAAAGAATTAATCCAATAAAAAATAAATTAAAAAAAGATAATTAAAAAAATTAATAATATAATAAAATAATATTTATTAATATACAAATATAATATATTAAAAATATTATTTATTAATATATAATGATCCAATAAAAAAATAATACAATAAGAAAGAAATAAAAAACAATTAATTAAAAGAATTAATGTGCAACAACTCAATAAAATGAAAAATAAAAATTATAGAAATTGTCTTTGTAGTTTGGTAAAAAGATAAAACTACAGAAATGATCATTAGAGGTAAATCCGTCATTTTCAAAAAATTAACAGCCAAACAGTTCAACATAACAAGGTAAGGACTAAAACCACAACAAAAACGCAAAATAGGGAAATTGTTTGCTAATAAACTTTTTTTTGGACTTTACCTTAAGAAATTGACAAACCACAACGACAATTTTTGTAATTTTGTCATATAAAAAGCTTTAAAAATTACATAAATACGTAATACATAAAAAAAATATGTAAAATGATTTAAATACATATAAATACATAAAAAATATGTTTATACATTTAAAATAAATAAAAAAATACGTAAACATATACATATAAAAACTTAAAAAAATAGATATATATATATATATATACACACACACACACACACATAAAAAATATGTTTACACATTATATATACAAATTTTAACAAAATCTGCAGAATAGTTCCATTATTTTGGAAAAATTTACAATTTGGTCCATGACCTATGACCTGTTGAATATGTCAAAAATGGTTAAAGTGAATAAATTAGCCGGTTTTTGGGGTTTTTCAATTCAAAGAGTTAAAAAGTCTGAACTTTTATATTCAAAAAATAAAATTTAGGACTTTATTAAAAAGATTTCCAAAATATTGTGATTTTTTTGGAGATTTCCCTATTATGAAGGTGTTTGACATTATTTTTAAAATGACCTTTTTGTCTTTTTTTTTTCTTTTTGAAAAAGTCAAAAGGTTTGATAAGATGTTTGAGAATTCTAAAAGTTCTTATAGAATAACTTTTTGGTAATTAAGAAGAAAATGCATGATTTTTAAAAGTCATGGAATGTTGTCTTTTGATGACTTTTGGGGTTTTTAAAGGTAAAAAGCGAAAAGTTATTCTAAACATATTTTTAAAACTTCTTTTGTCAAAAAATAGTATTCCCTCCTAACTATATTAATACTTCATGTTTCTTTTTTGTTTGTCCGAAAATAATAGACTACTTCTAAAAATAAATGTCTACTTCTAAAAATAAATATGTCTTTTATCATACTGTCCTTATTATTAGTTAAATTACTATGAAATTAAATGCAACTACCATGGAATTAAATCCAACAAAATGATAAGACTGTTATTTCATTAAATTAAAATTAATGATATTTAATGTTTCCTTAATCTGTGTGTTTTTTTGTCTGTGAACAATTATTTTGGGACAGAGGGAATAAGTTAATAAGGACTTTCATGAAAATAACTTTTGAAGTAAAAAAGCTCACCCGAACACACCCTATATTTGTGTTTGAACTTTTGCATTTGAGACACACACACACACACACACACACACACACACACACACACACACACACACATATATATATATATATATATATATATATATATATATATATATATATATATATATATATATATATATACTAGCCGTTTACCCGCGACAAGCGACGGGTGCATATAGATTTTTCAGAATATAGTTTCTAGAGGCGATTAGTTCTTTTGCGCAAACATTTACTACATCTAAACAATTATCATTAAGAGTTATGTGAACAAATACAAAATCAGTAAAAATAAAAAATAAAGAGTTAAGTGTGCAACACTTCTTAATACAACACATTTGATGCATAGACTTCAAATTCGTTGAATTGTTCTGGACGATAACCATCTATATGGAGCATATATCTAACAAAAAAAAGTTCGGGACAAAAATCAAGAATCTGTGAAAGCACATGGACCATTTATGTAATTTTGTCTAAAACTTATTAAGAGTTTTAATAACAATTTTATGAACTTTTAATCATTAGATTATAATAACCAAAAAAAAAAGACAAACTCAAAACCACGTACATGTAATTACTAATGGTTGACTGCACGGTATTAATCACGCAACACTTATTTATACACCACATTTGAGGTATAGATTTCATCATCGTTGAACCTTTTTTTCCCAGGATTCACTAATCCCTTTGTATTACCACGTGATGTCCCTCTGGACAATGCAACGTAAAGTTGTCCATGCGAGAATACCGTTTTTGGTAGATATATCTACAGTCGGAATTGTTTGTCCATGAGCTTTGTTGATTGTCATTGCAAAACATAGTCGAATAGGAAATTGTTTTCTCTTCAACTTAGATAGGAACATGTCATCGTCAGATGGACATAGGTGAATCCTTGTCAAATATACCCTCTTGTCAGCATGTTGACCAACAATTATTGCATATCAACCAGTTGATATTACACAATCCATTTGATGGGTTAATATTTCGTAACAGTATTACCGGTCATCCAACTTTTAACCAAAGGTAGTGAGGGGTAAACCACTAACAATAAGTGAGTTTAAAAATTCCACCGAATATAAGTTATTTCTATCAGCTTCTGTTTCATCAAAACTATAGTAAATTCTCTCTTTTCCACCGAATCAACGAATCAAATAATCAATAATCTCATCGATACTCTCATTTATGGTGGATGATATTGCCCACGAAAAGATAGATCTATTGATTTGCAAAGACGAAAATATTGCATCATCAATCAAAGCTTCTATTAATTTAGCTTTATTAGTGTAGGGAATAAACATATCATAGATGCGAATAAAGCTTTGGTATGTCTTTTGTAATCGAATACAAAATAGGTGACATTTGTTGAAATTTTGAATGATATAGGCATCTCATTTGCCATATTATGAATGGTTAAATGCAAGAAACATTTACATAAATCATCAAACCTCACTCGAATATAATCTTTTTTTAAGTAATTCAATTACAATTATTTCATGAATATTTGTCACTTCTAATCGATATGATTTTCACATGTAGTTTATGTAGGAGATTTCACAATTGAAAATAAGTAAATGTCAGTTCGAGGTTCTGAAATTCATAAAAACTAAAATGCAGTTGAATTTAAATAGGACTTTTGTATTCCATGTATGTAATCTTGCTTTATACAAATTATTATTCCAACTCATGAACATAAATGTATCTCTACAGCTATGTTTACAACTTACAAGTTACACGAAACTAAATGCAAACTCAATTAACCAAGTAGGCAAGTCTAGAAACAATACCCTGCAGTATGTACCAAAGAAACGTTAACTTTTTGGATATTATCTTTATCAAACAAAATAAAAAGAAAAATGTATTTTTCTACAACTCTGTTAGTAGATGTAGTGTTTATTTATATTAAAACAATGCATATTATGATCAATATCATTTTTGACTTTAAAAATTACCATTTTAACCTTGAAAAGTTGAAATAAAGCATAACCCAGGAACAAAATTTCTAATTTTCTCTTATCCTTTGATTTTGCTGTAATTTAAAAAAAAATTAAAATGTTATAAACCTTAATTAAGGATAATAGAAATAAAAGAATTGTTTCGGTGTGGTATATTATTACTTTTTAGATTGATCCAACGGCAAATTGGGCGTTGAATATTAATTTAGATTGCACAGGGACCTAAATCAATGAAATTATAAAGTTCGGACCAAATTTGTAAATGATCATTTTGGGACCAAAATTGGAAAATCAGTTGTGCTCATGGACGAAAAATGTAACTCTTCTATTTTTAACTTAAAAATGAAAATTTTTAATTTATTGAAACAATTGCCATTTGAAGCTGTGGATGTTATTCAAGGCTATTCAAATTTTATTTTTAGTTTTTAAAACCAAAAAACAAACTAATTCTAGACAATCAAGTTGTTTAAAACCAAATGAATTTTCACTATTCTAATGTTTGGAAAGTCTCGGCCAGCTAACGTTAAGATCACTACTATTATTATGCAGCTTAGTTTATATATGTCCCCATTAAGTTAAAAAAAAAAAAAAAAAAAAAACAGGATCCAAGACTATGTATGTACTTACCAAGGTGATATATCTTAATTGTTGGTAAGGTTGATAATACATGGTCTGCAAAAGCAAGACCATTCAAGTAGTGGAACAAACTGCAGGCAAAAAATAACCTATTAATGAAGGTTTAAAGAACAGAAAATGATGCCACTTGAAGCATACTTAATTATATTTAACTCCAACTACATGCATCTACTACTTAATGATGCCACCTGAAGCAAGCAAACATAGAAACATAAATTTAGCTAATGTAAGAAAGCTTACGGATTGTCATTAGAAAGTCCAAAATATAAAGACATGAAACAATCAATTTAAAGAAACCAAACGTCTTGGGTTTTGTTCTTACGCTTAGAAATCAAGAAGATATTTACAGAAGCCAATTTTTTAATGGTTGCATCCATGTTGTCAACCAAAATTCCGAGAATGTCCCTACATACCTCATTGAAATCTAACACGACCCTTCACCTGATATCAAATCACACAAACTAAGCTTCGGTTTCATATATATACATTATTTAAAAACTATATACAAAATGAAGGGGGTAAGGGTACCATTCTCAAAATTTGACTCACAAAAGATATCAATATGTGGACCATAATGTCTATTTGCTCACATGATTACCATGGTTGCCCATTAATTTACATGTGCGATAAAAAAAATTCAAAATATATATTAACTATAAACCCAAAGAATAAGTTAAAGCTCCAGCTAGTATTTCAACAATTTTTATACTGTTTTTTTGAATAGATGGTGTTTCCCCGTGCAAATTGGTAACTATCAGAACATTAAAAGTGGTAAATGTGAAACATTAGGACTGTAAACAGTGTTAACAACTAAATGTGTACCAAATCAAAAGACTCATAAATATGTCACAAGTGGTCGTTCATACTGTTTCACAACATTATCTAATCACAACTAAACATGGAAAAAAAAGATTTAAAGCCGAGAAATAACATTACAATATGAAATCGACCAGCAAGGTATGTCTAAGATGAAAGTGACTGCGATGACTGATAGAGAGTCAAAAGAGTCATTTGCATGAGTAGAAGGTCCATTTTGGCAAGAATGGCAAACAGACCACCAGAAATCAAGAATCAACAAAAATGGTGTATTTGATCCCTTCAAAAACACACAATACAAGACACGGAACTCAAAGAAAACACATGAAATAGAATTAGAAACAAAAAACATTCATAAATACAAAATGGATTTTACGAATTTTACCTTTTACAGCAAGTAGCAAAACTAAATCTTCGAACTGCTTTTGTTCTGGCTAAACGAACATGTCGGAGAGAGACATGGTGGGTTTCTGTGGAAGCGACATATTTGATTTCGAGAAACAAATAATCAATCTATTGTCGTTAGGGTTTCTTGTTCCTGCTACCATTAGGGTTTTTTTCTGCTGGGCATGTGGTGGATGGTAGAGACGCAGACGATGAATGAAGAAGAGCAAAGGAAAGGTGGAGGGAGGGTTATATAAATGGCGAAACAAAAAAAATGATAAAATCGAAACGAAACTTAAAATATATATATCAGCTTAGAGCCAAACAACATAAATTGATTTAGGGTTCTTACTTCTTACCTAAAACCATCGGACAGGGTGTCGCTGGTTTAAGAACCACCACCTCCAAAACCTCCTGCAAAAAAAAAAAAAAAAAAAAAAAATTGAACCAAATCATCAGAAGAAGAAAATACCGAAAAGGTAAGAATGATAGAGGAGTTATAAAACTGCAGCAGATAGGGAATGATGGTGAAGATGTGTTGGTCTTCGATTGAGAGAGCTTAAAATTTTAGGGTTTTATACGATTGAGATCGAAGATGTGTTAATATAGCTAGTGTTTGACCGATTCAAGTGGTTGAAAGTGAGGTTTGAACGATTCAAATGGCCGAGCAGAGCTAGATCTAGATACACACATGAACACCATGGAGAAGAGTTGTGGTGGTGAGAGATGCGTTTAGTGTTCTGAATCCCTAGTGAGAGAAGAGACGATAGAGAGAGCGTGTTCAACAGAGGAGATGATTTATAAAGTGAATTTCTTATTGACTGATTCAATTGATGCCGAAAATAAGGAATATAGGTTTAGCTTTGACCGATTCTTTGTAGATAGCTTTGACTGATTCATTTTCGGATAAGATTTATGTAATGCATAAATTTGTTGTATTTGATGTTGTAAGGTAAGGATGCAGATTTGAATATTTGATGTTGTAAGGTAAGGATGCAGATTTGAATATTTGAATATTAATTTTATATTTGTATAAATGTTTGTACATTCATATATATATATATATATATATATATTTGTTTTTTTTTCAACAAAATCAAAATACTTGATTAACCCAAGATAGACTTGGGTTTACTTGTTCTAATCGCATGACACAATTAACAACATTTCTTCACCAAATCGTTCTTATTAAAAAACGAACCAAAAGATATAAGATCATATAAACAAATGTTAGTACTTGTTTGAAACATATTCATAGAGTTGGATCACAATATGTTACAGTACCCGGTTCCATCTGTTTGCTTCTGTTGCTCTTCCTCCCTCTTCCCATCTTTCTTCTTGTGCTCTTCCTCCCTCCTCTCGGCTTCCTTTAACTTTTCTCTCAACTTTTGTATTTTCTCATCTATTTCCTTCTGTTTCTGTTTCTCCCTCTCTCTATCTTCTTTCTTCCTATGCTCTTTCTCCCTCTTCTTGGCTTCCTTTAATTCTTCTCTCAACTTTCGTATCTCCTCATCTGATTTCTTTTGAGCAGCTTTAGCATCCTCTTCAGCCTTCAGTCGAGCATTCCGCTCTTCTGCCAATAGTCTTTCTAATTTCAAAGTTGACTCCTTGAGCTTCGACCTCAACCTGTCACACCCAATAGAAAGACATTTATAATCAATTATATTATTATGCATGTTAGCACCAGCTATTTATATTCTAGCCCATATGCAAATCTGATAAAATCAAAGACAAAAATGCTATAATACCATTTCAAAAATACGCTTGAATTGTTCGTCACATGCTGATATATCCTGTTCATCAAGTCCCCTTGTCACTTTCTGTCAAGAATATATTGTTGGCACGAGATTAGGTCAAGTGTAAATTTGATATATATATATATATATATATATATATATATATATATATATATATATATATATATATAAGATAATAAAAGAAAATTTTCACCTTTAACTCAGTAAAAATCTCATTGGTATAAGGCTTTCCTCCATTGTTTTTCGACACTGTGTTTACAAGAGAAAGAAGCTCCCGTACTTGACTTGATTTCTTAATTGGATCTTTTGTCTTATTATCAAAAAGAACATACCGATCCCCACACAGGCCTAGGGTTTCCTGAACCAATAATTGGTTGTTAATTGAGAACATAAGACACATAGGAATATAATAACTAATTGTTGTCTTACATCACCTGTAATGCTTTGGGAGATTCACGTAAAAAATCTACCAAACTCTCATTCTCTTCTAATCCATCCCCACCAGTGAAAACTATTATCATGTAATCATAAACTTCTTTTCCAAACAGAGTGCGCAAGGTATATATTGCAGCTTTTTCATCTTCTCCAAAACGATTGGAAATTGAGATGACAACTAAAAAAGCATCAACACCATGCCTGGCCATACGTATGCAGCTGACAATCTCTTGCCCAACAGTCTGAGAAGAATCAAACAGTCCTGACAGAGTACCAATGCTAACAGTTTAGAAACAAACCATATAAAACTTTTGTAACCTAGTCCATGTATATATATACCAGGAGTATCAATCACATTAAGAATCTGGCCATCTTCGAGTGCAGTTTTCTTCAGCTCTGAATTTTTTGTTACACCCGTAAACCCTTCTTTGATTTGAACGTCTGCATTCCGAGGATGCTATTCCCTGTAGCACTTTTACCAGTCCCAGTCTTTCCCACCAAAACAAGAGTTCGTGGCAAAATAACCTCACAGATTTCTTCAAACGAATAGCCCCCCATCATACAAATTGGAATATCTATCATGAACAAAACTTTAAATCAGTTTAATCAGCACAATTATAATGAGTGTATGGCATCATAAAAGGAAGTTCTTGGTACCATCAATGATAAAAATACAGTCATTTACACTTAAATTAGACAAAGAATAAGTGTGTACTTAATCAGATAACAAATATCTAATAAATAACTTATTTTACATTTGCCTATTCTACATGCACTTAAAAAATGCATGGAGACTTGCTTACTATTAAAAAAACAATATTTTCCCAGATTTAACACTGTCAATCTATACGGCTAAAAAGTTATGCTCAAGACTTCAAGCTCTGTTTTTTCCCTAACTTTTACCTGCGCTTTCCCTCTCTTTTATTACTACTTTCCTTTTCGAAGGTATAAAGCATTTTGTGTTATGTACTCTTGCTAAAGTCACTTTCTCTAATGAAAAACAATACAGACCAAAGCCTATTATGTTAATCCCCCTAGAATAACAATGTAGTTGATTTACAAGCCTGGAGGAACAATGGTAGAGCTATTTGGGTACACAGATGAACGTTAGAGTGATGAGCATTTTATAGACAATTCAAAGCAATAGAAAATTATCATACAAAAATTGTACAAAGAAAATACCTGAGAGGGATAGATTTCTAGGGTTTGCTGTTGAATGAAGAAGATGATGGTTGAAAAGGAAAATAGTCGCCGAGTAAAGGGGAGTGAGGGCAAACGGTCGCCGAGTAAACTATATAGCGTAATAGCGACTTCTCGGTAACCAGCACACATACGAATCGTTCTCTCTAGTGCGACAAAATTGCAAAAATAGTCGCTGCAATTGTTAAAATTATACTGTTTTGGTTTAAAAAAGTTTGGTAGTGCACCGGTGGTCTAATTTTGTATACTTTATGCGGATTTAGTCCCTATGTCGTTAACTTTAACAGGTTGACTGTTAACTTTTTTAAAAGACAAAATTGCAAAAATGGTCCCTGTAGTATGCAAATTTTTGGGGTTTTAATCCAAACCTCGAGTTTTTTGGATTCATGGTCCTTTTTGAGTGGTTTGTATGTGAAAATAGTCCCTCAAAAATTGAAATGACTATAATACCCTTAGGGTATTTATTTTTCATTTTTCTTTCATTTGTTTAAAATTTAATATCTTTTTATTCATTTTAACAATTAAAAAAAATAACAGAGGACCCACCTCTCTCTCTTTCTCTCTCTCTCTCTCTCTCTCTCTCTCTCTCTCATCTGTGAAACCCACCTTTTAGATATGTGCATCGATTGTGCCAACTGTGCCCACCGGAAATCGCCCCTCCACAATCCATCATTGTCACCGTCGTCCTCTATCTCCTCTTCTTCTTCGATGACTTCGCCTCTGTAAACCCTACATCGACGAACACGGCAACAAACCCGACTCAGTTTGTCCCTCTTTCTCGATTCATCCTTCACCGTTCGCCCTCTTTCTCAGATCTGCGTCCCTCCCAAACGACGAGTTGAAGATCGAAGTGGCAGTGTTTTCGAGTTGCTAAGGTTTGCAGCGTCTCGTTTCTTCTTCAGATCTCTAAGCAGACACGTACACTCCATATATGACTCGACGAAGGCGACGAAGGTGAAACCAGAGAAACCTTTTCTCTTTACGGAAGTACGCCCACGACGACTTCCTCTCCCTCCTTCTCCGACAACATCCTTTGCAAAAACCCTAATACAGCCACCCTTCTAGGGTTATCTCCGAGAGCGTAATCCACCTGAGGCGGTGGACGGAAGTTAAGTAACCGGAGTAGACAGAGAGGAGGAAAGAGGCAATGGTGGATTTCAGATTTATACAGACACATATCGATTTCAAAAACGAAAACATACACATACAAATCGATTTTTAGGGATTAACATACATAAATAGTTTCCAGAACGAAACTTACACATGCATACATACATAAATCGATTATAGATTGGATTTATGAGTTTTATTTTGAGTTTCAGAAAAAGATTTAGATTTATGAGTGTGTGTTTGTTTTTAGCACTTGTTCTTAAGGCTAGAGAGATTGAGAGTAGGTGTGCAAGAGTGTATTACCATGTGTGTTCTGAGAGAGAGAGAGAGAGAGGTGGGCCCTCTCATTTTTTTTTAATTATTATAATGAATAAATAATTATTAAAGTTAAAAAAATGAATTTAAAATTAGAAAATAAATACCCAAGGGCATTAAAGTCATTTCAGTTTACCGAGAGACCAAATCCGCAATAAAACTAGCTCAAAATGACCACCAATCCAAAAAAGTCGTGGTTTGGACTAAAACCCCAAAAAAATGCATACCACAGGGACCATTTTTGCAATTTTGTCTTTTTAAAATGACTATTTTACCCTCTGGGACAATTTCTCCAATTGAGTATTTTTACCAAACCATAGGTACCATTTCTGTATATATTCTTTTTAACTTTATTGAAATATTATATATTAGTTTTTTTTAATTTCTTTTTATTTTGGATTAATTCTTTTATTATTATTATTATTATTATATATTAGTAAATATTCTTTTTAATATATAATATTTAATATATTAATAGTATTATTCTAGTGGAGTATTGATTTCTTTTAATTAATTCCTTTTAATTAATTCCTTTTTACTTTCTTTTTTATTGGCTCAATTCTTTTTTATTGGATTATTATATATTAATAAATATTATTTTTAATATTAAATATTTATATATATTAATGAATATTACTTTATGGGATTTTTAACTTCTTTTAGTTATTTTTTTAATTTCTATTGTATTAATTATTTTTTATCGGTCCGAGTTTTGAGACATATTTTAGACAAAATCATAATTTTCGGACCGAGTGATAGTAGTGGTTTTGTCCAAAATATGTTACCATCACCCATGAAGAAGAACACGACTCCAAAAAAACCCAAGACAGGAAAAAAAAGGCATTTGTAAATCCTTCTAGTAGCTTCTAAGTTCTTTTTTACCCCTCAGCAATCAACGGATGATATCAACAAACCTACTACACATTGGTGGGTCAAACCAGCCGATGAATGGACATCGTGAGCTATTCGAGGGACAACCCCAAAAACGCCTACCCAGATTGACATCAGTCCATGATGTACGTACAATCGCATGATGACCACAAACACAAATCACCATTCTTTGGTTTTTAAAAGATTCAATTTTTGGAAGGGTTGAAGCTTTATTGAAAAAGAAATGGCATTTATAATCTATGAGATCGATTCCTGCGTACATATAGACGTTGGGAAGAAGACAAACACAAATTGACAAAAAAACTCCTCATATGAAGGGCATGTGATGGTGTTTGACGGATTTAAGTAAACATCGTATGTCTCAGGGATGGCTAGTGCAATTTTTTAAAACCACAATGATAGATCCTATCAAAATTCCAAAGGTTGGTCCAAACCTGTGAATTGACACAAACCACAGGGACCATTTTGTAATCCACTCTTTAAAATTAAGATAATTATTAAAAAATGCTAATATATTTTTCGATTTGTATATATATTTGGTCATTGAGTTTTTTTCATCCATATTTACTCCTTCAATTTTGTTAAATTGTATACACTCAGTCCTTATGATCAGTTACTCCAAGTAAGCCGGAAAAATGACTTAATAGGGTAATATATTTACCACTTTGTACATAATTAGCCCTTAATATTTTTTTACACATTTAGTCTTTAATATATATATATTTGTTGCAAAATATGTCGTTGTTTTCGTACATATTTGGTACTTATGACCGATTTTTTTATATTTACATACGGCATCCTACGTCAGGTGATCGTTAATGAGGTGTTCGAGGCTGCTGGTGCTTATGGCCACCACGACATCGACTTCTTGGTTGCTTAGGTATTGTGGTTTGATTTGGGTCTTGTGTTATGAATGTCGTAACTTCTTTATACGATCTTGAATTTTAACAATCTTTGTATCCACGCGTTCATATTTGAGTCTAAAACAACTTTTGTTTAGATTACTCCTATTAAAAGTTAGTGACCAAATATTTACAAATCGAAAAGTATATATTACCCTTTTATGTCATTATCCCTATAAATAACTATCTTGCTTTTGTTTTTATCTTTTTCATTTAATTTTCAGATTTATTTTTGGTTTTATTTGTTTTTTTATTATTTTATTGAAATAAAAAAAATACTCCAACAACCCTTTCTCTTCTATATTTCTCTTTCAAGAACTTCCCAAAAACCGCCATCCACCGTTGACTACCATCAGAAAACCACCACTTTTCTCTCTCTCTCTCTCTCTCTCTCTCATGAGGCAGAGAGAGAGAGAGATTTGTTGGATTAGGTGTCTAAGCCCATAACTATAATTGATATATACTTGAATTGATAGCAGCACAGTCCTTTTGGGTTGCCCTCAAACCTAGCAACTGGACAAGGAAATTATGAAAGGAGAGATATTGATTTATTATAAGATTAATAAATTAATATAAATGATTTATTAATATGTTAAAAGATTAATATATTAATTAGAAATCATAAGGTTTAATTAATAATTAGCCAGAAATTAATTAGAATTAATTTTGGGGTTAATTGTATTAATTATAAAGTGCAGGGACTAGTTTGCAATTATCAAATAGTTGAGTGGAAGGCTCCAGAACCTCCTTGGAAGGAGGTGGACGAAATCTATAGGGGAAACCCTAAGGATTTCGTCCAAGGGGCTTGGATAAGGCCTTTGGATTAGCTTAGGCCCCAAGCAAAGGAGTATTAGGGTTTTCCCTAAACCCTAGATCCCTCAGCTATATAAGAAGCCTCCCAGCTCCTAAATTCGACCACTCTTTCCTTTGTGAAACCCTAGGGCCGAATTTTGCATACCCTACTCTCTCTCCTTCTAGTTTCCTTCTTGCTAGCTTTTGGGTGTGACTCCATTAGGGGCATTACATTTGTGGTGCTAGGCTTCCAAGAAGATCAAGTTCAAGAGGATTAACAACTGTTTGCTATAACAATTGAAAGGTATGTAATTCTAAAACCCTAGTTTGTTAATTTTGAAAATAGCCTCTATCCTCTAAGGTTCTTGTTTTGCAATTCAAAGTTATATGTTCAATAGTTAAAACATAGATCCAAAGTAGGTTGAATGTGAACTTAGGAATTGTTTTTCTAGTTTATTTGTTTCTCCTAAAACCCATCAGTGGTATCAGAGCCATTGTTTGTTTTAAATTGAATTGCTATAATAGTTGAATTGTAAATTAGGGTTTATAGCCATTAAACCCTAAAGGCCAAGATTTTCGATTTTTAGGGTGTTGGTTCAAAGGGTTTTCGAAAAACCCTAGCCTCCATGAACCCTAATCAAAATTAGGGTTAGGGTTTTGGAAACCCTAGCCTCCTCCCTTGATTTTTGAATTTTACATGGTAATTTAGGGTTTCTTGTTTTGGGATAATTGTTGCCTTATTGGATAATTGAGAAAAATAAGGAAATTATCCTATCCCCATATTTTCAAAATCTAGAAGGGATATGGATTAGGATTAAATTAATTGTTTAATTTTAATTAGATAATCCTTACAAGATTTAATAAATTAGTTAAAAGTTAATTAATAGATAAATATTAAATCTAGTTATTTGGTTTATTTTTAAATTTAAAATTAATGGCTTAATTTTCGAAATTTATATATAAACTCTAAAGTTTTAAAAGGTTTAAAGCACACCTTATATATATATTATAATTAAAAGTTAAATATTATATATGTATAAGAATATGGTCAGTCAAATCGCTAGTATGCCTCATTCACGAAGCTAGTCTATAAGGGGGGGGGGGTGTAAGGAAACTGTCTATAAAATGGTAGTTGAATGGGTGTCCACTCTCACCCACCGCTTCCTTGATTAGTGGAGGGTCGTTAGCAGAACGGATTTGATAGGACAACTAAATCTCATTAAAAGTATAATGTTATAAAGAAAGTACTAGAACATTATTTTACAAAAAATCTCAACTCTAGCTACTTTAGGAAAAATGTGAAAAGTATGTTAATCCATGAAATTGCACATTATGCTTTATTGGTCGTTAGTGGAGCGTGTGTGGATTACCAACACACTAATAGGCACTAATAAAGAGTAGTAATGGGTATCTCATAATTATCATTTTGGTGGAGCGTGTGTGGTTTACCGGCACATCAATAGTTAATAATAAAGACAATGAGGTTACCAATCACTTTTGCATGGTTATTCACATCTTGTTTGTGGTCCTCGGTATCCCAGTCACAAATAGAAGAGCATAATCCGAGATTAAAACATGCCGTTGAATAGTATCAAATGTATCTCAAAAGGAATTAGGAATTTCACTTCGTTTATTTCGTCTAATGGTGGAATTGGTGAATCGTCATTCACCTACCTTTATGAAATTTACACTTGGATCTCGGCATCCCATTTCTAAGTTGTGAATCTTTATAGTTGGATCCTAACCTTGATATTATATCTTTGGGTTATTATATTAAGGTATCTTGAAATCTAACTAAAACTTTCTTTCTTTTAAGATGTCTACTCCTGGAAACACTTCTGCTTCATCATCCTCCAACCACGACTTCTCTTTGCTCAACATTTGCTCCAAACTCGTTATGGATGGCTCTAACTATAACGATTGGATGCGTTGTTGGATTAATGTCTAAGTCCATAACTATAATTGGTAAGACTTGACCCGACCCGGCATGGTCCATTTGGGTTGCATGGCATCATGCATTTGGATAGACTATAATGAGAGAAATAACACTTAAGGTTGGTTAATATATTATAAGTTCTAATATATTAATAAGGTTATTTAATTAGTATTGATCAAGAATTAATTTGGAATTATTTAAGTGATCAAAAGGAGACTAATTAAATATATGGGTTGATTGTGTAAATCATTCATTCTTATATATGTGGGCTTGTGATCCAAGATTCCTTATGTTGGACTAAGTCCATGGGGTGACCCATGGATACTCCATGGAGGTTAAAATCCATGGAGCATAAGGAATGGGTAAAGTTATGAGTTACATGGTGTAACCCTAATAGCCACCATATAAAAGAATCCCATGGCTCAAGAAATCGTGCACTAATGTGTGAGTGTGAGGGCTAGACGATTTCAAGGAGTGTTCAAGTTTCTCTCAAGTTATTCCAAGTGTATTTGGTGTTGTGTGAACCATTTGAGGTGTCACACTTGGGGCACTAGGCACTCAAGCTTCATGAAGACATTCTACATCAAAGAGGTATGTATTCTATCTTGTTATATTTATTATTTTGTATGCTAGATTAGGATAATACCTTGGATGTTCATAATTGTATGTATAATAGAGAAAACATAGATCCAAGGTATTTAGGGTTGCATGTACACTTAGGAGTGTTAGAATGCTCATAACCCAACAGTGGTATCAGAGCCTAGGCTTGTTTTCTTGTTATACTTGCAAAAGTAGCTGAAAAATCGAGTTGGATGCATATATTCGATTGTTTTGGCTGGAATTGGACTAGGAACATTACCCTAAGATGTTTTTGGACTTATAAACTTGTTTTTGATGTGGTAATGTTCATGCTAATCCAATTTCTAAGATAATTGTCATAATTTCAAGATTTGTATTAGTTTGTATGTTCATGCTAATTTCTTGAAGATTGATGATTTGAATTATCTTGTTCTTATGAGGTTCTTAGATTAATAGAAAATTTGTGTGAAATAGTTGTTTTCAATCCATTTTAATCTAAGAGTTGATTCCAAAGTGTGTTTTTGTAACTTGTCCTCAAGTTATATGAAAAGTCACATTTAAGAATCATAAAACTCATAAAAGTTGGCAAAGGTTACAAAATGAAGAGTCTAGTTCTAATTAAATGGTTTTATGACTCCATAACTTGTCCTCAAGTTATGGAGGTTCAAGAGTCTCTTCATTAAATTAAAAAAAAAAGTGTAACCTTAATTAGTTCCATAAGTTACAATAAAAAAAAAGTTATTTTTTTTATTAATTAGTTTAAAGTCTTCCATAACTTGTCCTCAAGTTATGGAACTTGAAGAGTTTTTTTTTATTTATTTTTTATTTTTTTTAATTAAAACTACTTTAAACTCATAAGTTATGGAATTAATTAGTTTTGAATAGTTTCAAAACTTGCCCTCAAGTTTTGGAATTTGAAAAGTTTTCACTTATGAATACTTTAATTCCAAGTTAGCCCTTAGAATTTTAAAAGTTAAAATTCAACCCTTATACTTTATAATATTATAAGTTAATAATATTTATATATATGTATAAGAGTAAAGTCAGTTTTACCGTTAGTAGGCCTCATTCACGAAGTCGGTCTATAAGAGGGGTATAAGGTTACTGCCTATAAAATGGCAGTTTAATGGGTGTCCACTCTCACCCACCGCTTCCTTGACTGGTGGAGGGTCGTTAGCCGAACGGGTAGGACAAGGACTATAATTCTCCTTTCATTAAAAGTATTAATGATAAATACTAAGTAACTAAACTCTTATTAATACCCAATCTTAGTTACTTAGGAAAATGTGAATTTGGTGCTAACCCATGAAATTACACTTTGCACTTTGCTTAAGTCGTTAGTGCAGCGTGTGTGGTTAACCGGCACACTAACCTGGACTTAACAAGGTAGGCAAAGGGTAACTTAATATTTATCATAGTATCGGTGGAGCGTGTGTGGTTAACCGGCACACTGATTAAGGGGTAAATATTAAGGGTACCAAGTATATTTGCATGGTTATTCACACCTTGTTTTGTGATCCTCGGCATCCCAGTCACAAAACCTGAAGGGCACACTCGAGATTGAAACATGCCTTTGAACAGTTCAATGAATCTCAAAGATCTAGGACTTTCAAATCCAATTAAAACCTAATAAATTATTTTGTTTTTCATGGTGGAAATTGGTGAATCGTCATTCACCTACCTTCAAATATTTTATAGCTTGGATTACGACATCCCTCTTCTAAGTTATAAAATAGTTTGTTGGGTCCTAGCCTTAATATTTCATATTGGGTGTCATATTAAGGACTTTAAATCAGCTATCTTGAATATCTCCCAAAAAGATGTCTGGTCTAGACATTTATGATCTTCCCAAATCTCTTGAAACAAGCTTTCCTAAATGAAGATGATGTCCCATGGATATCATACTTCTTTCACCTCCTCCAATTATTCACCCTAACCCACAAGTTCCTAAAAAGTTTAAGGTCACTCAAGCCCTATTGGCAAGGCAAGGTCTAGGTGTGATCACATCTTGGAGATGTAGTCACATATTGACAAGCCGGGAGAGTTGGGTGTCAAAGTCTTGAGAAAGTTGGTGGCTCAACTACTTTCTAAGTCACATAGTGAGTTCTTTTGGGAATCCTATGAAACAGACTAAGACAAGACCCTTAATGATCTTATCTATTTGCTAAGATCAACTTCCTAAAACGCTATGGACATTGACAATGATGAAATTGGATATCCAGTAAAGCTCTCTCTTCCCAATGGAAAGGGATCGGCCATAGTCAACTCGGTTGACCCAATGGTAAAGAGAGAGGCGAAGTCTGAGATAGTCCCATTATCAAGGGTCCATAGGTAACTATTGCCAAAGGAAGGGGCATTGGTTACGAAGCTGCCAAATTTACCTAAGGATGTTAAAGTCAATAAGTTTGGCTCTACTTCAGGTAAAGTCCATTGTCTAACTCTATTAAGTACATGCTGATTCTGATCGCGAAGATGGATTTCAATCGCATGGTTCGGTGATCAGAATTTTGGGCTATTACTTAAGAGTTATGATATTTATATTGCTTAGGAAGAGATAACAACAAAGTTTTCATATGGATTGTAAGGATAAGTTTTTCCGCAAAGTTTTAAAATAAAAGAAAAAAGTTTTGATTTTATTTATTTTAAGTATCCTTACAATGGCATTTGTGAAAAGTTGTTGCTTATAAGATTCCATTGATAGCAATATTGGAAAAATGGATTTGATTCTTTCGGTTGTGGTAGTGTCTAATATTACCAAATAAGGAAAGATTCTCATCACCCAAGGTTCAATTGGACCGAAACTTGGAATCATGCAAGTTGTATAGTATGATGAATGAGAACTTTCAGCTTGGAAAATTAAGACTAATTCCTTATGTGAATAAGGAAAGGACTAAGGGATCGAGTACACATTCTTGTGCATTGGTCAAGTCCACCACAAAATATCAAGAAGACTATTCGTCATGATTTACTTAAGTTCAGTAAATATGGTTATACTTATAAGTTTAAGTATAAGTCTGTAGCATTGGAGAAGTTTCAATGTGAGACAGAACGAATAAGAAGAATCAAAGTATGGCAGAAAGATAAAAGTTTCTCAAATCTGAAAAGATGGGAGAGTACTTTAGTATCATGTTTATGATCATCTTAATGATTAAGATACCATATCACAATTGGTCCTCTAAAGTCATCTCTTATGACTAAGAAGAGGAGTCATGAATTGTTGAAATGGTTAAATCAAAAAAGATGAGTCATACTTCGTTCCAAAACAATTCTTAGAGTCATACTCCAAGATTGTAACTTGAGTGACATATCTTAAAGAGGGTTTGTTAACACTAGTCAAATGTAAGAGTAAAAGGTTATCTACTCTTGTACATTTGAAATTGGTAAGTTGTGATGTTTTGGATAAAACAGAGACCAACTTAGGCCAATTGTGTAAAGTGTTAGTCTTGATAAAGAATCCGCACTATCTCTTGAATATTTGACAAGGGAGTCTTATATGTCAAGAGGACAGTGGGAGTCTTAAAGCTCTTGAAAGTTTCAAGACTTAATCAAGAATAAAACCTAAAGTCCTTCACTAGCACACGACTTGAGGTTTATAACCTATCGTGTTGAAATTTTTGTGCCTATTCAAGTTGGCTTTGCATAGGAGTTCTGAGAGTTCTCAATTGGTTGCACAACTACTTGGAAGCAATGGCAGGCACCTGAGCTGCCAAATGGCAAGAATTTAAGATTGCACAAGTTTAATCAATATGAGTTTGGATTTGTCACTAACCTTGTCTTGTGATTATGGTTTTGACAAATTCACATGGATAAGAACACATACACTATTAAATCTAAGTGTCATAAGGTTTCTCTCCGATTCATGAAAATGATGGTGAGGAAACACTTTCACTAAGTAGATTTTAGCTAGATAGCAATTGTGATATTTGCATTCTCAAAGTCGTTAGTGGAGCGTGTGTTTTTTACCGGCACACTAACATGGACTTGTGAGAAGTGGCAAAGGTCTAAACAATTGAGACTATGATTACGCATCCCTTTTTCATAGTTCTAAAATTGTTTAGACACACATGTGAGCTATCTAAGAGAGGTGTATGATTTTGATAAAGTTTTATCAAAACAATCTAGTATCAGAAATCTGAACTTTGGTAAGAAAGTCAGCTGATTTCTGAGTACATGTCAAAGCTAGTGGGAGCATAAGTGTTATGCTAATAATCATCATGTTAGTGGGAGCATGATAATTATGACAAAGGTTGCAAGTTAGCAATGTTAATTATAGAAAACAAAAGTTTCAATTCGTGAAGTTGCAGGGGTTGAAAAAGTTGTTTTGCTATAATTAAGGGAGAGGAAATTATACTTCATTTCAATTCTAAAAGCTTAGATTGAGATTTTAATCGTATTTAATCAAGGATATATATATGAATTTCATGTTGAAATGGCTCAACATAAGGAAATTCTATATATGGGTCCATTATTTGCGTTCTAAAATTCGATTATGATTACGGCATCCCTTTTCATAATCTAAATTTTGAGAACTTGGCAAATTGAAATGGAAATATTATAGCAAAAGACTGGTTTAGTCTTTATTTGCGTTCTAAAATTCGATTATGATTACGGCATTCCTTTTCATAATCTGAATTTTGAGAACTTGGCAAATTGAAATGGAAATATTATAGCAAAAGACTGGTTTAGTCTTTATGTGAGACATCATGAATCGTGTCCCATATGCTTCGGATATAGGATCGATTACATGTGCTATATTCATCCTTTCTAAAATTTTCCAAATTCCTGGGGCATTATGAAGGGAAAAGGTCTAGAATTGGATATGACTAAAATGATTAAGCAATTGTCGAGGACAATCTAAGGTTTACCAAAGATTGGTTGCTCAAGGACAGTTGGAAGTATAATGTTAATTCTGGAAGGACCATATTGACATAATCTGTAAGGAGGCAACTCTTGTTCAGAAGTGATAGTCAAAATGGAATATGGAAATGTTTCAAAGTTAGAAATTATTCAATCTGTGTAAGATTAGGAAACTTAATGAAAGAAGGATGTTTCCAAGGAGCTGATCTCCTTTGGAATGCTCTGTAATGATTGTTGTCAAGTCTTTCTGACTTTGTGCATAATCATTAAGAGGATCAATGCATATAAGTTTAGAATCTAACAGATTTCAGTAAATGGCATGAATTTGGAATTCTTGCATTTGCAGTATGGATTTGGGACTGTGAAAAGAGGATCATTGGAGTGATGTTCAATTGATCTATTTTACAAAGTAAAGATCATAGACAAACATAGTATGCATACTTAGTGTATGGTATGACTAGTGTTTAGAAAACATAGTGTACATGCTTGGAGCATGGGACAACTATTGTTTTAAATTCAAGTATAAAGTTGATAAAACCGAAACAATGAATAATGAGTAATCAGTATGGTGATAAATAAAAGTGTTTATTTATATTCATAGGGTTTGATACCATATTTGATTCATTTATTCTTGTGTTTCACTTTGCATGTTTTGACTTCCAGAATAACTAAGTCGCTCTTCCTGAATGATTAAGTTATTCAAACCATCCACAGTCGGTCATATGTTGGAAGTAGATATGAATCAAGACTGTCATGGGTTGGTTTGTAGAGGTCCAAGTTGGTGGACAAAGTGGTGCTACAACACTCATGAGTGCTCATAAGTTTTGAGTATTAGATTCAAGCCGCGCTCATTTGAATCACTTCATGGATTTTATCACGAGTGATCATGAGACGATAATATCTTATATTCTTCAAACCTAGAGATATGAGTTGTTACTATGAGTTGGTTATACATTGATTGCACGAAAACACATTGGTAACTCGATGTTATAAAACGTGCCTTTGTGTATGATTCAACAAGTAGTAGAACAAGCCATATGAGTCGAAGTTTATCCATTCCTTTTACCTTCGGGATAAAAGCGATATCTGTGGGCCCCTCGATGATTTAAAGATGATACATGTGAGTGCTTGGCCAAGCCAGGACTGATTTGATTTGTTCAATCAGTCAGTCATCATGAATCGGAAATCGGGAAACAACAAATGGATAGAGAGAATGATTGATAATCCATGTCTCAGTCCATATGATATCTAGAATGGAGGAATATATGATCCCTTATCTAATGGACAAGTCATTGACAAAGGTCAGAGTTCATCGACAAGGTCAGAGTTCGACAGAAGCTTTTGAGAGCTACGATTGCTGATCGGTTCCTGAAGTCATACGCAATAATAGTTTTAGACTTATCCAAGTGGGAGACTGTTGGATTAATGTCTAAGTCCATAACTATAATTGGTAAGACTTGACCCGACCCGGCATGGTCCATTTGGGTTGCATGGCATCATGCATTTGGATAGACTATAATGAGAGAAATAACACTTAAGGTTGGTTAATATATTATAAGTTCTAATATATTAATAAGGTTATTTAATTAGTATTGATCAAGAATTAATTTGGAATTAATTAAGTGATCAAAAGGAGACTAATTAAATATATGGGTTGATTGTGTAAATCATTCATTCTTATATATGTGGGCTTGTGATCCAAGATTCCTTATGTTGGACTAAGTCCATGGGGTGACCTATGGATACTCCATGGAGGTTAAAATCCATGGAGCATAAGGAATGGGTAAAGTTATGAGTTACATGGTGTAACCCTAATAGCCACCATATAAAAGAATCCCATGGCTCAAGAAATCGTGCACTAATGTGTGAGTGTGAGGGCTAGACGATTTCAAGGAGTGTTCAAGTTTCTCTCAAGTTATTCCAAGTGTATTTGGTGTTGTGTGAACCATTTGAGGTGTCACACTTGGGGCACTAGGCACTCAAGCTTCATGAAGACATTCTACATCAAAGAGGTATGTATTCTATCTTGTTATATTTATTATTTTGTATGCTAGATTAGGATAATACCTTGGATGTTCATAATTGTATGTATAATAGAGAAAACATAGATCCAAGGTATTTAGGGTTGCATGTACACTTAGGAGTGTTAGAATGCTCATAACCCAACATGCGTAACATCAAGATGACGCTTCGATTTGAGGACAAAGAGTATGTCCTTGAAAAGGAGCTCAAAGAGCTTGATGAGTCTAAAGCTACTCATGAAGAATATGCTGCCTACAAGAAACACTATGATGATGCTACCAAAGTGGCATGCATCATGGGCGCAACCATGTCCCCAGAACTGCAGAGGTACTATGAGGACTACTGGCCCTTTGAGATGAACAAGGACCTTATGGAAAAGTACCATAAGTGAGCTCATTAAGAAAAGTTTGAAGTAGTCAAGTCACTCATGGCTTGCAAGATGAAAGATGTGGAGTCGGTTGTATCTCATGTTCAAAGAATGCAACGCTACATAGAGCGTTTGGTCAAGCTCAACATTCACTTTGATGAGGAATTGGCCATTGACATGGTCTTTAACTCATTACCTGATTGTTATGGTCAGTTTATCCTAACTTACCATTTGAACAACACTGAGCAGACACTGGCCCAATTGCTCAACTTGTTGCAGACAGCTGAAGCAGGGATGAAGGGTAAAAGAATAGCCTCCACTCCTGCAAGTGCCCCTGTCTTGGCTATTGGACAGGGAAAGGGGAAAACGAGGAAAGGTCCTCCTAAGCAAAATTGGAAGAGCAAGGCTCAAGCTGGGTCATCTACAAATGGCCCAAAGGCTAAGCCCAATGCTACCATTCCCCATGTTTATGATCCAAAGGATGTTGATTGCTTTTATTGCAATGACAAAGGGCACTGAAAGAGAAGCTGCCCAAAATGTTTGCAGGATATTAAATATGGAAAAGTGAAGCCATCTTCAGCAGGTATTTACACTATTTCTTCTAATAACTCATTATCTTCTCGTTCATGGGTCCTTGATACAGGATGTGGTTTTCACATCTGTTCTGATTTGCAGGGGCTAAAAGAAAGTGAGGAGATAGAGCGAGGAAGGATAAACTTGATCATGGGAAAAAAGAAGTCTTCACCAGTGACCAAGATCGGAGTTTATCAACTTTTGCTTAGTAATGATGTTAGATTAGATTTATTGAATTGTTGCTATTCGTCTGAGATGACGAGAAACATTATTTCATTTCATGCATTGTTCAGACAATGTTTTAAATATTCTTTTAATGATTTGAATGGTTCAATTTTTGTTTATAAGAATGGTGTTTTCGTGTCTGAAGCTTTACATTGTGATGGTGTGTATGAAACAGTGACTTGTGTTGATACCTTAGGAAATAGTGTGTTTAATATTGACTTGTCTAATAGTGTAGACAAGGCATGCTTGTGGCATTGTCGTCTTGGACACATTAACAAGAAACACATAGCCCAAATCCAAAAGGATGGAGTGTTGGAATCATTTGACCTAAAAACAGATGATATGTGTGAATCTTGTCTTTTGGGAAAGATGACGAAATCACCATTCACAGGGTCTTGTGAAAGAGGTGAAGGTTTGTTGGATCTCATACATACATATGTGTGTGGGCCCTTCAGATCAACTACAAGGGATGCTAATCGATTCTATGTGACTTTTACTGATGATTATAGCAGATATGGCTATATCTACTTAATCAAACATAAGTCAGAAACCTTTGAAAAGTTCAAAGAGTTTAAGCATGAGGTCGAGAATCAATTGGGCAGGAAGATAAAGGTACTTAGATCCGATAGAGGCGGGGAGTATCTTAGCATCGAGTTCAACGACTATCTAAAAGAATGTGGGATAGTCTCGCAATTAACTCCTCTTAGGACACCACAGTTAAATGGTGTAGCTGAGAGGCGTAATCGAACCTTGTTAGACATGGTTCGTTCTACGATGAGTCGTGCTTCACTTCCTATTCACTTCTGGGGGTATGCCTTAGAGACAGCCGCCCACATCCTCAATCTTGTCCCTACAAAGAAGGTTGCCAAAACACCTCACGAAATGTGGACGGGGAAAGTTCCCTCGTTAGCGCATATTAAAGTCTGGGGTTGTGAAGCTTTCGTAAGACGAGAGACTCACGATAAGCTAGCAGCTAGAAGTGAGAAATGTGTTGTCATTGGTTACCCAAAGCAGTCTTTTGGATATTTGTTCTACAGACCTAGTGAAAACGTGGTCTTTGTAGCACGAAGAGGAGTCTTTCTAGAAAGAGAGCTCATATTCAAAGAGGACAGTGGGAGCACCATAGACCTTGAAGAAATTCAAGAGTTGGCCAATGAAGGAACCTTAGATGACACTAGCACTCAACCAGAGGAAACAATTCCTGTTGAACCAGTTGATAACTCATTACCTCTTCGAAGATCCACTAGGGTGAGTGTGCCACCTGAGTTGTATGGTTTTCATATTACTTCAGATGGTGACACATTCATCAATGATAGGACACTGGTAAATTTAGATGAACCAGTCACTTACAAGGAAGCAATGGCAAGCCCAGAGGCTTAAACCAAGTTTGGAATTTGGTTGATAGTGCACCAGGTCGTAAGACAGTTGGGTGCAAATGGATCTTCAAGAAGAAGACAAACATGGATGGAAATGTGCACACATTCAAAGCTCGACTGGTTGCAAAAGGTTTCACTCAAACCCCATGGGTTGACTATGATGAGACCTTCTCGCCAGTAGCTAAGATTAAATCTATTAGGATATTGCTCGCCATAGCTGCCTTTCATGACTATGAAATCTGGCAGATGGATGTCAAGACAACTTTCCTTAACGGGAAGTTGGCTAAGGATGTTTACATGAATCAGCCAGAGGGTTTTGTTGATGCAAAGTTTCCCAATAGAGTGTGCAAGCTTGAGAAATCCATTTATGGATTGAAACAAGCATCTCGCAGCTATAATCTTTGCTTCCATGAGAAAGTCAAAGAGTTTGGTTTCTCTAGAAGTGAAGATGAGTTTTGTGTGTATATCAAGGCTAGTGGGAGTATAGTAACTTTTCTGGTGTTATATGTCGATGACATATTACTCATTGGTAACGATGTTCCAACCTTGAAAGATGTTAAGTCTGTTGGGTTTTGAGCATTCTAACACTTCCTAAGTGTACATGCAACCCTATTAAACCTTGGATCTATGTTTGTCTAAGATACATGCAAAATATTATTTTCCAAGGTTTATAACCTATCTAGCATGGCATGGGGTACTTTTAACCATAAAAGAACTAGATGAATTACATACCTTTTGTTGATTGTTGATTCCCTGGAGTTTGAGAGCCAAGCACCAATAATGTGAATGCCTCAAATGGAAATCACAAATCACCACAAACTTGGAAAATGTATGAGAGAGTATACTAACTCTTGATTTTGGCCACCACACTTACACACACATTAGTGTTTTTTCATGCAACATAAGCTTGTTTATATAGTGTACATGGTTAGGGTGAAACCCTAATAACCCATGTCTTTTCCTCTTCCAAGGATCCATGGGTAAAAGCTCCATGGATCATCCATGGACTTCCATATAAGCTTAGCCCATTCCCAAATGAGTGTTAGCCCACACTATATAAATATAATAGCCCATGATTTAATTAGTCTTCCTTTTAATCACTAAATTAATTCATAATTAATTCAAGATTAAAACTAATTAAGTAACATGACTTTATATTAATATATTATAACTTATAATATATTAATAAATCGTAAGTATACAACTCTCATAAAATTATCCATAACTAGTTTGGGTGAAGTGCAACCCAAATGGACCATGCCGGGTCGGGTCAAGTATATACCAAATAAGTTATGGACTTAGACATCTTATCCACAGACTCCCACTTGGATAAGTCTAATAACTGTATTTGCCTATATTACTTCAGGAACCAACCGGCAATCGTAGCTCTCGAAAACTCTTGTGAACTATGAAGCGCCATTTTAGATAAGTGATCATATAATCCTCTGCTCTCATGATATCAGCCGGACAAATACATGGAACAATGTCTTACTTATTGTCTAGCAGTTGTTTCTCGATTTCCGATTTGTTTGACAAAGAACTTAACTGAACACATCAATTTAGTTCTAACCGGGCCCGGTACATGGGTCAACACAAAATCATCGAGGGGCCCAGATATCGCTTCTATTTCTAGAAGGAACAGATAAACTTCGACTCATATGCTTGTTCTACTACTTATTGAATTGCACACAAAGGCACGTTTTATAACATCAAGTTACTGATGCGTTTACGTGCAATCAATGCACAACCAACTCATAGGTAACAACTCATATCTCTAGGTTTGAAGACTTATATGATATTACCGTCTCACGATCACTCGAGATAAATTCCATGAAGTGATACAAGTGAGCGTGGGTTTATTCCAATACTCATAACTTATGAGTACTCATGAATGTTGTAGCAACCATTGCTATGGCTAAACACCTTTAGTCATCTACAATCCCAATTCATGACAGTCTTGATTCATACCTACTTCCGACATATGACCGACTCTGGAGAGTTTGAATAAATTAATTATTCTGGAAGTCAAAACATGCAAAACTGAAACAATAGTAAATAATTGACAATGATAGCAACACTTTACTCATAAATAAATCACAAATTTTATTCATCATCAAACGTCGATTACATTTTACAAGTTTCAGAAAAAGGCTATCTAATATGTAAAGTAAATATCGTCCCTCAGCCCTGTGACAACCATCAAATTTCGGTCAAGTCAAAGTCAAACAAAGTCAACAAGTTAAACCGGTTAACTCCATTAACCCTTGTATGTTAGGGTTTACGTTATGTAATCACTGTACAATTCGCTATTTTAATGAGAAAACATCATTTGGAAAGTTCATGTGTTTGATATTCCTTAGCCTTAACAGTGCTAAACAACGAACCAAAGCGATAAAACACTATTGCACAATCATCGGGATTGTGTAGGACACTAAATCATGGCTTAACGGGGTCTATGGACCTTGCGTTGCGAAGCCGGACACTCAAAAAGATCACAAACGAAACCTCTCTCAATCTCATTCAAACCCTACTCAAGATTACTTGACGCTAATAGGATCAAAACTCATACACTACGATATAAATTGACGTTAATAGCAACATAGTATAGTACAACGTTATAACTATAATCAAATTAAATTATGATATCATATTAAAATCAAATCAAAGTATAATGCTCTAATTAAATTTAAAAGAATCAAACTTGAATGCTATAATTAAACTTCAAATCAAAGTAGATTGTTATAATCAAATAATAACTCATCTTTTATAAAACTCTATTTTTATAAACTTTACATTAAATTTTATAAAACTCTATTTTTATAAACTTTACATTAAATTTTATAAAACTCTTATATTAATTATGTAAAAGATGCTTGTGTTAGTGGGAAATTATGAAGACCACCAAAAGCAAAAAGATTATTCCCATGGTCTCCCACTCACACCTCCCATCCACTTTCATTTCCTTTTTCTCCCAACACATTATTCTCTTCACCACTTAAACCTTCTCTATTCTTTCTCTCACTCTCAATCTCGAAATTCATCCAAGAAATACTCATATTCCAGCCAAGAACAATCTATTATACTCAAATCTTCATCCCTCTTGAAGCATTCATCAAGGTATGTTGTTAAAAGTTTCAAATTCATACAAGAAACAAATTAAATCCACCAAAATATCTAAAACTCATTTTATGCATAAACCTGATTTTTCTCAGAATCCCATCAATAAAATAAGAAGTTCTGGAAATTTTCAGAAAATAACTTATTTTTATTGAATTACTATAATTATTGAAATAAAGTAGGACAATAATTCACATAAAATACTTTTTTCATTCAATAAATTCTGAGAAAATTCTGAGATGACCAATATATTGATTAAACATAATTTATGAAGTTTCATGCATTTATATTACTGTTTACTATTATTTATGATTTTATTGATTAATTAATAATGAAATATATAAAAAATACTTCCCATAGTCACAAATATCCGAAACTTATACACTGGGCTCTATATCATGTTATAAAACTATGGTTAATTTTACAGAATTTTTGGTATCCGAAACTATAGGATGTGGGCGGCAGTCTCTAAGGCATACCCCCAAAAAGAGATTGGTAGCGAAGCTTGACTCATCATAGAGCGAACCATGTCCAACAAAGTTCGATTGCGCCTCTCAGCTACACCATTCAGCTGTGGTGTCCTGGGAGGTTTCAATTGTGAGACAATCCCACACTCCTTAAGATAGTCGAGGAACTCAGTACTAAGATACTCACCACCTCGATCGGATCGAAGCATCTGAATGTTCCTGCCCAATTGATTTTCTACTTCCTGTTTAAACTCTTTAAACCTTTCAAAAGTTTCTGACTTATGTTTGATTAAGTAGACATAACCGTATCTACTAAAATCATCAATAAAAGTCACATAATAGCAATTAGCATCCCTTGTGGCGGTTTTGAATGGTCCACATACATCAGTATGTATAAGGTCCAACAAACCCTCACCCCTTGCACAAGTACCAGTGAAGGGTGATTTTTTCATTTTTCCAAGTAGACAAGACTCACAACTATCATCCGACTTGAGGTCGAACGACTCCAAGACTCCATCCTTTTGGAGCTGGCCTATGTGTTTCTTGCTTACATGTCCAAGACGACAATGCCACAAAGATGCTTTATCCAAGCTAGTAGAAGAATCAATATATAATACATTATTTCCTAAATTATCTACAACCGATACAGCTTCATACACACCATCACAAGGTAATGCTTTAAAATAAAGAACATTATTAAAGAAAGCATTAATACTACCAACTTCATTATCAAAAGAAAAGGTAAAACCTTGTTTGTACAAAACATGAAAGGAAATAATATTCCTCGCCATTTCAGACGAGTACACACATTTATTCAAATCTAACTTTAACCCACTATCTAGCAACAAAGTATAAACTCTAATCTTGGTAACAGGTGCAACCTTCTTGTTCCCCATGATTAAGTTTATCTTTCCGTGCTCCACATCCTCACTTCTTCTTAGGCCCTGCAAGTCACAACAGATGTGAATACCACAACCTGTATCAAGAACCCAAGAATTAGAATATGGTGAGTTATTAGACAATATAGTGTAAATACCTGCATGGGATGGTTTCACTTTCCCATCCTTGACATCCTGCAAATACTTTGGGCAGTTTCGCTTCCAGTGCCCCTTATTTTGACAGTAGAAGCATTCAGCATCCTTAGGGATGGCAGAAGGAGTGATAGAACCACCTTTGGTTCCAGATGAGGAGCCTTCAAGGGACTTTCCCTTGGTACCCTTCGAAGGGTGCTTCCTCTTTTTCCCTTTGCCTTGCCCGATAGCCAAAACAGGGGTAGTAGTAGGAGTAGGAGTAGCAACCGACTTACTCTTAAGACCACTTTCGGTAGTCTTCAGAAGTCCTTGAAGCTTACTGAGTGTGACTTCCTCCTTGTTCATGTGGTATGTCATACGAAATTGATCATAACACGATGGCAAGGAGTGCAAAATGATATCAATTGCTAACTCCTCAGGGAAGTTCACATTCAGTTTCATTAGACGGTCCACATACCTTTGCATTTTCTGCATGTGGCTCGTGATTGGTTCGCTATCCTTCATACGGGTAGTGATCATGGAGGAGATTATTTCATACCGCTCTTGACGAGCACTCTGATGGTACCTTTCCATCAGATCCTGATGCATCTCAAAAGGGTAATAGTCCTCATAGACTTTTGTAGTTCAGCTGTCATGGTGGCCATCATGATGCATGCCACCTTGGTGGCATCTCTTTCATGTGCCTGATACTCAGCGACCTCCTCAGGAGTAGCGGTGGACTCATCAAGCTCTTTTAGCTCCTTATCGAGGACATATTCCTTGTCCTCGTAACGAGTAACCATCCTGATGTTCCGGATCCAATCCATGAAGTTGGAACCATCAAAGATGACCCTCCCACAAAGGTTCATGAGGGAAAAGGAGCCAGTAGGGTTAGAGCCCGAAGCTTTGTTGTTGGAAGACATCTGAAAAGAAGAAAACAAGTTTAGATTAGGTATATGTCGAATCCTTAATAATACACCCAAATGTAATATTAAGGCTAGGATCCAACACAATATATTATAACTGAGAAGAGGGATGCCGTAATCTAAGCTATAACATATTTGAAGGTAGGTGAATGACGATTCACCAATTTCCACCATCAAAACGAAATGAATTATTAGGTTTAATTGGTTTTTGAAATTCCTAGATTCTTTTGAGATTCATTGAACTTTTCAATGGCGTGTTTCAATCTCGATTGTGCCCTTCAAGTTTTGTGACTGGGATGTCGAGGATCACAAAACAAGGTGTGAATAACCATGCAAATTCACTTGGTACCCTTAATATTATCACCTAATCAATGTGCCGGTTAACCACACACGCTCCACCGATCTATGATAAACATTAAGTCACCCTTCGTGATCCTTACTAGTCCAAGTTAGTGTGCCGGTTAACCACACACGCTCCACCAACGACTTGGTAAGGTACAAAGTGTGAATTTCGTAGGTTAGCACCATATTCACATTTTCCTAAAGTAACTAAGATTGGGAATTTATAAAAGGTTTAGTTACTTTATAATATTCATCATACTTTTAATGAGAATTTATAAGTCCTTGTCCGACCCGTTCGGCTAACGACCCTCCACCAGTCAAGCAAGTGGTGGGTGAGAGTGGACACCCATTAAGTTGCCATTTTATAGGCAACAACCTTATACCCACCTTATAGACTGGCTTCGTGAATGAGGCGTACAAGCGGTAAGACGACTTTGATCTTATACATATATATAATAATTAACCATTAATGTTATAAATAGTATAAGGGTTGAATTTTAACTTTTAAAACTCTAAGGGTTTGGAATTAAAGTATATTAAAGTGTGTGTAACTTTACAAATTCCAAAACTTGAGGACAAGTTTTGAAACTATTCAAAACTTTTCATTTCATAACTTATGAATTAAAGGTTCATAAAAATGAAGACTCTTCATTTCCATGTAACTTATGTGTTTTAAGTGTGTGTTTAAAAGAAGTGACCTTTGGATATCCATAACTTGAGGACAAATTATGGACTCCATTAAAACACATAAATGATCAAGAATTAATCCTAAACAATTCAGCAAATAATTCCTATCATCTTCTAAATTCATAAGAACATGAACATGATCATCAAAGTTTCAAGAATTATATGAACACATACAAAGCATGAAATTTTGATATAAGCTATTGTAAATGGATTAGAACAACCATTACACCAACTAAAACAAGTTTTAAAACACCAAAACAGTTTAGGGTAATGTTTCTAGTCCATTTCCAGCAGCAAAAGTCGAAAATCTGCATTCTGAGGCTCCTACTCGCCGAGTGCACGAACCTACTCGGGGAGTAGGATGAGTTTACACATGAACTCGGCGAGTCCCCCCATGGACTCGGCGAGTTCATCAGTCAGACAGCAAAAAATCGACTTTTTATCACTATTTTGCATCAAGTATCAAACAAACAAGCCTAGGCTCTGATACCACTGTTGGGTTTTGAGCATTCTAACACTTCCTAAGTGTACATGCAACCCTATTAAACCTTGGATCTATGTTTGTCTAAGATACATGCAAAATATTATTTTCCAAGGTTTATAACCTATCTAGCATGGCATGGGGTACTTTTAACCATAAAAGAACTAGATGAATTACATACCTTTTGTTGATTGTTGATTCCTTGGAGTTTGAGAGCCAAGCACCAATAATGTGAATGCCTCAAATGGAAATCACAAATCACCACAAACTTGGAAAATGTATGAGAGAGTATACTAACTCTTGATTTTGGCCACCACACTTACACACACATTAGTGTTTTTTCATGCAACATAAGCTTGTTTATATAGTGTACATGGTTAGGGTGAAACCCTAATAACCCATGTCTTTTCCTCTTCCAAGGATCCATGGGTAAAAGCTCCATGGATCATCCATGGACTTCCATATAAGCTTAGCCCATTCCCAAATGAGTGTTAGCCCACACTATATAAATATAATAGCCCATGATTTAATTAGTCTTCCTTTTAATCACTAAATTAATTCATAATTAATTCAAGATTAAAACTAATTAAGTAACATGACTTTATATTAATATATTATAACTTATAATATATTAATAAATCGTAAGTATACAACTCTCATAAAATTATCCATAACTAGTTTGGGTGAAGTGCAACCCAAATGGACCATGCCGGGTCGGGTCAAGTATATACCAAATAAGTTATGGACTTAGACATCTTATCCAACAGACTCCCACTTGGATAAGTCTAATAACTGTATTTGCCTATATTACTTCAGGAACCAACCGGCAATCGTAGCTCTCGAAAACTCTTGTGAACTATGAAGCGCCATTTTAGATAAGTGATCATATAATCCTCTGCTCTCATGATATCAGCCGGACAAATACATGGAACAATGTCTTACTTATTGTCTAGCAGTTGTTTCTCGATTTCCGATTTGTTTGACAAAGAACTTAACTGAACACATCAATTTAGTTCTAACCGGGCCCGGTACATGGGTCAACACAAAATCATCGAGGGGCCCAGATATCGCTTCTATTTCTAGAAGGAACAGATAAACTTCGACTCATATGCTTGTTCTACTACTTATTGAATTGCACACAAAGGCACGTTTTATAACATCAAGTTACTGATGCGTTTACGTGCAATCAATGCACAACCAACTCATAGGTAACAACTCATATCTCTAGGTTTGAAGACTTATATGATATTACCGTCTCACGATCACTCGAGATAAATTCCATGAAGTGATACAAGTGAGCGTGGGTTTATTCCAATACTCATAACTTATGAGTACTCATGAATGTTGTAGCAACCATTGCTATGGCTAAACACCTTTAGTCATCTACAATCCCAATTCATGACAGTCTTGATTCATACCTACTTCCGACATATGACCGACTGTGGAGAGTTTGAATAAATTAATTATTCTGGAAGTCAAAACATGCAAAACTGAAACAATAGTAAATAATTGACAATGATAGCAACACTTTACTCATAAATAAATCACAAATTTTATTCATCATCAAACGTCGATTACATTTTACAAGTTTCAGAAAAAGGCTATCTAATCTGTAAAGTAAATATCGTCCCTCAGCCCTGTGACAACCATCAAATTTCGGTCAAGTCAAAGTCAAACAAAGTCAACAAGTTAAACCGGTTAACTCCATTAACCCTTGTATGTTAGGGTTTACGTTATGTAATCACTGTACAATTCGCTATTTTAATGAGAAAACATCATTTGGAAAGTTCATGTGTTTGATATTCCTTAGCCTTAACAGTGCTAAACAACGAACCAAAGCGATAAAACACTATTGCACAATCATCGGGATTGTGTAGGACACTAAATCATGGCTTAACGGGGTCTATGGACCTTGCGTTGTGAAGCCGGACACTCAAAAAGATCACAAACGAAACCTCTCTCAATCTCATTCAAACCCTACTCAAGATTACTTGACGCTAATAGGATCAAAACTCATACACTACGATATAAATTGACGTTAATAGCAACATAGTATAGTACAACGTTATAACTATAATCAAATTAAATTATGATATCATATTAAAATCAAATCAAAGTATAATGCTCTAATTAAATTTAAAAGAATCAAACTTGAATGCTATAATTAAACTTCAAATCAAAGTAGATTGTTATAATCAAATAATAACTCATCTTTTATAAAACTCTATTTTTATAAACTTTACATTAAATTTTATAAAACTCTATTTTTATAAACTTTACATTAAATTTTATAAAACTCTTATATTAATTATGTAAAAGATGCTTGTGTTAGTGGGAAATTATGAAGACCACCAAAAGCAAAAAGATTATTCCCATGGTCTCCCACTCACACCTCCCATCCACTTTCATTTCCTTTTTCTCCCAACACATTATTCTCTTCACCACTTAAACCTTCTCTATTCTTTCTCTCACTCTCAATCTCGAAATTCATCCAAGAAATACTCATATTCCAGCCAAGAACAATCTATTATACTCAAATCTTCATCTCTCTTGAAGCATTCATCAAGGTATGTTGTTAAAAGTTTCAAATTCATACAAGAAACAAATTAAATCCACCAAAATATCTAAAACTCATTTTATGCATAAACCTGATTTTTCTCAGAATCCCATCAATAAAATAAGAAGTTCTGGAAATTTTCAGAAAATAACTTATTTTTATTGAATTACTATAATTATTGCAATAAAGTAGGACAATAATTCACATAAAATACTTTTTTCATTCAATAAATTCTGAGAAAATTCTGAGATGACCAATATATTGATTAAACATAATTTATGAAGTTTCATGCATTTATATTACTGTTTACTATTATTTATGATTTTATTGATTAATTAATAATAAAATATATAAAAAATACTTCCCATAGTCACAAATATCCGAAACTTATACACTGGGCTCTATATCATGTTATAAAACTATGGTTAAGTTTACAGAATTTTTGGGAATCATTTATTATTTTTCCCGAATTTTGTTGTTGTTTAATCATTAAAGTATTAAATAAATACTAAAACAGTTCAGAAAAATATAAAAATTTTACAGTAATTAATATTGTATGAAATAATAATTTCCTAATAATTTCATAATTTTTCAATACTGTGTACTATTTAAAACCATTTTCCTAAGTATTTAAGCATGTAAAAATGCATTTTAATGATTATTTCATATAAATAATTATTAAAATCTGTAAATAATTATATTTGGGCAAATTATTATTTTAATAAGAAATTATTAAAATCTGGCCTAAATTGAAAATATAAATTAATTATGCAAAGTAATTAATTCAATTTAAAATTCATTTAACAAATGAATACCTTAATATTATAATCAAAATGAATTATTGTTAATTCATCTAATATAAGAATATGTGTCTAATTATTTGTATTAGTACTCTATTCTCGTTTAGCAGTTCCTAAACCAAAACTATTAATTATATTAGGTTCTACGCCATTTTGACCCGAACCGTCTATCGTACGACACACGCATTTCGTTTTGGGACTAATGTGAGTAATCTACCCCATATTTTATAATTTTCAATACTTTTGGGGTGTATCATGTGGTTCTAATATGTTCCAACTTCATTTTATTGTTTTATCACAATTGAGACATTGTTGGGACATTTATACGTGAGTCATTAATTGTATAACTATTGTTTGTTTACGCTACATGTACTTGTAGTGCATTATCATTTTTAGTCTAATCTCCATGACTATGCCCGTATTCTTGAGGTACGTTATGGACAATAATAACGCTATTGGGTTGACCACCCCGCCTTGGGACGCTAAGGTGATTGATCGCACGTGGTTGAGTGTGTATGATGATTAGATGCTCCATCCTATATATATATATATATATATATATATATATATATATATATATATATATATACATATGTATATATAGGGTGAGGACTTATTGTTGTTGTTATCATTTGTTAATCAATTTTTGATTTATAAACCGTTATCTCAAATACAATTGTTTGCCGACTTCAAAAGAAAACAAATTTCCAATTATAAAGGTTTCAACTTCACAATTTTCTCTACTAAAATTAGATTACTCACCAACTCTCGTAGTTGACCTGTTTTTTACCCATGATGCAGATTTGAAGAATGAAGTTGATGAAAAATAGGTTGTGCCTTAGAAATCCACAAGACTATTTAAATTTGATGTAATAAATGTTGTTCGTATTTGGATTTGTATTTATATGTTGTGGATCTTGTTTGCATACTTAGTACTTAATTGAATCTAATCATATTATAACATAGTTGTCATGAGACTTTGAACAATATATCACGCCTTGATCGATTCCGACAAGGATCGGGGTGTGACAGATTGGTATCAGAGCCCTTGACTATAGGGAATTAGGTTAATTGCCTTGACCTAGTCTATAGCCTCTAGGGTCCTCTCGTATGCTAGTTTATAAAATGCACACACAACTGCATGCAATTCGCACTTAGAAAATCCTAGGAATACCTTTGTGTGTTAATTGCTCCCTTAAGTGCATACGTATTACTCCTGACACTTATATGTGTGCATACACTGGTGAATATTCTCCTCTTTCTCTGAAAAATCACACACATATTCAAGTGGTAAAAAAAATGTATATACATATATATTCCTTAAAGCTCATAGGAAATTCAAAGTCATCCACTCTAGTTGGGTAGGATCATAGTAATGGACGCGTAGTAACTGGAAGGGGGAGGTGCCGGTAGCCCAAAAGTCCTGACTAGGCAAGCATTCGTATACATCCCAATCAACCGAGGGACCAGTTTGCTTATCTGGGGACCAAAGGCGAGAGTTCCCAAACCTATAGGCCAAAGCGCGTCATTCACATTACTCTTGAGCCATCAAAATACCCGACCTTATCAAACGTATCCGAAAGGATACACTCCAAAATGGCCAACTCATTGGACTATTAAGTTCCCTAATGGGCCTAGAAGTGGGAAAGACATGTGAAAACTTAGTTTTGTGGGGGCCCACGCAAGTGCTACATGTTTCACATTTAGTAACCATGGAAAGCCCAAAAGGTGCCCAACACTCCTAACAATGGCCCAACAAGTGTTTTACAATTATTTTACCCAACAATGTCTAAAAAAAAACTTTATTTCCATAATCAATTTACAAATAACTCACAAGTCCATATGCGTGTTTCTCATAGTTGACATGTTCCTTGTTTGGTTGTGGACTTAGGGTAGACTCATTAGGATCAACAGTCTAATGAAATTTTAATTACACATAACTGGGGGCATGTCGAGTGAATCTTAGGAGTGGATCAGACATGGAACAAATCACAAGATTATAATCAAGTTATTCCTACTAAATTCATAAGTCTATTTATATAGACCTCTGGTATAGAGTCGTCAGCGTAGTCGTGTCGGCAATCTAGAATATAGCTAAATACCTAATACAAACTATAATACCCAAATTATACAAAATTTTTTGCATTAAAAATCAATAGACAAACACAATGAAACTAAAAAGGGTATCAATCTATCAAGAGAAAAACACATACAATGTAGATTAAAATCCACTAATTATAACAAAATGGCTAAAAGAAAAGGTAAGGACTAAGGATTGTTAAGTCCTCTCTTCTTATAAATAGCTTTGAAGCAAGCTTGCCTAAGCTTCTTTGTTCTTTCTGTCAATTCCATACCTGACAATTTCTCCATCATCTTCTTGTGCCCTGCTAACGTCTCTACCTCCTCCTTTAATCCCAACTCCTAGTTTTTTTAGGTAGATGCAATATATTTTTCGTGTGAGTTCATAAAATTTACAATGAGTTAAGTTTATGTAAATATAAATCAGAAATCGTAGTAAAACAATTGATTCGATGTGGCATATGCCTAGGGCCTATGTTTATGTTATAAAGAAACTAATAATTAAAATTTTAGAAAATACCAAAACTACTTTGGTTACCAAGTGCATGCATACATGCATGAGTAATGTATAGAAGGTTATTATCGTAGTTTACCTTGGCATTTTGAATGAGGGATTGAAGGCTCTTAAGTTTTCTATGAGGCCATCTGTTTATGTTTAGCTCTCTGCATCTTTTCTTCAACAATGTTAACCCTATCCCTAGTTCCTTTGCTGCCATGATTATCGGCATCTCAAAGTACTTCGCTATCTCTTCAAACTCCAATGGTCTCAATCTCTTTGCCACCTTCCGGCCACCGTGATCAGTGGTGGCAGCACTAGAACTACATGTAGCCTCACCACCGGATTTACAGTCTTCACTGAAACTAACCAATGGTAAATTACCATCCTCCCAACAATCCCATAAGCTTATATCTTCAAGGGGATCCAAATTGTGAAACTCATTTCTAGAAATGATGTTTTGATCTTTGTTAAGTACTGTGGAAACATTCTGATCGAGCACTTCATGCAATTTTTCCGACAACTCGTAATCATGATGGTCGAGCCTGTCACCACTGCAAAAATCCAAAAACTCAAGATAATCAAATCCAACACGATGGAAGACTCTTTTTGATCACTACAAATCCAAACCATGTTTTGATCAATATAGACAAAATCACTTTTTTGTGCGAAAGATGGGGTAATGAGTGACGTTTATATATACCTGAAAAGATCTTGATGATCAAAGTACGGAAACCAATCGAGGTCATATATTGGGTTTTGATGATCTGCAGGTGGATCCATTTGTGAGGGAGAAGTTAAAAGTTGCGGTAAGAATGTGATGATTTATATAAGTGAAGTGGGAGAAGTAATTAATAACAAATAAAGAGGAAATGAATATATATGGTCTTTGAGCTGTAACCTTCTTCTTCAATTCACACACATATACGTATATGTTGCCGCAAATTATGACTTATGTGCCTCATGCATTTAATACATCACATGCCTACTGCATATTCTTGACTTTGAAGCTACGTGCCAGTTTCAAATTTCCCCAGTAGCACACTTTTCATTAGAAAGTACTCCAAGTCTTCACACATGAACCAGTTAGAAAGTACTCCAAGTCTTCACACACGAACCAATTAGAAAGTACTCCAAGTCTTCACACATGCAAATTATGACTTGTGTGTCGCTATAGGTAACTAATAAAACTTTATTTTTTAACCCCTTAAATATCAGTACAAGCTTCTAACCTCGACGTTTAAATTCTAAATTTCTTTTTATTACTAAAACTAGCATCGATTCAAGTATATAAACCATGAATCTTGAGAACACGGCAAAACCCAAATAAGTCTTATCATCTATGTAAAAAAAAAAACTCAGGGTTTTTACTAGTAAATCTATCAGTGGCGGAGCTTGAACAATTAACTTGGGGGGGGGGGGGAGAAAATATTATAAACTGAAATTAACATAAAAAAAACAGATTGTTTTCAACAAATAAACACCAAAAACACCTAGAAAAAGAATTACAACTCAGCCCGACAGCCTTTAATGTCTTTAAAAAACAGATTATGAATGATATATTAGTAAGCAGACAACAATTTCTCTTTCAATGTTCTCATCTTTCCCATGATTATATCTAGAAAAAATCAAAATGAAGGAACAATTGATCCAATCAAAACAAAATCAAATTCAAAATTAGAACAATAACCAATAACTCATTTAACAATAACCAAATCAATCTTTGTTGTCACTTTTCAGTTTTGTTTGAAGCTGACAAGCTGTTAAGCATAACCAAATCAATAACCAAATCTATAAGTTCATAACTTATAAATCAAATTGGCAAATCGCCAAATCGCAAATGACAGCCAAATTAAAAGGAAACTCAGTAAGACAGTAGTAACGCATAAATAGGCAACAGATTGACAGAAAACAGCAGCAACAGTGCAATACGCCAACACCAACAATCAACAATCTTACAATCAGAAAAGAAAGAACATCTGAACATGATTTGGGTCTCGGGATTACATACCTGATTTCTGTGAAGTGTGAATGGGGACTTGGGCACTTGGCGATGACGATTGGCGAGAGTGAGACCAGGCGACTGACTTGGCGAGATAGCGACAAACGAACAGCAGGCGAGATAGGCAGCGAATTGGGAAAATGGGGATGAATCGATTTTGATTTCTTGATACCGCTTGGTCGCTTGGAGAATTGGGAGTATTGGACCATTCTGATTAGGAATCGGGAGGGGCCAAAGCCCAAGTTTGAAGATAGCAGGCTTATAACTATTTTATTTTGAACTACAATTCCTACTTCTAGCCCAATAATACTACGCCCCTGGAATATATGAGGGCTAGTGTAAACATTATGGTCATATATCATTAAGATTCTATGGACTTAGAATGTGTGATTCCGCCTCATTCCCTGTTCCTTGTTTGGTTGTGGGCTTAAGGCGGGGTCACCCATCCAAAATGCCCTTGCAATCTTAATGATATACGACTAGTTTACGTCAATCGACTATAAAAGAACTTGTAGGACTTATAATGCAAATTTCGTCAAAATTTGTTGAAACATTCGTAATGATGGAACTCGCTAACTACGTTATAAAATATTCATAGTGGTAATACCAAGGATAAAACAGGGAGTATAAAAGCACACATAGAATACTCTATCATCCCAAAACAATAAACTCCTTTTAAATTGACTCAGTTCAAGTTACAATAAGAAATTTCCAAGGTCGTCATGTGACATCAGGAGGGTTGTTCCTCACCATAATCAATTTCTTGTACTACGAAAAGTTTTCCACATCTTTTTCCAAACTCTTGAAGTCCCAATCAAAATGCAAATTTCGGGACGAAATTCCCTCTAACGGGGGGATGATGTGACAACCATCAAATTTCGGTCAAGTCAAAGTCAAACAAAGTCAACAAGTTAAACCGGTCAACTCCATTAACCCTTGTATGTTAGGGTTTACGTTATGTAATCACTGTACAATTCGCTATTTTAATGAGAAAACATCATTTGGAAAGTTCATGTGTTTGATATTCCTTAGCCTTAACAATGCTAAACAACGAACCAAAGCGATAAAACACTATTGCACAATCATCGGGATTGTGTAGGACACTAAATTATGGCTTAACGGGGTCTATGGACCTTGCGTTGCGAAGCCGGACACTCAAAAAGATCACAAACGAAACCTCTCTCAATCTCATTCAAACCCTACTCAAGATTACTTGACGCTAATAGGATCAAAACTCATACACTACGATATAAATTGACGTTAATAGCAACATAGTATAGTACAACGTTATAACTATAATCAAATTAAATTATGATACCATATTAAAATCAAATCAAAGTATAATGCTCTAATTAAATTTAAAAGAATCAAACTTGAATGCTATAATTAAACTTCAAATCAAAGTAGATTGTTATAATCAAATAATAACTCATCTTTTATAAAACTCTATTTTTATAAACTTTACATTAAATTTTATAAAACTCTATTTTTATAAACTTTACATTAAATTTTATAAAACTCTTATATTAATTATGTAAAAGATGCTTGTGTTAGTGGGAAATTATGAAGACCACCAAAAGCAAAAAGATTATTCCCATGGTCTCCCACTCACACCTCCCATCCACTTTCATTTCCTTTTTCTCCCAACACATTATTCTCTTCACCACTTAAACCTTCTCTATTCTTTCTCTCACTCTCAATCTCGAAATTCATCCAAGAAATACTCATATTCCAGCCAAGAACAATCTATTATACTCAAATCTTCATCCCTCTTGAAGCATTCATCAAGGTATGTTGTTAAAAGTTTCAAATTCATACAAGAAACAAATTAAATCCACCAAAATATCTAAAACTCATTTTATGCATAAACCTGATTTTTCTCAGAATCCCATCAATAAAATAAGAAGTTCTGGAAATTTTCAGAAAATAAATTATTTTTATTGAATTACTATAATTATTGCAATAAAGTAGGGCAATAATTCACATAAAATACTTTTTTCATTCAATAAATTCTGAGAAAATTCTGGGATGACCAATATATTGATTAAACATAATTTATGAAGTTTCATGCATTTATATTACTGTTTACTATTATTTATGATTTTATTGATTAATTAATAATGAAATATATAAAAAATACTTCCCATAGTCACAAATATCCGAAACTTATACACTGGGCTCTATATCATGTTATAAAATTATGGTTAATTTTACAGAATTTTTGGGAATCATTTATTATTTTTCCCGGATTTTGTTGTTGTTTAATCATTAAAGTATTAAATAAATACTAAAACAGTTCAGAAAAATATAAAAATTTTACAGTAATTAATATTGTATGAAATAATGATTTCCTAATAATTTCATAATTTTTCAATACTGTGTACTATTTAAAACCATTTTCCTAAGTATTTAAGCATGTAAAAATGCATTTTAATGATTATTTCATATAAATAATTGTTAAAATCTGTAAATAATTATAATTGGGCAAATTATTATTTTAATAAGAAATTATTAAAATCTGGCCTAAATTGAAAATATAAATTAATTATGCAAAGTAATTAATTCAATTTAAAATTCATTTAACAAATGAATACCTTAATATTATAATCAAAATGAATTATTGTTAATTCATCTAATATAAGAATATGTGTCTAATTATTTGTATTAGTACTCTATTCTCGTTTAGCAGTTCCTAAACCAAAACTATTAATTATATTAGGTTCTACGCCATTTTGACCCGAACCGTCTATCGTACGACACACGCATTTCGTTTTGGGACTAATGTGAGTAATCTACCCCATATTTTATAATTTTCAATACTTTTGGGGTGTATCATGTGGTTCTAATATGTTCCAACTTCATTTTATTGTTTTATCACAATTGAGACATTGTTGGGACATTTATACGTGAGTCATTAATTGTATAACTATTGTTTGTTTACGCTACATGTACTTGTAGTGCATTATCATTTTTAGTCTAATCTCCATGACTATGCCCGTATTCTTGAGGTACGTTATGGACAATAATAACGCTATTGGGTTGACCACCCCGCCTTGGGACGCTAAGGTGATTGATCGCACGTGGTTGAGTGTGTATGATGATTAGATGCTCCATCCTATATATATATATATATATATATATATATATATATATATATATATATATATATATACATATATGTATATATAGGGTGAGGACTTATTGTTGTTGTTATCATTTGTTAATCAATTTTTGATTTATAAACCGTTATCTCAAATACAATTGTTTGCCGACTTCAAAAGAAAACAAATTTCCAATTATAAAGGTTTCAACTTCACAATTTTCTCTACTAAAATTAGATTACTCACCAACTCTCGTAGTTGACCTGTTTTTTACCCATGATGCAGATTTGAAGAATGAAGTTGATGAAAAATAGGTTGTGCCTTAGAAATCCACAAGACTATTTAAATTTGATGTAATAAATGTTGTTCGTATTTGGATTTGTATTTATATGTTGTGGATCTTGTTTGCATACTTAGTACTTAATTGAATCTAATCATATTATAACATAGTTGTCATGAGACTTTGAACAATATATCACGCCTTGATCATGGTTTAACTAAGGAACCTAGAGATCATGGTAAAACCAGGCATATCGACAGAAAGTACCATTTCATCAGGCATAGAGTAGAAGAAGGCCATCTTGCAGTAAAGAGGGTGTCATCTGAAGATAACCCAGCAGACCCCCTCACAAAGTGTCTGAGTAGGGCTAAGCATATTCAGCATGCTCAGAGCCTAGGACTGAAAGATGATATTAGTTTTAGTAGTTAGATTAGTCTAGTTCATAAACTTGTTACAAAGTAAATGTAATTGACTTTTGGTGATTAAATAATAAAGTATTATTTATGAGTTTGTTTACTGCCTTTTGTCAATTGTTTATTATTGTGTTTCATTTTTGCATGTTTTTACTTCCCAAATAATATGATTATTCAAGCTCCACAGTCGCTCGTACTTTTGGAAGTAAGTAGTGAATTAAGACTGTCGTGAATTGGATTGCAGATTGTCTAAGGATAGACATGGCAATAGAATTGCTGCAATGTTCATGAGTACTCAGAAATTGAGATTTGAGTATTGGATAAACCCTCGCTCAGAGTATCACTTCATGGAATTCATCACGAGTAATACTGAGACGATAATATCTTATAATCTTGAAACGAAGATATATGAGTTGTAATTTACAAAGTCGGTTGTACATTGATGATACGAAAACGCATCAGTAACTTGGTGTTATAAAACGTATTGTCATGTATAATTTGATGAGTAAAAGATACAAGCATATGAGTCAACGTTTATTCGTTCCTTTTGCCCTAACCGGAAAAGCGATATCTGTGGGCCCCTCGATGATTTGGTGTTGACTTATGTTCTGGGCCCAGCCAGGATTAAATTGATGTATTCAATTAGAAGTCCTAAATCATCACAAAATAGAAATCGGGAAACATAGATTATGGACAAAGAGATTGATTACATTCCATGTCTTATGTCTGGGGATATCCTGCAGAACGAAGGATTATATGATCACTTATCTAAGGACACGTAACTGACTGGGTCAGAGTTCAGCAGCAGCTTTTGGAAGCTATAATTTGCTAGTCAAATTTAGAAGTCATACTAGCAATTATAGTTACAGACTTATCCAAGTGGGAGACTGTTGGATTAGGTGTCTAAGCCCATAACTATAATTGGTATATACTTGAATCGATAGCAGCACAATCCTTTTGGGTTGCCCTCAAACCTAGCAACTGGACAAGGAAATTATGAAAAGAGAGATATTGATTTATTATAAGATTAATAAATTAATATAAATGATTTATTAATATGTTAAAAGATTAATATATTAATTAGAAATCATAAGGTTTAATTAATAGTTAGCCAGAAATTAATTAGAATTAATTTTGGGGTTAATTGTATTAATTATAAAGTGCAGGGACTAGTTTGCAATTATCAAATAGTTGAGTGGAAGGCTCCAGAACCTCCTTGGAAGGAGGTGAACGAAATCTATAGGGGAAACCCTAAGGATTTCGTCCAAGGGGCTTGGATAAGACCTTTGGATTAGCTTAGGCCCCAAGCAAAGGAGTATTAGGGTTTTCCCTAAACCCTAGATCCCTCAGCTATATAAGGAGCCTCCCAGCTCCTAAATTTGACCACTTCTTTCTTTGTGAAACCCTAGGGCCGAATTTTGCATACCATACTCTCTCTCCTTCTAGTTTCCTTCTTGCTAGCTTTTGGGTGTGACTCCATTATAGGCATTACATTTGTGGTGCTAGGCTTCCAAGAAGATCAAGTTCAAGAGGATTAACAACTGTTTGCTATAACAATTGAAAGGTATGTAATTCTAAAACCCTAGTTTGTTAATTTCGAAAATAACCTCTCTCCTCTAGGGTTCTTGTTTTGCAATTCAAAGTTATATGTTCAATAGTTAAAACATAGATCCAAAGTAGGTTGCATGTGAACTTAGGAATTGTTTTTCTAGTTTATTTGTTTCTCCTAAAACCCATCAAGATTTTGGTCCGTCCGACAGTGTTTCTCAAATTCGACTTGAAACTCAAAGAGAAGGATGGTTGTAGACGGTGTTTCTGAGAGAAAAAGAAGTGGCGGTCGACGGTGGTTAGAAAGATTTTGGCTAGCAATAGCTTGGGCCGGAAGGTTAACCATTAGGTTATCTTTTCTGATTTGTTTTATTTTCAGTTCGTTCAGTAATAAACATTTTTCTAGATCTATATATTTCTTATTTTGAGTTCATTATATATGTTATTGCATTTTGGTTCTTAGCAATCATCAATTTATAAACATCCAAAACCCTCAAAAACTACAAAGAATTTTGCACATTCATTATCAGGGTCACTAAGCAAAAAGCAAGCTCAACTGCTCCTCCTTTTGCTTGGCTTTCTGTAGTGTTCTGTCAACTTCCTTATCTCCCTGTCTGATGTCTTTTGAGCAACTTTAGCATCTTCTTTAATCTTCATCTGGGCAGTCCGCTCTTCTGCCAATTGATGTTCAAGCTTCAAAGTTTTCTCCTTCAGCTTTGTCTCAACCTGTCCACCAGTGAAACCATATATGCCAAATATATATATATATATATATATATATATATATATTAAAAAGGTACAAATCCAAAACATGATACCCAATTTGGTGTGTGTTATGTTATTTGCAATAACATAGTAATGAACATGCACCTTATGTATCTCATCGTCTGATTTCTTTAGAGCAACTTTATAATAATCATGTAAGAATGACATTTCTAATATTAGCTTAAATTGCTTGTTTCTTGCTAAAATCTTTTGTTCATCATCAACTTCCCTTGTCCATTTTCTGTCAAGAAGAAAATAATGTGGGTCTGAATGAATTGTTAAATTATAAATTTGCAATAACATAATAATAAGTTTGACCTTATTTATCTTCTCGTCTAATTTCTTTTGAGCAGCTTTAGCATTCTATTGCATCTTCAGCCGAGCAGTCCGTTCTTCAGTCAAATATTAGTTCAAGCTTTGAAGTTGTCTCCTTGAATTTCAACTCAACCTGCTAATCAAAAATACCACAAATTAGAACTCTAGCAAAAACATGATAGTTGCTACACCATTTGGCATATAGTCTTTGAAATATATACAAAAGTAATAAAAGCCAAGATAATCATGTAAGGATAACTTTTCAAAGAATAGCTTAAATTTCTTGTCAGTTGTCACACAGTGATATGATCTCATCATTGGTTCGTCAAGTTCATTGGTCCATTTATGTAAAGCAAATATTGTTGGTGTGAAAATTGCAAGATCTTGTCAGAATAGGTCAAGTGTGAATTTGCTATAACATATACTACATTGAATAATAAGTTTTACCTTCAGTATCTTCTGGTTGGTCATCAGTCGATCATCCCTCTCTTCTGCCAATAGTTGTTCAAGCTTCAAAGTTGTCTCTTTGAGTTTCAAATCAACCTATCAATCAATAACATTACACTCCTAATCTATTTTAAAAGTGGTATCGACTACTTAGATAATCATTTATAGTTATTGGCCACACACTGATATGTGTTGGTGTAACCTTGCAAGGTCTATCAATTATCATAATGGTCAAGTAAACTGCACTGACATATTAATATAATGATGATAATAATAAGTTTCACCTTAAATTCAGTAAATAATTCATTGGTATATGGTTTTCCTCCATTGTTCTCTGAAACCATCTTTACAAGAGAAAGAAGCTTTTGTACTTGATTTGATCTCTTAGTTGGATCTTTTGTCTTGTTATCAAAAAGTACACACCGATTCCCACACATACAAAGAGTTTCCTGAAACAATAAATGATTGTCAAATGTCAATAAACTTGTCATTGTAATTATACTAGTGGAAACAAAACAAAATAAAAATGACATGAGCATAAGCATAGAATCGTCAAGAGCATACAACTTTAGGAAAAAATTCATGTAGGAGTAAATTTAATAAACATATACACAAGAAATGTTCACTAATTATTGGCATACATCACCTATAATGATTTGGAAGAATCGTGCAAAAATATTCTAAGCTCTCATCATCGTCTTCAAGTTCATCCCCATCAGTAAAAACTATTATCATTTAATCGTATATTTTTCTTCCAAACAAAGTGAACAACCTACTTATCACAACTTTTTCATCATCTGAAAAGCGACTTCCAATGCAGTTGTTTTCAACTCAGAAGTAGTTGTTACAGCAGATGAACTGCGTTTTGATGTGAACATTTGCATTCCAAGGATGCTATTCCCAGTAGCACTTTTCCCATTTCCAGTCTTTCCAATCAAAACAAGAGTGCAAGGCCATATAAACTCACAATCTTCTTCAAATGGATATCAATTGCTGATCTATTATGGATCCTGGGGTATCCTGGGATACCCCTCAAAAAAAATTTAGTAGTGTTAATTTTTTCGGAAAAATTCGTTATATGTTGCGGTTTTATATCAGAAAAAAATTGGGCTACCCTAAAAAATTTCAGGTTATTTCTAAATGGACCAAAATACAAATTAGCCCAAATGGTCAAAAAAATTTAAGCCCACACGAATTAATTTATTGAAAAAAAGAGGTATTAAGCCCAATAAAAGAAAAAAAAGGACGTAATCGGTATTAGGACTTGGGTTATTCGATCGTTACTTCGTGATTCATCAATCATCAGTCGACTTCTCAATTGTCGACTTCCAAGCTCCAAATCGAAATCGTCTTCTGACTTCTGCCCTTGGTGTTGCGATCGTCGACATTGGAACATCAACCATTCTCAATTGCAAAATTTCGGGCACCTCCTCCGCTCCTCGGCTCTTCCATCACAATGAAACAAGTTAGTATAACCAAAATACTCATCCCTATTATGTATTTAGGTTAATTCAAATTCTAATTTTTTGTTATTATGTTTGAAAAATTAGAAATTAACAATTAACTTTGTTAAATTAGGGACTTAGGGTTAATACTTAATGATTATGTAACACCCAAAATTTCAACCAATTTAAACCTTTAAAAACATTTCAACCATTAAAAATCATTACAAATTTGTTTTCAAAATGTATAATATTAGAGTTTTTCCCAGAAACATAGACAAAACATGAGGAGCTGTACGATCATGCCTTCGCCTTGCCGCGGTCCCCTGATGTACCTGAAACAATAAACTAAAACTGTAAGCCCGAGAGCTTAGTGAGTTCCCCCAAAATACCGATACACATACAGTCCACATAAACATATCATAACAAACGGAACAACATGCAATGGGTCCATAGCTTTACAAGCTGGATTACCCCTGGGCCCTCAGTACGAGTCTGAAATGCCTACCGGGCCCTCAGCTCGTATCTGGAATACCATCGAGCCCTCAGTATGAGTCTGGAATGCCTACTGGGCCCTCAACTCGTATCTGGAATGCTCTCGAGTCCGCAGTATGAGTCTGGAATACCTATTGGGCCCTCAGCTCATATCTGGAATACTCCCGAGTCCTCAGTATGAGTCTGGAATGCCTACCGGGCCCTCAGCTCATATCTGGAATACTCCCGGGTTTGTTGGTTACCGCACGGAGCAGTATCACCTCAACCCATCCCACATAACATATCAACATATAACATAATTACTGAGTATGCAAATATTCATATAACAACACAGGTAGTCCTACAGATCTACCTAACTGACATAACCACTAGCATGCAACACTAACTCATATTCAACATCTAATACTGCTAAAATAACATAACCAATGGGCCGGCCTTGGTGCCTTAGACCCCTTAGTATAGTGAGGATAACTCACCTCGCAACTGTCGTCTGAAACTAGAAGCTCAACTCTCGGATCACCAACATGAACTCCTCCACCTATAGTTACCATAACACCCTTTTCATAAATCTCCAAATTACCAGAATACCCTCAGAAGTCAACTGGTCAACTCTTGGTCAAAGTCAAAGTCCACAGTCAAAGTCAACAGTCCATGTTGACTCGACTCGTCGAGTTTGTTCACCGACTCGTCGAGTCCTTCCTGAACTCGAGAAGTCGTGAAATCCTTGATTGGCTCGTCGAGTTCCCTTTTAACTCGCCGAGTTCATATGTGTCCAAGAATTGGGAGAAACCCTAGCCGACTCGCCGAGCCTCCGAACGACTCGTCGAGTTCAAGGCAATCTTCAACGGACTCGCCGAGTTTGTTCATCAACTCGACGAGTTCACGACCATCTTCATATGACTCGCCGAGTTGACAATGCAACTCGCCGACTGTGACGCCCGTGTTTCTAGGCTAGGCATTAATATTGACATAATGGTCTAGGTTAACATTTGTAACTCATTTAGAAGAAATGAAAAGGAATTATGTGAATTTTATGTGAATTATGTGTTTTATGCTTAATTATTAGGGTTTAATTAATTAAAAATAAAAATGAGTGTCAAAATTAAATATTAGATAAAGCCAATATCTATTAAGAAACTTGTAGTGGGCGTGACAAGGATTACAGATATATAAAGAATGCCGAAATCCGAGTTATAACGAAGAAGTTATGACCTGTCGAAGTTTCACGATAAACCGGCACGGTGCTTCATGAGTTAGTAATTGATGGGTTTTGAGCATTCTAACACTTCCTAAGTGTACACAACCCTAATAACCTTGGATCTATGTTAGTCTAATAATCATGCAAAGTTGAATTCCAAGGTTATATTCCTATCTAGCATAGATGGGGAACATTTTTAACTTGAATGAAAGATAGAATAACTTACCTTGTTGTTGATTATGATCCTTGAAACCTTGTGAGCCTAGCACCCCAAGTGTGATGCCTCAAATGCTTCACACAACACCAAATGCAAAGGAGTAAACTTTGAGAGAATCTTACACTTGCAAAATCGGCTCTAGCCCTCTTGTTTCTTAGTGTCGCCGATTTTGGTGGAGAACATGTTGCTTATATAGTGTGTCACATCTAGGGTTACACCATGTAAACCCTAATGTGGCATGACTCTTCATTTCCATGACCATGGGTTTGTAACTCCCATGGAGCCTCCATGGAGCATTCAATGGGTTTAACCCAACTTGATTATCCATGGAGCCTTTTAGCCCACTATACAAGATATGGAAGATTTACATAATCTACCCATATATTTAATTAATTATCTTTTGATCACTTAATTAATTCTAAATTAATTCTTGATCAAACTAATTAAATAATATTATTAATATATTAGAACTTATAATATATTAATAAACCATAAGTGTTATTTCTCTCATTTTAGTTTATCCAATTGCATGGTGCCATGCAACCCAAATGGACCATGCCGGGTCGGGTCAAGTACATACCAGAAATAGTTATGGACTTATACACCTTATCCAACAGTCTCCCACTTGGATAAGTCTAATAACTATAACTGCAATACTTCAGGAACCGATCGGCAATCGTAGCTCTTTCAAGGTCTCTCGGAACTGAGAAGATGATGATACACCATTTAAGATAAGTGATCATATAATCCTCTGTTCTAGATATCAGCCGGACAAATACATGGAACATTGTCTTACTTTGTGTCCAACAGTTTGTTTCCCGATTTCCGATTTGTTTGACAAAGAACTTAATTGAACACATCAACTTAGTTCTGACCGGGCCCGGTACATAGGTCAAAACAAAATCATCGAGGGGCCCAGATATCAGCTTCTAATCCAAGAAGGAACAGATAAACTTCGACTCATATGTTTGTTCTACCACTCATTGAATTATACACAAAAGCATGTTTTATAACATCGAGTTACCAATGCGTTAACGTACAATCAATGCATAACCAACTCATAAGTAACAAATCATATCTCTAGGTTTGAAGACTTATATGATATTACCGTCTCACGATCACTCGAGATAAATTCCATGAAGTGATTCCTGTGAGCGTGGGTTGAGTCCAATGCTCAGAACTTATGAGCACTCATGAGTGTTGTAGCCATGTCCAACAACTTAGACCTCTGCAACCAATCATGACAGTCTTGATTCATACCTACTTCCGACATATGACCGACTGTGGAGGTTCGAATAATATGATATACCAAACATAATTATTCTGGAAGTCAAAACATGCAAAAGAAATATAGTAAACGATCGACAAGAGATAGCAACACTTTACTCATAAATAAAACACCTTTTATTCATCATCTAATGTCAATTACACTTTACAAATTTCAAGGTTATCTAACTACTAAATCTAATATCATCCTTCAGCCCTATGCTCCGAGCATGCTGGAGATGCTTAACCCGAGTCAGTCCCTTCGTGAGGGGATCTGCTGGATTCTCATCCGATGATACCCTCTTTGCCATGAGGAGTCCTTCTTCTATTCGATGTCTGATGAAATGGTATTTTCTGTCGATGTGTCTGGATCTCCCGTGATCCCTTGGTTCCTTGGCTAAGGCAACTGCACTTTCACTATCACAGAAAATTTCCATTGGCTCTTTAATAGCTGGTACAACTCCAAGGTCTCCAATGAAGTTCTTCAGCCATATCGTCTCCTTTGCTGCCTCGCTAGCTGCTATATACTCTGATTCGCAAGTTGAATCAGCTACTGTCTCTTGCTTGGAACTCTTCCAAGAAATTGCTCCTCCATTTAAGGTAAAGACCCAGCCTGACTGAGAGCGGAAATTATCCCTATCAGTCTGAAAGCTAGCATCACTATACCCTACAACTCTCAAGTCTTCACTCCCACCGAGGGCAAGGACCCAGTCCTTAGTCCTCCGTAGGTACTTGAGGATATTCTTTACCGCAGTCCAGTGTGCCTTGCCAGGGTTCCCCTGATACCTGCTAACCATGCTCAAAGAAAAGGCTACATCAGGTCGAGTACACGTCATAGCATACATGATCGATCCTACAGCCGAAGCATAAGGTATTCGACTCATTTATGCTATCTCAGCCTCAGTACTAGGGCTTTGTGTCTTACTCAATCTGGCATTACTCTGGATGGGTAACTCTCCTTTCTTGGAGTCCTGCATGCCGAATCTCTTCAGCACCTTATCCAAGTAGGTACTCTGACTAAGTCCAATTAGTCTTTTACTCCGGTCTCTCAAGATCCTTATCCCTAGAATATAGGCAGCTTCTCCTAGGTCCTTCATAGAGAAACACTTCCCAAGCCAGGACTTAACTTCCTGCAGAGTTGGGATGTCATTTCCTATGAGTAGTATGTCATCCACATACAATACCAAAAAGCTAACTATACTCCCACTAGCCTTGGCATATACACAAGATTCATCTTCACTCCTAGAAAAGCCAAATTCTTTGACTTTCTCATCAAAGCAAAGATTCCATCTGCGAGGTGCTTGCTTTAACCCATAAATGGATTTCTTAAGCTTACACACTCTATTAGGGTACTCTGTATTGACAAAACCCTCTGGCTGACTCATGTAAACATCCTCAGCCAACTTTCCATTAAGGAAAGCAGTTTTGACATCCATTTGCCATATTTCATAGTCATGAAATGCAGCTATGGCTAACAGAACCCTAATAGACTTAATCTTGGCCACTGGAGAAAAGGTCTCATCATAATCAACTCCCGGAGTTTGTGAGAAACCCTTTGCAACCAGTCGTGCCTTATAAGTGTGTACATTACCATCCATGTCGGTCTTCTTCTTGAAGATCCATTTGCACCCTACAGTCTTACGACCTGGTACATTCTCAACCAAGTTCCAAACTTGATTGTCATACATAGACTGTATCTCGCTGTCCATTGCCTCTTTCCACTTGGCTGACTCAGGGCCTGCCATGGCTTCCGCGTAACTGTTAGGTTCATCCAGACCTATCAGTGTCTCATCACTAATAAGTGTATCACCTTCCGCAGTAATATGGAATCCATAGTAATGCTCAGGTGCATTCCTAACCCTTGTGGAACGCCTCAGAGGTACAGACTTGTCAATTGGCTCAACAGAAGTTTCCTCCTCAAGTTGAGTGCTAGGGTTTGAAGTTCCTTCACCACTTGACTCTTGAATTTCTTCAAGGTCAACTTGCCTCCCACTGTCTCCTTGGCTTATGAACTCTCTCTCTCGAAAGAACGCCCTCCTAGCTACAAAGACCACATTCTCACTAGGTCTGTAGAAGAGGTAACCAAAGGATTTCGGTGGGTAGCCGATGAAAATACACCTCTCACTTCGAGGTTCGAGCTTATCATGAGTCTCGCGTCTCACGAAAGCCTCGTAACCCCAAATCTTAATGTGGTCTAGTTTGGGTACTTTACCAGTCCACATCTCATGAGGAGTTTTGGCAACTTTCTTTGTGGGAACTAGATTAAGGATATGGGCGGCAGTCTCTAAGGCATACCCCTAAAATGAGATTGGTAGCGAAGCTCGACTCATCATGGAACGAACCATATCCAACAAGGTTCGATTACGCCTCTCAGCTACACCATTCAACTGCGGTGTCCTGGGAGGTGTCAATTGTGAGACAATCCCACATTCCCTAAGATAGTCGAGGAACTCTGAACTAAGATACTCACCGCCTCGATCAGATCGAAGCATCTTAATATTCCTGCCCAATTGATTCTCTACTTCCTGTTTAAACTCTTTAAACCTCTCAAAAGTCTCTGACTTATGCTTGATTAAGTAGACATATCCATATCTACTGTAATCATCAGTAAAAGTCAAATAATAACGATTAGCATCCCTTGTGGCATGTTTGAAGGGCCCACACACATCCGTGTGTATAAGATCCAACAAACCTTCACCCCTCTCACAAGAACCTGTGAAGGGTGACTTTGTCATTTTTCCAAGTAAGCATGATTCGCAACTATCATCTGACTTTAGGTCAAATGACTCCAATACTCCATCCTTTTGGAGTTGGCCTATGCGTTTCTTGCTTATATGTCCAAGACGACAATGCCATAATGATGCTTTATCCAAGTTATTATCATTAACAGAATGAATACACAATACATTATTTCCTAAGTTATCAACCACAGATACAGTTTCATACACACCATTACAAGGTAATGCTTTAAAATAAAGAACATTATTAAAGAAAGCATTAATCGAACCAAATTCATTATCAAATGAAAAGGTGAAACCTTGTTTATACAATGCATGAAAGGAAATAATATTTCTTGCCATTTCTGGCGAATAACAACATTTATTCAAATCTAAACTAAACCCACTACTTAGCGATAAAGTATAAACTCCAATCTTGGTGACAGGTAAAGCTTTCCTATTCCCCATGATTAAGTTTATTCTTCCATGCTCCACATTCTCACTTCTTCTTAGTCCCTGCAAATCAGAACAGATATGAATACCACAACCGGTATCAAGGACCCAAGAGTTTGAATGGGGTGAGTTATTAGATAAGATAGTGTAAATACCTGCATGGTTGGGTTTAACTTTCCCATCCTTCACATCTTGCTGGTACTTTGGGCAGTTCCGCTTCCAATGTGACTTTTCATGGCAATAGAAGCATTCAGCCTCTTTAGGGTCAGAAGAAGGAGTGACAAAACCTTTCTTGGTTCCACTTGAAGAAGAGCCATCAAGGGTCCTAGCCTTGGTACCCTTCGAAGAGCTCTTCCTCTTCTTCCCTCTACCTTTCCCGATTGCCAAAACCGGGGAGGAGTTTGGAGTAGGAGAGTAGGAGTGTTAACAACCGACTTACCCTTAAGACCTGTTTCTGCGGTCTTGAGGAGTCCCTGAAGTTTGCTGAGTGTGACCTCTTCCTTATTCATGTGATATGTCATGCGGAATTGATCATAGCACGATGGTAAGGAGTGCAAAATGATATCTATTGCAAGCTCCTCAGGGAAGTTCACATTAAGCTTCAGCAACCGATCCACATACCTTTGCATTTTCTGCATGTGGCTCGTGACGGATTCCCCGTCCTTCATCATGGTTGTTATGATAGAGCATATGATTTCATACCTCTCTTGTCGTGCACTTTGATGGTATCTTTCCATCAGATCTTGGTGCATTTCAAAAGGGTAGAAGTCCTCATAGGACTTTTGGAGTTCCGCTGTCATGGTGGCCAACATGATGCATGCCACTTTTGTAGCATCCCTTTCATGTGCCCGGAAGTCAGCGATCTCCTGGGGAGTTGCAGTGGTCTCATCAATCTCCTTAAGCTCCTTGTCAAGGACATATTCTTTGTCCTCGTAGCGGGTAATCATCCTGATGTTTTTGATCTATTCATTGAAGTTGGATCCATCAAAAGTGACTGTCCCACACAAGTTCATAAGGGTAAAGGAGCCATTAGGATTAGAGCCAGAAGCAGCATTGTTTGAAGACATCTGAAAGAAGAGAACAAGATTAGTTTAGATATTAAGAGAGTCCTTAATAAAACACCCAAATGTAATATTAAGGCTAGGATCCAATCACAATATATTATAACTTAGAAGAGGTATGGCGTAATCCAAGCTATAACATATTTGAAAGGTAGGTGAATGACGATTCACCAATTTCCACCATGAAAAACGAAATATAGATATTAGGTTTTTAATTGGTTCTTAGAAATCCCTAGATTCTTTTGAGATTCAATGAACTTTTCAAAGGCATGTTTCAATCTCGAGTGTGCCCTCCAAGTTTTGTGACTGGGATACCGAAGATCACAAAACGAGGTGTGAAGTAACCATGCAAATCACTTGGTACCCTCAAGGTTTATCACTCAATCGATGTGCCGGTAAACCACACACGCTCCACCGATGCTATGGTAAACCTTAATTCACCCTTTACCTACCTTGTTAAGTCCAAGTTAGTGTGCCGGTTAACCACACACGCTCCACCAACAACTTAAACAAAGTGTAAAGTGTAATTTCATGGATTAGCACCTTATTCACATTTTCCTAAAGTAACTAAGATTGGGAATTTAACAAAAGCATTTAGTTACTTTATAATATTCATCATACTTTTAATGAGAATTTATAAGTCCTTGTCTTACCCGTTCGGCTAACGAACCTCCACCGATCAAGGAAGCGGTGGGTGAGAGTGGACACCCATTAAGTTGCCATTTTATAGGCAACAACCTTATACCCCCCTTATAGACCGGCTTCGTGAATGAGGCGTACTAGCGGTAAGACGACTTGACGTTATACATATATATATTAGTAACTTATAAAATTACAAAGTATAAGGGTTGAATTTTAACTTTTAAAATTCTAAGGGTTGGAACTAAAGTTTTAATCAAGACTTTACATGTTCCAAAACTTGAGGGCAAGTTTTGTAAACTTCCAAAACTTTTCATTTCTTATAACTTATGAATTAATTGAGTAATAAAAATGAAGACTCTTCATTTTTATAACTCTTGTGTTCTTTTAATGGCTTTAATAAAAGTGAGACTTTTGGTTTTCCAAAACTTGAGGACAAGTTATGGACTCCATTAAAACACATTATGATCATGAATTAAACTACCATGAGGGTTACAAACAATTCCTATGATCATCTAATCTTCATAAGTTCAAGAACATGAATATGAACACTTTCAAGAATCAAAAATTACACTTAAAAAAAACTTGTAATTTTAATAATTGCCATTGTAAATGGATTAGCATAAACATTACACCATCTAAAACAAGCTTTAAAACATCAAAACAGTTTAGGGTAATGTTTCTAGTCCATTTCCAGCAACAAATGTGCAAACTTTCATACGAGCAGAAAACAGAAAAACGATTTTTTTTTCAAGTTGTTTGCACAAAAAAAAAAAAAAAACAACAAACGAACCTGGGCTCTGATACCACTGATGGGTTTTGAGCATTCTAACACTTCCTAAGTGTACATGCAACCCTAATAACCTTGGATCTATGTTTGACTAATAATCATGCAAAGTTGAATTCCAAGGTTATATTCCTATCTAGCATACATGGGGAACATTTTTAACTTGAATGAAAGATAGAATAACTTACCTTGTTGTTGATTATGATCCTTTAAACCTTGTGAGCCTAGCACCCCAAGTGTGATGCCTCAAATGCTTCACACAACACCAAATGCAAAGGAGTAAACTTTGAGAGAATCTTACACTTGCAAAATCGGCTCTAGCCCTCTTGTTTCTTAGTGTCGCCGATTTTGGTGGAGAACATGTTGCTTATATAGTGTGTCATATCTAGGGTTACACCATGTAAACCCTAATGTGGCATGACTCTTCATTTCCATGACCCATGGGTTTGTAACTCCCATGGAGCCTCCATGGAGCATTCAATGGGTTTAACCCAACTTGATTATCCATGGAGCCTTTTAGCCCACTATACAAGATATGGAAGATTTACATAATCTACCCATATATTTAATTAGTTATCTTTTGATCACTTAATTAATTCTAAATTAATTCTTGATCAAACTAATTAAATAATATTATTAATATATTAGAACTTATAATATATTAATAAACCATAAGTGTTATTTCTCTCATTTTAGTTTATCCAATTGCATGGTGCCATGCAACCCAAATGGACCATGCCGGGTCGGGTCAAGTACATACCAGAAATAGTTATGGACTTATACACCTTATCCAACAGTAATATAGATCATAAGTTAAATAGTGGGTGTGTGATGAAAGGTGAGTTGGATAGATGAGATGATCAGTGATATAGATCATGAGTTGAGAGTGAGTGGTGAAATATGAGAAAAGCCCTTACTCAAACGTTGGCGTGAGTGGTGCAATATGAGAAAAGCCCTTACCCAAATGTTGACCCCCGTCATTCAACAGAGTATGGATGACAACCATGGACTGTTCTAGACAGTCTGTGGAACACTAGCAGGCTCGCAACCTGTAGGTGTTAATAGACTAGAGTGTTCATTCGTTGACCGTAAGACTAAGAAGTTGCGACACAAAGTGGTCGATTTAGTGCTTGTGCATTGGAAACATACGAATGGGCCAAATCTCAACTGGGAAACGGAGAGTGACATGATGAGTCGCTACCCGTATTTGTTTGCTGATGTGTGATTCCGGGGACGGAATCATTCTAAGGGGGAGAGAGTTGTAACGCCTGTGTTTCTAGGCTAGGCATTAATATTGACATAATGGTCTAGGTTAACCTTTGTAACTCATTTAGAAGAAATGAAAAGGAATTATGTGAATTTTATGTGAATTATGTGTTTTATGCTTAATTATTAGGGTTTAATTAATTAAGAATAAAAATGAGTGTCAAAATTAAATATTAGATAAAGCTGATATCTATTAAGAAACTTGTAGTGAGCGTGGCAAGGATTACAGATATATAAAGAATGCCGAAATCCGAGTTATAACGAAGAAGTTATGACCTGTCGAAGTTTCACGATAAACCGACACGGTGCCGAATGTCGTAAAAAATGAGTTTTTGATAAACTACTTTTTAGCCTTAGTGATCTAAACGAAACCCGTAGTGTTCGTTAAACCGAGAGTAGGTATAAAAAGAACTCCCAAATCTGACTTCGTATGAGGAAGTTATGATTTTTCGAAGTTTCAGCTTAGCAGTAGACAACTAAAAACTCGAATTTTAGATCGAGCGATTTTTAGCCGAAACGACCTAAATGAGAATCGAAGGTCTCGTCATTTATAGCACAACGGTAAAAAGTCTGACAAAAACGGACGTCAGATGAAGAAGTTATGAATTTTTAACGGATTTCCTGTCCCGGTCTGTTAAAAATAATAATATAAAAATAAAAGTCAAAATTAGCCGACAAAGTCTAAATGAAAGTTGTAGAGCGTAATTTTACCTACGCGTGCATATAAAGAACGTGAAAAACGGAGCTCGTATGCGAAAGTTATGGATTTTAGAAGTATTGGCGCGAAAACCGAGAAATTTCGCATAGGTGGCTTCAGCCACGTCACCTTCGCTGAATGAGTGCCACGTGTCCGAAATTGGTGATTCATGCGAGCCACGTGTCCGAAATGAGGCTGAGTCATCCGAGCTGCTGAAGCGGTCCAATGCCTGTCCGACGCGTGTCTACTATCACATGTCCGAAGCCCTCGCAGCGAGCCACGAACCCTCTACCTCGGACCACTAGGCCTGCCTTGGTCCAATCAGGAGCTGCCAGCAGCCACTTCGCACGCGTAACCCATGTGAGAGCACCTGCGCACCCTCGCCTGTGGACCCCACCTCCCAAGCCGACTTCGGACTCCTATAAATAGAAGGGTCATGCGAGATTGCCCGGGTAGTTTTGGAAATTGGGCATTTTCACCCCTTTTTCAATATTTTAGCCATTTTCGCTTCTCCCGATGCCCCGAGATCATCTCCAATGCTCGGAACACGTCCCGGAGTGCCCGAGAAGCCCGGGAAATTTATTTTTTCGGTTTCAAAGCCCGACCCTCGCAGAGCCCGGTTTCTCAATAAAACTCCCGGTTTTTATAGAAACGATCGTTTTAGGCAACGAAGTGCTGCCCGATTATCGTTAAATCAAGTGAGTGTATAGTCACTTTCACCTTACACATAGATATGAAGTATTTACCTTAAAATACGTGCTATGTGTAAATATATTAATTGTTTATTTGAGGTGACTGTTGAATTGATGTTTTATACAAGTTTTAAACTGTATATATATTTTTATCTACAAATATGTTAGGTAAAACATGGGTAGATGAATTAGATGATGTGTGATGAAATAAAAGTGATGAGAGGTATCGATGTTTAAGATGATCTAGTTATCTAGCAGAGTATAGACAACGGCCACAGACTATTTTAGATAGTCCATTGGAACGTTAATAGACTTGTAATCGGTACGTATGTTTGAACTATATGTTCATAAAGTGTTCTTGAACTATATGTTCCTTAGGTGTTTTTGAATTATGTGTTCATCCGTTAGTTCTTCTTTTTGACACTATTATGTGTCGGGGTACGGGAGCGTACGGGAGTACTTTATCAGTATTTTCCCTATACTTTTATTTGGAAGAGCTTTGGAGTCTTTGTTCTTTTATGAAGTGATCGGATGAGCTTCATGAGTTAGTGATATAGATCATAAGTTAAATAGTGGGTGTGTGATGAAAGGTGAGTTGGATAGATGAGATGATCAGTGATATAGATCATGAGTTGAGAGTGAGTGGTGAAATATGAGAAAAGCCCTTACTCAAACGTTGGCATGAGTGGTGCAATATGAGAAAAGCCCTTACCCAAACCTTGACCCCCGTCATTCAGCAGAGTATGGATGACAACCATGGACTGTTCTAGACGGTCTGTGGAACACTAGCAGGCTCGCAACCTGTAGGTGTTAATGGACTAGAGTGTTCATTCGCTGTACTCTATTCCCCTCATGAGTGCCTTTAGTGCATGTATGGCTGGGGAAACCCCTTAGTATGTTCATCAGCTGTATGGAAAAACCATTGACATGTATTGTGGGGGGGGGGGGGGGGAAACCCGTGGGAAATACCGTCGATGAATAAGAGCTATGAACTTAGCATATGGAAAACCCATTGACATGTATTGCGGGGGGGGGGGGGGGGACACCCGTGGGAAATACCATCGATGAATAAGAGCTATGGATTTAGCACATGGCAACGATGTGACTTCATGTCTTATTTGACATAAATTGCAGAGGGAAGCAATGTTGTCACTTTATAGGTTGTTTTATGTTAGGATGTCTTGTTTGACATAACTTGCTGAGGGAAAGCAATGTTGTCACCCTGATGTTTGTTTTATTTGACATAACTTGCTGAGGAACCCCCAAAGCAATGGTGTCACCCCTAGTGATAATCCTTAGGCTAGGTCCCTTGTGATAGTTGTTTTAGGGACGTAAAGTGAGGATAATGGGAATGGGTAATTAGGGTTATTTTGGTTGATGAAATTAATAAATTTATTGTTGATTGAGAACTTAATAAGTTTATTATATATTGTGAGTTAAAAACCCTATATGCTCACCAGGCTTCCAAGCCTGACCCACTCAGTTTATTTGTATCACAGGTATCGATACGAAGTTGCTTTACACTGAGAGATTAAAAGAGAAGTAGATCACTAGTGTAAATGAATGTAAGTTTTGTTTATGCTTATGTTTTTGTATTGACAATGACATCCCAATGGTTTAAGTGTATAAAATACATTTCTTCGGAAATGATTTGATAACATATTTATTATGTTTTTCTGGGAACAAATTCCGCAACACTTTTAATCAAATGATTATTCTGAAATTATTTCAAAAGCAAAAATTACACCGGTCTTTTCTGGCCGTGAATTTTGGGATGTCACAGTTGGTATCAGAGCATTAGTTTAAGCGAACTAGGAATTTGTAGGATTTCTAGACTTAAACTTAGAATGCTAAGTGATGATTGTGAGATGAGTGTCTGCTATATTTTAGACACGAGCACAAGTTTATTTTAGGAAAGATGCCTAAAATGTTTTATGTGTTAAATATTTTATGTTAGAGCTATAAGGATGCCTTATATGCTATTATTTGTTCGGATCTATGGTCTGTTGCCGACCGGATCTGGAAACCTTATGTGTGTAGGATTCTAAGCGTATGATTACGAGATTAGAACTAACATGTAAACGTTTCGAAGTGATAAGGAGATTTATACGTTTATCGTAAATAAAGGTTTCCTATCTTAAATTCTCACCTAGTACACCGAACGTCTGCTTGGGTGTACAAAACGTTATGGTGAAGACTTGTAGAGAATTGAGTAGATGGAGGAAATGAAAAGCTTATGATAGTGAATGATACCTATCAGAAGATATCGTAAGAGTGATATCTTGTCTTTAGAATATGTTTGATAAAATAATGAAACGTTTAGAGGAGTATGGTACGTCTGAAGTACACCTTCGATTGGCAGGATGATGGAACGATTGGTGTAATTCTTGAAGTTGTCCCATCGTTTGGAATTTCCATCACCAACCAAGTTGAAGTAGAATTGATGATTGCAGATACGCATGGAAGAAGTCCTAGTAGAGTCTAGGAAAATTTTATGATTAGTTGAACACATTCGTATGTGTTAAATTGTTTTGTGATTTTAGGACTTGGGGACTGCGAGACAGTACTTGGGACGAGTATGAGTAGGTGTGAATAGTAGTAGAGATCTATACTACTGGAAGCACAAGACTCACACTTGGATCAGGAAAAGTCATAAGGTTACCAAGGAACTCGTAATTGATTCCATCTTATTCTAGTCTGTCGTTACCATCGTTTCGGTAATGACTAAGAAGATGATTGTTATTCCGACCCTAGTGGTCATATCAAATTGAGTCCGACGACGATGAGTTTGTTACGTGGTTCAGAGAACCAAGTTCGATGTAGTAGTTGACTTAAGCCGAATCGAAGTAAAGGATGATCAAAGTGATCAATAGAAGTATCGCGTTCGTTGTTAAAGAAGTTGGGTTAGGTTGTGTTCTGACCCAAAGGGATAAAGTGATAGCGTATGCATTGAGGCAATTGAAGGAGCATGAAAAGAACTACCACACTCATGCTCTGGAGTTGGCAGTGGTAGTATTCGCCTTAAAGATAGGGAGGATCTATCTTTATGGTACTAAATGCAAACTTTTCACTAATCATAAGAGTCTTCAATATCTCTTTAATCAGAAGGAACTGAACATGAGGCAACGACGCTGGCTAGAGTTACTCAAGGACTACGACTGTGAGATACTTTACCACCCTGGTAAAGCAAATGTTGTTGCTAATGCTCTCAGTCGGAAGGTAAATCTTGAAAGGAAGAGGCCAAGAGCGTTGAGAATTGAAGTTGTCTCTACAATTGTGGAAAGTATAAAGAAAGCTCAGGAGGAAGCTTTAGAGAAAAATGACCGAAAGGAGGAACGTTTGGGATGAAACGTTGGTGTTTGATACGAACGGTCAAGGACTGAACGTATTCAAAGGTAGGATTTGGGTACCTAAGAAGGGAGGAGTAAGAGATCTTCTGATGGAAGAAGCTCACAAGACCATGTACTCGATTCATCCCGGCAGTACAAAAATGTATAGGGATCTAAAACCCTATTACTGATGGCCAACGATAAAGCTCGATGTTGCTAAGTATGCGGCCGAGTGTGTAACATGTGCTAGGGTTAAGGCACAACATCAGAAACCGTATGGGAGTTTAGAACCTTTACCTGTACCCATGGGTAAATGGGAAGGTATCACTATGGATTTTGTGACTAAACTGCCCAGAACAAGGAACGGTCACGACATGATTTGGGTGGTCGTTGATCGCTTCACTAAGAGTGCGCATTTCATAGCAGCCAACGAGAAATGGTCTATGGATAAACTTGCGAATTCTTACGTGAAGGAAAGTGTGAGGCTTCACGGTGTTTCGTTAACGATTGTATCCGATCGTGACAACCATTTTACCTCAAGGTTTTGGAGGAGTCTATAAGAGGAATTGGGTACCAAGTTGTGTTTGAATACAACTTACCATCCACAAACCGATGGTCAGAGCGAACAAACAATTCAAACATTGGAGGATATGCTGAGGGCATGTACCCTGGAATTTCCAAGGTAACTGGGGTAAACACTTACCTCTAGTAGAATTTTCCTATAGTAATAGTTTCCACTCAAGCATCAAGATGGCACCTTATCACGCTTTGTATGGGGAAAAGTGTCGAATGCTGTCATGTTGACTGGAAGCTGAGGAAAAGCAGTTTATGGGACTTGAAATAGTCCATTAGACTGCTGAAAAGTTGAAAGTGATTAGGGAAAGGATGTTAGCTGCTCAAAAGAGCTATGCTGACAAGAAAAGACAACCGATATCATTCGAAGTTGGAGATTCGGTTTTAGTTAAAGCCTCGTCATGGAAGGGACTTATAAGGTTTGGTAGAAGGGAAAAGTTGAGTCCAAGGTTTATTGGACCATTTAAAGTTCTTCAGAAGATCGAGAATCAAGCTTACGAGCTAGAATTACCGGAAGAACTGGAGGGTATTCATAATACCTTTTATGTGTGTTATTTGAGAAAATTTACGGGAGATGTGCCCGACATAATTCCCATTTCTGAATTAAGGTTGGATGAAAACAAGAGGTTGATTGAATAACCTGAGGAAATCGTTGACCGTAAGACTAAGAAGTTGTGACACAAAGTGGTCGATTTAGTGCTTGTGCATTGGAAACATACGAATGGGCCAAATCTCAACTAGGAAACGGAGAGTGACATGATGAGTCGCTACCCGTATTTGTTTGCTGATGTGTGATTCCGGGGACAGAATCATTCTAAGGGGGAGAGAGTTGTAACGCCCGTGTTTCTAGGCTATGCATTAATATTGACATAATGGTCTAGGTTAACCTTTGTAACTCATTTAGAAGAAATGAAAAGGAATTATGTGAATTTTATGTGAATTATGTGTTTTATGCTTAATTATTAGGGTTTAATTAATTAAGAATAAAAATGAGTGTCAAAATTAAATATTAGATAAAGCTGATATCTATTAAGAAACTTGTAGTGAGCGTGACAAGGATTACAGATATATAAAGAATGCCGAAATCCGAGTTATAACGAAGAAGTTATGACCTGTCGAAGTTTCACGATAAACCGACACGGTGCCGAATGTCGTAAAAAATGAGTTTTTGATAAACTACTTTTTAGCCTTAGTGATCTAAACGAAACCCGTAGTGTTCGTTAAACCGAGAGTAGGTATAAAAAGAACTCCCAAATCTGACTTCGTATGAGGAAGTTATGATTTTTCGAAGTTTCAGCTTAGCAGTAGACAACTAAAAACTCGAATTTTAGATCGAGCGATTTTTAGCCGAAACGACCTAAATGAGAATCGAAGGTCTCGTCATTTATAGCACAACGGTAAAAAGTCTGACAAAAACGGACGTCAGATGAAGAAGTTATGAATTTTTAACGGATTTCCTGTCCCGGTCTGTTAAAAATAATAATATAAAAATTAAAGTCAAAATTAGCCGCCAAAGTCTAAACGAAAGTTGTAGAGCGTAATTTTACCTACACGTGCATATAAAGAAAGTGAAAAACGGAGCTCGTATGCGAAAGTTATGGATTTTAGAAGTATTGGCGCGAAAACCGAGAAATTTCGCATAGGTGGCTTCAGCCACGTCACCTTCGCTGAATGAGTGCCACGTGTCCGAAATTGGTGATTCATGCGAGCCACGTGTCCGAAATGAGGCTGAGTCATCCGAGCTGCTGAAGCGGTCCAATGCCTGTCCGACGCGTGTCTACTATCACATGTCCGAAGCCCTCGCAGCGAGCCACGAACCCTCTACCTCGGACCACTAGGCCTGCCTTGGTCCAATCAGGAGCTGCCAGCAGCCACTTCGCACGCGCAACCCATGTGCGAGCACCTGCGCACCCTCGCCTGCGGACCCCACCTCCCAAGCCGACTTCGGACTCCTATAAATAGAAGGGTCATGCGAGATTGCCCGGGTAGTTTTGGAAATTGGGCATTTTCACCCCTTTTTCAATATTTTAGCCATTTTCGCTTCTCCCGATGCCCCGAGATCATCTCCAATGCCCGGAACACGTCCCGGAGTGCCCGAGAAGCCCGGGAAATTTATTTTTTCGGTTTCAAAGCCCGACCCTCGCAGAGCCCGGTTTCTCAATAAAACTCCCGGTTTTATTAGAAACGATCGTTTTAGGCAACGAAGTGCTGCCCGGTTATCGTTAAATCAAGTGAGTGTACAGTCACTTTCACCTTACACATAGATATGAAGTATTTACCTTAAAATACGTGCTATGTGTAAATATATTAATTGTTTATTTGAGGTGACTGTTGAATTGATGTTTTATACAAGTTTTAAACTGTATATATATTTTTATCTACAAATATGTTAGGTAAAACATGGGTAGATGAATTAGATGATGTGTGATGAAATAAAAGTGATGAGAGGTATCGATGTTTAAGATGATCTAGTTATCTAGCAGAGTATAGACAACGGCCACAGACTATTTTAGATAGTCCATTGGAACGTTAATAGACTTGTAATCGGTACGTATGTTTGAACTATATGTTCATAAAGTGTTCTTGAACTATATGTTCCTTAGGTGTTTTTGAATTATGTGTTCATCCGTTAGTTCTTCTTTTTGACACTATTATGTGTCGGGGTACGGGAGCGTACGGGAGTACTTTATCAGTATTTTCCCTATACTTTTATTTGGAAGAGCTTTGGAGTCTTTGTTCTTTTATGAAGTGATCGGATGAGCTTCATGAGTTAGTGATATAGATCATAAGTTAAATAGTGGGTGTGTGATGAAAGGTGAGTTAGATAGATGAGATGATCAGTGATATAGATCATGAGTTGAGAGTGAGTGGTGAAATATGAGAAAAGCCTTACTCAAACGTTGGCATGAGTGGTGCAATATGAGAAAAGCCCTTACCCAAACCTTGACCCCCGTCATTCAGTAGAGTATGGATGACAACCATGGACTGTTCTAGACGGTCTGTGGAACACTAGCAGGCTCGCAACCTGTAGGTGTTAATGGACTAGAGTGTTCATTCGCTGTACTCTATTCCCCTCATGAGTGCGTTTAGTGCATGTATGGCTGGGGAAACCCCTTAGTATGTTCATCAGCTGTATGGAAAAACCATTGACATGTATTGTGGGGGGGGGGGGGGAACCCGTGGGAAATACCGTCGATGAATAAGAGCTATGGACTTAGCATATGGAAAACCCATTGACATGTATTGCGGGGGGGGGGGGGGGGGACACCCGTGGGAAATACCATCGATGAATAAGAGCTATGGATTTAGCACATGGCAACGATGTGACTTCATGTCTTATTTGACATAAATTGTAGAGGGAAGCAATGTTGTCACTTTATAGGTTGTTTTATGTTAGGATGTCTTGTTTGACATAACTTGCTGAGGGAAAGCAATGTTGTCACCCTGATGTTTGTTTTATTTGACATAACTTGCTGAGGAACCCCCAAAGCAATGGTGTCACCCCTAGTGATAATCCTTAGGCTAGGTCCCTTGTGATAGTTGTTTTAGGGACGTAAAGTGAGGATAATGGGAATGGGTAATTAGGGTTATTTTGGTTGATGAAATTAATAAATTTATTGTTGATTGAGAACTTAATAAGTTTATTATATATTGTGAGTTAAAAACCCTATATGCTCACCAGGCTTCCAAGCCTGACCCACTCAGTTTATTTGTATCACAGGTATCGATACGAAGTTGCTTTACACTGAGAGATTAAAAGAAAAGTAGATCACTAGTGTAAATGAATGTAAGTTTTGTTTATGCTTATGTTTTTGTATTGACAATGACATCCCAATGGTTTAAGTGAATAAAATACATTTCTTCGGAAATGATTTGATAACATATTTATTATGTTTTTCTGGGAACAAATTCCGCAACACTTTTAATCAAATGATTACTCTGAAATTATTTCAAAAGCAAAAATTACACCGGTCTTTTCTGGCCGTGAATTTTGGGATGTCACAGTTGGTATCAGAGCATTAGTTTAAGCGAACTAGGAATTTGTAGGATTTCTAGACTTAAACTTAGAATGCTAAGTGATGATTGTGAGATGAGTGTCTGCTATATTTTAGACACGAGCACAAGTTTATTTTAGGAAAGATGCCTAAAATGTTTTATGTGTTAAATATTTTATGTTAGAGCTATAAGGATGCCTTATATGCTATTATTTGTTCGGATCTATGGTCTGTTGCCGACCGGATCTGGAAACCTTATGTGTGTAGGATTCTAAGCGTATGATTACGAGATTAGAACTAACATGTAAACGTTTCGAAGTGATAAGGAGATTTATACGTTTATCGTAAATAAAGCTTTCCTATCTTAAATTCTCACCTGGTACACCGAACGTCTGCTTGGGTGTACAAAACGTTATGGTGAAGACTCGTAGAGAATGGAGTAGATGTAGGAAATGAAAAGCTTATGATAGTGAATGATACCTATCAGAAGATATCGTAAGAGTGGTATCTTGTCTTTAGAATATGTTTGATAAAATAATGAAACGTTTAGAGGAGTATGGTACGTCTGAAGTACACCTTCGATTGGCAGGATGATGGAACGATTGGTGTAATTCTTGAAGTTGTCCCATCGTTTGGAATTTCCATCACCAACCAAGTTGAAGTAGAATTGATGATTGAAGATACGCATGGAAGAAGTCCTAGTAGAGTCTAGGAAAATTTTATGATTAGTTGAACACATTCGTATGTGTTAAATTGTTTTGTGATTTTAGGACTTGGGGACTGCGAGACAGTACTTGGGACGAGTATGAGTAGGTGTGAATAGTAGTAGAGATCTATACTACTGGAAGCACAGGACTCACACTTGGATCAGGGAAAGTCACAAGGTTACCAAGGAACTCGTAATTGATTCCATCTTATTCTAGTCTGTCGTTACCATCGTTTCGGTAATGACTAAGAAGATGATTGTTATTCCGACCCTAGTGGTCATATCAAATTGAGTCCGACTACGATGAGTTTGTTACGTGGTTCAGAGAACCAAGTTCGATGTAGTAGTTGACTTAAGCCGAATCGAAGTAAAGGATGATCAAAGCGTTCAATAGAAGTATCGCGTTCGTTGTTAAAGAAGTTGGGTTAGGTTGTGTTCTGACCCAAAGGGATAAAGTGATAGCGTATGTATTGAGGCAATTGAAGGAGCATGAAAAGAACTACCACACTCATGCTCTGGAGTTGGCAGTGGTAGTATTCGCCTTAAAGATAGGGAGGATCTATCTTTATGGTACTAAATGCAAACTTTTCACTAATCATAAGAGTCTTCAATATCTCTTTAATCAGAAGGAACTGAACATGAGGCAACGACGCTGGCTAGAGTTACTCAAGGACTACGACTGTGAGATACTTTACCACCCTGGTAAAGCAAATGTTGTTGCTAATGCTCTCAGTCGGAAGGTAATTCTTGAAAGGAAGAGGCCAAGAGCGTTGAGAATTGAAGTTGTCTCTACAATTGTGGAAAGTATAAAGAAAGCTCAGGAGGAAGCTTTAGAGAAAAATGACCGAAAGGAGGAACGTTTGGGATAAAACGTTGGTGTTTGATACGAACGGTCAAGGACTGAACGTATTCAAAGGTAGGATTTGGGTACCTAAGAAGGGAGGAGTAAGAGATCTTCTGATGGAAGAAGCTCACAAGACCATGTACTCGATTCATCCCGGCAGTACAAAAATGTATAGGGATCTAAAACCCTATTACTGATGGCCAACGATAAAGCTCGATGTTGCTAAGTATGCGGCCGAGTGTGTAACATGTGCTAGGGTTAAGGCACAACATCAGAAACCGTATGGGAGTTTAGAACCTTTACCTGTACCCATGGGTAAATGGGAAGGTATCACTATGGATTTTGTGACTAAACTGCCCAGAACAAGGAACGGTTACGACATGATTTGGGTGGTCGTTGATCGCTTCACTAAGAGTGCGCATTTCATAGCAGCCAACGAGAAATGGTCTATGGATAAACTTGCGAATTCTTACGTGAAGGAAAGTGTGAGGCTTCACGGTGTTTCGTTAACGATTGTATCCGATCGTGACAACCATTTTACCTAAAGGTTTTGGAGGAGTCTATAAGAGGAATTGGGTACCAAGTTGTGTTTGAATACAACTTACCATCCACAAACCGATGGTCAGAGCGAACAAACAATTCAAACATTGGAGGATATGCTGAGGGCATGTACCCTGGAATTTCCAAGGTAACTGGGGTAAACACTTACCTCTAGTAGAATTTTCCTATAGTAATAGTTTCCACTCAAGCATCAAGATGGCACCTTATCACGCTTTGTATGGGGAAAAGTGTCGAATGCTGTCATGTTGACTGGAAGCTGAGGAAAAGCAGTTTATGGGACTTGAAATAGTCCATTAGACTACTGAAAAGTTGAAAGTGATTAGGGAAAGGATGTTAGCTGCTCAAAAGAGCTATGCTGACAAGAAAAGACAACCGATATCATTCGAAGTTGGAGATTCGGTTTTACTTAAATCCTCGTCATGGAAGGGACTTATAAGGTTTGGTAGAAGGGGAAAGTTGAGTCCAAGGTTTATTGGACAATTTAAAGTTCTTCAGAAGATTGAGAATCAAGCTTACGAGCTAGAATTACCGGAAGAACTGGAGGGTATTCATAATACCTTTTATGTGTGTTATTTGAGAAAATTTACGGGAGATGTGCCCGACATAATTCCCATTTCTGAATTAAGGTTGGATGAAAACAAGAGGTTGATTGAATAACCTGAGGAAATCGTTGACCGTAAGACTAAGAAGTTGTGACATAAAGTGGTCGATTTAGTGCTTGTGCATTGGAAACATACGAATGTGCCAAATCTCAACTGGGAAACGGAGAGTGACATGATGAGTCGCTACCCGTATTTGTTTGCCGATGTGTGATTCCGGGGACGGAATCATTCTAAGGGGGAGAGAGTTGTAACGCCCATGTTTCTAGGCTAGGCATTAATATTGACATAATGGTCTAGGTTAACCTTTGTAACTCATTTAGAAGAAATGAAAAGGAATTATGTGAATTTTATGTGAATTATGTGTTTTATGCTTAATTATTAGGGTTTAATTAATTAAGAATAAAAATGAGTGTCAAAATTAAATATTAGATAAAGCTGATATCTTTAAGAAACTTGTAGTGGGCGTGACAGGGATTACGGATATATAAAGAATGCCGAAATCCGAGTTATAACGAAGAAGTTATGACCTGTCGAAGTTTCACGATAAACCGACACGGTGCCGAATGTCGTAAAAAATGAGTTTTTGATAAACTACTTTTTAGCCTTAGTGATCTAAACGAAACCCGTAGTGTTCGTTAAACCGAGAGTAGGTATAAAAAGAACGCCCAAATCTGACTTCGTATGAGGAAGTTATGATTTTTCGAAGTTTCAGCTTAGCAGTAGACAACTAAAAACTCGAATTTTAGATCGAGCGATTTTTAGCCGAAACGACCTAAACGAGAATCGAAGGTCTCGTCATTTATAGCACAACGGTAAAAAGTCTGACAAAAACAGACGTCATATGAAGAAGTTATGAATTTTTAACGGATTTCCTGTCCCGGTCTGTTAACAATAATAATATAAAAATTAAAGTCAAAATTAGCTGACGAAGTCTAAACGAAAGTTGTAGAGCGTAATTTTACCTACGCGTGCATATAAAGAACGTGAAAAACGGAGCTCGTATGCGAAAGTTATGGATTTTAGAAGTATTGGCGCGAAAACCGAGAAATTTCGCATAGGTGGCTTCGGCCACGTCACCTTCGCTGAATGAGTGCCACGTGTCCGAAATTGGTGAGTCATGCGAGCCACGTGTCCGAAATGAGGCTGAGTCATCCGAGCAGCTGAAGCGGTCCAATGCCTGTCCGACACGTGTCTACTATCACATGTCCGAAGCCCTCGCAGCGAGCCACGAACCCTCTACCTCGGACCACTAGGCCTGCCTTGGTCCAATCTGTTGGATATAGTGTCTAAGTCCATAACTTTATTTGGTATGTACTTGACCCGACCCGGCATGGTCCATTTGGGTTGCATGGCATTGCAATACTTGGATAGACTAAATGAGAGAATAAGGCAGTTATGATTATTAATATATTATAAGTTCTAATATATTAATAATAGTATTATTTAATTAGTATTGATCAAGTATTAATCTAGTATTAATTTGGTGATCAAAGTGAGACTAATTAAATATATAGGGTTGATTATGACAATCATCAATTCTTTTATGGTTGATTAATGATCCATGGTTTATGGGTTTGGTTATAACCATATGGAGCTCCATGGATAGTCCATGGGAGTTACAAATCCATGGGTCATGGGAAATCAAGAGTCATGAAAATTAAGGGCATTCATGTGTAAACCCTAATTGTGACAACACTATAAAAGGAACCCTATGGCTAGCAAAATGATGAGCTAGTGGACCTAGTGTTACTAGAGAGGGCATAACCGATTTTGAGGCTAAGTGACATTCTCTCAAGTTATTCCAAGTCTTGTGGTGTTGTGTGAAGCATTTGAGGCACAACATTTGGGGTGCTAGGCTCACAAAGTCTTGAAGGAATCTAAGCAACAACAAGGTATGTATTTCTACTAGTTTTTATGTTTTATGTAATCCCCATGCCATGCTAGTTAGGAAATAACCTTGAAAAAGAAATTTGCATTTATATAGAGAAAACATAGATTCAAGGTTATTAGGGTTGCATGTACACTTAGGAAGTGTTAGAATGCTCAAAAACCCATCACAATCAGGAGCTGCCAGCAGCCACTTCGCACGCGCAACCCATGTGCGAGCACCTGCGCACCCTCGCCTGCGGACCCCACCTCCGAAGCCGACTTCGGACTCCTATAAATAGAAGGGTCATGCGAGATTGCCCGGGTAGTTTTGGAAATTGGGCATTTTCACCCCTTTTTCAATATTTTAGCCATTTTCGCTTCTCCCGATGCCCCGAGATCATCTCCAATGCCCGGAACACGTCCCGGAGTGCCCGAGAAGCCCGAGAAATTTATTTTTTCGGTTTCAAAGCCCGACCCTCGCAGAGCCCGGTTTCTCAATAAAACTCCCAGTTTTATTAGAAACGATCGTTTTAGGCAACGAAGTGCTGCCCGGTTATCGTTAAATCAAGTGAGTGTATAGTCACTTTCACCTTACACATAGATATGAAGTATTTACCTTAAAATACGTGCTATGTGTAAATATATTAATTTTTTATTTGAGGTGACTGTTGAATTGATGTTTTATACAAGTTTTAAACTGTATATATATTTTTATCTACAAATATGTTAGGTAAAACATGGGTAGATGAATTAGATGATGTGTGATGAAATAAAAGTGATGAGAGGTATCGATGTTTAAGATGATCTAGTTATCTAGCAGAGTATAGACAACGGCCACAGACTATTTTAGATAGTCCAGTGGAACGTTAGTAGACTTGTAATCGGTACGTATGTTTGAACTATATGTTCATAAAGTGTTCTTGAACTATATGTTCCTTAGGTGTTTTTGAACTATGTGTTCATCCGTTAGTTCTTCTTTTTGACACTATTATGTGTCGGGGTACGGGAGCGTACGGGAGTACTTTATCAGTATTTTCCCTATACTTTTATTTGGAAGAGCTTTGGAGTCTTTGTTCTTTTATGAAGTGATCGGACGAGCTTCATGAGTTAGTGATATAGATCATAAGTTAAATAGTGGGTGTGTGATGAAAGGTGAGTTGGATAGATGAGATGATCAGTGATATAGATCATGAGTTGAGAGTGAGTGGTGAAATATGAGAAAAGCCCTTACTCAAACGTTGGCGTGAGTGGTGCAATATGAGAAAAGCCCTTACCCAAACGTTGACCCCCGTCATTCAGCAGAGTATGGATGACAACCATGGACTGTTCTAGACGGTCTGTGGAACACTAGCAGACTCGCAACCTGTAGGTGTTAATGGACTAGAGTGTTCATTCGCTGTACTCTATTCCCCTCATGAGTGCCTTTAGTGCATGTATGGCTGGGGAAACCCCTTAGTATGTTCATCAGCTGTATGGAAAAACCATTGACATGTATTGCGGGGGGGGGGGGGGGGAAACCCGTGGGAAATACCGTCGATGAATAAGAGCTATGGACTTAGCATATGGAAAACCCATTGACATGTATTGCGGGGGGGGGGGGGGGGAAACACCCGTGGGAAATACCATCGATGAATAAGAGCTATGGATTTAGCACATGGCAACGATGTGACTTCATGTCTTATTTGACATAAATTGCAGAGGGAAGCAATGTTGTCACTTTATAGGTTGTTTTATGTTAGGATGTCTTGTTTGACATAACTTGCTGAGGGAAAGCAATGTTGTCACCCCGATGTTTGTTTTATTTGACATAACTTGCTGAGGAACCCCCAAAGCAATGGTGTCACCCCTAGTGATAATCCTTAGGCTAGGTCCCTTGTGATAGTTGTTTTAGGGACGTAAAGTGAGGATAATGGGAATGAGTAATTAGGGTTATTTTGGTTGATGAAATTAATAAATTTATTGTTGATTGAGAACTTAATAAGTTTATTATTTATTGTGGGTTGAAAACCCTATATGCTCACCAGGCTTCCAAGCCTGACCCACTCAGTTTATTTGTATCACAGGTATCGATACGAAGTTGCTTTACATTGAGAGATTAAAAGAGAAGTAGATCACTAGTGTAAATGAATGTAAGTTTTGTTTATGTTTACGTTTTTGTATTGACAATGACATCCCAATGGTTTAAGTGAATAAAATACATTTCTTCGGAAATGATTTGATAACATATTTATTATGTTTTTCTGGGAACAAGTTCCGCAACACTTTTAATCAAATGATTACTCTGAAATTATTTCAAAAGCATAAATTAAACCGGTCTTTTCTGGCCGTGAATTTGGGGATGTCACATCGAGTCCTTACCGACCTTCATCCATGCAGACCCTTTTTAAACCATGCCAAGGTTCCAGATTACAGATCCAAGCTTCTAAGGCATGTTTATCAAGTAAAGTTGCAAACTTTACTCACATGCAATGCCCTAAAGGCTCTAAATGACCAATCTAAGCTTCTAATGGAGCTTTACACCTTAGGAGAGTCTCATCCTTGCAAGAGCTGGAAGCTTTATGGACTTAGGACTAAAAAGAGGTTTAGATCTGAAGTTTTAACTTCAGATCTAGCTCTCTGTGACATCCCCAAAATCACGGCCAGAAAAGACCGGTTTCATTTATGCTTTTAAATAAAATCAGAGTAATCCTTTGATTAAAATAGTTGCGGAATTTGTTCCCCAAAACAAAATATGATAAAATAATATTTACCAAAGCATTTCATAAAGGAATTCATTTTCATAAAGCCACTGCTACTCCTGAAGAGTTTGCGGAGTTTGTTACACATGAAAAGGATGCTACTAAAGTAGCATGCATCATGATGGCCACCATGACTCCTGAACTTCAAAAATCCTATGAAGATTTCTACCCCTATGAGATGCACCTGGATCTGATGGAAAGGTACCATCAGAGCGCGTCAGGAGAGGTATGAAATCATCTCCTCCATGATAACCGCAAGGATGAAGGATGGTGAACCCATCACCGGTCACTTGCAGAAGATGCAAAGGTTCGTTGACCGGTTGCTGAAGCTAAATGTTGACTTTCCTGAGGAAATGGCGATTGACATCATTCTTCATTCCTTCCCTCCAAGTTATGATCAGTTTCGTATGACTTATCATATGAACAAGGAGGAAGTCACACTTAGCAAACTTCAAGGACTCTTAAGGACAGCTGAAAATGGCCTTAAGGGTAAAGCGGTTGCTACTTCTACTCCTTCAACAGCCCCTGTTCTGGCTATTGGGCAGGGAAAAGGTAAGAAGAGGAAAAGCCCTTCGAAGGGTACCAAGGGTAATACTCTTGATGGTTCCTCTTCAAGTGGGACAAAGAAAGGTCCCATTACTCCTTCTTCAAACCCAAAGGAAGCACAGTGCTTCTATTGCCAGGATAAGGGACACTTCAAGCGAAGCTGCCCCAAATATCTGCAAGATCTAAAGGATGGGAAGGTTAAACCCACCCATGCAGGTATTTACACAATATTGTCTAACAACTCATCTAATGCTAATTCTTGGGTGCTTGATACAGGGTGTGGTATTCACATTTGTACTGATTTGCAGGCACTAAGAAGAAGTGAGCAAGTGGAGCACGAGAAGATAAACTTAGTCATGGGCAACAGGAAAGCATCACCTGTTACCAAGATAGGAGTTTATTCTTTATTGCTTAATAATGGGTTAATGTTAGATTTGAATAAGTGTTGTTACTCGCCCGAAATGGCGAGAAATATTATTTCTTTTCATGGCTTGTACAAACAAGGTTTTTCATTTTCATTTGATAATAAAAATGGTGCTATTAATGTTTATTACAATGATGTACTTTACTTTAAAGCATTACCTTGTGATGGTGTATATGAAGCTGTGAATGTTGTAGACAATCTAGGAAATAATGTGTTGTATATTGATTCTTCAGATAGCTTGGATAAAGCATCCTTGTGGCATTGTCGTCTTGGACATGTTAACAAGAAGCGCATAGGCCAACTCCAAAAGGATGGAGTCTTGGAATCATTTGACCTCAAGTCAGATGATAGTTGCGAGTCTTGTTTACTTGGAAAAATGACAAAGTCACCCTTCACAGGTACTTGTGATAGGGGTGAAGGTTTGTTGGACCTTGTACACACGGATGTGTGTGGGCCCTTCAGAGTTGCTACAAGGGATGCTAATCGCTATTATGTGACTTTTACTGATGATTACAGTAGATATGGATATATTTACTTAATCAAGCATAAGTCAGAAACCTTTGAAAAGTTCAAAGAGTTTAAGCAGGAAGTGGAGAATCAATTAGGCAGGAACATCAAGATGCTCCGTTCCGATCGGGGAGGAGAGTATCTTAACATTGAGTTCCTTGACTATCTTAAGGAATGTGGGATTGTCTCACAATTGACACCTCCCAGAACACCACAGTTGAATGGTGTAGATGAGAGGCGCAATCGAACCTTGCTGGATATGGTTCGTTCCATGATGAGTCGAGCTTCGTTACCAATCTCTTTCTGGGGGTATGCCTTAGAGACTGCCGCCCATATCCTTAATCTAGTCCCTACTAAAAAGGTTGCCAAAACACCTCACGAGATGTGGACTGGGAAAGTTCCCAATTTGGACCACATCAAGATTTGGGGTTGTGAAGCTTTCGTGAGGCGTGAGACTCATGATAAGCTTGAACCTCGAAGTGAGAGGTGTATTTTCATCGGCTACCCACAGAGATCCTTTGGTTACCTCTTCTACAGACCCAGTGATAATGTGGTCTTTGTAGCAAGAAGATGAGTCTTTCGTGAGAGAGAATTCATAAGCCAAGGGGACAGTGGGAGGCAAATTGACCTTGAAAAGCTTCAAGAGTCAAGTGGTGAAGGAACCTCAAATGCTATCGACCAACCTGAGGAGGAAACTCCTGTTGATCCGATAGATGAGTCTGTACCTCCAAGACGTTCCACTAGGGTGAGGAACACACCTGATTTTTATTATGGTTATCACATCACCACTGAAGGTGATACGTTTATTTGTGATAGTACACTAATAGATTTGGATGAACCTAATAACTACAGGGAAGCCATGGCAGGCCCTGAGTCTGCTAAACGGAAGGAGGCTATGGACAGCGAGATTCAGTCCATGTATGACAATCAAGTTTGGAACTTGGTTGACAATGTACCAGGTCGTAAGACAGTTGGGTGCAAATGGATCTTCAAGAAGAAGACCGACATGGATGGAAAGGTACATACTTACAAAGCGCGACTGGTTGCGAAGGGCTTTACTCAAACTCCGGGAGTTGACTATGATGAGACCTTCTCACCAGTAGCGAAGATTAAGTCTATTAGAGTATTGTTAGCCATAGCTGCATTTCATGATTATGAAATATGGCAAATGGATGTCAAAACCGCTTTCCTTAATGGAAAGTTGGCTGAGGATGTTTACATGGCTCAACCAGAGGGTTTTGTCGACATAAGATACCCTAATAGAGTGTGTAAGCTTGATAAATCCATTTATGGATTGAAACAAGCATCTCGCAGATGGAATCTTTGCTTTGATGAGAAAGTCAAAGAGTTTGGCTTTTCTAGGAGTGAGGATGAGTCTTGTGTGTATGTCAGGGCTAGTGGGAGCATAGTTAGCTTCTTGGTGTTGTATGTGGATGACATACTTCTCATAGGAAACGACGTCCCAACCTTGCAGGAGGTTAAGTCCTGGCTTGGGAAGTGTTTCGCTATGAAGGACCTTGGGGAAGCTGCCTATATCCTAGGGATAAGGATATTGAGAGATAGGAGTAAGAGACTAATTGGACTTAGTCAAAGTACTTACTTGGATAAGGTGCTGAAGAGATTCAGCATGCAAGAATCCAAGAAAGGAGAATTACCAATCCAGAGTAATGCCAAGCTGAGTAAGACTCAGAGTCCGAGTACAGAAGCTGGGATAGCTGAAATGAGTCATATACCATATGCTTCCGCTGTGGGCTCAATCATGTATGCTATGACTTGTACTCGCCCTGATGTGGCCTTTGCTTTGAGCATGGTCAGTAGATTATTGGATAAGGTGTCTAAGTCCATAACTTATTTGGTATATACTTGACCCGACCCGACATGGTCCATTTGGGTTGCACTTCACCCAAACTGTTTACGGATAATTTTATGAGAATTGTATACTTACGATTTATTAATATATTATAAGTTATAATATATTAATATAAAGTCATGTTATTTAATTAGTTTTAATCTTGAATTAATTATGAATTAATTTAGTGATTAAAAGGAAGACTAATTAAATCATGGGCTATTATATTTATATGGTGTGGGCTAATACTCATTTGTTAATGGGCTAAGCTTATGTGGAAGTCCATGGATGATCCATGGAGCTTTTAACCCATGGATCCTTGGAAAGGAAAAGACATGGGTTATTAGGGTTTCACCCTAACCATACACACTATATAAACAAGCTCATGTTGCATGAAATACGACCCTAGTGTGTGTGTAATAGTGGTGGCCGATTTCTAAGTGTTAGTATACTCTCTCATACATTTTCCAAGTTTGTGGTGATTTGTGATTTCCATTTGAGGTATTCACATTATTGGTGCTTGGCTCTCAAACTCCAAGGAATCAACAATCAATAAAAGGTATGTAATTCATCTAGTTCTTTTATGGTTAAAAGTACCCCATGCCATGCTAGATAGGTTATAAACCTTGGAAAATAATATTTTGCATGTATCTTAGACAAACATAGATCCAAGGTTTAATAGGGTTGCATGTACACTTAGGAAGTGTTAGAATGCTCAAAACCCAACAGTGGTATCAGAGCCTAGGCTTGTTTGTTTGATACTTGATGCAAAATAGTGATAAAAAGTCAATTTTTTGTTGTCTGACTGATGAACTCGCCGAGTCCATAGGGGGACTCGCCGAGTTCATGTGTAAACTCATCCTACTCGCCGAGTAGGTTCGTGCACTCGGCGAGTAGGAGCCTCAGAATGCAGATTTTCGACTTTTGCTGCTGGAAATGGACTAGAAACATTACCCTAAACTGTTTTGGTGTTTTAAAACTTGTTTTAGTTGGTGTAATGGTAGTTCTAATCCATTTACATTAGCTTATATCAAAATTTCATGCTTTGTATGTGTTCATATAATTCTTGAAACTTTGATGATCATGTTGATGTTCTTATGAATTTAGAAGATGATAGGAATTATTTGCTGAATTGTTTAGGATTAATTCTTGATCATTTATGTGTTTTAATGGAGTCCATAATTTTTCCTCAAGTTATGGATATCCAAAGGTCACTTCTTTTAAACATACACTTAAAACACATAAGTTACATAAAATGAAGAGTCTTCATTTTTATGAACCTTTAATTCATAAGTTATGAAATGAAAAGTTTTGGAGAGTTACAAAACTTGCCCTCAAGTTTTGGAATTTGTAAAGTTTCACACACTTTAATAAACTTTAATTCCAAACCCTTAGAGTTTTAAAAGTTAAAATTCAATCCTTATACTATTTATAACATTAATGGTTAATTATTATATATATGTATAAGATCAAGTCGTTTTACCGTTAGTAGGCCTCATTCACGAAGCCGGTCTATAAGGGGGGTATAAGGTTGTTGCCTATAAAATGGCAACTTAATGGGTGTCCATTCTCACCCACCGCTTCCTTGATCGGTGGAGGGTCGTTAGCCGAACGGGTAGGGCAATGACTTTAAATCCTCATTAAAAGTATAATGATTATTATAAAGTAACTAAATATTTTAATTCCCAATCTTAGTTACTTTAGGAAAAATGTGAACTTGGTGCTAGTCCATGGAATTCACACGTTGTACCTTACCAAGTCGTTGGTGGAGCGTGTGTGGTTAACCGGCACACTAACTTGGACTAGTAAGGATCACGAAGGGTGACTTAATGTTTATCATAGATCGGTGGAGCGTGTGTGGTTAACCGGCACATCGATTAGGTGATAATATTAAGGGTACCAAGTGAGTTTGCATGGTTATTCACACCTTGTTTTGTGATCCTCGGCATCCCATTCACAAAACCTGAAGGGCACAATCGAGATTGAAACATGCCATTGAAAAGTTCAATGAATCTCAAAAGATCTAGGAGTTTCAAATCCAATTAAAACCTAATAAATTATTTCGTTTTTCATGGTGGAAATTGGTGAATCGTCATTCACCTACCTTCAAATATTTTATAGCTTGGATTACGGCATCCCTCTTCCAAGTTATATAATATTGTGTTGGGTCCTAGCCTTAATATTTCATATTGGGTGTTATATTAAGGACTTGAATCAACTAACTTGATTTTCTCCCATTGTAGATGTCTGGTTCAGACAACTATGATCTTCCCAAATCGCTTGAAACAAGCTTTCCTCCTGAAGATGATGTCCCTCAACATCATGCTTCACTCCCCCCACCTCCTCCATTTATTCTCCCTGACCCACAAGCCCGAAGACTTGAAAGGTTCAAGATCACTCAAGCTCTACTAGAAATGAAACATAAAGATGGAAGACCTGTGTGCACTCATGTCTTAGGAATGAAGTCACACATAGACAGGTTGAGAATGTTGGGTGCTGTTATTTCAAGGAAGTTCGCTATTGACTGGGTTCTTCAGTCACTTCCTGAGTCATATAGTGCGTTTATTAAAGACTACCATATGACAGATCCTGACATAACCCTAATAGATCTTTCTTATTTGCTTGTTGCTGCTGAATCAGCAATGATTTGGCGCAATGGTCAAGCAAATATTGATGGAAAATCTATTTCTCAAACTTCCATGGACATGGACAATGGTAACATTGGAAGTCCAGAAAAGCTTTCTCGTCCCAATGGAAGGGGATCGGCCTTGGTCAACCCGGTTGACCAAAAGGTAAAGGGAAAGGCTAAGTCTGTGATTGTCTCGTGTACCATTCCCAAAGAGTCTATATGTTTTATTGTCATGAGAAGGGACATTGGAAGCGAAGCTGCCCTGAATACCTGAAATATTTGAAAGCAAGTAGAGACAAAATGTTTGACTCGGCTTCAGGTAAGTCCACTATCTAACTTTGTTAAAGTTCCTAATTGTTGATTCTTATTACATGATGTGACTAGGTTGCATCTTGATGTTTAGAAGGATCGAGCAAAAGGAAGGTTAAAAGAAGAGTGTGTTGAATCTGATCACGAAGATGGATTTCTATCGCATGGTTCGAGGATCGGATTTTGAGCCACTACTTAAAAGTTATGATAGATTGCTAAGAAATATGTAATAGCATAGTTTTCATTTAAAGTTGCATTGTAAGGAATATTTTTCCGCATTTTATAAAGAAATAAAAGTTTTGTTTAGTTTATTTTATATTATATCCCCTTACAATGGCATTTATGGAAATTGATGTTTGTATGTTTCTAGCAATATTGGAAATATGAGTTTGATTCTCTCATATGTGGTAGTGTCTGAATTTACCAAATGAGGAAAGGTTCTCATCACCCAAGCTTCAGTTAGACAGAAACTTGGAATCATACAAGTTGTATGATGAATGAGAATTTTCATCTTTGTAAAAATTGAGACTAATTCATTGATCACATGCATATGTGAGTCAATTGAAGGACTAAGGAATTAGGTACACTGGGTGTGTGCTGGTCAAGGTCCACCACAAAGATCAATTCATCATGATTTACTAAAGATTAGTAAATATGGTTATACTTATAAGGTTAAGTATAATTCTGTAACATTGGAAAAGTTTCAATGTATGGCAGAACGGATGAGAAGAATCAAATTTGGCAGAAAGATAAAAGTTTCTCAAATCTGAAAAGATGGGAGAGTACTTTAGTATCATGTTTTTATGATCATCTTAATGATTATGAAACCATATCACAAATTCATACTCTAAGGACATCTTAGTGCATTGTTATGACTAAGATGAGGGGTCATGAATTGTTGGAATGGTTAAAATCAAAAAGATGGATCATACATGTTTTTATGATCATCTTAATGATTATGAAACCATATCACAAATTCATACTCTAAGGACATCTTAGTGCATTGTTATGACTAAGATGAGGGGTCATGAATTGTTGGAATGGTTAAAATCAAGAAGATGGATCATACTTCGTTCCAAAACAACTCTTAGAGTCATACTCCAAGATTGTAACATTGAGTGACATAAAGTAAGGTTTAAAAAACTTATCAAATGTAGTGTAAAATGTTTTCTACTCCTGTACATTTGAAATTGGTAAGTTGTGATGTCTTGGATAAGACAAAGACCAACTAAGACCAATTGTGTGAAGTGTTTATCTTGATAAGAATCTGCACTATCCCTTGAATATTTGTTTTGTCAAGGAATGGTTCTTGACTAGGGAAACTTATATGTCAAGAGGACAGTGGGAGTCTTAAAGATCCTGAAAGGATTTCAAGATTTAATCAAGAGTAAAACCTGAGTTTTATCACTAGCACACGACTTAAGGTTTGAAACCTATTAAGTTGACATAATTCTTGTTTCTGTGTCTGTTCCTATTAAGTTGACTATGCATATGAGTTCTGTTAGTTCTAAAATGTGTGCATAACAGCTTGGAAGCATTGGTGGGCCTTGTGCTACCAGATGACAAAAAATTAAGATTGAACAAGTTCAATCCATGCAAGGCTGAATTTGTTACTAACCTTGTCTTGTGATTATGGTTTTGACAAATTCACATGGATAGGAACTTATACACCATAAAATCTAAGTGTCATAAGGTTTCTCTCCGATTCATGAAAATGATGGTGAGGAAATGCTTTCACTAAGAAGATTTTAAGTAGATAGCAATTATGATGTCTGCATTCTCAAAGTCGTTAGTGGAGCGTGTGTGGTTAACCGGCACACTAACATGGACTTGTGAGAAATGGCAAAGGTCTAAACAATTAAGACTATGATTACGGCATCCCTTTTCATAGTTCTGGAAATTGTTTAGACATACATGTGAGCTATCTAAGAAAGGGTGTACGAATCTAAATTTCAGAAGTCCAGCTGATTTCTGGAAATATGTCAGAGCTAGTGGGAGCATAAGTGTTATGCTGATAATCATCATGTTAGTGGGAGCATGATTATTATGTTTAGTGTTGCAAGTTAGCAATGTTAATTATAGAAAAACAAAAGTTTCAATTCGTAAAGTTGTAGGGGTTGAAAAAGTTGTTTTGCTATAATTAAGGGAGAGGAAATTATACTTCATTTCAATTCTAAAAGCTTAGATTGAGTTTTAATCATCTTTAGTCAAGGATATATATATATGAATTTTATGTTGGAATGGTTCAACATAAGGAAATTCTATATATATTGCGTTCTCAAATTCGATTATGATTACAGCATCCCTCTTCATAGTCGATTTTTGAAAACATGGAAAATAAAAAAAATATTGTAGCAAAAGACTGATCCAGTATCAGGTCTTTATGTGAGACATCGTGAATCGTGTCCCATATGCTTCGGGTATAGGATCGGTCACATGTGCTATAATATTCATCCTTTCTAAATTTTCCAAATGCTCAGAGCATTAAGAAGGGAAAAGTCTAGAATTGGATAAGACTAAAATGATTAAGCAATTGTCGAGGACTATCTAAGGCTCACCAAAGATTGGTTGCTCAGGGACAGTTGGAAGTATAGTGTTAAATTTTGGAAGGACCATATGGATATATTATGAAAAGAGGTAGCTCTTGTTCAGATATGATAATCAAAATAGGAATATGGAAATTTTCCATATTGGGAGTTGGATATTAAGAATCTATGAGAAAGTTAGAAACTTTTATGCAAGAAGGATGTTCAAAGCAATGTACTTTGAATATGAGAGTTCGTTTCCATAGAGTTGATCTCCTTTGGAATCCTTTGTAATGACTGATGACAAGGTTTTGGTGACCTTGTGCATAATCATTACGAGAGGATCAGTGCATATAAGTTTAAAATCTAACAGTTTTTTTTTGGTAAATGGTAGGAATTAGGAATTCTTACATTTACAATAAGGATTTGGGATTGTGAAATGAGCATCATTGGAATCATGTTCAATTGATCTATTTCACAAAGTAAAGATCATAGACAAACATAGTGTGCATACTTGGAGTATGGCATAACTATTGTTTAGAAAAACAAAGTGTACATGCTAGGAGCATGGGACGACTGTTGTTTTTGTTCAAGTATTAAGTTGATTATTTGAAACATTATACAATGAATAATGTGTAATCAATATGGTGATAAATAAAAGGTGGTTTTATTTATATTCAAAAGGGTTCTGAGACCATATTGGATTCGATTATTATTGTGTTTCACTTTGCATGTTTTGACTTCCAGGATAGCTAGGTTATTCTTTCCGAATGACTAAGTTATTTAAACACTCCACAGTCGTTCATATGTTGGAAGTAGGTATGAATTAAGACTGTCATGAATCGAGTTTGTAGATGGCTAAACGTGTTTAGACATAGCAATGGTTGCTACAACATTCATGAGTACTCATAAGTTATGAGTATTGGAATTAACCCACGCTCACTTGTATCACTTCATGGAATTTATCTCGAGTGATCGTGAGACGGTAATATCATATAAGTCTTCAAACCTAGAGATATGAGTTGTTACCTATGAGTTGGTTGTGCATTGATTGCACGAGTAACTTGATGTTATAAAACGTGCCTTTGTGTATAATTCAACAAGTAGTAGAAACAAGTATATGAGTCGAAGTTTATCTGTTCCTTCTAGTCCTTGGAGGATTAGAAGCGATATCTGGGTCCCTCGATGATTTTGTTTTGACCTATGTACCGGGCCCGGTCAGAACCTAATTGATGTGTTCAATTTAGTTCTTTGTCAAACAAATCGGAAATCGGGAAACAAACTGCTGGACAATAAGTACGACATTGTTCCATGTATTTGTCCGGCTGATATCATGAGAACAGAGGATTATATGATCACTTATCTAAAATGGCGCTTCATAGTTCAACAGAGTTTTTGAGAGCTACGATTGCTGGTTGGTTCCTGAAGTAACATACGCAAATACAGTTATTAGACTTATCCAAGTGGGAGACTGTTGGATAAGGTGTCTAAGTCCATAAATTATTTGGTATATACTTGACCCGACCCGGCATGGTCCATTTGGGTTGCACTTCACCCAAACTGTTTATGGATAATTTTATGAGAATTGTATACTTACGATTTATTAATATATTATAAGTTATAATATATTAATATAAAGTCATGTTATTTAATTAGTTTTAATCTTGAATTAATTATGAATTAATTTAGTGATTAAAAGGAAGACTAATTAAATCATGGGCTATTATATTTATATGGTGTGGACTAATACTCATTTGTTAATGGGCTAAGCTTATGTGGAAGTCCATGGGTGATCCATGGAGCTTTTAACCCATGGATCCTTGGAAAGGAAAAGACATGGGTTATTAGGGTTTCACCCTAACCATACATACTATATAACCAAGCTCATGTTGCATGAAATACGACCCTAGTGTGTGTGTAATAGTGGTGGCCGATTTCTAAGTGTTAGTATACTCTCTCATACATTTTCCAAGTTTGTGGTGATTTGTGATTTCCATTTGAGGCATTCACATTATTGGTGCTTGGCTCTCAAACTCCAAGGAATCAACAATCAACAAAAGGTATGTAATTCATCTAGTCATTTTATGTTTAAAAGTACCCCATGCCATGTTAGATAGTTTATAAACCTTGGAAAATAATATTTTGCATGTACCTTAGACAAACATAGATCCAAGGTTATTAGGGTTGCATGTACACTTCGGAAGTGTTAGAATGCTCAAAACCCAACATAGATATCAATGGAACCCTGGCAAGGCACACTGGACAGCGGTAAAGAACATTCTCAAGTATCTGCGGAGGACTAAGGATTGGGTCCTTACCCTCGGAGGCAGTGATGACTTGAGAGTGGAAGGATATAGCGATGCTAGCTTCCAGACTGATAGGGATAATTTCCGCTCGCAGTCAGGCTGGGTCTTTATCCTAAATGGAGAGGCAATTACTTGGAAAAGTTCCAAGCAGGAGACAGTAGCTGATTCTACTTGTGAATCAGAGTACATAGCAGCAAGTGAAGCAGCTAAGGAGGCGATATGGCTAAAGAACTTCATCAGAGACCTTGGAGTTGTACCAGCTATAAAGGAGCCAATGGAAATTTTCTGTGACAGCGAAAGTGCGGTTGCTTTGGCTAAGGAACCAAGAGATCACGGGAAATCTAGGCACATTGACAGAAAATACCATTTCATAAGACATAGAATAGAAGAAAGACTCCTCGTGGCAAAGAGGGTATCATCAGATGAGAACCCGACAGATCCCCTCACGAAGGGACTGAGCAGGGTTAAGCATTTACAGCATGCGAGGCGCATTGGGCTGAAGGATGATATTAGTTTCAATAATTAGATTCCTGAAACTTGTAAAATGTAATTGACATTTGATGATAAATAAAAGTTGTTATTTATTTATGAGTAAGGTGTTACTATCTTGTGTTGATTGTTTACTATGTTTCAATTTTGCATGTTTTTACTTCCAGAATAATTATGTTATTATTCAAACCATCCACAGTCAGTCAAACTTTGGAAGTAAGTATTGATTTGAGACTGTCATGAATTTGGCTTGTATGATTTGTCTAAAAGTGCTTTAGACAATGCAATGGTTGCTACAACATTCATGAGTACTCATAAGGGCTGAGTATTGGATCCAACCCACGCTCACTTGCATCACTTCATGGAATTTATCTCGAGTGATCATGAGACGGTAATATCATATAAATCTTCAAACCTAGAGATATGAGTTGTTGACTATGAGTTGGTTATTCATTGATTGCACGAAAACGCATTGGTAACTCGATGTCATAAAACGTGCCTTTGTGAATAATTCAACAAGTAGTTAGTACAAGCATATCAGTCAAAGTTTATCTGTTCCTTCTAGAAATAGAAGCGATATCTGGGCCCCTCGATGATTTGGTTTTGACTTATGTACCGGGCCCGGTCAGAACCTAATTGATGTGTTCAATTTAGTTCTATGTCGAGACAAATCAGAGATCGAGAAACAAATGCTGGACAATAAGTAAGACCATGTTCCATGTGTTTGTCCGGCTGATATCATGAGAACAGAGGATTATATGATCACTTATCTTAAATGGTGTATCATCATCATCTCAGTTCCGAGAGACTTTGAAAGAGCTACGATTGCTAGTCGGATTTTGAAGTCATATTTGCAAATATAGTTATTAGACTTATCCAAGTGGGAGACTGTTGGATATAGTGTCTAAGTCCATAACTTTATTTGGTATGTACTTGACCCGACCCGACATGGTCCATTTGGGTTGCATGGCATTGCAATACTTGGATAGACTAAATGAGAGAATAAGGCACTTATGATTATTAATATATTATAAGTTCTAATATATTAATAATAGTATTATTTAATTAGTATTGATCAAGTATTAATCTAGGATTAATTTGGTGATCAAAGTGAGACTAATTAAATATATAGGGTTGATTATGACAATCATCAATTCTTTTATGGTGGATTAATGATCCATGGTTTACGGGTTTGGTTATAACCATATGGAGCTCCATGGATAGTCCATGGGAGTTACAAATCCATGGGTCATGGGAAATCAAGAGTCATGACAATTAAGGGCATTCATGTGTAAACCCTAATTGTGACAACACTATAAAAGGAACCCTATGGCTAGCAAAATGATGAGCTAGTGGACCTAGTGTTACTAGAGAGGGCATAACCGATTTTGAGGCTAAGTGACATTCTCTCAAGTTATTCCAAGTCTTGTGGTGTTGTGTGAAGCATTTGAGGCACAACATTTGGGGTGCTAGGCTCACAAAGTCTTGAAGGAATCCAAGCAACAACAAGGTATGTATTTCTACTAGTTTTTATGTTTTATGTAATCCCCATGCCATGCTAGTTAGGAAATAACCTTGAAAAAGAAATTTGCATGTATATAGAGAAAACATAGATTCAAGGTTATTAGGGTTGCATGTACACTTAGGAAGTGTTAGAATGCTCAAAAACCCATCACAATCAGGAGCTGCCAGCAGCCACTTCGCACGCGCAACCCATGTGCGAGCACCTGCGCACCCTCGCCTGCGGACCCCACCTCCCAAGCCGACTTCGGACTCCTATAAATAGAAGGGTCATGCGAGATTGCCCGGGTAGTTTTGGAAATTGGGCATTTTCACCCCTTTTTCAATATTTTAGCCATTTTCGCTTCTCCCGATGCCCCGAGATCATCTCCAATGCCCGGAACACGTCCCGGAGTGCCCGAGAAGCCCGGGAAATTTATTTTTTCGGTTTCAAATCCCGACCCTCGTAGAGCCCGGTTTCTCAATAAAAGTCCCGGTTTTATTAGAAACGATCGTTTTAGGCAACGAAGTGCTGCCCGGTTATCGTTAAATCAAGTGAGTGTATAGTCACTTTCACCTTACACATAGATATGAAGTATTTACCTTAAAATACGTGCTATGTGTAAATATATTAATTTTTTATTTGAGGTGACTGTTGAATTGATGTTTTATACAAGTTTTAAACTGTATATATATTTTTATCTACAAATATGTTAGGTAAAACATGGGTAGATGAATTAGATGATGTGTGATGAAATAAAAGTGATGAGAGGTATCGATGTTTAAGATGATCTAGTTATCTAGCAGAGTATAGACAACGGCCACAGACTATTTTAGATAGTCCAGTGGAACGTTAGTAGACTTGTAATCGGTACGTATGTTTGAACTATATGTTCATAAAGTGTTCTTGAACTATATGTTCCTTAGGTGTTTTTGAACTATGTGTTCATCCGTTAGTTCTTCTTTTTGACACTATTATGTGTCGGGGTACGGGAGCGTACGGGAGTACTTTATCAGTATTTTCCCTATACTTTTATTTGGAAGAGCTTTGGAGTCTTTGTTCTTTTATGAAGTGATCGGACGAGCTTCATGAGTTAGTGATATAGATCATAAGTTAAATAGTGGGTGTGTGATGAAAGGTGAGTTGGATAGATGAGATGATCAGTGATATAGATCATGAGTTGAGAGTGAGTGGTGAAATATGAGAAAAGCCCTTACTCAAACGTTGGCGTGAGTGGTGCAATATGAGAAAAGCCCTTACCCAAACGTTGACCCCCGTCATTCAGCAGAGTATGGATGACAACCATGGACTGTTCTAGACGGTCTGTGGAACACTAGCAGGCTCGCAACCTGTAGGTGTTAATGGACTAGAGTGTTCATTCGATGTACTCTATTCCCCTCATGCGTGCCTTTAGTGCATGTATGGCTGGGGAAACCCCTTAGTATGTTCATCAGCTGTATGGAAAAACCATTGACATGTATTGCGGGGGGGGGGGGAACCCGTGGGAAATACCGTCGATGAATAAGAGCTATGGACTTAGCATATGGAAAACCCATTGACATGTATTGCGGGGGGGAAACACCCGTGGGAAATACCATCGATGAATAAGAGCTATGGATTTAGCACATGGCAACGATGTGACTTCATGTCTTATTTGACATAAATTGCAGAGGGAAGCAATGTTGTCACTTTATAGGTTGTGTTATGTTAGGATGTCTTGTTTGACATAACTTGCTGAGGGAAAGCAATGTTGTCACCCCGATGTTTGTTTTATTTGACATAACTTGCTGAGGAACCCCCAAAGCAATGGTGTCACCCTAGTGATAATCCTTAGGCTAGGTCCCTTGTGATAGTTGTTTTAGGGACGTAAAGTGAGGATAATGGGAATGGGTAATTAGGGTTATTTTGGTTGATGAAATTAATAAATTTATTGTTGATTGAGAACTTAATAAGTTTATTATTTATTGTGGGTTGAAAACCCTATATGCTCACCAGGCTTCCAAGCCTGACCCACTCAGTTTATTTGTATCACAGGTATCGATACGAAGTTGCTTTACACTGAGAGATTAAAAGAGAAGTAGATCACTAGTGTAAATGAATGTAAGTTTTGTTTATGCTTACGTTTTTGTATTCACAATGACATCCCAATGATTTAAGTGAATAAAATACATTTCTTCGGAAATGATTTGATAACATATTTATTATGTTTTTCTGGGAACAAATTCCGCAACACTTTTAATCAAATGATTACTCTGAAATTATTTCAAAAGCATAAATTAAACCGGTCTTTTCTGGCCGTGAATTTGGGGATGTCACACCGAGTCCTTACAGACCTTCATCCATGCAGACCCTTTTTATACCATGCCAAGGTTCCAGATTACAGATCCAAGCTTCTAAGGCATGTTTATCAAGTAAAGTTGCAAACTTTACTCACATGCAATGCCCTAAAGGCTCTAAATGACCAATCTAAGCTTCTAATGGAGCTTTACACCTTAGGAGAGTCTCATCCTTGCAAGAGCTGGAAGCTTTATGGACTTAGGACTCAAAAGAGGTTTAGATCTGAAGTTTTAACTTCAGATCTAGCTCTCTGTGACATCCCCAAAATCACGGCCAGAAAAGACCGGTTTCATTTATGCTTTTAAATAAAATCAGAGTAATCCTTTGATTAAAATAGTTGCGGAATTTGTTCCCCAAAACAAAATATGATAAAATAATATTTACCAAAGCATTTCATAAAGGAATGCATTTTCATTAGATATCAAAACTCGGGATGTCATGTTCCGATACAGACCAAAAAGCATAAACGACAAATTACAAGCCATACAACAGTTATATACAACTACAGGCTTATAAACAAAATAACTTGATGATTCATCCATCTTATGCCCTCGCGCCACTTCCTGTAATACAAATAAACTGAGTCGGTCAGGCTTGGGAGCCTGGTGAGCATATAGGGTTTTCAACTCACAATAAATAATTATATTTAATTTCATCAACCAACAATAACCCGATTACCCATTCCCGTTATCCTCACTTTATGTCCCCAAAACAACAACTATTACAAGGGACCTAATCTAGGATTTTCATCGGGACGGACATTACTGCAAAGGGGCTTCCTTAGCAATCGATGTCCTAAAGGCAACCATGAGGGGAATAGAGTACACCGGTGAACACATCGTTCACAACACCTATAGGTTATGAGCCTGCTAGTGTTCCACTGGACTGTCTAGAAAGAGTCCGTGGTCGTCATCCATACTCCGCTAGATGACTAGATCAACAACAACATCGAGGCCTCTCATCATTTTATTTTATCACACACCAACTATCTACCCATTTTCTACCCAACATATTAGTAGATAAAATATATACATTTATATACAGCTTAAAACTTGTACAAAACATCCATTCAACAACTAGTTCAAATAAACAAATAATATACAAACACATAACACGTATTTTATAAGAATACTTCATATCTATGTGTTAGAAGAAAACGAATATACACTCACTTGATTAGAAGATGATCGGACAGCACTACGGCTCTAAGAGTAGTATTCTTCGGTGAAACTAGAATATCTTCAAACACCGGGCTTCTCGCGGGCAGAGCTTCGGCTCGGAAACTCTTTTTCTTCTCGGGATCTTCGGGCTGCGGGACTCGCTTCGGATCTCGGGATGATACCGGGGCTTCGGGGGGTTAAAATAGGGCTTAGAGAGTGTATCGGGAGTGAGAGTGAAGGGATAGAGCAACCAAACTCTGCTGCCCCTTGAATTCTATTTATAGGGCCATTTTTTAGCTCTCACGTCGTGAATTTTAAGTTCTCACGTCGTGAACTTAGTCGTCACTGCATGCGTCATCACAGGTTGCGTCTGACAGGCTCTGAAAGGTCAAATCACTGAGTTTACATCGTGAACACTGTATTCACGTCGTGAACTCTGACACAGTATCGGGGTTCGCACCCCGAACTTCAGAAATTCATATCTTTTGCATACGAACTCCGTTTTCGACGTTCTTTATATCCACGCGTAGGTGAGATTATGCTCTACAACTCTCGTTTAGACTCCGTCGGCTAATTTTGAATTTATTTTTATTATATTTTTATTATATTATTTTTAGTAGGCCGGGGACAGGAAAAATCCGTTAGAAATCCATAACTTCTTCGTCTGACGTCCGTTTTCGTCTGTCTTTTTACCCTTGGACTACTATCGATGAGATCTTCAATTCTCATTTAGAAAGTTTTGGCTAAATATCACTCGATCTCAATCTCGAGTTTCGGGCTGCATACTGCTAAGCTGAAACTTAGAAAAATCATAACTTCCTCATACGAAGTCAGATTTGGGCATTCTTTTTATGCACGCTCTCGGTTTAACGTATTCTACTACTTTCGTTTAGATTACTAAGTGTAGATATCTCTCTATCTTAAATTCATATTTTACGTCATTCAGCGTAGTGCTGGTTCTGTCGCGAAACATCGACAGATCTTAACTTCTTCGTTATAACTCGGATTTCGGCATTCTTTATATATTCGGAAACCTCGTCACGACCACTACATCTTCATGTATCGATATCGGTTCTATCTAACATTTTATTTTTACACTTATCTTTATTATTAATTCAATTAAGCCACACAATTAAGCACAAAACACATAATACTCAAATAATACATTCTTATTATTTCAAAATGAGATACAAAGGTTAACCTAGAATATTACATCAACATTAATGCCTAGCCCAGAAACACGGGCGTTACACTCTCATACCAAAATCACTTCATGAATAACTAAAGAAAGCCCTAGTTTTCACATATGAATGATTCTAGAAGAAAAAGAGGTTAATGTAACAGCTGGTTACCTCCAAAACGTGCCCAAGCTGAAGTAGACTCTGGATCCACACAGAAATCTTGATGCTAGCCTCTTGATCTACCAATTTCCTTCACAAAAGTCACTTCCCAAAGCTCCAAAACACTCTCCAAGCTCTCACTCACGGAAAATAAGGGTTTCTGGGTCTCAAGAGGGTGATAGAGGACAGTGGGAGGCGCTAATGGTCCAATATATCGGGTGCAAAACCCTGAAAAATAAGGTTTCCACTGCCAGCTCCTACTCGTCGAGTCCCTCATGCCGACTCGACGAGTGACTCATTAATTGACGTGTCCTGGGCCGCTGCTACTCGACGAGTCATAGCGCCAACTCGTCGAGTAGACCTTAGACATGAAGTCTAAATGGAAGAAATAATAATAATACCTGACAGTTGGGATGTTATAATTCTCCCCCACTTGAATTAGACTTCGTCCTCGAAGTCTGCTGTAGCGAATAACTCCGGGTAATGCTCCCGCATCTCAGCCTCCGACTCCCATGTCCACTCGGATCCCCTCCGATGCTCCCATTGTATCTTTACCAACGGAACCTCCTTGTTGCGCAGGACTTTTACTTTCCTTTCCAAAACGGCAATCGGCCTCTCAATATAATTCAGGCGCTCATCAACCTGAATGTCATCCAGTGGCACCACTGCCTCCGGGTCCACAATGCACTTTCGCAACTGCGAAACGTGGAAAGTACTGTGGATCCGACTAAGCTCCTCCAGCAGCTCTAGTCTGTAAGCCACCTTGCCAACCCTGGCAATGATCCTGAATGGCCTAATATATCGGGGACCCAAATTTCCCCTCTTCCTGAAGTAGATCACGCCCTTCCAGGGCGAGACCTTCAAGAGTACCATGTCACCGACCTGAAACTCTAACTCGGATCGGCGTCGGTCAGCGTAACTCTTCTGCCGACTCTGAGCGGTCTGCAGCCGCTGTCTAACCTGCTGAATCTTCTTGGTAGTCTGCAAGACCACCTCCGTCCGACCCATCACCCTGTGACCAACCTCACCCCAACAAACCGGGGTGCGACATTTCCGCCCATACAACAGCTCGAATGGCGGGGCGCCAATGCTGGAATGATAGCTGTTGTTGTAGGCGAACTCTGCATGCGTTAGGTGGGAATCCCAGCTCCCACCAAAATCAATGACACACGCCCTCAACATATCCTCGAGGGTCTGAATGGTCCGCTCGCTCTGACCATCAGTCTGCGGATGGAATGTTGTGCTGAAGTGCAACCGTGTGCCCAGCTCCTCGTGAAACTTCTGCCAGAAGCAGGAGGTAAACCTGACATCCCGATCAGAGACAATAGAAACGGGAACCCCATGGCGAGACACGATCTCGCGAACGTACACGTCGGCCAATTTCTCGGCCTATGAGCTCTCCCGTATGGCCAAGAAATGGGCACTCTTGGTCAATCGATCCACGATGACCCATATAGCATCAAACCCCTTCGCTGTCCTCGGCAACTTGGTAATAAAATCCATCGTGATCTGTTCCCATTTCCACATGGGAATTTCCAGGGGCTGCAGCTTTCTATGCGGCTTCTGATGCTCGGCCTTGACCATCCTACAGGTCAAGCACCTCTCGACGTACCAAGCGATTTCTCGCTTCATGCACGGCCACCAATAGCTCAAAATCAAATCTCGGTACATCTTGGTGGCCCCCGGGTGAATAGAAAAATGAGACTTATGAGCCTCCTCCATGACCGTCCGCCTGACCCCACCAGACATCGGGACCCAGACCCGACCGCATCGGGTCAATAATCCCCGACTATCCTGCACAAACCGGGCATTCTCACCCTTGATCCTCTCCAACTTCCAATTCTCCGGTCGCATGCCCTCAACCTGGGCATCTCTGATCAAACTCACAAGCGGAGAGTCTACTGCTATCCTCATACATACTGCTGGGGCGGAAGACCCAGCTGACTTGCGGCTCAGAGCATCCTCAACCACATTCGCTTTACCAGGGTGGTAAAGGATTTCGCAGTCGTAGTCCTTGACTACATCCAGCCACCTGCGCTGCCTCATGTTTAGGTTTGGCCGATCCATGATATGTCTCAAGCTCTTGTGGTCCGTGTATATGGTGCAACGAACCCCGTAAAGGTAATGTCTCCATATCTTGAGGGAGAACACCACCGTCCCCAGCTCCAAGTCATGCGTAGGGTATCTCGTCTCATGCGGCTTCAACTGCCGCGATGCATAAGCTATCACTCGCCCTCTCTGTTGGATATAGTGTCTAAGTCCATAACTTTATTTGGTATGTACTTGACCCGACCCGGCATGGTCCATTTGGGTTGCATGGCATTGCAATACTTGGATAGACTAAATGAGAGAATAAGGCACTTATGATTATTAATATATTATAAGTTCTACTATATTAATAATAGTATTATTTAATTAGTATTGATCAAGTATTAATCTAGGATTAATTTGGTGATCAAAGTGAGACTAATTAAATATATAGGGTTGATTATGACAATCATCAATTCTTTTATGGTGGATTAATGATCCATGGTTTATGGGTTATGGATGTAACCAAATGGAGCTCCATGGATAGTCCATGGGAGTTACAAATCCATGGGTCATGGGAAATCAAGAGTCATGACAATTAAGGGCATTCATGTGTAAACCCTAATTGTGACAACACTATAAAAGGAACCCTATGGCTAGCAAAAGTGGTGCTAGTGGACCTAGTGTTACTAGAGAGGGCATAACCAATTTTGAGTGCTAGAAGTATTCTCTCAAGTTATTCCAAGTCTTGTGGTGTTGTGTGAAGCATTTGAGGCACAACATTTGGGGTGCTAGGCTCACAAAGTCTTGAAGGAATCCAAGCAACAACAAGGTATGTATTTCTACTAGTTTTTATGTTTTATGTAATCCCCATGCCATGCTAGTTAGGAAATAACCTTGAAAAAGAAATTTGCATGTATATAGAGAAAACATAGATTCAAGGTTATTAGGGTTGCATGTACACTTAGGAAGTGTTAGAATGCTCAAAACCCATCAGTGGTATCAGAGCCTAGGATTGTTTTCTGTATACTTGATGCAAAACTGCTTAAAAATCGAAAATTCTGCATTCTGACGACTGGACTCGCCGAGTCCATGGGGAGGACTCGCCGAGTCCATGAACAAATTCATCCTACTCGACGAGTAGAATAGTGCACTCGGCGAGTAGGAGCGTGCTGGGCAGTTTTTTCGAGTTTTGTTGCTGGAAATGGATTAAGATCATTATCCCAATCTGTTTTGGACTTGTAAAATCTGTTTTTCAAAATGATAATGATTATGTTAACCCATTTTACATGACTTTTATCAATTTTCAAGTATTGTATATGTTTATATGATTTCTTGAAATTGCTTGACATGAATTTGTGTTCTTATGAGTTTTTAAAAGATCATAGGAATTATGTGTAACCACCATGTGTGTTTAATTCATGATCTTAATGGCTATGATGGTGTCCATAACTTGTCCTCAAGTTATGGATAACCAAGAGTCACTTCTTTTAATTATGATTAAAGAACTAAAGAGGTTTCATAAAATGAAGAGTCTTCATTTTTATGAATCATTAAAACTCATAAGTTACAAATTGAAGAGACTTGGAATAGTTTCAATTCTTGCCCTCAAGTTTTGGAATTTGAAAAGTCTTATACCTTAATACTTTAATGCCAAATTAAACCTTAGATTTTTAAAAGGTTTAAAAATCAACACTTATACTATTATTATAATTTTATTATATAGATATGTATAAGAATATGTCATTCTTACCGTTAGTAGGCCTCATTCACGAAGCCGGTCTATAAGGGGGGTATAAGGTTGTTGCCTATAAAATGGTGACTTAATGGGTGTCCACTCTCACCCACCGCTTCCTTGATCGGTGGAGGGTCGTTAGCCGAACGGGTAGGATACGACTTTAAATACTTGTTAAAAGTATAATGAATTATAAAGTAACTATACATTATAAATTCCCAATCTTAGTTACTTTAGGAAAATGTGAAATTGGTGCTAGCCCATAAAATTACACTTTGTACCTTACCAAGTCGTTAGTGGAGCGTGTGTGGTTAACCGACACACTAACATGGACTAGTAAGAGTGGCAAAGGGTAACTTGACTTTATTATAGATCGGTGGAGCGTGTGTGGTTAACCGACACATCGATTAGGTAATATTGTTGAGGGTACCAAGTCAATTTGTATGGTTATTCACACCTTGTTTGTGATCCTCGGCATCCCAGTCACAAACTTGAGAGGGCAGAATCGAGATTCAAACATGCCATTGAAAAGTTCAATGTATCTCAAAAGATCTAGGAGTTTCAAAACCAATAAAACCTAATAATAAAATATTTCGTTCTTATGGTGGAAATTGGTAAATCGTCATTTACCTACCTTCAAATATTTTATAGTATGGATTACGGCATCCCTCTTCCAACTATAAATAGTTTGTTGGATCCTAGCCTTAATATTTCATTTGGGTGAATTATTAAGGATTCCTAATCTAATGAAACTTGTCTTTCTTTCCTTTCAGATGTCTTCCAACAATGCTTCTGGCTCAAACCCAACAGGCTCCTTTTCCCTTATGAACTTGTGTGGTAAGGTCATCTTTGATGGATCCAATTTCAATGAGTGGATCAGAAACATCAGAATGATTACCCGCTATGAGGACAAAGAATATGTCCTCGATAGGGAGCTTAAGGTTGTGAGTGAAGCCACTGCTACTCCTGAAGAGTTTGCGGAGTTTGTTGCACATGAAAAGGATGCTACTAAAGTAGCATGCATCATGATGGCCACCATGACTCCTGAACTTCAAAAATCCTATGAAGATTTCTACCCCTATGAGATGCACCTGGATCTGATGGAATGGTACCATCAGAGCGCGCGTCAGGAGAGGTATGAAATCATCTCCTCCATGATAACCGCAAGGATGAAGGATGGTGAACCCATCACCGGTCACTTGCAGAAGATGCAAAGGTTCGTTGACCGGTTGCTGAAGCTAAATGTTGACTTTCCTGAGGAAATGGCGATTGACATCATTCTCCATTCCTTACCTCCAAGTTATGATCAGTTTCGTATGACTTATCATATGAACAAGGAGGAAGTCACACTTAGCAAACTTCAAGGACTCTTAAGGACAGCTGAAAATGGCCTTAAGGGTAAAGCGGTTGCTACTTCTACTCCTTCAACAGCCCCTGTTCTGGCTATTGGGCAGGGAAAGGGTAAGAAGAGGAAAAGCCCTTCAAAGGGTACCAAGGGTAAGACTCTTGATGGTTCCTCTTCAAGTGGGACAAAGAAAGGTCCCATTACTCCTTCTTCAAACCCAAAGGAAGCACAGTGCTTCTATTGCCAGGATAAGGGACACTTCAAGCGAAGCTGCCCTAAATATCTGCAAGATGTAAAGGATGGGAAGGTTAAACCCACCCATGCAGGTATTTACACAATATTGTCTAATAACTCATCTAATGCTAATTCTTGGGTGCTTGATACAGGTTGTGGTATTCACATTTGTACTTATTTGCAGGCACTAAGAAGAAGTGAGCAAGTGGAGCACGGGAAGATAAACTTAGTCATGGGCAACAGGAAAGCATCACCTGTTACCAAGATAGGAGTTTATTCTTTAATGCTTAATAATGGGTTAATGTTAGATTTGAATAAGTGTTGTTACTCGCCCGAAATGGCGAGAAATATTATTTCTTTTCATGGCTTGTACAAACAAGGTTTTTCATTTTCATTTGATAATAAAAATGGTGCTGTTAATGTTTATTACAATGATGTATTTTACTTTAAAGCATTACCTTGTGATGGTGTATATGAAGCCGTGAATATTGTAGACAATCTAGGAAATAATGTGTTGTATATTGATTCTTCAGATAGCTTGGATAAAGCATCCTTGTGGCATTGTCGTCTTGGACATGTTAACAAGAAGCGCATAGGCCAACTCCAAAAGGCTGGAGTCTTGGAATCATTTGACCTCAAGTCAGATGATAGTTGCGAGTCTTGTTTGCTTGGAAAAATGACAAAGTCACCCTTCACAGGTACTTGTGATAGGGGTGAAGGTTTGTTGGACCTTGTACACACGGATGTGTGTGGGCCCTTCAGAGTTGCTACAAGGGATGCTAATCGCTATATCCTAGGGATAAGGATATTGAGAGATAGGAGTAAGAGACTAATTGGACTTAGTCAAAGTACTTATTTGGATAAGGTGCTGAAGAGGTTCAGTATGCAAGAATCCAAGAAAGGAGAATTACCAATCCAGAGTAATGCCAAGCTGAGTAAGACTCAGAGTCCGAGTACAGAGGCTGAGATAGCTGAAATGAGTCAAATACCATATGCTTCCACTGTGGGCTCGATCATGTATGCTATGACTTGTACTCGCCCTGATGTGGCCTTTGCTTTGAGCATAGTCAGTAGATATCAAGGGAACCCTGGCAAGGCACACTGGACAGCGGTAAAGAACATTATCAAGTATCTGCGGAGGACTAAGGATTGGGTCCTTACCCTCGGAGGCAGTGATGACTTGAGAGTGGAAGGATATAGCGATGCTAGCTTCCAGACTGATAGGGATAATTTCCGCTCTCAGTCGGGCTGGGTCTTTATCCTAAATGGAGGGGCAATTACTTGGAAAAGTTCCAAGCAGGAGACAGTAGCTGATTCTACTTGTGAATCAGAGTACATAGCAGCAAGTGAAGCAGCTAAGGAGGCGATATGGCTAAAGAACTTCATCGGAGACCTTGGAGTTGTACCAGCTATAAAAGAGCCAATGGAAATTTTCTGTGACAGCGAAAGTGCGGTTGCTTTGGCTAAGGAACCGAGAGATCACGGGAGATCTAGGCACATTGACAGAAAATACCATTTCATCAGACATCGAATAGAAGAAGGACTCCTCGTGGCTAAGAGGGTATCATCAAATGAGAACCCGACAGATCCCCTCACGAAGGGACTGAGCAGGGTTAAGCATTTACAGCATGCGAGGCGCATTGGGCTGAAGGATGATATTAGTTTCAATAATTAGATTCCTGAAACTTGTAAAATGTAATTGACATTTGATGATAAATAAAAGTTGTTATTTATTTATGAGTAAGGTGTTACTATCTTGTGTTGATTGTTTACTATGTTTCAATTTTGCATGTTTTTACTTCCAGAATAATTATGTTATTATTCAAACCATCCACAGTCAGTCAAACTTTGGAAGTAAGTATTGATTTAAGACTGTCATGAATTTGGCTTGTATGATTTGTCTAAAAGTGCTTTGGACAATGCAATGGTTGCTACAACATTCATGAGTACTCATAAGGGCTGAGTATTGGATCCAACCCACGCTCACTTGCATCACTTCATGGAATTTATCTCGAGTGATCGTGAGACGGTAATATCATATAAATCTTCAAACCTAGAGATATGAGTTGTTGACTATGAGTTGGTTATTCATTGATTGCACGAAAACGCATTGGTAATTCGATGTCATAAAACGTGCCTTTGTGAATAATTCAACAAGTAGTTAGTACAAGCATATCAGAGGAAGTTTATCTGTTCCTTCTAGAAATAGAAGCGATATCTGGGCCCCTCGATGATTTGGTTTTGACCTATGTACCGGGCCCGGTCAGAACCTAATTGATGTGTTCAATGTAGTTCTATGTCGAAACAAATCAGAGATCGAGAAACAAATGCTGGACAATAAGTAAGACCATGTTCCATGTGTTTGTCCGGCTGATATCATGAGAACAGAGGATTATATGATCACTTATCTTAAAATGGCGTATCATCATCATCTCAGTTCCGAGAGACTTTGAAAGAGCTACGATTGCTAGTCGGATTTTGAAGTCATATTTGCAAATATAGTTATTAGACTTATCCAAGTAGGAGACTGTTGGATATGGTGTCTAAGTCCATAACTTTATTTGGTATGTACTTGACCCGACCCGACATGGTCCATTTGGGTTGCATGACATTGCAATACTTGGATAGACTAAATGAGAGAATAAGGCACTTATGATTATTAATATATTATAAGTTCTAATATATTAATAATAGTATTATTTAATTAGTATTGATCAAGTATTAATCTAGGATTAATTTGGTGATCAAAGTGAGACTAATTAAATATATAGGGTTGATTATGACAATCATCAATTCTTTTATGGTGGATTAATGATCCATGGTTTATGGGTTATGGATGTAACCAAATGGAGCTCCATGGATAGTCCATGGGAGTTACAAATCCATGGGTCATGGGAAATCAAGAGTCATGACAATTAAGGGCATTCATGTGTAAACCCTAATTGTGACAACACTATAAAAGGAACCCTATGGCTAGCAAAAGTGGTGCTAGTGGACCTAGTGTTACTAGAGAGGGCATAACCAATTTTAAGTGCTAGAAGTATTCTCTCAAGTTATTCTAAGTCTTGTGGTGTTGTGTGAAGCATTTGAGGCACAACATTTGGGGTGCTAGGCTCACAAAGTCTTGAAGGAATCCAAGCAACAACAAGGTATGTATTTCTACTAGTTTTTATGTTTTATGTAATCCCCATGCCATGATAGTTAGGAAATAACCTTGAAAAAGAAATTTGCATGTATATAGAGAAAACATAGATTCAAGGTTATTAGGGTTGCATGTACACTTAGGAAGTGTTAGAATGCTCAAAACCCATCACTCTATGCATGAGGACCGACCCTAAACTTGTGATGGATGCATCACAGAACACCACAAAATCCTCAACTCCCTCCGGGAGTGTCAAGACTGGGGCCTCGCACAACTGCTGACGGAGGGTCTCAAACGCCCTCTGCTACTCAGGGCCCCACCGGAAATCCACCCCCTTCCTCGCCAGACGAGTGAGGGGTACCACAATCTTGGAGAAGTCCTGTATGAATCTCCGGTAGTACCCTGCCAATCCCAAAAAGCTCCTGATGTCTGAGGGAGATTTCAGAACCTCCCACTGCATAACCACCTCGATTTTGGCCGGATCGACCAAAATCCCCTCTTGGTTAACGAGATGTCCGAGGAACTGGACCTCTCGTAGCCAAAACTCACACTTCGAGAACTTGGCGTATAGCTGTTCTCGTCTCAGAACTCCCAACAACTCCCGCAGATGCTCCTCATGCTGCTCTCGGGTCTTGGAATACACCAAGATATCATCTATAAACACTATGACCGAGCGATCGAGCATCGGTCTGCAGACCCGATTCATCAGGTTCATGAACACTACTGGCGCGTTGGTGAGCCCAAACGGCATCACCACGAACTCGTAATGTCCATAATGAGTTCGGAACGCGGTCTTCTCCACGTCCTCCTCTCTGACCCTGACCTGATGATACCCATACCTCAAGTCTATCTTGGAAAACCAAGATGCACCCTGTAACTGATCGAAGAGATCGTCTATCCTTGGAAGTGGGTAACGGTTCTTCACCGTTAACTTATTCAACTCCCGGTAGTCAATGCACATCCGGTGTGAACCGTCCTTCTTCCGGACAAAAAGAATCGGTGCTCCCCATGGAGAACTGCTCAGACGGATGAACTGTTGGATTAATGTCTAAGTCCATAACTATATTTGGTATGTACTTGACCCGACCCGGCATGGTCCATTTGGGTTGCACTTCACCGACACAATTTATATGGATGGTCTTTTGAGAATAGTATATTTATGATTTATATTAATATATTATAAGTTCTAATATATTAATATGGAATCATATTATTTAATTAGTATTAATCAAGAATTAATTTAGAATTAATTAAGTGATCAAAAAGAACTAATTAAATATGGACTCTTATATATATGGAATGGGCCAAGTTCATTTAGGTTGGGCTAAGCTTTCATGGATGGTCCATGGAGCTTTTAACCCATGGATCCTATGTAAATGAAAGTTCATGGGTATTAGGGTTTACATGGATGTAACCCTAATCCTCCATAATATATAAAGGGGTCCTTGGCTCACAAAATTGGCACAAGTGTGTGAAAATAAGAGTGGGCCGATTTTAGTTTGCATACATATTCTCTCAAGTTCTTCCAAGGTGTTTTGGTGATTTGTGATTCCATTTGAGGCTTCCACACTATTGGGGCTAAGCTCTTAAAGCTTGAAGACATCAAGCTACATCAAAAGGTATGTCATCTAACTAGAACTTTGTAGTATAGGTGCTTCATAATATGCTAGTTAAGATGAAACCTTGGAATAGTTAATATTTGCATGTATAATAGAGAAAACATAGATCTAAGGTTTATAGGGTTGCATGTACACCATAGGAGTGTTCGAATGCTCAAAACCCAACAGTGGTATCAGAGCCATGGGTTGTTTTCTGTTATATTGATGCAAATGTTTTATTTTCAAGTTGAAAAAAAAAGAAAAAAAACATGACGTTTGTCAAATTTTAAGATAATTACTTGTTTTGTGAAAAACTAATTATTTGTAAAATTTGAATCATTTGCTATATGAGTTGAATTATGTCAAATTTAGTAAAAGATAAAATGATATGATTATTTTATTAGTTTTAAAAGTTTGATCTAAAGAGTTTTTTTGAAACCTCCATAAGTTATGGATATGAAAAGGTTTTTAAAAAAATTGATTCAAAGTTTTTTATGGAGTTACAAAACTTGGTCTTAATGTTTTAAAGAATTCCATAACTTGTTATTAAGTTATGGAACATGAAAAGTTTCATCATAAAACAAGTATTTAACTCCATAAGTTATGGAATCCAAAAGTTTTCAAGAGTTACAAAACTTGCCCTCAAGTTTTGGAATTTGGAAAAAGTTTTTTATGATAAAAAAAGAATTGAATTCTAAAACTCTTGGGTTCATAACTTAAACAATTAATTAAATGGTTTTAATTTTGAATTTAATAATTGGAATTATGATGTTTTTATTGAATAATTCAATTAACTCTTATGGACTTTATTAATAGTTAATTAAAGCGTTTAATTAAAAGAGTATTATTAATCCATAAATATATGGTTTGAGTTTAATTAAATTAAAAGTCTAGTTTAATTAATAGATTAAACCACCAAGTATTTTAAATGTCTAAAATACACCCTTATACTATTATAATATTAAAAGTTTAATATATTATATGTATAAGAGCAAGTCGTCTTACCATTAGTAGACCTCATTCACGAAGCCGGTCTATAAGGGGGGTATAAGGTTACTGCCTATAAAATGGCAGTTTAATGGGTGTCCACTCTCACTCACCGCTTCCTTGACCGGTGGAGGGTCGTTAGCCGAACAGGTAGGACAATGACTATAATTCTCCCTTCATTATAAGTATAATGATAAATACTAAGTAACTAAACACTTATAAATTCCCAATCTTAGTTACTTAGGAAAATGTGAATAAGGTGCTAATCCATGAAATTACACTTTGCACTTTGTTTAAGCTGTTAGTGGAGCGTGTGTGGTTAACCCGCACACTAACCTGGACTTAACAAGGTAGGCAAAGGGTAACTTAATGTTTATCATAGTATCGTTGGAGCGTGTGTGGTTAACCGGCACATCGATTGAGGGGTAAATATTAAGGGTACCAAGTATATTTGCATGGTTACTTCACACCTTGTTTTGTGATCCTCGGCATCCCAGTCACAAAACCTGAAGGGCACACTCGAGATTGAAACATGCCATTGAAAAGTTCAATGAATCTCAAAAGAATCTTGGAGTTTCAAAACCAATTAAAACCTAATAATACATTTCGTTTATCTTGGTGGAAATTGGTGAATCGTCATTTACCTACCTTCAAATATTTTATAGCTTGGATTACGGCATCCCTCTTCCAAGTTATAAAATAGTTTGTTGGGTCCTAGCCTTAATATATCATATTGGGTGTTATATTAAGGACTTAAATCAACTTTACGTGAATTTCTCCCATTGTTGATGTCTGGTTTAGACAACAATGATCTTCCCAAACCAAGCTTTCCTAATGAATATGACTTCCCGAGTTTGGATCATGGAAGTCATACTTCTCTTCCTCCACCTCCTCCAATTATTCTCCCTAACCCACAAGTTCAAGGTCACTCAAGCCCTAATGGCAAGCAAGGTCTATGTGTGATCACATCTTAGAGATGAAGTCACATATTGACAAGCCGGGAGAGTTGGGTGTCAAAGTCTTGAGAAAGTTGGATGTTCAATCACTTTCTAAGTCACATAGTGAGTTCCTTTGGGACTACTATGAAACAGACTATGACATGAACCTTAATGATCATATCTATTTGCTTGGTCCAAGTGGGAGACTGTTGGATTAATGTCTAAGTCCATAACTATATTTGGTATGTACTTGACCCGACCCGACATGGTCCATTTGGGTTGCACTTCACCGGCACAATTTATATGGATGGTCTTTTGAGAATAGTATATTTATGATTTATATTAATATATTATAAGTTCTAATATATTAATATGGAATCATATTATTTAATTAGTATTGATCAAGAATTAATTTAGAATTAATTAAGTGATCAAAAAGAACTAATTAAATATGGACTCTTATATATATGGAATGGGCCAAGTTCATTGAGGTTGGGCTAAGCTTTCATGGATGGTCCATGGAGCTTTTAACCCATGGATCCTATGTAAATGAAAGGTCATGGGTATTAGGGTTTATATGGATGTAACCCTAATCCTCCATAATATATAAAGGGGTCCTTGGCTCACAAAATTGGCACAAGTGTGTGAAAATAAGAGTGGGCTGATTTTAGTGTGCATACATATTCTCTCAAGTTCTTCCAAGGTGTTTTGGTGATTTGTGATTCCATTTGAGGCTTCCACACTATTGGGGCTAAGCTCTTAAAGTTTGAAGACATCAAGCTACATCAAAAGGTATGTCATCTAACTAGAACTTTGTAGTATAGGCGCTTCATAATATGCTAGTTAGGATGAAACCTTGGAATAGTTAATATTTGCATGTATAATAGAGAAAACATAGATCCAAGGTTTATAGGGTTGCATGTACACCATAGGAGTGTTAGAATGCTCAAAACCCAACATGAACTGCTTGCCTAGCAGTTCCTGTAGCTGTGACAGCTCCTGCATCTCTGGCGGTGCCAATCGGTACGATGCCTTAGCGATAGGGGCCGCACCTGGCACCAGGTCGATCCTGAACTCAACTTGCCTCTCCAGAGGTATCCCTAGCAACTCCTTCGGAAACACATCTGCAAACTCCCTGACCACCGGTACATCGGACACCGAAATCTGATCCCTGACCCCCGTATCTACCACATACGCCAGATAACCCGCACACTCGTGCTGAATGTACTGTCGAGCCCTGGCAGCTGAACAAAACCCTGATCCCACTCTGGTGGCCTCACCATATACAGTCAGTTCTCCCCCACTTGGGGTTCGAACTACCACTCGCTGGCCCTCACAATCAATCATAGCACCGATCCGAATGAGCCAATCCATCCCTATAATCACGCACACCTCCCCCATGGGGATCGGAATCAAATCTATCGGAAAGGACACCCCAAAAATCTCCAAATCACACCCTCGATAAATCGAAGAAGTAGAAACCCCGTGTTCGTTGGCGATAGACACTCGCAATGGACACTCTAACTCGCCCACTGGCACCCTGAACTCCCTACTAAATGAGTGAGATACGAAAGACCGACTCGTCCCCGAGTCGAATAAAACCAAATCAGGCAAAGAGTTCACTAAAAACGTACCTAATCACAGGTACAACAGATAAGCATACATCAGATATAGTAAACGAGATAAAGGATAGAAACATACCAGCAACTACATCCGGTGCTGCCTTGGCCTCCTCGGCCGTGAGCTGAGATGCGCGTCCCTGAGCCTTCGGAGGCTCTGCTCTACCTTGCCTCCCATCGGTAATCCTCATTGTAGCTTGCTGTGCCGGCTTGGCGGCAAGTAGTGGGCAGTTGGCCCTCATGTGGCCAACCTGATCGCAGTGATAACATTGATGGGTTTTATGCATAAGAACAATCCTATGTGCTCATACAAACCCTAATGCTTGGATCTAGGTTTCTCTATTGTACATGCAATGAATCCAAGACTTACAAACCCTAGATCTATCAAATAAGAACTGAAATAAGGGTTTAGTAATTACCTTTGATCGTTATATAGCAATAACAACCAATCCTTGCTTTGATTGGCTTCAGAAAGCTTAGTGCTGTTGGATAAGATGTCTAAGTCCATAACTTATTTGGTATATACTTGACCCGACCCGGCATGGTCCATTTGGGTTGCACTTCACCCAAACTAGTTATGGATAATTTTATGAGAGTTGTATACTTACGATTTATTAATATATTATAAGTTATAATATATTAATATAAAGTCATGTTACTTAATTAGTTTTAATCTTGAATTAATTATGAATTAATTTAGTGATTAAAAGGAAGACTAATTAAATCATGGGCTATTATATTTATATAGTGTGGGCTAACACTCATTTGGGAATGGGCTAAGCTTATATGGAAGTCCATGGATGATCCATGGAGCTTTTACCCATGGATCCTTGGAAGAGGAAAAGACATGGGTTATTAGGGTTTCACCCTAACCATGTACACTATATAAACAAGCTTATGTTGCATGAAAAAACACTAATGTGTGTGTAAGTGTGGTGGCCAAAATCAAGAGTTAGTATACTCTCTCATATATTTTCCAAGTTTATGGTGATTTGTGATTTCCATTTGAGGCATTCACATTATTGGTGCTTGGCTCTCAAACTCCAAGGAATCAACAATCAATAAAAGGTATGTAATTCATCTAGTTCTTTTATGGTTAAAAGTACCCCATGCCATGCTAGATAGGTTATAAACCTTGGAAAATAATATTTTGCATGTATCTTAGACAAACATAGATCCAAGGTTTAATAGGGTTGCATGTACACTTAGGAAGTGTTAGAATGCTCAAAACCCAACAGTGGTATCAGAGCCTAGGCTTGTTTGTTTGATACTTGATGCAAAATAGTGATAAAAAGTCGATTTTTTGCTGTCTGACTGATGAACTCGCCGAGTCCATGGGGGGACTCGCCGAGTTCATGTGTAAACTCATCCTACTCGCCGAGTAGGTTCGTGCACTCGGCGAGTAGGAGCCTCAGAATGCAGATTTTCGACTTTTGCTGCTGGAAATGGACTAGAAACATTACCCTAAACAGTTTTGGTGTTTTAAAACTTGTTTTAGTTGGTGTAATGGTTGTTCTAATCCATTTACAATAGCTTATATCAAAATTTCATGCTTTGTATGTGTTCATATAATTCTTGAAACTTTGATGATCATGTTCATGTTCTTATGAATTTAGAAGATGATAGGAATTATTTGCTGAATTTTTTAGGATTAATTCTTGATCATTTATGTGTTTTAATGGAGTCCATAATTTGTCCTCAAGTTATGGATATCCAAAGGTCACTTTTTTAAACACACACTTAAAACACATAAGTTACATGGAAATGAAGAGTCTTCATTTTTATGAACTTTTAATTCATAAGTTATGAAATGAAAAGTTTTGAATAGTTTCAAAACTTGTCCTCAAGTTTTGGAATTTGTAAAGTTACACACACTTTAATATACTTTAATTCCAAACCCTTAGAGTTTTAAAAGTTAAAATTCAACCCTTATACTATTTATAACATTAATGGTTAATTATTATATATATGTATAAGATCAAAGTCGTCTTACCGCTAGTACGCCTCATTCACGAAGCCAGTCTATAAGGTGGGTATAAGGTTGTTGCCTATAAAATGGCAACTTAATGGGTGTCCACTCTCACCCACCGCTTGCTTGACTGGTGGAGGGTCGTTAGCCGAACGGGTAGGACAAGGACTTAAAAATTCTCATTAAAAGTATGATGAATATTATAAAGTAACTAAACCTTTTATAAATTCCCAATCTTAGTTACTTTAGGAAAATGTGAATATGGTGCTAACCCATGAAATTCACACTTTGTACCTTACCAAGTCGTTGGTGGAGCGTGTGTGGTTAACCGACACACTAACTTGGACTAGTAAGGATGACGAAGGGTGACTTAATGTTTATCATAGATCGGTGGAGCGTGTGTGGTTAACCGACACATTGATTAGGTGATAATATTAAGGGTACCAAGTGAATTTGCATGGTTATTCACACCTTGTTTTGTGATCCTCGGCATCCCAGTCACAAAACTTGAAGGGCACAATCGAGATTGAAACATGCCATTGAAAAGTTCAATGAATCTCAAAAGAATCTAGGAATTTCAAAAAACCAATTAAACCTAATAATTCATTTCGTTTTCATGGTGGAAATTGGTGAATCGTCATTCACCTACCTTCAAATATATTATAGCTTAGATTACGACATCCCTCTTCTAAGTTATAATATATTGTGTTGGATCCTAGCCTTAATATTACATTTGGGTGTATTATTAAGGATTCGATATATCTAATCTAAACTTGTTTTCTTCTTTTCAGATGTCTTCCAACAACAAAGCTTCGGGCTCTAACCCTACTGGCTCCTTTTCCCTCATGAACCTTTGTAGGAGGGTCATCTTTGATGGTTCCAACTTCATGGATTGGATCCTGAACATCAGGATGGTTACTCGTTACGAGGACAAGGAATATGTCCTCGATAAGGAGCTAAAGGAGCTTGATGAGTCCACTGCTACTCCTGAGGAGGTCGCTGAGTATCAGGCACATGAAAGAGATGCCACCAAGGTGGCATGCATCATGATGGCCACCATGACAACTGAACTCCAAAAGTCCTATGAGGACTATTAGCCTTTTGAGATGCATCAGGATCTGATGGAAAGGTACCATCAGAGTGCTCGTCAAGAGCGGTATGAAATAATCTCCTCCATGATCACTACCCGTATGAAGGATAGCGAACCAATCACGAGCCACATGCAGAAAATGCAAAGGTATGTGGACCGTCTAATGAAACTGAATGTGAACTTCCCTGAGGAGTTGGCAATTGATATCATTTTGCACTCCTTGCCATCGTGTTATGATCAATTTCGTATGACATACCACATGAACAAGGAGGAAGTCACACTCAGTAAGCTTCAAGGACTTCTGAAGACTGCCGAAAGTGGTCTTAAGAGTAAGTCGGTTGCTACTCCTACTCCTACTACTACCCCTGTTTTGGCTATCGGGCAAGGCAAAGGGAAAAAGAGGAAGCACCCTTCGAAGGGTACCAAGGGAAAGTCCCTTGAAGGCTCCTCATCTGGAACCAAAGGTGGTTCTATCACTCCTTCTGCCATCCCTAAGGATGCTGAATGCTTCTACTGTCAAAATAAGGGGCACTGGAAGCGAAACTGCCCAAAGTACTTGCAGGATGTCAAGGATGGGAAAGTGAAACCATCCCATGCAGGTATTTACACTATATTGTCTAATAACTCACCATATTCTAATTCTTGGGTTCTTGATACAGGTTGTGGTATTCACATCTGTTGTGACTTGCAGGGCCTAAGAAGAAGTGAGGATGTGGAGCACGGAAAGATAAACTTAATCATGGGGAACAAGAAGGTTGCACCTGTTACCAAGATTGGAGTTTATACTTTGTTGCTAGATAGTGGGTTAAAGTTAGATTTGAATAAATGTGTGTACTCGTCTGAAATGGCGAGGAATATTATTTCCTTTCATGCTTTGTACAAACGAGGTTTTACCTTTTCTTTTGATAATGAAGTTGGTAGTATTAATGCTTTCTTTAATAATGTTCTTTATTTTAAAGCATTACCTTGTGATGGTGTGTATGAAGCTGTATCGGTAGTAGATAATTTAGGAAATAATGTATTATATATTGATTCTTCTACTAGCTTGGATAAAGCATCTTTGTGGCATTGTCGTCTTGGACATGTAAGCAAGAAACGCATAGGCCAGCTCCAAAAGGATGGAGTCTTGGAGTCGTTCGACCTCAAGTCGGATGATAGTTGTGAGTCTTGTCTACTTGGAAAAATGACAAAATCACCCTTCACTGGTACTTGTGCAAGGGGTGAGGGTTTGTTGGACCTTATACATACTGATGTATGTGGACCATTCAAAACCGCCACAAGGGATGCTAATCGCTATTATGTGACTTTTATTGATGATTTTAGTAGATACGGTTATGTCTACTTAATCAAACATAAGTCAGAAACTTTTGAAAGGTTTAAAGAGTTTAAACAGGAAGTAGAAAATCAATTGGGCAGGAACATTAAGATGCTTCGATCCGATTGAGGTGGTGAGTATCTTAGTACTGAGTTCCTCGACTATCTTAAGGAGTGTGGGATTGTCTCACAATTGACACCTCCCAGGACACCACAGCTGAATGGTGTAGCTGAGAGGCGCAATCGAACTTTGTTGGACATGGTTCGCTCTATGATGATTCGAGCTTCGCTACCAATCTCTTTTTGGGGGTATGCCTTAGAGACTGCCGCCCACATCCTTAATCTAGTCCCTACAAAGAAGGTTGCCAAAACACCTCATGAGATGTGGACTGGGAAAGTTCCCAATTTGGACCACATCAAGATTTGGGGTTGCGAGGCTTTCGTGAGGCGCGAGACTCATGACAAGCTCGAACCTCGAAGTGAAAGGTGTATTTTCATCGGCTACCCACAAAAATACTTTGGTTACCTCTTCTACAGACCCAGTGAGAATGTGGTCTTTGTGGCTAGGAGAGGGGTCTTTCGAGAGAGAGAATTTATAAGCCAAGGAGACAGTGGGAGGCAAATTGACCTTGAAGAAATTCAAGACTCGATTGGTGAAGGAACCTCAGACACTAGCAATCAACTTGAGGAGGAAATTCCTGTTGATCCAGCTGACGAGTCTATACTTCCGAGGCGTTCCACAAGGGTTAGGAACACACCTGAGTTTTATTATGGATTTCATATTACTACGGAAGGTGATACATTTATCAGTGACAGTACACTGGTAAATCTGGATGAACCTAACAGTGTTAAGGAAGCCATGGCAGGCCCAGAGTCTGCTAAATGGAAGGAGGCTATGGACAGCAAGATACAGTCCATGTATGACAATCAAGTTTGGAACTTGGTTGACAATGTACCAGGCCGTAAGACAGTCGGGTGCAAATGGATCTTCAAGAAGAAGACCGACATGGATGGGAAGGTGCACACTTATAAGGCTCGACTGGTTGCGAAGGGGTTTACTCAGACTCAGGGAATTGATTATGATGAAACCTTTTCACCAGTAGCAAAGATTAAGTCTATTAGGGTTATGCAAGCCATTGCTGCATTTCATGATTATGAAATATGGCAAATGGATGTCAAAACCGCTTTCCTTAATGGAAAGTTGGCTGAGGATGTTTACATGAATCAGCCAGAAGGTTTTGTCAGTGCAGAGTACCCCAATAGAGTGTGCAAGCTTGAGAAATCCATTTATGGATTGAAACAAGCATCTCGAAGTTGGAATCTTTGTTTCGATGAGAAGGTCAAAGAGTTTGGTTTCTCAAGAAGTGAAGATGAGTCCTGCGTGTATGTCAGAGCTAGTGGGAGTATAGTTAGTTTTTTGGTACTGTATGTGGATGACATACTACTCATAGGAAATGACATCCCAACCTTGCAGGAGGTTAAGTCCTGGCTTGGGAAGTGCTTTGCTATGAAGGACCTTGGAGAAGCTACCTATATCCTAGGGATAAGGATATTAAGAGAAATGAGTAAAAGACTAATTGGACTTAGTCAGAGTATCTACTTGGATAAGGTGTTGAAAAGGTTCAACATGCAGAATTCCAAGAAAGGAGAATTACCGATCCATAGCAATGCCAAACTGATAAGGCTCAGAGCCCGAGTACAGAAGATGAGATAGCTGAGATGAGTCGATTACCTTATGCTTCCGCTGTTGGTTCGATCATGTATGCTATGACTTGTACTCATCCTGATGTGGCCTTCGCTTTGAGCATGGTCATCAGATATCAGGGGAACCCTGGCAAGGCTCATTGGACTGCGGTAAAGAATATTCTCAAGTACCTGCGGAGGACTAAGGATTGGATCCTTACCCTTGGTGGGAGTGATGACTTGAGAGTAGTAGGGTATAGTGATGCTAGCTTTCAGACTGATAGGGATAACTTCCGCTCTCAGTCGGGCTGGGTCTTTACCTTAAATGGAGGGGCAATCACTTGGAAGAGTTCCAAACAGGAGACTGTAGCTGATTCGACTTGTGAATCAGAGTACATAGCAGCGAGTGAAGCGGCAAAGGAGGCGATATGGCTGAGGAACTTCATCGGAGACCTTGGAGTTGTACCAGCTATTAAGGAGCCTATGGAGATTTTCTGTGACAGCAATAGTGCGGTTGCCCTAGCCAAGGAACCAAGAGATCATGGCAGATCCCTACACATTGACAGAAAATATCACTTCATAAGACACAAGATAGAAGAGGGACTCCTCGTGGCAAAGAGGGTATTGTCAGATGAGAACCCTGCGGATCCCCTTACGAAGGGACTGACGAGGGTGAAGCATTTGCAGCATGCGAGGCGCATCGGGATGAGGGACGATATTAGTTTTACAGATTAGATAGCGTTTTTCTGAAACTTGTAAAATGTAATCGACGTTTGATGATGAATAAAATTTGTGATTTATTTATGAGTAAAGTGTTGCTATCATTGTCAATTATTTACTATTGTTTCAGTTTTGCATGTTTTGACTTCCAGAATAATTAATTTATTCAAACTCTCCACAGTCGGTCATATGTCGGAAGTAGGTATGAATCAAGACTGTCATGAATTGGGATTGTAGATGACTAAAGGTGTTTAGCCATAGCAATGGTTGCTACAACATTCATGAGTACTCATAAGTTATGAGTATTGGAATAAACCCACGCTCACTTGTATCACTTCATGGAATTTATCTCGAGTGATCGTGAGACGGTAATATCATATATGTCTTCAAACCTAGAGATATGAGTTGTTACCTATGAGTTGGTTGTGCATTGATTGCACGTAAACGCATCAGTAACTTGATGTTATAAAACGTGCCTTTATGTGCAATTCAATAAGTAGTAGAACAAGCATATGAGTCGAAGTTTATCTGTTCCTTCTAGAAATAGAAGCGATATCTGGGCCCCTCGATGATTTTGTGTTGACCCATGTACCGGGGCCGGTCAGAACTAAATTGATGTGTTCAGTTAAGTTCTTTGTCAAACAAATCGGAAATCGAGAAACAACTGCTAGACAATAAGTAAGACATTGTTCCATGTATTTGTCCGGCTGATATCATGAGAGCAGAGGATTATATGATCACTTATCTAAAATGGCGCTTCATAGTTCACAAGAGTTTTCGAGAGCTACGATTGCCGGTTGGTTCCTGAAGTAATATAGGCAAATACAATTATTAGACTTATCCAAGTGGGAGTCTGTTGGATAAGATGTCTAAGTCCATAACTTATTTGGTATATACTTGACCCGACCCGGCATGGTCCATTTGGGTTGCACTTCACCCAAACTAGTTATGGATAATTTTATGAGAGTTGTATACTTACGATTTATTAATATATTATAAGTTATAATATATTAATATAAAGTCATGTTACTTAATTAGTTTTAATCTTGAATTAATTATGAATTAATTTAGTGATTAAAAGGAAGACTAATTAAATCATGGGCTATTATATTTATATAGTGTGGGCTAACACTCATTTGGGAATGGGCTAAGCTTATATGGAAGTCCATGGATGATCCATGGAGCTTTTACCCATGGATCCTTGGAAGAGGAAAAGACATGGGTTATTAGGCTTTCACCCTAACCATGTACACTATATAAACAAGCTTATGTTGCATGAAAAAACACTAATGTTTGTGTAAGTGTGGTGGCCAAAATCAAGAGTTAGTATACTCTCTCATACATTTTCCAAGTTTGTGGTGATTTGTGATTTCCATTTGAGGCATTCACATTATTGGTGCTTGGCTCTCAAACTCCAAGGAATCAACAATTAACAAAAGGTATGTAATTCATCTAGTTCTTTTATGGTTAAAAGTACCCCATGCCATGCTAGATAGGTTATAAACCTTGGAAAATAATATTTTGCATGTATCTTAGACAAACATAGATCCAAGGTTTAATAGGGTTGCATGTACACTTAGGAAGTGTTAGAATGCTCAAAACCCAACAAGTGCCTCAAGTGTTGTACCTCTAATGGAGTCACAAACACCTCTAAGCAACTTGGATGAAGAGGGAGGAGAGAGGAGCCACCAAAATCGGTTGTAAACCCTAAAGGAAGTGTTCACCACGTTTTTGGGGCTTAAGGGTCCTTTATATACATGTAGGCTATTAGGGTTTACAACTAGGAAACCCTAATCTGACTGCTTAAGCCCTAAGCAGCCCATGGACCCCTTCTGGAACATGCCTTGGACGATTTCTAATGGGCTTCCCCTTAGAATTCGTCCAACCTATTATTCCAAGGTGATCCATAGCCCAAAATTATAATTATCTTATAACTACACAACAAGTCCCTTAAGTTTAATTAATCTCTTTTAGCCACAAAATTAATTCTTAATTAATTCTTGACTAATATCAATTAAACATTATGATTTCTCCTTTAATATATTATTCTTATAATATATTAATAAATCATAATTAAACCTTTCTCTCCTTAATTCATCCTACATATTGCTATGGTGAAGGCAAACCAAAAGGACCATGCTCATAATCGGGTCAAGTACATACCAAAATTGTTGGATATAGTGTCTAAGTCATAACTATATTTGGTATGTACTTGACCCGACCCGGCATGGTCCATTTGGGTTGTACTTCACCCGAACAATTTATGGATAATCGTTTGAGAATAGTATAAGTTATGATTTATTAATATATTATAAGTCCTAATTGTTGGATTAGTGTCTAAGTCCATAACTATTTTGGTATGTACTTGACCCGATGGTGCATGGTCCTTTTGGGTTGCCTTCACCAAAGCAACTTGATAGGATGAACTATGGAGAAAAAGGATTAAATATGATTTATTAATATATTATGAGAATAATATATTAAAGGAGAAATCATATTGTTTAATTAATATTAGTCAAAAATTAATTGATAATTAATTTTGTGGCTAAAAGAGATTAATTAAACTTAAGGGACTAGAACTGTCAATTGTATGATAGTTGAATATTGAGCTAATGGACTACATATTAAAGGGGTGGACGAATTCTATGGGGAAACCCATTAGAAATCGTCCAAAGCCCTTAAGGAAAGGAGTCCATGGGTTGCTTAGGGCTTAAGCATCCAAATTAGGGTTTCCTTGTTAGATAACCCTAATAACCTCACTATATATAGAGCCCTTATGCCTCAAAAACGTGGACAAGCTTCCTTCTAGGGTTTCCATATGTTTTTGAGAGCCTTCTTCTCTTCTCCTCTTCATCCTCTTGCTCTTGGTGTTTGTGAACCATTAGAGGAGTGACATTTGTGACTCTAAGCTTTCTAAAGTCATTACAAGAAGGATTTGAGATTGTTATTGATACATAACAATCAAGGTATGATCTAAACCCTAATTCATATGTTAATATTGATTATCACATGCTAGATCTAGGGTTTATAGTCTTGGATGAATGCATGTACAATAGAGAAACCTAGATCCAAGCATTAGGGTTTGCATGAGCACATAGGATGTTCTTATGGCCTAAACCCATCAGTGGTATCAGAGCCTTGATTGGTTTCTATTGTATTGATGCCTAGCATATTCATTCTTGTTGCAAAATCGATTTTTTCGCTCCCTGACTGCTGAACTCGGCGAGTTCCAATGTGGACTCGGCGAGTTGGCTCCAACTCGGCGAGTCCATAGAGGAACTCGGCGAGTTCGAGCGTCAGAAGGAGGCAGTTTCGGGATTTCTTGCTGTTTTACTCATGGATACTTGCCTTAACTGTTTTGGGTCATTAAAATCCGATTTTAAACATATTTTGAGTATATCCTTGATTAAACAAAAGATAATTACCAATTGATTAGATAATAACTTCCTTATATGATTAAAGATTAATTATTTGTATTAATTGGGTAACTTATCTTGCAAGAAATTGAAATTAGGTCAAATTTAGATAATCATTAAATTAATTGTTTAATTTAAATTATTTGCTATTTGATCCTTGTGTTTTTGAAATGTTTCAAATACTTGCCCTCAAGTTTTGGAATTTAAATTTTGATTAAAAGGTTTGATTTGAAATATTTAAATTCTAAACCCTAATGTTTTGAAATGTTTCAAAACTTGCCCTCAAGTTTTGGAATTTAAAAGTTGATTAAAAGTTTAATTTAGAAATGTTAAATTCTAAAACCCTAGTATTGTTTTGAAAAGTTCAATTCACACCCTTATGGTTTTATTAATTAATTAAAGTGTATAATTAAGAGAGATTTAATAAATCCATAAAAGTTTTGGTTTACAATTTAATTAAATTGAAAGTGTAATTATTAAATTTGACCACCAAGTATTTTAAAAGTATAAAATACACCCTATACTATATATAACATTAAAAGTCTAGTATTATATATGTATGAGTAAACAGTCAGTCTTACCGTTAGTAGGCCTCATTCACGAAGCTGGTCTATAAGGGGTGTTTAAGGAAATTGCCTATAAAATGGCGATTGAATGGGTATCCACTCTTACCCACCGCACTCTTGACTAGTGGAGGGTCGTTAGCCGAAAGGGTAGGATAGGACAGAAACCTTCCATTATAAGTATAATGAAGTACAAAAGTAACTAAATGCTTTTACAAAATTCCCAATCTTAGTTACTTTAGGCAAAAGTGAATTGATGCAATTCCATGAAATTACACTTTGTGCCCTTGCGAAGACGTTAGTGGAGCGTGTGTGGTTAACCGGCACACTAAATGGTTCTAAGCAAAGGTAGCAAAGGGTGACTCATTGTTTGTCATAGTTCGGTGGAGCGTGTGTGGTTAACCGGCACATCGAATAGGTGACTGTAACATTTGAGGGCACCATGTAAGTTTGCATGGTTATTCACACCCTGTTTTGTGATCCTCGGCATCCCAGTCACAAATCGAGGGGCATATCGAGATTTAAACATGCCATTGAAATGTTCAATGAATCTCAAAAGATCTAGGAATTTTCAATAGATTTAAAACTTAAAATTTTTCTTTTTCGTTTTTCATGGTGGAAATTAGTGAATCGTCATTCACTTACCTTCAAATGTTCTGCAATTTGGGTTACGGCATCCCTCTCCCAAGTTGTAGAGTATTGTGTCGGGTCCTAGCCTTAATATCTCATTTGGGTGATTTATTAAGGACTCAATCAATCAACTAACTTGAATTTTTCTCCCGTTTTGTAGATGTCAAAGTATGACAACTATGGTCTTCCCAAATCCCGTGGAAAAAGCATTTCACATGAAGATGATATTCCACGATTCGATCGAGGAACACGAGATCATGCTTCACTTCCTCCACCTCCTCCTATTGTTCTCCCTAACCCACAAGTTCAAAGGATTGAAAAGTTCAAACTCACTCAAGCCCTTTTGGCAAGTAAACATGAAGAAGGAAAGTCAGTGTGTGCACACGTCCTAGAGATGAAGTCACACATTGATAGGTTAAGAATGTTGGGATCTATTGTCTGTGAGGAGCTGGCTGTTGACTGGGTTCTTCAGTCACTTCCTGACTCATATAGTGAGTTCGTAAGAGAGTACTATATGATGAACCACGACGTAACCCTCATCGATCTCACCTATATGCTTATTGCTACTGAATCATCAATGATTTGGCGCACTGGAAAAGCAAAGTTGATTGGTGGATCTGCCTTCCAGACCTCTATGGATATAGACAATGACAACGAAAGGCATGCCATGATCGAAAAGTTTGATCATAAGAGAAAGGCAAAGTCAGAAGTAGTTCCGTGTGTTGTTCCAAAAGAGTTAATTTGCTTTTATTGCCAAAAGAAGGGGCATTGGAGACGAAGCTTCCCTATTTACCTAAGAGATCTAAGAGATGGGAGAGTCAAAACGTATGGCTCTACTTTAGGTAAAATCCATTAACTAACTCTTTTAAGTTCCTATTCTAGATTCTTAATACATAATGTGATAAGATTACATTTCGATGTCTTGTAGGATCGAAGAAAAGAGAGGAATCTTAAGGGAAGAAGTGAGCGGAATCTAATCGTGAAGAAATGAATTTTGATCGCATTACTTGAAGATTAGAATCTTAAGCTACTACTTGGAGTTAGAATAGATTGCTTAGGAATATTTAACAACATAGTTTTTCAGTTGAATTGCATTGTAAGGACAAATTTTTCCGCAATAATATAAATTTTGATTTTATATTATTTATTTATCCTTGCAATGGCGTGTATGAAAAATTGATGTAAGTTTCTATTATTAGCAATAATGGATTTGATTCTTAATTATGTTATTTGTGGAAAGATCAAGAATTTACCAAATAGGGAAAGTGTCTCATCGCCCAAGTTTCAATTGGACAGAAACTTGGAATCATACAACTTGGTTGCATGATGAATGAGAAATTTCATATTTGGAAATTAGACTAATTCATTGACAAAGTGTCAAGTGAAGGACTAGGAGATCGAGTACACAAGGTTGTGTGTTGATCAAGTCCACCACAAGAGTAACAAAGATATTCGTCATGATTTACTAAGGTTAAGTAAATATGATTATACTTATGAGATTAAGTGTAATTCTCAATTGATTGAAAGAGTTTCAATAAATAGCAGAACGAATAAGAAGAATCAAGTAGGCAGAAAGATAAAAGTTTCTCTATTCTAAGAAGAAGGGAGAGTACCTTTTTATTATGTTTTATGATAGGTCTTAATGATTAAGAACCACATCTCAATTGATCCTCTAAGTGAGTCTTAAGTGCAATTGTATGTCTGAGAAGAGGAATCAAGAATTGAAGAAATGGTTAAATCAAGAAGTCAATCATACTTCGTTCTAAAACCAAGTCTTAGAGTTAAGATTGTGAATTGAGTGACAAGTCTTAAGAAGGTTTATAACATTCATCAAATGTGAAATTTGAAAAAGTTTTCTTATTCTTGCACAATTGGAAAGTTGTGATGTCTTGGATAAGACAAAGACCAACTAGGGCCAATGTAGTGAAGTGTTTTGTCTTGATAAAAACTACACTAACTCTTGAATATTTGTTTGTCGAGAAATGTTTATTGACAAAAGAATCTTATATGTCAAGGAGTCAGTGGGAGTCTTAATGGTCTTGAAAAGTTTCAAGAACTAATCGAGAATAAACCTTATCGATCATCACTAGCACACGACTTGAGGTTTACAACCTATCGTGTTGACATTATTTTGTTTCTGTGCCATTCCAATTAAGTTAATTATGCATGTGAGTTCTATGAGTTCTCATTTGAACGCATAAAAGGCAAGCACCTTGATCAATGAAAAGTACGTTGATATGAAAGGGTGAGCTGCTTAACTACTTGGAAGACATGGTGGGCACTCGTGTTACCATAAGGCAAGAAATCAAGATTGAGAAAGTTCAGTCCATATGAGTTTGGATTTGTCGCAAACTTTGGTTTTGACAAATTCGCATGGATAGGAACACATACACCATTAAAATCTAAGTGTCATAAGATTCCCTCCTTCATGAAAATGGCTGTGAGGAAATGCTTTCACTAAGAGAGATTTTAAGAAGATAGTGATTGTGAAATTGTATTCTCGAATTCGATTATGGTTACGACATCCCTTTCCATAATTCGATTGTGAGATTTGGCAATTAGTCTAGATTGTTTAGACACACATATGAGCTATCCAAGGCAAAGGTGTATAAGTTTAAGAAGCTTAGATAAAGGATTATCAAAGCATTAGGTATTAGAAATATGAACTTCAGAAATTCAATAAGTAATGTTTTCTGGAAGTTCAGTTGTTTTCTAAAACATGTCAAAGCTAGTGGGAGCATAAGTGTTATGCTTATACGATAATAATCATCATGATTGTGGGAGCATAAATGTTGTGCTTGTATGATTATTAAGGCAAGTATTGCAAGTTAGCAATATTAATTATAGAAAACAAGAGTCATACTTTATAAAGTCGTAAGGGTTGAATAGTTGTTTTGCTATAATTAAGGGAGAGAATATTGTACTTCGTTTCAAAATCTAAAGCTTAGATTGAGAAATTTTAATAAAATTAGTCAAAGAATACATATTGTGTTCTTAAATTTCGATTATGATTACGGCATCCCTCTTCATAGTTCGAATTGTAAGAACGAGACACATAAAATATTATGGCAGAAGATGGATAAAGCATCATATCTTTATGTAAGACATTATGCATCGTGTTCCATATGCTTCGGGTATAGGATCGATTGCAAGTGCTATAATATTTGACCATTCTAAAATTTTCAAAAATGTCTAGCGCATTTTGAGGGAAAAAGGACTAGAATCGGTTTTGACTAAAATAATTAAACAACTATCAAAGGACGATCCAAAGCTCGTTGAGGATTGATCGCTTGTGAGTAGTTGGAAGTATGGTATTGGATGACATTATTATGAATACATAAGATTCTATTAAGAATGAATTGTCATATGGCAAATATGGAAATGTTTCCATATTGGGAGTTGGATATTGAGAATCTATGTCTAGATTAGAAACTTTTATGCAAAAAGGATGTTCAAAGGAATGTACTTTGAGTGAGAGACATCATATCTATAGAATTGTTTCTGATAGAGATTGGCCGAGTCTTGATGATTTTGAGCTGTGACTTTACGAAAGAATCATTGCATAAAAGGTTAGAATCTAGCATAAGTAACAAGAATTTGATATTCTTATACTTGTGATAAGGATTGGGAGTTGTGAAATGAATATGATTGGAAATGTGTTCATTTGATCTATTTCACAAAGAAAGGACCATAGGTAAACATTGTGTGCATGCTGAGAGCATGGGACAAGTGTAGTAATAATTCAAGTAAGAAGTTGATTACCCGAAATAACAAATAATGAGTAATCAATATGGTGATTAAATAAAATGTTTTATTTATACCCAGAGTTTGGGGCCATATGGGATTAGTATTATTCTTGTGTTTCACTTTGCATGTTTTGACTTCCTGAATAATTAAATTATTTCAGAATAATCAAATTATTCGAATGGTCCACAGTCGTTCATATATTGGAAGTAGGTATGAATGAAGACTGTCATGAATTGGTTTGTAGATTGTCTAAAATGTATTAGACATAAGCAAATGTTTGCTGCAACGTTCATGAGTGCTTATGAATATGATTTGAGCATTGGATTAAACCCACGCTCACTTGGATCACTTCATGGATTTTATCACGAGTGATTGGTGAGACGATAATATCTTATATTCTTGAAACCAAGATGTGTGAGTTGTATCTTGTGAGTCGGTTACACATTGATAATATGTAAACGCACCAGTAACTTGGTGTCATAAAACATATTGTTGTGTGTGATTCGGTAAGTGAGTGCAAGCAAGCATTGAATCAAAGTTTATCCGTTCCTTTTATTCAAACTAGGATGAAAGCGATATCTGTGGGCCCCTCGATGATTTAGTGATGACAACTAAGCGCTTGGCCAAGCCGGGACTAATTTGATGTGTTCAATTGTAGTCTATTGTCAGTCGTCATAAATCAGAAATCGGGAAACAACACATAGACAGAGAGAATGATTTAAATCCATGTCTCAGTCTATATGATATCTTGAATGGAGGAATATATGATCCCTTATCTAAAGGACACGCTTCTGATAGGATCAGAGTTGACAGCGGTTTTTGAAAGCTACGATTGCAGATCAGGATCTGAAGTCATACGCAGAATAGTTATTAGACTTATCCAAGTGGGAGACTGTTGGATTAGTGTCTAAGTCCATAACTACTTTGGTATGTACTTGACCCGATGGTGCATGGTCCTTTTGGGTTGCCTTCACCAAAGCAACTTGATAGGATGAACTATGGAGAAAAAGGATTAAATATGATTTATTAATATATTATGAGAATAATATATTAAAGGAGAAATCATATTGTTTAATTAATATTAGTCAAGAATTAATTGATAATTAATTTTGTGGCTAAAAGAGATTAATTAAACTTAAGGGACTAGAACTGTCAATTGTATGATAGTTGAATATTGAGCTAATGGACTACATATTAAAGGGGTGGACGAATTCTATGGGGAAACCCATTAGAAATCGTCCAAAGCCCTTAAGGAAAGGAGTCCATGGGTTGCTTAGGGCTTAAGCATCCAAATTAGGGTTTCCTTGTTAGATAACCCTAATAACCTCACTATATATAGAGCCCTTATGCCTCAAAAACGTGGACAAGCTTCCTTCTAGGGTTTCCATACGTTTTTGAGAGCCTTCTTCTCTTCTCCTCTTCATCCTCTTGCTCTTGGTGTTTGTGAACCATTAGAGGAGTGACATTTGTGACTCTAAGCTTTCTAAAGTCATTACAAGAAGGATTTGAGATTGTTATTGATACATAACAATCAAGGTATGATCTAAACCCTAATTCATATGTTAATATTGATTATCACATGCTAGATCTAGGGTTTATAGTCTTGGATGAATGCATGTACAATAGAGAAACCTAGATCCAAGCATTAGGGTTTGCATGAGCACATAGGATGTTCTTATGGCCTAAACCCATCACTAATATATTAATATAAAATCATATTATTTAATTAGTATTGATCTATAATTAATCTAGAATTAATTTAGAGATCAAAAGTATGACTAATTAAATATGGGCTCTTGTATTTATATAGTGTGGGCTAATGCTTATTTGGAATGGGCTAGGCTTGCATGGAAAGTCCATGGATACTCCATGGAGCTTTAACCCATGGATCTCATGGAAATGAAAAGACATGGGTATTAGGGTTTACATGAATGTAACCCTAATCCACCACACTATATAAAGGAGGCTTTGGTTCTTGAAATGACACTAGTTGATGTGTGTAAACCAAGAGGGCCGATTTCAAGAAGTTTGTGACTATTCTCTCAAGTTTCCAAGTTTGTGGTGATTTGTGACTTCCATTTGAGGCATCCACATTATTGGTGCTAGGCTCTAAAACTCCAAGCAATCAACTACTACTACAAGGTAAGTAATTCTACTAGTTTTATTTGATTCAAGTATCCCATGCCATGCTAGTTAGGATAAGAACCTTGGAAAAATAATTATTTGCATGTATCTTAGTCAAAACATAGATCCAAGGTTTCTAGGGTTGCATGTACACCATAGGAGTGTTAGAATGCTCAAAACCCATCAGTGGTATCAGAGCCAGGTTTGTTTATTTGATACTTGATGCAAAAAAAAAAAAACTTGAAAATCGAAGTTTTGTTCAAAAGCTCGTATCAAAATTTCATGTTTTGTATATGTACTTACGATTCTTGAAATTTTTGATATGAACATTCATAAACATATGAGTTTAAAAGATCATAGAAATTATGTGCTAATAATTGATTAGATTAATTCTTGATCTTTATGTGTTTTAATGGAGTCCATAACTAGTTCTTAAGTTATGGATAACAAAAAGTCACATTTATAAATAACCATTAAAAGAACACATAGGTTACAAAAAATGAAGAGTCTTCATTTTTAATAACCATTAACTCATAAGTTATGAGAAATGAAAAGTTTTAAAAGTTTACAAAACTTGCCCTCAAGTTTTGGAACTTGTAAAGTCATATTAAAAACTTTAGTTCCAACCCCTAGAATTTTAAAAGTTAAAATTCAACCCTTATACTTTATAATATTATAAGTTTAATAATATTTATATATGTATAAGATCAAGTCGTCTTACCGCTAGTACGCCTCATTCACGAAGCCGGTCTATAAGGGGGGTATAAGGTTGTTGCCTATAAAATGGCAACTTAATGGGTGTCCACTCTCACCCACCGCTTCCTTGATCGGTGGAGGGTCGTTAGCCGAACGGGTAGGACAAGGACTTATAAATTCTCATTAAAAGTATAATGATAATACTAAAGTAACTAAACTTTATTGAATTCCCAATCTTAGTTATTTTAGGAAAATGTGAATAAGGTGCTAATCCATGAAATTACACTTTACACTTTGTTTAAGTCGTTAGTGGAGCGTGTGTGGTTAACCGGAACACTAACTTGAACTTAACAAGGTAGGTAAAGGGTGACTTAATGTTTGTCATAGTATCGATGGAGCGTGTGTGGTTAACCGGCACATCTATTGAGGGGTAATACATTAAGGGTACCAAGTAATTTGCATGGTTACTTCACACCTTGTTTTGTGATCCTCGGCATCCCAGTCACAAAACTTGAAGGGCACACTCGAGATTGAAACATGCCATTGAAGAAAGTTCAATGAATCTCACAGAATCTAGGAGTTTCTAAACCAATCAAAACCTAATTAAATATTTCGTTTTTCATGGTGGAAATTGGTGAATCGTCATTCACCTACCTTCAAATATCTTATAGCTTAGATTACGGCATCCCTCTTCTAAGTTATAAAATATTGTGTTTGATCCTAGCCTTAATATTACATTTGGGTGTTTTGTTAAGGACTATCTCTATATCTAATCTAATCTATTCCCTCTTCTTTTCAGATGTCTTCCAATAACAATGCTTCTGGCTTAAACCCTACTTGCTCCTTCTCTCTCATGAATCTTTGTGGGAGAGTCATCTTTGATGGGTCCAACTTTACAGATTGGATCAGAAACATTAGGATGGTCACTCGGTATGAGAACAAAGAATATGTTCTCGACAAGGAGCTGAAGGTACCCGAGCCAACTGCTACTCCTGAAGAGCTTGCTGAATATGATGTACATGAAAGAGATGCTACAAAAGTGGAATGCATCATGATGGCCACCATGACAGCCGAGCTCCAAAAGTCCTATGAGGACTATTATCCTTTTGAGATGCACCAGGACTTGATGGACCGCTACCATCAAAGTGCTCGTCAAGAGCGATATGAAATAATCTCCTCCATGATAACAACCCGAATGAAGGATGGTGAACCCATCACGGGCCACATGCAGAAAATGCAAAGGTATGTGGACCGTTTACTGAAGCTGAATGTGAACTTCCCTGAGCAGTTAGCAATAGACATCATTTTGCACTCCTTGCCATCGTGTTATGATCAATTCCGCATGACATATCACATGAACAAGGAAGAAGTCACCCTCAGCAAACTTCAAGGACTCTTGAAGACCGCCGAAAGTGGTCTAAAGGGTAAGTCGGTTGTTACTACTCCTACTCCTACTCCAACTGCGGCCAATGTCTTGGAAATCGGGCATGGCAAAGGGAAGAAGAGAAAGAACCCTTCTAAGGGTACCAAGGGTAAGACCCTTGAAGGCTCCTCTTCAAGCAAAACCAAGAAAGGTTTTGTCACTCCTTCTACTAACCCTAATGAGACTGAATGCTTCTATTGCCATGAAAAGTCGCACTGGAAGCGAAACTGCCCAAAGTACCAGCAAGATTTGAAGGATGGGAAAGTAAAACCCAACCATGCAGGTATATACACTATATTGTCTAATAACTCACCTCATTCTAAGTCTTGGGTCCTTGATACAGGTTGTGGTATTCACATATGTTGTGATTTGCAGGGACTAAAAAGAAGTGAGAATGTGGAGCAGGGAAAGATAAACTTGATCATGGGAAACAGGAAAGCTTCACCTGTCACCAAGATAGGAGTTTATTCCTTAGTGCTAAATAGTGGGTTTACATTAGATTTGAATAAATGTTATTATTCGCCAGAAATGGCAAGAAATGTTATTTCCTTTCATGCATTGTATAAACAAGGTTTTACCTTTTATTTTGATAATAATAATGGTAGTATTGATGCTTTCTTTAATAATGTTCTTTATTTTAAAGCATTACCTTGTGATGGCGTGTATGAAATTGTATTTGTTTTAGATAATCTAGGAAATAATGTATTGTGTATTAACTCTTCCACTAGCTTAGATAAAGCATCCTTATGGCATTGTCGTCTTGGACATGTAAGCAAGAAACGCATAGGCCAACTCCAAAAGGATGGAGTCTTGGAGTCATTTGACCTAAAGTCAGATGATAGTTGTGAATCTTGTTTGCTTGGTAAAATGACAAAGTCACCTTTTACTGGCACTTGTGCTAGGGGTGAAGGTTTGTTGGACCTCATACACACGGATGTGTGTGGACCCTTCAGAACCGCCACAAGAGATGCTAATCGGTTCTATGTGACTTTTACTGATGATTTTAGTAGATATGGATATGTCTACCTAATCAAGCATAAGTCAGAAACCTTTGAGAAATTCAAAGAGTTTAAGCAAGAAGTGGAGAATCAGTTGGGCAGGAACATTACGATGCTTCGATCCGATCGTGGTGGTGAGTATCTTAGTACTGAGTTCCTTGACTATCTTAAGGAATGTGGGATTGTCTCACAATTGACACCTCCTAGGACACCACAGTTGAATGGTGTAGCTGAGAGGCGCAATCAGACCTTGTTGGACATGGTTCGTTCCATGATGAGTCGAGCTTCGCTACCAATCTCATTTTGGGGGTATGCCTTAGAGACTGCCGCCCATATCCTTAATCTAGTCCCTAGAAAGAAGGTTGCCAAAACACCTCACGAGGTGTGGACTAGAAAAGTTCCCAATCTAGACCACATCAAGATTTGGGGTTGCGAGGCTTTCTTGAGACGCGAGACTCACGATAAGCTCGAACCCCGAAGCGAAAGGTGTATTTTCATCGGCTACCCACAAAAATCCTTTGGTTACATCTTCTACAGACCCAGTGATAATGTGGTCTTTGTAGCAAGAAGAGGATTCTTTCGAGAGAGAGAATTCATGAGCCAAGGAGACAGTGGGAGGCAAATTGACCTTGAGGAAATTCAAGAGTCAAGTGGTGAAGGAACCTCAAACCCTAGCCCTCAACCTGAGGAGGAAACTCTTGTTGAGCCGACTGAAGAATCTATACCTCTGAGGCGTTCCACCAGAGTTAGGAATGCACCTGAGCATTATTATGGTTTTCATATTACTGCAGAAAGTGAGACACTTATCAGTGATAACACACTGGTAAATCTGGATGAGCCTAACAGCTACACGGAAGCCATAGCAGGCCCTGAGGCTGCTAAATGGAAAGAGGCTATGGATAGCGAGATACAGTCCATGTATGACAATCAAGTTTGGAACTTGGTTGACAATGTACCTGATCATAAGATAGTTGGGTGCAAATGGATCTTCAAGAAGAAGACCGACATGGATGGTAATGTACACACTTATAAGGCACGACTAGTTGCAAAGGGTTATTCTCAAACTCCGGGAGTTGATTATGATGAGACCTTTTCACCAGTGGCCAAGATTAAGTCTATTAGGGTTCTGTTAGCCATTGCTGCATTTCATGATTATGAAATATGGCAAATGGATGTCAAAACCGCTTTCCTTAATGGAAAGTTGGCTGAAGATGTTTACATGGTTCAGCCAGAGGGTTTTGTCAGTACAGAGTACCCCAGTAGAGTGTGTAAGCTCGAGAAATCCATTTATGGATTAAAACAGGCACCTCGCAGATGGAATCTTTGCTTTGATGAGAAAATCAACGAATTTGGCTTTTCAAGGAGTGAAGATGAATCTTGTGTCCATATCAAGGCTAGTGGGAGTATAATCAGCTTTTTGGTACTGTATGTGGATGACATACTACTCATAGGAAATGACATCCCAACCCTGCAGGAAGTAAAGTCCTGGCTTGGGAAGTGTTTCGCTATGAAGGACCTTGGAGAAGCTGCCTATATCCTAGGGATAAGGATTTTGAGAAACAGGAGTAAAAGACTAATTGGACTTAGTCAAAGCACCTATGTGGACAAAGTGTTGAAAAGGTTCAACATGCATAACTCCAAGAAAGGAGAGTTACCCATCCAGAGTAACGCCAGATTGAGTAAGACACAAAGCCCTAGTACTGAGGCTGAGATAGCAGAAATGAGTCGAATACCTTATGCTTCAGCTGAAGGATCGATCATGTATGCTATAACGTGTACTCGACCTGATGTAGCCTTTGCTTTGAGCATGGTTAGCAGGTATCAGGGGAACCCTGGAAAGGCACACTGGACTGCGGTAAAGAATATCCTCAAGTACCTACGGAGGACTAAGGACTGGTTCCTTACCCTCGGTGGCAGTGAGGACTTGAGAGTTGTAGGGTACAGTGATGCTAGCTTTCAGACTGACAGGGATAATTTCTGCTCTCAGTCGGGCTGGGTCTTTACTCTAAACGGAGGGGCATTTACTTGGAAAAGTTCCAAGCAGGAGACAGTGGCTGATTCCACTTGTGAATCAGAGTATATAGCAGCAAGCGAGGCAACAAAGGAGGCTATATGGCTAAAGAACTTCATCGGAGACCTTGGAGTTGTACCAGCTATAAAGGAGCCAATGGAGATTTTCTATGACAGCAATAGTGCGGTTGCCTTAGCCAAGGAACCAAGATATCATGGGAGATCCAGACACATTGACAGAAAATATCACTTCATCAGACATCGAATAGAAGAAAGAATCCTCGTGGCAAAGAGGGTATCATCGGATGAGAACCCAGGAGATCCCCTCACGAAGGGACTGACTCGGGCTAAGCATCTCCAGCATGCTCGGAGCATAGGGCTGAAGGATGATATTAGTTTTAGTAGTTCGATAATCTTGAAATTTGTAAAATGGAATTGACATTTGATGATAAATAAAAGCTGTTATTTATGAGTAAAGTGTTGCTATCTCTTGTCAATCGTTTACTATTATTTCTTTTTGCATGTTTTGACTTCCAAAATAATTATGTTATGGTTTATATCATATTATTCAAACTCTCCACAGTCGGTCATATGTTGGAAGGAGATATGAATCAAGACTGTCATGGGTTGGCTTGTAGAGGTTTAAGCTATTAGACAAAGCGGGGCTACAACACTCATGAGTGCTCATAAGTTCTGAGTATTGGATTCAACCCACGCTCACTTGTATCACTTCATGGAATTTATCTCGATTGATCGTGAGACGATAATATCATATAAGTCTTCAAACCTAGAGATATGATTTGTTGCCTATGAGTTGGTTATGCATTGATTGCACGAAAACGCATTGGTAACTCGATGTTATAAACCGTGCCTTTGTGTGTAGTTCAACAAGTAGTAGAGCAAACATATGAGTCGAAGTTTATCTGTTCCTTCTAGGATTAGAAGCGATATCTGGGCCCCTCGATGATTTTGTTTTGACCTATGTACCGGGCCCGGTCAGAACTAAATTCATGTGTTCAGTTAAGTTCTATGTCAAACAAATCGGAAATCGGGAAACAAATGCTGGACAATAAGCAAGACCATGTTCCATGTATTTGTCCGGCTGATATCTAGAACAGAGGATTATATGATCACTTATCTAAAATGGCGCTTCATAGTTCAACAGAGTTTAAAGAGCTACGATTGCTGATCGGTTCCTGAAGTCATACTTGCAACTATAGTTATTAGACTTATCCAAGTGGGAGACTGTTGGATATAGTGTCTAAGTCCATAACTATATTTGGTATGTACTTGACCCGACCCGGCATGGTCCATTTGGGTTGCACTTCACCCGAACAATTTATGGATAATCGTTTGAGAATAGTATAAGTTATGATTTATTAATATATTATAAGTCCTAATATATTAATATAAAATCATATTATTTAATTAGTATTGATCTATAATTAATCTAGAATTAATTTAGAGATCAAAAGTATGACTAATTAAATATGGGCTCTTGTATTTATATAGTGTGGGCTAATGCTTATTTGGAATGGGCTAGGCTTGCATGGAAATTCCATGGATACTCCATGGAGCTTTAACCCATGGATCTCATGGAAATGAAAAGACATGGGTATTAGGGTTGACATGAATGTAACCCTAATCCACCACACTATATAAAGGAGGCTTTGGTTCTTGAAATGACACTAGTTGATGTGTGTAAACCAAGAGGGCCGATTTCAAGAAGTTTGTGACTATTCTCTCAAGTTTCCAAGTTTGTGGTGATTTGTGACTTCCATTTGAGGCATCCACATTATTGGTGCTAGGCTCTAAAACTCCAAGGAATCAACTACTACTACAAGGTAATTAATTCTACTAGTTTTATTTGATTCAAGTATCCCATGCCATGCTAGTTAGGATAAGAAACTTGGAAAAATAATTATTTGCATGTATCTTAGTCAAACATAGATCCAAGGTTTCTAGGGTTGCATGTACACCATAGGAGTGTTAGAATGCTCAAAACCCATCAAAAATAGTTATGGACTTAGACACTAATCCAACAGTCTCCCACTTGGATAAGTCTAATAACTATTTTTGCATAACTTCAGAACCTAATCAGCAATCGTAGCTTTCAAAAGCCGATGTCAACTCTGATCTTATCAGATACGCGTGTCCTTTAGATAAGGGATTATATATTCCTCCATTCTACAAGATATCGTATAGACATGAGACATGGATTGAAATCATTCTCTCAGTCTATGTGTCGTTTCCCGATTTCCGATTTATGACGACTGACTAATTGAACAAATAAAATCAGTCCTGGCCCGGCCGAGCACTTTCCTTTGTCATCACTAAATCATCGAGGGGCCCACAAATATCTCTTTTATCCCACCTTGGGTAAAAGGAATGGATAAACTTTGACTCAAATGCTTGCTTGCACCTACTAATCGAATCACACATAACAATAAGTTTTATAACACCAAGTTACTGGTGTGTTTACTTATCATCAATGTGCAGCCGACCAGCAAATAACAACTCACACGTCTCGGTTTCAAGAATATACAATGTTATCGTCTCACCAATCACCCGTGATAAATCCATGAAGTGATTCAAGTGAGCATGGGTTTAATCCAATAATTTAATCTTATTAAAGCACTCATGAACTCTGCAGCAAACTTGTGCTATGTCTAAACACTTTAGACAATCCACAGACAAATTCATGACAGTCTTGCTTCATACCTACTTCCAACGTATGACCGACTGTGGAGGTTTGAATAACCCAGTTATTCTGGAAGTCAAAACATGCAAAGTGAAACACAATAATAATATTAATCCTATATGGTCCCAAAACTTTTTGAGCGTAAATAAAAAACACTTTTATTTAAACACCATATTGATTACTAATTATTGATTGCTTACTGTTTCAGAAAATCAACTTATTACTCGAATTATAACCACAATTGTCCCATGCTCCAAGCATGCACACTTTGGTTTCCTATGGTCCAAATTTTGTGAAATAGATCAATTGAAAAAACGTTTCCAATGAAACTCATTTCACAATCCCTAATCCTTATCATTAGTGTAAGAATACAAGGTTCTTGCCACTATTAGAATATGTTAGATTCTAACATTTTATGCAACGACCCTTTCGTAAAGTCATATAGCACTAAAGTCACCAGGACTTGGCTAATGAAATTACTAAGTTCTCTATCATAAATTGTTACAGAACAATTTTATAGATGTGATGTCTCTCACTCAAAGTACATTCCTTTGAACATCCTTTTGCATAAAAGTTTCTAATCTACATAGATTCTTAATTTCCAACTCCCATTTATGGAAACATTTCCATATTTGCCATATGACAACTCATTCTTAATAGAATCTTATCTATTCATAATAATGTCAATATAGTCCATCCAGTACTATACTTCCAACTACTCACAAGCGACAAATCCTCAACGAACCTCAGATCGTCCTTTGATAGTTGTTTAATTATTTTAGTCAAAACCATTTCTAGTCCTTTTCCCCTCTTAATGCCCTATGCATTTGGAAAATATTAGAATGGTCAAATATTATAGCATATGCAATCGATCCTATACCCGAAGCGTATTGGACACGATGCATAATGTCTCACATAAAGACGTGATACTTTATCAGCCTTCTGCCATAATATTTTATGTGCCCTGTTCCCACAATTCGAACTACGAAGAGGGATGCCGTAATCATAATCGAATTTTGAGAATGCATTATGTATCCTTGACTAAATTTATTAACGTTTCTCGATCTAAGCTTTAGAATTTTGAAACGAAGTATAATATTCTCTCCCTTAATTATAGCAAAACAACTTTTCAACCCTTGCAACTTTGCAAAGTGAATCTTTGTTTTCTATAATTAATATTGCTAACTTGCAATACTTACCATAATAATCATGCTCCCACTAAAATGATGATTATTTTCTTACCAGCATAACACTTATGCTCCCACTAGCTTCGACATGTATTCAGAAAACAACTGAACTTATAGAAAAACAATGCTTATTGAATTCCTTAAGTTCACATTTCTAATACCTAATGCTTTGATAAGCCTTTATCTAAGCTTTTTAAGCTCATACACCTTTGCCTTAGATAGCTCACATGTGTGTCTAAACAATTCCAGAACTTATAGCAATAAGTCTCGATTGTTCAAACTAATTGCCAAATCTCACAATTCGAACTATGAAGAGGGATGCCGTAATCATAATCGAATTTGAGAATACAATTTTCACAATTGCAATCTTCTTAAATCTCTCTTAGTGAAAGCATTTCCTTACAATCATTTTCATGAAGGAGGGAAACCTTATGACACCTAGATTTCATGATGTATGTGTTCCTATCCATGTGAATTTGTCAAAACCAAAGTTTGCGACAAATCCAAACTCATATGGACCGAACGTGCTCAATCTCGATTTCTTGCCTCATGGTAACATGAATGCCCACCATGTCTTCCAAGCAACTCACCCTTTCGTATCAATGTACTTTCCATTGATCAAGGTGCTTTGTCTTTATGCATTCAAATGAGAACTCATAGAACTCACATGCATAATTAACTCAATTGGAATGGCACAGAAAAAGAGTATGTCATTCACGATAGGATTTAGACCTCAAGTCGTGTGCTAGTGATGATCAACTAGGTTTAACTCTTGATTTGTTCTTGAAACTTTTCAAGACCATTAAGACTCCCACTGACTCCTTGACATATAAGATTCTCTTGTCAAGAAACATTCCTTGACAAAACAAATATTCAAGAGTTAGTGTAGTTTTTATCAAGACTATCACTTCACATAATTGGTTCTAGTTGGTCTTTGTCTTATCCAAGACATCACAACTTACCAATTTCAAATGTGCAAGAATAAGAAAACTTTTCCAAATTCCACATTTGTCGAGTGTTATAAACCTACTTAGGACTTGTCACTCATGTCAGAATCTTGACTCTAAGACTTGATATTGGAACGCAGTATGATTGACTTCTTGATTTAACCATTTCTACAATTCTCGATTCCTCTTCTTAGACATGCAATTGCACTAAGACTTACTTAGAGGATCAATTGAGATATGGTTCTTAATCATTAAGACTTATCATAAAACACAATAAAAGGTACTCTCCCTTCTTCTTAGAATAGAGAAACTTTTATCTTTCTGCCTACTTGATTCTTCTTATTCGTTCTGCTATTGATTGAAACTCTTTCAATCAACTCAGAATTATACTTAATCATATAAGTATAATCATATTTACAAAACTTTAGTAAATCATGACGAATATCTTTATTACTCTTGTGGTGGACTTGATCAACGCACAACCTAGTGTACTCGATCTCCTGGTCCTTCTCTTGACACTTTGCCAAAGAATTAGTCTAATTTCCAAAATATGAAGTTTCTCATTTATCACGCAACCAAGTTGTATGATTCCAAGTTTCTGTCCAATTGAAACTTGGGCGATGAGAATCTTCCTTTATTTGGCAAATCCTCGACATTTCATAAATAACATAATCAAGAATCACATCCAATTCAACATTGCTAAAAATAGAAATACATAAACATCCATTTTCACATATGCCATTGCAAGGATAAATAAATAGGACGAAATCAAAATTCATTTTATTGCGGAAAAATTTGTCCTTACAATGCAATTCAAATGAAAACTATGCTATTTTAATTTCTAAGCAATCTATTCTAACTCTAAAGTAGTAGCTCAAAAATCCGATCTTCAAGCAATGCGATCGAAATCCATTTCTTCACGATCAGATTCAGCTTACTTCTTCCCTTAAGCTTCCTCTATTTTCTTCGATCCTACAAAACATCAAAATGTAATCTTATCACATCATGTATTGAAAATCAAAGAATAGGAACTTATAGAGTTAGTTATTGGATTTTACCTGAAGTAGAGCCATACGTCTTGACTCTCTCATCTCTTAGATCTCTCAGGTAAACAGGGCAGCTTCGTCTCCAATGCTCCTTCTCTTGGCAGTAGAAACAGATGGACTCTTTTGGAATGGCACAAGGAACTATCTCAGAATTTACCTTTTCTGGATTTCCAATGTCACCATTTTCAATGTCCATTGAAGTTTGGGAGTTTGATTTGCCAGACAAATTTGTTCGATCAGCACGCCAAATCATTTCTGATTCAGCAGCTATAAGCAAATAGGTCAAATCAATGAGGGTCACATCATTGTCCATCATATAGTACTCACTATATGATTCAGGAAGTGACTGAAGAACCCAGTCAACAACCAACATTTCTGAGATATCGACACCCATCATCCTTAACCTATCAATGTGTGACTTCATCTCTAAGATGTGTGCACACACAGGTTTCCCATCTTCGTGTTTACTTGCCAATAGGGCTTGAGTGAGCTTGAACTTTTCAAGCCTTTGAACTTGTGGGTTAGGGAGAATAATTGGAGGAGGCGAAGGAAGTGAAGCATGACTCTCATTTGATTGGTTTTGAGCATTCTAACACTCCTATGGTGTACATGCAACCCTAGAAACCTTGGATCTATGTTTGACTAAGATACATGCAAATAATTATTTTTCCAAGGTTCTTATCCTAACTAGCATGGCATGGGGTACTTGAATCAAATAAAACTAGTAGAATTACTTACCTTGTAGTAGTAGTTGATTGCTTGGAGTTTGAGAGCCTAGCACCAATAATGTGGATGCCTCAAATGGAAGTCACAAATCACCACAAACTTGGAAACTTGAGAGAATAGTAATCACTTTTCTTGAAATCGGCCCTCTTACTTTACTCACCACAACTAGTGTGATTTCAAGAACCAAAGCCTCCTTTATATAGTGTGGTGGATTAGGATTACATCCATGTAAACCCTAATACCCATGTCTTTTCATTTCCATGAGATCCATGGGTTAAAGCTCCATGGAGTATCCATGGACTTTCCATGCAAGCCTAGCCCATTCCAAATAAGCATTAGCCCACACTATATAAATACAAGAGCCCATATTTAATTAGTCATACTTTTGATCTCTAAATTAATTCTAAATTAATTATAGATCAACACTAATTAAATAATATGATTTTATATTAATATATTAGAACTTATAATATATTAATAAATCATAACTTATACTATTCTCAAAAGATTATCCGTAAATTGTTCGGGTGAAGTGCAACCCAAATGGACCATGCCGGGTCGGGTCAAGTACATACCAAATATAGTTATGGACTTAGACACTATCTCCAACAGTCTCCCACTTGGATAAGTCTAATAACTATAGTTGCAAGTATGACTTCAGGAACCGATCAGCAGTCGTAGCTCTTAAAACTCTGTTGAACTATGAAGCGCCATTTTAGATAAGTGATCATATAATCCTCTGTTCTAGATATCAGCCGGACAAATACATGGAACATGGTCTTGCTCATTGTCCAGCATTTGTTTCCCGATTTCTGATTTGTTTGACATAGAACTTAACTGAACACATCAATTTAGTTCTGACTGGGCCCGGTACATAGGTCAAAACAAAATCATCGAGGGGCCCAGATATCGCTTCTAATCCTAGAAGGAACAGATAAACTTCGACTCATATGTTTGCTCTACTACTTGTTGAACTACACACAAAGGCACGGTTTATAACATCGAGTTACCAATGCGTTTTCGTGCAATCAATGCATAACCAACTCATAGGCAACAAATCATATCTCTAGGTTTGAAGACTTATATGATATTACCGTCTCACGATCAATCGAGATAAATTCCATGAAGTGATACAAGTGAGCGTGGGTTGAATCCAATACTCAGAACTTATGAGCACTCATGAGTGTTGTAGCCCCGCTTTGTCTAATAGCTTAAACCTCTACAAGCCAACCCATGACAGTCTTGATTCATATCTACTTCCAACATATGACCGACTGTGGAGAGTTTGAATAATATGATATAAACCATAACATAATTATTCTGGAAGTCAAAACATGCAAAAAGAAATAATAGTAACCGATTGACAAGAGATAGCAACACTTTACTCATAAATAACAGCTTTTATTTATCATCAAATGTCAATTCCATTTTACAAATTTCAAGATTATCTAACTACTAAAACTAATATCATCCTTCAGCCCTATGCTCCGAGCATGCTGGAGATGCTTAGCCCGAGTCAGTCCCTTCATGAGGGGATCTGCTGGGTTCTCATCCGATGATACCCTCTTTGCCACGAGGATTCCTTCTTCTATTCGATGTCTGATGAAGTGATATTTTCTGTCAATGTGTCTGGATCTCCCATGATATCTTGGTTCCTTGGCTAAGGCAACCGCACTATTGCTGTCACAGAAAATCTCCATTGGCTCCTTTATAGCTGGTACAACTCCAAGGTCTTCGATGAAGTTCTTTAGCCATATAGCCTCCTTTGTTGCCTCGCTTGCTGCTATATACTCTGATTCACAAGTGGAATCAGCCACTGTCTCCTGCTTGGAACTTTTCCAAGTAATTGCCCCTCCGTTTAGAGTAAAGACCCAGCCCGACTGAGAGCAGAAATTATCCCTGTCAGTCTGAAAGCTAGCATCACTGTACCCTACAACTCTCAAGTCCTCACTGCCACCGAGGGTAAGGACCCAGTCCTTAGTCCTCCGTAGGTACTTGAGGATATTCTTTACCGTAGTACAGTGTACCTTTCCAGGGTTCCCCTGATACCTGCTAACCATGCTCAAAACAAAGGCTACATCAGGTCGAGTACACGGCGTAGCATACATGATCGATCCTACAGCTGAAGCATAAGGTATTCGACTCATTTCTGCTATCTCAGCCTCAGTACTAGGGCTTTGTGTCTTACTCAATCTGGCGTTACCCTGGATGGGTAACTCTCCTTTCTTGGAGTTATGCATGTTGAACCTTTTCAACACTTTATCCACATAGGTGCTTTGACTAAGTCCAATTAGTCTTTTACTCCTGTTTCTCAAAATCCTTATCCCTAGGATATAGGTAGCTTCTCCAAGGTCCTTCAGAGCGAAACACTTCCCAAGCCAGGACTTTATTTCCTGCAGGGTTGGGATGTCATTTCCTATGAGTAGTATGTCATCCACATACAGTACCAAAGAGCTGACTATACTCCCACTAGCCTTGATATAGACACAAGATTCATCTTCACTCCTTGAAAAGCCAAATTCTTTGACTTTCTCATCAAAGCAAAGATTCCATCTGCGAGGTGCCTGTTTTAATCCATAAATGGATTTCTCGAGCTTACACACTCTACTGGGGTACTCTGTACTGACAAAACCCTCTGGCTGAACCATGTAAACATCTTCAGCCAACTTTCCATTAAGGAAAGCGGTTTTGACATCCATTTGCCATATTTCATAATCATGAAATGCAGCATGGCTAACAGAACCCTAATAGACTTAATCTTGGCCACTGGTGAAAAGGTCTCATCATAATCAACTCCAGGAGTTTGAGAATAACCCTTTGCAACCACTCGTGCCTTATAAGTGTGTACATTACCATCCATGTCGGTCTTCTTCTTGAAGATCCATTTGCACCCAACTATCTTACGATCAGGTACATTTTCAACCAAGTTCCAAACTTGATTGTCATACATGGACTCTATCTCGCTATCCATAGCCTATTTCCATTTAGCAGCCTCAGGGCCTGCCATGGCTTCCGTGTAGCTGTTAGGCTCATCCAGATTTACCAGTGTGTTATCACTGATAAGTGTCTCACCTTCTGCACTAATATGAAAACCATAATAATGCTCAGGTGCATTCCTAACTCTGGTGGAACGCCTCAGAGGTATAGATTCTTCAGTCGGCTCAACATGAGTTTCCTCCTCAGGTTGAGGGCCAGGGTTTGAGGTTCCTTCACCACTTGACTCTTGAATTTCCTCAAGGTCAATTTGCCTCCCACTGTCTCCTTGGCTCATGAATTCTCCCTCTCGAAAGAATCCTCTTCTTGCTGTTGGATAAGGTGTCTAAGTCCATAACTTATTTGGTATATACTTGACCCGACCCGGCATGGTCCATTTGGGTTGCACTTCACCCAAACTGTTTATGGATAATTTTATGAGAATTATATACTTACGATTTATTAATATATTATAAGTTATAATATATTAATATAAAGTCATGTTATTTAATTAGTTTTAATCTTGAAATTAATTATGAATTAATTTAGTGATTAAAAGGAAGACTAATTAAATCATGGGCTATTATATTTATATGGTGTGGGCTAATACTCATTTGTTAATGGGCTAAGCTTATATGGAAGTCCATGGATGAACCATGGAGCTTTTAACCCATGGATCCTTGGAAAGGAAAAGACATGGGTTATTAGGGTTTCACCCTAACCATGCACACTATATAAACAAGCTCATGTTGCATGAAATAACACCCTAGTGTGTGTGTAATAGTGGTGGCCGATTTCTAAGTGTTAGTATACTCTCTCATACATTTTCCAAGTTTGTGGTGATTTGTGATTTCCATTTGAGGCATTCACATTATTGGTGCTTGGCTCTCAAACTTCAAGGAATCAACAATCAACAAAAGGTATGTAATTCATCTAGTTCTTTTATGTTTAAAAGTATCCCATGCCATGCTAGATAGGTTATAAACCTTGGAAAATTAATATTTTGCATGTACCTTAGACAAACATAGATCCAAGGTTTATTAGGGTTGCATGTACACTTAGGAAGTGTTAGAATGCTCAAAACCCAACAGTGGTATCAGAGCCTAGGCTTGTTTGTTTGATACTTGATGCAAAATAGTGATAAAAAGTCGATTTTTTGCTGTCTGACTGATGAACTCGCCGAGTCCATGGGGGGACTCACCGAGTTCATGTGTAAACTCATCCTACTCGCCGAGTAGGTTCGTGCACTCGGTGAGTAGGAGCCTCAGAATGCAGATTTTCGACTTTTGCTGCTGGAAATGGACTAGAAACATTACCCTAAACTGTTTTGGTGTTTTAAAACTTGTTTTAGTTGGTGTAATGGTAGTTCTAATCCATTTACATTAGCTTATATCAAAATTTCATGCTTTGTATGTGTTCATATAATTCTTGAAACTTTGATGATCATGTTGATGTTCTTATGAATTTAGAAGATGATAGGAATTATTTGCTGAATTGTTTAGGATTAATTCTTGATCATTTATGTGTTTTAATGGAGTCCATAATTTTTCCTCAAGTTATGGATATCCAAAGGTCACTTCTTTTAAACACACACTTAAAACACATAAGTTACATAAAATGAAGTGTCTTCATTTTTATGAACCTTTAATTCATAAGTTATGAAATGAAAAGTTTTGGAGAGTTACAAAACTTGCCCTCAAGTTTTGGAATTTGTAAAGTTTCACACACTTTAATAAACTTTAATTCCAAACCCTTAGAGTTTTAAAAGTTAAAATTCAATCCTTATACTATTTATAACATTAATGGTTAATTATTATATATATGTATAAGATCAAGTCGTTTTACCGTTAGTAGGCCTCATTCACGAAGCCGGTCTATAAGGGGGGTATAAGGTTGTTGCCTATAAAATGGCAACTTAATGGGTGTCCATTCTCACCCACCGCTTCCTTGATCGGTGGAGGGTCGTTAGCCGAACGGGTAGGGCAATGACTTTAAATCCTCATTAAAAGTATAATGATTATTATAAAGTAACTAAATATTTTAATTCCCAATCTTAGTTACTTTAGGAAAAATGTGAACTTGGTGCTAGTCCATGGAATTCACACGTTGTACCTTACCAAGTCGTTGGTGGAGCGTGTGTGGTTAACCGGCACACTAACTTGGACTAGTAAGGATCACGAAGGGTGACTTAATGTTTATCATAGATCGGTGGAGCGTGTGTGGTTAACCGGCACATCGATTAGGTGATAATATTAAGGGTACCTAGTGAGTTTGCATGGTTATTCACACCTTGTTTTGTGATCCTCGGCATCCCAGTCACAAAACTTGAGAGGGCACAATCGAGATTGAAACATGCCATTGAAAAGTTCAATGAATCTCAAAAGATCTAGGAGTTTCAAATCCAATTAAAACCTAATAAATTATTTCGTTTTTCATGGTGGAAATTGGTGAATCGTCATTCGCCTACCTTCAAATATTTTATAGCTTGGATTACGGCATCCCTCTTCCAAGTTATAAAATATTGTGTTGGGTCCTAGCCTTAATATTTCATATTGGGTGTTATATTAAGGACTTGAATCAACTAACTTGATTTTCTCCCATTGTAGATGTCTGGTTCAGACAACTATGATCTTCCCAAATCGCTTGGAACAAGCTTTCCTCTTGAAGATGATGTCCCTCAACATCATGCTTCACTCCCTCCACCTCCTCCATTTATTCTCCCTGACCCACAAGCCCGAAGACTTGAAAGGTTCAAGGTCACTCAAGATCTACTAGAAATGAAACATAAAGATGGAAGACCTGTGTGCACTCATATCTTATGAATGAAGTCACACATTGACAGGTTGAGAATGTTGGGTGCTGTTATTTCAAGGAAGTTCGCTGTTGACTGGGTTCTTCAGTCACTTCCTGAGTCGTATGGTGAGTTTATTAAAGACTACCATATGACAGATCCTGACATAACCCTAATAGATCTTTCTTATTTGCTTGTTGCTGCTGAATCAGCAATGATTTGGCGCAATGGTCAAGCAAATATTGATGGAAGGTCTAATTCTCAAACTTCCATGGACATGGACAATGGTAACATTGGAAGTCCAGAAAAGCTTTCTCTTCCCAATGAAAAGGGATCGGCCTTGGTCAACCCGGTTGACCAAAAGGTAAAGGGAAAGGCTAAGTATGTGATTGTCTCATGTACCATTCCCAAAGAGTCTATATGTTTTTATTGTCATGAGAAGGGACATTGGAAGCGAAGCTGCCCTGAATACCTAAAATGTTTTCAGGTAAGTCCACTATCTAACTTTGTTAAAGTTCCTAATTGTTGATTCTTATTACATGATGTGACTAGGTTGCATCTTGATGTTTAGCAGGATCGAGCAAAAGGAAGGTTAAAAGAAGAGTGTGTTAAATCTGATCACGAAGATGGATTTCTATCGCATGGTTCGAGGATCGGATTTTGAGCCACTACTTAAAAGTTATGATAGATTGCTAAGAAATATGTAATAGCATAGTTTTCATTTAAAGTTGCATTGTAAGGAATATTTTTCCGCATTTTAATAAAGAAATAAAAGTTTTGTTTAGTTTATTTTATATTATATCCCCTTACAATGGCATTTATGGAAAATTGATGTTTGTATGTTTCTAGCAATATTGGAAATATGAGTTTGATTCTCTCATATGTGGTAGTGTCTGAATTTACCAAATGAGGAAAGGTTCTCATCACCCAAGCTTCAGTTAGACAGAAACTTGGAATCATACAAGTTGTATTGTATGATGAATGAGAATTCTCATCTTTGTAAAATTGAGACTAATTCATTGATCACATGCATATGTGAGCCAATTGAAGGACTAAGGAGTTTGGCACACTGGGTGTGTGCTGGTCAAGGTCCACCACAAAGATCGATTCGTCATGATTTACTACAGATTAGTAAATATGGTTATACTTATAAGGTTAAGTATAATTCTGTAACATTGGAAAAGTTTCAATGTATGGCAGAACGGATGAGAAGAATCAAATTTGGCAGAGAGATAAAAAGTTTCTCAAATATGAAAAGATAGGAGAGTACTTTAGTATCATGTTTTATGATCATCTTAATGATTATGAAACCATATCACAAATTCATACTCTAAGGACATCTTAGTGCATTGTTATGACTAAGATGAGGGGTCGTGAATTGTTGGAATGGTTAAAATCAAGAAGATGGATCATACTTCGTTCCAAAAACAACTCTTAGAGTCATACTCCAAGATTGTAACATTGAGTGACATAAAGTAAGGTTTAAAACACTTATCAAATGTAGTGTAAAATGTTTTCTACTCCTGTACATTTGAAATTGGTAAGTTGTGATGTCTTGGATAAGACAAAGACCAACTAAGACCAATTGTGTGAAGTGTTTATCTTGATAAGAATCTGCACTATCCCTTGAATATTTGTTTTGTCAAGGAATGGTTCTTGACTAGGGAAACTTATATGTCAAGAGGACAGTGGGAGTCTTAAAGATCCTGAAAGGATTTCAAGATTTAATCAAGAGTAAAACCTGAGTTTTATCACTAGCACACGAATTAAGGTTTGAAACCTATTAAGTTGACATAATTCTTGTTTCTGTGTCTGTTCCTATTAAGTTGTCTATGCATATGAGTTCTGTTAGTTCTAAACTGTGTGCATAACAGCTTGGAAGCATTGGTGGGCCTTGTGCTACCAGATGACAAGAAATTAAGATTGAACAAGTTCAATCCATGTAAGGCTGAATTTGTTACTAACCTTGTCTTGTGATTATGGTTTTGACAAATTCACATGGATAGGAACTCATACACCATAAAATCTAAGTGTCATAAGGTTTCTCTCCGATTCATGAAAATGATGGTGAGGAAATGCTTTCACTAAGAAGATTTTAAGTAGATAGCAATTGTGATGTTTGCATTCTCAAAGTCGTTAGTGGAGCGTGTGTGGTTAACCGGCACACTAACATGGACTTGTGAGAAATGGCAAAGGTCTAAACAATTAAGACTATGATTACGGCATCCCTTTTCATAGTTCTGGAAATTGTTTAGACACACATGTGAGCTATCTAAGAAAGGGTGTACGAATCTAAATTTCAGAAGTCCAGCTGATTTCTGGAAATATGTCAGAGCTAGTGGGAGCATAAGTGTTATGCTGATAATCATCATGTTAGTGGGAGCATGATTATTATGTTTAGTGTTGCAAGTTAGTAATGTTAATTATAGAAAAACAAAAGTTTCAATTCGTAAAGTTGTAGGGGTTGAAAAAGTTGTTTTGCTATAATTAAGGGAGAGGAAATTATACTTCATTTCAATTCTAAAAGCTTAGATTGAGGTTTTAATCATCTTTAGTCAAGGATATATATATGAATTTTATGTTGGAATGGTTCAACATAAGGAAATTCTATATATATTGCGTTCTCAAATTCGATTATGATCACGACATCCCTCTTCATAGTCGATTTTTGAAAACATGGAAAATAAAAAAAAATAATGTAGCAAAAGACTGATCCAGTATCAGGTCTTTATGTGAGACATCATGAATCGTGTCCCATATGCTTCGGGTATTGGATCGGTCACATGTGCTATAATATTCATCCTTTCTAAATTTTCCAAATGCTCAGAGCATTAAGAAGGGAAAAGTCTAGAATTGGATAAGACTAAAATGATTAAGCAATTGTCGAGGACTATCTAAGGCTCACCAAAGATTGGTTGCTCAGGGACAGTTGGAAGTATAGTGTTAAATTTTGGAAGGACCATATGGATATATTCTGAAAAGAGGTAGCTCTTGTTCAGATATGATAATCAAAATAGGAATATGGAAATTTTCCATATTGGGCGTTGGATATTAAGAATCTATGAGAAAGTTAGAAACTTTTATGCAAGAAGGATGTTCAAAGCAATGTACCTTGAATATGAGAGTTCGTTTCCATAGAGTTGATCTCCTTTGGAATCCTCTGTAATGACTGATGACAAGGTTTTGGTGACCTTGTGCATAATCATTACGAGAGGATCAGTGCATATAAGTTTAAAATCTAACAGTTTTTTGGTAAATGGTAGGAATTAGGAATTCTTACATTTACAATAAGGATTTAGGATTGTGAAATGAGCATCATTGGAATCATGTTCAATTGATCTATTTCACAAAGTAAAGATCATAGACAAACATAGTGTGCATACTTGGAGTATGGCATAACTATTGTTTAGAAAAACAAAGTGTACATGCTAGGAGCATGGGACAACTGTTGTTTTTGTTCAAGTATTAAGTTGATTATTTGAAACATTATACAATGAATAATGTGTAATCAATATGGTGATAAATAAAAGGTGGTTCTATTTATATTCAAAAGGGTTCTGAGACCATATTGGATTCGATTATTATTGTGTTTTACTTTGCATGTTTTGACTTCCAGAATAGCTAGGTTATTCTTTCCGAATGACTAAGTTATTTAAACACTCCACAGTTGTTCATATGTTGGAAGTAGGTATGAATTAAGACTGTCATGAATCGAGTTTGTAGATGGCTAAATGTGTTTAGTCATAGCAATGGTTGCTACAACATTCATGAGTGCTCATAAGTTATGAGTATTGGAATTAACCCACGCTCACTTGTATCACTTCATGGAATTTATCTCGAGTGATCGTGAGACGGTAATATCATATAAGTCTTCAAACCTAGAGATATGAGTTGTTACCTATGAGTTGGTTGTGCATTGATTGCACGTAAACGCATCAGTAACTTGATGTTATAAAACGTGCCTTTGTGTATAATTCAACAAGTAGTAGAAACAAGTATATGAGTCGAAGTTTATCTGTTCCTTCTAGTCCTTGGAGGATTAGAAGCGATATCTGGGCCCCTCGATGATTTTGTTTTGACCTATGTACCGGGCCCGGTCAGAACCTAATTGATGTGTTCAATTTAGTTCTTTGTCAAACAAATCGGAAATCGGGAAACAAACTGCTGGACAATAAGTACGACGTTGTTCCATGTATTTGTCCGGCTGATATCATGAGAACAGAGGATTATATGATCACTTATCTAAAATGGCGCTTCATAGTTCAACAGAGTTTTCGAGAGCTACGATTGCTGGTTGGTTCCTGAAGTAACATACGCAAATACAGTTATTAGACTTATCCAAGTGGGAGACTGTTGGAGAAGGTGTCTAAGTCCACAACTTATTTGGTATATACTTGACCCGACCCGGCATGGTCCATTTGGATTGCACTTCACCCAAACTGTTTATGGATAATTTTATGAGAATTGTATACTTACGATTTATTAATATATTATAAGTTATAATATATTAATATAAAGTCATGTTATTTAATTAGTTTTAATCTTGAATTAATTATGAATTAATTTAGTGATTAAAAGGAAGACTAATTAAATCATAGGCTATTATATTTATATGGTGTGGGCTAATACTCATTTGTTAATGGGCTAAGCTTATATGGAAGTCGATGGATGATCCATGGAGCTTTTAACCCATGGATCCTTGGAAAGGAAAAGACATGGGTTATTAGGGTTTCACCCTAACCATGCACACTATATAAACAAGCTCATGTTGCATGAAATAACACCCTAGTGTGTGTGTAATAGTGGTCGCCGATTTCTAAGTGTTAGTATACTCTCTCATACATTTTCCAAGTTTGTGGTGATTTGTGATTTCCATTTGAGGCATTCACATTATTGGTGCTTGGCTCTCAAACTCCAAGGAATCAACAATCAACAAAAGGTATGTAATTCATCTAGTTCTTTTATGTTTAAAAGTATCCCATGCCATGCTAGATAGGTTATAAACCTTGGAAAATTAATATTTTGCATGTACCTTAGACAAACATACATGCAAGGTTTATTAGGGTTGCATGTACACTTAGGAAGTGTTAGAATACTCAAAACCCAACACTTGCTACAAAGACCACATTATCACTGGGTCTGTAGAAGATGTAACCAAAGGATTTATGTGGGTAGCCGATGAAAATACACCTTTCGCTTCGGGGTTCGAGCTTATCGTGAGTCTCGCGTCTCACGAAAGCCTCGTAACCCCAAATCTTGATGTGGTCTAGATTGGGAACTTTTCCAGTCCACACCTCGTGAGGTGTTTTGGCAACCTTCTTTGTAGGGACTAAATTAAGGATATGGGCGGCAGTCTCTAAGGCATACCCCCAAAATGAGATTGGTAGCGAAGCTCGACTCATCATGGAACAAACCATGTCCAACAAAGTCCGATTGCGCCTCTCAGCTACACCATTCAACTGTGGTGTCCTAGGAGGTGTCAATTGTGAGACAATCCCACATTCCTTAAGATAGTCAAGGAACTCAGTACTAAGATACTCACCACCACGATCGGATCGAAGCATCTTAATGTTCCTGCCCAACTGATTCTCTACTTCTTGCTTAAACTCTTTGAATTTATCAAAGGTTTCTGACTTATGCTTGATTAGGTAGACATATCCATATCTACTAAAATCATCAGTAAAAGTCACATAGAACCGATTAGCATCTCTTGTGACGGTTCTGAAGGGTCCACACACATCCGTGTGTATGAGGTCCAACAAACCTTCACCCCTATCACAAGTGCCAGTAAAAGGTGACTTTGTCATTTTACCAAGCAAACAAGATTCACAACTATCATCTGACTTTAGGTCAAATGACTCCAAGACTCCATCCTTTTGGAGTTGGCCTATGCGTTTCTTGCTTACATGTCCAAGAAGACAATGCAATAAGGATGCTTTATCTAAGTTAGTGGAAGAGTTAATACACAATACATTATTTCCTAGATTATCTACAACAGATACAGTTTCATACACGCCATCACAAGGTAATGCTTTAAAATAAAGAACATTATTAAAGAAAGCATCAATACTACCATGATTATTATCAAAATAAAAGGTAAAACCTTGTTTATACAATACATGAAAGGAAATAACATTTCTTGCCATTTCTGGCGAATAATAACATTTATTCAAATCTAATGTAAACCCACTATTTAGCACTAAGGAATAAACTCCTATCTTGGTGATAGGTGAAGCTTTCCTGTTTCCCATGATCAAGTTTATCTTTCCCTGCTCCACATTTTCACTTCTTTTTAGTCCCTGCAAATCACAACATATGTGAATACCACAACCTGTATCAAGGACCCAAGACTTAGAATGAGGTGAGTTATTAGACAATATAGTGTGTATACCTGCATGGTTGGGTTTTACTTTCCCATCCTTCAAATCTTGCTGGTACTTTGGGCAGTTTCGCTTCCAGTGCGACTTTTCATGGCAATAGAAGCATTCAGCCTCATTAGGGTTAGCAGAAGGAGTGACAAAACCTTTCTTGGTTTTGCTTGAAGAGAAGCCTTCAAGGGTCTTACCCTTGGTACCCTTAGAAGGGTTCTTTCTCTTCGTCCCTTTGCAATGCCCGATTTCCAAGACATTGGCCGCAGTTGGAGTAGGAGTAGGAGTAGTAACAACCGACTTACCCTTTAGACCACTTTCGGCGGTCTTCAAGAGTCCTTGAAGTTTGATGAGGGTGACTTCTTCCTTGTTCATGTGATATGTCATGCGGAATTGATCATAACACGATGGCAAGGAGTGCAAAATGATGTCTATTGCTAACTCCTCAGGGAAGTTCACATTCAGCTTCAGTAAACGGTCCACATACCTTTGCATTTTCTGCATGTGGCCCATGACGGGTTCACCATCCTTCATTTGGGTTGTTATCATGGAGGAGATTATTTCATATCGCTCTTGACGAGCACTTTGATGGTAGCGGTCCATCAAGTCCTGGTGCATCTCAAAAGGATAATAGTCCTCATAGGACTTTTGGAGCTCGGCTGTCATGGTGGCCATCATGATGCATTCCACTTTTGTAGCATCTCTTTCATGTACCTCATATTCAGCAAGCTCTTCAGGAGTAGCAGTTGGCTCGGGTACCTTTAGCTCCTTGTCGAGAACATATTCTTGTTGGGTTATGAGCATTCTAACACTCCTAAGTGTACATGCAACCCTAAACACCTTGGATCTATGTTTTCTCTATTATACATATAATTATGAACATCCAAGGTATTATCCTAATCTAGCATACAAAATAATAAATATAACAAGATAGAATACATACCTCTTTGATGTAGAATGTCTTCATGAAGCTTGAGTGCCTAGTGCCCCAAGTGTGACACCTCAAATGGTTCACACAACACCAAATACACTTGGAATAACTTGAGAGAAACTTGAACACTCCTTGAAATCGTCTAGCCCTCACACTCACACATTAGTGCACGATTTCTTGAGCCATGGGATTCTTTTATATGGTGGCTATTAGGGTTACACCATGTAACTCATAACTTTACCCATTCCTTATGCTCCATGGATTTTAACCTTCATGGAGTATCCATGGGTCACCCCATGGACTTAGTCCAACATAAGGAATCTTGGATCACAAGCCCACATATATAAGAATGAATGATTTACACAATCAACCCATATATTTAATTAGTCTCCTTTTGATCACTTAATTAATTCCAAATTAATTCTTGATCAATACTAATTAAATAACCTTATTAATATATTAGAACTTATAATATATTAACCAACCTTAAGTGTTATTTCTCCCATTATAGTCTATCCAAATGCATGATGCCATGCAACCCAAATGGACCATGCCGGGTCGGGTCAAGTCTTACCAATTATAGTTATGGACTTAGACATTAATCCAATAGTCTCCCACTTGGATAAGTCTAAAACTATTATTGCATATGACTTCAGGAACCGATCAGCAATCGTAGCTCTCAAAAGCTTCTGTCGAACTCTGACCTTGTCGATGAACTCTGACCTTTGTCAATGACTTGTCCATTAGATCAGGGATCATATATTCCTCCATTCTAGATATCATATGGACTGAGACATGGATTATCAATCATTCTCTCTGTCCATTTGTTGTTTCCCGATTTCCGATTCATGATGACTGACTGATTGAACAAATCAAATCAGTCCTGGCTTGGCCAAGCACTCACATGTATCATCTTTAAATCATCGAGGGGCCCACAAATATCGCTTTTATCCCGAAGGTAAAAGGAATGGATAAACTTAGACTCATATGGCTTGTTCTACTACTTGTTGAATCATACACAAAGGCGCGTTTTATAACATCGAGTTACCAATGCGTTTTCGTGCAATTAATGTATAACCAACTCATATCTCTAGGTTTGAAGAATATAAGATATTATCGTCTGATGATCACTCGTGATAAAATCCATGAAGTGATTCAAATGAGCGCGGGTTGAATCCAATACTCAGAACTTATGAGCACTCATGAGTGTTGTAGCACCACTTTGTCCACCAACTTGGACCTCTACAAACCAACCCATGACAGTCTTGATTCATATCTACTTCCAACATATGACCGACTGTGGATGGTTTGAATAACTTAATCATTCAGGAAGAGCGACTTAGTTATTCTGGAAGTCAAAACATGCAAAGTGAAACACAAGAATAAATGAATCAAATATGGTATCAAACCCTATGAATATAAATAAACACTTTTATTTATCACCATACTGATTACTCATTATTCATTGTTTCGGTTTTATCAACTTTATACTTGAATTTAAAACAATAGTTGTCCCATGCTCCAAGCATGTACACTATGTTTTCTAAACACTAGTCATGCCATACACCAAGTATGCATACTATGTTTGTCTATGATCTTTACTTTGTAAAATAGATCAATTGAACATCACTCCAATGATCCTCTTTTCACAGTCCCAAGTCCTTACTGCAAATGCAAGAATTCCAAATTCATGCCATTTACTGAAATCTGTTAGATTCTAAACTTATATGCATTGATCCTCTTAATGATTATGCACAAAGTCAGAAAGACTTGACAATAATCATTACAGAGCATTCCAAAGGAGATCAGCTCCTTAGAAACATCCTTCTTTCATTAAGTTTCCTAATCTTACACAGATTGAATAATTTCTAACTTTGAAACATTTCCATATTCCCTTTTGACTATCACTTCTGAACAAGAGTTGCCTCCTTACAGATTATGTCAATATGGTCCTTCCAGAATTAACATTATACTTCCAACTGTCCTTGAGCAACCAATCTTTGGTAAACCTTAGATTGTCCTCGACAATTGCTTAATCATTTTAGTCATATCCAATTATAGACCTTTTCCCTTCATAATGCCCCAGGCATTTGGAAAATTTTAGAAAGGATGAATATAGCACATGTAATCGATCCTATATCCGAAGCATATGGGACACGATTCATGATGTCTCACATAAAGACTAAACCAGTCTTTTGCTATAATATTTCCATTTCAATTTGCCAAGTTCTCAAAATTCAGATTATGAAAAGGGATGCCGTAATCATAATCGAATTTTAGAACGCAAATAATGGACCCATATATAGAATTTCCTTATGTTGAGCCATTCCAACATGAAATTCATATATATATATCCTTGATTAAATACGATTAAAATCTCAATCTAAGCTTTTAGAATTGAAATGAAGTATAATTTTCTCTCCCTTAATTATAGCAAAACAACTTTTTCAACCCCTGCAACCTCACGAATTGAAACTTTTGTTTTCTATAATTAACATTGCTAAATTGCAACCTTTGTCATAATTATCATGCTCCCACTAACATGATGATTATTAGCATAACACTTATGCTCCCACTAGATTTGACATGTACTCAGAAATCAGCTGACTTTCTTACCAAAGTTCAGATTTCTGATACTAGATTGTTTTGATAAAACTTTATCAAAATCATACACCTCTCTTAGATAGCTCACATGTGTGTCTAAACAATTTTAGAACTATGAAAAGGGATGCCGTAATCATAGTCTCAATTGTTTAGACCTTTGCCACTTCTCACAAGTCCATGTTAGTGTGCCGGTAAACCACACACGCTCCACTAACGACTTTGAGAATGCAAATATCACAATTGCTATCTAGCTAAAATCTACTTAGTGAAAGTGTTTCCTCACCATCATTTTCATGAATCGGAGAGAAACCTTATGACACTTAGATTTAATAGTGTATGTGTTCTTATCCATGTGAATTTGTCAAAACCATAATCACAAGACAAGGTTAGTGACAAATCCAAACTCATATTGATTAAACTTGTGCAATCTTAAATTCTTGCCATTTGCCAGCTCAGGTGCCTGCCATTGCTTCCAAGTAGTTCTGCAACCAATTGAGAACTCTCAGAACTCCTATGCAAAGCCAACTTGAATAGGCACAAAAATTTCAACACGATAGGTTATAAACCTCAAGTCGTGTGCTAGTGAAGGACTTTAGGTTTTATTCTTGATTAAGTCTTGAACCTTTCAAGAGCTTTAAGACTCCCACTGTCCTCTTGACATATAAGAATCCCTTGTCAAATATTCAAGAGATAGTGCGGATTCTTTATCAAGACTAACACTTTACACAATTGGCCTAAGTTGGTCTCTGTTTTATCCAAAACATCACAACTTACCAATTTCAAATGTACAAGAGTAGATAACCTTTTACTCTTACATTTGACTAGTGTTAACAAACCCTCTTTAAGATATGTCACTCAAGTTACAATCTTGGAGTATGACTCTATGAATTGTTTTGGAACGAAGTATGACTCATCTTTTTGATTTAACCATTTCAACAATTCATGACTCTTCTTCTTAGTCATAAGAATGCACTAAGATGACTTTAGAGGACCAATTGTGATATGGTATCTTAATCATTAAGATGATCATAAACATGATACTAAAGTACTCTCCCATCTTTTCAGATTTGAGAAACTTTTATCTTTCTGCCATACTTTGATTCTTCTTATTCGTTCTGTCTCACATTGAAACTTCTCCAATGCTACAGACTTATACTTAAACTTATAAGTATAATCATATTTACTGAACTTAAGTAAATCATGACGAATAGTCTTCTTGATCTTTTGTGGTGGACTTGACCAGTGCACAAGAATGTGTACTCGATCCCTTAGTCCTTTCCTTATTCACATAAGGAATTAGTCTTAATTTTCCAAGCTGAAAGTTCTCATTCATCATACTATACAACTTGCATGATTCCAAGTTTCGGTCCAATTGAACCTTGGGTGATGAGAATCTTTCCTTATTTGGTAATATTAGACACTACCACAACCGAAAGAATCAAATCCATTTTTCCAATATTGCTATCAATGGAATCTTATAAGCAACAACTTTTCACAAATGCCATTGTAAGGATACTTAAAATAAATAAAATCAAAACCTTTTCCTTTTATTTTAAAACTTTGCGGAAAAACTTATCCTTACAATCCATATGAAAACCTTGTTGTTATCTATTCCTAAGCAATATAAATATCATAACTCTTAAGTAATAGCCCAAAATTCTGATCACCGAACCATGCGATTGAAATCCATCTTCGCGATCAGAATCAGCATGTACTTAATAGAGTTAGACAATGGACTTTACCTGAAGTAGAGCCAAACTTATTGACTTTAACATCCTTAGGTAAATTTGGCAGCTTCGTAACCAATGCCCCTTCCTTTGGCAATAGTTACCTATGGACCCTTGATAATGGGACTATCTCAGACTTCGCCTCTCTCTTTACCATTGGGTCAACCGAGTTGACTATGGCCGATCCCTTTCCATTGGGAAGAGAGAGCTTTACTGGATATCCAATGTCATCATTGTCAATGTCCATAGCGTTTTAGGAAGTTGATCTTAGCAAATAGATAAGATCATTAAGGGTCTTGTCTTAGTCTGTTTCATAGGATTCCCAAAAGAACTCACTATGTGACTTAGAAAGTAGTTGAGCCACCAACTTTCTCAAGACTTTGACACCCAACTCTCCCGGCTTATCAATATGTGACTACATCTCCAAGATGTGATCACACCTAGACCTTGCCTTGCCAATAGGGCTTGAGTGACCTTAAACTTTTTAGGAACTTGTAGGTTAGGGAGAATAATTGGAGGAGGTGAAAGAAGTATGATATCCATGGGACATCATCTTCATTTATGAAAGCTTGTTTCAAGAGATTTGGGAAGATCATAAATGTCTAGACCAGACATCTTTTTGGGAGATATTCAAGATAGTTTATTTAAAGTCCTTAATATGACACCCAATATGAAATATTAAGGCTAGGACCCAACAAACTATTTTATAACTTAGAAGAGGGATGCCGTAATCCAAGCTATAAAATATTTGAAGGTAGGTGAATGACGATTCACCAATTTCCACCATGAAAAACGAAATAATTTATTAGGTTTTAATTGGATTTGAAAGTCCTAGATCTTTGAGATTCATTGAACTGTTCAAAGGCATGTTTCAATCTCGAGTGTGCCCTTCAGGTTTTGTGACTAGGATGCCGAGGATCACAAAACAAGGTGTGAATAACCATGCAAATATACTTGGTACCCTTAATATTTACCCCTTAATCAGTGTGCCGGTTAACCACACACGCTCCACCGATACTATGATAAATATTAAGTTACCCTTTGCCTACCTTGTTAAGTCCAGGTTAGTGTGCCGGTTAACCACACACGCTCCACTAACGACTTAAGCAAAGTGCAAAGTGTAATTTCATGGGTTAGCACCAAATTCACATTTTCCTAAGTAACTAAGATTGGGTATTAATAAGAGTTTAGTTACTTAGTATTTATCATTAATACTTTTAATGAAAGGAGAATTATAGTCCTTGTCCTACCCGTTCGGCTAACGACCCTCCACCAATCAAGGAAGCGGTGGGTGAGAGTGGACACCCATTAAACTGCCATTTTATAGGCAGTAACCTTATACCCCCCTTATAGACCGGCTTTGTGAATGAGGCCTACTAACGGTAAGACTGACTTTACTCTTATACATATATATACATATTATTAACTTATAATATTATAAAGTATAAGGGTTGAATTTTAACTTTTAAAATTCTAAGGGCTAACTTGGAATTAAAGTATTCATAAGTGAAAACTTTTCAAATTCCAAAACTTGAGGGCAAGTTTTGAAACTATTCAAAACTAATTAATTCCATAACTTATGAGTTTAAAGTAGTTTTAATTTACAAAAAAAAAAAAAAAAAAAAAAAAAAAAAACTCTTCAAGTTCCATATCTTGAGGACAAGTTATGGAAGACTTTAAACTAATTAATAAAAAAAATAACTTTTTTTTATTGTAACTTATGGAACTAATTAAGGTTACACTTTTTTTTTAATTTAATGAAGAGACTCTTGAACCTCCATAACTTGAGGACAAGTTATGGAGTCATAAAACCATTTAATTAGAACTAGACTCTTCATTTTGTACCCTTTGGCAACTTTTATGAGTTTTATGATTCTTAAATGTGACTTTTCATATAAATTGAGGACAAGTTACAAAAACACACTTTGGAATCAACTCTTAGATTAAAATGGATTGAAAACAACTATTTCACACAACTTTTCTATTAATCTAAGAACCTCATAAGAACAAGATAATTCAAATCATCAATCTTCAAGAAATTAGCATGAACATACAAACTAATACAAATCTTGAAATTATGACAATTATCTTAGAAATTGGATTAGCATGAACATTACCACATCAAAAACAAGTTTATAAGTCCAAAAACATCTTAGGGTAATGTTCCTAGTCCAATTCCAGCCAAAACAATCCAATATATGCATCCAACTCGATTTTTCAGCTACTTTTGCAAGTATAACAAGAAAACAAACCAGGCTCTGATACCACTGTTGGGTTATGAGCATTCTAACACTCCTAAGTGTACATGCAACCCTAAACACCTTGGATCTATGTTTTCTCTATTATACATACAATTATGAATATCCAAGGTATTATCCTAATCTAGCATACAAAATAATAAATATAACAAGATAGAATACATACCTCTTTGATGTAGAATGTCTTCATGAAGCTTGAGTGCCTAGTGCCCCAAGTGTGACACCTCAAATGGTTCACACAACACCAAATACACTTGGAATAACTTGAGAGAAACTTGAACACTCCTTGAAATCGTCTAGCCCTCACACTCACACATTAGTGCACGATTTCTTGAGCCATGGGATTCTTTTATATGGTGGCTATTAGGGTTACACCATGTAACTCATAACTTTACCCATTCCTTATGCTCCATGGATTTTAACCTCCATGGAGTATCCATGGGTCACCCCATGGACTTAGTCCAACATAAGGAATCTTGGATCACAAGCCCACATATATAAGAATGAATGATTTACACAATCAACCCATATATTTAATTAGTCTCCTTTTGATCACTTAATTAATTCCAAATTAATTCTTGATCAATACTAATTAAATAACCTTATTAATATATTAGAACTTATAATATATTAACCAACCTCAAGTGTTATTTCTCCCATTATAGTCTATCCAAATGCATGATGCCATGCAACCCAAATGGACCATGCCGGGTCGGGTCAAGTCTTACCAATTATAGTTATGGACTTAGACATTAATCCAACAATTCTTTGTTCTCATACCGAGTGACCATCCTGATGTTTCTGATCCAATCTGTAAAGTTGGACCCATCAAAGATGACTCTCCCACAAAGATTCATGAGAGAGAAGGAGCTAGTAGGGTTTGAGCCAGAAGCATTGTTATTGGAAGACATCTGAAAAGAAGAGGGAATAGATTAGATTAGATATAGATATAGTCCTTAACAAAACACCCAAATGTAATATTAAGGCTAGGACCCAACACAATATTTTATAACTTAGAAGAGGGATGCCGTAATCTAGGCTATAAGATATTTGAAGGTAGGTGAATGACGATTCACCAATTTCCACCATGAAAAACGAAATATTTAATTAGGTTTTAATTGGTTTAGAAACTCCTAGATTCTTTGAGATTCATTGAACTTTCTTCAATGGCATGTTTCAATCTCGAGTGTGCCCTTCAAGTTTTGTGACTGGGATGCCGAGGATCACAAAACAAGGTGTAAAGTAACCATGCAAATTACTTGGTAACCTTAATGTATTACCCCTCAATCGATGTGCCGGTTAACCACACACGCTCCATCGATACTATGATAAACATTAAGTCACCCTTTACCTACCTTGTTAAGTTCAAGTTAGTGTGCCGGTTAACCACACACGTTCCACTAACGACTTAAACAAAGTGTAAAGTGTAATTTCATGGATTAGCACCTTATTCACATTTTCCTAAAATAACTAAGATTGGGAATTCAATAAAGTTTAGTTACTTTAGTATTATCATTATACTTTTAATGAGAATTTATAAGTCCTTGTCCTACCCGTTCGGCTAACGACCCTCCACCGATCAAGGAAGCAGTGGGTGAGAGTGGACACCCATTAAGTTGCCATTTTATAGGCAACAACCTTATACCCCCCTTATAGACCGGCTTCGTGAATGAGGCGTACTAGCGGTAAGACGACTTGATCTTATACATATATAAATATTATTAAACTTATAATATTATAAAGTATAAGGGTTGAATTTTAACTTTTAAAATTCTAGGGGTTGGAACTAAAGTTTTTAATATGACTTTACATGTTCCAAAACTTGAGGGCAGGTTTTGTAAACTTTCAAAACGTTTCATTTCTCATAACTTTTAAGTTAATGGTTATTAAAAATGAAGACTCTTCATTTTTTGTAACCTATGTGTTCTTTTAATGGTTATTTATAAATGTGACTTTTGATTATCCATAACTTAAGAACTAGTTATGGACTCCATTAAAACACATAAAGATCAAGAATTAATCTAATCAATTATTAGCACATAATTTCTATGATCTTCTAAACTCATATGTTTATAAATGTTCATATCAAAAATTTCAAGAATCGTAAGTACATATACAAAACTTGAAATGTTGATACGAGCTTTTGAACAAAACTTCGATTTTCAAGTTTTTTTTTTTTTTTTTTTGCATCAAGTATCAAATAAACAAACCAGGCTTTGATACCACTGATGGGTTTTGAGCATTCTAGCACTCCTATGGTGTACATGCAACCCTAGAAACCTTGGATCTATGTTTGACTAAGATACATGCAAATAATTATTTTTCCAAGGTTCTTATCCTAACTAGCATGGCATGGGGTACTTGAATCAAATAAAACTACTAGAATTACTTACCTTGTAGTAGTAGTTGATTGCTTGGAGTTTGAGAGCCTAGCACCAATAATGTGGATGCCTCAAATGGAAGTCACAAATCACCACAAACTTGGAAACTTGAGAGAATAGTAATCACCTTTCTTGAAATCGGTCCTCTTACTTTACTCACCACAACTAGTGTGATTTCAAGAACCAAAGCCTCCTTTATATAGTGTGGTGGATTAGGGTTACATCCATGTAAACCCTAATACCCATGTCTTTTCATTTCCATGAGATCCATGGGTTAAAGCTCCATGGAGTATCCATGGACTTTCCATGCAAGCCTAGCCCATTCCAAATAAGCATTAGCCCACACTATATAAATACAAGAGCCCATATTTAATTAGTCATACTTTTGATCTCTAAATTAATTCTAAATTAATTATAGATCAACACTAATTAAATAATATGATTTTATATTAATATATTAGAACTTATAATATATTAATAAATCATAACTTATACTATTCTCAAAAGATTATCCGTAAATTGTTCGGGTGAAGTGCAACCCAAATGGACCATGCCGGGTCGGGTCAAGTACATACCAAATATAGTTATGGACTTAGACACTATCTCCAACATCATTTCCTTGAGTGGATGCCGGATCGGCTAACGACCCTCCACTAGTCAAGAGTGCGGTGGGTAAGAGTGGATACCCATTCAATCGCCATTTTATAGGCAATTTCCTTAAACACCCCTTATAGACCAGCTTCGTGAATGAGGCCTACTAACGGTAAGACTGACTCTTTACTCATATATATAATATTAGACTTTTAATGTTACATATATATATAGTATAGGTTGTATTTCACACTTTTAAAATACTAGGTGGTTTTATTAACTTTCTCTTTTAATTAAACTTTTAATTAACTTAACAAAACCATGAGGGTGTAATTTGAACTTTTCAAAATACTAGAGTTTTAGAATTTAAATATTACATAATTAAACTATTAATCAAAATTTTAAATTCCAAAACTTGAGGGCAAGTTTTGAAACATTTCAAAACATTAGGGTTTAACTATTTAAATTTCAAAAAACAAAACTTTTAAGTTCAAATTTAAACTATAAAACCTAAAGGGAGTAATTTGAAACTATTCAAACTTACTAGGGATCAAATAACAAATAGTACAAATCAAACAATTAATTTAGTGATTATCTATATTTGACCTAATCCAATTTCTTGCAAGATAAGTTATCCAACTAATTCTAATAATCAATTTTAATCATATAAGGAATTTATTATCTAATCAATTGGTAAATATCTTTTGTTTTTGGCAAGGATAGTCTCACAAAATCATTAAAATTCGAATTTTATCAGTAAACACAGATTAGGCAACTATTCCATAGCAAAAACAGCAAGAAATCCCGATATTGCCTCTGTCAGACGATCCGACTCGCCGAGTCACTCATGGACTCGCCGAGTAGGGCCGACTCGCCGAGTCCATGAAGGGACTCGCCGAGTCCAGTCGAACAGAAGCCAGAAAAAACGATTTTCAGCATGTAAACAGTTATAGCATCACATACAACAGAAACCAATCAAGGCTCTGATACCACTGATGGGTTTTATGCATAAGAACAATCCTATGTTCTCATACAAACCCTAATGCTTGGATCTAGGTTTCTCTATTGTACATGCAATGAATCCAAGACTTACAAACCCTAGATCTATCAAATAAGAACTGAAATAAGGGTTTAGTAATTACCTTTGATCGTTATATAGCAATAACAATCAATACTTGCTTTGATTGGCTTCAGAAAGCTTAGTGCCTCAAGTGTTGCACCTCTAATGGAGTCACAAACACCAGTAAGCAACTTGGATGAAGAGGGAGGAGAGAGGAGCCACCAAAAACGGCTGTAAACCCTAAAGGAAGTGTTCACCACGTTTTTGGGGCTTAAGGGTCCTTTATATACATGTAGGCTATTAGGGTTTACAACTAGGAAACCCTAATCTGACTGCTTAAGCCCTAAGCAGCCCATGGACCCCTTCTGGAACATGCCTTGGACGATTTCTAATGGGCTTCCCCTTAGAATTCGTCCAACCTATTATTCCAAGGTGATCCATAGCCCAATTATATAATTATCTTATAATTACACAACAAGTCCATTAAGTTTAATTAATCTCTTTTAGCCACGCAATTAATTCTTAATTAATTATTGACTAATATCAATTAAACATTATGATTTCTCCTTTAATATATTATTCTTATAATATTTTAATAAATCATAATTAAACCTTTCTCTCCTTAATTCATCCTACATATTGCTATGGTGAAGGTAACCCAAAAGGACCATGCTCATAATCGGGTCAAGTACATACCAAAATAGTTATGGACTTAGACACTAATCCGAACAAACATAACCTCATACCCTGAATCGGGACTGCCTGGCGGCAGTCCTTCGCATAATGCCCTGTCTTGCCACACCTGTGGCACCCACTATCAGCTCGACACGCACCAGAATGACCCTTGCCGCACTTCCCACAAGTGCGGCTCTGCTGACCCCCGGTCCTAGTATCAGCGGTCTTATACCGCTTCGGCGCCGGCTGAGACTGTGTCGGGGCCTGCCGCTGCTCCCTTAACTGCAGCTCAATCTCTAGCTCACGCCGTCTGGTGGCCTCCTGTAACTCTAGAAGAGTATCACATCGCTGGGTAGACACAAACTGACGGATATCCGTCTTGAGCATGCTCAGATAACGAGTCATCTGAGCCTGCTCGGAAGCAAACTCCAGGCAAAACATCGCCCTCTCAGTGAACATACGGGTGATCTCCGTAACCAACTCCCGATCCTGTCTCAAACTCAGAAACTCCTGTGCCAAACGTTCCCGCTCTACCCGCGGAATGTAACGGGCGCGGAACATGTCCCTGAACTGCTCCCAAGTAACAACAGCTCTCTGATTATCAGTGTACGACCCAGTCGCAAGTCTCCACCAGTCCTTGGCCCTAGACCTAAGCAGGTTCAGAGCACACATGACCTTCTGGTCAGCAGGACACGAGCAGGTGAAGAAACACCCCTCCACATCTGAAATCCATCTCATGGCCTTGAAGGGATCCTGCGTCCAATCAAAAGTAGGGGGCTTCGTGTTATCGAAGTCCCTGTACTGGAAGCCCCTACCAACTCCTCCCCCTGCCGCTGATACAGCTGATGCAGCTGCTGTGGCCGCTGTCTCTGCAAGGGCTGCATAGCGCTCATCAAAGTACTCCACCATGGCGGTCTTAATCGACCCAAACATCTCTGGTAAATGTGCCCAGAACGCAGCAGCAACCTCAACATGCAGGATCTCTCGGATCCTGGCATCCAACTCCTCTGTACCCATCTGCACCATTAGCTCGGGTGCTGTTGGCCCCTCGTGGCCTCTGTCCCCTGATCCTGATCCCGAACCGGATCCAGCCACAAAGCGTCTCGTCATCACCATTCTGAAACATACCACAAGATATCAGATAATCCATATAACTAACTGGGAGCCAACTCCTGACTAACCCTAGGGATTGTGACTCACTTGACACGCGTATGGGTCCTGTGCTTTCAGTAGTATGGGCCCCTACTACCTTCCACACCTACCCATATTTGTCTCAAGCATCACCACAATTCCCTAATTGAATACACAACATATCGAGCGCTCAGTCCTCACTCCTAGAGGAATGCTAAATATATCCTAACTGGCCTCTCGGCCTCACACAACCCACCTATCCATGAAACTTCCACTAACTCTGCAGCACTAGTGTATGCTAGCCATACATAACGTTGGACCCTATTGTTGGATTAATGTCTAAGTCCATAACTATAATTGGTAAGACTTGACCCGACCCGGCATGGTCCATTTGGGTTGCATGGCATCATGCATTTGGATAGACTATAATGAGAGAAATAACACTTAAGGTTGGTTAAGTGTTATCGAAGTCCCTGTACTGGAAGCCCCTACCAACTCCTCCCCCTGCCGCTGATACAGCTGATGCAGCTGCTGTGGCCGCTGTCTCTGCAAGGGCTGCATAGCGCTCATCAAAGTACTCCACCATGGCGGTCTTAATCGACCCAAACATCTCTGGTAAATGTGCCCAGAACGCAGCAGCAACCTCAACATGCAGGATCTCTCGGATCCTGGCATCCAACTCCTCTGTACCCATCTGCACCATTAGCTCGGGTGCTGTTGGCCCCTCGTGGCCTCTGTCCCCTGATCCTGATCCCGAACCGGATCCAGCCACAAAGCGTCTCGTCATCACCATTCTGAAACATACCACAAGATATCAGATAATCCATATAACTAACTGGGAGCCAACTCCTGACTAACCCTAGGGATTGTGACTCACTTGACACGCGTATGGGTCCTGTGCTTTCAGTAGTATGGGCCCCTACTACCTTCCACACCTACCCATATTTGTCTCAAGCATCACCACAATTCCCTAATTGAATACACAACATATCGAGCGCTCAGTCCTCACTCCTAGAGGAATGCTAAATATATCCTAACTGGCCTCTCGGCCTCACACAACCCACCTATCCATGAAACTTCCACTAACTCTGCAGCACTAGTGTATGCTAGCCATACATAACGTTGGACCCTATTGTTGGATTAATGTCTAAGTCCATAACTATAATTGGTAAGACTTGACCCGACCCGGCATGGTCCATTTGGGTTGCATGGCATCATGCATTTGGATAGACTATAATGAGAGAAATAACACTTAAGGTTGGTTAATATATTATAAGTTCTAATATATTAATAAGGTTATTTAATTAGTATTGATCAAGAATTAATTTGGAATTAATTAAGTGATCAAAAGGAGACTAATTAAATATATGGGTTGATTGTGTAAATCATTCATTCTTATATATGTGGGCTTGTGATCCAAGATTCCTTATGTTGGACTAAGTCCATGGGATGACCCATGGATACTCCATGGAGGTTAAAATCCATGGAGCATAAGGAATGGGTAAAGTTATGAGTTACATGGTGTAACCCTAATAGCCACCATATAAAAGAATCCCATGGCTCAAGAAATCGGGCACTAATGTGTGAATATGAGGGCTAGACGATTTCAAGGAGTGTTCCATTTCTCTCAAGTCATTCCATGTGCATTTGGTGTTGTGTGAACCATTTGAGGTGTCACACTTGGGGCACTAGGCACTCAAGCTTCATGGAGACAAGCTACATCAAACAAAGGTATGTATTCTATCCATTTGATTACCAAAGTATCAAGTATTGTATGCTAGATAGGGTAATACCTTGGAAAGTTCATAATTGCATGTATAATAGAGAAAACATAGATCTAAGGTATTTAGGGTTACATGTACACTTAGGAGTATTAGAATGCGCAAAACCTATCAGTGGTATCAGAGACAAGACTTGTTTTCTTGTTATACTTGCAAAATTAGCTGAAAAATCGAATTGTATTAGTTTAAAAGTTATGCTAATTACTTGAAAAAAAATTTGATGTGAATTATCTTTGTTCATATGAGTTTATTAGATTAATAGAAAAGTTAATTGATTATGTGTTTTCAATCCATTTTAATCTAAGAGTTGATTCTAAAATGTGTTTTTGTAACTTGTCCTCAAGTTATATGAAAAGTCACATTTAAGTTTCATAAAACTCATAAAAAGTTGGCAATGGTTACAAAAATGAAGAGTCTTGTCCTCATTAAATGGTTTTATGACTCCATAACTTGTCCTCAAGTTATGGAGGTTCAAGAGTCACTTCATTAAATGATAAAATGTGTAACCTTAATTAGTTCCATAAGTTACAAAAATAAAGAAAATTACATTCTTTTATTAGTTTAAAGTCTTCCATAACTTGTCCTCAAGTTATGGAACTTGAAGAGTTTTTTTTTAATTAAAACTACTTTAAACACATAAGTTATGGAATTAATTAGTTTTGAATATTTTCAAAACTTGACCTCAAGTTTTGGAATTTGTAAAGTTTTCCCCATGAATACTTTAATTCCAAGTTAGCCCTTAGAATTTTAAAAGTTAAAATTCAACCCTTATACTTTATAGTATTATAAGTTAATAATAAATATATGTATAAGAGCAAGTCAGTCTTACCGTTAGTAGGCCTCATTCACGAAGTCGGTCTATAAGGGGGGTCGTTAGCCGAACGGGTAGGACAAGGACTATAATTCTCCCTTCATTAAAAGTATTAATGATAAATACTAAGTAACTAAACACTTATAAATTCCCAATCTTAGTTACTTAGGAAAATGTGAATAAGGTGCTAATCCATGAAATTACACTTTGCACTTTGTTTAAACCGTTAGTGGAGCGTGTGTGGTTAACCGGCACACTAACCTGGATTTAACAAAGTAGGCAAAGGGTAACTTAATATTTATCATAGTATCGGTGCAGCTCGTGTGGTTAACCGACACATCGATTGAGGGGTCAATATTAAGGGTACCAAGTATATTTGCATGGTTACTTCACACCTTGTTTTGTGATCCTCGGCATCCCAGTCACAAAACCTGAAGGGCACACTCGAGATTGAAACATGCCATTGAAAAGTTCAATGAATCTCAAAAGATCTAGGAGTTTCAAATCCAATTAAAAACCTAATTACATTATTTCGTTTTTCATGGTGGAAATTGGTAAATCGTCATTTACCTACCTTCAACTATTTTATAACTCGGATTACGGCATCCCTCTTCCAGTTATAAATAGGTTGTTGGATCCTAGCCTTAATATTTCATATTGGGTGTTATATTAAGGACTTTAGATCAACTATCTTGAATATCTCCCAAATGATGTCTAGTTCAGACATCTATGATCTTCCCAAATCTCTTGGAACTTTACTTCCTCCACCTCCTCCAATTATTCTCCCTAACCCACAAGTTCAAGGTCACTCAAGCCCTAATGGCAAGCAAGGTCTATGTATGATCACATCTTAGAGATGAAGTCACATATTGACAAGCTGGGAGAGTTGGGTGTCAAAGTCTTGAGAAAGTTGGATGTTCAATCACTTTCTAAGTCACATAGTGAGTTCCTTTGGGACTACTATGAAACAGACTATGACATGAACCTTAATGATCATATTTATTTGCTTGGTGCTGCTGAATCAGCAATGATTTAGAACGATAGTAAAGCAAATTTGATTAGAAGATCAACTTCCCAAAAACTTTATGGACAGTGACAATGGTGACACTGGAAATCCAGAAAAAGCATTCTCTTCCCAATGGAAAGGGATTGCCCATAGTCAACCCGGTTGACCAAATGGTAAGGAGAAAGGCTAAGTTTGAGATAGTCCCATTACCAAAGGGTCCATATGTTTATTTTGCCAAAGGAAGGGGCGTTGATTGCAAAGCTGTCAAGTTTACCTAAGGATGTTAAAGTCAATAAGTCTGACTCTACTTCAGGTAGAGCCCATTATCTAATTATGTTAAGTTTCTATTCTAAGATCCTCATTACATGATGTGATTGGGTCACATGTTGATGTTTTAAGAATCAAAGAATAGAGAGAAAGCTTAAAGGAAGTATATGCTGATTCTGATCGCGTAGGTGGATTTCGATCGCATCAGAATTTTGAAGCTGTTACTTAGGAGTTATGATATATTGCTTAGGAATAGATAACAACAAGTTTTTCCGTATGCATTTGCACTATAAGGATAAGTTTTTTCCGCAAATTTTGAAATAAAATAAAAGTTTTTAATTTTATATTTATTTTAAATATCCTTACAAGTGGCATTTGTGAAAAATGGTTGTTTATATGATTCCATTGATAGCAATATTTGAAAAAAAATGGACTTGATTCTTTCGTTTGTGGTAGTGTCATAATTTACCAAATAAGGAAAGATTCTCATTCCCAAGGCTTCAGTTGGATAGAAACTTGGAATCATGCAAGTTGAATAGTATGATGAATGGGAACTTTCAAGCATTGGAAAATTAAGACTTGTTCACATGGATGTGTGAGTCAAGTTAAGGACTAAAGGGATCGAGTACACATTCTTGTGCACTGGTCAAGTCCACCACAAAGCTCGTTAAGACTATTCGTCATGATTTACTAAATTTTAGTAAATATGGTTATACTTACAAGTTTAAGTATAATTCTGAAACATTGGAAAAGTCTCAATGTATGGCAGAACAAATGGGAAGAATCAAATTAGGCAGACAGATAAAAGTTTCTCAAATCTGAAAAGATGGGAGAGTACTTTAGTATCATGTTTTGTGATCATCTTAATGATTAAAGAACCACATCACAATTGGTCTTCTAAGGACATCTTAGTGCATTCTTATGACTAAGAAGAGGAGTCATGAATTGTTGAAATAGTTAAATCAAGAAGATGAGTCATACTTCGTTTCAAAACAAGTCTTAGAGTCATACTCCAAGACTATAAGTTGAGTGACATATCTTAAAGAAAGGTTTATAACACTTGTCAAATGTAAGAGTAAAAGTGTCCTACTCTTGACATTTGAAGTTGGTAAGTTGTGATGTTTTGGATTAAACAAAGACCAACTAAGGCCAATTGTGTGAAGTGTTTGTCTTGATAAAGAATCCGCACTATCTCTTGAATATTTGGCAAGATAGTCTTATATGTCAAGAGGATAGTGGGAGTCTTAAAGATCCTAAAAAGAATTTCAAGAACTAATCAAGAATAAAACCTGAGGTTCTTCACTAGCACACGACTTGAGATTTATAACCTATCAGGTTGACATATTCTATGCCCATTCCAGTTAAAGTTGGCTTTGCATAGGAGTTCTGAAAGTTCTCAATTGGTTGCATAACAACTTGGAAGCAATGGCAGGCCCTGTACTGCCAGGTGGCAAGAAGTTAAGATTGCATAAGTTCAGTCCATATGAGTTTGGATTTGTCATTATCCTTGTCTTGTGACTATGGTTTTGACGATTCACATGGATAAGAACACATACACCATAAAATCTAAGGGTCATAAGGTTTCTCTCCGATTCATGAAAATGATGGTGAGGAAACACTTCCACCAAGTAGATTTGAAGCAGATGGAAAAAGGTCTAAACAATTGAGACTATGATTACGGCATCCCTTTTCATAGTTCTGAAATTGTTTAGACACACATGCATGCTATCTAAGGAAAGGTGTATGATTTTGATAAAGTTTTATCAAAGCATCTCGTATCAGAAATCTGAACTTTGGTAAGGAAGTCAATAAAGTATTGATTTCTAGAAGTCCAGCTGATTTCTGAGTACATGTCAAAGCTAGTGGGAGCATAAGTGTTATGCTAATAATCATCATGTTAGTGGGAGCATGATAATTATTGTTAGTGTTGAAAGTTAGCAATGTTAATTATAGAAAACGAAAGTTTCAATTCGTGAGGCTGCAGGGATTGAAAAAGTTATTTTGCTATAATTAAGGGAGAGGATATACTTCATTTCAGTTCTAAAGGCTTAGATTGAGACCTTAATCATCTTTAGTCAAGAATATATATATGAATTTCATGTTGGATTGGTTCAACTTAAGGAAATTCTATATATTGCGTTCTCAAAATTCGATTATGATTACGGCATCCCTCTTCATAGTCAAATTTTGAAAACATGGCAAATAAAAATATTGTAGCAAAAGACTGGTCTAGAATCATGTCTTTATGTGAAACATCATGAATCGTGTACCATTTGCTTTGGGTACAGGATCGATTGCATGTGCTATAATATTTGTCATTTCTAAATTTTTCCAAATGCCCAGAGGCATTAAGAAGGAAAAAGGTCTAGAATTGGATATGACTAAAATGATTAAGCAATTGTCGAGAACAATTTGAGGTTTACCAAAGATTGGTTGCTCAGGGACAACTGGAAGTATAGTGCAAATTTTGGAAGGACCATACTGACATATTCTGAAAAGAGGCATCTCTTATTCAGAAGTGATAGTCAAAATGAGAATATGGAGTTGTCTCCATAGGTGGAAGTTATCTGTGTAAGATTAGAAAACTTAATGCAAGAAGCATGTCCAAAGCAATGTACTTTGAATATGAGACTTAGTTTCCATGGAGTTGATCTCCATTGGAATACCTTATAATGACTGTTGACAAGTCTTTGTGACTTTGTACATATTCATTACAGGAGGGTCAGTGCATATAAGTTTAAAATCTAAACAGATTTCGATAAATGATTGGAATTTGAAATTCTCACATTTTTCGATAAGGATTTGGGAGTGTGAAATTAGAATCATTGAAATTATGTTCAATTGGTTTATTTCACAAAGTAAGGATCATAGACAAACATAGAGTGCATACTTGGTGTATGGCAAAGCTATTGTTTAAGAAAAACATAGTGTACATGCTTGGAGCATGGGACAACTAGTGTTTTTAATTCAAGTATAAAGTTGATAAAACCGAAACAATGAATAATGAGTAATCAGTATGGTGATAAATAAAAGTGTTTATTTATATTCATAGGATTTGATACCATATTTGATTCATTTATTCTTGTGTTTCACTTTGCATGTTTTGACTTCCAGAATAACTAAGTCGCTCTTCCTGAATGATTGAGTTATTCAAACCATCCACAGTCGGTCATATGTTGGAAGTAGATATGAATCAAGACTGTCATGGGTTGGTTTGTAGAGGTCCAAGTTGGTGGACAAAGTGGTGCTACAACACTCATGAGTGCTCATAAGTTCTGAGTATTGGATTCAACCCGCGCTCATTTGAATCACTTCATGGATTTTATCACGAGTGATCATGAGACGATAATATCTTATATTCTTCAAACCTAGAGATATGAGTTGTTACTATGAGTTGGTTGTACATTGATTGCACGAAAACGCATTCGGTAACTCGATGTTATAAAACGTGCCTTTGTGTATGATTCAACAAGTAGTAGAACAAGCCATATGAGTCGAAGTTTATCCATTCCTTTTACCTTCGGGATAAAAGCGATATATGTGGGCCCCTCGATGATTTAAAGATGATACATATGAGTGCTTGGCCAAGCCAGGACTGATTTGATTTGTTCAATCAGTCAGTCATCATGAATCGGAAATCGGGAAACAACAAATGGACAGAGAGAATGATTGATAATCCATGTCTCAGTCCATATGATATCTAGAATGGAGGAATATATGATCCCTTATCTAATGGACAAGTCATTGACAAAGGTCAGAGTTCATCGACAAGGTCAGAGTTCGACAGAAGCTTTTGAGAGCTACGATTGTTGATCGGTTCCTGAAGTCATACGCAATAATAGTTTTAGACTTATCCAAGTGGGAGACTGTTGGATTAATGTCTAAGTCCATAACTATAATTGGTAAGACTTGACCCGACCCGACATGGTCCATTTGGGTTGCATGGCATCATGCATTTGGATAGACTATAATGAGAGAAATAACACTTAAGGTTGGTTAATATATTATAAGTTCTAATATATTAATAAGGTTATTTAATTAGTATTGATCAAGAATTAATTTGGAATTAATTAAGTGATCAAAAGGAAACTAATTAAATATATGGGTTGATTGTGTAAATCATTCATTCTTATATATGTGGGCTTGTGATCCAAGATTCCTTATGTTGGACTAAGTCCATGGGATGACCCATGGATACTCCATGGAGGTTAAAATCCATGGAGCATAAGGAATGGGTAAAGTTATGAGTTACATGGTGTAACCCTAATAGCCACCATATAAAAGAATCCCATGGCTCAAGAAATCGGGCACTAATGTGTGAATATGATGGCTAGACGATTTCAAGGAATGTTCCATTTCTCTCAAGTCATTCCAGTGCATTTGGTGTTGTGTGAACCATTTGAGGTGTCACACTTGGGGCACTAGGCACTCAAGCTTCATGGAGACAAGCTACATCAAATAAAGGTATGTATTATATCCATTTGATTACCCAAGTATCAAGTATTGTATGCTAGATAGGGTAATACCTTGGAAAGTTCATAATTGCATGTATAATAGAGAAAACATAGATCCAAGGTATTTAGGGTTGCATGTACACTTAGGAGTGTTAGAATGTGCAAAACCCATCACCGATAGACTTTCAAATATCCAATCCTACCCTAAGCTCCCAATCAAACAAGAACAGAACATAAGGCCAAATCAAACATTCTCAGGTTATAAGATCTTGGTTATGTATAACCGTGATGCATACCCTAAGCAACTACAGTAATGATGTCAATCTCATATAAAGGAAACCCTAGGCTAGCAGGCATCATGTAATCAGGCAATTCTATCATACAATTCCTGAAGATCCCTAGCCTAGTACTAACATGTTGTTCTAACATATCTCATAATCAAATAACTTGTATGGTATTTTGGGGTCTACTTACTGGCTCCGGCTGATCGTACATCATGCATCCTCTTTTACTTATTTTGAAACCCTTTTGAAAAAAAATCATTTTGAAAATCCTTTCCTTGATTTGAGACTGGAGTTACACGCATGTTCCTCCAATTCACTCAAACCAAGGCTCTGATACCAACTTGTAACACCCAAAATTTCAACCAATTTAAACCTTTAAAAACATTTCAACCATTAAAAATCATTACAACTTTGTTTTCAAAATGTATAATATCAGAGTTTTTCCCAGAAACATAGACAAAACATGAGCAGATGTACGATCACGCCTTCGCCTTGCCGCGGTCCCCTGATGTACCTGAAACAATAAACTAAAACTGTAAGCCCGAGAGCTTAGTGAGTTCCCCCAAAATACCGATACACATACAGTCCACATAAACATATCATAACAAACGGAACAACATGCAATGGGTCCACAACTTTACAAGCTGGATTACCCATGGGCCCTCAGTACGAGTCTGGAATGCCTACCGGGCCCTCAGCTCGTATCTGGAATACCATTGAGCCCTCAGTACGAGTCTGGAATGCCTACTGGGCCCTCAGCTCGTATCTGGGATGCTCCCGAGTCCTCAGTATGAGTCTGGAATACCTACTGGGCCCTCAACTCATATCTGGAAAACTCCTGAGTCATCAGTATGAGTCTGGAATGTCTACCGGGCCCTCAGCTCATATCTGGAATACTCCCGAGTTTGTTGGTTGCCGCACGGAGCAGTATCACCTCAACCCATCCCACATAACATATCAACATATAACATAATTACTGAGCATGCAAATATTCATATAACAACACAGGTAGTCCTATAGATCTACCTAACTGACATAACCACTAGCATGTAACACTAACTCATATTCAACATCTAATACTGCTAAAATAACATAACCAATGGGCCGGCCTTGGTGCCTTAGACCCCTTAGTATAGTGAGGATAACTCACCTCGCAACTGTCGTCTGAAACTAGAAGCTCAACTCTCGGATCACCAACACGAACTCCTCCACCTATAGTTACCATAACACCCTTTTCATAAATCTCCAAATTACCATAATACCCTCAGAAGTCAACTGGTCAACTCTTGGTCAAAGTCAAAGTCCACAGTCAAAGTCAACAGTCCATGTTGACTCGACTCGTCGAGTTTGTTCACCGACTCGTCGAGTCCTTCCTGAACTCGAGAAGTCGTGAAATCCTTGATTGGCTCGTCGAGTTCCCTTTTAACTCGCCGAGTTCATAAGTGTCCAAGAATTGGGAAACCCTAGACGACTCGCCGAGCCTCCGAACGACTTGTCGAGTTCAAGGCAATCTTCAACGGACTCGCCGAGTTTGTTCATCAACTCGACGAGTTCACGACCAACTTCATATGACTCGCCGAGTTAACTATGCAACTCGTCGAGTCCTTACAGACCTTCATCCATGCAGACCCTTTTTAAACCATGCCAAGGTTCCAGATTATAGATCCAAGCTTCTAAGGCATGTTTATCACGTAAAGTTGCAAACTTTACTCACATGCAAGGCCCTAAAGGCTCTAAATGACCAATCTAAGCTTCTAATGGAGCTTTACACCTTGGGAGAGTCTCATCCTTGCAAGAGCTGGAAGCTTTATGGACTTAGGACTCAAAAGAGGTTCAGATCTGAAGTTTCAACTTCAGATCTAGCTCTCATACCAAAATCCCTTCATGAATAACTAAAGAAAGCCCTAGTTTTCACATATGAATGATTCTAGAAGAAAAAGAGGTTAAGGTAACAGCTGGTTACCTCCAAAACGTGCCCAAGCTGAAGTAGACTCTGGATCCATACAGAAATCTTGATGCTAGCCTCTTGATCTACCAATTTCCTTCACAAAAGTCACTTCCCAAAGCTCCAAAACACTCTCCAAGCTCTCACTCACGGAAATTAGGGTTTATGGGTCTCAAGAGGGTGATAGAGGACAGTAAGAGGCGCTAATGGTCCAATATATAGGGTGCAAAACCCTGAAAATTAGGGTTTCCACTGCCAGCTCCTACTCGTCGAGTCCCTCATGCCGACTCAACGAGTCACTCATTAATTGACATATCCTGGTCCGCTGCTACTCGACGAGTCATAGCGCCAACTCGTCGAGTAGACCTTAGACATGAAGTCTAAATGGAAGAAATAATAATAATACCTGACGGTTGGGATGTTACATATTATTTGTTGTTGAAACTTGAAATCAAGTTATAGTTGATAATTTGAGTAAATTACACGAATGGTCCCTATGGTTTGGGGTAATTTGCGCGTTTGGTCCCTAACTTATTTTTTTAACCCGGAAGATCCCTACTGTTTATTTTTGTTATGCGCTTGGTCCCTACTGTTTGTTTTTGTTACACGCTTGGTCCCTGTCTTACCTAAAAATACTATTATTTAAATAGAGAAAAATGGTGGAGTATGTATGGTAAGGTGAAGGGTGGGGTTGGGGGTGTGTTTATTTAAATAAATTTAAAAAAATCATGGAAAAAATAGTCTTTTTAGGTAAGACAGGGACCAAGCGCGTAACAAAAACAAATAGTAGGGACCTTCCGAGTTAAAAAAATAAGTTAGGGACCAAACGCGCAAATTACCCTAAACCATAAGGACCATTCGTGTAATTTACTCATATTTTTATTGTAGATTCCTATTTGTTCATGTGTTGTTGAAACTTGAAATCAAGATTATAGTTGATATATCTTGATAATTGATAATTTAACTGTAGGTTGTTATTCGTTGACTGTTGTTGAAACTTGAAATCAAGTTTATAGTTCATATATTTTGATTGTAGGTTGCTATTAAAAGTTTTTTCAAAAGACATTTAGAAGTTGGAGACAACAATGGTGAAGGAACTTCCACAAAAAATAGGGCTAATGAAAGCAATCAAGTTCCACAAACTAAACAACCAATGCTAAAACTACAAGAAACACAAACTAATGAACCTACTCAAGTTCCACAAACTAATCAACCAATGCCAAAACCAAAAGTGACACAATCTTTTGATTTGAATGATCTTCCTTCGGACCCGGGGGATAGGCCAAAGATTACATCTTATAATCCTAATCAAAGGGATGAAATAAGGAGGGCATATTTGATTAAAGGGCCTTGTCAACCAAAGGGGCATAATTTTGAATATACATTATTTAGTAATAAGTCAAGACGTTTTGTTGTGCAATGGTTTACTGATTTTCCATGGTTAGAATATAGCATAAAAGATAAGAGGGCGTACTGTTTTTGTTGCTACTTGTTTGGAGATATGGTAGGGGAACAAGGTAAAAAATATGCATTTATAACCGAAGGCTTTGACAATTGGAGTAAAAATGGCTCATTCAGGAAACATATGGGTACTATTCAAAGTTATCACCATAAGGCCCAATAAAAGTGTGATTTGCTATTGAGAAAAAACCAATCTATTGGTGAAGTCTTGCATAAGTAAACAGAACTTGAGAAAAGTAGTTATGAAATTCGATTTTGTGCTACAATCCGTAGTTGTAGATTTTTACTGAAAAATGCATTACCATTTCGTGGACATGATGAGACGGAAAAGTCTAATAATAAAGGACTTTTCATTGAAGTCTTATCTTTGATTTGAGAAGATAATGAGAAAATTTTTAAAGTTGCTTTAGAAAATGCTCCAAAAAATGAAAAGTTGACTTCTCCCACTATTCAAAAAGATATTGTCGATTGCTTTTCAAAAAAGATAATCAAGTCTATTTGTGATGAAATTAGTAAATATGTGTTTGCTATTTTAGTTGATGAGTCTAGTGATGTTTCCAAAAAAGAACAGATGACAATAGTTTTGAGATATGTTGATAGACTTGGGATTGTAAAGGAAAGATTTATTGGAGTTGTTCACGTGTTGGATACATCTTCTTTGACTCTTAAAGCCGTCATTGATACCATATTTCCCAACAATAACTTAAGTATAGCCCATGTGAGAAATCATAAATATTTATTCCTTTAAATTTTAATACGATATTAGTTTTATTTTTATTTCTTTTAGTTTTTTTATTAATTTTTTTAAATATATAGGTGAGGGGACAAGGTTATGATGGAGCAAGTAATATGAGTGATGCATTCAACGGTTTAAAATCTTTGATTTTAAATGAAAACAGTTATGCACATTATATACATTATTTTGCACACCAACTTCAATTAGTGGTAGTGGCGGTTGCAAAGAAACATGATGATGTTGATGAATTCTTTGAACAACTAGCTTTGGTGGTTACTGTCATGTGTGGGTCTTGTAAGAGAAAAGATATGATACGAGAGATGCAAAAAGAAAGAGTGGCAGCTGAAATTGGTAGTGGTGAAACTGAAATAAGAAGAGGGTTGAATAAAGAGATTTCTCTTGTTCGAGCTGGAGATACTGGATGGGGTTCACATTTTAGAACAATTGTAAGTTTGGTGAATTTGTTTGCAGAAGTTGTTGCGGTATTTAAATATGTCAAAGAGGAGGGGTCTACTTTATCTAACCGTAATCAAGCAAATGGTATTTTGTCATATTTCAAGACACTTGATTTCGTGTTTCTTTTACACTTGATGTTGGAAATTCTATGCATCACAGATACCTTGTCAAAGCATCTTCAAAAAAAAGATCAAAATATTTTGGAAGCGGCTTCGTTAGTAAAAGGGACAAAGAAAGATTGCTAGTTGTTAGAAAAGATGGATTTCCACAAATTTGGAAGAAGGTATGTGCTTTTTGTGAAAAACATAGTATTGGAATTGTGGACATGTCGGGATATTATGTTACCCCACGCAAGAAGGTATGTGCTTTTTGTGAAAAACATAGTATTTTGAAGTTGTGATTTTTAACACAATTTGAGATATGCAAATTCAAGAATTTGGGGATAGATTTAGTGAAGTTGGCAGGGAGTTGATGGAGAACAAGGCGGCTTTGAGTCCTTGTGACTCATTTTCTAGTTTTGATAAAGCAAAGTTGTTAAAGCTAAGCGAGATACACAAAAACGATTTTGACTATTCAGAAAGGGCACAACTTAATGAGCAACTTGATATCTATTATCACTCTTTGCTCCATGATGAGAGATTTTCAACTTGAAGGGAATTGCAGACCTCTATCGTTTGTTAGTGGAAACCGGGAGGCACCTCTCTTTTCCTTTGGTTTATAGATTATTAAACTAGCTTTGGTTTTGCCTATCGCAACCGCAACCGTTGAACGGTGTTTTTCTGCAATGAAGTTCTTAAAGACCGCTTTGCGTAATAGAATAGGTGACGATTTTATGAACGGTGTTTTGATTTGTAGTGTAGAAAAGGAAGCACTAGAGAATGTTAAGACTGAAAATGTAATTACTCGCTTTCGTAAAATGAAAGACGAAGAGGTGAACATTAAAACGTAACTTTATTATGGAAGTTGAAATTTATATTTAATGAAATTTCGGTTTTTTTTCTTATTGTATATTACACAAAAAAATAATTTCTGGATACCCTTTTATTTTGACCCTAGCTCCGCCACTGATGGATATCCCCCCATCATAAAAATTGAATATCTTGTTGGGAAGTTTAGGGTTTGTGGTGGAGATCTGGATACCAACTTGGATCGTGATATCACTTTCCGAACTGATATTTCTACCCTATGCCTGGGTTACAAGAAATTCAGCCTAGGATAATCCAAGTGGACACTTACGTTTCTAGGCACAGAAGACGTAAGCCAATATGCTAGAGGATTCTGTGAAAGTATGATGAAACGAGAGCTTAAGATTGTAACCCTCTTCTGTAGAGGAAGAGTTGTTTGTATATTAAACACGATTAGGGTTTCATTAGGGTTAGGCCGTAATTAGTTGCTTTGGAAGCAAGTAATGTTAATCCGGATTTAATGATGATTTAGGGTTACCAAAAACTAACGAGTTTCGTTAGTTTTACCATAATCACCCTCAAGAAATTGAATTTTCTATTATGTTCCCATATGTAAAATTCGGTGAGGTTTTGGGGCGCTGCCAGGGGTTCTGCCCCTTGGACCTCGCTAGGGGCGCTGCCCCTAGACCCCGCCAAAAGGGCGCTGCCCCTTTGGAAACCCCGTACCCGGGGGCGCTACCCCCGGACCCCCGACTAGTCGTCGAACCGGCTTCTAATTCGATCTTATACATGCGTGCACTCCGCACAACCCCGTACATATAATAGAGTACAAATTATGAAGCCCCTTAGCTCACATGTTAGTTCCAGTTACTTAAAATGACATGGTGACACTAAAATCACCAACATATCTATCATAAACAAATTTCAAATCAGTTTTAATAGTATGATTGTAATGAGAAAGTGTATATGGATACCTATAGTTGTGCTCAAAACTTTGACCTCTAGTTCTAGCATTTTAGCAAGTAGTGGTTGGTTTTTTTTATGTTTTTATTAGTCGTTGGTTTATTTTAGTTAAGTGGAACATGTTTCCCATATTAGTCGTGGCTTGCTTTTGCCACTTTTCACTTTTTATATGGGTATTTAAATGTCAATTCACTTTCCATACGAAGCTATTGAATGAGCAAAATCTAAGAGTGTGTCTCTGTTTTTATTTTGTTGTTTCCCTGACTTTTTTTCTTTCAAACATATACAACATTGAGCTTAAAATTTATGCAAGTGACTACAAATCATTATGTGTCTGTGCTAAGCTTAGACAATTTCTCTACCGAAATACAACACAGAGAAAGTGTATAACTGTAAAAATCAAATTTTGCCCTATAATAACAATGTAAATTAGTTTCATGTACGGTACCTGCAGCGACAATAATCAATAGTGTGCGATTTGGGTACAATAATGAGCGTTAGAGTAATGAGCGTTTTATACTCAATTCAAAGCGACAGAAATTGAGCATATAAAAAGTACAAAGTGAATACTTGAGAGCGAGAGATTTCTAGGGTTTGCAGTGGAATGAAGTACAATGAGGCTTGAAAAAGAACTTAGAATGAAATTATACATGATAACAATTAACACAAAGCATGCTTGAGAGCATTAGGTATGGGCCCGTTGAGGTGGTGTTATAACACCTTATAACACCAAGGAGGAAATGGTGTTCATGGTGTTATGACCATGTTATGAGGAGGTTAAGAGGAGAAAAATAGAGAGAGAAGAAATATGTAGCCAATCAATGTTCCCGTTTCAATATGTCATAACGCCAACAAGATATGTCATAACACCAAGGGGTAAATGGTGTTCATGGTGTTATGACCATGTTATGAGATGCCACATCAACAAAATACCACTTCTAGTTGCCCATACCATATGCTCTGAAGCCGTAAGGATGTGTTGTGTAGGTATCTAAAGGGGAATTTAAAAGGGCACCTATAACAATAGGAAGATACCCATTGCACAAAATCCAACGCCTTCAAACGTCTCAAATCACAATTATTTCGTTTATTTACAAACTAACCCCAAGGTATTATCAAACATTTAATTTAAGGCTTTAAGTTTTATAATATTTATTAGGAAAATGGACTTATTAACGTAATTAACTTTTCGGTTTGTTCACATCTGGGTAACTATTTTTTTGTACACATCTAGGTAACGAACTTTTTGTAAGTGTTCACATATGACCATTATAACTGGCTGTAGCAGGTTACATCCGGTCATAACTGGTCATAATGGTCATATGTGAACACTTTCAAAAAGTTCGTTACCTAAATTTGTACAAAAAAAAAGATAGTCACACAGATGTGAACAAAACAAAAAGGTAAAAGTAAATTACACGAATGGTCCCTATGGTTTGGGTAATTTGTGTGTTTGGTCCCTAACTTATTTTTTAACTCGGATGATCCCTACTGTTTATTTTTATTGTGCCTTTGGTCAATGTCTTACCTCAAAAAACTATTGTGCCCTGTTTAATTTATTTTTTATTTATGTATTTATTTTTTATATATTAAAAAAAATTAATAAACGTCATATATATGTATCTCCGCACTCTAAACCTGAAACCACATTTGAGAAATTTAAGTTGGGTCCCACCGGTCACCATCAAGTTTAGGGTGAAGAGATACAAATATTTGAGGTCTATTAATTTTTTTAAAATATATAAAAATTAAAAATACATAAAGAAGAAAATTAATTAAAAAATAACTTAAAAAGGGCACAATAGTCTTTTGAGGTAAGACAAGGACCAAACACGCAACAAAAATAAACAGTAGGGATCATTCGAGTTAAAAAATAAGTTAGGGATGAAACGCACAAATTATCCAAACCACAGGGACCATTCTTGTAATTTACTCTTAGCATTTTGGTTTATTCACATCTGGGTAACTATCTTTTTTGTACACATCTAGGTAACAAACTTTTTGGAAGTGTTCACATATGACCATTATGTAACGTCCGTGTTTCGAGGCTAAGCATTGATGCGATGATTTAATAGTCTAGGTCAACCATTGTAACCTATTTTAAAGTAATAAAGATGAATTATTTGAATATTATGTGAATTATGTGCTTTTATGTGATTATATACTTGTTTATAAAGATATAATAAAATAAGCGTCAAAAACAAAATGTTAGATAAGCCCGATATCGATGAAGAAAGTTGTAGTGGTCGTGACAAGGATTCCGGAGATATCAAGAACGCCGAAATCCGAGTTATAACGAAGAAGTTATGGCCTGTCAAAGTTTCGCGACAGAACCGACACGACACTGCGTGACGTAAATAGTGAATTTACGATAGAGGACTTTTTAGCCTTGGTGATCTACACGAAAGCCGTAGTGTTCGTTAAACTGAGAGTGTGCATAAAAAGAACGCCCAAATCTGACTTCGTATGAGGAAGTTATGATTTTTCTAAGTTTCGGATCGGCAGTGCACAGCCCGAAGTTCGAATAGTAGATCGGTGATTGTTGGCCGACACAACCCAAACGAGAATCGAAGATCTCCTTAATAGTAGCGCAACGGTAAAAGAATAGACGAAAACGGACGTCGGATGAAGAAGTTATGAGTTTTAACGGACTAATCTTGTCCCGGTCTGTTAAAGAATATAAATTTAAAATCGGTCGAGAACTAACCGACGAAGTCTAAACGAAAGTTGCAGAGTACGGTCCCGCCTACGCGTGGATACAAGGAACGTCAAAAATGGATCTCGTATGCAAAATTTACGAATTTTAGAAGTTGAAGGTGAAAAAAACGAAGGCTGTGCGAAGGGGTACGCCCAGCGTACCTTCGGACGCCCCGTGTTCGCATTACGCGTCGCGTACGCAGTTCGGACGCCCAGCGTTCTCGGAAATACTTGGTATCGGAACAGGCCACGTCGCCCCAGCAGCTTCGCGACACGTGTGTACGGCCGAGTCCTTACGCCCAGCGTAGGTCCGAAGTACGCCCATCGTACTCCCAGGCCTCGCGGCTATAAAAGGTGGCCGAGGCAGCCTTCATTTCCACACCATTTCAACCTTTTCTTTCTCTCTCTACTCTCTCTCTAAACTTCCCAAACACCCCCAAAGCCTAGGAAACCCCCTAGCATTAGAAGGAAGCCCCGGAGCACCCGAAGGCTCCGAGATAAAGAGTTTTTCGGTTTGAAACTCTGCTCGTGCAGAGCCCGGTTTTCAAGCAAACTTCCCGGTTTCGTCAAAGAAGATTATTTTAAGAAGCGAAGTGTTGTCCAAATCACTCCTTATCAGGTGAGTGCGTAGTCACTTTCATCTTACACATAGATATGAAGTATTTTATATAAATTATGTGCTATGTGTATAAATATATGTTGTCTGTTTACCTGAGATGTTTGCTGGATGAAAGATCTGAACCTATTTCTTTTCAGACCTGAACTTCTTCCTTTAGATCTAAACATTTTCTTCCAGATCTGAACTTTCTCCTTCAGATCTAGATTTTCCTTTGGATCTAAACTTTTTTTTTTATTTTTTAGATCTAATACTTTTCTTCAGATCTGAATGGTATATGTATTTTTGTCATATCTAACCCTTTCCTTTCAAATATGAACTTTTCCCTTCAGATCTAGACTTTCTCACTATAGATTTGAACTTTTCAGATCTAAACCTGATATATGGATGATTTATACTTGAGATATGTGCTGGATGAAAGATCTAAACTTCTATCTTTCCAGATCTAACCTTTTCTTCAGATGTAGACTGTATATGTATTTTATGCTTTGAAAGTATGATGAAAGATTTAGACTTTGTTTTTCAGATCTAAACTTTTTCTTCAGATTTGAACCGTATATGTATTTTCTTTACAGATCTAAACTATTTCTTCCGATCTGAACTGTATATGTATTTTATATCTACAAATATGTTGTGTAAAACATGGGTAGATGAAATAGTTGGTGTGTGATGAAAGATGAGTTAGAGGATGAGATAAAAGGTGATGTAGATTATGAGATGAGGGTGAGAGGTGAAATATGAGAGAAACCTTAACCCAAACGATGGCCCAGTCATCTAGCAGAGTACGGATGACAACTATGGACTATTCTAGATAGTCTGTGGAACACTAGCAGACTCGCTACTTGTAGGTGTTGTGAACGATATGTTCACCCTGTGTACTCTAAAAACCCATTGACATGTATTGCAGGTGGACTCTCGCAAATAATAATGTCGATAAATGAGAACTATGGACTTAGCACCCGTTGGATGAACCCTGACAGCTATGGATTTAGTGCCTGTTGTATAAACCTTGGCGACGATGGACTTCGTGTAACATCCCATTTTTCAAGTCCAAAAATTTCGATTTTTGGTATACAACATAGAAAACATTCATAAGAAAATATCATGAAGTCATATCATTTCGTAAAGAACCATAATCTCATGTCTGAAAATCATATCATAAAAGTAGTGACGATGTCAGAGTACAATCCCAAGAAATCTCATAATGCGGAATCCAATGTGTGTATGATGTGCAGCTACCGCGCCGGCTCCTTCCCCTTCGCTGAAGAGGTACCTGAAACAAAACTGAAAACTGTAAGCACGAAGCTTAGTGAGTTCCCCCATCATACCACATACCATACAAACACGTGACATACATACTGCCAGGCATATCTGGGTTCCCGAACTACCCCTTCGGTCCTCTCGACCGGTGACCTTGCCTAGCATTCCTGGGTGCTGGCCTACCCCTTCGGTCCTCTCGATCGGTGACCTCGCATAGCATTTCTGGGTGCTGGCCTACCCCTTCGGTCCTCTCGACCGATCCATCACATACAGACACGTAATCATAATCTAACATAGCTGGGTACTAAGCTACCCCTTCGGCCCTATCGGCCGGTAACTTGGGGACTATTTCCCCCTACTACTACCATCATCACGTAACATCATATCATGCTAGCACATAAACATAACAGGTAGTATCAAACCTAGATGAATATCACAAAGACAATCATCCAACATAAAACTCCTACTGGTGGGCCGGCATTATGGCCGTAGACCCACCGCTACTGGAAGGTAACTCACTTCGATGTCGTGTAGTGTCTGAACTGTCCTCGGCGCGAAGGTCGGCCATCCCCGACTCCTCAATCCCTACACGACAACCTTCAAGTCATCAAACCGAACGCACAACCCAACCAGGGTCAATACCAAAACCAGGCAAGTCAACATTGGTCAAAGTCAACGCCCAGTTGACCTGACTCGCCGAGTTGGTCTACCACTCGTCGAGTCCATGCTCCAATAACCCGATCCAACCCCGTCACCACTCGTCGAGCCTTGCGAGAACTCGTCGAGTTCTCCTTCATTCAAACCATCGGGACCATCTTCATCCGACTCGCCGATTTCTTCCTTCAACTCGACGAGTTCATCTCCCTCATAAGAACGTGTCCAGTTTATGACTCACCGAGTTGTATGAACAACTCGTCGAGTCCATCTTCAAAGGTTGGGAGATTGCCTTGGACTCACCGAGTCTGTTCATACAATCGTCGAGTCCCATGATTCCCAGGTCCCTTTACGAGTCTAAACATTTACGGGACTTCCTTCCCGAACCACTAGTCCAACCACAGAAGGGATTTAGTGGTCACTACACACCGACTCGCCGAGTTCCAAGAACAACTCGTCGAGTCCCTTCTTGACCCTTACTATACAGTCGATTTAAATGGGTCTTAACATGTCAAACCATAGATTTGGCCTCCTAATATCCATTTTATACGTAAAGTTCCAAACTTGGTGCACATGCATGGAGTCTTTGGCTCAACAATCCATAAAAGATGCTCTACAATGTGCATGGGGCTCTCATGGCCATATAGTTGGCACCTTTATGCCATGAGACCCCTCCAGTGACTCAGATCTGAAAGTAGAACCCCATGAATCACCTCACAAATCCGAAAATGGCTTAGAAAGCCCTAAATGCACCCAAAATCTAAGCTCTAAAGATGAACAACCAAATGGAAGACCAAAACATGGGGCATTTACCTTGATTGAGCTGAAGATGGAATAAGATCTCTAGATCTACAAGCCCCAACTCGAATTCCTAAGCTTCTTCCTTCCTTTCAAGCTTCACAAACCACCCAAAAGCACCAAAAATGGCCTTAGATCACTCAAAGCGGCTAGGGTTTTGATATGAGGTGTTCTGGGAGCATAAGGGACGATGGAGCCTGCAATAAGACGTTTAAATAGGGTGCAAACCCTCAAATTTAGGGTTTCACCCAAACAGCACCTACTCGCCGAGTCAGTCCCCTACTCGTCGAGTAGGTCACTTAAACTTCTCGTGGATCCCGTCTCTACTCGACGAGTTGGGCCATCAACTCGTTGAGTCCCAGAGAAAATACATAAAATTCATAAATAAAATACATACCAGTAATCCGGTGTTACAAATCTCCCCCACTTATTTTAGACTTCGCCCTCGAAGTTTGCTGCTGAACCTGGAAAAAGCTCGGGGTAGTGCTCCCTCATCTCTTCCTCCAGATCCCAAATCCATTCTGATCCCTTGCGGTGCTGCCATTGCACCCTCACCAGCTCCACCCTATTGTTCCTCAGGTCCTTCGACTTCCTGTCAAGGATCGCCACTGGCCGCTCGATGTAATTCAGACTGTCATCCACCTGGATGTCCTCCAAGGGTACCACCGCCGAGTCGTCCACCAGGCACTTTCGTAACTGGGAGACGTGAAACGTGTTGTGGATCTGACTGAGTTTCGCTGGCAGATCCAGCCTATACGCTACCTTGCCCACCCGGGCTATAACCCTGAAGGGTCCAATATACCTGGGCCCAACTTGCCCCGCTTCCTGAATCGGATGACGCCCTTCCATGGCGACACCTTCAGGAGGACCATATCCCCGACCTGGAACTCCAGGTCCGAGCGGCGCTTGTCGGCATAACTTTTCTGTCGACTCTGAGCAGTCTGAAGCCTGCTCCTGACCTGCTGAATCCTCTCTGTCATCTTGAGCACCACTTCGGTGCTCCCCATGACCCGCTGGCCCACCTCACCCCAACATATCGGGGTCCTGTACTTCCTCCCGTATAACATCTCAAAGGGAGGACGATCGATACTAGTGTGATAGTTGTTGTTGTAAGAGAACTCAGCTAATGGAAGATAGGTATCCCAGCTGTTGGATTAATGTCTAAGTCCATAACTATAATTGGTAAGACTTGACCCGACCCGACATGGTCCATTTGGGTTGCATGGCATCATGCATTTGGATAGACTATAATGAGAGAAATAACACTTAAGGTTGGTTAATATATTATAAGTTCTAATATATTAATAAGGTTATTTAATTAGTATTGATCAAGAATTAATTTGGAATTAATTAAGTGATCAAAAGGAGACTAATTAAATATATGGGTTGATTGTGTAAATCATTCATTCTTATATATGTGGGCTTGTGATCCAAGATTCCTTATGTTGGACTAAGTCCATGGGGTGACCCATAGATACTCCATGGAGGTTAAAATCCATGGAGCATAAGGAATGGGTAAAGTTATGAGTTACATGGTGTAACCCTAATAGCCACCATATAAAAGAATCCCATGGCTCAAGAAATCGGGCACTAATGTGTGAGTGTGAGGGCTAGACGATTTCAAGGAGTGTTCAAGTTTCTCTCAAGTTATTCCAAGTGTATTTGGTGTTGTGTGAACCATTTGAGGTGTCACACTTGGGGCACTAGGCACTCAAGCTTCATGAAGACATTCTACATCAAAGAGGTATGTATTCTATCTTGTTATATTTATTATTTTGTATGCTAGATAGGGTAATACCTTGGAAAGTTCATAATTGTATGTATAATAGAGAAAACATAGATCCAAGGTATTTAGGGTTGCATGTACACTTAGGAGTGTTAGAATGCTCATAACCCAACAGTGGTATCAGAGACTAGGCTTGTTTTCTTGTTATACTTGCAAAAGTAGCTGAAAAATCGAGTTGGATGCATATATTCGATTGTTTTGGCTGGAATTGGACTAGGAACATTACCCTAAGATGTTTTTGGACTTATAAACTTGTTTTTGATGTGGTAATGTTCATGCTAATCCAATTTCTAAGATAATTGTCATAATTTCAAGATTTGTATTAGTTTGTATGTTCATGCTAATTTCTTGAAGATTGATTATTTGAATTATCTTGTTCTTATGAGGTTCTTAGATTAATAGAAAAGTTGTGTGAAATAGTTGTTTTCAATCCATTTTAATCTAAGAGTTGATTCCAAAGTGTGTTTTTGTAACTTGTCCTCAAGTTATATGAAAAGTCACATTTAAGAATCATAAAACTCATAAAAGTTGGCAAAGGTTACAAAATGAAGAGTCTAGTTCTAATTAAATGGTTTTATGACTCCATAACTTGTCCTCAAGTTATGGAGGTTCAAGAGTCTCTTCATTAAATTAAAAAAAAAGTGTAACCTTAATTAGTTCCATAAGTTACAATAAAAAAAAGTTATTTTTTTATTAATTAGTTTAAAGTCTTCCATAACTTGTCCTCAAGTTATGGAACTTGAAGAGTTTTTTTTTTTAATTAAAACTACTTTAAACTCATAAGTTATGGAATTAATTAGTTTTGAATAGTTTCAAAACTTGTCCTCAAGTTTTGGAATTTGAAAAGTTTTCACTTATGAATACTTTAATTCCAAGTTAGCCCTTAGAATTTTAAAAGTTAAAATTCAACCCTTATACTTTATAATATTATAAGTTAATAATATTTATATATATGTATAAGAGTAAAGTCAGTCTTACCGTTAGTAGGCCTCATTCACGAAGCCGGTCTATAAGGGGGGTATAAGGTTACTGCCTGTAAAATGGCAGTTTAATGGGTGTCCACTCTCACCCACCGCTTCCTTGACTGGTGGAGGGTCGTTAGCCGAACGGGTAGGACAAGGACTATAATTCTCCTTTCATTAAAAGTATTAATGATAAATACTAAGTAACTAAACTCTTATTAATACCCAATCTTAGTTACTTAGGAAAATGTGAATTTGGTGCTAACCCATGAAATTACACTTTGCACTTTGCTTAAGTCGTTAGTGGAGCGTGTGTGGTTAACCGGCACACTAACCTGGACTTAACAAGGTAGGCAAAGGGTAACTTAATATTTATCATAGTATTGGTGGAGCGTGTGTGGTTAACCGGCACACTGATTAAGGGGTAAATATTAAGGGTACCAAGTATATTTGCATGGTTATTCACACCTTGTTTTGTGATCCTCGGCATCCCAGTCAGAAAACCTGAAGGGCACACTCGAGATTGAAACATGCCTTTGAACAGTTCAATGAATCTCAAAGATCTAGGACTTTCAAATCCAATTAAAACCTAATAAATTATTTCGTTTTTCATGGTGGAAATTGGTGAATCGTCATTCACCTACCTTCAAATATTTTATAGCTTGGATTACGGCATCCCTCTTCTAAGTTATAAAATAGTTTGTTGGGTCCTAGCCTTAATATTTCATATTGGGTGTCATATTAAGGACTTTAAATCAACTATCTTGAATATCTCCCAAAAAGATGTCTGGTCTAGACATTTATGATCTTCCCAAATCTCTTGAAACAAGCTTTCCTAAATGAAGATGATGTCCCATGGATATCATACTTCTTTCACCTCCTCCAATTATTCACCCTAACCCACAAGTTCCTAAAAAGTTTAAGGTCACTCAAGCCCTATTGGCAAGGCAAGGTCTAGGTGTGATCACATCTTGGAGATGTAGTCACATATTGACAAGCCAGGAGATTTGGGTGTCAAAGTCTTGAGAAAGTTGGTGGCTCAACTACTTTCTAAGTCACATAGTGAGTTCTTTTGGGAATCCTATGAAACAGACTAAGACAAGACCCTTAATGATCTTATCTATTTGCTAAGATCAACTTCCTAAAACGCTATGGACATTGACAATGATGACATTGGATATCCAGTAAAGCTCTCTCTTCCCAATGGAAAGGGATCGGCCATAGTCAACTCGGTTGACCCAATGGTAAAGAGAGAGGCGAAGTCTGAGATAGTCCCATTATCAAGGGTCCATAGGTAACTATTGCCAAAGGAAGGGGCATTGGTTACGAAGCTGCCAAATTTACCTAAGGATGTTAAAGTCAATAAGTTTGGCTCTACTTCAGGTAAAGTCCATTGTCTAACTCTATTAAGTACATGCTGATTCTGATCGCGAAGATGGATTTCAATCGCATGGTTCGGTGATCAGAATTTTGGGCTATTACTTAAGAGTTATGATATTTATATTTCTTAGGAAGAGATAACAACAAGGTTTTCATATGGATTGTAAGGATAAGTTTTTCCGCAAAGTTTTAAAATAAAAGAAAAAGGTTTTGATTTTATTTATTTTAAGTATCCTTACAATGGCATTTGTGAAAAGTTGTTGCTTATAAGATTCCATTGATAGCAATATTGGAAAAATGGATTTGATTCTTTCGGTTGTGGTAGTGTCTAATATTACCAAATAAGGAAATATTCTCATCACCCAAGGTTCAATTGGACCGAAACTTGGAATCATGCAAGTTGTATAGTATGATGAATGAGAACTTTCAGCTTGGAAAATTAAGACTAATTCCTTATGTGAATAAGGAAAGGAATAAGGGATCGAGTACACATTCTTGTGCACTGGTCAAGTCCACCACAAAAGATCAAGAAGACTATTCGTCATGATTTACTTAAGTTCAGTAAATATGGTTATATTTATAAGTTTAAGTATAAGTCTGTAGCATTGGAGAAGTTTCAATGTGAGACAGAACGAATAAGAAGAATCAAAGTATGGCAGAAAGATAAAAGTTTCTCAAATCTGAAAAGATGGGAGAGTACTTTAGTATCATGTTTATGATCATCTTAATGATTAAGATACCATATCACAATTGGTCCTCTAAAGTCATCTCTTATGACTAAGAAGAGGAGTCATGAATTGTTGAAATGGTTAAATCAAAAAGATGAGTCATACTTCGTTCCAAAACAATTCTTAGAGTCTACTCTTGTACATTTGAAATTGGTAAGTTGTGATGTTTTGGATAAAACAGAGACCAACTTAGGCCAATTGTGTAAAGTGTTAGTCTTGATAAAGAATCCGCACTATCTCTTGAATATTTGACATGGGAGTCTTATATGTCAAGAGGACAGTGGGAGTCTTAAAGCTCTTGAAAGTTTCAAGACTTAATCAAGAATAAAACCTAAAGTCCTTCACTAGCACACGACTTGAGGTTTATAACCTATCGTGTTGAAATTTTTGTGCCTATTCAAGTTGGCTTTGCATAGGAGTTCTGAGAATTCTCAATTGGTTGCACAACTACTTGGAAGCAATGGCAGGCACCTGAGCTGCCAAATGGCAAGAATTTAAGATTGCACAAGTTTAATCAATATGAGTTTGGATTTGTCACTAACCTTGTCTTGTGATTATGGTTTTGACAAATTCACATGGATAAGAACACATACACTATTAAATCTAAGTGTCATAAGGTTTCTCTCCGATTCATGAAAATGATGGTGAGGAAACACTTTCACTAAGTAGATTTTAGCTAGATAGCAATTGTGATATTTGCATTCTCAAAGTCGTTAGTGGAGCGTGTGTGGTTTACCGGCACACTAACATGGACTTGTGAGAAGTGGAAAAGGTCTAAACAATTGAGACTATGATTACAGCATCCCTTTTCATAGTTCTAAAATTGTTTAGACACACATGTGAGCTATCTAAGAGAGGTGTATGATTTTGATAAAGTTTTATCAAAACAATCTAGTATCAGAAATCTGAACTTTGGTAAGAAAGTCAACTGATTTCTGAGTACATGTCAAAGCTAGTGGGAGCATAAGTGTTATGCTAATAATCATCATGTTAGTGGGAGCATGATAATTATGACAAAGGTTGCAAGTTAGCAATGTTAATTATAGAAAAAAAAAGTTTCAATTCGTGAGGTTGCAGGGGTTGAAAAAGTTGTTTTGCTATAATTAAGGGAGAGGAAATTATACTTCATTTCAATTCTAAAAGCTTATATTGAGATTTTAATCGTATTTAATCAAGGATATATATATGAATTTCATGTTGGAATGGCTCAACATAAGGAAATTCTATATATGGGTCCATTATTTGCGTTCTAAAATCCGATTATGATTACGGCATCCCTTTTCATAATCTGAATTTTGAGAACTTGGCAAATTGAAATGGAAATATTATAGCAAAAGACTAGTTTAGTCTTTATGTGAGACATCATGAATCGTGTCCCATATGCTTCGGATATAGGATCGATTACATGTGTTATATTCATCCTTTCTAAAATTTTCCAAATGCCTAGGGCATTATGAAAGGAAAAGGTCTAGAATTGGATATGACTAAAATGATTAAGCAATTGTCGAGGACAATCTAAGGTTTACCAAAGATTGGTTGCTCAAGGACAGTTGGAAGTATAATGTTAATTCTGGAAGGACCATATTGACATAATCTGTAAGGAGGCAACTCTTGTTCAGAAGTGATAGTCAAAATGGAATATGGAAATGTTTCAAAGTTAGAAATTATTCAATCTGTGTAAGATTAGGAAACTTAATGAAAGAAGGATGTTTCCAAGGAGCTGATCTCCTTTGGAATGCTCTGTAATGATTGTTGTCAAGTCTTTCTGACTTTGTGCATAATCATTAAGAGGATCAATGCATATAAGTTTAGAATCTAACAGATTTCAGTAAATGGCATGAATTTGGAATTCTTGCATTTGCAGTAAGGATTTGGGACTGTGAAAAGAGGATCATTGGAGTGATGTTCAATTGATCTATTTTACAAAGTAAAGATCATAGACAAACATAGTATGCATACTTGGTGTATGGCATGACTAGTGTTTAGAAAACATAGTGTACATGCTTGGAGCATGGGACAACTATTGTTTTAAATTCAAGTATAAAGTTGATAAAACCGAAACAATGAATAATGAGTAATCAGTATGGTGATAAATAAAAGTGTTTATTTATATTCATAGGGTTTGATACCATATTTGATTCATTTATTCTTGTGTTTCACTTTGCATGTTTTGACTTCCAGAATAACTAAGTCGCTCTTCCTGAATAATTAAGTTATTCAAACCATCCACAGTCGGTCATATGTTGGAAGTAGATATGAATCAAGACTGTCATGGGTTGGTTTGTAGAGGTCCAAGTTGGTGGACAAAGTGGTGCTACAACACTCATGAGTGCTCATAAGTTCTAAGTATTGGATTCAACCCGCGCTCATATGAATCACTTCATGGATTTTATCACGAGTGATCATGAGACGATAATATCTTATATTCTTCAAACCTAGAGATATGAGTTGTTACTATGAGTTGGTTATACATTGATTGCACGAAAACGCATTGGTAACTCGATGTTATAAAACGTGCCTTTGTGTATGATTCAACAAGTAGTAGAACAAGCCATATGAGTCGAAGTTTATCCATTCCTTTTACCTTCGGGATAAAAGCGATATCTGTGGGACCCTCGATGATTTAAAGATGATACATGTGAGTGCTTGGCCAAGCCAGGACTGATTTGATTTGTTCAATCAGTCAGTCATCATGAATCGGAAATCGGGAAACAACAAATGGACAGAGAGAATGATTGATAATCCATGTCTCAGTCCATATCATATCTAGAATGGAGGAATATATGATCCCTTATCTAATGGACAAGTCATTGACAAAGGTCAGAGTTCATCGACAAGGTCAGAGTTCGACAGAAGCTTTTGAGAGCTACGATTGCTGATCGGTTCCTGAAGTCATACGCAATAATAGTTTTAGACTTATCCAAGTGGGAGACTGTTGGATTAATGTCTAAGTCCATAACTATAATTGGTAAGACTTGACCCGACCCGACATGGTCCATTTGGGTTGCATGGCATCATGCATTTGGATAGACTATAATGAGAGAAATAACACTTAAGGTTGGTTAATATATTATAAGTTCTAATATATTAATAAAGTTATTTAATTAGTATTGATCAATAATTAATTTGGAATTAATTAAGTGATCAAAAGGATACTAATTAAATATATGGGTTGATTGTGTAAATCATTCATTCTTATATATGTGGGCTTGTGATCCAAGATTCCTTATGTTGGACTAAGTCCATTGATGGGTTTTGAGCATTCTAACACTTCCTAAGTGTACATGCAACCCTAATAACCTTGAATCTATGTTTTCTCTATATACATGCAAATTTCTTTTTCAAGGTTATTTCCTAACTAGCATGCATGGGGATTACATAAAACATAAAAACTAGAAGAAATACATACCTTGTTGTTGCTTGGATTCCTTCAAGACTTTGTGAGCCTAGCACCCCAAATGTTGTGCCTCAAATGCTTCACACAACACCACAAGACTTGGAATAACTTGAGAGAATGTCACTTAGCCTCAAAATCGGTTATGCCCTCTCTAGTAACACTAGGTCCACTAGGTCATCATTTTGCTAGCCATAGGGTTCCTTTTATAGTGTTGTCACAATTAGGGTTTACACATGAATGCCCTTAATTGTCATGACTCTTGATTTCCCATGACCCATGGGTTTGTAACTCCCATGGACTATCCATGGAGCTCCATATGGTTATAACCAAACCCATAAACCATGGATCATTAATCCACCATAAAAGAATTGATGATTGTCATAATCAACCCTATATATTTAATTAGTCTCACTTTGATCACCAAATTAATACTAGATTAATACTTGATCAATACTAATTAAATAATACTATTACTAATATATTAGAACTTATAATATATTAATAATCCTAATTGCCTTATTCTCTCATTTAGTCTATCCAAGTATTGCAATGCCATGCAACCCAAATTGACCATGCCGGGTCGGGTCAAGTACATACCAAATAAAGTTATGGACTTAGACACTATATCCAACAGTCTCCCACTTGGATAAGTCTAATAACTATATTTGCAAATATGACTTCAAAATCCGACTAGCAATCGTAGCTCTTTCAAAGTCTCTCGGAACTGAGATGATGATGATACGCCATTTAAGATAAGTGATCATATAATCCTCTGTTCTCATGATATCAGTCGGACAAACACATGGAACATGGTCTTACTTATTGTCCAGCATTTGTTTCTCGATCTCTGATCTGTTTCGACATAGAACTAAATTGAACACATCAATTAGGTTCTGACCGGGCCCGGTACATAAGTCAAAACCAAATCATCGAGGGGCCCAGATATCGCTTCTATTTCTAGAAGGAACAGATAAACTTCGACTGATATGCTTGTACTAACTACTTGTTGAATTTTTCACAAAGGCACGTTTTATAACATCGAGTTACCAATGCGTTTTCGTACAATCAATGAATAACCAACTCATAGTCAACAACTCATATCTCTAGGTTTGAAGATTTATATGATATTCTTGTCTCACGATCACTCGAGATAAATTCCATGAAGTGATGCAAGTGAGCGTGGGTTGGATCCAATACTCAGCCCTTATGAGTACTCATGAATGTTGTAGCAACCATTGCATTGTCCAAAGCACTTTTAGACAAATCATACAAGCCAAATTCATGACAGTCTTAAATCAATACTTACTTCCAAAGTTTGACTGACTGTGGATGGTTTGAATAATAACATAATTATTCTGGAAGTAAAAACATGCAAAATTGAAACATAGTAAACAATCAACACAAGATAGTAACACCGTACTCATAAATAAATAACAACTTTTATTTATCATCAAATGTCAATTACATTTTACAAGTTTCAGGAATCTAATTATTGAAACTAATATCATCCTTCAGCCCAATGCGCCTCGCATGCTGTAAATGCTTAACCCTGCTCAGTCCCTTCGTGAGGGGATCTGCCGGGTTCTCATCTAATGATACCCTCTTAGCCACGAGGAGTCCTTCTTCTATTCGATGTCTGATGAAATGGTATTTTCTGTCAATGTGCCTAGATCTCCCGTGATCTCTCGGTTCCTTAGCCAAAGCAACCGCACTTTCGCTGTCACAGAAAATTTCCATTGGCTCTTTTATAGCTGGTACAACTCCAAGGTCTCCGATGGAGTTCTTTAGCCATATCGCCTCCTTAGCTGCTTCACTTGCTGCTATGTACTCTGATTCACAAGTAGAATCAGCTACTGTCTCCTGCTTGAAACTTTTCCAAGTAATTGCCCCTCCATTTAGGATAAAGAACCAGCCTGATTGAGAGCGGAAATTATCCCTATCAGTCTGGAAGCTAGCATCGCTATATCCTTCCACTCTCAAGTCATCACTGCCTCCGAGGGTAAGGACCCAATCCTTAGTCCTCCACAGATACTTGAGAATGTTCTTTACCGCTGTCCAGTGTGTCTTGCCAGGGTTCCTTTGATATCTACTGACCATGCTCAAAGCAAAGGCCACATCAGGGCGAGTACAAGTCATAGCATACATGATCGAGCCCACAGCGGAAGCATATGGTATATAACTCATCTCAGCTATCTCAGCCTCTGTACTCGGACTCTGAGTCTTACTCAGCTTGGCATTATTCTGGATTGGTAATTCTCCTTTCTTGGAATCTTGCATACTGAACCTCTTCAGTACCTTATCCACATAAGTACTTTGACTAAGTCCAATTAGTCTCTTACTCCTATCTCTTAATATCCTTATCCCTAGGATATAGGCAACTTCCCCAAGGTCCTTCATAGTGAAACACTTCCCAAGCCAGGACTTAACCTCCTACAAGGTTGGGACGTCGTTTCCTATGAGAAGTATGTTATCCACATACAACACCAAGAAGCAAACTATGCTCCCACTAGCCTTGACATACATACAAGACTCATCCTCACTCCTAGAAAATCCAAACTCTTTGACTTTCTCATCAAAGCAAAGATTCCATCTGCGAGATGCTTGTTTCAATCCATAAATGGATTTATCAAGCTTACACACTCTATTAGGGTATCTTGTATCGACAAAACCCTCTGGTTGAGCCATGTAAACATCCTCAGCCAACTTTCCATTAAGGAAAGCGTTTTTGACATCCATTTGCCATATTTCATAATCATGAAATGCAGCTATGGCTAACAATACTCTAATAGACTTAATCTTAGCTAATGGTGAGAAGGTCTCATCATAGTCAACTCCCGGAGTTTGAGTAAAGCCCTTCGCAACCAGTCGCGCTTTGTAAGTATGTACCTTCCCATCCATGTCGGTCTTCTTCTTGAAGATCCATTTGCACCCAATTGTCTTACGACCTAGTACATTGTCAACCAAGTTCCAAACTTGATTGTCATACATGGACTGAATCTCGCTGTCCATAGCCTCCTTCCATTTAGCAGACTCAGGGCCTGCCATGGTTTCCCTGTAATTATTAGGTTCATCCAAATCTATTAGTGTACTATCACTAATAAATGTATCACCTTCAGTGGTGATGTGATAACCATAATAAAAATCAGGTGTGTTCCTCACCCTAGTGGAACGTCTTGGAGGTACAGACTCATCTATCGGATCAACATGAGTTTCCTCCTCAGGTTGGTCGATAGCATTTGAGGTTCCTTCACCACTTGACTCTTGAAGCTCTTCAAGGTCAATTTGCCTCCAACTGTCCCCTTGGCTTATGAATTCTCTCTCACGAAAGACTCCTCTTATTGCTACAAAGACCACATTATCACTGGGTCTGTAGAAGAGGTAACCAAAGGATCTTTGTGGGTAGCCGATGAAAATACACCTCTCACTTCGAGGTTCAGGCTTATCATGAGTCTCACGCCTCACGAAAGCTTCACAAACCCAAATTTTGATGTGATCCAAATTGGGAACTTTCCCAGTCCACATCTCGTGAGGTGTTTTGGCAACCTTTTTAGTAGGGACTAGATTAAGGATATGGGCGGCAGTCTCTAAGGCATACCCCCAGAAAGAGATTGGTAACGAAGCTCGACTCATCATGGAACGAACCATATCCAACAAGGTTCGATTGCGCCTCTCAGCTACACCATTCAACTGTGGTGTTCTGGGAGGTGTCAATTGTGAGACAATCCCACATTCCTTAAGATAGTCAAGGAACTCAATGCCAAGATACTCTCCTCCCCGATCGGATCGGAGCATCTTGATGTTCCTGCCCAATTGATTCTCCACTTCCTGCTTAAACTCTTTGAACTTTTCAAAGGTTTCTGACTTATGCTTGATTAAGTAAATATATCCATATCTACTGTAATCATCAGTGAAAGTCACATAATAGCGATTAGCATCCCTTGTAGCAACTCTAAAGGGCCCACACACATCCGTGTGTACAAGGTCCAACAAACCTTCACCCCTATCACAAGTACCTGTGAAGGGTGACTTTGTCATTTTTCCAGGTAAACAAGACTCGCAACTATCATCTGACTTGAGGTCAAATGATTCCAAGACTCCAGCCTTTTGGAGTTGGCCTATGCGCTTCTTGTTAACATGTCCAAGACGATAATGCCACAAGGATGCTTTATCCAAGCTATCTGAAGAATCAATATACAACACATTATTTCCTAGATTGTCTACAACATTCACAGCTTCATATACACCATCACAAGGTAATGCTTTAAAGTAAAATACATCATTGTAATAAACATTAATAGCACCATTTTTAAAATGAAAATGAAAAACCTTGTTTGTACAAGCCATGAAGGGAAATAATATTTCTCGCCATTTCGGGCGAGTAACAACACTTATTCAAATCTAACATTAACCCATTATTAAGCAATAAAGAATAAACTCCTGTCTTGGTAACAGGTGATGCTTTCCTGTTGCCCATGACTAAGTTTATCTTCCCGTGCTCCACCTGCTCACTTCTTCTTAGTGCCTGCAAATCAGTACAGATGTGAATACCACAACCTGTATCAAGCACCCAAGAATTAGCATTAGATGAGTTATTAGACAATATTGTGTAAATGCCTGCGTGGGTGGGTTTAACCTTCCCATCATTTACATCTTGCAGATATTTGGGGAAACTTCGCTTGAAGTGTCCCTTATCCTGGCAATAGAAGCACTGTGCTTCCTTTGGGTTTGAAGAAGGAGTAATGGGACCTTTCTTTGTCCACCTTGAAGAGGAACCATCAAGAGTCTTACCCTTGGTACCCTTCGAAGGGTTTTTCCTCTTCTTACCCTTTCCCTGCCCAATAGCCAGAACAGGGGCTGTTGAAGGAGTAGAAGTAGCAACCGCTTTACCCTTAAGGCCATTTTCAGCTGTCGTTAAGATTCCTTGAAGTTTGCTAAGTGTGACTTCCTCCTTGTTCATATGATAAGTCATACGAAACTGATCATAACTTGGAGGCAAGGAATGGAGAATGATGTCAATCGCCATTTCCTCAGGAAAGTCAACATTTAGCTTCAGCAACCGGTCAACGAACCTTTGCATCTTCTGCAAGTGACCGGTGATGGGTTCACCATCCTTCATCCTTGCGGTTATCATGGAGGAGATGATTTCATACCTCTCCTGACGCGCGCTCTGATGGTACCTTTCCATCAGATCCAGGTGCATCTCATAGGGGTAGAAATCTTCATAGGATTTTTGAAGTTCAGGAGTCATGGTGGCCATCATGATGCATGCTACTTTAGTAGCATCCTTTTCATGTGCAACAAACTCCGCAAACTCTTCAGGAGTAGCAGTGGCTTCACTCACAACCTTAAGCTCCCTATCGAGGACATATTCTTTGTCCTCATAGCGGGTAATCATTCTGATGTTTCTGATCCACTCATTGAAATTGGATCCATCAAAGATGACCTTACCACACAAGTTCATAAGGGAAAAGGAGCCTGTTGGGTTTGAGCCAGAAGCATTGTTGGAAGACATCTGAAAGGAAAGAAAGACAAGTTTCATTAGATTAGGAATCCTTAATAATTCACCCAAATGAAATATTAAGGCTAGGATCCAACAAACTATTTATAGTTGGAAGAGGGATGCCGTAATCCATACTATAAAATATTTGAAGGTAGGTAAATGACGATTTACCAATTTCCACCATAAGAACGAAATATTTTATTATTAGGTTTTATTGGTTTTGAAACTCCTAGATCTTTTGAGATACATTGAACTTTTCAATGGCATGTTTGAATCTCGATTGTGCCCTCTCAAGTTTGTGACTGGGATGCCGAGGATCACAAACAAGGTGTGAATAACCATACAAATTGACTTGGTACCGTCAACAATATTACCTAATCGATGTGCCGGTTAACCACACACGCTCCACCGATCTATAATAAGGTCAAGTTACCCTTTGCCACTCTTACTAGTCCATGTTAGTGTGCCGGTTAACCACACACGCTCCACTAACGACTTGGTAAGGTACAAAGTGTAATTTTATGGGCTAGCACCAATTTCACATTTTCCTAAAGTAACTAAGATTGGGAATTTATAATGTATAGTTACTTTATAATTCATTATACTTTTAACAAGTATTTAAAGTCGTATCCTACCCGTTCGGCTAACGACCCTCCACCGATCAAGGAAGCGGTGGGTGAGAGTGGACACTCATTAAGTCACCATTTTATAGGCAACAACCTTATACCCCCCTTATAGACCGGCTTCGTGAATGAGGCCTACTAACGGTAAGAATGACATATTCTTATACATATCTATATAATAAAATTATAATAATAGTATAAGTGTTGATTTTTAAACTTTTTAAAAATCTAAGGTTTAATTTGGAATTAAAGTATTAAAGTGTAAGACTTTTCAAATTCCAAAACTTGAGGGCAAGATTTGAAACTATTCCAAGTCTCTTCAATTTGTAACTTATGAGTTTTAATGGTTCATAAAAATGAAGACTCTTCATTTTATGAAACCTCTTTAGTTCTTTAATCATAATTAAAAGAAGTGACTTTTGGTTATCCATAACTTGAGGACAAGTTATGGACACCATCATAGCCATTAAGATCATGAATTAAACACACATGGAGGTTACACATAATTCCTATGATCTTCTAAACTCATATGAACACAAATTCATGTCAAGCAATTTCAAGAAATCATATAAACATATACAATACTTGAAAATTGACAAAAGTCATGTAAAATGGGTTAACATAATCATTATTATTTTTGAAAAACAGATTTTACAAGTCCAAAACAGATTGGGATAATGATCTTAATCCATTTCCAGCAACAAAACTCGAAAAAACTGCCCAGCACGCTCCTACTCGCCGAGTGCATTATTCTACTCGTCGAGTAGGATGAATTTGTTAATGGACTCGGCGAGTCCTCCCCATGGACTCGGCGAGTCCAGTCGTCAGAGTGTAGAATTTTTCGATTTTTAAGACGTTTTGCATCAAGTATACAGAAAACAAACCTGGCTCTAATACCACTGATGGGTTTTGAGCATTCTAACACTTCCTAAGTGTACATGCAACCCTAATAACCTTGAATCTATGTTTTCTCTATATACATGCAAATTTCTTTTTCAAGGTTATTTCCTAACTAGCATGGCATGGGGGTTACATAAAACATAAAAACTAGAAGAAATACATACCTTGTTGTTGCTTGGATTCCTTCAAGACTTTGTGAGCCTAGCACCCCAAATGTTGTGCCTCAAATGCTTCACACAACACCACAAGACTTGGAATAACTTGAGAGAATACTTCTAGCACTCAAAATCGGTTATGCCCTCTCTAGTAACACTAGGTCCACTAGGTCATCATTTTGCTAGCAATAGGGTTCCTTTTATAGTGTTGTCATAATTAGGGTTTACACATGAATGCCCTTAATTGTCATGACTCTTGATTTCCCATGACCCATGGGTTTGTAACTGCCATGGACTATCCATGGAGCTCCATATGGTTATAACCAAACCCATAAACCATGGATCATTAATCCACCATAAAAGAATTGATGATTGTCATAATCAACCCTATATATTTAATTAGTCTCACTTTGATCACCAAATTAATACTAGATTAATACTTGATCAATACTAATTAAATAATACTATTACTAATATATTAGAACTTATAATATATTAATAATCCTAATTGCCTTATTCTCTCATTTAGTCTATCCAAGTATTGCAATGCCATGCAACCCAAATGGACCATGCCGGGTCGGGTCAAGTACATACCAAATAAAGTTATGGACTTAGACACTATATCCAACATCCATGGGGTGACCCATGGATACTCCATGGAGGTTAAAATCCATGGAGCATAAGGAATGGGTAAAGTTATGAGTTACATGGTGTAACCCTAATAGCCACCATATAAAAGAATCCCATGGCTCAAGAAATCGGGCACTAATGTGTGAGTGTGAGGGCTAGACGATTTCAAGGAGTGTTCAAGTTTCTCTCAAGTTATTCCAAGTGTATTTGGTGTTGTGTGAACCATTTGAGGTGTCACACTTGGGGCACTAGGCACTCAAGCTTGATGAAGACATTCTACATCAAAGAGGTATGTATTCTATCTTGTTATATTTATTATTTTGTATGCTAGATTAGGATAATACCTTGGATGTTCATAATTGTATGTATAATAGAGAAAACATAGATCCAAGGTATTTAGGGTTGCATGTACACTTAGGAGTGTTAGAATGCTCATAACCCAACACCAGCTACCACCGAAGTCTAGAACGTATGCCCGCAGCATATCCTCCAAAGTTTGGATGGTCCGCTCACTCTGACCGTCCGTCTGCGGGTGGAACGTGTTGGGTTTTGAGCATTCTAACACTCCTATGGTGTACATGCAACCCTATAAACCTTGGATCTATGTTTTCTCTATTATACATGCAAATATTAACTATTCCAAGGTTTCATCCTAACTAGCATATTATGAAGCACCTATACTACAAAGTTCTAGTTAGATGACATACCTTTTGATGTAGCTGATGGGTTTTTGAGCATTCTAACACTTCCTAAGTGTACATGCAACCCTAATAACCTTGAATCTACGTTTTCTCTATATACATGCAAATTTCTTTTTCAAGGTTATTTCCTAACTAGCATGGCATGGGGATTACATAAAACATAAAAACTAGTAGAAATACATACCTTGTTGTTGCTTGGATTCCTTCAAGACTTTGTGAGCCTAGCACCCCAAATGTTGTGCCTCAAATGCTTCACACAACACCACAAGACTTGGAATAACTTGAGAGAATGTCACTTAGCCTCAAAATCGGTTATGCCCTCTCTAGTAACACTAGGTCCACTAGCTCATCATTTTGCTAGCCATAGGGGTCCTTTTATAGTGTTGTCATAATTAGGGTTTACACATGAATGCCCTTAATTGTCATGACTCTTGATTTCTCATGACCCATGGGTTTGTAACTCCCATGGACTATCCATGGAGCTCCATATGGTTATAACCAAACCCATAAACCATGGATCATTAATCCACCATAAAAGAATTGATGAATGTCATAATCAACCCTATATATTTAATTAGTCTCACTTTGATCACCAAATTAATACTAGATTAATACTTGATCAATACTAATTAAATAATACTATTATTAATATATTAGAACTTATAATATATTAATAATCATAAGTGCCTTATTCTCTCATTTAGTCTATCCAAGTATTGCAATGCCATGCAACCCAAATGGACCATGCCGGGTCGGGTCAAGTACATACCAAATAAAGTTATGGACTTAGACACTATATCCAACAGTCTCCCACTTGGATAAGTCTAATAACTATATTTGCAAATATGACTTCAAAATCCGACTAGCAATCGTAGCTCTTTCAAAGTCTCTCGGAACTGAGATGATGATGATACGCCATTTAAGATAAGTGATCATATAATCCTCTGTTCTCATGATATCAGCCAGACAAACACATGGAACATGGTCTTACTTATTGTCCAGCATTTGTTTCTCGATCTCTGATTTGTCTCGACATAGAACTAAATTGAACACATCAATTAGGTTCTGACCGGGCCCGGTACATAAGTCAAAACCAAATCATCGAGGGGCCCAGATATCGCTTCTATTTCTAGAAGGAACAGATAAACTTTGACTGATATGCTTGTACTAACTACTTGTTGAATTATTCACAAAGGCACGTTTTATGACATCGAGTTACCAATGCGTTTTTGTGCAATCAATGAATAACCAACTCATAGTCAACAACTCATATCTCTAGGTTTGAAGATTTATATGATATTACCGAGTCATGATCACTCGAGATAAATTCCATGAAGTGATGCAAGTGAGCGTGGGTTGGATCCAATACTCAGCCCTTATGAGTACTCATGAATGTTGTAGCAACCATTGCATTGTCTAAAGCACTTTTAGACAAATCATACAAGCCAAATTCATGACAGTCTTAAATCAATACTTACTTCCAAAGTTTGACTGACTGTGGATGGTTTGAATAATAACATAATTATTCTGGAAGTAAAAACATGCAAAATTGAAACATAGTAAACAATCAACACAAGATAGTAACACCTTACTCATAAATAAATAACAACTTTTATTTATCATCAAATGTCAATTACATTTTACAAGTTTCAGGAATCTAATTATTGAAACTAATATCATCCTTCAGCCCAATGCGCCTCGCGTGCTGTAAATGCTTAACCCTGCTCAGTCCCTTCGTGAGGGGATCTGTCGGGTTCTCATCTGATGATACCCTCTTTGCCACGAGGAGTCCTTCTTCTATTCTATGTCTTATGAAATGGTATTTTTTGTCAATGTGCCTAGATCTCCCGTGATCTCTTGGTTCCTTAGCCAAAGCAACCGCACTTTCGCTGTCACAGAAAATTTCCATTGGCTCCTTTATAGCTGGTACAACTCCAAGGTCTCCGATGAAGTTCTTTAGCCATATCGCCTCCTTAGCTGCTTCACTTGCTGCTATGTACTCTGATTCACAAGTAGAATCAGCTACTGTCTCCTGCTTGGAACTTTTCCAAGTAATTGCCCCTCCATTTAGGATAAAGACCCAGCCTGACTGAGAGCGGAAATTATCCCTATCAGTCTGGAAGCTAGCATCGCTATATCCTTCCACTCTCAAGTCATCACTGCCTCCGAGGGTAAGGACCCAATCCTTAGTCCTCCGCAGATACTTGAGAATGTTCTTTACCGTTGTCCAGTGTGCCTTGCCAGGGTTCCCTTGATATCTACTGACCATGCTCAAAGCAAAGGCCACATCAGGGCGAGTACAAGTCATAGCATACATGATTGAGCCCACAGCGGAAGCATATGGTATATGACTCATTTCAGCTATCTCAGCTTTTGTACTCAGACTCTGAGTCTTACTCAGCTTGGCATTACTCTGGATTGGTAATTCTCCTTTCTTGGATTCTTGCATGCTGAACCTCTTCAGCACCTTATCCAAGTAAGTACTTTGACTAAGTCCAATTAGTCTCTTACTCCTATCTCTCAATATCCTTATCCCTAGGATATAGGCAGCTTCCCCAACGTCCTTCATAGCGAAACACTTCCCAAGCCAGGACTTAACCTCCTGCAAGGTTGGGACGTCGTTTCCTATGAGAAGTATGTCATCCACATACAACACCAAGAAGCTAACTATGCTCCCACTAGCCCTGACATACACACAAGACTCATCCTCACTCCTAGAAAAGCCAAACTCTTTGACTTTCTCATCAAAGCAAAGATTCCATCTGCGAGATGCTTGTTTCAATCCATAAATGGATTTATCAAGCTTACACACTCTATTAGGGTATCTTATATCGACAAAACCCTCTGGTTGAGCCATGTAAACATCCTCAGCCAACTTTCCATTAAGGAAAGTGGTTTTGACATCCATTTGCCATATTTCATAATCATGAAATGCAGCTATGGCTAACAATACTCTAATAGACTTAATCTTCGCTACTGGTGAGAAGGTCTCATCATAGTCAACTCCCGGAGTTTGAGTAAAGCCCTTCGCAACCAGTCGCGCTTTATAAGTATGTACCTTTCCATCCCTGTCGGTCTTCTTCTTGAAGATCCATTTGCACCCAACTGTCTTACGACCTGGTACATTGTCAACCAAGTTCCAAACTTGATTGTCATACATGGACTGAATCTCACTGTCCATAGCCTCCTTCCATTTAGCAGACTCAGGGCCTGCCATGGCTTCCCTGTAGTTATTAGGTTCTTCCAAATCTATTAGTGTACTATCACTAATAAACGTATCACCTTCAGTGGTGATGTGATAACCATAATAAAAATCAGGTGTGTTCCTCACCCTAGTGGAACGTCTTGGAGGTACAGACTCATCTATCGGATCAACAGGAGTTTCCTCCTCAGGTTGGTCGATAGCATTTGAGGTTCCTTCACCACTTGACTCTTGAAGCTCTTCAAGGTCAATTTGCCTCCCACTGTCCCCTTGGCTTATGAATTCTCTCTCACGAAAGACTCCTCTTCTTGCTACAAAGACCACATTATCACTGGGTCTGTAGAAGAGGTAACCAAAGGATCTATGTGGGTAGCCGATGAAAATACACCTCTCACTTCGAGGTTCAAGCTTATCATGAGTCTCACGCCTCACGAAAGCTTCACAACCCCAAATCTTGATGTGGTCCAAATTGGGAACTTTCCCAGTCCACATCTCGTGAGGTGTTTTGGCAACCTTTTTAGTAGGGACTAGATTAAGGATATGGGCGGCAGTCTCTAAGGCATACCCCCAGAAAGAGATTGGTAACGAAGCTCGACTCATCATGGAACGAACCATATCCAGCAAGGTTCGATTGCACCTCTCAGCTACACCATTCAACTGTGGTGTTCTGGGAGGTGTCAATTGTGAGACAATCCCACATTCCTTAAGATAGTCAAGGAACTCAATGCTAAGATACTCTCCTCCCCGATCGGAACGGAGCATCTTGATGTTCCTGCCCAATTGATTCTCCACTTCCTGCTTAAACTCTTTGAACTTTTCAAAGGTTTCTGACTTATGCTTGATTAAGTAAATATATCCATATCTACTGTAATCATCAGTGAAAGTCACATAATAGCGATTAGCATCCCTTGTAGCAACTCTGAAGGGCCCACACACATCCGTTAGTACAAGGTCCAACAAACCTTCACCCCTATCACAAGTACCTGTGAAGGGTGACTTTGTCATTTTTCCAAGTAAACAAGACTCGCAACTATCATCTGACTTGAGGTCAAATGATTCCAAGACTCCAGCCTTTTGGAGTTGGCCTATGCGCTTCTTGTTAACATGTCCAAGACGATAATGCCACAAGGATGCTTTATCCAAGCTATCTGAAGAATCAATATACAACACATTATTTCCTAGATTGTCTACAACATTCACAGCTTTATATACACCATCACAAGGTAATGCTTTAAAGTAAAGTACATCATTGTAATTAACATTAATAGCACCATTTTTATTATCAAATGAAAATGAAAAACCTTGTTTGTACAAGCCATGAAAAGAAATAATATTTCTCGCCATTTCGAGCGAGTAACAACACTTATTCAAATCTAACATTAACCCATTATTAAGCAATAAAGAATAAACTCCTATCTTGGTAACATGTGATGATTTCCTGTTGCCCATGACTAAGTTTATCTTCCCGTGCTCCACTTGCTCACTTCTTCTTAGTGCCTGCAAATCAGTACAAATGTGAATACCACACCCTGTATCAAGCACCCAAGAATTAGCATTAGATGAGTTGTTAGACAATATTGTGTAAATACCTGCATGGGTGGGTTTAACCTTCCCATCCTTTAGATCTTGCAGATATTTGGGGCAGCTTCGCTTGAAGTGTCCCTTATCCTGGCAATAGAAGCACTGTGCTTCCTTTGGGTTTGAAGAAGGAGTAATGGGACCTTTCTTTGTCCCACTTGAAGAGGAACCATCAAGAGTCTTACCCTTGGTACCATTCGAAGGGCTTTTCCTCTTCTTACCCTTTCCCTGCCCAATAGACAGAACAGGGGCTGTTGAAGGAGTAGAAGTAGCAACCGCTTTACCCTTAAGGCCATTTTCAGCTGTCCTTAAGAGTCCTTGAAGTTTGCTAAGTGTGACTTCCTCCTTGTTCATATGATAAGTCATACGAAACTGATTATAACTTGGAGGTAAGGAATGGAGAATGATGTCAATCGCCATTTCCTCAGGAAAGTCAACATTTAGCTTCAGCAACCGGTCAACGAACCTTTGCATCTTCTGCAAGTGACCGGTGATGGGTTCACCATCCTTCATCCTTGCGGTTATCATGGAGGAGATGATTTCATACCTCTCCTGACGCGCGCTCTGATGGTACCTTTCCATCAGATCCATGTGCATCTCATAGGGGTAGAAATCTTCATAGGATTTTTGAAGTTCAGGAGTCATGGTGGCCATCATGATGCATGCTACTTTAGTAGCATCCTTTTCATGTGCAACAAACTCCGCAAACTCTTCAGGAGTAGCAGTGGCTTCATTCACAACCTTAAGCTCCTTATCGAGGACATATTCTTTGTCCTCATAGCGGGTAATCATTCTGATGTTTCTGATCCACTCATTGAAATTGGATCCATCAAAGATGACCTTACCACACAAGTTCATAAGGGAAAAGGAGCCTGTTGGGTTTGAGCCAGAAGCATTGTTGGAAGACATCTGAAAGGAAAGAAAGACAAGTTTCATTAGATTAGGAATCCTTAATAATTCACCCAAATGAAATATTAAGGCTAGGAGCCAACAAACTTTTTATAGTTGGAAGAGGGATGCCGTAATCCATACTATAAAATATTTGAAGGTAGGTAAATGACGATTTACCAATTTCCACCATAAGAACGAAATATTTTATTATTAGGTTTTATTGGTTTTGAAACTCCTAGATCTTTTGAGATACATTGAACTTTTCAATGGCATGTTTGAATCTCGATTGTGCCCTCTCAAGTTTGTGACTGGGATGCCGAGGATCACAAACAAGGTGTGAATAACCATACAAATTGACTTGGTACCCTCAACAATATTACCTAATCGATGTGCCGGTTAACCACACACGCTCCACCGATCTATAATAAAGTCAAGTTACCCTTTGCCACTCTTACTAGTCCATGTTAGTGTGCCGGTTAACCACACACGCTCCACTAACGACTTGGTAAGGTACAAAGTGTAATTTTATGGGGTAGCACCAATTTCACATTTTCCTAAAGTAACTAAGATTGGGAATTTATAATGTATAGTTACTTTATAATTCATTATACTTTTAACAAGTATTTAAAGTCGTATCCTACCCGTTCGGCTAACGACCCTCCACCGATCAAGGAAGCGGTGGGTGAGAGTGGACACCCATTAAGTCACCATTTTATAGGCAACAACCTTATACCCCCCTTATAGACCGGCTTCGTGAATGAGGCCTACTAACGGTAAGAATGACATATTCTTATACATATCTATATAATAAAATTATAATAACAGTATAAGTGTTGATTTTCAAACTTTTTAAAAATCTAAGGTTTAATTTGGAATTAAAGTATTAAAGTGTAAGACTTTTCAAATTCCAAAACTTGAGGGCAAGATTTGAAACTATTCCAAGTCTCTTCAATTTGTAACTTATGAGTTTTAATGGTTCATAAAATGAAGACTCTTCATTTTATGAAACTTTTTTAGTTCTTTAATCACAATTTAAAGAAGTGACTTTTGGTTATCCATAACTTGAGGACAAGTTATGGACACCATCATTTCCATTAAGATCATGAATTAAACATACATGGAGGTTACATGCAACCCTAATAACCTTGAATCTATATTTTCTCTATATACATGCAAATTTCTTTTTCAAGGTTATTTCCTAACTAGCATGGCATGGGGATTACATAAAACATAAAAACTAGTAGAAATACATACATTCTTGTTGCTTGGATTCCTTCAAGACTTTGTGAGCCTAGCACCCCAAATGTTGTGCCTCAAATACTTCACACAACACCACAAGACTTGGAATAACTTGAGAGAATGTCACTTAGCCTCAAAATCGGTTATGCCCTCTCTAGTAACACTAGGTCCACTAGCTCATCATTTTGCTATCCATAGGGTTCCTTTTATAGTGTTGTCACAATTAGGGTTTACACATGAATGCCCTTAATTGTCATGACTCTTGATTTCTCATGACCCATGGGTTTGTAACTCCCATGGACTATCCATGGAGCTCCATATGGTTATAACCAAACCCATAAACCATGGATCATTAATCCACCATAAAAGAATTGATGATTGTCATAATCAACCCTATATATTTAATTAGTCTCACTTTGATCACCAAATTAATACTAGATTAATACTTGATCAATACTAATTAAATAATACTATTATTAATATATTAGAACTTATAATATATTAATAATCATAAGTGCCTTATTCTCTCATTTAGTCTATCCAAGTATTGCAATGCCATGCAACCCAAATGAACCATGCCGGGTCGGGTCAAGTACATACCAAATAAAGTTATGGACTTAGACACTATATCCAACAGTAGCTTGATGTCTTCAAGCTTTAAGAGCTTAGCCCCAATAGTGTGGAAGCCTCAAATGGAATCACAAATCACCAAAACACCATGGAAGAACTTGAGAGAATATGTATGCACACTAAAATCGGCCCACTCTTATTTTCACACACTTGTGCCAATTTTGTGAGCCAAGGACCCCTTTATATATTATGGAGGATTAGGGTTACATCCATGTAAACCCTAATACCCATGACCTTTCATTTACATAGGATCCATGGGTTAAAAGCTCCATGGACCATCCATGAAAGCTTAGCCCAACCTAAATGAACTTGGCCCATTCCATATATATAAGAGTCCATATTTAATTAGTTCTTTTTGATCACTTAATTAATTCTTAATTAATTCTTGATCAATACTAATTAAATAATATGATTCCATATTAGTATATTAGAACTTATAATATATTAATATAAATCATAAATATACTAGTCTCAAAAGACTATCCATATAAATTGTGTCGGTGAAGTGCAACCCAAATGGACCATGCCAGGTCGGGTCAAGTACATACCAAATATAGTTATGTACTTAGACATTAATCCAACAATCTCCCACTTGGATAAGTCTAAAACTATTATTGAGTATGACTTCAAAACCTAACTGGCAATCGTAGCTCTTAAAGCCGCTGTCGAACTCTGACCTTGTTAATGACTTGTCCATTAGATAAGGGATCATATATTCCTCCATGTTGGGTTTTGAGTATTCTAACACTTCCTAAGTGTCATTGCAACCCTATTAAACCTTGGATCTATGTTTGTCTAAGATACATGCAAAATATTATTGTCCAAGGTTTATAACCTATCTAGCATGGCATGGGGTACTTTTAACCATAAAAGAACTAGATGAATTACATACCTTTTGTTGATTGTTGATTCCTTGGAGTTTGAGAGCCAAGCACCAATAATGTGAATGCCTCAAATGGAAATCACAAATCACCACAAACTTGGAAAATGTATGAGAGAGTATACTAACTCTTGATTTTGGCCACTACACTTACACACACATAAGGGTGTTTTTCATGCAACATAAGCTTGTTTATATAGTGCACATGGTTAGGGTGAAACCCTAATAACCCATGTCTTTTCCTCTTCCAAGGATCCATGGGTAAAAGCTCCATGGATCATCCATGGACTTCCATATAAGCTTAGCCCATTCCCAAATGAGTGTTAGCCCACACCATATAAATATAATAGCCCATGATTTAATTAGTCTTCCTTTTAATCACTAAATTAATTCATAATTAATTCAAGATTAAAACTAATTAAGTAACATGACTTCATATTAATATATTATAACTTATAATATATTAATAAATCGTAAGTATACAACTCTCATAAAATTATCCATAACTAGTTTGGGTGAAGTGCAACCCAAATGGACCATGCCGGGTCGGGTCAAGTATATACCAAATAAGTTATGGACTTAGACATCTTATCCAACAGACTCCCACTTGGATAAGTCTAATAACTGTATTTGCCTATATTACTTTAGGAACCAACCGGCAATCGTAGCTCTCGAAAACTCTTGTGAACTATGAAGCGCCATTTTAGATAAGTGATCATATAATCCTCTGCTCTCATGATATCAGCCGGACAAATACTTGGAACAATGTCTTACTTATTGTCTAGCAGTTGTTTCTCGATTTCCGATTTGTTTGACAAAGAACTTAACTGAACACATCAATTTAGTTCTGACCGGGCCCGGTACATGGGTCAACACAAAATCATCGAGGGGCCCAGATATCGCTTCTATTTCTAGAAGGAACAGATAAACTTCGACTCATATGCTTGTTCTACTATTTATTGAATTGCACACAAAGGCACGTTTTATAACATCAAGTTACTGATGCGTTTACGTGCAATCAATGCACAACCAACTCATAGGTAACAACTCATATCTCTAGGTTTGAAGACTTATATGATATTACCGTCTCACGATCACTCGAGATAAATTCCATGAAGTGATACAAGTGAGCGTGGGTTTATTCCAATACTCATAACTTATGAGCACTCATGAACGTTGTAGCAACCATTGCTATGTCTAAACACCTTTAGCCATCTACAAACCCAATTCATGACAATCTTTATTCATACCTACTTCCGACGTATGACTGATTGTGGAAGTTTGAATAAATTAATTATTCTGGAAGTCAAAACATGCAAAACTGAAACAATAGTAAATAACTGACAATGATAGTAACACTTTACTCATAAATAAATCACACATTTTATTCATCATCAAACGTCGATTACATTTTACGAGTTTCAGAAAAATTATCTAATCTGTAAAACTAATATCGTCCCTCAGCCCGATGCGTCTCGCATGCTGCAAATGCTTAACCCTCGTCAGTCCCTTCGTAAGGAGATCTGCATGGTTCTCATCTGACGATACCCTCTTAGCCACGAGGAGTCCTTCTTCTATCTTGTGTCTTATGAAGTGATATTTTCTGTCAATGTGTCGGGATCTGCCATGATCTCTTGGTTCCTTGGCTAAGGCAACCGCACTATTGCTGTCACAGAAAATCTCCATAGGCTCCTTAATAGCTGGTACAACTCCAAGGTCTCCGATGAAGTTCCTCAGCCATATCGCCTCCTTTGCCGCTTCACTCGCTGCTATGTACTCTGATTCACAAGTCGAATCAGCTACAGTCTCCTGTTTGGAACTCTTGCAAGTGATTGCCCCTCCATTTAAGGTAAAGACCCAGCCCGACTAAGAGCGGAAGTTATCCCTATCAGTCTGAAAGCTAGCATCACTATACCCTACTACTCTCAAGTCATCACTCCCACCAAGGGTAAGGATCCAATCCTTAGTCCTCCGCAGGTACTTGAGAATATTCTTTACCGCAGTCCAATGAGCCTTGCCAGGGTTCCCCTGATATCTGCTGACCATGCTCAAAGCGAAGGCCACATCAGGACGGGTACAAGTCATAGCATACATGATCGAACCAACAGCGGAAGCATAAGGTAATCGACTCATCTCAGCTATCTCATCTTCTGTACTCGGGCTCTGAGCCTTGCTCAGTTTGGCATTGCTTTGGATCGGTAATTCTCCTTTCTTAGAATTCTGCATGTTGAACCTTTTCAACACCTTATCCAAGTAGATACTCTGACTAAGTCCAATTAGTCTTTTACTCATTTCTCTTAATATCCTTATCCCTAGGATATAGGTAGCTTCTCCAAGGTCCTTCATAGCAAAGCACTTCCCAAGCCAGGACTTAACCTCCTGCAAGGTTGGGATGTCATTTCCTATGAGTAGTATGTCATCCACATACAGTACCAAAAAACTAACTATACTCCCACTAGCTCTGACATACACGCAGGACTCATCTTCACTTCTTGAGAAACCAAACTCTTTGACCTTCTCATCGAAACAAAGATTCCAACTTCGAGATGCTTGTTTCAATCCATAAATGGATTTCTCAAGCTTGCACACTCTATTGGGGTACTCTGCACTGACAAAACCTTCTGGCTGATTCATGTAAACATCCTCAGCCAACTTTCCGTTAAGGAAAGCGGTTTTGACATCCATTTGCCATATTTCATAATCATGAAATGCAGCAATGGCTAGCATAACCCTAATAGACTTAATCTTTGCTACTGGTGAAAAGGTTTCATCATAATCAATTCCCTGAGTCTGAGTAAACCCCTTCGCAACCAGTCGAGCCTTATAGGTGTGCACCTTCCCATCCATGTCGGTCTTCTTCTTGAAGATCCATTTGCACCCGACTGTCTTACGGCCTGGTACATTGTCAACCAAGTTCCAAACTTGATTGTCATACATGGACTGTATCTCGCTGTCCATAGCCCCCTTCCATTTAGCAGACTCTGGGCCTGCCATGGCTTCCTTAACACTGTTAGGTTCATCCAGATTTACCAGTGTACTGTCACTGATAAATATATCACCTTCCGTAGTAATATGAAATCCATAATAAAACTCAGGTGTGTTCCTAACCCTTGTGGAACGCCTCGGAAGTATAGACTCGTCAACTGGATCAACAGGAATTTCCTCCTCAAGTTGATTGCTAGTGTCTGAGGTTCCTTCACCAATTGAGTCTTGAATTTCTTCAAGGTCAATTTGCCTCCCACTGTCTCCTTGGTTTATAAATTCTCTCTCTCGAAAGACCCCTCTCCTAGCCACAAAGACCACATTCTCACTGGGTCTGTAGAAGAGGTAACCAAAGTATTTTTGTAGGTAGCCGATGAAAATACACCTTTCACTTCGAGGTTCGAGCTTGTCATGAGTTTCGCGCCTTACGAAAGCCTCGCAACCCCAAATCTTGTTGTGGTCTAGATTGGGAACTTTCCCAGTCCACATTTGATGAGGTGTTTTGGCAACCTTCTTTGTAGGGACTAGATTAAGGATGTGGGCGGCAGTCTCTAAGGCATACCCCCAAAAAGAGATTGGTAGCGAAGCTCGACTCATCATAGAGCGAACCATGTCCAACAAAGTTCGATTGCGCCTCTCAGCTACACCATTCAGCTGTGGTGTCCTGGGAGGTGTCAATTGTGAGACAATCCCACACTCCTTAAGATAGTCGAGGAACTCAGTACTAAGATACTCACCACCTCGATCGGATCGAAGCATCTTAATGTTCCTGCCCAATTGATTTTCTACTTCCTGTTTAAACTCTTTAAACCTTTCAAAAGTTTCTGACTTATGTTTGATTAAGTAGACATAACCATATCTACTAAAATCATCAATAAAAGTCACATAATAGCGATTAGCATCCCATGTGGCGGTTTTGAATGGTCCACATACATCAGTATGTATAAGGTCCAACAAACCCTCACCCCTTGCACAAGTACCAGTGAAGGGTGATTTTGTCATTTTTCCAAGTAGACAAGACTCACAACTATCATCCGACTTGAGGTCGAACGACTCCAAGACTCCATCCTTTTGGAGCTGGCCTATGCGTTTCTTGCTTACATGTCCAAGACGACAATGCGACAAAGATGCTTTATCCAAGCTAGTAGAATAATCAATATATAATACATTATTTCCTAAATTATCTACAACCGATATAGCTTCATACACACCATCACAAGGTAATGCTTTAAAATAAAGAACATTATTAAAGAAAGCATTAATACTACCAACTTCATTATCAAAAGAAAAGGTAAAACCTTGTTTGTACAAAGCATGAAAGGAAATAATATTCCTCGCCATTTCAGACGAGTACACACATTTATTCAAATCTAACTTTAACCCACTATCTAGCAACAAAGTATAAACTCCAATCTTGGTAACAGGTGCAACCTTCTTGTTCCCCATGATTAAGTTTATCTTTCCGTGCTCCACATCCTCACTTCTTCTTAGGCCCTGCAAGTCACAACAGATGTGAATACCACAACCTGTATCAAGAACCCAAGAATTAGAATATGGTGAGTTATTAGACAATATAGTGTAAATACCTGCATGGGATGGTTTCACTTTCCCATCCTTGACATCCTACAAGTACTTTGGGCAGTTTCGCTTCCAGTGCCCCTTATTTTGACAGTAGAAGCATTCAGCATCCTTAGGGATGGCAGAAGGAGTGATAGAACCACCTTTGGTTCCAGATGAGGAGCCTTCAAGGGACTTTCCCTTGGTACCCTTCGAAGGGTGCTTCCTCTTATTCCCTTTGCCTTGCCCAATAGCCAAAACAGGGGTAGTAGTAGGAGTAGGAGTAGCAACCGACTTACTCTTAAGACCACTTTCGGCAGTCTTCAGAAGTCCTTGAAGCTTACTGAGTGTGACTTCCTCCTTGTTCATGTGGTATGTCATACGAAATTGATCATAACACGATGGCAAGGAGTGCAAAATGATATCAATTGCCAACTCCTCAGGGAAGTCCACATTCAGTTTCATTAGACGGTCCACATACCTTTGCATTTTCTGCATGTGGCTCGTGATTGGTTCGCTATCCTTCATACGGGTAGTGATCATGGAGGAGATTATTTCATACCGCTCTTGACGAGCACTCTGATGGTACCTTTCCATCAGATCCTGATGCATCTCAAAAGGGTAATAGTCCTCATAGGACTTTTGGAGTTTAGCTGTCATGGTGGCCATCATGATGCATGCCACCTTGGTGGCATCTCTTTCATGTGCCTGATAGTCAGCGACCTCCTCAGGAGTAGCAGTGGACTCATCAAGCTCCTTTAGCTCCTTATCAAGGACATATTCCTTGTCCTCGTAACGAGTAACCATCCTGATGTTCCAGATCCAATCCATGAAGTTGGAACCATCAAAGATGACCCTCCCACAAAGGTTCATGAGGGAAAAAGAGCCAGTAGGGTTAGAGCCCGAAGCTTTGTTGTCGGAAGACATCTTAAAAGAAGAAAACAAGTTTAGATTAGATATATGTCGAATCCTTAATAATACACCCAAATGTAATATTAAGGCTAGGATCCAACACAATATATTATAACTTATAAGAGGGATGCCGTAATCTAAGCTATAATATATTTGAAGGTAGGTGAATGACGATTCACCAATTTCCACCATGAAAACGAAATGAATTATTAGGTTTAATTGGTTTTTTGAAATTCCTAGATTCTTTTGAGATTCATTGAACTTTTCAATGGCATGTTTCAATCTCGATTGTGCCCTTCAAGTTTTGTGACTGGGATGCCGAGGATCACAAAACAAGGTGTGAATAACCATGCAAATTCACTTGGTACCCTTAATATTATCACCTAATCAATGTGCCGGTTAACCACACACGCTCCACCGATCTATGATAAACATTAAGTCACCCTTCGTGATCCTTACTAGTCCAAGTTAGTGTGCCGGTTAACCACACACGCTCCACCAACGACTTGGTAAGGTACAAAGTGTGAATTTCATGGGTTAGCACCATATTCACATTTTCCTAAAGTAACTAAGATTGGGAATTTATAAAAGGTTTAGTTACTTTATAATATTCATCATACTTTTAATGAGAATTTATAAGTCCTTGTCCTACCCGTTCGGCTAACGACCCTCCACCAGTCAAGCAAGCGGTGGGTGAGAGTGGACACCCATTAAGTTGCCATTTTATAGGCAACAACCTTATACCCACCTTATAGACTGGCTTCGTGAATGAGGCGTACTAGCGGTAAGACGACTTTGATCTTATACATATATATAATAATTAACCATTAATGTTATAAATAGTATAAGGGTTGAATTTTAACTTTTAAAACTCTAAGGGTTTGGAATTAAAGTATATTAAAGTGTGTGTAACTTTACAAATTCCAAAACTTGAGGACAAGTTTTGAAACTATTCAAAACTTTTCATTTCATAACTTATGAATTAAAGGTTCATAAAATGAAGACTCTTCATTTCCATGTAACTTATGTGTTTTAAGTGTGTGTTTAAAAGAAGTGACCTTTGGATATCCATAACTTGAGGACAAATTATGGACTCCATTAAAACACATAAATGATCAAGAATTAATCCTAAACAATTCAGCAAATAATTCCTATCATCTTCTAAATTCATAAGAACATGAACATAATCATCAAAGTTTCAAGAATTATATGAACACATACAAAGCATGAAATTTTGATATAAGCTATTGTAAATGGATTAGAACAACCATTACACCAACTAAAACAAGTTTTAAAACACCAAAACAGTTTAGGGTAATGTTTCTAGTCCATTTCCAACAGCAAAAGTCGAAAATCTGCATTCTGAGGCTCCTACTCGCCGAGTGCACGAACCTACTCGGCGAGTAGGATGAGTTTACACATGAACTCGGCGAGTCCCCCCATGGACTCGGTGAGTTCATCAGTCAGAGAGCAAAAAATGACTTTTTATCACTATTTTGCATCAAATATCAAACAAACAAGCCTAGGCTCTGACACCACTGTTGGGTTTTGAGCATTCTAACACTTCCTAAGTGTACATGCAACCCTATTAAACCTTGGATCTATGTTTGTCTAAGATACATGCAAAATATTACTTTCCAAGGTTTATAACCTATCTAGCATGGCATGGGGTACTTTTAACCATAAAAGAACTAGATGAATTACATACCTTTTGTTGATTGTTGATTCCTTGGAGTTTAAGAGCCAAGCACCAATAATGTGAATGCCTCAAAATGGAAATCACAAATCACCACAAACTTGGAAAATGTATGAGAGAGTATACTAACTCTTGATTTTGGCCACTACACTTACACACACATAAGGGTGTTTTTCATGCAACATAAGCTTGTTTATATAGTGTACATGGTTAGGGTGAAACCCTAATAACCCATGTCTTTTCCTCTTCCAAGGATCCATGGGTAAAAGCTCCATGGATCATCCATGGACTTCCATATAAGCTTAGCCCATTCCCAAATGAGTGTTAGCCCACACCATATAAATATAATAGCCCATGATTTAATTAGTCTTCCTTTTAATCAATAAATTAATTCATAATTAATTCAAGATTAAAACTAATTAAGTAACATGACTTCATATTAATATATTATAACTTATAATATATTAATAAATCGTAAGTATACAACTCTCATAAAATTATCCATAACTAGTTTGGGTGAAGTGCAACCCAAATGGACCATGCCGGGTCGGGTCAAGTATATACCAAATAAGTTATGGACTTAGACATCTTATCCAACACTCCATTCTAGATATCATATGGACTGAGACATGGATTATAATCATTCTCTCTGTCCATTTGTTGTTTCCTGATTTTTGATTTATGATGACTGACTGATTGAACAAATCAAATCAGTCCTGGCTTGGCCAAGCACTCACATGTGTCATCGCTAAATCATCGAGGGGCCCACATATATTGCTTTTATCCCGAAGGTAAAAGGAATGGATAAACTTCGACTCATATGGCTTGTTGTACTACTTGTTGAATCATACACAAAGGCACGTTTTATAACATCGAGTTACCAAATGCGTTTTCGTGCAATCAATGTATAACCAACTCATAGTAACAACTCATATCTCTAGGTTTGAAGAATATAAGATATTATCGTCTCATGATCACTCGTGATAAAATCCATGAAGTGATTCAAATGAGCGCAGGTTGAATCCAATACTCAGAACTTATGAGCACTCATGAGTGTTGTAGCACCACTTTGTCCACCAACTTGGACCTCTACAAACCAACCCATGACAGTCTTGATTCATATCTACTTCCAACATATGACCGACTGTGGATGGTTTGAATAACTTAATCATTCAGGAAGAGCGACTTAGTTATGCTGGAAGTCAAAACATGCAAGTGAAACACAATAATAAATGAATCAAATATAGTATCAAACCCTATGAATATAAATAAACACTTTTATTTATCACCATACTGATTACTTATTATTCATTGTTTCGGTTTTATCAACTTTATACTTGAATGAAAAACACTAGTTGTCCCATGCTCCAAGCATGTACACTATGTTTTTCTTAAACAATAGCTTTGCCATACACCAAATATGCACTCTATGTTTGTCTATGATCCTTACTTTGTGAAATAGACCAATTGAACATAATTTCAATGATTCTAATTTCACACTCCCAAATCCTTATCGAAAAATGTGAGAATTTCAAATTCCTATCATTTATCGAAAATCTGTTTAGATTTTAAACTTATATGCACTGACCCTCCTGTAATGAATATGTACAAAGTCACAAAGACTTGTCAACAGTCATTATAAGGTATTCCAATGGAGATCAACTCCATGGAAACTAAGTCTCATATTCAAAGTACATTGCTTTGGACATTGCATTTAGTTTTCTAATCTTACACAGATAACTTCCACCTATGGAGACAACTCCATATTCTCATTTTGACTATCACTTCTGAATAAGAGATGCCTCTTTTCAGAATATGTCAATATGGTCCTTCCAAAATTAGCACTATACTTCCAACTGTCCCTGAGCAACCAATCTTTGGTAAACCTCAGATTGTCCTCGACAATTGCTTAATCATTTTAGTCATATCCAATTCTAGATCTTTTCCCTTCTTAATGCCTCTGGGCATTTGGAAAATTTAGAAATGAAAAATATTATAGCACATGCAATCGATCCTGTACCCAAATTGCTTAATCATTTTAGTCATATCCAATTCTAGACCTTTTCCCTTCTTAATGCCTCTGGGCATTTGGAAAAATTTAGAAATGACAAATATTATAGCACATGCAATCGATCCTGTACCCAAAGAAAATGGTACACGATTCATGATGTATCACATAAAGACATGATTCTAGACCAGTCTTTTGCTACAATATTTTTATTTGCCATGTTTTCAAAATTTGACTATGAAGAGGGATGCCGTAATCATAATCGAATTTTGAGAACGCAATATATAGAATTTCCTTAAGTTGAACCAATCCAACATGAAATTCATATATATATTATTGACTAAAGATGATTAAGGTCTCAATCTAAGCCTTTAGAACTGAAATGAAGTATATCCTCTCCCTTAATTATAGCAAAACAACTTTTTCAATCCCTGCAGCCTCACGAATTGAAACTTTTGTTTTCTATAATTAACATTGCTAACTTGCAACACTAACAATAATTATCATGCTCCCACTAACATGATGATTATTAGCATAACACTTATGCTCCCACTAGCTTTGACATGTACTTAGAAATCAGCTGGACTTCTAGAAATCAATACTTTATTGACTTTCTTACCAAAGTTCAGATTTCTGATACGAGATGCTTTGATAAAACTTTATCAAAATCATACACCTTTCCTTAGATAGCATGCATGTGTGTCTAAACAATTTCAGAACTATGAAAAGGGATGCCGTAATCATAGTCTCAATTGTTTAGACCTTTTTCCATCTGCTTCAAATCTACTTGGTGGAAGTGTTTCCTCACCATCATTTTCATGAATCGGAGAGAAACCTTATGACCCTTAGATTTTATGGTGTATGTGTTCTTATCCATGTGAATCGTCAAAACCATAGTCACATGACAAGGATAATGACAAATCCAAACTCATATGGACTGAACTTATGCAATCTTAACTTCTTGCCACCTGGCAGTACAGGGCCTGCCATTGCTTCCAAGTTGTTATGCAACCAATTGAGAACTTTCAGAACTCCTATGCAAAGCCAACTTTAACTGGAATGGGCACAGAATATGTCAACACGATAGGTTATAAACCTCAAGTCGTGTGCTAGTGAAGAACCTCAGTTTTTATTCTTGATTAGTTCTTGAAATTCTTTTTAGGATCTTTAAGACTCCCACTATCCTCTTGACATATAAGACTATCTTGCCAAATATTCAAGAGATGGTGCGAATTCTTTATCAAGACAAACACTTCACACAATTGGCCTTAGTTGGTCTTTGTTTTATCCAAAAGATCACAACTTACCAATTTCAAATGTACAAGAGTAGGACACTTTTACTCTTACATTTGACAAGTGTTTTAAACCTTTCTTTAAGATATGTCACTCAAGTTACAATCTTGGAGTATGACTCTAAGAATTGTTTTGCAACGAAGTATGACTCATCTTCCTGATCTAACCATTTCAACAATTCATGACTCCTCTTCTTAGTCATAAGAATGCACTAAGATGACCTTTAGAGGACTAATTGTGATATGATTTCTAAATCATTAAGATGATCACAAACATGATACTAAAGTACTCTCCCATCTTTTCATATTTGAGAAACTTTTATCTTTCTGCCTAATTTGATTCTTCCCATTCGTTCTGCCATACATTGAGACTTTTCCAATGTTTCAGAATTATACTTAAACTTGTAAGTATAACCATATTTACTAAACTTTAGTAAATCAAATAGTCTTTAACGAGCTTTGTGGTGGACATGACCAGTGCACAAGAATGTGTACTCGATCCCTTTAGTCCTTCACTTGACTCACACATCCATGTGAACAAGTAATTAGTCTTGATTTTCCAATGCTTGAAAGTTCTCATTATCATACTATTCAACTTGCATGATTCCAAGTTTCGGTCCAATTGAAACTTGGGCGATGAGGAACTTTCCTGATTTGGTAAATTTAGACACTACCACAAATGAAAGAATCAAATCCATTTTCCAATATTGTTGTCAGTGGAATCATATAAGCAACAATTTTCCACAAATGCCATTGTAAGGATAATTCAAATAAATAAAATTAAACAATTTTCTTTTATTTTAAAACTTTGCGGAAAAACTTATCCTTACAATCCACATGGAAAATTGTTGTTATCTATTCCTTAGCAATATATCATAACTTCTTAAGCAACTGCTCAAAATTCTGATGCGATCGAAATCCACCTTCGCGATCAGAATCAGCATATACTTCCTTTAAGATTTCTCTCTATTCTTTGATTCTTAAAACATCAACATGTGACCCAGTCACATCATGTAATGAGGATCTCAGAATAGAACTTAACAGAGTTAGATAATGTGCTCTACCTGATGTAGAGTCAAACTTATTGACTTTAACATCCTTAGGTAAATTTGGCGGCTTTGCAATCAACGCCCCTTCCTTCGGCAAAATAAACATATGGACCCTTTGGTAATGGGACTATCTCAGACTTAGCCTTTCTCTTTACCATTTGGTCAACCGGGTTGACTATGGCCAATCCATTTCCATTGGGAAGAGAATGCTTTTTCTGGATTTCCAGTGTCACCATTGTCACTGTCCATAAAGTTTTTGGGAAGTTGATATTCTAATCAAATTTGCTTTACTATCGTTCCAAATCATTGCTGATTCAGCAGCACCAAGCAAATAGATATGATCATTAAGGTTCATGTCATAGTCTGTTTCATAGTAGTCCCAAAGGAACTCACTATGTGACTTAGAAAGTGATTGAACATCCAACTTTCTCAAGACTTTGACACCCAACTCTCCCGGCTTGTCAATATGTGACTTCATCTCTAAGATGTGATCACACATAGACCTTGCTTGCCATTAGGGCTTGAGTGACCTTGAACTTGTGGGTTAGGGAGAATAATTGGAGGAGGTGGAGGAAGAGAAGTATGACTTCCATGAGCCAAACTCGGGAAGTCATATTCATTAGGAAAGCTTGGTTTGGGAAGATCATTGTTGTCTAAACCAGACATCAACAATGGGAGAAATTCACGTAAAGTTGATTTAAGTCCTTAATATAACACCCAATATGATATATTAAGGCTAGGACCCAACAAACTATTTTATAACTTGGAAGAGGGATGCCGTAATCCAAGCTATAAAATATTTGAAGGAAGGTGAATGACGATTCACCAATTTCCACCAAGATAAACGAAATGTATTATTAGGTTTTAATTGGTTTTGAAACACCTAGATTCTTTTGAGATTCATTGAACTTTTCAATGGCATGTTTCAATCTCGAGTGTGCCATTCAGGTTTTGTGACTGGGATGCCGAGGATCACAAAACAAGGTGTGAAGTAACCATGCAAATATACTTGGTACCCTTAATATTTACCCCTCAATCGATGTGCCGGTTAACCACACACGCTCCAACGATACTATGATAAACATTAAGTTACCCTTTGCCTACCTTGTTAAGTCCAGGTTAGTGTGCCGGTTAACCACACACGCTCCACTAACAGCTTAAAAAGAAAGTGCAAAGTGTAATTTCATGGATTAGCACCTTATTCACATTTTCCTAAGTAACTAAGATTGGGAATTTATAAGTGTTTAGTTACTTAGTATTTATCATTATACTTATAATGAAGGAAGAATTATAGTCCTTGTCCTACCTGTTCGGCTAACGACCCTCCACCAGTCAAGGAAGCGGTGGGTGAGAGTGGACACCCATTAAACTGCCATTTTATACGCAGTAACCTTATACCCCCCTTATAGACCGACTTCGTGAATGAGACCTACTAATGGTAAGACGACTTGCTCTTATACATATAATATATTAAACTTTTAATATTATAATAGTATAAGGGTGTATTTTAGACATTTAAAATACTTGGTGTTTTAATCTATTAATTAAACTATACTCTTAATTTAATTAAATTTAAACCATGTCATTATGGAATTATTAATTCTCTTTTAATTAAACACTTTAATTATCTATTAATAAAGTCCATAAGAGTTAATTGAATTATTCAATAAAAACATCATAATTCCAATTATTAAATTCAAAATTAAAACCATTTAATTAATTGTTTAAGTTATGAACCCAAGAATTTTAGAATTCAATTCTTTTTTTTTATCATAAAAAAACTTTTTCCAAATTCCAAAACTTGAGGGCAAGTTTTGGAACTCTTGAAAACTTTTGGATTCCATAACTTATGGAGTTAAATACTTGTTTTATGATGAAACTTTTCATGTTCCATAACTTAAGAACAAGTTATGGAATTCTTTAAAACATTAAGACCAAGTTTTGTAACTCCATAAAAAACTTTGAATCAATTTTTTTAAAAACTTTTTCATATCCATAACTTATGGAGGTTTCAAAAAACTCTTTAGATCAAACTTTTAAAACTAATAAAATAATCATATCATTTTATCTTTTACTAAATTTGACCTAATTCAACTCATATAGCAAATGATTCAAATTTTACAAATAATTAGTTTTTCACAAAAACAAGTAATTATCTTAAAATTTGACAAACGTCATGTTTTTTTTTTCAACTTGAAAATAAAACATTTGCATCAATATAACAGAAAACAACCCATGGCTCTGATACCACTGTTGGGTTTTGAGCATTCTAACACTCCTATGGTGTACATGCAACCCCATAAACCTTGGATCTATGTTTTCTCTATTATACATGCAAATATTAACTATTCCAATGTTTCATCCTAACTAGCATATTATGAAGCACCTATACTACAAAGTTCTAGTTAGATGACATACCTTTTGATGTAGCTTGATGTCTTCAAGCTTTAAGAGCTTAGCCCCAATAGTGTGGAAGCCTCAAATGGAATCACAAATCACCAAAACACCTTGGAAGAACTTGAGAGAATATGTATGCACACTAAAATCGGCCCACTCTTATTTTCACACACTTTTGTCAATTTTGTGAGCCAAGGACCCCTTTATATATTATGGAGGATTAGGGTTACATCCATGTAAACCCTAATACCCATGACCTTTCATTTACATAGGATCCATGGGTTAAAAGCTCCATGGACCATCCATGAAAGCTTAGCCCAACCTAAATGAACTTGGCCCATTCCATATATATAAGAGTCCATATTTAATTAGTTCTTTTTGATCACTTAATTAATTCTAAATTAATTCTTGATCAATACTAATTAAATAATATGATTCCATATTAATATATTAGAACTTATAATATATTAATATAAATCATAAATATACTATTCTCAAAAGACTATCCATATAAATTGTGCCGGTGAAGTGCAACCCAAATGGACCATGCCGGGTCGGGTCAAGTACATACCAAATATAGTTATGTACTTAGACATTAATCCAACAGAACGCTGTGCTGAAGTGCAGATGAGTACCCAACTCGTAGTGAAACTTCTTCCAGAACCTGGAAGTAAACCGCACATCTCGGTCTGAAATCACCGAAACTGCCACTCCGTGCCGAGCTACTACCTCTCGGATATAGATGTCGGTCAACTTCTCGGCCGAAATGCTCTCCTGGATCGGTATGAAATGGGCACTCTTGGTCAACCGATCCACGATCACCCAAATCGAATCCACTCCCCGTGCAGTCCTGGGAAGCTTGGTGATGAAGTCCATAGTAATATCTTCCCATTTCCACATGGGAATGTCTAACGGCTGCATCTTGCCGTGCGGCCTCTGGTGCTCGGCCTTGACCTTCCTGCAGGTCAAACACCGCTCTACGTACCAAGCTACGTCCCGCTTCATGCAGGGCCACCAGTAATCGGGTCGAAGATCTCTGTACATCTTTGTTGCCCCGGGATGAATCGAGAATCGGGATTTGTGCGCCTCCTCCAGCAGAACCTGGCCCACACCCCCATGGTAGGGAACCCATACCCTACGATGTAAAGTCGATAATCCTCGGCTGTCGTAGTCGAAGGAGGAAACCTGTCCCACAATACGCTCGCTCTTCTGATGTTCCTCCTTCATAGCCTCCTGCTGGGCCTCTCGGATCTGCTCCAACAGTGGAGTCACTACTGTCATCCTCATGTAGATGTCTCTGATCGGCGCTGCCTTACGACTAAGCGCATCGGCCACTACATTGGCCTTCCCCGGGTGGTAAAGGATCTCACAATCATAATCCTTCACCACATCCAACCACCGACGCTGCCTCATGTTGAGATTTGGCTGATCCATGAGGTATCTCAAACTCTTATGGTCCGTGTAAATGGTACATCGAACCCCATAGAGATAGTGTCGCCAAATCTTGAGGGCGAAGACGACCGCCCCCAACTCCAAATCGTGCGTCGGGTAGTTCGCCTCGTAGGGCTTCAACTGCCTCGAGGCGTAGGCGATGACATGCCCTCTCTGCATCAGTACTGTGCCCAAGCCCGAAATAGACGCGTCGCAGTATACTATAAAATCCTCCACGCCCTCTGGCAGGGCTAAGATCGGCGCCTCGCACAATCTATGTCTCAGTGTCTCGAACGCTGCCTGCTGCTCAGGCCCCCAACGAAAGACTACGGCCTTCTTCGTTAGCCGAGTCAAAGGTACGATTATCTTGGAGAAATCCTGGATGAATCTACGATAATAGCTGGCTATTCCCAGGAAACTCCGAATCTCAGATAGAGACTTCAGAATCTCCCATCTCATCACGGCCTCCACCTTGGTCGAGTCGACCAAAATACCGTTCTGGTTGACAAGGTGCCCAAGAAACTGCACCTCGCGCAACCAGAACTCGCACTTGGAGAACTTGGCGTACAAGCTCTCCCTCCTCAGAGTATCCACAACCTCTCGCAGATGCTCCTCATGATGGTCCTGCGTCTTGGAGTAGACCAGGATATCATCAATAAAAACTATCACAGACCGATCCAGCATCGGTCTGCACACACGGTTCATGAGATCCATGAACGCGGCAGGAGAATTGGTGAGCCCGAAGGGCATCACCATGAACTCGTAGTGGCCATAGCGAGTCCGAAAAGCAGTCTTCTGTACATCCTCATCCCTGACTCGCATCAGATGGTAGCCTGATCGCAAGTCTATCTTGGAAAACCAAGATGCTCCCTGAAGTTGGTCGAACAAATCATCTATCCTCGGGAGTGGGTAACGATTCTTCACTGTTACCTTGTTCAGCTCCCGGTAATCTATACACATGCGATGCGACCCGTCCTTCTTCTTGACTAACAGAATCGGGGCTCCCCAAGGCGATGGAATACTTACGGCCCACAACCTACAAGTTGGAATGCCCGGGTCTATTGGCCTTCGCGCCAAGCAGATAAGCCTCAACCGCCAAACAAACATGTGCACATATAATAGATAATCACATAACAGTCTATAGACAATACTTGATCTAACGGATCTTACCACATAGTACATAACACCATCCTATCTACCAGGATGCCAAACTAACAGATCATACCACATATCATATAATATTATCCTACCCTCTAGGATACCGATCTAACAGATCATACTAGCATAACATAACCATATAATAATCCAAAGGGCCGGCCTTGGTGCCTTAGACCCTTGAGTATCGTGAGGAAAACTCACCTTGCAACTGACGTCTGAAGCTAGAAAGCTCAACTCCCGGATCACCAACACGAACTCCACCACCTATAGTTACCATAAACCCTTTTTCATAAATCTCCAAATTACCAGAATACCCTCAGAAGTCAACTGGTCAACCCTTGGTCTAAGTCAAGGTCCACAGTCAAAGTCAACAGTCCATGTTGACTCGACTCGTCGAGTGCAGTTCACCGACTCGTCGAGTCCTTCCTGAACTCGAGAAGTCGTGAAATCCTCGATTGGCTCGTCGAGTTCCCTTTTAACTCGCTGAGTTCATACGTGTCCAAGAATTGGGAGAAACCCTAGCCGTCTCGCCGAGTCTTCGAACGACTCGCCGAGTTCAAGGCAATCTTCAACGGACTCGCCGAGTTGTTCATCCAACTCGTCGAGTTTATGGCCATCTTCAACGGGCTCGCCGAGTTGTTCATCCAACTCGCCGAGTCCTTGCAGACCTTTATCCATGTTGATGCTTTTTAAGCCATGGCAAGGTTCCAAATTACAGATCCAAGCTTCTAAGGCATGTTTATCTCGTAAAGTTGCAAACTTTACGCACATACAAGGATCTAAAGGCCCTAAATGACCAATCTAAGCTTCTAATGGAGCTTTACACCTTGGGAGAGTCTCATCCTTGCACAAGCTGGAAACTTTATGGACTCAGAAGCCCAAGGGAGCTCAGTTCTGAAGTTACAACTTCAGATCTTAGCTTGCACACAAGAATAGCTTCCAATCATACCATGAAAACCCTAGAATTTGTCCAAAAAGTGGATCTAGAATGAAATGAGGTCAAGGTAACGATTTATACCTTCCAGAAGATGCCCAATAAGGTAGATTTCAGATTCCACAAGCTCCTTGCTTCTGAATACTTGCTCTCCAAGCTCCTTTCTCCACAAAATCATCTTCCAAGCTCAAAAATACACAAATGGAACACACACACTCGATTACAGTTTGAGAGGGACAAGAAGCATTAAAGGGGAGGCTGGGGGAGGCTAATGATCCTTTAAATAGGGTGCAAAACCCCAAGATTTAGGGTTTCATCTGCCAGCTCCTACTCGTCGAGTCCCTTCTTGGACTCGGCGAGTAGGTCATTAAAATACGTGGACCAACCCGCTGCTACTCGACGAGTAGGGCATTCAACTCGTCGAGTAGCCCTTGAAATCAAGAAACTCACACATTAAATCAATACCTGATAATCGGGGCATTACAATGGCACATCAATATCATAAGCAACATAAAATAAAAGCTAGGGAGAAGAAATCATACCCGTCACCACATCGGGTGCGGCGCGTGCCTCCTCGGTAGTCAACTGGAAGGCCCGACTCCTTACCACTGGAGCCTCTGTCTTGCCCTTCCGGCCGTCAGTAATCCGCAGGGTCGCTGGAGCTGGCGCCTTCACTGGTGTTGCTGCTGACAACTGAGGGCAATTGGCCTTTTTATGGCCTCGCTGGTTTCAGTGGAAACACAACAACTCTGATGTTTGGAAAATGGGCGCAGGGGCGGTACAATCCCTGCTGAAGTGTCCCGTCTTGCCGCACTTGTAGCAGCCTGATGATCCCATCCTACAAATCCCCTCATGAGTCTTGCCGCACTTTCCGCAGCGGCCCCGGCCCTGCTGGCCCTTCGACCTTGAGTCGGATCCCTTGGGCTTCTTCCCCGAAGCCCCAATAACCTGTCCCTCCTTTGCCTTCCTTTTACGGATATGTTCCAAATCAATCTCTCTCTCTCTTGCCCTAGCGATCATGAAATCCAGGGTAGGACAAGCTGAAAAGCTGACATGCTCCCGAATATCGGCTCGCAGCATGTCGTGATAGCGGGTCCTCCTCATATCCTCATCTCCCGCATAATGGGGTACCAATAAAGCCCTCTCTCGGAACTTGGCGGTGATCTCCGCCACCGTCTCAGTCGTCTGCCTCATATCTAGGAACTCCCGGGCGAGTTGCTGGAGCTCCACAGCGGGTGCGTACTCAGCTCTGAACCGGGTCACTAAATCCGGCCTTGTCATAGCCTCAATAGTCGAGGCTCTCAGAGAGTCACCAACCGACTCCAACCAATCCCTGGCCCTGTCTCTCAAACAACCTGCAGCATATCGCACCTTCGACCCCTCAGGGCAGAAGCTGGTAAGCTGTGCAGACTCAATGTCCGCAATCCATCTCCTGGCTGCGATGGGGTCCTTGGCCCCGTGGAAATCCGGCGCACCACTGCTCCTGAAGTCTTTGAAGGATAGTGTACGTGATCCTGACTGACTGGATGCCATATCGCTCCTGAACGCCTTGAGCCGATCCTCCATAAACTCAATGATCCCTTCCTTGATCGACCCAAAAATCACCGGGGTCGACTCAAGGATACCTCTCGTGATCTCAGAAGCAATGAAATCATGTAATCCCTCATCAACTGGCTCGGTACCTGATCCCGAGCCGGATCCTGATCCTGAACCTCCTCCTCCATGACGTGTGATCATCACCATTCTGAAACATAACACATAATCGTCAGAATCATACATAAACCTTGGGAGGTATCATACACTCTACAAGTTTCCTGGTTCTATCTCAGCCCTCCTTGACTCGAGTACGGATCCTCTTCTTTCAGTAGTACGGGCTCATACTACCTTCCACATCTATCCGTACTTTCCTCAAGGATTGCTTCGACTTCACCAAGTCCCTTCTACTACTGTTGCACTCTTTTCCAATCTTGTCCTAGGCTTACCCTAGGGTAACTCTCCGACCTACTCTCTGCCATCAGCTGCATAAGGAACACCGACTACCTTTACCTAACTAGCTTGCGAATACCATTACATATTACTAATACCAAATAGTTCTTCGAATGAAAGGTCCTACCCCACAACGGTTGGACTCAAACAAGAGCTGCGCAGTAGAGCCAAATCTAACCTTCTGAAATTATTTCGTCCTTGAAATATGTAACTTAACATATTCGTTTACTAGTTAGATAAAAATAACTAGAACTCCCGAAGCACAAAGCAACAACATTCGGGCATTGAGTAACCCATTCCAATCATCCTCTATCCAAGCTATCACATAACTAACTAATCAGTAACATCTTGCAGCTCAAAAACATATATAGCAGGCATATCAGGCATCTTCCTAGATCCTTAGCCCTAATCTAGCATGCAATTCTCATTCATATACAGTAGGCATACAAGGCATCCTTCCTAGATCCTCTAGCCCTAATCTAGCATGCAATTCTCATAACCATATCATATCATAATATGTATGGGTATATTGGGGAAAACTTACTTGAGCTCAGCCGGTCGCGCACATCACACATCTTGTTCTCTTTCAAAGTTCTTTTCTTTTTTCAAACTTCTTTTATAAAAATGATTTTCCTTTTTCTGAAAATTTTTATACCAAGTCCTCAGTTTGAGTCCAGACACACTCAAGAGTGTGCCCGAATCCCTCAAACCAAGGCTCTGATACCAACTTGTAACATCCCATTTTTCAAGTCCAAAAATTTCGATTTTTGGTATACAACATAGAAAACATTCATAAGAAAATATCATGAAGTCATATCATTTCGTAAAAAACCATAATCTCATGTCTGAAAATCATATCATAAAAGTAGTGACGATGTCAGAGTACAATCCCAAGAAATCTCATAATGCGGAATCCAATGTGTGTATGATGTGCAGCTACCGCGCCGGCTCCTTCCCCTTCGCTGAAGAGGTACCTGAAACAAAACTGAAAACTGTAAGCACGAAGCTTAGTGAGTTCCCCCATCATACCACATACCATAAAAACACATGACATACATACTGCCAGGCATATCTGGGTACCCGACCTACCCCTTCGGTCCTCTCGACCGGTGACCTTGCCTAGCATTTCTGGGTGCTGGCCTACCCCTTCGGTCCTCTCGACCGGTGACCTCGCCTAGCATTTCTGGGTGCTGGCCTACCCCTTCGGTCCTCTCGACCGGTCCATCACATACAGTCACGTAATCATAATCTAACATAGCTGGGTACTAAGCTACCCCTTCGGCCCTATCGCCCGGTAACTTAGGGACTATTTTCCCCCTACTACTACCATCATCACGCAACATCATATCATGCTAGCACATAAACATAATAGGTAGTAGCAAACCTAGATGAATATCACAAAGACAATCATCCAACATACAACTCCTACTGGTGGGCCGACATTGTGGCCGTAGACCCACCGCTACTGGAAGGTAACTCACCTCGATGTCGTGTAGTGTCTGAACTGTCCTCGGCGCGAAGGTCGGCCCTCCTCGACTCCTCAATCCCTACACGACAACCTTCAAGTCATCAAACCGAACGTACAACCCAACCAGGGTCAATACCAAAACCAGGCAAGTCAACATTGGTCAAAGTCAACGCCCAGTTGACCTGACTCGCCGAGTTGGTCTACCAACTCGTCGAGTCCATGCTCCAATAACCCGATCCAACCCCGTCACCACTCGTCGAACCTTGCGAGAACTCGTCGAGTTCTCCTTCATTCAAACCATCGGGACCATCTTCATCCGACTCGCCGAGTTCTTCCTTCAACTCGGCGAGTTCATCTCCCTCATAAGAACGTGTCCAGTCTATGACTCGCCGAGTTGTATGAACAACTCGTCAAGTCCATCTTCAAAGGTTGGGAGATTGTCTTGGACTCGCCGAGTCTGTTCATACACTCCTCAAGTCCCATGATTCCCAGGTCCCTTTACGAGTCTAAACATTTACGGGACTTCCTTCCCGAACCACTAGTCCAACCACAGAAGGGATTTAGTGGTCACTACACACCGACTCGCCGATTTCCAAGAACAACTCGTTGAGTCCCTTCTTGACCCTTACTATACAGTCGATTTAAATGGGTCTTAACATGTCAAAACCATAGATCTGGCCTCCTAATGTCCATTTTATACGTAAAGTTCCAAACTTGGTGCACATGCATGGGGTCTTTGGCTCAAAAATCCATAAAAGATGCTCTACAATGTGCATGGGGCTCTCATGGCCATATAGGTGGCACCTTTATGCCATGAGACCCCTCCAATGACTCAGATCTGAAAGTAGAACCCCATGAATCACCTCACAAATCCAAAAATGGCTTAGAAAGCCCTAAATGCACCCAAAATCTAAGCTCTAAGGATGAACAACCAAATGGAAGACCAAAACAGGGGGCATTTACCTTGATTGAGCTGAAGATGGAATAAGATCTTTGGATCTACAAGCCCCAACTCGAATTCCCAAGCTTCTTCCTTCCTTTCAAGCTTCACAAACTACCCAAAAGCACCAAAAATGGCCTTAGATCACTCAAAGCGGCTAGGGTTTCGATATGAGGTGTTCTGGGAGCATAAGGGACGATGGAGGCTGCAATAAGATGTTTAAATAGGGTGCAAACCCTCAAATTTAGGGTTTCACCCAAACAGCACCTACTCGCCGAGTCAGTCCCCTACTCGTCGAGTAGGTCACTTAAACTTCCCGCGGATCCCGTCTCTACTCGACGAGTTGGGCCATCAACTCGTCGAGTCCCAGAGAAAATACATAAAATTCATAAATAAAATACATACCAGTAATCCGGTGTTACACTTCATGCCTATTCCTTAGGAAAACCCTTAAGAATGAGTGATAGATGATCCTTAGGGTAGATCCCTAGGAATTAAAGAAGATAATGGGGATGGGTAATTGGGTTAATTGTTTAATGATAAAACATAATAACTTTAGTATTGTGGGTTGAAAACTCTATGTACTCACCAGGTTTCCCAACCTGACCCACTCAGTTTATTTGTATCACAGATGTCAATATAAAGCTACACTTCACTGAGGGATTAAAGAGATGTAGATCACTAGTGTAAATGAATGTAAGTTCTGTTTATGCTTATGTTTCTGTATTGACGTTGACATCCCAAGGTTTTAAAAAGAATAAAATACATTTCTTCGGAAGTGCTTTGATAACATATTTATCATGTTTTTCTGGGAACAGAATTCCGCAACACTTTTATTAAGAAGATTACTCTGATTTTTTTTATTAAAAAGCATAAACTAAATCGGTATTTTCTGACCGTAAAAATGGGGATGTCACACATTATGACCGGTTATGACCAGATGTAACCTGCTACAGCCGGTCATAATGGTCATATGTGAATACTTTCAAAAAGTTCGTTACCTATATGTATACAAAAAAAAGATAGTTACCCAGATGTGAACAAACCGAAAAGTTAATTATTTTAATAAGTCTATTTCCTTATTTATTATTAAATATTATTTTACTGTTAAATTAATATATTATTTATTATAAGCTTAATACTAAGATATTTTCAAAACATTTTTATTTTAATTTATATTATTTTAAAATTAAAATTAAAATAAAATATTTTGTAACATCTAACAAAATTTCAAGAACAAATTACCGAAATCGTTCATATGATTTGGATAAAGTTGCGTGTTTGGTCCTTAATTTTTATTTTGCATTCAGATCGTCCATAAGCTATGATTTTATTATGTCTTTCCATTTACTTTTCTATTTATTTATTTTATTAAAATTATTTATATTATTAATTACTTGAATGAGTCCCACCTAATCATTTTCTTACACTTAACATCCCTATCACCAATAATTCTAATCCCTACCTGCAAATCAAGTACAAGCTCTCATTCCTACCTATTAACAACACCGATGAACAACTATACACACCACTAACTCTGTCGAAAAATATCCTCCCTCCGGTGAGACCAAAACTCCGACGAGATTAGAACACCAGTGAACACCATATCTCACCCCTGCTTTTTCTTTCTGCCTAGTATTAACTACGACGTGACTAGAACACCGGCGAACACCACACACACCACCACCCTCTCCGACGAGACAAAAACCATGAAACCAACATATCTAGATTCAAATATGTTGTCACTATCTCCCATGAAGACAATACCGCCACAATGCCCTGAATATTCCACCATCGAATATAGATCTGCTGCCATAACCGTCACTCGGAAGCCACCACCATTGTCATCAACCATCGCCAAACATATCTCGTTCAGGAAGACGATAAAAACAACATGTATGGCAAAGAGCGGAGGAATCGGGATAGATGGTAAGGGAAACGGTTTCCACCTAGAGAGCGGAGTGGAGAGAAGCGACATCGCGATTTTTGTCGTCAATCATGGGGTTCAGTTACTTTCCCACTTTCCCAAACGGTCTGGTGGTTCCGGTAATGGGGGGCTGACTTCCAACGTTCAGGTTGAAGAGTGAAGAGGATCTTAGTGATGGAAAAGGAAAATTCGGATCTACCGGTGGCTTTGGTGTCGTTGGAGTCGGAGATGTTGTCGGAGGTGTTGTCGGAGCTGAGAGATGGAGAGGAAGAGAGTGTCTTAAAAATGTGTTAGGGTTAAAGGTGAGGGTATGAGGATGGATAGGTGGGTTGGCAGTTAGATCATATATTCATCTTTTATTTAAGTTATTTTTTAAAATTAATAGATAAATAAAAAATAAATAAAATAAAATACAAAGGGCAATATAGTCTTTTCAATTCTACAAGGGACGTAAAATGCAATAAAATCATAACTAAATGACGATTCGAGTGCAAAACAAAACTTAGGGACCAAACTAGTAGTTTTTACCAAACCATAAGGACGATTTCAGTAATTTGTTCACATTTGAATTAATATGTCATTTAACATTTGTATTATTAAATTTAAAGTTATTACTAAAATGTAGGGGTAAACAAATCAAACGTATATCCAAATATCCAAACGTTCATAAATCGTTTGACAAAAATTCATTTAGCTTTCCTTGTTTAATAAATGAATGAAAAAACGTGTTTTTTGTTCGTTTAACTAAGCAAACGAATACAAACAATGTTTTTTTCATTCGGTCGTACACAATCATCATTTATATTCGTTCGTCAAGTATCTCATTGAATGAACACAAAATATAATATACGTGTGTAGTTGGCGACGTACTTTGTTTGCTTAAGAAATGAGCGATTACGCTATAATTATTAACGATAAGAAAGTCAATGTCCAACATAATAAGACAATATCAAGTTGGGGGTAATGCAAATATACAATCTTGTGTTTCGTAATTATTATATATATATATATATATATATATATATATATATATATATATATATATATATATATATTAAAGTTGTGGAGGAAAGGAACATTGAAATTGACATACTTTGTCCAGGTTTGGTCCATTGATTTACATATCCGGTCCCTGTACTTCTTTAATTAATTTATTCATATTCGCGCCTCGATCTTCCAGATCATTCCCACTGCCTCGCTTATCAGTTCCTTCCATTCCCTACCGGCCTCCAAATTTTGTTCCCGATCCTTCTGCTCGCTTTATCTTCCTCAGCACAAAACCTCCGATCTTCTACTATCTTCTTCTTCACCCATCCTGGCTACTTCATCGACCTCTATTACAACCTCTTCTCCTCTTCTCGCCTGACCATCTTCCCTCCGCTTTCTCCGACGTTTCTTCTTCTTCTGAGAATCATCAACCTCCACCAACTCCTACCCTACAAACCGAATCTGCTATTCAACTCTTCGATTCCGCTATAACCGATGCCGGCGAGTCCGCTTCTACTACAGAAGACTCCGTATAGTTATAAGCAGGGTTAATTTCCACCGCTTCTCACAGCCCTTCTCACAACTCCACTTCATCTATATTCGCTCCACCGGCAATCACCATTCTATTCTATCTTTCGTCGGTCCGTATAGGTTTGGAAGAAAATTCGCTGCCACCGCTTAACGTCGTCATCAACCACCGATTACTACCTGAACGCTTTACTTGTCTGCTTCGTTCTTTCGTCTCCACGTTTCCTCCACTCATTAACTCCCACTGCTTTTCCTGCTTATACTCCCACCGTATAATATTATTAGTTGTTTAATTTGTTTGTCGTCGATTTGGATTGAGTTTCAGTGTCCGATGGATGAGGAAGGAGGTGCGTTCCAGAACTCCGTTAAAGTCGGCGCTACCATCGATCGGAATTGGAATCGAAGCATTCGAAGCCTAGATGTGTCAATAGATTCTAATCTTATCCCAACTACCCATATACTCGATCGAAGGTATAAGAAAATGCAACAAAATGAACTCCTTAGAAAAGCACCCATGCATTGGGGTTCGAATACAACCAAACACCGTCGAAGTCACTATACACGATGCATGCCCATATTAAATGAGTATATGTTGCTCTTTGGAAATTTTTGACGTCTTATGAGAAAACAAAGTATAATTGGTGGCCCTAGTAAGCGCAAGTCATCGGCTTAGGTTGTTATGTGTTTTTATCGGAGGTTGCGTCACCGTTGTTGGTTAATTACGGCCCGGTCACCGGGTTTTATTATTGTAAGGTCCTTTATCCTTGTCCAATTCGTGCCAAACCGACTTCATTTTGGCGAGTTATAGAGAATTATAGCGTCTGGGATTTTTCGACTCGGCCAAGACTAGATACGGTCAAGATTAACCGGTGATCAGATGACCCAACCCCATGAAACCTGGCCAAAATCAAATTTTGCTCGACAACTCGAAATCCATGCACATTTCCTCGACCACGAAAGAAATTTTTCTAGGCAAATCAATGATTTCGAACAACTTTCATTCAATGGGTTTTTGCTAAATCGGAAGTACAAGACCAACCGGTGACCAAAGATGACCCAAGCCGATGAAAGTTAGCCAAAATCACATCTGGCTCGATAACTCGAAATCCGTGCACATTTTATGGATCACGAAGGAAAACTTACCAGGTAAATCAATGATTTCGAGCAACTTTCGTTCAATGGGTTTTCGGTAATTCGGAAGTACAGGATTGCCCGGTGACCAAAGATGACACAACGCGGTGAAAGTTAGCCAAAATCGCATTTTGCTAATTCGGAAGTACAAGTTTGGTAGTACAAGACCACCCGGTGACCAATGACGACCCAACCCGATGAAAGTTAGCCAAAATCACATCTTGATCGGTAACTCGAAATCCGTGCATATTTTCTCGATCACGAAAGAAAATTTACCAGGTAAATCAATGATTTCGAGCAACTTTCATTGAATGGGTTTTTGCCAATTCGAAAGTTAAAGTTTGGTAGTGTGTGTGTACAAGTGTCGAAGCTGCGGTCCCCGGGTAATTACAGACCAAAAACAAATTTTTTTTTATTGAAACATACATTATTCGTGTTAATAAAGAGCCACGCAAAATTTCGTCAAAATCCGACTTAATTTGAGGGAGTTATGGACGTTTTTGCAAAAATTATGCATCCTGGGGGAAATCAATGTCTGTTCCTGTCACCAAGCTCTTTGTGCAATATGTATATATAGGGGAGGGGTGGGAGTGACGCCCCACAGGCGCCCCGAAGCTGGGCGGGCGACCAGCGTCGTCGAGGCTGTTACGACCAAGGGCAAGCCAAGGAGGCAAGGCCATCGGCCAAGCTCACCGGTGATATCCAAGTTGTGATTTGCGTTTGCTTGGTGAAACCAGATCGCGACCAGCCACTCCTCGACGAGATTCTCGCAACCGACCCATTTTCACCGATGAAAAACCTGATCGCGACCAAAATTGCCCCACGTCGTGCTAGTTGCAAAAAATTATGCATCCAATGGGAAATCAATGTCTGTTCCTGTCACCAAGCTCTTTGTGCAATATGTATATATAGGGGGGACCATGGAGACCGAAGCCACCAGCGAGCATCGAAAAGGCAATCCCCAAGACCCGTGAAGGAATCCCACCCCCCAACACGTTGCCTTGATTGCTCGAACGACGACCCAAAAACTAGCCCTGTTGCCTTGATTCCTCGAACATGTTGCCTTAATTTGTCGAACGATGACCTGATGACTAGCATTGTTGCTTTGATTTGTCGAACGACGGCCTTGAAACTAGCCTTGTTGCCTTGTTTCCTTGAACTTGTTGCGTTGATTTTTTGAATGATGCCCTGATGACTAGCATTGTTGCCTTGATTTGTCGAACGACGACCTTGAAACTAGCCGTGTTGCCTTGTTTCCTTGAACTTGTTGCCTTGATTTTTTGAATGATGACCTGAAAACTAGCCTCTTGGAGAATCGGGGAGCCATCCGCGTTGCCTTGATTGCTCGAATGACGACCCAAAAGCTAGCCTTGTTGCCTTGATTCCTCGAACATGTTGCCTTAATTTTGTCGAACGATGACCTGATGACTAGCATTGTTCCCTAGATTTTTTGAACGACGACCTTGAAACTAGCCCTATTGCCTTGAGCTTGTTGCCTTGATTTTTTTGAACGATGACCTGAAGACTAGCCTCTTGGAGAACTGGGGAGCTATCCACATTGCCTTGAGGTATATATAGGGGGACCATAGAGACGAAGAAACCACCGAGCACCGATAAGGCAAGCCCCAAGACCCATGAAAGAAGCCCACCCCCAACATGTTACCTTGGTTGCTCGAACGACGACCGGAAAACATGCCACGTTGCCTTGATTACTCGAACTTGTTGCATTAATTTTTCGAACGATGACCTGGTGACAAGCCCTGCTGCCTAGATTTGTCGAACGATGGCCTTGAAAGATGCCTCCCCCAACACGTTGCCTTGTTAACTAGTTCCATGTTGCCTTGATTTGTCCAACACGTTGCCTTGATATGTCGAACGATGTCCTGAAAACTAGCCCCGTTCCCTTTATTTCTTGAACGACGACCTGGAAACTAGCCTCGTTACCTTGATTGCTGGAACACGTTGCCTTGTTATCTCTAACGACGACCTGGAAACTTGCATCGTTGCCCTGAATACTCGAACACGTTGCCTTGAAAACATGCCATGATTGTTGGATAAGGTGTCTAAGTCCATAACTTATTTGGTATATACTTGACCCGACCCGGCATGGTCCATTTGGGTTGCACTTCACCCAAACTGTTTATGGATAATTTTATGAGAATTGTATACTTACGATTTATTAATATATTATAAGTTATAATATATTAATATAAAGTCATGTTATTTAATTAGTTTTAATCTTGAATTAATTATGAATTAATTTAGTGATTAAAAGGAAGACTAATTAAATCATGGGCTATTATATTTATATGGTGTGGGCTAATACTCATTTGTTAATGGGCTAAGCTTATATGGAAGTCCATGGATGATCCATGGAGCTTTTAACCCATGGATCCTTGGAAAGGAAAAGACATGGGTTATTAGGGTTTCACCCTAACCATGCACACTATATAAACAAGCTCATGTTGCATGAAATAACACCCTAGTGTGTGTGTAATAGTGGTGGCCGATTTCTAAGTGTTAGTATGCTCTCTCATACATTTTCCAAGTTTGTGGTGATTTGTGATTTCCATTTGAGGCATTCACATTATTGGTGCTTGGCTCTCAAACTCCAAGGAATCAACAATCAACAAAAGGTATGTAATTCATCTAGTTCTTTTATGTTTAAAAGTATCCCATGCCATGCTAGATAGGTTATAAACCTTAGAAAATTAATATTTTGCATGTACCTTAGACAAACATAGATCCAAGGTTTATTAGGGTTGCATGTACACTTAGGAAGTGTTAGAATGCTAAAAACCCAACAGTGGTATCAGAGCCTAGGCTTGTTTGTTTGATACTTGATGCAAAATAGTGATAAAAAGTCGATTTTTTGCTGTCTGACTGATGAACTCGCCGAGTCCATGGGGGGACTCGTCGAGTTCATGTGTAAACTCATCCTACTCGCCGAGTAGGTTCGTGCACTCGGCGAGTAGGAGCCTCAGAATGCAGATTTTCGACTTTTGTTGCTGGAAATGGACTAGAAACATTACCCTAAACTGTTTTGGTGTTTTAAAGCTTGTTTTAGTTGGTGTAATGGTAGTTCTAATCCATTTACAATAGCTTATATCAAAATTTCATGCTTTGTATGTGTTCATATAATTCTTGAAACTTTGATGATCATGTTCATGTTCTTATGAATTTAGAAGATGATAGGAATTATTTGTGGAATTGTTTAGGATTAATTCTTGATCATTTATGTGTTTTAATGGAGTCCATAATTTGTCCTCAAGTTATGGATATCCAAAGGTCACTTCTTTTAAACACACACTTAAAACACATAAGTTACATAAAATGAAGAGTCTTCATTTTTATGAACCTTTAATTCATAAGTTATGAAATGAAAAGTTTTGGAGAGTTACAAAACTTGCCCTCAAGTTTTGGAATTTGTAAAGTTTCACACACTTTAATAAACTTTAATTCCAAACCCTTAGAGTTTTAAAAGTTAAAATTCAATCCTTATACTATTTATAACATTAATGGTTAATTATTATATATATGTATAAGATCAAGTCGTTTTACCGTTAGTAGGCCTCATTCACGAAGTCGGTCTATAAGGGGGGTATAAGGTTGTTGCCTATAAAATGGCAACTTAATGGGTGTCCATTCTCACCCACCGCTTCCTTGATCGGTGGAGGGTCGTTAGCCGAACGGGTAGGACAATGACTTTAAATCCTAATTAAAAGTATAATGATTATTATAAAGTAACTAAATATTTTAATTCCCAATCTTAGTTACTTTAGGAAAAATGTGAACTTGGTGCTAGTCCATGGAATTCACACTTTGTACCTTACCAAGTCGTTGGTGGAGCGTGTGTGGTTAACCGGCACACTAACTTGGACTAGTAAGGATCACGAAGGGTGACTTAATGTTTATCATAGATCGGTGGAGCGTGTGTGGTTAACCGGCACATCGATTAGGTGATAATATTAAGGGTACCTAGTGAGTTTGCATGGTTATTCACACCTTGTTTTGTGATCCTCGGCATCCCAGTCACAAAACTTGAGAGGGCACAATCGAGATTGAAACATGCCATTGAAAAGTTCAATGAATCTCAAAAGATCTAGCAGTTTCAAATCCAATTAAAACCTAATAAATTATTTCGTTTTTCATGGTGGAAATTGGTGAATCGTCATTCGCCTACCTTCAAATATTTTATAGCTTGGATTACGGCATCCCTCTTCCAAGTTATAAAATATTGTGTTGGGTCCTAGCCTTAATATTTCATATTGGGTGTTATATTAAGGACTTGAATCAACTAACTTGATTTTCTCCCATTGTAGATGTCTGGTTCAGACAACTATGATCTTCCCAAATCGCTTGGAACAAGCTTTCCTCTTAAAGATGATGTCCCTCAACATCATGCTTCACTCCCTCCACCTCCTCCATTTATTCTCCCTGACCCACATGCCCGAAGACTTGAAAGGTACAAGGTCACTCAAGCTCTACTAGAAATGAAACATAAAGATGGAAGACCTGTGTGCACTCATGTCTTAGGAATGAAGTCACACATTGACAGGTTGAGAATGTTGGGTGCTGTTATTTCAAGGAAGTTCGCTGTTGACTGAGTTCTTCAGTCACTTCCTGAGTCGTATGGTGAGTTTATTAAAGACTACCATATGACAGATCCTGACATAACCCTAATAGATCTTTCTTATTTGCTTGTTGTTGCTGAATCAACAATGATTTGGCGCAATGGTCAAGCAAATATTGATGGAAGGTCTAACTCTCAAACTTCCATGGACATGGACAATGGTAACATTGGAAGTCCAGAAAAGCTTTCTCTTCCCAATGAAAAGGGATCGGCCTTGGTCAACCCGGTTGACCAAAAGGTAAAGGGAAAGGCTAAGTCTGTGATTGTCTCATGTACCATTCCCAAAGAGTCTATATGTTTTTATTGTCATGAGAAGGGACATTGGAAGCGAAGCTGCCCTGAATACCTGAAATGTTTGAAAGCAAGTAGAGACAAAATGTTTGACTCGGCTTCAGGTAAGTCCACTATCTAACTTTGTTAAAATTCCTAATTGTTGATTCTTATTACATGATGTGACTAGGTTGCATCTTGATGTTTAGCAGGATCGAGCAAAAGGAAGGTTAAAATAAGAGTGTGCTGAATCTGATCACGAAGATGGATTTCTATCGCATGGTTCGAGGATCGGATTTTTGAGCTACTACTTAAAAGTTATGATAGATTGCTAGGAAATATGTAATATCATAGTTTTCATTTGAAGATGCATTGTAAGGAATATTTTTCCGCATTTTATAAAGAAATAAAAGTTTTGTTTAGTTTATTTTATATTATATCCCCTTACAATGGCATTTATGGAAAATTGATGTTTGTATGTTTCTAGCAATAATGGAAATATGAGTTTGATTCTCTCATTTGTAGTAGTGTCTGAATTTACCAAATGAGGAAAGGTTCTCATCACCCAAGCTTCAGTTAGACAGAAACTTGGAATCATACAAGTTGTATTGTATGATGAATGAGAATTCTCATCTTTGTAAAATTGAGACTAATTCATTGATCACATGCATATGTGAGCCAATTGAAGGACTAAGGAGTTAGGCACACTGGGTGTGTGCTGGTCAAGGTCCACCACAAAGATCGATTCGTCATGATTTACTACAGATTAGTAAATATGGTTATACTTATAAGGTTAAGTATAATTCTGTAACATTGGAAAAGTTTCAATGTATGGCAGAACGGATGAGAAGAATCAAATTTGGCAGAAAGATAAAAGTTTCTCAAATCTGAAAAGATGGGAGAGTACTTTAGTATCATGTTTTTATGATCATCTTAATGATTATGAAACCATATCACAAATTCATACTCTAAGGACATCTTAGTGCATTGTTATGACTAAGATGAGGGGTCATGAATTGTTGGAATGGTTAAAATCAAGAAGATGGATCATACATGGTTTTATGATCATCTTAATGATTATGAAACCATATCACAAATTCATACTCTAAGGACATCTTAGTGCATTGTTATGACTAAGATGAGGGGTCATGAATTGTTGGAATGGTTAAAATCAAGAAGATGGATCATACTTCATTCCAAAACAACTCTCAGAGTCATAATCCAAGATTGTAACGTTGAGTGACATAAAGTAAGATTTAAAACACTTATCAAATGTAGTGTAAAATGTTTTCTACTCCTGTACATTTGAAATTGGTAAGTTGTGATGTCTTGAATGAGACAAAGACCAATTAAGACCAATTGTGTGAAGTGTTTATCTTAATAAGAATCTGCACTATCCCTTGAATATTTGTTTTGTCAATGAATGGTTCTTGACTAGGGAAACTTATATGTCAAGAGGACAGTGGGAGTCTTAAAGATCCTGAAAGGATTTCAAGATTTAATCAAGAGTAAAACTTGAGTTTTATCACTAGCACACGACTTAAGGTTTGAAACCTATTAAGTTGACATAATTCTTGTTTCTGTATCTGTTCCTATTAAGTTGACTATGCATATGAGTTCTGTTAGTTCTAAACTGTGTGCATAACAGCTTGGAAGCATTGGTGGGCCTTGTGCTACCAGATGACAAGAAATTAAGATTGAACAAGTTCAATCCATGTAAGGCTGAATTTGTTACTAACCTTGTCTTGTGATTATGGTTTTGACAAATTCACATGGATAGGAACTCATACACCATAAAATCTAAGTGTCATAAGGTTTCTCTCCGATTCATGAAAATGATGGTGAGGAAATGCTTTCACTAAGAAGATTTTAAGTAGATAGCAATTGTGATGTTTGCATTCTCAAAGTCGTTAGTGGAGCGTGTGTGGTTAACCGGCACACTAACATGGACTTGTGAGAAATGGCAAAGGTCTAAACAATTAAGACTATGATTACGGCATCCCTTTTCATAGTTCTGGAAATTGTTTAGACACACATGTGAGCTATCTAAGAAAGGGTGTACGAATCTAAATTTCAGAAGTCCAGCTGATTTCTGGAAATATGTCAGAGCTACTGGGAGCAAAAGTGTTATGCTGATAATCATCATGTTAGTGGGAGCATGATTATTATGTTTAGTGTTGCAAGTTAGCAATGTTAATTATAGAAAAACAAAAGTTTCAATTCGTAAAGTTGTAGGGGTTGAAAAAGTTGTTTTGCTATAATTAAGGGAGAGGAAATTATACTTCATTTCAATTCTAAAAGCTTAGATTGAGGTTTTAATCATCTTTAGTCAAGGATATATATATGAATTTTATGTTGGAATGGTTCAACATAAGGAAATTCTATATATATTGCATTCTCAAATTCGATTATGATCACGACATCCCTCTTCATAGTCGATTTTTGAAAACATGGAAAATAAAAAAAAATATTGTAGCAAAAGACTGATCCAGTATCAGGTCTTTATGTGAGACATCGTGAATCGTGTCCCATATGCTTCGGGTATAGGATCGGTCACATGTGCTATAATATTCATCCTTTCTAAATTTTCCAAATGCTCAGAGTATTAAGAAGGGAAAAGTCTAGAATTGGATAAGACTAAAATGATTAAGCAATTGTCGAGGACTATCTAAGGCTCACCAAAGATTGGTTGCTCAGGGACAGTTGGAAGTATAGTGTTAAATTTTGGAAGGACCATGTGGATATATTCTGAAAAGAGGTAGCTCTTGTTCAGATATGATAATCAAAATAGGAATATGGAAATTTTCCATATTGGGCGTTGGATATTAAGAATCTATGAGAAAGTTAGAAACTTTTATGCAAGAAGGATGTTCAAAGCAATGTACCTTGAATATGAGAGTTCGTTTCCATAGAGTTGATCTCCTTTGGAATCCTCTGTAATGACTGATGACAAGGTTTTGGTGACCTTGTGCATAATCATTACGAGAGGATCAGTGCATATAAGTTTAAAATCTAACAGTTTTTTGGTAAATGGTAGGAATTAGGAATTCTTACATTTACAATAAGGATTTGGGATTGTGAAATGAGCATCGTTGGAATCATGTTCAATTGATCTATTTCACAAAGTAAAGATCATAGACAAACATAGTGTGCATACTTGGAGTATGGCATAACTATTGTTTAGAAAAACAAAGTGTACATCCTAGGAGCATGGGACGACTATTGTTTTTGTTCAAGTATTAAGTTGATTATTTGAAACATTATACAATGAATAATGTGTAATCAATATGGTGATAAATAAAAGGTGGTTTTATTTATATTCAAAAGGGTTCTGAGACCATATTGGATTCGATTATTATTGTGTTTCACTTTGCATGTTTTGACTTCCAGAATAGCTAGGTTATTCTTTCCGAATGACTAAGTTATTTAAACACTCCACAGTCGTTCATATGTTGGAAGTAGGTATGAATTAAGACTGTCATGAATCGAGTTTGTAGATGGCTAAATGTGTTTAGTCATGGCAATGGTTGCTACAACATTCATGAGTACTCATAAGTTATGAGTATTGGAATTAACCCACGCTCACTTGTATCACTTCATGGAATTTATCTCGAGTGATCGTGAGACGGTAATATCATATAAGTCTTCAAACCTAGAGATATGAGTTGTTACCTATGAGTTGGTTGTGCATTGATTGCACGTAAACGCATCAGTAACTTGATGTTATAAAACGTGCCTTTGTGTATAATTCAACAAGTAGTAGAAACAAGTATATATGAGTCGAAGTTTATCTGTTCCTTCTAGTCCTTGGAGGATTAGAAGCGATATCTGGGCCCCTCGATGATTTTGTTTTGACCTATGTACCGGGCCCAGTCAGAACCTAATTGATGTGTTGAATTTAGTTCTTTGTCAAACAAATCGGAAATCGGGAAACAAACTGCTGGACAATAAGTACGACGTTGTTCCATGTATTTGTCCGGCTGATATCATGAGAACAGAGGATTATATGATCACTTATCTAAAATGGCGCTTCATAGTTCAACAGAGTTTTCGAGAGCTACGATTGCTGGTTGGTTCCTGAAGTAACATACGCAAATACAGTTATTAGAATTATCCAAGTGGGAGACTGTTGGATAAGGTGTCTTAGTCCATAACTTATTTGGTATATACTTGACCCGACCCGGCATGGTCCATTTGGGTTGCACTTCACCCAAACTGTTTATGGATAATTTTATGAGAATTGTATACTTACGATTTATTAATATATTATAAGTTATAATATATTAATATAAAGTCATGTTATTTAATTAGTTTTAATCTTGAATTAATTATGAATTAATTTAGTGATTAAAAGGAAGACTAAGTAAATCATGGGCTATTATATTTATATGGTGTGGGCTAATACTCATTTGTTAATGGGCTAAGCTTATATGGAAGTCCATGGATGATCCATGGAGCTTTTAACCCATGGATCCTTGGAAAGGAAAAGACATGGGTTATTAGGGTTTCACCCTAACCATGTACACTATATAAACAAGCTCATGTTGCATGAAATAACACCCTAGTGTGTGTGTAATAGTGGTGGCCGATTTCTAAGTGTTAGTATGCTCTCTCATACATTTTCCAAGTTTGTGGTGATTTGTGATTTCCATTTGAGGCATTCACATTATTGGTGCTTGGCTCTCAAACTCCAAGGAATCAACAATCAACAAAAGGTATGTAATTCATCTAGTTCTTTTATGTTTAAAAGTATCCCATGCCATGCTAGATAGGTTATAAACCTTGGAAAATTAATATTTTGCATGTACCTTAGACAAACATAGATCCAAGGTTTATTAGGGTTGCATGTACACTTAGGAAGTGTTAGAATGCTCAAAACCCAACAGTGGTATCAGAGCCTAGGCTTGTTTGTTTGATACTTGATGCAAAATAGTGATAAAAAGTCGATTTTTTGCTGTCTGACTGATGAACTCGCCGAGTCCATGGGGGGACTCGCCGAGTTCATGTGTAAACTCATCCTACTCGCCGAGTAGGTTCGTGCACTCGGCGAGTAGGAGCCTCAGAATGCAGATTTTCGACTTTTGCTGCTGGAAATGGACTCGAAACATTACCCTAAACGGTTTTGGTGTTTTAAAACTTGTTTTAGTTGGTGTAATGGTAGTTCTAATCCATTTACAATAGCTTATATCAAAATTTCATGCTTTGTATGTGTTCATATAATTCTTGAAACTTTGATGATCATGTTCATGTTCTTATGAATTTAGAAGATGATAGGAATTATTTGCTGAATTGTTTAGGATTAATTCTTGATCATTTATGTGTTTTAATGGAGTCCATAATTTGTCCTCAAGTTGCCTTGATTACTCGAACTTGTTGCATTAATTTTTCGAACGATGACCTGGTGACAAGCCTTGCTGCCTAGATTTGTCGAACGATGGCCTTGAAAGATGCCTCCCCCAACACGTTGCCTTGTTAACTAGTTCCATGTTGCCTTGATTTGTCCAACACGTTGCCTTGATATGTCGAACGATGTCCTGAAAACTAGGCCCCTTCCCTTTATTTCTTGAACGACGACCTGGAAACTAGCCTCGTTACCTTGATTGCTGGAACACGTTGCCTTGTTATCTCTAACGACGACCCGAAAACTTGCATCGTTGCCCTGAATACTCGAACACGTTGCCTTGAAAACATGCCATGATGACCTCAAAACTAGCCTCGCTGCCTTGATTTCTTGAACGATGACCGGAAAACTAGCCACGGTGCCTTGATTTCCCCCGACGTCGTGCGCATACTAAAAAATATGCATCCTCGGGGAAACTAGTGTCTGTTGCCTTGATTTCTTGAACATGTTGGGTTGATTTTTAGAACGATGACCTGAAAACTAGCCTTGCGGCCTTGAATTCTAGGACATGTTGTCTTGATATCTCAAACGGAAGCCTGATTGCTATCCCCATTGCCTTGATGTATATATAGGGGGACCATGGCGACGAAGCCACCATCGAGCACCGACAAGGCAAGCCCAATGAACCGTGAACGAAGCCCACCCCAACATGTTGCCTTGTTTGCTCGAACGACGACGTGAAAACTAGCCTTGTTGCCTTGATTATTCGAACTTGTTGCTTAGATATATTGAACGATGACCTTGAAACTAGGCCTGTTGCCTTTATTGTTGTTGCCTTGATTTTTAGAATGATGACCTGCAAACTAGCCTTGTGGCCTTGGTTTCTAGAACATGATGTCTTGGTATCTCGAATGACGAGCGGAGAGCAATGCCCATTGCCTTGATTTTTCGAACGAAGACCTGAAAAGCAAGCCATGTTGCCTTGATATCTCGAACCCGATGGCTTGGTTTTTCGAATGAAGGACTTAAAATTTGCCCCGTTGCCTTGATTTCACGAACGATGCTTTGGTTTAAGTAAAATGTTGGCGGCCTTTTTCGGACGACGGCTGAAAGCTGGCGTGTTGCCTTGATCTGACGAACGGTGTCCTAAAATCTTCCCTCGTTGCCATGACTTTTAAAACATGTTGTCTTGATTTTCTTAAACAACAACCTTAAAACTATCCCCGATGCCTTGCTTTACGGAACGAAGACAAGAAAACTAGCCTTGTTGCCTTGAAACCTCGAACATGTTTCCTTGGTTTTTCGACCGACTAACTGAAAACCAGCATCGTTGCCTTGATTTATGGAACGCCTTTGATTTCTACAACATGTTGTCCGTGTTTCTCGAACGACGACCTGAACGCTTGGATTTTTTATTGAACGACGGCCTGAAAACAAGCCTTGTTGCCTTGATTACTCGAACATGTTGCCTTGAATTATCAAACTACGACCCGAAAACTACCCCCGTAGCCTTTTTATTTCTCGAACGATTCTTTGATTTCTAGAACATGTTGCCTCGTTTTCTCGAAAGACGACCCGAAAGCAAGCCATACGAGGACCTAAAAGCAAGCCATGTGGCCTTTTGATATTTTGAAAACGTTGTCTTTGTTTATCGAATGGCGACCTGAAAAACTGGTCGTGTTGCATTGATTCCTTGAACGATGAGCTTAAAACGAGCCACGTTGCCTTGATAAAGGGCCGAGGAAGCAAGACCTCATCCTACAAAACGATACATGCAAGCCAAAGGATCAAACGAAGAACGCCATGACCCATTAACGACCCCGATCTATATGTTAATTGGCTAAGGTGCATTCTAAATCCCTTATTATTGATGCATTTGAGGGTATGTCGATAGTAGTTGTAAATTGCAGATCCAATAGTGCAGTTTGTATCTTGTACGGAGAAATTCTTTCATTTACGAAACCGAAACAAGCATAAGAAAATGCAACAAAATGAACTCCTTAGAAAAGCACCCATGCATTGGGGTTCGAATACAACCAAACACCGTCGAAGTCACTATACACGATGCATGCCCATATTAAATGAGTATATGTTGCTCTTTGGACATTTTTGACGTCTTATGAGAAAACAAAGTATAATTGGTGGCCCTAGTAAGCGCAAGTCATCGGCTTAGGTTGTTATGTGTTTTTATCGGAGGTTGCGTCACCGTTGTTGGTGAATTACGGCCCGGTCACCGGGTTTTATTATTGTAAGGTCCTTTATCCTTGTCCAATTCGTGCCAAACCGACTTCATTTTGGCGAGTTATAGAGAATTATAGCGTCTGGGATTTTTCGACTCGGCCAAGACTAGATACGGTCAAGATTAACCGGTGATCAGATGACCCAACCCCATGAAACCTGGCCAAAATCAAATTTTGCTCGACAACTCGAAATCCATGCACATTTCCTCGACCACGAAAGAAATTTTTCTAGGCAAATCAATGATTTCGAACAACTTTCATTCAATGGGTTTTTGCTAAATCGGAAGTACAAGACCACCCGGTGACCAAAGATGACCCAACCCGATGAAAGTTAGCCAAAATCACATCTTGCTCGGTAACTCGAAATCCGTGCACATTTTATGGATCACGAAGGAAAACTTACCAGGAAAATCAATGATTTCGTGCAACTTTCGTTCAATGGGTTTTCGGTAATTCGGAAGTACAGGATCGCCCGGTGACCAAAGATGACACAACGCGGTGAAAGTTAGCCAAAATCGCATTTTTCCGTGTAAATCAAGGTTTCCGAGCAGCTTTCATTCAATGGGTTTTTGCTAATTCGGAAGTACAAGACCACCCGGTGGCCAATGACGACCCAACCCGATGAAAGTTAGCCAAAATCACATCTTGATCGGTAACTCGAAATCCGTGCACATTTTCTCAATCACGAAAGAAAATTTACCAGGTAAATCAATGATTTCGAGCAACTTTCATTGAATGGGTTTTTGCCAATTCGAAAGTTAAAGTTCGGTAGTGTGTGTGTACAAGTGTCGAAGCTGCGGTCCCCGGGTAATTACGGACGAAAAACAAATTTTTTTTATTGAAACATACATTATTCGTGTTAATAAAGAGGCACGCAAAATTTCGTCAAAATCCGACTTAATTTGAGGGAGTTATGGACGTTTTTGCAAAAATTATGCATCTTGGGGGAAATCAATGTCTGTTCCTGTCACCAAGCTCTTTGTGCAATATGTATATATAGGGGAGGGGTGGGAGTGACGCCCCACAGGCGCCCCGAAGCTGGGCGGGCAACCAGCGACGTCGAGGCTGTTACGACCAAGGGCAAGCCAAGGAGGCAAGGCCATCGGCCAAGCTCACCGGTGATATCCAAGTCGTGATTTGCGTTTGCTTGGTGAAACCAGATCGCGACCAGCCACTCCTCGACAAGATTCTCGCAACCGACCCATTTTCACCGATGAAAAACCTGATCCCGACCAAAATTGCCCCACGTCGTGCTAGTTGCAAAAAATTATGCATCCAATGGGAAATCAATGTCTGTTCCTGTCACCAAGCTCTTTGTGCAATATGTATATATAGGGGGACCATGGAGACCGAAGCCACCAGCGAGCATCGAAAAGGCAAGCCCCAAGACCCGTGAAGGAATTGTTGGATATAGTGTCTAAGTCCATAACTTTATTTGGTATGTACTTGACCCGACCCGGCATGGTCCATTTGGGTTGCATGGCATTGCAATACTTGGATAGACTAAATGAGAGAATAAGGCACTTATGATTATTAATATATTATAAGTTCTAATATATTAATAATAGTATTATTTAATTAGTATTGATCAAGTATTAATCTAGTATTAATTTGGTGATCAAAGTGAGACTAATTAAATATATAGGGTTGATTATGACAATCATCAATTCTTTTATGGTGGATTAATGATCCATGGTTTATGGGTTTGGTTATAACCATATGGAGCTCCATGGATAGTCCATGGGAGTTACAAACCCATGGGTCATGAGAAATCAAGAGTCATGACAATTAAGGGCATTCATGTGTAAACCCTAATTGTGACAACACTATAAAAGGAACCCTATGGCTAGCAAAATCGTGACCTAGTGATACTAGAGAGGGCATAACCGATTTTGAGTGCTAGAAGTATTCTCTCAAGTTATTCCAAGTCTTGTGGTGTTGTGTGAAGCATTTGAGGCACAACATTTGGGGTGCTAGGCTCACAAAGTCTTGAAGGAATCCAAGCAACAACAAGGTATGTATTTCTACTAGTTTTTATGTTTTATGTAAACCCCATGCCATGCTAGCTAGGAAATAACCTTGAAAAAGAAATTTGCATGTATATAGAGAAAACATAGATTCAAGGTTATTAGGGTTGCATGTGCACTTAGGAAGTGTTAGAATGCTCAAAAACCCATCAGTGGTATCAGAGCCTAGGATTGTTTTCTGTATACTTGATGCAAAACTGCTTAAAAACCGAAAATTCTGCACTCTGACGACTGGACTCGCCGAGTCCATGGGGAGGACTCGCCGAGTCCATGAACAAATTCATCTTACTCGACGAGTAGAATAATGCACTCGACGAGTAGGAGCATGTTGGGTCGTTTTTTCGAGTTTTGTTGCTGGAAATGGATTAAGATCATTATCCCAATCTGTTTTGGACTTGTAAAATCTATTTTTCAAAATGATAATGATTATGTTAACCCATTTTACATGACTTTTATCAATTTTCAAGTATTGTATATGTTTATATGATTTTCTTGAAATTGCTTGACATGAATTTGTGTTCATATGAGTTTAGAAGATCATAGGAATTATGTGTGTTTAATTCATGATCTTAATGGCTATGATGGTTTCCATAACTTGTCCTCAAGTTATGGATAACCAAAAGTCACTTCTTTTAATTATGATTAAAGAACAAAAGAGGTTTCATAAAATGAAGAGTCTTCATTTTTTATGAACCATTAAAACTCATAAGTTACAAATTGAAGAGACTTGGAATAGTTTCAAATCTTGCCCTCAAGTTTTGGAATTTGAAAAGTCTTACACTTTAATACTTTTATTCCAAATTAAACCTTAGATTTTTAAAAAGTTTAAAAATCAACACTTATACTATTATTATAATTTTATTATATAGATATGTATAAGAATATGTCATTATTACCGTTAGTAGGCCTCATTCACGAAGCCGGTCTATAAGGGGGTTATAAGGTTGTTGCCTATAAAATGGTGACTTAATGGGTGTCCACTCTCACCCACCGCTTCCTTGATCGGTGGAGGGTCGTTAGCCGAACGGGTAGGATACGACTTTAAATACTCGTTAAAAGTATAATGAATTATAAAGTAACTATACATTATAAATTCCCAATCTTAGTTACTTTAGGAAAATTTGAAATTGGTGCTAGCCCATAAAATTACACTTTGTACCTTACCAAGTCGTTAGTGAAGCGTGTGTGGTTAACCGGCACACTAACATGGACTAGTAAGAGTCGCAAAGGGTAACTTGACTTTATTATAGATCGGTGGAGCGTGTGTGGTTAACCGGCACATCGATTAGGTAATATTGTTGAGGGTACCAAGTCAATTTGTATGGTTATTCACACCTTGTTTGTGATCCTCGGCATCCCAGTCACAAACTTGAGAGGGCACAATCGAGATTCAAACATGCCATTGAAAAGTTCAATGTATCTCAAAAGATCTAGGAGTTTCAAAACCAATAAAACCTAATAATAAAATATTTCGTTCTTATGGTGGAAATTGGTAAATCGTCATTTACCTACCTTCAAATATTTTATAGTATGGATTACGGCATCCCTCTTCCAACTATAAATAGTTTGTTGGATCCTAGCCTTAATATTTCAATTGGGTGAATTATTAAGGATTCCTAATCTAATGAAACTTGTCTTTCTTTCCTTTCAGATGTCTTCCAACAATGCTTCTGGCTCAAACCCAACAAGCTCCTTTTCCCTTATGAACTTGTGTGGTAAGGTCATCTTTGATGGATCCAATTTCAATGAGTGGATCAGAAACATCAGAATGATTACCCGCTATGAGGACAAAGAATATGTCCTCGATGGGGACCTTAAGGTTGTAAGTGAAGCCACTGCTACTCCTGAAGAGTTTGCGGAGTTTGTTGCACATGAAAAGGATGCTACTAAAGTAGCATGCATCATGATGGCCACCATGACTCCTGAACTTCAAAAATCCTATGAAGATTTCTACCCCTATTAGATGCACCTAGATCTGATGGAAAGGTACCATCAGAGCGCACGTCAGGAGAGGTATGAAATCATCTCCTCCATGATAACCGCAAGGATGAAGGATGGTGAACCCATCATCGGTCACTTGCAGAAGATGCAAAGGTTCGTTGACCGGTTGCTGAAGCTAAATGTTGACTTTCCTGAGGAAATGGCGATTGACATCATTCTCCATTCCTTACCTCCAAGTTATGATCAGTTTCGTATGACTTATCATATGAACAAGGAGGAAGTCACACTTAGCAAACTTCAAGGACTCTTAAGGACAGCTGAAAATGGCCTTAAGGGTAAAGCGGTTGCTACTTCTGCTCCTTCAACAGCCCCTGTTCTGGCTATTGGGCAGGGAAAGGGTAAGAAGAGGAAAAACCCTTCGAAGGGTACCAAGGGTAAGACTCTTGATGGTTCCTCTTCAAGTGGGACAAAGAAAGGTCCCATTACTCCTTCTTCAAAACCAAAGGAAGCACAGTGCTTCTATTGCCAGGATAAGGGACACTTCAAGCGAAGCTGCCCTAAATATATGCAAGATGTAAAGGATGGGAAGGTTAAACCCACCCATGCAGGTATTTACATAATATTGTCTAATAACTCATCTAATGCTAATTCTTGGGTGCTTGATACAGGTTGTGGTATTCACATTTGTACTGATTTGCAGGCACTAAGAAGAAGTGAGCAAGTGGAGCACGGGAGGATAAACTTAGTCATGGGCAACAGGAAAGCATCACCTGTTACCAAGATAGGAGTTTATTCTTTATTGCTTAATAATGGGTTAATGTTAGATTTGAATAAGTGTTGTTACTCGCCCGAAATGGCGAGAAATATTATTTCTTTTCATGGCTTGTACAAACAAGGTTTTTCATTTTCATTTGATAATAAAAATGGTGCTATTAATGTTTATTACAATGATGTATTTTACTTTAAAGCATTACCTTGTGATGGTGTATATGAAGCCGTGAATGTTGTAGACAATCTAGGAAATAATGTGTTGTATATTGATTCTTCAGATAGCTTGGATAAAACATCCTTGTGGCATTGTCGTCTTGGACATGTTAACAAGAAGCGCATAGGCCAACTCCAAAAGGCTGGAGTCTTGGAATCATTTGACCTCAAGTCAAATGATAGTTGCGAGTCTTGTTTACTTGGAAAAATGACAAAGTCACCCTTCACAGGTACTTGTGATAGGGGTGAAGGTTTGTTGGACCTTGTATACAAGGATGTGTGTGGGCCCTTCAGAGTTGCTACAAGGGATGCTAATCACTATTATGTGACTTTTACTGATGATTACAGTAGATATGGATATATTTACTTAATCAAGCATAAGTCAGAAACCTTTGAAAAGTTCAAAGAGTTTAAGCAGGAAGTGGAGAATCAATTGGGCAGGAACATCAAGATGCTCCGATCCGATCGGGGAGGAGAGTATCTTAGCATTGAGTTCCTTGACTATCTTAAGGAATGTGGGATTGTGTCACAATTGACACCTCCCAGAACACCACAGTTGAATGGTGTAGCTGAGAGGCGCAATCGAACCTTGTTGGATATGGTTCGTTCCATGAAGAGTCGAGCTTCGTTACCAATCTCTTTCTGGGGGTATGCCTTAGAGACTGCCGCCCATATCCTTAATCTAGTCCCTACTAAAAAGGTTGCCAAAACACCTCACGAGATGTGGACTGGGAAAGTTCCCAATTTGGACCACATCAAAATTTGGGGTTGTGAAGCTTTCGTGAGGCGTGAGACTCATGATAAGCTTGAACCTCGAAGTGAGAGGTGTATTTTCATCGGCTACCCACAGAGATCCTTTGGTTACCTCTTCTACAGACCCAGTGATAATGTGGTCTTTGTAGCAAGAAGAGGAGTCTTTCGTGAGAGAGAATTCATAAGCCAAGGGGACAGTGGGAGGCAAATTGACCTTGAAGAGCATCAAGAGTCAAGTGGTGAAGGAACCTCAAATGCTATCGACCAACCTGAGGAGGAAACTCATGTTGATCCGATAGATGAGTCTGTACCTCCAAGACGTTCCACTAGGGTGAGGAGCACACCTGATTTTTATTATGGTTATCACATCACCACTGAAGGTGATACATTTATTAGTGATAGTACACTAATAGATTTGGATGAACCTAATAATTACAGGGAAGCCATGGCAGGCCTTGAGTCTGCTAAATGGAAGGAGGCTATGGACAGCGAGATTCAGTCCATGTATGACAATCAAGTTTCGAACTTGGTTGACAATGTACCAGGTCGTAAGACAGTTGGGTGCAAATGGATCTTCAAGAAGAAGACCGACATGGATGGGAAGGTACACACTTATAAAGCGCGACTGGTTGCGAAGGGCTTTACTCAAACTCCGGGAGTTGACTATGATGAGACCTTCTCACCAGTAGCTAAGATTAAGTCTATTAGAGTATTGTTAGCCATAGCTGCATTTCATGATTATGAAATATGGCAAATGGAAGTCGAAACTGCTTTCCTTAATGGAACGTTGGCTGAGGATGTTTACATGGCTCAACCAGAGGGTTTTGTCGATACAAGATACCCTAATAGAGTGTGTAAGCTTGATAAATCCATTTATGGATTGAAACAAGCATCTCGCAGATGGAATCTTTGCTTTGATGAGAAAGTCAAAGAGTTTGGCTTTTCTAGGAGTGAGGATGAGTCTTGTGTGTATGTCAGGGCTAGTGGGAGCGTAGTTAGCTTCTTGGTATTGTATGTGGATGACATACTTCTCATAGGAAACGACGTCCCAACCTTGCAGGAGGTTAAGTCCTGGCTTGGGAAGTGTTTCGCTATGAAGGACCTTGGGGAAGCTGCCTATATCCTAGGGATAAGGATATTGAGAGATAGGAGTAAGAGACTAATTTGACTTAGTCAGAGTACTTATGTGGATAAGGTACTGAAGAGGTTCAGTATGCAAGATTCCAAGAAAGGAGAATTACCAATCCAGAGTAATGCCAAGCTAAGTAAGACTCAGAGTCCGAGTACAGAGGCTGAGATAGCTGAGATGAGTCATATACCATATGCTTCCGCTGTGGGCTCGATCATGTATGCTATGACTTGTACTCACCCTGATGTGGCCTTTGCTTTGAGCATGGTCAGTAGATATCAAGGGAACCCTGGCAAGGCACACTGGACAGCGGTAAAGAACATTCTCAAGTATCTGCGGAGGACTAAGGACTGGGTCCTTACCCTCGGAGGCAGTGATGACTTGAGAGTGGAAGGATATAGCGATGCTAGCTTCCAGACTGATAGGGATAATTTCCGCTCTCAGTCAGGCTGGGTTTTTATCCTAAATGGAGGGGCAATTACTTGGAAAAGTTCCAAGCAGGAGACAGTAGCTGATTCTACTTGTGAATCAGAGTACATAGCAGCAAGTGAAGCAGCTAAGGAGGCGATATGGCTAAAGAACTTCATCGGAGACCTTGGATTTGTACCAGCTATAAAGGAGCCAATGGAAATTTTCTGTGACAGCGAAAGTACGGTTGCTTTGGCTAAGGAACCAAGAGATCACGGGAGATCTAGGCACATTGACAGAAAATACCATTTCATCAGACATCGAATAGAAGGACTCCTCGTGGCTAAGAGGGTATCATCAGATGAGAACCCGGCAGATCCCTTCACGAAGGGACTGAGCAGGGTTAAGCATTTACAGCATGCGAGGCGCATTGGGCTGAAGGATGATATTAGTTTCAATAATTAGATTCCTGAAACTTGTAAAATGTAATTGACATTTGATGATAAATAAAAGTTGTTATTTATTTATGAGTAAGGTGTTACTATCTTGTGTTGATTGTTTACTATGTTTCAATTTTGCATGTTTTTACTTCCAGAATAATTATGTTATTATTCCAACCATCCACAGTCAGTCAAACTTTGGAAGTAAGTATTGATTTAAGACTGTCATGAATTTGGCTTGTATGATTTGTCTAAAAGTGCTTTGGACAATGCAATGGTTGCTACAACATTGATGAGTACTCATAAGGGCTGAGTATTGGATCCAACCCACGCTCACTTGCATCACTTCATGGAATTTATCTCGAGTGATCGTGAGACGGTAATATCATATAAATCTTCAAACCTAGAGATATGAGTTGTTGACTATGAGTTGGTTATTCATTGATTGCACGAAAACGCATTGGTAACTCGATGTCATAAAACGTGCCTTTGTGAATAATTCAACAAGTAGTTAGTACAAGCATATCAGTCGAAGTTTATATGTTCCTTCTAGAAATAGAAGCGATATCTGGGCCCCTCGATGATTTGGTTTTGACTTATGTACCGGGCCCGGTCAGAACCTAATTGATGTGTTCAATTTAGTTCTATGTCGAAACAAATCAGAGATCGAGAAACAAATGCTGGACAATAAGTAAGACCATGTTCCATGTGTTTGTCCGGCTGATATCATGAGAACAGAGGATTATATGATCACTTATCTTAAATGGCGTATCATCATCATCTCAGTTCCGAGAGACTTTGAAAGAGCTACGATTGCTAGTCGGATTTTGAAGTCATATTTGTAAATATAGTTATTAGACTTATCCAAGTGGGAGACAGTTGGATATAGTGTCTAAGTCCATAACTTTATTTGGTATGTACTTGACCCGACCCGGCATGGTCCATTTGGGTTGCATGGCATTGCAATACTTGGATAGACTAAATGAGAGAATAAGGCACTTATGATTATTAATATATTATAAGTTCTAATATATTAATAATAGTATTATTTAATTAGTATTGATCAAGTATTAATCTAGTATTAATTTGGTGATTAAAGTGAGACTAATTAAATATATAGGGTTGATTATGACAATCATCAATTCTTTTATGGTAGATTAATGATCCATGGTTTATGGGTTTGGTTATAACCATATGGAGCTCCATGGATAGTCCATGGGAGTTACAAACCCATGGGTCATGAGAAATCAAGAGTCATGACAATTAAGGGCATTCATGTGTAAACCCTAATTGTGACAACACTATAAAAGGAACCCTATGGCTAGCAAAATCGTGACCTAGTGTTACTAGAGAGGGCATACCCGATTTTGAGTGCTAGAAGTATTCTCTCAAGTTATTCCAAGTCTTGTGGTGTTGTGTGAAGCATTTGAGGCACAACATTTGGGGTGCTAGGCTCACAAAGTCTTGAAGGAATCCAAGCAACAACAAGGTATGTATTTCTACTAGTTTTTATGTTTTATGTAAACCCCATGCCATGCTAGCTAGGAAATAACCTTGAAAAAGAAATTTGCATGTATATAGAGAAAACATAGATTCAAGGTTATTAGGGTTGCATGTACACTTAGGAAGTGTTAGAATGCTCAAAAACCCATCAGGAATCCCACCCCCAACACGTTGCCTTGATTGCTCGAACGACGACCCAAAAACTAGCCCTGTTGCCTTGATTCCTCGAACATGTTGCCTTAATTTGTCGAACGATGACCTGATGACTAGCATTGTTGCCTTGATTTGTCGAACGACGGCCTTGAAACTAGCCCTGTTGCCTTGTTTCCTTGAACTTGTTGCCTTGATTTTTTGAATGATGCCCTGATGACTAGCATTGTTGCCTTGATTTGTCGAACGACGACCTTGAAACTAGCCGTGTTGCCTTGTTTCCTTGAACTTGTTGCCTTGATTTTTTGAATGATGACCTGAAAACTAGCCTCTTGGAAAAACGGGGAGCCATCCGCGTTGCCTTGATTGCTCGAATGACGACCCAAAAACTAGCCTTGTTGCCTTGATTCCTCGAACATGTTGCCTTAATTTTGTCGAACGATGACCTGATGACTAGCATTGTTCCCTAGATTTTTTGAACGACGACCTTGAAACTAGCCCTATTGCCTTGAGCTTGTTGCCTTGATTTTTTGAACGATGACCTGAAGACTAGCCTCTTGGAGAACTGGGGAGCTATCCACATTGCCTTGAGGTATATATAGGGGGGACCATAGAGACGAAGAAACCACTGAGCACCGATAAGGCAAGCCCCAAGACCCATGAAAGAAGCCCACCCCCAACATGTTACCTTGGTTGCTCGAACGACGACCGGAAAACATGCCATGTTGCCTTGATTACTCGAACTTGTTGCATTAATTTTTCGAACGATGACCTGGTGACAAGCCCTGCTGCCTAGATTTGTCGAACGATGGCCTTGAAAGATGCCTCCCCCCCCCCTGTAGCCTTTTTATTTCTCGAACGATTCTTTGATTTCTAGAACATGTTGCCTCGTTTTCTCGAAAGACGACCCGAAAGCAAGCCATACGAGGACCTAAAAGCAAGCCATGTGGCCTTTTGATATTTTGAAAACGTTGTCTTTGTTTATCGAATGGCGACCTGAAAAACTGGCCGTGTTGCATTGATTCCTTGAACGATGAGCTTAAAACGAGCCACGTTGCCTTGATAAAGGGTCGAGGAAGCAAGACCTCATCCTAAAAAATGATACATGCAAGCCAAAGGATCAAACGAAGAACGCCATGACCCATTAACGACCCTGATCTATATGTTAGTTGGCTAAGGTGCATTCTAAATCCCTTATTATTGATGCATTTGAGGGTATGTCGATAGTAGTTGTAAATTACAGATCCAATAGTGCAGTTTGTATCTTGTACGGAGAAATTCTTTCATTTACGAAACCGAAACAAGCATAAGAAAATGAAACAAAATGAACTCCTTAGAAAAGCACCCATGCATTGGGGTTCGAATACAACCAAACACCGTCGAAGTCACTATACACGATGCATGCCCATATTAAACGAGTATATGTTGCTCTTTGGACATTTTTGACGTCTTATGAGAAAACAAAGTATAATTGGTGGCCCTAGTAAGCGCAAGTCATCGGCTTAGGTTGTTATGTGTTTTTATCGGAGGTTGGGTCACCGTTGTTGGTGAATTACGGCCCGGTCACCGGGTTTTATTATTGTAAGGTCCTTTATCCTTGTCCAATTCGTGCCAAACCGACTTCATTTTGGCGAGTTATAGAGAATTATAGCGTCTGAGATTTTTCGACTCGGCCAAGACTAGATACGGTCAAGATTAACCGGTGATCAGATGACCCAACCCCATGAAACCTGGCCAAAATTAAATTTTGCTCGACAACTCGAAATCCATGCACATTTCCTCGACCACGAAAGAAATTTTTCTAGGCAAATCAATGATTTCGAACAACTTTCATTCAATGGGTTTTTGCTAAATCGGAAGTACAAGACCACCCGGTGACCAAAGATGACCCAACCCGATGAAAGTTAGCCAAAATCACATCTTGCTCGGTAACTCGAAATTCGTGCACATTTTATGGATCACGAAGAAAAACTTACCAGGGAAATCAATGATTTCGAGCAACTTTCGTTCAATGGGTTTTCGGTAATTCGGAAGTACAGGATCGCCCGGTGACCAAAGATGACACAACGCGGTGAAAGTTAGCCAAAATCGCATTTTGCTCGGTAACTCGAAATCCGTGCACATTTTCTCGATCATGAAAGAAATTTTGCCGTGTAAATCAAGGTTTCCGAGCAGCTTTCATTCAATGGGTTTTTGCTAATTCGGAAGTACAAGACCACCCGGTTGTTGGGTTATGAGCATTCTAACACTCCTAAGTGTACATGCAACCCTAAATACCTTGGATCTATGTTTTCTCTATTATACATACAATTATGAACATCCAAGGTATTATCCTAATCTAGCATACAAAATAATAAATATAACAAAATAGAATACATACCTCTTTGATGTAGAATGTCTTAATTAAGCTTGAGTGCCTAGTGCCCCAAGTGTGACACCTCAAATGGTTCACACAACACCAAATACACTTGGAATAACTTGAGAGAAACTTGAACACTCCTTGAAATCGTCTAGCCCCCACACTCACACATTAGTGCACGATTTCTTGAGCCATGGGATTCTTTTATATGGTGGCTATTAGGGTTACACCATGTAACTCCCAACTTTACCCATTCCTTATGCTCCATGGATTTTAACCTCCATGGAGTATCCATGGGTCACCCCATGGACTTAGTCCAACATAAGGAATCTTGGATCACAAGCCCACCTATATAAGAATGAATGATTTACACAATCAACCCATATATTTAATTAGTCTCCTTTTGATCACTTAATTAATTCCAAATTAATTCTTGATCAATACTAATTAAATAACCTTATTAATATATTAGAACTTATAATATATTAACCAACCTTAAGTGTTATTTCTCTCATTATAGTCTATCCAAATGCATGATGCCATGCAACCCAAATGGACCATTCCGGGTCGGGTCAAGTCTTACCAATTATAGTTATGGACTTAGACATTAATCCAACAGTCTCCCACTTGGATAAGTCTAAAACTATTATTACGTATGACTTCAGGAACCGATCAGCAATCGTAGCTCTCAAAAGCTTCTGTCGAACTCTGACCTTGTCGATGAACTCTGACCTTTGTCAATGAGTTGTCCATTAGATAAGGGATCATATATTCCTCCATTCTAGATATCATATGGACTGAGACATGGATTATCAATCATTCTCTCTGTCCATTTGTTGTTTCCTGATTTCCGATTCATGATGACTGACTGATTGAACAAATCAAATCAGTCCTGGCTTGGCCAAGCACTCACATGTATCATCTTTAAATCATCGAGGGGCCCACAGATATCGATTTTATCCCGAAGGTAAAAGGAATGGATAAACTTCGACTCATATGGCTTGTTCTACTACTTGTTGAATCATACACAAAGGCACGTTTTATAACATCGAGTTACTCAATGCGTTTTCGTGCAATCAATGTACAACCAACTCATAGTAACAACTCATATCTCTAGGTTTGAAGAATATAAGATATTATCGTCTCATGATCACTCGTGATAAAACCCATGAAGTGATTCAAATGAGCGCGGGTTGAATCCAATACTCAGAACTTATGAGCACTCATGAGTGTTGTAACACCACTTTGTCCACCAACTTGGACCTCTACAAACCAACCCATGACAGTCTTGATTCATATCTACTTCCAACATATGACCGACTGTGAATGGTTTGAATAACTTAATCATTCAGGAAGAGCGACTTAGTTATTCTGGAAGTCAAAACATGCAAAGTGAAACACAAGAATAAATGAATCAAATATGGTATCAAACCCTATGAATATAAATAAACACTTTTATTTATCACCATACTGATTACTCATTATTCATTGTTTCGGTTTTATCAACTTTATACTTGAATTTAAAACAATAGTTGTCCCATGCTCCAAGCATGTGCACTATGTTTTCTAAACACTAGTCATGCCATACACCAAGTATGCATACTATGTTTGTCTATGATCCTTACTTTGTAAAATAGATCAATCGAACATCACTCCAATGATCCTCTTTTCACAGTCCCAAATCCTTACTGCAAATGCAAGAATTCCAAATTCATGCCATTTACTAAAATCTGTTAGATTCTAAACTTATATGCATTGATCCTCTTAATGATTATGCACGAAGTCAGAAAGACTTGACAACAATCATTACAGAGCATTCCAAAGGAGATCAGCTCCTTGGAAACATCCTTCTTTCATTAAGTTTCCTAATCTTACACAGATTGAATAATTTCTAACTTTGAAACATTTCCATATTCCATTTTGACTATCACTTCTGAACAAGAGTTGCCTCCTTACAGATTATGCCAATATGGTCCTTCCAGAATTAACATTATACTTCCAACTGTCCTTGAGCAACCAATCTTTGGTAAACCTTAGATTGTCCTCGACAATTGCTTAATCATTTTAGTCATATCCAATTCTAGACCTTTTCCCTTCATAATGCCCCAGGCATTTGGAAAATTTTAGAAAGAATGAATATAGCACATGTAATCGATCCTATATCCGAAGCATATGGGACACGATTCATGATGTCTCACATAAAGACTAAACCAGTCTTTTGCTATAATATTTCCATTTCAATTTGCCAAGTTCTCAAAATTCAGATTATGAAAAGGGATGCCGTAATCATAATCGAATTTTAGAACGCAAATAATGGACCCATATATAGAATTTCCTTATGTTGAGCCATTCCAACATGAAATTCATATATATATCCTTGAATAAATACGATTAAAATCTCAATCTAAGCTTTTAGAATTGAAATGAAGTATAATTTCCTCTCCCTTAATTATAGCAAAACAACTTTTTCAACCCCTGCAACCTCACGAATTGAAACTTTTGTTTTCTATAATTAACATTGCTAACTTGCAACCTTTGTCATAATTATCATGCTCCCACTAACATGATGATTATTAGCATAACACTTATGCTCCCACTAGCTTTGACATGTACTCAGAAATCAGCTGACTTTCTTACCAAAGTTCAGATTTCTGATACTAGATTGTTTTGATAAAACTTTATCAAAATCATACACCTCTCTTAGATAGCTCACATGTGTGTCTAAACAATTTTAGAACTATGAAAAGGGATGTCGTAATCATAGTCTCAATTGTTTAGACCTTTGCCACTTCTCACAAGTCCATGTTAGTGTGCCGGTAAACCACACACGCTCCACTAACGACTTTGAGAATGCAAATATCACAATTGCTATCTAGCTAAAATCTACTTAGTGAAAGTGTTTCCTCACCATCATTTTCATGAATCGGAGAGAAACCTTATGACACTTAGATTTAATAGTGTATGTGTTCTTATCCATGTGAATTTGTCAAAACCATAATCACAAGACAAGGTTAGTGATAAATCCAAAATCATATTGATTAAACTTGTGCAATCTTAAATTCTTGCCATTTGGCAGCTCAGGTGCCTGCCATTGCTTCCAAGTAGTTGTGCAACCAATTAAGAACTCTCAGAACTCCTATGCAAAGCCAACTTGAATAGGCACAAAAATTTCAACACGATAGGTTATAAACCTCAAGTCATGTGCTAGTGAAGGACTTTAGGTTTTATTCTTGATTAAGTCTTGAAACTTTCAAGAGCTTTAAGACTCCCACTATCCTCTTGACATATAAGACTCCCTTGTCAAATATTCAAGAGATAGTGCGGATTCTTTATCAAGACTAACACTTTACACAATTGGCCTAAGTTGGTCTCTGTTTTATCCAAAACATCACAACTTACCAATTTCAAATGTACAAGAGTAGACTCTAAGAATTGTTTTGGAACGAACTATGACTCATCTTTTTGATTTAACCATTTCAACAATTCATGACTCCTCTTCTTAGTCATAAGAGATGACTTTAGAGGACCAATTGTGATATGGTATCTTAATCATTAAGATGATCATAAACATGATACTAAAGTACTCTCCCATCTTTTCAGATTTGAGAAACTTTTATCTTTCTGCCATACTTTGATTCTTCTTATTCGTTCTGTCTCACATTGAAACTTCTCCAATGCTACAGACTTATACTTAAACTTATAAGTATAACCATATTTACTGAACTTAAGTAAATCATGACGAATAGTCTTCTTGATCTTTTGTGGTGGACTTGACCAGTGCACAAGAATGTGTACTCGATCCCTTAGTCCTTTCCTTATTCACATAAGGAATTAGTCTTAATTTTCCAAGCTGAAAGTTCTCATTCATCATACTATACAACTTGCATGATTCCAAGTTTCGGTCCAATTGAACCTTGGGTGATGAGAATCTTTCCTTATTTGGTAATATTAGACACTACCACAATCGAAAGAATCAAATCCATTTTTCCAATATTGCTATCAATGGAATCTTATAAGCAACAACTTTTCACAAATGCCATTGTAAGCATACTTAAAATAAATAAAATCAAAACCTTTTTCTTTTATTTTAAAACTTTGCGGAAAAACTTATCCTTACAATCCATATGAAAACCTTGTTGTTATCTATTCCTAAGCAATATAAATATCATAACTCTTAAGTAATAGCCCAAAATTCTGATCACCGAACCATGCGATTGAAATCCATCTTCGTGATCAGAATCAGCATGTACTTAATAGAGTTAGACAATGGACTTTACCTGAAGTAGAGCCAAACTTATTGACTTTAACATCCTTAGGTAAATTTGGCAGCTTCGTAAACAATGCCCCTTCCTTTGGCAATAGTTACCTATGGACCCTTGATAATGGGACTATCTCAGACTTCGCCTCTCTCTTTACCATTGGGTCAACCGAGTTGACTATGGCCGATCCCTTTCCATTGGGAAGAGAGAGCTTTACTGGATATCCAATGTCATCATTGTCAATGTCCATAGCGTTTTAGGAAGTTGATCTTAGCAAATAGATAAGATCATTAAGGGTCTTGTCTTAGTCTGTTTCATAGGATTCCCAAAAGAACTCACTATGTGACTTAGAAAGTAGTTGAGCCACCAACTTTCTCAAGACTTTGACACCCAACTCTCCCGGCTTGTCAATATGTGACTACATCTCCAAGATGTGATCACACCTAGACCTTGCCTTGCCAATAGGGCTTGAGTGACCTTAAATTTTTTAGGAACTTATGGGTTAGGGAGAATAATTGGAGGAGGTGAAAGAAGTATGATATCCATGGGACATCATCTTCATTTAGGAAAGCTTGTTTCAAGAGATTTGGGAAGATCATAAATGTCTAGACCAGACATCTTTTTGGGAGATATTCAAGATAGTTGATTTAAAGTCCTTAATATGACACCCAATATGAAATATTAAGGCTAGGACCCAACAAACTATTTTATAACTTAGAAGAGGGATGCCGTAATTCAAGCTATAAAATATTTGAAGGTAGGTGAATGACGATTCACCAATTTCCACCATGAAAAACGAAATAATTTATTAGGTTTTAATTAGATTTGAAAGTCCTAGATCTTTGAGATTCATTGAACTGTTCAAAGGCATGTTTCAATCTCGAGTGTGCCCTTCAGGTTTTGTGACTGGGATGCCGAGGATCACAAAACAAGGTGTGAATAACCATGCAAATATACTTGGTACCCTTAATATTTACCCCTTAATCAGTGTGCCGGATAACCACACACGCTCCACCGATACTATGATAAATATTAAGTTACCCTTTGCCTACCTTGTTAAGTCCAGGTTAGTGTGCCGGTTAACCACACACGCTCCAATAACGACTTAAGCAAAGTGCAAAGTGTAATTTCATGGGTTAGCACCAAATTCACATTTTCCTAAGTAACTAAGATTGGGTATTAATAAGAGTTTAGTTACTTAGTATTTATCATTAATACTTTTAATGAAAGGAGAATTATAGTCCTTGTCCTACCCGTTCGGCTAACGACCCTCCACCAGTCAAGGAAGCGGTGGGTGAGAGTGGACACCCATTAAACTGCCATTTTATAGGCAGTAACCTTATACCCGCCTTATAGACCGGCTTCGTGAATGAGGCCTACTAACGGTAAGACTGACTTTACTCTTATACATATATATAAATATTATTAACTTATAATATTATAAAGTATAAGTGTTGAATTTTAACTTTTAAAATTCTAAGGGCTAACTTGGAATTAAAGTATTCATAAGTGAAAACTTTTCAAATTCCAAAACTTGAGGGTAAGTTTTGAAACTATTCAAAACTAATTAATTCCATAACTTATGAGTTTAAAGTAGTTTTAATTAAAAAAAAACTCTTCAAGTTCCATAACTTGAGGACAAGTTATGGAAGACTTTAAACTAATTAATAAATTTTTTTTTTATTGTAACTTATGGAACTAATTAAGGTTATACTTTTTTTTTAATTTAATGAAGAGACTCTTGAACCTCCATAACTTGAGGACAAGTTATGGAGTCATAAAACCATTTAATTAGAACTAGACTCTTCATTTTGTAATCTTTGCCAACTTTTATGAGTTTTATGATTCTTAAATGTGACTTTTCATATAACTTGAGGACAAGTTACAAAAACACACTTTGGAATCAACTCTTAGATTAAAATGGATTGAAAACAACTATTTCACACAACTTTTCTATTAATCTAAGAACCTCATAAGAACAAGATAATTCAAATCATCAATCTTCAAGAAATTAGCATGAACATACAAACTAATACAAATCTTGAAATTATGACAATTATCTTAGAAATTGGATTAGCATGAACATTACCACATCAAAAACAAGTTTATAAGTCCAAAAACATCTTAGGGTAATGTTCCTAGTCCAATTCCAGCCAAAACAATCGAATATATGCATCCAACTCGATTTTTCAGCTACTTTTGCAAGTATAACAAGAAAACAAGCCTATGCTCTGATACCACTGTTGGGTTATGAGCATTCTAACACTCCTAAGTGTACATGCAACCCTAAATACCTTGGATCTATGTTTTCTCTATTATACATACAATTATGAACATCCAAGGTATTATCCTAATCTAGGATACAAAATAATAAATATAACAAGATAGAATACATACATCTTTGATGTAGAATGTCTTAATTAAGCTTGAGTGCCTAGTGCCCCAAGTGTGACACCTCAAATGGTTCACACAACACCAAATACACTTGGAATAACTTGAGAGAAACTTGAACACTCCTTGAAATCGTCTAGCCCCCACACTCACACATTAGTGCACGATTTCTTGAGCCATGGGATTCTTTTATATGGTGGCTATTAGGGTTACACCATGTAACTCATAACTTTACCCATTCCTTATTCTCCATGGATTTTAACCTCCATGGAGTATCCATGGGTCACCCCATGGACTTAGTCCAACATAAGGAATCTTGGATCACAAGCCCACCTATATAAGAATGAATGATTTACACAATCAACCCATATATTTAATTACTCTCCTTTTGATCACTTAATTAATTCCAAATTAATTCTTGATCAATACTAATTAAATAACCTTATTAATATATTAGAACTTATAATATATTAACCAACCTTAAGTGTTATTTCTCTCATTATAGTCTATCCAAATGCATGATGCCATGCAACCCAAATGGACCATGCCGGGTCGGGTCAAGTCTTACCAATTATAGTTATGGACTTAGACATTAATCCAACAGGACCAATGACGACCCAACCCGATGAAAGTTAGCCAAAATCACATCTTGATCGGTAACTCGAAATCCGTGCACATTTTCTCGATCATGAAAGAAAATTTACCAGGTAAATCAATGATTTCGAGCAACTTTCATTGAATGGGTTTTTGCCAATTCGAAAGTTAAAGTTCGGTAGTGTGTGTACAAGTGTCGAAGCTGCGGTCCCCGGGTAATTACGGACCAAAAACAAATTTTTTTTATTGAAACATACATTATTCGTGTTAATAAAGAGGCACGCAAAATTTCGTCAAAATCCGACTTAATTTGAGGGAGTTATGGACGTTTTTGCAAAAATTATGCATCCTGGGGGAAATCAATGTCTGTTCCTGTCACCAAGCTCTTTGTGCAATATGTATATATAGGCGAGGGGTGGGAGTGACGCCCCACAGGCGCCCCGAAGCTGGGCGGGCGACCAGCGACGTCGAGGCTGTTGCGACCAAGGGCAAGGCCATCGGCCAAGCTCACCGGTGATATCCAAGTCGTGATTTGCGTTTGCTTGGTGAAACCAGATCGCGACCAGCCACTCCTCGACGAGATTCTCGCAACTGACCCATTTTCACCGATGAAAAACCTGATCGCGACCAAAATTGCCCCACGTCGTGCTAGTTGCAAAAAATTATGCATCCAATGGGAAATCAATGTCTGTTCCTGTCACCAAGCTCTTTATGCAATATGTATATATAGGGGGACCATGGAGACCGAAGCCACCAGCAAGCATCGAAAAGGCAAGCCCCAAGACCCGTGAAGGAATCCCACCCCCCAACACGTTGCCTTGATTGCTCGAACGACGACCCAAAAACTAGCCCTGTTGCCTTGATTCCTCGAACATGTTGCCTTAATTTGTCGAACGATGACCTGATGACTAGCATTGTTGCCTTGATTTGTCGAACGTCGACCTTGAAACTAGCCCTGTTGCCTTGTTTCCTTGAACTTGTTGCCTTGATTTTTTGAATGATGCCCTGATGACTAGCATTGTTGCCTTGATTTGTCGAACAACGACCTTGAAACTAGCCGTGTTGCCTTGTTTCCTTGAACTTGTTGCCTTGATTTTTTGAATGATGACCTGAAAACTAGCCTCTTGGAGAATCGGGGAGCCATCCGCGTTGCCTTGATTGCTCGAATGACGACCCAAAAACTAGCCTTGTTGCCTTGATTCCTCGAACATGTTGCCTTAATTTTGTCGAACGATGACCTGATGACTAGCATTGTTCCCTAGATTTTTTGAACGACGACCTTGAAACTAGCCCTATTGCCTTGAGCTTGTTGCCTTGATTTTTTGAACGATGACCTGAAGACTAGCCTCTTGGAGAACTGGGGAGCTATCCACATTGCCTTGAGGTATATATAGGGGGGACCATAGAGACGAAGAAACCACCGAGCACCGATAAGGCAAGCCCCAAGACCCATGAAAGAAGCCCACCCCCAACATGTTACCTTGGTTGCTCGAACGACGACCGGAAAACATGCCATGTTGCCTTGATTACTCGAACTTGTTGCATTAATTTTTCGAACGATGACCTGGTGACAAGCCCTGCGGCCTAGATTTGTCGAACGACGGCCTTGAAAGATGCCTCCCCCAACACGTTGCCTTGTGAACTAGTTCCATGTTGCCTTGATTTGTCCAACACGTTGCCTTGATATGTCGAACGATGTCCTGAAAACTAGCCCCGCTCCCTTTATTTCTTGAACGACGACCTGGAAACTAGCCTCGTTACCTTGATTGCTGGAACACGTTGCCTTGTTATCTCTAACGACGACCTGGAAACTTGCATCGTTGCCCTGAATACTCGAACACGTTGCCTTGAAAACATGCCATGATGACCTCAAAACTAGCCTCGCTGCCTTGATTTCTTGAACGATGACCGGAAAACTAGCCACGGTGCCTTGATTTCCCCCGACGTCGTGCGCATACTAAAAAATATGCATCCTCGGCAAAATCAGTGTCTGTTGCCTTGATTTCTTGAACATGTTGGCTTGATTTTTAGAACGATGACCTGAAAACTAGCCTTGCGGCCTTGAATTCTAAGACATGTTGTCTTGATATCTCAAACGGAAGCCTGATTGCTATCCCCATTGCCTTGATGTATATATAGGGGGACCATGGCGACGAAGCCACCATCGAGCACCGACAAGGCAAGCCCAATGAACCGTGAACGAAGCCCACCCCAACATGTTGCCTTGTTTGCTCGAACGACGACGTGAAAACTAGGCTTGTTGCCTTGATTATTCGAACTTGTTGCTTAGATATATTGAACGATGACCTTGAAACTAGGCCTGTTGCCTTTATTGTTGTTGCCTTGATTTTTAGAATGATGACCTGAAAACTAGCCTTGTGGCCTTGGTTTCTAGAACATGATGTCTTGGTATCTCGAATGACGAGCGGAGAGCAATGCCCATTGCCTTGATTTTTCGAACGAAGACCTGAAAAACAAGCCATGTTGCATTGATATCTCGAACCCGATGGCTTGGTTTTTCGAATGAAGGACTTAAAATTTGCCCCGTTGCCTTGATTTCACTAACGATGCTTCGGTTTAAGTAAAATGTTGGCGGCCTTTTTCGGACGACGGCTGAAGGCTGGCGTGTTGCCTTGATCTGACGAACGGTGTCCTAAAATCTTCCCTCGTTGCCATGACTTTTAAAACATGTTGTCTTGATTTTCTTAAACAACAACCTTAAAACTATCCCCGATGCCTTGATTTACAGAACGAAGACAAGAAAACTAGCCTTGTTGCCTTGAAACCTCGAACATGTTTACTTGGTTTTTCGACCGACTAACTGAAAACCAGCACCGTTGCCTAGATTTATGGAACGCCTTTGATTTCTACAACATGTTGTCCGTGTTTCTCGAACGACGACCTGAACGCTTGGATTTTTTTATTGAACGACGGCCTGAAAACAAGCCTTGTTGCCTTGATTACTCGAACATGTTGCCTTGAATTATCAAACTACGACCCGAAAACTACCCCCGTAGCCTTTTTATTTCTCGAACGATTCTTTGATTTCTAGAACATGTTGCCTCGTTTTCTCGAAAGACGACCCGAAAGCAAGCCATACGAGGACCTAAAAGCAAGCCATGTGGCCTTTTGATATTTTGAAAACGTTGTCTTTGTTTATCGAATGGCGACCTGAAAAACTGGCCGTGTTGCATTGATTCCTTGAACGATGAGCTTAAAACGAGCCACGTTGCCTTGATAAAGGGCCGAGGAAGCAAGACCTCATCCTAAAAAACGATACATGCAAGCCAAAGGATCAAACGAAGAACGCCATGACCCATTAACGACCCCGATCTATATGTTAGTTGGCTAAGGTGCATTCTAAATCCCTTATTATTGATGCATTTGAGGGTATGTCGATAGTAGTTGTAAATTACGGATCCAATAATGCAGTTTGTATCTTGTACGGAGAAATTCTTTCATTTACGAAACCGAAACAAGCATAAGAAAATGAAACAAAATGAACTCCTTAGAAAAGCACGCATGCATTGGGGTTCGAATACAACCAAACACCGTCGAAGTCACTAAACACGATGCATGCCCATATTAAACGAGTATATGTTGCTCTTTGGACATTTTTGACGTCTTATGAGAAAACAAAGTATAATTGGTGGCCCTAGTAAGCGCAAGTCATCGGCTTAGGTTGTTATGTGTTTTTATCGGAGGTTGCGTCACCGTTGTTTGTGAATTACGGCCCGGTCACCGGGTTTTATTATTGTAAGGTCCTTTATCCTTGTCCAATTCGTGCCAAACCGACTTCATTTTGGCGAGTTATAGAGAATTATAGCGTCTGGGATTTTTCGACTCGGCCAAGACTAGATACGGTCAAGATTAACCGGTGATCAGATGACCCAACCCCATGAAACCTGGCCAAAATCAAATTTTGCTCGACAACTCGAAATCCATGCACATTTCCTCGACCACAAAAGAAATTTTTCTAGGCAAATCAATGATTTCGAACAACTTTCATTCAATGGGTTTTTGCTAAATCGGAAGTACAAGACCACCCGGTGACCAAAGATGACCCAACCCGATGAAAGTTAGCCAAAATCACATCTTGCTCGGTAACTCGAAATCCGTGCACATTTTATGGATCACGAAGAAAAACTTACCAGGAAAATCAATGATTTCGAGCAACTTTTGTTCAATGGGTTTTCGGTAATTCGGAAGTACAGGATCGCCCGGTGACCAAAGATGACACAACGCGGTGAAAGTTAGCAAAATCGTATTTTGCTCGGTAACTCGAAATCCGTGCACATTTTCTCGATCATGAAAGAAATTTTGCCGTGTAAATCAAGGTTTCCGAGCACCTTTCATTCAATGGGTTTTTGCTAATTCGGAAGTACAAGACCATCCGGTGACCAATGACGACCCAACCCGATGAAAGTTAGCCAAAATCACATCTTGATCGGTAACTCGAAATCCGTGCACATTTTCTCGATCACGAAAGAAAATTTACCAGGAAAATCAATGATTTCGAGCAACTTTCATTGAATGGGTTTTTGCCAATTCGAAAGTTAAAGTTCGGTAGTGTGTGTACAAGTTTCGAAGCTGCGGTCCCCGGGTAATTACGGACCAAAAACAAATTTTTTTTATTGAAACATACATTATTCGTGTTAATAAAGAGCCACGCAAAATTTCGTCAAAATCCGACTTAATTTGAGGGAGTTATGGACGTTTTTGCAAAAATTATGCATCCTGGGGGAAATCAATGTCTGTTCCTGTCACCAAGCTCTTTGTGCAATATGTATATATAGGGGAGGGGTGGGAGTGACGCCCCACAGGCGCCCCGAAGCTGGGCGGGCGACCAGCGACGTCGAGGCTGTTACGACCAAGGGCAAGCCAAGGAGGCAAGGCCATCGGCCAAGCTCACCGGTGATATCCAAGTCGTGATTTGCATTTGCTTGGTGAAACCAGATCGCGACCAGCCACTCCTCGATTTGCATGTGGTTAACCGGCACACTAACTTGGACTAGTAACGATCACGAAGGGTGACTTAATGTTTGTCATAGATCGGTGGAGCGTGTGTGGTTAACCGGCACATCGATTAGGTGATAATATTAAGGGTACCTAGTGAGTTTGCATGGTTATTCACACCTTGTTTTGTGATCCTCGGCATCCCAGTCACAAAACTTGAGAGGGCACAATCGAGATTGAAACATGTCATTGAAAAGTTCAATGAATCTCAAAAGATCTAGGAGTTTCAAATCCAATTAAAACCTAATAAATTATTTCGTTTTTCATGGTGGAAATTGGTGAATCGTCATTCGCCTACCTTCAAATATTTTATAGCTTGGATTACGGCATCCCTCTTCCAAGTTATAAAATATTGTGTTGGGTCCTAGCCTTAATATTTCATATTGGGTGTTATATTAAGGACTTGAATCAACGAACTTGATTTTCTCCCATTGTAGATGTCTGGTTCAGACAACTATGATCTTCCCAAATCGCTTGGAACAAGCTTTCCTCTTGAAGATGATGTCCCTCAACATCATGCTTCACTCCCTCCACCTCCTCCATTTATTCTCCCTGACCCATAAGCCCGAAGACTTGAAAGGTTCAAGGTCACTAAAGCTCTACTAGAAATGAAACATAAAGATGGAAGACCTGTGTGCACTCATGTCTTAGGAATGAAGTCACACATTGACAGGTTGAGAATGTTGGGTGCTGTTATTTCAAGGAAGTTCGTTGTTGACTGGGTTCTTCAGTCACATCCTGAGTCGTATGGTGAGTTTATTAAAGACTACCATATGACAGATCCTGACATAACCCTAATAGATCTTTCTTATTTGCTTGTTGCTGCTGAATCAACAATGATTTGGCGCAATGGTCAAGCAAATATTGATGGAAGGTCTAATTCTCAAACTTCCATGGACATGGACAATGGTAACATTGGAAGTCCAGAAAAGCTTTCTCTTCCCAATGAAAAGGGATCGGCCTTGGTCAACCCGGTTGACCAAAAGGTAAAGGGAAAGGCTAAGTCTGTGATTGTCTCATGTACCATTCCCAAAGAGTCTATATGTTTTTATTGTCATGAGAAGGGACATTGGAAGCGAAGCTGCCCTGAATACCTTAAATGTTTGAAAGCAAGTAGAGACAAAATGTTTGACTCGGCTTCAGGTAAGTCCACTATCTAACTTTGTTAAAATTCCTAATTGTTGATTCTTATTACATGATGTGACTAGGTTGCATCTTGATGTTTAGCAGGATCGAGCAAAAGGAAGGTTAAAATAAGAGTGTGCTGAATCTGATCACGAAGATGGATTTCTATCGCATGGTTCGAGGATCGGATTTTTGAGCTACTACTTAAAAGTTATGATAGATTGCTAGGAAATATGTAATATCATAGTTTTCATTTGAAGATGCATTGTAAGGAATATTTTTCCGCATTTTATAAAGAAATAAAAGTTTTGTTTAGTTTATTTTATATTATATCCCCTTACAATGGCATTTATGGAAAATTGATGTATGTATGTTTCTAGCAATAATGGAAATATGAGTTTGATTCTCTCATTTGTGGTAGTGTCTGAATTTACCAAATGAGGAAAGGTTCTCATCACCCAAGCTTCAGTTAGACAGAAACTTGGAATCATACAAGTTGTATTGTATGATGAATGAGAATTCTCATCTTTGTAAAATTGAGACTAATTCATTGATCACATGCATATGTGAGCCAATTGAAGGACTAAGGAGTTAGGCACACTGGGTGTGTGCTGGTCAAGGTCCACCACAAAGATCGATTCGTCATGATTTACTACAGATTAGTAAATATGGTTATATTTATAAGGTTAAGTATAATTCTGTAACATTGGAAAAGTTTCAATGTATGGCAGAACGGATGAGAAGAATCAAATTTGGCAGAAAGATAAAAGTTTCTCAAATCTGAAAAGATGGGAGAGTACTTTAGTATCATGTTTTTATGATCATCTTAATGATTATGAAACCATATCACAAATTCATACTCTAAGGACATCTTAGTGCATTGTTATGACTAAGATGAGGGGTCATGAATTGTTGGAATGGTTAAAATCAAGAAGATGGATCATACATTGTTTTATGATCATCTTAATGATTATGAAACCATATCACAAATTCATACTCTAAGGACATCTTAGTGCATTGTTATGACTAAGATGAGGGGTCATGAATTGTTGGAATGGTTAAAATCAAGAAGATGGATCATACTTCGTTCCAAAACAACTCTCAGAGTCATAATCCAAGATTGTAACGTTGAGTGACATAAAGTAAGATTTAAAACACTTATCAAATGTAGTGTAAAATGTTTTCTACTCCTGTACATTTGAAATTGGTAAGTTGTGATGTCTTGAATGAGACAAAGACCAATTAAGACCAATTGTGTGAAGTGTTTATCTTAATAAGAATCTGCACTATCCCTTGAATATTTGCTTTGTCAAGGAATGGTTCTTGACTAGGGAAACTTATATGTCAAGAGGACAGTGGGAGTCTTAAAGATCCTGAAAGGATTTCAAGATTTAATCAAGAGTAAAACCTGAGTTTTATCACTAGCACACGACTTAAGGTTTGAAACCTATTAAGTTGACATAATTCTTGTTTCTGTGTCTGTTCCTATTAAGTTGACTATGCATATGAGTTCTGTTAGTTCTAAACTGTGTGCATAACAGCTTGGAAGCATTGGTGGGCCTTGTGCTACTAGATGACAAGAAATTAAGATTGAACAAGTTCAATCCATGTAAGGCTGAATTTGTTACTAACCTTGTCTTGTGATTATGGTTTTGACAAATTCACATGGATAGGAACTCATACACCATAAAATCTAAGTGTCATAAGGTTTCTCTCCGATTCATGAAAATGATGGTGAGGAAATGCTTTCACTAAGAAGATTTTAAGTAGATAGCAATTGTGATGTTTGCATTCTCAAAGTCGTTAGTGGAGCGTGTGTGGTTAACCGGCACACTAACATGGACTTGTGAGAAATGGCAAAGGTCTAAACAATTAAGACTATGATTACGGCATCCCTTTTCATAGTTCTGGAAATTGTTTAGACACACATGTGAGCTATCTAAGAAAGGGTGTACGAATCTAAATTTTAGAAGTCCAGCTGATTTCTGGAAATATGTCAGAGCTACTGGGAGCATAAGTGTTATGCTGATAATCATCATGTTAGTGGGAGCATGATTATTATGTTTAGTGTTGCAAGTTAGCAATGTTAATTATAGAAAAACAAAAGTTTCAATTCGTAAAGTTGTAGGGGTTGAAAAAGTTGTTTTGCTATAATTAAGGGAGAGGAAATTATACTTCATTTCAATTCTAAAAGCTTAGATTGAGGTTTTAATCATCTTTAGTCAAGGATATATATATGAATTTTATGTTGGAATGGTTCAACATAAGGAAATTCTATATATATTGCGTTCTCAAATTCAATTATGATCACGACATCCCTCTTCATAGTCGATTTTTGAAAACATGGAAAATAAAAAAAATATTGTAGCAAAAGACTGATCCAGTATCAGGTCTTTATGTGAGACATCGTGAATCGTGTCCCATATGCTTCGGGTATAGGATTGGTCACATGTGCTATAATATTCATCCTTTCTAAATTTTCCAAATGCTCAGAGCATTAAGAAGGGAAAAGTCTAGAATTGGATAAGACTAAAATGATTAAGCAATTGTCGAGGACTATCTAAGGCTCACCAAAGATTGGTTGCTCAGGGACAGTTGGAAGTATAGTGTTAAATTTTGGAAGGACCATATGGATATATTCTGAAAAGAGGTAGCTCTTGTTCAGATATGATAATCGAAATAGGAATATGGAAATTTTCCATATTGGGCGTTGGATATTAAGAATCTATGAGAAAGTTAGAAACTTTTATGCAAGAAGGATGTTCAAAGCAATGTACCTTGAATATGAGAGTTCGTTTCCATAGAGTTGATCTCCTTTGGAATCCTCTGTAATGACTGATGACAAGGTTTTGGTGACCTTGTGCATAATCATTACGAGAGGATCAGTGCATATAAGTTTAAAATCTAACAGTTTTTTGGTAAATGGTAGGAATTAGGAATTCTTACATTTACAATAAGGATTTGGGATTGTGAAATGAGCATCGTTGGGATCATGTTCAATTGATCTATTTCACAAAGTAAAGATCATAGACAAACATAGTGTGCATACTTGGAGTATGGCATAACTATTGTTTAGAAAAACAAAGTGTACATGCTAGGAGCATGGGACGACTATTGTTTTTGTTCAAGTATTAAGTTGATTATTTGAAACATTATACAATGAATAATGTGTAATCAATATGGTGATAAATAAAAGGTGGTTTTATTTATATTCAAAAGGGTTCTGAGACCATATTGGATTCGATTATTATTGTGTTTCACTTTGCATGTTTTGACTTCCAGAATAGCTAGGTTATTCTTTCCGAATGACTAAGTTATTTAAACACTCCACAGTCGGTCATATGTTGGAAGTAGGTATGAATCAAGACTGTCATGAATTGGGATTGTAGATGACTAAAGGTGTTTAGCCATAGAAATGGTTGCTACAACATTCATGAGTACTCATAAGTTATGAGTATTGGAATTAACCCACGCTCACTTGTATCACTTCATGGAATTTTTCTCGAGTGATCGTGAGACGGTAATATCATATAAGTCTTCAAACCTAGAGATATGAGTTGTTACCTATGAGTTGGTTGTGCATTGATTGCACGTAAACGCATCAGTAACTTGATGTTATAAAACGTGCCTTTGTGTATAATTCAACAAGTAGTAGAAACAAGTATATAAGTCGAAGTTTATCTGTTCCTTCTAGTCCTTGGAGGATTAGAAGCGATATCTGGGCCCCTCGATGATTTTGTTTTGACCTATGTACCGGGCCCGGTCAGAACCTAATTGATGTGTTCAATTTAGTTCTTTGTCAAACAAATTGGAAATCAGGAAACAAACTGCTGGACAATAAGTACGACGTTGTTCCATGTATTTGTCCGGCTGATATCATGAGAACAGAGGATTATATGATCACTTATCTAAAATGGCGCTTCATAGTTCAACAGAGTTTTCGAGAGCTACGATTGCTGGTTGGTTCCTGAAGTAACATACGCAAATACAGTTATTAGACTTATCCAAGTGGGAGACTGTTGGATAAGGTGTCTAAGTCCATAACTTATTTGGTATATACTTGACCCGACCCGGCATGGTCCATTTGGGTTGCACTTCACCCAAACTGTTTATGGATAATTTTATGAGAATTGTATACTTACGATTTATTAATATATTATAAGTTATAATATATTAATATAAAGTCATGTTATTTAATTAGTTTTAATCTTGAATTAATTATGAATTAATTTAGTGATTAAAAGGAAGACTAATTAAATCATGGGCTATTATATTTATATGGTGTGGGCTAATACTCATTTGTTAATGGGCTAAGCTTATATGGAAGTCCATGGATGATCCATGGAGCTTTTAACCCATGGATCATTGGAAAGGAAAAGACATGGGTTATTAGGGTTTCACCCTAACCATGCACACTATATAAACAAGCTCATGTTGCATGAAATAACACCCTAGTGTGTGTGTAATAGTGGTGGCCGATTTCTAAGTGTTAGTATACTCTCTCATACATTTTCCAAGTTTGTGGTGATTTGTGATTTCCATTTGAGGCATTCACATTATTGGTGCTTGGCTCTCAAACTCCAAGGAATCAACAATCAACAAAAGGTATGTAATTCATCTAGTTCTTTTATGTTTAAAAGTATCCCATGCCATGCTAGATAGGTTATAAACCTTGGAAAATTAATATTTTGCATGTACCTTAGACAAACATAGATCCAAGGTTTATTAGGGTTGCATGTACACTTAGGAAGTGTTAGAATGCTCAAAACCCAACAGTGGTATCAGAGCCTAGGCTTGTTTGTTTGATACTTGATGCAAAATAGTGATAAAAAGTCGATTTTTTGATGTCTGACTGATGAACTCGCCGAGTCCATGGGGGGACTCGCCGAGTTCATGTGTTAACTCATCCTACTCGCCGAGTAGGTTCGTGCACTCGGCGAGTAGGAGCCTCAGAATGCAGATTTTCGACTTTTGCTGCTGGAAATGGACTAGAAACATTACCCTAAACTGTTTTGGTGTTTTAAAACTTGTTTTAGTTGGTGTAATGGTAGTTCTAATCCATTTACAATAGCTTATATCAAAATTTCATGCTTTGTATGTGTTCATATAATTCTTGAAACTTTGATGATCATGTTCATGTTCTTATGAATTTAGAAGATGATAGGAATTATTTGCTGAATTGTTTAGGATTAATTCTTGATCATTTATGTGTTTTAATGGAGTCCATAATTTGTCGTCAAGTTGCCTTGATTACTCGAACTAGTTGCATTAATTTTTCGAACGATGACCTGGTGACAAGCCCTGCTGCCTAGATTTGTCGAACGATGGCCTTGAAAGATGCCTCCCCCAACACGTTGCCTTGTTAACTAGTTCCATGTTGCCTTGATTTGTCCAACACATTGCCTTGATATGTCGAACGATGTCCTGAAAACTAGGCCCCTTCCCTTTATTTCTTGAACGACGACCTGGAAACTAGCCTCGTTACCTTGATTGCTAGAACACGTTGCCTTGTTATCTCTAACGATGACCCGGAAACTTGCATCGTTGCCCTGAATACTCGAACACGTTGCCTTGAAAACATGCCATGATGACCTCAAAACTAGCCTCGCTGCCTTGATTTCTTGAACGATGACCGGAAAACTAGCCACGGTGCCTTGATTTCCCCCGACGTCGTGCGCATACTAAAAAATATGCATCCTCGGGGAAACCAGTGTCTGTTGCCTTGATTTCTTGAACATGTTGGGTTGATTTTTAGAACGATGACCTGAAAACTAGCCTTGCGGCCTTGAATTCTAGGACATGTTGTCTTGATAATGTTGGATTAATGACTAAGTCCATAACTATAATTGGTAAGACCTAACCCGACCCGGCATGGTCCATTTGGGTTGCATGGCATCATGCATTTGGATAGACTATAATGAGAGAAATAACACTTAAGGTTGGTTAATATATTATAAGTTCTAATATATTAATAAGGTTATTTAATTAGTATTGATCAAGAATTAATTTGGAATTAATTAAGTGATCAAAAGGAGACTAATTAAATATATGGGTTGATTGTGTAAATCATTCATTCTTATATATGTGGGCTTGTGATCCAAGATTTCTTATGTTGGACTAAGTCCATGGGGTGACCCATGGATACTCCATGGAGGTTAAAATCCATGGAGCATAAGGAATGGGTAAAGTTATGAGTTACATGGTGTAACCCTAATAGCCACCATATAAAAGAATCCCATGGCTCAAGAAATCGTGCACTAATGTGTTAGTGTGAGGGCTAGACGATTTCAAGGAGTGTTCAAGTTTCTCTCAAGTTATTCCAAGTGTATTTGGTGTTGTGTGAACCATTTGAGGTGTCACATTTGGGGCACTAGACACTCAAGCTTCATGAAGACATTCTACATCAAAGAGGTATGTATTCTATCTTGTTATATTTATTATTTTGTATGCTAGATTAGGATAATACCTTGGATGTTCATAATTGTATGTATAATAGAGAAAACATAGATCCAAGGTATTTAGGGTTGCATGTACACTTAGGAGTGTTAGAATGCTCAAAACCCATCAGTGATATCAGAGCCTAGGCTTGTTTTCTTGTTATACTTGCAAAAGTAGCTGAAAAATCGAGTTGGATGCATATATTCGATTGTTTTGGCTGGAATTGGACTAGGAACATTACCCTAAGATGTTTTTGGACTTATAAACTTGTTTTTGATGTGGTAATGTTCATGCTAATCCAATTTCTAAGATAATTGTCATAATTTCAAGATTTGTATTAGTTTGTATGTTCATGCTAATTTCTTGAAGATTGATGATTTGAATTATCTTGTTCTTATGAGGTTCTTAGATTAATAGAAAAGTTGTGTGAAATAGTTGTTTTCAATCCATTTTAATCTAAGAGTTGATTCCAAAGTGTGTTTTTGTAACTTGTCCTCAAGTTATATGAAAAGTCACATTTAACAATCATAAAATTCATAAAAGTTGGCAAAGGTTACAAAATGAAGAGTCTAGTTCTAATTAAATGGTTTTATGACTCCATAACTTGTCCTCAAGTTATGGAGGTTCAAGAGTCTCTTCATTAAATTAAAAAAAAAGTGTAACCTTAATTAGTTCCATAAGTTACAATAAAAAAAAAAGTTATTTTTATTTATTAATTAGTTTAAAGTCTTCCATAACTTGTCCTCAAGTTATGGAACTTGAAGAGTTTTTTTTTTAATTAAAACTACTTCAAACTCATAAGTTATGGAATTAATTAGTTTTGAATAGTTTCAAAACTTGCTCTCAAGTTTTGGAATTTGAAAAGTTTTCACTTATGAATACTTTAATTCCAAGTTAGCCCTTAGAATTTTAAAAGTCAAAATTCAACCCTTATACTTTATAATATTATAAGTTAATAATATTTATATATATGTATAAGAGTAAAGTCAGTCTTACCGTTAGTAGGCCTCATTCACGAAGCCGGTCTATAAGGGGGGTATAAGGTTACTGCCTATAAAATGGCAGTTTAATGGGTGTCCACTCTCACCCACCGCTTCCTTGACTGGTGGAGGGTCGTTAGCCGAACGGGTAGGACAAGGACTATAATTCTCCTTTCATTAAAAGTATTAATGATAAATACTAAGTAACTAAACTCTTATTAATACCCAATCTTAGTTACTTAGGAAAATGTGAATTTGGTGCTAACCCATGAAATTACACTTTGCACTTTGCTTAAGTCGTTAGTGGAGCGTGTGTGGTTAACCGGCACACTAACCTGGACTTAACAAGGTAGGCAAAGGGTAACTTAATATTTATCATAGTATCGGTGGAGCGTGTGTGGTTATCCGGCACACTAATTAAGGGGTAAATATTAAGGGTACCAAGTATATTTGCATGGTTATTCACACCTTGTTTTGTGATCCTCGGCATCCCAGTCACAAAACCTGAAGGGCACACTCGAGATTGAAACATGCCTTTGAACAGTTCAATGAATCTCAAAGATCTAGGACTTTCAAATCCAATTAAAACCTAATAAATTATTTCGTTTTTCATGGTGGAAATTGGTGAATCGTCATTCACCTACCTTCAAATATTTTATAGCTTGAATTACGGCATCCCTCTTCTAAGTTATAAAATAGTTTGTTGGGTCCTAGCCTTAATATTTCATATTGGGTGTCATATTAAGGACTTTAAATCAACTATCTTGAATATCTCCCAAAAAGATGTCTGGTCTAGACATTTATGATCTTCCCAAATCTCTTGAAACAAGCTTTCCTAAATGAAGATGATGTCCCATGGATATCATACTTCTTTCACCTCCTCCAATTATTCTCCCTAACCCATAAGTTCCTAAAAAATTTAAGGTCACTCAAGCCCTATTGGCAAGGCAAGGTCTAGGTGTGATCACATCTTGGAGATGTAGTCACATATTGACAAGCCGGGAGATTTGGGTGTCAAAGTCTTGAGAAAGTTGGTGGCTCAACTACTTTCTAAGTCACATAGTGAGTTCTTTTGGGAATCCTATGAAACAGACTAAGACAAGACCCTTAATGATCTTATCTATTTGCTAAGATCAACTTCCTAAAACGCTATGGACATTGACAATGATGACATTGGATATCCAGTAAAGCTCTCTCTTCCCAATGGAAAGGGATCGGCCATAGTCAACTCGGTTGACCCAATGGTAAAGAGAGAGGCGAAGTCTGAGATAGTCCCATTATCAAGGGTCCATAGGTAACTATTGCCAAAGGAAGGGGCATTGTTTACGAAGCTGCCAAATTTACCTAAGGATGTTAAAGTCAATAAGTTTGGCTCTACTTCAGGTAAAGTCCATTGTCTAACTCTATTAAGTACATGCTGATTCTGATCACGAAGATGGATTTCAATCGCATGGTTCGGTGATCAGAATTTTGGGCTATTACTTAAGAGTTATGATATTTATATTGCTTAGGAATAGATAACAACAAGGTTTTCATATGGATTGTAAGGATAAGTTTTTCCGCAAAGTTTTAAAATAAAAGAAAAAGGTTTTGATTTTATTTATTTTAAGTATCCTTACAATGGCATTTGTGAAAAGTTGTTGCTTATAAGATTCCATTGATAGCAATATTGGAAAAATGGATTTGATTCTTTCGATTGTGGTAGTGTCTAATATTACCAAATAAGGAAAGATTCTCATCACCCAAGGTTCAATTGGACCGAAACTTGGAATCATGCAAGTTGTATAGTATGATGAATGAGAACTTTCAGCTTGGAAAATTAAGACTAATTCCTTATGTGAATAAGGAAAGGACTAAGGGATCGAGTACACATTCTTGTGCACTGGTCAAGTCCACCACAAAAGATCAAGAAGACTATTCGTCATGATTTACTTAAGTTCAGTAAATATGGTTATACTTATAAGTTTAAGTATAAGTCTGTAGCATTGGAGAAGTTTCAATGTGAGACAGAACGAATAAGAAGAATCAAAGAATGACAGAAAGATAAAAGTTTCTCAAATCTGAAAAGATGGGAGAGTACTTTAGTATCATGTCTATGATCATCTTAATGATTAAGATACCATATCACAATTGGTCCTCTAAAGTCATCTTAGTGCATTCTTATGACTAAGAAGAGGAGTCATGAATTTTTGAAATGGTTAAATCAAAAAGATGAGTCATACTTCGTTCCAAAACAATTCTTAGAGTCATACTCCAAGATTGTAACTTGAGTGACATATCTTAAAGAGGGTTTGTTAACACTAGTCAAATGTAAGAGTAAAAGGTTATCTACTCTTGTACATTTGAAATTGGTAAGTTGTGATGTTTTGGATAAAACAGAGACCAACTTAGGCCAATTGTGTAAAGTGTTAGTCTTGATAAAGAATCCGCACTATCTCTTGAATATTTGACAAGGGAGTCTTATATGTCAAGAGGATAGTGGGAGTCTTAAAGCTCTTGAAAGTTTCAAGACTTAATCAAGAATAAAACCTAAAGTCCTTCACTAGCACATGACTTGAGGTTTATAACCTATCGTGTTGAAATTTTTGTGCCTATTCAAGTTGGCTTTGCATAGGAGTTCTGAGAGTTCTCAATTGGTTGCACAACTACTTGGAAGCAATGACAGGCACCTGAGCTGCCAAATGGCAAGAATTTAAGATTGCACAAGTTTAATCAATATGATTTTGGATTTATCACTAACCTTGTCTTGTGATTATGGTTTTGACAAATTCACATGGATAAGAACACATACACTATTAAATCTAAGTGTCATAAGGTTTCTCTCCGATTCATGAAAATGATGGTGAGGAAACACTTTCACTAAGTAGATTTTAGCTAGATAGCAATTGTGATATTTGCATTCTCAAAGTCGTTAGTGGAGCGTGTGTGGTTTACCGGCACACTAACATGGACTTGTGAGAAGTGGCAAAGGTCTAAACAATTGAGACTATGATTACGACATCCCTTTTCATAGTTCTAAAATTGTTTAGACACACATGTGAGCTATCTAAGAGAGGTGTATGATTTTGATAAAGTTTTATCAAAACAATCTAGTATCAGAAATCTGAACTTTGGTAAGAAAGTCAGCTGATTTCTGAGTACATGTCAAAGCTAGTGGGAGCATAAGTGTTATGCTAATAATCATCATGTTAGTGGGAGCATGATAATTATGACAAAGGTTGCAAGTTAGCAATGTTAATTATAGAAAACAAAAGTTTCAATTCGTGAGGTTGCAGGGGTTGAAAAAGTTGTTTTGCTATAATTAAGGGAGAGGAAATTATACTTCATTTCAATTCTAAAAGCTTAGATTGAGATTTTAATCGTATTTATTCAAGGATATATATATGAATTTCATGTTGGAATGGCTCAACATAAGGAAATTCTATATATGGGTCCATTATTTGCGTTCTAAAATTCGATTATGATTACGACATCCCTTTTCATAATCTGAATTTTGAGAACTTGGCAAATTGAAATGGAAATATTATAGCAAAAGACTGGTTTAGTCTTTATGTGAGACATCATGAATCGTGTCCCATATGCTTCGGATATAGGATCGATTACATGTGCTATATTCATTCTTTCTAAAATTTTCCAAATGCCTGGGGCATTATGAAGGGAAAAGGTCTAGAATTGGATATGACTAAAATGATTAAGCAATTGTCGAGGACAATCTAAGGTTTACCAAAGATTGGTTGCTCAAGGACAGTTGGAAGTATAATGTTAATTCTGGAAGGACCATATTGACATAATCTGTAAGGAGGCAACTCTTGTTCAGAAGTGATAGTCAAAATGGAATATGGAAATGTTTCAAAGTTAGAAATTATTCAATCTGTGTAAGATTAGGAAACTTAATGAAAGAAGGATGTTTCCAAGGAGCTGATCTCCTTTGGAATGCTCTGTAATGATTGTTGTCAAGTCTTTCTGACTTCGTGCATAATCATTAAGAGGATCAATGCATATAAGTTTAGAATCTAACAGATTTTAGTAAATGGCATGAATTTGGAATTCTTGCATTTGCAGTAAGGATTTGGGACTGTGAAAAGAGGATCATTGGAGTGATGTTCGATTGATCTATTTTACAAAGTAAGGATCATAGACAAACATAGTATGCATACTTGGTGTATGGCATGACTAGTGTTTAGAAAACATAGTGCACATGCTTGGAGCATGGGACAACTATTGTTTTAAATTCAAGTATAAAGTTGATAAAACCGAAACAATGAATAATGAGTAATCAGTATGGTGATAAATAAAAGTGTTTATTTATATTCATAGGGTTTGATACCATATTTGATTCATTTATTCTTGTGTTTCACTTTGCATGTTTTGACTTCCAGAATAACTAAGTCGCTCTTCCTGAATGATTAAGTTATTCAAACCATCCACAGTCGGTCATATGTTGGAAGTAGATATGAATCAAGACTGTCATGGGTTGGTTTGTAGAGGTCCAAGTTGGTGGACAAAGTGGTGTTACAACACTCATGAGTGCTCATAAGTTCTGAGTATTGGATTCAACCCGCGCTCATTTGAATCACTTCATGGGTTTTATCACGAGTGATCATGAGACGATAATATCTTATATTCTTCAAACCTAGAGATATGAGTTGTTACTATGAGTTGGTTGTACATTGATTGCACGAAAACGCATTGAGTAACTCGATGTTATAAAACGTGCCTTTGTGTATGATTCAACAAGTAGTAGAACAAGCCATATGAGTCGAAGTTTATCCATTCCTTTTACCTTCGGGATAAAATCGATATCTGTGGGCCCCTCGATGATTTAAAGATGATACATGTGAGTGCTTGGCCAATCCAGGACTGATTTGATTTGTTCAATCAGTCAGTCATCATGAATCGGAAATCAGGAAACAACAAATGGACAGAGAGAATGATTGATAATCCATGTCTCAGTCCATATGATATCTAGAATGGAGGAATATATGATCCCTTATCTAATGGACAAGTCATTGACAAAGGTCAGAGTTCATCGACAAGGTCAGAGTTCGACAGAAGCTTTTGAGAGCTACGATTGCTGATCGGTTCCTGAAGTCATAGGTAACTATTGCCAAAGGAAGGGGCATTGTTTACGAAGCTGCCAAATTTACCTAAGGATGTTAAAGTCAATAAGTTTGGCTCTACTTCAGGTAAAGTCCATTGTCTAACTCTATTAAGTACATGCTGATTCTGATCACGAAGATGGATTTCAATCGCATGGTTCGGTGATCAGAATTTTGGGCTGTTACTTAAGAGTTATGATATTTATATTGCTTAGGAATAGATAACAACAAGGTTTTCATATGGATTGTAAGGATAAGTTTTTCCGCAAAGTTTTAAAATAAAAGAAAAAGGTTTTGATTTTATTTATTTTAAGTATCCTTACAATGGCATTTGTGAAAAGTTGTTGCTTATAAGATTCCATTGATAGCAATATTGGAAAAATGGATTTGATTCTTTCGATTGTGGTAGTGTCTAATATTACCAAATAAGGAAAGATTCTCATCACCCAAGGTTCAATTGGACCGAAACTTGGAATCATGCAAGTTGTATAGTATGATGAATGAGAACTTTCAGCTTGGAAAATTAAGACTAATTCCTTATGTGAATAAGGAAAGGACTAAGGGATCGAGTACACATTCTTGTGCACTGGTCAAGTCCACCACAAAAGATCAAGAAGACTATTCGTCATGATTTACTTAAGTTCAGTAAATATGGTTATACTTATAAGTTTAAGTATAAGTCTGTAGCATTGGAGAAGTTTCAATGTGAGACAGAACGAATAAGAAGAATCAAAGAATGACAGAAAGATAAAAGTTTCTCAAATCTGAAAAGATGGGAGAGTACTTTAGTATCATGTTTATGATCATCTTAATGATTAAGATACCATATCACAATTGGTTCTCTAAAGTCATCTTAGTGCATTCTTATGACTAAGAAGAGGAGTCATGAATTTTTGAAATGGTTAAATCAAAAAGATGAGTCATACTTCGTTCCAAAACAATTCTTAGAGTCATACTCCAAGATTGTAACTTGAGTGACATATCTTAAAGAGGGTTTGTTAACACTAGTCAAATGTAAGAGTAAAAGGTTATCTACTCTTGTACATTTGAAATTGGTAAGTTGTGATGTTTTGGATAAAACAGAGACCAACTTAGGCCAATTGTGTAAAGTGTTAGTCTTGATAAAGAATCCGCACTATCTCTTGAATATTTGACAAGGGAGTCTTATATGTCAAGAGGACAGTGGGAGTCTTAAAGCTCTTGAAAGTTTCAAGACTTAATCAAGAATAAAACCTAAAGTCCTTCATGTTGGATAAGGTGTCTAAGTCCATAACTTATTTGGTATATACTTGACCCGACCCGGCATGGTCCATTTGGGTTGCACTTCACCCAAACTAGTTATGGATAATTTTATGAGAGTTGTATACTTACGATTTATTAATATATTATAAGTTATAATATATTAATATAAAGTCATGTTACTTAATTAGTTTTAATCTTGAATTAATTATGAAATAATTTAGTGATTAAAAGGAAGACTAATTAAATCTAGGGCTATTATATTTATATGGTGTGGGCTAACACTCATTTGGAATGGGCTAAGCTTATATGGAAGTCCATGGATGATCCATGGAGCTTTTGCCCATGGATCCTTGGAAGAGGAAAAGACATGGGTTATTAGGGTTTCACCCTAACCATGTACACTATATAAACAAGCTTATGTTGCATGAAAAAGACACTAATGTGTGTGTAAGTGTGGTAGCCAAAATCAAGAGTTAGTATACTCTCTCATACATTTTCCAAGTTTGTGGTGATTTGTGATTTCCATTTGAGGCATTCACATTATTGGTGCTTGGCTCTCAAACTCCAAGGAATCAACAATCAACAAAAGGTATGTAATTCATCTAGTTCTTTTATGGTTAAAAGTACCACATGCCATGCTAGATAGGTTATAAACCTTGGAAAATAATATTTTGCATGTATCTTAGACAAACATAGATCCAAGGTTGAATAGGGTTGCATGTACACTTAGGAAGTGTTAGAATGCTCAAAACCCAACAGTGGTATCATAGCCTAGGCTTGTTTGTTTGATACTTGATGCAAAATAGTGATTAAAAGTCGAATTTTTGCTGTCTGACTGATGAACTCGCCGAGTCCATGGGGGGACTCGCCGAGTTCATGTGTAAACTTATCCTACTCGCCGAGTAGGTTAGTGCACTCGGCGAGTAGGAGCCTCAGAATGCAGATTTTCGACTTTTGCTGCTGGAAATGGACTAGAAACATTACCCTAAACTGTTTTGGTGTTTTAAAACTTGTTTTAGTTGGTGTAATGGTTGTTCTAATCCATTTACAATAGCTTATATCAAAATTTCATGTTTTGTATGTGTTCATATAATTCTTGAAACTTTGATGATCATGTTCATGTTCTTATGAATTTAGAAGATGATAGGAATTATTTGCTGAATTGTTTAGGATTAATTCTTGATCATTTATGTGTTTTAATGGAGTCCATAATTTGTCCTCAAGTTATGGATATCCAAAGGTCACTTCTTTTAAACACACCCTTAAAACACATAAGTTACATGGAAATGAAGAGTCTTCATTTTATGAACCTTTAATTCATAAGTTATGAAATGAAAAGTTTTGAATAGTTTCAAAACTTGTCCTCAAGTTTTGGAATTTGTAAAGTTACACACACTTTAATATACTTTAATTCCAAACCCTTAGAGTTTTAAAAGTTAAAATTCAACCCTTATACTATTTATAACATTAATGGTTAATTATTATATATATGTATAAGATCAAAGTCGTCTTACCGCTAGTACGCCTCATTCACGAAGCCAGTCTATAAGGTGGGTATAAGGTTGTTGCCTATAAAATGGCAACTTAATGGGTGTCCACTCTCACCCACCGCTTGCTTGACTGGTGGAGGGTCGTTAGCCGAACGGGTATGACAAGGACTTATAAATTCTCATTAAAAGTATGATGAATATTATAAAGTAACTAAACCTTTTATAAATTCCCAATCTTAGTTACTTTAGGAAAATGTGAATATGGTGCTAACCCATGAAATTCACACTTTGTACCTTACCAAGTCGTTGGTGGAGCGTGTGTGGTTAACCGGCACACTAACTTGGACTAGTAAGGATCACGAAGGGTGACTTAATGGTTATCATAGATCGGTGGAGCGTGTGTGGTTAACCGGCACATTGATTAGGTGATAATATTAAGGGTACCAAGTGAATTTGCATGGTTATTTACACCTTGTTTTGTGATCCTCGGCATCCCAGTCACAAAACTTGAAGGGCACAATCGAGATTGAAACATGCCATTGAAAAGTTCAATGAATCTCAAAAGAATCTAGGAATTTCAAAAACCAATTAAACCTAATAATTCATTTCGTTTTCATGGTGGAAATTGGTGAATCGTCATTCACCTACCTTCAAATATATTATAGCTTAGATTACGGCATCCCTCTTCCAAGTTATAATATATTGTGTTGGATCCTAGCCTTAATATTACATTTGGGTGTATTATTAAGGATTCGATATATCTAATCTAAACTTGTTTTCTTCTTTTCAGATGTCTTCCAACAACAAAGCTTCGGGCTCTAACCCTACTGGCTCCTTTTCCCTCATGAACCTTTGTGGGAGGGTCATCTTTGATGGTTCCAACTTCATGGATTGGATCCGGAACATCAGGATGGTTACTCGTTACGAGGACAAGGAATATGTCCTCGATAAGGAGCTAAAGGAGCTTGATGAGTCCACTGCTACTCCTGAGGAGGTCGCTGAGTATCAGGCACATGAAAGAGATGCCACCAAGGTGGCATGCATCATGATGGCCACCATGACAGCTGAACTCCAAAAGTCCTATGAGGACTATTACCCTTTTGAGATGCATCAGGATCTGATGGAAAGGTACCATCAGAGTGCTCGTCAAGAGCGGTATGAAATAATCTCCTCCATGATCACTACCCGTATGAAGGATAGCGAACCAATCACGAGCCACATGCAGAAAATGCAAAGGTATGTGGACTGTCTAATGAAACTGAATGTGAACTTCCCTGAGGAGTTGGCAATTGATATCATTTTGCACTCCTTGCCCTCGTGTTATGATCAATTTCGTATGACATACCACATGAACAAGGAGGAAGTCACACTCAGTAAGCTTCAAGGACTTCTGAAGACAGCCGAAAGTGGTCTTAAGAGTAAGTCGGTTGCTACTCCTACTCCTACTACTACCCCTGTTTTGGCTATCGGGCAAGGCAAAGGGAAGAAGAGGAAGCACCCTTCGAAGGGTACCAAGGGAAAGTCCCTTGAAGGCTCCTCATCTGGAACCAAATGTAGTTCTATCACTCCTTCTGCCATCCCTAAGGATGCTGAATGCTTCTACTGTCAAAATAAGGGGCACTGGAAGCGAAACTGCCCAAAGTACTTGCAGGATGTCAAGGATGGGAAAGTGAAACCATCTCATGCAGGTATTTACACTATATTGTCTAATAACTCACCATATTCTAATTCTTGGGTTCTTGATACAGGTTGTGGTATTCACATCTGTTGTGACTTGCAGGGCCTAAGAAGAAGTGAGGATGTGGAGCACGGAAAGATAAACTTAATCATGGGGAACAAGAAGGTTGCACCTGTTACCAAGATTGGAGTTTATACTTTGTTGCTAGATAGTGGGTTAAAGTTAGATTTGAATAAATGTGTGTACTCGTCTGAAATGGCGAGGAATATTATTTCCTTTCATGCTTTGTACAAACAAGGTTTTACCTTTTCTTTTGATAATGAAGTTGGTAGTATTAATGCTTTCTTTAATAATGTTCTTTATTTTAAAGCATTACCTTGTGATGGTGTGTATGAAGCTGTATCGGTTGTAGATAATTTAGGAAATAATGTATTATGTATTGATTCTTCTACTAGCTTGGATAAAGCATCTTTGTGGCATTGTCGTCTTGGACATGTAAGCAAGAAACGCATAGGCCAGCTCCAAAAGGATGGAGTCTTGGAGTCGTTCAACCTCAAGTCGGATGATAGTTGTGAGTCTTGTCTACTTGGAAAAATGACAAAATCACCCTTCACTGGTACTTGTGCAAGGGGTGAGGGTTTGTTGGACCTTATACATACTGATGTATGTGGACCATTCAAGACCGCCACAAGGGATGCTAATCGCTATTATGTGACTTTTATTGATGATTTTAGTAGATATGGTTATGTCTACTTAATCAAACATAAGTCAGAAACTTTTGAAAGGTTTAAAGAGTTTAAACAGGAAGTAGAAAATCAATTGGGCAGGAACATTAAGATGCTTCGATCCTATCGAGGTGGTGAGTATCTTAGTACTGAGTTCCTCGACTATCTTAAGGAGTGTGGGATTGTCTCACAATTGACACCTCCCAGGACACCACAGCTGAATGGTGTAGCAGAGAGGCGCAATCGAACTTTGTTGGACATGGTTCACTCTATGATGAGTCGAGCTTCGCTACGAATCTCTTTTTGGGGGTATGCCTTAGAGACTGCGCCCACATCCTTAATCTAGTCCCTACAAAGAAGGTTGCCAAAACACCTCATGAAATGTGGACTGGGAAAGTTCCCAATTTGGACCACATCAAGATTTGGGGTTGCGAGGCTTTCGTGAGGCGCGAGACTCATGACAAGCTCGAACCTCGAAGTGAAAGGTGTATTTTCATCGGCTACCCACAAAAATCCTTTGGTTACCTCTTCTACAGACCCTGTGAGAATGTGGTCTTTGTGGCTAGGAGAGGAGTCTTTCGAGAGAGAGAATTTATAAGCCAAGGAGACAGTGGGAGGAAAATTGACCTTGAAGAAATTCAAGACTCAATTGGTGAAGGAACCTCAGACACTAGCAATCAACTTGAGGAGGAAATTCCTGTTGATCCAGCTGACGAGTCTATACTTCCGAGGCGTTCCACAAGGGTTAGGTACACACCTGAGTTTTATTATGGATTTTATATTACTACGGAAGGTGATACATTTATCAGTGACAGTACACTGGTAAATCTGGATGAACCTAACAGTGTTAAGGAAGTCATGGCAGGCCCAGAGTCTGCTAAATGGAAGGAGGCTATGGACAGCGAGATACAGTCCATGTATGACAATCAAGTTTGGAACTTGGTTGACAATGTACCAGGCCGTAAGACAGTCGGGTGCAAATGGATCTTCAAGAAGAAGACCGACATGGATGGGAAGGTGCACACTTATAAAGCTCGACTGGTTGCGAAGGGGTTTACTCAGACTCATGGTATTGATTATGATGAAACCTTTTCACCAGTAACAAAGATTAAGTCTATTAGGGTTATGCTAGCCATTGCTGCATTTCATGATTATGAAATATGGCAAATGGATGTCAAAACCGCTTTCCTTAACGTAAAGTTGGCTGAGGATGTTTACATGAATCAGCCAGAAGGTTTTGTCAGTGCAGAGTACCCCAATAGAGTGTACAAGCTTGAGAAATCCATTTATGGATTGAAACAAGCATCTCGAAGTTGGAATCTTTGTTTCGATGAGAAGGTCAAAGAGTTTGGTTTCTCAAGAAGTGAAGATGAGTCCTGCGTGTATGTCAGAGCTAGTGGGAGTATAGTTAGCTTCTTGGTACTGTATGTGGATGACATACTACTCATAGGAAATGACATCCCAACCTTGCAGGAGGTTAAGTCCTGGATTGGGAAGTGCTTTGCTATGAAGGACCTTGGAAAAGCTACCTATATCCTAGGGATAAGGATATTAAGAGAAAGGAGTAAAAGACTAATTGGACTTAGTCAGAGTATCTACTTGGATAAGGTGTTGAAAAAGTTCAACATGCAGAATTCCAAGAAAGGAGAATTACCGATCCAAAGCAATGCCAAACTGAGCAAGGCTCAGAGCCCGAGTACAGAAGATGAGATAGCTGAGATGAGTCGATTACCTTATGCTTCCGCTGTTGGTTCGATCATGTATGCTATGACTTGTACCCGTCCTGATGTGGCCTTCGCTTTGAGCATGGTCAGCAGATATCAGGGGAACCCTGGCAAGGCTCATTGGACTGCGGTAAAGAATATTCTTAAGTACCTGCGGAGGACTAAGGATTGGATCCTTACCCTTGGTGGGAGTGATGACTTGAGAGTAGTAGGGTATAGTGATGCTAGCTTTCAGACTGATAGGGATAACTTCCGCTCTCAGTCGGGCTGGGTCTTTAACTTAAATGGAGGGGCAATCACTTGGAAGAGTTCCAAACAGGAGACTGTAGCTGATTCGACTTGTGAATCAGAGTACATAGCAGCGAGTGAAGCGGCAAAGGAGGCGATATGGCTGAGGAACTTCATCGGAGACCTTGGAGTTGTACCAGCTATTAAGGAGCCTATGGAGATTTTCTGTGACAACAATAGTGCGGTTGCCTTAGCCAAGGAACCAAGAGATCATGGCAGATCCCGACACATTGACAAAAAATATCACTTCATAAGACACAAGATAGAAGAGGGACTCCTCGTGGCAAAGAGGGTATCGTCAGATGAGAACCCTGCGGATCCCCTTACAAAGGGACTGACAAGGGTTAAGCATTTGCAGCATGCGAGGCGCATCGGGCTGAGGGACGATATTAGTTTTACAGATTAGATAATTTTTCTGAAACTTGTAAAATGTAATCGACGTTTGATGATGAATAAAATGTGTGATTTATTTATGAGTAAAGTGTTACTATCATTGTCAATTATTTACTATTGTTTCAGTTTTGCATGTTTTGACTTCCAGAATAATTAATTTATTCAAACCTCCACAATCGTTCATACGTCGGAAGTAGGTATGAATCAAGATTGTCATGAATTGGGATTGTAGATGACTAAAGGTGTTTAGCCATAGCAATGGTTGCTACAACATTCATGAGTACTCATAAGTTATGAGTATTGGAATAAACCCATGCTCACTTGTATCACTTCATGGAATTTATCTCGAGTGATCGTGAGACGGTAATATCATATAAGTCTTCAAACCTAGAGATATGAGTTGTTACCTATGAGTTGGTTGTGCATTGATTGCACGTAAACGCATCAGTAACTTGATGTTATAAAACGTGCCTTTGTGTGCAATTCAATAAGTAGTAGAACAAGCATATGAGTCGAAGTTTATCTGTTCCTTCTAGAAATAGAAGCGATATCTGGGCCCCTCGATGATTTTGTGTTGACCCATGTACCGGGCCCGGTCAGAACTAAATTGATGTGTTCAGTTAAGTTCTTTGTCAAACAAATCAGAAATCGAGAAACAACTGCTAGACAATAAGTAAGACATTGTTCCATGTATTTGTCCGGCTGATATCATGAGAGCAGAGGATTATATGATCACTTATCTAAAATGGCGCTTCATAGTTCACAAGAGTTTTCGAGAGCTACGATTGCCGGTTGGTTCCTGAAGTAATATAGGCAAATACAGTTATTAGACTTATCCAAGTGGGAGTCTGTTGGATAAGGTGTCTAAGTCCATAACTTATTTGGTATATACTTGACCCGACCCGGCATGGTCCATTTGGGTTGCACTTCACCCAAACTAGTTATGGATAATTTTATGAGAGTTGTATACTTACGATTTATTCATATATTATAAGTTATAATATATTAATATAAAGTCATGTTACTTAAGTAGTTTAATCTTGAATTAATTATTAATTAATTTAGTGATTAAAAGGAAGACTAATTAAATCATGGGCTATTATATTTATATGGTGTGGGCTAACACTCATTTGGAATGGGCTAAGCTTATATGGAAGTCCATGGATGATCCATGGAGCTTTTGCCCATGGATCCTTGGAAGAGGAAAAGACATGGGTTATTAGGGTTTCACCCTAACCATGTACACTATATAAACAAGCTTATGTTGCATGAAAAAGACACTAATGTGTGTGTAAGTGTGGTGGCCAAAATCAAGAGTTAGTATACTCTCTCATACATTTTCCAAGTTTGTGGTGATTTGTGATTTCCATTTGAGGCATTCACATTATTGGTGCTTGGCTCTCAAACTCCAAGGAATCAACAATCAACAAAAGGTATGTAATTCATCTAGTTCTTTTATGGTTAAAAGTACCACATGCCATGCTAGATAGGTTATAAACCTTGGAAAATAATATTTTGCATGTATCTTAGACAAACATAAATTAATTTGGAATTAATATTTAATCATAAATTAATTTGGATATAATATATTAATTAGAAATCATATTGTTTAATTAATGTATTATGGATATAATATATTAATTAGAAATCATATTGTTTAATTAATATTTAATCATAAATTAATTTGGAATTAATTTTGGGATTAAAGGAATTAATTGAAACTGCAGGGACTAAAGGTGACAATGTTCAAAAGTTGTGCATTGAGCATTCTAGAACCTCCCTTAGATGTGGGGAACGAAATATAGAGTGTCCTAGGGTTTCCTTGGGATCTAAGGGTGCCTTGGAAGCCTTAGGGAGAAAGTTAAGGGATTAGGGTTATCTAAGATATACCTGCCTTATCCTAAACCTTCCTTATCACCTATATAAACCCCTATAGGGTTGGATTTCGTCTAAGGTACTCCAAGAAAGGCTAAGGGCCGAAATTCTACTCTACTTCTCTCTCTCTTCATAGTAATCCTTGGTTGCTAGGTTTGTTTGTGAGCCATTAGAGGCGCGACACTTGTGGCGCTTGCTACCCAAGTTCAAGATCTTCAAGGATTTGATTGTTATTACAATATAACAATCAAGGTATGTATCCTAACCATAATTATATGTTAATTTCGAAAATTACATGTGCCTTCTAGGGTTTCTAGTTTTTGTGTTTAATGCTTGTATGTCTAATAGTGAAAACATAGATCCTCACCTTAGGGTTGCATGCACACATATGATTATTTGTTATGTACAAAACCCATCAGTGGTATCAGAGCGTATGGTTTTTGTTTTCAATTAGATTTGGTACAATTGATTGAACTAGACAAAATTAGGGTTTATGGCTATTAAACCCTAAGGCCTTTAAATTTTCGCAAATTAGGGTTTAAGAACCCCATTTTTCTAAAATCCCTAAGGGTTTTCAAACCCTTTCCTTTGGCCACCTTGGAGTCGAAATCTAGGGTTTCCTAACCCTAGGGTTTTTGATTTTTAGGCAAGTTTGAAAGCCTTGCCTTCCACTCCAAGCAGAAGATTTCGAAATCTAAGGAATCTGTTAGTAGGTTGTTATTTTTGGTAATTATCTTGTTAATTGTTTAATTGGATAATTAAAGATATCCCTGCCTAAGTTTCGAAATCCATGGATATAGGATTAAATTAAGTTAATATATTTAATTTAAATTGGTAATCCTTATTTGATTTAATAATTTAATTAATTTTTTAATTTTTGAATAATTATTAAATCAAAATAGTTCAAATTACACCCTTATGGTTTTATTAAGTTAATTAAAAGTTTAATTAAAAGAGAAAATCAATAAAACCACCTAGTATTTTAAAAGTGTAAAATACACCCTTATACTATATATATATAAAATTAAAAGTCTAATATTATAAGGTTATGGCCTATAAGGGGGGGTATAAGGTTATGGCCTATAAAAATGGTCGTTTAATGGGTGTCCACTCTCACCCACCGCTTCCTTGATTGGTGGAGGGTCGTTAGCCGAACGGGTAGGATAGGGCAAACCCTCTCCTCATTAAAAGTATAATAAATAAAGTAACTAAATGTTTTTACCAAATTCCCAATCTTAGTTACTTTAGGAAAAAGTGAAATCGATGCAATTCCATGGAATTACACTTTGTACCCTTGTTGAGACGTTAGTGGAGTGTGTGTGGATAACCAGCACACTAAATGGGTTCTAAGCAAAGGTAGCGAAGGGTGACTCGGTGTTTGTCATAGTTCGATGGAGCGTGTGTGGTTAACCGGCACATCGAATAGGTGACTGTAACATTGGGGGCACCATGTAAGTTTGCATGGTTATTCACACCCTGTTTTGTGATCCTCGGCATCCCAATCACAAATCGAGGGGCATATCGAGATTTAAACATGTCATTGAAAAGTTCAATGAATCTCAAAAGATCTGGGAGTTTTCAATACATTTAAAACTTAATCTCCTTTTCATTTTTCATGGTGGAAAATTAGTGAATCGTCATTCACTTACCTTCAAATGTTCTGCAAGTTGGATTACGGCATCCCTCTTCCAAATTGTAGAATATTGTGTTGGATCCTAGTCTTAATATCTCATTTGGGTGTTTTATTAAGGACTCAATCAACTAACTTGAATTTTCTCCCGTTTTATAGATGTCAAAGTCTGACAACTATGGTCTTCCTAAATCCGTTGGAAAAAGTTTTCCACGTGAAGATGATGTTCCACGATTGTATTGTGGAAATAGAAATCATGCTTCATTTCCTCCACCTCCTCCAATAATTCTCCCTGACCCACATGTTCGAAGACTTGAAAAGTTCAAGGTCACTCAAGCCCTATTGGCAAAAGACACGAAAATGGAAAGTCTATATGTGCTCATATCTTAGATAAAAGGTTACATATTGATAAATTGGGATTGTTGGGTGTCGATGTTTAAAGAAAGTTGGCTGTTGACTTGGTTCTTCAGTCACTTCCCGAATCATATGGTAAGTTAGTTAGAGAGTACTATATGATGGACCACGACATGACCCTTATTGATTTGACTTATTTGCTTATTGCTGCTAAATCGGAAATGATTTGGCGTACTGGTCAGCAAATTTCTCTGGTAAATCAATATCCTAACCCTCTATGGGCAATGGTAACATTGGAAGTCCAGAAAACATTTTCTCTACGCAAGAGAAAGGCAGAGTCCGAGATAGTCTTGTGTGCCATTCCAGAGAGTCCATAAGTTTCTACTGCCAAAAAGAAGGGGCATTGGTTACGAAGTTGCCCTGACTACCTGAGAGATCTAAGAGATGGGAGAGTCAAGATGTATGACTCTGCTTCAGGTAAAAATCCACTATCTAACTCTATTAAGTTCCTATTTGGAGATTCTTAATACATGATGTGATAAGATTACATTTCGATGTTTTGAAGGATCGAAGAAAGGAAAGGAAGCTTAAAGGAAGGAGCAAGCTGAGTCTGATCGCGAAGAAATGGATTTCGATCGCATGATTCAAGGATCAGATATTTAAGCTACTACTTTAGAGTTAGGATAGATTGCTAAGTAATATTTACATAGTTTTTATTAGTAATCGCATTGTAAGGACAATATTTTTCCGCAATAAAATAAATTTTGATTTATCTTATTTATGTTTCCTTGCGATGGATTTTATGAAAATTGGTGTTTGAATGGTTCTATTGTTAGCAATATTGTGAATGGATTCGATTCTTAGTTATGTTATTTGTGGAAATGTCAGAAATTTACCAAATGAGGAAAGATTCTCATCGCCCAAGTTTCAATTGGACAGAAACTTGGAATCATGCAACTGGTATTGTGTGACGAATGAGAACCTTCGTATATGGAAAATTGAGACTAATTCCTTGTTCACATAAGTATGTGAGTCAAGTGAAGGATAATGAGATATGGTACACAATGTTGTGCGCTAGTCAAGTCCACCACAAAGATCGATAAAATGTTCGTCATGATTTACTAAAAGATTAGTAAATATGATTATACTTAAAAGATTAAGTATGATTCTGAATCATTGAAAGGTTTCAATGAATGGCAGAACGAATAAGAAGAATCAATTAGGCAAGAAAAATAAAAGTTTCTCCAATCTAAGAAGAAGGGAGAGTACTTTTGTATCATGTTTATGATCGTCTTAAGAACCATATTACAATTCATCCTCTAAGGACACCTTAGTGCACTAGTATGGCTAAGAAGAGGAGTCGAGAATTGTCAAAATGGTTTAGACAATAAGATGAATCATACTTCGTTCCAAAATCAAGTTTTAGAGTCAAACTCCAAGATTGTGACTTGAGTGACATAATCTTAAGTAGGAATGTTCTTACATTTGCACATTTTGGTAAGTTGTGATGTCTTGAATAAGACATAGACCAACTAGTACCAAATTGCACGTAGTTTTGTCTTGATATAGACACACACTAACTCTTGGATATTTGTTTTGTCAAGAAATGTTTCTTGATAAGAGAATCTAATATGTCAAGAGGTCAGTGGGAGTCTAAAGATCCTGAAAAGTTTCAAGAACAAATCAAGAAGTAAACCTATTAAACACTAGCACACGACTTGAGGATCATAACCTATCGTGTTGACAAAATTGTATTTCTGTGCCAATCCAGTTGAGTGATTATGCATATGAGTTCTACGAGTTCTCAATTGAATGCATAAGGGAAAACACCTTGATCAATGAAAGTACATTGACTGGCATAGGTGAGCTGCTAAATAACTGGGAAGCAATGGTGGGACCCTTGATGGCAAGAAATTAAGAATGAACAAGTTCTATCCATAAGAGTTTGGATTTGTCACAAACATTATCTTATGATTGTGGTTATAACAAAATCACATGGATAGAACACATGCACCATAAAATCTAAGTGTCATGAGGTTTCTCTCCTTTATGAAAATGATTGTGAGGAAACGCTTTCACTAAGAGAGATTTTAAGGAGATGGCGGTTATGTAAATTGCATTCTCGAATTCGATTATGATTACGGCATCCCTCTTCATAGTTCGAATTGTGAGATTTGGAAATTAGTCTGAATATTTGGGACTTAGTAATATAAGTTCTGAATTAGTTTAGACACACATGTGAGCTTTCTAAAAGGTGTATGAGCTTAGATAAAAGCTTATCGAAGCATCTCGTATCAGAAATATGAACTTCGGTAACAAAGTCAATAAGTATTGATTTCTAGAAGTCCAACTGATTTCTGAATACATGTCAAAGCTAGTGGGAGCATAAGTGTTATGCTGGTAAGAAGATAATTATCATGTTAGTGAGAGCATGATTATTATGATTTGCGAGTTAACAATACTAATTATAGAAAACAAGAATTTCAATTTGCAAAGTTGCAAGGGATGAAGAGTTGTTTTGCTATAATTAAGGGAAAGAATATTATACTTCATTTCAAATCTAAAAGCTTAGATTGTGAGTTTTTAGTCAAATTTAGTCAAATATATATGAATGTTATGTTGGAATGGTTCAACATAAGGAAATTCTATATATGGAAAAGATAATTGCATTCTCAAATTTTGGTTATGATTACGGCATCCCTTTTTATAATCAAAATTTTGAGAACATGGCAATTAGAAATATTATAGCAGAGGACTAGTCTAGTATCAGGTCTTTATGTGAGACATTATGAATCGTGTCCCATACGCTTCGGGTATAGGATCGATTGCATATGCTATAATATTTGACCATTCTAAAATTTTCCAAATGCCTAGAGCATTAAGAGGGAAAAGGGACTAGAACCGGATTTGACTAAAATGATTAAACAACTGTCAAAGGACGATCTAAGATTTCCTAAGGATTTGTCGCTTGTGAGTAGTTGGAAGTATAGTATTGTATGGACCATATCGACATTATTATAGATAAGATTCTATTTAGAATGAGTTGTCATATGGCAAATATGGAATGTTTCCATAAATGGGAGTTGGATATTAAGAATCTATGTCGAGATTAGGAACTTTTATGCAAGAAGGATGTTCAAATGAATGTACTTTGAATGTGAGACTTCACGTCTATGGAATTGTCTTGAAACAATCTCCATCAGAGAACTTTGTAATTTCATTGGCTGAGTCTTGGTGACTTTTGTGCAGTGACATTACGAAAGGATCGTTGCATAAAATGTTAGAATCTAACATATTCTAATAGTGGCAAGAATTTTATATTCTTACACTAACAATGAGTTTTGGGGATTGTGAAATGAGTTTCATTGGAAATATTTTCCAATTGATCTATTTCACAAAGAAAGGATGATAGGTAAACAAAGTGTGCATGCTTGGTGCATGGGACAACTGTTGTTATAATTCAAGTGTCAAGTTGATTATCTGAAACAGTATACAATGAATAATGAGTAATCAATATGGTGACTAAATAAAAGGTGTTTTATTTATACTCAAAAGTTTTGGGGTCATATAGGATTAAGTATTATTATTGTGTTTCACTTTGCATGTTTTGACTTCCAGAATAACTAGGTTATTCAAACATCCACAGTCGCTCATACATTGGGAGTAGGTATGAAGCAAGTCTGTCATGAGTCCGTCTGTAGATTGTCTAAAGTGTTTTGACATAGCAAAAGTTTGTTGCAGAGTTCATGAGTACTTTAATAAGATTAGAGTATTGGATTAAACCCACGCTCACTTGAATCACTTCATGGATTTTATCACGAGTGATTGTGAGACGATAATATCTTATATTCTTGAAACAAAGAGATATGAGTTACAGTTTGCAAATCGGTTGCACATTGATAATACGTAAACGCACCAGTAACTTGGTGTTATAAAACGTATTGTTGTGTGTGACTTGATGAGTAAATAGAGCAAACATATGAGTCGATGTTTATCCGTTCCTTTTACCCAAAGTCGGATTAAAGCGATATATGTGGGCCCCTCGATGATTTAGTGATGACACCATAAAGTGCTTGGCCAAGCCGGGACTGATTTGATTTGTTCAATTAGTCAGTCGTCATAAATCGGAAATCGGGAAACAGAACATAGACAGAGAGAATGATTAAAATCCATGTCTCGTGTCTATACGATATCTAGAATGGAGGAATATATGATCCCTTATCTAAGGACACGTCACTGACTAAGTCAGAGTTCGACAACGGCTTTTGGTAACTAAAATTTGCTAGTCAATTTTTGAAGTTATACTTGCAATTATAGTTATTAGACTTATCCAAGTGGGAGACTGTTGGATTAGTTGTCTAAGCCCATAATTATAATTGTTATGTAATTGAATTGATAGTAGCAATGTCCTTTTGGGTTGCCTTCAAACCTAGCAATTGAATAGGATAATTGTTGGAGAGAGAAGAATGATTTATTAATTTATTGCTTGTTTAATAAATTAATAATCAAGATAAATGATTTATTAATGTATTATGGATATAATATATTAATTAGAAATCATATTGTTTAATTAATATTTAATCATAAATTAATTTGGAATTAATTTTGGGATTAAAGGAATTAATTAAAACTGCAGGGACTAAAGGTGACAATGTTCAAAAGTTGTGCATTGAGCATTCTAGAACCTCCCTTAGATGTGGGGAACGAAATATAGAGTGTCCTAGGGTTTCCTTGGGATCTAAGGGTGCCTTGGAAGCCTTAGGGAGAAAGTTAAGGGATTAGGGTTATCTAAGATATACCTGCCTTATCCTAAACCTTCCTTATCACCTATATAAACCCCTATAGGGTTGGATTTCGTCTAAGGTACTCCAAGAAAGGCTAAGGGCCGAAATTCTACTCTACTTCTCTCTCTCTTCATAGTAATCCTTGGTTGCTAGGTTTGTTTGTGAGCCATTAGAGGCGCGACACTTGTGGCGCTTGCTACCCAAGTTCAAGATCTTCAAGGATTTGATTGTTATTACAATATAACAATCAAGGTATGTATCCTAACCATAATTATATGTTAATTTCGAAAATTACATGTGCCTTCTAGGGTTTCTAGTTTTTGTGTTTAATGCTTGTATGTCTAATAGTGAAAACATAGATCCTCACCTTAGGGTTGCATGCACACATATGATTGTTTGTTATGTACAAAACCCATCAGTTTTGACTTCCAGAATAACTAAGTCGCTCTTCCTGAATGATTAAGTTATTCAAACCATCCACAGTCGATCATATGTTGGAAGTAGATATGAATCAAGACTGTCATGGGTTGGTTTGTAAAGGTCCAAGTTGGTGGACAAAGTGGTGCTACAACACTCATGAGTGCTCATAAGTTCTGAGTATTGGATTCAACCCGCGCTCATTTGAATCACTTCATGGATTTTATCACGAGTGATCATGCGACGATAATATCTTATATTCTTCAAACCTAGAGATATGAGTTGTTACTATGAGTTGGTTATACATTGATTGCACGAAAACGCATTGGTAACTCGATGTTATAAAACGTGCCTTTGTGTATGATTCAACAAGTAGTAGAACAAGCCATATGAGTCGAAGTTTATCCATTCCTTTTACCTTCGGGATAAAAGCGATATCTGTGGGCCCCTCGATGATTTAAAGATGATACATGTGAGTGCTTGGCCAAGCCAGGACTGATTTGATCTGTTCAATCAGTCAGTCATCATGAATCGGAAATCGGGAAACAACAAATGGACAGAGAGAATGATTGATAATCCATGTCTCAATCCATATAATATCTAGAATGGAGGAATATATGATCCCTTATGTAATGGACAAGTCATTGACAAGATCAGAGTTCAGTTAACACGTCAGAGTTCGACAGAAGCTTTTGAGAGCTACGATTGCTGATCGGTTCCTGAAGTTATACGCAATAATAGTTTTAGACTTATCCAAGTGGGAGACTGTTGGATTAATGTCTAAGTCCATAACTATAATTGGTAAGACCTAACCCGACCCGGCATGGTCCATTTGGGTTGCATGGCATCATGCATTTGGATAGACTATAATGAGAGAAATAACACTTAAGGTTGGTTAATATATTATAAGTTCTAATATATTAATAAGGTTATTTTATTAGTATTGATCAAGAATTAATTTGGAATTAATTAAGTGATCAAAAGGAGACTAATTAAATATATGGGTTGATTGTGTAAATCATTCATTCTTATATATGTGGGCTTGTGATCCAAGATTTCTTATGTTGGACTAAGTCCATGGGGTGACCCATGGATACTCCATGGAGGTTAAAATCCATGGAGCATAAGGAATGGGTAAAGTTATGAGTTACATGGTGTAACCCTAATAGCCACCATATAAAAGAATCCCATGGCTCAAGAAATCGTGCACTAATGTGTGAGTGTGAGGGCTAGACGATTTCAAGGAGTGTTCAAGTTTCTCTCAAGTTATTCCAAGTGTATTTGGTGTTGTGTGAACCATTTGAGGTGTCACACTTGGGGCACTAGGCACTCAAGCTTCATGAAGACATTCTACATCAAAGAGGTATGTATTCTATCTTGTTATATTTATTATTTTGTATGCTAGATTAGGATAATACCTTGGATGTTCATAATTATATGTATAATAGAGAAAACATAGATCCAAGGTATTTAGGGTTGCATGAACACTTAGGAGTGTTAGAATGCTCAAAACCCATCAGATATCTCAAACGGAAGCCTGATTGCTATCCCCATTGCCTTGATGTATATATAGGGGGACCATGGCGACGAAGCCACCATCGAGCACCGACAAGGCAAGCCCAATGAACCGTGAACGAAGCCCACCCCAACATGTTGCCTTGTTTGCTCGAACGACGACGTGAAAACTAGCCTTGTTGCCTTGATTATTCGAACTTGTTGCTTAGATATATTGAACGATGACCTTGAAACTAGGCCTGTTGCCTTTATTGTTGTTGCCTTGATTTTTAGAATGATGACCTGAAAACTAGCCTGGTGGCCTTGGTTTCTAGAACATGATGTCTTGGTATCTCGAATGACGAGCGGAGAGCAATGCCCATTGCCTTGATTTTTCGAACGAAGACCTGAAAAGCAAGCCATGTTGCCTTGATATCTCGAACCCGATGGCTTGGTTTTTCGAATGAAGGACTTAAAATTTGCCTCGTTGCATTGATTTCACGAACGATGCTTCGGTTTAAGTAAAATGTTGGCGGCCTTTTTCGGACGACGGCTGAAAGCTGGCGTGTTGCCTTGATCTGACGAACGGTGTCCTAAAATCTTCCCTCGTTGCCATGACTTTTAAAACATGTTGTCTTGATTTTCTTAAACAACAACCTTAAAACTATCCCCGATGCCTTGATTTACGGAACGAAGACAAGAAAACTAGCCTTGTTGCCTTGAAACCTCGAACATGTTTCCTTGGTTTTTCGACCGACTAACTGAAAACCAGCACTGTTGCCTTGATTTATGGAACGCCTTTGATTTCTACAACATTTTGTCCGTGTTTCTCGAACGACGACCTGAACGCTTGGATTTTTTATTGAACGACGGCCTGAAAACAAGCCTTGTTGCCTTGATTACTCGAACATGTTGCCTTGAATTATCAAACTACGACCCGAAAACTACCCCCGTAGCCTTTTTATTTCTCGAACGATTCTTTGATTTCTAGAACATGTTGCCTCGTTTTCTCGAAAGACGACCCGAAAGCAAGCCATACGAGGACCTAAGAGCAAGCCATGTGGCCTTTTGATATTTTGAAAACGTTGTCTTTGTTTATCGAATGGCGACCTGAAAAACTGGCCGTGTTGCATTGATTCCTTGAACGATGAGCTTAAAACGAGCCATGTTGCCTTGATAAAGGGCCGAGGAAGCAAGACCTCATCCTACAAAACGATACATGCAAGCCAAAGGATCAAACGAAGAACGCCATGACCCATTAACGACCCCGATCTATATGTTAGTTGGCTAAGGTGCATTCTAAATCCCTTATTATTGATGCATTTGAGGGTATGTCGATAGTAGTTGTAAATTACAGATCCAATAGTGCAGTTTGTATCTTGTACGGAGAAATTCTTTCATTTACGAAACCGAAACAAGCATAAGAAAATGAAACAAAATGAACTCCTTAGAAAAGCACCCATGCATTGGGGTTCGAATACAACCAAACACCGTCGAAGTCACTATACACGATGCATGCCCATATTAAATGAGTATATGTTGCTCTTTGGACATTTTTGACGTCTTATGAGAAAACAAAGTATAATTGGTGGCCCTAGTAAGCGCAAGTCATCGGCTTAGGTTGTTATGTGTTTTTATCGGAGGTTGCGTCACCGTTGTTGGTGAATTACGGCCCGGTCACCGGGTTTTATTATTGTAAGGTCCTTTATCCTTGTCCAATTCGTGCCAAACCGACTTCATTTTGGCGAGTTATAGAGAATTATAGCGTCTGGGATTTTTCGACTCGGCCAAGACTAGATACGGTCAAGATTAACCGGTGATCAGATGACCCAACCCCATGAAACCTGGCCAAAATCAAATTTTGCTCGACAACTCGAAATCCATGCACATTTCCTCGACCACGAAAGAAATTTTTCTAGGCAAATCAATGATTTCGAACAACTTTCATTCAATGAGTTTTTGCTAAATCGGAAGTACAAGACCACCCGGTGACCAAAGATGACCCAACCCGATGAAAGTTAGCCAAAATCACATCTTGCTCGGTAACTCGAAATCCGTGCACATTTTATGGATCACGAAGGAAAACTTACCAGGAAAATCAATGATTTCGAGCAAATTTCGTTCAATGGGTTTTCGGTAATTCGGAAGTACAGGATCGCCCGGTGACCAAAGATGACACAACGCGGTGAAAGTTAGCCAAAATCGCATTTTGCTCGGTAACTCAAAATCCAAGCACATTTTCTCGATCATGAAAAAAATTTTGCCGTGTAAATCAAGGTTTCCGAGCAGCTTTCATTCAATGGGTTTTTGCTAATTCGGAAGTACAAGACCACCCCGTGACCAATGACGACCCAACCCGATGAAAGTTAGCCAAAATCACATCTTGATCGGTAACTCGAAATCCGTGCACATTTTCTCGATCACGAAAGAAAATTTACCAGGTAAATCAATGATTTCGAGCAACTTTCATTGAATGGATTTTTGCCAATTCGAAAGTTAAAGTTCGGTAGTGTGTGTGTACAAGTGTCGAAGCTGCGGTCCCCGGGTAAATACGAACCAAAAACAAATTTTTTTTTATTGAAACATACATTATTCGTGTTAATAAAGAGGCACGCAAAATTTCGTCAAAATCCGACTTTATTTGAGGGAGTTATTGACGTTTTTGCAAAAATTATGCATCCTGGGGGAAATCAATGTCTGTTCCTGTCACCAAGCTCTTTGTGCAATATGTATATATAGGGGAGGGGTGGGAGTGACGCCCCACAGGCGCCCCGAAGCTGGGCGGGCGACCAGCGACGTCGAGGCTGTTACGACCAAGGGCAAGCCAAGGAGGCAAGGTCATCGGCCAAGCTCACCGGTGATATCCAAGTCGTGATTTGCGTTTGCTTGGTGAAACCAGATCGCGACCAGCCACTCCTCGACGAGATTCTCGCAACCGACCCATTTTCACCGATAAAAACCTGATCGCGACCAAAATTGCCCCACGTCGTGCTAGTTGCAAAAAATTATGCATCCAATGGGAAATCAATGTCTGTTCCTGTCACCAAGCTCTTTGTGCAATATGTATATATAGGGGGGACCATGGAGACCGAAGCCACCAGCGAGCATCGAAAAGGCAAGCCCCAAGACACGTGAAGGAATTGTTGGATATAGTGTCTAAGTCCATAACTTTATTTGATATGTACTTGACCCGACCCGGCATGATCCATTTGGGTTGCATGGCATTGCAATACTTGGATAGACTAAATGAGAGAATAAGGCACTTATGATTATTAATATATTATAAGTTCTAATATATTAATAATAGTATTATTTAATTAGTATTGATCAAGTATTAATCTAGTATTAATTTGGTGATCAAAGTGAGACTAATTAAATATATAGGGTTGATTATGACAATCATCAATTCTTTTATGGTGGATTAATGATCCATGGTTTATGGGTTTGGTTATAACCATATGGAGCTCCATGGATAGTCTATGGGAGTTACAAACCCATGGGTCATGAGAAATCAAGAGTCATGACAATTAAGGGCATTCATGTGTAAACCCTAATTGTGACAACACTATAAAAGGAACCCTATGGCTAGCAAAATCGTGACCTAGTGTTACTAGAGAGGGCATAACCGATTTTGAGTGCTAGAAGTATTCTCTCAAGTTATTCCAAGTCTTGTGGTGTTGTGTGAAGCATTTGAGGCACAACATTTGGGGTGCTAGGCTCACAAAGTCTTGAAGGAATCCAAGCAACAACAAGGTATGTATTTCTACTAGTTTTTATGTTTTATGTAAACCCCATGCCATGCTAGCTAGGAAATAACCTTGAAAAAGAAATTTGCATGTATATAGAGAAAACATAGATTCAAGGTTATTAGGGTTGCATGTACACTTAGGAAGTGTTAGAATGCTCAAAAACCCATCAGGAATCCCACCCCCCAACACGTTGCCTTGATTGCTCGAACGACGACCCAAAAACTAGCCCTGTTGGCTTGATTCCTCGAACATGTTGCCTTAATTTGTCGAACGATGACCTGATGACTAGCATTGTTGCCTTGATTTGTCGAACGACGGCCTTGAAACTAGCCCTGTTGCCTTGTTTCCTTGAACTTGTTGCCTTGATTTTTTGAATGATGCCCTGATGACTAGCATTGTTGCCTTGATTTGTCGAACGACGACCTTGAAACTAGCCGTGTTGCCTTGTTTCCTTGAACTTGTTGCCTTGATTTTTTGAATGATGACCTGAAAACTAGCCTCTTGGAGAAACGGGGAGCCATCCGCGTTGCCTTGATTGCTCGAATGACGACCCAAAAACTAGCCTTGTTGCCTTGATTCCTCGAACATGTTGCCTTAATTTTGTCGAATGATGACCTGATGACTAGCATTGTTCCCTAGATTTTTTGAACGACGACCTTGAAACTAGCCCTATTGCCTTGAGCTTGTTGCCTTGATTTTTTGAACGATGACCTGAAGACTAGCCTCTTGGAGAACCGGGGAGCTATCCACATTGCCTTGAGGTATATATAGGGGGGGACCATAGAGACGAAGAAACCACCGAGCACCGATAAGGCAAGCCCCAAGACCCATGAAAGAAGCCCACCCCCAACATGTTACCTTGGTTGCTCGAACGACGACCGGAAAACATGCCATGTTGCCTTGATTAATCGAACTTGTTGCATTAATTTTTCGAACGATGACCTGGTCACAAGCCTTGCTGCCTAGATTTGTCGAACGATGGCCTTGAAAGATGCCTCCCCCAACACGTTGCCTTGTTAACTAGTTCCATGTTGCCTTGATTTGTCCAACACGTTGCCTTGATATGTCGAACGATGTCCTGAAAACTAGCCCCATTCCCTTTATTTCTTGAACGACGACCTGGAAACTAGCCTCGTTACCTTGATTGCTGGAACACGTTGCCTTGTTATCTCTAACGACGACCTGGAAACTTGCATCTTTGCCCTGAATACTCGAACACGTTGCCTTGAAAACATGCCATGATGACCTCAAAACTAGCCTCGCTGCCTTGATTTCTTGAACGATGACCGGAAAACTAGCCACGGTGCCTTGATTTCCCCCGACGTCGTGCGCATACTAAAAAATATGCATCCTCGGGGAAATCAGTGTCTGTTGCCTTGATTTCTTAAACATGTTGGCTTGATTTTTAGAACGATGACCTGAAAACTAGCCTTGCGGCCTTGAATTCTAGGACATGTTGTCTTGATATCTCAAACGGAAGCCTGATTGCTATCCCCATTGCCTTGATGTATATATAGGGGGACCATGGCGATGAAGCCACCATCGAGCACCGACAAGGCAAGCCCAATGAACCGTGAACGAAGCCCACCCCAACATGTTGCCTTGTTTGCTCGAACGACGACGTGAAAACTAGCCTTGTTGCCTTGATTATTCGAACTTGTTGCTTAGATATATTGAACGATGACCTTGAAACTAGGCCTGTTGCCTTTATTGTTGTTGCCTTGATTTTTAGAATGATGACCTGAAAACTAGCCTTGTGGCCTTGGTTTCTAGAACATGATGTCTTGGTATCTCGAATGACGAGCGGAGAGCAATGCCCATTGCCTTGATTTTTCGAACGAAGACCTGAAAAACAAGCCATGTTGCATTGATATCTCGAACCCGATGGCTTGGTTTTTCGAATGAAGGACTTAAAATTTGCCCTGTTGCCTTGATTTCACTAACGATGCTTCGGTTTAAGTAAAATGTTGGCGGCCTTTTTCGGACGACGGCTGAAGGCTGGCGTGTTGCCTTGATCTGACGAACGGTGTCCTAAAATCTTCCCTCATTGCCATGACTTTTAAAACATGTTTCTTGATTTTCTTAAACAACAACCTTAAAACTATCCCCGATGCCTTGATTTACAGAACGAAGACAAGAAAACTAGCCTTGTTGCCTTGAAACCTCGAACATGTTTCCTTGGTTTTTCGACCGACTAACTGAAAACCAGCACCGTTGCCTAGATTTATGGAACGCCTTTGATTTCTACAACATGTTGTCCGAGTTTCTCGAACGACGACCTGAACGCTTGGATTTTTTATTGAACGACGGCCTGAAAACAAGCCTTGTTGCCTTGATTACTCGAACATGTTGCCTTGAATTATCAAACTACGACCCGAAAACTACCCCCGTAGCCTTTTTATTTCTCGAACGATTCTTTGATTTCTAGAACATGTTGCCTCGTTTTCTCGAAAGACGACCCGAAAGCAAGCCATACGAGGACCTAAAAGCAAGCCATGTGGCCTTTTGATATTTTGAAAACGTTGTCTTTGTTTATCGAATGGCGACCTGAAAAACTGGCCGTGTTGCATTGATTCCTTGAACGATGAGCTTAAAACGAGCCACGTTGCCTTGATAAAGGGCCGAGGAAGCAAGACCTCATCCTACAAAACGATACATGCAAGCCAAAGGATCAAACGAAGAACGCCATGACCCATTAACGACCCCGATCTATATGTTAGTTGGCTAAGGTGCATTCTAAATCCCTTATTATTGATGCATTTGAGGGTATGTCGATAGTAGTTGTAAATTACAGATCCAATAGTGCAGTTTGTATCTTGTACGGAGAAATTCTTTCATTTACGAAACCGAAACAAGCATAAGAAAATGCAACAAAATGAACTCCTTAGAAAAGCACCCATGCATTGGGGTTCGAATACAACCAAACACCGTCGAAGTCACTATACACGATGCATGCCCATATTAAATGAGTATATGTTGCTCTTTGGACATTTTTGACGTCTTATGAGAAAACAAAGTATAATTGGTGGCCCTAGTAAGCGCAAGTCATCGGCTTAGGTTGTTATGTGTTTTTATCGGAGGTTGCGTCACCGTTGTTGGTGAATTACGGCCCGGTCACCGGGTTTTATTATTGTAAGGTCCTTTATCCTTGTCCAATTCGTGCCAAACCGACTTCATTTTGGCGAGTTATAGAGAATTATAGCGTCTGGGATTTTTCGACTCGGCCAAGACTAGATACGGTCAAGATTAACCGGTGATCAGATGACCCAACCCCATGAAACCTGGCCAAAATCAAATTTTGCTCGACAACTCGAAATCCATGCACATTTCCTCGACCACGAAAGAAATTTTTCTAGGCAAATCAATGATTTCGAACAACTTTCATTCAATGGGTTTTTGCTAAATCGGAAGTACAAGACCACCCGGTGACCAAAGATGACCCAACCCGATGAAAGTTAGCCAAAATCACATCTTGCTCGGTAACTCGAAATCCGTGCACATTTTATGGATCACGAAGGAAAACTTACCAGGAAAATCAATGATTTCGAGCAACTTTCGTTCAATGGGTTTTCGGTAATTCGGAAGTACAGGATCGCCCGGTGACCAAAGATGACACAACGCGGTGAAAGTTAGCCAAAATCGCATTTTGCTCGGTAACTCAAAATCCAAGCACATTTTCTCTATCATGAAAAAAATTTTGCCGTGTAAATCAAGGTTTCCGAGCAGCTTTCATTCAATGGGTTTTTGCTAATTCGGAAGTACAAGACCACCCCGTGACCAATGACGACCCAACCCGATGAAAGTTAGCCAAAATCACATCTTGATCGGTAACTCGAAATCCGTGCACATTTTCTCGATCACGAAAGAAAATTTACCAGGTAAATCAATGATTTCGAGCAACTTGCATTGAATAGGTTTTTGCCAATTCGAAAGTTAAAGTTCGGTAGTGTGTGTACAAGTGTCGAAGCTGCGGTCCCCGGGTAATTACGGACCAAAAACAAATTTTTTTTATTGAAACATACATTATTCGTGTTAATAAAGAGTCACGCAAAATTTCGTCAAAATCCGACTTAATTTGAGGGAGTTATGGACGTTTTTGCTAAAATTATGCATCCTGGGGGAAGTCAATGTCTGTTCCTGTCACCAAGCTCTTTGTGCAATATGTATATATAGGGGAGGAGTGGGAGTGACGCCCCGAGGGTGGGCGGGCGACCAGCGACGTCGAGGCTGTTACGACCACGGGCAAGCTAAAGAGGCAAGGCCATCGGCCAAGCTCATCGGTGATATCCACGTCGTGATTTGCGTTTGCTTGGTGAAACCAGATCGCGACCAGCCACTCCTCGACAAGATTCTCGCAACCGACCCATTTTCACCGATGAAAAACCTGATCGCGACCAAAATTGCCCCACGTCGTGCTAGTTGCAAAAAATTATGCATCCAATGGGAAATCAATGTCTGTTCCTGTCACCAAGCTCTTTGTGCAATATGTATATATAGGGGGGACCATGGAGACCGAAGCCACCAGCGAGCATCGAAAAGGCAAGCCCCAAGACCCGTGAAGGAATCCCACCCCCAACACGTTGCCTTGATTGCTCGAACGACGACCCAAAAACTAGCCCTGTTGCCTTGATTCCTCGAACATGTTGCCTTAATTTGTCGAACGATGACCTGATGACTAGCATTGTTGCCTTGATTTGTCGAACGACGGCCTTGAAACTAGCCCTGTTGCCTTGTTACCTTGAACTTGTTGCCTTGATTTTTTGAATGATGCCCTGATGACTAGCATTGTTGCCTTGATTTGTCGAACGACGACCTTGAAACTAGCCGTGTTGCCTTGTTTCCTTGAACTTGTTGCCTTGATTTTTTGAATGATGACCTGAAAACTAGCCTCTTGGAGAATCGGGGAGCCATCCGCGTTGCCTTTATTGCTCGAATGACGACCCAAAAACTAGCCTTGTTGCCTTGATTCCTCGAACATGTTGCCTTAATTTTGTCGAACGATGACCTGATGACTAGCATTGTTCCCTAGATTTTTTGAACGACGACCTTGAAACTAGCCCTATTGCCTTGAGCTTGTTGCCTTGATTTTTTGAACGATGACCTGAAGACTAGCCTCTTGGAGAACTGGGGAGCTATCCACATTGCCTTGAGGTATATATAGGGGGGACCATAGAGACGAAGAAACCACCGAGCACCGATAAGGCAAGCCCCAAGACCCATGAAAGAAGCCCACCCCCAACATGTTACCTTGGTTGCTCGAACGACGACCGGAAAACATGCCACGTTGCCTTGATTACTCGAACTTGTTGCATTAATTTTTCGAACGATGACCTGGTGACAAGCCCTGCTGCCTAGATTTGTCGAACGATGGCCTTGAAAGATGCCTCCCCCAACACGTTGCCTTGTTAACTAGTTCCATGTTGCCTTGATTTGTCCAACACGTTGCCTTGATATGTCGAACGATGTCCTGAAAAATAGGCCCCTTCCCTTTATTTCTTGAACGACGACCTGGAAACTAGCCTCGTTACCTTGATTGCTGGAACACGTTGCCTTGTTATCTCTAACGACGACCCGGAAACTTGCATCGTTGCCCTGAATACACGAACATGTTGCCTTGAAAACATGCCATGATGACCTCAAAACTAGCCTTGCTGCCTTGATTTCTTGAACGATGACCGGAAAACTAGCCACGGTGCCTTGATTTCCCCCGACGTCGTGCGCATACTAAAAAATATGCATCCTCGGGGAAACCAGTGTCTGTTGCCTTGATTTCTTGAACATGTTGGGTTGATTTTTAGAACGATGACCTGAAAACTAGCCTTGCGGCCTTGAATTCTAGGACATGTTGTCTTGATATCTCAAACGGAAGCCTGATTGCTATCCCCATTGCCTTGATGTATATATAGGGGGACCATGGCGACGAAGCCACCATCGAGCACCGACAAGGCAAGCCCAATGAACCGTGAACGAAGCCCACCCCAACATTTTGCCTTGTTTGCTCGAACGACGACGTGAAAACTAGCCTTGTTGCCTTGATTATTCGAACTTGTTGCTTAGATATATTGAACGATGACCTTGAAACTAGGCCTGTTGCCTTTATTGTTGTTGCCTTGAATTTTAGAATGATGACCTGAAAACTAGCCTTGTGGCCTTGGTTTCTAGAACATGATGTCTTGGTATCTCGAATGTCGAGCGGAGAGCAATGCCCATTGCCTTGATTTTTCGAACGAAGACCTGAAAAACATGCCATGTTGCCTTGATATCTCGAACCCGATGGCTTGGTTTTTCGAATGAAGGACTTAAAATTTGCCCCGTTGCCTTGATTTCACGAACGATGCTTCGGTTTAAGTAAAATGTTGGCGGCCTTTTTCGGACGACGGCTGAAAACTGGCGTGTTGCCTTGATCTGACGAACGGTGTCCTAAAATCTTCCCTCGTTGCCATGACTTTTAAAACATGTCTTGATTTTCTTAAACAACAACCTTAAAACTATCCCCGATGCCTTGATTTTCGGAACGAAGACAAGAAACCTAGCCTTGTTGCCTTCAAACCCCGAACATTGTTTCCTTGGTTTTTCGACCGACTAACTGAAAAACCAGCACCGTTGCCTTGATTTATGGAACGCCTTTGATTTCTACAACATGTTGTCCGTGTTTCTTGAACGACGACCTGAACGCTTGGATTTTTTATTGAACGACGGCCTGAAAACAAGCCTTGTTGCCTTGATTACTAAAACATGTTGCCTTGAATTATCAAACTACGACCCGGAAACTACCCCAGTAGCCTTTTTATTTCTCGAACGATTCTTTGATTTCTAGAACATGTTGCCTCGTTTTCTCGAAAGACGACCCGAAAGCAAGCCATACGAGGACCTAAAAGCAAGCCATGTGGCCTTTTGATATTTTGAAAACGTTGTCTTTGTTTATCGAATGGCGACCTGAAAAACTGGCCGTGTTGCATTGATTCCTTGAACGATGAGCTTAAAACGAGCCACGTTGCCTTGATAAAGGGCCGAGGAAGCAAGACCTCATCCTACAAAACGATACATGCAAGCCAAAGGATCAAACGAAGAACGCCATGACCCATTAACGACCCCGATCTATATGTTAGTTGGCTAAGGTGCATTCTAAATCCCTTATTATTGATGCATTTGAGGGTATGTCGATAGTAGTTGTAAATTACAGATCCAATAGTGCAGTTTGTATCTTGTACGGAGAAATTCTTTCATTTACGAAACTGAAACAAGCATAAGAAAATGCAACAAAATGAACTCCTTAGAAAAGCACCCATGCATTGGGGTTCGAATACAACCAAACACCGTCGAAGTCACTATACACGATGCATGCCCATATTAAATGAGTATATGTTGCTCTTTGGACATTTTTGACGTCTTATGAGAAAACAAAGTATAATTGGTGGCCCTAGAAAGCGCAAGTCATCGTCTTAGGTTGTTATGTGTTTTTATCGGAGGTTGCGTCACCGTTGTTGGTGAATTACGGCCCGGTCACCGGGTTTTATTATTGTAAGGTCCTTTATCCTTGTCCAATTCGTGCCAAACCGCCTTCATTTTGGCGAGTTATAGAGAATTATAGCGTCTGGGATTTTTCGACTCGGCCAAGACTAGATACGGTCAAGATTAACCGGTGATCAGATGACCCAACCCCATGAAACCTGGCCAAAATCAAATTTTGCTCGACAACTCAAAATCCATGCACATTTCCTCGACCACGAAAAGAAATTTTTCAAGGCAAATCAATGATTTCGAACAACTTTCATTCAATGGGTTTTTGCTAAATCGGAAGTACAAGACCACCCGGTGACCAAAGATGACCCAACCCGATGATAGTTAGCCAAAATCACATCTTGCTCGGTAACTCGAAATCCGTGCACATTTTATGGATCACGAAGGAAAACTTACAAGGAAAATCAATGATTTCGAGCAACTTTCGTTCAATGGGTATTCGGTAATTCGGAAGTACAGGATCGCCCGGTGACCAAAGATGACACAACGCGGTGAAAGTTAGCCAAAATCGCATTTTGCTCGGTAACTTGAAATCCGTGCACATTTTCTCGATCATGAAAGAAATTTTGCCATGTAAATCAAGGTTTCCGAGCAGCTTTCATTCAATGGGTTTTTGCTAATTCGGAAGTACAAGACCACCCGGTGACCAATGACGACCCAACCCGATGAAAGTTAGCCAAAATCACATCTTGATCGGTAACTCGAAATCCGTGCACATTTTCTCGATCACGAAAGAAAATTTACCAGGTAAATCAATGATTTCGAGCAACGATTTCGAGCAACTTTCATTGAATGGGTTTTTGCCAATTCGAAAGTTAAAGTTCGGTAGTGTGTGTGTACAAGTGTCGAAGCTGCGGTCCCCGGGTAATTACGGACCAAAAACAAATTTTTTTTATTGAAACATACATTATTCGTGTTAATAAAGAGCCACGCAAAATTTCGTCAAAATCCGACTTTATTTGAGGGAGTTATGGACGTTTTTGCAAAAATTATGCATCCTGGGGGAAATCAATGTCTGTTCTTGTCACCAAGCTCTTTGTGCAATATGTATCTATAGGGGAGGGGTGGGAGTGACGCCCCACAGGCCCCCCGAAGGTGGGCGGGCGACCAGCGACGTCGAGGCTGTTACGACCAAGGGCAAGCCAAGGAGGCAAGGCCATCGGCCAAGCTCACCGGTGATATCCAAGTCGTGATTTGCGTTTCCTTGGTGAAACCAGATCGCGACCAGCCACTCCTCGACGAGATTCTCGCAACCGACCCATTTTCACCGATGAAAAACCTGATCGCGACCAAAATTGCCCCACGTCGTGCTAGTTGCAAAAAATTATGCATCCAATGGGAAATCAATGTCTGTTCCTGTCACCAAGCTCTTTGTGCAATATGTGTATATTGGGGGGACCATGGAGACCGAAGCCACCAGCGAGCATCGAAAAGGCAAGCCCCAAGACCCGTGAAGGAATCCCACCCCCCAACACGTTGCCTTGATTGCTCGAACGACGACCCAAAAACTAGCCCTGTTGCCTTGATTCCTCGAACATGTTGCCTTAATTTGTCGAATGATGACCTGATGACTAGCATTGTTGCCTTGATTTGTCGAATGACGGCCTTGAAACTAGCCCTGTTGCCTTGTTACCTTGAACTTGTTGCCTTGATTTTTTGAATGATGCCCTGATGACTAGCATTGTTGCCTTGATTTGTCGAACGACGACCTTGAAACTAGCCGTGTTGCCTTGTTTCCTTGAACTTGTTGCCTTGATTTTTTGAATGATGACCTGAAAACTAGCCTCTTGGAGAATCGGGGAGCCATCCGCGTTGCCTTTATTGCTCGAATGACGACCCAAAAACTAGCCTTGTTGCCTTGATTCCTCGAACATGTTGCCTTAATTTTGTCGAACGATGACCTGATGACTAGCATTGTTCCCTAGTTTTTTTGAACGACGACCTTGAAACTAGCCCTATTGCCTTGAGCTTGTTGCCTTGATTTTTTGAACGATGACCTGAAGACTAGCCTCTTGGAGAACTGGGGAGCTATCCACATTGCCTTGAGGTATATATAGGGGGGACCATAGAGACGAAGAAACCACCGAGCACCGATAAGGCAAGCCCCAAGACCCATGAAAGAAGCCCACCCCCAACATGTTACCTTGGTTGCTCGAACGACGACCGAAAAACATGCCATGTTGCCTTGATTACTCGAACTTGTTGCATTAATTTTTCGAACGATGACCTGGTGACAAGCCCTGCTGCCTAGATTTGTCGAACAATGGCCTTGAAAGATGCCTCCCCCAACACGTTGCCTTGTTAACTAGTTCCATGTTGCCTTGATTTGTCCAACACGTTGCCTTGATATGTCGAACGATGTCCTGAAAACTAGCCCCGTTCCCTTTATTTCTTGAACGATGACCTGGAAACTCGCCTCGTTACCTTGATTGCTGGAACACGTTGCCTTGTTATATCTAACGACAACCTGGAAACTTGCATCGTTGCGCTGAATACTCGAACACGTTGCCTTGAAAACATGCCATGATGACCTCAAAACTAGCCTCGCTGCCTTGATTTCTTGAACGATGACCGGAAAACTAGCCACGGTGCCTTGATTTCCCCCGACATCGTGCGCATACTAAAAAATATGCATCCTCGGGGAAATCAGTGGCTGTTGCCTTGATTTCTTGAACATGTTGGTGTTGGATTAGTGTCTAAGGCTGTAACTATATTTGGTAAGTACTTGACCCGGTTATGCATGGTCCTTTTGGGTTGCCTTCACCATAGCAACTTGACAGGATGATTTGTTAAGAGAGAAGAAATATTATTAATATATTATGAGAATAATATATATTTAAGGAATAATAATATTATTTGATTAATATAAGTCATATATTAATTGAGAATTAATTTGGTGACTTAAAGAGGTTAATTGAATAAAGGGCATAAACTGTCAAATGTGTGATAGTTGTATTTTGGGCTATGTATCCTTATGGATATTGGGGTGGACGAAATTTAGGGTTTGGGAACCTTAAATTCGTCCAAGCCTTGTATCTAGAAGGATCTTGGATTGCTTAGGGCCTAAGTCATTCAATTAGGGTTAAAGGAGAAACCCTAATAGCTCATAGTATAAATAGGACCCTTGGGGTGGAGAAATCGGCACTCTTGCAAGCCAAGGAACCCTAGGGCCGATTTCTATCCCTCCTCCCTCTCTCTCAAGATCATCTTCTTGCTAGTTGGTGTTTGTAAGCCATTAGAGGAGTGACAATTGTGACTCTAAGCTCCAAGAAGAAGAAGTATCAAGCAAGTAATTCAAGGTATTCTTTCAGATCTGATTTCATATGATTAGATTCAATATATTACATTAGATCTAGTATTGCAAGTCTTGGATTCAATGCATGTTCAATTAGAGAAACCTAGATCCAAGCAATTAGGGTTTGCATGTGCACATAGGAAAGTTCTTATGGCTCAAACCCATCAGTGGTATCAGAGCTTTGATTGATTTCTATTGAATTGTTGCATTGGTTGATTGCTTGTTGCTTGAAAAATTCGATTTTTGTGAGACTGCCTGATGAACTCGGCGAGTTCCACTGTGGACTCGGCGAGTTCCCCTGTGGACTCGGCGAGTCCATAGAGGTACTCGGCGAGTTCGAGCGTCAGAAGGAGGAAGTTTCGGGATTTCTTGCTGTTTTACTTGAGGATACTTGCCTTAACTGTTTTGGGTCATTAAAATCCGATTTTAATCATATATATGAGTATATTCTTGACCCGATAAAAGATAATTGTCAATTAGTTGAATAATAATTTCCTTATATGATTATAATTGATTATTTGAATTGAATTGGTAAATTGTCTTGCAAGTAATTCTAAATAAGATCAAATTGAGATAATCTAATTTGTTGATTTATATTATTTGCTATTTGATCCTTATGTTTTGAAAAGTTCTAAACTTGTCCTCAAGCTTTGAAATTTTATATTTTATGATTAAATGTTTAATTTGGATAATTTAAATTTCAATCCCTAGAATTTTACAAGTTTAAAATTCAACTCTATACTATTATATTATTACAAGCTTAATATATATATGTATAATTTAAAATGCTAGTCTTACCGTTAGTAGGCCTCATTCACGAAGCCAGTCTATAAGGTGGGTATAAGGTTGCTGCCTATAAAATGGCGCTTAATGGGTGTACATTCACACCTACCGCTTGCTTGACTGGTGGAGGGTCGTTAGCCGAACGGGTAGGATAGGGCAAACCTCCTCTCATTAATAAGTATAATGAATCTATATAAAGTAACTAAACATGTTTTATAAAATTCCCAATCTTACTTACTTTAGGAAAAGTGAATTGATGCAATCCCATGAAATTACACTTTGTACCCTTTCTAAGACATTAATGGAGCGCGTGTGGTTAACCGGCACATTAATTGGGTTCTAAGCAAAGGTGGCAAAGGGTGACACATTGTTTGTTATAGTTCAATGGAGCGTGTGTGGTTAACCAGCACATTGAATAGGTAACTGTAACAGTGGGGGCACCTTGTACATTTGCATGGTTATTCACACCCACTTTGTGATCCTCGGCATCCCAGTCACAAACGAGAGGGGCATATCGAGATTTAAACATGTCATTGAAAGGTTCAATGAATCTCAATGAAATCTAGGAATTCTCAATACATTTAAAACTTAAAGCTTATGTTTTTCATGGTGAAGAATTAGTGAATCGTCATTCACTTACCTCCAAATTATTTGCATGTTGGATTACGGCATCCCTTTTCTAATGTGTAAATAACGTTGTTGGGTCCTAGCCCTAATTTTTCATTTTGGGTGTTAATTAGGGACTTAATCTAATCAAACTTTGTTCTTTCTATTTGAAGATGTCTAACGCAAACAACACAGCTGCTAGCTCATTTCCTCTAATGAGCCTCTGTAAAAAAGTGACATTCGATGGAATGAACTTTAGCGAATGGATAAGATACATTCGCACAATCGCGCGTTACGAGGACAAAGAGTATGTTCTCGATGAGAAACTCGAAAAGATCAATCCAGAAACTGCTACTCCTGAAGAAATGGCTGTCTTTGAGAACCATGAGCGTGATGCAACGAAGGTCCATTGCATCATGATAGCCACAATGAACTCAGAATTCCAAAAGTCCTATGAGGACATGTATCCTTATGAGATGCATCTAGACTTGATGGAGAGGTATCACCAAAGCACGAGGCAAGAGCGCTATGAAATCATAACGAATATGATTACTGCTAAAATGGGAAGTGGAGAGTCTCTTACTGTGCACTTGCAAAAGATGCAAAGGTATGTTGATCGTCTTCACAAGTTGAATGTCAACTTTGGGGAAGATTTGGCTATCGACATTGTTCTTCACTCCTTGCCCTCATGCTACAACCAATTTAGGATGACCTACCACATGAACAAGGAAGAGGTCACCCTAAGTAAACTCCAAGGGCTCCTGAGGACTGCTGAGAGCAACCTCAAGGACAAGTCTGTTGCACCAACTCCCAATCCACCCGTTGCTCCTGTTTTGGCTATTGGGCAGGGAAGGGGCAAGAAGAGGAAGGCTTTTTCAAAGAACCACCACAAAGGAAAGTCCCAAAATGGTTCCTCCTCTAGTGGGACCAAGGTTGATCCTGCTATGCCCAACCCAAACCCAAAGGAGGCAGAGTGCCACCATTGCCACAAAATAGGGCATTGGAAGAGAAGCTGCCCGGAATATCTGCAAGCCATCAAGGATGGGAAGATCAAGCCATCTTTCGCAGGTATTTACACAATTAAATCTAATGATTCATCTCATGCTATTTCTTGGGTTCTTGATACAGGGTGTGGTTACCACATTTGTTCTGATTTGCAGGGACTAGGAAGAAATAGGGATGTGGAGCTTGGAAGAATAAATCTGATCATGGGAAACAGAAGAACGTCACCTGTCACCAAGATTGGAGTGTATTCTTTAGAGCTTAGGAATGGTTTGAATTTAGACTTAAATAATTGTTGCTACTCGCCAGATATGGCAAGAAACATCATTTCTTTTCATGGTTTATTTAAACAAGGATTTAGATATTCGTTTAATAATGAGAATGGTTCGATTTATGCTTATCTAAATGGTGTTTTATATTTTGAAGCAATGCCTTGTAATGGAATTTATGAAACTGTTATGGTTGTAGATAACCTAGGAAATGATGTGTTGTGTATGGATTCTTCCAATGGTATGGATAAAGCATCCTTGTGGCATTGTCGTCTTGGACATGTCAACAAGAAGCGCATAGCCCAACTCCAAAAGGATGGAGTGTTGGAGTCGTTCGACCTTAGGGAAGATGACACGTGCGAATCTTGTTTACTTGGAAAGATGACCAAGTCACCCTTCACTGGCACTTGTGCGAGGGGTGAGGGTTTATTGGATCTCATACATACAGATGTATGTGGACCCTTTAGATCCACCACAAGGGATGCAAATCGCTTCTATGTGACTTTCACAGATGATTATAGCAGATATGGGTATATCTACTTAATCAAGCACAAGTCAGAAACTTTTGAAAAGTTCAAAGAGTTTAAACAAGAAGTGGAGAATCAATTGGGCAGGAAAATCAAGATGCTTCGATCTGATCGAGGTGGAGAGTACCTAAGTCTTGAATTCCACGACTACCTCAAGGAATGTGGAATAGTTCCACAATTGACGCCACCTAGGACACCACAATTGAATGGTGTAGCTGAGAGGCGTAATCGAACCTTGCTAGACATGATTCGTTCCATGATGAGTCGTGCTTCACTACCTATCTCATTCTGGGGGTATGCCTTAGAGACTGTGTAACACCCCGAAAAATACCAGCTAAAAATTTCATTTTTAAATTAGGTTAATTCATAAAAACATCGTTACAAAACATTCATAATATTAATTTATGTCTGAGAACCGGTAACATCATAGTAAAATATTCAGAGTACATCCCAGGAAATCCATAGTGCGGAAAACATGAGAGTGTGTGATATGCCGCTACCGCGCCGGCTCCTTTCCCCTAGCTGAAGAGGTACCTGAAAACAAAACTATAAAACGTAAGCACGAAGCTTAGTGAGTTCCCCCATAATGCCACATACCATGCAATCATATAATGAGTAACTAAGGGATACGGGCCTCGCCCGCACCCATAGAGGTACGGGCCTCGCCCACACTCTACTAGCTAGGAGGTACGGGCCTCGCCCACACTCTACTTTCTGAGAGATACGGGCCTCGCCCACACTCTACTACTAAACCATAACATACAAGTATCACACAGACAACAAGTATAAGCAATTCTATCATACTGACATATAACACAATCAAACTCAGCTATGAGATACGGGCCCCGCCCACACTCTGATACTAACATATCGTCTATACGGGCCGACCTTGGTGCCTTAGACCCGTCCCTACTGGAAGAAAACTCACCTCGAGAGCAGCTGCTGAAAAACCTGCTCAGACTACGCCTGGCTGCCGCACCGGTAATCCCTCCGGCTATAAATCCGTAAACATGGATTAGGTACTCATAAATACCCCTAAGGTCAAATGACTGGTCAAAGTCAACTCCTTGGTCAAAGTCAACCTTCTGATTGACTGGACTCGCCGAGTCCATATGGCGACTCGCCGAGTCCTTCTTTATCTAGCCCGACTCTGACTCATCGGGTCCCTGTTCCCACTCACTGAGTCAGCCTGACTCGCTAGACGGGGTCAACTAACAAACCCGCGACTGGACTCGCCGAGTCCAAGGGGGTGACTCGCCGAGTCCGACGAACAGATCTCACAAATCGCTCCAATCATCCATCGGAACATCAACCTTGGAGATTTGGAGATTCTGGGATTATAGCTACACGTTAAATTGCTAATTCCACGTACGACTACGGAGGGTTGGACCTCCTACACTTAAACCCTTCTTATCCTAGTGACTGATCATATGAATCGCCGAGTTGGAAGAACAACTCGTCGAGTTCAAGGCTATATTCAAAGGACACGCCGAGTTTGAGGAACGACTCGCCGAGTACCATTCAATCTTCATAGGACTCGCCGAGTTGTTTATCCAACTCGCTGAGTCTAAGGCCATCTTCATGGAACTCGCCGAGTGCACTTTGGCACTCGCCGAGTGCCCTTCGACTCTTCACCCATTCTGGCCAAATTTGAGACATGCAACTGATCCAACTCATGGGTCTCAGTTCCTAGGGTCTGGTTATCACATATACACACGAAATCTGGGGGTTTTAAGGCTTGAAGATCAACCATTGGGGACAAAAACGAACCTAAGAGCTAATGAGCAAAGTGAGGGTTTTATTACCTGATTTGATGCCTTCCCCAGAGTAGATTTCGGATCTACCTTCACTTCTGGAACACTCCAACTTCCTCCTTCTTCTTCTAAGCTCCAAAACCTTCTTTGGAAGATCAAAATCACTCAAGAACACTAAAGGAGCTAGGGTTGTTCTCTACTGCTCTCTGGGAGGAAAATGGGACGAAATGGGTGTTTTAGAATGGGTAAAATAGGGTGCAATGTCTGAAAATAGAGTTTCATCAAGACAGGTGGACTCGCCGAGTCCATATGTCGACTCGCCGAGTTCCCAGCTTAAATCCCGTGTCCACCCTGCTGCTACTCGGCGAGTCGGGACGTAGACTCGCCGAGTTCGTGGCAAAAAAATAAGAATAAAACTTAAATAAAATCATACCATGAACCCGGTGTTACAATTCTCCCCCACTTATTTTAGACTTCGTCCTCGAAGTCTGTCGTTCCCTTTCAGAACAGCTCCGGATAATGCTCCATCATCTCATCCGTGGGCTCCCAAGTCCATTCCGAGCCCTTCCGATGCTGCCATTGCACCTTCACCAGCTCCACCCTTTTGTTCCTCAGTTCCTTCGACTTCCGGTCTAGGATAGCCACAGGCCGCTCGATATAATTCAGGCTGTCATCAATCTGGATGTCCTCCAAAGGTACCACTGCTGAATCGTCCACCAGGCACTTCCGCAGCTGGGAGACGTGGAAAGTGCTGTGGATCTGACTGAGTTCGGCTGGCAGATCCAGCCGATATGCCACCTTGCCCACTCGGGCTGCAACCCTAAACGGTCCAATATACCTGGGACCCAACTTCCCCCGTTTCCTGAATCGGATGACGCCCTTCCACGGCGACACTTTCAGGAGAACCATATCCCCGACTTGGAACTCCAGGTCTGATCGGCGCCTATCGACATAACTCTTCTGCCGACTCTGAGCAGTCTGAAGCCTGCTCCGGACCTGCTGAATCTTCTCTGTCGTCTTGAGCACTACTTCGGTGCTCCCCATGACTCTCTGTCCAACCTCGCCCCAACATATCGGGGTCTTGCACTTCCTCCCGTACAACATCTCGAAGGGAGGACAGTCAATACTCGCGTGATAGCTGTTGTTATATGAAAACTCGGCTAAAGGAAGATAGGTATCCCAGCTACCACCGAAGTCTAAAACACACGCCCGCAGCATGTCCTCCAGAGTCTGGATGGTCTGCTCGCTCTGGCCATCCGTCTGTGGGTGAAAGGCTGTACTAAAATGCAAACGAGTACCCAGCTCGTCATGAAACTTCTTCCAGAACCTGGAAGTGAATCGCACATCCCTATCCGAAATCACTGAAACTGGCACCCCGTGCCGTGCCACCACCTCTCTGATGTAGATATCGGCCAATTTCTCGGCCGAGATGCTCTCCTGAATCGGGATAAAGTGGGCGCTCTTGGTCAATCGATCGACGATGACCCATATCGAATCCACTCCCCGCGCGGTCCTGGGAAGCTTGGTGATGAAATCCATCGAGATGTCTTCCCATTTCCACAGCGGGATATCCAACGGCTGCATCTTGCCGTGCGGTCTCTGGTGTTCGGCCTTGACCTTCCTGCAGGTCAGGCACCGCTCAACGTACCATGCTACATCCCGCTTCATGCAAGGCCACCAATAGCCCAGACGAAGATCCCTATACATCTTCGTTGCCCCTGGATGAATGGAGAATCGGGATTTATGCGCCTCCTCCATCAGAACCTGGCGCACGCCTCCGAGGTATAGAACCCACACCCTGCGGTGTAATATCAATAATCCTCTGCTGTCATAGTCGAAGGAGGAAACCTGTCCCACAATCCGCTCACTCTTCCGATGTTCCTCCTTTATAGCCTCCTGCTGAGCCTCCCGGATCCGCTCTAAAAGCGGAGTCACCACTGTCATCCGCATGCAAATATCCCTGATCGGCGCCGCCTTGTGGCTAAGCGCATCGGCCACCACGTTGGCCTTCCCCGGGTGATAAAGGATTTCACAATCATAATCCTTTACCACATCAAGCCACCGACGCTGCCTCATATTCAGATTCGGCTGGTCCATGAGGTACCTCAGACTCTTGTGGTCCGTGTAAATCGTACAGCAAACCCCATAGAGGTAATGACGCCAAATCTTGAGGGCGAACACAACAGCCCCCAACTCCAAATCATGTGTCGGGTAGTTCGCCTCGTGAGGCTTCAGCTGCCTCGACGCGTAGGCGATGACATGCCCTCTCTGCATCAATACCGCGCCCAAACCTGAGATGGACGCATCGCAGTATACAGCAAAATCCTCCATGCCCTTTGGCAAGGCTAAGATTGGCGCCTCGCACAATCTCTGTCTCAGTGTCTCAAATGTTGCCTGCTGCTCAGGCCCCCAATGAAAGACCACATCCTTCCTCGTTAACCTGGTCAGGGGAAATGCTATCTTGGAGAAATCCTGGATGAATCTCCGATAGTAGCCAGCTAATCCTAGGAAACTCCGAATCTCAGATGGAGATTTCGGAACCTCCCATCTCATCACGGCCTCCACCTTGGCCGGATCCACCGAAATCCCATTCTGGTTGACAAGGTGCCCAAGAAACTGCACCTCGCGCAACCAGAACTCACACTTGGAGAACTTAGCATACAAGTTTTCCCTTCTCAAGGTCTCCAAAACCTCCCGCAAATGCTCCTCATGCTGCTCTCGCGTCTTGGAGTAAACCAAGATATCATCTATAAATACTATCACCGACCGGTCTAACATCGGTCTACACACGCGGTTCATGAGGTCCATGAACGCGGCAGGAGCATTAGTGACCCCGAAAGGCATCACCACGAACTCATAGTGGCCATAACGTGTCCGAAATGCCGTCTTCTGCACATCCTCCTCTCTGACCCTCACTTGGTGATACCCTGAACGCAAATCTATCTTGGAGAACCAAGATGCTCCCTGAAGCTGGTCAAAGAGGTCGTCAATCCTCGGGAGTGGGTAGCGGTTCTTCACCGTTACCTTATTCAACTCCCTATAATCGATATACATCCGATGCGACCCGTCCTTCTTCTTCACAAACAGAATCGGGGCTCCCCAGGGTGAACTGCTCGGTCTAATGAATCCCTTGTCTAACAGCTCCTGAAGCTGTGTAGACAACTCCTCCATCTCGGGAGGAGCCAACCGATACGGTGCCTTGGCTATCGGAGCCGCACCAGGGACTAGGTCGATCCTGAACTCCACCTGTCGCTCTGGAGGTATCCCAGGCAGCTCCTCGGGGAATACATCCGCGAACTCTCGTACTACGGGCACATCGCCCATCGTCGCCTTACCCGCCTCCCGGGTGTCCATGACATATGCGACATATCCTGCGCAACCCTGCTGAAGGTGATGGATTTTGAGCAATCTAACACTTCCTAAGTGTACATGCAACCCTAATAACCTTGGATCTATGTTTGTCTAATAATCATGCAAAGTTGAATTCCAAGGTTATATTCCTATCTAGCATACATGGGGAACATTTTTAACTTGAATGAAAGATATAATAACTTACCTTGTTGTTGATTATGATCCTTGAAACCTTGTGAGCCTAACACCCCAAGTGTGATGCCTCAAATGCTTCACACAACACCAAATGCAAAGGAGTAAACTTTGAGAGAATCTTACACTTGCAAAATCGGCTCTAGCCCTCTTGTTTCTTATGTGTCGCCGCTTTTGGTGGAGAATGGGTTTCTTATATAGTGTTGACACATCTAGGGTTACACCATGTAAACCCTAATGTGTCATGACTCTTCATTTCCATGACCCATGGGTTTGTAACTCCCATGAAGCATCCATGGAGCATCCTATGGGTGGAACCCAACTTGATAATCAATGGAGCCTCTTAGCCCACTATATAAGATATGGAAGATTTACATAATCTACCCATATATTTAATTAGTTGTCTTTTGATCACTTAATTAATTCTAAATTAATTCTTGATCAAACTAATTAAATAATATTATTAATATATTAGAACTTATAATATATTAATAAACCATAAGTGTTATTTCTCTTATTTTAGTTTATCCAATTGCATGGGGCCATGCAACCCAAATGGACCATGCCGGGTCAGGTCAAGTACATACCAGAAATAGTTATGGACTTAGACACCTTATCCAACAGTCTCCCACTTGGATAAGTCTAATAACTATAACTGCAATACTTCAGGAACCGATCGGCAATCGTAGCTCTTTCAAGGTCTCTCGGAACTGAGAAGATGATGATACGCCATTTAAGATAAGTGATCATATAATCCTCTGTTCTAGATATCAGCCGGACAAATACATGGAACAGTGTCTTACTTTGTGTCCAGCAGTTTGTTTCCCGATTTCCGATTTGTTTGACATAGAACTCAATTGAACACATCAACTTAGTTCTGACCGGGCCCGGTACATAGGTCAAAACAAAATCATCGAGGGGCCCAGATATCAGCTTCTAATCCAAGAAGGAACAGATAAACTTCGACTCATATGTTTGTTCTACTACTCATTGAATTGTACACAAGAGCACGTTTTATAACATCGAGTTACCAATGCGTTTTCGTATAATCAATGCATAACCAACTCATAAGTAAGAAATCATATATCTAGGTTTGAAGACTTATATGATATTACCGTCTCACGATCACTCGAGATAAATTCCATGAAGTGATTCCAGTGAGCGTGGGTTGAGTCCAATGCTCAGAACTTATGAGCACTCATGAGTGTTGTAGCCATGTCCAACAACTTAGACCACTGCAACCAATCATGACAGTCTTGATTCATACCTACTTCCGACATATGACCGACTGTGGAGGTTCGAATAATATGATATACCAAACATAATTATTCTGGAAGTCAAAACACGCAAAAGAAATATAGTAAACGATCGACAAGAGATAGCAACACTTTACTCATAAATAAAACACCTTTTATTCATCATCTAATGTCAATTACACTTTACAAATTTCAAGGTTATCTAACTACTAAATCTAATATCATCCTTCAGCCCTATGCTCCGAGCATGCTGGAGATGCTTAACCCGAGTCAGTCCCTTCGTGAGGGGATCTGCTGGATTCTCATCCGATGATACCCTCTTTGCCACGAGGAGTCCTTCTTCTATTCGATGTCTGATGAAATGGTATTTTCTGTCGATGTGTCTGGATCTCCCGTGATCCCTTGGTTCCTTGGCTAAGGCAACTGCACTTTCACTATCACAGAAAATTTCCATTGGCTCTTTAATAGCTGGTACAACTCCAAGGTCTCCAATGAAGTTCTTCAGCCATATCGCCTCCTTTGCTGCCTCGCTAGCTGCTATATACTCTGATTCGCAAGTTGAATCAGCCACTGTCTCTTGCTTGGAACTCTTCCAATAAATTGCTCCTCCATTTAAGGTAAAGACCCAGCCTGACTGAGAGCGGAAATTATCCCTATCAGTCTGAAAGCTAGCATCACTATACCCTACAACTCTCAAGTCTTCACTCCCACCGAGGGTAAGGACCCAGTCCTTAGTCCTCCGTAGGTACTTGAGGATATTCTTTACCGCAGTCCAGTGTGCCTTGCCAGGGTTCCCCTGATACCTGCTAACCATGCTCAAAGCAAAGGCTACATCAGGTCGAGTACACGTCATAGCATACATGATCGATCCTACAGCCGAAGCATAAGGTATTCGACTCATTTCTGCTATCTCAGCCTCAGTACTAGGGCTTTGTGTCTTACTCAATCTGGCATTACTCTGGATGGGTAACTCTCCTTTCTTGGAGTCCTGCATGCCGAATCTCTTCAACACCTTATCCAAGTAAGTACTCTGACTAAGTCCAATTAGTCTTTTACTCCGGTCTCTCAAGATCCTTATCCCTAGAATATAGGCAGCTTCTCCTAGGTCCTTCGTAGAGAAACACTTCCCAAGCCAGGACTTAACTTCCTGCAGAGTTGGGATGTCATTTCCTATGAGTAGTATGTCATCCACATACAATACCAAAAAGCTAACTATACTCCCACTAGCCTTGACATATACACAAGATTCATCTTCACTCCTAGAAAAGCCAAATTCTTTGACTTTCTCATCAAAGCAAAGATTCCATCTGCGAGGTGCTTGCTTTAACCCATAAATGGATTTCCCAAGCTTACACACTTTATTAGGGTACTCTGTATTGACAAAACCCTCTGGCTGACTCATGTAAACATCCTCAGCCAACTTTCCATTAAGGAAAGCGGTTTTGACATCCATTTGCCATATTTCATAGTCATGAAATGCAGCTATGGCTAACAGAACCCTAATAGACTTAATCTTGGCCACTGGAGAAAAGGTCTCATCATAATCAACTCCCGGAGTTTGTGAGAAACCCTTTGCAACCAGTCGTGCCTTATAAGTGTGTACATTACCATCCATGTCGGTCTTCTTCTTGAAGATCCATTTGCACCCTATAGTCTTACGACCTGGTACATTCTCAACCAAGTTCCAAACTTGATTGTCATACATGGACTGTATCTCGCTATCCATTGCCTCTTTCCACTTGGCTGACTCAGGGCCTGCCATGGCTTCCGCGTAACTGTTAGGTTCATCCAGACCTATCAGTGTCTCATCACTGATAAGTGTATCACCTTCCGTAGTAATATGGAATCCATAGTAATGCTTAGGTGCATTCCTAACCCTTGTGGAACGCCTCAGAGGTATAGACTTGTCAATTGGCTCAACAGAAGTTTCCTCCTCAAGTTGAGTGCTAGGGTTTGAAGTTCCTTCACCACTTGACTCTTGAATTTCTTCAAGGTCAACTTGCCTCCCACTGTCTCCTTGGCTTATGAACTCTCTCTCTCTTGAAAGAAAGCCCTCCTAGCTACAAAGACCACATTCTCACTAGGTCTGTAGAAGAGGTAACCAAAGGATTTCTGTGGGTAGCCAATGAAAATACACCTCTCACTTCGAGATTCGAGCTTATCATGAGTCTCGCGTCTCACGAAAGCCTCGCAACCCCAAATCTTAATGTGGTCTAGTTTGGGTACTTTACCAGTCCACATCTCATGAGGAGTTTTGGCAACTTTCTTTGTGGGAACTAGATTAAGGATATGGGCGGCAGTCTCTAAGGCATACCCCCAAAATGAGATTGGTAGCGAAGCTCGACTCATCATGGAACGAACCATATCCAACAAGGTTCGATTACGCCTCTCAGCTACACCATTCAACTGCGGTGTCCTGGGAGGTGTCAATTGTGAGACAATCCCACATTCCCTAAGATAGTCGAGGAACTCTGAACTAAGATACTCACCACCTCGATCGGATCGAAGCATCTTAATGTTCCTGCCCAATTGATTCTCGACTTCCTGTTTAAACTCTTTAAACCTCTCAAAAGTCTCTGACTTATGCTTGATTAAGTAGACATATCCATATCTACTGTAATCATCAGTAAAAGTCAAATAATAACGATTAGCATCCCTTGTGGCATGTTTGAAGGGCCCACACACATCCGTGTGTATAAGATCCAAAAAACCTTCACCCCTCTCACAAGAACCTGTGAAGGGTGAGTTTGTCATTTTTCCAAGTAAGCATGATTCACAACTATCATCTGACTTTAGGTCAAATGACTACAATACTCCATCCTTTTGGAGTTGACCTATGCGTTTCTTGCTTATATGTCCAAGACGACAATGCCATAATGATGCTATATCCAAGTTATTATCATTAACAGAATCAATACACAATACATTATTTCCTAAGTTGTCAACCACAGATACAGTTTCATACACACCATCACAAGGTAATGCTTTAAAATAAAGAACATTATTAAAGAAAGCATTAATCGAACCAACTTCATTATCAAATGAAAAGGTGAAACCTTGTTTATACAATGCATGAAAGGAAATAATATTTCTTGCCATTTCTGGCGAATAACAACATTTATTCAAATCTAAACTAAACCCACTACTTAGCGATAAAGTATAAACTCCAATCTTGGTGACAAGTAAAGCTTTCCTATTCCCCATGATTAAGTTTATTCTTCCATGCTCCACATTCTCACTTCTTCTTAGTCCCTGCAAATCAGAACAGATATGAATACCACAACCGGTATCAAGGACCCAAGAGTTAGAATGGGGTGAGTTATTAGATAAGATAGTGTAAATACCTGCATGGTTGGGTTTAACTTTCCCATCCTTCACATCTTGCTGGTACTTTGGGCAGTTCCGCTTCCAATGTGACTTTTCATGGCAATAGAAGCATTCAGCCTCTTTAGGGTCAGAAGAAGGAGTGACAAAACCTTTCTTGGTTCCACTTGAAGAAGAGCCATCAAGGGTCCTATCCTTGGTACCCTTCGAAGAGCTCTTCCTCTTCTTCCCTCTACCTTTCCCGATTGCCAAAACCGGGGCGGAGTTTGGAGTAGGAGTGTTAACAACCGACTTACCCTTAAGACCTGTTTCTGCGGTCTTGAGGAGTCCCTGAAGTTTGCTGAGTGTGACCTCTTCCTTATTCATGTGATATGTCATGCGGAATTGATCATAGCACGATGGTAAGGAGTGTAAAATGATATCTATTGCAAGCTCCTCAGGGAAGTTCACATTAAGCTTCAGCAACCGATCCACATACCTTTGCATTTTCTGCATGTGGCTCATGACGGATTCCCCGTCCTTCATCATGGTTGTTATGATAGAGCATATGATTTAATACCTCTCTTGTCGTGCACTTTGATGGTATCTTTCCATCAGATCTTGGTGCATTTCAAAAGGGTAGAAGTCCTCATAGGACTTTTGGAGTTCCGCTGTCATGGTGGCCAACATGATGCATGCCACTTTTGTAGCATCCCTTTCATGTGCCCGGAAGTTAGCGATCTCCTGGGGAGTTGCAGTGGTCTCATCAATCTCCTTAAGCTCCTTGTCAAGGACATATTCTTTGTCCTCGTAGCGGGTAATCATCCTGATGTTTCTGATCCATTCATTGAAGTTGGATCCATCAAAAGTGACTTTCCCACACAAGTTCATAAGGGTAAAGGAGCCATTAGGATTAGAGCCAGAAGCAGCATTGTTTGAAGACATCTGAAAGAAGAGGACAAGATTAGTTTAGATATTAAGAGAGTCCTTAATAAAACACCCAAATGTAATATTAAGGCTAGGATCCAATCACAATATATTATAACTTAGAAGAGGTATGCCGTAATCCAAGCTATAACATATTTGAAAGGTAGGTGAATGACGATTCACCAATTTCCACCATGAAAAACGAAATAAAAATATTAGGTTTTTAATTGGTTCTTAGAAATTCCTAGATTCTTTTGAGATTCAATGAACTTTTCAAAGGCATGTTTCAATCTCGAGTGTGCCCTCCAAGTTTTGTGACTGGGATACCGAGGATCATAAAACGAGGTGTGAAGTAACCATGCAAATCACTTGGTACCCTCAAGGTTTATCACTCAATCGATGTGCCGGTAAACCACACAAGCTCCACCGATGCTATGGTAAACCTTAAGTCACCCTTTACCTACCTTGTTAAGTCCAAGTTAGTGTGCCGGTTAACCACACACGCTCCACCAACGACTTAAACAAAGTGTAAAGTGTAATTTCATGGATTAGCACCTTATTCACATTTTCCTAAAGTAACTAAGATTGGGAATTTAATAAAAGCATTTAGTTACTTTATAATATTCATCATACTTTTAATGAGAATTTATAAGTCCTTGTCTTACCCGTTCGGCTAACGACCCTCCACCGATCAAGGAAGCGGTGGGTGAGAGTGGACACCCATTAAGTTGCCATTTTATAGGCAACAACCTTATACCCCCCTTATAGACCGGCTTCGTGAATGAGGCGTACTAGCGGTAAGACGACTTGACGTTATACATATATATATTAGTAACTTATAATATTATAAAGTATAAGGGTTGAATTTTAACTTTTAAAATTCTAAGGGTTGGAACTAAAGTTTTAATCAAGACTTTACATGTTCCAAAACTTGAGGGCAAGTTTTGTAAACTTCCAAAACTTGTAATTTTAATAATTGCCATTGTAAATGGATTAGCATAAACATTACACCATCTAAAACAAGCTTTAAAACATTAAAACAGTTTAGGGTAATGTTTCTAGTCCATTTCCAGCAACAAATGTGCAAACTTTCATACGAGCAGAAAACAGAAAAACGATTTTTTTTCAAGCTGTTTGCACACAAAAAAAACAACAAACAAACCTAGGCTCTGATACCACTGATGGATTTTGAGCATTCTAACACTTCCTAAGTGTACATGCAACCCTAATTACCTTGGATCTATGTTTGTCTAATAATCATGCAAAGTTGAATTCCAAGGTTATATTCCTATCTAGCATACATGGGGAACATTTTTAACTTGAATGAAAGATAGAATAACTTACCTTGTTGTTGATTATGATCCTTGAAACCTTGTGAGCCTAACACCCCAAGTGTGATGCCTCAAATGCTTCACACAACACCAAATGCAAAGGAGTAAACTTTGAGAGAATCTTACACTTGCAAAATCGGCTCTAGCCCTCTTGTTTCTTATGTGTCGCCGCTTTTGGTGGAGAATGGGTTTCTTATATAGTGTTGACACATCTAGGGCTACACCATGTAAACCCTAATGTGTCATGACTCTTCATTTCCATGACCCATGGGTTTGTAACTCCCATGAAGCATCCATGGAGCATCCTATGGGTGGAACCCAACTTGATAATCCATAGAGCCTCTTAGCCCACTATATAAGATATGGAAGATTTACATAATCTACCCATATATTTAATTAGTTATCTTTTGATCACTTAATTAATTCTAAATTAATTCTTGATCAAACTAATTAAATAATATTATTAATATATTAGAACTTATAATATATTAATAAACCATAAGTGTTTTATCTCTTATTTTAGTTTATCCAATTGCATGGTGCCATGCAACCCAAATGGACCATGCCGGGTCGGGTCAAGTACATACCAGAAATAGTTATGGACTTAGACACCTTATCCAACAGAAGGTAATGCCTTGCCCTCACTGCCGAACAGAAGGCTGGCCCTCGCTGTGATCTCTCACCCTGAATTACTAACTCTCCCCCACTTGGGGCTCTGACTCGTACTAACTGTTGCGCGCAATCTATCACTGCCCCATTGGGACTCAGCCAATCCATACCAATAATGACCTTGTTTCCCTGCAATGGAATGGGAACTAGGTCAACCAAATACCGCTCTTCGAACAACCTTAACACACAATCTCGGAAGACCTCTGATGCTCGCACCGACCGGTCGTCCGCAATCTCGACCTCTAAAGGGCAATCCAACATGCCCGAGGACTCAGGAAACTTCTTGCTAAGTGAAAGAGAAACAAAGGATCGGGTAGCCCCCGAATCAAACAATACCTGGACTGGAATACCGTTCACATGGAACGATCCTAAACGTATATACACAGAGCACATGTCAATATCGTAAATCTCATATAAATAGGTCAGAGGGAAAGAATCATACCCATCACCACATCGGGTGCAGCGCGTGCCTCCTCGGCTGTCAGCTGAAATGCCCGGCTCCTCACCACCGGAGCCTCTGCCTTGCCCTTCCGGCCATCTGTAATCCGCAGGGTCGCTGGAGATGGCGCCTGTACTGACGCTGCTGCTGTCAACTGGGGGCAGTTGGCCCTCTTGTGGCCCCTCTGGTTGCAGTGGAAACACAGCAACTCAGATGTCTGAATAACCGGAGCAGGGGCAGTACAATCCCTGCTGAAGTGTCCCGTCTTGCCGCACCTGTAACAGCCTGTCGATCCTAATCTACACGCTCCCTCGTGCGACCTGCCGCACTTCCTGCAGCGGCCCGGTCCTGAATGGCCTTTCGGCCTACCATCTGATCCCTTGGGCTTCTTTCCCGAAGCCCCTATCGTCTGTCCCTCCTCTGCCTTCCTCTTCCGAATGTGCTCCAGATCTATCTCCCTCTCCCTCGCCCTAGCAATCATAGAATCCAGGGTAGGGCAAGCTGAAAAACTGACATGCTCCCGAATGTCAGCTCGCAACATGTCATGGTAGCGGGTCCTCCTCATATCCTCATCACCTGCATACTGGGGCACCAGTAACGCCCTCTCCCGGAACTTGGTAGTGATCTCCGCCACTGTCTCTGTCGTCTGCCTCATATCCAAGAACTCCCATGCCAACTGCTGGAGTTCCACCGTAGGCGCGAACTCCGCCCTGAATCGTGTCACAAAGTCCGGCCATGTCATAACCTCAATGGCCGCGGCTCCCAAAGAGTCACAAACCGACTCCCACCAATCTCTAGCTCTGTCACGTAGACACCCTGCTGCAAATCATACCTTCGACCCCTCGGGGCAGAAGCTGATCAGCTGTGCAGACTCAAGGTCTGCAATCCATCGTCTGGCAGCAATGGGGTCCTTCGCCCCATGGAAATCTGATGCACCACTGCCCCTGAAGTCCTTAAAGGACAGTGTGCGTGGTCCTGACTGGCTAGCTGCCATATCACTCCTGAACGCCCTGAGACGATCCTCCATCAACTCTACAATACCCTCCTTGATCGACCCGAAGATGATGGGAGTCGACTCAAGGATGCCCCTGGTAATCTCTGACGCAATGAACTCGTGTAGACCCTCATCAACTGGTTCGGACCCTGAACCCGAACCCGATCCTGATCCTGAGCCTCCCGCTCCCTGTCGTGTGGTCACCATGCTGCAAAACATAACATAACCACCATTATACTATATTCCACTAACGAGGCTCACATTCATATCACAAGTTCCCGGTCTCGTCTAGGCCCTTTTTGAATCGAGTATGGATCCTCCGCTTTCAGTAGTACGGGCCCATACTACCTTCCACGTCTATCCGTACTTTCCTCAAGAATTGCCTCAACTCAACCAAGTCCTTTCTACTAATACTGCGGTTCTCGTGCTACTCTCGCCCTAAGTAATCACCATCCCACTCTCTGCCATCAGCTGCACAAGAGGTCCCTGCTTTCTTTCCCTAACTAGCTCGCGAATACTATTACATATTATTCAGAGTAGATAATTATTCGAATGAGAGGTCCTACCCTACAACGGTTGGACTCAAACAAGAGCTGCGAAATAGGGCTAGACCCAACCTCCTGAAATTATTTAATCCTTGCAATATGTAACTTAGCATATTCGTTAACTAGTTAGTGACAGACAACTGGAACTCCTAATAGCACAAAGCAAGCAGCATTCGGGCATTGTGTACACATAATCAAGTATATACTACTCTGGCTATCATACTGACTGATCTGTACTAGCATGCAACTCTCAAAAAGCCGAAACACATAAAGCAGGCACATAAGGCATCATTCCTAGATCCTTTGTAACATCCCAAAAATACCAGCTAAAAATTTCATTTTTAAATTAGGTTAATTCATAAAACATCGTTACAAAACATTCATAATATTAATTTATGTCTGAGAACCGGTAACATCATAGTAAAATATTCAGAGTACATCCCAGGAAATCCACAGTGCGGAAAACATGAGAGTGTGTGATATGTCGCTACCGCGCCGGCTCCTTTCCCCTAGCTGAAGTGGTACCTGAAAACAAAACTATAAAACGTAAGCACGAAGCTTAGTGAGTTCCCCCATAATGCCACATACCATACAATCATATAATGAGTAACTAAGGGATACGGGCCTTGCCCACACCCATAGAGATACGGGCCTCGCCCACACTTTACTTTCTGAGAGGTACGGGCCTCGCCCACACTCTGCTATCCATGGAGATACGGGCCTCGCCCACACTCCGCTACTAAACCATAACATACAAGTATCACACAGACAACAAGTATAAGCAATTCTATTATACTGGCATATAAGACAATCAAACTCAGCTATGAGATACGGGCTCCGCCCACACTCCGATACTAACATATCGTCTATACGGGCCGGCCTTGGTGCCTTAGACCCGTCCCTACTGGAAGGAAACTCACCTCGAGAGTAGCTGCTGAAAAACCTGCTCAGACTACGCCTGGCTGCCGCACCGGTAATCCCTCCGGCTATAAATCCGTAAACATGGATTAGGTACTCATAAATACCCCTAAGGTCAAATGACTGGTCAAAGTCAACTCCTTTGTCAAATTCAACCTTCTGATTGACTGGACTCGCCGAGTCCATATGGCGACTCCGAGTCCTTCTTTATCTAGCCCGACTCTGACTCATCGGGTCCCTGGTCCCACTCACTGAGTCAGCCTGACTCGCTAGACGGGGTCAACTAACAAACCCACGACTGGACTCGCCGAGTCCAAGGGGGTGACTCGCCGAGTCCGACGAACAGATCTCACAAATCGATCCAATCTTCCATCGGAACATCAACCTTGGAGATTTGGAGATTCTGGGACTATAGCTACACGTTAAATTGCTAATTCCACGTGCGACTACGGAGGGTTGGACCTCCTACACTTAAACCCTTCTTATCCTAGTGACTGATCATATGACTCGCCGAGTTGGAAGAACAACTCGTCGAGTTCAAGGCTATATTCAAAGGACACGCCGAGTTTGAGGAACGACTCGCCGAGTACCAGACAATCTTCATAGGACTCGCCGAGTTGTTTATCCAACTCGCCGAGTCTAAGGCCATCTTCATGGAACTCGCCGAGTGCACTTTGGCACTCGCCGAGTGCCCTTCGACTCTTCACCCATTCTGGCCAAATTGGAGACATGCAACTGATCCAACTCATGGGTCTCAGTTCCTAGGGTCTGGTTATCACATATACACACGAAATCTGGGGGTTTTAAGGCTTGAAGATCAACCATTGGGGACAAAAACGAACCTAAGAGCTAATGAGCAAAGTGAGGGTTTTATTACCTGATTTGATGCCTTCCCCAGAGTAGATTTCGGATCTACCTTCACTTCTGGAACACTCCAACTTCCTCCTTCTTCTTCTAAGCTCCAAAACCTTCTTTGGAAGATCAAAATCACTCAAGAACACTAAAGGAGCTAGGGTTGTTCTCTACTGCTCTCTGGGAGGAAAATGGGACGAAATGGGTGTTTTAGAATGGGTAAAATAGGGTGCAATGTCTGAAAATAGAGTTTCATCAAGACAGGTGGACTCGCCGAGTCCATATGTCGACTCGCCGAGTTCCCAGCTTAAATCCCGTGTCCACCCTGCTGCTACTCGGCGAGTCGGGACGTAGACTCGCCTAGTTCATGGCAAAAAAATAAGAATAAAACTTAAATAAAATCATACCATGAACCCGGTGTTACAATTCTCCCCCACTTATTTTAGACTTCGTCCTCGAAGTCTGTCGTTCCCTTTCAGAACAGCTCCGGATAATGCTCCATCATCTCATCCGCGGGCTACCAAGTCAATTCCGAGCCCTTCCGATGCTGCCATTGCACCTTCACCAGCTCCACCCTTTTGTTCCTCAGTTCCTTCGACTTCTGGTCTAGGATAGCCACAGGCCGCTCGATATAATTCAGGCTGTCATCAATCTGGATGTCCTCCAAAGGTACCACTGCTGAATCGTCCACCAGGCACTTCCGCAGCTGGGAGACGTGGAAAGTGCTGTGGATCTGACTGAGTTCGGCTGGCAGATCCAGCCGATATGCCACCTTGCCCACTCGGGCTGCAACCCTAAACGGTCCAATATACCTGGGACCCAACTTGCCCCGTTTCCTGAATCGGATGACGCCCTTCCACGGCGACACTTTCAGGAGAACCATATCCCCGACCTGGAACTCCAGGTCTGATCGGCGCCTATCGGCATAACTCTTCTGCCGACTCTGAGCAGTCTGAAGCCTGCTCCGGACCTGCTGAATCTTCTCTGTCGTCTTGAGCACTACTTCGGTGCTCCCCATGACTCTCTGTCCAACCTCGCCCCAACATATCGGGGTCCTGCACTTCCTCCCGTACAACATCTCGAAGGGAGGACAGTCAATACTCGCGTGATAGCTGTTGTTATATGAAAACTCGGCTAAAGGAAGATAGGTATCCCAACTACCACCGAAGTCTAAAACACACGCCCGCAGCATGTCCTCCAGAGTCTGGATGGTCCGCTCGCTCTGGCCATCCGTCTGTGGGTGAAAGGCTGTACTAAAATGCAGACGAGTACCCAGCTCGTCATGAAACTTCTTCCAGAACCTGGAAGTGAATCGCACATCCCTATCCGAAATCACTGAAACTGGCACCCCGTGCCGTGCCACCACCTCTCTGATGTAGATATCGGCCAATTTCTCGGCCGAGATGCTCTCCTGAATCGGGATAAAGTGGGCGCTCTTGGTCAATCGATCGACGATGACCCATATCGAATCCACTCCCCGCGCGGTCCTGGGAAGCTTGGTGATGAAATCCATCGAGATGTCTTCCCATTTCCACAGCGGGATATCCAACGGCTGCATCTTGTCGTGCGGTCTCTGGTGTGCGGCCTTGACCTTCCTGCAGGTCAGGCACCGCTCAACGTACCATGCTACATCCCGCTTCATGCAGGGCCACCAATAGCCCAGACGAAGATCCCTATACATCTTCGTTGCCCCCGGATGAATGGAGAATCAGGATTTATGCGCCTCCTCCATCAGAACCTGGCGCACGCCTCCGAGGTATGGAACCCACACCCTGCGGTGTAATGTCAATAATCCTCTACTGTCATAGTCGAAGGAGGAAACCTGTCCCACAATCCGCTCACTCTTCCGATGTTCCTCCTTTATAGCCTCCTGCTGAGCCTCCCGGATCCGCTCTAAAAGCGGAGTCACCACTGTCATCCGCATGCAAATATCCCTGATCGGCGCCGCCTTGCGGCTAAGCGCATCGGCCACCATGTTGGCCTTCCCCGGGTGATAAAGGATTTCACAATCATAATCCTTTACCACATCAAGCCACCGACGCTGCCTCATATTCAGATTCGGCTGGTCCATGAGGTACCTCAGACTCTTGTGGTCCGTGTAAATCGTACAGCGAACCCCATAGAGGTAATGACGCCAAATCTTGAGGGCGAACACAACAGCCCCCAACTCCAAATCATGTGTCGGGTAGTTCACCTCGTGAGGCTTCAGCTGCCTCGACGCGTAGGCGATGACATGCCCTCTCTGCATCAATACCGCGCCCAAACCTGAGATGGACGCATCGCAGTATACAGCAAAATCCTCCATGCCCTTTGGCAAGGCTAAGATTGGCGCCTCGCACAATCTCTGTCTCAGTGTCTCAAATGCTGCCTGCTGCTCAGGCCCCCAACGAAAGACCACATCCTTCCTCGTTAACCTGGTCAGGGGAAATGCTATCTTGGAGAAATCCTGGATGAATCTCCGATAGTAGCCAGCTAATCCTAGGAAACTCTGAATCTCAGATGGAGATTTCGGAACCTCCCATCTCATCACGGCCTCCACCTTGGCCGGATCCACCGAAATCCCGTTCTGGTTGACAAGGTGCCCAAGAAACTGCACCTCGCGCAACCAGAACTCACACTTGGAGAACTTAGCATACAAGTTCTCCCTTCTCAAGGTCTCCAAAACCTCCCGCAAATGCTCCTCATGCTGCTCTCGCGTCTTGGAGTAAACCAAGATATCATCTATAAATACTATCACCGACCGGTCTAACATCGGTCTACACACGCGGTTCATGAGGTCCATGAACGCGGCAGGAGCATTGGTGAGCCCGAAAGGCATCACCACGAACTCATAGTGGCCATAACGTGTCCGAAATGCCGTCTTCTGCACATCCTCCTCTCTGACCCTCACCTGGTGATACCCTGAACGCAAATCTATCTTGGAGAACCAAGATGCTCCCTGAAGCTGGTCAAAGAGGTCGTCAATCCTCGGGAGTGGGTAGCGGTTCTTCACCGTTACCTTATTCAGCTCCCTATAATCGATACACATCCGATGCGACCCGTCCTTCTTCTTCACAAACAGAATCGGGGCTCCCCAGGGTGAACTGCTCGGTCTAATGAATCCCTTGTCTAACAGCTCCTGAAGCTGTGTAGACAACTCCTGTATCTCGGGAGGAGCCAACCGATACGGTGCCTTGGCTATCGGAGCCGCACCAGGGACTAGGTCGATCCTGAACTCCACCTGTCGCTCTGGAGGTATCCCAGGCAGCTCCTCGGGGAATACATCCGCGAACTCTCGTACTACGGGCACATCGCCCATCGTCGCCTTACCCGCCTCCCGGTTGTCCATGACATATGTGACATATCCTGCGCAACCCTGCTGAAGGTAACGCCTTGCCCTCGCTGCCGAACAGAAGGTTGGCCCTCGTTGTGATCTCTCACCCTGAATTACTAACTCTCCCCCACTTGGGGCTCTGACTCGTACTAACTATTGCGTGCAATCTATCACTGCCCCATTGGGACTCAGCCAATCCATACCAATAATGACCTTGTTTCCCCGCAATGGAATGGGAACTAGATTAACCAAATACCGCTCTTCAAACAACCTTAACACACAATCTCGGAAGACCTCTGATGCTCGCACCGACCGGTCGTCCGCAATCTCGACCTCTAAAGGGCAATCCAACATGCTCGAGGACTCAGCAAACTTCTTGCTAAGTGCAAGAGAAACAAAGGATCGGGTAGCCCCCGAATCAAACAACACCTGGACTGGAATACCGTTCACATGGAACGATCCTGAACGTATATACACAGAGCACATATCAATATCATAAATCTCATATAAATAGGTCAGAGGGAAAGAATCATACCCGTCACTACTTCGGGTGCAGCGCGTGCCTCCTCGGCTGTCAGCTGAAATGCCCGGCTCCTCACCACCGGAGCCTCTGCCTTGCCCTGCCGGCCACCTGTAATCCGCAGGGTCGTTGGAGCTGGCGCCTGTACTGGCGCTGCTGCTGTCAACTGGGGGCAGTTGGCCCTCTTGTGGCCCCTCTGGTTGCAGTGGAAACACAGCAACTCAGATGTCTGAATAATCGGAGCAGGGGCAGTACAATCCCTGCTGAAGTGTCCTGTCTTACCGCACCTGTAGCAACCTGTCGATCCTAACCTACACGCTCCCTCGTGCGACCTGCCGCACTTCCTGCAGCGGCCCGGTCCTGAATGGCCTTTCGGCCTACCATCTGATCCCTTGGGCTTCTTTCCCGAAGCCCCTATCGTCTGTCCCTCCTCTGCCTTCCTCTTCCGGATGTGCTCCAGATCTATCTCCCTCTCCCTCGCCCTAGCAATCATAGAATCCAGGGTAGGGCAAGCTGAAAAACTGACATGCTCCCGAATGTCGGCTCGCAACATGTCATGGTAGCGGGTCCTCCTCATATCCTCATCACCTGCATACTGGGGCACCAGTAACACCCTCTCCCGGAACTTGGCAGTGATCTCCGCCACTGTCTCTGTCGTCTGCCTCATATCCAAGAACTCCCGTGCCAACTGCTGGAGCTCCACCGCAGGCGCGAACTCCGCCCTGAATCGTGTCACAAAGTCCGGCCATGTCATAGCCTCAATGGTCGCGGCTCCCAAAGAGTCACAAACCGACTCCCACCAGTCTCTAGCCCTGTCACGTAGACACCCTGCTGCAAATCGTACCTTCGACCCTTCGGGGCAGAAGCTGATCAGCTGTGTAGACTCAAGGTCTGCAATCCATCGTCTGGCAGCAATGGGGTCCTTCGCCCCATGGAAATCTGATGCACCACTGCCCCTGAAGTCCTTAAAGGACAGCGTGCGTGATCCGGACTGGCTAGCCGCCATATCACTCCTGAACGCCCTGAGACGATCCTCCATCAACTCTACAATACCCTCCTTGATCGACCCGAAGATGATGGGAGTCGACTCAAGGATGCCCCTGGTAATCTCTGACGCAATGAACTCGCGTAGACCCTCATCAACTGGTTCGGACCCTGAACCCGAACCCGATCCTGATCCTGAGCCTCCCGCTCCCTGTCATGTGGTCACCATGCTGCAAAACATAACATAACCACCATTATACTATATTCCACTAACGAGGCTCACATTCATATCACAAGTTCCCGGTCTCGTCTAGGCCCTTTTTGAATCGAGTACGGATCCTCCGCTTTCAGTAGTACGGGCCCATACTACCTTCCACGTCTATCCATACTTTCCTCAAGAATTGCCTCAACTCAACCAAGTCCTTTCTACTAATACTGCGGTTCTCGTGCTACTCTCGCCCCAGGCTTGCCCTAGGGAAATCTCTGACTCTACCCAAACCAGTCCTCGGCTGCTGAAGGCCTCCTTGTAATGCCAATTAGCCATCACCTGAATACCATCACATGTGACGAGGCTCAGATAATCCTTCGAGTAAGAGACTCGTCCCTATAACGGTTAGACTCAAACGAGAGTTGCGCAATAGGTCCAAATCCAATACTCTTAGATTATTCAACCCTGATCACATGTGACGTGACGTATTCACATAATGGCTAACTCCCATCACTCCGAGCCCCACTAAGCACGAAGCAAACAGCATTCGGACACAGGAAACTACTCAAGCAAATCTATCCTCATAACGAGAAATCTCATGCTACTCTCGCCCTAAGTAATCGCCATCCCACTCTCTGCCATCAGCTGCACAAGAAGTCCCTGCTTTCCTTCCCTAACTAGCTCGTGAATACTATTACATATTACTCAGACTAGATAATTCTTCGAATGAGAGGTCCTACCCTACAACGGTTGGACTCAAACAAGAGCTGCGAAATAGGGCTAGACCCAACCTTCTGAAATTATTTAATCCTTGCAATATGTAACTTAGCATATTCGTTCACTAGTTAGTGAAAGACGACTAGAACTCCTAATAGCACAAAGCAAGCAGCATTCGGGCATTGAGTACACATAATCAAGTATATACTACTCTGGCTATCATACTGACCGATCTGTACTAGCATGCAATTCTCAAAAAGCCGAAACACATAAAGCAGGCACATAAGGCATCATTCCTAGATCCTTAGTCCTATTCTAGCATGCTGTTCTATTGAAACTGAAACTGATAATCATAACGTAAACTTGTATGGGTACTTTGGGGAAAACTTACTTGAGCTCGGCCGGTCGCGCACATCACACACCTTTTTCTTTTTAGAAACCTCTTTTACTTAGTCTTTAGAAAATCATTTCTTTATAAAAATCTTTAAATCCCTCGATTTGAGTCCAGACACCCCCGAAGGTGTCTCCGAATCCCTCAAACCAGGGCTCTGATACCAACTTGTAACATCCCAAAAATACCAGCTAAAAATTTCATTTTTAAATTAGGTTAATTCATAAAACATCGTTACAAAACATTCATAATATTAATTTATGTCTGAGAACCGGTAACATCATAGTAAAATATTCAGAGTACATCCCAGGAAATCCATAGTGCGGAAAACATGAGAGTGTGTGATATGTCGCTACCGCGCCGGCTCCTTTCCCCTAGCTGAAGAGGTACCTGAAAACAAAACTATAAAACGTAAGCACGAAGCTTAGTGAGTTCCCCCATAATGCCACATACCATACAATCATATAATGAGTAACTAAGGGATACGGGCCTCGCCCACACCCATAGAGATACGGGCCTCGCCCACACTTTACTTTCTGAGAGGTACGGGCCTCGCCCACACTCTGCTATCCATGGAGATACGGGCCTCGCCCACACTCCGCTACTAAACCATAACATACAAGTATCACACAGACAACAAGTATAAGCAATTCTATCATACTGGCATATAACACAATCAAACTCAGCTATGAAATACGGGCTCCGCCCACACTCCGATACTAACATATCGTCTATACGGGCCGGCCTTGGTGCCTTAGACCCGTCCCTACTGGAAGGAAACTCACCTCGAGAGTAGCTGCTGAAAAACCTGCTCAGACTACGCCTGGCTGCCGCACCGGTAATCCCTCCGGCTATAAATCCGTAAACATGGATTAGGTACTCATAAATACCCCTAAGGTCAAATGACTGGTCAAAGTCAACTCCTTGGTCAAAGTCAACCTTCTGATTGACTGGACTTGCCGAGTCCATATGGCGACTCGCCGAGTCCTTCTTTATCTAGCCCGACTCTGACTCATCGGGTCCCTGTTCCCACTCACTGAGTCAGCCTGACTCGCTAGACGGGGTCAACTAACAAACCCGCGACTGGACTCGCCGAGTCCAAGGGGGTGACTCGCCGATTCCGACGAACAGATCTCACAAATCGCTCCAATCTTCCATCGGAACATCAACCTTGGAGATTTGGAGATTCTGGGACTATAGCTACATGTTAAATTGCTAATTCCACGTGCGACTACGGAGGGTTGGACCTCCTACACTTAAACCCTTCTTATCCTAGTGACTGATCATATGACTCGCCGAGTTGGAAGAACAACTCGTCGAGTTCAAGGCTATATTCAAAGGACACGCCGAGTTTGAGGAACGACTCGCCGAGTACCAAACAATCTTCATAGGACTCGCCGAGTTGTTTATCCAACTCGCCGAGTCTAAGGCCATCTTCATGGAACTCGCCGAGTGCACTTTGGCACTCGCCGAGTGCACTTTGGCACTCGCCGAGTGCCCTTCGACTCTTCACCCATTCTGGCCAAATTTGAGACATGCAACTGATCCAACTCATGGGTCTCAGTTCCTAGGGTCTGGTTATCACATATACACACAAAATCTGGGGGTTTTAAGGCTTGAAGATCAACCATTGGGGACAAAAACGAACCTAAGAGCTAATGAGCAAAGTGAGGGTTTTATTACCTGATTTGATGCCTTCCCCAGAGTAGATTTCGGATCTACCTTCACTTCTGGAACACTCCAACTTCCTCCTTCTTCTTCTAAGCTCCAAAACCTTCTTTGGAAGATCAAAATCACTCAAGAACACTAAAGGAGCTAGGGTTGTTCTCTACTACTCTCTGGGAGGAAAATGGGACGAAATGGGTGTTTTAGAATGGGTAAAATAGGGTGCAATGTCTGAAAATAGAGTTTCATCAACACAGGTGGACTCGCCGAGTCCATATGTCGACTCGCCGAGTTCCCAGCTTAAATCCCGTGTTCACCCTGCTGCTACTCGGCGAGTCGGGACGTAGACTCGCCGAGTTCGTGGCAAAAAAATAAGAATAAAACTTCAATAATATCATACCATGAACCCGGTGTTACATCCTTAGTCTTATTCTAGCATGCTGTTCTACTGAAACTGAAACTGATAATCATAACGTAAACTTGTATGGGTACTTTGGGGAAAACTTACTTGAGCTCGGCCGGTCGCGCACATCACACACCTTCTTCTTTTTAGAAACCCCTTTTACTTAGTCTTTAGAAAATCATTTCTTTATAAAAATCTTTTATTCCCTCGATTTGAGTCCAGACACCCCCGAAGGTGTGTCCGAATCCCTCAAACCAGGGCTCTGATACCAACTTGTAACACCCCGAAAAATACCAGCTAAAATTTTCATTTTTAAATTAGGTTAATTCATAAAAACATCGTTACAAAACATTCATAATATTAATTTATGTCTGAGAACCGGTAACATCATAGTAAAATATTCAGAGTACATCCCAGGAAATCCATAGTGCGGAAAACATGAGAGTGTGTGATATGCCGCTACCGCGCCGGCTCCTTTCCCCTAGCTGAAGAGGTACCTGAAAACAAAACTATAAAACGTAAGCACGAAGCTTAGTGAGTTCCCCCATAATGCCACATGCCATGCAATCATATAATGAGTAACTAAGGGATACGGGCCTCGCCCACACCCATAGAGGTACGGGCCTCGCCCACACTCTACTAGCTAGGAGGTACGGGCCTCGCCCACACTCTACTTTCTGAGAGATACGGGCCTCGCCCACACTCTACTACTAAACCATAACATACAAGTATCACACAGACAACAAGTATAAGCAATTCTATCATACTGGCATATAACACAATCAAACTCAGCTATGAGATACGGACCCCGCCCACACTCTGATACTAACATATCGTCTATACGGGCCGGCCTTGGTGCCTTAGACCCGTCCCTACTGGAAGAAAACTCACCTCGAGAGTAGCTGCTGAAAAACCTGCTCAGACTACGCCTGGCTGCCGCACCGGTAATCCCTCCGACTATAAATCCGTAAACATGAATTAGGTACTCATAAATACCCCTAAGGTCAAATGACTGGTTAAAGTCAACTCCTTGGTCAATGTCAACCTTCTGATTGACTGGACTCGCCGAGTCCATATGGCGACTCGCCGAGTCCTTCTTTATCTAGCCCGACTCTGACTCATCGGGTCCCTGTTCCCACTCACTGAGTCAGCCTGACTCGCTAGACGGGGTCAACTAACAAACCCGCGACTGGACTCGCCGAGTCCAAGGGGGTGACTCGCCGAGTCCGACGAACAGATCTCACAAATTGCTCCAATCTTCCATCGGAACATCAACCTTGGAGATTTGGACATTCTGGGACTATAGCTACACGTTAAATTGCTAATTCCACGTGCGACTACGGAGGGTTGGACCTCGTACACTTAAACCCTTCTTATCCTAGTGACTGATCATATGACTCGCCGAGTTGGAAGAACAACTCGTCGAGTTCAAGGCTATATTCAAAGGACTCGCCGAGTTTGAAGAACGACTCGCCGAGTACCAGGCAATCTTCATAGGACTCGCCGAGTTGTTTATCCAACTCGCCGAGTCTAAGGCTATCTTCATGGAACTCGCCGAGTGCACTTTGGCACTCGCCGAGTGCCCTTCGACTCTTCACCCATTCTGGCCAAATTTGAGACATGCAACTGATCCAACTCATGGGTCTCAGTTCCTAGGGTCTGGTTATCACATATACACACGAAATCTGGGGGTTTTAAGGCTTGAAGATCAACCATTGGGGACAAAAACGAACCTAAGAGCTAATGAGCAAAGTGAGGGTTTTATTACCTGATTTGATGCCTTCCCCAGAGTAGATTTCGGATCTACCTTCACTTCTGGAACACTCCAACTTCCTCCTTCTTCTTCTAAGCTCCAAAACCTTCTTTGGAAGATCAAAATCACTCAAGAACACTAAAGGAGCTAGGGTTGTTCTCTACTGCTCTCTGGGAGGAAAATGGGACGAAATGGGTGTTTTAGAATGGGTAAAATAGGGTGCAATGTCTGAAAATAGAGTTTCATCAAGACAGGTGGACTCGCCGAGTCCATATGTCGACTCGCCGAGTTCCCAGCTTAAATCCCGTGTCCACCCTGCTGCTACTCGGCGAGTCGGGACGTAGACTCGCCGAGTTCGTGGCAAAAAAATAAGAATAAAACTTAAATAAAATCATACCATGAACCCGGTGTTACAGACTGCCGCCCATATCCTTAATTTAGTACCCACAAAGAAGGTTGCCAAAACACCTCACGAGATGTGGACAGGGAAAGCTCCCTCGTTGGCACATATCAAGGTTTGGGGCTGTGAAGTTTTCGTAAGACGAGAAACTCACGACAAGCTCGAACCTCGTAGTGAGCGATGTATATTCATCGGCTACCCACAGAAATCCTTTGGATATCTCTTCTATAGACCGAGTGACAATGTTGTCTTCGTTGCGAGGAGAGGGGTTTTCCGAGAGCGAGAACTCATAAGCCAAGGAGACAGTGGGAGGCAAGTCGATCTTGAAGAGATTCAAGAATCTAGCGATGAAGGAACCTCTAACACTGGCGCTCAACCCGAGGAGGAAACTCCAGTTGAACCAATTGACGAGTCCTTACCTCTTAGACGTTCCGAAAGAGTTAGAGTTCAACCCCAGTTTTATGGTTTTCATATTACTACCGAAGGGGACACGTATATTAGTGATGGTACACTAATAAATCTAGATGAACCTAATAGCTATGAGGAAGCCATGGCAGGCCCAGAGTCTGTGAAATGGAAAGAGGCGATGGACAGCGAGATCCAGTCCATGTATGACAACCAAGTTTGGAATTTCGTTGACAATGTACCAGGTCGTAAGACGGTCGGGTGCAAGTGGATCTTCAAGAAGAAGACCGACGTAGATGGAAACGTGCACACTTATAAGGCGCGATTGGTTGCGAAGGGTTTCACTTAGACTCCTGGAGTTGACTACGACGAAACCTTCTCACCAGTTGCGAAGATAAAATCTATTAGGGTGATGCTAGCCATTGCTTGAGAAGTCCATTTATGGGCTTAAGCAAGCGTCTCGCAGATGGAATCTTTGCTTCGATGAGAAAGTCAAAGAGTTTGGATTTGTACGAAGTGAAGATGAATCATGTGTATATGTCAAGGCCAGTGGGAGTATAGTTAGCTTTCTCGTTTTGTATGTCGATGACATACTGCTCATAGGAAACAACGTCCCGACTCTGCAGGAGGTTAAGTCCTGGCTCGGGAAGTGTTTCGCTATGAAGGACCTCGGAGAGGCTTCCTATATTTTAGGAATAAGGATAGTGAGAGAACGAAGTAAGAGACTAATAGGACTTAGTCAGACTACTTACTTGGATAAGGTACTAAAACATTTTAGCATGGAAAACTCGAAAAAGGGAGAACTACCGATACAGAGTAATGCCAAATTGAGTAAGACTCAAAGCCCGAGTACAGAAGCCGAGATAGCTGAGATGAGCCGAATACCCTAATTGCTTGAAGGAGTATAGTGAAGGCAACCGAGGGATCATGGTAGATCTCGACATATCGACAGAAAATATCATTTTATTAGACATCGATTAGAAGAAGGACACCTCGTGGTAAAGAGGGTATCGTCAGAGGATAACCCAGCAGATCCGCTTACGAAGGGACTTAGCAGGGTTAAGCATTTGCAGCACGCTAGGAGCATTGGGCTAAAGGACGATATTAGTTTAGATTAGATAGTTTGGAAACGTGTAATAGATAAATGTAATTGACATTTGATGATTAAATAAAGGAGTATTATTTATAAGTAAAGCTACTGTCTTATGTTAATTGTTTAACTATTGTTTCATTTTGCATGTTTTGACTTCCTGAGTAATTAATTATTTGATAATAATCGAATTATTCGAATAGTCCACAGTCGTTCATATGTTGGAAGTAGGTATGAATGAAGACTGTCATGAATTGGTGTGTAGATTGTCTAAAGTGTATTAGACATTGCAAAGGTTTGCTGCGACGTTCATGAGTGCTTATGAACTTGATTTGAGCATTGGAATAAACCCGCACTTGTTGGAATCACTTCATGGAATTTATCACGAGTGATCACAAGATGGTAATATCATATAGTCTTAAAACCTAGATATATGGTTTATTGTTTGTTAATTGGTTATGCATTGATAATGCGAAAACGCATCAGTAACTTGATGTTATAAAACGTATTGTTGTGTGTGATTTGATTAGTGGATAGTAAATGCATATAAGTCGAAGTTTATCTGTTCCTTTTATCCTAAGAGGGTAAAAGCGATATCAGGGCCTCTCGATGATTTGATTTGACTTATGTGCCGGGCCCGGTCAGAACTAAATTGATGTATTCGATTAAGTTCTATGTCAAATGAATCTGAGATCGAGAAACAAATTGCAGGACAATATGTATGACCATGTTCCATGTAATTGTCCGCACGATATCTAGAACAGAGGATTATACGATCCCTTATATAAAGGACAGGATACTGATAAGACCAGAGTTGACAGCGTCTTTGAGAGCTACGATTGCTAATCGGATTGTGTTTGCATATATAGTTACTAGACTTATCCAAGTGGGAGACTGTTGGATTAGTGTCTAAGGCTGTAACTATATTTGGTAAGTACTTGACCCGGTTATGCATGGTCCTTTTGGGTTGCCTTCACCATAGCAACTTGACAGGATGATTTGTTAAGAGAGAAGAGATATTATTAATATATTATGAGAATAATATATATTTAAGGAATAATAATATTATTTGATTAATATAAGTCATATATTAATTGAGAATTAATTTGGTGACTTAAAGAGGTTAATTGAATAAAGGGCATAAACTGTCAAATGTGTGATAGTTGTATTTTGGGCTATGTATCCTTATGGATATTGGGGTGGACGAAATTTAGGGTTTGGGAACCTTAAATTCGTCCAAGCCTTCTATCTAGAAGGATCTTGGATTGCTTAGGGCCTAAGTCATTCAATTAGGGTTAAAGGAGAAACCCTAATAGCTCATAGTATAAATAGGACCCTTGGGGTGGAGAAATCGGCACTCTTGCAAGCCAAGGAACCCTAGGGCCGATTTCTATCCCTCCTCCCTCTCTCTCAAGATCATCTTCTTGCTAGTTGGTGTTTGTAAGCCATTAGAGGAGTGAAAATTATGACTCTAAGCTCCAAGAAGAAGAAGTATCAAGCAAGTAATTCAAGGTATTCTTTCATATCTGATTTCATATGATTAGATTCAATATATTACATTAGATCTAGTATTGCAAGTCTTGGATTCAATGCATGTTCAATTAGAGAAACCTAGATCCAAGCAATTAGGGTTTGCATGTGCACATATGAAAGTTCTTATGGCTCAAACCCATCAGTTGGCTTGATTTTTAGAACGATGACCTGAAAACTAGCCTTGCGGCCTTGAATTCTAGGACATGCTGTCTTGATATCTCAAACGGAAGCCTGATTGCTATCCCCATTGCCTTGATGTATATATAGGGGGACCATGGCGACGAAGCCACCATCGAGCACCGACAAGGCAAGCCCAATGAACCGTGAACGAAGCCCACCCCAACATGTTGCCTTGTTTGCTCGAACGACGATGTGAAAACTAGCCTTGTTGCCTTGATTATTCGAACTTGTTGCTTAGATATATTGAACGATGACCTTGAAACTAGGCATGTTGCCTTTATTGTTGTTGCCTTGATTTTTGGAATGATGACCTGAAAACTAGCCTTGTGGCCTTGGTTTCTAGAACATGATGTCTTGGTATCTCGAATGATGAGCGGAGAGCAATGCCCATTGCCTTGATTTTTCGAACGAAGACCTGAAAAACTAGCCATGTTGCCTTGATATCTCGAACCCGATGGCTTGGTTTTTCGAATGAAGGACTTAAAATTTGCCCCGTTGCCTTGATTTCACGAACGATGCTTCGGTTTAAGTAAAATGTTGGCGGCCTTTTTCGGACGACGGCGGAAGGCTGGCGTGTTGCCTTGTTCTGACGAACGGTGTCCTAAAATCTTCCCTCGTTGCCATGACTTTTAAAACATGTTGTCTTGATTTTCTTAAACAACAACCTTAAAACTATCCCCGATGCCTTGATTTACGGAACGAAGACAAGAAAACTAGCCTTGTTGCCTTGAAACCTCGAACATGTTTCCTTGGTTTTTCGACCGACTAACTGAAAATCAGCACCGTTGCCTAGATTTATGGAACGCCTTTGATTTCTACAACATGTTGTCCGTGTTTCTCGAACGACGACCTGAACGCTTGGATTTTTTATTGAACGACGGCCTGAAAACAAGCCTTGTTGCCTTGATTACTCGAACATGTTGCCTTCAATTATCAAACTACGACCCGAAAACTACCCCCGTAGCCTTTTTATTTCTCGAACGATTCTTTGATTTCTAGAACATGTTGCCTTGTTTTCTCGAAAGACGACCCGAAAGCAAGACATACGAGGACCTAAAAGCAAGCCATGTGGCCTTTTGATATTTTGAAAATGTTGTCTTTGTTTATCGAATGGCGACCTGAAAACTAGCCGTGTTGCATTGATTCCTTGAACGATGAGCTTAAAACGAGCCACGTTGCCTTGATAAAGGGCCGTGGAAGCAAGACCTCATCCTAAAAAACGATACATGCAAGCTAAAGGATCAAACGAAGAACGCCATGACCCATTAACGACCCCGATCTATATGTTAGTTGGCTAAGGTGCATTCTAAATCCCTTATTATTGATGCATTTGAGGGTATGTCGATAGTAGTTGTAAATTACAGATCCAATAGTGCATTTTGTATCTTGTACGGAGAAATTCTTTCATTTACGAAACCGAAACAAGCATAAGAAAATGAAACAACATGAACTCCTTAGAAAAGCACCCATGCATTGGGGTTCGAATACAACCAAACACCGTCGAAGTCACTATACACGATGCATGCCCATATTAAATGACTATATGTTGCTCTTTGGACATTTTTGACGTCTTATGAGAAAACAAAGTATAATTGGTGGCCCTAGTAAGCGCAAGTCATCGGCTTAGGTTGTTATGTGTTTTTATCGGAGGTTGCGTCACCGTTGTTGGTGAATTACGGCCCGGTCACCGGGTTTTATTATTGTAAGGTCCTTTATCCTTGTCCAATTCGTGCCAAACCGACTTCATTTTGGCGAGTTATAGAGAATTATAGCGTCTAGGATTTTTCGACTCGGCCAAGACTAGATACGGTCAAGATTAACCGGTGATCAGATGACCCAACCCCATGAAACCTGGCCAAAATCAAATTTTGCTCGACAACTCAAAATCCATGCACATTTTGGTGACTTAAAGAGGTTAATTGAATAAAGGGGCATAAACTGTCAAATGTGTGATAGTTGTATTTTGGGCTATGTATCCTTATGGATATTAGGGTGAACGAAATTTAGGGGCTTGGGAACCTTAATTTCGTCCAAGCCTTGTATCTAGAAGGATCTTGGATTGCTTAGGGCCTAAGTCATTCAATTAGGGTTAAAGGAGAAACCCTAATAGCTCATAGTATAAATAGGACCCTTGGGATGGAGAAATCGACACTCTTGCAAGCCAAGGAACCCTAGGGCCGATTTATATCCCTCCTCCCTCTCTCTCAAGATCATCTTCTTGCTATTTGGTGTTTGTAAGCCATTAGAGGAGTGACAATTGTGACTCTAAGCTCCAAGAAGAAGAAGTATCAAGCAAGTATTTCAAGGTATTCTTTGAGATCTGATTTCATATGATTAGATTCAATATATTACATTAGATCTAGTTTTGCAAGTCTTGGATTCAATGCATGTTCAATTAGAGAAACCTAGATCCAAGCAATTAGGGTTTGCATGTGCACATAGGAAAGTTCTTATGGCTCAAACCCATCAGTGGTATCAGAGCTTTGATTGATTTCTATTGAATTGATGCATTGGTTGATTGCTTGTTGCTTGAAAAATTCGATTTTGTGATTCTGACTGCTGTACTCGGCGAGTTCCACTGTGGACTCGGCGAGTCCATAGAGGTACTCGGCGAGTCCATAGAGGTACTCGGCGAGTTCGAACGTCAGAAGGAGGAAGTTTCGGGATTTCTTGCTGTTTTACTTGAGGATACTTGCCTTAACTGTTTTGGGTCATTAAAATCCGATTTTAATCATATATATGAGTATATTCTTGACCTAACAAAAGATAATTACCAATTAGTTGAATAATAATTTCCTTATATGATAATTGTTGATTATTTGAATTGAATTGGTAAATTGTTTTGCAAGTAACATTAAATAAGATCAAATTGAGATAATCTAATTAGATGATTTATATTATTTGCTATTTGATCCTTATGCTTTGAAAAAGTTCAAGACTTGTCCTCAAGCTTTGAAATTTTAAATTTTGTGATTAAAAGTTTAATTTGGATAATTTTAAATTTCAAATCCCTAGAATTTTACAAGTATAAAATTCAACCCTATACTATTATATTATTACAAGCTTAATATATATATATATATATATATATATATATATATATATATATATATATATATATATATATATATATATATGTATGATTTACAATGCTAGTCTTACCGTTAGTAGGCCTCATTCACGAAGCCGGTCTATAAGGTGGGTATAAGGTTGCTGCCTATAAAATGACGCTTAATGGGTGTACATTCACACCCACCGCTTGCTTGACTGGTGGAGGGTCGTTAGCCAAACGGGTAGGATAGGGCAAACCTCCTCTCATTAATAAGTATAATGAATCTATATAAAGTAACTAAACATGTTTTATAAAATTCCCAATCTTAGTTACTTTAGGAAAAGTGAATTGATGCAATCCCATGAAATTACACTTTGTACCCTCGCTAAGACATTAATGGAGCGCGTGTGGTTAACCGGCACATTAATTGGGTTCTAAGCAAAGGTGGCAAAGGGTGACTCATTGTTTGTTATAGTTCAATGGAGCGTGTGTGGTTAACCAGCACATTGAATAGGTAACTGTAACAGTGGGGGCACCTTGTACATTTGCATGGTTATTCACACCCACTTTGTGATCCTCGGCATCCCAGTCACAAACGAGAGGGGCATATCGAGATTTAAACATGTCATTGAAAGGTTCAATGAATCTCAATGAAATCTAGGAATTCTCAATACATTTAAAACTTAAAGCTTATGTTTTTCATGGTGAAGAATTAGTGAATCGTCATTCACTTACCTCCAAATTATTTGCATATTGGATTACGGCATCCCTTTTCTAATGTGTAAATAATGTTGTTGGGTCCTAGCCCTAATTTTCTTTTTGGGTGTTAATTAGGGACTTAATCTAATCAAACTTTGTTCTTTCTATTTGTAGATGTCTAACGCAAACAACACAGCTGCTAGCTCATTTCCTCTAATGAGCCTTTGTCAAAAAGTGACATTCAATGGAACGAACTTTAGTGAATGGATAAGATACATTCGCACAATCGTGCGTTACGAGGACAAAGAGTATGTTCTCGATGAGAAGCTCGAAAAGATCAATCCAGAAACTGCTACTCCTGAAAAAATGGCTGTCTTTGAGAACCATGAGCGTGATGCAACGAAGGTCCATTGCATCATGATAGCCACAATGAACTCAGAATTCCAAAAGTCCTATGAGGACATGTATCCTTATGAGATGCATCTAGACTTGATGGAGAGGTATCACCAAAGCGCGAGGCAAGAGCGCTATGAAATCATAACGAATATGATTACTGCTAAAATGGGAAGTGGAGAGTCTCTTACTGTGCACTTGCAAAAGATGCAAAGGTATGTTGATCGTCTTCGCAAGTTGAATGTCAACTTTGGGGAAGATTTGGCTATCGACATTGTTCTTCACTCCTTTCCCTCATGCTACAACCAATTTAGGATGACCTACCACATGAACAAGGAAGAGGTCACCCTAAGCAAACTCCAAGGGCTCCTGAGGACTGCTGAGAGCAACCTCAAGGACAAGTCTGTTGCACCAACTCCCAATCCACCCGTTGCTCCTGTTTTGGCTATTGGACAGGGAAGGGGCAAGAAGAGGAAGGTTTTTTCAAAGAACCACCACAAAGGAAAGTCCCAAAATGGTTCCTCCTCTAGTGGGACCAAGGTTGATCCTGCTAAGCCCAACCCAAACCCAAAGGAGGCAGAGTGCCACCATTGCCACAAAATAGGGCATTGGAAGAGAAGCTGCCCGGAATATCTGCAAGCCATCAAGGATGAGAAGATCAAGCCATCTTTTGCAGGTATTTACACAATTAAATCTAATGATTCATCTCATGCTATTTCTTGGGTTCTTGATACAGGGTGTGGTTACCACATTTGTTCTGATTTGCAGGGACTAGGAAGAAATAGGGATGTGGAGCTTGGAAGAATAAATCTGATCATGGGAAACAGAAGAACGTCGCCTGTCACCAAGATTGGAGTGTATTCTTTAGAGCTTAGGAATGGTTTGAATTTAGAATTAAATAATTGTTGCTACTCGCCAGATATGGCAAGAAACATCATTTCTTTTCATGGTTTATTTAGACAAGGATTTAGATATTCGTTTAATAATGAGAATGGTTCGATTTATGCTTATCTAAATGGTGTTTTATATTTTGAAGCAATGCCTTGTAATGGAATTTATGAAACTGTTATGGTTGTAGATAACCTAGGAAATGATGTGTTGTGTATGGATTCTTCCAATGGTATGGATAAAGCATCCTTGTGGCATTGTCGTCTTGGACATGTCAACAAGAAGCGCATAGCCCAACTCCAAAAGGATGGAGTGTTGGAGTCGTTCGACCTTAGGGAAGATGACACGTGCGAATCTTGTTTACTTGGAAAGATGACCAAGTCACCCTTCACTGGCACTTGTGCGAGGGGTGAGGGTTTATTGGATCTCATACATACAGATGTATGTGGACCCTTTAGATCCACCACAAGGGATGCAAGTCGCTTCTGTAACATCCCGAAATTCAGGTACAGCTATGTAGCCCTTCTTTTATTCAAAGTGTCAAGTTAAGCCCTTAAGAGGAATTGGTAGCAAATGAGTACGCTGGGCGTACTCAAGAGTACGCTGCGCGTACTCATGCGCTTATTTTGGATGCGGACTCGCCTGAGTACGTTGGGCGTACTCAGGGTTACGCTGGGCGTAATGCGTCCAGGTGCAAACCCTAATTTCTGACTTGTGCCCTATATATTGGATGCTAAGGCTCATTTCTCAGCCTCCATAGCAGTGAGTAAAACCCTAAGAGAGAACTTTTCATCGTTCTTAGTGAGTGTGTGTGATTTTGGAGCTAAAAGTGCCTTGGTGTGCTAGTGAAGAAGAAGGAGAGGAGTTTGTGGAGACTAGAGCTTGAAGTGCAAGTTTGGATCTGAGATCTACAGAGGAAGGAGCTGCATTTGGAGGTATAAAGTTCAAAACTTTCCTCTTAATTTGGTTTGTTGCTTCATGGACCATTTTAGGGTTAAAAGTCCCAAAGGTGGAGACTTTATGAGTGTAATGAGCTCCATGGACCTAGATCTGTCCCATTTCAGTGGTATTTGTGTTATAGATCCATAAAGTTCCCATCTTGGTCGTGGATATGAGATCATGCTTGAGTATTGGGCTTTCTAGTGTTAGGAAATGGTATATTTTGGGTGTTAGTGACTTGTTCAGCCATGCAAAGGCTTAAAGTCATCGACTTTATGGATTAAGAGGCTTAGAAATGGTCAGATCTAAAAGTTGGACGTGATCTTAACTGTTTAAGACCTCAAGAGCTAAGGGACTGAAACTGGGATTTACGCCGGGCGTAATCCCAGTACGTGCGGCGAACGGGGTGGCGTTCCCCGATTCTGAGAGACTGTCGGGTACGCCCAGCGTACACATCTGGTACGCGCAGCGTAACCCGGAGGGTTGACTTTTGGTTGACTTTTAGGGTTTGGTCTATAGTGGGGCCTTTGAGTTATGAGAGGGGTAAAATGGTCTTTTACCCTTTTGAGAGTACTAAGAGGAGGAATAGTCTAGCCTTGAGAGATGTATTGATTTAGAGTATTTATTTCACATGATTAGGCGGAGGCTAGACCCGATTTTACAGAGTTCGAGCTTTACCGAGTACCCGAGGTGAGTCTTCTCACTATACTTTACCTAGAGTGGTAATTAGAGCTATGAGACAGAGTATTGTGTATGCTTTTGCATGATGTGATTTCTATGTGTTATATGCTATGTATGTTACAGAGTTCTCAGAGTTAGGACCTGAAGGTCCACAGAGTTAGGGTCAGAGGACCCATAGAGTTAGGGCCAGAGGGCCCACAGAGTTATGGGACTGGGGGGTCCCACAGAGACACTTTGACCAGAGTGTCAAACAGAGTTATAGCCTCTAGTGGCTAATATGTGTTATGTGTGGTATTTTGGGGAACTCACTAGGCATTTATGCTTACAGTGTTGTGTTATGTGTCTCAGGTACCAGCGAGGATCGCGGGAAGGCGCCGGCTTGATCAGTACATACGCGGGGAGATTTTATTATGATCTTGGGAGATGATGTTATGTGATACAATGGTGTTTTTATAACGATTATGAATGAAAACGTGTTTTATAAAATGTGAAAAATTGTTTTGAAAATTTGGGTGTTACAAAGTTGGTATCAGAGCCTTGGTTTGAGGGATTCGGATTCATCTTCGGGCGTATCTGAACTCAAACTGAGGATTTGAGAGAAATTTTGATGACTAAAAACTTTTTTAAAGAGTAAAAAGAGTTTTGAGACAAACAGAGCAGAGCCGTGTGTACGATCAGCCAGCGCCCGAACGGTGATTTCCCAAAATACCCTTGTAATTAGTGTTATGAGATATATTATGTTATGATATATGATGAGTTATGCTATGCATGCTAGAGTAGACTAGGTATTCTTATTAGGACTAGAGTGGCCTGATATGTGATGCCTTAGTCTAGGAGTTTTGCTGCTAGGGATACTTGAGAGTGTTTAGATAGCAGCGAGGAGTTTATGAGAGAGCTGCTAGTGAGTAGCATATGGTTAAAAAGAGTAGAGTACTTGGGACTTGGGATCCAAGGAGGAGGGCTTAGAGTGGATGCTGATGCGGTGTGGACGGTAGTATAGGGCCCGTACTACTGAAGACACCGGAGCAGTGCGCACCCTAAGTAAGAATCCATTGGGTACTAAGGAGCAAGTAGGGTGGAGTTATCGAGTGCGAGTATACTCAAGCGAGTCCCTGATATTTATTATTTTTTATTTCAGAGACATCATGGTTGGGACACGCCACACACCAGAGAGCAGCGATACTAGTGATGAGGAGATCCGTAGGATCATTCATGAGGAGGTGGCTGCGGCCATCAGGGCAGAGATACCAAAGATGTTCGGGTCTATCAAGACCACACTGATAGAGACATTTGACGAGAGATACGCTGCTCTTTCTGAGGCTGCGGTTGCTGCGGCCACTGCAGCTATAGCTGCGACTAGGCCGCAGGGTGGTGATGCGTTGCTGTTTCGTGAGTTCAGCAACACAAAACCACCGGAGTTTGATGGGACCCAGGACCCGATTGCAGCGATGAGTTGGATATCAGACATTGAGGGGTGTTTCTTTACTTGCTCATCTCCAGAGCATTTGAGAGTCCGGTTCGCGTTGAACCAGCTTCGCTTGGGAGCGAAGGACTGGTGGAAGTTTGTGACGGCGCACTATTCGCCTACTGAGCTTGTTGCAGTGACCTGGGAGAGGTTCACTGCTATGTTCCGAGAAGAGTACGTTCCCCAGGTGGAGAGGGAGCGTTTGGCCCAGGAGTTTTTGACCCTCAAGCAGGGTACAGAGTCTGTTACAGTGATCACCAGGATGTTCCATGAGCGGGCGATGTTCTGCCCAGAGCACGTGTCCTCCGAGCAGGCACGTATGAGCCGATATCTGAGCATTTTGAGGAGGGATATACGAGAGTTCGTGGCGAACTCGACGTACCGGACATTTGCCGAGCTTCAGGAAAATGCCCGGAAGAGGGAGATAGAGCTGGAGACTCAGGCTAGGGAGGAGGCGGAGTCTCAGGGGAGGGATCGGCGACCGGCACAGTCTCAGCCGGCAGCCAAGCGGGCCAAGCCTGCCGATTCGAGATCAGGGAGCCAGAGGGGCCGCACTTGTGGCAAGTGCGGCAAGAGTCATGATGGAGTGTGCAGAGCAGGGTCTTGCTACAAATGTGGCAAGGAGGGGCATATGGCCAAGGATTGCCCCAAGGGGTTTGCAGTCTGTTTTCACTGCAACCAGACCGGACACCGGAAGGGCGAGTGTCCACAGTTACGAGGGTTAGCTCAGGGAGCTTCTCAGGGATCTGCTCCTGCTGCTGTTCGAGCTACAGAGAGTCGGCCGACGAAGGCTGAGGCACCGAAGGCTCGCGGGAGAGCCTTCCAGTTGACAACGGAGGAGGTCCGCGCAGCACCCGATGTGGTAGCTGGTATGTATTCTTTCCTCTGTTTATTTTGAGTTTGTAGTGTTATGCTTATATTGTGATATGCGTAGGTACATTTCTTGTGTGTTATGTACCTGCCTTGGTGTTATTTGACTCGGGTGCGAGTCGGTCTTTTGTGTCACTAGCGTTTAGTCAGCACATCAGTACCCAGCGTGAGGCGTTGAGTCGACCTCTACGAGTTTCCATAGCTGACGAGCGAGCGGTGTATGCTACTGATGTGATTCGAGGATGTGTACTCGAGATCTTCGGTGTCGAGTTTCCGATAGATCTGGTCCCGATTGCTATGGGGGACGTATGTGTCATAGTGGGCATGGATTGGTTGAGCCGTTTCGGAGCTGTGATTGACTGTGAGCGACAGTTGATGACGATACGAGACCCCAGTGGGGGAGTACTTACGGTGTACGGCGAGGGTACCCGTTCTGGCTCAGCATTTTGTTCGGCCGCTAGAGCGAGGCAGAGTCTACAGCAGGGCTGTAGTGGGTTTGTGGCTTATGTGGTGGATACGATAGTAGATGCAGAGAGACCGAGGTCGGTCGATGAGGTCCCGATAGTGCGTGAGTTCCCGGATGTTTTCCCCGAGGAGTTGCCGGGTGTGCCTCCCGAGAGACAGGTAGAGTTCCGTATTGATTTGGTTCTGGGGGCAGCGCCTATCGCCAAGGCCCCTATCGCCTTGCGCCACCAGAGATGCAGGAGTTATCCTCGCAGCATCAGGAGCTGCTGGGGAAGGGGTTTATACGGCCGAGTAGCTCGCCGTGGGGAGCGCCGATCCTTTTTGTCAAGAAAAAGGATGGTTCACACCGGATGTGCATTGATTACCGGGAGCTGAACAAACTGACGGTCAAGAACCGTTACCCCTTACCGAGGATCGACGATTTATTCGATCAGTTGCATGGAGCGTCTTGGTTTTCCAAGATCGACTTGAGGTCTGGATATCATCAGATGAGAGTACGAGATGAGGATATCCAGAAGACAGCGTTCAGGACTCGTTACGGGCATTACGAGTTCGTGGTGATGCCTTTCGGGCTCACCAATGCATCGGCGGCGTTCATGGATCTCATGAACAGAGTATGCAGACCGATGTTGGACCGTTCGGTGATCGTGTTCATCGATGATATACTGGTGTATTCGAGATCCAGAGAGCAGCATGAGGAGCATTTGAGAGAGTTACTTGGAGTTTTGAGATCGGAGAGGCTTTATGCCAAATTCTCCAAGTGTGATTTCTGGTTATGAGAGGTCCAGTTCCTAGGGCACCTCGTTAACCAGAATGGGATATTGGTCGACCCGGCCAAGATTGAGGCGGTTATGAGTTGGGAGGTGCCGAGATCCCCCACCGAGATCAGGAGTTTCTTAGGGTTGGCTGGCTATTATCGGAGATTTATCAGGGATTTCTCCAAGATCGCCGTGCCACTCACCAGGTTGACCCGGAAGGGTGTTGCTTTTTCATGGGGACCAGAGCAGCAGGCCTCCTTCGAGACACTTCGCCAGAGACTGTGCGAAGCCCCAGTGTTAGCCCTTCCGGAGGGGATGGAGGACTTTGTGGTGTATTGTGACGCATCGATATCGGGGCTGGGAGCGGTGCTGATGCAGAGAGGGCATGTGATAGCATACGCATCGAGGCAGCTGAAGCCTCACGAGACGAGGTATCCCACCCACGATCTGGAGTTGGGGGCTGTAGTGTTCGCCCTCAAGATCTGGCGTCACTATCTGTATGGGGTTCGGTGTACCATATACACGGACCACAAGAGCTTGAAGTACTTGATGGATCAACCCAACCTGAATATGCGCCAGAGGAGATGGTTGGACGTGGTAAAGGATTACGATTGTGAGATCCTGTACCACCCGGTCAAGGCTAACGTTGTAGCCAATGCCCTGAGTCGTAGGGCGGAGAGCGCCCCGATATGGGACGTTTGTATGAGATTGACAGTGATGACTCCGGTGTTGGACACCATCCGAGGGGCCCAGGCTCAGGCCGTGAGACCGGAGAACCGCAAGAGAGAGCGGGTTATCGGATATGTATCGGAGTTTGTTACCGATAGCAGAGGGATTATGACCTTCCAGGGTCGGATCTGGGTGCCATTTGTGGGCGGGGCACGTACCATATTGATGGAGGAGGCACACCGATCGAGGTTTTCGATCCATCCCGGGGCCACTAAGATGTATTTGGACCTGAGTAGAGATTATTGGTGGCCCTGTATGAAGAGGGATGTAGCATGGGTTGTTGAGAGGTGCTTGACCTGTCGCAGGGTTAAGGCCGAGCACCAGAGGCCGCATGGTAAGTTGCAGCCGTTGGAGGTTCCCGAGTGGAAGTGGGAACAGATTACCATGGATTTTATCACCAAATTGCCAAGGACTGCGAGGGGCGTCGATGCAATTTGGGTGATTGTGGACAGGTTGACGAAGAGCGCTCACTTCCTTGCTATCAGTGAGAGCTCCTCCGCTGAGAGGTTGGCAGAGTTGTACGTGAGGGAGGTGGTATCACGGCATGGAGTGCCGATCTCGATCGTCTCAGATCGAGATGTGCGTTTCACTTCCAGATTCTGGAAGAAGTTTCATGAGGAGTTGGGTACGAGGCTACATTTTAGTACCGCATACCACCCCCAGACAGATGGGCAGAGTGAGCGGACGATTCAGACGCTCGAGGACATGCTTTGGGCATGTGTGTTGGATTTCGGAGGGAGTTGGGACACATACTTGCCCTTGGCTGAGTTTTCCTATAACAACAGCCATCATTCGAGCATCGGTATGCCACCTTTTGAGCTGTTGTATGGGAGGAGGTGTCGGACTCCACTTTTGCTGGGGTGAGGTCGGGCAGCGTGTGATGGGTAGTACAGAGATAGTGCTTCAAACGACAGAGCAGATACAACAGGTCAGACAGAGGTTGCTGACAGCTTAGAGTCGCCAGAAGAGTTACGCGGATAGGCGACGATCCGAGCTTGAGTTCCAGGTGGGAGACTTCGTACTCCTAAAGGTGTCTCCTTGGAAGGGAGTAATCCGTTTCAGGAAGAGGGGCAAGCTGGGGCCCCGGTACATTGGTCCGTTTAGGGTGACCGCGAGGGTGGGCAGAGTAGCATATCGGTTGGAGCTACCTGCAGAGCTGAGCCAAATTCATGATACCTTCCACGTGTCTCAACTGAGGAAGTGTATTGCCGACAAGACAGCAGTGGTACCGCTGGAGGATATTAAGGTGGATGCAAGCCTGAATTATGCTGAGAGGCCAATCGCGATTATGGATCGGAAGATCAAGGTTCTGAGGAACAAGGAGGTGCCTCTGGTTCATGTCCAGTGGCAACATCGGAGAGGGTCCGAGCTGACTTGGGAGCTAGAGTCAGAGATGCGGGAGCAGTGTCCGGAGTTGTTTGCAGCATGAGACTTCGAGGGCGAAGTCTGCTTCTAGTGGGGGAGAATTGTAACATCCCGAAATTCAGGTACAGCTATGTAGCCCTTCTTTTATTCAAAGTGTCAAGTTAAGCCCTTAAGAGGAATTGGTAGCAAATGAGTACGCTGGGCATACTCAACAGTACGATGCGCGTACTCATGCGCTTATTTTGGACGCGGACTCGCCTGAGTACGCTGGGCGTACTCAGGGTTACGCTGGGCGTAAAGCGTCCAGGTGCAAACCCTAATTTCTGACTTGTGCCCTATATATTGGATGCTAAGGCTCATTTCTCAGCCTCCATAGCAGTGAGTAAAACCCTAAGAGAGAACTTTTCATCGTTCTTAGTGAGTGTGTGTGATTTTGGAGCTAAAAGTGCCTTGGTGTGCTAGTGAAGAAGAAGGAGAGGAGTTTGTGGAGACTAGAGCTTGAAGTGCAAGTTTGGATCTGAGATCTACAGAGGAAGGAGCTGCATTTGGAGGTATAAAGTTCAAAACTTTCCTCTTAATTTGGTTTGTTGCTTCATGGACCATTTTAGGGTTAAAAGTCCCAAAGGTGGAGACTTTATGAGTGTAATGAGCTCCATGGACCTAGATCTGTCCCATTTCAGTGGTATTTGTGTTATAGATCCATAAAGTTCCCATCTTGGTCGTGGATATGAGATCATGCTTGAGTATTGGGCTTTCTAGTGTTAGGAAATGGTATATTTTGGGTGTTAGTGACTTGTTCAGCCATGCAAAGGCTTAAAGTCATCGACTTTATGGATTAAGAGGCTTAGAAATGGTCAGATCTAAAAGTTGGACGTGAGTCTTAACTGTTTAAGACCTCAAGAGCTAAGGGACTGAAACTGGGATTTACGCCGGGCGTAATCCCAGTACGCACGGCGAAAGGGGTGGCATTCCCCGATTCTGAGAGACTGCCGGGTACGCCCAGCGTACACATCTGGTACGCGCAGCGTAACCCGGAGGGTTGACTTTTGGTTGACTTTTAGGGTTTGGTCTATAGTGGGGCCTTTGAGTTATGAGAGGGGTAAAATGGTCTTTTACCCTTCTGAGAGTACTAAGAGGAGGAATAGTCTAGCCTTGAGAGATGTATTGATTTAGAGTATTTATTTCACATGATTAGGCGGAGGCTAGACCCGATTTTACAGAGTTCGAGCTTTACCGAGTACCCGAGGTGAGTCTTCTCACTATACTTTACCTAGAGTGGTAATTAGAGCTATGAGACAGAGTATTGTGTATGCTTTTGCATGATGTGATTTCTATGTGTTATATGCTATGTATGTTACAGAGTTTTCAGAGTTAGGACCGGAAGGTCCACAGAGTTAGGGTCAGAGGACCCATAGAGTTAGGGCCAGAGGGCCCACAGAGTTATGGGACTGGGGGGTCCCACAGAGACACTTTGACCAGAGTGTCAAACAGAGTTATAGCCTCGAGTGGCTAATATGTGTTATGTGTGGTATTTTAGGGAACTCACTAGGCATTTATGCTTACAGTGTTGTGTTATGTGTCTCAGGTACCAGCGAGGATCGCGGGAAGGCGCCGGCTTGATCAGTACACACGCGGGGAGATTTTATTATGATCTTGGGAGATGATGTTATGTGATACAATGGTGTTTTTATAACGATTATGAATGAAAACGTGTTTTATAAAATGTGAAAAATTGTTTTGAAAATTTGGGTGTTACAGCTTCTATGTGACTTTCACAGATGATTATAGCAGATATGGGTATATCTACTTAATCAAGCACAAGTCAGAAACCTTTGAAAAGTTCAAAGAGTTTAAACAAGAAGTGGAGAATCAATTGGGCAGGAAAATCAAGATGCTTCGATCTGATCGAGGTGGAGAGTACCTAAGTCTTGAATTCCACGACTACCTCAAGGAATGTGGAATAGTTTCACAATTGACGCCACCTAGGACACCACAATTGAATGGTGTAGCTGAGAGGCGTAATCGAACCTTGCTAGACATGGTTCGTTCCATGATGAGTCGTGCTTCACTACCTATCTCATTCTGGGGGTATGCCTTAGAGACTGCCGCCCATATCCTTAATTTAGTACCCACAAAGAAGGTTGCCAAAACACCTCACGAGATGTGGACAGGGAAAGCTCCCTCGTTGGCACATATCAAGGTTTGGGGCTGTGAAGTTTTCGTAAGACGAGAAACTCACGACAAGCTCGAACCTCGTAGTGAGCGATGTATATTCATCGGCTACCCACAGAAATCCTTTGGATATCTCTTCTATAGGCCGAGTGACAATGTTGTCTTCGTTGCGAGGAGAGGGGTTTTCCGAGAGCGAGAACTCATAAGCCAAGGAGACAGTGGGAGGCAAGTCGATCTTGAAGAGATTCAAGAATCTAGCGATGAAGGAACCTCTAACACTGGCGCTCAACCCGAGGAGGAAACTCCAGTTGAACCAATTGACGAGTCCTTACCTCTTAGACGTTCCGAAAGAGTTAGAGTTCAACCCCAGTTTTATGGTTTTCATATTACTACCGAAGGGGACACGTATATTAGTGATGGTACACTAATAAATCTAGATGAACCTAATAGCTATAAGGAAGCCATGGCAGGCCCAGAGTCTGTAAAATGGAAAGAGGCGATGGACAGCGAGATTCAGTCCATGTATGACAACCAAGTTTGGAATTTGGTTGACAATGTACCAGGTCGTAAGACGGTCGGGTGCAAGTGGATCTTCAAGAAGAAGACCGACGTGGATGGGAACGTGCACACTTATAAGGCGCGATTGGTTGCGAAGGGTTTCACTCAGACTCCTGGAGTTGACTACGACGAAACCTTCTCACCAGTTGCGAAGATAAAGTCTATTAGGGTGATGCTAGCCATTGCTGCATTTCATGACTATGAAATATGGCAAATGGATGTAAAAACCGCTTTCCTTAATAGGAAGTTGGCTGAGGATGTTTACATGGCTCAGCCAGAGGGTTTTGTCGATCCAAAGCATCCCAATAGAGTGTGTAAGCTTGAGAAGTCCATTTATGGGCTTAAGCAAGCGTCTCGCAGATGGAATCTTTGCTTCGATGAGAAAGTCAAAGAGTTTCGATTTGTACGAAGTGAAGATGAATCATGTGTATATGTCAAGGCCAGTGGGAGTATAGTTAGCTTTCTCGTTTTGTATGTCGATGACATACTGCTCATAGGAAACAACGTCCCGACTCTGCAGGAGGTTAAGTCCTGGCTCGGGAAGTGTTTCGCTATGAAGGACCTCGGAGAGGCTTCCTATATTTTAGGAATAAGGATAGTGAGAGAACGAAGTAAGAGACTAATAGGACTTAGTCAGAATACTTACTTGGATAAGGTACTAAAACGTTTTAGTATGGAAAACTCGAAAAAGGGAGAACTACCGATACAGAGTAATGCCAAATTGAGTAAGACTCAAAGCCCGAGTACAGAAGCCGAGATAGCTGAGATGAGCCGAATACCCTATGCTTCCGCAGTTGGCTCAATCATGTACGCTATGACTTGTACTCGCCCTCATGTGGCCTTTGCTTTGAGCATGGTCAGTAGACATCAAGGGAACCCGGGCAGAGCTCATTGGAGTGCGGTCAAGAATATACTTAAGTACCTTCGGAGGACCAAGGAATAGTTTTTAGTCCTTGGAGGGAGTGATGACTTAAAGGTGCGAGGGTATAGTGATGCCAGTTTTCAGACCGACAGGGACAACTACCGTTCGCAGTCGGGCTGGGTCTTTACCCTTAATGGGGGAGCGGTCACTTGGAAAAGTTCCAAGCAAGAAACAGTAGCTGATTCAACGTGCGAATCAGAGTACATTGCAGCGAGAGAAGCGTCAAAGGAGGCTATGTGGTTGAAGAACTTCATTGGTGATCTTGGAGTTGTGCCTACCATAAAGGAGCCTATGGAAATTTTCTGTGATAATGAAGGAGCGGTTGCCTTGACCAAGGAGCCGAAGGATCATGGTAGATCTCGACATATCGACAGAAAATATCATTTTATTAGACATCGAGTAGAAGAAGGACACCTCGTGGTAAAGAGGGTATCGTCAGAGGATAACCCAGCAGATCCGCTTACGAAGGGACTTAGCAGGGTTAAGCATTTGCAGCACGCTAGGAGCATTGGGCTAAAGGACGATATTAGTTTAGATTAGATAGTTTGGAAACGTGTAATAGATAAATGTAATTGACATTTGATGATTAAATAAAGGAGTATTACTTATAAGTAAAGCTACTGTCTTATGTTAATTGTTTACCTATTGTTTCATTTTGCATGTTTTGACTTCCTGAGTAATTAATTATTTGATAATAATCGAATTATTCGAATAGTCCACAGTCGTTCATATGTTGGAAGTAGATATGAATGAAGACTGTCATGAATTGGTGTGTAGATTGTCTAAAGTGTATTAGACATAGCAAAGGTTTGCTACAACGTTCATGAGTGCTTATGAACTTGATTTGAGCATTGGAATAAACCCGCACTTGTTGGAATCACTTCATGGAATTTATCACGAGTGATCACAAGATGGTAATATCATATAGTCTTAAAACCTAGATATATGGTTTATTGTTTGTTAATTGGTTATGCATTGATAATACGCAAACGCATCAGTAACTTGATGTTATAAAACATATTGTTGTGTGTAAATTGATTAGTGGATAATAAATGCATATAAGTCGAAGTTTATCTGTTCCTTTTATCCTAAGAGGGTAAAAGCGATATCAGGGCCCCTCGATGATTTGATTTGACTTATGTGCCGGGCCCGATCAGGACTGAATTGATGTGTTCAATTAAGTTCTATGTCAAATGAATCTGTGATCGAGAAACAAATTGCAGGACAATAAGTATGACCATGTTCCATGTAATTGTCCGCACGATATCTAGAACAGAGGATTATACGATCCCTTATCTAAAGGACAGGATACTGATAAGATCAGAGTTGACAGCGTCTTTGAGAGCTACGATTGCTAATCGGATTATATTTGCATATATACTTACTAGACTTATCCAAGTGGGAGACTGTTGGATTAGTGTCTAAGGCTGTAACTATATTTGGTAAGTACTTGACCCGGTTATGCATGGTCCTTTTGGGTTGCCTTCACCATAGCAACTTCACAGGATGATTTGTTAAGAGAGAAGAAATATTATTAATATATTATGAGAATAATATATTGAGGAAATAATAATATTATTTGATTAATATAAGTCATATATTAATTGAGAATTAATTTGGTGACTTAAAGAGGTTAATTGAATAAAGGGGCATAAACTGTCAAATGTGTGATAGTTGTATTTTGGGCTATGTATCCTTATGGATATTAGGGTGAACGAAATTTAGGGGCTTGGGAACCTTAATTTCGTCCAAGCCTTGTATCTAGAAGGATCTTGGATTGCTTAGGGCCTAAGTCATTCAATTAGGGTTAAAGGAGAAACCCTAATAGCTCATAGTATAAATAGGACCCTTGGGATGGAGAAATCGACACTCTTGCAAGCCAAGGAACCCTAGGGCCGATTTATATCCCTCCTCCCTCTCTCTCAAGATCATCTTCTTGCTATTTGGTGTTTGTAAGCCATTAGAGGAGTGACAATTGTGACTCTAAGCTCCAAGAAGAAGAAGTATCAAGCAAGTAATTCAAGGTATTCTTTGAGATCTGATTTCATATGATTAGATTCAATATATTACATTAGATCTAGTATTGCAAGTCTTGGATTCAATGCATGTTCAATTAGAGAAACCTAGATCCAAGCAATTAGGGTTTGCATGTGCACATAGGAAAGTTCTTATGGCTCAAACCCATCACATTTCCTCGACCACGAAAAGAAATTTTTCAAGGCAAATCAATGATTTCGAACAACTTTCATTCAATGGGTTTTTGCTAAATCGGAAGTACAAGACCACCCGGTGACCAAAGATGACCCAACCCGATGAAAGTTAGCCAAAATCATATCTTGCTCGGTAACTCGAAATCCGTGCACATTTTATGGATCACGAAGGAAAACTTACAAGGAAAATCAATGATTTCGAGCAACTTTCGTTCAATGGGTATTCGGTAATTCAGAAGTACAGGATCGCCCGGTGACCAAAGATGACACAACGCGGTGAAAGTTAGCCAAAATCGCATTTTGCTCGGTAACTCGAAATCCGTGCACATTTTCTCGATCATGAAAGAAATTTTGCCGTGTAAATCAAGGTTTCCGAGCAGCTTTCATTCAATGGGTTTTTGCTAATTCGGAAGTACAAGACCACCCGGTGACCAACGACGACCCAACCTGATGAAAGTTAGCCAAAATCACATCTTGATCGGTAACTCGAAATCCATGCACATTTTCTCGATCACGAAAGAAAATTTACCAGGTAAATCAATGATTTCGAGCAACTTTCATTGAATGGGTTTTTGCCAATTCGAAAGTTAAAGTTCGGTAGTCTGTGTGTACAAGTGTCGAAGCTGCGGTCCCCGGGTAATTACGGACCAAAAACAAATTTTTTTATTGAAACATACATTATTCGTGTTAATAAAGAGCCACGCAAAATTTCGTCAAAATCCGACTTAATTTGAGGGAGTTATGGACGTTTTTGCAAAAATTATGCATCCTGGGGGAAATCAATGTTTGTTCCTGTCACCAAGCTCTTTGTGCAATATGTATATATAGGGGAGGGGTGGGAGTGACGACCCACAGGCGCCCCGAAGGTGGGCGGGCGACCAGCGACGTCCAGGCTGTTACGACCAAGGTCAAGCCAAGGAGGCAAGGCCATCGGCCAAGCTCACCGGTGATATCCAAGTCGTGATTTGCGTTTGCTTGGTGAAACCAGATCGCGACCAGCCACTCCTCGACGAGATTCTCGCAACCGACCCAATTTCACCGATGAAAAACCTGATCGCGACCAAAATTGCCCCACGTCGTGCTAGTTGCAAAAAATTATGCATCCAATGGGAAATCAATGTATGTTCCTGTCACCAAGCTCTTTGTGCAATACGTATATATAGGGGGGACCATGGAGACCGAAGCCACCAGCGAGCATCGAAAAGGCAAGCCCCAAGACCCGTGAAGGAATCCCACCCCCCAACACGTTGCCTTGATTGCTCGAACGACGACCCAAAAACTAGCCCTGTTGCCTTGATTCCTCGAACATGTTGCCTTAATTTGTCGAACGATGACCTGATGACTAGCATTGTTGCCTTGATTTGTCGAACGACGGCCTTGAAACTAGCCCTGTTGCCTTGTTACCTTGAACTTGTTGCCTTGATTTTTTGAATGATGCCCTGATGACTAGCATTGTTGCCTTGATTTGTCGAACGACGACCTTGAAACTAGCCGTGTTGCCTTGTTTCCTTGAACTTGTTGCCTTGATTTTTTGAATGATGACCTGAAAACTAGCCTCTTGGAGAATCGGGGAGCCATCCGCGTTGCCTTTATTGCTCGAATGATGACCCAAAAACTAGCCTTGTTGCCTTGATACCTCGAACATGTTGCCTTAATTTTGTCGAACGATGACCTGATGACTAGCATTGTTCCCTAGATTTTTTGAACGACGACCTTGAAACTAGCCCTATTGCCTTGAGCTTGTTGCCTTGATTTTTTGAACGATGACCTGAAGACTAGCCTCTTGGAGAACTGGGGAGCTATCCATATTGCCTTGAGGTATATATTGGGGGGACCATAGACACGAAAAAACCACCGAGCACCGATAAGGCAAGCCCCAAGACCAATGAAAGAAGCCCACCCCAACATGTTACCTTGGTTGCTCGAACGACGACCGGAAAACATGCCACGTTGCGTTGATTACTCGAACTTGTTGCATTAATTTTTCGAACGATGACCTGGTGACAAGCCGTGCTGCCTAGATTTGTCGAACGATGGCCTTGAAAGATGCCTCCCCCAACACGTTGCCTTGTTAACTAGTTCCATGTTTCCCTTATTTGTCCAACACGTTGCCTTGATATGTCGAACGATGTCCTGAAAACTAGCCCCGTTCCCTTTATTTCTTGAACGACGACCTGGAAACTAGCCTTGTTACCTTGATTGCTGGAACATGTTGCCTTGTTATCTCTAACGACGACCTGGAAACTTGCATCGTTGCCCTGAATACTCGAACATGTTGCCTTGAAAACATGCCATGATGACCTCAAAACTAGCCTCGCTGCCTTGATTTCTTGAACGATGACCGGAAAACTAGCCACGGTGCCTTGATTTCCCCCGACATCGTGCGCATACTAAAAAATATGCATCCTCGGGGAAATCAGTGTCTGTTGCCTTTATTTCTTGAACGTGTTGGCTTGATTTTTAGAACGATGACCTGAAAACTAGCCTTGCGGCCTTGAATTCTAGGACATGCTGTCTTGATATCTCAAACGGAAGCCTGATTGCTATCCTCATTGCCTTGATGTATATATAGGGGGACCATGGCGACGAAGCCACCATCGAGCACCGACAAGGCAAGCCCAATGAACCATGAAGGAAGCCCACCCCAACATGTTGCCTTGTTTGCTCGAACGACGACGTGAAAACTAGCCTTGTTGCCTTGATTATTCGAACTTGTTGCTTAGATATATTGAACGATGACCTTGAAACTAGGCCTGTTGCCTTTATTGTTGTTGCCTTGATTTTTAGAATGATGACCTGAAAACTAGCCTTGTGGCCTTGGTTTCTAGAACATGATGTCTTGGTATCTCGAATGACGAGCGGAGAGCAATGCCCATTGCTTTGATTTTTCGAACGAAGACCTGAAAAACTAGCCATGTTGCCTTGATATCTCGAACCCGATGGCTTGGTTTTTCGAATGAAGGACTTAAAATTTGCCCTGTTGCCTTGATTTCACGAACGATGCTTCGGTTTAAGTAAAATGTTGGCGTCCTTTTTCGGACGACGGTTGAAGGCTGGCGTGTTGCCTTGATCTGACGAACGGTGTCCTAAAATCTTCCCTCGTTGCCATGACTTTTAAAACATGTTGTCTTGATTTTCTTAAACAACAACCTTAAAACTATCCCCGATGCCTTGATTTACGGAACGAAGACAAGAAAACTAGCCTTGTTGCCTTGAAACCTCGAACATGTTTCCTTGGTTTTTCGACCGACTAACTGAAAACCAGCACCGTTGCCTAGATTTATGGAACGCCTTTGATTTCTACAACATGTTGTCCGTGTTTCTCGAATGACGACCTGAACGCTTGGATTTTTTATTGAACGACGGCCTGAAAACAAGCCTTGTTGCCTTGATTACTCGAACATGTTGCCTTGAATTATCAAACTACGACCCGAAAACTACCCCCGTAGCCTTTTTATTTCTCGAACGATTCTTTGATTTCTAGAACATGTTGCCTTGTTTTCTCGAAAGACGACCCGAAAGCAAGCCATACGAGGACCTAAAAGCAAGCCATGTGGCCTTTTGATATTTTGAAAATGTTGTCTTTGTTTATCGAATGGCGACTTGAAAAACTGGCCGTGTTGCATTGATCCCTTGAACGATGAGCTTAAAACGAGCCACGTTGCCTTGATAAAGGGCCGAGGAAGCAAGACCTCATCCTAAAAAACGATACATGCAAGCTAAAGGATCAAACGAAGAATGCCATGACCCATTAACGACCCTGATCTATATGTTAGTTGGCTAAGGTGCATTCTAAATCCCTTATTATTGATGCATTTGAGGGTATGTCGATAGTAGTTGTAAATTACATATCCAATAGTGCAGTTTGTATCTCGTACGGAGAAATTCTTTCATTTACGAAACCGAAACAAGCATAAGAAAATGAAACAACATGAACTCCTTAGAAAAGCACCCATGCATTGGGGTTCGAATACAACCAAACACCGTCGAAGTCACTATACACGATGCATGCCCATATTAAATGAGTATATGTTGCTCTTTGGACATTTTTGACGTCTTATGAGAAAACAAAGTATAATTGGTGGCCCTAGTAAGCGCAAGTCATCGGCTTAGGTTGTTATGTGTTTTTATCGAAGGTTGCGTCACCGTTGTTGGTGAATTACGGCCCGGTCACCGGGTTTTATTATTATAAGGTCCTTTATCCTTGTCCAATTCGTGCCAAACCGACTTCATTTTGGCGAGTTATAGAGAATTATAGCGTCTGGGATTTTTCGACTCGGCCAAGACTAGATACGGTCAAGATTAACCGGTGATCAGATGACCCAACCCCATGAAACCTGGCCAAAATCAAATTTTGCTCGGTAACTCGAAATCCATGCACATTTCCTCGACCACGAAAGAAATTTTTCTAGGCAAATCAATGATTTCGAACAACTTTCATTCAATGGGTTTTTGCTAAATCGGAAGTACAAGACCACCTGGTGACCAAAGATGACCCAACCCGATGAAAGTTAGCCAAAATCACATCTTGCTCGGTAACTCGAAATCCGTGCACATTTTATGGATCACGAAGGAAAACTTACCAGGAAAATCAATGATTTCGAGCAACTTTCGTTCAATGGGTTTTCGGTAATTCGGAAGTACAGGATCGCCCGGTGACCAAAGATGACACAACGCGGTGAAAGTTAGCCAAAATCGCATTTTGCTCGGTAACTCGAAATCCGTGCACATTTTCTCGATCATGAAAGAAATTTTGCCGTGTAAATCAAGGTTTCCGAGCAGCTTTCATTCAATGGGTTTTTGCTAATTCGGAAGTACAAGACAACCCGATGACCAATGACGACCCAACCCGATGAAAGTTAGCCAAAATCACATCTTGATCGGTAACTCGAAATCCGTGCACATTTTCTCGATCACGAAAGAAAATTTACCAGGTAAATCAATGATTTCGAGCAACTTTCATTGAATGGGTTTTTGCCAATTCGAAAGTTAAAGTTTGGTAGTGTGTGTGTACAAGTGTCGAAGCTGCGGTCCCTGGGTAATTACGGACCAAAAACAAATTTTTTTTATTGAAACATACATTATTCGTGTTAATAAAGAGCCACGCAAAATTTCGTCAAAATCCGACTTAATTTGAGGGAGTTATGGACGTTTTTGCAAAAATTATGCATCATGGGGGAAATCAATGGCTGTTCCTGTCACCAAGCTCTTTGTGCAATATGTATATGTAGGGGAGGGGTGGGAGTGACGCAAAAACTAGCCCTGTTGCCTTGATTCCTCGAACATGTTGCCTTAATTTGTCGAACGATGACCTGATGACTAGCATTGTTGCCTTGATTTGTCGAACGACGGCCTTGAAACTAGCCCTGTTATCTTGTTTCCTTGAACTTGTTGCCTTGATTTTTTGAATGATGCCCTGATGACTAGCATTGTTGCCTTGATTTGTCGAACGACGACCTTGAAACTAGCCGTGTTGCCTTGTTTCCTTGAACTTGTTGCCTTGATTTTTTGAATGATGACCTGAAAACTAGCCTCTTGGAGAATCGGGGAGCCATCCGCGTTGCCTTGATTGCTCGAATGACGACCCAAAAGCTAGCCTTGTTGCCTTGATTCCTCGAACATGTTGCCTTAATTTTGTCGAACGATGACCTGATGACTAGCATTGTTCCCTAGATTTTTTGAACGACGACCTTGAAACTAGCCCTATTGCCTTGAGCTTGTTGCCTTGATTTTTTGAACGATGACCTGAAGACTAGCCTCTTGGAGAACTGGGGAGCTCTCCACATTGCCTTGAGGTATATATTGGGGGGACCATAGACACGAAAAAACCACCGAGCACCGATAAGGCAAGCCCCAAGACCCATGAAAGAAGCCCACCCCCAACATGTTACCTTGGTTGCTCGAACGACGACCGGAAAACATGCCATGTTGCCTTGATTACTCGAACTTGTTGCATTAATTTTTCGAACAATGACCTGGTGACAAGCCCTGCTGCCTAGATTTGTCGAACGATGGCCTTGAAAGATGCCTCCCCCAACACGTTGCCTTGTTAACTAGTTCCATGTTGCCTTGATTTGTCCAACACGTTGCCTTGATATGTCGAACGATGTCCTGAAAACTAGCCCCGTTCCCTTTATTTCTTGAACGACGACCTGGAAACTAGCCTCGTTACCTTGATTGCTGGAACACGTTGCCTTGTTATCTCTAACGATGACCTGGAAACTTGCATCGTTGCCCTGAATACTCGAACACGTTGCCTTGAAAACATGCCATGATGACCTCAAAACTGGCCTCACTGCCTTGATTTCTTGAACGATGACCGGAAAACTAGCCACGGTGCCTTGATTTCCCCCGACGTCGTGCGCATACTAAAAAATAAGCATCCTCGGGGAAATCAGTGTCTGTTGCCTTGATTTCTTGAACATGTTGGCTTGATTTTTAGAACGATGACCTGAAAACTAGCCTTGCGGCCTTGAATTCTAGGACATGTTGTCTTGATATCTCAAACGGAAGCCTGATTGCTATCCCCATTGCCTTGATGTATATATAGGGGGACCATGGCGACGAAGCCACCATCGAGCACCGACAAGGCAAGCCCAATGAACCGTGAACGAAGCCCACCCCAACATGTTGCCTTGTTTGCTCGAACGACGACGTGAAAACTAGCTTTGCTGCCTTGATTATTCGAACTTGTTGCTTAGATATATTGAACGATGACCTTGAAACTAGGCCTGTTGCCTTTATTGTTGTTGCCTTGATTTTTAGAATGATGACCTGAAAACTAGCCTTGTGGCCTTGGTTTCTAGAACATGATGTCTTGGTATCTCGAATGACGAGCGGAGAGCAATGCCCATTGCCTAGATTTTTCGAACGAAGACCTGAAAAACTAGCCATGTTGCCTTGATATCTTGAACCCGATGGCTTGGTTTTTCGAATGAAGGACTTAAAATTTGCCCCGTTGCCTTGATTTCACGAACGATGCTTCGGTTTAAGTAAAATGTTGGCGGCCTTTTTCGGACGACGGCTGAAGGCTGGCGTGTTGCCTTGATCTGACGAACGGTGTCCTAAAATCTTCCCTCGTTGCCATGACTTTTAAAACATGTTGTCTTGATTTTCTTAAACAACAACCTTAAAACTATCCCCGATGCCTTGATTTACGGAACGAAGACAAGAAAACTAGCCTTGTTGCCTTGAAACCTCGAACATGTTTCCTTGGTTTTTCGACCGACTAACTGAAAATCAGCACCGTTGCCTAGATTTATGGAACGCCTTTGATTTCAACAACATGTTGTCCGTGTTTCTCGAACGACGACCTGAACGCTTGGATTTTTTATTGAACGACGGCCTGAAAACAAGCCTTGTTGCCTTGATTACTCGAACATGTTGCCTTGAATTATCAAACTACGACCCGAAAACTACCCCCGTAGCCTTTTTATTTCTCGAACGATTCTTTGATTTCTAGAACATGTTGCCTTGTTTTCTCGAAAGACGACCCGAAAGCAAGCCATACGAGGACCTAAAAGCAAGCCATGTGGCCTTTTGATATTTTGAAAATGTTGTCTTTGTTTATCGAATGGCGACTTGAAAAACTGGCCGTGTTGCATTGATCCCTTGAACGATGAGCTTAAAACGAGCCACGTTGCCTTGATAAAGGGCCGAGGAAGCAAGACCTCATCCTAAAAAACGATACATGCAAGCTAAAGGATCAAACGAAGAATGCCATGACCCATTAACGACCCTGATCTATATGTTAGTTGGCTAAGGTGCATTCTAAATCCCTTATTATTGATGCATTTGAGGGTATGTCGATAGTAGTTGTAAATTACATATCCAATAGTGCAGTTTGTATCTCGTACGGAGAAATTCTTTCATTTACGAAACCGAAACAAGCATAAGAAAATGAAACAACATGAACTCCTTAGAAAAGCACCCATGCATTGGGGTTCGAATACAACCAAACACCGTCGAAGTCACTATACACGATGCATGCCCATATTAAATGAGTATATGTTGCTCTTTGGACATTTTTGACGTCTTATGAGAAAACAAAGTATAATTGGTGGCCCTAGTAAGCGCAAGTCATCGGCTTAGGTTGTTATGTGTTTTTATCGAAGGTTGCGTCACCGTTGTTGGTGAATTACGGCCCGGTCACCGGGTTTTATTATTATAAGGTCCTTTATCCTTGTCCAATTCGTGCCAAACCGACTTCATTTTGGCGAGTTATAGAGAATTATAGCGTCTGGGATTTTTCGACTCGGCCAAGACTAGATACGGTCAAGATTAACCGGTGATCAGATGACCCAACCCCATGAAACCTGGCCAAAATCAAATTTTGCTCGGTAACTCGAAATCCATGCACATTTCCTCGACCACGAAAGAAATTTTTCTAGGCAAATCAATGATTTCGAACAACTTTCATTCAATGGGTTTTTGCTAAATCGGAAGTACAAGACCACCTGGTGACCAAAGATGACCCAACCCGATGAAAGTTAGCCAAAATCACATCTTGCTCGGTAACTCGAAATCCGTGCACATTTTATGGATCACGAAGGAAAACTTACCAGGAAAATCAATGATTTCGAGCAACTTTCGTTCAATGGGTTTTCGGTAATTCGGAAGTACAGGATCGCCCGGTGACCAAAGATGACACAACGCGGTGAAAGTTAGCCAAAATCGCATTTTGCTCGGTAACTCGAAATCCGTGCACATTTTCTCGATCATGAAAGAAATTTTGCCGTGTAAATCAAGGTTTCCGAGCAGCTTTCATTCAATGGGTTTTTGCTAATTCGGAAGTACAAGACAACCCGATGACCAATGACGACCCAACCCGATGAAAGTTAGCCAAAATCACATCTTGATCGGTAACTCGAAATCCGTGCACATTTTCTCGATCACGAAAGAAAATTTACCAGGTAAATCAATGATTTCGAGCAACTTTCATTGAATGGGTTTTTGCCAATTCGAAAGTTAAAGTTTGGTAGTGTGTGTGTACAAGTGTCGAAGCTGCGGTCCCTGGGTAATTACGGACCAAAAACAAATTTTTTTTATTGAAACATACATTATTCGTGTTAATAAAGAGCCACGCAAAATTTCGTCAAAATCCGACTTAATTTGAGGGAGTTATGGACGTTTTTGCAAAAATTATGCATCATGGGGGAAATCAATGGCTGTTCCTGTCACCAAGCTCTTTGTGCAATATGTATATGTAGGGGAGGGGTGGGAGTGACGCAAAAACTAGCCCTGTTGCCTTGATTCCTCGAACATGTTGCCTTAATTTGTCGAACGATGACCTGATGACTAGCATTGTTGCCTTGATTTGTCGAACGACGGCCTTGAAACTAGCCCTGTTATCTTGTTTCCTTGAACTTGTTGCCTTGATTTTTTGAATGATGCCCTGATGACTAGCATTGTTGCCTTGATTTGTCGAACGACGACCTTGAAACTAGCCGTGTTGCCTTGTTTCCTTGAACTTGTTGCCTTGATTTTTTGAATGATGACCTGAAAACTAGCCTCTTGGAGAATCGGGGAGCCATCCGCGTTGCCTTGATTGCTCGAATGACGACCCAAAAGCTAGCCTTGTTGCCTTGATTCCTCGAACATGTTGCCTTAATTTTGTCGAACGATGACCTGATGACTAGCATTGTTCCCTAGATTTTTTGAACGACGACCTTGAAACTAGCCCTATTGCCTTGAGCTTGTTGCCTTGATTTTTTGAACGATGACCTGAAGACTAGCCTCTTGGAGAACTGGGGAGCTCTCCACATTGCCTTGAGGTATATATTGGGGGGACCATAGACACGAAAAAACCACCGAGCACCGATAAGGCAAGCCCCAAGACCCATGAAAGAAGCCCACCCCCAACATGTTACCTTGGTTGCTCGAACGACGACCGGAAAACATGCCATGTTGCCTTGATTACTCGAACTTGTTGCATTAATTTTTCGAACAATGACCTGGTGACAAGCCCTGCTGCCTAGATTTGTCGAACGATGGCCTTGAAAGATGCCTCCCCCAACACGTTGCCTTGTTAACTAGTTCCATGTTGCCTTGATTTGTCCAACACGTTGCCTTGATATGTCGAACGATGTCCTGAAAACTAGCCCCGTTCCCTTTATTTCTTGAACGACGACCTGGAAACTAGCCTCGTTACCTTGATTGCTGGAACACGTTGCCTTGTTATCTCTAACGACGACCTGGAAACTTGCATCGTTGCCCTGAATACTCGAACACGTTGCCTTGAAAACATGCCATGATGACCTCAAAACTAGCCTCACTGCCTTGATTTCTTGAACGATGACCGGAAAACTAGCCACGGTGCCTTGATTTCCCCCGACGTCGTGCGCATACTAAAAAATATGCATCCTCGGGGAAATCAGTGTCTGTTGCCTTGATTTCTTGAACATGTTGGCTTGAATTTTAGAACGATGACCTGAAAACTAGCCTTGCGGCCTTGAATTCTAGGACATGTTGTCTTGATATCTCAAACGGAAGCCTGATTGCTATCCCCATTGCCTTGATGTATATATAGGGGGACCATGGCGACGAAGCCACCATCGAGCACCGACAAGGCAAGCCCAATGAACCGTGAACGAAGCCCACCCCAACATGTTGCCTTGTTTGCTCGAACGACGACGTGAAAACTAGCCTTGTTGCCTTGATTATTCGAACTTGTTGCTTAGATATATTGAACGATGACCTTGAAACTAGGCTTGTTGCCTTTATTGTTGTTGCCTTGATTTTTAGAATGATAACCTGAAAACTAGCCTTGTGGCCTTGGTTTCTAGAACATGATGTCTTGGTATCTCGAATGACGAGCGGAGAGCAATGCCCATTGCCTAGATTTTTCGAACGAAGACCTGAAAAACTAGCCATGTTGCCTTGATATCTCGAACCCGATGGCATGGTTTTTCGAATGAAGGACTTAAAATTTGGCCCGTTGCCTTGATTTCACGAACGATGCTTCGGTTTAAGTAAAATGTTGGCGGCCTTTTTCGGACAACGGCTGAAGGCTGGCGTGTTGCCTTGATCTGACGAACGGTGTCCTAAAATCTTCCCTCGTTGCCATGACTTTTAAAACATGTTGTCTTGATTTTCTTAAACAACAACCTTAAAACTATCCCCGATGCCTTGATTTACGGAACGAAGACAAGAAAACTAGCCTTGTTGCCTTGAAACCTCGAACATGTTTCCTTGGTTTTTCGACCGACTAACTGAAAATCAGCACCGTTGCCTAGATTTATGGAACGCCTTTGATTTCTACAACATGTTGTCCGTGTTTCTCGAACGACGACCTGAACGCTTGGATTTTTTATTGAACGACGGCCTGAAAACAAGCCTTGTTGCCTTGATTACTCGAACATGTTGCCTTGAATTATCAAACTACGACGCGAAAACTACCCCCGTAGCCTTTTTATTTCTCGAACGATTCTTTGATTTCTAGAACATGTTGCCTTGTTTTCTCGAAAGACGACCCGAAAGCAAGCCATACGAGGACCTAAAAGCAAGCCATGTGGCCTTTTGATATTTTGAAAATGTTGTCTTTGTTTATCAAATGGCGACCTGAAAAACTGGCCGTGTTGCATTGATTCCTTGAACGATGAGCTTAAAGCGAGCCACGTTGCCTTGATAAAGGGCCGAGGAAGCAAGACCTCATCCTAAAAAACGATACATGCAAGCTAAAGGATCAAACGAAGAACGCCATGACCCATTAACGACCCCGATCTATATGTTAGTTGGCTAAGGTGCATTCTAAATCCCTTATTATTGATGCATTTGAGGGTATGTCGATAGTAGTTGTAAATTACAGATCCAATAGTGCAGTTTGTATCTTGTACGGAGAAATTCTTTCATTTACGAAACCGAAACAAGCATAAGAAAATGAAACAACATGAACTCCTTAGAAAAGCACCCATGCATTGGGGTTCGAATACAACCAAACACCGTCGAAGTCACTATACACGATGCATGCCCATATTAAATGAGTATATGTTGCTCTTTGGACATTTTTGACGTCTTATGAGAAAACAAAGTATAATTGGTGGCCCTAGTAAGCGCAAGTCATCGGCTTAGGTTGTTATGTGTTTTTATCGGAGGTTGCGTCACCGTTGTTGGTGAATACGACCCGGTCACCGGGTTTTATTATTGTAAGGTCCTTTATCCTTGTCCAATTCGTGCCAAACCGACTTCATTTTGGCGAGTTATAGAGAATTATAGCGTCTGGGATTTTTCGACTCGGCCAAGACTAGATACGGTCAAGATTAACCGGTGATCAGATGACCCAACCCCATGAAACCCGGCCAAAATCAAATTTTGCTCGACAACTCGAAATCCATGCACATTTCCTCGACCACGAAAAGAAATTTTTCAAGGCAAATCAATGATTTCGAACAACTTTCATTCAATGGGTTTTTGCTAAATCGGAAGTACAAGACCACCCGGTGACCAAAGATGACCCAACCCGATGAAAGTTAGCCAAAATCACATCTTGCTCGGTAACTCGAAATCCGTGCACATTTTATGGATCACGAAGGAAAACTTACAAGGAAAATCAATGATTTCCAGCAACTTTGGTTCAATGGGTATTCGGTAATTCGGAAGTACAGGATCGCCCGGTGACCAAAGATGACACAACGCGGTGAAAGTTAGCCAAAATCGCATTTTGCTCGGTAACTCGAAATCTGTGCACATTTTCTCGATCATGAAAGAAATTTTGCCGTGTAAATCAAGGTTTCCGAGCAGCTTTCATTCAATGGGTTTTTCCTAATTCGGAAGTACAAGACCACCCGGTGACCAATGACGACCCAACCCGATGAAAGTTAGCCAAAATCACATCTTGATCGGTAACTCGAAATCCGTGCACATTTTCTCGATCACGAAAGAAAATTTACCAGGTAAATCAATGATTTCGAGCAACTTTCATTGAATGGGTTTTTGCCAATTCGAAAGTTAAAGTTCGGTAGTGTGTGTGTACAAGTGTCGAAGCTGCGGTCCCTGGGTAATTACGGACCAAAAACAAATTTTTTTTATTGAAACATACATTATTCGTGTTAATAAAGAGCCACGCAAAATTTCGTCAAAATCCGACTTAATTTGAGGGAGTTATGGGCGTTTTTGCAAAACTTATGCATCCTGAGGGAAATCAATGGCTGTTCCTGTCACCAAGCTCTTTGTGCAATATGTATATGTAGGGGAGGGGTGGGAGTGACGCCCCACAGGCGCCCCGAAGGTGGGTGGGCGACAAGCGACGTCGAGGTTGTTATGACCAAGGGCAAGCCAAGGAGGCAAGGCCATCGGCCAAGCTCACCGGTGATATCCAAGTAGTGATTTGCGTTTGCTTGGTGAAACCAGATCGCGACCAGCCACTCCTCGACGAGATTCTCGCAACCGACCCCTTTTCACCGATGAAAAACCTGATCGCGACCAAAATTGCCCCACGTCGTCCTAGTTGCAAAAAATTATGCATCCAATGGGAAATCAATGTATGTTCCTGTCACCAAGCTCTTTGTGCAATATGTATATATAGGGGGGACCATGGAGACCGGGACCATGGAGACCGAAGCCACCAGCGAGCATCGAAAAGGCAAGCCCGAAGACCCATGAAGGAATCCCACCCCCCAACACGTTGCCTTGATTGCTCGAACGACGACCCAAAAACTAGCCATGTTGCCTTGATTCCTCGAACATGTTGCCTTAATTTGTCGAACGATGACCTGATGACTAGCATTGTTGCCTTGATTTGTCGAACGACGGCCTTGAAACTAGCCCTGTTATCTTGTTTCCTTGAACTTGTTGCCTTGATTTTTTGAATGATGCCCTGATGACTAGCATTGTTGCCTTGATTTGTCGAACGACGACCTTGAAACTAGCCGTGTTGCCTTGTTTCCTTGAACTTGTTGCCTTGATTTTTTGAATGATGACCTGAAAACTAGCCTCTTGGACAATCGGGGAGCCATCCGCGTTGCCTTGATTGCTCGAATGACGACCCAAAAGCTAGCCTTGTTGCCTTGATTCCTCGAACATGTTGCCTTAATTTTGTCGAACCATGACCTGATGACTAGCATTGTTCCCTAGATTTTTTGAACGACGACCTTGAAACTAGCCCTATTGCCTTGAGCTTGTTGCCTTGATTTTTTGAACGATGACCTGAAGACTAGCCTCTTGGAGAACTGGGGAGCTATCCACATTGCCTTGAGGTATATATTGGGGGGACCATAGACACGAAAAAACCACCGAGCACCGATAAGGCAAGCCCCAAGACCCATGAAAGAAGCCCACCCCCAACATGTTACCTTGGTTGCTCGAACGACGACCGGAAAACATGCCATGTTGCCTTGATTACTCGAACTTGTTGCATTAATTTTTCGAACGAGGACCTGGTGACAAGCCCTGCTGCCTAGATTTGTCGAACGATGGCCTTGAAAGATGCCTCCCCCAACACGTTGCCTTGTTAACTAGTTCCATGTTGCCTTGATTTGTCCAACACGTTGCCTTGATATGTCGAACGATGTCCTGAAAACTAGCCCCGTTCCCTTTATTTCTTGAACGACGACCTGGAAACTAGCCTCGTTACCTTGATTGCTGGAACACGTTGCCTTGTTATCTCTAACGACGACCTGGAAACTTGCATCGTTGCCCTGAATACTCGAACACGTTGCCTTGAAAACATGCCATGATGACCTCAAAACTAGCCTCACTGCCTTGATTTCTTGAACGATGACCGGAAAACTAGCCACGGTGCCTTGATTTCCCCCGACGTCGTGCGCATACTAAAAAATATGCATCCTCGGGGAAATCAGTGTCTGTTGCCTTGATTTCTTGAACATGTTGGCTTGATTTTTAGAACGATGACCTGAAAACTAGCCTTGCGGCCTTGAATTCTAGGACATGTTGTCTTGATATCTCAAACGGAAGCCTGATTGCTATCCCCATTGCCTTGATGTATATATAGGGGGACCATGGCGACGAAGCCACCATCGAGCACCGACAAGGCAAGCCCAATGAACCGTGAACGAAGCCCACCCCAACATGTTGCCTTGTTTGCTCGAACGACGACGTGAAAACTAGCCTTGTTGCCTTGATTATTCGAACTTGTTGCTTAGATATATTGAACGATGACCTTGAAACTAGGCCTGTTGCCTTTATTGTTGTTGCCTTGATTTTTAGAATGATGACCTGAAAACTAGCCTTGTGGCCTTGGTTTCTAGAACATGATGTCTTGGTATCTCGAATGACGAGCGGAGAGCAATGCCCATTGCCTAGATTTTTCGAACGAAGACCTGAAAAACTAGCCATGTTGCCTTGATATCTCGAACCCGATGGTTTGGTTTTTCGAATGAAGGACTTAAAATTTGGCCCGTTGCCTTGATTTCACGAACGATGCTTCGGTTTAAGTAAAATGTTGGCGGCCTTTTTCGGACGACGGCTGAAGGCTGGCGTGTTGCCTTGATCTGACGAACGGTGTCCTAAAATCTTCCCTCGTTGCCATGACTTTTAAAACATGTTGTCTTGATTTTCTTAAACAACAACCTTAAAACTATCCCCGATGCCTTGATTTACGGAACGAAGACAAGAAAACTAGCCTTGTTGCCTTGAAACCTCGAACATGTTTCCCTGGTTTTTCGACCGACTAACTGAAAATCAGCACCGTTGCCTAGATTTATGGAACGCCTTTGATTTCTACAACATGTTGTCCGTGTTTCTCGAACGACGACCTGAACGCTTGGATTTTTTATTGAACGACGGCCTGAAAACAAGCCTTGTTGCCTTGATTACTCGAACATGTTGCCTTGAATTATCAAACTACGACCCGAAAACTACCCCCGTAGCCTTTTTATTTCTCGAACGATTCTTTGATTTCTAGAACATGTTGCCTTGTTTTCTCGAAAGACGACCCGAAAGCAAGCCATACGAGGACCTAAAAGCAAGCCATGTGGCCTTTTGATATTTTGAAAATGTTGTCTTTGTTTATCAAATGGCGACCTGAAAAACTGGCCGTGTTGCATTGATTCCTTGAACGATGAGCTTAAAGCGAGCCACGTTGCCTTGATAAAGGGCCGAGGAAGCAAGACCTCATCCTAAAAAACGATACATGCAAGCTAAAGGATCAAACGAAGAACGCCATGACCCATTAACGACCCCGATCTATATGTTAGTTGGCTAAGGTGCATTCTAAATCCCTTATTATTGATGCATTTGAGGGTATGTCGATAGTAGTTGTAAATTACAGATCCAATAGTGCAGTTTGTATCTTGTACGGAGAAATTCTTTCATTTACGAAACCGAAACAAGCATAAGAAAATGAAACAACATGAACTCCTTAGAAAAGCACCCATGCATTGGGGTTCGAATACAACCAAACACCGTCGAAGTCACTATACACGATGCATGCCCATATTAAATGAGTATATGTTGCTCTTTGGACATTTTTGACGTCTTATGAGAAAACAAAGTATAATTGGTGGCCCTAGTAAGCGCAAGTCATCGGCTTAGGTTGTTATGTGTTTTTATCGGAGGTTGTGTCACCGTTGTTGGTGAATACGACCCGGTCACCGGGTTTTATTATTGTAAGGTCCTTTATCCTTGTCCAATTCGTGCCAAACCGACTTCATTTTGGCGAGTTATAGAGAATTATAGCGTCTGGGATTTTTCGACTCGGCCAAGACTAGATACGGTCAAGATTAACCGGTGATCAGATGACCCAACCCCATGAAACCCGGCCAAAATCAAATTTTGCTCGACAACTCGAAATCCATGCACATTTCCTCGACCACGAAAAGAAATTTTTCAAGGCAAATCAATGATTTCGAACAACTTTCATTCAATGGGTTTTTGCTAAATCGGAAGTACAAGACCACCCGGTGACCAAAGATGACCCAATCCGATGAAAGTTAGCCAAAATCACATCTTGCTCGGTAACTCGAAATCCGTGCACATTTTATGGATCACGAAGGAAAACTTACAAGGAAAATCAATGATTTCGAGCAACTTTCTTTCAATGGGTATTCGGTAATTCGGAAGTACAAGATCGCCCGGTGACCAAAGATGACACAACGCGGTGAAAGTTAGCCAAAATCGCATTTTGCTCGGTAACTCGAAATCTGTGCACATTTTCTCGATCATGAAAGAAATTTTGCCGTCTAAATCAAGGTTTCCGAGCAGCTTTCATTCAATGGGTTTTTCCTAATTCGGAAGTACAAGACCACCCGGTGACCAATGACGACCCAACCCGATGAAAGTTAGCCAAAATCACATCTTGATCGGTAACTCGAAATCCGTGCACATTTTCTCGATCACGAAAGAAAATTTACCAGGTAAATCAATGATTTCGAGCAACTTTCATTGAATGGGTTTTTGCCAATTCGAAAGTTAAAGTTCGGTAGTGTGTGTGTACAAGTGTCGAAGCTGCGGTCCCTGGGTAATTACGAACCAAAAACAAATTTTTTTATTGAAACATACATTATTCGTGTTAATAAAGAGCCACGCAAAATTTCGTCAAAATCCGACTTAATTTGAGGGAGTTATGGACGTTTTTGCAAAACTTATGCATCCTGAGGGAAATCAATGGCTGTTCCTGTCACCAAGCTCTTTGTGCAATATGTATATGTAGGGGAGGGGTGGGAGTGACGCCCCACAGGCGCCCCGAAGGTGGGTGGGCGACAAGCGACGTCGAGGTTGTTATGACCAAGGGCAAGCCAAGGAGGCAAGGCCATCGGCCAAGCTCACCGGTGATATCCAAGTAGTGATTTGCGTTTGCTTGATGAAACCAGATCGCGACCAGCCACTCCTCGACGAGATTCTCGCAACCGACCCCTTTTCACCGATGAAAAACCTGATCGCGACCAAAATTGCCCCACGTCGTGCTAGTTGCAAAAAATTATGCATCCAATGGGAAATCAATGTATGTTCCTGTCACCAAGCTCTTTGTGCAATATGTATATATAGGGGGGACCATGGAGACCGGGACCATGGAGACCGAAGCCACCAGCGAGCATCGAAAAGGCAAGCCCGAAGACCCATGAAGGAATCCCACCCCCCAACACGTTGCCTTGATTGCTCGAACGACGACCCAAAAACTAGCCATGTTGCCTTGATTCCTCGAACATGTTGCCTTAATTTGTTGAACGATGACCTGATGACTAGCATTGTTGCCTTGATTTGTCGAACGACGGCCTTGAAACTAGCCCTGTTATCTTGTTTCCTTGAACTTGTTGCCTTGATTTTTTGAATGATGCCCTGATGACTAGCATTGTTGCCTTGATTTGTCGAACGACGACCTTGAAACTAGCCGTGTTGCCTTGTTTCCTTGAACTTGTTGCCTTGATTTTTTGAATGATGACCTGAAAACTAGCCTCTTGGACAATCGGGGAGCCATCCGCGTTGCCTTGATTGCTCGAATGACGACCCAAAAGCTAGCCTTGTTGCCTTGATTCCTCGAACATGTTGCCTTAATTTTGTCGAACGATGACCTGATGAATAGCATTGTTCCCTAGATTTTTTGAACGACGACCTTGAAACTAGCCCTATTGCCTTGAGCTTGTTGCCTTGATTTTTTGAACGATGACCTGAAGACTAGCCTCTTGGAGAACTGGGGAGCTATCCACATTGCCTTGAGGTATATATTGGGGGGACCATAGACACGAAAAAACCACCGAGCACCGATAAGGCAAGCCCCAAGACCCATGAAAGAAGCCCACCCCCAACATGTTACCTTGGTTGCTCGAACGACGACCGGAAAACATGCCATGTTGCCTTGATTACTCGAACTTGTTGCATTAATTTTTCGAACGATGACCTGGTGACAAGCCCTGCTGCCTAGATTTGTCGAACGATGGCCTTGAAAGATGCCTCCCCCAACACGTTGCCTTGTTAACTAGTTCCATGTTGCCTTGATTTGTCCAACACGTTGCCTTGATATGTCGAACGATGTCCTGAAAACTAGCCCCGTTCCCTTTATTTCTTGAACGACGACCTGGAAACTAGCCTCGTTACCTTGATTGCTGGAACACGTTGCCTTGTTATCTCTAACGACGACCTGGAAACTTGCATCGTTGCCCTGAATACTCGAACACGTTGCCTTGAAAACATGCCATGATGACCTCAAAACTAGCCTCACTGCCTTGATTTCTTGAACGATGACCGGAAAACTAGCCACGGTGCCTTGATTTCCCCCGACGTCGTGCGCATACTAAAAAATATGCATCCTCGGGGAAATCAGTGTCTGTTGCCTTGATTTCTTGAACATGTTGGCTTGATTTTTAGAACGATGACCTGAAAACTAGCCTTGCGGCCTTGAATTCTAGGACATGTTGTCTTGATATCTCAAACGGAAGCCTGATTGCTATCCCCATTGCCTTGATGTATATATAGGGGGACCATGGCGACGAAGCCACCATCGAGCACCGACAAGGCAAGCCCAATGAACCGTGAACGAAGCCCACCCAAACATGTTGCCTTGTTTGCTCGAACGACGACGTGAAAACTAGCCTTGTTGCCTTGATTATTCGAACTTGTTGCTTAGATATATTGAACGATGACCTTGAAACTAGGCCTGTTGCCTTTATTGTTGTTGCCTTGATTTTTAGAATGAGGACCTGAAAACTAGCCTTGTGGCCTTGGTTTCTAGAACATGATGTCTTGGTATCTCGAATGACGAGCGGAGAGCAATGCCCATTGCCTAGATTTTTCGAACGAAGACCTGAAAAACTAGCCATGTTGCCTTGATATCTCGAACCCGATGGTTTGGTTTTTCGAATGAAGGACTTAAAATTTGGCCCGTTGCCTTGATTTCACGAACGATGCTTCAGTTTAAGTAAAATGTTGGCGGCCTTTTTCGGACGACGGCTGAAGGCTGGCGTGTTGCCTTGATCTGACGAACGGTGTCCTAAAATCTTCCCTCGTTGACATGACTTTTAAAACATGTTTTCTTGATTTTCTTAAACAACAACCTTAAAACTATCCCCGATGCCTTGATTTACGGAACGAAGACAAGAAAACTAGCCTTGTTGCCTTGAAACCTCGAACATGTTTCCTTGGTTTTTCGACCGACTAACTGAAAATCAGCACCGTTGCCTAGATTTATGGAACGCCTTTGATTTCTACAACATGTTGTCCGTGTTTCTCGAACGACGACCTGAACGCTTGGATTTTTTATTGAACGACGGCCTGAAAACAAGCCTTGTTGCCTTGATTACTCGAACATGTTGCCTTGAATTATCAAACTACGACCCGAAAACTACCCCCGTAGCCTTTTTATTTCTCGAACGATTCTTTGATTTCTAGAACATGTTGCCTTGTTTTCTCGAAAGACGACCCGAAAGCAAGCCATACGAGGACCTAAAAGCAAGCCATGTGGCCTTTTGATATTTTGAAAATGTTGTCTTTGTTTATCAAATGGCGACCTGAAAAACTGGCCGTGTTGCATTGATTCCTTGAACGATGAGCTTAAAGCGAGCCACGTTGCCTTGATAAAGGGCCGAGGAAGCAAGACCTCATCCTAAAAAACGATACATGCAAGCTAAAGGATCAAACGAAGAACGCCATGACCCATTAACGACCCCGATCTATATGTTAGTTGGCTAAGGTGCATTCTAAATCCCTTATTATTGATGCATTTGAGGGTATGTCGATAGTAGTTGTAAATTACACATCCAATAGTGCAGTTTGTATCTTGTACGGAGAAATTCTTTCATTTACGAAACCGAAACAAGCATAAGAAAATGAAACAACATGAACTCCTTAGAAAAGCACCCACGCATTGGGGTTCGAATACAACCAAACACCGTCGAAGTCACTATACACGATGCATGCCCATATTAAATGAGTATATGTTGCTCTTTGGACATTTTTGACGTCTTATGAGAAAACAAAGTATAATTGGTGGCCCTAGTAAGCGCAAGTCATCGGCTTAGGTTGTTATGTGTTTTTATCGGAGGTTGTGTCACCGTTGTTGGTGAATACGACCCGGTCACCGGGTTTTATTATTGTAAGGTCCTTTATCCTTGTCCAATTCGTGCCAAACCGACTTCATTTTGGTGAGTTATAGAGAATTATAGCGTCTGGGATTTTTCGACTCGGCCAAGACTAGATACGGTCAAGATTAACCGGTGATCAGATGACCCAACCCCATGAAACCCGGCCAAAATCAAATTTTGCTCGACAACTCGAAATCCATGCACATTTCCTCGACCACGAAAAGAAATATTTCAAGGCAAATCAATGATTTCGAACAACTTTCATTCAATGGGTTTTTGCTAAATCGGAAGTACAAGACCACCCGGTGACCAAAGATGACCCAATCCGATGAAAGTTAGCCAAAATCACATCTTGCTCGGTAACTCGAAATCCGTGCACATTTTATGGATCATGAAGGAAAACTTACAAGGAAAATCAATGATTTCGAGCAACTTTCTTTCAATGGGTATTCGGTAATTCGGAAGTACAGGATCGCCCGGTGACCAAAGATGACACAACGCGGTGAAAGTTAGCCAAAATCGCATTTTGCTCGGTAACTCGAAATCTGTGCACATTTTCTCGATCATGAAAGAAATTTTGCCGTGTAAATCAAGGTTTCCGAGCAGCTTTCATTCAATGGGTTTTTCCTAATTCGGAAGTACAAGACCACCCGGTGACCAATGACGACCCAACCCGATGAAAGTTAGCCAAAATCACATCTAGATCAGTAACTCGAAATCCATGCACATTTTCTCGATCACGAAAGAAAATTTACCAGGTAAATCAATGATTTCGAGCAACTTTCATTGAATGGGTTTTTGCCAATTCGAAAGTTAAAGTTCGGTAGTGTGTGTGTACAAGTGTCGAAGCTGCGGTCCCTGGGTAATTACGGACCAAAAACAAATTTTTTTATTGAAACATACATTATTCGTGTTAATAAAGAGCCACGCAAAATTTCGTCAAAATCCGACTTAATTTGAGGGAGTTATGGACGTTTTTGCAAAACTTATGCATCCTGAGGGAAATCAATGGCTGTTCCTGTCACCAAGCTCTTTGTGTAATATGTATATGTAGGGGAGGGGTGGGAGTGACGCCCCACAGGCGCCCCGAAGGTGGGTGGGCGACAAGCGACGTCGAGGTTGTTATGACCAAGGGCAAGCCAAGGAGGCAAGGCCATCGGCCAAGCTCACCGGTGATATCCAAGTAGTGATTTGCGTTTGCTTGGTGAAACCAGATCGCGACCAGCCACTCCTCGACGAGATTCTCGCAACCGACCCCTTTTCACCGATGAAAAACCTGATCGCGACCAAAATTGCCCCACGTCGTGCTAGTTGCAAAAAATTATGCATCCATTGGGAAATCAATGTATGTTCCTGTCACCAAGCTCTTTGTGCAATATGTATATATAGGGGGGACCATGGAGACCGAAGCCACCAGCGAGCATCGAAAAGGCAAGCCCGAAGACCCATGAAGGAATCCCACCCCCCAACACGTTGCCTTGATTGCTCGAACGACGACCCAAAAACTAGCCATGTTGCCTTGATTCCTCGAACATGTTGCCTTAATTTGTCGAACGATGACCTGATGACTAGCATTGTTGCCTTGATTTGTCGAACGACGGCCTTGAAACTAGCCCTGTTATCTTGTTTCCTTGAACTTGTTGCCTTGATTTTTTGAATGATGCCCTGATGACTAGCATTGTTGCCTTGATTTGTCGAACGACGACCTTGAAACTAGCCGTGTTGCCTTGTTTCCTTGAACTTGTTGCCTTGATTTTTTGAATGATGACCTGAAAACTAGCCTCTTGGACAATCGGGGAGCCATCCGCGTTGCCTTGATTGCTCGAATGACGACCCAAAAGCTAGCCTTGTTGCCTTGATTCCTCGAACATGTTGCCTTAATTTTGTCGAACGATGACCTGATGACTAGCATTGTTCCCTAGATTTTTTGAACGACGACCTTGAAACTAGCCCTATTGCCTTGAGCTTGTTGCCTTGATTTTTTGAACGATGACCTGAAGACTAGCCTCTTGGAGAACTGGGGAGCTATCCACATTGCCTTGAGGTATATATTGGGGGGACCATAGACACGAAAAAACCACCGAGCACCGATAAGGCAAGCCCCAAGACCCATGAAAGAAGCCCACCCCCAACATGTTACCTTGGTTGCTCGAACGACGACCGGAAAACATGCCATGTTGCCTTGATTACTCGAACTTGTTGCATTAATTTTTCGAACGATGACCTGGTGACAAGCCCTGCTGCCTAGATTTGTCGAACGATGGCCTTGAAAGATGCCTCCCCCAACACGTTGCCTTGTTAACTAGTTCCATGTTGCCTTGATTTGTCCAACACGTTGCCTTGATATGTCGAACGATGTCCTGAAAACTAGCCCCGTTCCCTTTATTTCTTGAACGACGACCTGGAAACTAGCCTCGTTACCTTGATTGCTGGAACACGTTGCCTTGTTATCTCTAACGACGACCTGGAAACTTGCATCGTTGCCCTGAATACTCGAACACGTTGCCTTGAAAACATGCCATGATGACCTCAAAACTAGCCTCACTGCCTTGATTTCTTGAACGATGACCGGAAAACTAGCCACGGTGCCTTGATTTCCCCCGACGTCGTGCGCATACTAAAAAATATGCATCCTCGGGGAAATCAGTGTCTGTTGCCTTGATTTCTTGAACATGTTGGCTTGATTTTTAGAACGATGACCTGAAAACTAGCCTTGCGGCCTTGAATTCTAGGACATGTTGTCTTGATATCTCAAACGGAAGCCTGATTGCTATCCCCATTGCCTTGATGTATATATAGGGGGACCATGGCGACGAAGCCACCATCGAGCACCGACAAGGCAAGCCCAATGAACCGTGAACGAAGCCCACCCCAACATGTTGCCTTGTTTGCTCGAACGACGACGTGAAAACTAGCCTTGTTGCCTTGATTATTCGAACTTGTTGCTTAGATATATTGAACGATGACCTTGAAACTAGGCCTGTTGCCTTTATTGTTGTTGCCTTGATTTTTAGAATGATGACCTGAAAACTAGCCTTGTGGCCTTGGTTTCTAGAACATGATGTCTTGGTATCTCGAATGACGAGCGGAGAGCAATGCCCATTGCCTAGATTTTTCGAACGAAGACCTGAAAAACTAGCCATGTTGCCTTGATATCTCGAACCCGATGGTTTGGTTTTTCGAATGAAGGACTTAAAATTTGGCCCGTTGCCTTGATTTCACGAACGATGCTTCGGTTTAAGTAAAATGTTGGCGGCCTTTTTCGGACGACGGCTGAAGGCTGGCGTGTTGCCTTGATCTGACGAACGGTGTCCTAAAATCTTCCCTCGTTGCCATGACTTTTAAAACATGTTGTCTTGATTTTCTTAAACAACAACCTTAAAACTATCCCCGATGCCTTGATTTACGGAACGAAGACAAGAAAACTAGCCTTGTTGCCTTGAAACCTCGAACATGTTTCCTTGGTTTTTCGACCGACTAACTGAAAATCAGCACCGTTGCCTAGATTTATGGAACGCCTTTGATTTCTACAACATGTTGTCCGTGTTTCTCGAACGACGACCTGAACGCTTGGATTTTTTATTGAACGACGGCCTGAAAACAAGCCTTGTTGCCTTGATTACTCGAACATGTTGCCTTGAATTATCAAACTACGACCCGAAAACTACCCCCGTAGCCTTTTTATTTCTCGAACGATTCTTTGATTTCTAGAACATGTTGCCTTGTTTTCTCGAAAGACGACCCGAAAGCAAGCCATACGAGGACCTAAAAGCAAGCCATGTGGCCTTTTGATATTTTGAAAATGTTGTCTTTGTTTATCAAATGGCGACCTGAAAAACTGGTCGTGTTGCATTGATTCCTTGAACGATGAGCTTAAAGCGAGCCACGTTGCCTTGATAAAGGGCCGAGGAAGCAAGACCTCATCCTAAAAAACGATACATGCAAGCTAAAGGATCAAACGAAGAACGCCATGACCCATTAACGACCCCGATCTATATGTTAGTTGGCTAAGGTGCATTCTAAATCCCTTATTATTGATGCATTTGAGGGTATGTCGATAGTAGTTGTAAATTACAGATCCAATAGTGCAGTTTGTATCTTGTACGGAGAAATTCTTTCATTTACGAAACCGAAACAAGCATAAGAAAATGAAACAACATGAACTCCTTAGAAAAGCACCCATGCATTGGGGTTCGAATACAACCAAACACCGTCGAAGTCACTATACACGATGCATGCCCATATTAAATGAGTATATGTTGTTCTTTGGACATTTTTGACGTCTTATGAGAAAACAAAGTATAATTGGTGGCCCTAGTAAGCGCAAGTCATCGGCTTAGGTTGTTATGTGTTTTTATCGGAGGTTGTGTCACCGTTGTTGGTGAATACGACCCGGTCACCGGGTTTTATTATTGTAAGGTCCTTTATCCTTGTCCAATTCGTGCCAAACCGACTTCATTTTGGCGAGTTATAGAGAATTATAGCGTCTGGGATTTTTCGACTCGGCCAAGACTAGATACGGTCAAGATTAACCGGTGATCAGATGACCCAACCCCATGAAACCCGGCCAAAATCAAATTTTGCTCGACAACTCGAAATCCATGCACATTTCCTCGACCACGAAAAGAAATTTTTCAAGGGAAATCAATGATTTCGAACAACTTTCATTCAGTGGGTTTTTGCTAAATCGGAAGTACAAGACCACCCGGTGACCAAAGATGACCCAATCCGATGAAAGTTAGCCAAAATCACATCTTGCTCGGTAACTCGAAATCCGTGCACATTTTATGGATCACGAAGGAAAACTTACAAGGAAAATCAATGATTTCGAGCAACTTTCTTTCAATGGGTATTCGGTAATTCGGAAGTACAGGATCGCCCGGTGACCAAAGATGACACAACGCGGTGAAAGTTAGCCAAAATCGCATTTTGCTCGGTAACTCGAAATCTGTGCACATTTTCTCGATCATGAAAGAAATTTTGCCGTGTAAATCAAGGTTTCCGAGCAGCTTTCATTCAATGGGTTTTTCCTAATTCGGAAGTACAAGACCACCCGGTGACCAATGACGACCCAACCCGATGAAAGTTAGCCAAAATCACATCTTGATCGGTAACTCGAAATCCGTGCACATTTTCTCGATCACGAAAGAAAATTTACCAGGTAAATCAATGATTTCGAGCAACTTTCATTGAATGGGTTTTTGCCAATTCGAAAGTTAAAGTTCGGTAGTGTGTGTGTACAAGTGTCGAAGCTGCGGTCCCTGGGTAATTACGGACCAAAAACAAATTTTTTTATTGAAACATACATTATTCGTGTTAATAAAGAGCCACGCAAAATTTCGTCAAAATCCGACTTAATTTGAGGGAGTTATGGACGTTTTTGCAAAACTTATGCATCCTGAGGGAAATCAATGGCTGTTACTGTCACCAAGCTCTTTGTGCAATATGTATATGTAGGGGAGGGGTGGGAGTGACGCCCCACAGGCGCCCCGAAGGTGGGTGGGCGACAAGCGACGTCGAGGTTGTTATGACCAAGGGCAAGCCAAGGAGGCAAGGCCATCGGCCAAGCTCACCGGTGATATCCAAGTAGTGATTTGCGTTTGCTTGGTGAAACCAGATCGCGACCAGCCACTCCTCGACGAGATTCTCGCAACCGACCCCTTTTCACCGATGAAAAACCTGATCGCGACCAAAATTGCCCCACGTCGTGCTAGTTGCAAAAAATTATGCATCCAATGGGAAATCAATGTATGTTCCTGTCACCAAGCTCTTTGTGCAATATGTATATATAGGGGGGACCATGGAGACCGGGACCATGGAGACCGAAGCCACCAGCGAGCATCGAAAAGGCAAGCCCGAAGACCCATGAAGGAATCCCACCCCCCAACACGTTGCCTTGATTGCTCGAACGACGACCCAAAAACTAGCCATGTTGCCTTGATTCCTCGAACATGTTGCCTTAATTTGTCGAACGATGACCTGATGACTAGCATTGTTGCCTTGATTTGTCGAACGACGGCCTTGAAACTAGCCCTGTTATCTTGTTTCCTTGAACTTGTTGCCTTGATTTTTTGAATGATGCCCTGATGACTAGCATTGTTGCCTTGATTTGTCGAACGACGACCTTGAAACTAGCCGTGTTGCCTTGTTTCCTTGAACTTGTTGCCTTGATTTTTTGAATGATGACCTGAAAACTAGCCTCTTGGACAATCGGGGAGCCATCCGCGTTGCCTTGATTGCTCGAATGACGACCCAAAAGCTAGCCTTGTTGCCTTGATTCCTCGAACATGTTGCCTTAATTTTGTCGAACGATGACCTGATGACTAGCATTGTTCCCTAGATTTTTTGAACGACGACCTTGAAACTAGCCCTATTGCCTTGAGCTTGTTGCCTTGATTTTTTGAACGATGACCTGAAGACTAGCCTCTTGGAGAACTGGGGAGCTATCCACATTGCCTTAAGGTATATATTGGGGGGACCATAGACACGAAAAAACCACCGAGCACCGATAAGGCAAGCCCCAAGACCCATGAAAGAAGCCCACCCCCAACATGTTACCTTGGTTGCTCGAACGACGACCGGAAAACATGCCATGTTGCCTTGATTACTCGAACTTGTTGCATTAGTTTTTCGAACGATGACCTGGTGACAAGCCCTGCTGCCTAGATTTGTCGAACGATGGCCTTGAAAGATGCCTCCCCCAACACGTTGCCTTGTTAACTAGTTCCATGTTGCCTTGATTTGTCCACCACGTTGCCTTGATATGTCGAACGATGTCCTGAAAACTAGCCCCGTTCCCTTTATTTCTTGAACGACGACCTGGAAACTAGCCTCGTTACCTTGATTGCTGGAACACGTTGCCTTGTTATCTCTAACGACGACCTGGAAACTTGCATCGTTGCCCTGAATACTCGAACACGTTGCCTTGAAAACATGCCATGATGACCTCAAAACTAGCCTCACTGCCTTGATTTCTTGAACGATGACCGGAAAACTAGCCACGGTGCCTTGATTTCCCCCGACGTCGTGCGCATACTAAAAAATATGCATCCTCGGGGAAATCAGTGTCTGTTGCCTTGATTTCTTGAACATGTTGGCTTGATTTTTAGAACGATGACCTGAAAACTAGCCTTGCGGCCTTGAATTCTAGGACATGTTGTCTTGATATCTCAAACGGAAGCCTGATTGCTATCCCCATTGCCTTGATGTATATATAGGGGGACCATGGCGACGAAGCCACCATCGAGCACCGACAAGGCAAGCCCAATGAACCGTGAACGAAGCCCACCCCAACATGTTGCCTTGTTTGCTCGAACGACGACGTGAAAACTAGCCTTGTTGCCTTGATTATTCGAACTTGTTGCTTAGATATATTGAACGATGACCTTGAAACTAGGCCTGTTGCCTTTATTGTTGTTGCCTTGATTTTTAGAATGATGACCTGAAAACTAGCCTTGTGGCCTTGGTTTCTAGAACATGATGTCTTGGTATCTCGAATGACGAGCGGAGAGCAATGCCCATTGCCTAGATTTTTCGAACGAAGACCTGAAAAACTAGCCATGTTGCCTTGATATCTCGAACCCGATGGTTTGGTTTTTCGAATGAAGGACTTAAAATTTGGCCCGTTGCCTTGATTTCACGAACGATGCTTCGGTTTAAGTAAAATGTTGGCGGCCTTTTTCGGACGACGGCTGAAGGCTGGCGTGTTGCCTTGATCTGACGAACGGTGTCCTAAAATCTTCCCTCGTTGCCATGACTTTTAAAACATGTTGTCTTGATTTTCTTAAACAACAACCTTAAAACTATCCCCGATGCCTTGATTTACGGAACGAAGACAAGAAAACTAGCCTTGTTGCCTTGAAACCTCGAACATGTTTCCTTGGTTTTTCGACCGACTAACTGAAAATCAGCACCGTTGCCTAGATTTATGGAACGCCTTTGATTTCTACAACATGTTGTCCGTGTTTCTCGAACGACGACCTGAACGCTTGGATTTTTTATTGAACGACGGCCTGAAAACAAGCCTTGTTGCCTTGATTACTCGAACATGTTGCCTTGAATTATCAAACTACGACCCGAAAACTACCCCCGTAGCCTTTTTATTTCTCGAACGATTCTTTGATTTCTAGAACATGTTGCCTTGTTTTCTCGAAAGACGACCCGAAAGCAAGCCATACGAGGACCTAAAAGCAAGCCATGTGGCCTTTTGATATTTTGAAAATGTTGTCTTTGTTTATCGAATGGCGACCTGAAAAACTGGCCGTGTTGCATTGATTCCTTGAACGATGAGCTTAAAGCGAGCCACGTTGCCTTGATAAAGGGCCGAGGAAGCAAGACCTCATCCTAAAAAACGATACATGCAAGCTAAAGGATCAAACGAAGAACGCCATGACCCATTAACGACCCTGATCTATATGTTAGTTGGCTAAGGTGCATTCTAAATCCCTTATTATTGATGCATTTGAGGGTATGTCGATAGTAGTTGTAAATTACAGATCCAATAGTGCAGTTTGTATCTTGTACGGAGAAATTCTTTCATTTACGAAACCGAAACAAGCATAAGAAAATGAAACAACATGAACTCCTTAGAAAAGCACCCATGCATTGGGGTTCGAATACAACCAAACACCGTCGAAGTCACTATACACGATGCATGCCCATATTAAATGAGTATATGTTGCTCTTTGGACATTTTTGACGTCTTATGAGAAAACAAAGTATAACTGGTGGCCCTAGTAAGCGCAAGTCATCGGCTTAGGTTGTTATGTGTTTTTATCGGAGGTTGTGTCACCGTTGTTGGTGAATACGACCCGGTCACCGGGTTTTATTATTGTAAGGTCCTTTATCCTTGTCCAATTCGTGCCAAACCGACTTCATTTTGGCGAGTTATAGAGAATTATAGCGTCTGGGATTTTTCAACTCGGCCAAGACTAGATACGGTCAAGATTAACCGGTGATCAGATGACCCAACCCCATGAAACCCGGCCAAAATCAAATTTTGCTCGACAACTCGAAATCCATGCACATTTCCTCGACCACGAAAAGAAATTTTTCAAGGCAAATCAATGATTTCGAACAACTTTCATTCAATGGGTTTTTGCTAAATCGGAAGTACAAGACCACCCGGTGACCAAAGATGACCCAATCCGATGAAAGTTAGCCAAAATCACATCTTGCTCGGTAACTCGAAATCCGTGCACATTTTATGGATCACGAAGGAAAACTTACAAGGAAAATCAATGATTTCGAGCAACTTTCTTTCAATGGTTATTCGGTAATTCGGAAGTACAGGATCGCCCGGTGACCAAAGATGACACAACGCGGTGAAAGTTAGCCAAAATCGTATTTTGCTCGGTAACTCGAAATCTGTGCACATTTTCTCGATCATGAAAGAAATTTTGCCGTGTAAATCAAGGTTTCCGAGCAGCTTTCATTCAATGGGTTTTTCCTAATTCGGAAGTACAAGACCACCCGGTGACCAATGACGACCCAACCCGATGAAAGTTAGCCAAAATCACATCTTGATCAGTAACTCGAAATCCATGCACATTTTCTCGATCACGAAAGAAAATTTACCAGGTAAATCAATGATTTCGAGCAACTTTCATTGAATGGGTTTTTGCCAATTCGAAAGTTAAAGTTCGGTAGTGTGTGTGTACAAGTGTCGAAGCTGCGGTCCCTGGGTAATTACGGACCAAAAACAAATTTTTTTATTGAAACATACATTATTCGTGTTAATAAAGAGCCACGCAAAATTTCGTCAAAATCCGACTTAATTTGAGGGAGTTATGGACGTTTTTGCAAAACTTATGCATCCTGAGGGAAATCAATGGCTGTTCCTGTCACCAAGCTCTTTGTGCAATATGTATATGTAGGGGAGGGGTGGGAGTGACGCCCCACAGGCGCCCCGAAGGTGGGTGGGCGACAAGCGACGTCGAGGTTGTTATGACCAAGGGCAAGCCAAGGAGGCAAGGCCATCGGCCAAGCTCACCGGTGATATCCAAGTAGTGATTTGCGTTTGCTTGGTGAAACCAGATCGCGACCAGCCACTCCTCGACGAGATTCTCGCAACCGACCCCTTTTCACCGATGAAAAACCTGATCGCGACCAAAATTGCCCCACGTCGTGCTAGTTGCAAAAAATTATGCATCCAATGGGAAATCAATGTATGTTCCTGTCACCAAGCTCTTTGTGCAATATGTATATATAGGGGGGACCATGGAGACCGGGACCATGGAGACCGAAGCCACCAGCGAGCATCGAAAAGGCAAGCCCGAAGACCCATGAAGGAATCCCACCCCCCAACACGTTGCCTTGATTGCTCGAACGACGACCCAAAAACTAGCCATGTTGCCTTGATTCCTCGAACATGTTGCCTTAATTTGTTGAACGATGACCTGATGACTAGCATTGTTGCCTTGATTTGTCGAACGACGGCCTTGAAACTAGCCCTGTTATCTTGTTTCCTTGAACTTGTTGCCTTGATTTTTTGAATGATGCCCTGATGACTAGCATTGTTGCCTTGATTTGTCGAACGACGACCTTGAAACTAGCCGTGTTGCCTTGTTTCCTTGAACTTGTTGCCTTGATTTTTTGAATGATGACCTGAAAACTAGCCTCTTGGACAATCGGGGAGCCATCCGCGTTGCCTTGATTGCTCGAATGACGACCCAAAAGCTAGCCTTGTTGCCTTGATTCCTCGAACATGTTGCCTTAATTTTGTCGAACGATGACCTGATGAATAGCATTGTTCCCTAGATTTTTTGAACGACGACCTTGAAACTAGCCCTATTGCCTTGAGCTTGTTGCCTTGATTTTTTGAACGATGACCTGAAGACTAGCCTCTTGGAGAACTGGGGAGCTATCCACATTGCCTTGAGGTATATATTGGGGGGACCATAGACACGAAAAAACCACCGAGCACCGATAAGGCAAGCCCCAAGACCCATGAAAGAAGCCCACCCCCAACATGTTACCTTGGTTGCTCGAACGACGACCGGAAAACATGCCATGTTGCCTTGATTACTCGAACTTGTTGCATTAATTTTTCGAACGATGACCTGGTGACAAGCCCTGCTGCCTAGATTTGTCGAACGATGGCCTTGAAAGATGCCTCCCCCAACACGTTGCCTTGTTAACTAGTTCCATGTTGCCTTGATTTGTCCAACACGTTGCCTTGATATGTCGAACGATGTCCTGAAAACTAGCCCCGTTCCCTTTATTTCTTGAACGACGACCTGGAAACTAGCCTCGTTACCTTGATTGCTGGAACACGTTGCCTTGTTATCTCTAACGACGACCTGGAAACTTGCATCGTTGCCCTGAATACTCGAACACGTTGCCTTGAAAACATGCCATGATGACCTCAAAACTAGCCTCACTGCCTTGATTTCTTGAACGATGACCGGAAAACTAGCCACGGTGCCTTGATTTCCTCCGACGTCGTACGCATACTAAAAAATATGCATCCTCGGGGAAATCAGTGTCTGTTGCCTTGATTTCTTGAACATGTTGGCTTGATTTTTAGAACGATGACCTGAAAACTAGCCTTGCGGCCTTGAATTCTAGGACATGTTGTCTTGATATCTCAAACGGAAGCCTGATTGCTATCCCCATTGCCTTGATGTATATATAGGGGGACCATGGCGACGAAGCCACCATCGAGCACCGACAAGGCAAGCCCAATGAACCGTGAACGAAGCCCACCCAAACATGTTGCCTTGTTTGCTCGAACGACGACGTGAAAACTAGCCTTGTTGCCTTGATTATTCGAACTTGTTGCTTAGATATATTGAACGATGACCTTGAAACTAGGCCTGTTGCCTTTATTGTTGTTGCCTTGATTTTTAGAATGAGGACCTGAAAACTAGCCTTGTGGCCTTGGTTTCTAGAACATGATGTCTTGGTATCTCGAATGACGAGCGGAGAGCAATGCCCATTGCCTAGATTTTTCGAACGAAGACCTGAAAAACTAGCCATGTTGCCTTGATATCTCGAACCCGATGGTTTGGTTTTTCGAATGAAGGACTTAAAATTTGGCCCGTTGCCTTGATTTCACGAACGATGCTTCGGTTTAAGTAAAATGTTGGCGGCCTTTTTCGGACGACGGCTGAAGGCTGGCGTGTTGCCTTGATCTGACGAACGGTGTCCTAAAATCTTCCCTCGTTGCCATGACTTTTAAAACATGTTGTCTTGATTTTCTTAAACAACAACCTTAAAACTATCCCCGATGCCTTGATTTACGGAACGAAGACAAGAAAACTAGCCTTGTTGCCTTGAAACCTCGAACATGTTTCCTTGGTTTTTCGACCGACTAACTGAAAATCAGCACCGTTGCCTAGATTTATGGAACGCCTTTGATTTCTACAACATGTTGTCCGTGTTTCTCGAACGACGACCTGAACGCTTGGATTTTTTATTGAACGACGGCCTGAAAACCAGCCTTGTTGCCTTGATTACTCGAACATGTTGCCTTGAATTATCAAACTACGACCCGAAAACTACCCCCGTAGCCTTTTTATTTCTCGAACGATTCTTTGATTTCTAGAACATGTTGCCTTGTTTTCTCGAAAGACGACCCGAAAGCAAGCCATACGAGGACCTAAAAGCAAGCCATGTGGCCTTTTGATATTTTGAAAATGTTGTCTTTGTTTATCAAATGGCGACCTGAAAAACTGGCCGTGTTGCATTGATTCCTTGAACGATGAGCTTAAAGCGAGCCACGTTGCCTTGATAAAGGGCCGAGGAAGCAAGACCTCATCCTAAAAAACGATACATGCAAGCTAAAGGATCAAACGAAGAACGCCATGACCCATTAACGACCCCGATCTATATGTTAGTTGGCTAAGGTGCATTCTAAATCCCTTATTATTGATGCATTTGAGGGTATGTCGATAGTAGTTGTAAATTACAGATCCAATAGTGCAGTTTGTATCTTGTACGGAGAAATTCTTTCATTTACGAAACCGAAACAAGCATAAGAAAATGAAACAACATGAACTCCTTAGAAAAGCACCCATGCATTGGGGTTCGAATACAACCAAACACCGTCGAAGTCACTATACACGATGCATGCCCATATTAAATGAGTATATGTTGCTCTTTGGACATTTTTGACGTCTTATGAGAAAACAAAGTATAATTGGTGGCCCTAGTAAGCGCAAGTCATCGGCTTAGGTTGTTATGTGTTTTTATCGGAGATTGTGTCACCGTTGTTGGTGAATACGACCCGGTCACCGGGTTTTATTATTGTAAGGTCCTTTATCCTTGTCCAATTCGTGCCAAACCGACTTCATTTTGGCGAGTTATAGAGAATTATAGCGTCTGGGATTTTTCGACTCGGCCAAGACTAGATACGGTCAAGATTAACCGGTGATCAGATGACCCAACCCCATGAAACCCGGCCAAAATCAAATTTTGCTCGACAACTCGAAATCCATGCACATTTCCTCGACCACGAAAAGAAATTTTTCAAGGCAAATCAATGATTTCGAACAACTTTCATTCAATGGGTTTTTGCTAAATCGGAAGTACAAGACCACCCGGTGACCAAAGATGACCCAACCCGATGAAAGTTAGCCAAAATCACATCTTGCTCGGTAACTCGAAATCCGTGCACATTTTATGGATCACGAAGGAAAACTTACAAGGAAAATCAATGATTTCGAGCAACTTTCTTTCAATGGGTATTCGGTAATTCGGAAGTACAGGATGGCCCGGTGACCAAAGATGACACAACGCGGTGAAAGTTAGCCAAAATCGCATTTTGCTCGGTAACTCGAAATCTGTGCACATTTTCTCGATCATGAAAGAAATTTTGCCGTGTAAATCAAGGTTTCCGAGCAGCTTTCATTCAATGGGTTTTTCCTAATTCGGAAGTACAAGACCACCCGGTGACCAATGACGACCCAACCCGATGAAAGTTAGCCAAAATCACATCTTGATCGGTAACTCGAAATCCGTGCACATTTTGTCGATCACGAAAGAAAATTTACCAGGTAAATCAATGATTTCGAGCAACTTTCATTGAATGGGTTTTTGCCAATTCGAAAGTTAAAGTTCGGTAGTGTGTGTGTACAAGTGTCGAAGCTACGGTCCCTGGGTAATTACGGACCAAAAACAAATTTTTTTTATTGAAACATACATTATTCGTGTTAATAAAGAGCCACGCAAAATTTCGTCAAAATCCGACTTAATTTGAGGGAGTTATGGACGTTTTTGCAAAACTTATGCATCCTGAGGGAAATCAATGGCTGTTCCTGTCACCAAGCTCTTTGTGCAATATGTATATGTAGGGGAGGGGTGGGAGTGACGCCCCACAGGCGCCCCGAAGGTGGGTGGGCGACAAGCGACGTCGAGGTTGTTATGACCAAGGGCAAGCCAAGGAGGCAAGGCCATCGGCCAAGCTCACCGGTGATATCCAAGTAGTGATTTGCGTTTGCTTGGTGAAACCAGATCGCGACCAGCCACTCCTCGACGAGATTCTCGCAACCGACCCCTTTTCACCGATGAAAAACCTTATCGCGACCAAAATTGCCCCACGTCGTGCTAGTTGCAAAAAATTATGCATCCAATGGGAAATCAATGTATGTTCCTGTCACCAAGCTCTTTGTGCAATATGTATATATAGGGGGGGACCATGGAGACCGGGACCATGGAGACCGAAGCCACCAGCGAGCATCGAAAAGGCAAGCCCGAAGACCCATGAAGGAATCCCACCCCCCAACACGTTGCCTTGATTGCTCGAACGACGACCCAAAAACTAGCCCTGTTGCCTTGATTCCTCGAACATGTTGCCTTAATTTGTCAAACGATGACCTGATGACTAGCATTGTTGCCTTTATTTGTCGAACGACGGCCTTGAAACTAGCCCTGTTATCTTGTTTCCTTGAACTTGTTGCCTTGATTTTTTGAATGATGCCCTGATGACTAGCATTGTTGCCTTGATTTGTCGAACGGCGACCTTGAAACTAGCCGTGTTGCCTTGTTTCCTTGAACTTGTTGCCTTGATTTTTTGAATGATGACCTGAAAACTAGCCTCTTGGACAATCGGGGAGCCATCCGCGTTGCCTTGATTGCTCGAATGACGACCCAAAAGCTAGCCTTGTTGCCTTGATTCCTCGAACATGTTGCCTTAATTTTGTCGAACGATGACCTGATGACTAGCATTGTTCCCTAGATTTTTTGAACGACGACCTTGAAACTAGCCCTATTGCCTTGAGCTTGTTGCCTTGATTTTTTGAACGATGACCTGAAGACTAGCCTCTTGGAGAACTGGGGAGCTATCCACATTGCCTTAAGGTATATATTGGGGGGACCATAGACACGAAAAAACCACCGAGCACCGATAAGGCAAGCCCCAAGACCCATGAAAGAAGCCCACCCCCAACATGTTACCTTGGTTGCTCGAACGACGACCGGAAAACATGCCATGTTGCCTTGATTACTCGAACTTGTTGCATTAATTTTTCGAACGATGACCTGGTGACAAGCCCTGCTGCCTAGATTTGTCGAACGATGGCCTTGAAAGATGCCTCCCCCAACACGTTGCCTTGTTAACTAGTTCCATGTTGCCTTGATTTGTCCACCACGTTGCCTTGATATGTCGAACGATGTCCTGAAAACTAGCCCCGTTCCCTTTATTTCTTGAACGACGACCTAGAAACTAGCCTCGTTACCTTGATTGCTGGAACACGTTGCCTTGTTATCTCTAACGACGACCTGGAAACTTGCATCGTTGCCCTGAATACTCGAACACGTTGCCTTGAAAACATGCCATGATGACCTCAAAACTAGCCTCACTGCCTTGATTTCTTGAACGATGACCGGAAAACTAGCCACGGTGCCTTGATTTCCCCCGACGTCGTGCGCATACTAAAAAATATGCATCCTCGGGGAAATCAGTGTCTGTTGCCTTGATTTCTTGAACATGTTGGCTTGATTTTTAGAACGATGACCTGAAAACTAGCCTTGCGGCCTTGAATTCTAGGACATGTTGTCTTGATATCTCAAACGGAAGCCTGATTGCTATCCCCATTGCCTTGATGTATATATAGGGGGACCATGGCGACGAAGCCACCATCGAGCACCGACAAGGCAAGCCCAATGAACCGTGAACGAAGCCCACCCCAACATGTTGCCTTGTTTGCTCGAACGACGACGTGAAAACTAGCCTTGTTGCCTTGATTATTCGAACTTGTTGCTTAGATATATTGAACGATGACCTGAAAACTAGCCTTGTGGCCTTGGTTTCTAGAACATGATGTCTTGGTATCTCGAATGACGAGCGGAGAGCAATGCCCATTGCCTAGATTTTTCGAACGAAGACCTGAAAAACTAGCCATGTTGCCTTGATATCTCGAACCCGATGGCTTGGTTTTTCGAATGAAGGACTTAAAATTTGGCCCGTTGCCTTGATTTCACGAACGATGCTTCGGTTTAAGTAAAATGTTGGCGGCCTTTTTCGGACGACGGCTGAAGGCTGGCGTGTTGCCTTGATCTGACGAACGGTGTCCTAAAATCTTCCCTCGTTGCCATGACTTTTAAAACATGTTGTCTTGATTTTCTTAAACAACAACCTTAAAACTATCCCCGATGCCTTGATTTACGGAACGAAGACAAGAAAACTAGCCTTGTTGCCTTGAAACCTCGAACATGTTTCCTTGGTTTTTCGACCGACTAACTGAAAATCAGCACCGTTGCCTAGATTTATGGAACGCCTTTGATTTCTACAACATGTTGTCTGTGTTTCTCGAACGACGACCTGAACGCTTGGATTTTTTATTGAACGACGGCCTGAAAACAAGCCTTGTTGCCTTGATTACTCGAACATGTTGCCTTGAATTATCAAACTACGACCCGAAAACTACCCCCGTAGCCTTTTTATTTCTCGAACGATTCTTTGATTTCTAGAACATGTTGCCTTGTTTTCTCGAAAGACGACCCGAAAGCAAGCCATACGAGGACCTAAAAGCAAGCCATGTGGCCTTTTGATATTTTGAAAATGTTGTCTTTGTTTATCGAATGGCGACCTGAAAAACTGGCCGTGTTGCATTGATTCCTTGAACGATGAGCTTAAAGCGAGCCACGTTGCCTTGATAAAGGGTCGAGGAAGCAAGACCTCATCCTAAAAAACGATACATGCAAGCTAAAGGATCAAACGAAGAACGCCATGACCCATTAACGACCCCGATCTATATGTTAGTTGGCTAAGGTGCATTCTAAATCCCTTATTATTGATGCATTTGAGGGTATGTCGATAGTAGTTGTAAATTACAGATCCAATAGTGCAGTTTGTATCTTGTACGGAGAAATTCTTTCATTTACGAAACCGAAACAAGCATAAGAAAATGAAACAACATGAACTCCTTAGAAAAGCACCCATGCATTGGGGTTCGAATACAACCAAACACCGTCGAAGTCACTATACACGATGCATGCCCATATTAAATGAGTATATGTTGCTCTTTGGACATTTTTGACGTCTTATGAGAAAACAAAGTATAATTGGTGGCCCTAGTAAGCGCAAGTCATCGGCTTAGGTTGTTATGTGTTTTTATCGGAGGTTGCGTCACCGTTGTTGGTGAATACGGCCCGGTCACCGGGTTTTATTATTGTAAGGTCCTTTATCCTTGTCCAATTCGTGCCAAACCGACTTCATTTTGGCGAGTTATAGAGAATTATAGCGTCTGGGATTTTTCGACTCGGCCAAGACTAGATACGGTCAAGATTAACCGGTGATCAGATGACCCAACCCCATGAAACCCGGCCAAAATCAAATTTTGCTCGACAACTCGAAATCCATGCACATTTCCTCGACCACGAAAAGAAATTTTTCAAGGCAAATCAATGATTTCGAACAACTTTCATTCAATGGGTTTTTGCTAAATCGGAAGTACAAGACCACCCGGTGACCAAAGATGACCCAACCCGATGAAAGTTAGCCAAAATCACATCTTGCTCGGTAACTCGAAATCCGTGCACATTTTATGGATCACGAAGGAAAACTTACAAGGAAAATCAATGATTTCGAGCTACTTTCGTTCAATGGGTATTCGGTAATTCGGAAGTACAGGATCGCCCGGTGACCAAAGATGACACAACGCGGTGAAAGTTAGCCAAAATCGCATTTTGCTCGGTAACTCGAAATCTGTGCACATTTTCTCGATCATGAAAGAAATTTTGCCGTGTAAATCAAGATTTCCGAGCAGCTTTCATTCAATGGGTTTTTCCTAATTCGGAAGTACAAGACCACCCGGTGACCAATGACGACCCAACCCGATGAAAGTTAGCCAAAATCACATCTTGATCGGTAACTCGAAATCCGTGCACATTTTCTCGATCATGAAAGAAAATTTACAAGGTAAATCAATGATTTCGAGCAACTTTCATTGAATGGGTTTTTGCCAATTCGAAAGTTAAAGTTCGGTAGTGTGTGTACAAGTGTCGAAGCTGCGGTCCCTGGGTAATTACGGACCAAAAACAAATTTTTTTTATTGAAACATACATTATTCGTGTTAATAAAGAGCCACGCAAAATTTCGTCAAAATCCGACTTAATTTGAGGGAGTTATGGACGTTTTTGCAAAAATTATGCATCCTGGGGGAAATCAATGGCTGTTCCTGTCACCAAGCTCTTTGTGCAATATGTATATGTAGGGGAGGGGTGGGAGTGACGCCCCACAGGCGCCCCGAAGGTGGGTGGGCGACAAGCGACGTCGAGGTTGTTATGACCAAGGGCAAGCCAAGGAGGCAAGGCCATCGGCCAAGCTCACCGGTGATATCCAAGTAGTGATTTGCGTTTGCTTGGTGAAACCAGATCGCGACCAGCCACTCCTCGACGAGATTCTCGCAACCGACCCCTTTTCACCGATGAAAAACCTGATCGCGACCAAAATTGCCCCACGTCGTGCTAGTTGCAAAAAATTATGCATCCAATGGGAAATCAATGTATGTTCCTGTCACCAAGCTCTTTGTGCAATATGTATATATAGGGGGGACCATGGAGACCGGGACCATGGAGACCGAAGCCACCAGCGAGCATCGAAAAGGCAAGCCCGAAGACCCATGAAGGAATCCCACCCCCCAACACGTTGCCTTGATTGCTCGAACGACGACCCAAAAACTAGCCCTGTTGCCTTGATTCCTCGAACATGTTGCCTTAATTTGTCGAACGATGACCTGATGACTAGCATTGTTGCCTTGATTTGTCGAACGACGGCCTTGAAACTAGCCCTGTTATCTTGTTTCCTTGAACTTGTTGCCATGATTTTTTGAATGATGCCCTGATGACTAGCATTGTTGCCTTGATTTGTCGAACGACGACCTTGAAACTAGCCGTGTTGCCTTGTTTCCTTGAACTTGTTGCCTTGATTTTTTGAATGATGACCTGAAAACTAGCCTCTTGGACAATCGGGGAGCCATCCGCGTTGCCTTGATTGCTCGAATGACGACCCAAAAGCTAGCCTTGTTGCCTTGATTCCTCGAACATGTTGCCTTAATTTTGTCGAACGATGACCTGATGACTAGCATTGTTCCCTAGATTTTTTGAACGACGACCTTGAAACTAGCCCTATTGCCTTGAGCTTGTTGCCTTGATTTTTTGAACGATGACCTGAAGACTAGCCTCTTGGAGAACTGGGGAGCTATCCACATTGCCTTGAGGTATATATTGGGGGGACCATAGACACGAAAAAACCACCGAGCACCGATAAGGCAAGCCCCAAGACCCATGAAAGAAGCCCACCCCCAACATGTTACCTTGGTTGCTCGAACGACGACCGGAAAACATGCCATGTTGCCTTGATTACTGGAACTTGTTGCATTAATTTTTCGAACGATGACCTGGTGACAAGCCCTGCTGCCTAGATTTGTCGAACGATGGCCTTGAAAGATGCCTCCCCCAACACGTTGCCTTGTTAACTAGTTCCATGTTGCCTTGATTTGTCCAACACGTTGCCTTGATATGTCGAACGATGTCCTGAAAACTAGCCCCGTTCCCTTTATTTCTTGAACGACGACCTGGAAACTAGCCTCGTTACCTTGATTGCTGGAACACGTTGCCTTGTTATCTCTAACGACGACCTGGAAACTTGCATCGTTGCCCTGAATACTCGAACACGTTGCCTTGAAAACATGCCATGATGACCTCAAAACTAGCCTCACTGCCTTGATTTCTTGAACGATGACCGGAAAACTAGCCACGGTGCCTTGATTTCCCCCGACGTCGTGCGCATACTAAAAAATATGCATCCTCGGGGAAATCAGTGTCTGTTGCCTTGATTTCTTGAACATGTTGGCTTGATTTTTAGAACGATGACCTGAAAACTAGCCTTGCGGCCTTGAATTCTAGGACATGTTGTCTTGATATCTCAAACGGAAGCCTGATTGCTATCCCCATTGCCTTGATGTATATATAGGGGGACCATGGCGACGAAGCCACCATCGAGCACCGACAAGACAAGCCCAATGAACCGTGAACGAAGCCCACCCCAACATGTTGCCTTGTTTGCTCGAACGACGACGTGAAAACTAGCCTTGTTGCCTTGATTATTCGAAGTTGTTGCTTAGATATATTGAACGATGACCTTGAAACTAGGCCTGTTGCCTTTATTGTTGTTGCCTTGATTTTTAGAATGATGACCTGAAAACTAGCCTTGTGGCCTTGGTTTCTAGAACATGATGTCTTGGTATCTCGAATGACGAGCGGAGAGCAATGCCCATTGCCTAGATTTTTCGAACGAAGACCTGAAAAACTAGCCATGTTGCCTTGATATCTCGAACCCGATGGCTTGGTTTTTCGAATGAAGGACTTAAAATTTGGCCCGTTGCCTTGATTTCACGAACGATGCTTCGGTTTAAGTAAAATGTTGGCGGCGTTTTTCGGACGACGGCTGAAGGCTGGCGTGTTGCCTTGATCTGACGAACGGTGTCCTAAAATCTTCCCTCGTTGCCATGACTTTTAAAACATGTTGTCTTGATTTTCTTAAACAACAACCTTAAAACTATCCCCGATGCCTTGATTTACGGAACGAAGACAAGAAAACTAGCCTTGTTGCCTTGAAACCTCGAACATGTTTCCTTGGTTTTTCGACCGACTAACTGAAAATCAGCACCGTTGCCTAGATTTATGGAACGCCTTTGATTTCTACAACATGTTGTCTGTGTTTCTCGAACGACGACCTGAACGCTTGGATTTTTTATTGAACGACGGCCTGAAAACAAGCCTTGTTGCCTTGATTACTCGAACATGTTGCCTTGAATTATCAAACTACGACCCGAAAACTACCCCCGTAGCCTTTTTATTTCTCGAACGATTCTTTGATTTCTAGAACATGTTGCCTTGTTTTCTCGAAAGACGACCCGAAAGCAAGCCATACGAGGACCTAAAAGCAAGCCATGTGGCCTTTTGATATTTTGAAAATGTTGTCTTTGTTTATCGAATGGCGACCTGAAAAACTGGCCGTGTTGCATTGATTCCTTGAACGATGAGCTTAAAGCGAGCCACGTTGCCTTGATAAAGGGTCGAGGAAGCAAGACCTCATCCTAAAAAACGATACATGCAAGCTAAAGGATCAAACGAAGAACGCCATGACCCATTAACGACCCCGATCTATATGTTAGTTGGCTAAGGTGCATTCTAAATCCCTTATTATTGATGCATTTGAGGGTATGTCGATAGTAGTTGTAAATTACAGATCCAATAGTGCAGTTTGTATCTTGTACGGAGAAATTCTTTCATTTACGAAACCGAAACAAGCATAAGAAAATGAAACAACATGAACTCCTTAGAAAAGCACCCATGCATTGGGGTTCGAATACAACCAAACACCGTCGAAGTCACTATACACGATGCATGCCCATATTAAATGAGTATATGTTGCTCTTTGGACATTTTTGACGTCTTATGAGAAAACAAAGTATAATTGGTGGCCCTAGTAAGCGCAAGTCATCGGCTTAGGTTGTTATGTGTTTTTATCGGAGGTTGCGTCACCGTTGTTGGTGAATACGGCCCGGTCACCGGGTTTTATTATTGTAAGGTCCTTTATCCTTGTCCAATTCGTGCCAAACCGACTTCATTTTGGCGAGTTATAGAGAATTATAGCGTCTGGGATTTTTCGACTCGGCCAAGACTAGATACGGTCAAGATTAACCGGTGATCAGATGACCCAACCCCATGAAACCCGGCCAAAATCAAATTTTGCTCGACAACTCGAAATCCATGCACATTTCCTCGACCACGAAAAGAAATTTTTCAAGGCAAATCAATGATTTCGAACAACTTTCATTCAATGGGTTTTTGCTAAATCGGAAGTACAAGACCACCCGGTGACCAAAGATGACCCAACCCGATGAAAGTTAGCCAAAATCACATCTTGCTCGGTAACTCGAAATCCGTGCACATTTTATGGATCACGAAGGAAAACTTACAAGGAAAATCAATGATTTCGAGCAACTTTCTTTCAATGGGTATTCGGTAATTCGGAAGTACAGGATGGCCCGGTGACCAAAGATGACACAACGCGGTGAAAGTTAGCCAAAATCGCATTTTGCTCGGTAACTCGAAATCTGTGCACATTTTCTCGATCATGAAAGAAATTTTGCCGTGTAAATCAAGGTTTCCGAGCAGCTTTCATTCAATGGGTTTTTCCTAATTCGGAAGTACAAGACCACCCGGTGACCAATGACGACCCAACCCAATGAAAGTTAGCCAAAATCACATCTTGATCGGTAACTCGAAATCCGTGCACATTTTCTCGATCACGAAAGAAAATTTACCAGGTAAATCAATGATTTCGAGCAACTTTCATTGAATGGGTTTTTGCCAATTCGAAATTTAAAGTTCGGTAGTGTGTGTGTACAAGTGTCGAAGCTGCGGTCCCCGGGTAATTACGGACCAAAAACAAATTTTTTTTATTGAGACATACATTATTCGTGTTAATAAAGAGCCACACAAAATTTCGTCAAAATCCGACTTAATTTGAGGGAGTTATGGACGTTTTTGCAAAAACTATGCATCTTGGGGGAAATCAATGTCTGTTCCTGTCACCAAGCTCTTTGTGCAATATGTATATATAGGGGAGGGGTGGGAGTGACGCCCCACAGGCGCCCCGAAGGTGGGCGGGCGACCAGCGTCGTCCAGGCTGTTACGACCAAGGGCAAGCCAAGGAGGCAAGGCCATCGGCCAAGCTCACCGGTGATATCCAAGTCGTGATTTGCGTTTGCTTGGTGAAACCAGATCGCGACCAGCCACTCCTCGACGAGATTCTCGCAACCGACCCATTTTCACCGATGAAAAACCTGATCGCGACCAAAATTGCCCCACGTCGTGCTAGTTGCAAAAAATTATGCATCCAATGGGAAATCAATGTATGTTCCTGTCACCAAGCTCTTTGTGCAATATGTATATATAGGGGGGACCATGCAGACCGAAGCCACCACCGAGCATCGAAAAGGCAAGCCCCAAGACCCATGAAGGAATCCCACCCCCCAACACGTTGCCTTGATTGCTCGAACGACGACCCAAAAACTAGCCCTGTTGCCTTGATTCCTCGAACATGTTGCCTTAATTTGTCGAACGATGACCTGATGACTAGCATTGTTGCCTTGATTTGTCGAACGACGGTCTTGAAACTAGCCCTGTTGTCTTGTTTCCTTGAACTTGTTGCCTTGATTTTTTGAATGATGCCCTGATGACTAGCATTGTTGCCTTGATTTGTCGAACGACGACCTTGAAACTAGCCGTGTTGCCTTGTTTCCTTGAACTTGTTGCCTTGATTTTTTGAATGATGACCTGAAAACTAGCCTCTTGGAGAATCGGGGAGCCATCCGCGTTGCCTTGATTGCTCGAATGACGACCCAAAAGCTAGCCTTGTTGCCTTGATTCCTCGAACAGGTTGCCTTAATTTTGTCGAACGATGACCTGATGACTAGCATTGTACCCTAGATTTTTTGAACGACGACCTTGAAACTAGCCTTATTCCCTTGAGCTTGTTGCCTTGATTTTTTGAATGATGACCTGAAGACTAGCCTCTTGGAGAACTGGGGAGCTATCCACATTGCCTTGAGGTATATATTGGGGGGACCATAGAGACGAAGAAACCACCGAGCATCGATAAGGCAAGCCCCAAGACCCATGAAAGAAGCCCACCCCCAACATGTTAACTTGGTTGCTCGAACGACGACCGGAAAACATGTCATGTTGCCTTCATTACTCGAACTTGTTGCATTAATTTTTCGAACGATGACCTGGTGATAAGCCCTGCTGCCTAGATTTGTCGAACGATGGCCTTGAAAGATGCCTCTCCCAACACGTTGCCTTGTTAACTAGTTCCATGTTGCCTTGATTTGTCCAACACGTTGCCTTGATATGTCGAACGATGTCCTGAAAACTAGCCCCGTTCCCTTTATTTCTTGAACGACGACCTGGAAACTAGCCTCGTTACCTTGATTGCTGGAACATGTTGCCTTGTTATCTCTAACAACGAGCTGGAAACTTGCATCGTTGCCCTGAATACTCGAACATGTTGCCTTGAAAACATGCCATGATGACCTCAAAACTAGCCTCGCTGCCTTGATTTCTTGAACGATGACCGGAAAACTAGCCACGGTGCCTTGATTTCCCCCGACATCGTGCGCATACTAAAAAATATGCATCCTCGGGGAAATCAGTGTCTGTTGCCTTTATTTCTTGAACATGTTGGCTTGATTTTTAGAACGATGACCTGAAAACTAGCCTTGCGGCCTTGAATTCTAGGACATGTTGTCTTGATATCTCAAACGGAAGCCTGATTGCTATCCCCATTGCCTTGATGTATATATAGGGGGACCATGGCGACGAAGCCACCATCGAGCACCGACAAGGCAAGCCCAATGAACCGTGAACGAAGCTCACCCCAACATGTTGCCTTGTTTGCTCGAACGACGACGTGAAAACTAGCCTTGTTGCCTTGATTATTCGAACTTGTTGCTTAGATATATTGAACGATGACCTTGAAACTAGGCCTGTTGCCTTTATTGTTGTTGCCTTGATTTTTAGAATGATGACCTGAAAACTAGCTAGCCTTGTGGCCTTTGTTTCTAGAACATGATGTCTTGGTATCTCGAATGACGAGCGGAGAGCAATGCCCATTGCCTTGATTTTTCGAACGAAGACCTGAAAAACTAGCCATGTTGACTTGATATCACGAACCCGATGGCTTGGTTTTTCGAATGAAGGACTTAAAATTTGCCCTGTTGCCTTGATTTCATGAACGATGTTTCGGTTTAAGTAAAATGTTGGCGGCCTTTTTCGGACGACGGCTGAAGGCTGGCGTGTTGCCTTGATCTGACGAACGGTGTCCTAAAATCTTCCCTCGTTGCCATGACTTTTAAAACATGTTGTCTTGATTTTCTTAAACAACATCCTTAAAACTATCCCCGATGCCTTGATTTACAGAACGAAGACAAGAAAACTAGCCTTGTTGCCTTGAAACCTCTAACATGTTTCCTTGGTTTTTCGACCGACTAACTGAAAACCAGCACCGTTGCCTAGATTTATGGAACGCCTTTGATTTCTACAACATGTTGTCCGTGTTTCTCGAACGACGACCTGAACGCTTGGATTTTTTATTGAACGACGGCCTGAAAACAAGCCTTGTTGCCTTGATTACTCGAACATGTTGCCTTGAATTATCAAACTACGACCCGAAAACTACCCTCGTAGCCTTTTTATTTCTCTAACGATTCTTTGATTTCTAGAACATGTTGCCTTGTTTTCTCGAAAGACGACCCGAAAGCAAGCCATACGAGGACCTAAAAACAAGCCATGACCCATTAACGACCCCGATCTATATGTTAGTTGGCTAAGGTGCATTCTAAATCCCTTATTATTGATGCATTTGAGGGTATGTCGATAGCAGTTGTAAATTACAGATCCAATAGTGCAGTTTGTATCTTGTACGGAGAATTTCTTTCATTTACGAAACGGAAACAAGCATAAGAAAATGAAACAACATGAACTCCTTAGAAAAGCACCCATGCATTGGGGTTCGAATACAACCAAACACCGTCGAAGTCACTATACACGATGCATGCCCATATTAAATGAGTATATGTTGCTCTTTGGACATTTTTGACGTCTTATGAGAAAACAAAGTATAATTGGTGGCCCTAGTAAGCGCAAGTCATCGGCTTAGGTTGTTATGTGTTTTTATCGGAGGTTGCGTCACCGTTGTTGGTGAATTACGGCCCGGTCACCGTGTTTTATTATTGTAAGGTCCTTTATCCTTGTCCAATTCGTGCCAAACCGACTTCATTTTGGCGAGTTATAGAGAATTATAGCGTCTGGGATTTTTCGACTCGGCCAAGACTAGATACGGTCAAGATTAACCGGTGATCAGATGACCCAACCCCATGAAACCTGGCCAAAATCAAATTTTGCTCGACAACTCGAAATCCATGCACATTTCCTCGACCACGAAAGAAATTTTTCTAGGCAAATCAATGATTTCGAACAACTTTCATTCAATGGGTTTTTGCTAAATCGGAAGTACAAGACCACCCGGTGACCAAAGATGACCCAACCCGATGAAAGTTAGCCAAAATCACATCTTGCTCGGTAACTCGAAATCCGTGCACATTTTATGGATCACGAAGGAAAACTTACCACGAAAATCAATGATTTCGAGCAACTTTCGTTCAATGGGTTTTCGGTAATTCGGAAGTACAGGATCGCCCGGTGACCAAAGATGACACAACGCGGTGAAAGTTAGCCAAAATCGCATTTTGCTTGGTAACTCGAAATCCGTGCACATTTTCTCGATCATGAAAGAAATTTTGCGGTGTAAATCAAGGTTTCCGAGCAGCTTTCATTCAATGGGTTTTTGCTAATTCGGAAGTACAAGACCACCCGGTGACCAATGACGACCCAACCCGATGAAAGTTGGCCAAAATCACATCTTGATCGGTAACTCGAAATCCGTGCACATTTTCTCGATCACGAAAGAAAATTTACCAGGTAAATCAATGATTTCGAGCAACTTTCATTGAATGGGTTTTTGCCAATTCGAAAGTTAAAGTTCGGTAGTGTGTGTACAAATGTCGAAGTTGCGGTCCCCGGGTAATTACGGACCAAAAACAAATTTTTTTTATTGAAACATACATTATTCGTGTTAATAAAGAGCCACGCAAAATTTCGTCAAAATCCGACTTAATTTGAGGGAGTTATGGACGTTTTTGCAAAAATTATGCATCCTGGGGGAAATCAATGTATGTTCCTATCACCAAGCTCTTTGTGCAATATGTATATATAGGGTAGGGCTGGGAGTGACGCCCCACAGGCGCCCCGAAGGTGGGCGGACGACGAGCGACGTCGAGGCTGTTACGACCAAGGGCAAGCCAAGGAGGCAAGGCCATCGGCCAAGCTCACCGGTGATATCCAAGTCGTGATTTGCGTTTGCTTGGTGAAACCAGATCGCGACCAGCCACTCCTCGACGAGATTCTCGCAACCGACCCATTTTCACCGATGAAAAACCTGACCGCGACCAAAATTGCCCCACGTCGTGGTAGTTGCAAAAAATTATGCATCCAATGGGAAATCAATGCCTGTTCCTGTCACCAAGCTCTTTGTGCAATATGTATATATAGGGGAAGGCTGGGAGTTACGCCCCACAGGCGCCCGGAAGTTGGGTGGGCGACCAGCGACGTCGAGGCTGTTACGACCAAGGGCTAGCCAAGGAGGCAAGGCCATCGGCCAAGCTCACCGGTGATATCCAAGTCGTGATTTGCGTTTGCTTGGTGAAACCAGATCGCGACCAGCCACTCCTCGACGAGATTCTCGCAACCGACCCGTTTTCACCGATGAAAAACCTGATCGCGACCAAAATTGCCCCACGTCTTGCTAGTTGCAAAAAAATTATGCATCCAATGGGAAATCAATGTCTGTTCCTGTCACCAAGCTCTTTGTGCAATATGTATATATAGGGGGGACCATGGAGACCGAAGCCACCAGCGAGCATCGAAAAGGCAAGCCCCAAGACCCATGAAGGAATCCCACCCCCCAACACGTTCCCTTGATTACTCGAACGATGACCCAAAAACTAGCCCTGTTGCCTTGATTCCTAGAACATGTTGCCTTAATTTGTCGAACGATGACCTGATGAGTAGCATTGTTGCCTTGATTTGTCGAACGACGGCCTTGAAACTAGCCCTGTTGCCTTGTTACCTTGAACTTGTTGCCTTGATTTTTTGAATGATGCCTTGATAACTAGCATTGTTGCCTTGATTTGTCGAACGACGACCTTGAAACTAGCCGTGTTGCCTTGTTTCCTTGAACTTGTTGCCTTGATTTTTTTAATGATGACCTGAAAACTAGCCTCTTGGAGAATCGGGGAGCCATCCGCGTTGCCTTCATTGCTCGAATGACGAAAAAAAGCTAGCCTTGTTGCCTTGATTCCTCGAACATGTTGCCTTAATTTTGTCGAATGATGACCTGATGACTAGCATTGTTCCCTAGATTTTTTGAACGACGACCTTGAAACTAGCCCTATTGCCTTGAGCTTGTTGCCTTGATTTTTTGAACGATGACCTGAAGACTAGCCTCTTGGAGAACTGGGGAGCTATCCGTATTGCCTTGAGGTATATATAGGGGGGACCATAGAGACGAAGAAACCACCGAGCACCGATAAGGCAAGCCCCAAGACCCATGAAAGAAGCCCACTGTCACACCCCCAAACCAAGGATGGCGGAAACGTCCGGGGGTGGATGACTTCATGTATAGTATCATAACAACAATTGTAATAGTAATTGAAGCAAACACAACCAACATATATATAATTGAAAAAGTGACATCATTGTATGAATTACATGTTTACGAATCAATTACAATATGTTGACAAAATATGAAATAGTAGACGCCTTAGCGCCCCATCCTCAAAAGCACTTGGTTACCTGTTTAATGATTTCCTGAGAATACAAGTTGTTTGAAAAAGTGTCAACACAAAGGTTGGTGAGTTCATAAGCTTTTGTTTGGTATTATTAAAAGCCTTTCGTTTGTAAAAGTAGTATTTGTGTTAGAAAATCCAATATTTTCCTTAATGTGTAAATGTAGTTTTAAAACCCAAAGACCGAAATGTACCAGTAATTTGTCATATTTATAGTAAAACAATGCAAGTTTAAATCGACATAAACTCGTTAAATTTTAATGAAGTTCCCGTAAATTCCAATGTTTATTAATACTTTATGTGAGTTTATTATAACCATACTATGACCAAGGTTGCCTAAAACGACGTTCTTCAGGCATCGGAAATGTTATGACATTTGTCACCCCAGACCTATCGGTCTAACTGTTGCATGCAGTTTAGGTGTGGGTTTGTCAAACCCAATATAGATCTATACACAACTATCACGCTCTCCTTCAAGGAGACTCTGGTTACAATACAGGACTTAATGGTAGTTTGAAGTAAATGTCTCACAAAGTCATTAACGGAATTACGTGTTATGAAAACTTGGTACCGTATGGCCGTACCTTGCTTAATGAAAATATCCTTTGTATAAATGTACCCTTTTTAAATGTATGTGTTATGTAATGTATCATAAACTATACCTATTATAGTTTATCGACCAAGGGTAATACGTAGTAATGTATGCAAACTATATTCAAAATAGTTTATTAAATGTTTGAATGTATCGGTTGTACTTTGATTATAATAACTTGTTATTCTTTATATTTTATATGTCCAAATCCATTTGTAAACTGATGTGTGTCTAAATATTAAGATGAAATGTCATATATTGCAATAACATATAATCACATAAAGATATACACCTTGCTCAACATGTTACAAGGTGAAATGAAATTGACAGCAACTTTTCGTTGAATACAGTTTCTGTTACTGTTCTTAGAAAATTTATAGAAAAATCATCAAAGCTCTAAATCCAAATCCGCAAAATTGAGAGTTTGGAATATGAGTCTAGTTTGTTCTTAAATTTTATCATGATTTTTAGTGATCTCTAACAGAGGTGAAAATGTTCATAATCACAGACTGGTCCGGGTTTGCCTCTGAAATGATAGGCAGTTTTGTAAAAATCACCATAAATTGTAGAAAAATCATATGGAGATGTGCAAGTAGCCATTTTAAAGCTAAGAGTTTGAACTACTTGCACCTGGAACAGTTTTGAAAACTAAAATATTTAAGTTGACCAAAACAGTCTGTGATCGAAGTTCATCTTTTCTGATGTAATCTGATAGAAAGAGTTTAATTGTGCTCTTGATGATTTTACTTGTATTCCCCCCTTAAAACTTAAGAAAAACATGTAAATGTAGGGGTATGAACTCACCTTATGTGTTCTTAGAGGATGGATGTTGGAGAAGAGAAGTGTTCAACTCAAAAACACTTAGAAGATGCCTTGACGAATCGAGAACCAAGAGTGGAAGAAAGCTTGATGATTAACCTTGGAAGTCTTGAAATTCAGAGAGAATGGTGTAGAAAATGAGTGACTTAAGATTTGTATTTATACTAGTAAGAATTACTATTCATATATAATTCTTTAATAATAAGTGTTAAATGTTGACATTCTCCATATAACTAGTTAGTGTATATGACATATTCATGATGTAATCATGACAAATGTTTCTAGAAGATGGTTAATACTAATTGGCTAATAATAGTAATTTTTAAAACGTAAATAGTAAATAGTAAATAGTAAATATGATGAAATTTTTACAATTGTCATATTTGTAAACCCCGTTAAGCCATGTTTAAGAGTCTTACACAGCCCCCGATAATTGTGCAATAGTGTTTTATCGCTTTGGTTCGTTGTTTAGCACTGTTAAGGCTAAGGAAAATCAAACACATGAATTTTCCAAATGATGTTTTCTCATTAAAATAGCGAATTGTACAACGTAAACCCTAACATACAAGGGTTAATGGAGTTGACCGGTTTGACTTGTTGACTTTGTTTGACTTTGACTTGACCGAAATTTGACGGTTGTCACATCATCCCCCCGTTAGAAGGAATTTCGTCCCGAAATTTTCATTTTGACTGGGATTTCAAGAGTTTGGGAAGAGATGTGGATACTTTTGTTTCATCTGATCCTCGCGTTCCCAGGTGAATTCGGGTCCTCGTTTAGCGTTCCAGCGGACCTTCACAATGGGAATACGACTTTGCTTTGTTCTTTTGATCTCTCGATCCATGATTTCTACTGGTTCCTCCACGAAGTGGAGATTTTCGTTAACTTCGATTTCGTCGAGTGGTATTACGAGTGTCTCATCAGACAAACACTTCTTTAGGTTCGACACGTGAAATGTGGGATGTACTTTGTCGAGTTCCTGAGGTAATCGAAGTTTGTATGCTACTGGCCCAATCCTAGCAAGGATTTCGAATGGCCCGATGTACCTTGGATTTAGTTTCCCGCGTTTGCCGAATCGTATCATTCCTTTCCAAGGGGAAACTTTTAGTAGTACACGATCACCCACCTGGAATTCCAAGGGTTTGCGTCGTTTGTCTGCGTAACTCTTTTGCCGATCGCGAGATGCTTTCAGTCTTTCTCGAATTTGAACGATCTTTTCTGTGGTTTCCCTTATGATTTCAGGGCCAGTGAGGGTGCTATTAGAGACTTGCCCTCTAGCTAGCTATGAATCCCCCACCTCAGCCCAACACAGGGGTGATCTGCATTTGCGACCGTAAAGAGCTTCGAATGGAGCGACTTTGATGCTAGTATGATAGTTGTTATTGTAGGAGAATTCGATAAGAGGTAGATGGGTATCCCATGCTTTACCGAAGTCTATCACACAAGCTCTTAACATGTCTTCCAACGTTTGAATGGTTCGTTCGCTCTGTCCGTCGGTTTGTGGGTGGTAGGCCGTACTCATGTCAAGCCTAGTTCCCAATGATTTTTGTAGAGACTGCCAAAACCGTGAGGTAAATCTACTATCTCTATCGGAGATAATGGATATCGGCACACCATGGAGTCGTACAATCTCTTTGATGTACGTTCTAGTCAGTTTCTCCATCTTGTCGGTTTCTTTTATCGGTAGGAAGTGTGCTGATTTGGTCAATCTGTCTACGATTACCCATATGGTGTCAAGCCCGCCCGATGTCTTAGGCAGCTTGGTTATGAAGTCCATGGTTATTCGTTCCCACTTCCACTAAGGTATATCCGGCTGTTGTAATAGCCCGGATGGTTTTTGGTATTCGATTTTGACCTTGGCGCAAGTCAGACACTTGCTCACATAGGTAGCAATCTCAGCTTTCATGTTCGGCCACCAGTATAATTTCTTGAGGTCCAGATACATCTTATCCGACCCGGGATGGATGGAGTATCGAGTCTTGTGTGCTTCATTCATGACGACGTCTCGGAGTCCACCGAACTTCGGTGTCCAAATCCGGTTCATGATATAACGTGCTCCATCATCCTTGACTTCTATGTTTTTATCCATTCCCCTTAATGTCTCTCCTGCCACCTTTTCTGGTTTCAAAGCTTCCAGTTGAGCTTCCTTGATTTGTATGGTCAGGTGGGAATGGATTGTCATTGTTAAGGATTTTACTCGGCGGCCCGAGTACTCCTTCCTGCTTAGAGCATCGGCCACTACATTGGCCTTGCCCGGATGATAACGAATTTCGCACTCGTAGTCATTCAGCAACTCTACCCATCTCCTCTGTCGCATGTTGAGCTCTTTCTGATTGAGGATATGCTGAAGACTTTTGTGACCAGTGAAGATAGTGCATTTCGTGCCGTAGAGGTAGTGTCTCCAGATCTTCAAAGCGAATACTACTGCTCCTAATTCCAGGTCGTGCGTAGTATAATTAACCTCGTGCGTCTTAAGCTGTCTTGATGCATACGCGATAACCTTCCCTCTCTGCATGAGCACACATCCGAGGCCTTGATTCGAAGCATCACAGTACACTACGAAGTCTTCGGTTCCCTCTGGGAGAGACAAGATCGGTGCGCTGCATAGGGCTTGTTTTAACGTTTGGAAAACAGTTTCTTGTTTATTTTCCCACTTGAATATCACACCTTTCTGCGTCAAGGTGGTGAGTGGTTTCGCAATCTTGGAGAAGTTTTGTATAAACCTTCGGTAGTAGCCAGCAAGCCCAAGGAATTGTCGAATTTCGGTTGGCGTCTTGGGTGCTGACCAATTCTCGATTGCCTTGATCTTGGAGGGATCCACATGTATGCCCTTTTCACTTACCACATGGCCAAGGAAATCCACTTCTCTAATCCAGAATTCACACTTAGAGAACTTAGCATAAAGCTTCTCCGCTCTTAGTGTCTCTAGCACTTGGCGTAGATGAAGGCGATGCTCTTCTTCGCTTCGCGAGTAGATCAAGATATCGTCGATGAATACGATTACAAACTTGTCTAGGTAGGGTCGACACACTCTATTCATTAGGTCCATGAATACCGCAGGTCCGTTTGTTAAACCGAAGGACATCACCACAAACTCGTAGTGCCCATAGCGAGTTCTGAATGCAGTTTTGGGAATATCTTCTTCTTGAACTCGTAGCTGATGGTAACCTGACCTTAGGTCGATCTTTGAGAAGAAATTTGCTCCTTGGAGTTGGTCGAAAAGGTCGTCGATTCGGGGTAGAGGATATCGGTTCTTGATGGTGAGTTTGTTTAGTTCCCGATAGTCGATGCACATGCGAAAGGATCCGTCCTTCTTCTTTACAAAAAGGACTGGTGCTCCCCAAGGTGAGAAGCTTGGTCTGATGAACCCTTTGCTCAAAAGCTCGTTCAACTGACTGGACAACTCTTGCATTTCTGTTGGTGCGAGGCGGTATGGAGCTCTGGCTACGGGGGTAGCTCCGGGTATTAAGTCAATTCTGAAATCGACTTGTCGTGCGAGTGGTACACCAGGAAGATCTTCTGGGAACACATCCGGGAAGTTACACACTTCGGGGATGTCTTTGATGTCTTTCACGTCTTGTTTCTTGTCTACTACGTGGGCCAAGAAGGCGTGGTACTCCTTCCGGAGATACTTTTGGGCTTTGATGCATGAGATGATTTGTAAATTCGCACTAGGTTTGTCACCATAGATAAGAAGGGTTTCGTTATTTGGTAGATTGAGGCGAACGGCCCTTTCATAACATAGAATGTCGACACGGTGAGGAACTAACCAATCCATCCCGATGATTACGTCGAAGCTTTTTATGGTGACCGACATCAGGTCAATTTTAAATGTATGGTTGTCTAGAGTGAGAGTACACTCTGAGTATATATCGCTAGTGCGTTCTACTTTCCCATTTGCCATTTCTACTACATAAGTATCCTTTAGTGATTGGGGATTTTGTTCAAGTAATTGTTTATATTGGTGGCTCACGAAACTCCTCTCCGCTCCACTATCGAATAGTACGCATGCATAAGAGTTATTGAGGAGAAACGTACCGGTAACCACCGTGGGATCCTCGACTGCTTCCCCATGTCCTATTGCCAGGACTCTTCCTACTCCACCAGCATTAGGGGCTTGTGCTTTAGGGCAGTTTCTTTTGAAGTGACCGGCGTCTCCACAGTTGTAGCAGGTTCGGGTTGCCCCCGTACTGGCGACTTGGTTGATTGGTCGAGCCGGCGCTTTACAGAAACGAGCAGTGTGCCCCTTCCTGTCGCAGTTGTTACAGTGCATCTCCCTACAAGCACCATTGTGGTGAAAGTTGCACTTGTTGCACTTAGGTAGGGTTCCAGCATATGGCTTCGGTGGTGCTGGAGTGGTAGCAGTAGTGGCAGCATTAGTGGCAGCATGGACAGCAACAGTTTGTTGCTTCTTAGCGGGGTCCTGTGCTGGTTGGCTCTTCTTTTGGTTCCAGAACTTCCTTTTGTTGTTTCCCCCTTTTGATTGGTCAGTGGTGGTGGTTGTAGTATTATGACCGGCTCGGTGGTCAACAAGTTGTTGTGCCAGCTCCCTGGCACTGTCAAAAGTAGTTGGCCTTGAAGCCAGGACACTACTTTGCACTTGGGGAGACAGTCCCCAAAGGTATCGCTCCACCTTTTTCTCCTCCGGAGTAACCATTGTTGGGCAGAGGAGAGCCAATTCATTGAATCGGGTGGTGTAGGTTTCAAGGTCGGAGCCCGTCATCCTGAGGTTCCAAAGTTCTTGTTCCAGCTTTTGAATTTCACCTCTCGGGCAGTACTCCTTCATCATCAAGGTTTTTAGTTCTGCCCAGGATATGGAGCTAGCTACTTCGAGAGTAAGTGAATTAATCCGACAGTTCCACCAAGTAAGGGCCCGTCCGGTGAAAATGAAGGCTGCGAACTTAACTTTGCTCGCTTCGGGGCAAGAGCACACTTGAAAGACTACTTCCGTCTTTTCAAACCATTGCATTAAAGTGATGACTCCCCCGCTCCCATTGAAGTTGTCGGGTTTGCCATTGGTGAAGTCTTTGTAGGAACACTCTCTTGTACGCCACGTACTGTCTCCGTGGTTAGAGTTTGTAGCACCCGATCCAGAACCACCAGCTCCGTTTGTCCCTATCTGCGATATTGCGGCCGCTACGGCTGCTGTTACTGCAGCCTGGAACATCGCAGGATCAAACTGTGGAGGCAGCGGCGGAGGAGGTGTTGCTATATTGCCGGAAGGTCTTGGTCTTCTCCTTGGCGGCATGGTTCTGTCGTAAGTCGTAAACCAATGTACTTTTAGTAAAAGTATATTTATAGGAAGAGAAATCTTTTATACATAAAGTATATTATTACGTTGTTTTCCGGTATGTTTATGATACATACGATTTTATACTTTTAATTGACCCAATACATTGGGTTATGAGGTAAAATGAAAGTATAAAATATTTTATTTGAGTTTCCTTGTTTCCAAGTATATGACTGTTTGTAAAAGTTTTACATATACTAATTTAGTCGGGACATAATTAATATATTATATTTTAAAATGATCTTTATCGGTTACTTAATTAGTTGCAAAGTGCATACCAGTCATATGTGATTAAGATATAATAGTCCTTCGAATAGATGACCCTAACTCCAAGACCACAACCAAACAAGGACAGGAAGTGAAACAAAGATACATAAATTCTAAGTCTATAGCATCTTAGTTACATATGACCTTAGCGCATCCACTTAGCAGCTATTGATCTATAAATAAAGACCTATTTAATTCTCAGATAATTTATTATAGTAACACAAAATACTCCTATAGTATTTGTAAATGTTTAGTTTTGAGTTCTTAAAGTATCCTTTTGTAGTGTGTTATTAGGTTTGTTAGATTTGTTGCCCATCCTGACCATCCCCCGGTATATGCAAGTCAATTCCCGGACAGATATAGTTGATCAGGCTATATCCTTCCCAGATTTAATCCACATATACTAAGGCATACTCAAAATGTTCGACTCTTCTTCTTTTGCTTTATGTTTTCGCTAGTTATGATACCATGCGAGCATGTAATGTATGTATGTATACTTTAATCAAGAAAATCATTTATTTTTTTAAGAGTATATTTATTTGAAAAATGCACAAATCAGAGACTATTAGTCCCAATTGTGTTTATAGTTTGTATATCTTATGTGGTTTGATATACTTAATTCACTATAAACCTGGCTCTGATACCAATCTGTCACACCCCCAAACCAAGGATGGCGGAAACGTCCGGGGGTGGATGACTTCATGTATAGTATCATAACAACAATTGTAATAGTAACTGAAGCAAACACAACCAACATATATATAATTGAAAAAGTGACATCATTGTATGAATTACATGTTTACGAATCAATTACAATATGTTGACAAAATATGAAATAGTAGACGCCTTAGCGCCCCATCCTCAAAAGCACTTGGTTACCTGTTTAATGATTTCCTGAGAATACAAGTTGTTTGAAAAAGTGTCAACACAAAGGTTGGTGAGTTCATAAGCTTTTGTTTGGTATTATTAAAAGCCTTTCGTTTGTAAAAGTAGTATTTGTGTTAGAAAATCCAATATTTTCCTTAATGTGTAAATGTAGTTTTAAAACCCAAAGACCGAAATGTGCCAGTAATTTGTCATATTTATAGTAAAACAATGCAAGTTTAAATCGACATAAACTCGTTAAATTTTAATGAAGTTCCCGTAAATTCCAATGTTTATTAATACTTTATGTGAGTTTATTATAACCATACTATGACCAAGGTTGCCTAAAACGACGTTCTTCAGGCGTCGGAAATGTTATGACATTTGTCACCCCAGACCTATCGGTCTAACTGTTGCATGCAGTTTAGGTGTGGGTTTGTCAAACCCAATATAGATCTATACACAACTATCACGCTCTCCTTCAAGGAGACTCTGGTTACAATACAGGACTTAATGGTAGTTTGAAGTAAATGTCTCACAAAGTCATTAACGGAATTACGTGTTATGAAAACTTGGTACCGTATGGCCGTACCTTGCTTAATGAAAATATCCTTTGTATAAATGTACCCTTTTTAAATGTATGTGTTATGTAATGTATCATAAACTATATCTATTATAGTTTATCGACCAAGGGTAATACGTAGTAATGTATGCAAACTATATTCAAAATAGTTTATTAAATGTTTGAATGTATCAGTTGTACTTTGATTATAATCACTTGTTATTCTTTATATTTTATATGTCCAAATCCATTTGTAAACTGATGTGTGTCTAAATATTAAGATGAAATGTCATATATTGCAATAACATATAATTACATAAAGATATACACCTTGCTCAACATGTTACAAGGTGAAATGAAATTGACAGCAACTTTTCGTTGAATACAGTTTCTGTTACTGTTCTTAGAAAATTTATAGAAAAATCATCAAAACTCTAAATCCAAATCCGCAAATTTTGAGAGTTTGGAATATGAGTCTAGTTTGTTCTTAAATTTTATCATGATTTTTAGTGATCTCTAACAGAGGTGAAAATGTTCATAATCACAGACTGGTCCGGGTTTGCCTCTGAAATGATAGGCAGTTTTGTAAAAATCACCATAAATTGTAGAAAAATCATATGGAGATGTGCAAGTAGCCATTTTAAAGCTAAGAGTTTGAACTACTTGCACCTGGAACAGTTTTGAAAACTAAAATATTTAAGTTAACCAAAACAGTCTGTGATCGAAGTTCATCTTTTCTGATGTAATCTGATAGAAAGAGTTTAATTGTGCTCTTGATGATTTTACTTGTATTCCCCCCTTAAAACTTAAGAAAAACATGTAAATGTAGGGGTATGAACTCACCTTATGTGTTCTTAGAGGATGGATGTTGGAGAAGAGAAGTGTTCAACTCAAAAACACTTAGAAGATGCCTTGACGAATCGAGAACCAAGAGTGGAAGAAAGCTTGATGATTAACCTTGGAAGTCTTGAAATTGAGAGAGAATGGTGTAGAAAATGAGTGACTTAAGCCTTGTATTTATACTAGTAAGAATTACTATTCATATATAATTCTTTAATAATAAGTGTTAAATGTTGACATTCTCCATATAACTAGTTAGTGTATATGACATATTCATGATGTAATCATGACAAATGTTTCTAGAAGATGGTTAATACTAATTGGCTAATAATAGTAATTTTTAAAACGTAAATAGTAAATAGTAGGTAGTAAATAGTAAATAGTAAATAGTAAATAGTAAATATGATGAAATTTTTACAATTGTCATATTTGTAAACCCCGTTAAGCCATGTTTAAGAGTCTTACACAGCCCCCGATAATTGTGCAATAGTGTTTTATCGCTTTGGTCCGTTGTTTAGCACTGTTAAGGCTAAGGAAAATCAAACACATGAATTTTCCAAATGATGTTTTCTCATTAAAATAGCGAATTGTACAACGTAAACCCTAACATACAAGGGTTAATGGAGTTGACCGGTTTGACTTGTTGACTTTGTTTGACTTTGACTTGACCGAAATTTGACGGTTGTCACACCCACCCCCAACATGTTACCTTGGTTGCTCGAATGACGACCGGAAAACATGCCACGTTGCCTTGATTACTCGAACTTGTTGCATTAATTTTTCGAACGATGACCTGGTGACAAGCCCTGCTGCCTAGATTTGTCGAACGATGGCCTTGAAAGATGCCTCCCCCAACACGTTGCCTTGTTAACTAGTTCCATGTTGCCTTGATTTGTCCAACACGTTGCCTTGATATGTCGAACGATGTCCTGAAAACTAGCCCCGTTCCCTTTATTTCTTGAACGACGACATGGAAACTAGCCTTGTTACCTTGATTGCTGGAACATGTTGCCTTGTTATCTCTAACGACGACCTGGAAACTTGCATCGTTGCCCTGAATACTCGAACATGTTGCCTTGAAAACATGCCATGATGACCTCAAAACTAGCCTCGTTGCCTTGATTTCTTGAACGATGACCGGAAAACTAGCCACGGTGCCTTGATTTCCCCCGACATCGTGCGCATACTAAAAAATATGCATCCTCGGGGAAATCAGTGTCTGTTGCCTTTATTTCTTGAACATGTTGGCTTGATTTTTAGAACGATGACCTGAAAACTAGCCTTGCGGCCTTGAATTCTAGGACATGCTGTCTTGATATCTCAAACGGAAGCCTGATTGCTATCCCCATTGCCTTGATGTATATATAGGGGGACCATGGCGACGAAGCCACCATCGAGCACCAACAAGGCAAGCCCAATGAACCGTGAACGAAGCCCACCCCAACATGTTGTCTTGTTTGCTCGAACGACGACGTGAAAACTAGCCTTGTTGCCTTGATTATTCGAACTTGTTGCTTATATATATTGAACGATGACCTTGAAACTAGGCCTGTTGCCTTTATTGTTGTTGCCTTGATTTTTAGAATGATGACCTGAAAAATAGCCTTGTGGCCTTGGTTTCTAGAACATGATGTCTTGGTATCTCGAATGACGAGCGGAGAGCAATGCCCATTGCCTTGATTTTTCGAACGAAGACCTGAAAAACAAGCCATGTTGCCTTGATATTTCGAACCCGATGGCTTGGTTTTTCGAATGAAGGACTTAAAATTTGCCCCGTTGCCTTGATTTCACTAACGATGCTTCGGTTTAAGTAAAATGTTGGCGGCCTTTTTCGGACGACGGCTGAAGGCTGGCGTGTTGCCTTGATCTGACGAACGGTGTCCTAAAATCTTCCCTCGTTGCCATGACTTTTAAAACATGTTGTCTTGATTTTCTTAAACAACAACCTTAAAACTATCCCCGATGCCTTGATTTACAGAATGAAGACAAGAAAACTAGCCTTGTTGCCTTGAAACCTCGAACATGTTTCCTTGGTTTTTCGACCGACTAACTGAAAACCAGCACCGTTGCCTTGATTTATGGAACGCCTTTGATTTCTACAACATGTTGTCCGTGTTTCTCGAACGACGACCTGAACGCTTGGATTTTTTATTGAACGACGGCCTGAAAACAAGCCTTGTTGCCTTGATTACTCGAACATGTTGCCTTGAATTATCAAACTACGACCCGAAAACTACCCCCGTAGCCTTTTTATTTCTCGAACGATTCTTTGATTTCTAGAACATGTTGCCTCGTTTTCTCGAAAGACGACCCGAAAGCAAGCCATACGAGGACCTAAAAGCAAGCCATGTGGCCTTTTGATATTTTGAAAACGTTGTCTTTGTTTATCGAATGGCGACCTGAAAAACTGGCCGTGTTGCATTGATTCCTTGAACGATGAGCTTAAAACGAGCCACGTTGCCTTGATAAAGGGCCGAGGAAGCAAGACCTCATCCTACAAAACGATACATGCAAGCCAAATGATCAAACGAAGAACGCCATGACCCATTAACGACCCCGATCTATATGTTAGTTGGCTAAGGTGCATTCTAAATCCCTTATTATTGATGCATTTGAGGGTATGTCGATAGTAGTTGTAAATTACAGATCCAATAGTGCAGTTTGTATCTTGTACGGAGAAATTCTTTCATTTACGAAACCGAAACAAGCATAAGAAAATGCAACAAAATGAACTCCTTAGAAAAGCACCCATGCATTGGGGTTCGAATACAACCAAACACCGTCGAAGTCACTATACACGATGCATGCCCATATTAAATGAGTATATGTTGCTCTTTGGACATTTTTGACGTCTTATGAGAAAACAAAGTATAATTGGTGGCCCTAGTAAGCGCAAGTCATCGGCTTAGGTTGTTATGTGTTTTTATCGGAGGTTGCGTCACCGTTGTTGGTGAATTACGGCCCGGTCACCGGGTTTTATTATTGTAAGGTCCTTTATCCTTGTCCAATTTGTGCCAAACCGACTTCATTTTGGCGAGTTACAGAGAATTATAGCGTCTGGGATTTTTCGACTCGGCCAAGACTAGATATGGTCAAGATTAACCGGTGATCAGATGACCCAACCCCATGAAACCTGGCCAAAATCAAATTTTGCTCGACAACTCGAAATCCATGCACATTTCCTCGACCACGAAAAGAAATTTTTCAAGGCAAATCAATGATTTCGAACAACTTTCATTCAATGGGTTTTTACTAAATCGGAAGTACAAGACCACCCGGTGACCAAAGATGACCCAACCCGATGAAAGTTAGCCAAAATCACATCTTGCTCGGTAACTCAAAATATGTGCACATTTTATGGATCACGAAGGAAAACTTACCAGGAAAATCAATGATTTCGAGCAACTTTCGTTCAATGGGTATTCGGTAATTCGGAAGTACAGGATCGCCCGGTGACCAAAGATGACACAACGCGGTGAAATTTAGCCAAAATCGCATTTTGCTCGGTAACTCGAAATCCGTGCACATTTTCTCGATCATGAAAGAAATTTTGCCGTGTAAATCAAGGTTTCCGAGCAGCTTTCATTCAATGGGTTTTTGCTAATTCGGAAGTACAAGACCACCCGGTGACCAATGACGACCCAACCCGATGAAAGTTAGCCAAAATCACATCTTGATCGGTAACTCGAAATCCGTGCACATTTTCTCGATCACGAAAGAAAATTTACCAGGTAAATCAATGATTTCGAGGTAAATCAATGATTTCGAGCAACTTTCATTGAATGGGTTTTTGCCAATTCGAAAGTTAAAGTTCGGTAGTGTATGTACAAGTGTCGAAGCTGCGGTCCCCGGGTAATTACGGACCAAAAACAAATTTTTTTTTATTGAAACATACATTATTCGTGTTAATAAAGAGCCACGCAAAATTTCGTCAAAATCCGACTTAATTTGAGGGAGTTATGGACGTTTTTGCAAAAATTATGCATCCTGAGGGAAATCAATGTCTGTTCCTGTCACCAAGCTCTTTGTGCAATATGTATATACTGGGGAGGGGTGGGAGTGACGCCCCACAGGCGCCCCGAAGGTGGGCGGGCGACCAGCGACGTCGAGGCTGTTACGACCAAGGGCAAGCCAAGGAGGCAAGGCCATCGGCCAAGCTCACCGGTGATATCCAAGTCGTGATTTGCGTTTGCTTGGTGAAACCAGATCGCGACCAGCCACTCCTCGACGGGATTCTCGCAACCGACCCATTTTCACCGATGAAAAACCTGATCACGACCAAAATTGCCCCACGTCGTGCTAGTTGCAAAAAATTATGCATCCAATGTAAAATCAATGTCTGTTCCTGTCACCAAGCTCTTTGTGCAATATGTGCATATAGGGGGGACCATGGAGACCGAAGCCACCAGCGAGCATCGAAAAGGCAAGCCCCAAGACCCGTGAAGGAATCCCACCCCACAACACGTTGCCTTGATTGCTCGAACGACGACCCAAAAACTAGCCCTGTTGCCTTGATTCCTCGAACATGTTGCCTTGATTTGTCGAACGATGACCTGATGACTAGCATTGTTGCCTTGATTTGTCGAACGACGGCCTTGAAACTAGCCCTGTTGCCTTGTTTCCTTGAACTTGTTGCCTTGATTTTTTGAATGATGCCCTGCTGACTAGCATTGTTGCCTTGATTTGTCGAACGACGACCTTGAAACTAGCCGTGTTGCCTTGTTTCCTTGAACTTGTTGCCTTGATTTTTTGAATGATGACCTGAAAACTAGCCTCTTGGAGAATCGGGGAGCTATTCGCATTGCCTTGATTGCTCGAATGACGACCCAAAAACTAGCCTTGTTGCCTTGATTCCTCGAACATGTTGCCTTAATTTTGTCGAACGATGACCTGATGACTAGCATTGTTCCCTAGATTTTTTGAACGACGACCTTGAAACTAGCCCTATTGCCTTGAGCTTGTTGCCTTGATTTTTTGAATGATGACCTGAAGACTAGCCTCTTGGAGAACTGGGGAGCTATCCACATTGCCTTGAGGTATATATAGGGGGGACCATAGAGACGAAGAAACCACCGAGCACCGATAAGGCAAGCCCCAAGACCCATGAAAGAAGCCCACCCCCAACATGTTACCTTGGGTGCTCAAAAGACGACCGGAAAACATGCCATGTTGCCTTGATTACTCGAAACTTGTTGCATTAATTTTTCGAACGATGACCTGGTGACAAGCCCTGCTGCCTAGATTTGTCGAACGATGGCCTTGAAAGATGCCTCCCCCAACACGTTGCCTTGTTAACTAGTTCCATGTTGCCTTGATTTGTCCAACACGTTGCCTTGATATGTCGAACGATGTCCTGAAAACTAGCCCCGTTCCCTTTATTTCTTGAACGACGACCTGGAAACTAGCCTCGTTACCTTGATTGCTGGAACATGTTGCCTTGTTATCTCTAACGACGACCTGGAAACTTGCATCGTTGCCCTGAATACTCGAACATGTTGCCTTGAAAACATGCCATGATGACCTCAAAACTAGCCTCGCTGCCTTGATTTCTTGAACGATGACCGGAAAACTAGCCACGGTGCCTTGATTTCCCCCGACGTCGTGCGCATACTAAAAAATATGCATCCTCGGGGAAATCAGTGTCTGTTGCCTTGATTTCTTGAACATGTTGGCTTGATTTTTAGAACGATGACCTGAAAACTAGCCTTGCGGCCTTGAATTCTAGGACATGTTGTCTTGATATCTCAAACGGAAGCCTGATTGCTATCCCCATTGCCTTGATGTATATATAGGGGGACCATGGCGACGAAGCCACCATCAAGCACCGACAAGGCAAGCCCAATGAACCGTGAACGAAGCCCACCCCAACATGTTGCCTTGTTTGCTCGAACGACGACGTGAAAACTAGCCTTGTTGCCTTGATTATTCGAACTTGTTGCTTAGATATATTGAACGATGACCTTGAAACTAGGCATGTTGCCTTTATTGTTGTTGCCTTGATTTTTAGAATGATGACCTGAAAACTAGCCTTGTGGCCTTGGTTTCTAGAACATGATGTCTTGGTATCTCGAATGACGAGCGGAGAGCAATGCCCATTGCCTTGATTTTTCGAACGAAGACCTGAAAAACAAGCCATGTTGCCTTGATATTTCGAACCCGATGGCTTGGTTTTTCGAATGAAGGACTTAAAATTTGCCCCGTTGCCTTGATTTCACTAACGATGCTTCGGTTTAAGTAAAATGTTGGCGGCCTTTTTCGGACGACGGCTGAAGGCTGGCGTGTTGCCTTGATCTGACGAACGGTGTCCTAAAATCTTCCCTCGTTGCCATGACTTTTAAAACATGTTGTCTTGATTTTCTTAAACAACAACCTTAAAACTATCCCCGATGCCTTGATTTACGGAACGAAGACAAGAAAACTAGCCTTGTTGCCTTGAAACCTCGAACATGTTTCCTTGGTTTTTCGACCGACTAACTGAAAACCAGCACCGTTGCCTTGATTTATGGAACGCCTTTGATTTCTACAACATGTTGTCCGTGTTTCTCGAACGACGACCTGAACGCTTGGATTTTTTATTGAACGACGGCCTTAAAACAAGCCTTGTTGCCTTGATTACTCGAACATGTTGCCTTGAATTATCAAACTACGACCCGAAAACTACCCCCGTAGCCTTTTTATTTCTCGAACGATTCTTTGATTTCTAGAACATGTTGCCTCGTTTTCTCGAAAGACGACCCGAAAGCAAGCCATACGAGGACCTAAAAGCAAGCCATGTGGCCTTTTGATATTTTGAAAACGTTGTCTTTGTTTATCGAATGGCGACCTGAAAAACTGGCCGTGTTGCATTGATTCCTTGAACGATGAGCTTAAAACGAGCCACGTTGCCTTGATAAAGGGCCGAGGAAGCAAGACCTCATCCTACAAAACGATACACGCAAGCCAAATGATCAAACGAAGAACGCCATGACCCATTAACGACCCCGATCTATATGTTAGTTGGCTAAGGTGCATTCTAAATCCCTTATTATTGATGCATTTGAGGGTATGTCGATAGTAGTTGTAAATTACAGATCCAATAGTGCAGTTTGTATCTTGTACGGAGAAATTCTTTCATTTACGAAACCGAAACAAGCATAAGAAAATGCAACAAAATGAACTCCTTAGAAAAGCACCCATGCATTGGGGTTCGAATACAACCAAACACCGTCGAAGTCACTATACACGATGCATGCCCATATTAAATGAGTATATGTTGCTCTTTGGACATTTTTGACGTCTTATGAGAAAACAAAGTATAATTGGTGGCCCTAGTAAGCGCAAGTCATCGGCTTAGGTTGTTATGTGTTTTTATCGGAGGTTGCGTCACCGTTGTTGGTGAATTACGGCCCGGTCACCGGGTTTTATTATTGTAAGGTCCTTCATCCTTGTCCAATTTGTGCCAAACCGACTTCATTTTGGCGAGTTACAGAGAATTATAGCGTCTGGGATTTTTCGACTCGGCCAAGACTAGATATGGTCAAGATTAACCGGTGATCAGATGACCCAACCCCATGAAACCTGGCCAAAATCAAATTTTGCTCGACAACTCGAAATCCATGCACATTTCCTCGACCACGAAAAGAAATTTTTCTAGGCAAATCAATGATTTCGAACAACTTTCATTCAATGGGTTTTTGCTAAATCGGAAGTACAAGACCACCCGGTGACCAAAGATGACCCAACCCGATGAAAGTTAGCCAAAATCACATCTTGCTCGGTAACTCGAAATCCGTGCACATTTTATGGATCACGAAGGAAAACTTACCAGGAAAATCAATGATTTCGAGCAACTTTCGTTCAATGGGTATTCGGTAATTCGGAAGTACAGGATCGCCCGGTGACCAAAGATGACACAACGCGGTGAAAGTTAGCCAAAATCGCATTTTGCTCGGTAACTCGAAATCCGTGCACATTTTCTCGATCATGAAAGAAATTTTGCCGTGTAAATCAAGGTTTCCGAGCAGCTTTCATTCAATGGGTTTTTGCTAATTCGGAAGTACAAGACCACCCGGTGACCAATGACGACCCAACCCGATGAAAGTTAGCCAAAATCACATCTTGATCGGTAACTCGAAATCCGTGCACATTTTCTCGATCACGAAAGAAAATTTACCAGGTAAATCAATGATTTCGAGCAACTTTCATTGAATGGGTTTTTGCCAATTCGAAAGTTAAAGTTCGGTAGTGTGTGTACAAGTGTCGAAGCTGCGGTCCCCGGGTAATTACGGACCAAAAACAAATTTTTTTTTATTGAAACATACATTATTCGTGTTAATAAAGAGCCACGCAAAATTTCGTCAAAATCCGACTTAATTTGAGGGAGTTATGGACGTTTTTGCTAAAATTATGCATCCTGGGGGAAATCAATATCTGTTCCTGTCACCAAGCTCTTTGTGCAATATGTATATACCGGGGAGGGGTGGGAGTGACGCCCCACAGGCGCCCCGAAGGTGGGCGGGCGACCAGCGACGTCGAGGCTGTTACGACCAAGGGCAAGCCAAGGAGGCAAGGCCATCGGCCAAGGTCACCGGTGATATCCAAGTCGTGATTTGCGTTTGCTTGGTGAAACCTGTGACAACCGTCAAAATTCGAGTCGGTTCTAGATTTGAATAAACTTAGTTGCACGTATAGGCACGACACATACTAGACTTAGTAACTAGAAGTTAAGATATAACCTATTAGAAACTTGGAAACAATTAGAAACAATGGATAATGTGCTTAGATTTCACATTGATATGTGAATTCTACTACTACTTAACTGTAGTGACTATCTATATTTGAGTCACTCTTTGACTCGAACACCTTTTCATGAATCATATACACACATCATGCACTTGACCTAGTAGTAGAAATTAGGTCAAAGTCTCATAGAAACTTAAGTCAAAGTCAAAGACTAGGACTAGTATACTTGATTCCTCAATTTCGCTTGAATCTCGGAATCACTACACAGAGTGCCAATAAACCGATAAAAATAAATTACAAACATTATTTATAACTATAAAAGAGTTATAATACCATAAGATAATTTAAAGTCTCAAATATTCTATTTATTTTGATATTCAAAGTTTAATAAACTCCAAAACCCTAAAAGCCATAAAAACTCATATTTATAAACTTTAACCTTAAAAATTTCTATAAAAATAATTATGAAACTTATAATATGATCTTATAATAATAAAAATTATGAGAATGCAATAAAAAAAAATTAAGTCATTAGTATTTAACCTTATTTTCTATGCAAAAAAAAAAAATCAAGGTTTTGTGAATGAAAATTAAAATAAGGTGCATATTTTATAAAAACTTGATATTTTTATAAAATAAAGTTATAATTTTATAAAATTTAAGAGAGGGAGACCCTCTCTCCACTCCAAAGTCGGACTCCCTCCTCCCAAGATGCCTCTCCTCTTCCCAACACAAAATGATTCTTCTTCTCTCTCACACTCCATATTCCCTCATTTTCTCTCATTTCTCTCTCACACTCTCACACACATTTTCTCTCTTCCTCCCACTATGAACCACGAAATTTTACAGCCAACATGTCCAAGAACACTCAAGATACTCAAAATCTTCATCATCTAATGGTGTTCATTAAGGTAGAACACGATTTCCTTTCATTTTCCTTCAAGTTTTCATGGATTTTCTTGCATTTCTTTGTTCTTCTACACCATTCTAATGAAAGATCATGAACACATAAACATACACACACACAAACTCATGGTTTTGATGATGATGGTGGTAGGATTTCAACCAAAAACAACATGCATGTTGTAAATGGTGAAATCCAAGGACCAAAACCTATGTCAAACACTAAAATACGGATTTTTACAAGTTTTGAAGGTTCATATACCTTATGCATTCAAGTATTTCCTTTGAAAACATCACTATGACCAACATATGTCCATGCATGGTCTTCAAACCGTGATGCATGTGATGAACACCAAGCTAAAGAGCTTGATGATTAAAGTACATTGTTAATAGTGCATGTAAATGATTTTATTTATAAAAAATATCTAAAAGTTCTTTCTGTTAGAAATAAAAATTTTCCCAGATTCCCATTAAGATAATATGAATATCTGGAAAATCCCAAGAGTTTTTACCATTTCTTTGATTTATTAAATTTGTTACAAGAAAACAAGGGCATAAATCACATAAAATACTTTTTGAGGTCTGTAAATCCTAGAAAAATTCGTGGATGACCCTTATGGTGGATAATGACCCCTCATAAAATTTCATCGATTGTTGTTACTGTTTGAGGTGTCTTTTGATTTTCTTTTTGTGTGGTTCCAATAAATCACAAAACCACTTTAGAGAGTGTGAAAATGCCATCTAGCAATTTTCGCACCTCTTACCAGAGGTGGAAGACTCAGAAAAATAATTTCAAGATTTTTCATTCTATTTTTCCCCAATTGTTGTAATTATAATGGCCTAAAAATAGAAAAAATATTTCTGATCATCCAAAATTCATGACAAATTACCAGAACCTCTTGTTGTACATTAGGAGCCTACATAAAAATTTTGATGATTTTTCTCTTCTGTATACTATTTTTCTCCTATTTTCTAAGGTTAAATACACTTAAATACACTAAAATACACTTAAATACCGAAAACTGGATTATACAATATGAAAACCACCTTTGGTATTTTTCCCAGATTATTTACTCTTTAAATGGAGTGTACAAAAATTTTGGTAATTTACTTTAACTGTTTAATAATTATTCTCCAATTAATGATTATTTAAGAGGATAAAACAAAGAAAAATAGAAAGACTAATTGAAAAATATATTTTATATTTTTCACAGCTTCTACATGTATAATAAAAATATTACAAAAATTTTGGGCAATTTTGGAAACTATTTTCTATTTATTCCAATTTTTATTAGAATAAATGCTCAAAAATCATAAAATTGGGTTAAACAGTTTAGAAATCAATTTTTATATTTTTCCCAACTTAAGAATGTTTAATAACAATATCACAAAAAGTTTGGGTAATTTTGGAAACTGTTTTCTATTTATCCCCATTTTTATTAGAATAAATGCATAAAAATTATAAAATTGGGTTAAACAGTTTAGAAACCCCTTTTTATATTTTTCCCAGCTTAAGTATGTGTAATGACATTGTTATAAAAAGTTTGGGGTATTTTCATAACTGATTTCTATTTTTCATGAATTTGTATCTATTTAGATAATTAAATATGTGAAAAATGGTTATACATATTCATAATCCATGACAATTTATCTAGAAGTCTTTTAGTACATTTAGAACCAAAATCTGAAGTTTGGTAATTTTTATTAACTGTTTAGTCTTTTTCATGATTTTATGGTTATTCAAGAAACTAAAATCATGAAAAATAGTCAGACAAATCAAAAATTCAAGATAATTTATCTTAAGGTCTTTGACTTCAATTAAAACTTAAATGCAAAGTTTGGGAAAGTTTAGAACTAAATTGATTTAGTTTTGAATATTTAATCATTGGAACACCTCTAAAATGTTAAATATTAACATTTCAATAATGGAAATTTTCCACTTAAATTTTTATATAACAATTGATTCTTTGAAACTTAATTTCCACAGAAAAATGTTTGTAACTTATCAATATTAAATTTTGACACATTATTTGCATAATTCTATTGTAGTAGTAAGTATACTAGTGTTAGATTTCGATTAGAGACTCACTAGCGAATACCATTATTGTAGGAATCGGTAGTGGTACACGTGGAACGTAGTTCAAGGCACCATTTGCATCATCTAAATGCATTGTGAGTATTCACGCACTCCCCTATTTTCAGTTTTTATGTTTTGGGGTGGAAAAGCATGTCCCAAAAAACTATTATTTGAATGTTGTATTTAAATTGATTTGTATCAAACATGATTGCTATTTTATTGCTATGTCTCTCTATGTATGTCTATGCAACATGGAACATGAGAACTTATCGTACTAAGGCCCTTCCCTTATCTCTAACCATTAACTCTTTGAGCCAATGGTCATTATGGATAGCGCTATTAGGAATTGACAACTCCTCACTCGCCGTATTGCTGGAGTGCATGATACCATATTCATCTATGGAACGATAAGCATAGATCTTGATAGGGCTTCAGTCATAGGTTTGGTTGAGACTCATTGTTTGCTCATACACATACAAACTCGTTACTTCTTATAGCAATAAACTTGTTTATTAATTATAACAATGAACTTTGTTTCTCATTACAACAACGAACTTTTATTACTGAAAACTTATATACATGTTTTAGCAATGAAATTGTTTGCTCCTTGTAGCAATGAAATTGATTGCTCGTTTTAGCAATGAAACTTGTTTACTCGTTTGAGTAACGAACTTTATCTTCCATGAGAATATGAATGTTGCATCTTATTTGGGCAACATACTTTATCTCTCATGATGACAAAGAACTTTGCTTTTACAAACTTATTTACTTATTTTAACAATATACTTTTATTATTGGAAACTTTTATCAAAACTTTGATTTCAATTCATGGAACCAATATTATTTTGTTTATCTGTGAGTACTCACCAACTATTTTTATAGTTGACGCTCGTTTTACATGCTTTATCAGGAATCATCGAGTAAGTGGCACTTAGGGACACTTCACTTTTAGGAGCATTCGCATGTGTTGTATTTCAATTTACATTGTAATTTCTTTTAAAAGTTGTTCAAACCCATTGTAAAATTGTAATGATTTTTAATACTATGGTTGGTGTTGTCTTTTAACTTTTGCTATGAAACCCTTTATACTGCCACGCCTCGTGTTTCCGCTTTAGCGGGGTGTGACAGGAAATGGTATCAGAGCCGAAGGTTATAGAGAATACCGGTTTTCCTTTGGAAAACCACAACTATAGCCAAAAATTTTCTAAACGTTTTTAAAATACTGAACATACTACTGGTATAACTAATTCGAGTACGCATTATCAGACTTTAATTAAGTATAGCCTGGCCACCTATGCTTAATTAAGGAAAGTTAATGTGAGGCTGGAAACGGTTATAGTAGAATTATGTTCAAAAAGATTTTCAACTTAAACTTTTGAAAAACAAAATTTTTCGGTGTGCGTACGGGCATTGCATATTATAGGCATTCATCTAGATACACTTAGAAACTGAGTGCACTTTTATAACAATGCCTTTATTTAGAAATATTCTTGTCCCTTATCAAGTGCTAGGTTAACCACTTAGGTTATATCACTAGCCACTCTAGGAGCAATGCACTTAGTACTAAGAATGGGTATTCCTCGGTAGCTATTGAATTTAGATGTAAGATTAGTAGCTAGATATACACTAGTAGTTATCTTAAGTCGAAACGTATACCAATTATTCCTCGATACCTCTTCATCGTCTTCAAGAGTTACAACAATGAAAAAGTGTTTCGATATCGACACGAATGATAATTGGAGCATCGCGTAAGGAGGTAGATGAGTCGCCACTAAGTAATCACTTGTATACCATTGGTGGGCATTCCGGATTCGACTCACGAGGAGACACGAAAGTTTAACCCATACGTGAGACCTTATTACTACGCTACGATTTAGCTCTACGTTGTTTCCACCTTGAGCTTAAAACTTAACATAGGATGTCCCTTTGACCTCTATAAAAGGTCGTAAACTACATTGACACCATAAAACGTTTTTCAAACAATTTTTCTTGTCCTTTATCTTTGGGAAAAAGACATCGGTACTCGTCTTATACTCGCCTTGTACTCGCCTTAGTATTTAGGTACGATCAGCTACACTAACATACTTATTCCTTACTTCTTAACCTTCCATCGAAAAATTATTTCGCTTCATCGGTTTTATTTATCATCAATAAAATATTTCATAACCACTTCAATCAACTTAGTAGACATTTCTTAACAATGTAAGCCATATTCTCGCTAAAAATCTTCTGACAACTTGCTTTAACTTAACACTTTTCTTCAAAACTCAATTTAACCATTATTGGTTTTAACCTTGCTATTTCAATTTTATTTCAAATCCATTTCAAATCCATTTCAATGGATAGATGTGTTTTTAAGGGCATATAAACCATTTTAAACCTTGCTTACCATTTTGACACGTTTTCGAAAAACTTAGAAACATTTTCTTTTATAAAAGTGTTTAAACTCTATGCTATAAAACTTAAACATATAACATTAAAGTCCTATTATATGTAAAAGCATCCTCGGATTTTCCAAACCACTTTTGCTTTGACACATTTAACCGCTTTCTCATTTAGACATTGTAATTTACTTTAATGTGTTTTCTCGAAAACACAACATGATATTTATGCAAATGTCTACTTCAAACATGTTTATAAGACATATCTAATGCTTGTAATTCAAAACATACCTTATTTGTGTACTTTGCTTCAATATAGTTTTATAATCTATAATGATTCTAAAATATAAAGCATTGCAAAACTTAGTGTTCACTTTTAAAGTTCCAGTGGCGCACTTTCGACAATGCACAATTATTCATCTAAATATGTTAAATCTTTACCTTATCTGTTTTTAAGCATTGTTGGACTCCGGTCAAAAAGGTCAAAACTGTCAGATTTTCAATTACAAGTTTTAGTGTTTCTTCTTTTTCACAAATGGAGTTTAACTTAATAGATAACTCGTGAATTTTTAGCAAACCTTAGAAAACACTTTAAAACTTCTTCATTTCTATTTAATCATCAATATACATCACATATTGAAGTTTGAAATATATCTCAACCTGGTTTTAAATCTACCTATATGTATTGTTCTTATAATTTCAACAATAACAATAATTGCCGCCGCTACCTTCCTTTTTCTTTCCCCCGAACTTGATTTCTCGCTCTCTTTTTGATTTTAGATCTCGCACGCCCATAATAGTAACATAATACATTGTCTAACTTTGTTTTTGTCTATTTTGCTTCTCGTGGTATCATGTTCGTATACATAAAGACTAGAAGTCTACCCTTTCGTTTTGAGCGATTAATACGTATATAGTCGTAAGGCATACTTTTGATTTAGTCAGCTCTGATATATTCAATTACACCTTTTATCATATACATCTTTTTTTTATTTTGAAATCTACAATAAACAAGTAATCCTTATTTACATTTGCTCTTTTGTTCTAAATTTGGAAACTTGATTTAAAATGAAAGTTTCATTGTATTTTTCGTTATAAGTAATACACAAAATGAATACCTTTATGCTTATAATTTTTCTATATCCGAAAAATATATGTGGAGGATATGTATCCTTATGTTTCTTCTTTTCTTTAAATACATCAAAAGTTTTGAATTTTACGATTATCTATTCTCTAAATGATTGTTTTTGTAGAAACACTAAATTAAGAATCCACTATTTTCAATGATAGATATTTTTACACATTTCTTAAAATAGCATTCTACTTTGTAATTTTCATTGAGTTCCTAAACTCTCAACTTTGTTCACATAAATATTCTGACTCGTAAGCTTGAATTTGTCCCGACTTAGACAATTGGACAATTTCTCAAAAAATTTAATACAAATATTTCTATACAAATTCCTTTATTGACGACTTAAACCTTTAACCTTAATTAATCTTTATACTATTTTACTACTTCGTTGGATTGCCAAACATGTATTTTCATTATCTTGGAATTATTACATATTTTGATAACAGTGAGATTTTTATCACTTCTAAAACACTTAAAATGCTATCTACACAATGTGATTTAATCGCCTCCATTTGCAACATTGACTCTCTAAATATATATATTCTTCGAATATAGTTCTATTATTGTAAGAGTAACCGTAGTAGTAATTATAGCCTCGAAGATCCTCAATCATTTCGTGACTTAATTTGTAGACGACACTTAAATAGCCTTTACATTGGAGATGTACCAAAACTTCATTGCCTACCCTTAGAACGTATTTTTAGGAACTTAACCTCGATCGCTTTCTTTTCATTCGTGATACCCCTTCTTATTTCGGAATATATCTTTTCCAGATATAGTAGCCAACCCGAAAGTGACCAAATTGTTCCTAATCTCTTCTTTATAAGGTGGCGAATTTACACTTAGTGCTAATTTAAAATGCGACTTGAGGATCAATGCGGATTTAACGCTCAATGCAGTTGGTGCGTCAGCAAAACTTAAAACGTTCTTTTAAGTTAGATAATATCTAACTATATAACCTTTTTCAACTAGGTCGCCATTGTCAGATCATGATTTCCGTGATCCTAATTTCTCGCAATCTAGACTGTAGAACTCGAATTAAGGAAACATTACTTTGATTATAGCTAAATAATTGGGTTCTTCCTTTGAGGAAATAAACCTGAAATAATCAAAGAACACTGCAAGTCACCACCTCTCCAGCTATATAATTGTATTCGGCTGAGTTCTAATAGGATACGTCACGAATTGAATTTCGGGACGAAATTCTTTTAACCGGGGGAGAATGTGACAACCGTCAAAATTCGATTCGGTTCTAGATTTGAATAAACTTAGTTGCACGTATAGGCACGACACATACTAGACTTAGTAACTAGAAGTTAAGATATAACCTATTAGAAACTTGGAAACAATTAGAAACAATGGATAATGTGCTTAGATTTCACATTGATATGTGAATTCTACTACTACTTAACTGTAGTGACTATCTATATTTGGGTCACTCTTTGACTCGAACACCTTTTCATGAATCATATACACACATCATGCACTTGACCTAGTAGTAGAAATTAGGTCAAAGTCTCATAGAAACTTAAGTCAAAGTCAAAGACTAGGACTAGTATACTTGATTCCTCAATTTCGCTTGAATCTCGGAATCACTACATAGAGTGCCAATAAACCGATAAAAATAAATTACAAACATTATTTATAACTATAAAAGAGTTATAATACCATAAGATAATTTAAAGTCTCAAATATTCTATTTATTTTGATATTCAAAGTTTATTAAACTCCAAAACCCTAAAATCCATAAAAACTCATATTTATAAACTTTAACCTTAAAAATTTCTATAAAAATAATTATGAAACTTATAATATGATCTTATAATAATAAAAATTATGAGAATGCAATTAATAAAAAATAAAATTTAAGTCATTAGTATTTAACCTTATTTTCTATGCAAAAAAAAAATCAAGGTTTTGTGAATGAAAATTAAAATAAGGTGCATATTTTATAAAAACTTGATATTTTTATAAAATAAAGTTATAATTTTATAAAATTTAAGAGAGGGAGACCCTCTCTCCACTCCAAAGTCGGACTCCCTCCTCCCAAGATGCCTCTCCTCTTCCCAACACAAAATGATTCTTCTTCTCTCTCACACTCCATATTCCCTCATTTTCTCTCATTTCTCTCTCACACTCTCACACACATTTTCTCTCTTCCTCCCACTATGAACCACGAAATTTTACAGCCAACATGTCCAAGAACACTCAAGATACTCAAAATCTTCATCATCTAATGGTGTTCATTAAGGTAGAACACGATTTCCTTTCATTTTCCTTCAAGTTTTCATGGATTTTCTTGCATTTCTTTGTTCTTCTACACCATTCTAATGAAAGATCATGAACACATAAACATACACACACAAACTCATGGTTTCGATGATGATGGTGGTAGGATTTCAACCAAAAACAACATGCATGTTGTAAATGGTGAAATCCAAGGACCAAAACCTATGTCAAACACTAAAATACGGATTTTTACAAGTTTTGAAGGTTCATATACCTTATGCATTCAAGTATTTCCTTTGAAAACATCACTATGACCAACATATGTCCATGCATGGTCTTCAAACCGTGATGCATGTGATGAACACCAAGCTAAAGAGCTTGATGATTAAAGTACATTGTTAATAGTGCATGTAAATGATTTTATTTATAAAAAATATCTAAAAGTTCTTTCTGTTAGAAATAAAAATTTTCCCAGATTCCCATTAAGATAATATGAATATCTGGAAAATCCCAAGAGTTTTTACCATTTCTTTGATTTATTAAATTTGTTACAAGAAAACAAGGGCATAAATCACATAAAATACTTTCTGAGGTGTATAAATCCTAGAAAAATTCGTGGATGACCCTTATGGTGGATAATGACCCCTCATAAAATTTCATCGATTGTTGTTACTGTTTGATGTGTCTTTTGATTTTCTTTTTGTGTGGTTCCAATAAATCACAAAACCACTTTAGAGAGTGTGAAAATGCCATCTAGCAATTTTCGCACCTCTTACCAGAGGTGGAAGACTCAGAAAAATAATTTCAAGATTTTTCATTCTATTTTTCCCCAATTGTTGTAATTATAATGGCCTAAAAATAGAAAAAATATTTCTGATCATCCAAAATTCATGACAAATTACCAGAACCTCTTGTTGTACATTAGGAGCCTACATAAAAATTTTGATGATTTTTCTCTTCTGTATACTATTTTTCTCCTATTTTCTAAGGTTAAATACACTTAAATACACTAAAATACACTTAAATACCGAAAACTGGATTATACAATATGAAAACCACCTTTGGTATTTTTCCCAGATTATTTACTCTTTAAATGGAGTGTACAAAAATTTTGGTAATTTACTTTAACTGTTTAATAATTATTCTCCAATTAATGATTATTTAAGAGGATAAAACAAAGAAAAATAGAAAGACTAATTGAAAAATATATTTTATATTTTTCACAGCTTCTACATGTATAATAAAAATATTACAAAAATTTTGGGCAATTTTGGAAACTATTTTCTATTTATTCCAATTTTTATTAGAATAAATGCTCAAAAATCATAAAATTGGGTTAAACAGTTTAGAAATCAATTTTTATATTTTTCCCAACTTAAGAATGTTTAATAACAATATCACAAAAAGTTTGGGTAATTTTGGAAACTGTTTTCTATTTATCCCCATTTTTATTAGAATAAATGCATAAAAATTATAAAATTGGGTTAAACAGTTTAGAAACCCCTTTTTATATTTTTCCCAGCTTAAGTATGTGTAATGACATTGTTATAAAAAGTTTGGGGTATTTTCATAACTGATTTCTATTTTTCATGAATTTGTATCTATTTAGAGAATTAAATATGTGAAAAATGGTTATACATATTCATAATCCATGACAATTTATCTAGAAGTCTTTTAGTACATTTAGAACCAAAATCTGAAGTTTGGTAATTTTTATTAACTGTTTAGTCTTTTTCATGATTTTATGGTTATTCAAGAAACTAAAATCATGAAAAATAGTCAGACAAATCAAAAATTCAAGATAATTTATCTTAAGGTCTTTGACTTCAATTAAAACTTAAATGCAAAGTTTGGGAAAGTTTAGAACTAAATTGATTTAGTTTTGAATATTTAATCATTGGAACACCTCTAAAATGTTAAATATTAACATTTCAATAATGGAAATTTTCCACTTAAATTTTTATATAACAATTGATTCTTTGAAACTTAATTTCCACAGAAAAATGTTTGTAACTTATCAATATTAAATTTTGACACATTATTTGCATAATTCTATTGTAGTAGTAAGTATACTAGTGTTAGATTTCGATTAGAGACTCACTAGCGAATACCATTATTGTAGGAATCGGTAGTGGTACACGTGGAACGTAGTTCAAGGCACCATTTGCATCATCTAAATGCATTGTGAGTATTCACGCACTCCCCTATTTTCAGTTTTTATGTTTTGGGGTGGAAAAGCATGTCCCAAAAAACTATTATTTGAATGTTGTATATAAATTGATTTGTATCAAACATGATTGCTATTTTATTGCTATGTCTCTCTATGTATGTCTATGCAACATGGAACATGAGAACTTATCGTACTAAGGCCCTTCCCTTATCTCTAACCATTAACTCTTTGAGCCAATGGTCATTATGGATAGCGCTATTAGGAATTAACAACTCCTCACTCGCCGTATTGCTGGAGTGCATGATACCATATTCATCTATGGAACGATAAGCATAGATCTTGATAGGGCTTCAGTCATAGGTTTGGTTGAGACTCATTGTTTGCTCATACACATACAAACTCGTTACTTCTTATAGCAATAAACTTGTTTATTAATTATAGCAATGAACTTTGTTTCTCATTACAACAACGAACTTTTATTACTGAAAACTTATATACATGTTTTAGCAATGAAATTGTTTGCTTCTTGTAGCAATGAAATTGATTGCTCGTTTTAGCAATGAAACTTGTTTACTCGTTTGAGTAACGAACTTTATCTTCCATGAGAATATGAATGTTGCATCTTATTTGGGCAACATACTTTATCTCTCATCATGACAAAGAACTTTGCTTTTACAAACTTATTTACTTATTTTAACAATATACTTTTATTATTGGAAACTTTTATCAAAACTTTGATTTCAATTCATGGAACCAATATTATTTTGTTTATCTGTGAGTACTCACCAACTATTTTTATAGTTGACGCTCGTTTTACATGCTTTTTCAGGAATCATCGAGTAAGTGGCACTTAGGGACACTTCACTTTTAGGAGCATTCGCATGTGTTGTATTTCAATTTACATTGTAATTTCTTTTAAAAGTTGTTCAAACCCATTGTAAAATTGTAATGATTTTTAATACTATGGTTGGTGTTGTCTTTTAACTTTTGCTATGAAACCCTTTATACTGCCACGCCTCGTGTTTCCGCTTTAGCGGGGTGTGACAAAACCAGATCGCGACCAGCCACTCCTCGACGAGATTCTCGCAACCGACCCATTTTCACCTGTGAAAAACCTGATCGCGACCAAAATTACCCCACGTCGTGCTAGTTGCAAAAAATTATGCATCCAATGGGAAATCAATGTCTGTTCCTGTCACCAAGCTCTTTGTTCAATATGTATATATAGGGGGGACCATGGAGACCGAAGCCACCAGCGAGCATCGAAAAGGCAAGCCCCAAGACCCGTGAAGGAATCCCACCCCCCAACACGTTGCCTTGATTGCTCGAACGACGACCCAAAAACTAGCCCTGTTGCCTTGATTCCTCGAACATGTTGCCTTAATTTGTCGAACGATGACCTGATGACTAGCATTGTTGCCTTGATTTGTCGAATGACGGCCTTGAAACTAGCCCTGTTGCCTTGTTACCTTGAACTTGTTGCCTTGATTTTTTGAATGATGCCCTGATGACTAGCATTGTTGCCTTGATTTGTCGAACGACGACCTTGAAACTAGCCGTGTTGCCTTGTTTCCTTGAACTTGTTGCCTTGATTTTTTGAATGATGACCTGAAAACTAGCCTCTTGGAGAATCGGGGAGCCATCCGCGTTGCCTTTATTGCTCGAATGACGACCCAAAAACTAGCCTTGTTGCCTTGATTCCTCGAACATGTTGCCTTAATTTTGTCGAACGATGACCTGATGACTAGCATTGTTCCCTAGATTTTTTGAACGACGACCTTGAAACTAGCCCTATTGCCTTGAGCTTGTTGCCTTGATTTTTTGAACGATGACCTGAAGACTAGCCTCTTGGAGAACTGGGGAGCTATCCACATTGCCTTGAGGTATATATAGGGGGGACCATAGAGACGAAGAAACCACCGAGCACCGATAAGGCAAGCCCCAAGACCCATGAATGAAGCCCACCCCTAACATGTTACCTTGGTTGCTCGAACGACGACCGGAAAACATGCCACGTTGCCTTGATTACTCGAACTTGTTGCATTAATTTTTCGAACGATGACCTGGTGACAAGCCCTGCTGCCTAGATTTGTCGAACGATGGCCTTTGAAAGATGCCTCCCCCAACACGTTGCCTTGTTAACTAGTTCCATGTTGCCTTGATTTGTCCAACACGTTGCCTTGATATGTCGAACTTGTTGCTTAGATATATTGAACGATGACCTTGAAACTAGGCCTGTTGCCTTTATTGTTGTTGCCTTGATTTTTAGAATGATGACCTGAAATCTAGCCTTGTGGCCTTTGTTTCTAGAACATGATGTCTTGGTATCTCGAATGACGAGCGGAGAGCAATGCCCATTGCCTTGATTTTTCGAACGAAGACCTGAAATGCAAGCCATGTTGCCTTGATATCTCGAACCCGATGGCTTGGTTTTTCGAATGAAGGACTTAAAATTTGCCCATTGCCTTGATTTCACGAACGATGCTTCGGTTTAAGTAAAATGTTGGCGGCCTTTTTCGGACGACGGCTGAAAGCTGGCGTGTTGCCTTGATCTGACGAACGGTGTCCTAAAATCTTCCCTCGTTGCCATGACTTTTAAAACATGTTGTCTTGATTTTCTTAAACAACAACCTTAAAACTATCCCCGATGCCTTGATTTACGGAACGAAGACAAGAAAACTAGCCTTGTTGCCTTGAAACCTCGAACATGTTTCCTTGGTTTTTCGACCGACTAACTGAAAACCAGCACCGTTGCCTTGATTTATGGAACGCCTTTGATTTCTACAACATGTTGTCCGTGTTTCTCGAACGACGACCTGAAGGCTTGGATTTTTTATTGAACGACGGCCTGAAAACAAGCCTTGTTGCCTTGATTACTAGAACATGTTGCCTTGAATTATCAAACTACGACCCGAAAACTACCCCCGTAGCCTTTTTATTTCTCGAACGATTCTTTGATTTCTAGAACATGTTGCCTCGTTTTCTCGAAAGACGACCCGAAAGCAAGCCATACGAGGACCTAAAAGCAAGCCATGTGGCCTTTTGATATTTTGAAAACGTTGTCTTTGTTTATCGAATGGCGACCTGAAAAACTGGCCGTGTTGCATTGATTCCTTGAACGATGAGCTTAAAACGAGCCACGTTGCCTTGATAAAGGGCCGAGGAAGCAAGACCTCATCCTACAAAACGATACATGCAAGCCAAAGGATCAAACGAAGAACGCCATGACCCATTAACGACCCCGATCTATACGTTAGTTGGCTAAGGTGCATTCTAAATCCCTTATTATTGATGCATTTGAGGGTATGTCGATAGTAGTTGTAAATTACAGATCCAATAGTGCAGTTTGTATCTTGTACGGAGAAATTCTTTCATTTACGAAACCGAAACAAGCATAAGAAAATGCAACAAAATGAACTCCTTAGAAAAGCACCCATGCATTGGGGTTCGAATACAACCAAACACCGTCGAAGTCACTATACACGATGCATGCCCATATTAAATGAGTATATGTTGCTCTTTGGACATTTTGACGTCTTATGAGAAAACAAAGTATAATTGGTGACCCTAGTAAGCGGAAGTCATCGGCTTAGGTTGTTATGTGTTTTTATCGGAGGTTGCGTCACCGTTGTTTGTAAGGTCCTTTATCCTTGTCCAATTCGTGCCAAACCGACTTCATTTTGGCGAGTTATAGAGAATTATAGCGTCTGGGATTTTTCGACTCGGCCAAGACTAGATACGGTCAAGATTAACCGGTGATCAGATGACCCAACCCCATGAAACCTGGCCAAAATCAAATTTTGCTCGACAACTCGAAATCCATGCACATTTCCTCGACCACGAAAAGAAATTTTTCAAGGCAAATCAATGATTTTGAACAATTTTCATTCAATGGGTTTTTGCTAAATCGGAAGTACAAGACCACCCGGTGACCAAAGATGACCCAACCCGATGAAAGTTAGCCAAAATCACATCTTGCTCGGTAACTCGAAATCTGTGCACATTTTATGGATCACGAAGGAAAACTTACCAGGAAAATCAATGATTTCGAGCAACTTTCGTTCAATGGGTATTCGGTAATTCGGAAGTACAGGATCGCCCGGTGACCAGTGACCAAAGATGACACAACGCGGTGAAATTTAGCCAAAATCGCATTTTGCTCGGTAACTCGAAATCCGTGCACATTTTCTCGATCATGAAAGAAATTTTGCCGTGTAAATCAAGGTTTCCGAGCAGCTTTCATTCAATGGGTTTTTGCTAATTCGGAAGTACAAGACCACCCGGTGACCAATGACGACCCAACCCGATGAAAGTTAGCCAAAATCACATCTTGATCGGTAACTCGAAATCCGTGCACATTTTCTCGATCACGAAAGAAAATTTACCAGGTAAATCAATGATTTCGAGCAACTTTCATTGAATGGGTTTTTGCCAATTCGAAAGTTAAAGTTCGGTAGTGTGTGTACAAGTGTCGAAGCTGCGGTCCCCGGGTAATTACGGACCAAAAACAAATTTTTTTTATTGAAACATACATTATTCGTGTTAATAAAGAGCCACGCAAAATTTCGTCAAAATCCGACTTAATTTGAGGGAGTTATGGACATTTTTGTTAAAATTATGCATCCTGGGGGAAATCAATGTCTGTCCTGTCACCAAGCTCTTTGTGCAATATGTATATACCGGGGAGGGGTGGGAGTGACGCCCCCACAGGCGCCCCGAAGGTGGGCGGGCGACCAGCGACATCGAGGCTGTTACGACCAAGGGCAAGCCAAGGAGGCAAGGCCATCGGCCAAGCTCACCGGTGATATCCAAGTCGTGATTTGCGTTTGCTTGGTGAAACCAGATCGCGACCAACCACTCCTCGACGAGATTCTCGCAACCGACCCATTTTCACCTGTGAAAAACCTGATCGCGACCAAAATTGCCCCACGTCGTGCTAGTTGCAAAAAATTATGCATCCAATGGGAAATCAATGTATGTTCCTGTCACCAAGCTCTTTGTGCAATATGTATATATAGGGGGACCATGGAGACCGAAGCCACCAGCGAGCATCGAAAAGGCAAGCCCCAAGACCCGTGAAGGAATCCCACCCCCCAACACGTTGCCTTGATTGCTCGAACGACGACCCAAAAACTAGCCCTGTTGGCTTGATTCCTCGAACATGTTGCCTTAATTTGTCGAACGATGACCTGATGACTAGCATTGTTGCCTTGATTTGTCGAACGACGGCCTTGAAACTAGCCCTGTTGCCTTGTTACCTTGAACTTGTTGCCTTGATTGTTTGAATGATGCCCTGATGACTAGCATTGTTGCCTTGATTTGTCGAACGACGACCTTGAAACTAGCCGTGTTGCCTTGTTTCCTTGAACTTGTTGCCTTGATTTTTTGAATGATGACCTGAAAACTAGCCTCTTGGAGAATCGGGGAGCCATCCGTGTTGCCTTTATTGCTCGAATGACGACCCGAAAACTAGCCTTGTTGCCTTGATTCCTCGAACATGTTGCCTTAATTTTGTCGAACGATGACCTGATGACTAGCATTGTTCCCTAGATTTTTTGAACGACGACCTTGAAACTAGCCCTATTGCCTTGAGCTTGTTGCCTTGATTTTTTGAACGATGACCTGAAGACTAGCCTCTTGGAGAACTGGGGAGCTATCCACATTGCCTTGAGGTATATATAGGGGGGACCATAGAGACGAAGAAACCACCGAGCACCGATAAGGCAAGCCCTAAGACCCATGAATGAAGCCCACCCCTAACATGTTACCTTGGTTGCTCGAACGATGACCGGAAAACATGCCACGTTGCCTTGATTACTCGAACTTGTTGCATTAATTTTTCGAACGATGACCTGGTGACAAGCCCTGCTGCCTAGATTTGTCGAACGATGGCCTTTGAAAGATGCCTCCCCCAACACGTTGCCTTGTTAACTAGTTCCATGTTGCCTTGATTTGTCCAACACGTTGCCTTGATATGTCGAACGATGTCCTGAAAACTAGGCCCCTTCCCTTTATTTCTTGCACGACGACCTGGAAACTAGCCTCGTTACCTTGATTGCTGGAACACGTTGCCTTGTTATCTCTAACGACGACCCGGAAACTTGCATCGTTGCCCTGAATACTCGAACATGTTGCCTTGAAAACATGCCATGATGCCCTCAAAACTAGCCTTGCTGCCTTGATTTCTTGAACGATGACCGGAAAACTAGCCACGGTGCCTTGATTTCCCCCGACGTCGTGCGCATACTAAAAAATATGCATCCTCGGGGAAACCAGTGTCTGTTGCCTTGATTTCTTGAACATGTTGGGTTGATTTTTAGAACGATGACCTGAAAACTAGCCTTGTGGCCTTGAATTCTAGGACATGTAGTCTTGATATCTCAAACGGAAGCCTGATTGCTATCCCCATTGCCTTGATGTATATATAGGGGGACCATGGCGACGAAGCCACCATCGAGCACCGACAAGGCAAGCCCAATGAACCGTGAACGAAGCCCACCCCAACATGTTGCCTTGTTTGCTCGAACGACGACGTGAAAACTAGCCTTGTTGCCTTGATTATTCGAACTTGTTGCTTAGATATATTGAACGATGACCTTGAAACTAGGCCTGTTGCCTTTATTGTTGTTGCCTTGATTTTTAGAATGATGACCTGAAATCTAGCCTTGTGGCCTTTGTTTCTAGAACATGATGTCTTGGTATCTCGAATGACGAGCGGAGAGCAATGCCCATTGCCTTGATTTTTCGAACGAAGACCTGAAAAGCAAGCCATGTTGCCTTGATATCTCGAACCCGATGGCTTGGTTTTTCGAATGAAGGACTTAAAATTTGCCCCGTTGCCTTGATTTCACGAACGATGCTTCGGTTTAAGTAAAATGTTGGCGGCCTTTTTCGGACGACGACTGAAAGCTGGCGTGTTGCCTTGATCTGACGAACGGTGTCCTAAAATCTTCCCTCGTTGCCATGACTTTTAAAACATGTTGTCTTGATTTTCTTAAACAACAACCTTAAAACTATCCCCGATGCCTTGATTTACGGAACGAAGACAAGAAAACTAGCCTTGTTGCCTTGAAACCTCGAACATGTTTCCTTGGTTTTTCGACCGACTAACTGAAAACCAGCACCGTTGCCTAGATTTATGGAACGCCTTTGATTTCTACAACATGTTGTCCGTGTTTCTCGAACGACGACCTGAACGCTTGGATTTTTTATTGAACGACGGCCTGAAAACAAGCCTTGTTGCCTTGATTACTCGAACATGTTGCCTTGAATTATCAAACTACGACCCGAAAACTACCCCCGTAGCCTTTTTATTTCTCGAACGATTCTTTGATTTCTAGAACATGTTGCCTCGTTTTCTCGAAAGACGACCCGAAAGCAAGCCATACGAGGACCTAAAAGCAAGCCATGTGGCCTTTTGATATTTTGAAAATGTTGTCTTTGTTTATCGAATGGCGACCTGAAAAACTGGCCGTGTTGCATTGATTCCTTGAACGATGAGCTTAAAACGAGCCACGTTGCCTTGATAAAGGGCCGAGGAAGCAAGACCTCATCCTAAAAAAGGATACATGCAAGCGAAAGGATCAAACGAAGAACGCCATGACCCATTAACGACCCCGATCTATATGTTAGTTGGCTAAGGTGCATTCTAAATCCCTTATTATTGATGCATTTGAGGGTATGTCGATAGTAGTTGTAAATTACAGATCCAATAGTGCAGTTTGTATCTTGTACGGAGAAATTCTTTCATTTACGAAACCGAAACAAGCATAAGAAAATGCAACAAAATGAACTCCTTAGAAAAGCACCCATGCATTGGGGTTCGAATACAACCAAACACCGTCGAAGTCACTATACACGATGCATGCCCATATTAAATGAGTATATGTTGCTCTTTGGACATTTTTGACGTCTTATGAGAAAACAAAGTATAATTGGTGGCCCTAGTAAGCGCAAGTCATCGGCTTAGGTTGTTATGTGTTTTTATCGGAGGTTGCGTCACCGTTGTTTGTAAGGTCCTTTATCCTTGTCCAATTCGTGCCAAACCGACTTCATTTTGGCGAGTTATAGAGAATTATAGCGTCTGGGATTTTTCGACTCGGCCAAGACTAGATACGGTCAAGATTAACCGGTGATCAGATGACCCAACCCCATGAAACCTGGCCAAAATCAAATTTTGCTCGACAACTCGAAATCCATGCACATTTCCTCGACCACGAAAAGAAATTTTTCAAGGCAAATCAATGATTTCGAACAACTTTGATTCAATGGGTTTTTGCTAAATCGGAAGTACAAGACCACCCGGTGACCAAAGATGACCCAACCCGATGAAAGTTAGCCAAAATCACATCTTGCTCGGTAACTCGAAACCTGTGCACATTTTATGGATCACGAAGGAAAACTTACCAGGAAAATCAATGATTTCGAGCAACTTTCGTTCAATGGGTATTCGGTAATTCGGAAGTACAGGATCGCCCGGTGACCAAAGATGACACAACGCGGTGAAATTTAGCCAAAATCGCATTTTGCTCGGTAACTCGAAATCCGTGCACATTTTCTCGATCATGAAGAAATTTTGCCGTGTAAATCAAGGTTTCCGAGCAGCTTTCATTCAATGGGTTTTTGCTAATTCGGAAGTACAAGACCACCCGGTGACCAATGACGACCCAACCCGATGAAAGTTAGCCAAAATCACATCTTGATCGGTAACTCGAAATCCGTGCACATTTTCTCGATCACGAAAGAAAATTTACCAGGTAAATCAATGATTTCGAGCAACTTTCATTGATTTCGAGCAACTTTCATTGAATGGGTTTTTGCCAATTCGAAAGTTAAAGTTCGGTAGTGTGTGTACAAGTGTCGAAGCTGCGGTCCCCGGGTAATTACAGACCAAAAACAAATTTTTTTTATTGAAACATACATTATTCGTGTTAATAAAGAGCCACGCAAAATTTCGTCAAAATCCGACTTAATTTGAGGGAGTTATGGACGTTTTTGCAAAAATTATGCATCCTGGGGGAAATCAATGTCTGTGCCTGTCACCAAGCTCTTTGTGCAATATGTATATACCGGGGACGGGTGGGAGTGACGCCCCACAGGCGCCCCGAAGGTGGGCGGGCGACCAGCGACGTCGAGGCTGTTACGACCAAGGCAAGCCAAGGAGGCAAGGCCATCGGCCAAGCTCACCGGTGATATCCAAGTCGTGATTTGCGTTTGCTTGGTGAAACCAGATCGCGACCAGCCACTCCTCGACGAGATTCTCGCAACCGACCCATTTTCACCGATGAAAAACCTGATCGCGACCAAATTTGCCCCACGTCGTGCTAGTTGCAAAAAATTATGCATCCAATGTAAAATCAATGTCTGTTCCTGTCACCAAGCTCTTTGTGCAATATGTGTATATAGGGGGGACCATGGAGACCGAAGCCACCAGCGAGCATCGAAAAGGCAAGCCCCAAGACCCGTGAAGGAATCCCACCCCCCAACACGTTGCCTTGATTGCTCGAACGACGACCCAAAAACTAGCCATGTTGCCTTGATTCCTCGAACATGTTGCCTTAATTTGTCGAACGATGACCTGATGACTAGCATTGTTGCCTTGATTTGTCGAACGACGGCCTTGAAACTAGCCTTGTTGCCTTGTTACCTTGAACTTATTGCCTTGATTTTTTGAATGATGCCCTGATGACTAGCATTGTTGCCTTGATATGTCGAACGACGACCTTGAAACTAGCCGTGTTGCCTTGTTTCCTTGAACTTGTTGCCTTGATTTTTTGAATGATGACCTGAAAACTAGCCTCTTGGAGAATCGGGGAGCCATCCGCGTTGCCTTTACTGCTCGAATGACGACCCAAAAACTAGCCTTGTTGCCTTGATTCCTCGAACATGTTGCCTTAATTTTGTCGAACGATGACCTGATGACTAGCATTGTTCCCTAGATTTTTTGAACGACGACCTTGAAACTAGACCTATTGCCTTGAGCTTGTTGCCTTGATATTTTGAACGATGACCTGAAGACTAGCCTCTTGGAGAACTGGGGAGCTATCCACATTGCCTTGAGGTATATATAGGGGGACCATAGAGACGAAGAAACCACCGAGAACCGATAAGGCAAGCCCCAAGACCCATGAAAGAAGCCCACCCCCAACATGTTACCTTGGTTGCTCGAACGACGACCGGAAAAAATGCCATGTTGCCTTGATTACTCGAACTTGTTGCATTAATTTTTCGAACGATGACCTGGTGACAAGCCCTGCTGCCTAGATTTGTCGAACGATGGCCTTGAAAGATGCCTCCCCCAACACGTTGCCTTGTTAACTAGTTCCATGTTGCCTTGATTTGTCCAACACGTTGCCTTGATATGTCGAACGATGTCCTGAAAACTAGCCCCGTTCCCTTTATTTCTTGAACGACGACCTGGAAACTAGCCTCATTACCTTGATTGCTGGAACATGTTGCCTTGTTATCTCTAACGACGACCTGGAAACTTGCATCGTTGCCCTGAATACTCGAACACGTTGCCTTGAAAACATGCCATGATGACCTCAAAACTAGCCTCGCTGCCTTGATTTCTTGAACGATGACCGGAAAACTAGCCACGGTGCCTTGATTTCCCCCGACGTCGTGCGCATACTAAAAAATATGCATCCTCGGGGAAATCAGTGTCTGTTGCCTTGATTTCTTGAACATGTTGGCTTGATTTTTAGAACGATGACCTGAAAACTAGCCTTGCGGCCTTAAATTCTAGGACATGTTGTCTTGATATCTCAAACGGAAGCCTGATTGCTATCCCCATTGCCTTGATGTATATATAGGGGGACCATGGCGACGAAGCCACCATCGAGCACCGACAAGGCAAGCCCAATGAACCGTGAACGAAGCCCACCCCAACATGTTGCCTTGTTTGCTCGAACGACGACGTGAAAACTAGCCTTGTTGCCTTGATTATTCGAACTTGTTGCTTAGATATATTGAACGATGACCTTGAAACTAGGCCTATTGCCTTTATTGTTGTTGCCTTGATTTTTAGAATGATGACCTGAAAACTAGCCTTGTGGCCTTGGTTTCTAGAACATGATGTCTTGGTATCTCGAATGACGAGCGGAGAGCAATGCCCATTGCCTTGATTTTTCGAACGAAGACCTGAAAAACAAGCCATGTTGCCTTGATATCTCGAACCCGATGGCTTGGTTTTTCGAATGAAGGACTTAAAATTTGCCCCGTTTCTTTGATTTCACTAACGATGCTTCGGTTTAAGTAAAATGTTGGCGGCCTTTTTCGGACGACGGCTGAAGGCTGGCGTGTTGCCTTGATCTGACGAACGGTGTCCTAAAATCTTCCCTCGTTGCCATGACTTTTAAAACATGTTGTCTTGATTTTCTTAAACAACAACCTTAAAACTATCCCCGATGCCTTGATTTACGGAACGAAGACAAGAAAACTAGCCTTGTTGCCTTGAAACCTCGAACATGTTTCCTTGGTTTTTCGACCGACTAACTGAAAACCAGCACCGTTGCCTTGATTTATGGAACGCCTTTGATTTCTACAACATGTTGTCCGTGTTTCTCGAACGACGACCTGAACGCTTGGATTTTTTATTGAACGACGGCCTGAAAACAAGCCTTGTTGCCTTGATTACTCGAACATGTTGCCTTGAATTATCAAACTACGACCCGAAAACTACCCCCGTAGCCTTTTTATTTCTCGAACGATTCTTTGATTTCTAGAACATGTTGCCTCGTTTTCTCGAAAGACGACCCGAAAGCAAGCCATACGAGGACCTAAAAGCAAGCCATGTGGCCTTTTGATATTTTGAAAACGTTGTCTTTGTTTATCGAATGGCGACCTGAAAAACTGGCCGTGTTGCATTGATTCCTTGAACGATGAGCTTAAAACGAGCCACGTTGCCTTGATAAAGGGTCGAGGAAGCAAGACCTCATCCTACAAAACGATACATGCAAGCCAAATGATCAAACGAAGAACGCCATGACCCATTAACGACCCCGATCTATATGTTAGTTGGCTAAGGTGCATTCTAAATCCCTTATTATTGATGCATTTGAGGGTATGTCGATAGTAGTTGTAAATTACAGATCCAATAGTGCAGTTTGTATCTTGTACGGAGAAATTCTTTCATTTACGAAACCGAAACAAGCATAAGAAAATGCAACAAAATGAACTCCTTAGAAAAGCACCCATGCATTGGGGTTCGAATACAACCAAACACTGTCGAAGTCACTATACACGATGCACGCCCATATTAAATGAGTATATGTTGCTCTTTGGACATTTTTGACGTCTTATGAGAAAACAAAGTATAATTGGTGGCCCTAGTAAGCGCAAGTCATCGGCTTAGGTTGTTATGTGTTTTTATCGGAGGTTGCGTCACCGTTGTTGGTGAATTACGGCCCGGTCACCGGGTTTTATTATTGTAAGGTCCTTTATCCTTGTCCAATTCGTGCCAAACCGACTTCATTTTGGCGAGTTATAGAGAATTATAGCGTCTGGGATTTTTCGACTCGGCCAAGACTAGATACGGTCAAGATTAACCGGTGATCAGATGACCCAACCCCATGAAACCTGGCCAAAATCAAATTTTGCTCGACAACTCGAAATCCATGCACATTTCCTCGACCACGAAAAGAAATTTTTCTAGGAAAATCAATGATTTCGAACAACTTTCATTCAATGGGTTTTTGCTAAATCGGAAGTACAAGACCACCCGGTGACCAAAGATGACCTAACCCGATGAAAGTTAGCCAAAATCACATCTTGCTCGGTAACTCGAAATCCTTGCACATTTTATGGATCACGAAGGAAAACTTACCAGGAAAATCAATGATTTCGAGCAACTTTTTTTCAATGGGTATTCGGTAATTCGGAAGTACAGGATCGCCCGGTGACCAAAGATGACACAACGCGGTGAAAGTTAGCCAAAATCGCATTCTGCTCGGTAACTCAAAATCCGTGCACATTTTCTCGATCATGAAAGAAATTTTGCCATGTAAATCAAGGTTTCCGAGCACCTTTCATTCAATGGGTTTTTGCTAATTCGGAAGTACAAGACCACCCGGTGACCAATGACGACCCAACCCGATGAAAGTTAGCCAAAATCACATCTTGATCGGTAACTCGAAATCCGTGCACATTTTCTCGTTCACGAAAGAAAATTTACCAGGTAAATCAATGATTTCGAGCAACTTTCATTGAATGGGTTTTTGCCAATTCGAAAGTTAAAGTTCGGTAGTGTGTGTGTACAAGTATCAAAGCTGTGGTCCCCGGGTAATTACGGACCAAAAACAAATTTTTTTTATTGAAACATACATTATTCGTGTTAATAAAGAGCCACGCAAAATTTCATCAAAATCCGACTTAATTTGAGGGAGTTATGGACGTTTTTGCAAAAATTATGTATCCTGGGGGAAGTCAATGTCTGTTCCTGTCACCAAGCTCTTTGTGCAATATGTATATACTATATATAGGGGAGGGGTGGGAGTGACGCCCCACAGGCGCCCCAAAGGTGGGCGGGCGACCAGCAACGTCGAGGCTGTTACGACCAAGGGCAAGCCAAGGAGGCAAGGCCATCGGCCAAGCTCACCGGTGATATCCAAGTCGTGATTTGCGTTTGCTTGGTGAAACCAGATCGCGACCAGCCATTCCTCGACGAGATTCTCGCAACCGACCCATTTTCACCGATGAAAAACCTGATCGCGACCAAAACTGCCCCACGTCGTTCTAGTTGCAAAAAATTATGCATCCAATGGGAAATCAATGTCTGTTCCTGTCACCAAGCTCTTTGTGCAATATGTATATATAGGGGGGGACCCACCAGCAAGCATCGAAAAGGCAAGCCCCAAGACCCGTGAAGGAATCCCACCCCCCAACACGTTGCCTTGATTGCTCGAACGACGACCCAAAAACTAGCCCTGTTGCCTTGATTCCTCGAACATGTTGCCTTAATTTGTCGAACGATGACCTGATGACTAGCATTGTTGCCTTGATTTGTCGAACGACGGCCTTGAAACTAGCCCTGTTGCCTTGTTACCTTGAACTTGTTGCCTTGATTTTTTGAATGATGCCCTGATGACTAGCATTGTTGCCTTGATTTGTCGAACGACGACGTTGAAACTAGCCGTGTTGCCTTGTTTCCTTGAACTTGTTGCCTTGATTTTTTGAATGATGACCTGAAAACTAGCCTCTTGGAGAATCGGGGAGCCATCCGCGTTGCCTTTATTGCTCGAATGACGACCCAAAAACTAGCCTTGTTGCCTTGATTCCTCGAACATGTTGCCTTAATTTTGTCGAACGATGACCTGATGACTAGCATTGTTCCCTAGATTTTTTGAACGATGACCTTGAAACTAGCCCTATTGCCTTGAGCTTGTTGCCTTGATTTTTTGAACGATGACCTGAAGACTAGCCTCTTGGAGAACTGGGGAGCTATCCACATTGCCTTGAGGTATATATAGGGGGGACCATAGAGACGAAGAAACCACCGAGCACCGATAAGGCAAGCCCCAAGACCCATGAAAGAAGCCCACCCCCAACATGTTACCTTGGTTGCTCGAACGACGACCGGAAAACATGCCATGTTGCCTTGATTACTCGAACTTGTTGCATTAATTTTTCGAACGATGACCTGGTGACAAGCCCTGCTGCCTAGATTTGTCGAACGATGGCCTTGAAAGATGCCTCCCCCAACACGTTGCCTTGTTAACTAGTTCCATGTTGCCTTGATTTGTCCAACACGTTGCCTTGATATGTCGAACGATGTCCTGAAAACTAGCCCCGTTCCCTTTATTTCTTGAACGACGACCTGGAAACTAGCCTCGTTACCTTGATTGCTGGAACACGTTGCCTTGTTATATCTAACGACGACCTGGAAACTTGCATCGTTGCCCTGAATACTCGAACACGTTGCCTTGAAAACATGCCATGATGACCTCAAAACTAGCCTCGCTGCCTTGATTTCTTGAACGATGACCGGAAAACTAGCCACGGTGCCTTGATTTCCCCCGACGTCGTGCGCATACTAAAAAATATGCATCCTCGGGGAAATCAGTGTCTGTTGCCTTGATTTCTTGAACATGTTGGTGTTGGATTAGTGTCTAAGGCTGTAACTATATTTGGTAAGTACTTGACCCGGTTATGCATGGTCCTTTTGGGTTGCCTTCACCATAGCAACTTGACAGGATGATTTGTTAAGAGAGAAGAAATATTATTAATATATTATGAGAATAATATATATTTAAGGAATAATAATATTATTTGATTAATATAAGTCATATATTAATTGAGAATTAATTTGGTGACTTAAAGAGGTTAATTGAATAAAGGGCATAAACTGTCAAATGTGTGATAGTTGTATTTTGGGCTATGTATCCTTATGGATATTGGGGTGGACGGAATTTAGGGTTTGGGAACCTTAAATTCGTCCAAGCCTTGTATCTAGAAGGATCTTGGATTGCTTAGGGCCTAAGTCATTCAATTAGGGTTAAAGGAGAAACCCTAATAGCTCATAGTATAAATAGGACCCTTGGGGTGGAGAAATCGGCACTCTTGCAAGCCAAGGAACCTTAGGGCCGATTTCTATCCCTCCTCCCTCTCTCTCAAGATCATCTTCTTGCTAGTTGGTGTTTGTAAGCCATTAGAGGAGTGACAATTGTGACTCTAAGCTCCAAGAAGAAGAAGTATCAAGCAAGTAATTCAAGGTATTCTTTCAGATCTAATTTCATATGATTAGATTCATTATATTACATTAGATCTGGTATTGCAAGTCTTGGATTCAATGCATGTTCAATTAGAGAAACCTAGATCCAAGCAATTAGGGTTTGCATGTGCACATAGGAAAGTTCTTATGGCTCAAACCCATCAGTGGTATCAGAGCTTTGATTGATTTCTATTGAATTGTTGCATTGGTTGATTGCTTGTTGCTTGAAAAATTCGATTTTTGTGAGACTGCCTGATGAACTCGGCGAGTTCCACTGTGGACTCGGCGAGTTCCCGTGTGGACTCGGCGAGTCCATAGAGGTACTCGGTGAGTTCGAGCGTCAGAAGGAGGAAGTTTCGGGATTTCTTGCTGTTTTACTTGAGGATACTTGCCTTAACTGTTTTGGGTAATTAAAATCCGATTTTAATCATATATATGAGTATATTCTTGACCAAATAAAAGATAATTGTCAATTAGTTGAATAATAATTTCCTTATATGATTATAATTGATTATTTGAATTGAATTGGTAAATTGTCTTGCAAGTAATTCTAAATAAGATCAAATTGAGATAATCTAATTAGTTGATTTATATTATTTGCTATTTGATCCTTATGTTTTGAAAAGTTCTAAACTTGTCCTCAAGCTTTGAAATTTTATATTTTATGATTAAATGTTTAATTTGGATAATTTAAATTTCAATCCCTAGAATTTTACAAGTTTAAAATTCAACTCTATACTATTATATTATTACAAGCTTAATATATATATGTATAATTTAAAATGCTAGTCTTACCGTTAGTAGGCCTCATTCACGAAGCCAGTCTATAAGGTGGGTATAAGGTTGCTGCCTATAAAATGGCGCTTAATGGGTGTACATTCACACCTACCGCTTGCTTGACTGGTGGAGGGTCGTTAGCCGAACGGGTAGGATAGGGCAAACCTCCTCTCATTAATAAGTATAATGAATATATATAAAGTAACTAAACATGTTTTATAAAATTCCCAATCTTAGTTACTTTAGGAAAAGTGAATTGATGCAATCCCATGAAATTACACTTTGTACCCTTTCTAAGACATTAATGGAGCGCGTGTGGTTGAAAAAGGCACATTAATTGGGTTCTAAGCAAAGGTGGCAAAGGGTGACACATTGTTTGTTATAGTTCAATGGAGCGTGTGTGGTTAACCAGCACATTGAATAGGTAACTGTAACAGTGGGGGCACCTTGTACATTTGCATGGTTATTCACACCCACTTTGTGATCCTCGGCATCCCAGTCACAAACGAGAGGGGCATATCGAGAATTAAACATGTCATTGAAAGGTTCAATGAATCTCAATGAAATCTAGGAATTCTCAATACATTTAAAACTTAAAGCTTATGTTTTTCATGGTGAAGAATTAGTGAATCGTCATTCACTTACCTCCAAATTATTTGCATGTTGGATTACGGCATCCCTTTTCTAATGTGTAAATAACGTTGTTGGGTCCTAGCCCTAATTTTTCATTTTGGGTGTTAATTAGGGACTTAATCTAATCAAACTTTGTTCTTTCTATTTGAAGATGTCTAACGCAAACAACGCAGCTGCTAGCTCATTTCCTCTAATGAGCCTTTGTCAAAAAGTGACATTCGATGGAACGAACTTTAGCGAATGGATAAGATACATTCGCACAATCACGTGTTACGAGGACAAAGAGTATGTTCTCGATGAGAAGCTCGAAAAGATCAATCCAGAAACTGCTACTCCTGAAGAAATGGCTGTCTTTGAGAACCATGAGCGTGATGCAACGAAGGTCCATTGCATCATGATAGCCACAATGAACTAAGAATTCCAAAAGTCCTATGAGGACATGTATCCTTATGAGATGCATCTAGACTTGATGGAGAGGTATCACCAAAGCGCGAGGCAAGAGCGCTATGAAATCATAACGAATATGATTACTGCTAAAATGGGAAGTGGAGAGTCTCTTACTGTGCACTTGCAAAAGATGCAAAGGTATGTTGATCGTCTTCGCAAGTTGAATGTCAACTTTGGGGAAGATTTGGCTATCGACATTGTTCTTCACTCCTTGCCCTCATGCTACAACCAATTTAGGATGACCTACCACATGAACAAGGAAGAGGTCACCCTAAGTAAACTCCAAGGGCTCCTGAGGACTGCTGAGAGCAACCTCAAGGACAAGTCTGTTGCACCAACTCCCAATCCACCCGTTGCTCCTGTTTTGGCTATTGGACAGGGAAGGGGCAAGAATAGGAAGGCTTTTTCAAAGAACCACCACAAAGGAAAGTCCCAAAATGGTTCCTCCTCTAGTGGGACCAAGGTTGATCCTGCTAAGCCCAACCCAAACCCAAAGGAGGCAGAGTGCCACCATTGCCACAAAATAGGGCATTGGAAGAGAAGCTGCCCGGAATATCTGCAAGCCATCAAGGATGGGAAGATCAAGCCATCTTTCGCAGGTATTTACACAATTAAATCTAATGATTCATCTCATGCTATTTCTTGGGTTCTTGATACAGGGTGTGGTTACCACATTTGTTCTGATTTGCAGGGACTAGGAAGAAATAGGGATGTGGAGCTTGGAAGAATAAATCTGATCATGGGAAACAGAAGAACGTCACCTGTCACCAAGATTGGAGTGTATTCTTTAGAGCTTAGGAATGGTTTGAATTTAGAATTAAATAATTGTTGCTACTCGCCAGATATGGCAAGAAACATCATTTCTTTTCATGGTTTATTTAAACAAGGATTTAGATATTCGTTTAATAATGAGAATGGTTCGATTTATGCTTATCTAAATGGTGTTTTATATTTTGAAGCAATGCCTTGTAATGGAATTTATGAAACTCTTATGGTTGTAGATAACCTAGGAAATGATGTGTTGTGTATGGATTCTTCCAATGGTATGGATAAAGCATCCTTGTGGCATTGTCGTCTTGGACATGTCAACAAGAAGCGCATAGCCCAACTCCAAAAGGATGGAGTGTTGGAGTCGTTCGACCTTAGGGAAGATGACACGTGCGAATCTTGTTTACTTGGAAAGATGACCAAGTCACCCTTCACTGGCACTTGTGCGAGGGGTGAGGGTTTATTGGATCTCATACATACAGATGTATGTGGACCCTTTAGATCCACCACAAGGGATGCAAATCGCTTCTATGTGACTTTCACAGATGATTATAGCAGATATGGGTATATCTACTTAATCAAGCACAAGTCAGAAACTTTTGAAAAGTTCAAAGAGTTTAAACAAGAAGTGGAGAATCAATTGGGCAGGAAAATCAAGATGCTTCGATCTGATCGAGGTGGAGAGTACCTAAGTCTTGAATTCCACGACTACCTCAAGGAATGTGGAATAGTTTCACAATTGACGCCACCTAGGACACCACAATTGAATGGTGTAGCTGAGAGGCGTAATCGAACCTTGCTAGACATGATTCGTTCCATGATGAGTCGTGCTTCACTACCTATCTCATTCTGGGGGTATTCCTTAGAGACTGCCGCCCATATCCTTAATTTAGTACCCACAAAGAAGGTTGCCAAAACACCTCACGAGATGTGGACAGGGAAAGCTCCCTCGTTGGCACATATCAAGGTTTGGGGCTGTGAAGTTTTCGTAAGACGAGAAACTCACGACAAGGTCGAACCTCGTAGTGAGCGATGTATATTCATCGGCTACCCACAGAAATCCTTTGGATATCTCTTCTATAGACCGAGTGACAATGTTGTCTTCGTTGCGAGGAGAGGGGTTTTCCGAGAGCGAGAACTCATAAGCCAAGGAGACAGTGGGAGGCAAGTCGATCTTGAAGAGATTCAAGAATCTAGCGATGAAGGAACCTCTAACACTGGCGCTCAACCCAAGGAGGAAACTCCAGTTGAACCAATTGACGAGTCCTTACCTCTTAGACGTTCCGAAAGAGTTAGAGTTCAACCCCAGTTTTATGGTTTTCATATTACTACCGAAGGGGACACGTATATTAGTGATGGTACACTAATAAATCTAGATGAACCTAATAGCTATGAGGAAGTCATGGCAGGCCCAGAGTCTGTGAAATGGAAAGAGGCGATGGACAGCGAGATCCAGTCCATGTATGACAACCAAGTTTGGAATTTGGTTGACAATGTACCAGGTCGTAAGACGGTCGGGTGCAAGTGGATCTTCAAGAAGAAGACCGACGTAGATGGAAACGTGCACACTTATAAGACGCGATTGGTTGCGAAGGGTTTCACTCAGACTCCTGGAGTTGACTACGACGAAACCTTCTCACCAGTTGCGAAGATAAAATCTATTAGGGTGATGCTAGCCATTGCTGCATCTCATGACTATGAAATATGGCAAATGGATGTAAAAACCGCTTTCCTTAATGGGAAGTTGGCTGAGGATGTTTACATGGCTCAGCCAGAGGGTTTTGTCGATCCAAAGCATCCCAATAGAGTGTGTAAGCTTGAGAAGTCCATTTATGGGCTTAAGCAAGCGTCTCGCAGATGGAATCTTTGCTTCGATGAGAAAGTCAAAGAGTTTGGATTTGTACGAAGTGAAGATGAATCATGTGTATATGTCAAGGCCAGTGGGAGTATAGTTAGCTTTCTCGTTTTGTATGTCGATGACATACTGCTCATAGGAAACAACGTCCCGACTCTGCAGGAGGTTAAGTCCTGGCTCGGGAAGTGTTTCCCTATGAAGGACCTCGGAGAGGCTTCCTATATTTTCGGAATAAGGATAGTGAGAGAACGAAGTAAGAGACTAATAGGACTTAGTCAGAATACTTACTTGGATAAGGTACTAAAACGTTTTAGTATGGAAAACTCGAAAAAGGGAGAACTACCGATACAGAGTAATGCCAAATTGAGTAAGACTCAAAGCCCGAGTACAGAAGCCGAGATAGCTGAGATGAGCCGAATACCCTAATTGCTTGAAGGAGTATAGTGAAGGCAACCGAGGGATCATGGTAGATCTCGACATATCGACAGAAAATATCATTTTATTAGACATCGAGTAGAAGAAGGACATCTCGTGGTAAAGAGGGTATCGTCAGAGGATAACCCAGCAGATCCGCTTACGAAGGGACTTAGCAGGGTTAAGCATTTGCAGCACGTTAGGAGCATTGGGCTAAAGGACGATATTAGTTTAGATTAGATAGTTTGGAAACGTGTAATAGATAAATGTAATTGACATTTGATGATTAAATAAAGGAGTATTATTTATAAGTAAAGCTACTGTCTTATGTTAATTATTTAACTATTGTTTCATTTTGCATGTTTTGACTTCCTGAGTAATTAATTATTTGATAATAATCGAATTATTCGAATAGTCCACAGTCGTTCATATGTTGGAAGTAGGTATGAATGAAGACTGTCATGAATTGGTGTGTAGATTGTCTAAAGTGTATTAGACATTGCAAAGGTTTGCTGCAACGTTCATGAGTGCTTATGAACTTGATTTGAGCATTGGAATAAACCCGCACTTGTTGGAATCACTTCATGGAATTTATCACGAGTGATCACAAGATGGTAACATCATATAGTCTTAAAACCTAGATATATGGTTTATTGTTTGTTAATTGGTTATGCATTGATAATGCGCAAACGCATCAGTAACTTGATGTTATAAAACGTATTGTTGTGTGTAATTTGATTAGTGGATAGTAAATGCATATAAGTCGAAGTTTATCTGTTCCTTTTATCCTAAGAGGGTAAAAGCGATATCAGGGCCTCTCGATGATTTGATTTGACTTATGTGTCGGGCCCGGTCAGAACTAAATTGATGTGTTCGATTAAGTTCTATGTCAAATGAATCTGAGATCGAGAAACAAATTGCAGGACAATAAGTATGACCATGTTCCATGTAATTGTCCGCACGATATCTAGAACAGAGGATTATACGATCCCTTATCTAAAGGACAGGATACTGATAAGATCAGAGTTGACAGTGTCTTTGAGAGCTACGATTGCTAATCGGATTGTGTTTGCATATATAGTTACTAGACTTATCCAAGTGGGAGACTGTTGGATTAGTGTCTAAGGCTGTAACTATATTTGGTAAGTACTTGACCCGGTTATGCATGGTCCTTTTGGGTTGCCTTCACCATAGCAACTTGACAGGATGATTTGTTAAGAGAGAAGAGATATTATTAATATATTATGAGAATAATATATATTTAAGGAATAATAATATTATTTGATTAATATAAGTCATATATTAATTGAGAATTAATTTGGTGACTTAAAGAGGTTAATTGAATAAAGGGCATAAACTGTCAAATGTGTGATAGTTGTATTTTGGGCTATGTATCCTTATGGATATTGGGGTGGACGAAATTTAGGGTTTGGGAACCTTAAATTCGTCCAAGCCTTGTATCTAGAAGGATCTTGGATTGCTTAGGGCCTAAGTCATTCAATTAGGGTTAAAGGAGAAACCCTAATAGCTCATAGTATAAATAGGACCCTTGGGGTGGAGAAATCGGCACTCTTGCAAGCCAAGGAACCCTAGGGCCGATTTCTATCCCTCCTCCCTCTCTCTCAAGATCATCTTCTTGCTAGTTGGTGTTTGTAAGCCATTAGAGGAGTGACAATTGTGACTCTAAGCTCCAAGAAGAAGAAGTATCAAGCAAGTAATTCAAGGTATTCTTTCAGATCTGATTTCATATGATTAGATTCAATATATTACATTAGATCTAGTATTGCAAGTCTTGGATTCAATGCATGTTCAATTAGAGAAACCTAGATCCAAGCAATTAGGGTTTGCATGTGCACATAGGAAAGTTCTTATGGCTCAATCCGATCAGTTGGTTTGATTTTTAGAACGATGACCTGAAAACTAGCCTTGGGGCCTTGAATTCTAGGACATGTTGTCTTGATATCTCAAACGGAAGCCTGATTGCTATCCCCATTGCCTTGATGTATATATAGGGGGACCATGGCGACGAAGCCACCATCGAGCACCGACAAGGCAAGCCCAATGAACCGTGAACGAAGCCCACCCCAACATGTTGCCTTGTTTGCTCGAACGACGACGTGAAAACTAGCCTTGTTGCCTTGATTATTCGAACTTGTTGCTTAGATATATTGAACGATGACCTTGAAACTAGGCATGTTGCCTTTATTGTTGTTGCCTTGATTTTTAGAATGATGACCTGAAATCTAGCCTTGTGGCCTTGGTTTCTAGAACATGATGTCTTGGTATCTCGAATGACGAGCGGAGAGCAATGCCCATTGCCTTGATTTTTCGAACGAAGACCTGAAAAACTAGCCATGTTGCCTTGATATCTCGAACCCGATGGCTTGGTTTTTCGAATGAAGGACTTAAAATTTACCCCGTTGCCTTGATTTCATGAACGATGCTTCGGTTTAAGTAAAATGTTGGTGGCCTTTTTCGGACGACGGCTGAAGGCTGGCGTGTTGCCTTGATCTGACGAACGGTGTCCTAAAATCTTCCCTCGTTGCCATGACTTTTAAAATATGTTGTCTTGATTTTCTTAAACAACAACCTTAAAACTATCCCCGATGCCTTGATTTACGGAACGAAGACAAGAAAACTAGCCTTGTTTCCTTGAAACCTCGAACATGTTTCCTTGGTTTTTCGACCGAGTAACTGAAAACCAGCACCGTTGCCTAGATTTATGGAACGCCTTTGATTTCTACAACATGTTGTCCGTGTTTCTCGAACGACGACCTGAACGCTTGGATTTTTTATTGAACGACGGCCTGAAAACAAGCCTTGTTGCCTTGATTACTCGAACATGTTGCCTTGAATTATCAAACTACGACCCGAAAACTACCCCCGTAGCCTTTTTATTTCTCGAACGATTCTTTGATTTCTAGAACATGTTGCCTTGTTTTCTCGAAAGACGACCCGAAAGCAAGCCATACGAGGACCTAAAAGCAAGCCATGACCCATTAACGACCCCTGTCTATATGTTAGTTGGCTAAGGTGCATTCTAAATCCCTTATTATTGATGCATTTGAGGGTATGTCGATAGTGGTTGTAATTTACAGATCCAATAGTGCAGTTTGTATCTTGTACGGAGAAATTCTTTCATTTACGAAACCGAAACAAGCATAAGAAAATGAAACAACATGCACTCCTTAGAAAAGCACCCATGCATTGGGGTTCGAATACAACCAAACACCGTCGAAGTCACTATACACGATACATGCCCATATTAAATGAGTATATGTTGCTCTTTGGACATTTTTGACGTCTTATGAGAAAACAAAGTATAATTGGTGGCCCTAGTAAGCGCAAGTCATCGGCTTAGGTTGTTATGTGTTTTTATCGGAGGTTGCGTCACCGTTGTTGGTGAATTACGGCCCGGTCACCGGGTTTTATTATTGTAAGGTCCTTTATCCTTGTCCAATTCGTGCCAAACCGACTTCATTTTGGCGAGTTATAGAGAATTATAGCATCTGGGATTTTTCGACTCGGCCAAGACTAGATACGGTCAAGATTAACCGGTGATCAGATGACCCAACCCCATGAAACCTGGCCAAAATCAAATTTTGCTCGACAACTCGAAATCCATGCACATTTCCTCGACCACGAAAGAAATTTTTCTAGGCAAATCAATGATTTCGAACAACTTTCATTCAATGGGTTTTTGCTAAATCGGAAGTACAAGACCACCCGGTGACCAAAGATGACCCAACCCGATGAAAGTTAGCCAAAATCACATCTTGCTCGGTAACTCGAAATCCGTGCACATTTTATGGATCACGAAGGAAAACTTACCAGGAAAATCAATGATTTCGAGCAACTTTCGTTCAATGGGTTTTCGGTAATTCGGAAGTACAGGATCGCCCGGTGACCAAAGATGACACAACGCGGTGAAAGTTAGCCAAAATCGCATTTTGCTCGGTAACTCGAAATCCGTGCACATTTTCTCGATCATGAAGAAATTTTGCCGTGTAAATCAAGGTTTCCGAGCAGCTTTCATTCAATGGGTTTTTGCTAATTCGGAAGTACAAGACCACCCGGTGACCAATGACGACCCAACCCGATGAAAGTTAGCCAAAATCACATCTTGATCGGTAACTCGAAATCCGTGCACATTTTCTCGATCACGAAAGAAAATTTACCAGGTAAATCAATGATTTCGAGCAACTTTCATTGAATGGGTTTTTGCCAATTCGAAAGTTAAAGTTCGGTAGTGTGTGTACAAGTGTCGAAGCTGCGGTCCCCGGGTAATTACGGACCAAAAACAAATTTTTTTATTGAAACATACATTATTCGTGTTAATAAAGAGCCACGCAAAATTTCGTCAAAATCCGACTTAATTTGAGGGAGTTATGGACGTTTTTGCAAAAATTATGCATCCTGGGGGAAATCAATGTATGTTCCTGTCACCAAGCTCTTTCTGCAATATGTATATATAGGCGAGGGGTGGGAGTGACGCCCCACAGGCGCCTCGAAGGTGGTCGGGCAACCAGCGACGTCGAGGCTGTTACGACCAAGGGCAAGCCAAGGAGGCAAGGCCATCGGCCAAGCTCACCGGTGATATCCAAGTCGTGATTTGCGTTTGCTTGGTGAAACCAGATCGCGACCAGCCACTCCTCGACGAGATTCTCGCAACCGACCCATTTTCACCGATGAAACACCTGATCGCGACCAAAATTGCCCCACGTCGTGCGAGTTGCAAAAAATTATGCATCCAATGGGAAATCAATGTCTGTTCCTGTCACCAAGCTCTTTGTGCAATATGTATATATAGGGGGGGGACCATGGAGACCGAAGCCACCAGCGAGCATCGAAAAGGCAAGCCCCAAGACCCGTGAAGGAATCCCACCCCCCAACACGTTGCCTTGATTGCTCGAACGACGACCCAAAAACTAGCCCTGTTGCCTTGATTCCTCGAACATGTTGCCTTAATTTGTCGAACGATGACCTGATGACTAGCATTGTTGCCTTGATTTGTCGAACGACGGCCTTGAAACTAGCCCTGTTGCCTTGTTTCCTTGAACTTGTTGCCTTGATTTTTTGAATGATGCCCTGATGACTAGCATTGTTGCCTTGATTTGTCGAACGACGACCTTGAAACTAGCCGTGTTGCCTTGTTTCCTTGAACTTGTTGCCTTGATTTTTTGAATGATGACCTGAAAACTAGCCTCTTGGAGAATCGGGGAGCCATCCGCGTTGCCTTGATTGCTCGAATGACGACCCAAAAGCTGGCCTTGTTGCCTTGATTCCTCGAACATGTTGCCTTAATTTTGTCGAACGATGACCTGATGACTAGCATTGTTCCCTAGATTTTTTGAACGACGACCTTGAAACTAGCCCTATTGCCTTGAGCTTGTTGCCTTGATTTTTTGAACGATGACCTGAAGACTAGCCTCTTGGAGAACTGGGGAGCTATCCACATTGCCTTGAGGTATATATTGGGGGGACCATAGACACGAAAAAACCACCGAGCACCGATAAGGCAAGCCCCAAGACCCATGAAAGAAGCCCACCCCCAACATGTTACCTTGGTTGCTCGAACGACGACCGGAAAACATGCCATGTTGCCTTGATTACTCGAACTTGTTGCATTAATTTTTCGAACGATGACCTGGTGACAAGCCCTGCTGCCTCGATTTGTCGAACGATGGCCTTGAAAGATGCTTCCCCCAACACGTTGCCTTGTTAACTAGTTCCATGTTGCCTTGATTTGTCCAACACGTTGCCTTGATATGTCGGACGATGTCCTGAAAACTAGCCCCGTTCCCTTTATTTCTTGAACGACGACCTGGAAACTAGCCTCGTTACCTTGATTGCTGGAACACGTTGCCTTGTTATCTCTAACAACGACCTGGAAACTTGCATCGTTGCCCTGAATACTCGAACACGTTGCCTTGAAAACATGCCATGATGACCTCAAAACTAGCCTCGCTGACTTGATTTCTTGAACGATGACCGGAAAACTAGCCACGGTGCCTTGATTTCCCCTGACGTCGTGCGCATACGAAAAAATATGCATCCTCGGGGAAATCAGTGTCTGTTGCCTTGATTTCTTGAACATGTTGGCTTGATTTTTAGAACGATGACCTGAAAACTAGCCTTGTGGCCTTGAATTCTAGGACATGTTGTCTTGATATCTCAAACGGAAGCCTGATTGCTATCCCCATTGCCTTGATGTATATATAGGGGGACCATGGCGACGAAGCCACCATCGAGCACCGACAAGGCAAGCCCAATGAACTGTGAACGAAGCCCACCCCAACATGTTGCCTTGTTTGCTCGAACGACGACGTGAAAACTAGCCTTGTTGCCTTGATTATTCGAACTTGTTGCTTAGATATATTGAACGATGACCTTGAAACTAGGCCTGTTGCCTTTATTGTTGTTGCCTTGATTTTTAGATTGATGACCTGAAAACTAGCCTTGTGGCCTTGGTTTCTAGAACATGATGTCTTGGTATCTCGAATGACGAGCGGAGAGCAATGCCCATTGCCTAGATTTTTCGAACGAAGACCTTAAAAGCTAGCCATGTTTCCTTGATATCTCGAACCTGATGGCTTGGTTTTTCGAATGAAGGACTTAAAATTTGCCCTGTTGCCTTGATTTCACGAACGATGCTTCGGTTTAAGTAAAATGTTGGCGGCCTTTTTCGGACGACGGCTGAAGGCTGGCGTGTTGCCTTGATCTGACGAACGGTGTCCTAAAATCTTCCCTCGTTGCCATGACTTTAAAAACATGTTGTTTTGATTTTCTTAAACAACAACCTTAAAACTATCCCCGATGCTTTGATTTACGGAACGAAGACAAGAAAACTAGCCTTGTTGCTTTGAAACCTCGAACATGTTTCCTTGGTTTTTCGACCGACTAACTGAAAACCAGCACCGTTGCCTAGATTTATGGAACGCCTTTGATTTCTACAACATGTTGTCCGTGTTTCTCGAACGACGACCTGAACGCATGGATTTTTTATTGAACGACGGCCTGAAAACAAGCCTTGTTGCCTTGATTACTCGAACATGTTGCCTTGAATTATCAAACTACGACCCGAAAACTACCCCCGTAGCCTCTTTATTTCTCGAACGATTCTTTGATTTCTAGAACATGTTGCCTTGTTTTCTCGAAAGACGACCCGAAAGCAAGCCATACGAGGACCTAAAAGCAAGCCATGTGGCCTTTTGATATTTTGAAAATATTGTCTTTGTTTATCGAATGGCGACCTGAAAAACTGGCCGTGTTGCATTGATTTCTTGAACGATGAGCTTAAAACGAGCCACGTTGCCTTGATAAAGGGCCGAGCAAGCAAGACCTCATCCTAAAAAACGATACATGCAAGCCAAAGGATCAAACGAAGAACGCCATGACCCATTAACGACCCCTATCTATATGTTAGTTGGCTAAGGTGCATTCTAAATCCCTTATTATTGATGCATTTGTGGGTATGTCGATAGTAGTTGTAAACTACAGATCCAATAGTGTAGTTTGTATCTTGTACGGAGAAATTCTTTCATTTACGAAACCGAAACAAGCATAAGAAAATGAAACAACATGAACTCCTTAGAAAAGCACCCATGCATTGGGGTTCGAATACAACCAAACACCGTCAAAGTCACTATACACGATGCATGCCCATATTAAATGAGTATATGTTGCTCTTTGGACATTTTTGACGTCTTATGAGAAAACAAAGTATAATTGGTGGCCCTAGCAAGCGCAAGTCATCGGCTTAGGTTGTTATGTGTTTTTATCGGAGGTTGTGTCACCGTTGTTGGTGAATTACGGCCCGGTCACCGGGTTTTATTATTGTAAGGTCCTTTATCCTTGTCCAATTCGTGCCAAACCGACTTCATTTTGGCGAGTTATAGAGAATTATAGCATCTGGGATTTTTCGACTCGGCCAAGACTAGATACGGTCAAGATTAACCGGTGATCAGATGACCCAACCCCATGAAACCTGGCCAAAATCAAATTTTGCTCGACAACTCGAAATCCATGCACATTTCCTCGACCACGAAAGAAATTTTTCTAGGCAAATCAATGATTTCGAACAACTTTCATTCAATGGGTTTTTGCTAAATCGGAAGTACAAGACCACCCGGTGACCAAAGATGACCCAACCCGATGAAAGTTAGCCAAAATCACATCTTGCTCGGTAACTCGAAATCCGTGCACATTTTATGGATCACGAAGGAAAACTTACCAGGAAAATCAATGATTTCGAGCAACTTTCGTTCAATGGGTATTCGGTAATTCGGAAGTACAAGATCGCCCGGTGACCAAAGATGACACAACGCGGTGAAAGTTAGCCAAAATCGCCTCGCTGCCTTGATTTCTTGAACGATGACCGGAAAACTAGCCACGGTGCCTTGATTTCCCCCGACGTCGTGCGCATACTAAAAAATATGCATCCTCGGGGAAATCAGTGTCTGTTGCCTTGATTTCTTGAACATGTTGGCTTGATTTTTAGAACGATGACCTGAAAACTAGCCTTGCGGCCTTGAATTCTAGGACATGTTGTCTTGATATCTCAAACGGAAGCCTGATTGTTATCCCCATTGCCTTGATGTATATATAGGGGGACCATGGCGACGAAGCCACCATCGAGCACCGACAAGGCAAGCCCAATGAACCGTGAACGAAGCCCACCCCAACATGTTGCCTTGTTTGCTCGAACGACGACGTGAAAACTAGCCTTGTTGCCTTGATTATTCAAACTTGTTGCTTAGATATATTCAACGATGACCTTGAAACTAGGTCTGTTGCCTTTATTGTTGTTGCCTTGATTTTTACAATGATGACCTGAAAACTAGCCTTGTGGCCTTGGTTTCTAGAACATGATGTCTTGGTATCTCGAATGACGAGCGGAGAGCAATGCCCATTGCCTAGATTTTTCGAACGAAGACCTGAAAAGCTAGCCATGTTGCCTTGATATCTCGAACCTGATGGCTTGGTTTTTCGAATGAAGGACTTAAAATTTGCCCCGTTGCCTTGATTTCACGAACGATGCTTCGGTTTAAGTAAAATGTTGGCGGCCTTTTTCGGACGACGGCTGAAGGCTGGCGTGTTGCCTTGGTCTGACGAACGGTGTCCTAAAATCTTCCCTTGTTGCCATGACTTTTAAAACATGTTGTTTTGATTTTCTTAAACAACAACCTTAAAACTATCCCCGATGCCTTGATTTACGGAACGAAGACAAGAAAACTAGCCTTGTTGCCTTGAAACCTCAAACATGTTTCCTTGGTTTTTCGACCGACTAACTGAAAACCAGCACCGTTGCCTAGATTTATGGAACACCTTTGATTTCTACAACATGTTGTCCGTGTTTCTCGAACGACGATGGTGGTTGTCGAGGCCAACAAAATTAATAACCCTAATTATTACACACTAAAATAGTGTATAGTGGTAAAGGGATCGAATCCACGGGGATTGGTTCAATTTAATAACTCTATGAAAAATCTCTTTGTAAAAATACTTGGAAAATGACAATAAATTAAAACTGGGGGTTTTGGTGTTTTGAAATACTTGAAACAAACTAGAATTAACTAAGATTTAAATAGACAATTTCAACAAAAATAAGAGTTTGATGTAAAATCAATAAGAGAAGGATGGTTGACTTAAGGTTCATCACTTTGACTTTTGATGAACATATCATTAGAATCAAATGGTGCAATACTTGTTTTAAACCCTTAATTTGGCTATAGTAATCCAAGGAGCTTGAGATTACCTAGACTTTTCTTAATTGTTGAAATGGTTAGAGAAGCTCATAACAATTTCCTTAGTTAAAGTCACTAATTCCATTAAGCATGTAATTAGTGAAAGTCAACTAGCATTAAGAACCAAAAAAATCACCAAATCCAAGAGGGGTCAAATGCTTTCACCACCATGTTGGAGAAAATGTTTTTATGATTGTGTGAAGTAAAACTAACACAAGAATCACTTGTTGCTTGCTAATTTGAAGATCCTTTACTTAATCAAGAAATTAGCCAACTAATCACCACAAACACATTTAAACTCATGAATAAAAACATGCAAGTAATGATAAGATGTTAAAACACAAAACATTTTCATAAAGATTCAAACACAAATTCATGGATTCTTCAATATTCAACAAAAGTTCAAAGGATTCAACAAATGTCAACCAAGATTAGTTTAGCCAAGCATGACTAAACTCAAGGAAACAAAGTTAGTTAAGATTGTACCAAACATTTAGCAAGAATTAAGAGATGAAATGGTGAAGTTCTTGAGGGTTCTTGGCCTTCAAAAAATGCTCCAAACTCCAGAGAGAAAGTATCAAAATCGGACCTCCAAGATTATGCTAAAGAGGCACACCAACCTTCCCAATATAGAGCTCTAAGTAAAATCTCGAAATTGCCCTTGTCAGGAATCCACGTGGGCCGTGGGGAATCTTACGCGGGCCGCGTGACTTCGACGGAAATTTTTGGGCTTCTTCAAGTCTTGGGCCCCCACAGCTAATCCATTGGCCCAGTTCGAATCCAATCTGCTTCTAGCCCATTTCTCTTCAATATTTCTTCAATTTGAGCCCAATTTGTCTCTCCACATCACTCAAAACTTCCGCAAACTCCCCAAACATCGATCTTGCACACTCAAGAATTCTCCCGTGTCTTTCAAATTTAAAGTTCAACACTTCCACGCCTTCAAGCATGAAATCCCCATTTCTCTTCAAGTCCAATCGCCTCCCAAAAATCCTGCTCTGCTAGCCTCCAAAAAAATCTGCAATAATGCTCAAGAAACTAGAAAGTACCCGAAATGGTCATAAAAATAACAAAAAGGAAAATATGCATGGAAATTAACTAAAATGCGAATGAAATATGCTAAAATAAACTATAAAAAGAAGTAAATAAAATGAAGCTATCAAATCACCCCAAGCTTAAACCTTACTTGTCCTCAAGTAAGACAAGACTAAAATGAACTCGGGATGAACTATCCTAGGGAAAATAAAAGGAATGGATAGAACCGCGGAACCTGATCACCGTTAGTCAACATGGTCAGAATTGATCTTGCTATTACCTCACGAATTTTTCATCCGATGACAATGGGACCATAAACCACAGCCAGGACAACTCCTTTAGGTGAGTAAGGAGGGATGAGCAGTCGCAGCCCAATGGAACATACATACAATGAAGAACATCTGTAGTAGGGAGAAAGCAGTTGGATGGGCTCGTGTGGAGCTCTTCTTTTAAGTGTACACTCTGATCTCACGTCTGCCGGCCTCTCTCAAGTGTGATTGGGTTTCATCGCTCGGGCACCGTTGTGGGAATCAGTTCACTTAGTGTTGGCCCAAACCTCCCGTAGTATTCGACTCAACAGTCTCTCTAACATCATCAATTTGCGAAAAAAACAACAACTCGATCTATATACAATAAGACAATCCTAAATAAATGAATATCAAACGCCGGGTGACCAAAATGTAGGAAAATTTGTTCAATAATTGAACCGGTCACCTATCTACGATTATCGCAGCTGGAAATTCGCATGCTATTCTTTTTCTCTTTCTTTTTTTTTTTTTTTTTTTTTTAAAGAAAACTTTTTGACTCAAAATTTGGTTCCCAAGAGTATGTAAGTGGAACCGAGAGGGTAATAATATAATCCGAATGGTCTAAATGTGAAAATGACCATGCGTGGAGCGTAAAGATGTAAGCTCCTTTTCAAACTTGCAATTTTTCAAAAATAATGAAAATGTCCATATGCGGACTAAAAGACTCTCTAAGATCCTAAGAAAATCACAAAAAGATATGGTGATGTAAAGAGACCGGATATGGATTCTACTCGGGGACAAGCACCAGTGCTTCATCTTAACGGTTCAAACATGATCAAGTGTGATCCTCTCAGCGGTAGTGACCGCAAGGCTAAGAACATCCATTGCTATAGTATATCCTACAGTTGTTAGTATTGCATGCATAATTCTTCATGAAAACTACCTGGCCATGATCACTTACCCCTTTAAGCTTCCAGCATCTGATCCCAAGTATGAAATCCCAAACTGCAGCTAGTGGTCCCGGTTCGATGGGTGAGATAGCAACAAGATCCTGGACCAATAATGATACAATAACTATGAACCTGTTCCATGGCATCCAAGGGGGGTGAGAATAAACAGACAACAAAAATGCATGAATGCTAATGCCCTAAGCTAAATGTTATGCAAAAATAGAAAGTAGAAAAGACGAAAATAAAATCTTTTTTGAATTTTATAAAAAAATAAAAGAAAAATGAATGCAAATTAGCTTAAAACTAAAATGTTATGCAACCTAGTTAAAAAAATGCATGAAAAAGTAAAAGAAAAGGGAAGTGCCCCACCCCAAGCTTAAGAACAAGCATTGTCCTCAATGCTTAAGGAAAGGGCGGAAATGACCTAATTCGGAGGGTCGGGCGGCGGGAAATGCCCGTGGCGATAGTGGTAGTCCCACATATCCTAGACCTGGCGGGAAGTGGGCGGGAAGGACTGCTCCAATCGATCAACACGGGTCACCACATCTTGGATGGCTCTCGTGTTCTCTTGCGTTTGGGTGTCGATGCGCTGCACCGTGGAGAACATTGTGGCGAATTGGTCAAAGAACGTAGGGGGGAAATATGGTGGGACTTCGTGTCCCCCCTGCTGCTGCGGCTGATATTGAGGCTCGGCAAAATGCTGTGGAGGCTGAAACTGGCCATCTTCATCATCTATAGGAGGAGGGTAGTCGGATGGAATGATCCATTGATCGGGGTCAGTTGGGTCGAAACTCCCTATATACTCGTGGGGAAGAATGAGGTATGGTTGGTTGTCAAGAATCCACATGGGACCAACGACCGAATCCCGGACGAGTTGCATTCGGCGGAGTGCGTGGCCGTCAAGGCTAGAGGGGCCATAAGCCTTCTCGAATGGAAGAGTGGAGAGATGAAGTTGAAGCGGTGGCCGAGATGCAATGAGGGTGATCAATCCCCCAATGAAAATGTCTCCTTTGTCCATAGTTGTGAGGTTGTAACATTTGGTGAAGAAAAAGGAGGCAAAATCCGGCCGCGGACCATTCTCACGAGTCATGCACCAAAGAAAAAATAATTCCGCCTTTGAAATTTGTCCCACTTCGGAGCGGGCAAAAATGGTGCATGTGAGTACTCGATGTGCTAGGCGCAAACATGGGTGAATTATGGAGGAGGCCTTTGACGAAGACGATGAGTATTGTGGCTCGTTGGTAATTTGCTGCCAAAAGTGATGCTCATTGAAGTTTCCGGGCCATGGGTCTTGTTGGTGATATAGATTGTCCACTGGAGTGCCCATCAGGGCGTTCACCACCCGATATGGTAGGGATCGTTTCTCGCCGAGCATTTGGAAGGTGACGGTTTCGCCTTCCTCTCTGGGATTGAATGTGGCGAGAAATTCCAAGGTTGGTTCAACATAGGTGGCGGCGCGGTTATAGAGGAATTGGCCCCATCCAATATTGTTAAATAACGCTTGGACTCCATCGAGTACCCCAAGACTAGCAAAAGATTCCCTATGGAGGAATTTTGTTGACTTGACTTGACGTTTGTTCGAAACGAGAAAATCATATGTTTTGCGGTCCTCGCGATTCAACAAACGAAACAGGGGATCCTTGGATTTTCCTTTTGATCCACCTTTAGAGGAAGTAGCTCCCGTCCCCGTTTTGGCACGTTTAGACATTATCCGGGACAAAATTTTATCAACAATAATCTTCAAATGACACCAAAGACCACACAATTCCAACAACTAATGGGTAATCAAGATGCAAATAATCAAGATAAAGGAATGAAAGTACCCAATTTTCTTAGACCCGGGATGAATAAGTGCCACCAAAAATATTTTGTCAAGACACACCCCAAGCTTACAATTTTTTCTCCGTATTTGACGCTTTAATCGCTAAAACAACCCCACAAACGAGCTTCAAGATGACTTTCCGGCGACTAGAGTGGCGGCACCCGAATTGGTCGGAAATTTTTCGTGAGTTTTTGGGAAAAGATGGGTATGGTTAGAAAGCCCTTGATGAGAGAAACAAAACCTCGTGCTCGGAATCTCCAATGGTGGCCGGAGTTGGCCGGAAAATGCGAAAGAAGGTGGTGGTGGGTGGTGGTGGCGCCCGGAATTCCGGCCACAGATCGGACCGGAATTTGGGTGGGGTTTGTAGAGGATGAAAAATGGCGAAGAATGGCGGTGGTCTCGCGAGATTCCGACCGGTAGAACTCCGGGAAAATGGATTTTTGTGAGGAGTGGGTTATGGTGTTCTTGAGAGTAAATGGTGGAATTTGTTAGGTTAGAATGGAGAAGATGAGTTCTGGAGATGTTTAATCCATGGTCAAGAAAGGTCAAACCCGGTCAATGTTGGTCAACTCATTAAACCCCTTAGTCAACAAAAGTCAAAGCAGTCAACAGCTCAAAAGAATGTCATTCGACCAACCACGCGGGCAGGGCGCGGGCCGCGTGCCGGCCGCGGGAACTGAATGGCCCAAAAAATTGCTAAGTGCTCGAACACTCACGCGGGTAGGACTCGGGCCGCGTGCTGGCGGCGTCTAGCGTCTGAAAAACTTCTGAATTCTCTGATCTTTCACGCGGGTAGGACTCGGGCCGCGGGCTGGCCGCGGGTGCTGTACTCTATCTGATCCTTGATCTACGCGGGCCGCGCAAACATTAAGCCGCGAAGCTACGCGGGCCGCGGGTCATTCCTGCACTTCAAAAATGATTTTTTTTTTTGTTTTTTTTTTGTTTTTTTTTGTTTGTTTGTTTTTTTTTTAAGCCAAAACGATCCCCATAAGGCCCGGTTTCAAAAATTTGACAAAATTAGGAACAAAACGGGGAGTGAAAGGTGAAACCTTTCAAAAATTTATTTTTTCAAAATCCCGAAAACGCGTTGAAAAATGATTTATTTGGATCCGGAAAAAGTGAAAGCATAATGCTTTCCAAAAATGCCCTTCATTAACGTCTTTGGCGAGACGTCCTTCTAGCTTGATTCAACACACCGGGACATCCAAATGGATGATTTCAAGAGCATTTGCATTAAAACCTTCATAGAATGGCTTCAATCGGTGCCCATTGACTTTGAAGATTTGTCCCGTTTCCTCACTTTGGATTTCCACCGCCCCATGGTCAAAAGTCTTTATCACGACAAAAGGTCCAATCCATCTTGACCTTAGCTTGCCTGGAAATAACTTCAATCGTGAATGGTAAAGTAAGACCCTATGCCCCGGTTCAAAATGCTTCCGGGTGATGGACTTGTCGTGGAAGAGCTTCGTCTTCTCCTTATAAATCCTTGTGTTTTCATAGGAGTCGTTTCTCAATTCTTCCAGCTCTTGGAGTTGAAGCTTCCTATGTCTCCCCGCCTCATCAATATTGTAATTACATTGCTTGACCGCCCAAAATGCACGGTGCTCTAATTCGACGGGTAGATGACATGACTTTCCGAAAACCAACCTAAAGGGTGACATTCCTATCGGGGTCTTGTAAGCGGTCCGATAGGCCCATAAGGCATCATCAAGCCTTAAACTCCAATCCTTCCTTGTCGGATTCACTGTTTTCTCTAAAATACTCTTCACCTCACGATTTGAGACTTCCGCTTGACCGTTCGTTTGAGGGTGGTAGGCGGTAGAGACACGATGGGTCACGTTGTACTTTTTCAGCAAGGCCTCCATCATCTTATTGCAAAAATGCGTCCCTCTATCGCTAATCAAAGCCCTAGGCACACCAAATCTCACAAAGACATTAGATTTTAAAAAGTCGATAATCGTTTTGGCATCATTCGATCTTGTGGCTTTGGCCTCAACCCATTTAGAGACATAGTCAACCGCGAGCAATATGTAAACGTTGCCAAATGAGACGGGAAATGGGCCCATAAAATCAATCCCCCATACGTCAAAAATTTCACAAACAAGGATTGGATTTTGTGGCATTTGATTTTTTTGTGAAATGTTTCCCGTCCTTTGGCACCGTTCACAGCTTTTACAAAACATATAACAATCGCGTGACATGGTTGGCCAAAATAATCCACATTCAAGAACCTTTCTCAAAGTTCGGCTAGGTCCGAAGTGTCCCCTACAAGCAAATTCATGACAAAATTGTAAAATGGATTGATGCTCTTATTGGGGTACACATCGCCTAATGATTTGATCGGGACAATGTTTCCACAAATAAGGCTCATCCCACACATAGTATTTTGCATCACTTTTGAGCTTGTCTTTTTGAGCACGTGAGAATGTGTCGGGATACCTTTTTGTGACCAAAAAGTTAACGATATCAGCATACCAAGGAGTAGATTGAATAAGGGAAAAGAGATGCTCATCCGGAAACTCGTCCCGCAAAGGGAGAGGAGTTTCATTTGAAGTGATCCGGCTTAAGTGGTCGGCAACAAGGTTCTCGCATCCACTTTTGTCTCGGATTTCTAAATCAAATTCTTGCAATAATATGTTGGATTAGTGTCTAAGGCTGTAACTATATTTGGTAAGTACTTGACCCGGTTATGCATGGTCCTTTTGGGTTGCCTTCACCATAGCAACTTGACAGGATGATTTGTTAAGAGAGAAGAAATATTATTAATATATTATGAGAATAATATATTGAGGAAATAATAATATTATTTGATTAATATAAGTCATATATTAATTGAGAATTAATTTGGTGACTTAAAGAGGTTAATTGAATAAAGGGGCATAAACTGTCAAATGTGTGATAGTTGTATTTTGGGCTATGTATCCTTATGGATATTAGGGTGAACGAAATTTAGGGGCTTTGGAACCTTAATTTCGTCCAAGCCTTGTATCTAGAAGGATCTTGGATTGCTTAGGGCCTAAGTCATTCAATTAGGGTTAAAGGAGAAACCCTAATAGCTCATAGTATAAATAGGACCCTTGGGATGGAGAAATCGACACTCTTGCAAGCCAAGGAACCCTAGGGCCGATTTCTATCCTTCCTCCCTCTCTCTCAAGATCATATTCTTGCTATTTGGTGTTTGTAAGCCATTAGAGGAGTGACAATTGTGACTCTAAGCTCCAAGAAGAAGAAGTATCAAGCAAGTAATTCAAGGTATTCTTTGAGATCTGATTTCATATGATTAGATTCAATATATTACATTAGATCTAGTATTGCAAGTCTTGGATTCAATGCATGTTCAATTAGAGAAACCTAGATCCAAGCAATTAGGGTTTGCATGTGCACATAGGAAAGTTCTTATGGCTCAAACCCATCAGTGGTATCAGAGCTTTGATTGATTTCTATTGAATTGATGCATTGGTTGATTGCTTGTTGCTTGAAAAATTCGATTTTGTGATTCTGACTGCTGTACTCGGCGAGTTCCACTGTGGACTCGGCGAGTCCATAGAGGTACTCGGCGAGTTCGAACGTCAGAAGGAGGAAGTTTCAGGATTTCTTGCTGTTTTACTTGAGGATACTTGCCTTAACTGTTTTGGGTCATTAAAATCCGATTTTAATCATATATATGAGTATATTCTTGACCTAACAAAAGATAATTACCAATTAGTTGAATAATAATTTCCTTATATGATAATTGTTGATTATTTGAATTGAATTGGTAAATTGTTTTGCAGGTAACATTAAATAAGATCAAATTGAGATAATCTAATTAGACGATTTATATTATTTGCTATTTGATCCTTATGCTTTGAAAAAGTTCAAGACTTGTCCTCAAGCTTTGAAATTTTAAATTTTGTGATTAAAAGTTTAATTTGGATAATTTTAAATTTCAAATCCCTAGAATTTTACAAGTTTAAAATTCAACCCTATACTATTATATTATTACAAGCTTATATATATATATATATATATATATATATATATATATATATATATATATATATATATGATTTACAATGCTAGTCTTACCGTTAGTAGGCCTCATTCACGAAGCCGGTCTATAAGGTGGGTATAAGGTTGCTGCCTATAAAATGGCGCTTAATGGGTGTACATTCACACCCACCGCTTGCTTGACTGGTGGAGGGTCGTTAGCCGAACGGGTAGGATAGGGCAAACCTCCTCTCATTAATAAGTATAATGAATCTATATAAAGTAACTAAACATGTTTTATAAAATTCCCAATCTTAGTTACTTTAGGAAAAGTGAATTGATGCAATCCCATGAAATTACACTTTGTACCCTCGCTAAGACATTAATGGAGCGCGTGTGGTTAACCGGCACATTAATTGGGTTCTAAGCAAAGGTGGCAAAGGGTGACTCATTGTTTGTTATAGTTCAATGGAGCGTGTGTGGTTAACCAGCACATTGAATAGGTAACTGTAACAGTGGGGGCACCTTGTACATTTGCATGGTTATTCACACCCACTTTGTGATCCTCGGCATCTCAGTCACAAACGAGAGGGGCATATCGAGATTTAAACATGTCATTGAAAGGTTCAATGAATCTCAATGAAATCTAGGAATTCTCAATACATTTAAAACTTAAAGCTTATGTTTTTCATGGTGAAGAATTAGTGAATCGTCATTCACTTACCTCCAAATTATTTGCATATTGGATTACGACATCCCTTTTCTAATGTGTAAATAATGTTGTTGGGTCCTAGCCCTAATTTTCTTTTTGGGTGTTAATTAGGGACTTAATCTAATCAAACTTTGTTCTTTCTATTTGTAGATGTCTAACGCAAACAACACAGCTGCTAGCTCATTTCCTCTAATGAGCCTTTGTCAAAAAGTGACATTCGATGGAACGAACTTTAGCGAATGGATAAGATACATTCGCACAATCGTGCGTTACGAGGACAAAGAGTATGTTCTCGATGAGAAGCTCGAAAAGATCAATCCAGAAACTGCTACTCCTGAAGAAATGGCTGTCTTTGAGAACCATGAGCGTGATGCAACGAAGGTCCATTGCATCATGATAGCCACAATGAACTCAGAATTCCAAAAGTCCTATGAGGACATGTATCCTTATGAGATGCATCTAGACTTGATGGAGAGGTATCACCAAAGCGCGAGGCAAGAGCGCTATGAAATCATAACGAATATGATTACTACTAAAATGGGAAGTGGAGAGTCTCTTACTGTGCACTTGCAAAAGATGCAAAGGTATGTTGATCGTCTTCGCAAGTTGAATGTCAACTTTGGGGAAGATTTGGCTATCGACATTGTTCTTCACTCCTTGCCCTCATGCTACAACCAATTTAGGATGACCTACCACATGAACAAGGAAGAGGTCACCCTAAGTAAACTCCAAGGGCTCCTGAGGACTGCTGAGAGCAACCTCAAGGACAAGTCTGTTGCACCAACTCCCAATCCACCCGTTGCTCCTGTTTTGGCTATTGGACAGGGAAGGGGCAAGAATAGGAAGGCTTTTTCAAAGAACCACCACAAAGGAAAGTCCCAAAATGGTTCCTCCTCTAGTGGGACCAAGGTTGATCCTGCTAAGCCCAACCCAAACCCAAAGGAGGCAGAGTGCCACCATTGCCACAAAATAGGGCATTGGAAGAGAAGCTGCCCGAAATATCTGCAAGCCATCAAGGATGGGAAGATCAAGCCATCTTTTGCAGGTATTTACACAATTAAATCTAATGATTCATCTCATGCTATTTCTTGGGTTCTTGATACAGGGTGTGGTTACCACATTTGTTCTGATTTGCAGGGACTAGGAAGAAATAGGGATGTGGAGCTTGGAAGAATAAATCTGATCATGGGAAACAGAAGAACGTCGCCTGTCACCAAGATTGGAGTGTATTCTTTAGAGCTTAGGAATGGTTTGAATTTAGAATTAAATAATTGTTGCTACTCGCCAGATATGGCAAGAAACATCATTTCTTTTCATGGTTTATTTAGACAAGGATTTAGATATTCGTTTAATAATGAGAATGGTTCGATTTATGCTTATCTAAATGGTGTTTTATATTTTGAAGCAATGCCTTGTAATGGAATTTATGAAACTGTTATGGTTGTAGATAACCTAGGAAATGATGTGTTGTGTATGGATTCTTCCAATGGTATGGATAAAGCATCCTTGTGGCATTGTCGTCTTGGACATGTCAACAAGAAGCGCATAGCCCAACTCCAAAAGGATGGAGTGTTGGAGTCGTTCGACCTTAGGGAAGATGACACGTGCGAATCTTGTTTACTTGGAAAGATGACCAAGTCACGCTTTACTGGCACTTGTGCGAGGGGTGAGGGTTTATTGGATCTCATACATACAGATGTATGTGGACCCTTTAGATCCACCACAAGGGATGCAAGTCGCTTCTATGTGACTTTCACAGATGATTATAGCAGATATGGGTATATCTACTTAATCAAGCACAAGTCAGAAACCTTTGAAAAGTTCAAAGAGTTTAAACAAGAAGTGGAGAATCAATTGGGCAGGAAAATCAAGATGCTTCGATCTGATCGAGGTGGAGAGTACCTAAGTCTTGAATTCCACGACTACCTCAAGGAATGTGGAATAGTTTCACAATTGACGCCACCTAGGACACCACAATTGAATGGTGTAGCTGAGAGGCGTAATCGAACCTTGCTAGACATGGTTCGTTCCATGATGAGTCGTGCTTCACTACCTATCTCATTCTGGGGGTATGCCTTAGAGACTGCCGCCCATATCCTTAATTTAGTACCCACAAAGAAGGTTGCCAAAACACCTCACGAGATGTGGACAGGGAAAGCTCCCTCGTTGGCACATATCAAGGTTTGGGGCTGTGAAGTTTTCGTAAGACGAGAAACTCACGACAAGCTCGAACCTCGTAGTGAGCGATGTATATTCATCGGCTACCCACAGAAATCCTTTGGATATCTCTTCTATAGGCCGAGTGACAATGTTGTCTTCGTTGCGAGGAGAGGGGTTTTCTGAGAGCGAGAACTCATAAGCCAAGGAGACAGTGGGAGGCAAGTCTATCTTGAAGAGATTCAAGAATCTAGCGATGAAGGAACCTCTAACACTGGCGCTCAACCCGAGGAGGAAACTCCAGTTGAACCAATTGACGAGTCCTTACCTCTTAGACGTTCCGAAAGAGTTAGAGTTCAACCCCAGTTTTATGGTTTTCATATTACTACCGAAGGGGACACGTATATTAGTGATGGTACACTAATAAATCTAGATGAACCTAATAGCTATAAGGAAGCCATGGCAGGCCCAGAGTCTGTAAAATGGAAAGAGGCGATGGACAGCGAGATTCAGTCCATGTATGACAACCAAGTTTGGAATTTGGTTGACAATGTACCAGGTCGTAAGACGGTCGGGTACAAGTGGATCTTCAAGAAGAAGACCGACGTGGATGGGAACGTGCGCACTTATAAGGCGCGATTGGTTGCGAAGGGTTTCACTCAGACTCCTGGAGTTGACTACGACGAAACCTTCTCACCAGTTGCGAAGATAAAGTCTATTAGGGTGATGCTAGCCATTGCTGCATTTCATGACTATGAAATATGGCAAATGGATGTAAAAACCGCTTTCCTTAATGGGAAGTTGGCTGAGGATGTTTACATGGCTCAGCCAGAGGGTTTTGTCGATCCAAAGCATCCCAATAGAGTGTGTAAGCTTGAGAAGTCCATTTATGGGCTTAAGCAAGCGTCTCGCAGATGGAATCTTTGCTTCGATGAGAAAGTCAAAGAGTTTGGATTTGTACGAAGTGAAGATGAATCATGTGTATATGTCAAGGCCAGTGGGAGTATAGTTAGCTTTCTCGTTTTGTATGTCGATGACATACTGCTCATAGGAAACAACGTCCCGACTCTGCAGGAGGTTAAGTCCTGGCTCGGGAAGTGTTTCGCTATGAAGGACCTCGGAGAGGCTTCCTATATTTTAGGAATAAGGATAGTGAGAGAACGAAGTAAGAGACTAATAGGACTTAGTCAGAATACTTACTTGGATAAGGTACTAAAACGTTTTAGTATGGAAAACTCGAAAAAGGGAGAACTACCAATACAGAGTAATGCCAAATTGAGTAAGACTCAAAGCCCGAGTACAGAAGCCGAGATAGCTGAGATGAGCCGAATACCCTATGCTTCCGCAGTTGGCTCAATCATGTACGCTATGACTTGTACTCGCCCTGATGTGGCCTTTGCTTTGAGCATGGTCAGTAGATATCAAGGGAACCCGGGCAGAGCTCATTGGATTGCGGTCAAGAATATACTTAAGTACCTTCGGAGGACCAAGGAATTGTTTTTAGTCCTTGGAGGGAGTGATGAATTAAAGGTGCGAGGGTATAGTGATGCCAGTTTTCAGACCGACAGGGACAACTACCGTTCGCAGTCGGGCTGGGTCTTTACCCTTAATGGGGGAGCGGTGACTTGGAAAAGTTCCAAGCAAGAAACAGTAGTTGATTCAACGTGCGAATCAGAGTACATTGCAGCGAGCGAAGCGTCAAAGGAGGCTATGTGGTTGAAGAACTGCATTGGTGATCTTAGAGTTGTGCCTACCATAAAGGAGCCTATGGAAATTTTCTGTGATAATGAAGGAGCGGTTGCCTTGACCAAGGAACCGAGGGATCATGGTAGATCTCGACATATCGACAGAAAATATCATTTTATTAGACATCGAGTAGAAGAAGGACACCTCGTGGTAAAGAGGGTATCGTCAGAGGATAACCCAGCAGATCCGCTTACGAAGGGACTTAGCAGGGTTAAGCATTTGCAGCACGCTAGGAGCATTGGGCTAAAGGACGATATTAGTTTAGATTAGATAGTTTGGAAACGTGTAATAGATAAATGTAATTGACATTTGATGATTAAATAAAGGAGTATTATTTATAAGTAAAGCTACTGTCTTATGTTAATTGTTTAACTATTGTTTCATTTTGCATGTTTTGACTTCCTGAGTAATTAATTATTTGATAATAATCGAATTATTCGAATAGTCCACAATCGTTCATATGTTGGAAGTAGATATGAATGAAGACTGTCATGAATTGGTGTGTAGATTGTCTAAAGTGTATTAGACATAGCAAAGGTTTGCTACAACGTTCATGAGTGCTTATGAACTTGATTTGAGCATTGGAATAAACCCGCACTTGTTGGAATCACTTCATGGAATTTATCACGAGTGATCACAAGATGGTAATATCATATAGTCTTAAAACCTAGATATATGGTTTATTATTTGTTAATTGGTTATGCATTGATAATACGCAAACGCATCAGTAACTTGATGTTATAAAACGTATTGTTGTGTGTAAATTGATTAGTGGATAATAAATGCATATAAGTCGAAGTTTATCTGTTCCTTTTATCCTAAGAGGGTAAAAGCGATATCAGGGCCCCTCGATGATTTGATTTGACTTATGTGCCGGCCCCGGTCAGGACTGAATTGATGTGTTCAATTAAGTTCTATGTCAAATGAATCTGAGATCGAGAAACAAATTGCAGGACAATAAGTATGACCATGTTCCATGTAATTATCTGCACGATATCTAGAACAGAGGATTATACGATCCCTTATCTAAAGGACAGGATACTGATAAGATCAGAGCTGACAGCGTCTTTGAGAGCTACGATTGCTAATCGGATTATATTTGCATATATAGTTACTAGACTTATCCAAGTGGGAGACTGTTGGATTAGTGTCTAAGGCTGTAACTATATTTGGTAAGTACTTGACCCGGTTATGCATGGTCCTTTTGGGTTGCCTTCACCATAGCAACTTGACAGGATGATTTGTTAAGAGAGAAGAAATATTATTAATATATTATGAGAATAATATATTGAGGAAATAATAATATTATTTGATTAATATAAGTCATATATTAATTGAGAATTAATTTGGTGACTTAAAGAGGTTAATTGAATAAAGGGGCATAAACTGTCAAATGTGTGATAGTTGTATTTTGGGCTATGTATCCTTATGGATATTAGGGTGAACGAAATTTAGGGGCTTTGGAACCTTAATTTCGTCCAAGCCTTGTATCTAGAAGGATCTTGGATTGCTTAGGGCCTAAGTCATTCAATTAGGGTTAAAGGAGAAACCCTAATAGCTCATAGTATAAATAGGACCCTTGGGATGGAGAAATCGACACTCTTGCAAGCCAAGGAACCCTAGGGCCGATTTCTATCCTTCCTCCCTCTCTCTCAAGATCATATTCTTGCTATTTGGTGTTTGTAAGCCATTAGAGGAGTGACAATTGTGACTCTAAGCTCCAAGAAGAAGAAGTATCAAGCAAGTAATTCAAGGTATTCTTTGAGATCTGATTTCATATGATTAGATTCAATATATTACATTAGATCTAGTATTGCAAGTCTTGGATTCAATGCATGTTCAATTAGAGAAACCTAGATCCAAGCAATTAGGGTTTGCATGTGCACATAGGAAAGTTCTTATGGCTCAAACCCATCATAATAAGATCCACCGGATGAGTCTTGGCTTTGCATCTTTCTTTGTCATCAAGTACTTGAGAGCCGCATGATCCGAATACACTATAACTTTGGTGCCAAGTAGGTATTGTCGAAACTTCTCCAAAGCGAACATTATGGCTAATAGCTCCTTCTCCGTGGTAGAGTAGTTGCTTTGAGCATTGTCTAGTGTCCTTGATGCATAATAGATCACGTGGGAGGCTCTTCCATTCTTTTGACCCAAAACGGCGCCGATAGCATAATTGCTTGCATCACACATGATCTCGAAAGGGAGATCCCAATTCGGTGCTTGTATGATGGGGGCGGATGTAAGCAATTCCTTGAGCTTGTCGAAAGTTTCTTTGCACGCCTCATTGAACTCGAAATCGGTCTCCTTTTGCAAGAGTTGGCACATTGGTCTTGTTATCTTTGAAAAGTCCTTGATGAATCGTCGGTAGAAACCTGCATGGCCCAAAAAAGAACGAACTTCCCGAACACAAGTCGGGTAAGGTAAGCTTTGAATAACATCGATCTTGGCCTTATCTACCTCAATTCCTTTTTCAGACACAATGTGACCCAAAATGAGACCTTGACTCACCATGAAATGACATTTCTCAAAGTTTAAAACCAAAATTGTTTCAATGCATCTTTTCAAAATTTTGGTGAGATTGGTCAAACATTCTTGAAACGAGTTCCCATATACCGTAAAGTCATCCATAAAAACCTCAATTATGTTTTCGACATATTCGGAAAAGATACTAACCATGCAACGTTGGAAAGTGGCTGGGGCGTTACACAATCCAAATGGCATTCTCCGGTATGCGAAAGTGCCAAATGGACATGTAAATGTTGTCTTTTCTTGGTCTTCCGGTGCCACCGGGATTTGGTGAAAACCGGAGTACCCGTCTAGACAACAATAGTGAGATTTCCCGGCCAACCTTTCTAACATTTGGTCGATGAAAGGCAATGGAAAATGATCCTTTCTTGTGCTTGCATTGAGTTTGCGGTAGTCAATACATACTCTCCACCCGTTTTGCACACGGGTGGGGACCATCATACCTTTGTTGTTCTCGACCACCGTGATTCCCGTCTTCTTGGGAACGACTTGCATCGGGCTCACCCATTTGCTATCCGAGATTGGATAGATCATCCCCGCATCAAGTAGCTTCAAAATCTCTTTCTTTACAACTTCCATCATAGGCGGGTTCAACCTTCTTTGCGCATCCCGACTCGGCTTGCATTCATCCTCCATCAAGATTTTGTCCATACAAGTGGAGGGACTCAAACCTTTGATATCCGCAATCGTCCAACCCATGGCTTCCTTGTGTTCCTTCAACACCTTGAGGAGTTGCTCTTCCTCAAATTCGGTTAGATGAGTCGAAATGATAACCGGAAGAGTCTCATTCTTGCCCAAGTAAGCATACTTCAAATGTTGAGGTAGGACCTTTAATTCCAATTCGGGTGGTTGAACAAGGGATGGAGACAACTTCGTATGGGTTGGGGTCAACTCAATTTGCTTGACATCAAATCTTGTGGATTTCTTCACCTCTAAATTATTGACCAACTTCTCAACCTCCGGATCCAAGGAATAAAACTTTAATTGCTCGACTAGCTTCCCAAAATCAAATCCTTTGCTTAAAATCATTTCCAACACATCGCCATTAGACAACTCGAACAATTCTTGGGTCAGTGGCTCAACAACATCTACAAAGTACATAGATGAAACGTCACTAGGATATCTCATAGCATCATAGATATTAAAGCTTATTGTTTCACCATCAAACTCCATTGTCAAACTTCCCGCATATACATCAATCTTTGTTCTAGCCGTTTTCAAAAACGGTCTCCCAGGCAAGATTAAAGCCGATTTGGAGGACACTTGCTCATCTAGATCAATCACATAGAAATCCGCCGGGAAGACCAATTGGTTCACTTGCACCAGGACATCTTCCAAAACACCTCTAGGAAAGACACTTGATTTATCCGCAAGAGAGATTATGACACCGGTTTCACTTAAGGGTCCGACATTCAATGATTCATACACCGAATAGGGCATGACATTGATAGAGGCACCAAGATCAAGCATAGCACTACTAAAAGTGACATCTCTAATCTTGCAAGGGACCGTGAACATTCCGGGATCTTTGCATTTGGGTGGAAGTTTCCTTTGTAAAACCGCGGATGCGTTTTCATTCATCAAAATTTTCTCATTCCCCTTCAACTTCCTCTTGTTGGTACAAAGTTCTTTTAAAAACTTTGCATATCTCGGGATTTGCTTGATTGCATCAAGTAGAGGGATGTTTACTTCCACCTTTCGAAAGGTGTCCAAAATCTCTTTCTCCTCCATGTTATTTTTCGAAGTCGCAAGTCGGGAGGGGAATGGCAGTTGAGTAGCTATGGGTGTTACTAGAGGGGTAGTCTTCTTTGGAACTCCGACTTGTGCATCGTTCTTGACTATAGGTTCTTCAACGGGAATAACTTCTATTTCTTCCTCTTCATCTCTTGGCTTCTTCTTTGAACTACTCTCTCCGGCTTGTTTGCCACTTCTCAAGGCCACCACATTGACATTTGGGTTCTTTTCGGTTTGAGAAGGCAATTTCCCACGGGACTCCAACTTGCTTATGGATGTAACTATATCTCCCATTTGTGCTTCAAGGTTGGAGATACTAGTTCTTGTCTCTTTTTGGAATTGTTGGGTACTAGTGGCTAAGGATTTGACAATGTCTTCAAGAGACATTCCGGAGCTACTTGGTTGGGATTGAGGAGGTTGTTGGTGATGTGGAGGGTGTGGTTTGGATTGATAGTGTGGTTGTGGATGTTGGTAGTGAGGTTGTGGTGGTGGATAGGATGGTCTTGTTGGATATAGTGTCTAAGTCCATAACTTTATTTGGTATGTACTTGACCCGACCCGGCATGGTCCATTTGGGTTGCATGGCATTGCAATACTTGGATAGACTAAATGAGAGAATAAGGCACTTATCATTATTAATATATTATAAGTTCTAATATATTAATAATAGTATTATTTAATTAGTATTGATCAAGTATTAATCTAGGATTAATTTGGTGATCAAAGTGAGACTAATTAAATATATAGGGTTGATTATGACAATCATCAATTCTTTTATGGTGGATTAATGATCCATGGTTTATGGGTTATGGATGTAACCAAATGGAGCTCCATGGATAGTCCATGGGAGTTACAAATCCATGGGTCATGGGAAATCAAGAGTCATGACAATTAAGGGCATTCATGTGTAAACCCTAATTGTGACAACACTATAAAAGGAACCCTATGGCTAGCAAAATGGTGACCTAGTAGAGCTAGTGTACATAGTGTTACTAGAGAGGGCATAACCAAATTTGAGTGCTAGAAGTATTCTCTCAAGTTATTCCAAGTCTTGTGGTGTTGTGTGAAGCATTTGAGGCACAACATTTGGGGTGCTAGGCTCACAAAGTCTTGAAGGAATCCAAGCAACAACAAGGTATGTATTTCTACTAGTTTTAGGTTTTATGTAATCCCCATGCCATGCTAGTTAGGAAATAACCTTGAAAAAGAAATTTGCATGTATATAGAGAAAACATAGATTCAAGGTTATTAGGGTTGCATGTACACTTAGGAAGTGTTAGAATGCTCAAAAACCCATCAGTGGTATCAGAGCCTAAGATTGTTTTTTGTATACTTGATGCAAAACTGCTTAAAAATCGAAAATTCTGCACTCTGACGACTGTACTCGCCGAGTCCATGGGGAGGACTCGCCGAGTCCATGAACAAATTCATTCTACTCGCCGAGTAGAACAATGCACTCGGCGAGTAGGAGCGTGCTGGGCAGTTTTTTCGAGTTTTGTTGCTGGAAATGGATTAAGATCATTATCCCAATCTGTTTTGGACTTGTAAAATCTGTTTTTCAAAATGATAATGATTATGTTAACCCATTTTACATGACTTTTATCAATTTTCAAGTATTGTATATGTTTATATGATTTCTTGAAATTGCTTGACATGAATTTGTGTTCTTATGAGTTTTTAGAAGATCATAGGAATTATGTGTAACCACCATGTGTGTTTAATTCATGATCTTAATGGCTATGATGGTGTCCATAACTTGTCCTCAAGTTATGGATAACCAAAAGTCACTTCCTTTAATTGTGATTAAAGAACTAAAGAGGTTTCATAAAATGAAGAGTCTTCATTTTTATGAACCATTAAAACTCATAAGTTACAAATTGAAGAGACTTGGAATAGTTTCAAATCTTGCCCTCAAGTTTTGGAATTTGAAAATTCTTATACTTTAATACTTTAATTCCAAATTAAACCTTAGATTTTTAAAAAGTTTAAAAATCAACACTTATACTATTATTATAATTTTATTATATAGATATGTATAAGAATATGTCATTCTTACCGTTAGTAGGCCTCATTCACGAAGCCGGTCTATAAGGGGGGTATAAGGTTGTTGCCTATAAAATGGTGACTTAATGGGTGTCCACTCTCACCCACCGCTTCCTTGATCGGTGGAGGGTCGTTAGCCGAACGGGTAGGATACGACTTTAAATACTCGTTAAAAGTATAATGAATTATAAAGTAACTATACATTATAAATTCCCAATCTTAGTTACTTTAGGAAAATGTGAAATTGGTGCTAGCCCATAAAATTACACTTTGTACCTTACCAAGTCGTTAGTGGAGCGTGTGTGGTTAACCGGCACACTAACATGGACTAGTAAGAGTGGCAAAGGGTAACTTGACCTTATTATAGATCGGTGGAGCGTGTGTGGTTAACCGGCACATCGATTAGGTAATATTGTTGAGGGTACCAAGTAAATTTGTATGGTTATTCACACCTTGTTTGTGATCCTCGGCATCCCAGTCACAAACTTGAGAGGGCACAATCGAGATTCAAACATGCCATTGAAAAGTTCAATGTATCTCAAAAGATCTAGGAGTTTCAAAACCAATAAAACCTAATAATAAAATATTTCGTTCTTATGGTGGAAATTGGTAAATCGTCATTTACCTACCTTCAAATATTTTATAGTATGGATTACGGGATCCCTCTTCCAACTATAAATAGTTTGTTGGATCCTAGCCTTAATATTTCATTTGGGTGAATTATTAAGGATTCCTAATCTAATGAAACTTGTCTTTCTTTCCTTTCAGATGTCTTCCAACAATGCTTCTGGCTCAAACCCAACAGGCTCCTTTTCCCTTATGAACTTGTGTGGTAAAGTCATCTTTGATGGATCCAATTTTAATGAGTGGATCAGAAACATCAGAATGATTACCCGCTATGAGGACAAAGAATATGTCCCCGATAGGGAGCTTAAGGTTGTGAGTGAAGCCACTGCTACTCCTGAAGAGTTTGTAGAGTTTGTTGCACATGAAAAGGATGCTACTAAAGTAGCATGCATCATAATGGCCACCATGACTCCTGAACTTCAAAAATCCTATGAAGATTTCTACCCCTATGAGATGCACCTGGATCTGATGGAAAGGTACCATCAGAGCGCGCGTCAGGAGAGGTATGAAATCATCTCCTCCATGATAACCGCAAGGATGAAGGATGGTGAACCCATCACCGGTCACTTGCAGAAAATGCAAAGGTTCGTTGACCGGTTGCTGAAGCTAAATGTTGACTTTCCTGAGGAAATGGCGATTGACATCATTCTCCATTCCTTACCTCCAAGTTATGATCAGTTTCGTATGACTTATCATATGAACAAGGAGGAAGTCACACTTAGCAAACTTCAAGGACTCTTAAGGACAGCTGAAAATGGCCTTAAGGGTAAAGCGGTTGCTACTTCTACTCCTTCAATAGCCCCTGTTCTGGCTATTGGGCAGGGAAAGGGTAAGAAGAGGAAAAACCCTTCGAAGGGTACCAAGGGTAAGACTCTTGATGGTTCCTCTTCAAGTGGGACAAAGAAAGGTCCCATTACTCCTTCTTCAAACCCAAAGGAAGCACAGTGCTTCTATTGCCAGGATAAGGGACACTTCAAGCGAAGCTGCTCCAAATATCTGCAAGATCTAAAGGATGGGAAGGATAAACCCACCCATGCAGGTATTTACACAATATTGTCTAACAACTCATCTAATACTAATTCTTGGGTGCTTGATACAGGGTGTGGTATTCACATTTGTACTGATTTGCAGGCACTAAGAAGAAGTGAGCAAGTGGAGCACGAGAAGATAAACTTAGTCATGGGCAACAGGAAAGCATCACCTGTTACCAAGATAGGAGTTTATTCTTTATTGCTTAATAATGGGTTAATGTTAGATTTGAATAAGTGTTGTTACTCGCCCGAAATGGCGAGAAATATTATTTCCTTTCATGGCTTGTACAAACAAGGTTTTACATTTTCATTTGATAATAAAAATGGTGCTATTAATGTTTATTACAATGATGTATTTTACTTTAAAGCATTACCTTGTGATGGTGTATATGAAGCCGTGAATGTTGTAGACAATCTAGGAAATAATGTGTTGTATATTGATTCTTCAGATAGCTTGGATAAAGCATCCTTGTGGCATTGTCGTCTTGGACATGTTAACAAGAAGCGCATAGGCCAACTCCAAAAGGCTGGGGTCTTGGAATCATTTGACCTCAAATCAGATGATAGTTGCGAGTCTTGTTTACTTGGAAAAATGACAAAGTCACCCTTCACAGGTACTTGTGATAGGGGTGAAGGTTTGTTGGACCTTGTACACACGGATGTGTGTGGGCCCTTCAGAGTTGCTACAAGGGATGCTAATCGCTATTATGTGACTTTTACTGATGATTACAGTAGATATGGATATATTTACTTAATCAAGCATAAGTCAGAAACCTTTGAAAAGTTCAAAGCGTTTAAGCAGGAAGTGGAGAATCAATTGGGCAGGAACATCAAGATGCTCCGATCCGATCGAGGAGGAGAGTATCTTAGCATTGAGTTCCTTGACTATCTTAAGGAATGTGGGATCGTCTCACAATTGACACCTCCCAGAACACCACAGTTGAATGGTGTAGCTGAGAGGCGCAATCGAACCTTGTTGGATATGGTTCGTTCCATGATGAGTCGAGCTTCGTTACCAATCTCTTTCTGGGGGTATGCCTTAGAGACTGTCGCCCATATCCTTAATCTAGTCCCTACTAAAAAGGTTGCCAAAACACCTCACGAGATGTGGACTGGGAAAGTTCCCAATTTGGACCACATCAAGATTTGGGGTTGTGAAGCTTTCGTGAGGCGTGAGACTCATGATAAGCTTGAACCTCGAAGTGAGAGGTGTATTTTCATCGGCTACCCACAGAGATCCTTTGGTTACCACTTCTACAGACCCAGTGACAATGTGGTTTTTGTGGCAAGAAGAGGAGTCTTTCGTGAGAGAGAATTCATAAGCCAAGGGGACAGTGGGAGGCAAATTGACCTTGAAGAGCTTCAAGAGTCAAGTGGTGAAGGAACCTCAAATGCTATCGACCAACCTGAGGAGGAAACTCCTGTTGATCCGATAGATGAGTCTGTACCTCCAAGACGTTCCACTAGGGTGAGGAACACACCTGATTTTTATTATGGTTATCACATCACCACTGAAGGTGATACATTTATTAGTGATAGTACACTAATAGATTTGGATGAACCTAATAATTACAGGGAAGCCATGGCAGGCCCTGAGTCTGCTAAATGGAAGGAGGCTATGGACAACGAGATTCAGTCCATGTATGACAATCAAGTTTGGAACTTGGTTGACAATGTACCAGGTCGTAAGACAGTTGGGTGCAAATGGATCTTCAAGAAGAAGACCGATATGGATGGGAAGGTACATACTTATAAAGCGCGACTGGTTGCGAAGGGCTTTACTCAAACTCCGGGAGTTGACTATGATGAGACCTTCTCACCAGTAGCTAAGATTAAGTCTATTAGAGTATTGTTAGCCATAGCTGCATTTCATGATTATGAAATATGGCAAATGGATGTCAAAACCGCTTTCCTTAATGGAATGTTGGCTGAGGATGTTTACATGGCTCAACCAGAGGGTTTTGTCGATACAAGATACCCTAATAGAGTGTGTAAGCTTGATAAATCCATTTATGGATTGAAACAAGCATCTCGCAGATGGAATCTTTGCTTTGATGAGAAAGTCAAAGAGTTTGGCTTTTCTAGGAGTGAGGATGAGTCTTGTGTGTATGTCAGGGCTAGTGGGAGCATAGTTAGCTTCTTGGTGTTGTATGTGGATGACATACTTCTCATAGGAAACGACGTCCCAACCTTGCAGGAGTTTAAGTCCTGGCTTGGGAAGTGTTTCGCTATGAAGGACCTTGGGGAAGCTGCCTATATCCTAGGGATAAGGATATTGAGAGATAGGAGTAAGAGACTAATTGGACTTAGTCAAAGTAATTATGTGGATAAGGTACTGAAGAGGTTCAGTATGCAAGATTCCAAGAAAGGAGAATTACCAATCCAGAGTAATGCCAAGCTAAGTAAGACTCAGAGTCCGAGTACAGAGGCTGAGATAGCTGAGATGAGTCATATACCATATGCTTCCGCTGTGGGCTCGATCATGTATGCTATGACTTGTACTCGCCCTGATGTGGCCTTTGCTTTGAGCATGGTCAGTAGATATCAAGGGAACCCTGGCAAGGAACACTGGACAACGGTAAAGAACATTCTCAAGTATCTGCGGAGGAATAAGGATTGGGTCCTTACCCTCGGAGGCAGTGATGACTTGAGAGTGGAAGGATATAGCGATGCTAGCTTCCAGACTGATAGGGATAATTTCCGCTCTCAGTCAGGCTGGATCTTTATCCTAAATGGAGGGGCAATTACTTGGAAAAGTTCCAAGCAGGAGACAGTAGCTGATTCTACTTGTGAATCAGAGTACATAGCAGCAAATGAAGCAGCTAAGGAGGCGATATGGCTAAAGAACTTCATCGGAGACCTTGGAGTTGTACCAGCTATAAAAGAGCCAATGGAAATTTTCTGTGACAGCGAAAGTGCGGTTGCTTTGACTAAGGAACCAAGAGATCACGGGAGATCTAGGCACATTGACAGAAAATACCATTTCATCAGACATCGAATAGAAGAAGGACTCCTCGTGGCTAAGAGGGTATCATCAAATGAGAACCCGGCAGATCCCCTCACGAAGGGACTGAGCAGGGTTAAGCATTTACAGCATGCGAGGCGCATTGGGCTGAGGGATGATATTAGTTTCAATAATTAGATTCCTGAAACTTGTAAAATGTAATTGACATTTGATGATAAATAAAAGTTGTTATTTATTTATGAGTAAGGTGTTACTATCTTGTGTTGATTGTTTACTATGTTTCAATTTTGCATGTTTTTACTTCCAGAATAATTATGTAATTATTCAAACCATCCACAGTCAGTCAAACTTTGGAAGTAAGTATTGATTTAAGACTGTCATGAATTTGGCTTGTATGATTTGTCTAAAAGTGCTTTGGACAATACAATGGTTGCTACAACATTCATGAGTACTCATAAGGGCTGAGAATTGGATCCAACCCACGCTCACTTGCATCACTTCATGGAATTTATCTCGAGTGATCGTGAGACGGTAATATCATATAAATCTTCAAACCTAGAGATATGAGTTGTTGACTATGAGTTGGTTATTCATTGATTGCACGAAAACGCATTGGTAACTCGATGTCATAAAACGTGCCTTTGTGAATAATTCAACAAGTAGTTAGTACAAGCATATCAGTCGAAGTTTATCTGTTCCTTCTAGAAATAGAAGCGATATCTGGGCCCCTCGATGATTTGGTTTTGACTTATGTACCGGGCCCGGTCAGAACCTAATTGATGTGTTCAATTTAGTTCTATGTCGAAACAAATCAGAGATCGAGAAACAAATGCTGGACAATAAGTAAGACCATGTTCCATGTGTTTGTCCGGCTGATATCATGAGAACGGAGGATTATATGATCACTTATCTTAAATGGCGTATCATCATCATCTCAGTTCCGAGAGACTTTGAAAGAGCTACGATTGCTAGTCGGATTTTGAAGTCATATTTGCAAATATAGTTATTAGACTTATCCAAGTGGGAGACTGTTGGATATAGTGTCTAAGTCCATAACTTTATTTGGTATGTACTTGACCCGACCCGGCATGGTCCATTTGGGTTGCATGGCATTGCAATACTTGGATAGACTAAATGAGAGAATAAGGCACTTATCATTATTAATATATTATAAGTTCTAATATATTAATAATAGTATTATTTAATTAGTATTGATCAAGTATTAATCTAGGATTAATTTGGTGATCAAAGTGAGACTAATTAAATATATAGGGTTGATTATGACAATCATCAATTCTTTTATGGTGGATTAATGATCCATGGTTTATGGGTTATGGATGTAACCAAATGGAGCTCCATGGATAGTCCATGGGAGTTATAAATCCATGGGTCATGGGAAATCAAGAGTCATGACAATTAAGGGCATTCATGTGTAAACCCTAATTGTGACAACACTATAAAAGGAACCCTATGGCTAGCAAAATGGTGACCTAGTAGAGCTAGTGTACATAGTGTTACTAGAGAGGGCATAACCAAATTTGAGTGCTAGAAGTATTCTCTCAAGTTATTCCAAGTCTTGTGGTGTTGTGTGAAGCATTTGAGGCACAACATTTGGGGTGCTAGGCTCACAAAGTCTTGAAGGAATCCAAGCAACAACAAGGTATGTATTTCTACTAGTTTTATGTTTTATGTAATCCCCATGCCATGCTAGTTAGGAAATAACCTTGAAAAAGAAATTTGCATGTATATAGAGAAAACATAGATTCAAGGTTATTAGGGTTGCATGTACACTTAGGAAGTGTTAGAATGCTCAAAAACCCATCAGGTCTAACCAATGCATTTTGAGGCAATGGTCTTAGGTTGTAGTTCATGTTGGGATTTGGCTTCCAACTTGAATTATATGCATTTTGGTAACCGGATGGCTTGTTATGATAGTTTTGGAACTCTCCCGTGGCATTTACATGTTCCACATCTTCTTGGAGAATGGGACACATATCCGTAGGATGTCCCATTGTTGCACATATTCCACAAACCATCACTTGTGGAGTTTGTCCCATGGCTAGCTTTTGGACAACGGAAGTTAGATCTTTGATTTGAGACTCGAGGCTTGATGTTCCCACCTCATTGACTTTTTGTTGAGTTTCTCTCTTCATATCTTGGCGCGGGCCAAAGTGTTGGGAATTTGCGGCTATGGTGTTGAAAAGTTGTCTTGTTTGTTGTGGAGTTTTACTAAAGACATCACCACCACTTGAGGCATCGACTAGTCTTCTCTCCATTGGCAACAATCCCTCATAGAAGTGTTGAATGAGGAGTTGTTCCGGAATTTGGTGTTGTGGGCAACTATAGCACAAGTTGTTGAACCTCTCCCAATAATCATGAAAAGTCTCATTTTGACCTTGGCGGATTCCACAAATCTCATTTCTAAGACTTGAGACTCTTGAAGCGGGATAGAACTTATCAAGAAAAGCTCTTACCATGTCGGTCCATGAGTTGATTGACCCCGGAGGAAGATAGAATAACCAATCTTTTGCTCTATCGGCCAATGAAAAGGGGAATGCCCTTAGCTTGATTTGGTCATCGGTTGACCCTTGTGGCTTCATACTAGTGCAAATAATGTGGAACATCTTCAAGTGCTTATGCGGGTCTTCGTTTCCAATCCATGAAAAATCGGGAGGTGATGGACTAAACTTGACTTCAATTCCGAACCTCCTTCCAAAACCGGGTAATTGATGCCGGTTGGAGTTTGTGTAACATCGGTTTCCATCATTTGCCTCAAAGTTCTTTCGGGAACTTCTCCTCCGTCCGCCATTGCAATTGGTTCAATAATGGGTGGATTTTGTTGTAGAGGTGGTGTTTCGGGAATTTCTTGGCGAGGGTCGGGACTAGAATCGGGTTCCGTATCGCTTGATGAAGCGGGTTCAACCTCCGGATCCCCGTGAAGATTAGAAGTTTGACCACGTTCAATTCGTTTTTCCTTCGCCAAATGCCTTGCTTCTTTTTTAATTTATGGGTTGTAAATCAAGTCACCTGTACGCTGAGATCTGGGCATAGAGAAACAAATTGATTAAAAATAAACCAGTCCCCGGCAACGGCGCCAAAATTTGGTGGTTGTCGAGGCCAACAAAATTAATAACCCTAATTATTACACACTAAAATAGTGTATAGTGGTAAAGGGATCGAATCCACGGGGATTGGTTCAATTTAATAACTCTATGAAAAATCTCTTTGTAAAAATACTTGGAAAATGACAATAAATTAAAACTGGGGGTTTTGGTGTTTTGAAATACTTGAAACAAACTAGAATTAACTAAGATTTAAATAGACAATTTCAACAAAAATAAGAGTTTGATGTAAAATCAATAAGAGAAGGATGGTTGACTTAAGGTTCCTCACTTTGACTTTTGATGAACATATCATTAGAATCAAATGGTGCAATACTTGTTTTAAACCCTTAATTTGGCTATAGTAATCCAAGGAGCTTGAGATTACCTAGACTTTTCTTAATTGTTGAAATGGTTAGAGAATCTCATAACAATTTCCTTAGTTAAAGTCACTAATTCCATTAAGCATGTAATTAGTGAAAGTCAACTAGCATTAAGAACCAAAAAAATCACCAAATCCAAGAGGGGTCAAATGCTTTCACCACCATGTTGGAGAAAATGCTTTTATGATTGTGTGAAGTAAAACTAACACAAGAATCACTTGTTGCTTGCTAATTTGAAGATCCTTTACTTAATCAAGAAATTAGCCAACTAATCACCACAAACACATTTAAACTCATGAATAAAAACATGCAAGTAATGATAAGATGTTAAAACACAAAACATTTTCATAAAGATTCAAACACAAATTCATGGATTCTTCAATATTCAACAAAAGTTCAAAGGATTCAACAAAAGTCAACCAAGATTAGTTTAGCCAAGCATGACTAAACTCAAGGAAACAAAGTTAGTTAAGATTGTACCAAACATTTAGCAAGAATTAAGAGATGAAATGGTGAAGTTCTTGAGGGTTCTTGGCCTTCAAAAAATGCTCCAAACTCCAGAGAGAAAGTATCAAAATCGGACCTCCAAGATTATGCTAAAGAGGCACACCAACCTTCCCAATATAGAGCTCTAAGTAAAATCTCGAAATTGCCCTTGTCAGGAATCCAAGCGGGCCGCGGGGAATCTTACGCGGGCCGCGTGACCTCGACGGAAATTTTTGGGCTTCTTCAAGTCTTGGGCCCCCACAGCTAATCCATTGGCCCAGTTCGAATCCAATCTGCTTCTAGCCCATTTCTCTTCAATATTTCTTCAATTTTAGCCCAATTTGTCTCTCCACATCACTCAAAACTTCCGCAAACTCCCCAAACATCGATCTTGCACACTCAAGAATTCTCCCGTGTCTTTCAAATTTAAAGTTCAACACTTCCACGCCTTCAAGCATGAAATCCCCATTTCTCTTCAAGTCCAATCGCCTCCCAAAAATCATGCTCTGCTAGCCTCCAAAAAAATCTGCAATAATGCTCAAGAAACTAGAAAGTACCCGAAATGGTCATCAAAATAACAAAAAGGAAAATATGCATGGAAATTAACTAAAATGCGAATGAAATATGCTAAAATAAACTATAAAAAGAAGTAAATAAAATGAAGCTATCAGACGACCTGAACGCTTGGATTTTCTATTGAACGACGGCCTAAAAACAAGCCTTGTTGCCTTGATTACTCGAACATGTTGCCTTGAATTATCAAACTACGACCCGAAAACTACCCCCGTAGCCTTTTTATTTCTCGAACGATTCTTTGATTTCTAGAACATGTTGCCTTGTTTTCTCGAAAGACGACCCGAAAGCAAGCCATACGAGGACCTAAAAGCAAGCCATGTGGCCTTTTGATATTTTGAAAATGTTGTCTTTGTTTATCGAATGGCGACCTGAAAAACTGGCCGTGTTGCATTGATTCCTTGAACGATGAGCTTAAAACGAGCCACGTTGCCTTGATAAAGGGCCGAGGAAGCAAGACCTCATCCTAAAAAACGATACATGAAAGCCAAAGGATCAAACGAAGAACGCCATGACCCATTAACGACCTCAATCTATATGTTAGTTGGCTAAGGTGCATTCTAAATCCCTTATTATTGATGCATTTGAGGGTATGTCGATAGTAGTTGTAAATTACAGATCCAATAGTGCAGTTTGTATCTTGTACGGAGAAATTATTTCATTTACGAAACCGAAACAAGCATAAGAAAATGAAACAACATGAACTCCTTAGAAAAGCACCCATGCATTGGGGTTCGAATACAACCAAACACCGTCGAAGTCACTATACACGATGCATGCCCATATTAAATGAGTATATGTTGCTCTTTGGACATTTTTGACGTCTTATGAGAAAACAAAGTATAATTGGTGGCCCTAGTAAGCGCAAGTCACCGGCTTAGGTTGTTATGTGTTTTTATCGGAGGTTGCGTCACCGTTGTTGGTGAATTACGGCCCGGTCACCGGGTTTTATTATTGTAAGGTCCTTTATCCTTGTCCAGTTCGTGCCAAACCGACTTCATTTTGGCGAGTTATAGAGAATTATAGCATCTGGGATTTTTCGACTCGGCCAAGACTAGATACGGTCAAGATTAACCGGTGATCAGATGACCCAACCCCATGAAACCTGGCCAAAATCAAATTTTGCTCGACAACTCGAAATCCATGCACATTTCCTCGACCACGAAAGAAATTTTTCTAGGCAAATCAATGATTTCGAACAACTTTCATTCAATGGGTTTTTGCTAAATCGGAAGTACAAGACCACCCGGTGACCAAAGATGACCCAACCCGATGAAAGTTAGCCAAAATCACATCTTGCTCGGTAACTCGAAATCCATGCACATTTTATGGATCCCGAAGGAAAACTTACCTGGAAAATCAATGATTTCGAGCAACTTTCGTTCAATGGGTTTTCGGTAATTCGGAAGTACAGGATCGCCCGGTGACCAAAGATGACACAACGCGGTGAAAGTTAGCCAAAATCGCATTTTGCTCGGTAACTCGAAATCCGTGCACATTTTCTCGATCATGAAAGAAATTTTGCCGTGTAAATCAAGGTTTCCGAGCAGCTTTCATTCAATGGTTTTTTGCTAATTCGGAAGTACAAGACAACCCGGTGACCAATGACGACCCAACCCGATGAAAGTTAGCCAAAATCACATCTTGATCGGTAACTCGAAATCCGTGCACATTTTCTCGATCACGAAAGAAAATTTACCAGGTAAATCAATGATTTCGAGCAACTTTCATTGAATGGGTTTTTGCCAATTCGAAAGTTAAAATTCGGTAGTGTGTGTGTACAAGTGTCGAAGCTGCGGTCCCCGGGTAATTACGGACCAAAAACAAATTTTTTTTATTGAAACATACATTATTCGTGTTAATAAAGAGCCACGCAAAATTTCGTCAAAATCCGACTTAATTTGAGGGAGTTATGGACGTTTTTGCAAAAATTATGCATCCTGGGGGAAATCAATGTCTGTTCCTGTCACCAAGCTCTTTGTGCAATATGTAAATATAGGGTTGGGGTGGGAGTGACGCCCCACAGGCGCCCCGAAGGTGGTCGGGCGACCAGCGACGTCGAGGCTGTTACGACCAAGGGCAAGCCAAGGAGGCAAGGCCATCGGCCAAGCTCACAGGTGATATCCAAGTCGTGATTTGCGTTTGCTTGGTGAAACGAGATCGCGACCAGCCACTCCTCGACGAGATTCTCGCAACCGACCCATTTTCACCGATGAAAAACCTGATCGCGACCAAAATTGCCCCACGTCGTGCTAGTTGCAAAAAATTATGCATCCAATGGGAAATCAATGTCTGTTCCTGTCACCAAGCTCTTTGTGCAATATGTATATATAGGGGGGACCATGGAGACCGAAGCCACCAGCGAGCATCGAAAAGGCAAGCCCCAAGACCCATGAATGAATCCCACCCCCCAACACGTTGCCTTGATTGCTCGAACGACGACCCAAAAACTAGCCCTGTTGCCTTGATTCCTCGAACATGTTGCCTTAATTTGTCGAACGATGACCTAATGACTAGCATTGTTGCCTTGATTTGTTGAACGACGGCCTTGAAACTAGCCCTGTTGCCTTGTTTCCTTGAATTTGTTGCCTTGATTTTTTGAATGATGCCCTGATGACTAGCATTGTTGCCTTGATTTGTCGAACGACAACTTGAAACTAGCCGTGTTGCCTTGTTTCCTTGAACTTGTTGCCTTGATTTTTTGAATGATGACCTGAAAAGTAGCCTCTTGGAGAATCGGGGAGCCATCCGCGTTGCCTTGATTGCTCGAATGACGACCCAAAAGCTAGCCTTGTTGCCTTGATTCCTCGAACATGTTGCCTTAATTTTGTCGAACGATGACCTGATGACTAGCATTGTTCCCTAGATTTTTTGAACGACGACCTTGAAACTAGCCCTATTGCCTTGAGCTTGTTGCCTTGATTTTTTGAACGATGACCTGAAGACTAGCCTCTTGGAGAACTGGGGAGCTATCCACATTGCCTTGAGGTATATATTGGGGGGACCATAGACACGAAAAAACCACCGAGCATCGATAAGGCAAGCCCCAAGACCCATGAAAGAAGCCCACCCCCAACATGTTACCTTGGTTGCTCGAACGACAACTGGAAAACATGCCATGTTGCCTTGATTACTCGAACTTGTTGCATTAATTTTTCGAACGATGACCTGGTGACAAGCCCTGCTGCCTAGATTTGTCGAACGATGGCCTTGAAAGATGCCTCCCCCAACACGTTGCCTTGTTAACTAGTTCCATGTTGCCTTGATTTGTCCAACACGTTGCCTTGATATGTCGAACGATGTCCTAAAAACTAGCCCCGTTCCCTTTATTTCTTGAACGACGACCTGGAAACTAGCCTCGTTACCTTGATTGCTGGAACACGTTGCCTTGTTATCTCTAACGACGACCTGGAAACTTGCATCGTTGCCCTGAATACTCGAACACGTTGCATTGAAAACATGCCATGATGACCTCAAAACTAGCATCGCTGCCTTGATTTCTTGAACGATGACCGGAAAACTAGCCACGGTGCCTTGATTTCCCCCGACGTCGTGCACATACTAAAAAATATGCATCCTCGGGGAAATCAGTGTCTGTTGCCTTGATTTCTTGAACATGTTGGCTTGATTTTTAGAATGATGACCTGAAAACTAGCCTTGCGGCCTTGAATTCTAGGACATGTTGTCTTGATATCTCAAACGGAAGCCTGATTGCTATCCCCATTGCCTTGATGTATATATAGGGGGACCATGGCGACGAAGCCACCATCGAGCACCGACAAGGCAAGCCCAATGAACCGTGAACGAAGCCCACCCCAACATGTTGCCTTGTTTGCTCGAACGATGACGTGAAAACTAGCCTTGTTGCCTTGATTATTCGAACTTGTTGCTTAGATATATTGAACGATGACCTTGAAACTAGGCCTGTTGCCTTTATTGTTGTTGCCTTGATTTTTAGAATGATGACCTGAAAACTAGCCTTGTAGCCTTGGTTTCTAGAACATGATGTCTTGGTATCTCGAATGACGAGCGGAGAGCAATGCCCATTGCCTAGATTTTTCGAACGAAGACCTGAAAAGCTAGCCATGTTGCCTTGATATCTCGAACCTGATGGCTTGGTTTTTCGAATGAAGGACTTAAAATTTGCCCCGTTGCCTTGATTTCACGAACGATGCTTCGGTTTAAGTAAAATGTTGGCGGCCTTTTTCGGACGACGGCTGAAGGCTGGCGTGTTGCCTTGATTTGACGAACGGTGTCCTAAAATCTTCCCTCGTTGCCATGACTTTTAAAACATGTTGTCTTGATTTTCTTAAACAACAACCTTAAAACTATCCCCGATGCCTTGATTTACGGAACGAAGACAAGAAAACTAGCCTTGTTGCCTTGAAACCTCGAACATGTTTCCTTGGTTTTTCGACGGACTAACTGAAAACCAGCACCGTTGCCTAGATTTATGGAACGCCTTTGATTTCTACAACATGTTGTCCGTGTTTCTAGAACGACGACCTGAACGCTTGGATTTTTTATTGAACGACGGCCTGAAAACAAGCCTTGTTGCCTTGATTACTCGAACATGTTGCCTTGAATTATCAAACTACGACCCGAAAACTACCCCCGTAGCCTTTTTATTTCTCGAACGATTCTTTGATTTCTAGAACATGTTGCCTTGTTTTCTCGAAAGACGACCCGAAAGCAAGCCATACGAGGACCTAAAAGCAAGCCATGTGGCCTTTTGATATTTTGAAAATGTTGTCTTTGTTTATCGAATGGCGACCTGAAAAACTGGCCGTGTTGCATTGATTCCTTGAACGATAAGCTTAAAACGAGCCACGTTGCCTTGATAAAGGGCCGAGGAAGCAAGACCTCATCCTAAAAAACGATACATGAAAGCCAAAGGATCAAACGAAGAACGCCATGACCCATTAACGACCTCAATCTATATGTTAGTTGGCTAAGGTGCATTCTAAATCCCTTATTATTGATGCATTTGAGGGTATGTCGATAGTAGTTGTAAATTACAGATCCAATAGTGCAGTTTGTATCTTGTACGGAGAAATTATTTCATTTACGAAACCGAAACAAGCATAAGAAAATGAAACAACATGAACTCCTTAGAAAAGCACCCATGCATTGGGGTTCGAATACAACCAAACATCGTCGAAGTCACTATACACGATGCATGCCCATATTAAATGAGTATATGTTGCTCTTTGGACATTTTTGACGTCTTATGAGAAAACAAAGTATAATTGGTGGCCCTAGTAAGCGCAAGTCACCGGCTTAGGTTGTTATGTGTTTTTATCGGAGGTTGCGTCACCGTTGTTGGTGAATTACGGCCCGGTCACCGGGTTTTATTATTGTAAGGTCCTTTATCCTTGTCCAGTTCGTGCCAAACCGACTTCATTTTGGCGAGTTATAGAGAATTATAGCATCTGGGATTTTTCGACTCGGCCAAGACTAGATACGGTCAAGATTAACCGGTGATCAGATGACCCAACCCCATGAAACCTGGCCAAAATCAAATTTTGCTCGACAACTCGAAATCCATGCACATTTCCTCGACCACGAAAGAAATTTTTCTAGGCAAATCAATGATTTCGAACAACTTTCATTCAATGGGTTTTTGCTAAATCGGAAGTACAAGACCACCCGGTGACCAAAGATGACCCAACCCGATGAAAGTTAGCCAAAATCACATCTTGCTCGGTAACTCGAAATCCATGCACATTTTATGGATCCCGAAGGAAAACTTACCTGGAAAATCAATGATTTCGAGCAACTTTCGTTCAATGGGTTTTCGGTAATTCGGAAGTACAGGATCGCCCGGTGACCAAAGATGACACAACGCGGTGAAAGTTAGCCAAAATCGCATTTTGCTCGGTAACTCGAAATCCGTGCACATTTTCTCGATCATGAAAGAAATTTTGCCGTGTAAATCAAGGTTTCCGAGCAGCTTTCATTCAATGGTTTTTTGCTAATTCGGAAGTACAAGACAACCCGGTGACCAATGACGACCCAACCCGATGAAAGTTAGCCAAAATCACATCTTGATCGGTAACTCGAAATCCGTGCACATTTTCTCGATCACGAAAGAAAATTTACCAGGTAAATCAATGATTTCGAGCAACTTTCATTGAATGGGTTTTTGCCAATTCGAAAGTTAAAATTCGGTAGTGTGTGTGTACAAGTGTCGAAGCTGCGGTCCCCGGGTAATTACGGACCAAAAACAAATTTTTTTTATTGAAACATACATTATTCGTGTTAATAAAGAGCCATGCAAAATTTCGTCAAAATCCGACTTAATTTGAGGGAGTTATGGACGTTTTTGCAAAAATTATGCATCCTGGGGGAAATCAATGTCTGTTCCTGTCACCAAGCTCTTTGTGCAATATGTAAATATAGGGTTGGGGTGGGAGTGACGCCCCACAGGCGCCCCGAAGGTGGTCGGGCGACCAGCGACGTCGAGGCTGTTACGACCAAGGGCAAGCCAAGGAGGCAAGGCCATCGGCCAAGCTCACAGGTGATATCCAAGTCGTGATTTGCGTTTGCTTGGTGAAACGAGATCGCGACCAGCCACTCCTCGACGAGATTCTCGCAACCGACCCATTTTCACCGATGAAAAACCTGATCGCGACCAAAATTGCCCCACGTCGTGCTAGTTGCAAAAAATTATGCATCCAATGGGAAATCAATGTCTGTTCCTGTCACCAAGCTCTTTGTGCAATATGTATATATAGGGGGGACCATGGAGACCGAAGCCACCAGCGAGCATCGAAAAGGCAAGCCCCAAGACCCATGAATGAATCCCACCCCCCAACACGTTGCCTTGATTGCTCGAACGACGACCCAAAAACTAGCCTTGTTGCCTTGATTCCTCGAACATGTTGCCTTAATTTGTCGAACGATGACCTGATGACTAGCATTGTTGCCTTGATTTGTTGAACGACGGCCTTGAAACTAGCCCTGTTGCCTTGTTTCCTTGAATTTGTTGCCTTGATTTTTTGAATGATGCCCTGATGACTAGCATTGTTGCCTTGATTTGTCGAACGACAACTTGAAACTAGCCGTGTTGCCTTGTTTCCTTGAACTTGTTGCCTTGATTTTTTGAATGATGACCTGAAAAGTAGCCTCTTGGAGAATCGGGGAGCCATCCGCGTTGCCTTGATTGCTCGAATGACGACCCAAAAGCTAGCCTTGTTGCCTTGATTCCTCGAACATGTTGCCTTAATTTTGTCGAACGATGACCTGATGACTAGCATTGTTCCCTAGATTTTTTGAACGACGACCTTGAAACTAGCCCTATTGCCTTGAGCTTGTTGCCTTGATTTTTTGAACGATGACCTGAAGACTAGCCTCTTGGAGAACTGGGGAGCTATCCACATTGCCTTGAGGTATATATTGGGGGGACCATAGACACGAAAAAACCACCGAGCACCGATAAGGCAAGCCCCAAGACCCATGAAAGAAGCCCACCCCCAACATGTTACCTTGGTTGCTCGAACGACGACTGGAAAACATGCCATGTTGCCTTGATTACTCGAACTTGTTGCATTAATTTTTCGAACGATGACCTGGTGACAAGCCCTGCTGCCTAGATTTGTCGAACGATGGCCTTGAAAGATGCCTCCCCCAACACGTTGCCTTGTTAACTAGTTCCATGTTGCCTTGATTTGTCCAACACGTTGCCTTGATATGTCGAACGATGTCCTAAAAACTAGCCTCGTTCCCTTTATTTCTTGAACGACGACCTGGAAACTAGCCTCGTTACCTTGATTGCTGGAACACGTTGCCTTGTTATCTCTAACGACGACCTGGAAACTTGCATCGTTGCCCTGAATACTCGAACACGTTGCATTGAAAACATGCCATGATGACCTCAAAACTAGCATCGCTGCCTTGATTTCTTGAACGATGACCGGAAAACTAGCCACGGTGCCTTGATTTCCCCCGACGTCGTGCACATACTAAAAAATATGCATCCTCGGGGAAATCAGTGTCTGTTGCCTTGATTTCTTGAACATGTTGGCTTGATTTTTAGAATGATGACCTGAAAACTAGCCTTGCGGCCTTGAATTCTAGGACATGTTGTCTTGATATCTCAAACGGAAGCCTGATTGCTATCCCCATTGCCTTGATGTATATATAGGGGGACCATGGCGACGAAGCCACCATCGAGCACCGACAAGGCAAGCCCAATGAACCGTGAACGAAGCCCACCCCAACATGTTGCCTTGTTTGCTCGAACGATGACGTGAAAACTAGCCTTGTTGCCTTGATTATTCGAACTTGTTGCTTAGATATATTGAACGATGACCTTGAAACTAGGCCTGTTGCCTTTATTGTTGTTGCCTTGATTTTTAGAATGATGACCTGAAAACTAGCCTTGTAGCCTTGGTTTCTAGAACATGATGTCTTGGTATCTCGAATGACGAGCGGAGAGCAATGCCCATTGCCTAGATTTTTCGAACGAAGACCTGAAAAGCTAGCCATGTTGCCTTGATATCTCGAACCTGATGGCTTGGTTTTTCGAATGAAGGACTTAAAATTTGCCCCGTTGCCTTGATTTCACGAACGATGCTTCGGTTTAAGTAAAATGTTGGCGGCCTTTTTCGGACGACGGCTGAAGGCTGGCGTGTTGCCTTGATTTGACGAACGGTGTCCTAAAATCTTCCCTCGTTGCCATGACTTTTAAAACATGTTGTCTTGATTTTCTTAAACAACAACCTTAAAACTATCCCCGATGCCTTGATTTACGGAACGAAGACAAGAAAACTAGCCTTGTTGCCTTGAAACCTCGAACATGTTTCCTTGGTTTTTCGACGGACTAACTGAAAACCAGCACCGTTGCCTAGATTTATGGAACGCCTTTGATTTCTACAACATGTTGTCCGTGTTTCTCGAACGACGACCTGAACGCTTGGATTTTTTATTGAACGACGGCCTGAAAACAAGCCTTGTTGCCTTGATTACTCGAACATGTTGCCTTGAATTATCAAACTACGACCCGAAAACTACCCCCGTAGCCTTTTTATTTCTCGAACGATTCTTTGATTTCTAGAACATGTTGCCTTGTTTTCTCGAAAGACGACCCGAAAGCAAGCCATACGAGGACCTAAAAGCAAGCCATGTGGCCTTTTGATATTTTGAAAATGTTGTCTTTGTTTATCGAATGGCGACCTGAAAAACTGGCCGTGTTGCATTGATTCCTTGAACGATAAGCTTAAAACGAGCCACGTTGCCTTGATAAAGGGCCGAGGAAGCAAGACCTCATCCTAAAAAACGATACATGAAAGCCAAAGGATCAAACGAAGAACGCCATGACCCATTAACGACCTCAATCTATATGTTAGTTGGCTAAGGTGCATTCTAAATCCCTTATTATTGATGCATTTGAGGGTATGTCGATAGTAGTTGTAAATTACAGATCCAATAGTGCAGTTTGTATCTTGTACGGAGAAATTATTTCATTTACGAAACCGAAACAAGCATAAGAAAATGAAACAACATGAACTCCTTAGAAAAGCACCCATGCATTGGGGTTCGAATACAACCAAACACCGTCGAAGTCACTATACACGATGCATGCCCATATTAAATGAGTATATGTTGCTCTTTGGACATTTTTGACGTCTTATGAGAAAACAAAGTATAATTGGTGGCCCTAGTAAGCGCAAGTCACCGGCTTAGGTTGTTATGTGTTTTTATCGGAGGTTGCGTCACCGTTGGTGAATTACGGCCCGGTCACCGGGTTTTATTATTGTAAGGTCCTTTATCCTTGTCCAGTTCGTGCCAAACCGACTTCATTTTGGCGAGTTATAGAGAATTATAGCATCTGGGATTTTTCGACTCGGCCAAGACTAGATACGGTCAAGATTAACCGGTGATCAGATGACCCAACCCCATGAAACCTGGCCAAAATCAAATTTTGCTCGACAACTCGAAATCCATGCACATTTCCTCGACCACGAAAGAAATTTTTCTAGGCAAATCAATGATTTCGAACAACTTTCATTCAATGGGTTTTTGCTAAATCGGAAGTACAAGACCACCCGGTGACCAAAGATGACCCAACCCGATGAAAGTTAGCCAAAATCACATCTTGCTCGGTAACTCGAAATCCATGCACATTTTATGGATCCCGAAGGAAAACTTACCTGGAAAATCAATGATTTCGAGCAACTTTCGTTCAATGGGTTTTCGGTAATTCGGAAGTACAGGATCGCCCGGTGACCAAAGATGACACAACGCGGTGAAAGTTAGCCAAAATCGCATTTTGCTCGGTAACTCGAAATCCGTGCACATTTTCTCGATCATGAAAGAAATTTTGCCGTGTAAATCAAGGTTTCCGAGCAGCTTTCATTCAATGGTTTTTTGCTAATTCGGAAGTACAAGACAACCCGGTGACCAATGACGACCCAACCCGATGAAAGTTAGCCAAAATCACATCTTGATCGGTAACTCGAAATCCGTGCACATTTTCTCGATCACGAAAGAAAATTTACCAGGTAAATCAATGATTTCGAGCAACTTTCATTGAATGGGTTTTTGCCAATTCGAAAGTTAAAATTCGGTAGTGTGTGTGTACAAGTGTCGAAGCTGCGGTCCCCGGGTAATTACGGACCAAAAACAAATTTTTTTTATTGAAACATACATTATTCGTGTTAATAAAGAGCCACGCAAAATTTCGTCAAAATCCGACTTAATTTGAGGGAGTTATGGACGTTTTTGCAAAAATTATGCATCCTGGGGGAAATCAATGTCTGTTCCTGTCACCAAGCTCTTTGTGCAATATGTAAATATAGGGTTGGGGTGGGAGTGACGCCCCACAGGCGCCCCGAAGGTGGTCGGGCGACCAGCGACGTCGAGGCTGTTACGACCAAGGGCAAGCCAAGGAGGCAAGGCCATCGGCCAAGCTCACAGGTGATATCCAAGTCGTGATTTGCGTTTGCTTGGTGAAACGAGATCGCGACCAGCCACTCCTCGACGAGATTCTCGCAACCGACCCATTTTCACCGATGAAAAACCTGATCGCGACCAAAATTGCCCCACGTCGTGCTAGTTGCAAAAAATTATGCATCCAATGGGAAATCAATGTCTGTTCCTGTCACCAAGCTCTTTGTGCAATATGTATATATAGGGGGGACCATGGAGACCGAAGCCACCAGCGAGCATCGAAAAGGCAAGCCCCAAGACCCATGAATGAATCCCACCCCCCAACACGTTGCCTTGATTGCTCGAACGACGACCCAAAAACTAGCCCTGTTGCCTTGATTCCTCGAACATGTTGCCTTAATTTGTCGAACGATGACCTGATGACTAGCATTGTTGCCTTGATTTGTTGAACGACGGCCTTGAAACTAGCCCTGTTGCCTTGTTTCCTTGAATTTGTTGCCTTGATTTTTTGAATGATGCCCTGATGACTAGCATTGTTGCCTTGATTTGTCGAACGACAACTTGAAACTAGCCGTGTTGCCTTGTTTCCTTGAACTTGTTGCCTTGATTTTTTGAATGATGACCTGAAAAGTAGCCTCTTGGAGAATCGGGGAGCCATCCGCGTTGCCTTGATTGCTCGAATGACGACCCAAAAGCTAGCCTTGTTGCCTTGATTCCTCGAACATGTTGCCTTAATTTTGTCGAACGATGACCTGATGACTAGCATTGTTCCCTAGATTTTTTGAACGACGACCTTGAAACTAGCCCTATTGCCTTGAGCTTGTTGCCTTGATTTTTTGAACGATGACCTGAAGACTAGCCTCTTGGAGAACTGGGGAGCTATCCACATTGCCTTGAGGTATATATTGGGGGGACCATAGACACGAAAAAACCACCGAGCACCGATAAGGCAAGCCCCAAGACCCATGAAAGAAGCCCACCCCCAACATGTTACCTTGGTTGCTCGAACGACGACTGGAAAACATGCCATGTTGCCTTGATTACTCGAACTTGTTGCATTAATTTTTCGAACGATGACCTGGTGACAAGCCCTGCTGCCTAGATTTGTCGAACGATGGCCTTGAAAGATGCCTCCCCCAACACGTTGCCTTGTTAACTAGTTCCATGTTGCCTTGATTTGTCCAACACGTTGCCTTGATATGTCGAACGATGTCCTAAAAACTAGCCCCGTTCCCTTTATTTCTTGAACGACGACCTGGAAACTAGCCTCGTTACCTTGATTGCTGGAACACGTTGCCTTGTTATCTCTAACGACGACCTGGAAACTTGCATCGTTGCCCTGAATACTCGAACACGTTGCATTGAAAACATGCCATGATGACCTCAAAACTAGCATCGCTGCCTTGATTTCTTGAACGATGACCGGAAAACTAGCCACGGTGCCTTGATTTCCCCCGACGTCGTGCACATACTAAAAAATATGCATCCTCGGGGAAATCAGTGTCTGTTGCCTTGATTTCTTGAACATGTTGGCTTGATTTTTAGAATGATGACCTGAAAACTAGCCTTGCGGCCTTGAATTCTAGGACATGTTGTCTTGATATCTCAAACGGAAGCCTGATTGCTATCCCCATTGCCTTGATGTATATATAGGGGGACCATGGCGACGAAGCCACCATCGAGCACCGACAAGGCAAGCCCAATGAACCGAGAACGAAGCCCACCCCAACATGTTGCCTTGTTTGCTCGAACGATGACGTGAAAACTAGCCTTGTTGCCTTGATTATTCGAACTTGTTGCTTAGATATATTGAACGATGACCTTGAAACTAGGCCTGTTGCCTTTATTGTTGTTGCCTTGATTTTTAGAATGATGACCTGAAAACTAGCCTTGTAGCCTTGGTTTCTAGAACATGATGTCTTGGTATCTCGAATGACGAGCGGAGAGCAATGCCCATTGCCTAGATTTTTCGAACGAAGACCTGAAAAGCTAGCCATGTTGCCTTGATATCTCGAACCTGATGGCTTGGTTTTTCGAATGAAGGACTTAAAATTTGCCCCGTTGCCTTGATTTCACGAACGATGCTTCGGTTTAAGTAAAATGTTGGCGGCCTTTTTCGGATGACGGCTGAAGGCTGGCGTGTTGCCTTGATTTGACGAACGGTGTCCTAAAATCTTCCCTCGTTGCCATGACTTTTAAAACATGTTGTCTTGATTTTCTTAAACAACAACCTTAAAACTATCCCCGATGCCTTGATTTACGGAACGAAGACAAGAAAACTAGCCTTGTTGCCTTGAAACCTCGAACATGTTTCCTTGGTTTTTCGACGGACTAACTGAAAACCAGCACCGTTGCCTAGATTTATGGAACGCCTTTGATTTCTACAACATGTTGTCCGTGTTTCTCGAACGACGACCTGAACGCTTGGATTTTTTATTGAACGACGGCCTGAAAACAAGCCTTGTTGCCTTGATTACTCGAACATGTTGCCTTGAATTATCAAACTACGACCCGAAAACTACCCCCGTAGCCTTTTTATTTCTCGAACGATTCTTTGATTTCTAGAACATGTTGCCTTGTTTTCTCGAAAGACGACCCGAAAGCAAGCCATACGAGGACCTAAAAGCAAGCCATGTGGCCTTTTGATATTTTGAAAATGTTGTCTTTGTTTATCGAATGGCGACCTGAAAAACTGGCCGTGTTGCATTGATTCCTTGAACGATAAGCTTAAAACGAGCCACGTTGCCTTGATAAAGGGCCGAGGAAGCAAGACCTCATCCTAAAAAACGATACATGAAAGCCAAAGGATCAAACGAAGAACGCCATGACCCATTAACGACCTCAATCTATATGTTAGTTGGCTAAGGTGCATTCTAAATCCCTTATTATTGATGCATTTGAGGGTATGTCGATAGTAGTTGTAAATTACAGATCCAATAGTGCAGTTTGTATCTTGTACGGAGAAAATATTTCATTTACGAAACCGAAACAAGCATAAGAAAATGAAACAACATGAACTCCTTAGAAAAGCACCCATGCATTGGGGTTCGAATACAACCAAACATCGTCGAAGTCACTATACACGATGCATGCCCATATTAAATGAGTATATGTTGCTCTTTGGACATTTTTGACGTCTTATGAGAAAACAAAGTATAATTGGTGGCCCTAGTAAGCGCAAGTCACCGGCTTAGGTTGTTATGTGTTTTTATCGGAGGTTGCGTCACCGTTGTTGGTGAATTACGGCCCGGTCACCGGGTTTTATTATTGTAAGGTCCTTTATCCTTGTCCAGTTCGTGCCAAACCGACTTCATTTTGGCGAGTTATAGAGAATTATAGCATCTGGGATTTTTCGACTCGGCCAAGACTAGATACGGTCAAGATTAACCGGTGATCAGATGACCCAACCCCATGAAACCTGGCCAAAATCAAATTTTGCTCGACAACTCGAAATCCATGCACATTTCCTCGACCACGAAAGAAATTTTTCTAGGCAAATCAATGATTTCGAACAACTTTCATTCAATGGGTTTTTGCTAAATCGGAAGTACAAGACCACCCGGTGACCAAAGATGACCCAACCCGATGAAAGTTAGCCAAAATCACATCTTGCTCGGTAACTCGAAATCCATGCACATTTTATGGATCCCGAAGGAAAACTTACCTGGAAAATCAATGATTTCGAGCAACTTTCGTTCAATGGGTTTTCGGTAATTCGGAAGTACAGGATCGCCCGGTGACCAAAGATGACACAACGCGGTGAAAGTTAGCCAAAATCGCATTTTGCTCGGTAACTCGAAATCCGTGCACATTTTCTCGATCATGAAAGAAATTTTGCCGTGTAAATCAAGGTTTCCGAGCAGCTTTCATTCAATGGTTTTTTGCTAATTCGGAAGTACAAGACAACCCGGTGACCAATGACGACCCAACCCGATGAAAGTTAGCCAAAATCACATCTTGATCGGTAACTCGAAATCCGTGCACATTTTCTCGATCACGAAAGAAAATTTACCAGGTAAATCAATGATTTCGAGCAACTTTCATTGAATGGGTTTTTGCCAATTCGAAAGTTAAAATTCGGTAGTGTGTGTGTACAAGTGTCGAAGCTGCGGTCCCCGGGTAATTACGGACCAAAAACAAATTTTTTTTATTGAAACATACATTATTCGTGTTAATAAAGAGCCACGCAAAATTTCGTCAAAATCCGACTTAATTTGAGGGAGTTATGGACGTTTTTGCAAAAATTATGCATCCTGGGGGAAATCAATGTCTGTTCCTGTCACCAAGCTCTTTGTGCAATATGTAAATATAGGGTTGGGGTGGGAGTGACGCCCCACAGGCGCCCCGAAGGTGGTCGGGCGACCAGCGACGTCGAGGCTGTTACGACCAAGGGCAAGCCAAGGAGGCAAGGCCATCGGCCAAGCTCACAGGTGATATCCAAGTCGTGATTTGCGTTTGCTTGGTGAAACGAGATCGCGACCAGCCACTCCTCGACGAGATTCTCGCAACCGACCCATTTTCACCGATGAAAAACCTGATCGCGACCAAAATTGCCCCACGTCGTGCTAGTTGCAAAAAATTATGCATCCAATGGGAAATCAATGTCTGTTCCTGTCACCAAGCTCTTTGTGCAATATGTATATATAGGGGGGACCATGGAGACCGAAGCCACCAGCGAGCATCGAAAAGGCAAGCCCCAAGACCCATGAATGAATCCCACCCCCCAACACGTTGCCTTGATTGCTCGAACGACGACCCAAAAACTAGCCCTGTTGCCTTGATTCCTCGAACATGTTGCCTTAATTTGTCGAACGATGACCTGATGACTAGCATTGTTGCCTTGATTTGTTGAACGACGGCCTTGAAACTAGCCCTGTTGCCTTGTTTCCTTGAATTTGTTGCCTTGATTTTTTGAATGATGCCCTGATGACTAGCATTGTTGCCTTGATTTGTCGAACGACAACTTGAAACTAGCCGTGTTGCCTTGTTTCCTTGAACTTGTTGCCTTGATTTTTTGAATGATGACCTGAAAAGTAGCCTCTTGGAGAATCGGGGAGCCATCCGCGTTGCCTTGATTGCTCGAATGACGACCCAAAAGCTAGCCTTGTTGCCTTGATTCCTCGAACATGTTGCCTTAATTTTGTCGAACGATGACCTGATGACTAGCATTGTTCCCTAGATTTTTTGAACGACGACCTTGAAACTAGCCCTATTGCCTTGAGCTTGTTGCCTTGATTTTTTGAACGATGACCTGAAGACTAGCCTCTTGGAGAACTGGGGAGCTATCCACATTGCCTTGAGGTATATATTGGGGGGACCATAGACACGAAAAAACCACCGAGCACCGATAAGGCAAGCCCCAAGACCCATGAAAGAAGCCCACCCCCAACATGTTACCTTGGTTGCTCGAACGACGACTGGAAAACATGCCATGTTGCCTTGATTACTCGAACTTGTTGCATTAATTTTTCGAACGATGACCTGGTGACAAGCCCTGCTGCCTAGATTTGTCGAACGATGGCCTTGAAAGATGCCTCCCCCAACACGTTGCCTTGTTAACTAGTTCCATGTTGCCTTGATTTGTCCAACACGTTGCCTTGATATGTCGAACGATGTCCTAAAAACTAGCCCCGTTCCCTTTATTTCTTGAACGACGACCTGGAAACTAGCCTCGTTACCTTGATTGCTGGAACACGTTGCCTTGTTATCTCTAACGACGACCTGGAAACTTGCATCGTTGCCCTGAATACTCGAACACGTTGCATTGAAAACATGCCATGATGACCTCAAAACTAGCATCGCTGCCTTGATTTCTTGAACGATGACCGGAAAACTAGCCACGGTGCCTTGATTTCCCCCGACGTCGTGCACATACTAAAAAATATGCATCCTCGGGGAAATCAGTGTCTGTTGCCTTGATTTCTTGAACATGTTGGCTTGATTTTTAGAATGATGACCTGAAAACTAGCCTTGCGGCCTTGAATTCTAGGACATGTTGTCTTGATATCTCAAACGGAAGCCTGATTGCTATCCCCATTGCCTTGATGTATATATAGGGGGACCATGGCGACGAAGCCACCATCGAGCACCGACAAGGCAAGCCCAATGAACCGTGAACGAAGCCCACCCCAACATGTTGCCTTGTTTGCTCGAACGATGACGTGAAAACTAGCCTTGTTGCCTTGATTATTCGAACTTGTTGCTTAGATATATTGAACGATGACCTTGAAACTAGGCCTGTTGCCTTTATTGTTGTTGCCTTGATTTTTAGAATGATGACCTGAAAACTAGCCTTGTAGCCTTGGTTTCTAGAACATGATGTCTTGGTATCTCGAATGACGAGCGGAGAGCAATGCCCATTGCCTAGATTTTTCGAACGAAGACCTGAAAAGCTAGCCATGTTGCCTTGATATCTCGAACCTGATGGCTTGGTTTTTCGAATGAAGGACTTAAAATTTGCCCCGTTGCCTTGATTTCACGAACGATGCTTCGGTTTAAGTAAAATGTTGGCGGCCTTTTTCGGATGACGGCTGAAGGCTGGCGTGTTGCCTTGATTTGACGAACGGTGTCCTAAAATCTTCCCTCGTTGCCATGACTTTTAAAACATGTTGTCTTGATTTTCTTAAACAACAACCTTAAAACTATCCCCGATGCCTTGATTTACGGAACGAAGACAAGAAAACTAGCCTTGTTGCCTTGAAACCTCGAACATGTTTCCTTGGTTTTTCGACGGACTAACTGAAAACCAGCACCGTTGCCTAGATTTATGGAACGCCTTTGATTTCTACAACATGTTGTCCGTGTTTCTCGAACGACGACCTGAACGCTTGGATTTTTTATTGAACGACGGCCTGAAAACAAGCCTTGTTGCCTTGATTACTCGAACATGTTGCCTTGAATTATCAAACTACGACCCGAAAACTACCCCCGTAGCCTTTTTATTTCTCGAACGATTCTTTGATTTCTAGAACATGTTGCCTTGTTTTCTCGAAAGACGACCCGAAAGCAAGCCATACGAGGACCTAAAAGCAAGCCATGTGGCCTTTTGATATTTTGAAAATGTTGTCTTTGTTTATCGAATGGCGACCTGAAAAACTGGCCGTGTTGCATTGATTCCTTGAACGATAAGCTTAAAACGAGCCACGTTGCCTTGATAAAGGGCCGAGGAAGCAAGACCTCATCCTAAAAAACGATACATGAAAGCCAAAGGATCAAACGAAGAACGCCATGACCCATTAACGACCTCAATCTATATGTTAGTTGGCTAAGGTGCATTCTAAATCCCTTATTATTGATGCATTTGAGGGTATGTCGATAGTAGTTGTAAATTACAGATCCAATAGTGCAGTTTGTATCTTGTACGGAGAAATTGTTTCATTTACGAAACCGAAACAAGCATAAGAAAATGAAACAACATGAACTCCTTAGAAAAGCACCCATGCATTGGGGTTCGAATACAACCAAACACCGTCGAAGTCACTATACACGATGCATGCCCATATTAAATGAGTATATGTTGCTCTTTGGACATTTTTGACGTCTTATGAGAAAACAAAGTATAATTGGTGGCCCTAGTAAGCGCAAGTCACCGGCTTAGGTTGTTATGTGTTTTTATCGGAGGTTGCGTCACCGTTGTTGGTGAATTACGGCCCGGTCACCGGGTTTTATTATTGTAAGGTCCTTTATCCTTGTCCAGTTCGTGCCAAACCGACTTCATTTTGGCGAGTTATAGAGAATTATAGCATCTGGGATTTTTCGACTCGGCCAAGACTAGATACGGTCAAGATTAACCGGTGATCAGATGACCCAACCCCATGAAACCTGGCCAAAATCAAATTTTGCTCGACAACTCGAAATCCATGCACATTTCCTCGACCACGAAAGAAATTTTTCTAGGCAAATTAATGATTTCGAACAACTTTCATTCAATGGGTTTTTGCTAAATCGGAAGTACAAGACCACCCGGTGACCAAAGATGACCCAACCCGATGAAAGTTAGCCAAAATCACATCTTGCTCGGTAACTCGAAATCCATGCACATTTTATGGATCCCGAAGGAAAACTTACCTGGAAAATCAATGATTTCGAGCAACTTTCGTTCAATGGGTTTTCGGTAATTCGGAAGTACAGGATCGCCCGGTGACCAAAGATGACACAACGCGGTGAAAGTTAGCCAAAATCGCATTTTGCTCGGTAACTCGAAATCCGTGCACATTTTCTCGATCATGAAAGAAATTTTGCCGTGTAAATCAAGGTTTCCGAGCAGCTTTCATTCAATGGTTTTTTGCTAATTCGGAAGTACAAGACAACCCGGTGACCAATGACGACCCAACCCGATGAAAGTTAGCCAAAATCACATCTTGATCGGTAACTCGAAATCCGTGCACATTTTCTCGATCACGAAAGAAAATTTACCAGGTAAATCAATGATTTCGAGCAACTTTCATTGAATGGGTTTTTGCCAATTCGAAAGTTAAAATTCGGTAGTGTGTGTGTACAAGTGTCGAAGCTGCGGTCCCCGGGTAATTACGGACCAAAAACAAATTTTTTTTATTGAAACATACATTATTCGTGTTAATAAAGAGCCACGCAAAATTTCGTCAAAATCCGACTTAATTTGAGGGAGTTATGGACGTTTTTGCAAAAATTATGCATCCTGGGGGAAATCAATGTCTGTTCCTGTCACCAAGCTCTTTGTGCAATATGTAAATATAGGGTTGGGGTGGGAGTGACGCCCCACAGGCGCCCCGAAGGTGGTCGGGCGACCAGCGACGTCGAGGCTGTTACGACCAAGGGCAAGCCAAGGAGGCAAGGCCATCGGCCAAGCTCACAGGTGATATCCAAGTCGTGATTTGCGTTTGCTTGGTGAAACGAGATCGCGACCAGCCACTCCTCGACGAGATTCTCGCAACCGACCCATTTTCACCGATGAAAAACCTGATCGCGACCAAAATTGCCCCACGTCGTGCTAGTTGCAAAAAATTATGCATCCAATGGGAAATCAATGTCTGTTCCTGTCACCAAGCTCTTTGTGCAATATGTATATATAGGGGGGACCATGGAGACCGAAGCCACCAGCGAGCATCGAAAAGGCAAGCCCCAAGACCCATGAATGAATCCCACCCCCCAACACGTTGCCTTGATTGCTCGAACGACGACCCAAAAACTAGCCCTGTTGCCTTGATTCCTCGAACATGTTGCCTTAATTTGTCGAACGATGACCTGATGACTAGCATTGTTGCCTTGATTTGTTGAACGACGGCCTTGAAACTAGCCCTGTTGCCTTGTTTCCTTGAATTTGTTGCCTTGATTTTTTGAATGATGCCCTGATGACTAGCATTGTTGCCTTGATTTGTCGAACGACAACTTGAAACTAGCCGTGTTGCCTTGTTTCCTTGAACTTGTTGCCTTGATTTTTTGAATGATGACCTGAAAAGTAGCCTCTTGGAGAATCGGGGAGCCATCCGCGTTGCCTTGATTGCTCGAATGACGACCCAAAAGCTAGCCTTGTTGCCTTGATTCCTCGAACATGTTGCCTTAATTTTGTCGAACGATGACCTGATGACTAGCATTGTTCCCTAGATTTTTTGAACGACGACCTTGAAACTAGCCCTATTGCCTTGAGCTTGTTGCCTTGATTTTTTGAACGATGACCTGAAGACTAGCCTCTTGGAGAACTGGGGAGCTATCCACATTGCCTTGAGGTATATATTTGGGGGACCATAGACACGAAAAAACCACCGAGCACCGATAAGGCAAGCCCCAAGACCCATGAAAGAAGCCCACCCCCAACATGTTACCTTGGTTGCTCGAACGACGACTGGAAAACATGCCATGTTGCCTTGATTACTCGAACTTGTTGCATTAATTTTTCGAACGATGACCTGGTGACAAGCCCTGCTGCCTAGATTTGTCGAACGATGGCCTTGAAAGATGCCTCCCCCAACACGTTGCCTTGTTAACTAGTTCCATGTTGCCTTGATTTGTCCAACACGTTGCCTTGATATGTCGAACGATGTCCTAAAAACTAGCCCCGTTCCCTTTATTTCTTGAACGACGACCTGGAAACTAGCCCGTTACCTTGATTGCTGGAACACGTTGCCTTGTTATCTCTAACGACGACCTGGAAACTTGCATCGTTGCCCTGAATACTCGAACACGTTGCATTGAAAACATGCCATGATGACCTCAAAACTAGCATCGCTGCCTTGATTTCTTGAACGATGACCGGAAAACTAGCCACGGTGCCTTGATTTCCCCCGACGTCGTGCACATACTAAAAAATATGCATCCTCGGGGAAATCAGTGTCTGTTGCCTTGATTTCTTGAACATGTTGGCTTGATTTTTAGAATGATGACCTGAAAACTAGCCTTGCGGCCTTGAATTCTAGGACATGTTGTCTTGATATCTCAAACGGAAGCCTGATTGCTATCCCCATTGCCTTGATGTATATATAGGGGGACCATGGCGACGAAGCCACCATCGAGCACCGACAAGGCAAGCCCAATGAACCGTGAACGAAGCCCACCCCAACATGTTGTCTTGTTTGCTCGAACGATGACGTGAAAACTAGCCTTGTTGCCTTGATTATTCGAACTTGTTGCTTAGATATATTGAACGATGACCTTGAAACTAGGCCTGTTGCCTTTATTGTTGTTGCCTTGATTTTTAGAATGATGACCTGAAAACTAGCCTTGTAGCCTTGGTTTCTAGAACATGATGTCTTGGTATCTCGAATGACGAGCGGAGAGCAATGCCCATTGCCTAGATTTTTCGAACGAAGACCTGAAAAGCTAGCCATGTTGCCTTGATATCTCGAACCTGATGGCTTGGTTTTTCGAATGAAGGACTTAAAATTTGCCCCGTTGCCTTGATTTCACGAACGATGCTTCGGTTTAAGTAAAATGTTGGCGGCCTTTTTCGGACGACGGCTGAAGGCTGGCGTGTTGCCTTGATTTGACGAACGGTGTCCTAAAATCTTCCCTCGTTGCCATGACTTTTAAAACATGTTGTCTTGATTTTCTTAAACAACAACCTTAAAACTATCCCCGATGCCTTGATTTACGGAACGAAGACAAGAAAACTAGCCTTGTTGCCTTGAAACCTCGAACATGTTTCCTTGGTTTTTCGACGGACTAACTGAAAACCAGCACCGTTGCCTAGATTTATGGAACGCCTTTGATTTCTACAACATGTTGTCCGTGTTTCTCGAACGACGACCTGAACGCTTGGATTTTTTATTGAACGACGGCCTGAAAACAAGCCTTGTTGCCTTGATTACTCGAACATGTTGCCTTGAATTATCAAACTACGACCCGAAAACTACCCCCGTAGCCTTTTTATTTCTCGAACGATTCTTTGATTTCTAGAACATGTTGCCTTGTTTTCTCGAAAGACGACCCGAAAGCAAGCCATACGAGGACCTAAAAGCAAGCCATGTGGCCTTTTGATATTTTGAAAATGTTGTCTTTGTTTATCGAATGGCGACCTGAAAAACTGGCCGTGTTGCATTGATTCCTTGAACGATAAGCTTAAAACGAGCCACGTTGCCTTGATAAAGGGCCGAGGAAGCAAGACCTCATCCTAAAAAACGATACATGAAAGCCAAAGGATCAAACGAAGAATGCCATGACCCATTAACGACCTCAATCTATATGTTAGTTGGCTAAGGTGCATTCTAAATCCCTTATTATTGATGCATTTGAGGGTATGTCGATAGTAGTTGTAAATTACAGATCCAATAGTGCAGTTTGTATCTTGTACGGAGAAATTATTTCATTTACGAAACCGAAACAAGCATAAGAAAATGAAACAACATGAACTCCTTAGAAAAGCACCCATGCATTGGGGTTCGAATACAACCAAACACCGTCGAAGTCACTATACACGATGCATGCCCATATTAAATGAGTATATGTTGCTCTTTGGACATTTTTGACGTCTTATGAGAAAACAAAGTATAATTGGTGGCCCTAGTAAGCGCAAGTCACTGGCTTAGGTTGTTATGTGTTTTTATCGGAGGTTGCGTCACCGTTGTTGGTGAATTACGGCCCGGTCACCGGGTTTTATTATTGTAAGGTCCTTTATCCTTGTCCAGTTCGTGCCAAACCGACTTCATTTTGGCGAGTTATAGAGAATTATAGCATCTGGGATTTTTCGACTCGGCCAAGACTAGATACGGTCAAGATTAACCGGTGATCAGATGACCCAACCCCATGAAACCTGGCCAAAATCAAATTTTGCTCGACAACTCGAAATCCATGCACATTTCCTCGACCACGAAAGAAATTTTTCTAGGCAAATCAATGATTTCGAACAACTTTCATTCAATGGGTTTTTGCTAAATCGGAAGTACAAGACCACCCGGTGACCAAAGATGACCCAACCCGATGAAAGTTAGCCAAAATCACATCTTGCTCGGTAACTCGAAATCCATGCACATTTTATGGATCCCGAAGGAAAACTTACCTGGAAAATCAATGATTTCGAGCAACTTTCGTTCAATGGGTTTTCGGTAATTCGGAAGTACAGGATCGCCCGGTGACCAAAGATGACACAACGCGGTGAAAGTTAGCCAAAATCGCATTTTGCTCGGTAACTCGAAATCCGTGCACATTTTCTCGATCATGAAAGAAATTTTGCCGTGTAAATCAAGGTTTCCGAGCAGCTTTCATTCAATGGTTTTTTGCTAATTCGGAAGTACAAGACAACCCGGTGACCAATGACGACCCAACCCGATGAAAGTTAGCCAAAATCACATCTTGATCGGTAACTCGAAATCCGTGCACATTTTCTCGATCACGAAAGAAAATTTACCAGGTAAATCAATGATTTCGAGCAACTTTCATTGAATGGGTTTTTGCCAATTCGAAAGTTAAAATTCGGTAGTGTGTGTGTACAAGTGTCGAAGCTGCGGTCCCCGGGTAATTACGGACCAAAAACAAATTTTTTTTATTGAAACATACATTATTCGTGTTAATAAAGAGCCACGCAAAATTTCGTCAAAATCCGACTTAATTTGAGGGAGTTATGGACGTTTTTGCAAAAATTATGCATCCTGGGGGAAATCAATGTATGTTCCTGTCACCAAGCTCTTTGTGCAATATGTATATATAGGCAAGGGGTGGGAGTGACGCCCCACAGGCGCCCCGAAGGTGGTCGGGCAACCAGCGACGTCGAGGCTGTTACGACCAAGGGCAAGCCAAGGAGGCAAGGCCATCGGCCAAGCTCACCGGTGATATCCAAGTCGTGATTTGCGTTTGCTTGGTGAAACCAGATCGCGACCAGCCACTCCTCGACGAGATTCTCGCAACCGACCCATTTTCACCGATGAAAAACCTGATCGCGACCAAAATTGCCCCACGTCGTGCTAGTTGCAAAAAATTATGCATCCAATGGGAAATCAATGTCTGTTCCTGTCACCAAGCTCTTTGTGCAATATGTACATATAGGGGGGACCATGGAGACCGAAGCCACCAGCGAGCATCGAAAAGGCAAGCCCCAAGACCCATGAAGGAATCCCACCCCCCAACACGTTGCCTTGATTGCTGGAACGACGACCCAAAAACTAGCCCTGTTGCCTTGATTCCTCGAACATGTTGCCTTAATTTGTCGAACGATGACCTGATGACTAGCATTGTTGCCTTGATTTGTCGAACGACGGCCTTGAAACTAGCCCTGTTGCCTTGTTTCCTTGAATTTGTTGCCTTGATTTTTTGAATGATGCCCTGATGACTAGCATTGTTGCCTTGATTTGTCGAACGACAACTTGAAACTAGCCGTGTTGCCTTGTTTCCTTGAACTTGTTGCCTTGATTTTTTGAATGATGACCTGAAAAGTAGCCTCTTGGAGAATCGGGGAGCCATCCACGTTGCCTTGATTGCTCGAATGACGACCCAAAAGCTAGCCTTGTTGCCTTGATTCCTCGAACATGTTGCCTTAATTTTGTCGAACGATGACCTGATGACTAGCATTGTTCCCTAGATTTTTTGAACGACGACCTTGAAACAAGCCTTGTTGCCTTGATTACTCGAACATGTTGCCTTGAATTATCAAACTACGACCCGAAAACTACCCCCGTAACCTTTTTATTTCTCGAACGATTCTTTGATTTCTAGAACATGTTGCCTTGTTTTCTCGAAAGACGACCTGAAAGCAAGCCATACGAGGACCTAAAAGCAAGCCATGTGGCCTTTTGATATTTTGAAAATGTTGTCTTTGTTTATCGAATGGCGACCTGAAAAACTGGCCGTGTTGCATTGATTCCTTGAACGATGAGCTTAAAACGAGCCACGTTGCCTTGATAAAGGGCCGAGGAAGCAAGACCTCATCCTAAAAAACGATACATGCAAGCCAAAGGATCAAACGAAGAACGCCATGACCCATTAACGACCCCAATCTATATGTTAGTTGGCTAAGGTGCATTCTAAATCCCTTATTATTGATGCATTTGAGGGTATGTCGATAATAGTTGTAAATTACAGATCCAATAGTGCAGTTTGTATCTTGCACGGAGAAATTCATTCATTTACGAAACCGAAACAAGCATAAGAAAATGAAACAACATGAACTCCTTAGAAAAGCACCCATGCATTGGGGTTCGAATACAACCAAACACCGTCGAAGTCACTATACACGATGCATGCCCATATTAAATGAGTATATGTTGCTCTTTGGACATTTTTAACGTCTTATGAGAAAACAAAGTATAATTGGTGGCCCTAGTAAGCGCAAGTCACCGGCTTAGGTTGTTATGTGTTTTTATCGGAGGTTGCGTCACCGTTGTTGGTGAATTACGGCCCGGTCACCGGGTTTTATTATTGTAAGGTCCTTTATCCTTGTCCAATTCGTGCCAAACCGACTTCATTTTGGCGAGTTATAGAGAATTATAGCGTCTGGGATTTTTCGACTCGGCCAAGACTAGATACGGTCAAGATTAACCGGTGATCAGATGACCCAACCCCATGAAACCTGGCCAAAATCAAATTTTGCTCGACAACTCGAAATCCATGCACATTTCCTCGACCACGAAAGAAATTTTTCTAGGCAAATCAATGATTTCGAACAACTTTCATTCAATGGGTTTTTGCTAAATCGGAAGTACAAGACCACCCGGTGACCAAAGATGACCCAACCCGATGAAAGTTAGCCAAAATCACATCTTGCTCGGTAACTCGAAATCCGTGCACATTTTATGGATCACGAAGGAAAACTTACCTGGAAAATCAATGATTTCGAGCAACTTTCGTTCAATGGGTTTTCGGTAATTCGGAAGTACAGGATCGCCCGGTGACCAAAGATGACACAACGCGGTGAAAGTTAGCCAAAATCGCATTTTGCTCGGTAACTCGAAATCCGTGCACATTTTCTCGATCATGAAAGAAATTTTGCCGTGTAAATCAAGGTTTCCGAGCAGCTTTCATTCAATGGGTTTTTGCTAATTCGGAAGTACAAGACAACCCGGTGACCAATGACGACCCAACCCGATGAAAGTTAGCCAAAATCACATCTTGATCGGTAACTCGAAATCCGTGCACATTTTCTCGATCACGAAAGAAAATTTACCAGGTAAATCAATGATTTCGAGCAACTTTCATTGAATGGGTTTTTGCCAATTCGAAAGTTAAAATTCGGTAGTGTGTGTGTACAAGTGTCGAAGCTGCGGTCCCGGGGTAATTACGGACCAAAAACAAATTTTTTTTATTGAAACATACATTATTCGTGTTAATAAAGAGCCACGCAAAATTTCGTCAAAATCCGACTTAATTTGAGGGAGTTATGGACGTTTTTGCAAAAATTATGCATCCTGGGGGAAATCAATGTATGTTCCTGTCACCAAGCTCTTTGTGCAATATGTATATATAGGCGAGGGGTGGGAGTGACGCCCCACAGGCGCCCCAAAGGTGGTTGGGCAACCAGCGACGTCGAGGCTGTTACGACCAAGGGCAAGCCAAGGAGGCAAGGCCATCGGCCAAGCTCACCGGTGATATCCAAGTCGTGATTTGCGTTTGCTTGGTGAAACCAGATCGCGACCAGCCACTCCTCGACGAGATTCTCGCAACCGACCCATTTTCACCGATGAAAAACCTGATCGCGACCAAAATTGCCCCACGTCGTGCTAGTTGCAAAAAATTATGCATCCAATGGGAAATCAATGTCTGTTCCTGTCACCAAGCTCTTTGTGCAATATGTACATATAGGGGGGACCATGGAGACCGAAGCCACCAGCGAGCATCGAAAAGGCAAGCCCCAAGACCCATGAAGGAATCCCACCCCCCAACACGTTGCCTTGATTGCTCGAACGACGACCCAAAAACTAGCCCTGTTGCCTTGATTCCTCGAACATGTTGCCTTAATTTGTCGAACGATGACCTGATGACTAGCATTGTTGCCTTGATTTGTCGAACGACGGCCTTGAAACTAGCCCTGTTGCCTTGTTTCCTTGAATTTGTTGCCTTGATTTTTTGAATGATGCCCTGATGACTAGCATTGTTGCCTTGATTTGTCGAACGACAACTTGAAACTAGCCGTGTTGCCTTGTTTCCTTGAACTTGTTTCCTTGATTTTTTGAATGATGACTTGAAAAGTAGCCTCTTGGAGAATCGGGGAGCCATCCGCGTTGCCTTGATTGCTCGAATGACGACCCAAAAGCTAGCCTTGTTGCCTTGATTCCTCGAACATGTTGCCTTAATTTTGTCGAACGATGACCTGATGACTAGCATTGTTCCCTAGATTTTTTGAACGACGACCTTGAAACTAGCCCTATTGCCTTGAGCTTGTTGCCTTGATTTTTTGAACGATGACCTGAAGACTAGCCTCTTGGAGAACTGGGGAGCTATCCACATTGCCTTGAGATATATATTGGGGGGACCATAGACACGAAAAAACCACCGAGCACCGATAAGGCAAGCCCCAAGAGCCATGAAAGAAGCCCACCCCCAACATGTTACCTTGGTTGCTCGAACGACGACCGGAAAACATGCCATGTTGCCTTGATTACTCGAACTTGTTGCATTAATTTTTCGAACGATGACCTGGTGACAAGCCCTGCTGCCTAGCTTTGTCGAACGATGGCCTTGAAAGATGCCTCCCCCAACACGTTGCCTTGTTAACTAGTTCCATGTTGCCTTGATTTGTCCAACACGTTGCCTTGATATGTCGAACGATGTCCTGAAAACTAGCCCCGTTCCCTTTATTTCTTGAACGACGACCTGGAAACTAGCCTCGTTACCTTGATTGCTGGAACACGTTGCCTTGTTATCTCTAACGACGACCTGGAAACTTGCATCGTTGCCCTGAATACTCGAACACGTTGCCTTGAAAACATGCCATGATGACCTCAAAACTAGCCTCGCTGCCTTGATTTCTTGAACGATGACCGGAAAACTAGCCACGGTGCCTTGATTTCCCCCGACGTCGTGCGCATACTAAAAAATATGCATCCTCGGGGAAATCAGTGTCTGTTGCCTTGATTTCTTGAACATGTTGGCTTGATTTTTAGAATGATGACCTGAAAACTAGCCTTGCGGCCTTGAATTCTAGGACATGTTGTCTTGATATCTCAAACGGAAGCCTGATTGCTATCCCCATTGCCTTGATGTATATATAGGGGGACCATGGCGACGAAGCCACCATCGAGCACCGACAAGGCAAGCCCAATGAACCGTGAACGAAGCCCACCCCAACATGTTGCCTTGTTTGCTCGAACGACGACGTGAAAACCAGCCTTGTTGCCTTGATTATTCGAACTTGTTGCTTAGATATATTGAACGATGACCTTGAAACTAGGCCTGTTGCCTTTATTGTTGTTGCCTTGATTTTTAGAATGATGACCTGAAAACTAGCCTTGTAGCCTTGGTTTCTAGAACATGATGTCTTGGTATCTCGAATGACGAGCGGAGAGCAATGCCCATTGCCTAGATTTTTCGAACGAAGACCTGAAAAGCTAGCCATGTTGCCTTGATATCTCGAACCTGATGGCTTGGTTTTTCGAATGAAGGACTTAAAATTTGCCCCGTTGCCTTGATTTCACGAACGATGCTTTGGTTTAAGTAAAATGTTGGCGGCCTTTTTCGGACGACGGCTGAAGGCTGGCGTGTTGCCTTGATTTGACGAACGGTGTCCTAAAATCTTCCCTCGTTGCCATGACTTTTAAAACATGTTGTCTTGATTTTCTTAAACAACAACCTTAAAACTATCCCCGATGCCTTGATTTACGGAACGAAGACAAGAAAACTAGCCTTGTTGCCTTGAAACCTCGAACATGTTTCCTTGGTTTTTCGACCGACTAACTGAAAACCAGCACCGTTGCCTAGATTTATGGAACGCCTTAGATTTCTACAACATGTTGTCCGTGTTTCTCGAACGACGACCTGAACGCTTGGATTTTTTATTGAACGACGGCCTAAAAACAAGCCTTGTTGCCTTGATTACTCGAACATGTTGCCTTGAATTATCAAACTACGACCCGAAAACTACCCCCGTAGCCTTTTTATTTCTCGAACGATTCTTTGATTTCTAGAACATGTTGCCTTGTTTTCTCGAAAGACGACCCGAAAGCAAGCCATACGAGGACCTAAAAGCAAGCCATGTGGCCTTTTGATATTTTGAAAATGTTGTCTTTGTTTATCGAATGGCGACCTGAAAAACTGGCCGTGTTGCATTGATTCCTTGAACGATGAGCTTAAAACGAGCCACGTTGCCTTGATAAAGGGCCGAGGAAGCAAGACCTCATCCTAAAAAACGATACATGAAAGCCAAAGGATCAAACGAAGAACGCGATGACCCATTAACGACCTCAATCTATATGTTAGTTGGCTAAGGTGCATTCTAAATCCCTTATTATTGATGCATTTGAGGGTATGTCGATAGTAGTTGTAAATTACAGATCCAATAGTGCAGTTTGTATCTTGTACGGAGAAATTCATTCATTTACGAAACCGAAACAAGCATAAGAAAATGAAACAACATGAACTCCTTAGAAAAGCACCCATGCATTGGGGTTCGAATACAACCAAACACCGTCGAAGTCACTATACACGATGCATGCCCATATTAAATGAGTATATGTTGCTCTTTGGACATTTTTGACGTCTTATGAGAAAACAAAGTATAATTGGTGGCCCTAGTAAGCGCAAGTCACCGGCTTAGGTTGTTATGTGTTTTTATCGGAGGTTGCGTCACCGTTGTTGGTGAATTACGGCCCGGTCACCGGGTTTTATTATTGTAAGGTCCTTTATCCTTGTCCAATTCGTGCCAAACCGACTTCATTTTGGCGAGTTATAGAGAATTATAGCGTCTGGGATTTTTCGACTCGGCCAAGACTAGATACGGTCAAGATTAACCGGTGATCAGATGACCCAACCCCATGAAACCTGGCCAAAATCAAATTTTGCTCGACAACTCGAAATCCATGCACATTTCCTCGACCACGAAAGAAATTTTTCTAGGCAAATCAATGATTTCGAACAACTTTCATTCAATGGGTTTTTGCTAAATCGGAAGTACAAGACCACCCGGTGACCAAAGATGACCCAACCCGATGAAAGTTAGCCAAAATCACATCTTGCTCGGTAACTCGAAATCCGTGCACATTTTATGGATCACGAAGGAAAACTTACCTGGAAAATCAATGATTTCGAGCAACTTTCGTTCAATGGGTTTTCGGTAATTCGGAAGTACAGGATCGCCCGGTGACCAAAGATGACACAACGCGGTGAAAGTTAGCCAAAATCGCATTTTGCTCGGTAACTCGAAATCCGTGCACATTTTCTCGATCATGAAAGAAATTTTGCCGTGTAAATCAAGGTTTCCGAGCAGCTTTCATTCAATGGGTTTTTGCTAATTCGGAAGTACAAGACAACCCGGTGACCAATGACGACCCAACCCGATGAAAGTTAGCCAAAATCACATCTTGATCGGTAACTCGAAATCCGTGCACATTTTCTCGATCACGAAAGAAAATTTACCAGGTAAATCAATGATTTCGAGCAACTTTCATTGAATGGGTTTTTGCCAATTCGAAAGTTAAAGTTCGGTAGTGTGTGTGTACAAGTGTCGAAGCTGCGGTCCCCGGGTAATTACGGACCTAAAACAAATTTTTTTTATTGAAACATACATTATTCGTGTTAATAAAGAGCCACGCAAAATTTCGTCAAAATCCGACTTAATTTGAGGGAGTTATGGACGTTTTTGCAAAAATTATGCATCCTGGGGGAAATCAATGTATGTTCCTGTCACCAAGCTCTTTGTGCAATATGTATATATAGGCGAGGGGTGGGAGTGACGCCCCACAGGCGCCCCAAAGGTGGTCGGGCAACCAGCGACGTCGAGGCTGTTACGACCAAGGGCAAGCCAAGGAGGCAAGGCCATCGGCCAAGCTCACCGGTGATATCCAAGTCGTGATTTGCGTTTGCTTGGTGAAACCAGATCGCGACCAGCCACTCCTCGACGAGATTCTCGCAACCGACCCATTTTCACCGATGAAAAACCTGATCGCGACCAAAATTGCCCCACGTCGCGCTAGTTGCAAAAAATTATGCATCCAATGGGAAATCAATGTCTGTTCCTGTCACCAAGCTCTTTGTGCAATATGTACATATAGGGGGGACCATGGAGACCGAAGCCACCAGCGAGCATCGAAAAGGCAAGCCCCAAGACCCATGAAGGAATCCCACCCCCCAACACGTTGCCTTGATTGCTCGAACGACGACCCAAAAACTAGCCCTGTTGCCTTGATTCCTCGAACATGTTGCCTTAATTTGTCGAACGATGACCTGATGACTAGCATTGTTGCCTTGATTTGTCGAACGACGGCCTTGAAACTAGCCCTGTTGCCTTGTTTCCTTGAATTTGTTGCCTTGATTTTTTGAATGATGCCCTGATGACTAGCATTGTTGCCTTGATTTGTCGAACGACAACTTGAAACTAGCCGTGTTGCCTTGTTTCCTTGAACTTGTTTCCTTGATTTTTTGAATGATGACTTGAAAAGTAGCCTCTTGGAGAATCGGGGAGCCATCCGCGTTGCCTTGATTGCTCGAATGACGACCCAAAAGCTAGCCTTGTTGCCTTGATTCCTCGAACATGTTGCCTTAATTTTGTCGAACGATGACCTGATGACTAGCATTGTTCCCTAGATTTTTTGAACGACGACCTTGAAACTAGCCCTATTGCCTTGAGCTTGTTGCCTTGATTTTTTGAACGATGACCTGAAGACTAGCCTCTTGGAGAACTGGGGAGCTATCCACATTGCCTTGAGATATATATTGGGGGGACCATAGACACGAAAAAACCACCGAGCACCGATAAGGCAAGCCCCAAGAGCCATGAAAGAAGCCCACCCCCAACATGTTACCTTGGTTGCTCGAACGACGACCGGAAAACATGCCATGTTGCCTTGATTACTCGAACTTGTTGCATTAATTTTTCGAACGATGACCTGGTGACAAGCCCTGCTGCCTAGATTTGTCGAACGATGGCCTTGAAAGATGCCTCCCCCAACACGTTGCCTTGTTAACTAGTTCCATGTTGCCTTGATTTGTCCAACACGTTGCCTTGATATGTCGAACGATGTCCTGAAAACTAGCCCCGTTCCCTTTATTTCTTGAACGACGACCTGGAAACTAGCCTCGTTACCTTGATTGCTGGAACACGTTGCCTTGTTATCTCTAACGACGACCTGGAAACTTGCATCGTTGCCCTGAATACTCGAACACGTTGCCTTGAAAACATGCCATGATGACCTCAAAACTAGCCTCGCTGCCTTGATTTCTTGAACGATGACCGGAAAACTAGCCACGGTGCCTTGATTTCCCCCGACGTCGTGCGCATACTAAAAAATATGCATCCTCGGGGAAATCAGTGTCTGTTGCCTTGATTTCTTGAACATGTTGGCTTGATTTTTAGAATGATGACCTGAAAACTAGCCTTGCGGCCTTGAATTCTAGGACATGTTGTCTTGATATCTCAAACGGAAGCCTGATTGCTATCCCCATTGCCTTGATGTATATATAGGGGGACCATGGCGACGAAGCCACCATCGAGCACCGACAAGGCAAGCCCAATGAACCGTGAACGAAGCCCACCCCAACATGTTGCCTTGTTTGCTCGAACGACGACGTGAAAACCAGCCTTGTTGCCTTGATTATTCGAACTTGTTGCTTAGATATATTGAACGATGACCTTGAAACTAGGCCTGTTGCCTTTATTGTTGTTGCCTTGATTTTTAGAATGATGACCTGAAAACTAGCCTTGTAGCCTTGGTTTCTAGAACATGATGTCTTGGTATCTCGAATGACGAGCGGAGAGCAATGCCCATTGCCTAGATTTTTCGAACGAAGACCTGAAAAGCTAGCCATGTTGCCTTGATATCTCGAACCTGATGGCTTGGTTTTTCGAATGAAGGACTTAAAATTTGCCCCGTTGCCTTGATTTCACGAACGATGCTTTGGTTTAAGTAAAATGTTGGCGGCCTTTTTCGGACGACGGCTGAAGGCTGGCGTGTTGCCTTGATTTGACGAACGGTGTCCTAAAATCTTCCCTCGTTGCCATGACTTTTAAAACATGTTGTCTTGATTTTCTTAAACAACAACCTTAAAACTATCCCCGATGCCTTGATTTACGGAACGAAGACAAGAAAACTAGCCTTGTTGCCTTGAAACCTCGAACATGTTTCCTTGGTTTTTCGACCGACTAACTGAAAACCAGCACCGTTGCCTAGATTTATGGAACGCCTTAGATTTCTACAACATGTTGTCCGTGTTTCTCGAACGACGACCTGAACGCTTGGATTTTTTATTGAACGACGGCCTGAAAACAAGCCTTGTTGCCTTGATTACTCGAACATGTTGCCTTGAATTATCAAACTACGACCCGAAAACTACCCCCGTAGCCTTTTTATTTCTCGAACGATTCTTTGATTTCTAGAACATGTTGCCTTGTTTTCTCGAAAGACGACCCGAAAGCAAGCCATACGAGGACCTAAAAGCAAGCCATGTGGCCTTTTGATATTTTGAAAATGTTGTCTTTGTTTATCGAATGGCGACCTGAAAAACTGGCCGTGTTGCATTGATTCCTTGAACGATGAGCTTAAAACGAGCCACGTTGCCTTGATAAAGGGCCGAGGAAGCAAGACCTCATCCTAAAAAACGATACATGAAAGCCAAAGGATCAAACGAAGAACGCCATGACCCATTAACGACCTCAATCTATATGTTAGTTGGCTAAGGTGCATTCTAAATCCCTTATTATTGATGCATTTGAGGGTATGTCGATAGTAGTTCTAAATTACAGATCCAATAGTGCAGTTTGTATCTTGTACGGAGAAATTCATTCATTTACGAAACCGAAACAAGCATAAGAAAATGAAACAACATCAACTCCTTAGAAAAGCACCCATGCATTGGGGTTCGAATACAACCAAACACCGTCGAAGTCACTATACACGATGCATGCCCATATTAAATGAGTATATGTTGCTCTTTGGACATTTTTGACGTCTTATGAGAAAACAAAGTATAATTGGTGGCCCTAGTAAGCGCAAGTCACCGGCTTAGGTTGTTATGTGTTTTTATCGGAGGTTGCGTCACCGTTGTTGGTGAATTACGGCCCGGTCACCGGGTTTTATTATTGTAAGGTCCTTTATCCTTGTCCAATTCGTGCCAAACCGACTTCATTTTGGCGAGTTATAGAGAATTATAGCGTCTGGGATTTTTCGACTCGGCCAAGACTAGATACGGTCAAGATTAACCGGTGATCAGATGACCCAACCCCATGAAACCTGGCCAAAATCAAATTTTGCTCGACAACTCGAAATCCATGCACATTTCCTCGACCACGAAAGAAATTTTTCTAGGCAAATCAATGATTTCGAACAACTTTCATTCAATGGGTTTTTGCTAAATCGGAAGTACAAGACCACCCGGTGACCAAAGATGACCCAACCCGATGAAAGTTAGCCAAAATCACATCTTGCTCGGTAACTCGAAATCCGTGCACATTTTATGGATCACGAAGGAAAACTTACCTGGAAAATCAATGATTTCGAGCAACTTTCGTTCAATGGGTTTTCGGTAATTCGGAAGTACAGGATCGCCCGGTGACCAAAGATGACACAACGCGATGAAAGTTAGCCAAAATCGCATTTTGCTCGGTAACTCGAAATCCGTGCACATTTTCTCGATCATGAAAGAAATTTTGCCGTGTAAATCAAGGTTTCCGAGCAGCTTTCATTCAATGGGTTTTTGCTAATTCGGAAGTACAAGACAACCCGGTGACCAATGACGACCCAACCCGATGAAAGTTAGCCAAAATCACATCTTGATCGGTAACTCGAAATCCGTGCACATTTTCTCGATCACGAAAGAAAATTTACCAGGTAAATCAATGATTTCGAGCAACTTTCATTGAATGGGTTTTTGCCAATTCGAAAGTTAAAATTCGGTAGTGTGTGTGTACAAGTGTCGAAGCTGCGGTCCCCGGGTAATTACGGACCAAAAACAAATTTTTTTTATTGAAACATACATTATTCGTGTTAATAAAGAGCCACGCAAAATTTCGTCAAAATCCGACTTAATTTGAGGGAGTTATGGACGTTTTTGCAAAAATTATGCATCCCGGGGGAAATCAATGTATGTTCCTGTCACCAAGCTCTTTGTGCAATATGTATATATAGGCAAGGGGTGGGAGTGACGCCCCACAGGCGCCCCGAAGGTGGTCGGGCAACCAGCGACGTCGAGGCTGTTACGACCAAGGGCAAGCCAAGGAGGCAAGGCAATCGGCCAAGCTCACCGGTGATATCCAAGTCGTGATTTGCGTTTGCTTGGTGAAACCAGATCGCGACCAGCCACTCCTCGACGAGATTCTCGCAACCGACCCATTTTCACCGATGAAAAACCTGATCGCGACCAAAATTGCCCCACGTCGTGCTAGTTGCAAAAAATTATGCATCCAATGGGAAATCAATGTCTGTTCCTGTCACCAAGCTCTTTGTGCAATATGTACATATAGGGGGGACCATGGAGACCGAAGCCACCAGCGAGCATCGAAAAGGCAAGCCCCAAGACCCATGAAGGAATCCCACCCCCCAACACGTTGCCTTGATTGCTCGAACGACGACCCAAAAACTAGCCCTGTTGCCTTGATTCCTCGAACATGTTGCCTTAATTTGTCGAACGATGACCTGATGACTAGCATTGTTGCCTTGATTTGTCGAACGACGGCCTTGAAACTAGCCCTGTTGCCTTGTTTCCTTGAATTTGTTGCCTTGATTTTTTGAATGATGCCCTGATGACTAGCATTGTTGCCTTGATTTGTCGAACGACAACTTGAAACTAGCCGTGTTGCCTTGTTTCCTTGAACTTGTTGCCTTGATTTTTTGAATGATGACCTGAAAAGTAGCCTCTTGGAGAATCGGGGAGCCATCCACGTTGCCTTGATTGCTCGAATGACGACCCAAAAGCTAGCCTTGTTGCCTTGATTCCTCGAACATGTTGCCTTAATTTTGTCGAACGATGACCTGATGACTAGCATTGTTCCCTAGATTTTTTGAACGACGACCTTGAAACAAGCCTTGTTGCCTTGATTACTCGAACATGTTGCCTTGAATTATCAAACTACGACCCGAAAACTACCCCCGTAACCTTTTTATTTCTCGAACGATTCTTTGATTTCTAGAACATGTTGCCTTGTTTTCTCGAAAGACGACCTGAAAGCAAGCCATACGAGGACCTAAAAGCAAGCCATGTGGCCTTTTGATATTTTGAAAATGTTGTCTTTGTTTATCGAATGGCGACCTGAAAAACTGGCCGTGTTGCATTGATTCCTTGAACGATGAGCTTAAAACGAGCCACGTTGCCTTGATAAAGGGCCGAGGAAGCAAGACCTCATCCTAAAAAACGATACATGCAAGCCAAAGGATCAAACGAAGAACGCCACGACCCATTAACGACCCCAATCTATATGTTAGTTGGCTAAGGTGCATTCTAAATCCCTTATTATTGATGCATTTGAGGGTATGTCGATAATAGTTGTAAATTACAGATCCAATAGTGCAGTTTGTATCTTGTACGGAGAAATTCTTTCATTTACGAAACCGAAACAAGCATAAGAAAATGAAACAACATGAACTCCTTAGAAAAGCACCCAAGCATTGGGGTTCGAATACAACCAAACACCGTCGAAGTCACTATACACGATGCATGCCCATATTAAATGAGTATATGTTGCTCTTTGGACATTTTTGACGTCTTATGAGAAAAAAAGTATAATTGGTGGCCCTAGTAAGCGCAAGTCACCGGCTTAGGTTGTTATGTGTTTTTATCGGAGGTTGCGTCACCGTTGTTGGTGAATTACGGCCCGGTCACCGGGTTTTATTATTGTAAGGTCCTTTATCCTTGTCCAATTCGTGCCAAACCGACTTCATTTTGGTGAGTTATAGAGAATTATAGCGTCTGGGATTTTTCGACTCGGCCAAGACTAGATACGGTCAAGATTAACCGGTGATCAGATGACCCAACCCCATGAAACCTGGCCAAAATCAAATTTTGCTCGACAACTCGAAATCCATGCACATGTCCTCGACCACGAAAGAAATTTTTCTAGGCAAATCAATGATTTCGAACAACTTTCATTCAATGGGTTTTTGCTAAATCGGAAGTACAAGACCACCCGGTGACCAAAGATGACCCAACCCGATGAAAGTTAGCCAAAATCACATCTTGCTCGGTAACTCGAAATCCGTGCACATTTTATGGATCACGAAGGAAAACTTACCTGGAAAATCAATGATTTCGAGCAACTTTCGTTCAATGGGTTTTCGGTAATTCGGAAGTACAGGATCGCCCGGTGACCAAAGATGACACAACGCGGTGAAAGTTAGCCAAAATCGCATTTTGCTCGGTAACTCGAAATCCGTGCACATTTTCTCGATCATGAAAGAAATTTTGCCGTGTAAATCAAGGTTTCCGAGCAGCTTTCATTCAATGGGTTTTTGCTAATTCGGAAGTACAAGACAACCCGGTGACCAATGACGACCCAACCCGATGAAAGTTAGCCAAAATCACATCTTGATCGGTAACTCGAAATCCGTGCACATTTTCTCGATCACGAAAGAAAATTTACCAGGTAAATCAATGATTTCGAGCAACTTTCATTGAATGGGTTTTTGCCAATTCGAAAGTTAAAATTCGGTAGTGTGTGTGTACAAGTGTCGAAGCTGCGGTCCCGGGGTAATTACGGACCAAAAACAAATTTTTTTTATTGAAACATACATTATTCGTGTTAATAAAGAGCCACGCAAAATTTCGTCAAAATCCGACTTAATTTGAGGGAGTTATGGACGTTTTTGCAAAAATTATGCATCCTGGGGGAAATCAATGTATGTTCCTGTCACCAAGCTCTTTGTGCAATATGTATATATAGGCGAGGGGTGGGAGTGACGCCCCACAGGCGCCCCAAAGGTGGTCGGGCAACCAGCGACGTCGAGGCTGTTACGACCAAGGGCAAGCCAAGGAGGCAAGGCCATCGGCCAAGCTCACCGGTGATATCCAAGTCGTGATTTGCGTTTGCTTGGTGAAACCAGATCGCGACCAGCCACTCCTCGACGAGATTCTCGCAACCGACCCATTTTCACCGATGAAAAACCTGATCGCGACCAAAATTGCCCCACGTCGTGCTAGTTGCAAAAAATTATGCATCCAATGGGAAATCAATGTCTGTTCCTGTCACCAAGCTCTTTGTGCAATATGTACATATAGGGGGGACCATGGAGACCGAAGCCACCAGCGAGCATCGAAAAGGCAAGCCCCAAGACCCATGAAGGAATCCCACCCCCCAACACGTTGCCTTGATAGCTCAAACGACGACCCAAAAACTAGCCCTGTTGCCTTGATTCCTCGAACATGTTGCCTTAATTTGTCGAACGATGACCTGATGACTAGCATTGTTGCCTTGATTTGTCGAACGACGGCCTTGAAACTAGCCCTGTTGCCTTGTTTCCTTGAATTTGTTGCCTTGATTTTTTGAATGATGCCCTGATGACTAGCATTGTTGCCTTGATTTGTCGAACGACAACTTGAAACTAGCCGTGTTGCCTTGTTTCCTTGAACTTGTTTCCTTGATTTTTTGAATGATGACTTGAAAAGTAGCCTCTTGGAGAATCGGGGAGCCATCCGCGTTGCCTTGATTGCTCGAATGACGACCCAAAAGCTAGCCTTGTTGCCTTGATTCCTCGAACATGTTGCCTTAATTTTGTCGAACGATGACCTGATGACTAGCATTGTTCCCTAGATTTTTTGAACGACGACCTTGAAACTAGCCCTATTGCCTTGAGCTTGTTGCCTTGATTTTTTGAACGATGACCTGAAGACTAGCCTCTTGGAGAACTGGGGAGCTATCCACATTGCCTTGAGATATATATTGGGGGGACCATAGACACGAAAAAACCACCGAGCACCGATAAGGCAAGCCCCAAGAGCCATGAAAGAAGCCCACCCCCAACATGTTACCTTGGTTGCTCGAACGACGACCGGAAAACATGCCATGTTGCCTTGATTACTCGAACTTGTTGCATTAATTTTTCGAACGATGACCTGGTGACAAGCCCTGCTGCCTAGATTTGTCGAACGATGGCCTTGAAAGATGCCTCCCCCAACACGTTGCCTTGTTAACTAGTTCCATGTTGCCTTGATTTGTCCAACACGTTGCCTTGATATGTCGAACGATGTCCTGAAAACTAGCCCCGTTCCCTTTATTTCTTGAACGACGACCTGGAAACTAGCCTCGTTACCTTGATTGCTGGAACACGTTGCCTTGTTATCTCTAACGACGACCTGGAAACTTGCATCGTTGCCCTGAATACTCGAACACGTTGCCTTGAAAACATGCCATGATGACCTCAAAACTAGCCTCGCTGCCTTGATTTCTTGAACGATGACCGGAAAACTAGCCACGGTGCCTTGATTTCCCCCGACGTCGTGCGCATACTAAAAAGTATGCATCCTCGGGGAAATCAGTGTCTGTTGCCTTGATTTCTTGAACATGTTGGCTTGATTTTTAGAATGATGACCTGAAAACTAGCCTTGCGGCCTTGAATTCTAGGACATGTTGTCTTGATATCTCAAACGGAAGCCTGATTGCTATCCCCATTGCCTTGATGTATATATAGGGGGACCATGGCGACGAAGCCACCATCGAGCACCGACAAGGCAAGCCCAATGAACCGTGAACGAAGCCCACCCCAACATGTTGCCTTGTTTGCTCGAACGACGACGTGAAAACCAGCCTTGTTGCCTTGATTATTCGAACTTGTTGCTTAGATATATTGAACGATGACCTTGAAACTAGGCCTGTTGCCTTTATTGTTGTTGCCTTGATTTTTAGAATGATGACCTGAAAACTAGCCTTGTAGCCTTGGTTTCTAGAACATGATGTCTTGGTATCTCGAATGACGAGCGGAGAGCAATGCCCATTGCCTAGATTTTTCGAACGAAGACCTGAAAAGCTAGCCATGTTGCCTTGATATCTCGAACCTGATGGCTTGGTTTTTCGAATGAAGGACTTAAAATTTGCCCCGTTGCCTTGATTTCACGAACGATGCTTTGGTTTAAGTAAAATGTTGGCGGCCTTTTTCGGACGACGGCTGAAGGCTGGCGTGTTGCCTTGATCTGACGAACGGTGTCCTAAAATCTTCCCTCGTTGCCATGACTTTTAAAACATGTTGTCTTGATTTTCTTAAACAACAACCTTAAAACTATCCCCGATGCCTTGATTTACGGAACGAAGACAAGAAAACTAGCCTTGTTGCCTTGAAACCTCGAACATGTTTCCTTGGTTTTTCGACCGACTAACTGAAAACCAGCACCGTTGCCTAGATTTATGGAACGCCTTTGATTTCTACAACATGTTGTCCGTGTTTCTCGAACGACGACCTGAACGCTTGGATTTTTTATTGAACGACGGCCTGAAAACAAGCCTTGTTGCCTTGATTACTCGAACATGTTGCCTTGAATTATCAAACTACGACCCGAAAACTACCCCCGTAGCCTTTTTATTTCTCGAACGATTCTTTGATTTTTAGAACATGTTGCCTTGTTTTCTCGAAAGACGACCCGAAAGCAAGCCATACGAGGACCTAAAAGCAAGCCATGTGGCCTTTTGATATTTTGAAAATGTTGTCTTTGTTTATCGAATGGCGACCTGAAAAACTGGCCGTGTTGCATTGATTCCTTGAACGATGAGCTTAAAACGAGCCACGTTGCCTTGATAAAGGGCCGAGGAAGCAAGACCTCATCCTAAAAAACGATACATGAAAGCCAAAGGATCAAACGAAGAACGCCATGACCCATTAACGACCTCAATCTATATGTTAGTTGGCTAAGGTGCATTCTAAATCCCTTATTATTGATGCATTTGAGGGTATGTCGATAGTAGTTGTAAATTACAGATCCAATAGTACAGTTTGTATCTTGTACGGAGAAATTCATTCATTTACGAAACCGAAACAAGCATAAGAAAATGAAACAACATGAACTCCTTAGAAAAGCACCCATGCATTGGGGTTCGAATACAACCAAACACCGTCGAAGTCACTATACACGATGCATGCCCATATTAAATGAGTATATGTTGCTCTTTGGACATTTTTGACGTCTTATGAGAAAACAAAGTATAATTGGTGGCCCTAGTAAGCGCAAGTCACCGGCTTAGGTTGTTATGTGTTTTTATCGGAGGTTGCGTCACCGTTGTTGGTGAATTACGGCCCGGTCACCGGGTTTTATTATTGTAAGGTCCTTTATCCTTGTCCAATTCGTGCCAAACCGACTTCATTTTGGCGAGTTATAGAGAATTATAGCGTCTGGGATTTTTCGACTCGGCCAAGACTAGATACGGTCAAGATTAACCGGTGATCAGATGACCCAACCCCATGAAACCTGGCCAAAATCAAATTTTGCTCGACAACTCGAAATCCATGCACATTTCCTCGACCACGAAAGAAATTTTTCTAGGCAAATCAATGATTTCGAACAACTTTCATTCAATGGGTTTTTGCTAAATCGGAAGTACAAGACCACCCGGTGACCAAAGATGACCCAACCCGATGAAAGTTAGCCAAAATCACATCTTGCTCGGTAACTCGAAATCCGTGCACATTTTATGGATCACGAAGGAAAACTTACCTGGAAAATCAATGATTTCGAGCAACTTTCGTTCAATGGGTTTTCGGTAATTCGGAAGTACAGGATCGCCCGGTGACCAAAGATGACACAACGCGATGAAAGTTAGCCAAAATCGCATTTTGCTCGGTAACTCGAAATCCGTGCACATTTTCTCGATCATGAAAGAAATTTTGCCGTGTAAATCAAGGTTTCCGAGCAGCTTTCATTCAATGGGTTTTTGCTAATTCGGAAGTACAAGACAACCCGGTGACCAATGACGACCCAACCCGATGAAAGTTAGCCAAAATCACATCTTGATCGGTAACTCGAAATCCGTGCACATTTTCTCGATCACGAAAGAAAATTTACCAGGTAAATCAATGATTTCGAGCAACTTTCATTGAATGGGTTTTTGCCAATTCGAAAGTTAAAGTTCGGTAGTGTGTGTGTACAAGTGTCGAAGCTGCGGTCCCCGGGTAATTACGGACCTAAAACAAATTTTTTTTATTGAAACATACATTATTCGTGTTAATAAAGAGCCACGCAAAATTTCGTCAAAATCCGACTTAATTTGAGGGAGTTATGGACGTTTTTGCAAAAATTATGCATCCTGGGGGAAATCAATGTATGTTCCTGTCACCAAGCTCTTTGTGCAATATGTATATATAGGCGAGGGGTGGGAGTGACGCCCCACAGGCGCCTCGAAGGTGGTCGGGCAACCAGCGACGTCGAGGCTGTTACGACCAAGGGCAAGCCAAGGAGGCAAGGCCATCGGCCAAGCTCACCGGTGATATCCAAGTCGTGATTTGCGTTTGCTTGGTGACACCAGATCGCGACCAGCCACTCCTCGACGAGATTCTCGCAACCGACCCATTTTCACCGATGAAAAACCTGATCGCGACCAAAATTGCCCCACGTCGTGCTAGTTGCAAAAAAATTATGCATCCAATGGGAAATCAATGTCTGTTCCTGTCACCAAGCTCTTTGTGCAATATGTATATATAGGGTGGACCATGGAGACCGAAGCCACCAGCGAGCATCGAAAAGGCAAGCCCCAAGACCCATGAAGGAATCCCACCCCCCAACACGTTGCCTTGATTGCTCGAACGACGACCCAAAAACTAGCCCTGTTGCCTTGATTCCTCGAACATGTTGCCTTAATTTGTCGAACGATGACCTGATGACTAGCATTGTTGCCTTGATTTGTCGAACGACGGCCTAGAAACTAGCCCTGTTGCCTTGTTTCCTTGAATTTGTTGCCTTGATTTTTTGAATGATGCCCTGATGACTAGCATTGTTGCCTTGATTTGTCGACCGACGACTTGAAACTAGCTGTGTTGCCTTGTTTCCTTGAACTTATTGCCTTGATTTTTTGAATGATGACCTGAAAACTAGCCTCTTGGAGAATCGGGGAGCCATCCGCGTTGCCTTGATTGCTCGAATGACGACCCAAAAGCTAGCCTTGTTGCCTTGATTCCTCGAACATGTTGCCTTAATTTTGTCGAACGATGACCTGATGACTAGCATTGTTCCCTAGATTTTTTGAACGACGACCTTGAAACTAGCCCTATTGCCTTGAGCTTGTTGCCTTGATTTTTTGAACGATGACCTGAAGACTAGCCTCTTGGAGAACAGAGGGAGCTATCCACATTGCCTTGAGTTATATATTGGGGGGACCATACACACGAAAAAACCACCGAGCACCGATAAGGCAAGCCCCAAGACCCATGAAAGAAGCCCACCCCCAACATGTTACCTTGGTTGCTCGAACGACGACCGGAAAACATGCCATGTTGCCTTGATTACTCGAACTTGTTGCATTAATTTTTCGAACGATGACCTGGTGACAAGCCCTGCTGCCTAGATTTGTCGAACGATGGCCTTGAAAGATGCCTCCCCCAACACGTTGCCTTGTTAACTAGTTCCCTGTTGCCTTGATTTGTCCAACACGTTGCCTTGATATGTCGAACGATGTCCTGAAAACTAGCCCCGTTCCCTTTATTTCTTGAACGACGACCTGGAAACTAGCCTCGTTACCTTGATTGCTGGAACATGTTGCCTTGTTATCTCTAACGACGACCTGGAAACTTGCATCGTTGCCCTGAATACTCGAACACGTTGCCTTGAAAACATGCCATGATGACCTCAAAACTAGCCACGGTGCCTTGATTTCCCCCGACGTCGTGCGCATACTAAAAAATATGCATCCTCGGGGAAATCAGTGTCTGTTGCCTTGATTTCTTGAACATGTTGGCTTGATTTTTAGAATGATGACCTGAAAACTAGCCTTGCGGCCTTGAATTCTAGGACATGTTGTCTTGATATCTCAAACGGAAGCCTGATTGCTATCCCCATTGCCTTGATGTATATATAGGGGGACCATGGCGACGAAGCCACCATCGAGCACCGACAAGGCAAGCCCAATGAACCGTGAACGAAGCCCACCCCAACATGTTGCCTTGTTTGCTCGAACGACGACGTGAAAACCAGCCTTGTTGCCTTGATTATTCGAACTTGTTGCTTAGATATATTGAACGATGACCTTGAAACTAGGCCTGTTGCCTTTATTGTTGTTGCCTTGATTTTTAGAATGATGATCTGAAAACTAGCCTTGTGGCCTTGGTTTCTAGAACATGATGTCTTGGTATCTCGAATGACGAGCGGAGAGCAATGCCCATTGCCTAGATTTTTCGAACGAAGACCTGAAAAGCTGGCCATGTTGCCTTGATATCTCGAACCTGATGGCTTGGTTTTTCGAATGAAGGACTTAAAATTTGCCCCGTTGCCTTGATTTCACGAACGATGCTTCGGTTTAAGTAAAATGTTGGCGGCCTTTTTCGGACGACGGCCGAAGGCTGGCGTGTTGCCTTGATCTGACGAACGGTGTCCTAAAATCTTCCCTCGTTGCCATGACTTTTAAAACATGTTGTCTTGATTTTCTTAAACAACAACCTTAAAACTATCCCCGATGCCTTGATTTATGGAACGAAGACAAGAAAACTAGCCTTGTTGCCTTGAAACCTCGAACATGTTTCCTTGGTTTTTCGACCGACTAACTGAAAACCAGCACCGTTGCCTAGATATATGGAACGCCTTTGATTTCTACAACATGTTGTCCGTGTTTCTCGAACGACGACCTCAACGCTTGGATTTTTTATTGAACGACGGCCTGAAACAAGCCTTGTTGCCTTGATTACTCGAACATGTTGCCTTGAATTATCAAACTACGACCCGAAAACTACCCCCGTAGCCTTTTTATTTCTCGAACGATTCTTTGATTTCTAGAACATGTTGCCTTGTTTTCTCGAAAGACGACCTGAAAGCAAGCCATACGAGGAACTAAAAGCAAGCCATGTGGCCTTTTGATATTTTGAAAATGTTGTCTTTGTTTATCGAATGGCGACCTGAAAAACTGGCCGTGTTGCATTGATTCCTTGAACGATGAGCTTAAAACGAGCCACGTTGCCTTGATAAAGGGCCGAGGAAGCAAGACCTCATCCTAAAAAACGATACATGAAAGCCAAAGGATCAAACGAAGAACGCCATGACCCATTAACGACCCCAATCTATATGTTAGTTGGCTAAGGTGCATTCTAAATCCCTTATTATTGATGCATTTGAGGGTATGTCGATAGTAGTTGTAAATTACAGATCCAATAGTGCAGTTTGTATCTTGTACGGAGAAATTCTTTCATTTACGAAACTGAAACAAGCATAAGAAAATGAAACAACATGAACTCCTTAGAAAAGCACCCAAGCATTGGGGTTCGAATACAACCAAACACCGTCGAAGTCACTATACACGATGCATGCCCATATTAAATGAGTATATGTTGCTCTTTGGACATTTTTGACGTCTTATGAGAAAACAAAGTATAATTGGTGGCCCTAGTAAGCGCAAGTCACCGGCTTAGGTTGTTATGTGTTTTTATCGGAGGTTGCGTCACCGTTGTTGGTGAATTACGGCCCGGTCACCGGGTTTTATTATTGTAAGGTCCTTTATCCTTGTCCAATTCGTGCCAAACCGACTTCATTTTGGCGAGTTATAGAGAATTATAGCGTCTGGGATTTTTCGACTCGGCCAAGACTAGATACGGTCAAGATTAACCGGTGATCAGATGACCCAACCCCATGAAAACCTGGCCAAAATCAAATTTTGCTCGACAACTCGAAATCCATGCACATGTCCTCGACCACGAAAGAAATTTTTCTAGGCAAATCAATGATTTCGAACAACTTTCATTCAATGGGTTTTTGCTAAATCGGAAGTACAAGACCACCCGGTGACCAAAGATGACCCAACCCGATGAAAGTTAGCCAAAATCACATCTTGCTCGGTAACTCGAAATCCGTGCACATTTTATGGATCACGAAGGAAAACTTACCAGGAAAATCAATGATTTCGAGCAACTTTCGTTCAATGGGTTTTCGGTAATTCGGAAGTACAGGATCGCCCGGTGACCAAAGATGACACAACGCGGTGAAAGTTAGCCAAAATCGTATTTTGCTCGGTAACTCGAAATCCGTGCACATTTTCTCGATCATGAAAGAAATTTTGCCGTGTAAATCAAGGTTTCCGAGCAGCTTTCATTCAATGGGTTTTTGCTAATTCGGAAGTACAAGACAACCCGGTGACCAATGACGACCCAACCCGATGAAAGTTAGCCAAAATCACATCTTGATCGGTAACTCGAAATCCGTGCACATTTTCTCGATCACGAAAGAAAATTTACCAGGTAAATCAATGATTTCGAGCAACTTTCATTGAATGGGTTTTTGCCAATTCGAAAGTTAAAGTTCGGTACTGTGTGTACAAGTGTCGAAGCTGCGGTCCCTGGGTAATTACGGACCAAAAACAAATTTTTTTTATTGAAACATACATTATTCGTGTTAATAAAGAGCCACGCAAAATTTCGTCAAAATCCGACTTAATTTAAGGGAGTTATGGACGTTCTTGCAAAAATTATGCATCCTGGGGGAAATCAATGTCTGTTCCTGTCACCAAGCTCTTTGTGCAATATGTATATATAGGCGAGGGGTGGGAGTGACGCCCCACAGGCGCCCCGAAGCTGGTCGGGCGACCAGCGACGTCGAGGCTGTTACGACCAAGGGCAAGCCAAGGAGGCAAGGCCATCGGCCAAGCTCACCGGTGATATCCAAGTCGTGATTTGCGTTTGCTTGGTGAAACCAGATCGCGACCAGCCACTCCTCGACGAGATTCTCGCAACCGACCCATTTTCACCGATGAAAAACCTGATCGCGACCAAAATTGCCCCACGTCGTGCTAGTTGCAAAAAAATTATGCATCCAATGGGAAATCAATGTCTGTTCCTGTCACCAAGCTCTTTGTGCAATATGTACATATAGGGGGGACCATGGAGACCGAAGCCACCAGCGAGCATCGAAAAGGCAAGCCCCAAGACCCATGAAGGAATCCCACCCCCCAACACGTTGCCTTGATTGCTCGAACGACGACCCAAAAACTAGCCCTGTTGCCTTGATTCCTCGAACATGTTGCCTTAATTTGTCGAACGATGACCTGATGACTAGCGTTGTTGCCTTGATTTGTCGAACGACGGCCTAGAAACTAGCCCTGTTGCCTTGTTTCCTTGAATTTGTTGCCTTGATTTTTTGAATGATGCCCTGATGACTAGCATTGTTGCCTTGATTTGTCGAACGACGACTTGAAACTAGCCGTGTTGCCTTGTTTCCTTGAACTTATTGCCTTGATTTTTTGAATGATGACCTGAAAACTAGCCTCTTGGAGAATCGGGGAGCCATCCGCGTTGCCTTGATTGCTCGAATGACGACCCAAAAGCTAGCCTTGTTGCCTTGATTCCTCGAACATGTTGCCTTAATTTTGTCGAACGATGACCTGATGACTAGCATTGTTCCCTAGATTTTTTGAACGACGACCTTGAAACTAGCCCTATTGCCTTGAGCTTGTTGCCTTGAATTTTTGAACGATGACCTGAAGACTAGCCTCTTGGAGAACTGGGGAGCCATCCACATTGCCTTGAGGTATATATTGGGGGGACCATAGACACGAAAAAACCACCGAGCACCGATAAGGCAAGCCCCAAGACCCATGAAAGAAGCCCACCCCCAACATGTTACCTTGGTTGCTCGAACGACGACCGGAAAACATGCCATGTTGCCTTGATTACTCGAACTTGTTGCATTAATTTTTCGAACGATGACCTGGTGACAAGCCCTGCTGCCTAGATTTGTCGAACGATGGCCTTGAAAGATGCCTCCCGCAACACGTTGCCTTGTTAACTAGTTCCATGTTGCCTTGATTTGTCCAACACGTTGCCTTGATATGTCGAACGATGTCCTGAAAACTAGCCCCGTTCCCTTTATTTTTTGAACGACGACCTGGAAACTAGCCTCGTTACCTTGATTGCTGGAACACGTTGCCTTGTTATCTCTAACGACGACCTGGAAACTTGCATCGTTGCCCTGAATACTCGAACACGTTGCCTTGAAAACATGCCATGATGACCTCAAAACTAGCCTCGCTGCCTTGATTTCTTGAACGATGACCGAAAAACTAGCCACGGTGCCTTGATTTCCCCCGACGTCGTGCGCATACTAAAAAATATGCATCCTCGGGGAAATCAGTGTCTGTTGCCTTGATTTCTTGAACATGTTGGCTTGATTTTTAGAATGATGACCTGAAAACTAGCCTTGCGGCCTTGAATTCTAGGACATGTTGTCTTGATATCTCAAACGGAAGCCTGATTGCTATCCCCATTGCCTGTATATATAGGGGGACCATGGCGACGAAGCCACCATCGAGCACCGACAAGGCAAGCCCAATGAACCGTGAACGAAGCCCACCCCAACATGTTGCCTTGTTTGCTCGAACGACGACGTGAAAACCAGCCTTGTTGCCTTGATTATTCGAACTTGTTGCTTAGATATATTGAACGATGACCTTGAAACTAGGCCTGTTGCCTTTATTGTTGTTGCCTTGATTTTTAGAATGATGACCTGAAAACTAGCCTTGTGGCCTTGGTTTCTAGAACATGATGTCTTGGTATCTCGAATGACGAGCGGAGAGCAATGCCCATTGCCTAGATTTTTCGAACGAAGACCTGAAAAGCTAGCCATGTTGCCTTGATATCTCGAACCTGATGGCATGGTTTTTCGAATGAAGGACTTAAAATTTGCCCCGTTGCCTTGATTTCACGAACGATGCTTCGGTTTAAGTAAAATGTTGGCGGCCTTTTCGGACGACGGCTGAAGGCTGGCGTGTTGCCTTGATCTGACGAACGGTGTCCTAAAATCTTCCCTCGTTGCCATGACTTTTAAAACATGTTGTCTTGATTTTCTTAAACAACAACCTTAAAACTATCCCCGATGCCTTGATTTACGGAACGAAGACAAGAAAACTAGCCTTGTTGCCTTGAAACCTCGAACATGTTTCCTTGGTTTTTCGACCGACTAACTGAAAACCAGCACCGTTGCCTAGATTTATGGAACGCCTTTGATTTCTACAACATGTTGTCCGTGTTTCTCGAACGACGACCTGAACGCTTCGATTTTTTATTGAACGACGGCCTGAAAACAAGCCTTGTTGCCTTGATTACTCGAACATGTTGCCTTGAATTATCAAACTACGACCCGAAAACTACCCCCGTAGCCTTTTTATTTCTCGAACGATTCTTTGATTTCTAGAACATGTTGCCTTGTTTTCTCGAAAGACGACCTGAAAGCAAGCCATACGAGGACCTAAAAGCAAGCCATGTGGCCTTTTGATATTTTGAAAATGTTGTCTTTGTTTATCGAATGGCGACCTGAAAAACTGGCCGTGTTGCATTGATTCCTTGAACGATGAGCTTAAAACGAGCCACGTTGCCTTGATAAAGGGCCGAGGAAGCAAGACCTCATCCTAAAAAACGATACATGCAAGCCAAAGGATCAAACGAAGAACGCCACGACCCATTAACGACCCCAATCTATATGGTAGTTGGCTAAGGTGCATTCTAAATCCCTTATTATTGATGCATTTGAGGGTATGTCGATAATAGTTGTAAATTACAGATCCAATAGTGCAGTTTGTATCTTGTACGGAGAAATTCTTTCATTTACGAAACCGAAACAAGCATAAGAAAATGAAACAACATGAACTCCTTAGAAAAGCACCCAAGCATTGGGGTTCGAATACAACCAAACACCGTCGAAGTCACTATACACGATGCATGCCCATATTAAATGAGTATATGTTGCTCTTTGGACATTTTTGACGTCTTATGAGAAAACAAAGTATAATTGGTGGCCCTAGTAAGCGCAAGTCACCGGCTTAGGTTGTTATGTGTTTTTATCGGAGGTTGCGTCACCGTTGTTGGTGAATTACGGCCCGGTCACCGGGTTTTATTATTGTAAGGTCCTTTATCCTTGTCCAATTCGTGCCAAACCGACTTCATTTTGGCGAGTTATAGAGAATTATAGCGTCTGGGATTTTTCGACTCGGCCAAGACTAGATACGGTCAAGATTAACCGGTGATCAGATGACCCAACCCCATGAAACCTGGCCAAAATCAAATTTTGCTCGACAACTCGAAATCCATGCACATGTCCTCGACCACGAAAGAAATTTTTCTAGGCAAATCAATGATTTCGAACAACTTTCATTCAATGGGTTTTTGCTAAATCGGAAGTACAAGACCACCCGGTGACCAAAGATGACCCAACCCGATGAAAGTTAGCCAAAATCACATCTTGCTCGGTAACTCGAAATCCGTGCACATTTTATGGATCACGAAGGAAAACTTACCTGGAAAATCAATGATTTCGAGCAACTTTCGTTCAATGGGTTTTCGGTAATTCGGAAGTACAGGATCGCCCGGTGACCAAAGATGACACAACGCGGTGAAAGTTAGCCAAAATCGCATTTTGCTCGGTAACTCGAAATCCGTGCACATTTTCTCGATCATGAAAGAAATTTTGCCGTGTAAATCAAGGTTTCCGAGCAGCTTTCATTCAATGGGTTTTTGCTAATTCGGAAGTACAAGACAACCCGGTGACCAATGACGACCCAACCCGATGAAAGTTAGCCAAAATCACATCTTGATCGGTAACTCGAAATCCGTGCACATTTTCTCGATCACGAAAGAAAATTTACCAGGTAAATCAATGATTTCGAGCAACTTTCATTGAATGGGTTTTTGCCAATTCGAAAGTTAAAGTTCGGTAGTGTGTGTGTACAAGTGTCGAAGCTGCGGTCCCCGGGTAATTACGGACCAAAAACAAATTTTTTTTATTGAAACATACATTATTCGTGTTAATAAAGAGCCACGCAAAATTTCGTCAAAATCCGACTTAATTTGAGGGAGTTATGGACGTTTTTGCAAAAATTATGCATCCTGGGGGAAATCAATGTATGTTCCTGTCACCAAGCTCTTTGTGCAATATGTATATATAGGCGAGGGGTGGGAGTGACGCCCCACAGGCGCCTCGAAGGTTGTCGGGCAACCAGCGACGTCGAGGCTGTTACGACCAAGGGCAAGCCAAGGAGGCAAGGCCATCGGCCAAGCTCACCGGTGATATCCAAGTCGTGATTTGCGTTTGCTTGGTGAAACCAGATCGCGACCAGCCACTCCTCGACGAGATTCTCGCAACCGACCCATTTTCACCGATGAAAAACCTGATCGCGACCAAAATTGCCCCACGTCGTGCTAGTTGCAAAAAAATTATGCATCCAATGGGAAATCAATGTCTGTTCCTGTCACCAAGCTCTTTGTGCAATATGTACATATAGGGGGGACCATGGAGACCGAAGCCACCAGCGTGCATCGAAAAGGCAAGCCCCAAGACCCATGAAGGAATCCCACCCCCCAACACGTTGCCTTGATTGCTCGAACGACGACCCAAAAACTAGCCCTGTTGCCTTGATTCCTCGAACATGTTGCCTTAATTTGTCGAACGATGACCTGATGACTAGCATTGTTGCCTTGATTTGTCGAACGACGGCCTTGAAACTAGCCCTGTTGCCTTGTTTCCTTGAATTTGTTGCCTTGATTTTTTGAATGATGCCCTGATGACTAGCATTGTTGCCTTGATTTGTCGAACGACGACTTGAAACTAGCCGTGTTGCCTTGTTTCCTTGAACTTGTTGCCTTGATTTTTTGAATGATGACCTGAAAACTAGCCTCTTGGAGAATCGGGGAGCCATCCGTGTTGCCTTGATTGCTTGAATGACGACCCAAAAGCTAGCCTTGTTGCCTTGATTCCTCGAACATGTTGCCTTAATTTTGTCGAACGATGACCTGATGACTAGCATTGTTCCCTAGATTTTTTGAACGACGACCTTGAAACTAGCCCTATTGCCTTGAGCTTGTTGCCTTGAATTTTTGAACGATGACCTGAAGACTAGCCTCTTGGAGAACTGGGGAGCTATCCACATTGCTTTGAGGTATATATTGGGGGGACCATAGACACGAAAAAACCACCGAGCACCGATAAGGCAAGCCCCAAGACCCATGAAAGAAGCCCACCCCCAACATGTTACCTTGGTTGCTCGAACGACGACCGGAAAACATGCCATGTTGCCTTGATTACTCGAACTTGTTGCATTAATTTTTCGAACGATGACCTGGTGACAAGCCCTGCTGCCTAGATTTGTCGAACGATGGCCTTGAAAGATGCCTCCCGCAACACGTTGCCTTGTTAACTAGTTCCATGTTGCCTTGATTTGTCCAACACGTTGCCTTGATATGTCGAACGATGTCCTGAAAACTAGCCCCGTTCCCTTTATTTTTTGAACGACGACCTGGAAACTAGCCTCATTACCTTGATTGCTGGAACACTTTGCCTTGTTATCTCTAACGACGACCTGGAAACTTGCATCGTTGCCCTGAATACTCGAACACGTTGCCTTGAAAACATGCCATGATGACCTCAAAACTAGCCTCGCTGCCTTGATTTCTTGAACGATGACCTCAAAACTAGCCACGGTGCCTTGATTTCCCCCGACGTCGTGCACATACTAAAAAATATGCATCCTCGGGGAAATCAGTGTCTGTTGCCTTGATTTCTTGAACATGTTGGCTTGATTTTTAGAATGATGACCTGAAAACTAGCCTTGCGGCCTTGAATTCTAGGACATGTTGTCTTGATATCTCAAACGGAAGCCTGATTGCTATCCCCATTGCCTGTATACATAGGGGGACCATGGCGACGAAGCCACCATCGAGCACCGACAAGGCAAGCCCAATGAACCGTGAACGAAGCCCACCCCAACATGTTGCCTTGTTTGCTCGAACGACGACGTGAAAACTAGCCTTGTTGCCTTGATTATTCGAACTTGTTGCTTAGATATATTGAACGATGACCTTGAAACTAGGCATGTTGCCTTTATTGTTGTTGCCTTGATTTTTAGAATGATGACCTGAAAACTAGCCTTGTGGCCTTGGTTTCTAGAACATGATGTCTTGGTATCTCGAATGACGAGCGAAGAGCAATGCCCATTGCCTAGATTTTTCGAACGAAGACCTGAAAAGCTAGCCATGTTGCCTTGATATCTCGAACCTGATGGCTTGGTTTTTCGAATGAAGGACTTAAAATTTGCCCCGTTGCCTTGATTTCACGAACGATGCTTCGGTTTAAGTAAAATGTTGGCGGCCTTTTTCGGACGACGGCTGAAGGCTGGCGTGTTGCCTTGATCTGACGAACGGTGTCCTAAAATCTTCCCTCGTTGCCATGACTTTTAAAACATGTTGTCTTGATTTTCTTAAACAACAACCTTAAAACTATCCCCGATGCCTTGATTTATGGAACGAAGACAAGAAAACTAGCCTTGTTGCCTTGAAACCTCGAACATGTTTCCTTGGTTTTTCGACCGACTAACTGAAAACCAGCACCGTTGCCTAGATTTATGGAACGCCTTTGATTTCTACAACATGTTGTCCGTGTTTCTCGAACGACGACCTGAACGCTTGGATTTTTTATTGAACGACGGCCTGAAAACAAGCCTTGTTGCCTTGATTACTCGAACATGTTGCCTTGAATTATCAAACTACGACCCGAAAACTACCCCCGTAGCCTTTTTATTTCTCGAACGATTCTTTGATTTCTAGAACATGTTGCCTTGTTTTCTCGAAAGACGACCCGAAAGCAAGCCATACGAGGACCTAAAAGCAAGCCATGTGGCCTTTTGATATTTTGAAAATGTTGTCTTTGTTTATCGAATGGCGACCTGAAAAACTGGCCGTGTTGCATTGATTCCTTGAACGATGAGCTTAAAACGAGCCACGTTGCCTTGATAAAGGGCCGAGGAAGCAAGACCTCATCCTAAAAAACGATACATGCAAGCCAAAGGATCAAACGAAGAAGGCCATGACCCATTAACGACCCCAATCTATATGTTAGTTGGCTAAGGTGCATTCTAAATCCCTTATTATTGATGCATTTGAGGGTATGTCGATAATAGTTGTAAATTACAGATCCAATAGTGCAGTTTGTATCTTGTACGGAGAAATTCTTTCATTTACGAAACCGAAACAAGCATAAGAAAATGAAACAACATGAACTCCTTAGAAAAGCACCCAAGCATTGGGGTTCGAATACAACCAAACACCGTCGAAGTCACTATACACGATGCATGCCCATATTAAATGAGTATATGTTGCTCTTTGGACATTTTTGACGTCTTATGAGAAAACAAAGTATAATTGGTGGCCCTAGTAAGCGCAAGTCACCGGCTTAGGTTGTTATGTGTTTTTATCGGAGGTTGCGTCACCGTTGTTGGTGAATTACGGCCCGGTCACCGGGTTTTATTATTGTAAGGTCCTTTATCCTTGTCCAATTCGTGCCAAACCGACTTCATTTTGGCGAGTTATAGAGAATTATAGCGTCTGGGATTTTTCGACTCGGCCAAGACTAGATACGGTCAAGATTAACCGGTGATCAGATGACCCAACCCCATGAAACCTGGCCAAAATCAAATTTTGCTCGACAACTCGAAATCCATGCACATTTCCTCGACCACGAAAGAAATTTTTCTAGGCAAATCAATGATTTCGAACAACTTTCATTCAATGGGTTTTTGCTAAATCGGAAGTACAAGACCACCCGGTGACCAAAGATGACCCAACCCGATGAAAGTTAGCCAAAATCACATCTTGCTCGGTAACTCGAAATCCGTGCACATTTTATGGATCACGAAGGAAAACTTACCACGAAAATCAATGATTTCGAGCAACTTTCGTTCAATGGGTTTTCGGTAATTCGGAAGTACAGGATCGCCCGGTGACCAAAGATGACACAACGCGGTGAAAGTTAGCCAAAATCGCATTTTGCTCGGTAACTCGAAATCCGTGCACATTTTCTCGATCATGAAAGAAATTTTGCCGTGTAAATCAAGGTTTCCGAGCAGCTTTCATTCAATGGGTTTTTGCTAATTCGGAAGTACAAGACAACCCGGTGACCAATGACGACCCAACCCGATGAAAGTTAGCCAAAATCACATCTTGATCGGTAACTCGAAATCCGTGCACATTTTCTCGATCACGAAAGAAAATTTACCAGGTAAATCAATGATTTCGAGCAACTTTCATTGAATGGGTTTTTGCCAATTCGAAAGTTAAAGTTCGGTAGTGTGTGTGTACAAGTGTCGAAGCTGCGGTCCCCGGGTAATTACGGACCAAAAACAAATTTTTTTTATTGAAACATACATTATTCGTGTTAATAAAGAGCCACGCAAAATTTCGTCAAAATCCGACTTAATTTGAGGGAGTTATGGACGTTTTTGCAAAAATTATGCATCCTGGGGGAAATCAATGTATGTTCCTGTCACCAAGCTCTTTGTGCAATATGTATATATAGGCGAGGGGTGGGAGTGACGCCCCACAGGCGCCTCGAAGGTGGTCGGGCGACCAGCGACGTCGAGGCTGTTACGACCAAGGGCAAGCCAAGGAGGCAAGGCCATCGGCCAAGCTCACCGGTGATATCCAAGTCGTGATTTGCGTTTGCTTGGTGAAACCAGATCGCGACCAGCCACTCCTCGACGAGATTCTCGCAACCGACCCATTTTCACCGATGAAAAACCTGATCGCGACCAAAATTGCCCCACGTCGTGCTAGTTGCAAAAAAATTATGCATCCAATGGGAAATCAATGTCTGTTCCTGTCACCAAGCTCTTTGTGCAATATGTATATATGGGGGGGACCATGGAGACCGAAGCCACCAGCGAGCATCGAAAAGGCAAGCCCCAAGACCCATGAAGGAATCCCACCCCCCAACACGTTGCCTTGATTGCTCGAACGACGACCCAAAAACTAGCCCTGTTGCCTTGATTCCTCGAACATGTTGCCTTAATTTGTCGAACGATGACCTGATGACTAGCATTGTTGCCTTGATTTGTCGAACGACGGCCTTGAAACTAGCCCTGTTGCCTTGTTTCCTTGAATTTGTTGCCTTGATTTTTGAATGATGCCCTGATGACTAGCATTGTTGCCTTGATTTGTCGAACGACGACTTGAAACTAGCCGTGTTGCCTTGTTTCCTTGAACTTATTGCCTTGATTTTTTGAATGATGACCTGAAAACTAGCCTCTTGGAGAATCGGGGAGCCATCCGCGTTGCCTTGATTGCTCGAATGACGACCCAAAAGCTAGCCTTGTTGCCTTGATTCCTCGAACATGTTGCCTTAATTTTGTCGAACGATGACCTGATGACTAGCATTGTTCCCTAGATTTTTTGAACGACGACCTTGAAACTAGCTCTATTGCCTTGAGCTTGTTGCCTTGATTTTTTGAACGATGACCTGAAGACTAGCCTCTTGGAGAACTGGGGAGCTATCCACATTGCCTTGAGGTATATATTGGGGGGACATACACACGAAAAAACCACCGAGCACCGATAAGGCAAGCCCCAAGACCCATGAAAGAAGCCCACCCCCAACATGTTACCTTGGTTGCTCGAACGACGACTGTAAAACATGCCATGTTGCCTTGATTACTCGAACTTGTTGCATTAATTTTTCGAACGATGACCTGGTCACAAGCCCTGCTGCCTAGATTTGTCGAACGATGGCCTTGAAAGATGCCTCCCCCAACACGTTGCCTTGTTAACTAGTTCCCTGTTGCCTTGATTTGTCCAACACGTTGCCTTGATATGTCGAACGATGTCCTGAAAACTAGCCCCGTTCCCTTTATTTCTTGAACGACGACCTGGAAACTAGCCTCGTTACCTTGATTGCTGGAACACGTTGCCTTGTTATCTCTAACGACGACCTGGAAACTTGCATCGTTGCCCTGAATACTCGAACACGTTGCCTTGAAAACATGCCATGATGACCTCAAAACTAGCCACGGTGCCTTGATTTCCCCCGACGTCGTGCGCATACTAAAAAATATGCATCCTCGGGGAAATCAGTGTCTGTTGGCTTGATTTCTTGAACATGTTGGCTTGATTTTTAGAATGATGACCTGAAAACTAGCCTTGCGGCCTTGAATTCTAGGACATGTTGTCTTGATATCTCAAACGGAAGCCTGATTGCTATCCCCATTGCCTTGATGTATATATAGGGGGACCATGGCGACGAAGCCACCATCGAGCACCGACAAGGCAAGCCCAATGAACCGTGAACGAAGCCCACCCCAACATGTTGCCTTGTTTGCTCGAACGGCGACGTGAAAACTAGCCTTGTTGCCTTGATTATTCGAACTTGTTGCTTAGATATATTGAACGATGACCTTGAAACTAGGCATGTTGCCTTTATTGTTGTTGCCTTGATTTTTAGAATGATGACCTGAAAACTAGCCTTGTGGCCTTGGTTTCTAGAACATGATGTCTTGGTATCTCGAATGACGAGCGAAGAGCAATGCCCATTGCCTAGATTTTTCGAACGAATACCTGAAAAGCTAGCCATGTTGCCTTGATATCTCGAACCTGATGGCTTGGTTTTTCGAATGAAGGACTTAAAATTTGCCCCGTTGCCTTGATTTCACGAACGATGCTTCGGTTTAAGTAAAATGTTGGCGGCCTTTTTCGGACGACGGCTGAAGGCTGGCGTGTTGCCTTGATCTGACGAACGGTGTCCTAGAATCTTCCCTCGTTGCCATGACTTTTAAAACATGTTGTCTTGATTTTCTTAAACAACAACCTTAAAACTATCCCCGATGCCTTGATTTATGGAACGAAGACAAGAAAACTAGCCTTGTTGCCTTGAAACCTCGAACATGTTTCCTTGGTTTTTCGACCGACTAACTGAAAACCAGCACCGTTGCCTAGATTTATGGAACGCCTTTGATTTCTACAACATGTTGTCCGTGTTTCTCGAACGACGACCTGAACGCTTGGACTTTTTATTGAACGACGGCCTGAAAACAAGCCTTGTTGCCTTGATTACTCGAACATGTTGCCTTGAATTATCAAACTACGACCCGAAAACTACCCCCGTAGCCTTTTTATTTCTCGAACGATTCTTTGATTTCTAGAACATGTTGCCTTGTTTTCTCGAAAGACGACCCGAAAGCAAGCCATACGAGGACCTAAAAGCAAGCCATGTGGCCTTTTGATATTTTGAAAATGTTGTCTTTGTTTATCGAATGGCGACCTGAAAAACTGGCCGTGTTGCATTGATTCCTTGAACGATGAGCTTAAAACGAGCCACGTTGCCTTGATAAAGGGCCGAGGAAGCAAGACCTCATCCTAAAAAACGATACATGCAAGCCAAAGGATCAAACGAAGAACGCCATGACCCATTAACGACCCCAATCTATATGTTAGTTGGCTAAGGTGCATTCTAAATCCCTTATTATTGATGCATTTGAGGGTATGTCGATAATAGTTGTAAATTACAGATCCAATAGTGCAGTTTGTATCTTGTACGGAGAAATTCTTTCATTTACGAAACCGAAACAAGCATAAGAAAATGAAACAACATGAACTCCTTAGAAAAGCACCCAAGCATTGGGGTTCGAATACAACCAAACACCGTCGAAGTCACTATACACGATGCATGCCCATATTAAATGAGTATATGTTGCTCTTTGGACATTTTTGACGTCTTATGAGAAAACAAAGTATAATTGGTGGCCCTAGTAAGCGCAAGTCACCGGCTTAGGTTGTTATGTGTTTTTATCGGAGGTTGCGTCACCGTTGTTGGTGAATTACGGCCCGGTCACCGGGTTTTATTATTGTAAGGTCCTTTATCCTTGTCCAATTCGTGCCAAACCGACTTCATTTTGGCGAGTTATAGAGAATTATAGCGTCTGGGATTTTTCGACTCGGCCAAGACTAGATACGGTCAAGATTAACCGGTGATCAGATGACCCAACCCCATGAAACCTGGCCAAAATCAAATTTTGCTCGACAACTCGAAATCCATGCACATTTCCTCGACCACGAAAGAAATTTTTCTAGGCAAATCAATGATTTCGAACAACTTTCATTCAATGGGTTTTTGCTAAATCGGAAGTACAAGACCACCCGGTGACCAAAGATGACCCAACCCGATGAAAGTTAGCCAAAATCACATCTTGCTCGGTAACTCGAAATCCGTGCACATTTTATGGATCACGAAGGAAAACTTACCACGAAAATCAATGATTTCGAGCAACTTTCGTTCAATGGGTTTTCGGTAATTCGGAAGTACAGGATCGCCCGGTGACCAAAGATGACACAACGCGGTGAAAGTTAGCCAAAATCGCATTTTGCTCGGTAACTCGAAATCCGTGGACATTTTCTCGATCATGAAAGAAATTTTGCCGTGTAAATCAAGGTTTCCGAGCAGCTTTCATTCAATGGGTTTTTGCTAATTCGGAAGTACAAGACAACCCGGTGACCAATGACGACCCAACCCGATGAAAGTTAGCCAAAATCACATCTTGATCGGTAACTCGAAATCCGTGCACATTTTCTCGATCACGAAAGAAAATTTACCAGGTAAATCAATGATTTCGAGCAACTTTCATTGAATGGGTTTTTGCCAATTCGAAAGTTAAAGTTCCGTAGTGTGTGTGTACAAGTGTCGAAGCTGCGGTCCCCGGGTAATTACGGACCAAAAACAAATTTTTTTTATTGAAACATACATTATTCGTGTTAATAAAGAGCCACCCAAAATTTCGTCAAAATCCGACTTAATTTGAGGGAGTTATGGACGTTTTTGCAAAAATTATGCATCCTGGGGGAAATCAATGTATGTTCCTGTCACCAAGCTCTTTGTGCAATATGTATATATAGGCGAGGGGTGGGAGTGACGCCCCACAGGCGCCTCGAAGGTGGTCGGGCAACCAGCGACGTCGAGGCTGTTACGACCAAGGGCAAGCCAAGGAGGCAAGGCCATCGGCCAAGCTCACCGGTGATATCCAAGTCGTGATTTGCGTTTGCTTGGTGAAACCAGATCGCGACCAGCCACTCCTCGACGAGATTCTCGCAACCGACCCATTTTCACCGATGAAAAACCTGATCGCGACCAAAATTGCCCCACGTCGTGCTATTTGCAAAAAAATTATGCATCCAATGGGAAATCAATGTCTGTTCCTGTCACCAAGCTCTTTGTGCAATATGTACATATAGGGGGGACCATGGAGACCGAAGCCACCAGCGAGCATCGAAAAGGCAAGCCCCAAGACCCATGAAGGAATCCCACCCCCCAACACGTTGCCTTGATTGCTCGAACGACGACCCAAAAACTAGCCCTGTTGCCTTGATTCCTCGAACATGTTGCCTTAATTTGTCGAACGATGACCTCATGACTAGCATTGTTGCCTTGATTTGTCGAACGACGGCCTTGAAACTAGCTCTGTTGCCTTGTTTCCTTGAATTTGTTGCCTTGATTTTTTGAATGATGCCCTGATGACTAGCATTGTTGCCTTGATTTGTCGAACGACGACTTGAAACTAGCCGTGTTGCCTTGTTTCCTTGAACTTATTGCCTTGATTTTTTGAATGATGACCTGAAAACTAGCCTCTTGGAGAATCGGGGAGCCATCCGCGTTGCCTTGATTGCTCGAATGACGACCCAAAAGCTAGCCTTGTTGCCTTGATTCCTCGAACATGTTGCCTTAATTTTGTCGAACGATGACCTGATGACTAGCATTGTTCCCTAGATTTTTTGAACGACGACCTTGAAACTAGCCCTATTGCCTTGAGCTTGTTGCCTTGATTTTTTGAACGATGACCTGAAGACTAGCCTCTTGGAGAACTGGGGAGCTATCCACATTGCCTTGAGGTATATATTGGGGGGACCATAGACACGAAAAAACCACCGAGCACCGATAAGGCAAGCCCCAAGACCCATGAAAGAAGCCCACCCCCAACATGTTACCTTGGTTGCTCGAACGACGACCGGAAAACATGCCATGTTGCCTTGATTACTCGAACTTGTTGCATTAATTTTTCGAACGATGACCTGGTGACAAGCCCTGCTGCCTAGATTTGTCGAACGATGGCCTTGAAAGATGCCTCCCCCAACACGTTGCCTTGTTAACTAGTTCCCTGTTGCCTTGATTTGTCCAACACGTTTCCTTGATATGTCGAACGATGTCCTGAAAACTAGCCCCGTTCCCTTTATTTCTTGAACGACGACCTGGAAACTAGCCTCGTTACCTTGATTGCTGGAACACGTTGCCTTGTTATCTCTAACGACGACCTGGAAACTTGCATCGTTGCCCTGAATACTCGAACATGTTGCCTTGAAAACATGCCATGATGACCTCAAAACTAGCCACGGTGCCTTGATTTCCCCCGACGTCGTGCGCATACTAAAAAATATGCATCCTCGGGGAAATCAGTGTCTGTTGCCTTGATTTCTTGAACATGTTGGCTTGATTTTTAGAATGATGACCTGAAAACTAGCCTTGCGGCCTTGAATTCTAGGACATGTTGTCTTGATATCTCAAACGGAAGCCTGATTGCTATCCCCATTGCCTTGATGTATATATAGGGGGACCATGGCGACGAAGCCACCATCGAGCACCGACAAGGCAAGCCCAATGAACCGTGAACGAAGCCCACCCCAACATGTTGCCTTGTTTGCTCGAATGACGACGTGAAAACTAGCCTTGTTGCCTTGATTATTCGAACTTGTTGCTTAGATATATTGAACGATGACCTTGAAACTAGGCATGTTGCCTTTATTGTTGTTGCCTTGATTTTTAGAATGATGACCTGAAAACTAGCCTTGTGGCCTTGGTTTCTAGAACATGATGTCTTGGTATCTCGAATGACGAGCGAAGAGCAATGCCCATTGCCTAGATTTTTCGAACGAAGACCTGAAAAGCTAGCTATGTTGCCTTGATATCTCGAACCTGATGGCTTGGTTTTTCGAATGAAGGACTTAAAATTTGCCCCGTTGCCTTGATTTCACGAACGATGCTTCGGTTTAAGTAAAATGTTGGCGGCCTTTTTCGGACGACGGCTGAAGGCTGGCGTGTTGCCTTGATCTGACGAACGGTGTCCTAGAATCTTCCCTCGTTGCCATGACTTTTAAAACATGTTGTCTTGATTTTCTTAAACAACAACCTTAAAACTATCCCCGATGCCTTGATTTATGGAACGAAGACAAGAAAACTAGCCTTGTTGCCTTGAAACCTCGAACATGTTTCCTTGGTTTTTCGACCGACTAACTGAAAACCAGCACCGTTGCCTAGATTTATGGAACGCCTTTGATTTCTACAACATGTTGTCCGTGTTTCTCGAACGACGACCTGAACGCTTGGATTTTTTATTGAACGACGGCCTGAAAACAAGCCTTGTTGCCTTGATTACTCGAACATGTTGCCTTGAATTATCAAACTACGACCCGAAAACTACCCCCGTAGCCTTTTTATTTCTCGAACGATTCTTTGATTTCTAGAACATGTTGCCTTGTTTTCTCGAAAGACGACCCGAAAGCAAGCCATACGAGGACCTAAAAGCAAGCCATGTGGCCTTTTGATATTTTGAAAATGTTGTCTTTGTTTATCGAATGGCGACCTGAAAAACTGGCCGTGTTGCATTGATTCCTTGAACGATGAGCTTAAAACGAGCCACGTTGCCTTGATAAAGGGCCGAGGAAGCAAGACCTCATCCTAAAAAACGATACATGCAAGCCAAAGGATCAAACGAAGAACGCCATGACCCATTAACGACCCCAATCTATATGTTAGTTGGCTAAGGTGCATTCTAAATCCCTTATTATTGATGCATTTGAGGGTATGTCGATAATAGTTGTAAATTACAGATCCAATAGTGCAGTTTGTATCTTGTACGGAGAAATTCTTTCATTTACGAAACCGAAACAAGCATAAGAAAATGAAACAACATGAACTCCTTAGAAAAGCACCCAAGCATTGGGGTTCGAATACAACCAAACACCGTCGAAGTCACTATACACGATGCATGCCCATATTAAATGAGTATATGTTGCTCTTTGGACATTTTTGACGTCTTATGAGAAAACAAAGTATAATTGGTGGCCCTAGTAAGCGCAAGTCACCGGCTTAGGTTGTTATGTGTTTTTATCGGAGGTTGCGTCACCGTTGTTGGTGAATTACGGCCCGGTCACCGGGTTTTATTATTGTAAGGTCCTTTATCCTTGTCCAATTCGTGCCAAACCGACTTCATTTTGGCGAGTTATAGAGAATTATAGCGTCTGGGATTTTTCGACTCGGCCAAGACTAGATACGGTCAAGATTAACCGGTGATCAGATGACCCAACCCCATGAAACCTGGCCAAAATCAAATTTTGCTCGACAACTCGAAATCCATGCACATTTCCTCGACCACGAAAGAAATTTTTCTAGGCAAATCAATGATTTCGAACAACTTTCATTCAATGGGTTTTTGCTAAATCGGAAGTACAAGACCACCCGGTGACCAAAGATGACCCAACCCGATGAAAGTTAGCCAAAATCACATCTTGCTCGGTAACTCGAAATCCGTGCACATTTTATGGATCACGAAGGAAAACTTACCACGAAAATCAATGATTTCGAGCAACTTTCGTTCAATGGGTTTTCGGTAATTCGGAAGTACAGGATCGCCCGGTGACCAAAGATGACACAACGCGGTGAAAGTTAGCCAAAATCGCATTTTGCTCGGTAACTCGAAATCCGTGCACATTTTCTCGATCATGAAAGAAATTTTGCCGTGTAAATCAAGGTTTCCGAGCAGCTTTCATTCAATGGGTTTTTGCTAATTCGGAAGTACAAGACAACCCGGTGACCAATGACGACCCAACCCGATGAAAGTTAGCCAAAATCACATCTTGATCGGTAACTCGAAATCCGTGCACATTTTCTCGATCACGAAAGAAAATTTACCAGGTAAATCAATGATTTCGAGCAACTTTCATTGAATGGGTTTTTGCCAATTCGAAAGTTAAAGTTCCGTAGTGTGTGTGTACAAGTGTCGAAGCTGCGGTCCCCGGGTAATTACGGACCAAAAACAAATTTTTTTTATTGAAACATACATTATTCGTGTTAATAAAGAGCCACGCAAAATTTCGTCAAAATCCGACTTAATTTGAGGGAGTTATGGACGTTTTTGCAAAAATTATGCATCCTGGGGGAAATCAATGTATGTTCCTGTCACCAAGCTCTTTGTGCAATATGTATATATAGGCGAGGGGTGGGAGTGACGCCCCACAGGCGCCTCGAAGGTGGTCGGGCAACCAGCGACGTCGAGGCTGTTACGACCAAGGGCAAGCCAAGGAGGCAAGGCCATCGGCCAAGCTCACCGGTGATATCCAAGTCGTGATTTGCGTTTGCTTGGTGAAACCAGATCGCGACCAGCCACTCCTCGACGAGATTCTCGCAACCGACCCATTTTCACCGATGAAAAACCTGATCGCGACCAAAATTGCCCCACGTCGTGCTAGTTGCAAAAAAATTATGCATCCAATGGGAAATCAATGTCTGTTCCTGTCACCAAGCTCTTTGTGCAATATGTACATATAGGGGGGACCATGGAGACCGAAGCCACCAGCGAGCATCGAAAAGGCAAGCCCCAAGACCCATGAAGGAATCCCACCCCCCAACACGTTGCCTTGATTGCTCGAACGACGACCCAAAAACTAGCCCTGTTGCCTTGATTCCTCGAACATGTTGCCTTAATTTGTCGAACGATGACCTGATGACTAGCATTGTTGCCTTGATTTGTCGAACGACGGCCTTGAAACTAGCCCTGTTGCCTTGTTTCCTTGAATTTGTTGCCTTGATTTTTTGAATGATGCCCTGATGACTAGCATTGTTGCCTTGATTTGTCGAACGACGACTTGAAACTAGCCGTGTTGCCTTGTTTCCTTGAACTTATTGCCTTGATTTTTTGAATGATGACCTGAAAACTAGCCTCTTGGAGAATCGGGGAGCCATCCGCGTTGCCTTGATTGCTCGAATGACGACCCAAAAGCTAGCCTTGTTGCCTTGATTCCTCGAACATGTTGCCTTAATTTTGTCGAACGATGACCTGATGACTAGCATTGTTCCCTAGATTTTTTGAACGACGACCTTGAAACTAGCCCTATTGCCTTGAGCTTGTTGCCTTGATTTTTTGAACGATGACCTGAAGACTAGCCTCTTGGAGAACTGGGGAGCTATCCACATTGCCTTGAGGTATATATTGGGGCGACCATAGACACGAAAAAACCACCGAGCACCGATAAGGCAAGCCCCAAGACCCATGAAAGAAGCCCACCCCCAACATGTTACCTTGGTTGCTCGAACGACGACCGGAAAACATGCCATGTTGCCTTGATTACTCGAACTTGTTGCATTAATTTTTCGAACGATGACCTGGTGACAAGCCCTGCTGCCTAGATTTGTCGAACGATGGCCTTGAAAGATGCCTCCCCCAACACGTTGCCTTGTTAACTAGTTCCCTGTTGCCTTGATTTGTCCAACACGTTTCCTTGATATGTCGAACGATGTCCTGAAAACTAGCCCCGTTCCCTTTATTTCTTGAACGACGACCTGGAAACTAGCCTCGTTACCTTGATTGCTGGAACACGTTGCCTTGTTATCTCTAACGACGACCTGGAAACTTGCATCGTTGCCCTGAATACTCGAACATGTTGCCTTGAAAACATGCCATGATGACCTCAAAACTAGCCACGGTGCCTTGATTTCCCCCGACGTCGTGCGCATACTAAAAAATATGCATCCTCGGGGAAATCAGTGTCTGTTGCCTTGATTTCTTGAACATGTTGGGTTGATTTTTAGAATGATGACCTGAAAACTAGCCTTGCGGCCTTGAATTCTAGGACATGTTGTCTTGATATCTCAAACGGAAGCCTGATTGCTATCCCCATTGCCTTGATGTATATATAGGGGGACCATGGCGACGAAGCCACCATCGAGCACCGACAAGGCAAGCCCAATGAACCGTGAACGAAGCCCACCCCAACATGTTGCCTTGTTTGCTCGAATGACGACGTGAAAACTAGCCTTGTTGCCTTGATTATTCGAACTTGTTGCTTAGATATATTGAACGATGACCTTGAAACTAGGCATGTTGCCTTTATTGTTGTTGCCTTGATTTTTAGAATGATGACCTGAAAACTAGCCTTGTGGCCTTGGTTTCTAGAACATGATGTCTTGGTATCTCGAATGACGAGCGAAGAGCAATGCCCATTGCCTAGATTTTTCGAACGAAGACCTGAAAAGCTAGCCATGTTGCCTTGATATCTCGAACCTGATGGCTTGGTTTTTCGAATGAAGGACTTAAAATTTGCCCCGTTGCCTTGATTTCACGAACGATGCTTCGGTTTAAGTAAAATGTTGGCGGCCTTTTTCGGACGACGGCTGAAGGCTGGCGTGTTGCCTTGATCTGACGAACGGTGTCCTAGAATCTTCCCTCGTTGCCATGACTTTTAAAACATGTTGTCTTGATTTTCTTAAACAACAACCTTAAAACTATCCCCGATGCCTTGATTTATGGAACGAAGACAAGAAAACTAGCCTTGTTGCCTTGAAACCTCGAACATGTTTCCTTGGTTTTTCGACCGACTAACTGAAAACCAGCACCGTTGCCTAGATTTATGGAACGCCTTTGATTTCTACAACATGTTGTCCGTGTTTCTCGAACGACGACCTGAACGCTTGGATTTTTTATTGAACGACGGCCTGAAAACAAGCCTTGTTGCCTTGATTACTCGAACATGTTGCCTTGAATTATCAAACTACGACCCGAAAACTACCCTCGTAGCCTTTTTATTTCTCGAACGATTCTTTGATTTCTAGAACATGTTGCCTTGTTTTCTCGAAAGACGACCCGAAAGCAAGCCATACGAGGACCTAAAAGCAAGCCATGTGGCCTTTTGATATTTTGAAAATGTTGTCTTTGTTTATCGAATGGCGACCTGAAAAACTGGCCGTGTTGCATTGATTCCTTGAACGATGAGCTTAAAACGAGCCACGTTGCCTTGATAAAGGGCCGAGGAAGCAAGACCTCATCCTAAAAAACGATACATGCAAGCCAAAGGATCAAACGAAGAACGCCATGACCCATTAACGACCCCAATCTATATGTTAGTTGGCTAAGGTGCATTCTAAATCCCTTATTATTGATGCATTTGAGGGTATGTCGATAATAGTTGTAAATTACAGATCCAATAGTGCAGTTTGTATCTTGTACGGAGAAATTCTTTCATTTACGAAACCGAAACAAGCATAAGAAAATGAAACAACATGAACTCCTTAGAAAAGCACCCAAGCATTGGGGTTCGAATACAACCAAACACCGTCGAAGTCACTATACACGATGCATGCCCATATTAAATGAGTATATGTTGCTCTTTGGACATTTTTGACGTCTTATGAGAAAACAAAGTATAATTGGTGGCCCTAGTAAGCGCAAGTCACCGGCTTAGGTTGTTATGTGTTTTTATCGGAGGTTGCGTCACCGTTGTTGGTGAATTACGGCCCGGTCACCGGGTTTTATTATTGTAAGGTCCTTTATCCTTGTCCAATTCGTGCCAAACCGACTTCATTTTGGCGAGTTATAGAGAATTATAGCGTCTGGGATTTTTCGACTCGGCCAAGACTAGATACGGTCAAGATTAACCGGTGATCAGATGACCCAACCCCATGAAACCTGGCCAAAATCAAATTTTGCTCGACAACTCGAAATCCATGCACATTTCCTCGACCACGAAAGAAATTTTTCTAGGCAAATCAATGATTTCGAACAACTTTCATTCAATGGGTTTTTGCTAAATCGGAAGTACAAGACCACCCGGTGACCAAAGATGACCCAACCCGATGAAAGTTAGCCAAAATCACATCTTGCTCGGTAACTCGAAATCCGTGCACATTTTATGGATCACGAAGGAAAACTTACCACGAAAATCAATGATTTCGAGCAACTTTCGTTCAATGGGTTTTCGGTAATTCGGAAGTACAGGATCGCCCGGTGACCAAAGATGACACAACGCGGTGAAAGTTAGCCAAAATCGCATTTTGCTCGGTAACTCGAAATCCGTGCACATTTTCTCGATCATGAAAGAAATTTTGCCGTGTAAATCAAGGTTTCCGAGCAGCTTTCATTCAATGGGTTTTTGCTAATTCGGAAGTACAAGACAACCCGGTGACCAATGACGACCCAACCCGATGAAAGTTAGCCAAAATCACATCTTGATCGGTAACTCGAAATCCGTGCACATTTTCTCGATCACGAAAGAAAATTTACCAGGTAAATCAATGATTTCGAGCAACTTTCATTGAATGGGTTTTTGCCAATTCGAAAGTTAAAGTTCCGTAGTGTGTGTGTACAAGTGTCGAAGCTGCGGTCCCCGGGTAATTACGGACCAAAAACAAATTTTTTTTATTGAAACATACATTATTCGTGTTAATAAAGAGCCACGCAAAATTTCGTCAAAATCCGACTTAATTTGAGGGAGTTATGGACGTTTTTGCAAAAATTATGCATCCTGGGGGAAATCAATGTATGTTCCTGTCACCAAGCTCTTTGTGCAATATGTATATATAGGCGAGGGGTGGGAGTGACGCCCCACAGGCGCCTCGAAGGTGGTCGGGCAACCAGCGACGTCGAGGCTGTTACGACCAAGGGCAAGCCAAGGAGGCAAGGCCATCGGCCAAGCTCACCAGTGATATCCAAGTCGTGATTTGCGTTTGCTTGGTGAAACCAGATCGCGACCAGCCACTCCTCGACGAGATTCTCGCAACCGACCCATTTTCACCGATGAAAAACCTGATCGCGACCAAAATTGCCCCACGTCGTGCTAGTTGCAAAAAAATTATGCATACAATGGGAAATCAATGTCTGTTCCTGTCACCAAGCTCTTTGTGCAATATGTACATATAGGGGGGACCATGGAGACCGAAGCCACCAGCGAGCATCGAAAAGGCAAGCCCCAAGACCCATGAAGGAATCCCACCCCCCAACACGTTGCCTTGATTGCTCGAACGACGACCCAAAAACTAGCCCTGTTGCCTTGATTCCTCGAACATGTTGCCTTAATTTGTCGAATGATGACCTGATGACTAGCATTGTTGCCTTGATTTGTCGAACGACGGCCTTGAAACTAGCCCTGGTGCCTTGTTTTCTTGAATTTGTTACCTTGATTTTTTGAATAATGCCCTGATGACTAGCATTGTTGCCTTGATTTGTCGAACGACGACTTGAAACTAGCCGTGTTGCCTTGTTTCCTTGAACTTGTTGCCTTGATTTTTTGAATGATGACCTGAAAACTAGCCTCTTGGAGAATCGGGGAGCCATCCGCGTTGCCTTGATTGCTCGAATGACGACCCAAAAGCTAGCCTTGTTGCCTTGATTCCTCGAACATGTTGCCTTAATTTTGTCGAACGATGACCTGATGACAAGAAAACTAGCCTTGTTGCCTTGAAACCTCGAACATGTTTCCTTGGTTTTTCGACCGACTAACTGAAAACCAGCACCGTTGCCTAGATTTATGGAACGCCTTTGATTTCTACAACATGTTGTCCGTGTTTCTCGAACGACGACCTGAACGCTTGGATTTTTTATTGAACGACGGCTTGAAAACAAGCCTTGTTGCCTTGATTACTCGAACATGTTGCCTTGAATTATCAAACTACGACCCGAAAACTACCCCCGTAGCCTTTTTATTTCTCGAACGATTCTTTGATTTCTAGAACATGTTGCCTTGTTTTCTCGAAAGACGACCCGAAAGCAAGCCATACGAGGACCTAAAAGCAAGCCATGTGGCCTTTTGATATTTTGAAAATGTTGTCTTTATTTATCGAATGGCGACCTGCCGTGTTGCATTGATTCCTTGAACGATGAGCTTAAAACGAGCCATGTTGCCTTGATAAAGGGCCGAGGAAGCAAGACCTCATCCTAAAAAACGATACATGCAAGCCAAAGGATCAAACGAAGAACGCCATGACCCATTAACGACCCCAATCTATATGTTAGTTGGCTAAGGTGCATTCTAAATCCCTTATTATTGATGCATTTGAGGGTATGTCGATAATAGTTGTAAATTACAGATCCAATAGTGCAGTTTGTATCTTGTACGGAGAAATTCTTTCATTTACGAAACCGAAACAAGCATAAGAAAATGAAACAACATGAACTCCTTAGAAAAGCACCCAAGCATTGGGGTTCGAATACAACCAAACACCGTCGAAGTCACTATACACGATGCATGCCCATATTAAATGAGTATATGTTGCTCTTTGGACATTTTTGACGTCTTATGAGAAAACAAAGTATAATTGGTGGCCCTAGTAAGCGCAAGTCACCGGCTTAGGTTGTTATGTGTTTTTATCGGAGGTTGCGTCACAGGTGACGCCCCACAGGCGCCTCGAAGGTGGTCGGGCAACCAGCGACGTCGAGGCTGTTACGACCAAGGGCAAGCCAAGGAGGCAAGGCCATCGGCCAAGCTCACCGGTGATATCCAAGTCGTGATTTGCGTTTGCTTGGTGAAACCAGATCGCGACCAGCCACTCCTCGACGAGATTCTCGCAACCGACCCATTTTCACCGATGAAAAACCTGATCGCGACCAAAATTGCCCCACGTCGTGCTAGTTGCAAAAAAATTATGCATACAATGGGAAATCAATGTCTGTTCCTGTCACCAAGCTCTTTGTGCAATATGTACATATAGGGGGGACCATGGAGACCGAAGCCACCAGCGAGCATCGAAAAGGCAAGCCCCAAGACCCATGAAGGAATCCCACCCCCCAACACGTTGCCTTGATTGCTCGAACGACGACCCAAAAACTAGCCCTGTTGCCTTGATTCCTCGAACATGTTGCCTTAATTTGTCGAATGATGACCTGATGACTAGCATTGTTGCCTTGATTTGTCGAACGACGGCCTTGAAACTAGCCCTGTTGCCTTGTTTCCTTGAATTTGTTGCCTTGATTTTTTGAATGATGCCCTGATGACTAGCATTGTTGCCTTGATTTGTCGAACGACGACTTGAAACTAGCCGTGTTGCCTTGTTTCCTTGAACTTGTTGCCTTGATTTTTTGAACGATGACCTGAAAACTAGCCTCTTGGAGAATCGGGGAGCCATCCGTGTTGCCTTGATTGCTCGAATGACGACCCAAAAGCTATCCTTGTTGCCTTGATTCCTCGAACATGTTGCCTTAATTTTGTCGAACGATGACCTGATGACTAGCATTGTTCCCTAGATTTTTTGAACGACGACCTTGAAACTAGCCCTATTGCCTTGAGCTTGTCGCCTTGATTTTTTGAACGATGACCTAAAGACTAGCCTCTTGGAGAACTGGGGAGCTATCCATATTGCCTTGAGGTATATATTGGGGGGACCATAGACACGAAAAAACCACCGAGCACCGATAAGGCAAGCCCCAAGACCCATGAAAGAAGCCCACCCCCAACATGTTACCTTGGTTGCTCGAACGACGACCGGAAAACATGCCATGTTGCCTTGATTACTCGAACTTGTTGCATTAATTTTTCGAACGATGACCTGGTGACAAGCCCTGCTGCCTAGATTTGTCGAACGATGGCCTTGAAAGATGCCTCCCCCAACACGTTGCCTTGTTAACTAGTTCCATGTTGCCTTGATTTTTCCAACACGTTGCCTTGATATGTCGAACGATGTCCTGAAAACTAGCCCCGTTCCCTTTATTTCTTGAACGACGAACTGGAAACTAGCCTCGTTACCTTGATTGCTGGAACACGTTGCCTTGTTATCTCTAACGACGACCTGGAAACTTGCATCGTTGCCCTAAATACTCGAACATGTTGCCTTGAAAACATGCCATGATGACCTCAAAACTAGCCTCGCTGCCTTGATTTCTTGAACGATGACCGGAAAACTAGCCACGGTGCCTTGATTTCCCCCGACGTCGTGCGCATACTAAAAAATATGCATCCTCGGGGAAATCAGTGCCTGTTGCCTTGATTTCTTGAACATGTTGGCTTGATTTTTAGAAGGATGACCTGAAAACTAGCCTTGCGGCCTTGAATTCTAGGACATGTTGTCTTGATATCTCAAACGGAAGCCTGATTGCTATCCCCATTGCCTTGATGTATATATAGGGGGACCATGGCGACGAAGCCACCATCGAGCACCGACAAGGCAAGCCCATAGAACCGTGAACGAAGCCCACCCCAACATGTTGCCTTGTTTGCTCGAACGATGACGTGAAAACTAGCCTTGTTGCCTTGATTATTCGAACTTGTTGCTTAGATATATTGAACGATGACCTTGAAGCTAGGCCTGTTGCCTTTATTGTTGTTGCCTTGATTTTTAGAATGATGACCTGAAAACTAGCCTTGTGGCCTTGGTTTCTAGAACATGATGTCTTGGTATCTCGAATGACGAGCGGAGAGCAATGCCCATTGCCTAGATTTTTCGAACGAAGACCTGAAAAGCTAGCCATGTTGCCTTGATATCTCGAACCTGATGGCTTGGTTTTTCGAATGAAGGACTTAAAATTTGCCCCGTTGCCTTGATTTCACGAACGATGCTTCGGATTAAGTAAAATGTTGGCGGCCTTTTCGGACGACGGCTGAAGGCTGGCGTGTTGCCTTGATCTGACGAACGGTGTCCTAAAATCTTCCCTCGTTGCCATGACTTTTAAAACATGTTGTCTTGATTTTCTTAAACAACAACCTGAAAACTATCCCCGATGCCTTGATTTACGGAACGAAGACAAGAAAACTAGCCTTGTTGCCTTGAAACCTCGAACATGTTTCCTTGGTTTTTCGACCGACTAACTGAAAACCAGCACCGTTGCCTAGATTTATGGAACGCCTTTGATTTCTACAACATGTTGTCCGTGTTTCTCGAACGACGACCTGAACGCTTGGATTTTTTATTGAATGACGGCCTGAAAACAAGCCTTGTTGCCTTGATTACTCGAACATGTTGCCTTGAATTATCAAACTACGACCCGAAAACTACCCCCGTAGCCTTTTTATTTCTCGAACGATTCTTTGATTTCTAGAACACGTTGCCTTGTTTTCTCGAAAGACGACCCGAAAGCAAGCCATATGAGGACCTAAAAGCAAGCCATGTGGCCTTTTGATATTTTGAAAATGTTGTCTTTGTTTATCGAATGGCGACCTGAAAAACTGGCCGTGTTGCATTGATTCCTTGAACGATGAGCTTAAAACGAGCCACGTTGCCTTGATAAAGGGCCGAGGAAGCAAGACCTCATCCTAAAAAACGATACATGAAAGCCAAAGGATCAAACGAAGAACGCCATGACCCATTAACGACCCCAATCTATATGTTAGTTGGCTAAGGTGCATTCTAAATCCCTTATTATTGATGCATTTGAGGGTATGTCGATAGTAGTTGTAAATTACAGATCCAATAGTGCAGTTTGTATCTTGTACGGAGAAATTCTTTCATTTACGAAACCGAAACAAGCATAAGAAAATGAAACAACATGAACTCCTTAGAAAAGCACCCATGCATTGGGGTTCGAATACAACCAAACACCGTCGAAGTCACTATACACGATGCATGCCCATATTAAATGAGTATATGTTGCTCTTTGGACATTTTTGACGTCTTATGAGAAAACAAAGTATAATTGGTGGCCCTAGTAAGCACAAGTCACCGGCTTAGGTTGTTATGTGTTTTTATCGGAGGTTGCGCCACCGTTGTTGGTGAATTACGGCCCGGTCACCGGGTTTTATTATTGTAAGGTCCTTTATCCTTGTCCAATTCGTGCCAAACCGACTTCATTTTGGCGAGTTATAGAGAATTATAGCGTCTGGGATTTTTCGACTCGGCCAAGACTAGATACGGTCAAGATTAACCGGTGATCAGATGACCCAACCCCATGAAACCTGGCCAAAATCAAATTTTGCTCGACAACTCGAAATCCATGCACATTTCCTCGACCACGAAAGAAATTTTTCTAGGCAAATCAATGATTTCGAACAACTTTCATTCAATGGGTTTTTGCTAAATCGGAAGTACAAGACCACCCGGTGACCAAAGATGACCCAACCCGATGAAAGTTAGCCAAAATCACATCTTGCTCGGTAACTCGAAATCCGTGCACATTTTATGGATCACGAAGGAAAACTTACCAGGAAAAGCAATGATTTCGAGCAACAGGATCGCCCGGTGACCAAAGATGACACAACGCGGTGAAAGTTAGCCAAAATCGCATTTTGCTCGGTAACTCGAAATCCGTGCAAATTTTCTCGATCATGAAAGAAATTTTGCCGTGTAAATCAAGGTTTCCGAGCAGCTTTCATTCAATGGGTTTTTGCTAATTCGGAAGTACAAGACAACCCGGTGACCAATGACGACCCAACCCGATGAAAGTTAGCCAAAATCACATCTTGATCGGTAACTCGAAATCCGTGCACATTTTCTCGATCACGAAAGAAAATTTACAGGTATATCAATGATTTCGAGCAACTTTCATTGAATAGGTTTTTGCCAATTCGAAAGTTAAAGTTCGGTAGTGTGTGTGTACAAGTGTCGAAGCTGCGGTCCCCGGGTAATTACAGACCAAAAACAAATTTTTTTATTCAAACATACATTATTCGTGTTAATAAAGAGCCACATAAAATTTCGTCAAAATCCGACTTAATTTGAGGTAGTTATGGACGTTTTTGCAAAAATTATGCATCCTGGGGGAAATCAATGTATGTTCCTGTCACCAAGCTCTTTGTGCAATATGTATATATAGGCGAGGGGTGGGAGTGACGCCCCACAGGCGCCCCGAAGGTGGTCGGGCAACCAGCGACGTCGAGGCTGTTACGACCAAGGGCAAGCCAAGGAGGCAAGGCCATCGGCCAAGCTCACCGGTGATATCCAAGTCGTGATTTGCGTTTGCTTGGTGAAACCAGATCGCGACCAGCCACTCCTCGACGAGATTCTCGTAACCGACCCATTTTCACCGATGAAAAACCTGATCGCGACCAAAATTGCCCCACGTCGTGCTAGTTGCAAAAAATTATGCATCCAATGGGAAATCAATGTCTGTTCCTGTCACCAAGCTCTTTGTGCAATATGTACATATAGGGGGACCATGGAGACCGAAGCCACCAGCGAGCATCGAAAAGGCAAGCCCCAAGACCCATGAAGGAATCCCACCCCCCAACACGTTGCCTTGATTGCTCGAACGACGACCCAAAAACTAGCCCTGTTGCCTTGATTCCTCGAACATGTTGCCTTAATTTGTCGAACGATGACCCGATGACTAGCATTGTTGCCTTGATTTGTCGAACGACGACCTTGAAACTAGCCCTGTTGCCTTGTTTCCTTGAATTTGTTGCCTTGATTTTTTGAATGATGCCCTGATGACTAGCATTGTTGCCTTGATTTGTCGAACGACAACTTGAAACTAGCCGTGTTGCCTTGTTTCCTTGAACTTGTTGCCTTGATTTTTTGAATGATGACCTGAAAACTAGCCTCTTGGAGAATCGGGGAGCCATCCGCGTTGCCTTGATTGCTCGAATGACGACCCAAAAGCTAGCCTTGTTGCCTTGATTCCTCGAACATGTTGCCTTAATTTTGTCGAAGGATGACCTGATGACTAGCATTGTTCCCTAGATTTTTTGAACGACGACCTTGAAACTAGCCCTATTGCCTTGAGCTTGTTGCCTTGATTTTTTGAAGGATGACCCGAAGACTAGCCTCTTGGAGAACTGGGGAGCTATCCACATTGCCTTGAGGTATATATTGGGGGGACCATAGACACGAAAAAACCACCGAGCACCGATAAGGCAAGCCCCAAGACCCATGAAAGAAGCCCACCCCCAACATGTTACCTTGGTTGCTCGAACGACGACCGGAAAACATGCCATGTTGCCTTGATTACTCGAACTTGTTGCATTAATTTTTCGAACGATGACCTGGTGACAAGCACTGCTGCCTAGATTTGTCGAACGATGGCCTTGAAAGATGCCTCCCCCAACACGTTGCCTTGTTAACTAGTTCCATGTTGCCTTGATTTGTCCAACACGTTGCCTTGATATGTCGAACGATGTCCTGAAAACTAGCCCCGTTCCCTTTATTTCTTGAACGACGACCTGGAAACTAGCCTCGTTACCTTGATTGCTGGAACACGTTGCCTTGTTATCTCTAACGACGACCTGGAAACTTGCATCGTTGCCCTGAATACTCGAACACGTTGCCTTGAAAACATGCCATGATGACCTCAAAACTAGCCTCGCTGCCTTGATTTCTTGAACGATGACCGGAAAACTAGCCACGGTGCCTTGATTTCCCCCGACGTCGTGCGCATACTAAAAAATATGCATCCTCGGGGAAATCAGTGCCTGTTGCCTTGATTTCTTGAACATGTTGGCTTGATTTTTAGAAGGATGACCTGAAAACTAGCCTTGCGGCCTTGAATTCTAGGACATGTTGTCTTGATATCTCAAACGGAAGCCTGATTGCTATCCCCATTGCCTTGATGTATATATAGGGGGACCATGGCGACGAAGCCACCATCGAGCACCGACAAGGCAAGCCCATAGAACCGTGAACGAAGCCCACCCCAACATGTTGCCTTGTTTGCTCGAACGATGACGTGAAAACTAGCCTTGTTGCCTTGATTATTCGAACTTGTTGCTTAGATATATTGAACGATGACCTTGAAGCTAGGCCTGTTGCCTTTATTGTTGTTGCCTTGATTTTTAGAATGATGACCTGAAAACTAGCCTTGTGGCCTTGGTTTCTAGAACATGATGTCTTGGTATCTCGAATGACGAGCGGAGAGCAATGCCCATTGCCTAGATTTTTCGAACGAAGACCTGAAAAGCTAGCCATGTTGCCTTGATATCTCGAACCTGATGGCTTGGTTTTTCGAATGAAGGACTTAAAATTTGCCCGTTGCCTTGATTTCACGAACGATGCTTCTGTTTAAGTAAAATGTTGGCGGCCTTTTTCGGACGACGGCTGAAGGCTGGCGTGTTGCCTTGATCTGACGAACGGTGTCCTAAAATCTTCCCTCGTTGCCATGACTTTTAAAACATGTTGTCTTGATTTTCTTAAACAACAACCTTAAAACTATCCCCGATGCCTTGATTTACGGAACGAAGACAAGAAAACTAGCCTTGTTGCCTTGAAACCTCGAACATGTTTCCTTGGTTTTTCGACCGACTAACTGAAAACCAGCACCGTTGCCTAGATTTATGGAACGCCTTTGATTTCTACAACATGTTGTCCGTGTTTCTCGAACGACGACCTGAACGCTTGGATTTTTTATTGAACGACAGCCTGAAAACAAGCCTTGTTGCCTTGATTACTCGAACATGTTGCCTTGAATTATCAAACTACGACCCGAAAACTACCCCCGTAGCCTTTTTATTTCTCGAACGATTCTTTGATTTCTAGAACATGTTGCCTTGTTTTCTCGAAAGACGACCCGAAAGCAAGCCATACGAGGACCTAAAAGCAAGCTATGTGGCCTTTTGATATTTTGAAAATGTTGTCTTTGTTTATCGAATGGCGACCTGAAAAACTGGCCGTGTGGCATTGATTCCTTTAACGATGAGCTTAAAACGAGCCACGTTGCCTTGATAAAGGGCCGAGGAAGCAAGACCTCATCCTAAAAAACGATACATGCAAGCCAAAGGATCAAACGAAGAACGCCATGACCCATTAACGACCCCGATCTATATGTTAGTTGGCTAAGGTGCATTCTAAATCCCTTATTATTGATGCATTTGAGGGTATGTCGATAGTAGTTGTAAATTACAGATCCAATAGTGCAGTTTGTATCTTGTACGGAGAAATTCTTTCATTTACGAAACCGAAACAAGCATAAGAAAATGAAACAACATGAACTCCTTAGAAAAGCACCCAAGCATTGGGGTTCGAATACAACCAAACACCGTCGAAGTCACTATACACGATGCATGCCCATATTAAATGAGTATATGTTGCTCTTTGGACATTTTTGACGTCTTATGAGAAAACAAAGTATAATTGGTGGCCCTAGTAAGCGCAAGTCACCGGCTTAGGTTGTTATGTGTTTTTATCGGAGGTTGCGTCACCGTTGTTGGTGAATTACGGCCCGGTCACCGGGTTTTATTATTGTAAGGTCCTTTATCCTTGTCCAATTCGTGCCAAACCGACTTCATTTTGGCGAGTTATAGAGAATTATAGCGTCTGGGATTTTTCGACTCGGCCAAGACTAGATACGGTCAAGATTAACCGGTGATCAGATGACCCAACCCCATGAAACCTGGCCAAAATCAAATTTTGCTCGACAACTCGAAATCCATGCACATTTCCTCGACCACGAAAGAAATTTTTCTAGGCAAATCAATGATTTCGAACAACTTTCATTCAATGGGTATTTGCTAAATCGGAAGTACAAGACCACCCGGTGACCAAAGATGACCCAACCCGATGAAAGTTAGCCAAAATCACATCTTGCTCGGTAACTCGAAATCTGTGCACATTTTATGGATCACGAAGGAAAACTTACCAGGAAAATCAATGATTTCGAGCAACTTTCGTTCAATGGGTTTTCGGTAATTCGGAAGTACAGGATCGCCCGGTGACCAAAGATGACACAACACGGTGAAAGTTAGCCAAAATCGCATTTTGCTCGGTAACTCGAAATCCGTGCACATTTTCTCGATCATGAAAGAAATTTTGCCGTGTAAATCAAGGTTTCCGAGCAGCTTTCATTCAATGGGTTTTTGCTAATTCGGAAGTACAAGACAACCCGGTGACCAATGACGACCCAACCCGATGAAAGTTAGCCAAAATCACATCTTGATCGGTAACTCGAAATCCATGCACATTTTCTCGATCACGAAAGAAAATTTACCAGGTAAATCAATGATTTCGAGCAACTTTCATTGAATGGGTTTTTGCCAATTCGAAAGTTAAAGTTCGGTAGTGTGTGTGTACAAGTGTCGAAGCTACGGTCCCCGGGTAATTACGAACGACGGCCTTGAAACTAGCCCTGTTGCCTTGTTTCCTTGAACTTGTTGCCTTGATTTTTTGAATGATGCCCTGATGACTAGCATTGTTGCCTTGATTTGTCGAACGACGACCTTGAAACTAGCCGTGTTGCCTTGTTTCCTTGAACTTGTTGCCTTGATTTTTTGAATGATGACCTGAAAACTAGCCTCTTGGAGAATCGGGGAGCCATCCGTGTTGCCTTGATTGCTCGAATGACGACCCAAAAGCTAGCCTTGTTGCCTTGATTCCTCGAACATGTTGCCTTAATTTTGTCGAACGATGACATGATGACTAGCATTGTTCCCTAGACTTTTTGAACGACGACCTTGAAACTAGCCCTATTGCCTTGAGCTTGTTGCCTTGATTTTTTGAACGATGACCTGAAGACTAGCCTCTTGGAGAACTGGGGAGCTATCCACATTGCCTTGAGGTATATATTGGGGGGACCATAGACACGAAAAAACCACCGAGCACCGATAAGGCAAGCCCCAAGACCCATGAAAGAAGCCCACCCCCAACATGTTACCTTGGTTGCTCGAACGACGACCGGAAAACATGCCATGTTGCCTTGATTACTCGAACTTCTTGCATTAATTTTTCGAACGATGACCTGGTGACAAGCCCTGCTGCCTAGATTTGTCGAACGATGGCCTTGAAAGATGCCTCCCCCAACACGTTGCCTTGTTAACTAGTTCCATGTTGCCTTGATTTGTCCAACACGTTGCCTTGATATGTCGAACGATGTCCTGAAAACTAGCCTCGTTCCCTTTATTTCTTGAACGACGACCTGGAAACTAGTCTCGTTACCTTGATTGCGGGAACACGTTGCCTTGTTATCTCAAACGACGACCTGGAAACTTGCATCGTTGCCCTGAATACTCGAACACGTTGCCTTGAAAACATGCCATGATGACCTCAAAACTAGCCTCGCTGCCTTGATTTCTTGAACGATGACCGGAAAACTAGCCACGGTGCCTTGATTTCCCCCGACGTCGTGCGCATACTAAAAAATATGCATCCTCGGGGAAATCAGTGTCTGTTGCCTTGATTTCTTGAACATGTTGGCTTGATTTTTAGAACGATGACCTGAAAACTAGCCTTGCGGCCTTGAATTCTAGGACATGTTGTCTTGATATCTCAAACGGAAGCCTGATTGCTATCCCCATTGCCTTGATGTATATATAGGGGGACCATGGCGACGAAGCCACCATCGAGCACCGACAAGGCAAGCCCAATGAACCGTGAACAAAGCCCACCCCAACATGTTGCCTTGTTTGCTCGAACGACGACGTGAAAACCAGCCTTGTTGCCTTGATTATTCGAACTTGTTGCTTAGATATATTGAACGATGACCTTGAAACTAGGCCTGTTGCCTTTATTGTTGTTGCCTTGATTTTTAGAATGATGACCTGAAAACTAGCCTTGTGGCCTTGGTTTCTAGAACATGATGTCTTGGTATCTCGAATGACGAGCGGAGAGCAATGCCCATTGCCTAGATTTTTCGAACGAAGACCTGAAAAGCTAGCCATGTTGCCTTGATATCTCGAACCTGATGGCTTGGTTTTTCGAATGAAGGACTTAAAATTTGCCCGTTGCCTTGATTTCACGAACGATGCTTCTGTTTAAGTAAAATGTTGGCGGCCTTTTTCGGACGACGGCTGAAGGCTGGCGTGTTGCCTTGATCTGACGAACGGTGTCCTAAAATCTTCCCTCGTTGCCATGACTTTTAAAACGTGTTGTCTTGATTTTCTTAAACAACAACCTTAAAACTATCCCCGATGCCTTGATTTACGGAACGAAGACAAGAAAACTAGCCTTGTTGCCTTGAAACCTCGAACATGTTTCCTTGGTTTTTCGACCGACTAACTGAAAACCAGCACCGTTGCCTAGATTTATGGAACGCCTTTGATTTCTACAACATGTTGTCCGTGTTTCTCGAACGACGACCTGAACGCTTGGATTTTTTATTGAACGACGGCCTGAAAACAAGCCTTGTTGCCTTGATTACTCGAACATGTTGCCTTGAATTATCAAACTACGACCCGAAAACTACCCCCGTAGCCTTTTTATTTCTCGAACGATTCTTTGATTTCTAGAACATGTTGCCTTGTTTTCTCGAAAGACGACCCGAAAGCAAGCCATACGAGGACCTAAAAGCAAGCCATGTGGCCTTTTGATATTTTGAAAATGTTGTCTTTGTTTATCGAATGGCGACCTGAAAAACTGGCCGTGTTGCATTGATTCCTTTGACGATGAGCTTAAAACGAGCCACGTTGCCTTGATAAAGGGCCGAGGAAGCAAGACCTCATCCTAAAAAACGATACATGCAAGCCAAAGGATCAAACGAAGAACGCCATGACCCATTAACGACCCCGATCTATATGTTAGTTGGCTAAGGTGCATTCTAAATCCCTTATTATTGATGCATTTGAGGGTATGTCGATAGTAGTTGTAAATTACAGATCCAATAGTGCAGTTTGTATCTTGTACGGAGAAATTCTTTCATTTACGAAACCGGAACAAGCATAAGAAAATGAAACAACATGAACTCCTTAGAAAAGCACCCATGCATTGGGGTTCGAATACAACCAAACACCGTCGAAGTCACTATACACGATGCATGCCCATATTAAATGAGTATATGTTGCTCTTTGGACATTTTTGACGTCTTATGAGAAAACAAAGTATAATTGGTGGCCTTAGTAAGCGCAAGTCACCGGCTTAGGTTGTTATGTGTTTTTATCGGAGGTTGCGTCACCGTTGTTGGTGAATTACGGCCCGGTCACCGGGTTTTATTATTGTAAGGTCCTTTATCCTTGTCCAATTCGTGCCAAACCGACTTCATTTTGGCGAGTTATAGAGAATTATAGCGTCTGGGATTTTTCGACTCGGCCAAGACTAGATACGGTCAAGATTAACCGGTGATCAGATGACCCAACCCCATGAAACCTGGCCAAAATTAAATTTTGCTCGACAACTCGAAATCCATGCACATTTCCTCGACCACGAAAGAAATTTTTCTAGGCAAATCAATGATTTCGAACAACTTTCATTCAATGGGTTTTTGCTAAATCGGAAGTACAAGACCACCCGGTGACCAAAGATGACCCAACCCGATGAAAGTTAGCCAAAATCACATCTTGCTCGGTAACTCGAAATCCGTGCACATTTTATGGATCACGAAGGAAAACTTACCAGGAAAATCAATGATTTCGAGCAACTTTCGTTCAATGGGTTTTCGGTAATTCGGAAGTACAGGATCGCCCGGTGACCAAAGATGACACAACACGGTGAAAGTTAGCCAAAATCGCATTTTGCTCGGTAACTCGAAATCCGTGCACATTTTCTCGATCATGAAAGAAATTTTGCCGTGTAAATCAAGATTTCCGAGCAGCTTTCATTCAATGGGTTTTTGCTAATTCGGAAGTACAAGACAACCCGGTGACCAATGACGACCCAACCCGATGAAAGTTAGCCAAAATCACATCTTGATCGGTAACTCGAAATCCGTGCACATTTTCTCGATCACGAAAGAAAATTTACCAGGTAAATCAATGATTTCGAGCAACTTTCATTGAATGGGTTTTTGCCAATTCGAAAGTTAAAGTTCGGTAGTGTGTGTGTACAAGTGTCGAAGCTGCGGTCCCCGGGTAATTACGAACGACGGCCTTGAAACTAGCCCTGTTGCCTTGTTTCCTTGAACTTGTTGCCTTGATTTTTTGAATGATGCCCTGATGACTAGCATTGTTGCCTTGATTTGTCGAACGACGACCTTGAAACTAGCCGTGTTGCCTTGTTTCCTTGAACTTGTTGCCTTGATTTTTTGAATGATGACCTGAAAACTAGCCTCTTGGAGAATCGGGGAGCCATCCGCGTTGCCTTGATTGCTCGAATGACGACCCAAAAGCTAGCCTTGTTGCCTTGATTCCTCGAACATGTTGCCTTAATTTTGTCGAACGATGACCTGATGACTAGCATTGTTCCCTAGATTTTTTGAACGACGACCTTGAAACTAGCCCTATTGCCTTGAGCTTGTTGCCTTGATTTTTTGAACGATGACCTGAAGACTAGCCTCTTGGAGAACTGGGGAGCTATCCACATTGCCTTGACGTATATATTGGGGGGACCATAGACACGAAAAAACCACCGAGCACCGATAAGGCAAGCCCCAAGACCCATGAAAGAAGCCCACCCCCAACATGTTACCTTGGTTGCTCAAACGACGACTGGAAAACATGCCATGTTGCCTTGATTACTCGAACTTGTTGCATTAATTTTTCGAACGATGACCTGGTGACAAGCCCTGCTGCCTAGATTTGTCGAACGATGGCCTTGAAAGATGCCTCCCCCAACACGTTGCCTTGTTAACTAGTTCCATGTTGCCTTGATTTGTCCAACACGTTGCCTTGATATGTCGAACGATGTCCTGAAAACTGGCTCCGCTCCCTTTATTTCTTGAACGACGACCTGGAAACTAGCCTCGTTACCTTGATTGCTGGAACAAGTTGCCTTGTTATCTCTAACGACGACCTGGAAACTTGCATCGTTGCCCTGAATACTCGAACACGTTGCCTTGAAAACATGCCATGATGACCTCAAAACTAGCCTCGCTGCCTTGATTTCTTGAACGATGACCGGAAAACTAGCCACGGTGCCTTGATTTCCCCCGACGTCGTGCGCATACTAAAAAATATGCATCCTCGGGGAAATCAGTGTCTGTTGCCTTGATTTCTTGAACATGTTGGCTTGATTTTTAGAACGATGACCTGAAAACTAGCCTTGCGGCCTTGAATTCTAGGACATGTTGTCTTGATATCTCAAACGGAAGCCTGATTGCTATCCCCATTGCCTTGATGTATATATAGGGGGACCATGGCGACGAAGCCACCATCGAGCACCGACAAGGCAAGCCCAATGAACCGTGAACAAAGCCCACCCCAACATGTTGCCTTGTTTGCTCGAACGACGACGTGAAAACCAGCCTTGTTGCCTTGATTATTCGAACTTGTTGCTTAGATATATTGAACGATGACCTTGAAACTAGGCCTGTTGCCTTTATTGTTGTTGCCTTGATTTTTAGAATGATGACCTGAAAACTAGCCTTGTGGCCTTGGTTTCTAGAACATGATGTCTTGGTATCTCGAATGACGAGCGGAGAGCAATGCCCATTGCCTAGATTTTTCGAACGAAGACCTGAAAAGCTAGCCATGTTGCCTTGATATCTCGAACCTGATGGCTTGGTTTTTCGAATGAAGGACTTAAAATTTGCCCGTTGCCTTGATTTCACGAACGATGCTTCTGTTTAAGTAAAATGTTGGCGGCCTTTTTCGGACGACGGCTGAAGGCTGGCGTGTTGCCTTGATCTGACGAACGGTGTCCTAAAATCTTCCCTCGTTGCCATGACTTTTAAAACATGTTGTCTTGATTTTCTTAAACAACAACCTTAAAACTATCCCCGATGCCTTGATTTACGGAACGAAGACAAGAAAACTAGCTTTGTTGCCTTGAAACCTCGAACATGTTTCCTTGGTTTTTCGACCGACTAACTGAAAACCAGCACCGTTGCCTAGATTTATGGAACGCCTTTGATTTCTACAACATGTTGTCCGTGTTTCTCGAACGACGACCTGAACGCTTGGATTTTTTATTGAACGACGGCCTGAAAACAAGCCTTGTTGCCTTGATTACTCGAACATGTTGCCTTGAATTATCAAACTACGACCCGAAAACTACCCCCGTAGCCTTTTTATTTCTCGAACGATTCTTTGATTTCTAGAACATGTTGCCTTGTTTTCTCGAAAGACGACCCGAAAGCAAGCCATACGAGGACCTAAAAGCAAGCCATGTGGCCTTTTGATATTTTGAAAATGTTGTCTTTGTTTATCGAATGGCGACCTGAAAAACTGGCCGTGTTGCATTGATTCCTTTAACGATGAGCTTAAAACGAGCCACGTTGCCTTGATAAAGGGCCGAGGAAGCAAGACCTCATCCTAAAAAACGATACATGCAAGCCAAAGGATCAAACGAAGAACGCCATGACCCATTAACGACCCCGATCTATATGTTAGTTGGCTAAGGTGCATTCTAAATCCCTTATTATTGATGCATTTGAGGGTATGTCGATAGTAGTTGTAAATTACAGATCCAATAGTGCAGTTTGTATCTTGTACGGAGAAATTCTTTCATTTACGAAACCGAAACAAGCATAAGAAAATGAAACAACATGAACTCCTTAGAAAAGCACCCATGCATTGGGGTTCGAATACAACCAAACACCGTCGAAGTCACTATACACGATGCATGCCCATATTAAATGAGTATATGTTGCTCTTTGGACATTTTTGACGTCTTATGAGAAAACAAAGTATAATTGGTGGCCCTAGTAAGCGCAAGTCACCGGCTTAGGTTGTTATGTGTTTTTATCGGAGGTTGCGTCACCGTTGTTGGTGAATTACGGCCCGGTCACCGGGTTTTATTATTGTAAGGTCCTTTATCCTTGTCCAATTCGTGCCAAACCGACTTCATTTTGGCGAGTTATAGAGAATTATAGCGTCTGGGATTTTTCGACTCGGCCAAGACTAGATACGGTCAAGATTAACCGGTGATCAGATGACCCAACCCCATGAAACCTGGCCAAAATTAAATTTTGCTCGACAACTCGAAATCCATGCACATTTCCTCGACCACGAAAGAAATTTTTCTAGGCAAATCAATGATTTCGAACAACTTTCATTCAATGGGTTTTTGCTAAATCGGAAGTACAAGACCACCCGGTGACCAAAGATGACCCAACCCGATGAAAGTTAGCCAAAATCACATCTTGCTCGGTAACTCGAAATCCGTGCACATTTTATGGATCACGAAGGAAAACTTACCAGGAAAATCAATGATATCGAGCAACTTTCGTTCAATGGGTTTTCGGTAATTCGGAAGTACAGGATCGCCCGGTGACCAAAGATGACACAACACGGTGAAAGTTAGCCAAAATCGCATTTTGCTCGGTAACTCGAAATCCGTGCACATTTTCTCGATCATGAAAGAAATTTTGCCGTGTAAATCAAGATTTCCGAGCAGCTTTCATTCAATGGGTTTTTGCTAATTCGGAAGTACAAGACAACCCGGTGACCAATGACGACCCAACCCGATGAAAGTTAGCCAAAATCACATCTTGATCGGTAACTCGAAATCCGTGCACATTTTCTCGATCACGAAAGAAAATTTACCAGGTAAATCAATGATTTCGAGCAACTTTCATTGAATGGGTTTTTGCCAATTCGAAAGTTAAAGTTCGGTAGTGTGTGTGTACAAGTGTCGAAGCTGCGGTCCCCGGGTAATTACGAACGACGGCCTTGAAACTAGCCCTGTTGCCTTGTTTCCTTGAACTTGTTGCCTTGATTTTTTGAATGATGCCCTGATGACTAGCATTGTTGCCTTGATTTGTCGAACGACGACCTTGAAACTAGCCGTGTTGCCTTGTTTCCTTGAACTTGTTGCCTTGATTTTTTGAATGATGACCTGAAAACTAGCCTCTTGGAGAATCGGGGAGCCATCCGCGTTGCCTTGATTGCTCGAATGACGACCCAAAAGCTAGCCTTGTTGCCTTGATTCCTCGAACATGTTGCCTTAATTTTGTCGAACGATGACCTGATGACTAGCATTGTTCCCTAGATTTTTTGAACGACGACCTTGAAACTAGCCCTATTGCCTTGAGCTTGTTGCCTTGATTTTTTGAACGATGACCTGAAGACTAGCCTCTTGGAGAACTGGGGAGCTATCCACATTGCCTTGAGGTATATATTGGGGGGACCATAGACACGAAAAAACCACCGAGCACCGATAAGGCAAGCCCCAAGACCCATGAAAGAAGCCCACCCCCAACATGTTACCTTGGTTGCTCAAACGACGACTGGAAAACATGCCATGTTGCCTTGATTACTCGAACTTGTTGCATTAATTTTTCGAACGATGACCTGGTGACAAGCCCTGCTGCCTAGATTTGTCGAACGATGGCCTTGAAAGATGCCTCCCCCAACACGTTGCCTTGTTAACTAGTTCCATGTTGCCTTGATTTGTCCAACACGTTGCCTTGATATGTCGAACGATGTCCTGAAAACTGGCTCCGCTCCCTTTATTTCTTGAACGACGACCTGGAAACTAGCCTCGTTACCTTGATTGCTGGAACAAGTTGCCTTGTTATCTCTAACGACGACCTGGAAACTTGCATCGTTGCCCTGAATACTCGAACACGTTGCCTTGAAAACATGCCATGATGACCTCAAAACTAGCCTCGCTGCCTTGATTTCTTGAACGATGACCGGAAAACTAGCCACGGTGCCTTGATTTCCCCCGACGTCGTGCGCATACTAAAAAATATGCATCCTCGGGGAAATCAGTGTCTGTTGCCTTGATTTCTTGAACATGTTGGCTTGATTTTTAGAATGATGACCTGAAAACTAGCCTTGCGGCCTTGAATTCTAGGACATGTTGTCTTGATATCTCAAACGGAAGCCTGATTGCTATCCCCATTGCCTTGATGTATATATAGGGGGACCATGGTGACGAAGCCACCATCGAGCACCGACAAGGCAAGCCCAATGAACCGTGAACGAAGCCCACCCCAACATGTTGCCTTGTTTGCTCGAACGACGACGTGAAAACTAGCCTTGTTGCCTTGATTATTCGAACTTGTTGCTTAGATATATTGAACGATGACCTTGAAACTAGGCCTGTTGCCTTTATTGTTGTTGCCTTGATTTTTAGAATGATGACCTGAAAACTAGCCTTGTGGCCTTGGTTTCTAGAACATGATGTCTTGGTATCTCGAATGACGAGCGGAGAGCAATGCCCATTGCCTAGATTTTTCGAACGAAGACCTGAAAAGCTAGCCATGTTGCCTTGATATCTCGAACCTGATGGCTTGGTTTTTCGAATGAAGGACTTAAAATTTGCCCCGTTGCCTTGATTTCATGAACGATGCTTCGGTTTAAGTAAAATGTTGGCGGCCTTTTTCGGACGACGGCTGAAGGCTGGCGTGTTGCCTTGATCTGACGAACGGTGTCCTAAAATCTTCCCTCGTTGCCATGACTTTTAAAACATGTTGTCTTGATTTTCTTAAACAACAACCTTAAAACTATCCCTGATGCCTTGATTTACGGAACGAAGACAAGAAAACTAGCCTTGTTGCCTTGAAACCTCGAACATGTTTCCTTGGTTTTTCGACCGACTAACTGAAAACCAGCACCGTTGCCTAGATTTATGGAACGCCTTTGATTTCTACAACATGTTGTCCGTGTTTCTCGAACGACGACCTGAACGCTTGGATTTTTTATTGAACGACGGCTTGAAAACAAGCCTTGTTGCCTTGATTACTCGAACATGTTGCCTTGAATTATCAAACTACGACCCGAAAACTACCCCCATAGCCTTTTTATTTCTCGAACGATTCTTTGATTTCTAGAACATGTTGCCTTGTTTTCTCGAAAGACGACCCGAAAGCAAGCCATACGAGGACCTAAAAGCAAGCCATGTGGCCTTTTGATATTTTGAAAATGTTGTCTTTGTTTATCGAATGGCAACCTGAAAAACTGGCCGTGTTGCATTGATTCCTTGAACGATGAGCTTAAAACGAGCCATGTTGCCTTGATAAAGGGCCGAGGAAGCAAGACCTCATCCTAAAAAACGATACATGCAAGCCAAAGGATCAAACGAAGAACGCCATGACCCATTAACGACCCCAATCTATATGTTAGTTGGCTAAGGTGCATTCTAAATCCCTTATTATTGATGCATTTGAGGGTATGTCGATAGTAGTTGTAAATTACAGATCCAATAGTGCAGTTTGTATCTTGTACGGAGAAATTCTTTCATTTACAAAACCGAAACAAGCATAAGAAAATGAAACCACATGAACTCCTTAGAAAAGCACCCATGCATTGGGGTTCGAATACAACCAAACACCGTCGAAGTCACTATACACGATGCATGCCCATATTAAATGAGTATATGTTGCTCATTGGACATTTTTGACGTCTTATGAGAAAACAAAGTATAATTGGTGGCCCTAGTAAGCGCAAGTCACCGGCTTAGGTTGTTATGTGTTTTTATCGGAGGTTGCGTCACCGTTGTTGGTGAATTACGGCCTGGTCACCGGGTTTTATTATTGTAAGGTCCTTTATCTTTTTCCAATTCGTGCCAAACCGACTTCATTTTGGCGAGTTATAGAGAATTATAGCGTCTGGGATTTTTCGACTCAGCCAAGACTAGATACGGTCAAGATTAACCGGTGATCAAATGACCCAACCCCATGAAACCTGGCCAAAATCAAATTTTGCTCGACAACTCGAAATCCATGCACATTTCCTCGACCACGAAAGAAATTTTTCAAGGCAAATCAATGATTTCGAACAACTTTCATTCAATGGGTTTTTGCTAAATCGGAAGTACAAGACCACCCGGTGACCAAAGATGACCCAACCCGATGAAAGTTAGCCAAAATCACATCTTGCTCGGTAACTCGAAATCCGTGCACATTTTATGGATCACGAAGGAAAACTTACAGGAAAATCAATGATTTCGAGCAACTTTCGTTCAATGGGTTTTCGGTAATTCGGAAGTACAGGATCGCCCGGTGACCAAAGATGACACAACGCGGTGAAAGTTAGCCAAAATCGCATTTTGCTCGGTAACTCGAAATCCGTGCACATTTTCTCGATCATGAAAGAAATTTTGCCGTGTAAATCAAGGTTTCCGAGCAGCTTTCATTCAATGGTTTTTGCTAATTCGGAAGTACAAGACAACCCGGTGACCAATGACGACCCAACCCGATGAAAGTTAGCCAAAATCACATCTTGATCGGTAACTCGAAATCCGTGCACATTTTCTCGATCACGAAAGAAAATTTACCAGGTAAATCAATGATTTCGAGCAGGTAAATCAATGATTTCGAGCAACTTTCATTGAATGGGTTTTTGCCAATTCGAAAGTTAAAGTTCGGTAGTGTGTGTGTACAAGTGTCGAAGCTGCGGTCCCCGGGTAATTACGGACCAAAAACAAATTTTTTTTATTGAAACATACATTATTCGTGTTAATAAAGAGCCACGCAAAATTTCGTCAAAATCCGACTTAATTTGAGGGAGTTATGGACGTTTTTGCAAAAATTATGCATCCTGGGGGAAATCAATGTCTGTTCCTGTCACCAAGCTCTTTGTGCAATATGTAAATATAGGGTTGGGGTGGGAGTGACGCCCCACAGGCGCCCCGAAGGTGGTCGGGCGACCAGCGACGTCGAGGCTGTTACGACCAAGGGCAAGCCAAGGAGGCAAGGCCATCGGCCAAGCTCACAGGTGATATCTAAGTCGTGATTTGCGTTTGCTTGGTGAAACGAGATCGCGGCCAGCCAATGGGAAATCAATGTCTGTTCCTGTCACCAAGCTCTTTGTGCAATATGTATATATAGGGGGGACCATGGAGACCGAAGCCACCAGCGAGCATCGAAAAGGCAAGCCCCAAGACCCATGAAGGAATCCCACCCCCCAACACGTTGCCTTGATTGCTCGAACGACGACCCAAAAACTAGCCCTGTTGCCTTGATTCCTCGAACATGTTGCGTTAATTTGTCGAATGATGACCTGATGACTAGCATTGTTGCCTTGATTTGTCGAACGACGGCCTTGAAACTAGCCCTGTTGCCTTGTTTCCTTGAACTTGTTGCCTTGATTTTTTGAATGATGCCCTGATGACTAGCATTGTTGCCTTGATTTGTCGAACGACGACCTTGAAACTAGCCGTGTTGCCTTGTTTCCTTGAACTTGTTGCCTTGATTTTTTGAATGATGACCTGAAAACTAGCCTCTTGGAGAATCGAGGAGCCATCCGCGTTGCCTTGATTTCTCGAATGACGACCCAAAAGCTAGCCTTGTTGCCTTGATTCCTCGAACATGTTGCCTTAATTTTGTCGAACGATGACCTGATGACTAGCATTGTTCCCTAGATTTTTTGAACGACGACCTTGAAACTAGCCCTATTGCCTTGAGCTTGTTGCCTTGATTTTTTGAAGGATGACCTGAAGACTAGCCTCTTGGAGAACTGGGGAGCTATCCACATTGCCTTGAGGTATATATTGGGGGGACCATAGACACGAAAAAACCACCGAGCACCGATAAGGCAAGCCCCAAGACCCATGAAAGAAGCCCACCCCCAACATGTTACCTTGGTTGCTCGAACGACGACCGGAAAACATGCCATGTTGCCTTGATTACTCGAACTTGTTGCATTAATTTTTCGAACGATGACCTGGTGACAAGCCCTGCTGCCTAGATTTGTCGAACGATGGCCTTGAAAGATGCGTCCCCCAACACGTTGCCTTGTTAACTAGTTCCATGTTGCCTTGATTTGTCCAACACGTTGCCTTGATATGCCGAACGATGTCCTGAAAACTAGCCCCGTTCCCTTTATTTCTTGAACGACGACCTGGAAACTAGCCTCGTTACCTTGATTGCTGGAACACGTTGCCTTGTTATCTCTAACGACGACCTGGAAACTTGCATCGTTGCCCTGAATACTCGAACACGTTGCCTTGAAAACATGCCATGATGACCTCAAAACTAGCCTCGCTGCCTTGATTTCTTGAACGATGACTGGAAAACTAGCCACGGTGCCTTGATTTCCCCCGACGTCGTGCGCATACTAAAAAATATGCATCCTCGGGGAAATCAGTGTCTGTTGCTTTGATTTCTTGAACATGTTGGCTTGATTTTTAGAATGATGACCAGAAAACTAGCCTTGCAGCCTTGAATTCTAGGACATGTTGTCTTGATATCTCAAACGGAAGCCTGATTGCTATCCCCATTGCCTTGATGTATATATAGGGGGACCATGGCGACGAAGCCACCATCGAGCACCGACAAGGCAAGCCCAATGAACCGTGAACGAAGCCCACCCCAACATGTTGCCTTGTTTGCTCGAACGACGACGTGAAAACTAGCCTTGTTGCCTTGATTATTCGAACTTGTTGCTTAGGTATATTGAACGATGACCTTGAAACTAGGCCTGTTGCCTTTATTGTTGTTGCCTTGATTTTTAGAATGATGACCTGAAAACTAGCCTTGTGGCCTTGGTTTCTAGAACAGGATGTCTTGGTATCTCGAATGACGAGCGGAGAGCAATGCCCATTGCCTAGATTTTTCGAACGAAGACCTGAAAAGCTAGCCATGTTACCTTGATATCTCGAACCTGATGGCTTGGTTTTTCGAATGAAGGACTTAAAATTTGCCCCGTTGCCTTGATTTCATGAACGATGCTTCGGTTTAAGTAAAATGTTGGCGGCCTTTTTCAGACGACGGCTGAAGGCTGGCGTGTTGCCTTGATCTGACGAACGGTGTCCTAAAATCTTCCCTCGTTGCCATGACTTTTAAAACATGTTGTCTTGATTTTCTTAAACAACAACCTTAAAACTATCCCCGATGCCTTGATTTACGGAACGAAGACAAGAAAACTAGCCTTGTTGCCTTGAAACCTCGAACATGTTTCCTTGGTTTTTCGACCGACTAACTGAAAACCAGCACCGTTGCCTAGATTTATGGAACGCCTTTGATTTCTACAACATGTTGTCCGTGTTTCTCGAACGACGACCTGAACGCTTGGATTTTTTATTGAACGACGGCCTGAAAACAAGCCTTGTTGCCTTGATTACTCGAACATGTTGCCTTGAATTATCAAACTACGACCCCAAAACTACCCCCGTAGCCTTTTTATTTCTTGAACGATTCTTTGATTTCTAGAACATGTTGCCTTGTTTGCTCGAAAGACGACCCGAAAGCAAGCCATACGAGGACCTAAAAGCAAGCCATGTGGCCTTTTGATATTTTGAAAATGTTGTCTTTGTTTATCGAATGGCGACCTGAAAAACTGGCCGTGTTGCATTGATTCCTTGAACGATGAGCTTAAAACGAGCCACGTTGCCTTGATAAAGGGCCGAGGAAGCAAGACCTCATCCTAAAAAACGATACATGCAAGCTAAAGGATCAAACGAAGAACGCCGTGACCCATTAACGACCCCGATCTATATGTTAGTTGGCTAAGGTGCATTCTAAATCCTTTATTATTGATGCATTTGAGGGTATGTCGATAGTAGTTGTAAATTATAGATCCAATAGTGCAGTTTGTATCTTGTACGGAGAAATTCTTTCATTTACGAAACCGAAACAAGCATAAGAAAATGAAACAACATGAACTCCTTAGAAAAGCACCCATGCATTGGGGTTCGAATACAACCAAACACCGTCGAAGTCACTATACACGATGCATGCCCATATTAAATGAGTATATGTTGCTCTTTGGACATTTTTGACGTCTTATGAGAAAAAAAAGTATAATTGGTGGCCCTAGTAAGCGCAAGTCACCGGCTTAGGTTGTTATGTGTTTTTATCGGAGGTTGCGTCACCGTTGTTGGTGAATTACGGCCCGGTCACCGGGTTTTATTATTGTAAGGTCCTTTATCCTTGTCCAATTCGTGCCAAACCGACTTCATTTTGGCGAGTTATAGAGAATTATAGCGTCTGGGATTTTTCGACTCGGCCAAGACTAGATACGGTCAAGATTAACCGGTGATCAGATGACCCAACCCCATGAAACCTGGCCAAAATCAAATTTTGCTCGACAACTCGAAATCCATGCACATTTCCTCGACCACGAAAGAAATTTTTCTAGGCAAATCAATGATTTCGAACAACTTTCATTCAATGGGTTTTTGCTAAATCGGAAGTACAAGACCACCCGGTGACCAAAGATGACCCAACCCGATGAAAGTTAGCCAAAATCACATCTTGCTCGGTAACTCGAAATCCGTGCACATTTTATGGATCACGAAGGAAAACTTACAGGAAAATCAATGATTTCGAGCAACTTTCGTTCAATGGGTTTTCGGTAATTCGGAAGTACAGGATCGCCCGGTGACCAAAGATGACACAACGCGGTGAAAGTTAGCCAAAATCGCATTTTGCTCGGTAACTCGAAATCCGTGCACATTTTCTCGATCATGAAAGAAATTTTGCCGTGTAAATCAAGGTTTCCGAGCAGCTTTCATTCAATGGTTTTTGCTAATTCGGAAGTACAAGACGACCCGGTGACCAATGACGACCCAACCCGATGAAAGTTAGCCAAAATCACATCTTGATCGGTAACTCGAAATCCGTGCACATTTTCTCGATCACGAAAGAAAATTTACCAGGTAAATCAATGATTTCGAGCAGGTATATCAATGATTTCGAGCAACTTTCATTGAATGGGTTTTTGCCAATTCGAAAGTTAAAGTTCGGTAGTGTGTGTGTACAAGTGTCGAAGCTGCGGTCCCCGGGTAATTACGGACCAAAAACAAATTTTTTTTATTGAAACATACATTATTCGTGTTAATAAAGAGCCACGCAAAATTTCGTCAAAATCCGACTTAATTTGAGGGAGTTATGGACGTTTTTGCAAAAATTATGCATCCTGGGGGAAATCAATGTCCGTTCCTGTCACCAAGCTCTTTGTGCAATATGTAAATATAGGGTTGGGGTGGGAGTGACGCCCCACAGGCGCCCCGAAGGTGGTCGGGCGACCAGCGACGTCGAGGCTGTTACGACCAAGGGCAAGCCAAGGAGGCAAGGCCATCGGCCAAGCTCACAGGTGATATCCAAGTCGTGATTTGCGTTTGCTTGGTGAAACGAGATCGCGACCAGCCACTCCTCGACGAGATTCTCGCAACCGACCCATTTTCACCGATGAAAAACCTGATCGCGACCAAAATTGCCCCACGTCGTGCTAGTTGCAAAAAATTATGCATCCAATGGGAAATCAATGTCTGTTCCTGTCACCAAGCTCTTTGTGCAATATGTATATATAGGGGGGACCATGGAGACCGAAGCCACCAGCGAGCATCGAAAAGGCAAGCCCCAAGACCCATGAAGGAATCCCACCCCCCAACACGTTGCCTTGATTGCTCGAACGACGACCCAAAAACTAGCCCTGTTGCCTTGATTCCTCGAACATGTTGCCTTAATTTGTCGAATGATGACCTGATGACTAGCATTGTTGCCTTGATTTGTCGAACGACGGCCTTGAAACTAGCCCTGTTGCCTTGTTTCCTTGAACTTGTTGCCTTGATTTTTTGAATGATGCCCTGATGACTAGCATTGTTGCCTTGATTTGTCGAACGACGACCTTGAAACTAGCCGTGTTGCCTTGTTTCCTTGAACTTGTTGCCTTGATTTTTTGAATGATGACCTGAAAACTAGCCTCTTGGAGAATCGGGGAGCCATCCGCGTTGCCTTGATTTCTCGAATGACGACCCAAAAGCTAGCCTTGTTGCCTTGATTCCTCGAACATGTTGCCTTAATTTTGTCGAACGATGACCTGATGACTAGCATTGTTCCCTAGATTTTTTGAACGACGACCTTGAAACTAGCCCTATTGCCTTGAGCTTGTTGCCTTGATTTTTTGAAGGATGACCTGAAGACTAGCCTCTTGGAGAACTGGGGAGCTATCCACATGTCCTTGAGGTATATATTGGGGGGACCATAGACACGAAAATACCACCGAGCACCGATAAGGCAAGCCCCAAGACCCATGAAAGAAGCCCACCCCCAACATGTTACCTTGGTTGCTCGAACGACGACCGGAAAACATGCCATGTTGCCTTGATTACTCGAACTTGTTGCATTAATTTTTCGAACGATGACCTGGTGACAAGCCCTGCTGCCCAGATTTGTCGAACGATGGCCTTGAAAGATGCGTCCCCCAACACGTTGCCTTGTTAACTAGTTCCATGTTGCCTTGATTTGTCCAACACGTTGCCTTGATATGCCGAACGATGTCCTGAAAACTAGCCCCGTTCCCTTTATTTCTTGAACGACGACCTGGAAACTAGCCTCGTTACCTTGATTGCTGGAACACGTTGCCTTGTTATCTCTAACGACGACCTGGAAACTTGCATCGTTGCCCTGAATACTCGAACACGTTGCCTTGAAAACATGCCATGATGACCTCAAAACTAGCCTCGCTGCCTTGATTTCTTGAACGATGACTGGAAAACTAGCCACGGTGCCTTGATTTCCCCCGACGTCGTGCGAATACTAAAAAATATGCATCCTCGGGGAAATCAGTGTCTGTTGCTTTGATTTCTTGAACATGTTGGCTTGATTTTTAGAATGATGACCAGAAAACTAGCCTTGCGGCCTTGAATTCTAGGACATGTTGTCTTGATATCTCAAACGGAAGCCTGATTGCTATCCCCATTGCCTTGATGTATATATAGGGGGACCATGGCGACGAAGCCACCATCGAGCACCGACAAGGCAAGCCCAATGAACCGTGAACGAAGCCCACCCCAACATGTTGCCTTGTTTGCTCGAACGACGACGTGAAAACTAGCCTTGTTGCCTTGATTATTCGAACTTGTTGCTTAGATATATTGAACGATGACCTTGAAACTAGGCCTGTTGCCTTTATTGTTGTTGCCTTGATTTTTAGAATGATGACCTGAAAACTAGCCTTGTGGCCTTGGTTTCTAGAACAGGATGTCTTGGTATCTCGAATGACGAGCGGAGAGCAATGCCAATTGCCAAGATTTTTCGAACGAAGACCTGAAAAGCTAGCCATGTTGCCTTGATATCTCGAACCTGATGGCTTGGTTTTTCGAATGAAGGACTTAAAATTTGCCCCGTTGCCTTGATTTCATGAACGATGCTTCGGTTTAAGTAAAATGTTGGCGGCCTTTTTCAGACGACGGCTGAAGGCTGGCGTGTTGCCTTGATCTGACGAACGGTGTCCTAAAATCTTCCCTCGTTGCCATGACTTTTAAAACATGTTGTCTTGATTTTCTTAAACAACAACCTTAAAACTATCCCCGATGCCTTGATTTACGGAACGAAGACAAGAAAACTAGCCTTGTTGCCTTGAAACCTCGAACATGTTTCCTTGGTTTTTCGACCGACTAACTGAAAACCAGCACCGTTGCCTAGATTTATGGAACGCCTTTGATTTCTACAACATGTTGTCCGTGTTTCTCGAACGACGACCTGAACGCTTGGATTTTTTATTGAACGACGGCCTGAAAACAAGCCTTGTTGCCTTGATTACTCGAACATGTTGCCTTGAATTATCAAACTACGACCCCAAAACTACCCCCGTAGCCTTTTTATTTCTTGAACGATTCTTTGATTTCTAGAACATGTTGCCTTGTTTGCTCGAAAGACGACCCGAAAGCAAGCCATACGAGGACCTAAAAGCAAGCCATGTGGCCTTTTGATATTTTGAAAATGTTGTCTTTGTTTATCGAATGGCGACCTGAAAAACTGGCCGTGTTGCATTGATTCCTTGAACGATGAGCTTAAAACGAGCCACGTTGCCTTGATAAAGGGCCGAGGAAGCAAGACCTCATCCTAAAAAACGATACATGCAAGCTAAAGGATCAAACGAAGAACGCCGTGACCCATTAACGACCCCGATCTATATGTTAGTTGGCTAAGGTGCATTCTAAATCCTTTATTATTGATGCATTTGAGGGTATGTCGATAGTAGTTGTAAATTATAGATCCAATAGTGCAGTTTGTATCTTGTACGGAGAAATTCTTTCATTTACGAAACCGAAACAAGCATAAGAAAATGAAACAACATGAACTCCTTAGAAAAGCACCCATGCATTGGGGTTCGAATACAACCAAACACCGTCGAAGTCACTATACACGATGCATGCCCATATTAAATGAGTATATGTTGCTCTTTGGACATTTTTGACGTCTTATGAGAAAAAAAAGTATAATTGGTGGCCCTAGTAAGCGCAAGTCACCGGCTTAGGTTGTTATGTGTTTTTATCGGAGGTTGCGTCACCGTTGTTGGTGAATTACGGCCCGGTCACCGGGTTTTATTATTGTAAGGTCCTTTATCCTTGTCCAATTCGTGCCAAACCGACTTCATTTTGGCGAGTTATAGAGAATTATAGCGTCTGGGATTTTTCGACTCGGCCAAGACTAGATACGGTCAAGATTAACCGGTGATCAGATGACCCAACCCCATGAAACCTGGCCAAAATCAAATTTTGCTCGACAACTCGAAATCCATGCACATTTCCTCGACCACGAAAGAAATTTTTCAAGGCAAATCAATGATTTCGAACAACTTTCATTCAATGGGTTTTTGCTAAATCGGAAGTACAAGACCACCCGGTGACCAAAGATGACCCAACCCGATGAAAGTTAGCCAAAATCACATCTTGCTCGGTAACTCGAAATCCGTGCACATTTTATGGATCACGAAGGAAAACTTACAGGAAAATCAATGATTTCGAGCAACTTTCGTTCAATGGGTTTTCGGTAATTCGGAAGTACAGGATCGCCCGGTGACCAAAGATGACACAACGCGGTGAAAGTTAGCCAAAATCGCATTTTGCTCGGTAACTCGAAATCCGTGCACATTTTCTCGATCATGAAAGAAATTTTGCCGTGTAAATCAAGGTTTCCGAGCAGCTTTCATTCAATGGTTTTTGCTAATTCGGAAGTACAAGACGACCCGGTGACCAATGACGACCCAACCCGATGAAAGTTAGCCAAAATCACATCTTGATCGGTAACTCGAAATCCGTGCACATTTTCTCGATCACGAAAGAAAATTTACCAGGTAAATCAATGATTTCGAGCAGGTATATCAATGATTTCGAGCAACTTTCATTGAATGGGTTTTTGCCAATTCGAAAGTTAAAGTTCGGTAGTGTGTGTGTACAAGTGTCGAAGCTGCGGTCCCCGGGTAATTACGGACCAAAAACAAATTTTTTTTATTGAAACATACATTATTCGTGTTAATAAAGAGCCACGCAAAATTTCGTCAAAATCCGACTTAATTTGAGGGAGTTATGGACGTTTTTGCAAAAATTATGCATCCTGGGGGAAATCAATGTCCGTTCCTGTCACCAAGCTCTTTGTGCAATATGTAAATATAGGGTTGGGGTGGGAGTGACGCCCCACAGGCGCCCCGAAGGTGGTCGGGCGACCAGCGACGTCGAGGCTGTTACGACCAAGGGCAAGCCAAGGAGGCAAGGCCATCGGCCAAGCTCACAGGTGATATCCAAGTCGTGATTTGCGTTTGCTTGGTGAAACGAGATCGCGACCAGCCACTCCTCGACGAGATTCTCGCAACCGACCCATTTTCACCGATGAAAAACCTGATCGCGACCAAAATTGCCCCACGTCGTGCTAGTTGCAAAAAATTATGCATCCAATGGGAAATCAATGTCTGTTCCTGTCACCAAGCTCTTTGTGCAATATGTATATATAGGAGGGACCATGGAGACCGAAGCCACCAGCGAGCATCGAAAAGGCAAGCCCCAAGACCCATGAAGGAATCCCACCCCCCAACACGTTGCCTTGATTGCTCGAACGACGACCCAAAAACTAGCCCTGTTGCCTTGATTCCTCGAACATGTTGCCTTAATTTGTCGAATGATGACCTGATGACTAGCATTGTTGCCTTGATTTGTCGAACGACGGCCTTGAAACTAGCCCTGTTGCCTTGTTTCCTTGAACTTGTTGCCTTGATTTTTTGAATGATGCCCTGATGACTAGCATTGTTGCCTTGATTTGTCGAACGACGACCTTGAAACTAGCCATGTTGCCTTGTTTCCTTGAACTTGTTGCCTTGATTTTTTGAATGATGACCTGAAAACTAGCCTCTTGGAGAATCGGGGAGCCATCCGCGTTGCCTTGATTTCTCGAATGACGACCCAAAAGCTAGCCTTGTTGCCTTGATTCCTCGAACATGTTGCCTTAATTTTGTCGAACGATGACCTGATGACTAGCATTGTTCCCTAGATTTTTTGAACGACGACCTTGAAACTAGCCCTATTGCCTTGAGCTTGTTGCCTTGATTTTTTGAAGGATGACCTGAAGACTAGCCTCTTGGAGAACTGGGGAGCTATCCACATGTCCTTGAGGTATATATTGGGGGGACCATAGACACGAAAAAACCACCGAGCACCGATAAGGCAAGCCCCAAGACCCATGAAAGAAGCCCACCCCCAACATGTTACCTTGGTTGCTTGAACGACGACCGGAAAACATGCCATGTTGCCTTGATTACTCGAACTTGTTGCATTAATTTTTCGAACGATGACCTGGTGACAAGCCCTGCTGCCCAGATTTGTCGAACGATGGCCTTGAAAGATGCGTCCCCCAACACGTTGCCTTGTTAACTAGTTCCATGTTGCCTTGATTTGTCCAACACGTTGCCTTGATATGCCGAACGATGTCCTGAAAACTAGCCCCGTTCCCTTTATTTCTTGAACGACGACCTGGAAACTAGCCTCGTTACCTTGATTGCTGGAACACGTTGCCTTGTTATCTCTAACGACGACCTGGAAACTTGCATCGTTGCCCTGAATACTCGAACACGTTGCCTTGAAAACATGCCATGATGACCTCAAAACTAGCCTCGCTGCCTTGATTTCTTGAACGATGACTGGAAAACTAGCCACGGTGCCTTGATTTCCCCCGACGTCGTGCGCATACTAAAAAATATGCATCCTCGGGGAAATCAGTGTCTGTTGCTTTGATTTCTTGAACATGTTGGCTTGATTTTTAGAATGATGACCTGAAAACTAGCCTTGCGGCCTTGAATTCTAGGACATGTTGTCTTGATATCTCAAACGGAAGCCTGATTGCTATCCCCATTGCCTTGATGTATATATAGGGGGACCATGGCGACGAAGCCACCATCGAGCACTGACAAGGCAAGCCCAATGAACCGTGAACGAAGCCCACCCCAACATGTTGCCTTGTTTGCTCGAACGACGACGTGAAAACTAGCCTTGTTGCCTTGATTATTCGAACTTGTTGCTTAGATATATTGAACGATGACCTTGAAACTAGGCTTGTTGCCTTTATTGTTGTTGCCTTGATTTTTAGAATGATGACCTGAAAACTAGCCTTGTGGCCTTGGTTTCTAGAACAGGATGTCTTGGTATCTCGAATGACGAGCGGAGAGCAATGCCCATTGCCTAGATTTTTCGAACGAAGACCTGAAAAGCTAGCCATGTTGCCTTGATATCTCGAACCTGATGGCTTGGTTTTTCGAATGAAGGACTTAAAATTTGCCCCGTTGCCTTGATTTCACGAACGATGCTTCGGTTTAAGTAAAATGTTGGCGGCCTTTTTCGGACGACGGCTGAAGGCTGGCGTGTTGCCTTGATCTGACGAACGGTGTCCTAAAATCTTCCCTCGTTGCCATGACTTTTAAAACATGTTGTCTTGATTTTCTTAAACAACAACCTTAAAACTATCCCCGATGCCTTGATTTACGGAACGAAGACAAGAAAACTAGCCTTGTTGCCTTGAAACCTCGAACATGTTTCCTTGGTTTTTCGACCGACTAACTGAAAACCAGCACCGTTGCCTAGATTTATGGAACGCCTTTGATTTCTACAACATGTTGTCCGTGTTTCTCGAACGACGACCTGAACGCTTGGATTTTTTATTGAACGACGGCCTGAAAACAAGCCTTGTTGCCTTGATTACTCGAACATGTTGCCTTGAATTATCAAACTACGACCCGAAAACTACCCCCGTAGCCTTTTTATTTCTCGAACGATTCTTTGATTTCTAGAACATGTTGCCTTGTTTTCTCGAAAGACGACCCGAAAGCAAGCCATACGAGGACCTAAAAGCAAGCCATGTGGCCTTTTGATATTTTGAAAATGTTGTCTTTGTTTATCGAATGGCGACCTGAAAAACTGGCCGTGTTGCATTGATTCCTTGAACGATGAGCTTAAAACGAGCCACGTTGCCTTGATAAAGGGCCGAGGAAGCAAGACCTCATCCTAAAAAACGATACATGCAAGCTAAAGGATCAAACGAAGAACGTCGTGACCCATTAACGACCCCGATCTATATGTTAGTTGGCTAAGGTGCATTCTAAATCCTTTATTATTGATGCATTTGAGGGTATGTCGATAGTAGTTGTGAATTACAGATCCAATAGTGCAGTTTGTATCTTGTACGGAGAAATTCTTTCATTTACGAAACCGAAACAAGCATAAGAAAATGAAACAACATGAACTCCTTAGAAAAGCACCCATGCATTGGGGTTCGAATACAACCAAACACCGTCGAAGTCACTATACACGATGCATGGCCATATTAAATGAGTATATGTTGCTCTTTGGACATTTTTGACGCCTTATGAGAAAACAAAGTATAATTGGTGGCCCTAGTAAGCGCAAGTCACCGGCTTAGGTTGTTATGTGTTTTTATCGGAGGTTGCGTCACCGTTGTTGGTGAATTACGGCCCGGTCACCGGGTTTTATTATTGTAAGGTCCTTTATCCTTGTCCAATTCGTGCCAAACCGACTTCATTTTGGCGAGTTATAGAGAATTATAGCGTCTGGGATTTTTCGACTCGGCCAAGACTAGATACGGTCAAGATTAACCGGTGATCAGATGACCCAACCCCATGAAACCTGGCCAAAATCAAATTTTGCTCGACAACTCGAAATCCATGCACATTTCCTCGACCACGAAAGAAATTTTTCTAGGCAAATCAATGATTTCGAACAACTTTCATTCAATGGGTTTTTGCTAAATCGGAAGTACAAGACCACCTGGTGACCAAAGATGACCCAACCCGATGAAAGTTAGCCAAAATCACATCTTGCTCGGTAACTCGAAATCCGTGCACATTTTATGGATCACGAAGGAAAACTTACCAGGAAAATCAATGATTTCGAGCAACTTTCGTTCAATGGGTTTTCGGTAATTCGGAAGTACAGGATCGCCCGGTGACCAAAGATGACACAACGCGGTGTAAATCAAGGTTTCCGAGCAGCTTTCATTCAATGGGTTTTTGCTAATTCGGAAGTACAAGACCACCCGGTAATTACGGACCAAAAACAAATTTTTTTATTGAAACATACATTATTCGTGTTAATAAAGAGCCACGCAAAATTTCGTCAAAATCCGACTTAATTTGAGGGAGTTATGGACGTTTTTGCAAAAATTATGCATCCTGGGGGAAATCAATGTCTGTTCCTATCACCAAGCTCTTTGTGCAATATGTATATATAGGGGAGGCGTGGGAGTGACGCCCCACAGGCGCCCCGAAGGTGGGCGGGCGACCAGCGACGTCGAGGCTGTTACGACCAAGGGCAAGCCAAGGAGGCAAGGCCATCGGCCAAGCTCACCGGTGATATCCAAGTCGTGATTTGTGTTTGCTTGGTGAAACCAGATCGCGAACAGCCAGTCCTCGACGAGATTCTCGCAATCGACCCATTTTCACCGATGAAAAACCTGATCGCGACCAAAATTGCCCCACGTCGTGCTAGTTGCAAAAAATTATGCATCCAATGGGAAATCAATGTCTGTTCCTGTCACCAAGCTCTTTGTGCAATACGTATATATAGGGGGGACCATGGAGACCGAAGCCACCAGCGAGCATCGAAAAGGCAAGCCCCAAGACCCGTGAAGGAATCCCACCCCCCAACACGTTGCCTTGATTGCTCGAACGACGACCCAAAAACTAGCCCTGTTGCCTTGATTCCTCGAACATGTTACCTTAATTTGTCGAACGATGACCTGATGACTAGCATTGTTGCCTTGATTTGTCGAACGACGGCCTTGAAACTAGCCCTGGTTCCTTGTTACCTTGAACTTGTTGCCTTGATTTTTTGAATGATGCCCTGATGACTAGCATTGTTGCCTTGATTTGTCGAACGACGACCTTGAAACTAGCCGTGTTGCCTTGTTTCCTTGAACTTGTTGCCTTGATTTTTTGAATGATGACCTGAAGACTAGCCTCTTGCAGAATCGGGGAGCCATCCGCGTTGCCTTGATTGCTCGAATGACGACCCAAAAGCTAGCCTTGTTGCCTTGATTCCTCGAACATGTTGCCTTAATTTTGTCGAACGATGACCTGATGACTAGCATTGTTCCCTAGATTTTTTGAACGACGACCTTGAAACTAGCCCTATTGCCTTGAGCTTGTTGCCTTGATTTTTTGAATGATGACCTGAAGACTAGCCTCTTGGAGAACTGGGGAGCTATCCACATTGCCTTGAGATATATATTGGGGGGACCATAGAGACGAAGAAACCACCGAGCACCGATAAGGCAAGCCCCAAGACCCATGAAAGAATCCCACCCCCAACATGTTACCTTGGTTGCTCGAACGACGACCGGAAAACATGCCATGTTGCCTTGATTACTCGAACTTGTTGCATTAATTTTTCGAACGATGACCTGGTGACAAGCCCTGCTGCCTAGATTTGTCGAACGATGGCCTTGAAAGATGCCTCCCCCAACACGTTGCCTTGTTAACTAGTTCCATGTTGCCTTGATTTGTCCAACATGTTGCCTTGATATGTCGAACGATGTCCTGAAAACTAGCCTCGTTCCCTTTATTTCTTGAACGACGACTTGGAAACTAGCCTCGTTACCTTGATTGCTGGAACACGTTGCCTTGTTATCTCTAACGACGACCTGGAAACTTGCATCGTTGCCCTGAATACTCGAACACGTTGCCTTGAAAACATGCCATGATGACCTCAAAACTAGCCTCGCTGCCTTGATTTCTTGAACGATGACCGGAAAACTAGCCACGGTGCCTTGATTTCCCCCGACGTCGTGCGCATACTAAAAAATATGCATCCTCGGGGAAATCAGTGCCTGTTGCCTTGATTTCTTGAACATGTTGGCTTGATTTTTAGAATGATGACCTGAAAACTAGCCTTGCGGCCTTGAATTCTAGGACATGTTGTCTTGATATCTCAAACGGAAGCCTGATTGCTATCCCCATTGCCTTGATGTATATATAGGGGGACCATGGCGACGAAGCCACCATCGAGCACCGACAAGGCAAGCCCAATGAACCGTGAACGAAGCCCACCCCAACATGTTGCCTTGTTTGCTCGAACGATGACGTGAAAACTAGCCTTGTTGCCTTGATTATTCGAACTTGTTGGTTAGATATATTGAACGATGACCTTGAAACTAGGCCTGTTGCCTTTATTGTTGTTGCCTTGATTTTTAGAATGATGACCTGAAAACTAGCCTTGCGGCCTTGGTTTCTAGAACATGATGTCTTGGTATCTCGAATGACGAGCGGAGAGCAATGCCCATTGCCTAGATTTTTCGAATGAAGACCTGAAAAGCTAGCCATGTTGCCTTGATATCTCGAACCTGATGGCTTGGTTTTTCGAATGAAGGACTTAAAATTTGCCCCGTTGCCTTGATTTCACGAACGATGCTTCGGTTTAAGTAAAATGTTGGCGGCCGGCTGAAGGCTGGCGTGTTGCCTTGATCTGACGAACGGTGTCCTAAAATCTTCCCTCGTTGCCATGACTTTTAAAACATGTTGTCTTGATTTTCTTAAACAACAACCTTAAAACTGTCCCCGATGCCTTGATTTACGGAACGAAGACAAGAAAACTAGCCTTGTTGCCTTGAAACCTCGAACATGTTTCCTTGGTTTTTCGACCGACTAACTGAAAACCAGCACCGTTGCCTAGATTTATGGAACGCCTTTGATTTCTACAACATGTTGTCCGTGTTTCTCGAACGACGACCTGAACGCTTGGATTTTTTATTGAACGACGGCCTGAAAACAAGCCTTGTTGCCTTGATTACTCGAACATGTTGCCTTGAATTATCAAACTACGACCCGAAAACTACCCCCGTAGCCTTTTTATTTCTCGAACGATTCTTTGATTTCTAGAACATGTTGCCTTGTTTTCTCGAAAGACGACCCGAAAGCAAGCCATACGAGGACCTAAAAGCAAGCCATGTGGCCTTTTGATATTTTGAAAATGTTGTCTTTGTTTATCGAATGGCGACCTGAAAAACTGGCCGTGTTGCATTGATTCCTTGAACGATGAGCTTAAAACAAGCCACGTTGCCTTGATAAAGGGCCGAGGAAGCAAGACCTCATCCTAAAAAACGATACATGCAAGCTAAAGGATCAAACGAAGAACGCCATGACCCATTAACGACCCCGATCTATATGTTAGTTGGCTAAGGTGCATTCTAAATCCCTTATTATTGATGCATTTGAGGGTATGTCGATAGTAGTTGTAAATTACAGATCCAATAGTGCAGTTTGTATCTTGTACGGAGAAATTCTTTCATTTACGAAACCGAAACAAGCATAAGAAAATGAAACAACATGAACTCCTTAGAAAAGCACCCATGCATTGGGGTTCGAATACAACCAAACACCGTCGAAGTCACTATACACGATGCATGCCCATATTAAATGAGTATATGTTGCTCATTGGACATTTTTGACGTCTTATGAGAAAACAAAGTATAGTTGGTGGCCCTAGTAAGTGCAAGTCATCGGCTTAGGTTGTTATGTGTTTTTATCGGAGGTTGCGTCACCGTTGTTGGTGAATTACGGCCCGGTCACCGGGTTTTATTATTGTAAGGTCCTTTATCCTTGTCCAATTCGTGCCAAAACCGACTTCATTTTGGCGAGTTAAAGAGAATTATAGCGTCTGGGATTTTTCGACTCGGCCAAGACTAGATACGGTCAAGATTAACCGGTGATCAGATGACCCAACCCCATGAAACCTGGCCAAAATCAAATTTTGCTCGACAACTCGAAATCCATGCACATTTCCTTGACCACGAAAGAAATTTTTCTAGGCAAATCAATGATTTCGAACAACTTTCATTCAATGGGTTTTTGCTAATTCGGAAGTACAAGACCACCCGGTGACCAATGACGACCCAACCCGATGAAAGTTGGCCAAAATCACATCTTGCTCGGTAACTCGAAATCCGTGCACATTTTATGGATCACGAAGGAAAACTTACCAGGAAAATCAATGATTTCGAGCAACTTTCGTTCAATGGGTTTTCGGTAATTCGGAAGTACAGGATCGCCCGGTGACCAAAGATGACACAACTAGCCTTGCTGCCTTGATTTCTTGAACGATGACTGGAAAACTAGCCACGGTGCCTTGATTTCCCCCGACGTCGTGCGCATACTAAAAAATATGCATCCTCGGGGAAATCAGTGTCTGTTGCTTTGATTTCTTGAACATGTTGGCTTGATTTTTAGAATGATGACCTGAAAACTAGCCTTGCGGCCTTGAATTCTAGGACATGTTGTCTTGATATCTCAAACGGAAGCCTGATTGCTATCCCCATTGCCTTGATGTATATATAGGGGGACCATGGCGACGAAGCCACCATCGAGCACTGACAAGGCAAGCCCAATGAACCGTGAACGAAGCCCACCCCAACATGTTGCCTTGTTTGCTCGAACGACGACGTGAAAACTAGCCTTGTTGCCTTGATTATTCGAACTTGTTGCTTAGATATATTGAACGATGACCTTGAAACTAGGCTTGTTGCCTTTATTGTTGTTGCCTTGATTTTTAGAATGATGACCTGAAAACTAGCCTTGTGGCCTTGGTTTCTAGAACAGGATGTCTTGGTATCTCGAATGACGAGCGGAGAGCAATGCCCATTGCCTAGATTTTTCGAACGAAGACCTGAAAAGCTAGCCATGTTGCCTTGATATCTCGAACCTGATGGCTTGGTTTTTCGAATGAAGGACTTAAAATTTGCCCCGTTGCCTTGATTTCACGAACGATGCTTCGGTTTAAGTAAAATGTTGGCGGCCTTTTTCGGACGACGGCTGAAGGCTGGCGTGTTGCCTTGATCTGACGAACGGTGTCCTAAAATCTTCCCTCGTTGCCATGACTTTTAAAACATGTTGTCTTGATTTTCTTAAACAACAACCTTAAAACTATCCCCGATGCCTTGATTTACGGAACGAAGACAAGAAAACTAGCCTTGTTGCCTTGAAACCTCGAACATGTTTCCTTGGTTTTTCGACCGACTAACTGAAAACCAGCACCGTTGCCTAGATTTATGGAACGCCTTTGATTTCTACAACATGTTGTCCGTGTTTCTCGAACGACGACCTGAACGCTTGGATTTTTTATTGAACGACGGCCTGAAAACAAGCCTTGTTGCCTTGATTACTCGAACATGTTGCCTTGAATTATCAAACTACGACCCGAAAACTACCCCCGTAGCCTTTTTATTTCTCGAACGATTCTTTGATTTCTAGAACATGTTGCCTTGTTTTCTCGAAAGACGACCCGAAAGCAAGCCATACGAGGACCTAAAAGCAAGCCATGTGGCCTTTTGATATTTTGAAAATGTTGTCTTTGTTTATCGAATGGCGACCTGAAAAACTGGCCGTGTTGCATTGATTCCTTGAACGATGAGCTTAAAACGAGCCACGTTGCCTTGATAAAGGGCCGAGGAAGCAAGACCTCATCCTAAAAAACGATACATGCAAGCTAAAGGATCAAACGAAGAACGTCGTGACCCATTAACGACCCCGATCTATATGTTAGTTGGCTAAGGTGCATTCTAAATCCTTTATTATTGATGCATTTGAGGGTATGTCGATAGTAGTTGTGAATTACAGATCCAATAGTGCAGTTTGTATCTTGTACGGAGAAATTCTTTCATTTACGAAACCGAAACAAGCATAAGAAAATGAAACAACATGAACTCCTTAGAAAAGCACCCATGCATTGGGGTTCGAATACAACCAAACACCGTCGAAGTCACTATACACGATGCATGGCCATATTAAATGAGTATATGTTGCTCTTTGGACATTTTTGACGCCTTATGAGAAAACAAAGTATAATTGGTGGCCCTAGTAAGCGCAAGTCACCGGCTTAGGTTGTTATGTGTTTTTATCGGAGGTTGCGTCACCGTTGTTGGTGAATTACGGCCCGATCACCGGGTTTTATTATTGTAAGGTCCTTTATCCTTGTCCAATTCGTGCCAAACCGACTTCATTTTGGCGAGTTATAGAGAATTATAGCGTCTGGGATTTTTCGACTCGGCCAAGACTAGATACGGTCAAGATTAACCGGTGATCAGATGACCCAACCCCATGAAACCTGGCCAAAATCAAATTTTGCTCGACAACTCGAAATCCATGCACATTTCCTCGACCACGAAAGAAATTTTTCTAGGCAAATCAATGATTTCGAACAACTTTCATTCAATGGGTTTTTGCTAAATCGGAAGTACAAGACCACCTGGTGACCAAAGATGACCCAACCCGATGAAAGTTAGCCAAAATCACATCTTGCTCGGTAACTCGAAATCCGTGCACATTTTATGGATCACGAAGGAAAACTTACCAGGAAAATCAATGATTTCGAGCAACTTTCGTTCAATGGGTTTTCGGTAATTCGGAAGTACAGGATCGCCCGGTGACCAAAGATGACACAACGCGGTGTAAATCAAGGTTTCCGAGCAGCTTTCATTCAATGGGTTTTTGCTAATTCGGAAGTACAAGACCACCCGGTAATTACGGACCAAAAACAAATTTTTTTATTGAAACATACATTATTCGTGTTAATAAAGAGCCACGCAAAATTTCGTCAAAATCCGACTTAATTTGAGGGAGTTATGGACGTTTTTGCAAAAATTATGCATCCTGGGGGAAATCAATGTCTGTTCCTATCACCAAGCTCTTTGTGCAATATGTATATATAGGGGAGGCGTGCGAGTGACGCCCCACAGGCGCCCCGAAGGTGGGCGGGCGACCAGCGACGTCGAGGCTGTTACGACCAAGGGCAAGCCAAGGAGGCAAGGCCATCGGCCAAGCTCACCGGTGATATCCAAGTCGTGATTTGTGTTTGCTTGGTGAAACCAGATCGCGAACAGCCAGTCCTCGACGAGATTCTCGCAATCGACCCATTTTCACCGATGAAAAACCTGATCGCGACCAAAATTGCCCCACGTCGTGCTAGTTGCAAAAAATTATGCATCCAATGGGAAATCAATGTCTGTTCCTGTCACCAAGCTCTTTGTGCAATACGTATATATAGGGGGGACCATGGAGACCGAAGCCACCAGCGAGCATCGAAAAGGCAAGCCCCAAGACCCGTGAAGGAATCCCACCCCCCAACACGTTGCCTTGATTGCTCGAACGACGACCCAAAAACTAGCCCTGTTGCCTTGATTCCTCGAACATGTTACCTTAATTTGTCGAACGATGACCTGATGACTAGCATTGTTGCCTTGATTTGTCGAACGACGGCCTTGAAACTAGCCCTGGTTCCTTGTTACCTTGAACTTGTTGCCTTGATTTTTTGAATGATGCCCTGATGACTAGCATTGTTGCCTTGATTTGTCGAACGACGACCTTGAAACTAGCCGTGTTGCCTTGTTTCCTTGAACTTGTTGCCTTGATTTTTTGAATGATGACCTGAAGACTAGCCTCTTGCAGAATCGGGGAGCCATCCGCGTTGCCTTGATTGCTCGAATGACGACCCAAAAGCTAGCCTTGTTGCCTTGATTCCTCGAACATGTTGCCTTAATTTTGTCGAACGATGACCTGATGACTAGCATTGTTCCCTAGATTTTTTGAACGACGACCTTGAAACTAGCCCTATTGCCTTGAGCTTGTTGCCTTGATTTTTTGAATGATGACCTGAAGACTAGCCTCTTGGAGAACTGGGGAGCTATCCACATTGCCTTGAGATATATATTGGGGGGACCATAGAGACGAAGAAACCACCGAGCACCGATAAGGCAAGCCCCAAGACCCATGAAAGAATCCCACCCCCAACATGTTACCTTGGTTGCTCGAACGACGACCGGAAAACATGCCATGTTGCCTTGATTACTCGAACTTGTTGCATTAATTTTTCGAACGATGACCTGGTGACAAGCCCTGCTGCCTAGATTTGTCGAACGATGGCCTTGAAAGATGCCTCCCCCAACACGTTGCCTTGTTAACTAGTTCCATGTTGCCTTGATTTGTCCAACATGTTGCCTTGATATGTCGAACGATGTCCTGAAAACTAGCCTCGTTCCCTTTATTTCTTGAACGACGACTTGGAAACTAGCCTCGTTACCTTGATTGCTGGAACACGTTGCCTTGTTATCTCTAACGACGACCTGGAAACTTGCATCGTTGCCCTGAATACTCGAACACGTTGCCTTGAAAACATGCCATGATGACCTCAAAACTAGCCTCGCTGCCTTGATTTCTTGAACGATGACCGGAAAACTAGCCACGGTGCCTTGATTTCCCCCGACGTCGTGCGCATACTAAAAAATATGCATCCTCGGGGAAATCAGTGCCTGTTGCCTTGATTTCTTGAACATGTTGGCTTGATTTTTAGAATGATGACCTGAAAACTAGCCTTGCGGCCTTGAATTCTAGGACATGTTGTCTTGATATCTCAAACGGAAGCCTGATTGCTATCCCCATTGCCTTGATGTATATATAGGGGGACCATGGCGACGAAGCCACCATCGAGCACCGACAAGGCAAGCCCAATGAACCGTGAACGAAGCCCACCCCAACATGTTGCCTTGTTTGCTCGAACGATGACGTGAAAACTAGCCTTGTTGCCTTGATTATTCGAACTTGTTGGTTAGATATATTGAACGATGACCTTGAAACTAGGCCTGTTGCCTTTATTGTTGTTGCCTTGATTTTTAGAATGATGACCTGAAAACTAGCCTTGCGGCCTTGGTTTCTAGAACATGATGTCTTGGTATCTCGAATGACGAGCGGAGAGCAATGCCCATTGCCTAGATTTTTCGAACGAAGACCTGAAAAGCTAGCCATGTTGCCTTGATATCTCGAACCTGATGGCTTGGTTTTTCGAATGAAGGACTTAAAATTTGCCCCGTTGCCTTGATTTCACGAACGATGCTTCGGTTTAAGTAAAATGTTGGCGGCCGGCTGAAGGCTGGCGTGTTGCCTTGATCTGACGAACGGTGTCCTAAAATCTTCCCTCGTTGCCATGACTTTTAAAACATGTTGTCTTGATTTTCTTAAACAACAACCTTAAAACTGTCCCCGATGCCTTGATTTACGGAACGAAGACAAGAAAACTAGCCTTGTTGCCTTGAAACCTCGAACATGTTTCCTTGGTTTTTCGACCGACTAACTGAAAACCAGCACCGTTGCCTAGATTTATGGAACGCCTTTGATTTCTACAACATGTTGTCCGTGTTTCTCGAACGACGACCTGAACGCTTGGATTTTTTATTGAACGACGGCCTGAAAACAAGCCTTGTTGCCTTGATTACTCGAACATGTTGCCTTGAATTATCAAACTACGACCCGAAAACTACCCCCGTAGCCTTTTTATTTCTCGAACGATTCTTTGATTTCTAGAACATGTTGCCTTGTTTTCTCGAAAGACGACCCGAAAGCAAGCCATACGAGGACCTAAAAGCAAGCCATGTGGCCTTTTGATATTTTGAAAATGTTGTCTTTGTTTATCGAATGGCGACCTGAAAAACTGGCCGTGTTGCATTGATTCCTTGAACGATGAGCTTAAAACGAGCCACGTTGCCTTGATAAAGGGCCGAGGAAGCAAGACCTCATCCTAAAAAACGATACATGCAAGCTAAAGGATCAAACGAAGAACGCCATGACCCATTAACGACCCCGATCTATATGTTAGTTGGCTAAGGTGCATTCTAAATCCCTTATTATTGATGCATTTGAGGGTATGTCGATAGTAGTTGTAAATTACAGATCCAATAGTGCAGTTTGTATCTTGTACGGAGAAATTCTTTCATTTACGAAACCGAAACAAGCATAAGAAAATGAAACAACATGAACTCCTTAGAAAAGCACCCATGCATTGGGGTTCGAATACAACCAAACACCGTCGAAGTCACTATACACGATGCATGCCCATATTAAATGAGTATATGTTGCTCATTGGACATTTTTGACGTCTTATGAGAAAACAAAGTATAGTTGGTGGCCCTAGTAAGTGCAAGTCATCGGCTTAGGTTGTTATGTGTTTTTATCGGAGGTTGCGTCACCGTTGTTGGTGAATTACGGCCCGGTCACCGGGTTTTATTATTGTAAGGTCCTTTATCCTTGTCCAATTCGTGCCAAAACCGACTTCATTTTGGCGAGTTAAAGAGAATTATAGCGTCTGGGATTTTTCGACTCGGCCAAGACTAGATACGGTCAAGATTAACCGGTGATCAGATGACCCAACCCCATGAAACCTGGCCAAAATCAAATTTTGCTCGACAACTCGAAATCCATGCACATTTCCTTGACCACGAAAGAAATTTTTCTAGGCAAATCAATGATTTCGAACAACTTTCATTCAATGGGTTTTTGCTAATTCGGAAGTACAAGACCACCCGGTGACCAATGACGACCCAACCCGATGAAAGTTGGCCAAAATCACATCTTGCTCGGTAACTCGAAATCCGTGCACATTTTATGGATCACGAAGGAAAACTTACCAGGAAAATCAATGATTTCGAGCAACTTTCGTTCAATGGGTTTTCGGTAATTCGGAAGTACAGGATCGCCCGGTGACCAAAGATGACACAACGCGGTGAAAGTTAGCCAAAATCGCATTTTGCTCGGTAACTCGAAATCCGTGCACATTTTCTCGATCATGAAAGAAATTTTGCCGTGTAAATCAAGGTTTCCGAGCAGCTTTCATTCAATGGGTTTTTGCTAATTCGGAAGTACAAGACCACCCGGTGACCAATGACGACCCAACCCGATGAAAGTTGGCCAAAATCACATCTTGATCGGTAACTCGAAATCCGTGCACATTTTCTCGATCACGAAAGAAAATTTACCAGGTAAATCAATGATTTCGAGCAACTTTCATTGAATGGGTTTTTGCCAATTCGAAAGTTAAAGTTCGGTAGTGTGTGTGTACAAGTGTCGAAGCTGCGGTCCCCAGGTAATTACGGACCAAAAACAAATTTTTTTTATTGAAGCATACATTATTCGTGTTAATAAAGAGCCAAACAAAATTTCGTCAAAATCTGAGTTAATTTGAGGGAGTTATGGACGTTTTTGCAAAAATTATGCATCCTGGGGGAAATCAATGTCTGTTGTCTTGTTTCCTTGAATTTGTTGCCTTGATTTTTTGAATGATGCCCTGATGACTAGCATTGTTGCCTTGATTTGTCGAACGACAACTTGAAACTAGCCGTGTTGCCTTGTTTCCTTGAACTTGTTGCCTTGATTTTTTGAATGATGACCTGAAAACTAGCCTCTTGGAGAATCGGGGAGCCATCCGCATTGCCTTGATTGCTCGAATGACGACCCAAAAGCTAGCCTTGTTGCCTTGATTCCTCGAACATGTTGCCTTAATTTTGTCGAACGATGACCTGATGACTAGCATTGTTCCCTAGATTTTTTGAACGACGACCTTGAAACTAGCCCTATTGCCTTGAGCTTGTTGCCTTGATTTTTTGAACGATGACCTGAAGACTAGCCTCTTGGAGAACTGGGGAGCTATCCACATTGCCTTGAGGTATATATTGGGGGGACCATAGACACGAAAAAACCACCGAGCACCGATAAGGCAAGCCCCAAGACCCATGAATGAAAGTTGCCTTGAGGTATATATTGGGGGGCATGTTGGAACGTTGGGCAAGGAGTCAAGGATGAGGAGTATGATGGTTCATTATTTCCAGATCCAGGGTTAATGTTAACACTGGACAGTTGGGAGGTCCGGTGAGGGTATAGTGTGAGATCCTAAATGACTAGAGGCAGTCACGATGGTAAGTACTGAAGGTTGCATATGAGATCCTGGTATTTGGAGTTGTTTGATCTCTGTCAGGAGATCATCGAGAGTTGCGTATCACCTTCCAAGAGTAGGTGCGATGATTACTGGTGGGGACAGTCGGGGTGATAGATTGTTGGTACGCCAATTGGGGATGGTTCGAACCCTAAGCGGGGAAGAACCGAGTATTCTATCTGAGGAAAGCCGCACCTGCTGCTAGAGTTACCGAGGCCAGGCCTGATGGGTTTTGAGCATTCTAACACTTCCTAAGTGTACATGCAACCCTAATAACCTTGAATCTATGTTTTCTCTATATACATGCAAATTTCATTTCCAAGGTTATTTCCTAACTAGCATGGCATGGGGAATATATGAAACATAAAAACTAGTAGAAATACATACCTTGTTGTTGCTTGGATTCCTTCAAGACTTTGTGAGCCTAGCACCCCAAATGTTGTGCCTCAAATGCTTCACACAACACCACAAGACTTGGAATAACTTGAGAGAATACTTCTAGCACTCAAAATCGGTTATGCCCTCTCTAGTAACACTAGGTCCACTAGGTCATGATTTTGCTAGCCATAGGGTTCCTTTTATAGTGTTGTCATAATTAGGGTTTACACATGAATGCCCTTAATTGTCATGACTCTTGATTTCCCATGACCCATGGATTTGTAACTCCCATGGACTATCCATGGAGCTCCATATGGTTACATCCATAACCCATAAACCATGGATCATTAATCCACCATAAAAGAATTGATGATTGTCATAATCAACCCTATATATTTAATTAGTCTCACTTTGATCACCAAATTAATACTAGATTAATACTTGATCAATACTAATTAAATAATACTATTATTAATATATTAGAACTTATAATATATTAATAATCATAAGTGCCTTATTCTCTCATTTAGTCTATCCAAGTATTGCAATGCCATGCAACCCAAATGGACCATGCCGGGTCGGGTCAAGTACATACCAAATAAAGTTATGGACTTAGACACTATATCCAACAGTCTCCCACTTGGATAAGTCTAATAACTATATTTGCAAATATGACTTCAAAATCCGACTAGCAATCGTAGCTCTTTCAAAGTGTCTCGGAACTGAGATGATGATGATACGCCATTTAAGATAAGTGATCATATAATCCTCTGTTCTCATGATATCAGCCGGACAAACACATGGAACATGGTCTTACTTATTGTCCAACATTTGTTTCTCGATCTCTGATTTGTTTCGACATAGAACTAAATTGAACACATCAATTAGGTTCTGACCGGGCCCGGTACATAAGTCAAAACCAAATCATCGAGGGGCCCAGATATCGCTTCTATTTCTAGAAGGAACAGATAAACTTCGACTGATATGCTTGTACTAACTACTTGTTGAATTATTCACAAAGGCACGTTTTATAACATCGAGTTACCAATGCGTTTTCGTACAATCAATGAATAACCAACTCATAGTCAACAACTCATATCTCTAGGTTTGAAGATTTATATGATATTACCGTCTCACGATCACTCGAGATAAATTCCATGAAGTGATGCAAGTGAGCGTGGGTTGAATCCAATACTCAGCCCTTATGAGTACTCATGAATGTTGTAGCAACCATTGCATTGTCCAAAGCACTTTAGACAAATCATACAAGCCAAATTCATGACAGTCTTGATTCATATCTACTTCCAACATATGACTGACTGTGGATGGTTTGAATAATATGATATATACCATAACATAATTATTCTGGAAGTCAAAACTGCAAAGTGAAACACAAGAATAATACTAATCTTATATGGCCCCAACACTTTGAGTGTAAATAAAACACCTTTTATTTAAGCACCATATTGATTACTCATTATTTATGTTTCGATTAATCAACTTTATGCTTGAATTAAAACATTAGTTGTCCCATGCTCCAAGCATGTACACTATGGTTTTCCAAACAACAATTATGCCATACTCCAAGTATGCATACTATGTTTACATATGGTCCTCTCTTTGTGAAATAGATCAATTGACAATATTTCAATGATGCTCATTTCACAATTCCAATCCTTGTTGTAAATGAAAGAATACCAAACTCTTGCCATTTACTGTAATCTGTTAGATTCTAAACTTATATGCAATGATCCCCTTGTAATGACTATGCACAGAAGTCATAAAGACTTGGCAACAGAAATTACAAAGTATTCCAACGGAAAACAATTCCATGGAAATGAAGTCTCAAATTCAAAATACATTCCTTTGAACATCCTTCTTAGCATTAAGTTCTTTAATCTTACACAGATTCAAAGAATAACTTCCACCTATGGAGACAATTCCATATTACCATTTTGACCATCACTTCTGAACAAGAGTTGCCTCTTTTCAAAATATGTCAATATGGTCCTTACTTTATACTTCTAATTGTCCATGAGCAACCAATCTTTGGTAAACCTCAGATTGTCCTCGACAACTTTGCTTAATCATTTTAGTCATTTCCAGTTCTATTCCTTTTTCCATCTTAATGCCCTAGGCATTTGGAAAATTTAGAATGGATGAATATTATAGCACATGTAATCAAACCTATACCCAAAGCATATGGGACATGATTTATGCTATAAAATTTTTATTTGCCATGTTTTCATAATTCGAACTATGAAGAGGGATGTCGTAATCATAATCGAATTTTGAGAACGCAACATATATAGAATTTCCTTATGTTAAACCATTCAAACATAACATTCATATATATTCTTGACTAAAGTAGATTAAATTCTCAATCTAAGCTTGTAGAATTGGAGTGAAGTATAAAATCCTCTCCCTTAATTATAGCAAAACAACTTTTTCAAGGCGAATTGAAACTTTTGTTTTCTATAATTAACATTGCTAACCTGCAATATTTAACATAATCGTCATGCTCCCACTAGCATAATGATTACCAGCATAACACTTTATGCTCCCACTAGCTTTGACATGTACTCAGAAATCAACTGGACTTCTAGAAATCAATACTTTATTGACTTTCTTACCAAAGTTCATATTTCTGATAGTAGATTGCTTTGATAAGACTTTATCAAAAACATACACCTTTCCTTAGATAGCTCACATGTTTGTCTAGACCTTTTGCAATTCTCACTAGTTAGTGTGCCGGTTAACCACACCCGCTCCACTAACTATATGAGAATGCAAATATCACAACCGCTATCTACTTAAAATCTTCTTAGTGGAAGCGTTTCCTCACCATCATTTTCATGAATCGAAGAGAAACCTTATGACACTTAGATTTTATGGTGTATGTGTTCCTATCCACGTGAATTTGTCATAACCATAATCACAGGACTAGGTTAGTGACACTTCCAAATTCATAGGGACTGAACTTGTGCAATCTTAATTTCTTGCCACCTGGTAGCACAATGCCCACCATTGCTTCCGGGTTGTTATGCAAACAATTGAGAACTCATAGAACTCACAAGCATAATCAACTTTCAACTGGAATAGACACAGAAACAAGAATATGTCAACACGATAGGTTACAAACCTCAAGTCGTGGGCTAGTGATTAACAAAACTCTTGATTTAGTTCTTGAAACTATTTCAGAATCATTTAGACTCCCACTATCCTCTTGACATATAAGACTTCTCTTTGTCAAGAACCATTCCTTGACAAAACAAATATTCAAGATCTAGTGCGGATTCTTATCAAGTTAAACACTTCTCACTATTGGTCTTAGCTGGTCTTTGTTTTATCCAAAACATCACAACTTACCAATCTCAAATGTACAAGAATAGGAAACATCTTACTCTACATTTGACAAGTGTTATGAACTTTCTAAAGACTATGTCACTCAAGTTACAATCTTGGAGTATAACTCCAGGATTTGTTTTTGGCACGAAGTATGAATTATCTTTTGATTTAACCATTTCAACAATTCACGATTCCTCTCCTCAGGCAACAAACACACTAAGGTGTCCTTAGAGGATCAATTGTGATATGGATCCATAATCACTAAGATAATCATAAAACAAAATACACAAGTACTCTCCCATCTCTTCAGATTGGAGAAAATTTTATCTTTCTGCCTTATTTGATTCTTCTTATTCATTCTGCCATACATTGAAACTTTTCCAATGTTTCAGAATTACACTTAAACTCGTAAGCATAACCATATTTACTAAACTTTAGTAAATCATAACGAATAATCTTATCTACCTTTGTGGTGGACCTGACCAGCACACAACCAAGTGTACCCAATCTTTTAGTCCTTCACTTGACTCACATGTACATGTAAACAAGGAATTAGTCTTAATTTCCCAAAGACGAAAACTTCTCATTCATCATACAATACAAGTTGCATGATTCCAAGTTTCTATCTAACTGAAACTTGGGCGATGAGAATCTTTCCTTATTTGGTAAATTATGATACTACCACAAATGAAAGAATCAAATCCATTTTCAAATATTGCTATTAATGGAAACATATAATCAACAATTTTTCACAAATGCCATTGTAAGGATACTTAAAATAAATAAAATCAAAACTTTTCTTTATTTTAAAACTTTGCGGAAAACTTATCCTTACAACTCATATGAAAACCTTGTTGTTATCTATTCCTAAGCAATATGTCTCAACTCTTAAGTAATAGCTCAAAATTCTGATCACCGAACCATGCGATCAAAATCCCTTTTCGCGATCAGAATCAGCATATACTTCCTTTAAGTTTCTTTACTTTTCTTTGATTCTTAAAACATCAACATGTGAGCCAGTCACATCATGTAATAAGAATCTCAGAATAGAAACTTAATAGAGTTAGACAATGGACTTTACCTGAAGTAGAGTCAAACATTTGACTTTACTATCCTTATGGACTTTAGGTAAATTTGGCAGCTTCGCAACCAATGCCCTTCCTTTGGCAACATAAACATATGGACTCTTTGGAAACGGTACACGGGACTATCACAGACTTAGCCTTTCTCTTTACCATTTGGTCAACCGAGTTGACTATGGCCAATCCCTTTCAATTGGGAAGAGAAAGTTTTTCTGGACTTCCAATGTAACCATTGTCAATGTCCATGGAAGTTTGGGAAGTTGATCTTCCAATCAAATTTTGCTTTACCAATGCTCCAAATCATTGCTGATTCAGCATCATCAAGCAAATAGGTAAGATCATTAAGGGTCATGTCGTGATCTGTTATCAGGGAGTGACCAAGTCAACAGCCAGCTACCTTGAGACTTCGACACCCTACTCTCCCGGCTTGTCAATATGTGACTTAATCTCCAAGACCTAAGCACATATAGACTTTGTTTGCCAATAGGGATTGAGTGACTTAGAACTTATCATGTCTTGAAACTTGTGGGATAAGGAGATTTATTGGAGGAGGTGGAGGAAGTGAAGTATGATTTCCAGTCCCACTAATGCACAACAAAGGGATTGATCTTTCACCTAGGTTGCCATTTGGGATATCATCTTCATTAGGAAGCTTGTTCTTAAAGATTTGGGAAGACCATAGCTGTCTAAACTAGACATCTATAATGGGAGAAATTCAAGTTAGTTGATTTAAAGTCCTTAATATAACACCCAATATGAAATATTAAGGCTAGGACCCAACAACCTATTTATAACTGGAAGAGGGATGCCGTAATCCAAATTATAAAATAGTTGAAGGTAGGTAAATGACGATTTACCAATTTCCTACCATAAAAACGAAATATAATTAAGTTTTTAATTGGATTTGAAACTCCTAGATCTTTTGAGATACATTGAACTTTCAATGGCATGTTTGAATCTCGATTGTGCCCTCTCAAGTTTGTGACTGGGATGCCGAGGATCACAAACAAGGTGTGAATAACCATACAAATTGACTTGGTACCCTCAACAATATTACCTAATCGATGTGCCGGTTAACCACACACGCTCCACCAATCTATAATAAAGTCAAGTTACCCTTTGCCACTCTTACTAGTCCATGTTAGTGTGCCGGTTAACCACACACGCTCCACTAACGACTTGGTAAGGTACAAAGTGTAATTTTATGGGCTAGCACCAATTTCACATTTTCCTAAAGTAACTAAGATTGGGAATTTATAATGTATAGTTACTTTATAATTCATTATACTTTTAACGAGTATTTAAAGTCGTATCCTACCCGTTCGGCTAACGACCCTCCACCGATCAAGGAAGCGGTGGGTGAGAGTGGACACCCATTAAGTCACCATTTTATAGGCAACAACCTTATACCCCCCTTATAGACCGGCTTCGTGAATGAGGCCTACTAACGGTAAGAATGACATATTCTTATACATATATATATAATTAAAATTATAATAATAGTATAAGGGTGTATTTTAAACATTTAAAATACTTGGTGGTTTAATCTATTAATTAAACTATACTTAATTTAATTAAACTTAAACCATGTCTTTATGGAATTATTAACTCTTTTAATTAAACACTTTAATTAATTTAATGAAGTCCATAAAGCTTGAATTTTACCTTTAAAAAATTCTAAGAGTTCAATTTGGAATTAAAGTGTAAGGCTTTTCAAATTCCAAAACTTGAGGGCAAGAATTGAAACTATTCCAAGTCTCTTCAATTTGTAACTTATGAGTTTTAATGGTTCATAAAATGAAGACTCTTCATTTTATGAAACCTCTTTAGTTCTTTAATCATAATTAAAAGAAGTGACTTTTGGTTATCCATAACTTGAGGACAAGTTATGGACACCATCATTAGCATTAAGATCATGAATTAAACAAGCATGTAAGTTACACAAAATTCCAATGATCTTCTAAAAAATCATAAGAACAAATATTCATATCAAACAATTTCAAGAAAATCATATAAACATATACAATACTTGAAAATTGATAAAAGTCATGTAAAATGGGTTAACATAATCATTATCATTTTGAAAAACAGATTTTACAAGTCCAAAACAGATTGGGATAATGATCTTAATCCATTTCCAGCAACAAAACTCAAAAAAACTGCCCAGCACGCTCCTACTCGCCGAGTGCATTATTCTACTCGTCGAGTAGGATGAATTTGTTCATGGACTCGACGAGTCCTCCCCATGGACTCGGCGAGTCCAGTCGTCAGAGTGCAGAATTTTCGATTTTTAAGCAGTTTTGCATCAAGTATACAGAAAACAATCCTAGGCTCTGATACCACTGATGGGTTTTGAGCATTCTAACACTTCCTAAGTGTACATGCAACCCTAATAACCTTGAATCTATGTTTTCTCTATATACATGCAAATTTCATTTCCAAGGTTATTTCCTAACTAGCATGGCATGGGGAATATATGAAACATAAAAACTAGTAGAAATACATACCTTGTTGTTGCTTGGATTCCTTCAAGACTTTGTGAGCCTAGCACCCCAAATGTTGTGCCTCAAATGCTTCACACAACACCACAAGACTTGGAATAACTTGAGAGAATACTTCTAGCACTCAAAATCGGTTATGCCCTCTCTAGTAACACTAGGTCCACTAGGTCATGATTTTGCTAGCCATAGGGTTCCTTTTATAGTGTTGTCATAATTAGGGTTTACACATGAATGCCCTTAATTGTCATGACTCTTGATTTCCCATGACCCATGGATTTGTAACTCCCATGGACTATCCATGGAGCTCCATATGGTTACATCCATAACCCATAAACCATGGATCATTAATCCACCATAAAAGAATTGATGATTGTCATAATCAACCCTATATATTTAATTAGTCTCACTTTGATCACCAAATTAATACTAGATTAATACTTGATCAATACTAATTAAATAATACTATTATTAATATATTAGAACTTATAATATATTAATAATCATAAGTGCCTTATTCTCTCATTTAGTCTATCCAAGTATTGCAATGCCATGCAACCCAAATGGACCATGCCGGGTCGGGTCAAGTACATACCAAATAAAGTTATGGACTTAGACACTATATCCAACAAGGCCAACGAGGGCCGAGGCAACCGAGGCTCGCGGGAGAGCCTTCCAGTTGATGGCGGGGGAGGTCCGTGCAACGCCCGATGTCGTGGCTGGTACTTTTCTTATGAGTTATGTACCTGCTTTAGTGATATTTGACTCGGGAGCGAGTCGATCATTTGTGTCAATAACGTTTGGTCGGCACATCAGTAGCCGACGAGAGGCGTTGAGTCGACCTCTACGAGTTTCCATAGCGGACGAGCGAGCGGAGTATGTTATGAATGTGAGTCGAGGATGTGTACTCGAGATCTTCGGTGTTGAGTCCCCGATAGATCTGGTCCCGATATCGATGGGGGACGTGTGTGTCATAGTGGGCATGGTTGGGTTAAGCCGATTTGGGGCTGTAATAGACTGCGAGCGACAGTTGGTGACGATACGAGACCCCAGTGGGGGAGTACTTACGGTGTACAACGAGGGTAACCGATGTGGGTCGGCGTTTTGTTCAACCGCCAGAGCGAGACAGAGTTTTCAGCAAGGCTGCAGCGGGTATGTGTCCTATGTGTGGACACACGAGAGGCCGCTGGGAGGCCAAGTTCGATGGATGACGTTCCGATAGTGCGAGAGTCCCCGGATGTTTTTCCCGAGGAGTTGTCGGGTGTGCCTCCCGAGAGGCAAGTAGAGTTTCGCATCAAGTTGGTTCCGGGGGCAGCGCCTATCGCCAAGGCGCCTTATCGCCTTGCGCCGCCAGAGACGCAATAGTTATCCTCGCAGCTTCAGGAGCTACTAGGGAAGGGTGTTGTGATGTTACGGGAAGCCGTAGTACTCACTAGTCAGAGAGAGGTTGTTGTGATACTATGGGGAGCCGTAGTACTCACTAGTCAGAGAGAGGTTGTTGTGATACTATGGGGAGCCGTAGTACTCACTAGTCAGAGAGAGGTTGTTGTGATACTATGGGGAGCCGTAGTACTCACTAGTCAGAGAGAGGTTGTTGTGATACTATGGGGAGCCGTAGTACTCACTAGTCAGTAGGAGGTTGTGGTGATGTTATGGGGAGCCGTAATACGCACTAATTAGCGAGAGGTTGTTATGAGGAAGCCTTCTTGATCTGAGCATGACACAGGAGGGTTTTAGGCTTGAAAAGCCCTACGCATGAGTTTTGGGAGCCTGGTGGTCGGACCAGGGGTGAGACCGGGGTCTCCTCAATGATTGGGAATCATTACATTCTGAGTAAGTGTGGACATCCAATCCGAAGGGATTGGATAAGTAAAGTACGCATGGGTTGCAGGTCCCCAAGCAATGAGTTGAATGAGTCATTGGAACGAGCGATTCCAACTACGGGCGGACCAAACTCTTGAGTTGAGTTGAGTCCTGGTGATGTGTTGTACAGACCGGACTGAAGGGTCCAACGATATAGACCGGACCGAAGGGTCCAACGATGAGTATCAGATGATAGAGGTCGGGATTGAGTCGATCTCCAGTTGGGTACGAGGTTGCATTTCAGTATCGCCTACCACCCACAGACAGACGGGCAGAGCCGGCGGACGATTCGGACGCTCGAGGACATGCTTCGGGCATGTGTATTGGACTTCGGACAAAGTTGGGACACGTATTTACCCTTGGTTGAGTTTTCCTATAACAACAACCATCATTTGAGCATCAGTATGCCACCCTTTGAGCTGTTGTATGGGAGGAGGTGCCGGACTCCCATTTGTTGGGGTGAGGTCGGGCAGCGTGTGATGGGTAGTACAGAGATAGTACTTCAGACGACTGAGCAGATTCAGCAGGTCAGACAGAGGTTGTTGACCGCTCAGAGCCGCCAGAAGAGTTATGCGGACAGACGTCGCTCGGGGCTTGAATTCCAGGTTGGTGACTTAGTACTCCTGAAGGTATCTCCTTGGAAGGGGGTGATCCGATTCAGGAAGAGGGGTAAGTTGGGACCTCGGCATATTGGTCCTTTCAGGGAGACTGTCAGGGTGGGCAGGGTAGCGTATCGTTTGGAGCTACCTACGGAGTTGAGCCAGATTCACGATACCTTCCACGTGTCTCAGTTGAGGAAGTGTATCGCTGATGAGTCGGCAGTGGTTCCGTTAGAGGACATTCAGGTGGATGCGAGCCTGAATTATGTTGAGAGACCGGTTGCGATTGTGGATCGAAAGATCAAGACTTTGAGAAACAAGGAGGTGCCATTGGTTCAAGTCCAGTGGCAACATCGGAAGGGTCCTGAAATGACCTGGGAGCCGGAGTTAGAGATGCGCGAGCAGTATCCAGAGTTATTTGTTGAGTGAGACTTCGAGGGCGAAGTCTAGTTCTAGTGGGGGAGAATTGTAACATCCCGAAATTCAGGTACAACTATTTAGCCCTTCTTTTATTCAAAGTGTCAAGTTAAGCCCTTAAGAGGAATTGGTAGCAAATGAGTACGCTGGGCGTACTCAAGAGTACGCTGCGCGTACTCATGCGCTTATTTTGGACGCGGACTCGCCTGAGTACGCTGGGCGTACTCAGGGTTACGCTGGGCGTAATGTGTCCAGGTGCAAACCCTAATTTCTGACTTGTGCCCTATATATTGGATGCTAAGGCTCATTTCTCAGCCTCCATAGCAGTGAGTAAAACCCTAAGAGAGAACTTTCTTCGTTCTTAGTGAGTGTGTGTGATTTTGGAGCTAAAAGTGCCTTGGTGTGCTAGTGAAGAAGAAGGAGAGGAGTTTGTGGAGACTAGAGTTTGAAGTGCAAGTTTGGATCTGAGATCTACAGAGGAAGGAGCTGCATTTGGAGGTATAAAGTTCAAAACTTTCCTCTTCATTTGGTTTGTTGCTTCATGGACCATTTTAGGGTTAAAAGTCCCAAAGGTGGAGACTTTATGAGCGTAATGTGCTCCATGGACCTAGATCTGTCCCCTTTCAGTGGTATTTGTGTTTTAGATCCATAAAGTTTCCATCTTGGTCGTTGATATGAGGACATGCTAGAGTTTTGAGCTTTCTAGGGCTATAAGTGGTATATTTTGGGTGTTAGTGACTTGTTCAGCCATGCAAAGGCTTAAAGTCATCGACTTTATGGATTAAGAGGTTTAGAAACGGTCAGATCTAAAAGTTGGATGTGAGTCTTAACTGTTTAAGACCTCAAGAGCTAAAGGACTGAAGCTGGGAGTTACGCGGGGCGTAATCCCAGTACGCGCGGCGTAAGGGGTCACGCACCCCGTTTCTGTGAGGACGCCGGGTACGCCCAGCGTACATGTTTGGTACGCGCAGCGTAACCCGGAGGGTTGATTTTTGTTGACTTTTAGGGTTTGGTCAACTTTAGGGTCTTGGAGCCATGGGAGGGGTAAAATGGTCTTTTACCCTTCTGAGAGTACTAAGAGGAGGAAGAGTCTAGCCTTGAGAGATGTATTGATTTAGAGTGTTTATTTCATATGATTAGGCGGAGGCTAGACCCGATTTTACAGAGTTCGAGCTTTACCGAGTTACCCTAGGTGAGTCTTCTCACTATACTTTACCTAGAGTGGTAACAGAGTTATGTGACAGAGTTATTGTATGCTATCTATGTGATTTGTGGCACGGCATTATTTCTATGTGATTTATGCTGTGTGTATACCAGAGTTAGGACCGGAAGGTCCAAAGAGCTAGGACCAGAGGGTCCACAGAGTTAGGGCCCAAGGGCCCACAGAGTTATAGCCTCGAGTGGCTAATGTGTGTTATGTTCTATAGTTATGTGCCAGTGTATTTGTAGGCTATTTATGTGTTGAGATTTATTGTGATATGTGATATGCATGATCCAGAGTTATCAGAGTTAGGACCTTTGGGTCCATAGAGTTAGGGCTAGAGAGCCCACAGAGAGTTGGGACTGGAGGGTCCCACTGAGACACACTGACCAGAGGGTCAGCAGAGTCATAGCCTCGAGTGGCTAATATGTGTTAGAGTGGTATTTTGGGGAACTCACTAAGCTTTATGCTTACGGTGTTATGTGTTATGTGTTTCAGGTACCAATGGTGATCGCGGGAAGGCGCCGGCATGATCTGTACACACACCCGCAGAGTTTATTATGATTTGATCTTGGGATTTGTAGTGAGATAAAATTGATACATTGTTTTTGAAAGCTATTGTGGATGAATTTATATGGTTTTAAAAAGTGAAAAATTGTTTTGAAAATTTGGGTGTTACACGTGTTGCCTTGATCTGACGAACGGTGTCCTAAAATCTTCCCTCGTTGCCATGACTTTTAAAACATGTTGTCTTGATTATCAAACTACGACCCGAAAACTACCCCCGTAGCCTTTTTATTTCTCGAACGATTCTTTGATTTCTAGAACATGTTGCCTTGTTTTCTCGAAAGACGACCCGAAAAGCAAGCCATACGAGGACCTAAAAGCAAGCCATGTGGCCTTTTGATATTTTGAAAATGTTGTCTTTGTTTATCGAATGGCGACCTGAAAAACTGGCCGTGTTGCATTGATTCCTTGAACGATGAGCTTAAAACGAGCCACGTTGCCTTGATAAAGGGCCGAGGAAGCAAGACCTTATCCTAAAAAAACGATACATGCAAGCTAAAGGATCAAACGAAGAACGCCGTGACCCATTAACGACCCCGATCTATATGTTAGTTGGCTAAGGTGCATTCTAAATCCCTTATTATTGATGCATTTGAGGGTATGTCGATAGTAGTTGTAAATTACAGATCCAATAGTGCAGTTTGTATCTTGTACGGAGAAATTGTTTCATTTACGAAACCGAAACAAGCATAAGAAAATGAAACAACATGAACTCCTTAGAAAAGCACCCATGCATTGGGGTTCGAATACAACCAAACACCGTCGAAGTCACTATACACGATGCATGCCCATATTAAATGAGTATATGTTGCTCTTTGGACATTTTTGACGTCTTATGAGAAACCAAAGTATAATTGGTGGCCCTAGTAAGCGCAAGTCACCGGCTTAGGTTGTTATGTGTTTTTATCGGAGGTTGCGTCACCGTTGTTGGTGAATTACGGCCCGGTCACCGGGTTTTATTATTGTAAGGTCCTTTATCCTTGTCCAATTCGTGCCAAACCGACTTCATTTTGGCGAGTTATAGAGAATTATAGCGTCTGGGATTTTTCGACTCGGCCAAGACTAGATACGGTCAAGATTAACCGGTGATCAGATGACCCAACCCCATGAAACCTGGCCAAAATCAAATTTTGCTCGACAACTCGAAATCCATGCACATTTCCCCGACCACGAAAGAAATTTTTCTAGGCAAATCAATGATTTCGAACAACTTTCATTCAATGGGTTTTTGCTAAATCGGAAGTACAAGACCACCCGGTGACCAAAGATGACCCAACCCGATGAAAGTTAGCCAAAATCACATCTTGCTCGGTAACTCGAAATCCGTGCACATTTTATGGATCACGAAGGAAAACTTACAGGAAAATCAATGATTTCGAGCAACTTTCGTTCAATGGGTTTTCGGTAATTCGGAAGTACAGGATCGCCCGGTGACCAAAGATGACACAACACGGTGTAAATCAAGGTTTCCGAGCAGCTTTCATTCAATGGGTTTTTGCTAATTCGGAAGTACAAGACCACCCGGTAATTACGGACCAAAAACAAATTTTTTTTATTGAAACATACATTATTCGTGTTAATAAAGAGCCACGCAAAATTTCGTCAAAATCCGACTTAATTTGAGGGAGTTATGGACGTTTTTGCAAAAATTATGCATCCTGGGGGAAATCAATGTCTGTTCCTGTCACCAAGCTCTTTGTGCAATATGTATATATAGGGGAGGCGTGGGCGGGCGACCAGCGACGTCGAGGCTGTTACGACCAAAATTCCCCACGTCGTTGTAGTTGCAAAAAATTATGCATCCAATGGGAAATCAATGTCTGTTCCTGTCACCAAGCTCTTTGTGCAATATGTATATAGAGGGGAAGGCCGGGAGTGACGCCCCACAGGCGCCCGGAAGCTGGGGGGCGACCAGCGACGTTGAGGCTGTTACGACAAGGGCTAGCCAAGGAGGCATGGCCATCGACCAAGCTCACCGGTGATATCCAAGTCGTGATTTGCGTTTGCTTGGTGAAACCAGATCGCGAACAGCCACTCCTCGACGAGATTCTCGCAACTGACCCATTTTCAACGATGAAAAACCTGATCGCGACCAAAATTGCCCCACGTCGTGCTAGTTGCAAAAAATTATGCATCCAATGGGAAATCAATGTCTGTTCCTGTCACCAAGCTCTTTGTGCAATACGTATATATAGGGGGACCATGGAGACCGAAGCCACCAGCGAGCAACGAAAAGGCAAGCCCCAAGACCCGTGAAGGAATCCCACCCCCCAACACGTTGCCTTGATTGCTCGAACGACGACCCAAAAACTAGCCCTGTTGCCTTGATTCCTCGAACATGTTGCCTTAATTTGTCAAACGATGACCTGATGACTAGCATTGTTGCCTTGATTTGTCGAACGACGGCCTTGAAACTAGCCCTGTTGCCTTGTTACCTTGAACTTGTTGCCTTGATTTTTTGAATGATGCCATGATGACTAGCATTGTTGCCTTGATTTGTCGAACGGCGACCTTGAAACTAGCCGTGTTGCCTTGTTTCCTTGAACTTGTTGCCTTGATTTTTTGAATGATGACCTGAAAACTAGCCTCTTGGAGAATCGGGGAGCCATCCGCGTTGCCTTGATTGCTCGAATGACGACCCAAAAGCTAGCCTTGTTGCCTTGATTCCTCGAACATGTTGCCTTAATTTTGTCGAACGATGACCTGATGACTAGTATTGTTCCCTAGATTTTTTGAACGACGACCTTGAAACTAGCCCTATTACCTTGAGCTTGTTGCCTTGATTTTTTGAATGATGACCTAAAGACTAGCCTCTGGGGAGCTATCCACATTGCCTTGAGGTATATATTGGGGGGACCATAGAGACGAAGAAACCACCGAGCATCGATAAGGCAAGCCCCAAGACCCATGAAAGAAGCCCACCCCCAACATGTTACCTTGGTTGCTCGAACGACGACCGGAAAACATGCCATGTTGCCTTGATAACTCGAACTTGTTGCATTAATTTTTCGAACGATGACCTGGTGATAAGCCCTGCTGCCTAGATTTGTCGAACGATGGCCTTGAAAGATGCCTCCCCCAACACGTTGTCTTGTTAACTTCCTTGTTGCCTTGATTTGTCCAACACGTTGCCTTGATATGTCGAACGATGCCTTGAAAACTAGCCCCGTTCCCTTTATTTCTTGAACGACGACCTGGAAACTAGCCTCGTTACCTTGATTGCTGGAACATGTTGCCTTGTTATCTCTAACGACGAGCTGGAAACTTGCATCGTTGCCCTGAATACTCGAACATGTTGCCTTGAAAACATGCCATGATGACCTCAAAACTAGCCTCGCTGCCTTGATTTCTTGAACGATGACCGGAAAACTAGCCACGGTGCCTTGATTTCCCCCAACATCGTGCGCATACTAAAAAATATGCATCCTTGGGGAAATCAGTGTCAGTTGCCTTTATTTCTTGAACATGTTGGCTTGATTTTTAGAACATGTGGGCGGGCGACCAGCGACGTCGAGGCTGTTACGACCAAGGGCAAGCCAAGGAGGCAAGGCCATCGGCCAAGCTCACCGGTGATATCCAAGTCGTGATTTGCGTTTGCTTGGTGAAACCAGATTGCCAACAGCCACTCCTCGACGAGATTCTCGCAACCGACCCATTTTCACCGATGAAAAACCTGATCGCGACCAAAATTGCCCCACGTCGTGCTAGTTGCAAAAATTATGCATCCAATGGGAAATCAATGTCTGTTCCTGTCACCAAGCTCTTTGTGCAATACGTATATATAGGGGGGACCATGGAGACCGAAGCCACCAGCGAGCATCGAAAAGGCAAGCCCCAAGACCCGTGAAGGAATCCCACCCCCCAACACGTTGCCTTGATTGCTCGAACGACGACCCAAAAACTAGCCCTGTTGCCTTGATTCCTCGAACATGTTGCCTTAACTTGTCGAACGATGACCTGATGACTAGCATTGTTGCCTTGATTTGTCGAACGACGGCCTTGAAACTAGCCCTGTTGCCTTGTTACCTTGAACTTGTTGCCTTGATTTTTTGAATGATGCCATGATGACTAGCATTGTTGCCTTGATTTGTCGAACGACGACCTTGAAACTAGCCGTGTTGCCTTGTTTCCTTGAACTTGTTGCCTTGATTTTTTGAATGATGACCTGAAAACTAGCCTCTTGGAGAATCGGGGAGCCATCCGCGTTGCCTTGATTGCTCGAATGACGACCCAAAAGCTAGCCTTGTTGCCTTGATTCCTCGAACATGTTGCCTTAATTTTGTCGAACGATGACCTGATGACTAGTATTGTTCCCTAGATTTTTTGAACGACGACCTTGAAACTAGCCCTATTGCCTTGAGCTTGTTGCCTTGATTTTTTGAATGATGACCTAAAGACTAGCCTCTTGGAGAACTGGGGAGCTATCCACATTGCCTTGAGGTATATATTGGGGGGACCATAGAGACGAAGAAACCACCGAGCATCGATAAGGCAAGCCCCAAGACCCATGAAAGAAGCCCACCCCCAACATGTTACCTTGGTTGCTCGAACGACGACCGGAAAACATGCCATGTTGCCTTGATAACTCGAACTTGTTGCATTAATTTTTCGAACGATGACCTGGTGATAAGCCCTGCTGCCTAGATTTGTCGAACGATGGCCTTGAAAGATGCCTCCCCCAACACGTTGTCTTGTTAACTTCCTTGTTGCCTTGATTTGTCCAACACGTTGCCTTGATATGTCGAACGATGCCTTGAAAACTAGCCCCGTTCCCTTTATTTCTTGAACGACGACCTGGAAACTAGCCTCGTTACCTTGATTGCTGGAACATGTTGCCTTGTTATCTCTAACGACGAGCTGGAAACTTGCATCGTTGCCCTGAATACTCGAACATGTTGCCTTGAAAACATGCCATGATGACCTCAAAACTAGCCTCGCTGCCTTGATTTCTTGAACGATGACCGGAAAACTAGCCACGGTGCCTTGATTTCCCCCAACATCGTGCGCATACTAAAAAATATGCATCCTTGGGGAAATCAATGTCAGTTGCCTTTATTTCTTGAACATGTTGGCTTGATTTTTAGAACGATGACCTGAAAACTAGCCTTGCGGCCTTGAATTCTAGGACATGTTGTCTTGATATCTCAAACGGAAGCCTGATTGCTATCCCCATTGCCTTGATGTATATATAGGGGGACCATGGCGACGAAGCCACCATCGAGCACCGACAAGGCAAGCCCAATGAACCGTGAACGAAGCCCACCCCAACATGTTGCCTTGTTTGCTCGAACGACGACGTGAAAACGAGCCTTGTTGCCTTGATTATTCGAACTTGTTGCTTAGATATATTGAACGATGACCTTGAAACTAGGCCTGTTGCCTTTATTGTTGTTGCCTTGATTTTTAGAATGATGACCTGAAAACTAGCCTTGTGGCCTTGGTTTCTAGAACATGATGTCTTGGTATCTCGAATGACGAGCGGAGAGCAATGCCCATTGCCTTGATTTTTCGAACGAAGACCTGAAAAACTAGCCATGTTGCCTTGATATCTCAAACCCGATGGCTTGGTTTTTTGAATGAAGGACTTAAAATTTGCCCCGTTGCCTTGATTTCACGAACGATGCTTCGGTTTAAGTAAAATGTTGGCGGCCTTTTTCGGACGACGGCTGAAGGCTGGCGTGTTGCCTTGATCTGACGAACGGTGTCCTAAAATCTTCCCTCGTTGCCATGACTTTTAAAACATGTTGTCTTGATTTTCTTAAACAACAACCTTAAAACTATCCCCGATGCCTTGATTTACGGAACGAAGACAAGAAAACTAGCCTTGTTGCCTTGAAACCTCGAACATGTTTCCTTGGTTTTTCGACCGACTAACTGAAAATCAGCACCGTTGCCTAGATTTTTGAAACGCCTTTGATTTCTACAACATGTTGTCCGTGTTTCTCGAACGACGACCTGAACGCTTGGATTTTTTATTGAACGACGGCCTGAAAACAAGCCTTGTTGCCTTGATTACTCGAACATGTTGCCTTGAATTATCAAACTTCGACCCGAAAACTACCCCCGTAGCCTTTTTATTTCTCGAATGATTTTTTGATTTCTAGAACATGTTGCCTTGTTTTCCCGAAAGACGACCCGAAAGCAAGCCATACGAGGACCTAAAAGCAAGCCATGTGGCCTTTTGATATTTTGAAAAGGTTGTCTTTGTTTATCGAATGGCGACCTGAAAAACTGGCCGTGTTGCATTGATTCCTTGAACGATGAGCTTAAAGCGAGCCACGTTGCCTTGATAAAGGGCCGAGGAAGCAAGACCTCATCCTAAAAAACGATACATGCAAGCTAAAGGATCAAACGAAGAACGCCATGACCCATTAACGACCCCGATCTATATGTTAGTTGGCTAAGGTGCATTCTAAATCCCTTATTATTGATGCATTTGAGGGTATGTCGATAGTAGTTGTAAATTACAGATCCAATAGTGCAGTTTGTATCTTGTACGGAGAAATTCTTTCATTTACGAAACCGAAACAAGCATAAGAAAATGAAACAACATGAACTCCTTAGAAAAGCACCCATGCATTGGGGTTCGAATACAACCAAACACCGTCGAAGTCACTATACACGATGCATGCCCATATTAAATGAGTATATGTTGCTCTTTGGACATTTTTGACGTCTTATGAGAAAACAAAGTATAATTGGTGGCCCTAGTAAGCGCAAGTCACCGGCTTAGGTTGTTATGTGTTTTTATCGGAGGTTGCGTCACCGTTGTTGGTGAATTACGGCCCGGTCACCGGGTTTTATTATTGTAAGGTCCTTTATCCTTGTCCAATTCGTGCCAAACCGACTTAATTTGAGGGAGTTATGGACGTTTTTGCAAAAATTATGCATCCTGGGGGAAATCAATGTCTGTTCCTGTCACCAAGCTCTTTGTGCAATATGTATATATAGGCTAGGGGTGGGAGTGACGCCCCACAGGCGCCCCGAAGGTGGGTGGGCGACCAGCGACGTCGAGGCTGTTACGACCAAGGGCAAGCCAAGGAGGCAAGGCCATCGGCCAAGCTCACCGGTGATATCCAAGTCGTGATTTGCGTTTGCTTGGTGAAACCAGATCGCGACCAGCCACTCCTCGACGAGATTCTCGCAACCGACCCATTTTCACCGATGAAAAACCTGATCGCGACCAAAATTCCCCACGTCGTTGTAGTTGCAAAAAATTATGCATCCAATGGGAAATCAATGTCTGTTCCTGTCACCAAGCTCTTTGTGCAATATGTATATAGAGGGGAAGGCCGGGAGTGACGCCCCACAGGCGCCCGGAAGCTGGGGGGGCGACCAGCGACGTCGAGGCTGTTACGACAAGGGCTAGCCAAGGAGGCATGGCCATCGACCAAGCTCACCGGTGATATCCAAGTCGTGATTTGCGTTTGCTTGGTGAAACCAGATAGCGACCAGCCACTCCTCGACGAGATTCTCGCAACCGACCCATTTTCACCGATGAAAAACCTGATCGCGACCAAAATTGCCCCACGTCGTGCTAGTTGCAAAAAATTATGCATCCAATGGGAAATCAATGTCCGTTCCTGTCACCAAGCTCTTTGTGCAATACGTATATATAGGGGGGGACCATGGAGACCGAAGCCACCAGCGAGCATCGAAAAGCCAAGCCCCAAGACCCGTGAAGGAATCCCACCCCCCAACATGTTGCCTTGATTGCTCGAACGACGACCCAAAAACTAGCCCTGTTGCCTTGATTCCTCGAACATGTTGCCTTAATTTGTCGAACGATGACCTGATGACTAGCATTGTTGCCTTGATTTGTCGAACGACGGCCTTGAAACTAGCCCTGTTGCCTTGTTACCTTGAACTTGTTGCCTTGATTTTTTGAATGATGCCCTGATGACTAGCATTGTTGCCTTGATTTGTCGAACGACGACCTTGAAACTAGCCGTGTTGCCTTGTTTCCTTGAACTTGTTGCCTTGATTTTTTGAATGATGACCTGAAAACTAGCCTCTTGGAGAATCGGGGAGCCATCCGCGTTGCCTTGATTGCTCGAATGACGACCCAAAAGATAGCCTTGTTGCCTTGATTCCTCGAACATGTTGCCTTAATTTTGTCGAACGATAACCTGATGACTAGCATTGTTCCCTAGATTTTTTGAACGACGACCTTGAAACTAGCCCTATTGCCTTGAGCTTGTTGCCTTGATTTTTTGAATGATGACCTAAAGACTAGCCTCTTGGAGAACTGGGGAGCTATCCACATCGCCTTGAGGTATATATTGGGGGGACCATAGAAACGAAGAAACCACCGAGCATCGATAAGGCAAGCCCCAAGACCCATGAAAGAAGCCCACCCCCAACATGTTACCTTGGTTGCTCGAACGACGACCGGAAAACATGCCATGTTGCCTTGATTACTCGAACTTGTTGCTTTAATTTTTCGAACGATGACCTGGTGATAAGCCCTGCTGCCTAGATTTGTCGAACGATGGCCTTGAAAGATGCCTCCCCCAACACGTTGCCTTGTTAACTAGTTCCATGTTGCCTTGATTTGTCCAACACGTTGCCTTGATATGTCGAACGATGTCCTGAAAACTAGCCCCGTTCCCTTTATTTCTTGAACGACGACCTGGAAACTAGCCTCGTTACCTTGATTGCTGGAACATGTTGCCTTGTTATCTCTAACGACGAGCTCGAAACTTACATCATTGCCCTGAATACTCGAACATGTTGCCTTGAAAACATGCCATGATGACCTCAAAACTAGCCTCGCTGCCTTGATTTCTTGAACGATGACCGGAAAACTAGCCACGGTGCCTTGATTTCCCGCGACATCGTGCGCATACTAAAAAATATGCATCCTCGGGGAAATCAGTGTCTGTTGCCTTTATTTCTTGAACATGTTGGCTTGATTTTTAGAACGATGACCTGAAAACTAGCCTTGCGGCCTTGAATTCTAGGACATGTTGTCTTGATATCTCAAACGGAAGCCTGATTGCTATGCCCATTGCCTTGATGTATATATAGGGGGACCATGGCGACGAAGCCACCATCAAGCACCGACAAGGCAAGCCCAATGAACCGTGAACGAAGCCCACCCCAACATGTTGCCTTGTTTGCTCGAACGACGACGTGAAAACTAGCCTTGTTGCCTTGATTATTCGAACTTGTTGCTTAGATATATTGAACGATGACCTTGAAACTAGGCCTGTTGCCTTTATTGTTGTTGCCTTGATTTTTAGAATGATGACCTGAAAACTAGCCTTGTGGCCTTGGTTTCTAGAACATGATGTCTTGGTATCTCGAATGACGAGCGGAGAGCAATGCCCATTGCCTTGATTTTTCGAACGAAGACCTGAAAAACTAGCCATGTTGCCTTGATATCTCGAACCCGATGGCTTGGTTTTTCGAATGAAGGACTTAAAATTTGCCCCGTTGCCTTGATTTCACGAACGATGCTTCGGTTTAAGTAAAATGTTGGCGGCCTTTTTCGGATGACGGCTGAAGGCTGGCATGTTGCCTTGATCTGACGAACGGTGTCCTAAAATCTTCCCTCGTTGCCATGACTTTTAAAACATGTTGTCTTGATTTTCTTAAACAACAACCTTAAAACTATCCCCGATGCCTTGATTTACGGAACGAAGACAAGAAAACTAGCCTTGTTGCCTTGAAACCTCGAACATGTTTCCTTGGTTTTTCGACCGACTAACTGAAAACCAGCACCGTTGCCTAGATTTATGGAACGCCTTTGATTTCTACAACATGTTGTCCGTGTTTCTCGAACGACGAGCTGAACGCTTGGATTTTTTATTGAACGACGGCCTGAAAGCAAGCCTTGTTGCCTTGATTAATCGAACATGTTGCCTTGAATTATCAAACTACGACCCGAAAACTACCCCCGTAGCCTTTTTATTTCTCGAACGATTCTTTGATTTCTAGAACATGTTGCCTTGTTTTCTCGAAAGACGACCCGAAAGTATGCCATACGAGGACCTAAAAGCAAGCCATGTGGCCTTTTGATATTTTGAAAATGTTGTCTTTGTTTATCGAATGGCGACCTGAAAAACTGGCCGTGTTGCATTGATTCCTTGAACGATGAGCTTAAAGCGAGCCACGTTGCCTTGATAAAGGGCCGAGGAAGCAAGACCTCATCCTAAAAAACGATACATGCAAGCTAAAGGATCAAACGAAGAACGCCATGACCCATTAACGACCCCGATCTATATGTTAGTTGGCTAAGGTGCATTCTAAATCCCTTATTATTGATGCATTTGAGGGTATGTCGATAGTAGTTGTAAATTATAGATCCAATAGTGCAGTTTGTATCTTGTACGGAGAAATTCTTTCATTTACGAAACCGAAACAAGCATAAGAAAATGAAACAACATGAACTCCTTAGAAAAGCACCCATGCATTGGGGTTCGAATACAACCAAACACCGTCGAAGTCACTATACACGATGCATGCCCATATTAAATGAGTATATGTTGCTCATTGGACATTTTTGACGTCTTATGAGAAAACAAAGTATAGTTGGTGGCCCTAGTAAGTGCAAGTCATCGGCTTAGGTTGTTATGTGTTTTTATCGGAGGTTGCGTCACCGTTGTTGGTGAATTACGGCCCGGTCACCGGGTTTTATTATTGTAAGGTCCTTTATCCTTGTCCAATTCGTGCCAAAACCGACTTCATTTTGGCGAGTTAAAGAGAATTATAGCGTCTGGGATTTTTCGACTCGGCCAAGACTAGATACGGTCAATATTAACCGGTGATCAGATGACCCAACCCCATGAAACCTGGCCAAAATCAAATTTTGCTCGACAACTCGAAATCCATGCACATTTCCTCGACCACGAAAGAAATTTTTCTAGGAAAATCAATGATTTCGAACAACTTTCATTCAATGGGTTTTTGCTAAATCGGAAGTACAAGACCACCCGGTGACCAAAGATGACCCAACCTGATGAAAGTTAGCCAAAATCACATCTTGCTCGGTAACTCGAAATCCGTGCACATTTTATGGATCACGAAGGAAAACTTACCAGGAAAATCAATGATTTCGAGCAACTTTCGTTCAATGGGTTTTCGGTAATTCGGAAGTACAGGATCGCCCGGTGACCAAAGATGACACAACGCGGTGAAAGTTAGCCAAAATCGCATTTTGCTCGGTAACTCGAAATCCGTGCACATTTTCTCGATCATGAAAGAAATTTTGCCGTGTAAAACAAGGTTTCCGAGCAGCTTTCATTCAATGGGTTTTTGCTAATTCGGAAGTACAAGACAACCCGGTGACCAATGACGACCCAACCCGATGAAATTTAGCCAAAATCACATCTTGATCGGTAACTCGAAATCCGTGCACATTTTCTCGATCACGAAAGAAAATTTACCAGGTAAATCAATGATTTCGAGCAACTTTCATTGAATGGGTTTTTGCCAATTCGAAAGTTAAAGTTCGGTAGTGTGTGTGTACAAGTGTCGAAGCTGCGGTCCCCGGGTAATTACGGACCAAAAACAAATTTTTTTTATTGAAACATACATTATTCGTGTTAATAAAGAGCCACGCAAAATTTCGTCAAAATCCGACTTAATTTGAGGGAGTTATGGACGTTTTTGCAAAAATTATGCATCCTGGGGGAAATCAATGTCTGTTCCTGTCACCAAGCTCTTTGTGCAATATGTATATACCGGGGAGGGGTGGGAGTGACGCCCCACAGGCGCCCCGAAGGTGGGCGGGCGACGAGCGACGTCGAGGCTGTTACGACCAAGGGCAAGCCAAGGAGGCAAGGCCATCGGCCAAGCTCACCGGTGATATCCAAGTCGTGATTTGCGTTTGCTTGGTGAAACCAGATCGCGAACAGCCACTCCTCGACGAGATTCTCGCAACCGACCCATTTTCACCAATGAAAAACCTGATCGCGACCAAAATTGCCCCACGTCGTGCTAGTTGCAAAAAATTATGCATCCAATGGGAAATCAATGTCTGTTCCTGTCACCAAGCTCTTTGTGCAATATGTATATATAGGGGGACCATGGAGACCGAAGCCACCAACGAGCATCGAAAAGGCAAGCCCCAAGACCCATGAAGGAATCCCACCCCCCCAACACGTTGCCTTGATTGCTCGAACGACGACCCAAAAACTAGCCCTGTTGCCTTGATTCCTCGAACATGTTGCCTTAATTTGTCGAACGATGACCTGATGACTAGCATTGTTGCCTTGATTTGTCGAACGACGGCCTTGAAACTAGCCCTGTTGCCTTGTTTCCTTGAACTTGTTGCGTTGATTTTTTGAATGATGCCGTGATGACTAGCATTGTTGCCTTGATTTGTCGAACGACGACCTTGAAACTAGCCGTGTTGCCTTGTTTCCTTGAACTTGTTGCCTTGATTTTTTGAATGATGACCTAAAAACTACCCTCTTGGAGAATCGGGGAGCCATCCGCGTTGCCTTGATTGCTCGAATGACGACCCAAAAGCTAGCCTTGTTGCCTTGATTCCTCGAACATGTTGCCTTAATTTTGTCGAACGATGACCGGATGACTAGCATTGTTCCCTAGATTTTTTGAACGACGACCTTGAAACTAGCCCTATTGCCTTGAGCTTGTTGCCTTGATTTTTTGAACGATGACCTGAAGACTAGCCTCTTGGAGAACTGGGGAGCTATCCACATTGCCTTGAGGTATATATTGGGGGGACCATAGACACGAAAAAACCACCGAGCACCGATAAGGCAAGCCCCAAGACCCATGAAAGAAGCCCACCCCCAACATGTTACCTTGGTTGCTCGAACGACGACCGGAAAACATGCCATGTTGCCTTGATTACTCGAACTTGTTGCATTAATTTTTCGAACGATGACCTGGTGACAAGCCCTGCTGCCTAGATTTGTCGAACGATGGCCTTGAAAGATGCCTCCCCCAACACGTTGCCTTGTTAACTAGTTCCATGTTGCCTTGATTTGTCCAACACGTTGCCTTGATATGTCGAACGATGTCCTGAAAACTAGGCCCCTTCCCTTTATTTCTTGAACGACGACCTGGAAACTAGCCTCGTTACCTTGATTGCTGGAACACGTTGCCTTGTTATCTCTAACGACGACCCGGAAACTTGCATCGTTGCCCTGAATACTCGAACATGTTGCCTTGAAAACATGCCATGATGACCTCAAAACTAGCCTTGCTGCCTTGATTTCTTCAACGATGACCGGAAAACTAGCCATGGTGCCTTGATTTCCCCCGACGTCGTGCGCATACTAAAAAATATGCATCCTCGGGGAAACCAGTGTCTGTTGCCTTGATTTCTTGAACATGTTGGGTTGATTTTTAGAACGATGACCTGAAAACTAGCCTTGCGGCCTTGAATTCTAGGACATGTTGTCTTGATATCTCAAACGGAAGCCTGATTGCTATCCCCATTGCCTTGATGTATATATAGGGGGACCATGGCGACGAAGCCACCATCGAGCACCAACAAGGCAAGCCCAATGAACCGTGAACGAAGCCCACCCCAACATGTTGCCTTGTTTGCTCGAACGACGACGTGAAAACTAGCCTTGTTGCCTTGATTATTCGAACTTGTTGCTTAGATATATTGAACGATGACCTTGAAACTAGGCCTGTTGCCTTTATTGTTGTTGCCTTGATTTTTAGAATGATGACCTAAAAACTAGCCTTGTGGCCTTGGTTTCTAGAACATGATGTCTTGGTATCTCGAATGACAAGCGGAGAGCAATGCCCATTGCCTAGATTTTTCGAACGAAGACCTGAAAAGCTAGCCATGTTGCATTGATATCTCGAACGTGATGGCTTGGTTTTTTGAATGAAGGACTTAAAATTTGCCCCGTTGCCTTGATTTCACGAACGATGCTTCGGTTTAAGTAAAATGTTGGCGGCCTTTTTCGGACGATGGCTGAAGGCTGGCGTGTTGCCTTGATCTGACGAACGGTGTCCTAAAATCTTCCCTCGTTGCCATGACTTTTAAAACATGTTGTCTTGATTTTCTTAAACAACAACCTTAAAACTATCCCCGATGCCTTGATTTACGGAACGAAGACAAGAAAACTAGCCTTGTTGCCTTGAAACCTCGAACATGTTTCCTTGGTTTTTCGACCGACTAACTGAAAACCAGCACCGTTGCCTAGATTTATGGAACGCCTTTGATTTCTACAACATGTTGTCCGTGTTTCTCGAACGACGACCTGAACGCTTGGATTTTTTATTGAACGACGGCCTGAAAACAAGCCGTGTTGCCTTGATTACTCGAACATGTTGCCTTGAATTATCAAACTACGACCCGAAAACTACCCCCGTAGCCTTTTTATTTCTCGAACGATTCTTTGATTTCTAGAACATGTTGCCTTGTTTTCTCGAAAGACGACCCGAAAGTATGCCATACGAGGACCTAAAAGCAAGCCATGTGGCCTTTTGATATTTTGAAAATGTTGTCTTTGTTTATCGAATGGCGACCTGAAAAACTGGCCGTGTTGCATTGATTCCTTGAACGATGAGCTTAAAACGAGCCACGTTGCCTTGATAAAGGGCCGAGGAAGCAAGACCTCATCCTAAAAAACGATACATGCAAGCTAAAGGATCAAACGAAGAACGCCATGACCCATTAACGACCCCGATCTATATGTTAGTTGGCTAAGGTGCATTCTAAATCCCTTATTATTGATGCATTTGAGGGTATGTCGATAGTAGTTGTAAATTACAGATCCAATAGTGCAGTTTGTATCTTGTACGGAGAAATTCTTTCATTTACGAAACCGAAACAAGCATAAGAAAATGCAACAAAATGAACTCCTTAGAAAAGCACCCATGCATTGGGGTTCGAATACAACCAAACACCGTCGAAGTCACTATACACGATGCATGTCCATATTAAATGAGTATATGTTGCTCTTTGGACATTTTTGACGTCTTATGAGAAAACAAAGTATAATTGGTGGCCCTAGTAAGCGCAAGTCATCGGCTTAGGTTGTTATGTGTTTTTATCGGAGGTTGCGTCACCGTTGTTGGTGAATTACGGCCCGGTCACCGGGTTTTATTATTGTAAGGTCCTTTATCCTTGTCCAATTCGTGCCAAACCGACTTCATTTTGGCGAGTTATAGAGAATTATAGCGTCTGGGATTTTTCGACTCGGCCAAGACTAGATACGGTCAAGATTAACCGGTGATCAGATGACCCAACCCCATGAAACCTGGCCAAAATCAAATTTTGCTCGACAACTCGAAATCCATGCACATTTCCTCGACCACGAAAAGAAAATTTTCAAGGCAAATCAATGATTTCGAACAACTTTCATTCAATGGGTTTTTGCTAAATCGGAAGTACAAGACCACCCGGTGACCAAAGATGACCCGACCCGATGAAAGTTAGCCAAAATCACATCTTGCTCGGTAACTCGAAATCTGTGCACATTTTATGGATCACGAAGGAAAACTTACCAGGAAAATCAATGATTTCGAGCAACTTTCGTTCAATGGGTATTCGGTAATTCGGAAGTACAGGATCGCCCGGTGACCAAAGATGACACAACGCGGTGAAATTTAGCCAAAATCGCATTTTGCTCGGTAACTCGAAATCCGTGCACATTTTCTCGATCATGAAAGAAATTTTGCCGTGTAAATCAAGGTTTCCGAGCAGCTTTCATTCAATGGGTTTTTGCTAATTCGGAAGTACAAGACCACCCGGTGACCAATGACGACCCAACCCGATGAAAGTTAGCCAAAATCACATCTTGATCGGTAACTCGAAATCCGTGCACATTTTCTCGATCACGAAAGAAAATTTACCAGGAAAATCAATGATTTCGAGCAACTTTCATTGAATGGGTTTTTGCCAATTCGAAAGTTAAAGTTCGGTAGTGTGTGTACAAGTGTCGAAGCTGCGGTCCCCGGGTAATTACGGACCAAAAACAAATTTTTTTTATTGAAACATACATTATTCGTGTTAATAAAGAGCCACGCAAAATTTCGTCAAAATCCGACTTAATTTGAGGGAGTTATGGACGTTTTTGCAAAAATTATGCATCCTGGGGGAAGTCAATGTCTGTTCCTGTCACCAAGCTCTTTGTGCAATATGTATATAGTATATATAGGGGAGGGGTGGGAGTGACGCCCCACAGGCGCCCCCAAGGTGGGCGGGCGACCAGCGACGTCGAGGCTGTTACGACCAAGGGCAAGCCAAGGAGGCAAGGCCATCGGCCAAGCTCACCGGTGATATCCAAGTCGTGATTTGCGTTTGCTTGGTGAAACCAGATCGCGACCAGCCACTCCTCGACGAGATTCTCGCAACCGACCCATTTTCACCGATGAAAAACCTGATCGCGACCAAAATTGCCCCACATCGTGCTAGTTGCAAAAAATTATGCATCCAATGGGAAATCAATGTCTGTTCCTGTCACCAAGCTCTTTGTGCAATATGTATATAGAGGGGGGGACCATGGAGACCGAAGCCACCAGCGAGCATCGAAAAGGCAAGCCCCAAGACCCGTGAAGGAATCCCACCCCCCAACACGTTGCCTTGATTGCTCGAACGACGACCCAAAAACTAGCCCTGTTGCCTTGATTCCTCGAACATGTTGCCTTAATTTGTCGAACGATGACCTGATGACTAGCATTGTTGCCTTGATTTGTCGAACGACGGCCTTGAAACTAGCCCTGTTAGCTTGAACTTGTTGCCTTGATTTTTTGAATGATGCCCTGATGACTAGCATTGTTGCCTTGATTTGTCGAACGACGACCTTGAAACTAGCCGTGTTGCCTTGTTTCCTTGAACTTGTTGCCTTGATTTTTTGAATGATGACCTCAAAACTAGCCTCTTGGAGAATCGGGGAGCCATCCGCGTTGCCTTTATTGCTCGAATGACGACCCAAAAACTAGCCTTGTTGCCTTGATTTCTCGAACATGTTGCCTTAATTTTGTCGAACGATGACCTGATGACTAGCATTGTTCCCTAGATTTTTTGAACGACGACCTTGAAACTAGCCCTATTGCCTTGAGCTTGTTGCCTTGATTTTTTGAACGATGACCTGAAGACTAGCCTCTTGGAGAACTGGGGAGCTATCCACATTGCCTTGAGGTATATATAGGGGGGACCATAGAGATGAAGAAACCACCGAGCACCGATAAGGCAAGCCCCAAGACCCAAGAAAGAAGCCCACCCCCAACATGTTACCTTGGTTGCTCGAACAACGACCGGAAAACATGCCACGTTGCCTTGATTACTCGAACTTGTTGCATTAATTTTTCGAACGATGACGTGGTGACAAGCCCAGCTGCCTAGATTTGTCGAACGATGGCCTTGAAAGATGCCTCCCCCAACACGTTGCCTTGTTAACTAGTTCCATGTTGCCTTGATTTGTCCAACACGTTGCCTTGATATGTCGAACGATGTCCTGAAAACTAGGCCCCTTCCCTTTATTTCTTGAACGACGACCTGGAAACTAGCCTCGTTACCTTGATTGCTGGAACACGTTGCCTTGTTATCTCTAACGACGACCCAGAAACTTGCATCGTTGACCTGAATACTCGAACATGTTGCCTTGAAAACATGCCATGATGACCTCAAAACTAGCCTTGCTGCCTTGATTTCTTGAACGATGACCGGAAAACTAGCCACGGTGCCTTGATTTCCCCCGACGTCGTGCGCATACTAAAAAATATGCATCCTCGGGGAAACCAGTGTTTGTTTCCTTGATTTCTTGAACATGTTGGGTTGATTTTTAGAACGATGACCTGAAAACTAGCCTTGCGGCCTTGAATTCTAGGATATGTTGTCTTGATATCTCAAACGGAAGCTTGATTGCTATCCCCATTGCCTTGATGTATATATAGGGGGACCACGGCGACGAAGCCACCATCGAGCACCGACAAGGCAAGCCCAATGAACCGTGAACGAAGCCCACCCCAAGATGTTGCCTTGTTTGCTCGAACGACGACGTGAAAACTAGCCTTGTTGCCTTGATTATTCGAACTTGTTGCTTAGATATATTGAACGATGACCTTGAAACTAGGCCTGTTGCCTTTATTGTTGTTGCCTTGATTTTTAGAATGATGACTTGAAATCTAGCCTTGTGGCCTTTGTTTCTAGAACATGATGTCTTGGTATCTCGAATGACGAGCGGAGAGCAATGCCCATTGCCTTGATTTTTCGAACGAAGACCTGAAAAGCAAGCCATGTTGCCTTGATATCTCGAAGCCGATGGCTTGGTTTTTCGAATGAAGGACTTAAAATTTGCCCCGTTGCCTTGATTTCACTAACGATGCTTCGGTTTAAGTAAAATGTTGGCGGCCTTTTTCGGACGACGGCTGAAGGCTAGCGTGTTGCCTTGATCTGACGAACGGTGTCCTAAAATCTTCCCTCGTTGCCATGACTTTTAAAACATGTTGTCTTGATTTTCTTAAACAACAACCTTAAAACTATCCCCGATGCCTTGATTTACGGAACGAAGACAAGAAAACTAGCCTTGTTGCCTTGAAACCTCGAACATGTTTCCTTGGTTTTTCGACCGACTAACTGAAAACCAGCACCGTTGCCTAGATTTATGGAACGCCTTTGATTTCTACAACATGTTGTCCGTGTTTCTCGAACGACGACCTGAACGCTTGGATTTTTTATTGAACGACGGCCTGAAAACAAGCCTTGTTGCCTTGATTACTCGAACATGTTGCCTTGAATTATCAAACTACGACCCAAAAACTACCCCCGTAGCCTTTTTATTTCTCGAATGATTCTTTGATTTCTAGAACATGTTGCCTTGTTTTCTCGAAAGACGACCCGAAAGTATGCCATACGAGGACCTAAAAGCAAGCCATGTGGCCTTTTGATATTTTGAAAATGTTGTCTTTGTTTATCGAATGGCGACCTGAAAAACTGGCCGTGTTGCATTGATTCCTTGAACGATGAGCTTAAAACGAGCCACGTTGCCTTGATAAAGGGCCGAGGAAGCAAGACCTCATCCTAAAAAACGATACATGCAAGCTGAAGGATCAAACGAAGAACGCCATGACCCATTAACGACCCCGATCTATATGTTAGTTGGCTAAGGTGCATTCTAAATCCCTTATTATTGATGCATTTGAGGGTATGTCGATAGTAGTTGTAAATTATAGATCCAATAGTGCAGTTTGTATCTTGTACGGAGAAATTCTTTCATTTACGAAACCGAAACAAGCATAAGAAAATGAAACAACATGAACTCCTTAGAAAAGCACCCATGCATTGGGGTTCGAATACATCCAAACACCGTCGAAGTCACTATACACGATGCATGCCCATATTAAATGAGTATATGTTGCTCTTTGGACATTTTTGACGTCTTATGAGAAAACAAAGTATAATTGGTGGCCCTAGTAAGCGCAAGTCATCGGCTTAGGTTGTTATGTGTTTTTATCGGAGGTTGCGTCACCGTTGTTGGTGAATTACGGCCCGGTCACCGGGTTTTATTATTGTAAGGTCCTTTATCCTTGTCCAATTCGTGCCAAACCGACTTCATTTTGGCGAGTTATAGAGAATTATAGCGTCTGGGATTTTTCGACTCGGCCAAGACTAGATACGGTCAAGATTAACCGGTGATCAGATGACCCAACCCCATGAAACCTGGCCAAAATCAAATTTTGCTCGACAACTCGAAATCCATGCACATTTCCTCGACCACGAAATGAAATTTTTCTAGGCAAATCAATGATTTCGAACAACTTTCATTCAATGGGTTTTTGCTAAATCGGAAGTACAAGACCACCCGGTGACCAAAGATGACCCAACCCGATGAAAGTTAGCCAAAATCACATCTTGCTCGGTAACTCAAAATCCATGCACATTTTATGGATCACGAAGGAAAACTTACCAGGAAAATCAATGATTTCGAGCAACTTTCGTTCAATGGGTATTCGGTAATTCGGAAGTACAGGATCGCCCGGTGACCAAAGATGACACAACGCGGTGAAAGTTAGCCAAAATCGCATTTTGCTCGGTAACTCGAAATCCGTGCACATTTTCTCGATCATGAAAGAAATTTTGCCGTGTAAATCAAGGTTTCCGAGCAGCTTTCATTCAATGTGTTTTTGCTAATTCGGAAGTACAAGACCACCCGGTGACCAATGACGACCCAACCCGATGAAAGTTAGCCAAAATCACATCTTGATCGGTAACTCGAAATCCGTGCACATTTTCTCGATCATGAAAGAAAATTTACCAGGTAAATCAATGATTTCGAGCAACTTTCATTGAATGGGTTTTTGCCAATTCGAAAGTTAAAGTTCGGTAGTGTGTGTACAAGTGTCGAAGTTGCGGTCCCCGGGTAATTACGGACCAAAAACAAATTTTTTTTATTGAAACATACATTATTCGTGTTAATAAAGAGCCACGCAAAATTTTGTCAAAATCCGACTTAATTTGAGGGAGTTATGGACGTTTTTGCAAAAATTATGCATCCTGGGGGAAGTCAATGTCTGTTCCTGTCACCAAGCTCTTTGTGCAATATGTATATAGTATATATAGGGGAGGGGTGGGAGTGACGCCCCACAGGCGCCCCGAAGGTGGGCGGGCGACCAGCGACGTCGAGGCTGTTACGACCAAGGGCAAGCCAAGGAGGCAAGGCCATCGGCCAAGCTCACCGGTGACATCCAAGTCGTGATTTGCGTTTGCTTGGTGAAACCAGATCGCGACCAGCCACTCCTCGACGAGATTCTCGCAACCGACCCATTTTCATCGATGAAAAACCTGATCGCGACCAAAATTGCCCCACGTCGTGCTAGTTGCAACAAAATATGCATCCAATGTAAAATCAATGTCTGTTCCTGTCACCAAGCTCTTTGTGCAATATGTGTATATTGGGGGGACCATGGAGACCGAAGCCACCAGCGAGCATCGAAAAGGCAAGCCCCAAGACCCGTGAAGGAATCCCACCCCCCAACACGTTGCCTTGATTGCTCGAACGACGACCCAAAAACTAGCCCTGTTGCCTTGATTCCTCGAACATGTTGCCTTAATTTGTCGAACGATGACCTGATGACTAGCATTGTTGCCTTGATTTGTCGAACGACGGCCTTGAAACTAGCCCTGTTGCCTTGTTACCTTGAACTTTTTGCCTTGATTTTTTGAATGATGCCCTGATGACTAGCATTGTTGCCTTGATTTGTCGAACGACGACCTTGAAACTAGCCGTGTTGCCTTGTTTCCTTGAACTTGTTGCCTTGATTTTTTGAATGATGACCTCAAAACTAGCCTCTTGGAGAATCGGGGAGCCATCCGCGTTGCCTTTATTGCTCGAATGACGACCCAAAAACTAGCCTTGTTGCCTTGATTCCTCGAACATGTTGCCTTAATTTTGTCGAACGATGACCTGATGACTAGCATTGTTCCCTAGATTTTTTGAACGACGACCTTGAAACTAGCCCTATTGCCTTGAGCTTGTTGCCTTGATTTTTTGAACAATGACCTGAAGACTAGCCTCTTGGAGAACTGGGGAGCTATCCACATTGCCTTGAGGTATATATAGGGGGGACCATAGAGACGAAGAAACCACCGAGCACCGATAAGGCAAGCCCCAAGACCCATGAAAGAAGCCCACCCCCAACATGTTACCTTGGTTGCTCGAACGACGACCGGAAAACATGCCATGTTGCCTTGATTACTCGAACTTGTTGCATTAATTTTTCGAACGATGACCTGGTGACAAGCCCTGCTGCCTAGATTTGTCGAACGATGGCCTTGAAAGATGCCTCCTCCAACACGTTGCCTTGTTAACTAGTTCCATGTTGCCTTGATTTTCCCAACACGTTGCCTTGATATGTCGAACGATGTCCTGAAAACTAGCCCCGTTCCCTTTATTTCTTGAACGACGACCTGGAAACTAGCCTCGTTACCTTGATTGCTGGAACATGTTGCCTTGTTATCTCTAACGAGGACCTGGAAACTTGCATCGTTGCCCTGAATACTCGAACACGTTGCCTTGAAAACATGCCATGATGACCTCAAAACTAGCCTTGCTGCCTTGATTTCTTGAACGATGACCGGAAAACTAGCCACGGTGCCTTGATTTCCCCCGACGTCGTGCGCATACTAAAAAATATGCATCGTCGGGGAAATCAGTGTCTGTTGCCTTGATTTCTTGAACATGTTGGCTTGATTTTTAGAACGATGACCTGAAAACTAGCCTTGCGGCCTTGAATTCTAGGACATGTTGCCTTGATATCTCAAACGGAAGCCTGATTGCTATCCCCATTGCCTTGATGTATATATAGGGGGACCATGGCGACGAAGCCACCATCGAGCACCGACAAGGCAAGCCCAATGAACCGTGAACGAAGCCCACCCCAACATGTTGCCTTGTTTGCTCGAACGACGACGTGAAAACTAGCCTTGTTGCCTTGATTATTCGAACTTGTTGCTTAGATATATTGAACGATGACCTTGAAACTAGGCCTGTTGCCTTTATTGTTGTTGCCTTGATTTTTAGAATGATGACCTAAAAACTAGCCTTGTGGCCTTGGTTTCTAGAACATGATGTCTTGGTATCTCGAATGACGAGCGGAGAGTAATGCCCATTGCCTTGATTTTTTTAACGAAGACCTGAAAAACAAGCCATGTTGCCTTGATATATCGAACCCGATGGCTTGGTTTTTCGAATGAAGGACTTAAAATTTGCCCCGTTGCCTTGATTTCACTAACGATGCTTCGGTTTAAGTAAAATGTTGGCGGCCTTTTTCGGACGACGGCTGAAGGCTGGCGTGTTGCCTTGATCTGACGAACGGTGTCCTAAAATCTTCCTTCGTTGCCATGACTTTTAAAACATGTTGTCTTGATTTTCTTAAACAACAACCTTAAAACTATCCCCGATGCCTTGATTTACGGAACGAAGACAAGAAAACTAGCCTTGTTGCCTTGAAACCTCGAACATGTTTCCTTGGTTTTTCGACCGACTAACTGAAAACCAGCACCGTTGCCTTGATTTATGGAACGCCTTTGATTTCTACAGCATGTTGTCCGTGTTTCTCGAACGACGACCTGAACGCTTGGATTTTTTATTGAACGACGGCCTTAAAACAAGCCTTGTTGCCTTGATTACTCGAACATGTTGCCTTGAATTATCAAACTACGACCCGAAAACTACCCTCGTAGCCTTTTTATTTCTCGAACGATTCTTTGATTTCTAGAACATGTTGCCTCGTTTTCTCGAAAGACGACCCGAAAGCAAGCCATACGAGGACCTAAAAGCAAGCCATGTGGCCTTTTGATATTTTGAAAACGTTGTCTTTGTTTATCGAATGGCGACCTGAAAAACTGGCCGTGTTGCATTGATTCCTTGAACGATGAGCTTAAAACGAGCCACGTTGCCTTGATAAAGGGCCGAGGAAGCAAGACCTCATCCTACAAAACGATACATGCAAGCCAAATGATCAAACGAAGAACGCCATGACCCATTAACGACCCCGATCTATATGTTAGTTGGCTAAGGTGCATTCTAAATCCCTTATTATTGATGCATTTGAGGGTATGTCGATAGTAGTTGTAAATTACAGATCCAATAGTGCAGTTTGTATCTTGTACGGAGAAATTCTTTCATTTACGAAACCGAAACAAGCATAAGAAAATGCAACAAAATGAACTCCTTAGAAAAGCACCCATGCATTGGGGTTCGAACACAACCAAACACCGTCGAAGTCACTATACACGATGCATGCCCATATTAAATGAGTATATGTTGCTCTTTGGACATTTTTGACGTCTTATGAGAAAACAAAGTATAATTGGTGGCCCTAGTAAGCGCAAGTCATCGGCTTAGGTTGTTATGTGTTTTTATCGGAGGTTGCGTCACCGTTGTTGGTGAATTACGGCCCGGTCACCGGGTTTTATTATTGTAAGGTCCTTTATCCTTGTCCAATTCGTGCCAAACCGACTTCATTTTGGCGAGTTATAGAGAATTATAGCGTCTGGGATTTTTCGACTCGGCCAAGACTAGATACGGTCAAGATTAACCGGTGATCAGATGACCCAACCCCATGAAACCTGGCCAAAATCAAATTTTGCTCGACAACTCGAAATCCATGCACATTTCCTCGACCACGAAAGAAATTTTTCTAGGCAAATCAATGATTTCGAACAACTTTCATTCAATGGGTTTTTGCTAAATCGGAAGTACAAGACCACCCGGTGACCAAAGACGACCCAACCCGATGAAAGTTAGCCAAAATCACATCTTGCTCGGTAACTCGAAATCGATGCATATTTTATGGATCACGAAGGAAAACTTACCAGGAAAATCAATGATTTCGAGCAACTTTCGTTCAATGGGTATTCGGTAATTCGGAAGTACAGATCGCCCGGTGACCAAAGATGACACAACGCGGTGAAAGTTAGCCAAAATCGCATTTTGCTCGGTAACTCGAAATCCATGCACATTTTCTCGATCATGAAAGAAATTTTGCCGTGTAAATCAAGGTTTCCGAGCAGCTTTCATTCAATGGGTTTTTGCTAATTCGGAAGTACAAGACCACCCGATGACCAATGACGACCCAACCCGATGAAAGTTAGCCAAAATCACATCTTGATCGGTAACTCGAAATCCGTGCACATTTTCTCGATCACGAAAGAAAATTTACCAGGTAAATCAATGATTTCGAGCAACTTTCATTGAATGGGTTTTTGCCAATTCGAAAGTTAAAGTTCGGTAGTGTGTGTACAAGTGTCGAAGCTACGGTCCCCGGGTAATTACGGACCAAAAACAAATTTTTTTTATTGAAACATACATTATTCGTGTTAATAAAGAGCCACGCAAAATTTCGTCAAAATCCGACTTAATTTGAGGGAGTTATGTACGTTTTTGCAAAAATTATGCATCCTGGGGGAAGTCAATGTCTGTTCCTGTCACCAAGCTCTTTGTGCAATATGTATATAGTATATATAGAGGAGGGGTGGGAGTGACGCCCCACAGGCACCCCGAAGGTGGGCGGGCGACCAGCGACGTCGAGGCTGTTACGACCAAGGGCAAGCCAAGGAGGCAAGGCCATCAGGCGAAGCTCACCGGTGATATCCAAGTCGTGATTTGCGTTTTCTTGGTGAAACCAGATCGCGACCAGCCACTCCTCGACGAGATTCTCGCAACCGACCCATTTTCACCGATGAAAAACCTGATCGTGACCAAAATTGCCCCACGTCGTGCTAGTTGCAAAAAATTATGCATCCAATGGGAAATCAATGTCTGTTCCTGTCACCAAGCTCTTTGTGCAATATGTATATATAGGGGGGGACCATGGAGACCGAAGCCACCAGCGAGCATCGAAAAGGCAAGCCCCAAGACCCGTGAAGGAATCCCACCCCCCAACACGTTGCCTTGATTGCTCGAACGACGACCCAAAAACTAGCCTTGTTGCCTTGATTCCTCGAACATGTTGCCTTAATTTGTCGAACGATGACCTAATGACTAGCATTGTTGCCTTGATTTGTCGAACGACGGCCTTGAAACTAGCCCTGTTGCCTTGTTACCTTGAACTTGTTGCCTTGATTTTTTGAATGATGCCCTGATGACTAGCATTGTTGCCTTGATTTGTCGAACGACGACCTTGAAACTAGCCGTGTTGCCTTGTTTCCTTGAACTTGTTGCCTTGATTTTTTGAATGATGACCTCAAAACTAGCCTCTTGGAGAATCGGGGAGCCATCCGCGTTGCCTTTATTGCTCGAATGACGACCCAAAAACTAGCCTTGTTGCCTTGATTCCTCGAACATGTTGCCTTAATTTTGTCGAACGATGACCTGATGACTAGCATTGTTCCCTAGATTTTTTGAACGACGACCTTGAAACTAGCCCTATTGCCTTGAGCTTGTTGCCTTGATTTTTTGAACGATGACCTGAAGACTAGCCTCTTGGAGAACTGGGGAGCTATCCACATTGCCTTGAGGTATATATAGGGGGGACCATAGAGACGAAGAAACCACCGAGCACCGATAAGGCAAGCCCCAAGACCCATGAAAGAAGCCCACCCCCAACATGTTACCTTGGTTGCTCGAACGACGACCGGAAAACATGCCACGTTGCCTTGATTACTCGAACTTGTTGCATTAATTTTTCGAACGATGACGTGGTGACAAGCGCTGCTGCCTAGGTTTGTCGAACGATGGCCTTGAAAGATGCCTCCCCCAACACGTTGCCTTGTTAACTAGTTCCATGTTGCCTTGATTTGTCCAACACGTTGCCTTGATATGTCGAACGATGTCCTGAAAACTAGGCCCCTTCCCTTTATTTCTTGAACGACGACCTGGAAACTAGCCTCGTTACCTTGATTGCTGGAACACGTTGCCTTGTTGTCTCTAACGACGACCCGGAAACTTGCATCGTTGCCCTGAATACTCGAACATGTTGCCTTGAAAACATGCCATGATGACCTCAAAACTAGCCTTGCTGCCTTGATTTCTTGAACGATGACCGGAAAACTAGCCACGGTGCCTTGATTTCCCCCGACGTCGTGCGCATACTAAAAAATATGCATCCTCGGGGAAACCAGTGTCTGTTGCCTTGATTTCTTGAACATGTTGGGTTGATTTTTAGAACGATGACCTGAAAACTAGCCTTGCGGCCTTGAATTCTAGGACATGTTGTCTTGATATCTCAAACGGAAGCCTGATTGCTATCCCCATTGCCTTGATGTATATATAGGGGGACCATGGCGACGAAGCCACCATCGAGCACCGACAAGGCAAGCCCAATGAACCGTGAACGAAGCCCACCCCAACATGTTGCCTTGTTTGCTCGAACGACGACGTGAAAACTAGCCTTGTTGCCTTGATTATTCGAACTTGTTGCTTAGATATATTGAACGATGACCTTGAAACTAGGCCTGTTGCCTTTATTGTTGTTGCCTTGATTTTTAGAATGATGACCTGAAAACTAGCCTTGTGGCCTTGGTTTCTAGAACATGATGTCTTGGTATCTCGAATGACGAGCGGAGAGTAATGCCCATTGCCTTGATTTTTCGAACGAAGACCTGAAAAACAAGCCATGTTGCCTTGATATCTCGAAGCCGATGGCTTGGTTTTTCGAATGAAGGACTTAAAATTTTCCCCGTTGCCTTGATTTCACTAACGATGCTTCGGTTTAAGTAAAATGTTGGCGGCCTTTTTCGGACGACGGCTGAAGGCTGGCGTGTTGCCTTGATCTGACGAACGGTGTCCTAAAATCTTCCCTCGTTGCCATGACTTTTAAAACATGTTGTCTTGATTTTCTTAAACAACAACCTTAAAACTATCCCCGATGCCTTGATTTACGGAACGAAGACAAGAAAACTAGCCTTGTTGCCTTGAAACCTCGAACATGTTTGCTTGGTTTTTCGACCGACTAACTGAAAACCAGCACCGTTGCCTAGATTTATGGAACGCCTTTGATTTCTACAACATGTTGTCCGTGTTTCTCGAACGACGACCTGAACGCTTGGATTTTTTATTGAACGACGGCTTGAAAACAAGCCTTGTTGCCTTGATTACTCGAACATGTTGCCTTGAATTATCAAACTACGACCCGAAAACTACCCCCGTAGCCTTTTTATTTCTCGAACGATTCTTTGATTTCTAGAACATGTTGCCTTGTTTTCTCGAAAGACGACCCGAAAGCAAGCCATACGAGGACCTAAAAGCAAGCCATGTGGCCTTTTGATATTTTGAAAATGTTGTCTTTGTTTATCGAATGGCGACCTGAAAAACTGGCCGTGTTGCATTGATTCCTTGAACGATGAGCTTAAAACGAGCCATGTTGCCTTGATAAAGGGCCGAGGAAGCAAGACCTCATCCTAAAAAACGATACATGCAAGCCAAAGGATCAAACGAAGAACGCCATGACCCATTAACGACCCCAATCTATATGTTAGTTGGCTAAGGTGCATTCTAAATCCCTTATTATTGATGCATTTGAGGGTATGTCGATAGTAGTTGTAAATTACAGATCCAATAGTGCAGTTTGTATCTTGTACGGAGAAATTCTTTCATTTACAAAACCGAAACAAGCATAAGAAAATGAAACCACATGAACTCCTTAGAAAAGCACCCATGCATTGGGGTTCGAATACAACCAAACACCGTCGAAGTCACTATACACAATGCATGCCCATATTAAATGAGTATATGTTGCTCTTTGGACATTTTTGACGTCTTATGAGAAAACAAAGTATAATTGGTGGCCCTAGTAAGCGCAAGTCACCGGCTTAGGTTGTTATGTGTTTTTATCGGAGGTTGCGTCACCGTTGTTGGTGAATTACGGCCCGGTCACCGGGTTTTATTATTGTAAGGTCCTTTATCCTTTTCCAATTCGTGCCAAACCGACTTCATTTTGGCGAGTTATAGAGAATTATAGCGTCTGGGATTTTTCGACTCAGCCAAGACTAGATACGGTCAAGATTAACCGGTGATCAAATGACCCAACCCCATGAAACCTGGCCAAAATCAAATTTTGCTCGACAACTCGAAATCCATGCACATTTCCTCGACCACGAAAGAAATTTTTCTAGGCAAATCAATGATTTCGAACAACTTTCATTCAATGGGTTTTTGCTAAATCGGAAGTACAAGACCACCCGGTGACCAAAGATGACCCAACCCGATGAAAGTTAGCAAAAATCACATCTTGCTCGGTAACTCGAAATCCGTGCACATTTTATGGATCACGAAGGAAAACTTACAGGAAAATCAATGATTTCGAGCAACTTTCGTTCAATGGGTTTTCGGTAATTCGGAAGTACAGGATCGCCCGGTGACCAAAGATGACACAACGCGGTGAAAGTTAGCCAAAATCGCATTTTGCTCGGTAACTCGAAATCCGTGCACATTTTCTCGATCATGAAAGAAATTTTGCCGTGTAAATCAAGGTTTCCGAGCAGCTTTCATTCAATGGTTTTTGCTAATTCGGAAGTACAAGACAACCCGGTGACCAATGACGACCCAACCCGATGAAAGTTAGCCAAAATCACATCTTGATCGGTAACTCGAAATCCGTGCACATTTTCTCGATCACGAAAGAAAATTTACCAGGTAAATCAATGATTTCGAGCAGGTAAATCAATGATTTCGAGCAACTTTCATTGAATGGGTTTTTGCCAATTCGAAAGTTAAAGTTCGGTAGTGTGTGTGTACAAGTGTCGAAGCTGCGGTCCCCGGGTAATTACGGACCAAAAACAAATTTTTTTTATTGAAACATACATTATTCGTGTTAGTAAAGAGCCACGCAAAATTTCGTCAAAATCCGACTTAATTTGAGGGAGTTATGGACGTTTTTGCAAAAATTATGCATCCTGGGGGAAATCAATGTCTGTTCCTGTCACCAAGCTCTTTGTGCAATATGTAAATATAGGGTTGGGGTGGGAGTGACGCCCCACAGGCGCCCCGAAGGTGGTCGGGCGACCAGCGACGTCGAGGCTCTTACGACCAAGGGCAAGCCAAGGAGGCAAGGCCATCGGCCAAGCTCACAGGTGATATCCAAGTCGTGATTTGCGTTTGCTTGGTGAAACCAGATCGCGACCAGCCACTCCTCGACGAGATTCTCGCAACCGACCCATTTTCACCGATGAAAAACCTGATCGCGACCAAAATTGCCCCACGTCGTGCTAGTTGCAAAAAATTATGCATCCAATGGGAAATCAATGTCTGTTCCTGTCACCAAGCTCTTTGTGCAATATGTATATATAGGGGGGACCATGGAGACCGAAGCCACCAGCGAGCATCGAAAAGGCAAGCCCCAAGACCCATGAAGGAATCCCACCCCCCAACACGTTGCCTTGATTGCTCGAACGACGACCCAAAAACTAGCCCTGTTTCCTTGATTCCTCGAACATGTTGCCTTAATTTGTCGAATGATGACCTGATGACTAGCATTGTTGCCTTGATTTGTCGAACGACGGCCTTGAAACTAGCCCTGTTGCCTTGTTTCCTTGAACTTGTTGCCTTGATTTTTTGAATGATGCCCTGATGACTAGCATTGTTGCCTTGATTTGTCGAACGACGACGTTGAAACTAGCCGTGTTGCCTTGTTTCCTTGAACTTGTTGCCTTGATTTTTTGAATGATGACCTGAAAACTAGCCTCTTGGAGAATCGGGGAGCCATCCACGTTGCCTTGATTTCTCGAATGACGACCCAAAAGCTAGCCTTGTTGCCTTGATTCCTCGAACATGTTGCCTTAATTTTGTCGAACGATGACCTGATGACTAGCATTGTTCCCTAGATTTTTTGAACGACGACCTTGAAACTAGCCCTATTGCCTTGAGCTTGTTGCCTTGATTTTTTGAAGGATGACCTGAAGACTAGCCTCTTGGAGAACTGGGGAGCTATCCACATTGCCTTGAGGTATATATTGGGGGGACCATAGACACGAAAAAACCACCGAGCACCGATAAGGCAAGCCCCAAGACCCATGAAAGAAGCCCACCCCCAACATGTTACCTTGGTTGCTCGAACGACGACCGGAAAACATGCCATGTTGCCTTGATTACTCGAACTTGTTGCATTAATTTTTCGAACGATGACCTGGTGACAAGCCCTGCTGCCTAGATTTGTCGAACGATGGCCTTGAAAGATGCGTCCCCCAACACGTTGCCTTGTTAACTAGTTCCATGTTGCCTTGATTTGTCCAACACGTTGCCTTGATATGCCAAACGATGTCCTGAAAACTAGCCCCGTTCCCATTATTTCTTGAACGACGACCTGGAAACTAGCCTCGTTACCTTGATTGCTGGAACACGTTGCCTTGTTATCTCTAACGACGACCTGGAAACTTGCATCGTTGCCCTGAATACTCGAACACGTTGCCTTGAAAACATGCCATGATGACCTCAAAACTAGCCTCGCTGCCTTGATTTCTTGAACGATGACTGGAAAACTAGCCACGGTGCCTTGATTTCCCCCGACGTCGTGCGCATACTAAAAAATATGCATCCTCGGGGAAATCAGTGTCTGTTGCTTTGATTTCTTGAACATGTTGGCTTGATTTTTAGAATGATGACCTGAAAACTAGCCTTGCGGCCTTGAATTCTAGGACATGTTGTCTTGATATCTCAAACGGAAGCCTGATTGCTATCCCCATTGCCTTGATGTATATATAGGGGGACCATGGCGACGAAGCCACCATCGAGCACCGACAAGGCAAGCCCAATGAACCGTGAACGAAGCCCACCCCAACATGTTGCCTTGTTTGCTCGAACGACGACGTGAAAACTAGCCTTGTTGCCTTGATATCTCGAATGACGAGCGGAGAGCAATGCCCATTGCCTAGATTTTTCGAACGAAGACCTGAAAAGCTAGCCATGTTGCCTTGATATCTCGAACCTGATGGCTTGGTTTTTCGAATGAAGGACTTAAAATTTGCCCCGTTGCCTTGATTTCACGAACGATGCTTCGGTTTAAGTAAAATGTTGGCGGCCTTTTTCGGACGACGGCTGAAGGCTGGCGTGTTGCCTTGATCTGACGAACGGTGTCCTAAAATCTTCCCTCGTTGCCATGACTTTTAAAACATGTTGTCTTGATTTTCTTAAACAACAACCTTAAAACTATCCCCGATGCCTTGATTTACGGAACGAAGACAAGAAAACTAGCCTTGTTGCCTTGAAACCTCGAACATGTTTCCTTGGTTTTTCGACCGACTAACTGAAAACCAGCACCGTTGCCTAGATTTATGGAACGCCTTTGATTTCTACAACATGTTGTCCGTGTTTCTCGAACGATGACCTGAACGCTTGGATTTTTTATTGAACGACGGCCTGAAAACAAGCCTTGTTGCCTTGATTACTCGAACATGTTGCCTTGAATTATCAAACTACGACCCGAAAACTACCCCCGTAGCCTTTTTATTTCTCGAACGATTCTTTGATTTCTAGAACATGTTGCCTTGTTTTCTCGAAAGTCGACCCGAAAGCAAGCCATACGAGGACCTAAAAGCAAGCCATGTGGCCTTTTGATATTTTGAAAATGTTGTCTTTGTTTATCGAATGACGACCTGAAAAACTGGCCGTGTTGCATTGATTCCTTGAACGATGAGCTTAAAACGAGCCACGTTGCCTTGATAAAGGGCCGAGGAAGCAAGACCTCATCCTAAAAAACGATACATGCAAGCTAAAGGATCAAACGAAGAACGCCGTGACCCATTAACGACCCCGATCTATATGTTAGTTAGCTAAGGTGCATTCTAAATCCTTTATTATTGATGCATTTGAGTGTATGTCGATAGTAGTTGTAAATTACAGATCCAATAGTGCAGTTTGTATCTTGTACGGAGAAATTCTTTCATTTACGAAACCGAAACAAGCATAAGAAAATGAAACAACATGAACTCCTTAGAAAAGCACCCATGCATTGGGGTTCGAATACAACCAAACACCGTCGAAGTCACTATACACGATGCATGCCCATATTAAATGAGTATATGTTGCTCTTTGGACATTTTTGACGTCTTATGAGAAAACAAAGTATAATTGGTGGCCCTAGTAAGCGCAAGTCACCGGCTTAGGTTGTTATGTATTTTTATCGGAGGTTGCGTCACCGTTGTTGGTGAATTACGGCCCGGTCACCGGGTTTTATTATTGTAAGGTCCTTTATCCTTGTCCAATTCGTGCCAAACCGACTTCATTTTGGCGAGTTATAGAGAATTATAGCGTCTGGGATTTTTCGACTCGGCCAAGACTAGATACGGTCAAGATTAACCGGTGATCAGATGACCCAACCCCATGAAACCTGGCCAAAATCAAATTTTGCTCGACAACTCGAAATCCATGCACATTTCCCCGACCACGAAAGAAATTTTTCTAGGCAAATCAATGATTTCGAACAACTTTCATTCAATGGGTTTTTGCTAAATCGGAAGTACAAGACCACCCGGTGACCAAAGATGACCCAACCCGATGAAAGTTAGCCAAAATCACATCTTGCTCGGTAACTCGAAATCCGTGCACATTTTATGGATCACGAAGGAAAACTTACCAGGAAAATCAATGATTTCGAGCAACTTTCGTTCAATGGGTTTTCGGTAATTCGGAAGTACAGGATCGCCCGGTGACCAAAGATGACACAACGCGGTGTAAATCAAGGTTTCCGAGCAGCTTTCATTCAATGGGTTTTTGCTAATTCGGAAGTACAAGACCACCCGGTAATTACGGACCAAAAACAAATTTTTTTTATTGAAACATACATTATTCGTGTTAATAAAGAGCCACGCAAAATTTCGTCAAAATCCGACTTAATTTGAGGGAGTTATGGACGTTTTTGCAAAAATTATGCATCCTGGGGGAAATCAATGTCTGTTCCTGTCACCAAGCTCTTTGTGCAATATGTATATATAGGGGAGGCGTGGGAGTGACGCCCCACAGGCGCCCCGAAGGTGGGCGGGCGACCAGCGACGTCGAGGCTGTTACGACCAAGGGCAAGCCAAGGAGGCAAGGCCATCGGCCAAGCTCACCGGTGATATCCAAGTCGTGATTTGCGTTTGCTTGGAGAAACCAGATCGCGAACAGCCACTCCTCGACGAGATTCTCGCAACCGACCCATTTTCACCGATGAAAAACCTGATCGCGACCAAAATTGCCCCACGTCGTGCTAGTTGCAAAAAATTATGCATCCAATGGGAAATCAATGTCTGTTCCTGTCACCAAGCTCTTTGTGCAATACGTATATATAGGGGGGACCATGGAGACCGAAGCCACCAGCGAGCATCGAAAAGGCAAGCCCCAAGACCCGTGAAGGAATCCCACCCCCCAACACGTTGCCTTGATTGCTCGAACGACGACCCAAAAACTAGCCCTGTTGCCTTGATTCCTCGAACATGTTGCCTTAATTTGTCGAACGATGACCTGATGACTAGCATTGTTGCCTTGATTTGTCGAACGACGGCCTTGAAACTAGCCCTGTTGCCTTGTTACCTTGAACTTGTTGCCTTGATTTTTTGAATGATGCCCTGATGACTAGCATTGTTGCCTTGATTTGTCGAACGACGACCTTGAAACTAGCCGTGTTGCCTTGTTTCCTTGAACTTGTTGCCTTGATTTTTTGAATGATGACCTGAAAACTAGCCTCTTGGAGAATCGGGGAGCCATCCGCGTTGCCTTGATTGCTCGAATGACGACCCAAAAGCTAGCCTTGTTGCCTTGATTCCTCGAACATGTTGCCTTAATTTTGTCGAACGATGACCTGATGACTAGTATTGTTCCCTAGATTTTTTGAACGACGACCTTGAAACTAGCCCTATTGCCTTGAGCTTGTTGCCTTGATTTTTTGAATGATGACCTAAAGACTAGCCTCTTGGAGAACTGGGGAGCTATCCACATTGCCTTGAGGTATATATTGGGGGGACCATAGAGACGAAGAAACCACCGAGCATCGATAAGGCAAGCCCCAAGACCCATGAAAGAAGCCCACCCCCAACATGTTACCTTGGTTGCTCGAACGACGACCGGAAAACATGCCATGTTGCCTTGATAACTCGAACTTGTTGCATTAATTTTTCGAACGATGACCTGGTGATAAGCCCTGCTGCCTAGATTTGTCGAACGATGGCCTTGAAAGATGCCTCCCCCAACACGTTGTCTTGTTAACTTCCTTGTTGCCTTGATTTGTCCAACACGTTGCCTTGATATGTCGAACGATGCCTTGAAAACTAGCCCCGTTCCCTTTATTTCTTGAACGACGACCTGGAAACTAGCCTCGTTACCTTGATTGCTGGAACATGTTGCCTTGTTATCTCTAACGACGAGCTGGAAACTTGCATCGTTGCCCTGAATACTCGAACATGTTGCCTTGAAAACATGCCATGATGACCTCAAAACTAGCCTCGCTGCCTTGATTTCTTGAACGATGACCGGAAAACTAGCCACGGTGCCTTGATTTCCCCCAACATCGTGCGCATACTAAAAAATATGCATCCTTGGGGAAATCAGTGTCAGTTGCCTTTATTTCTTGAACATGTTGGCTTGATTTTTAGAACGATGACCTGAAAACTAGCCTTGCGGCCTTGAATTCTAGGACATGTTGTCTTGATATCTCAAACGGAAGCCTGATTGCTATCCCCATTGCCTTGATGTATATATAAGGGGACCATGGCGACGAAGCCACCATCGAGCACCGACAAGGCAAGCCCAATGAACCGTGAACGAAGCCCACCCCAACATGTTGCCTTGTTTGCTCGAACGACGACGTGAAAACGAGCCTTGTTGCCTTGATTATTCGAACTTGTTGCTTAGATATATTGAACGATGACCTTGAAACTAGGCCTGTTGCCTTTATTGTTGTTGCCTTGATTTTTAGAATGATGACCTGAAAACTAGCCTTGTGGCCTTGGTTTCTAGAACATGATGTCTTGGTATCTCGAATGACGAGCGGAGAGCAATGCCCATTGCCTTGATTTTTCGAACGAAGACCTGAAAAACTAGCCATGTTGCCTTGATATCTCGAACCCGATGGCTTGGTTTTTTGAATGAAGGACTTAAAATTTGCCCCGTTGCCTTGATTTCACGAACGATGCTTCGGTTTAAGTAAAATGTTGGCGGCCTTTTTCGGACGACGGCTGAAGGCTGGCGTGTTGCCTTGATCTGACGAACGGTGTCCTAAAATCTTCCCTCGTTGCCATGACTTTTAAAACATGTTGTCTTGATTTTCTTAAACAACAACCTTAAAACTATCCCCGATGCCTTGATTTACGGAACGAAGACAAGAAAACTAGCCTTGTTGCCTTGAAACCTCGAACATGTTTCCTTGGTTTTTCGACCGACTAACTGAAAATCAGCACCGTTGCCTAGATTTTTGAAACGCCTTTGATTTCTACAACATGTTGTCCGTGTTTCTCGAACGACGACCTGAACGCTTGGATTTTTTATTGAACGACGGCCTGAAAACAAGCCTTGTTGCCTTGATTACTCGAACATGTTGCCTTGAATTATCAAACTTCGACCCGAAAACTACCCCCGTAGCCTTTTTATTCCTCGAACGATTTTTTGATTTCTAGAACATGTTGCCTTGTTTTCCCGAAAGACGACCCGAAAGCAAGCCATACGAGGACCTAAAAGCAAGCCATGTGGCCTTTTGATATTTTGAAAAGGTTGTCTTTGTTTATCGAATGGCGACCTGAAAAACTGGCCGTGTTGCATTGATTCCTTGAACGATGAGCTTAAAGCGAGCCACGTTGCCTTGATAAAGGGCCGAGGAAGCAAGACCTCATCCTAAAAAACGATACATGCAAGCTAAAGGATCAAACGAAGAACGCCATGACCCATTAACGACCCCGATCTATATGTTAGTTGGCTAAGGTGCATTCTAAATCCCTTATTATTGATGCATTTGAGGGTATGTCGATAGTAGTTGTAAATTACAGATCCAATAGTGCAGTTTGTATCTTGTACGGAGAAATTCTTTCATTTACGAAACCGAAACAAGCATAAGAAAATGAAACAACATGAACTCCTTAGAAAAGCACCCATGCATTGGGGTTCGAATACAACCAAACACCGTCGAAGTCACTATACACGATGCATGCCCATATTAAATGAGTATATGTTGCTCTTTGGACATTTTTGACGTCTTATGAGAAAACAAAGTATAATTGGTGGCCCTAGTAAGCGCAAGTCACCGGCTTAGGTTGTTATGTGTTTTTATCGGAGGTTGCGTCACCGTTGTTGGTGAATTACGGCCCGGTCACCGGGTTTTATTATTGTAAGGTCCTTTATCCTTGTCCAATTCGTGCCAAACCGACTTAATTTGAGGGAGTTATGGACGTTTTTGCAAAAATTATGCATCCTGGGGGAAATCAATGTCTGTTCCTGTCACCAAGCTCTTTGTGCAATATGTATATATAGGCTAGGGGTGGGAGTGACGCCCCACAGGCGCCCCGAAGGTGGGTGGGCGACCAGCGACGTCGAGGCTGTTACGACCAAGGGCAAGCCAAGGAGGCAAGGCCATCGGCCAAGCTCACCGGTGATATCCAAGTCGTGATTTGCGTTTGCTTGGTGAAACCAGATCGCGACCAGCCACTCCTCGACGAGATTCTCGCAACCGACCCATTTTCACCGATGAAAAACCTGATCGCGACCAAAATTGCCCCACGTCGTTGTAGTTGCAAAAAATTATGCATCCAATGGGAAATCAATGTCTGTTCCTGTCACCAAGCTCTTTGTGCAATATGTATATAGAGGGGAAGGCCGGGAGTGACGCCCCACAGGCGCCCGGAAGCTGGGGGGGCGACCAGCGACGTCGAGGCTGTTACGACAAGGGCTAGCCAAGGAGGCATGGCCATCGACCAAGCTCACCGGTGATATCCAAGTCGTGATTTGCGTTTGCTTGGTGAAACCAGATAGCGACCAGCCACTCCTCGACGAGATTCTCGCAACCGACCCATTTTCACCGATGAAAAACCTGATCGCGACCAAAATTGCCCCACGTCGTGCTAGTTGCAAAAAATTATGCATCCAATGGGAAATCAATGTCCGTTCCTGTCACCAAGCTCTTTGTGCAATACGTATATATAGGGGGGGACCATGGAGACCGAAGCCACCAGCGAGCATCGAAAAGCCAAGCCCCAAGACCCGTGAAGGAATCCCACCCCCCAACATGTTGCCTTGATTGCTCGAACGACGACCCAAAAACTAGCCCTGTTGCCTTGATTCCTCGAACATGTTGCCTTAATTTGTCGAACGATGACCTGATGACTAGCATTGTTGCCTTGATTTGTCGAACGACGGCCTTGAAACTAGCCCTGTTGCCTTGTTACCTTGAACTTGTTGCCTTGATTTTTTGAATGATGCCCTGATGACTAGCATTGTTGCCTTGATTTGTCGAACGACGACCTTGAAACTAGCCGTGTTGCCTTGTTTCCTTGAACTTGTTGCCTTGATTTTTTGAATGATGACCTCAAAACTAGCCTCTTGGAGAATCGGGGAGCCATCCGCGTTGCCTTGATTGCTCGAATGACGACCCAAAAGATAGCCTTGTTGCCTTGATTCCTCGAACATGTTGCCTTAATTTTGTCGAACGATAACCTGATGACTAGCATTGTTCCCTAGATTTTTTGAACGACGACCTTGAAACTAGCCTTATTGCCTTGAGCTTGTTGCCTTGATTTTTTGAATGATGACCTAAAGACTAGCCTCTTGGAGAACTGGGGAGCTATCCACATCGCCTTGAGGTATATATTGGGGGGACCATAGAAACGAAGAAACCACCGAGCATCGATAAGGCAAGCCCCAAGACCCATGAAAGAAGCCCACCCCCAACATGTTACCTTGGTTGCTCGAACGACGACCGGAAAACATGCCATGTTGCCTTGATTACTCGAACTTGTTGCTTTAATTTTTCGAACGATGACCTGGTGATAAGCCCTGCTGCCTAGATTTGTCGAACGATGGCCTTGAAAGATGCCTCCCCCAACACGTTGCCTTGTTAACTAGTTCCATGTTGCCTTTATTTGTCCAACACGTTGCCTTGATATGTCGAACGATGTCCTGAAAACTAGCCCCGTTCCCTTTATTTCTTGAACGACGACCTGGAAACTAGCCTCGTTACCTTGATTGCTGGAACATGTTGCCTGGTTATCTCTAACGACGAGCTCGAAACTTGCATCATTGCCCTGAATACTCGAACATGTTGCCTTGAAAACATGCCATGATGACCTCAAAACTAGCCTCGCTGCCTTGATTTCTTGAACGATGACCGGAAAACTAGCCACGGTGCCTTGATTTCCCGCGACATCGTGCGCATACTAAAAAATATGCATCCTCGGGGAAATCAGTGTCTGTTGCCTTTATTTCTTGAACATGTTGGCTTGATTTTTAGAACGATGACCTGAAAACTAGCCTTGCGGCCTTGAATTCTAGGACATGTTGTCTTGATATCTCAAACGAAAGCCTGATTTCTATGCCCATTGCCTTGATGTATATATAGGGGGACCATGGCGACGAAGCCACCATCAAGCACCGACAAGGCAAGCCCAATGAACCGTGAACGAAGCCCACCCCAACATGTTGCCTTGTTTGCTCGAACGACGACGTGAAAACTAGCCTTGTTGCCTTGATTATTCGAACTTGTTGCTTAGATATATTGAACGATGACCTTGAAACTAGGCCTGTTGCCTTTATTGTTGTTGCCTTGATTTTTAGAATGATGACCTGAAAACTAGCCTTGTGGCCTTGGTTTCTAGAACATGATGTCTTGGTATCTCGAATGACGAGCGGAGAGCAATGCCCATTGCCTTGATTTTTCGAACGAAGACCTGAAAAACTAGCCATGTTGCCTTGATATCTCGAACCCGATGGCTTGGTTTTTCGAATGAAGGACTTAAAATTTGCCCCGTTGCCTTGATTTCACGAACGATGCTTCGGTTTAAGTAAAATGTTGGTGGCCTTTTTCGGACGACGGCTGAAGGCTGGCATGTTGCCTTGATCTTTTAAAACATGTTGTCTTGATTTTCTTAAACAACAACCTTAAAACTATCCCCGATGCCTTGATTTACGGAACGAAGACAAGAAAACTAGCCTTGTTGCCTTGAAACCTCGAACATGTTTCCTTGGTTTTTCGACCGACTAACTGAAAACCAGCACCGTTGCCTAGATTTATGGAACGCCTTTGATTTCTACAACATGTTGTCCGTGTTTCTCGAACGACGAGCTGAACGCTTGGATTTTTTATTGAACGACGGCCTGAAAGCAAGCCTTGTTGCCTTGATTAATCGAACATGTTGCCTTGAATTATCAAACTACGACCCGAAAACTACCCCCGTAGCCTTTTTATTTCTCGAACGATTCTTTGATTTCTAGAACATGTTGCCTTGTTTTCTCGAAAGACGACCCGAAAGTATGCCATACGAGGACCTAAAAGCAAGCCATGTGGCCTTTTGATATTTTGAAAATGTTGTCTTTGTTTATCGAATGGCGACCTGAAAAACTGGCCGTGTTGCATTGATTCCTTGAACGATGAGCTTAAAACGAGCCACGTTGCCTTGATAAAGGGCCGAGGAAGCAAGACCTCATCCTAAAAAACGATACATGCAAGCTAAAGGATCAAACGAAGAACGCCATGACCCATTAACGACCCCGATCTATATGTTAGTTGGCTAAGGTGCATTCTAAATCCCTTATTATTGATGCATTTGAGGGTATGTCGATAGTAGTTGTAAATTACAGATCCAATAGTGCAGTTTGTATCTTGTACGGAGAAATTCTTTCATTTACGAAACCGAAACAAGCATAAGAAAATGAAACAACATGAACTCCTTAGAAAAGCACCCATGCATTGGGGTTCGAATACAACCAAACACCGTCGAAGTCACTATACACGATGCATGCCCATATTAAATGAGTATATGTTGCTCATTGGACATTTTTGACGTCTTATGAGAAAACAAAGTATAGTTGGTGGCCCTAGTAAGGGCAAGTCATCGGCTTAGGTTGTTATGTGTTTTTATCGGAGGTTGCGTCACCGTTGTTGGTGAATTACGGCCCGGTCACCGGGTTTTATTATTGTAAGGTCCTTTATCCTTGTCCAATTCGTGCCAAAACCGACTTCATTTTGGCGAGTTAAAGAGAATTATAGCGTCTGGGATTTTTCGACTCGGCCAAGACTAGATACGGTCAATATTAACCGGTGATCAGATGACCCAACCCCATGAAACCTGGCCAAAATCAAATTTTGCTCGACAACTCGAAATCCATGCACATTTCCTCGACCACGAAAGAAATTTTTCTAGGAAAATCAATGATTTCGAACAACTTTCATTCAATGGGTTTTTGCTAAATCGGAAGTACAAGACCACCCGGTGACCAAAGATGACCCAACCTGATGAAAGTTAGCCAAAATCACATCTTGCTCGGTAACTCGAAATCCGTGCACATTTTATGGATCACGAAGGAAAACTTACCAGGAAAATCAATGATTTCGAGCAACTTTCGTTCAATGGGTATTCGGTAATTCGGAAGTACAGGATCGCCCGGTGACCAAAGATGACACAACGCGGTGAAAGTTAGCCAAAATCGCATTTTGCTCGGTAACTCGAAATCCGTGCACATTTTCTCGATCATGAAAGAAATTTTGCCGTGTAAAACAAGGTTTCCGAGCAGCTTTCATTCAATGGGTTTTTGCTAATTCGGAAGTACAAGACAACCCGGTGACCAATGACGACCCAACCCGATGAAATTTAGCCAAAATCACATCTTGATCGGTAACTCGAAATCCGTGCACATTTTCTCGATCACGTAAGAAAATTTACCAGGTAAATCAATGATTTCGAGCAACTTTCATTGAATGGGTTTTTGCCAATTCGAAAGTTAAAGTTCGGTAGTGTGTGTGTACAAGTGTCGAAGCTGCGGTCCCCGGGTAATTACGGACCAAAAACAAATTTTTTTTATTGAAACATACATTATTCGTGTTAATAAAGAGCCACGCAAAATTTCGTCAAAATCCGACTTAATTTGAGGGAGTTATGGACGTTTTTGCAAAAATTATGCATCCTGGGGGAAATCAATGTCTGTTCCTGTCACCAAGCTCTTTGTGCAATATGTATATACCGGGGAGGGGTGGGAGTGACGCCCCACAGGCGCCCCGAAGGTGGGCGGGCGACGAGCGACGTCGAGGCTGTTACGACCAAGGGCAAGCCAAGGAGGCAAGGCCATCGGCCAAGCTCACCGGTGATATCCAAGTCGTGATTTGCGTTTGCTTGGTGAAACCAGATCGCGAACAGCCACTCCTCGACGAGATTCTCGCAACCGACCCATTTTCACCAATGAAAAACCTGATCGCGACCAAAATTGCCCCACGTCGTGCTAGTTGCAAAAAATTATGCATCCAATGGGAAATCAATGTCTGTTCCTGTCACCAAGCTCTTTGTGCAATATGTATATAGAGGGGGGGACCATGGAGACCGAAGCCACCAGCGAGCATCGAAAAGGCAAGCCCCAAGACCCGTGAAGGAATCCCACCCCCCAACACGTTGCCTTGATTGCTCGAACGACGACCCAAAAACTAGCCCTGTTGCCTTGATTCCTCGAACATGTTGCCTTAATTTGTCGAACGATGACCTGATGACTAGCATTGTTGCCTTGATTTGTCGAACGACGGCCTTGAAACTAGCCCTGTTAGCTTGAACTTGTTGCCTTGATTTTTTGAATGATGCCCTGATGACTAGCATTGTTGCCTTGATTTGTCGAACGACGACCTTGAAACTAGCCGTGTTGCCTTGTTTCCTTGAACTTGTTGCCTTGATTTTTTGAATGATGACCTCAAAACTAGCCTCTTGGAGAATCGGGGAGCCATCCGCGTTGCCTTTATTGCTCGAATGACGACCCAAAAACTAGCCTTGTTGCCTTGATTCCTCGAACATGTTGCCTTAATTTTGTCGAACGATGACCTGATGACTAGCATTGTTCCCTAGATTTTTTGAACGACGACCTTGAAACTAGCCCTATTGCCTTGAGCTTGTTGCCTTGATTTTTTGAACGATGACCTGAAGACTAGCCTCTTGGAGAACTGGGGAGCTATCCACATTGCCTTGAGGTATATATAGGGGGGACCATAGAGACGAAGAAACCACCGAGCACCGATAAGGCAAGCCCCAAGACCCAAGAAAGAAGCCCACCCCCAACATGTTACCTTGGTTGCTCGAACAACGACCGGAAAACATGCCACGTTGCCTTGATTACTCGAACTTGTTGCATTAATTTTTCGAACGATGACGTGGTGACAAGCCCAGCTGCCTAGATTTGTCGAACGATGGCCTTGAAAGATGCCTCCCCCAACACGTTGCCTTGTTAACTAGTTCCATGTTGCCTTGATTTGTCCAACACGTTGCCTTGATATGTCGAACGATGTCCTGAAAACTAGGCCCCTTCCCTTTATTTCTTGAACGACGACCTGGAAACTAGCCTCGTTACCTTGATTGCTGGAACACGTTGCCTTGTTATCTCTAACGACGACCCGGAAACTTGCATCGTTGACCTGAATACTCGAACATGTTGCCTTGAAAACATGCCATGATGACCTGAAAACTAGCCTTGCTGCCTTGATTTCTTGAACGATGACCGGAAAACTAGCCACGGTGCCTTGATTTCCCCCGACGTCGTGCGCATACTAAAAAATATGCATCCTCGGGGAAACCAGTGTTTGTTGCCTTGATTTCTTGAACATGTTGGGTTGATTTTTAGAACGATGACCTGAAAACTAGCCTTGCGGCCTTGAATTCTAGGATATGTTGTCTTGATATCTCAAACGGAAGCTTGATTGCTATCCCCATTGCCTTGATGTATATATAGGGGGACCACGGCGACGAAGCCACCATCGAGCACCGACAAGGCAAGCCCAATGAACCGTGAACGAAGCCCACCCCAAGATGTTGCCTTGTTTGCTCGAACGACGACGTGAAAACTAGCCTTGTTGCCTTGATTATTCGAACTTGTTGCTTAGATATATTGAACGATGACCTTGAAACTAGGCCTGTTGCCTTTATTGTTGTTGCCTTGATTTTTAGAATGATGACTTGAAATCTAGCCTTGTGGCCTTTGTTTCTAGAACATGATGTCTTGGTATCTCGAATGACGAGCGGAGAGCAATGCCCATTGCCTTGATTTTTCGAACGAAGACCTGAAAAGCAAGCCATGTTGCCTTGATATCTCGAAGCCGATGGCTTGGTTTTTCGAATGAAGGACTTAAAATTTGCCCCGTTGCCTTGATTTCACTAACGATGCTTCGGTTTAAGTAAAATGTTGGCGGCCTTTTTCGGACGACGGCTGAAGGCTAGCGTGTTGCCTTGATCTGACGAACGGTGTCCTAAAATCTTCCCTCGTTGCCATGACTTTTAAAACATGTTGTCTTGATTTTCTTAAACAACAACCTTAAAACTATCCCCGATGCCTTGATTTACGGAACGAAGACAAGAAAACTAGCCTTGTTGCCTTGAAACCTCGAACATGTTTCCTTGGTTTTTCGACCGACTAACTGAAAACCAGCACCGTTGCCTAGATTTATGGAACGCCTTTGATTTCTACAACATGTTGTCCGTGTTTCTCGAACGACGACCTGAACGCTTGGATTTTTTATTGAACGACGGCCTGAAAACAAGCCTTGTTGCCTTGATTACTCGAACATGTTGCCTTGAATTATCAAACTACGACCCAAAAACTACCCCCGTAGCCTTTTTATTTCTCGAATGATTCTTTGATTTCTAGAACATGTTGCCTTGTTTTCTCGAAAGACGACCCGAAAGTATGCCATACGAGGACCTAAAAGCAAGCCATGTGGCCTTTTGATATTTTGAAAATGTTGTCTTTGTTTATCGAATGGCGACCTGAAAAACTGGCCGTGTTGCATTGATTCCTTGAACGATGAGCTTAAAACGAGCCACGTTGCCTTGATAAAGGGCCGAGGAAGCAAGACCTCATCCTAAAAAACGATACATGCAAGCTGAAGGATCAAACGAAGAACGCCATGACCCATTAACGACCCCGATCTATATGTTAGTTGGCTAAGGTGCATTCTAAATCCCTTATTATTGATGCATTTGAGGGTATGTCGATAGTAGTTGTAAATTATAGATCCAATAGTGCAATTTGTATCTTGTACGGAGAAATTCTTTCATTTACGAAACCGAAACAAGCATAAGAAAATGAAACAACATGAACTCCTTAGAAAAGCACCCATGCATTGGGGTTCGAATACATCCAAACACCGTCGAAGTCACTATACACGATGCATGCCCATATTAAATGAGTATATGTTGCTCTTTGGACATTTTTGACGTCTTATGAGAAAACAAAGTATAATTGGTGGCCCTAGTAAGCGCAAGTCATCGGCTTAGGTTGTTATGTGTTTTTATCGGAGGTTGCGTCACCGTTGTTGGTGAATTACGGCCCGGTCACCGGGTTTTATTATTGTAAGGTCCTTTATCCTTGTCCAATTCGTGCCAAACCGACTTCATTTTGGCGAGTTATAGAGAATTATAGCGTCTGGGATTTTTCGACTCGGCCAAGACTAGATACGGTCAAGATTAACCGGTGATCAGATGACCCAACCCCATGAAACCTGGCCAAAATCAAATTTTGCTCGACAACTCGAAATCCATGCACATTTCCTCGACCACGAAATGAAATTTTTCTAGGCAAATCAATGATTTCGAACAACTTTCATTCAATGGGTTTTTGCTAAATCGGAAGTACAAGACCACCCGGTGACCAAAGATGACCCAACCCGATGAAAGTTAGCCAAAATCACATCTTGCTCGGTAACTCAAAATCCGTGCACATTTTATGGATCACGAAGGAAAACTTACCAGGAAAATCAATGATTTCGAGCAACTTTCGTTCAATGGGTATTCGGTAATTCGGAAGTACAGGATCGCCCGGTGACCAAAGATGACACAACGCGGTGAAAGTTAGCCAAAATCGCATTTTGCTCGGTAACTCGAAATCCGTGCACATTTTCTCGATCATGAAAGAAATTTTGCCGTGTAAATCAAGGTTTCCGAGCAGCTTTCATTCAATGTGTTTTTGCTAATTCGGAAGTACAAGACCACCCGGTGACCAATGACGACCCAACCCGATGAAAGTTAGCCAAAATCACATCTTGATCGGTAACTCGAAATCCGTGCACATTTTCTCGATCATGAAAGAAAATTTACCAGGTAAATCAATGATTTCGAGCAACTTTCATTGAATGGGTTTTTGCCAATTCGAAAGTTAAAGTTCGGTAGTGTGTGTACAAGTGTCGAAGTTGCGGTCCCCGGGTAATTACGGACCAAAAACAAATTTTTTTTATTGAAACATACATTATTCGTGTTAATAAAGAGCCACGCAAAATTTCGTCAAAATCCGACTTAATTTGAGGGAGTTATGGACGTTTTTGCAAAAATTATGCATCCTGGGGGAAGTCAATGTCTGTTTCTGTCACCAAGCTCTTTGTGCAATATGTATATAGTATATATAGGGGAGGGGTGGGAGTGACGCCCCACAGGCGCCCCGAAGGTGGGCGGGCGACCAGCGACGTCGAGGCTGTTACGACCAAGGGCAAGCCAAGGAGGCAAGGCCATCGGCCAAGCTCACCGGTGACATCCAAGTCGTGATTTGCGTTTGCTTGGTGAAACCAGATCGCGACCAGCCACTCCTCGACGAGATTCTCGCAACCGACCCATTTTCATCGATGAAAAACCTGATCGCGACCAAAATTGCCCCACGTCGTGCTAGTTGCAACAAAATATGCATCCAATGTAAAATCAATGTCTGTTCCTGTCACCAAGCTCTTTGTGCAATATGTGTATATTGGGGGGACCATGGAGACCGAAGCCACCAGCGAGCATCGAAAAGGCAAGCCCCAAGACCCGTGAAGGAATCCCACCCCCCAACACGTTGCCTTGATTGCTCGAACGACGACCCAAAAACTAGCCCTGTTGCCTTGATTCCTCGAACATGTTGCCTTAATTTGTCGAACGATGACCTGATGACTAGCATTGTTGCCTTGATTTGTCGAACGACGGCCTTGAAACTAGCCCTGTTGCCTTGTTACCTTGAACTTTTTGCCTTGATTTTTTGAATGATGCCCTGATGACTAGCATTGTTGCCTTGATTTGTCGAACGACGACCTTGAAACTAGCCGTGTTGCCTTGTTTCCTTGAACTTGTTGCCTTGATTTTTTGAATGATGACCTGAAAACTAGCCTCTTGGAGAATCGGGGAGCCATCCGCGTTGCCTTTATTGCTCGAATGACGACCCAAAAACTAGCCTTGTTGCCTTGATTCCTCGAACATGTTGCCTTAATTTTGTCGAACGATGACCTGATGACTAGCATTGTTCCCTAGATTTTTTGAACGACGACCTTGAAACTAGCCCTATTGCCTTGAGCTTGTTGCCTTGATTTTTTGAACAATGACCTGAAGACTAGCCTCTTCGAGAACTGGGGAGCTATCCACATTGCCTTGAGGTATATATAGGGGGGACCATAGAGACGAAGAAACCACCGAGCACCGATAAGGCAAGCCCCAAGACCCATGAAAGAAGCCCACCCCCAACATGTTACCTTGGTTGCTCGAACGACGACCGGAAAACATGCCATGTTGCCTTGATTACTCGAACTTGTTGCATTAATTTTTCGAACGATGACCTGGTGACAAGCCCTGCTGCCTAGATTTGTCGAACGATGGCCTTGAAAGATGCCTCCTCCAACACGTTGCCTTGTTAACTAGTTCCATGTTGCCTTGATTTGCCCAACACGTTGCCTTGATATGTCGAACGATATCCTGAAAACTAGCCCCGTTCCCTTTATTTCTTGAACGACGACCTGGAAACTAGCCTCGTTACCTTGATTGCTGGAACATGTTGCCTTGTTATCTCTAACGAGGACCTGGAAACTTGCATCGTTGCCCTGAATACTCGAACACGTTGCCTTGAAAACATGCCATGATGACCTCAAAACTAGCCTTGCTGCCTTGATTTCTTGAACGATGACCGGAAAACTAGCCACGGTGCCTTGATTTCCCCCGACGTCGTGCGCATACTAAAAAATATGCATCGTCGGGGAAATCAGTGTCTGTTGCCTTGATTTCTTGAACATGTTGGCTTGATTTTTAGAACGATGACCTGAAAACTAGCCTTGCGGCCTTGAATTCTAGGACATGTTGTCTTGATATCTCAAACGGAAGCCTGATTGCTATCCCCATTGCCTTGATGTATATATAGGGGGACCATGGCGACGAAGCCACCATCGAGCACCGACAAGGCAAGCCCAATGAACCGTGAACGAAGCCCACCCCAACATGTTGCCTTGTTTGCTCGAACGACGACGTGAAAACTAGCCTTGTTGCCTTGATTATTCGAACTTGTTGCTTAGATATATTGAACGATGACCTTGAAACTAGGCCTGTTGCCTTTATTGTTGTTGCCTTGATTTTTAGAATGATGACCTAAAAACTAGCCTTGTGGCCTTGGTTTCTAGAACATGATGTCTTGGTATCTCGAATGACGAGCGGAGAGTAATGCCCATTGCCTTGATTTTTTTAACGAAGACCTGAAAAACAAGCCATGTTGCCTTGATATATCGAACCCGATGGCTTGGTTTTTCGAATGAAGGACTTAAAATTTGCCCCGTTGCCTTGATTTCACTAACGATGCTTCGGTTTAAGTAAAATGTTGGCGGCCTTTTTCGGACGACGGCTGAAGGCTGGCGTGTTGCCTTGATCTGACGAACGGTGTCCTAAAATCTTCCTTCGTTGCCATGACTTTTAAAACATGTTGTCTTGATTTTCTTAAACAACAACCTTAAAACTATCCCCGATGCCTTGATTTACGGAACGAAGACAAGAAAACTAGCCTTGTTGCCTTGAAACCTCGAACATGTTTCCTTGGTTTTTCGACCGACTAACTGAAAACCAGCACCGTTGCCTTGATTTATGGAACGCCTTTGATTTCTACAGCATGTTGTCCGTGTTTCTCGAACGACGACCTGAACGCTTGGATTTTTTATTGAACGACGGCCTTAAAACAAGCCTTGTTGCCTTGATTACTCGAACATGTTGCCTTGAATTATCAAACTACGACCCGAAAACTACCCTCGTAGCCTTTTTATTTCTCGAACGATTCTTTGATTTCTAGAACATGTTGCCTCGTTTTCTCGAAAGACGACCCGAAAGCAAGCCATACGAGGACCTAAAAGCAAGCCATGTGGCCTTTTGATATTTTGAAAACGTTGTCTTTGTTTATCGAATGGCGACCTGAAAAACTGGCCGTGTTGCATTGATTCCTTGAACGATGAGCTTAAAACGAGCCACGTTGCCTTGATAAAGGGCCGAGGAAGCAAGACCTCATCCTACAAAACGATACATGCAAGCCAAATGATCAAACGAAGAACGCCATGACCCATTAACGACCCCGATCTATATGTTAGTTGGCTAAGGTGCATTCTAAATCCCTTATTATTGATGCATTTGAGGGTATGTCGATAGTAGTTGTAAATTACAGATCCAATAGTGCAGTTTGTATCTTGTACGGAGAAATTCTTTCATTTACGAAACCGAAACAAGCATAAGAAAATGCAACAAAATGAACTCCTTAGAAAAGCACCCATGCATTGGGGTTCGAACACAACCAAACACCGTCGAAGTCACTATACACGATGCATGCCCATATTAAATGAGTATATGTTGCTCTTTGGACATTTTTGACGTCTTATGAGAAAACAAAGTATAATTGGTGGCCCTAGTAAGCGCAAGTCATCGGCTTAGGTTGTTATGTGTTTTTATCGGAGGTTGCGTCACCGTTGTTGGTGAATTACGGCCCGGTCACCGGGTTTTATTATTGTAAGGTCCTTTATCCTTGTCCAATTCGTGCCAAACCGACTTCATTTTGGCGAGTTATAGAGAATTATAGCGTCTGGGATTTTTCGACTCGGCCAAGACTAGATACGGTCAAGATTAACCGGTGATCAGATGACCCAACCCCATGAAACCTGGCCAAAATCAAATTTTGCTCGACAACTCGAAATCCATGCACATTTCCTCGACCACGAAAGAAATTTTTCTAGGCAAATCAATGATTTCGAACAACTTTCATTCAATGGGTTTTTGCTAAATCGGAAGTACAAGACCACCCGGTGACCAAAGACGACCCAACCCGATGAAAGTTAGCCAAAATCACATCTTGCTCGGTAACTCGAAATCGATGCATATTTTATGGATCACGAAGGAAAACTTACCAGGAAAATCAATGATTTCGAGCAACTTTCGTTCAATGGGTATTCGGTAATTCGGAAGTACAGATCGCCCGGTGACCAAAGATGACACAACGCGGTGAAAGTTAGCCAAAATCGCATTTTGCTCGGTAACTCGAAATCCATGCACATTTTCTCGATCATGAAAGAAATTTTGCCGTGTAAATCAAGGTTTCCGAGCAGCTTTCATTCAATGGGTTTTTGCTAATTCGGAAGTACAAGACCACCCGATGACCAATGACGACCCAACCCGATGAAAGTTAGCCAAAATCACATCTTGATTGGTAACTCGAAATCCGTGCACATTTTCTCGATCACGAAAGAAAATTTACCAGGTAAATCAATGATTTCGAGCAACTTTCATTGAATGGGTTTTTGCCAATTCGAAAGTTAAAGTTCGGTAGTGTGTGTACAAGTGTCGAAGCTACGGTCCCCGGGTAATTACGGACCAAAAACAAATTTTTTTTATTGAAACATACATTATTCGTGTTAATAAAGAGCCACGCAAAATTTCGTCAAAATCCGACTTAATTTGAGGGAGTTATGGACGTTTTTGCAAAAATTATGCATCCTGGGGGAAGTCAATGTCTGTTCCTGTCACCAAGCTCTTTGTGCAATATGTATATAGTATATATAGAGGAGGGGTGGGAGTGACGCCCCACAGGCGCCCCGAAGGTGGGCGGACGACCAGCGACGTCGAGGCTGTTACGACCAAGGGCAAGCCAAGGAGGCAAGGCCATCAGGCGAAGCTCACCGGTGATATCCAAGTCGTGATTTGCGTTTTCTTGGTGAAACCAGATCGCGACCAGCCACTCCTCGACGAGATTCTCGCAACCGACCCATTTTCACCGATGAAAAACCTGATCGTGACCAAAATTGCCCCACGTCGTGCTAGTTGCAAAAAATTATGCATCCAATGGGAAATCAATGTCTGTTCCTGTCACCAAGCTCTTTGTGCAATATGTATATATAGGGGGGGACCATGGAGACCGAAGCCACCAGCGAGCATCGAAAAGGCAAGCCCCAAGACCCGTGAAGGAATCCCACCCCCCAACACGTTGCCTTGATTGCTCGAACGACGACCCAAAAACTAGCCCTGTTGCCTTGATTCCTCGAACATGTTGCCTTAATTTGTCGAACGATGACCTAATGACTAGCATTGTTGCCTTGATTTGTCGAACGACGGCCTTGAAACTAGCCCTGTTGCCTTGTTACCTTGAACTTGTTGCCTTGATTTTTTGAATGATGCCCTGATGACTAGCATTGTTGCCTTGATTTGTCGAACGACGACCTTGAAACTAGCCGTGTTGCCTTGTTTCCTTGAACTTGTTGCCTTGATTTTTTGAATGATGACCTCAAAACTAGCCTCTTGGAGAATCGGGGAGCCATCCGCGTTGCCTTTATTGCTCGAATGACGACCCAAAAACTAGCCTTGTTGCCTTGATTCCTCGAACATGTTGCCTTAATTTTGTCGAACGATGACCTGATGACTAGCATTGTTCCCTAGATTTTTTGAACGACGACCTTGAAACTAGCCCTATTGCCTTGAGCTTGTTGCCTTGATTTTTTGAACGATGACCTGAAGACTAGCCTCTTGGAGAACTGGGGAGCTATCCACATTGCCTTGAGGTATATATAGGGGGGACCATAGAGACGAAGAAACCACCGAGCACCGATAAGGCAAGCCCCAAGACCCATGAAAGAAGCCCACCCCCAACATGTTACCTTGGTTGCTCGAACGACGACCGGAAAACATGCCACGTTGCCTTGATTACTCGAACTTGTTGCATTAATTTTTCGAACGATGACGTGGTGAGAAGCGCTGCTGCCTAGGTTTGTCGAACGATGGCCTTGAAAGATGCCTCCCCCAACACGTTGCCTTGTTAACTAGTTCCATGTTGCCTTGATTTGTCCAACACGTTGCCTTGATATGTCGAACGATGTCCTGAAAACTAGGCCCCTTCCCTTTATTTCTTGAACGACGACCTGGAAACTAGCCTCGTTACCTTGATTGCTGGAACATGTTGCCTTGTTGTCTCTAACGACGACCCGGAAACATGCATCGTTGCCCTGAATACTCGAACATGTTGCCTTGAAAACATGCCATGATGACCTCAAAACTAGCCTTGCTGCCTTGATTTCTTGAACGATGACCGGAAAACTAGCCACGGTGCCTTGATTTCCCCCGACGTCGTGCGCATACTAAAAAATATGCATCCTCGGGGAAACCAGTGTCTGTTGCCTTGATTTCTTGAACATGTTGGGTTGATTTTTAGAACGATGACCTGAAAACTAGCCTTGCGGCCTTGAATTCTAGGACATGTTGTCTTGATATCTCAAACGGAAGCCTGATTGCTATCCCCATTGCCTTGATGTATATATAGGGGGACCATGGCGACGAAGCCACCATCGAGCACCGACAAGGCAAGCCCAATGAACCGTGAACGAAGCCCACCCCAACATGTTGCCTTGTTTGCTCGAACGACGACGTGAAAACTAGCCTTGTTGCCTTGATTATTCGAACTTGTTGCTTAGATATATTGAACGATGACCTTGAAACTAGGCCTGTTGCCTTTATTGTTGTTGCCTTGATTTTTAGAATGATGACCTGAAAACTAGCCTTGTGGCCTTGGTTTCTAGAACATGATGTCTTGGTATCTCGAATGACGAGCGAAGAGTAATGCCCATTGCCTTGATTTTTCGAACGAAGACCTGAAAAACAAGCCATGTTGCCTTGATATCTCGAAGCCGATGGCTTGGTTTTTCGAATGAAGGACTTAAAATTTTCCCCGTTGCCTTGATTTCACTAACGATGCTTCGGTTTAAGTAAAATGTTGGCGGCCTTTTTCGGACGACGGCTGAAGGCTGGCGTGTTGCCTTGATCTGACGAACGGTGTCCTAAAATCTTCCCTCGTTGCCATGACTTTTAAAACATGTTGTCTTGATTTTCTTAAACAACAACCTTAAAACTATCCCCGATGCCTTGATTTACGGAACGAAGACAAGAAAACTAGCCTTGTTGCCTTGAAACCTCGAACATGTTTGCTTGGTTTTTCGACCGACTAACTGAAAACCAGCACCGTTGCCTAGATTTATGGAACGCCTTTGATTTCTACAACATGTTGTCCGTGTTTCTCGAACGACGACCTGAACGCTTGGATTTTTTATTGAACGACGGCTTGAAAACAAGCCTTGTTGCCTTGATTACTCGAACATGTTGCCTTGAATTATCAAACTACGACCCGAAAACTACCCCCGTAGCCTTTTTATTTCTCGAACGATTCTTTGATTTCTAGAACATGTTGCCTTGTTTTCTCGAAAGACGACCCGAAAGCAAGCCATACGAGGACCTAAAAGCAAGCCATGTGGCCTTTTGATATTTTGAAAATGTTGTCTTTGTTTATCGAATGGCGACCTGAAAAACTGGCCGTGTTGCATTGATTCCTTGAACGATGAGCTTAAAACGAGCCATGTTGCCTTGATAAAGGGCCGAGGAAGCAAGACCTCATCCTAAAAAACGATACATGCAAGCCAAAGGATCAAACGAAGAACGCCATGACCCATTAACGACCCCAATCTATATGTTAGTTGGCTAAGGTGCATTCTAAATCCCTTATTATTGATGCATTTGAGGGTATGTCGATAGTAGTTATAAATTACAGATCCAATAGTGCAGTTTGTATCTTGTACGGAGAAATTCTTTCATTTACAAAACCGAAACAAGCATAAGAAAATGAAACCACATGAACTCCTTAGAAAAGCACCCATGCATTGGGGTTCGAATACAACCAAACACCGTCGAAGTCACTATACACGATGCATGCCCATATTAAATGAGTATATGTTGCTCTTTGGACATTTTTGACGTCTTATGAGAAAACAAAGTATAATTGGTGGCCCTAGTAAGCGCAAGTCACCGGCTTAGGTTGTTATGTGTTTTTATCGGAGGTTGCGTCACCGTTGTTGGTGAATTACGGCCCGGTCACCGGGTTTTATTATTGTAAGGTCCTTTATCCTTTTCCAATTCGTGCCAAACCGACTTCATTTTGGCGAGTTATAGAGAATTATAGCGTCTGGGATTTTTCGACTCAGCCAAGACTAGATACGGTCAAGATTAACCGGTGATCAAATGACCCAACCCCATGAAACCTGGCCAAAATCAAATTTTGCTCGACAACTCGAAATCCATGCACATTTCCTCGACCACGAAAGAAATTTTTCTAGGCAAATCAATGATTTCGAACAACTTTCATTCAATGGGTTTTTGCTAAATCGGAAGTACAAGACCACCCGGTGACCAAAGATGACCCAACCCGATGAAAGTTAGCCAAAATCACATCTTGCTCGGTAACTCGAAATCCGTGCACATTTTATGGATCACGAAGGAAAACTTACAGGAAAATCAATGATTTCGAGCAACTTTCGTTCAATGGGTTTTCGGTAATTCGGAAGTACAGGATCGCCCGGTGACCAAAGATGACACAACGCGGTGAAAGTTAGCCAAAATCGCATTTTGCTCGGTAACTCGAAATCCGTGCACATTTTCTCGATCATGAAAGAAATTTTGCCGTGTAAATCAAGGTTTCCGAGCAGCTTTCATTCAATGGTTTTTGCTAATTCGGAAGTACAAGACAACCCGGTGACCAATGACGACCCAACCCGATGAAAGTTAGCCAAAATCACATCTTGATCGGTAACTCGAAATCCGTGCACATTTTCTCGATCACGAAAGAAAATTTACCAGGTAAATCAATGATTTCGAGCAGGTAAATCAATGATTTCGAGCAACTTTCATTGAATGGGTTTTTGCCAATTCGAAAGTTAAAGTTCGGTAGTGTGTGTGTACAAGTGTCGAAGCTGCGGTCCCCGGGTAATTACGGACCAAAAACAAATTTTTTTTATTGAAACATACATTATTCGTGTTAGTAAAGAGCCACGCAAAATTTCGTCAAAATCCGACTTAATTTGAGGGAGTTATGGACGTTTTTGCAAAAATTATGCATCCTGGGGGAAATCAATGTCTGTTCCTGTCACCAAGCTCTTTGTGCAATATGTAAATATAGGGTTGGGGTGGGAGTGACGCCCCACAGGCGCCCCGAAGGTGGTCGGGCGACCAGCGACGTCGAGGCTGTTACGACCAAGGGCAAGCCAAGGAGGCAAGGCCATCGGCCAAGCTCACAGGTGATATCCAAGTCGTGATTTGCGTTTGCTTGGTGAAACCAGATCGCGACCAGCCACTCCTCGACGAGATTCTCGCAACCGACCCATTTTCACCGATGAAAAACCTGATCGCGACCAAAATTGCCCCACGTCGTGCTAGTTGCAAAAAATTATGCATCCAATGGGAAATCAATGTCTGTTCCTGTCACCAAGCTCTTTGTGCAATATGTATATATAGGGGGGACCATGGAGACCGAAGCCACCAGCGAGCATCGAAAAGGCAAGCCCCAAGACCCATGAAGGAATCCCACCCCCCAACACGTTGCCTTGATTGCTCGAACGACTACCCAAAAACTAGCCCTGTTTCCTTGATTCCTCGAACATGTTGCCTTAATTTGTCGAATGATGACCTGATGACTAGCATTGTTGCCTTGATTTGTCGAACGACGGCCTTGAAACTAGCCCTGTTGCCTTGTTTCCTTGAACTTGTTGCTTTGATTTATTGAATGATGCCCTGATGACTAGCATTGTTGCCTTGATTTGTCGAACGACGACCTTGAAACTAGCCGTGTTGCCTTGTTTCCTTGAACTTGTTGCCTTGATTTTTTGAATGATGACCTGAAAACTAGCCTCTTGGAGAATCGGGGAGCCATCCACGTTGCCTTGATTTCTCGAATGACGACCCAAAAGCTAGCCTTGTTGCCTTGATTCCTCGAACATGTTGCCTTAATTTTGTCGAATGATGACCTGATGACTAGCATTGTTCCCTAGATTTTTTGAACGACGACCTTGAAACTAGCCCTATTGCCTTGAGCTTGTTGCCTTGATTTTTTGAAGGATGACCTGAAGACTAGCCTCTTGGAGAACTGGGGAGCTATCCACATTGCCTTGAGGTATATATTGGGGGGACCATAGACACGAAAAAACCACCGAGCACCAATAAGGCAAGCCCCAAGACCCATGAAAGAAGCCCACCCCCAACATGTTACCTTGGTTGCTCGAACGACGACCGGAAAACATGCCATGTTGCCTTGATTACTCGAACTTGTTGCATTAATTTTTCGAACGATGACCTGGTGACAAGCCCTGCTGCCTAGATTTGTCGAACGATGGCCTTGAAAGATGCGTCCCCCAACACGTTGCCTTGTTAACTAGTTCCATGTTGCCTTGATTTGTCCAACACGTTGCCTTGATATGCCAAACGATGTCCTGAAAACTAGCCCCGTTCCCATTATTTCTTGAACGACGACCTGGAAACTAGCCTCGTTACCTTGATTGCTGGAACACGTTGCCTTGTTATCTCTAACGACGACCTGGAAACTTGCATCGTTGCCCTGAATACTCGAACACGTTGCCTTGAAAACATGCCATGATGACCTCAAAACTAGCCTCGCTGCCTTGATTTCTTGAACGATGACTGGAAAACTAGCCACGGTGCCTTGATTTCCCCCGACGTCGTGCGCATACTAAAAAATATGCATCCTCGGGGAAATCAGTGTCTGTTGCTTTGATTTCTTGAACATGTTGGCTTGATTTTTAGAATGATGACCTGAAAACTAGCCTTGCGGCCTTGAATTCTAGGACATGTTGTCTTGATATCTCAAACGGAAGCCTGATTGCTATCCCCATTGCCTTGATGTATATATAGGGGGACCATGGCGACGAAGCCACCATCGAGCACCGACAAGGCAAGCCCAATGAACCGTGAACGAAGCCCACCCCAACATGTTGCCTTGTTTGCTCGAACGACGACGTGAAAACTAGCCTTGTTGCCTTGATATCTCGAATGACGAGCGGAGAGCAATGCCCATTGCCTAGATTTTTCGAACGAAGACCTGAAAAGCTAGCCATGTTGCCTTGATATCTCGAACCTGATGGCTTGGTTTTTCGAATGAAGGACTTAAAATTTGCCCCGTTGCCTTGATTTCACGAACGATGCTTCGGTTTAAGAAAAATGTTGGCGGACTTTTTCGGACGACGGCTGAAGGCTGGCGTGTTGCCTTGATCTGACGAACGGTGTCCTAAAATCTTCCCTCGTTGCCATGACTTTTAAAACATGTTGTCTTGATTTTCTTAAACAACAACCTTAAAACTATCCCCGATGCCTTGATTTACGGAACGAAGACAAGAAAACTAGCCTTGTTGCCTTGAAACCTCGAACATGTTTCCTTGGTTTTTCGACCGACTAACTGAAAACCAGCACCGTTGCCTAGATTTATGGAACGCCTTTGATTTCTACAACATGTTGTCCGTGTTTCTCGAACGACGACCTGAACGCTTGGATTTTTTATTGAACGACGGCCTGAAAACAAGCCTTGTTGCCTTGATTACTCGAACATGTTGCCTTGAATTATCAAACTACGACCCGAAAACTACCCCCGTAGCCTTTTTATTTCTCGAACGATTCTTTGATTTCTAGAACATGTTGCCTTGTTTTCTCGAAAGTCGACCCGAAAGCAAGCCATACGAGGACCTAAAAGCAAGCCATGTGGCCTTTTGATATTTTGAAAATGTTGTCTATGTTTATCGAATGACGACCTGAAAAACTGGCCGTGTTGCATTGATTCCTTGAACGATGAGCTTAAAACGAGCCACGTTGCCTTGATAAAGGGCCGAGGAAGCAAGACCTCATCCTAAAAAACGATACATGCAAGCTAAAGGATCAAACGAAGAACGCCGTGACCCATTAACGACCCCGATCTATATGTTAGTTGGCTAAGGTGCATTCTAAATCCTTTATTATTGATGCGTTTGAGTGTATGTCGATAGTAGTTGTAAATTACAGATCCAATAGTGCAGTTTGTATCTTGTACGGAGAAATTCTTTCATTTACGAAACCGAAACAAGCATAAGAAAATGAAACAACATGAACTCCTTAGAAAAGCACCCATGCATTGGGGTTCGAATACAACCAAACACCGTCGAAGTCACTATACACGATGCATGCCCATATTAAATGAGTATATGTTGCTCTTTGGACATTTTTGACGTTTTATGAGAAAACAAAGTATAATTGGTGGCCCTAGTAAGCGCAAGTCACCGGCTTAGGTTGTTATGTATTTTTATCGGAGGTTGCGTCACCGTTGTTGGTGAATTACGGCCCGGTCACCGGGTTTTATTATTGTAAGGTCCTTTATCCTTGTCCAATTCGTGCCAAACCGACTTCATTTTGGCGAGTTATAGAGAATTATAGCGTCTGGGATTTTTCGACTCGGCCAAGACTAGATACGGTCAAGATTAACCGGTGATCAGATGACCCAACCCCATGAAACCTGGCCAAAATCAAATTTTGCTCGACAACTCGAAATCCATGCACATTTCCCCGACCACGAAAGAAATTTTTCTAGGCAAATCAATGATTTCGAACAACTTTCATTCAATGGGTTTTTGCTAAATCGGAAGTACAAGACCACCCGGTGACCAAAGATGACCCAACCCGATGAAAGTTAGCCAAAATCACATCTTGCTCGGTAACTCGAAATCCGTGCACATTTTATGGATCACGAAGGAAAACTTACCAGGAAAATCAATGATTTCGAGCAACTTTCGTTCAATGGGTTTTCGGTAATTCGGAAGTACAGGATCGCCCGGTGACCAAAGATGACACAACGCGGTGTAAATCAAGGTTTCCGAGCAGCTTTCATTCAATGGGTTTTTGCTAATTCGGAAGTACAAGACCACCCGGTAATTACGGACCAAAAACAAATTTTTTTATTGAAACATACATTATTCGTGTTAATAAAGAGCCACGCAAAATTTCGTCAAAATCCGACTTAATTTGAGGGAGTTATGGACGTTTTTGCAAAAATTATGCATCCTGGGGGAAATCAATGTCTGTTCCTGTCACCAAGCTCTTTGTGCAATATGTATATATAGGGGAGGGGTGGGAGTGACGCCCCACAGGCGCCCCGAAGGTGGGCGGGCGACCAGCGACGTCGAGGCTGTTACGACCAAGGGCAAGCCAAGGAGGCAAGGCCATCGGCCAAGCTCACCGGTGATATCCAAGTCGTGATTTGCGTTTGCTTGGAGAAACCAGATCGCGAACAGCCACTCCTCGACGAGATTCTCGCAACCGACCCATTTTCACCGATGAAAAACCTGATCGCGATCAAAATTGCCCCACGTCGTGCTAGTTGCAAAAAATTATGCATCCAATGGGAAATCAATGTCTGTTCCTGTCACCAAGCTCTTTGTGCAATACGTATATATAGGGGGGGACCATGGAGACCGAAGCCACCAGCGAGCATCGAAAAGGCAAGCCCCAAGACCCGTGAAGGAATCCCACCCCCCAACACGTTGCCTTGATTGCTCGAACGACGACCCAAAAACTAGCCCTGTTGCCTTGATTCCTCGAACATGTTGCCTTAATTTGTCGAACGATGACCTGATGACTAGCATTGTTGCCTTGATTTGTCGAACGACGGCCTTGAAACTAGCCCTGTTGCCTTGTTACCTTGAACTTGTTGCCTTGATTTTTTGAATGATGCCCTGATGACTAGCATTGTTGCCTTGATTTGTCGAACGACGACCTTGAAACTAGCCGTGTTGCCTTGTTTCCTTGAACTTGTTGCCTTGATTTTTTGAATGATGACCTGAAAACTAGACTCTTGCAGAATCGGGGAGCCATCCGCGTTGCCTTGATTGCTCGAATGACGACCCAAAAGCTAGCCTTGTTGCCTTGATTCCTCGAACATGTTGCCTTAATTTTGTCGAACGATGACCTGATGACTAGCATTGTTCCCTAGATTTTTTGAACGACGACCTTGAAACTAGCCCTATTGCCTTGAGCTTGTTGCCTTGATTTTTTGAATGATGACCTGAAGACTAGCCTCTTGGAGAACTGGGGAGCTATCCACATTGCCTTGAGATATATATTGGGGGGGACCATAGAGACGAAGAAACCACCGAGCACCGATAAGGCAAGCCCCAAGACCCATGAAAGAATCCCACCCCCAACATGTTACCTTGGTTGCTCGAACGACGACCGGAAAACATGCCATGTTGCCTTGATTACTCGAACTTGTTGCATTAATTTTTCGAACGATGACCTGGTGACAAGCCCTGCTGCCTAGATTTGTCGAACGATGGCCTTGAAAGATGCCTCCCCCAACACGTTGCCTTGTTAACTAGTTCCATGTTTCCTTGATTTGTCCAACATGTTGCCTTGATATGTCGAACGATGTCCTGAAAACTAGCCCCGTTCCCTTTATTTCTTGAACGACGACCTGGAAACTAGCCTCGTTACCTTGATTGCTGGAACACGTTGCCTTGTTATCTCTAACGACGACCTGGAAACTTGCATCGTTGCCCTGAATACTCGAACACGTTGCCTTGAAAACATGCCATGATGACCTCAAAACTAGCCTCGCTGCCTTGATTTCTTGAACGATGACCGGAAAACTAGCCACGGTGCCTTGATTTCCCCCGACGTCGTGCGCATACTAAAAAATATGCATCCTCGGGGAAATCAGTGCCTGTTGCCTTGATTTCTTGAACATGTTGGGTTGATTTTTAGAACGATGACCTGAAAACTAGCCTTGCGGCCTTGAATTCTAGGACATGTTGTCTTGATATCTCAAACGGAAGCCTGATTGCTATCCCCATTGCCTTGATGTATATATAGGGGGACCATGGCGACGAAGCCACCATCGAGCACCGACAAGGCAAGCCCAATGAACCGTGAACGAAGCCCACCCCAACATGTTGCCTTGTTTGCTCGAACGACAACGTGAAAACCAGCCTTGTTGCCTTGATTATTCGAACTTGTTGCTTAGATATATTGAACGATGACCTTGAAACTAGGCCTGTTGCCTTTATTGTTGTTGCCTTGATTTTTAGAATGATGACCTGAAAACTAGCCTTGTGGCCTTGGTTTCTAGAACATGATGTCTTGGTATCTCGAATGACGAGCGGAGAGCAATGCCCATTGCCTAGATTTTTCGAACGAAGACCTGAAAAGCTAGCCATGTTGCCTTGATATCTCGAACCTGATGGCTTGGTTTTTCGAATGAAGGACTTAAAATTTGCCCCGTTGCCTTGATTTCACGAACGATGCTTCGGTTTAAGTAAAATGTTGGCGGCCGTTTTCGGACGACGGCTGAAGGCTGGCGTGTTGCCTTGATCTGACGAACGGTGTCCTAAAATCTTCCCTCGTTGCCATGACTTTTAAAACATGTTGTCTTGATTTTCTTAAACAACAACCTTAAAACTATCCCCGATGCCTTCATTTACGGAACGAAGACAAGAAAACTAGCCTTGTTGCCTTGAAACCTCGAACATGTTTCCTTGGTTTTTCGACCGACTAACTGAAAATCAGCACCGTTGCCTAGATTTTTGAAACGCCTTTGATTTCTACAACATGTTGTCCGTGTTTCTCGAACGACGACCTGAACGCTTGGATTTTTTATTGAACGACGGCCTGAAAACAAGCCTTGTTGCCTTGATTACTCTAACATGTTGCCTTGAATTATCAAACTTCGACCCGAAAACTACCCCCGTAGCCTTTTTATTTCACAAACGATTTTTTGATTTCTAGAACATGTTGCCTTGTTTTCCCGAAAGACGACCCGAAAGCAAGCCATACGAGGACCTAAAAGCAAGCCATGTGGCCTTTTGATATTTTGAAAAGGTTGTCTTTGTTTATCGAATGGCGACCTGAAAAATTGGCCGTGTTGCATTGATTCCTTGAACGATGAGCTTAAAGCGAGCCACGTTGCCTTGATAAAGGGCCGAGGAAGCAAGACCTCATCCTAAAAAACGATACATGCAAGCTAAAGGATCAAACGAAGAACGCCATGACCCATTAACGACCCCGATCTATATGTTAGTTGGCTAAGGTGCATTCTAAATCCCTTATTATTGATGCATTTGAGGGTATGTCGATAGTAGTTGTAAATTACAGATCCAATAGTGCAGTTTGTATCTTGTACGGAGAAATTCTTTCATTTACGAAACCGAAACAAGCATAAGAAAATGAAACAACATGAACTCCTTAGGAAAGCACCCATGCATTGGGGTTCGAATACAACCAAACACCGTCGAAGTCACTATACACGATGCATGCCCATATTAAATGAGTATATGTTGCTCTTTGGACATTTTTGACGTCTTATGAGAAAACAAAGTATAATTGGATCACGAAGGAAAACTTACCAGGAAAATCAATGATTTCGAGAAACTTTCGTTCAATGGGTTTTCGGTAATTCGGAAGTACAGGATCGCCCGGTGACCAAAGATGACACAACACGGTGTAAATCAAGGTTTCCGAGCAGCTTTCATTCAATGGGTTTTTGCTAATTCGGAAGTACAAGACCACCCGGTAATTACGGACCAAAAACAAATTTTTTTTATTGAAACATACATTATTCGTGTTAATAAAGAGCCACGCAAAATTTCGTCAAAATCCGACTTAATTTGAGGGAGTTATGGACGTTTTTGCAAAAATTATGCATCCTGGGGGAAATCAATGTCTGTTCCTGTCACCAAGCTCTTTGTGCAATATGTATATATAGGGGAGGCGTGGGAGTGACGCCCCACAGGCGCCCCGAAGGTGGGCGGGCGACCAGCGACGTCGAGGCTGTTACGACCAAGGGCAAGCCAAGGAGGCAAGGCCATCGGCCAAGCTCACCGGTGATATCCAAGTCGTGATTTGCGTTTGCTTGGTGAAACCAGATCGCGAACAGCCACTCCTCGACGAGATTCTCGCAACCGACCCATTTTCACCGATGAAAAACCTGATCGCGACCAAAATTGCCCCACGTCGTGCTAGTTGCAAAAAATTATGCATCCAATGGGAAATCAATGTCTGTTCCTGTCACCAAGCTCTTTGTGCAATACGTATATATAGGGGGGGACCATGGAGACCGAAGCCACCAGCGAGCATCGAAAAGCCAAGCCCCAAGACCCGTGAAGGAATCCCACCCGCCAACATGTTGCCTTGATTGCTCGAACGACGACCCAAAAACTAGCCCTGTTGCCTTGATTCCTCGAACATGTTGCCTTAATTTGTCGAACGATGACCTGATGACTAGCATTGTTGCCTTGATTTGTCGAACGACGGCCTTGAAACTAGCCCTGTTGCCTTGTTACCTTGAACTTGTTGCCTTGATTTTTTGAATGATGCCCTGATGACTAGCATTGTTGCCTTGATTTGTCGAACGACGACCTTGAAACTAGCCGTGTTGCCTTGTTTCCTTGAACTTGTTGCCTTGATTTTTTGAATGATGACCTGAAAACTAGCCTCTTGGAGAATCGGGGAGCCATCCGTGTTGCCTTGATTGCTCGAATGACGACCCAAAAGATAGCCTTGTTGCCTTGATTCCTCGAACATGTTGCCTTAATTTTGTCGAACGATAACCTGATGACTAGCATTGTTCCCTAGATTTTTTGAACGACGACCTTGAAACTAGCCCTATTGCCTTGAGCTTGTTGCCTTGATTTTTTGAATGATGACCTAAAGACTAGCCTCTTGGAGAACTGGGGAGCTATCCACATCGCCTTGAGGTATATATTGGGGGGACCATAGAGACGAAGAAACCACCGAGCATCGATAAGGCAAGCCCCAAGACCCATGAAAGAAGCCCACCCCCAACATGTTACCTTGGTTGCTCGAACGACGACCGGAAAACATGCCATGTTGCCTTGATAACTCGAACTTGTTGCATTAATTTTTCGAACGATGACCTGGTGATAAGCCCTGCTGCCTAGATTTGTCGAACGATGGCCTTGAAAGATGCCTCCCCCAACACGTTGTCTTGTTAACTTCCTTGTTGCCTTGATTTGTCCAACACGTTGCCTTGATATGTCGAACGATGTCCTGAAAACTAGCCCCGTTCCCTTTATTTCTTGAACGACGACCTGGAAACTAGCCTCGTTACCTTGATTGCTGGAACATGTTGCCTTGTTATCTCTAACGACGAGCTCGAAACTTGCATCGTTGCCCTGAATACTCGAACATGTTGCCTTGAAAACATGCCATGATGACCTCAAAACTAGCCTCGCTGCCTTGATTTCTTGAACGATGACCGGAAAACTAGCCACGGTGCCTTGATTTCCCGCGACATCGTGCGCATACTAAAAAATATGCATCCTCGGGGAAATCAGTGTCTGTTGCCTTTATTTCTTGAACATGTTGGCTTGATTTTTAGAACGATGACCTGAAAACTAGCCTTGCGGCCTTGAATTCTTGGACATGTTGTCTTGATATCTCAAACGGAAGCCTGATTGCTATGCCCATTGCCTTGATGTATATATAGGGGGACCATGGCGACGAAGCCACCATCAAGCACCGACAAGGCAAGCCCAATGAACCGTGAACGAAGCCCACCCCAACATGTTGCCTTGTTTGCTCGAACGACGACGTGAAAACTAGCCTTGTTGCCTTGATTATTCGAACTTGTTGCTTAGATATATTGAACGATGACCTTGAAACTAGGCCTGTTGCCTTTATTGTTGTTGCCTTGATTTTTAGAATGATGACCTGAAAACTAGCCTTGTGGCCTTGGTTTCTAGAACATGATGTCTTGGTATCTCGAATGACGAGCGGAGAGCAATGCCCATTGCCTTGATTTTTCGAACGAAGACCTGAAAAACTAGCCATGTTGCCTTGATATCTCGAACCCGATGGCTTGGTTTTTCGAATGAAGGACTTAAAATTTGCCCCGTTGCCTTGATTTCACGAACGATGCTTCGGTTTAAGTAAAATGTTGGCGGCCTTTTTCGGACGACGGCTGAAGGCTGGCATGTTGCCTTGATCTGACGAACGGTGTCCTAAAATCTTCCCTCGTTGCCATGACTTTTAAAACATGTTGTCTTGATTTTCTTAAACAACAACCTTAAAACTATCCCCGATGCCTTGATTTACGGAACGAAGACAAGAAAACTAGCCTTGTTGCCTTGAAACCTCGAACATGTTTCCTTGGTTTTTCGACCGACTAACTGAAAACCAGCACCGTTGCCTAGATTTATGGAACGCCTTTGATTTCTACAACATGTTGTCCGTGTTTCTCGAACGACGAGCTGAACGCTTGGATTTTTTATTGAACGACGGCCTGAAAGCAAGCCTTGTTGCCTTGATTACTCGAACATGTTGCCTTGAATTATCAAACTACGACCCGAAAACTACCCCCGTAGCCTTTTTATTTCTCGAACGATTCTTTGATTTCTAGAACATGTTGCCTTGTTTTCTCGAAAGACGACCCGAAAGTATGCCATACGAGGACCTAAAAGCAAGCCATGTGGCCTTTTGATATTTTGAAAATGTTGTCTTTGTTTATCGAATGGCGACCTGAAAAACTGGCCGTGTTGCATTGATTCCTTGAACGATGAGCTTAAAACGAGCCACGTTGCCTTGATAAAGGGCCGAGGAAGCAAGACCTCATCCTAAAAAACGATACATGCAAGCTAAAGGATCAAACGAAGAACGCCATGACCCATTAACGACCCCGATCTATATGTTAGTTGGCTAAGGTGCATTCTAAATCCCTTATTATTGATGCATTTGAGGGTATGTCGATAGTAGTTGTAAATTATAGATCCAATAGTGCAGTTTGTATCTTGTACGGAGAAATTCTTTCATTTACGAAACCGAAACAAGCATAAGAAAATGAAACAACATGAACTCCTTAGAAAAGCACCCATGCATTGGGGTTCGAATACAACCAAACACCGTCGAAGTCACTATACACGATGCATGCCCATATTAAATGAGTATATGTTGCTCATTGGACATTTTTGACGTCTTATGAGAAAACAAAGTATAGTTGGTGGCCCTAGTAAGTGCAAGTCATCGGCTTAGCTTGTAATGTGTTTTTATCGGAGGTTGCGTCACTGTTGTTGGTGAATTACGGCCCGGTCACCGGGTTTTATTATTGTAAGGTCCTTTATCCTTGTCCAATTCGTGCCAAAACCGACTTCATTTTGGCGAGTTAAAGAGAATTATAGCGTCTGGGATTTTTCGACTAGGCCAAGACTAGATACGGTCAAGATTAACCGGTGATCAGATGACCCAACCCCATGAAACCTGGCCAAAATCAAATTTTGCTCGACAACTCGAAATCCATGCACATTTCCTCGACCATGAAAGAAATTTTTCTAGGCAAATCAATGATTTCGAACAACTTTCATTCAATGGGTTTTTGCTAAATCGGAAGTACAAGACCACCCGGTGACCAAAGATGACCCAACCTGATGAAAGTTAGCCAAAATCACATCTTGCTCGGTAACTCAAAATCCGTGCACATTTTATGGATCACGAAGGAAAACTTACTAGGTAAATCAATGATTTCGAGCAACTTTCGTTCAATGGGTTTTCGGTAATTCGGAAGTACAGGATCGCCCGGTGACCAAAGATGACACAACGCGGTGAAAGTTAGCCAAAATCGCATTTTGCTCGGTAACTCGAAATCCGTGCACATTTTCTCGATCATGAAAGAAATTTTGTCGTGTAAATCAAGGTTTCCGAGCAGCTTTCATTCAATGGGTTTTTGCTAATTCGGAAGTACAAGACAACCCGGTGACCAATGACGACCCAACCCGATGAAATTTAGCCAAAATCACATCTTAATCGGTAACTCGAAATCTGTGCACACTTTCTCGATCACGAAAGAAAATTTACCAGGTAAATCAATGATTTCGAGCAACTTTCATTGAATGGGTTTTTGCCAATTCGAAAGTTAAAGTTCGGTAGTGTGTGTGTACAAGTGTCGAAGCTGCGGTCCCCGGGTAATTACGGACCAAAAACAAATTTTTTTTATTGAAACATACATTATTCGTGTTAATAAAGAGCCACGCAAAATTTCGTCAAAATCCGACTTAATTTGAGGGAGTTATGGACGTTTTTGCAAAAATTATGCATCCTGGGGGAAATCAATGTCTGTTCCTGTCACCAAGCTCTTTGTGCAATATGTATATACCGGGGAGGGGTGGGAGTGACGCCCCACAGGCGCCCCGAAGGTGGGCGGGCGACGAGCGACGTCGAGGCTGTTACGACCAAGGGCAAGCCAAGGAGGCAAGGCCATCGGCCAAGCTCACCGGTGATATCCAAGTCGTGATTTGCGTTTGCTTGGTGAAACCAGATCGCGAACAGCCACTCCTCGACGAGATTCTCGCAACCGACCCATTTTCACCAATGAAAAACCTGATCGCGACCAAAATTGCCCCACGTCGTGCTAGTTGCAAAAAATTATGCATCCAATGGGAAATCAATGTCTGTTCCTGTCACCAAGCTCTTTGTGCAATATGTATATATAGGGGGACCATGGAGACCGAAGCCACCAACGAGCATCGAAAAGGCAAGCCCCAAGACCCATGAAGGAATCCCACCCCCCCAACACGTTGCCTTGATTGCTCGAACGACGACCCAAAAACTAGCCCTGTTGCCTTGATTCCTCGAACATGTTGCCTTAATTTGTCGAACGATGACCTGATGACTAGCATTGTTGCCTTGATTTGTCGAACGACGGCCTTGAAACTAGCCCTGTTGCCTTGTTTCCTTGAACTTGTTGCATTGATTTTTTGAATGATGCCCTGATGACTAGCATTGTTGCCTTGATTTGTCGAACGACGACCTTGAAACTAGCCGTGTTGCCTTGTTTCCTTGAACTTGTTGCCTTGATTTTTTGAATGATGACCTGAAAACTAGCCTCTTGGAGAATCGGGGAGCCATCCGCGTTGCCTTGATTGCTCGAATGACGACCCAAAAGCTAGCCTTGTTTCCTTGATTCCTCGAACATGTTGCCTTAATTTTGTCGAACGATGACCTGATGACTAGCATTGTTCCCTAGATTTTTTGTACGACGACCTTGAAACTAGCCCTATTGCCTTGAGCTTGTTGCCTTGATTTTTTGAACGATGACCTGAAGACTAGCCTCTTGGAGAACTGGGGAGCTATCCACATTGCCTTGAGGTATATATTGGGGGGACCATAGACACGAAAAAACCACCGAGCACCGATAAGGCAAGCCCCAAGACCCATGAAAGAAGCCCACCCCCAACATGTTACCTTGGTTGCTCGAACGACGACCGGAAAACATGCCATGTTGCCTTGATTACTCGAACTTGTTGCATTAATTTTTCGAACGATGACCTGGTGACAAGCCCTGCTGCCTAGATTTGTCGAACGATGGCCTTGAAAGATGCCTCCCCCAACACGTTGCATTGTTAACTAGTTCCATGTTACCTTGATTTGTCCAACACGTTGCCTTGATATGTCGAACGATGTCCTGAAAACTAGCCCCGTTCCCTTTATTTCTTGAACGACGACCTGGAAACTAGCCTCGTTACCTTGATTGCTGGAACACGTTGCCTTGTTATCTCTAACGACGACCTGGAAACTTGCATCGTTGCCATGAATACTCGAACACGTTGCCTTGAAAACATGCCATGATGACCTCAAAACGAGCCTCGCTGCCTTGATTTCTTGAACGATGACCGGAAAACTAGCCATGGTGCCTTGATTTCCCCCGACGTCGTGCGCATACTAAAAAATATGCATCCTCGGGGAAATCAGTGTTTGTTGCCTTGATTTCTTGAACATGTTGACTTGATTTTTAAAACGATGACCTGAAAACTAGCCTTGCGGCCTTGAATTCTACGACATGTTGTCTTGATATCTCAAACGGAAGCCTGATTGCTATCCCCATTGCCTTGATGTATATATAGGGGGACCATGGCGACGAAGCCACCATCGAGCACCGACAAGGCAAGCCCAATGAACCGTGAACGAAGCCCACCCCAACATGTTGCCTTGTTTGCTCGAACGACGACGTGAAAACTAGCCTTGTTGCCTTGATTATTCGAACTTGTTGCTTAGATATATTGAACGATGACCTTGAAACTAGGCCTGTTGCCTTTATTGTTGTTGCCTTGATTTTTAGAATGATGACCTAAAAACTAGCCTTGTGGCCTTGGTTTCTAGAACATGATGTCTTGGTATCTCGAATGACAAGCGGAGAGCAATGCCCATTGCCTAGATTTTTCGAACGAAGACCTGAAAAGCTAGCCATGTTGCCTTGATATCTCGAACGTGATGGCTTGGTTTTTCGAATGAAGGACTTAAAATTTGCCCCGTTGCCTTGATTTCACGAACGATGCTTCGGTTTAAGTAAAATGTTGGCGGCCTTTTTCGGACGATGGCTGAAGGCTGGCGTGTTGCCTTGATCTGACGAACGGTGTCCTAAAATCTTCCCTCGTTGCCATGACTTTTAAAACATGTTGTCTTGATTTTCTTAAACAACAACCTTAAAACTATCCCCGATGCCTTGATTTACGGAATGAAGACAAGAAAACTAGCCTTGTTGCCTTGAAACCTCGAACATGTTTCCTTGGTTTTTCGACCGACTAACTGAAAACCAGCACCGTTGCCTAGATTTATGGAACGCCTTTGATTTCTACAACATGTTGTCCGTGTTTCTCGAACGACGACCTGAACGCTTGGATTTTTTATTGAACGACGGCCTGAAAACAAGCCTTGTTGCCTTGATTACTCGAACATGTTGCCTTGAATTATCAAACTACGACCCGAAAACTACCCCCGTAGCCTTTTTATTTCTCGAACGATTCTTTGATTTCTAGAACATGTTGCCTTGTTTTCTCGAAAGACGACCCGAAAGTATGCCATACGAGGACCTAAAAGCAAGCCATGTGGCCTTTTGATATTTTGAAAATGTTGTCTTTGTTTATCGAATGGCGACCTGAAAAACTGGCCGTGTTGCATTGATTCCTTGAACGATGAGCTTAAAACGAGCCACGTTGCCTTGATAAAGGGCCGAGGAAGCAAGACCTCATCCTAAAAAACGATACATGCAAGCTAAAGGATCAAACGAAGAACGCCATGACCCATTAACGACCCCGATCTATATGTTAGTTGGCTAAGGTGCATTCTAAATCCCTTATTATTGATGCATTTGAGGGTATGTCGATAGTAGTTGTAAATTACAGATCCAATAGTGCAGTTTGTATCTTGTACGAAGAAATTCTTCCATTTACGAAACCGAAACAAGCATAAGAAAATGAAACAACATGAACTCCTTAGAAAAGCACCCATGCATTGGGGTTCGAATAAAACCAAACACCGTCGAAGTCAGTATACACGATGCATGCCCATATTAAATGAGTATATGTTGCTCTTTGGACATTTTTGACGTCTTATGAGAAAACAAAGTATAATTGGTGGCCCTAGTAAGCGCAAGTCATCGGCTTAGGTTGTTATGTGTTTTTATCGGAGGTTGCGTCACCGTTGTTGGTGAATTACGGCCCGGTCACCGGGTTTTATTATTGTAAGGTCCTTTATCCTTGTCCAATTCGTGCCAAACCGACTTCATTTTGGCGAGTTATAGAGAATTATAGCGTCTGGGATTTTTCGACTCGGCCAAGACTAGATACGGTTAAGATTAACCGGTGATCAGATGACCCAACCCCATGAAACCTGGCCAAAATCAAATTTTGCTCGACAACTCGAAATCCATGCACATTTCCTCGACCACGAAAAGAAATTTTTCTAGGCAAATCAATGATTTCGAACAACTTTCATTCAATGGGTTTTTGCTAAATCGGAAGTACAAGACCACCCGGTGACCAAAGATGACCCAACCCGATGAAAGTTAGCCAAAATCACATCTTGCTCGGTAACTCAAAATCCGTGCTCATTTATGGATCATGAAGGAAAACTTACCAGGAAAATCAATGATTTCGAGCAACTTTCGTTCAATGGGTATTCGGTAATTCGGAAGTACAGGATCGCCCGGTGACCAAAGATGACACAACGCGGTGAAAGTTAGCCAAAATCGCATTTTGCTCGGTAACTTGAAATCTGTGCACATTTTCTCGATCATGAAAGAAATTTTGCCGTGTAAATCAAGGTTTCCGAGCAGCTTTCATTCAATGGGTTTTTGCTAATTCGGAAGTACAAGACCACCCGGTGACCAATGACGACCCAACCCGATGAAAGTTAGCCAAAATCACATCTTGATCGGTAACTCGAAATCCGTGCACATTTTCTCGATCACGAAAGAAAATTTACCAGGTAAATCAATGATTTCGAGCAACTTTCATTGAATGGGTTTTTGCCAATTCGAAAGTTAAAGTTCGGTAGTGTGTGTGTACAAGTGTCGAAGCTGCGGTCCCCGGGTAATTACGGACCAAAAACAAATTTTTTTTTATTGAAACATACATTATTCGTGTTAATAAAGAGCCACGCAAAATTTCGTCAAAATCCGACTTAATTTGAGGGAGTTATGGACGTTTTTGCAAAAATTATGCATCCTGGGGGAAGTCAATGTCTGTTCCTGTCACCAAGCTCTTTGTGCAATACGTATATAGTATATATAGGGGAGGGGTGGGAGTGACGCCCCACAGGCGCCCCGAAGGTGGGCGGGCGACCAGCGACGTCGAGGCTGTTACGACCAAGGGCAAGCCAAGGAGGCAAGGCCATCGGCCAAGCTCACCGGTGATATCCAAGTCGTGATTTGCGTTTGCTTGGTGAAACCAGATCGCGACCAGCCACTCCTCGACGAGATTCTCGCAACCGACCCATTTTCACCGATGAAAAACCTGATCGCGACCAAAATTGCCCCACGTCGTGCTAGTTGCAAAAAATTATGCATCCAATGGGAAATCAATGTCTGTTCCTGTCACCAATCTCTTTGTGCAATATGTATATATAGGGGGGACCATGGAGACCGAAGCCACCAGCGAGCATCGAAAAGGCAAACCGCAAGACCCGTGAAGGAATCCCACCCCCCAACACGTTGCCTTGATTGCTCGAACGACGACCCAAAAACTAGCCTTGTTGCCTTGATTCCTCGAACATGTTGCCTTAATTTGTCGAACGATGACCTGATGACTAGCATTGTTGCCTTGATTTGTCGAACGACGGCCTTGAAACTAGCCCTGTTGCCTTGTTACCTTGAACTTGTTGCCTTATTTTTTGAATGATGCCCTGATGACTAGCATTGTTGCCTTGATTTGTCGAACGACGACCTTGAAACTAGCCGTGTTGCCTTGTTTCCTTGAACTTGTTGCCTTGATTTTTTGAATGATGACCTGAAAACTTGCCTCTTGGAGAATCGGGGAGCCATCCGCGTTGCCTTTATTGCTCGAATGACGACCCAAAAACTAGCCTTGTTGCCTTGATTCCTCGAACATGTTGCCTTAATTTTGTCGAACGATGACCTGATGACTAGCATTGTTCCCTAGATTTTTTGAACGACGACCTTGAAACTAGCCCTATTGCCTTGAGCTTGTTGCCTTGATTTTTTGAACGACGACCTGAAGACTAGCCTCTTGGAGAACTGGGGAGCTATCCACATTGCCTTGAGGTATATATAGGGGGGACCATAGAGACGAAGAAACCACCGAGCACCGATAAGGCAAGCCCCAAGACCCATGAAAGAAGCTCACCCCCAACATGTTACCTTGGTTGCTCGAACGACGACCGGAAAACATGCCACGTTGCCTTGATTACTCGAACTTGTTGCATTAATTTTTCGAACGATGACGTGGTGACAAGCCCTGCTGCCTAGATTTGTCGAACGATGGCCTTGAAAGATGCCTCCCCCAACACGTTGCCTTGTTAACTAGTTCCATGTTGCCTTGATTTGTCCAACACGTTGCCTTGATATGTCGAACGATGTCCTGAAAACTAGGCCCCTTCCCTTTATTTCTTGAACGACGACCTGGAAACTAGCCTCGTTACCTTGATTGCTGGAACACGTTGCCTTGTTATCTCTAACGACGACCCGGAAACTTGCATCGTTGCCCTGAATACTCGAACATGTTGCCTTGAAAACATGCCATGATGACCTCAAAACTAGCCTTGCTGCCTTGATTTCTTGAACGATGACCGGAAAACTAGCCACGGTGCCTTGATTTCCCCCGACGTCGTGCGCATACTAAAAAATATGCATCCTCGGGGAAACCAGTGTCTGTTGCCTTGATTTCTTGAACATGTTGGGTTGATTTTTAGAACGATGACCTGAAAACTAGCCTTGCGGCCTTGAATTCTAGGACATGTTGTCTTGATATCTCAAACGGAAGCCTGATTGCTATCCCCATAGCCTTGATGTATATATAGGGGGACCATGGCGACGAAGCCACCATCGAGCACCGACAAGGCAAGCCCAATGAACCGTGAACGAAGCCCACCCCAACATGTTGCCTTGTTTGCTCGAACGACGACGTGAAAACTAGCCTTGTTGCCTTGATTATTCGAACTTGTTGCTTAGATATATTGAACGATGACCTTGAAACTAGGCCTGTTGCCTTTATTGTTGTTGCCTTGATTTTTCGAACGAAGACCTGAAAAGCAAGCCATGTTGCCTTGATATCTCGAAGCCGATGGCTTGGTTTTTCGAATGAAGGACTTAAAATTTGCCCCGTTGCCTTGATTTCACTAACGATGCTTCGGTTTAAGTAAAATGTTGGCGGCCTTTTTCGGACGACGGCTGAAGGCTGGCGTGTTGCCTTGATCTGACGAATGGTGTCCTAAAATCTTCCCTCGTTGCCATGACTTTTAAAACATGTTGTCTTGATTTTCTTAAACAACAACCTTAAAACTATCCCTGATGCCTTGATTTACGGAATGAAGACAAGAAAACTAGCCTTGTTGCCTTGAAACCTCGAACATGTTTCCTTGGTTTTTCGACCGACTAACTGAAAATCAGCACCGTTGCCTAGATTTATGGAACCCCTTTGATTTCTACAACATGTTGTCCGTGTTTCTCGAACGACGACCTGAACTCTTGGATTTTTTATTGAACGACGGCCTGAAAACAAACCTTGTTGCCTTGATTACTAGAACATGTTGCCTTGAATTATCAAACTACGACCCGAAAACTACCCCCGTAGCCTTTTTATTTCTCGAACGATTCTTTGATTTCTAGAACATGTTGCCTCGTTTTCTCGAAAGACGACCCGAAAGCAAGCCATACGAGGACCTAAAAGCAAGCCATGTGGCCTTTTGATATTTTGAAAACGTTGTCTTTGTTTATCGAATGGCGACCTGAAAAACTGGCCGTGTTGCATTGATTCCTTGAACGATGAGCTTAAAACGAGCCACGTTGCCTTGATAAAGGGCCGAGGAAGCAAGACCTCATCCTACAAAACGATACATGCAAGCCAAAGGATCAAACGAAGAACGCCATGACCCATTAACGACCCCGATCTATATGTTAGTTGGCTAAGGTGCATTCTAAATCCCTTATTATTGATGCATTTGAGGGTATGTCGATAGTAGTTGTAAATTACAGATCCAATAGTGCAGTTTGTATCTTGTACGGAGAAATTCTTTCATTTACGAAAACGAAACAAGCATAAGAAAATGCAACAAAATGAACTCCTTAGAAAAGCACCATGCATTGGGGTTCGAATACAACCAAACACCGTCGAAGTCACTATACACGATGCATATCCATATTAAATGAGTATATGTTGCTCTTTGGACATTTTTGACGTCTTATGAGAAAACAAAGTATAATTGGTGGCCCTAGTAAGCGCAAGTCATCGGCTTAGGTTGTTATGTGTTTTTATCGGAGGTTGCGTCACCGTTGTTGGTGAATTACGGCCCGGTCACCGGGTTTTATTATTGTAAGGTCCTTTATCCTTGTCCAATTCGTGCCAAACCGACTTCATTTTGGCGAGTTATAGAGAATTATAGCGTCTGGGATTTTTCGACTCGGCCAAGACTAGATACGGTCAAGATTAACCGGTGATCAGATGACCCAACCCCATGAAACCTGGCCAAAATCAAATTTTGCTCGACAACTCGAAATCCATGCACATTTCCTCGACCACGAAAAGAAATTTTTCAAGGCAAATCAATGATTTCGAACAACTTTCATTCAATGGGTTTTTGCTAAATCGGAAGTACAAGACCACCCGGTGACCAAAGACGACCCGACCCGATGAAAGTTAGCCAAAATCACATCTTGCTCGGTAACTCGAAATCTGTGCACATTTTATGGATCACGAAGGAAAACTTACCAGGAAAATCAATGATTTCGAGCAACTTTCGTTCAATGGGTATTCGGTAATTCGGAAGTACAGGATCGCCCGGTGACCAAAGATGACACAACGCGGTGAAATTTAGCCAAAATCGCATTTTGCGCGGTAACTCGAAATCCGTGCACATTTTCTCGATCATGAAAGAAATTTTGCCGTGTAAATCAAGGTTTCCGAGCAGCTTTCATTCAATGGGTTTTTGCTAATTCGGAAGTACAAGACCACCCGGTGACCAATGACGACCCAACCCGATGAAAGTTAGCCAAAATCACATCTTGATCGGTAACTCGAAATCCATGCACATTTTCTCGATCACGAAAGAAAATTTACCAGGTAAATCAATGATTTCGAGCAACTTTCATTGAATGGGTTTTTGCCAATTCGAAAGTTAAAGTTCGGTAGTGTGTGTACAAGTGTCGAAGCTGCGGTCCCCGGGTAATTACGGACCAAAAACAAATTTTTTTTATTGAAACATACATTATTCGTGTTAATAAAGAGCCACGCAAAATTTCGTCAAAATCCGACTTAATTTGAGGGAGTTATGGACGTTTTTGCAAAAATTATGCATCCTGGGGGAAGTCAATGTCTGTTCCTGTCACCAAGCTCTTTGTGCAATATGTATATAGTATATATAGGGGAGGGGTGGGAGTGACGCCCCACAGGCGCCCCGAAGGTGGGCGGGCGACCAGCGACGTCGAGGCTGTTACGACCAAGGGCAAGCCAAGGAGGCAAGGCCATCGGCCAAGCTCACCGGTGATATCCAAGTCGTGATTTGCGTTTGCTTGGTGAAACCAGATCGCGACCAGCCACTCCTCGACGAGATTCTCGCAACCGACCCATTTTCACCAATGAAAAACCAGATCGCGACCAAAATTGCCCCACATCGTGCTAGTTGCAAAAAATTATGCATCCAATGGGAAATCAATGTCTGTTCCTGTCACCAAGCTCTTTGTGCAATATGTATATATAGGGGGGGACCATGGAGACCGAAGCCACCAGCGAGCATCGAAAAGGCAAGCCCCAAGACCCGTGAAGGAATCCCACCCCCCAACACGTTGCCTTGATTGCTCGAACGACGACCCAAAAACTAGCCCTGTTGCCTTGATTCCTCGAACATGTTGCCTTAATTTGTCGAACGATGACCTGATGACTAGCATTGTTGCCTTGATTTGTCGAACGACGGCCTTGAAACTAGCCCTGTTACCTTGAACTTGTTGCCTTGATTTTTTGAATGATGCCCTGATGACTAGCATTGTTGCCTTGATTTGTCGAACGACGACCTTGAAACTAGCCGTGTTGCCTTGTTTCCTTGAACTTGTTGCCTTGATTTTTTGAATGATGACCTGAAAACTAGCCTCTTGGAGAATCGGGGAGCCATCCGCGTTGCCTTTATTGCTCGAATGACGACCCAAAAACTAGCCTTGTTGCCTTGATTCCTCGAACATGTTGCCTTAATTTTGTCGAACGATGACCTGATGACTAGCATTGTTCCCTAGATTTTTTGAACGACGACCTTGAAACTAGCCCTATTGCCTTGAGCTTGTTGCCTTGATTTTTTGAACGATGACCTGAAGACTAGCCTCTTGGAGAACTGGGGAGCTATCCATATTGCCTTGAGGTATATATAGGGGGGACCATAGAGACGAAGAAACCACCGAGCACCGATAAGGCAAGCCCCAAGACCCAAGAAAGAAGCCCACCCCGAACATGTTACCTTGGTTGCTCGAACGACGACCGGAAAACATGCCACGTTGCCTTGATTACTCGAACTTGTTGCATTAATTTTTCGAACGATGACGTGGTGACAAGCCCAGCTGCCTAGATTTGTCGAACGATGGCCTTGAAAGATGCCTCCCCCAACACGTTGCCTTGTTAACTAGTTCCATGTTGCCTTGATTTGTCCAACACGTTGCCTTGATATGTCGAACGATGTCCTGAAAACTAGGCCCCTTCCCTTTATTTCTTGAACGACGACCTGGAAACTAGCCTCGTTACCTTGATTGCTGGAACACGTTGCCTTGTTATCTCTAACGACGACCCGGAAACTTGCATCGTTGACCTGAATACTCGAACATGTTGCCTTGAAAACATGCCATGATGACCTCAAAACTAGCCTTGCTGCCTTGATTTCTTGAACGATGACCGGAAAACTAGCCACGGTGCCTTGATTTCCCCCGACGTCGTGCGCATACAAAAAAATATGCATCCTCGGGGAAACCAGTGTTTGTTGCCTTGATTTCTTGAACATGTTGGGTTGATTTTTAGAACGATGACCTGAAAACTAGCCTTGCGGCCTTGAATTCTAGGATATGTTGTCTTGATATCTCAAACGGAAGCTTGATTGCTATCCCCATTGCCTTGATGTATATATAGGGGGACCACGGCGACGAAGCCACCATCGAGCACCGACAAGGCAAGCCCAATGAACCGTGAACGAAGCCCACCCCAAGATGTTGCCTTGTTTGCTCGAACGACGACGTGAAAACTAGCCTTGTTGCCTTGATTATTCGAACTTGTTGCTTAGATATATTGAACGATGACCTTGAAACTAGGCCTGTTGCCTTTATTGTTGTTGCCTTGATTGTTAGAATGATGACCTGAAATCTAGCCTTGTGGCCTTTGTTTCTAGAACATGATGTCTTGGTATCTCGAATGACGAGCGGAGAGCAATGCCCATTGCCTTGATTTTTCGAACGAAGACCTGAAAAGCAAGCCATGTTGCCTTGATATCTCGAAGCCGATGGCTTGGTTTTTCGAATGAAGGACTTAAAATTTGCCCCGTTGCCTTGATTTCACTAACGATGCTTCGGTTTAAGTAAAATGTTGGCGGCCTTTTTCAGACGACGGCTGAAGGCTAGCGTGTTGCCTTGATCTGACGAACGGTGTCCTAAAATCTTCCCTCGTTGCCATGACTTTTAAAACATGTTGTCTTGATTTTCTTAAACAACAACCTTAAAACTATCCCCGATGCCTTGATTTACGGAACGAAGACAAGAAAACTAGCCTTGTTGCCTTGAAACCTCGAACATGTTTCCTTGGTTTTTCGACCGACTAACTGAAAACCAGCACCGTTGCCTAGATTTATGGAACGCCTTTGATTTCTACAACATGTTGTCCGTGTTTCTCGAACGACGACCTGAACGCTTGGATTTTTTATTGAACGACGGCCTGAAAACAAGCCTTGTTGCCTTGATTACTCGAACATGTTGCCTTGAATTATCAAACTACGACCCTAAAACTACCCCGGTAGCCTTTTTATTTCTCGAACGATTCTTTGATTTCTAGAACATGTTGCCTTGTTTTCTCGAAAGACGACCCGAAAGCAAGCCATACGAGGACCTAAAAGCAAGCCATGTGGCCTTTTGATATTTTGAAAATGTTGTCTTTGTTTATCGAATGGCGACCTGAAAAACTGGCCGTGTTGCATTGATTCCTTGAACGATGAGCTTAAAACGAGCCACGTTGCCTTGATAAAGGGCCGAGGAAGCAAGACCTCATCCTAAAAAACGATACATGCAAGCTGAATGATCAAACGAAGAACGCCATGACCCATTAACGACCCCGATCTATATGTTAGTTGGCTAAGGTGCATTCTAAATCCCTTATTATTGATGCATTTGAGGGTATGTCGATAGTAGTTGTAAATTACAGATCCAATAGTGCAGTTTGTATCTTGTACGGAGAAATTCTTTCATTTACGAAACCGAAACAAGCATAAGAAAATGAAACAACATGAACTCCTTAGAAAAGCACCCATGCATTGGGGTTCGAATACAACCAAACACCGTCGAAGTCACTATACACGATGCATGCCCATATTAAATGAGTATATGTTGCTCTTTGGACATTTTTGATGTCTTATGAGAAAACAAAGTATAATTGGTGGCCCTAGTAAGCGCAAGTCACCGGCTTAGGTTGTTATGTGTTTTTATCGGAGGTTGCGTCACCGTTGTTGGTGAATTACGGCCCGGTCACCGGGTTTTATTATTGTAAGGTCCTTTATCCTTGTCCAATTCGTGCCAAACCGACTTCATTTTGGCGAGTTATAGAGAATTATAGCGTCTGGGATTTTTCGACTCGGCCAAGACTAGATACGGTCAAGATTAACCGGTGATCAGATGACCAACCCCATGAAACCTGGCCAAAATCAAATCTTGCTCGACAACTCGAAATCCATGCACATTTCCTCGACCACGAAAGAAATTTTTCTAGGCAAATCAATGATTTCGAACAACTTTCATTCAATGGGTTTTTGCTAAATCGGAAGTACAAGACCACCCGGTGACCAAAGATGACCCAACCTGATGAAAGTTAGCCAAAATCACATCTTGCTCGGTAACTCGAAATCCGTGCAGATTTTATGGATCACGAAGGAAAACTTACAAGGAAAATCAATGATTTCGAGCAACTTTCGTTCAATGGGTATTCGATAATTCGAAAGTACAGGATGTATATGTTAGTTGGCTAAGGTGCATTCTAAATCCCTTATTATTGATGCATTTGAGGGTATGTCGATAGTAGTTGTAAATTACAGATCCAAAAAACGATACATGCAAGCTAAAGGATCAAACGAAGAACGCCATGACCCATTAACGACCCCGATCTATATGTTAGTTGGCTAAGGTGCATTCTAAATCCCTTATTATTGATGCATTTGAGGGTATTCTAAATCCCCGATGCCTTGATTTACGGAACGAAGACAAGAAAACTAGCCTTGTTGCCTTGAAACCTCGAACATGTTTCCTTGGTTTTTCGACCGACTAACTGAAAACCAGCACCGTTGCCTAGATTTATGGAACGCCTTTGATTTCTACAACATGTTGTCCGTGTTTCTCGAACGACGACCTGAACGCTTGGATTTTTTATTGAACGTCGGCCTGAAAACAAGCCTTGTTGCCTTGGTTACTCGAACATGTTGCCTTGAATTATCAAACTACGACCCGAAAACTACCCCCGTAGCCTTTTTATTTCTCGAACGATTCTTTGATTTCTAGAACATGTTGCCTTGTTTTCTCGAAAGACGACCCGAAAGCAAGCCATACGAGGACCTAAAAGCAAGCCATGTGGCCTTTTGATATTTTGAAAATGTTGTCTTTGTTTATCGAATGGCGACCTGAAAAATTGGCCGTGTTGCATTGATTCCTTGAACGATGAGCTTAAAACGAGCCACGTTGCCTTGATAAAGGGCCGAGGAAGCAAGACCTCATCCTAAAAAACGATACATGCAAGCTAAAGGATCAAATGAAGAACGCCATGACCCATTAACGACCCCGATCTATATGTTAGTTGGCTAAGGTGCATTCTAAATCCGTGCACATTTTCTCGATCATGAAAGAAATTTTGCCGTGTAAATCAAGGTTTCCGAGCAGCTTTCATTCAATGGGTTTTTGCTAATTCGGAAGTACAAGACAACCCGGTGACCAATGACGACCCAACCCGATGAAAGTTAGCCAAAATCACATCTTGATCGGTAACTCGAAATCCGTGCACATTTTCTCGATCACGAAAGAAAATTTACCAGGTAAATCAATGATTTCGAGCAACTTTCATTGAATGGGTTTTTGCCAATTCGAAAGTTAAAGTTCGGTAGTGTGTGTGTACAAGTGTCGAAGCTGCGGTCCCCGGGTAATTACGGACCAAAAACAAATTTTTTTATTGAAACATACATTATTCGTGTTAATAAAGAGCCACGCAAAATTTCGTCAAAATCCGACTTAATTTGAGGGAGTTATGGACGTTTTTGCAAAAATTATGCATGGGGGAAATCAATGTTTGTTCCTGTCACCAAGCTCTTTGTGCAATATGTATATATAGGGGAGGGGTGGGAGTGACGCCCCCACAGGCGCCCCGAAGGTGGGCGGGCGACCAGCGACGTCCAAGCTGTTACGACCAAGGGCAAGCCAAGGAGGCAAGGCCATCGGCCAAGCTCACCGGTGATATCCAAGTCGTGATTTGCGTTTGCTTTGTGAAACCAGATCGCGACCAGCCACTCCTCGACGAGATTCTCGCAACCGACCCATTTTCACCGATGAAAAACCTGATCGCGACCAAAATTGCCCCACGTCGTGCTAGTTGCAAAAAATTATGCATCCAATGGGAAATCAATGTCTGTTCCTGTCACCAAGCTCTTTGTGCAATATGTATATATAGGGGGACCATGGAGACCGAAGCCACCAGCGAGCATCGAAAAGGCAAGCCCCAAGACCCATGAAGGAATCCCACCCCCCAACACGTTGCCTTGATTGCTCGAAAGACGACCCAAAAACTAGCCCTGTTGCCTTGATTCCTCGAACATGTTGCCTTAATTTGTCGAACGATGACCTGATGACTAGCATTGTTGCCTTGATTTGTCGAACGACGGCCTTGAAACTAGCCCTGTTGCCTTGTTTCCTTGAACTTGTTGCTTTGATTTTTTGAATGATGCCCTGATGACTAGCATTGTTGCCTTGATTTGTCGAACGACGACCTTGAAACTAGCCGTGTTGCCTTGTTTCCTTGAACTTGTTGCCTTGATTTTTTGAATGATGACCTGAAAACTAGCCTCTTGGAGAATCGGGGAGCCATCCGCGTTGCCTTGATTGCTCGAATGACGACCCAAAAGCTAGCCTTGTTGCCTTGATTCCTCGAACATGTTGCCTTAATTTTGTCGAACGATGACCTGATGACTAGCATTGTTCCCTAGATTTTTTGAACGACGACCTTGAAACTAGCCCTATTGCATTGAGCTTGTTGCCTTGATTTTTTGAACGATGACCTGAAGACTAGCCTCTTGGAGAACTGGGGAGCAATCCACATTGCCTTGAGGTATATATTGGGGGGGGACCATAGACACGAAAAAACCACCAAGCACCGATAAGGCAAGCCTCAAGACCCATGAAAGAAGCCCACCCCCAACATGTTACCTTGGTTGCTCGAACGACGACCGGAAAACATGCCATGTTGCCTTGATTACTCGAACTTGTTTCATTAATTTTTCGAACGATGACCTGGTGACAAGCCCTGCTGCCTAGATTTGTCGAACGATGGCCTTGAAAGATGCCTCCCCCAACACGTTGCCTTGTTAACTAGTTCCATGTTGCCTTGATTTGTCAAACACGTTGCCTTGATATGTCGAACGATGTCCTGAAAACTAGCCCCGTTCCCTTTATTTCTTGAACGACGACCTGGAAACTAGCCTCGTTACCTTGATTGCTGGAACACGTTGCCTTGTTATCTCTAACGACGACCTGGAAACTTGCATCGTTGCCCTGAATACTCGAACACGTTGCCTTGAAAACATGCCATGATGACCTCAAAACTAGCCTCGCTGCCTTGATTTCTTGAACGATGACCGGAAAACTAGCCACGGTGCCTTGATTTCCCCCGACGTCGTGCGCATACTAAAAAATATGCATCCTCGGGGAAATCAGTGTCTGTTGCCTTGATTTCTTGAACATGTTGGCTTGATTTTTAGAACGATGACCTGAAAACTAGCCTTGCGGCCTTGAATTCTAGGACATGTTGTCTTGATATCTCAAACGGAAGCCTGATTGCTATCCCCATTGCCTTGATGTATATATAGGGGGACCATGGCGACGAAGCCACCATCGAGCACCGACAAGGCAAGCCCAATGAACCGTGAACGAAGCCCACCCCAACATGTTGCCTTGTTTGCTCGAACGACGACGTGAAAACTAGCCTTGTTGCCTTGATTATTCGAACTTGTTGCTTAGATATATTGAACGATGACCTTGAAACTAGGCCTGTTGCCTTTATTGTTGTTGCCTTGATTTTTAGAATGATGACCTGAAAACTAGCCTTGTGGCCTTGGTTTCTAGAACATGATGTCTTGGTATCTTGAATGACGAGCGGAGAGCAATGCCCATTGCCTAGATTTTTCGAATGAAGACCTGAAAAGCTAGCTATGTTGCCTTGATTTCTCGAACCTGATGGCTTGGTTTTCGAATGAAGGACTTAAAATTTGCCTTGTTGCCTTGATTTCACGAACGATGCTTCGGTTTAAGTAAAATATTGGCGGCCTTTTTCGGCTGAAGGCTGGCGTGTTGCCTTGATCTGACGAACGGTGTCCTAAAATCTTCCCTCGTTGCCATGACTTTTAAAACATGTTGTCTTGATTTTCTTAAACAACAACCTTAAAACTATCCCCGATGCCTTGATTTACGGAACGAAGACAAGAAAACTAGCCTTGTTGCCTTGAAACCTCGAACATGTTTCCTTGGTTTTTCGACCGACTAACTGAAAACCAGCACCGTTGCCTAGATTTATGGAACGCCTTTGATTTCTACAACATGTTGTCCGTGTTTCTCGAACGACGACCTAAACACTTGGATTTTTTATTGAACGACGGCCTGAAAACAAGCCTTGTTGCCTTGATTACTCGAAGATGTTGCCTTGAATTATCAAACTACGACCCTAAAACTACCCCGGTAGCCTTTTTATTTCTCGAACGATTCTTTGATTTCTAGAACATGTTGCCTTGTTTTCTCGAAAGACGACCCGAAAGCAAGCCATACGAGGACCTAAAAGCAAGCCATGTGGCCTTTTGATATTTTGAAAATGTTGTCTTTGTTTATCGAATGGCGACCTGAAAAACTGGGCGTGTTGCATTGATTCCTTGAACAATGAGCTTAAAGCGAGCCACGTTGCCTTGATAAAGGGCCGAGGAAGCAAGACCTCATCCTAAAAAACGATACATGCAAGCTAAAGGATCAAACGAAGAACGCCATGACCCATTAACGACCCCGATCTATATGTTAGTTGGCTAAGGTGCATTCTAAATCCCTTATTATTGATGCATTTGAGGGTATGTCGATAGTAGTTGTAAATTACAGATCCAATAGTGCAGTTTGTATCTTGTACGGAGAAATTCTTTCATTTACGAAACCGAAACAAGCATAAGAAAATGAAACAACATGAACTTCTTAGAAAAGCACCCATGCATTGGGGTTCGAATACAACCAAACACCGTCGAAGTCACTATACACGATGCATGCCCATATTAAATGAGTATATGTTGCTCTTTGGACATTTTTGACGTCTTATGAGAAAACAAAGTATAATTGGTGGCCCTACTAAGCGCAAGTCATCGGCTTAGGTTGTTATGTGTTTTTATCGGAGGTTGCGTCACCGTTGTTGGTGAATTACGGCCCGGTCACCGGGTTTTATTATTGTAAGGTCCTTTATCCTTGTCCAATTCGTGCCAAACCGACTTCATTTTGGCGAGTTATAGAGAATTATAGCGTCTGGGATTTTTCGACTCGGCCAAGACTAGATACGGTCAAGATTAACCGGTGATCAGATGACCCAACCCCATGAAACCTGGCCAAAATCAAATTTTGCTCGACAACTCGAAATCCATGCACATTTCCTCGACCACGAAAAGAAATTTTTCAAGGCAAATCAATGATTTCGAACAACTTTCATTCAATGGGTTTTTGCTAAATCGGAAGTACAAGACCACCCGGTGACCAAAGATGACCCAACCAGATGAAAGTTAGCCAAAATCACATCTTGCTCGGTAACTCGAAATCCGTGCACATTTTATGGATCACGAAGGAAAACTTACAAGGAAAATCAATGATTTCGAGCAACTTTCGTTCAATGGGTATTCGGTAATTCGGAAGTACAAGATCTATATGTTAGTTGGCTAAGGTGCATTCTAAATCCCTTATTATTGATGCATTTGAGGGTATGTCGATAGTAGTTGCAAATTACAGATCCAAAAAACGATACATGCAAGCTAAAGGATCAAACGAAGAACGCCATGACCCATTAACGACCCCGATCTATATGTTAGTTGGCTAAGGTGCATTCTAAATCCCTTATTATTGATGCATTTGAGGGTATTCTAAATCCCCGATGCCTTGATTTACGGAACGAAGACAAGAAAACTAGCCTTGTTGCCTTGAAACTTCGAACATGTTTCCTTGGTTTTTCGACCGACTAACAGAAAACCAGCACCGTTGCCTAGATTTATGGAACGCCTTTGATTTCTACAACATGTTGTCCGTGTTTCTCGAACGACGACCTGAACGCTTGGATTTTTTATTGAACGACGGCCTGAAAACAAGCCTTGTTGCCTTGATTACTCGAACATGTTGCCTTGAATTATCAAACTACGACCCGAAAACTACCCCCGTAGCCTTTTTATTTCTCGAACGATTCTTTTATTTCTAGAACATGTTGCCTTGTTTTCTCGAAAGACGACCCGAAAGCAAGCCATACGAGGACCTAAAAGCAAGCCATGTGGCCTTCTGATATTTTGAAAATGTTGTCTTTGTTTATCGAATGACGACCTGAAAAACTGGCCGTGTTGCATTGATTCCTTGAACGATGAGCTTAAAACGAGCCACATTGCCTTGATAAAGGGCCGAGGAAGCAAGACCTCATCCTAAAAAACGATACATGCAAGCTAAAGGATCAAATGAAGAACGCCATGACCTATTAACGACCCCGATCTATATGTTAGTTGGCTAAGGTGCATTCTAAATCCGTGCACATTTTCTCGATCATGAAAGAAATTTTGCCGTGTAAATCAAGGTTTCCGAGCAGCTTTCATTCAATGGGTTTTTGCTAATTCGGAAGTACAAGACAACCCGGTGACCAATGACGACCCAACCCGATGAAAGTTAGCCAAAATCACATCTTGATCGGTAACTCGAAATCCGTGCACATTTTCTCGATCACGAAAGAAACTTTACCAGGTAAATCAATGATTTCGAGCAACTTTCATTGAATGGGTTTTTGCCAATTCGAAAGTTAAAGTTCGGTAGTGTGTGTGTACAAGTGTCGAAGCTGCGGTCCCCGTGTAATTACAGACCAAAAACAAATTTTTTTATTGAAACATACATTATTCGTGTTAATAAAGAGCCACGCAAAATTTCGTCAAAATCCGACTTAATTTGAGGGAGTTATGTACGTTTTTGCAAAAATTATGCATCGTGGGGGAAATCAATGTCTGTTCCTGTCACCAAGCTCTTTGTGCAATATGTATATATAGGTGAGGGGTGGGAGTGACGCCCGACAGGCGCCCCGAAGGTGGGCGGGCGACCAGCGACGTCGAGGCTGTTACGACCAAGGGCAAGCCAAGGAGGCAAGGCCATCGGCCAAGCTCACCGGTGATATCCAAGTAGTGATTTGCGTTTGCTTGGTGAAACCAGATCGCGACCAGCCACTCCTCGACGAGATTCTCGCAACCGACCCATTTTCACCGATGAAAAACCTGATCGCGACCAAAATTGCCCCACGTCGTGCTAGTTGCAAAAAATTATGCATCCAATGGGAAATCAATGTCTGTTCCTGTCACCAAGCTCTTTGTGCAATATGTATATATAGGGGGGACCATGGAGACCGAAGCCACCAGCGAGCATCGAAAAGGCAAGCCCCAAGACCCATGAAGGAATCCCACCCCCCAACACATTGCCTTGATTGCTCGAACGACGACCCAAAAACTAGCCCTGTTGCCTTGATTCCTCGAACATGTTGCCTTAATTTGTCGAATGATGACCTGATGACTAGCATTGTTGCCTTGATTTGTCGAACGACGGCCTTGAAACTAGCCCTGTTGCCTTGTTTCCTTGAACTTGTTGCCTTGATTTTTTGAATGATGCCCTGATGACTAGCATTGTTGCCTTGATTTGTCGAACGACGACCTTGAAACTAGCCGTGTTGCCTTGTTTCCTTGAACTTGTTGCCTTGATTTTTTGAATGATGACCTGAAAACTAGCCTCTTGGAGAATCGGGGAGCCATCCGCGTTGCCTTGATTGCTCGAATGACGACCCAAAAGCTAGCCTTGTTGCCTTGATTCCTCGAACATGTTGCCTTAATTTTGTCGAACGATGACCTGATGACTAGCATTGTTCCCTAGATTTTTTGAACGACGACCTTGAAACTAGCCCTATTGCCTTGAGCTTGTTGCCTTGATTTTTTGAACGATGACCTGAAGACTAGCCTCTTGGAGAACTGGGGAGCAATCCACATTGCCTTGAGGTATATATTGGGGGGGACCATAGACACGAAAAAACCACCAAGCACCGATAAGGCAAGCCCCAAGACCCATGAAAGAAGCCCACCCCTAACATGTTACCTTGGTTGCTCGAACGACGACCGGAAAACATGCCATGTTGCCTTGATTACTCGAACTTGTTTCATTAATTTTTCGAACGATGACCTGGTGACAAGCCCTGCTGCCTAGATTTCTCGAACGATGGCCTTGAAAGATGCCTCCCCCAACACGTTGCCTTGTTAACTAGTTCCATGTTGCCTTGATTTGTCAAACACGTTGCCTTGATATGTCGAACGATGTCCTGAAAACTAGCCCCGTTCCCTTTATTTCTTGAACGACGACCTGGAAACTAGCCTCGTTACCTTGATTGCTGGAACACGTTGCCTTGTTATCTCTAACGACGACCTGGAAACTTGCATCGTTGCCCTGAATACTCGAACACGTTGCCTTGAAAACATGCCATGATGACCTCAAAACTAGCCTCGCTGCCTTGATTTCTTGAACGATGACCGGAAAACTAGCCACGGTGCCTTGATTTCCCCCGACGTCGTGCGCATACTAAAAAATATGCATCCTCGGGGAAATCAGTGTCTGTTGCCTTGATTTCTTGAACATGTTGGCTTGATTTTTAGAACGATGACCTGAAAACTAGCCTTGCGGCCTTGAATTCTAGGACATGTTGTCTTGATATCTCAAACGGAAGCCTGATTGCTATCCCCATTGCCTTGATGTATATATAGGGGGACCATGGCGACGAAGCCACCATCGAGCACCGACAAGGCAAGCCCAATGAACCGTGAACGAAGCCCACCCCAACATGTTGCCTTGTTTGCTCGAACGACGACGTGAAAACTAGCCTTGTTGCCTTGATTATTCGAACTTGTTGCTTAGATATATTGAACGATGACCTTGAAACTAGGCATGTTGCCTTTATTGTTGTTGCCTTGCTTTTTAGAATGATGACCTGAAAACTAGCCTTGTGGCCTTGGTTTCTAGAACATGATGTCTTGGTATCTCGAATGACGAGCGGAGAGCAATGCCCATTGCCTAGATTTTTCGAATGAAGACCTGAAAAGCTAGCTATGTTGCCTTGATTTCTCGAACCTGATGGCTTGGTTTTCGAATGAAGGACTTAAAATTTGCCTTGTTGCCTTGATTTCACGAACGATGCTTCGGTTTAAGTAAAATGTTGGCGGCCTTTTTCGGCTGAAGGCTGGCGTGTTGCCTTGATCTGACGAACGGTGTCCTAAAATCTTCCCTCGTTGCCATGACTTTTAAAACATGTTGTCTTGATTTTCTTAAACAACAACCTTAAAACTATCCCCGATGCCTTGATTTACGGAACGAAGACAAGAAAACTAGCCTTGTTGCCTTGAAACCTCGAACATGTTTCCTTGGTTTTTCGACCGAGTAACTGAAAACCAGCACCGTTGCCTAGATTTATGGAACGCCTTTGATTTCTACAACATGTTGTCCGTGTTTCTCGAACGACGACCTAAACGCTTGGATTTTTTATTGAACGACGGCCTGAAAACAAGCCTTGTTGCCTTGATTACTCGAAGATGTTGCCTTGAATTATCAAACTACGACCCTAAAACTACCCCGGTAGCCTTTTTATTTCTCGAACGATTCTTTGATTTCTAGAACATGTTGCCTTGTTTTCTCGAAAGACGACCCGAAAGCAAGCCATACGAGGACCTAAAAGCAAGCCATGTGGCCTTTTGATATTTTGAAAATGTTGTCTTTGTTTATCGAATGGCGACCTGAAAAACTAGCCGTGTTGCATTGATTCCTTGAACGATGAGCTTAAAACGAGCCACGTTGCCTTGATAAAGGGCCGAGGAAGCAAGACCTCGTCCTAAAAAACGATACATGCAAGCTAAAGGATCAAACGAAGAACGCCATGACCCATTAACGACCCCGATCTATATGTTAGTTGGCTAAGGTGCATTCTAAATCCCTTATTATTGATGCATTTGAGGGTATGTCGATAGTAGTTGTAAATTACAGATCCAATAGTGCAGTTTGTATCTTGTACGGAGAAATTCTTTCATTTACGAAACCGAAACAAGCATAAGAAAATGAAACAACATGAACTCCTTAGAAAAGCACCCATGCATTGGGGTTCGAATACAACCAAACACCGTCGAAGTCACTATACACGATGCATGCCCATATTAAATGAGTATATGTTGCTCTTTGGACATTTTTGACGTCTTATGAGAAAACAAAGTATAATTGGTGGCCCTACTAAGCGCAAGTCATCGGCTTAGGTTGTTATGTGTTTTTATCGGAGGTTGCGTCACCGTTGTTGGTGAATTACGGCCCGGTCACCGGGTTTTATTATTGTAAGGTCCTTTATCCTTGTCCAATTCGTGCCAAACCGACTTCATTTTGGCGAGTTATACAGAATTATAGCGTCTGGGATTTTTCGACTCGGCCAAGACTAGATACGGTCAAGATTAACCGGTGATCAGATGACCCAACCCCATGAAACCTGGCCAAAATCAAATTTTGCTCGACAACTCGAAATCCATGCACATTTCCTCGACCACGAAAAGAAATTTTTCAAGGCAAATCAATGATTTCGAACAACTTTCATTCAATGGGTTTTTGCTAAATCGGAAGTACAAGACCACCCGGTGACCAAAGATGACCCAACCAGATGAAAGTTAGCCAAAATCACATCTTGCTCGGTAACTCGAAATCCGTGCACATTTTATGGATCACGAAGGAAAACTTACAAGGAAAATCAATGATTTCGAGCAACTTTCGTTCAATGGGTATTCGGTAATTCGGAAGTACAAGATCTATATGTTAGTTGGCTAAGGTGCATTCTAAATCCCTTATTATTGATGCATTTGAGGGTATGTCGATAGTAGTTGCAAATTACAGATCCAAAAAACGATACATGCAAGCTAAAGGATCAAACGAAGAACGCCATGACCCATTAACGACCCCGATCTATATGTTAGTTGGCTAAGGTGCATTCTAAATCCCTTATTATTGATGCATTTGAGGGTATTCTAAATCCCCGATGCCTTGATTTACGGAACGAAGACAAGAAAACTAGCCTTGTTGCCTTGAAACTTCGAACATGTTTCCTTGGTTTTTCGACCGACTAACAGAAAACCAGCACCGTTGCCTAGATTTATGGAACGCCTTTGATTTCTACAACATGTTGTCCGTGTTTCTCGAACGACGACCTGAACGCTTGGATTTTTTATTGAACGACGGCCTGAAAACAAGCCTTGTTGCCTTGATTACTCGAACATGTTGCCTTGAATTATCAAACTACGACCCGAAAACTACCCCCGTAGCCTTTTTATTTCTCGAACGATTCTTTGATTTCTAGAACATGTTGCCTTGTTTTCTCGAAAGACGACCCGAAAGCAAGCCATACGAGGACCTAAAAGCAAGCCATGTGGCCTTCTGATATTTTGAAAATGTTGTCTTTGTTTATCGAATGACGACCTGAAAAACTGGCCGTGTTGCATTGATTCCTTGAACGATGAGCTTAAAACGAGCCACATTGCCTTGATAAAGGGCCGAGGAAGCAAGACCTCATCCTAAAAAACGATACATGCAAGCTAAAGGATCAAACGAAGAACGCCATGACCTATTAACGACCCCGATCTATATGTTAGTTGGCTAAGGTGCATTCTAAATCCGTGCACATTTTCTCGATCATGAAAGAAATTTTGCCGTGTAAATCAAGGTTTCCGAGCAGCTTTCATTCAATGGGTTTTTGCTAATTCGGAAGTACAAGACAACCCGGTGACCAATGACGACCCAACCCGATGAAAGTTAGCCAAAATCACATCTTGATCGGTAACTCGAAATCCGTGCACATTTTCTCGATCACGAAAGAAAATTTACCAGGTAAATCAATGATTTCGAGCAACTTTCATTGAATGGGTTTTTGCCAATTCGAAAGTTAAAGTTCGGTAGTGTGTGTGTACAAGTGTCGAAGCTGCGGTCCCCGTGTAATTACAGACCAAAAACAAATTTTTTTATTGAAACATACATTATTCGTGTTAATAAAGAGCCACGCAAAATTTCGTCAAAATCCGACTTAATTTGAGGGAGTTATGTACGTTTTTGCAAAAATTATGCATCCTGGGGGAAATCAATGTCTGTTCCTGTCACCAAGCTCTTTGTGAAATATGTATATATAGGTGAGGGGTGGGAGTGACGCCCCACAGGCGCCCCGAAGGTGGGCGGGCGACCAGCGACGTCGAGGCTGTTACGACCAAGGGCAAGCCAAGGAGGCAAGGCCATCGGCCAAGCTCACCGGTGATATCCAAGTAGTGATTTGCGTTTGCTTGGTGAAACCAGATCGCGACCAGCCACTCCTCGACGAGATTCTCGCAACCGACCCATTTTCACCGATGAAAAACCTGATCGCGACCAAAATTGCCCCACGTCGTGCTAGTTGCAAAAAATTATGCATCCAATGGGAAATCAATGTCTGTTCCTGTCACCAAGCTCTTTGTGCAATATGTATATATAGGGGGGACCATGGAGACCGAAGCCACCAGCGAGCATCGAAAAGGCAAGCCCCAAGACCCATGAAGGAATCCCACCCCCCAACACGTTGCCTTGATTGCTCGAACGACGACCCAAAAACTAGCCCTGTTGCCTTGATTCCTCGAACATGTTGCCTTAATTTGTCGAATGATGACCTGATGACTAGCATTGTTGCCTTGATTTGTCGAACGACGGCCTTGAAACTAGCCCTGTTGCCTTGTTTCCTTGAACTTGTTGCCTTGATTTTTTGAATGATGCCCTGATGACTAGCATTGTTGCCTTGATTTGTCGAACGACGACCTTGAAACTAGCCGTGTTGCCTTGTTTCCTTGAACTTGTTGCCTTGATTTTTTGAATGATGACCTGAAAACTAGCCTCTTGGAGAATCGGGGAGCCATCCGCGTTGCCTTGATTGCTCGAATGACGACCCAAAAGCTAGCCTTGTTGCCTTGATTCCTCGAACATGTTGCCTTAATTTTGTCGAACGATGACCTGATGACTAGCATTGTTCCCTAGATTTTTTGAACGACGACCTTGAAACTAGCCCTATTGCCTTGAGCTTGTTGCCTTGATTTTTTGAACGATGACCTGAAGACTAGCCTCTTGGAGAACTGGGGAGCAATCCACATTGCCTTGAGGTATATATTGGGGGGACCATAGACACGAAAAAACCACCAAGCACCGATAAGGCAAGCCCCAAGACCCATGAAAGAAGCCCACCCCTAACATGTTACCTTGGTTGCTCGAACGACGACCGGAAAACATGCCATGTTGCCTTGATTACTCGAACTTGTTTCATTAATTTTTCGAACGATGACCTGGTGACAAGCCCTGCTGCCTAGATTTCTCGAACGATGGCCTTGAAAGATGCCTCCCCCAACACGTTGCCTTGTTAACTAGTTCCATGTTGCCTTGATTTGTCAAACACGTTGCCTTGATATGTCGAACGATGTCCTGAAAACTAGCCCCGTTCCCTTTATTTCTTGAACGACGACCTGGAAACTAGCCTCGTTACCTTGATTGCTGGAACACGTTGCCTTGTTATCTCTAACGACGACCTGGAAACTTGCATCGTTGCCCTGAATACTCGAACACGTTGCCTTGAAAACATGCCATGATGACCTCAAAACTAGCCTCGCTGCCTTGATTTCTTGAACGATGACCGGAAAACTAGCCACGGTGCCTTGATTTCCCCCGACGTCGTGCGCATACTAAAAAATATGCATCCTCGGGGAAATCAGTGTCTGTTGCCTTGATTTCTTGAACATGTTGGCTTGATTTTTAGAACGATGACCTGAAAACTAGCCTTGCGGCCTTGAATTCTAGGACATGTTGTCTTGATATCTCAAACGGAAGCCTGATTGCTATCCCCATTGCCTTGATGTATATATAGGGGGACCATGGCGACGAAGCCACCATCGAGCACCGACAAGGCAAGCCCAATGAACCGTGAACGAAGCCCACCCCAACATGTTGCCTTGTTTGCTCGAACGACGACGTGAAAACTAGCCTTGTTGCCTTGATTATTCGAACTTGTTGCTTAGATATATTGAACGATGACCTTGAAACTAGGCCTGTTGCCTTTATTGTTGTTGCCTTGATTTTTAGAATGATGACCTGAAAACTAGCCTTGTGGCCTTGGTTTCTAGAACATGATGTCTTGGTATCTCGAATGACGAGCGGAGAGCAATGCCCATTGCCTAGATTTTTCGAATGAAGACCTGAAAAGCTAGCTATGTTGCCTTGATTTCTCGAACCTGATGGCTTGGTTTTCGAATGAAGGACTTAAAATTTGCCTTGTTGCCTTGATTTCACGAACGATGCTTCGGTTTAAGTAAAATGTTGGCGGCCTTTTTCGGCTGAAGGCTGGCGTGTTGCCTTGATCAGACGAACGGTGTCCTAAAATCTTCCCTCGTTGCCATGACTTTTAAAACATGTTGTCTTGATTTTCTTAAACAACAACCTTAAAACTATCCCCGATGCCTTGATTTACGGAACGAAGACAAGAAAACTAGCCTTGTTGCCTTGAAACCTCGAACATGTTTCCTTGGTTTTTCGACCGAGTAACTGAAAACCAGCACCGTTGCCTAGATTTATGGAACGCCTTTGATTTCTACAACATGTTGTCCGTGTTTCTCGAACGACGACCTAAACGCTTGGATTTTTTATTGAACGACGGCCTGAAAACAAGCCTTGTTGCCTTGATTACTCGAAGATGTTGCCTTGAATTATCAAACTACGACCCTAAAACTACCCCGGTAGCCTTTTTATTTCTCGAACGATTCTTTGATTTATAGAACATGTTGCCTTGTTTTCTCGAAAGACGACCCGAAAGCAAGCCATACGAGGACCTAAAAGCAAGCCATGTGGCCTTTTGATATTTTGAAAATGTTGTCTTTGTTTATCGAATGGCGACCTGAAAAACTGGCCGTGTTGCATTGATTCCTTGAACGATGAGCTTAAAACGAGCCACGTTGCCTTGATAAAGGGCCGAGGAAGCAAGACCTCGTCCTAAAAAACGATACATGCAAGCTAAAGGATCAAACGAAGAACGCCATGACCCATTAACGACCCCGATCTATATGTTAGTTGGCTAAGGTGCATTCTAAATCCCTTATTATTGATGCATTTGAGGGTATGTCGATAGTAGTTGTAAATTACAGATCCAATAGTGCAGTTTGTATCTTGTACGGAGAAATTCTTTCATTTACGAAACCGAAACAAGCATAAGAAAATGAAACAACATGAACTCCTTAGAAAAGCACCCATGCATTGGGGTTCGAATACAACCAAACACCGTCGAAGTCACTATACACGATGCATGCCCATATTAAATGAGTATATGTTGCTCTTTGGACATTTTTGACGTCTTATGAGAAAACAAAGTATAATTGGTGGCCCTACTAAGCGCAAGTCATCGGCTTAGGTTGTTATGTGTTTTTATCGGAGGTTGCGTCACCGTTGTTGGTGAATTACGGCCCGGTCACCGGGTTTTATTATTGTAAGGTCCTTTATCCTTGTCCAATTCGTGCCAAACCGACTTCATTTTGGCGAGTTATAGAGAATTATAGCATCTGGGATTTTTCGACTCGGCCAAGACTAGATACGGTCAAGATTAACCGGTGATCAGATGACCCAACCCCATGAAACCTGGCCAAAATCAAATTTTGCTCGACAACTCGAAATCCATGCACATTTCCTCGACCACGAAAAGAAATTTTTCAAGGCAAATCAATGATTTCGAACAACTTTCATTCAATGGGTTTTTGCTAAATCGGAAGTACAAGACCACCCGGTGACCAAAGATGACCCAACCAGATGAAAGTTAGCCAAAATCACATCTTGCTCGGTAACTCGAAATCCGTGCACATTTTATGGATCACGAAGGAAAACTTACAAGGAAAATCAATGATTTCGAGCAACTTTCGTTCAATGGGTATTCGGTAATTCGGAAGTACAAGATCTATATGTTAGTTGGCTAAGGTGCATTCTAAATCCCTTATTATTGATGCATTTGAGGGTATGTCGATAGTAGTTGCAAATTACAGATCCAAAAAACGATACATGCAAGCTAAAGGATCAAACGAAGAACGCCATGACCCATTAACGACCCCGATCTATATGTTAGTTGGCTAAGGTGCATTCTAAATCCCTTATTATTGATGCATTTGAGGGTATTCTAAATCCCCGATGCCTTGATTTACGGAACGAAGACAAGAAAACTAGCCTTGTTGCCTTGAAACTTCGAACATGTTTCCTTGGTTTTTCGACCGACTAACAGAAAACCAGCACCGTTGCCTAGATTTATGGAACGCCTTTGATTTCTACAACATGTTGTCCGTGTTTCTCGAACGACGACCTGAACGCTTGGATTTTTTATTGAACGACGGCCTGAAAACAAGCCTTGTTGCCTTGATTACTCGAACATGTTGCCTTGAATTATCAAACTACGACCCGAAAACTACCCCCGTAGCCTTTTTATTTCTCGAACGATTCTTTGATTTCTAGAACATGTTGCCTTGTTTTCTCGAAAGACGACCCGAAAGCAAGCCATACGAGGACCTAAAAGCAAGCCATGTGGCCTTCTGATATTTTGAAAATGTTGTCTTTGTTTATCGAATGACGACCTGAAAAACTGGCCGTGTTGCATTGATTCCTTGAACGATGAGCTTAAAACGAGCCACATTGCCTTGATAAAGGGCCGAGGAAGCAAGACCTCATCCTAAAAAACGATACATGCAAGCTAAAGGATCAAACGAAGAACGCCATGACCTATTAACGACCCCGATCTATATGTTAGTTGGCTAAGGTGCATTCTAAATCCGTGCACATTTTCTCGATCATGAAAGAAATTTTGCCGTGTAAATCAAGGTTTCCGAGCAGCTTTCATTCAATGGGTTTTTGCTAATTCGGAAGTACAAGACAACCCGGTGACCAATGACGACCCAACCCGATGAAAGTTAGCCAAAATCACATCTTGATCGGTAACTCGAAATCCGTGCACATTTTCTCGATCACGAAAGAAAATTTACCAGGTAAATCAATGATTTCGAGCAACTTTCATTGAATGGGTTTTTGCCAATTCGAAAGTTAAAGTTCGGTAGTGTGTGTGTACAAGTGTCGAAGCTGCGGTCCCCGTGTAATTACAGACCAAAAACAAATTTTTTTATTGAAACATACATTATTCGTGTTAATAAAGAGCCACGCAAAATTTCGTCAAAATCCGACTTAATTTGAGGGAGTTATGTACGTTTTTGCAAAAATTATGCATCCTGGGGGAAATCAATGTCTGTTCCTGTCACCAAGCTCTTTGTGCAATATGTATATATAGGTGAGGGGTGGGAGTGACGCCCCACAGGCGCCCCGAAGGTGGGCGGGCGACCAGCGACATCGAGGCTGTTACGACCAAGGGCAAGCCAAGGAGGCAAGGCCATCGGCCAAGCTCACCGGTGATATCCAAGTAGTGATTTGCGTTTGCTTGGTGAAACCAGATCGCGACTAGCCACTCCTCGACGAGATTCTCGCAACCGACCCATTTTCACCGATGAAAAACCTGATCGCGACCAAAATTGCCCCACGTCGTGCTAGTTGCAAAAAATTATGCATCCAATGGGAAATCAATGTCTGTTCCTGTCACCAAGCTCTTTGTGCAATATGTATATATAGGGGGGACCATGGAGACCGAAGCCACCAGCGAGCATCGAAAAGGCAAGCCCCAAGACCCATGAAGGAATCCCACCCCCCAACACGTTGCCTTGATTGCTCGAACGACGACCCAAAAACTAGCCCTGTTGCCTTGATTCCTCGAACATGTTGCCTTAATTTGTCGAATGATGACCTGATGACTAGCATTGTTGCCTTGATTTGTCGAACGACGGCCTTGAAACTAGCCCTGTTGCCTTGTTTCCTTGAACTTGTTGCCTTGATTTTTTGAATGATGCCCTGATGACTAGCATTGTTGCCTTGATTTGTCGAACGACGACCTTGAAACTAGCCGTGTTGCCTTGTTTCCTTGAACTTGTTGCCTTGATTTTTTGAATGATGACCTGAAAACTAGCCTCTTGGAGAATCGGGGAGCCATCCGCGTTGCCTTGATTGCTCGAATGACGACCCAAAAGCTAGCCTTGTTGCCTTGATTCCTCGAACATGTTGCCTTAATTTTGTCGAACGATGACCTGATGACTAGCATTGTTCCCTAGATTTTTTGAACGACGACCTTGAAACTAGCCCTATTGCCTTGAGCTTGTTGCCTTGATTTTTTGAACGATGACCTGAAGACTAGCCTCTTGGAGAACTGGGGAGCAATCCACATTGCCTTGAGGTATATATTGGGGGGGACCATAGACACGAAAAAACCACCAAGCACCGATAAGGCAAGCCCCAAGACCCATGAAAGAAGCCCACCCCTAACATGTTACCTTGGTTGCTCCAACGACGACCGGAAAACATGCCATGTTGCCTTGATTACTCGAACTTGTTTCATTAATTTTTCGAACGATGACCTGGTGACAAGCCCTGCTGCCTAGATTTCTCGAACGATGGCCTTGAAAGATGCCTCCCCCAACACGTTGCCTTGTTAACTAGTTCCATGTTGCCTTGATTTGTCAAACACGTTGCCTTGATATGTCGAACGATGTCCTGAAAACTAGCCCCGTTCCCTTTATTTCTTGAACGACGACCTGGAAACTAGCCTCGTTACCTTGATTGCTGGAACACGTTGCCTTGTTATCTCTAACGACGACCTGGAAACTTGCATCGTTGCCCTGAATACTCGAACACGTTGCCTTGAAAACATGCCATGATGACCTCAAAACTAGCCTCGCTGCCTTGATTTCTTGAACGATGACCGGAAAACTAGCCACGGTGCCTTGATTTCCCCCGACGTCGTGCGCATACTAAAAAATATGCATCCTCGGGGAAATCAGTGTCTGTTGCCTTGATTTCTTGAACATGTTGGCTTGATTTTTAGAACGATGACCTGAAAACTAGCCTTGCGGCCTTGAATTCTAGGACATGTTGTCTTGATATCTCAAACGGAAGCCTGATTGCTATCCCCATTGCCTTGATGTATATATAGGGGGACCATGGCGACGAAGCCACCATCGAGCATCGACAAGGCAAGCCCAATGAACCGTGAACGAAGCCCACCCCAACATGTTGCCTTGTTTGCTCGAACGACGACGTGAAAACTAGCCTTGTTGCCTTGATTATTCGAACTTGTTGCTTAGATATATTGAACGATGACCTTGAAACTAGGCCTGTTGCCTTTATTGTTGTTGCCTTGATTTTTAGAATGATGACCTGAAAACTAGCCTTGTGGCCTTGGTTTCTAGAACATGATGTCTTGGTATCTCGAATGACGAGCGGAGAGCAATGCCCATTGCCTAGATTTTTCGAATGAAGACCTGAAAAGCTAGCTATGTTGCCTTGATTTCTCGAACCTGATGGCTTGGTTTTCGAATGAAGGACTTAAAATTTGCCTTGTTGCCTTGATTTCACGAACGATGCTTCGGTTTAAGTATAATGTTGGCGGCCTTTTTCGGCTGAAGGCTGGCGTGTTGCATTGATCTGACGAACGGTGTCCTAAAATCTTCCCTCGTTGCCATGACTTTTAAAACATGTTGTCTTGATTTTCTTAAACAACAACCTTAAAACTATCCCCGATGCCTTGATTTACGGAACGAAGACAAGAAAACTAGCCTTGTTGCCTTGAAACCTCGAACATGTTTCCTTGGTTTTTCGACCGACTAACTGAAAACCAGCACCGTTGCCTAGATTTATGGAACGCCTTTGATTTCTACAACATGTTGTCCGTGTTTCTCGAACGACGACCTAAACGCTTGGATTTTTTATTGAACGACGGCCTGAAAACAAGCCTTGTTGCCTTGATTACTCGAAGATGTTGCCTTGAATTATCAAACTACGACCCTAAAACTACCCCGGTAGCCTTTTTATTTCTCGAACGATTCTTTGATTTATAGAACATGTTGCCTTGTTTTCTCGAAAGACGACCCGAAAGCAAGCCATACGAGGACCTAAAAGCAAGCCATGTGGCCTTTTGATATTTTGAAAATGTTGTCTTTGTTTATCGAATGGCGACCTGAAAAACTGGCCGTGTTGCATTGATTCCTTGAACGATGAGCTTAAAACGAGCCACGTTGCCTTGATAAAGGGCCGAGGAAGCAAGACCTCGTCCTAAAAAACGATACATGCAAGCTAAAGGATCAAACGAAGAACGCCATGACCCATTAACGACCCCGATCTATATGTTAGTTGGCTAAGGTGCATTCTAAATCCCTTATTATTGATGCATTTGAGGGTATGTCGATAGTAGTTGTAAATTACAGATCCAATAGTGCAGTTTGTATCTTGTACGGAGAAATTCTTTCATTTACGAAACCGAAACAAGCATAAGAAAATGAAACAACATGAACTCCTTAGAAAAGCACCCATGCATTGGGGTTCGAATACAACCAAACACCGTCGAAGTCACTATACACGATGCATGCCCATATTAAATGAGTATATGTTGCTCTTTGGACATTTTTGACGTCTTATGAGAAGACAAAGTATAATTGGTGGCCCTAGTAAGCGCAAGTCATCGGCTTAGGTTGTTATGTGTTTTTATCGGAGGTTGCGTCACCGTTGTTGCTGAATTACGGCCCGGTCACCGGGTTTTATTATTGTAAGGTCCTTTATCCTTGTCCAATTCGTGCCAAACCGACTTCATTTTGGCAAGTTATAGAGAATTATAGCGTCTGGGATTTTTCGACTCGGCCAAGACTAGATACGGTCAAGATTAACCGGTGATCAGATGACCCAACCCCATGAAACCTGGCCAAAATCAAATTTTGCTCGACAACTCGAAATCCATGCACATTTTCTCGACCACGAAAGAAATTTTTCTAGGCAAATCAATGATTTCGAACAACTTTCATTCAATGGGTTTTTGCTAAATCGGAAGTACAAGACCACCCGGTGACCAAAGACGACCCAACCCGATGAAAGTTAGCCAAAATCACATCTTGCTCGGTAACTCGAAATCCGTGCATATTTTATGGATCACGAAGGAAAACTTACTAGGAAAATCAATGATTTCGAGCAACTTTCGTTCAATGGGTATTCGGTAATTCGGAAGTACAGGATCGCCCGGTGACCAAAGATGACACAATGCGGTGAAAGTTAGCCAAAATCGCATTTTGCTCGGTAACTCGAAATCCGTGCACATTTTCTCGATCATGAAAGAAATTTTGCCATGTAAATCAAGGTTTCCGAGCAGCTTTCATTCAATGGGTTTTTGCTAATTCGGAAGTACAAGACCACCCGGTGACCAATGACGACCCAACCCGATGAAAGTTAGCCAAAATCACATCTTGATCGGTAACTCGAAATTCGTGCACATTTTATCGATCACGAAAGAAAATTTACCAGGTAAATCAATGATTTCGAGCAACTTTCATTGAATGGGTTTTTGCCAATTCGAAAGTTAAAGTTCGGTACTGTGTGTGTACAATTGTCGAAGCTACGGTCCCCGGGTAATTACGGACCAAAAACAAATTATTTTTTTATTGAAACATACATTATTCGTGTTAATAAAGAGCCACGCAAAATTTCGTCAAAATCCGACTTAATTTGAGGGAGTTATGGACGTTTTTGCAAAAATTATGCATGCTGGGGGAAATCAATGTCTGTTCCTGTCACCAAGCTCTTTGTGCAATATGTATATATATGGGAGGGGTGGGAGTGACGCCCCACAGGCGCCCCGAAGGTGGGTGGGCGACCAGCGACGTCGAGTCTGTTACGACCAAGGGCAAGCCAAGGAGGCAAGGCCATCGGCCAAGCTCACCGGTGATATCCAAGTCGTGAATTGCGTTTGCTTGGTGAAACCAGATCGCGAACAGCCACTCCTCGACGAGATTCTCGCAACCGACCCATTTTCACCGATGAAAAACCTGATCGCGACCAAAATTGCCCCACGTCGTGCTAGTTGCAAAAAAATATGCATCCAATGGGAAATCAATGCCTGTTCCTGTCACCAAGCTCTTTGTGCAATATGTATATATGGGGGAGGGGTGGGCGTGACGCCCCACAGGCGCCCCGAAGCTGGGCGGGCGACCAGCGACGTCGCGGCTGTTACGACCAAGGGCAAGCCAAGGAGGCAAGGCCATCGGCCAAGCTCACCGGTGATATCCAAGTCGTGATTTGCGTTTGCTTGGTGCAACCAGATCGCGACCAGCCACTCCTCGACGAGATTCTCGCAACCGACCCATTTTCATCGATGAAAAACCTGATCGCGACCAAAATTGCCCCACGTCGTGCTAGTTGCAAAAAAATTATGCATCCAATGGGAAATCAATGTCTGTTCCTGTCACCAAGCTCTTTGTGCAATATGTATATAAAGGGGGGACCATGGAGATCGATGCCACCAGCGAGCATCGAAAAGGCAAGCGCCAAGACCCATGAAGGAATCCCACCTCCCAACACGTTCCCTTGATTGCTCGAACGACGACCCAAAAACTAGCCCTGTTGCCTTGATTCCTCGAACATGTTGCCTTAATTTGTGCAACGATGACCTGATGACTAGCATTGTTGCCTTGATTTGTCGAACGACGGCCTTGAAATTAGCCATGTTGCCTTGTTTCCTTGAACTTGTTGCCTTGATTTTTTGAATGATGCCCTGATGACTAGCATTGTTGCCTTGATTTGTCGAACGACGACCTTGAAACTAGCCGTGTTGCTTTGTTTCCTTGAACTTGTTGCCTTGATTTTTTGAATGATGACCTGAAAACCAGCCTCTTGGAGAATCGGGGAGCCATCCGCGTTGCCTTGATTGCTCGAATGACGACCCAAAAACTAGCCTTGTTGCCTTGATTCATCGAACATGTTGCCTTAGTTTTGTCGAACGATGACCTGATGACTAGCATTGTTCCCTAGATTTTTTGAACGACGACCTTGAAACTAGCCCTATTGCCTTGGGCTTGTTGCCTTGATTTTTTGAATGATGACCTGAAGACTAGCCTATTGGAGAATTGGGGAGCTATCCACATTGCCTTGAGGTATATATAGGGGGGACCATAGAGACGAAGAAACCACCGAGCACCGATAAGGCAAGCCCCAAGACCCATGAAAGAAGCCCACCCCCAACATGTTAGCTTGGTTGCTCGAACGACGACCGGAAAACATGCCATGTTGCCTTGATTACTCGAACTTGTTGCATTAATTTTTCGAACGATGACCTGGTGACAAGCCCTGCTGCCTAGATTTCTCGAACGATGGCCTTGAAAGATGCCTCCCCCAACACGTTGCCTTGTTAACTAGTTCCATGTTGCCTTGATTTGTCCAACACGTTGCCTTGATATGTCGAACGATGTCCTGAAAACTAGCCCCGTTCCCTTTATTTCTTGAACGACGACCTGGAAACTAGCCTCGTTACCTTGATTGCTGGAACACGTTGCCTTGTTATATCCAACGACGACCTGGAAACTTGCATCGTTGCCCTGAATACTCGAACACGTTGCCTTGAAAACATGCCATGATGACCTCAAAACTAGCCTCGCTGCCTTGATTTCTTGAACGATGACCGGAAAACTAGCCACGGTGCCTTGATTTCCCCCGACGTCGTGCGCATACTAAAAAATATGCATCCTCGGGGAAATCAGTGTCTGTTGCCTTGATTTCTTGAACATGTTGGCTTGATTTTTAGAACGATGACCTGAAAACTAGCCTTGCGGCCTTGAATTCTAGGACATGTTGTCTTGATATCTCAAACGGAAGCCTGATTGCTATCCCCATTGCCTTGATGTATATATAGGGGGACCATGGCGACGAAGTCACCATCGAGCACCGACAAGGCAAGCCCAATGAACCGTGAACGAAGCCCACCCCAACATGTTGCCTTGTTTGCTCGAACGACGACGTGAAAACTAGCCTTGTTGCCTTGATTATTCGAACTTGTTGCTTAGATATATTGAACGATGACCTTGAAACTAGGCATGTTGCCTTTATTGTTGTTGCCTTGATTTTTAGAATGATGACCTGAGAACTAGCCTTGTAACCTTGGTTTCTAGAACATGATGTCTTGGTATCTCGAATGACGAGCGGAGAGCAATGCCCATTGCCTAGATTTTTCGAACGAAGACCTGAAAAGCTAGCCATGTTGCCTTGATATCTCGAACCCAATGGCTTGGTTTTTCGAATGAAGGACTTAAAATTTGCCCCGTTGCCTTGATTTCACGAACGATGCTTCGGTTTAAGTAAAATGTTGGCGGCCTTTTTCGGACGACGGCTGAAGGCTGGCGTGTTGCCTTGATCTGACGAACGGTGTCCTAAAATCTTCCCTCGTTGCCATGACTTTTAAAACATGTTGTCTTGATTTTCTTAAACAACAACCTTAAAACTATCCCCGATGCCTTGATTTACGGAACGAAGACAAGAAAACTAGCCTTGTTGCCTTGAAACCTCGAACATGTTTCCTTGGTTTTTCGACCGACTAACTGAAAACCAGCACCGTTGCCTAGATTTATGGAACACCTTTGATTTCTACAACATGTTGTCCGTGTTTCTCGAACAACGACCTGAACGCTTGGATTTTTTATTGAACGACGGCCTGAAAACAAGCCTTGTTGCCTTGATTACTCGAACATGTTGCCTTGAATTATCAAACTACGACCCGAAAACTACCCCCGTAGCCTTTTTATTTCTCGAACGATTCTTTGATTTCTAGAACATGTTGCCTCGTTTTCTCGAAAGACGACCCGAAAGCAAGCCATACGAGGACCTAAAACCAAGCCATGTGGCCTTTTGATATTTTGAAAACGTTGTCTTTGTTTATCGAATGGCGACCTGAAAAACTGGCCGTGTTGCATTGATTCCTTGAACGATGAGCTTAAAACGAGCCACGTTGGCTTGATAAAGGGCCGAGGAAGCAAGACCTCATCCTAAAAAACGATACATGCAAGCCAAAGGATCAAACGAAGAACGCCGTGACCCATTAACGACCCCGATCTATATGTTAGTTGGCTAAGATGCATTCTAAATCCCTTATTATTGATGCATTTGAGGGTATGTCGATAGTAGTTGTAAATTACAGATCCAATAGTGCAGTTTGTATCTTGTACGGAGAAATTCTTTCATTTACGAAACCGAAACAAGCATAAGAAAATGCAACAAAATGAACTCCTTAGAAAAGCACCCATGCATTGGGGTTCGAATACAACCAAACACCGTCGAAGTCAGTATACACGATGCATGCCCATATTAAATGAGTATATGTTGCTCTTCGGACATTTTTGACGTCTTATGAGAAAACAAAGTATAATTGGTGGCCCTAGTAAGCGCAAGTCATCGGCTTAGGTTGTTATGTGTTTTTATCGGAGGTTGCGTCACCGTTGTTGGTGAATTACGGCCCGGTCACCGGGTTTTATTATTGTAAGGTCCTTTATCCTTGTCCAATTCGTGCCAAACCGACTTCATTTTGGCGAGTTATAGAGAATTATAGCGTCTGGGATTTTTCGACTCGGCCAAGACTAGATACGGTCAAGATTAACCGGTGATCAGATGACCCAACCCCATGAAACCTGGCCAAAATCAAATTTTACTCGACAACTCGAAATCCATGCACATTTCCTCGACCACGAAAAGAAATTTTTCAAGGCAAATCAATGATTTCGAACAACTTTCATTCAATGGGTTTTTGCTAAATCGGAAGTACAAGACCACCCGGTGACCAAAGATGACCCAACCCGATGAAAGTTAGCCAAAATCACATCTTGCTCGGTAACTCGAAATCCGTGCACATTTTATGGATCACGAAGGAAAACTTACCAAGGTAAATCAATGATTTCGAGCAACTTTCGTTCAATGGGTTTTCGGTAATTCGGAAGTACAGGATCGCCCGGTGACCAAAGATGACACAACGCGGTGAAAGTTAGCCAAAATCGCATTTTGCTCGGTAACTCGAAATCCGTGCACATTTTCTTGATCACTAAAGAAATTTTTCCGTGTAAATCAAGGTTTCCGAGCAGCTTTCATTCAATGGGTTTTTGCTAATTCGGAAGTACAAGACCACCCGGTGACCAATGACGACCCAACCCGATGAAAGTTAGCCAAAATCACATCTTGATCGGTAACTCGAAATCCGTGCACATTTTCTCGATCACGAAAGAAAATTTACCAGGTAAATCAATGATTTCGAGCAACTTTCATTGAATGGGTTTTTGCCAATTCGAAAGTTAAAGTTCGGTAGTGTGTGTGTATAAGTGTCGAAGCTGCGGTCCCCGGGTAATTACGGACCAAAAACAAATTTTTTTTTATTGAAACATACATTATTCGTGTTAATAAAGAGCCACGCAAAATTTCGTCAAAATCCGACTTAATTTGAGGGAGTTATGGACGTTTTTGCAAAAATTATGCATCTTGGGGGAAATCAATGTCTGTTCCTGTCACCAAGCTCTTTGTGCAATATGTATATATATGGGAGGGGTGGGAGTGACGCCCCACAGGCGCCCCGAAGGTGGGCGGGCGATCAGCGACGCCGAGGCTGTTACGACCAAGGGCAAGCCAAGGAGGCAACGCCATCGGCCAAGCTCACCGGTGATATCCAAGTCGTGATTTGCGTTTGCTTGGTGAAACCAGATCGCGACCAGCCACTCCTCGACGAGATTCTCGCAACCGACCCATTTTCACCGATGAAAAACCTGATCGCGACCAAAATTGCCCCACGTCGTGCTAGTTGCAAAAAATTATGCATCCAATGGGAAATCAATGTCTGTTCCTGTCACCAAGCTCTTTGTGCAATATGTGTATATAGGGGGGGACCATGGAGACCGAAGCCCCCAGCGAGCATCGAAAAGGCAAGCCCCAAGACCCGTGAAGGAATCCCACCCCTCAACACGTTGCCTTGTTGCTCGAACGACGACCCAAAAACTAGCCCTGTTGCCTTGATTCCTCGAACATGTTGCCTTAATTTGTCGAACGATGACCTGATGACTAGCATTGTTGCCTTGATTTGTCGAACGACGGCCTTGAAACTAGCCCTGTTGCCTTGTTTCCTTGAACTTGTTGCCTTGATTTTTTGAATGATGCCCTGATGACAAGCATTGTTGCCTTGATTTGTCGAACGACGACCTTGAAACTAGCCGTGTTGCCTTGTTTCCTTGAACTTGTTGCCTTGATTTTTTGAATGATGACCTGAAAACTAGCCTCTTGGAGAATCGGGGAGCCATCCGCATTGCCTTGATTGCTCGAATGACGACCCAAAAACTAGCCTTGTTGCCTTGATTCCTCGAACATGTTGCCTTAATTTTGTCGAACGATGACCTGATGACTAGCATTGTTCCCTAGATTTTTTGAACGACGACCTTGAAACTAGCCCTATTGCCTTGAGCTTGTTGCCTTGATTTTTTGAACGATGACCTGAAGACTAGCCTCTTGGAGAACTGGGGAGCTATCCACATTGCCTTGAGGTATATATAGGGGGGACCATAGAGACGAAGAAACCACCGAGCACCGATAAGGCAAGCCCCAAGACCCATGAAAGAAGCCCACCCCCAACATGTTACCTTGGTTGCTCGAACGACGACCGGAAAACATGCCATGTTGCCTTGATTACTCGAACTTGTTGCATTAATTTTTCGAACGATGACCTGGTGACAAGCCCTGCTGCCTAGATTTCTCGAACGATGGCCTTGAAAGATGCCTCCCCCAACACGTTGCCTTGTTAACTAGTTCCATGTTGCCTTGATTTGTCCAACACGTTGCCTTGATATGTCGAACGATGTCCTGAAAACTAGCCCCGTTCCCTTTATTTCTTGAACGACGACCTGGAAACTAGCCTCGTTACCTTGATTGCTCGAACACGTTGCCTTGTTATATCTAACGACGACCTGGAAACTTGCATCGTTGCCCTGAATACTCGAACATGTTGCCTTGAAAACATGCCATGATGACCTCAAAACTAGCCTCGCTGCCTTGATTTCTTGAACGATGACCGGAAAACTAGCCACGGTGCCTTGATTTCCCCCGACGTCGTGCGCATACTAAAAAATATGCATCGTCGGGGAAATCAGTGTCTGTTGCCTTGATTTCTTGAACATGTTGGCTTGATTTTTAGAACGATGACCTGAAAACTAGCCTTGGGGCCTTGAATTCTAGGACATGTTGTCTTGATATCTCAAACGGAAGCCTGATTGCAATCCCCATTGCCTTGATGTATATATAGGGGACCATGGCGACGAAGCCACCATCGAGCACCGACAAGGCAAGCCCAATGAACCGTGAACGAAGCCCACCCCAACATGTTGCCTTGTTTGCTCGAACGATGACGTGAAAACTAGCCTTGTTGCCTTGATTATTCGAACTTGTTGCTTAGATATATTGAACGATGACCTTGAAACTAGGCCTGTTGCCTTTATTGTTGTTGCCTTGATTTTTAGAATGATGACCTGAAAACTAGCCTTGTGGCCTTGGTTTCTAGAACATGATGTCTTGGTATCTCGAATGACGAGCGGAGAGCAATGCCCATTGCCTTGATTTTTTGAACGAAGACCTGAAAAACTAGCCATGTTGCCTTGATATCTCGAACCCGATGGCTTGGTTTTTCGAATGAAGGACTTAAAATTTGCCCCGTTGCCTTGATTTCATGAACGATGCTTCGGTTTAAGTAAAATGTTGGCAGCCTTTTTCGGACGACGGCTGAAGGCTGGCGTGTTGCCTTGATCTGACGAACGGTGTCCTAAAATCTTCCCTCGTTTCCATGACTTTTAAAACATGTTGTCTTGATTTTCTTAAACAACAACCTTAAAACTATCCCCGATGCCTTGATTTACGGAACGAAGACAAGAAAACTAGCCTTGTTGCCTTGAAACCTCGAACATGTTTCCTGGGTTTTTCGACCGACTAACTGAAAACCAGCACCGTTGCCTAGATTTATGGAACGCCTTTGATTTCTACAACATGTTGTCTGTGTTTCTCGAACGACGACCTGAACGCTTGGATTTTTTATTGAACGACGGCCTGAAAACAAGCCTTGTTGCCTTGATTACTCGAACATGTTGCCTTGAATTATCAAACTACGACCCGAAAACTACCCCCGTAGCCTTTTTATTTCTCGAACGATTCTTTGATTTCCAGAACATGTTGCCTTGTTTTCTCGAAAGAAGACCCGAAAGCAAGCCATACGAGGACCTAAAAGCAAGCCATGACCCATTAACGACCCCTGTCTATATGTTAGTTGGCTAAGGTGCATTCTAAATCCCTTATTATTGATGCATTTGAGGGTATGTCGATAGTAGTTGTAAATTACAGATCCAATAGTGCAGTTTGTATCTTGTACGGAGAAATTCTTTCATTTACGAAACCGAAACAAGCATAAGAAAATGAAACAACATGCACTCCTTAGAAAAGCACCCATGCATTGGGTTCGAATACAACCAAACACCGTCGAAGTCACTATACACGATGCATGCCCATATTAAATGAGTATATGTTGCTCTTTGGACATTTTTGACGTCTTATGAGAAAACAAAGTATAATTGGTGGCCCTAGTAAGCGCAAGTCATCGGCTTAGGTTGTTATGTGTTTTTATCGGAGGTTGCGTCACCGTTGTTGGTGAATTACGGCCCGGTCACCGGGTTTTATTATTGTAAGGTCCTTTATCCTTGTCCAATTCGTGCCAAACCGACTTCATTTTGGCGAGTTATAGAGAATTATAGCGTCTGGGATTTTTCGACTCGGCCAAGACTAGATACGGTCAAGATTAACCGGTGATCAGATGACCCAACCCCATGAAACCTGGCCAAAATCAAATTTTGCTCGACAACTCGAAATCCATGCACATTTCCTCGACCACGAAAGAAATTTTTCTAGGCAAATCAATGATTTCGAACAACTTTCATTCAATGGGTTTTTGCTAAATCGGAAGTACAAGACCACCCGGTGACCAAAGATGACCCAACCCGATGATAGTTAGCCAAAATCACATCTTGCTCGGTAACTCGAAATCCGTGCACATTTTATGGATCACGAAGGAAAACTTACCAGGTAAATCAATGATTTCGAGCAACTTTCGTTCAATGGGTTTTCGGTAATTCGGAAGTACAGGATCGCCCGGTGACCAAAGATGACACAACGCGGTGAAAGTTAGCCAAAATCGCATTTTGCTCGGTAACTCGAAATCCGTGCACATTTTCTCGATCATGAAAGAAATTTTTCCGTGTAAATCAAGGTTTCCGAGCAGCTTTCATTCAATGGGTTTTTGCTAATTCGGAAGTACAAGACCACCCGGTGACCAATGACGACCCAACCCAACCCGATGAAAGTTAGCCAAAATCACATCTTGATCGGTAACTCGAAATCCGTGCACATTTTCTCGATCACGAAAGAAAATTTACCAGGTAAATCAATGATTTCGAGCAACTTTCATTGAATGGGTTTTTGCCAATTCGAAAGTTAAAGTTCGGTAGTGTGTGTGTACAAGTGTCGAAGTTGCGGTCCCCGGGTAATTACGGACCAAAAACAAAATTTTTTTTTATTGAAGCAAACATTATTCGTGTTAATAAAGAGCCACGCAAAATTTCGTCAAAATCCGACTTAATTTGAGGGAGTTATGGACGTTTTTGCAAAAATTATGCATCATGGGGGAAATCAATGTATGTTCCTGTCACCAAGCTCTTTGTGCAATATGTATATATATGGGAGGGGTGGGAGTGACGCCCCACAGGTGCCCCGAAGGTGGGCGGGCGACCAGCGACGTCGAGGCTGTTACGACCAAGGGCAAGCCAAGGAGGCAAGGCCATCGGCCAAGCTCACCGGTGATATCCAAGTCGTGATTTGCGTTTGCTTGGTGAAACCAGATCGCGACCAGCCACTCCTCGACGAGATTCTCGCAACCGACCCATTTTCACCGATGAAAAACCTGATCGCGACCAAAATTGCCCCACGTCGTGCTAGTTGCAAAAAATTATGCATCCAATGGGAAATCAATGTCTGTTCCTGTCACCAAGCTCTTTGTGCAATATGTGTATATAGGGGGGACCATGGAGACCGAAGCCACCAGCGAGCATCGAAAAGGCAAGCCCCAAGACCCGTGAAGGAATCCCACCCCCCAACACGTTGCCTTGATTGCTCGAACGACGACCCAAAAACTAGCCCTGTTGCCTTGATTCCTCGAACATGTTGCCTTAATTTGTCGAACGATGACCTGATGACTAGCATTGTTGCCTTGATTTGTCGAACGACGGCCTTGAAACTAGCCCTGTTGCCTTGTTTCCTTGAACTTGTTGCCTTGATTTTTTGAATGATGCCCTGATGACTAGCATTGTTGCCTTGATTTGTCGAACGACGACCTTGAAAGTAGCCGTGTTGCCTTGTTTCCTTGAACTTGTTGCCTTGATTTTTTGAATGATGACCTGAAAACTAGCCTCTTGGAGAATCGGGTAGCCATCCGCATTGCCATGATTGCTCGAATGACGACCCAAAAACTAGCCTTGTTGCCTTGATTCCTCGAACATGTTGCCTTAATTTTGTCGAACGATGACCTGATGACTAGCATTGTTCCCTAGATTTTTTGAACGACGACCTTGAAACTAGCCCTATTGCCTTTAGCTTGTTGCCTTGATTTTTTGAACGATGACCTGAAGACTATCCTTTTGGAGAACTGGGGAGCTATCTGATGGGTTTTAGGTAAAACAAATAAACTAGAAAACAATTCCTAAGTTCACATGCAACCTACTTTGGATCTATGTTTTAACTATTGAACATACAACTTTGAATTGCAAAACAAGAACCCTAGAGGAGAGAGGCTAATTTCGAAATTAACAAACTAGGGTTTAGGGTTTACATACCTTTCAATTGTTATAGCAAACAATTGATATTCCCTTGATCTTGATCTTGATCTTCTTGGAAGCTTTAGCACCACAAGTGTAATGCCTCTAATGGAATCACACCCAATGACTAGCAAGAAGGAAAGTAGAAGAAGAGAGAGGGGAGGGAGTATGCAATTTTGGCCAAGGTATTCTTCCAAAGAATGAGTACCCTAAAATGTGAGCCAGGAGGCTCCTTAAATAGTTGAGGGAACTAGGGTTTAGGGAAAACCCTAGTTATCCTTTGCTTAGGGCCTAAGCAAGACCCAAGGCCTTATCTTGGACCCCTTGGACGAATTCTCTAGGGTTTCCCCTAGGGTTTTCGTCCACCCCCTTCCGAGGGAGTTCTGGATCCTTCCCTTCAACTATCAGTTAATTGCAAACTAGTCCCTGCACTTTATAATTAATTCTTTTAACCCCAAAATCAATTCTGATTAATTTCTGGCTAACAATTAATTAAACATAATGATTTCTAATTAATATATTAATCCATTAACATATTAATAAATCATTTATATATATATATATATATATATATATATATATATATATATATATATATTAATTTATTAATCTTATAAATTAATATCTCTCCTTTCATAATTTCCTTGTCCAGTTGCTAGGTTGAGGGCAACCCAAAAGGACTGTGCTGCTATCAATTCAAGTACATACCAATTATAGTTATGGGCTTAGACACCTAATCCAACAGTCTCCCACTTGGATAAGTCTGTAACTATAATTGCTAGTATGCCTTCTAAATTTGACCAGCAAATTGTAGCTTCCAAAAAGCTGCTGCCGAACTCTGACCCAGTCAGTTACGTGTCCTAAGATAAGTGATCATATAACCCTTCGTTCTGCTTGATATCCCCAGACAAAAGACATGGAATGTAATCAATCTGTTTGTCCAGAATCTATGTTTCCCGATTCCTGAATTGTGATGATGTAGGACTTCTAATCGAACACATCAATTTAGTCCTGGCTGGGCCCAGCACATAAGTCAACACCAAATCATCGAGGGGCCCACCGATATCGCTTTTTCCTGTTAGGGCAAAAGGAACGAATAAACGTTGACTCATATTCTTGTATCTTTTACTCATCAAATTATGCATGACAATACGTTTTATAACACCAAGTTACTGATGCGTTTTCGTATCACCAATGCACAACTGACTTGTAAATTACAACTCATATATCTTCGTTTCAAGATTATAAGATATTATCGTCTCAATATTACTCGTGATGAATTCTATGAAGTGATACTCTGAGCGAGGGTTTATCCAATACTCAAATCTCAATTTCTGAGTACTCATGAACGTTGCAGCAATTCTATTGCCATGTCTATCCTTAGACAATCTGCAATCCAATTCATGACAGTCTTAATTCACTACTTACTTCCAAGAGTACGAGCGACTGTGGAGTTTGAATAATCTCATTATTCAGGAAGTAAAACATGCAAAAATGAAACACAATAATAAACAATTGACAAAAGGTAGTAGCCAAACTTATAAATAATACTTTATTATTTAATCACCAAAGGTCAATTACATTTACTTTGTTACAAGTTTCAAAAACTAATCTAACTACTAAAACTAATATCATCTTTCAGTCCTATGCTCCGAGCATGCTGAATATGCTTAGCCCTACTCAGACCCTTTGTGAGAGGATCTGCTGGGTTATCTTCAGATGACACCCTCTTTACTATAAGATGGCCTTCTTCAACTCTATGTCTGATGAAATGGTACTTTCTGTCGATATGTCTGGTCTTACCATGATCTCTCGGTTCCTTTGTCAAGGCAACCGCTCCTTCATTATCGCAGAACAGTTCCATAGGCTCCTGGATGATTGGAACAACTCCGAGATCCCCGATGAACTTCCTCAACCAAGCTGCTTCTTTCGACGCTTCACTTGCTGTTATGTACTCTGATTCACAAGTAGAATCAGCCACCGTATTTTGCTTGGAACTCTTCCAAGTAACTGCTCCTCCATTTAGTAAAAACACCCAGCCCGACTGAGAACGGAAGTTATCTCTATCCGTCTGAAAGCTGGCATCACTGTAACCATCTACTCTCAAAGTATCACTGCCACCAAGCACAAGGACCCAGTCCTTTGTCCTTTGCAAATACTTGAGTATATTCTTAACTGCTATCCAATGAGCTCTACCTGGGTTTCCCTGATAGCGACTGACCATGCTCAAAGCAAATGCCACATCAGGGCGAGTACATGTCATAGCGTACATGATCGATCCGACAGCGGAAGCATAAGGTACACGACTCATGTCATCTATTTAAACATTTGTACTCGGGCATTGAGTCTTACTCAATTTGGTATTGCTCTGGATAGGTAGCTCTCCCTTCTTGGAATTTTCCATACTAAACCTCTTTAGTACCTTATCCAAGTATGTGCTCTGACTAAGTCCAATTAGTCTCTTCTTTCTATCTCTCAATATTCTAATCCCAAGAATATAGGCAGCTTCTCCAAGGTCTTTCATGGCAAAACACTTTCCAAGCCAAGACTTAACATCTCTCAAGGTTGGAATGTCGTTACCAATGAGTAATATGTCATCGACATATAACACCAAAAAAGTTACTATACTCCCACTAGCCTTGATATACACACAAAACTCATTTTCACTTCTAGAGAAACCAAACTCTTTGACTTTCTCATGGAAGCAAAGATTCCAGCTGCGAGATGCTTGTTTCAATCCATAAATGGATTTCTCAAGCTTGCACACTTTATTAGGAAACTTTGCATCAACAAAACCCTCTGGCTGATTCATGTAAACATCCTCAGCCAACTTCCTGTTAAGGAAAGCAGTCTTGACATCCATCTGCCAGATTTCATAGTCATGAAAGGCAGCTATGGCGAGCAATATCCTAATAGATTTAATCTTAGCTACTGGCGAGAAGGTATCATCATAGTCAACCCCTGGGGTTTGAGTGAAACCTTTTGCAACCAGTCGAGCCTTGAATGTGTGCACATTTCCATCCATGTCTGTCTTCTTCTTGAAGATGCATTGCACCCAACTGTCTTACGACCTGGTGCACTTTCAACCAAATTCCAAACTTGGTTGTCATACATGGACTTAATCTCGCTGTCCATTGCCTCTTTCCACTTGGAAGCCTCTGGGCCTGCCATTGCTTCCTTATAAGTGACTGGTTCATCTAAGTTTACCAGTGTTCTGTCACTTATGAATGTGTCACCATCTGAAGTAATATGAAAACCATACAACTCAGGTGGCACACTCACCCTAGTGGATCTTCTAAGAGGTAATGAGTTATCAATTGGTTCAACATGAACTGTTTCCTCTGGTTGAGTGCTAGTGTCATCTAAGGTTCCTTCATTGGCTGACTCTTGAATTTCTTCAAGGTCGATAGTGCTCCCACTGTCCTCTTTGAATATGAGCTCTCTTTCAAGAAAGACTCCTCTTCGTGCTACAAAGACCACATTCTCACTAGGTCTGTAGAATAAATATCCAAAAGACTGCTTTGGGTAACCAATGAAAACACATTTCTCACTTCTAGCTGCTAGCTTGTCGTGAGTCTCTCGTCTTACGAAAGCTTCACAACCCCAGACTTTAATGTGTGCTAAGGAGGGAACTTTCCCTGTCCACATTTCGTGAGGTGTTTTGGCAACCTTCTTTGTAAGGACAAGATTGAGGATGTGGGCGGCTGTCTCTAAGGCATACCCCCAGAAGTGAATAGGAAGCGAAGCCCGAATCATCATAGAACGAACCATGTCTAACAAGGTTCGATTGCGCCTCTCAGCTACACCATTTAACTGTGGTGTCCTAGGAGGAGTTAATTGTGAGACTATCCCACATTCTTTCAGATAGTCGTTAAACTCGATACTAAGATACTCCCTGCCTCTATCGGATCTAAGTATCTTTATCTTTCTGCCCAATTGATTTTCGACTTCATGCTTAAACTCTTTGAACTTTTCAAAAGTTTCTCACTTATGCTTGATCAAGTAGATATATCCATATCTGCTATAATCGTCAGTGAAAGTCACATAGAATCGATTAGCATCTCTTGTAGTTGATCTGAAGGGCCCACACACATCTGTGTGTATGAGATCCAACAGACCTTCACCTCTTTCACAAGACCCTGTGAATGGTGATTTTGTCATCTTTCCCAAAAGACAAGATTCACACATATCATCTGACTTTAGGTCAAATGATTCCAAGACTCCATCCTTTTGGAGTTGGGCTATGCGTTTCTTGTTAATGTGTCCAAGACGACAATGCCACAAGCATGCCTTGTCTACACTATTAGACAAGTCAATATTAAGTACACTATTTCCTAGGCTATCAACACAAGTCACTGTTTCATACACACCATTACAAGGCAAAGCTTCAAACATAAAAACACCATTCTTATAAACAGAAATTGAACCATTCAAATCATTAAAAGAATATGTAAAACCTTGTCTGAACAATGCATGAAATGAAATAATGTTTCTCGTCATATCAGACGAATAGCAAAAATTTATTAAATCTAATCTAACATCATTACTAAGCAGAAGCTGATAAACTCCGATCTTGGTTACTGGTGAAGACTTTCTGTTTCCCATGATCAGGTTTATCCTTCCTCGCTCTATCTCCTCACTTTCCTTTAGACCCTGCAAATCAGAACAGATATGAAAACCACATCCTGTATCAAGGACCCATGAACGAGAAGATAATGAGTTATTAGCAGAAATAGTGTAAATACCTGCCGAAGAAGGCTTCACTTTGCCATCCTTGATATCTTGCAGATATTGTGGGCAAGATCTCTTCCAATGCCCCTTTTGGTTGCAGTAAAAGCAAACTGCCTCTTTTGGATCAGAAACATGGGGAGTGGAACCATTGGGCTTAGCCTTTGGGCCATTACTAGATGACCCAGCTTGAGCCTTGCTCTTCCAGTTTTGCTTGGGAGGACCTTTCCTCTTTTTCCCCTTTCCCTGTCCAATAGCCAAAACAGGGGCACTCGTAGGTGTGGAGGGTATACTTTTACCCTTCATCCCTGCCTCAGCTATCTGCAACAAGTTGTGCAATTGGGCCAAGGTCTGCTCAGTATTGTTCAAATGGTAAGTTAGAATAAACTGACCATAACATTCAGGAAGTGAGTTCAAGACCATGTCAATGGCCAATTCCTCATCAAAGTGAATATTGAGCTTGACCAAACGCTCTATGTAGCGTTGCATTCTTTGCACATGTGACACAACCGACTCCCCATCTTTTATCTTGCAAGCCATGAGTGACTTGACTACTTCGAACTTTTCTTGACGAGCTCGCTTATGGTACTTTTCCATAAGGTCCTTGTTCATCTCGAAAGGCCAGTAGTCCTCATAGTACCTCTGCAGTTCTGGGGACATAGTTGCCACCATGATGCATGCCACTTTGGTAGCATCATCGTAATGTTTCTTGTAGGCAGCAAGATCTTCAGGAGTAGCTTCATTCTCATCAAGCTCTTTGAGCTCCTTTTCAAGAACATATTCTTTGTTCTCGAAACGAAGAGCCATCTTGATGTTGCGCATCCAATCGTTATAGTTTGATCCATCCATAACGACTTTGGAGCAGATATTGAGCAAAGAGAAGTTTTGGTTGGAGGAGGACGAAGCAGAAGTGTTTCCAGGAGTAGACATCTGAAAAGAAAGAAAGTTTTAGTTAGATTTCAAGATACCTTAATAAAATAACCCAAAGATATAATATCAAGGTTAGGATCCAACTATGAAGATTCACAACTTAGAAATGGGATGCCGAGATCCAAGTGCAAATTTCATAAAGGTAGGTGAATGACGATTCACCAATTCCACCATTAGACGAAACAAACGAAGTGAAATTCCTAATTCTTTTGAGATACATTGAAACTATTCAATGGCATGTTTTGATCTCAGATTATGCTCTTCTATTTGTGACTGGGATGCCGAGGATCACAAACAAGATGTGAATAACCATGCAAATGTGCTTGGTAACCTCATTGTCTTTATCATTAACTATTGATGTGCTGGTAAACCACACACGCTCCATCAAAATGACAATTATGATATACCCATTACTACTCTTTATTGGTGCCTTTTAGTGTGCTGGTTAACCACGCACGCTCCACTAACGACCAATAAAGCACAATGTGCAATTTCATGGATTAACATACTTTTCACATTTTTCCTAAAGTAACTAGAGTTGGGATTTTGAAAATAATGTTCTAGTACTTTCTTTAATATCATTATACTTTTAATGAGAAGTAGTTGTCCTATCAAATCCGTTCTGCTAACGACCCTCCACTAATCAAGGAAGCGGTGGGTGAGAGTGGACACCCATTCAACTACCATTTTATAGGCAGTTTCCTTATACCCCCCTTATAGATTAGCTTCGTGAATGAGGCATACTAGCGATTTGACTGACCATATTCTTATGCATATATAATATTAAACTTTTAATTATATTATATATATATAAGGTGTGTTTTAAAACATTTTAAAACTTCAAGGGTTTATAAATTTCGAAATTTAAGCTATTAAATTTAAATTTAAATAAACCAATTAACTAGATTTAATATTTATCTTTTAATTAACTATTAATCAAATTATTAAATCTTGTAAGGATTATCTAATTAAATTAATCCATTAATTTAATCCTAATCCTTATCCCTCTAAATTTCGAAAAATAGGGTAAGGATAATTATCCAATTAATCTAATTAAGTAACAATTATCCAAAACAAGAAACCCTAGTTATCCTCTAGCATATTTCGAAATTTACAAGGGAGGAGGCTAGGGTTTTCAAAACCCTAACCCTAATTTCGATTAGGGTTCTTTGGAGGCTAGGGTTTTCGAAAAAACCCTGTGATCCAAAACCCTAGAAATCGAAAATTTGGCCTTTAGGGTTTAATAGCTATAAACCCTAATTTGCAATTCAACAATTGTAGCAATTCAATTTAAAACAACAATGGCTCTGATACCACTGATGGGTTTTAGGTAAAACAAATAAACTAGAAAACAATTCCTAAGTTCACATGCAACCTACTTTGGATCTATGTTTTAACTATTGAACATACAACTTTGAATTGCAAAACAAGAACCCTAGAGGAGAGAGGCTAATTTCGAAATTAACAAACTAGGGTTTAGGGTTTACATACCTTTCAATTGTTATAGCAAACAATTGATATTCCCTTGATCTTGATCTTGATCTTCTTGGAAGCTTTAGCACCATAAGTGTAATGCCTCTAATGGAATCACACCCAATGACTAGCAAGAAGGAAAGTAGTAGAAGAGAGAGGGGAGGGAGTATGCAATTTCGGCCACTAGGGTTTCCTCAAAGAAAAGAGTACCCAAAATGTGAGCTAGGAGGCTCCTTAAATAGTTGAGGGAACTAGGGTTTAGGGAAAACCCTAGTTATCCTTTGCTTAGGGCCTAAGCAAGACCCAAGGCCTTATCTTGGACCCCTTGGACGAATTCTCTAGGGTTTCCCCTAGGGTTTTCGTCCACCCCCTTCCAAGGGAGTTCTGGATCCTTCCCTTCAACTATCAGTTAATTGTAAACTAGTCCCTACACTTTATAATTAATTCTTTTAACCCCAAAATCAATTCTGATTAATTTCTGGCTAACAATTAATTAAACATAATGATTTCTAATTAATATATTAATCCATTAACATATTAATAAATCATTTATATATATATTAATTTATTAATCTTATAAATTAATATCTCTCCTTTCATAATTTCCTTGTCCAGTTGCTAGGTTGAGGGCAACCCAAAAGGACTGTGCTGCTATCAATTCAAGTACATACCAATTATAGTTATGGGCTTAGACACCTAATCCAACACTATCCACATTGCCTTGAGGAATATATAGGGGGGACCATAGAGACGAAGAAACCACCGAGCACCGATAAGGCAAGCCCCAAGACCCATGAAAGAAGCCCACCCCCAACATGTTACCTTGGTTGCTCGAACGACGACCGGAAAACATGCCATGCTGCCTTGATTACTCGAACTTGTTGCATTAATTTTTCGAACGATGACCTGGTGACAAGCCCTGCTGCCTAGATTTCTCGAACGATGGCCTTGAAAGATGCCTCCCCCAACATGTTGCCTTGTTAACTAGTTCCATGTTGCCTTGATTTGTCCAACACGTTGCCTTGATATGTCGAACGATGTCCTGAAAACTAGCCCCGTTCCCTTTATTTCTTGAATGACGACCTGGAAACTAGCCTCGTTACCTTGATTGCTGGAACACGTTGCCTTGTTATATCTAACGACGACCTGGAAACTTGCATCGTTGCCCTGAATACTCGAACACGTTGCCTTGAAAACATGCCATGATGACCTCAAAACTAGCCTCGCTGCCTTGATTTCTTGAACGATGACCGGAAAACTAGCCACGGTGCCTTGATTTCCTCCGACGTCGTGCGCATACTAAAAAATATGCATCCTCGGGGAAATCAGTGTCTGTTGCCTTGATTTCTTGAACATGTTGGCTTGATTTTTAGAACGATGACCTGAAAACTAGCCTTGGGGCCTTGAATTCTAGGACATGTTGTCTTGATATCTCAAACGGAAGCCTGATTGCTATCCCCATTGCCTTGATGTATATATAGGGGGACCATGGCGACGAAGCCACCATCGAGCACCGACAAGGCAAGCCCAATGAACCGTGAACGAAGCCCACCCCAACATGTTGCCTTGTTTGCTCGAACGACGACGTGAAAACTGATGGGTTTTTGAGCATTCTAACACTTCCTAAGTGTACATGCAACCCTAATAACCTTGAATCTATGTTTTCTCTATATACATGCAAATTTCTTTTCAAGGTTATTTCCTAACTAGCATGGCATGGGGATTACATAAAACATAAAAACTAGTAGAAATACATACCTTGTTGTTGCTTGGATTCCTTCAAGACTTTGTGAGCCTAGCACCCCAAATGTTGTGCCTCAAATGCTTCACACAACACCACAAAACTTGGAATAACTTGAGAGAATACTTCTAGCACTCAAAATCGGTTATGCCCTCTCTAGTAACACTAGGTCCACTAGGTCCTCATTTTGCTAGCCATAGGGTGTCTTTTATAGTGTTGTCACGATTAGGGTTTACACATGAATGCCCTTAATTGTCATGACTCTTGATTTCCCATGACCCATGGATTTGTAACTCCCATGGACTATCCATGGAGCTCCATATGGTTATAACCAAACCCATAAACCATGGATCATTAATCCACCATAAAAGAATTGATGATTGTCATAATCAACCCTATATATTTAATTAGTCTCACTTTGATCACCAAATTAATACTAGATTAATACTTGATCAATACTAATTAAATAATACTATTATTAATATATTAGAACTTATAATATATTAATAATCATAAGTGCCTTATTCTCTCATTTAGTCTATCCAAGTATTGCAATGCCATGCAACCCAAATGGACCATGCCGGGTCGGGTCAAGTACATACCAAATAAAGTTATGGACTTAGACACTATATCCAACAGTCTCCCACTTGGATAAGTCTAATAACTATATTTGCAAATATGACTTCAAAATCCGACTAGCAATCGTAGCTCTTTCAAAGTCTCTCGGAACTGAGATGATGATGATACGCCATTTAAGATAAGTGATCATATAATCCTCTGTTCTCATGATATCAGCCGGACAAACACATGGAACATGGTCTTACTTATTGTCCAGCATTTGTTTCTCGATCTCTGATTTGTTTCGACATAGAACTAAATTGAACACATCAATTAGGTTCTGAACGGGCCCGGTACATAGGTCAAAACCAAATCATCGAGGGGCCCAGATATCGCTTCTATTTCTAGAAGGAACAGATAAACTTCGACTGATATGCTTGTACTAACTACTTGTTGAATTATTCACAAAGGCACGTTTTATGACATCGAGTTACCAATGCGTTTTCGTGCAATCAATGATTAACCAACTCATAGTCAACAACTCATATCTCTAGGTTTGAAGATTTATATGATATTACCGTCTCACGATCACTCGAGATAAATTCCATGAAGTGATGCAAGTGAGCGTGGGTTGGATCCAATACTCAGCCCTTATGAGTACTCATGAATGTTGTAGCAACCATTGCATTGTCCAAAGCACTTTTAGACAAATCATACAAGCCAAATTCATGACAGTCTTAAATCAATACTTACTTCCAAAGTTTGACTGACTGTGGATGGTTTGAATAATAACATAATTATTCTAGAAGTAAAAACATGCAAAATTGAAACATAGTAAACAATCAACACAAGATAGTAACACCTTACTCATAAATAAATAACAACTTTTATTTATCATCAAATGTCAATTACATTTTACAAGTTTTAGGAATCTAATTATTGAAACTAGTATCATCCTTCAGCCCAATGCGCCTCGCATGCTGTAAATGCTTAACCCTGCTCAGTCCCTTCGTGAGGGGATCTGCCGGGTTCTCATCTGATGATACCCTCTTAGCCACGAGGAGTCCTTCTTCTATTCGATGTCTGATGAAATGGTATTTTCTGTCAATGTGCCTAGATCTCCCGTGATCTCTCGGTTCCTTAGCCAAAGCAACCGCACTTTCATTGTCACAGAAAATTTCCATTGGCTCCTTTATAGCTGGTACAACTCCAAGGTCTCCGATGAAGTTCTTTAGCCATATCGCCTCCTTAGCTGCTTCACTTGCTGCTATGTACTCTGATTCACAAGTGGAATCAGCTACTGTCTCCTGCTTGGAACTCTTCCAAGTAATTGCCCCTCCATTTAGGATAAAGACCCAGCCTGACTGAGAGCGGAAATTATCCCTATCAGTCTGGAAGCTAGCATCGCTATATCCTTCCACTCTCAAGTCATCACTGCCTCCGAGGGTAAGGACCCAATCCTTAGTCCTCCGCAGATACTTGAGAATGTTCTTTACCGCTGTCCAGTGTGCCTTGCCAGGGTTCCCTTGATATCTACTGACCATGCTCAAAGCAAAGGCCACATCAGGGCGAGTACAAGTCATAGCATACATGATCGAGCCCACAGCGGAAGCATATGGTATATGACTCATTTCAGGGTCCCCTTGGCTTATGAATTCTCTCTCACGAAAGACTCCTCTTCTTGCCACAAAAACCACATTATCACTGGGTCTGTAGAAGAGGTAACCAAAGGATCTCTATGGGTAGCCGATGAAAATACACCTCTCACTTCGAGGTTCAAGCTTATCATGAGTCTCACGCCTCACGAAAGCTTCACAACCCCAAATTTTGATGTGGTCCAAATTGGGAACTTTCCCAGTCCACATCTCGTGAGGTGTTTTGGCAACCTTTTTAGTAGGAACTAGATTAAGGATATGGGCGGCAGTCTCTAAGGCATACCCCCAGAAAGAGATTGGTAACGAAGCTCGACTCATCATGGAACGAACCATATCCAACAAGGTTCGATTGCGCCTCTCAGCTACACCATTCAGCTGTGGTGTTCTGGGAGGTGTCAATTGTGAGACAATCCCACATTCCTTAAGATATTCAAGGAACTCAATGCTAAGATACTCTCCTCCCCGATCGGATCGGAGCATCTTGATGTTCCTGCCCAATTGATTCTCCACTTCCTGCTTAAACTCTTTGAACTTTTCAAAGGTTTCTGACTTATGCTTGATTAAGTAAATACATCCATATCTACTATAATTATCAGTAAAAGTCACATAATAGCGATTAGCATCCCTTGTAGCAACTCTGAAGGGCCCACACACATCCGTGTGTACAAGGTCCAACAAACCTTCACCCCTATCACAAGTACCTGTGAAGGGTGACTTTGTCATTTTTCCAAGTAAACAAGACTCGCAACTATCATCTGACTTGAGGTCAAATGATTCCAAGACTCCAGCCTTTTGGAGTTTTCCTATGCGCTTCTTGTTAACATGTCCAAGACGACAATGCCATAAGGATGCTTTATCCAAGCTATCTGAAGAATCAATATACAACACACTATTTCCTAGATTGTCTACAACATTCACAGCTTCATATACACCATCACAAGGTAATGCTTTAAAGTAAAGTACATCATTGTAATAAACATTAATAGCACCATTTTTATTATCAAATGAAAATGAAAAACCTTGTTTGTACAAGCCATGAAAAGAAATAATATTTCTCGCCATTTCGGGCGAGTAACAACACTTATTCAAATCTAACATTAACCCATTATTAAGTAATAAAGAATAAACTCCTATCTTGGTAACAGGTGATGCTTTCCTGTTGCCCATGACTAAGTTTATCTTCCCGTGCTCCACTTGCTCACTTCTTCTTAGTGCCTGCAAATCAGTACAAATGTGAATACCACACCCTGTATCAAGCACCCAAGAATTAGCATTAGATGAGTTATTAGACAATATTGTGTAAATACCTGCATGGGTGGGTTTAACCTTCCCATCCTTTACATCTTGCAGATATTTAGGGCAGCTTCGCTTGAAGTGTCCCTTATCCTGGCAATAGAAGCACTGTGCTTCCTTTGGGTTTGAAGAAGGAGTAATGGGACCTTTCTTTGTCCCACTTGAAGAGGAACCATCAAGAGTCTTACCCTTGGTACCCTTCGAAGGGTTTTTCCTCTTCTTACCCTTTCCCTTCCCAATAGCCAGAACAGGGGCTGTTGAAGGAGTAGAAGTAGCAACCGCTTTACCCTTAAGGCCATTTTCAGCTGTCCTTAAGAGTCCTTGAAGTTTGCTAAGTGTGACTTCCTCCTTGTTCATATGATAAGTCATACGAAACTGATCATAACTTGGAGGTAAGGAATGGAGAATGATGTCAATCGCCATTTCCTCAGGAAAGTCAATATTTAGCTTCAGCAACAAGTCAACGAACCTTTGCATCTTCTGCAAGTGACCGGTGATGGGTTCACCATCCTTCATCCTTGCGGTTATCATGGAGGAGATGATTTCATACCTCTCCTGACGCGCGCTCTGGTGGTACCTTTCCATCAGATCCAGGTGCATCTCATAGGGGTAGAAATCTTCATAGGATTTTTGAAGTTCAGGAGTCATGGTGGCCATCATGATGCATGCTACTTTAGTAGCATCCTTTTCATGTGCAACAAACTCCGCAAACTCTTCAGGAGTAGCAGTGGCTTCATTCACAACCTTAAGCTCCTTATCGAGGACATATTCTTTGTCCTCATAGCGGGTAATCATTCTGATGTTTCTGATCCACTCATTGAAATTGGATCCATCAAAGATGACCTTACCACACAAGTTCATAAGGGAAAAGGAGCCAGTTGGGTTTGATCCAGAAGCATTGTTGGAAGACATTTGAAAGGAAAGAAAGACAAGTTTCATTAGATTAGGAATCCTTAATAATTCACCCAAATGAAATATTAAGGCTAGGATCCAACAAACTATTTATAGTTGGAAGAGGGATGTCGTAATCCATAATATAAAATATTTGAAGGTAGGTAAATGACGATTTACCAATTTCCACCATAAGAACGAAATATTTTATTATTAGGTTTTATTGGTTTTGAAACTCCTAGATCTTTTGAGATACATTGAACTTTTCAATGGCATGTTTGAATCTCGATTGTGCCCTCTCAAGTTTGTGACTGGGATGCCGAGGATCACAAACAAGGTGTGAATAACCATACAAATTGACTTGGTACCCTCAACAATATTACCTAATCGATGTGCCGGTTAACCACACACGCTCCACCGATCTATAATAAAGTCAAGTTACCCTTTGCAACAACCTTATACCCCCCTTATAGACCGGCTTCGTGAATGAGGCCTACTAACGGTAAGAATGACATATTCTTATACATATCTATATAATAAAATTATAATAATAGTATAAGTGTTGATTTTTAAACTTTTTAAAAATCTAAGGTTTAATTTGGAATTAAAGTATTAAGTGTAAGACTTTTCAAATTCCAAAACTTGAGGGCAAGATTTGAAACTATTCCAAGTCTCTTCAATTTGTAACTTATGAGTTTTAATGGTTCATAAAAATGAAGACTCTTCATTTTATGAAACCTCTTTAGTTCTTTAATCATAATTAAAAGAAGTGACTCTTGGTTATCCATAACTTGAGGACAAGTTATGGACACCATCATAGCCATTAAGATCATGAATTAAACACACATGGAGGTTACACATAATTCCTATGATCTTCTAAAACTCATAAGAACACAAATTCATGTCAAACAATTTCAAGAAATCATATAAACATATACAATACTTGAAAATTGATAAAAGTCATGTAAAATGGGTTAACATAATCATTATCATTTTGAAAAACAGATTTTACAAGTCCAAAACAGATTGGGATAATGATCTTAATCCATTTCCAGCAACAAAACTCGAAAAAACTGCCCAGCACGCTCCTACTCGCCGAGTGCATTATTCTACTCGTCGAGTAGGATGTATTTGTTCATGGACTCGGCGAGTCCTCCCCATGGACTCGGCGAGTCCAGTCGTCAGAATGCAGAATTTTCGATTTTTAAGCAGTTTTGCATCAAGTATACAGAAAACAATCCTAGGCTCTGATACCACTGATGGGTTTTTGAGCATTCTAACACTTCCTAAGTGTACATGCAACCCTAATAACCTTGAATCTATGTTTTCTCTATATACATGCAAATTTCTTTTCAAGGTTATTTCCTAACTAGCATGGCATGGGGATTACATAAAACATAAAAACTAGTAGAAATACATACCTTGTTGTTGCTTGGATTCCTTCAAGACTTTGTGAGCCTAGCACCCCAAATGTTGTGCCTCAAATGCTTCACACAACACCACAAAACTTGGAATAACTTGAGAGAATACTTCTAGCACTCAAAATCGGTTATGCCCTCTCTAGTAACACTAGGTCCACTAGGTCCTCATTTTGCTAGCCATAGGGTTTCTTTTATAGTGTTGTCACAATTAGGGTTTACACATGAATGCCCTTAATTGTCATGACTCTTGATTTCCCATGACCCATGGATTGGTAACTCCCATGGACTATCCATGGAGCTCCATATGGTTATAACCAAACCCATAAACCATGGATCATTAATCCACCATAAAAGAATTGATGATTGTCATAATCAACCCTATATATTTAATTAGTCTCAATTTGATCACCAAATTAATACTAGATTAATAATTGATCAATACTAATTAAATAATACTATTATTAATATATTAGAACTTATAATATATTAATAATCATAAGTGCCTTATTCTCTCATTTAGTCTATCCAAGTATTGCAATGCCATGCAACCCAAATGGACCATGCCGGGTCGGGTCAAGTACATACCAAATAAAGTTATGGACTTAGACACTATATCCAACAAAAACTAGCCTTGTTGCCTTGATTATTCGAACTTGTTGCTTAGATATATTGAACGATGACCTTGAAACTAGGCCTGTTGCCTTTATTGTTGTTGCCTTGATTTTTAGAATGATGACCTGAAAACTAGCCTTGTGGCCTTGGTTTCTAGAACATGATGTCTTGGTATCTCGAATGACGAGCGGAGAGCAATGCCCATTGCCTTGATTTTTCGAACGAAGACCTGAAAAACTAGCCATGTTGCCTTGATATCTCGAACCCGATGGCTTGGTTTTTCGAATGAAGGACTTAAAATTTTCCCCGTTGCCTTGATTTCATGAAAGATGCTTCGGTTTAAGTAAAATGTTGGCGGCCTTTTTCGGACGACGGCTGAAGGCTGGCGTGTTGCCTTGATCTGACGAACGGTGTCCTAAAATCTTCCCTCGTTGCCATGACTTTTAAAACATGTTGTCTTGATTTTCTTAAACAACAACCTTAAAACTATCCCCGATGCCTTGATTTACGGAACGAAGACAAGAAAACTAGCCTTGTTGCCTTGAAACCTCGAACATGTTTCCTTGGTTTTTTGACCGACTAACTGAAAACCAGCACCGTTGCCTAGATTTATGGAACGCCTTTGATTTCTACAACATGTTGTCCGTGTTTCTCGAACGACGACCTGAACGCTTGGATTTTTTATTGAACGACGGCCTGAAAACAAGCCTTGTTGCCTTGATTACTCGAACATGTTGCCTTGAATTATCAAACTACGACCCGAAAACTACCCCCGTAGCCTTTTTATTTCTCGAACGATTCTTTGATTTCTAGAACATGTTGCCTTGTTTTCTCGAAAGACGACCCGAAAGCAAGCCATACGAGGACCTAAAAGCAAGCCATGACCCATTAACGACCCCGATGTATATGTTAGTTGGCTAAGGTGCATTCTAAATCCCTTATTATTGATGCATTTGAGGCTATGTCGATAGTAGTTGTAAATTACGGATCCAATAGTGCAGTTTGTATCTTGTACGGAGAAATTATTTCATTTACGAAACCGAAACAAGCATAAGAAAATGGAACAACATGAACTCCTTAGAAAAGCACCCATGCATTGGGGTTCGAATACAACCAAACACCGTCGAAGTCACTATACACGATGCATGCCCATATTAAATGAGTATATGTTGCTCTTTGGACATTTTTGACGTCTTATGAGAAAACAAAGTATAATTGGTGGCCCTAGTAAGCGCAAGTCATCGGCTTAGGTTGTTATGTGTTTTTATCGGAGGTTGCGTCACCGTTGTTGGTGAATTACGGCCCGGTCACCGGGTTTTATTATTGTAAGGTCCTTTATCCTTGTCCAATTCATGCCAAACCGACTTCATTTTGGCGAGTTATAGAGAATTATAGCGTCTGGGATTTTTCGACTCGGCCAAGACTAGATACGGTCAATATTAACCGGTGATCAGATGACCCAACCCCATGAAACCTGGCCAAAATCAAATTTTGCTCGACAACTCGAAATCCATGCACATTTCCTCGACCACGAAAGAAATTTTTCTAGGCAAATCAATGATTTCGAACAACTTTCATTCAATGGGTTTTTGCTAAATCGGAAGTACAAGACCACCCGGTGACCAAAGATGACCCAACCCGATGAAAGTTAGCCAAAATCACATCTTGCTCGGTAACTCGAAATCCGTGCACATTTTATGGATCACGAAGGAAAACTTACCAGGAAAATCAATGATTTCGAGCAACTTTCGTTCAATGGGTTTTCGGTAATTCGGAAGTACAGGATCGCCTGGTGACCAAAGATGACACAACGCGGTGTAAATCAAGGTTTCCGAGCAGCTTTCATTCAATGGGTTTTTGCTAAATCGGAAGTACAAGACCACCCGGTAATTACGGACCAAAAACAAAATTTTTTTATTGAAACATACATTATTCGTGTTAATAAAGAGCCACGCAAAATTTCGTCAATATCCGACTTAATTTGAGGGAGTTATGGACGTTTTTGCAAAAATTATGCATCCTGGGGGAAATCAATGTCTGTTCCTGTCACCAAGCTCTTTGTGCAATATGTATATATAGGGGAGGCGTGGGAGTGACGCCCCACAGGCGCCCCGAAGATGGGCGGGCGACCAGCGACGTCGAGGCTGTTACGACCAAGGGCAAGCCAAGGAGGCAAGGCCATCGGCCAAACTCACCGGTGATATCCAAGTCGTGATTTGCGTTTGCTTGGTGAAACCAGATCGCGACCAGCTACTCCTCGACGAGATTCTCGCAACCGACCCATTTTCACCGATGAAAAACCTGATCGCGACCAAAATTGCCCCACGTCGTGGTAGTTGCAAAAAATTATGCATCCAATGGGAAATCAATGCCTGTTCCTGTCACCAAGCTCTTTGTGCAATATGTATATATAGCGGAAGGGTGGGAGTGACGCCCCACAGGCGCCCCGAAGCTGGGTGGGCGACCAGCGACGTCGAGGCTGTTACGACCAAGGGCAAGCCAAGGAGGCAAGGCCATCGGCCAAGCTCACCGGTGATATCCAAGTCGTGATTTGCGTTTGCTTGGTGAAACCAGATCGCGACCAGCCACTCCTCGACGAGATTCTCGCAACCGACCCATTTTCACCGATGAAAAACCTGATCGCGACCAAAATTGCCCCACGTCGTGCTAGTTGCAAAAAAATTATGCATCCAATGGGAAATCAATGTCTGTTCCTGTCACCAAGCTCTTTGTGCAATATGTATATATAGGGGGGACCATGGAGACCGAAGCCACCAGCGAGCATCGAAAAGGCAAGCCCCAAGACCCATGAAGGAATCCCACCCCCCAACACGTTCCCTTGATTGCTCGAACGACGACCCAAAAACTAGCCCTGTTGCCTTGATTCCTCGAACATGTTGCCTTAATTTGTCCAACGATGACCTGATGACTAGCATTGTTGCCTTGATTTCTCGAACGACGGCCTTGAAACTAGCCCTGTTGCCTTGTTTCCTTGAACTTGTTGCCTTGATTTTTTGAATGATGCCCTGATGACTAGCATTGTTGCCTTGATTTGTCGAACGACGACCTTGAAACTAGCCGTGTTGCCTTGTTTCCTTGAACTTGTTGCCTTGATTTTTTGAATGATGACCTGAAAACTAGCCTCTTGGAGAATCGGGGAGCCATCCGCGTTGCCTTGATTGCTCGAATGACGACCCAAAAACTAGCCTTGTTGCCTTGATTCCTCGAACATGTTGCCTTAATTTTGTCGAACGATGACCTGATGACTAGCATTGTTCCCTAGATTTTTTGAACGACGACCTTGAAACTAGCCCTATTGCCTTCAACTTGTTGCCTTGATTTTTTGAACGATGACCTGAAGACTAGCCTCTTGGAGAACTGGGGAGCTATCCACATTGCCTTGAGGTATATATTGATTACTCGAACTTGTTGCATTAATTTTTCGAACGATGACCTGGTGACAAGCCCTGCTGCCTAGATTTGTCGAACGATGGCCTTGAAAGATGTCTCCCCCAACACGTTGCCTTGTTAACTAGTTCCATGTTGCCTTGATTTGTCCAACACGTTGCCTTGATATGTCGAACGATGTCCTGAAAACTAGCCCCGTTCCCTTTATTTCTTGAACGACGACCTGGAAACTAGCCTCGTTACCTTGATTGCTGGAACACGTTGCCTTGTTATCTCTAACGACGACCTGGAAATTAGTGTTTCATTTATTCTACAAAATTTAAATGGGTTTTGATGTTTCGCGTTTTTGCTTTTGGGTTTTGATTCATCTGAAAAAATTTCTTGATTAATGGCATCAAATTCGATATTTTTATAGTAGTATGTTGTCTTATGTCATTCTAGGTTTCGGTTGGTTTTTGATCAATAATTAATTAAGTTAAACTAGGTTTTTTGTTTGAATCTTCTTCTCGGGCACATTTTTGCTTTATTTCTTCAGACCGGTCAATGGGTTACTTAATCTACTACTTACAACTCATCAACGTTATGCATTAATTTTATTAGCTTTTGGCATTTGAATTATAATTTTATTTTTGTACAGACTCCGGTTGGGAAATTAGGCTTAAACTTAGTGCCATCTGCTGCCCAGTTGAGATCCTTACGAAAAGGATCAAATGACCAACTTGCCATTACCATTGATTCGCAATCTGAACGATTGCTTAATAATAAATCCAGAACTTTTGAAGATAAAGGTTTGTTTTTTAATAAATAATTTGGTCAGACAAATTATTTGGGAAATTGCAATTGAAAAATCTTAATTCTAAAATACTTTCAGGTCGCATATTCAAGCCACTTGAACACAAACCTGCTGATGGTGGTTCTAATCTTCCATCAGCACAAAAAGACATTGTAGCTGCTAGGAAGAGGTAAGATTTCACATTACTTATCTATTAGTTTCATTTCCATCCATGATTGTTGTAGTTTTATGGTGAATTATGTTGACAGAGAGCAATGTTTATTCAAAAAAGATTACCCTAACGTAATTAACTTTTGGCGTATCTGTTTTGCGAATTTCTTATGGAATCCGGAAGAAATTGGAATTTGAGCTTCCGCTCATCGATGTGTTTGGTTTCTACATGGAGGAAATTGAATTTCGATTGAGTCTTACATATTCCATCTTTAATGGATTTCACCATTCCTACGGTGGATAGGTTGACGAAGATTCAAATCTGTTATTCTTTTATTAGAAAACCAATGTACCCTCATTATATATTTGTTAGACTAAATGAATATAATAATTTAGTTATATATATTTACAATAAACATCACAGTAAGCATAAATTAAAACTGCAAGATTATTTATTTCTTATTATGGAATTCCATTTCATTTCCCCTTTGTTAACTGTCACCAATCAAACTTATTTATTTTGTTAATACTTCCTAATTCTGGCTCATACAAATCGACTTTTGAGTTTTCAGGGTTACTAAATGTTTTGCTTACACCAGATGAGAAGCAAATGACAAGTGAAGTCTGCATTGCATTTATACAAGGGGTACTATTCTTATATATCTCTTGAGTAACATTCTACTATTTCTTTTTCTTTGCTGTAACGTTACATTTTGAAAAATCTGTCAATTTGTATGATTGCAACTTGCTTTGTATTTGGATTATAGAAGATGAGGGGTAAATTTTGCGTGTGTTTGAATATTATGAATTTTTTTTTTTGAAATGCAGAAGATGATGGAGGATCCAACTGTACAAAAAATGGTGTACCCGTAAGTTGTTGATTTTCCAGCTTTTCAACTTTTGGCAAATAGTGAAAAGGGCAAAGCCAAAGCCAATCAAACAAAAAACAAAAAAATCTGTCCGGTTGCAGCGATTGGCAGCCTTAGGATGCAGCACATTTTCTTTTTAAATATTATGGGTACTAATACAGAAGTGTAAGTGGGTTGCTATTATTAGTAAGAAATTGTGAGTATTGATTTACATTGGTTTTCACAGGCTTACACGAAGTTCTGATTAATCGATTTGGGGTTGAGAAACAGTTAATTTTTTCCCCCCCTCTATTCTGCTCTCTTTTATAACCTCACATTTTGTAATCAAGGTATTCATTTGGATAGTTAAGTATCAAATGAGAGCTGCTGCTATCTTTATATATATTAATCAGTTTCAGTCGTTGTCTGCATTAGTATTTTGGACTTCTTTTCGGCGAGTTTCAAGGAATGAGAGGGTTGCCGGCGGTAGACGACTCCTCGATTACCAACAAATCATCCTTTTTAAGAATCCACCTCCGTTATTTCTACACACACAACCAAACAACAACAGACTCATAATGACAACAACTTAATGAAAAAAAATACCATTCTATCCCATGACAACAAGCAGCATACACATTTAACAAAAAAACAAATACCATTCTAACCCATGCAAAGCATGGGCTACTAGGAACCTTTTAATATTTAAAGTTTGGCCACAAAACTTTAACAGTTTGATAACTTTGATCCCTTTTCTAAAAAGTTGCAAATTCCTACCTCTTTAATTCTTTAGCCATTTTGACACTTCTGGTCCTTGCAGTCAAAACTTTTACATTTTTTTATAAAAAATGGCTATTTTTGGCAACTTTGCTCTTCATTCTTTAACCATTTTGACACTTTTGGTCCTTACAATCAATATTTTTACACTTTTTAGGAACCTTTTAATCTTTAAAGTTTGGCCACAAAACTTTAACGGTTTGACAACTTTGATCCCTTTTCTAAAAAGTTGTTAATCTTACCCCTTTAATTCTTTAGCCATTTTGACACTTCTGGTCCTTGCAGTCAAAACTTTTACATTTTTTCATAAAAACATGAAAAAACGGTTCGGGGCAAAGTCCGGGCTTTTCATCCTTGCACTTTCTACGTCTGTCATATTTATCGATTCGCAAACAACATTGAAAGCTTCTGGCCCCCGCATAGTGGGGGTAATCTTCCATCGAATGACGAGCGGAGAGCAATGCCCATTGCCTAGATTTTTCGAACGAAGACCTGAAAAGCTAGCCATGTTGCCTTGATATCTCGAACCCGATGGCTTGGTTTTTCGAATGAAGGACTTAAAATTTGCCCCGTTGCCTTGATTTCACGAACGATGCTTCGGTTTAAGTAAAATGTTGGCGGCCTTTTTCGGACGACGGCTGAAGGCTGGCGTGTTGCCTTGATCTGACGAACGGTGTCCTAAAATCTTCCCTCGTTGCCATGACTTTTAAAACATGTTGTCTTGATTTTCTTAAACAACAACCTTAAAACTATCCCCGATGCCTTGATTTACGGAACGAAGACAAGAAAACTAGCCTTGTTGCCTTGAAACCTCGAACATGTTTCCTTGGTTTTTCGACCGACTAACTGAAAACCAGCACCGTTGCCTTGATTTATGGAACGCCTTTGATTTCTACAACATGTTGTCCGTGTTTCTCGAACGACGACCAGAACGCTTGGATTTTTTATTGAACGACGGCTTGAAAACAAGCCTTGTTGCCTTGATTACTCGAACATGTTGCCTTGAATTATCAAACTACGACCCGAAAACTACCCCCGTAGCCTTTTTATTTCTCGAACGATTCTTTGATTTCTAGAACATGTTGTCTCGTTTTCTCGAAAGACGACCCGAAAGCAAGCCATACGAGGACCTAAAAGCATGCCATGTGGCCTTTTGATATTTTGAAAATGTTGTCTTTGTTTATCGAATGGCGACCTGAAAAACTGGCCGTGTTGCATTGATTCCTTGAACGATGAGCTTAAAACGAGCCACGTTGCCTTGATAAAGGGCCGAGGAAGCAAGACCTCATCCTAAAAAACGATACATGCAAGCCAAAGGATCAAACGAAGAACGCCATGACCCATTAACGACCCCGATCTATATGTTAGTTGGCTAAGGTGCATTCTAAATCCCTTATTATTGATGCATTTGAGGGTATGTCGATAGTAGTTGTAAATTACAGATCCAATAGTGCAGTTTGTATCTTGTACGGAGAAATTCTTTCATTTACGAAACCGAAACAAGCATAAGAAAATGCAACAAAATGAACTCCTTAGAAAAGCACCCATGCATTGGGGTTCGAATACAACCAAACACCGTCGAAGTCACTATACACGATGCATGCCCATATTAAATGAGTATATGTTGCTCTTTGGACATTTTTGACGTCTTATGAGAAAACAAAGTATAATTGGTGGCCCTAGTAAGCGCAAGTCATCGGCTTAGGTTGTTATGTGTTTTTATCGGAGGTTGCGTCACCGTTGTTGGTGAATTACGGCCCGGTCACCGGGTTTTATTATTGTAAGGTCCCTTATCCTTGTCCAATTCGTGCCAAACCGACTTCATTTTGGCGAGTTATAGAGAATTATAGCGTCTGGGATTTTTCGACTCGGCCAAGACTAGATACGGTCAAGATTAACCGGTGATCAGATGACCCAACCCCATGAAACCTGGCCAAAATCAAATTTTGCTCGACAACTCGAAATCCATGCACATTTCCTCGACCACGAAAGAAATTTTTCTAGGCAAATCAATGATTTCGAACAACTTTCATTCAATGGGTTTTTGCTAAATCAGAAGTACAAGACCACCCGGTGACCAAAGATGACCCAACCCGATGAAAGTTAGACAAAATCACATCTTGTTCAGTAACTCGAAATCCGTGCACATTTTATGGATCACGAAGGAAAACTTACCAGGTAAATCAATGATTTCGAGCAACTTTCCTTCAATGGGTTTTCGGTAATTCGGAAGTACAGGATCGCCCGATGACCAAAGATGACACAACGCGGTGAAAGTTAGCCAAAATCGCATTTTGCTCTGTAACTCGAAATCCGTGCACATTTTCACGATCATGAAAGAAATTTTGCCGTGTAAATCAAGGTTTCCGAGCAGCTTTCATTCAATGGGTTTTTGCTAATTCGGAAGTACAAGACCACCCGGTAATTACGGACCAAAAACAAATTTTTTTTATTGAAACATACATTATTCGTGTTAATAAAGAGCCACGCAAAATTTCGTCAAAATCCGACTTAATTTGAGGGAGTTATGGACGTTTTTGCAAAAATTATGCATCCGGGGGGAAATCAATGTCTGTTCCTGTCACCAAGCTCTTTGTGCAATATGTATATATAGGGGAGGGGTGGGAGTGACACCCCACAGGCGCCCCGAAGATGGGCGGGCGACCAGCGACGTCGAGGCTGTTATGACCAAGGGCAAGCCAAGGAGGCAAGGCCATCGGCCAAGCTCACCGGTGATATCCAAGTCGTGATTTGCGTTTGTTTGGTGAAACCAGATCGCGACCAACCACTCCTCGACGAGATTCTCGCAACCGACCCATTTTCACCGATGAAAAACCTGATCGCGACCAAAATTGCCCCACGTCGTGCTAGTTGCAAAAAATTATGCATCCAATGGGAAATCAATGTCTGTTCCTGTCACCAAGCTCTTTGTGCAATACGTATATATAGGGGGGGACCATGGAGACCGAAGCCACCAGCGAGCATCGAAAAGGCAAGCCCCAAGACCCGTGAAGGAATCCCACCCCCCAACATGTTGCCTTGATTGCTCGAACGACGACCCAAAAACTAGCCCTGTTGCCTTGATTCCTCGAACATGTTGCCTTAATTTGTCGAACGATGACCTGATGACTAGCATTGTTGCCTTGATTTGTCGAACGACGGCCTTGAAACTAGCCCTGTTGCCTTGTTTCCTTGAACTTGTTGCCTTGATTTTTTGAATGATGCCCTGATGACTAGCATTGTTGCCTTGATTTGTCGAACGACGACCTTGAAACTAGCCGTGTTGCCTTGTTTCCTTGAACTTGTTGCCTTGATTTTTTGAATGATGACCTGAAAACTAGCCTCTTGGAGAATCGGGGAGCCATCCGCGTTGCCTTGATTGCTCGAATGACGACCCAAAAGCTAGCCTTGTTGCCTTGATTCCTCGAACATGTTGCCTTAATTTTGTCGAACGATGACCTGATGACTAGCATTGCTCCCTAGATTTTTTGAACGACGACCTTGAAACTAGCCCTATTGCCTTGAGCTTGTTGCCTTGATTTTTTTGAACGATGACCTGAAGACTAGCCTCTTGGAGAACTGGGGAGCTATCCACATTGCCTTGAGGTATATATTGGGGGGACCATAGAGACGAAGAAACCACCGAGCACCGATAAGGCAAGCCCCAAGACCCATGAAAGAAGCCCACCCCCAACATGTTACCTTGGTTGCTCGAACGACGACCGGAAAACATGCCATGTTGCCTTGATTACTCGAACTTGTTGCATTAATTTTTCGAACGATGACCTGGTGACAAGCCCTGCTGCCTAGATTTGTCGAACGATGGCCTTGAAAGATGCCTCCCCCAACACGTTGCCTTGTTAACTAGTTCCATGTTGCCTTGATTTGTCCAACACGTTTCCTTGATATGTCGAACGATGCCCTGAAAACTAGCCCCGTTCCCTTTATTTCTTGAACGACGACCTGGAAACTAGCCTTGTTACCTTGATTGCTGGAACATGTTGCCTTGTTATCTCTAACGACGACCTGGAAACTTGCATCGTTGCCCTGAATACTCGAACATGTTGCCTTGAAAACATGCCATGATGACCTCAAAACTAGCCTCGCTGCCTTGATTTCTTGAACGATGACCGGAAAACTAGCCACGGTGCCTTGATTTCCCCCGACATCGTGCGCATACTAAAAAATATGCATCCTCGGGGAAATCAGTGTCTGTTGCCTTTATTTCTTGAACATGTTGGCTTGATTTTTAGAACGATGACCTGAAAACTAGCCTTGCGGCCTTGAATTCTAGGACATGTTGTCTTGATATCTCAAACGGAAGCCTGATTGCTATCCCCATTGCCTTGATGTATATATTGGGGGACCATGGCGACGAAGCCACCATCGAGCACCGACAAGGCAAGCCCAATGAACCGTGAACGAAGCCCACCCCAACATGTTGCCTTGTTTGCTCGAACGACGACGTGAAAACTAGCCTTGTTGCCTTGATTATTCGAACTTGTTGCTTAGATATATTGAACGATGACCTTGAAACTAGGCCTGTTGCCTTTATTGTTGTTGCCTTGATTTTTAGAATGATGACCTGAAAACTAGCCTTGTGGCCTTGGTTTCTAGAACATGATGTCTTGGTATCTCGAATGACGAGCGGAGAGCAATGCCCATTGCCTTTATTTTTCGAACGAAGACCTGAAAAACTAGCCATGTTGCCTTGATATCTCGAACCCGATGGCTTGGTTTTTCGAATGAAGGACTTAAAATTTGCCTTGTTGCCTTGATTTCACGAACGATGCTTCGGTTTAAGTAAAATGTTGGCGGCCTTTTTCGGACGACGGCTGAAGGCTGGCGTGTTGCCTTGATCTGACGAACGGTGTCCTAAAATCTTCCCTCGTTGCCATGACTTTTAAAACATGTTGTCTTGATTTTCTTAAACAACGACCTTAAAACTATCCCCGATGCCTTGATTTACGGAACGAAGACAAGAAAACTAGCCTTGTTGCCTTGAAACCTCGAACATGTTTCCTTGGTTTTTCGACCGACTAACTGAAAACCAGCACAGTTGCCTAGATTTATGGAACACCTTTGATTTCTACAACATGTTGTCCGTGTTTCTCGAACGACGACCTGAACGCTTGGATTTTTTATTGAACGACGGCCTGAAAACAAGCCTTGTTGCCTTGATTACTCGAACATGTTGCCTTGAATTATCAAACTACGACCCGAAAACTACCCCCGTAGCCTTTTTATTTCTCGAACGATTCTTTGATTTCTAGAACATGTTGCCTCGTTTTCTCGAAAGACGACCCGAAAGCAAGCCATACGAGGACCTAAAAGCAAGCCATGTGGCCTTTTGATATTTTGAAAACGTTGTCTTTGTTTATCGAATGGCGACCTGAAAAACCGGCCGTGTTGCATTGATTCCTTGAACGATGTGCTTAAAACGAGCCACGTTGCCTTGATAAAGGGCCGAGGAAGCAAGACCTCATCCTAAAAAACGATACATGCAAGCCAAAGGATCAAACGAAGAACGCCATGACCCATTAACGACCCCGATCTATATGTTAGTTGGCTAAGGTGCATTCTAAATCCCTTATTATTGATGTATTTGAGGGTATGTCGATAGTAGTTGTAAATTACAGATCCAATAGTGCAGTTTGTATCTTGTACAGAGAAATTCTTTCATTTATGAAACCGAAACAAGCATAAGAAAATGCAACAAAATGAACTCCTTAGAAAATCACCCATGCATTGGGGTTCGAATACAACCAAACACCGTTGAAGTCACTATACACGATGCATGCCCATATTAAATGAGTATATGTTGCTCTTTGGACATTTTTGACGTCTTATGAGAAAACAAAGTATAATTGGTGGCCCTAGTAAGCGCAAGTCATCGGCTTAGGTTGTTATGTGTTTTTAACGGAGGTTGCTGTTGGATTAGGTGTCTAAGCCCATAACTATAATTGGTATGTACTTGAATTGATAGCGGCACAGTCGTTTTGGGTTGCCCTCAACCTAGCGACTGGACAAGGAAATTATGAAAGGAGAGATATTAATTTATAAGATTAATGAATTAATATAAATGATTTATTAATATGTTGAAAGATTAATATATTAATTAGAAATCATTATGTTTAATTAATTGTTAGCCAGAAATTAATCAGAATTGATTTTGGGGTTAAAAGAATTAATTATAAAGTGCAGGGACTAATTTGCAATTAACTGATAGTTGAAGGGAAGGATCCAGAACTCCCTTGGAAGGGGGTGGACGAAAACCCTAGGGAAACCCTAGAGAATTCGTCCAAGGGGTCCAAGATAAGGCCTTGGGTCTTGCTTAGGCCCTAAGCAAAGGATAACTAGGGTTTTCCCTAAACCCTAGTTCCCTCAACTATTTAAGGAGCCTCCTGGCTCACATTTTAGGGTACTCATTCTTTGGAAGAATACCTTGGCCGAAATTGCATACTCACTCCCCTCTCTCTTCTTCTACTTTCCTTCTTGCTAGTCATTGGGTGTGATTCCATTAGAGGCATTACATTTGTGGTGCTAAAGCTTCCAAGAAGATCAAGATCAAGATCAAGGGAATATCAATTGTTTGCTATAACAATTGAAAGGTATGTAAACCCTAAACCCTAGTTTGTTAATTTCGAAATTAGCCTCTCTCCTCTAGGGTTCTTGTTTTGCAATTCAAAGTTGTATGTTCAATAGTTAAAACATAGATCCAAAGTAGGTTGCATGTGAACTTAGGAATTGTTTTCTAGTTTATTTGTTGTACCTAAAACCCATCAGTGGTATCAGAGCCATTGTTGTTTTAAATTGAATTGCTACAATTGTTGAATTGCAAATTAGGGTTTATAGCTATTAAACCCTAAAGGCCAAATTTTCGATTTCTAGGGTTTTGGATCAAAGGGTTTTTTCGAAAAACCCTAGCCTCCAAAGAACCCTAATCGAAATTAGGGTTAGGGTTTTGAAAACCCTAGCCTCCTCCCTTGTAAATTTCGAAATTGCTAGAAGTTTTAGGGTTTCTTGTTTTGGATAATTGTTACTTAATTAGATTAATTGGATAATTATCCTTACCCTAATTTTCGAAATTTAGAGGGATAAGGATTAGGATTAAATTAATTGATTAATTTAATTAGATAATCCTTACAAGATTTAATAATTTGATTAATAGTTAATTAAAAGATAAATATTAAATCTAGTTAATTGGTTTATTTAAATTTAAATTTAATAGTTTGAATTTCGAAATTTATATAAACCTTTGAAGTTTTAAAATGTTTTAAAACACACCCTATATATGTATTATGATTAAAAGTTTAATATTATATATGTATAAGAATATGGTCAGTCAAATCGCTAGTATGCCTCATTCACGAAGCTAATCTATAAGGGGGGTATAAGGAAACTGCCTATAAAATGGTAGTTGAATGGGTGTCCACTCTCACCCACCGCTTCCTTGATTAGTGGAGGGTCGTTAGCAGAACGGATTTGATAGGACAACTACTTCTCATTAAAAGTATAATGATATTAAAGAAAGTACTAGAACATTATTTTCAAAATCCCAACTCTAGTTACTTTAGGAAAAATGTGAAAAGTATGTTAATCCATGAAATTGCACATTGTGCTTTATTGGTCGTTAGTGGAGCGTGTGTGGTTAACCAGCACACTAAAAGGCACCAATAAAGAGTAGTAATGGGTATCTCATAATTGTCATTTTGATGGAGCGTGTGTGGTTTACCAGCACATCAATAGTTAATGATAAAGACAATGAGGTTACCAAGCACATTTGCATGGTTATTCACATCTTGTTGTGATCCTCGGCATCCCAGTCACAAATAGAAGAGCATAATCTGAGATCAAAACATGCCATTGAATAGTTTCAATGTATCTCAAAAGAATTAGGAATTTCACTTCGTTTGTTTCGTCTAATGGTGGAATTGGTGAATCGTCATTCACCTACCTTTATGAAATTTGCACTTGGATCTCGGCATCCCATTTCTAAGTTGTGAATCTTCATAGTTGGATCCTAACCTTGATATTATATCTTTGGGTTATTTTATTAAGGTATCTTGAAATCTAACTAAAACTTTCTTTCTTTTCAGATGTCTACTCCTGGAAACACTTCTGCTTCGTCCTCCTCCAACCAAAACTTCTCTTTGCTCAATATCTGCTCCAAAGTCGTTATGGATGGCTCAAACTATAACGATTGGATGCGCAACATCAAGATGGCTCTTCGTTTCGAGAACAAAGAATATGTTCTTGAAAAGGAGCTCAAAGAGCTTGATGAGAATGAAGCTACTCCTGAAGATCTTGCTGCCTACAAGAAACATTACGATGATGCTACCAAAGTGGCATGCATCATGGTGGCAACTATGTCCCCAGAACTGCAGAGGTACTATGAGGACTACTGGCCTTTCGAGATGAACAAGGACCTTATGGAAAAGTACCATAAGCGAGCTCGTCAAGAAAAGTTCGAAGTAGTCAAGTCACTCATGGCTTGCAAGATGAAAGATGGGGAGTCGGTTGTGTCACATGTGCAAAGAATGCAACGCTACATAGAGCGTTTGGTCAAGCTCAATATTCACTTTGATGAGGAATTGGCCATTGACATGGTCTTGAACTCACTTCCTGAATGTTATGGTCAGTTTATTCTAACTTACCATTTGAACAATACTGAGCAGACCTTGGCCCAATTGCACAACTTGTTGCAGACAGCTGAGGCAGGGATGAAGGGTAAAAGTATACCCTCCACACCTACGAGTGCCCCTGTTTTGGCTATTGGACAGGGAAAGGGTAAAAAGAGGAAAGGTCATCCCAAGCAAAACTGGAAGAGCAAGGCTCAAGCTGGGTCATCTGGTAATGGCCCAAAGGCTAAGCCCAATGGTTCCACTCCCCATGTTTCTGATCCAAAAGAGGCCGTTTGCTTTTACTGCAATCAAAAGGGGCATCGGAAGAGATCTTGCCCACAATATCTGCAAGATATCAAGGATGGCAAAGTGAAGCCATCTTCGGCAGGTATTTACACTATTTCTGCTAATAACTCATTATCTTCTCGTTCATGGATCCTTGATACAGGATGTGGTTTTCATATCTGTTCTGATTTGCAGGGTCTAAAGGAAAGTGAGGAGATAGAGCGAGGAAGGATAAACCTGATCATGGGAAACAGAAAGTCTTCACCAGTAACCAAGATCGGAGTTTATCAGCTTCTGCTTAGTAATGATGTTAGATTAGATTTAATAAATTGTTGCTATTCGTCTGAGATGACGAGAAACATTATTTCATTTCATGCATTGTTCAAACAAGGTTTTACATATTCTTTTAATGATTTGAATGGTTCAATTTCTGTTTATAAGAATGGTGTTTTTATGTTTGAAGCTTTGCCTTGTAATGGTGTGTATGAAACAGTGACTTGTGTTGATAGCCTAGGAAATAGTGTACTTAATATTGACTTGTCTAAAAGTGTAGACAAGGCATGCTTGTGGCATTGTCGTCTTGGACACATTAACAAGAAACGCATAGCCCAACTCCAAAAGGATGGAGTGTTGGAATCATTTGACCTAAAGTCAGATGATATGTGTGAATCTTGTCTTTTGGGAAAGATGACAAAATCACCATTCACAGGGTCTTGTGAAAGAGGTGAAGGTCTGTTGGATCTCATACACACAGATGTGTGTGGGCCCTTCAGATCAACTACAAGAGATGCTAATCGATTCTATGTGACTTTCACTGACGATTATAGCAGATATGGATATATCTACTTGATCAAGCATAAGTCAGAAACTTTTGAAAAGTTCAAAGAGTTTAAGCATGAAGTCGAAAATCAATTGGGCAGAAAGATAAAGATACTTAGATCCGATAGAGGCGGGGAGTATCTTAGTATCGAGTTTAACGACTATCTGAAAGAATGTGGGATAGTCTCACAATTGACTCCTCCTAGGACACCACAGTTAAATGGTGTAGCTGAGAGGCGCAATCGAACCTTGTTAGACATGGTTCGTTCTATGATGAGTCGGGCTTCGCTTCCCATTCACTTCTGGGGGTATGCCTTAGAGACAGCCGCCCACATCCTCAATCTTGTCCCTACAAAGAAGGTTGCCAAAACACCTCACGAAATGTGGACAGGGAAAGTTCCCTCGTTAGCACATATTAAAGTCTGAGGTTGTGAAGCTTTCGTAAGACGAGAGACTCACGACAAGCTAGTAGCTAGAAGTGAGAAATGTGTTTTCATTGGTTACCCAAAGCAGTCTTTTGGATATTTGTTCTACAGGCTTAGTGAGAACGTGGTCTTTGTAGCACGAAGAGGAGTCTTTCTTGAAAGAGAGCTCATATTCAAAGAGGACAGTGGGAGCACTATTGACCTTGAAGAAATTCAAGAGTCAGCCAATGAAGGAACCTTAGATGACACTAGCACTCAACCAGAGGAAACAGTTCCTGTTGAACCAATCGAAAACTCGTTACCTCTTAGAAGATCCACTAGGGTGAGTGTGCCACCTGAGTTGTATGGTTTTCATATTACTTCAGATGGTGACACATTCATAAGTGACAGAACACTAGTAAACTTAGATGAACCAGTCACTTATAAGGAAGCAATGGCAGGCCCAGAGGCTTCCAGGTGGAAAGAGGCAATGGACAGCGAGATTAAGTCCATGTATGACAACCAAGTTTGGAATTTGGTTGATAGTGCACCAGGTCGTAAGACAGTTGGGTGCAAATGGATCTTCAAGAAGAAGACAGACATGGATGGAAATGTGCACACATTCAAGGCTCGACTGGTTGCAAAAGGTTTCACTCAAACCCCAGGGGTTGACTATGATGAGACCTTCTCACCAGTAGCTAAGATTAAATCTATTAGGATATTGCTCGCCATAGCTGCCTTTCATGATTATGAAATCTGGCAGATGGATGTCAAAACTGCTTTCCTTAATGGGAAGTTGGCTGAAGATGTTTACATGAGTCAGCCAGAGGGTTTTGTTGATGCAAAGTTCCCCAATAGAGTGTGCAAGCTTGAGAAATCCATTTATGGATTGAAACAAGCATCTCGCAGTTGGAATCTTTGCTTCCATGAGAAAGTCAAAGAGTTTGGTTTCTCTAGAAGTGAAGATGAGTTTTGTGTGTATATCAAGGCTAGTGGGAGTATAGTAACTTTTCTGGTGTTGTATGTCGATGACATACTACTCATTGGTAACGACGTTCCAACCTTGAAAGAGGTTAAGTCTTGGCTTGGAAAGTGTTTTGCCATGAAAGACCTTGGAGAAGCTGCCTATATTCTTGGGATTAGAATATTGAGAGATAGAAAGAAGAGACTAATTGGACTTAGTCAGAGCACATACTTGGATAAGGTACTAAAGAGGTTTAGTATGGAAAATTCCAAGAAGGGAGAGCTACCTATCCAGATCAATACCAAATTGAGTAAGACTCAATGCCCGAGTACAGATGTTGAAATAGATGACATGAGTCGTGTACCTTATGCTTCCGCTGTCGGATCGATCATGTACGCTATGACATGTACTCGCCCTGATGTGGCATTTGCTTTGAGCATGGTCAGTCGCTATCAGGGAAACCCAGGTAGAGCTCATTGGATAGCAGTTAAGAATATACTCAAGTATTTGCGAAGGACAAAGGACTGGGTCCTTGTGCTTGGTGGCAGTGATACTTTGAGAGTAGATGGTTACAGTGATGCCAGCTTTCAGACGGATAGAGATAACTTCCGTTCTCAGTCGGGCTGGGTGTTTTTACTGAATGGAGGAGCAGTTACTTGGAAGAGTTCCAAGCAAAATACGGTGGCTGATTCTACTTGTGAATCAGAGTACATAACAGCAAGTGAAGCGTCGAAAGAAGCAGCTTGGTTGAGGAACTTCATCGGGTATCTCGGAGTTGTTCCAACCATCCAGGAGCCTATGGAACTGTTCTGCGATAATGAAGGAGCGGTTGCCTTGACAAAGGAACCGAGAGATCATGGTAAGACCAGACACATCGATAGAAAGTACCATTTCATCAGACATAGAGTTGAAGAAGGCCATCTTATAGTAAAGAGGGTGTCATCTGAAGATAACCCAGCAGATCCCCTCACAAAGGGTCTGAGTAGGGCTAAGCATATTCAGCATGCTCGGAGCATAGGACTGAAAGATGATATTAGTTTTAGTAGTTAGATTAGTTTTATTCTGAAACTTATAACAAAGTAAATGTAATTGACTTTTGGTGATTAAATAATAAAGTATTATTTATAAGTTTGGTTTCTGCCTTTTGTCAATTGTTTATTATTGTGTTTCATTTTTGCATGTTTTACTTCCCAAATAATGAGATTATTCAAACTCCACAGTCACTCATACTTTTGGAAGTAAGTAGTGAATTAAGACTGCCATGAACTGGATTGTAGATTGTCTAAGGATAGACATGGCAATAGAATTGCTGCAACGTTCATGAGTACTCAGAAATTGAGATTTCAGTACTGGATAAACCCTCGCTCAGAGTATCACTTCATGGAATTCATCACGAGTAATACTGAGACGATAATATCTTATAATCTTGAAACGAAGATATTGTTGGATATAGTGTCTAAGTCCATAACTTTATTTGGTATGTACTTGACCCGACCCGGCATGATCCATTTGGGTTGCATGGCATTGCAATACTTGGATAGACTAAATGAGAGAATAAGGCACTTATGATTATTAATATATTATAAGTTCTAATATATTAATAATAGTATTATTTAATTAGTATTGATCAAGTATTAATCTAGTATTAATTTGGTGATCAAAGTGAGACTAATTAAATATATAGGGTTGATTATGACAATCATCAACTCTTTTATGGTGGATTAATGATCCATGGTTTATGGGTTTGGTTATAACCATATGGAGCTCCATGGATAGTCCATGGGAGTTACAAACCCATGGGTCATGGGAAATCAAGAGTCATGACAATTAAGGGCATTCATGTGTAAACCCTAATTGTGACAACACTATAAAAGAAACCCTATGGCTAGCAAAATCATGACCTAGTAGACCTAGTGTTACTAGAGAGGGCATAACCGATTTTGAGTGCTAGAAGTATTCTCTCAAGTTATTCCAAGTCTTGTGGTGTTGTGTGAAGCATTTGAGGCACAACATTTGGGGTGCTAGGCTCACAAAGTCTTGAAGGAATCCAAGCAACAACAAGGTATGTATTTCTGCTAGAATCTATGTTTTATGTAATCCCCATGCCATGCTAGTTAGGAAATAACCTTGAAAAAGAAATTTGCATGTATATAGAGAAAACATAGATTCAAGGTTATTAGGGTTGCATGTACACTTAGGAAGTGTTAGAATGCTCAAAACCCATCAGTGGTATCAGAGCCTAGGATTGTTTTCTGTATACTTGATGCAAAACTGCTTAAAAATCGAAAATTCTGCACTCTGACGACTGGACTCGCCGAGTCCATGGGGAGGACTCGCCGAGTCCATGAACAAATTCATTCTACTCGCCGAGTAGAATAATGCACTCGGCGAGTAGGAGCGTGCTGGGCAGTTTTTTCGAGTTTTGTTGCTGGAAATGGATTAAGATCATTATCCCAATCTGTTTTGGACTTGTAAAATCTGTTTTTCAAATGATAATGATTATGTTAACCCATTTTACATGACTTTTATCAATTTTCAAGTATTGTATATGTTTATATGATTTCTTGAGATTGCTTGACATGAATTTGTGTTCTTATGAGTTTTTAGAAGATCATAGGAATTATGTGTAACCACCATGTGTGTTTAATTCATGATCTTAATGGCTATGATGGTGTCCATAACTTGTCCTCAAGTTATGGATAACCAAAAGTCACTTCTTTTAATTGTGATTAAAGAACTAAAGAGGTTTCATAAAATGAAGAGTCTTCATTTTATGAACCATTAAAACTCATAAGTTACAAATTGAAGAGACTTGGAATAGTTTCAAATCTTGCCCTCAAGTTTTGGAATTTGAAAAGTCTTACACTTAATACTTTAATTCCAAATTAAACCTTAGATTTTCAAAAAGTTTAAAAATCAACACTTATACTATTATTATAATTTTATTATATAGATATGTATAAGAATATTTCATTCTTACCGTTAGTAGGCCTCATTCACGAAGCCGGTCTATAAGGGGGGTATAAGGTTGTTGCCTATAAAATGGTGACTTAATGGGTGTCCACTCTCACCCACCGCTTCCTTGATCGGTGGAAGGTCGTTAGCCGAACGGGTAGGATACGACTTTAAATACTTGTTAAAAGTATAATGAATTATAAAGTAACTATACATTATAAATTCCCAATCTTAGTTACTTTAGGAAAATGTGAAATTGGTGCTAGCCCATAAAATTACACTTTGTACCTTACCAAGTCGTTAGTGGAGCGTGTGTGGTTAACCGGCACACTAACATGGACTAGTAAGAGTGGCAAAGGGTAACTTGACTTTATTATAGATCGATGGAGCGTGTGTGGTTAACCGGCACATCGATTAGGTAATATTGTTGAGGGTACCAAGTCAATTTGTATGGTTATTCACACCTTGTTTGTGATCCTCGGCATCCCAGTCACAAACTTGAGAGGGCACAATCGAGATTCAAACATGCCATTGAAAAGTTCAATGTATCTCAAAAGATCTAGGAGTTTCAAAACCAATAAAACCTAATAATAAAATATTTCGTTCTTATGGTGGAAATTGGTAAATCGTCATTTACCTACCTTCAAATATTTTATAGTATGGATTACGGCATCCCTCTTCCAACTATAAATAGTTTGTTGGATCCTAGCCTTAATATTTCATTTGGGTGAATTATTAAGGATTCCTAATCTAATGAAACTTGTCTTTCTTTCCTTTCAGATGTCTTCCAACAATGCTTCTGGCTCAAACCCAACAGGCTCCTTTTCCCTTATGAACTTGTGTGGTAAAGTCATCTTTGATGGATCCAATTTCAATGAGGGGATCAGAAACATCAGAATGATTACCCGCTATGAGGACAAAGAATATGTCCTCGATAGGGAGCTTAAGGTTGTGAATGAAGCCACTGCTACTCCTGAAGAGTTTGCGGAGTTTGTTGCACATGAAAAGGATGCTACTAAAGTAGCATGCATCATGATGGCCACCATGACTCCTGAACTTCAAAAATCCTATGAAGATTTCTACCCCTATGAGATGCACCTGGATCTGATGGAAAGGTACCATCAGAGCGTGCGTCAAGAGAGGTATGAAATCATCTCCTCCATGATAACCACAAGGATGAAGGATGGTGAACCCATCACCGGTCACTTGCAGAAGATGCAAAGGTTCGTTGACCGGTTGTTGAAGATAAATGTTGACTTTCCTGAGGAAATGGCGATTGACATCATTCTCCATTCCTTACCTCCAAGTTATGATCAGTTTCGTATGACTTATCATATGAACAAGGAGGAAGTCACACTTAGCAAACTTCAAGGACTCTTAAGGACAGCTGAAAATGGCCTTAAGGGTAAAGCGGTTGCTACTTCTACTCCTTCAACAGCCCCTGTTCTGGCTATTGGGCAGGGAAAGGGTAAGAAGAGGATAAACCCTTCAAAGGGTACCAAGGGTAAGACTCTTGATGGTTCCTCTTCAAGTGGGACAAAGAAAGGTCCCATTACTCCTTCTTCAAACCCAAAGGAAGCACAGTGCTTCTATTGCCAGGATAAGGGACACTTCAAGCGAAGCTGCCCTAAATATCTGCAAGATGTAAAGGATGGGAAGGTTAAACCCACCCATGCAGGTATTTACACAATATTGTCTAATAACTCATCTAATGCTAATTCTTGGGTGCTTGATACAGGTTGTGGTATTCACATTTGTACTGATTTGCAGGCACTAAGAAGAAGTGAGCAAATAGAGCACGGGAAGATAAACTTAGTCATGGGCAACAGGAAAGCATCACCTGTTACCAAGATAGGAGTTTATTCTTTATTGCTTAATAATGGGTTAATGTTAGATTTGAATAAGTGTTGTTACTCGCCCGAAATGGCGAGAAATATTATTTCTTTTCATGGCTTGTACAAACAAGGTTTTTCATTTTCATTTGATAATAAAAATGGTGCTATTAATGTTTATTACAATGATGTATTTTACTTTAAAGCATTACCTTGTGATGGTGTATATGAAGCCGTGAATGTTGTAGACAATCTAGGAAATAATGTGTTGTATATTGATTCTTCAGATAGCTTGGATAAAGCATCCTTGTGGCATTGTCGTCTTGGACATGTTAACAAGAAGCGCATAGGCCAACTCCAAAAGGCTGGAGTCTTGGAATCATTTGACCTCAAGTCAGATGATAGTTGCGAGTCTTGTTTACTTGGAAAAATGACAAAGTCACCCTTCACAGGTATTTGTGATAGGGGTGAAGGTTTGTTGGACCTTGTACACACGGATGTGTGTGGGCCCTTCAGAGTTGCTACAAGGGATGCTAATCGCTATTATGTGACTTTCACTGATGATTACAGTAGATATGGATATATTTACTTACTCAAGCATAAGTCAGAAACCTTTGAAAAGTTCAAAGAGTTAAAGCAGGAAGTGGAGAATCAATTGGGCAGGAACATCAAGATGCTCCGATCCGATCGGGGAGGAGAGTATCTTAGCATTGAGTTCCTTGACTATCTTAAGGAATTTGGGATTGTCTCACAATTGACACCTCCCAGAACACCACAGTTGAATGGTGTAGCTGAGAGGCGCAATCGAACCTTGTTGGATATGGTTCGTTCCATGATGAGTCGAGCTTCGTTACCAATCTCTTTCTGGGGGTATGCCTTAGAGACTGCCGCCCATATCCTTAATCTAGTCCCTACTAAAAAGGTTGCCAAAACACCTCAGGAGATGTGGACTGGGAAAGTTACCAATTTGGACCACATCAAGATTTGGGGTTGTGAAGCTTTCGTGAGGCGTGAGACTCATGATAAGCTTGAACCTCGAAGTGAGAGGTGTATTTTCATCGGCTACCCACACAGATCCTTTGGTTACCTCTTCTACAGACCCAGTGATAATGTGGTCTTTGTAGCAAGAATAGGAGTCTTTCGTGAGAGAGAATTCATAAGCCAAGGGGACAGTGGGAGGCAAATTGACCTTGAAGAGCTTCAAGAGTCAAGTGGTGAAGGAACCTCAAATGCTATCGACCAACCAGAGGAGGAAACTCCTGTTGATCCGATAGATTAGTTTGTACCTCCAAGACGTTCCACTAGGGTGAGGAACACACCTGATTTTTATTATGGTTATCACATCACCACTGAAGGTGATACATTTATTAGTGATAGTACACTAATAGATTTGGATGAACCTAATAATTACAGGGAAGCCATGGCAGGCCCTGAGTCTGCTAAATGGAAGGAGGCTATGGACAGCGAGATTCAGTCCATGTATGACAATCAAGTTTGGAACTTGGTTGACAATGTACCAGGTCGTAAGACAGTTGGGTGCAAATGGATCTTCAAGAAGAAGACCGACATGGATGGGAAGGTACATACTTACAAAGCGCGACTGGTTGCGAAGGGCTTTACTCAAACTCCGGGAGTTGACTATGATGAGACCTTCTCACCAGTAGCTAAGATTAAGTCTATTAGAGTATTGTTAGCCATAGCTGCATTTCATGATTATGAAATATGGCAAATGGATGTCAAAACCGCTTTCCTTAATGGAAAGTTGGCTGAGGATGTTTACATGGCTCAACCAGAGGGTTTTGTCGATACAAGATACCCTAATAGAGTGTGTAAGCTTGATAAATCCATTTATGGATTGAAACAAGCATCTCGCAGATGGAATCTTTGTTTTGATGAGAAAGTCAAAGAGTTTGGCTTTTCTAGGAGTGAGGATGAGTCTTGTGTGTATGTCAGGGCTAGTGGGAGCATAGTTAGCTTCTTGGTGTTGTATGTGGATGACATACTTCTCATAGGAAACGACGTCCCAACCTTGCAGGAGGTTAAGTCCTGTCTTAGGAAGTGTTTCGCTATGAAGGACCTTGGGGAAGCTGCCTATATCCTAGGGATAAGGATATTAAGAGATAGGAGTAAGAGACTAATTGGACTTAGTCAAAGTACTTATGTGGATAAGGTACTGAAGAGGTTCAGTATGCAAGATTCCAAGAAAGGAGAATTACCAATCCAGAGTAATGCCAAGCTGAGTAAAACTCAGAGTCCGAGTACAGAGGCTAAGATAGCTGAAATGAGTCATATACCATATGCTTCCGCTGTGGGCTCGATCATGTATGCTATGACTTGTACTCGCCCTGATGTGGCCTTTGCTTTGAGCATGGTCAGTAGATATCAAGGGAACCCTGGCAAGGCACACTAGACAGCGGTAAAGAACATTCTCAAGTATCTGCGAAGGACTAAGGATTGGGTCCTTACCCTCGGAGGCAGTGATGACTTGAGAATGGAAGGATATAGCGATGCTAGCTTCCAGACTGATAGGGATAATTTCCGCTCTCAGTCAGGCTGGGTCTTTATCCTAAATGGAGGGGCAATTACTTGGAAAAGTTCCAAGCAGGAGACAGTAGCTGATTCTACTTGTGAATCAGAGTACATAGCAGCAAGTGAAGCAGCTAAGGAGGCGATATGGCTAAAGAACTTCATCGGAGACCTTGGAGTTGTACCAGCTATAAAAGAGCCAATGGAAATTTTCTGTGACAGCGAAAGTGCGGTTGCTTTGGCTAAGGAACCGAGAGATCACGGGAGATCTAGGCACATTGACAGAAAATACCATTTCATCAGACATCGAATAGAAGAAGGACTCCTCGTGGCTAAGAGGGTATCATCATATGAGAACCCGGCAGATCCCCTCACGAAGGGACTGAGCAGGGTTAAGCATTTACAGCATGCGAGGCGCATTGGGCTGAAGGATGATACTAGTTTCAATAATTAGATTCCTGAAACTTGTAAAATGTAATTAACATTTGATGATAAATAAAAGTTGTTATTTATTTATGAGTAAGGTGTTACTATCTTGTGTTGATTGTTTACTATGTTTCAATTTTGCATGTTTTTACTTCCAGAATAATTATGTTATTATTCAAACCATCCACAGTCAGTCAAACTGTGGAAGTAAGTATTGATTTAAGACTGTCATGAATTTGGCTTGTATGATTTGTCTAAAAGTGCTTTGGACAATGCAATGGTTGCTACAACATTCATGAGTACTCATAAGGGCTGAGTATTGGATCCAACCCACGCTCACTTGCATCACTTCATGGAATTTATCTCGAGTGATCGTGAGACGGTAATATCATATAAATCTTCAAACCTAGAGATATGAGTTGTTGACTATGAGTTGGTTATTCATTGATTGTACGAAAACGCATTGGTAACTCGATGTTATAAAACGTGCCTTTGTGAGTAATTCAACAAGTAGTTAGTACAAGCATATCAGTCGAAGTTTATCTGTTCCTTCTAGAAATAGAAGCGATATCTGGGCCCCTCGATGATTTGGTTTTGACCTATGTACCGGGCCCGGTCAGAACCTAATTGATGTGTTCAATTTAGTTCTATGTCGAAACAAATCAGAGATCGAGAAACAAATGCCGGACAATAAGTAAGACCATGTTCCATGTGTTTGTCCGGCTGATATCATGAAAACAGAGGATTATATGATCACTCATCTTAAATGGCGTATCATCATCATCTCAGTTCCGAGAGACTTTAAAAGAGCTACGATTGCTAGTCGGATTTTGAAGTCATATTTGCAAATATAGTTATTAGACTTATCCAAGTGGGAGACTGTTGGATATAGTGTCTAAGTCCATAACTTTATTTGGTATGTACTTGACCCGACCCGGCATGGTCCATTTGGGTTGCATGGCATTGCAATACTTGGATAGACTAAATGAGAGAATAAGGCACTTATGATTATTAATATATTATAAGTTCTAATATATTAATAATAGTATTATTTAATTAGTATTGATCAAGTATTAATCTAGTATTAATTTGGTGATCAAAATGAGACTAATTAAATATATAGGGTTGATTATGACGATCATCAACTCTTTTATGGTGGATTAATGATCCATGGTTTATAGGTTTGGTTATAACCATATGGAGCTCCATGGATAGTCCATGGGAGTTACAAACCCATGGGTCATGGGAAATCAAGAGTCATCACAATTAAGGGCATTCATGTGTAAACCCTAATTGTGACAACACTATAAAAGAAACCCTATGGCTAGCAAAATCATGACCTAGTAGACCTAGTGTTACTAGAGAGGGCATAACCGATTTTGAGTGCTAGAAGTATTCTCTCAAGTTATTCCAAGTCTTGTGGTGTTGTGTGAAGCATTTGAGGCACAACATTTGGGGTGCTAGGCTCACAAAGTCTTGAAGGAATCCAAGCAACAACAAGGTATGTATTTCTGCTAGAATATATGTTTTATGTAATCCCCATGCCATGCTAGTTAGGAAATAACCTTGAAAAAGAAATTTGCATGTATATAGAGAAAACATAGATTCAAGGTTATTAGGGTTGCATGTACACTTAGGAAGTGTTAGAATGCTCAAAACCCATCAGATACATGAGTTGTAATTTACAAGTCGGTCATGCATTGGTGATACGAAAACGCATCAGTAACTTGGTGTTATAAAACGTATTGTCATGCATAATTTGATGAGTAAAAGATACAAGCATATGAGTCAATCTTTATTCGTTCCTTTTGCCCTAACCGGAAAAGCGATATCTGTGGGCCCCTCGATGATTTGGTGTTGACTTATGTGCTGGGCCCAGCCAAGACTAAATTGATGTGTTCGATTAGAAGTCCTTCATCACCACAAATCAGAAATCGGGAAACATAGATTCTGGACAAAGAGATTGATTACATTCCATGTCTAATGTCTAGGGATATCTTGCAGAACGAAGGATTATATGATCACTTATCTTAGGACACGTAACTGACTGGGTCAGAGTTCAGCAGCAGCTTTTTGGAAGCTACAATTTGCTGGTCAAATTTAGAAGGCATACTAGCAATTATAGTTACAGACTTATCCAAGTGGGAGACTGTTGGATTAGGTGTCTAAGTCCATAACTATAATTGGTATGTACTTGAATTGATAGCGGCACAGTCCTTTTGGGTTGCCCTCAACCTAGCGACTGGACAAGGAAATTATGAAAGGAGAGATATTAATTTATAAGATTAATGAATTAATATAAATGATTTATTAATATGTTGAAAGATTAATATATTAATTAGAAATCATTATGTTTAATTAATTGTTAGCCAGAAATTAATCAGAATTGATTTTGGGGTTAAAAGGATTAATTATAAAGTGCAGGGACTAGTTTGCAATTAACTGATAGTTGAAGGGAAGGATCCAGAACTCCCTTGGAAGGGGGTGGACGAAAACCCTAGGGGAAACCCTAGAGAATTCGTCCAAGGGGTCCAAGATAAGGCCTTGGGTCTTGCTTAGGCCCTAAGCAAAGGATAACTAGGGTTTTCCCTAAACCCTAGTTCCCTCAACTATTTAAGGAGCCTCCTAGCTCACATTTTAGGGTACTCATTCTTTGGAAGAATACCTTGGCCGAAATTGCATACTCCCTCCCCTCTCTCTTCTTCTACTTTCCTTCTTGCTAGTCATTGGGTGTGATTCCATTAGAGGCATTACACTTGTGGTGCTAAAGCTTCCAAGAAGATCAAGATCAAGATCAAGGGAATATCAATTGTTTGCTATAACAATTGAAAGGTATGTAAACCCTAAACCCTAGTTTGTTAATTTCGAAATTAGCCTCTCTCCTCTAGGGTTCTTGTTTTGCAATTCAAAGTTGTATGTTCAATAGTTAAAACATAGATCCAAAGTAGGTTGCATGTGAACTTAGGAATTGTTTTCTAGTTTATTTGTTGTACCTAAAACCCATCAGTTGCGTCACCGTTGTTGGTGAATTACGGCCCGGTCACCGGGTTTTATTATTGTAAGGTCCTTTATCCTTGTCCAATTCGTGCCAAACCGACTTCATTTTGGCGAGTTATAGAGAATTATAGCGTCTGGGATTTTTCGACTCGGCCAAGACTAGATACGGTCAAGATTAACCGGTGATCAGATGACCCAACCCCATGAAACCTGGCCAAAATCAAATTTTGCTCGACAACTCGAAATCCATGCACATTTCCTCGACCACGAAAGAAATTTTTCTAGGCAAATCAATGATTTCGAACAACTTTCATTCAATGGGTTTTTGCTAAATCGGAAGTACAAGACCACCCGGTGACCAAAGATGACCCAATCCGATGAAAGTTAGCCAAAATCACATCTTGCTCGGTAACTCGAAATTCGTGCACATTTTATGGATCACGAAGGAAAACTTACTAGGTAAATCAATGATTTCGAGCAACTTTCGTTCAATGGGTTTTCGGTAATTCGGAAGTACAGGATCGCCCGGTGACCAAAGATGACACAACGCGGTGAAAGTTAGCCAAAATCGCATTTTGCTCGGTAACTCGAAATCCGTGCACATTTTCTCGATCATGAAAGAAATTTTTCTGTGTAAATCAAGGTTTCCGAGCAGCTTTCATTCAATGGGTTTTTGCTAATTCGGAAGTACAAGACCACCCGGTGACCAATGACGACCCAACCCAACCCGATGAAAGTTAGCCAAAATCACATCTTGATCGGTAACTCGAAATCCGTGCACATTTTCTCGATCACGAAAGAAAATTTACCAGGTAAATCAATGATTTCGAGCAACTTTCCTTGAATGGGTTTTTGCCAATTCGAAAGTTAAAGTTCGGTAGTGTGTGTGTACAAGTGTCGAAGCTGCGGTCCCCGGGTAATTACGGACCAAAAACAAATTTTTTTTATTGAAACATACATTATTCGTGTTAATAAAGAGCCACACAAAATTTCGTCAAAATCCGACTTAATTTGAGGGAGTTATGGACGTTTTTGCAAAAATTATGCATCCTGGGGGAAATCAATGTCTGTTCCTGTCACCAAGCTCTCTGTGCAATATGTATATATAGGGGAGGGGTGGGAGTGACGCCCCACAGGCGCCCCGAAGCTGGGCAGGAGACCAGCGACGTCGAGGCTGTTACGACCAAGGGCAAGCCAAGGAGGCAAGGCCATCGGCCAAGCTCACCGGTGATATCCAAGTCGTGATTTGTGTTTGCTTGGTGAAACCAGATCGCGACCAGCCACTCCTCGACGAGATTCTCGCAACCGACCCATTTTCACCGATGAAAAACCTGATCGCGACCAAAATTGCCCCACGTCGTGCTAGTTGCAAAAAATTATGCATCCAATGGGAAATCAATGTATGTTCCTGTCACCAAGCTCTTTGTGCAATATGTATATATAGGGGGGACCATGGAGACCGAAGCCACCAGCGAGCATCGAAAAGGCAAGCCCCAAGACCCGTGAAGGAATCCCACCCCCCAACACGTTGCCTTGATTGCTCGAACGACGACCCAAAAACTAGCCCTGTTGCCTTGATTCCTCGAACATGTTGCCTTAATTTGTCGAACGATGACCTGATGACTAGCATTGTTGCCTTGATTTGTCGAACGACGGCCTTGAAACTAGCCCTGTTGCCTTGTGTCCTTGAACTTGTTGCCTTGATTTTTTGAATGATGCCCTGATGACTAGCATTGTTGCCTTGATTTGTCGAACGACGACCTTGAAACTAGCCGTGTTGCCTTGTTTCCTTGAACTTGTTGCCTTGATTTTTTGAATGATGACCTGAAAACTAGCCTCTTGGAGAATCGGGGAGCCATCCGCGTTGACTTGATTGCTCGAATGACGACCCAAAAGCTAGCCTTGTTGCCTTGATTCCTCGAACATGTTGCCTTAATTTTGTCGAACGATGACCTGATGACTAGCATTGTTCCCTAGATTTTTTGAACGACGACCTTGAAACTAGCCCTATTGCCTTGAGCTTGTTGCCTTGATTTTTTTGAACGATGACCTGAAGACTAGCCTCTTGGAGAACTGGGGAGCTATCCACATTGCCTTGAGGTATATATTGGGGGGACCATAGAGACGAAGAAACCACCGAGCACCGATAAGGCAAGCCCCAAGACCCATGAAAGAAGCCCACCCCCAACATGTTACCTTGGTTGCTCGAACGACGACCGGAAAACATGCCATGTTGCCTTGATTACTCGAACTTGTTGCATTAATTTTTCGAACGATGACCTGGTGACAAGCCCTGCTGCCTAGATTTGTCGAACGATGGCCTTGAAAGATGCCTCCCCCAACACGTTGCCTTGTTAACTAGTTCCATGTTGCCTTGATTTGTCCAACACGTTGCCTTGATATGTCGAACGATGTCCTGAAAACTAGCCCCGTTCCCTTTATTTCTTGAACGACGACCTGGAAACTAGCCTCGTTACCTTGATTGCTGGAACACGTTGCCTTGTTATCTCTAACGACGACCCGGAAACTTGCATCGTTGCCCTGAATACTCGAACATGTTGCCTTGAAAGCATGCCATGATGACCTCAAAACTAGCCTCGCTGCCTTGATTTCTTGAACGATGACCGGAAAACTAGCCACGGTGCCCTGATTCCCCCCGACGTCGTGCGCATACTAAAAAATATGCATCCTCGGGGAAACCAGTGTCTGTTGCCTTGATTTCTTGAACATGTTGGCTTGATTTTTAGAACGATGACCTGAAAACTAGCCTTGCGGCCTTGAATTCTAGGACATGTTGTCTTGATATCTCAAACGGAAGCCTGATTGCTATCCCCATTGCCTTGATGTATATATAGGGGGACCATGGCGACGAAGCCACCATCGAGCACCGACAAGGCAAGCCCAATGAACCGTAAACGAAGCCCACCCCAACATGTTGCCTTGTTTGCTCGAACGACGACGTGAAAACTAGCCTTGTTGCCTTGATTATTCGAACTTGTTGCTTAGATATATTGAACGATGACCTGAAAACTAGCCTTGTGGCCTTGGTTTCTAGAACATGATGTTTTGGTATCTCGAATGACGAGCGGAGAGCAATGCCCATTGCCTTGATTTTTCGAACGAAGACCTGAAAAGCAAGCCATGTTGCCTTGATATCTCGAACCCGATGGCTTGGTTTTTCGAATGAAGGACTTAAAATTTGCCCCGTTGCCTTGATTTCACTAACGATGCTTCGGTTTAAGTAAAATGTTGGCGGACTTTTTCGGACGACGGCTGAAAGCTGGCGTGTTGCCTTGATCTGACGAACGGTGTCCTAAAATCTTCCCTCGTTGCCATGACTTTTAAAACATGTTGTCTTGATTTTCTTAAACAACAACCTTAAAACTATCCCCGATGCCTTGATTTACGGAACGAAGACAAGAAAACTAGCCTTGTTGCCTTGAAACCTCGAACATGTTTCCTTGGTTTTTCGACCGACTAACTAAAAACCAGCACCGTTGCCTAGATTTATGGAACGCCTTTGATTTCTACAACATGTTGTCCGTGTTTCTCGAACGACGACCTGAACGCTTGGATTTTTTATTGAACAACGGCCTGAAAACAAGCCTTGTTGCCTTGATTACTCGAACATGTTGCCTTGAATTATCAAACTACTGTTGGATTAGTGTCTAAGTCCAAAACTATAATTGGTATGTACTTGACCATACTCGGCATGGTCCATTTGGGTTGCATGGCATCGGAACATTTGGATAGACCGTTTATGAGGAAAAGACATTTTGTGACATATTAATATATTATAAGTTCTAATATATTAATATGAAATCATGTTATTTAATTAGTATTGATCAAGAATTAATTTGGACTTAATTTAGTGATCAAAAGGAGACTAATTAAATATATGGGGATTGATTGTGTAAATCATTCATTCTTATATATGTGGGCTTATGATCCAAGATTCCTTTATGTTGGGTTTAACCCATGTGGTGATCCATGGATACTCCATGGAGGTTAAAACCCATGGAGCATAAGGAATGGGTAAAGTCATGAGTTACATGGTGTAACCCTAATAGCCACACTATATAAGAACCCCTTTAGTTCAAGAAATTGGCACTAATGATACATACTTTGAGGGCTAGCCAATTTGAACATGTATGTCTTCTTCTCATGGTTATTCCAAGAGTTCATGATGTTGTGTGAACCATTTGAGGTGTCACACTTGGGGCACTAGGCTCTCAAGCTTCATGGAGTCAAGCAACAACAACAAGGTATGTATTCTATATATTTTATTATTCTAGTATCAATGTTTTGGTATGCTAGTTAGGATAATACCTTGGATAATCATATTTGCATGTATAATAGAGAAAACATAGATCCAAGGTATTTAGGGTTGCATGTACACTTAGGAGTGTTAGAATGCTCAAAACCCAACAGTGGTATCAGAGCCTAGGCTTGTTTTCAATTATACTTGATTCAAATTGCTGAAAAATGCTGAAAAAGTCGAATTTCGGGCATTCTGGGCACTGTACTCGCTGAGTCCACTGATGAACTCGCCGAGTACATGAAGAAAATCATCCTACTCGGTGAGTAGGTTGATACACTCGACGAGTAGGAGCCCCAGACAGCATATTTTCGAGGTTTTTGGCTAGAAATGGACTAGGAACATTATCCTAAGCTGTTTTTGGACTTATAAACTTGTTTTTGATGTGGTAATGTTCATGCTAATCCAATTTCAAAGATAATTGTCAATAGATTCATGTTTTGTATTAGTTTAGTGATTAGGCTAATTACATGAAAAAGTTTGATTTGAATTATCTTGTACTTATGAGTTACTTAGATTAATAGAAAAGTTAATTGATTATGTGTTTTCAATCCATTTTAATCTAAGAGTTGATTCTAAAATGTGTTTTTGTAACTTGTCCTCAAGTTATATGAAAAGTCACATTTAAGTTTCATAAAACTCATAAAAGTTGGAAATGGTTACAAAAAATGAAGAGTCTTGTCCTCAAGTTATGGAGGTTCAAGAGTCACTTCATTAAGTAATAAAATGTGTAACCTTAATTAATTCCATAAGTTATAAAATAAAGAAAAGTTACATTCTTTTATTAGTTTAAAGTCTTCCATAACTTGTCCTCAAGTTATGGAACTTGAAGAGTTTTTTAATTAAAACTAATTTAAACACATAAGTTATGGAATTAATTAGTTTTGAATAGTTTCAAAACTTGCCCTCAAGTTTTGGAATTTGAAAAGTTTCACTTATAAAAATACTTTAACTCCAAGTTAGCCCTTAGAATTTTAAAAGTTAAAATTCAACCCTTATACTATTATTATAATTTTAATTATATAGATATGTATAAGATAAAGTCAATCTTACCGTTAGTAGGCCTCATTCACGAAGCCGGTCTATAAGGGGGGTATAAGGTTACTGCCTATAAAATGGCAGTTTAATGGGTGTCCACGAAGCCGGTCTATAAGGGTCGTTAGCCGAACGGGTAGGACAAAGACTATAATTCTCCCTTCATTAAAAGTATTAATGATAAATACTAAGTAACTAAACATTTATAAATTCCCAATCTTAGTTACTTAGGAAAATGTGAATTTGGTGCTAGCCCATAAAATTACACTTTGTACCTTACCAAGTCGTTAGTGGAGCGTGTGTGGTTAACCGGCACACTAACATGGACTAGTAAGAGTGGCAAAGGGTAACTTAACTTTATTATAGATCGGTGGAGCGTGTGTGGTTAACCGGCACATCGATTAGGTAATATTGTTGAGGGTACCAAGTCAATTTGTATGGTTATTCACACCTTGTTTGTGATCCTCGGCATCGCAGTCACAAACTTGAGAGGGCACAATCGAGATTCAAACATGCCATTGAAAGTTCAATGTATCTCAAAAGATCTAGGAGTTTCAAATCCAATTAAAACTTAATTATATTTCGTTTTTCATGGTGGAAATTGGTAAATCGTCATTTACCTACCTTCAACTATTTTATAACTTGGATTACGGCATCCCTCTTCCAGTTATAAATAGGTTGTTGGGTCCTAGCCTTAATATTTCAGATTGGGTGTTATATTAAGGACTTTAAATCAACTATCTTGAATATCTCCCAAAAGATGATCTTCCCAAATCTCTTGAAACAAGCTTTCCTAAATGAAGATGATGTCCCATGGAAATCATACTTCTTTCACCTCCTCTAATTATTCTCCCTAACCCACAAGTTCCTGAAAAGTTTAAGGTCACTCAAGCCCTATTGGCAAGCAAAGGTCTATGTGTGATCACATCTTGGAGATGTAGTCAGATATTGACAAGCCGGGAGAGTTGGGTGTCAAAGTCTTGAGAAAGTTGGTGACTCAACTATTTTCTAAGTCACATAGTGAGTTCCTTTGGGACTCCTATGAAACAGACTATGACAAGACCCTTAATGATCTTATCTATTTGCTAAGATCAACTTCCTAAAACTTTATGGACATTGACAATGATGACATTGGATATCCAGTAAAGCTCTCTCTTCCTAATGGAAAGGGATCGGCCATAGTCAACTCGGTTGACCAAATGGTAAAGAGAAAGGCTAAGTCTGAGATAGTCCCATTATCAAGGGTCCATCGCCAAAGAAAGGGGCATTGGTTGCGAAGCTGCCAAATTTACCTAAGGATATTAAAGTCAATAAGTTTGACTCTACTTCGGGTAAAGTCCACTATCTAACTCTGCTAAGTTTCTATTCTGAGATTCTTGATACATGATGTGACTGGGTCACATGTTGATGTTTTAAGAATCAAAGAAAAGGTGAAGAAACTTAAAGAAAGAATATGCTGAATCTGATGGCATAGATGGATTTCTATCGCATAGTTTGAAGATCGGATTCTTGAGCTACTTCTTAAGAGTTATGATATATTGCTTAGGAATAAATAACAACAAAGTTTTCATGTGCTTTTGCATTGTAAGGATAGTTTTTCCGCAAAGTTTTAAAATAAAAGGAAAAAAATGTTTTTGATTTTATTTATTTTAAAATATCCTTACAATGGCATTTGTGAAAATTTTTGTTGCTTATAAGATTCCATTAAGAGCAAGAGTGGAAATATGAATTTGATTCTTTCATTTGTGGTAGTGTCTAAATTTACCAAATAAGGAAAGATTCTCATCACCTAAGTTTCAATTGGACCGAAACTTGGAATCATGCAATTTGTAGAGCATGATGAATGAGAACCTTCAAGCATTGGAAAAATTAAGACTAACCACTTGTTCACATGGATGTGTGAGTCAAGTAACGGACTAAGGGATCGAGTACACATTCTTGTGCACTGATTAAGTCCACCACAAAAGATCGATAAGACTATTCGTCATGGTTTACTAAAGTTTAGTAAATATGGTTATACTTAGAAGCTTAAGTGTAATTCTGAGACATTGGAAAAGGTTTTAATGTATGGCAGAGCGAATAAGAAGAATCAACTTAGGCAGAAAGATAAAAGTTTCTCAAATCTGAAAAGATGGGAGAGTACTTTAGTATCATGTTATATAATCATCTTAATGATTAAGAGACCTTATCACAATTCATCCTCTAAGTGCATTCTGGTAGCTAAGAAGAGGAGCTGTGAATTGTTGAAGTGGTTAAATCAAGAAGATGATTTGTACTTCGTTCCAAAAACAATTCTTAGAGTTATACTCTAAGATTGTAACTTGAGTGACATGTCTTAAAGAAGGTTTAAAAACACTTGTCAAATGTAAGAGTAGAAGGTTCTACTCTTGTACATTTGAAATTGGTAAGTTGTGATGTTTTGGATAAAACAAAGACCAACTAAGGCCAATTGTGTGAAGTGTTTGTCTTGATTAGAATCCACACTATCTCTTGAATATCTGACAAGAAAGTCTTATATGTCAAGAGGACAGTGAGAGTCTTAAAGGTCTTGAAAGTCTCAAGAACTAATCAAGAATAAAACCTGAAGTTCTTCACTAGCACACGACTTGAGGTTTATAACCTATCGTGTCGACATGTCTGTGCCTATTCAAGTTGGCTTTGCATAGGAGTTCTGAGAGTTCTCAATTGGTTGCACAGCTACTTGGAAGCAATGGCAGGCCCTTGAGCTGCCAAATGGCAAGAATTTAAGATTGCACAAGTTTAATCCATATAAGTGTGGATTTGTCAGTAACCTTGTCTTGTGATTATGGTTTTGACAAAATTCATATGCATAGGAACTCATACACCATAAAATCTAAGTGTTATAAGGTTTCTCTCCGATTCATGAAAATGATGGTGAGGAAACACTTTCACTAAGTAGATTTTAGCTAGATAGCAATTGTGATATTTGCATTCTCAAAGTCGTTAGTGGAGCGTGTGTGGTTAACCGGCACACTAACATGGACTTGTGAGAAGTCGTAAAGGTCTAAACAATCGAGACTATGATTACGGCATCCCTTTTTATAGTTCTTAAAATTGTTTAGACACACCTGTGAGCTATCTAAGATAAGGTGTATGATATAGATAAAGTTTTATCAAAGCAATCTAGTATCAGAAATCTGAACTTTGGTAAGAAAGTCAATAAAGTATTGATTTCTAGAAGTCCAGCTGATTTCTGATTACATGTCAAAGCTAGTGGGAGCATGAGTGTTATGCTAATAATCATCATGTTAGTGGGAGCATGATAATTATGATAAAGATTGCAAGTTAGCAATGTTAATTATAGAAAACAAAAATTTCAATTCGTGAGGCTGTAGGGGTTGAAAAAGTTGTTTTGCTATAATTAAGGGAGAGAAAATTATACTTCATTTCAATTCTAAAAGCTTAGATTGAGGTTTTAAGTCGTATTTAGTCAAGGATATATATATGAATTTCATGTTGGAATGACTCAACATAAGGAAATTCTATATATGGGTCCATTATTTGCGTTCTAAAATTCGATTATGATTACGGCATCCCTTTTCATAATCTGAATTATGAGAACTTGGCAAATAGAAATGAAAATGTTATAGCAAAAGACTGGTTTAGTCTTTATGTGAGACATCATGACTCGAGTCCCATATGCTTCGGATATAGGATCGATTACATGTGCTATATTTATCCTTTCTAAAATTTTCCAAATACCTGGGGCATTAAGAAGGGAAAAGGTCTAGAACTGGATATGACTAAAAGGATTAAGCAATTGTCGAGGACAATCTAAGGTTTACCAAAGATTGGTTGCTCGAGGACAGTTGGAAGTATAGTGTTAATTCTGGAAGGACCATATTGACATAATCTGTAAGGAGGCAACTCTTGTTCAGAAGTGATAGTCAAAATGGAATATGGAAATGTTTCAAAGTTGGAAATTATTCAATCTGTGTAAGATTAAGAAACTTAATGCAAGAAGGATGTTTCCAAGGAGTTGATCTCCTTGGAATGCTCTGTAATGTTTGTTGTCAAGTCCTTGTGACTCTGTGCATAATCATTACAGGAGGATCAATGCATATAAGTTTAGAATCTAACAGATTTCAGTAAATGGCATGAATTTGGAATTCTTGCATTTACAGTAAGGATTTGGGACTGTGAAAGAGGATCATTGGAGTTATGTTCAATTGATCTAATTCACAAAGTGAAGATCATAGACAAACATAGTATGCATACTTGGTGTATGGCATGACTAGTGTTTAGAAAACATAGTGTACATGCTTGGAGCATGGGACAACTATTGTTTTAAATTCAAGAATAAAGTTGATAGCTGAAACAGTATACAATGAATAATGTGTAATCATATGGTGATAAATAAAAGGTGTTTTATTTATGTTCATAGGTCTTGATACCATATTAGATTCTATTATTATTGTGTTTCATTTTGCATGTTTTGACTTCCAGAATAACTAGGTCGTTCTTCCTGATTGACTAAGTTATTCAAACTATCCACAGTCGGTCATATGTTGGAAGTAGATATGAATCAAGACTGTCATGGGTTGGCTTGTAGAGGTCTAAGATGTTGGACAAGGGGCTACAACACTCATGAGTGCTCATAAGTTCTGAGTATTGGATTCAACCCGCGCTCATTGGAATCACTTCATGGATTTTATCACGAGAGATCATGAGACGATAATATCTTATATTCTTCAAACCTAGAGATATGAGTTGTTACTATGAGTTGGTTGTACATTGATTGCACGAAATCGCATTCGGTAACTCGGTGTTATAAAACGTGCCTTTGTGTATGATTCAACAAGTAGTAGAACAAGCCATATGAGTCGAAGTTTATCCATTCCTTTTACCTTCGGGATAAAAGCGATATCTGTGGGCCCCTCGATGATTTGGTGATGACAAATGTAAGTGCTCGGCCGGGCCTGGACTGATTTGATTTGATTTGATCAATTAGTCAGTCGTCATAAATCGGAAATCGGGAAACAACAAATGGACAGAGAGAATGATTATAATCCATGTCTCAGTCCATATGATATCTAGAATGGAGGAATATATGATCCCTTATCTAATGGACAAGTCATTGACAAAGGTCAGAGTTCATCTACAAGGTCAGAGTTCGACAGCGGCTTTTGAGAGCTACGATTGCCAGTTGGTTCCTGAAGTCATACGCAATAATAGTTTTAGACTTATCCAAGTGGGAGACTGTTGGATTAGTGTCTAAGTCCATAACTATAATTGGTATGTACTTGACCATACTCGGCATGGTCCATTTGGGTTGCATGGCATCGGAACATTTGGATAGACCGTTTATGAGGAAAAGACATTTTGTGACATATTAATATATTATAAGTTCTAATATATTAATATGAAATCATGTTATTTAATTAGTATTGATCAAGAATTAATTTGGACTTAATTTAGTGATCAAAAGGAGACTAATTAAATATATGGGGATTGATTGTGTAAATCATTCATTCTTATATATGTGGGCTTATGATCCAAGATTCCTTTATGTTGGGTTTAACCCATGTGGTGATCCATGGATACTCCATGGAGGTTAAAACCCATGGACCATAAGGAATGGGTAAAGTCATGAGTTACATGGTGTAACCCTAATAGCCACACTATATAAGAACCCCTTTAGTTCAAGAAATTGGCACTAGTGATACATACTTTGAGGGCTAGCCAATTTGAACATGTATGTCTTCTTCTCATGGTTATTCCAAGAGTTCATGATGTTGTGTGAACCATTTGAGGTGTCACACTTAGGGCACTAGGCTCTCAAGCTTCATGGAGTCAAGCAACAACAACAAGGTATGTATTCTATCTATTTTATTATCCTAGTATCAATGTTTTGGTATGCTAGTTAGGATAATACCTTGGATAATCATATTTGCATGTATAATAGAGAAAACATAGATCCTAGGTATTTAGGGTTGCATGTACACTTAGGAGTGTTAGAATGCTCAAAACCCAACAACTACGACCCGAAAACTACCCCCGTAGCCTTTTTATTTCTCGAACGATTCTTTGATTTCTAGAACATGTTGCCTCGTTTTCTCGAAAGACGACCCGAAAGCAAGCCATACGAGGACCTAAAAGCAAGCCATGTGGCCTTTTGATATTTTGAAAACGTTGTCTTTGTTTATCGAATGGCGACCTGAAAAACCGGCCGTGTTACATTGATTCCTTGAACGATGAGCTTAAAACGAGCCACGTTGCCTTGATAAAGGGCCGAGGAAGCGAGACCTCATCCTACAAAACGATACATGCAAGCCAAAGGATCAAACGAAGAACGCCATGACCCATTAACGACCCCGACCTATATGTTAGTTGGCTAAGGTGCATTCTAAATCCCTTATTATTGATGCATTTGAGGGTATGTCGATAGTAGTTGTAAATTACAGATCCAATAGTGCAGTTTGTATCTTGTACGGAGAAATTCTTTCATTTACGAAACCGAAACAAGCATAAGAAAATGCAACAAAATGAACTCCTTAGAAAAGCACCCATGCATTGGGGTTCAAATACAACCAAACACCGTCGAAGTCACTATACACGATGCATGCCCATATTAAATGAGTATATGTTGCTCTTTGGACATTTTTGACGTCTTATGAGAAAACAAAGTATAATTGGTGGCCCTAGTAAGCGCAAGTCATTGGCTTAGGTTGTTATGTGTTTTTATCGGAGGTTGCGTCACCGTTGTTGGTGAATTACGGCCCGGTCACCGGGTTTTATTATTGTAAGGTCCTTTATCCTTGTCTAATTCGTGCCAAACCGACTTCATTTTGGCGAGTTATAGAGTATTATAGCGTCTGGGATTTTTCGACTCGGCCAAGACTAGATACGGTCAAGATTAACCGGTGATCAGATGACCCAACCCCATGAAACCTGGCCAAAATCAAATTTTGCTCGACAACTCGAAATCCATGCACATTTCCTCGACCACGAAAAGAAATTTTTCTAGGCAAATCAATGATTTCGAACAACTTTCATTCAATGGGTTTTTGCTAAATCGGAAGTACAAGACCACCCGGTGACCAAAGATGACCCAACCCGATGAAAGTTAGCCAAAATCACATCTTGCTCGGTAACTCGAAATCCGTGCACATTTTATGGATCACGAAGGAAAACTTACCAGGTAAATCAATGATTTCGAGCAACTTTCGTTCAATGGGTTTTCGGTAATTCGGAAGTACAGGATCGCCCGGTGACCAAAGATGACACAACGCGGTGAAAGTTAGCCAAAATCGCATTTTGCTCGGTAACTCGAAATCCGTGCACATTTTCTCGATCATGAAAGAAATGTTGCCGTGTAAATCAAGGTTTCCGAGCAGCTTTCATTCAATGGGTTTTTGCTAATTCGGAAGTACAAGACCACCCGGTGACCAATGACGACCCAACCCATGAAAGTTAGCCAAAATCACATCTTGATCGGTACCTCGAAATCCGTGCACATTTTCTCGATCACGAAAGAAAATTTACCAGGTAAATCAATGATTTCGAGCAACTTTCATTGAATGGGTTTTTGCCAATTCGAAAGTTAAAGTTCGGTAGTGTGTGTGTACAAGTGTCGAAGCTGCGGTCCCCGGGTAATTACGGACCAAAAGCAAATTTTTTTTTATTGAAACATACATTATTCGTGTGCCTTAATTTTGTCGAACGATGACCTGAAGACTAGCATTGTTCCCTAGATTTTTTGAACGACGACCTTGAAACTAGCCTTATTGCCTTGAGCTTGTTGCCTTGATTTTTTGAACGATGACCTGAAGACTAGCCTCTTGGAGAACTGGGGAGCTATCCACATTGCCTTGAGGTATATATTGATTACTCGAACTTGTTGCATTAATTTTTCGAACGATGACCTGGTGACAAGCCCTGCTGCCTAGATTTGTCGAACGATGGCCTTGAAAGATGCCTCCCCCTACACGTTGCCTTGTTAACTAGTTCCATGTTGCCTTGATTTGTCCAACACGTTGCCTTGATATGTCGAACGATGTCCTGAAAACTAGCCCCGTTCCCTTTATTTCTTGAACGACGACCTGGAAACTAGCCTCGTTACCTTGATTGCTGGAACACGTTGCCTTGTTATCTCTAACGACGACCAGGAAACTTGCATCGTTGCCCTGAATACTCGAACACGTTGCCTTGAAAACATGCCATGATGACCTCAAAACTAGCCTCGCTGCCTTGATTTCTTGAACGATGACCGGAAAACTAGCCACGGTGCCTTGATTTCCCCCGACGTCGTGCGCATACTAAAAAATATGCATCCTCGGGGAAACCAGTGTCTGTTGCCTTGATTTCTTGAACATGTTGGCTTGATTTTTAGAACGATGACCTGAAAACTAGCCTTGCGGCCTTGAATTCTAGGACATGTTGTCTTGATATCTCAAACGGAAGCCTGATTGCTATCCCCATTGCCTTGATGTATATATAGGGGGACCATGGCGACGAAGCCACCATCGAGCACCGACAAGGCAAGCCCAATGAACCGTGAACGAAGCCCACCCCAACATGTTGCCTTGTTTGCTCGAACGACGACGTGAAAACTAGCCTTGTTGCCTTGATTATTCGAACTTGTTGCTCAGATATATTGAACGATGACCTTGAAACTAGGCCTGTTGCCTTTATTGTTGTTCCCTTTATTTTTAGAATGATGACCTGAAAACTAGCCTTGTGGCCTTGGTTTCTAGAACACGATGTCTTGGTATCTCGAATGACGAGCGGAGAGCAATGCCCATTGCCTTGATTTTTCGAACGAAGACCTGAAAAGCAAGCCATGTTGCCTTGATATCTCGAACCCGATGGCTTGGTTTTTCGAATGAAGGACTTAAAATTTTCCCCGTTGCCTTGATTTCACGAACGATGCTTCGGTTTAAGTAAAATGTTGGCGGCCTTTTTCGGACGACGGCTGAAAGCTGGCGTGTTGCCTTGATCTGACGAACGGTGTCCTAAAATCTTCCCTCGTTGCCATGACTTTTAAAACATGTTGTCTTGATTTTCTTAAACAACAACCTTAAAACTATCCCCGATGCCTTGATTTACGGAACGAAGACAAGAAAACTAGCCTTGTTGCCTTGAAACCTCGAACATGTTTCCTTGGTTTTTCGACCGACTAACTGAAAACCAGCATTGTTGCCTTGATTTATGGAACGCCTTTGATTTCTACAACATGTTGTCCGTGTTTCTCGAACGACGACCTGAACGCTTGGATTTTTTATTGAACGACGGCGTGAAAACAAGCCTTGTTGCCTTGATTACTCGAACATGTTGCCTTGAATTATCAAACTACGACCCGAAAACTACCCCCGTAGCCTTTTTATTTCTCGAACGATTCTTTGATTTCTAGAACATGTTGCCTCGTTTTCTCGAAAGACGACCCGAAAGCAAGCCATACGAGGACCTAAAAGCAAGCCATGTGGCCTTTTGATATTTTGAAAACGTTGTCTTTGTTTATCGAATGGCGACCTGAAAAACCGGCCGTGTTACATTGATTCCTTGAACGATGAGCTTAAAACGAGCCACGTTGCCTTGATAAAGGGCCGAGGAAGCGAGACCTCATCCTACAAAACGATACATGCAAGCCAAAGGATCAAACGAAGAACGCCATGACCCATTAACGACCCCGACCTATATGTTAGTTGGCTAAGGTGCATTCTAAATCCCTTATTATTGATGCATTTGAGGGTATGTCGATAGTAGTTGTAAATTACAGATCCAATAGTGCAGTTTGTATCTTGTACGGAGAAATTCTTTCATTTACGAAACCGAAACAAGCATAAGAAAATGCAACAAAATGATCTCCTTAGAAAAGCACCCATGCATTGGGGTTCAAATACAACCAAACACCGTCGAAGTCACTATACACGATGCATGCCCATATTAAATGAGTATATGTTGCTCTTTGGACATTTTTGACGTCTTATGAGAAAACAAAGTATAATTGGTGGCCCTAGTAAGCGCAAGTCATTGGCTTAGGTTGTTATGTGTTTTTATCGGAGGTTGCGTCACCGTTGTTGGTGAATTACGGCCCGGTCACCGGGTTTTATTATTGTAAGGTCCTTTATCCTTGTCTAATTCGTGCCAAACCGACTTCATTTTGGCGAGTTATAGAGTATTATAGCGTCTGGGATTTTTCGACTCGGCCAAGACTAGATACGGTCAAGATTAACCGGTGATCAGATGACCCAACCCCATGAAACCTGGCCAAAATCAAATTTTGCTCGACAACTCGAAATCCATGCACATTTCCTCGACCACGAAAAGAAATTTTTCTAGGCAAATCAATGATTTCGAACAACTTTCATTCAATGGGTTTTTGCTAAATCGGAAGTACAAGACCACCCGGTGACCAAAGATGACCCAACCCGATGAAAGTTAGCCAAAATCACATCTTGCTCGGTAACTCGAAATCCGTGCACATTTTATGGATCACGAAGGAAAACTTACCAGGTAAATCAATGATTTCGAGCAACTTTCGTTCAATGGGTTTTCGGTAATTCGGAAGTACAGGATCGCCCGGTGACCAAAGATGACACAACGCGGTGAAAGTTAGCCAAAATCGCATTTTGCTCGGTAACTCGAAATCCGTGCACATTTTCTCGATCATAAAAGAAATGTTGCCGTGTAAATCAAGGTTTCCGAGCAGCTTTCATTCAATGGGTTTTTGCTAATTCGGAAGTACAAGACCACCCGGTGACCAATGACGACCCAACCCATGAAAGTTAGCCAAAATCACATCTTGATCGGTACCTCGAAATCCGTGCACATTTTCTCGATCACGAAAGAAAATTTACCAGGTAAATCAATGATTTCGAGCAACTTTCATTGAATGGGTTTTTGCCAATTCGAAAGTTAAAGTTCGGTAGTGTGTGTGTACAAGTGTCGAAGCTGCGGTCCCCGGGTAATTACGGACCAAAAGCAAATTTTTTTTTATTGAAACATACATTATTCGTGTGCCTTAATTTTGTCGAACGATGACCTGAAGACTAGCATTGTTCCCTAGATTTTTTGAACGACGACCTTGAAACTAGCCTTATTGCCTTGAGCTTGTTGCCTTGATTTTTTGAACGATGACCTGAAGACTAGCCTCTTGGAGAACTGGGGAGCTATCCACATTGCCTTGAGGTATATATTGATTACTCGAACTTGTTGCATTAATTTTTCGAACGATGACCTGGTGACAAGCCCTGCTGCCTAGATTTGTCGAACGATGGCCTTGAAAGATGCCTCCCCCTACACGTTGCCTTGTTAACTAGTTCCATGTTGCCTTGATTTGTCCAACACGTTGCCTTGATATGTCGAACGATGTCCTGAAAACTAGCCCCGTTCCCTTTATTTCTTGAACGACGACCTGGAAACTAGCCTCGTTACCTTGATTGCTGGAACACGTTGCCTTGTTATCTCTAACGACGACCAGGAAACTTGCATCGTTGCCCTGAATACTCGAACACGTTGCCTTGAAAACATGCCATGATGACCTCAAAACTAGCCTCGCTGCCTTGATTTCTTGAACGATGACCGGAAAACTAGCCACGGTGCCTTGATTTCCCCCGACGTCGTGCGCATACTAAAAAATATGCATCCTCGGGGAAACCAGTGTCTGTTGCCTTGATTTCTTGAACATGTTGGCTTGATTTTTAGAATGATGACCTGAAAACTAGCCTTGCGGCCTTGAATTCTAGGACATGTTGTCTTGATATCTCAAACGGAAGCCTGATTGCTATCCCCATTGCCTTGATGTATATATAGGGGGACCATGGCGACGAAGCCACCATCGAGCACCGACAAGGCAAGCCCAATGAACCGTGAACGAAGCCCACCCCAACATGTTGCCTTGGTTGCTCGAACGACGACGTGAAAACTAGCCTTGTTGCCTTGATTATTCGAACTTGTTGCTCAGATATATTGAACGATGACCTTGAAACTAGGCCTGTTGCCTTTATTGTTGTTCCCTTTATTTTTAGAATGATGACCTGAAAACTAGCCTTGTGGCCTTGGTTTCTAGAACACGATGTCTTGGTATGTCGAATGACGAGCGGAGAGCAATGCCCATTGCCTTGATTTTTCGAACGAAGACCTGAAAAGCAAGCCATGTTGCCTTGATATCTCGAACCCGATGGCTTGGTTTTTCGAATGAAGGACTTAAAATTTTCCCCGTTGCCTTGATTTCACGAACGATGCTTCGGTTTAAGTAAAATGTTGGCGGCCTTTTTCGGACGACGGCTGAAAGCTGGCGTGTTGCCTTGATCTGACGAACGGTGTCCTAAAATCTTCCCTCGTTGCCATGACTTTTAAAACATGTTGTCTTGATTTTCTTAAACAACAACCTTAAAACTATCCCCGATGCCTTGATTTACGGAACGAAGACAAGAAAACTAGCCTTGTTGCCTTGAAACCTCGAACATGTTTCCTTGGTTTTTCGACCGACTAACTGAAAACCAGCATTGTTGCCTTGATTTATGGAACGCCTTTGATTTCTACAACATGTTGTCCGTGTTTCTCGAACGACGACCTGAACGCTTGGATTTTTTATTGAACGACGGCGTGAAAACAAGCCTTGTTGCCTTGATTACTCGAACATGTTGCCTTGAATTATCAAACTACGACCCGAAAACTACCCCCGTAGCCTTTTTATTTCTCGAACGATTCTTTGATTTCTAGAACATGTTGCCTCGTTTTCTCGAAAGACGACCCGAAAGCAAGCCATACGAGGACCTAAAAGCAAGCCATGTGGCCTTTTGATATTTTGAAAACATTGTCTTTGTTTATCGAATGGCGACCTAAAAAACTGGCCGTGTTGCATTGATTCCTTGAACGATGAGCTTAAAACGAGCCACGTTGCCTTGATAAAGGGCCGAGGAAGCAAGACCTCATCCTACAAAACGATACATGCAAGCCAAAGGATCAAACGAAGAACGCCATGACCCATTAACGACCCCGATCTATATGTTAGTTGGCTAAGGTGCATTCTAAATCCCTTATTATTGATGCATTTGAGGGTATGTCGATAGTAGTTGTAAATTACAGATCCAATAGTGCAGTTTGTATCTTGTACGGAAAAATTCTTTCATTTAAGAAACCGAAACAAGCGTAAGAAAATGCAACAAAATGAACTCCTTAGAAAAGCACCCATGCATTGGGGTTCGAATACAACCAAACACCGTCGAAGTCACTATACACGATGCATGCCCACATTAAATGAGTATATGTTGCTCTTTGGACATTTTTGACGTCTTATGAGAAAACAAAGTATAATTGGTGGCCCTAGTAAGCGCAAGTCATCGGCTTAGGTTGTTATGTGTTTTTATCGGAGGTTGCGTCACCGTTGTTGGTGAATTACGGCCCGGTCACCGGGTTTTATTATTGTAAGGTCCTTTATCCTTGTCTAATTCGTGCCAAACCGACTTCATTTTGGCGAGTTATAGAGTATTATAGCGTCTGGGATTTTTCGACTCGGCCAAGACTAGATACGGTCAAGATTAACCGGTGATCAGATGACCCAACCCCATGAAACCTGGCCAAAATCAAATTTTGCTTGACAACTCGAAATCCATGCACATTTCCTCGACCACGAAAAGAAATTTTTCTAGGCAAATCAATGATTTCGAACAACTTTCATTCAATGGGTTTTTGCTAAATCGGAAGTACAAGACCACCCGGTGACCAAAGATGACCCAACCCGATGAAAGTTAGCCAAAATCACATCTTGCTCGGTAACTCGAAATCCGTGCACATTTTATGGATCACGAAGGAAAACTTACTAGGTAAATCAATGATTTCGAGCAACTTTCGTTCAATGGGTTTTCGGTAATTCGGAAGTACAGGATCGCCCGGTGACCAAAGATGACACAACGCGGTGAAAGTTAGCCAAAATCGCATTTTGCTCGGTAACTCGAAATCCGTGCACATTTTCTCGATCATGAAAGAAATGTTGCCGTGTAAATCAAGGTTTCCGAGCAGCTTTCATTCAATGGGTTTTTGCTAATTCGGAAGTACAAGACCACCCGGTGACCAATGACGACCCAACCCATGAAAGTTAGCCAAAATCACATCTTGATCGGTACCTCGAAATCCGTGCACATTTTCTCGATCACGAAAGAAAATTTACCAGGTAAATCAATGATTTCGAGCAACTTTCATTGAATGGGTTTTTGCCAATTCGAAAGTTAAAGTTCGGTAGTGTGTGTGTACAAGTGTCGAAGCTGCGGTCCCCGGGTAATTACGGACCAAAAGCAAATTTTTTTTATTGAAACATACATTATTCGTGTGCCTTAATTTTGTCGAACGATGACCTGAAGACTAGCATTGTTCCGTAGATTTTTTGAACGACGACCTTGAAACTAGCCTTATTGCCTTGAGCTTGTTGCCTTGATTTTTTGAACGATGACCTGAAGACTAGCCTCTTGGAGAACTGGGGAGCTATCCACATTGCCTTGAGGTATATATTGATTACTCGAACTTGTTGCATTAATTTTTCGAACGATGACCTGGTGACAAGCCCTGCTGCCTAGATTTGTCGAACGATGGCCTTGAAAGATGCCTCCCCCTACACGTTGCCTTGTTAACTAGTTCCATGTTGCCTTGATTTGTCCAACACGTTGCCTTGATATGTCGAACGATGTCCTGAAAACTAGCCCCGTTCCCTTTATTTCTTGAACGACGACCTGGAAACTAGCCTCGTTACCTTGATTGCTGGAACACGTTGCCTTGTTATCTCTAACGACGACCAGGAAACTTGCATCGTTGCCCTGAATACTCGAACACGTTGCCTTGAAAACATGCCATGATGACCTCAAAACTAGCCTCGCTGCCTTGATTTCTTGAACGATGACCGGAAAACTAGCCACGGTGCCTTGATTTCCCCCGACGTCGTGCGCATACTAAAAAATATGCATCCTCGGGGAAACCAGTGTCTGTTGCCTTGATTTCTTGAACATGTTGGCTTGATTTTTAGAATGATGACCTGAAAACTAGCCTTGCGGCCTTGAATTCTAGGACATGTTGTCTTGATATCTCAAACGGAAGCCTGATTGCTATCCCCATTGCCTTGATGTATATATAGGGGGACCATGGCGACGAAGCCACCATCGAGCACCGACAAGGCAAGCCCAATGAACCGTGAACGAAGCCCACCCCAACATGTTGCCTTGGTTGCTCGAACGACGACGTGAAAACTAGCCTTGTTGCCTTGATTATTCGAACTTGTTGCTCAGATATATTGAACGATGACCTTGAAACTAGGCCTGTTGCCTTTATTGTTGTTCCCTTTATTTTTAGAATGATGACCTGAAAACTAGCCTTGTGGCCTTGGTTTCTAGAACACGATGTCTTGGTATGTCGAATGACGAGCGGAGAGCAATGCCCATTGCCTTGATTTTTCGAACGAAGACCTGAAAAGCAAGCCATGTTGCCTTGATATCTCGAACCCGATGGCTTGGTTTTTCGAATGAAGGACTTAAAATTTTCCCCGTTGCCTTGATTTCACGAACGATGCTTCGGTTTAAGTAAAATGTTGGCGGCCTTTTTCGGACGACGGCTGAAAGCTGGCGTGTTGCCTTGATCTGACGAACGGTGTCCTAAAATCTTCCCTCGTTGCCATGACTTTTAAAACATGTTGTCTTGATTTTCTTAAACAACAACCTTAAAACTATCCCCGATGCCTTGATTTACGGAACGAAGACAAGAAAACTAGCCTTGTTGCCTTGAAACCTCGAACATGTTTCCTTGGTTTTTCGACCGACTAACTGAAAACCAGCATTGTTGCCTTGATTTATGGAACGCCTTTGATTTCTACAACATGTTGTCCGTGTTTCTCGAACGACGACCTGAACGCTTGGATTTTTTATTGAACGACGGCGTGAAAACAAGCCTTGTTGCCTTGATTACTCGAACATGTTGCCTTGAATTATCAAACTACGACCCGAAAACTACCCCCGTAGCCTTTTTATTTCTCGAACGATTCTTTGATTTCTAGAACATGTTGCCTCGTTTTCTCGAAAGACGACCCGAAAGCAAGCCATACGAGGACCTAAAAGCAAGCCATGTGGCCTTTTGATATTTTGAAAACATTGTCTTTGTTTATCGAATGGCGACCTAAAAAACTGGCCGTGTTGCATTGATTCCTTGAACGATGAGCTTAAAACGAGCCACGTTGCCTTGATAAAGGGCCGAGGAAGCAAGACCTCATCCTACAAAACGATACATGCAAGCCAAAGGATCAAACGAAGAACGCCATGACCCATTAACGACCCCGATCTATATGTTAGTTGGCTAAGGTGCATTCTAAATCCCTTATTATTGATGCATTTGAGGGTATGTCGATAGTAGTTGTAAATTACAGATCCAATAGTGCAGTTTGTATCTTGTACGGAAAAATTCTTTCATTTAAGAAACCGAAACAAGCGTAAGAAAATGCAACAAAATGAACTCCTTAGAAAAGCACCCATGCATTGGGGTTCGAATACAACCAAACACCGTCGAAGTCACTATACACGATGCATGCCCACATTAAATGAGTATATGTTGCTCTTTGGACATTTTTGACGTCTTATGAGAAAACAAAGTATAATTGGTGGCCCTAGTAAGCGCAAGTCATCGGCTTAGGTTGTTATGTGTTTTTATCGGAGGTTGCGTCACCGTTGTTGGTGAATTACGGCCCGGTCACCGGGTTTTATTATTGTAAGGTCCTTTATCCTTGTCTAATTCGTGCCAAACCGACTTCATTTTGGCGAGTTATAGAGTATTATAGCGTCTGGGATTTTTCGACTCGGCCAAGACTAGATACGGTCAAGATTAACCGGTGATCAGATGACCCAACCCCATGAAACCTGGCCAAAATCAAATTTTGCTTGACAACTCGAAATCCATGCACATTTCCTCGACCACGAAAAGAAATTTTTCTAGGCAAATCAATGATTTCGAACAACTTTCATTCAATGGGTTTTTGCTAAATCGGAAGTACAAGACCACCCGGTGACCAAAGATGACCCAACCCGATGAAAGTTAGCCAAAATCACATCTTGCTCGGTAACTCGAAATCCGTGCACATTTTATGGATCACGAAGGAAAACTTACTAGGTAAATCAATGATTTCGAGCAACTTTCGTTCAATGGGTTTTCGGTAATTCGGAAGTACAGGATCGCCCGGTGACCAAAGATGACACAACGCGGTGAAAGTTAGCCAAAATCGCATTTTGCTCGGTAACTCGAAATCCGTGCACATTTTCTCGATCATGAAAGAAATGTTGCCGTGTAAATCAAGGTTTCCGAGCAGCTTTCATTCAATGGGTTTTTGCTAATTCGGAAGTACAAGACCACCCGGTGACCAATGACGACCCAACCCATGAAAGTTAGCCAAAATCACATCTTGATCGGTACCTCGAAATCCGTGCACATTTTCTCGATCACGAAAGAAAATTTACCAGGTAAATCAATGATTTCGAGCAACTTTCATTGAATGGGTTTTTGCCAATTCGAAAGTTAAAGTTCGGTAGTGTGTGTGTACAAGTGTCGAAGCTGCGGTCCCCGGGTAATTACGGACCAAAAGCAAATTTTTTTTATTGAAACATACATTATTCGTGTGCCTTAATTTTGTCGAACGATGACCTGAAGACTAGCATTGTTCCGTAGATTTTTTGAACGACGACCTTGAAACTAGCCTTATTGCCTTGAGCTTGTTGCCTTGATTTTTTGAACGATGACCTGAAGACTAGCCTCTTGGAGAACTGGGGAGCTATCCACATTGCCTTGAGGTATATATTGATTACTCGAACTTGTTGCATTAATTTTTCGAACGATGACCTGGTGACAAGCCCTGCTGCCTAGATTTGTCGAACGATGGCCTTGAAAGATGCCTCCCCCTACACGTTGCCTTGTTAACTAGTTCCATGTTGCCTTGATTTGTCCAACACGTTGCCTTGATATGTCGAACGATGTCCTGAAAACTAGCCCCGTTCCCTTTATTTCTTGAACGACGACCTGGAAACTAGCCTCGTTACCTTGATTGCTGGAACACGTTGCCTTGTTATCTCTAACGACGACCAGGAAACTTGCATCGTTGCCCTGAATACTCGAACACGTTGCCTTGAAAACATGCCATGATGACCTCAAAACTAGCCTCGCTGCCTTGATTTCTTGAACGATGACCGGAAAACTAGCCACGGTGCCTTGATTTCCCCCGACGTCGTGCGCATACTAAAAAATATGCATCCTCGGGGAAACCAGTGTCTGTTGCCTTGATTTCTTGAACATGTTGGCTTGATTTTTAGAACGATGACCTGAAAACTAGCCTTGCGGCCTTGAATTCTAGGACATGTTGTCTTGATATCTCAAACGGAAGCCTGATTGCTATCCCCATTGCCTTGATGTATATATAGGGGGACCATGGCGACGAAGCCACCATCGAGCACCGACAAGGCAAGCCCAATGAACCGTGAACGAAGCCCACCCCAACATGTTGCCTTGTTTGCTCGAACGACGACGTGAAAACTAGCCTTGTTGCCTTGATTATTCGAACTTGTTGCTCAGATATATTGAACGATGACCTTGAAACTAGGCCTGTTGCCTTTATTGTTGTTCCCTTTATTTTTAGAATGATGACCTGAAAACTAGCCTTGTGGCCTTGGTTTCTAGAACACGATGTCTTGGTATCTCGAATGACGAGCGGAGAGCAATGCCCATTGCCTTGATTTTTCGAACGAAGACCTGAAAAGCAAGCCATGTTGCCTTGATATCTCGAACCCGATGGCTTGGTTTTTCGAATGAAGGACTTAAAATTTTCCCCGTTGCCTTGATTTCACGAACGATGCTTCGGTTTAAGTAAAATGTTGGCGGCCTTTTTCGGACGACGGCTGAAAGCTGGCGTGTTGCCTTGATCTGACGAACGGTGTCCTAAAATCTTCCCTCGTTGCCATGACTTTTAAAACATGTTGTCTTGATTTTCTTAAACAACAACCTTAAAACTATCCCCGATGCCTTGATTTACGGAACGAAGACAAGAAAACTAGCCTTGTTGCCTTGAAACCTCGAACATGTTTCCTTGGTTTTTCGACCGACTAACTGAAAACCAGCATTGTTGCCTTGATTTATGGAACGCCTTTGATTTCTACAACATGTTGTCCGTGTTTCTCGAACGACGACCTGAACGCTTGGATTTTTTATTGAACGACGGCGTGAAAACAAGCCTTGTTGCCTTGATTACTCGAACATGTTGCCTTGAATTATCAAACTACGACCCGAAAACTACCCCCGTAGCCTTTTTACTTCTCGAACGATTCTTTGATTTCTAGAACATGTTGCCTCGTTTTCTCGAAAGACGACCCGAAAGCAAGCCATACGAGGACCTAAAAGCAAGCCATGTGGCCTTTTGATATTTTGAAAACGTTGTCTTTGTTTATCGAATGGCGACCTGAAAAACCGGCCGTGTTACATTGATTCCTTGAACGATGAGCTTAAAACGAGCCACGTTGCCTTGATAAAGGGCCGAGGAAGCGAGACCTCATCCTACAAAACGATACATGCAAGCCAAAGGATCAAACGAAGAACGCCATGACCCATTAACGACCCCGACCTATATGTTAGTTGGCTAAGGTGCATTCTAAATCCCTTATTATTGATGCATTTGAGGGTATGTCGATAGTAGTTGTAAATTACAGATCCAATAGTGCAGTTTGTATCTTGTACGGAGAAATTCTTTCATTTACGAAACCGAAACAAGCATAAGAAAATGCAACAAAATGAACTCCTTAGAAAAGCACCCATGCATTGGGGTTCAAATACAACCAAACACCGTCGAAGTCACTATACACGATGCATGCCCATATTAAATGAGTATATGTTGCTCTTTGGACATTTTTGACGTCTTATGAGAAAACAAAGTATAATTGGTGGCCCTAGTAAGCGCAAGTCATTGGCTTAGGTTGTTATGTGTTTTTATCGGAGGTTGCGTCACCGTTGTTGGTGAATTACGGCCCGGTCACCGGGTTTTATTATTGTAAGGTCCTTTATCCTTGTCTAATTCGTGCCAAACCGACTTCATTTTGGCGAGTTATAGAGTATTATAGCGTCTGGGATTTTTCGACTCGGCCAAGACTAGATACGGTCAAGATTAACCGGTGATCAGATGACCCAACCCCATGAAACCTGGCCAAAATCAAATTTTGCTCGACAACTCGAAATCCATGCACATTTCCTCGACCACGAAAAGAAATTTTTCTAGGCAAATCAATGATTTCGAACAACTTTCATTCAATGGGTTTTTGCTAAATCGGAAGTACAAGACCACCCGGTGACCAAAGATGACCCAACCCGATGAAAGTTAGCCAAAATCACATCTTGCTCGGTAACTCGAAATCCGTGCACATTTTATGGATCACGAAGGAAAACTTACCAGGTAAATCAATGATTTCGAGCAACTTTCGTTCAATGGGTTTTCGGTAATTCGGAAGTACAGGATCGCCCGGTGACCAAAGATGACACAACGCGGTGAAAGTTAGCCAAAATCGCATTTTGCTCGGTAACTCGAAATCCGTGCACATTTTCTCGATCATGAAAGAAATGTTGCCGTGTAAATCAAGGTTTCCGAGCAGCTTTCATTCAATGGGTTTTTGCTAATTCGGAAGTACAAGACCACCCGGTGACCAATGACGACCCAACCCATGAAAGTTAGCCAAAATCACATCTTGATCGGTACCTCGAAATCCGTGCACATTTTCTCGATCACGAAAGAAAATTTACCAGGTAAATCAATGATTTCGAGCAACTTTCATTGAATGGGTTTTTGCCAATTCGAAAGTTAAAGTTCGGTAGTGTGTGTGTACAAGTGTCGAAGCTGCGGTCCCCGGGTAATTACGGACCAAAAGCAAATTTTTTTTTATTGAAACATACATTATTCGTGTGCCTTAATTTTGTCGAACGATGACCTGAAGACTAGCATTGTTCCCTAGATTTTTTGAACGACGACCTTGAAACTAGCCTTATTGCCTTGAGCTTGTTGCCTTGATTTTTTGAACGATGACCTGAAGACTAGCCTCTTGGAGAACTGGGGAGCTATCCACATTGCCTTGAGGTATATATTGATTACTCGAACTTGTTGCATTAATTTTTCGAACGATGACCTGGTGACAAGCCCTGCTGCCTAGATTTGTCGAACGATGGCCTTGAAAGATGCCTCCCCCTACACGTTGCCTTGTTAACTAGTTCCATGTTGCCTTGATTTGTCCAACACGTTGCCTTGATATGTCGAACGATGTCCTGAAAACTAGCCCCGTTCCCTTTATTTCTTGAACGACGACCTGGAAACTAGCCTCGTTACCTTGATTGTTGGAACACGTTGCCTTGTTATCTCTAACGACGACCAGGAAACTTGCATCGTTGCCCTGAATACTCGAACACGTTGCCTTGAAAACATGCCATGATGACCTCAAAACTAGCCTCGCTGCCTTGATTTCTTGAACGATGACCGGAAAACTAGCCACGGTGCCTTGATTTCCCCCGACGTCGTGCGCATACTAAAAAATATGCATCCTCGGGGAAACCAGTGTCTGTTGCCTTGATTTCTTGAACATGTTGGCTTGATTTTTAGAACGATGACCTGAAAACTAGCCTTGCGGCCTTGAATTCTAGGACATGTTGTCTTGATATCTCAAACGGAAGCCTGATTGCTATCCCCATTGCCTTGATGTATATATAGGGGGACCATGGCGACGAAGCCACCATCGAGCACCGACAAGGCAAGCCCAATGAACCGTGAACGAAGCCCACCCCAACATGTTGCCTTGTTTGCTCGAACGACGACGTGAAAACTAGCCTTGTTGCCTTGATTATTCGAACTTGTTGCTCAGATATATTGAACGATGACCTTGAAACTAGGCCTGTTGCCTTTATTGTTGTTCCCTTTATTTTTAGAATGATGACCTGAAAACTAGCCTTGTGGCCTTGGTTTCTAGAACACGATGTCTTGGTATCTCGAATGACGAGCGGAGAGCAATGCCCATTGCCTTGATTTTTCGAACGAAGACCTGAAAAGCAAGCCATGTTGCCTTGATATCTCGAACCCGATGGCTTGGTTTTTCGAATGAAGGACTTAAAATTTTCCCCGTTGCCTTGATTTCACGAACGATGCTTCGGTTTAAGTAAAATGTTGGCGGCCTTTTTCGGACGACGGCTGAAAGCTGGCGTGTTGCCTTGATCTGACGAACGGTGTCCTAAAATCTTCCCTCGTTGCCATGACTTTTAAAACATGTTGTCTTGATTTTCTTAAACAACAACCTTAAAACTATCCCCGATGCCTTGATTTACGGAACGAAGACAAGAAAACTAGCCTTGTTGCCTTGAAACCTCGAACATGTTTCCTTGGTTTTTCGACCGACTAACTGAAAACCAGCATTGTTGCCTTGATTTATGGAACGCCTTTGATTTCTACAACATGTTGTCCGTGTTTCTCGAACGACGACCTGAACGCTTGGATTTTTTATTGAACGACGGCGTGAAAACAAGCCTTGTTGCCTTGATTACTCGAACATGTTGCCTTGAATTATCAAACTACGACCCGAAAACTACCCCCGTAACCTTTTTATTTCTCGAACGATTCTTTGATTTCTAGAACATGTTGCCTCGTTTTCTCGAAAGACGACCCGAAAGCAAGCCATACGAGGACCTAAAAGCAAGCCATGTGGCCTTTTGATATTTTGAAAACGTTGTCTTTGTTTATCGAATGGCGACCTGAAAAACCGGCCGTGTTACATTGATTCCTTGAACGATGAGCTTAAAACGAGCCACGTTGCCTTGATAAAGGGCCGAGGAAGCGAGACCTCATCCTACAAAACGATACATGCAAGCCAAAGGATCAAACGAAGAACGCCATGACCCATTAACGACCTCGACCTATATGTTAGTTGGCTAAGGTGCATTCTAAATCCCTTATTATTGATGCATTTGAGGGTATGTCGATAGTAGTTGTAAATTACAGATCCAATAGTGCAGTTTGTATCTTGTACGGAGAAATTCTTTCATTTACGAAACCGAAACAAGCATAAGAAAATGCAACAAAATGAACTCCTTAGAAAAGCACCCATGCATTGGGGTTCAAATACAACCAAACACCGTCGAAGTCACTATACACGATGCATGCCCATATTAAATGAGTATATGTTGCTCTTTGGACATTTTTGACGTCTTATGAGAAAACAAAGTATAATTGGTGGCCCTAGTAAGCGCAAGTCATTGGCTTAGGTTGTTATGTGTTTTTATCGGAGGTTGCGTCACCGTTGTTGGTGAATTACGGCCCGGTCACCGGGTTTTATTATTGTAAGGTCCTTTATCCTTGTCTAATTCGTGCCAAACCGACTTCATTTTGGCGAGTTATAGAGTATTATAGCGTCTGGGATTTTTCGACTCGGCCAAGACTAGATACGGTCAAGATTAACCGGTGATCAGATGACCCAACCCCATGAAACCTGGCCAAAATCAAATTTTGCTCGACAACTCGAAATCCATGCACATTTCCTCGACCACGAAAAGAAATTTTTCTAGGCAAATCAATGATTTCGAACAACTTTTATTCAATGGGTTTTTGCTAAATCGGAAGTACAAGACCACCCGGTGACCAAAGATGACCCAACCCGATGAAAGTTAGCCAAAATCACATCTTGCTCGGTAACTCGAAATCCGTGCACATTTTATGGATCACGAAGGAAAACTTACCAGGTAAATCAATGATTTCGAGCAACTTTCGTTCAATGGGTTTTCGGTAATTCGGAAGTACAGGATCGCCCGGTGACCAAAGATGACACAACGCGGTGAAAGTTAGCCAAAATCGCATTTTGCTCGGTAACTCGAAATCCGTGCACATTTTCTCGATCATGAAAGAAATGTTGCCGTGTAAATCAAGGTTTCCGAGCAGCTTTCATTCAATGGGTTTTTGCTAATTCGGAAGTACAAGACCACCCGGTGACCAATGACGACCCAACCCATGAAAGTTAGCCAAAATCACATCTTGATCGGTACCTCGAAATCCGTGCACATTTTCTCGATCACGAAAGAAAATTTACCAGGTAAATCAATGATTTCGAGCAACTTTCATTGAATGGGTTTTTGCCAATTCGAAAGTTAAAGTTCGGTAGTGTGTGTGTACAAGTGTCGAAGCTGCGGTCCCCGGGTAATTACGGACCAAAAGCAAATTTTTTTTTATTGAAACATACATTATTCGTGTGCCTTAATTTTGTCGAACGATGACCTGAAGACTAGCATTGTTCCCTAGATTTTTTGAACGACGACCTTGAAACTAGCCTCATTGCCTTGAGCTTGTTGCCTTGATTTTTTGAACGATGACCTGAAGACTAGCCTCTTGGAGAACTGGGGAGCTATCCACATTGCCTTGAGGTATATATTGATTACTCGAACTTGTTGCATTAATTTTTCGAACGATGACCTGGTGACAAGCCCTGCTGCCTAGATTTGTCGAACGATGGCCTTGAAAGATGCCTCCCCCTACACGTTGCCTTGTTAACTAGTTCCATGTTGCCTTGATTTGTCCAACACGTTGCCTTGATATGTCGAACGATGTCCTGAAAACTAGCCCCGTTCCCTTTATTTCTTGAACGACGACCTGGAAACTAGCCTCGTTACCTTGATTGCTGGAACACGTTGCCTTGTTATCTCTAACGACGACCAGGAAACTTGCATCGTTGCCCTGAATACTCGAACACGTTGCCTTGAAAACATGCCATGATGACCTCAAAACTAGCCTCGCTGCCTTGATTTCTTGAACGATGACCGGAAAACTAGCCACGGTGCCTTGATTTCCCCCGACGTCGTGCGCATACTAAAAAATATGCATCCTCGGGGAAACCAGTGTCTGTTGCCTTGATTTCTTGAACATGTTGGCTTGATTTTTAGAACGATGACCTGAAAACTAGCCTTGCGGCCTTGAATTCTAGGACATGTTGTCTTGATATCTCAAACGGAAGCCTGATTGCTATCCCCATTGCCTTGATGTATATATAGGGGGACCATGGCGACGAAGCCACCATCGAGCACCGACAAGGCAAGCCCAATGAACCGTGAACGAAGCCCACCCCAACATGTTGCCTTGTTTGCTCGAACGACGACGTGAAAACTAGCCTTGTTGCCTTGATTATTCGAACTTGTTGCTCAGATATATTGAACGATGACCTTGAAACTAGGCCTGTTGCCTTTATTGTTGTTCCCTTTATTTTTAGAATGATGACCTGAAAACTAGCCTTGTGGCCTTGGTTTCTAGAACACGATGTCTTGGTATGTCGAATGACGAGCGGAGAGCAATGCCCATTGCCTTGATTTTTCGAACGAAGACCTGAAAAGCAAGCCATGTTGCCTTGATATCTCGAACCCGATGGCTTGGTTTTTCGAATGAAGGACTTAAAATTTTCCCCGTTGCCTTGATTTCACGAACGATGCTTCGGTTTAAGTAAAATGTTGGCGGCCTTTTTCGGACGACGGCTGAAAGCTGGCGTGTTGCCTTGATCTGACGAACGGTGTCCTAAAATCTTCCCTCGTTGCCATGACTTTTAAAACATGTTGTCTTGATTTTCTTAAACAACAACCTTAAAACTATCCCCGATGCCTTGATTTACGGAACGAAGACAAGAAAACTAGCCTTGTTGCCTTGAAACCTCGAACATGTTTCCTTGGTTTTTCGACCGACTAACTGAAAACCAGCATTGTTGCCTTGATTTATGGAACGCCTTTGATTTCTACAACATGTTGTCCGTGTTTCTCGAACGACGACCTGAACGCTTGGATTTTTTATTGAACGACGGCGTGAAAACAAGCCTTGTTGCCTTGATTACTCGAACATGTTGCCTTGAATTATCAAACTACGACCCGAAAACTACCCCCGTAACCTTTTTATTTCTCGAACGATTCTTTGATTTCTAGAACATGTTGCCTCGTTTTCTCGAAAGACGACCCGAAAGCAAGCCATACGAGGACCTAAAAGCAAGCCATGTGGCCTTTTGATATTTTGAAAACGTTGTCTTTGTTTATCGAATGGCGACCTGAAAAACCGGCCGTGTTACATTGATTCCTTGAACGATGAGCTTAAAACGAGCCACGTTGCCTTGATAAAGGGCCGAGGAAGCGAGACCTCATCCTACAAAACGATACATGCAAGCCAAAGGATCAAACGAAGAACGCCATGACCCATTAACGACCTCGACCTATATGTTAGTTGGCTAAGGTGCATTCTAAATCCCTTATTATTGATGCATTTGAGGGTATGTCGATAGTAGTTGTAAATTACAGATCCAATAGTGCAGTTTGTATCTTGTACGGAGAAATTCTTTCATTTACGAAACCGAAACAAGCATAAGAAAATGCAACAAAATGAACTCCTTAGAAAAGCACCCATGCATTGGGGTTCAAATACAACCAAACACCGTCGAAGTCACTATACACGATGCATGCCCATATTAAATGAGTATATGTTGCTCTTTGGACATTTTTGACGTCTTATGAGAAAACAAAGTATAATTGGTGGCCCTAGTAAGCGCAAGTCATTGGCTTAGGTTGTTATGTGTTTTTATCGGAGGTTGCGTCACCGTTGTTGGTGAATTACGGCCCGGTCACCGGGTTTTATTATTGTAAGGTCCTTTATCCTTGTCTAATTCGTGCCAAACCGACTTCATTTTGGCGAGTTATAGAGTATTATAGCGTCTGGGATTTTTCGACTCGGCCAAGACTAGATACGGTCAAGATTAACCGGTGATCAGATGACCCAACCCCATGAAACCTGGCCAAAATCAAATTTTGCTCGACAACTCGAAATCCATGCACATTTCCTCGACCACGAAAAGAAATTTTTCTAGGCAAATCAATGATTTCGAACAACTTTTATTCAATGGGTTTTTGCTAAATCGGAAGTACAAGACCACCCGGTGACCAAAGATGACCCAACCCGATGAAAGTTAGCCAAAATCACATCTTGCTCGGTAACTCGAAATCCGTGCACATTTTATGGATCACGAAGGAAAACTTACCAGGTAAATCAATGATTTCGAGCAACTTTCGTTCAATGGGTTTTCGGTAATTCGGAAGTACAGGATCGCCCGGTGACCAAAGATGACACAACGCGGTGAAAGTTAGCCAAAATCGCATTTTGCTCGGTAACTCGAAATCCGTGCACATTTTCTCGATCATGAAAGAAATGTTGCCGTGTAAATCAAGGTTTCCGAGCAGCTTTCATTCAATGGGTTTTTGCTAATTCGGAAGTACAAGACCACCCGGTGACCAATGACGACCCAACCCATGAAAGTTAGCCAAAATCACATCTTGATCGGTACCTCGAAATCCGTGCACATTTTCTCGATCACGAAAGAAAATTTACCAGGTAAATCAATGATTTCGAGCAACTTTCATTGAATGGGTTTTTGCCAATTCGAAAGTTAAAGTTCGGTAGTGTGTGTGTACAAGTGTCGAAGCTGCGGTCCCCGGGTAATTACGGACCAAAAGCAAATTTTTTTTTATTGAAACATACATTATTCGTGTGCCTTAATTTTGTCGAACGATGACCTGAAGACTAGCATTGTTCCCTAGATTTTTTGAACGACGACCTTGAAACTAGCCTCATTGCCTTGAGCTTGTTGCCTTGATTTTTTGAACGATGACCTGAAGACTAGCCTCTTGGAGAACTGGGGAGCTATCCACATTGCCTTGAGGTATATATTGATTACTCGAACTTGTTGCATTAATTTTTCGAACGATGACCTGGTGACAAGCCCTGCTGCCTAGATTTGTCGAACGATGGCCTTGAAAGATGCCTCCCCCTACACGTTGCCTTGTTAACTAGTTCCATGTTGCCTTGATTTGTCCAACACGTTGCCTTGATATGTCGAACGATGTCCTGAAAACTAGCCCCGTTCCCTTTATTTCTTGAACGACGACCTGGAAACTAGCCTCGTTACCTTGATTGCTGGAACACGTTGCCTTGTTATCTCTAACGACGACCAGGAAACTTGCATCGTTGCCCTGAATACTCGAACACGTTGCCTTGAAAACATGCCATGATGACCTCAAAACTAGCCTCGCTGCCTTGATTTCTTGAACGATGACCGGAAAACTAGCCACGGTGCCTTGATTTCCCCCGACGTCGTGCGCATACTAAAAAATATGCATCCTCGGGGAAACCAGTGTCTGTTGCCTTGATTTCTTGAACATGTTGGCTTGATTTTTAGAACGATGACCTGAAAACTAGCCTTGCGGCCTTGAATTCTAGGACATGTTGTCTTGATATCTCAAACGGAAGCCTGATTGCTATCCCCATTGCCTTGATGTATATATAGGGGGACCATGGCGACGAAGCCACCATCGAGCACCGACAAGGCAAGCCCAATGAACCGTGAACGAAGCCCACCCCAACATGTTGCCTTGTTTGCTCGAACGACGACGTGAAAACTAGCCTTGTTGCCTTGATTATTCGAACTTGTTGCTCAGATATATTGAACGATGACCTTGAAACTAGGCCTGTTGCCTTTATTGTTGTTCCCTTTATTTTTAGAATGATGACCTGAAAACTAGCCTTGTGGCCTTGGTTTCTAGAACACGATGTCTTGGTATGTCGAATGACGAGCGGAGAGCAATGCCCATTGCCTTGATTTTTCGAACGAAGACCTGAAAAGCAAGCCATGTTGCCTTGATATCTCGAACCCGATGGCTTGGTTTTTCGAATGAAGGACTTAAAATTTTCCCCGTTGCCTTGATTTCACGAACGATGCTTCGGTTTAAGTAAAATGTTGGCGGCCTTTTTCGGACGACGGCTGAAAGCTGGCGTGTTGCCTTGATCTGACGAACGGTGTCCTAAAATCTTCCCTCGTTGCCATGACTTTTAAAACATGTTGTCTTGATTTTCTTAAACAACAACCTTAAAACTATCCCCGATGCCTTGATTTACGGAACGAAGACAAGAAAACTAGCCTTGTTGCCTTGAAACCTCGAACATGTTTCCTTGGTTTTTCGACCGACTAACTGAAAACCAGCATTGTTGCCTTGATTTATGGAACGCCTTTGATTTCTACAACATGTTGTCCGTGTTTCTCGAACGACGACCTGAACGCTTGGATTTTTTATTGAACGACGGCGTGAAAACAAGCCTTGTTGCCTTGATTACTCGAACATGTTGCCTTGAATTATCAAACTACGACCCGAAAACTACCCCCGTAACCTTTTTATTTCTCGAACGATTCTTTGATTTCTAGAACATGTTGCCTCGTTTTCTCGAAAGACGACCCGAAAGCAAGCCATACGAGGACCTAAAAGCAAGCCATGTGGCCTTTTGATATTTTGAAAACGTTGTCTTTGTTTATCGAATGGCGACCTGAAAAACCGGCCGTGTTACATTGATTCCTTGAACGATGAGCTTAAAACGAGCCACGTTGCCTTGATAAAGGGCCGAGGAAGCGAGACCTCATCCTACAAAACGATACATGCAAGCCAAAGGATCAAACGAAGAACGCCATGACCCATTAACGACCTCGACCTATATGTTAGTTGGCTAAGGTGCATTCTAAATCCCTTATTATTGATGCATTTGAGGGTATGTCGATAGTAGTTGTAAATTACAGATCCAATAGTGCAGTTTGTATCTTGTACGGAGAAATTCTTTCATTTACGAAACCGAAACAAGCATAAGAAAATGCAACAAAATGAACTCCTTAGAAAAGCACCCATGCATTGGGGTTCAAATACAACCAAACACCGTCGAAGTCACTATACACGATGCATGCCCATATTAAATGAGTATATGTTGCTCTTTGGACATTTTTGACGTCTTATGAGAAAACAAAGTATAATTGGTGGCCCTAGTAAGCGCAAGTCATTGGCTTAGGTTGTTATGTGTTTTTATCGGAGGTTGCGTCACCGTTGTTGGTGAATTACGGCCCGGTCACCGGGTTTTATTATTGTAAGGTCCTTTATCCTTGTCTAATTCGTGCCAAACCGACTTCATTTTGGCGAGTTATAGAGTATTATAGCGTCTGGGATTTTTCGACTCGGCCAAGACTAGATACGGTCAAGATTAACCGGTGATCAGATGACCCAACCCCATGAAACCTGGCCAAAATCAAATTTTGCTCGACAACTCGAAATCCATGCACATTTCCTCGACCACGAAAAGAAATTTTTCTAGGCAAATCAATGATTTCGAACAACTTTTATTCAATGGGTTTTTGCTAAATCGGAAGTACAAGACCACCCGGTGACCAAAGATGACCCAACCCGATGAAAGTTAGCCAAAATCACATCTTGCTCGGTAACTCGAAATCCGTGCACATTTTATGGATCACGAAGGAAAACTTACCAGGTAAATCAATGATTTCGAGCAACTTTCGTTCAATGGGTTTTCGGTAATTCGGAAGTACAGGATCGCCCGGTGACCAAAGATGACACAACGCGGTGAAAGTTAGCCAAAATCGCATTTTGCTCGGTAACTCGAAATCCGTGCACATTTTCTCGATCATGAAAGAAATGTTGCCGTGTAAATCAAGGTTTCCGAGCAGCTTTCATTCAATGGGTTTTTGCTAATTCGGAAGTACAAGACCACCCGGTGACCAATGACGACCCAACCCATGAAAGTTAGCCAAAATCACATCTTGATCGGTACCTCGAAATCCGTGCACATTTTCTCGATCACGAAAGAAAATTTACCAGGTAAATCAATGATTTCGAGCAACTTTCATTGAATGGGTTTTTGCCAATTCGAAAGTTAAAGTTCGGTAGTGTGTGTGTACAAGTGTCGAAGCTGCGGTCCCCGGGTAATTACGGACCAAAAGCAAATTTTTTTTTATTGAAACATACATTATTCGTGTGCCTTAATTTTGTCGAACGATGACCTGAAGACTAGCATTGTTCCCTAGATTTTTTGAACGACGACCTTGAAACTAGCCTCATTGCCTTGAGCTTGTTGCCTTGATTTTTTGAACGATGACCTGAAGACTAGCCTCTTGGAGAACTGGGGAGCTATCCACATTGCCTTGAGGTATATATTGATTACTCGAACTTGTTGCATTAATTTTTCGAACGATGACCTGGTGACAAGCCCTGCTGCCTAGATTTGTCGAACGATGGCCTTGAAAGATGCCTCCCCCTACACGTTGCCTTGTTAACTAGTTCCATGTTGCCTTGATTTGTCCAACACGTTGCCTTGATATGTCGAACGATGTCCTGAAAACTAGCCCCGTTCCCTTTATTTCTTGAACGACGACCTGGAAACTAGCCTCGTTACCTTGATTGCTGGAACACGTTGCCTTGTTATCTCTAACGACGACCAGGAAACTTGCATCGTTGCCCTGAATACTCGAACACGTTGCCTTGAAAACATGCCATGATGACCTCAAAACTAGCCTCGCTGCCTTGATTTCTTGAACGATGACCGGAAAACTAGCCACGGTGCCTTGATTTCCCCCGACGTCGTGCGCATACTAAAAAATATGCATCCTCGGGGAAACCAGTGTCTGTTGCCTTGATTTCTTGAACATGTTGGCTTGATTTTTAGAACGATGACCTGAAAACTAGCCTTGCGGCCTTGAATTCTAGGACATGTTGTCTTGATATCTCAAACGGAAGCCTGATTGCTATCCCCATTGCCTTGATGTATATATAGGGGGACCATGGCGACGAAGCCACCATCGAGCACCGACAAGGCAAGCCCAATGAACCGTGAACGAAGCCCACCCCAACATGTTGCCTTGTTTGCTCGAACGACGACGTGAAAACTAGCCTTGTTGCCTTGATTATTCGAACTTGTTGCTCAGATATATTGAACGATGACCTTGAAACTAGGCATGTTGCCTTTATTGTTGTTCCCTTTATTTTTAGAATGATGACCTGAAAACTAGCCTTGTGGCCTTGGTTTCTAGAACACGATGTCTTGGTATGTCGAATGACGAGCGGAGAGCAATGCCCATTGCCTTGATTTTTCGAACGAAGACCTGAAAAGCAAGCCATGTTGCCTTGATATCTCGAACCCGATGGCTTGGTTTTTCGAATGAAGGACTTAAAATTTTCCCCGTTGCCTTGATTTCACGAACGATGCTTCGGTTTAAGTAAAATGTTGGCGGCCTTTTTCGGACGACGGCTGAAAGCTGGCGTGTTGCCTTGATCTGACGAACGGTGTCCTAAAATCTTCCCTCGTTGCCATGACTTTTAAAACATGTTGTCTTGATTTTCTTAAACAACAACCTTAAAACTATCCCCGATGCCTTGATTTACGGAACGAAGACAAGAAAACTAGCCTTGTTGCCTTGAAACCTCGAACATGTTTCCTTGGTTTTTCGACCGACTAACTGAAAACCAGCATTGTTGCCTTGATTTATGGAACGCCTTTGATTTCTACAACATGTTGTCCGTGTTTCTCGAACGACGACCTGAACGCTTGGATTTTTTATTGAACGACGGCGTGAAAACAAGCCTTGTTGCCTTGATTACTCGAACATGTTGCCTTGAATTATCAAACTACGACCCGAAAACTACCCCCGTAACCTTTTTATTTCTCGAACGATTCTTTGATTTCTAGAACATGTTGCCTCGTTTTCTCGAAAGACGACCCGAAAGCAAGCCATACGAGGACCTAAAAGCAAGCCATGTGGCCTTTTGATATTTTGAAAACGTTGTCTTTGTTTATCGAATGGCGACCTGAAAAACCGGCCGTGTTACATTGATTCCTTGAACGATGAGCTTAAAACGAGCCACGTTGCCTTGATAAAGGGCCGAGGAAGCGAGACCTCATCCTACAAAACGATACATGCAAGCCAAAGGATCAAACGAAGAACGCCATGACCCATTAACGACCTCGACCTATATGTTAGTTGGCTAAGGTGCATTCTAAATCCCTTATTATTGATGCATTTGAGGGTATGTCGATAGTAGTTGTAAATTACAGATCCAATAGTGCAGTTTGTATCTTGTACGGAGAAATTCTTTCATTTACGAAACCGAAACAAGCATAAGAAAATGCAACAAAATGAACTCCTTAGAAAAGCACCCATGCATTGGGGTTCAAATACAACCAAACACCGTCGAAGTCACTATACACGATGCATGCCCATATTAAATGAGTATATGTTGCTCTTTGGACATTTTTGACGTCTTATGAGAAAACAAAGTATAATTGGTGGCCCTAGTAAGCGCAAGTCATTGGCTTAGGTTGTTATGTGTTTTTATCGGAGGTTGCGTCACCGTTGTTGGTGAATTACGGCCCGGTCACCGGGTTTTATTATTGTAAGGTCCTTTATCCTTGTCTAATTCGTGCCAAACCGACTTCATTTTGGCGAGTTATAGAGTATTATAGCGTCTGGGATTTTTCGACTCGGCCAAGACTAGATACGGTCAAGATTAACCGGTGATCAGATGACCCAACCCCATGAAACCTGGCCAAAATCAAATTTTGCTCGACAACTCGAAATCCATGCACATTTCCTCGACCACGAAAAGAAATTTTTCTAGGCAAATCAATGATTTCGAACAACTTTTATTCAATGGGTTTTTGCTAAATCGGAAGTACAAGACCACCCGGTGACCAAAGATGACCCAACCCGATGAAAGTTAGCCAAAATCACATCTTGCTCGGTAACTCGAAATCCGTGCACATTTTATGGATCACGAAGGAAAACTTACCAGGTAAATCAATGATTTCGAGCAACTTTCGTTCAATGGGTTTTCGGTAATTCGGAAGTACAGGATCGCCCGGTGACCAAAGATGACACAACGCGGTGAAAGTTAGCCAAAATCGCATTTTGCTCGGTAACTCGAAATCCGTGCACATTTTCTCGATCATGAAAGAAATGTTGCCGTGTAAATCAAGGTTTCCGAGCAGCTTTCATTCAATGGGTTTTTGCTAATTCGGAAGTACAAGACCACCCGGTGACCAATGACGACCCAACCCATGAAAGTTAGCCAAAATCACATCTTGATCGGTACCTCGAAATCCGTGCACATTTTCTCGATCACGAAAGAAAATTTACCAGGTAAATCAATGATTTCGAGCAACTTTCATTGAATGGGTTTTTGCCAATTCGAAAGTTAAAGTTCGGTAGTGTGTGTGTACAAGTGTCGAAGCTGCGGTCCCCGGGTAATTACGGACCAAAAGCAAATTTTTTTTTATTGAAACATACATTATTCGTGTGCCTTAATTTTGTCGAACGATGACCTGAAGACTAGCATTGTTCCCTAGATTTTTTGAACGACGACCTTGAAACTAGCCTCATTGCCTTGAGCTTGTTGCCTTGATTTTTTGAACGATGACCTGAAGACTAGCCTCTTGGAGAACTGGGGAGCTATCCACATTGCCTTGAGGTATATATTGATTACTCGAACTTGTTGCATTAATTTTTCGAACGATGACCTGGTGACAAGCCCTGCTGCCTAGATTTGTCGAACGATGGCCTTGAAAGATGCCTCCCCCTACACGTTGCCTTGTTAACTAGTTCCATGTTGCCTTGATTTGTCCAACACGTTGCCTTGATATGTCGAACGATGTCCTGAAAACTAGCCCCGTTCCCTTTATTTCTTGAACGACGACCTGGAAACTAGCCTCGTTACCTTGATTGCTGGAACACGTTGCCTTGTTATCTCTAACGACGACCAGGAAACTTGCATCGTTGCCCTGAATACTCGAACACGTTGCCTTGAAAACATGCCATGATGACCTCAAAACTAGCCTCGCTGCCTTGATTTCTTGAACGATGACCGGAAAACTAGCCACGGTGCCTTGATTTCCCCCGACGTCGTGCGCATACTAAAAAATATGCATCCTCGGGGAAACCAGTGTCTGTTGCCTTGATTTCTTGAACATGTTGGCTTGATTTTTAGAACGATGACCTGAAAACTAGCCTTGCGGCCTTGAATTCTAGGACATGTTGTCTTGATATCTCAAACGGAAGCCTGATTGCTATCCCCATTGCCTTGATGTATATATAGGGGGACCATGGCGACGAAGCCACCATCGAGCACCGACAAGGCAAGCCCAATGAACCGTGAACGAAGCCCACCCCAACATGTTGCCTTGTTTGCTCGAACGACGACGTGAAAACTAGCCTTGTTGCCTTGATTATTCGAACTTGTTGCTCAGATATATTGAACGATGACCTTGAAACTAGGCCTGTTGCCTTTATTGTTGTTCCCTTTATTTTTAGAATGATGACCTGAAAACTAGCCTTGTGGCCTTGGTTTCTAGAACACGATGTCTTGGTATGTCGAATGACGAGCGGAGAGCAATGCCCATTGCCTTGATTTTTCGAACGAAGACCTGAAAAGCAAGCCATGTTGCCTTGATATCTCGAACCCGATGGCTTGGTTTTTCGAATGAAGGACTTAAAATTTTCCCCGTTGCCTTGATTTCACGAACGATGCTTCGGTTTAAGTAAAATGTTGGCGGCCTTTTTCGGACGACGGCTGAAAGCTGGCGTGTTGCCTTGATCTGACGAACGGTGTCCTAAAATCTTCCCTCGTTGCCATGACTTTTAAAACATGTTGTCTTGATTTTCTTAAACAACAACCTTAAAACTATCCCCGATGCCTTGATTTACGGAACGAAGACAAGAAAACTAGCCTTGTTGCCTTGAAACCTCGAACATGTTTCCTTGGTTTTTCGACCGACTAACTGAAAACCAGCATTGTTGCCTTGATTTATGGAACGCCTTTGATTTCTACAACATGTTGTCCGTGTTTCTCGAACGACGACCTGAACGCTTGGATTTTTTATTGAACGACGGCGTGAAAACAAGCCTTGTTGCCTTGATTACTCGAACATGTTGCCTTGAATTATCAAACTACGACCCGAAAACTACCCCCGTAACCTTTTTATTTCTCGAACGATTCTTTGATTTCTAGAACATGTTGCCTCGTTTTCTCGAAAGACGACCCGAAAGCAAGCCATACGAGGACCTAAAAGCAAGCCATGTGGCCTTTTGATATTTTGAAAACGTTGTCTTTGTTTATCGAATGGCGACCTGAAAAACCGGCCATGTTACATTGATTCCTTGAACGATGAGCTTAAAACGAGCCACGTTGCCTTGATAAAGGGCCGAGGAAGCGAGACCTCATCCTACAAAACGATACATGCAAGCCAAAGGATCAAACGAAGAACGCCATGACCCATTAACGACCTCGACCTATATGTTAGTTGGCTAAGGTGCATTCTAAATCCCTTATTATTGATGCATTTGAGGGTATGTCGATAGTAGTTGTAAATTACAGATCCAATAGTGCAGTTTGTATCTTGTACGGAGAAATTCTTTCATTTACGAAACCGAAACAAGCATAAGAAAATGCAACAAAATGAACTCCTTAGAAAAGCACCCATGCATTGGGGTTCAAATACAACCAAACACCGTCGAAGTCACTATACACGATGCATGCCCATATTAAATGAGTATATGTTGCTCTTTGGACATTTTTGACGTCTTATGAGAAAACAAAGTATAATTGGTGGCCCTAGTAAGCGCAAGTCATTGGCTTAGGTTGTTATGTGTTTTTATCGGAGGTTGCGTCACCGTTGTTGGTGAATTACGGCCCGGTCACCGGGTTTTATTATTGTAAGGTCCTTTATCCTTGTCTAATTCGTGCCAAACCGACTTCATTTTGGCGAGTTATAGAGTATTATAGCGTCTGGGATTTTTCGACTCGGCCAAGACTAGATACGGTCAAGATTAACCGGTGATCAGATGACCCAACCCCATGAAACCTGGCCAAAATCAAATTTTGCTCGACAACTCGAAATCCATGCACATTTCCTCGACCACGAAAAGAAATTTTTCTAGGCAAATCAATGATTTCGAACAACTTTTATTCAATGGGTTTTTGCTAAATCGGAAGTACAAGACCACCCGGTGACCAAAGATGACCCAACCCGATGAAAGTTAGCCAAAATCACATCTTGCTCGGTAACTCGAAATCCGTGCACATTTTATGGATCACGAAGGAAAACTTACCAGGTAAATCAATGATTTCGAGCAACTTTCGTTCAATGGGTTTTCGGTAATTCGGAAGTACAGGATCGCCCGGTGACCAAAGATGACACAACGCGGTGAAAGTTAGCCAAAATCGCATTTTGCTCGGTAACTCGAAATCCGTGCACATTTTCTCGATCATGAAAGAAATGTTGCCGTGTAAATCAAGGTTTCCGAGCAGCTTTCATTCAATGGGTTTTTGCTAATTCGGAAGTACAAGACCACCCGGTGACCAATGACGACCCAACCCATGAAAGTTAGCCAAAATCACATCTTGATCGGTACCTCGAAATCCGTGCACATTTTCTCGATCACGAAAGAAAATTTACCAGGTAAATCAATGATTTCGAGCAACTTTCATTGAATGGGTTTTTGCCAATTCGAAAGTTAAAGTTCGGTAGTGTGTGTGTACAAGTGTCGAAGCTGCGGTCCCCGGGTAATTACGGACCAAAAGCAAATTTTTTTTTATTGAAACATACATTATTCGTGTGCCTTAATTTTGTCGAACGATGACCTGAAGACTAGCATTGTTCCCTAGATTTTTTGAACGACGACCTTGAAACTAGCCTCATTGCCTTGAGCTTGTTGCCTTGATTTTTTGAACGATGACCTGAAGACTAGCCTCTTGGAGAACTGGGGAGCTATCCACATTGCCTTGAGGTATATATTGATTACTCGAACTTGTTGCATTAATTTTTCGAACGATGACCTGGTGACAAGCCCTGCTGCCTAGATTTGTCGAACGATGGCCTTGAAAGATGCCTCCCCCTACACGTTGCCTTGTTAACTAGTTCCATGTTGCCTTGATTTGTCCAACACGTTGCCTTGATATGTCGAACGATGTCCTGAAAACTAGCCCCGTTCCCTTTATTTCTTGAACGACGACCTGGAAACTAGCCTCGTTACCTTGATTGCTGGAACACGTTGCCTTGTTATCTCTAACGACGACCAGGAAACTTGCATCGTTGCCCTGAATACTCGAACACGTTGCCTTGAAAACATGCCATGATGACCTCAAAACTAGCCTCGCTGCCTTGATTTCTTGAACGATGACCGGAAAACTAGCCACGGTGCCTTGATTTCCCCCGACGTCGTGCGCATACTAAAAAATATGCATCCTCGGGGAAACCAGTGTCTGTTGCCTTGATTTCTTGAACATGTTGGCTTGATTTTTAGAACGATGACCTGAAAACTAGCCTTGCGGCCTTGAATTCTAGGACATGTTGTCTTGATATCTCAAACGGAAGCCTGATTGCTATCCCCATTGCCTTGATGTATATATAGGGGGACCATGGCGACGAAGCCACCATCGAGCACCGACAAGGCAAGCCCAATGAACCGTGAACGAAGCCCACCCCAACATGTTGCCTTGTTTGCTCGAACGACGACGTGAAAACTAGCCTTGTTGCCTTGATTATTCGAACTTGTTGCTCAGATATATTGAACGATGACCTTGAAACTAGGCCTGTTGCCTTTATTGTTGTTCCCTTTATTTTTAGAATGATGACCTGAAAACTAGCCTTGTGGCCTTGGTTTCTAGAACACGATGTCTTGGTATGTCGAATGACGAGCGGAGAGCAATGCCCATTGCCTTGATTTTTCGAACGAAGACCTGAAAAGCAAGCCATGTTGCCTTGATATCTCGAACCCGATGGCTTGGTTTTTCGAATGAAGGACTTAAAATTTTCCCCGTTGCCTTGATTTCACGAACGATGCTTCGGTTTAAGTAAAATGTTGGCGGCCTTTTTCGGACGACGGCTGAAAGCTGGCGTGTTGCCTTGATCTGACGAACGGTGTCCTAAAATCTTCCCTCGTTGCCATGACTTTTAAAACATGTTGTCTTGATTTTCTTAAACAACAACCTTAAAACTATCCCCGATGCCTTGATTTACGGAACGAAGACAAGAAAACTAGCCTTGTTGCCTTGAAACCTCGAACATGTTTCCTTGGTTTTTCGACCGACTAACTGAAAACCAGCATTGTTGCCTTGATTTATGGAACGCCTTTGATTTCTACAACATGTTGTCCGTGTTTCTCGAACGACGACCTGAACGCTTGGATTTTTTATTGAACGACGGCGTGAAAACAAGCCTTGTTGCCTTGATTACTCGAACATGTTGCCTTGAATTATCAAACTACGACCCGAAAACTACCCCCGTAACCTTTTTATTTCTCGAACGATTCTTTGATTTCTAGAACATGTTGCCTCGTTTTCTCGAAAGACGACCCGAAAGCAAGCCATACGAGGACCTAAAAGCAAGCCATGTGGCCTTTTGATATTTTGAAAACGTTGTCTTTGTTTATCGAATGGCGACCTGAAAAACCGGCCGTGTTACATTGATTCCTTGAACGATGAGCTTAAAACGAGCCACGTTGCCTTGATAAAGGGCCGAGGAAGCGAGACCTCATCCTACAAAACGATACATGCAAGCCAAAGGATCAAACGAAGAACGCCATGACCCATTAACGACCTCGACCTATATGTTAGTTGGCTAAGGTGCATTCTAAATCCCTTATTATTGATGCATTTGAGGGTATGTCGATAGTAGTTGTAAATTACAGATCCAATAGTGCAGTTTGTATCTTGTACGGAGAAATTCTTTCATTTACGAAACCGAAACAAGCATAAGAAAATGCAACAAAATGAACTCCTTAGAAAAGCACCCATGCATTGGGGTTCAAATACAACCAAACACCGTCGAAGTCACTATACACGATGCATGCCCATATTAAATGAGTATATGTTGCTCTTTGGACATTTTTGACGTCTTATGAGAAAACAAAGTATAATTGGTGGCCCTAGTAAGCGCAAGTCATTGGCTTAGGTTGTTATGTGTTTTTATCGGAGGTTGCGTCACCGTTGTTGGTGAATTACGGCCCGGTCACCGGGTTTTATTATTGTAAGGTCCTTTATCCTTGTCTAATTCGTGCCAAACCGACTTCATTTTGGCGAGTTATAGAGTATTATAGCGTCTGGGATTTTTCGACTCGGCCAAGACTAGATACGGTCAAGATTAACCGGTGATCAGATGACCCAACCCCATGAAACCTGGCCAAAATCAAATTTTGCTCGACAACTCGAAATCCATGCACATTTCCTCGACCACGAAAAGAAATTTTTCTAGGCAAATCAATGATTTCGAACAACTTTTATTCAATGGGTTTTTGCTAAATCGGAAGTACAAGACCACCCGGTGACCAAAGATGACCCAACCCGATGAAAGTTAGCCAAAATCACATCTTGCTCGGTAACTCGAAATCCGTGCACATTTTATGGATCACGAAGGAAAACTTACCAGGTAAATCAATGATTTCGAGCAACTTTCGTTCAATGGGTTTTCGGTAATTCGGAAGTACAGGATCGCCCGGTGACCAAAGATGACACAACGCGGTGAAAGTTAGCCAAAATCGCATTTTGCTCGGTAACTCGAAATCCGTGCACATTTTCTCGATCATGAAAGAAATGTTGCCGTGTAAATCAAGGTTTCCGAGCAGCTTTCATTCAATGGGTTTTTGCTAATTCGGAAGTACAAGACCACCCGGTGACCAATGACGACCCAACCCATGAAAGTTAGCCAAAATCACATCTTGATCGGTACCTCGAAATCCGTGCACATTTTCTCGATCACGAAAGAAAATTTACCAGGTAAATCAATGATTTCGAGCAACTTTCATTGAATGGGTTTTTGCCAATTCGAAAGTTAAAGTTCGGTAGTGTGTGTGTACAAGTGTCGAAGCTGCGGTCCCCGGGTAATTACGGACCAAAAGCAAATTTTTTTTTATTGAAACATACATTATTCGTGTGCCTTAATTTTGTCGAACGATGACCTGAAGACTAGCATTGTTCCCTAGATTTTTTGAACGACGACCTTGAAACTAGCCTCATTGCCTTGAGCTTGTTGCCTTGATTTTTTGAACGATGACCTGAAGACTAGCCTCTTGGAGAACTGGGGAGCTATCCACATTGCCTTGAGGTATATATTGATTACTCGAACTTGTTGCATTAATTTTTCGAACGATGACCTGGTGACAAGCCCTGCTGCCTAGATTTGTCGAACGATGGCCTTGAAAGATGCCTCCCCCTACACGTTGCCTTGTTAACTAGTTCCATGTTGCCTTGATTTGTCCAACACGTTGCCTTGATATGTCGAACGATGTCCTGAAAACTAGCCCCGTTCCCTTTATTTCTTGAACGACGACCTGGAAACTAGCCTCGTTACCTTGATTGCTGGAACACGTTGCCTTGTTATCTCTAACGACGACCAGGAAACTTGCATCGTTGCCCTGAATACTCGAACACGTTGCCTTGAAAACATGCCATGATGACCTCAAAACTAGCCTCGCTGCCTTGATTTCTTGAACGATGACCGGAAAACTAGCCACGGTGCCTTGATTTCCCCCGACGTCGTGCGCATACTAAAAAATATGCATCCTCGGGGAAACCAGTGTCTGTTGCCTTGATTTCTTGAACATGTTGGCTTGATTTTTAGAACGATGACCTGAAAACTAGCCTTGCGGCCTTGAATTCTAGGACATGTTGTCTTGATATCTCAAACGGAAGCCTGATTGCTATCCCCATTGCCTTGATGTATATATAGGGGGACCATGGCGACGAAGCCACCATCGAGCACCGACAAGGCAAGCCCAATGAACCGTGAACGAAGCCCACCCCAACATGTTGCCTTGTTTGCTCGAACGACGACGTGAAAACTAGCCTTGTTGCCTTGATTATTCGAACTTGTTGCTCAGATATATTGAACGATGACCTTGAAACTAGGCCTGTTGCCTTTATTGTTGTTCCCTTTATTTTTAGAATGATGACCTGAAAACTAGCCTTGTGGCCTTGGTTTCTAGAACACGATGTCTTGGTATGTCGAATGACGAGCGGAGAGCAATGCCCATTGCCTTGATTTTTCGAACGAAGACCTGAAAAGCAAGCCATGTTGCCTTGATATCTCGAACCCGATGGCTTGGTTTTTCGAATGAAGGACTTAAAATTTTCCCCGTTGCCTTGATTTCACGAACGATGCTTCGGTTTAAGTAAAATGTTGGCGGCCTTTTTCGGACGACGGCTGAAAGCTGGCGTGTTGCCTTGATCTGACGAACGGTGTCCTAAAATCTTCCCTCGTTGCCATGACTTTTAAAACATGTTGTCTTGATTTTCTTAAACAACAACCTTAAAACTATCCCCGATGCCTTGATTTACGGAACGAAGACAAGAAAACTAGCCTTGTTGCCTTGAAACCTCGAACATGTTTCCTTGGTTTTTCGACCGACTAACTGAAAACCAGCATTGTTGCCTTGATTTATGGAACGCCTTTGATTTCTACAACATGTTGTCCGTGTTTCTCGAACGACGACCTGAACGCTTGGTATTTTTATTGAACGACGGCGTGAAAACAAGCCTTGTTGCCTTGATTACTCGAACATGTTGCCTTGAATTATCAAACTACGACCCGAAAACTACCCCCGTAACCTTTTTATTTCTCGAATGATTCTTTGATTTCTAGAACATGTTGCCTCGTTTTCTCGAAAGACGACCCGAAAGCAAGCCATACGAGGACCTAAAAGCAAGCCATGTGGCCTTTTGATATTTTGAAAACGTTGTCTTTGTTTATCGAATGGCGACCTGAAAAACCGGCCGTGTTACATTGATTCCTTGAACGATGAGCTTAAAACGAGCCATGTTGCCTTGATAAAGGGCCGAGGAAGCGAGACCTCATCCTACAAAACGATACATGCAAGCCAAAGGATCAAACGAAGAACGCCATGACCCATTAACGACCTCGACCTATATGTTAGTTGGCTAAGGTGCATTCTAAATCCCTTATTATTGATGCATTTGAGGGTATGTCGATAGTAGTTGTAAATTACAGATCCAATAGTGCAGTTTGTATCTTGTACGGAGAAATTCTTTCATTTACGAAACCGAAACAAGCATAAGAAAATGCAACAAAATGAACTCCTTAGAAAAGCACCCATGCATTGGGGTTCAAATACAACCAAACACCGTCGAAGTCACTATACACGATGCATGCCCATATTAAATGAGTATATGTTGCTCTTTGGACATTTTTGACGTCTTATGAGAAAACAAAGTATAATTGGTGGCCCTAGTAAGCGCAAGTCATTGGCTTAGGTTGTTATGTGTTTTTATCGGAGGTTGCGTCACCGTTGTTGGTGAATTACGGCCCGGTCACCGGGTTTTATTATTGTAAGGTCCTTTATCCTTGTCTAATTCGTGCCAAACCGACTTCATTTTGGCGAGTTATAGAGTATTATAGCGTCTGGGATTTTTCGACTCGGCCAAGACTAGATACGGTCAAGATTAACCGGTGATCAGATGACCCAACCCCATGAAACCTGGCCAAAATCAAATTTTGCTCGACAACTCGAAATCCATGCACATTTCCTCGACCACGAAAAGAAATTTTTCTAGGCAAATCAATGATTTCGAACAACTTTTATTCAATGGGTTTTTGCTAAATCGGAAGTACAAGACCACCCGGTGACCAAAGATGACCCAACCCGATGAAAGTTAGCCAAAATCACATCTTGCTCGGTAACTCGAAATCCGTGCACATTTTATGGATCACGAAGGAAAACTTACCAGGTAAATCAATGATTTCGAGCAACTTTCGTTCAATGGGTTTTCGGTAATTCGGAAGTACAGGATCGCCCGGTGACCAAAGATGACACAACGCGGTGAAAGTTAGCCAAAATCGCATTTTGCTCGGTAACTCGAAATCCGTGCACATTTTCTCGATCATGAAAGAAATGTTGCCGTGTAAATCAAGGTTTCCGAGCAGCTTTCATTCAATGGGTTTTTGCTAATTCGGAAGTACAAGACCACCCGGTGACCAATGACGACCCAACCCATGAAAGTTAGCCAAAATCACATCTTGATCGGTACCTCGAAATCCGTGCACATTTTCTCGATCACGAAAGAAAATTTACCAGGTAAATCAATGATTTCGAGCAACTTTCATTGAATGGGTTTTTGCCAATTCGAAAGTTAAAGTTCGGTAGTGTGTGTGTACAAGTGTCGAAGCTGCGGTCCCCGGGTAATTACGGACCAAAAGCAAATTTTTTTTTATTGAAACATACATTATTCGTGTGCCTTAATTTTGTCGAACGATGACCTGAAGACTAGCATTGTTCCCTAGATTTTTTGAACGACGACCTTGAAACTAGCCTCATTGCCTTGAGCTTGTTGCCTTGATTTTTTGAACGATGACCTGAAGACTAGCCTCTTGGAGAACTGGGGAGCTATCCACATTGCCTTGAGGTATATATTGATTACTCGAACTTGTTGCATTAATTTTTCGAACGATGACCTGGTGACAAGCCCTGCTGCCTAGATTTGTCGAACGATGGCCTTGAAAGATGCCTCCCCCTACACGTTGCCTTGTTAACTAGTTCCATGTTGCCTTGATTTGTCCAACACGTTGCCTTGATATGTCGAACGATGTCCTGAAAACTAGCCCCGTTCCCTTTATTTCTTGAACGACGACCTGGAAACTAGCCTCGTTACCTTGATTGCTGGAACACGTTGCCTTGTTATCTCTAACGACGACCAGGAAACTTGCATCGTTGCCCTGAATACTCGAACACGTTGCCTTGAAAACATGCCATGATGACCTCAAAACTAGCCTCGCTGCCTTGATTTCTTGAACGATGACCGGAAAACTAGCCACGGTGCCTTGATTTCCCCCGACGTCGTGCGCATACTAAAAAATATGCATCCTCGGGGAAACCAGTGTCTGTTGCCTTGATTTCTTGAACATGTTGGCTTGATTTTTAGAACGATGACCTGAAAACTAGCCTTGCGGCCTTGAATTCTAGGACATGTTGTCTTGATATCTCAAACGGAAGCCTGATTGCTATCCCCATTGCCTTGATGTATATATAGGGGGACCATGGCGACGAAGCCACCATCGAGCACCGACAAGGCAAGCCCAATGAACCGTGAACGAAGCCCACCCCAACATGTTGCCTTGTTTGCTCGAACGACGACGTGAAAACTAGCCTTGTTGCCTTGATTATTCGAACTTGTTGCTCAGATATATTGAACGATGACCTTGAAACTAGGCATGTTGCCTTTATTGTTGTTCCCTTTATTTTTAGAATGATGACCTGAAAACTAGCCTTGTGGCCTTGGTTTCTAGAACACGATGTCTTGGTATGTCGAATGACGAGCGGAGAGCAATGCCCATTGCCTTGATTTTTCGAACGAAGACCTGAAAAGCAAGCCATGTTGCCTTGATATCTCGAACCCGATGGCTTGGTTTTTCGAATGAAGGACTTAAAATTTTCCCCGTTGCCTTGATTTCACGAACGATGCTTCGGTTTAAGTAAAATGTTGGCGGCCTTTTTCGGACGACGGCTGAAAGCTGGCGTGTTGCCTTGATCTGACGAACGGTGTCCTAAAATCTTCCCTCGTTGCCATGACTTTTAAAACATGTTGTCTTGATTTTCTTAAACAACAACCTTAAAACTATCCCCGATGCCTTGATTTACGGAACGAAGACAAGAAAACTAGCCTTGTTGCCTTGAAACCTCGAACATGTTTCCTTGGTTTTTCGACCGACTAACTGAAAACCAGCATTGTTGCCTTGATTTATGGAACGCCTTTGATTTCTACAACATGTTGTCCGTGTTTCTCGAACGACGACCTGAACGCTTGGATTTTTTATTGAACGACGGCGTGAAAACAAGCCTTGTTGCCTTGATTACTCGAACATGTTGCCTTGAATTATCAAACTACGACCCGAAAACTACCCCCGTAACCTTTTTATTTCTCGAACGATTCTTTGATTTCTAGAACATGTTGCCTCGTTTTCTCGAAAGACGACCCGAAAGCAAGCCATACGAGGACCTAAAAGCAAGCCATGTGGCCTTTTGATATTTTGAAAACGTTGTCTTTGTTTATCGAATGGCGACCTGAAAAACCGGCCGTGTTACATTGATTCCTTGAACGATGAGCTTAAAACGAGCCACGTTGCCTTGATAAAGGGCCGAGGAAGCGAGACCTCATCCTACAAAACGATACATGCAAGCCAAAGGATCAAACGAAGAACGCCATGACCCATTAACGACCTCGACCTATATGTTAGTTGGCTAAGGTGCATTCTAAATCCCTTATTATTGATGCATTTGAGGGTATGTCGATAGTAGTTGTAAATTACAGATCCAATAGTGCAGTTTGTATCTTGTACGGAGAAATTCTTTCATTTACGAAACCGAAACAAGCATAAGAAAATGCAACAAAATGAACTCCTTAGAAAAGCACCCATGCATTGGGGTTCAAATACAACCAAACACCGTCGAAGTCACTATACACGATGCATGCCCATATTAAATGAGTATATGTTTCTCTTTGGACATTTTTGACGTCTTATGAGAAAACAAAGTATAATTGGTGGCCCTAGTAAGCGCAAGTCATTGGCTTAGGTTGTTATGTGTTTTTATCGGAGGTTGCGTCACCGTTGTTGGTGAATTACGGCCCGGTCACCGGGTTTTATTATTGTAAGGTCCTTTATCCTTGTCTAATTCGTGCCAAACCGACTTCATTTTGGCGAGTTATAGAGTATTATAGCGTCTGGGATTTTTCGACTCGGCCAAGACTAGATACGGTCAAGATTAACCGGTGATCAGATGACCCAACCCCATGAAACCTGGCCAAAATCAAATTTTGCTCGACAACTCGAAATCCATGCACATTTCCTCGACCACGAAAAGAAATTTTTCTAGGCAAATCAATGATTTCGAACAACTTTTATTCAATGGGTTTTTGCTAAATCGGAAGTACAAGACCACCCGGTGACCAAAGATGACCCAACCCGATGAAAGTTAGCCAAAATCACATCTTGCTCGGTAACTCGAAATCCGTGCACATTTTATGGATCACGAAGGAAAACTTACCAGGTAAATCAATGATTTCGAGCAACTTTCGTTCAATGGGTTTTCGGTAATTCGGAAGTACAGGATCGCCCGGTGACCAAAGATGACACAACGCGGTGAAAGTTAGCCAAAATCGCATTTTGCTCGGTAACTCGAAATCCGTGCACATTTTCTCGATCATGAAAGAAATGTTGCCGTGTAAATCAAGGTTTCCGAGCAGCTTTCATTCAATGGGTTTTTGCTAATTCGGAAGTACAAGACCACCCGGTGACCAATGACGACCCAACCCATGAAAGTTAGCCAAAATCACATCTTGATCGGTACCTCGAAATCCGTGCACATTTTCTCGATCACGAAAGAAAATTTACCAGGTAAATCAATGATTTCGAGCAACTTTCATTGAATGGGTTTTTGCCAATTCGAAAGTTAAAGTTCGGTAGTGTGTGTGTACAAGTGTCGAAGCTGCGGTCCCCGGGTAATTACGGACCAAAAGCAAATTTTTTTTTATTGAAACATACATTATTCGTGTGCCTTAATTTTGTCGAACGATGACCTGAAGACTAGCATTGTTCCCTAGATTTTTTGAACGACGACCTTGAAACTAGCCTCATTGCCTTGAGCTTGTTGCCTTGATTTTTTGAACGATGACCTGAAGACTAGCCTCTTGGAGAACTGGGGAGCTATCCACATTGCCTTGAGGTATATATTGATTACTCGAACTTGTTGCATTAATTTTTCGAACGATGACCTGGTGACAAGCCCTGCTGCCTAGATTTGTCGAACGATGGCCTTGAAAGATGCCTCCCCCTACACGTTGCCTTGTTAACTAGTTCCATGTTGCCTTGATTTGTCCAACACGTTGCCTTGATATGTCGAACGATGTCCTGAAAACTAGCCCCGTTCCCTTTATTTCTTGAACGACGACCTGGAAACTAGCCTCGTTACCTTGATTGCTGGAACACGTTGCCTTGTTATCTCTAACGACGACCAGGAAACTTGCATCGTTGCCCTGAATACTCGAACACGTTGCCTTGAAAACATGCCATGATGACCTCAAAACTAGCCTCGCTGCCTTGATTTCTTGAACGATGACCGGAAAACTAGCCACGGTGCCTTGATTTCCCCCGACGTCGTGCGCATACTAAAAAATATGCATCCTCGGGGAAACCAGTGTCTGTTGCCTTGATTTCTTGAACATGTTGGCTTGATTTTTAGAACGATGACCTGAAAACTAGCCTTGCGGCCTTGAATTCTAGGACATGTTGTCTTGATATCTCAAACGGAAGCCTGATTGCTATCCCCATTGCCTTGATGTATATATAGGGGGACCATGGCGACGAAGCCACCATCGAGCACCGACAAGGCAAGCCCAATGAACCGTGAACGAAGCCCACCCCAACATGTTGCCTTGTTTGCTCGAACGACGACGTGAAAACTAGCCTTGTTGCCTTGATTATTCGAACTTGTTGCTCAGATATATTGAACGATGACCTTGAAACTAGGCCTGTTGCCTTTATTGTTGTTCCCTTTATTTTTAGAATGATGACCTGAAAACTAGCCTTGTGGCCTTGGTTTCTAGAACACGATGTCTTGGTATGTCGAATGACGAGCGGAGAGCAATGCCCATTGCCTTGATTTTTCGAACGAAGACCTGAAAAGCAAGCCATGTTGCCTTGATATCTCGAACCCGATGGCTTGGTTTTTCGAATGAAGGACTTAAAATTTTCCCCGTTGCCTTGATTTCACGAACGATGCTTCGGTTTAAGTAAAATGTTGGCGGCCTTTTTCGGACGACGGCTGAAAGCTGGCGTGTTGCCTTGATCTGACGAACGGTGTCCTAAAATCTTCCCTCGTTGCCATGACTTTTAAAACATGTTGTCTTGATTTTCTTAAACAACAACCTTAAAACTATCCCCGATGCCTTGATTTACGGAACGAAGACAAGAAAACTAGCCTTGTTGCCTTGAAACCTCGAACATGTTTCCTTGGTTTTTCGACCGACTAACTGAAAACCAGCATTGTTGCCTTGATTTATGGAACGCCTTTGATTTCTACAACATGTTGTCCGTGTTTCTCGAACGACGACCTGAACGCTTGGATTTTTTATTGAACGACGGCGTGAAAACAAGCCTTGTTGCCTTGATTACTCGAACATGTTGCCTTGAATTATCAAACTACGACCCGAAAACTACCCCCGTAACCTTTTTATTTCTCGAACGATTCTTTGATTTCTAGAACATGTTGCCTCGTTTTCTCGAAAGACGACCCGAAAGCAAGCCATACGAGGACCTAAAAGCAAGCCATGTGGCCTTTTGATATTTTGAAAACGTTGTCTTTGTTTATCGAATGGCGACCTGAAAAACCGGCCATGTTACATTGATTCCTTGAACGATGAGCTTAAAACGAGCCACGTTGCCTTGATAAAGGGCCGAGGAAGCGAGACCTCATCCTACAAAACGATACATGCAAGCCAAAGGATCAAACGAAGAACGCCATGACCCATTAACGACCTCGACCTATATGTTAGTTGGCTAAGGTGCATTCTAAATCCCTTATTATTGATGCATTTGAGGGTATGTCGATAGTAGTTGTAAATTACAGATCCAATAGTGCAGTTTGTATCTTGTACGGAGAAATTCTTTCATTTACGAAACCGAAACAAGCATAAGAAAATGCAACAAAATGAACTCCTTAGAAAAGCACCCATGCATTGGGGTTCAAATACAACCAAACACCGTCGAAGTCACTATACACGATGCATGCCCATATTAAATGAGTATATGTTGCTCTTTGGACATTTTTGACGTCTTATGAGAAAACAAAGTATAATTGGTGGCCCTAGTAAGCGCAAGTCATTGGCTTAGGTTGTTATGTGTTTTTATCGGAGGTTGCGTCACCGTTGTTGGTGAATTACGGCCCGGTCACCGGGTTTTATTATTGTAAGGTCCTTTATCCTTGTCTAATTCGTGCCAAACCGACTTCATTTTGGCGAGTTATAGAGTATTATAGCGTCTGGGATTTTTCGACTCGGCCAAGACTAGATACGGTCAAGATTAACCGGTGATCAGATGACCCAACCCCATGAAACCTGGCCAAAATCAAATTTTGCTCGACAACTCGAAATCCATGCACATTTCCTCGACCACGAAAAGAAATTTTTCTAGGCAAATCAATGATTTCGAACAACTTTTATTCAATGGGTTTTTGCTAAATCGGAAGTACAAGACCACCCGGTGACCAAAGATGACCCAACCCGATGAAAGTTAGCCAAAATCACATCTTGCTCGGTAACTCGAAATCCGTGCACATTTTATGGATCACGAAGGAAAACTTACCAGGTAAATCAATGATTTCGAGCAACTTTCGTTCAATGGGTTTTCGGTAATTCGGAAGTACAGGATCGCCCGGTGACCAAAGATGACACAACGCGGTGAAAGTTAGCCAAAATCGCATTTTGCTCGGTAACTCGAAATCCGTGCACATTTTCTCGATCATGAAAGAAATGTTGCCGTGTAAATCAAGGTTTCCGAGCAGCTTTCATTCAATGGGTTTTTGCTAATTCGGAAGTACAAGACCACCCGGTGACCAATGACGACCCAACCCATGAAAGTTAGCCAAAATCACATCTTGATCGGTACCTCGAAATCCGTGCACATTTTCTCGATCACGAAAGAAAATTTACCAGGTAAATCAATGATTTCGAGCAACTTTCATTGAATGGGTTTTTGCCAATTCGAAAGTTAAAGTTCGGTAGTGTGTGTGTACAAGTGTCGAAGCTGCGGTCCCCGGGTAATTACGGACCAAAAGCAAATTTTTTTTTATTGAAACATACATTATTCGTGTGCCTTAATTTTGTCGAACGATGACCTGAAGACTAGCATTGTTCCCTAGATTTTTTGAACGACGACCTTGAAACTAGCCTCATTGCCTTGAGCTTGTTGCCTTGATTTTTTGAACGATGACCTGAAGACTAGCCTCTTGGAGAACTGGGGAGCTATCCACATTGCCTTGAGGTATATATTGATTACTCGAACTTGTTGCATTAATTTTTCGAACGATGACCTGGTGACAAGCCCTGCTGCCTAGATTTGTCGAACGATGGCCTTGAAAGATGCCTCCCCCTACACGTTGCCTTGTTAACTAGTTCCATGTTGCCTTGATTTGTCCAACACGTTGCCTTGATATGTCGAACGATGTCCTGAAAACTAGCCCCGTTCCCTTTATTTCTTGAACGACGACCTGGAAACTAGCCTCGTTACCTTGATTGCTGGAACACGTTGCCTTGTTATCTCTAACGACGACCAGGAAACTTGCATCGTTGCCCTGAATACTCGAACACGTTGCCTTGAAAACATGCCATGATGACCTCAAAACTAGCCTCGCTGCCTTGATTTCTTGAACGATGACCGGAAAACTAGCCACGGTGCCTTGATTTCCCCCGACGTCGTGCGCATACTAAAAAATATGCATCCTCGGGGAAACCAGTGTCTGTTGCCTTGATTTCTTGAACATGTTGGCTTGATTTTTAGAACGATGACCTGAAAACTAGCCTTGCGGCCTTGAATTCTAGGACATGTTGTCTTGATATCTCAAACGGAAGCCTGATTGCTATCCCCATTGCCTTGATGTATATATAGGGGGACCATGGCGACGAAGCCACCATCGAGCACCGACAAGGCAAGCCCAATGAACCGTGAACGAAGCCCACCCCAACATGTTGCCTTGTTTGCTCGAACGACGACGTGAAAACTAGCCTTGTTGCCTTGATTATTCGAACTTGTTGCTCAGATATATTGAACGATGACCTTGAAACTAGGCCTGTTGCCTTTATTGTTGTTCCCTTTATTTTTAGAATGATGACCTGAAAACTAGCCTTGTGGCCTTGGTTTCTAGAACACGATGTCTTGGTATGTCGAATGACGAGCGGAGAGCAATGCCCATTGCCTTGATTTTTCGAACGAAGACCTGAAAAGCAAGCCATGTTGCCTTGATATCTCGAACCCGATGGCTTGGTTTTTCGAATGAAGGACTTAAAATTTTCCCCGTTGCCTTGATTTCACGAACGATGCTTCGGTTTAAGTAAAATGTTGGCGGCCTTTTTCGGACGACGGCTGAAAGCTGGCGTGTTGCCTTGATCTGACGAACGGTGTCCTAAAATCTTCCCTCGTTGCCATGACTTTTAAAACATGTTGTCTTGATTTTCTTAAACAACAACCTTAAAACTATCCCCGATGCCTTGATTTACGGAACGAAGACAAGAAAACTAGCCTTGTTGCCTTGAAACCTCGAACATGTTTCCTTGGTTTTTCGACCGACTAACTGAAAACCAGCATTGTTGCCTTGATTTATGGAACGCCTTTGATTTCTACAACATGTTGTCCGTGTTTCTCGAACGACGACCTGAACGCTTGGATTTTTTATTGAACGACGGCGTGAAAACAAGCCTTGTTGCCTTGATTACTCGAACATGTTGCCTTGAATTATCAAACTACGACCCGAAAACTACCCCCGTAACCTTTTTATTTCTCGAACGATTCTTTGATTTCTAGAACATGTTGCCTCGTTTTCTCGAAAGACGACCCGAAAGCAAGCCATACGAGGACCTAAAAGCAAGCCATGTGGCCTTTTGATATTTTGAAAACGTTGTCTTTGTTTATCGAATGGCGACCTGAAAAACCGGCCGTGTTACATTGATTCCTTGAACGATGAGCTTAAAACGAGCCACGTTGCCTTGATAAAGGGCCGAGGAAGCGAGACCTCATCCTACAAAACGATACATGCAAGCCAAAGGATCAAACGAAGAACGCCATGACCCATTAACGACCTCGACCTATATGTTAGTTGGCTAAGGTGCATTCTAAATCCCTTATTATTGATGCATTTGAGGGTATGTCGATAGTAGTTGTAAATTACAGATCCAATAGTGCAGTTTGTATCTTGTACGGAGAAATTCTTTCATTTACGAAACCGAAACAAGCATAAGAAAATGCAACAAAATGAACTCCTTAGAAAAGCACCCATGCATTGGGGTTCAAATACAACCAAACACCGTCGAAGTCACTATACACGATGCATGCCCATATTAAATGAGTATATGTTGCTCTTTGGACATTTTTGACGTCTTATGAGAAAACAAAGTATAATTGGTGGCCCTAGTAAGCGCAAGTCATTGGCTTAGGTTGTTATGTGTTTTTATCGGAGGTTGCGTCACCGTTGTTGGTGAATTACGGCCCGGTCACCGGGTTTTATTATTGTAAGGTCCTTTATCCTTGTCTAATTCGTGCCAAACCGACTTCATTTTGGCGAGTTATAGAGTATTATAGCGTCTGGGATTTTTCGACTCGGCCAAGACTAGATACGGTCAAGATTAACCGGTGATCAGATGACCCAACCCCATGAAACCTGGCCAAAATCAAATTTTGCTCGACAACTCGAAATCCATGCACATTTCCTCGACCACGAAAAGAAATTTTTCTAGGCAAATCAATGATTTCGAACAACTTTTATTCAATGGGTTTTTGCTAAATCGGAAGTACAAGACCACCCGGTGACCAAAGATGACCCAACCCGATGAAAGTTAGCCAAAATCACATCTTGCTCGGTAACTCGAAATCCGTGCACATTTTATGGATCACGAAGGAAAACTTACCAGGTAAATCAATGATTTCGAGCAACTTTCGTTCAATGGGTTTTCGGTAATTCGGAAGTACAGGATCGCCCGGTGACCAAAGATGACACAACGCGGTGAAAGTTAGCCAAAATCGCATTTTGCTCGGTAACTCGAAATCCGTGCACATTTTCTCGATCATGAAAGAAATGTTGCCGTGTAAATCAAGGTTTCCGAGCAGCTTTCATTCAATGGGTTTTTGCTAATTCGGAAGTACAAGACCACCCGGTGACCAATGACGACCCAACCCATGAAAGTTAGCCAAAATCACATCTTGATCGGTACCTCGAAATCCGTGCACATTTTCTCGATCACGAAAGAAAATTTACCAGGTAAATCAATGATTTCGAGCAACTTTCATTGAATGGGTTTTTGCCAATTCGAAAGTTAAAGTTCGGTAGTGTGTGTGTACAAGTGTCGAAGCTGCGGTCCCCGGGTAATTACGGACCAAAAGCAAATTTTTTTTTATTGAAACATACATTATTCGTGTGCCTTAATTTTGTCGAACGATGACCTGAAGACTAGCATTGTTCCCTAGATTTTTTGAACGACGACCTTGAAACTAGCCTCATTGCCTTGAGCTTGTTGCCTTGATTTTTTGAACGATGACCTGAAGACTAGCCTCTTGGAGAACTGGGGAGCTATCCACATTGCCTTGAGGTATATATTGATTACTCGAACTTGTTGCATTAATTTTTCGAACGATGACCTGGTGACAAGCCCTGCTGCCTAGATTTGTCGAACGATGGCCTTGAAAGATGCCTCCCCCTACACGTTGCCTTGTTAACTAGTTCCATGTTGCCTTGATTTGTCCAACACGTTGCCTTGATATGTCGAACGATGTCCTGAAAACTAGCCCCGTTCCCTTTATTTCTTGAACGACGACCTGGAAACTAGCCTCGTTACCTTGATTGCTGGAACACGTTGCCTTGTTATCTCTAACGACGACCAGGAAACTTGCATCGTTGCCCTGAATACTCGAACACGTTGCCTTGAAAACATGCCATGATGACCTCAAAACTAGCCTCGCTGCCTTGATTTCTTGAACGATGACCGGAAAACTAGCCACGGTGCCTTGATTTCCCCCGACGTCGTGCGCATACTAAAAAATATGCATCCTCGGGGAAACCAGTGTCTGTTGCCTTGATTTCTTGAACATGTTGGCTTGATTTTTAGAACGATGACCTGAAAACTAGCCTTGCGGCCTTGAATTCTAGGACATGTTGTCTTTATATCTCAAACGGAAGCCTGATTGCTATCCCCATTGCCTTGATGTATATATAGGGGGACCATGGCGACGAAGCCACCATCGAGCACCGACAAGGCAAGCCCAATGAACCGTGAACGAAGCCCACCCCAACATGTTGCCTTGTTTGCTCGAACGACGACGTGAAAACTAGCCTTGTTGCCTTGATTATTCGAACTTGTTGCTCAGATATATTGAACGATGACCTTGAAACTAGGCATGTTGCCTTTATTGTTGTTCCCTTTATTTTTAGAATGATGACCTGAAAACTAGCCTTGTGGCCTTGGTTTCTAGAACACGATGTCTTGGTATGTCGAATGACGAGCGGAGAGCAATGCCCATTGCCTTGATTTTTCGAACGAAGACCTGAAAAGCAAGCCATGTTGCCTTGATATCTCGAACCCGATGGCTTGGTTTTTCGAATGAAGGACTTAAAATTTTCCCCGTTGCCTTGATTTCACGAACGATGCTTCGGTTTAAGTAAAATGTTGGCGGCCTTTTTCGGACGACGGCTGAAAGCTGGCGTGTTGCCTTGATCTGACGAACGGTGTCCTAAAATCTTCCCTCGTTGCCATGACTTTTAAAACATGTTGTCTTGATTTTCTTAAACAACAACCTTAAAACTATCCCCGATGCCTTGATTTACGGAACGAAGACAAGAAAACTAGCCTTGTTGCCTTGAAACCTCGAACATGTTTCCTTGGTTTTTCGACCGACTAACTGAAAACCAGCATTGTTGCCTTGATTTATGGAACGCCTTTGATTTCTACAACATGTTGTCCGTGTTTCTCGAACGACGACCTGAACGCTTGGATTTTTTATTGAACGACGGCGTGAAAACAAGCCTTGTTGCCTTGATTACTCGAACATGTTGCCTTGAATTATCAAACTACGACCCGAAAACTACCCCCGTAGCCTTTTTATTTCTCGAACGATTCTTTGATTTCTAGAACATGTTGCCTCGTTTTCTCGAAAGACGACCCGAAAGCAAGCCATACGAGGACCTAAAAGCAAGCCATGTGGCCTTTTGATATTTTGAAAACATTGTCTTTGTTTATCGAATGGCGACCTAAAAAACTGGCCGTGTTGCATTGATTCCTTGAACGATGAGCTTAAAACGAGCCACGTTGCCTTGATAAAGGGCCGAGGAAGCAAGACCTCATCCTACAAAACGATACATGCAAGCCAAAGGATCAAACGAAGAACGCCATGACCCATTAACGACCCCGATCTATATGTTAGTTGGCTAAGGTGCATTCTAAATCCCTTATTATTGATGCATTTGAGGGTATGTCGATAGTAGTTGTAAATTACAGATCCAATAGTGCAGTTTGTATCTTGTACGGAAAAATTCTTTCATTTAAGAAACCGAAACAAGCATAAGAAAATGCAACAAAATGAACTCCTTAGAAAAGCACCCATGCATTGGGGTTCGAATACAACCAAACACCGTCGAAGTCACTATACACGATGCATGCCCACATTAAATGAGTATATGTTGCTCTTTGGACATTTTTGACGTCTTATGAGAAAACAAAGTATAATTGGTGGCCCTAGTAAGCGCAAGTCATCGGCTTAGGTTGTTATGTGTTTTTATCGGAGGTTGCGTCACCGTTGTTGGTGAATTACGGCCCGATCACCGGGTTTTATTATTGTAAGGTCCTTTATCCTTGTCCAATTCGTGCCAAACCGACTTCATTTTGGCGAGTTATAGAGAATTATAGCGTCTGGGATTTTTCGACTCGGCCAAGACTAGATACGGTCAAGATTAACCGGTGATCAGATGACCCAACCCCATCAAAACCTGGCCAAAATCAAATTTTGCTCGACAACTCGAAATCCATGCACATTTCCTCGACCACGAAAGAAATTTTTCTAGGCAAATCAATGATTTCGAACAACTTTCATTCAATGGGTTTTTGCTAAATCGGAAGTACAAGACCACCCGGTGACCAAAGATGACCCAACCCGATGAAAGTTAGCCAAAATCACATCTTTGCTCGGTAACTCGAAATCCGTGCACATTTTATGGATCAGAAAGGAAAACTTACCAGGTAAATCAATGATTTCGAGCAACTTTCGTTCAATGGGTTTTCGGTAATTCGGAAGTACAGGATCGCCCGGTGACCAAAGATGACACAACGCGGTGAAAGTTAGCCAAAATCGCATTTTGCTCGGTAACTCGAAATCCGTGCACATTTTCTCGATCATGAAAGAAATTTTGCCGTGTAAATCAAGGTTTCCGAGCAGCTTTCATTCAATGGGTTTTTGCTAATTCGGAAGTACAAGACCACCCGGTGACCAATGACGACCCAACCCGATGAAAGTTAGCCAAAATCACATCTTGATCGGTACCTCGAAATCCGTGCACATTTTCTCGATCACGAAAGAAAATTTACCAGGTAAATCAATGATTTCGAGCAACTTTCATTGAATGGGTTTTTGCCAATTCGAAAGTTAAAGTTCGGTAGTGTGTGTGTACAAGTGTCGAAGCTGCGGTCCCCGGGTAATTACGGACCAAAAGCAAATTTTTTTTATTGAAACATACATTATTCGTGTGCCTTAATTTTGTCGAACGATGACCTGATGACTAGCATTGCTCCCTAGATTTTTTGAACGACGACCTTGAAACTAGCCCTATTGCCTTGAGCTTGTTGCCTTGATTTTTTGAACGATGACCTGAAGACTAGCCTCTTGGAGAACTGGGGAGCAATCCACATTGCCTTGAGGTATATATTGATTACTCGAACTTGTTGCATTAATTTTTCGAACGATGACCTGGTGACAAGCCCAGCTGCCTAGATTTGTCGAACGATGGCCTTGAAAGATGCCTCCCCCAACACGTTGCCTTGTTAACTAGTTCCATGTTGCCTTGATTTGTCCAACACGTTGCCTTGATATGTCGAACAATGTCCTGAAAACTAGCCCCGTTCCCTTTATTTCTTGAACGACGACTTGGAAACTAGCCTCGTTACCTTGATTGCTGGAACACGTTGCCTTGTTATCTCTAACGACGACCTGGAAACTTGCATCGTTGCCCTGAATACTCGAACACGTTGCCTTGAAAACATGCCATGATGACCTCAAAACTAGCCTCGCTGCCTTGATTTCTTGAACGATGACCGGAAAACTAGCCACGGTGCCTTGATTTCCCCCGACGTCGTGCGCATACTAAAAAATATGCATCCTCGGGGAAACCAGTGTCTGTTGCCTTGATTTCTTGAACATGTTGGCTTGATTTTTAGAACGATGACCTGAAAACTAGCCTTGCGGCCTTGAATTCTAGGACATGTTGTCTTGATATCTCAAACGGAAGCCTGATTGCTATCCCCATTGCCTTGATGTATATATAGGGGGACCATGGCGACGAAGCCACCATCGAGCACCGACAAGGCAAGCCCAATGAACCGTGAACGAAGCCCACCCCAACATGTTGCCTTGTTTGCTCGAACGACGACGTGAAAACTAGCCTTGTTGCCTTGATTATTCGAACTTGTTGCTTAGATATATTGAACGATGACCTTGAAACTAGGCATGTTGCCTTTATTGTTGTTGCCTTGATTTTTAGAATGATGACCTGAAAACTAGCCTTGGCCTTGGTTTCTAGAACATGATGTCTTGGTATCTCGAATGACGAGCGGAGAGCAATGCCCATTGCCTTGATTTTTCGAACGAAGACCTGAAAAGCAAGCCATGTTGCCTTGATATCTCGAACCCGATGGCTTGGTTTTTCGAATGAAGGACTTAAAATTTGCCCCGTTGCCTTGATTTCACGAACGATGCTTCGGTTTAAGTAAAATGTTGGCGGCCTTTTTCGGACGACGGCTGAAAGCTGGCGTGTTGCCTTGATCTGACGAACGGTGTCCTAAAATCTTCCCTCGTTGCCATGACTTTTAAAACATGTTGTCTTGATTTTCTTAAACAACAACCTTAAAACTATCCCCGATGCCTTGATTTACGGAACGAAGACAAGAAAACTAGCCTTGTTGCCTTGAAACCTCGAACATGTTTCCTTGGTTTTTCGACCGACTAACTGAAAACCAGCACCGTTGCCTTGATTTATGGAACGCCTTTGATTTCTACAACATGTTGTCCGTGTTTCTCGAACGACGACCTGAACGCTTGGATTTTTTATTGAACGACGGCGTGAAAACAAGCCTTGTTGCCTTGATTACTCGAACATGTTGCCTTGAATTATCAAACTACGACCCGAAAACTACCCCCGTAGCCTTTTTATTTCTCGAACGATTCTTTGATTTCTAGAACATGTTGCCTCGTTTTCTCGAAAGACGACCCGAAAGCAAGCCATACGAGGACCTAAAAGCAAGCCATGTGGCCTTTTGATATTTTGAAAACATTGTCTTTGTTTATCGAATGGCGACCTAAAAAACTGGCCGTGTTGCATTGATTCCTTGAACGATGAGCTTAAAACGAGCCACGTTGCCTTGATAAAGGGCCGAGGAAGCAAGACCTCATCCTACAAAACGATACATGCAAGCCAAAGGATCAAACGAAGAACGCCATGACCCATTAACGACCCCGATCTATATGTTAGTTGGCTAAGGTGCATTCTAAATCCCTTATTATTGATGCATTTGAGGGTATGTCGATAGTAGTTGTAAATTACAGATCCAATAGTGCAGTTTGTATCTTGTACGGAAAAATTCTTTCATTTACGAAACCGAAACAAGCATAAGAAAATGCAACAAAATGAACTCCTTAGAAAAGCACCCATGCATTGGGGTTCGAATACAACCAAACACATTCGAAGTCACTATACACGATGCATGCCCATATTAAATGAGTATATGTTGCTCTTTGGACATTTTTGACGTCTTATGAGAAAACAAAGTATAATTGGTGGCCCTAATAAGCGCAAGTCATTGGCTTAGGTTGTTATTTGTTTTTATCGGAGGTTGCGTCACCGTTGTTGGTGAATTACGGCCCGGTCACCGGGTTTTATTATTGTAAGGTCCTTTATCCTTGTCCAATTCGTGCCAAACCGACTTCATTTTGGCGAGTTGTAGAGTATTATAGCGTCTGGGATTTTTCGACTCGGCCAAGACTAGATACAGTCAAGATTAACCGGTGATCAGATGACCCAACCCCATGAAACCTGGCCAAAATCAAATTTTGCTAGACAACTCGAAATCCATGCACATTTCCTCGACCACGAAAAGAAAATTTTCTAGGCAAATCAATGATTTCGAACAACTTTCATTCAATGGGTTTTTGCTAAATCGGAAGTACAAGACCACCCGGTGACCAAAGATGACCCAACCCGATGAAAGTTAGCCAAAATCACATCTTGCTCGGTAACTCGAAATCCGTGCACATTTTATGGATCACGAAGGAAAACTACCAGGTAAATCAATGATTTCGAGCAACTTTCGTTCAATGTGTTTTCGGTAATTCGGAAGTACAGGATCGCCCGGTGACCAAAGATGACACAACGCGGTGAAAGTTAGCCAAAATCGCATTTTGCTCGGTAACTCGAAATCCGTGCACATTTTCTCGATCATGAAAGAAATTTTGCCGTGTAAATCAAGGTTTCCGAGAAGCTTTCATTCAATGGGTTTTTGCTAATTCGGAAGTACAAGACCACCCGGTGACCAATGACGACCCAACCCGATGAAAGTTAGCCAAAATCACATCTTGATCGGTACCTCGAAATCCGTGCACATTTTCTCGATCACGAAAGAAAATTTACCAGGTAAATCAATGATTTCGAGCAACTTTCATTGAATGGGTTTTTGCCAATTCGAAAGTTAAAGTTCGGTAGTGTGTGTGTACAAGTGTCAAAGCTGCGGTCCCCGGGTAATTGCGGAACAAAAGCAAATTTTTTTTTATTGAAACATACATTATTCGTGTGCCTTAATTTTGTCGAACGATGACCTGATGACTAGCATTGTTCCCTAGATTTTTTGAACGACGACCTTGAAACTAGCCCTATTGCCTTGAGCTTGTTGCCTTGATTTTTTGAACGATGACCTGAAGACTAGCCTCTTGGAGAACTGGGGAGCTATCCACATTGCCTTGAGGTATATATTGATTACTCGAACTTGTTGCATTAATTTTTCGAACGATGACCTGGTGACAAGCCCTGCTGCCTAGATTTGTCGAACGATGGCCTTGAAAGATGCCTCCCCCAACACGTTGCCTTGTTAACTAGTTCCATGTTGCCTTGATTTGTCCAACACGTTGCCTTGATATGTCGAACGATGTCCTGAAAACTAGCCCCGTTCCCTTTATTTCTTGAACGACGACTTGGAAACTAGCCTCGTTACCTTGATTGCTGGAACACGTTGCCTTGTTATCTCTAACGACGACCTGGAAACTTGCATCGTTGCCCTGAATACTCGAACACGTTGCCTTGAAAACATGCCATGATGACCTCAAAACTAGCCTCGTTGCCTTGATTTCTTGAACGATGACCGGAAAACTAGCCACGGTGCCTTGATTTCCCCCGACGTCGTGCGCATACTAAAAAATATGCATCCTCGGGGAAACCAGTGTCTGTTGCCTTGATTTCTTGAACATGTTGGCTTGATTTTTAGAACGATGACCTGAAAACTAGCCTTGCGGCCTTGAATTCTAGGACATGTTGTCTTGATATCTCAAACGGAAGCCTGATTGCTATCCCCATTGCCTTGATGTATATATAGTGGGACCATGGCGACGAAGCCACCATCGAGCACCGACAAGGCAAGCCCAATGAACCGTGAACGAAGCCCACCCCAACATGTTGCCTTGTTTGCTCGAACGACGACGTGAAAACTAGCCTTGTTGCCTTGATTATTCGAACTTGTTGCTTAGATATATTGAACGATGACCTTGAAACTAGGCCTGTTGCCTTTATTGTTGTTGCCTTGATTTTTAGAATGATGACCTGAAAACTAGCCTTGTGGCCTTGGTTTCTAGAACATGATGTCTTGGTATCTCGAATGACGAGCGGAGAGCAATGCTCATTGCCTTGATTTTTCGAACGAAGACCTGAAAAACAAGCCATGTTGCCTTGATATCTCGAACCCGATGGCTTGGTTTTTCGAATGAAGGACTTAAAATTTGCCCCGTTGCCTTGATTTCACGAACGATGCTTCGGTTTAAGTAAAATGTTGGTGGCCTTTTTCGGACGACGGCTGAAAGCTGGTGTGTTGCCTTGATCTGACGAATGGTGTCCTAAAATCTTCCCACGTTGCCATGACTTTTAAAACATGTTGTCTTGATTTTCTTAAACAACAACCTTAAAACTATCCCCGACGCCTTGATTTACGGAACGAAGACAAGAAAACTAGCCTTGTTGCCTTGAAACCTCGAACATGTTTCCTTGGTTTTTCGACCGACTAACTGAAAACCAGCACCGTTGCCTAGATTTATGGAACGCCTTTGATTTCTACAACATGTTGTCCGTGTTTCTCGAACGACGACCTGAACGCTTGGATTTTTTATTGAACGACGGCCTGAAAACAAGCCTTGTTGCCTTGATTACTCGAACATGTTGCCTTGAATTATCAAACTACGACCCGAAAACTACCCCCGTAGCCTTTTTATTTCTCGAACGATTCTTTGATTTCTAGAACATGTTGCCTCGTTTTCTCGAAAGACGACCCGAAAGCAAGCCATACGAGGACCTAAAAGCAAGCCATGTGGCCTTTTGATATTTTGAAAACATTGTCTTTGTTTATCGAATGGCGACCTGAAAAACCGGCCGTGTTACATTGATTCCTTGAACGATGAGCTTAAAACGAGCCACGTTGCCTTGATAAAGGGCCGAGGAAGCAAGACCTCATCCTACAAAACGATACATGCAAGCCAAAGGATCAAACGAAGAACGCCATGACCCATTAACGACCCCGATCTATATGTTAGTTGGCTAAGGTGCATTCTAAATCCCTTATTATTGATGCATTTGAGGGTATGTCGATAGTAGTTGTAAATTACAGATCCAATAGTGCAGTTTGTATCTTGTACGGAAAAATTCTTTCATTTATGAAACCGAAACAAGCATAAGAAAATGCAACAAAATGAACTCCTTAGAAAAGCACCCATGCATTGGGGTTCGAATACAACCAAACACCGTCGAAGTCACTATACACGATGCATGCCCATATTAAATGAGTATATGTTGCTCTTTGGACATTTTTGACGTCTTATGAGAAAACAAAGTATAATTGGTGGCCCTAGTAAGCGCAAGTCATTGGCTTAGGTTGTTATTTGCTTTTATCGGAGGTTGCGTCACCGTTGTTGGTGAATTACGGCCCGGTCACCGGATTTTATTATTGTAAGGTCATTTATCCTTGTCCAATTCGTGCCAAACCGACTTCATTTTGGCGAGTTGTAGAGTATTATAGCGTCTGGGATTTTTCGACTCGGCCAAGACTAGATACGGTCAAGATTAACCGGTGATCAGATGACCCAACCCCATGAAACCTGGCCAAAATCAAATTTTGCTCGACAACACGAAATCCATGCACATTTCCTCGACCACGAAAAGAAATTTTTCTAGGCAAATCAATGATTTCGAACAACTTTCATTCAATGGGTTTTTGCTAAATCGGAAGTACAAGACCACCCGGTGACCAAAGATGATCCAACCCGATGAAAGTTAGCCAAAATCACATCTTGCTCGGTAACTCGAAATCCGTGCACATTTTATGGATCACGAAGGAAAACTAGGTAAATCAATGATTTCGAGCAACTTTCATTGAATGGGTTTTTGCCAATTCGAAAGTTAAAGTTCGGTAGTGTGTGTGTACAAGTGTCGAAGCTGCGGTCCCCAGGTAATTGCGGACGAAAAGCAAAATTTTTTTATTGAAACATACATTATTCGCGTGCCTTAATTTTGTCGAACGATGACCTGATGACTAGCATTGTTCCCTAGATTTTTTGAACGACGACCTTGAAACTAGCCCTATTGCCTTGAGCTTGTTGCCTTGATTTTTTGAACGATGACCTGAAGACTTGCCTCTTGGAGAACTGGGGAGCTATCCACATTGCCTTGAGGTATATATTGATTACTCGAACTTGTTGCATTAATTTTTCGAACGATGACCTGGTGACAAGCCCTGCTGCCTAGATTTGTCGAACGATGGCCTTGAAAGATGCCTCCCCCAACACGTTGCCTTGTTAACTAGTTCCATGTTGCCTTGATTTGTCCAACACGTTGCCTTGATATGTCGAACGATGTCCTGAAAACTAGCCCCGTTCCCTTTATTTCTTGAACGACGACCTGCAAACTAGCCTCGTTACCTTAATTGCTGGAACACGTTGCCTTGTTATCTCTAACGACGACCCGGAAACTTGCATCGTTGCCCTGAATACTCGAACATGTTGCCTTGAAAACATGCCATGATGACCTCAAAACTAGCCTCGCTGCCTTGATTACTTGAACGATGACTGGAAAACTAGCCACGGTGCCCTGATTCCCCCCGACGTCGTGCGCATACTAAAAAATATGCATCCTCGGGGAAATCAGTGTCTGTTGCCTTGATTTCTTGAACATGTTGGCTTGATTTTTAGAACGATGACGTGAAAACTAGCCTTGCGGCCTTGAATTCTAGGACATGTTGTCTTGATATCTCAAACGGAAGCCTGATTGCTATCCCCATTGGCTTGATGTACATATAGGGGGACCATGGCGACGAAGCCACCATCGAGCACCGACAAGGCAAGCCCAATGAACCGTGAACGAAGCCCACCCCAACATGTTGCCTTGTTTGCTCGAACGACGACGTGAAAACTAGCCTTGTTGCCTTGATTATTCGAACTTGTTGCTTAGATATATTGAACGATGACCTTGAAACTAGGCATGTTGCCTTTATTGTTGTTGCCTTGATTTTTAGAATGATGACCTGAAAACTAGCCTTGTGGCCTTGGTTTCTAGAACATGATGTCTTGGTATCTCGAATGACGAGCGGAGAGCAATGCCCATTGCCTTGATTTTTCGAACGAAGACCTGAAAAGCAAGCCATGTTGCCTTGATATCTCGAACCCGATGGCTTGGTTTTTCGAATGAAGGACTTAAAATTTGCCCCGTTGCCTTGATTTCACGAACGATGCTTCGGTTTAAGTAAAATGTTGGCGGACTTTTTCGGACGACGGCTGAAAGCTGGCGTGTTGCCTTGATCTGACGAACGGTGTCCTAAAATCTTCCCTCGTTGCCATGGCTTTTAAAACATGTTGTCTTGATTTTCTTAAACAACAACCTTAAAACTATACCCGTTGCCTTGATTTACGGAACGAAGACAAGAAAACTAGCCTTGTTGCCTTGAAACCTCGAACATGTTTCCTTGGTTTTTCGACCGACTAACTGAAAACCAGCACCGTTGCCTTGATTTATGGAACGCCTTTGATTTCTACAACATGTTGTCCGTGTTTCTCGAACGACGACCTGAACGCTTGGATTTTTTATTGAACGACGGCCTGAAAACAAGCCTTGTTGCCTTGATTACTCGAACATGTTGCCTTGAATTATCAAACTACGACCCGAAAACTACCCCCGTAGCCTTTTTATTTCTCGAACGATTCTTTGATTTCTAGAACATGTTGCCTCGTTTTCTCGAAAGACGACCCGAAAGCAAGCCATACGAGGACCTAAAAGCAAGCCATGTGGCCTTTTGATATTTTGAAAACATTGTCTTTGTTTGTCGAATGGCGACCTGAAAAACCGGCCGTGTTACATTGATTCTTTGAACGATGAGCTTAAAACGAGCCACGTTGCCTTGATAAAGGGCCGAGGAAGCAAGACCTCATCCTACAAAACGATACATGCAAGCCAAAGGATCAAACGAAGAACGCCATGACCCATTAACGACCCCGATCTATATGTTAGTTGGCTAAGGTGCATTCTAAATCCCTTATTATTGATGCATTTGAGGGTATGTCGATAGTAGTTGTAAATTACAGATCCAATAGTGCAGTTTGTATCTTGTACGGAAAAATTCTTTCATTTATGAAACCGAAACAAGCATAAGAAAATGCAACAAAATGAACTCCTTAGAAAAGCACCCATGCATTGGGGTTCGAATACAACCAAACACCGTCGAAGTCACTATACACGATGCATGCCCATATTAAATGAGTATATGTTGCTCTTTGGACATTTTTGACGTCTTATGAGAAAACAAAGTATAATTGGTGGCCCTAGTAAGCGCAAGTCATTGGCTTAGGTTGTTATTTGCTTTTATCGGAGGTTGCGTCACCGTTGTTGGTGAATTACGGCCCGGTCACCGGCTTTTATTATTGTAAGGTCATTTATCCTTGTCCAATTCGTGCCAAACCGACTTCATTTTGGCGAGTTGTAGAGTATTATAGCGTCTGGGATTTTTCGACTCGGCCAAGACTAGATACGGTCAAGATTAACCGGTGATCAGATGACCCAACCCCATGAAACCTGGCCAAAATCAAATTTTGCTCGACAACACGAAATCCATGCACATTTCCTCGACCACGAAAAGAAATTTTTCTAGGCAAATCAATGATTTCGAACAACTTTCATTCAATGGGTTTTTGCTAAATCGGAAGTACAAGACCACCCGGTGACCAAAGATGATCCAACCCGATGAAAGTTAGCCAAAATCACATCTTGCTCGGTAACTCGAAATCCGTGCACATTTTATGGATCACGAAGGAAAACTAGGTAAATCAATGATTTCGAGCAACTTTCATTGAATGGGTTTTTGCCAATTCGAAAGTTAAAGTTCGGTAGTGTGTGTGTACAAGTGTCGAAGCTGCGGTCCCCAGGTAATTGCGGACGAAAAGCAAAATTTTTTTATTGAAACATACATTATTCGCGTGCCTTAATTTTGTCGAACGATGACCTGATGACTAGCATTGTTCCCTAGATTTTTTGAACGACGACCTTGAAACTAGCCCTATTGCCTTGAGCTTGTTGCCTTGATTTTTTGAACGATGACCTGAAGACTTGCCTCTTGGAGAACTGGGGAGCTATCCACATTGCCTTGAGGTATATATTGATTACTCGAACTTGTTGCATTAATTTTTCGAACGATGACCTGGTGACAAGCCCTGCTGCCTAGATTTGTCGAACGATGGCCTTGAAAGATGCCTCCCCCAACACGTTGCCTTGTTAACTAGTTCCATGTTGCCTTGATTTGTCCAACACGTTGCCTTGATATGTCGAACGATGTCCTGAAAACTAGCCCCGTTCCCTTTATTTCTTGAACGACGACCTGCAAACTAGCCTCGTTACCTTAATTGCTGGAACACGTTGCCTTGTTATCTCTAACGACGACCCGGAAACTTGCATCGTTGCCCTGAATACTCGAACATGTTGCCTTGAAAACATGCCATGATGACCTCAAAACTAGCCTCGCTGCCTTGATTACTTGAACGATGACTGGAAAACTAGCCACGGTGCCCTGATTCCCCCCGACGTCGTGCGCATACTAAAAAATATGCATCCTCGGGGAAATCAGTGTCTGTTGCCTTGATTTCTTGAACATGTTGGCTTGATTTTTAGAACGATGACGTGAAAACTAGCCTTGCGGCCTTGAATTCTAGGACATGTTGTCTTGATATCTCAAACGGAAGCCTGATTGCTATCCCCATTGGCTTGATGTACATATAGGGGGACCATGGCGACGAAGCCACCATCGAGCACCGACAAGGCAAGCCCAATGAACCGTGAACGAAGCCCACCCCAACATGTTGCCTTGTTTGCTCGAACGACGACGTGAAAACTAGCCTTGTTGCCTTGATTATTCGAACTTGTTGCTTAGATATATTGAACGATGACCTTGAAACTAGGCATGTTGCCTTTATTGTTGTTGCCTTGATTTTTAGAATGATGACCTGAAAACTAGCCTTGTGGCCTTGGTTTCTAGAACATGATGTCTTGGTATCTCGAATGACGAGCGGAGAGCAATGCCCATTGCCTTGATTTTTCGAACGAAGACCTGAAAAGCAAGCCATGTTGCCTTGATATCTCGAACCCGATGGCTTGGTTTTTCGAATGAAGGACTTAAAATTTGCCCCGTTGCCTTGATTTCACGAACGATGCTTCGGTTTAAGTAAAATGTTGGCGGACTTTTTCGGACGACGGCTGAAAGCTGGCGTGTTGCCTTGATCTGACGAACGGTGTCCTAAAATCTTCCCTCGTTGCCATGGCTTTTAAAACATGTTGTCTTGATTTTCTTAAACAACAACCTTAAAACTATACCCGTTGCCTTGATTTACGGAACGAAGACAAGAAAACTAGCCTTGTTGCCTTGAAACCTCGAACATGTTTCCTTGGTTTTTCGACCGACTAACTGAAAACCAGCACCGTTGCCTTGATTTATGGAACGCCTTTGATTTCTACAACATGTTGTCCGTGTTTCTCGAACGACGACCTGAACGCTTGGATTTTTTATTGAACGACGGCCTGAAAACAAGCCTTGTTGCCTTGATTACTCGAACATGTTGCCTTGAATTATCAAACTACGACCCGAAAACTACCCCCGTAGCCTTTTTATTTCTCGAACGATTCTTTGATTTCTAGAACATGTTGCCTCGTTTTCTCGAAAGACGACCCGAAAGCAAGCCATACGATGACCTAAAAGCAAGTCATGTGGCCTTTTGATATTTTGAAAACGTTGTCTTTGTTTATCGAATGGCGACCTGAAAAACTGGCTGTGTTACATTGATTCCTTGAACGATGAGCTTAAAACGAGCCACGTTGCCTTGATAAAGGGCCGAGGAAGCAAGACCTCATCCTACAAAACGATAGATGCAAGCCAAAGGATCAAACGAAGAACGCCATGACCCATTAACGACCCCGATCTATATGTTAGTTGGCTAAGGTGCATTCTAAATCCCTTATTATTGATGCATTTGAGGGTATGTCGATAGTAGTTGTAAATTACAGATCCAATAGTGCAGTTTGTATCATGTACGGAGAAATTCTTTCATTTACGAAACCGAAAGAAGCATAAGAAAATGCAATAAAATGAACTCCTTAGAAAAGCACCCATGCATTGGGGATCGAATACAACCAAACACCGTTGAAGTCACTATACACGATGCATGCCCATATTAAATGTAAATGTTGCTCTTTGGACATTTTTGACGTCTTATGAGAAAACAAAGTATAATTGGTGGCCCTAGTAAGCGCAAGTCATCGGCTTAGGTTGTTATGTGTTTTTATCGGAGGTTGCGTCACCGTTGTTGGTGAATTACGGCCCGGTCACCGGGTTTTAATATTGTAAGGTCCTTTATCCTTGTCCAATTCGTGCCAAACCGACTTCATTTTGGCGAGTTATAGAGAATTATAGCGTCTGGGATTTTTCGACTCGGCCAAGAGTAGATACGGTCAAGATTAACCGGTGATCAGATGACCCAACCCCATGAAACCCGGCCAAAATCAAATTTTTCTCGACAACTCGAAATCCATGCACATTTCCTCGACCACAAAAAGAAATTTTTCTAGGCAAATCAATGATTTCGAACAACTTTCATTCAAAGGGTTTTTGCTAAATCGGAAGTAGAAGACCACCCGGTGACCAAAGATGACCCAACCCGATGAAAGTTAGCCAAAATCACATCTTGCTCGGTAACTCTAAATCCGTGCACATTTTATGGATCACGAAGGAAAACTTACCAGGTAAATCAATGATTTCGAGCAACTTTCGTTCAATGGGTTTTCGGTAATTCGGAAGTACAGGATCGCCCGGTGACCAAAGATGACACAACGCGGTGAAAGTTAGCCAAAATCGCATTTTGCTCTGTAACTCGAAATCCGTGCACATTTTCACGATCATGAAAGAAATTTTGCCGTGTAAATCAAGGTTTCCGAGCAGCTTTCATTCAATGGGTTTTTGCTAATTCGGAAGTACAAGACCACCCGGTAATTACGGACCAAAAACAAATTTTTTTTATTGAAACATACATTATTCGTGTTAATAAAGAGCCACGCAAAATTTCGTCAAAATCCGACTTAATTTGAGGGAGTTATGGACGTTTTTGCAAAAATTATGCATCCGGGGGGAAATCAATGTATGTTCCTGTCACCAAGCTCTTTGTTCAATATGTATATATAGGGGAGGGGTGGGAGTGACGCCCCACAGGCGCCCCGAAGTTGGTCGGGCGACGAGCGACGTCGAGGCTGTTACGACCAAGGGCAAGCCAAGGAGGCAAGGCCATCGGCCAAGCTCACCGGTGATATCCAAGTCGTGATTTGCGTTTGCTTGGTGAAACCAGATCGCGACCAGCCACTGCTCGACGAGATTCTCGCAACCGACCCATTTTCACCGATGAAAAACCTGATCGCGACCAAAATTGCCCCACGTCGTGGTAGTTGCAAAAAATTATGCATCCAATGGGAAATCAATGTCTGTTCCTGTCACCAAGCTCTTTGTGTAATATGTATATATAGGGGAAGGGTGGGAGTGACGCCCCACAGGCGCCCCGAAGTTGTGCGGGCGACCAGCGACGTCGAGGCTGTTACGACCAAGGGCAAGCCAAGGAGGCAAGGCCATCGGCCAAGCTCACCGGTGATATCCAAGTCGTGATTTGCGTTTGCTTGGTGAAACCAGATCGCGACCAGCCACTCCTCGATGAGATTCTCGCAACCGACCCATTTTCACCGATGAAAAACCTGATCGCGACCAAAATTGCCCCACGTCGTGCTAGTTGCAAAAAATTTTGCATCCAATGGGAAATCAATGTCTGTTCCTGTCACCAATCTCTTTGTGCAATATGTATATATAGGGGGACCATGGAGACCGAAGCCACCAGCGAGCATCGAAAAGGCAAGCCCCAAGACCCGTGAAGGAATCCCACCCCCCAACACGTTGCCTTGATTGCTCGAACGACGACCCAAAACTAGCCCTGTTGCCTTGATTCCTCGAACATGTTGCCTTAATTTGTCGAACGATGACCTGATGACTAGCATTGTTGCCTTGATTTGTCGAACGACGGCCTTGAAACTAGCCCTGGTGCCTTGTTTCCTTGAACTTGTTGCCTTGATTTTTTGAATGATGCCCTGATGACTAGCATTGTTGCCTTGATTTGTCGAACGACGACCTTGAAACTAGCCGTGTTGCCTTGTTTCCTTGAACTTGTTGCCTTGATTTTTTGAATGATGACCTGAAAACTAGCCTCTTGGAGAATCGGGGAGCCATCCGCGTTGCCTTGATTGCTCGAATGACGACCCAAAAACTAGCCTTGTTGCCTTGATTCCTCGAACATGTTGCCTTAATTTTGTCGAACGATGACCTGATGACTAGCATTGTTCCCTAGATTTTTTGAACGACGACCTTGAAACTAGCCCTAATGCCTTGAGCTTGTTGCCTTGATTTTTTAAACGATGACCTGAAGACTAGCCTCTTGGAGAACTGGGGAGCTATCCACATTGCCTTGAGGTATATATAGGGGGGACCATAGAGACGAAGAAACCACCGAGCACCGATAAGGCAAGCCCCAAGACCCATGAAAGAAGCGTACCCCCAACATGTTACCTTGGTTGCTCGAACGACGACCGGAAAACATGCCACGTTGCCTTGATTACTCGAACTTGTTGCATTAATTTTTCGAACGATGACCTGGTGACAAGCCCTGCTGCCTAGATTTGTCGAACGATGGCCTTGAAAGATGCCTCCCCCAACACGTTGCCTTGTTAACTAGTTCCATGTTGCCTTGATTTGTCCAACACGTTGCCTTGATATGTCGAACGATGTCCTGAAAACTAGCCACGTTCCCTTTATTTCTTGAACGACGACCTGGAAACTAGCCTCGTTACCTTAATTGCTGGAACACGTTGCCTTGTTATCTCTAACGACGACCCGGAAACTTGCATCGTTGCCGTGAATACTTGAACATGTTGCCTTGAAAACATGCCATGATGACCTCAAAACTAGCCTCGCTGCCTTGATTTCTTGAACGATGACCGGAAAACTAGCCACGGTGCCTTGATTTCCCCCGACATCGTGCGCATACTAAAAAATATGCATCCTCGGGGAAATCATTGTCTGTTGCCTTTATTTCTTGAACATGTTGGCTTGATTTTTAGAACGATGACCTGAAACTAGCCTTGCGGCCTTGAATTCTAGGACATGTTGTCTTGATATCTCAAACGGAAGCCTGATTGCTATCCCCATTGCCTTGATGTATATATAGGGGGACCATGGCGACGAAGCCACCATCGAGCACCGACAAGGCAAGCCCAATGAACCGTGAACGAAGCCCACCCCAACATGTTGCCTTGTTTGCTCGAACGACGACGTGAAAACTAGCCTTGTTGCCTTGATTATTCGAACTTGTTGCTTAGATATATTGAACGATGACCTTGAAACTAGGCCTGTTGCCTTTATTGTTGTTGCCTTGATTTTTAGAATGATGACCTGAAAACTAGCCTTGTGGCCTTGGTTTCTAGAACATGATGTCTTGGTATCTCGAATGACGAGCGGAGAGCAATGCCCATTGCCTTTATTTTTCGAACGAAGACCTGAAAAACTAGCCATGTTGCCTTGATATCTCGAACCCGATGGCTTGGTTTTTCGAATGAAGGACTTAAAATTTGCCCCGTTGCCTTGATTTCACGAACGATGCTTCGGTTTAAGTAAAATGTTGGCGGCCTTTTTCGGACGACGGCTGAAGGCTGGCGTGTTGCTTTGATCTGATGAACGATGTCCTAAAATCTTCCCTCGTTGCCATGACTTTTAAAACATGTTGTCTTGATTTTCTTAAACAACGACCTTAAAACTATCCCCGATGCCTTGATTTACGGAACGAAGACAAGAAAACTAGCCTTGTTGCCTTGAAACCTCGAACATGTTTCCTTGGTTTTTCGACCGACTAACTGAAAACCAGCACCGTTGCCTAGATTTATGGAACGCCTTTGATTTCTACAACATGTTGTCCGTGTTTCTCGAACGACGACCTGAACGCTTGGATTTTTTATTGAACGACGGCCTGAAAACAAGCCTTGTTGCGTTGATTACTCGAACATGTTGCCTTGAATTATCAAACTACGACCCGAAAACTACCCCCGTAGCCTTTTTATTTCTCGAACGATTCTTTGATTTCTAGAACATGTTGCCTCGTTTTCTCGAAAGACGACCCGAAAGCAAGCCATACGAGGACCTAAAAGCAAGCCATGTGGCCTTTTGATATTTTGAAAACGTTGTCTTTGTTTATCGAATGGCGACCTGAAAAACCGGCCGTGTTGCATTGATTCCTTGAACGATGAGCTTAAAACGAGCCACGTTGCCTTGATAAAGGGCCGAGGAAGCAAGACCTCATCCTAAAAAACGATACATGCAAGCCAAAGGATCAAACGAAGAACGCTATGACCCATTAACGACCCCGATCTATATGTTAGTTGGCTAAGGTGCATTCTAAATCCCTTATTATTGATGCATTTGAGGGTATGTCGATAGTAGTTGTAAATTACAGATCCAATAGTGCAGTTTGTATCTTGTACGGAGAAATTCTTTCATTTACGAAACCGAAACAAGCATAAGAAAATGCAACAAAATGAACTCCTTAGAAAAGCACCCATGCATTGGGGTTCAAATACAACCAAACACCGTCGAAGTCACTATACACGATGCATGCCCATATTAAATTAGTATATGTTGCTCTTTGGACATTTTTGACGTCTTATGAGAAAACAAAGTATAATTGGTGGCCCTAGTAAGCGCAAGTCATTGGCTTAGGTTGTTATGTGTTTTTATCGGAGGTTGCGTCACCGTTGTTGGTGAATTACGGCCCGGTCACCGGGTTTTATTATTGTAAGGTCCTTTATCCTTGTCTAATTCGTGCCAAACCGACTTCATTTTGGCGAGTTATAGAGTATTATAGCGTCTGGGATTTTTCGACTCGGCCAAGACTAGATACGGTCAAGATTAACCGGTGATCAGATGACCCAACCCCATGAAACCTGGCCAAAATCAAATTTTGCTCGACAACTCGAAATCCATGCACATTTCCTCGACCACGAAAAGAAATTTTTCTAGGCAAATCAATGATTTCGAACAACTTTCATTCAATGGGTTTTTGCTAAATCGGAAGTACAAGACCACCCGGTGACCAAAGATGACCCAACCCGATGAAAGTTAGCCAAAATCACATCTTGCTCGGTAACTCGAAATCCGTGCACATTTTATGGATCACGAAGGAAAACTTACCAGGTAAATCAATGATTTCGAGCAACTTTCGTTCAATGGGTTTTCGGTAATTCGGAAGTACAGGATCGCCCGGTGACCAAAGATGACACAACGCGGTGAAAGTTAGCCAAAATCGCATTTTGCTCGGTAACTCGAAATCCGTGCACATTTTCTCGATCATGAAAGAAATGTTGCCGTGTAAATCAAGGTTTCCGAGCAGCTTTCATTCAATGGGTTTTTGCTAATTCGGAAGTACAAGACCACCCGGTGACCAATGACGACCCAACCCATGAAAGTTAGCCAAAATCACATCTTGATCGGTACCTCGAAATCCGTGCACATTTTCTCGATCACGAAAGAAAATTTACCAGGTAAATCAATGATTTCGAGCAACTTTCATTGAATGGGTTTTTGCCAATTCGAAAGTTAAAGTTCGGTAGTGTGTGTGTACAAGTGTCGAAGCTGCGGTCCCCGGGTAATTACGGACCAAAAGCAAATTTTTTTTTATTGAAACATACATTATTCGTGTGCCTTAATTTTGTCGAACGATGACCTGAAGACTAGCATTGTTCCCTAGATTTTTTGAACGACGACCTTGAAAACATGCCACGTTGCCTTGATTACTCGAACTTGTTGCATTAATTTTTCGAACGATGACCTGGTGACAAGCCCTGCTGCCTAGATTTGTCGAACGATGGCCTTGAAAGATGCCTCCCCCAACACGTTGCCTTGTTAACTAGTTCCATGTTGCCTTGATTTGTCCAACACGTTGCCTTGATATGTCGAACGATGTCCTGAACACTAGCCCCGTTCCCTTTATTTCTTGAACGACGACCTGGAAACTAGCCTCGTTACCTTAATTGCTGGAACACGTTGCCTTTTTATCTCTAACGACGACCCGGAAACTTGCATCGTTGCCCTGAATACTTGAACATGTTGCCTTGAAAACATGCCATGATGACCTCAAAACTAGCCTCACTGCCTTGATTTCTTGAACGATGACCGGAAAACTAGCCACGGTGCCTTGATTTCCCCCGACATCGTGCGCATACTAAAAAATATGCATCCTCGGGGAAATCATTGTCTGTTGCCTTTATTTCTTGAACATGTTGGCTTGATTTTTAGAACGATGACCTGAAACTAGCCTTGCGGCCTTGAATTCTAGGACATGTTGTCTTGATATCTCAAACGGAAGCCTGATTGCTATCCCCATTGCCTTGATGTATATATAGGGGGACCATGGCGACGAAGCCACCATCGAGCACCGACAAGGCAAGCCCAATGAACCGTGAACGAAGCCCACCCCAACATGTTGCCTTGTTTGCTCGAACGACGACGTGAAAACTAGCCTTGTTGCCTTGATTATTCGAACTTGTTGCTTAGATATATTGAACGATGACCTTGAAACTAGGCCTGTTGCCTTTATTGTTGTTGCCTTGATTTTTAGAATGATGACCTGAAAACTAGCCTTGTGGCCTTGGTTTCTAGAACATGAGGTCTTGGTATCTCGAATGACGAGCGGAGAGCAATGCCCATTGCCTTTATTTTTCGAACGAAGACCTGAAAAACTAGCCATGTTGCCTTGATATCTCGAACCCGATGGCTTGGTTTTTCGAATGAAGGACTTAAAATTTGCCCCGTTGCCTTGATTTCACGAACGATGCTTCGGTTTAAGTAAAATGTTGGCGGCCTTTTTCGGACGACGGCTGAAGGCTGGCGTGTTGCTTTGATCTGACGAACGATGTCCTAAAATCTTCCCTCGTTGCCATGACTTTTAAAACATGTTGTCTTGATTTTCTTAAACAACGACCTTAAAACTATCCCCGATGCCTTGATTTACGGAACGAAGACAAGAAAACTAGCCTTGTTGCCTTGAAACCTCGAACATGTTTCATTGGTTTTTCGACCGACTAACTGAAAACCAGCACCGTTGCCTAGATTTATGGAACGCCTTTGATTTCTACAACATGTTGTCCGTGTTTCTCGAACGACGACCTGAACGCTTGGATTTTTTATTGAACGACGGCCTGAAAACAAGCCTTGTTGCCTTGATTACTCGAACATGTTGCCTTGAATTATCAAACTACGACCCGAAAACTACCCCCGTAGCCTTTTTATTTCTCGAACGATTCTTTGATTTCTAGAACATGTTGCCTCGTTTTCTCGAAAGACGACCCGAAAGCAAGCCATACGAGGACCTAAAAGCAAGCCATGTGGCCTTTTGATATTTTGAAAACGTTGTCTTTGTTTATCGAATGGCGACCTGAAAAACCGGTCGTGTTACATTGATTCCTTGAACGATGAGCTTAAAACGAGCCACGTTGCCTTGATAAAGGGCCGAGGAAGCAAGACCTCATCCTACAAAACGATAGATGCAAGCCAAAGGATCAAACGAAGAACGCCATGACCCATTAACAACCCCGATCTATATGTTAGTTGGCTAAGGTGCATTCTAAATCCCTTATTATTGATGCATTTGAGGGTATGTCGATAGTAGTTGTAAATTACAGATCCAATAGTGCAGTTTGTATCTTGTACGGAAAAATTCTTTCATTTACGAAACCGAAACAAGCATAAGAAAATGCAACAAAATGAACTCCTTAGAAAAGCACCCATGCATTGGGGTTCGAATACAACCAAACACATTCGAAGTCACTATACACGATGCATGCCCATATTAAATGAGTATATGTTGCTCTTTGGACATTTTTGACGTCTTATGAGAAAACAAAGTATAATTGGTGGCCCTAATAAGCGCAAGTCATTGGCTTAGGTTGTTATTTGTTTTTATCGGAGGTTGCGTCACCGTTGTTGGTGAATTACGGCCCGGTCACCGGGTTTTATTATTGTAAGGTCCTTTATCCTTGTCCAATTCGTGCCAAACCGACTTCATTTTGGCGAGTTGTAGAGTATTATAGCGTCTGGGATTTTTCGACTCGGCCAAGACTAGATACAGTCAAGATTAACCGGTGATCAGATGACCCAACCCCATGAAACCTGGCCAAAATCAAATTTTGCTAGACAACTCGAAATCCATGCACATTTCCTCGACCACGAAAAGAAAATTTTCTAGGCAAATCAATGATTTCGAACAACTTTCATTCAATGGGTTTTTGCTAAATCGGAAGTACAAGACCACCCGGTGACCAAAGATGACCCAACCCGATGAAAGTTAGCCAAAATCACATCTTGCTCGGTAACTCGAAATCCGTGCACATTTTATGGATCACGAAGGAAAACTACCAGGTAAATCAATGATTTCGAGCAACTTTCGTTCAATGTGTTTTCGGTAATTCGGAAGTACAGGATCGCCCGGTGACCAAAGATGACACAACGCGGTGAAAGTTAGCCAAAATCGCATTTTGCTCGGTAACTCGAAATCCGTGCACATTTTCTCGATCATGAAAGAAATTTTGCCGTGTAAATCAAGGTTTCCGAGAAGCTTTCATTCAATGGGTTTTTGCTAATTCGGAAGTACAAGACCACCCGGTGACCAATGACGACCCAACCCGATGAAAGTTAGCCAAAATCACATCTTGATCGGTACCTCAAAATCCGTGCACATTTTCTCGATCACGAAAGAAAATTTACCAGGTAAATCAATGATTTCGAGCAACTTTCATTGAATGGGTTTTTGCCAATTCGAAAGTTAAAGTTCGGTAGTGTGTGTGTACAAGTGTCGAAGCTGCGGTCCCCGGGTAATTGCGGACCAAAAGCAAATTTTTTTTATTGAAACATACATTATTCGTGTGCCTTAATTTTGTCGAACGATGACCTGATGACTAGCATTGTTCCCTAGATTTTTTGAACGACGACCTTGAAACTAGCCCTATTGCCTTGAGCTTGTTGCCTTGATTTTTTGAACGATGACCTGAAGACTAGCCTCTTGGAGAACTGGGGAGCTATCCACATTGCCTTGAGGTATATATTGATTACTCGAACTTGTTGCATTAATTTTTCGAACGATGACCTGGTGACAAGCCCTGCTGCCTAGATTTGTCGAACGATGGCCTTGAAAGATGCCTCCCCCAACACGTTGCCTTGTTAACTAGTTCCCTGTTGCCTTGATTTGTCCAACACGTTGCCTTGATATGTCGAACGATGTCCTGAAAACTAGCCCCGTTCCCTTTATTTCTTGAACGACGACTTGGAAACTAGCCTCGTTACCTTGATTGCTGGAACACGTTGCCTTGTTATCTCTAACGACGACCTGGAAACTTGCATCGTTGCCCTGAATACTCGAACACGTTGCCTTGAAAACATGCCATGATGACCTCAAAACTAGCCTCGTTGCCTTGATTTCTTGAACGATGACCGGAAAACTAGCCACGGTGCCTTGATTTCCCCCGACGTCGTGCGCATACTAAAAAATATGCATCCTCGGGGAAACCAGTGTCTGTTGCCTTGATTTCTTGAACATGTTGGCTTGATTTTTAGAACGATGACCTGAAAACTAGCCTTGCGGCCTTGAATTCTAGGACATGTTGTCTTGATATCTCAAACGGAAGCCTGATTGCTATCCCCATTGCCTTGATGTATATATAGTGGGACCATGGCGACGAAGCTACCATCGAGCACCGACAAGGCAAGCCCAATGAACCGTGAACGAAGCCCACCCCAACATGTTGCCTTGTTTGCTCGAACGACGACGTGAAAACTAGCCTTGTTGCCTTGATTATTCGAACTTGTTGCTTAGATATATTGAACGATGACCTTGAAACTAGGCCTGTTGCCTTTATTGTTGTTGCCTTGATTTTTAGAATGATGACCTGAAAACTAGCCTTGTGGCCTTGGTTTCTAGAACATGATGTCTTGGTATCTCGAATGACGAGCGGAGAGCAATGCCCATTGCCTTGATTTTTCGAACGAAGACCTGAAAAACAAGCCATGTTGCCTTGATATCTCGAACCCGATGGCTTGGTTTTTCGAATGAAGGACTTAAAATTTGCCCCGTTGCCTTGATTTCACGAACGATGCTTCGGTTTAAGTAAAATGTTGGTGGCCTTTTTCGGACGACGGCTGAAAGCTGGTGTGTTGCCTTGATCTGACGAATGGTGTCCTAAAATCTTCCCACGTTGCCATGACTTTTAAAACATGTTGTCTTGATTTTCTTAAACAACAACCTTAAAACTATCCCCGACGCCTTGATTTACGGAACGAAGACAAGAAAACTAGCCTTGTTGCCTTGAAACCTCGAACATGTTTCCTTGGTTTTTCGACCGACTAACTGAAAACCAGCACCGTTGCCTAGATTTATGGAACGCCTTTGATTTCTACAACATGTTGTCCGTGTTTCTCGAACGACGACCTGAACGCTTGGATTTTTTATTGAACGACGGCCTGAAAACAAGCCTTGTTGCCTTGATTACTCGAACATGTTGCCTTGAATTATCAAACTACGACCCGAAAACTACCCCCGTAGCCTTTTTATTTCTCGAACGATTCTTTGATTTCTAGAACATGTTGCCTCGTTTTCTCGAAAGACGACCCGAAAGCAAGCCATACGAGGACCTAAAAGCAAGCCATGTGGCCTTTTGATATTTTGAAAACATTGTCTTTGTTTATCGAATGGCGACCTGAAAAACCGGCCGTGTTACATTGATTCCTTGAACGATGAGCTTAAAACGAGCCACGTTGCCTTGATAAAGGGCCGAGGAAGCAAGACCTCATCCTACAAAACGATACATGCAAGCCAAAGGATCAAACGAAGAACGCCATGACCCATTAACGACCCCGATCTATATGTTAGTTGGCTAAGGTGCATTCTAAATCCCTTATTATTGATGCATTTGAGGGTATGTCGATAGTAGTTGTAAATTACAGATCCAATAGTGCAGTTTGTATCTTGTACGGAAAAATTCTTTCATTTATGAAACCGAAACAAGCATAAGAAAATGCAACAAAATGAACTCCTTAGAAAAGCACCCATGCATTGGGGTTCGAATACAACCAAACACCGTCGAAGTCACTATACACGATGCATGCCCATATTAAATGAGTATATGTTGCTCTTTGGACATTTTTGACGTCTTATGAGAAAACAAAGTATAATTGGTGGCCCTAGTAAGCGCAAGTCATTGGCTTAGGTTGTTATTTGCTTTTATCGGAGGTTGCGTCACCGTTGTTGGTGAATTACGGCCCGGTCACCGGATTTTATTATTGTAAGGTCATTTATCCTTGTCCAATTCGTGCCAAACCGACTTCATTTTGGTGAGTTGTAGAGTATTATAGCGTCTGGGATTTTTCGACTCGGCCAAGACTAGATACGGTCAAGATTAACCGGTGATCAGATGACCCAACCCCATGAAACCTGGCCAAAATCAAATTTTGCTCGACAACACGAAATCCATGCACATTTCCTCGACCACGAAAAGAAATTTTTCTAGGCAAATCAATGATTTCGAACAACTTTCATTCAATGGGTTTTTGCTAAATCGGAAGTACAAGACCACCCGGTGACCAAAGATGATCCAACCCGATGAAAGTTAGCCAAAATCACATCTTGCTCGGTAACTCGAAATCTGTGCACATTTTATGGATCACGAAGGAAAACTAGGTAAATCAATGATTTCGAGCAACTTTCATTGAATGGGTTTTTGCCAATTCGAAAGTTAAAGTTCGGTAGTGTGTGTGTACAAGTGTCGAAGCTGCGGTCCCCAGGTAATTGCGGACCAAAAGCAAAATTTTTTTATTGAAACATACATTATTCGCGTGCCTTAATTTTGTCGAACGATGACCTGATGACTAGCATTGTTCCCTAGATTTTTTGAACGACGACCTTGAAACTAGCCCTATTGCCTTGAGCTTGTTGCCTTGATTTTTTGAACGATGACCTGAAGACTTGCCTCTTGGAGAACTGGGGAGCTATCCACATTGCCTTGAGGTATATATTGATTACTCGAACTTGTTGCATTAATTTTTCGAACGATGACCTGGTGACAAGCCCTGCTGCCTAGATTTGTCGAACGATGGCCTTGAAAGATGCCTCCCCCAACACGTTGCCTTGTTAACTAGTTCCATGTTGCCTTGATTTGTCCAACACGTTGCCTTGATATGTCGAACGATGTCCTGAAAACTAGCCCCGTTCCCTTTATTTCTTGAACGACGACCTGCAAACTAGCCTCGTTACCTTAATTGCTGGAACACGTTGCCTTGTTATCTCTAACGACGACCCGGAAACTTGCATCGTTGCCCTGAATACTCGAACATGTTGCCTTGAAAACATGCCATGATGACCTCAAAACTAGCCTCGCTGCCTTGATTTCTTGAACGATGACCGGAAAACTAGCCACGGTGCCCTGATTCCCCCCGACGTCGTGCGCATACTAAAAAATATGCATCCTCGGGGAAATCAGTGTCTGTTGCCTTGATTTCTTGAACATGTTGGCTTGATTTTTAGAACGATGACGTGAAAACTAGCCTTGCGGCCTTGAATTCTAGGACATGTTGTCTTGATAGCTCAAACGGAAGCCTGATTGCTATCCCCATTGGCTTGATGTACATATAGGGGGACCATGGCGACGAAGCCACCATCGAGCACCGACAAGGCAAGCCCAATGAACCGTGAACGAAGCCCACCCCAACATGTTGCCTTGTTTGCTCGAACGACGACGTGAAAACTAGCCTTGTTGCCTTGATTATTCGAACTTGTTGCTTAGATATATTGAACGATGACCTTGAAACTAGGCATGTTGCCTTTATTGTTGTTGCCTTGATTTTTAGAATGATGACCTGAAAACTAGCCTTGTGGCCTTGGTTTCTAGAACATGATGTCTTGGTATCTCGAATGACGAGCGGAGAGCAATGCCCATTGCCTTGATTTTTCGAACGAAGACCTGAAAAGCAAGCCATGTTGCCTTGATATCTCGAACCCGATGGCTTGGTTTTTCGAATGAAGGACTTAAAATTTGCCCCGTTGCCTTGATTTCACGAACGATGCTTCGGTTTAAGTAAAATGTTGGCGGACTTTTTCGGACGACGGCTGAAAGCTGGCGTGTTGCCTTGATCTGACGAACGGTGTCCTAAAATCTTCCCTCGTTGCCATGGCTTTTAAAACATGTTGTCTTGATTTTCTTAAACAACAACCTTAAAACTATACCCGTTGCCTTGATTTACGGAACGAAGACAAGAAAACTAGCCTTGTTGCCTTGAAACCTCGAACATGTTTCCTTGGTTTTTCGACCGACTAACTGAAAACCAGCACCGTTGCCTTGATTTATGGAACGCCTTTGATTTCTACAACATGTTGTCCGTGTTTCTCGAACGACGACCTGAACGCTTGGATTTTTTATTGAACGACGGCCTGAAAACAAGCCTTGTTGCCTTGATTACTCGAACATGTTGCCTTGAATTATCAAACTACGACCCGAAAACTACCCCCGTAGCCTTTTTATTTCTCGAACGATTCTTTGATTTCTAGAACATGTTGCGTCGTTTTCTCGAAAGACGACCCGAAAGCAAGCCATACGATGACCTAAAAGCAAGTCATGTGGCCTTTTGATATTTTGAAAACGTTGTCTTTGTTTATCGAATGGCGACCTGAAAAACTGGCTGTGTTACATTGATTCCTTGAACGATGAGCTTAAAACGAGCCACGTTGCCTTGATAAAGGGCCGAGGAAGCAAGACCTCATCCTACAAAACGATAGATGCAAGCCAAAGGATCAAACGAAGAACGCCATGACCCATTAACGACCCCGATCTATATGTTAGTTGGCTAAGGTGCATTCTAAATCCCTTATTATTGATGCATTTGAGGGTATGTCGATAGTAGTTGTAAATTACAGATCCAATAGTGCAGTTTGTATCATGTACGGAGAAATTCTTTCATTTACGAAACCGAAACAAGCATAAGAAAATGCAATAAAATGAACTCCTTAGAAAAGTACCCATGCATTGGGGATCGAATACAACCAAACACCGTTGAAGTCACTATACACGATGCATGCCCATATTAAATGTAAATGTTGCTCTTTGGACATTTTTGACGTCTTATGAGAAAACAAAGTATAATTGGTGGCCCTAGTAAGCGCAAGTCATCGGCTTAGGTTGTTATGTGTTTTTATCGGAGGTTGCGTCACCGTTGTTGGTGAATTACGGCCCGGTCACCGGGTTTTAATATTGTAAGGTCCTTTATCCTTGTCCAATTCGTGCCAAACCGACTTCATTTTGGCGAGTTATAGAGAATTATAGCGTCTGGGATTTTTCGACTCGGCCAAGAGTAGATACGGTCAAGATTAACCGGTGATCAGATGACCCAACCCCATGAAACCCGGCCAAAATCAAATTTTGCTCGACAACTCGAAATCCATGCACATTTCCTCGACCACAAAAAGAAATTTTTCTAGGCAAATCAATGATTTCGAACAACTTTCATTCAAAGGGTTTTTGCTAAATCGGAAGTAGAAGACCACCCGGTGACCAAAGATGACCCAACCCGATGAAAGTTAGCCAAAATCACATCTTGCTCGGTAACTCTAAATCCGTGCACATTTTATGGATCACGAAGGAAAACTTACCAGGTAAATCAATGATTTCGAGCAACTTTCGTTCAATGGGTTTTCGGTAATTCGGAAGTACAGGATCGCCCGGTGACCAAAGATGACACAACGCGGTGAAAGTTAGCCAAAATCGCATTTTGCTCTGTAACTCGAAATCCGTGCACATTTTCACGATCATGAAAGAAATTTTGCCGTGTAAATCAAGGTTTCCGAGCAGCTTTCATTCAATGGGTTTTTGCTAATTCGGAAGTACAAGACCACCCGGTAATTACGGACCAAAAACAAATTTTTTTTATTGAAACATACATTATTCGTGTTAATAAAGAGCCACGCAAAATTTCGTCAAAATCCGACTTAATTTGAGGGAGTTATGGACGTTTTTGCAAAAATTATGCATCCGGGGGGAAATCAATGTATGTTCCTGTCACCAAGCTCTTTGTTCAATATGTATATATAGGGGAGGGGTGGGAGTGACGCCCCACAGGCGCCCCGAAGTTGGTCGGGCGACGAGCGACGTCGAGGCTGTTACGACCAAGGGCAAGCCAAGGAGGCAAGGCCATCGGCCAAGCTCACCGGTGATATCCAAGTCGTGATTTGCGTTTGCTTGGTGAAACCAGATCGCGACCAGCCACTGCTCGACGAGATTCTCGCAACCGACCCATTTTCACCGATGAAAAACCTGATCGCGACCAAAATTGCCCCACGTCGTGGTAGTTGCAAAAAATTATGCATCCAATGGGAAATCAATGTCTGTTCCTGTCACCAAGCTCTTTGTGTAATATGTATATATAGGGGAAGGGTGGGAGTGACGCCCCACAGGCGCCCCGAAGTTGTGCGGGCGACCAGCGACGTCGAGGCTGTTACGACCAAGGGCAAGCCAAGGAGGCAAGGCCATCGGCCAAGCTCACCGGTGATATCCAAGTCGTGATTTGCGTTTGCTTGGTGAAACCAGATCGCGACCAGCCACTCCTCGATGAGATTCTCGCAACCGACCCATTTTCACCGATGAAAAACCTGATCGCGACCAAAATTGCCCCACGTCGTGCTAGTTGCAAAAAATTTTGCATCCAATGGGAAATCAATGTCTGTTCCTGTCACCAATCTCTTTGTGCAATATGTATATATAGGGGGACCATGGAGACCGAAGCCACCAGCGAGCATCGAAAAGGCAAGCCCCAAGACCCGTGAAGGAATCCCACCCCCCAACACGTTGCCTTGATTGCTCGAACGACGACCCAAAACTAGCCCTGTTGCCTTGATTCCTCGAACATGTTGCCTTAATTTGTCGAACGATGACCTGATGACTAGCATTGTTGCCTTGATTTGTCGAACGACGGCCTTGAAACTAGCCCTGGTGCCTTGTTTCCTTGAACTTGTTGCCTTGATTTTTTGAATGATGCCCTGATGACTAGCATTGTTGCCTTGATTTGTCGAACGACGACCTTGAAACTAGCCGTGTTGCCTTGTTTCCTTGAACTTGTTGCCTTGATTTTTTGAATGATGACCTGAAAACTAGCCTCTTGGAGAATCGGGGAGCCATCCGCGTTGCCTTGATTGCTCGAATGACGACCCAAAAACTAGCCTTGTTGCCTTGATTCCTCGAACATGTTGCCTTAATTTTGTCGAACGATGACCTGATGACTAGCATTGTTCCCTAGATTTTTTGAACGACGACCTTGAAACTAGCCCTAATGCCTTGAGCTTGTTGCCTTGATTTTTTAAACGATGACCTGAAGACTAGCCTCTTGGAGAACTGGGGAGCTATCCACATTGCCTTGAGGTATATATAGGGGGGACCATAGAGACGAAGAAACCACCGAGCACCGATAAGGCAAGCCCCAAGACCCATGAAAGAAGCGTACCCCCAACATGTTACCTTGGTTGCTCGAACGACGACCGGAAAACATGCCACGTTGCCTTGATTACTCGAACTTGTTGCATTAATTTTTCGAACGATGACCTGGTGACAAGCCCTGCTGCCTAGATTTGTCGAACGATGGCCTTGAAAGATGCCTCCCCCAACACGTTGCCTTGTTAACTAGTTCCATGTTGCCTTGATTTGTCCAACACGTTGCCTTGATATGTCGAACGATGTCCTGAAAACTAGCCCCGTTCCCTTTATTTCTTGAACGACGACCTGGAAACTAGCCTCGTTACCTTAATTGCTGGAACACGTTGCCTTGTTATCTCTAACGACGACCCGGAAACTTGCATCGTTGCCCTGAATACTTGAACATGTTGCCTTGAAAACATGCCATGATGACCTCAAAACTAGCCTCGCTGCCTTGATTTCTTGAACGACGACCGGAAAACTAGCCACGGTGCCTTGATTTCCCCCGACATCGTCCGCATACTAAAAAATATGCATCCTCGGGGAAATCATTGTCTGTTGCCTTTATTTCTTGAACATGTTGGCTTGATTTTTAGAACGATGACCTGAAACTAGCCTTGCGGCCTTGAATTCTAGGACATGTTGTCTTGATATCTCAAACGGAAGCCTGATTGCTATCCCCATTGCCTTGATGTATATATAGGGGGACCATGGCGACGAAGCCACCATCGAGCACCGACAAGGCAAGCCCAATGAACCGTGAACGAAGCCCACCCCAACATGTTGCCTTGTTTGCTCGAACGACGACGTGAAAACTAGCCTTGTTGCCTTGATTATTCGAACTTGTTGCTTAGATATATTGAACGATGACCTTGAAACTAGGTCTGTTGCCTTTATTGTTGTTGCCTTGATTTTTAGAATGATGACCTGAAAACTAGCCTTGTGGCCTTGGTTTCTAGAACATGATGTCTTGGTATCTCGAATGACGAGCGGAGAGCAATGCCCATTGCCTTTATTTTTCGAACGAAGACCTGAAAAACTAGCCATGTTGCCTTGATATCTCGAACCCGATGGCTTGGTTTTTCGAATGAAGGACTTAAAATTTGCCCCGTTGCCTTGATTTCACGAACGATGCTTCGGTTTAAGTAAAATGTTGGCGGCCTTTTTCGGACGACGGCTGAAGGCTGGCGTGTTGCTTTGATCTGACGAACGATGTCCTAAAATCTTCCCTCGTTGCCATGACTTTTAAAACATGTTGTCTTGATTTTCTTAAACAACGACCTTAAAACTATCCCCGATGCCTTGATTTACGGAACGAAGACAAGAAAACTAGCCTTGTTGCCTTGAAACCTCGAACATGTTTCCTTGGTTTTTCGACCGACTAACTGAAAACCAGCACCGTTGCCTAGATTTATGGAACGCCTTTGATTTCTACAACATGTTGTCCGTGTTTCTCGAACGACGATCTGAACGCTTGGATTTTTTATTGAACGACGGCCTGAAAACAAGCCTTGTTGCCTTGATTACTCGAACATGTTGCCTTGAATTATCAAACTACGACCCGAAAACTACCCCCGTAGCCTTTTTATTTCTCGAACGATTCTTTGATTTCTAGAACAAGTTGCCTCGTTTTCTCGAAAGACGACCCGAAAGCAAGCCATACGAGGACCTAAAAGCAAGCCATGTGGCCTTTTGATATTTTGAAAACGTTGTCTTTGTTTATCGAATGGCGACCTGAAAAACCGGCCGTGTTGCATTGATTCCTTGAACGATGAGCTTAAAACGAGCCACGTTGCCTTGATAAAGGGCCGAGGAAGCAAGACCTCATCCTAAAAAACGATACATGCAAGCCAAAGGATCAAACGAAGAACGCTATGACCCATTAACGACCCCGATCTATATGTTAGTTGGCTAAGGTGCATTCTAAATCCCTTATTATTGATGCATTTGAGGGTATGTCGATAGTAGTTGTAAATTACAGATCCAATAGTGCAGTTTGTATCTTGTACGGAGAAATTCTTTCATTTACGAAACCGAAACAAGCATAAGAAAATGCAACAAAATGAACTCCTTAGAAAAGCACCCATGCATTGGGGTTCAAATACAACCAAACACCGTCGAAGTCACTATACACGATGCATGCCCATATTAAATGAGTATATGTTGCTCTTTGGACATTTTTGACGTCTTATGAGAAAACAAAGTATAATTGGTGGCCCTAGTAAGCGCAAGTCATTGGCTTAGGTTGTTATGTGTTTTTATCGGAGGTTGCGTCACCGTTGTTGGTGAATTACGGCCCGGTCACCGGGTTTTATTATTGTAAGGTCCTTTATCCTTGTCTAATTCGTGCCAAACCGACTTCATTTTGGCGAGTTATAGAGTATTATAGCGTCTGGGATTTTTCGACTCGGCCAAGACTAGATACGGTCAAGATTAACCGGTGATCAGATGACCCAACCCCATGAAACCTGGCCAAAATCAAATTTTGCTCGACAACTCGAAATCCATGCACATTTCCTCGACCACGAAAAGAAATTTTTCTAGGCAAATCAATGATTTCGAACAACTTTCATTCAATGGGTTTTTGCTAAATCGGAAGTACAAGACCACCCGGTGACCAAAGATGACCCAACCCGATGAAAGTTAGCCAAAATCACATCTTGCTCGGTAACTCGAAATCCGTGCACATTTTATGGATCACGAAGGAAAACTTACCAGGTAAATCAATGATTTCGAGCAACTTTCGTTCAATGGGTTTTCGGTAATTCGGAAGTACAGGATCGCCCGGTGACCAAAGATGACACAACGCGGTGAAAGTTAGCCAAAATCGCATTTTGCTCGGTAACTCGAAATCCGTGCACATTTTCTCGATCATGAAAGAAATGTTGCCGTGTAAATCAAGGTTTCCGAGCAGCTTTCATTCAATGGGTTTTTGCTAATTCGGAAGTACAAGACCACCCGGTGACCAATGACGACCCAACCCATGAAAGTTAGCCAAAATCACATCTTGATCGGTACCTCGAAATCCGTGCACATTTTCTCGATCACGAAAGAAAATTTACCAGGTAAATCAATGATTTCGAGCAACTTTCATTGAATGGGTTTTTGCCAATTCGAAAGTTAAAGTTCGGTAGTGTGTGTGTACAAGTGTCGAAGCTGCGGTCCCCGGGTAATTACGGACCAAAAGCAAATTTTTTTTTATTGAAACATACATTATTCGTTTGCCTTAATTTTGTCGAACGATGACCTGAAGACTAGCATTGTTCCCTAGATTTTTTGAACGACGACCTTGAAAACATGCCACGTTGCCTTGATTACTCGAACTTGTTGCATTAATTTTTCGAACGATGACCTGGTGACAAGCCCTGCTGCCTAGATTTGTCGAACGATGGCCTTGAAAGATGCCTCCCCCAACACGTTGCCTTGTTAACTAGTTCCATGTTGCCTTGATTTGTCCAACACGTTGCCTTGATATGTCGAACGATGTCCTGAAAACTAGCCACGTTCCCTTTATTTCTTGAACGACGACCTGGAAACTAGCCTCGTTACCTTAATTGCTGGAACACGTTGCCTTGTTATCTCTAACGACGACCCGGAAACTTGCATCGTTGCCGTGAATACTTGAACATGTTGCCTTGAAAACATGCCATGATGACCTCAAAACTAGCCTCGCTGCCTTGATTTCTTGAACGATGACCGGAAAACTAGCCACGGTGCCTTGATTTCCCCCGACATCGTGCGCATACTAAAAAATATGCATCCTCGGGGAAATCATTGTCTGTTGCCTTTATTTCTTGAACATGTTGGCTTGATTTTTAGAACGATGACCTGAAACTAGCCTTGCGGCCTTGAATTCTAGGACATGTTGTCTTGATATCTCAAACGGAAGCCTGATTGCTATCCCCATTGCCTTGATGTATATATAGGGGGACCATGGCGACGAAGCCACCATCGAGCACCGACAAGGCAAGCCCAATGAACCGTGAACGAAGCCCACCCCAACATGTTGCCTTGTTTGCTCGAACGACGACGTGAAAACTAGCCTTGTTGCCTTGATTATTCGAACTTGTTGCTTAGATATATTGAACGATGACCTTGAAACTAGGCCTGTTGCCTTTATTGTTGTTGCCTTGATTTTTAGAATGATGACCTGAAAACTAGCCTTGTGGCCTTGGTTTCTAGAACATGATGTCTTGGTATCTCGAATGACGAGCGGAGAGCAATGCCCATTGCCTTTATTTTTCGAACGAAGACCTGAAAAACTAGCCATGTTGCCTTGATATCTCGAACCCGATGGCTTGGTTTTTCGAATGAAGGACTTAAAATTTGCCCCGTTGCCTTGATTTCACGAACGATGCTTCGGTTTAAGTAAAATGTTGGCGGCCTTTTTCGGACGACGGCTGAAGGCTGGCGTGTTGCTTTGATCTGATGAACGATGTCCTAAAATCTTCCCTCGTTGCCATGACTTTTAAAACATGTTGTCTTGATTTTCTTAAACAACGACCTTAAAACTATCCCCGATGCCTTGATTTACGGAACGAAGACAAGAAAACTAGCCTTGTTGCCTTGAAACCTCGAACATGTTTCCTTGGTTTTTCGACCGACTAACTGAAAACCAGCACCGTTGCCTAGATTTATGGAACGCCTTTGATTTCTACAACATGTTGTCCGTGTTTCTCGAACGACGACCTGAACGCTTGGATTTTTTATTGAACGACGGCCTGAAAACAAGCCTTGTTGCCTTGATTACTCGAACATGTTGCCTTGAATTATCAAACTACGACCCGAAAACTACCCCCGTAGCCTTTTTATTTCTCGAACGATTCTTTGATTTCTAGAACATGTTGCCTCGTTTTCTCGAAAGACGACCCGAAAGCAAGCCATACGAGGACCTAAAAGCAAGCCATGTGGCCTTTTGATATTTTGAAAACGTTGTCTTTGTTTATCGAATGGCGACCTGAAAAACCGGTCGTGTTACATTGATTCCTTGAACGATGAGCTTAAAACGAGCCACGTTGCCTTGATAAAGGGCCGAGGAAGCAAGACCTCATCCTACAAAACGATACATGCAAGCCAAAGGATCAAACGAAGAACGCCATGACCCATTAACAACCCCGATCTATATGTTAGTTGGCTAAGGTGCATTCTAAATCCCTTATTATTGATGCATTTGAGGGTATGTCGATAGTAGTTGTAAATTACAGATCCAATAGTGCAGTTTGTATCTTGTACGGAAAAATTCTTTCATTTACGAAACCGAAACAAGCATAAGAAAATGCAACAAAATGAACTCCTTAGAAAAGCACCCATGCATTGGGGTTCGAATACAACCAAACACATTCGAAGTCACTATACACGATGCATGCCCATATTAAATGAGTATATGTTGCTCTTTGGACATTTTTTACGTCTTATGAGAAAACAAAGTATAATTGGTGGCCCTAATAAGCGCAAGTCATTGGCTTAGGTTGTTATTTGTTTTTATCGGAGGTTGCGTCACCGTTGTTGGTGAATTACGGCCCGGTCACCGGGTTTTATTATTGTAAGGTCCTTTATCCTTGTCCAATTCGTGCCAAACCGACTTCATTTTGGCGAGTTGTAGAGTATTATAGCGTCTGGGATTTTTCGACTCGGCCAAGACTAGATACAGTCAAGATTAACCGGTGATCAGATGACCCAACCCCATGAAACCTGGCCAAAATCAAATTTTGCTAGACAACTCGAAATCCATGCACATTTCCTCGACCACGAAAAGAAAATTTTCTAGGCAAATCAATGATTTCGAACAACTTTCATTCAATGGGTTTTTGCTAAATCGGAAGTACAAGACCACCCGGTGACCAAAGATGACCCAACCCGATGAAAGTTAGCCAAAATCACATCTTGCTCGGTAACTCGAAATCCGTGCACATTTTATGGATCACGAAGGAAAACTACCAGGTAAATCAATGATTTCGAGCAACTTTCGTTCAATGTGTTTTCGGTAATTCGGAAGTACAGGATCGCCCGGTGACCAAAGATGACACAACGCGGTGAAAGTTAGCCAAAATCGCATTTTGCTCGGTAACTCGAAATCCGTGCACATTTTCTCGATCATGAAAGAAATTTTGCCGTGTAAATCAAGGTTTCCGAGAAGCTTTCATTCAATGGGTTTTTGCTAATTCGGAAGTACAAGACCACCCGGTGACCAATGACGACCCAACCCGATGAAAGTTAGCCAAAATCACATCTTGATCGGTACCTCGAAATCCGTGCACATTTTCTCGATCACGAAAGAAAATTTACCAGGTAAATCAATGATTTCGAGCAACTTTCATTGAATGGGTTTTTGCCAATTCGAAAGTTAAAGTTCGGTAGTGTGTGTGTACAAGTGTCGAAGCTGCGGTCCCCGGGTAATTGCGGACCAAAAGCAAATTTTTTTTATTGAAACATACATTATTCGTGTGCCTTAATTTTGTCGAACGATGACCTGATGACTAGCATTGTTCCCTAGATTTTTTGAACGACGACCTTGAAACTAGCCCTATTGCCTTGAGCTTGTTGCCTTGATTTTTTGAACGATGACCTGAAGACTAGCCTCTTGGAGAACTGGGGAGCTATCCACATTGCCTTGAGGTATATATTGATTACTCGAACTTGTTGCATTAATTTTTCGAACGATGACCTGGTGACAAGCCCTGCTGCCTAGATTTGTCGAACGATGGCCTTGAAAGATGCCTCCCCTAACACGTTGCCTTGTTAACTAGTTCCATGTTGCCTTGATTTGTCCAACACGTTGCCTTGATATGTCAAACGATGTCCTGAAAACTAGCCCCGTTCCCTTTATTTCTTGAACGACGACTTGGAAACTAGCCTCGTTACCTTGATTGCTGGAACACGTTGCCTTGTTATCTCTAACGACGACCTGGAAACTTGCATCGTTGCCCTGAATACTCGAACACGTTGCCTTGAAAACATGCCATGATGACCTCAAAACTAGCCTCGTTGCCTTGATTTCTTGAACGATGACCGGAAAACTAGCCACGGTGCCTTGATTTCCCCCGACGTCGTGCGCATACTAAAAAATATGCATCCTCGGGGAAACCAGTGTCTGTTGCCTTGATTTCTTGAACATGTTGGCTTGATTTTTAGAACGATGACCTGAAAACTAGCCTTGCGGCCTTGAATTCTAGGACATGTTGTCTTGATATCTCAAACGGAAGCCTGATTGCTATCCCCATTGCCTTGATGTATATATAGTGGGACCATGGCGACGAAGCCACCATCGAGCACCGACAAGGCAAGCCCAATGAACCGTGAACGAAGCCCACCCCAACATGTTGCCTTGTTTGCTCGAACGACGACGTGAAAACTAGCCTTGTTGCCTTGATTATTCGAACTTGTTGCTTAGATATATTGAACGATGACCTTGAAACTAGGCCTGTTGCCTTTATTGTTGTTGCCTTGATTTTTAGAATGATGACCTGAAAACTAGCCTTGTGGCCTTGGTTTCTAGAACATGATGTCTTGGTATCTCGAATGACGAGCGGAGAGCAATGCCCATTGCCTTGATTTTTCGAACGAAGACCTGAAAAACAAGCCATGTTGCCTTGATATCTCGAACCCGATGGCTTGGTTTTTCGAATGAAGGACTTAAAATTTGCCCCGTTGCCTTGATTTCACGAACGATGCTTCGGTTTAAGTAAAATGTTGGCGGCCTTTTTCGGACGACGGCTGAAGGCTGGCGTGTTGCATTGGGGTTCGAATACAACCAAACACCGTTGAAGTCACTATACACGATGCATGCCCATATTAAATGAGTATATGTTGCTCTTTGGACATTTTTGACGTCTTATGAGAAAACAAAGTATAATTGGTGGCCCTAGTAAGCGCAAGTCATCGGCTTAGGTTGTTATGTGTTTTTATCGGAGGTTGCTGTTGGATTAGGTGTCTAAGCCCATAACTATAATTGGTATGTACTTGAATTGATAGCGGCACAGTCCTTTTGGGTTGCCCTCAACCTGAAGACTAGCCTCTATATGTTAGTTGGCTAAGGTGCATTCTAAATCCCTTATTATTGATGCATTTGAGGGTATGTCGATAGTAGTTGTAAATTACAGATCCAATAGTGCAGTTTGTATCATGTACGGAGAAATTCTTTCATTTACGAAACCGAAACAAGCATAAGAAAATGCAATAAAATGAACTCCTTAGAAAAGCACCCATGCATTGGGGATCGAATACAACCAAACACCGTTGAAGTCACTATACACGATGCATGCCCATATTAAATGTAAATGTTGCTCTTTGCACATTTTTGACGTCTTATGAGAAAACAAAGTATAATTGGTGGCCCTAGTAAGCGCAAGTCATCGGCTTAGGTTGTTATGTGTTTTTATCGGAGGTTGCGTCACCGTTGTTGGTGAATTACGGCCCGGTCACCGGGTTTTAATATTGTAAGGTCCTTTATCCTTGTCCAATTCGTGCCAAACCGACTTCATTTTGGCGAGTTATAGAGAATTATAGCGTCTGGGATTTTTCGACTCGGCCAAGAGTAGATACGGTCAAGATTAACCGGTGATCAGATGACCCAACCCCATGAAACCCGGCCAAAATCAAATTTTGCTCGACAACTCGAAATCCATGCACATTTCCTCGACCACAAAAAGAAATTTTTATAGGCAAATCAATGATTTCGAACAACTTTCATTCAAAGGGTTTTTGCTAAATCGGAAGTAGAAGACCACCCGGTGACCAAAGATGACCCAACCCGATGAAAGTTAGCCAAAATCACATCTTGCTCGGTAACTCTAAATCCGTGCACATTTTATGGATCACGAAGGAAAACTTACCAGGTAAATCAATGATTTCGAGCAACTTTCGTTCAATGGGTTTTCGGTAATTCGGAAGTACAGGATCGCCCGGTGACCAAAGATGACACAACGCGGTGAAAGTTAGCCAAAATCGCATTTTGCTCTGTAACTCGAAATCCGTGCACATTTTCACGATCATGAAAGAAATTTTGCCGTGTAAATCAAGGTTTCCGAGCAGCTTTCATTCAATGGGTTTTTGCTAATTCGGAAGTACAAGACCACCCGGTAATTACGGACCAAAAACAAATTTTTTTTATTGAAACATACATTATTCGTGTTAATAAAGACCCACGCAAAATTTCGTCAAAATCCGACTTAATTTGAGGGAGTTATGGACGTTTTTGCAAAAATTATGCATCCGGGGGGAAATCAATGTATGTTCCTGTCACCAAGCTCTTTGTTCAATATGTATATATAGGGGAGGGGTGGGAGTGACGCCCCACAGGCGCCCCGAAGTTGGTCGGGCGACGAGCGACGTCGAGGCTGTTACGACCAAGGGCAAGCCAAGGAGGCAAGGCCATCGGCCAAGCTCACCGGTGATATCCAAGTCGTGATTTGCGTTTGCTTGGTGAAACCAGATCGCGACCAGCCACTGCTCGACGAGATTCTGGCAACCGACCCATTTTCACCGATGAAAAACCTGATCGCGACCAAAATTGCCCCACGTCGTGGTAGTTGCAAAAAATTATGCATCCAATGGGAAATCAATGTCTGTTCCTGTCACCAAGCTCTTTGTGTAATATGTATATATAGGGGAAGGGTGGGAGTGACGCCCCACAGGCGCCCCGAAGTTGTGCGGGCGACCAGCGACGTCGAGGCTGTTACGACCAAGGGCAAGCCAAGGAGGCAAGGCCATCGGCCAAGCTCACCGGTGATATCCAAGTCGTGATTTGCGTTTGCTTGGTGAAACCAGATCGCGACCAGCCACTCCTCGATGAGATTCTCGCAACCGACCCATTTTCACCGATGAAAAACCTGATCGCGACCAAAATTGCCCCACGTCGTGCTAGTTGCAAAAAATTTTGCATCCAATGGGAAATCAATGTCTGTTCCTGTCACCAATCTCTTTGTGCAATATGTATATATAGGGGGACCATGGAGACCGAAGCCACCAGCGAGCATCGAAAAGGCAAGCCCCAAGACCCGTGAAGGAATCCCACCCCCCAACACGTTGCCTTGATTGCTCGAACGACGACCCAAAACTAGCCCTGTTGCCTTGATTGCTCGAACATGTTGCCTTAATTTGTCGAACGATGACCTGATGACTAGCATTGTTGCCTTGATTTGTCGAACGACGGCCTTGAAACTAGCCCTGGTGCCTTGTTTCCTTGAACTTGTTGCCTTGATTTTTTGAATGATGCCCTGATGACTAGCATTGTTGCCTTGATTTGTCGAACGACGACCTTGAAACTAGCCGTGTTGCCTTGTTTCCTTGAACTTGTTGCCTTGATTTTTTGAATGATGACCTGAAAACTAGCCTCTTGGAGAATCGGGGAGCCATCCGCGTTGCCTTGATTGCTCGAATGACGACCCAAAAACTAGCCTTGTTGCCTTGATTCCTCGAACATGTTGCCTTAATTTTGTCGAACGATGACCTGATGACTAGCATTGTTCCCTAGATTTTTTGAACGACGACCTTGAAACTAGCCCTAATGCCTTGAGCTTGTTGCCTTGATTTTTTAAACGATGACCTGAAGACTAGCCTCTTGGAGAACTGGGGAGCTATCCACATTGCCTTGAGCTTGTTGCCTTAATTTTTCGAACGATGACCTGGTGACAAGCCCTGCTGCCTAGATTTGTCGAACGATGGCCTTGAAAGATGCCTCCCCCAACACGTTGCCTTGTTAACTAGTTCCATGTTGCCTTGATTTGTCCAACACGTTGCCTTGATATGTCGAACGATGTCCTGAAAACTAGCCCCGTTCCCTTTATTTCTTGAACGACGACCTGGAAACTAGCCTCGTTACCTTAATTGCTGGAACACGTTGCCTTGTTATCTCTAACGACGACCCGGAAACTTGCATCGTTGCCCTGAATACTTGAACATGTTGCCTTGAAAACATGCCATGATGACCTCAAAACTAGCCTCGCTGCCTTGATTTCTTGAACGATGACCGGAAAACTAGCCACGGTGCCTTGATTTCCCCCGACATCGTGCGCATACTAAAAAATATGCATCCTCGGGGAAATCATTGTCTGTTGCCTTTATTTCTTGAACATGTTGGCTTGATTTTTAGAACGATGACCTGAAACTAGCCTTGCGGCCTTGAATTCTAGGACATGTTGTCTTGATATCTCAAACGGAAGCCTGATTGCTATCCCCATTGCCTTGATGTATATATAGGGGGACCATGGCGACGAAGCCACCATCGAGCACCGACAAGGCAAGCCCAATGAACCGTGAACGAAGCCCACCCCAACATGTTGCCTTGTTTGCTCGAACGACGACGTGAAAACTAGCCTTGTTGCCTTGATTATTCGAACTTGTTGCTTAGATATATTGAACGATGACCTTGAAACTAGGCCTGTTGCCTTTATTGTTGTTGCCTTGATTTTTAGAATGATGACCTGAAAACTAGCCTTGTGGCCTTGGTTTCTAGAACATGATGTCTTGGTATCTCGAATGACGAGCGGAGAGCAATGCCCATTGCCTTTATTTTTCGAACGAATACCTGAAAAACTAGCCATGTTGCCTTGATATCTCGAACCCGATGGCTTGGTTTTTCGAATGAAGGACTTAAAATTTGCCCCGTTGCCTTGATTTCACGAACGATGCTTCGGTTTAAGTAAAATGTTGGCGGCCTTTTTCGGACGACGGCTGAAGGCTGGCGTGTTGCTTTGATCTGACGAACGATGTCCTAAAATCTTCCCTCGTTGCCATGACTTTTAAAACATGTTGTCTTGATTTTCTTAAACAACGACCTTAAAACTATCCCCGACGCCTTGATTTACGGAACGAAGACAAGAAAACTAGCCTTGTTGCCTTGAAACCTCGAACATGTTTCCTTGGTTTTTCGACCGACTAACTGAAAACCAGCACCGTTGCCTAGATTTATGGAACGCCTTTGATTTCTACAACATGTTGTCCGTGTTTCTCGAACGACGACCTGAACGCTTGGATTTTTTATTGAACGACGGCCTGAAAACAAGCCTTGTTGCCTTGATTACTCGAACATGTTGCCTTGAATTATCAAACTACGACCCGAAAACTACCCCCGTAGCCTTTTTATTTCTCGAACGATTCTTTGATTTCTAGAACATGTTGCCTCGTTTTCTCGAAAGACGACCCGAAAGCAAGCCATACGAGGACCTAAAAGCAAGCCATGTGGCCTTTTGATATTTTGAAAACGTTGTCTTTGTTTATCGAATGGCGACCTGAAAAACCGGCCGTGTTACATTGATTCCTTGAACGATGAGCTTAAAACGAGCCACGTTGCCTTGATAAAGGGCCGAGGAAGCAAGACCTCATCCTACAAAACGATACATGCAAGCCAAAGGATCAAACGAAGAACGCCATGACCCATTAACGACCCCGATCTATATGTTAGTTGGCTAAGGTGCATTCTAAATCCCTTATTATTGATGCATTTGAGGGTATGTCGATAGTAGTTGTAAATTACAGATCCAATAGTGCAGTTTGTATCTTGTACGGAAAAATTCTTTCATTTATGAAACCGAAACAAGCATAAGAAAATGCAACAAAATGAACTCCTTAGAAAAGCACCCATGCATTGGGGTTCGAATACAACCAAACACCGTCGAAGTCACTATACACGATGCATGCCCATATTAAATGAGTATATGTTGCTCTTTGGACATTTTTGACGTCTTATGAGAAAACAAAGTATAATTGGTGGCCCTAGTAAGCGCAAGTCATTGGCTTAGGTTGTTATTTGCTTTTATCGGAGGTTGCTGTTGGATTAGGTGTCTAAGCCCATAACTATAATTGGTATGTACTTGAATTGATAGCGGCACAGTCCTTTTGGGTTGCCCTCAACCTAGCGACTGGACAAGGAAATTATGAAAGGAGAGATATTAATTTATAAGATTAATGAATTAATATAAATGATTTATTAATATGTTGAAAGATTAATATATTAATTAGAAATCATTATGTTTAATTAATTGTTAGCCAGAAATTAATCAGAATTGATTTTGGGGTTAAAAGAATTAATTATAAAGTGCAGGGACTAATTTGCAATTAACTGATAGTTGAAGGGAAGGATCCAGAACTCCCTTGGAAGGGGGTGGACGAAAACCCTAGGGAAACCCTAGAGAATTCGTCCAAGGGGTCCAAGATAAGGCCTTGGGTCTTGCTTAGTCCCTAAGCAAAGGATAACTAGGGTTTTCCCTAAACCCTAGTTCCCTCAACTATTTAAGGAGCCTCCTGGCTCACATTTTAGGGTACTCATTCTTTGGAAGAATACCTTGGCCGAAATTGCATACTCACTCCCCTCTCTCTTCTTCTACTTTCCTTCTTGCTAGTCATTGGGTGTGATTCCATTAGAGGCATTACACTTGTGGTGCTAAAGCTTCCAAGAAGATCAAGATCAAGATCAAGGGAATATCAATTGTTTGCTATAACAATTGAAAGGTATGTAAACCCTAAACCCTAGTTTGTTAATTTCGAAATTAGCCTCTCTCCTCTAGGGTTCTTGTTTTGCAATTCAAAGTTGTATGTTCAATAGTTAAAACATAGATCCAAAGTAGGTTGCATGTGAACTTAGGAATTGTTTTCTAGTTTATTTGTTGTACCTAAAACCCATCAGTGGTATCAGAGCCATTGTTGTTTTAAATTGAATTGCTACAATTGTTGAATTGCAAATTAGGGTTTATAGCTATTAAACCCTAAAGGCCAAATTTTCGATTTCTAGGGTTTTGGATCAAAGGGTTTTTTCGAAAAACCCTAGCCTCCAAAGAACCCTAATCGAAATTAGGGTTAGGGTTTTGAAAACCCTAGCCTCCTCCCTTGTAAATTTCGAAATTGCTAGAAGTTTTAGGGTTTCTTGTTTTGGATAATTGTTACTTAATTAGATTAATTGGATAATTATCCTTACCCTAATTTTCGAAATTTAGAGGGATAAGGATTAGGATTAAATTAATTGATTAATTTAATTAGATAATCCTTACAAGACTTAATAATTTGATTAATAGTTAATTAAAAGATAAATATTAAATCTAGTTAATTGGTTTATTTAAATTTAAATTTAATAGTTTGAATTTCGAAATTTATATAAACCTTTGAAGTTTTAAAATGTTTTAAAACACACCCTATATATGTATTATGATTAAAAGTTTAATATTATATATGTATAAGAATATGGTCAGTCAAATCGCTAGTATGCCTCATTCACGAAGCTAATCTATAAGGGGGGTATAAGGAAACTGCCTATAAAATGGTAGTTGAATGGGTGTCCACTCTCACCCACCGCTTCCTTGATTAGTGGAGGGTCGTTAGCAGAACGGATTTGATAGGACAACTACTTCTCATTAAAAGTATAATGATATTAAAGAAAGTACTAGAACATTATTTTCAAAATCCCAAGTCTAGTTACTTTAGGAAAAATGTGAAAAGTATGTTAATCCATGAAATTGCACATTGTGCTTTATTGGTCGTTAGTGGAGCGTGTGTGGTTAACCAGCACACTAAAAGGCACCAATAAAGAGTAGTAATGGGTATCTCATAATTGTCATTTTGATGGAGCGTGTGTGGTTTACCAGCACATCAATAGTTAATGATAAAGACAATGAGGTTACCAAGCACATTTGCATGGTTATTCACATCTTGTTGTGATCCTCGGCATCCCAGTCACAAATAGAAGAGCATAATCTGAGATCAAAACATGCCATTGAATAGTTTCAATGTATCTCAAAAGAATTAGGAATTTCACTTCGTTTGTTTCGTCTAATGGTGGAATTGGTGAATCGTCATTCACCTACCTTTATGAAATTTGCACTTGGATCTCGGCATCCCATTTCTAAGTTGTGAATCTTCATAGTTGGATCCTAACCTTGATATTATATCTTTGGGTTATTTTATTAAGGTATCTTGAAATCTAACTAAAACTTTTTTTCTTTTCAGATGTCTACTCCTGGAAACACTTCTGCTTCGTCCTCCTCCAACCAAAACTTCTCTTTGCTCAATATCTGCTCCAAAGTCGTTATGGATGGCTCAAACTATAACGATTGGATGCGCAACATCAAGATGGCTCTTCGTTTCGAGAACAAAGAATATGTTCTTGAAAAGGAGCTCAAAGAGCTTGATGAGAATGAAGCTACTCCTGAAGATCTTGCTGCCTACAAGAAACATTACGATGATGCTACCAAAGTGGCATGCATCATGGTGGCAACTATGTCCCCAGAACTGCAGAGGTACTATGAGGACTACTGGCCTTTCGAGATGAACAAGGACCTTATGGAAAAGTACCATAAGCGAGCTCGTCAAGAAAAGTTCGAAGTAGTCAAGTCACTCATGGCTTGCAAGATGAAAGATGGGGAGTCGGTTGTGTCACATGTGCAAAGAATGCAACGCTACATAGAGCGTTTGGTCAAGCTCAATATTCACTTTGATGAGGAATTGGCCATTGACATGGTCTTGAACTCACTTTCTGAATGTTATGGTCAGTTTATTCTAACTTACCATTTGAACAATACTGAGCAGACCTTGGCCCAATTGCACAACTTGTTGCAGACAGCTGAGGCAGGGATGAAGGGTAAAAGTATACCCTCCACACCTACGAGTGCCCATGTTTTGGCTATTGGACAGAGAAAGGGTAAAAAGAGGAAAGGTCATCCCAAGCAAAACTGGAAGAGCAAGGCTCAAGCTGGGTCATCTGGTAATGGCCCAAAGGCTAAGCCCAATGGTTCCACTCCCCATGTTTCTAATCCAAAAGAGGCCGTTTGCTTTTACTGCAATCAAAAGGGGCATCGGAAGAGATCTTGCCCACAATATCTGCAAGATATCAAGGATGGCAAAGTGAAGCCATCTTCGGCAGGTATTTACACTATTTCTGCTAATAACTCATTATCTTCTCGTTCATGGATCCTTGATACAGGATGTGGTTTTCATATCTGTTCTGATTTGCAGGGTCTAAAGGAAAGTGAGGAGATAGAGCGAGGAAGGATAAACCTGATCATGGGAAACAGAAAGTCTTCACCAGTAACCAAGATCGGAGTTTATCAGCTTCTGCTTAGTAATGATGTTAGATTAGATTTAATAAATTGTTGCTATTCGTCTGAGATGACGAGAAACATTATTTCATTTCATGCATTGTTCAGACAAGGTTTTACATATTCTTTTAATGATTTGAATGGTTCAATTTCTGTTTATAAGAATGGTGTTTTTATGTTTGAAGCTTTGCCTTGTAATGGTGTGTATGAAACAGTGACTTGTGTTGATAGCCTAGGAAATAGTGTACTTAATATTGACTTGTCTAAAAGTGTAGACAAGGCATGCTTGTGGCATTGTCGTCTTGGACACATTAACAAGAAACGCATAGCCCAACTCCAAAAGGATGGAGTGTTGGAATCATTTGACCTAAAGTCAGATGATATGTGTGAATCTTGTCTTTTGGGAAAGATGACAAAATCACCATTCACAGGGTCTTGTGAAAGAGGTGAAGGTCTATTGGATCTCATACACACAGATGTGTGTGGGCCCTTCAGATCAACTACAAGAGATGCTAATCGATTCTATGTGACTTTCACTGACGATTATAGCAGATATGGATATATCTACTTGATCAAGCATAAGTCAGAAACTTTTGAAAAGTTCAAAGAGTTTAAGCATGAAGTCGAAAATCAATTGGGCAGAAAGATAAAGATACTTAGATCCGATAGAGGCGGGGAGTATCTTAGTATCGAGTTTAACGACTATCTGAAAGAATGTGGGATAGTCTCACAATTGACTCCTCCTAGGACACCACAGTTAAATGGTGTAGCTGAGAGGCGCAATCGAACCTTGTTAGACATGGTTCGTTCTATGATGAGTCGGGCTTCGCTTCCCATTCACTTCTGGGGGTATGCCTTAGAGACAGCCGCCCACATCCTCAATCTTGTCCCTACAAAGAAGGTTGCCAAAACACCTCACGAAATGTGGACAGGGAAAGTTCCCTCGTTAGCACATATTAAAGTCTGAGGTTGTGAAGCTTTCGTAAGACGAGAGACTCACGACAAGCTAGTACCTAGAAGTGAGAAATGTGTTTTCATTGGTTACCCAAAGCAGTCTTTTGGATATTTGTTCTACAGGCCTAGTGAGAACGTGGTCTTTGTAGCACGAAGAGGAGTCTTTCTTGAAAGAGAGTTCATATTCAAAGAGGACAGTGGGAGCACTATTGACCTTGAAGAAATTCAAGAGTCAGCCAATGAAGGAACCTTAGATGACACTAGCACTCAACCAGAGGAAACAGTTCCTGTTGAACCAATCGAAAACTCGTTACCTCTTAGAAGATCCACTAGGGTGAGTGTGCCACCTGAGTTGTATGGTTTTCATATTACTTCAGATGGTGACACATTCATAAGTGACAGAACACTAGTAAACTTAGATGAACCAGTCACTTATAAGGAAGCAATGGCAGGCCCAGAGGCTTCCAGGTGGAAAGAGGCAATGGACAGCGGGATTAAGTCCATGTATGACAACCAAGTTTGGAATTTGGTTGATAGTGCACCAGGTCGTAAGACAGTTGGGTGCAAATGGATCTTCAAGAAGAAGACAGACATGGATGGAAATGTGCACACATTCAAGGCTCGACTGGTTGCAAAAGGTTTCACTCAAACCCCAGGGGTTGACTATGATGAGACCTTCTCACCAGTAGCTAAGATTAAATCTATTAGGATATTGCTCGCCATAGCTGCCTTTCATGATTATGAAATCTGGCAGATGGATGTCAAAACTGCTTTCCTTAATGGGAAGTTGGCTGAAGATGTTTACATGAGTCAGCCAGAGGGTTTTGTTGATGCAAAGTTCCCCAATAGAGTGTGCAAGCTTGAGAAATCCATTTATGGATTGAAACAAGCATCTCGCAGTTGGAATCTTTGCTTCCATGAGAAAGTCAAAGAGTTTGGTTTCTCTAGAAGTGAAGATGAGTTTTGTGTGTATATCAAGGCTAGTGGGAGTATAGTAACTTTTCTGGTGTTGTATGTCGATGACATACTACTCATTGGTAACGACGTTCCAACCTTGAAAGAGGTTAAGTCTTGGCTTGGAAAGTGTTTTGCCATGAAAGACCTTGGAGAAGCTGCCTATATTCTTGGGATTAGAATATTGAGAGATAGAAAGAAGAGACTAATTGGACTTAGTCAGAGCACATACTTGGATAAGGTACTAAAGAGGTTTAGTATGGAAAATTCCAAGAAGGGAGAGCTACCTATCCAGATCAATACCAAATTGAGTAAGACTCAATGCCCGAGTACAGATGTTGAAATAGATGACATGAGTCGTGTACCTTATGCTTCCGCTGTCGGATCGATCATGTACGCTATGACATGTACTCGCCCTGATGTGGCATTTGCTTTGAGCATGGTCAGTCGCTATCAGGGAAACCCAGGTAGAGCTCATTGGATAGCAGTTAAGAATATACTCAAGTATTTGCGAAGGACAAAGGACTGGGTCCTTGTGCTTGGTGGCAGTGATACTTTGAGAGTAGATAGTTACAGTGATGCCAGCTTTCAGACGGATAGAGATAACTTCCGTTCTCAGTCGGGCTGGGTGTTTTTACTGAATGGAGGAGCAGTTACTTGGAAGAGTTCCAAGCAAAATACGGTGGCTGATTCTACTTGTGAATCAGAGTACATAACAGCAAGTGAAGCGTCGAAAGAAGCAGCTTGGTTGAGGAACTTCATCGGGTATCTCGGAGTTGTTCCAACCATCCAGGAGCCTATGGAACTGTTCTGCGATAATGAAGGAGCGGTTGCCTTGACAAAGGAACCGAGAGATCATGGTAAGACCAGACACATCGATAGAAAGTACCATTTCATCAGACATAGAGTTGAAGAAGGTCATCTTATAGTAAAGAGGGTGTCATCTGAAGATAACCCAGCAGATCCCCTCACAAAGGGTCTGAGTAGGGCTAAGCATATTCAGCATGCTCGGAGCATAGGACTGAAAGATGATATTAGTTTTAGTAGTTAGATTAGTTTTATTCTGAAACTTATAACAAAGTAAATGTAATTGACTTTTGGTGATTAAATAATAAAGTATTATTTATAAGTTTGGTTTCTGCCTTTTGTCAATTGTTTATTATTGTGTTTCATTTTTGCATGTTTTACTTCCCAAATAATGAGATTATTCAAACTCCACAGTCACTCATACTTTTGGAAGTAAGTAGTGAATTAAGACTGCCATGAACTGGATTGTAGATTGTCTAAGGATAGACATGGCAATAGAATTGCTGCAACGTTCATGAGTACTCAGAAATTGAGATTTCAGTGCTGGATAAACCCTCGCTCAGAGTATCACTTCATGGAATTCATCACGAGTAATACTGAGACGATAATATCTTATAATCTTGAAACGAAGATATTGTTGGATATAGTGTCTAAGTCCATAACTTTATTTGGTATGTACTTGACCCGACCCGGCATGATCCATTTGGGTTGCATGGCATTGCAATACTTGGATAGACTAAATGAGAGAATAAGGCACTTATGATTATTAATATATTATAAGTTCTAATATATTAATAATAGTATTATTTAATTAGTATTGATCAAGTATTAATCTAGTATTAATTTGGTGATCAAAGTGAGACTAATTAAATATATAGGGTTGATTATGACAATCATCAACTCTTTTATGGTGGATTAATGATCCATGGTTTATGGGTTTGGTTATAACCATATGGAGCTCCATGGATAGTCCATGGGAGTTACAAACCCATGGGTCATCGAAAATCAAGAGTCATGACAATTAAGGGCATTCATGTGTAAACCCTAATTGTGACAACACTATAAAAGAAACCCTATGGCTAGCAAAATCATGACCTAGTAGACCTAGTGTTACTAGAGAGGGCATAAACAATTTTGAGTGCTAGAAGTATTCTCTCAAGTTATTCCAAGTCTTGTGGTGTTGTGTGAAGCATTTGAGGCACAACATTTGGGGTGCTAGGCTCACAAAGTCTTGAAGGAATCCAAGCAACAACAAGGTATGTATTTCTGCTAGAATCTATGTTTTATGTAATCCCCATGCCATGCTAGTTAGGAAATAACCTTGAAAAAGAAATTTGCATGTATATAGAGAAAACATAGATTCAAGGTTATTAGGGTTGCATGTACACTTAGGAAGTGTTAGAATGCTCAAAACCCATCAGTGGTATCAGAGCCTAGGATTGTTTTTTGTATACTTGATGCAAAACTGCTTAAAAATCAAAAATTCTGCACTTTGACGACTGGACTCGCCGAGTCCATGGGGAGGACTCGCCGAGTCCATGAACAAATTCATTCTACTCGCCGAGTAGAATAATGCACTCGGCGAGTAGGAGCGTGCTGGGCAGTTTTTTCGAGTTTTGTTGCTGGAAATGGATTAAGATCATTATCCCAATCTGTTTTGGACTTGTAAAATCTGTTTTTCAAAAGATAATGATTATGTTAACCCATTTTACATGACTTTTATCAATTTTCAAGTATTGTATATGTTTATATGATTTCTTGAGATTGCTTGACATGAATTTGTGTTCTTATGAGTTTTTAGAAGATCATAGGAATTATGTGTAACCACCATGTGTGTTTAATTCATGATCTTAATGGCTATGATGGTGTCCATAACTTGTCCTCAAGTTATGGATAACCAAAAGTCACTTCTTTTAATTGTGATTAAAGAACTAAAGAGGTTTCATAAAATGAAGAGTCTTCATTTTATGAACCATTAAAACTCATAAGTTACAAATTGAAGAGACTTGGAATAGTTTCAAATCTTGCCCTCAAGTTTTGGAATTTGAAAAGTCTTACACTTTAATACTTTAATTCCAAATTAAACCTTAGATTTTTAAAAAGTTTAAAAATCAACACTTATACTATTATTATAATTTTATTATATATATATGTATAAGAATATTTCATTCTTACCGTTAGTAAGCCTCATTCACGAAGCCGGTCTATAAGGGGGGTATAAGGTTGTTGCCTATAAAATGGTGACTTAATGGGTGTCCACTCTCACCCACCGCTTCCTTGATCGGTGGAGGGTCGTTAGCCGAACGGGTAGGATACGACTTTAAATACTTGTTAAAAGTATAATGAATTATAAAGTAACTATACATTATAAATTCCCAATCTTAGTTACTTTAGGAAAATGTGAAATTGGTTCTAGCCCATAAAATTACACTTTGTACCTTACCAAGTCGTTAGTGGAGCGTGTGTGGTTAACCGGCACACTAACATGGACTAGTAAGAGTGGCAAAGGGTAACTTGACTTTATTATAGATCGGTAGAGCGTGTGTGGTTAACCGGCACATCGATTAGGTAATATTGTTGAGGGTACCAAGTCAATTTGTATGGTTATTCACACCTTGTTTGTGATCCTCGGCATCCCAGTCACAAACTTGAGAGGGCACAATCGAGATTCAAACATGCCATTGAAAAGTTCAATGTATCTCAAAAGATCTAGGAGTTTCAAAACCAATAAAACCTAATAATAAAATATTTCGTTCTTATGGTGGAAATTGGTAAATCGTCATTTACCTACCTTCAAATATTTTATAGTATGGATTACGGCATCCCTCTTCCAACTATAAATAGTTTGTTGGATCCTAGCCTTAATATTTCATTTGGGTGAATTATTAAGGATTCCCAATCTAATGAAACTTGTCTTTCTTTCCTTTCAGATGTCTTCCAACAATGCTTCTGGCTCAAACCCAACAGGCTCCTTTTCCCTTATGAACTTGTGTGGTAAAGTCATCTTTGATGGATCCAATTTCAATGAGGGGATCAGAAACATCAGAATGATTACCCGCTATGAGGACAAAGAATATGTCCTCGATAGGGAGCTTAAGGTTGTGAATGAAGCCACTACTACTCCTGAAGAGTTTGCGGAGTTTGTTGCACATGAAAAGGATGCTACTAAAGTAGCATGCATCATGATGGCCACCATGACTCCTGAACTTCAAAAATCCTATGAAGATTTCTACCCCTATGAGATGCACCTGGATCTGATGGAAAGGTACCATCAGAGCGCGCGTCAAGAGAGGTATGAAATCATCTCCTCCATGATAACCACAAGGATGAAGGATGGTGAACCCATCACCGGTCACTTGCAGAAGATGCAAAGGTTCGTTGACCGGTTGTTGAAGATAAATGTTGACTTTCCTGAGGAAATGGCGATTGACATCATTCTCCATTCCTTACCTCCAAGTTATGATCAGTTTCGTATGACTTATCATATGAACAAGGAGGAAGTCACACTTAGCAAACTTCAAGGACTCTTAAGGACAGTTGAAAATGGCCTTAAGGGTAAAGTGGTTGCTACTTCTACTCCTTCAACAGCCCCTGTTCTGGCTATTGGGCAGGGAAAGGGTAAGAAGAGGATAAACCCTTCAAAGGGTACCAAGGGTAAGACTCTTGATGGTTCCTCTTCAAGTGGGACAAAGAAAGGTCCCATTACTCCTTCTTCAAACCCAAAGGAAGCACAGTGCTTCTATTGCTAGGATAAGGGACACTTCAAGCGAAGCTGCCCTAAATATCTGCAAGATGTAAAGGATGGGAAGGTTAAACCCACCCATGCAGGTATTTACACAATATTGTCTAATAACTCATCTAATGCTAATTCTTGGGTGCTTGATACAGGTTGTGGTATTCACATTTGTACTAATTTTCAGGCACTAAGAAGAAATGAGCAAGTAGAGCACGGGAAGATAAACTTAGTCATGGGCAACAGGAAAGCATCACCTGTTACCAAGATAGGAGTTTATTCTTTATTGCTTAATAATGGGTTAATGTTAGATTTGAATAAGTGTTGTTACTCGCCCGAAATGGCGAGAAATATTATTTCTTTTCATGGCTTGTACAAACAAGGTTTTTCATTTTCATTTGATAATAAAAATGGTGCTATTAATGTTTATTACAATGATGTATTTTTCTTTAAAGCATTACCTTGTGATGGTGTATATGAAGCCGTGAATGTTGTAGACAATCTAGGAAATAATGTGTTGTATATTGATTCTTCAGATAGCTTGGATAAAGCATCCTTGTGGCATTGTCGTCTTGGACATGTTAACAAGAAGCGCATAGGCCAACTCCAAAAGGCTGGAGTCTTGGAATCATTTGACCTCAAGTCAGATGATAGTTGCGAGTCTTGTTTACTTGGAAAAATGACAAAGTCACCCTTCACAGGTATTTGTGATAGGGGTGAAGGTTTGTTGGACCTTGTACACACGGATGTGTGTGGGCCCTTCAGAGTTGCTACAAGGGATGCTAATCGCTATTATGTGACTTTCACTGATGATTACAGTAGATATGGATATATTTACTTACTCAAGCATAAGTCAGAAACCTTTGAAAAGTTCAAAGAGTTAAAGCAGGAAGTGGAGAATCAATTGGGCAGGAACATCAAGATGCTCCGATTCCATCGGGGAGGAGAGTATCTTAGCATTGAGTTCCTTGACTATCTTAAGGAATGTGGGATTGTCTCACAATTGACACCTCCCAGAACACCACAGTTGAATGGTGTAGCTGAGAGGCGCAATCGAACCTTGTTGGATATGGTTCGTTCCATGATGAGTCGAGCTTCGTTACCAATCTCTTTCTGGGGGTATGCCTTAGAGACTGCCGCCCATATCCTTAATCTAGTCCCTACTAAAAAGGTTGCCAAAACACCTCACGAGATGTGGACTGGGAAAGTTACCAATTTGGACCACATCAAGATTTGGGGTTGTGAAGCTTTCGTGAGGCGTGAGACTCATGATAAGCTTGAACCTCGAAGTGAGAGGTGTATTTTCATCGGCTACCCACAGAGATCCTTTGGTTACCTCTTCTACAGACCCAGTGATAATGTGGTCTTTGTAGCAAGAAGAGGAGTCTTTCGTGAGAGAGAATTCATAAGCCAAGGGGACAGTGGGAGGCAAATTGACCTTGAAGAGCTTCAAGAGTCAAGTGGTGAAGGAACCTCAAATGCTATCGACCAACCAGAGGAGGAAACTCCTGTTGATCCGATAGATTAGTCTGTACCTCCAAGACGTTCCACTAGGGTGAGGAACACACCTGATTTTTATTATGGTTATCACATCACCACTGAAGGTGATACATTTATTAGTGATAGTACACTAATAGATTTGGATGAACCTAATAATTACAGGGAAGCCATGGCAGGCCCTGAGTCTGCTAAATGGAAGGAGGCTATGGACAGCGAGATTCAGTCCATGTATGACAATCAAGTTTGGAACTTGGTTGACAATGTACCAGGTCGTAAGACAGTTGGGTGCAAATGGATCTTCAAGAAGAAGACCGACATGGATGGGAAGGTACATACTTACAAAGCGCGACTGGTTGCGAAGGGCTTTACTCAAACTCCGGGAGTTGACTATGATGAGACCTTCTCACCAGTAGCTAAGATTAAGTCTATTAGAGTATTGTTAGCCATAGCTGCATTTCATGATTATGAAATATGGCAAATGGATGTCAAAACCGCTTTCCTTAATGGAAAGTTGGCTGAGGATGTTTACATGGCTCAACCAGAGGGTTTTATCGATACAAGATACCCTAATAGAGTGTGTAAGCTTGATAAATCCATTTATGGATTGAAACAAGCATCTCGCAGATGGAATCTTTGTTTTGATGAGAAAGTCAAAGAGTTTGGCTTTTCTAGGAGTGAGGATGAGTCTTGTGTGTATGTCAGAGCTAGTGGGAGCATAGTTAGCTTCTTGGTGTTGTATGTGGATGACATACTTCTCATAGGAAACGACGTCCCAACCTTGCAGGAGGTTAAGTCCTGTCTTGGGAAGTGTTTCGCTATGAAGGACCTTGGGGAAGCTGCCTATATCCTAGGGATAAGGATATTAAGAGATAGGAGTAAGAGACTAATTGGACTTAGTCAAAGTACTTATGTGGATAAGGTACTGAAGAGGTTCAGTATGCAAGATTCCAAGAAAGGAGAATTACCAATCCAGAGTAATGCCAAGCTGAGTAAAACTCAGAGTCCGAGTACAGAGGCTGAGATAGCTGAAATGAGTCATATACCATATGCTTCCGTTGTGGGCTCGATCATGTATGCTATGACTTGTACTCGCCCTGATGTGGCCTTTGCTTTGAGCATGGTCAGTAGATATCAAGGGAACCCTGGCAAGGCACACTGGACAGCGGTAAAGAACATTCTCAAGTATCTGCGAAGGACTAAGGATTGGGTCCTTACCCTCGGAGGCAGTGATGACTTGAGAATGGAAGGATATAGCGATGCTAGCTTCCAGACTGATAGGGATAATTTCCGCTCTCAGTCAGGCTGGGTCTTTATCCTAAATGGAGGGGCAATTACTTGGAAAAGTTCCAAGCAGGAGACAGTAGCTGATTCTACTTGTGAATCAGAGTACATAGCAGCAAGTGAAGCAGCTAAGGAGGCGATATGGCTAAAGAACTTCATCGGAGACCTTGGAGTTGTACCAGCTATAAAAGAGCCAATGGAAATTTTCTGTGACAGCGAAAGTGCGGTTGCTTTGGCTAAGGAACCGAGAGATCACGGGAGATCTAGGCACATTGACAGAAAATACCATTTCATCAGACATCGAATAGAAGAAGGACTCCTCGTGGCTAAGAGGGTATCATCATATGAGAACCCGGCAGATCCCCTCACGAAGGGACTGAGCAGGGTTAAGCATTTACAGCATGCGAGGCGCATTGGGCTGAAGGATGATACTAGTTTCAATAATTAGATTCCTGAAACTTGTAAAATGTAATTAACATTTGATGATAAATAAAAGTTGTTATTTATTTATGAGTAAGGTGTTATTATCTTGTGTTGATTGTTTACTATGTTTCAATTTTGCATGTTTTTACTTCCAGAATAATTATGTTATTATTCAAACCATCCACAGTCAGTCAAACTGTGGAAGTAAGTATTGATTTAAGACTGTCATGAATTTGGCTTGTATGATTTGTCTAAAAGTGCTTTGGACAATGCAATGGTTGCTACAACATTCATGAGTACTCATAAGGGCTGAGTATTGGATCCAACCCACGCTCACTTGCATCACTTCATGGAATTTATCTCGAGTGATCGTGAGACGGTAATATCATATAAATCTTCAAACCTAGAGATATGAGTTGTTGACTATGAGTTGGTTATTCATTGATTGTACGAAAACGCATTGGTAACTCGATGTTATAAAACGTGCCTTTGTGAGTAATTCAACAAGTAGTTAGTACAAGCATATCAGTCGAAGTTTATCTGTTCCTTCTAGAAATAGAAGCGATATCTGGGCCCCTCGATGATTTGGTTTTGACCTATGTACCGGGCCCGGTCAGAACCTAATTGATGTGTTCAATTTAGTTCTATGTCGAAACAAATCAGAGATCGAGAAACAAATGCTGGACAATAAGTAAGACCATGTTCCATGTGTTTGTCCGGCTGATATCATGAAAACAGAGGATTATATGATCACTCATCTTAAATGGCGTACCATCATCATCTCAGTTCCGAGAGACTTTAAAAGAGCTACGATTGCTAGTCGGATTTTGAAGTCATATTTGCAAATATAGTTATTAGACTTATCCAAGTGGGAGACTGTTGGATATAGTGTCTAAGTCCATAACTTTATTTGGTATGTACTTGACCCGACCCGGCATGGTCCATTTGGGTTGCATGGCATTGCAATACTTGGATAGACTAAATGAGAGAATAAGGCACTTATGATTATTAATATATTATAAGTTCTAATATATTAATAATAGTATTATTTAATTAGTATTGATCAAGTATTAATCTAGTATTAATTTGGTGATCAAAATGAGACTAATTAAATATATAGGGTTGATTATGACAATCATCAACTCTTTTATGGTGGATTAATGATCCATGGTTTATAGGTTTGGTTATAACCATATGGAGCTCCATGGATAGTCCATGGGAGTTACAAACCCATGGGTCATCGGAAATCAAGAGTCATGACAATTAAGGGCATTCATGTGTAAACCCTAATTGTGACAACACTATAAAAGAAACCCTATGGCTAGCAAAATCATGACCTAGTAGACCTAGTGTTACTAGAGAGGGCATAACCGATTTTGAGTTCTAGAAGTATTCTCTCAAGTTATTCCAAGTCTTGTGGTGTTGTGTGAAGCATTTGAGGCACAACATTTGGGGTGCTAGGCTCACAAAGTCTTGAAGGAATCCAAGCAACAACAAGGTATGTATTTCTGCTAGAATATATGTTTTATGTAATCCCCATGCCATGCTAGTTAGGAAATAACCTTGAAAAAGAAATTTGCATGTATATAGAGAAAACATAGATTCAAGGTTATTAGGGTTGCATGTACACTTAGGAAGTGTTAGAATGCTCAAAACCCATCAGATACATGAGTTGTAATTTACAAGTCGGTCATGCATTGGTGATACGAAAACGCATCAGTAACTTGGTGTTATAAAACGTATTGTCATGCATAATTTGATGAGTAAAAGATACAAGCATATGAGTCAACGTTTATTCGTTCCTTTTGCCCTAACCGGAAAAGCGATATCTGTGGGCCCCTCGATGATTTGGTGTTGACTTATGTGCTGGGCCCAGCCAAGACTAAATTGATGTGTTCGATTAGAAGTCCTTCATCATCACAAATCAGAAATCGGGAAGCATAGATTCTGGACAAAGAGATTGATTACATTCCATGTCTAATGTCTAGGGATATCTTGCAGAACGAAGGATTATATGATCACTTATCTTAGGACACGTAACTGATTGGGTCAGAGTTCAGCAACAGCTTTTTGGAAGCTACAATTTGCTGGTCAAATTTAGAAGGCATACTAGCAATTATAGTTACAGACTTATCCAAGTGGGAGACTGTTGGATTAGGTGTCTAAGCCCATAACTATAATTGGTATGTACTTGAATTGATAGCGGCACAGTCCTTTTGGGTTGCCCTCAACCTAGCGACTGGACAAGGAAATTATGAAAGGAGAGATATTAATTTATAAGATTAATGAATTAATATAAATGATTTATTAATATGTTGAAAGATTAATATATTAATTAGAAATCATTATGTTTAATTAATTGTTAGCCAGAAATTAATCAGAATTGATTTTGGGGTTAAAAGGATTAATTATAAAGTGTAGGGACTAGTTTGCAATTAACTGATAGTTGAAGGGAAGGATCCAGAACTCCCTTGGAAGGGGGTGGACGAAAACCCTAGGGGAAACCCTAGAGAATTCGTCCAAGGGGTCCAAGATAAGGCCTTGGGTCTTGCTTAGGCCCTAAGCAAAGGATAACTAGGGTTTTCCCTAAACCCTAGTTCCCTCAACTATTTAAGGAGCCTCCTGGCTCACATTTTAGGGTACTCATTCTTTGGAAGAATACCTTGGCCGAAATTGCATACTCCCTCCCCTCTCTCTTCTTCTACTTTCCTTCTTGCTAGTCATTGGGTGTGATTCCATTAGAGGCATTACACTTGTGGTGCTAAAGCTTCCAAGAAGATCAAGATCAAGATCAAGGGAATATCAATTGTTTGCTATAACAATTGAAAGGTATGTAAACCCTAAACCCTAGTTTGTTAATTTCGAAATTAGCCTCTCTCCTCTAGGGTTCTTGTTTTGCAATTCAAAGTTGTATGTTCAATAGTTAAAACATAGATCCAAAGTAGGTTGCATGTGAACTTAGGAATTGTTTTCTAGTTTATTTGTTGTACCTAAAACCCATCAGTTGCGTCACCGTTGTTGGTGAATTACGGCCCGGTCACCGGGTTTTATTATTGTAAGGTCCTTTATCCTTGTCCAATTCGTGCCAAACCGACTTCATTTTGGCGAGTTATAGAGAATTATAGCATCTGGGATTTTTCGACTCGGCCAAGACTAGATACGGTCAAGATTAACCGGTGATCAGATGACCCAACCCCATGAAACCTGGCCAAAATCAAATTTTGCTCGACAACTCGAAATCCATGCACATTTCCTCGACCACGAAAGAAATTTTTCTAGGCAAATCAATGATTTCGAACAACTTTCATTCAATGGGTTTTTGCTAAATCGGAAGTACAAGACCACCCGGTGACCAAAGATGACCCAACCCGATGAAAGTTAGCCAAAATCACATCTTGCTCGGTAACTCAAAATCCGTGCACATTTTATGGATCACGAAGGAAAACTTACTAGGTAAATCAATGATTTCGAGCAACTTTCGTTCAATGGGTTTTCGGTAATTCGGAAGTACAGGATCGCCCGGTGACCAAAGATGACATAATGCGGTGAAAGTTAGCCAAAATCGCATTTTGCTCGGTAACTCGAAATCCGTGCACATTTTCTCGATCATGAAAGAAATTTTTCTGTGTAAATCAAGGTTTCCGAGCAGCTTTCATTCAATGGGTTTTTGCTAATTCGGAAGTAAAAGACCACCCGGTGACCAATGACGACCCAACCCAACCCGATGAAAGTTAGCCAAAATCACATCTTGATCGGTAACTCGATATCCGTGCACATTTTCTCGATCACGAAAGAAAATTTACCAGGTAAATCAATGACTTCGAGCAACTTTCATTGAATGGGTTTTTGCCAATTCGAAAGTTAAAGTTCGGTAGTGTGTGTGTACAAGTGTCGAAGTTGCGGTCCCCGGGTAATTACGGACCAAAAACAAATTTTTTTTTATTGAAACATACATTATTCGTGTTAATAAAGAGCCACGCAAAATTTCGTCAAAATCCGACTTAATTTGAGGGAGTTATGGACGTTTTTGCAAAAATTATGCATCCTGGGGGAAATCAATGTCTGTTCCTGTCACCAAGCTCTCTGTGCAATATGTATATATAGGGGAGGGGTGGGAGTGACGCCCCACAGGCGCCCCGAAGCTGGGCAGGAGACCAGCGACGTCGAGGCTGTTACGACCAAGGGCAAGCCAAGGAGGCAAGGCCATCGGCCAAGCTCACCGGTGATATCCAAGTCGTGATTTGCGTTTGCTTGGTGAAACCAGATCGCGACCAGCCACTCCTCGACGAGATTCTCGCAACCGACCCATTTTCACCGATGAAAAACCTGATCGCGACCAAAATTGCCCCACGTCGTGCTAGTTGCAAAAAATTATGCATCCAATGGGAAATCAATGTATATTCCTGTCACCAAGCTCTTTGTGCAATATGTATATATAGGGGGGACCATGGAGACCGAAGCCACCAGCGAGCATCGAAAAGGCAAGCCCCAAGACCCGTGAAGGAATCCCACCCCCCAACACGTTGCCTTGATTTCTCGAACGACGACCCAAAAACTAGCCCTGTTGCCTTGATTCCTCGAACATGTTGCCTTAATTTGTCGAACGATGACCTGATGACTAGCATTGTTGCCTTGATTTGTCGAACGACGGCCTTGAAACTAGCCCTGTTGCCTTGTTTCCTTGAACTTGTTGCCTTGATTTTTTGAATGATGCCCTGATGACTAGCATTGTTGCCTTGATTTGTCGAACGACGACCTTGAAACTAGCCGTGTTGCCTTGTTTCCTTGAACTTGTTGCCTTGATTTTTTGAATGATGACCTGAAAACTAGCCTCTTGGAGAATCGGGGAGCCATCCGCGTTGCCTTGATTGCTCGAATGACGACCCAAAAGCTAGCCTTGTTGCCTTGATTCCTCGAACATGTTGCCTTAATTTTGTCGAACGATGACCTGATGACTAGCATTGTTCCCTAGATTTTTTGAACGACGACCTTGAAACTAGCCCTATTACCTTGAGCTTGTTGCCTTGATTTTTTTGAACGATGACCTGAAGACTAGCCTCTTGGAGAACTGGGGAGCTATCCACATTGCCTTGAGGTATATATTGGGGGGACCATAGAGACGAAGAAACCACCGAGCACCGATAAGGCAAGCCCCAAGACCCATGAAAGAAGCCCACCCCCAACATGTTACCTTGGTTGCTCGAACGACGACCGGAAAACATGCCATGTTGCCTTGATTACTCGAACTTGTTGCATTAATTTTTCGAACGATGACCTGGTGACAAGCCCTGCTGCCTAGATTTGTCGAACGATGGCCTTGAAAGATGCCTCCCCCAACACGTTGCCTTGTTAACTAGTTCCATGTTGCCTTGATTTGTCCAACACGTTGCCTTGATATGTCGAACGATGTCCTGAAAACTAGCCCCGTTCCCTTTATTTCTTGAACGACGACCTGGAAACTAGCCTCGTTACCTTGATTGCTGGAACACGTTGCCTTGTTATCTCTAACGACGACCCGGAAACTTGCATCGTTGCCCTGAATACTGGAACATGTTGCCTTGAAAGCATGCCATGATGACCTCAAAACTAGCCTCGCTGCCTTGATTTCTTGAACGATGACCGGAAAACTAGCCACGGTGCCCTGATTCCCCCCGACGTCGTGCGCATACTAAAAAATATGCATCCTCGGGGAAATCAGTGTCTGTTGCCTTGATTTCTTGAACATGTTGGCTTGATTTTTAGAACGATGACCTGAAAACTAGCCTTGTGGCCTTGAATTCTAGGACATGTTGTCTTGATATCTCAAACGGAAGCCTGATTGCTATCCCCATTGGCTTGATGTACATATAGGGGGACCATGGCGACGAAGCCACCATCGAGCACCGACAAGGCAAGCCCAATGAACCGTGAACGAAGCCCACCCCAACATGTTGCCTTGTTTACTCGAACGACGACGTGAAAACTAGCCTTGTTGCCTTGATTATTCGAACTTGTTGCTTAGATATATTGAACGATGACCTTGAAACTAGGCATGTTGCCTTTATTGTTGTTGCCTTGATTTTTAGAATGATGACCTGAAAACTAGCCTTGTGGCCTTGGTTTCTAGAACATGATGTCTTGGTATCTCGAATGACGAGCGGAGAGCAATGCCCATTGCCTTGATTTTTCGAACGAAGACCTGAAAAGCAAGCCATGTTGCCTTGATATCTCGAACCCGATGGCTTGGTTTTTTGAATGAAGGACTTAAAATTTGCCCCGTTGCCTTGATTTCACGAATGATGCTTCGGTTTAAGTAAAATGTTGGCGGCCTTTTTCGGACGACGGCTGAAAGCTGGCGTGTTGCCTTGATCTGACGAACGGTGTCCTAAAATCTTCCCTCGTTGCCATGACTTTTAAAACATGTTGTCTTGATTTTCTTAAACAACAACCTTAAAACTATCCCCGATGCCTTGATTTACGGAACGAAGACAAGAAAACTAGCCTTGTTGCCTTGAAACCTCGAACATGTTTCCTTGGTTTTTCGACCGACTAACTGAAAACCAGCACCGTTGCCTAGATTTATGGAACGCCTTTGATTTCTACAACATGTTGTCCGTGTTTCTCGAACGACGACCTGAACGCTTGGATTTTTTATTGAACGACGGCCTGAAAACAAGCCTTGTTGCCTTGATTACTCGAACATGTTGCCTTGAATTATCAAACTACTGTTGGATTAGTGTCTAACTCCATAACTATAATTGGTATGTACTTGACCAGACTCGGCATGGTCCATTTGGGTTGCATGGCATCAGAACATTTGGATAGACCGTTTATGAGGAAAAGACATTTTGTGACATATTAATATATTATAAGTTCTAATATATTAATATGAAATCATGTTATTTAATTAGTATTGATCAAGAATTAATTTGGACTTAATTTAGTGATCAAAAGGAGACTAGTTAAATATATGGGGATTGATTGTGTAAATCATTCATTCTTATATATGTGGGCTTATGATCCAAGATTCCTTTATGTTGGGTTTAACCCATGTGGTGATCCATGGATACTCCATGGAGGTTAAAACCCATGGAGCATAAGGAATGGGTAAAGTCATGAGTTACATGGTGTAACCCTAATAGCCACACTATATAAGAACCCATTTAGTTCAAGAAATTGGCACTAATGATACATACTTTGAGGGCTAGCCAATTTGAACATGTATGTCTTCTTCTCATGGTTATTCCAAGAGTTCATGATGTTGTGTGAACCATTTGAGGTGTCACACTTGGGGCACTAGGCTCTCAAGCTTCATGGAGTCAAGCAACAACAACAAGGTATGTATTCTATCTATTTTATTATTCTAGTATCAATGTTTTGGTATGCTAGTTAGGATAATACCTTGGATAATCATATTTGCATGTATAATAGAGAAAACATAGATCCAAGGTATTTAGGGTTGCATGTACACTTAGGAGTGTTAGAATGCTCAAAACCCAACAGTGGTATCAGAGCCTAGGCTTGTTTTCAATTATACTTGATGCAAATTGCTGAAAAATGCTGAAAAAGTCGAATTTCGGGCATTCTGGGCACTGTACTCGCTGAGTCCACTGATGAACTCGCCGAGTACATGAAGAAAATCATCCTACTCGGTGAGTAGGTTGATACACTCGACGAGTAGGAGCCCTAGACAGCATATTTTCGAGGTTTTTGGCTAGAAATGGACTAGGAACATTATCCTAAGCTGTTTTTGGACTTATAAACTTGTTTTTGATGTGGTAATGTTCATGCTAATCCAATTTCAAAGATAATTGTCAATAGATTCATGTTTTGTATTAGTTTAGTGATTAGGCTAATTACATGAAAAAGTTTAATTTGAATTATCTTGTACTTATGAGTTACTTAGATTAATAGAAAAGTTAATTGATTATGTGTTTTCAATCCATTTTAATCTAAGAGTTGATTCTAAAATGTGTTTTTGTAACTTGTCCTCAAGTTATATGAAAAGTCACATTTAAGTTTCATAAAACTCATAAAAGTTGGCAATGGTTACAAAAAATGAAGAGTCTTGTCCTCAAGTTATGGAGGTTCAAGAGTCACTTCATTAAGTAATAAAATGTGTAACCTTAATTAATTCCATAAGTTATAAAATAAAGAAAAGTTACATTCTTTTATTAGTTTAAAGTCTTCCATAACTTGTCCTCAAGTTATGGAACTTGAAGAGTTTTTTAATTAAAACTAATTTAAACACATAAGTTATGGAATTAATTAGTTTTGAATAGTTTCCAAACTTGCCCTCAAGTTTTGGAATTTGAAAAGTTTCACTTATGAATACTTTAACTCCAAGTTAGCCCTTAGAATTTTAAAAGTTAAAATTCAACCCTTATACTATTATTATAATTTTAATTATATAGATATGTATAAGATAAAGTCAATCTTACCGTTAGTAGGCCTTATTCACGAAGCCGGTCTATAAGGGGGGTATAAGGTTACTGCCTATAAAATGGCAGTTTAATGGGTGTCCACGAAGCCGGTCTATAAGGGTCGTTAGCCGAACGGGTAGGACAAAGACTATAATTCTCCCTTCATTAAAAGTATTAATGATAAATACTAAGTAACTAAACATTTATAAATTCCCAATCTTAGTTACTTAGGAAAATGTGAATTTGGTGCTAGCCCATAAAATTACACTTTGTACCTTACCAAGTCGTTAGTGGAGCGTGTGTGGTTAACCGGCACACTAACATGGACTAGTAAGAGTGGCAAAGGGTAACTTAACTTTATTATAGATCGGTGGAGCGTGTGTGGTTAACCGGCACATCGATTAGGTAATATTGTTGAGGGTACCAAGTCAATTTGTATGGTTATTCACACCTTGTTTGTGATCCTCGGCATCGCAGTCACAAACTTGAGAGGGCACAATCGAGATTCAAACATGCCATTGAAAGTTCAATGTATCTCAAAAGATCTAGGAGTTTCAAATCCAATTAAAACTTAATTATATTTCGTTTTTCATGGTGGAAATTGGTAAATCGTCATTTACCTACCTTCAACTATTTTATAACTTGGATTACGGCATCCCTCTTCCAGTTATAAATAGGTTGTTGGGTCCTAGCCTTAATATTTCAGATTGGGTGTTATATTAAGGACTTTAAATCAACTATCTTGAATATCTCCCAAAAGATGATCTTCCCAAATCTCTTGAAACAAGCTTTCCTAAATGAAGATGATGTCCCATGGAAATCATACTTCTTTCACCTCCTCTAATTATTCTCCCTAACCCACAAGTTCCTGAAAAGATTAAGGTCACTCAAGCCCTATTGGCAAGCAAAGGTCTATGTGTGATCACATCTTGGAGATGTAGTCAGATATTGACAAGCCGGGAGAGTTGGGTGTCAAAGTCTTGAGAAAGTTGGTGACTCAACTATTTTCTAAGTCACATAGTGAGTTCCTTTGGGACTCCTATGAAACAGACTATGACAAGACCCTTAATGATCTTATCTATTTGCTAAGATCAACTTCCTAAAACTTTATGGACATTGACAATGATGACATTGGATATCCAGTAAAGCTCTCTCTTCCTAATGGAAAGGGATCGGCCATAGTCAACTCGGTTGACCAAATGGTAAAGAGAAAGGCTAAGTCTGAGATAGTCCCATTATCAAGGGTCCATCGCCAAAGAAAGGGGCATTGGTTGCGAAGCTGCCAAATTTACCTAAGGATATTAAAGTCAATAAGTTTGACTCTACTTCGGGTAAAGTCCACTATCTAACTCTGCTAAGTTTCTATTCTGAGATTCTTGATACATGATGTGACTGGGTCACATGTTGATGTTTTAAGAATCAAAGAAAAGGTGAAGAAACTTAAAGAAAGAATATGCTGAATCTGATGGCATAGATGGATTTCTATCGCATAGTTTGAAGATCGGATTCTTGAGCTACTTCTTAAGAGTTATGATATATTGCTTAGGAATAAATAACAACAAAGTTTTCATGTGCTTTTGCATTGTAAGGATAGTTTTTCCGCAAAGTTTTAAAATAAAAGGAAAAAAATGTTTTTGATTTTATTTATTTTAAAATATCCTTACAATGGCATTTGTGAAAATTTTTGTTGCTTATAAGATTCCATTAAGAGCAAGAGTGGAAATATGAATTTGATTCTTTCATTTGTGGTAGTGTCTAAATTTACCAAATAAGGAAAGATTCTCATCACCTAAGTTTCAATTGGACCGAAACTTGGAATCATGCAATTTGTAGAGCATGATGAATGAGAACCTTCAAGCATTGGAAAAATTAAGACTAACCACTTGTTCACATGGATGTGTGAGTCAAGTAACGGACTAAGGGATCGAGTACACATTCTTGTGCACTGATTAAGTCCACCACAAAAGATCGATAAGACTATTCGTCATGGTTTACTAAAGTTTAGTAAATATGGTTATACTTACAAGCTTAAGTGTAATTCTGAGACATTGGAAAAGGTTTCAATGTATGGCAGAGCGAATAAGAAGAATCAACTTAGGCAGAAAGATAAAAGTTTCTCAAATCTGAAAAGATGGGAGAGTACTTTAGTATCATGTTATATAATCATCTTAATGATTAAGAGACCTTATCACAATTCATCCTCTAAGTGCATTCTGGTAGCTAAGAAGAGGAGCTGTGAATTGTTGAAGTGGTTAAATCAAGAAGATGATTTGTACTTCGTTCCAAAAACAATTCTTAGAGTTATACTCTAAGATTGTAACTTGAGTGACATGTCTTAAAGAAGGTTTAAAAACACTTGTCAAATGTAAGAGTAGAAGGTTCTACTCTTGTACATTTGAAATTGGTAAGTTGTGATGTTTTGGATAAAACAAAGACCAACTAAGGCCAATTGTGTGAAGTGTTTGTCTTGATTAGAATCCACACTATCTCTTGAATATCTGACAAGAAAGTCTTATATGTCAAGAGGACAGTGAGAGTCTTAAAGGTCTTGAAAGTCTCAAGAACTAATCAAGAATAAAACCTGAAGTTATTCACTAGCACACGACTTGAGGTTTATAACCTATCGTGTCGACATGTCTGTGCCTATTCAAGTTGGCTTTGCATAGGAGTTCTGAGAGTTCTCAATTGGTTGCACATCTACTTGGAAGCAATGGCAGGCCCTTGAGCTGCCAAATGGCAAGAATTTAAGATTGCACAAGTTTAATCCATATAAGTGTGGATTTGTCAGTAACCTTGTCTTGTGATTATGGTTTTGACAAAATTCATATGGATAGGAACTCATACACCATAAAATCTAAGTGTCATAAGGTTTCTCTCCGATTCATGAAAATGATGGTGAGGAAACACTTTCACTAAGTAGATTTTAGCTAGATAGCAATTGTGATATTTGCATTCTCAAAGTCGTTAGTGGAGCGTGTGTGGTTAACCGGCACACTAACATGGACTTGTGAGAAGTCGTAAAGGTCTAAACAATCGAGACTATGATTACGGCATCCCTTTTCATAGTTCTTAAAATTGTTTAGACACACCTGTGAGCTATCTAAGATAAGGTGTATGATATAGATAAAGTTTTATCAAAGCAATCTAGTATCAGAAATCTGAACTTTGGTAAGAAAGTCAATAAAGTATTGATTTCTAGAAGTCCAGCTGATTTCTGATTACATGTCAAAGCTAGTGGGAGCATGAGTGTTATGCTAATAATCATCATGTTAGTGGGAGCATGATAATTATGATAAAGATTGCAAGTTAGCAATGTTAATTATAGAAAACAAAAATTTCAATTCGTGAGGCTGTAGGGGTTGAAAAAGTTGTTTTGCTATAATTAAGGGAGAGAAAATTATACTTCATTTCAATTCTAAAAGCTTAGATTGAGGTTTTAAGTCGTATTTAGTCAAGGATATATATATGAATTTCATGTTGGAATGACTCAACATAAGGAAATTCTATATATGGGTCCATTATTTGCGTTCTAAAATTCGATTATGATTACGGCATCCCTTTTCATAATCTGAATTATGAGAACTTGGCAAATAGAAATGAAAATGTTATAGCAAAAGACTGGTTTAGTCTTTATGTGAGACATCATGACTCGAGTCCCATATGCTTCGGATATAGGATCGATTACATGTGCTATATTTATCCTTTCTAAAATTTTCCAAATGCCTGGGGCATTAAGAAGGGAAAAGGTCTAGAACTGGATATGACTAAAAGGATTAAGCAATTGTCGAGGACAATCTAAGGTTTACCAAAGATTGGTTGCTCGAGGACAGTTGGAAGTATAGTGTTAATTCTGGAAGGACCATATTGACATAATCTGTAAGGAGGCAACTCTTGTTCAGAAGTGATAGTCAAAATGGAATATGGAAATGTTTCAAAGTTGGAAATTATTCAATCTGTGTAAGATTAAGAAACTTAATGCAAGAAGGATGTTTCCAAGGAGTTGATCTCCTTGGAATGCTCTGTAATGTTTGTTGTCAAGTCCTTGTGACTCTGTGCATAATCATTACAGGAGGATCAATGCATATAAGTTTAGAATCTAACAGATTTCAGTAAATGGCATGAATTTGGAATTCTTGCATTTACAGTAAGGATTTGGGACTGTGAAAGAGGATCATTGGAGTTATGTTCAATTGATCTAATTCACAAAGTGAAGATCATAGACAAACATAGTATGCATACTTGGTGTATGGCATGACTAGTGTTTAGAAAACATAGTGTACATGCTTGGAGCATGGGACAACTATTGTTTTAAATTCAAGAATAAAGTTGATAGCTGAAACAGTATACAATGAATAATGTGTAATCATATGGTGATAAATAAAAGGTGTTTTATTTATGTTCATAGGTCTTGATACCATATTAGATTCTATTATTATTGTGTTTCATTTTGCATGTTTTGACTTCCAGAATAACTAGGTCGTTCTTCCTGATTGACTAAGTTATTCAAACTATCCACAGTCGGTCATATGTTGGAAGTAGATATGAATCAAGACTGTCATGGGTTGGCTTGTAGAGGTCTAAGATGTTGGACAAGGGGCTACAACACTCATAAGTGCTCATAAGTTCTGAGTATTGGATTCAACCCGCGCTCATTGGAATCACTTCATGGATTTTATCACGAGAGATCATGAGACGATAATATCTTATATTCTTCAAACCTAGAGATATGAGTTGTTACTATGAGTTGGTTGTACATTGATTGCACGAAATCGCATTCGGTAACTCGGTGTTATAAAACATGCCTTTGTGTATGATTCAACAAGTAGTAGAACAAGCCATATGAGTCGAAGTTTATCCATTCCTTTTACCTTCGGGATAAAAGCGATATCTGTGGGCCCCTCGATGATTTGGTGATGACAAATGTAAGTGCTCGGCCGGGCCTGGACTGATTTGATTTGATTTGTTCAATTAGTCAGTCGTCATAAATCGGAAATCGGGAAACAACAAATGGACAGAGAGAATGATTATAATCCATGTCTCAGTCCATATGATATCTAGAATGGAGGAATATATGATCCCTTATCTAATGGACAAGTCATTGACAAAGGTCAGAGTTCATCTACAAGGTCAGAGTTCGACAACGGCTTTTGAGAGCTACGATTGCCAGTTGGTTCCTGAAGTCATACGCAATAATAGTTTTAGACTTATCCAAGTGGGAGACTGTTGGATTAGTGTCTAAGTCCATAACTATAATTGGTATGTACTTGACCCGACTCGGCATGGTCCATTTGGGTTGCATGGCATCGGAACATTTGGATAGACCGTTTATGAGGAAAAGACATTTTGTGACATATTAATATATTATAAGTTCTAATATATTAATATGAAATCATGTTATTTAATTAGTATTGATCAAGAATTAATTTGGACTTAATTTAGTGATCAAAAGGAGACTAATTAAATATATGGGGATTGATTGTGTAAATCATTCATTCTTATATATGTGGGCTTATGATCCAAGATTCCTTTATGTTGGGTTTAACCCATGTGGTGATCCATGGATACTCCATGGAGGTTAAAACCCATGGAGCATAAGGAATGGGTAAAGTCATGAGTTACATGGTGTAACCCTAATAGCCACACTATATAAGAACCCCTTTAGTTCAAGAAATTGGCACTAGTGATACATACTTTGAGGGCTAGCCAATTTGAACATGTATGTCTTCTTCTCATGGTTATTCCAAGAGTTCATGATGTTGTGTGAACCATTTGAGGTGTCACACTTGGGGCACTAGGCTCTCAAGCTTCATGGAGTCAAGCAACAACAACAAGGTATGTATTCTATCTATTTTATTATCCTAGTATCAATGTTTTGGTATGCTAGTTAGGATAATACCTTGGATAATCATATTTGCATGTATAATAGAGAAAACATAGATCCAAGGTATTTAGGGTTGCATGTACACTTAGGAGTGTTAGAATGCTCAAAACCCAACAACTACGACCCGAAAACTACCCCCGTAGCCTTTTTATTTCTCGAATGATTCTTTGATTTCTAGAACATGTTGCCTTGTTTTCTCGAAAGACGACCCGAAAGCAAGCCATACGAGGACCTAAAAGCAAGCCATGTGGCCTTTTGATATTTTGAAAACGTTGTCTTTGTTTATCGAATGGCGACCTGAAAAACCGGCCGTGTTACATTGATTCCTTGAACGATGAGCTTAAAACGAGCCACGTTGCCTTGATAAAGGGCCGAGGAAGCAAGACCTCATCCTACAAAACGATACATGCAAGCCAAAGGATCAAACGAAGAACGCCATGACCCATTAACGACCCCGATCTATATGTTAGTTGGCTAAGGTGCATTCTAAATCCCTTATTATTGATGCATTTGAGGGTATGTCGATAGTAGTTGTAAATTACAGATCCAATAGTGCAGTTTGTATCTTGTACGGAGAAATTCTTTCATTTACGAAACCGAAACAAGCATAAGAAAATGCAACAAATGAACTCCTTAGAAAAGCACCCATGCATTGGGGTTCAAATACAACCAAACACCGTCGAAGTCACTATACACGATGCATGCCCATATTAAATGAGTATATGTTGCTCTTTGGACATTTTTGACGTCTTATGAGAAAACAAAGTATAATTGGTGGCCCTAGTAAGCGCAAGTCATCGGCTTAGGTTGTTATGTGTTTTTATCGGAGGTTGCGTCACCGTTGTTGGTGAATTACGGCCCGGTCACCGGGTTTTATTATTGTAAGGTCCTTTATCCTTGTCCAATTCGTGCCAAACCGACTTCATTTTGGCGAGTTATAGAGTATTATAGCGTCTGGGATTTTTCGACTCGGCCAAGACTAGATACGGTCAAGATTAACCGGTGATCAGATGACCCAACCCCATGAAGCCTGGCCAAAATCAAATTTTGCTCGACAACTCGAAATCCATGCACATTTCCTCGACCACGAAAAGAAATTTTTCTAGGCAAATCAATGATTTCGAACAACTTTCATTCAGTGGGTTTTTGCTAAATCGGAAGTACAAGACCACCCGGTGACCAAAGATGACCCAACCCGATGAAAGTTAGCCAAAATCACATCTTGCTCGGTAACTCGAAATCCGTGCACATTTTATGGATCACGAAGGAAAACTTACCAGGTAAATCAATGATTTCGAGCAACTTTCGTTCAATGGGTTTTCAGTAATTAGGAAGTACAGGATCGCCCGGTGACCAAAGATGACACAACGCGGTGAAAGTTAGCCAAAATCGCATTTTGCTCGGTAACTCGAAATCCGTGCACATTTTCTCGATCATGAAAGAAATTTTGCCGTGTAAATCAAGGTTTCCGAGCAGCTTTCATTCAATGGGTTTTTGCTAATTCGGAAGTACAAGACCACCCGGTGACCAATGACGACCCAACCCGATGAAAGTTAGCCAAAATCACATCTTGATCGGTACCTCGAAATCCGTGCACATTTTCTCGATCACGAAAGAAAATTTACCAGGTAAATCAATGATTTCGAGCAACTTTCATTGAATGGGTTTTTGCCAATTCGAAAGTTAAAGTTCGGTAGTGTGTGTGTACAAGTGTCGAAGCTGCGGTCCCCGGGTAATTGCGGACCAAAAGCAAATTTTTTTTATTGAAACATACATTATTCTTGTGCCTTAATTTTGTCGAACGATGACCTGATGACTAGCATTGTTCCCTAGATTTTTTGAACGACGACCTTGAAACTAGCCCTATTGCCTTGAGCTTGTTGCCTTGATTTTTTGAACGATGACCTGAAGACTAGCCTCTTGGAGAACTGGGGAGCTATCCACATTGCCTTGAGGTATATATTGATTACTCGAACTTGTTGCATTAATTTTTCGAACGATGACCTGGTGACAAGCCCTGCTACCTAGATTTGTCGAACGATGGCCTTGAAAGATGCCTCCCCCAACACGTTGCCTTGTTAACTAGTTCCATGTTGCCTTGATTTGTCCAACACGTTGCCTTGATATGTCGAACGATGTCCTGAAAACTAGCCCCGTTCCCTTTATTTCTTGAACGACGACTTGGAAACTAGCCTCGTTACCTTGATTGCTGGAACACGTTGCCTTGTTATCTCTAACGACGACCTGGAAACTTGCATCGTTGCCCTGAATACTCGAACACGTTGCCTTGAAAACATGCCATGATGACCTCAAAACTAGCCTCGCTGCCTTGATTTCTTGAACGATGACCGGAAAACTAGCCACGGTGCCTTGATTTCCCCCGACGTCGTGCGTATACTAAAAAATATGCATCCTCGGGGAAACCAGTGTCTGTTGCCTTGATTTCTTGAACATGTTGGCTTGATTTTTAGAACGATGACCTGAAAACTAGCCTTGCTGCCTTGAATTCTAGGACATGTTGTCTTGATATCTCAAACGGAAGCCTAATTGCTATCCCCATTGCCTTGATGTATATATAGGGGGACCATGGCGACGAAGCCACCATCGAGCACCGACAAGGCAAGCCCAATGAACCGTGAACGAAGCCCACCCCAACATGTTGCCTTGTTTGCTAGAACGACGACGTGAAAACTAGCCTTGTTGCCTTGATTATTCGAACTTGTTGTTTAGATATATTGAACGATGACCTTGAAACTAGGCATGTTGCCTTTATTGTTGTTGCCTTGATTTTTAGAATGATGACCTGAAAACTAGCCTTGTGGCCTTGGTTTCTAGAACATGATGTCTTGGTATCTCGAATGACGAGCGGAGAGCAATGCCCATTGCCTTGATTTTTCGAACGAAGACCTGAAAAGCAAGCCATGTTGCCTTGATATCTCGAACCCGATGGCTTGGTTTTTCGAATGAAGGACTTAAAATTTGCCTTGTTGCCTTGATTTCACGAACGATGCTTCGGTTTAAGTAAAATGTTGGCGGCCTTTTTCGGACGACGGCTGAAGGCTGGCGTGTTGCCTTGATCTGACGAACGGTGTCCTAAAATCTTCCCTCGTTGCCATGACTTTTAAAACATGTTGTCTTGATTTTCTTAAACAACAACCTTAAAACTATCCCCGATGCCTTGATTTACGGAACGAAGACAAGAAAACTAGCCTTGTTGCCTTGAAACCTCGAACATGTTTCCTTGGTTTTTCGACCGACTAACTGAAAACCAACACCGTTGCCTTGATTTATGGAACGCCTTTGATTTCTACAACATGTTGTCCGTGTTTCTCGAACGACGACCTGAACGCTTGGATTTTTTATTGAACGACGGCCTGAAAACAAGCCTTGTTGCCTTGATTACTCGAACATGTTGCCTTGAATTATCAAACTACGACCCGAAAACTACCCCCGTAGCCTTTTTATTTCTCGAACGATTCTTTGATTTCTAGAACATGTTGCCTCGTTTTCTCGAAAGACGACCCGAAAGCAAGCCATACGAGGACCTAAAAACAAGCCATGTGGCCTTTTGATATTTTGAAAACGTTGTCTTTGTTTATCGAATGACGACCTAAAAAACTGGCCGTGTTGCATTGATTCCTTGAACGATGAGCTTAAAACGAGCCACGTTTCCTTAATAAAGGGCCGAGGAAGCAAGACCTCATCCTACAAAACGATACATGCAAGCCAAAGGATCAAACGAAGAACGCCATGACCCATTAACGACCCCGATCTATATGTTAGTTGGCTAAGGTGCATTCTAAATCCCTTATTATTGATGCATTTGAGGGTATGTCGATAGTAGTTGTAAATTACAGATCCAATAGTGCAGTTTGTATCTTGTATGGAAAAATTCTTTCATTTACGAAACCGAAACAAGCATAAGAAAATGCAACAAAATGAACTCCTTAGAAAAGCACCCATGCATTGGGGTTCGAATACAACCAAACACCGTCGAAGTCAATATACACGATGCATGCCCATATTAGATGCGTATATGTTGCTCTTTGGACATTTTTGACGTCTTATGAGAAAACAAAGTATAATTGGTGGCCCTAGTAAGCGCAAGTCATCGGCTTAGGTTGTTATGTGTTTTTATCGGAGGTTGCGTCACCGTTGTTGGTGAATTACGGCCCGGTCACCGGGTTTTATTATTGTAAGGTCCTTTATCCTTGTCTAATTCGTGCCAAACCGACTTCATTTTGGCGAGTTATAGAGTATTATAGCGTCTGGGATTTTTCGACTCGACCAAGACTAGATACGGTCAAGATTAACCGGTGATCAGATGACCTAACCCCATGAAACCTGGCCAAAATCAAATTTTGCTCGACAACTCGAAATCCATGCACATTTCCTCGACCACGAAAAGAAATTTTTCTAGGCAAATCAATGATTTCGAACAACTTTCATTCAATGGGTTTTTGCTAAATCGGAAGTACAAGACCACCCGGTGACCAAAGATGACCCAACCCGATGAAAGTTAGCCAAAATCACATCGTGCTCGGTAACTCGAAATCCGTGCACATTTTATGGATCACGAAGGAAAACTTACCAGGTAAATCAATGATTTCGAGCAACTTTCGTTCAATGGGTTTTCGGTAATTCGGAAGTACAGGATCGCCCGGTGACCAAAGATGACACAACGCGGTGAAAGTTAGCCAAAATCGCATTTTGCTCGGTAACTCGAAATCCGTGCACATTTTCTCGATCATGAAAGAAATGTTGCCGTGTAAATCAAGGTTTCCGAGCAGCTTTCATTCAATGGGTTTTTGCTAATTCGGAAGTACAAGACCACCCGGTGACCAATGACGACCCAACCCATGAAAGTTAGCCAAAATCACATCTTGATCGGTACCTCGAAATCCGTGCACATTTTCTCGATCACGAAAGAAAATTTACCAGGTAAATCAATGATTTCGAGCAACTTTCATTGAATGGGTTTTTGCCAATTCGAAAGTTAAAGTTCGGTAGTGTGTGTGTACAAGTGTCGAAGCTGCGGTCCCCGGGTAATTACGGACCAAAAGCAAATTTTTTTTATTGAAACATACATTATTCGTGTGCCTTAATTTTGTCGAACGATGACCTGCTAACTAGCATTGTTCCCTAGATTTTTTGAACGACGACCTTGAAACTAGCCCTATTGCCTTGAGCTTGTTGCCTTGATTTTTTGAACGATGACCTGAAGACTAGCCTCTTGGAGAACTGGGGAGCTATCCACATTGCCTTGAGGTATATATTGATTACTCGAACTTGTTGCATTAATTTTTCGAACGATGACCTGGTGACAAGCCCTGCTGCCTAGATTTGTCGAACGATGGCCTTGAAAGATGCCTCCCCCAACACGTTGCCTTGTTAACTAGTTCCATGTTGCGTTGATTTGTCCAACACGTTGCCTTGATATGTCGAACGATGTCCTGAAAACTAGCCCCGTTCCCTTTATTTCTTGAACGACGACTTGGAAACTAGCCTCGTTACCTTGATTGCTGGAACACGTTGCCTTGTTATCTCTAACGACGACCTGGAAACTTGCATCGTTGCCCTGAATACTCGAACACGTTGCCTTGAAAACATGCCATGATGACCTCAAAACTAGCCTCGCTGCCTTGATTTCTTGAACGATGACCGGAAAACTAGCCACGGTGCCTTGATTTCCCCCGACGTCGTGCGCATACTAAAAAATATGCATCCTCGGGGAAACCAGTGTCTGTTGCCTTGATTTCTTGAACATGTTGGCTTGATTTTTAGAACGATGACCTGAAAACTAGCCTTGCTGCCTTGAATTCTAGGACATGTTGTCTTGATATCTCAAACGGAAGCCTAATTGCTATCCCCATTGCCTTGATGTATATATAGGGGGACCATGGCGACGAAGCCACCATCGAGCACCGACAAGGCAAGCCCAATGAACCGTGAACGAAGCCCACCCCAACATGTTGCCTTGTTTGCTAGAACGACGACGTGAAAACTAGCCTTGTTGCCTTGATTATTCGAACTTGTTGTTTAGATATATTGAACGATGACCTTGAAACTAGGCATGTTGCCTTTATTGTTGTTGCCTTGATTTTTAGAATGATGACCTGAAAACTAGCCTTGTGGCCTTGGTTTCTAGAACATGATGTCTTGGTATCTCGAATGACGAGCGGAGAGCAATGCCCATTGCCTTGATTTTTCGAACGAAGACCTGAAAAGCAAGCCATGTTGCCTTGATATCTCGAACCCGATGGCTTGGTTTGTCGAATGAAGGACTTAAAATTTGCCTTGTTGCCTTGATTTCACGAACGATGCTTCGGTTTAAGTAAAATGTTGGCGGCCTTTTTCGGACGACGGCTGAAGGCTGGCGTGTTGCCTTGATCTGACGAACGGTGTCCTAAAATCTTCCCTCGTTGCCATGACTTTTAAAACATGTTGTCTTGATTTTCTTAAACAACAACCTTAAAACTATCCCCGATGCCTTGATTTACGGAACGAAGACAAGAAAACTAGCCTTGTTGCCTTGAAACCTCGAACATGTTTCCTTGGTTTTTCGACCGACTAACTGAAAACCAACACCGTTGCCTTGATTTATGGAACGCCTTTGATTTCTACAACATGTTGTCCGTGTTTCTCGAACGACGACCTGAACGCTTGGATTTTTTATTGAACGACGGCCTGAAAACAAGCCTTGTTGCCTTGATTACTCGAACATGTTGCCTTGAATTATCAAACTACGACCCGAAAACTACCCCCGTAGCCTTTTTATTTCTCGAACGATTCTTTGATTTCTAGAACATGTTGCCTCGTTTTCTCGAAAGACGACCCGAAAGCAAGCCATACGAGGACCTAAAAACAAGCCATGTGGCCTTTTGATATTTTGAAAACGTTGTCTTTGTTTATCGAATGACGACCTAAAAAACTGGCCGTGTTGCATTGATTCCTTGAACGATGAGCTTAAAACGAGCCACGTTTCCTTAATAAAGGGCCGAGGAAGCAAGACCTCATCCTACAAAACGATACATGCAAGCCAAAGGATCAAACGAAGAACGCCATGACCCATTAACGACCCCGATCTATATGTTAGTTGGCTAAGGTGCATTCTAAATCCCTTATTATTGATGCATTTGAGGGTATGTCGATAGTAGTTGTAAATTACAGATCCAATAGTGCAGTTTGTATCTTGTATGGAAAAATTCTTTCATTTACGAAACCGAAACAAGCATAAGAAAATGCAACAAAATGAACTCCTTAGAAAAGCACCCATGCATTGGGGTTCGAATACAACCAAACACCGTCGAAGTCAATATACACGATGCATGCCCATATTAGATGCGTATATGTTGCTCTTTGGACATTTTTGACGTCTTATGAGAAAACAAAGTATAATTGGTGGCCCTAGTAAGCGCAAGTCATCGGCTTAGGTTGTTATGTGTTTTTATCGGAGGTTGCGTCACCGTTGTTGGTGAATTACGGCCCGGTCACCGGGTTTTATTATTGTAAGGTCCTTTATCCTTGTCTAATTCGTGCCAAACCGACTTCATTTTGGCGAGTTATAGAGTATTATAGCGTCTGGGATTTTTCGACTCGACCAAGACTAGATACGGTCAAGATTAACCGGTGATCAGATGACCTAACCCCATGAAACCTGGCCAAAATCAAATTTTGCTCGACAACTCGAAATCCATGCACATTTCCTCGACCACGAAAAGAAATTTTTCTAGGCAAATAAATGATTTCGAACAACTTTCATTCAATGGGTTTTTGCTAAATCGGAAGTACAAGACCACCCGGTGACCAAAGATGACCCAACCCGATGAAAGTTAGCCAAAATCACATCGTGCTCGGTAACTCGAAATCCGTGCACATTTTATGGATCACGAAGGAAAACTTACCAGGTAAATCAATGATTTCGAGCAACTTTCGTTCAATGGGTTTTCGGTAATTCGGAAGTACAGGATCGCCCGGTGACCAAAGATGACACAACGCGGTGAAAGTTAGCCAAAATCGCATTTTGCTCGGTAACTCGAAATCCGTGCACATTTTCTCGATCATGAAAGAAATGTTGCCGTGTAAATCAAGGTTTCCGAGCAGCTTTCATTCAATGGGTTTTTGCTAATTCGGAAGTACAAGACCACCCGGTGACCAATGACGACCCAACCCATGAAAGTTAGCCAAAATCACATCTTGATCGGTACCTCGAAATCCGTGCACATTTTCTCGATCACGAAAGAAAATTTACCAGGTAAATCAATGATTTCGAGCAACTTTCATGAATGGGTTTTTGCCAATTCGAAAGTTAAAGTTCGGTAGTGTGTGTGTACAAGTGTCGAAGCTGCGGTCCCCGGGTAATTACGGACCAAAAGCAAATTTTTTTTATTGAAACATACATTATTCGTGTGCCTTAATTTTGTCGAACGATGACCTGCTAACTAGCATTGTTCCCTAGATTTTTTGAACGACGACCTTGAAACTAGCCCTATTGCCTTGAGCTTGTTGCCTTGATTTTTTGAACGATGACCTGAAGACTAGCCTCTTGGAGAACTGGGGAGCTATCCACATTGCCTTGAGGTATATATTGATTACTCGAACTTGTTGCATTAATTTTTCGAACGATGACCTGGTGACAAGCCCTGCTGCCTAGATTTGTCGAACGATGGCCTTGAAAGATGCCTCCCCCTACACGTTGCCTTGTTAACTAGTTCCATGTTGCCTTGATTTGTCCAACACGTTGCCTTGATATGTCGAACGATGTCCTGAAAACTAGCCCCGTTCCCTTTATTTCTTGAACGACGACTTGGAAACTAGCCTTGTTACCTTGATTGCTGGAACACGTTGCCTTGTTATCTCTAACGACGACCAGGAAACTTGCATCGTTGCCCTGAATACTCGAACACGTTGCCTTGAAAACATGCCATGATGACCTCAAAACTAGCCTCGCTGCCTTGATTTCTTGAACGATGACCGGAAAACTAGCCACGGTGCCTTGATTTCCCCCGACGTCGTGCGCATACTAAAAAATATGCATCCTCGGGGAAACCAGTGTCTGTTGCCTTGATTTCTTGAACATGTTGGCTTGATTTTTAGAACGATGACCTGAAAACTAGCCTTGCGGCCTTGAATTCTAGGACATGTTGTCTTGATATCTCAAACGGAAGCCTGATTGCTATCCCCATTGCCTTGATGTATATATAGGGGGACCATGGCGACGAAGCCACCATCGAGCACCGACAAGGCAAGCCCAATGAACCGTGAACGAAGCCCACCCCAACATGTTGCCTTGTTTGCTCGAACGACGACGTGAAAACTAGCCTTGTTGCCTTGATTATTCGAACTTGTTGCTTAGATATATTGAACGATGACCATGAAACTAGGCTTGTTGCCTTTATTGTTGTTGCCTTGATTTTTAGAATGATGATCTGAAAACTAGCCTTGGCCTTGGTTTCTAGAACATGATGTCTTGGTATCTCGAATGACGAGCGGAGAGCAATGCCCATTGCCTTGATTTTTCGAACGAAGACCTGAAAAGCAAGCCATGTTGCCTTGATATCTCGAACCCGATGGCTTGGTTTTTCGAATGAAGGACTTAAAATTTGCCCCGTTGCCTTGATTTCACGAATGATGCTTCGGTTTAAGTAAAATGTTGGCGGCCTTTTTCGGACGACGGCTGAAAGCTGGCGTGTTGCCTTGATCTGACGAACGGTGTCCTAAAATCTTCCCTCGTTGCCATGACTTTTAAAACATGTTGTCTTGATTTTCTTAAACAACAACCTTAAAACTATCCCCGATGCCTTGATTTACGGAACGAAGACAAGAAAACTAGCCTTGTTGCCTTGAAACCTCGAACATGTTTCCTTGGTTTTTCAACCGACTAACTGAAAACCAGCATTGTTGCCTTGATTTATGGAACGCCTTTGATTTCTACAACATGTTGTCCGTGTTTCTCGAACGACGACCTGAACGCTTGGATTTTTTATTGAACGACGGCCTGAAAACAAGCCTTGTTGCCTTGATTACTCGAACATGTTGCCTTGAATTATCAAACTACGACCCGAAAACTACCCCCGTAGCCTTTTTATTTCTCGAACGATTCTTTGATTTCTAGAACATGTTGCCTCGTTTTCTCGAAAGACGACCCGAAAGCAAGCCATACGAGGACCTAAAAGCAAGCCATGTGGCCTTTTGATATTTTTAAAACATTGTCTTTGTTTATCGAATGGCGACCTAAAAAATTGGCCGTGTTGCATTGATTCCTTGAACGATGAGCTTAAAACGAGCCACGTTGCCTTGATAAAGGGCCGAGGAAGCAAGACCTCATCCTACAAAACGATACATGCAAGCCAAAGGATCAAACGAAGAACGCCATGACCCATTAACGACCCCGATCTATATGTTAGTTGGCTAAGGTGCATTCTAAATCCCTTATTATTGATGCATTTGAGGGTATGTCGATAGTAGTTGTAAATTACAGATCCAATAGTGCAGTTTGTATCTTGTATGGAAAAATTCTTTCATTTACGAAACCGAAACAAGCATAAGAAAATGCAACAAAATGAACTCCTTAGAAAAGCACCCATGCATTGGGGTTCGAATACAACCAAACACCGTCGAAGTCAATATACACGATGCATGCCCATATTAGATGCGTATATGTTGCTCTTTGGACATTTTTGACGTCTTATGAGAAAACAAAGTATAATTGGTGGCCCTAGTAAGCGCAAGTCATCGGCTTAGGTTGTTATGTGTTTTTATCGGAGGTTGCGTCACCGTTGTTGGTGAATTACGGCCCGGTCACCGGGTTTTATTATTGTAAGGTCCTTTATCCTTGTCTAATTCGTGCCAAACCGACTTCATTTTGGCGAGTTATAGAGTATTATAGCGTCTGGGATTTTTCGACTCGACCAAGACTAGATACGGTCAAGATTAACCGGTGATCAGATGACCTAACCCCATGAAACCTGGCCAAAATCAAATTTTGCTCGACAACTCGAAATCCATGCACATTTCCTCGACCACGAAAAGAAATTTTTCTAGGCAAATCAATGATTTCGAACAACTTTCATTCAATGGGTTTTTGCTAAATCGGAAGTACAAGACCACCCGGTGACCAAAGATGACCCAACCCGATGAAAGTTAGCCAAAATCACATCGTGCTCGGTAACTCGAAATCCGTGCACATTTTATGGATCACGAAGGAAAACTTACCAGGTAAATCAATGATTTCGAGCAACTTTCGTTCAATGGGTTTTCGGTAATTCGGAAGTACAGGATCGCCCGGTGACCAAAGATGACACAACGCGGTGAAAGTTAGCCAAAATCGCATTTTGCTCGGTAACTCGAAATCCGTGCACATTTTCTCGATCATGAAAGAAATGTTGCCGTGTAAATCAAGGTTTCCGAGCAGCTTTCATTCAATGGGTTTTTGCTAATTCGGAAGTACAAGACCACCCGGTGACCAATGACGACCCAACCCATGAAAGTTAGCCAAAATCACATCTTGATCGGTACCTCGAAATCCGTGCACATTTTCTCGATCACGAAAGAAAATTTACCAGGTAAATCAATGATTTCGAGCAACTTTCATTGAATGGGTTTTTGCCAATTCGAAAGTTAAAGTTCGGTAGTGTGTGTGTACAAGTGTCGAAGCTGCGGTCCCCGGGTAATTACGGACCAAAAGCAAATTTTTTTTATTGAAACATACATTATTCGTGTGCCTTAATTTTGTCGAACGATGACCTGCTAACTAGCATTGTTCCCTAGATTTTTTGAACGACGACCTTGAAACTAGCCCTATTGCCTTGAGCTTGTTGCCTTGATTTTTTGAACGATGACCTGAAGACTAGCCTCTTGGAGAACTGGGGAGCTATCCACATTGCCTTGAGGTATATATTGATTACTCGAACTTGTTGCATTAATTTTTCGAACGATGACCTGGTGACAAGCCCTGCTGCCTAGATTTGTCGAACGATGGCCTTGAAAGATGCCTCCCCCTACACGTTGCCTTGTTAACTAGTTCCATGTTGCCTTGATTTGTCCAACACGTTGCCTTGATATGTCGAACGATGTCCTGAAAACTAGCCCCGTTCCCTTTATTTCTTGAACGACGACTTGGAAACTAGCCTTGTTACCTTGATTGCTGGAACACGTTGCCTTGTTATCTCTAACGACGACCAGGAAACTTGCATCGTTGCCCTGAATACTCGAACACGTTGCCTTGAAAACATGCCATGATGACCTCAAAACTAGCCTCGCTGCCTTGATTTCTTGAACGATGACCGGAAAACTAGCCACGGTGCCTTGATTTCCCCCGACGTCGTGCGCATACTAAAAAATATGCATCCTCGGGGAAACCAGTGTCTGTTGCCTTGATTTCTTGAACATGTTGGCTTGATTTTTAGAACGATGACCTGAAAACTAGCCTTGCGGCCTTGAATTCTAGGACATGTTGTCTTGATATCTCAAACGGAAGCCTGATTGCTATCCCCATTGCCTTGATGTATATATAGGGGGACCATGGCGACGAAGCCACCATCGAGCACCGACAAGGCAAGCCCAATGAACCGTGAACGAAGCCCACCCCAACATGTTGCCTTGTTTGCTCGAACGACGACGTGAAAACTAGCCTTGTTGCCTTGATTATTCGAACTTGTTGCTTAGATATATTGAACGATGACCATGAAACTAGGCTTGTTGCCTTTATTGTTGTTGCCTTGATTTTTAGAATGATGATCTGAAAACTAGCCTTGGCCTTGGTTTCTAGAACATGATGTCTTGGTATCTCGAATGACGAGCGGAGAGCAATGCCCATTGCCTTGATTTTTCGAACGAAGACCTGAAAAGCAAGCCATGTTGCCTTGATATCTCGAACCCGATGGCTTGGTTTTTCGAATGAAGGACTTAAAATTTGCCCCGTTGCCTTGATTTCACGAATGATGCTTCGGTTTAAGTAAAATGTTGGCGGCCTTTTTCGGACGACGGCTGAAAGCTGGCGTGTTGCCTTGATCTGACGAACGGTGTCCTAAAATCTTCCCTCGTTGCCATGACTTTTAAAACATGTTGTCTTGATTTTCTTAAACAACAACCTTAAAACTATCCCCGATGCCTTGATTTACGGAACGAAGACAAGAAAACTAGCCTTGTTGCCTTGAAACCTCGAACATGTTTCCTTGGTTTTTCGACCGACTAACTGAAAACCAGCATTGTTGCCTTGATTTATGGAACGCCTTTGATTTCTACAACATGTTGTCCGTGTTTCTCGAACGACGACCTGAACGCTTGGATTTTTTATTGAACGACGGCCTGAAAACAAGCCTTGTTGCCTTGATTACTCGAACATGTTGCCTTGAATTATCAAACTACGACCCGAAAACTACCCCCGTAGCCTTTTTATTTCTCGAACGATTCTTTGATTTCTAGAACATGTTGCCTCGTTTTCTCGAAAGACGACCCGAAAGCAAGCCATACGAGGACCTAAAAGCAAGCCATGTGGCCTTTTGATATTTTTAAAACATTGTCTTTGTTTATCGAATGGCGACCTAAAAAACTGGCCGTGTTGCATTGATTCCTTGAACGATGAGCTTAAAACGAGCCACGTTGCCTTGATAAAGGGCCGAGGAAGCAAGACCTCATCCTACAAAACGATACATGCAAGCCAAAGGATCAAACGAAGAACGCTATGACCCATTAACGACCCCGATCTATATGTTAGTTGGCTAAGGTGCATTCTAAATCCCTTATTATTGATGCATTTGAGGGTATGTCGATAGTAGTTGTAAATTACAGATCCAATAGTGCAGTTTGTATCTTGTACGGAAAAATTCTTTCATTTACGAAACCGAAACAAGCATAAGAAAATGCAACAAAATGAACTCCTTAGAAAAGCACCCATGCATTGGGGTTCGAATACACCCAAACACCGTCGAAGTCACTATACACGATGCATGCCCACATTAAATGAGTATATGTTGCTCTTTGGACATTTTTGACGTCTTATGAGAAAACAAAGTATAATTGGTGGCCCTAGTAAGCGCAAGTCATCGGCTTAGGTTGTTATGTGTTTTTATCGGAGGTTGCGTCACCGTTGTTGGTGAATTACGGCCCGATCACCGGGTTTTATTATTGTAAGGTCCTTTATCCTTGTCCAATTCGTGCCAAACCGACTTCATTTTGGCGAGTTATAGAGAATTATAGCGTCTGGGATTTTTCGACTCGGCCAAGACTAGATACGGTCAAGATTAACCGGTGATCAGATGACCCAACCCCATGAAACCTGGCCAAAATCAAATTTTGCTCGACAACTCGAAATCCATGCACATTTCCTCGACCACGAAAGAAATTTTTCTAGGCAAATCAATGATTTCGAAGAACTTTCATTCAATGGGTTTTTGCTAAATCGGAAGTACAAGACCACCCGGTGACCAAAGATGACCCAACCCGATGAAAGTTAGCCAAAATCACATCTTGCTCGGTAACTCGAAATCCGTGCACATTTTATGGATCACGAAGGAAAACTTACCAGGTAAATCAATGATTTCGAGCAACTTTCGTTCAATGGGTTTTCGGTAATTCGGAAGTACAGGATCGCCCGGTGACCAAAGATGACACAACGCGGTGAAAGTTAGCCAAAATCGCATTTTGCTCGGTAACTCGAAATCCGTGCACATTTTCTTGATCATGAAAGAAATTTTGCCGTGTAAATCAAGGTTTCCGAGCAGCTTTCATTCAATGGGTTTTTGCTAATTCGGAAGTACAAGACCACCCGGTGACCAATGACGACCCAACCCGATGAAAGTTAGCCAAAATCACATCTTGATCGGTACCTCGAAATCCATGCACATTTTCTCGATCACGAAAGAAAATTTACCAGGTAAATCAATGATTTCGAGCAACTTTCATTGAATGGGTTTTTGCCAATTCGAAAGTTAAAGTTCGGTAGTGTGTGTGTACAAGTGTCGAAGCTGCGGTCCCCGGGTAATTGCGGACCAAAAGCAAAATTTTTTTATTGAAACATACATTATTCGTGTGCCTTAATTTTGTCGAACGATGACCTGATGACTAGCATTGTTCCCTAGATTTTTTGAACGACGACCTTGAAACTAGCCCTATTGCCTTGAGCTTGTTGCCTTGATTTTTTGAACGATGACCTGAAGACTAGCCTCTTGGAGAACTGGGGAGCTATCCACATTGCCTTGAGGTATATATTGATTACTCGAACTTGTTGCATTAATTTTTCGAACGATGACCTGGTGACACTGCTGCCTAGATTTGTCGAACGATGGCCTTGAAAGATGCCTCCCCCAACACGTTGCCTTGTTAACTAGTTCCATGTTGCCTTGATTTGTCCAACACGTTGCCTTGATATGTCGAACGATGTCCTGAAAACTAGCCCCGTTCCCTTTATTTCTTGAACGACGACTTGGAAACTAGCCTCGTTACCTTGATTGCTGGAACACGTTGCCTTGTTATCTCTAACGACGACCTGGAAACTTGCATCGTTGCCCTGAATACTCGAACACGTTGCCTTGAAAACATGCCATGATGACCTCAAAACTAGCCTCGTTGCCTTGATTTCTTGAACGATGACCGGAAAACTAGCCACGGTGCCTTGATTTCCCCCGACGTCGTGCGCATACTAAAAAATATGCATCCTCGGGGAAACCAGTGTCTGTTGCCTTGATTTCTTGAACATGTTGGCTTGATTTTTAGAACGATGACCTGAAAACTAGCCTTGCGGCCTTGAATTCTAGGACATGTTGTCTTGATATCTCAAACGGAAGCCTGATTGCTATCCCCATTGCCTTGATGTATATATAGTGGGACCATGGCGACGAAGCCACCATCGAGCACCGACAAGGCAAGCCCAATGAACCGTGAACGAAGCCCACCCCAACATGTTGCCTTGTTTGCTCGAACGACGACGTGAAAACTAGCCTTGTTGCCTTGATTATTCGAACTTGTTGCTTAGATATATTGAACAATGACCTTGAAACTAGGCCTGTTGCCTTTATTGTTGTTGCCTTGATTTTTAGAATGATGACCTGAAAACTAGCCTTGTGGCCTTGGTTTCTAGAACATGATGTCTTGGTATCTCGAATGACGAGCGGAGAGCAATGCCCATTGCCTTGATTTTTCGAACGAAGACCTGAAAAGCAAGCCATGTTGTTTTGATATCTCGAACCCGATGGCTTGGTTTTTCGAATGAAGGACTTAAAATTTGCCCCGTTGCCTTGATTTCACTAACGATGCTTCGGTTTAAGTAAAATGTTGGCAGACTTTTTCGGGCGACGGCTGAAAGCTGGCGTGTTGCCTTGATCTGACGAACGGTGTCCTAAAATCTTCCCTCGTTGCCATGGCTTTTAAAACATGTTGTCTTGATTTTCTTAAACAACAACCTTAAAACTATCCCCGTTGCCTTGATTTACGGAACGAAGACAAGAAAACTAGCCTTGTTGCCTTGAAACCTCGAACATGTTTCCTTGGTTTTTCGACCGACTAACTGAAAACCAGCACCGTTGCCTAGATTTATGGAACGCCTTTGATTTCTACAACATGTTGTCCGTGTTTCTCGAACGACGACCTGAACGCTTGGATTTTTTATTGAACGACGGCCTGAAAACAAGCCTTGTTGCCTTGATTACTCGAACATGTTGCCTTGAATTATCAAACTACGACCCGAAAACTACCCCCGTAGCCTTTTTATTTCTCGAACGATTCTTTGATTTCTAGAACATGTTGCCTCTTTTTCTCGAAAGACGACCCGAAAGCAAGCCATACGATGACCTAAAAGCAAGCCATGTGGCCTTTTGATATTTTGAAAACGTTGTCTTTGTTTATCGAATGGCGACCTGAAAAACCGGCCGTGTTGCATTGATTCCTTGAACGAGGAGCTTAAAACGAGCCACGTTGCCTTGATAAAGGGCCGAGGAAGCAAGACCTCATCCTACAAAACGATACATGCAAGCCAAAGGATCAAACGAAGAACGCCATGACCCATTAACGACCCCGATCTATATGTTAGTTGGCTAAGGTGCATTCTAAATCCCTTATTATTGATGCATTTGAGGGTATGTCGATAGTAGTTGTAAATTACAGATCCAATAGTGCAGTTTGTATCTTGTACGGAGAAATTCTTTCATTTACGAAACCGAAACAAGCATAAGAAAATTCAACAAAATGAACTCCTTAGAAAAGCACCCATGCATTGGGGTTCGAATACAACCAAACACCGTCGAAGTCACTATACACGATGCATGCCCATATTAAATGAGTATATGTTGCTCTTTGGACATTTTTGACGTCTTATGAGAAAACAAAGTATAATTGGTGGCCCTAGCAAGCGCAAGTCATCGGCTTAGGTTGTTATGTGTTTTTATCGGAGGTTGTGTCACCGTTGTTGGTGAATTACGGCCCGGTCACCGGGTTTTATTATTGTAAGGTCCTTTATCCTTGTCCAATTCGTGCCAAACCGACTTCATTTTGGCGAGTTATAGAGTATTATAGCATCTGGGATTTTTCGACTCGGCCAAGACTAGATACGGTCAAGATTAACCGGTGATCAGATGACCCAACCCCATGAAACCCGGCCAAAATCAAATTTTGCTCGACAACTCGAAATCCATGCACATTTCCTCGACCACGAAAAGAAATTTTTCTAGGCAAATCAATGATTTCGAACAACTTTCATTCAATGGGTTTTTGCTAAATCGGAAGTACAAGACCACCCGGTGACCAAAGATGACCCAACCCGATGAAAGTTAGCCAAAATCACATCTTGCTCGGTAACTCGAAATCCGTGCACATTTTATGGATCACGAAGGAAAACTTACCAGGTAAATCAATGATTTCGAGCAACTTTCGTTCAATGGGTTTTCGGTAATTCGGAAGTACAGGATCGCCCGGTGACCAAAGATGACACAACGCGGTGAAAGTTAGCCAAAATCGCATTTTGCTCGGTAACTCGAAATCCGTGCACATTTTCTCGATCATGAAAGAAATTTTGCCGTGTAAATCAAGGTTTCCGAGCAGCTTTCATTCAATGGGTTTTTGCTAATTCGGAAGTACAAGACCACCCGGTGACCAATGACGACCCAACCCGATGAAAGTTAGCCAAAATCACATCTTGATCGGTACCTCGAAATCCATGCACATTTTCTCGATCACGAAAGAAAATTTACCAGGTAAATCAATGATTTCGAGCAATGATTTCGAGCAACTTTCATTGAATGGGTTTTTGCCAATTCGAAAGTTAAAGTTCGGTAGTGTGTGTGTACAAGTGTCGAAGCTGCGGTCCCCGGGTAATTGCGGACCAAAAGCAAAATTTTTTTATTGAAACATACATTATTCGTGTGCCTTAATTTTGTCGAACGATGACCTGATGACTAGCATTGTTCCCTAGATTTTTTGAACGACGACCTTGAAACTAGCCCTATTGCCTTGAGCTTGTTGCCTTGATTTTTTGAACGATGACCTGAAGACTAGCCTCTTGGAGAACTGGGGAGCTATCCACATTGCCTTGAGGTATATATTGATTACTCGAACTTGTTGCATTAATTTTTCGAATGATGACCTGGTGACACTGCTGCCTAGATTTGTCGAACGATGGCCTTGAAAGATGCCTCCCCCAACACGTTGCCTTGTTAACTAGTTCCATGTTGCCTTGATTTGTCCAACACGTTGCCTTGATATGTCGAACGATGTCCTGAAAACTAGCCCCGTTCCCTTTATTTCTTGAACGACGACTTGGAAACTAGCCTCGTTACCTTGATTGCTGGAACACGTTGCCTTGTTATCTCTAACGACGACCTGGAAACTTGCATCGTTGCCCTGAATACTCGAACACGTTGCCTTGAAAACATGCCATGATGACCTCAAAACTAGCCTCGTTGCCTTGATTTCTTGAACGATGACCGGAAAACTAGCCACGGTGCCTTGATTTCCCCCGACGTCGTGCGCATACTAAAAAATATGCATCCTCGGGGAAACCAGTGTCTGTTGCCTTGATTTCTTGAAATGTTGGCTTGATTTTTAGAACGATGACCTGAAAACTAGCCTTGCGGCCTTGAATTCTAGGACATGTTGTCTTGATATCTCAAACGGAAGCCTGATTGCTATCCCCATTGCCTTGATGTATATATAGTGGGACCATGGCGACGAAGCCACCATCGAGCACCGACAAGGCAAGCCCAATGAACCGTGAACGAAGCCCACCCCAACATGTTGCCTTGTTTGCTCGAACGACGACGTGAAAACTAGCCTTGTTGCCTTGATTATTCGAACTTGTTGCTTAGATATATTGAACGATGACCTTGAAACTAGGCCTGTTGCCTTTATTGTTGTTGCCTTGATTTTTAGAATGATGACCTGAAAACTAGCCTTGTGGCCTTGGTTTCTAGAACATGATGTCTTGGTATCTCGAATGACGAGCGGAGAGCAATGCCCATTGCCTTGATTTTTCGAACGAAGACCTGAAAAACAAGCCATGTTGCCTTGATATCTCGAACCCGATGGCTTGGTTTTTCGAATGAAGGACTTAAAATTTGCCCCGTTGCCTTGATTTCACGAACGATGCTTCGGTTTAAGTAAAATGTTGGTGGCCTTTTTCGGACGACGGCTGAAAGCCGGTGTGTTGCCTTGATCTGACGAACGGTGTCCTAAAATCTTCCCTCGTTGCCATGACTTTTAAAACATGTTGTCTTGATTTTCTTAAACAACAACCTTAAAACTATCCCCGACGCCTTGATTTACGGAACGAAGACAAGAAAACTAGCCTTGTTGCCTTGAAACCTCGAACATGTTTCCTTGGTTTTTCGACCGACTAACTGAAAACCAGCACCGTTGCCTTGATTTATGGAACGCCTTTGATTTCTACAACATGTTGTCCATGTTTCTCGAACGACGACCTGAACGCTTGGATTTTTTATTGAACGACGGCCTGAAAACAAGCCTTGTTGCCTTGATTACTCGAACATGTTGCCTTGAATTATCAAACTACGACCCGAAAACTACCCCCGTAGCCTTTTTATTTCTCGAACGATTCTTTGATTTCTAGAACATGTTGCCTCGTTTTCTCGAAAGACGACCCGAAAGCAAGCCATACGATGACCTAAAAGCAAGCCATGTGGCCTTTTGATATTTTGAAAACGTTGTCTTTGTTTATCGAATGGCGACCTGAAAACTGGCTGTGTTACATGGATTCCTTGAACGATGAGCTTAAAACGAGCCACGTTGCCTTGATAAAGGGCCGAGGAAGCAAGACCTCATCCTACAAAACGATACATGCAAGCCAAAGGATCAAACAAAGAACGCCATGACCCATTAACGACCCCGATCTATATGTTAGTTGGCTAAGGTGCATTCTAAATCCCTTATTATTGATGCATTTGAGGGTATGTCGATAGTAGTTGTAAACTACAGATCCAATAGTGCAGTTTGTATCATGTATGGAGAAATTCTTTCATTTACGAAACCGAAACAAGCATAAGAAAATGCAATAAAATGAACTCCTTAGAAAAGCACCCATGCATTGGGGATCGAATACAACCAAACACCGTTGAAGTCACTATACACGATGCATGCCCATATTAAATGTATATGTTGCTCTTAGGACATTTTTGACGTATTATGAGAAAACAAAGTATAATTGGTGGCCCTAGTAAGCGCAAGTCATCGGCTTAGGTTGTTATGTGTTTTTATCGGAGGTTGCGTCACCGTTGTTGGTGAATTACGGCCCGGTCACCGGGTTTTAATATTGTAAGGTCCTTTATCCTTGTCCAATTCGTGCCAAACCGAATTCATTTTGGCGAGTTATAGAGAATTATAGCGTCTGGGATTTTTCGACTCGGCCAAGACTAGATACGGTCAAGATTAACCGGTGATCAGATGACCCAACCCCATGAAACCCGGCCAAAATCAAATTTTGCTCGACAACTCGAAATCCATGCACATTTCCTCGACCACAAAAAGAAATTTTTCTAGGCAAATCAATGATTTCGAACAACTTTCATTCAATGGGTTTTTGCTAAATCGGAAGTACAAGACCACCCGGTGACCAAAGATGACCCAACCCGATGAAAGTTAGCCAAAATCACATCGTGCTCGGTAACTCTAAATCCGTGCACATTTTATGGATCACGAAGGAAAACTTACCAGGTAAATCAATGATTTCGAGCAACTTTCGTTCAATGGGTTTTCGGTAATTCGGAAGTACAGGATCGCCCGGTGACCAAAGATGACACAACGCGGTGAAAGTTAGCCAAAATCGCATTTTGCTCGGTAACTCGAAATCCGTGCACATTTTCTCGATCATGAAAGAAATTTTGCCGTGTAAATCAAGGTTTCCGAGCAGCTTTCATTCAATGGGTTTTTGCTAATTCGGAAGTACAAGACCATCCGGTAATTACGGACCAAAAACAAATTTTTTTTATTGAAACATACATTATTCGTGTTAATAAAGAGCCACGCAAAATTTCGTCAAAATCCGACTTAATTTGAGGGAGTTATGGACGTTTTTGCAAAAATTATGCATCCGGGGGGAAATCAATGTCTGTTCCTGTCACCAAGCTCTTTGTGCAATATGTATATATAGGGGAGGGGTGGGAGTGACGCCCCACAGGCGCCCCAAAGTTGGTCGGGCGACGAGCGACGTCGAGGCTGTTACGACCAAGGGCAAGCCAAGGAGGCAAGGCCATCGGCCAAGCTCACCGGTGATATCCAAGTCGTGATTTGCGTTTGCTTGGTGAAACCAGATCGCGACCAGCCACTGCTCGACGAGATTCTCGCAACCGACCCATTTTCACCGATGAAAAACCTGATCGCGACCAAAATTGCCCCACGTCGTGGTAGTTGCAAAAAATTATGCATCCAATGGGAAATCAATGTCTGTTCCTGTCACCAAGCTCTTTGTGTAATATGTATATATAGGGGAAGGGTGGGAGTGACGCCCCACAGGCGCCCCGAAGTTGTGCGGGCGACCAGCGACGTCGAGGCTGTTACGACCAAGGGCAAGCCAAGGAGGCAAGGCCATCGGCCAAGCTCACCGGTGATATCCAAGTCGTGATTTGCGTTTGCTTGGTGAAACCAGATCGCGACCAGCCACTCCTCGATGAGATTCTCGCAACCGACCCATTTTCACCGATGAAAAACCTGATCGCGACCAAAATTGCCCCACGTCGTGCTAGTTGCAAAAATTTTTGCATCCAATGGGAAATCAATGTCTGTTCCTGTCACCAATCTCTTTGTGCAATATGTATATATAGGGGGGACCATGGAGACCGAAGCCACCAGCGAGCATCGAAAAGGCAAGCCCCAAGACCCGTGAAGGAATCCCACCCCCCAACACGTTGCCTTGATTGCTCGAATGACGACCCAAAACTAGCCCTGTTGCCTTGATTCCTCGAACATGTTGCCTTAATTTGTCGAACGATGACCTGATGACTAGCATTGTTGCCTTGATTTGTCGAACGACGGCCTTGAAACTAGCCCTGGTGCCTTGTTTCCTTGAACTTGTTGCCTTGATTTTTTGAATGATGCCCTGATGACTAGCATTGTTGCCTTGATTTGTCGAACGACGACCTTGAAACTAGCCGTGTTGCCTTGTTTCCTTGAACTTGTTGCCTTGATTTTTTGAATGATGACCTGAAAACTAGCCTCTTGGAGAATCGGGGAGCCATCCGCGTTGCCTTGATTGCTCGAATGACGACCCAAAAACTAGCCTTGTTGCCTTGATTCCTCGAACATGTTGCCTTAATTTTGTCGAACGATGACCTGATGACTAGCATTGTTCCCTAGATTTTTTGAACGACGACCTTGAAACTAGCCCTAATGCCTTGAGCTTGTTGCCTTGATTTTTTGAACGATGACCTGAAGACTAGCCTCTTGGAGAACTGGGGAGCTATCCACATTGCCTTGAGGTATATATAGGGGGGACCATAGAGACGAAGAAACCACCGAGCACCGATAAGGCAAGCCCCAAGACCCATGAAAGAAGCGTACCCCCAACATGTTACCTTGGTTGCTCGAACGACGACCGGAAAACATGCCACGTTGCCTTGATTACTCGAACTTGTTGCATTAATTTTTCGAACGATGACCTGGTGACAAGCCCTGCTGCCTAGATTTGTCGAACGATGGCCTTGAAAGATGCCTCCCCCAACACGTTGCCTTGTTAACTAGTTCCATGTTGCCTTGATTTGTCCAACACGTTGCCTTGATATGTCGAACGATGTCCTGAAAACTAGCCCCGTTCCCTTTATTTCTTGAACGACGACCTGGAAACTAGCCTCGTTACCTTAATTGCTGGAACACGTTGCCTTGTTATCTCTAACGACGACCCGGAAACTTGCATCGTTGCCCTGAATACTCGAACATGTTGCCTTGAAAACATGCCATGATGACCTCAAAACTAGCCTCGATGCCTTGATTTCTTGAACGATGACCGGAAAACTAGCCACGGTGCCCTGATTCCCCCCGACGTCGTGCGCATACTAAAAAATATGCATCCTCGGGGAAATCAGTGTCTGTTGCCTTGATTTCTTGAACATGTTGGCTTGATTTTTAGAACGATGACGTGAAAACTAGCCTCGCGGCCTTGAATTCTAGGACATGTTGTCTTGATATCTCAAACGGAAGACTGATTCCTATCCCCATTGGCTTGATGTACATATAGGGGGACCATGGCGACGAAGCCACCATCGAGCACCGACAAGGCAAGCCCAATGAACCGTGAACGAAGCCCACCCCAACATGTTGCCTTGTTTGCTCGAACGACGACGTGAAAACTAGCCTTGTTGCCTTGATTATTCGAACTTGTTGCTTAGATATATTGAACGATGACCTTGAAACTAGGCATGTTGCCTTTATTGTTGTTGCCTTGATTTTTAGAATGATGACCTGAAAACTAGCCTTGTGGCCTTGGTTTCTAGAACATGATGTCTTGGTATCTCGAATGACGAGCGGAGAGCAATGCCCATTGCCTTGATTTTTCGAACGAAGACCTGAAAAGCAAGCCATGTTGTTTTGATATCTCGAACCCGATGGCTTGGTTTTTCGAATGAAGGACTTAAAATTTGCCCCGTTGCCTTGATTTCACTAACGATGCTTCGGTTTAAGTAAAATGTTGGCAGACTTTTTCGGGCGACGGCTGAAAGCTGGCGTGTTGCCTTGATCTGACGAATGGTGTCCTAAAATCTTCCCTCGTTGCCATGGCTTTTAAAACATGTTGTCTTGATTTTCTTAAACAACAACCTTAAAACTATCCCCGTTGCCTTGATTTACGGAACGAAGACAAGAAAACTAGCCTTGTTGCCTTGAAACCTCGAACATGTTTCCTTGGTTTTTCGACCGACTAACTGAAAACCAGCACCGTTGCCTAGATTTATGGAACGCCTTTGATTTCTACAACATGTTGTCCGTGTTTCTCGAACGACGACCTGAACGCTTGGATTTTTTATTGAACGACGGCCTGAAAACAAGCCTTGTTGCCTTGATTACTCGAACATGTTGCCTTGAATTATCAAACTACGACCCGAAAACTACCCCCGTAGCCTTTTTATTTCTCGAACGATTCTTTGATTTCTAGAACATGTTGCCTCTTTTTCTCGAAAGACGACCCGAAAGCAAGCCATACGAGGACCTAAAAGCAAGCCATGTGGCCTTTTGATATTTTGAAAACGTTGTCTTTGTTTATCGAATGGCGACCTGAAAAACCGGCCGTGTTGCATTGATTCCTTGAACGAGGAGCTTAAAACGAGCCACGTTGCCTTGATAAAGGGCCGAGGAAGCAAGACCTCATCCTACAAAACGATACATGCAAGCCAAAGGATCAAACGAAGAACGCCATGACCCATTAACGACCCCGATCTATATGTTAGTTGGCTAAGGTGCATTCTAAATCCCTTATTATTGATGCATTTGAGGGTATGTCGATAGTAGTTGTAAATTACAGATCCAATAGTGCAGTTTGTATCTTGTACGGAGAAATTCTTTCATTTACGAAACCGAAACAAGCATAAGAAAATTCAACAAAATGAACTCCTTAGAAAAGCACCCATGCATTGGGGTTCGAATACAACCAAACACCGTCGAAGTCACTATACACGATGCATGCCCATATTAAATGAGTATATGTTGCTCTTTGGACATTTTTGACGTCTTATGAGAAAACAAAGTATAATTGGTGGCCCTAGCAAGCGCAAGTCATCGGCTTAGGTTGTTATGTGTTTTTATCGGAGGTTGTGTCACCGTTGTTGGTGAATTACGGCCCGGTCACCGGGTTTTATTATTGTAAGGTCCTTTATCCTTGTCCAATTCGTGCCAAACCGACTTCATTTTGGCGAGTTATAGAGTATTATAGCATCTGGGATTTTTCGACTCGGCCAAGACTAGATACGGTCAAGATTAACCGGTGATCAGATGACCCAACCCCATGAAACCCGGCCAAAATCAAATTTTGCTCGACAACTCGAAATCCATGCACATTTCCTCGACCACGAAAAGAAATTTTTCTAGGCAAATCAATGATTTCGAACAACTTTCATTCAATGGGTTTTTGCTAAATCGGAAGTACAAGACCACCCGGTGACCAAAGATGACCCAACCCGATGAAAGTTAGCCAAAATCACATCTTGCTCGGTAACTCGAAATCCGTGCACATTTTATGGATCACGAAGGAAAACTTACCAGGTAAATCAATGATTTCGAGCAACTTTCGTTCAATGGGTTTTCGGTAATTCGGAAGTACAGGATCGCCCGGTGACCAAAGATGACACAACGCGGTGAAAGTTAGCCAAAATCGCATTTTGCTCGGTAACTCGAAATCCGTGCACATTTTCTCGATCATGAAAGAAATTTTGCCGTGTAAATCAAGGTTTCCGAGCAGCTTTCATTCAATGGGTTTTTGCTAATTCGGAAGTACAAGACCACCCGGTGACCAATGACGACCCAACCCGATGAAAGTTAGCCAAAATCACATCTTGATCGGTACCTCGAAATCCATGCACATTTTCTCGATCACGAAAGAAAATTTACCAGGTAAATCAATGATTTCGAGCAATGATTTCGAGCAACTTTCATTGAATGGGTTTTTGCCAATTCGAAAGTTAAAGTTCGGTAGTGTGTGTGTACAAGTGTCGAAGCTGCGGTCCCCGGGTAATTGCGGACCAAAAGCAAAATTTTTTTATTGAAACATACATTATTCGTGTGCCTTAATTTTGTCGAACGATGACCTGATGACTAGCATTGTTCCCTAGATTTTTTGAACGACGACCTTGAAACTAGCCCTATTGCCTTGAGCTTGTTGCCTTGATTTTTTGAACGATGACCTGAAGACTAGCCTCTTGGAGAACTGGGGAGCTATCCACATTGACTTGAGGTATATATTGATTACTCGAACTTGTTGCATTAATTTTTCGAACGATGACCTGGTGACAAGCCCTGCTGCCTAGATTTGTCGAACGATGGCCTTGAAAGATGCCTCCCCCAACACGTTGCCTTGTTAACTAGTTCCATGTTGCCTTGATTTGTCCAACACGTTGCCTTGATATGTCGAACGATGTCCTGAAAACTAGCCCCGTTCCCTTTATTTCTTGAACGACGACCTGGAAACTAGCCTCGTTACCTTGATTGCTGGAACACGTTGCCTTGTTATCTCTAACGACGACCCGGAAACTTGCATCGTTGCCCTGAATACTCGAACATGTTGCCTTGAAAACATGCAATGATGACCTCAAAACTAGCCTCGCTGCCTTGATTTCTTGAACGATGACCGGAAAACTAGCCACGGTGCCCTGATTCCCCCCGACGTCGTGCGCATACTAAAAAATATGCATCCTCGGGGAAATCAGTGTCTGTTGCCTTGATTTCTTGAACATGTTGGCTTGATTTTTAGAACGATGACCTGAAAACTAGCCTTGCGGCCTTGAATTCTAGGACATGTTGTCTTGATATCTCAAACGGAAGCCTGATTGCTATCCCCATTGGCTTGATGTGCATATAGGGGGACCATGGCGACGAAGCCACCATCGAGCACCGACAAGGCAAGCCCAATGAACCGTGAACGAAGCCCACCCCAACATGTTGCCTTGTTTGCTCGAACGACGACGTGAAAACTAGCCTTGTTGCCTTGATTATTCGAACTTGTTGCTTAGATATATTGAACGATGACCTTGAAACTAGGCATGTTGCCTTTATTGTTGTTGCCTTGATTTTTAGAATGATGACCTGAAAACTAGCCTTGTGGCCTTGGTTTCTAGAACATGATGTCTTGGTATCTCGAATGACGAGCGGAGAGCAATGCCCATTGCCTTGATTTTTCGAACGAAGACCTGAAAAGCAAGCCATGTTGCCTTGATATCTCGAACCCGATGGCTTGGTTTTTCGAATGAAGGACTTAAAATTTGCCCCGTTGCCTTGATTTCACGAACGATGCTTCGGTTTAAGTAAAATGTTGGCGGACTTTTTCGGACGACGGCTGAAAGCTGGCGTGTTGCCTTGATCTGACGAACGGTGTCCTAAAATCTTCCCTCGTTGCCATGGCTTTTAAAACATGTTGTCTTGATTTTCTTAAACAACAACCTTAAAACTATCCCCGATGCCTTGATTTACGGAACGAAGACAAGAAAACTAGCCTTGTTGCCTTGAAACCTCGAACATGTTTCCTTGGTTTTTCGACTGACTAACTGAAAACCAGCACCGTTGCCTAGATTTATGGAACGCCTTTGATTTCTACAACATGTTGTCCGTGTTTCTCGAACGACGACCTGAACGCTTGGATTTTTTATTGAACGACGGCCTGAAAACAAGCCTTGTTGCATTGATTACTCGAACATGTTGCCTTGAATTATCAAACTACGACCCGAAAACTACCCCCGTAGCCTTTTTATTTCTCGAACGATTCTTTGGTTTCTAGAACATGTTGCCTCGTTTTCTCGAAAGACGACCCGAAAGCAAGCCATACGAGGACCTAAAAGCAAGCCATGTGGCCTTTTGATATTTTGAAAACGTTGTCTTTGTTTATCGAATGGCGACCTGAAAAACCGGCCGTGTTGCATTGATTCCTTGAACGATGAGCTTAAAACGAGCCACGTTGCCTTGATAAAGGGCCGAGGAAGCAAGACCTCATCCTACAAAACGATACATGCAAGCCAAAGGATCAAACGAAGAACGCCATGACCCATTAACGACCCCGATCTATATGTTAGTTGGCTAAGATGCATTCTAAATCCCTTATTATTGATGCATTTGAGGGTATGTCGATAGTAGTTGTAAATTACAGATCCAATAGTGCAGTTTGTATCTTGTACGGAGAAATTCTTTCATTTACGAAACCGAAACAAGCATAAGAAAATTCAACAAAATGAACTCCTTAGAAAAGCACCCATGCATTGGGGTTCGAATACAACCAAACACCGTCGAAGTCACTATACACGATGCATGCCCATATTAAATGAGTATATGTTGCTCTTTGGACATTTTTGACGTCTTATGAGAAAACAAAGTATAATTGGTGGCCCTAGCAAGCGCAAGTCATCGGCTTAGGTTGTTATGTGTTTTTATCGGATGTTGTGTCACCGTTGTTGGTGAATTAGGGCCCGGTCATCGGGTTTTATTATTGTAAGGTCCTTTATCCTTGTCCAATTCGTGCCAAACCGACTTCATTTTGGCGAGTTATAGAGTATTATAGCGTCTGGGATTTTTCGACTCGGCCAAGACTAGATACGGTCAAGATTAACCGGTGATCAGATGACCCAACCCCATGAAACCCGGCCAAAATCAAATTTTGCTCGACAACTCGAAATCCATGCACATTTCCTCGACCACGAAAAGAAATTTTTCTAGGCAAATCAATGATTTCGAACAACTTTCATTCAATAGGTTTTTGCTAAATCGGAAGTACAAGACCACCCGGTGACCAAAGATGACCCAACCCGATGAAAGTTAGCCAAAATCACATCTTGCTCGGTAACTCGAAATCCGTGCACATTTTATGGATCACGAAGGAAAACTTACCAGAAAAATCAATGATTTCGAGCAACTTTCGTTCAATGGGTTTTCGGTAATTCGGAAGTACAGGATCGCCCGGTGACCAAAGATGACACAACGCGGTGAAAGTTAGCCAAAATCGCATTTTGCTCTGTAACTCGAAATCCGTGCACATTTTCACGATCATGAAAGAAATTTTGCCGTGTAAATCAAGGTTTCCGAGCAGCTTTCATTCAATGGGTTTTTGCTAATTCGGAAGTACAAGACCACCCGGTAATTACAGACCAAAAACAAATTTTTTTATTGAAACATACATTATTCGTGTTAATAAAGAGCCACGCAAAATTTCGTCAAAATCCGACTTAATTTGAGGGAGTTATGGACGTTTTTGCAAAAATTATGCATCCGGTGGGAAATCAATGTCTGTTCCTGTCACCAAGCTCTTTGTGCAATATGTATATATAGGGGAGGGGTGGGAGTGACGCCCCACAGGCGCCCCGAAGTTGGTCGGGCGACGAGCGACGTCGAGGCTGTTACGACCAAGGGCAAGCCAAGGAGGGAAGGCCATCGGCCAAGCTCACCGGTGATATCCAAGTCGTGATTTGCGTTTGCTTGGTGAAACCAGATCGCGACCAGCCACTGCTCGACGAGATTCTCGCAACCGACCCATTTTCACCGATGAAAAACCTGATCGCGACCAAAATTGCCCCACGTCGTGGTAGTTGCAAAAAATTATGCATCCAATGGGAAATCAATGTCTGTTCCTGTCACCAAGCTCTTTGTGTAATATGTATATATAGGGGAAGGGTGGGAGTGACGCCCCACAGGCGCCCCGAAGTTGTGCGGGCGACCAGCGACGTCGAGGCTGTTACGACCAAGGGCAAGCCAAGGAGACAAGGCCATCGGCCAAGCTCACCAGTGATATCCAAGTCGTGATTTGCGTTTGCTTGGTGAAACCAGATCGCGACCAGCCACTCCTCGATGAGATTCTCGCAACCGACCCATTTTCACCGATGAAAAACCTGATCGCGACCAAAATTGCCCCACGTCGTGCTAGTTGCAAAAAATTTTGCATCCAATGGGAAATCAATGTCTGTTCCTGTCACCAATCTCTTTGTGCAATATGTATATATAGGGGGGACCATGGAGACCGAAGCCACCAGCGAGCATCGAAAAGGCAAGCCCCAAGACCCGTGAAGGAATCCTACCCCCCAACACGTTGCCTTGATTGCTCGAACGATGACCCAAAACTAGCCCTGTTGCCTTGATTCCTCGAACATGTTGCCTTAATTTGTCGAATGATGACCTGATGACTAGCATTGTTGCCTTGATTTGTCGAACGACGGCCTTGAAACTAGCCCTGGTGCCTTGTTTCCTTGAACTTGTTGCCTTGATTTTTTGAATGATGCCCTGATGACTAGCATTGTTGCCTTGATTTGTCGAACGACGACCTTGAAACTAGCCGTGTTGCCTTGTTTCCTTGAACTTGTTGCCTTGATTTTTTGAATGATGACCTGAAAACTAGCCTCTTGGAGAATCGGGGAGCCATCCGCGTTGCCTTGATTGCTCGAATGACGACCCAAAAACTAGCCTTGTTGCCTTGATTCCTCGAACATGTTGCCTTAATTTTGTCGAACGATGACCTGCTGACTAGCATTGTTCCCTAGATTTTTTGAACGACGACCTTGAAACTAGCCCTAATGCCTTGAGCTTGTTGCCTTGATTTTTTGAACGATGACCTGAAGACTAGCCTCTTGGAGAACTGGGGAGCTATCCACATTGCCTTGAGGTATATATAGGGGGGACCATAGAGACGAAGAAACCACCGAGCACCGATAAGGCAAGCCCCAAGACCCATGAAAGAAGCGTACCCCCAACATGTTACCTTGGTTGCTCGAACGACGACCGGAAAACATGCCACGTTGCCTTGATTACTCGAACTTGTTGCATTAATTTTTCGAACGATGACCTGGTGACAAGCCCTGCTGCCTAGATTTGTCGAACGATGGCCTTGAAAGATGCCTCCCCCAACACGTTGCCTTGTTAACTAGTTCCATGTTGCCTTGATTTGTCCAACACGTTGCCTTGATATGTCGAACGATGTCCTGAAAACTAGCCCCGTTCCCTTTATTTCTTGAACGACGACCTGGAAACTAGCCTCGTTACCTTAATTGCTGGAACACGTTGCCTTGTTATCTCTAACGACGACCCGGAAACTTGCATCGTTGCCCTGAATACTCGAACATGTTGCCTTGAAAACATGCCATGATGACCTCAAAACTAGCCTCGCTGCCTTGATTTCTTGAACGATGACCGGAAAACTAGCCACGGTGCCCTGATTCCCCCCGACGTCGTGCGCATACTAAAAAATATGCATCCTCGGGGAAATCAGTGTCTGTTGCCTTGATTTCTTGAACATGTTGGCTTGATTTTTAGAACGATGACCTGAAAACTAGCCTTGCGGCCTTGAATTCTAGGACATGTTGTCTTGATATCTCAAACGGAAGCCTGATTGCTATCCCCATTGGCTTGATGTACATATAGGGGACCATGGCGACGAAGCCACCATCAAGCACCGACAAGGCAAGCCCAATGAACCGTGAACGAAGCCCACCCCAACATGTTGCCTTGTTTGCTCGAACGACGACGTGAAAACTAGCCTTGTTGCCTTGATTATTCGAACTTGTTGCTTAGATATATTGAACGATGACCTTGAAACTAGGCATGTTGCCTTTATTGTTGTTGCCTTGATTTTTAGAATGATGACCTGAAAACTAGCCTTGTGGCCTTGGTTTCTAGAACATGATGTCTTGGTATCTCGAATGACGAGCGGAGAGCAATGCCCATTGCCTTGATTTTTCGAACGAAGACCTGAAAAGCAAGCCATGTTGCCTTGATATCTCGAACCCGATGGCTTGGTTTTCGAATGAAGGACTTAAAATTTGCCCCGTTGCCTTGATTTCACGAACGATGCTTCGGTTTAAGTAAAATGTTGGCGGACTTTTTCGGACAACGGCTGAAAGCTGGCGTGTTGCCTTGATCTGACGAACGGTGTCCTAAAATCTTCCCTCGTTGCCATGGCTTTTAAAACATGTTGTCTTGATTTTCTTAAACAACAACCTTAAAACTATCCCCGATGCCTTGATTTACGGAACGAAGACAAGAAAACTAGCCTTGTTGCCTTGAAACCTCGAACATGTTTCCTTGGTTTTTCGACTGACTAACTGAAAACCAGCACCGTTGCCTAGATTTATGGAACGCCTTTGATTTCTACAACATGTTGTCCGTGTTTCTCGAACGACGACCTGAACGCTTGGATTTTTTATTGAACGACGGCCTGAAAACAAGCCTTGTTGCATTGATTACTCGAACATGTTGCCTTGAATTATCAAACTACGACCCGAAAACTACCCCCGTAGCCTTTTTATTTCTCGAACGATTCTTTGATTTCTAGAACATGTTGCCTCGTTTTCTCGAAAGACGACCCGAAAGCAAGCCATACGAGGACCTAAAAGCAAGCCATGTGGCCTTTTGATATTTTGAAAACGTTGTCTTTGTTTATCGAATGGCGACCTGAAAAACCGGCCGTGTTGCATTGATTCCTTGAACGATGAGCTTAAAACGAGCCACGTTGCCTTGATAAAGGGCCGAGGAAGCAAGACCTCATCCTACAAAACGATACATGCAAGCCAAAGGATCAAACGAAGAACGCCATGACCCATTAACGACCCCGATCTATATGTTAGTTGGCTAAGATGCATTCTAAATCCCTTATTATTGATGCATTTGAGGGTATGTCGATAGTAGTTGTAAATTACAGATCCAATAGTGCAGTTTGTATCTTGTACGGAGAAATTCTTTCATTTACGAAACCGAAACAAGCATAAGAAAATTCAACAAAATGAACTCCTTAGAAAAGCACCCATGCATTGGGGTTCGAATACAACCAAACACCGTCGAAGTCACTATACACGATGCATGCCCATATTAAATGAGTATATGTTGCTCTTTGGACATTTTTGACGTCTTATGAGAAAACAAAGTATAATTGGTGGCCCTAGCAAGCGCAAGTCATCGGCTTAGGTTGTTATGTGTTTTTATCGGATGTTGTGTCACCGTTGTTGGTGAATTAGGGCCCGGTCACCGGGTTTTATTATTGTAAGGTCCTTTATCCTTGTCCAATTCGTGCCAAACCGACTTCATTTTGGCGAATTATAGAGTATTATAGCGTCTGGGATTTTTCGACTCGGCCAAGACTAGATACGGTCAAGATTAACCGGTGATCAGATGACCCAACCCCATGAAACCCGGCCAAAATCAAATTTTGCTCGACAACTCGAAATCCATGCACATTTCCTCGACCACGAAAAGAAATTTTTCTAGGCAAATCAATGATTTCGAACAACTTTCATTCAATAGGTTTTTGCTAAATCGGAAGTACAAGACCACCCGGTGACCAAAGATGACCCAACCCGATGAAAGTTAGCCAAAATCACATCTTGCTCGGTAACTCGAAATCCGTGCACATTTTATGGATCACGAAGGAAAACTTACCAGGAAAATCAATGATTTCGAGCAACTTTCGTTCAATGGGTTTTCGGTAATTCGGAAGTACAGGATCGCCCGGTGACCAAAGATGACACAACGCGGTGAAAGTTAGCCAAAATCGCATTTTGCTCTGTAACTCGAAATCCGTGCACATTTTCACGATCATGAAAGAAATTTTGCCGTGTAAATCAAGGTTTCCGAGCAGCTTTCATTCAATGGGTTTTTGCTAATTCGGAAGTACAAGACCACCCGGTAATTACAGACCAAAAACAAATTTTTTTATTGAAACATACATTATTCGAGTTAATAAAGAGCCACGCAAAATTTCGTCAAAATCCGACTTAATTTGAGGGAGTTATGGACGTTTTTGCAAAAATTATGCATCCGGGGGGAAATCAATGTCTGTTCCTGTCACCAAGCTCTTTGTGCAATATGTATATATAGGGGAGGGGTGGGAGTGACGCCCCACAGGCGCCCCGAAGTTGGTCGGGCGACGAGCGACGTCGAGGCTGTTACGACCAAGGGCAAGCCAAGGAGGCAAGGCCATCGGCCAAGCTCACCGGTGATATCCAAGTCGTGATTTGCGTTTGCTTGGTGAAACCAGATCGCGACCAGCCACTGCTCGACGAGATTCTCGCAACCGACCCATTTTCACCGATGAAAAACCTGATCGCGACCAAAATTGCCCCACGTCGTGGTAGTTGCAAAAAATTATGCATCCAATGGGAAATCAATGTATGTTCCTGTCACCAAGCTCTTTGTGTAATATGTATATATAGGGGAAGGGTGGGAGTGACGCCCCACAGGCGCCCCGAAGTTGTGCGGGCGACCAGCGACGTCGAGGCTGTTACGACCAAGGGCAAGCCAAGGAGGCAAGGCCATCGGCCAAGCTCACCAGTGATATCCAAGTCTTGATTTGCGTTTGCTTGGTGAAACCAGATCGGGACCAGCCACTCCTCGATGAGATTCTCGCAACCGACCCATTTTCACCGATGAAAAACCTGATCGCGACCAAAATTGCCCCACGTCGTGCTAGTTGCAAAAATTTTTGCATCCAATGGGAAATCAATGTCTGTTCCTGTCACCAATCTCTTTGTGCAATATGTATATATAGGGGGGACCATGGAGACCGAAGCCACCAGCGAGCATCGAAAAGGCAAGCCCCAAGACCCGTGAAGGAATCCCACCCCCCAACACGTTGCCTTGATTGCTCGAACGACGACCCAAAACTAGCCCTGTTGCCTTGATTCCTCGAACATGTTGCCTTAATTTGTCGAACGATGACCTGATGACTAGCATTGTTGCCTTGATTTGTCGAACGACGGCCTTGAAACTAGCCCTGGTGCCTTGTTTCCTTGAACTTGTTGCCTTGATTTTTTGAATGATGCCCTGATGACTAGCATTGTTGCCTTGATTTGTCGAACGACGACCTTGAAACTAGCCGTGTTGCCTTGTTTCCTTGAACTTGTTGCCTTGATTTTTTGAATGATGACCTGAAAACTAGCCTCTTGGAGAATCGGGGAGCCATCCGCGTTGCCTTGATTGCTCGAATGACGACCCAAAAACTAGCCTTGTTGCCTTGATTCCTCGAACATGTTGCCTTAATTTTGTCGAACGATGACCTGATGACTAGCATTGTTCCCTAGATTTTTTGAACGACGACCTTGAAACTAGCCCTAATGCCTTGAGCTTGTTGCCTTGATTTTTTGAACGATGACCTGAAGACTAGCCTCTTGGAGAACTGGGGAGCTATCCACATTGCCTTGAGGTATATATAGGGGGGACCATAGAGACGAAGAAACCACCGAGCACCGATAAGGCAAGCCCCAAGACCCATGAAAGAAGCGTACCCCCAACATGTTACCTTGGTTGCTCGAACGACGACCGGAAAACATGCCACGTTGCCTTGATTACTCGAACTTGTTGCATTAATTTTTCGAACGATGACCTGGTGACAAGCCCTGCTGCCTAGATTTGTCGAACGATGGCCTTGAAAGATGCCTCCCCCAACACGTTGCCATGTTAACTAGTTCCATGTTGCCTTGATTTGTCCAACACGTTGCCTTGATATGTCGAACGATGTCCTGAAAACTAGCCCCGTTCCCTTTATTTCTTGAACGACGACCTGGAAACTAGCCTCGTTACCTTAATTGCTGGAACACGTTGCCTTGTTATCTCTAACGACGACCCGGAAACTTGCATCGTTGCCCTGAATACTCGAACATGTTGCCTTGAAAACATGCCATGATGACCTCAAAACTAGCCTCGCTGCCTTGATTTCTTGAACGATGACCGGAAAACTAGCCACGGTGCCCTGATTCCCCCCGATGTCGTGCGCATACTAAAAAATATGCATCCTCGGGGAAATCAGTGTCTGTTGCCTTGATTTCTTGAACATGTTGGCTTGATTTTTAGAACGATGACCTGAAAACTAGCCTTGCGGCCTTGAATTCTAGGACATGTTGTCTTGATATCTCAAACGGAAGCCTGATTGCTATCCCCATTGGCTTGATGTACATATAGGGGACCATGGCGACGAAGCCACCATCAAGCACCGACAAGGCAAGCCCAATGAACCGTGAACGAAGCCCACCCCAACATGTTGCCTTGTTTGCTCGAACGACGACGTGAAAACTAGCCTTGTTGCCTTGATTATTCGAACTTGTTGCTTAGATATATTGAACGATGACCTTGAAACTAGGCATGTTGCCTTTATTGTTGTTGCCTTGATTTTTAGAATGATGACCTGAAAACTAGCCTTGTGGCCTTGGTTTCTAGAACATGATGTCTTGGTATCTCGAATGACGAGCGGAGAGCAATGCCCATTGCCTTGATTTTTCGAACGAAGACCTGAAAAGCAAGCCATGTTGCCTTGATATCTCGAACCCGATGGCTTGGTTTTTCGAATGAAGGACTTAAAATTTGCCCCGTTGCCTTGATTTCACTAACGATGCTTCGGTTTAAGTAAAATGTTGGCGGACTTTTTCGGGCGACGGCTGAAAGCTGGCGTGTTGCCTTGATCTGACGAACGGTGTCCTAAAATCTTCCCTCGTTGCCATGGCTTTTAAAACATGTTGTCTTGATTTTCTTAAACAACAACCTTAAAACTATCCCCGTTGCCTTGATTTACGGAACGAAGACAAGAAAACTAGCCTTGTTGCCTTGAAACCTCGAACATGTTTCCTTGGTTTTTCGACCGACTAACTGAAAACCAGCACCGTTGCCTAGATTTATGGAACGCCTTTGATTTCTACAACATGTTGTCCGTGTTTCTCGAACGACGACCTGAACGCTTGGATTTTTTATTGAACGACGGCCTGAAAACAAGCCTTGTTGCCTTGATTACTCGAACATGTTGCCTTGAATTATCAAACTACGACCCGAAAACTACCCCCGTAGCCTTTTTATTTCTCGAACGATTCTTTGATTTCTAGAACATGTTGCCTCTTTTTCTCGAAAGACGACCCGAAAGCAAGCCATACGAGGACCTAAAAGCAAGCCATGTGGCCTTTTGATATTTTGAAAACGTTGTCTTTGTTTATCGAATGGCGACCTGAAAAACCGGCCGTGTTGCATTGATTCCTTGAACGATGAGCTTAAAACGAGCCACGTTGCCTTGATAAAGGGCCGAGGAAGCAAGACCTCATCCTACAAAACGATACATGCAAGCCAAAGGATCAAACGAAGAACGCCATGACCCATTAACGACCCCGATCTATATGTTAGTTGGCTAAGGTGCATTCTAAATCCCTTATTATTGATGCATTTGAGGGTATGTCGATAGTAGTGGTAAATTACAGATCCAATAGTGCAGTTTGTATCTTGTACGGAGAAATTCTTTCATTTACGAAACCGAAACAAGCATAAGAAAATTCAACAAAATGAACTCCTTAGAAAAGCACCCATGCATTGGGGTTCGAATACAACCAAACACCGTCGAAGTCACTATACACGATGCATGCCCATATTAAATGAGTATATGTTGCTCTTTGGACATTTTTGACGTCTTATGAGAAAACAAAGTATAATTGGTGGCCCTAGCAAGCGCAAGTCATCGGCTTAGGTTGTTATGTGTTTTTATCGGAGGTTGTGTCACCGTTGTTGGTGAATTACGGCCCGGTCACCGGGTTTTATTATTGTAAGGTCCTTTATCCTTGTCCAATTCGTGTCAAACCGACTTCATTTTGGCGAGTTATAGAGTATTATAGCATCTGGGATTTTTCGACTCGGCCAAGACTAGATACGGTCAAGATTAACCGGTGATCAGATGACCCAACCCCATGAAACCCGGCCAAAATCAAATTTTGCTCGACAACTCGAAATCCATGCACATTTCCTCGACCACGAAAAGAAATTTTTCTAGGCAAATCAATGATTTCGAACAACTTTCATTCAATGGGTTTTTGCTAAATCGGAAGTACAAGACCACCCGGTGACCAAAGATGACCCAACCCGATGAAAGTTAGCCAAAATCACATCTTGCTCGGTAACTCGAAATCTGTGCACATTTTATGGATCACGAAGAAAAACCTACGAGGTAAATCAATGATTTCGAGCAACTTTCGTTCAATGGGTTTTCGGTAATTCGGAAGTACAGGATCGCCCGGTGACCAAAGATGACACAACGCGGTGAAAATTAGCCAAAATCGCATTTTGCTCGGTAACTCGAAATCCGTACACATTTTCTCGATCATGAAAGAAATTTTGCCGTGTAAATCAAGGTTTCCGAGCAGCTTTCATTCAATGGGTTTTTGCTAATTCGGAAGTACAAGACCACCCGGTGACCAATGACGACCCAACCCGATGAAAGTTAGCCAAAATCACATCTTGATCGGTACCTCGAAATCCGTGCACATTTTCTCGATCACGAAAGAAAATTTACCAGGTAAATCAATGATTTCGAGCAACTTTCATTGAATGGGTTTTTGCCAGTTCGAAAGTTAAAGTTCGGTAGTGTGTGTGTACAAGTGTCGAAGCTGCGGTCCCCGGGTAATTGCGGACCAAAAGCAAATTTTTTTTATTGAAACATACATTATTCGTGTGCCTTAATTTTGTCGAACGATGACCTGATGACTAGCATTGTTCCCTAGATTTTTTGAACGACGACCTTGAAACTAGCCCTATTGCCTTGAGCTTGTTGCCTTGATTTTTTGAACGATGACCTGAAGACTAGCCTCTTGGAGAACTGGGGAGCTATCCACATTGCCTTGAGGTATATATTGATTACTCGAACTTGTTGCATTAATTTTTCGAACGATGACCTGGTGACAAGCCCTGCTGCCTAGATTTGTCGAACGATGGCCTTGAAAGATGCCTCCCCCAACACGTTGCCATGTTAACTAGTTCCATGTTGCCTTGATTTGTCCAACACGTTGCCTTGATATGACGAACGATGTCCTGAAAACTAGCCCCGTTCCCTTTATTTCTTGAACGACGACCTGGAAACTAGCCTCGTTACCTTAATTGCTGGAACACGTTGCCTTGTTATCTCTAATGACGACCCGGAAACTTGCATCGTTGCCCTGAATACTCGAACATGTTGCCTTGAAAACATGCCATGATGACCTCAAAACTAGCCTCGCTGCCTTGATTTCTTGAACGATGACCGGAAAACTAGCCACGGTGCCCTGATTCCCCCCGACGTCGTGCGCATACTAAAAAATATGCATCCTCGGGGAAATCAGTGTCTGTTGCCTTGATTTCTTGAACATGTTGGCTTGATTTTTAGAACGATGACCTGAAAACTAGCCTTGCGGCCTTGAATTCTAGGACATGTTGTCTTGATATCTCAAACGGAAGCCTGATTGCTATCCCCATTGGCTTGATGTACATATAGGGGACCATGGCGACGAAGCCACCATCAAGCACCGACAAGGCAAGCCCAATGAACCGTGAACGAAGCCCACCCCAACATGTTGCCTTGTTTGCTCGAACGACGACGTGAAAACTAGCCTTGTTGCCTTGATTATTCGAACTTGTTGCTTAGATATATTGAACGATGACCTTGAAACTAGGCATGTTGCCTTTATTGTTGTTGCCTTGATTTTTAGAATGATGACCTGAAAACTAGCCTTGTGGCCTTGGTTTCTAGAACATGATGTCTTGGTATCTCGAATGACGAGCGGAGAGCAATGCCCATTGCCTTGATTTTTCGAACGAAGACCTGAAAAGCAAGCCATGTTGCCTTGATATCTCGAACCCGATGGCTTGGTTTTTCGAATGAAGGACTTAAAATTTGCCCCGTTGCCTTGATTTCACTAACGATGCTTCGGTTTAAGTAAAATGTTGGCGGACTTTTTCGGGCGACGGCTGAAAGCTGGCGTGTTGCCTTGATCTGACGAACGGTGTCCTAAAATCTTCCCTCGTTTCCATGGCTTTTAAAACATGTTGTCTTGATTTTCTTAAACAACAACCTTAAAACTATCCCCGACGCCTTGATTTACGGAACGAAGACAAGAAAACTAGCCTTGTTGCCTTGAAACCTCGAACATGTTTCCTTGGTTTTTCGACCGACTAACTGAAAACCAGCACCGTTGCCTAGATTTATGGAACGCCTTTGATTTCTACAACATGTTGTCCGTGTTTCTCGAACGACGACCTGAACGCTTGGATTTTTTATTGAACGACGGCCTGAAAACAAGCCTTGTTGCCTTGATTACTCGAACATGTTGCCTTGAATTATCAAACTACGACCCGAAAACTACCCCCGTAGCCTTTTTATTTCTCGAACGATTCTTTGATTTCTAGAACATGTTGCCTCTTTTTCTCGAAAGACGACCCGAAAGCAAGCCATACGAGGACCTAAAAGCAAGCCATGTGGCCTTTTGATATTTTGAAAACGTTGTCTTTGTTTATCGAATGGCGACCTGAAAAACCGGCCGTGTTGCATTGATTCCTTGAACGATGAGCTTAAAACGAGCCACGTTGCCTTGATAAAGGGCCGAGGAAGCAAGACCTCATCCTACAAAACGATACATGCAAGCCAAAGGATCAAACGAAGAACGCCATGACCCATTAACGACCCCGATCTATATGTTAGTTGGCTAAGGTGCATTCTAAATCCCTTATTATTGATGCATTTGAGGGTATGTCGATAGTAGTGGTAAATTACAGATCCAATAGTGCAGATTGTATCTTGTACGGAGAAATTCTTTCATTTACAAAACCGAAACAAGCATAAGAAAATTCAACAAAATGAACTCCTTAGAAAAGCACCCATGCATTGGGGTTCGAATACAACCAAACACCGTCGAAGTCACTATACACGATGCATGCCCATATTAAATGAGTATATGTTGCTCTTTGGACATTTTTGACGTCTTATGAGAAAACAAAGTATAATTGGTGGCCCTAGCAAGCGCAAGTCATCGGCTTAGGTTGTTATGTGTTTTTATCGGAGGTTGCGTCACCGTTGTTGGTGAATTACGGCCCGGTCACCGGGTTTTAATATTGTAAGGTCCTTTATCCTTGTCCAATTCGTGCCAAACCGACTTCATTTTGGCGAGTTATAGAGAATTATAGCGTCTGGGATTTTTCGACTCGGCCAAGACTAGATACGGTCAAGATTAACCGGTGATCAGATGACCCAACCCCATGAAACCCGGCCAAAATCAAATTTTGCTCGACAACTCGAAATCCATGCACATTTCCTCGACCACGAAAAGAAATTTTTCTAGGCAAATCAATGATTTCGAACAACTTTCATTCAATGGGTTTTTGCTAAATCGGAAGTACAAGACCACCCGGTGACCAAAGATGACCCAACCCGATGAAAGTTAGCCAAAATCACATCTTGCTCGGTAACTCGAAATCCGTGCACATTTTATGGATCACGAAGAAAAACCTACGAGGTAAATCAATGATTTCGAGCAACTTTCGTTCAATGGGTTTTCGGTAATTCGGAAGTACAGGATCGCCCGGTGACCAAAGATGACACAACGCGGTGAAAATTAGCCAAAATCGCATTTTGCTCGGTAACTCGAAATCCGTACACATTTTCTTGATCATGAAAGAAATTTTGCCGTGTAAATCAAGGTTTCCGAGCAGCTTTCATTCAATGGGTTTTTGCTAATTCGGAAGTACAAGACCACCCGGTGACCAATGACGACCCAACCCGATGAAAGTTAGCCAAAATCACATCTTGATCGGTACCTCGAAATCCGTGCACATTTTCTCGATCACGAAAGAAAATTTACCAGGTAAATCAATGATTTCGAGCAACTTTCATTGAATGGGTTTTTGCCAGTTCGAAAGTTAAAGTTCGGTAGTGTGTGTGTACAAGTGTCGAAGCTGCGGTCCCCGGGTAATTGCGGACCAAAAGCAAATTTTTTTTATTGAAACATACATTATTCGTGTGCCTTAATTTTGTCGAACGATGACCTGATGACTAGCATTGTTCCCTAGATTTTTTGAACGACGACCTTGAAACTAGCCCTATTGCCTTGAGCTTGTTGCCTTGATTTTTTGAACGATGACCTGAAGACTAGCCTCTTGGAGAACTGGGGAGCTATCCACATTGCCTTGAGGTATATATTGATTACTCGAACTTGTTGCATTAATTTTTCGAACGATGACCTGGTGACACTGCTGCCTAGATTTGTCGAACGATGGCCTTGAAAGATGCCTCCCCCAACACGTTGCCTTGTTAACTAGTTCCATGTTGCCTTGATTTGTCCAACACGTTGCCTTGATATGTCGAACGATGTCCTGAAAACTAGCCCCGTTCCCTTTATTTCTTGAACGACGACTTGGAAACTAGCCTCGTTACCTTGATTGCTGGAACACGTTGCCTTGTTATCTCTAACGACGACCTGGAAACTTGCATCGTTGCCCTGAATACTCGAACACGTTGCCTTGAAAACATGCCATGATGACCTCAAAACTAGCCTCGTTGCCTTGATTTCTTGAACGATGACCGGAAAACTAGCCACGGTGCCTTGATTTCCCCCGACGTCGTGCGCATACTAAAAAATATGCATCCTCGGGGAAACCAGTGTCTGTTGCCTTGATTTCTTCAACATGTTGGCTTGATTTTTAGAACGATGACCTGAAAACTAGCCTTGCGGCCTTGAATTCTAGGACATGTTGTCTTGATATCTCAAACGGAAGCCTGATTGCTATCCCCATTGCCTTGATGTATATATAGTGGGACCATGGCGACGAAGCCACCATCGAGCACCGACAAGGCAAGCCCAATGAACCGTGAACGAAGCCCACCCCAACATGTTGCCTTGTTTGCTCGAATGACGACGTGAAAACTAGCCTTGTTGCCTTGATTATTCGAACTTGTTGCTTAGATATATTGAACGATGACCTTGAAACTAGGCATGTTGCCTTTATTGTTGTTGCCTTGATTTTTAGAATGATGACCTGAAAACTAGCCTTGTGGCCTTGGTTTCTAGAACATGATGTCTTGGTATCTCGAATGACGAGCGGAGAGCAATGCCCATTGCCTTGATTTTTCGAACGAAGACCAGAAAAACAAGCCATGTTGCCTTGATATCTCGAACCCGATGGCTTGGTTTTTCGAATGAAGGACTTAAAATTTGCCCCGTTGCCTTGATTTCACGAACGATGCTTCGGTTTAAGTAAAATGTTGGTGGCCTTTTTCGGACGACGGCTGAAAGCTGGCGTGTTGCCTTGATCTGACGAACGGTGTCCTAAAATCTTCCCTCGTTGCCATGACTTTTAAAACATGTTGTCTTGATTTTCTTAAACAACAACCTTAAAACTATCCCCGACGCCTTGATTTACGGAACGAAGACAAGAAAACTAGCCTTGTTGCCTTGAAACCTCGAACATGTTTCCTTGGTTTTTCGACCGACTAACTGAAAACCAGCACCGTTGCCTTGATTTATGGAACGCCTTTGATTTCTACAACATGTTGTCCGTGTTTCTCGAACGACGACCTGAACGCTTGGATTTTTTATTGAACGACGGCCTGAAAACAAGCCTTGTTGCCTTGATTACTCGAACATGTTGCCTTGAATTATCAAACTACGACCCGAAAACTACCCCCGTAGCCTTTTTATTTCTCGAACGATTCTTTGATTTCTAGAACATGTTGCCTCGTTTTCTCGAAAGACGACCCGAAAGCAAGCCATACGATGACCTAAAAGCAAGCCATGTGGCCTTTTGATATTTTGAAAACGTTGTCTTTGTTTATCGAATGGCGACCTGAAAAACTGGCTGTGTTACATTGATTCCTTGAACGATGAGCTTAAAACGAGCCACGTTGCCTTGATAAAGGGCCGAGGAAGCAAGACCTCATCCTACAAAACGATACATGCAAGCCAAAGGATCAAACGAAGAACGCCATGACCCATTAACGACCCCGATCTATATGTTAGTTGGCTAAGGTGCATTCTAAATCCCTTATTATTGATGCATTTGAGGGTATGTCGATAGTAGTTGTAAATTACAGATCCAATAGTGCAGTTTGTATCATGTACGGAGAAATTCTTTCATTTACGAAACCGAAACAAGCATAAGAAAATGCAATAAAATGAACTCCTTAGAAAAGCACCCATGCATTGGGGATCGAATACAACCAAACACCGTTGAAGTCACTATACACGATGCATGCCCATATTAAATGTATATGTTGCTCTTTGGACATTTTTGACGTCTTATGAGAAAACAAAGTATAATTGGTGGCCCTAGTAAGCGCAAGTCATCGGCTTAGGTTGTTATGTGTTTTTATCGGAGGTTGCGTCACCGTTGTTGGTGAATTACGGCCCGGTCACCGGGTTTTAATATTGTAAGGTCCTTTATCCTTGTCCAATTCGTGCCAAACCGACTTCATTTTGGCGAGTTATAGAGAATTATAGCGTCTGGGATTTTTCGACTCGGCCAAGACTAGATACGGTCAAGATTAACCGATGATCAGATGACCCAACCCCATGAAACCCGGCCAAAATCAAATTTTGCTCGACAACTCGAAATCCATGCACATTTCCTCGACCACAAAAAGAAATTTTTCTAGGAAAATCAATGATTTCGAACAACTTTCATTCAATGGGTTTTTGCTAAATCGGAAGTACAAGACCACCCGGTGACCAAAGATGACCCAACCCGATGAAAGTTAGCCAAAATCACATCTTGCTCGGTAACTCTAAATCCGTGCACATTTTATGGATCACGAAGGAAAACTTACCAGGTAAATCAATGATTTCGAGCAACTTTCGTTCAATGGGTTTTCGGTAATTCGGAAGTACAGGATCGCCCGGTGACCAAAGATGACACAACGCGGTGAAAGTTAGCCAAAATCGCATTTTGCTCTGTAACTCGAAATCCGTGCACATTTTCACGATCATGAAAGAAATTTTGCCGTGTAAATCAAGGTTTCCGAGCAGCTTTCATTCAATGGGTTTTTGCTAATTCGGAAGTACAAGACCACCCGGTAATTACGGACCAAAAACAAATTTTTTTATTGAAACATACATTATTCGTGTTAATAAAGAGCCATGCAAAATTTCGTCAAAATCCGACTTAATTTGAGGGAGTTATGGACGTTTTAGCAAAAATTATGCATCCGGGGGGAAATCAATGTATGTTCCTGTCACCAAGCTCTTTGTGCAATATGTATATATAGGGGAGGGGTGGGAGTGACGCCCCACAGGCGCCCCGAAGTTGGTCGGGCGACGAGCGACGTCGAGGCTGTTACGACCAAGGGCAAGCCAAGGAGGCAAGGCCATCGGCCAAGCTCACCGGTGATATCCAAGTCGTGATTTGCGTTTGCTTGGTGAAACCAGATCGCGACCAGCCACTGCTCGACGAGATTCTCGCAACCGACCCATTTTCACCGATGAAAAACCTGATCGCGACCAAAATTGCCCCACGTCGTGGTAGTTGCAAAAAATTATGCATCCAATGGGAAATCAATGTCTGTTCCTGTCACCAAGCTCTTTGTGTAATATGTATATATAGGGGAAGGGTGGGAGTAACGCCCCACAGGCGCCCCGAAGTTGTGCGGGCGACCAGCGACGTCGAGGCTGTTACGACCAAGGGCAAGCCAAGGAGGCAAGGCCATCGGCCAAGCTCACCGGTGATATCCAAGTCGTGATTTGCGTTTGCTTGGTGAAACCAGATCGCGACCAGCCACTCCTCGATGAGATTCTCGCAACCGACCCATTTTCACCGATGAAAAACCTGATCGCGACCAAAATTGCCCCACGTCGTGCTAGTTGCAAAAAATTTTGCATCCAATGGGAAATCAATGTCTGTTCCTGTCACCAATCTCTTTGTGCAATATGTATATATAGGGGGGACCATGGAGACCGAAGCCACCAGCGAGCATCGAAAAGGCAAGCCCCAAGACCCGTGAAGGAATCCCACCCCCCAACACGTTGCCTTGATTGCTCGAACGACGACCCAAAACTAGCCTTGCCTTGATTCCTCGAACATGTTGCCTTAATTTGTCGAACGATGACCTGATGACTAGCATTGTTGCCTTGATTTGTCGAACGACGGCCTTGAAACTAGCCCTGGTGCCTTGTTTCCTTGAACTTGTTGCCTTGATTTTTTGAATGATGCCCTGATGACTAGCATTGTTGCCTTGATTTGTCGAACGACGACCTTGAAACTAGCCGTGTTGCCTTGTTTCCTTGAACTTGTTGCCTTGATTTTTTGAATGATGACCTGAAAACTAGCCTCTTGGAGAATCGGGGAGCCATCCGCGTTGCCTTGATTGCTCGAATGACGACCCAAAAACTAGCCTTGTTGCCTTGATTCCTCGAACATGTTGCCTTAATTTTGTCGAACGATGACCTGATGACTAGCATTGTTCCCTAGATTTTTTGAACGACGACCTTGAAACTAGCCCTAATGCCTTGAGCTTGTTGCCTTGATTTTTTGAACGATGACCTGAAGACTAGCCTCTTGGAGAACTGGGGAGCTATCCACATTGCCTTGAGGTATATATTGATTACTCGAACTTGTTGCATTAATTTTTCGAACGATGACCTGGTGACACTGCTGCCTAGATTTGTCGAACGATGGCCTTGAAAGATGCCTCCCCCAACACGTTGCCTTGTTAACTAGTTCCATGTTGCCTTGATTTGTCCAACACGTTGCCTTGATATGTCGAACGATGTCCTGAAAACTAGCCCCGTTCCCTTTATTTCTTGAACGACGACTTGGAAACTAGCCTCGTTACCTTGATTGCTGGAACACGTTGCCTTGTTATCTCTAACGACGACCTGGAAACTTGCATCGTTGCCCTGAATACTCGAACACGTTGCCTTGAAAACATGCCATGATGACCTCAAAACTAGCCTCGTTGCCTTGATTTCTTGAACGATGACCGGAAAACTAGCCACGGTGCCTTGATTTCCCCCGACGTCGTGCGCATACTAAAAAATATGCATCCTCGGGGAAACCAGTGTCTGTTGCCTTGATTTCTTGAACATGTTGGCTTGATTTTTAGAACGATGACCTGAAAACTAGCCTTGCGGCCTTGAATTCTAGGACATGTTGTCTTGATATCTCAAACGGAAGCCTGATTGCTATCCCCATTGCCTTGATGTATATATAGTGGGACCATGGCGACGAAGCCACCATCGAGCACCGACAAGGCAAGCCCAATGAACCGTGAACGAAGCCCACCCCAACATGTTGCCTTGTTTGCTCGAATGACGACGTGAAAACTAGCCTTGTTGCCTTGATTATTCGAACTTGTTGCTTAGATATATTGAACGATGACCTTGAAACTAGGCATGTTGCCTTTATTGTTGTTGCCTTGATTTTTAGAATGATGACCTGAAAACTAGCCTTGTGGCCTTGGTTTCTAGAACATGATGTCTTGGTATCTCGAATGACGAGCGGAGAGCAATGCCCATTGCCTTGATTTTTCGAACGAAGACCTGAAAAACAAGCCATGTTGCCTTGATATCTCGAACCCGATGGCTTGGTTTTTCGAATGAAGGACTTAAAATTTGCCCCGTTGCCTTGATTTCACGAACGATGCTTCGGTTTAAGTAAAATGTTGGTGGCCTTTTTCGGACGACGGCTGAAAGCTGGCGTGTTGCCTTGATCTGACGAACGGTGTCCTAAAATCTTCCCTCGTTGCCATGACTTTTAAAACATGTTGTCTTGATTTTCTTAAACAACAACCTTAAAACTATCCCCGACGCCTTGATTTACGGATCGAAGACAAGAAAACTAGCCTTGTTGCCTTGAAACCTCGAACATGTTTCCTTGGTTTTTCGACCGACTAACTGAAAACCAGCACCGTTGCCTTGATTTATGGAACGCCTTTGATTTCTACAACATGTTGTCCGTGTTTCTCGAACGACGACCTGAACGCTTGGATTTTTTATTGAACGACGGCCTGAAAACAAGCCTTGTTGCCTTGATTACTCGAACATGTTGCCTTGAATTAGCAAACTACGACCCGAAAACTACCCTCGTAGCCTTTTTATTTCTCGAACGATTCTTTGATTTCTAGAACATGTTGCCTCGTTTTCTCGAAAGACGACCCGAAAGCAAGCCATACGATGACCTAAAAGCAAGCCATGTGGCCTTTTGATATTTTGAAAACGTTGTCTTTGTTTATCGAATGGCGACCTGAAAAACTGGCTGTGTTACATTGATTCCTTGAACGATGAGCTTAAAACGAGCCACGTTGCCTTGATAAAGGGCCGAGGAAGCAAGACCTCATCCTACAAAACGATACATGCAAGCCAAAGGATCAAACGAAGAACGCCATGACCCATTAACGACCCCGATCTATATGTTAGTTGGCTAAGGTGCATTCTAAATCCCTTATTATTGATGCATTTGAGGGTATGTCGATAGTAGTTGTAAATTACAGATCCAATAGTGCAGTTTGTATCATGTACGGAGAAATTCTTTCATTTACGAAACCGAAACAAGCATAAGAAAATGCAATAAAATGAACTCCTTAGAAAAGCACCCATGCATTGGGGATCGAATACAACCAAACACCGTTGAAGTCACTATACACGATGCATGCCCATATTAAATGTATATGTTGCTCTTTGGACATTTTTGACGTCTTATGAGAAAACAAAGTATAATTGGTGGCCCTAGTAAGCGCAAGTCATCGGCTTAGGTTGTTATGTGTTTTTATCGGAGGTTGCGTCACCGTTGTTGGTGAATTACGGCCCGGTCACCGGGTTTTAATATTGTAAGGTCCTTTATCCTTGTCCAATTCGTGCCAAACCGACTTCATTTTGGCGAGTTATAGAGAATTATAGCGTCTGGGATTTTTCGACTCGGCCAAGACTAGATACGGTCAAGATTAACCGATGATCAGATGACCCAACCCCATGAAACCCGGCCAAAATCAAATTTTGCTCGACAACTCGAAATCCATGCACATTTCCTCGACCACAAAAAGAAATTTTTCTAGGAAAATCAATGATTTCGAACAACTTTCATTCAATGGGTTTTTGCTAAATCGGAAGTACAAGACCACCCGGTGACCAAAGATGACCCAACCCGATGAAAGTTAGCCAAAATCACATCTTGCTCGGTAACTCTAAATCCGTGCACATTTTATGGATCACGAAGGAAAACTTACCAGGTAAATCAATGATTTCGAGCAACTTTCGTTCAATGGGTTTTCGGTAATTCGGAAGTACAGGATCGCCCGGTGACCAAAGATGACACAACGCGGTGAAAGTTAGCCAAAATCGCATTTTGCTCTGTAACTCGAAATCCGTGCACATTTTCACGATCATGAAAGAAATTTTGCCGTGTAAATCAAGGTTTCCGAGCAGCTTTCATTCAATGGGTTTTTGCTAATTCGGAAGTACAAGACCACCCGGTAATTACGGACCAAAAACAAATTTTTTTATTGAAACATACATTATTCGTGTTAATAAAGAGCCATGCAAAATTTCGTCAAAATCCGACTTAATTTGAGGGAGTTATGGACGTTTTAGCAAAAATTATGCATCCGGGGGGAAATCAATGTATGTTCCTGTCACCAAGCTCTTTGTGCAATATGTATATATAGGGGAGGGGTGGGAGTGACGCCCCACAGGCGCCCCGAAGTTGGTCGGGCGACGAGCGACGTCGAGGCTGTTACGACCAAGGGCAAGCCAAGGAGGCAAGGCCATCGGCCAAGCTCACCGGTGATATCCAAGTCGTGATTTGCGTTTGCTTGGTGAAACCAGATCGCGACCAGCCACTGCTCGACGAGATTCTCGCAACCGACCCATTTTCACCGATGAAAAACCTGATCGCGACCAAAATTGCCCCACGTCGTGGTAGTTGCAAAAAATTATGCATCCAATGGGAAATCAATGTCTGTTCCTGTCACCAAGCTCTTTGTGTAATATGTATATATAGGGGAAGGGTGGGAGTAACGCCCCACAGGCGCCCCGAAGTTGTGCGGGCGACCAGCGACGTCGAGGCTGTTACGACCAAGGGCAAGCCAAGGAGGCAAGGCCATCGGCCAAGCTCACCGGTGATATCCAAGTCGTGATTTGCGTTTGCTTGGTGAAACCAGATCGCGACCAGCCACTCCTCGATGAGATTCTCGCAACCGACCCATTTTCACCGATGAAAAACCTGATCGCGACCAAAATTGCCCCACGTCGTGCTAGTTGCAAAAAATTTTGCATCCAATGGGAAATCAATGTCTGTTCCTGTCACCAATCTCTTTGTGCAATATGTATATATAGGGGGGACCATGGAGACCGAAGCCACCAGCGAGCATCGAAAAGGCAAGCCCCAAGACCCGTGAAGGAATCCCACCCCCCAACACGTTGCCTTGATTGCTCGAACGACGACCCAAAACTAGCCTTGCCTTGATTCCTCGAACATGTTGCCTTAATTTGTCGAACGATGACCTGATGACTAGCATTGTTGCCTTGATTTGTCGAACGACGGCCTTGAAACTAGCCCTGGTGCCTTGTTTCCTTGAACTTGTTGCCTTGATTTTTTGAATGATGCCCTGATGACTAGCATTGTTGCCTTGATTTGTCGAACGACGACCTTGAAACTAGCCGTGTTGCCTTGTTTCCTTGAACTTGTTGCCTTGATTTTTTGAATGATGACCTGAAAACTAGCCTCTTGGAGAATCGGGGAGCCATCCGCGTTGCCTTGATTGCTCGAATGACGACCCAAAAACTAGCCTTGTTGCCTTGATTCCTCGAACATGTTGCCTTAATTTTGTCGAACGATGACCTGATGACTAGCATTGTTCCCTAGATTTTTTGAACGACGACCTTGAAACTAGCCCTAATGCCTTGAGCTTGTTGCCTTGATTTTTTGAACGATGACCTGAAGACTAGCCTCTTGGAGAACTGGGGAGCTATCCACATTGCCTTGAGGTATATATAGGGGGGACCATAGAGACGAAGAAACCACCGAGCACCGATAAGGCAAGCCCCAAGACCCATGAAAGAAGCGTACCCCCAACATGTTACCTTGGTTGCTCGAACGACGACCGGAAAACATGCCACGTTGCCTTGATTACTCGAACTTGTTGCATTAATTTTTCGAACGATGACCTGGTGACAAGCCCTGCTGCCTAGATTTGTCGAACGATGGCCTTGAAAGATGCCTCCCCCAACACGTTGCCTTGTTAACTAGTTCCATGTTGCCTTGATTTGTCCAACACGTAGCCTTGATATGTCGAACGATGTCCTGAAAACTAGCCCCGTTCCCTTTATTTCTTGAACGACGACCTGGAAACTAGCCTCGTTACCTTAATTGCTGGAACACGTTGCCTTGTTATCTCTAACGACGACCCGGAAACTTGCATCGTTGCCCTGAATACTCGAACATGTTGCCTTGAAAACATGCCATGATGACCTCAAAACTAGCCTCGCTGCCTTGATTTCTTGAACGATGACCGGAAAACTAGCCACGATGCCCTGATTCCCCCCGACGTCGTGCGCATACTAAAAAATATGCATCCTCGGGGAAATCAGTGTCTGTTGCCTTGATTTCTTGAACATGTTGGCTTGATTTTTAGAACGATGACCTGAAAACTAGCCTTGCGGCCTTGAATTCTAGGACATGTTGTCTTGATATCTCAAACGGAAGCCTGATTGCTATCCCCATTGGCTTGATGTACATATAGGGGGACCATGGCGACGAAGCCACCATCGAGCACCGACAAGGCAAGCCCAATGAACCGTGAACGAAGCCCACCCCAACATGTTGCCTTGTTTGCTCGAACGACGACGTGAAAACTAGCCTTGTTGCCTTGATTATTCGAACTTGTTGCTTAGATATATTGAACGATGACCTTGAAACTAGGCATGTTGCCTTTATTGTTGTTGCCTTGATTTTTAGAATGATGACCTGAAAACTAGCCTTGTGGCCTTGGTTTCTAGAACATGATGTCTTGGTATCTCGAATGACGAGCGGAGAGCAATGCCCATTGCCTTGATTTTTCGAACGAAGACCTGAAAAGCAAGCCATGTTGCCTTGATATCTCGAACCCGATGGCTTGGTTTTTCGAATGAAGGACTTAAAATTTGCCCCGTTGCCTTAATTTCACGAACGATGCTTCGGTTTAAGTAAAATGTTGGCGGACTTTTTCGGACGACGGCTGAAAGCTGGCGTGTTGCCTTGATCTGACGAACGGTGTCCTAAAATCTTCCCTCGTTGCCATGGCTTTTAAAACATGTTGTCTTGATTTTCTTAAACAACAACCTTAAAACTATCCCCGTTGCCTTGATTTACGGAACGAAGACAAGAAAACTAGCCTTGTTGCCTTGAAACCTCGAACATGTTTCCTTGGTTTTTCGACCGACTAACTGAAAACCAGCACCGTTGCCTAGATTTATGGAACGCCTTTGATTTCTACAACATGTTGTCCGTGTTTCTCGAACGACGACCTGAACGCTTGGATTTTTTATTGAACGACGGCTTGAAAACAAGCCTTGTTGCCTTGATTACTCGAACATGTTGCCTTGAATTATCAAACTACGACCCGAAAACTACCCCCGTAGCCTTTTTATTTCTCGAACGATTCTTTGATTTCTAGAACATGTTGCCTCGTTTTCTCGAAAGAAGACCCGAAAGCAAGCCATACGAGGACCTAAAAGCAAGCCATGTGGCCTTTTGATATTTTGAAAACGTTGTCTTTGTTTATCGAATGGCAACCTGAAAAACCGGTCGTGTTGCATTGATTCCTTGAACGATGAGCTTAAAACGAGCCACGTTGCCTTGATAAAGGGCCGAGGAAGCAAGACCTCATCCTACAAAACGATACATGCAAGCCAAAGGATCAAACGAAGAACGCCATGACCCATTAACGACCCCGATCTATATGTTAGTTGGCTAAGGTGCATTCTAAATCCCTTATTATTGATGCATTTGAGGGTATGTCGATAGTAGTTGTAAATTACAGATCCAATAGTGCAGTTTGTATCTTGTACGGAGAAATTCTTTCATTTACGAAACCGAAACAAGCATAAGAAAATTCAACAAAATGAACTCCTTAGAAAAGCACCCATGCATTGGGGTTCGAATACAACCAAACACCGTCGAAGTCACTATACACGATGCATGCCCATATTAAATGAGTATATGTTGCTCTTTGGACATTTTTGACGTCTTATGAGAAAACAAAGTATAATTGGTGGCCCTAGCAAGCGCAAGTCATCGGCTTAGGTTGTTATGTGTTTTTATCGGAGGTTGTGTCACCGTTGTTGGTGAATTACGGCCCGGTCACCGGGTTTTATTATTGTAAGGTCCTTTATCCTTGTCCAATTCGTGCCAAACCGACTTCATTTTGGCGAGTTATAGAGTATTATAGCGTCTGGGATTTTTCGACTCGGCCAAGACTAGATACGGTCAAGATTAACCGGTGATCAGATGACCCAACCCCATGAAACCCGGCCAAAATCAAATTTTGCTCGACAACTCGAAATCCATGCACATTTCCTCGACCACGAAAAGAAATTTTTCTAGGCAAATCAATGATTTCGAACAACTTTCATTCAATGGGTTTTTGCTAAATCGGAAGTACAAGACCACCCAGTGACCAAAGATGACCCAACCCGATGAAAGTTAGCCAAAATCACATCTTGCTCGGTAACTCGAAATCCGTGCACATTTTATGGATCACGAAGGAAAACTTACCGGGTAAATCAATGATTTCGAGCAACTTTCGTTCAATGGGTTTTCGGTAATTCGGAAGTACAGGATCGCCCGGTGACCAAAGATGACACAACGCGGTGAAAGTTAGCCAAAATCGCATTTTGCTCGGTAACTCGAAATCCGTGCACATTTTCTCGATCATGAAAGAAATTTTGCCGTGTAAATCAAGGTTTCCGAGCAACTTTCATTCAATGGGTTTTTGCTAATTCGGAAGTACAAGACCACCCGGTGACCAATGACGACCCAACCCGATGAAAGTTAGCCAAAATCACATCTTGATCGGTACCTCAAAATCCGTGCACATTTTCTCGATCACGAAAGAAAATTTACCAGGTAAATCAATGATTTCGAGCAACTTTCATTGAATGGGTTTTTGCCAGTTCGAAAGTTAAAGTTCGGTAGTGTGTGTGTACAAGTGTCGAAGCTGCGGTCCCCGGGTAATTACGGACCAAAAGCAAATTTTTTTTATTGAAACATACATTATTCGTGTGCCTTAATTTTGTCGAACGATGACCTGATGACTAGCATTGTTCACTAGATTTTTTGAACGACGACCTTGAAACTAGCCCTATTGCCTTGAGCTTGTTGCCTTGATTTTTTGAACGATGACCTGAAGACTAGCCTCTTGGAGAACTGGGGAGCTATCCACATTGCCTTGAGGTATATATTGATTACTCGAACTTGTTGCATTAATTTTTCGAACGATGACCTAGTGACAAGCCCTGCTGCCTAGATTTGTCGAACGATGGCCTTGAAAGATGCCTCCCCCAACACGTTGCCTTGTTAACTAGTTCCATGTTGCCTTGATTTGTCCAACACGTTGCCTTGATATGTCGAACGATGTCCTGAAAACTAGCCCCGTTCCCTTTATTTCTTGAACGACGACCTGGAAACTAGCCTCGTTACCTTGATTGCTGGAACACGTTGCCTTGTTATCTCTAACGACGACCCGGAAACTTGCATCGTTGCCCTGAATACTCGAACATGTTGCCTTGAAAACATGCCATGATGACCTCAAAACTAGCCTCGCTGCCTTGATTTCTTGAACGATGACCGGAAAACTAGCCACGGTGCCCTGATTCCCCCCGACGTCGTGCGCATACTAAAAAATATGCATCCTCGGGGAAATCAGTGTCTGTTGCCTTGATTTCTTGAACATGTTGGCTTGATTTTTAGAACGATGACCTGAAAACTAGCCTTGCGGCCTTGAATTCTAGGACATGTTGTCTTGATATCTCAAACGGAAGCCTGATTGCTATCCCCATTGGCTTGATGTACATATAGGGGGACCATGGCGACGAAGCCACCATCGAGCACCGACAAGGCAAGCCCAATGAACCGTGAACGAAGCCCACCCCAACATGTTGTCTTGTTTGCTCGAACGACGACGTGAAAACTAGCCTTGTTGCCTTGATTATTCGAACTTGTTGCTTAGATATATTGAACGATGACCTTGAAACTAGGCATGTTGCCTTTATTGTTGTTGCCTTGATTTTTAGAATGATGACCTGAAAACTAGCCTTGTGGCCTTGGTTTCTAGAACATGATGTCTTGGTATCTCGAATGACGAGCGGAGAGCAATGCCCATTGCGTTGATTTTTCGAACGAAGACCTGAAAAGCAAGCCATGTTGCCTTGATATCTCGAACCCGATGGCTTGGTTTTTCGAATGAAGGACTTAAAATTTGCCCCGTTGCCTTGATTTCACTAACGATGCTTCGGTTTAAGTAAAATGTTGGCGGACTTTTTCGGACGACGGCTGAAAGCTGGCGTGTTGCCTTGATCTGACGAACGGTGTCCTAAAATCTTCCCTCGTTGCCATGGCTTTTAAAACATGTTGTCTTGATTTTCTTAAACAACAACCTTAAAACTATCCCCGTTGCCTTGATTTACGGAACGAAGACAAGAAAACTAGCCTTGTTGCCTTGAAACCTCGAACAAGTTTCCTTGGTTTTTCGACCGACTAACTGAAATCCAGCACCGTTGCCTAGATTTATGGAACGCCTTTGATTTCTACAACATGTTGTCCGTGTTTCTCGAACGACGACCTGAACGCTTGGATTTTTTATTGAACGACGGCCTGAAAACAAGCCTTGTTGCCTTGATTACTCGAACATGTTGCCTTGAATTATCAAACTACGACCCGAAAACTACCCCCGTAGCCTTTTTATTTCTCGAACGATTCTTTGATTTCTAGAACATGTTGCCTCGTTTTCTCGAAAGACGACCCGAAAGCAAGCCATACGAGGACCTAAAAGCAAGCCATGTGGCCTTTTGATATTTTGAAAACGTTGTCTTTGTTTATCGAATGGCGACCTGAAAAACCGGCCGTGTTGCATTGATTCCTTGAACGATGAGCTTAAAACGAGCCACGTTGCCTTGATAAAGGGCCGAGGAAGCAAGACCTCATCCTACAAAACGATACATGCAAGCCAAAGGATCAAACGAAGAACGCCATGACCCATTAACGACCCCGATCTATATGTTAGTTGGCTAAGGTGCATTCTAAATCCCTTATTATTGATGCATTTGAGGGTATGTCGATAGTAGTTGTAAATTACAGATCCAATAGTGCAGTTTGTATCTTGTACGGAGAAATTCTTTCATTTACGAAACCGAAACAAGCATAAGAAAATTCAACAAAATGAACTCCTTAGAAAAGCACCCATGCATTGGGGTTCGAATACAACCAAACACCGTCGAAGTCACTATACACGATGCATGCCCATATTAAATGAGTATATGTTGCTCTTTGGACATTTTTGACGTCTTATGAGAAAACAAAGTATAATTGGTGGCCCTAGCAAGCGCAAGTCATCGGCTTAGGTTGTTATGTGTTTTTATCGGAGGTTGTGTCACCGTTGTTGGTGAATTACAGCCCGGTCACCGGGTTTTATTATTGTAAGGTCCTTTATCCTTGTCCAATTCGTGCCAAACCGACTTCATTTTGGCGAGTTATAGAGTATTATAGCATCTGGGATTTTTCGACTCGGCCAAGACTAGATACGGTCAAGATTAACCGGTGATCAGATGACCCAACCCCATGAAACCCGGCCAAAATCAAATTTTGCTCGACAACTCGAAATCCATGCACATTTCCTCGACCACGAAAAGAAATTTTTCTAGGCAAATCAATGATTTCGAACAACTTTCATTCAATGGGTTTTTGCTAAATCGGAAGTACAAGACCACCCGGTGACCAAAGATGACCCAACCCGATGAAAGTTAGCCAAAATCACATCTTGCTCGGTAACTCGAAATCCGTGCACATTTTATGGATCACAAAGGAAAACTTACCGGGTAAATCAATGATTTCGAGCAACTTTCGTTCAATGGGTTTTCGGTAATTCGGAAGTACAGGATCGCCCGGTGACCAAAGATGACACAACGCGGTGAAAGTTAGCCAAAATCGCATTTTGCTCGGTAACTCGAAATCCGTGCACATTTTCTCGATCATGAAAGAAATTTTGCCGTGTAAATCAAGGTTTCCGAGCAACTTTCATTCAATGGGTTTTTGCTAATTCGGAAGTACAAGACCACCCGGTGACCAATGACGACCCAACCCGATGAAAGTTAGCCAAAATCACATCTTGATCGGTACCTCGAAATCCGTGCACATTTTCTCGATCACGAAAGAAAATTTACCAGGTAAATCAATGATTTCGAGCAACTTTCATTGAATGGGTTTTTGCCAGTTCGAAAGTTAAAGTTCGGTAGTGTGTGTGTACAAGTGTCGAAGCTGCGGTCCCCGGGTAATTACGGACCAAAAGCAAATTTTTTTTATTGAAACATACATTATTCGTGTGCCTTAATTTTGTCGAACGATGACCTGATGACTAGCATTGTTCCCTAGATTTTTTGAACGACGACCTTGAAACTAGCCCTATTGCCTTGAGCTTGTTGCCTTGATTTTTTGAACGATGACCTGAAGACTAGCCTCTTGGAGAACTGGGGAGCTATCCACATTGCCTTGAGGTATATATTGATTACTCGAACTTGTTGCATTAATTTTTCGAACGATGACCTGGTGACAAGCCCTGCTGCCTAGATTTGTCGAACGATGGCCTTGAAAGATGCCTCCCCCAACACGTTGCCTTGTTAACTAGTTCCATGTTGCCTTGATTTGTCCAACACGTTGCCTTGATATGTCGAACGATGTCCTGAAAACTAGCCCCGTTCCCTTTATTTCTTGAACGACGACCTGGAAACTAGCCTCGTTACCTTGATTGCTGGAACACGTTGCCTTGTTATCTCTAACGACGACCCGGAAACTTGCATCGTTGCCCTGAATACTCGAACATGTTGCCTTGAAAACATGCCATGATGACCTCAAAACTAGCCTCGCTGCCTTGATTTCTTGAACGATGACCGGAAAACTAGCCACGGTGCCCTGATTCCCCCCGACGTCGTGCGCATACTAAAAAATATGCATCCTCGGGGAAATCAGTGTCTGTTGCCTTGATTTCTTGAACATGTTGGCTTGATTTTTAGAACGATGACCTGAAAACTAGCCTTGCGGCCTTGAATTCTAGGACATGTTGTCTTGATATCTCAAACAGAAGCCTGATTGCTATCCCCATTGGCTTGATGTACATATAGGGGACCATGGCGACGAAGCCACCATCGAGCACCGACAAGGCAAGCCCAATGAACCGTGAACGAAGCCCACCCCAACATGTTGTCTTGTTTGCTCGAACGACGACGTGAAAACTAGCCTTGTTGCCTTGATTATTCGAACTTGTTGCTTAGATATATTGAACGATGACCTTGAAACTAGGCATGTTGCCTTTATTGTTGTTGCCTTGATTTTTAGAATGATGACCTGAAAACTAGCCTTGTGGCCTTGGTTTCTAGAACATGATGTCTTGGTATCTCGAATGACGAGCGGAGAGCAATGCCCATTGCGTTGATTTTTCGAACGAAGACCTGAAAAGCAAGCCATGTTGCCTTGATATCTCGAACCCGATGGCTTGGTTTTTCGAATGAAGGACTTAAAATTTGCCCCGTTGCCTTGATTTCACTAACGATGCTTCGGTTTAAGTAAAATGTTGGCGGACTTTTTCGGACGACGGCTGAAAGCTGGCGTGTTGCCTTGATCTGACGAACGGTGTCCTAAAATCTTCCCTCGTTGCCATGGCTTTTAAAACATGTTGTCTTGATTTTCTTAAACAACAACCTTAAAACTATCCCCGTTGCCTTGATTTACGGAACGAAGACAAGAAAACTAGCCTTGTTGCCTTGAAACCTCGAACATGTTTCCTTGGTTTTTCGACCGACTAACTGAAAACCAGCACCGTTGCCTAGATTTATGGAACGCCTTTGATTTCTACAACATGTTGTCCGTGTTTCTCGAACGACGACCTGAACGCTTGGATTTTTTATTGAACGACGGCCTGAAAACAAGCCTTGTTGCCTTGATTACTCGAACATGTTGCCTTGAATTATCAAACTACAACCCGAAAACTACCCCCGTAGCCTTTTTATTTCTCGAACGATTCTTTGATTTCTAGAACATGTTGCCTCGTTTTCTCGAAAGACGACCCGAAAGCAAGCCATACGAGGACCTAAAAGCAAGCCATGTGGCCTTTTGATATTTTGAAAACGTTGTCTTTGTTTATCGAATGGCGACCTGAAAAACCGGTCGTGTTGCATTGATTCCTTGAACGATGAGCTTAAAACGAGCCACGTTGCCTTGATAAAGGGCCGAGGAAGCAAGACCTCATCCTACAAAACGATACATGCAAGCCAAAGGATCAAACGAAGAACGCCATGACCCATTAACGACCCCGATCTATATGTTAGTTGGCTAAGGTGCATTCTAAATCCCTTATTATTGATGCATTTGAGGGTATGTCGATAGTAGTTGTAAATTACAGATCCAATAGTGCAGTTTGTATCTTGTACGGAGAAATTCTTTCATTTACGAAACCGAAACAAGCATAAGAAAATTCAACAAAATGAACTCCTTAGAAAAGCACCCATGCATTGGGGTTCGAATACAACCAAACACCGTCGAAGTCACTATACACGATGCATGCCCATATTAAATGAGTATATGTTGCTCTTTGGACATTTTTGACGTCTTATGAGAAAACAAAGTATAATTGGTGGCCCTAGAAAGCGCAAGTCATCGGCTTAGGTTGTTATGTGTTTTTATCGGAGGTTGTGTCACCGTTGTTGGTGAATTACGGCCCGGTCACCGGGTTTTATTATTGTAAGGTCCTTTATCCTTGTCCAATTCGTGCCAAACCGACTTCATTTTGGCGAGTTATAGAGTATTATAGCGTCTGGGATTTTTCGACTCGGCCAAGACTAGATACGGTCAAGATTAACCGGTGATCAGATGACCCAACCCCATGAAACCCGGCCAAAATCAAATTTTGCTCGACAACTCGAAATCCATGCACATTTCCTCGACCACGAAAAGAAATTTTTCTAGGCAAATCAATGATTTCGAACAACTTTCATTCAATGGGTTTTTGCTAAATCGGAAGTACAAGACCACCCGGTGACCAAAGATGACCCAACCCGATGAAAGTTAGCCAAAATCACATCTTGCTCGGTAACTCGAAATCCGTGCACATTTTATGGATCACGAAGGAAAACTTACCGGGTAAATCAATGATTTCGAGCAACTTTCGTTCAATGGGTTTTCGGTAATTCGGAAGTACAGGATCGCCCGGTGACCAAAGATGACACAACGCGGTGAAAGTTAGCCAAAATCGCATTTTGCTCGGTAACTCGAAATCCGTGCACATTTTCTCGATCATGAAAGAAATTTTGCCGTGTAAATCAAGGTTTCCGAGCAGCTTTCATTCAATGGGTTTTTGCTAATTCGGAAGTACAAGACCACCCGGTGACCAATGACGACCCAACCCGATGAAAGTTAGCCAAAATCACATCTTGATCGGTACCTCGAAATCCGTGCACATTTTCTCGATCACGAAAGAAAATTTACCAGGTAAATCAATGATTTCGAGCAACTTTCATTGAATGGGTTTTTGCCGGTTCGAAAGTTAAAGTTCGGTAGTGTGTGTATACAAGTGTCGAAGCTGCGGTCCCCGGGTAATTACGGACCAAAAGCAAATTTTTTTTATTGAAACATACATTATTCGTGTGCCTTAATTTTGTCGAACGATGACCTGATGACTAGCATTGTTCCCTAGATTTTTTGAACGACGACCTTGAAACTAGCCCTATTGCCTTGAGCTTGTTGCCTTGATTTTTTGAACGATGACCTGAAGACTAGCCTCTTGGAGAACTGGGGAGCTATCCACATTGCCTTGAGGTATATATTGATTACTCGAACTTGTTGCATTAATTTTTCGAACGATGACCTGGTGACAAGCCATGCTGCCTAGATTTGTCGAACGATGGCCTTGAAAGATGCCTCCCCCAACACGTTGCCTTGTTAACTAGTTCCATGTTGCCTTGATTTGTCCAACACGTTGCCTTGATATGTCGAACGATGTCCTGAAAACTAGCCCCGTTCCCTTTATTTCTTGAACGACGACCTGGAAACTAGCCTCCTTACCTTGATTGCTGGAACACGTTGCCTTGTTATCTCTAACGACGACCCGGAAACTTGCATCGTTGCCCTGAATACTCGAACATGTTGCCTTGAAAACATGCCATGATGACCTCAAAACTAGCCTCGCTGCCTTGATTTCTTGAACGATGACCGGAAAACTAGCCACGGTGCCCTGATTCCCCCCGACGTCGTGCGCATACTAAAAAATATGCATCCTCGGGGAAATCAGTGTCTGTTGCCTTGATTTCTTGAACATGTTGGCTTGATTTTTAGAACGATGACCTGAAAACTAGCCTTGCGGCCTTGAATTCTAGGACATGTTGTCTTGATATCTCAAACGGAAGCCTGATTGCTATCCCCATTGGCTTGATGTACATATAGGGGGACCATGGCGACGAAGCCACCATCGAGCACCGACAAGGCAAGCCCAATGAACCGTGAACGAAGCCCACCCCAACATGTTGTCTTGTTTGCTCGAACGACGACGTGAAAACTAGCCTTGTTGCCTTGATTATTCGAACTTGTTGCTTAGATATATTGAACGATGACCTTGAAACTAGGCATGTTGCCTTTATTGTTGTTGCCTTGATTTTTAGAATGATGACCTGAAAACTAGCCTTGTGGCCTTGGTTTCTAGAACATGATGTCTTGGTATCTCGAATGACGAGCGGAGAGCAATGCCCATTGCGTTGATTTTTCGAACGAAGACCTGAAAAGCAAGCCATGTTGCCTTGATATCTCGAACCCGATGGCTTGGTTTTTCGAATGAAGGACTTAAAATTTGCCCCGTTGCCTTGATTTCACTAACGATGCTTCGGTTTAAGTAAAATGTTGGCGGACTTTTTCGGACGACGGCTGAAAGCTGGCGTGTTGCCTTGATCTGACGAACGGTGTCCTAAAATCTTCCCTCGTTGCCATGGCTTTTAAAACATGTTGTCTTGATTTTCTTAAACAACAACCTTAAAACTATCCCCGTTGCCTTGATTTACGGAACGAAGACAAGAAAACTAGCCTTGTTGCCTTGAAACCTCGAACATGTTTCCTTGGTTTTTCGACCGACTAACTGAAAACCAGCACCGTTGCCTAGATTTATGGAACGCCTTTGATTTCTACAACATGTTGTCCGTGTTTCTCGAACGACGACCTGAACGCTTGGATTTTTTATTGAACGACGGCCTGAAAACAAGCCTTGTTGCCTTGATTACTCGAACATGTTGCCTTGAATTATCAAACTACGACCCGAAAACTACCCCCGTATCCTTTTTATTTCTCGAACGATTCTTTGATTTCTAGAACATGTTGCCTCGTTTTCTCGAAAGACGACCCGAAAGCAAGCCATACGAGGACCTAAAAGCAAGCCATGTGGCCTTTTGATATTTTGAAAACGTTGTCTTTGTTTATCGAATGGCGACCTGAAAAACCGGCCGTGTTGCATTGATTCCTTGAACGATGAGCTTAAAACGAGCCACGTTGCCTTGATAAAGGGCCGAGGAAGCAAGACCTCATCCTACAAAACGATACATGCAAGCCAAAGGATCAAACGAAGAACGCCATGACCCATTAACGACCCCGATCTATATGTTAGTTGGCTAAGGTGCATTCTAAACCCCTTATTATTGATGCATTTGAGGGTATGTCGATAGTAGTTGTAAATTACAGATCCAATAGTGCAGTTTGTATCTTGTACGGAGAAATTCTTTCATTTACGAAACCGAAACAAGCATAAGAAAATTCAACAAAATGAACTCCTTAGAAAAGCACCCATGCATTGGGGTTCGAATACAACCAAACATCGTCGAAGTCACTATACACGATGCATGCCCATATTAAATGAGTATATGTTGCTCTTTGGACATTTTTGACGTCTTATGAGAAAACAAAGTATAATTGGTGGCCCTAGAAAGCGCAAGTCATCGGCTTAGGTTGTTATGTGTTTTTATCGGAGGTTGTGTCACCGTTGTTGGTGAATTACGGCCCGGTCACCGGGTTTTATTGTTGTAAGGTCCTTTATCCTTGTCCAATTCGTGCCAAACCGACTTCATTTTGGCGAGTTATAGAGTATTATAGCGTCTGGGATTTTTCGACTCGGCCAAGACTAGATACGGTCAAGATTAACCGGTGATCAGATGACCCAACCCCATGAAACCCGGCCAAAATCAAATTTTGCTCGACAACTCGAAATCCATGCACATTTCCTCGACCACGAAAAGAAATTTTTCTAGGCAAATCAATGATTTCGAACAACTTTCATTCAATGGGTTTTTGCTAAATCGGAAGTACAAGACCACCCGGTGACCAAAGATGACCCAACCCGATGAAAGTTAGCCAAAATCACATCTTGCTCGGTAACTCGAAATCCGTGCACATTTTATGGATCACGAAGGAAAACTTACCGGGTAAATCAATGATTTCGAGCAACTTTCGTTCAATGGGTTTTCGGTAATTCGGAAGTACAGGATCGCCCGGTGACCAAAGATGACACAACGCGGTGAAAGTTAGCCAAAATCGCATTTTGCTCGGTAACTCGAAATCCGTGCACATTTTCTCGATCATGAAAGAAATTTTGCCGTGTAAATCAAGGTTTCCGAGCAGCTTTCATTCAATGGGTTTTTGCTAATTCGGAAGTACAAGACCACCCGGTGACCAATGACGACCCAACCCGATGAAAGTTAGCCAAAATCACATCTTGATCGGTACCTCGAAATCCGTGCACATTTTCTCGATCACGAAAGAAAATTTACCAGGTAAATCAATGATTTCGAGCAACTTTCATTGAATGGGTTTTTGCCGGTTCGAAAGTTAAAGTTCGGTAGTGTGTGTATACAAGTGTCGAAGCTGCGGTCCCCGGGTAATTACGGACCAAAAGCAAATTTTTTTTATTGAAACATACATTATTCGTGTGCCTTAATTTTGTCGAACGATGACCTGATGACTAGCATTGTTCCCTAGATTTTTTGAACGACGACCTTGAAACTAGCCCTATTGCCTTGAGCTTGTTGCCTTGATTTTTTGAACGATGACCTGAAGACTAGCCTCTTGGAGAACTGGGGAGCTATCCACATTGCCTTGAGGTATATATTGATTACTCGAACTTGTTGCATTAATTTTTCGAACGATGACCTGGTGACAAGCCATGCTGCCAAGATTTGTCGAACGATGGCCTTGAAAGATGCCTCCCCCAACACGTTGCCTTGTTAACTAGTTCCATGTTGCCTTGATTTGTCCAACACGTTGCCTTGATATGTCGAACGATGTCCTGAAAACTAGCCCCGTTCCCTTTATTTCTTGAACGACGACCTGGAAACTAGCCTCCTTACCTTGATTGCTGGAACACGTTGCCTTGTTATCTCTAACGACGACCCGGAAACTTGCATCGTTGCCCTGAATACTCGAACATGTTGCCTTGAAAACATGCCATGATGACCTCAAAACTAGCCTCGCTGCCTTGATTTCTTGAACGATGACCGGAAAACTAGCCACGGTGCCCTGATTCCCCCCGACGTCGTGCGCATACTAAAAAATATGCATCCTCGGGGAAATCAGTGTCTGTTGCCTTGATTTCTTGAACATGTTGGCTTGATTTTTAGAACGATGACCTGAAAACTAGCCTTGCGGCCTTGAATTCTAGGACATGTTGTCTTGATATCTCAAACGGAAGCCTGATTGCTATCCCCATTGGCTTGATGTACATATAGGGGGACCATGGCGACGAAGCCACCATCGAGCACCGACAAGGCAAGCCCAATGAACCGTGAACGAAGCCCACCCCAACATGTTGTCTTGTTTGCTCGAACGACGACGTGAAAACTAGCCTTGTTGCCTTGATTATTCGAACTTGTTGCTTAGATATATTGAACGATGACCTTGAAACTAGGCATGTTGCCTTTATTGTTGTTGCCTTGATTTTTAGAATGATGACCTGAAAACTAGCCTTGTGGCCTTGGTTTCTAGAACATGATGTCTTGGTATCTCGAATGACGAGCGGAGAGCAATGCCCATTGCGTTGATTTTTCGAACGAAGACCTGAAAAGCAAGCCATGTTGCCTTGATATCTCGAACCCGATGGCTTGGTTTTTCGAATGAAGGACTTAAAATTTGCCCCGTTGCCTTGATTTCACTAACGATGCTTCGGTTTAAGTAAAATGTTGGCGGACTTTTTCGGACGACGGCTGAAAGCTGGCGTGTTGCCTTGATCTGACGAACGGTGTCCTAAAATCTTCCCTCGTTGCCATGGCTTTTAAAACATGTTGTCTTGATTTTCTTAAACAACAACCTTAAAACTATCCCCGTTGCCTTGATTTACGGAACGAAGACAAGAAAACTAGCCTTGTTGCCTTGAAACCTCGAACATGTTTCCTTGGTTTTTCGACCGACTAACTGAAAACCAGCATCGTTGCCTAGATTTATGGAACGCCTTTGATTTCTACAACATGTTGTCCGTGTTTCTCGAACGACGACCTGAACGCTTGGATTTTTTATTGAAGGACGGCCTGAAAACAAGCCTTGTTGCCTTGATTACTCGAACATGTTGCCTTGAATTATCAAACTACGACCCGAAAACTACCCCCGTAGCCTTTTTATTTCTCGAACGATTCTTTGATTTCTAGAACATGTTGCCTCGTTTTCTCGAAAGACGACCCGAAAGCAAGCCATACGAGGACCTAAAAGCAAGCCATGTGGCCTTTTGATATTTTGAAAACGTTGTCTTTGTTTATCGAATGGCGACCTGAAAAACCGGCCGTGTTGCATTGATTCCTTGAACGATGAGCTTAAAACGAGCCACGTTGCCTTGATAAAGGGCCGAGGAAGCAAGACCTCATCCTACAAAACGATACATGCAAGCCAAAGGATCAAACGAAGAACGCCATGACCCATTAACGACCCCGATCTATATGTTAGTTGGCTAAGGTGCATTCTAAACCCCTTATTATTGATGCATTTGAGGGTATGTCGATAGTAGTTGTAAATTACAGATCCAATAGTGCAGTTTGTATCTTGTACGGAGAAATTCTTTCATTTACGAAACCGAAACAAGCATAAGAAAATTCAACAAAATGAACTCCTTAGAAAAGCACCCATGCATTGGGGTTCGAATACAACCAAACATCGTCGAAGTCACTATACACGATGCATGCCCATATTAAATGAGTATATGTTGCTCTTTGGACATTTTTGACGTCTTATGAGAAAACAAAGTATAATTGGTGGCCCTAGAAAGCGCAAGTCATCGGCTTAGGTTGTTATGTGTTTTTATCGGAGGTTGTGTCACCGTTGTTGGTGAATTACGGCCCGGTCACCGGGTTTTATTGTTGTAAGGTCCTTTATCCTTGTCCAATTCGTGCCAAACCGACTTCATTTTGGCGAGTTATAGAGTATTATAGCGTCTGGGATTTTTCGACTCGGCCAAGACTAGATACGGTCAAGATTAACCGGTGATCAGATGACCCAACCCCATGAAACCCGGCCAAAATCAAATTTTGCTCGACAACTCAAAATCCATGCACATTTCCTCGACCACGAAAAGAAATTTTTCTAGGCAAATCAATGATTTCGAACAACTTTCATTCAATGGGTTTTTGCTAAATCGGAAGTACAAGACCACCCGGTGACCAAAGATGACCCAACCCGATGAAAGTTAGCCAAAATCACATCTTGCTCGGTAACTCGAAATCCGTGCACATTTTATGGATCACGAAGGAAAACTTACCGGGTAAATCAATGATTTCGAGCAACTTTCGTTCAATGGGTTTTCGGTAATTCGGAAGTACAGGATCGCCCGGTGACCAAAGATGACACAACGCGGTGAAAGTTAGCCAAAATCGCATTTTGCTCGGTAACTCGAAATCCGTGCACATTTTCTCGATCATGAAAGAAATTTTGCCGTGTAAATCAAGGTTTCCGAGCAGCTTTCATTCAATGGGTTTTTGCTAATTCGGAAGTACAAGACCACCCGGTGACCAATGACGACCCAACCCGATGAAAGTTAGCCAAAATCACATCTTGATCGGTACCTCGAAATCCGTGCACATTTTCTCGATCACGAAAGAAAATTTACCAGGTAAATCAATGATTTCGAGCAACTTTCATTGAATGGGTTTTTGCCGGTTCGAAAGTTAAAGTTCGGTAGTGTGTGTATACAAGTGTCGAAGCTGCGGTCCCCGGGTAATTACGGACCAAAAGCAAATTTTTTTTATTGAAACATACATTATTCGTGTGCCTTAATTTTGTCGAACGATGACCTGATGACTAGCATTGTTCCCTAGATTTTTTGAACGACGACCTTGAAACTAGCCCTATTGCCTTGAGCTTGTTGCCTTGATTTTTTGAACGATGACCTGAAGACTAGCCTCTTGGAGAACTGGGGAGCTATCCACATTGCCTTGAGGTATATATTGATTACTCGAACTTGTTGCATTAATTTTTCGAACGATGACCTGGTGACAAGCCATGCTGCCTAGATTTGTCGAACGATGGCCTTGAAAGATGCCTCCCCCAACACGTTGCCTTGTTAACTAGTTCCATGTTGCCTTGATTTGTCCAACACGTTGCCTTGATATGTCGAACGATGTCCTGAAAACTAGCCCCGTTCCCTTTATTTCTTGAACGACGACCTGGAAACTAGCCTCCTTACCTTGATTGCTGGAACACGTTGCCTTGTTATCTCTAACGACGACCCGGAAACTTGCATCGTTGCCCTGAATACTCGAACATGTTGCCTTGAAAACATGCCATGATGACCTCAAAACTAGCCTCGCTGCCTTGATTTCTTGAACGATGACCGGAAAACTAGCCACGGTGCCCTGATTCCCCCCGACGTCGTGCGCATACTAAAAAATATGCATCCTCGGGGAAATCAGTGTCTGTTGCCTTGATTTCTTGAACATGTTGGCTTGATTTTTAGAACGATGACCTGAAAACTAGCCTTGCGGCCTTGAATTCTAGGACATGTTGTCTTGATATCTCAAACGGAAGCCTGATTGCTATCCCCATTGGCTTGATGTACATATAGGGGGACCATGGCGACGAAGCCACCATCGAGCACCGACAAGGCAAGCCCAATGAACCGTGAACGAAGCCCACCCCAACATGTTGTCTTGTTTGCTCGAACGACGACGTGAAAACTAGCCTTGTTGCCTTGATTATTCGAACTTGTTGCTTAGATATATTGAACGATGACCTTGAAACTAGGCATGTTGCCTTTATTGTTGTTGCCTTGATTTTTAGAATGATGACCTGAAAACTAGCCTTGTGGCCTTGGTTTCTAGAACATGATGTCTTGGTATCTCGAATGACGAGCGGAGAGCAATGCCCATTGCGTTGATTTTTCGAACGAAGACCTGAAAAGCAAGCCATGTTGCCTTGATATCTCGAACCCGATGGCTTGGTTTTTCGAATGAAGGACTTAAAATTTGCCCCGTTGCCTTGATTTCACTAACGATGCTTCGGTTTAAGTAAAATGTTGGCGGACTTTTTCGGACGACGGCTGAAAGCTGGCGTGTTGCCTTGATCTGACGAACGGTGTCCTAAAATCTTCCCTCGTTGCCATGGCTTTTAAAACATGTTGTCTTGATTTTCTTAAACAACAACCTTAAAACTATCCCCGTTGCCTTGATTTACGGAACGAAGACAAGAAAACTAGCCTTGTTGCCTTGAAACCTCGAACATGTTTCCTTGGTTTTTCGACCGACTAACTGAAAACCAGCACCGTTGCCTAGATTTATGGAACGCCTTTGATTTCTACAACATGTTGTCCGTGTTTCTCGAACGACGACCTGAACGCTTGGATTTTTTATTGAACGACGGCCTGAAAACAAGCCTTGTTGCCTTGATTACTCGAACATGTTGCCTTGAATTATCAAACTACGACCCGAAAACTACCCCCGTAGCCTTTTTATTTCTCGAACGATTCTTTGATTTCTAGAACATGTTGCCTCGTTTTCTCGAAAGACGACCCGAAAGCAAGCCATACGAGGACCTAAAAGCAAGCCATGTGGCCTTTTGATATTTTGAAAACGTTGTCTTTGTTTATCGAATGGCGACCTGAAAAACCGGCCGTGTTGCATTGATTCCTTGAACGATGAGCTTAAAACGAGCCACGTTGCCTTGATAAAGGGCCGAGGAAGCAAGACCTCATCCTACAAAACGATACATGCAAGCCAAAGGATCAAACGAAGAACGCCATGACCCATTAACGACCCCGATCTATATGTTAGTTGGCTAAGGTGCATTCTAAACCCCTTATTATTGATGCATTTGAGGGTATGTCGATAGTAGTTGTAAATTACAGATCCAATAGTGCAGTTTGTATCTTGTACGGAGAAATTCTTTCATTTACGAAACCGAAACAAGCATAAGAAAATTCAACAAAATGAACTCCTTAGAAAAGCACCCATGCATTGGGGTTCGAATACAACCAAACATCGTCGAAGTCACTATACACGATGCATGCCCATATTAAATGAGTATATGTTGCTCTTTGGACATTTTTGACGTCTTATGAGAAAACAAAGTATAATTGGTGGCCCTAGAAAGCGCAAGTCATCGGCTTAGGTTGTTATGTGTTTTTATCGGAGGTTGTGTCACCGTTGTTGGTGAATTACGGCCCGGTCACCGGGTTTTATTGTTGTAAGGTCCTTTATCCTTGTCCAATTCGTGCCAAACCGACTTCATTTTGGCGAGTTATAGAGTATTATAGCGTCTGGGATTTTTCGACTCGGCCAAGACTAGATACGGTCAAGATTAACCGGTGATCAGATGACCCAACCCCATGAAACCCGGCCAAAATCAAATTTTGCTCGACAACTCGAAATCCATGCACATTTCCTCGACCACGAAAAGAAATTTTTCTAGGCAAATCAATGATTTCGAACAACTTTCATTCAATGGGTTTTTGCTAAATCGGAAGTACAAGACCACCCGGTGACCAAAGATGACCCAACCCGATGAAAGTTAGCCAAAATCACATCTTGCTCGGTAACTCGAAATCCGTGCACATTTTATGGATCACGAAGGAAAACTTACCGGGTAAATCAATGATTTCGAGCAACTTTCGTTCAATGGGTTTTCGGTAATTCGGAAGTACAGGATCGCCCGGTGACCAAAGATGACACAACGCGGTGAAAGTTAGCCAAAATCGCATTTTGCTCGGTAACTCGAAATCCGTGCACATTTTCTCGATCATGAAAGAAATTTTGCCGTGTAAATCAAGGTTTCCGAGCAGCTTTCATTCAATGGGTTTTTGCTAATTCGGAAGTACAAGACCACCCGGTGACCAATGACGACCCAACCCGATGAAAGTTAGCCAAAATCACATCTTGATCGGTACCTCGAAATCCGTGCACATTTTCTCGATCACGAAAGAAAATTTACCAGGTAAATCAATGATTTCGAGCAACTTTCATTGAATGGGTTTTTGCCGGTTCGAAAGTTAAAGTTCGGTAGTGTGTGTATACAAGTGTCGAAGCTGCGGTCCCCGGGTAATTACGGACCAAAAGCAAATTTTTTTTATTGAAACATACATTATTCGTGTGCCTTAATTTTGTCGAACGATGACCTGATGACTAGCATTGTTCCCTAGATTTTTTGAACGACGACCTTGAAACTAGCCCTATTGCCTTGAGCTTGTTGCCTTGATTTTTTGAACGATGACCTGAAGACTAGCCTCTTGGAGAACTGGGGAGCTATCCACATTGCCTTGAGGTATATATTGATTACTCGAACTTGTTGCATTAATTTTTCGAACGATGACCTGGTGACAAGCCATGCTGCCTAGATTTGTCGAACGATGGCCTTGAAAGATGCCTCCCCCAACACGTTGCCTTGTTAACTAGTTCCATGTTGCCTTGATTTGTCCAACACGTTGCCTTGATATGTCGAACGATGTCCTGAAAACTAGCCCCGTTCCCTTTATTTCTTGAACGACGACCTGGAAACTAGCCTCCTTACCTTGATTGCTGGAACACGTTGCCTTGTTATCTCTAACGACGACCCGGAAACTTGCATCGTTGCCCTGAATACTCGAACATGTTGCCTTGAAAACATGCCATGATGACCTCAAAACTAGCCTCGCTGCCTTGATTTCTTGAACGATGACCGGAAAACTAGCCACGGTGCCCTGATTCCCCCGACGTCGTGCGCATACTAAAAAATATGCATCCTCGGGGAAATCAGTGTCTGTTGCCTTGATTTCTTGAACATGTTGGCTTGATTTTTAGAACGATGACCTGAAAACTAGCCTTGCGGCCTTGAATTCTAGGACATGTTGTCTTGATATCTCAAACGGAAGCCTGATTGCTATCCCCATTGGCTTGATGTACATATAGGGGGACCATGGCGACGAAGCCACCATCGAGCACCGACAAGGCAAGCCCAATGAACCGTGAACGAAGCCCACCCCAACATGTTGCCTTGTTTGCTCGAACGACGACGTGAAAACTAGCCTTGTTGCCTTGATTATTCGAACTTGTTGCTTAGATATATTGAACGATGACCTTGAAACTAGGCATGTTGCCTTTATTGTTGTTGCCTTGATTTTTAGAATGATGACCTGAAAACTAGCCTTGTGGCCTTGGTTTCTAGAACATGATGTCTTGGTATCTCGAATGACGAGCGGAGAGCAATGCCCATTGCGTTGATTTTTCGAACGAAGACCTGAAAAGCAAGCCATGTTGCCTTGATATCTCGAACCCGATGGCTTGGTTTTTCGAATGAAGGACTTAAAATTTGCCCCGTTGCCTTGATTTCACTAACGATGCTTCGGTTTAAGTAAAATGTTGGCGGACTTTTTCGGACGACGGCTGAAAGCTGGCGTGTTGCCTTGATCTGACGAACGGTGTCCTAAAATCTTCCCTCGTTGCCATGGCTTTTAAAACATGTTGTCTTGATTTTCTTAAACAACAACCTTAAAACTATCCCCGTTGCCTTGATTTACGGAACGAAGACAAGAAAACTAGCCTTGTTGCCTTGAAACCTCGAACATGTTTCCTTGGTTTTTCGACCGACTAACTGAAAACCAGCACCGTTGCCTAGATTTATGGAACGCCTTTGATTTCTACAACATGTTGTCCGTGTTTCTCGAACGACGACCTGAACGCTTGGATTTTTTATTGAACGACGGCCTGAAAACAAGCCTTGTTGCCTTGATTACTCGAACATGTTGCCTTGAATTATCAAACTACGACCCGAAAACTACCCCCGTATCCTTTTTATTTCTCGAACGATTCTTTGATTTCTAGAACATGTTGCCTCGTTTTCTCGAAAGACGACCCGAAAGCAAGCCATACGAGGACCTAAAAGCAAGCCATGTGGCCTTTTGATATTTTGAAAACGTTGTCTTTGTTTATCGAATGGCGACCTGAAAAACCGGCCGTGTTGCATTGATTCCTTGAACGATGAGCTTAAAACGAGCCACGTTGCCTTGATAAAGGGCCGAGGAAGCAAGACCTCATCCTACAAAACGATACATGCAAGCCAAAGGATCAAACGAAGAACGCCATGACCCATTAACGACCCCGATCTATATGTTAGTTGGCTAAGGTGCATTCTAAACCCCTTATTATTGATGCATTTGAGGGTATGTCGATAGTAGTTGTAAATTACAGATCCAATAGTGCAGTTTGTATCTTGTACGGAGAAATTCTTTCATTTACGAAACCGAAACAAGCATAAGAAAATTCAACAAAATGAACTCCTTAGAAAAGCACCCATGCATTGGGGTTCGAATACAACCAAACATCGTCGAAGTCACTATACACGATGCATGCCCATATTAAATGAGTATATGTTGCTCTTTGGACATTTTTGACGTCTTATGAGAAAACAAAGTATAATTGGTGGCCCTAGAAAGCGCAAGTCATCGGCTTAGGTTGTTATGTGTTTTTATCGGAGGTTGTGTCACCGTTGTTGGTGAATTACGGCCCGGTCACCGGGTTTTATTGTTGTAAGGTCCTTTATCCTTGTCCAATTCGTGCCAAACCGACTTCATTTTGGCGAGTTATAGAGTATTATAGCGTCTGGGATTTTTCGACTCGGCCAAGACTAGATACGGTCAAGATTAACCGGTGATCAGATGACCCAACCCCATGAAACCCGGCCAAAATCAAATTTTGCTCGACAACTCGAAATCCATGCACATTTCCTCGACCACGAAAAGAAATTTTTCTAGGCAAATCAATGATTTCGAACAACTTTCATTCAATGGGTTTTTGCTAAATCGGAAGTACAAGACCACCCGGTGACCAAAGATGACCCAACCCGATGAAAGTTAGCCAAAATCACATCTTGCTCGGTAACTCGAAATCCGTGCACATTTTATGGATCACGAAGGAAAACTTACCGGGTAAATCAATGATTTCGAGCAACTTTCGTTCAATGGGTTTTCGGTAATTCGGAAGTACAGGATCGCCCGGTGACCAAAGATGACACAACGCGGTGAAAGTTAGCCAAAATCGCATTTTGCTCGGTAACTCGAAATCCGTGCACATTTTCTCGATCATGAAAGAAATTTTGCCGTGTAAATCAAGGTTTCCGAGCAGCTTTCATTCAATGGGTTTTTGCTAATTCGGAAGTACAAGACCACCCGGTGACCAATGACGACCCAACCCGATGAAAGTTAGCCAAAATCACATCTTGATCGGTACCTCGAAATCCGTGCACATTTTCTCGATCACGAAAGAAAATTTACCAGGTAAATCAATGATTTCGAGCAACTTTCATTGAATGGGTTTTTGCCGGTTCGAAAGTTAAAGTTCGGTAGTGTGTGTATACAAGTGTCGAAGCTGCGGTCCCCGGGTAATTACGGACCAAAAGCAAATTTTTTTTATTGAAACATACATTATTCGTGTGCCTTAATTTTGTCGAACGATGACCTGATGACTAGCATTGTTCCCTAGATTTTTTGAACGACGACCTTGAAACTAGCCCTATTGCCTTGAGCTTGTTGCCTTGATTTTTTGAACGATGACCTGAAGACTAGCCTCTTGGAGAACTGGGGAGCTATCCACATTGCCTTGAGGTATATATTGATTACTCGAACTTGTTGCATTAATTTTTCGAACGATGACCTGGTGACAAGCCATGCTGCCTAGATTTGTCGAACGATGGCCTTGAAAGATGCCTCCCCCAACACGTTGCCTTGTTAACTAGTTCCATGTTGCCTTGATTTGTCCAACACGTTGCCTTGATATGTCGAACGATGTCCTGAAAACTAGCCCCGTTCCCTTTATTTCTTGAACGACGACCTGGAAACTAGCCTCCTTACCTTGATTGCTGGAACACGTTGCCTTGTTATCTCTAACGACGACCCGGAAACTTGCATCGTTGCCCTGAATACTCGAACATGTTGCCTTGAAAACATGCCATGATGACCTCAAAACTAGCCTCGCTGCCTTGATTTCTTGAACGATGACCGGAAAACTAGCCACGGTGCCCTGATTCCCCCCGACGTCGTGCGCATACTAAAAAATATGCATCCTCGGGGAAATCAGTGTCTGTTGCCTTGATTTCTTGAACATGTTGGCTTGATTTTTAGAACGATGACCTGAAAACTAGCCTTGCGGCCTTGAATTCTAGGACATGTTGTCTTGATATCTCAAACGGAAGCCTGATTGCTATCCCCATTGGCTTGATGTACATATAGGGGGACCATGGCGACGAAGCCACCATCGAGCACCGACAAGGCAAGCCCAATGAACCGTGAACGAAGCCCACCCCAACATGTTGTCTTGTTTGCTCGAACGACGACGTGAAAACTAGCCTTGTTGCCTTGATTATTCGAACTTGTTGCTTAGATATATTGAACGATGACCTTGAAACTAGGCATGTTGCCTTTATTGTTGTTGCCTTGATTTTTAGAATGATGACCTGAAAACTAGCCTTGTGGCCTTGGTTTCTAGAACATGATGTCTTGGTATCTCGAATGACGAGCGGAGAGCAATGCCCATTGCGTTGATTTTTCGAACGAAGACCTGAAAAGCAAGCCATGTTGCCTTGATATCTCGAACCCGATGGCTTGGTTTTTCGAATGAAGGACTTAAAATTTGCCCCGTTGCCTTGATTTCACTAACGATGCTTCGGTTTAAGTAAAATGTTGGCGGACTTTTTCGGACGACGGCTGAAAGCTGGCGTGTTGCCTTGATCTGACGAACGGTGTCCTAAAATCTTCCCTCGTTGCCATGGCTTTTAAAACATGTTGTCTTGATTTTCTTAAACAACAACCTTAAAACTATCCCCGTTGCCTTGATTTACGGAACGAAGACAAGAAAACTAGCCTTGTTGCCTTGAAACCTCGAACATGTTTCCTTGGTTTTTCGACCGACTAACTGAAAACCAGCATCGTTGCCTAGATTTATGGAACGCCTTTGATTTCTACAACATGTTGTCCGTGTTTCTCGAACGACGACCTGAACGCTTGGATTTTTTATTGAAGGACGGCCTGAAAACAAGCCTTGTTGCCTTGATTACTCGAACATGTTGCCTTGAATTATCAAACTACGACCCGAAAACTACCCCCGTAGCCTTTTTATTTCTCGAACGATTCTTTGATTTCTAGAACATGTTGCCTCGTTTTCTCGAAAGACGACCCGAAAGCAAGCCATACGAGGACCTAAAAGCAAGCCATGTGGCCTTTTGATATTTTGAAAACGTTGTCTTTGTTTATCGAATGGCGACCTGAAAAACCGGCCGTGTTGCATTGATTCCTTGAACGATGAGCTTAAAACGAGCCACGTTGCCTTGATAAAGGGCCGAGGAAGCAAGACCTCATCCTACAAAACGATACATGCAAGCCAAAGGATCAAACGAAGAACGCCATGACCCATTAACGACCCCGATCTATATGTTAGTTGGCTAAGGTGCATTCTAAACCCCTTATTATTGATGCATTTGAGGGTATGTCGATAGTAGTTGTAAATTACAGATCCAATAGTGCAGTTTGTATCTTGTACGGAGAAATTCTTTCATTTACGAAACCGAAACAAGCATAAGAAAATTCAACAAAATGAACTCCTTAGAAAAGCACCCATGCATTGGGGTTCGAATACAACCAAACATCGTCGAAGTCACTATACACGATGCATGCCCATATTAAATGAGTATATGTTGCTCTTTGGACATTTTTGACGTCTTATGAGAAAACAAAGTATAATTGGTGGCCCTAGAAAGCGCAAGTCATCGGCTTAGGTTGTTATGTGTTTTTATCGGAGGTTGTGTCACCGTTGTTGGTGAATTACGGCCCGGTCACCGGGTTTTATTGTTGTAAGGTCCTTTATCCTTGTCCAATTCGTGCCAAACCGACTTCATTTTGGCGAGTTATAGAGTATTATAGCGTCTGGGATTTTTCGACTCGGCCAAGACTAGATACGGTCAAGATTAACCGGTGATCAGATGACCCAACCCCATGAAACCCGGCCAAAATCAAATTTTGCTCGACAACTCGAAATCCATGCACATTTCCTCGACCACGAAAAGAAATTTTTCTAGGCAAATCAATGATTTCGAACAACTTTCATTCAATGGGTTTTTGCTAAATCGGAAGTACAAGACCACCCGGTGACCAAAGATGACCCAACCCGATGAAAGTTAGCCAAAATCACATCTTGCTCGGTAACTCGAAATCCGTGCACATTTTATGGATCACGAAGGAAAACTTACCGGGTAAATCAATGATTTCGAGCAACTTTCGTTCAATGGGTTTTCGGTAATTCGGAAGTACAGGATCGCCCGGTGACCAAAGATGACACAACGCGGTGAAAGTTAGCCAAAATCGCATTTTGCTCGGTAACTCGAAATCCGTGCACATTTTCTCGATCATGAAAGAAATTTTGCCGTGTAAATCAAGGTTTCCGAGCAGCTTTCATTCAATGGGTTTTTGCTAATTCGGAAGTACAAGACCACCCGGTGACCAATGACGACCCAACCCGATGAAAGTTAGCCAAAATCACATCTTGATCGGTACCTCGAAATCCGTGCACATTTTCTCGATCACGAAAGAAAATTTACCAGGTAAATCAATGATTTCGAGCAACTTTCATTGAATGGGTTTTTGCCGGTTCGAAAGTTAAAGTTCGGTAGTGTGTGTATACAAGTGTCGAAGCTGCGGTCCCCGGGTAATTACGGACCAAAAGCAAATTTTTTTTATTGAAACATACATTATTCGTGTGCCTTAATTTTGTCGAACGATGACCTGATGACTAGCATTGTTCCCTAGATTTTTTGAACGACGACCTTGAAACTAGCCCTATTGCCTTGAGCTTGTTGCCTTGATTTTTTGAACGATGACCTGAAGACTAGCCTCTTGGAGAACTGGGGAGCTATCCACATTGCCTTGAGGTATATATTGATTACTCGAACTTGTTGCATTAATTTTTCGAACGATGACCTGGTGACAAGCCATGCTGCCTAGATTTGTCGAACGATGGCCTTGAAAGATGCCTCCCCCAACACGTTGCCTTGTTAACTAGTTCCATGTTGCCTTGATTTGTCCAACACGTTGCCTTGATATGTCGAACGATGTCCTGAAAACTAGCCCCGTTCCCTTTATTTCTTGAACGACGACCTGGAAACTAGCCTCCTTACCTTGATTGCTGGAACACGTTGCCTTGTTATCTCTAACGACGACCCGGAAACTTGCATCGTTGCCCTGAATACTCGAACATGTTGCCTTGAAAACATGCCATGATGACCTCAAAACTAGCCTCGCTGCCTTGATTTCTTGAACGATGACCGGAAAACTAGCCACGGTGCCCTGATTCCCCCGACGTCGTGCGCATACTAAAAAATATGCATCCTCGGGGAAATCAGTGTCTGTTGCCTTGATTTCTTGAACATGTTGGCTTGATTTTTAGAACGATGACCTGAAAACTAGCCTTGCGGCCTTGAATTCTAGGACATGTTGTCTTGATATCTCAAACGGAAGCCTGATTGCTATCCCCATTGGCTTGATGTACATATAGGGGGACCATGGCGACGAAGCCACCATCGAGCACCGACAAGGCAAGCCCAATGAACCGTGAACGAAGCCCACCCCAACATGTTGCCTTGTTTGCTCGAACGACGACGTGAAAACTAGCCTTGTTGCCTTGATTATTCGAACTTGTTGCTTAGATATATTGAACGATGACCTTGAAACTAGGCATGTTGCCTTTATTGTTGTTGCCTTGATTTTTAGAATGATGACCTGAAAACTAGCCTTGTGGCCTTGGTTTCTAGAACATGATGTCTTGGTATCTCGAATGACGAGCGGAGAGCAATGCCCATTGCGTTGATTTTTCGAACGAAGACCTGAAAAGCAAGCCATGTTGCCTTGATATCTCGAACCCGATGGCTTGGTTTTTCGAATGAAGGACTTAAAATTTGCCCCGTTGCCTTGATTTCACTAACGATGCTTCGGTTTAAGTAAAATGTTGGCGGACTTTTTCGGACGACGGCTGAAAGCTGGCGTGTTGCCTTGATCTGACGAACGGTGTCCTAAAATCTTCCCTCGTTGCCATGGCTTTTAAAACATGTTGTCTTGATTTTCTTAAACAACAACCTTAAAACTATCCCCGTTGCCTTGATTTACGGAACGAAGACAAGAAAACTAGCCTTGTTGCCTTGAAACCTCGAACATGTTTCCTTGGTTTTTCGACCGACTAACTGAAAACCAGCACCGTTGCCTAGATTTATGGAACGCCTTTGATTTCTACAACATGTTGTCCGTGTTTCTCGAACGACGACCTGAACGCTTGGATTTTTTATTGAACGACGGCCTGAAAACAAGCCTTGTTGCCTTGATTACTCGAACATGTTGCCTTGAATTATCAAACTACGACCCGAAAACTACCCCCGTAGCCTTTTTATTTCTCGAACGATTCTTTGATTTCTAGAACATGTTGCCTCGTTTTCTCGAAAGACGACCCGAAAGCAAGCCATACGAGGACCTAAAAGCAAGCCATGTGGCCTTTTGATATTTTGAAAACGTTGTCTTTGTTTATCGAATGGCGACCTGAAAAACCGGCCGTGTTGCATTGATTCCTTGAACGATGAGCTTAAAACGAGCCACGTTGCCTTGATAAAGGGCCGAGGAAGCAAGACCTCATCCTACAAAACGATACATGCAAGCCAAAGGATCAAACGAAGAACGCCATGACCCATTAACGACCCCGATCTATATGTTAGTTGGCTAAGGTGCATTCTAAATCCCTTATTATTGATGCATTTGAGGGTATGTCGATAGTAGTTGTAAATTACAGATCCAATAGTGCAGTTTGTATCTTGTACGGAGAAATTCTTTCATTTACGAAACCGAAACAAGCATAAGAAAATTCAACAAAATGAACTCCTTAGAAAAGCACCCATGCATTGGGGTTCGAATACAACCAAACATCGTCGAAGTCACTATACACGATGCATGCCCATATTAAATGAGTATATGTTGCTCTTTGGACATTTTTGACGTCTTATGAGAAAACAAAGTATAATTGGTGGCCCTAGAAAGCGCAAGTCATCGGCTTAGGTTGTTATGTGTTTTTATCGGAGGTTGTGTCACCGTTGTTGGTGAATTACGGCCCGGTCACCGGGTTTTATTATTGTAAGGTCCTTTATCCTTGTCCAATTCGTGCCAAACCGACTTCATTTTGGCGAGTTATAGAGTATTATAGCGTCTGGGATTTTTCGACTCGGCCAAGACTAGATACGGTCAAGATTAACCGGTGATCAGATGACCCAACCCCATGAAACCCGGCCAAAATCAAATTTTGCTCGACAACTCGAAATCCATGCACATTTCCTCGACCACGAAAAGAAATTTTTCTAGGCAAATCAATGATTTCGAACAACTTTCATTCAATGGGTTTTTGCTAAATCGGAAGTACAAGACCACCCGGTGACCAAAGATGACCCAACCCGATGAAAGTTAGCCAAAATCACATCTTGCTCGGTAACTCGAAATCCGTGCACATTTTATGGATCACGAAGGAAAACTTACCGGGTAAATCAATGATTTCGAGCAACTTTCGTTCAATGGGTTTTCGGTAATTCGGAAGTACAGGATCGCCCGGTGACCAAAGATGACACAACGCGGTGAAAGTTAGCCAAAATCGCATTTTGCTCGGTAACTCGAAATCCGTGCACATTTTCTCGATCATGAAAGAAATTTTGCCGTGTAAATCAAGGTTTCCGAGCAGCTTTCATTCAATGGGTTTTTGCTAATTCGGAAGTACAAGACCACCCGGTGACCAATGACGACCCAACCCGATGAAAGTTAGCCAAAATCACATCTTGATCGGTACCTCGAAATCCGTGCACATTTTCTCGATCACGAAAGAAAATTTACCAGGTAAATCAATGATTTCGAGCAACTTTCATTGAATGGGTTTTTGCCGGTTTGAAAGTTAAAGTTCGGTAGTGTGTGTGTACAAGTGTCGAAGCTGCGGTCCCCGGGTAATTACGGACCAAAAGCAAATTTTTTTTATTGAAACATACATTATTCGTGTGCCTTAATTTTGTCGAACGATGACCTGATGACTAGCATTGTTCCCTAGATTTTTTGAACGACGACCTTGAAACTAGCCCTATTGCCTTGAGCTTGTTGCCTTGATTTTTTGAACGATGACCTGAAGACTAGCCTCTTGGAGAACTGGGGAGCTATCCACATTGCCTTGAGGTATATATTGATTACTCGAACTTGTTGCATTAATTTTTTGAACGATGACCTGGTGACAAGCCCTGCTGCCTAGATTTGTCGAACGATGGCCTTGAAAGATTCCTCCCCCAACACGTTGCCTTGTTAACTAGTTCCATGTTGCCTTGATTTGTCCAACACGTTGCCTTGATATGTCGAACGATGTCCTGAAAACTAGCCCCGTTCCCTTTATTTCTTGAACGACGACCTGGAAACTAGCCTCGTTACCTTGATTGCTGGAACACGTTGCCTTGTTATCTCTAACGACGACCCGGAAACTTGCATCGTTGCCCTGAATACTCGAACATGTTGCCTTGAAAACATGCCATGATGACCTCAAAACTAGCCTCGCTGCCTTGATTTCTTGAACGATGACCGGAAAACTAGCCACGGTGCCCTGATTCCCCCCGACGTCGTGCGCATACTAAAAAATATGCATCCTCGGGGAAATCAGTGTCTGTTGCCTTGATTTCTTGAACATGTTGGCTTGATTTTTAGAACGATGACCTGAAAACTAGCCTTGCGGCCTTGAATTCTAGGACATGTTGTCTTGATATCTCAAACGGAAGCCTGATTGCTATCCCCATTGGCTTGATGTACATATAGGGGGACCATGGCGACGAAGCCACCATCGAGCACCGACAAGGCAAGCCCAATGAACCGTGAACGAAGCCCACCCCAACATGTTGTCTTGTTTGCTCGAACGACGACGTGAAAACTAGCCTTGTTGCCTTGATTATTCGAACTTGTTGCTTAGATATATTGAACGATGACCTTGAAACTAGGCATGTTGCCTTTATTGTTGTTGCCTTGATTTTTAGAATGATGACCTGAAAACTAGCCTTGTGGCCTTGGTTTCTAGAACATGATGTCTTGGTATCTCGAATGACGAGCGGAGAGCAATGCCCATTGCGTTGATTTTTCGAACGAAGACCTGAAAAGCAAGCCATGTTGCCTTGATATCTCGAACCCGATGGCTTGGTTTTTCGAATGAAGGACTTAAAATTTGCCCCGTTGCCTTGATTTCACTAACGATGCTTCGGTTTAAGTAAAATGTTGGCGGACTTTTTCGGACGACGGCTGAAAGCTGGCGTGTTGCCTTGATCTGACGAACGGTGTCCTAAAATCTTCCCTCGTTGCCATGGCTTTTAAAACATGTTGTCTTGATTTTCTTAAACAACAACCTTAAAACTATCCCCGTTGCCTTGATTTACGGAACGAAGACAAGAAAACTAGCCTTGTTGCCTTGAAACCTCGAACATGTTTCCTTGGTTTTTCGACCGACTAACTGAAAACCAGCACCGTTGCCTAGATTTATGGAACGCCTTTGATTTCTACAACATGTTGTCCGTGTTTCTCGAACGACGACCTGAACGCTTGGATTTTTTATTGAACGACGGCCTGAAAACAAGCCTTGTTGCCTTGATTACTCGAACATGTTGCCTTGAATTATCAAACTACGACCCAAAAACTACCCCCGTAGCCTTTTTATTTCTCGAACGATTCTTTGATTTCTAGAACATGTTGCCTCGTTTTCTCGAAAGACGACCCGAAAGCAAGCCATACGAGGACCTAAAAGCAAGCCATGTGGCCTTTTGATATTTTGAAAACATTGTCTTTGTTTATCGAATGGCGACCTGAAAAACCGGCCGTGTTGCATTGATTCCTTGAACGATGAGCTTAAAACGAGCCACGTTGCCTTGATAAAGGGCCGAGGAAGCAAGACCTCATCCTACAAAACGATACATGCAAGCCAAAGGATCAAACGAAGAACGCCATGACCCATTAACGACCCCGATCTATATGTTAGTTGGCTAAGGTGCATTCTAAATCCCTTATTATTGATGCATTTGAGGGTATGTCGATAGTAGTTGTAAATTACAGATCCAATAGTGCAGTTTGTATCTTGTACGGAGAAATTCTTTCATTTACGAAACCGAAACAAGCATAAGAAAATTCAACAAAATGAACTCCTTAGAAAAGCACCCATGCATTGGGGTTCGAATACAACCAAACATCGTCGAAGTCACTATACACGATGCATGCCCATATTAAATGAGTATATGTTGCTCTTTGGACATTTTTGACGTCTTATGAGAAAACAAAGTATAATTGGTGGCCCTAGAAAGCGCAAGTCATCGGCTTAGGTTGTTATGTGTTTTTATCGGAGGTTGTGTCACCGTTGTTGGTGAATTACGGCCCGGTCACCGGGTTTTATTATTGTAAGGTCCTTTATCCTTGTCCAATTCGTGCCAAACCGACTTCATTTTGGCGAGTTATAGAGTATTATAGCGTCTGGGATTTTTCGACTCGGCCAAGACTAGATACGGTCAAGATTAACCGGTGATCAGATGACCCAACCCCATGAAACCCGGCCAAAATCAAATTTTGCTCGACAACTCGAAATCCATGCACATTTCCTCGACCACGAAAAGAAATTTTTCTAGGCAAATCAATGATTTCGAACAACTTTCATTCAATGGGTTTTTGCTAAATCGGAAGTACAAGACCACCCGGTGACCAAAGATGACCCAACCCGATGAAAGTTAGCCAAAATCACATCTTGCTCGGTAACTCGAAATCCGTGCACATTTTATGGATCACGAAGGAAAACTTACCGGGTAAATCAATGATTTCGAGCAACTTTCGTTCAATGGGTTTTCGGTAATTCGGAAGTACAGGATCGCCCGGTGACCAAAGATGACACAACGCGGTGAAAGTTAGCCAAAATCGCATTTTGCTCGGTAACTCGAAATCCGTGCACATTTTCTCGATCATGAAAGAAATTTTGCCGTGTAAATCAAGGTTTCCGAGCAGCTTTCATTCAATGGGTTTTTGCTAATTCGGAAGTACAAGACCACCCGGTGACCAATGACGACCCAACCCGATGAAAGTTAGCCAAAATCACATCTTGATCGGTACCTCAAAATCCGTGCACATTTTCTCGATCACGAAAGAAAATTTACCAGGTAAATCAATGATTTCGAGCAACTTTCATTGAATGGGTTTTTGCCGGTTTGAAAGTTAAAGTTCGGTAGTGTGTGTGTACAAGTGTCGAAGCTGCGGTCCCCGGGTAATTACGGACCAAAAGCAAATTTTTTTTATTGAAACATACATTATTCGTGTGCCTTAATTTTGTCGAACGATGACCTGATGACTAGCATTGTTCCCTAGATTTTTTGAACGACGACCTTGAAACTAGCCCTATTGCCTTGAGCTTGTTGCCTTGATTTTTTGAACGATGACCTGAAGACTAGCCTCTTGGAGAACTGGGGAGCTATCCACATTGCCTTGAGGTATATATTGATTACTCGAACTTGTTGCATTAATTTTTTGAACGATGACCTGGTGACAAGCCCTGCTGCCTAGATTTGTCGAACGATGGCCTTGAAAGATTCCTCCCCCAACACGTTGCCTTGTTAACTAGTTCCATGTTGCCTTGATTTGTCCAACACGTTGCCTTGATATGTCGAACGATGTCCTGAAAACTAGCCCCGTTCCCTTTATTTCTTGAACGACGACCTGGAAACTAGCCTCGTTACCTTGATTGCTGGAACACGTTGCCTTGTTATCTCTAACGACGACCCGGAAACTTGCATCGTTGCCCTGAATACTCGAACATGTTGCCTTGAAAACATGCCATGATGACCTCAAAACTAGCCTCGCTGCCTTGATTTCTTGAACGATGACCGGAAAACTAGCCACGGTGCCCTGATTCCCCCCGACGTCGTGCGCATACTAAAAAATATGCATCCTCGGGGAAATCAGTGTCTGTTGCCTTGATTTCTTGAACATGTTGGCTTGATTTTTAGAACGATGACCTGAAAACTAGCCTTGCGGCCTTGAATTCTAGGACATGTTGTCTTGATATCTCAAACGGAAGCCTGATTGCTATCCCCATTGGCTTGATGTACATATAGGGGGACCATGGCGACGAAGCCACCATCGAGCACCGACAAGGCAAGCCCAATGAACCGTGAACGAAGCCCACCCCAACATGTTGTCTTGTTTGCTCGAACGACGACGTGAAAACTAGCCTTGTTGCCTTGATTATTCGAACTTGTTGCTTAGATATATTGAACGATGACCTTGAAACTAGGCATGTTGCCTTTATTGTTGTTGCCTTGATTTTTAGAATGATGACCTGAAAACTAGCCTTGTGGCCTTGGTTTCTAGAACATGATGTCTTGGTATCTCGAATGACGAGCGGAGAGCAATGCCCATTGCGTTGATTTTTCGAACGAAGACCTGAAAAGCAAGCCATGTTGCCTTGATATCTCGAACCCGATGGCTTGGTTTTTCGAATGAAGGACTTAAAATTTGCCCCGTTGCCTTGATTTCACTAACGATGCTTCGGTTTAAGTAAAATGTTGGCGGACTTTTTCGGACGACGGCTGAAAGCTGGCGTGTTGCCTTGATCTGACGAACGGTGTCCTAAAATCTTCCCTCGTTGCCATGGCTTTTAAAACATGTTGTCTTGATTTTCTTAAACAACAACCTTAAAACTATCCCCGTTGCCTTGATTTACGGAACGAAGACAAGAAAACTAGCCTTGTTGCCTTGAAACCTCGAACATGTTTCCTTGGTTTTTCGACCGACTAACTGAAAACCAGCACCGTTGCCTAGATTTATGGAACGCCTTTGATTTCTACAACATGTTGTCCGTGTTTCTCGAACGACGACCTGAACGCTTGGATTTTTTATTGAACGACGGCCTGAAAACAAGCCTTGTTGCCTTGATTACTCGAACATGTTGCCTTGAATTATCAAACTACGACCCAAAAACTACCCCCGTAGCCTTTTTATTTCTCGAACGATTCTTTGATTTCTAGAACATGTTGCCTCGTTTTCTCGAAAGACGACCCGAAAGCAAGCCATACGAGGACCTAAAAGCAAGCCATGTGGCCTTTTGATATTTTGAAAACATTGTCTTTGTTTATCGAATGGCGACCTGAAAAACCGGCCGTGTTGCATTGATTCCTTGAACGATGAGCTTAAAACGAGCCACGTTGCCTTGATAAAGGGCCGAGGAAGCAAGACCTCATCCTACAAAACGATACATGCAAGCCAAAGGATCAAACGAAGAACGCCATGACCCATTAACGACCCCGATCTATATGTTAGTTGGCTAAGGTGCATTCTAAATCCCTTATTATTGATGCATTTGAGGGTATGTCGATAGTAGTTGTAAATTACAGATCCAATAGTGCAGTTTGTATCTTGTACGGAGAAATTCTTTCATTTACGAAACCGAAACAAGCATAAGAAAATTCAACAAAATGAACTCCTTAGAAAAGCACCCATGCATTGGGGTTCGAATACAACCAAACATCGTCGAAGTCACTATACACGATGCATGCCCATATTAAATGAGTATATGTTGCTCTTTGGACATTTTTGACGTCTTATGAGAAAACAAAGTATAATTGGTGGCCCTAGAAAGCGCAAGTCATCGGCTTAGGTTGTTATGTGTTTTTATCGGAGGTTGTGTCACCGTTGTTGGTGAATTACGGCCCGGTCACCGGGTTTTATTATTGTAAGGTCCTTTATCCTTGTCCAATTCGTGCCAAACCGACTTCATTTTGGCGAGTTATAGAGTATTATAGCGTCTGGGATTTTTCGACTCGGCCAAGACTAGATACGGTCAAGATTAACCGGTGATCAGATGACCCAACCCCATGAAACCCGGCCAAAATCAAATTTTGCTCGACAACTCGAAATCCATGCACATTTCCTCGACCACGAAAAGAAATTTTTCTAGGCAAATCAATGATTTCGAACAACTTTCATTCAATGGGTTTTTGCTAAATCGGAAGTACAAGACCACCCGGTGACCAAAGATGACCCAACCCGATGAAAGTTAGCCAAAATCACATCTTGCTCGGTAACTCGAAATCCGTGCACATTTTATGGATCACGAAGGAAAACTTACCGGGTAAATCAATGATTTCGAGCAACTTTCGTTCAATGGGTTTTCGGTAATTCGGAAGTACAGGATCGCCCGGTGACCAAAGATGACACAACGCGGTGAAAGTTAGCCAAAATCGCATTTTGCTCGGTAACTCGAAATCCGTGCACATTTTCTCGATCATGAAAGAAATTTTGCCGTGTAAATCAAGGTTTCCGAGCAGCTTTCATTCAATGGGTTTTTGCTAATTCGGAAGTACAAGACCACCCGGTGACCAATGACGACCCAACCCGATGAAAGTTAGCCAAAATCACATCTTGATCGGTACCTCGAAATCCGTGCACATTTTCTCGATCACGAAAGAAAATTTACCAGGTAAATCAATGATTTCGAGCAACTTTCATTGAATGGGTTTTTGCCGGTTTGAAAGTTAAAGTTCGGTAGTGTGTGTGTACAAGTGTCGAAGCTGCGGTCCCCGGGTAATTACGGACCAAAAGCAAATTTTTTTTATTGAAACATACATTATTCGTGTGCCTTAATTTTGTCGAACGATGACCTGATGACTAGCATTGTTCCCTAGATTTTTTGAACGACGACCTTGAAACTAGCCCTATTGCCTTGAGCTTGTTGCCTTGATTTTTTGAACGATGACCTGAAGACTAGCCTCTTGGAGAACTGGGGAGCTATCCACATTGCCTTGAGGTATATATTGATTACTCGAACTTGTTGCATTAATTTTTTGAACGATGACCTGGTGACAAGCCCTGCTGCCTAGATTTGTCGAACGATGGCCTTGAAAGATTCCTCCCCCAACACGTTGCCTTGTTAACTAGTTCCATGTTGCCTTGATTTGTCCAACACGTTGCCTTGATATGTCGAACGATGTCCTGAAAACTAGCCCCATTCCCTTTATTTCTTGAACGACGACCTGGAAACTAGCCTCGTTACCTTGATTGCTGGAACACGTTGCCTTGTTATCTCTAACGACGACCCGGAAACTTGCATCGTTGCCCTGAATACTCGAACATGTTGCCTTGAAAACATGCCATGATGACCTCAAAACTAGCCTCGCTGCCTTGATTTCTTGAACGATGACCGGAAAACTAGCCACGGTGCCCTGATTCCCCCGACGTCGTGCGCATACTAAAAAATATGCATCCTCAGGGAAATCAGTGTCTGTTGCCTTGATTTCTTGAACATGTTGGCTTGATTTTTAGAACGATGACCAGAAAACTAGCCTTGCGGCCTTGAATTCTAGGACATGTTGTCTTGATATCTCAAACGGAAGCCTGATTGCTATCCCCATTGGCTTGATGTACATATAGGGGGACCATGGCGACGAAGCCACCATCGAGCACCGACAAGGCAAGCCCAATGAACCGTGAACGAAGCCCACCCCAACATGTTGTCTTGTTTGCTCGAACGACGACGTGAAAACTAGCCTTGTTGCCTTGATTATTCGAACTTGTTGCTTAGATATATTGAACGATGACCTTGAAACTAGGCATGTTGCCTTTATTGTTGTTGCCTTGATTTTTAGAATGATGACCTGAAAACTAGCCTTGTGGCCTTGGTTTCTAGAACATGATGTCTTGGTATCTCGAATGACGAGCGGAGAGCAATGCCCATTGCGTTGATTTTTCGAACGAAGACCTGAAAAGCAAGCCATGTTGCCTTGATATCTCGAACCCGATGGCTTGGTTTTTCGAATGAAGGACTTAAAATTTGCCCCGTTGCCTTGATTTCACTAACGATGCTTCGGTTTAAGTAAAATGTTGGCGGACTTTTTCGGACGACGGCTGAAAGCTGGCGTGTTGCCTTGATCTGACGAACGGTGTCCTAAAATCTTCCCTCGTTGCCATGGCTTTTAAAACATGTTGTCTTGATTTTCTTAAACAACAACCTTAAAACTATCCCCGTTGCCTTGATTTACGGAACGAAGACAAGAAAACTAGCCTTGTTGCCTTGAAACCTCGAACATGTTTCCTTGGTTTTTCGACCGACTAACTGAAAACCAGCACCGTTGCCTAGATTTATGGAACGCCTTTGATTTCTACAACATGTTGTCCGTGTTTCTCGAACGACGACCTGAACGCTTGGATTTTTTATTGAACGACGGCCTGAAAACAAGCCTTGTTGCCTTGATTACTCGAACATGTTGCCTTGAATTATCAAACTACGACCCAAAAACTACCCCCGTAGCCTTTTTATTTCTCGAACGATTCTTTGATTTCTAGAACATGTTGCCTCGTTTTCTCGAAAGACGACCCGAAAGCAAGCCATACGAGGACCTAAAAGCAAGCCATGTGGCCTTTTGATATTTTGAAAACATTGTCTTTGTTTATCGAATGGCGACCTGAAAAACCGGCCGTGTTGCATTGATTCCTTGAACGATGAGCTTAAAACGAGCCACGTTGCCTTGATAAAGGGCCGAGGAAGCAAGACCTCATCCTACAAAACGATACATGCAAGCCAAAGGATCAAACGAAGAACGCCATGACCCATTAACGACCCCGATCTATATGTTAGTTGGCTAAGGTGCATTCTAAATCCCTTATTATTGATGCATTTGAGGGTATGTCGATAGTAGTTGTAAATTACAGATCCAATAGTGCAGTTTGTATCTTGTACGGAGAAATTCTTTCATTTACGAAACCGAAACAAGCATAAGAAAATTCAACAAAATGAACTCCTTAGAAAAGCACCCATGCATTGGGGTTCGAATACAACCAAACATCGTCGAAGTCACTATACACGATGCATGCCCATATTAAATGAGTATATGTTGCTCTTTGGACATTTTTGACGTCTTATGAGAAAACAAAGTATAATTGGTGGCCCTAGAAAGCGCAAGTCATCGGCTTAGGTTGTTATGTGTTTTTATCGGAGGTTGTGTCACCGTTGTTGGTGAATTACGGCCCGGTCACCGGGTTTTATTATTGTAAGGTCCTTTATCCTTGTCCAATTCGTGCCAAACCGACTTCATTTTGGCGAGTTATAGAGTATTATAGCGTCTGGGATTTTTCGACTCGGCCAAGACTAGATACGGTCAAGATTAACCGGTGATCAGATGACCCAACCCCATGAAACCCGGCCAAAATCAAATTTTGCTCGACAACTCGAAATCCATGCACATTTCCTCGACCACGAAAAGAAATTTTTCTAGGCAAATCAATGATTTCGAACAACTTTCATTCAATGGGTTTTTGCTAAATCGGAAGTACAAGACCACCCGGTCACCAAAGATGACCCAACCCGATGAAAGTTAGCCAAAATCACATCTTGCTCGGTAACTCGAAATCCGTGCACATTTTATGGATCACGAAGGAAAACTTACCGGGTAAATCAATGATTTCGAGCAACTTTCGTTCAATGGGTTTTCGGTAATTCGGAAGTACAGGATCGCCCGGTGACCAAAGATGACACAACGCGGTGAAAGTTAGCCAAAATCGCATTTTGCTCGGTAACTCGAAATCCGTGCACATTTTCTCGATCATGAAAGAAATTTTGCCGTGTAAATCAAGGTTTCCGAGCAGCTTTCATTCAATGGGTTTTTGCTAATTCGGAAGTACAAGACCACCCGGTGACCAATGACGACCCAACCCGATGAAAGTTAGCCAAAATCACATCTTGATCGGTACCTCGAAATCCGTGCACATTTTTTCGATCACGAAAGAAAATTTACCAGGTAAATCAATGATTTCGAGCAACTTTCATTGAATGGGTTTTTGCCGGTTCGAAAGTTAAAGTTCGGTAGTGTGTGTGTACAAGTGTCGAAGCTGCGGTCCCCGGGTAATTACGGACCAAAAGCAAATTTTTTTTATTGAAACATACATTATTCGTGTGCCTTAATTTTGTCGAACGATGACCTGATGACTAGCATTGTTCCCTAGATTTTTTGAACGACGACCTTGAAACTAGCCCTATTGCCTTGAGCTTGTTGCCTTGATTTTTTGAACGATGACCTGAAGACTAGCCTCTTGGAGAACTGGGGAGCTATCCACATTGCCTTGAGGTATATATTGATTACTCGAACTTGTTGCATTAATTTTTTGAACGATGGCCTGGTGACAAGCCCTGCTGCCTAGATTTGTCGAACGATGGCCTTGAAAGATTCCTCCCCCAACACGTTGCCTTGTTAACTAGTTCCATGTTGCCTTGATTTGTCCAACACGTTGCCTTGATATGTCGAACGATGTCCTGAAAACTAGCCCCGTTCCCTTTATTTCTTGAACGACGACCTGGAAACTAGCCTCGTTACCTTCATTGCTGGAACACGTTGCCTTGTTATCTCTAACGACGACCCGGAAACTTGCATCGTTGCCCTGAATACTCGAACATGTTGCCTTGAAAACATGCCATGATGACCTCAAAACTAGCCTCGCTGCCTTGATTTCTTGAACGATGACCGGAAAACTAGCCATGGTGCCCTGATTCCCCCCGACGTCGTGCGCATACTAAAAAATATGCATCCTCGGGGAAATCAGTGTCTGTTGCCTTGATTTCTTGAACATGTTGGCTTGATTTTTAGAACGATGACCTGAAAACTAGCCTTGCGGCCTTGAATTCTAGGACATGTTGTCTTGATATCTCAAACGGAAGCCTGATTGCTATCCCCATTGGCTTGATGTACATATAGGGGGACCATGGCGACGAAGCCACCATCGAGCACCGACAAGGCAAGCCCAATGAACCGTGAACGAAGCCCAACCCAACATGTTGTCTTGTTTGCTCGAACGACGACGTGAAAACTAGCCTTGTTGCCTTGATTATTCGAACTTGTTGCTTAGATATATTGAACGATGACCTTGAAACTAGGCATGTTGCCTTTATTGTTGTTGCCTTGATTTTTAGAATGATGACCTGAAAACTAGCCTTGTGGCCTTGGTTTCTAGAACATGATGTCTTGGTATCTCGAATGACGAGCGGAGAGCAATGCCCATTGCGTTGATTTTTCGAACGAAGACCTGAAAAGCAAGCCATGTTGCCTTGATATCTCGAACCCGATGGCTTGGTTTTTCGAATGAAGGACTTAAAATTTGCCCCGTTGCCTTGATTTCACTAACGATGCTTCGGTTTAAGTAAAATGTTGGCGGACTTTTTCGGACGACGGCTGAAAGCTGGCGTGTTGCCTTGATCTGACGAACGGTGTCCTAAAATCTTCCCTCGTTGCCATGGCTTTTAAAACATGTTGTCTTGATTTTCTTAAACAACAACCTTAAAACTATCCCCGTTGCCTTGATTTACGGAACGAAGACAAGAAAACTAGCCTTGTTGCCTTGAAACCTCGAACATGTTTCCTTGGTTTTTCGACCGACTAACTGAAAACCAGCACCGTTGCCTAGATTTATGGAACGCCTTTGATTTCTACAACATGTTGTCCGTGTTTCTCGAACGACGACCTGAACGCTTGGATTTTTTATTGAACGACGGCCTGAAAACAAGCCTTGTTGCCTTGATTACTCGAACATGTTGCCTTGAATTATCAAACTACGACCCGAAAACTACCCCCGTAGCCTTTTTATTTCTCGAACGATTCTTTGATTTCTAGAACATGTTGCCTCGTTTTCTCGAAAGACGACCCGAAAGCAAGCCATACGAGGACCTAAAAGCAAGCCATGTGGCCTTTTGATATTTTGAAAACGTTGTCTTTGTTTATCGAATGGCGACCTGAAAAACCGGCCGTGTTGCATTGATTCCTTGAACGATGAGCTTAAAACGAGCCACGTTGCCTTGATAAAGGGCCGAGGAAGCAAGACCTCATCCTACAAAACGATACATGCAAGCCAAAGGATCAAACGAAGAACGCCATGACCCATTAACGACCCCGATCTATATGTTAGTTGGCTAAGGTGCATTCTAAATCCCTTATTATTGATGCATTTGAGGGTATGTCGATAGTAGTTGTAAATTACAGATCCAATAGTGCAGTTTGTATCTTGTACGGAGAAATTCTTTCATTTACGAAACCGAAACAAGCATAAGAAAATTCAACAAAATGAACTCCTTAGAAAAGCACCCATAAATTGGGGTTCGAATACAACCAAACACCGTCGAAGTTACTATACACGATGCATGCCCATATTAAATGAGTATATGTTGCTCTTTGGACATTTTTGACGTCTTATGAGAAAACAAAGTATAATTGGTGGCCCTAGAAAGCGCAAGTCATCGGCTTAGGTTGTTATGTGTTTTTATCGGAGGTTGTGTCACCGTTGTTGGTGAATTACGGCCCGGTCACCGGGTTTTATTATTGTAAGATCCTTTATCCTTGTCCAATTCGTGCCAAACCGACTTCATTTTGGCGAGTTATAGAGTATTATAGCGTCTGGGATTTTTCGACTCGGCCAAGACTAGATACGGTCAAGATTAACCGGTGATCAGATGACCCAACCCCATGAAACCCGGCCAAAATCAAATTTTGCTCGACAACTCGAAATCCATGCACATTTCCTCGACCACGAAAAGAAATTTTTCTAGGCAAATCAATGATTTCGAACAACTTTCATTCAATGGGTTTTTGCTAAATCGGAAGTACAAGACCACCCGGTGACCAAAGATGACCCAACCCGATGAAAGTTAGCCAAAATCACATCTTGCTCGGTAACTCGAAATCCGTGCACATTTTATGGATCACGAAGGAAAACTTACCGGGTAAATCACTGATTTCGAGCAACTTTCGTTCAATGGGTTTTCGGTAATTCGGAAGTACAGGATCGCCCGGTGACCAAAGATGACACAACGCGGTGAAAGTTAGCCAAAATCGCATTTTGCTCGGTAACTCGAAATCCGTGCACATTTTCTCGATCATGAAAGAAATTTTGCCGTGTAAATCAAGGTTTCCGAGCAGCTTTCATTCAATGGGTTTTTGCTAATTCGGAAGTACAAGACCACCCGGTGACCAATGACGACCCAACCCGATGAAAGTTAGCCAAAATCACATCTTGATCGGTACCTCGAAATCCGTGCACATTTTCTCGATCACGAAAGAAAATTTACCAGGTAAATCAATGATTTCGAGCAACTTTCATTGAATGGGTTTTTGCCGGTTCGAAAGTTAAAGTTCGGTAGTGTGTGTATACAAGTGTCGAAGCTGCGGTCCCCGGGTAATTACGGACCAAAAGCAAATTTTTTTTATTGAAACATACATTATTCGTGTGCCTTAATTTTGTCGAACGATGACCTGATGACTAGCATTGTTCCCTAGATTTTTTGAACGACGACCTTGAAACTAGCCCTATTGCCTTGAGCTTGTTGCCTTGATTTTTTGAACGATGACCTGAAGACTAGCCTCTTGGAGAACTGGGGAGCTATCCACATTGCCTTGAGGTATATATTGATTACTCGAACTTGTTGCATTAATTTTTCGAACGATGACCTGGTGACAAGCCCTGCTGCCTAGATTTGTCGAACGATGGCCTTGAAAGATTCCTCCCCCAACACGTTGCCTTGTTAACTAGTTCCATGTTGCCTTGATTTTTCCAACACGTTGCCTTGATATGTCGAACGATGTCCTGAAAACTAGCCCCGTTCCCTTTATTTCTTGAACGACGACCTGGAAACTAGCCTCGTTACCTTGATTGCTGGAACACGTTGCCTTGTTATCTCTAACGACGACCCGGAAACTTGCATCGTTGCCCTGAATACTCGAACATGTTGCCTTGAAAACATGCCATGATGACCTCAAAACTAGCCTCGCTGCCTTGATTTCTTGAACGATGACCGGAAAACTAGCCACGGTGCCCTGATTCCCCCCGACGTCGTGCACATACTAAAAAATATGCATCCTCGGGGAAATCAGTGTCTGTTGCCTTGATTTCATGAACATGTTGGCTTGATTTTTAGAACGATGACCTGAAAACTAGCCTTGCGGCCTTGAATTCTAGGACATGTTGTCTTGATATCTCAAACGGAAGCCTGATTGCTATCCCCATTGGCTTGATGTACATATAAGGGGACCATGGCGACGAAGCCACCATCGAGCACCGACAAGGCAAGCCCAATGAACCGTGAACGAAGCCCACCCCAACATGTTGTCTTGTTTGCTCGAACGACGACGTGAAAACTAGCCTTGTTGCCTTGATTATTCAAACTTGTTGCTTAGATATATTGAACGATGACCTTGAAACTAGGCATGTTGCCTTTATTGTTGTTGCCTTGATTTTTAGAATGATGACCTGAAAACTAGCCTTGTGGCCTTGGTTTCTAGAACATGATGTCTTGGTATCTCGAATGACGAGCGGAGAGCAATGCCCATTGCGTTGATTTTTCGAACGAAGACCTGAAAAGCAAGCCATGTTGCCTTGATATCTCGAACCCGATGGCTTGGTTTTTCGAATGAAGGACTTAAAATTTGCCCCGTTGCCTTGATTTCACTAACGATGCTTCGGTTTAAGTAAAATGTTGGCGGACTTTTTCGGACGACGGCTGAAAGCTGGCGTGTTGCCTTGATCTGACGAACGGTGTCCTAAAATCTTCCCTCGTTGCCATGGCTTTTAAAACATGTTGTCTTGATTTTCTTAAACAACAACCTTAAAACTATCCCCGTTGCCTTGATTTACGGAACGAAGACAAGAAAACTAGCCTTGTTGCCTTGAAACCTCGAACATGTTTCCTTGGTTTTTCGACCGACTAACTGAAAACCAGCACCGTTGCCTAGATTTATGGAACGCCTTTGATTTCTACAACATGTTGTCCGTGTTTCTCGAACGACGACCTGAACGCTTGGATTTTTTATTGAACGACGGCCTGAAAACAAGCCTTGTTGCCTTGATTACTCGAACATGTTGCCTTGAATTATCAAACTACGACCCGAAAACTACCCCCGTAGCCTTTTTATTTCTCGAACGATTCTTTGATTTCTAGAACATGTTGCCTCGTTTTCTCGAAAGACGACCCGAAAGCAAGCCATACGAGGACCTAAAAGCAAGCCATGTGGCCTTTTGATATTTTGAAAACGTTGTCTTTGTTTATCGAATGGCGACCTGAAAAACCGGCCGTGTTGTATTGATTCCTTGAACGATGAGCTTAAAACGAGCCACGTTGCCTTGATAAAGGGCCGAGGAAGCAAGACCTCATCCTACAAAACGATACATGCAAGCCAAAGGATCAAACGAAGAACGCCATGACCCATTAACGACCCCGATCTATATGTTAGTTGGCTAAGGTGCATTCTAAATCCCTTATTATTGATGCATTTGAGGGTATGTCGATAGTAGTTGTAAATTACAGATCCAATAGTGCAGTTTGTATCTTGTACGGAGAAATTCTTTCATTTACGAAACCGAAACAAGCATAAGAAAATTCAACAAAATGAACTCCTTAGAAAAGCACCCATAAATTGGGGTTCGAATACAACCAAACATCGTCGAAGTCACTATACACGATGCATGCCCATATTAAATGAGTATATGTTGCTCTTTGGACATTTTTGACGTCTTATGAGAAAACAAAGTATAATTGGTGGCCCTAGAAAGCGCAAGTCATCGGCTTAGGTTGTTATGTGTTTTTATCGGAGGTTGTGTCACCGTTGTTGGTGAATTACGGCCCGGTCACCGGGTTTTATTATTGTAAGGTCCTTTATCCTTGTCCAATTCGTGCCAAACCGACTTCATTTTGGCGAGTTATAGAGTATTATAGCGTCTGGGATTTTTCGACTCGGCCAAGACTAGATACGGTCAAGATTAACCGGTGATCAGATGACCCAACCCCATGAAACCCGGCCAAAATCAAATTTTGCTCGACAACTTGAAATCCATGCACATTTCCTCGACCACGAAAAGAAATTTTTCTAGGCAAATCAATGATTTCGAACAACTTTCATTCAATGGGTTTTTGCTAAATCGGAAGTACAAGACCACCCGGTGACCAAAGATGACCCAACCCGATGAAAGTTAGCCAAAATCACATCTTGCTCGGTAACTCGAAATCCGTGCACATTTTATGGATCACGAAGGAAAACTTACCGGGTAAATCAATGATTTCGAGCAACTTTCGTTCAATGGGTTTTCGGTAATTCGGAAGTACAGGATCGCCCGGTGACCAAAGATGACACAACGCGGTGAAAGTTAGCCAAAATCGCATTTTGCTCGGTAACTCGAAATCCGTGCACATTTTCTCGATCATGAAAGAAATTTTGCCGTGTAAATCAAGGTTTCCGAGCAGCTTTCATTCAATGGGTTTTTGCTAATTCGGAAGTACAAGACCACCCGGTGACCAATGACGACCCAACCCGATGAAAGTTAGCCAAAATCACATCTTGATCGGTACCTCGAAATCCGTGCACATTTTCTCGATCACGAAAGAAAATTTACCAGGTAAATCAATGATTTCGAGCAACTTTCATTGAATGGGTTTTTGCCGGTTCGAAAGTTAAAGTTCGGTAGTGTGTGTATACAAGTGTCGAAGCTGCGGTCCCCGGGTAATTACGGACCAAAAGCAAATTTTTTTTATTGAAACATACATTATTCGTGTGCCTTAATTTTGTCGAACGATGACCTGATGACTAGCATTGTTCCCTAGATTTTTTGAACGACGACCTTGAAACTAGCCCTATTGCCTTGAGCTTGTTGCCTTGATTTTTTGAACGATGACCTGAAGACTAGCCTCTTGGAGAACTGGGGAGCTATCCACATTGCCTTGAGGTATATATTGATTACTCGAACTTGTTGCATTAATTTTTCGAACGATGACCTGGTGACAAGCCCTGCTGCCTAGATTTGTCGAACGATGGCCTTGAAAGATTCCTCCCCCAACACGTTGCCTTGTTAACTAGTTCCATGTTGCCTTGATTTGTCCAACACGTTGCCTTGATATGTCGAACGATGTCCTGAAAACTAGCCCCGTTCCCTTTATTTCTTGAACGACGACCTGGAAACTAGCCTCGTTACCTTGATTGCTGGAACACGTTGCCTTGTTATCTCTAACGACGACCCGAAAACTTGCATCGTTGCCCTGAATACTCGAACATGTTGCCTTGAAAACATGCCATGATGACCTCAAAACTAGCCTCGCTGCCTTGATTTCTTGAACGATGACCGGAAAACTAGCCACGGTGCCCTGATTCCCCCCGACGTCGTGCGCATACTAAAAAATATGCATCCTCGGGGAAATCAGTGTCTGTTGCCTTGATTTCTTGAACATGTTGGCTTGATTTTTAGAACGATGACCTGAAAACTAGCCTTGCGGCCTTGAATTCTAGGACATGTTGTCTTGATATCTCTAACGGAAGCCTGATTGCTATCCCCATTGGCTTGATGTACATATAGGGGGACCATGGCGACGAAGCCACCATCGAGCACCGACAAGGCAAGCCCAATGAACCGTGAACGAAGCCCACCCCAACATGTTGTCTTGTTTGCTCGAACGACGACGTGAAAACTAGCCTTGTTGCCTTGATTATTCGAACTTGTTGCTTAGATATATTGAACGATGACCTTGAAACTAGGCATGTTGCCTTTATTGTTGTTGCCTTGATTTTTAGAATGATGACCTGAAAACTAGCCTTGTGGCCTTGGTTTCTAGAACATGATGTCTTGGTATCTCGAATGACGAGCGGAGAGCAATGCCCATTGCGTTGATTTTTCGAACGAAGACCTGAAAAGCAAGCCATGTTGCCTTGATATCTCGAACCCGATGGCTTGGTTTTTCGAATGAAGGACTTAAAATTTGCCCCGTTGCCTTGATTTCACTAACGATGCTTCGGTTTAAGTAAAATGTTGGCGGACTTTTTCGGACGACGGCTGAAAGCTGGCGTGTTGCCTTGATCTGACGAACGGTGTCCTAAAATCTTCCCTCGTTGCCATGGCTTTTAAAACATGTTGTCTTGATTTTCTTAAACAACAACCTTAAAACTATCCCCGTTGCCTTGATTTATGGAACGAAGACAAGAAAACTAGCCTTGTTGCCTTGAAACCTCGAACATGTTTCCTTGGTTTTTCGACCGACTAACTGAAAACCAGCACCGTTGCCTAGATTTATGGAACGCCTTTGATTTCTACAACATGTTGTCCGTGTTTCTCGAACGACGACCTGAACGCTTGGATTTTTTATTGAACGACGGCCTGAAAACAAGCCTTGTTGCCTTGATTACTCGAACATGTTGCCTTGAATTATCAAACTACGACCCGAAAACTACCCCCGTAGCCTTTTTATTTCTCGAACGATTCTTTGATTTCTAGAACATGTTGCCTCGTTTTCTCGAAAGACGACCCGAAAGCAAGCCATACGAGGACCTAAAAGCAAGCCATGTGGCCTTTTGATATTTTGAAAACGTTGTCTTTGTTTATCGAATGGCGACCTGAAAAACCGGCCGTGTTGCATTGATTCCTTGAACGATGAGCTTAAAACGAGCCACGTTGCCTTGATAAAGGGCCGAGGAAGCAAGACCTCATCCTACAAAACGATACATGCAAGCCAAAGGATCAAACGAAGAACGCCATGACCCATTAACGACCCCGATCTATATGTTAGTTGGCTAAGGTGCATTCTAAATCCCTTATTATTGATGCATTTGAGGGTATGTCGATAGTAGTTGTAAATTACAGATCCAATAGTGCAGTTTGTATCTTGTACGGAGAAATTCTTTCATTTACGAAACCGAAACAAGCATAAGAAAATTCAACAAAATGAACTCCTTAGAAAAGCACCCATGCATTGGGGTTCGAATACAACCAAACACCGTCGAAGTCACTATACACGATGCATGCCCATATTAAATGACTATATGTTGCTCTTTGGACATTTTTGACGTCTTATGAGAAAACAAAGTATAATTGGTGGCCCTAGCAAGCGCAAGTCATCGGCTTAGGTTGTTATGTGTTTTTATCGGAGGTTGTGTCACCGTTGTTGGTGAATTACGGCCCGGTCACCGGGTTTTATTATTGTAAGGTCCTTTATCCTTGTCCAATTCGTGCCAAACCGACTTCATTTTGGCGAGTTATAGAGTATTATAGCATCTGGGATTTTTCGACTCGGCCAAGACTAGATACGGTCAAGATTAACCGGTGATCAGATGACCCAACCCCATGAAACCCGGCCAAAATCAAATTTTGCTCGACAACTCGAAATCCATGCACATTTCCTCGACCACGAAAAGAAATTTTTCTAGGCAAATCAATGATTTCGAACAACTTTCATTCAATGGGTTTTTGCTAAATCGGAAGTACAAGACCACCCGGTGACCAAAGATGACCCAACCCGATGAAAGTTAGCCAAAATCACATCTTGCTCGGTAACTCGAAATCCGTGCACATTTTATGGATCACGAAGGAAAACTTACTGGGTAAATCAATGATTTCGAGCAACTTTCGTTCAATGGGTTTTCGGTAATTCGGAAGTACAGGATCGCCCGGTGACCAAAGATGACACAACGCGGTGAAAGTTAGCCAAACTCGCATTTTGCTCGGTAACTCGAAATCCGTGCACATTTTCTCGATCATGAAAGAAATTTTGCCGTGTAAATCAAGGTTTCCGAGCAACTTTCATTCAATGGGTTTTTGCTAATTCGGAAGTACAAGATCACCCGGTGACCAATGACGACCCAACCCGATGAAAGTTAGCCAAAATCACATCTTGATCGGTACCTCGAAATCCGTGCACATTTTCTCGATCACGAAAGAAAATTTACCAGGTAAATCAATGATTTCGAGCAACTTTCATTGATTTCGAGCAACTTTCATTGAATGGGTTTTTGCCGGTTCGAAAGTTAAAGTTCGGTAGTGTGTGTGTACAAGTGTCGAAGCTGCGGTCCCCGGGTAATTACGGACCAAAAGCAAATTTTTTTTTTTGAAACATACATTATTCGTGTGCCTTAATTTTGTCGAACGATGACCTGATGACTAGCATTGTTCCCTAGATTTTTTGAACGACGACCTTGAAACTAGCCCTATTGCCTTGAGCTTGTTGCCTTGATTTTTTGAACGATGACCTGAAGACTAGCCTCTTGGAGAACTGGGGAGCTATCCACATTGCCTTGAGGTATATATTGATTACTCGAACTTGTTGCATTAATTTTTCGAACGATGACCTGGTGACAAGCCCTGCTGCCTAGATTTGTCGAACGATGGCCTTGAAAGATGCCTCCCCCAACACGTTGCCTTGTTAACTAGTTCCATGTTGCCTTGATTTGTCCAACACGTTGCCTTGATATGTCGAACGATGTCCTGAAAACTAGCCCCGTTCCCTTTATTTCTTGAACGACGACCTGGAAACTAGCCTCGTTACCTTGATTGCTGGAACACGTTGCCTTGTTATCTCTAACGACGACCCGGAAACTTGCATCGTTGCCCTGAATACTCGAACATGTTGCCTTGAAAACATGCCATGATGACCTCAAAACTAGCCTCGCTGCCTTGATTTCTTGAACGATGACCGGAAAACTAGCCACGGTGCCCTGATTCCCCCCGACGTCGTGCGCATACTAAAAAATATGCATCCTCGGGGAAATCAGTGTCTGTTGCCTTGATTTCTTGAACATGTTGGCTTGATTTTTAGAACGATGACCTGAAAACTAGCCTTGCGGCCTTGAATTCTAGGACATGTTGTCTTGATATCTCAAACGGAAGCCTGATTGCTATCCCCATTGGCTTGATGTACATATAGGGGGACCATGGCGACGAAGCCACCATCGAGCACCGACAAGGCAAGCCCAATGAACCGTGAACGAAGCCCACCCCAACATGTTGTCTTGTTTGCTCGAACGACGACGTGAAAACTAGCCTTGTTGCCTTGATTATTCGAACTTGTTGCTTAGATATATTGAACGATGACCTTGAAACTAGGCATGTTGCCTTTATTGTTGTTGCCTTGATTTTTAGAATGATGACCTGAAAACTAGCCTTGTGGCCTTGGTTTCTAGAACATGATGTCTTGGTATCTCGAATGACGAGCGGAGAGCAATGCCCATTGCGTTGATTTTTCGAACGAAGACCTGAAAAGCAAGCCATGTTGCCTTGATATCTCGAACCCGATGGCTTGGTTTTTCGAATGAAGGACTTAAAATTTGCCCCGTTGCCTTGATTTCACTAACGATGCTTCGGTTTAAGTAAAATGTTGGCGGACTTTTTCGGACGACGGCTGAAAGCTGGCGTGTTGCCTTGATCTGACGAACGGTGTCCTAAAATCTTCCCTCGTTGCCATGGCTTTTAAAACATGTTGTCTTGATTTTCTTAAACAACAACCTTAAAACTATCCCCGTTGCCTTGATTTACGGAACGAAGACAAGAAAACTAGCCTTGTTGCCTTGAAACCTCGAACATGTTTCCTTGGTTTTTCGACCGACTAACTGAAAACCAGCACCGTTGCCTAGATTTATGGAACGCCTTTGATTTCTACAACATGTTGTCCGTGTTTCTCGAACGACGACCTGAACGCTTGGATTTTTTATTGAACGACGGCCTGAAAACAAGCCTTGTTGCCTTGATTACTCGAACATGTTGCCTTGAATTATCAAACTACGACCCGAAAACTACCCCCGTAGCCTTTTTATTTCTCGAACGATTCTTTGATTTCTAGAACATGTTGCCTCGTTTTCTCGAAAGACGACCCGAAAGCAAATCATACGAGGACCTAAAAGCAAGCCATGTGGCCTTTTGATATTTTGAAAACGTTGTCTTTGTTTATCGAATGGCGACCTGAAAAACCGGCCGTGTTGCATTGATTCCTTGAACGATGAGCTTAAAACGAGCCACGTTGCCTTGATAAAGGGCCGAGGAAGCTAGACCTCATCCTACAAAACGATACATGCAAGCCAAAGGATCAAACGAAGAACGCCATGACCCATTAACGACCCCGATCTATATGTTAGTTGGCTAAGGTGCATTCTAAATCCCTTATTATTGATGCATTTGAGGGTATGTCGATAGTAGTTGTAAATTACAAATCCAATAGTGCAGTTTGTATCTTGTACGGAGAAATTCTTTCATTTACGAAACCGAAACAAGCATAAGAAAATTCAACAAAATGAACTCCTTAGAAAAGCACCCATGCATTGGGGTTCGAATACAACCAAACACCGTCGAAGTCACTATACACGATGCATGCCCATATTAAATGAGTATATGTTGCTCTTTGGACATTTTTGACGTCTTATGAGAAAACAAAGTATAATTGGTGGCCCTAGAAAGCGCAAGTCATCGGCTTAGGTTGTTATGTGTTTTTATCGGAGGTTGTGTCACCGTTGTTGGTGAATTACGGCCCGGTCACCGGGTTTTATTATTGTAAGGTCCTTTATCCTTGTCCAATTCGTGCCAAACCGACTTCATTTTGGCGAGTTATAGAGTATTATAGCGTCTGGGATTTTTCGACTCGGCCAAGACTAGATACGGTCAAGATTAACCGGTGATCAGATGACCCAACCCCATGAAACCCGGCCAAAATCAAATTTTGCTCGACAACTCGAAATCCATGCACATTTCCTCGACCACGAAAAGAAATTTTTCTAGGCAAATCAATGATTTCGAACAACTTTCATTCAATGGGTTTTTGCTAAATCGGAAGTACAAGACCACCCGGTGACCAAAGATGACCCAACCCGATGAAAGTTAGCCAAAATCACATCTTGCTCGGTAACTCGAAATCCGTGCACATTTTATGGATCACGAAGGAAAACTTACGGGTAAATCAATGATTTCGAGCAACTTTCGTTCAATGGGTTTTCGGTAATTCGGAAGTACAGGATCGCCCGGTGACCAAAGATGACACAACGCGGTGAAAGTTAGCCAAAATCGCATTTTGCTCGGTAACTCGAAATCCGTGCACATTTTCTCGATCATGAAAGAAATTTTGCCGTGTAAATCAAGGTTTCCGAGCAGCTTTCATTCAATGGGTTTTTGCTAATTCGGAAGTACAAGACCACCCGGTGACCAATGACGACCCAACCCGATGAAAGTTAGCCAAAATCACATCTTGATCGGTACCTCGAAATCCGTGCACATTTTCTCGATCACGAAAGAAAATTTACCAGGTAAATCAATGATTTCGAGCAACTTTCATTGAATGGGTTTTTGCCGGTTCGAAAGTTAAAGTTTGGTAGTGTGTGTGTACAAGTGTCGAAGCTGCGGTCCCCGAGTAATTACGGACCAAAAGCAAATTTTTTTTATTGAAACATACATTATTCGTGTGCCTTAATTTTGTCGAACGATGACCTGATGACTAGCATTGTTCCCTAGATTTTTTGAACGACGACCTTGAAACTAGCCCTATTGCCTTGAGCTTGTTGCCTTGATTTTTTGAACGATGACCTGAAGACTAGCCTCTTGGAGAACTGGGGAGCTATCCACATTGCCTTGAGGTATATATTGATTACTCGAACTTGTTGCATTAATTTTTCGAACGATGACCTGGTGACAAGCCCTGCTGCCTAGATTTGTCGAACGATGGCCTTGAAAGATTCCTCCCCCAACACGTTGCCTTGTTAACTAGTTCCATGTTGCCTTGATTTGTCCAACACGTTGCCTTGATATGTCGAACGATGTCCTGAAAACTAGCCCCGTTCCCTTTATTTCTTGAACGACGACCTGGAAACTAGCCTCGTTACCTTGATTGCTGGAACACGTTGCCTTGTTATCTCTAACGACGACCCGGAAACTTGCATCGTTGCCCTGAATACTCGAACATGTTGCCTTGAAAACATGCCATGATGACCTCAAAACTAGCCTCGCTGCCTTGATTTCTTGAACGATGACCGGAAAACTAGCCACGGTGCCCTGATTCCCCCCGACGTCGTGCGCATACTAAAAAATATGCATCCTCGGGGAAATCAGTGTCTGTTGCCTTGATTTCTTGAACATGTTGGCTTGATTTTTAGAACGATGACCAGAAAACTAGCCTTGCGGCCTTGAATTCTAGGACATGTTGTCTTGATATCTCAAACGGAAGCCTGATTGCTATCCCCATTGGCTTGATGTACATATAGGGGGACCATGGCGACGAAGCCACCATCGAGCACCGACAAGGCAAGCCCAATGAACCGTGAACGAAGCCCACCCCAACATGTTGTCTTGTTTGCTCGAACGACGACGTGAAAACTAGCCTTGTTGCCTTGATTATTCGAACTTGTTGCTTAGATATATTGAACGATGACCTTGAAACTAGGCATGTTGCCTTTATTGTTGTTGCCTTGATTTTTAGAATGATGACCTGAAAACTAGCCTTGTGGCCTTGGTTTCTAGAACATGATGTCTTGGTATCTCGAATGACGAGCGGAGAGCAATGCCCATTGCGTTGATTTTTCGAACGAAGACCTGAAAAGCAAGCCATGTTGCCTTGATATCTCGAACCCGATGGCTTGGTTTTTCGAATGAAGGACTTAAAATTTGCCCCGTTGCCTTGATTTCACTAACGATGCTTCGGTTTAAGTAAAATGTTGGCGGACTTTTTCGGACGACGGCTGAAAGCTGGCGTGTTGCCTTGATCTGACGAACGGTGTCCTAAAATCTTCCCTCGTTGCCATGGCTTTTAAAACATGTTGTCTTGATTTTCTTAAACAACAACCTTAAAACTATCCCCGTTGCCTTGATTTACGGAACGAAGACAAGAAAACTAGCCTTGTTGCCTTGAAACCTCGAACATGTTTCCTTGGTTTTTCGACCGACTAACTGAAAACCAGCACCGTTGCCTAGATTTATGGAACGCCTTTGATTTCTACAACATGTTGTCCGTGTTTCTCGAACGACGACCTGAACGCTTGGATTTTTTATTGAACGACGGCCTGAAAACAAGCCTTGTTGCCTTGATTACTCGAACATGTTGCCTTGAATTATCAAACTACGACCCGAAAACTACCCCCGTAGCCTTTTTATTTCTCGAACGATTCTTTGATTTCTAGAACATGTTGCCTCGTTTTCTCGAAAGACGACCCGAAAGCAAGCCATACGAGGACCTAAAAGCAAGCCATGTGGCCTTTTGATATTTTGAAAACGTTGTCTTTGTTTATCGAATGGCGACCTGAAAAACCGGCCGTGTTGCATTGATTCCTTGAACGATGAGCTTAAAACGAGCCACGTTGCCTTGATAAAGGGCCGAGGAACCAAGACCTCATCCTACAAAACGATACATGCAAGCCAAAGGATCAAACGAAGAACGCCATGACCCATTAACGACCCCGATCTATATGTTAGTTGGCTAAGGTGCATTCTAAATCCCTTATTATTGATGCATTTGAGGGTATATCGATAGTAGTTGTAAATTACAGATCCAATAGTGCAGTTTGTATCTTGTACGGAGAAATTCTTTCATTTACGAAACCGAAACAAGCATAAGAAAATTCAACAAAATGAACTCCTTAGAAAAGCACCCATGCATTGGGGTTCGAATACAACCAAACATCGTCGAAGTCACTATACACGATGCATGCCCATATTAAATGAGTATATGTTGCTCTTTGGACATTTTTGACGTCTTATGAGAAAACAAAGTATAATTGGTGGCCCTAGAAAGCGCAAGTCATCGGCTTAGGTTGTTATGTGTTTTTATCGGAGGTTGTGTCACCGTTGTTGGTGAATTACGGCCCGGTCACCGGGTTTTATTATTGTAAGGTCCTTTATCCTTGTCCAATTCGTGCCAAACCGACTTCATTTTGGCGAGTTATAGAGTATTATAGCGTCTGGGATTTTTCGACTCGGCCAAGACTAGATACGGTCAAGATTAACCGGTGATCAGATGACCCAACCCCATGAAACCCGGCCAAAATCAAATTTTGCTCGACAACTCGAAATCCATGCACATTTCCTCGACCACGAAAAGAAATTTTTCTAGGCAAATCAATGATTTCGAACAACTTTCATTCAATGGGTTTTTGCTAAATCGGAAGTACAAGACCACCCGGTGACCAAAGATGACCCAACCCGATGAAAGTTAGCCAAAATCACATCTTGCTCGGTAACTCGAAATCCGTGCACATTTTATGGATCACGAAGGAAAACTTACCGGGTAAATCAATGATTTCGAGCAACTTTCGTTCAATGGGTTTTCGGTAATTCGGAAGTACAGGATCGCCCGGTGACCAAAGATGACACAACGCGGTGAAAGTTAGCCAAAATCGCATTTTGCTCGGTAACTCGAAATCCGTGCACATTTTCTCGATCATGAAAGAAATTTTGCCGTGTAAATCAAGGTTTCCGAGCAGCTTTCATTCAATGGGTTTTTGCTAATTCGGAAGTACAAGACCACCCGGTGACCAATGACGACCCAACCCGATGAAAGTTAGCCAAAATCACATCTTGATCGGTACCTCGAAATCCGTGCACATTTTCTCGATCACGAAAGAAAATTTACCAGGTAAATCAATGATTTCGAGCAACTTTCATTGAATGGGTTTTTGCCGGTTCGAAAGTTAAAGTTCGGTAGTGTGTGTATACAAGTGTCGAAGCTGCGGTCCCCGGGTAATTACGGACCAAAAGCAAATTTTTTTTATTGAAACATACATTATTCGTGTGCCTTAATTTTGTCGAACGATGACCTGATGACTAGCATTGTTCCCTAGATTTTTTGAACGACGACCTTGAAACTAGCCCTATTGCCTTGAGCTTGTTGCCTTGATTTTTTGAACGATGACCTGAAGACTAGCCTCTTGGAGAACTGGGGAGCTATCCACATTGCCTTGAGGTATATATTGATTACTCGAACTTGTTGCATTAATTTTTCGAACGATGACCTGGTGACAAGCCATGCTGCCTAGATTTGTCGAACGATGGCCTTGAAAGATGCCTCCCCCAACACGTTGCCTTGTTAACTAGTTCCATGTTGCCTTGATTTGTCCAACACGTTGCCTTGATATGTCGAACGATGTCCTGAAAACTAGCCCCGTTCCCTTTATTTCTTGAACGACGACCTGGAAACTAGCCTCCTTACCTTGATTGCTGGAACACGTTGCCTTGTTATCTCTAACGACGACCCGGAAACTTGCATCGTTGCCCTGAATACTCGAACATGTTGCCTTGAAAACATGCCATGATGACCTCAAAACTAGCCTCGCTGCCTTGATTTCTTGAACGATGACCGGAAAACTAGCCACGGTGCCCTGATTCCCCCGACGTCGTGCGCATACTAAAAAATATGCATCCTCGGGGAAATCAGTGTCTGTTGCCTTGATTTCTTGAACATGTTGGCTTGATTTTTAGAACGATGACCTGAAAACTAGCCTTGCGGCCTTGAATTCTAGGACATGTTGTCTTGATATCTCAAACGGAAGCCTGATTGCTATCCCCATTGGCTTGATGTACATATAGGGGGACCATGGCGACGAAGCCACCATCGAGCACCGACAAGGCAAGCCCAATGAACCGTGAACGAAGCCCACCCCAACATGTTGCCTTGTTTGCTCGAACGACGACGTGAAAACTAGCCTTGTTGCCTTGATTATTCGAACTTGTTGCTTAGATATATTGAACGATGACCTTGAAACTAGGCATGTTGCCTTTATTGTTGTTGCCTTGATTTTTAGAATGATGACCTGAAAACTAGCCTTGTGGCCTTGGTTTCTAGAACATGATGTCTTGGTATCTCGAATGACGAGCGGAGAGCAATGCCCATTGCGTTGATTTTTCGAACGAAGACCTGAAAAGCAAGCCATGTTGCCTTGATATCTCGAACCCGATGGCTTGGTTTTTCGAATGAAGGACTTAAAATTTGCCCCGTTGCCTTGATTTCACTAACGATGCTTCGGTTTAAGTAAAATGTTGGCGGACTTTTTCGGACGACGGCTGAAAGCTGGCGTGTTGCCTTGATCTGACGAACGGTGTCCTAAAATCTTCCCTCGTTGCCATGGCTTTTAAAACATGTTGTCTTGATTTTCTTAAACAACAACCTTAAAACTATCCCCGTTGCCTTGATTTACGGAACGAAGACAAGAAAACTAGCCTTGTTGCCTTGAAACCTCGAACATGTTTCCTTGGTTTTTCGACCGACTAACTGAAAACCAGCACCGTTGCCTAGATTTATGGAACGCCTTTGATTTCTACAACATGTTGTCCGTGTTTCTCGAACGACGACCTGAACGCTTGGATTTTTTATTGAACGACGGCCTGAAAACAAGCCTTGTTGCCTTGATTACTCGAACATGTTGCCTTGAATTATCAAACTACGACCCGAAAACTACCCCCGTAGCCTTTTTATTTCTCGAACGATTCTTTGATTTCTAGAACATGTTGCCTCGTTTTCTCGAAAGACGACCCGAAAGCAAGCCATACGAGGACCTAAAAGCAAGCCATGTGGCCTTTTGATATTTTGAAAACGTTGTCTTTGTTTATCGAATGGCGACCTGAAAAACCGGCCGTGTTGCATTGATTCCTTGAACGATGAGCTTAAAACGAGCCACGTTGCCTTGATAAAGGGCCGAGGAAGCAAGACCTCATCCTACAAAACGATACATGCAAGCCAAAGGATCAAACGAAGAACGCCATGACCCATTAACGACCCCGATCTATATGTTAGTTGGCTAAGGTGCATTCTAAATCCCTTATTATTGATGCATTTGAGGGTATGTCGATAGTAGTTGTAAATTACAGATCCAATAGTGCAGTTTGTATCTTGTACGGAGAAATTCTTTCATTTACGAAACCGAAACAAGCATAAGAAAATTCAACAAAATGAACTCCTTAGAAAAGCACCCATGCATTGGGGTTCGAATACAACCAAACATCGTCGAAGTCACTATACACGATGCATGCCCATATTAAATGAGTATATGTTGCTCTTTGGACATTTTTGACGTCTTATGAGAAAACAAAGTATAATTGGTGGCCCTAGAAAGCGCAAGTCATCGGCTTAGGTTGTTATGTGTTTTTATCGGAGGTTGCGTCACCGTTGTTGGTGAATTACGGCCCGGTCACCGGGTTTTATTATTGTAAGGTCCTTTATCCTTGTCCAATTCGTGCCAAACCGACTTCATTTTGGCGAGTTATAGAGTATTATAGCGTCTGGGATTTTTCGACTCGGCCAAGACTAGATACGGTCAAGATTAACCGGTGATCAGATGACCCAACCCCATGAAACCCGGCCAAAATCAAATTTTGCTCGACAACTCGAAATCCATGCACATTTCCTCGACCACGAAAAGAAATTTTTCTAGGCAAATCAATGATTTCGAACAACTTTCATTCAATGGGTTTTTGCTAAATCGGAAGTACAAGACCACCCGGTGACCAAAGATGACCCAACCCGATGAAAGTTAGCCAAAATCACATCTTGCTCGGTAACTCGAAATCCGTGCACATTTTATGGATCACGAAGGAAAACTTACTGGGTAAATCAATGATTTCGAGCAACTTTCGTTCAATGGGTTTTCGGTAATTCGGAAGTACAGGATCGCCCGGTGACCAAAGATGACACAACGCGGTGAAAGTTAGCCAAAATCGCATTTTGCTCGGTAACTCGAAATCCGTGCACATTTTCTCGATCATGAAAGAAATTTTGCCGTGTAAATCAAGGTTTCCGAGCAACTTTCATTCAATGGGTTTTTGCTAATTCGGAAGTACAAGATCACCCGGTGACCAATGACGACCCAACCCGATGAAAGTTAGCCAAAATCACATCTTGATCGGTACCTCGAAATCCGTGCACATTTTCTCGATCACGAAAGAAAATTTACCAGGTAAATCAATGATTTCGAGCAACTTTCATTGATTTCGAGCAACTTTCATTGAATGGGTTTTTGCCGGTTCGAAAGTTAAAGTTCGGTAGTGTGTGTGTACAAGTGTCGAAGCTGCGGTCCCCGGGTAATTACGGACCAAAAGCAAATTTTTTTTATTGAAACATACATTATTCGTGTGCCTTAATTTTGTCGAACGATGACCTGATGACTAGCATTGTTCCCTAGATTTTTTGAACGACGACCTTGAAACTAGCCCTATTGCCTTGAGCTTGTTGCCTTGATTTTTTAAACGATGACCTGAAGACTAGCCTCTTGGAGAACTGGGGAGCTATCCACATTGCCTTGAGGTATATATTGATTACTCAAACTTGTTGCATTAATTTTTCGAACGATGACCTGGTGACAAGCCCTGCTGCCTAGATTTGTCGAACGATGGCCTTGAAAGATGCCTCCCCCAACACGTTGCCTTGTTAACTAGTTCCATGTTGCCTTGATTTGTCCAACACGTTGCCTTGATATGTCGAACGATGTCCTGAAAACTAGCCCCGTTCCCTTTATTTCTTGAACGACGACCTGGAAACTAGCCTCGTTACCTTGATTGCTGGAACACGTTGCCTTGTTATCTCTAACGACGACCTGGAAACTTGCATCGTTGCCCTGAATACTCGAACACGTTGCCTTGAAAACATGCCATGATGACCTCAAAACTAGCCTCGCTGCCTTGATTTCTTGAACGATGACCGGAAAACTAGCCACGGTGCCTTGATTTCCCCCGACGTCGTGCGCATACTAAAAAATATGCATCCTCGGGGAAACCAGTGTCTGTTGCCTTGATTTCTTGAACATGTTGGCTTGATTTTTAGAACGATGACCTGAAAACTAGCCTTGCGGCCTTGAATTCTAGGACATGTTGTCTTGATATCTCAAACGGAAGCCTGATTGCTATCCCCATTGCCTTGATGTATATATAGGGGGACCATGGCGACGAAGCCACCATCGAGCACCGACAAGGCAAGCCCAATGAACCGTGAACGAAGCCCACCCCAACATGTTGCCTTGTTTGCTCGAACGACGACGTGAAAACTAGCCTTGTTGCCTTGATTATTCGAACTTGTTGCTTAGATATATTGAACGATGACCTTGAAACTAGGCCTGTTGCCTTTATTGTTGTTGCCTTGATTTTTAGAATGATGACCTGAAAACTAGCCTTGTGGCCTTGGTTTCTAGAACATGATGTCTTGGTATCTCGAATGACGAGCGGAGAGCAATGCCCATTGCCTTGATTTTTCGAACGAAGACCTGAAAAGCAAGCCATGTTGCCTTGATATCTCGAACCCGATGGCTTGGTTTTTCGAATGAAGGACTTAAAATTTGCCCCGTTGCCTTGATTTCACGAACGATGCTTCGGTTTAAGTAAAATGTTGGCGGCCTTTTTCGGACGACGGCTGAAAGCTGGCGTGTTGCCTTGATCTGACGAACGGTGTCCTAAAATCTTCCCTCGTTGCCATGACTTTTAAAACATGTTGTCTTGATTTTCTTAAACAACAACCTTAAAACTATCCCCGATTCCTTGATTTACGGAACGAAGACAAGAAAACTAGCCTTGTTGCCTTGAAACCTCAAACATGTTTCCTTGGTTTTTCGACCGACTAACTGAAAACCAGCACCGTTGCCTTGATTTATGGAACGCCTTTGATTTCTACAACATGTTGTCCGTGTTTCTCGAACGACGACCTGAACGCTTGGATTTTTTATTGAACGACGGCCTGAAAACAAGCCTTGTTGCCTTGATTACTCGAACATGTTGCCTTGAATTATCAAACTACGACCTGAAAACTACCCCCGTAGCCTTTTTATTTCTCGAACGATTCTTTGATTTCTAGAACATGTTGCCTCGTTTTCTCGAAAGACGACCCGAAAGCAAGCCATACAAGGACCTAAAAGCAAGCCATGTGGCCTTTTGATATTTTGAAAACGTTGTCTTTGTTTATCGAATGGCGACCTGAAAAACTGGCCGTGTTGCATTGATTCCTTGAACGATGAGCTTAAAACGAGCCACGTTGCCTTGATAAAGGGCCGAGGAAGCAAGACCTCATCCTACAAAACGATACATGCAAGCCAAAGGATCAAACGAAGAACGCCATGACCCATTAACGACCCCGATCTATATGTTAGTTGGCTAAGGTGCATTCTAAATCCCTTATTATTGATGCATTTGAGGGTATGTCGATAGTAGTTGTAAATTACAGATCCAATAGTGCAGTTTGTATCTTGTACGGAGAAATTCTTTCATTTACGAAACCAAAACAAGCATAAGAAAATGCAACAAAATGAACTCCTTAGAAAAGCACCCATGCATTGGGGTTCGAATACAACCAAACACCGTCGAAGTCACTATACACGATGCATGCCCATATTAAATGAGTATATGTTGCTCTTTGGACATTTTTGACGTCTTATGAGAAAACAAAGTATAATTGGTGGCCCTAGTAAGCGCAAGTCATCGGCTTAGGTTGTTATGTGTTTTTATCGGAGGTTGCGTCACCGTTGTTGGTGAATTACGGCCCGGTCACCGGGTTTTATTATTGTAAGGTCCTTTATCCTTGTCCAATTCGTGCCAAACCGACTTCATTTTGGCGAGTTATAGAGAATTATAGCGTCTGGGATTTTTCGACTCGGCCAAGACTAGATACGGTCAAGATTAACCGGTGATCAGATGACCCAACCCCATGAAACCTGGCCAAAATCAAATTTTGCTCGACAACTCGAAATCCACGCACATTTCCTCGACCACGAAAAGAAATTTTTCTAGGCAAATCAATGATTTCGAACAACTTTCATTCAATGGGTTTTTGCTAAATCGGAAGTACAAGACCACCCGTTGACCAAAGATGACCCAACCCGATGAAAGTTAGCCAAAATCACATCTTGCTCGGTAACTCGAAATCCGTGCACATTTTATGGATCACGAAGGAAAACTTACCAGGTAAATCAATGATTTCAAGCAACTTTCGTTCAATGGGTTTTCGGTAATTCGGAAGTACAGGATCGCCCGGTGACCAAAGATGACACAACGCGGTGAAAGTTAGCCAAAATCGCATTTTGCTCGGTAACTCGAAATCCGTGCACATTTTCTCGATCATGAAAGAAATTTTGCCGTGTAAATCAAGGTTTCCGAGCAGCTTTCATTCAATGGGTTTTTGCTAATTCGGAAGTACAAGACCACCCGGTGACCAATGACGACCCAACCCGATGAAAGTTACCCAAAATCACATCTTGATCGGTACCTCGAAATCCGTGCACATTTTCTCGATCACGAAAGAAAATTTACCAGGTAAATCGATGATTTCGAGCAACTTTCATTGAATGGGTTTTTGCCAATTCGAAAGTTAAAGTTCGGTAGTGTGTGTGTACAAGTGTCGAAGCTGCGGTCCCCGGGTAATTACGGACCAAAAGCAAATTTTTTTTATTGAAACATACATTATTCGTGTGCCTTAATTTTGTCGAACGATGACCTGATGACTAGCATTGTTCCCTAGATTTTTTGAACGACGACCTTGAAACTAGCCCTATTGCCTTGAGCTTGTTGCCTTGATTTTTTAAACGATGACCTGAAGACTAGCCTCTTGGAGAACTGGGGAGCTATCCACATTGCCTTGAGGTATATATTGATTACTCGAACTTGTTGCATTAATTTTTCGAACGATGACCTGGTGACAAGCCCTGCTGCCTAGATTTGTCGAACGATGGCCTTGAAAGATGCCTCCCCCAACACGTTGCCTTGTTAACTAGTTCCATGTTGCCTTGATTTGTCCAACACGTTGCCTTGATATGTCGAACGATGTCCTGAAAACTAGCCCCGTTCCCTTTATTTCTTGAACGACGACCTGGAAACTAGCCTCGTTACCTTGATTGCTGGAACACGTTGCCTTGTTATCTCTAACGACGACCTGGAAACTTGCATCGTTGCCCTGAATACTCGAACACGTTGCCTTGAAAACATGACATGATGACCTCAAAACTAGCCTCGCTGCCTTGATTTCTTGAACGATGACCGGAAAACTAGCCACGGTGCCTTGATTTCCCCCGACGTCGTGCGCATACTAAAAAATATGCATCCTCGGGGAAACCAGTGTCTGTTGCCTTGATTTCTTGAACATGTTGGCTTGATTTTTAGAACGATGACCTGAAAACTAGCCTTGCGGCCTTGAATTCTAGGACATGTTGTCTTGATATCTCAAACGGAAGCCTGATTGCTATCCCCATTGCCTTGATGTATATATAGGGGGACCATGGCGACGAAGCCACCATCGAGCACCGACAAGGCAAGCCCAATGAACCGTGAACGAAGCCCACCCCAACATGTTGCCTTGTTTGCTCGAACGACGACGTGAAAACTAGCCTTGTTGCCTTGATTATTCGAACTTGTTGCTTAGATATATTGAACGATGACCTTGAAACTAGGCCTGTTGCCTTTATTGTTGTTGCCTTGATTTTTAGAATGATGACCTGAAAACTAGCCTTGTGGCCTTGGTTTCTAGAACATGATGTCTTGGTATCTCGAATGACGAGCGGAGAGCAATGCCCATTGCCTTGATTTTTCGAACGAAGACCTGAAAAGCAAGCCATGTTGCCTTGATATCTCGAACCCGATGGCTTGGTTTTTCGAATGAAGGACTTAAAATTTGCCCCGTTGCCTTGATTTCACGAACGATGCTTCGGTTTAAGTAAAATGTTGGCGGCCTTTTTCGGACGACGGCTGAAAGCTGGCGTGTTGCCTTGATCTGACGAACGGTGTCCTAAAATCTTCCCTCGTTGCCATGACTTTTAAAACATGTTGTCTTGATTTTCTTAAACAACAACCTTAAAACTATCCCCGATTCCTTGATTTACGGAACGAAGACAAGAAAACTAGCCTTGTTGCCTTGAAACCTCAAACATGTTTCCTTGGTTTTTCGACCGACTAACTGAAAACCAGCACCGTTGCCTTGATTTATGGAACGCCTTTGATTTCTACAACATGTTGTCCGTGTTTCTCGAACGACGACCTGAACGCTTGGATTTTTTATTGAACGACGGCCTGAAAACAAGCCTTGTTGCCTTGATTACTCGAACATGTTGCCTTGAATTATCAAACTACGACCTGAAAACTACCCCCGTAGCCTTTTTATTTCTCGAACGATTCTTTGATTTCTAGAACATGTTGCCTCGTTTTCTCGAAAGACGACCCGAAAGCAAGCCATACGAGGACCTAAAAGCAAGCCATGTGGCCTTTTGATATTTTGAAAACGTTGTCTTTGTTTATCGAATGGCGACCTGAAAAACTGGCCGTGTTGCATTGATTCCTTGAACGATGAGCTTAAAACGAGCCACGTTGCCTTGATAAAGGGCCGAGGAAGCAAGACCTCATCCTACAAAACGATACATGCAAGCCAAAGGATCAAACGAAGAACGCCATGACCCATTAACGACCCCGATCTATATGTTAGTTGGCTAAGGTGCATTCTAAATCCCTTATTATTGATGCATTTGAGGGTATGTCGATAGTAGTTGTAAATTACAGATCCAATAGTGCAGTTTGTATCTTGTACGGAGAAATTCTTTCATTTACGAAACCGAAACAAGCATAAGAAAATGCAACAAAATGAACTCCTTAGAAAAGCACCCATGCATTGGGGTTCGAATACAACCAAACACTGTCGAAGTCACTATACACGATGCATGCCCATATTAAATGAGTATATGTTGCTCTTTGGACATTTTTGACGTCTTATGAGAAAACAAAGTATAATTGGTGGCCCTAGTAAGCGCAAGTCATCGGCTTAGGTTGTTATGTGTTTTTATCGGAGGTTGCGTCACCGTTGTTGGTGAATTACGGCCCGGTCACCGGGTTTTATTATTGTAAGGTCCTTTATCCTTGTCCAATTCGTGCCAAACCGACTTCATTTTGGCGAGTTATAGAGAATTATAGCGTCTGGGATTTTTCGACTCGGCCAAGACTAGATACGGTCAAGATTAACCGGTGATCAGATGACCCAACCCCATGAAACCTGGCCAAAATCAAATTTTGCTCGACAACTCGAAATCCACGCACATTTCCTCGACCACGAAAAGAAATTTTTCTAGGCAAATCAATGATTTCGAACAACTTTCATTCAATGGGTTTTTGCTAAATCGGAAGTACAAGACCACCCGGTGACCAAAGATGACCCAACCCGATGAAAGTTAGCCAAAATCACATCTTGCTCGGTAACTCGAAATCCGTGCACATTTTATGGATCACGAAGGAAAACTTACCAGGTAAATCAATGATTTCGAGCAACTTTCGTTCAATGGGTTTTCGGTAATTCGGAAGTACAGGATCGCCCGGTGACCAAAGATGACACAACGCGGTGAAAGTTAGCCAAAATCGCATTTTGCTCGGTAACTCGAAATCCGTGCACATTTTCTCGATCATGAAAGAAATTTTGCCGTGTAAATCAAGGTTTCCGAGCAGCTTTCATTCAATGGGTTTTTGCTAATTCGGAAGTACAAGACCACCCGGTGACCAATGACGACCCAACCCGATGAAAGTTACCCAAAATCACATCTTGATCGGTACCTCGAAATCCGTGCACATTTTCTCGATCACGAAAGAAAATTTACCAGGTAAATCGATGATTTCGAGCAACTTTCATTGAATGGGTTTTTGCCAATTCGAAAGTTAAAGTTCGGTAGTGTGTGTGTACAAGTGTCGAAGCTGCGGTCCCCGGGTAATTACGGACCAAAAGCAAATTTTTTTTATTGAAACATACATTATTCGTGTGCCTTAATTTTGTCGAACGATGACCTGATGACTAGCATTGTTCCCTAGATTTTTTGAACGACGACCTTGAAACTAGCCCTATTGCCTTGAGCTTGTTGCCTTGATTTTTTAAACGATGACCTGAAGACTAGCCTCTTGGAGAACTGGGGAGCTATCCACATTGCCTTGAGGTATATATTGATTACTCGAACTTGTTGCATTAATTTTTCGAACGATGACCTGGTGACAAGCCCTGCTGCCTAGATTTGTCGAACGATGGCCTTGAAAGATGCCTCCCCCAACACGTTGCCTTGTTAACTAGTTCCATGTTGCCTTGATTTGTCCAACACGTTGCCTTGATATGTCGAACGATGTCCTGAAAACTAGCCCCGTTCCCTTTATTTCTTGAACGACGACCTGGAAACTAGCCTCGTTACCTTGATTGCTGGAACACGTTGCCTTGTTATCTCTAACGACGACCTGGAAACTTGCATCGTTGCCCTGAATACTCGAACACGTTGCCTTGAAAACATGCCATGATGACCTCAAAACTAGCCTCGCTGCCTTGATTTCTTGAACGATGACCGGAAAACTAGCCACGGTGCCTTGATTTCCCCCGACGTCGTGCGCATACTAAAAAATATGCATCCTCGGGGAAACCAGTGTCTGTTGCCTTGATTTCTTGAACATGTTGGCTTGATTTTTAGAACGATGACCTGAAAACTAGCCTTGCGGCCTTGAATTCTAGGACATGTTGTCTTGATATCTCAAACGGAAGCCTGATTGCTATCCCCATTGCCTTGATGTATATATAGGGGGACCATGGCGACGAAGCCACCATCGAGCACCGACAAGGCAAGCCCAATGAACCGTGAACGAAGCCCACCCCAACATGTTGCCTTGTTTGCTCGAACGACGACGTGAAAACTAGCCTTGTTGCCTTGATTATTCGAACTTGTTGCTTAGATATATTGAACGATGACCTTGAAACTAGGCCTGTTGCCTTTATTGTTGTTGCCTTGATTTTTAGAATGATGACCTGAAAACTAGCCTTGTGGCCTTGGTTTCTAGAACATGATGTCTTGGTATCTCGAATGACGAGCGGAGAGCAATGCCCATTGCCTTGATTTTTCGAACGAAGACCTGAAAAGCAAGCCATGTTGCCTTGATATCTCGAACCCGATGGCTTGGTTTTTCGAATGAAGGACTTAAAATTTGCCCCGTTGCCTTGATTTCACGAACGATGCTTCGGTTTAAGTAAAATGTTGGCGGCCTTTTTCGGACGACGGCTGAAAGCTGGCGTGTTGCCTTGATCTGACGAACGGTGTCCTAAAATCTTCCCTCGTTGCCATGACTTTTAAAACATGTTGTCTTGATTTTCTTAAACAACAACCTTAAAACTATCCCCGATTCCTTGATTTACGGAACGAAGACAAGAAAACTAGCCTTGTTGCCTTGAAACCTCAAACATGTTTCCTTGGTTTTTCGACCGACTAACTGAAAACCAGCACCGTTGCCTTGATTTATGGAACGCCTTTGATTTCTACAACATGTTGTCCGTGTTTCTCGAACGACGACCTGAACGCTTGGATTTTTTATTGAACGACGGCCTGAAAACAAGCCTTGTTGCCTTGATTACTCGAACATGTTGCCTTGAATTATCAAACTACGACCTGAAAACTACCCCCGTAGCCTTTTTATTTCTCGAACGATTCTTTGATTTCTAGAACATGTTGCCTCGTTTTCTCGAAAGACGACCCGAAAGCAAGCCATACGAGGACCTAAAAGCAAGCCATGTGGCCTTTTGATATTTTGAAAACGTTGTCTTTGTTTATCGAATGGCGACCTGAAAAACTGGCCGTGTTGCATTGATTCCTTGAACGATGAGCTTAAAACGAGCCGCGTTGCCTTGATAAAGGGCCGAGGAAGCAAGACCTCATCCTACAAAACGATACATGCAAGCCAAAGGATCAAACGAAGAACGCCATGACCCATTAACGACCCCGATCTATATGTTAGTTGGCTAAGGTGCATTCTAAATCCCTTATTATTGATGCATTTGAGGGTATGTCGATAGTAGTTGTAAATTACAGATCCAATAGTGCAGTTTGTATCTTGTACGGAGAAATTCTTTCATTTACGAAACCGAAACAAGCATAAGAAAATGCAACAAAATGAACTCCTTAGAAAAGCACCCATGCATTGGGGTTCGAATACAACCAAACACCGTCGAAGTCACTATACACGATGCATGCCCATATTAAATGAGTATATGTTGCTCTTTGGACATTTTTGACGTCTTATGAGAAAACAAAGTATAATTGGTGGCCCTAGTAAGCGCAAGTCATCGGCTTAGGTTGTTATGTGTTTTTATCGGAGGTTGCGTCACCGTTGTTGGTGAATTACGGCCCGGTCACCGGGTTTTATTATTGTAAGGTCCTTTATCCTTGTCCAATTCGTGCCAAACCGACTTCATTTTGGCGAGTTATAGAGAATTATAGCGTCTGGGATTTTTCGACTCGGCCAAGACTAGATACGGTCAAGATTAACCGGTGATCAGATGACCCAACCCCATGAAACCTGGCCAAAATCAAATTTTGCTCGACAACTCGAAATCCACGCACATTTCCTCGACCACGAAAAGAAATTTTTCTAGGCAAATCAATGATTTCGAACAACTTTCATTCAATGGGTTTTTGCTAAATCGGAAGTACAAGACCACCCGGTGACCAAAGATGACCCAACCCGATGAAAGTTAGCCAAAATCACATCTTGCTCGGTAACTCGAAATCCGTGCACATTTTATGGATCACGAAGGAAAACTTACCGGGTAAATCAATGATTTCGAGCAACTTTCGTTCAATGGGTTTTCGGTAATTCGGAAGTACAGGATCGCCCGGTGACCAAAGATGACACAACGCGGTGAAAGTTAGCCAAAATCGCATTTTGCTCGGTAACTCGAAATCCGTGCACATTTTCTCGATCATGAAAGAAATTTTGCCGTGTAAATCAAGGTTTCCGAGCAGCTTTCATTCAATGGGTTTTTGCTAATTCGGAAGTACAAGACCACCCGGTGACCAATGACGACCCAACCCGATGAAAGTTACCCAAAATCACATCTTGATCGGTACCTCGAAATCCGTGCACATTTTCTCGATCACGAAAGAAAATTTACCAGGTAAATCGATGATTTCGAGCAACTTTCATTGAATGGGTTTTTGCCAATTCGAAAGTTAAAGTTCGGTAGTGTGTGTGTACAAGTGTCGAAGCTGCGGTCCCCGGGTAATTACGGACCAAAAGCAAATTTTTTTTATTGAAACATACATTATTCGTGTGCCTTAATTTTGTCGAACGATGACCTGATGACTAGCATTGTTCCCTAGATTTTTTGAACGACGACCTTGAAACTAGCCCTATTGCCTTGAGCTTGTTGCCTTGATTTTTTAAACGATGACCTGAAGACTAGCCTCTTGGAGAACTGGGGAGCTATCCACATTGCCTTGAGGTATATATTGATTACTCGAACTTGTTGCATTAATTTTTCGAACGATGACCTGGTGACAAGCCCTGCTGCCTAGATTTGTCGAACGATGGCCTTGAAAGATGCCTCCCCCAACACGTTGCCTTGTTAACTAGTTCCATGTTGCCTTGATTTGTCCAACACGTTGCCTTGATATGTCGAACGATGTCCTGAAAACTAGCCCCGTTCCCTTTATTTCTTGAACGACGACCTGGAAACTAGCCTCGTTACCTTGATTGCTGGAACACGTTGCCTTGTTATCTCTAACGACGACCCGGAAACTTGCATCGTTGCCCTGAATACTCGAACATGTTGCCTTGAAAACATGCCATGATGACCTCAAAACTAGCCTCGCTGCCTTGATTTCTTGAACGATGACCGGAAAACTAGCCACGGTGCCCTGATTCCCCCCGACGTCGTGCGCATACTAAAAAATATGCATCCTCGGGGAAATCAGTGTCTGTTGCCTTGATTTCTTGAACATGTTGGCTTGATTTTTAGAACGATGACCTGAAAACTAGCCTTGCGGCCTTGAATTCTAGGACATGTTGTCTTGATATCTCAAACGGAAGCCTGATTGCTATCCCCATTGGCTTGATGTACATATAGGGGGACCATGGCGACGAAGCCACCATCGAGCACCGACAAGGCAAGCCCAATGAACCGTGAACGAAGCCCACCCCAACATGTTGTCTTGTTTGCTCGAACGACGACGTGAAAACTAGCCTTGTTGCCTTGATTATTCGAACTTGTTGCTTAGATATATTGAACGATGACCTTGAAACTAGGCATGTTGCCTTTATTGTTGTTGCCTTGATTTTTAGAATGATGACCTGAAAACTAGCCTTGTGGCCTTGGTTTCTAGAACATGATGTCTTGGTATCTCGAATGACGAGCGGAGAGCAATGCCCATTGCGTTGATTTTTCGAACGAAGACCTGAAAAGCAAGCCATGTTGCCTTGATATCTCGAACCCGATGGCTTGGTTTTTCGAATGAAGGACTTAAAATTTGCCCCGTTGCCTTGATTTCACTAACGATGCTTCGGTTTAAGTAAAATGTTGGCGGACTTTTTCGGACGACGGCTGAAAGCTGGCGTGTTGCCTTGATCTGACGAACGGTGTCCTAAAATCTTCCCTCGTTGCCATGGCTTTTAAAACATGTTGTCTTGATTTTCTTAAACAACAACCTTAAAACTATCCCCGTTGCCTTGATTTACGGAACGAAGACAAGAAAACTAGCCTTGTTGCCTTGAAACCTCGAACATGTTTCCTTGGTTTTTCGACCGACTAACTGAAAACCAGCACCGTTGCCTAGATTTATGGAACGCCTTTGATTTCTACAACATGTTGTCCGTGTTTCTCGAACGACGACCTGAACGCTTGGATTTTTTATTGAACGACGGCCTGAAAACAAGCCTTGTTGCCTTGATTACTCGAACATGTTGCCTTGAATTATCAAACTACGACCCGAAAACTACCCCCGTAGCCTTTTTATTTCTCGAACGATTCTTTGATTTCTAGAACATGTTGCCTCGTTTTCTCGAAAGACGACCCGAAAGCAAATCATACGAGGACCTAAAAGCAAGCCATGTGGCCTTTTGATATTTTGAAAACGTTGTCTTTGTTTATCGAATGGCGACCTGAAAAACCGGCCGTGTTGCATTGATTCCTTGAACGATGAGCTTAAAACGAGCCACGTTGCCTTGATAAAGGGCCGAGGAAGCAAGACCTCATCCTACAAAACGATACATGCAAGCCAAAGGATCAAACGAAGAACGCCATGACCCATTAACGACCCCGATCTATATGTTAGTTGGCTAAGGTGCATTCTAAATCCCTTATTATTGATGCATTTGAGGGTATGTCGATAGTAGTTGTAAATTACAAATCCAATAGTGCAGTTTGTATCTTGTACGGAGAAATTCTTTCATTTACGAAACCGAAACAAGCATAAGAAAATTCAACAAAATGAACTCCTTAGAAAAGCACCCATGCATTGGGGTTCGAATACAACCAAACATCGTCGAAGTCACTATACACGATGCATGCCCATATTAAATGAGTATATGTTGCTCTTTGGACATTTTTGACGTCTTATGAGAAAACAAAGTATAATTGGTGGCCCTAGAAAGCGCAAGTCATCGGCTTAGGTTGTTATGTGTTTTTATCGGAGGTTGTGTCACCGTTGTTGGTGAATTACGGCCCGGTCACCGGGTTTTATTATTGTAAGGTCCTTTATCCTTGTCCAATTCGTGCCAAACCGACTTCATTTTGGCGAGTTATAGAGTATTATAGCGTCTGGGATTTTTCGACTCGGCCAAGACTAGATACGGTCAAGATTAACCGGTGATCAGATGACCCAACCCCATGAAACCCGGCCAAAATCAAATTTTGCTCGACAACTCGAAATCCATGCACATTTCCTCGACCACGAAAAGAAATTTTTCTAGGCAAATCAATGATTTCGAACAACTTTCATTCAATGGGTTTTTGCTAAATCGGAAGTACAAGACCACCCGGTGACCAAAGATGACCCAACCCGATGAAAGTTAGCCAAAATCACATCTTGCTCGGTAACTCGAAATCCGTGCACATTTTATGGATCACGAAGGAAAACTTACCGGGTAAATCAATGATTTCGAGCAACTTTCGTTCAATGGGTTTTCGGTAATTCGGAAGTACAGGATCGCCCGGTGACCAAAGATGACACAACGCGGTGAAAGTTAGCCAAAATCGCATTTTGCTCGGTAACTCGAAATCCGTGCACATTTTCTCGATCATGAAAGAAATTTTGCCGTGTAAATCAAGGTTTCCGAGCAGCTTTCATTCAATGGGTTTTTGCTAATTCGGAAGTACAAGACCACCCGGTGACCAATGACGACCCAACCCGATGAAAGTTAGCCAAAATCACATCTTGATCGGTACCTCGAAATCCGTGCACATTTTCTCGATCACGAAAGAAAATTTACCAGGTAAATCAATGATTTCGAGCAACTTTCATTGAATGGGTTTTTGCCGGTTCGAAAGTTAAAGTTCGGTAGTGTGTGTGTACAAGTGTCGAAGCTGCGGTCCCCGGGTAATTACGGACCAAAAGCAAATTTTTTTTATTGAAACATACATTATTCGTGTGCCTTAATTTTGTCGAACGATGACCTGATGACTAGCATTGTTCCCTAGATTTTTTGAACGACGACCTTGAAACTAGCCCTATTGCCTTGAGCTTGTTGCCTTGATTTTTTGAACGATGACCTGAAGACTAGCCTCTTGGAGAACTGGGGAGCTATCCACATTGCCTTGAGGTATATATTGATTACTCGAACTTGTTGCATTAATTTTTTGAACGATGGCCTGGTGACAAGCCCTGCTGCCTAGATTTGTCGAACGATGGCCTTGAAAGATTCCTCCCCCAACACGTTGCCTTGTTAACTAGTTCCATGTTGCCTTGATTTGTCCAACACGTTGCCTTGATATGTCGAACGATGTCCTGAAAACTAGCCCCGTTCCCTTTATTTCTTGAACGACGACCTGGAAACTAGCCTCGTTACCTTGATTGCTGGAACACGTTGCCTTGTTATCTCTAACGACGACCCGGAAACTTGCATCGTTGCCCTGAATACTCGAACATGTTGCCTTGAAAACATGCCATGATGACCTCAAAACTAGCCTCGCTGCCTTGATTTCTTGAACGATGACCGGAAAACTAGCCACGGTGCCCTGATTCCCCCGACGTCGTGCGCATACTAAAAAATATGCATCCTCAGGGAAATCAGTGTCTGTTGCCTTGATTTCTTGAACATGTTGGCTTGATTTTTAGAACGATGACCTGAAAACTAGCCTTGCGGCCTTGAATTCTAGGACATGTTGTCTTGATATCTCAAACGGAAGCCTGATTGCTATCCCCATTGGCTTGATGTACATATAGGGGGACCATGGCGACGAAGCCACCATCGAGCACCGACAAGGCAAGCCCAATGAACCGTGAACGAAGCCCACCCCAACATGTTGTCTTGTTTGCTCGAACGACGACGTGAAAACTAGCCTTGTTGCCTTGATTATTCGAACTTGTTGCTTAGATATATTGAACGATGACCTTGAAACTAGGCATGTTGCCTTTATTGTTGTTGCCTTGATTTTTAGAATGATGACCTGAAAACTAGCCTTGTGGCCTTGGTTTCTAGAACATGATGTCTTGGTATCTCGAATGACGAGCGGAGAGCAATGCCCATTGCGTTGATTTTTCGAACGAAGACCTGAAAAGCAAGCCATGTTGCCTTGATATCTCGAACCCGATGGCTTGGTTTTTCGAATGAAGGACTTAAAATTTGCCCCGTTGCCTTGATTTCACTAACGATGCTTCGGTTTAAGTAAAATGTTGGCGGACTTTTTCGGACGACGGCTGAAAGCTGGCGTGTTGCCTTGATCTGACGAACGGTGTCCTAAAATCTTCCCTCGTTGCCATGGCTTTTAAAACATGTTGTCTTGATTTTCTTAAACAACAACCTTAAAACTATCCCCGTTGCCTTGATTTACGGAACGAAGACAAGAAAACTAGCCTTGTTGCCTTGAAACCTCGAACATGTTTCCTTGGTTTTTCGACCGACTAACTGAAAACCAGCACCGTTGCCTAGATTTATGGAACGCCTTTGATTTCTACAACATGTTGTCCGTGTTTCTCGAACGACGACCTGAACGCTTGGATTTTTTATTGAACGACGGCCTGAAAACAAGCCTTGTTGCCTTGATTACTCGAACATGTTGCCTTGAATTATCAAACTACGACCCAAAAACTACCCCCGTAGCCTTTTTATTTCTCGAACGATTCTTTGATTTCTAGAACATGTTGCCTCGTTTTCTCGAAAGACGACCCGAAAGCAAGCCATACGAGGACCTAAAAGCAAGCCATGTGGCCTTTTGATATTTTGAAAACATTGTCTTTGTTTATCGAATGGCGACCTGAAAAACCGGCCGTGTTGCATTGATTCCTTGAACGATGAGCTTAAAACGAGCCACGTTGCCTTGATAAAGGGCCGAGGAAGCAAGACCTCATCCTACAAAACGATACATGCAAGCCAAAGGATCAAACGAAGAACGCCATGACCCATTAACGACCCCGATCTATATGTTAGTTGGCTAAGGTGCATTCTAAATCCCTTATTATTGATGCATTTGAGGGTATGTCGATAGTAGTTGTAAATTACAGATCCAATAGTGCAGTTTGTATCTTGTACGGAGAAATTCTTTCATTTACGAAACCGAAACAAGCATAAGAAAATTCAACAAAATGAACTCCTTAGAAAAGCACCCATGCATTGGGGTTCGAATACAACCAAACATCGTCGAAGTCACTATACACGATGCATGCCCATATTAAATGAGTATATGTTGCTCTTTGGACATTTTTGACGTCTTATGAGAAAACAAAGTATAATTGGTGGCCCTAGAAAGCGCAAGTCATCGGCTTAGGTTGTTATGTGTTTTTATCGGAGGTTGTGTCACCGTTGTTGGTGAATTACGGCCCGGTCACCGGGTTTTATTATTGTAAGGTCCTTTATCCTTGTCCAATTCGTGCCAAACCGACTTCATTTTGGCGAGTTATAGAGTATTATAGCGTCTGGGATTTTTCGACTCGGCCAAGACTAGATACGGTCAAGATTAACCGGTGATCAGATGACCCAACCCCATGAAACCCGGCCAAAATCAAATTTTGCTCGACAACTCGAAATCCATGCACATTTCCTCGACCACGAAAAGAAATTTTTCTAGGCAAATCAATGATTTCGAACAACTTTCATTCAATGGGTTTTTGCTAAATCGGAAGTACAAGACCACCCGGTGACCAAAGATGACCCAACCCGATGAAAGTTAGCCAAAATCACATCTTGCTCGGTAACTCGAAATCCGTGCACATTTTATGGATCACGAAGGAAAACTTACCGGGTAAATCAATGATTTCGAGCAACTTTCGTTCAATGGGTTTTCGGTAATTCGGAAGTACAGGATCGCCCGGTGACCAAAGATGACACAACGCGGTGAAAGTTAGCCAAAATCGCATTTTGCTCGGTAACTCGAAATCCGTGCACATTTTCTCGATCATGAAAGAAATTTTGCCGTGTAAATCAAGGTTTCCGAGCAGCTTTCATTCAATGGGTTTTTGCTAATTCGGAAGTACAAGACCACCCGGTGACCAATGACGACCCAACCCGATGAAAGTTAGCCAAAATCACATCTTGATCGGTACCTCGAAATCCGTGCACATTTTCTCGATCACGAAAGAAAATTTACCAGGTAAATCAATGATTTCGAGCAACTTTCATTGAATGGGTTTTTGCCGGTTCGAAAGTTAAAGTTCGGTAGTGTGTGTATACAAGTGTCGAAGCTGCGGTCCCCGGGTAATTACGGACCAAAAGCAAATTTTTTTTATTGAAACATACATTATTCGTGTGCCTTAATTTTGTCGAACGATGACCTGATGACTAGCATTGTTCCCTAGATTTTTTGAACGACGACCTTGAAACTAGCCCTATTGCCTTGAGCTTGTTGCCTTGATTTTTTGAACGATGACCTGAAGACTAGCCTCTTGGAGAACTGGGGAGCTATCCACATTGCCTTGAGGTATATATTGATTACTCGAACTTGTTGCATTAATTTTTCGAACGATGACCTGGTGACAAGCCCTGCTGCCTAGATTTGTCGAACGATGGCCTTGAAAGATTCCTCCCCCAACACGTTGCCTTGTTAACTAGTTCCATGTTGCCTTGATTTTTCCAACACGTTGCCTTGATATGTCGAACGATGTCGTGAAAACTAGCCCCGTTCCCTTTATTTCTTGAACGACGACCTGGAAACTAGCCTCGTTACCTTGATTGCTGGAACACGTTGCCTTGTTATCTCTAACGACGACCCGGAAACTTGCATCGTTGCCCTGAATACTCGAACATGTTGCCTTGAAAACATGCCATGATGACCTCAAAACTAGCCTCGCTGCCTTGATTTCTTGAACGATGACCGGAAAACTAGCCACGGTGCCCTGATTCCCCCCGACGTCGTGCGCATACTAAAAAATATGCATCCTCGGGGAAATCAGTGTCTGTTGCCTTGATTTCTTGAACATGTTGGCTTGATTTTTAGAACGATGACCTGAAAACTAGCCTTGTGGCCTTGAATTCTAGGACATGTTGTCTTGATATCTCAAACGGAAGCCTGATTGCTATCCCCATTGGCTTGATGTACATATAAGGGGACCATGGCGACGAAGCCACCATCGAGCACCGACAAGGCAAGCCCAATGAACCGTGAACGAAGCCCACCCCAACATGTTGTCTTGTTTGCTCGAACGACGACGTGAAAACTAGCCTTGTTGCCTTGATTATTCAAACTTGTTGCTTAGATATATTGAACGATGACCTTGAAACTAGGCATGTTGCCTTTATTGTTGTTGCCTTGATTTTTAGAATGATGACCTGAAAACTAGCCTTGTGGCCTTGGTTTCTAGAACATGATGTCTTGGTATCTCGAATGACGAGCGGAGAGCAATGCCCATTGCGTTGATTTTTCGAACGAAGACCTGAAAAGCAAGCCATGTTGCCTTGATATCTCGAACCCGATGGCTTGGTTTTTCGAATGAAGGACTTAAAATTTGCCCCGTTGCCTTGATTTCACTAACGATGCTTCGGTTTAAGTAAAATGTTGGCGGACTTTTTCGGACGACGGCTGAAAGCTGGCGTGTTGCCTTGATCTGACGAACGGTGTCCTAAAATCTTCCCTCGTTGCCATGGCTTTTAAAACATGTTGTCTTGATTTTCTTAAACAACAACCTTAAAACTATCCCCGTTGCCTTGATTTACGGAACGAAGACAAGAAAACTAGCCTTGTTGCCTTGAAACCTCGAACATGTTTCCTTGGTTTTTCGACCGACTAACTGAAAACCAGCACCGTTGCCTAGATTTATGGAACGCCTTTGATTTCTACAACATGTTGTCCGTGTTTCTCGAACGACGACCTGAACGCTTGGATTTTTTATTGAACGACGGCCTGAAAACAAGCCTTGTTGCCTTGATTACTCGAACATGTTGCCTTGAATTATCAAACTACGACCCGAAAACTACCCCCGTAGCCTTTTTATTTCTCGAACGATTCTTTGATTTCTAGAACATGTTGCCTCGTTTTCTCGAAAGACGACCCGAAAGCAAGCCATACGAGGACCTAAAAGCAAGCCATGTGGCCTTTTGATATTTTGAAAACGTTGTCTTTGTTTATCGAATGGCGACCTGAAAAACCGGCCGTGTTGTATTGATTCCTTGAACGATGAGCTTAAAACGAGCCACGTTGCCTTGATAAAGGGCCGAGGAAGCAAGACCTCATCCTACAAAACGATACATGCAAGCCAAAGGATCAAACGAAGAACGCCATGACCCATTAACGACCCCGATCTATATGTTAGTTGGCTAAGGTGCATTCTAAATCCCTTATTATTGATGCATTTGAGGGTATGTCGATAGTAGTTGTAAATTACAGATCCAATAGTGCAGTTTGTATCTTGTACGGAGAAATTCTTTCATTTACGAAACCGAAACAAGCATAAGAAAATTCAACAAAATGAACTCCTTAGAAAAGCACCCATAAATTGGGGTTCGAATACAACCAAACATCGTCGAAGTCACTATACACGATGCATGCCCATATTAAATGAGTATATGTTGCTCTTTGGACATTTTTGACGTCTTATGAGAAAACAAAGTATAATTGGTGGCCCTAGAAAGCGCAAGTCATCGGCTTAGGTTGTTATGTGTTTTTATCGGAGGTTGTGTCACCGTTGTTGGTGAATTACGGCCCGGTCACCGGGTTTTATTATTGTAAGGTCCTTTATCCTTGTCCAATTCGTGCCAAACCGACTTCATTTTGGCGAGTTATAGAGTATTATAGCGTCTGGGATTTTTCGACTCGGCCAAGACTAGATACGGTCAAGATTAACCGGTGATCAGATGACCCAACCCCATGAAACCCGGCCAAAATCAAATTTTGCTCGACAACTCGAAATCCATGCACATTTCCTCGACCACGAAAAGAAATTTTTCTAGGCAAATCAATGATTTCGAACAACTTTCATTCAATGGGTTTTTGCTAAATCGGAAGTACAAGACCACCCGGTGACCAAAGATGACCCAACCCGATGAAAGTTAGCCAAAATCACATCTTGCTCGGTAACTCGAAATCCGTGCACATTTTATGGATCACGAAGGAAAACTTACCGGGTAAATCAATGATTTCGAGCAACTTTCGTTCAATGGGTTTTCGGTAATTCGGAAGTACAGGATCGCCCGGTGACCAAAGATGACACAACGCGGTGAAAGTTAGCCAAAATCGCATTTTGCTCGGTAACTCGAAATCCGTGCACATTTTCTCGATCATGAAAGAAATTTTGCCGTGTAAATCAAGGTTTCCGAGCAGCTTTCATTCAATGGGTTTTTGCTAATTCGGAAGTACAAGACCACCCGGTGACCAATGACGACCCAACCCGATGAAAGTTAGCCAAAATCACATCTTGATCGGTACCTCGAAATCCGTGCACATTTTCTCGATCACGAAAGAAAATTTACCAGGTAAATCAATGATTTCGAGCAACTTTCATTGAATGGGTTTTTGCCGGTTCGAAAGTTAAAGTTCGGTAGTGTGTGTATACAAGTGTCGAAGCTGCGGTCCCCGGGTAATTACGGACCAAAAGCAAATTTTTTTTATTGAAACATACATTATTCGTGTGCCTTAATTTTGTCGAACGATGACCTGATGACTAGCATTGTTCCCTAGATTTTTTGAACGACGACCTTGAAACTAGCCCTATTGCCTTGAGCTTGTTGCCTTGATTTTTTGAACGATGACCTGAAGACTAGCCTCTTGGAGAACTGGGGAGCTATCCACATTGCCTTGAGGTATATATTGATTACTCGAACTTGTTGCATTAATTTTTCGAACGATGACCTGGTGACAAGCCCTGCTGCCTAGATTTGTCGAACGATGGCCTTGAAAGATTCCTCCCCCAACACGTTGCCTTGTTAACTAGTTCCATGTTGCCTTGATTTGTCCAACACGTTGCCTTGATATGTCGAACGATGTCCTGAAAACTAGCCCCGTTCCCTTTATTTCTTGAACGACGACCTGGAAACTAGCCTCGTTACCTTGATTGCTGGAACACGTTGCCTTGTTATCTCTAACGACGACCCGGAAACTTGCATCGTTGCCCTGAATACTCGAACATGTTGCCTTGAAAACATGCCATGATGACCTCAAAACTAGCCTCGCTGCCTTGATTTCTTGAACGATGACCAGAAAACTAGCCACGGTGCCCTGATTCCCCCCGACGTCGTGCGCATACTAAAAAATATGCATCCTCGGGGAAATCAGTGTCTGTTGCCTTGATTTCTTGAACATGTTGGCTTGATTTTTAGAACGATGACCTGAAAACTAGCCTTGCGGCCTTGAATTCTAGGACATGTTGTCTTGATATCTCTAACGGAAGCCTGATTGCTATCCCCATTGGCTTGATGTACATATAGGGGGACCATGGCGACGAAGCCACCATCGAGCACCGACAAGGCAAGCCCAATGAACCGTGAACGAAGCCCACCCCAACATGTTGTCTTGTTTGCTCGAACGACGACGTGAAAACTAGCCTTGTTGCCTTGATTATTTGAACTTGTTGCTTAGATATATTGAACGATGACCTTGAAACTAGGCATGTTGCCTTTATTGTTGTTGCCTTGATTTTTAGAATGATGACCTGAAAACTAGCCTTGTGGCCTTGGTTTCTAGAACATGATGTCTTGGTATCTCGAATGACGAGCGGAGAGCAATGCCCATTGCGTTGATTTTTCGAACGAAGACCTGAAAAGCAAGCCATGTTGCCTTGATATCTCGAACCCGATGGCTTGGTTTTTCGAATGAAGGACTTAAAATTTGCCCCGTTGCCTTGATTTCACTAACGATGCTTCGGTTTAAGTAAAATGTTGGCGGACTTTTTCGGACGACGGCTGAAAGCTGGCGTGTTGCCTTGATCTGACGAACGGTGTCCTAAAATCTTCCCTCGTTGCCATGGCTTTTAAAACATGTTGTCTTGATTTTCTTAAACAACAACCTTAAAACTATCCCCGTTGCCTTGATTTATGGAACGAAGACAAGAAAACTAGCCTTGTTGCCTTGAAACCTCGAACATGTTTCCTTGGTTTTTCGACCGACTAACTGAAAACCAGCACCGTTGCCTAGATTTATGGAACGCCTTTGATTTCTACAACATGTTGTCCGTGTTTCTCGAACGACGACCTGAACGCTTGGATTTTTTATTGAACGACGGCCTGAAAACAAGCCTTGTTGCCTTGATTACTCGAACATGTTGCCTTGAATTATCAAACTACGACCCGAAAACTACCCCCGTAGCCTTTTTATTTCTCGAACGATTCTTTGATTTCTAGAACATGTTGCCTCGTTTTCTCGAAAGACGACCCGAAAGCAAGCCATACGAGGACCTAAAAGCAAGCCATGTGGCCTTTTGATATTTTGAAAACGTTGTCTTTGTTTATCGAATGGCGACCTGAAAAACCGGCCGTGTTGCATTGATTCCTTGAACGATGAGCTTAAAACGAGCCACGTTGCCTTGATAAAGGGCCGAGGAAGCAAGACCTCATCCTACAAAACGATACATGCAAGCCAAAGGATCAAACGAAGAACGCCATGACCCATTAACGACCCCGATCTATATGTTAGTTGGCTAAGGTGCATTCTAAATCCCTTATTATTGATGCATTTGAGGGTATGTCGATAGTAGTTGTAAATTACAGATCCAATAGTGCAGTTTGTATCTTGTACGGAGAAATTCTTTCATTTACGAAACCGAAACAAGCATAAGAAAATTCAACAAAATGAACTCCTTAGAAAAGCACCCATGCATTGGGGTTCGAATACAACCAAACACCGTCGAAGTCACTATACACGATGCATGCCCATATTAAATGACTATATGTTGCTCTTTGGACATTTTTGACGTCTTATGAGAAAACAAAGTATAATTGGTGGCCCTAGCAAGCGCAAGTCATCGGCTTAGGTTGTTATGTGTTTTTATCGGAGGTTGTGTCACCGTTGTTGGTGAATTACGGCCCGGTCACCGGGTTTTATTATTGTAAGGTCCTTTATCCTTGTCCAATTCGTGCCAAACCGACTTCATTTTGGCGAGTTATAGAGTATTATAGCATCTGGGATTTTTCGACTCGGCCAAGACTAGATACGGTCAAGATTAACCGGTGATCAGATGACCCAACCCCATGAAACCCGGCCAAAATCAAATTTTGCTCGACAACTCGAAATCCATGCACATTTCCTCGACCACGAAAAGAAATTTTTCTAGGCAAATCAATGATTTCGAACAACTTTCATTCAATGGGTTTTTGCTAAATCGGAAGTACAAGACCACCCGGTGACCAAAGATGACCCAACCCGATGAAAGTTAGCCAAAATCACATCTTGCTCGGTAACTCGAAATCCGTGCACATTTTATGGATCACGAAGGAAAACTTACTGGGTAAATCAATGATTTCGAGCAACTTTCGTTCAATGGGTTTTCGGTAATTCGGAAGTACAGGATCGCCCGGTGACCAAAGATGACACAACGCGGTGAAAGTTAGCCAAAATCGCATTTTGCTCGGTAACTCGAAATCCGTGCACATTTTCTCGATCATGAAAGAAATTTTGCCGTGTAAATCAAGGTTTCCGAGCAACTTTCATTCAATGGGTTTTTGCTAATTCGGAAGTACAAGATCACCCGGTGACCAATGACGACCCAACCCGATGAAAGTTAGCCAAAATCACATCTTGATCGGTACCTCGAAATCCGTGCACATTTTCTCGATCACGAAAGAAAATTTACCAGGTAAATCAATGATTTCGAGCAACTTTCATTGATTTCGAGCAACTTTCATTGAATGGGTTTTTGCCGGTTCGAAAGTTAAAGTTCGGTAGTGTGTGTGTACAAGTGTCGAAGCTGCGGTCCCCGGGTAATTACGGACCAAAAGCAAATTTTTTTTTTTGAAACATACATTATTCGTGTGCCTTAATTTTGTCGAACGATGACCTGATGAATAGCATTGTTCCCTAGATTTTTTGAACGACGACCTTGAAACTAGCCCTATTGCCTTGAGCTTGTTGCCTTGATTTTTTGAACGATGACCTGAAGACTAGCCTCTTGGAGAACTGGGGAGCTATCCACATTGCCTTGAGGTATATATTGATTACTCGAACTTGTTGCATTAATTTTTCGAACGATGACCTGGTGACAAGCCCTGCTGCCTAGATTTGTCGAACGATGGCCTTGAAAGATGCCTCCCCCAACACGTTGCCTTGTTAACTAGTTCCATGTTGCCTTGATTTGTCCAACACGTTGCCTTGATATGTCGAACGATGTCCTGAAAACTAGCCCCGTTCCCTTTATTTCTTGAACGACGACCTGGAAACTAGCCTCGTTACCTTGATTGCTGGAACACGTTGCCTTGTTATCTCTAACGACGACCCGGAAACTTGCATCGTTGCCCTGAATACTCGAACATGTTGCCTTGAAAACATGCCATGATGACCTCAAAACTAGCCTCGCTGCCTTGATTTCTTGAACGATGACCGGAAAACTAGCCACGGTGCCCTGATTCCCCCCGACGTCGTGCGCATACTAAAAAATATGCATCCTCGGGGAAATCAGTGTCTGTTGCCTTGATTTCTTGAACATGTTGGCTTGATTTTTAGAACGATGACCTGAAAACTAGCCTTGCGGCCTTGAATTCTAGGACATGTTGTCTTGATATCTCAAACGGAAGCCTGATTGCTATCCCCATTGGCTTGATGTACATATAGGGGGACCATGGCGACGAAGCCACCATCGAGCACCGACAAGGCAAGCCCAATGAACCGTGAACGAAGCCCACCCCAACATGTTGTCTTGTTTGCTCGAACGACGACGTGAAAACTAGCCTTGTTGCCTTGATTATTCGAACTTGTTGCTTAGATATATTGAACGATGACCTTGAAACTAGGCATGTTGCCTTTATTGTTGTTGCCTTGATTTTTAGAATGATGACCTGAAAACTAGCCTTGTGGCCTTGGTTTCTAGAACATGATGTCTTGGTATCTCGAATGACGAGCGGAGAGCAATGCCCATTGCGTTGATTTTTCGAACGAAGACCTGAAAAGCAAGCCATGTTGCCTTGATATCTCGAACCCGATGGCTTGGTTTTTCGAATGAAGGACTTAAAATTTGCCCCGTTGCCTTGATTTCACTAACGATGCTTCGGTTTAAGTAAAATGTTGGCGGACTTTTTCGGACGACGGCTGAAAGCTGGCGTGTTGCCTTGATCTGACGAACGGTGTCCTAAAATCTTCCCTCGTTGCCATGGCTTTTAAAACATGTTGTCTTGATTTTCTTAAACAACAACCTTAAAACTATCCCCGTTGCCTTGATTTACGGAACGAAGACAAGAAAACTAGCCTTGTTGCCTTGAAACCTCGAACATGTTTCCTTGGTTTTTCGACCGACTAACTGAAAACCAGCACCGTTGCCTAGATTTATGGAACGCCTTTGATTTCTACAACATGTTGTCCGTGTTTCTCGAACGACGACCTGAACGCTTGGATTTTTTATTGAACGACGGCCTGAAAACAAGCCTTGTTGCCTTGATTACTCGAACATGTTGCCTTGAATTATCAAACTACGACCCGAAAACTACCCCCGTAGCCTTTTTATTTCTCGAACGATTCTTTGATTTCTAGAACATGTTGCCTCGTTTTCTCGAAAGACGACCCGAAAGCAAATCATACGAGGACCTAAAAGCAAGCCATGTGGCCTTTTGATATTTTGAAAACGTTGTCTTTGTTTATCGAATGGCGACCTGAAAAACCGGCCGTGTTGCATTGATTCCTTGAACGATGAGCTTAAAACGAGCCACGTTGCCTTGATAAAGGGCCGAGGAAGCAAGACCTCATCCTACAAAACGATACATGCAAGCCAAAGGATCAAACGAAGAACGCCATGACCCATTAACGACCCCGATCTATATGTTAGTTGGCTAAGGTGCATTCTAAATCCCTTATTATTGATGCATTTGAGGGTATGTCGATAGTAGTTGTAAATTACAAATCCAATAGTGCAGTTTGTATCTTGTACGGAGAAATTCTTTCATTTACGAAACCGAAACAAGCATAAGAAAATTCAACAAAATGAACTCCTTAGAAAAGCACCCATGCATTGGGGTTCGAATACAACCAAACATCGTCGAAGTCACTATACACGATGCATGCCCATATTAAATGAGTATATGTTGCTCTTTGGACATTTTTGACGTCTTATGAGAAAACAAAGTATAATTGGTGGCCCTAGAAAGCGCAAGTCATCGGCTTAGGTTGTTATGTGTTTTTATCGGAGGTTGTGTCACCGTTGTTGGTGAATTACGGCCCGGTCACCGGGTTTTATTATTGTAAGGTCCTTTATCCTTGTCCAATTCGTGCCAAACCGACTTCATTTTGGCGAGTTATAGAGTATTATAGCGTCTGGGATTTTTCGACTCGGCCAAGACTAGATACGGTCAAGATTAACCGGTGATCAGATGACCCAACCCCATGAAACCCGGCCAAAATCAAATTTTGCTCGACAACTCGAAATCCATGCACATTTCCTCGACCACGAAAAGAAATTTTTCTAGGCAAATCAATGATTTCGAACAACTTTCATTCAATGGGTTTTTGCTAAATCGGAAGTACAAGACCACCCGGTGACCAAAGATGACCCAACCCGATGAAAGTTAGCCAAAATCACATCTTGCTCGGTAACTCGAAATCCGTGCACATTTTATGGATCACGAAGGAAAACTTACCGGGTAAATCAATGATTTCGAGCAACTTTCGTTCAATGGGTTTTCGGTAATTCGGAAGTACAGGATCGCCCGGTGACCAAAGATGACACAACGCGGTGAAAGTTAGCCAAAATCGCATTTTGCTCGGTAACTCGAAATCCGTGCACATTTTCTCGATCATGAAAGAAATTTTGCCGTGTAAATCAAGGTTTCCGAGCAGCTTTCATTCAATGGGTTTTTGCTAATTCGGAAGTACAAGACCACCCGGTGACCAATGACGACCCAACCCGATGAAAGTTAGCCAAAATCACATCTTGATCGGTACCTCGAAATCCGTGCACATTTTCTCGATCACGAAAGAAAATTTACCAGGTAAATCAATGATTTCGAGCAACTTTCATTGAATGGGTTTTTGCCGGTTCGAAAGTTAAAGTTTGGTAGTGTGTGTGTACAAGTGTCGAAGCTGCGGTCCCCGAGTAATTACGGACCAAAAGCAAATTTTTTTTATTGAAACATACATTATTCGTGTGCCTTAATTTTGTCGAACGATGACCTGATGACTAGCATTGTTCCCTAGATTTTTTGAACGACGACCTTGAAACTAGCCCTATTGCCTTGAGCTTGTTGCCTTGATTTTTTGAACGATGACCTGAAGACTAGCCTCTTGGAGAACTGGGGAGCTATCCACATTGCCTTGAGGTATATATTGATTACTCGAACTTGTTGCATTAATTTTTCGAACGATGACCTGGTGACAAGCCCTGCTGCCTAGATTTGTCGAACGATGGCCTTGAAAGATTCCTCCCCCAACACGTTGCCTTGTTAACTAGTTCCATGTTGCCTTGATTTGTCCAACACGTTGCCTTGATATGTCGAACGATGTCCTGAAAACTAGCCCCGTTCCCTTTATTTCTTGAACGACGACCTGGAAACTAGCCTCGTTACCTTGATTGCTGGAACACGTTGCCTTGTTATCTCTAACGACGACCCAGAAACTTGCATCGTTGCCCTGAATACTCGAACATGTTGCCTTGAAAACATGCCATGATGACCTCAAAACTAGCCTCGCTGCCTTGATTTCTTGAACGATGACCGGAAAACTAGCCACGGTGCCCTGATTCCCCCCGACGTCGTGCGCATACTAAAAAATATGCATCCTCGGGGAAATCAGTGTCTGTTGCCTTGATTTCTTGAACATGTTGGCTTGATTTTTAGAACGATGACCTGAAAACTAGCCTTGCGGCCTTGAATTCTAGGACATGTTGTCTTGATATCTCAAACGGAAGCCTGATTGCTATCCCCATTGGCTTGATGTACATATAGGGGGACCATGGCGACGAAGCCACCATCGAGCACCGACAAGGCAAGCCCAATGAACCGTGAACGAAGCCCACCCCAACATGTTGTCTTGTTTGCTCGAACGACGACGTGAAAACTAGCCTTGTTGCCTTGATTATTCGAACTTGTTGCTTAGATATATTGAACGATGACCTTGAAACTAGGCATGTTGCCTTTATTGTTGTTGCCTTGATTTTTAGAATGATGACCTGAAAACTAGCCTTGTGGCCTTGGTTTCTAGAACATGATGTCTTGGTATCTCGAATGACGAGCGGAGAGCAATGCCCATTGCGTTGATTTTTCGAACGAAGACCTGAAAAGCAAGCCATGTTGCCTTGATATCTCGAACCCGATGGCTTGGTTTTTCGAATGAAGGACTTAAAATTTGCCCCGTTGCCTTGATTTCACTAACGATGCTTCGGTTTAAGTAAAATGTTGGCGGACTTTTTCGGACGACGGCTGAAAGCTGGCGTGTTGCCTTGATCTGACGAACGGTGTCCTAAAATCTTCCCTCGTTGCCATGGCTTTTAAAACATGTTGTCTTGATTTTCTTAAACAACAACCTTAAAACTATCCCCGTTGCCTTGATTTACGGAACGAAGACAAGAAAACTAGCCTTGTTGCCTTGAAACCTCGAACATGTTTCCTTGGTTTTTCGACCGACTAACTGAAAACCAGCACCGTTGCCTAGATTTATGGAACGCCTTTGATTTCTACAACATGTTGTCCGTGTTTCTCGAACGACGACCTGAACGCTTGGATTTTTTATTGAACGACGGCCTGAAAACAAGCCTTGTTGCCTTGATTACTCGAACATGTTGCCTTGAATTATCAAACTACGACCCGAAAACTACCCCCGTAGCCTTTTTATTTCTCGAACGATTCTTTGATTTCTAGAACATGTTGCCTCGTTTTCTCGAAAGACGACCCGAAAGCAAGCCATACGAGGACCTAAAAGCAAGCCATGTGGCCTTTTGATATTTTGAAAACGTTGTCTTTGTTTATCGAATGGCGACCTGAAAAACCGGCCGTGTTGCATTGATTCCTTGAACGATGAGCTTAAAACGAGCCACGTTGCCTTGATAAAGGGCCGAGGAACCAAGACCTCATCCTACAAAACGATACATGCAAGCCAAAGGATCAAACGAAGAACGCCATGACCCATTAACGACCCCGATCTATATGTTAGTTGGCTAAGGTGCATTCTAAATCCCTTATTATTGATGCATTTGAGGGTATATCGATAGTAGTTGTAAATTACAGATCCAATAGTGCAGTTTGTATCTTGTACGGAGAAATTCTTTCATTTACGAAACCGAAACAAGCATAAGAAAATTCAACAAAATGAACTCCTTAGAAAAGCACCCATGCATTGGGGTTCGAATACAACCAAACATCGTCGAAGTCACTATACACGATGCATGCCCATATTAAATGAGTATATGTTGCTCTTTGGACATTTTTGACGTCTTATGAGAAAACAAAGTATAATTGGTGGCCCTAGAAAGCGCAAGTCATCGGCTTAGGTTGTTATGTGTTTTTATCGGAGGTTGTGTCACCGTTGTTGGTGAATTACGGCCCGGTCACCGGGTTTTATTATTGTAAGGTCCTTTATCCTTGTCCAATTCGTGCCAAACCGACTTCATTTTGGCGAGTTATAGAGTATTATAGCGTCTGGGATTTTTCGACTCGGCCAAGACTAGATACGGTCAAGATTAACCGGTGATCAGATGACCCAACCCCATGAAACCCGGCCAAAATCAAATTTTGCTCGACAACTCGAAATCCATGCACATTTCCTCGACCACGAAAAGAAATTTTTCTAGGCAAATCAATGATTTCGAACAACTTTCATTCAATGGGTTTTTGCTAAATCGGAAGTACAAGACCACCCGGTGACCAAAGATGACCCAACCCGATGAAAGTTAGCCAAAATCACATCTTGCTCGGTAACTCGAAATCCGTGCACATTTTATGGATCACGAAGGAAAACTTACCGGGTAAATCAATGATTTCGAGCAACTTTCGTTCAATGGGTTTTCGGTAATTCGGAAGTACAGGATCGCCCGGTGACCAAAGATGACACAACGCGGTGAAAGTTAGCCAAAATCGCATTTTGCTCGGTAACTCGAAATCCGTGCACATTTTCTCGATCATGAAAGAAATTTTGCCGTGTAAATCAAGGTTTCCGAGCAGCTTTCATTCAATGGGTTTTTGCTAATTCGGAAGTACAAGACCACCCGGTGACCAATGACGACCCAACCCGATGAAAGTTAGCCAAAATCACATCTTGATCGGTACCTCGAAATCCGTGCACATTTTCTCGATCACGAAAGAAAATTTACCAGGTAAATCAATGATTTCGAGCAACTTTCATTGAATGGGTTTTTGCCGGTTCGAAAGTTAAAGTTTGGTAGTGTGTGTGTACAAGTGTCGAAGCTGCGGTCCCCGAGTAATTACGGACCAAAAGCAAATTTTTTTTATTGAAACATACATTATTCGTGTGCCTTAATTTTGTCGAACGATGACCTGATGACTAGCATTGTTCCCTAGATTTTTTGAACGACGACCTTGAAACTAGCCCTATTGCCTTGAGCTTGTTGCCTTGATTTTTTGAACGATGACCTGAAGACTAGCCTCTTGGAGAACTGGGGAGCTATCCACATTGCCTTGAGGTATATATTGATTACTCGAACTTGTTGCATTAATTTTTCGAACGATGACCTGGTGACAAGCCCTGCTGCCTAGATTTGTCGAACGATGGCCTTGAAAGATTCCTCCCCCAACACGTTGCCTTGTTAACTAGTTCCATGTTGCCTTGATTTGTCCAACACGTTGCCTTGATATGTCGGACGATGTCCTGAAAACTAGCCCCGTTCCCTTTATTTCTTGAACGACGACCTGGAAACTAGCCTCGTTACCTTGATTGCTGGAACACGTTGCCTTGTTATCTCTAACGACGACCCGGAAACTTGCATCGTTGCCCTGAATACTCGAACATGTTGCCTTGAAAACATGCCATGATGACCTCAAAACTAGCCTCGCTGCCTTGATTTCTTGAACGATGACCGGAAAACTAGCCACGGTGCCCTGATTCCCCCCGACGTCGTGCGCATACTAAAAAATATGCATCCTCGGGGAAATCAGTGTCTGTTGCCTTGATTTCTTGAACATGTTGGCTTGATTTTTAGAACGATGACCTGAAAACTAGCCTTGCGGCCTTGAATTCTAGGACATGTTGTCTTGATATCTCAAACGGAAGCCTGATTGCTATCCCCATTGGCTTGATGTACATATAGGGGGACCATGGCGACGAAGCCACCATCGAGCACCGACAAGGCAAGCCCAATGAACCGTGAACGAAGCCCACCCCAACATGTTGTCTTGTTTGCTCGAACGACGACGTGAAAACTAGCCTTGTTGCCTTGATTATTCGAACTTGTTGCTTAGATATATTGAACGATGACCTTGAAACTAGGCATGTTGCCTTTATTGTTGTTGCCTTGATTTTTAGAATGATGACCTGAAAACTAGCCTTGTGGCCTTGGTTTCTAGAACATGATGTCTTGGTATCTCGAATGACGAGCGGAGAACAATGCCTATTGCGTTGATTTTTCGAACGAAGACCTGAAAAGCAAGCCATGTTGCCTTGATATCTCGAACCCGATGGCTTGGTTTTTCGAATGAAGGACTTAAAATTTGCCCCGTTGCCTTGATTTCACTAACGATGCTTCGGTTTAAGTAAAATGTTGGCGGACTTTTTCGGACGACGGCTGAAAGCTGGCGTGTTGCCTTGATCTGACGAACGGTGTCCTAAAATCTTCCCTCGTTGCCATGGCTTTTAAAACATGTTGTCTTGATTTTCTTAAACAACAACCTTAAAACTATCCCCGTTGCCTTGATTTACGGAACGAAGACAAGAAAACTAGCCTTGTTGCCTTGAAACCTCGAACATGTTTCCTTGGTTTTTCGACCGACTAACTGAAAACCAGCACCGTTGCCTAGATTTATGGAACGCCTTTGATTTCTACAACATGTTGTCCGTGTTTCTCGAACGACGACCTGAACGCTTGGATTTTTTATTGAACGACGGCCTGAAAACAAGCCTTGTTGCCTTGATTACTCGAACATGTTGCCTTGAATTATCAAACTACGACCCGAAAACTACCCCCGTAGCCTTTTTATTTCTCGAACGATTCTTTGATTTCTAGAACATGTTGCCTCGTTTTCTCGAAAGACGACCCGAAAGCAAGCCATACGAGGACCTAAAAGCAAGCCATGTGGCCTTTTGATATTTTGAAAACGTTGTCTTTGTTTATCGAATGGCGACCTGAAAAACCGGCCGTGTTGCATTGATTCCTTGAACGATGAGCTTAAAACGAGCCACGTTGCCTTGATAAAGGGCCGAGGAAGCAAGACCTCATCCTACAAAACGATACATGCAAGCCAAAGGATCAAACGAAGAACGCCATGACCCATTAACGACCCCGATCTATATGTTAGTTGGCTAAGGTGCATTCTAAATCCCTTATTATTGATGCATTTGAGGGTATGTCGATAGTAGTTGTAAATTACAGATCCAATAGTGCAGTTTGTATCTTGTACAGAGAAATTCTTTCATTTACGAAACCGAAACAAGCATAAGAAAATTCAACAAAATGAACTCCTTAGAAAAGCACCCATGCATTGGGGTTCGAATACAACCAAACACCGTCGAAGTCACTATACACGATGCATGCCCATATTAAATGAGTATATGTTGCTCTTTGGACATTTTTGACGTCTTATGAGAAAACAAAGTATAATTGGTGGCCCTAGCAAGCGCAAGTCATCGGCTTAGGTTGTTATGTGTTTTTATCGGAGGTTGTGTCACCGTTGTTGGTGAATTACGGCCCGGTCACCGGGTTTTATTATTGTAAGGTCCTTTATCCTTGTCCAATTCGTGCCAAACCGACTTCATTTTGGCGAGTTATAGAGTATTATAGCGTCTGGGATTTTTCGACTCGGCCAAGACTAGATACGGTCAAGATTAACCGGTGATCAGATGACCCAACCCCATGAAACCCGGCCAAAATCAAATTTTGCTCGACAACTCGAAATCCATGCACATTTCCTCGACCACGAAAAGAAATTTTTCTAGGCAAATCAATGATTTCGAACAACTTTCATTCAATGGGTTTTTGCTAAATCGGAAGTACAAGACCACCCTGTGACCAAAGATGACCCAACCCGATGAAAGTTAGCCAAAATCACATCTTGCTCGGTAACTCGAAATCCGTGCACATTTTATGGATCACGAAGGAAAACTTACCAGGTAAATCAATGATTTCGAGCAACTTTCGTTCAATGGGTTTTCGGTAATTCGGAAGTACAGGATCGCCCGGTGACCAAAGATGACACAACGCGGTGAAAGTTAGCCAAAATCGCATTTTGCTCGGTAACTCGAAATCCGTGCACATTTTCTCGATCATGAAAGAAATTTTGCCGTGTAAATCAAGGTTTCCGAGCAGCTTTCATTGAATGGGTTTTTGCTAATTCGGAAGTACAAGACCACCCGGTGACCAATGACGACCCAACCCGATGAAAGTTAGCCAAAATCACATCTTGATCGGTACCTCGAAATCCGTGCACATTTTCTCGATCACGAAAGAAAATTTACCAGGTAAATCAATGATTTCGAGCAACTTTCATTGAATGGGTTTTTGCCAGTTCGAAAGTTAAAGTTCGGTAGTGTGTGTGTACAAGTGTCGAAGCTGCGGTCCCCGGGTAATTACGGACCAAAAGCAAATTTTTTTATTGAAACATACATTATTCGTGTGCCTTAATTTTGTCGAACGATGACCTGATGACTAGCATTGTTCCCTAGATTTTTTGAACGACGACCTTGAAACTAGCCCTATTGCCTTGAGCTTGTTGCCTTGATTTTTTGAACGATGACCTGAAGACTAGCCTCTTGGAGAACTGGGGAGCTATCCACATTGCCTTGAGGTATATATTGATTACTCGAACTTGTTGCATTAATTTTTCGAACGATGACCTGGTGACAAGCCCTGCTGCCTAGATTTGTCGAACGATGGCCTTGAAAGATGCCTCCCCCAACACGTTGCCTTGTTAACTAGTTCCATGTTGCCTTGATTTGTCCAACACGTTGCCTTGATATGTCGAACGATGTCCTGAAAACTAGCCCCGTTCCCTTTATTTCTTGAACGACGACCTGGAAACTAGCCTCGTTACCTTGATTGCTGGAACACGTTGCCTTGTTATCTCTAACGACGACCCGGAAACTTGCATCGTTGCCCTGAATACTCGAACATGTTGCCTTGAAAACATGCCATGATGACCTCAAAACTAGCCTCGCTGCCTTGATTTCTTGAACGATGACCGGAAAACTAGCCACGGTGCCCTGATTCCCCCCGACGTCGTGCGCATACTAAAAAATATGCATCCTCGGGGAAATCAGTGTCTGTTGCCTTGATTTCTTGAACATGTTGGCTTGATTTTTAGAACGATGACCTGAAAACTAGCCTTGCGGCCTTGAATTCTAGGACATGTTGTCTTGATATCTCAAACGGAAGCCTGATTGCTATCCCCATTGGCTTGATGTACATATAGGGGGACCATGGCGACGAAGCCACCATCGAGCACCGACAAGGCAAGCCCAATGAACCGTGAACGAAGCCCACCCCAACATGTTGTCTTGTTTGCTCGAACGACGACGTGAAAACTAGCCTTGTTGCCTTGATTATTCGAACTTGTTGCTTAGATATATTGAACGATGACCTTGAAACTAGGCATGTTGCCTTTATTGTTGTTGCCTTGATTTTTAGAATGATGACCTGAAAACTAGCCTTGTGGCCTTGGTTTCTAGAACATGATGTCTTGGTATCTCGAATGACGAGCGGAGAGCAATGCCCATTGCGTTGATTTTTCGAACGAAGACCTGAAAAGCAAGCCATGTTGCCTTGATATCTCGAACCCGATGGCTTGGTTTTTCGAATGAAGGACTTAAAATTTGCCCCGTTGCCTTGATTTCACTAACGATGCTTCGGTTTAAGTAAAATGTTGGCGGACTTTTTCGGACGACGGCTGAAAGCTGGCGTGTTGCCTTGATCTGACGAACGGTGTCCTAAAATCTTCCCTCGTTGCCATGGCTTTTAAAACATGTTGTCTTGATTTTCTTAAACAACAACCTTAAAACTATCCCCGTTGCCTTGATTTACGGAACGAAGACAAGAAAACTAGCCTTGTTGCCTTGAAACCTCGAACATGTTTCCTTGGTTTTTCGACCGACTAACTGAAAACCAGCACCGTTGCCTAGATTTATGGAACGCCTTTGATTTCTACAACATGTTGTCCGTGTTTCTCGAACGACGACCTGAACGCTTGGATTTTTTTTTGAACGACGGCCTGAAAACAAGCCTTGTTGCCTTGATTACTCGAACATGTTGCCTTGAATTATCAAACTACGACCCGAAAACTACCCCCGTAGCCTTTTTATTTCTCGAACGATTCTTTGATTTCTAGAACATGTTGCCTCGTTTTCTCGAAAGACGACCCGAAAGCAAGCCATACGAGGACCTAAAAGCAAGCCATGTGGCCTTTTGATATTTTGAAAACGTTGTCTTTGTTTATCGAATGGCGACCTGAAAAACCGGCCGTGTTGCATTGATTCCTTGAACGATGAGCTTAAAACGAGCCACGTTGCCTTGATAAAGGGCCGAGGAAGCAAGACCTCATCCTACAAAACGATACATGCAAGCCAAAGGATCAAACGAAGAACGCCATGACCCATTAACGACCCCGATCTATATGTTAGTTGGCTAAGGTGCATTCTAAATCCCTTATTATTGATGCATTTGAGGGTATGTCGATAGTAGTTGTAAATTACAGATCCAATAGTGCAGTTTGTATCTTGTACAGAGAAATTCTTTCATTTACGAAACCGAAACAAGCATAAGAAAATTCAACAAAATGAACTCCTTAGAAAAGCACCCATGCATTGGGGTTCGAATACAACCAAACACCGTCGAAGTCACTATACACGATGCATGCCCATATTAAATGAGTATATGTTGCTCTTTGGACATTTTTGACGTCTTATGAGAAAACAAAGTATAATTGGTGGCCCTAGCAAGCGCAAGTCATCGGCTTAGGTTGTTATGTGTTTTTATCGGAGGTTGTGTCACCGTTGTTGGTGAATTACGGCCCGGTCACCGGGTTTTATTATTGTAAGGTCCTTTATCCTTGTCCAATTCGTGCCAAACCGACTTCATTTTGGCGAGTTATAGAGTATTATAGCGTCTGGGATTTTTCGACTCGGCCAAGACTAGATACGGTCAAGATTAACCGGTGATCAGATGACCCAACCCCATGAAACCCGGCCAAAATCAAATTTTGCTCGACAACTCGAAATCCATGCACATTTCCTCGACCACGAAAAGAAATTTTTCTAGGCAAATCAATCATTTCGAACAACTTTCATTCAATGGGTTTTTGCTAAATCGGAAGTACAAGACCACCCTGTGACCAAAGATGACCCAACCCGATGAAAGTTAGCCAAAATCACATCTTGCTCGGTAACTCGAAATCCGTGCACATTTTATGGATCACGAAGGAAAACTTACCAGGTAAATCAATGATTTCGAGCAACTTTCGTTCAATGGGTTTTCGGTAATTCGGAAGTACAGGATCGCCCGGTGACCAAAGATGACACAACGCGGTGAAAGTTAGCCAAAATCGCATTTTGCTCGGTAACTCGAAATCCGTGCACATTTTCTCGATCATGAAAGAAATTTTGCCGTGTAAATCAAGGTTTCCGAGCAGCTTTCATTGAATGGGTTTTTGCTAATTCGGAAGTACAAGACCACCCGGTGACCAATGACGACCCAACCCGATGAAAGTTAGCCAAAATCACATCTTGATCGGTACCTCGAAATCCGTGCACATTTTCTCGATCACGAAAGAAAATTTACCAGGTAAATGAATGATTTCGAGCAACTTTCATTGAATGGGTTTTTGCCAGTTCGAAAGTTAAAGTTCGGTAGTGTGTGTGTACAAGTGTCGAAGCTGCGGTCCCCGGGTAATTACGGACCAAAAGCAAATTTTTTTTATTGAAACATACATTATTCGTGTGCCTTAATTTTGTCGAACGATGACCTGATGACTAGCATTGTTCCCTAGATTTTTTGAACGACGACCTTGAAACTAGCCCTATTGCCTTGAGCTTGTTGCCTTGATTTTTTGAACGATGACCTGAAGACTAGCCTCTTGGAGAACTGGGGAGCTATCCACATTGCCTTGAGGTATATATTGATTACTCGAACTTGTTGCATTAATTTTTCGAACGATGACCTGGTGACAAGCCCTGCTGCCTAGATTTGTCGAACGATGGCCTTGAAAGATTCCTCCCCCAACACGTTGCCTTGTTAACTAGTTCCATGTTGCCTTGATTTGTCCAACACGTTGCCTTGATATGTCGAACGATGTCCTGAAAACTAGCCCCGTTCCCTTTATTTCTTGAACGACGACCTGGAAACTAGCCTCGTTACCTTGATTGCTGGAACACGTTGCCTTGTTATCTCTAACGACGACCCGGAAACTTGCATCGTTGCCCTGAATACTCGAACATGTTGCCTTGAAAACATGCCATGATGACCTCAAAACTAGCCTCGCTGCCTTGATTTCTTGAACGATGACCGGAAAACTAGCCACGGTGCCCTGATTCCCCCCGACGTCGTGCGCATACTAAAAAATATGCATCCTCGGGGAAATCAGTGTCTGTTGCCTTGATTTCTTGAACATGTTGGCTTGATTTTTAGAACGATGACCTGAAAACTAGCCTTGCGGCCTTGAATTCTAGGACATGTTGTCTTGATATCTCAAACGGAAGCCTGATTGCTATCCCCATTGGCTTGATGTACATATAGGGGGACCATGGCGACGAAGCCACCATCGAGCACCGACAAGGCAAGCCCAATGAACCGTGAACGAAGCCCACCCCAACATGTTGTCTTGTTTGCTCGAACGACGACGTGAAAACTAGCCTTGTTGCCTTGATTATTCGAACTTGTTGCTTAGATATATTGAACGATGACCTTGAAACTAGGCATGTTGCCTTTATTGTTGTTGCCTTGATTTTTAGAATGATGACCTGAAAACTAGCCTTGTGGCCTTGGTTTCTAGAACATGATGTCTTGGTATCTCGAATGACGAGCGGAGAGCAATGCCCATTGCGTTGATTTTTCGAACGAAGACCTGAAAAGCAAGCCATGTTGCCTTGATATCTCGAACCCGATGGCTTGGTTTTTCGAATGAAGGACTTAAAATTTGCCCCGTTGCCTTGATTTCACTAACGATGCTTCGGTTTAAGTAAAATGTTGGCGGACTTTTTCGGACGACGGCTGAAAGCTGGCGTGTTGCCTTGATCTGACGAACGGTGTCCTAAAATCTTCCCTCGTTGCCATGGCTTTTAAAACATGTTGTCTTGATTTTCTTAAACAACAACCTTAAAACTATCCCCGTTGCCTTGATTTACGGAACGAAGACAAGAAAACTAGCCTTGTTGCCTTGAAACCTCGAACATGTTTCCTTGGTTTTTCGACCGACTAACTGAAAACCAGCACCGTTGCCTAGATTTATGGAACGCCTTTGATTTCTACAACATGTTGTCCGTGTTTCTCGAACGACGACCTGAACGCTTGGATTTTTTATTGAACGACGGCCTGAAAACAAGCCTTGTTGCCTTGATTACTCGAACATGTTGCCTTGAATTATCAAACTACGACCCGAAAACTACCCCCGTAGCCTTTTTATTTCTCGAACGATTCTTTGATTTCTAGAACATGTTGCCTCGTTTTCTCGAAAGACGACCCGAAAGCAAGCCATACGAGGACCTAAAAGCAAGCCATGTGGCCTTTTGATATTTTGAAAACGTTGTCTTTGTTTATCGAATGGCGACCTGAAAAACCGGCCGTGTTGCATTGATTCCTTGAACGATGAGCTTAAAACGAGCCACGTTGCCTTGATAAAGGGCCGAGGAACCAAGACCTCATCCTACAAAACGATACATGCAAGCCAAAGGATCAAACGAAGAACGCCATGACCCATTAACGACCCCGATCTATATGTTAGTTGGCTAAGGTGCATTCTAAATCCCTTATTATTGATGCATTTGAGGGTATATCGATAGTAGTTGTAAATTACAGATCCAATAGTGCAGTTTGTATCTTGTACGGAGAAATTCTTTCATTTACGAAACCGAAACAAGCATAAGAAAATTCAACAAAATGAACTCCTTAGAAAAGCACCCATGCATTGGGGTTCGAATACAACCAAACATCGTCGAAGTCACTATACACGATGCATGCCCATATTAAATGAGTATATGTTGCTCTTTGGACATTTTTGACGTCTTATGAGAAAACAAAGTATAATTGGTGGCCCTAGAAAGCGCAAGTCATCGGCTTAGGTTGTTATGTGTTTTTATCGGAGGTTGTGTCACCGTTGTTGGTGAATTACGGCCCGGTCACCGGGTTTTATTATTGTAAGGTCCTTTATCCTTGTCCAATTCGTGCCAAACCGACTTCATTTTGGCGAGTTATAGAGTATTATAGCGTCTGGGATTTTTCGACTCGGCCAAGACTAGATACGGTCAAGATTAACCGGTGATCAGATGACCCAACCCCATGAAACCCGGCCAAAATCAAATTTTGCTCGACAACTCGAAATCCATGCACATTTCCTCGACCACGAAAAGAAATTTTTCTAGGCAAATCAATGATTTCGAACAACTTTCATTCAATGGGTTTTTGCTAAATCGGAAGTACAAGACCACCCGGTGACCAAAGATGACCCAACCCGATGAAAGTTAGCCAAAATCACATCTTGCTCGGTAACTCGAAATCCGTGCACATTTTATGGATCACGAAGGAAAACTTACCGGGTAAATCAATGATTTCGAGCAACTTTCGTTCAATGGGTTTTCGGTAATTCGGAAGTACAGGATCGCCCGGTGACCAAAGATGACACAACGCGGTGAAAGTTAGCCAAAATCGCATTTTGCTCGGTAACTCGAAATCCGTGCACATTTTCTCGATCATGAAAGAAATTTTGCCGTGTAAATCAAGGTTTCCGAGCAGCTTTCATTCAATGGGTTTTTGCTAATTCGGAAGTACAAGACCACCCGGTGACCAATGACGACCCAACCCGATGAAAGTTAGCCAAAATCACATCTTGATCGGTACCTCGAAATCCGTGCACATTTTCTCGATCACGAAAGAAAATTTACCAGGTAAATCAATGATTTCGAGCAACTTTCATTGAATGGGTTTTTGCCGGTTCGAAAGTTAAAGTTTGGTAGTGTGTGTGTACAAGTGTCGAAGCTGCGGTCCCCGAGTAATTACGGACCAAAAGCAAATTTTTTTTATTGAAACATACATTATTCGTGTGCCTTAATTTTGTCGAACGATGACCTGATGACTAGCATTGTTCCCTAGATTTTTTGAACGACGACCTTGAAACTAGCCCTATTGCCTTGAGCTTGTTGCCTTGATTTTTTGAACGATGACCTGAAGACTAGCCTCTTGGAGAACTGGGGAGCTATCCACATTGCCTTGAGGTATATATTGATTACTCGAACTTGTTGCATTAATTTTTCGAACGATGACCTGGTGACAAGCCCTGCTGCCTAGATTTGTCGAACGATGGCCTTGAAAGATTCCTCCCCCAACACGTTGCCTTGTTAACTAGTTCCATGTTGCCTTGATTTGTCCAACACGTTGCCTTGATATGTCGAACGATGTCCTGAAAACTAGCCCCGTTCCCTTTATTTCTTGAACGACGACCTGGAAACTAGCCTCGTTACCTTGATTGCTGGAACACGTTGCCTTGTTATCTCTAACGACGACCCGGAAACTTGCATCGTTGCCCTGAATACTCGAACATGTTGCCTTGAAAACATGCCATGATGACCTCAAAACTAGCCTCGCTGCCTTGATTTCTTGAACGATGACCGGAAAACTAGCCACGGTGCCCTGATTCCCCCCGACGTCGTGCGCATACTAAAAAATATGCATCCTCGGGGAAATCAGTGTCTGTTGCCTTGATTTCTTGAACATGTTGGCTTGATTTTTAGAACGATGACCTGAAAACTAGCCTTGCGGCCTTGAATTCTAGGACATGTTGTCTTGATATCTCAAACGGAAGCCTGATTGCTATCCCCATTGGCTTGATGTACATATAGGGGGACCATGGCGACGAAGCCACCATCGAGCACCGACAAGGCAAGCCCAATGAACCGTGAACGAAGCCCACCCCAACATGTTGTCTTGTTTGCTCGAACGACGACGTGAAAACTAGCCTTGTTGCCTTGATTATTCGAACTTGTTGCTTAGATATATTGAACGATGACCTTGAAACTAGGCATGTTGCCTTTATTGTTGTTGCCTTGATTTTTAGAATGATGACCTGAAAACTAGCCTTGTGGCCTTGGTTTCTAGAACATGATGTCTTGGTATCTCGAATGACGAGCGGAGAACAATGCCTATTGCGTTGATTTTTCGAACGAAGACCTGAAAAGCAAGCCATGTTGCCTTGATATCTCGAACCCGATGGCTTGGTTTTTCGAATGAAGGACTTAAAATTTGCCCCGTTGCCTTGATTTCACTAACGATGCTTCGGTTTAAGTAAAATGTTGGCGGACTTTTTCGGACGACGGCTGAAAGCTGGCGTGTTGCCTTGATCTGACGAACGGTGTCCTAAAATCTTCCCTCGTTGCCATGGCTTTTAAAACATGTTGTCTTGATTTTCTTAAACAACAACCTTAAAACTATCCCCGTTGCCTTGATTTACGGAACGAAGACAAGAAAACTAGCCTTGTTGCCTTGAAACCTCGAACATGTTTCCTTGGTTTTTCGACCGACTAACTGAAAACCAGCACCGTTGCCTAGATTTATGGAACGCCTTTGATTTCTACAACATGTTGTCCGTGTTTCTCGAACGACGACCTGAACGCTTGGATTTTTTATTGAACGACGGCCTGAAAACAAGCCTTGTTGCCTTGATTACTCGAACATGTTGCCTTGAATTATCAAACTACGACCCGAAAACTACCCCCGTAGCCTTTTTATTTCTCGAACGATTCTTTGATTTCTAGAACATGTTGCCTCGTTTTCTCGAAAGACGACCCGAAAGCAAGCCATACGAGGACCTAAAAGCAAGCCATGTGGCCTTTTGATATTTTGAAAACGTTGTCTTTGTTTATCGAATGGCGACCTGAAAAACCGGCCGTGTTGCATTGATTCCTTGAACGATGAGCTTAAAACGAGCCACGTTGCCTTGATAAAGGGCCGAGGAAGCAAGACCTCATCCTACAAAACGATACATGCAAGCCAAAGGATCAAACGAAGAACGCCATGACCCATTAACGACCCCGATCTATATGTTAGTTGGCTAAGGTGCATTCTAAATCCCTTATTATTGATGCATTTGAGGGTATGTCGATAGTAGTTGTAAATTACAGATCCAATAGTGCAGTTTGTATCTTGTACAGAGAAATTCTTTCATTTACGAAACCGAAACAAGCATAAGAAAATTCAACAAAATGAACTCCTTAGAAAAGCACCCATGCATTGGGGTTCGAATACAACCAAACACCGTCGAAGTCACTATACACGATGCATGCCCATATTAAATGAGTATATGTTGCTCTTTGGACATTTTTGACGTCTTATGAGAAAACAAAGTATAATTGGTGGCCCTAGCAAGCGCAAGTCATCGGCTTAGGTTGTTATGTGTTTTTATCGGAGGTTGTGTCACCGTTGTTGGTGAATTACGGCCCGGTCACCGGGTTTTATTATTGTAAGGTCCTTTATCCTTGTCCAATTCGTGCCAAACCGACTTCATTTTGGCGAGTTATAGAGTATTATAGCGTCTGGGATTTTTCGACTCGGCCAAGACTAGATACGGTCAAGATTAACCGGTGATCAGATGACCCAACCCCATGAAACCCGGCCAAAATCAAATTTTGCTCGACAACTCGAAATCCATGCACATTTCCTCGACCACGAAAAGAAATTTTTCTAGGCAAATCAATGATTTCGAACAACTTTCATTCAATGGGTTTTTGCTAAATCGGAAGTACAAGACCACCCTGTGACCAAAGATGACCCAACCCGATGAAAGTTAGCCAAAATCACATCTTGCTCGGTAACTCGAAATCCGTGCACATTTTATGGATCACGAAGGAAAACTTACCAGGTAAATCAATGATTTCGAGCAACTTTCGTTCAATGGGTTTTCGGTAATTCGGAAGTACAGGATCGCCCGGTGACCAAAGATGACACAACGCGGTGAAAGTTAGCCAAAATCGCATTTTGCTCGGTAACTCGAAATCCGTGCACATTTTCTCGATCATGAAAGAAATTTTGCCGTGTAAATCAAGGTTTCCGAGCAGCTTTCATTGAATGGGTTTTTGCTAATTCGGAAGTACAAGACCACCCGGTGACCAATGACGACCCAACCCGATGAAAGTTAGCCAAAATCACATCTTGATCGGTACCTCGAAATCCGTGCACATTTTCTCGATCACGAAAGAAAATTTACCAGGTAAATCAATGATTTCGAGCAACTTTCATTGAATGGGTTTTTGCCAGTTCGAAAGTTAAAGTTCGGTAGTGTGTGTGTACAAGTGTCGAAGCTGCGGTCCCCGGGTAATTACGGACCAAAAGCAAATTTTTTTATTGAAACATACATTATTCGTGTGCCTTAATTTTGTCGAACGATGACCTGATGACTAGCATTGTTCCCTAGATTTTTTGAACGACGACCTTGAAACTAGCCCTATTGCCTTGAGCTTGTTGCCTTGATTTTTTGAACGATGACCTGAAGACTAGCCTCTTGGAGAACTGGGGAGCTATCCACATTGCCTTGAGGTATATATTGATTACTCGAACTTGTTGCATTAATTTTTCGAACGATGACCTGGTGACAAGCCCTGCTGCCTAGATTTGTCGAACGATGGCCTTGAAAGATGCCTCCCCCAACACGTTGCCTTGTTAACTAGTTCCATGTTGCCTTGATTTGTCCAACACGTTGCCTTGATATGTCGAACGATGTCCTGAAAACTAGCCCCGTTCCCTTTATTTCTTGAACGACGACCTGGAAACTAGCCTCGTTACCTTGATTGCTGGAACACGTTGCCTTGTTATCTCTAACGACGACCCGGAAACTTGCATCGTTGCCCTGAATACTCGAACATGTTGCCTTGAAAACATGCCATGATGACCTCAAAACTAGCCTCGCTGCCTTGATTTCTTGAACGATGACCGGAAAACTAGCCACGGTGCCCTGATTCCCCCCGACGTCGTGCGCATACTAAAAAATATGCATCCTCGGGGAAATCAGTGTCTGTTGCCTTGATTTCTTGAACATGTTGGCTTGATTTTTAGAACGATGACCTGAAAACTAGCCTTGCGGCCTTGAATTCTAGGACATGTTGTCTTGATATCTCAAACGGAAGCCTGATTGCTATCCCCATTGGCTTGATGTACATATAGGGGGACCATGGCGACGAAGCCACCATCGAGCACCGACAAGGCAAGCCCAATGAACCGTGAACGAAGCCCACCCCAACATGTTGTCTTGTTTGCTCGAACGACGACGTGAAAACTAGCCTTGTTGCCTTGATTATTCGAACTTGTTGCTTAGATATATTGAACGATGACCTTGAAACTAGGCATGTTGCCTTTATTGTTGTTGCCTTGATTTTTAGAATGATGACCTGAAAACTAGCCTTGTGGCCTTGGTTTCTAGAACATGATGTCTTGGTATCTCGAATGACGAGCGGAGAGCAATGCCCATTGCGTTGATTTTTCGAACGAAGACCTGAAAAGCAAGCCATGTTGCCTTGATATCTCGAACCCGATGGCTTGGTTTTTCGAATGAAGGACTTAAAATTTGCCCCGTTGCCTTGATTTCACTAACGATGCTTCGGTTTAAGTAAAATGTTGGCGGACTTTTTCGGACGACGGCTGAAAGCTGGCGTGTTGCCTTGATCTGACGAACGGTGTCCTAAAATCTTCCCTCGTTGCCATGGCTTTTAAAACATGTTGTCTTGATTTTCTTAAACAACAACCTTAAAACTATCCCCGTTGCCTTGATTTACGGAACGAAGACAAGAAAACTAGCCTTGTTGCCTTGAAACCTCGAACATGTTTCCTTGGTTTTTCGACCGACTAACTGAAAACCAGCACCGTTGCCTAGATTTATGGAACGCCTTTGATTTCTACAACATGTTGTCCGTGTTTCTCGAACGACGACCTGAACGCTTGGATTTTTTATTGAACGACGGCCTGAAAACAAGCCTTGTTGCCTTGATTACTCGAACATGTTGCCTTGAATTATCAAACTACGACCCGAAAACTACCCCCGTAGCCTTTTTATTTCTCGAACGATTCTTTGATTTCTAGAACATGTTGCCTCGTTTTCTCGAAAGACGACCCGAAAGCAAGCCATACGAGGACCTAAAAGCAAGCCATGTGGCCTTTTGATATTTTGAAAACGTTGTCTTTGTTTATCGAATGACGACCTGAAAAACCGGCCGTGTTGCATTGATTCCTTGAACGATGAGCTTAAAACGAGCCACGTTGCCTTGATAAAGGGCCGAGGAAGCAAGACCTCATCCTACAAAACGATACATGCAAGCCAAAGGATCAAACGAAGAACGCCATGACCCATTAACGACCCCGATCTATATGTTAGTTGGCTAAGGTGCATTCTAAATCCCTTATTATTGATGCATTTGAGGGTATGTCGATAGTAGTTGTAAATTACAGATCCAATAGTGCAGTTTGTATCTTGTACGGAGAAATTCTTTCATTTACGAAACCGAAACAAGCATAAGAAAATTCAACAAAATGAACTCCTTAGAAAAGCACCCATGCATTGGGGTTCGAATACAACCAAACATCGTCGAAGTCACTATACACGATGCATGCCCATATTAAATGAGTATATGTTGCTCTTTGGACATTTTTGACGTCTTATGAGAAAACAAAGTATAATTGGTGGCCGTAGAAAGCGCAAGTCATCGGCTTAGGTTGTTATGTGTTTTTATCGGAGGTTGTGTCACCGTTGTTGGTGAATTACGGCCCGGTCACCGGGTTTTATTATTGTAAGGTCCTTTATCCTTGTCCAATTCGTGCCAAACCGACTTCATTTTGGCGAGTTATAGAGTATTATAGCGTCTGGGATTTTTTGACTCGGCCAAGACTAGATACGGTCAAGATTAACCGGTGATCACATGACCCAACCCCATGAAACCCGGCCAAAATCAAATTTTGCTCGACAACTCGAAATCCATGCACATTTCCTCGACCACGAAAAGAAATTTTTCTAGGCAAATCAATGATTTCGAACAACTTTCATTCAATGGGTTTTTGCTAAATCGGAAGTACAAGACCACCCGGTGACCAAAGATGACCCAACCCGATGAAAGTTAGCCAAAATCACATCTTGCTCGGTAACTCGAAATCCGTGCACATTTTATGGATCACGAAGGAAAACTTACCGGGTAAATCAATGATTTCGAGCAACTTTCGTTCAATGGGTTTTCGGTAATTCGGAAGTACAGGATCGCCCGGTGACCAAAGATGACACAACGCGGTGAAAGTTAGCCAAAATCGCATTTTGCTCGGTAACTCGAAATCCGTGCACATTTTCTCGATCATGAAAGAAATTTTGCCGTGTAAATCAAGGTTTCCGAGCAGCTTTCATTCAATGGGTTTTTGCTAATTCGGAAGTACAAGACCACCCGGTGACCAATGACGACCCAACCCGATGAAAGTTAGCCAAAATCACATCTTGATCGGTACCTCGAAATCCGTGCACATTTTCTCGATCACGAAAGAAAATTTACCAGGTAAATCAATGATTTCGAGCAACTTTCATTGAATGGGTTTTTGCCGGTTCGAAAGTTAAAGTTTGGTAGTGTGTGTGTACAAGTGTCGAAGCTGCGGTCCCCGAGTAATTACGGACCAAAAGCAAATTTTTTTTATTGAAACATACATTATTCGTGTGCCTTAATTTTGTCGAACGATGACCTGATGACTAGCATTGTTCCCTAGATTTTTTGAACGACGACCTTGAAACTAGCCCTATTGCCTTGAGCTTGTTGCCTTGATTTTTTGAACGATGACCTGAAGACTAGCCTCTTGGAGAACTGGGGAGCTATCCACATTGCCTTGAGGTATATATTGATTACTCGAACTTGTTGCATTAATTTTTCGAACGATGACCTGGTGACAAGCCCTGCTGCCTAGATTTGTCGAACGATGGCCTTGAAAGATTCCTCCCCCAACACGTTGCCTTGTTAACTAGTTCCATGTTGCCTTGATTTGTCCAACACGTTGCCTTGATATGTCGAACGATGTCCTGAAAACTAGCCCCGTTCCCTTTATTTCTTGAACGACGACCTGGAAACTAGCCTCGTTACCTTGATTGCTGGAACACGTTGCCTTGTTATCTCTAACGACGACCCGGAAACTTGCATCGTTGCCCTGAATACTCGAACATGTTGCCTTGAAAACATGCCATGATGACCTCAAAACTAGCCTCGCTGCCTTGATTTCTTGAACGATGACCGGAAAACTAGCCACGGTGCCCTGATTCCCCCCGACGTCGTGCGCATACTAAAAAATATGCATCCTCGGGGAAATCAGTGTCTGTTGCCTTGATTTCTTGAACATGTTGGCTTGATTTTTAGAACGATGACCTGAAAACTAGCCTTGCGGCCTTGAATTCTAGGACATGTTGTCTTGATATCTCAAACGGAAGCCTGATTGCTATCCCCATTGGCTTGATGTACATATAGGGGGACCATGGCGACGAAGCCACCATCGAGCACCGACAAGGCAAGCCCAATGAACCGTGAACGAAGCCCACCCCAACATGTTGTCTTGTTTGCTCGAACGACGACGTGAAAACTAGCCTTGTTGCCTTGATTATTCGAACTTGTTGCTTAGATATATTGAACGATGACCTTGAAACTAGGCATGTTGCCTTTATTGTTGTTGCCTTGATTTTTAGAATGATGACCTGAAAACTAGCCTTGTGGCCTTGGTTTCTAGAACATGATGTCTTGGTATCTCGAATGACGAGCGGAGAGCAATGCCCATTGCGTTGATTTTTCGAACGAAGACCTGAAAAGCAAGCCATGTTGCCTTGATATCTCGAACCCGATGGCTTGGTTTTTCGAATGAAGGACTTAAAATTTGCCCCGTTGCCTTGATTTCACTAACGATGCTTCGGTTTAAGTAAAATGTTGGCGGACTTTTTCGGACGACGGCTGAAAGCTGGCGTGTTGCCTTGATCTGACGAACGGTGTCCTAAAATCTTCCCTCGTTGCCATGGCTTTTAAAACATGTTGTCTTGATTTTCTTAAACAACAACCTTAAAACTATCCCCGTTGCCTTGATTTACGGAACGAAGACAAGAAAACTAGCCTTGTTGCCTTGAAACCTCGAACATGTTTCCTTGGTTTTTCGACCGACTAACTGAAAACCAGCACCGTTGCCTAGATTTATGGAACGCCTTTGATTTCTACAACATGTTGTCCGTGTTTCTCGAACGACGACCTGAACGCTTGGATTTTTTATTGAACGACGGCCTGAAAACAAGCCTTGTTGCCTTGATTACTCGAACATGTTGCCTTGAATTATCAAACTACGACCCGAAAACTACCCCCGTAGCCTTTTTATTTCTCGAACGATTCTTTGATTTCTAGAACATGTTGCCTCGTTTTCTCGAAAGACGACCCGAAAGCAAGCCATACGAGGACCTAAAAGCAAGCCATGTGGCCTTTTGATATTTTGAAAACGTTGTCTTTGTTTATCGAATGACGACCTGAAAAACCGGCCGTGTTGCATTGATTCCTTGAACGATGAGCTTAAAACGAGCCACGTTGCCTTGATAAAGGGCCGAGGAAGCAAGACCTCATCCTACAAAACGATACATGCAAGCCAAAGGATCAAACGAAGAACGCCATGACCCATTAACGACCCCGATCTATATGTTAGTTGGCTAAGGTGCATTCTAAATCCCTTATTATTGATGCATTTGAGGGTATGTCGATAGTAGTTGTAAATTACAGATCCAATAGTGCAGTTTGTATCTTGTACGGAGAAATTCTTTCATTTACGAAACCGAAACAAGCATAAGAAAATTCAACAAAATGAACTCCTTAGAAAAGCACCCATGCATTGGGGTTCGAATACAACCAAACATCGTCGAAGTCACTATACACGATGCATGCCCATATTAAATGAGTATATGTTGCTCTTTGGACATTTTTGACGTCTTATGAGAAAACAAAGTATAATTGGTGGCCGTAGAAAGCGCAAGTCATCGGCTTAGGTTGTTATGTGTTTTTATCGGAGGTTGTGTCACCGTTGTTGGTGAATTACGGCCCGGTCACCGGGTTTTATTATTGTAAGGTCCTTTATCCTTGTCCAATTCGTGCCAAACCGACTTCATTTTGGCGAGTTATAGAGTATTATAGCGTCTGGGATTTTTTGACTCGGCCAAGACTAGATACGGTCAAGATTAACCGGTGATCACATGACCCAACCCCATGAAACCCGGCCAAAATCAAATTTTGCTCGACAACTCGAAATCCATGCACATTTCCTCGACCACGAAAAGAAATTTTTCTAGGCAAATCAATGATTTCGAACAACTTTCATTCAATGGGTTTTTGCTAAATCGGAAGTACAAGACCACCCGGTGACCAAAGATGACCCAACCCGATGAAAGTTAGCCAAAATCACATCTTGCTCGGTAACTCGAAATCCGTGCACATTTTATGGATCACGAAGGAAAACTTACCGGGTAAATCAATGATTTCGAGCAACTTTCGTTCAATGGGTTTTCGGTAATTCGGAAGTACAGGATCGCCCGGTGACCAAAGATGACACAACGCGGTGAAAGTTAGCCAAAATCGCATTTTGCTCGGTAACTCGAAATCCGTGCACATTTTCTCGATCATGAAAGAAATTTTGCCGTGTAAATCAAGGTTTCCGAGCAGCTTTCATTCAATGGGTTTTTGCTAATTCGGAAGTACAAGACCACCCGGTGACCAATGACGACCCAACCCGATGAAAGTTAGCCAAAATCACATCTTGATCGGTACCTCGAAATCCGTGCACATTTTCTCGATCACGAAAGAAAATTTACCAGGTAAATCAATGATTTCAAGCAACTTTCATTGAATGGGTTTTTGCCGGTTCGAAAGTTAAAGTTTGGTAGTGTGTGTGTACAAGTGTCGAAGCTGCGGTCCCCGAGTAATTTTGGACCAAAAGCAAATTTTTTTTATTGAAACATACATTATTCGTGTGCCTTAATTTTGTCGAACGATGACCTGATGACTAGCATTGTTCCCTAGATTTTTTGAACGACGACCTTGAAACTAGCCCTATTGCCTTGAGCTTGTTGCCTTGATTTTTTGAACGATGACCTGAAGACTAGCCTCTTGGAGAACTGGGGAGCTATCCACATTGCCTTGAGGTATATATTGATTACTCGAACTTGTTGCATTAATTTTTCGAACGATGACCTGGTGACAAGCCCTGCTGCCTAGATTTGTCGAACGATGGCCTTGAAAGATTCCTCCCCCAACACGTTGCCTTGTTAACTAGTTCCATGTTGCCTTGATTTGTCCAACACGTTGCCTTGATATGTCGAACGATGTCCTGAAAACTAGCCCCGTTCCCTTTATTTCTTGAACGACGACCTGGAAACTAGCCTCGTTACCTTGATTGCTGGAACACGTTGCCTTGTTATCTCTAACGACGACCCGGAAACTTGCATCGTTGCCCTGAATACTCGAACATGTTGCCTTGAAAACATGCCATGATGACCTCAAAACTAGCCTCGCTGCCTTGATTTCTTGAACGATGACCGGAAAACTAGCCACGGTGCCCTGATTCCCCCCGACGTCGTGCGCATACTAAAAAATATGCATCCTCGGGGAAATCAGTGTCTGTTGCCTTGATTTCTTGAACATGTTGGCTTGATTTTTAGAACGATGACCTGAAAACTAGCCTTGCGGCCTTGAATTCTAGGACATGTTGTCTTGATATCTCAAACGGAAGCCTGATTGCTATCCCCATTGGCTTGATGTACATATAGGGGGACCATGGCGACGAAGCCACCATCGAGCACCGACAAGGCAAGCCCAATGAACCGTGAACGAAGCCCACCCCAACATGTTGTCTTGTTTGCTCGAACGACGACGTGAAAACTAGCCTTGTTGCCTTGATTATTCGAACTTGTTGCTTAGATATATTGAACGATGACCTTGAAACTAGGCATGTTGCCTTTATTGTTGTTGCCTTGATTTTTAGAATGATGACCTGAAAACTAGCCTTGTGGCCTTGGTTTCTAGAACATGATGTCTTGGTATCTCGAATGACGAGCGGAGAGCAATGCCCATTGCGTTGATTTTTCGAACGAAGACCTGAAAAGCAAGCCATGTTGCCTTGATATCTCGAACCCGATGGCTTGGTTTTTCGAATGAAGGACTTAAAATTTGCCCCGTTGCCTTGATTTCACTAACGATGCTTCGGTTTAAGTAAAATGTTGGCGGACTTTTTCGGACGACGGCTGAAAGCTGGCGTGTTGCCTTGATCTGACGAACGGTGTCCTAAAATCTTCCCTCGTTGCCATGGCTTTTAAAACATGTTGTCTTGATTTTCTTAAACAACAACCTTAAAACTATCCCCGTTGCCTTGATTTACGGAACGAAGACAAGAAAACTAGCCTTGTTGCCTTGAAACCTCGAACATGTTTCCTTGGTTTTTCGACCGACTAACTGAAAACCAGCACCGTTGCCTAGATTTATGGAACGCCTTTGATTTCTACAACATGTTGTCCGTGTTTCTCGAACGACGACCTGAACGCTTGGATTTTTTATTGAACGACGGCCTGAAAACAAGCCTTGTTGCCTTGATTACTCGAACATGTTGCCTTGAATTATCAAACTACGACCCGAAAACTACCCCCGTAGCCTTTTTATTTCTCGAACGATTCTTTGATTTCTAGAACATGTTGCCTCGTTTTCTCGAAAGACGACCCGAAAGCAAGCCATACGAGGACCTAAAAGCAAGCCATGTGGCCTTTTGATATTTTGAAAACGTTGTCTTTGTTTATCGAATGGCGACCTGAAAAACCGGCCGTGTTGCATTGATTCCTTGAACGATGAGCTTAAAACGAGCCACGTTGCCTTGATAAAGGGCCGAGGAAGCAAGACCTCATCCTACAAAACGATACATGCAAGCCAAAGGATCAAACGAAGAACGCCATGACCCATTAACGACCCCGATCTATATGTTAGTTGGCTAAGGTGCATTCTAAATCCCTTATTATTGATGCATTTGAGGGTATGTCGATAGTAGTTGTAAATTACAGATCCAATAGTGCAGTTTGTATCTTGTACAGAGAAATTCTTTCATTTACGAAACCGAAACAAGCATAAGAAAATTCAACAAAATGAACTCCTTAGAAAAGCACCCATGCATTGGGGTTCGAATACAACCAAACACCGTCGAAGTCACTATACACGATGCATGCCCATATTAAATGAGTATATGTTGCTCTTTGGACATTTTTGACGTCTTATGAGAAAACAAAGTATAATTGGTGGCCCTAGCAAGCGCAAGTCATCGGCTTAGGTTGTTATGTGTTTTTATCGGAGGTTGTGTCACCGTTGTTGGTGAATTACGGCCCGGTCACCGGGTTTTATTATTGTAAGGTCCTTTATCCTTGTCCAATTCGTGCCAAACCGACTTCATTTTGGCGAGTTATAGAGTATTATAGCGTCTGGGATTTTTCGACTCGGCCAAGACTAGATACGGTCAAGATTAACCGGTGATCAGATGACCCAACCCCATGAAACCCGGCCAAAATCAAATTTTGCTCGACAACTCGAAATCCATGCACATTTCCTCGACCACGAAAAGAAATTTTTCTAGGAAAATCAATGATTTCGAACAACTTTCATTCAATGGGTTTTTGCTAAATCGGAAGTACAAGACCACCCGGTGACCAAAGATGACCCAACCCGATGAAAGTTAGCCAAAATCACATCTTGCTCGGTAACTCGAAATCCGTGCACATTTTATGGATCACGAAGGAAAACTTACCGGGTAAATCAATGATTTCGAGCAACTTTCGTTCAATGGGTTTTCGGTAATTCGGAAGTACAGGATCGCCCGGTGACCAAAGATGACACAACGCGGTGAAAGTTAGCCAAAATCGCATTTTGCTCGGTAACTCGAAATCCGTACACATTTTCTCGATCATGAAAGAAATTTTGCCGTGTAAATCAAGGTTTCCGAGCAACTTTCATTCAATGGGTTTTTGCTAATTCGGAAGTACAAGACCACCCGGTGACCAATGACGACCCAACCCGATGAAAGTTAGCCAAAATCACATCTTGATCGGTACCTCGAAATCCGTGCACATTTTCTCGATCACGAAAGAAAATTTACCAGGTAAATCAATGATTTCGAGCAACTTTCATTGAATGGGTTTTTGCCGGTTCGAAAGTTAAAGTTCGGTAGTGTGTGTGTACAAGTGTCGAAGCTGCGGTCCCCGGGTAATTACGGACCAAAAGCAAATTTTTTTTATTGAAACATACATTATTCGTGTGCCTTAATTTTGTCGAACGATGACCTGATGACTAGCATTGTTCCCTAGATTTTTTGAACGACGACCTTGAAACTAGCCCTATTGCCTTGAGCTTGTTGCCTTGATTTTTTGAACGATGACCTGAAGACTAGCCTCTTGGAGAACTGGGGAGCTATCCACATTGCCTTGAGGTATATATTGATTACTCGAACTTGTTGCATTAATTTTTCGAACGATGACCTGGTGACAAGCCCTGCTGCCTAGATTTGTCGAACGATGGCCTTGAAAGATGCCTCCCCCAACACGTTGCCTTGTTAACTAGTTCCATGTTGCCTTGATTTGTCCAACACGTTGCCTTGATATGTCGAACGATGTCCTGAAAACTAGCCCCGTTCCCTTTATTTCTTGAACGACGACCTGGAAACTAGCCTCGTTACCTTGATTGCTGGAACACGTTGCCTTGTTATCTCTAACGACGACCCGGAAACTTGCATCGTTGCCCTGAATACTCGAACATGTTGCCTTGAAAACATGCCATGATGACCTCAAAACTAGCCTCGCTGCCTTGATTTCTTGAACGATGACCGGAAAACTAGCCACGGTGCCCTGATTCCCCCCGACGTCGTGCGCATACTAAAAAATATGCATCCTCGGGGAAATCAGTGTCTGTTGCCTTGATTTCTTGAACATGTTGGCTTGATTTTTAGAACGATGACCTGAAAACTAGCCTTGCGGCCTTGAATTCTAGGACATGTTGTCTTGATATCTCAAACGGAAGCCTGATTGCTATCCCCATTGGCTTGATGTACATATAGGGGGACCATGGCGACGAAGCCACCATCGAGCACCGACAAGGCAAGCCCAATGAACCGTGAACGAAGCCCACCCCAACATGTTGTCTTGTTTGCTCGAACGACGACGTGAAAACTAGCCTTGTTGCCTTGATTATTCGAACTTGTTGCTTAGATATATTGAACGATGACCTTGAAACTAGGCATGTTGCCTTTATTGTTGTTGCCTTGATTTTTAGAATGATGACCTGAAAACTAGCCTTGTGGCCTTGGTTTCTAGAACATGATGTCTTGGTATCTCGAATGACGAGCGGAGAGCAATGCCCATTGCGTTGATTTTTCGAACGAAGACCTGAAAAGCAAGCCATGTTGCCTTGATATCTCGAACCCGATGGCTTGGTTTTTCGAATGAAGGACTTAAAATTTGCCCCGTTGCCTTCATTTCACTAACGATGCTTCGGTTTAAGTAAAATGTTGGCAGACTTTTTCGGACGACGGCTGAAAGCTGGCATGTTGCCTTGATCTGACGAACGGTGTCCTAAAATCTTCCCTCGTTGCCATGGCTTTTAAAACATGTTGTCTTGATTTTCTTAAACAACAACCTTAAAACTATCCCCGTTGCCTTGATTTACGGAACGAAGACAAGAAAACTAGCCTTGTTGCCTTGAAACCTCGAACATGTTTCCTTGGTTTTTCGACCGACTAACTGAAAACCAGCACCGTTGCCTAGATTTATGGAACGCCTTTGATTTCTACAACATGTTGTCCGTGTTTCTCGAACGACGACCTGAACGCTTGGATTTTTTATTGAACGACGGCCTGAAAACAAGCCTTGTTGCCTTGATTACTCGAACATGTTGCCTTGAATTATCAAACTACGACCCGAAAACTACCCCCGTAGCCTTTTTATTTCTCGAACGATTCTTTGATTTCTAGAACATGTTGCCTCGTTTTCTCGAAAGACGACCCGAAAGCAAGCCATACGAGGACCTAAAAGCAAGCCATGTGGCCTTTTGATATTTTGAAAACGTTGTCTTTGTTTATCGAATGGCGACCTGAAAAACCGGCCGTGTTGCATTGATTCCTTGAACGATGAGCTTAAAACGAGCCACGTTGCCTTGATAAAGGGCCGAGGAAGCAAGACCTCATCCTACAAAACGATACATGCAAGCCAAAGGATCAAACGAAGAACGCCATGACCCATTAACGACCCCGATCTATATGTTAGTTGGCTAAGGTGCATTCTAAATCCCTTATTATTGATGCATTTGAGGGTATGTCGATAGTAGTTGTAAATTACAGATCCAATAGTGCAGTTTGTATCTTGTACGGAGAAATTCTTTCATTTACGAAACCGAAACAAGCATAAGAAAATTCAACAAAATGAACTCCTTAGAAAAGCACCCATGCATTGGGGTTCGAATACAACCAAACATCGTCGAAGTCACTATACACGATGCATGCCCATATTAAATGAGTATATGTTGCTCTTTGGACATTTTTGACGTCTTATGAGAAAACAAAGTATAATTGGTGGCCCTAGAAAGCGCAAGTCATCGGCTTAGGTTGTTATGTGTTTTTATCGGAGGTTGTGTCACCGTTGTTGGTGAATTACGGCCCGGTCACCGGGTTTTATTATTGTAAGGTCCTTTATCCTTGTCCAATTCGTGCCAAACCGACTTCATTTTGGCGAGTTATAGAGTATTATAGCGTCTGGGATTTTTCGACTCGGCCAAGACTAGATACGGTCAAGATTAACCGGTGATCAGATGACCAACCCCATGAAACCCGGCCAAAATCAAATTTTGCTCGACAACTCGAAATCCATGCACATTTCCTCGACCACGAAAAGAAATTTTTCTAGGCAAATCAATGATTTCGAACAACTTTCATTCAATGGGTTTTTGCTAAATCGGAAGTACAAGACCACCCGGTGACCAAAGATGACCCAACCCGATGAAAGTTAGCCAAAATCACATCTTGCTCGGTAACTCGAAATCCGTGCACATTTTATGGATCACGAAGGAAAACTTACCGGGTAAATCAATGATTTCGAGCAACTTTCGTTCAATGGGTTTTCGGTAATTCGGAAGTACAGGATCGCCCGGTGACCAAAGATGACACAACGCGGTGAAAGTTAGCCAAAATCGCATTTTGCTCGGTAACTCGAAATCCGTGCACATTTTCTCGATCATGAAAGAAATTTTGCCGTGTAAATCAAGGTTTCCGAGCAGCTTTCATTCAATGGGTTTTTGCTAATTCGGAAGTACAAGACCACCCGGTGACCAATGACGACCCAACCCGATGAAAGTTAGCCAAAATCACATCTTGATCGGTACCTCGAAATCCGTGCACATTTTCTCGATCACGAAAGAAAATTTACCAGGTAAATCAATGATTTCGAGCAACTTTCATTGAATGGGTTTTTGCCGGTTCGAAAGTTAAAGTTCGGTAGTGTGTGTGTACAAGTGTCGAAGCTGCGGTCCCCGGGTAATTACGGACCAAAAGCAAATTTTTTTTATTGAAACATACATTATTCGTGTGCCTTAATTTTGTCGAACGATGACCTGATGACTAGCATTGTTCCCTAGATTTTTTGAACGACGACCTTGAAACTAGCCCTATTGCCTTGAGCTTGTTGCCTTGATTTTTTGAACGATGACCTGAAGACTAGCCTCTTGGAGAACTGGGGAGCTATCCACATTGCCTTGAGGTATATATTGATTACTCGAACTTGTTGCATTAATTTTTCGAACGATGACCTGGTGACAAGCCCTGCTGCCTAGATTTGTCGAACGATGGCCTTGAAAGATGCCTCCCCCAACACGTTGCCTTGTTAACTAGTTCCATGTTGCCTTGATTTGTCCAACACGTTGCCTTGATATGTCGAACGATGTCCTGAAAACTAGCCCCGTTCCCTTTATTTCTTGAACGACGACCTGGAAACTAGCCTCGTTACCTTGATTGCTGGAACACGTTGCCTTGTTATCTCTAACGACGACCCGGAAACTTGCATCGTTGCCCTGAATACTCGAACATGTTGCCTTGAAAACATGCCATGATGACCTCAAAACTAGCCTCGCTGCCTTGATTTCTTGAACGATGACCGGAAAACTAGCCACGGTGCCCTGATTCCCCCCGACGTCGTGCGCATACTAAAAAATATGCATCCTCGGGGAAATCAGTGTCTGTTGCCTTGATTTCTTGAACATGTTGGCTTGATTTTTAGAACGATGACCTGAAAACTAGCCTTGCGGCCTTGAATTCTAGGACATGTTGTCTTGATATCTCAAACGGAAGCCTGATTGCTATCCCCATTGGCTTGATGTACATATAGGGGGACCATGGCGACGAAGCCACCATCGAGCACCGACAAGGCAAGCCCAATGAACCGTGAACGAAGCCCACCCCAACATGTTGTCTTGTTTGCTCGAACGACGACGTGAAAACTAGCCTTGTTGCCTTGATTATTCGAACTTGTTGCTTAGATATATTGAACGATGACCTTGAAACTAGGCATGTTGCCTTTATTGTTGTTGCCTTGATTTTTAGAATGATGACCTGAAAACTAGCCTTGTGGCCTTGGTTTCTAGAACATGATGTCTTGGTATCTCGAATGACGAGCGGAGAGCAATGCCCATTGCGTTGATTTTTCGAACGAAGACCTGAAAAGCAAGCCATGTTGCCTTGATATCTCGAACCCGATGGCTTGGTTTTTCGAATGAAGGACTTAAAATTTGCCCCGTTGCCTTCATTTCACTAACGATGCTTCGGTTTAAGTAAAATGTTGGCGGACTTTTTCGGACGACGGCTGAAAGCTGGCGTGTTGCCTTGATCTGACGAACGGTGTCCTAAAATCTTCCCTCGTTGCCATGGCTTTTAAAACATGTTGTCTTGATTTTCTTAAACAACAACCTTAAAACTATCCCCGTTGCCTTGATTTACGGAACGAAGACAAGAAAACTAGCCTTGTTGCCTTGAAACCTCGAACATGTTTCCTTGGTTTTTCGACCGACTAACTGAAAACCAGCACCGTTGCCTAGATTTATGGAACGCCTTTGATTTCTACAACATGTTGTCCGTGTTTCTCGAACGACGACCTGAACGCTTGGATTTTTTATTGAACGACGGCCTGAAAACAAGCCTTGTTGCCTTGATTACTCGAACATGTTGCCTTGAATTATCAAACTACGACCCGAAAACTACCCCCGTAGCCTTTTTATTTCTCGAACGATTCTTTGATTTCTAGAACATGTTGCCTCGTTTTCTCGAAAGACGACCCGAAAGCAAGCCATACGAGGACCTAAAAGCAAGCCATGTGGCCTTTTGATATTTTGAAAACGTTGTCTTTGTTTATCGAATGGCGACCTGAAAAACCGGCCGTGTTGCATTGATTCCTTGAACGATGAGCTTAAAACGAGCCACGTTGCCTTGATAAAGGGCCGAGGAAGCAAGACCTCATCCTACAAAACGATACATGCAAGCCAAAGGATCAAACGAAGAACGCCATGACCCATTAACGACCCCGATCTATATGTTAGTTGGCTAAGGTGCATTCTAAATCCCTTATTATTGATGCATTTGAGGGTATGTCGATAGTAGTTGTAAATTACAGATCCAATAGTGCAGTTTGTATCTTGTACAGAGAAATTCTTTCATTTACGAAACCGAAACAAGCATAAGAAAATTCAACAAAATGAACTCCTTAGAAAAGCACCCATGCATTGGGGTTCGAATACAACCAAACACCGTCGAAGTCACTATACACGATGCATGCCCATATTAAATGAGTATATGTTGCTCTTTGGACATTTTTGACGTCTTATGAGAAAACAAAGTATAATTGGTGGCCCTAGCAAGCGCAAGTCATCGGCTTAGGTTGTTATGTGTTTTTATCGGAGGTTGTGTCACCGTTGTTGGTGAATTACGGCCCGGTGACCGGGTTTTATTATTGTAAGGTCCTTTATCCTTGTCCAATTCGTGCCAAACCGACTTCATTTTGGCGAGTTATAGAGTATTATAGCGTCTGGGATTTTTCGACTCGGCCAAGACTAGATACGGTCAAGATTAACCGGTGATCAGATGACCCAACCCCATGAAACCCGGCCAAAATCAAATTTTGCTCGACAACTCGAAATCCATGCACATTTCCTCGACCACGAAAAGAAATTTTTCTAGGCAAATCAATGATTTCGAACAACTTTCATTCAATGGGTTTTTGCTAAATCGGAAGTACAAGACCACCCGGTGACCAAAGATGACCCAACCCGATGAAAGTTAGCCAAAATCACATCTTGCTCGGTAACTCGAAATCCGTGCACATTTTATGGATCACGAAGGAAAACTTACCGGGTAAATCAATGATTTCGAGCAACTTTCGTTCAATGGGTTTTCGGTAATTCGGAAGTACAGGATCGCCCGGTGACCAAAGATGACACAACGCGGTGAAAGTTAGCCAAAATCGCATTTTGCTCGGTAACTCGAAATCCGTACACATTTTCTCGATCATGAAAGAAATTTTGCCGTGTAAATCAAGGTTTCCGAGCAACTTTCATTCAATGGGTTTTTGCTAATTCGGAAGTACAAGACCACCCGGTGACCAATGACGACCCAACCCGATGAAAGTTAGCCAAAATCACATCTTGATCGGTACCTCGAAATCCGTGCACATTTTCTCGATCACGAAAGAAAATTTACCAGGTAAATCAATGATTTCGAGCAACTTTCATTGAATGGGTTTTTGCCGGTTCGAAAGTTAAAGTTCGGTAGTGTGTGTGTACAAGTGTCGAAGCTGCGGTCCCCGGGTAATTACGGACCAAAAGCAAATTTTTTTTATTGAAACATACATTATTCGTGTGCCTTAATTTTGTCGAACGATGACCTGATGACTAGCATTGTTCCCTAGATTTTTTGAACGACGACCTTGAAACTAGCCCTATTGCCTTGAGCTTGTTGCCTTGATTTTTTGAACGATGACCTGAAGACTAGCCTCTTGGAGAACTGGGGAGCTATCCACATTGCCTTGAGGTATATATTGATTACTCGAACTTGTTGCATTAATTTTTCGAACGATGACCTGGTGACAAGCCCTGCTGCCTAGATTTGTCGAACGATGGCCTTGAAAGATGCCTCCCCCAACACGTTGCCTTGTTAACTAGTTCCATGTTGCCTTGATTTGTCCAACACGTTGCCTTGATATGTCGAACGATGTCCTGAAAACTAGCCCCGTTCCCTTTATTTCTTGAACGACGACCTGGAAACTAGCCTCGTTACCTTGATTGCTGGAACACGTTGCCTTGTTATCTCTAACGACGACCCGGAAACTTGCATCGTTGCCCTGAATACTCGAACATGTTGCCTTGAAAACATGCCATGATGACCTCACAACTAGCCTCGCTGCCTTGATTTCTTGAACGATGACCGGAAAACTAGCCACGGTGCCCTGATTCCCCCCGACGTCGTGCGCATACTAAAAAATATGCATCCTCGGGGAAATCAGTGTCTGTTGCCTTGATTTCTTGAACATGTTGGCTTGATTTTTAGAACGATGACCTGAAAACTAGCCTTGCGGCCTTGAATTCTAGGACATGTTGTCTTGATATCTCAAACGGAAGCCTGATTGCTATCCCCATTGGCTTGATGTACATATAGGGGGACCATGGCGACGAAGCCACCATCGAGCACCGACAAGGCAAGCCCAATGAACCGTGAACGAAGCCCACCCCAACATGTTGTCTTGTTTGCTCGAACGACGACGTGAAAACTAGCCTTGTTGCCTTGATTATTCGAACTTGTTGCTTAGATATATTGAACGATGACCTTGAAACTAGGCATGTTGCCTTTATTGTTGTTGCCTTGATTTTTAGAATGATGACCTGAAAACTAGCCTTGTGGCCTTGGTTTCTAGAACATGATGTCTTGGTATCTCGAATGACGAGCGGAGAGCAATGCCCATTGCGTTGATTTTTCGAACGAAGACCTGAAAAGCAAGCCATGTTGCCTTGATATCTCGAACCCGATGGCTTGGTTTTTCGAATGAAGGACTTAAAATTTGCCCCGTTGCCTTCATTTCACTAACGATGCTTCGGTTTAAGTAAAATGTTGGCGGACTTTTTCGGACGACGGCTGAAAGCTGGCGTGTTGCCTTGATCTGACGAACGGTGTCCTAAAATCTTCCCTCGTTGCCATGGCTTTTAAAACATGTTGTCTTGATTTTCTTAAACAACAACCTTAAAACTATCCCCGTTGCCTTGATTTACGGAACGAAGACAAGAAAACTAGCCTTGTTGCCTTGAAACCTCGAACATGTTTCCTTGGTTTTTCGACCGACTAACTGAAAACCAGCACCGTTGCCTAGATTTATGGAACGCCTTTGATTTCTACAACATGTTGTCCGTGTTTCTCGAACGACGACCTGAACGCTTGGATTTTTTATTGAACGACGGCCTGAAAACAAGCCTTGTTGCCTTGATTACTCGAACATGTTGCCTTGAATTATCAAACTACGACCCGAAAACTACCCCCGTAGCCTTTTTATTTCTCGAACGATTCTTTGATTTCTAGAACATGTTGCCTCGTTTTCTCGAAAGACGACCCGAAAGCAAGCCATACGAGGACCTAAAAGCAAGCCATGTGGCCTTTTGATATTTTGAAAACGTTGTCTTTGTTTATCGAATGGCGACCTGAAAAACCGGCCGTGTTGCATTGATTCCTTGAACGATGAGCTTAAAACGAGCCACGTTGCCTTGATAAAGGGCCGAGGAAGCAAGACCTCATCCTACAAAACGATACATGCAAGCCAAAGGATCAAACGAAGAACGCCATGACCCATTAACGACCCCGATCTATATGTTAGTTGGCTAAGGTGCATTCTAAATCCCTTATTATTGATGCATTTGAGGGTATGTCGATAGTAGTTGTAAATTACAGATCCAATAGTGCAGTTTGTATCTTGTACGGAGAAATTCTTTCATTTACGAAACCGAAACAAGCATAAGAAAATTCAACAAAATGAACTCCTTAGAAAAGCACCCATGCATTGGGGTTCGAATACAACCAAACATCGTCGAAGTCACTATACACGATGCATGCCCATATTAAATGAGTATATGTTGCTCTTTGGACATTTTTGACGTCTTATGAGAAAACAAAGTATAATTGGTGGCCCTAGAAAGCGCAAGTCATCGGCTTAGGTTGTTATGTGTTTTTATCGGAGGTTGTGTCACCGTTGTTGGTGAATTACGGCCCGGTCACCGGGTTTTATTATTGTAAGGTCCTTTATCCTTGTCCAATTCGTGCCAAACCGACTTCATTTTGGCGAGTTATAGAGTATTATAGCGTCTGGGATTTTTCGACTCGGCCAAGACTAGATACGGTCAAGATTAACCGGTGATCAGATGACCAACCCCATGAAACCCGGCCAAAATCAAATTTTGCTCGACAACTCGAAATCCATGCACATTTCCTCGACCACGAAAAGAAATTTTTCTAGGCAAATCAATGATTTCGAACAACTTTCATTCAATGGGTTTTTGCTAAATCGGAAGTACAAGACCACCCGGTGACCAAAGATGACCCAACCCGATGAAAGTTAGCCAAAATCACATCTTGCTCGGTAACTCGAAATCCGTGCACATTTTATGGATCACGAAGGAAAACTTACCGGGTAAATCAATGATTTCGAGCAACTTTCGTTCAATGGGTTTTCGGTAATTCGGAAGTACAGGATCGCCCGGTGACCAAAGATGACACAACGCGGTGAAAGTTAGCCAAAATCGCATTTTGCTCGGTAACTCGAAATCCGTGCACATTTTCTCGATCATGAAAGAAATTTTGCCGTGTAAATCAAGGTTTCCGAGCAGCTTTCATTCAATGGGTTTTTGCTAATTCGGAAGTACAAGACCACCCGGTGACCAATGACGACCCAACCCGATGAAAGTTAGCCAAAATCACATCTTGATCGGTACCTCGAAATCCGTGCACATTTTCTCGATCACGAAAGAAAATTTACCAGGTAAATCAATGATTTCGAGCAACTTTCATTGAATGGGTTTTTGCCGGTTCGAAAGTTAAAGTTCGGTAGTGTGTGTGTACAAGTGTCGAAGCTGCGGTCCCCGGGTAATTACGGACCAAAAGCAAATTTTTTTTATTGAAACATACATTATTCGTGTGCCTTAATTTTGTCGAACGATGACCTGATGACTAGCATTGTTCCCTAGATTTTTTGAACGACGACCTTGAAACTAGCCCTATTGCCTTGAGCTTGTTGCCTTGATTTTTTGAACGATGACCTGAAGACTAGCCTCTTGGAGAACTGGGGAGCTATCCACATTGCCTTGAGGTATATATTGATTACTCGAACTTGTTGCATTAATTTTTCGAACGATGACCTGGTGACAAGCCCTGCTGCCTAGATTTGTCGAACGATGGCCTTGAAAGATGCCTCCCCCAACACGTTGCCTTGTTAACTAGTTCCATGTTGCCTTGATTTGTCCAACACGTTGCCTTGATATGTCGAACGATGTCCTGAAAACTAGCCCCGTTCCCTTTATTTCTTGAACGACGACCTGGAAACTAGCCTCGTTACCTTGATTGCTGGAACACGTTGCCTTGTTATCTCTAACGACGACCCGGAAACTTGCATCGTTGCCCTGAATACTCGAACATGTTGCCTTGAAAACATGCCATGATGACCTCAAAACTAGCCTCGCTGCCTTGATTTCTTGAACGATGACCGGAAAACTAGCCACGGTGCCCTGATTCCCCCCGACGTCGTGCGCATACTAAAAAATATGCATCCTCGGGGAAATCAGTGTCTGTTGCCTTGATTTCTTGAACATGTTGGCTTGATTTTTAGAACGATGACCTGAAAACTAGCCTTGCGGCCTTGAATTCTAGGACATGTTGTCTTGATATCTCAAACGGAAGCCTGATTGCTATCCCCATTGGCTTGATGTACATATAGGGGGACCATGGCGACGAAGCCACCATCGAGCACCGACAAGGCAAGCCCAATGAACCGTGAACGAAGCCCACCCCAACATGTTGTCTTGTTTGCTCGAACGACGACGTGAAAACTAGCCTTGTTGCCTTGATTATTCGAACTTGTTGCTTAGATATATTGAACGATGACCTTGAAACTAGGCATGTTGCCTTTATTGTTGTTGCCTTGATTTTTAGAATGATGACCTGAAAACTAGCCTTGTGGCCTTGGTTTCTAGAACATGATGTCTTGGTATCTCGAATGACGAGCGGAGAGCAATGCCCATTGCGTTGATTTTTCGAACGAAGACCTGAAAAGCAAGCCATGTTGCCTTGATATCTCGAACCCGATGGCTTGGTTTTTCGAATGAAGGACTTAAAATTTGCCCCGTTGCCTTCATTTCACTAACGATGCTTCGGTTTAAGTAAAATGTTGGCGGACTTTTTCGGACGACGGCTGAAAGCTGGCGTGTTGCCTTGATCTGACGAACGGTGTCCTAAAATCTTCCCTCGTTGCCATGGCTTTTAAAACATGTTGTCTTGATTTTCTTAAACAACAACCTTAAAACTATCCCCGTTGCCTTGATTTACGGAACGAAGACAAGAAAACTAGCCTTGTTGCCTTGAAACCTCGAACATGTTTCCTTGGTTTTTCGACCGACTAACTGAAAACCAGCACCGTTGCCTAGATTTATGGAACGCCTTTGATTTCTACAACATGTTGTCCGTGTTTCTCGAACGACGACCTGAACGCTTGGATTTTTTATTGAACGACGGCCTGAAAACAAGCCTTGTTGCCTTGATTACTCGAACATGTTGCCTTGAATTATCAAACTACGACCCGAAAACTACCCCCGTAGCCTTTTTATTTCTCGAACGATTCTTTGATTTCTAGAACATGTTGCCTCGTTTTCTCGAAAGACGACCCGAAAGCAAGCCATACGAGGACCTAAAAGCAAGCCATGTGGCCTTTTGATATTTTGAAAACGTTGTCTTTGTTTATCGAATGGCGACCTGAAAAACCGGCCGTGTTGCATTGATTCCTTGAACGATGAGCTTAAAACGAGCCACGTTGCCTTGATAAAGGGCCGAGGAAGCAAGACCTCATCCTACAAAACGATACATGCAAGCCAAAGGATCAAACGAAGAACGCCATGACCCATTAACGACCCCGATCTATATGTTAGTTGGCTAAGGTGCATTCTAAATCCCTTATTATTGATGCATTTGAGGGTATGTCGATAGTAGTTGTAAATTACAGATCCAATAGTGCAGTTTGTATCTTGTACAGAGAAATTCTTTCATTTACGAAACCGAAACAAGCATAAGAAAATTCAACAAAATGAACTCCTTAGAAAAGCACCCATGCATTGGGGTTCGAATACAACCAAACACCGTCGAAGTCACTATACACGATGCATGCCCATATTAAATGAGTATATGTTGCTCTTTGGACATTTTTGACGTCTTATGAGAAAACAAAGTATAATTGGTGGCCCTAGCAAGCGCAAGTCATCGGCTTAGGTTGTTATGTGTTTTTATCGGAGGTTGTGTCACCGTTGTTGGTGAATTACGGCCCGGTGACCGGGTTTTATTATTGTAAGGTCCTTTATCCTTGTCCAATTCGTGCCAAACCGACTTCATTTTGGCGAGTTATAGAGTATTATAGCGTCTGGGATTTTTCGACTCGGCCAAGACTAGATACGGTCAAGATTAACCGGTGATCAGATGACCCAACCCCATGAAACCCGGCCAAAATCAAATTTTGCTCGACAACTCGAAATCCATGCACATTTCCTCGACCACGAAAAGAAATTTTTCTAGGCAAATCAATGATTTCGAACAACTTTCATTCAATGGGTTTTTGCTAAATCGGAAGTACAAGACCACCCGGTGACCAAAGATGACCCAACCCGATGAAAGTTAGCCAAAATCACATCTTGCTCGGTAACTCGAAATCCGTGCACATTTTATGGATCACGAAGGAAAACTTACCGGGTAAATCAATGATTTCGAGCAACTTTCGTTCAATGGGTTTTCGGTAATTCGGAAGTACAGGATCGCCCGGTGACCAAAGATGACACAACGCGGTGAAAGTTAGCCAAAATCGCATTTTGCTCGGTAACTCGAAATCCGTACACATTTTCTCGATCATGAAAGAAATTTTGCCGTGTAAATCAAGGTTTCCGAGCAACTTTCATTCAATGGGTTTTTGCTAATTCGGAAGTACAAGACCACCCGGTGACCAATGACGACCCAACCCGATGAAAGTTAGCCAAAATCACATCTTGATCGGTACCTCGAAATCCGTGCACATTTTCTCGATCACGAAAGAAAATTTACCAGGTAAATCAATGATTTCGAGCAACTTTCATTGAATGGGTTTTTGCCGGTTCGAAAGTTAAAGTTCGGTAGTGTGTGTGTACAAGTGTCGAAGCTGCGGTCCCCGGGTAATTACGGACCAAAAGCAAATTTTTTTTATTGAAACATACATTATTCGTGTGCCTTAATTTTGTCGAACGATGACCTGATGACTAGCATTGTTCCCTAGATTTTTTGAACGACGACCTTGAAACTAGCCCTATTGCCTTGAGCTTGTTGCCTTGATTTTTTGAACGATGACCTGAAGACTAGCCTCTTGGAGAACTGGGGAGCTATCCACATTGCCTTGAGGTATATATTGATTACTCGAACTTGTTGCATTAATTTTTCGAACGATGACCTGGTGACAAGCCCTGCTGCCTAGATTTGTCGAACGATGGCCTTGAAAGATGCCTCCCCCAACACGTTGCCTTGTTAACTAGTTCCATGTTGCCTTGATTTGTCCAACACGTTGCCTTGATATGTCGAACGATGTCCTGAAAACTAGCCCCGTTCCCTTTATTTCTTGAACGACGACCTGGAAACTAGCCTCGTTACCTTGATTGCTGGAACACGTTGCCTTGTTATCTCTAACGACGACCCGGAAACTTGCATCGTTGCCCTGAATACTCGAACATGTTGCCTTGAAAACATGCCATGATGACCTCACAACTAGCCTCGCTGCCTTGATTTCTTGAACGATGACCGGAAAACTAGCCACGGTGCCCTGATTCCCCCCGACGTCGTGCGCATACTAAAAAATATGCATCCTCGGGGAAATCAGTGTCTGTTGCCTTGATTTCTTGAACATGTTGGCTTGATTTTTAGAACGATGACCTGAAAACTAGCCTTGCGGCCTTGAATTCTAGGACATGTTGTCTTGATATCTCAAACGGAAGCCTGATTGCTATCCCCATTGGCTTGATGTACATATAGGGGGACCATGGCGACGAAGCCACCATCGAGCACCGACAAGGCAAGCCCAATGAACCGTGAACGAAGCCCACCCCAACATGTTGTCTTGTTTGCTCGAACGACGACGTGAAAACTAGCCTTGTTGCCTTGATTATTCGAACTTGTTGCTTAGATATATTGAACGATGACCTTGAAACTAGGCATGTTGCCTTTATTGTTGTTGCCTTGATTTTTAGAATGATGACCTGAAAACTAGCCTTGTGGCCTTGGTTTCTAGAACATGATGTCTTGGTATCTCGAATGACGAGCGGAGAGCAATGCCCATTGCGTTGATTTTTCGAACGAAGACCTGAAAAGCAAGCCATGTTGCCTTGATATCTCGAACCCGATGGCTTGGTTTTTCGAATGAAGGACTTAAAATTTGCCCCGTTGCCTTCATTTCACTAACGATGCTTCGGTTTAAGTAAAATGTTGGCGGACTTTTTCGGACGACGGCTGAAAGCTGGCGTGTTGCCTTGATCTGACGAACGGTGTCCTAAAATCTTCCCTCGTTGCCATGGCTTTTAAAACATGTTGTCTTGATTTTCTTAAACAACAACCTTAAAACTATCCCCGTTGCCTTGATTTACGGAACGAAGACAAGAAAACTAGCCTTGTTGCCTTGAAACCTCGAACATGTTTCCTTGGTTTTTCGACCGACTAACTGAAAACCAGCACCGTTGCCTAGATTTATGGAACGCCTTTGATTTCTACAACATGTTGTCCGTGTTTCTCGAACGACGACCTGAACGCTTGGATTTTTTATTGAACGACGGCCTGAAAACAAGCCTTGTTGCCTTGATTACTCGAACATGTTGCCTTGAATTATCAAACTACGACCCGAAAACTACCCCCGTAGCCTTTTTATTTCTCGAACGATTCTTTGATTTCTAGAACATGTTGCCTCGTTTTCTCGAAAGACGACCCGAAAGCAAGCCATACGAGGACCTAAAAGCAAGCCATGTGGCCTTTTGATATTTTGAAAACGTTGTCTTTGTTTATCGAATGGCGACCTGAAAAACCGGCCGTGTTGCATTGATTCCTTGAACGATGAGCTTAAAACGAGCCACGTTGCCTTGATAAAGGGCCGAGGAAGCAAGACCTCATCCTACAAAACGATACATGCAAGCCAAAGGATCAAACGAAGAACGCCATGACCCATTAACGACCCCGATCTATATGTTAGTTGGCTAAGGTGCATTCTAAATCCCTTATTATTGATGCATTTGAGGGTATGTCGATAGTAGTTGTAAATTACAGATCCAATAGTGCAGTTTGTATCTTGTACGGAGAAATTCTTTCATTTACGAAACCGAAACAAGCATAAGAAAATTCAACAAAATGAACTCCTTAGAAAAGCACCCATGCATTGGGGTTTGAATACAACCAAACATCGTCGAAGTCACTATACACGATGCATGCCCATATTAAATGAGTATATGTTGCTCTTTGGACATTTTTGACGTCTTATGAGAAAACAAAGTATAATTGGTGGCCCTAGAAAGCGCAAGTCATCGGCTTAGGTTGTTATGTGTTTTTATCGGAGGTTGTGTCACCGTTGTTGGTGAATTACGGCCCGGTCACCGGGTTTTATTATTGTAAGGTCCTTTATCCTTGTCCAATTCGTGCCAAACCGACTTCATTTTGGCGAGTTATAGAGTATTATAGCGTCTGGGATTTTTCGACTCGGCCAAGACTAGATACGGTCAAGATTAACCGGTGATCAGATGACCCAACCCCATGAAACCCGGCCAAAATCAAATTTTGCTCGACAACTCGAAATCCATGCACATTTCCTCGACCACGAAAAGAAATTTTTCTAGGCAAATCAATGATTTCGAACAACTTTCATTCAATGGGTTTTTGCTAAATCGGAAGTACAAGACCACCCGGTGACCAAAGATGACCCAACCCGATGAAAGTTAGCCAAAATCACATCTTGCTCGGTAACTCGAAATTCGTGCACATTTTATGGATCACGAAGGAAAACTTACGAGGTAAATCAATGATTTCGAGCAACTTTCGTTCAATGGGTTTTCGGTAATTCGGAAGTACAGGATCGCCCGGTGACCAAAGATGACACAACGCGGTGAAAGTTAGCCAAAATCGCATTTTGCTCGGTAACTCGAAATCCGTGCACATTTTCTCGATCATGAAAGAAATTTTGCCGTGTAAATCAAGGTTTCCGAGCAGCTTTCATTCAATGGGTTTTTGCTAATTCGGAAGTACAAGACCACCCGGTGACTAATGACGACCCAACCCGATGAAAGTTAGCCAAAATCACATCTTGATCGGTACCTCGAAATCCGTGCACATTTTCTCGATCACGAAAGAAAATTTACCAGGTAAATCAATGATTTCGAGCAACTTTCATTGAATGGGTTTTTGCCGGTTCGAAAGTTAAAGTTCGGTAGTGTGTGTGTACAAGTGTCGAAGCTGCGGTCCCCGGGTAATTACGGACCAAAAGCAAATTTTTTTTATTGAAACATACATTATTCGTGTGCCTTAATTTTGTCGAACGATGACCTGATGACTAGCATTGTTCCCTAGATTTTTTGAACGACGACCTTGAAACTAGCCCTATTGCCTTGAGCTTGTTGCCTTGATTTTTTGAACGATGACCTGAAGACTAGCCTCTTGGAGAACTGGGGAGCTATCCACATTGCCTTGAGGTATATATTGATTACTCGAACTTGTTGCATTAATTTTTCGAACGATGACCTGGTGACAAGCCCTGCTGCCTAGATTTGTCGAACGATGGCCTTGAAAGATTCCTCCCCCAACACGTTGCCTTGTTAACTAGTTCCATGTTGCCTTGATTTGTCCAACACGTTGCCTTGATATGTCGAACGATGTCCTGAAAACTAGCCCCGTTCCCTTTATTTCTTGAACGACGACCTGGAAACTAGCCTCGTTACCTTGATTGCTGGAACACGTTGCCTTGTTATCTCTAACGACGACCCGGAAACTTGCATCGTTGCCCTGAATACTCGAACATGTTCCCTTGAAAACATGCCATGATGACCTCAAAACTAGCCTCGTGCCTTGATTTCTTGAACGATGACCGGAAAACTAGCCACGGTGCCCTGATTCCCCCCGACGTCGTGCGCATACTAAAAAATATGCATCCTCGGGGAAATCAGTGTCTGTTGCCTTGATTTCTTGAACATGTTGGCTTGATTTTTAGAACGATGACCTGAAAACTAGCCTTGCGGCCTTGAATTCTAGGACATGTTGTCTTGATATCTCAAACGGAAGCCTGATTGCTATCCCTATTGGCTTGATGTACATATAGGGGGACCATGGCGACGAAGCCACCATCGAGCACCGACAAGGCAAGCCCAATGAACCGTGAACGAAGCCCACCCCAACATGTTGTCTTGTTTGCTCGAACGACGACGTGAAAACTAGCCTTGTTGCCTTGATTATTCGAACTTGTTGCTTAGATATATTGAACGATGACCTTGAAACTAGGCATGTTGCCTTTATTGTTGTTGCCTTGATTTTTAGAATGATGACCTGAAAACTAGCCTTGTGGCCTTGGTTTCTAGAACATGATGTCTTGGTATCTCGAATGACGAGCGGAGAGCAATGCCCATTGCGTTGATTTTTCGAACGAAGACCTGAAAAGCAAGCCATGTTGCCTTGATATCTCGAACCCGATGGCTTGGTTTTTCGAATGAAGGACTTAAAATTTGCCCCGTTGCCTTGATTTCACTAACGATGCTTCGGTTTAAGTAAAATGTTGGCGGACTTTTTCGGACGACAGCTGAAAGCTGGCGTGCTGCCTTGATCTGACGAACGGTGTCCTAAAATCTTCCCTCGTTGCCATGGCTTTTAAAACATGTTGTCTTGATTTTCTTAAACAACAACCTTAAAACTATCCCCGTTGCCTTGATTTACGGAACGAAGACAAGAAAACTAGCCTTGTTGCCTTGAAACCTCGAACATGTTTCCTTGGTTTTTCGACCGACTAACTGAAAACCAGCACCGTTGCCTATATTTATGGAACGCCTTTGATTTCTACAACATGTTGTCCGTGTTTCTCGAACGACGACCTGAACGCTTGGATTTTTTATTGAACGACGGCCTGAAAACAAGCCTTGTTGCCTTGATTACTCGAACATGTTGCCTTGAATTATCAAACTACGACCCGAAAACTACCCCCGTAGCCTTTTTATTTCTCGAACGATTCTTTGATTTCTAGAACATGTTGCCTCGTTTTCTCGAAAGACGACCCGAAAGCAAGCCATACGAGGACCTAAAAGCAAGCCATGTGGCCTTTTGATATTTTGAAAACGTTGTCTTTGTTTATCGAATGGCGACCTGAAAAACCGGCCGTGTTGCATTGATTCCTTGAACGATGAGCTTAAAACGAGCCACGTTGCCTTGATAAAGGGCCGAGGAAGCAAGACCTCATCCTACAAAACGATACATGCAAGCCAAAGGATCAAACGAAGAACGCCATGACCCATTAACGACCCCGATCTATATGTTAGTTGGCTAAGGTGCATTCTAAATCCCTTATTATTGATGCATTTGAGGGTATGTCGATAGTAGTTGTAAATTACAGATCCAATAGTGCAGTTTGTATCTTGTACGGAGAAATTCTTTCATTTACGAAACCGAAACAAGCATAAGAAAATTCAACAAAATGAACTCCTTAGAAAAGCACCCATGCATTGGGGTTCGAATACAACCAAACATCGTCGAAGTCACTATACACGATGCATGCCCATATTAAATGAGTATATGTTGCTCTTTGGACATTTTTGACGTCTTATGAGAAAACAAAGTATAATTGGTGGCCCTAGAAAGCGCAAGTCATCGGCTTAGGTTGTTATGTGTTTTTATCGGAGGTTGTGTCACCGTTGTTGGTGAATTACGGCCCGGTCACCGGGTTTTATTATTGTAAGGTCCTTTATCCTTGTCCAATTCGTGCCAAACCGACTTCATTTTGGCGAGTTATAGAGTATTATAGCGTCTGGGATTTTTCGACTCGGCCAAGACTAGATACGGTCAAGATTAACCGGTGATCAGATGACCCAACCCCATGAAACCCGGCCAAAATCAAATTTTGCTCGACAACTCGAAATCCATGCACATTTCCTCGACCACGAAAAGAAATTTTTCTAGGCAAATCAATGATTTCGAACAACTTTCATTCAATGGGTTTTTGCTAAATCGGAAGTACAAGACCACCCGGTGACCAAAGATGACCCAACCCGATGAAAGTTAGCCAAAATCACATCTTGCTCGGTAACTCGAAATCCGTGCACATTTTATGGATCACGAAGGAAAACTTACCGGGTAAATCAATGATTTCGAGCAACTTTCGTTCAATGGGTTTTCGGTAATTCGGAAGTACAGGATCGCCCGGTGACCAAAGATGACACAACGCGGTGAAAGTTAGCCAAAATCGCATTTTGCTCGGTAACTCGAAATCCGTGCACATTTTCTCGATCATGAAACAAATTTTGCCGTGTAAATCAAGGTTTCCGAGCAGCTTTCATTCAATGGGTTTTTGCTAATTCGGAAGTACAAGACCACCCGGTGACCAATGACGACCCAACCCGATGAAAGTTAGCCAAAATCACATCTTGATCGGTACCTCGAAATCCGTGCACATTTTCTCGATCACGAAAGAAAATTTACCAGGTAAATCAATGATTTCGAGCAACTTTCATTGAATGGGTTTTTGCCGGTTTGAAAGTTAAAGTTCGGTAGTGTGTGTATACAAGTGTCGAAGCTGCGGTCCCCGGGTAATTACGGACCAAAAGCAAATTTTTTTTATTGAAACATACATTATTCGTGTGCCTTAATTTTGTCGAACGATGACCTGATGACTAGCATTGTTCCCTAGATTTTTTGAACGACGACCTTGAAACTAGCCCTATTGCCTTGAGCTTGTTGCCTTGATTTTTTGAACGATGACCTGAAGACTAGCCTCTTGGAGAACTGGGGAGCTATCCACATTGCCTTGAGGTATATATTGATTACTCGAACTTGTTGCATTAATTTTTCGAACGATGACCTGGTGACAAGCCATGCTGCCTAGATTTGTCGAACGATGGCCTTGAAAGATGCCTCCCCCAACACGTTGCCTTGTTAACTAGTTCCATGTTGCCTTGATTTGTCCAACACGTTGCCTTGATATGTCGAACGATGTCCTGAAAACTAGCCCCGTTCCCTTTATTTCTTGAACGACGACCTGGAAACTAGCCTCGTTACCTTGATTGCTGGAACACGTTGCCTTGTTATCTCTAACGACGACCCGGAAACTTGCATCGTTGCCCTGAATACTCGAACATGTTGCCTTGAAAACATGCCATGATGACCTCAAAACTAGCCTCGCTGCCTTGATTTCTTGAACGATGACCGGAAAACTAGCCACGGTGCCCTGATTCCCCCGACGTCGTGCGCATACTAAAAAATATGCATCCTCGGGGAAATCAGTGTCTGTTGCCTTGATTTCTTGAACATGTTGGCTTGATTTTTAGAACGATGACCTGAAAACTAGCCTTGCGGCCTTGAATTCTAGGACATGTTGTCTTGATATCTCAAACGGAAGCCTGATTGCTATCCCCATTGGCTTGATGTACATATAGGGGGACCATGGCGACGAAGCCACCATCGAGCACCGACAAGGCAAGCCCAATGAACCGTGAACGAAGCCCACCCCAACATGTTGCCTTGTTTGCTCGAACGACGACGTGAAAACTAGCCTTGTTGCCTTGATTATTCGAACTTGTTGCTTAGATATATTGAACGATGACCTTGAAACTAGGCATGTTGCCTTTATTGTTGTTGCCTTGATTTTTAGAATGATGACCTGAAAACTAGCCTTGTGGCCTTGGTTTCTAGAACATGATGTCTTGGTATCTCGAATGACGAGCGGAGAGCAATGCCCATTGCCTTGATTTTTCGAACGAAGACCTGAAAAGCAAGCCATGTTGCCTTGATATCTCGAACCCGATGGCTTGGTTTTTCGAATGAAGGACTTAAAATTTGCCCCGTTGCCTTGATTTCACTAACGATGCTTCGGTTTAAGTAAAATGTTGGCGGACTTTTTCGGACGATGGCTGAAAGCTGGCGTGTTGCCTTGATCTGACGAACGGTGTCCTAAAATCTTCCCTCGTTGCCATGGCTTTTAAAACATGTTGTCTTGATTTTCTTAAACAACAACCTTAAAACTATCCCCGTTGCCTTGATTTACGGAACGAAGACAAGAAAACTAGCCTTGTTGCCTTGAAACCTCGAACATGTTTCCTTGGTTTTTCGACCGACTAACTGAAAACCAGCACCGTTGCCTAGATTTATGGAACGCCTTTGATTTCTACAACATGTTGTCCGTGTTTCTCGAACGACGACCTGAACGCTTGGATTTTTTATTGAACGACGGCCTGAAAACAAGCCTTGTTGCCTTGATTACTCGAACATGTTGCCTTGAATTATCAAACTACGACCCGAAAACTACCCCCGTAGCCTTTTTATTTCTCGAACGATTCTTTGATTTCTAGAACATGTTGCCTCGTTTTCTCGAAAGACGACCCGAAAGCAAGCCATACGAGGACCTAAAAGCAAGCCATGTGGCCTTTTGATATTTTGAAAACGTTGTCTTTGTTTATCGAATGGCGACCTGAAAAACCGGCCGTGTTGCATTGATTCCTTGAACGATGAGCTTAAAACGAGCCACGTTGCCTTGATAAAGGGCCGAGGAAGCAAGACCTCATCCTACAAAACGATACATGCAAGCCAAAGGATCAAACGAAGAACGCCATGACCCATTAACGACCTCGATCTATATGTTAGTTGGCTAAGGTGCATTCTAAATCCCTTATTATTGATGCATTTGAGGGTATGTCGATAGTAGTTGTAAATTACAGATCCAATAGTGCAGTTTGTATCTTGTACAGAGAAATTCTTTCATTTACGAAACCGAAACAAGCATAAGAAAATTCAACAAAATGAACTCCTTAGAAAAGCACCCATGCATTGGGGTTCGAATACAACCAAACACCGTCGAAGTCACTATACACGATGCATGCCCATATTAAATGAGTATATGTTGCTCTTTGGACATTTTTGACGTCTTATGAGAAAACAAAGTATAATTGGTGGCCCTAGCAAGCGCAAGTCATCGGCTTAGGTTGTTATGTGTTTTTATCGGAGGTTGTGTCACCGTTGTTGGTGAATTACGGCCCGGTCACCGGGTTTTATTATTGTAAGGTCCTTTATCCTTGTCCAATTCGTGCCAAACCGACTTCATTTTGGCGAGTTATAGAGTATTATAGCGTCTGGGATTTTTCGACTCGGCCAAGACTAGATACGGTCAAGATTAACCGGTGATCAGATGACCCAACCCCATGAAACCCGGCCAAAATCAAATTTTGCTCGACAACTCGAAATCCATGCACATTTCCTCGACCACGAAAAGAAATTTTTCTAGGCAAATCAATGATTTCGAACAACTTTCATTCAATGGGTTTTTGCTAAATCGGAAGTACAAGACCACCCGGTGACCAAAGATGACCCAACCCGATGAAAGTTAGCCAAAATCACATCTTGCTCGGTAACTCGAAATCCGTGCACATTTTATGGATCACGAAGGAAAACTTACCAGGTAAATCAATGATTTCGAGCAACTTTCGTTCAATGGGTTTTCGGTAATTCGGAAGTACAGGATCGACCGGTGACCAAAGATGACACAACGCGGTGAAAGTTAGCCAAAATCGCATTTTGCTCGGTAACTCGAAATCCGTGCACATTTTCTCGATCATGAAAGAAATTTTGCCGTGTAAATCAAGGTTTCCGAGCAGCTTTCATTCAATGGGTTTTTGCTAATTCGGAAGTACAAGACCACCCGGTGACCAATGACGACCCAACCCGATGAAAGTTAGCCAAAATCACATCTTGATCGGTACCTCGAAATCCGTGCACATTTTCTCGATCACGAAAGAAAATTTACCAGGTAAATCAATGATTTCGAGCAACTTTCATTGAATGGGTTTTTGCCGGTTCGCAAGTTAAAGTTCGGTAGTGTGTGTGTACAAGTGTCGAAGCTGCGGTCCCCGGGTAATTACGGACCAAAAGCAAATTTTTTTTATTGAAACATACATTATTCGTGTGCCTTAATTTTGTCGAACGATGACCTGATGACTAGCATTGTTCCCTAGATTTTTTGAACGACGACCTTGAAACTAGCCCTATTGCCTTGAGCTTGTTGCCTTGATTTTTTGAACGATGACCTGAAGACTAGCCTCTTGGAGAACTGGGGAGCTATCCACATTGCCTTGAGGTATATATTGATTACTCGAACTTGTTGCATTAATTTTTCGAACGATGACCTGGTGACAAGCCCTGCTGCCTAGATTTGTCGAACGATGGCCTTGAAAGATGCCTCCCCCAACACGTTGCCTTGTTAACTAGTTCCATGTTGCCTTGATTTGTCCAACACGTTGCCTTGATATGTCGAACGATGTCCTGAAAACTAGCCCCGTTCCCTTTATTTCTTGAACGACGACCTGGAAACTAGCCTCGTTACCTTGATTGCTGGAACACGTTGCCTTGTTATCTCTAACGACGACCCGGAAACTTGCATCGTTGCCCTGAATACTCGAACATGTTGCCTTGAAAACATGCCATGATGACCTCAAAACTAGCCTCGCTGCCTTGATTTCTTGAACGATGACCGGAAAACTAGCCACGGTGCCCTGATTCCCCCGACGTCGTGCGCATACTAAAAAATATGCATCCTCGGGGAAATCAGTGTCTGTTGCCTTGATTTCTTGAACATGTTGGCTTGATTTTTAGAACGATGACCTGAAAACTAGCCTTGCGGCCTTGAATTCTAGGACATGTTGTCTTGATATCTCAAACGGAAGCCTGATTGCTATCCCCATTGGCTTGATGTACATATAGGGGGACCATGGCGACGAAGCCACCATCGAGCACCGACAAGGCAAGCCCAATGAACCGTGAACGAAGCCCACCCCAACATGTTGCCTTGTTTGCTCGAACGACGACGTGAAAACTAGCCTTGTTGCCTTGATTATTCGAACTTGTTGCTTAGATATATTGAACGATGACCTTGAAACTAGGCATGTTGCCTTTATTGTTGTTGCCTTGATTTTTAGAATGATGACCTGAAAACTAGCCTTGTGGCCTTGGTTTCTAGAACATGATGTCTTGGTATCTCGAATGACGAGCGGAGAGCAATGCCCATTGCCTTGATTTTTCGAACGAAGACCTGAAAAGCAAGCCATGTTGCCTTGATATCTCGAACCCGATGGCTTGGTTTTTCGAATGAAGGACTTAAAATTTGCCCCGTTGCCTTGATTTCACTAACGATGCTTCGGTTTAAGTAAAATGTTGGCGGACTTTTTCGGACGATGGCTGAAAGCTGGCGTGTTGCCTTGATCTGACGAACGGTGTCCTAAAATCTTCCCTCGTTGCCATGGCTTTTAAAACATGTTGTCTTGATTTTCTTAAACAACAACCTTAAAACTATCCCCGTTGCCTTGATTTACGGAACGAAGACAAGAAAACTAGCCTTGTTGCCTTGAAACCTCGAACATGTTTCCTTGGTTTTTCGACCGACTAACTGAAAACCAGCACCGTTGCCTAGATTTATGGAACGCCTTTGATTTCTACAACATGTTGTCCGTGTTTCTCGAACGACGACCTGAACGCTTGGATTTTTTATTGAACGACGGCCTGAAAACAAGCCTTGTTGCCTTGATTACTCGAACATGTTGCCTTGAATTATCAAACTACGACCCGAAAACTACCCCCGTAGCCTTTTTATTTCTCGAACGATTCTTTGATTTCTAGAACATGTTGCCTCGTTTTCTCGAAAGACGACCCGAAAGCAAGCCATACGAGGACCTAAAAGCAAGCCATGTGGCCTTTTGATATTTTGAAAACGTTGTCTTTGTTTATCGAATGGCGACCTGAAAAACCGGCCGTGTTGCATTGATTCCTTGAACGATGAGCTTAAAACGAGCCACGTTGCCTTGATAAAGGGCCGAGGAAGCAAGACCTCATCCTACAAAACGATACATGCAAGCCAAAGGATCAAACGAAGAACGCCATGACCCATTAACGACCTCGATCTATATGTTAGTTGGCTAAGGTGCATTCTAAATCCCTTATTATTGATGCATTTGAGGGTATGTCGATAGTAGTTGTAAATTACAGATCCAATAGTGCAGTTTGTATCTTGTACAGAGAAATTCTTTCATTTACGAAACCGAAACAAGCATAAGAAAATTCAACAAAATGAACTCCTTAGAAAAGCACCCATGCATTGGGGTTCGAATACAACCAAACACCGTCGAAGTCACTATACACGATGCATGCCCATATTAAATGAGTATATGTTGCTCTTTGGACATTTTTGACGTCTTATGAGAAAACAAAGTATAATTGGTGGCCCTAGCAAGCGCAAGTCATCGGCTTAGGTTGTTATGTGTTTTTATCGGAGGTTGTGTCACCGTTGTTGGTGAATTACGGCCCGGTCACCGGGTTTTATTATTGTAAGGTCCTTTATCCTTGTCCAATTCGTGCCAAACCGACTTCATTTTGGCGAGTTATAGAGTATTATAGCGTCTGGGATTTTTCGACTCGGCCAAGACTAGATACGGTCAAGATTAACCGGTGATCAGATGACCCAACCCCATGAAACCCGGCCAAAATCAAATTTTGCTCGACAACTCGAAATCCATGCACATTTCCTCGACCACGAAAAGAAATTTTTCTAGGCAAATCAATGATTTCGAACAACTTTCATTCAATGGGTTTTTGCTAAATCGGAAGTACAAGACCACCCGGTGACCAAAGATGACCCAACCCGATGAAAGTTAGCCAAAATCACATCTTGCTCGGTAACTCGAAATCCGTGCACATTTTATGGATCACGAAGGAAAACTTACGAGGTAAATCAATGATTTCGAGCAACTTTCGTTCAATGGGTTTTCGGTAATTCGGAAGTACAGGATCGCCCGGTGACCAAAGATGACACAACGCGGTGAAAGTTAGCCAAAATCGCATTTTGCTCGGTAACTCGAAATCCGTGCACATTTTCTCGATCATGAAAGAAATTTTGCCGTGTAAATCAAGGTTTCCGAGCAGCTTTCATTCAATGGGTTTTTGCTAATTCGGAAGTACAAGACCACCCGGTGACCAATGACGACCCAACCCGATGAAAGTTAGCCAAAATCACATCTTGATCGGTACCTCGAAATCCGTGAAAATTTTCTCGATCACGAAAGAAAATTTACCAGGTAAATCAATGATTTCGAGCAACTTTCATTGAATGGGTTTTTGCCGGTTCGAAAGTTAAAGTTCGGTAGTGTGTGTGTACAAGTGTCGAAGCTGCGGTCCCCGGGTAATTACGGACCAAAAGCAAATTTTTTTTATTGAAACATACATTATTCGTGTGCCTTAATTTTGTCGAACGATGACCTGATGACTAGCATTGTTCCCTAGATTTTTTGAACGACGACCTTGAAACTAGCCCTATTGCCTTGAGCTTGTTGCCTTGATTTTTTGAACGATGACCTGAAGACTAGCCTCTTGGAGAACTGGGGAGCTATCCACATTGCCTTGAGGTATATATTGATTACTCGAACTTGTTGCATTAATTTTTCGAACGATGACCTGGTGACAAGCCCTGCTGCCTAGATTTGTCGAACGATGGCCTTGAAAGATGCCTCCCCCAACACGTTGCCTTGTTAACTAGTTCCATGTTGCCTTGATTTGTCCAACACGTTGCCTTGATATGTCGAACGATGTCCTGAAAACTAGCCCCGTTCCCTTTATTTCTTGAACGACGACCTGGAAACTAGCCTCGTTACCTTGATTGCTGGAACACGTTGCCTTGTTATCTCTAACGACGACCCGGAAACTTGCATCGTTGCCCTGAATACTCGAACATGTTGCCTTGAAAACATGCCATGATGACCTCAAAACTAGCCTCGCTGCCTTGATTTCTTGAACGATGACCGGAAAACTAGCCACGGTGCCCTGATTCCCCCGACGTCGTGCGCATACTAAAAAATATGCATCCTCGGGGAAATCAGTGTCTGTTGCCTTGATTTCTTGAACATGTTGGCTTGATTTTTAGAACGATGACCTGAAAACTAGCCTTGCGGCCTTGAATTCTAGGACATGTTGTCTTGATATCTCAAACGGAAGCCTGATTGCTATCCCCATTGGCTTGATGTACATATAGGGGGACCATGGCGACGAAGCCACCATCGAGCACCGACAAGGCAAGCCCAATGAACCGTGAACGAAGCCCACCCCAACATGTTGCCTTGTTTGCTCGAACGACGACGTGAAAACTAGCCTTGTTGCCTTGATTATTCGAACTTGTTGCTTAGATATATTGAACGATGACCTTGAAACTAGGCATGTTGCCTTTATTGTTGTTGCCTTGATTTTTAGAATGATGACCTGAAAACTAGCCTTGTGGCCTTGGTTTCTAGAACATGATGTCTTGGTATCTCGAATGACGAGCGGAGAGCAATGCCCATTGCCTTGATTTTTCGAACGAAGACCTGAAAAGCAAGCCATGTTGCCTTGATATCTCGAACCCGATGGCTTGGTTTTTCGAATGAAGGACTTAAAATTTGCCCCGTTGCCTTGATTTCACTAACGATGCTTCGGTTTAAGTAAAATGTTGGCGGACTTTTTCGGACGACGGCTGAAAGCTGGCGTGTTGCCTTGATCTGACGAACGGTGTCCTAAAATCTTCCCTCGTTGCCATGGCTTTTAAAACATGTTGTCTTGATTTTCTTAAACAACAACCTTAAAACTATCCCCGTTGCCTTGATTTACGGAACGAAGACAAGAAAACTAGCCTTGTTGCCTTGAAACCTCGAACATGTTTCCTTGGTTTTTCGACCGACTAACTGAAAACCAGCACCGTTGCCTAGATTTATGGAACGCCTTTGATTTCTACAACATGTTGTCCGTGTTTCTCGAACGACGACCTGAACGCTTGGATTTTTTATTGAACGACGGCCTGAAAACAAGCCTTGTTGCCTTGATTACTCGAACATGTTGCCTTGAATTATCAAACTACGACCCGAAAACTACCCCCGTAGCCTTTTTATTTCTCGAACGATTCTTTGATTTCTAGAACATGTTGCCTCGTTTTCTCGAAAGACGACCCGAAAGCAAGCCATACGAGGACCTAAAAGCAAGCCATGTGGCCTTTTGATATTTTGAAAACGTTGTCTTTGTTTATCGAATGGCGACCTGAAAAACCGGCCGTGTTGCATTGATTCCTTGAACGATGAGCTTAAAACGAGCCACGTTGCCTTGATAAAGGGCCGAGGAAGCAAGACCTCATCCTACAAAACGATACATGCAAGCCAAAGGATCAAACGAAGAACGCCATGACCCATTAACGACCTCGATCTATATGTTAGTTGGCTAAGGTGCATTCTAAATCCCTTATTATTGATGCATTTGAGGGTATGTCGATAGTAGTTGTAAATTACAGATCCAATAGTGCAGTTTGTATCTTGTACAGAGAAATTCTTTCATTTACGAAACCGAAACAAGCATAAGAAAATTCAACAAAATGAACTCCTTAGAAAAGCACCCATGCATTGGGGTTCGAATACAACCAAACACCGTCGAAGTCACTATACACGATGCATGCCCATATTAAATGAGTATATGTTGCTCTTTGGACATTTTTGACGTCTTATGAGAAAACAAAGTATAATTGGTGGCCCTAGCAAGCGCAAGTCATCGGCTTAGGTTGTTATGTGTTTTTATCGGAGGTTGTGTCACCGTTGTTGGTGAATTACGGCCCGGTCACCGGGTTTTATTATTGTAAGGTCCTTTATCCTTGTCCAATTCGTGCCAAACCGACTTCATTTTGGCGAGTTATAGAGTATTATAGCGTCTGGGATTTTTCGACTCGGCCAAGACTAGATACGGTCAAGATTAACCGGTGATCAGATGACCCAACCCCATGAAACCCGGCCAAAATCAAATTTTGCTCGACAACTCGAAATCCATGCACATTTCCTCGACCACGAAAAGAAATTTTTCTAGGCAAATCAATGATTTCGAACAACTTTCATTCAATGGGTTTTTGCTAAATCGGAAGTACAAGACCACCCGGTGACCAAAGATGACCCAACCCGATGAAAGTTAGCCAAAATCACATCTTGCTCGGTAACTCGAAATCCGTGCACATTTTATGGATCACGAAGGAAAACTTACCAGGTAAATCAATGATTTCGAGCAACTTTCGTTCAATGGGTTTTCGGTAATTCGGAAGTACAGGATCGACCGGTGACCAAAGATGACACAACGCGGTGAAAGTTAGCCAAAATCGCATTTTGCTCGGTAACTCGAAATCCGTGCACATTTTCTCGATCATGAAAGAAATTTTGCCGTGTAAATCAAGGTTTCCGAGCAGCTTTCATTCAATGGGTTTTTGCTAATTCGGAAGTACAAGACCACCCGGTGACCAATGACGACCCAACCCGATGAAAGTTAGCCAAAATCACATCTTGATCGGTACCTCGAAATCCGTGCACATTTTCTCGATCACGAAAGAAAATTTACCAGGTAAATCAATGATTTCGAGCAACTTTCATTGAATGGGTTTTTGCCGGTTCGCAAGTTAAAGTTCGGTAGTGTGTGTGTACAAGTGTCGAAGCTGCGGTCCCCGGGTAATTACGGACCAAAAGCAAATTTTTTTTATTGAAACATACATTATTCGTGTGCCTTAATTTTGTCGAACGATGACCTGATGACTAGCATTGTTCCCTAGATTTTTTGAACGACGACCTTGAAACTAGCCCTATTGCCTTGAGCTTGTTGCCTTGATTTTTTGAACGATGACCTGAAGACTAGCCTCTTGGAGAACTGGGGAGCTATCCACATTGCCTTGAGGTATATATTGATTACTCGAACTTGTTGCATTAATTTTTCGAACGATGACCTGGTGACAAGCCCTGCTGCCTAGATTTGTCGAACGATGGCCTTGAAAGATGCCTCCCCCAACACGTTGCCTTGTTAACTAGTTCCATGTTGCCTTGATTTGTCCAACACGTTGCCTTGATATGTCGAACGATGTCCTGAAAACTAGCCCCGTTCCCTTTATTTCTTGAACGACGACCTGGAAACTAGCCTCGTTACCTTGATTGCTGGAACACGTTGCCTTGTTATCTCTAACGACGACCCGGAAACTTGCATCGTTGCCCTGAATACTCGAACATGTTGCCTTGAAAACATGCCATGATGACCTCAAAACTAGCCTCGCTGCCTTGATTTCTTGAACGATGACCGGAAAACTAGCCACGGTGCCCTGATTCCCCCGACGTCGTGCGCATACTAAAAAATATGCATCCTCGGGGAAATCAGTGTCTGTTGCCTTGATTTCTTGAACATGTTGGCTTGATTTTTAGAACGATGACCTGAAAACTAGCCTTGCGGCCTTGAATTCTAGGACATGTTGTCTTGATATCTCAAACGGAAGCCTGATTGCTATCCCCATTGGCTTGATGTACATATAGGGGGACCATGGCGACGAAGCCACCATCGAGCACCGACAAGGCAAGCCCAATGAACCGTGAACGAAGCCCACCCCAACATGTTGCCTTGTTTGCTCGAACGACGACGTGAAAACTAGCCTTGTTGCCTTGATTATTCGAACTTGTTGCTTAGATATATTGAACGATGACCTTGAAACTAGGCATGTTGCCTTTATTGTTGTTGCCTTGATTTTTAGAATGATGACCTGAAAACTAGCCTTGTGGCCTTGGTTTCTAGAACATGATGTCTTGGTATCTCGAATGACGAGCGGAGAGCAATGCCCATTGCCTTGATTTTTCGAACGAAGACCTGAAAAGCAAGCCATGTTGCCTTGATATCTCGAACCCGATGGCTTGGTTTTTCGAATGAAGGACTTAAAATTTGCCCCGTTGCCTTGATTTCACTAACGATGCTTCGGTTTAAGTAAAATGTTGGCGGACTTTTTCGGACGATGGCTGAAAGTTGGCGTGTTGCCTTGATCTGACGAACGGTGTCCTAAAATCTTCCCTCGTTGCCATGGCTTTTAAAACATGTTGTCTTGATTTTCTTAAACAACAACCTTAAAACTATCCCCGTTGCCTTGATTTACGGAACGAAGACAAGAAAACTAGCCTTGTTGCCTTGAAACCTCGAACATGTTTCCTTGGTTTTTCGACCGACTAACTGAAAACCAGCACCGTTGCCTAGATTTATGGAACGCCTTTGATTTCTACAACATGTTGTCCGTGTTTCTCGAACGACGACCTGAACGCTTGGATTTTTTATTGAACGACGGCCTGAAAACAAGCCTTGTTGCCTTGATTACTCGAACATGTTGCCTTGAATTATCAAACTACGACCCGAAAACTACCCCCGTAGCCTTTTTATTTCTCGAACGATTCTTTGATTTCTAGAACATGTTGCCTCGTTTTCTCGAAAGACGACCCGAAAGCAAGCCATACGAGGACCTAAAAGCAAGCCATGTGGCCTTTTGATATTTTGAAAACGTTGTCTTTGTTTATCGAATGGCGACCTGAAAAACCGGCCGTGTTGCATTGATTCCTTGAACGATGAGCTTAAAACGAGCCACGTTGCCTTGATAAAGGGCCGAGGAAGCAAGACCTCATCCTACAAAACGATACATGCAAGCCAAAGGATCAAACGAAGAACGCCATGACCCATTAACGACCTCGATCTATATGTTAGTTGGCTAAGGTGCATTCTAAATCCCTTATTATTGATGCATTTGAGGGTATGTCGATAGTAGTTGTAAATTACAGATCCAATAGTGCAGTTTGTATCTTGTACAGAGAAATTCTTTCATTTACGAAACCGAAACAAGCATAAGAAAATTCAACAAAATGAACTCCTTAGAAAAGCACCCATGCATTGGGGTTCGAATACAACCAAACACCGTCGAAGTCACTATACACGATGCATGCCCATATTAAATGAGTATATGTTGCTCTTTGGACATTTTTGACGTCTTATGAGAAAACAAAGTATAATTGGTGGCCCTAGCAAGCGCAAGTCATCGGCTTAGGTTGTTATGTGTTTTTATCGGAGGTTGTGTCACCGTTGTTGGTGAATTACGGCCCGGTCACCGGGTTTTATTATTGTAAGGTCCTTTATCCTTGTCCAATTCGTGCCAAACCGACTTCATTTTGGCGAGTTATAGAGTATTATAGCGTCTGGGATTTTTCGACTCGGCCAAGACTAGATACGGTCAAGATTAACCGGTGATCAGATGACCCAACCCCATGAAACCCGGCCAAAATCAAATTTTGCTCGACAACTCGAAATCCATGCACATTTCCTCGACCACGAAAAGAAATTTTTCTAGGCAAATCAATGATTTCGAACAACTTTCATTCAATGGGTTTTTGCTAAATCGGAAGTACAAGACCACCCGGTGACCAAAGATGACCCAACCCGATGAAAGTTAGCCAAAATCACATCTTGCTCGGTAACTCGAAATCCGTGCACATTTTATGGATCACGAAGGAAAACTTACGAGGTAAATCAATGATTTCGAGCAACTTTCGTTCAATGGGTTTTCGGTAATTCGGAAGTACAGGATCGCCCGGTGACCAAAGATGACACAACGCGGTGAAAGTTAGCCAAAATCGCATTTTGCTCGGTAACTCGAAATCCGTGCACATTTTCTCGATCATGAAAGAAATTTTGCCGTGTAAATCAAGGTTTCCGAGCAGCTTTCATTCAATGGGTTTTTGCTAATTCGGAAGTACAAGACCACCCGGTGACCAATGACGACCCAACCCGATGAAAGTTAGCCAAAATCACATCTTGATCGGTACCTCGAAATCCGTGAAAATTTTCTCGATCACGAAAGAAAATTTACCAGGTAAATCAATGATTTCGAGCAACTTTCATTGAATGGGTTTTTGCCGGTTCGAAAGTTAAAGTTCGGTAGTGTGTGTGTACAAGTGTCGAAGCTGCGGTCCCCGGGTAATTACGGACCAAAAGCAAATTTTTTTTATTGAAACATACATTATTCGTGTGCCTTAATTTTGTCGAACGATGACCTGATGACTAGCATTGTTCCCTAGATTTTTTGAACGACGACCTTGAAACTAGCCCTATTGCCTTGAGCTTGTTGCCTTGATTTTTTGAACGATGACCTGAAGACTAGCCTCTTGGAGAACTGGGGAGCTATCCACATTGCCTTGAGGTATATATTGATTACTCGAACTTGTTGCATTAATTTTTCGAACGATGACCTGGTGACAAGCCCTGCTGCCTAGATTTGTCGAACGATGGCCTTGAAAGATGCCTCCCCCAACACGTTGCCTTGTTAACTAGTTCCATGTTGCCTTGATTTGTCCAACACGTTGCCTTGATATGTCGAACGATGTCCTGAAAACTAGCCCCGTTCCCTTTATTTCTTGAACGACGACCTGGAAACTAGCCTCGTTACCTTGATTGCTGGAACACGTTGCCTTGTTATCTCTAACGACGACCCGGAAACTTGCATCGTTGCCCTGAATACTCGAACATGTTGCCTTGAAAACATGCCATGATGACCTCAAAACTAGCCTCGCTGCCTTGATTTCTTGAACGATGACCGGAAAACTAGCCACGGTGCCCTGATTCCCCCGACGTCGTGCGCATACTAAAAAATATGCATCCTCGGGGAAATCAGTGTCTGTTGCCTTGATTTCTTGAACATGTTGGCTTGATTTTTAGAACGATGACCTGAAAACTAGCCTTGCGGCCTTGAATTCTAGGACATGTTGTCTTGATATCTCAAACGGAAGCCTGATTGCTATCCCCATTGGCTTGATGTACATATAGGGGGACCATGGCGACGAAGCCACCATCGAGCACCGACAAGGCAAGCCCAATGAACCGTGAACGAAGCCCACCCCAACATGTTGCCTTGTTTGCTCGAACGACGACGTGAAAACTAGCCTTGTTGCCTTGATTATTCGAACTTGTTGCTTAGATATATTGAACGATGACCTTGAAACTAGGCATGTTGCCTTTATTGTTGTTGCCTTGATTTTTAGAATGATGACCTGAAAACTAGCCTTGTGGCCTTGGTTTCTAGAACATGATGTCTTGGTATCTCGAATGACGAGCGGAGAGCAATGCCCATTGCCTTGATTTTTCGAACGAAGACCTGAAAAGCAAGCCATGTTGCCTTGATATCTCGAACCCGATGGCTTGGTTTTTCGAATGAAGGACTTAAAATTTGCCCCGTTGCCTTGATTTCACTAACGATGCTTCGGTTTAAGTAAAATGTTGGCGGACTTTTTCGGACGACGGCTGAAAGCTGGCGTGTTGCCTTGATCTGACGAACGGTGTCCTAAAATCTTCCCTCGTTGCCATGGCTTTTAAAACATGTTGTCTTGATTTTCTTAAACAACAACCTTAAAACTATCCCCGTTGCCTTGATTTACGGAACGAAGACAAGAAAACTAGCCTTGTTGCCTTGAAACCTCGAACATGTTTCCTTGGTTTTTCGACCGACTAACTGAAAACCAGCACCGTTGCCTAGATTTATGGAACGCCTTTGATTTCTACAACATGTTGTCCGTGTTTCTCGAACGACGACCTGAACGCTTGGATTTTTTATTGAACGACGGCCTGAAAACAAGCCTTGTTGCCTTGATTACTCGAACATGTTGCCTTGAATTATCAAACTACGACCCGAAAACTACCCCCGTAGCCTTTTTATTTCTCGAACGATTCTTTGATTTCTAGAACATGTTGCCTCGTTTTCTCGAAAGACGACCCGAAAGCAAGCCATACGAGGACCTAAAAGCAAGCCATGTGGCCTTTTGATATTTTGAAAACGTTGTCTTTGTTTATCGAATGGCGACCTGAAAAACCGGCCGTGTTGCATTGATTCCTTGAACGATGAGCTTAAAACGAGCCACGTTGCCTTGATAAAGGGCCGAGGAAGCAAGACCTCATCCTACAAAACGATACATGCAAGCCAAAGGATCAAACGAAGAACGCCATGACCCATTAACGACCTCGATCTATATGTTAGTTGGCTAAGGTGCATTCTAAATCCCTTATTATTGATGCATTTGAGGGTATGTCGATAGTAGTTGTAAATTACAGATCCAATAGTGCAGTTTGTATCTTGTACAGAGAAATTCTTTCATTTACGAAACCGAAACAAGCATAAGAAAATTCAACAAAATGAACTCCTTAGAAAAGCACCCATGCATTGGGGTTCGAATACAACCAAACACCGTCGAAGTCACTATACACGATGCATGCCCATATTAAATGAGTATATGTTGCTCTTTGGACATTTTTGACGTCTTATGAGAAAACAAAGTATAATTGGTGGCCCTAGCAAGCGCAAGTCATCGGCTTAGGTTGTTATGTGTTTTTATCGGAGGTTGTGTCACCGTTGTTGGTGAATTACGGCCCGGTCACCGGGTTTTATTATTGTAAGGTCCTTTATCCTTGTCCAATTCGTGCCAAACCGACTTCATTTTGGCGAGTTATAGAGTATTATAGCGTCTGGGATTTTTCGACTCGGCCAAGACTAGATACGGTCAAGATTAACCGGTGATCAGATGACCCAACCCCATGAAACCCGGCCAAAATCAAATTTTGCTCGACAACTCGAAATCCATGCACATTTCCTCGACCACGAAAAGAAATTTTTCTAGGCAAATCAATGATTTCGAACAACTTTCATTCAATGGGTTTTTGCTAAATCGGAAGTACAAGACCACCCGGTGACCAAAGATGACCCAACCCGATGAAAGTTAGCCAAAATCACATCTTGCTCGGTAACTCGAAATCCGTGCACATTTTATGGATCACGAAGGAAAACTTACCAGGTAAATCAATGATTTCGAGCAACTTTCGTTCAATGGGTTTTCGGTAATTCGGAAGTACAGGATCGCCCGGTGACCAAAGATGACACAACGCGGTGAAAGTTAGCCAAAATCGCATTTTGCTCGGTAACTCGAAATCCGTGCACATTTTCTCGATCATGAAAGAAATTTTGCCGTGTAAATCAAGGTTTCCGAGCAGCTTTCATTCAATGGGTTTTTGCTAATTCGGAAGTACAAGACCACCCGGTGACCAATGACGACCCAACCCGATGAAAGTTAGCCAAAATCACATCTTGATCGGTACCTCGAAATCCGTGAAAATTTTCTCGATCACGAAAGAAAATTTACCAGGTAAATCAATGATTTCGAGCAACTTTCATTGAATGGGTTTTTGCCGGTTCGAAAGTTAAAGTTCGGTAGTGTGTGTGTACAAGTGTCGAAGCTGCGGTCCCCGGGTAATTACGGACCAAAAGCAAATTTTTTTTATTGAAACATACATTATTCGTGTGCCTTAATTTTGTCGAACGATGACCTGATGACTAGCATTGTTCCCTAGATTTTTTGAACGACGACCTTGAAACTAGCCCTATTGCCTTGAGCTTGTTGCCTTGATTTTTTGAACGATGACCTGAAGACTAGCCTCTTGGAGAACTGGGGAGCTATCCACATTGCCTTGAGGTATATATTGATTACTCGAACTTGTTGCATTAATTTTTCGAACGATGACCTGGTGACAAGCCCTGCTGCCTAGATTTGTCGAACGATGGCCTTGAAAGATGCCTCCCCCAACACGTTGCCTTGTTAACTAGTTCCATGTTGCCTTGATTTGTCCAACACGTTGCCTTGATATGTCGAACGATGTCCTGAAAACTAGCCCCGTTCCCTTTATTTCTTGAACGACGACCTGGAAACTAGCCTCGTTACCTTGATTGCTGGAACACGTTGCCTTGTTATCTCTAACGACGACCCGGAAACTTGCATCGTTGCCCTGAATACTCGAACATGTTGCCTTGAAAACATGCCATGATGACCTCAAAACTAGCCTCGCTGCCTTGATTTCTTGAACGATGACCGGAAAACTAGCCACGGTGCCCTGATTCCCCCCGACGTCGTGCGCATACTAAAAAATATGCATCCTCGGGGAAATCAGTGTCTGTTGCCTTGATTTCTTGAACATGTTGGCTTGATTTTTAGAACGATGACCTGAAAACTAGCCTTGCGGCCTTGAATTCTAGGACATGTTGTCTTGATATCTCAAACAGAAGCCTGATTGCTATCCCCATTGGCTTGATGTACATATAGGGGGACCATGGCGACGAAGCCACCATCGAGCACCGACAAGGCAAGCCCAATGAACCGTGAACGAAGCCCACCCCAACATGTTGCCTTGTTTGCTCGAACGACGACGTGAAAACTAGCCTTGTTGCCTTGATTATTCGAACTTGTTGCTTAGATATATTGAACGATGACCTTGAAACTAGGCATGTTGCCTTTATTGTTGTTGCCTTGATTTTTAGAATGATGACCTGAAAACTAGCCTTGTGGCCTTGGTTTCTAGAACATGATGTCTTGGTATCTCGAATGACGAGCGGAGAGCAATGCCCATTGCCTTGATTTTTCGAACGAAGACCTGAAAAGCAAGCCATGTTGCCTTGATATCTCGAACCCGATGGCTTGGTTTTTCGAATGAAGGACTTAAAATTTGCCCCGTTGCCTTGATTTCACTAACGATGCTTCGGTTTAAGTAAAATGTTGGCGGACTTTTTCGGACGACGGCTGAAAGCTGGCGTGTTGCCTTGATCTGACGAACGGTGTCCTAAAATCTTCCCTCGTTGCCATGGCTTTTAAAACATGTTGTCTTGATTTTCTTAAACAACAACCTTAAAACTATCCCCGTTGCCTTGATTTACGGAACGAAGACAAGAAAACTAGCCTTGTTGCCTTGAAACCTCGAACATGTTTCCTTGGTTTTTCGACCGACTAACTGAAAACCAGCACCGTTGCCTATATTTATGGAACGCCTTTGATTTCTACAACATGTTGTCCGTGTTTCTCGAACGACGACCTGAACGCTTGGATTTTTTATTGAACGACGGCCTGAAAACAAGCCTTGTTGCCTTGATTACTCGAACATGTTGCCTTGAATAATCAAACTACGACCCGAAAACTACCCCCGTAGCCTTTTTATTTCTCGAACGATTCTTTGATTTCTAGAACATGTTGCCTCGTTTTCTCGAAAGACGACCCGAAAGCAAGCCATACGAGGACCTAAAAGCAAGCCATGTGGCCTTTTGATATTTTGAAAACGTTGTCTTTGTTTATCGAATGGCGACCTGAAAAACCGGCCGTGTTGCATTGATTCCTTGAACGATGAGCTTAAAACGAGCCACGTTGCCTTGATAAAGGGCCGAGGAAGCAAGACCTCATCCTACAAAACGATACATGCAAGCCAAAGGATCAAACGAAGAACGCCATGACCCATTAACGACCCCGATCTATATGTTAGTTGGCTAAGGTGCATTCTAAATCCCTTATTATTGATGCATTTGAGGGTATGTCGATAGTAGTTGTAAATTACAGATCCAATAGTGCAGTTTGTATCTTGTACAGAGAAATTCTTTCATTTACGAAACCGAAACAAGCATAAGAAAATTCAACAAAATGAACTCCTTAGAAAAGCACCCATGCATTGGGGTTCGAATACAACCAAACACCGTCGAAGTCACTATACACGATCCATGCCCATATTAAATGAGTATATGTTGCTCTTTGGACATTTTTGACGTCTTATGAGAAAACAAAGTATAATTGGTGGCCCTAGCAAGCGCAAGTCATCGGCTTAGGTTGTTATGTGTTTTTATCGGAGGTTGTGTCACCGTTGTTGGTGAATTACGGCCCGGTCACCGGGTTTTATTATTGTAAGGTCCTTTATCCTTGTCCAATTCGTGCCAAACCGACTTCATTTTGGCGAGTTATAGAGTATTATAGCGTCTGGGATTTTTCGACTCGGCCAAGACTAGATACGGTCAAGATTAACCGGTGATCAGATGACCCAACCCCATGAAACCCGGCCAAAATCAAATTTTGCTCGACAACTCGAAATCCATGCACATTTCCTCGACCACGAAAATAAATTTTTCTAGGCAAATCAATGATTTCGAACAACTTTCATTCAATGGGTTTTTGCTAAATCGGAAGTACAAGACCACCCGGTGACCAAAGATGACCCAACCCGATGAAAGTTAGCCAAAATCACATCTTGCTCGGTAACTCGAAATCCGTGCACATTTTATGGATCACGAAGGAAAACTTACCAGGTAAATCAATGATTTCGAGCAACTTTCGTTCAATGGGTTTTCGGTAATTCGGAAGTACAGGATCGACCGGTGACCAAAGATGACACAACGCGGTGAAAGTTAGCCAAAATCGCATTTTGCTCGGTAACTCGAAATCCGTGCACATTTTCTCGATCATGAAAGAAATTTTGCCGTGTAAATCAAGGTTTCCGAGCAGCTTTCATTCAATGGGTTTTTGCTAATTCGGAAGTACAAGACCACCCGGTGACCAATGACGACCCAACCCGATGAAAGTTAGCCAAAATCACATCTTGATCGGTACCTCGAAATCCGTGCACATTTTCTCGATCACGAAAGAAAATTTACCAGGTAAATCAATGATTTCGAGCAACTTTCATTGAATGGGTTTTTGCCGGTTCGCAAGTTAAAGTTCGGTAGTGTGTGTGTACAAGTGTCGAAGCTGCGGTCCCCGGGTAATTACGGACCAAAAGCAAATTTTTTTTATTGAAACATACATTATTCGTGTGCCTTAATTTTGTCGAACGATGACCTGATGACTAGCATTGTTCCCTAGATTTTTTGAACGACGACCTTGAAACTAGCCCTATTGCCTTGAGCATGTTGCCTTGATTTTTTGAACAATGACCTGAAGACTAGCCTCTTGGAGAACTGGGGAGCTATCCACATTGCCTTGAGGTATATATTGATTACTCGAACTTGTTGCATTAATTTTTCGAACGATGACCTGGTGACAAGCCCTGCTGCCTAGATTTGTCGAACGATGGCCTTGAAAGATTCCTCCCCCAACACGTTGCCTTGTTAACTAGTTCCATGTTGCCTTGATTTGTCCAACACGTTGCCTTGATATGTCGAGCGATGTCCTGAAAACTAGCCCCGTTCCCTTTATTTCTTGAACGACGACCTGGAAACTAGCCTCGTTACCTTGATTGCTGGAACACGTTGCCTTGTTATCTCTAACGACGACCCGGAAACTTGCATCGTTGCCCTGAATACTCGAACATGTTGCCTTGAAAACATGCCATGATGACCTCAAAACTAGCCTCGCTGCCTTGATTTCTTGAACGATGACCGGAAAACTAGCCACGGTGCCCTGAGTCCCCCCGACGTCGTGCGCATACTAAAAAATATGCATCCTCGGGGAAATCAGTGTCTGTTGCCTTGATTTCTTGAACATGTTGGCTTGATTTTTAGAACGATGACCTGAAAACTAGCCTTGCGGCCTTGAATTCTAGGACATGTTGTCTTGATATCTCAAACGGAAGCCTGATTGCTATCCCCATTGGCTTGATGTACATATAGGGGGACCATGGCGACGAAGCCACCATCGAGCACCGACAAGGCAAGCCCAATGAACCGTGAACGAAGCCCACCCCAACATGTTGCCTTGTTTGCTCGAACGACGACGTGAAAACTAGCCTTGTTGCCTTGATTATTCGAACTTGTTGCTTAGATATATTGAACGATGACCTTGAAACTAGGCATGTTGCCTTTATTGTTGTTGCCTTGATTTTTAGAATGATGACCTGAAAACTAGCCTTGTGGCCTTGGTTTCTAGAACATGATGTTTTGGTATCTCGAATGACGAGCGGAGAGCAATGCCCATTGCCTTGATTTTTCGAACGAAGACCTGAAAAGCAAGCCATGTTGCCTTGATATCTCGAACCCGATGGCTTGGTTTTTCGAATGAAGGACTTAAAATTTGCCCCGTTGCCTTGATTTCACTAACGATGCTTCGGTTTAAGTAAAATGTTGGCGGACTTTTTCGGACGACGGCTGAAAGCTGGCGTGTTGCCTTGATCTGACGAACGGTGTCCTAAAATCTTCCCTCGTTGCCATGGCTTTTAAAACATGTTGTCTTGATTTTCTTAAACAACAACCTTAAAACTATCCCCGTTGCCTTGATTTACGGAACGAAGACAAGAAAACTAGCCTTGTTGCCTTGAAACCTCGAACATGTTTCCTTGGTTTTTCGACCGACTAACTGAAAACCAGCACCGTTGCCTAGATTTATGAAACGCCTTTGATTTCTACAACATGTTGTCCGTGTTTCTCGAACGACGACCTGAACGCTTGGATTTTTTATTGAACGACGGCCTGAAAACAAGCCTTGTTGCCTTGATTACTCGAACATGTTGCCTTGAATTATCAAACTACGACCCGAAAACTACCCCCGTAGCCTTTTTATTTCTCGAAAGATTCTTTGATTTCCAGAACATGTTGCCTCGTTTTCTCGAAAGACGACCCGAAAGCAAGCCATACGAGGACCTAAAAGCAAGCCATGTGGCCTTTTGATATTTTGAAAACGTTGTCTTTGTTTATCGAATGGCGGCCTGAAAAACCGGCCGTGTTGCATTGATTCCTTGAACGATGAGCTTAAAACGAGCCACGTTGCCTTGATAAAGGGCCGAGGAAGCAAGACCTCATCCTACAAAACGATACATGCAAGCCAAAGGATCAAACGAAGAACGCCATGACCCATTAACGACCCCGATCTATATGTTAGTTGGCTAAGGTGCATTCTAAATCCCTTATTATTGATGCATTTGAGGGTATGTCGATAGTAGTTGTAAATTACAGATCCAATAGTGCAGTTTGTATCTTGTACGGAGAAATTCTTTCATTTACGAAACCGAAACAAGCATAAGAAAATTCAACAAAATGAACTCCTTAGAAAAGCACCCATGCATTGGGGTTCGAATACAACCAAACACCGTCGAAGTCACTATACACGATGCATGCCCATATTAAATGAGTATATGTTGCTCTTTGGACATTTTTGACGTCTTATGAGAAAACAAAGTATAATTGGTGGCCCTAGCAAGCGCAAGTCATCGGCTTAGGTTGTTATGTGTTTTTATCGGAGGTTGTGTCACCGTTGTTGGTGAATTACGGCCCGGTCACCGGGTTTTATTATTGTAAGGTCCTTTATCCTTGTCCAATTCGTGCCAAACCGACTTCATTTTGGCGAGTTATAGAGTATTATAGCGTCTGGGATTTTTCGACTCGGCCAAGACTAGATACGGTCAAGATTAACCGGTGATCAGATGACCCAACCCCATGAAACCCGGCCAAAATCAAATTTTGCTCGACAACTCGAAATCCATGCACATTTCCTCGACCACGAAAATAAATTTTTCTAGGCAAATCAATGATTTCGATCAACTTTCATTCAATGGGTTTTTGCTAAATCGGAAGTACAAGACCACCCGGTGACCAAAGATGACCCAACCCGATGAAAGTTAGCCAAAATCACATCTTGCTCGGTAACTCGAAATCCGTGCACATTTTATGGATCACGAAGGAAAACTTACCGGGTAAATCAATGATTTCGAGCAACTTTCGTTCAATGGGTTTTCGGTAATTCGGAAGTACAGGATCGCCCGGTGACCAAAGATGACACAACGTGGTGAAAGTTAGCCAAAATCGCATTTTGCTCGGTAACTCGAAATCCGTGCACATTTTCTCGATCATGAAAGAAATTTTGCCGTGTAAATCAAGGTTTCCGAGCAACTTTCATTCAATGGGTTTTTGCTAATTCGGAAGTACAAGACCACCCGGTGACCAATGACGACCCAACCCGATGAAAGTTAGCCAAAATCACATCTTGATCGGTACCTCGAAATCCGTGCACATTTTCTCGATCACGAAAGAAAATTTACCAGGTAAATGAATGATTTCGAGCAACTTTCATTGAATGGGTTTTTGCCAGTTCGAAAGTTAAAGTTCGGTAGTGTGTGTGTACAAGTGTCGAAGCTGCGGTCCCCGGGTAATTACGGACCAAAAGCAAATTTTTTTTATTGAAACATACATTATTCGTGTGCCTTAATTTTGTCGAACGATGACCTGATGACTAGCATTGTTCCCTAGATTTTTTGAACGACGACCTTGAAACTAGCCCTATTGCCTTGAGCTTGTTGCCTTGATTTTTTGAACGATGACCTGAAGACTAGCCTCTTGGAGAACTGGGGAGCTATCCACATTGCCTTGAGGTATATATTGATTACTCGAACTTGTTGCATTAATTTTTCGAACGATGACCTGGTGACAAGCCCTGCTGCCTAGATTTGTCGAACGATGGCCTTGAAAGATGCCTCCCCCAACACGTTGCCTTGTTAACTAGTTCCATGTTGCCTTGATTTGTCCAACACGTTGCCTTGATATGTCGAACGATGTCTTGAAAACTAGCCCCGTTCCCTTTATTTCTTGAACGACGACCTGGAAACTAGCCTCGTTACCTTGATTGCTGGAACACGTTGCCTTGTTATCTCTAACGACGACCCGGAAACTTGCATCGTTGCCCTGAATACTCGAACATGTTGCCTTGAAAACATGCCATGATGACCTCAAAACTAGCCTCGCTGCCTTGATTTCTTGAACGATGACCGGAAAACTAGCCACGGTGCCCTGATTCCCCCCGACGTCGTGCGCATACTAAAAAATATGCATCCTCGGGGAAATCAGTGTCTGTTGCCTTGATTTCTTGAACATGTTGGCTTGATTTTTAGAACGATGACCTGAAAACTAGCCTTGCGGCCTTGAATTCTAGGACATGTTGTCTTGATATCTCAAACGGAAGCCTGATTGCTATCCCCATTGGCTTGATGTACATATAGGGGGACCATGGCGACGAAGCCACCATCGAGCACCGACAAGGCAAGCCCAATGAACCGTGAACGAAGCCCACCCCAACATGTTGCCTTGTTTGCTCGAACGACGACGTGAAAACTAGCCTTGTTGCCTTGATTATTCGAACTTGTTTCTTAGATATATTGAACGATGACCTTGAAACTAGGCATGTTGCCTTTATTGTTGTTGCCTTGATTTTTAGAATGATGACCTGAAAACTAGCCTTGTGGCCTTGGTTTCTAGAACATGATGTTTTGGTATCTCGAATGACGAGCGGAGAGCAATGCCCATTGCCTTGATTTTTCGAACGAAGACCTGAAAAGCAAGCCATGTTGCCTTGATATCTCGAACCCGATGGCTTGGTTTTTCGAATGAAGGACTTAAAATTTGCCCCGTTGCCTTGATTTCACTAACGATGCTTCGGTTTAAGTAAAATGTTGGCGGACTTTTTCGGACGACGGCTGAAAGCTGGCGTGTTGCCTTGATCTGACGAACGGTGTCCTAAAATCTTCCCTCATTGCCATGGCTTTTAAAACATGTTGTCTTGATTTTCTTAAACAACAACCTTAAAACTATCCCCGTTGCCTTGATTTACGGAACGAAGACAAGAAAACTAGCCTTGTTGCCTTGAAACCTCGAACATGTTTCCTTGGTTTTTCGACCGACTAACTGAAAACCAGCACCGTTGCCTAGATTTATGGAACGCCTTTGATTTCTACAACATGTTGTCCGTGTTTCTCGAACGACGACCTGAACGCTTGGATTTTTTATTGAACGACGGCTTGAAAACAAGCCTTGTTGCCTTGATTACTCGAACATGTTGCCTTGAATTATCAAACTACGACCCGAAAAGTACCCCCGTAGCCTTTTTATTTCTCGAACGATTCTTTGATTTCCAGAACATGTTGCCTCGTTTTCTCGAAAGACGACCCGAAAGCAAGCCATACGAGGACCTAAAAGCAAGCCATGTGGCCTTTTGATATTTTGAAAACGTTGTCTTTGTTTATCGAATGGCGGCCTGAAAAACCGGCCGTGTTGCATTGATTCCTTGAACGATGAGCTTAAAACGAGCCACGTTGCCTTGATAAAGGGCCGAGGAAGCAAGACCTCATCCTACAAAACGATACATGCAAGCCAAAGGATCAAACGAAGAACGCCATGACCCATTAACGACCCCGATCTATATGTTAGTTGGCTAAGGTGCATTCTAAATCCCTTATTATTGATGCATTTGAGGGTATGTCGATAGTAGTTGTAAATTACAGATCCAATAGTGCAGTTTGTATCTTGTACGGAGAAATTCTTTCATTTACGAAACCGAAACAAGCATAAGAAAATTCAACAAAATGAACTCCTTAGAAAAGCACCCATGCATTGGGGTTCGAATACAACCAAACACCGTCGAAGTCACTATACACGATGCATGCCCATATTAAATGAGTATATGTTGCTCTTTGGACATTTTTGACGTCTTATGAGAAAACAAAGTATAATTGGTGGCCCTAGCAAGCGCAAGTCATCGGCTTAGGTTGTTATGTGTTTTTATCGGAGGTTGTGTCACCGTTGTTGGTGAATTACGGCCCGGTCACCGGGTTTTATTATTGTAAGGTCCTTTATCCTTGTCCAATTCGTGCCAAACCGACTTCATTTTGGCGAGTTATAGAGTATTATAGCGTCTGGGATTTCGAGCAACTTTCGTTCAATGGGTTTTCGGTAATTCGGAAGTACAGGATCGCCCGGTGACCAAAGATGACACAACGCGGTGAAAGTTAGCCAAAATCGCATTTTGCTCGGTAACTCGAAATCCGTGCACATTTTCTCGATCATGAAAGAAATTTTGCCGTGTAAATCAAGGTTTCCGAGCAACTTTCATTCAATGGGTTTTTGCTAATTCGGAAGTACAAGACCACCCGGTGACCAATGACGACCCAACCCGATGAAAGTTAGCCAAAATCACATCTTGATCGGTACCTCGAAATCCGTGCACATTTTCTCGATCACGAAAGAAAATTTACCAGGTAAATCAATGATTTCGAGCAACTTTCATTGAATGGGTTTTTGCCAGTTCGAAAGTTAAAGTTCGGTAGTGTGTGTGTACAAGTGTCGAAGCTGCGGTCCCCGGGTAATTACGGACCAAAAGCAAATTTTTTTTATTGAAACATACATTATTCGTGTGCCTTAATTTTGTCGAACGATGACCTGATGACTAGCATTGTTCCCTAGATTTTTTGAACGACGACCTTGAAACTAGCCCTATTGCCTTGAGCTTGTTGCCTTGATTTTTTGAACGATGACCTGAAGACTAGCCTCTTGGAGAACTGGGGAGCTATCCACATTGCCTTGAGGTATATATTGATTACTCGAACTTGTTGCATTAATTTTTCGAACGATGACCTGGTGACAAGCCCTGCTGCCTAGATTTTTCGAACGATGGCCTTGAAAGATGCCTCCCCCAACACGTTGCCTTGTTAACTAGTTCCATGTTGCCTTGATTTGTCCAACACGTTGCCTTGATATGTCGAACGATGTCTTGAAAACTAGCCCCGTTCCCTTTATTTCTTGAACGACGACCTGGAAACTAGCCTCGTTACCTTGATTGCTGGAACACGTTGCCTTGTTATCTCTAACGACGACCCGGAAACTTGCATCGTTGCCCTGAATACTCGAACATGTTGCCTTGAAAACATGCCATGATGACCTCAAAACTAGCCTCGCTGCCTTGATTTCTTGAACGATGACCGGAAAACTAGCCACGGTGCCCTGATTCCCCCCGACGTCGTGCGCATACTAAAAAATATGCATCCTCGGGGAAATCAGTGTCTGTTGCCTTGATTTCTTGAACATGTTGGCTTGATTTTTAGAACGATGACCTGAAAACTAGCCTTGCGGCCTTGAATTCTAGGACATGTTGTCTTGATATCTCAAACGGAAGCCTGATTGCTATCCCCATTGGCTTGATGTACATATAGGGGGACCATGGCGACGAAGCCACCATCGAGCACCGACAAGGCAAGCCCAATGAACCGTGAACGAAGCCCACCCCAACATGTTGCCTTGTTTGCTCGAACGACGACGTGAAAACTAGCCTTGTTGCCTTGATTATTCGAACTTGTTGCTTAGATATATTGAACGATGACCTTGAAACTAGGCATGTTGCCTTTATTGTTGTTGCCTTGATTTTTAGAATGATGACCTGAAAACTAGCCTTGTGGCCTTGGTTTCTAGAACATGATGTTTTGGTATCTCGAATGACGAGCGGAGAGCAATGCCCATTGCCTTGATTTTTCGAACGAAGACCTGAAAAGCAAGCCATGTTGCCTTGATATCTCGAACCCGATGGCTTGGTTTTTCGAATGAAGGACTTAAAATTTGCCCCGTTGCCTTGATTTCACTAACGATGCTTCGGTTTAAGTAAAATGTTGGCGGACTTTTTCGGACGACGGCTGAAAGCTGGCGTGTTGCCTTGATCTGACGAACGGTGTCCTAAAATCTTCCCTCGTTGCCATGGCTTTTAAAACATGTTGTCTTGATTTTCTTAAACAACAACCTTAAAACTATCCCCGTTGCCTTGATTTACGGAACGAAGACAAGAAAACTAGCCTTGTTGCCTTGAAACCTCGAACATGTTTCCTTGGTTTTTCGACCGACTAACTGAAAACCAGCACCGTTGCCTAGATTTATGGAACGCCTTTGATTTCTACAACATGTTGTCCGTGTTTCTCGAACGACGACCTGAACGCTTGGATTTTTTATTGAACGACGGCTTGAAAACAAGCCTTGTTGCCTTGATTACTCGAACATGTTGCCTTGAATTATCAAACTACGACCCGAAAACTACCCCCGTAGCCTTTTTATTTCTCGAACGATTCTTTGATTTCCAGAACATGTTGCCTCGTTTTCTCGAAAGACGACCCGAAAGCAAGCCATACGAGGACCTAAAAGCAAGCCATGTGGCCTTTTGATATTTTGAAAACGTTGTCTTTGTTTATCGAATGGCGGCCTGAAAAACCGGCCGTGTTGCATTGATTCCTTGAACGATGAGCTTAAAATGAGCCACGTTGCCTTGATAAAGGGCCGAGGAAGCAAGACCTCATCCTACAAAACGATACATGCAAGCCAAAGGATCAAACGAAGAACGCCATGACCCATTAACGACCCCGATCTATATGTTAGTTGGCTAAGGTGCATTCTAAATCCCTTATTATTGATGCATTTGAGGGTATGTCGATAGTAGTTGTAAATTACAGATCCAATAGTGCAGTTTGTATCTTGTACGGAGAAATTCTTTCATTTACGAAACCGAAACAAGCATAAGAAAATTCAACAAAATGAACTCCTTAGAAAAGCACCCATGCATTGGGGTTCGAATACAACCAAACACCGTCGAAGTCACTATACACGATGCATGCCCATATTAAATGAGTATATGTTGCTCTTTGGACATTTTTGACGTCTTATGAGAAAACAAAGTATAATTGGTGGCCCTAGCAAGCGCAAGTCATCGGCTTAGGTTGTTATGTGTTTTTATCGGAGGTTGTGTCACCGTTGTTGGTGAATTACGGCCCGGTCACCGGGTTTTATTATTGTAAGGTCCTTTATCCTTGTCCAATTCGTGCCAAACCGACTTCATTTTGGCGAGTTATAGAGTATTATAGCGTCTGGGATTTTTCGACTCGGCCAAGACTAGATACGGTCAAGATTAACCGGTGATCAGATGACCCAACCCCATGAAACCCGGCCAAAATCAAATTTTGCTCGACAACTCGAAATCCATGCACATTTCCTCGACCACGAAAAGAAATTTTTCTAGGCAAATCAATGATTTCGAACAACTTTCATTCAATGGGTTTTTGCTAAATCGGAAGTACAAGACCACCCGGTGACCAAAGATGACCCAACCCGATGAAAGTTAGCCAAAATCACATCTTGCTCGGTAACTCGAAATCCGTGCACATTTTATGGATCACGAAGGAAAACTTACCGGGTAAATCAATGATTTCGAGCAACTTTCGTTCAATGGGTTTTCGGTAATTCGGAAGTACAGGATCGCCCGGTGACCAAAGATGACACAACGCGGTGAAAGTTAGCCAAAATCGCATTTTGCTCGGTAACTCGAAATCCGTGCACATTTTCTCGATCATGAAAGAAATTTTGCCGTGTAAATCAAGGTTTCCGAGCAACTTTCATTCAATGGGTTTTTGCTAATTCGGAAGTACAAGACCACCCGGTGACCAATGACGACCCAACCCGATGAAAGTTAGCCAAAATCACATCTTGATCGGTACCTCGAAATCCGTGCACATTTTCTCGATCACGAAAGAAAATTTACCAGGTAAATCAATGATTTCGAGCAACTTTCATTGAATGGGTTTTTGCCAGTTCGAAATTTAAAGTTCGGTAGTGTGTGTGTACAAGTGTCGAAGCTGCGGTCCCCGGGTAATTACGGACCAAAAGCAAATTTTTTTTATTGAAACATACATTATTCGTGTGCCTTAATTTTGTCGAACGATGACCTGATGACTAGCATTGTTCCCTAGATTTTTTGAACGACGACCTTGAAACTAGCCCTATTGCCTTGAGCTTGTTGCCTTGATTTTTTGAACGATGACCTGAAGACTAGCCTCTTGGAGAACTGGGGAGCTATCCACATTGCCTTGAGGTATATATTGATTACTCGAACTTGTTGCATTAATTTTTCGAACGATGACCTGGTGACAAGCCCTGCTGCCTAGATTTGTCGAACGATGGCCTTGAAAGATGCCTCCCCCAACACGTTGCCTTGTTAACTAGTTCCATGTTGCCTTGATTTGTCCAACACGTTGCCTTGATATGTCGAACGATGTCTTGAAAACTAGCCCCGTTCCCTTTATTTCTTGAACGACGACCAGGAAACTAGCCTCGTTACCTTGATTGCTGGAACACGTTGCCTTGTTATCTCTAACGACGACCCGGAAACTTGCATCGTTGCCCTGAATACTCGAACATGTTGCCTTGAAAACATGCCATGATGACCTCAAAACTAGCCTCGCTGCCTTGATTTCTTGAACGATGACCGGAAAACTAGCCACGGTGCCCTGATTCCCCCCGACGTCGTGCGCATACTAAAAACTATGCATCCTCGGGGAAATCACTGTCTGTTGCCTTGATTTCTTGAACATGTTGGCTTGATTTTTAGAACGATGACCTGAAAACTAGCCTTGCGGCCTTGAATTCTAGGACATGTTGTCTTGATATCTCAAACGGAAGCCTGATTGCTATCCCCATTGGCTTGATGTACATATAGGGGGACCATGGCGACGAAGCCACCATCGAGCACCGACAAGGCAAGCCCAATGAACCGTGAACGAAGCCCACCCCAACATGTTGCCTTGTTTGCTCGAACGACGACGTGAAAACTAGCCTTGTTGCCTTGATTATTCGAACTTGTTGCTTAGATATATTGAACGATGACCTTGAAACTAGGCATGTTGCCTTTATTGTTGTTGCCTTGATTTTTAGAATGATGACCTGAAAACTAGCCTTGTGGCCTTGGTTTCTAGAACATGATGTTTTGGTATCTCGAATGACGAGCGGAGAGCAATGCCCATTGCCTTGATTTTTCGAACGAAGACCTGAAAAGCAAGCCATGTTGCCTTGATATCTCGAACCCGATGGCTTGGTTTTTCGAATGAAGGACTTAAAATTTGCCCCGTTGCCTTGATTTCACTAACGATGCTTCGGTTTAAGTAAAATGTTGGCGGACTTTTTCGGACGACGGCTGAAAGCTGGCGTGTTGCCTTGATCTGACGAACGGTGTCCTAAAATCTTCCCTCGTTGCCATGGCTTTTAAAACATGTTGTCTTGATTTTCTTAAACAACAACCTTAAAACTATCCCCGTTGCCTTGATTTACGGAACGAAGACAAGAAAACTAGCCTTGTTGCCTTGAAACCTCGAACATGTTTCCTTGGTTTTTCGACCGACTAACTGAAAACCAGCACCGTTGCCTAGATTTATGGAACGCCTTTGATTTCTACAACATGTTGTCCGTGTTTCTCGAACGACGACCTGAACGCTTGGATTTTTTATTGAACGACGGCCTGAAAACAAGCCTTGTTGCCTTGATTACTCGAACATGTTGCCTTGAATTATCAAACTACGACCCGAAAAGTACCCCCGTAGCCTTTTTATTTCTCGAACGATTCTTTGATTTCTAGAACATGTTGCCTCGTTTTCTCGAAAGACGACCCGAAAGCAAGCCATACGAGGACCTAAAAGCAAGCCATGTGGCCTTTTGATATTTTGAAAACGTTGTCTTTGTTTATCGAATGGCGACCTGAAAAACCGGCCGTGTTGCATTGATTCCTTGAACGATGAGCTTAAAACGAGCCACGTTGCCTTGATAAAGGGCCGAGGAAGCAAGACCTCATCCTACAAAACGATACATGCAAGCCAAAGGATCAAACGAAGAACGCCATGACCCATTAACGACCCCGATCTATATGTTAGTTGGCTAAGGTGCATTCTAAATCCCTTATTATTGATGCATTTGAGGGTATGTCGATAGTAGTTGTAAATTACAGATCCAATAGTGCAGTTTGTATCTTGTACGGAGAAATTCTTTCATTTACGAAACCGAAACAAGCATAAGAAAATTCAACAAAATGAACTCCTTAGAAAAGCACCCATGCATTGGGGTTCGAATACAACCAAACACCGTCGAAGTCACTATACACGATGCATGCCCATATTAAATGAGTATATGTTGCTCTTTGGACATTTTTGACGTCTTATGAGAAAACAAAGTATAATTGGTGGCCCTAGCAAGCGCAAGTCATCGGCTTAGGTTGTTATGTGTTTTTATCGGAGGTTGTGTCACCGTTGTTGGTGAATTACGGCCCGGTCACCGGGTTTTATTATTGTAAGGTCCTTTATCCTTGTCCAATTCGTGCCAAACCGACTTCATTTTGGCGAGTTATAGAGTATTATAGCGTCTGGGATTTTTCGACTCGGCCAAGACTAGATACGGTCAAGATTAACCGGTGATCAGATGACCCAACCCCATGAAACCCGGCCAAAATCAAATTTTGCTCGACAACTCGAAATCCATGCACATTTCCTCGACCACGAAAATAAATTTTTCTAGGCAAATCAATGATTTCGAACAACTTTCATTCAATGGGTTTTTGCTAAATCGGAAGTACAAGACCACCCGGTGACCAAAGATGACCCAACCCGATGAAAGTTAGCCAAAATCACATCTTGCTCGGTAACTCGAAATCCGTGCACATTTTATGGATCACGAAGGAAAACTTACCAGGTAAATCAATGATTTCGAGCAACTTTCGTTCAATGGGTTTTCGGTAATTCGGAAGTACAGGATCGCCCGGTGACCAAAGATGACACAACGTGGTGAAAGTTAGCCAAAATCGCATTTTGCTCGGTAACTCGAAATCCGTGCACATTTTCTCGATCATGAAAGAAATTTTGCCGTGTAAATCAAGGTTTCCGAGCAACTTTCATTCAATGGGTTTTTGCTAATTCGGAAGTACAAGACCACCCGGTGACCAATGACGACCCAACCCGATGAAAGTTAGCCAAAATCACATCTTGATCGGTACCTCGAAATCCGTGCACATTTTCTCGATCACGAAAGAAAATTTACCAGGTAAATGAATGATTTCGAGCAACTTTCATTGAATGGGTTTTTGCCAGTTCGAAAGTTAAAGTTCGGTAGTGTGTGTGTACAAGTGTCGAAGCTGCGGTCCCCGGGTAATTACGGACCAAAAGCAAATTTTTTTTATTGAAACATACATTATTCGTGTGCCTTAATTTTGTCGAACGATGACCTGATGACTAGCATTGTTCCCTAGATTTTTTGAACGACGACCTTGAAACTAGCCCTATTGCCTTGAGCTTGTTGCCTTGATTTTTTGAACGATGACCTGAAGACTAGCCTCTTGGAGAACTGGGGAGCTATCCACATTGCCTTGAGGTATATATTGATTACTCGAACTTGTTGCATTAATTTTTCGAACGATGACCTGGTGACAAGCCCTGCTGCCTAGATTTGTCGAACGATGGCCTTAAAAGATGCCTCCCCCAACACGTTGCCTTGTTAACTAGTTCCATGTTGCCTTGATTTGTCCAACACGTTGCCTTGATATGTCGAACGATGTCCTGAAAACTAGCCCCGTTCCCTTTATTTCTTGAACGACGACCTGGAAACTAGCCTCGTTACCTTGATTGTTGGAACACGTTGCCTTGTTATCTCTAACGACGACCTGGAAACTTGCATCGTTGCCCTGAATACTCGAACATGTTGCCTTGAAAACATGCCATGATGACCTCAAAACTAGCCTCGCTGCCTTGATTTCTTGAACGATGACCGGAAAACTAGCCACGGTGCCCTGATTCCCCCCGACGTCGTGCGCATACTAAAAAATATGCATCCTCGGGGAAATCAGTGTCTGTTGCCTTGATTTCTTGAACATGTTGGCTTGATTTTTAGAACGATGACCTGAAAACTAGCCTTGCGGCCTTGAATTCTAGGACATGTTGTCTTGATATCTCAAACGGAAGCCTGATTGCTATCCCCATTGGCTTGATGTACATATAGGGGGACCATGGCGACGAAGCCACCATCGAGCACCGACAAGGCAAGCCCAATGAACCGTGAACGAAGCCCACCCCAACATGTTGCCTTGTTTGCTCGAACGACGACGTGAAAACTAGCCTTGTTGCCTTGATTATTCGAACTTGTTGCTTAGATATATTGAACGATGACCTTGAAACTAGGCATGTTGCCTTTATTGTTGTTGCCTTGATTTTTAGAATGATGACCTGAAAACTAGCCTTGTGGCCTTGGTTTCTAGAACATGATGTTTTGGTATCTCGAATGACGAGCGGAGAGCAATGCCCATTGCCTTGATTTTTCGAACGAAGACCTGAAAAGCAAGCCATGTTGCCTTGATATCTCGAACCCGATGGCTTGGTTTTTCGAATGAAGGACTTAAAATTTGCCCCGTTGCCTTGATTTCACTAACGATGCTTCGGTTTAAGTAAAATGTTGGCGGACTTTTTCGGACGACAGCTGAAAGCTGGCGTGTTGCCTTGATCTGACGAACGGTGTCCTAAAATCTTCCCTCGTTGCCATGGCTTTTAAAACATGTTGTCTTGATTTTCTTAAACAACAACCTTAAAACTATCCCCGTTGCCTTGATTTACGGAACGAAGACAAGAAAACTAGCCTTGTTGCCTTGAAACCTCGAACATGTTTCCTTGGTTTTTCGACCGACTAACGGAAAACCAGCACCGTTGCCTAGATTTATGGAACGCCTTTGATTTCTACAACATGTTGTCCGTGTTTCTCGAACGACGACCTGAACGCTTGGATTTTTTATTGAACGACGGCTTGAAAACAAGCCTTGTTGCCTTGATTACTCGAACATGGTTCCTTGAATTATCAAACTACGACCCGAAAACTACCCCCGTAGCCTTTTTATTTCTCGAACGATTCTTTGATTTCTAGAACATGTTGCCTCGTTTTCTCGAAAGACGACCCGAAAGCAAGCCATACGAGGACCTAAAAGCAAGCCATGTGGCCTTTTGATATTTTGAAAACGTTGTCTTTGTTTATCGAATGGCGGCCTGAAAAACCGGCCGTGTTGCATTGATTCCTTGAACGATGAGCTTAAAACGAGCCACGTTGCCTTGATAAAGGGCCGAGGAAGCAAGACCTCATCCTACAAAACGATACATGCAAGCCAAAGGATCAAACGAAGAACGCCATGACCCATTAACGACCCCGATCTATATGTTAGTTGGCTAAGGTGCATTCTAAATCCCTTATTATTGATGCATTTGAGGGTATGTCGATAGTAGTTGTAAATTACAGATCCAATAGTGCAGTTTGTATCTTGTACGGAGAAATTCTTTCATTTACGAAACTGAAACAAGCATAAGAAAATTCAACAAAATGAACTCCTTAGAAAAGCACCCATGCATTGGGGTTCGAATACAACCAAACACCGTCGAAGTCACTATACACGATGCATGCCCATATTAAATGAGTATATGTTGCTCTTTGGACATTTTTGACGTCTTATGAGAAAACAAAGTATAATTGGTGGCCCTAGCAAGCGCAAGTCATCGGCATAGGTTGTTATGTGTTTTTATCGGAGGTTGTGTCACCGTTGTTGGTGAATTACGGCCCGGTCACCGGGTTTTATTATTGTAAGGTCCTTTATCCTTGTCCAATTCGTGCCAAACCGACTTCATTTTGGCGAGTTATAGAGTATTATAGCGTCTGGGATTTTTCGACTCGGCCAAGACTAGATACGGTCAAGATTAACCGGTGATCAGATGACCCAACCCCATGAAACCCGGCCAAAATCAAATTTTGCTCGACAACTCGAAATCCATGCACATTTCCTCGACCACGAAAAGAAATTTTTCTAGGCAAATCAATGATTTCGAACAACTTTCATTCAATGGGTTTTTGCTAAATCGGAAGTACAAGACCACCCGGTGACCAAAGATGACCCAACCCGATGAAAGTTAGCCAAAATCACATCTTGCTCGGTAACTCGAAATCCGTGCACATTTTATGGATCACGAAGGAAAACTTACCGGGTAAATCAATGATTTCGAGCAACTTTCGTTCAATGGGTTTTCGGTAATTCGGAAGTACAGGATCGCCCGGTGACCAAAGATGACACAACGCGGTGAAAGTTAGCCAAAATCGCATTTTGCTCGGTAACTCGAAATCCGTGCACATTTTCTCGATCATGAAAGAAATTTTGCCGTGTAAATCAAGGTTTCCGAGCAACTTTCATTCAATGGGTTTTTGCTAATTCGGAAGTACAAGACCACCCGGTGACCAATGACGACCCAACCCGATGAAAGTTAGCCAAAATCACATCTTGATCGGTACCTCGAAATCCGTGCACATTTTCTCGATCACGAAAGAAAATTTACCAGGTAAATCAATGATTTCGAGCAACTTTCATTGAATGGGTTTTTGCCAGTTCGAAAGTTAAAGTTCGGTAGTGTGTGTGTACAAGTGTCGAAGCTGCGGTCCCCGGGTAATTACGGACCAAAAGCAAATTTTTTTTATTGAAACATACATTATTCGTGTGCCTTAATTTTGTCGAACGATGACCTGATGACTAGCATTGTTCCCTAGATTTTTTGAACGACGACCTTGAAACTAGCCCTATTGCCTTGAGCTTGTTGCCTTGATTTTTTGAACGATGACCTGAAGACTAGCCTCTTGGAGAACTGGGGAGCTATCCACATTGCCTTGAGGTATATATTGATTACTCGAACTTGTTGCATTAATTTTTCGAACGATGACCTGGTGACCTGCTGCCTAGATTTGTCGAACGATGGCCTTGAAAGATGCCTCCCCCAACACGTTGCCTTGTTAACTAGTTCCATGTTGCCTTGATTTGTCCAACACGTTGCCTTGATATGTCGAACGATGTCTTGAAAACTAGCCCCGTTCCCTTTATTTCTTGAACGACGACCTGGAAACTAGCCTCGTTACCTTGATTGCTGGAACACGTTGCCTTGTTATCTCTAACGACGACCCGGAAACTTGCATCGTTGCCCTGAATACTCGAACATGTTGCCTTGAAAACATGCCATGATGACCTCAAAACTAGCCTCGCTGCCTTGATTTCTTGAACGATGACCGGAAAACTAGCCACGGTGCCCTGATTCCCCCCGACGTCGTGCGCATACTAAAAAATATGCATCCTCGGGGAAATCAGTGTCTGTTGCCTTGATTTCTTGAACATGTTGGCTTGATTTTTAGAACGATGACCTGAAAACTAGCCTTGCGGCCTTGAATTCTAGGACATGTTGTCTTGATATCTCAAACGGAAGCCTGATTGCTATCCCCATTGGCTTGATGTACATATAGGGGGACCATGGCGACGAAGCCACCATCGAGCACCGACAAGGCAAGCCCAATGAACCGTGAACGAAGCCCACCCCAACATGTTGCCTTGTTTGCTCGAACGACGACGTGAAAACTAGCCTTGTTGCCTTGATTATTCGAACTTGTTGCTTAGATATATTGAACGATGACCTTGAAACTAGGCATGTTGCCTTTATTGTTGTTGCCTTGATTTTTAGAATGATGACCTGAAAACTAGCCTTGTGGCCTTGGTTTCTAGAACATGATGTTTTGGTATCTCGAATGACGAGCGGAGAGCAATGCCCATTGCCTTGATTTTTCGAACGAAGACCTGAAAAGCAAGCCATGTTGCCTTGATATCTCGAACCCGATGGCTTGGTTTTTCGAATGAAGGACTTAAAATTTGCCCCGTTGCCTTGATTTCACTAACGATGCTTCGGTTTAAGTAAAATGTTGGCGGACTTTTTCGGACGACAGCTGAAAGCTGGCGTGTTGCCTTGATCTGACGAACGGTGTCCTAAAATCTTCCCTCGTTGCCATGGCTTTTCAAACATGTTGTCTTGATTTTCTTAAACAACAACCTTAAAACTATCCCCGTTGCCTTGATTTACGGAACGAAGACAAGAAAACTAGCCTTGTTGCCTTGAAACCTCGAACATGTTTCCTTGGTTTTTCGACCGACTAACTGAAAACCAGCACCGTTGCCTAGATTTATGGAACGCCTTTGATTTCTACAACATGTTGTCCGTGTTTCTCGAACGACGACCTGAACGCTTGGATTTTTTATTGAACGACGACTTGAAAACAAGCCTTGTTGCCTTGATTACTCGAACATGTTGCCTTGAATTATCAAACTACGACCCGAAAACTACCCCCGTAGCCTTTTTATTTCTCGAACGATTCTTTGATTTCTAGAACATGTTGCCTCGTTTTCTCGAAAGACGACCCGAAAGCAAGCCATACGAGGACCTAAAAGCAAGCCATGTGGCCTTTTGATATTTTGAAAACGTTGTCTTTGTTTATCGAATGGCGACCTGAAAAACCGGCCGTGTTGCATTGATTCCTTGAACGATGAGCTTAAAACGAGCCACGTTGCCTTGATAAAGGGCCGAGGAAGCAAGACCTCATCCTACAAAACGATACATGCAAGCCAAAGGATCAAACGAAGAACGCCATGACCCATTAACGACCCCGATCTATATGTTAGTTGGCTAAGGTGCATTCTAAATCCCTTATTATTGATGCATTTGAGGGTATGTCGATAGTAGTTGTAAATTACAGATCCAATAGTGCAGTTTGTATCTTGTACGGAGAAATTCTTTCATTTACGAAACCGAAACAAGCATAAGAAAATTCAACAAAATGAACTCCTTAGAAAAGCACCCATGCATTGGGGTTCGAATACAACCAAACACCGTCGAAGTCACTATACACGATGCATGCCCATATTAAATGAGTATATGTTGCTCTTTGGACATTTTTGACGTCTTATGAGAAAACAAAGTATAATTGGTGGCCCTAGCAAGCGCAAGTCATCGGCTTAGGTTGTTATGTGTTTTTATCGGAGGTTGTGTCACCGTTGTTGGTGAATTACGGCCCGGTCACCGGGTTTTATTATTGTAAGGTCCTTTATCCTTGTCCAATTCGTGCCAAACCGACTTCATTTTGGCGAGTTATAGAGTATTATAGCGTCTGGGATTTTTCGACTCGGCCAAGACTAGATACGGTCAAGATTAACCGGTGATCAGATGACCCAACCCCATGAAACCTGGCCAAAATCAAATTTTGCTCGACAACTCGAAATCCATGCACATTTCCTCGACCACGAAAAGAAATTTTTCTAGGCAAATCAATGATTTCGAGCAACTTTCATTCAATGGGTTTTTGCTAAATCGGAAGTACAAGACCACCCGGTGACCAAAGATGACCCAACCCGATGAAAGTTAGCCAAAATCACATCTTGCTCGGTAACTCGAAATCCGTGCACATTTTATGGATCACGAAGGAAAACTTACCAGGTAAATCAATGATTTCGAGCAACTTTCGTTCAATGGGTTTTCGGTAATTCGGAAGTACAGGATCGCCCGGTGACCAAAGATGACACAACGTGGTGAAAGTTAGCCAAAATCGCATTTTGCTCGGTAACTCGAAATCCGTGCACATTTTCTCGATCATGAAAGAAATTTTGCCGTGTAAATCAAGGTTTCCGAGCAACTTTCATTCAATGGGTTTTTGCTAATTCGGAAGTACAAGACCACCCGGTGACCAATGACGACCCAACCCGATGAAAGTTAGCCAAAATCACATCTTGATCGGTACCTCGAAATCCGTGCACATTTTCTCGATCACGAAAGAAAATTTACCAGGTAAATGAATGATTTCGAGCAACTTTCATTGAATGGGTTTTTGCCAGTTCGAAAGTTAAAGTTCGGTAGTGTGTGTGTACAAGTGTCGAAGCTGCGGTCCCCGGGTAATTACGGACCAAAAGCAAAATTTTTTTATTGAAACATACATTATTCGTGTGCCTTAATTTTGTCGAACGATGACCTGATGACTAGCATTGTTCCCTAGATTTTTTGAACGACGACCTTGAAACTAGCCCTATTGCCTTGAGCTTGTTGCCTTGATTTTTTGAACGATGACCTGAAGACTAGCCTCTTGGAGAACTGGGGAGCTATCCACATTGCCTTAAAATTTGATTTCTAGAACATGTTGCCTCGTTTTCTCGAAAGACGACCCGAAAGCAAGCCATACGAGGACCTAAAAGCAAGCCATGTGGCCTTTTGATATTTTGAAAACGTTGTCTTTGTTTATCGAATGGCGGCCTGAAAAACCGGCCGTGTTGCATTGATTCCTTGAACGATGAGCTTAAAACGAGCCACGTTGCCTTGATAAAGGGCCGAGGAAGCAAGACCTCATCCTACAAAACGATACATGCAAGCCAAAGGATCAAACGAAGAACGCCATGACCCATTAACGACCCCGATCTATATGTTAGTTGGCTAAGGTGCATTCTAAATCCCTTATTATTGATGCATTTGAGGGTATGTCGATAGTAGTTGTAAATTACAGATCCAATAGTGCAGTTTGTATCTTGTACGGAGAAATTCTTTCATTTACGAAACCGAAACAAGCATAAGAAAATTCAACAAAATGAACTCCTTAGAAAAGCACCCATGCATTGGGGTTCGAATACAACCAAACACCGTCGAAGTCACTATACACGATGCATGCCCATATTAAATGAGTATATGTTGCTCTTTGGACATTTTTGACGTCTTATGAGAAAACAAAGTATAATTGGTGGCCCTAGCAAGCGCAAGTCATCGGCTTAGGTTGTTATGTGTTTTTATCGGAGGTTGTGTCACCGTTGTTGGTGAATTACGGCCCGGTCACCGGGTTTTATTATTGTAAGGTCCTTTATCCTTGTCCAATTCGTGCCAAACCGACTTCATTTTGGCGAGTTATAGAGTATTATAGCGTCTGGGATTTTTCGACTCGGCCAAGACTAGATACGGTCAAGATTAACCGGTGATCAGATGACCCAACCCCATGAAACCTGGCCAAAATCAAATTTTCCTCGACAACTCGAAATCCATGCACATTTCCTCGACCACGAAAATAAATTTTTCTAGGCAAATCAATGATTTCGAACAACTTTCATTCAATGGGTTTTTGCTAAATCGGAAGTACAAGACCACCCGGTGACCAAAGATGACCCAACCCGATGAAAGTTAGCCAAAATCACATCTTGCTCGGTAACTCGAAATCCGTGCACATTTTATGGATCACGAAGGAAAACTTACCGGGTAAATCAATGATTTCGAGCAACTTTCGTTCAATGGGTTTTCGGTAATTCGGAAGTACAGGATCGCCCGGTGACCAAAGATGACACAACGCGGTGAAAGTTAGCCAAAATCGCATTTTGCTCGGTAACTCGAAATCCGTGCACATTTTCTCGATCATGAAAGAAATTTTGCCGTGTAAATCAAGGTTTCCGAGCAACTTTCATTCAATGGGTTTTTGCTAATTCGGAAGTACAAGACCACCCGGTGACCAATGACGACCCAACCCGATGAAAGTTAGCCAAAATCACATCTTGATCGGTACCTCGAAATCCGTGCACATTTTCTCGATCACGAAAGAAAATTTACCAGGTAAATCAATGATTTCGAGCAACTTTCATTGAATGGGTTTTTGCCAGTTCGAAAGTTAAAGTTCGGTAGTGTGTGTGTACAAGTGTCGAAGCTGCGGTCCCCGGGTAATTACGGACCAAAAGCAAATTTTTTTTATTGAAACATACATTATTCGTGTGCCTTAATTTTGTCGAACGATGACCTGATGACTAGCATTGTTCCCTAGATTTTTTGAACGACGACCTTGAAACTAGCCCTATTGCCTTGAGCTTGTTGCCTTGATTTTTTGAACGATGACCTGAAGACTAGCCTCTTGGAGAACTGGGGAGCTATCCACATTGCCTTGAGGTATATATTGATTACTCGAACTTGTTGCATTAATTTTTCGAACGATGACCTGGTGACAAGCCCTGCTGCCTAGATTTGTCGAACGATGGCCTTGAAAGATGCCTCCCCCAACACGTTGCCTTGTTAACTAGTTCCATGTTGCCTTGATTTGTCCAACACGTTGCCTTGATATGTCGAACGATGTCTTGAAAACTAGCCCCGTTCCCTTTATTTCTTGAACGACGACCTGGAAACTAGCCTCGTTACCTTGATTGCTGGAACACGTTGCCTTGTTATCTCTAACGACGACCCGGAAACTTGCATCGTTGCCCTGAATACTCGAACATGTTGCCTTGAAAACATGCCATGATGACCTCAAAACTAGCCTCGCTGCCTTGATTTCTTGAACGATGACCGGAAAACTAGCCACGGTGCCCTGATTCCCCCCGACGTCGTGCGCATACTAAAAAATATGCATCCTCGGGGAAATCAGTGTCTGTTGCCTTGATTTCTTGAACATGTTGGCTTGATTTTTAGAACGACGACCTGAAAACTAGCCTTGCGGCCTTGAATTCTAGGACATGTTGTCTTGATATCTCAAACGGAAGCCTGATTGCTATCCCCATTGGCTTGATGTACATATAGGGGGACCATGGCGACGAAGCCACCATCGAGCACCGACAAGGCAAGCCCAATGAACCGTGAACGAAGCCCACCCCAACATGTTGCCTTGTTTGCTCGAACGACGACGTGAAAACTAGCCTTGTTGCCTTGATTATTCGAACTTGTTGCTTAGATATATTGAACGATGACCTTGAAACTAGGCATGTTGCCTTTATTGTTGTTGCCTTGATTTTTAGAATGATGACCTGAAAACTAGCCTTGTGGCCTTGGTTTCTAGAACATGATGTTTTGGTATCTCGAATGACGAGCGGAGAGCAATGCCCATTGCCTTGATTTTTCGAACGAAGACCTGAAAAGCAAGCCATGTTGCCTTGATATCTCGAACCCGATGGCTTGGTTTTTCGAATGAAGGACTTAAAATTTGCCCCGTTGCCTTGATTTCACTAACGATGCTTCGGTTTAAGTAAAATGTTGGCGGACTTTTTCGGACGACGGCTGAAAGCTGGCGTGTTGCCTTGATCTGACGAACGGTGTCCTAAAATCTTCCCTCGTTGCCATGGCTTTTAAAACATGTTGTCTTGATTTTCTTAAACAACAACCTTAAAACTATCCCCGTTGCCTTGATTTACGGAACGAAGACAAGAAAACTAGCCTTGTTGCCTTGAAACCTCGAACATGTTTCCTTGGTTTTTCGACCGACTAACTGAAAACCAGCACCGTTGCCTAGATTTATGGAACGCCTTTGATTTCTACAACATGTTGTCCGTGTTTCTCGAACGACGACCTGAACGCTTGGATTTTTTATTGAACGACGGCCTGAAAACAAGCCTTGTTGCCTTGATTACTCGAACATGTTGCCTTGAATTATCAAACTACGACCCGAAAACTACCCCCGTAGCCTTTTTATTTCTCGAACGATTCTTTGATTTCTAGAACATGTTGCCTCGTTTTCTCGAAAGACGACCCGAAAGCAAGCCATACGAGGACCTAAAAGCAAGCCATGTGGCCTTTTGATATTTTGAAAACGTTGTCTTTGTTTATCGAATGGCGACCTGAAAAACCGGCCGTGTTGCATTGATTCCTTGAACGATGAGCTTAAAACGAGCCACGTTGCCTTGATAAAGGGCCGAGGAAGCAAGACCTCATCCTACAAAACGATACATGCAAGCCAAAGGATCAAACGAAGAACGCCATGACCCATTAACGACCCCGATCTATATGTTAGTTGGCTAAGGTGCATTCTAAATCCCTTATTATTGATGCATTTGAGGGTATGTCGATAGTAGTTGTAAATTACAGATCCAATAGTGCAGTTTGTATCTTGTACGGAGAAATTCTTTCATTTACGAAACCGAAACAAGCATAAGAAAATTCAACAAAATGAACTCCTTAGAAAAGCACCCATGCATTGGGGTTCGAATACAACCAAACACCGTCGAAGTCACTATACACGATGCATGCCCATATTAAATGAGTATATGTTGCTCTTTGGACATTTTTGACGTCTTATGAGAAAACAAAGTATAATTGGTGGCCCTAGCAAGCGCAAGTCATCGGCTTAGGTTGTTATGTGTTTTTATCGGAGGTTGTGTCACCGTTGTTGGTGAATTACGGCCCGGTCACCGGGTTTTATTATTGTAAGGTCCTTTATCCTTGTCCAATTCGTGCCAAACCGACTTCATTTTGGCGAGTTATAGAGTATTATAGCGTCTGGGATTTTTCGACTCGGCCAAGACTAGATACGGTCAAGATTAACCGGTGATCAGATGACCCAACCCCATGAAACCTGGCCAAAATCAAATTTTCCTCGACAACTCGAAATCCATGCACATTTCCTCGACCACGAAAATAAATTTTTCTAGGCAAATCAATGATTTCGAACAACTTTCATTCAATGGGTTTTTGCTAAATCGGAAGTACAAGACCACCCGGTGACCAAAGATGACCCAACCCGATGAAAGTTAGCCAAAATCACATCTTGCTCGGTAACTCGAAATCCGTGCACATTTTATGGATCACGAAGGAAAACTTACCGGGTAAATCAATGATTTCGAGCAACTTTCGTTCAATGGGTTTTCGGTAATTCGGAAGTACAGGATCGCCCGGTGACCAAAGATGACACAACGCGGTGAAAGTTAGCCAAAATCGCATTTTGCTCGGTAACTCGAAATCCGTGCACATTTTCTCGATCATGAAAGAAATTTTGCCGTGTAAATCAAGGTTTCCGAGCAACTTTCATTCAATGGGTTTTTGCTAATTCGGAAGTACAAGACCACCCGGTGACCAATGACGACCCAACCCGATGAAAGTTAGCCAAAATCACATCTTGATCGGTACCTCGAAATCCGTGCACATTTTCTCGATCACGAAAGAAAATTTACCAGGTAAATCAATGATTTCGAGCAACTTTCATTGAATGGGTTTTTGCCAGTTCGAAAGTTAAAGTTCGGTAGTGTGTGTGTACAAGTGTCGAAGCTGCGGTCCCCGGGTAATTACGGACCAAAAGCAAATTTTTTTTATTGAAACATACATTATTCGTGTGCCTTAATTTTGTCGAACGATGACCTGATGACTAGCATTGTTCCCTAGATTTTTTGAACGACGACCTTGAAACTAGCCCTATTGCCTTGAGCTTGTTGCCTTGATTTTTTGAACGATGACCTGAAGACTAGCCTCTTGGAGAACTGGGGAGCTATCCACATTGCCTTGAGGTATATATTGATTACTCGAACTTGTTGCATTAATTTTTCGAACGATGACCTGGTGACAAGCCCTGCTGCCTAGATTTGTCGAACGATGGCCTTGAAAGATGCCTCCCCCAACACGTTGCCTTGTTAACTAGTTCCATGTTGCCTTGATTTGTCCAACACGTTGCCTTGATATGTCGAACGATGTCTTGAAAACTAGCCCCGTTCCCTTTATTTCTTGAACGACGACCTGGAAACTAGCCTCGTTACCTTGATTGCTGGAACACGTTGCCTTGTTATCTCTAACGACGACCCGGAAACTTGCATCGTTTCCCTGAATACTCGAACATGTTGCCTTGAAAACATGCCATGATGACCTCAAAACTAGCCTCGCTGCCTTGATTTCTTGAACGATGACCGGAAAACTAGCCACGGTGCCCTGATTCCCCCCGACGTCGTGCGCATACTAAAAAATATGCATCCTCGGGGAAATCAGTGTCTGTTGCCTTGATTTCTTGAACATGTTGGCTTGATTTTTAGAACGACGACCTGAAAACTAGCCTTGCGGCCTTGAATTCTAGGACATGTTGTCTTGATATCTCAAACGGAAGCCTGATTGCTATCCCCATTGGCTTGATGTACATATAGGGGGACCATGGCGACGAAGCCACCATCGAGCACCGACAAGGCAAGCCCAATGAACCGTGAACGAAGCCCATCCCAACATGTTGCCTTGTTTGCTCGAACGACGACGTGAAAACTAGCCTTGTTGCCTTGATTATTCGAACTTGTTGCTTAGATATATTGAACGATGACCTTGAAACTAGGCATGTTGCCTTTATTGTTGTTGCCTTGATTTTTAGAATGATGACCTGAAAACTAGCCTTGTCGCCTTGGTTTCTAGAACATGATGTTTTGGTATCTCGAATGACGAGCGGAGAGCAATGCCCATTGCCTTGATTTTTCAAACGAAGACCTGAAAAGCAAGCCATGTTGCCTTGATATCTCGAACCCGATGGCTTGGTTTTTCGAATGAAGGACTTAAAATTTGCCCCGTTGCCTTGATTTCACTAACGATGCTTCGGTTTAAGTAAAATGTTGGCGGACTTTTTCGGACGACGGCTGAAAGCTGGCGTGTTGCCTTGATCTGACGAACGGTGTCCTAAAATCTTCCCTCGTTGCCATGGCTTTTAAAACATGTTGTCTTGATTTTCTTAAACAACAACCTTAAAACTATCCCCGTTGCCTTGATTTACGGAACGAAGACAAGAAAACTAGCCTTGTTGCCTTGAAACCTCGAACATGTTTCCTTGGTTTTTCGACCGACTAACTGAAAACCAGCACCGTTGCCTAGATTTATGGAACGCCTTTGATTTCTACAACATGTTGTCCGTGTTTCTCGAACGACGACCTGAACGCTTGGATTTTTTATTGAACGACGGCCTGAAAACAAGCCTTGTTGCCTTGATTACTCGAACATGTTGCCTTGAATTATCAAACTACGACCCGAAAACTACCCCCGTAGCCTTTTTATTTCTCGAACGATTCTTTGATTTCTAGAACATGTTGCCTCGTTTTCTCGAAAGACGACCCGAAAGCAAGCCATACGAGGACCTAAAAGCAAGCCATGTGGCCTTTTGATATTTTGAAAACGTTGTCTTTGTTTATCGAATGGCGACCTGAAAAACCGGCCGTGTTGCATTGATTCCTTGAACGATGAGCTTAAAACGAGCCACGTTGCCTTGATAAAGGGCCGAGGAAGCAAGACCTCATCCTACAAAACGATACATGCAAGCCAAAGGATCAAACGAAGAACGCCATGACCCATTAACGACCCCGATCTATATGTTAGTTGGCTAAGGTGCATTCTAAATCCCTTATTATTGATGCATTTGAGGGTATGTCGATAGTAGTTGTAAATTACAGATCCAATAGTGCAGTTTGTATCTTGTACGGAGAAATTCTTTCATTTACGAAACCGAAACAAGCATAAGAAAATTCAACAAAATGAACTCCTTAGAAAAGCACCCATGCATTGGGGTTCGAATACAACCAAACACCGTCGAAGTCACTATACACGATGCATGCCCATATTAAATGAGTATATGTTGCTCTTTGGACATTTTTGACGTCTTATGAGAAAACAAAGTATAATTGGTGGCCCTAGCAAGCGCAAGTCATCGGCTTAGGTTGTTATGTGTTTTTATCGGAGGTTGTGTCACCGTTGTTGGTGAATTACGGCCCGGTCACCGGGTTTTATTATTGTAAGGTCCTTTATCCTTGTCCAATTCGTGCCAAACCGACTTCATTTTGGCGAGTTATAGAGTATTATAGCGTCTGGGATTTTTCGACTCGGCCAAGACTAGATACGGTCAAGATTAACCGGTGATCAGATGACCCAACCCCATGAAACCTGGCCAAAATCAAATTTTCCTCGACAACTCGAAATCCATGCACATTTCCTCGACCACGAAAATAAATTTTTCTAGGCAAATCAATGATTTCGAACAACTTTCATTCAATGGGTTTTTGCTAAATCGGAAGTACAAGACCACCCGGTGACCAAAGATGACCCAACCCGATGAAAGTTAGCCAAAATCACATCTTGCTCGGTAACTCGAAATCCGTGCACATTTTATGGATCACGAAGGAAAACTTACCGGGTAAATCAATGATTTCGAGCAACTTTCGTTCAATGGGTTTTCGGTAATTCGGAAGTACAGGATCGCCCGGTGACCAAAGATGACACAACGCGGTGAAAGTTAGCCAAAATCGCATTTTGCTCGGTAACTCGAAATCCGTGCACATTTTCTCGATCATGAAAGAAATTTTGCCGTGTAAATCAAGGTTTCCGAGCAACTTTCATTCAATGGGTTTTTGCTAATTCGGAAGTACAAGACCACCCGGTGACCAATGACGACCCAACCCGATGAAAGTTAGCCAAAATCACATCTTGATCGGTACCTCGAAATCCGTGCACATTTTCTCGATCACGAAAGAAAATTTACCAGGTAAATCAATGATTTCGAGCAACTTTCATTGAATGGGTTTTTGCCAGTTCGAAAGTTAAAGTTCGGTAGTGTGTGTGTACAAGTGTCGAAGCTGCGGTCCCCGGGTAATTACGGACCAAAAGCAAATTTTTTTTATTGAAACATACATTATTCGTGTGCCTTAATTTTGTCGAACGATGACCTGATGACTAGCATTGTTCCCTAGATTTTTTGAACGACGACCTTGAAACTAGCCCTATTGCCTTGAGCTTGTTGCCTTGATTTTTTGAACGATGACCTGAAGACTAGCCTCTTGGAGAACTGGGGAGCTATCCACATTGCCTTGAGGTATATATTGATTACTCGAACTTGTTGCATTAATTTTTCGAACGATGACCTGGTGACAAGCCCTGCTGCCTAGATTTGTCGAACGATGGCCTTGAAAGATGCCTCCCCCAACACGTTGCCTTGTTAACTAGTTCCATGTTGCCTTGATTTGTCCAACACGTTGCCTTGATATGTCGAACGATGTCTTGAAAACTAGCCCCGTTCCCTTTATTTCTTGAACGACGACCTGGAAACTAGCCTCGTTACCTTGATTGCTGGAACACGTTGCCTTGTTATCTCTAACGACGACCCGGAAACTTGCATCGTTTCCCTGAATACTCGAACATGTTGCCTTGAAAACATGCCATGATGACCTCAAAACTAGCCTCGCTGCCTTGATTTCTTGAACGATGACCGGAAAACTAGCCACGGTGCCCTGATTCCCCCCGACGTCGTGCGCATACTAAAAAATATGCATCCTCGGGGAAATCAGTGTCTGTTGCCTTGATTTCTTGAACATGTTGGCTTGATTTTTAGAACGACGACCTGAAAACTAGCCTTGCGGCCTTGAATTCTAGGACATGTTGTCTTGATATCTCAAACGGAAGCCTGATTGCTATCCCCATTGGCTTGATGTACATATAGGGGGACCATGGCGACGAAGCCACCATCGAGCACCGACAAGGCAAGCCCAATGAACCGTGAACGAAGCCCATCCCAACATGTTGCCTTGTTTGCTCGAACGACGACGTGAAAACTAGCCTTGTTGCCTTGATTATTCGAACTTGTTGCTTAGATATATTGAACGATGACCTTGAAACTAGGCATGTTGCCTTTATTGTTGTTGCCTTGATTTTTAGAATGATGACCTGAAAACTAGCCTTGTCGCCTTGGTTTCTAGAACATGATGTTTTGGTATCTCGAATGACGAGCGGAGAGCAATGCCCATTGCCTTGATTTTTCGAACGAAGACCTGAAAAGCAAGCCATGTTGCCTTGATATCTCGAACCCGATGGCTTGGTTTTTCGAATGAAGGACTTAAAATTTGCCCCGTTGCCTTGATTTCACTAACGATGCTTCGGTTTAAGTAAAATGTTGGCGGACTTTTTCGGACGACGGCTGAAAGCTGGCGTGTTGCCTTGATCTGACGAACGGTGTCCTAAAATCTTCCCTCGTTGCCATGGCTTTTAAAACATGTTGTCTTGATTTTCTTAAACAACAACCTTAAAACTATCCCCGTTGCCTTGATTTACGGAACGAAGACAAGAAAACTAGCCTTGTTGCCTTGAAACCTCGAACATGTTTCCTTGGTTTTTCGACCGACTAACTGAAAACCAGCACCGTTGCCTAGATTTATGGAACGCCTTTGATTTCTACAACATGTTGTCCGTGTTTCTCGAACGACGACCTGAACGCTTGGATTTTTTATTGAACGACGGCCTGAAAACAAGCCTTGTTGCCTTGATTACTCGAACATGTTGCCTTGAATTATCAAACTACGACCCGAAAACTACCCCCGTAGCCTTTTTATTTCTCGAACGATTCTTTGATTTCTAGAACATGTTGCCTCGTTTTCTCGAAAGACGACCCGAAAGCAAGCCATACGAGGACCTAAAAGCAAGCCATGTGGCCTTTTGATATTTTGAAAACGTTGTCTTTGTTTATCGAATGGCGACCTGAAAAACCGGCCGTGTTGCATTGATTCCTTGAACGATGAGCTTAAAACGAGCCACGTTGCCTTGATAAAGGGCCGAGGAAGCAAGACCTCATCCTACGAAACGATACATGCAAGCCAAAGGATCAAACGAAGAACGCCATGACCCATTAACGACCCCGATCTATATGTTAGTTGGCTAAGGTGCATTCTAAATCCCTTATTATTGATGCATTTGAGGGTATGTCGATAGTAGTTGTAAATTACAGATCCAATAGTGCAGTTTGTATCTTGTACGGAGAAATTCTTTCATTTACGAAACCGAAACAAGCATAAGAAAATTCAACAAAATGAACTCCTTAGAAAAGCACCCATGCATTGGGGTTCGAATACAACCAAACACCGTCGAAGTCACTATACACGATGCATGCCCATATTAAATGAGTATATGTTGCTCTTTGGACATTTTTGACGTCTTATGAGAAAACAAAGTATAATTGGTGGCCCTAGCAAGCGCAAGTCATCGGCTTAGGTTGTTATGTGTTTTTATCGGAGGTTGTGTCACCGTTGTTGGTGAATTACGGCCCGGTCACCGGGTTTTATTATTGTAAGGTCCTTTATCCTTGTCCAATTCGTGCCAAACCGACTTCATTTTGGCGAGTTATAGAGTATTATAGCGTCTGGGATTTTTCGACTCGGCCAAGACTAGATACGGTCAAGATTAACCGGTGATCAGATGACCCAACCCCATGAAACCTGGCCAAAATCAAATTTTGCTCGACAACTCGAAATCCATGCACATTTCCTCGACCACGAAAATAAATTTTTCTAGGCAAATCAATGATTTCGAACAACTTTCATTCAATGGGTTTTTGCTAAATCGGAAGTACAAGACCACCCGGTGACCAAAGATGACCCAACCCGATGAAAGTTAGCCAAAATCACATCTTGCTCGGTAACTCGAAATCCGTGCACATTTTATGGATCACGAAGGAAAACTTACCGGGTAAATCAATGATTTCGAGCAACTTTCGTTCAATGGGTTTTCGGTAATTCGGAAGTACAGGATCGCCCGGTGACCAAAGATGACACAACGTGGTGAAAGTTAGCCAAAATCGCATTTTGCTCGGTAACTCGAAATCCGTGCACATTTTCTCGATCATGAAAGAAATTTTGCCGTGTAAATCAAGGTTTCCGAGCAACTTTCATTCAATGGGTTTTTGCTAATTCGGAAGTACAAGACCACCCGGTGACCAATGACGACCCAACCCGATGAAAGTTAGCCAAAATCACATCTTGATCGGTACCTCGAAATCCGTGCACATTTTCTCGATCACGAAAGAAAATTTACCAGGTAAATGAATGATTTCGAGCAACTTTCATTGAATGGGTTTTTGCCAGTTCGAAAGTTAAAGTTCGGTAGTGTGTGTGTACAAGTGTCGAAGCTGCGGTCCCCGGGTAATTACGGACCAAAAGCAAATTTTTTTTATTGAAACATACATTATTCGTGTGCCTTAATTTTGTCGAACGATGACCTGATGACTAGCATTGTTCCCTAGATTTTTTGAACGACGACCTTGAAACTAGCCCTATTGCCTTGAGCTTGTTGCCTTGATTTTTTGAACGATGACCTGAAGACTAGCCTCTTGGAGAACTGGGGAGCTATCCACATTGCCTTGAGGTATATATTGATTACTCGAACTTGTTGCAATAATTTTTCGAACGATGACCTGGTGACAAGCCCTGCTGCCTAGATTTGTCGAACGATGGCCTTGAAAGATGCCTCCCCCAACACGTTGCCTTGTTAACTAGTTCCATGTTGCCTTGATTTGTCCAACACGTTGCCTTGATATGTCGAACGATGTCTTGAAAACTAGCCCCGTTCCCTTTATTTCTTGAACGACGACCTGGAAACTAGCCTCGTTACCTTGATTGCTGGAACACGTTGCCTTGTTATCTCTAACGACGACCCGGAAACTTGCATCGTTGCCCTGAATACTCGAACATGTTGCCTTGAAAACATGCCATGATGACCTCAAAACTAGCCTCGCTGCCTTGATTTCTTGAACGATGACCGGAAAACTAGCCACGGTGCCCTGATTCCCCCCGACGTCGTGCGCATACTAAAAAATATGCATCCTCGGGGAAATCAGTGTCTGTTGCCTTGATTTCTTGAACATGTTGGCTTGATTTTTAGAACGATGACCTGAAAACTAGCCTTGCGGCCTTGAATTCTAGGACATGTTGTCTTGATATCTCAAACGGAAGCCTGATTGCTATCCCCATTGGCTTGATGTACATATAGGGGGACCATGGCGACGAAGCCACCATCGAGCACCGACAAGGCAAGCCCAATGAACCGTGAACGAAGCCCACCCCAACATGTTGCCTTGTTTGCTCGAACGACGACGTGAAAACTAGCCTTGTTGCCTTGATTATTCGAACTTGTTGCTTAGATATATTGAACGATGACCTTGAAACTAGGCATGTTGCCTTTATTGTTGTTGCCTTGATTTTTAGAATGATGACCTGAAAACTAGCCTTGTCGCCTTGGTTTCTAGAACATGATGTTTTGGTATCTCGAATGACGAGCGGAGAGCAATGCCCATTGCCTTGATTTTTCGAACGAAGACCTGAAAAGCAAGCCATGTTGCCTTGATATCTCGAACCCGATGGCTTGGTTTTTCGAATGAAGGACTTAAAATTTGCCCCGTTGCCTTGATTTCACTAACGATGCTTCGGTTTAAGTAAAATGTTGGCGGACTTTTTCGGACGACGGCTGAAAGCTGGCGTGTTGCCTTGATCTGACGAACGGTGTCCTAAAATCTTCCCTCGTTGCCATGGCTTTTAAAACATGTTGTCTTGATTTTCTTAAACAACAACCTTAAAACTATCCCCGTTGCCTTGATTTACGGAACGAAGACAAGAAAACTAGCCTTGTTGCCTTGAAACCTCGAACATGTTTCCTTGGTTTTTCGACCGACTAACTGAAAACCAGCACCGTTGCCTAGATTTATGGAACGCCTTTGATTTCTACAACATGTTGTCCGTGTTTCTCGAACGACGACCTGAACGCTTGGATTTTTTATTGAACGACGGCCTGAAAACAAGCCTTGTTGCCTTGATTACTCGAACATGTTGCCTTGAATTATCAAACTACGACCCGAAAACTACCCCCGTAGCCTTTTTATTTCTCGAACGATTCTTTGATTTCTAGAACATGTTGCCTCGTTTTCTCGAAAGACGACCCGAAAGCAAGCCATACGAGGACCTAAAAGCAAGCCATGTGGCCTTTTGATATTTTGAAAACGTTGTCTTTGTTTATCGAATGGCGACCTGAAAAACCGGCCGTGTTGCATTGATTCCTTGAACGATGAGCTTAAAACGAGCCACGTTGCCTTGATAAAGGGCCGAGGAAGCAAGACCTCATCCTACAAAACGATACATGCAAGCCAAAGGATCAAACGAAGAACGCCATGACCCATTAACGACCCCGATCTATATGTTAGTTGGCTAAGGTGCATTCTAAATCCCTTATTATTGATGCATTTGAGGGTATGTCGATAGTAGTTGTAAATTACAGATCCAATAGTGCAGTTTGTATCTTGTACGGAGAAATTCTTTCATTTACGAAACCGAAACAAGCATAAGAAAATTCAACAAAATGAACTCCTTAGAAAAGCACCCATGCATTGGGGTTCGAATACAACCAAACACCGTCGAAGTCACTATACACGATGCATGCCCATATTAAATGAGTATATGTTGCTCTTTGGACATTTTTGACGTCTTATGAGAAAACAAAGTATAATTGGTGGCCCTAGCAAGCGCAAGTCATCGGCTTAGGTTGTTATGTGTTTTTATCGGAGGTTGTGTCACCGTTGTTGGTGAATTACGGCCCGGTCACCGGGTTTTATTATTGTAAGGTCCTTTATCCTTGTCCAATTCGTGCCAAACCGACTTCATTTTGGCGAGTTATAGAGTATTATAGCGTCTGGGATTTTTCGACTCGGCCAAGACTAGATACGGTCAAGATTAACCGGTGATCAGATGACCCAACCCCATGAAACCTGGCCAAAATCAAATTTTGCTCGACAACTCGAAATCCATGCACATTTCCTCGACCACGAAAAGAAATTTTTCTAGGCAAATCAATGATTTCGAGCAACTTTCATTCAATGGGTTTTTGCTAAATCGGAAGTACAAGACCACCCGGTGACCAAAGATGACCCAACCCGATGAAAGTTAGCCAAAATCACATCTTGCTCGGTAACTCGAAATCCGTGCACATTTTATGGATCACGAAGGAAAACTTACCAGGTAAATCAATGATTTCGAGCAACTTTCGTTCAATGGGTTTTCGGTAATTCGGAAGTACAGGATCGCCCGGTGACCAAAGATGACACAACGTGGTGAAAGTTAGCCAAAATCGCATTTTGCTCGGTAACTCGAAATCCGTGCACATTTTCTCGATCATGAAAGAAATTTTGCCGTGTAAATCAAGGTTTCCGAGCAACTTTCATTCAATGGGTTTTTGCTAATTCGGAAGTACAAGACCACCCGGTGACCAATGACGACCCAACCCGATGAAAGTTAGCCAAAATCACATCTTGATCGGTACCTCGAAATCCGTGCACATTTTCTCGATCACGAAAGAAAATTTACCAGGTAAATCAATGATTTCGAGCAACTTTCATTGAATGGGTTTTTGCCAGTTCGAAAGTTAAAGTTCGGTAGTGTGTGTGTACAAGTGTCGAAGCTGCGGTCCCCGGGTAATTACGGACCAAAAGCAAATTTTTTTTATTGAAACATACATTATTCGTGTGCCTTAATTTTGTCGAACGATGACCTGATGACTAGCATTGTTCCCTAGATTTTTTGAACGACGACCTTGAAACTAGCCCTATTGCCTTGAGCTTGTTGCCTTGATTTTTTGAACGATGACCTGAAGACTAGCCTCTTGGAGAACTGGGGAGCTATCCACATTGCCTTGAGGTATATATTGATTACTCGAACTTGTTGCATTAATTTTTCGAACGATGACCTGGTGACAAGCCCTGCTGCCTAGATTTGTCGAACGATGGCCTTGAAAGATGCCTCCCCCAACACGTTGCCTTGTTAACTAGTTCCATGTTGCCTTGATTTGTCCAACACGTTGCCTTGATATGCCGAACGATGTCTTGAAAACTAGCCCCGTTCCCTTTATTTCTTGAACGACGACCTGGAAACTAGCCTCGTTACCTTGATTGCTGGAACACGTTGCCTTGTTATCTCTAACGACGACCCGGAAACTTGCATCGTTGCCCTGAATACTCGAACATGTTGCCTTGAAAACATGCCATGATGACCTCAAAACTAGCCTCGCTGCCTTGATTTCTTGAACGATGACCGGAAAACTAGCCACGGTGCCCTGATTCCCCCCGACGTCGTGCGCATACTAAAAAATATGCATCCTCGGGGAAATCAGTGTCTGTTGCCTTGATTTCTTGAACATGTTGGCTTGATTTTTAGAACGACGACCTGAAAACTAGCCTTGCGGCCTTGAATTCTAGGACATGTTGTCTTGATATCTCAAACGGAAGCCTGATTGCTATCCCCATTGGCTTGATGTACATATAGGGGGACCATGGCGACGAAGCCACCATCGAGCACCGACAAGGCAAGCCCAATGAACCGTGAACGAAGCCCACCCCAACATGTTGCCTTGTTTGCTCGAACGACGACGTGAAAACTAGCCTTGTTGCCTTGATTATTCGAACTTGTTGCTTAGATATATTGAACGATGACCTTGAAACTAGGCATGTTGCCTTTATTGTTGTTGCCTTGATTTTTAGAATGATGACCTGAAAACTAGCCTTGTGGCCTTGGTTTCTAGAACATGATGTTTTGGTATCTCGAATGACGAGCGGAGAGCAATGCCCATTGCCTTGATTTTTCGAACGAAGACCTGAAAAGCAAGCCATGTTGCCTTGATATCTCGAACCCGATGGCTTGGTTTTTCGAATGAAGGACTTAAAATTTGCCCCGTTGCCTTGATTTCACTAACGATGCTTCGGTTTAAGTAAAATGTTGGCGGACTTTTTCGGACGACAGCTGAAAGCTGGCGTGTTGCCTTGATCTGACGAACGGTGTCCTAAAATCTTCCCTCGTTGCCATGGCTTTTCAAACATGTTGTCTTGATTTTCTTAAACAACAACCTTAAAACTATCCCCGTTGCCTTGATTTACGGAACGAAGACAAGAAAACTAGCCTTGTTGCCTTGAAACCTCGAACATGTTTCCTTGGTTTTTCGACCGACTAACTGAAAACCAGCACCGTTGCCTAGATTTATGGAACGCCTTTGATTTCTACAACATGTTGTCCGTGTTTCTCGAACGACGACCTGAACGCTTGGATTTTTTATTGAACGACGGCCTGAAAACAAGCCTTGTTGCCTTGATTACTCGAACATGTTGCCTTGAATTATCAAACTACGACCCGAAAACTACCCCCGTAGCCTTTTTATTTCTCGAACGATTCTTTGATTTCTAGAACATGTTGCCTCGTTTTCTCGAAAGACGACCCGAAAGCAAGCCATACGAGGACCTAAAAGCAAGCCATGTGGCCTTTTGATATTTTGAAAACGTTGTCTTTGTTTATCGAATGGCGACCTGAAAAACCGGCCGTGTTGCATTGATTCCTTGAACGATGAGCTTAAAACGAGCCACGTTGCCTTGATAAAGGGCCGAGGAAGCAAGACCTCATCCTACAAAACGATACATGCAAGCCAAAGGATCAAACGAAGAACGCCATGACCCATTAACGACCCCGATCTATATGTTAGTTGGCTAAGGTGCATTCTAAATCCCTTATTATTGATGCATTTGAGGGTATGTCGATAGTAGTTGTAAATTACAGATCCAATAGTGCAGTTTGTATCTTGTACGGAGAAATTCTTTCATTTACGAAACCGAAACAAGCATAAGAAAATTCAACAAAATGAACTCCTTAGAAAAGCACCCATGCATTGGGGTTCGAATACAACCAAACACCGTCGAAGTCACTATACACGATGCATGCCCATATTAAATGAGTATATGTTGCTCTTTGGACATTTTTGACGTCTTATGAGAAAACAAAGTATAATTGGTGGCCCTAGCAAGCGCAAGTCATCGGCTTAGGTTGTTATGTGTTTTTATCGGAGGTTGTGTCACCGTTGTTGGTGAATTACGGCCCGGTCACCGGGTTTTATTATTGTAAGGTCCTTTATCCTTGTCCAATTCGTGCCAAACCGACTTCATTTTGGCGAGTTATAGAGTATTATAGCGTCTGGGATTTTTCGACTCGGCCAAGACTAGATACGGTCAAGATTAACCGGTGATCAGATGACCCAACCCCATGAAACCTGGCCAAAATCAAATTTTGCTCGACAACTCGAAATCCATGCACATTTCCTCGACCACGAAAAGAAATTTTTCTAGGCAAATCAATGATTTCGAGCAACTTTCATTCAATGGGTTTTTGCTAAATCGGAAGTACAAGACCACCCGGTGACCAAAGATGACCCAACCCGATGAAAGTTAGCCAAAATCACATCTTGCTCGGTAACTCGAAATCCGTGCACATTTTATGGATCACGAAGGAAAACTTACCAGGTAAATCAATGATTTCGAGCAACTTTCGTTCAATGGGTTTTCGGTAATTCGGAAGTACAGGATCGCCCGGTGACCAAAGATGACACAACGTGGTGAAAGTTAGCCAAAATCGCATTTTGCTCGGTAACTCGAAATCCGTGCACATTTTCTCGATCATGAAAGAAATTTTGCCGTGTAAATCAAGGTTTCCGAACAACTTTCATTCAATGGGTTTTTGCTAATTCGGAAGTACAAGACCACCCGGTGACCAATGACGACCCAACCCGATGAAAGTTAGCCAAAATCACATCTTGATCGGTACCTCGAAATCCGTGCACATTTTCTCGATCACGAAAGAAAATTTACCAGGTAAATCAATGATTTCGAGCAACTTTCATTGAATGGGTTTTTGCCAGTTCGAAAGTTAAAGTTCGGTAGTGTGTGTGTACAAGTGTCGAAGCTGCGGTCCCCGGGTAATTACGGACCAAAAGCAAATTTTTTTTATTGAAACATACATTATTCGTGTGCCTTAATTTTGTCGAACGATGACCTGATGACTAGCATTGTTCCCTAGATTTTTTGAACGACGACCTTGAAACTAGCCCTATTGCCTTGAGCTTGTTGCCTTGATTTTTTGAACGATGACCTGAAGACTAGCCTCTTGGAGAACTGGGGAGCTATCCACATTGCCTTGAGGTATATATTGATTACTCGAACTTGTTGCATTAATTTTTCGAACGATGACCTGGTGACAAGCCCTGCTGCCTAGATTTGTCGAACGATGGCCTTGAAAGATGCCTCCCCCAACACGTTGCCTTGTTAACTAGTTCCATGTTGCCTTGATTTGTCCAACACGTTGCCTTGATATGTCGAACGATGTCTTGAAAACTAGCCCCGTTCCCTTTATTTCTTGAACGACGACCTGGAAACTAGCCTCGTTACCTTGATTGCTGGAACACGTTGCCTTGTTATCTCTAACGACGACCCGGAAACTTGCATCGTTGCCCTGAATACTCGAACATGTTGCCTTGAAAACATGCCATGATGACCTCAAAACTAGCCTCGCTGCCTTGATTTCTTGAACGATGACCGGAAAACTAGCCACGGTGCCCTGATTCCCCCCGACGTCGTGCGCATACTAAAAAATATGCATCCTCGGGGAAATCAGTGTCTGTTGCCTTGATTTCTTGAACATGTTGGCTTGATTTTTAGAACGACGACCTGAAAACTAGCCTTGCGGCCTTGAATTCTAGGACATGTTGTCTTGATATCTCAAACGGAAGCCTGATTGCTATCCCCATTGGCTTGATGTACATATAGGGGGACCATGGCGACGAAGCCACCATCGAGCACCGACAAGGCAAGCCCAATGAACCGTGAACGAAGCCCACCCCAACATGTTGCCTTGTTTGCTCGAACGACGACGTGAAAACTAGCCTTGTTGCCTTGATTATTCGAACTTGTTGCTTAGATATATTGAACGATGACCTTGAAACTAGGCATGTTGCCTTTATTGTTGTTGCCTTGATTTTTAGAATGATGACCTGAAAACTAGCCTTGTGGCCTTGGTTTCTAGAACATGATGTTTTGGTATCTCGAATGACGAGCGGAGAGCAATGCCCATTGCCTTGATTTTTCGAACGAAGACCTGAAAAGCAAGCCATGTTGCCTTGATATCTCGAACCCGATGGCTTGGTTTTTCGAATGAAGGACTTAAAATTTGCCCCGTTGCCTTGATTTCACTAACGATGCTTCGGTTTAAGTAAAATGTTGGCGGACTTTTTCGGACGACAGCTTTCAGCTGGCGTGTTGCCTTGATCTGACGAACGGTGTCCTAAAATCTTCCCTCGTTGCCATGGCTTTTCAAACATGTTGTCTTGATTTTCTTAAACAACAACCTTAAAACTATCCCCGTTGCCTTGATTTACGGAACGAAGACAAGAAAACTAGCCTTGTTGCCTTGAAACCTCAAACATGTTTCCTTGGTTTTTCGACCGACTAACTGAAAACCAGCACCGTTGCCTAGATTTATGGAACGCCTTTGATTTCTACAACATGTTGTCCGTGTTTCTCGAACGACGACCTGAACGCTTGGATTTTTTATTGAACGACGGCTTGAAAACAAGCCTTGTTGCCTTGATTACTCGAACATGTTGCCTTGAATTATCAAACTACGACCCGAAAACTACCCCCGTAGCCTTTTTATTTCTCGAACGATTCTTTGATTTCTAGAACATGTTGCCTCGTTTTCTCGAAAGACGACCCGAAAGCAAGCCATACGAGGACCTAAAAGCAAGCCATGTGGCCTTTTGATATTTTGAAAACGTTGTCTTTGTTTATCGAATGGCGGCCTGAAAAACCGGCCGTGTTGCATTGATTCCTTGAACGATGAGCTTAAAACGAGCCACGTTGCCTTGATAAAGGGCCGAGGAAGCAAGACCTCATCCTACAAAACGATACATGCAAGCCAAAGGATCAAACGAAGAACGCCATGACCCATTAACGACCCCGATCTATATGTTAGTTGGCTAAGGTGCATTCTAAATCCCTTATTATTGATGCATTTGAGGGTATGTCGATAGTAGTTGTAAATTACAGATCCAATAGTGCAGTTTGTATCTTGTACGGAGAAATTCTTTCATTTACGAAACCGAAACAAGCATAAGAAAATTCAACAAAATGAACTCCTTAGAAAAGCACCCATGCATTGGGGTTCGAATACAACCAAACACCGTCGAAGTCACTATACACGATGCATGCCCATATTAAATGAGTATATGTTGCTCTTTGGACATTTTTGACGTCTTATGAGAAAACAAAGTATAATTGGTGGCCCTAGCAAGCGCAAGTCATCGGCTTAGGTTGTTATGTGTTTTTATCGGAGGTTGTGTCACCGTTGTTGGTGAATTACGGCCCGGTCACCGGGTTTTATTATTGTAAGGTCCTTTATCCTTGTCCAATTCGTGCCAAACCGACTTCATTTTGGCGAGTTATAGAGTATTATAGCGTCTGGGATTTTTCGACTCGGCCAAGACTAGATACGGTCAAGATTAACCGGTGATCAGATGACCCAACCCCATGAAACCTGGCCAAAATCAAATTTTGCTCGACAACTCGAAATCCATGCACATTTCCTCGACCACGAAAAGAAATTTTTCTAGGCAAATCAATGATTTCGAGCAACTTTCATTCAATGGGTTTTTGCTAAATCGGAAGTACAAGACCACCCGGTGACCAAAGATGACCCAACCCGATGAAAGTTAGCCAAAATCACATCTTGCTCGGTAACTCGAAATCCGTGCACATTTTATGGATCACGAAGGAAAACTTACCAGGTAAATCAATGATTTCGAGCAACTTTCGTTCAATGGGTTTTCGGTAATTCGGAAGTACAGGATCGCCCGGTGACCAAAGATGACACAACGTGGTGAAAGTTAGCCAAAATCGCATTTTGCTCGGTAACTCGAAATCCGTGCACATTTTCTCGATCATGAAAGAAATTTTGCCGTGTAAATCAAGGTTTCCGAGCAACTTTCATTCAATGGGTTTTTGCTAATTCGGAAGTACAAGACCACCCGGTGACCAATGACGACCCAACCCGATGAAAGTTAGCCAAAATCACATCTTGATCGGTACCTCGAAATCCGTGCACATTTTCTCGATCACGAAAGAAAATTTACCAGGTAAATCAATGATTTCGAGGTAAATCAATGATTTCGAGCAACTTTCATTGAATGGGTTTTTGCCAGTTCGAAAGTTAAAGTTCGGTAGTGTGTGTGTACAAGTGTCGAAGCTGCGGTCCCCGGGTAATTACGGACCAAAAGCAAATTTTTTTTATTGAAACATACATTATTCGTGTGCCTTAATTTTGTCGAACGATGACCTGATGACTAGCATTGTTCCCTAGATTTTTTGAACGACGACCTTGAAACTAGCCCTATTGCCTTGAGCTTGTTGCCTTGATTTTTTGAACGATGACCTGAAGACTAGCCTCTTGGAGAACTGGGGAGCTATCCACATTGCCTTGAGGTATATATTGATTACTCGAACTTGTTGCATTAATTTTTCGAACGATGACCTGGTGACAAGCCCTGCTGCCTAGATTTGTCGAACGATGGCCTTGAAAGATGCCTCCCCCAACACGTTGCCTTGTTAACTAGTTCCATGTTGCCTTGATTTGTCCAACACGTTGCCTTGATATGTCGAACGATGTCTTGAAAACTAGCCCCGTTCCCTTTATTTCTTGAACGACGACCTGGAAACTAGCCTCGTTACCTTGATTGCTGGAACACGTTGCCTTGTTATCTCTAACGACGACCCGGAAACTTGCATCGTTGCCCTGAATACTCGAACATGTTGCCTTGAAAACATGCCATGATGACCTCAAAACTAGCCTCGCTGCCTTGATTTCTTGAACGATGACCGGAAAACTAGCCACGGTGCCCTGATTCCCCCCGACGTCGTGCGCATACTAAAAAATATGCATCCTCGGGGAAATCAGTGTCTGTTGCCTTGATTTCTTGAACATGTTGGCTTGATTTTTAGAACGACGACCTGAAAACTAGCCTTGCGGCCTTGAATTCTAGGACATGTTGTCTTGATATCTCAAACGGAAGCCTGATTGTTATCCCCATTGGCTTGATGTACATATAGGGGGACCATGGCGACGAAGCCACCATCGAGCACCGACAAGGCAAGCCCAATGAACCGTGAACGAAGCCCACCCCAACATGTTGCCTTGTTTGCTCGAACGACGACGTGAAAACTAGCCTTGTTGCCTTGATTATTCGAACTTGTTGCTTAGATATATTGAACGATGACCTTGAAACTAGGCATGTTGCCTTTATTGTTGTTGCCTTGATTTTTAGAATGATGACCTGAAAACTAGCCTTGTGGCCTTGGTTTCTAGAACATGATGTTTTGGTATCTCGAATGACGAGCGGAGAGCAATGCCCATTGCCTTGATTTTTCGAACGAAGACCTGAAAAGCAAGCCATGTTGCCTTGATATCTCGAACCCGATGGCTTGGTTTTTCGAATGAAGGACTTAAAATTTGCCCCGTTGCCTTGATTTCACTAACGATGCTTCGGTTTAAGTAAAATGTTGGCGGACTTTTTCGGACGACAGCTTTCAGCTGGCGTGTTGCCTTGATCTGACGAACGGTGTCCTAAAATCTTCCCTCGTTGCCATGGCTTTTCAAACATGTTGTCTTGATTTTCTTAAACAACAACCTTAAAACTATCCCCGTTGCCTTGATTTACGGAACGAAGACAAGAAAACTAGCCTTGTTGCCTTGAAACCTCAAACATGTTTCCTTGGTTTTTCGACCGACTAACTGAAAACCAGCACCGTTGCCTAGATTTATGGAACGCCTTTGATTTCTACAACATGTTGTCCGTGTTTCTCGAACGACGACCTGAACGCTTGGATTTTTTATTGAACGACGGCTTGAAAACAAGCCTTGTTGCCTTGATTACTCGAACATGTTGCCTTGAATTATCAAACTACGACCCGAAAACTACCCCCGTAGCCTTTTTATTTCTCGAACGATTCTTTGATTTCTAGAACATGTTGCCTCGTTTTCTCGAAAGACGACCCGAAAGCAAGCCATACGAGGACCTAAAAGCAAGCCATGTGGCCTTTTGATATTTTGAAAACGTTGTCTTTGTTTATCGAATGGCGGCCTGAAAAACCGGCCGTGTTGCATTGATTCCTTGAACGATGAGCTTAAAACGAGCCACGTTGCCTTGATAAAGGGCCGAGGAAGCAAGACCTCATCCTACAAAACGATACATGCAAGCCAAAGGATCAAACGAAGAACGCCATGACCCATTAACGACCCCGATCTATATGTTAGTTGGCTAAGGTGCATTCTAAATCCCTTATTATTGATGCATTTGAGGGTATGTCGATAGTAGTTGTAAATTACAGATCCAATAGTGCAGTTTGTATCTTGTACGGAGAAATTCTTTCATTTACGAAACCGAAACAAGCATAAGAAAATTCAACAAAATGAACTCCTTAGAAAAGCACCCATGCATTGGGGTTCGAATACAACCAAACACCGTCGAAGTCACTATACACGATGCATGCCCATATTAAATGAGTATATGTTGCTCTTTGGACATTTTTGACGTCTTATGAGAAAACAAAGTATAATTGGTGGCCCTAGCAAGCGCAAGTCATCGGCTTAGGTTGTTATGTGTTTTTATCGGAGGTTGTGTCACCGTTGTTGGTGAATTACGGCCCGGTCACCGGGTTTTATTATTGTAAGGTCCTTTATCCTTGTCCAATTCGTGCCAAACCGACTTCATTTTGGCGAGTTATAGAGTATTATAGCGTCTGGGATTTTTCGACTCGGCCAAGACTAGATACGGTCAAGATTAACCGGTGATCAGATGACCCAACCCCATGAAACCTGGCCAAAATCAAATTTTGCTCGACAACTCGAAATCCATGCACATTTCCTCGACCACGAAAAGAAATTTTTCTAGGCAAATCAATGATTTCGAGCAACTTTCATTCAATGGGTTTTTGCTAAATCGGAAGTACAAGACCACCCGGTGACCAAAGATGACCCAACCCGATGAAAGTTAGCCAAAATCACATCTTGCTCGGTAACTCGAAATCCGTGCACATTTTATGGATCACGAAGGAAAACTTACCAGGTAAATCAATGATTTCGAGCAACTTTCGTTCAATGGGTTTTCGGTAATTCGGAAGTACAGGATCGCCCGGTGACCAAAGATGACACAACGTGGTGAAAGTTAGCCAAAATCGCATTTTGCTCGGTAACTCGAAATCCGTGCACATTTTCTCGATCATGAAAGAAATTTTGCCGTGTAAATCAAGGTTTCCGAGCAACTTTCATTCAATGGGTTTTTGCTAATTCGGAAGTACAAGACCACCCGGTGACCAATGACGACCCAACCCGATGAAAGTTAGCCAAAATCACATCTTGATCGGTACCTCGAAATCCGTGCACATTTTCTCGATCACGAAAGAAAATTTACCAGGTAAATCAATGATTTCGAGCAACTTTCATTGAATGGGTTTTTGCCAGTTCGAAAGTTAAAGTTCGGTAGTGTGTGTGTACAAGTGTCGAAGCTGCGGTCCCCGGGTAATTACGGACCAAAAGCAAATTTTTTTTATTGAAACATACATTATTCGTGTGCCTTAATTTTGTCGAACGATGACCTGATGACTAGCATTGTTCCCTAGATTTTTTGAACGACGACCTTGAAACTAGCCCTATTGCCTTGAGCTTGTTGCCTTGATTTTTTGAACGATGACCTGAAGACTAGCCTCTTGGAGAACTGGGGAGCTATCCACATTGCCTTGAGGTATATATTGATTACTCGAACTTGTTGCATTAATTTTTCGAACGATGACCTGGTGACAAGCCCTGCTGCCTAGATTTGTCGAACGATGGCCTTGAAAGATGCCTCCCCCAACACGTTGCCTTGTTAACTAGTTCCATGTTGCCTTGATTTGTCCAACACGTTGCCTTGATATGTCGAACGATGTCTTGAAAACTAGCCCCGTTCCCTTTATTTCTTGAACGACGACCTGGAAACTAGCCTCGTTACCTTGATTGCTGGAACACGTTGCCTTGTTATCTCTAACGACGACCCGGAAACTTGCATCGTTGCCCTGAATACTCGAACATGTTGCCTTGAAAACATGCCATGATGACCTCAAAACTAGCCTCGCTGCCTTGATTTCTTGAACGATGACCGGAAAACTAGCCACGGTGCCCTGATTCCCCCCGACGTCGTGCGCATACTAAAAAATATGCATCCTCGGGGAAATCAGTGTCTGTTGCCTTGATTTCTTGAACATGTTGGCTTGATTTTTAGAACGACGACCTGAAAACTAGCCTTGCGGCCTTGAATTCTAGGACATGTTGTCTTGATATCTCAAACGGAAGCCTGATTGCTATCCCCATTGGCTTGATGTACATATAGGGGGACCATGGCGACGAAGCCACCATCGAGCACCGACAAGGCAAGCCCAATGAACCGTGAACGAAGCCCACCCCAACATGTTGCCTTGTTTGCTCGAACGACGACGTGAAAACTAGCCTTGTTGCCTTGATTATTCGAACTTGTTGCTTAGATATATTGAACGATGACCTTGAAACTAGGCATGTTGCCTTTATTGTTGTTGCCTTGATTTTTAGAATGATGACCTGAAAACTAGCCTTGTGGCCTTGGTTTCTAGAACATGATGTTTTGGTATCTCGAATGACGAGCGGAGAGCAATGCCCATTGCCTTGATTTTTCGAACGAAGACCTGAAAAGCAAGCCATGTTGCCTTGATATCTCGAACCCGATGGCTTGGTTTTTCGAATGAAGGACTTAAAATTTGCCCCGTTGCCTTGATTTCACTAACGATGCTTCGGTTTAAGTAAAATGTTGGCGGACTTTTTCGGACGACAGCTGAAAGCTGGCGTGTTGCCTTGATCTGACGAACGGTGTCCTAAAATCTTCCCTCGTTGCCATGGCTTTTCAAACATGTTGTCTTGATTTTCTTAAACAACAACCTTAAAACTATCCCCGTTGCCTTGATTTACGGAACGAAGACAAGAAAACTAGCCTTGTTGCCTTGAAACCTCAAACATGTTTCCTTGGTTTTTCGACCGACTAACTGAAAACCAGCACCGTTGCCTAGATTTATGGAACGCCTTTGATTTCTACAACATGTTGTCCGTGTTTCTCGAACGACGACCTGAACGCTTGGATTTTTTATTGAACGACGGCTTGAAAACAAGCCTTGTTGCCTTGATTACTCGAACATGTTGCCTTGAATTATCAAACTACGACCCGAAAACTACCCCCGTAGCCTTTTTATTTCTCGAACGATTCTTTGATTTCTAGAACATGTTGCCTCGTTTTCTCGAAAGACGACCCGAAAGCAAGCCATACGAGGACCTAAAAGCAAGCCATGTGGCCTTTTGATATTTTGAAAACGTTGTCTTTGTTTATCGAATGGCGGCCTGAAAAACCGGCCGTGTTGCATTGATTCCTTGAACGATGAGCTTAAAACGAGCCACGTTGCCTTGATAAAGGGCCGAGGAAGCAAGACCTCATCCTACAAAACGATACATGCAAGCCAAAGGATCAAACGAAGAACGCCATGACCCATTAACGACCCCGATCTATATGTTAGTTGGCTAAGGTGCATTCTAAATCCCTTATTATTGATGCATTTGAGGGTATGTCGATAGTAGTTGTAAATTACAGATCCAATAGTGCAGTTTGTATCTTGTACGGAGAAATTCTTTCATTTACGAAACCGAAACAAGCATAAGAAAATTCAACAAAATGAACTCCTTAGAAAAGCACCCATGCATTGGGGTTCGAATACAACCAAACACCGTCGAAGTCACTATACACGATGCATGCCCATATTAAATGAGTATATGTTGCTCTTTGGACATTTTTGACGTCTTATGAGAAAACAAAGTATAATTGGTGGCCCTAGCAAGCGCAAGTCATCGGCTTAGGTTGTTATGTGTTTTTATCGGAGGTTGTGTCACCGTTGTTGGTGAATTACGGCCCGGTCACCGGGTTTTATTATTGTAAGGTCCTTTATCCTTGTCCAATTCGTGCCAAACCGACTTCATTTTGGCGAGTTATAGAGTATTATAGCGTCTGGGATTTTTCGACTCGGCCAAGACTAGATACGGTCAAGATTAACCGGTGATCAGATGACCCAACCCCATGAAACCTGGCCAAAATCAAATTTTGCTCGACAACTCGAAATCCATGCACATTTCCTCGACCACGAAAAGAAATTTTTCTAGGCAAATCAATGATTTCGAGCAACTTTCATTCAATGGGTTTTTGCTAAATCGGAAGTACAAGACCACCCGGTGACCAAAGATGACCCAACCCGATGAAAGTTAGCCAAAATCACATCTTGCTCGGTAACTCGAAATCCGTGCACATTTTATGGATCACGAAGGAAAACTTACCAGGTAAATCAATGATTTCGAGCAACTTTCGTTCAATGGGTTTTCGGTAATTCGGAAGTACAGGATCGCCCGGTGACCAAAGATGACACAACGTGGTGAAAGTTAGCCAAAATCGCATTTTGCTCGGTAACTCGAAATCCGTGCACATTTTCTCGATCATGAAAGAAATTTTGCCGTGTAAATCAAGGTTTCTGAGCAACTTTCATTCAATGGGTTTTTGCTAATTCGGAAGTACAAGACCACCCGGTGACCAATGACGACCCAACCCGATGAAAGTTAGCCAAAATCACATCTTGATCGGTACCTCGAAATCCGTGCACATTTTCTCGATCACGAAAGAAAATTTACCAGGTAAATCAATGATTTCGAGCAACTTTCATTGAATGGGTTTTTGCCAGTTCGAAAGTTAAAGTTCGGTAGTGTGTGTGTACAAGTGTCGAAGCTGCGGTCCCCGGGTAATTACGGACCAAAAGCAAATTTTTTTTATTGAAACATACATTATTCGTGTGCCTTAATTTTGTCGAACGATGACCTGATGACTAGCATTGTTCCCTAGATTTTTTGAACGACGACCTTGAAACTAGCCCTATTGCCTTGAGCTTGTTGCCTTGATTTTTTGAACGATGACCTGAAGACTAGCCTCTTGGAGAACTGGGGAGCTATCCACATTGCCTTGAGGTATATATTGATTACTCGAACTTGTTGCATTAATTTTTCGAACGATGACCTGGTGACAAGCCCTGCTGCCTAGATTTGTCGAACGATGGCCTTGAAAGATGCCTCCCCCAACACGTTGCCTTGTTAACTAGTTCCATGTTGCCTTGATTTGTCCAACACGTTGCCTTGATATGTCGAACGATGTCTTGAAAACTAGCCCCGTTCCCTTTATTTCTTGAACGACGACCTGGAAACTAGCCTCGTTACCTTGATTGCTGGAACACGTTGCCTTGTTATCTCTAACGACGACCCGGAAACTTGCATCGTTGCCCTGAATACTCGAACATGTTGCCTTGAAAACATGCCATGATGACCTCAAAACTAGCCTCGCTGCCTTGATTTCTTGAACGATGACCGGAAAACTAGCCACGGTGCCCTGATTCCCCCCGACGTCGTGCGCATACTAAAAAATATGCATCCTCGGGGAAATCAGTGTCTGTTGCCTTGATTTCTTGAACATGTTGGCTTGATTTTTAGAACGACGACCTGAAAACTAGCCTTGCGGCCTTGAATTCTAGGACATGTTGTCTTGATATCTCAAACGGAAGCCTGATTGCTATCCCCATTGGCTTGATGTACATATAGGGGGACCATGGCGACGAAGCCACCATCGAGCACCGACAAGGCAAGCCCAATGAACCGTGAACGAAGCCCACCCCAACATGTTGCCTTGTTTGCTCGAACGACGACGTGAAAACTAGCCTTGTTGCCTTGATTATTCGAACTTGTTGCTTAGATATATTGAACGATGACCTTGAAACTAGGCATGTTGCCTTTATTGTTGTTGCCTTGATTTTTAGAATGATGACCTGAAAACTAGCCTTGTGGCCTTGGTTTCTAGAACATGATGTTTTGGTATCTCGAATGACGAGCGGAGAGCAATGCCCATTGCCTTGATTTTTCGAACGAAGACCTGAAAAGCAAGCCATGTTGCCTTGATATCTCGAACCCGATGGCTTGGTTTTTCGAATGAAGGACTTAAAATTTGCCCCGTTGCCTTGATTTCACTAACGATGCTTCGGTTTAAGTAAAATGTTGGCGGACTTTTTCGGACGACAGCTGAAAGCTGGCGTGTTGCCTTGATCTGACGAACGGTGTCCTAAAATCTTCCCTCGTTGCCATGGCTTTTCAAACATGTTGTCTTGATTTTCTTAAACAACAACCTTAAAACTATCCCCGTTGCCTTGATTTACGGAACGAAGACAAGAAAACTAGCCTTGTTGCCTTGAAACCTCAAACATGTTTCCTTGGTTTTTCGACCGACTAACTGAAAACCAGCACCGTTGCCTAGATTTATGGAACGCCTTTGATTTCTACAACATGTTGTCCGTGTTTCTCGAACGACGACCTGAACGCTTGGATTTTTTATTGAACGACGGCTTGAAAACAAGCCTTGTTGCCTTGATTACTCGAACATGTTGCCTTGAATTATCAAACTACGACCCGAAAACTACCCCCGTAGCCTTTTTATTTCTCGAACGATTCTTTGATTTCTAGAACATGTTGCCTCGTTTTCTCGAAAGACGACCCGAAAGCAAGCCATACGAGGACCTAAAAGCAAGCCATGTGGCCTTTTGATATTTTGAAAACGTTGTCTTTGTTTATCGAATGGCGGCCTGAAAAACCGGCCGTGTTGCATTGATTCCTTGAACGATGAGCTTAAAACGAGCCACGTTGCCTTGATAAAGGGCCGAGGAAGCAAGACCTCATCCTACAAAACGATACATGCAAGCCAAAGGATCAAACGAAGAACGCCATGACCCATTAACGACCCCGATCTATATGTTAGTTGGCTAAGGTGCATTCTAAATCCCTTATTATTGATGCATTTGAGGGTATGTCGATAGTAGTTGTAAATTACAGATCCAATAGTGCAGTTTGTATCTTGTACGGAGAAATTCTTTCATTTACGAAACCGAAACAAGCATAAGAAAATTCAACAAAATGAACTCCTTAGAAAAGCACCCATGCATTGGGGTTCGAATACAACCAAACACCGTCGAAGTCACTATACACGATGCATGCCCATATTAAATGAGTATATGTTGCTCTTTGGACATTTTTGACGTCTTATGAGAAAACAAAGTATAATTGGTGGCCCTAGCAAGCGCAAGTCATCGGCTTAGGTTGTTATGTGTTTTTATCGGAGGTTGTGTCACCGTTGTTGGTGAATTACGGCCCGGTCACCGGGTTTTATTAATGTAAGGTCCTTTATCCTTGTCCAATTCGTGCCAAACCGACTTCATTTTGGCGAGTTATAGAGTATTATAGCGTCTGGGATTTTTCGACTCGGCCAAGACTAGATACGGTCAAGATTAACCGGTGATCAGATGACCCAACCCCATGAAACCTGGCCAAAATCAAATTTTGCTCGACAACTCGAAATCCATGCACATTTCCTCGACCACGAAAAGAAATTTTTCTAGGCAAATCAATGATTTCGAGCAACTTTCATTCAATGGGTTTTTGCTAAATCGGAAGTACAAGACCACCCGGTGACCAAAGATGACCCAACCCGATGAAAGTTAGCCAAAATCACATCTTGCTCGGTAACTCGAAATCCGTGCACATTTTATGGATCACGAAGGAAAACTTACCAGGTAAATCAATGATTTCGAGCAACTTTCGTTCAATGGGTTTTCGGTAATTCGGAAGTACAGGATCGCCCGGTGACCAAAGATGACACAACGTGGTGAAAGTTAGCCAAAATCGCATTTTGCTCGGTAACTCGAAATCCGTGCACATTTTCTCGATCATGAAAGAAATTTTGCCGTGTAAATCAAGGTTTCCGAGCAACTTTCATTCAATGGGTTTTTGCTAATTCGGAAGTACAAGACCACCCGGTGACCAATGACGACCCAACCCGATGAAAGTTAGCCAAAATCACATCTTGATCGGTACCTCGAAATCCGTGCACATTTTCTCGATCACGAAAGAAAATTTACCAGGTAAATCAATGATTTCGAGCAACTTTCATTGAATGGGTTTTTGCCAGTTCGAAAGTTAAAGTTCGGTAGTGTGTGTGTACAAGTGTCGAAGCTGCGGTCCCCGGGTAATTACGGACCAAAAGCAAATTTTTTTTATTGAAACATACATTATTCGTGTGCCTTAATTTTGTCGAACGATGACCTGATGACTAGCATTGTTCCCTAGAGTTTTTGAACGACGACCTTGAAACTAGCCCTATTGCCTTGAGCTTGTTGCCTTGATTTTTTGAACGATGACCTGAAGACTAGCCTCTTGGAGAACTGGGGAGCTATCCACATTGCCTTGAGGTATGTGTAAGATGAAAATAATATGCACTCACCTTAGTAGCGTGAGTTGATAGAATCTAACTAGAAACGGTCAACGGTTCGTGATCGTCGGGCTCGGGATGCGAAACGCCTTCAGCAAACGAGAGAGAGATAAAAGAAATGGTGTAAGGAATGAAATGGCTGAACTTGCTATTTATAGGGTGATTTTTGGCCCCTCACGTCGTGAGAATTCATTGCTCACGTCGTGAGCCAGGCTTGATCACCTCGTAGCTTCGCCACCTGCGTTCTAGGCTTGCATAGTGTCCGTTTGACTCCTCACGTCGTGAGAATTGATGCTCACGTCGTGAGCCCGTTCCGTAGACTTGCCATCTGCATTCTAGCCTTGAAAATTGGCGTTTTGACACCTCACGTCGTGAGAATTAGTGCTCACGTCGTGAGCCCAGTCAGATTAGGGTTTTTGACACGTGTCATGCTCTCAGACAACTACATCTTCGGAAGGCCATAACTTTTGCATACGAGCTCGATTTTTGACGTTCTTTATATCCACGCGTAGGTGGAGACGTACTCTATAACTTTCATTTAGAATCGTAAGGTTAAAATGTACTCTATCATAAACTCACTTTTTATTATTCCTGGTGTCGTGCCGGTTTTGTCGCGAAACTTCGACATGTCATAACTTCTTCGTTATAACTTGGATTTCAGCGTTCTTTATATGTACAGAAACCTTGTGACATATACTACAACTTAGTTAAGATTATTTATTCTAAACAATCATCTATCAAAAAGTCATTTTTGACGCTTATCGTTACTAAATTGACTAGCCCGAATCTGCGGGCGCTTCAACACAAAGCTTAATGAGTTCCCCAAGATACCACATACCATACATACATAAATCACATACTGGGCCCCCGTCCTCCATCAGGCCTCGCCCGGTATCGAGTCCCACTCGGCCTCGGTCCCTGCCCGACATCGAACCCCGCTCGGCCTCGGGCCCCGCCCGACATCGAGCTCTGCTCGGATTACCGATTTTTCAATCACCAGGCCCCTCATGACATCGAGCCCTGCCCGTTACACACATAATCATCTAACCATATAATCATATAAAATATAACCTTACTAGCACATGCAATAATCACAAAGACCATAGCATACCATACAGTGATCGAGCCCTGTCCGGCATCGGGCCTTGCCCGATAAGCATAAAAACACATACTGATAACTAGCATACAATATACTCATCGGGCCCCGCCTGACATCGGGCCTTGCCCGGTAAGCATACCATCACATAACACATGCAAGAGTCACGCAAACATTTAACATCCTAACATATAAACCATGGGTCGGCATTGGTGCCTTCAACCCGCTAACCACAGTGAGGAAACTCACCTTGCACTTCTGAATCCCGCAGATAAGTCTCCGGCCGCTGGCCCGCTAAAAATCCTCGCGCTATAATCACAAAACATAATCAAATTAATACTTGGATCCCAACTCACACCAAGAGTCTAAACTAGGGTAAAAGACCTTTTTACCCTCTCTATAACTTGACCCAAGCCAAGGCCCAAATTCCATTTAAACACCCAAGGCCTAAATATGGCCCATTTTTCCAAATTGGGCCCAAACCCTTTCATGGGCCTTAAACCAAGGTCCAAAACATTCCTAGTCCAAAAACACTTGAATTCTGATGGATCAACAAGGCCCAAAAGCATCAAGGCCTACAAGAATGCCCAAACCGGAGCCCAACGATCTGAGGCCCACTTTGCTGAGTACGCGGGGCGTACTCAGCTCGTACGCGTAGCGTACTTGCCTCAGGGCTTATACGCTAAGCGTACCTGCTTGTACGCCCAACGTACCCTCCCTCGCATACAACCAACTTCCATTTTAAGCTCTTATTCCATAAAGACTTTACACCACAACCTAGATCTGACTTCCATGAACTGATTAATCACATAAAGTTACCAATTTACGTTCATGCATGGCTAAATGAAGCTCTTAAGCTTTAAAAGGACTTAACATATGACTTAATGCATGCATGAGACCCAATACCCCATAAAGTTGGCACCTTTATGCATAAGGAACTCCCAATAAGCTTAGATCCAAAAGAATAAGTCCTTCAAACATCTTAACTCATCAATCAACCCAAAAAGGGACCCAAAAGCATGAAAATCAAGACAAGAAGAGATCTAAACATTAACAAGTCAAGATTTGAACTTGATACCTCTAGGAGCTTGCAAAGTGATTAATGATTCTGGATCTCTAAGTTCCCCACCAAGCTATGAACCTTCATCCTTCTTCAATCTCTTCAAAATGAGCAAAAACAACACCAAATTCTCCTCAATAGCTCAAATTCCCATTAATGGAGGCTAAGGGGCGATTTGTAGGGTTTTGGGGGCTTGGAGGCCGGTAAAGAGGCCAGCCCTAAAGACTTTAGGTGCTTAAATAGGGTACAACACCCTAAACTAGGGTTTCCACTAACTCCTCGTACGCCCCGCATAATCCTCGTATGTCGAGCGTACGAGGTCTTGCATCCACGACCAGTCCTTCCTAGTACGCTAAGCATACACCAGTGTATGCCTCGCACCAGTACGCCCTACGTACTAGGGTCTCCCTTAAACCCTAATGTAACACCGGATTACTGGTATGTATTTTATTTATGAATTTTATGTATTTTCTCTGGGACTTGACGAGTTGATGGCCCAACTCGTCGAGTAGAGACGGGATCCGCGAGAAGTTTAAGTGACCTACTCGACGAGTAGGGGACTGACTCGGCGAGTAGGTACTGTTTGGGTGAAACCCTAAATTTGAGGGTTTGCACCCTATTTAAAATCTTATTGCAGCCTCCATCGTCCCTTATGCTCCCAGAACACCTCATATCGAAACCCTAGCCGCTTTGAGTGATCTAAGGCCATTTTTGGTGCTTTTGGGTGGTTTGTGAAGCTTGAAAGGAAGGAAGAAGCTTGGGAATTCGAGTTGGGGCTTGTAGATCCAGAGATCTTATTCCATCTTCAGCTCAATCAAGGTAAATGCCCCCTGTTTTGGTCTTCCATTTGGTTGTTCATCCTTAGAGCTTAGATTTTGGATGCATTTAGGGCTTTCTAAGCCATTTTCGGATTTGTGAGGTGATTCATGGGGTTCTACTTTCAGATCTGAGTCATTGGAGGGGTCTCATGGCATAAAGGTGCCAACTATATGGCCATGGGAGCCCCATGCACATTGTAGAGAATCTTTTATGGATTTTTGAGCCAAAGATGTTGGATATAGTGTCTAAGTCCATAACTTTATTTGGTATGTACTTGACCCGACCCGGCATGGTCCATTTGGGTTGCATGGCATTGCAATACTTGGATAGACTAAATGAGAGAATAAGGCACTTATGATTATTAATATATTATAAGTTCTAATATATTAATAATAGTATTATTTAATTAGTATTGATCAAGTATTAATCTAGGATTAATTTGGTGATTAAAGTGAGACTAATTAAATATATAGGGTTGATTATGACAATCATCAATTCTTTTATGGTGGATTAATGATCCATGGTTTATGGGTTTGGTTATAACCATATGGAGCTCCATGGATAGTCCATGGGAGTTACAAATCCATGGGTCATGGGAAATCAAGAGTCATGACAATTAAGGGCATTCATGTGTAAACCCTAATTGTGACAACACTATAAAAGGAACCCTATGGCTAGCAAAATCATGATCTAGTGGACTTAGTGTTACTAGAGAGGGCATAACCGATTTTGAGTGCTAGAAGTATTCTCTCAAGTTATTCCAAGTCTTGTGGTGTTGTGTGAAGCATTTGAGGCACAACATTTGGGGTGCTAGGCTCACAAAGTCTTGAAGGAATCCAAACAACAACAAGGTATGTATTTCTACTAGTTTTATGTTCTATGTAATCCCCATGCCATGCTAGTTAGGAAATAACCTTGAAAAGAAATTTGCATGTATATAGAGAAAACATAGATTCAAGGTTATTAGGGTTGCATGTACACTTAGGAAGTGTTAGAATGCTCAAATCCCATCAGTGGTATCAGAGCCTAGGATTGTTTTCTGTATACTTGATGCAAAACTGCTTAAAAATCGAAAATTCTGCACTCTGACGACTGAACTCGCCGAGTCCATGGGGAGGACTCGCCGAGTCCATGAACAAATTCATTCTACTCGCCGAGTAGAATAATGCACTCGGCGAGTAGGAGCGTGTTGGGCAGTTTTTTCGACTTTTGTTGCTGGAAATGGATTAAGATCATTATCCCAATCTGTTTTGGACTTGTAAAATCTGTTTTTCAAAATGATAATGATTATGTTAACCCATTTTACATGGCTTTTATCAATTTTCAAGTATTGTATATAGTTATATGATTTCTTGAAATTGATTAACATGAATTTGTGTTCTTATGAGTTTTTAGAAGATCATAGGAATTATATGTAACCTCCATGTGTGTTTAATTCATGATCTTAATGGATATGATGGTGTCCATAACTTGTCCTCAAGTTATAGATAACCAAAAGTCACTTCTTTTAGTTATGATTAAAGAACTAAAGAGGTTTCATAAAATGAAGAGTCTTCATTTTTATGAACCATTAAAACTCATAAGTTACAAATTGAAGAGACTTGGAATAGTTTCAATTCTTGCCCTCAAGTTTTGGAATTTGAAAAGTCTTACACTCTAATACTTTAATTCCAAATTAAACCTTAGATTTTTAAAAAGTTTAAAAATCAACACTTATACTATTATTATAATTTTATTATATAGATATGTATAAGAATATGTCATTCTTACCGTTAGTAGGCCTCATTCACGAAGCCGATCTATAAGGGGGGTATAAGGTTGTTGCCTATAAAATGGTGACTTAATGGGTGTCCACTCTCACCCACCGCTTCCTTGATCGGTGGAGGGTCGTTAGCCGAACGGGTAGGATACGACTTTAAATACTCGTTAAAAGTGTAATGAATTATAAAGTAACTATACATTATAAATTCCCAATCTTAGTTACTTTAGGAAAATGTGAAATTGGTGCTAGCCTATAAAATTACACTTTGTACCTTACCAAGTCGTTAGTGGAGCGTGTGTGGTTAACCGGCACACTAACATGGACTAGTAAGAGTGGCAAAGGGTAACTTGAGTTTATTATAGATCGGTGGAGCGTGTGTGGTTAACCGGCACATCGATTAGGTAATATTGTTGAGGGTACCAAGTCAATTTGTATGGTTATTCACACCTTGTTTGTGATCCTCGGCATCCCAGTCACAAACTTGAGAGGGCACAATCGAGATTCAAACATGCCATTGAAAAGTTCAATGTATCTCAAAAGATCTAGGAGTTTCAAAACCAATAAAACCTAATAATAAAATATTTCGTTCTTATGGTGGAAATTGGTAAATCGTCATTTACCTACCTTCAAATATTTTATAGTATGGATTACGGCATCCCTCTTCCAACTATAAATAGTTTGTTGGATCCTAGCCTTAATATTTCATTTGGGTGAATTATTAAGGATTCCTAATCTAATGAAACTTGTCTTTCTTTCCTTTCAGATGTCTTCCAACAATGCTTCTGGCTCAAACCCAACAGGCTCCTTTTCCCTTATGAACTTGTGTGGTAAGGTCATCTTTGATGGATCTAATTTCAATGAGTGGATCAGAAACATCAGAATGATTACCCGCTATGAGGACAAAGAATATGTCCTCGATAGGGAGCTTAAGGTTGTGAGTGAAGCCACTGCTACTCCTGAAGAGTTTGCGGAGTTTGTTGCACATGAAAAGGATGCTACTAAAGTAGCATGCATCATGATGGCCACCATGACTCCTGAACTTCAAAAATCCTATGAAGATTTCTACCCCTATGAGATGCACCTGGATCTGATGGAAAGGTACCATCAGAGCGCGCGTCAGGAGAGGTATGAAATCATCTCCTCCATGATAACCGCAAGGATGAAGGATGGTGAACCCATCACCGGTCACTTGCAGAAGATGCAAAGGTTCGTTGACCGGTTGCTGAAGCTAAATGTTGACTTTCCTGAGGAAATGGCGATTGACATCATTCTCCATTCCTTACCTCCAAGTTATGATCAGTTTCGTATGACTTATCATATGAATAAGGAGGAAGTTACACTTAGAAAACTTCAAGGACTCTTAAGGACAGCTGAAAATGGCCTTAAGGGTAAAGCGGTTGCTACTTCTACTCCTTCAACAGCCCCTGTTCTGGCTATTGGGCAGGGAAAGGGTAAGAAGAGGAAAAACCCTTCGAAGGGTACCAAGGGTAAGACTCTTGATGGTTCCTCTTCAAGTGGGACAAAGAAAGGTCACATTACTCCTTCTTCAAACCCAAAGGAAGCACAATGCTTCTATTGCCAGGATAAGGGACACTTCAAGCGAAGCTGCCCTAAATATCTGCAAGATCTAAAGGATGGGAAGGTTAAACCTACCCATGCAGGTATTTACACAATATTGTCTAATAACTCATCTAATGCTAATTCTTGGGTGCTTGATACAGGTTGTGGTATTCACATCTGTACTGATTTGCAGGCACTAAGAAGAAGTGAGCAAGTGGAGCACGGGAAGATAAACTTAGTCATGGGCAACAGGAAAGCATCACCTGTTACCAAGATAGGAGTTTATTCTTTATTGCTTAATAATAGGTTAATGTTAGATTTGAATAAGTGTTGTTACTCGCCCGAAATGGCGAGAAATATTATTTCTTTTCATGGCTTGTACAAACAAGGTTTTTCATTTTCATTTGATAATAAAAATGGTGCTATTAATGTTTATTACAATGATGTATTTTACTTTAAAGCATTACCTGGGGGTATGCCTTAGAGACTGCCGCCCATATCCTTAATCTAGTCCCTACTAAAAAGGTTGCCAAAACACCTCACGAGATGTGGACTGGGAAAGTTCCCAATTTGGACCACATCAAGATTTGGGGTTGTGAAGCTTTCGTGAGGCGTGAGACTCATGATAAGCTTGAACCTCGAAGTGAGAGGTGTATTTTCATCGGCTACCCACAGAGATCCTTTGGTTACCTCTTCTACAGACCCAGTGATAATGTGGTTTTTGTAGCAAGAAGAGGAGTCTTTCGTGAGAGAGAATTCATAAGCCAAGGGGACAGTGGGAGGCAAATTGACATTGAAGAGCTTCAAGAGTCAAGTGGTGAAGGAACCTCAAATGCTATCGACCAACCTGAGGAGGAAACTCCTGTTGATCCGATAGATGAGTCTGTACCTCCAAGACGTTCCACTAGGGTGAGGAACACACCTGATTTTTATTATGGTTATCACATCACCACTGAAGGTGATACATTTATTAGTGATAGTACACTAATAGATTTGGATGAACCTAATAATTACAGGGAAGCCATGGCAGGCCCTGAGTCTGCTAAATGGAAGGAGGCTATGGACAGCGAGATTCAGTCCATGTATGACAATCAAGTTTGGAACTTGGTTGACAATGTACCAGGTCGTAAGACAATTGGGTGCAAATGGATCTTCAAGAAGAAGACTGACATGGATGGGAAGGTACATACTTACAAAGCGCGACTGGTTGCGAAGGGCTTTACTCAAACTCCGGGAGTTGACTATGATGAGACCTTCTCACCAGTAGCTAAGATTAAGTCTATTAGAGTATTGTTAGCCATAGCTGCATTTCATGATTATGAAATATGGCAAATGGATTTCCTTAATGGAAAGTTGGCTGAGGATGTTTACATGGCTCAACCAGAGGGTTTTGTCGATACAAGATACCCTAATAGAGTGTGTAAGCTTGATAAATCCATTTATGGATTGAAACAAGCATCTCGCAGATGGAATCTTTGCTTTGATGAGAAAGTCAAAGAGTTTGGCTTTTCTAGGAGTGAGGATGAGTCTTGTGTGTATGTCAGGGCTAGTGGGAGCATAGTTAGCTTCTTGGTGTTGTATGTGGATGACATACTTCTCATAGGAAACGACGTCCAAACCTTGCAGGAGGTTAAGTCCTGGCTTGGGAAGTGTTTCGCTATGAAGGACCTTGGGGAAGCTGCCTATATCCTAGGGATAAGGATATTAAGAGATAGGAGTAAGAGACTAATTGGACTTAGTCAAAGTACTTATGTGGATAAGGTACTGAAGAGGTTCAGTATACAAGATTCCAAGAAAGGAGAATTACCAATCCAGAATAATGCCAAGCTGAGTAAGACTTAGAGTCCGAGTACAGAGGCTGAGATAGCTAAGATGATTCATATACCATATGCTTCCGCTGTGGGCTCAATCATGTATGCTATGACCTGTACTCGCCCTGATGTGGCCTTTGCTTTGAGCATGGTCAGTAGATATCAAGGGAACCCTGGCAAGGCACACTGAACAGCGGTAAAGAACATTCTCAAGTATCTGCGGAGGACTAAGGATTGGGTCCTTACCCTCGGAGGCAGTGATGACTTGAGAGTGGAAGGATATAGCGATGCTAGCTTCCAGACTGATAGGGATAATTTCCGCTCTCAGTCAGGCTGGGTCTTTATCCTAAATGGAGGGGCAATTACTTGGAAAAGTTCCAAGCAGGAGACAGTAGCTGATTCTACTTGTGAATCAGAGTACATAGCAGCAAGTGAAGCAGCAAGTGAAGCAGCTAAGGAGGCGATATGGCTAAAGAACTTCATCGGAGACCTTGGAGTTGTACCAGCTATAAAAGAGCCAATGGAAATTTTCTGTGACAGCGAAAGTGCGGTTGCTTTGGCTAAGGAACCGAGAGATCACGGGAGATCTAGGCACATTGACAGAAAATACCATTTCATCAGACATCGAATAGAAGAAGGACTCCTCGTGACTAAGAGGGTATCATCAGATGAGAACCCGGCAGATCCCCTCACGAAGGGACTGAGCAGGGTTAAGCATTTACAGCATGCGAGGCGCATTGGGCTGAAGGATGATACTAGTTTCAATAATTAGATTCCTGAGACTTGTAAAATGTAATTGACATTTGATGATAAATAAAAGTTGTTATTTATTTATGAGTAAGGTGTTACTATCTTGTGTTGATTGTTTACTATGTTTCAATTTTGCATGTTTTTACTTCCAGAATAATTATGTTATTATTCAAACCATCCACAGTCAGTCAAACTTTGGAAGTAAGTATTGATTTAAGACTGTCATGAATTTGGCTTATATGATTTGTCTGAAAGTGCTTTGGACAATGCAATGGTTGCTACAACATTCATGAGTACTCATAAGGGCTGAGTATTGGATCCAACCCACGCTCACTTGCATCACTTCATGGAATTTATCTCGAGTGATCGTGAGACGGTAATATCATATAAATCTTCAAACCTAGAGATATGAGTTGTTGACTATGAGTTGGTTATTCATTGATTGTACGAAAACGCATTGGTAACTCGATGTTATAAAACGTGCCTTTGTGAATAATTCAACAAGTAGTTAGTACAAGCATATCAGTCGAAGTTTATCTGTTCCTTCTAGAAATAGAAGCGATATCTGGGCCCCTCGATGATTTGGTTTTGACCTATGTACCGGGCCCCGTCAGAACCTAATTGATGTGTTCAATTTAGTTCTATGTCGAAACAAATCAGAGATCGAGAAACAAATGCTGGACAATAAGTAAGACCATGTTCCATGTGTTTGTCCGGCTGATATCATGAGAACAGAGGATTATATGATCACTTATCTTAAATGGCGTATCATCATCATCTCAGTTCCGAGAGACTTTGAAAGAGCTACGATTGCTAGTCGGATTTTGAAGTCATATTTGCAAATATAGTTATTAGACTTATCCAAGTGGGAGACTGTTGGATATAGTGGCTAAGTCCATAACTTTATTTGGTATGTACTTGACCCGAGCCGGCATGGTCCATTTGGGTTGCATGACATTGCAATACTTGGATAGACTAAATGAGAGAATAAGGCACTTATGATTATTAATATATTATAAGTTCTAATATATTAATAATAGTATTATTTAATTAGTATTGATCAAGTATTAATCTAGGATTAATTTGGTGATCAAAGTGAGACTAATTAAATATATAGGGTTGATTATGACAATCATCAATTCTTTTATGGTGGATTAATGATCCATGGTTTATGGGTTTGGTTATAACCATATGGAGCTCCATGGATAGTCCATGGGAGTTACAAATCCATGGGTCATGGGAAATCAAGAGTCATGACAATTAAGGGCATTCATGTGTAAACCCTAATTGTGACAACACTATAAAAGGAACCCTATGGCTAGCAAAATCATGACCTAGTGGACCTAGTGTTACTAGAGAGGGCATAACCGATTTTGAGTGCTAGAAGTATTCTCTCAAGTTATTCCAAGTCTTGTGGTGTTGTGTGAAGCATTTGAGGCACAACATTTGGGGTGCTAGGCTCACAAAGTCTTGAAGGAATCCAAATAACAACAAGGTATGTATTTCTACTAGTTTTATGTTCTATGTAATCCCCATGCCATGCTAGTTAGGAAATAACCTTGAAAAGAAATTTGCATGTATATAGAGAAAACATAGATTCAAGGTTATTAGGGTTGCATGTACACTTAGGAAGTGTTAGAATGCTCAAAACCCATCAAAAGACCCCATGCATGTGCACCAAGTTTGGAACTTTACGTATAAAATGGACATTAGGAGGCCAGCTCTATGGTTTTGACATGTTAAGACCCATTTAAATCGATTGTATAGTAAGGGTCAAGAAGGGACTTGACGAGTTGTTCTTGGAACTCGGCGAGTCGGTGTGTAGTGACCACTAAATCCCTTCTGTGGTTGGACTAGTGGTTCGGGAAGGAAGTCCCGTAAATGTTTAGACTCGTAAAGGGACCTGGGAATCATGGGACTCGACGAGTGTATGAACAGACTTGGCGAGTCCAAGGCAATCTCCCAACCTTTGAAGATGGACTCGACGAGTTGTTCATACAACTCGGCGAGTCATAGACTGGACATGTTCTTATGAGGGATATGAACTCGCCGAGTTGAAGGAAGAACTCGGCGAGTCGGATGAAGATGGTCCCGATGGTTTGAATGAAGGAGAACTCGACGAGTTCTCGCAAGGCTCGACGAGTGGTGATGGGGTTGGATCGGGTTATTGGAGCATGGACTCGACGAGTTGGTAGACCAACTCGGCGAGTCAGGTCAACTGGGCGTTGACTTTGACCAATGTTGACTTGCCTGGTTTTGGTATTGACCCTGGTTGGGTTGTACGTTCGGTTTGATGACTTGAAGGTTGTCGTGTAGGGATTGAGGAGTTGAGGAGGGCCGACCTTCGCGCCGAGGACAGTTCAGACACTACACGACATCGAGGTGAGTTACCTTCCAGTAGCGGTGGGTCTACGACCACAATGTCGGCCCACCAGTAGGAGTTGTATGTTGGATGATTGTCTTTGTGATATTCATCTAGGTTTGCTACTACCTGTTATGTTTATGTGCTAGCATGATATGATGTTACGTGATGATGGTAGTAGTAGGGGGAAAATAGTCCCTAAGTTACCGGGCGATAGGGCCGAAGGGGTAGCTTAGTACCCAGCTATGTTAGATTATGATTACGTGACTGTATGTGATGGACCGGTCGAGAGGACCGAAGGGGTAGGCCAGCACCCAGAAATGCTAGGCGAGGTCACCGGTCGAGAGGGCCGAAGGGGTAGGCCAGCACCCAGAAATGCTAGGCAAGGTCATCGGTCGAGAGGACCGAAGGGGTAGGTCGGGCACCCAGATATGCCTGGCAGTATGTATGTCATGTGTTTGTATGGTATATGGTATGATGGGGGAACTCACTAAGCTTCGTGCTTACAGTTTTTAGTTTTGTTTCAGGTACCTCTTCAGCGAAGGGGAAGGAGTCGGCGCGGTAGCTGCACATCATACACACATTGGATTCCGCATTATGAGATTTCTTGGGATTGTACTCTGACATCGTCACTACTTTTATGATATGATTTTCAGACATGATATTATGGTTTTTTACGAAATGATATGACTTCATGATATTTTCTTATGAATGTTTTCTATGTTGTATACCAAAAATCGAAATTTTTGGACTTGAAAAATGGGATGTTACACCTAATATACTCCGAAGGCCATAACTTCCTCATTATAAATCTGATTCCGACAATCCTTATATCCATGAAAAGGTAATGAGAATCTCTACGCTTTTATCAACTCATACCTGCCATAAAATTTCCCGATCAAAAATCTAATTTCCATAAAAGCTCGAGCTGACACTTTACCAAATTACCCCTTGGCTCTAAAACACAAACCGAACACCCAGATCATCTAAATTACGTCACCCACATCCAAATGGGAAACGATTTGGGACAGGGCATTACATAATGTTATTTCAAATAGTTTATTAATATATTCATTTATGTCTTCTGTTAGTTTCTTGTGTTATAACTAATACATATGTCTATTAACTAATGTTGTTTTTATTTCATAGCTAACATGGGTCATGGTCAACAATGTTTCGAATGTACTTCCCATTTTACCATAAGAACTCTATTATCTAACATTCTAATGGTATGATACATTTCTTTTCATCTTAGCTTTTGCTACTATATATGTTAGTTAAAATAGTATGATTGTATATCTTTTTAGTTATAGTTTTATCGCTTTACTTTCTAAATTCATTACTAACAACCAAACACCGACACGTGAAATGGACTAAATTCATTACTAACATCCAAACAACGACACATGAAATGGACAATATTACATATTGTTTGATGACATGAGAGCCACAAATTCATCAACAATAAATCGAGATTCTTATATAAATTTATCATTTAGAAAGCAAAATTTAAAAAGAAAGACTTCAAATATATCTCGTATACCCAGTTCTTACTTAACCTCATAAGAAGACTTAAACGATCAACAAATTCATGAAGAATTAATTTTAGGTGTCTCAAAAGGTAATATTCATAAAACTATAATGCTACTTTTTTTAATTTGTGATTCAAATAAGTATTTAAAAATTTGTGAATTATAACACCTATTTACAATATGTCAATAGTGTTTTTAATAGTATAGATTCAACTACCTACTTATTTTTCAATTCGTTTGTATTTATTTTAAAAGTTTACTTTAAAAAATGTTTAATGTTTATACCTTAATTTTCAACATCATTATTTAAAGTATGTCAATAGTTTTTTTTATTAGTATAGATTGAATTAATTAGTTATTCATTCTATCATTTGTATTTACATAAAATTATTTATTTTAAAAAATATTTAATATTTACACATTGATGTTAAACTTTTTAATAAACTCGTATAGTACACCAGTCTCACACCTATTATTTATATAAAATGTTCTAAATGTAATTATCAGTTATTAAATGTGTAAAATTATAATAAATATGAAAATTTCATCTATACATCGGTAAACTTTCATAATTACCTCTATATTTTGTAAAATTTCAAATTACGTATATATCCTTATAAAACCTATAAACTCACATATATACTTCAATACTTAGTCTAATCGTGATTGTTATATTAAAAAATAAATAAAAACACCATGTTTATATTGATTTTTTGTTATTAAGAAAATAATTAACTTGTAACATTACAATATTATCATTCTCTCACATTGCTATTCTCAATCTATTTACTTTATGAATCCTTAGAAAATATTAACATTTACATTGAAAGTAGTTTTTATCTGAAGAACCAGAGGAAGAACAAAACTGTTTAAAAGAGAATAATTATAGGCCTTCTAAATCGATTGTAGGAGATGAAATATATACAATCAATAGGTTTGCTAATCGATTATGTAGAATATGAAGCTACAAAGCATTATGTCGTGAATAAGGAGATCGATTATGAAAGAGATTAATTCCAAATGGGTATTTTAGTAAATTAGTTATAATATAATTTAAATATATTGTTTATTTCCATCCATTTTATGTTTTAAATTCACAACAGATAATTATAATATTTGTATATAACTTTGCGACCAAAGCTTGTCGGTTTTTATCAATTATACACGTTAATTTGTATTATTTTATTTTCACTTTTTATACAATAATACATAAAATTTGATCCATATTTGTTAATTATCTATAATAAAGTCATAAAAGTATTGAAAAACTATTTTAAGTTAAAAAAATTAGTTTATTTATATTTTAGTTTATTTTAGCAGTTTGTACGTTAAAAAACAGACAATCTTCTTCTTTCAGACTGCAAACGTTTGATCCACATCTTCTACTGCAGATGTGGTCCGCAGACTGCAAAGATTTTGTCTTAGAAAAAAAACAAACAACACCTATGGGTGGCCCGCCATGGACATAGCGAGAGGAGAGAATAGAGAAACTTGGATGGTGGGATCTCATTGGCTGTAACTTTTTCTTTAATTTTTTTTTCCAAAATAAAACTTATTAAATTAACACGACGTTACAATTTGGATGCTACCATTTTCTCTGATGTACATGGCTTCATAAAATTCGACATGACATAAAAAAAATCTAATGTTGCAACATACGGCTTCCTTTACACCGTGAAACCAAATAAAAAAGGACTAGACTAAAAACTACGAACCCAAAACCGTTGGCTCAAAATTAAATAAATAAATCATTTTGTCCCGAAAACCAAACCGCCATTGTGCATCTTTATTCCAATCTTCCATGCACAAACGCGGAAACTGAAATCTAATTCTCGTTGGATCGTGAATCATTTTATCGGGAAACAATTCGTCATTGAAATTTGGAAACTAAATCATCAATAATTTCTGCCATTGCCATAATAATGAAACTGCATCGTGATATAAGGGTTATCGAGTTTCCCAATTGTTTTCTTAAACCACGCTTCAATCTTACGTCTCTTGATGTTGAACTTCATTTAAGGTAATTGATATCTCAAATATATTCAAATTCACCAAACAAAGTTCTTATTTTGTCTGCTCTGATCGGTTTTATGATTTCTTATTATATGAAATTGATTTTGGATGTGGATTTTTCAATTTTGGTTGTTCATGAAGTTTTCAATCAACTAAATTCTATCGGCCAACCCATAATCACAATACTATTGTTACTCCAGGCTTGTACATCAATCTAGTTACATGGTTTTTGTAGGGCGAGTCAATGTAATTTTTACAGTCATAGGTTTTGGTCTATATTGTTTTCCAGTAGAGCACATGCTGAGCAAGAGCACATGAGCAAGAGCACATGACACATAATGCTTTATAAGCCTAGTAGTTATTTACATATCTATAACAATGTTGTACACCTTTTTCATTATAATCATGCCATTGAAACTGACATTAAGTTTGTTAACAATAGGTATTCAATATTGTATGATGGGGATATATTCATTTGAAGAAGATTGTGGGTTTATTTTATCTAGAACTCTTGTTTTGGTTGGAAAGACTGGAAATCAGAAAAGTGCTACTGGAAATAGCATTCTTGGAATGCAGATGTTCACATCAAAGAACAGTTCATCTGCTGTAACAACTACTTCTGAGTTGAAAACAATTGCACTGAAAGATGGCCCGACTCTTAGGTGTTGTTTGTTTTTTATGAGCCAAAATTTTTGCAGTTTGCGGACCATATATGTAGACCTCTGCAGTAGAAGAGGTGGACCAAACGTCTGCAGTCTGAAAAAGAAAAATTGTTTGTTTTTTTAACATCTGCAAACTACTAAAATAAACTAAAATCTAAATAAACTGATTTTTTAAACTTCAAAGTGATTTTTAAATATTTTTATGACTTTGTTATAAATAATTAACAAATCCAGATCAACTTTTATGTATTATTGTATAAAAAGTGAAAATAAAATTAGTACAAATTAACGTATATATTTGATAAAAAACAATAATTTTGGTCGCAAAGTTATACCTAAAGATTGTAATTAGGAATCAAAGAATTTGATACATAAATGGAATAAATGGATGGAAATAAACTTCGATTTTTTCAATTAAATCAATTAAAAACGTGCCATAAGTAATTTTCCAAGAAATTGACGATACTGTATTAAATAATGTTTTATAAAATTTGGCACAAAAAATATAAGAATATATTATGATTTTTTTCTCATATTTATATAAAAAACTTCAACGAACATTATTGTAATAAATTTTTATTTATAAATTTGTCAAAAATATATTGTTTGTGTCGTCGAACTTTTTTTTAAAGTTTTATAATTTTTTTTTCAAATTGTTTATCACTAATAAAGTTGGAATAAATATAAATTAAAAAAACTAAAAAAAGAAAGATATATGTGTTTTTTTAGGCTAGAAGATGTTAGAAGACTTTGGTCCACATCTGTGCCAAGAAAAGGGCGCGCACACATTTTTAAGTCTGCAGTCTTCAAAAAAACAAACAGTGCTGATATCTGCGCGTGGTCTGCGCGGCGCAGACACAAGAGGCCAAGAAGATCTACAGACAAAAAACAAACAACATCTTAGTGTGATTGATACTCCTGGTATATACATTGACTAAGTAACAAAATTATACTAATTGTGACAAGTCTAGCTTCTACAACTAGTTTTCTTATTCAGTTTAGTATTATATTGTTTGTTTTAGACTTTAAACACTTGTACTCTTGCAGGACTGTTTGATTATTCACTTGATTGTGAGTTTATCAAGAAGGAGATTATGAGTTGCATGGATATGGCCACCATTGATGCCTTTCTAGTTGTCATCTCAATTCACAGTCACTTTTCAAATGATGGTGGTTGTCGAGGCCAACAAAATTAATAACCCTAAATCTTTTACACTAAAATAGTGTATAGTGGTAAAGGGATCGAATCCACGGAGATTGGTTCAATTTTATAACTTTATGAAAAATCTTTTTGTAAAATTACTTGTAAAATGACAATAAATTGAAAAAAAAAGGGGGGGGGGGTTTGGTCTTTTGAAATACTTGAAATAAACTAGAATTAAACTAAGATTTAAATATACAATTTCAACAAAAATAAGAGTTTGATGTAGAATCAATAAGGGAAGGATGGTTGACTTAAGGTTTCCTCACTTTGACTTTTGATGAACATATCATTAGAATCCAATGGTGCAATACCTATTTTAAATCCTTAATTTGGCTATAGTAATCCAAGAAGCTTAAGATTACCTAGACTTTTCTTAGTTGTTAAAATGGTTAGAGAAGCTCATAACAATTTCCTTACTCAAAGTCACAATTTTCATTAAGCATGCAATTAGTGAAAGTCAACTAGCATTAAGAACCAAAAAGTCACCAAATCCAAGAGGAGTTAAATGTTTTCACTACCATGTTGGAGAAAATGCTTTTATGATTGTGTGAAGCAAAACTAACACAAAAATCATTTGTTGCTTACTAATTTGAGGATCCTTTACTTAATCAAGAAATTAGCCAACTAATCACCACAAACACATTTAAACTCATGAATAAAAACATACAAGTAGTGATAATATGTTAAAACACAAAACATTCTCATAAAGATTTAAGAACAAGTTCATGGATTCTTCAACATTCAACAAAATTCAAAGGATTCCACAAAAGTCAACCAAGTTTTGTTTAGCCAAGCATGGCTAAACTCAAAGAAACAAAGTTAGAAAAGATTGTACTAAACATTTAAAAAGAATCAAGAGATGAAAAGATGATGTTCTTGAGGTGTTATTGGCCTTCCAAAGTCTTCAAAACTCCAGAGAAAATGCCATAAAATCGGATGCCCAAGAGTGTAGAAAAGTGGCACACCAACCTTCCCTATATAGCCTTCTAACTGAAATTCCGAAACTGCACCTGTTGAGCCTTGCGCGACCCGCGTGCTGTTGCGCGGGTGGTGCCTGATATGGGATTCTTTGAGTTTTGGGCCTCCACAGCTTAGCCCACTTGGCCCAGTTCGAGTCCAAACAGCTTCTAGCCCATTTTTCTTTAAGTTCACTTCATTTTAAGCCCAATTTGGCTTCTCCAAATGATCCATAGCTCGTAATCTCGCCCGATTAATAATCTTCACACGCTCGAATATTCTTCCGGTTCTTGCAAATTCAAACTTCATTTTCTCCAAGCCTTCAAATAATCATCAAGCCCGCTCCATGCATCAACTCCATTATTATAAAGCCCAAGATCCTTGACATCCTCTAAGTCCAATCGCTTCCTAAAGATCCCACTCCGCTAATCTCCTTAAAATCTGCAATTAAGCTCACAAAACTAGAAAGTACTCGAAATGGTCATAAAATAACAAAAAGGAAAATATGCATGAAAATTAACTAAATTATGGATGAAATATAAACTATAAAAAGAAGTAAATAAAATGAAACTATCAAATGATGAAAAAGTTGTGATAAGTAGGTTGCTCACATTGTTTGGAAGAAAAATTTACAATTACGTGATTATAGTTTTCACTAGTGGAGATGAACTTGAATGTGGTGGCAAAAGTTTGTCAGATTTTTTACGTGACTTTCCCAAGGCACTACATGTAATGTGTCCACATAAGCCAATATATTAAATTCCTATGTTTGTCTTTCCTTATTAACAATCATTAATTTATTGTTTCAGGAAACCCTTCGCATGTGTGGGAATCGGTGTGTTCTTTTCGACAACAAGACAATTGATCCAACTAAGAGATTAAATCAATTATAGAAGCTTCTTTTTCTTGTATACACGGTATCAGAAAATAATGAAGGAAAGCTATATATCAATGAGTTATTTAATGAATTGAAGGTGAAACTACGTTTTATTATTGCCAAATAACATATATCAACTGACATATGCCAAGTACCTAATTATAAATGCTTGTGGTAGAGTTTAAGTAGTCGATACTTGATACATAATTATTATAAAAAAAGTATAAGGTATATGATGTTATTGGTTGACAGGTTGAGTTGAAACCAAAGGAGACAACTTTAAAGCTTGAACAACTATTGACTGCAGAGCGGACTGCTCGTTTGAAGGCCGAGGAGAATGCTAAAATTTCTCAAAATAAATCAGAGGATAAGATGCAAAAGGTGAAACTTATTGTTGTTTATGTTTTGAGATTTGAATTGGCATGTGATGTTATTGGTCAACAGGTTGAGTCAAGGCTGAAGGAGACAAGTAGGAAGTTTGAAAAACGATTGGCAGAAGAGCGAATTGCTCGGATGAGGAAGGAAGTTTTGTTTAGCCAAGCATGGCTAAACTCAAAGAAACAAAGTTAGAAAAGATTGTACCAAACATTTAAAAAGAATCAAGAGATGAAAAGATGATGTTCTTGAGGTGTTATTGGCCTTCCAAAGTCTTCAAAACTCCAGAGAAAATGCCATAAAATCGGATGCCCAAGAGTGTAGAAAAGTGGCACACCAACCTTCCCTATATAGCCTTCTAACTGAAATTCCGAAACTGCACCTGTTGAGCCTTGCGCGACCCGCGTGTTGTTGCGCGGGTGGTGCCTGATATGGGATTCTTTGAGTTTTGGGCCTCCACAGCTTAGCCCACTTGGCCCAGTTCGAGTCCAAACAGCTTCTAGCCCATTTTTCTTTAAGTTCACTTCATTTTAAGCCCAATTTGGCTTCTCCAAATGATCCATAGCTCGTAATCTCGCCCGATTAATAATCTTCACACGCTCGAATATTCTTCCGGTTCTTGCAAATTCAAACTTCATTTTCTCCAAGCCTTCAAATAATCATCAAGCCCGCTCCATGCATCAACTCCATTATTATAAAGCCCAAGATCCTTGACATCCTCTAAGTCCAATCACTTCCTAAAGATCCCACTCCGCTAATCTCCTTAAAATCTGCAATTAAGCTCACAAAACTAGAAAGTACTCGAAATGGTCATAAAATAACAAAAAGGAATATATGCATGAAAATTAACTAAATTATGGATGAAATATGCTAAAATAAACTATAAAAAGAAGTAAATAAAATGAAACTATCAAATGATGAAAAAGTTGTGATAAGTAGGTTGCTCACATTGTTTGGAAGAAAAATTTACAATTACGTGATTATAGTTTTCACTAGTGGAGATGAACTTGAATGTGGTGGCAAAAGTCTGTCAGATTTTTTACGTGACTTTCCCAAGGCACTACATGTAATGTGTCCACATAAGCCAATATATTAAATTCCTATGTTTGTCTTTCCTTATTAACAATCATTAATTTATTGTTTCAGGAAACCCTTCACATGTGTGGGAATCGGTGTGTTCTTTTCGACAACAAGACAATTGATCCAACTAAAAGATTAAATCAATTATAGAAGCTTGTTTTTCTTGTATACACGGTATCAGAAAATAATGAAGAAAAGGTATATATCAATGAGTTATTTAATGAATTGAAGGTGAAACTACGTTTTATTATTGCCAAATAACATATATCAACTGACATATGCCAAGTACCTAATTATAAATGCTTGTGGTAGAGTTTAAGTAGTCGATACTTGATACATAATTATTATAAAAAAAGTATAAGGTATATGATGTTATTGGTTGACAGGTTGAGTTGAAACCAAAGGAGACAACTTTAAAGCTTGAACAACTATTGACTGCAGAGCGGACTGCTCGTTTGAAGGCCGAGGAGAATGCTAAAATTTCTCAAAATAAATCAGAGGATAAGATGCAAAAGGTGAAACTTATTGCTGTTTATGTTTTGAGATTTGAATTGGCATGTGATGTTATTGGTCAACAGGTTGAGTCAAGGCTGAAGGAGACAAGTAGGAAGTTTGAAAAACGATTGGCAGAAGAGCGAATTGCTCGGATGAGGAAGGAAGTTTTGTTTAGCCAAGCATGGCTAAACTCAAAGAAACAAAGTTAGAAAAGATTGTACCAAACATTTAAAAAGAATCAAGAGATGAAAAGATGATGTTCTTGAGGTGTTATTGGCCTTCCAAAATCTTCAAAACTCCAGAGAAAATGCCATAAAATCGGATGCCCAAGAGTGTAGAAAAGTGGCACACCAACCTTCCCTATATAGCCTTCTAACTGAAATTCCGAAACTGCACCTGTTGAGCCTTGCGCGACCCGCATGCTGTTGCGCGGGTGGTGCCTGATATGGGATTCTTTGAGTTTTGGGCCTCTACAGCTTAGCCCACTTGGCCCAGTTCGAGTCCAAACAGCTTCTAGCCCATTTTTCTTTAAGTTCACTTCATTTTAAGCCCAATTTGGCTTCTCCAAATGATCCATAGCTCGTAATCTCGCCCGATTAATAATCTTCACACGCTCGAATATTCTTCCGGTTCTTGCAAATTCAAACTTCATTTTCTCCAAGCCTTCAAATAATCATCAAGGCCGCTCCATGCATCAACTCCATTATTATAAAGCCCAAGATCCTTGACATCCTCTAAGTCCAATCGCTTCCTAAAGATCCCACTCCGCTAATCTCCTTAAAATCTGCAATTAAGCTCACAAAACTAGAAAGTACTCGAAATGGTCATAAAATAACAAAAAGGAATATATGCATGAAAATTAACTAAATTATGGATGAAATATGCTAAAATAAACTATAAAAAGAAGTAAATAAAATGAAACTATCAAATGATGAAAAAGTTGTGATAAGTAGGTTGCTCACATTGTTTGGAAGAAAAATTTACAATTACGTGATTATAGTTTTCACTAGTGGAGATGAACTTGAATGTGGTGGCAAAAGTCTGTCAGATTTTTTACGTGACTTTCCCAAGGCACTACATGTAATGTGTCCACATAAGCCAATATATTAAATTCCTATGTTTGTCTTTCCTTATTAACAATCATTAATTTATTGTTTCAGGAAACCCTTCACATGTGTGGGAATCAGTGTGTTCTTTTCGACAACAAGACAATTGATCCAACTAAAAGATTAAATCAATTATAGAAGCTTCTTTTTCTTGTATACACGGTATCAGAAAATAATGAAGGAAAGCTATATATCAATGAGTTATTTAATGAATTGAAGGTGAAACTACGTTTTATTATTGCCAAATAACATATATCAACTGACATATGCCAAGTACCTAATTATAAATGCTTGTGGTAGAGTTTAAGTAGTCGATACTTGATACATAATTATTATAAAAAAAGTATAAGGTATATGATGTTATTGGTTGACAGGTTGAGTTGAAACCAAAGGAGACAACTTTAAAGCTTGAACAACTATTGACTGCAGAGCGGACTGCTCGTTTGAAGGCCGAGGAGAATGCTAAAATTTCTCAAAATAAATCAGAGGATAAGATGCAAAAGGTGAAACTTATTGTTGTTTATGTTTTGAGATTTGAATTGGCATGTGATGTTATTGGTCAACAGGTTGAGTCAAGGCTGAAGGAGACAAGTAGGAAGTTTGAAAAACGATTGGCAGAAGAGCGAATTGCTCGGATGAGGAAGGAAGTGAATGCTAAAGCTGCTCAAGAGGTGTCTGACAGGGAGATAAGGAACTTGACAGAATGGCTACACAGAGCCAAGCAAAGGGAGGAGCAGTTGAGGCATATGTTGAACTCGATTGATTTTGCTTGTTGGACCTGATCATGATTGTGCAAAATTGTTTATAATTATCCTTTAATCCTGATTAATTGTAACAATCTCGTTAAGCGTTTTAGTATTCAATTATATACAACCATTACAAATTTTTAAGAAAGTCTTTTGGAAGATTGTTGTTTTGCATCGAGAAATTTTTCAAAAAAAAAAGTTGAGCCTTTATTTTAGCAAAGTCCTAAAGAGAGATATTTTTGTTTTTTTATCTTTATATTTGAATTCTTTGATGTATCAAAATCTCATATGATCGGTATTTGATTTGGCGGGTATTTAAAATTATAACATTTTGAGAAAGTTACAAAGTCAATCCAAAGCTTTAGATATGAACAACGGGATGCTTTTAGTTATAGAAAAATGGTTTGTTTTTTGGAAGAAATTTCTAAGAAAAATCAATTTTTTGAAAACACAATTAGTTTCTCATTTTTTCTAATTTTTTCCCAAGAAACATATAATTTTTCCGTTTCCTAAAATTAAAGAACACTTAAAAAATTGATAATTATTGGTTTTCATGCTTTTTCAATGCCAAAACTTTACTAAAATATAAACACACACACACCACACATCCACCGCTCTCCACCACCTACCCACCCCCATACTCATCCACACCCAACATCCATTCCCCCACACGCCCACCCCCACCCAACACCTACACACCCACCCCTACCCACCTCACCCATACTAACACCTTAACACCCATCCAAACCCAACACCTCACACCCCTACAACTACACCCACTACCCACCCTACACCTTCACACCCCCACGCTCACATCCCCAACCCCATTATCATCCCCACGCCGACACCTAATACCTAGTATCCATCCTACCTACCCATGCTTCACACATACCCATACCCATACCCCTACCCCCATCCTCATCTAGCCCCTACCCACCACACCCCACCCCACCCCACATCCACACACCCAACCTCACCCACACCCATACCCATTTTAACTTTGATTCAGATACTTTTTTCCCACCTGCTATAACATTTAAAAATACTTTTGTGTTTACCAATTACTGCACACATAATTAAACAAAGCCTTAGCTTCACATTGTGTTTACCAATCGCACACAATTACAAAGCAAGACCCAAAGTCTCAAGGCTATAATAAATTTATATTAAGAAATGGCTAATACAATAGAATTTTGTACTAGAAATCACCTTTTTCGATCTCCCATTTCAAACATTCCTGTTTGGGAGCTTATGTAACTAAATAAACACTTTTTTTTTTTTTTTTTTTTTATAAAAGCGCTTATTAGCTTATGCAGTGATGATAATGAATTTTTTTTAACAATGTATGGATTAGCTTATATGATGACATAAGTTGATAAACTTTTTTTTACATGTTTAGATTAACTTATAGTCATTTTATAATCATTTTAAGTGAACAAGTTATAAACACTTTTCAAAAGTCAGGAGTGTGACTTTTTAAAAAACTCTTTTTTGGGCTAGTAAAAAGTTGTTTTCAAAAACATTTTTCTATTTCCAAACACTTTTTTAAGCTTATTGACCTTTTAAAAAACTTATAAGTCAATAACCACTTCTCGAACTCAATCCAAAACACCCCTAACTGTTAAAATCTCTATGGTCGGTAAGTTTCATAATTTGTAAAATTTACATGTTTCTGCAATATATCAATGATCAGATTTATGCAAATGGGTGTTGGTGATTTTGATCATTAGGCGGTGGGTTTGTTCCATAATTTGTTAATTTTAAGTTATGAGTTAGCGTCCCAGTGTTGGAGAAGAGAATTAAGTTTCCTCTTTGACTAGATATCTTGAATTTTTTGTACTCTGCTTCCAAAAGTTGTAATGGGTGCTTTTGAGTTCAAACTAACTACACGTTTGTGTTTACCGTTCTGATTGTGTTTTTCTATCGCGAACTTTGGCTCCATGTAGCAAATTAGGAAATTATATGCCATCAAACTTTTTAGCATTCTTTATTTGAAAACCCTTATATTTTGGCTTCGTGGAAAGAAAAAGGAACCGTAATTTCCGATTCTAACCAGCATGACTAGTGATTTACTAACCTTCCAAACTTCTACTTAGTTTCAGAATCCTTTTTTTCCCTCTTAGTGGCAGGGTAATATTAAAACGAATGTCACAATCACCGCCAAATCGATGGATGTATGGGTTTGTTGAATGATTACTTGGACAACGTTGAAAGGATCACTTTTACCACCGGTTGAAGATTCGAGTATATCATCTCCAACAACCGAAGTAGATGATGGTTATTGAAGAGTTATCGGATTAGATAAACTCCGATTTTATGAAGAAGATCAATTTCACGTACAAAAATTAATTGTATTTTCAAGTTCTATGTTCATGTTCATGTACTTTTTACATTGTTTTTTTAAATTTGTAGTTTAAAGCCAAGTATAATACACATATTTATTTGGTTGGAGTTAAATTTGAGATTTAAAAAAAAAACGGATTTAAATAGAATTATCCGACACCGGATTTTGAAAAAATAAGATTATCCGAATTCATATTCGTTTACACCATATTTTCACCGATCCAAATGGAATTTTAAAATGAGCGGTTTCGGTTCTATCCAACTTTTGTGCAGCTATAGGTTGAACAAGGTCTTAAGTTTTTTTTTTTTTTTGATCGGCAAACTAATCTACCCATAATTACTACTTATGTATGAGGACAAGACTTGAACCATGACCTCCTCTTAATTGACAAGGTTAAGTGCATGAAATGATTCCACTCTTAAATAGTTCCTAACCATGTTTATATTTAATAAATAATTTGGTTGTATAGGATTCAATTGCGAAACTGTATTTTTATGCCATTTTAACCGGATTCATTGAATTTATCTTTAGTAGTACGTATACAGTACTCATTATGTCATTATGATTATTTAAGCCAAAATATTACATTATTGTGGTAACATAAAAGGTCTTTATTGGAAGAATATAGAAAATTTGATTTAATCTTTTCGTAGTTATTGATCATAATTAAACCAGTAGATAATCTATCGAGTATTGGGTAAAGTACAGAATTATTTAATATTTTGGGTTACTTAACAGTCATTCTGTACGTTACTCAGCGACACTTCGCCTAGCACGTTATTATATAGACACACACTCATCCATCCGGCTTCCAATACAATTCCAGCGAGCCATTTTCAAGCTTCCTATATATATAATTTCCTGTTCGAAAGCAAATCGTGTAAATATTTTGCTGTAAGGTTCGTTCTCTTTGTTTTTTTGTATGTTTGATTCATGCTTTAATTTCAATATTAAGAAGTTCAGTTCCATAATCTTTTTCTTTGTAGATATTCTAATTTGTACGATGGAGGGATGTTCGTCCGAGGGCGTTTTGGAGTGTACTTCTCCTCTAACACTTTTCTTGGTTGGAAGGACAGGAAACGGGAAAAGTGCAACCGGAAATAGCATTCTAGGGACAAATGGTTTTGAATCAAGGCGTAGTTCTTCAAGTGTAACAAGTGTTTCTGAGCTGAGGAAAGCTGTACTTGCAGATGGCCGAGTGATTGATACTCCTGGTATCTGCAAGACTTCAATAGTATTATTTCAATTCTAATAGTTTTGTAGGAGATGCATATATTTCTTACACTGATTTATATCTTGCAGGACTGTTTGATTCTTCTGTTGATTCTGAAATTATTTCCAAGGAGTTTGTCGGTTGCATTGATAGTGGCATGGATGGTATTCATGCTGTTCTGGTTGTGTTTTCAGTTTGTTGTCGGTTTTCAGAAGAAGAAAAAGCTGTAAAAAGTAGCTTGCTGGCTTTGTTTGGAAGGGAGGTGTACAATTACATCATCATCGTTTTCACTGGTGGTGATGAACTGGAGAATGATGGCAAAAATTTGGACGATTTCTTATGTGACTCTCCAGAAGCATTGAAGGTTAGTAGACAATAAATTGTGTTAGCTTCGCTTTTGTATCTTGTAGACTTAGTTGGTGAATTGATGGTAATTGTTTAATTAATGAAAGTCAATTCTTGTTATATACAGGAACTCCTTTCTTTATATGAAGGTCGGTGTGTTCTGTTTGATAACAGGACAAAGAATCCAACCAAGAGAGCTAATCAAGTACAACAGCTTCTTTCTCTTGTAAAAATTGTGTTAGAAAAGAATGGTGGTCAGCCCTTTCGTAATGAAATGTTTTCTGAAGTTAAGGTGAAGCTTGTTAGTTTTCATTAATTTCTATGATTTTAGCATTATAGACATACATATGCAGGATTTACATTTGCTCTACATATAATGTTGGTGATTTTAGTGTCACCATGTCATTTTAAGTAACTGGAACTAACATGTGAGCTAAGGGGCTTCATGATTTGTACTCTAATATATGTACGGAGTTGTGCGGAGTGCACACATGTATAAGATCGAATCAGAAGCCAGTTCGACGACTAGTCGGGGGTCTGGGGGCAGCGCCCCCGGGTCCGGGGTTTCCAAAGGCGCAGCGCCCCTTTGGCGGGGTCTAGGGGCAGCGCCCCTAGCGGGGTCCAAGGGGCAGAGCCCCTGGCTGGGGTCCCGCTGTTATCAAAAGTGGGAACATAATGGAAAATTCAATTTCTTGAGGGTGGTTATGGTAAAACTAACGAAACTCTTTAGTTTTGGTAATCCTAATCCGGATTAATATTACTTGCTTCTAAAGCAACTAATGACGACCCAACCCTAATGAAACCCTAATCTTGTTTATTATATAAACGACTCTTCCTTTCCAGAAGGGGTGACGTTCTTTAGCTTTTGTTTTTCATCACACATTCACAGAATACTTTAGAATATTGGCTTACGTTTTCTGTGCCTAGAAACGTAAGTGTCCACTTGGATTATCCTAGGCTGAATTTCTTGTAACCCAGACATAGGGTAGAAATATCAGTTCGGAAAGTGATATCACGATCCAAGTTGGTATCCAGATCTCCACCACAAACCCTAATATTCCCAACATATAATACTAACTTGACAGAAAAGTACTATGGAACTTCAACAACAAACTGAAGAGTTACAAGCCTTGAATGTCACCAAAAAGTTAAATGACCAGGAGGTTTCATTGTTGCGTGATGAGCATTTTAAGCAAATAACTGAGATGGTATACTATTGGTTGATTAGGTTTCACTATTTTCCTCAATTGACGTAGATATATGAACAAGATTTGGAAAATGGTGAGTTTTTTTTCGTCGTACAGCTGTTATCAAAAGTTGAACATCTATTGGAAGAAGAGCGGGCTCTTCGGGTTAAGGCCCAAGAGATTGCAAAAGCTGAACAAAAGAAGTCAGAGGAGGAGATAGAAAAGATGAGAGAAGTGCTAGAGAGACTTGAGTTTACTGAGGTACAAGAGAAACAAATGGAGGAGAAGGAGCCGAAACAAGAAAAGAAAGAGGAGAGGAAACCAAAGATGAAAAAGAAACCAAAGATGAAAAGGTTGAGTGAACTGCTTGAGACACTGGAGCCTACTGAAGTGCAAAAGATAGAAAGCGAGCAGCAGGAGCTGAAACCAATAATGGAAAAGTTGAGTGAAGTGCTAAAGCGATTGGAGCTTACAGATGTGCAAGAGAAACAAATAGAGCAGCAGGAGTCGAAACAAGGAAAGAAAGAGGAGACGAAACCAAAGACGGAAAAAGAAACAAAAGATGAAAAAGTTGAGTGAACTGCTAGAGAGAATGGAGCCTATTAAGGTGCATAATAAACAAATAGAGGAGCAGGAGCCGAAACAACGAAAGGAAGAGGAGAGGAAACAAAGTGATACGCGCGCCATAGACTCCGTGAATCAAAAATCATCTCGTACAAGGAAACCAAATCAAGATCCCTCATTTATCTATTAGGGTATCCACAATGCTTATTAGAGTTTAATGGATTGACCATCATCATTTTACAATTCTATATTAATTTTCTTACAATGTTTTGAATTCTACAAAGTTCAATGAAATATATTATTAATAATTAAAAGGTTTTTATTTTCCATTGAAGAGTTTAATGGTCATTAAGTTTCATATCCACTGGATGTCAACATGACATCCCACAATGATAACATTTAATCCAATGAATGTCAATTAGACATATCACCACTTTCAATTATGGATGCTCTAGATAGGAATCAATCAAATCAAAGATGTATGCATAAATATAAGATTTCCTCCTTAAACTTTTAGTTTCTTTGATTCCTTTACCTTATTATTTTTGGTATATTTCTAGCCTTCCTCACCTATTAGTACTGTGTTTTTATGTTCTAAAAGGTTGGACCGTAAGAACTTTGCTTGTTTTTTTTTTCCGTATATTAGACTTTGTACTTTGAAATGTACTTTTGTGACATAGTAACATATCAATTGCTTCTTTAAGGGTGTTGTTAAAAACCAAATCCAACTGATTTGCCCATAAATGATTAGCGTCGTAATTTGCCAATTTACTTGTCACATTGATGTAAAACTTTTATTGTTAAATTTAAAAGCTTTTAGTCATGTATGATCCATTTTATAGAATCAGCATCAAGGAGGTTTTTCAATTGTCATAGATGATTAGTGGTAATGTTTTGTTTCTAGTTGAGTGGTGGTAACGGTATAGTTCAAACTACAAAACATACACCGTCTTGAAAGTGTTGGTGCAAGCATCATAACTTATTATTGGTTGATGGATGATTCCCACCGTTATGATGATCTTCTATCTTAACAAACTAGTATCAACTGTTTTTGTAGGTCCTTCGAGTTTAAGATGCGAACAAGTTTATGGTTTGTTGTTGAAGTAGGTTTGATATAAGATGTCTTTGTAGGTAATGCATTGGTTGCAATGTATGGGAAATTTGGATGTGTTGATGATGCAGTCAAGGTATTCCATCACATTCCTTAAAGAAACTTGGTCACTCAACGCATCAATTTATAGGTTTCAGACAAAGAAATACCTAAAAAATCAATATAATCATGGGGTTCTTTATTTGAAAAATAGTTTGGACATCTGATGTTGCTATCATAGTAACTTTGCTACTCTTTGGTTGCCAAAAGAATTTAATTTGTTCATATCTATTCAAAAAGAGGATGGAGAGAAAAAGACAAAGAAAGGTGTTTGTGGGGCCATATTATTTTTTTATTAAATAAAATGTATAAGCAATAAAGAAAGAAAAAAAAATCAAAATGGAAATAGTTCTTTCAACTCTTAAAATGACCAAATTTAAAACGAAACCTTTAGACTATTTTTATAAATTAATTTTTTTTTGACCTTAATCAAATAAAAATATAAACTATATGGACCATTGTACTTTTAGTTATTTTAAAAAAGTGATTTATCTATATTACTATTAAATTAAAGAAAAATAGAATAATATCATTTAATCAAAAGAAAAGTAAGATTGTAAATTTGTATTTCCTTTAAACTAGAAAGGTTACCCTCACTATGCGGGGGCCAGAAGCTTTCAATGTTGTTTGCGAATCGATAAATATGACAGACGTAGAAAGTGCAAGGATGAAAAGCCCGGACTTTGCCCCGAACCGTTTTTTCATGTTTTTATGAAAAAATGTAAAAGTTTTGACTGCAAGGACCAGAAGTGTCAAAATGGCTAAAGAATTAAAGGGGTAAGATTAACAACTTTTTAGAAAAGGGATCAAAGTTGTCAAACCGTTAAAGTTTTGTGGCCAAACTTTAAAGATTAAAAGGTTCCTAAAAAGTGTAAAAATATTGATTGTAAGGACCAAAAGTGTCAAAATGGTTAAAGAATGAAGAGCAAAGTTGCCAAAAATAGCCATTTTTTATGAAAAAATGTAAAAGTTTTGACTGCAAGGACCAGAAGTGTCAAAATGGCTAAAGAATTAAAGAGGTAGGAATTTGCAACTTTTTAGAAAAGGGATCAAAGTTATCAAACTGTTAAAGTTTTGTGGCCAAACTTTAAATATTAAAAGGTTCCTAGTAGCCCATGCTTTGCATGGGTTAGAATGGTATTTGTTTTTTTGTTAAATGTGTATGCTGCTTGTTGTCATGGGATAGAATGGTATTTTTTTTCATTAAGTTGTTGTCATTATGAGTCTGTTGTTGTTTGGTTGTGTGTGTAGAAATAACGGAGGTGGATTCTTAAAAAGGATGATTTGTTGGTAATCGAGGAGTCGTCTACCGCCGGCAACCCTCTCATTCCTTGAAACTCGCCGAAAAGAAGTCCAAAATACTAATGCAGACAACGACTGAAACTGATTAATATATATAAAGATAGCAGCTCTCATTTGATACTTAACTATCCAAATGAATACCTTGATTACAAAATGTGAGGTTATAAAAGAGAGCAGAATAGAGGGGGGGAAAAATTAACTGTTTCTCAACCCCAAATCGATTAATCAGAACTTCGTGTAAGCCTGTGAAAACCAATGTAAATCAATACTCACAATTTCTTACTAATAATAGCAACCCACTTACACTTCTGTATTAGTACCCATAATATTTAAAAAGAAAATGTGCTGCATCCTAAGGCTGCCAATCGCTGCAACCGGACAGATTTTTTTGTTTTTTGTTTGATTGGCTTTGGCTTTGCCCTTTTCACTATTTGCCAAAAGTTGAAAAGCTGGAAAATCAACAACTTACGGGTACACCATTTTTTGTACAGTTGGATCCTCCATCATCTTCTGCATTTCAAAAAAAAAAAATTCATAATATTCGAACACACGCAAAATTTACCCCTCATCTTCTATAATCCAAATACAAAGCAAGTTGCAATCATACAAATTGACAGATTTTTCAAAATGTAACGTTACAGCAAAGAAAAAGAAATAGTAGAATGTTACTCAAGAGATATATAAGAATAGTACCCCTTGTATAAATGCAATGCAGACTTCACTTGTCATTTGCTTCTCATCTGGTGTAAGCAAAACATTTAGTAACCCTGAAAACTCAAAAGTCGATTTGTATGAGCCAGAATTAGGAAGTATTAACAAAATAAATAAGTTTGATTGGTGACAGTTAACAAAGGGGAAATGAAATGGAATTCCATAATAAGAAATAAATAATCTTGCAGTTTTAATTTATGCTTACTGTGATGTTTATTGTAAATATATATAACTAAATTATTATATTCATTTAGTCTAACAAATATATAATGAGGGTACATTGGTTTTCTAATAAAAGAATAACAGATTTGAATCTTCGTCAACCTATCCACCGTAGGAATGGTGAAATCCATTAAAGATGGAATATGTAAGACTCAATCGAAATTCAATTTCCTCCATGTAGAAACCAAACACATCGATGAGCGGAAGCTCAAATTCCAATTTCTTCCGGATTCCATAAGAAATTCGCAAAACAGATACGCCAAAAGTTAATTACGTTAGGGTAATCTTTTTTGAATAAACATTGCTCTCTGTCAACATAATTCACCATAAAACTACAACAATCATGGATGGAAATGAAACTAATAGATAAGTAATGTGAAATCTTACCTCTTCCTAGCAGCTACAATGTCTTTTTGTGCTGATGGAAGATTAGAACCACCATCAGCAGGTTTGTGTTCAAGTGGCTTGAATATGCGACCTGAAAGTATTTTAGAATTAAGATTTTTCAATTGCAATTTCCCAAATAATTTGTCTGACCAAATTATTTATTAAAAAACAAACCTTTATCTTCAAAAGTTCTGGATTTATTATTAAGCAATCGTTCAGATTGCGAATCAATGGTAATGGCAAGTTGGTCATTTGATCCTTTTCGTAAGGATCTCAACTGGGCAGCAGATGGCACTAAGTTTAAGCCTAATTTCCCAACCGGAGTCTGTACAAAAATAAAATTATAATTCAAATGCCAAAAGCTAATAAAATTAATGCATAACGTTGATGAGTTGTAAGTAGTAGATTAAGTAACCCATTGACCGGTCTGAAGAAATAAAGCAAAAATGTGCCCGAGAAGAAGATTCAAACAAAAAACCTAGTTTAACTTAATTAATTATTGATCAAAAACCAACCGAAACCTAGAATGACATAAGACAACATACTACTATAAAAATATCGAATTTGATGCCATTAATCAAGAAATTTTTTCAGATGAATCAAAACCCAAAAGCAAAAACGCGAAACATCAAAACCCATTTAAATTTTGTAGAATAAATGAAACACTAATTTCCAGGTCGTCGTTAGAGATAACAAGGCAACGTGTTCCAGCAATCAAGGTAACGAGGCTAGTTTCCAGGTCGTCGTTCAAGAAATAAAGGGAACGGGGCTAGTTTTCAGGACATCGTTCGACATATCAAGGCAACGTGTTGGACAAATCAAGGCAACATGGAACTAGTTAACAAGGCAACGTGTTGGGGGAGACATCTTTCAAGGCCATCGTTCGACAAATCTAGGCAGCAGGGCTTGTCACCAGGTCATCGTTCGAAAAATTAATGCAACAAGTTCGAGTAATCAATATATACCTCAAGGCAATGTGGATAGCTCCCCAGTTCTCCAAGAGGCTAGTCTTCAGGTCATCGTTCAAAAAATCAAGGCAACAAGCTCAAGGCAATAGGGCTAGTTTCAAGGTCGTCGTTCAAAAAATCTAGGGAACAATGCTAGTCATCAGGTCATCGTTCGACAAAATTAAGGCACACGAATAATGTATGTTTCAATAAAAAAAATTTGCTTTTGGTCCGTAATTACCCGGGGACCGCAGCTTCGACACTTGTACCCACACACTACCGAACTTTAACTTTCGAATTGGCAAAAACCCATTCAATGAAAGTTGCTCGAAATCATTGATTTACCTGGTAAATTTTCTTTCGTGATCGAGAAAATGTGCACGGATTTCGAGGTACCGATCAAGATGTGATTTTGGCTAACTTTCATCGGGTTGGGTCGTCATTGGTCACCGGGTGGTCTTGTACTTCCGACTTAGCAAAAACCCATTGAATGAAAGCTGCTCGGAAACCTTGATTTACACGCAAAATTTCTTTCATGATCGAGAAAATGTGCACGGATTTCGAGTTACCGAGCAAAATGCGATTTTGGCTAACTTTCACCGCGTTGTGTCATCTTTGGTCACCGGGCGATCCTGTACTTCCGAATTACCGAAAACCCATTGAACGAAAGTTGCTTGAAATCATTGATTTACCTGGTAAGTTTTCCTTCGTGATCCATAAAATGTGCACGGATTTCGAGTTACCGAGCAAGATGTGATTTTGGCTAACTTTCATCGGGTTGGGTCATCTTTGGTCACCGGGTGGTCTTGTACTTCCGATTTAGCAAAAACCCATTGAATGAAAGTTGTTCGAAATCATTGATTTGCCTAGAAAAATTTCTTTTCGTGGTCGAGGAAATGTGCATGGATTTTGAGTTGTCGAGCAAAATTTGATTTTGGCCAGGTTTCATGGGGTTGGGTCATCTGATCACCGGTTAATCTTGACTGTATCTAGTCTTGGCCGAGTCGAAAAATCGCAGACGCTATAATTCTCTATAACTCGCCAAAATGAAGTCGGTTTGGCACGGATTGGACAAGGATAAAGGACCTTACAATAATAAAACCCGGTGACCGGGCCGTAATTCACCAACAACGGTGACGCAACCTCCGATAAAAACACATAACAACCTAAGCCGATGACTTGCGCTTACTAGGGCCACCAATTATACTTTGTTTTCTCATAAGACTTCAAAAATGTCCAAAGAGCAACATATACTCATTTAATATGGGCATGCATCGTGTATAGTGACTTCGACGGTGTTTGGTTGTATTCGAACCCCAATGCATGGGTGCTTTTCTAAGGAGTTCATTTTGTTGCATTTTCTTATGCTTGTTTCGGTTTCGTAAATGAAAGAATTTCTCCGTACAAGATACAAACTGCACTATTGGATCTGTAATTTACAACTACTATCGACATACCCTCAAATGCATCAATAATAAGGGATTTAGAATACACCTTAGCCAACTAACATATAGATCGGGGTCGTTAATGGGTCATGGCGTTCTTCGTTTGATCCTTTGGCTTGCATGTATCGTTTTGTAGGATGAGGTCTTGCTTCCTCGGCCCTTTATCAAGGCAACGTGGCTCGTTTTAAGCTCATCGTTCAAGGAATCAATGCAACACGGCCAGTTTTTCAGGTCGCCATTCGATAAACAAAGACAACGTTTTCAAAATATCAAAAGGCCACATGGCTTGCTTTTAGGTCCTCGTATGGCTTGCTTTCGGGTCGTCTTTCGAGAAAACGAGGCAACATGTTCTAGAAATCAAAGAATCGTTCGAGAAATAAAAAGGCTACGGGGGTAGTTTTCGGGTCGTAGTTTGATAATTCAAGGCAACATGTTCGAGTAATCAAGGCAACAAGGCTTGTTTTCAGGCCGTCGTTCAATAAAAAATCCAAGCGTTCAGGTCGTCGTTCGAGAAACACGGACAACATGTTGTAGAAATCAAAGGCGTTCCATAAATCAAGGCAACGGTGCTGGTTTTCAGTTAGTCGGTCGAAAAACCAAGGAAACATGTTCGAGGTTTCAAGGCAACAAGGCTAGTTTTCTTGTCTTCGTTCCGTAAATCAAGGCATCGGGGATAGTTTTAAGGTTGTTGTTTAAGAAAATCAAGACAACATGTTTTAAAAGTCATGGCAACGAGGGAAGATTTTAGGACACCGTTCGTCAGATCAAGGCAACACGCCAGCTTTCAGCCGTCGTCCGAAAAAGGCCGCCAACATTTTACTTAAACCGAAGCATCGTTCGTGAAATCAAGGCAACGGGGCAAATTTTAAGTCCTTCATTCGAAAAACCAAGCCATCGGGTTCGAGATATCAAGGCAACATGGCTTGCTTTTCAGGTCTTCGTTCGAAAAATCAAGGCAATGGGCATTGCTCTCCGCTCGTCATTCGAGATACCAAGACATCATGTTCTAGATGTTGGATTAGTGTCTAAATCCATAACTATAATTGGTATGTACTTGACCCGACTCGACATGGTCCATTTGGGTTGCATGGCATCGGAACATTTGGATAGACCGTTTATGAGGAAAAGACATTTTGTGACATATTAATATATTATAAGTTCTAATATATTAATATGAAATCATGTTATTTAATTAGTATTGATCAAGAATTAATTTGGACTTAATTTAGTAATCAAAAAGAGACTAATTAAATATATGGGGATTGATTGTGTAAATCATTCATTCTTATATATGTGGGCTTATGATCCAATATTCCTTTATGTTGGGTTTAACCCATGTGGTGATCCATGGATACTCCATGGAGGTTAAAACCCATGGAGCATAAGGAATGGGTAAAGTCATGAGTTACATGGTGTAACCCTAATAGCCACACTATATAAGAACCCCTTTAGTTCAAGAAATTGGCACTAGTGATACATATTTTGAGGGCTAGCTGATTTGAACATGTATGTCTTCTTCTCATGGTTATTCCAAGAGTTCATGATGTTGTGTGAACCATTTGAGGTGTCACACTTGGGGCACTAGGCTCTCAAGCTTCATGGAGTCAAGCAACAACAACAAGGTATGTATTCTATCTATTTTATTATCCTAGTATCAATGTTTTGGTATGCTAGTTAGGATAATACCTTGGATAATCATATTTGCATGTATAATAGAGAAAACATAGATCCAAGGTATTTAGGGTTGCATGTACACTTAGGAGTGTTAGAATGCTCAAAACCCAACAGTGGTATCAGAGCCTAGGCTTGTTTTCAATTATACTTGATGCAAATTGCTAAAAAATGCTGAAAAACTCGAATTTCGGGCATTCTGGGCACTGGACTCGCCGAGTCCACTGATGAACTCGCCGAGTCCATGAAGAAAATCATCCTACTCGGCGAGTAGGTTGATACACTCGACGAGTAGGAGCCCCAGACAGCATATTTTCGAGTTTTTTTTGGCTAGAAATGGACTAGAAACATTACCCTAAGATGTTTTTGAACTTATAAACTTGTTTTTGATGTGGTAATGTTCATTCTAATCCAATTTCAAAGATAATTGTCAATAGATTCATGTTTTGTATTAGTTTAGTGATTAGGCTAATTACATGAAAAAGTTTGATTTGAATTATCTTGTTCTTATGAGTTGCTTAGATTAATAGAAAAGTTAATTGATTATGTGTTTTCAATCCATTTTAATCTAAGATTTGATTCTAAAATGTGTTTTTGTAACTTGTCCTCAAGTTATATGAAAAGTCACATTTAAGTTTCATAAAACTCATAAAAGTTGGTAATGGTTACAAAAATGAAGAGTTTTGTCCTCAAGTTATGGAGGTTCAAGAGTCACTTCATTAAGTAATAAAATGTGTAACCTTAATTAATTCCATAAATTACAAAATAAAGAAAAGTTACATTCTTTTATTAGTTTAAAGTCTTCCATAACTTGTCCTCAAGTTATGGAACTTGAAGAGTTTTTCAATTAAAACTACTTTAAACACATAAGTTATGGAATTAATTAGTTTTGAATAGTTTCAAAACTTTCCCTCAAGTTTTGGAATTTGAAAAGTTTTCATTTATGAATACTTTAATTCCAAGTTAAGCCCTTAGAATTTTAAAAGTTAAAATTCAACCCTTATACTTTATAATATTATAAGTTAATAATATATATATATATATATATATATATATATATATATATATATATATATATATATATATATGTATAAGAGAAAGTCAGTCTTACCGTTAGTAGGCCTCATTCACGAAGCCGGTCTATAAGGGGGGTATAAGGTTGCTGCCTATAAAATGGCAGTTTAATGGGTGTCCATTCTCACCCACCGCTTCCTTGACTGGTGGAGGGTCGTTAGCCGAACGGGTAGGACAAGGACTAGAAATCTCCCTTCATTAAAAGTATTAATGATAAATACTAAGTAACTAAACCTTTTATAAATTCCCAATCTTAGTTACTTAGGAAAATGTGAATTTGGTGCTAACCCATGAAATTACACTTTGCACTTTGTTTAAGTCGGTTAGTGGAGCGTGTGTGGTTAACCGGCACACTAACTCGTATTTAACAAGGTAGGCAAAGGGTAACTTAATGTTTATCATAGTATCGATGGAGCGTGTGTGGTTAACCGGCACATCGATTGAGGGGTAAACACTTAAGGGTACCAAGTATATTTGCATGGTTATTCACACCTTGTTTTGTGATCCTCGGCATCCCAGTCACAAAACCTGAAGGGCACACTCGAGATTAAAACATGCCATTGAACAGTTCAATGAATCTCAAAAGAATCTAGGAGTTTCAAATCCAATTAAAACTTAATTATATTTCGTTTTTCATGGTGGAAATTGGTAAATCGTCATTTACCTACCTTCAACTATTTTATAACTTGGATTACGACATCCCTCTTCCAGTTATAAATAGGTTGTTGGGTCCTAGCCTTAATATTTCATATTGGGTGTTATATTAAGGACTTTAAATCAACTATCTTGAATATCTCCCAAAAGATGATCTTCCCAAATCTCTTGAAACAAGTTTTCCTAAAATGAAGATGATGTCCCATGGAAATCATACTTCTTTCACCTCCTCCAATTATTCTCCCTAACCCACAAGTTCCTGAAAAGTTTAAGGTCACTCAAGCCCTATTGGCAAGCAAAGGTCTATGTGTGATCACATCTTGGAGATGTAGTCACATATTGACAAACCGGGAGAGTTGGGTGTCAAAGCCTAGAGGAAGCTGATGATCAATCACTTTCTAAGTCACATAGTGAGTTCCTTTGGGACTCCTATGAAACAGACTATGACACGACCCTTAATGATCTTATCTATTTGCTAAGATCAACTTCCTAAAACTTTATGGACATTGACAATGATGACATTGGATATCCAGTAAAGCTCTCTCTTCCCAATGGAAAGGGATCGGCCATAGTCAACTTGGTTGACCAAATGGTAAAGAGAGAGGCTAAGTCTGAGATAGTCCCATTATCAATGGTCCATTGCCAAAGAAAGGGGCATTGGTTGCGAAGCTGCCAAATTTACCTAAGGATGTTAAAGTCAATAAGTTTGACTCTACTTCAGGCAAAGTCCACTATCTAACTCTGCTAAGTTTCTATTATGAGATTCTTAATACATGATGTGACTGGGTCACATGGTGATGTTTTAAGAATCAAAGAAAAAGTGAAGAAACTTAAAGAAAGAATATGCTGAATCTGATCGCGTAGATGGATTTCTATCACATAGTTTAAAGATCGGATTCTTGAGCTACTTCTTAGGAGTTATGATATTTTGCTTAGGAATAGATAACAACAAGTTTTCATATGGATTGTAAGGATGAGTTTTTCCGCAAAGTTTTAAAATAAAAGGTAAATCTTTTGATTTTATTTATTTTAAAATATCCTTACAATGGCATTTGTGAAAAACTGTGTTGCTTATAAGATTCCATTAAGAGCAAGAGTGGAAATATAAATTTGATTCTTTCATTTGTGGTAGTGTCTAAATTTACCAAATAAGGAAATATTCTCATCACCCAAGTTTCAATTGGACCGAAACTTGGAATCATGCAATTTGTAGAGCATGATGAATGAGAACCTTCAAGCATTGGAAAAATTAAGACTAACTACTTGTTTACATGGATGTGTGAGTCAAGTAACGGACTAAGGGATCGAGTACACATTCTTGTGCACTGATTAAGTCCACCACAAAAGATCGATAAGACTATTCGTCATGATTTACTAAAGTTTAGTAAATATGGTTATACTTACAGGCTTAAGTATAATTCTGAAGCATTGGAAAAAATTTCAGTGTATGGCGGAACGAATGAGAAGAATCGAATTAGGCAGAAGGATAAAAGTTTCTCAAATCTGAAAAGATGGTAGAGTACTTGAGTATCATGTTATATAATCATCTTAATGATTAAGAGACCTTATCACAATTCATCCTCTAAGTGCATTCTGGTAGCTAAGAAGAGGAGTTATGAATTGTTGAAGTGGTTAAATCAAGAAGATGAGTCATATTTCATTCCAAAACAATTCTTAGAGTCATACTCCAAGATTGTAACTTGAGTGACATGTCTTAAAGAAGGTTTAAAAACACTTGTCAAATGTAAGAGTAGAAGGTTTCTACTCTTGTACATTTGAAATTGGTAAGTTGTGATGTTTTTGGATAAAACAAAGACCAACTAAGGCCAATTGTGTGAAGTGTTTGTCTTGATTAGAATCCACACTATCTCTTGAATATTTGACAAGAGAGTCTTATATGTCAAGAGGACAGTGGGAGTCTTAAAAGGTCTTGAAAGTCTCAAGAACTAATCAAGAGTAAAACCTAAAGTTCTTCACTAGCACACGACTTGAGGTTTATAACCTATCGTGTTGACTATTTCTGTGTCCATTCCAATTATAGTTGGCTTTGCATATGAGTTCTTAGAGTTCTCAATTGGTTGCACAGCAACTTGGAAGCAATGACAGACCCTTGAGCTGCCACATGGCAAGAAATTAAGATTGAGTTCAGTCCATATGAGTTTGAATTTGTCATTATCCTTGTCTTGTGACTATGGTTTTGACAATTCACATGGATAAGAACACATACACCATTAAATCTAAGTGTCATAAGGTTTCTCTCCGATTCATGAAAATGATGGTGAGGAAACACTTTCACTAAGTAGATTTTAGCTAGATAGCAATTGTGATATTTGCATTCTCAAAGTCGTTAGTGGAGCGTGTGTGGTTAACCAACACACTAACATGGACTTGTGAGAAGTGGTAAAGGTCTAAACAATCGAGGCTATGATTACGGCATCCCTTTTCATAGTTCTTAAAATTGTTTAGACACACCTGTGATCTATCTAAGATAAGGTGTATGATATTGATAAAGTTTTATCAAAGCAATCTAGTATCAGAAATCTGAACTTTGGTAAGAAAGTCAATAAAGTATTGATTTCTAGAAGTCCAGCTGATTTCTGATTACATGTCAAAGCTAGTGGGAGCATAAGTGTTATGCTAATAATCATCATGTTAGTGGGAGCATTATAATTATGATAAAGGTTGCAAGTTAGCAATGTTAATTATAGAAAACAAAAGTTTCAATTCGTGAGGCTGCAGGGGTTGAAAAAGTTGTTTTGCTATAATTAAGGGAGAGAAAATTATACTTCATTTCAATTCTAAAAGCTTAGATTGAGGTTTTAAGTCGTATTTAGTCAAGGATATATATATGAATTTCATGTTGGAATGACTCAACATAAGGAAATTCTATATATGGGTCCATTATTTGCGTTCTAAAATTCGATTATGATTACGGCATCCCTTTTCATAATCTGAATTATGAGAACTTGGCAAATAGAAATGGAAATGTTATAGCAAAAGACTGGTTTAGTCTTTATGTGAGACATCATGACTCGAGTCCCATATGCTTCGTATATAGGATCGATTACATGTGCTATATTTATCCTTTCTAAAATTTTCCAAATGCCTGGGGCATTAAGAAGGGAAAAGGTCTAGAACTGGATATGACTAAAAGGATTAAGAAATTGTCGAGGACAATCTAAGGTTTACCAAAGATTGGTTGCTCAAGGACAGTTGGAAGTATAGTGATAATTCTGGAAGGACCATATTGACATAATCTGTAAGGAGGCAACTCTTGTTCAGAAGTGATAGTCAAAATGGAATATGGAAATGTTTCAAAGTTGGAAATTATTCAATCCGTGTAAGATTAGGAAACTTAATGCAAGAAGGATATTTCCAAGGAGCTGATCTCCTTTGGAATGCTCTGTAATGGTTGTTGTCAAGTCTTTCTGACTCTGTGCATAATCATTAAAGGAGGATCAATGCATATAAGTTTAGAATCTAATAGATTTCAGTAAATGGCATGAATTTGGAATTCTTGCATTTGCAGTAAGGATTTGGGACTGTGAAAGGGGATCATTGGAGTTATGTTCAATTGATCTAATTCACAAAGTGAAGATCATAGACAAACATAGTATGCATACTTGGTGTATGGCATGACTAGTGTTTAGAAAACATAGTGTACATGCTTGGAGCATGGGACAACTATTGTTTTAAATTGAAGAATAAAGTTGATAGCTGAAACAGTATACAATGAATAATGTGTAATCATATGGTGATAAATAAAAGGTGTTTTATTTATGTTCATAGGTTTTGATACCATATTAGATTCTATTATTATTGTGTTTCATTTTGCATGTTTTGACTTCCAGAATAACTAGGTCGTTCTTCCTGATTGACTAAGTTATTCAAACTATCCACAGTCGGTCATATGTTGGAAGTAGATATGAATCAAGACTGTCATGGGTTGGCTTGTAGAGGTCTTAGATGTTGGACAAGGGGCTACAACGCTCATGAGTGCTCATAAGTTATGAGTATTGGATTCAACCCGCGCTCATTGGAATCACTTCATGGATTTTATCACGAGTGATCATGAGACGATAATATCTTATATTCTTCAAACCTAGAGATATGAGTTGTTACTATGAGTTGGTTGTACATTGATTGCACGAAAACGCATTCGGTAACTCGGTGTTATAAAACGTGCCTTTGTGTATGATTCAACAAGTAGTAGAACAAGCCATATGAGTCGAAGTTTATCCATTCCTTTTACCTTCGGGATAAAAGCGATATCTGTGGGCCCCTCGATGATTTGGTGATGACAAATGTAAGTGCTCGGCCGGGCCTGGACTGATTTGATTTGTTCAATTAGTCAATCGTCATAAATCGGAAATCGGGAAACAACAAATGGACACAGAGAATGATTATAATCCATGTCTCAGTCCATATGATATCTAGAATGGAGGAATATATGATCCCTTATCTAATGGACAAGTCATTGACAAAGGTCAGAGTTTATCTACAAGGTCAGAGTTCGACAGCGGCTTTTGAGAGCTACGATTGCCAGTTGGTTCCTGAAGTCATACGCAATAATAGTTTTAGACTTATCCAAGTGGGAGACTGTTGGATTAGTGTCTAAGTCCATAACTATAATTGGTATGTACTTGACCCGACTCGGCATGGTCCATTTGGGTTGCATGGCATCAGAACATTTGGATAGACCGTTTATGAGGAAAAGATATTTTGTGACATATAAATATATTATAAGTTCTAATATATTAATATGAAATCATGTTATTTAATTAGTATTGATCAAGAATTAATTTGGACTTAATTTAGTGATAAAAAAGAGACTAATTAAATATATGGGGATTGATTGTGTAAATCATTCATTCTTATATATGTGGGCTTATGATCCAAGATTCCTTTATGTTGGGTTTAACCCATGTGGTGATCCATGGATACTCCATGGAGGTTAAAACCCATGGAGCATAAGGAATGGGTAAAGTCATGAGTTACATGGTGTAACCCTAATAGCCACACTATATAAGAACCCCTTTAGTTCAAGAAATTGGCACTAGTGATACATATTTTGAGGGCTAGCCGATTTGAACATGTATGTCTTCTTCTCATGGTTATTCCAAGAGTTCATGATGTTGTGTGAACCATTTGAGGTGTCACACTTGGGGCACTAGGCTCTCAAGCTTCATGGAGTCAAGCAACAACAACAAGGTATGTATTCTATCTATTTTATTATCCTAGTATCAATGTTTTGGTATGCTAGTTAGGATAATACCTTGGATAATCATATTTGCATGTATAATAGAGAAAACATAGATCCAAGGTATTTAGGGTTGCATGTACACTTAGGAGTGTTAGAATGCTCAAAACCCAACACTAGAAACCAAGGCCACAAGGCTAGTTTTCAGGTCATCATTCTAAAAATCAAGGCAACAACAATAAAGGCAACAGGCCTAGTTTCAAGGTCATCGTTCAATATATCTAAGCAACAAGTTCGAATAATCAAGGCAACAAGGCTAGTTTTCACGTCGTCGTTCGAGCAAACAAGGCAACATGTTGGGGTGGGCTTCGTTCACGGTTCATTGGGCTTGCCTTGTCGGTGCTCGATGGTGGCTTCGTCTGTTGGATTAATGTCTAAGTCCATAACTATAATTGGTAAGACTTGACCCGACCCGGCATGGTCCATTTGGGTTGCATGGCATCATGCATTTGGATAGAATATAATGAGAGAAATAACACTTAAGGTTGGTTAATATATTATAAGTTCTAATATATTAATAAGGTTATTTAATTAGTATTGATCAAGAATTAATTTGGAATTAATTAAGTGATCAAAAGGAGACTAATTAAATATATGGGTTGATTGTGTAAATCATTCATTCTTATATATGTGGGCTTGTGATCCAAGATTCCTTATGTTGGACTAAGTCCATGGGGTGACCCATGGATACTCCATGGAGGTTAAAATCCATGGAGCATAAGGAATGGGTAAAGTTATGAGTTACATGGTGTAACCCTAATAGCCACCATATAAAAGAATCCCATGGCTCAAGAAATCGTGCACTAGTGTGTGAGTGTGAGGGCTAGACGATTTCAAGGAGTGTTCAAGTTTCTCTCAAGTTATTCCAAGTGTATTTGGTGTTGTGTGAACCATTTGAGGTGTCACACTTGGGGCACTAGGCACTCAAGCTTCATGAAGACATTCTACATCAAAGAGGTATGTATTCTATCTTGTTATATTTATTATTTTGTATGCTAGATTAGGATAATACCTTGGATGTTCATAATTGTATGTATAATAGAGAAAACATAGATCCAAGGTATTTAGGGTTGCATGTACACTTAGGAGTGTTAGAATGCTCATAACCCAACAATGGTATCAGAGCCTAGGCTTGTTTTCTTGTTATACTTGCAAAAGTAGCTGAAAAATCGAGTTGGATGCATATATTCGATTGTTTTGGCTGGAATTAGACTAGGAACATTACCCTAAGATGTTTTTGGACTTATAAACTTGTTTTTGATGTGGTAATGTTCATGCTAATCCAATTTCTAAGATAATTGTCATAATTTCAAGATTTGTATTAGTTTGTATGTTCATGCTAATTTCTTGAAGATTGATGATTTGAATTATCTTGTTCTTATGAGGTTCTTAGATTAATAGAAAAGTTGTGTGAAATAGTTGTTTTCAATCCATTTTAATCTAAGAGTTGATTCCAAAGTGTGTTTTTGTAACTTGTCCTCAAGTTATATGAAAAGTCACATTTAAGAATAATAAAACTCATAAAAGTTGGCAAAGGTTACAAAATGAAGAGTCTAGTTCTAATTAAATGGTTTTATGACTCCATAATTTGTGCTCAAGTTATGGAGGTTCAAGAGTCTCTTCATTAAATTAAAAAAAAAAGTGTAACCTTAATTAGTTCCATAAGTTACAATAAAAAAAAAGTTATTTTTTTTATTAATTAGTTTAAAGTCTTCCATAACTTGTCCTCAATGGTATACAAGTGATTACTTAGTGGCGACTCATCTACCTCCTTACGCGATGCTCCAATTATCATTCGTGTCGATATCGAAACACTTTTTCATAGTTGTAACTCTAGTACGAAGACGATGAAGAGGTATTGAGGAATAATTGGTATAGGTTTCGACTTATGATTATTACTAGTGTATATCTAGCTACTAACCTTACATCTAAAGTCAATAGCTACTGAGGAATACCCATTCGTAGTACTATGTGCATTGCTCCTAGAGTGGCTAATGATATAACCTAAGTGGTTAACCTAGCACTTGATAAGGGACATGAATATTTCTAAATAAAGGCATTTTTATAAAAGTGCACTTAGTTTCTAAGTGTATCTAGATGAATGCCTATACTATGCAATGCCCGTACACACACCGAAAAATTTTGTTTTTCAAAAGTTTAAGTTGAAAATTGTTTTGAACATAATTCTACAATAACCATTTCCAGCCTCACATTAACTTTCCTTAATTAAGCATAGTTGGCCAGGCTATACTTCATTAAAGTCCAATAATGCGTACTCGAATTAGTTATACCAGTAGTGTGTTCAGTATTTTAAAAACATTTTGAAATTTTTTGGCTATAGTTGTGGTTCTCCAAAGAAAAACCGGTATTCTCTATAACCTTCGGCTCTGATACCATTTTCTGTCACACCCCGCTAAAGCGGAAACACAGGGCGTGGCAGTACAAAGAGTTTCATCGCAAAAGTTAAAAGACAACACCAACCATAGTATTAAAAATCATTACAAATTCACAATGGGTTTGAACAAATTTTAAAAGAAATTACAATGTAAATTGAAATACAACACATGCGAATGCTCCTAAAAGTGAAGTGTCCCTAAGTGCCACTTACTCGATGATTCCTGAAAAAGCATGTAAAACGAGCGTCAACTATAAAAATAGTTGGTGAGTACTCACAAGTTTAACAAAATAATATTGGTTCATGAATTGAAATCAAAGTTTTGATAAAAGTTTCCAATAATAAAAGTATATTGCTAAAAGGAGTAAATAAGTTTGTAAAAACAAAGCTCTTTGTCATCATGAGAGATAAAGTATGTTGCCCGAATAAGATGCAACATTCATATTCTCATGGAAGATAAAGTTCGTTACTCAAACGAGTAAACAAGTTTCATTGCTAAAATGAGCAATCAATTTTGTTGCTACAAGGAGCAAACAATTTCATTGCTGAAACATGTATATAAGTTTTCAGTAATAAAAGTTCGTTGTTGTAATGAGAAACAAAGTTCATTGCTATAATTAATAAACAAGTTTATTGCTATAACGAGAAACGAGTTTGTATGTGTATGAGCAAACAATGAGTCTCAACCAAACCTATGACTGAAGCCCTATCAAGATCTATGCTTATCGTTCCATAGATGAATATGGTATCATGCACTCCAGCAATAGGGCGAGTGAGGAGTTGTCAATTCCTAATAGCGCTATCCATAATGACCATTGGCTCAAAGAGTTAATGGTTAGAGATAAGGGAAGGGTCTTAGTACGATAAGTTCTCATGTTCCGTGTTGCATAGACATACATAGAGAGACATAGCAATAAAATAACAATCATGTTTGATACAAATCAATTTAAATACAACATTCAAATAATAGTTTTTCGGGACATGCTTTTCCACCCCAAAACATAAAAACTGAAAATAGGGGAGTGCGTGAATACTCACAATATGCATTGAGATGATGCAAATGATGCCTTGAGCTAAGTTCCACTTGTACCACTATCGATTCCTACAATAATGGTATTCGCTAGCGAGTCTCTAATCGAAATCTAACACTAGTATACTTACTACTACAATAGAATTATGCCAATATTGTGTCAAAATTTAATATTGATAAGTTACAAATATTTTTCTATGAAAATTAAATTTCAATGAATCAATTGTTATATAACAATTTAAGTGGAAATTTCCCATTATTGAAATGCTAATATTTAACAATTTAAGAGGTGTTCCAATGATTAAATATTCAAAAACTAAATTAATTTAGTTCTAAAATTTCCCAAAGTTTGCATTTCAGTTTTAATTGAAGTGAAAGACCTCAAGATAAATTTTCTTGAATTTTTGATTTGTCTGACTATTTTTCACGATTTTAGTTTCTTGAATAACCATAAAATCTTGAAAAATACTAAACAGTTAATAAAAAATACCAAACTTCAGATTTTGGTTCTAAATGTACTAAAAGACTTCTAGATAAATTTTCATGGAGTATGAATATGTATAACCATTTTTCATATATTTAATTCTCTAAATAGATACAAATTCATGAAAAATAGAAATCAGTTTCCAAAATTATCCAAACTTTTTGTATTACTGTTATTAAACATTATTAAGCTGGGAAAAATATAAAAATTGATTTCTAAACTGTTTAACCCAATTTTATGATTTTTGAGCATTTATTCCAATAAAAATTGAAATAAATAGAAAACAGTTTCCAAAATTGCCCAAAATTTTTGTAACTCTTTTATTATACATTTAGAAGCTGTGAAAAATATAAAAGATATTTTTCAATTAGTCTTTCTATTTTTCTTTGTTTTATCCTCTTAAATAATCATTAATTGGAGAATAATTATTAAACAGTTAAAGTAAATTACCAAAATTTTTGTACACTTCATTTTCAGAGTAAATAATCTGGGAAAAATACCTAATGTGGTTTTTATATACTGCAATCCGATTTTGTGTATTTAAGTGTATTTAATCTTAGAAAATAGGAGAAAAATAGTATACAGAAGAGAAAAATCATCAAAATTTTTATGTAGCCTCCTAATGTACTACAAGGTGTTCTGGTAAATTTGCATGAATTTTGGATGATCAGAAATATTTTTTCTATTTTTAGGCCATTATAATTACAAAAATTGGGGAAAAATAGAAATGTATTATGAAAAATCTTGAAATTATTTTTATGAGTCTTCCACCTCTGGTAAGAGGTGCGAAAATTGCTAGATGGCATTTTCACACTATCTAAAGTGGTTTTGTGATTTATTGGAACCACACAAAAAGAAAATCAAAAGACACATCAAACAGTAACAAAAATCGATGAAATTTTATGAGGGGTCATTATTCACCATAAGGGTCATCCACGAATTTTTATAGGATTTATAGACCTCAGAAAGTATTTTATGTGATTTATGCCCTTGTTTTCTTGTAACAAATTTAATAAATCAAAGAAATGGTAAAAACTCTTGGGATTTTTCAGATATTCATATTATCTTAATGGGAATCTGGGAAATTTTTTATTTCGAACAGAAAGAACTTTTAGATATTTTTTATAAATAAAATCATTTACATGCACTATTAATAATGTACTTTAATCATCAAGCTCTTTAGCTTGGTGTTCATCACATGCATCACGGTTTGAAGACCATGCATGGACATATGTTGGTCATAATGATGTTTTCAAAGGAAATACTTGAATGCATAAGGTATATGAACCTTCAAAACTTGTAAAAATCCGTATTTTAGTGTTTGACATAGGTTTTGGTCCTTGGATTTCACCATTTACAACATGCATGTTGTTTTTGGTTGAAATCCTACCACCATCATCATCAAAACCATGAGTTTGTGTGTGTGTATGTTTATGTGTTCATGATCTTTCATTAGAATGGTGTAGAAGAACAAAGAAATGCAAGAAAATCCATGAAAACTTGAAGGAAAATGAAAGGAAATCGTGTTCTACCTTAATGAACACCATTAGATGATGAAGATTTTGAGTATCTTGAGTGTTCTTGGACATGTTGGCTGTAAAATTTCGTGGTTCATAGTGGGAGGAAGAGAGAAAATGTGTGTGAGAGTGTGAGAGAGAAATGAGAGAAAATGAGGGAATATGGAGTGTGAGAGAGAAGAAGAATCATTTTGTGTTGGGAAGAGGAGAGGCATCTTGGGAGGAGGGAGTCCGACTTTGGAGTGGAGAGAGGGTCTCCCTCTCTTAAATTTTATAAAATTATAACTTTATTTTATAAAAATATCAAGTTTTTATAAAATATGCACCTTATTTTAATTTTCATTCACAAAACCTTGATTTTTTTTTGCATAGAAAATAAGGTTAAATACTAATGACTTAAATTTTATTTTTTTTAAATGCATTCTCATAATTTTTATTATTATAAGATCATATTATAAGTTTCATAATTATTTTTATAGAAATTTTTAAGGTTAAAGTTTATAAATATGAGTTTTTATGGCTTTTAGGGTTTTGGAGTTTAATAAACTTTGAATATCAAAATAAATAGAATATTTGAGACTTTAAATTATCTTATGGTATTATAACTCTTTTATAGTTATAAATAATGTTTGTAATTTATTTTTATCGGTTTATTGGCATTCTATGTAGTGACTCCGAGATTCAAGCGAAATTGAGGAATCAAGTATACTAGTCCTAGTCTACAACTTTGACTTAAGTTTCTATGAGACTCCGACCTAATTTCTACTACTAGGTCAAGTGCATAATGTGTGTATATGATTCATGAAAAGGTGTTCGAGTCAAAGAGTGGCCCGAATAGGGATAGTCACTACCGTTCAGTAGATGCAGAATTCACATATCAATGTGAAATCTAAGCACATTATCCATTGTTTCTAATTGTTTCCAAGTTTCTAGTAGGTCATAACTTAGCTTCTAGTTACTAAGTCTAGTATGTGTCGTGCCTATATGTGCAACTAAGTTTATTCAAATCTAGAACTAACTCAAATTTTGACGGTTGTCACACATGGATATCATACTTCTTTCACCTCCTCTAGTTATTCTCCCTAACCCACAAGTTCCTAAAAAGTTTAAGGTCACTCAAGCCCTATTGGCAAGGCAAGGTCTAGGTGTGATCACATCTTGGAGATGTAGTCACATATTGACAAGCCGGGAGAGTTGGGTGTCAAAGTCTTGAGAAAGTTGGTGGCTCAACTACTTTCTAAGTCACATAGTGAGTTCTTTTGGGAATCCTATGAAACAGACTAAGACAAGACCCTTAATGATCTTATCTATTTGCTAAGATCAACTTCCTAAAACGCTATGGACATTGACAATGATGACATTGGATATCCAGTAAAGCTCTCTCTTCCCAATGGAAAGGGATCGGCCATAGTCAACTCGGTTGACCCAATGGTAAAGAGAGAGGCGAAGTCTGAGATAGTCCCATTATCAAGGGTCCATAGGTAACTATTGCTAAAGGAAGGGGCATTGGTTACGAAGCTGCCAAATTTACCTAAGGATGTTAAAGTCAATAAGTTTGGCTCTACTTCAGGTAAAGTCCATTGTCTAACTCTATTAAGTACATGCTGATTCTGATCGTGAAGATGGATTTCAATCGCATGGTTCGGTGATCAGAATTTTGGGCTATTACTTAAGAGTTATGATATTTATATTGCTTAGGAATAGATAACAACAAGGTTTTCATATGGATTGTAAGGATAAGTTTTTCCGCAAAGTTTTAAAATAAAAGAAAAAGGTTTTGATTTTATTTATTTTAAGTATCCTTACAATGACATTTGTGAAAAGTTGTTGCTTATAAGATTCCATTGATAGCAATATTGGAAAAATGGATTTGATTCTTTCGGTTGTGGTAGTGTCTAATATTACCAAATAAGGAAAGATTCTCATCACCCAATGTTCAATTGGACCGAAACTTGGAATCATGCAAGTTGTATAGTATGATGAATGAGAACTTTCAGCTTGGAAAATTAAGACTAATTCCTTATGTGAATAAGGAAAGGACTAAGGGATCGAGTACACATTCTTGTGCACTGGTCAAGTCCACCACAAAAGATCAAGAAGACTATTCGTCATGATTTACTTAAGTTCAGTAAATATGGTTATACTTATAAGTTTAAGTATAAGTCTGTAGCATTGGAGAAGTTTCAATGTGAGACAGAACGAATAAGAAGAATCAAAGTATGGCAGAAAGATAAAAGTTTCTCAAATCTGAAAAGATGGGAGAGTACTTTAGTATCATGTTTATGATCATCTTAATGATTAAGATACCATATCACAATTGGTCCTCTAAAGTCATCTTAGTGCATTCTTATGACTAAGAAGAGGAGTCATGAAATTGTTGAAATGGTTAAATCAAAAAGATGAGTCATACTTCGTTCCAAAACAACTCTTAGAGTCATACTCCAAGATTGTAACTTGAGTGACATATCTTAAAGAGGGTTTGTTAACACTAGTCAAATGTAAGAGTAAAAGGTTATCTACTCTTGTACATTTGAAATTGGTAAGTTGTGATGTTTTGGATAAAACAGAGACCAACTTAGGCCAATTGTGTAAAGTGTTAGTCTTGATAAAGAATCCGCACTATCTCTTGAATATTTGACAAGGGAGTCTTATATGTCAAGAGGACAGTGGGAGTCTTAAAGCTCTTGAAAGTTTCAAGACTTAATCAAGAATAAAACCTAAAGTCCTTCACTAGCACACGACTTGAGGTTTATAACCTATCGTGTTGAAATTTTTGTGCCTATTCAAGTTGGCTTTGCATAGGAGTTCTGAGAGTTCTCAATTGGTTGCACAACTACTTGGAAGCAATGGCAGACACCTGAGCTGCCAAATGGCAAGAATTTAAGATTGCACAAGTTTAATCAATATGAGTTTGGATTTGTCACTAACCTTGTCTTGTGATTATGGTTTTGACAAATTCACATGGATAAGAACACATACACTATTAAATCTAAGTGTCATAAGGTTTCTCTCCGATTCATGAAAATGATGGTGAGGAAACACTTTCACTAAGTAGATTTTAGCTTGATAGCAATTGTGATATTTGCATTCTCAAAGTCGTTAGTGGAGCGTGTGTGGTTTACCGGCACACTAACATGGACTTGTGAGAAGTGGCAAAGGTCTAAACAATTGAGACTATGATTACGTCATCCCTTTTCATAGTTCTAAAATTGTTTAGACACACATGTGAGCTATCTAAGAGAGGTGTATGATTTTGATAAAGTTTTATCAAAACAATCTAGTATCAGAAATCTGAACTTTGGTAAGAAAGTCAGCTGATTTCTGAGTACATGTCAAAGCTAGTGGGAGCATAAGTGTTATGCTAATAATCATCATGTTAGTGGGAGCATGATAATTATGACAAAGGTTGCAAGTTAGCAATGTTAATTATAGAAAACAAAAGTTTCAATTCGTGAGGTTGCAGGGGTTGAAAAAGTTGTTTTGCTATAATTAAGGGAGAGGAAATTATACTTCATTTCAATTCTAAAAGCTTAGATTGAGATTTTAATCGTATTTAATCAAGGATATATATATGAATTTCATGTTGGAATGGCTCAACATAAGGAAATTCTATATATGGGTCCATTATTTGCGTTCTAAAATTCGATTATGATTACGACATCCCTTTTCATAATCTGAATTTTGAGAACTTGGCAAATTGAAATGGAAATATTATAGCAAAAGACTGGTTTAGTCTTTATGTGAGACATCATGAATCGTGTCCCATATGCTTCGGATATAGGATCGATTACATGTGCTATATTCATCCTTTCTAAAATTTTCCAAATGCCTTGGGCATTATGAAGGGAAAAGGTCTAGAATTGGATATGACTAAAATGATTAAGCAATTGTCGAGGACAATCTAAGGTTTACCAAAGATTGGTTGCTCAAGGACAGTTGGAAGTATAATGTTAATTCTGGAAGGACCATATTGACATAATCTGTAAGGAGGCAACTCTTGTTCAGAAGTGATAGTCAAAATGGAATATGGAAATGTTTCAAAGTTAGAAATTATTCAATCTGTGTAAGATTAGGAAACTTAATGAAAGAAGGATGTTTCCAAGGAGCTGATCTCCTTTGGAATGCTCTGTAATGATTGTTGTCAAGTCTTTCTGACTTCGTGCATAATCATTAAGAGGATCAATGCATATAAGTTTAGAATCTAACAGATTTCAGTAAATGGCATGAATTTGGAATTCTTGCATTTGCAGTAAGGATTTGGGACTGTGAAAAGAGGATCATTGGAGTGATGTTCAATTGATCTATTTTACAAAGTAAAGATCATAGACAAACATAGTATGCATACTTGGTGTATGGCATGACTAGTGTTTAGAAAACATAGTGTACATGCTTGGAGCATGGGACAACTATTGTTTTAAATTCAAGTATAAAGTTGATAAAACCGAAACAATGAATAATGAGTAATCAGTATGGTGATAAATAAAAGTGTTTATTTATATTCATAGGGTTTGATACCATATTTGATTCATTTATTCTTGTGTTTCACTTTGCATCTTTTGACTTCCAGAATAACTAAGTCGCTCTTCCTGAATGATTAAGTTATTCAAACCATCCACAGTCGGTCATATGTTGGAAGTAGATATGAATCAAGACTGTCATGGGTTGGTTTGTAGAGGTCTAAGTTGGTGGACAAAGTGGTGCTACAACACTCATGAGTGCTCATAAGTTCTGAGTATTGGATTCAACCCGCGCTCATTTGAATCACTTCATGGATTTTATCACGAGTGATCATGAGACGATAATATCTTATATTCTTCAAACCTAGAGATATGAGTTGTTACTATGAGTTGGTTATACATTGATTGCACGAAAACGCATTGGTAACTCGATGTTATAAAACGTGCCTTTGTGTATGATTCAACAAGTAGTAGAACAAGCCATATGAGTCGAAGTTTATCCATTCCTTTTACCTTCGGGATAAAAGCGATATCTGTGGGCCCCTCGATGATTTAAAGATGATACATGTGAGTGCTTGGCCAAGCCAGGACTGATTTGATTTGTTCAATCAGTCAGTCATCATGAATCGGAAATCGGGAAACAACAAATGGACAGAGAGAATGATTGATAATCCATGTCTCAGTCCATATGATATCTAGAATGGAGGAATATATGATCCCTTATCTAATGGACAAGTCATTGACAAAGGTCAGAGTTCATCGACAAGGTCAGAGTTCGACAGAAGCTTTTGAGAGCTACGATTGCTGATCGGTTCCTGAAGTCATATGCAATAATAGTTTTAGACTTATCCAAGTGGGAGACTGTTGGATTAATGTCTAAGTCCATAACTATAATTGGTAACACTTGACCCGACCTGGCATGGTCCATTTGGGTTGCATGGCATCATGCATTTGGATAGACTATAATGAGATAAATAACACTTAAGGTTGGTTAATATATTATAAGTTCTAATATATTAATAAGGTTATTTAATTAGTATTGATCAAGAATTAATTTGGAATTAATTAAGTGATCAAAAGGAGACTAATTAAATATATGGGTTGATTGTGTAAATCATTCATTCTTATATATGTGGGCTTGTGATCCAAGATTCCTTATGTTGGACTAAGTCCATGGGGTGACCCATGGATACTCCATGGAGGTTAAAATCCATGGAGCATAAGGAATGGGTAAAGTTATGAGTTACATGGTGTAACCCTAATAGCCACCATATAAAAGAATCCCATGGCTCAAGAAATCGTGCACTAGTGTGTGAGTGTGAGGGCTAGATGATTTCAAGGAGTGTTCAAGTTTCTCTCAAGTTATTCCAAGTGTATTTGGTGTTGTGTGAACCATTTGAGGTGTCACACTTGGGGCACTAGGCACTCAAGCTTCAGGAAGACATTCTACATCAAAGAGGTATGTATTCTATCTTGTTATATTTATTATTTTGTATGCTAGATTAGGATAATACCTTGGATGTTCATAATTGTATGTATAATAGAGAAAACATAGATCCAAGGTATTTAGGGTTGCATGTACACTTAGGAGTGTTAGAATGCTCATAACCCAACAGTCGCAATGGTCCCCCTATATATACATCAAGGCAATGGGGATAGCAATCAGGCTTCCGTTTGAGATATCAAGACAACATGTCCTAGAATTCAAGGCCGCAAGGCTAGTTTTCAGGTCATCGTTCTAAAAATCAAGCCAACATGTTCAAGAAATCAAGGCAACAGACACTGGTTTCCCCGAGGATGCATATTTTTTAGTATGCGCACGACGTCGGGGGAAATCAAGGCACCGTGGCTAGTTTTCCGGTCATCGTTCAAGAAATCAAGGCAACGAGGCTAGTTTTGAGGTCATCATGGCATGTTTTCAAGGCAACGTGTTCGAGTATTCAGGGCAACGATGCAAGTTTCCAGGTCGTCGTTAGAGATAACAAGGCAACGTGTTCCAGCAATCAAGGTAACGAGGCTAGTTTCCAGGTCGTCGTTCAAGAAATAAAGGGAACGGGGCTAGTTTTCAGGACATCGTTCGACATATCAAGGCAACGTGTTGGACAAATCAAGGCAACATGGAACTAGTTAACAAGGCAACGTGTTGGGGGAGGCATCTTTCAAGGCCATCGTTCGACAAATCTAGGCAGCAGGGCTTGTCACCAGGTCATCGTTCGAAAAATTAATGCAACAAGTTCGAGTAATCAATATATACCTCAAGGCAATGTGGATAGCTCCCCAGTTCTCCAAGAGGCTAGTCTTCAGGTCATCGTTCAAAAAATCAAGGCAACAAGCTCAAGGCAATAGGGCTAGTTTCAAGGTCGTCGTTCAAAAAATCTAGGGAACAATGCTAGTCATCAGGTCATCGTTCGACAAAATTAAGGCACACGAATAATGTATGTTTCAATAAAAAAATTTGCTTTTGGTCCGTAATTACCCGGGGACCGCAGCTTCGACACTTGTACACACACACTACCGAACTTTAACTTTCGAATTGGCAAAAACCCATTCAATGAAAGTTGCTCGAAATCATCGATTTACCTGGTAAATTTTCTTTCGTGATCGAGAAAATGTGCACGGATTTCGAGGTACCGATCAAGATGTGATTTTGGGTAACTTTCATCGGGTTGGGTCGTCATTGGTCACCGGGTGGTCTTGTACTTCCGAATTAGCAAAAACCCATTGAATGAAAGCTGCTCGGAAACCTTGATTTACACGGCAAAATTTCTTTCATGATCGAGAAAATGTGCACGGATTTCGAGTTACCGAGCAAAATGCGATTTTGGCTAACTTTCACCGCGTTGTGTCATCTTTGGTCACCGGGCGATCCTGTACTTCAGAATTACCGAAAACCCATTGAACGAAAGTTGCTTGAAATCATTGATTTACCTGGTAAGTTTTCCTTCGTGATCCATAAAATGTGCACGGATTTCAAGTTACCGAGCAAGATGTGATTTTGGCTAATTTTCATCGGGTTGGGTCATCTTTGGTCACCGGGTGGTCTTGTACTTCCGATTTAGCAAAAACCCATTGAATGAAAGTTGTTCGAAATCATTGATTTGCCTAGAAAAATTTCTTTTCGTGGTCGAGGAAATGTGCATGGATTTCGAGTTGTCGAGCAAAATTTGATTTTGGCCAGGTTTCATGGGGTTGGGTCATCTGATCACCGGTTAATCTTGACCGTATCTAGTCTTGGCCGAGTCGAAAAATCCCAGACGCTATAATTCTCTATAACTCGCCAAAATGAAGTCGGTTTGGCACGAATTGGACAAGGATAAAGGACCTTACAATAATAAAACCCGGTGACCGGGCCGTAATTCACCAACAACGGTGACGCAACCTCCGATAAAAACACATAACAACCTAAGCTGATGACTTGCGCTTACTAGGGCCACCAATTATACTTTGTTTTCTCATAAGACGTCAAAAATGTCCAAAGAGCAACATATACTCATTTAATATGGGCATGCATCGTGTATAGTGACTTCGACGGTGTTTGGTTGTATTCGAACCCCAATGCATGGGTGCTTTTCTAAGGAGTTCATTTTGTTGCATTTTCTTATGCTTGTTTCGGTTTCGTAAATGAAAGAATTTCTCCGTACAAGATACAAACTGCACTATTGGATCTGTAATTTACAACTACTATCGACATACCCTCAAATGCATCAATAATAAGGGATTTAGAATGCACCTTAGCCAACTAACATATAGATCGGGGTCGTTAATGGGTCTTGACGTTCTTCGTTTGATCCTTTGGCTTGCATGTATCGTTTTGTAGGATGAGGTCTTGCTTCCTCGGCCCTTTATCAAGGCAACGTGGCTCGTTTTAAGCTCATCGTTCAAGGAATCAATGCAACACGGCCAGTTTTTCAGGTCGCCATTCGATAAACAAAGACAACGTTTTCAAAATATCAAAAGGCCACATGGCTTGCTTTTAGGTCCTCGTATGGCTTGCTTTCGGGTCGTCTTTCGAGAAAACGAGGCAACATGTTCTAGAAATCAAAGAATCGTTCGAGAAATAAAAAGGCTACGGGGGTAGTTTTCAGGTCGTAGTTTGATAATTCAAGGCAACATGTTCGAGTAATCAAGGCAACAAGGCTTGTTTTCAGGCCGTCGTTCAATAAAAAATCCAAGCGTTCAGGTCGTCGTTCGAGAAACACGGACAACATGTTGTAGAAATCAAAGGCGTTCCATAAATCAAGGCAACGGTGCTGGTTTTCAGTTAGTCGGTCGAAAAACCAAGGAAACATGTTTGAGGTTTCAAGGCAACAAGGCTAGTTTTCTTGTCTTCGTTCCGTAAATCAAGGAATCGGGGATAGTTTTAAGGTTGTTGTTTAAGAAAATCAAGACAACATGTTTTAAAAGTCATGGAAACGAGGGAAGATTTTAGGACACCGTTCGTCAGATCAAGGCAACACGCCAGCTTTCAGCCGTCGTCCGAAAAAGGCCGCCAACATTTTACTTAAACCGAAGCATCGTTCGTGAAATCAAGGCAACGGGGCAAATTTTAAGTCCTTCATTCGAAAAACCAAGCCATCGGGTTCGAGATATCAAGGCAACATGGCTTGCTTTTCAGGTCTTCGTTCGAAAAATCAAGGCAATGGGCATTGCTCTCCGCTCGTCATTCGAGATACCAAGACATCATGTTCTAGAAACCAAGGCCACAAGGCTAGTTTTCAGGTCATCATTCTAAAAATCAAGGCAACAACAATAAAGGCAACAGGCCTAGTTTCAAGGTCATCGTTCAATATATCTAAGCAACAAGTTCGAATAATCAAGGCAACAAGGCTAGTTTTCACGTCGTCGTTCGAGCAAACAAGGCAACATGTTGGGGTGGGCTTCGTTCACGGTTCATTGGGCTTGCCTTGTCGGTGCTCGATGGTGGCTTCGTCGCCATGGTCCCCCTATATATACATCAAGGCAATGGGGATAGCAATCAGGCTTCCGTTTGAGATATCAAGACAACATGTCCTAGAATTCAAGGCCGCAAGGCTAGTTTTCAGGTCATCGTTCTAAAAATCAAGCCAACATGTTCAAGAAATCAAGGCAACAGACACTGGTTTCCCCGAGGATGCATATTTTTTAGTATGCGCACGACGTCGGGGGAAATCAAGGCACCGTGGCTAGTTTTCCGGTCATCGTTCAAGAAATCAAGGCAGCGAGGCTAGTTTTGAGGTCATCATGGCATGTTTTCAAGGCAACGTGTTCGAGTATTCAGGGCAACGATGCAAGTTTCCAGGTCGTCGTTAGAGATAACAAGGCAACGTGTTCCAGCAATCAAGGTAACGAGGCTAGTTTCCAGGTCGTCGTTCAAGAAATAAAGGGAACGGGGCTAGTTTTCAGGACATCGTTCGACATATCAAGGCAACGTGTTGGACAAATCAAGGCAACATGGAACTAGTTAACAAGGCAACGTGTTGGGGGAGGCATCTTTCAAGGCCATCGTTCGACAAATCTAGGCAGCAGGGCTTGTCACCAGGTCATCGTTCGAAAAATTAATGCAACAAGTTCGAGTAATCAATATATACCTCAAGGCAATGTGGATAGCTCCCCAGTTCTCCAAGAGGCTAGTCTTCAGGTCATCGTTCAAAAAATCAAGGCAACAAGCTCAAGGCAATAGGGCTAGTTTCAAGGTCGTCGTTCAAAAAATCTAGGGAACAATGCTAGTCATCAGGTCATCGTTCGACAAAATTAAGGCACACGAATAATGTATGTTTCAATAAAAAAAATTTGCTTTTGGTCCGTAATTACCCGGGGACCGCAGCTTCGACACTTGTACACACACACTACCGAACTTTAACTTTCGAATTGGCAAAAACCCATTCAATGAAAGTTGCTCGAAATCATCGATTTACCTGGTAAATTTTCTTTCGTGATCGAGAAAATGTGCACGGATTTCGAGGTACCGATCAAGATGTGATTTTGGGTAACTTTCATCGGGTTGGGTCGTCATTGGTCACCGGGTGGTCTTGTACTTCCGAATTAGCAAAAACCCATTGAATGAAAGCTGCTCGGAAACCTTGATTTACACGGCAAAATTTCTTTCATGATCGAGAAAATGTGCACGGATTTCGAGTTACCGAGCAAAATGCGATTTTGGCTAACTTTCACCGCGTTGTGTCATCTTTGGTCACCGGGCGATCCTGTACTTCCGAATTACCGAAAACCCATTGAACGAAAGTTGCTTGAAATCATTGATTTACCTGGTAAGTTTTCCTTCGTGATCCATAAAATGTGCACGGATTTCAAGTTACCGAGCAAGATGTGATTTTGGCTAATTTTCATCGGGTTGGGTCATCTTTGGTCACCGGGTGGTCTTGTACTTCCGATTTAGCAAAAACCCATTGAATGAAAGTTGTTCGAAATCATTGATTTGCCTAGAAAAATTTCTTTTCGTGGTCGAGGAAATGTGCATGGATTTCGAGTTGTCGAGCAAAATTTGATTTTGGCCAGGTTTCATGGGGTTGGGTCATCTGATCACCGGTTAATCTTGACCGTATCTAGTCTTGGCCGAGTCGAAAAATCCCAGACGCTATAATTCTCTATAACTCGCCAAAATGAAGTCGGTTTGGCACGAATTGGACAAGGACAAAGGACCTTACAATAATAAAACCCGGTGACCGGGCCGTAATTCACCAACAACGGTGACGCAACCTCCGATAAAAACACATAACAACCTAAGCTGATGACTTGCGCTTACTAGGGCCACCAATTATACTTTGTTTTCTCATAAGACGTCAAAAATTTCCAAAGAGCAACATATACTCATTTAATATGGGCATGCATCGTGTATAGTGACTTCGACGGTGTTTGGTTGTATTCGAACCCCAATGCATGGGTGCTTTTCTAAGGAGTTCATTTTGTTGCATTTTCTTATGCTTGTTTCGGTTTCGTAAATGAAAGAATTTCTCCGTACAAGATACAAACTGCACTATTGGATCTGTAATTTACAACTACTATCGACATACCCTCAAATGCATCAATAATAAGGGATTTAGAATGCACCTTAGCCAACTAACATATAGATCGGGGTCGTTAATGGGTCTTGACGTTCTTCGTTTGATCCTTTGGCTTGCATGTATCGTTTTGTAGGATGAGGTCTTGCTTCCTCGGCCCTTTATCAAGGCAACGTGGCTCGTTTTAAGCTCATCGTTCAAGGAATCAATGCAACACGGCCAGTTTTTCAGGTCGCCATTCGATAAACAAAGACAACGTTTTCAAAATATCAAAAGGCCACATGGCTTGCTTTTAGGTCCTCGTATGGCTTGCTTTCGGGTCGTCTTTCGAGAAAACGAGGCAACATGTTCTAGAAATCAAAGAATCGTTCGAGAAATAAAAAGGCTACGGGGGTAGTTTTCAGGTCGTAGTTTGATAATTCAAGGCAACATGTTCGAGTAATCAAGGCAACAAGGCTTGTTTTCAGGCCGTCGTTCAATAAAAAATCCAAGCGTTCAGGTCGTCGTTCGAGAAACACGGACAACATGTTGTAGAAATCAAAGGCGTTCCATAAATCAAGGCAACGGTGCTGGTTTTCAGTTAGTCGGTCGAAAAACCAAGGAAACATGTTTGAGGTTTCAAGGCAACAAGGCTAGTTTTCTTGTCTTCGTTCCGTAAATCAAGGAATCGGGGATAGTTTTAAGGTTGTTGTTTAAGAAAATCAAGACAACATGTTTTAAAAGTCATGGAAACGAGGGAAGATTTTAGGACACCGTTCGTCAGATCAAGGCAACACGCCAGCTTTCAGCCGTCGTCCGAAAAAGGCCGCCAACATTTTACTTAAACCGAAGCATCGTTCGTGAAATCAAGGCAACGGGGCAAATTTTAAGTCCTTCATTCGAAAAACCAAGCCATCGGGTTCGAGATATCAAGGCAACATGGCTTGCTTTTCAGGTCTTCGTTCGAAAAATCAAGGCAATGGGCATTGCTCTCCGCTCGTCATTCGAGATACCAAGACATCATGTTCTAGAAACCAAGGCCACAAGGCTAGTTTTCAGGTCATCATTCTAAAAATCAAGGCAACAACAATAAAGGCAACAGGCCTAGTTTCAAGGTCATCGTTCAATATATCTAAGCAACAAGTTCGAATAATCAAGGCAACAAGGCTAGTTTTCACGTCGTCGTTCGAGCAAACAAGGCAACATGTTGGGGTGGGCTTCGTTCACGGTTTATTGGGCTTGCCTTGTCGGTGCTCGATGGTGGCTTCGTCGCCATGGTCCCCCTATATATACATCAAGGCAATGGGGATAGCAATCAGGCTTCCGTTTGAGATATCAAGACAACATGTCCTAGAATTCAAGGCTGCAAGGCTAGTTTTCAGGTCATCGTTCTAAAAATCAAGCCAACATGTTCAAGAAATCAAGGCAACAGACACTGGTTTCCCCGAGGATGCATATTTTTTAGTATGCGCACGACGTCGGGGGAAATCAAGGCACCGTGGCTAGTTTTCCGGTCATCGTTCAAGAAATCAAGGCAGCGAGGCTAGTTTTGAGGTCATCATGGCATGTTTTCAAGGCAACGTGTTCGAGTATTCAGGGCAACGATGCAAGTTTCCAGGTCGTCGTTAGAGATAACAAGGCAACGTGTTCCAGCAATCAAGGTAACGAGGCTAGTTTCCAGGTCGTCGTTCAAGAAATAAAGGGAACGGGGCTAGTTTTCAGGACATCGTTCGACATATCAAGGCAACGTGTTGGACAAATCAAGGCAACATGGAACTAGTTAACAAGGCAACGTGTTGGGGGAGGCATCTTTCAAGGCCATCGTTCGACAAATCTAGGCAGCAGGGCTTGTCACCAGGTCATCGTTCGAAAAATTAATGCAACAAGTTCGAGTAATCAATATATACCTCAAGGCAATGTGGATAGCTCCCCAGTTCTCCAAGAGGCTAGTCTTCAGGTCATCGTTCAAAAAATCAAGGCAACAAGCTCAAGGCAATAGGGCTAGTTTCAAGGTCGTCGTTCAAAAAATCTAGGGAACAATGCTAGTCATCAGGTCATCGTTCGACAAAATTAAGGCACACGAATAATGTATGTTTCAATAAAAAAAATTTGCTTTTGGTCCGTAATTACCCGGGGACCGCAGCTTCGACACTTGTACACACACACTACCGAACTTTAACTTTCGAATTGGCAAAAACCCATTCAATGAAAGTTGCTCGAAATCATCGATTTACCTGGTAAATTTTCTTTCGTGATCGAGAAAATGTGCACGGATTTCGAGGTACCGATCAAGATGTGATTTTGGGTAACTTTCATCGGGTTGGGTCGTCATTGGTCACCGGGTGGTCTTGTACTTCCGAATTAGCAAAAACCCATTGAATGAAAGCTGCTCGGAAACCTTGATTTACACGGCAAAATTTCTTTCATGATCGAGAAAATGTGCACGGATTTCGAGTTACCGAGCAAAATGCGATTTTGGCTAACTTTCACCGCGTTGTGTCATCTTTGGTCACCGGGCGATCCTGTACTTCCGAATTACCGAAAACCCATTGAACGAAAGTTGCTTGAAATCATTGATTTACCTGGTAAGTTTTCCTTCGTGATCCATAAAATGTGCACGGATTTCGAGTTACCGAGCAAGATGTGATTTTGGCTAACTTTCATCGGGTTGGGTCATCTTTGGTCACCGGGTGGTCTTGTACTTCCGATTTAGCAAAAACCCATTGAATGAAAGTTGTTCGAAATCATTGATTTGCCTAGAAAAATTTCTTTTCGTGGTCGAGGAAATGTGCATGGATTTCGAGTTGTCGAGCAAAATTTGATTTTGGCCAGGTTTCATGGGGTTGGGTCATCTGATCACCGGTTAATCTTGACCGTATCTAGTCTTGGCCGAGTCGAAAAATCCCAGACGCTATAATTCTCTATAACTCGCCAAAATGAAGTCGGTTTGGCACGAATTGGACAAGGACAAAGGACCTTACAATAATAAAACCCGGTGACCGGGCCGTAATTCACCAACAACGGTGACGCAACCTCCGATAAAAACACATAACAACCTAAGCTGATGACTTGCGCTTACTAGGGCCACCAATTATACTTTGTTTTCTCATAAGACGTCAAAAATTTCCAAAGAGCAACATATACTCATTTAATATGGGCATGCATCGTGTATAGTGACTTCGACGGTGTTTGGTTGTATTCGAACCCCAATGCATGGGTGCTTTTCTAAGGAGTTCATTTTGTTGCATTTTCTTATGCTTGTTTCGGTTTCGTAAATGAAAGAATTTCTCCGTACAAGATACAAACTGCACTATTGGATCTGTAATTTACAACTACTATCGACATACCCTCAAATGCATCAATAATAAGGGATTTAGAATGCACCTTAGCCAACTAACATATAGATCGGGGTCGTTAATGGGTCTTGACGTTCTTCGTTTGATCCTTTGGCTTGCATGTATCGTTTTGTAGGATGAGGTCTTGCTTCCTCGGCCCTTTATCAAGGCAACGTGGCTCGTTTTAAGCTCATCGTTCAAGGAATCAATGCAACACGGCCAGTTTTTCAGGTCGCCATTCGATAAACAAAGACAACGTTTTCAAAATATCAAAAGGCCACATGGCTTGCTTTTAGGTCCTCGTATGGCTTGCTTTCGGGTCGTCTTTCGAGAAAACGAGGCAACATGTTCTAGAAATCAAAGAATCGTTCGAGAAATAAAAAGGCTACGGGGGTAGTTTTCAGGTCGTAGTTTGATAATTCAAGGCAACATGTTCGAGTAATCAAGGCAACAAGGCTTGTTTTCAGGCCGTCGTTCAATAAAAAATCCAAGCGTTCAGGTCGTCGTTCGAGAAACACGGACAACATGTTGTAGAAATCAAAGGCGTTCCATAAATCAAGGCAACGGTGCTGGTTTTCAGTTAGTCGGTCGAAAAACCAAGGAAACATGTTTGAGGTTTCAAGGCAACAAGGCTAGTTTTCTTGTCTTCGTTCCGTAAATCAAGGAATCGGGGATAGTTTTAAGGTTGTTGTTTAAGAAAATCAAGACAACATGTTTTAAAAGTCATGGAAACGAGGGAAGATTTTAGGACACCGTTCGTCAGATCAAGGCAACACGCCAGCTTTCAGCCGTCGTCCGAAAAAGGCCGCCAACATTTTACTTAAACCGAAGCATCGTTCGTGAAATCAAGGCAACGGGGCAAATTTTAAGTCCTTCATTCGAAAAACCAAGCCATCGGGTTCGAGATATCAAGGCAACATGGCTTGCTTTTCAGGTCTTCGTTCGAAAAATCAAGGCAATGGGCATTGCTCTCCGCTCGTCATTCGAGATACCAAGACATCATGTTCTAGAAACCAAGGCCACAAGGCTAGTTTTTAGGTCATCATTCTAAAAATCAAGGCAACAACAATAAAGGCAACAGGCCTAGTTTCAAGGTCATCGTTCAATATATCTAAGCAACAAGTTCGAATAATCAAGGCAACAAGGCTAGTTTTCACGTCGTCGTTCGAGCAAACAAGGCAACATGTTGGGGTGGGGTTCGTTCACGGTTCATTGGGCTTGCCTTGTCGGTGCTCGATGGTGGCTTCGTCGCCATGGTCCCCCTATATATACATCAAGGCAATGGGGATAGCAATCAGGCTTCCGTTTGAGATATCAAGACAACATGTCCTAGAATTCAAGGCCGCAAGGCTAGTTTTCAGGTCATCGTTCTAAAAATAAAGCCAACATGTTCAAGAAATCAAGGCAACAGACACTGGTTTCCCCGAGGATGCATATTTTTTAGTATGCGCACGACGTCGGGGGAAATCAAGGCACCGTGGCTAGTTTTCCGGTCATCGTTCAAGAAATCAAGGCAGCGAGGCTAGTTTTGAGGTCATCATGGCATGTTTTCAAGGCAACGTGTTCGAGTATTCAGGGCAACGATGCAAGTTTCCAGGTCGTCGTTAGAGATAACAAGGCAACGTGTTCCAGCAATCAAGGTAACGAGGCTAGTTTCCAGGTCGTCGTTCAAGAAATAAAGGGAACGGGGCTAGTTTTCAGGACATCGTTCGACATATCAAGGCAACGTGTTGGACAAATCAAGGCAACATGGAACTAGTTAACAAGGCAACGTGTTGGGGGAGGCATCTTTCAAGGCCATCGTTCGACAAATCTAGGCAGCAGGGCTTGTCACCAGGTCATCGTTCGAAAAATTAATGCAACAAGTTCGAGTAATCAATATATACCTCAAGGCAATGTGGATAGCTCCCCAGTTCTCCAAGAGGCTAGTCTTCAGGTCATCGTTCAAAAAATCAAGGCAACAAGCTCAAGGCAATAGGGCTAGTTTCAAGGTCGTCGTTCAAAAAATCTAGGGAACAATGCTAGTCATCAGGTCATCGTTCGACAAAATTAAGGCACACGAATAATGTATGTTTCAATAAAAAAAATTTGCTTTTGGTCCGTAATTACCCGGGGACCGCAGCTTCGACACTTGTACACACACACTACCGAACTTTAACTTTCGAATTGGCAAAAACCCATTCAATGAAAGTTGCTCGAAATCATCGATTTACCTGGTAAATTTTCTTTCGTGATCGAGAAAATATGCACGGATTTCGAGGTACCGATCAAGATGTGATTTTGGGTAACTTTCATCGGGTTGGGTCGTCATTGGTCACCGGGTGGTCTTGTACTTCCGAATTAGCAAAAACCCATTGAATGAAAGCTGCTCGGAAACCTTGATTTACACGGCAAAATTTCTTTCATGATCGAGAAAATGTGCACGGATTTCGAGTTACCGAGCAAAATGCGATTTTGGCTAACTTTCACCGCGTTGTGTCATCTTTGGTCACCGGGCGATCCTGTACTTCCGAATTACCGAAAACCCATTGAACGAAAGTTGCTTGAAATCATTGATTTACCTGGTAAGTTTTCCTTCGTGATCCATAAAATGTGCACGGATTTCGAGTTACCGAGCAAGATGTGATTTTGGCTAACTTTCATCGGGTTGGGTCATCTTTGGTCACCGGGTGGTCTTGTACTTCCGATTTAGCAAAAACCCATTGAATGAAAGTTGTTCGAAATCATTGATTTGCCTAGAAAAATTTCTTTTCGTGGTCGAGGAAATGTGCATGGATTTCGAGTTGTCGAGCAAAATTTGATTTTGGCCAGGTTTCATGGGGTTGGGTCATCTGATCACCGGTTAATCTTGACCGTATCTAGTCTTGGCCGAGTCGAAAAATCCCAGACGCTATAATTCTCTATAACTCGCCAAAATGAAGTCGGTTTGGCACGAATTGGACAAGGACAAAGGACCTTACAATAATAAAACCCGGTGACCGGGCCGTAATTCACCAACAACGGTGACGCAACCTCCGATAAAAACACATAACAACCTAAGCTGATGACTTGCGCTTACTAGGGCCACCAATTATACTTTGTTTTCTCATAAGACGTCAAAAATTTCCAAAGAGCAACATATACTCATTTAATATGGGCATGCATCGTGTATAGTGACTTCGACGGTGTTTGGTTGTATTCGAACCCCAATGCATGGGTGCTTTTCTAAGGAGTTCATTTTGTTGCATTTTCTTATGCTTGTTTCGGTTTCGTAAATGAAAGAATTTCTCCGTACAAGATACAAACTGCACTATTGGATCTGTAATTTACAACTACTATCGACATACCCTCAAATGCATCAATAATAAGGGATTTAGAATGCACCTTAGCCAACTAACATATAGATCGGGGTCGTTAATGGGTCTTGACGTTCTTCGTTTGATCCTTTGGCTTGCATGTATCGTTTTGTAGGATGAGGTCTTGCTTCCTCGGCCCTTTATCAAGGCAACGTGGCTCGTTTTAAGCTCATCGTTCAAGGAATCAATGCAACACGGCCAGTTTTTCAGGTCGCCATTCGATAAACAAAGACAACGTTTTCAAAATATCAAAAGGCCACATGGCTTGCTTTTAGGTCCTCGTATGGCTTGCTTTCGGGTCGTCTTTCGAGAAAACGAGGCAACATGTTCTAGAAATCAAAGAATCGTTCGAGAAATAAAAAGGCTACGGGGGTAGTTTTCAGGTCGTAGTTTGATAATTCAAGGCAACATGTTCGAGTAATCAAGGCAACAAGGCTTGTTTTCAGGCCGTCGTTCAATAAAAAATCCAAGCGTTCAGGTCGTCGTTCGAGAAACACGGACAACATGTTGTAGAAATCAAAGGCGTTCCATAAATCAAGGCAACGGTGCTGGTTTTCAGTTAGTCGGTCGAAAAACCAAGGAAACATGTTTGAGGTTTCAAGGCAACAAGGCTAGTTTTCTTGTCTTCGTTCCGTAAATCAAGGAATCGGGGATAGTTTTAAGGTTGTTGTTTAAGAAAATCAAGACAACATGTTTTAAAAGTCATGGAAACGAGGGAAGATTTTAGGACACCGTTCGTCAGATCAAGGCAACACGCCAGCTTTCAGCCGTCGTCCGAAAAAGGCCGCCAACATTTTACTTAAACCGAAGCATCGTTCGTGAAATCAAGGCAACGGGGCAAATTTTAAGTCCTTCATTCGAAAAACCAAGCCATCGGGTTCGAGATATCAAGGCAACATGGCTTGCTTTTCAGGTCTTCGTTCGAAAAATCAAGGCAATGGGCATTGCTCTCCGCTCGTCATTCGAGATACCAAGACATCATGTTCTAGAAACCAAGGCCACAAGGCTAGTTTTCAGGTCATCATTCTAAAAATCAAGGCAACAACAATAAAGGCAACAGGCCTAGTTTCAAGGTCATCGTTCAATATATCTAAGCAACAAGTTCGAATAATCAAGGCAACAAGGCTAGTTTTCACGTCGTCGTTCGAGCAAACAAGGCAACATGTTGGGGTGGGCTTCGTTCACGGTTTATTGGGCTTGCCTTGTCGGTGCTCGATGGTGGCTTCGTCGCCATGGTCCCCCTATATATACATCAAGGCAATGGGGATAGCAATCAGGCTTCCGTTTGAGATATCAAGACAACATGTCCTAGAATTCAAGGCTGCAAGGCTAGTTTTCAGGTCATCGTTCTAAAAATCAAGCCAACATGTTCAAGAAATCAAGGCAACAGACACTGGTTTCCCCGAGGATGCATATTTTTTAGTATGCGCACGACGTCGGGGGAAATCAAGGCACCGTGGCTAGTTTTCCGGTCATCGTTCAAGAAATCAAGGCAGCGAGGCTAGTTTTGAGGTCATCATGGCATGTTTTCAAGGCAACGTGTTCGAGTATTCAGGGCAACGATGCAAGTTTCCAGGTCGTCGTTAGAGATAACAAGGCAACGTGTTCCAGCAATCAAGGTAACGAGGCTAGTTTCCAGGTCGTCGTTCAAGAAATAAAGGGAACGGGGCTAGTTTTCAGGACATCGTTCGACATATCAAGGCAACGTGTTGGACAAATCAAGGCAACATGGAACTAGTTAACAAGGCAACGTGTTGGGGGAGGCATCTTTCAAGGCCATCGTTCGACAAATCTAGGCAGCAGGGCTTGTCACCAGGTCATCGTTCGAAAAATTAATGCAACAAGTTCGAGTAATCAATATATACCTCAAGGCAATGTGGATAGCTCCCCAGTTCTCCAAGAGGCTAGTCTTCAGGTCATCGTTCAAAAAATCAAGGCAACAAGCTCAAGGCAATAGGGCTAGTTTCAAGGTCGTCGTTCAAAAAATCTAGGGAACAATGCTAGTCATCAGGTCATCGTTCGACAAAATTAAGGCACACGAATAATGTATGTTTCAATAAAAAAAATTTGCTTTTGGTCCGTAATTACCCGGGGACCGCAGCTTCGACACTTGTACACACACACTACCGAACTTTAACTTTCGAATTGGCAAAAACCCATTCAATGAAAGTTGCTCGAAATCATCGATTTACCTGGTAAATTTTCTTTCGTGATCGAGAAAATGTGCACGGATTTCGAGGTACCGATCAAGATGTGATTTTGGGTAACTTTCATCGGGTTGGGTCGTCATTGGTCACCGGGTGGTCTTGTACTTCCGAATTAGCAAAAACCCATTGAATGAAAGCTGCTCGGAAACCTTGATTTACACGGCAAAATTTCTTTCATGATCGAGAAAATGTGCACGGATTTCGAGTTACCGAGCAAAATGCGATTTTGGCTAACTTTCACCGCGTTGTGTCATCTTTGGTCACCGGGCGATCCTGTACTTCCGAATTACCGAAAACCCATTGAACGAAAGTTGCTTGAAATCATTGATTTACCTGGTAAGTTTTCCTTCGTGATCCATAAAATGTGCACGGATTTCGAGTTACCGAGCAAGATGTGATTTTGGCTAACTTTCATCGGGTTGGGTCATCTTTGGTCACCGGGTGGTCTTGTACTTCCGATTTAGCAAAAACCCATTGAATGAAAGTTGTTCGAAATCATTGATTTGCCTAGAAAAATTTCTTTTCGTGGTCGAGGAAATGTGCATGGATTTCGAGTTGTCGAGCAAAATTTGATTTTGGCCAGGTTTCATGGGGTTGGGTCATCTGATCACCGGTTAATCTTGACCGTATCTAGTCTTGGCCGAGTCGAAAAATCCCAGACGCTATAATTCTCTATAACTCGCCAAAATGAAGTCGGTTTGGCACGAATTGGACAAGGACAAAGGACCTTACAATAATAAAACCCGGTGACCGGGCCGTAATTCACCAACAACGGTGACGCAACCTCCGATAAAAACACATAACAACCTAAGCTGATGACTTGCGCTTACTAGGGCCACCAATTATACTTTGTTTTCTCATAAGACGTCAAAAATTTCCAAAGAGCAACATATACTCATTTAATATGGGCATGCATCGTGTATAGTGACTTCGACGGTGTTTGGTTGTATTCGAACCCCAATGCATGGGTGCTTTTCTAAGGAGTTCATTTTGTTGCATTTTCTTATGCTTGTTTCGGTTTCGTAAATGAAAGAATTTCTCCGTACAAGATACAAACTGCACTATTGGATCTGTAATTTACAACTACTATCGACATACCCTCAAATGCATCAATAATAAGGGATTTAGAATGCACCTTAGCCAACTAACATATAGATCGGGGTCGTTAATGGGTCTTGACGTTCTTCGTTTGATCCTTTGGCTTGCATGTATCGTTTTGTAGGATGAGGTCTTGCTTCCTCGGCCCTTTATCAAGGCAACGTGGCTCGTTTTAAGCTCATCGTTCAAGGAATCAATGCAACACGGCCAGTTTTTCAGGTCGCCATTCGATAAACAAAGACAACGTTTTCAAAATATCAAAAGGCCACATGGCTTGCTTTTAGGTCCTCGTATGGCTTGCTTTCGGGTCGTCTTTCGAGAAAACGAGGCAACATGTTCTAGAAATCAAAGAATCGTTCGAGAAATAAAAAGGCTACGGGGGTAGTTTTCAGGTCGTAGTTTGATAATTCAAGGCAACATGTTCGAGTAATCAAGGCAACAAGGCTTGTTTTCAGGCCGTCGTTCAATAAAAAATCCAAGCGTTCAGGTCGTCGTTCGAGAAACACGGACAACATGTTGTAGAAATCAAAGGCGTTCCATAAATCAAGGCAACGGTGCTGGTTTTCAGTTAGTCGGTCGAAAAACCAAGGAAACATGTTTGAGGTTTCAAGGCAACAAGGCTAGTTTTCTTGTCTTCGTTCCGTAAATCAAGGAATCGGGGATAGTTTTAAGGTTGTTGTTTAAGAAAATCAAGACAACATGTTTTAAAAGTCATGGAAACGAGGGAAGATTTTAGGACACCGTTCGTCAGATCAAGGCAACACGCCAGCTTTCAGCCGTCGTCCGAAAAAGGCCGCCAACATTTTACTTAAACCGAAGCATCGTTCGTGAAATCAAGGCAACGGGGCAAATTTTAAGTCCTTCATTCGAAAAACCAAGCCATCGGGTTCGAGATATCAAGGCAACATGGCTTGCTTTTCAGGTCTTCGTTCGAAAAATCAAGGCAATGGGCATTGCTCTCCGCTCGTCATTCGAGATACCAAGACATCATGTTCTAGAAACCAAGGCCACAAGGCTAGTTTTTAGGTCATCATTCTAAAAATCAAGGCAACAACAATAAAGGCAACAGGCCTAGTTTCAAGGTCATCGTTCAATATATCTAAGCAACAAGTTCGAATAATCAAGGCAACAAGGCTAGTTTTCACGTCGTCGTTCGAGCAAACAAGGCAACATGTTGGGGTGGGGTTCGTTCACGGTTCATTGGGCTTGCCTTGTCGGTGCTCGATGGTGGCTTCGTCGCCATGGTCCCCCTATATATACATCAAGGCAATGGGGATAGCAATCAGGCTTCCGTTTGAGATATCAAGACAACATGTCCTAGAATTCAAGGCCGCAAGGCTAGTTTTCAGGTCATCGTTCTAAAAATAAAGCCAACATGTTCAAGAAATCAAGGCAACAGACACTGGTTTCCCCGAGGATGCATATTTTTTAGTATGCGCACGACGTCGGGGGAAATCAAGGCACCGTGGCTAGTTTTCCGGTCATCGTTCAAGAAATCAAGGCAGCGAGGCTAGTTTTGAGGTCATCATGGCATGTTTTCAAGGCAACGTGTTCGAGTATTCAGGGCAACGATGCAAGTTTCCAGGTCGTCGTTAGAGATAACAAGGCAACGTGTTCCAGCAATCAAGGTAACGAGGCTAGTTTCCAGGTCGTCGTTCAAGAAATAAAGGGAACGGGGCTAGTTTTCAGGACATCGTTCGACATATCAAGGCAACGTGTTGGACAAATCAAGGCAACATGGAACTAGTTAACAAGGCAACGTGTTGGGGGAGGCATCTTTCAAGGCCATCGTTCGACAAATCTAGGCAGCAGGGCTTGTCACCAGGTCATCGTTCGAAAAATTAATGCAACAAGTTCGAGTAATCAATATATACCTCAAGGCAATGTGGATAGCTCCCCAGTTCTCCAAGAGGCTAGTCTTCAGGTCATCGTTCAAAAAATCAAGGCAACAAGCTCAAGGCAATAGGGCTAGTTTCAAGGTCGTCGTTCAAAAAATCTAGGGAACAATGCTAGTCATCAGGTCATCGTTCGACAAAATTAAGGCACACGAATAATGTATGTTTCAATAAAAAAAATTTGCTTTTGGTCCGTAATTACCCGGGGACCGCAGCTTCGACACTTGTACACACACACTACCGAACTTTAACTTTCGAATTGGCAAAAACCCATTCAATGAAAGTTGCTCGAAATCATCGATTTACCTGGTAAATTTTCTTTCGTGATCGAGAAAATATGCACGGATTTCGAGGTACCGATCAAGATGTGATTTTGGGTAACTTTCATCGGGTTGGGTCGTCATTGGTCACCGGGTGGTCTTGTACTTCCGAATTAGCAAAAACCCATTGAATGAAAGCTGCTCGGAAACCTTGATTTACACGGCAAAATTTCTTTCATGATCGAGAAAATGTGCACGGATTTCGAGTTACCGAGCAAAATGCGATTTTGGCTAACTTTCACCGCGTTGTGTCATCTTTGGTCACCGGGCGATCCTGTACTTCCGAATTACCGAAAACCCATTGAACGAAAGTTGCTTGAAATCATTGATTTACCTGGTAAGTTTTCCTTCGTGATCCATAAAATGTGCACGGATTTCGAGTTACCGAGCAAGATGTGATTTTGGCTAACTTTCATCGGGTTGGGTCATCTTTGGTCACCGGGTGGTCTTGTACTTCCGATTTAGCAAAAACCCATTGAATGAAAGTTGTTCGAAATCATTGATTTGCCTAGAAAAATTTCTTTTCGTGGTCGAGGAAATGTGCATGGATTTCGAGTTGTCGAGCAAAATTTGATTTTGGCCAGGTTTCATGGGGTTGGGTCATCTGATCACCGGTTAATCTTGACCGTATCTAGTCTTGGCCGAGTCGAAAAATCCCAGACGCTATAATTCTCTATAACTCGCCAAAATGAAGTCGGTTTGGCACGAATTGGACAAGGACAAAGGACCTTACAATAATAAAACCCGGTGACCGGGCCGTAATTCACCAACAACGGTGACGCAACCTCCGATAAAAACACATAACAACCTAAGCTGATGACTTGCGCTTACTAGGGCCACCAATTATACTTTGTTTTCTCATAAGACGTCAAAAATTTCCAAAGAGCAACATATACTCATTTAATATGGGCATGCATCGTGTATAGTGACTTCGACGGTGTTTGGTTGTATTCGAACCCCAATGCATGGGTGCTTTTCTAAGGAGTTCATTTTGTTGCATTTTCTTATGCTTGTTTCGGTTTCGTAAATGAAAGAATTTCTCCGTACAAGATACAAACTGCACTATTGGATCTGTAATTTACAACTACTATCGACATACCCTCAAATGCATCAATAATAAGGGATTTAGAATGCACCTTAGCCAACTAACATATAGATCGGGGTCGTTAATGGGTCTTGACGTTCTTCGTTTGATCCTTTGGCTTGCATGTATCGTTTTGTAGGATGAGGTCTTGCTTCCTCGGCCCTTTATCAAGGCAACGTGGCTCGTTTTAAGCTCATCGTTCAAGGAATCAATGCAACACGGCCAGTTTTTCAGGTCGCCATTCGATAAACAAAGACAACGTTTTCAAAATATCAAAAGGCCACATGGCTTGCTTTTAGGTCCTCGTATGGCTTGCTTTCGGGTCGTCTTTCGAGAAAACGAGGCAACATGTTCTAGAAATCAAAGAATCGTTCGAGAAATAAAAAGGCTACGGGGGTAGTTTTCAGGTCGTAGTTTGATAATTCAAGGCAACATGTTCGAGTAATCAAGGCAACAAGGCTTGTTTTCAGGCCGTCGTTCAATAAAAAATCCAAGCGTTCAGGTCGTCGTTCGAGAAACACGGACAACATGTTGTAGAAATCAAAGGCGTTCCATAAATCAAGGCAACGGTGCTGGTTTTCAGTTAGTCGGTCGAAAAACCAAGGAAACATGTTTGAGGTTTCAAGGCAACAAGGCTAGTTTTCTTGTCTTCGTTCCGTAAATCAAGGAATCGGGGATAGTTTTAAGGTTGTTGTTTAAGAAAATCAAGACAACATGTTTTAAAAGTCATGGAAACGAGGGAAGATTTTAGGACACCGTTCGTCAGATCAAGGCAACACGCCAGCTTTCAGCCGTCGTCCGAAAAAGGCCGCCAACATTTTACTTAAACCGAAGCATCGTTCGTGAAATCAAGGCAACGGGGCAAATTTTAAGTCCTTCATTCGAAAAACCAAGCCATCGGGTTCGAGATATCAAGGCAACATGGCTTGCTTTTCAGGTCTTCGTTCGAAAAATCAAGGCAATGGGCATTGCTCTCCGCTCGTCATTCGAGATACCAAGACATCATGTTCTAGAAACCAAGGCCACAAGGCTAGTTTTTAGGTCATCATTCTAAAAATCAAGGCAACAACAATAAAGGCAACAGGCCTAGTTTCAAGGTCATCGTTCAATATATCTAAGCAACAAGTTCGAATAATCAAGGCAACAAGGCTAGTTTTCACGTCGTCGTTCGAGCAAACAAGGCAACATGTTGGGGTGGGCTTCGTTCACGGTTCATTGGGCTTGCCTTGTCGGTGCTCGATGGTGGCTTCGTCGCCATGGTCCCCCTATATATACATCAAGGCAATGGGGATAGCAATCAGGCTTCCGTTTGAGATATCAAGACAACATGTCCTAGAATTCAAGGCCGCAAGGCTAGTTTTCAGGTCATCGTTCTAAAAATCAAGCCAACATGTTCAAGAAATCAAGGCAACAGACACTGGTTTCCCCGAGGATGCATATTTTTTAGTATGCGCACGACGTCGGGGGAAATCAAGGCACCGTGGCTAGTTTTCCGGTCATCGTTCAAGAAATCAAGGCAGCGAGGCTAGTTTTGAGGTCATCATGGCATGTTTTCAAGGCAACGTGTTCGAGTATTCAGGGCAACGATGCAAGTTTCCAGGTCGTCGTTAGAGATAACAAGGCAATGTGTTCCAGCAATCAAGGTAACGAGGCTAGTTTCCAGGTCGTCGTTCAAGAAATAAAGGGAACGGGGCTAGTTTTCAGGACATCGTTCGACATATCAAGGCAACGTGTTGGACAAATCAAGGCAACATGGAACTAGTTAACAAGGCAACGTGTTGGGGGAGGCATCTTTCAAGGCCATCGTTCGACAAATCTAGGCAGCAGGGCTTGTCACCAGGTCATCGTTCGAAAAATTAATGCAACAAGTTCGAGTAATCAATATATACCTCAAGGCAATGTGGATAGCTCCCCAGTTCTCCAAGAGGCTAGTCTTCAGGTCATCGTTCAAAAAATCAAGGCAACAAGCTCAAGGCAATAGGGCTAGTTTCAAGGTCGTCGTTCAAAAAATCTAGGGAACAATGCTAGTCATCAGGTCATCGTTCGACAAAATTAAGGCACACGAATAATGTATGTTTCAATAAAAAAAATTTGCTTTTGGTCCGTAATTACCCGGGGACCGCAGCTTCGACACTTGTACACACACACTACCGAACTTTAACTTTCGAATTGGCAAAAACCCATTCAATGAAAGTTGCTCGAAATCATCGATTTACCTGGTAAATTTTCTTTCGTGATCGAGAAAATGTGCACGGATTTCGAGGTACCGATCAAGATGTGATTTTGGGTAACTTTCATCGGGTTGGGTCGTCATTGGTCACCGGGTGGTCTTGTACTTCCGAATTAGCAAAAACCCATTGAATGAAAGCTGCTCGGAAACCTTGATTTACACGGCAAAATTTCTTTCATGATCGAGAAAATGTGCACGGATTTCGAGTTACCGAGCAAAATGCGATTTTGGCTAACTTTCACCGCGTTGTGTCATCTTTGGTCACCGGGCGATCCTGTACTTCCGAATTACCGAAAACCCATTGAACGAAAGTTGCTTGAAATCATTGATTTACCTGGTAAGTTTTCCTTCGTGATCCATAAAATGTGCACGGATTTCGAGTTACCGAGCAAGATGTGATTTTGGCTAACTTTCATCGGGTTGGGTCATCTTTGGTCACCGGGTGGTCTTGTACTTCCGATTTAGCAAAAACCCATTGAATGAAAGTTGTTCGAAATCATTGATTTGCCTAGAAAATTTTTTTTTCGTGGTCGAGGAAATGTGCATGGATTTCGAGTTGTCGAGCAAAATTTGATTTTGGCCAGGTTTCATGGGGTTGGGTCATCTGATCACCGGTTAATCTTGACCGTATCTAGTCTTGGCCGAGTCGAAAAATCCCAGACGCTATAATTCTCTATAACTCGCCAAAATGAAGTCGGTTTGGCACGAATTGGACAAGGATAAAGGACCTTACAATAATAAAACCCGGTGACCGGGCCGTAATTCACCAACAACGGTGACGCAACCTCCGATAAAAACACATAACAACCTAAGCCGATGACTTGCGCTTACTAGGGCCACCAATTATACTTTGTTTTCTCATAAGACGTAAAAAATGTCCAAAGAGCAACATATACTCATTTAATATGGGCATGCATCGTGTATAGTGACTTCGACGGTGTTTGGTTGTATTCGAACCCCAATGCATGGGTGCTTTTCTAAGGAGTTCATTTTGTTGCATTTTCTTATGCTTGTTTCGGTTTCGTAAATGAAAGAATTTCTCCGTACAAGATACAAACTGCACTATTGGATCTGTAATTTACAACTACTATCGACATACCCTCAAATGCATCAATAATAAGGGATTTAGAATGCACCTTAGCCAACTAACATATAGATCGGGGTCGTTAATGGGTCATGGCGTTCTTCGTTTGATCCTTTGGCTTGCATGTATCGTTTTGTAGGATGAGGTCTTGCTTCCTCGGCCCTTTATCAAGGCAACGTGGCTCGTTTTAAGCTCATCGTTCAAGGAATCAATGCAACACGGCCAGTTTTTCAGGTCGCCATTCGATAAACAAAGACAACGTTTTCAAAATATCAAAAGGCCACATGGCTTGCTTTTAGGTCCTCGTATGGCTTGCTTTCGGGTCGTCTTTCGAGAAAACGAGGCAACATGTTCTAGAAATCAAAGAATCGTTCGAGAAATAAAAAGGCTACGGGGGTAGTTTTCAGGTCGTAGTTTGATAATTCAAGGCAACATGTTCGAGTAATCAAGGCAACAAGGCTTGTTTTCAGGCCGTCGTTCAATAAAAAATCCAAGCGTTCAGGTCGTCGTTCGAGAAACACGGACAACATGTTGTAGAAATCAAAGGCGTTCCATAAATCAAGGCAACGGTGCTGGTTTTCAGTTAGTCGGTCGAAAAACCAAGGAAACATGTTTGAGGTTTCAAGGCAACAAGGCTAGTTTTCTTGTCTTCGTTCCGTAAATCAAGGAATCGGGGATAGTTTTAAGGTTGTTGTTTAAGAAAATCAAGACAACATGTTTTAAAAGTCATGGAAACGAGGGAAGATTTTAGGACACCGTTCGTCAGATCAAGGCAACACGCCAGCTTTCAGCCGTCGTCCGAAAAAGGCCGCCAACATTTTACTTAAACCGAAGCATCGTTCGTGAAATCAAGGCAACGGGGCAAATTTTAAGTCCTTCATTCGAAAAACCAAGCCATCGGGTTCGAGATATCAAGGCAACATGGCTTGCTTTTCAGGTCTTCGTTCGAAAAATCAAGGCAATGGGCATTGCTCTCCGCTCGTCATTCGAGATACCAAGACATCATGTTCTAGAAACCAAGGCCACAAGGCTAGTTTTTAGGTCATCATTCTAAAAATCAAGGCAACAACAATAAAGGCAACAGGCCTAGTTTCAAGGTCATCGTTCAATATATCTAAGCAACAAGTTCGAATAATCAAGGCAACAAGGCTAGTTTTCACGTCGTCGTTCGAGCAAACAAGGCAACATGTTGGGGTGGGCTTCGTTCACGGTTCATTGGGCTTGCCTTGTCGGTGCTCGATGGTGGCTTCGTCGCCATGGTCCCCCTATATATACATCAAGGCAATGGGGATAGCAATCAGGCTTCCGTTTGAGATATCAAGACAACATGTCCTAGAATTCAAGGCCGCAAGGCTAGTTTTCAGGTCATCGTTCTAAAAATCAAGCCAACATGTTCAAGAAATCAAGGCAACAGACACTGGTTTCCCCGAGGATGCATATTTTTTAGTATGCGCACGACGTCGGGGGAAATCAAGGCACCGTGGCTAGTTTTCCGGTCATCGTTCAAGAAATCAAGGCAGCGAGGCTAGTTTTGAGGTCATCATGGCATGTTTTCAAGGCAACGTGTTCGAGTATTCAGGGCAACGATGCAAGTTTCCAGGTCGTCGTTAGAGATAACAAGGCAACGTGTTCCAGCAATCAAGGTAACGAGGCTAGTTTCCAGGTCGTCGTTCAAGAAATAAAGGGAACGGGGCTAGTTTTCAGGACATCGTTCGACATATCAAGGCAACGTGTTGGACAAATCAAGGCAACATGGAACTAGTTAACAAGGCAACGTGTTGGGGGAGGCATCTTTCAAGGCCATCGTTCGACAAATCTAGGCAGCAGGGCTTGTCACCAGGTCATCGTTCGAAAAATTAATGCAACAAGTTCGAGTAATCAATATATACCTCAAGGCAATGTGGATAGCTCCCCAGTTCTCCAAGAGGCTAGTCTTCAGGTCATCGTTCAAAAAATCAAGGCAACAAGCTCAAGGCAATAGGGCTAGTTTCAAGGTCGTCGTTCAAAAAATCTAGGGAACAATGCTAGTCATCAGGTCATCGTTCGACAAAATTAAGGCACACGAATAATGTATGTTTCAATAAAAAAAATTTGCTTTTGGTCCGTAATTACCCGGGGACCGCAGCTTCGACACTTGTACACACACACTACCGAACTTTAACTTTCGAATTGGCAAAAACCCATTCAATGAAAGTTGCTCGAAATCATCGATTTACCTGGTAAATTTTCTTTCGTGATCGAGAAAATGTGCACGGATTTCGAGGTACCGATCAAGATGTGATTTTGGGTAACTTTCATCGGGTTGGGTCGTCATTGGTCACCGGGTGGTCTTGTACTTCCGAATTAGCAAAAACCCATTGAATGAAAGCTGCTCGGAAACCTTGATTTACACGGCAAAATTTCTTTCATGATCGAGAAAATGTGCACGGATTTCGAGTTACCGAGCAAAATGCGATTTTGGCTAACTTTCACCGCGTTGTGTCATCTTTGGTCACCGGGCGATCCTGTACTTCCGAATTACCGAAAACCCATTGAACGAAAGTTGCTTGAAATCATTGATTTACCTGGTAAGTTTTCCTTCGTGATCCATAAAATGTGCACGGATTTCGAGTTACCGAGCAAGATGTGATTTTGGCTAACTTTCATCGGGTTGGGTCATCTTTGGTCACCGGGTGGTCTTGTACTTCCGATTTAGCAAAAACCCATTGAATGAAAGTTGTTCGAAATCATTGATTTGCCTAGAAAATTTTTTTTTCGTGGTCGAGGAAATGTGCATGGATTTCGAGTTGTCGAGCAAAATTTGATTTTGGCCAGGTTTCATGGGGTTGGGTCATCTGATCACCGGTTAATCTTGACCGTATCTAGTCTTGGCCGAGTCGAAAAATCCCAGACGCTATAATTCTCTATAACTCGCCAAAATGAAGTCGGTTTGGCACGAATTGGACAAGGATAAAGGACCTTACAATAATAAAACCCGGTGACCGGGCCGTAATTCACCAACAACGGTGACGCAACCTCCGATAAAAACACATAACAACCTAAGCCGATGACTTGCGCTTACTAGGGCCACCAATTATACTTTGTTTTCTCATAAGACGTAAAAAATGTCCAAAGAGCAACATATACTCATTTAATATGGGCATGCATCGTGTATAGTGACTTCGACGGTGTTTGGTTGTATTCGAACCCCAATGCATGGGTGCTTTTCTAAGGAGTTCATTTTGTTGCATTTTCTTATGCTTGTTTCGGTTTCGTAAATGAAAGAATTTCTCCGTACAAGATACAAACTGCACTATTGGATCTGTAATTTACAACTACTATCGACATACCCTCAAATGCATCAATAATAAGGGATTTAGAATGCACCTTAGCCAACTAACATATAGATCGGGGTCGTTAATGGGTCATGGCGTTCTTCGTTTGATCCTTTGGCTTGCATGTATCGTTTTGTAGGATGAGGTCTTGCTTCCTCGGCCCTTTATCAAGGCAACGTGGCTCGTTTTAAGCTCATCGTTCAAGGAATCAATGCAACACGGCCAGTTTTTCAGGTCGCCATTCGATAAACAAAGACAACGTTTTCAAAATATCAAAAGGCCACATGGCTTGCTTTTAGGTCCTCGTATGGCTTGCTTTCGGGTCGTCTTTCGAGAAAACGAGGCAACATGTTCTAGAAATCAAAGAATCGTTCGAGAAATAAAAAGGCTATGGGGGTAGTTTTCAGGTCGTAGTTTGATAATTCAAGGCAACATGTTCGAGTAATCAAGGCAACAAGGCTTGTTTTCAGGCCGTCGTTCAATAAAAAATCCAAGCGTTCAGGTCGTCGTTCGAGAAACACGGACAACATGTTGTAGAAATCAAAGGCGTTCCATAAATCAAGGCAACGGTGCTGGTTTTCAGTTAGTCGGTCGAAAAACCAAGGAAACATGTTTGAGGTTTCAAGGCAACAAGGCTAGTTTTCTTGTCTTCGTTCCGTAAATCAAGGAATCGGGGATAGTTTTAAGGTTGTTGTTTAAGAAAATCAAGACAACATGTTTTAAAAGTCATGGCAACGAGGGAAGATTTTAGGACACCGTTCGTCAGATCAAGGCAACACGCCAACTTTCAGCCGTCGTCCGAAAAAGGCCGCCAACATTTTACTTAAACCGAAGCATCGTTCGTGAAATCAAGGCAACGGGGCAAATTTTAAGTCCTTCATTCGAAAAACCAAGCCATCGGGTTCGAGATATCAAGGCAACATGGCTTGCTTTTCAGGTCTTCGTTCGAAAAATCAAGGCAATGGGCATTGCTCTCCGCTCGTCATTCGAGATACCAAGACATCATGTTCTAGAAACCAAGGCCACAAGGCTAGTTTTCAGGTCATCATTCTAAAAATCAAGGCAACAACAATAAAGGCAACAGGCCTAGTTTCAAGGTCATCGTTCAATATATCTAAGCAACAAGTTCGAATAATCAAGGCAACAAGGCTAGTTTTCACGTCGTCGTTCGAGCAAACAAGGCAACATGTTGGGGTGGGCTTCGTTCACGGTTCATTGGGCTTGCCTTGTCGGTGCTCGATGGTGGCTTCGTCGCCATGGTCCCCCTATATATACATCAAGGCAATGGGGATAGCAATCAGGCTTCCGTTTGAGATATCAAGACAACATGTCCTAGAATTCAAGGCCGCAAGGCTAGTTTTCAGGTCATCGTTCTAAAAATCAAGCCAACATGTTCAAGAAATCAAGGCAACAGACACTGGTTTCCCCGAGGATGCATATTTTTTAGTATGCGCACGACGTCGGGGGAAATCAAGGCACCGTGGCTAGTTTTCCGGTCATCGTTCAAGAAATCAAGGTAGCGAGGCTAGTTTTGAGGTCATCATGGCATGTTTTCAAGGCAACGTGTTCGAGTATTCAGGGCAACGATGCAAGTTTCCAGGTCGTCGTTAGAGATAACAAGGCAACGTGTTCCAGCAATCAAGGTAACGAGGCTAGTTTCCAGGTCGTCGTTCAAGAAATAAAGGGAACGGGGCTAGTTTTCAGGACATCGTTCGACATATCAAGGCAACGTGTTGGACAAATCAAGGCAACATGGAACTAGTTAACAAGGCAACGTGTTGGGGGAGGCATCTTTCAAGGCCATCGTTCGACAAATCTAGGCAGCAGGGCTTGTCACCAGGTCATCGTTCGAAAAATTAATGCAACAAGTTCGAGTAATCAATATATACCTCAAGGCAATGTGGATAGCTCCCCAGTTCTCCAAGAGGCTAGTCTTCAGGTCATCGTTCAAAAAATCAAGGCAACAAGCTCAAGGCAATAGGGCTAGTTTCAAGGTCGTCGTTCAAAAAATCTAGGGAACAATGCTAGTCATCAGGTCATCGTTCGACAAAATTAAGGCACACAAATAATGTATGTTTCAATAAAAAAAATTTGCTTTTGGTCCGTAATTACCCGGGGACCGCAGCTTCGACACTTGTACACACACACTACCGAACTTTAACTTTCGAATTGGCAAAAACCCATTCAATGAAAGTTGCTCGAAATCATCGATTTACCTGGTAAATTTTCTTTCGTGATCGAGAAAATATGCACGGATTTCGAGGTACCGATCAAGATGTGATTTTGGGTAACTTTCATCGGGTTGGGTCGTCATTGGTCACCGGGTGGTCTTGTACTTCCGAATTAGCAAAAACCCATTGAATGAAAGCTGCTCGGAAACCTTGATTTACACGGCAAAATTTCTTTCATGATCGAGAAAATGTGCACGGATTTCGAGTTACTGAGCAAAATGCGATTTTGGCTAACTTTCACCGCGTTGTGTCATCTTTGGTCACCGGGCGATCCTGTACTTCCGAATTACCGAAAACCCATTGAACGAAAGTTGCTTGAAATCATTGATTTACCTGGTAAGTTTTCCTTCGTGATCCATAAAATGTGCACGGATTTCGAGTTACCGAGCAAGATGTGATTTTGGTTAACTTTCATCGGGTTGGGTCATCTTTGGTCACCGGGTGGTCTTGTACTTCCGATTTAGCAAAAACCCATTGAATGAAAGTTGTTCGAAATCATTGATTTGCCTAGAAAAATTTCTTTTCGTGGTCGAGGAAATGTGCATGGATTTCGAGTTGTCGAGCAAAATTTGATTTTGGCCAGGTTTCATGGGGTTGGGTCATCTGATCACCGGTTAATCTTGACCGTATCTAGTCTTGGCCGAGTCGAAAAATCCCAGACGCTATAATTCTCTATAACTCGCCAAAATGAAGTCGGTTTGGCACGAATTGGACAAGGATAAAGGACCTTACAATAATAAAACCCGGTGACCGGGCCGTAATTCACCAACAACGGTGACGCAACCTCCGATAAAAACACATAACAACCTAAGCCGATGACTTGCGCTTACTAGGGCCACCAATTATACTTTGTTTTCTCATAAGACGTCAAAAATGTCCAAAGAGCAACATATACTCATTTAATATGGGCATGCATCGTGTATAGTGACTTCGACGGTGTTTGGTTGTATTCGAACCCCAATGCATGGGTGCTTTTCTAAGGAGTTCATTTTGTTGCATTTTCTTATGCTTGTTTCGGTTTCGTAAATGAAAGAATTTCTCCGTACAAGATACAAACTGCACTATTGGATCTGTAATTTACAACTACTATCGACATACCCTCAAATGCATCAATAATAAGGGATTTAGAATGCACCTTAGCCAACTAACATATAGATCGGGGTCGTTAATGGGTCATGGCGTTCTTCGTTTGATCCTTTGGCTTGCATGTATCGTTTTGTAGGATGAGGTCTTGCTTCCTCGGCCCTTTATCAAGGCAACGTGGCTCGTTTTAAGCTCATCGTTCAAGGAATCAATGCAACACGGCCAGTTTTTCAGGTCGCCATTCGATAAACAAAGACAACGTTTTCAAAATATCAAAAGGCCACATGGCTTGCTTTTAGGTCCTCGTATGGCTTGCTTTCGGGTCGTCTTTCGAGAAAACGAGGCAACATGTTCTAGAAATCAAAGAATCGTTCGAGAAATAAAAAGGCTACGGGGGTAGTTTTTAGGTCGTAGTTTGATAATTCAAGGCAACATGTTCGAGTAATCAAGGCAACAAGGCTTGTTTTCAGGCCGTCGTTCAATAAAAAATCCAAGCGTTCAGGTCGTCGTTCGAGAAACACGGACAACATGTTGTAGAAATCAAAGGCGTTCCATAAATCAAGGCAACGGTGCTGGTTTTCAGTTAGTCGGTCGAAAAACCAAGGAAACATGTTTGAGGTTTCAAGGCAACAAGGCTAGTTTTCTTGTCTTCGTTCCGTAAATCAAGGAATCGGGGATAGTTTTAAGGTTGTTGTTTAAGAAAATCAAGACAACATGTTTTAAAAGTCATGGCAACGAGGGAAGATTTTAGGACACCGTTCGTCAGATCAAGGCAACACGCCAGCTTTCAGCCGTCGTCCGAAAAAGGCCGCCAACATTTTACTTAAACCGAAGCATCGTTCGTGAAATCAAGGCAACAGGGCAAATTTTAAGTCCTTCATTCGAAAAACCAAGCCATCGGGTTCGAGATATCAAGGCAACATGGCTTGCTTTTCAGGTCTTCGTTCGAAAAATCAAGGCAATGGCCATTGCTCTCCGCTCGTCATTCGAGATACCAAGACATCATGTTCTAGAAACCAAGGCCACATGGCTAGTTTTCAGGTCATCATTCTAAAAATCAAGGCAACAACAATAAAGGCAACAGGCCTAGTTTCAAGGTCATCGTTCAATATATCTAAGCAACAAGTTCGAATAATCAAGGCAACAAGGCTAGTTTTCACGTCGTCGTTCGAGCAAACAAGGCAACATGTTGGGGTGGGCTTCGTTCACGGTTCATTGGGCTTGCCTTGTCGGTGCTCGATGGTGGCTTCGTCGCCATGGTCCCCCTATATATACATCAAGGCAATGGGGATAGCAATCAGGCTTCCGTTTGAGATATCAAGACAACATGTCCTAGAATTCAAGGCCGCAAGGCTAGTTTTCAGGTCATCGTTCTAAAAATCAAGCCAACATGTTCAAGAAATCAAGGCAACAGACACTGGTTTCCCCGAGGATGCATATTTTTTAGTATGCGCACGACGTCGGGGGAAATCAAGGCACCGTGGCTAGTTTTCCGGTCATCGTTCAAGAAATCAAGGCAGCGAGGCTAGTTTTGAGGTCATCATGGCATGTTTTCAAGGCAACGTGTTCGAGTATTCAGGGCAACGATGCAAGTTTCCAGGTCGTCGTTAGAGATAACAAGGCAACGTGTTCCAGCAATCAAGGTAACGAGGCTAGTTTCCAGGTCGTCGTTCAAGAAATAAAGGGAACGGGGCTAGTTTTCAGGACATCGTTCGACATATCAAGGCAACGTGTTGGACAAATCAAGGCAACATGGAACTAGTTAACAAGGCAACGTGTTGGGGGAGGCATCTTTCAAGGCCATCGTTCGACAAATCTAGGCAGCAGGGCTTGTCACCAGGTCATCGTTCGAAAAATTAATGCAACAAGTTCGAGTAATCAATATATACCTCAAGGCAATGTGGATAGCTCCCCAGTTCTCCAAGAGGCTAGTCTTCAGGTCATCGTTCAAAAAATCAAGGCAACAAGCTCAAGGCAATAGGGCTAGTTTCAAGGTCGTCGTTCAAAAAATCTAGGGAACAATGCTAGTCATCAGGTCATCGTTCGACAAAATTAAGGCACACGAATAATGTATGTTTCAATAAAAAAAATTTGCTTTTGGTCCGTAATTACCCGGGGACCGCAGCTTCGACACTTGTACACACACACTACCGAACTTTAACTTTCGAATTGGCAAAAACCCATTCAATGAAAGTTGCTCGAAATCATCGATTTACCTGGTAAATTTTCTTTCGTGATCGAGAAAATGTGCACGGATTTCGAGGTACCGATCAAGATGTGATTTTGAGTAACTTTCATCGGGTTGGGTCGTCATTGGTCACCGGGTGGTCTTGTACTTCCGAATTAGCAAAAACCCATTGAATGAAAGCTGCTCGGAAACCTTGATTTACACGGCAAAATTTCTTTCATGATCGAGAAAATGTGCACGGATTTCGAGTTACCGAGCAAAATGCGATTTTGGCTAACTTTCACCGCGTTGTGTCATCTTTGGTCACCGGGCGATCCTGTACTTCCGAATTACCGAAAACCCATTGAACGAAAGTTTCTTGAAATCATTGATTTACCTGGTAAGTTTTCCTTCGTGATCCATAAAATGTGCACGGATTTCGAGTTACCGAGCAAGATGTGATTTTGGCTAACTTTCATCGGGTTGGGTCATCTTTGGTCACCGGGTGGTCTTGTACTTCCGATTTAGCAAAAACCCATTGAATGAAAGTTGTTCGAAATCATTGATTTGCCTAGAAAAATTTCTTTTCGTGGTCGAGGAAATGTGCGTGGATTTCGAGTTGTCGAGCAAAATTTGATTTTGGCCAGGTTTCATGGGGTTGGGTCATCTGATCACCGGTTAATCTTGACCGTATCTAGTCTTGGCCGAGTCGAAAAATCCCAGACGCTATAATTCTCTATAACTCGCCAAAATGAAGTCGGTTTGGCACGAATTGGACAAGGATAAAGGACCTTACAATAATAAAACCCGGTGACCGGGCCGTAATTCACCAACAACGGTGACGCAACCTCCGATAAAAACACATAACAACCTAAGCCGATGACTTGCGCTTACTAGGGCCACCAATTATACTTTGTTTTCTCATAAGACGTCAAAAATGTCCAAAGAGCAACATATACTCATTTAATATGGGCATGCATCGTGTATAGTGACTTCGACGGTGTTTGGTTGTATTCGAACCCCAATGCATGGGTGCTTTTCTAAGGAGTTCATTTTGTTGCATTTTCTTATGCTTGTTTCGGTTTCGTAAATGAAAGAATTTCTCCGTACAAGATACAAACTGCACTATTGGATCTGTAATTTACAACTACTATCGACATACCCTCAAATGCATCAATAATAAGGGATTTAGAATGCACCTTAGCCAACTAACATATAGATCGGGGTCGTTAATGGGTCATGGCGTTCTTCGTTTGATCCTTTGGCTTGCATGTATCGTTTTGTAGGATGAGGTCTTGCTTCCTCGGCCCTTTATCAAGGCAACGTGGCTCGTTTTAAGCTCATCGTTCAAGGAATCAATGCAACACGGCCAGTTTTTCAGGTCGCCATTCGATAAACAAAGACAACGTTTTCAAAATATCAAAAGGCCACATGGCTTGCTTTTAGGTCCTCGTATGGCTTGCTTTCGGGTCGTCTTTCGAGAAAACGAGGCAACATGTTCTAGAAATCAAAGAATCGTTCGAGAAATAAAAAGGCTACGGGGGTAGTTTTTAGGTCGTAGTTTGATAATTCAAGGCAACATGTTCGAGTAATCAAGGCAACAAGGCTTGTTTTCAGGCCGTCGTTCAATAAAAAATCCAAGTGTTCAGGTCGTCGTTCGAGAAACACGGACAACATGCTGTAGAAATCAAAGGCGTTCCATAAATCAAGGCAACGGTGCTGGTTTTCAGTTAGTCGGTCGAAAAACCAAGGAAACATGTTTGAGGTTTCAAGGCAACAAGGCTAGTTTTCTTGTCTTCGTTCCGTAAATCAAGGAATCGGGGATAGTTTTAAGGTTGTTGTTTAAGAAAATCAAGACAACATGTTTTAAAAGTCATGGCAACGAGGGAAGATTTTAGGACACCGTTCGTCAGATCAAGGCAACACGCCAGCTTTCAGCCGTCGTCCGAAAAAGGCCGCCAACATTTTACTTAAACCGAAGCATCGTTCGTGAAATCAAGGCAACAGGGCAAATTTTACGTCCTTCATTCGAAAAACCAAGCCATCGGGTTCGAGATATCAAGGCAACATGGCTTGCTTTTCAGGTCTTCGTTCGAAAAATCAAGGCAATGGCCATTGCTCTCCGCTCGTCATTCGAGATACCAAGACATCATGTTCTAGAAACCAAGGCCACATGGCTAGTTTTCAGGTCATCATTCTAAAAATCAAGGCAACAACAATAAAGGCAACAGGCCTAGTTTCAAGGTCATCGTTCAATATATCTAAGCAACAAGTTCGAATAATCAAGGCAACAAGGCTAGTTTTCACGTCGTCGTTCGAGCAAACAAGGCAACATGTTGGGGTGGGCTTCGTTCACGGTTCATTGGGCTTGCCTTGTCGGTGCTCGATGGTGGCTTCGTCGCCATGGTCCCCCTATATATACATCAAGGCAATGGGGATAGCAATCAGGCTTCCGTTTGAGATATCAAGACAACATGTCCTAGAATTCAAGGCCGCAAGGCTAGTTTTCAGGTCATCGTTCTAAAAATCAAGCCAACATGTTCAAGAAATCAAGGCAACAGACACTGGTTTCCCCGAGGATGCATATTTTTTAGTATGCGCACGACGTCGGGGGAAATCAAGGCACCGTGGCTAGTTTTCCGGTCATCGTTCAAGAAATCAAGGCAGCGAGGCTAGTTTTGAGGTCATCATGGCATGTTTTCAAGGCAACGTGTTCGAGTATTCAGGGCAACGATGCAAGTTTCCAGGTCGTCGTTAGAGATAACAAGGCAACGTGTTCCAGCAATCAAGGTAACGAGGCTAGTTTCCAGGTCGTCGTTCAAGAAATAAAGGGAACGGGGCTAGTTTTCAGGACATCGTTCGACATATCAAGGCAACGTGTTGGACAAATCAAGGCAACATGGAACTAGTTAACAAGGCAACGTGTTGGGGGAGGCATCTTTCAAGGCCATCGTTCGACAAATCTAGGCAGCAGGGCTTGTCACCAGGTCATCGTTCGAAAAATTAATGCAACAAGTTCGAGTAATCAATATATACCTCAAGGCAATGTGGATAGCTCCCCAGTTCTCCAAGAGGCTAGTCTTCAGGTCATCGTTCAAAAAATCAAGGCAACAAGCTCAAGGCAATAGGGCTAGTTTCAAGGTCGTCGTTCAAAAAATCTAGGGAACAATGCTAGTCATCAGGTCATCGTTCGACAAAATTAAGGCACACGAATAATGTATGTTTCAATAAAAAAAATTTGCTTTTGGTCCGTAATTACCCGGGGACCGCAGCTTCGACACTTGTACACACACACTACCGAACTTTAACTTTCGAATTGGCAAAAACCCATTCAATGAAAGTTGCTCGAAATCATCGATTTAAATCATCGATTTACCTGGTAAATTTTCTTTCGTGATCGAGAAAATGTGCACGGATTTCGAGGTACCGATCAAGATGTGATTTTGAGTAACTTTCATCGGGTTGGGTCGTCATTGGTCACCGGGTGGTCTTGTACTTCCGAATTAGCAAAAACCCATTGAATGAAAGCTGCTCGGAAACCTTGATTTACACGGCAAAATTTCTTTCATGATCGAGAAAATGTGCACGGATTTCGAGTTACCGAGCAAAATGCGATTTTGGCTAACTTTCACCGCGTTGTGTCATCTTTGGTCACCGGGCGATCCTGTACTTCCGAATTACCGAAAACCCATTGAACGAAAGTTGCTTGAAATCATTGATTTTGAACGAAAGTTGCTTGAAATCATTGATTTACCTGGTAAGTTTTCCTTCGTGATCCATAAAATGTGCACGGATTTCGAGTTACCGAGCAAGATGTGATTTTGGCTAACTTTCATCGGGTTGGGTCATCTTTGGTCACCGGGTGGTCTTGTACTTCCGATTTAGCAAAAACCCATTGAATGAAAGTTGTTCGAAATCATTGATTTGCCTAGAAAATTTTTTTTTCGTGGTCGAGGAAATGTGCATGGATTTCGAGTTGTCGAGCAAAATTTGATTTTGGCCAGGTTTCATGGGGTTGGGTCATCTGATCACCGGTTAATCTTGACCGTATCTAGTCTTGGCCGAGTCGAAAAATCCCAGACGCTATAATTCTCTATAACTCGCCAAAATGAAGTCGGTTTGGCACGAATTGGACAAGGATAAAGGACCTTACAATAATAAAACCCGGTGACCGGGCCGTAATTCACCAACAACGGTGACGCAACCTCCGATAAAAACACATAACAACCTAAGCCGATGACTTGCGCTTACTAGGGCCACCAATTATACTTTGTTTTCTCATAAGACGTCAAAAATGTCCAAAGAGCAACATATACTCATTTAATATGGGCATGCATCGTGTATAGTGACTTCGACGGTGTTTGGTTGTATTCGAACCCCAATGCATGGGTGCTTTTCTAAGGAGTTCATTTTGTTGCATTTTCTTATGCTTGTTTCGGTTTCGTAAATGAAAGAATTTCTCCGTACAAGATACAAACTGCACTATTGGATCTGTAATTTACAACTACTATCGACATACCCTCAAATGCATCAATAATAAGGGATTTAGAATGCACCTTAGCCAACTAACATATAGATCGGGGTCGTTAATGGGTCATGGCGTTCTTCGTTTGATCCTTTGGCTTGCATGTATCGTTTTGTAGGATGAGGTCTTGCTTCCTCGGCCCTTTATCAAGGCAACGTGGCTCGTTTTAAGCTCATCGTTCAAGGAATCAATGCAACACGGCCAGTTTTTCAGGTCGCCATTCGATAAACAAAGACAACGTTTTCAAAATATCAAAAGGCCACATGGCTTGCTTTTAGGTCCTCGTATGGCTTGCTTTCGGGTCGTCTTTCGAGAAAACGAGGCAACATGTTCTAGAAATCAAAGAATCGTTCGAGAAATAAAAAGGCTACGGGGGTAGTTTTTAGGTCGTAGTTTGATAATTCAAGGCAACATGTTCGAGTAATCAAGGCAACAAGGCTTGTTTTCAGGCCGTCGTTCAATAAAAAATCCAAGCGTTCAGGTCGTCGTTCGAGAAACACGGACAACATGTTGTAGAAATCAAAGGCGTTCCATAAATCAAGGCAACGGTGCTGGTTTTCAGTTAGTCGGTCGAAAAACCAAGGAAACATGTTTGAGGTTTCAAGGCAACAAGGCTAGTTTTCTTGTCTTCGTTCCGTAAATCAAGGAATCGGGGATAGTTTTAAGGTTGTTGTTTAAGAAAATCAAGACAACATGTTTTAAAAGTCATGGCAACGAGGGAAGATTTTAGGACACCGTTCGTCAGATCAAGGCAACACGCCAGCTTTCAGCCGTCGTCCGAAAAAGGCCGCCAACATTTTACTTAAACCGAAGCATCGTTCGTGAAATCAAGGCAACAGGGCAAATTTTAAGTCCTTCATTCGAAAAACCAAGCCATCGGGTTCGAGATATCAAGGCAACATGGCTTGCTTTTCAGGTCTTCGTTCGAAAAATCAAGGCAATGGCCATTGCTCTCCGCTCGTCATTCGAGATACCAAGACATCATGTTCTAGAAACCAAGGCCACATGGCTAGTTTTCAGGTCATCATTCTAAAAATCAAGGCAACAACAATAAAGGCAACAGGCCTAGTTTCAAGGTCATCGTTCAATATATCTAAGCAACAAGTTCGAATAATCAAGGCAACAAGGCTAGTTTTCACGTCGTCGTTCGAGCAAACAAGGCAACATGTTGGGGTGGGCTTCGTTCACGGTTCATTGGGCTTGCCTTGTCGGTGCTCGATGGTGGCTTCGTCGCCATGGTCCCCCTATATATACATCAAGGCAATGGGGATAGCAATCAGGCTTCCGTTTGAGATATCAAGACAACATGTCCTAGAATTCAAGGCCGCAAGGCTAGTTTTCAGGTCATCGTTCTAAAAATCAAGCCAACATGTTCAAGAAATCAAGGCAACAGACACTGGTTTCCCCGAGGATGCATATTTTTTAGTATGCGCACGACGTCGGGGGAAATCAAGGCACCGTGGCTAGTTTTCCGGTCATCGTTCAAGAAATCAAGGCAGCGAGGCTAGTGTTGAGGTCATCATGGCATGTTTTCAAGGCAACGTGTTCGAGTATTCAGGGCAACGATGCAAGTTTCCAGGTCGTCGTTAGAGATAACAAGGCAACGTGTTCCAGCAATCAAGGTAACGAGGCTAGTTTCCAGGTCGTCGTTCAAGAAATAAAGGGAACGGGGCTAGTTTTCAGGACATCGTTCGACATATCAAGGCAACGTGTTGGACAAATCAAGGCAACATGGAACTAGTTAACAAGGCAACGTGTTGGGGGAGGCATCTTTCAAGGCCATCGTTCGACAAATCTAGGCAGCAGGGCTTGTCACCAGGTCATCGTTCGAAAAATTAATGCAACAAGTTCGAGTAATCAATATATACCTCAAGGCAATGTGGATAGCTCCCCAGTTCTCCAAGAGGCTAGTCTTCAGGTCATCGTTCAAAAAATCAAGGCAACAAGCTCAAGGCAATAGGGCTAGTTTCAAGGTCGTCGTTCAAAAAATCTAGGGAACAATGCTAGTCATCAGGTCATCGTTCGACAAAATTAAGGCACACGAATAATGTATGTTTCAATAAAAAAAATTTGCTTTTGGTCCGTAATTACCCGGGGACCGCAGCTTCGACACTTGTACACACACACTACCGAACTTTAACTTTCGAATTGGCAAAAACCCATTCAATGAAAGTTGCTCGAAATCATCGATTTAAATCATCGATTTACCTGGTAAATTTTCTTTCGTGATCGAGAAAATGTGCACGGATTTCGAGGTACCGATCAAGATGTGATTTTGAGTAACTTTCATCGGGTTGGGTCGTCATTGGTCACCGGGTGGTCTTGTACTTCCGAATTAGCAAAAACCCATTGAATGAAAGCTGCTCGGAAACCTTGATTTACACGGCAAAATTTCTTTCATGATCGAGAAAATGTGCACGGATTTCGAGTTACCGAGCAAAATGCGATTTTGGCTAACTTTCACCGCGTTGTGTCATCTTTGGTCACCGGGCGATCCTGTACTTCCGAATTACCGAAAACCCATTGAACGAAAGTTGCTTGAAATCATTGATTTACCTGGTAAGTTTTCCTTCGTGATCCATAAAATGTGCACGGATTTCGAGTTACCGAGCAAGATGTGATTTTGGCTAACTTTCATCGGGTTGGGTCATCTTTGGTCACCGGGTGGTCTTGTACTTCCGATTTAGCAAAAACCCATTAAATGAAAGTTGTTCGAAATCATTGATTTGCCTAGAAAAATTTCTTTTCGTGGTCGAGGAAATGTGCATGGATTTCGAGTTGTCGAGCAAAATTTGATTTTGGCCAGGTTTCATGGGGTTGGGTATTCTGATCACCGGTTAATCTTGACCGTATCTAGTCTTGGCCGAGTCGAAAAATCCCAGACGCTATAATTCTCTATAACTCGCCAAAATGAAGTCGGTTTGGCACGAATTGGACAAGGATAAAGGACCTTACAATAATAAAACCCGGTGACCGGGCCGTAATTCACCAACAACGGTGACGCAACCTCCGATAAAAACACATAACAACCTAAGCCGATGACTTGCGCTTACTAGGGCCACCAATTATACTTTGTTTTCTCATAAGACGTAAAAAATGTCCAAAGAGCAACATATACTCATTTAATATGGGCATGCATCGTGTATAGTGACTTCGACGGTGTTTGGTTGTATTCGAACCCCAATGCATGGGTGCTTTTCTAAGGAGTTCATTTTGTTGCATTTTCTTATGCTTGTTTCGGTTTCGTAAATGAAAGAATTTCTCCGTACAAGATACAAACTGCACTATTGGATCTGTAATTTACAACTACTATCGACATACCCTCAAATGCATCAATAATAAGGGATTTAGAATGCACCTTAGCCAACTAACATATAGATCGGGGTCGTTAATGGGTCATGGCGTTCTTCGTTTGATCCTTTGGCTTGCATGTATCGTTTTGTAGGATGAGGTCTTGCTTCCTCGGCCCTTTATCAAGGCAACGTGGCTCGTTTTAAGCTCATCGTTCAAGGAATCAATGCAACACGGCCAGTTTTTCAGGTCGCCATTCGATAAACAAAGACAACGTTTTCAAAATATCAAAAGGCCACATGGCTTGCTTTTAGGTCCTCGTATGGCTTGCTTTCGGGTCGTCTTTCGAGAAAACGAGGCAACATGTTCTAGAAATCAAAGAATCGTTCGAGAAATAAAAAGGCTACGGGGGTAGTTTTCAGGTCGTAGTTTGATAATTCAAGGCAACATGTTCGAGTAATCAAGGCAACAAGGCTTGTTTTCATGCCGTCGTTCAATAAAAAATCCAAGCGTTCAGGTCGTCGTTCGAGAAACACGGACAACATGTTGTAGAAATCAAAGGCGTTCCATAAATCAAGGCAACGGTGCTGGTTTTCAGTTAGTCGGTCGAAAAACCAAGGAAACATGTTTGAGGTTTCAAGGCAACAAGGCTAGTTTTCTTGTCTTCGTTCCGTAAATCAAGGAATCGGGGATAGTTTTAAGGTTGTTGTTTAAGAAAATCAAGACAACATGTTTTAAAAGTCATGGCAACGAGGGAAGATTTTAGGACACCGTTCGTCAGATCAAGGCAACACGCCAGCTTTCAGCCGTCGTCCGAAAAAGGCCGCCAACATTTTACTTAAACCGAAGCATCGTTCGTGAAATCAAGGCAACGGGGCAAATTTTAAGTCCTTCATTCGAAAAACCAAGCCATCGGGTTCGAGATATCAAGGCAACATGGCTTGCTTTTCAGGTCTTCGTTCGAAAAATCAAGGCAATGGGCATTGCTCTCCGCTCGTCATTCGAGATACCAAGACATCATGTTCTAGAAACCAAGGCCACAAGGCTAGTTTTCAGGTCATCATTCTAAAAATCAAGGCAACAACAATAAAGGCAACAGGCCTAGTTTCAAGGTCATCGTTCAATATATCTAAGCAACAAGTTCGAATAATCAAGGCAACAAGGCTAGTTTTCACGTCGTCGTTCGAGCAAACAAGGCAACATGTTGGGGTGGGCTTCGTTCACGGTTCATTGGGCTTGCCTTGTCGGTGCTCGATGGTGGCTTCGTCGCCATGGTCCCCCTATATATACATCAAGGCAATGGGGATAGCAATCAGGCTTCCGTTTGAGATATCAAGACAACATGTCCTAGAATTCAAGGCCGCAAGGCTAGTTTTCAGGTCATCGTTCTAAAAATCAAGCCAACATGTTCAAGAAATCAAGGCAACAGACACTGGTTTCCCCGAGGATGCATATTTTTTAGTATGCGCACGACGTCGGGGGAAATCAAGGCACCGTGGCTAGTTTTCCGTTCATCGTTCAAGAAATCAAGGCAGCGAGGCTAGTTTTGAGGTCATCATGGCATGTTTTCAAGGCAACGTGTTCGAGTATTCAGGGCAACGATGCAAGTTTCCAGGTCGTCGTTAGAGATAACAAGGCAACGTGTTCCAGCAATCAAGGTAACGAGGCTAGTTTCCAGGTCGTCGTTCAAGAAATAAAGGGAACGGGGCTAGTTTTCAGGACATCGTTCGACATATCAAGGCAACGTGTTGGACAAATCAAGGCAACATGGAACTAGTTAACAAGGCAACGTGTTGGGGGAGGCATCTTTCAAGGCCATCGTTCGACAAATCTAGGCAGCAGGGCTTGTCACCAGGTCATCGTTCGAAAAATTAATGCAACAAGTTCGAGTAATCAATATATACCTCAAGGCAATGTGGATAGCTCCCCAGTTCTCCAAGAGGCTAGTCTTCAGGTCATCGTTCAAAAAATCAAGGCAACAAGCTCAAGGCAATAGGGCTAGTTTCAAGGTCGTCGTTCAAAAAATCTAGGGAACAATGCTAGTCATCAGGTCATCGTTCGACAAAATTAAGGCACACGAATAATGTATGTTTCAATAAAAAAAATTTGCTTTTGGTCCGTAATTACCCGGGGACCGCAGCTTCGACACTTGTACACACACACTACCGAACTTTAACTTTCGAATTGGCAAAAACCCATTCAATGAAAGTTGCTCGAAATCATCGATTTACCTGGTAAATTTTCTTTCGTGATCGAGAAAATGTGCACGGATTTCGAGGTACCGATCAAGATGTGATTTTGGGTAACTTTCATCGGGTTGGGTCGTCATTGGTCACCGGGTGGTCTTGTACTTCCGAATTAGCAAAAACCCATTGAATGAAAGCTGCTCGGAAACCTTGATTTACACGGCAAAATTTCTTTCATGATCGAGAAAATGTGCACGGATTTCGAGTTACCGAGCAAAATGCGATTTTGGCTAACTTTCACCGCGTTGTGTCATCTTTGCTCACCGGGCGATCCTGTACTTCCGAATTACCGAAAACCCATTGAACGAAAGTTGCTTGAAATCATTGATTTACCTGGTAAGTTTTCCTTCGTGATCCATAAAATGTGCACGGATTTCGAGTTACCGAGCAAGATGTGATTTTGGTTAACTTTCATCGGGTTGGGTCATCTTTGGTCACCGGGTGGTCTTGTACTTCCGATTTAGCAAAAACCCATTGAATGAAAGTTGTTCGAAATCATTGATTTGCCTAGAAAAATTTCTTTTCGTGGTCGAGGAAATGTGCATGGATTTCGAGTTGTCGAGCAAAATTTGATTTTGGCCAGGTTTCATGGGGTTGGGTCATCTGATCACCGGTTAATCTTGACCGTATCTAGTCTTGGCCGAGTCGAAAAATCCCAGACGCTATAATTCTCTATAACTCGCCAAAATGAAGTCGGTTTGGCACGAATTGGACAAGGATAAAGGACCTTACAATAATAAAACCCGGTGACCGGGCCGTAATTCACCAACAACGGTGACGCAACCTCCGATAAAAACACATAACAACCTAAGCCGATGACTTGCGCTTACTAGGGCCACCAATTATACTTTGTTTTCTCATAAGACGTCAAAAATGTCCAAAGAGCAACATATACTCATTTAATATGGGCATGCATCGTGTATAGTGACTTCGACGGTGTTTGGTTGTATTCGAACCCCAATGCATGGGTGCTTTTCTAAGGAGTTCATTTTGTTGCATTTTCTTATGCTTGTTTCGGTTTCGTAAATGAAAGAATTTCTCCGTACAAGATACAAACTGCACTATTGGATCTGTAATTTACAACTACTATCGACATACCCTCAAATGCATCAATAATAAGGGATTTAGAATGCACCTTAGCCAACTAACATATAGATCGGGGTCGTTAATGGGTCATGGCGTTCTTCGTTTGATCCTTTGGCTTGCATGTATCGTTTTGTAGGATGAGGTCTTGCTTCCTCGGCCCTTTATCAAGGCAACGTGGCTCGTTTTAAGCTCATCGTTCAAGGAATCAATGCAACACGGCCAGTTTTTCAGGTCGCCATTCGATAAACAAAGACAACGTTTTCAAAATATCAAAAGGCCACATGGCTTGCTTTTAGGTCCTCGTATGGCTTGCTTTCGGGTCGTCTTTCGAGAAAACGAGGCAACATGTTCTAGAAATCAAAGAATCGTTCGAGAAATAAAAAGGCTACGGGGGTAGTTTTTAGGTCGTAGTTTGATAATTCAAGGCAACATGTTCGAGTAATCAAGGCAACAAGGCTTGTTTTCAGGCCGTCGTTCAATAAAAAATCCAAGCGTTCAGGTCGTCGTTCGAGAAACACGGACAACATGTTGTAGAAATCAAAGGCGTTCCATAAATCAAGGCAACGGTGCTGGTTTTCAGTTAGTCGGTCGAAAAACCAAGGAAACATGTTTGAGGTTTCAAGGCAACAAGGCTAGTTTTCTTGTCTTCGTTCCGTAAATCAAGGAATCGGGGATAGTTTTAAGGTTGTTGTTTAAGAAAATCAAGACAACATGTTTTAAAAGTCATGGCAACGAGGGAAGATTTTAGGACACCGTTCGTCAGATCAAGGCAACACGCCAGCTTTCAGCCGTCGTCCGAAAAAGGCCGCCAACATTTTACTTAAACCGAAGCATCGTTCGTGAAATCAAGGCAACAGGGCAAATTTTAAGTCCTTCATTCGAAAAACCAAGCCATCGGGTTCGAGATATCAAGGCAACATGGCTTGCTTTTCAGGTCTTCGTTCGAAAAATCAAGGCAATGGCCATTGCTCTCCGCTCGTCATTCGAGATACCAAGACATCATGTTCTAGAAACCAAGGCCACATGGCTAGTTTTCAGGTCATCATTCTAAAAATCAAGGCAACAACAATAAAGGCAACAGGCCTAGTTTCAAGGTCATCGTTCAATATATCTAAGCAACAAGTTCGAATAATCAAGGCAACAAGGCTAGTTTTCACGTCGTCGTTCGAGCAAACAAGGCAACATGTTGGGGTGGGCTTCGTTCACGGTTCATTGGGCTTGCCTTGTCGGTGCTCGATGGTGGCTTCGTCGCCATGGTCCCCCTATATATACATCAAGGCAATGGGGATAGCAATCAGGCTTCCGTTTGAGATATCAAGACAACATGTCCTAGAATTCAAGGCCGCAAGGCTAGTTTTCAGGTCATCGTTCTAAAAATCAAGCCAACATGTTCAAGAAATCAAGGCAACAGACACTGGTTTCCCCGAGGATGCATATTTTTTAGTATGCGCACGACGTCGGGGGAAATCAAGGCACCGTGGCTAGTTTTCCGGTCATCGTTCAAGAAATCAAGGCAGCGAGGCTAGTTTTGAGGTCATCATGGCATGTTTTCAAGGCAACGTGTTCGAGTATTCAGGGCAACGATGCAAGTTTCCAGGTCGTCGTTAGAGATAACAAGGCAACGTGTTCCAGCAATCAAGGTAACGAGGCTAGTTTCCAGGTCGTCGTTCAAGAAATAAAGGGAACGGGGCTAGTTTTCAGGACATCGTTCGACATATCAAGGCAACGTGTTGGACAAATCAAGGCAACATGGAACTAGTTAACAAGGCAACGTGTTGGGGGAGGCATCTTTCAAGGCCATCGTTCGACAAATCTAGGCAGCAGGGCTTGTCACCAGGTCATCGTTCGAAAAATTAATGCAACAAGTTCGAGTAATCAATATATACCTCAAGGCAATGTGGATAGCTCCCCAGTTCTCCAAGAGGCTAGTCTTCAGGTCATCGTTCAAAAAATCAAGGCAACAAGCTCAAGGCAATAGGGCTAGTTTCAAGGTCGTCGTTCAAAAAATCTAGGGAACAATGCTAGTCATCAGGTCATCGTTCGACAAAATTAAGGCACACGAATAATGTATGTTTCAATAAAAAAAATTTGCTTTTGGTCCGTAATTACCCGGGGACCGCAGCTTCGACACTTGTACACACACACTACCGAACTTTAACTTTCGAATTGGCAAAAACCCATTCAATGAAAGTTGCTCGAAATCATCGATTTACCTGGTAAATTTTCTTTCGTGATCGAGAAAATGTGCACGGATTTCGAGGTACCGATCAAGATGTGATTTTGAGTAACTTTCATCGGGTTGGGTCGTCATTGGTCACCGGGTGGTCTTGTACTTCCGAATTAGCAAAAACCCATTGAATGAAAGCTGCTCGGAAACCTTGATTTACACGGCAAAATTTCTTTCATGATCGAGAAAATGTGCACGGATTTCGAGTTACCGAGCAAAATGCGATTTTGGCTAACTTTCACCGCGTTGTGTCATCTTTGGTCACCGGGCGATCCTGTACTTCCGAATTACCGAAAACCCATTGAACGAAAGTTTCTTGAAATCATTGATTTACCTGGTAAGTTTTCCTTCGTGATCCATAAAATGTGCACGGATTTCGAGTTACCGAGCAAGATGTGATTTTGGCTAACTTTCATCGGGTTGGGTCATCTTTGGTCACCGGGTGGTCTTGTACTTCCGATTTAGCAAAAACCCATTGAATGAAAGTTGTTCGAAATCATTGATTTGCCTAGAAAAATTTCTTTTCGTGGTCGAGGAAATGTGCGTGGATTTCGAGTTGTCGAGCAAAATTTGATTTTGGCCAGGTTTCATGGGGTTGGGTCATCTGATCACCGGTTAATCTTGACCGTATCTAGTCTTGGCCGAGTCGAAAAATCCCAGACGCTATAATTCTCTATAACTCGCCAAAATGAAGTCGGTTTGGCACGAATTGGACAAGGATAAAGGACCTTACAATAATAAAACCCGGTGACCGGGCCGTAATTCACCAACAACGGTGACGCAACCTCCGATAAAAACACATAACAACCTAAGCCGATGACTTGCGCTTACTAGGGCCACCAATTATACTTTGTTTTCTCATAAGACGTCAAAAATGTCCAAAGAGCAACATATACTCATTTAATATGGGCATGCATCGTGTATAGTGACTTCGACGGTGTTTGGTTGTATTCGAACCCCAATGCATGGGTGCTTTTCTAAGGAGTTCATTTTGTTGCATTTTCTTATGCTTGTTTCGGTTTCGTAAATGAAAGAATTTCTCCGTACAAGATACAAACTGCACTATTGGATCTGTAATTTACAACTACTATCGACATACCCTCAAATGCATCAATAATAAGGGATTTAGAATGCACCTTAGCCAACTAACATATAGATCGGGGTCGTTAATGGGTCATGGCGTTCTTCGTTTGATCCTTTGGCTTGCATGTATCGTTTTGTAGGATGAGGTCTTGCTTCCTCGGCCCTTTATCAAGGCAACGTGGCTCGTTTTAAGCTCATCGTTCAAGGAATCAATGCAACACGGCCAGTTTTTCAGGTCGCCATTCGATAAACAAAGACAACGTTTTCAAAATATCAAAAGGCCACATGGCTTGCTTTTAGGTCCTCGTATGGCTTGCTTTCGGGTCGTCTTTCGAGAAAACGAGGCAACATGTTCTAGAAATCAAAGAATCGTTCGAGAAATAAAAAGGCTACGGGGGTAGTTTTTAGGTCGTAGTTTGATAATTCAAGGCAACATGTTCGAGTAATCAAGGCAACAAGGCTTGTTTTCAGGCCGTCGTTCAATAAAAAATCCAAGCGTTCAGGTCGTCGTTCGAGAAACACGGACAACATGCTGTAGAAATCAAAGGCGTTCCATAAATCAAGGCAACGGTGCTGGTTTTCAGTTAGTCGGTCGAAAAACCAAGGAAACATGTTTGAGGTTTCAAGGCAACAAGGCTAGTTTTCTTGTCTTCGTTCCGTAAATCAAGGAATCGGGGATAGTTTTAAGGTTGTTGTTTAAGAAAATCAAGACAACATGTTTTAAAAGTCATGGCAACGAGGGAAGATTTTAGGACACCGTTCGTCAGATCAAGGCAACACGCCAGCTTTCAGCCGTCGTCCGAAAAAGGCCGCCAACATTTTACTTAAACCGAAGCATCGTTCGTGAAATCAAGGCAACAGGGCAAATTTTAAGTCCTTCATTCGAAAAACCAAGCCATCGGGTTCGAGATATCAAGGCAACATGGCTTGCTTTTCAGGTCTTCGTTCGAAAAATCAAGGCAATGGCCATTGCTCTCCGCTCGTCATTCGAGATACCAAGACATCATGTTCTAGAAACCAAGGCCACATGGCTAGTTTTCAGGTCATCATTCTAAAAATCAAGGCAACAACAATAAAGGCAACAGGCCTAGTTTCAAGGTCATCGTTCAATATATCTAAGCAACAAGTTCGAATAATCAAGGCAACAAGGCTAGTTTTCACGTCGTCGTTCGAGCAAACAAGGCAACATGTTGGGGTGGGCTTCGTTCACGGTTCATTGGGCTTGCCTTGTCGGTGCTCGATGGTGGCTTCGTCGCCATGGTCCCCCTATATATACATCAAGGCAATGGGGATAGCAATCAGGCTTCCGTTTGAGATATCAAGACAACATGTCCTAGAATTCAAGGCCGCAAGGCTAGTTTTCAGGTCATCGTTCTAAAAATCAAGCCAACATGTTCAAGAAATCAAGGCAACAGACACTGGTTTCCCCGAGGATGCATATTTTTTAGTATGCGCACGACGTCGGGGGAAATCAAGGCACCGTGGCTAGTTTTCCGGTCATCGTTCAAGAAATCAAGGCAGCGAGGCTAGTTTTGAGGTCATCATGGCATGTTTTCAAGGCAACGTGTTCGAGTATTCAGGGCAACGATGCAAGTTTCCAGGTCGTCGTTAGAGATAACAAGGCAACGTGTTCCAGCAATCAAGGTAACGAGGCTAGTTTCCAGGTCGTCGTTCAAGAAATAAAGGGAACGGGGCTAGTTTTCAGGACATCGTTCGACATATCAAGGCAACGTGTTGGACAAATCAAGGCAACATGGAACTAGTTAACAAGGCAACGTGTTGGGGGAGGCATCTTTCAAGGCCATCGTTCGACAAATCTAGGCAGCAGGGCTTGTCACCAGGTCATCGTTCGAAAAATTAATGCAACAAGTTCGAGTAATCAATATATACCTCAAGGCAATGTGGATAGCTCCCCAGTTCTCCAAGAGGCTAGTCTTCAGGTCATCGTTCAAAAAATCAAGGCAACAAGCTCAAGGCAATAGGGCTAGTTTCAAGGTCGTCGTTCAAAAAATCTAGGGAACAATGCTAGTCATCAGGTCATCGTTCGACAAAATTAAGGCACACGAATAATGTATGTTTCAATAAAAAAAATTTGCTTTTGGTCCGTAATTACCCGGGGACCGCAGCTTCGACACTTGTACACACACACTACCGAACTTTAACTTTCGAATTGGAAAAAACCCATTCAATGAAAGTTGCTCGAAATCATCGATTTAAATCATCGATTTACCTGGTAAATTTTCTTTCGTGATCGAGAAAATGTGCACGGATTTCGAGGTACCGATCAAGATGTGATTTTGAGTAACTTTCATCGGGTTGGGTCGTCATTGGTCACCGGGTGGTCTTGTACTTCCGAATTAGCAAAAACCCATTGAATGAAAGCTGCTCGGAAACCTTGATTTACACGGCAAAATTTCTTTCATGATCGAGAAAATGTGCACGGATTTCGAGTTACCGAGCAAAATGCGATTTTGGCTAACTTTCACCGCGTTGTGTCATCTTTGGTCACCGGGCGATCCTGTACTTCCGAATTACCGAAAACCCATTGAACGAAAGTTGCTTGAAATCATTGATTTTGAACGAAAGTTGCTTGAAATCATTGATTTACCTGGTAAGTTTTCCTTCGTGATCCATAAAATGTGCACGGATTTCGAGTTACCGAGCAAGATGTGATTTTGGCTAACTTTCATCGGGTTGGGTCATCTTTGGTCACCGGGTGGTCTTGTACTTCCGATTTAGCAAAAACCCATTGAATGAAAGTTGTTCGAAATCATTGATTTGCCTAGAAAATTTTTTTTTCGTGGTCGAGGAAATGTGCATGGATTTCGAGTTGTCGAGCAAAATTTGATTTTGGCCAGGTTTCATGGGGTTGGGTCATCTGATCACCGGTTAATCTTGACCGTATCTAGTCTTGGCCGAGTCGAAAAATCCCAGACGCTATAATTCTCTATAACTCGCCAAAATGAAGTCGGTTTGGCACGAATTGGACAAGGATAAAGGACCTTACAATAATAAAACCCGGTGACCGGGCCGTAATTCACCAACAACGGTGACGCAACCTCCGATAAAAACACATAACAACCTAAGCCGATGACTTGCGCTTACTAGGGCCACCAATTATACTTTGTTTTCTCATAAGACGTCAAAAATGTCCAAAGAGCAACATATACTCATTTAATATGGGCATGCATCGTGTATAGTGACTTCGACGGTGTTTGGTTGTATTCGAACCCCAATGCATGGGTGCTTTTCTAAGGAGTTCATTTTGTTGCATTTTCTTATGCTTGTTTCGGTTTCGTAAATGAAAGAATTTCTCCGTACAAGATACAAACTGCACTATTGGATCTGTAATTTACAACTACTATCGACATACCCTCAAATGCATCAATAATAAGGGATTTAGAATGCACCTTAGCCAACTAACATATAGATCGGGGTCGTTAATGGGTCATGGCGTTCTTCGTTTGATCCTTTGGCTTGCATGTATCGTTTTGTAGGATGAGGTCTTGCTTCCTCGGCCCTTTATCAAGGCAACGTGGCTCGTTTTAAGCTCATCGTTCAAGGAATCAATGCAACACGGCCAGTTTTTCAGGTCGCCATTCGATAAACAAAGACAACGTTTTCAAAATATCAAAAGGCCACATGGCTTGCTTTTAGGTCCTCGTATGGCTTGCTTTCGGGTCGTCTTTCGAGAAAACGAGGCAACATGTTCTAGAAATCAAAGAATCGTTCGAGAAATAAAAAGGCTACGGGGGTAGTTTTTAGGTCGTAGTTTGATAATTCAAGGCAACATGTTCGAGTAATCAAGGCAACAAGGCTTGTTTTCAGGCCGTCGTTCAATAAAAAATCCAAGCGTTCAGGTCGTCGTTCGAGAAACACGGACAACATGTTGTAGAAATCAAAGGCGTTCCATAAATCAAGGCAACGGTGCTGGTTTTCAGTTAGTCGGTCGAAAAACCAAGGAAACATGTTTGAGGTTTCAAGGCAACAAGGCTAGTTTTCTTGTCTTCGTTCCGTAAATCAAGGAATCGGGGATAGTTTTAAGGTTGTTGTTTAAGAAAATCAAGACAACATGTTTTAAAAGTCATGGCAACGAGGGAAGATTTTAGGACACCGTTCGTCAGATCAAGGCAACACGCCAGCTTTCAGCCGTCGTCCGAAAAAGGCCGCCAACATTTTACTTAAACCGAAGCATCGTTCGTGAAATCAAGGCAACAGGGCAAATTTTAAGTCCTTCATTCGAAAAACCAAGCCATCGGGTTCGAGATATCAAGGCAACATGGCTTGCTTTTCAGGTCTTCGTTCGAAAAATCAAGGCAATGGCCATTGCTCTCCGCTCGTCATTCGAGATACCAAGACATCATGTTCTAGAAACCAAGGCCACATGGCTAGTTTTCAGGTCATCATTCTAAAAATCAAGGCAACAACAATAAAGGCAACAGGCCTAGTTTCAAGGTCATCGTTCAATATATCTAAGCAACAAGTTCGAATAATCAAGGCAACAAGGCTAGTTTTCACGTCGTCGTTCGAGCAAACAAGGCAACATGTTGGGGTGGGCTTCGTTCACGGTTCATTGGGCTTGCCTTGTCGGTGCTCGATGGTGGCTTCGTCGCCATGGTCCCCCTATATATACATCAAGGCAATGGGGATAGCAATCAGGCTTCCGTTTGAGATATCAAGACAACATGTCCTAGAATTCAAGGCCGCAAGGCTAGTTTTCAGGTCATCGTTCTAAAAATCAAGCCAACATGTTCAAGAAATCAAGGCAACAGACACTGGTTTCCCCGAGGATGCATATTTTTTAGTATGCGCACGACGTCGGGGGAAATCAAGGCACCGTGGCTAGTTTTCCGGTCATCGTTCAAGAAATCAAGGCAGCGAGGCTAGTGTTGAGGTCATCATGGCATGTTTTCAAGGCAACGTGTTCGAGTATTCAGGGCAACGATGCAAGTTTCCAGGTCGTCGTTAGAGATAACAAGGCAACGTGTTCCAGCAATCAAGGTAACGAGGCTAGTTTCCAGGTCGTCGTTCAAGAAATAAAGGGAACGGGGCTAGTTTTCAGGACATCGTTCGACATATCAAGGCAACGTGTTGGACAAATCAAGGCAACATGGAACTAGTTAACAAGGCAACGTGTTGGGGGAGGCATCTTTCAAGGCCATCGTTCGACAAATCTAGGCAGCAGGGCTTGTCACCAGGTCATCGTTCGAAAAATTAATGCAACAAGTTCGAGTAATCAATATATACCTCAAGGCAATGTGGATAGCTCCCCAGTTCTCCAAGAGGCTAGTCTTCAGGTCATCGTTCAAAAAATCAAGGCAACAAGCTCAAGGCAATAGGGCTAGTTTCAAGGTCGTCGTTCAAAAAATCTAGGGAACAATGCTAGTCATCAGGTCATCGTTCGACAAAATTAAGGCACACGAATAATGTATGTTTCAATAAAAAAAATTTGCTTTTGGTCCGTAATTACCCGGGGACCGCAGCTTCGACACTTGTACACACACACTACCGAACTTTAACTTTCGAATTGGCAAAAACCCATTCAATGAAAGTTGCTCGAAATCATCGATTTAAATCATCGATTTACCTGGTAAATTTTCTTTCGTGATCGAGAAAATGTGCACGGATTTCGAGGTACCGATCAAGATGTGATTTTGAGTAACTTTCATCGGGTTGGGTCGTCATTGGTCACCGGGTGGTCTTGTACTTCCGAATTAGCAAAAACCCATTGAATGAAAGCTGCTCGGAAACCTTGATTTACACGGCAAAATTTCTTTCATGATCGAGAAAATGTGCACGGATTTCGAGTTACCGAGCAAAATGCGATTTTGGCTAACTTTCACCGCGTTGTGTCATCTTTGGTCACCGGGCGATCCTGTACTTCCGAATTACCGAAAACCCATTGAACGAAAGTTGCTTGAAATCATTGATTTACCTGGTAAGTTTTCCTTCGTGATCCATAAAATGTGCACGGATTTCGAGTTACCGAGCAAGATGTGATTTTGGCTAACTTTCATCGGGTTGGGTCATCTTTGGTCACCGGGTGGTCTTGTACTTCCGATTTAGCAAAAACCCATTAAATGAAAGTTGTTCGAAATCATTGATTTGCCTAGAAAAATTTCTTTTCGTGGTCGAGGAAATGTGCATGGATTTCGAGTTGTCGAGCAAAATTTGATTTTGGCCAGGTTTCATGGGGTTGGGTATTCTGATCACCGGTTAATCTTGACCGTATCTAGTCTTGGCCGAGTCGAAAAATCCCAGACGCTATAATTCTCTATAACTCGCCAAAATGAAGTCGGTTTGGCACGAATTGGACAAGGATAAAGGACCTTACAATAATAAAACCCGGTGACCGGGCCGTAATTCACCAACAACGGTGACGCAACCTCCGATAAAAACACATAACAACCTAAGCCGATGACTTGCGCTTACTAGGGCCACCAATTATACTTTGTTTTCTCATAAGACGTAAAAAATGTCCAAAGAGCAACATATACTCATTTAATATGGGCATGCATCGTGTATAGTGACTTCGACGGTGTTTGGTTGTATTCGAACCCCAATGCATGGGTGCTTTTCTAAGGAGTTCATTTTGTTGCATTTTCTTATGCTTGTTTCGGTTTCGTAAATGAAAGAATTTCTCCGTACAAGATACAAACTGCACTATTGGATCTGTAATTTACAACTACTATCGACATACCCTCAAATGCATCAATAATAAGGGATTTAGAATGCACCTTAGCCAACTAACATATAGATCGGGGTCGTTAATGGGTCATGGCGTTCTTCGTTTGATCCTTTGGCTTGCATGTATCGTTTTGTAGGATGAGGTCTTGCTTCCTCGGCCCTTTATCAAGGCAACGTGGCTCGTTTTAAGCTCATCGTTCAAGGAATCAATGCAACACGGCCAGTTTTTCAGGTCGCCATTCGATAAACAAAGACAACGTTTTCAAAATATCAAAAGGCCACATGGCTTGCTTTTAGGTCCTCGTATGGCTTGCTTTCGGGTCGTCTTTCGAGAAAACGAGGCAACATGTTCTAGAAATCAAAGAATCGTTCGAGAAATAAAAAGGCTACGGGGGTAGTTTTCAGGTCGTAGTTTGATAATTCAAGGCAACATGTTCGAGTAATCAAGGCAACAAGGCTTGTTTTCATGCCGTCGTTCAATAAAAAATCCAAGCGTTCAGGTCGTCGTTCGAGAAACACGGACAACATGTTGTAGAAATCAAAGGCGTTCCATAAATCAAGGCAACGGTGCTGGTTTTCAGTTAGTCGGTCGAAAAACCAAGGAAACATGTTTGAGGTTTCAAGGCAACAAGGCTAGTTTTCTTGTCTTCGTTCCGTAAATCAAGGAATCGGGGATAGTTTTAAGGTTGTTGTTTAAGAAAATCAAGACAACATGTTTTAAAAGTCATGGCAACGAGGGAAGATTTTAGGACACCGTTCGTCAGATCAAGGCAACACGCCAGCTTTCAGCCGTCGTCCGAAAAAGGCCGCCAACATTTTACTTAAACCGAAGCATCGTTCGTGAAATCAAGGCAACGGGGCAAATTTTAAGTCCTTCATTCGAAAAACCAAGCCATCGGGTTCGAGATATCAAGGCAACATGGCTTGCTTTTCAGGTCTTCGTTCGAAAAATCAAGGCAATGGGCATTGCTCTCCGCTCGTCATTCGAGATACCAAGACATCATGTTCTAGAAACCAAGGCCACAAGGCTAGTTTTCAGGTCATCATTCTAAAAATCAAGGCAACAACAATAAAGGCAACAGGCCTAGTTTCAAGGTCATCGTTCAATATATCTAAGCAACAAGTTCGAATAATCAAGGCAACAAGGCTAGTTTTCACGTCGTCGTTCGAGCAAACAAGGCAACATGTTGGGGTGGGCTTCGTTCACGGTTCATTGGGCTTGCCTTGTCGGTGCTCGATGGTGGCTTCGTCGCCATGGTCCCCCTATATATACATCAAGGCAATGGGGATAGCAATCAGGCTTCCGTTTGAGATATCAAGACAACATGTCCTAGAATTCAAGGCCGCAAGGCTAGTTTTCAGGTCATCGTTCTAAAAATCAAGCCAACATGTTCAAGAAATCAAGGCAACAGACACTGGTTTCCCCGAGGATGCATATTTTTTAGTATGCGCACGACGTCGGGGGAAATCAAGGCACCGTGGCTAGTTTTCCGGTCATCGTTCAAGAAATCAAGGCAGCGAGGCTAGTTTTGAGGTCATCATGGCATGTTTTCAAGGCAACGTGTTCGAGTATTCAGGGCAACGATGCAAGTTTCCAGGTCGTCGTTAGAGATAACAAGGCAACGTGTTCCAGCAATCAAGGTAACGAGGCTAGTTTCCAGGTCGTCGTTCAAGAAATAAAGGGAACGGGGCTAGTTTTCAGGACATCGTTCGACATATCAAGGCAACGTGTTGGACAAATCAAGGCAACATGGAACTAGTTAACAAGGCAACGTGTTGGGGGAGGCATCTTTCAAGGCCATCGTTCGACAAATCTAGGCAGCATGGCTTGTCACCAGGTCATCGTTCGAAAAATTAATGCAACAAGTTCGAGTAATCAATATATACCTCAAGGCAATGTGGATAGCTCCCCAGTTCTCCAAGAGGCTAGTCTTCAGGTCATCGTTCAAAAAATCAAGGCAACAAGCTCAAGGCAATAGGGCTAGTTTCAAGGTCGTCGTTCAAAAAATCTAGGGAACAATGCTAGTCATCAGGTCATCGTTCGACAAAATTAAGGCACACGAATAATGTATGTTTCAATAAAAAAAATTTGCTTTTGGTCCGTAATTACCCGGGGACCGCAGCTTCGACACTTGTACACACACACTACCGAACTTTAACTTTCGAATTGGCAAAAACCCATTCAATGAAAGTTGCTCGAAATCATCGATTTACCTGGTAAATTTTCTTTCGTGATCGAGAAAATGTGCACGGATTTCGAGGTACCGATCAAGATGTGATTTTGGGTAACTTTCATCGGGTTGGGTCGTCATTGGTCACCGGGTGGTCTTGTACTTCCGAATTAGCAAAAACCCATTGAATGAAAGCTGCTCGGAAACCTTGATTTACACGGCAAAATTTCTTTCATGATCGAGAAAATGTGCACGGATTTCGAGTTACCGAGCAAAATGCGATTTTGGCTAACTTTCACCGCGTTGTGTCATCTTTGCTCACCGGGCGATCCTGTACTTCCGAATTACCGAAAACCCATTGAACGAAAGTTGCTTGAAATCATTGATTTACCTGGTAAGTTTTCCTTCGTGATCCATAAAATGTGCACGGATTTCGAGTTACCGAGCAAGATGTGATTTTGGTTAACTTTCATCGGGTTGGGTCATCTTTGGTCACCGGGTGGTCTTGTACTTCCGATTTAGCAAAAACCCATTGAATGAAAGTTGTTCGAAATCATTGATTTGCCTAGAAAAATTTCTTTTCGTGGTCGAGGAAATGTGCATGGATTTCGAGTTGTCGAGCAAAATTTGATTTTGGCCAGGTTTCATGGGGTTGGGTCATCTGATCACCGGTTAATCTTGACCGTATCTAGTCTTGGCCGAGTCGAAAAATCCCAGACGCTATAATTCTCTATAACTCGCCAAAATGAAGTCGGTTTGGCACGAATTGGACAAGGATAAAGGACCTTACAATAATAAAACCCGGTGACCGGGCCGTAATTCACCAACAACGGTGACGCAACCTCCGATAAAAACACATAACAACCTAAGCCGATGACTTGCGCTTACTAGGGCCACCAATTATACTTTGTTTTCTCATAAGACGTCAAAAATGTCCAAAGAACAACATATACTCATTTAATATGGGCATGCATCGTGTATAGTGACTTCGACGGTGTTTGGTTGTATTCGAACCCCAATGCATGGGTGCTTTTCTAAGGAGTTCATTTTGTTGCATTTTCTTATGCTTGTTTCGGTTTCGTAAATGAAAGAATTTCTCCGTACAAGATACAAACTGCACTATTGGATCTGTAATTTACAACTACTATCGACATACCCTCAAATGCATCAATAATAAGGGATTTAGAATGCACCTTAGCCAACTAACATATAGATCGGGGTCGTTAATGGGTCATGGCGTTCTTCGTTTGATCCTTTGGCTTGCATGTATCGTTTTGTAGGATGAGGTCTTGCTTCCTCGGCCCTTTATCAAGGCAACGTGGCTCGTTTTAAGCTCATCGTTCAAGGAATCAATGCAACACGGCCAGTTTTTCAGGTCGCCATTCGATAAACAAAGACAACGTTTTTAAAATATCAAAAGGCCACATGGCTTGCTTTTAGGTCCTCGTATGGCTTGCTTTCGGGTCGTCTTTCGAGAAAACGAGGCAACATGTTCTAGAAATCAAAGAATCGTTCGAGAAATAAAAAGGCTACGGGGGTAGTTTTCAGGTCGTAGTTTGATAATTCAAGGCAACATGTTCGAGTAATCAAGGCAACAAGGCTTGTTTTCAGGCCGTCGTTCAATAAAAAATCCAAGCGTTCAGGTCGTCGTTCGAGAAACACGGACAACATGTTGTAGAAATCAAAGGCGTTCCATAAATCAAGGCAACGGTGCTGGTTTTCAGTTAGTCGGTCGAAAAACCAAGGAAACATGTTTGAGGTTTCAAGGCAACAAGGCTAGTTTTCTTGTCTTCGTTCCGTAAATCAAGGAATCGGGGATAGTTTTAAGGTTGTTGTTTAAGAAAATCAAGACAACATGTTTTAAAAGTCATGGCAACGAGGGAAGATTTTAGGACACCGTTCGTCAGATCAAGGCAACACGCCAACTTTCAGCCGTCGTCCGAAAAAGGCCGCCAACATTTTACTTAAACCGAAGCATCGTTCGTGAAATCAAGGCAACGGGGCAAATTTTAAGTCCTTCATTCGAAAAACCAAGCCATCGGGTTCGAGATATCAAGGCAACATGGCTTGCTTTTCAGGTCTTCGTTCGAAAAATCAAGGCAATGGGCATTGCTCTCCGCTCGTCATTCGAGATACCAAGACATCATGTTCTAGAAACCAAGGCCACAAGGCTAGTTTTCAGGTCATCATTCTAAAAATCAAGGCAACAACAATAAAGGCAACAGGCCTAGTTTCAAGGTCATCGTTCAATATATCTAAGCAACAAGTTCGAATAATCAAGGCAACAAGGCTAGTTTTCACGTCGTCGTTCGAGCAAACAAGGCAACATGTTGGGGTGGGCTTCGTTCACGGTTCATTGGGCTTGCCTTGTCGGTGCTCGATGGTGGCTTCGTCGCCATGGTCCCCCTATATATACATCAAGGCAATGGGGATAGCAATCAGGCTTCCGTTTGAGATATCAAGACAACATGTCCTAGAATTCAAGGCCGCAAGGCTAGTTTTCAGGTCATCGTTCTAAAAATCAAGCCAACATGTTCAAGAAATCAAGGCAACAGACACTGGTTTCCCCGAGGATGCATATTTTTTAGTATGCGCACGACGTCGGGGGAAATCAAGGCACCGTGGCTAGTTTTCCGTTCATCGTTCAAGAAATCAAGGCAGCGAGGCTAGTTTTGAGGTCATCATGGCATGTTTTCAAGGCAACGTGTTCGAGTATTCAGGGCAACGATGCAAGTTTCCAGGTCGTCGTTAGAGATAACAAGGCAACGTGTTCCAGCAATCAAGGTAACGAGGCTAGTTTCCAGGTCGTCGTTCAAGAAATAAAGGGAACGGGGCTAGTTTTCAGGACATCGTTCGACATATCAAGGCAACGTGTTGGACAAATCAAGGCAACATGGAACTAGTTAACAAGGCAACGTGTTGGGGGAGGCATCTTTCAAGGCCATCGTTCGACAAATCTAGGCAGCAGGGCTTGTCACCAGGTCATCGTTCGAAAAATTAATGCAACAAGTTCGAGTAATCAATATATACCTCAAGGCAATGTGGATAGCTCCCCAGTTCTCCAAGAGGCTAGTCTTCAGGTCATCGTTCAAAAAATCAAGGCAACAAGCTCAAGGCAATAGGGCTAGTTTCAAGGTCGTCGTTCAAAAAATCTAGGGAACAATGCTAGTCATCAGGTCATCGTTCGACAAAATTAAGGCACACGAATAATGTATGTTTCAATAAAAAAAATTTGCTTTTGGTCCGTAATTACCCGGGGACCGCAGCTTCGACACTTGTACACACACACTACCGAACTTTAACTTTCGAATTGGCAAAAACCCATTCAATGAAAGTTGCTCGAAATCATCGATTTAAATCATCGATTTACCTGGTAAATTTTCTTTCGTGATCGAGAAAATGTGCACGGATTTCGAGGTACCGATCAAGATGTGATTTTGAGTAACTTTCATCGGGTTGGGTCGTCATTGGTCACCGGGTGGTCTTGTACTTCCGAATTAGCAAAAACCCATTGAATGAAAGCTGCTCGGAAACCTTGATTTACACGGCAAAATTTCTTTCATGATCGAGAAAATGTGCACGGATTTTGAGTTACCGAGCAAAATGCGATTTTGGCTAACTTTCACCGCGTTGTGTCATCTTTGGTCACCGGGCGATCCTGTACTTCCGAATTACCGAAAACCCATTGAACGAAAGTTGCTTGAAATCATTGATTTACCTGGTAAGTTTTCCTTCGTGATCCATAAAATGTGCACGGATTTCGAGTTACCGAGCAAGATGTGATTTTGGCTAACTTTCATCGGGTTGGGTCATCTTTGGTCACCGGGTGGTCTTGTACTTCCGATTTAGCAAAAACCCATTAAATGAAAGTTGTTCGAAATCATTGATTTGCCTAGAAAAATTTCTTTTCGTGGTCGAGGAAATGTGCATGGATTTCGAGTTGTCGAGCAAAATTTGATTTTGGCCAGGTTTCATGGGGTTGGGTCATCTGATCACCGGTTAATCTTGACCGTATCTAGTCTTGGCCGAGTCGAAAAATCCCAGACGCTATAATTCTCTATAACTCGCCAAAATGAAGTCGGTTTGGCACGAATTGGACAAGGATAAAGGACCTTACAATAATAAAACCCGGTGACCGGGCCGTAATTCACCAACAACGGTGACGCAACCTCCGATAAAAACACATAACAACCTAAGCCGATGACTTGCGCTTACTAGGGCCACCAATTATACTTTGTTTTCTCATAAGACGTAAAAAATGTCCAAAGAGCAACATATACTCATTTAATATGGGCATGCATCGTGTATAGTGACTTCGACGGTGTTTGGTTGTATTCGAACCCCAATGCATGGGTGCTTTTCTAAGGAGTTCATTTTGTTGCATTTTCTTATGCTTGTTTCGGTTTCGTAAATGAAAGAATTTCTCCGTACAAGATACAAACTGCACTATTGGATCTGTAATTTACAACTACTATCGACATACCCTCAAATGCATCAATAATAAGGGATTTAGAATGCACCTTAGCCAACTAACATATAGATCGGGGTCGTTAATGGGTCATGGCGTTCTTCGTTTGATCCTTTGGCTTGCATGTATCGTTTTGTAGGATGAGGTCTTGCTTCCTCGGCCCTTTATCAAGGCAACGTGGCTCGTTTTAAGCTCATCGTTCAAGGAATCAATGCAACACGGCCAGTTTTTCAGGTCGCCATTCGATAAACAAAGACAACGTTTTCAAAATATCAAAAGGCCACATGGCTTGCTTTTAGGTCCTCGTATGGCTTGCTTTCGGGTCGTCTTTCGAGAAAACGAGGCAACATGTTCTAGAAATCAAAGAATCGTTCGAGAAATAAAAAGGCTACGGGGGTAGTTTTCAGGTCGTAGTTTGATAATTCAAGGCAACATGTTCGAGTAATCAAGGCAACAAGGCTTGTTTTCATGCCGTCGTTCAATAAAAAATCCAAGCGTTCAGGTCGTCGTTCGAGAAACACGGACAACATGTTGTAGAAATCAAAGGCGTTCCATAAATCAAGGCAACGGTGCTGGTTTTCAGTTAGTCGGTCGAAAAACCAAGGAAACATGTTTGAGGTTTCAAGGCAACAAGGCTAGTTTACTTGTCTTCGTTCCGTAAATCAAGGAATCGGGGATAGTTTTAAGGTTGTTGTTTAAGAAAATCAAGACAACATGTTTTAAAAGTCATGGCAACGAGGGAAGATTTTAGGACACCGTTCGTCAGATCAAGGCAACACGCCAGCTTTCAGCCGTCGTCCGAAAAAGGCCGCCAACATTTTACTTAAACCGAAGCATCGTTCGTGAAATCAAGGCAACGGGGCAAATTTTAAGTCCTTCATTCGAAAAACCAAGCCATCGGGTTCGAGATATCAAGGCAACATGGCTTGCTTTTCAGGTCTTCGTTCGAAAAATCAAGGCAATGGGCATTGCTCTCCGCTCGTCATTTGAGATACCAAGACATCATGTTCTAGAAACCAAGGCCACAAGGCTAGTTTTCAGGTCATCATTCTAAAAATCAAGGCAACAACAATAAAGGCAACAGGCCTAGTTTCAAGGTCATCGTTCAATATATCTAAGCAACAAGTTCGAATAATCAAGGCAACAAGGCTAGTTTTCACGTCGTCGTTCGAGCAAACAAGGCAACATGTTGGGGTGGGCTTCGTTCACGGTTCATTGGGCTTGCCTTGTCGGTGCTCGATGGTGGCTTCGTCGCCATGGTCCCCCTATATATACATCAAGGCAATGGGGATAGCAATCAGGCTTCCGTTTGAGATATCAAGACAACATGTCCTAGAATTCAAGGCCGCAAGGCTAGTTTTCAGGTCATCGTTCTAAAAATCAAGCCAACATGTTCAAGAAATCAAGGCAACAGACACTGGTTTCCCCGAGGATGCATATTTTTTAGTATGCGCACGACGTCGGGGGAAATCAAGGCACCGTGGCTAGTTTTCCGTTCATCGTTCAAGAAATCAAGGCAGCGAGGCTAGTTTTGAGGTCATCATGGCATGTTTTCAAGGCAACGTGTTCGAGTATTCAGGGCAACGATGCAAGTTTCCAGGTCGTCGTTAGAGATAACAAGGCAACGTGTTCCAGCAATCAAGGTAACGAGGCTAGTTTCCAGGTCGTCGTTCAAGAAATAAAGGGAACGGGGCTAGTTTTCCGGACATCGTTCGACATATCAAGGCAACGTGTTGGACAAATCAAGGCAACATGGAACTAGTTAACAAGGCAACGTGTTGGGGGAGGCATCTTTCAAGGCCATCGTTCGACAAATCTAGGCAGCAGGGCTTGTCACCAGGTCATCGTTCGAAAAATTAATGCAACAAGTTCGAGTAATCAATATATACCTCAAGGCAATGTGGATAGCTCCCCAGTTCTCCAAGAGGCTAGTCTTCAGGTCATCGTTCAAAAAATCAAGGCAACAAGCTCAAGGCAATAGGGCTAGTTTCAAGGTCGTCGTTCAAAAAATCTAGGGAACAATGCTAGTCATCAGGTCATCGTTCGACAAAATTAAGGCACACGAATAATGTATGTTTCAATAAAAAAAATTTGCTTTTGGTCCGTAATTACCCGGGGACCGCAGCTTCGACACTTGTACACACACACTACCGAACTTTAACTTTCGAATTGGCAAAAACCCATTCAATGAAAGTTGCTCGAAATCATCGATTTACCTGGTAAATTTTCTTTCGTGATCGAGAAAATGTGCACGGATTTCGAGGTACCGATCAAGATGTGATTTTGAGTAACTTTCATCGGGTTGGGTCGTCATTGGTCACCGGGTGGTCTTGTACTTCCGAATTAGCAAAAACCCATTGAATGAAAGCTGCTCGGAAACCTTGATTTACACGGCAAAATTTCTTTCATGATCGAGAAAATGTGCACGGATTTCGAGTTACCGAGCAAAATGCGATTTTGGCTAACTTTCACCGCGTTGTGTCATCTTTGGTCACCGGGCGATCCTGTACTTCCGAATTACCGAAAACCCATTGAACGAAAGTTGCTTGAAATCATTGATTTACCTGGTAAGTTTTCCTTCGTGATCCATAAAATGTGCACGGATTTCGAGTTACCGAGCAAGATGTGATTTTGGCTAACTTTCATCGGGTTGGGTCATCTTTGGTCACCGGGTGGTCTTGTACTTCCGATTTAGCAAAAACCCATTAAATGAAAGTTGTTCGAAATCATTGATTTGCCTAGAAAAATTTCTTTTCGTGGTCGAGGAAATGTGCATGGATTTCGAGTTGTCGAGCAAAATTTGATTTTGGCCAGGTTTCATGGGGTTGGGTATTCTGATCACCGGTTAATCTTGACCGTATCTAGTCTTGGCCGAGTCGAAAAATCCCAGACGCTATAATTCTCTATAACTCGCCAAAATGAAGTCGGTTTGGCACGAATTGGACAAGGATAAAGGACCTTACAATAATAAAACCCGGTGACCGGGCCGTAATTCACCAACAACGGTGACGCAACCTCCGATAAAAACACATAACAACCTAAGCCGATGACTTGCGCTTACTAGGGCCACCAATTATACTTTGTTTTCTCATAAGACGTAAAAAATGTCCAAAGAGCAACATATACTCATTTAATATGGGCATGCATCGTGTATAGTGACTTCGACGGTGTTTGGTTGTATTCGAACCCCAATGCATGGGTGCTTTTCTAAGGAGTTCATTTTGTTGCATTTTCTTATGCTTGTTTCGGTTTCGTAAATGAAAGAATTTCTCCGTACAAGATACAAACTGCACTATTGGATCTGTAATTTACAACTACTATCGACATACCCTCAAATGCATCAATAATAAGGGATTTAGAATGCACCTTAGCCAACTAACATATAGATCGGGGTCGTTAATGGGTCATGGCGTTCTTCGTTTGATCCTTTGGCTTGCATGTATCGTTTTGTAGGATGAGGTCTTGCTTCCTCGGCCCTTTATCAAGGCAACGTGGCTCGTTTTAAGCTCATCGTTCAAGGAATCAATGCAACACGGCCAGTTTTTCAGGTCGCCATTCGATAAACAAAGACAACGTTTTCAAAATATCAAAAGGCCACATGGCTTGCTTTTAGGTCCTCGTATGGCTTGCTTTCGGGTCGTCTTTCGAGAAAACGAGGCAACATGTTCTAGAAATCAAAGAATCGTTCGAGAAATAAAAAGGCTACGGGGGTAGTTTTCAGGTCGTAGTTTGATAATTCAAGGCAACATGTTCGAGTAATCAAGGCAACAAGGCTTGTTTTCATGCCGTCGTTCAATAAAAAATCCAAGCGTTCAGGTCGTCGTTCGAGAAACACGGACAACATGTTGTAGAAATCAAAGGCGTTCCATAAATCAAGGCAACGGTGCTGGTTTTCAGTTAGTCGGTCGAAAAACCAAGGAAACATGTTTGAGGTTTCAAGGCAACAAGGCTAGTTTTCTTGTCTTCGTTCCGTAAATCAAGGAATCGGGGATAGTTTTAAGGTTGTTGTTTAAGAAAATCAAGACAACATGTTTTAAAAGTCATGGCAACGAGGGAAGATTTTAGGACACCGTTCGTCAGATCAAGGCAACACGCCAACTTTCAGCCGTCGTCCGAAAAAGGCCGCCAACATTTTACTTAAACCGAAGCATCGTTCGTGAAATCAAGGCAACGGGGCAAATTTTAAGTCCTTCATTCGAAAAACCAAGCCATCGGGTTCGAGATATCAAGGCAACATGGCTTGCTTTTCAGGTCTTCGTTCGAAAAATCAAGGCAATGGGCATTGCTCTCCGCTCGTCATTCGAGATACCAAGACATCATGTTCTAGAAACCAAGGCCACAAGGCTAGTTTTCAGGTCATCATTCTAAAAATCAAGGCAACAACAATAAAGGCAACAGGCCTAGTTTCAAGGTCATCGTTCAATATATCTAAGCAACAAGTTCGAATAATCAAGGCAACAAGGCTAGTTTTCACGTCGTCGTTCGAGCAAACAAGGCAACATGTTGGGGTGGGCTTCGTTCACGGTTCATTGGGCTTGCCTTGTCGGTGCTCGATGGTGGCTTCGTCGCCATGGTCCCCCTATATATACATCAAGGCAATGGGGATAGCAATCAGGCTTCCGTTTGAGATATCAAGACAACATGTCCTAGAATTCAAGGCCGCAAGGCTAGTTTTCAGGTCATCGTTCTAAAAATCAAGCCAACATGTTCAAGAAATCAAGGCAACAGACACTGGTTTCCCCGAGGATGCATATTTTTTAGTATGCGCACGACGTCGGGGGAAATCAAGGCACCGTGGCTAGTTTTCCGTTCATCGTTCAAGAAATCAAGGCAGCGAGGCTAGTTTTGAGGTCATCATGGCATGTTTTCAAGGCAACGTGTTCGAGTATTCAGGGCAACGATGCAAGTTTCCAGGTCGTCGTTAGAGATAACAAGGCAACGTGTTCCAGCAATCAAGGTAACGAGGCTAGTTTCCAGGTCGTCGTTCAAGAAATAAAGGGAACGGGGCTAGTTTTCAGGACATCGTTCGACATATCAAGGCAACGTGTTGGACAAATCAAGGCAACATGGAACTAGTTAACAAGGCAACGTGTTGGGGGAGGCATCTTTCAAGGCCATCGTTCGACAAATCTAGGCAGCAGGGCTTGTCACCAGGTCATCGTTCGAAAAATTAATGCAACAAGTTCGAGTAATCAATATATACCTCAAGGCAATGTGGATAGCTCCCCAGTTCTCCAAGAGGCTAGTCTTCAGGTCATCGTTCAAAAAATCAAGGCAACAAGCTCAAGGCAATAGGGCTAGTTTCAAGGTCGTCGTTCAAAAAATCTAGGGAACAATGCTAGTCATCAGGTCATCGTTCGACAAAATTAAGGCACACGAATAATGTATGTTTCAATAAAAAAAATTTGCTTTTGGTCCGTAATTACCCGGGGACCGCAGCTTCGACACTTGTACACACACACTACCGAACTTTAACTTTCGAATTGGCAAAAACCCATTCAATGAAAGTTGCTCGAAATCATCGATTTAAATCATCGATTTACCTGGTAAATTTTCTTTCGTGATCGAGAAAATGTGCACGGATTTCGAGGTACCGATCAAGATGTGATTTTGAGTAACTTTCATCGGGTTGGGTCGTCATTGGTCACCGGGTGGTCTTGTACTTCCGAATTAGCAAAAACCCATTGAATGAAAGCTGCTCGGAAACCTTGATTTACACGGCAAAATTTCTTTCATGATCGAGAAAATGTGCACGGATTTTGAGTTACCGAGCAAAATGCGATTTTGGCTAACTTTCACCGCGTTGTGTCATCTTTGGTCACCGGGCGATCCTGTACTTCCGAATTACCGAAAACCCATTGAACGAAAGTTGCTTGAAATCATTGATTTACCTGGTAAGTTTTCCTTCGTGATCCATAAAATGTGCACGGATTTCGAGTTACCGAGCAAGATGTGATTTTGGCTAACTTTCATCGGGTTGGGTCATCTTTGGTCACCGGGTGGTCTTGTACTTCCGATTTAGCAAAAACCCATTAAATGAAAGTTGTTCGAAATCATTGATTTGCCTAGAAAAATTTCTTTTCGTGGTCGAGGAAATGTGCATGGATTTCGAGTTGTCGAGCAAAATTTGATTTTGGCCAGGTTTCATGGGGTTGGGTCATCTGATCACCGGTTAATCTTGACCGTATCTAGTCTTGGCCGAGTCGAAAAATCCCAGACGCTATAATTCTCTATAACTCGCCAAAATGAAGTCGGTTTGGCACGAATTGGACAAGGATAAAGGACCTTACAATAATAAAACCCGGTGACCGGGCCGTAATTCACCAACAACGGTGACGCAACCTCCGATAAAAACACATAACAACCTAAGCCGATGACTTGCGCTTACTAGGGCCACCAATTATACTTTGTTTTCTCATAAGACGTAAAAAATGTCCAAAGAGCAACATATACTCATTTAATATGGGCATGCATCGTGTATAGTGACTTCGACGGTGTTTGGTTGTATTCGAACCCCAATGCATGGGTGCTTTTCTAAGGAGTTCATTTTGTTGCATTTTCTTATGCTTGTTTCGGTTTCGTAAATGAAAGAATTTCTCCGTACAAGATACAAACTGCACTATTGGATCTGTAATTTACAACTACTATCGACATACCCTCAAATGCATCAATAATAAGGGATTTAGAATGCACCTTAGCCAACTAACATATAGATCGGGGTCGTTAATGGGTCATGGCGTTCTTCGTTTGATCCTTTGGCTTGCATGTATCGTTTTGTAGGATGAGGTCTTGCTTCCTCGGCCCTTTATCAAGGCAACGTGGCTCGTTTTAAGCTCATCGTTCAAGGAATCAATGCAACACGGCCAGTTTTTCAGGTCGCCATTCGATAAACAAAGACAACGTTTTCAAAATATCAAAAGGCCACATGGCTTGCTTTTAGGTCCTCGTATGGCTTGCTTTCGGGTCGTCTTTCGAGAAAACGAGGCAACATGTTCTAGAAATCAAAGAATCGTTCGAGAAATAAAAAGGCTACGGGGGTAGTTTTCAGGTCGTAGTTTGATAATTCAAGGCAACATGTTCGAGTAATCAAGGCAACAAGGCTTGTTTTCATGCCGTCGTTCAATAAAAAATCCAAGCGTTCAGGTCGTCGTTCGAGAAACACGGACAACATGTTGTAGAAATCAAAGGCGTTCCATAAATCAAGGCAACGGTGCTGGTTTTCAGTTAGTCGGTCGAAAAACCAAGGAAACATGTTTGAGGTTTCAAGGCAACAAGGCTAGTTTACTTGTCTTCGTTCCGTAAATCAAGGAATCGGGGATAGTTTTAAGGTTGTTGTTTAAGAAAATCAAGACAACATGTTTTAAAAGTCATGGCAACGAGGGAAGATTTTAGGACACCGTTCGTCAGATCAAGGCAACACGCCAGCTTTCAGCCGTCGTCCGAAAAAGGCCGCCAACATTTTACTTAAACCGAAGCATCGTTCGTGAAATCAAGGCAACGGGGCAAATTTTAAGTCCTTCATTCGAAAAACCAAGCCATCGGGTTCGAGATATCAAGGCAACATGGCTTGCTTTTCAGGTCTTCGTTCGAAAAATCAAGGCAATGGGCATTGCTCTCCGCTCGTCATTCGAGATACCAAGACATCATGTTCTAGAAACCAAGGCCACAAGGCTAGTTTTCAGGTCATCATTCTAAAAATCAAGGCAACAACAATAAAGGCAACAGGCCTAGTTTCAAGGTCATCGTTCAATATATCTAAGCAACAAGTTCGAATAATCAAGGCAACAAGGCTAGTTTTCACGTCGTCGTTCGAGCAAACAAGGCAACATGTTGGGGTGGGCTTCGTTCACGGTTCATTGGGCTTGCCTTGTCGGTGCTCGATGGTGGCTTCGTCGCCATGGTCCCCCTATATATACATCAAGGCAATGGGGATAGCAATCAGGCTTCCGTTTGAGATATCAAGACAACATGTCCTAGAATTCAAGGCCGCAAGGCTAGTTTTCAGGTCATCGTTCTAAAAATCAAGCCAACATGTTCAAGAAATCAAGGCAACAGACACTGGTTTCCCCGAGGATGCATATTTTTTAGTATGCGCACGACGTCGGGGGAAATCAAGGCACCGTGGCTAGTTTTCCGTTCATCGTTCAAGAAATCAAGGCAGCGAGGCTAGTTTTGAGGTCATCATGGCATGTTTTCAAGGCAACGTGTTCGAGTATTCAGGGCAACGATGCAAGTTTCCAGGTCGTCGTTAGAGATAACAAGGCAACGTGTTCCAGCAATCAAGGTAACGAGGCTAGTTTCCAGGTCGTCGTTCAAGAAATAAAGGGAACGGGGCTAGTTTTCAGGACATCGTTCGACATATCAAGGCAACGTGTTGGACAAATCAAGGCAACATGGAACTAGTTAACAAGGCAACGTGTTGGGGGAGGCATCTTTCAAGGCCATCGTTCGACAAATCTAGGCAGCAGGGCTTGTCACCAGGTCATCGTTCGAAAAATTAATGCAACAAGTTCGAGTAATCAATATATACCTCAAGGCAATGTGGATAGCTCCCCAGTTCTCCAAGAGGCTAGTCTTCAGGTCATCGTTCAAAAAATCAAGGCAACAAGCTCAAGGCAATAGGGCTAGTTTCAAGGTCGTCGTTCAAAAAATCTAGGGAACAATGCTAGTCATCAGGTCATCGTTCGACAAAATTAAGGCACACGAATAATGTATGTTTCAATAAAAAAAATTTGCTTTTGGTCCGTAATTACCCGGGGACCGCAGCTTCGACACTTGTACACACACACTACCGAACTTTAACTTTCGAATTGGCAAAAACCCATTCAATGAAAGTTGCTCGAAATCATCGATTTACCTGGTAAATTTTCTTTCGTGATCGAGAAAATGTGCACGGATTTCGAGGTACCGATCAAGATGTGATTTTGAGTAACTTTCATCGGGTTGGGTCGTCATTGGTCACCGGGTGGTCTTGTACTTCCGAATTAGCAAAAACCCATTGAATGAAAGCTGCTCGGAAACCTTGATTTACACGGCAAAATTTCTTTCATGATCGAGAAAATGTGCACGGATTTCGAGTTACCGAGCAAAATGCGATTTTGGCTAACTTTCACCGCGTTGTGTCATCTTTGGTCACCGGGCGATCCTGTACTTCCGAATTACCGAAAACCCATTGAACGAAAGTTGCTTGAAATCATTGATTTACCTGGTAAGTTTTCCTTCGTGATCCATAAAATGTGCACGGATTTCGAGTTACCGAGCAAGATGTGATTTTGGCTAACTTTCATCGGGTTGGGTCATCTTTGGTCACCGGGTGGTCTTGTACTTCCGATTTAGCAAAAACCCATTAAATGAAAGTTGTTCGAAATCATTGATTTGCCTAGAAAAATTTCTTTTCGTGGTCGAGGAAATGTGCATGGATTTCGAGTTGTCGAGCAAAATTTGATTTTGGCCAGGTTTCATGGGGTTGGGTCATCTGATCACCGGTTAATCTTGACCGTATCTAGTCTTGGCCGAGTCGAAAAATCCCAGACGCTATAATTCTCTATAACTCGCCAAAATGAAGTCGGTTTGGCACGAATTGGACAAGGATAAAGGACCTTACAATAATAAAACCCGGTGACCGGGCCGTAATTCACCAACAACGGTGACGCAACCTCCGATAAAAACACATAACAACCTAAGCCGATGACTTGCGCTTACTAGGGCCACCAATTATACTTTGTTTTCTCATAAGACGTAAAAAATGTCCAAAGAGCAACATATACTCATTTAATATGGGCATGCATCGTGTATAGTGACTTCGACGGTGTTTGGTTGTATTCGAACCCCAATGCATGGGTGCTTTTCTAAGGAGTTCATTTTGTTGCATTTTCTTATGCTTGTTTCGGTTTCGTAAATGAAAGAATTTCTCCGTACAAGATACAAACTGCACTATTGGATCTGTAATTTACAACTACTATCGACATACCCTCAAATGCATCAATAATAAGGGATTTAGAATGCACCTTAGCCAACTAACATATAGATCGGGGTCGTTAATGGGTCATGGCGTTCTTCGTTTGATCCTTTGGCTTGCATGTATCGTTTTGTAGGATGAGGTCTTGCTTCCTCGGCCCTTTATCAAGGCAACGTGGCTCGTTTTAAGCTCATCGTTCAAGGAATCAATGCAACACGGCCAGTTTTTCAGGTCGCCATTCGATAAACAAAGACAACGTTTTCAAAATATCAAAAGGCCACATGGCTTGCTTTTAGGTCCTCGTATGGCTTGCTTTCGGGTCGTCTTTCGAGAAAACGAGGCAACATGTTCTAGAAATCAAAGAATCGTTCGAGAAATAAAAAGGCTACGGGGGTAGTTTTCAGGTCGTAGTTTGATAATTCAAGGCAACATGTTCGAGTAATCAAGGCAACAAGGCTTGTTTTCATGCCGTCGTTCAATAAAAAATCCAAGCGTTCAGGTCGTCGTTCGAGAAACACGGACAACATGTTGTAGAAATCAAAGGCGTTCCATAAATCAAGGCAACGGTGCTGGTTTTCAGTTAGTCGGTCGAAAAACCAAGGAAACATGTTTGAGGTTTCAAGGCAACAAGGCTAGTTTTCTTGTCTTCGTTCCGTAAATCAAGGAATCGGGGATAGTTTTAAGGTTGTTGTTTAAGAAAATCAAGACAACATGTTTTAAAAGTCATGGCAACGAGGGAAGATTTTAGGACACCGTTCGTCAGATCAAGGCAACACGCCAGCTTTCAGCCGTTGTCCGAAAAAGGCCGCCAACATTTTACTTAAACCGAAGCATCGTTCGTGAAATCAAGGCAACGGGGCAAATTTTAAGTCCTTCATTCGAAAAACCAAGCCATCGGGTTCGAGATATCAAGGCAACATGGCTTGCTTTTCAGGTCTTCGTTCGAAAAATCAAGGCAATGGGCATTGCTCTCCGCTCGTCATTCGAGATACCAAGACATCATGTTCTAGAAACCAAGGCCACAAGGCTAGTTTTCAGGTCATCATTCTAAAAATCAAGGCAACAACAATAAAGGCAACAGGCCTAGTTTCAAGGTCATCGTTCAATATATCTAAGCAACAAGTTCGAATAATCAAGGCAACAAGGCTAGTTTTCACGTCGTCGTTCGAGCAAACAAGGCAACATGTTGGGGTGGGCTTCGTTCACGGTTCATTGGGCTTGCCTTGTCGGTGCTCGATGGTGGCTTCGTCGCCATGGTCCCCCTATATATACATCAAGGCAATGGGGATAGCAATCACGCTTCCGTTTGAGATATCAAGACAACATGTCCTAGAATTCAAGGCCGCAAGGCTAGTTTTCAGGTCATCGTTCTAAAAATCAAGCCAACATGTTCAAGAAATCAAGGCAACAGACACTGGTTTCCCCGAGGATGCATATTTTTTAGTATGCGCACGACGTCGGGGGAAATCAAGGCACCGTGGCTAGTTTTCCGGTCATCGTTCAAGAAATCAAGGCAGCGAGGCTAGTTTTGAGGTCATCATGGCATGTTTTCAAGGCAACGTGTTCGAGTATTCAGGGCAACGATGCAAGTTTCCAGGTCGTCGTTAGAGATAACAAGGCAACGTGTTCCAGCAATCAAGGTAACGAGGCTAGTTTCCAGGTCGTCGTTCAAGAAATAAAGGGAACGGGGCTAGTTTTCAGGACATCGTTCGACATATCAAGGCAACGTGTTGGACAAATCAAGGCAACATGGAACTAGTTAACAAGGCAACGTGTTGGGGGAGGCATCTTTCAAGGCCATCGTTCGACAAATCTAGGCAGCAGGGCTTGTCACCAGGTCATCGTTCGAAAAATTAATGCAACAAGTTCGAGTAATCAATATATACCTCAAGGCAATGTGGATAGCTCCCCAGTTCTCCAAGAGGCTAGTCTTCAGGTCATCGTTCAAAAAATCAAGGCAACAAGCTCAAGGCAATAGGGCTAGTTTCAAGGTCGTCGTTCAAAAAATCTAGGGAACAATGCTAGTCATCAGGTCATCGTTCGACAAAATTAAGGCACACGAATAATGTATGTTTCAATAAAAAAAATTTGCTTTTGGTCCGTAATTACCCGGGGACCGCAGCTTCGACACTTGTACACACACACTACCGAACTTTAACTTTCGAATTGGCAAAAACCCATTCAATGAAAGTTGCTCGAAATCATCGATTTACCTGGTAAATTTTCTTTCGTGATCGAGAAAATGTGCACGGATTTCGAGGTACCAATCAAGATGTGATTTTGAGTAACTTTCATCGGGTTGGGTCGTCATTGGTCACCGGGTGGTCTTGTACTTCCGAATTAGCAAAAACCCATTGAATGAAAGCTGCTCGGAAACCTTGATTTACACGGCAAAATTTCTTTCATGATCGAGAAAATGTGCACGGATTTCGAGTTACCGAGCAAAATGCGATTTTGGCTAACTTTCACCGCGTTGTGTCATCTTTGGTCACCGGGCGATCCTGTACTTCCGAATTACCGAAAACCCATTGAACGAAAGTTTCTTGAAATCATTGATTTACCTGGTAAGTTTTCCTTCGTGATCCATAAAATGTGCACGGATTTCGAGTTACCGAGCAAGATGTGATTTTGGCTAACTTTCATCGGGTTGGGTCATCTTTGGTCACCGGGTGGTCTTGTACTTCCGATTTAGCAAAAACCCATTAAATGAAAGTTGTTCGAAATCATTGATTTGCCTAGAAAAATTTCTTTTCGTGGTCGAGGAAATGTGCATGGATTTCGAGTTGTCGAGCAAAATTTGATTTTGGCCAGGTTTCATGGGGTTGGGTCATCTGATCACCGGTTAATCTTGACCGTATCTAGTCTTGGCCGAGTCGAAAAATCCCAGACGCTATAATTCTCTATAACTCGCCAAAATGAAGTCGGTTTGGCACGAATTGGACAAGGATAAAGGACCTTACAATAATAAAACCCGGTGACCGGGCCGTAATTCACCAACAACGGTGACGCAACCTCCGATAAAAACACATAACAACCTAAGCCGATGACTTGCGCTTACTAGGGCCACCAATTATACTTTGTTTTCCCATAAGACGTAAAAAATGTCCAAAGAGCAACATATACTCATTTAATATGGGCATGCATCGTGTATAGTGACTTCGACGGTGTTTGGTTGTATTCGAACCCCAATGCATGGGTGCTTTTCTAAGGAGTTCATTTTGTTGCATTTTCTTATGCTTGTTTCGGTTTCGTAAATGAAAGAATTTCTCCGTACAAGATACAAACTGCACTATTGGATCTGTAATTTACAACTACTATCGACATACCCTCAAATGCATCAATAATAAGGGATTTAGAATGCACCTTAGCCAACTAACATATAGATCGGGGTCGTTAATGGGTCATGGCGTTCTTCGTTTGATCCTTTGGCTTGCATGTATCGTTTTGTAGGATGAGGTCTTGCTTCCTCGGCCCTTTATCAAGGCAACGTGGCTCGTTTTAAGCTCATCGTTCAAGGAATCAATGCAACACGGCCAGTTTTTCAGGTCGCCATTCGATAAACAAAGACAACGTTTTCAAAATATCAAAAGGCCACATGGCTTGCTTTTAGGTCCTCGTATGGCTTGCTTTCGGGTCGTCTTTCGAGAAAACGAGGCAACATGTTCTAGAAATCAAAGAATCGTTCGAGAAATAAAAAGGCTACGGGGGTAGTTTTCAGGTCGTAGTTTGATAATTCAAGGCAACATGTTCGAGTAATCAAGGCAACAAGGCTTGTTTTCATGCCGTCGTTCAATAAAAAATCCAAGCGTTCAGGTCGTCGTTCGAGAAACACGGACAACATGTTGTAGAAATCAAAGGCGTTCCATAAATCAAGGCAACGGTGCTGGTTTTCAGTTAGTCGGTCGAAAAACCAAGGAAACATGTTTGAGGTTTCAAGGCAACAAGGCTAGTTTTCTTGTCTTCGTTCCGTAAATCAAGGAATCGGGGATAGTTTTAAGGTTGTTGTTTAAGAAAATCAAGACAACATGTTTTAAAAGTCATGGCAACGAGGGAAGATTTTAGGACACCGTTCGTCAGATCAAGGCAACACGCCAGCTTTCAGCCGTTGTCCGAAAAAGGCCGCCAACATTTTACTTAAACCGAAGCATCGTTCGTGAAATCAAGGCAACGGGGCAAATTTTAAGTCCTTCATTCGAAAAACCAAGCCATCGGGTTCGAGATATCAAGGCAACATGGCTTGCTTTTCAGGTCTTCGTTCGAAAAATCAAGGCAATGGGCATTGCTCTCCGCTCGTCATTCGAGATACCAAGACATCATGTTCTAGAAACCAAGGCCACAAGGCTAGTTTTCAGGTCATCATTCTAAAAATCAAGGCAACAACAATAAAGGCAACAGGCCTAGTTTCAAGGTCATCGTTCAATATATCTAAGCAACAAGTTCGAATAATCAAGGCAACAAGGCTAGTTTTCACGTCGTCGTTCGAGCAAACAAGGCAACATGTTGGGGTGGGCTTCGTTCACGGTTCATTGGGCTTGCCTTGTCGGTGCTCGATGGTGGCTTCGTCGCCATGGTCCCCCTATATATACATCAAGGCAATGGGGATAGCAATCAGGCTTCCGTTTGAGATATCAAGACAACATGTCCTAGAATTCAAGGCCGCAAGGCTAGTTTTCAGGTCATCGTTCTAAAAATCAAGCCAACATGTTCAAGAAATCAAGGCAACAGACACTGGTTTCCCCGAGGATGCATATTTTTTAGTATGCGCACGACGTCGGGGGAAATCAAGGCACCGTGGCTAGTTTTCCGGTCATCGTTCAAGAAATCAAGGCAGCGAGGCTAGTTTTGAGGTCATCATGGCATGTTTTCAAGGCAACGTGTTCGAGTATTCAGGGCAACGATGCAAGTTTCCAGGTCGTCGTTAGAGATAACAAGGCAACGTGTTCCAGCAATCAAGGTAACGAGGCTAGTTTCCAGGTCGTCGTTCAAGAAATAAAGGGAACGGGGCTAGTTTTCAGGACATCGTTCGACATATCAAGGCAACGTGTTGGACAAATCAAGGCAACATGGAACTAGTTAACAAGGCAACGTGTTGGGGGAGGCATCTTTCAAGGCCATCGTTCGACAAATCTAGGCAGCAGGGCTTGTCACCAGGTCATCGTTCGAAAAATTAATGCAACAAGTTCGAGTAATCAATATATACCTCAAGGCAATGTGGATAGCTCCCCAGTTCTCCAAGAGGCTAGTCTTCAGGTCATCGTTCAAAAAATCAAGGCAACAAGCTCAAGGCAATAGGGCTAGTTTCAAGGTCGTCGTTCAAAAAATCTAGGGAACAATGCTAGTCATCAGGTCATCGTTCGACAAAATTAAGGCACACGAATAATGTATGTTTCAATAAAAAAAATTTGCTTTTGGTCCGTAATTACCCGGGGACCGCAGCTTCGACACTTGTACACACACACTACCGAACTTTAACTTTCGAATTGGCAAAAACCCATTCAATGAAAGTTGCTCGAAATCATCGATTTACCTGGTAAATTTTCTTTCGTGATCGAGAAAATGTGCACGGATTTCGAGGTACCGATCAAGATGTGATTTTGAGTAACTTTCATCGGGTTGGGTCGTCATTGGTCACCGGGTGGTCTTGTACTTCCGAATTAGCAAAAACCCATTGAATGAAAGCTGCTCGGAAACCTTGATTTACACGGCAAAATTTCTTTCATGATCGAGAAAATGTGCACGGGTTTCGAGTTACCGAGCAAAATGCGATTTTGGCTAACTTTCACCGCGTTGTGTCATCTTTGGTCACCGGGCGATCCTGTACTTCCGAATTACCGAAAACCCATTGAACGAAAGTTGCTTGAAATCATTGATTTACCTGGTAAGTTTTCCTTCGTGATCCATAAAATGTGCACGGATTTCGAGTTACCGAGCAAGATGTGATTTTGGCTAACTTTCATCGGGTTGGGTCATCTTTGGTCACCGGGTGGTCTTGTACTTCCGATTTAGCAAAAACCCATTAAATGAAAGTTGTTCGAAATCATTGATTTGCCTAGAAAAATTTCTTTTCGTGGTCGAGGAAATGTGCATGGATTTCGAGTTGTCGAGCAAAATTTGATTTTGGCCAGGTTTCATGGGGTTGGGTCATCTGATCACCGGTTAATCTTGACCGTATCTAGTCTTGGCCGAGTCGAAAAATCCCAGACGCTATAATTCTCTATAACTCGCCAAAATGAAGTCGGTTTGGCACGAATTGGACAAGGATAAAGGACCTTACAATAATAAAACCCGGTGACCGGGCCGTAATTCACCAACAACGGTGACGCAACCTCCGATAAAAACACATAACAACCTAAGCCGATGACTTGCGCTTACTAGGGCCACCAATTATACTTTGTTTTCCCATAAGACGTAAAAAATGTCCAAAGAGCAACATATACTCATTTAATATGGGCATGCATCGTGTATAGTGACTTCGACGGTGTTTGGTTGTATTCGAACCCCAATGCATGGGTGCTTTTCTAAGGAGTTCATTTTGTTGCATTTTCTTATGCTTGTTTCGGTTTCGTAAATGAAAGAATTTCTCCGTACAAGATACAAACTGCACTATTGGATCTGTAATTTACAACTACTATCGACATACCCTCAAATGCATCAATAATAAGGGATTTAGAATGCACCTTAGCCAACTAACATATAGATCGGGGTCGTTAATGGGTCATGGCGTTCTTCGTTTGATCCTTTGGCTTGCATGTATCGTTTTGTAGGATGAGGTCTTGCTTCCTCGGCCCTTTATCAAGGCAACGTGGCTCGTTTTAAGCTCATCGTTCAAGGAATCAATGCAACACGGCCAGTTTTTCAGGTCGCCATTCGATAAACAAAGACAACGTTTTCAAAATATCAAAAGGCCACATGGCTTGCTTTTAGGTCCTCGTATGGCTTGCTTTCGGGTCGTCTTTCGAGAAAACGAGGCAACATGTTCTAGAAATCAAAGAATCGTTCGAGAAATAAAAAGGCTACGAGGGTAGTTTTCAGGTCGTAGTTTGATAATTCAAGGCAACATGTTCGAGTAATCAAGGCAACAAGGCTTGTTTTCATGCCGTCGTTCAATAAAAAATCCAAGCGTTCAGGTCGTCGTTCGAGAAACACGGACAACATGTTGTAGAAATCAAAGGCGTTCCATAAATCAAGGCAACGGTGCTGGTTTTCAGTTAGTCGGTCGAAAAACCAAGGAAACATGTTTGAGGTTTCAAGGCAACAAGGCTAGTTTTCTTGTCTTCGTTCCGTAAATCAAGGAATCGGGGATAGTTTTAAGGTTGTTGTTTAAGAAAATCAAGACAACATGTTTTAAAAGTCATGGCAACGAGGGAAGATTTTAGGACACCGTTCGTCAGATCAAGGCAACACGCCAGCTTTCAGCCGTTGTCCGAAAAAGGCCGCCAACATTTTACTTAAACCGAAGCATCGTTCGTGAAATCAAGGCAACGGGGCAAATTTTAAGTCCTTCATTCGAAAAACCAAGCCATCGGGTTCGAGATATCAAGGCAACATGGCTTGCTTTTCAGGTCTTCGTTCGAAAAATCAAGGCAATGGGCATTGCTCTCCGCTCGTCATTCGAGATACCAAGACATCATGTTCTAGAAACCAAGGCCACAAGGCTAGTTTTCAGGTCATCATTCTAAAAATCAAGGCAACAACAATAAAGGCAACAGGCCTAGTTTCAAGGTCATCGTTCAATATATCTAAGCAACAAGTTCGAATAATCAAGGCAACAAGGCTAGTTTTCACGTCGTCGTTCGAGCAAACAAGGCAACATGTTGGGGTGGGCTTCGTTCACGGTTCATTGGGCTTGCCTTGTCGGTGCTCGATGGTGGCTTCGTCGCCATGGTCCCCCTATATATACATCAAGGCAATGGGGATAGCAATCAGGCTTCCGTTTGAGATATCAAGACAACATGTCCTAGAATTCAAGGCCGCAAGGCTAGTTTTCAGGTCATCGTTCTAAAAATCAAGCCAACATGTTCAAGAAATCAAGGCAACAGACACTGGTTTCCCCGAGGATGCATATTTTTTAGTATGCGCACGACGTCGGGGGAAATCAAGGCACCGTGGCTAGTTTTCCGGTCATCGTTCAAGAAATCAAGGCAGCGAGGCTAGTTTTGAGGTCATCATGGCATGTTTTCAAGGCAACGTGTTCGAGTATTCAGGGCAACGATGCAAGTTTCCAGGTCGTCGTTAGAGATAACAAGGCAACGTGTTCCAGCAATCAAGGTAACGAGGCTAGTTTCCAGGTCGTCGTTCAAGAAATAAAGGGAACGGGGCTAGTTTTCAGGACATCGTTCGACATATCAAGGCAACGTGTTGGACAAATCAAGGCAACATGGAACTAGTTAACAAGGCAACGTGTTGGGGGAGGCATCTTTCAAGGCCATCGTTCGACAAATCTAGGCAGCAGGGCTTGTCACCAGGTCATCGTTCGAAAAATTAATGCAACAAGTTCGAGTAATCAATATATACCTCAAGGCAATGTGGATAGCTCCCCAGTTCTCCAAGAGGCTAGTCTTCAGGTCATCGTTCAAAAAATCAAGGCAACAAGCTCAAGGCAATAGGGCTAGTTTCAAGGTCGTCGTTCAAAAAATCTAGGGAACAATGCTAGTCATCAGGTCATCGTTCGACAAAATTAAGGCACACGAATAATGTATGTTTCAATAAAAAAAATTTGCTTTTGGTCCGTAATTACCCGGGGACCGCAGCTTCGACACTTGTACACACACACTACCGAACTTTAACTTTCGAATTGGCAAAAACCCATTCAATGAAAGTTGCTCGAAATCATCGATTTACCTGGTAAATTTTCTTTCGTGATCGAGAAAATGTGCACGGATTTCGAGGTACCGATCAAGATGTGATTTTGAGTAACTTTCATCGGGTTGGGTCGTCATTGGTCACCGGGTGGTCTTGTACTTCCGAATTAGCAAAAACCCATTGAATGAAAGCTGCTCGGAAACCTTGATTTACACGGCAAAATTTCTTTCATGATCGAGAAAATGTGCACGGATTTCGAGTTACCGAGCAAAATGCGATTTTGGCTAACTTTCACCGCGTTGTGTCATCTTTGGTCACCGGGCGATCCTGTACTTCCGAATTACCGAAAACCCATTGAACGAAAGTTGCTTGAAATCATTGATTTACCTGGTAAGTTTTCCTTCGTGATCCATAAAATGTGCACGGATTTCGAGTTACCGAGCAAGATGTGATTTTGGCTAACTTTCATCGGGTTGGGTCATCTTTGGTCACCGGGTGGTCTTGTACTTCCGATTTAGCAAAAACCCATTAAATGAAAGTTGTTCGAAATCATTGATTTGCCTAGAAAAATTTCTTTTCGTGGTCGAGGAAATGTGCATGGATTTCGAGTTGTCGAGCAAAATTTGATTTTGGCCAGGTTTCATGGGGTTGGGTCATCTGATCACCGGTTAATCTTGACCGTATCTAGTCTTGGCCGAGTCGAAAAATCCCAGACGCTATAATTCTCTATAACTCGCCAAAATGAAGTCGGTTTGGCACGAATTGGACAAGGATAAAGGACCTTACAATAATAAAACCCGGTGACCGGGCCGTAATTCACCAACAACGGTGACGCAACCTCCGATAAAAACACATAACAACCTAAGCCGATGACTTGCGCTTACTAGGGCCACCAATTATACTTTGTTTTCTCATAAGACGTAAAAAATGTCCAAAGAGCAACATATACTCATTTAATATGGGCATGCATCGTGTATAGTGACTTCGACGGTGTTTGGTTGTATTCGAACCCGAATGCATGGGTGCTTTTCTAAGGAGTTCATTTTGTTGCATTTTCTTATGCTTGTTTCGGTTTCGTAAATGAAAGAATTTCTCCGTACAAGATACAAACTGCACTATTGGATCTGTAATTTACAACTACTATCGACATACCCTCAAATGCATCAATAATAAGGGATTTAGAATGCACCTTAGCCAACTAACATATAGATCGGGGTCGTTAATGGGTCATGGCGTTCTTCGTTTGATCCTTTGGCTTGCATGTATCGTTTTGTAGGATGAGGTCTTGCTTCCTCGGCCCTTTATCAAGGCAACGTGGCTCGTTTTAAGCTCATCGTTCAAGGAATCAATGCAACACGGCCAGTTTTTCAGGTCGCCATTCGATAAACAAAGACAACGTTTTCAAAATATCAAAAGGCCACATGGCTTGCTTTTAGGTCCTCGTATGGCTTGCTTTCGGGTCGTCTTTCGAGAAAACGAGGCAACATGTTCTAGAAATCAAAGAATCGTTCGAGAAATAAAAAGGCTACGGGGGTAGTTTTCAGGTCTTAGTTTGATAATTCAAGGCAACATGTTCGAGTAATCAAGGCAACAAGGCTTGTTTTCATGCCGTCGTTCAATAAAAAATCCAAGCGTTCAGGTCGTCGTTCGAGAAACACGGACAACATGTTGTAGAAATCAAAGGCGTTCCATAAATCAAGGCAACGGTGCTGGTTTTCAGTTAGTCGGTCGAAAAACCAAGGAAACATGTTTGAGGTTTCAAGGCAACAAGGCTAGTTTTCTTGTCTTCGTTCCGTAAATCAAGGAATCGGGGATAGTTTTAAGGTTGTTGTTTAAGAAAATCAAGACAACATGTTTTAAAAGTCATGGCAACGAGGGAAGATTTTAGGACACCGTTCGTCAGATCAAGGCAACACGCCAGCTTTCAGCCGTTGTCCGAAAAAGGCCGCCAACATTTTACTTAAACCGAAGCATCGTTCGTGAAATCAAGGCAACGGGGCAAATTTTAAGTCCTTCATTCGAAAAACCAAGCCATCGGGTTCGAGATATCAAGGCAACATGGCTTGCTTTTCAGGTCTTCGTTCGAAAAATCAAGGCAATGGGCATTGCTCTCCGCTCGTCATTCGAGATACCAAGACATCATGTTCTAGAAACCAAGGCCACAAGGCTAGTTTTCAGGTCATCATTCTAAAAATCAAGGCAACAACAATAAAGGCAACAGGCCTAGTTTCAAGGTCATCGTTCAATATATCTAAGCAACAAGTTCGAATAATCAAGGCAACAAGGCTAGTTTTCACGTCGTCGTTCGAGCAAACAAGGCAACATGTTGGGGTGGGCTTCGTTCACGGTTCATTGGGCTTGCCTTGTCGGTGCTCGATGGTGGCTTCGTCGCCATGGTCCCCCTATATATACATCAAGGCAATGGGGATAGCAATCAGGCTTCCGTTTGAGATATCAAGACAACATGTCCTAGAATTCAAGGCCGCAAGGCTAGTTTTCAGGTCATCGTTCTAAAAATCAAGCCAACATGTTCAAGAAATCAAGGCAACAGACACTGGTTTCCCCGAGGATGCATATTTTTTAGTATGCGCACGACGTCGGGGGAAATCAAGGCACCGTGGCTAGTTTTCCGGTCATCGTTCAAGAAATCAAGGCAGCGAGGCTAGTTTTGAGGTCATCATGGCATGTTTTCAAGGCAACGTGTTCGAGTATTCAGGGCAACGATGCAAGTTTCCAGGTCGTCGTTAGAGATAACAAGGCAACGTGTTCCAGCAATCAAGGTAACGAGGCTAGTTTCCAGGTCGTCGTTCAAGAAATAAAGGGAACGGGGCTAGTTTCCAGGACATCGTTCGACATATCAAGGCAACGTGTTGGACAAATCAAGGCAACATGGAACTAGTTAACAAGGCAACGTGTTGGGGGAGGCATCTTTCAAGGCCATCGTTCGACAAATCTAGGCAGCAGGGCTTGTCACCAGGTCATCGTTCGAAAAATTAATGCAACAAGTTCGAGTAATCAATATATACCTCAAGGCAATGTGGATAGCTCCCCAGTTCTCCAAGAGGCTAGTCTTCAGGTCATCGTTCAAAAAATCAAGGCAACAAGCTCAAGGCAATAGGGCTAGTTTCAAGGTCGTCGTTCAAAAAATCTAGGGAACAATGCTAGTCATCAGGTCATCGTTCGACAAAATTAAGGCACACGAATAATGTATGTTTCAATAAAAAAAATTTGCTTTTGGTCCGTAATTACCCGGGGACCGCAGCTTCGACACTTGTACACACACACTACCGAACTTTAACTTTCGAATTGGCAAAAACCCATTCAATGAAAGTTGCTCGAAATCATCGATTTACCTGGTAAATTTTCTTTCGTGATCGAGAAAATGTGCACGGATTTCGAGGTACCGATCAAGATGTGATTTTGAGTAACTTTCATCGGGTTGGGTCGTCATTGGTCACCGGGTGGTCTTGTACTTCCGAATTAGCAAAAACCCATTGAATGAAAGCTGCTCGGAAACCTTGATTTACACGGCAAAATTTCTTTCATGATCGAGAAAATGTGCACGGATTTCGAGTTACCGAGCAAAATGCGATTTTGGCTAACTTTCACCGCGTTGTGTCATCTTTGGTCACCGGGCGATCCTGTACTTCCGAATTACCGAAAACCCATTGAACGAAAGTTGCTTGAAATCATTGATTTACCTGGTAAGTTTTCCTTCGTGATCCATAAAATGTGCACGGATTTCGAGTTACCGAGCAAGATGTGATTTTGGCTAACTTTCATCGGGTTGGGTCATCTTTGGTCACCGGGTGGTCTTGTACTTCCGATTTAGCAAAAACCCATTAAATGAAAGTTGTTCGAAATCATTGATTTGCCTAGAAAAATTTCTTTTCGTGGTCGAGGAAATGTGCATGGATTTCGAGTTGTCGAGCAAAATTTGATTTTGGCCGGGTTTCATGGGGTTGGGTCATCTGATCACCGGTTAATCTTGACCGTATCTAGTCTTGGCCGAGTCGAAAAATCCCAGACGCTATAATTCTCTATAACTCGCCAAAATGAAGTCGGTTTGGCACGAATTGGACAAGGATAAAGGACCTTACAATAATAAAACCCGGTGACCGGGCCGTAATTCACCAACAACGGTGACGCAACCTCCGATAAAAACACATAACAACCTAAGCCGATGACTTGCGCTTACTAGGGCCACCAATTATACTTTGTTTTCCCATAAGACGTAAAAAATGTCCAAAGAGCAACATATACTCATTTAATATGGGCATGCATCGTGTATAGTGACTTCGACGGTGTTTGGTTGTATTCGAACCCCAATGCATGGGTGCTTTTCTAAGGAGTTCATTTTGTTGCATTTTCTTATGCTTGTTTCGGTTTCGTAAATGAAAGAATTTCTCCGTACAAGATACAAACTGCACTATTGGATCTGTAATTTACAACTACTATCGACATACCCTCAAATGCATCAATAATAAGGGATTTAGAATGCACCTTAGCCAACTAACATATAGATCGGGGTCGTTAATGGGTCATGGCGTTCTTCGTTTGATCCTTTGGCTTGCATGTATCGTTTTGTAGGATGAGGTCTTGCTTCCTCGGCCCTTTATCAAGGCAACGTGGCTCGTTTTAAGCTCATCGTTCAAGGAATCAATGCAACACGGCCAGTTTTTCAGGTCGCCATTCGATAAACAAAGACAACGTTTTCAAAATATCAAAAGGCCACATGGCTTGCTTTTAGGTCCTCGTATGGCTTGCTTTCGGGTCGTCTTTCGAGAAAACGAGGCAACATGTTCTAGAAATCAAAGAATCGTTCGAGAAATAAAAAGGCTACGGGGGTAGTTTTCAGGTCGTAGTTTGATAATTCAAGGCAACATGTTCGAGTAATCAAGGCAACAAGGCTTGTTTTCATGCCGTCGTTCAATAAAAAATCCAAGCGTTCAGGTCGTCGTTCGAGAAACACGGACAACATGTTGTAGAAATCAAAGGCGTTCCACAAATCAAGGCAACGGTGCTGGTTTTCAGTTAGTCGGTCGAAAAACCAAGGAAACATGTTTGAGGTTTCAAGGCAACAAGGCTAGTTTTCTTGTCTTCGTTCCGTAAATCAAGGAATCGGGGATAGTTTTAAGGTTGTTGTTTAAGAAAATCAAGACAACATGTTTTAAAAGTCATGGCAACGAGGGAAGATTTTAGGACACCGTTCGTCAGATCAAGGCAACACGCCAGCTTTCAGCCGTTGTCCGAAAAAGGCCGCCAACATTTTACTTAAACCGAAGCATCGTTCGTGAAATCAAGGCAACGGGGCAAATTTTAAGTCCTTCATTCGAAAAACCAAGCCATCGGGTTCGAGATATCAAGGCAACATGGCTTGCTTTTCAGGTCTTCGTTCGAAAAATCAAGGCAATGGGCATTGCTCTCCGCTCGTCATTCGAGATACCAAGACATCATGTTCTAGAAACCAAGGCCACAAGGCTAGTTTTCAGGTCATCATTCTAAAAATCAAGGCAACAACAATAAAGGCAACAGGCCTAGTTTCAAGGTCATCGTTCAATATATCTAAGCAACAAGTTCGAATAATCAAGGCAACAAGGCTAGTTTTCACGTCGTCGTTCGAGCAAACAAGGCAACATGTTGGGGTGGGCTTCGTTCACGGTTCATTGGGCTTGCCTTGTCGGTGCTCGATGGTGGCTTCGTCGCCATGGTCCCCCTATATATACATCAAGGCAATGGGGATAGCAATCAGGCTTCCGTTTGAGATATCAAGACAACATGTCCTAGAATTCAAGGCCGCAAGGCTAGTTTTCAGGTCATCGTTCTAAAAATCAAGCCAACATGTTCAAGAAATCAAGGCAACAGACACTGATTTCCCCGAGGATGCATATTTTTTAGTATGCGCACGACGTCGGGGGAAATCAAGGCACCGTGGCTAGTTTTCCGGTCATCGTTCAAGAAATCAAGGCAGCGAGGCTAGTTTTGAGGTCATCATGGCATGTTTTCAAGGCAACGTGTTCGAGTATTCAGGGCAACGATGCAAGTTTCCAGGTCGTCGTTAGAGATAACAAGGCAACGTGTTCCAGCAATCAAGGTAACGAGGCTAGTTTCCAGGTCGTCGTTCAAGAAATAAAGGGAACGGGGCTAGTTTTCAGGACATCGTTCGACATATCAAGGCAACGTGTTGGACAAATCAAGGCAACATGGAACTAGTTAACAAGGCAACGTGTTGGGGGAGGCATCTTTCAAGGCCATCGTTCGACAAATCTAGGCAGCAGGGCTTGTCACCAGGTCATCGTTCGAAAAATTAATGCAACAAGTTCGAGTAATCAATATATACCTCAAGGCAATGTGGATAGCTCCCCAGTTCTCCAAGAGGCTAGTCTTCAGGTCATCGTTCAAAAAATCAAGGCAACAAGCTCAAGGCAATAGGGCTAGTTTCAAGGTCGTCGTTCAAAAAATCTAGGGAACAATGCTAGTCATCAGGTCATCGTTCGACAAAATTAAGGCACACGAATAATGTATGTTTCAATAAAAAAAATTTGCTTTTGGTCCGTAATTACCCGGGGACCGCAGCTTCGACACTTGTACACACACACTACCGAACTTTAACTTTCGAATTGGCAAAAACCCATTCAATGAAAGTTGCTCGAAATCATCGATTTACCTGGTAAATTTTCTTTCGTGATCGAGAAAATGTGCACGGATTTCGAGGTACCGATCAAGATGTGATTTTGAGTAACTTTCATCGGGTTGGGTCGTCATTGGTCACCGGGTGGTCTTGTACTTCCGAATTAGCAAAAACCCATTGAATGAAAGCTGCTCGGAAACCTTGATTTACACGGCAAAATTTCTTTCATGATCGAGAAAATGTGCACGGATTTCGAGTTACCGAGCAAAATGCGATTTTGGCTAACTTTCACCGCGTTGTGTCATCTTTGGTCACCGGGCGATCCTGTACTTCCGAATTACCGAAAACCCATTGAACGAAAGTTGCTTGAAATCATTGATTTACCTGGTAAGTTTTCCTTCGTGATCCATAAAATGTGCACGGATTTCGAGTTACCGAGCAAGATGTGATTTTGGCTAACTTTCATCGGGTTGGGTCATCTTTGGTCACCGGGTGGTCTTGTACTTCCGATTTAGCAAAAACCCATTAAATGAAAGTTGTTCGAAATCATTGATTTGCCTAGAAAAATTTCTTTTCGTGGTCGAGGAAATGTGCATGGATTTCGAGTTGTCGAGCAAAATTTGATTTTGGCCGGGTTTCATGGGGTTGGGTCATCTGATCACCGGTTAATCTTGACCGTATCTAGTCTTGGCCGAGTCGAAAAATCCCAGACGCTATAATTCTCTATAACTCGCCAAAATGAAGTCGGTTTGGCACGAATTGGACAAGGATAAAGGACCTTACAATAATAAAACCCGGTGACCGGGCCGTAATTCACCAACAACGGTGACGCAACCTCCGATAAAAACACATAACAACCTAAGCCGATGACTTGCGCTTACTAGGGCCACCAATTATACTTTGTTTTCTCATAAGACGTAAAAAATGTCCAAAGAGCAACATATACTCATTTAATATGGGCATGCATCGTGTATAGTGACTTCGACGGTGTTTGGTTGTATTCGAACCCCAATGCATGGGTGCTTTTCTAAGGAGTTCATTTTGTTGCATTTTCTTATGCTTGTTTCGGTTTCGTAAATGAAAGAATTTCTCCGTACAAGATACAAACTGCACTATTGGATCTGTAATTTACAACTACTATCGACATACCCTCAAATGCATCAATAATAAGGGATTTAGAATGCACCTTAGCCAACTAACATATAGATCGGGGTCGTTAATGGGTCATGGCGTTCTTCGTTTGATCCTTTGGCTTGCATGTATCGTTTTGTAGGATGAGGTCTTGCTTCCTCGGCCCTTTATCAAGGCAACGTGGCTCGTTTTAAGCTCATCGTTCAAGGAATCAATGCAACACGGCCAGTTTTTCAGGTCGCCATTCGATAAACAAAGACAACGTTTTCAAAATATCAAAAGGCCACATGGCTTGCTTTTAGGTCCTCGTATGGCTTGCTTTCGGGTCGTCTTTCGAGAAAACGAGGCAACATGTTCTAGAAATCAAAGAATCGTTCGAGAAATAAAAAGGCTACGGGGGTAGTTTTTAGGTCGTAGTTTGATAATTCAAGGCAACATGTTCGAGTAATCAAGGCAACAAGGCTTGTTTTCATGCCGTCGTTCAATAAAAAATCCAAGCGTTCAGGTCGTCGTTCGAGAAACACGGACAACATGTTGTAGAAATCAAAGGCGTTCCATAAATCAAGGCAACGGTGCTGGTTTTCAGTTAGTCGGTCGAAAAACCAAGGAAACATGTTTGAGGTTTCAAGGCAACAAGGCTAGTTTTCTTGTCTTCGTTCCGTAAATCAAGGAATCGGGGATAGTTTTAAGGTTGTTGTTTAAGAAAATCAAGACAACATGTTTTAAAAGTCATGGCAACGAGGGAAGATTTTAGGACACCGTTCGTCAGATCAAGGCAACACGCCAGCTTTCAGCCGTTGTCCGAAAAAGGCCGCCAACATTTTACTTAAACCGAAGCATCGTTCGTGAAATCAAGGCAACGGGGCAAATTTTAAGTCCTTCATTCGAAAAACCAAGCCATCGGGTTCGAGATATCAAGGCAACATGGCTTGCTTTTCAGGTCTTCGTTCGAAAAATCAAGGCAATGGGCATTGCTCTCCGCTCGTCATTCGAGATACCAAGACATCATGTTCTAGAAACCAAGGCCACAAGGCTAGTTTTCAGGTCATCATTCTAAAAATCAAGGCAACAACAATAAAGGCAACAGGCCTAGTTTCAAGGTCATCGTTCAATATATCTAAGCAACAAGTTCGAATAATCAAGGCAACAAGGCTAGTTTTCACGTCGTCGTTCGAGCAAACAAGGCAACATGTTGGGGTGGGCTTCGTTCACGGTTCATTGGGCTTGCCTTGTCGGTGCTCGATGGTGGCTTCGTCGCCATGGTCCCCCTATATATACATCAAGGCAATGGGGATAGCAATCAGGCTTCCGTTTGAGATATCAAGACAACATGTCCTAGAATTCAAGGCCGCAAGGCTAGTTTTCAGGTCATCGTTCTAAAAATCAAGCCAACATGTTCAAGAAATCAAGGCAACAGACACTGGTTTCCCCGAGGATGCATATTTTTTAGTATGCGCACGACGTCGGGGGAAATCAAGGCACCGTGGCTAGTTTTCCGGTCATCGTTCAAGAAATCAAGGCAGCGAGGCTAGTTTTGAGGTCATCATGGCATGTTTTCAAGGCAACGTGTTCGAGTATTCAGGGCAACGATGCAAGTTTCCAGGTCGTCGTTAGAGATAACAAGGCAACGTGTTCCAGCAATCAAGGTAACGAGGCTAGTTTCCAGGTCGTCGTTCAAGAAATAAAGGGAACGGGGCTAGTTTCCAGGACATCGTTCGACATATCAAGGCAACGTGTTGGACAAATCAAGGCAACATGGAACTAGTTAACAAGGCAACGTGTTGGGGGAGGCATCTTTCAAGGCCATCGTTCGACAAATCTAGGCAGCAGGGCTTGTCACCAGGTCATCGTTCGAAAAATTAATGCAACAAGTTCGAGTAATCAATATATACCTCAAGGCAATGTGGATAGCTCCCCAGTTCTCCAAGAGGCTAGTCTTCAGGTCATCGTTCAAAAAATCAAGGCAACAAGCTCAAGGCAATAGGGCTAGTTTCAAGGTCGTCGTTCAAAAAATCTAGGGAACAATGCTAGTCATCAGGTCATCGTTCGACAAAATTAAGGCACACGAATAATGTATGTTTCAATAAAAAAAATTTGCTTTTGGTCCGTAATTACCCGGGGACCGCAGCTTCGACACTTGTACACACACACTACCGAACTTTAACTTTCGAATTGGCAAAAACCCATTCAATGAAAGTTGCTCGAAATCATCGATTTACCTGGTAAATTTTCTTTCGTGATCGAGAAAATGTGCACGGATTTCGAGGTACCGATCAAGATGTGATTTTGAGTAACTTTCATCGGGTTGGGTCGTCATTGGTCACCGGGTGGTCTTGTACTTCCGAATTAGCAAAAACCCATTGAATGAAAGCTGCTCGGAAACCTTGATTTACACGGCAAAATTTCTTTCATGATCGAGAAAATGTGCACGGATTTCGAGTTACCGAGCAAAATGCGATTTTGGCTAACTTTCACCGCGTTGTGTCATCTTTGGTCACCGGGCGATCCTGTACTTCCGAATTACCGAAAACCCATTGAACGAAAGTTGCTTGAAATCATTGATTTACCTGGTAAGTTTTCCTTCGTGATCCATAAAATGTGCACGGATTTCGAGTTACCGAGCAAGATGTGATTTTGGCTAACTTTCATCGGGTTGGGTCATCTTTGGTCACCGGGTGGTCTTGTACTTCCGATTTAGCAAAAACCCATTAAATGAAAGTTGTTCGAAATCATTGATTTGCCTAGAAAAATTTCTTTTCGTGGTCGAGGAAATGTGCATGGATTTCGAGTTGTCGAGCAAAATTTGATTTTGGCCGGGTTTCATGGGGTTGGGTCATCTGATCACCGGTTAATCTTGACCGTATCTAGTCTTGGCCGAGTCGAAAAATCCCAGACGCTATAATTCTCTATAACTCGCCAAAATGAAGTCGGTTTGGCACGAATTGGACAAGGATAAAGGACCTTACAATAATAAAACCCGGTGACCGGGCCGTAATTCACCAACAACGGTGACGCAACCTCCGATAAAAACACATAACAACCTAAGCCGATGACTTGCGCTTACTAGGGCCACCAATTATACTTTGTTTTCTCATAAGACGTAAAAAATGTCCAAAGAGCAACATATACTCATTTAATATGGGCATGCATCGTGTATAGTGACTTCGACGGTGTTTGGTTGTATTCGAACCCCAATGCATGGGTGCTTTTCTAAGGAGTTCATTTTGTTGCATTTTCTTATGCTTGTTTCGGTTTCGTAAATGAAAGAATTTCTCCGTACAAGATACAAACTGCACTATTGGATCTGTAATTTACAACTACTATCGACATACCCTCAAATGCATCAATAATAAGGGATTTAGAATGCACCTTAGCCAACTAACATATAGATCGGGGTCGTTAATGGGTCATGGCGTTCTTCGTTTGATCCTTTGGCTTGCATGTATCGTTTTGTAGGATGAGGTCTTGCTTCCTCGGCCCTTTATCAAGGCAACGTGGCTCGTTTTAAGCTCATCGTTCAAGGAATCAATGCAACACGGCCAGTTTTTCAGGTCGCCATTCGATAAACAAAGACAACGTTTTCAAAATATCAAAAGGCCACATGGCTTGCTTTTAGGTCCTCGTATGGCTTGCTTTCGGGTCGTCTTTCGAAAAAACGAGGCAACATGTTCTAGAAATCAAAGAATCGTTCGAGAAATAAAAAGGCTACGGGGGTAGTTTTTAGGTCGTAGTTTGATAATTCAAGGCAACATGTTCGAGTAATCAAGGCAACAAGGCTTGTTTTCATGCCGTCGTTCAATAAAAAATCCAAGCGTTCAGGTCGTCGTTCGAGAAACACGGACAACATGTTGTAGAAATCAAAGGCGTTCCATAAATCAAGGCAACGGTGCTGGTTTTCAGTTAGTCGGTCGAAAAACCAAGGAAACATGTTTGAGGTTTCAAGGCAACAAGGCTAGTTTTCTTGTCTTCGTTCCGTAAATCAAGGAATCGGGGATAGTTTTAAGGTTGTTGTTTAAGAAAATCAAGACAACATGTTTTAAAAGTCATGGCAACGAGGGAAGATTTTAGGACACCGTTCGTCAGATCAAGGCAACACGCCAGCTTTCAGCCGTTGTCCGAAAAAGGCCGCCAACATTTTACTTAAACCGAAGCATCGTTCGTGAAATCAAGGCAACGGGGCAAATTTTAAGTCCTTCATTCGAAAAACCAAGCCATCGGGTTCGAGATATCAAGGCAACATGGCTTGCTTTTCAGGTCTTCGTTCGAAAAATCAAGGCAATGGGCATTGCTCTCCGCTCGTCATTCGAGATACCAAGACATCATGTTCTAGAAACCAAGGCCACAAGGCTAGTTTTCAGGTCATCATTCTAAAAATCAAGGCAACAACAATAAAGGCAACAGGCCTAGTTTCAAGGTCATCGTTCAATATATCTAAGCAACAAGTTCGAATAATCAAGGCAACAAGGCTAGTTTTCACGTCGTCGTTCGAGCAAACAAGGCAACATGTTGGGGTGGGCTTCGTTCACGGTTCATTGGGCTTGCCTTGTCGGTGCTCGATGGTGGCTTCGTCGCCATGGTCCCCCTATATATACATCAAGGCAATGGGGATAGCAATCAGGCTTCCGTTTGAGATATCAAGACAACATGTCCTAGAATTCAAGGCCGCAAGGCTAGTTTTCAGGTCATCGTTCTAAAAATCAAGCCAACATGTTCAAGAAATCAAGGCAACAGACACTGGTTTCCCCGAGGATGCATATTTTTTAGTATGCGCACGACGTCGGGGGAAATCAAGGCACCGTGGCTAGTTTTCCGGTCATCGTTCAAGAAATCAAGGCAGCGAGGCTAGTTTTGAGGTCATCATGGCATGTTTTCAAGGCAACGTGTTCGAGTATTCAGGGCAACGATGCAAGTTTCCAGGTCGTCGTTAGAGATAACAAGGCAACGTGTTCCAGCAATCAAGGTAACGAGGCTAGTTTCCAGGTCGTCGTTCAAGAAATAAAGGGAACGGGGCTAGTTTCCAGGACATCGTTCGACATATCAAGGCAACGTGTTGGACAAATCAAGGCAACATGGAACTAGTTAACAAGGCAACGTGTTGGGGGAGGCATCTTTCAAGGCCATCGTTCGACAAATCTAGGCAGCAGGGCTTGTCACCAGGTCATCGTTCGAAAAATTAATGCAACAAGTTCGAGTAATCAATATATACCTCAAGGCAATGTGGATAGCTCCCCAGTTCTCCAAGAGGCTAGTCTTCAGGTCATCGTTCAAAAAATCAAGGCAACAAGCTCAAGGCAATAGGGCTAGTTTCAAGGTCGTCGTTCAAAAAATCTAGGGAACAATGCTAGTCATCAGGTCATCGTTCGACAAAATTAAGGCACACGAATAATGTATGTTTCAATAAAAAAAATTTGCTTTTGGTCCGTAATTACCCGGGGACCGCAGCTTCGACACTTGTACACACACACTACCGAACTTTAACTTTCGAATTGGCAAAAACCCATTCAATGAAAGTTGCTCGAAATCATCGATTTACCTGGTAAATTTTCTTTCGTGATCGAGAAAATGTGCACGGATTTCGAGGTACCGATCAAGATGTGATTTTGAGTAACTTTCATCGGGTTGGGTCGTCATTGGTCACCGGGTGGTCTTGTACTTCCGAATTAGCAAAAACCCATTGAATGAAAGCTGCTCGGAAACCTTGATTTACACGGCAAAATTTCTTTCATGATCGAGAAAATGTGCACGGATTTCGAGTTACCGAGCAAAATGCGATTTTGGCTAACTTTCACCGCGTTGTGTCATCTTTGGTCACCGGGCGATCCTGTACTTCCGAATTACCGAAAACCCATTGAACGAAAGTTGCTTGAAATCATTGATTTACCTGGTAAGTTTTCCTTCGTGATCCATAAAATGTGCACGGATTTCGAGTTACCGAGCAAGATGTGATTTTGGCTAACTTTCATCGGGTTGGGTCATCTTTGGTCACCGGGTGGTCTTGTACTTCCGATTTAGCAAAAACCCATTAAATGAAAGTTGTTCGAAATCATTGATTTGCCTAGAAAAATTTCTTTTCGTGGTCGAGGAAATGTGCATGGATTTCGAGTTGTCGAGCAAAATTTGATTTTGGCCGGGTTTCATGGGGTTGGGTCATCTGATCACCGGTTAATCTTGACCGTATCTAGTCTTGGCCGAGTCGAAAAATCCCAGACGCTATAATTCTCTATAACTCGCCAAAATGAAGTCGGTTTGGCACGAATTGGACAAGGATAAAGGACCTTACAATAATAAAACCCGGTGACCGGGCCGTAATTCACCAACAACGGTGACGCAACCTCCGATAAAAACACATAACAACCTAAGCCGATGACTTGCGCTTACTAGGGCCACCAATTATACTTTGTTTTCTCATAAGACGTAAAAAATGTCCAAAGAGCAACATATACTCATTTAATATGGGCATGCATCGTGTATAGTGACTTCGACGGTGTTTGGTTGTATTCGAACCCCAATGCATGGGTGCTTTTCTAAGGAGTTCATTTTGTTGCATTTTCTTATGCTTGTTTCGGTTTCGTAAATGAAAGAATTTCTCCGTACAAGATACAAACTGCACTATTGGATCTGTAATTTACAACTACTATCGACATACCCTCAAATGCATCAATAATAAGGGATTTAGAATGCACCTTAGCCAACTAACATATAGATCGGGGTCGTTAATGGGTCATGGCGTTCTTCGTTTGATCCTTTGGCTTGCATGTATCGTTTTGTAGGATGAGGTCTTGCTTCCTCGGCCCTTTATCAAGGCAACGTGGCTCGTTTTAAGCTCATCGTTCAAGGAATCAATGCAACACGGCCAGTTTTTCAGGTCGCCATTCGATAAACAAAGACAACGTTTTCAAAATATCAAAAGGCCACATGGCTTGCTTTTAGGTCCTCGTATGGCTTGCTTTCGGGTCGTCTTTCGAGAAAACGAGGCAACATGTTCTAGAAATCAAAGAATCGTTCGAGAAATAAAAAGGCTACGGGGGTAGTTTTTAGGTCGTAGTTTGATAATTCAAGGCAACATGTTCGAGTAATCAAGGCAACAAGGCTTGTTTTCATGCCGTCGTTCAATAAAAAATCCAAGCGTTCAGGTCGTCGTTCGAGAAACACGGACAACATGTTGTAGAAATCAAAGGCGTTCCATAAATCAAGGCAACGGTGCTGGTTTTCAGTTAGTCGGTCGAAAAACCAAGGAAACATGTTTGAGGTTTCAAGGCAACAAGGCTAGTTTTCTTGTCTTCGTTCCGTAAATCAAGGAATCGGGGATAGTTTTAAGGTTGTTGTTTAAGAAAATCAAGACAACATGTTTTAAAAGTCATGGCAACGAGGGAAGATTTTAGGACACCGTTCGTCAGATCAAGGCAACACGCCAGCTTTCAGCCGTTGTCCGAAAAAGGCCGCCAACATTTTACTTAAACCGAAGCATCGTTCGTGAAATCAAGGCAACGGGGCAAATTTTAAGTCCTTCATTCGAAAAACCAAGCCATCGGGTTCGAGATATCAAGGCAACATGGCTTGCTTTTCAGGTCTTCGTTCGAAAAATCAAGGCAATGGGCATTGCTCTCCGCTCGTCATTCGAGATACCAAGACATCATGTTCTAGAAACCAAGGCCACAAGGCTAGTTTTCAGGTCATCATTCTAAAAATCAAGGCAACAACAATAAAGGCAACAGGCCTAGTTTCAAGGTCATCGTTCAATATATCTAAGCAACAAGTTCGAATAATCAAGGCAACAAGGCTAGTTTTCACGTCGTCGTTCGAGCAAACAAGGCAACATGTTGGGGTGGGCTTCGTTCACGGTTCATTGGGCTTGCCTTGTCGGTGCTCGATGGTGGCTTCGTCGCCATGGTCCCCCTATATATACATCAAGGCAATGGGGATAGCAATCAGGCTTCCGTTTGAGATATCAAGACAACATGTCCTAGAATTCAAGGCCGCAAGGCTAGTTTTCAGGTCATCGTTCTAAAAATCAAGCCAACATGTTCAAGAAATCAAGGCAACAGACACTGGTTTCCCCGAGGATGCATATTTTTTAGTATGCGCACGACGTCGGGGGAAATCAAGGCACCGTGGCTAGTTTTCCGGTCATCGTTCAAGAAATCAAGGCAGCGAGGCTAGTTTTGAGGTCATCATGGCATGTTTTCAAGGCAACGTGTTCGAGTATTCAGGGCAACGATGCAAGTTTCCAGGTCGTCGTTAGAGATAACAAGGCAACGTGTTCCAGCAATCAAGGTAACGAGGCTAGTTTCCAGGTCGTCGTTCAAGAAATAAAGGGAACGGGGCTAGTTTCCAGGACATCGTTCGACATATCAAGGCAACGTGTTGGACAAATCAAGGCAACATGGAACTAGTTAACAAGGCAACGTGTTGGGGGAGGCATCTTTCAAGGCCATCGTTCGACAAATCTAGGCAGCAGGGCTTGTCACCAGGTCATCGTTCGAAAAATTAATGCAACAAGTTCGAGTAATCAATATATACCTCAAGGCAATGTGGATAGCTCCCCAGTTCTCCAAGAGGCTAGTCTTCAGGTCATCGTTCAAAAAATCAAGGCAACAAGCTCAAGGCAATAGGGCTAGTTTCAAGGTCGTCGTTCAAAAAATCTAGGGAACAATGCTAGTCATCAGGTCATCGTTCGACAAAATTAAGGCACACGAATAATGTATGTTTCAATAAAAAAAATTTGCTTTTGGTCCGTAATTACCCGGGGACCGCAGCTTCGACACTTGTACACACACACTACCGAACTTTAACTTTCGAATTGGCAAAAACCCATTCAATGAAAGTTGCTCGAAATCATCGATTTACCTGGTAAATTTTCTTTCGTGATCGAGAAAATGTGCACGGATTTCGAGGTACCGATCAAGATGTGATTTTGAGTAACTTTCATCGGGTTGGGTCGTCATTGGTCACCGGGTGGTCTTGTACTTCCGAATTAGCAAAAACCCATTGAATGAAAGCTGCTCGGAAACCTTGATTTACACGGCAAAATTTCTTTCATGATCGAGAAAATGTGCACGGATTTCGAGTTACCGAGCAAAATGCGATTTTGGCTAACTTTCACCGCGTTGTGTCATCTTTGGTCACCGGGCGATCCTGTACTTCCGAATTACCGAAAACCCATTGAACGAAAGTTGCTTGAAATCATTGATTTACCTGGTAAGTTTTCCTTCGTGATCCATAAAATGTGCACGGATTTCGAGTTACCGAGCAAGATGTGATTTTGGCTAACTTTCATCGGGTTGGGTCATCTTTGGTCACCGGGTGGTCTTGTACTTCCGATTTAGCAAAAACCCATTAAATGAAAGTTGTTCGAAATCATTGATTTGCCTAGAAAAATTTCTTTTCGTGGTCGAGGAAATGTGCATGGATTTCGAGTTGTCGAGCAAAATTTGATTTTGGCCAGGTTTCATGGGGTTGGGTCATCAGATCACCGGTTAATCTTGACCGTATCTAGTCTTGGCCGAGTCGAAAAATCCCAGACGCTATAATTCTCTATAACTCGCCAAAATGAAGTCGGTTTGGCACGAATTGGACAAGGATAAAGGACCTTACAATAATAAAACCCGGTGACCGGGCCGTAATTCACCAACAACGGTGACGCAACCTCCGATAAAAACACATAACAACCTAAGCCGATGACTTGCGCTTACTAGGGCCACCAATTATACTTTGTTTTCTCATAAGACGTAAAAAATGTCCAAAGAGCAACATATACTCATTTAATATGGGCATGCATCGTGTATAGTGACTTCGACGGTGTTTGGTTGTATTCGAACCCCAATGCATGGGTGCTTTTCTAAGGAGTTCATTTTGTTGCATTTTCTTATGCTTGTTTCGGTTTCGTAAATGAAAGAATTTCTCCGTACAAGATACAAACTGCACTATTGGATCTGTAATTTACAACTACTATCGACATACCCTCAAATGCATCAATAATAAGGGATTTAGAATGCACCTTAGCCAACTAACATATAGATCGGGGTCGTTAATGGGTCATGGCGTTCTTCGTTTGATCCTTTGGCTTGCATGTATCGTTTTGTAGGATGAGGTCTTGCTTCCTCGGCCCTTTATCAAGGCAACGTGGCTCGTTTTAAGCTCATCGTTCAAGGAATCAATGCAACACGGCCAGTTTTTCAGGTCGCCATTCGATAAACAAAGACAACGTTTTCAAAATATCAAAAGGCCACATGGCTTGCTTTTAGGTCCTCGTATGGCTTGCTTTCGGGTCGTCTTTCGAGAAAACGAGGCAACATGTTCTAGAAATCAAAGAATCGTTCGAGAAATAAAAAGGCTACGGGGGTAGTTTTCAGGTCGTAGTTTGATAATTCAAGGCAACATGTTCGAGTAATCAAGGCAACAAGGCTTGTTTTCATGCCGTCGTTCAATAAAAAATCCAAGCGTTCAGGTCGTCGTTCGAGAAACACGGACAACATGTTGTAGAAATCAAAGGCGTTCCATAAATCAAGGCAACGGTGCTGGTTTTCAGTTAGTCGGTCGAAAAACCAAGGAAACATGTTTGAGGTTTCAAGGCAACAAGGCTAGTTTTCTTGTCTTCGTTCCGTAAATCAAGGAATCGGGGATAGTTTTAAGGTTGTTGTTTAAGAAAATCAAGACAACATGTTTTAAAAGTCATGGCAACGAGGGAAGATTTTAGGACACCGTTCGTCAGATCAAGGCAACACGCCAGCTTTCAGCCGTTGTCCGAAAAAGGCCGCCAACATTTTACTTAAACCGAAGCATCGTTCGTGAAATCAAGGCAACGGGGCAAATTTTAAGTCCTTCATTCGAAAAACCAAGCCATCGGGTTCGAGATATCAAGGCAACATGGCTTGCTTTTCAGGTCTTCGTTCGAAAAATCAAGGCAATGGGCATTGCTCTCCGCTCGTCATTCGAGATACCAAGACATCATGTTCTAGAAACCAAGGCCACAAGGCTAGTTTTCAGGTCATCATTCTAAAAATCAAGGCAACAACAATAAAGGCAACAGGCCTAGTTTCAAGGTCATCGTTCAATATATCTAAGCAACAAGTTCGAATAATCAAGGCAACAAGGCTAGTTTTCACGTCGTCGTTCGAGCAAACAAGGCAACATGTTGGGGTGGGCTTCGTTCACGGTTCATTGGGCTTGCCTTGTCGGTGCTCGATGGTGGCTTCGTCGCCATGGTCCCCCTATATATACATCAAGGCAATGGGGATAGCAATCAGGCTTCCGTTTGAGATATCAAGACAACATGTCCTAGAATTCAAGGCCGCAAGGCTAGTTTTCAGGTCATCGTTCTAAAAATCAAGCCAACATGTTCAAGAAATCAAGGCAACAGACACTGGTTTCCCCGAGGATGCATATTTTTTAGTATGCGCACGACGTCGGGGGAAATCAAGGCACCGTGGCTAGTTTTCCGGTCATCGTTCAAGAAATCAAGGCAGCGAGGCTAGTTTTGAGGTCATCATGGCATGTTTTCAAGGCAACGTGTTCGAGTATTCAGGGCAACGATGCAAGTTTCCAGGTCGTCGTTAGAGATAACAAGGCAACGTGTTCCAGCAATCAAGGTAACGAGGCTAGTTTCCAGGTCGTCGTTCAAGAAATAAAGGGAACGGGGCTAGTTTTCAGGACATCGTTCGACATATCAAGGCAACGTGTTGGACAAATCAAGGCAACATGGAACTAGTTAACAAGGCAACGTGTTGGGGGAGGCATCTTTCAAGGCCATCGTTCGACAAATCTAGGCAGCCGGGCTTGTCACCAGGTCATCGTTCGAAAAATTAATGCAACAAGTTCGAGTAATCAATATATACCTCAAGGCAATGTGGATAGCTCCCCAGTTCTCCAAGAGGCTAGTCTTCAGGTCATCGTTCAAAAAATCAAGGCAACAAGCTCAAGGCAATAGGGCTAGTTTCAAGGTCGTCGTTCAAAAAATCTAGGGAACAATGCTAGTCATCAGGTCATCGTTCGACAAAATTAAGGCACACGAATAATGTATGTTTCAATAAAAAAAATTTGCTTTTGGTCCGTAATTACCCGGGGACCGCAGCTTCGACACTTGTACACACACACTACCGAACTTTAACTTTCGAATTGGCAAAAACCCATTCAATGAAAGTTGCTCGAAATCATCGATTTAAATCATCGATTTACCTGGTAAATTTTCTTTCGTGATCGAGAAAATGTGCACGGATTTCGAGGTACCGATCAAGATGTGATTTTGGGTAACTTTCATCGGGTTGGGTCGTCATTGGTCACCGGGTGGTCTTGTACTTCCGAATTAGCAAAAACCCATTGAATGAAAGCTGCTCGGAAACCTTGATTTACACGGCAAAATTTCTTTCATGATCGAGAAAATGTGCACGGATTTCGAGTTACCGAGCAAAATGCGATTTTGGCTAACTTTCACCGCGTTGTGTCATCTTTGGTCACCGGGCGATCCTGTACTTCCGAATTACCGAAAACCCATTGAACGAAAGTTGCTTGAAATCATTGATTTACCTGGTAAGTTTTCCTTCGTGATCCATAAAATGTGCACGGATTTCGAGTTACCGAGCAAGATGTGATTTTGGCTAACTTTCATCGGGTTGGGTCATCTTTGGTCACCGCGTGGTCTTGTACTTCCGATTTAGCAAAAACCCATTAAATGAAAGTTGTTCGAAATCATTGATTTGCCTAGAAAAATTTCTTTTCGTGGTCGAGGAAATGTGCATGGATTTCGAGTTGTCGAGCAAAATTTGATTTTGGCCAGGTTTCATGGGGTTGGGTCATCTGATCACCGGTTAATCTTGACCGTATCTAGTCTTGGCCGAGTCGAAAAATCCCAGACGCTATAATTCTCTATAACTTGCCAAAATGAAGTCGGTTTGGTACGAATTGGACAAGGATAAAGGACCTTACAATAATAAAACCCGGTGACCGGGCCGTAATTCACCAACAACGGTGACGCAACCTCCGATAAAAACACATAACAACCTAAGCCGATGACTTGCGCTTACTAGGGCCACCAATTATACTTTGTTTTCTCATAAGACGTAAAAAATGTCCAAAGAGCAACATATACTCATTTAATATGGGCATGCATCGTGTATAGTGACTTCGACGGTGTTTGGTTGTATTCGAACCCGAATGCATGGGTGCTTTTCTAAGGAGTTCATTTTGTTGCATTTTCTTATGCTTGTTTCGGTTTCGTAAATGAAAGAATTTCTCCGTACAAGATACAAACTGCACTATTGGATCTGTAATTTACAACTACTATCGACATACCCTCAAATGCATCAATAATAAGGGATTTAGAATGCACCTTAGCCAACTAACATATAGATCGGGGTCGTTAATGGGTCATGGCGTTCTTCGTTTGATCCTTTGGCTTGCATGTATCGTTTTGTAGGATGAGGTCTTGCTTCCTCGGCCCTTTATCAAGGCAACGTGGCTCGTTTTAAGCTCATCGTTCAAGGAATCAATGCAACACGGCCAGTTTTTCAGGTCGCCATTCGATAAACAAAGACAACGTTTTCAAAATATCAAAAGGCCACATGGCTTGCTTTTAGGTCCTCGTATGGCTTGCTTTCGGGTCGTCTTTCGAGAAAACGAGGCAACATGTTCTAGAAATCAAAGAATCGTTCGAGAAATAAAAAGGCTACGGGGGTAGTTTTCAGGTCTTAGTTTGATAATTCAAGGCAACATGTTCGAGTAATCAAGGCAACAAGGCTTGTTTTCATGCCGTCGTTCAATAAAAAATCCAAGCGTTCAGGTCGTCGTTCGAGAAACACGGACAACATGTTGTAGAAATCAAAGGCGTTCCATAAATCAAGGCAACGGTGCTGGTTTTCAGTTAGTCGGTCGAAAAACCAAGGAAACATGTTTGAGGTTTCAAGGCAACAAGGCTAGTTTTCTTGTCTTCGTTCCGTAAATCAAGGAATCGGGGATAGTTTTAAGGTTGTTGTTTAAGAAAATCAAGACAACATGTTTTAAAAGTCATGGCAACGAGGGAAGATTTTAGGACACCGTTCGTCAGATCAAGGCAACACGCCAGCTTTCAGCCGTTGTCCGAAAAAGGCCGCCAACATTTTACTTAAACCGAAGCATCGTTCGTGAAATCAAGGCAACGGGGCAAATTTTAAGTCCTTCATTCGAAAAACCAAGCCATCGGGTTCGAGATATCAAGGCAACATGGCTTGCTTTTCAGGTCTTCGTTCGAAAAATCAAGGCAATGGGCATTGCTCTCCGCTCGTCATTCGAGATACCAAGACATCATGTTCTAGAAACCAAGGCCACAAGGCTAGTTTTCAGGTCATCATTCTAAAAATCAAGGCAACAACAATAAAGGCAACAGGCCTAGTTTCAAGGTCATCGTTCAATATATCTAAGCAACAAGTTCGAATAATCAAGGCAACAAGGCTAGTTTTCACGTCGTCGTTCGAGCAAACAAGGCAACATGTTGGGGTGGGCTTCGTTCACGGTTCATTGGGCTTGCCTTGTCGGTGCTCGATGGTGGCTTCGTCGCCATGGTCCCCCTATATATACATCAAGGCAATGGGGATAGCAATCAGGCTTCCGTTTGAGATATCAAGACAACATGTCCTAGAATTCAAGGCCGCAAGGCTAGTTTTCAGGTCATCGTTCTAAAAATCAAGCCAACATGTTCAAGAAATCAAGGCAACAGACACTGGTTTCCCCGAGGATGCATATTTTTTAGTATGCGCACGACGTCGGGGGAAATCAAGGCACCGTGGCTAGTTTTCCGGTCATCGTTCAAGAAATCAAGGCAGCGAGGCTAGTTTTGAGGTCATCATGGCATGTTTTCAAGGCAACGTGTTCGAGTATTCAGGGCAACGATGCAAGTTTCCAGGTCGTCGTTAGAGATAACAAGGCAACGTGTTCCAGCAATCAAGGTAACGAGGCTAGTTTCCAGGTCGTCGTTCAAGAAATAAAGGGAACGGGGCTAGTTTTCAGGACATCGTTCGACATATCAAGGCAACGTGTTGGACAAATCAAGGCAACATGGAACTAGTTAACAAGGCAACGTGTTGGGGGAGGCATCTTTCAAGGCCATCGTTCGACAAATCTAGGCAGCAGGGCTTGTCACCAGGTCATCGTTCGAAAAATTAATGCAACAAGTTCGAGTAATCAATATATACCTCAAGGCAATGTGGATAGCTCCCCAGTTCTCCAAGAGGCTAGTCTTCAGGTCATCGTTCAAAAAATCAAGGCAACAAGCTCAAGGCAATAGGGCTAGTTTCAAGGTCGTCGTTCAAAAAATCTAGGGAACAATGCTAGTCATCAGGTCATCGTTCGACAAAATTAAGGCACACGAATAATGTATGTTTCAATAAAAAAAATTTGCTTTTGGTCCGTAATTACCCGGGGACCGCAGCTTCGACACTTGTACACACACACTACCGAACTTTAACTTTCGAATTGGCAAAAACCCATTCAATGAAAGTTGCTCGAAATCATCGATTTAAATCATCGATTTACCTGGTAAATTTTCTTTCGTGATCGAGAAAATGTGCACGGATTTCGAGGTACCGATCAAGATGTGATTTTGGGTAACTTTCATCGGGTTGGGTCGTCATTGGTCACCGGGTGGTCTTGTACTTCCGAATTAGCAAAAACCCATTGAATGAAAGCTGCTCGGAAACCTTGATTTACACGGCAAAATTTCTTTCATGATCGAGAAAATGTGCACGGATTTCGAGTTACCGAGCAAAATGCGATTTTGGCTAACTTTCACCGCGTTGTGTCATCTTTGGTCACCGGGCGATCCTGTACTTCCGAATTACCGAAAACCCATTGAACGAAAGTTGCTTGAAATCATTGATTTACCTGGTAAGTTTTCCTTCGTGATCCATAAAATGTGCACGGATTTCGAGTTACCGAGCAAGATGTGATTTTGGCTAACTTTCATCGGGTTGGGTCATCTTTGGTCACCGCGTGGTCTTGTACTTCCGATTTAGCAAAAACCCATTAAATGAAAGTTGTTCGAAATCATTGATTTGCCTAGAAAAATTTCTTTTCGTGGTCGAGGAAATGTGCATGGATTTCGAGTTGTCGAGCAAAATTTGATTTTGGCCAGGTTTCATGGGGTTGGGTCATCTGATCACCGGTTAATCTTGACCGTATCTAGTCTTGGCCGAGTCGAAAAATCCCAGACGCTATAATTCTCTATAACTCGCCAAAATGAAGTCGGTTTGGCACGAATTGGACAAGGATAAAGGACCTTACAATAATAAAACCCGGTGACCGGGCCGTAATTCACCAACAACGGTGACGCAACCTCCGATAAAAACACATAACAACCTAAGCCGATGACTTGCGCTTACTAGGGCCACCAATTATACTTTGTTTTCTCATAAGACGTAAAAAATGTCCAAAGAGCAACATGTACTCATTTAATATGGGCATGCATCGTGTATAGTGACTTCGACGGTGTTTGGTTGTATTCGAACCCGAATGCATGGGTGCTTTTCTAAGGAGTTCATTTTGTTGCATTTTCTTATGCTTGTTTCGGTTTCGTAAATGAAAGAATTTCTCCGTACAAGATACAAACTGCACTATTGGATCTGTAATTTACAACTACTATCGACATACCCTCAAATGCATCAATAATAAGGGATTTAGAATGCACCTTAGCCAACTAACATATAGATCGGGGTCGTTAATGGGTCATGGCGTTCTTCGTTTGATCCTTTGGCTTGCATGTATCGTTTTGTAGGATGAGGTCTTGCTTCCTCGGCCCTTTATCAAGGCAACGTGGCTCGTTTTAAGCTCATCGTTCAAGGAATCAATGCAACACGGCCAGTTTTTCAGGTCGCCATTCGATAAACAAAGACAACGTTTTCAAAATATCAAAAGGCCACATGGCTTGCTTTTAGGTCCTCGTATGGCTTGCTTTCGGGTCGTCTTTCGAGAAAACGAGGCAACATGTTCTAGAAATCAAAGAATCGTTCGAGAAATAAAAAGGCTACGGGGGTAGTTTTCAGGTCGTAGTTTTATAATTCAAGGCAACATGTTCGAGTAATCAAGGCAACAAGGCTTGTTTTCAGGCCGTCGTTCAATAAAAAATCCAAGCGTTCAGGTCGTCGTTCGAGAAACACGGACAACATGTTGTAGAAATCAAAGGCGTTCCATAAATCAAGGCAACGGTGCTGGTTTTCAGTTAGTCGGTCGAAAAACCAAGGAAACATGTTTGAGGTTTCAAGGCAACAAGGCTAGTTTTCTTGTCTTCGTTCCGTAAATCAAGGAATCGGGGATAGTTTTAAGGTTGTTGTTTAAGAAAATCAAGACAACATGTTTTAAAAGTCATGGAAACGAGGGAAGATTTTAGGACACCGTTCGTCAGATCAAGGCAACACGCCAGCTTTCAGCCGTCGTCCGAAAAAGGCCGCCAACATTTTACTTAAACCGAAGCATCGTTCGTGAAATCAAGGCAACGGGGCAAATTTTAAGTCCTTCATTCGAAAAACCAAGCCATCGGGTTCGAGATATCAAGGCAACATGGCTTGCTTTTCAGGTCTTCGTTCGAAAAATCAAGGCAATGGGCATTGCTCTCCGCTCGTCATTCGAGATACCAAGACATCATGTTCTAGAAACCAAGGCCACAAGGCTAGTTTTCAGGTCATCATTCTAAAAATCAAGGCAACAACAATAAAGGCAACAGGCCTAGTTTCAAGGTCATCGTTCAATATATCTAAGCAACAAGTTCGAATAATCAAGGCAACAAGGCTAGTTTTCACGTCGTCGTTCGAGCAAACAAGGCAACATGTTGGGGTGGGCTTCGTTCACGGTTCATTGGGCTTGCCTTGTCGGTGCTCGATGGTGGCTTCGTCGCCATGGTCCCCCTATATATACATCAAGGCAATGGGGATAGCAATCAGGCTTCCGTTTGAGATATCAAGACAACATGTCCTAGAATTCAAGGCCGCAAGGCTAGTTTTCAGGTCATCGTTCTAAAAATCAAGCCAACATGTTCAAGAAATCAAGGCAACAGACACTGGTTTCCCCGAGGATGCATATTTTTTAGTATGCGCACGACGTCGGGGGAAATCAAGGCACCGTGGCTAGTTTTCCGGTCATCGTTCAAGAAATCAAGGCAGCGAGGCTAGTTTTGAGGTCATCATGGCATGTTTTCAAGGCAACGTGTTCGAGTATTCAGGGCAACGATGCAAGTTTCCAGGTCGTCGTTAGAGATAACAAGGCAACGTGTTCCAGCAATCAAGGTAACGAGGCTAGTTTCCAGGTCGTCGTTCAAGAAATAAAGGGAACGGGGCTAGTTTTCAGGACATCGTTCGACATATCAAGGCAACGTGTTGGACAAATCAAGGCAACATGGAACTAGTTAACAAGGCAACGTGTTGGGGGAGGCATCTTTCAAGGCCATCGTTCGACAAATCTAGGCAGCAGGGCTTGTCACCAGGTCATCGTTCGAAAAATTAATGCAACAAGTTCGAGTAATCAATATATACCTCAAGGCAATGTGGATAGCTCCCCAGTTCTCCAAGAGGCTAGTCTTCAGGTCATCGTTCAAAAAATCAAGGCAACAAGCTCAAGGCAATAGGGCTAGTTTCAAGGTCGTCGTTCAAAAAATCTAGGGAACAATGCTAGTCATCAGGTCATCGTTCGACAAAATTAAGGCACACGAATAATGTATGTTTCAATAAAAAAAATTTGCTTTTGGTCCGTAATTACCCGGGGACCGCAGCTTCGACACTTGTACACACACACTACCGAACTTTAACTTTCGAATTGGCAAAAACCCATTCAATGAAAGTTGCTCGAAATCATCGATTTAAATCATCGATTTACCTGGTAAATTTTCTTTCGTGATCGAGAAAATGTGCACGGATTTCGAGGTACCGATCAAGATGTGATTTTGGGTAACTTTCATCGGGTTGGGTCGTCATTGGTCACCGGGTGGTCTTGTACTTCCGAATTAGCAAAAACCCATTGAATGAAAGCTGCTCGGAAACCTTGATTTACACGGCAAAATTTCTTTCATGATCGAGAAAATGTGCACGGATTTCGAGTTACCGAGCAAAATGCGATTTTGGCTAACTTTCACCGCGTTGTGTCATCTTTGGTCACCGGGCGATCCTGTACTTCCGAATTACCGAAAACCCATTGAACGAAAGTTGCTTGAAATCATTGATTTACCTGGTAAGTTTTCCTTCGTGATCCATAAAATGTGCACGGATTTCGAGTTACCGAGCAAGATGTGATTTTGGCTAACTTTCATCGGGTTGGGTCATCTTTGGTCACCGCGTGGTCTTGTACTTCCGATTTAGCAAAAACCCATTAAATGAAAGTTGTTCGAAATCATTGATTTGCCTAGAAAAATTTCTTTTCGTGGTCGAGGAAATGTGCATGGATTTCGAGTTGTCGAGCAAAATTTGATTTTGGCCAGGTTTCATGGGGTTGGGTCATCTGATCACCGGTTAATCTTGACCGTATCTAGTCTTGGCCGAGTCGAAAAATCCCAGACGCTATAATTCTCTATAACTCGCCAAAATGAAGTCGGTTTGGCACGAATTGGACAAGGATAAAGGACCTTACAATAATAAAACCCGGTGACCGGGCCGTAATTCACCAACAACGGTGACGCAACCTCCGATAAAAACACATAACAACCGAAGCCGATGACTTGCGCTTACTAGGGCCACCAATTATACTTTGTTTTCTCATAAGACGTCAAAAATGTCCAAAGAGCAACATATACTCATTTAATATGGGCATGCATCGTGTATAGTGACTTCGACGGTGTTTGGTTGTATTCGAACCCCAATGCATGGGTGCTTTTCTAAGGAGTTCATTTTGTTGCATTTTCTTATGCTTGTTTCGGTTTCGTAAATGAAAGAATTTCTCCGTACAAGATACAAACTGCACTATTGGATCTGTAATTTACAACTACTATCGACATACCCTCAAATGCATCAATAATAAGGGATTTAGAATGCACCTTAGCCAACTAACATATAGATCGGGGTCGTTAATGGGTCATGGCGTTCTTCGTTTGATCCTTTGGCTTGCATGTATCGTTTTGTAGGATGAGGTCTTGCTTCCTCGGCCCTTTATCAAGGCAACGTGGCTCGTTTTAAGCTCATCGTTCAAGGAATCAATGCAACACGGCCAGTTTTTCAGGTCGCCATTCGATAAACAAAGACAACGTTTTCAAAATATCAAAAGGCCACATGGCTTGCTTTTAGGTCCTCGTATGGCTTGCTTTCGGGTCGTCTTTCGAGAAAACGAGGCAACATGTTCTAGAAATCAAAGAATCGTTCGAGAAATAAAAAGGCTACGGGGGTAGTTTTCAGGTCGTAGTTTTATAATTCAAGGCAACATGTTCGAGTAATCAAGGCAACAAGGCTTGTTTTCAGGCCGTCGTTCAATAAAAAATCCAAGCGTTCAGGTCGTCGTTCGAGAAACACGGACAACATGTTGTAGAAATCAAAGGCGTTCCATAAATCAAGGCAACGGTGCTGGTTTTCAGTTAGTCGGTCGAAAAACCAAGGAAACATGTTTGAGGTTTCAAGGCAACAAGGCTAGTTTTCTTGTCTTCGTTCCGTAAATCAAGGAATCGGGGATAGTTTTAAGGTTGTTGTTTAAGAAAATCAAGACAACATGTTTTAAAAGTCATGGAAACGAGGGAAGATTTTAGGACACCGTTCGTCAGATCAAGGCAACACGCCAGCTTTCAGCCGTCGTCCGAAAAAGGCCGCCAACATTTTACTTAAACCGAAGCATCGTTCGTGAAATCAAGGCAACGGGGCAAATTTTAAGTCCTTCATTCGAAAAACCAAGCCATCGGGTTCGAGATATCAAGGCAACATGGCTTGCTTTTCAGGTCTTCGTTCGAAAAATCAAGGCAATGGGCATTGCTCTCCGCTCGTCATTCGAGATACCAAGACATCATGTTCTAGAAACCAAGGCCACAAGGCTAGTTTTCAGGTCATCATTCTAAAAATCAAGGCAACAACAATAAAGGCAACAGGCCTAGTTTCAAGGTCATCGTTCAATATATCTAAGCAACAAGTTCGAATAATCAAGGCAACAAGGCTAGTTTTCACGTCGTCGTTCGAGCAAACAAGGCAACATGTTGGGGTGGGCTTCGTTCACGGTTCATTGGGCTTGCCTTGTCGGTGCTCGATGGTGGCTTCGTCGCCATGGTCCCCCTATATATACATCAAGGCAATGGGGATAGCAATCAGGCTTCCGTTTGAGATATCAAGACAACATGTCCTAGAATTCAAGGCCGCAAGGCTAGTTTTCAGGTCATCGTTCTAAAAATCAAGCCAACATGTTCAAGAAATCAAGGCAACAGACACTGGTTTCCCCGAGGATGCATATTTTTTAGTATGCGCACGACGTCGGGGGAAATCAAGGCACCGTGGCTAGTTTTCCGGTCATCGTTCAAGAAATCAAGGCAGCGAGGCTAGTTTTGAGGTCATCATGGCATGTTTTCAAGGCAACGTGTTCGAGTATTCAGGGCAACGATGCAAGTTTCCAGGTCGTCGTTAGAGATAACAAGGCAACGTGTTCCAGCAATCAAGGTAACGAGGCTAGTTTCCAGGTCGTCGTTCAAGAAATAAAGGGAACGGGGCTAGTTTTCAGGACATCGTTCGACATATCAAGGCAACGTGTTGGACAAATCAAGGCAACATGGAACTAGTTAACAAGGCAACGTGTTGGGGGAGGCATCTTTCAAGGCCATCGTTCGACAAATCTAGGCAGCAGGGCTTGTCACCAGGTCATCGTTCGAAAAATTAATGCAACAAGTTCGAGTAATCAATATATACCTCAAGGCAATGTGGATAGCTCCCCAGTTCTCCAAGAGGCTAGTCTTCAGGTCATCGTTCAAAAAATCAAGGCAACAAGCTCAAGGCAATAGGGCTAGTTTCAAGGTCGTCGTTCAAAAAATCTAGGGAACAATGCTAGTCATCAGGTCATCGTTCGACAAAATTAAGGCACACGAATAATGTATGTTTCAATAAAAAAAATTTGCTTTTGGTCCGTAATTACCCGGGGACCGCAGCTTCGACACTTGTACACACACACTACCGAACTTTAACTTTCGAATTGGCAAAAACCCATTCAATGAAAGTTGCTCGAAATCATCGATTTAAATCATCGATTTACCTGGTAAATTTTCTTTCGTGATCGAGAAAATGTGCACGGATTTCGAGGTACCGATCAAGATGTGATTTTGGGTAACTTTCATCGGGTTGGGTCGTCATTGGTCACCGGGTGGTCTTGTACTTCCGAATTAGCAAAAACCCATTGAATGAAAGCTGCTCGGAAACCTTGATTTACACGGCAAAATTTCTTTCATGATCGAGAAAATGTGCACGGATTTCGAGTTACCGAGCAAAATGCGATTTTGGCTAACTTTCACCGCGTTGTGTCATCTTTGGTCACCGGGCGATCCTGTACTTCCGAATTACCGAAAACCCATTGAACGAAAGTTGCTTGAAATCATTGATTTACCTGGTAAGTTTTCCTTCGTGATCCATAAAATGTGCACGGATTTCGAGTTACCGAGCAAGATGTGATTTTGGCTAACTTTCATCGGGTTGGGTCATCTTTGGTCACCGCGTGGTCTTGTACTTCCGATTTAGCAAAAACCCATTAAATGAAAGTTGTTCGAAATCATTGATTTGCCTAGAAAAATTTCTTTTCGTGGTCGAGGAAATGTGCATGGATTTCGAGTTGTCGAGCAAAATTTGATTTTGGCCAGGTTTCATGGGGTTGGGTCATCTGATCACCGGTTAATCTTGACCGTATCTAGTCTTGGCCGAGTCGAAAAATCCCAGACGCTATAATTCTCTATAACTCGCCAAAATGAAGTCGGTTTGGCACGAATTGGACAAGGATAAAGGACCTTACAATAATAAAACCCGGTGACCGGGCCGTAATTCACCAACAACGGTGACGCAACCTCCGATAAAAACACATAACAACCGAAGCCGATGACTTGCGCTTACTAGGGCCACCAATTATACTTTGTTTTCTCATAAGACGTCAAAAATGTCCAAAGAGCAACATATACTCATTTAATATGGGCATGCATCGTGTATAGTGACTTCGACGGTGTTTGGTTGTATTCGAACCCCAATGCATGGGTGCTTTTCTAAGGAGTTCATTTTGTTGCATTTTCTTATGCTTGTTTCGGTTTCGTAAATGAAAGAATTTCTCCGTACAAGATACAAACTGCACTATTGGATCTGTAATTTACAACTACTATCGACATACCCTCAAATGCATCAATAATAAGGGATTTAGAATGCACCTTAGCCAACTAACATATAGATCGGGGTCGTTAATGGGTCATGGCGTTCTTCGTTTGATCCTTTGGCTTGCATGTATCGTTTTGTAGGATGAGGTCTTGCTTCCTCGGCCCTTTATCAAGGCAACGTGGCTCGTTTTAAGCTCATCGTTCAAGGAATCAATGCAACACGGCCAGTTTTTCAGGTCGCCATTCGATAAACAAAGACAACGTTTTCAAAATATCAAAAGGCCACATGGCTTGCTTTTAGGTCCTCGTATGGCTTGCTTTCGGGTCGTCTTTCGAGAAAACGAGGCAACATGTTCTAGAAATCAAAGAATCGTTCGAGAAATAAAAAGGCTACGGGGGTAGTTTTCAGGTCGTAGTTTGATAATTCAAGGCAACATGTTCGAGTAATCAAGGCAACAAGGCTTGTTTTCAGGCCGTCGTTTAATAAAAAATCCAAGCGTTCAGGTCGTCGTTCGAGAAACACGGACAACATGTTGTAGAAATCAAAGGCGTTCCATAAATCAAGGCAACGGTGCTGGTTTTCAGTTAGTCGGTCGAAAAACCAAGGAAACATGTTTGAGGTTTCAAGGCAACAAGGCTAGTTTTCTTGTCTTCGTTCCGTAAATCAAGGAATCGGGGATAGTTTTAAGGTTGTTGTTTAAGAAAATCAAGACAACATGTTTTAAAAGTCATGGAAACGAGGGAAGATTTTAGGACACCGTTCGTCAGATCAAGGCAACACGCCAGCTTTCAGCCGTCGTCCGAAAAAGGCCGCCAACATTTTACTTAAACCGAAGCATCGTTCGTGAAATCAAGGCAACGGGGCAAATTTTAAGTCCTTCATTCGAAAAACCAAGCCATCGGGTTCGAGATATCAAGGCAACATGGCTTGCTTTTCAGGTCTTCGTTCGAAAAATCAAGGCAATGGGCATTGCTCTCCGCTCGTCATTCGAGATACCAAGACATCATGTTCTAGAAACCAAGGCCACAAGGCTAGTTTTCAGGTCATCATTCTAAAAATCAAGGCAACAACAATAAAGGCAACAGGCCTAGTTTCAAGGTCATCGTTCAATATATCTAAGCAACAAGTTCGAATAATCAAGGCAACAAGGCTAGTTTTCACGTCGTCGTTCGAGCAAACAAGGCAACATGTTGGGGTGGGCTTCGTTCACGGTTCATTGGGCTTGCCTTGTCGGTGCTCGATGGTGGCTTCGTCGCCATGGTCCCCCTATATATACATCAAGGCAATGGGGATAGCAATCAGGCTTCCGTTTGAGATATCAAGACAACATGTCCTAGAATTCAAGGCCGCAAGGCTAGTTTTCAGGTCATCGTTCTAAAAATCAAGCCAACATGTTCAAGAAATCAAGGCAACAGACACTGGTTTCCCCGAGGATGCATATTTTTTAGTATGCGCACGACGTCGGGGGAAATCAAGGCACCGTGGCTAGTTTTCCGGTCATCGTTCAAGAAATCAAGGCAGCGAGGCTAGTTTTGAGGTCATCATGGCATGTTTTCAAGGCAACGTGTTCGAGTATTCAGGGCAACGATGCAAGTTTCCAGGTCGTCGTTAGAGATAACAAGGCAACGTGTTCCAGCAATCAAGGTAACGAGGCTAGTTTCCAGGTCGTCGTTCAAGAAATAAAGGGAACGGGGCTAGTTTTCAGGACATCGTTCGACATATCAAGGCAACGTGTTGGACAAATCAAGGCAACATGGAACTAGTTAACAAGGCAACGTGTTGGGGGAGGCATCTTTCAAGGCCATCGTTCGACAAATCTAGGCAGCAGGGCTTGTCACCAGGTCATCGTTCGAAAAATTAATGCAACAAGTTCGAGTAATCAATATATACCTCAAGGCAATGTGGATAGCTCCCCAGTTCTCCAAGAGGCTAGTCTTCAGGTCATCGTTCAAAAAATCAAGGCAACAAGCTCAAGGCAATAGGGCTAGTTTCAAGGTCGTCGTTCAAAAAATCTAGGGAACAATGCTAGTCATCAGGTCATCGTTCGACAAAATTAAGGCACACGAATAATGTATGTTTCAATAAAAAAAATTTGCTTTTGGTCCGTAATTACCCGGGGACCGCAGCTTCGACACTTGTACACACACACTACCGAACTTTAACTTTCGAATTGGCAAAAACCCATTCAATGAAAGTTGCTCGAAATCATCGATTTAAATCATCGATTTACCTGGTAAATTTTCTTTCGTGATCGAGAAAATGTGCACGGATTTCGAGGTACCGATCAAGATGTGATTTTGGGTAACTTTCATCGGGTTGGGTCGTCATTGGTCACCGGGTGGTCTTGTACTTCCGAATTAGCAAAAACCCATTGAATGAAAGCTGCTCGGAAACCTTGATTTACACGGCAAAATTTCTTTCATGATCGAGAAAATGTGCACGGATTTCGAGTTACCGAGCAAAATGCGATTTTGGCTAACTTTCACCGCGTTGTGTCATCTTTGGTCACCGGGCGATCCTGTACTTCCGAATTACCGAAAACCCATTGAACGAAAGTTGCTTGAAATCATTGATTTACCTGGTAAGTTTTCCTTCGTGATCCATAAAATGTGCACGGATTTCGAGTTACCGAGCAAGATGTGATTTTGGCTAACTTTCATCGGGTTGGGTCATCTTTGGTCACCGCGTGGTCTTGTACTTCCGATTTAGCAAAAACCCATTAAATGAAAGTTGTTCGAAATCATTGATTTGCCTAGAAAAATTTCTTTTCGTGGTCGAGGAAATGTGCATGGATTTCGAGTTGTCGAGCAAAATTTGATTTTGGCCAGGTTTCATGGGGTTGGGTCATCTGATCACCGGTTAATCTTGACCGTATCTAGTCTTGGCCGAGTCGAAAAATCCCAGACGCTATAATTCTCTATAACTCGCCAAAATGAAGTCGGTTTGGCACGAATTGGACAAGGATAAAGGACCTTACAATAATAAAACCCGGTGACCGGGCCGTAATTCACCAACAACGGTGACGCAACCTCCGATAAAAACACATAACAACCGAAGCCGATGACTTGCGCTTACTAGGGCCACCAATTATACTTTGTTTTCTCATAAGACGTCAAAAATGTCCAAAGAGCAACATATACTCATTTAATATGGGCATGCATCGTGTATAGTGACTTCGACGGTGTTTGGTTGTATTCGAACCCCAATGCATGGGTGCTTTTCTAAGGAGTTCATTTTGTTGCATTTTCTTATGCTTGTTTCGGTTTCGTAAATGAAAGAATTTCTCCGTACAAGATACAAACTGCACTATTGGATCTGTAATTTACAACTACTATCGACATACCCTCAAATGCATCAATAATAAGGGATTTAGAATGCACCTTAGCCAACTAACATATAGATCGGGGTCGTTAATGGGTCATGGCGTTCTTCGTTTGATCCTTTGGCTTGCATGTATCGTTTTGTAGGATGAGGTCTTGCTTCCTCGGCCCTTTATCAAGGCAACGTGGCTCGTTTTAAGCTCATCGTTCAAGGAATCAATGCAACACGGCCAGTTTTTCAGGTCGCCATTCGATAAACAAAGACAACGTTTTCAAAATATCAAAAGGCCACATGGCTTGCTTTTAGGTCCTCGTATGGCTTGCTTTCGGGTCGTCTTTCGAGAAAACGAGGCAACATGTTCTAGAAATCAAAGAATCGTTCGAGAAATAAAAAGGCTACGGGGGTAGTTTTCAGGTCGTAGTTTTATAATTCAAGGCAACATGTTCGAGTAATCAAGGCAACAAGGCTTGTTTTCAGGCCGTCGTTCAATAAAAAATCCAAGCGTTCAGGTCGTCGTTCGAGAAACACGGACAACATGTTGTAGAAATCAAAGGCGTTCCATAAATCAAGGCAACGGTGCTGGTTTTCAGTTAGTCGGTCGAAAAACCAAGGAAACATGTTTGAGGTTTCAAGGCAACAAGGCTAGTTTTCTTGTCTTCGTTCCGTAAATCAAGGAATCGGGGATAGTTTTAAGGTTGTTGTTTAAGAAAATCAAGACAACATGTTTTAAAAGTCATGGAAACGAGGGAAGATTTTAGGACACCGTTCGTCAGATCAAGGCAACACGCCAGCTTTCAGCCGTCGTCCGAAAAAGGCCGCCAACATTTTACTTAAACCGAAGCATCGTTCGTGAAATCAAGGCAACGGGGCAAATTTTAAGTCCTTCATTCGAAAAACCAAGCCATCGGGTTCGAGATATCAAGGCAACATGGCTTGCTTTTCAGGTCTTCGTTCGAAAAATCAAGGCAATGGGCATTGCTCTCCGCTCGTCATTCGAGATACCAAGACATCATGTTCTAGAAACCAAGGCCACAAGGCTAGTTTTCAGGTCATCATTCTAAAAATCAAGGCAACAACAATAAAGGCAACAGGCCTAGTTTCAAGGTCATCGTTCAATATATCTAAGCAACAAGTTCGAATAATCAAGGCAACAAGGCTAGTTTTCACGTCGTCGTTCGAGCAAACAAGGCAACATGTTGGGGTGGGCTTCGTTCACGGTTCATTGGGCTTGCCTTGTCGGTGCTCGATGGTGGCTTCGTCGCCATGGTCCCCCTATATATACATCAAGGCAATGGGGATAGCAATCAGGCTTCCGTTTGAGATATCAAGACAACATGTCCTAGAATTCAAGGCCGCAAGGCTAGTTTTCAGGTCATCGTTCTAAAAATCAAGCCAACATGTTCAAGAAATCAAGGCAACAGACACTGGTTTCCCCGAGGATGCATATTTTTTAGTATGCGCACGACGTCGGGGGAAATCAAGGCACCGTGGCTAGTTTTCCGGTCATCGTTCAAGAAATCAAGGCAGCGAGGCTAGTTTTGAGGTCATCATGGCATGTTTTCAAGGCAACGTGTTCGAGTATTCAGGGCAACGATGCAAGTTTCCAGGTCGTCGTTAGAGATAACAAGGCAACGTGTTCCAGCAATCAAGGTAACGAGGCTAGTTTCCAGGTCGTCGTTCAAGAAATAAAGGGAACGGGGCTAGTTTTCAGGACATCGTTCGACATATCAAGGCAACGTGTTGGACAAATCAAGGCAACATGGAACTAGTTAACAAGGCAACGTGTTGGGGGAGGCATCTTTCAAGGCCATCGTTCGACAAATCTAGGCAGCAGGGCTTGTCACCAGGTCATCGTTCGAAAAATTAATGCAACAAGTTCGAGTAATCAATATATACCTCAAGGCAATGTGGATAGCTCCCCAGTTCTCCAAGAGGCTAGTCTTCAGGTCATCGTTCAAAAAATCAAGGCAACAAGCTCAAGGCAATAGGGCTAGTTTCAAGGTCGTCGTTCAAAAAATCTAGGGAACAATGCTAGTCATCAGGTCATCGTTCGACAAAATTAAGGCACACGAATAATGTATGTTTCAATAAAAAAAATTTGCTTTTGGTCCGTAATTACCCGGGGACCGCAGCTTCGACACTTGTACACACACACTACCGAACTTTAACTTTCGAATTGGCAAAAACCCATTCAATGAAAGTTGCTCGAAATCATCGATTTAAATCATCGATTTACCTGGTAAATTTTCTTTCGTGATCGAGAAAATGTGCACGGATTTCGAGGTACCGATCAAGATGTGATTTTGGGTAACTTTCATCGGGTTGGGTCGTCATTGGTCACCGGGTGGTCTTGTACTTCCGAATTAGCAAAAACCCATTGAATGAAAGCTGCTCGGAAACCTTGATTTACACGGCAAAATTTCTTTCATGATCGAGAAAATGTGCACGGATTTCGAGTTACCGAGCAAAATGCGATTTTGGCTAACTTTCACCGCGTTGTGTCATCTTTGGTCACCGGGCGATCCTGTACTTCCGAATTACCGAAAACCCATTGAACGAAAGTTGCTTGAAATCATTGATTTACCTGGTAAGTTTTCCTTCGTGATCCATAAAATGTGCACGGATTTCGAGTTACCGAGCAAGATGTGATTTTGGCTAACTTTCATCGGGTTGGGTCATCTTTGGTCACCGCGTGGTCTTGTACTTCCGATTTAGCAAAAACCCATTAAATGAAAGTTGTTCGAAATCATTGATTTGCCTAGAAAAATTTCTTTTCGTGGTCGAGGAAATGTGCATGGATTTCGAGTTGTCGAGCAAAATTTGATTTTGGCCAGGTTTCATGGGGTTGGGTCATCTGATCACCGGTTAATCTTGACCGTATCTAGTCTTGGCCGAGTCGAAAAATCCCAGACGCTATAATTCTCTATAACTCGCCAAAATGAAGTCGGTTTGGCACGAATTGGACAAGGATAAAGGACCTTACAATAATAAAACCCGGTGACCGGGCCGTAATTCACCAACAACGGTGACGCAACCTCCGATAAAAACACATAACAACCGAAGCCGATGACTTGCGCTTACTAGGGCCACCAATTATACTTTGTTTTCTCATAAGACGTCAAAAATGTCCAAAGAGCAACATATACTCATTTAATATGGGCATGCATCGTGTATAGTGACTTCGACGGTGTTTGGTTGTATTCGAACCCCAATGCATGGGTGCTTTTCTAAGGAGTTCATTTTGTTGCATTTTCTTATGCTTGTTTCGGTTTCGTAAATGAAAGAATTTCTCCGTACAAGATACAAACTGCACTATTGGATCTGTAATTTACAACTACTATCGACATACCCTCAAATGCATCAATAATAAGGGATTTAGAATGCACCTTAGCCAACTAACATATAGATCGGGGTCGTTAATGGGTCATGGCGTTCTTCGTTTGATCCTTTGGCTTGCATGTATCGTTTTGTAGGATGAGGTCTTGCTTCCTCGGCCCTTTATCAAGGCAACGTGGCTCGTTTTAAGCTCATCGTTCAAGGAATCAATGCAACACGGCCAGTTTTTCAGGTCGCCATTCGATAAACAAAGACAACGTTTTCAAAATATCAAAAGGCCACATGGCTTGCTTTTAGGTCCTCGTATGGCTTGCTTTCGGGTCGTCTTTCGAGAAAACGAGGCAACATGTTCTAGAAATCAAAGAATCGTTCGAGAAATAAAAAGGCTACGGGGGTAGTTTTCAGGTCGTAGTTTGATAATTCAAGGCAACATGTTCGAGTAATCAAGGCAACAAGGCTTGTTTTCAGGCCGTCGTTCAATAAAAAATCCAAGCGTTCAGGTCGTCGTTCGAGAAACACGGACAACATGTTGTAGAAATCAAAGGCGTTCCATAAATCAAGGCAACGGTGCTGGTTTTCAGTTAGTCGGTCGAAAAACCAAGGAAACATGTTTGAGGTTTCAAGGCAACAAGGCTAGTTTTCTTGTCTTCGTTCCGTAAATCAAGGAATCGGGGATAGTTTTAAGGTTGTTGTTTAAGAAAATCAAGACAACATGTTTTAAAAGTCATGGAAACGAGGGAAGATTTTAGGACACCGTTCGTCAGATCAAGGCAACACGCCAGCTTTCAGCCGTCGTCCGAAAAAGGCCGCCAACATTTTACTTAAACCGAAGCATCGTTCGTGAAATCAAGGCAACGGGGCAAATTTTAAGTCCTTCATTCGAAAAACCAAGCCATCGGGTTCGAGATATCAAGGCAACATGGCTTGCTTTTCAGGTCTTCGTTCGAAAAATCAAGGCAATGGGCATTGCTCTCCGCTCGTCATTCGAGATACCAAGACATCATGTTCTAGAAACCAAGGCCACAAGGCTAGTTTTCAGGTCATCATTCTAAAAATCAAGGCAACAACAATAAAGGCAACAGGCCTAGTTTCAAGGTCATCGTTCAATATATCTAAGCAACAAGTTCGAATAATCAAGGCAACAAGGCTAGTTTTCACGTCGTCGTTCGAGCAAACAAGGCAACATGTTGGGGTGGGCTTCGTTCACGGTTCATTGGGCTTGCCTTGTCGGTGCTCGATGGTGGCTTCGTCGCCATGGTCCCCCTATATATACATCAAGGCAATGGGGATAGCAATCAGGCTTCCGTTTGAGATATCAAGACAACATGTCCTAGAATTCAAGGCCGCAAGGCTAGTTTTCAGGTCATCGTTCTAAAAATCAAGCCAACATGTTCAAGAAATCAAGGCAACAGACACTGGTTTCCCCGAGGATGCATATTTTTTAGTATGCGCACGACGTCGGGGGAAATCAAGGCACCGTGGCTAGTTTTCCGGTCATCGTTCAAGAAATCAAGGCAGCGAGGCTAGTTTTGAGGTCATCATGGCATGTTTTCAAGGCAACGTGTTCGAGTATTCAGGGCAACGATGCAAGTTTCCAGGTCGTCGTTAGAGATAACAAGGCAACGTGTTCCAGCAATCAAGGTAACGAGGCTAGTTTCCAGGTCGTCGTTCAAGAAATAAAGGGAACGGGGCTAGTTTTCAGGACATCGTTCGACATATCAAGGCAACGTGTTGGACAAATCAAGGCAACATGGAACTAGTTAACAAGGCAACGTGTTGGGGGAGGCATCTTTCAAGGCCATCGTTCGACAAATCTAGGCAGCAGGGCTTGTCACCAGGTCATCGTTCGAAAAATTAATGCAACAAGTTCGAGTAATCAATATATACCTCAAGGCAATGTGGATAGCTCCCCAGTTCTCCAAGAGGCTAGTCTTCAGGTCATCGTTCAAAAAATCAAGGCAACAAGCTCAAGGCAATAGGGCTAGTTTCAAGGTCGTCGTTCAAAAAATCTAGGGAACAATGCTAGTCATCAGGTCATCGTTCGACAAAATTAAGGCACACGAATAATGTATGTTTCAATAAAAAAAATTTGCTTTTGGTCCGTAATTACCCGGGGACCGCAGCTTCGACACTTGTACACACACACTACCGAACTTTAACTTTCGAATTGGCAAAAACCCATTCAATGAAAGTTGCTCGAAATCATCGATTTAAATCATCGATTTACCTGGTAAATTTTCTTTCGTGATCGAGAAAATGTGCACGGATTTCGAGGTACCGATCAAGATGTGATTTTGGGTAACTTTCATCGGGTTGGGTCGTCATTGGTCACCGGGTGGTCTTGTACTTCCGAATTAGCAAAAACCCATTGAATGAAAGCTGCTCGGAAACCTTGATTTACACGGCAAAATTTCTTTCATGATCGAGAAAATGTGCACGGATTTCGAGTTACCGAGCAAAATGCGATTTTGGCTAACTTTCACCGCGTTGTGTCATCTTTGGTCACCGGGCGATCCTGTACTTCCGAATTACCGAAAACCCATTGAACGAAAGTTGCTTGAAATCATTGATTTACCTGGTAAGTTTTCCTTCGTGATCCATAAAATGTGCACGGATTTCGAGTTACCGAGCAAGATGTGATTTTGGCTAACTTTCATCGGGTTGGGTCATCTTTGGTCACCGCGTGGTCTTGTACTTCCGATTTAGCAAAAACCCATTAAATGAAAGTTGTTCGAAATCATTGATTTGCCTAGAAAAATTTCTTTTCGTGGTCGAGGAAATGTGCATGGATTTCGAGTTGTCGAGCAAAATTTGATTTTGGCCAGGTTTCATGGGGTTGGGTCATCTGATCACCGGTTAATCTTGACCGTATCTAGTCTTGGCCGAGTCGAAAAATCCCAGACGCTATAATTCTCTATAACTCGCCAAAATGAAGTCGGTTTGGCACGAATTGGACAAGGATAAAGGACCTTACAATAATAAAACCCGGTGACCGGGCCGTAATTCACCAACAACGGTGACGCAACCTCCGATAAAAACACATAACAACCGAAGCCGATGACTTGCGCTTACTAGGGCCACCAATTATACTTTGTTTTCTCATAAGACGTCAAAAATGTCCAAAGAGCAACATATACTCATTTAATATGGGCATGCATCGTGTATAGTGACTTCGACGGTGTTTGGTTGTATTCGAACCCCAATGCATGGGTGCTTTTCTAAGGAGTTCATTTTGTTGCATTTTCTTATGCTTGTTTCGGTTTCGTAAATGAAAGAATTTCTCCGTACAAGATACAAACTGCACTATTGGATCTGTAATTTACAACTACTATCGACATACCCTCAAATGCATCAATAATAAGGGATTTAGAATGCACCTTAGCCAACTAACATATAGATCGGGGTCGTTAATGGGTCATGGCGTTCTTCGTTTGATCCTTTGGCTTGCATGTATCGTTTTGTAGGATGAGGTCTTGCTTCCTCGGCCCTTTATCAAGGCAACGTGGCTCGTTTTAAGCTCATCGTTCAAGGAATCAATGCAACACGGCCAGTTTTTCAGGTCGCCATTCGATAAACAAAGACAACGTTTTCAAAATATCAAAAGGCCACATGGCTTGCTTTTAGGTCCTCGTATGGCTTGCTTTCGGGTCGTCTTTCGAGAAAACGAGGCAACATGTTCTAGAAATCAAAGAATCGTTCGAGAAATAAAAAGGCTACGGGGGTAGTTTTCAGGTCGTAGTTTGATAATTCAAGGCAACATGTTCGAGTAATCAAGGCAACAAGGCTTGTTTTCAGGCCGTCGTTCAATAAAAAATCCAAGCGTTCAGGTCGTCGTTCGAGAAACACGGACAACATGTTGTAGAAATCAAAGGCGTTCCATAAATCAAGGCAACGGTGCTGGTTTTCAGTTAGTCGGTCGAAAAACCAAGGAAACATGTTTGAGGTTTCAAGGCAACAAGGCTAGTTTTCTTGTCTTCGTTCCGTAAATCAAGGAATCGGGGATAGTTTTAAGGTTGTTGTTTAAGAAAATCAAGACAACATGTTTTAAAAGTCATGGAAACGAGGGAAGATTTAAGGACACCGTTCGTCAGATCAAGGCAACACGCCAGCTTTCAGCCGTCGTCCGAAAAAGGCCGCCAACATTTTACTTAAACCGAAGCATCGTTCGTGAAATCAAGGCAACGGGGCAAATTTTAAGTCCTTCATTCGAAAAACCAAGCCATCGGGTTCGAGATATCAAGGCAACATGGCTTGCTTTTCAGGTCTTCGTTCGAAAAATCAAGGCAATGGGCATTGCTCTCCGCTCGCCATTCGAGATACCAAGACATCATGTTCTAGAAACCAAGGCCACAAGGCTAGTTTTCAGGTCATCATTCTAAAAATCAAGGCAACAACAATAAAGGCAACAAGCCTAGTTTCAAGGTCATCGTTCAATATATCTAAGCAACAAGTTCGAATAATCAAGGCAACAAGGCTAGTTTTCACGTCGTCGTTCGAGCAAACAAGGCAACATGTTGGGGTGGGCTTCGTTCACGGTTCATTGGGCTTGCCTTGTCGGTGCTCGATGGTGGCTTCGTCGCCATGGTCCCCCTATATATACATCAAGGCAATGGGGATAGCAATCAGGCTTCCGTTTGAGATATCAAGACAACATGTCCTAGAATTCAAGGCCGCAAGGCTAGTTTTCAGGTCATCGTTCTAAAAATCAAGCCAACATGTTCAAGAAATCAAGGCAACAGACACTGGTTTCCCCGAGGATGCATATTTTTTAGTATGCGCACGACGTCGGGGGAAATCAAGGCACCGTGGCTAGTTTTCCGGTCATCGTTCAAGAAATCAAGGCAGCGAGGCTAGTTTTGAGGTCATCATGGCATGTTTTCAAGGCAACGTGTTTGAGTATTCAGGGCAATGATGCAAGTTTCCAGGTCATCGTTAGAGATAACAAGGCAACGTGTTCCAGCAATCAAGGTAACGAGGCTAGTTTCCAGGTCGTCGTTCAAGAAATAAAGGGAACGGGGCTAGTTTTCAGGACATCGTTCGACATATCAAGGCAACGTGTTGGACAAATCAAGGCAACATGGAACTAGTTAACAAGGCAACGTGTTGGGGGAGGCATCTTTCAAGGCCATCGTTCGACAAATCTAGGCAGCAGGGCTTGTCACCAGGTCATCGTTCGAAAAATTAATGCAACAAGTTCGAGTAATCAATATATACCTCAAGGCAATGTGGATAGCTCCCCAGTTCTCCAAGAGGCTAGTCTTCAGGTCATCGTTCAAAAAATCAAGGCAACAAGCTCAAGGCAATAGGGCTAGTTTCAAGGTCGTCGTTCAAAAAATCTAGGGAACAATGCTAGTCATCAGGTCATCGTTCGACAAAATTAAGGCACACGAATAATGTATGTTTCAATAAAAAAAATTTGCTTTTGGTCCGTAATTACCCGGGGACCGCAGCTTCGACACTTGTACACACACACTACCGAACTTTAACTTTCGAATTGGCAAAAACCCATTCAATGAAAGTTGCTCGAAATCATCGATTTACCTGGTAAATTTTCTTTCGTGATCGAGAAAATGTGCACGGATTTCGAGGTACCGATCAAGATGTGATTTTGGGTAACTTTCATCGGGTTGGGTCGTCATTGGTCACCGGGTGGTCTTGTACTTCCGAATTAGCAAAAACCCATTGAATGAAAGCTGCTCGGAAACCTTGATTTACACGGCAAAATTTCTTTCATGATCGAGAAAATGTGCACGGATTTCGAGTTACCGAGCAAAATGCGATTTTGGCTAACTTTCACCGCGTTGTGTCATCTTTGGTCACCGGGCGATCCTGTACTTCCGAATTACCGAAAACCCATTGAACGAAAGTTGCTTGAAATCATTGATTTACCTGGTAAGTTTTCCTTCGTGATCCATAAAATGTGCACGGATTTCGAGTTACCGAGCAAGATGTGATTTTGGCTAACTTTCATCGGGTTGGGTCATCTTTGGTCACCGCGTGGTCTTGTACTTCCGATTTAGCAAAAACCCATTGAATGAAAGTTGTTCGAAATCATTGATTTGCCTAGAAAAATTTCTTTTCGTGGTCGAGGAAATGTGCATGGATTTCGAGTTGTCGAGCAAAATTTGATTTTGGCCAGGTTTCATGGGGTTGGGTCATCTGATCACCGGTTAATCTTGACCGTATCTAGTCTTGGCCGAGTCGAAAAATCCCAGACGCTATAATTCTCTATAACTCGCCAAAATGAAGTCGGTTTGGCACGAATTGGACAAGGATAAAGCACCTTACAATAATAAAACCCGGTGACCGGGCCGTAATTCACCAACAACGGTGACGCAACCTCCGATAAAAACACATAACAACCTAAGCCGATGACTTGCGCTTACTAGGGCCACCAATTATACTTTGTTTTCTCATAAGACGTCAAAAATGTCCAAAGAGCAACATATACTCATTTAATATGGGCATGCATCGTGTATAGTGACTTCGACGGTGTTTGGTTGTATTCGAACCCCAATGCATGGGTGCTTTTCTAAGGAGTTCATTTTGTTGCATTTTCTTATGCTTGTTTCGGTTTCGTAAATGAAAGAATTTCTCCGTACAAGATACAAACTGCACTATTGGATCTGTAATTTACAACTACTATCGACATACCCTCAAATGCATCAATAATAAGGGATTTAGAATGCACCTTAGCCAACTAACATATAGATCGGGGTCGTTAATGGGTCATGGCGTTCTTCGTTTGATCCTTTGGCTTGCATGTATCGTTTTGTAGGATGAGGTCTTGCTTCCTCGGCCCTTTATCAAGGCAACGTGGCTCGTTTTAAGCTCATCGTTCAAGGAATCAATGCAACACGGCCAGTTTTTCAGGTCGCCATTCGATAAACAAAGACAACGTTTTCAAAATATCAAAAGGCCACATGGCTTGCTTTTAGGTCCTCGTATGGCTTGCTTTCGGGTCGTCTTTCGAGAAAACGAGGCAACATGTTCTAGAAATCAAAGAATCGTTCGAGAAATAAAAAGGCTACGGGGGTAGTTTTCAGGTCGTAGTTTGATAATTCAAGGCAACATGTTCGAGTAATCAAGGCAACAAGGCTTGTTTTCAGGCCGTCGTTCAATAAAAAATCCAAGCGTTCAGGTCGTCGTTCGAGAAACACGGACAACATGTTGTAGAAATCAAAGGCGTTCCATAAATCAAGGCAACGGTGCTGGTTTTCAGTTAGTCGGTCGAAAAACCAAGGAAACATGTTTGAGGTTTCAAGGCAACAAGGCTAGTTTTCTTGTCTTCGTTCCGTAAATCAAGGAATCGGGGATAGTTTTAAGGTTGTTGTTTAAGAAAATCAAGACAACATGTTTTAAAAGTCATGGAAACGAGGGAAGATTTTAGGACACCGTTCGTCAGATCAAGGCAACACGCCAGCTTTCAGCCGTCGTCCGAAAAAGGCCGCCAACATTTTACTTAAACCGAAGCATCGTTCGTGAAATCAAGGCAACGGGGCAAATTTTAAGTCCTTCATTCGAAAAACCAAGCCATCGGGTTCGAGATATCAAGGCAACATGGCTTGCTTTTCAGGTCTTCGTTCGAAAAATCAAGGCAATGGGCATTGCTCTCCGCTCGTCATTCGAGATACCAAGACATCATGTTCTAGAAACCAAGGCCACAAGGCTAGTTTTCAGGTCATCATTCTAAAAATCAAGGCAACAACAATAAAGGCAACAGGCCTAGTTTCAAGGTCATCGTTCAATATATCTAAGCAACAAGTTCGAATAATCAAGGCAACAAGGCTAGTTTTCACGTCGTCGTTCGAGCAAACAAGGCAACATGTTGGGGTGGGCTTCGTTCACGGTTCATTGGGCTTGCCTTGTCGGTGCTCGATGGTGGCTTCGTCGCCATGGTCCCCCTATATATACATCAAGGCAATGGGGATAGCAATCAGGCTTCCGTTTGAGATATCAAGACAACATGTCCTAGAATTCAAGGCCGCAAGGCTAGTTTTCAGGTCATCGTTCTAAAAATCAAGCCAACATGTTCAAGAAATCAAGGCAACAGACACTGGTTTCCCCGAGGATGCATATTTTTTAGTATGCGCACGACGTCGGGGGAAATCAAGGCACCGTGGCTAGTTTTCCGGTCATCGTTCAAGAAATCAAGGCAGCGAGGCTAGTTTTGAGGTCATCATGGCATGTTTTCAAGGCAACGTGTTCGAGTATTCAGGGCAACGATGCAAGTTTCCAGGTCGTCGTTAGAGATAACAAGGCAACGTGTTCCAGCAATCAAGGTAACGAGGCTAGTTTCCAGGTCGTCGTTCAAGAAATAAAGGGAACGGGGCTAGTTTTCAGGACATCGTTCGACATATCAAGGCAACGTGTTGGACAAATCAAGGCAACATGGAACTAGTTAACAAGGCAACGTGTTGGGGGAGGCATCTTTCAAGGCCATCGTTCGACAAATCTAGGCAGCAGGGCTTGTCACCAGGTCATCGTTCGAAAAATTAATGCAACAAGTTCGAGTAATCAATATATACCTCAAGGCAATGTGGATAGCTCCCCAGTTCTCCAAGAGGCTAGTCTTCAGGTCATCGTTCAAAAAATCAAGGCAACAAGCTCAAGGCAATAGGGCTAGTTTCAAGGTCGTCGTTCAAAAAATCTAGGGAACAATGCTAGTCATCAGGTCATCGTTCGACAAAATTAAGGCACACGAATAATGTATGTTTCAATAAAAAAAATTTGCTTTTGGTCCGTAATTACCCGGGGACCGCAGCTTCGACACTTGTACACACACACTACCGAACTTTAACTTTCGAATTGGCAAAAACCCATTCAATGAAAGTTGCTCGAAATCATCGATTTAAATCATCGATTTACCTGGTAAATTTTCTTTCGTGATCGAGAAAATGTGCACGGATTTCGAGGTACCGATCAAGATGTGATTTTGGGTAACTTTCATCGGGTTGGGTCGTCATTGGTCACCGGGTGGTCTTGTACTTCCGAATTAGCAAAAACCCATTGAATGAAAGCTGCTCGGAAACCTTGATTTACACGGCAAAATTTCTTTCATGATCGAGAAAATGTGCACGGATTTCGAGTTACCGAGCAAAATGCGATTTTGGCTAACTTTCACCGCGTTGTGTCATCTTTGGTCACCGGGCGATCCTGTACTTCCGAATTACCGAAAACCCATTGAACGAAAGTTGCTTGAAATCATTGATTTACCTGGTAAGTTTTCCTTCGTGATCCATAAAATGTGCACGGATTTCGAGTTACCGAGCAAGATGTGATTTTGGCTAACTTTCATCGGGTTGGGTCATCTTTGGTCACCGCGTGGTCTTGTACTTCCGATTTAGCAAAAACCCATTAAATGAAAGTTGTTCGAAATCATTGATTTGCCTAGAAAAATTTCTTTTCGTGGTCGAGGAAATGTGCATGGATTTCGAGTTGTCGAGCAAAATTTGATTTTGGCCAGGTTTCATGGGGTTGGGTCATCTGATCACCGGTTAATCTTGACCGTATCTAGTCTTGGCCGAGTCGAAAAATCCCAGACGCTATAATTCTCTATAACTCGCCAAAATGAAGTCGGTTTGGCACGAATTGGACAAGGATAAAGGACCTTACAATAATAAAACCCGGTGACCGGGCCGTAATTCACCAACAACGGTGACGCAACCTCCGATAAAAACACATAACAACCGAAGCCGATGACTTGCGCTTACTAGGGCCACCAATTATACTTTGTTTTCTCATAAGACGTCAAAAATGTCCAAAGAGCAACATATACTCATTTAATATGGGCATGCATCGTGTATAGTGACTTCGACGGTGTTTGGTTGTATTCGAACCCCAATGCATGGGTGCTTTTCTAAGGAGTTCATTTTGTTGCATTTTCTTATGCTTGTTTCGGTTTCGTAAATGAAAGAATTTCTCCGTACAAGATACAAACTGCACTATTGGATCTGTAATTTACAACTACTATCGACATACCCTCAAATGCATCAATAATAAGGGATTTAGAATGCACCTTAGCCAACTAACATATAGATCGGGGTCGTTAATGGGTCATGGCGTTCTTCGTTTGATCCTTTGGCTTGCATGTATCGTTTTGTAGGATGAGGTCTTGCTTCCTCGGCCCTTTATCAAGGCAACGTGGCTCGTTTTAAGCTCATCGTTCAAGGAATCAATGCAACACGGCCAGTTTTTCAGGTCGCCATTCGATAAACAAAGACAACGTTTTCAAAATATCAAAAGGCCACATGGCTTGCTTTTAGGTCCTCGTATGGCTTGCTTTCGGGTCGTCTTTCGAGAAAACGAGGCAACATGTTCTAGAAATCAAAGAATCGTTCGAGAAATAAAAAGGCTACGGGGGTAGTTTTCAGGTCGTAGTTTGATAATTCAAGGCAACATGTTCGAGTAATCAAGGCAACAAGGCTTGTTTTCAGGCCGTCGTTCAATAAAAAATCCAAGCGTTCAGGTCGTCGTTCGAGAAACACGGACAACATGTTGTAGAAATCAAAGGCGTTCCATAAATCAAGGCAACGGTGCTGGTTTTCAGTTAGTCGGTCGAAAAACCAAGGAAACATGTTTGAGGTTTCAAGGCAACAAGGCTAGTTTTCTTGTCTTCGTTCCGTAAATCAAGGAATCGGGGATAGTTTTAAGGTTGTTGTTTAAGAAAATCAAGACAACATGTTTTAAAAGTCATGGAAACGAGGGAAGATTTAAGGACACCGTTCGTCAGATCAAGGCAACACGCCAGCTTTCAGCCGTCGTCCGAAAAAGGCCGCCAACATTTTACTTAAACCGAAGCATCGTTCGTGAAATCAAGGCAACGGGGCAAATTTTAAGTCCTTCATTCGAAAAACCAAGCCATCGGGTTCGAGATATCAAGGCAACATGGCTTGCTTTTCAGGTCTTCGTTCGAAAAATCAAGGCAATGGGCATTGCTCTCCGCTCGCCATTCGAGATACCAAGACATCATGTTCTAGAAACCAAGGCCACAAGGCTAGTTTTCAGGTCATCATTCTAAAAATCAAGGCAACAACAATAAAGGCAACAAGCCTAGTTTCAAGGTCATCGTTCAATATATCTAAGCAACAAGTTCGAATAATCAAGGCAACAAGGCTAGTTTTCACGTCGTCGTTCGAGCAAACAAGGCAACATGTTGGGGTGGGCTTCGTTCACGGTTCATTGGGCTTGCCTTGTCGGTGCTCGATGGTGGCTTCGTCGCCATGGTCCCCCTATATATACATCAAGGCAATGGGGATAGCAATCAGGCTTCCGTTTGAGATATCAAGACAACATGTCCTAGAATTCAAGGCCGCAAGGCTAGTTTTCAGGTCATCGTTCTAAAAATCAAGCCAACATGTTCAAGAAATCAAGGCAACAGACACTGGTTTCCCCGAGGATGCATATTTTTTAGTATGCGCACGACGTCGGGGGAAATCAAGGCACCGTGGCTAGTTTTCCGGTCATCGTTCAAGAAATCAAGGCAGCGAGGCTAGTTTTGAGGTCATCATGGCATGTTTTCAAGGCAACGTGTTTGAGTATTCAGGGCAATGATGCAAGTTTCCAGGTCATCGTTAGAGATAACAAGGCAACGTGTTCCAGCAATCAAGGTAACGAGGCTAGTTTCCAGGTCGTCGTTCAAGAAATAAAGGGAACGGGGCTAGTTTTCAGGACATCGTTCGACATATCAAGGCAACGTGTTGGACAAATCAAGGCAACATGGAACTAGTTAACAAGGCAACGTGTTGGGGGAGGCATCTTTCAAGGCCATCGTTCGACAAATCTAGGCAGCAGGGCTTGTCACCAGGTCATCGTTCGAAAAATTAATGCAACAAGTTCGAGTAATCAATATATACCTCAAGGCAATGTGGATAGCTCCCCAGTTCTCCAAGAGGCTAGTCTTCAGGTCATCGTTCAAAAAATCAAGGCAACAAGCTCAAGGCAATAGGGCTAGTTTCAAGGTCGTCGTTCAAAAAATCTAGGGAACAATGCTAGTCATCAGGTCATCGTTCGACAAAATTAAGGCACACGAATAATGTATGTTTCAATAAAAAAAATTTGCTTTTGGTCCGTAATTACCCGGGGACCGCAGCTTCGACACTTGTACACACACACTACCGAACTTTAACTTTCGAATTGGCAAAAACCCATTCAATGAAAGTTGCTCGAAATCATCGATTTACCTGGTAAATTTTCTTTCGTGATCGAGAAAATGTGCACGGATTTCGAGGTACCGATCAAGATGTGATTTTGGGTAACTTTCATCGGGTTGGGTCGTCATTGGTCACCGGGTGGTCTTGTACTTCCGAATTAGCAAAAACCCATTGAATGAAAGCTGCTCGGAAACCTTGATTTACACGGCAAAATTTCTTTCATGATCGAGAAAATGTGCACGGATTTCGAGTTACCGAGCAAAATGCGATTTTGGCTAACTTTCACCGCGTTGTGTCATCTTTGGTCACCGGGCGATCCTGTACTTCCGAATTACCGAAAACCCATTGAACGAAAGTTGCTTGAAATCATTGATTTACCTGGTAAGTTTTCCTTCGTGATCCATAAAATGTGCACGGATTTCGAGTTACCGAGCAAGATGTGATTTTGGCTAACTTTCATCGGGTTGGGTCATCTTTGGTCACCGCGTGGTCTTGTACTTCCGATTTAGCAAAAACCCATTGAATGAAAGTTGTTCGAAATCATTGATTTGCCTAGAAAAATTTCTTTTCGTGGTCGAGGAAATGTGCATGGATTTCGAGTTGTCGAGCAAAATTTGATTTTGGCCAGGTTTCATGGGGTTGGGTCATCTGATCACCGGTTAATCTTGACCGTATCTAGTCTTGGCCGAGTCGAAAAATCCCAGACGCTATAATTCTCTATAACTCGCCAAAATGAAGTCGGTTTGGCACGAATTGGACAAGGATAAAGCACCTTACAATAATAAAACCCGGTGACCGGGCCGTAATTCACCAACAACGGTGACGCAACCTCCGATAAAAACACATAACAACCTAAGCCGATGACTTGCGCTTACTAGGGCCACCAATTATACTTTGTTTTCTCATAAGACGTCAAAAATGTCCAAAGAGCAACATATACTCATTTAATATGGGCATGCATCGTGTATAGTGACTTCGACGGTGTTTGGTTGTATTCGAACCCCAATGCATGGGTGCTTTTCTAAGGAGTTCATTTTGTTGCATTTTCTTATGCTTGTTTCGGTTTCGTAAATGAAAGAATTTCTCCGTACAAGATACAAACTGCACTATTGGATCTGTAATTTACAACTACTATCGACATACCCTCAAATGCATCAATAATAAGGGATTTAGAATGCACCTTAGCCAACTAACATATAGATCGGGGTCGTTAATGGGTCATGGCGTTCTTCGTTTGATCCTTTGGCTTGCATGTATCGTTTTGTAGGATGAGGTCTTGCTTCCTCGGCCCTTTATCAAGGCAACGTGGCTCGTTTTAAGCTCATCGTTCAAGGAATCAATGCAACACGGCCAGTTTTTCAGGTCGCCATTCGATAAACAAAGACAACGTTTTCAAAATATCAAAAGGCCACATGGCTTGCTTTTAGGTCCTCGTATGGCTTGCTTTCGGGTCGTCTTTCGAGAAAACGAGGCAACATGTTCTAGAAATCAAAGAATCGTTCGAGAAATAAAAAGGCTACGGGGGTAGTTTTCAGGTCGTAGTTTGATAATTCAAGGCAACATGTTCGAGTAATCAAGGCAACAAGGCTTGTTTTCAGGCCGTCGTTCAATAAAAAATCCAAGCGTTCAGGTCGTCGTTCGAGAAACACGGACAACATGTTGTAGAAATCAAAGGCGTTCCATAAATCAAGGCAACGGTGCTGGTTTTCAGTTAGTCGGTCGAAAAACCAAGGAAACATGTTTGAGGTTTCAAGGCAACAAGGCTAGTTTTCTTGTCTTCGTTCCGTAAATCAAGGAATCGGGGATAGTTTTAAGGTTGTTGTTTAAGAAAATCAAGACAACATGTTTTAAAAGTCATGGAAACGAGGGAAGATTTTAGGACACCGTTCGTCAGATCAAGGCAACACGCCAGCTTTCAGCCGTCGTCCGAAAAAGGCCGCCAACATTTTACTTAAACCGAAGCATCGTTCGTGAAATCAAGGCAACGGGGCAAATTTTAAGTCCTTCATTCGAAAAACCAAGCCATCGGGTTCGAGATATCAAGGCAACATGGCTTGCTTTTCAGGTCTTCGTTCGAAAAATCAAGGCAATGGGCATTGCTCTCCGCTCGTCATTCGAGATACCAAGACATCATGTTCTAGAAACCAAGGCCACAAGGCTAGTTTTCAGGTCATCATTCTAAAAATCAAGGCAACAACAATAAAGGCAACAGGCCTAGTTTCAAGGTCATCGTTCAATATATCTAAGCAACAAGTTCGAATAATCAAGGCAACAAGGCTAGTTTTCACGCCGTCGTTCGAGCAAACAAGGCAACATGTTGGGGTGGGCTTCGTTCACGGTTCATTGGGCTTGCCTTGTCGGTGCTCGATGGTGGCTTCGTCGCCATGGTCCCCCTATATATACATCAAGGCAATGGGGATAGCAATCAGGCTTCCGTTTGAGATATCAAGACAACATGTCCTAGAATTCAAGGCCGCAAGGCTAGTTTTCAGGTCATCGTTCTAAAAATCAAGCCAACATGTTCAAGAAATCAAGGCAACAGACACTGGTTTCCCCGAGGATGCATATTTTTTAGTATGCGCACGACGTCGGGGGAAATCAAGGCACCGTGGCTAGTTTTCCGGTCATCGTTCAAGAAATCAAGGCAGCGAGGCTAGTTTTGAGGTCATCATGGCATGTTTTCAAGGCAACGTGTTCGAGTATTTAGGGCAACGATGCAAGTTTCCAGGTCGTCGTTAGAGATAACAAGGCAACGTGTTCCAGCAATCAAGGTAACGAGGCTAGTTTCCAGGTCGTCGTTCAAGAAATAAAGGGAACGGGGCTAGTTTTCAGGACATCGTTCGACATATCAAGGCAACGTGTTGGACAAATCAAGGCAACATGGAACTAGTTAACAAGGCAACGTGTTGGGGGAGGCATCTTTCAAGGCCATCGTTCGACAAATCTAGGCAGCAGGGCTTGTCACCAGGTCATCGTTCGAAAAATTAATGCAACAAGTTCGAGTAATCAATATATACCTCAAGGCAATGTGGATAGCTCCCCAGTTCTCCAAGAGGCTAGTCTTCAGGTCATCGTTCAAAAAATCAAGGCAACAAGCTCAAGGCAATAGGGCTAGTTTCAAGGTCGTCGTTCAAAAAATCTAGGGAACAATGCTAGTCATCAGGTCATCGTTCGACAAAATTAAGGCACACGAATAATGTATGTTTCAATAAAAAAAATTTGCTTTTGGTCCGTAATTACCCGGGGACCGCAGCTTCGACACTTGTACACACACACTACCGAACTTTAACTTTCGAATTGGCAAAAACCCATTCAATGAAAGTTGCTCGAAATCATCGATTTAAATCATCGATTTACCTGGTAAATTTTCTTTCGTGATCGAGAAAATGTGCACGGATTTCGAGGTACCGATCAAGATGTGATTTTGAGTAACTTTCATCGGGTTGGGTCGTCATTGGTCACCGGGTGGTCTTGTACTTCCGAATTAGCAAAAACCCATTGAATGAAAGCTGCTCGGAAACCTTGATTTGATTTACACGGCAAAATTTCTTTCATGATCGAGAAAATGTGCATGGATTTCGAGTTACCGAGCAAAATGCGATTTTGGCTAACTTTCACCGCGTTGTTTCATCTTTGGTCACCGGGCGATCCTGTACTTCCGAATTACCGAAAACCCATTGAACGAAAGTTGCTTGAAATCATTGATTTACCTGGTAAGTTTTCCTTCGTGATCCATAAAATGTGCACGGATTTCGAGTTACCGAGCAAGATGTGATTTTGGCTAACTTTCATCGGGTTGGGTCATCTTTGGTCACCGGGTGGTCTTGTACTTCCGATTTAGCAAAAACCCATTGAATGAAAGTTGTTCGAAATCATTGATTTGCCTAGAAAAATTTCTTTTCGTGGTCGAGGAAATGTGCATGGATTTCGAGTTGTCGAGCAAAATTTGATTTTGGCCAGGTTTCATGGGGTTGGGTCATCTGATCACCGGTTAATCTTGACCGTATCTAGTCTTGGCCGAGTCGAAAAATCCCAGACGCTATAATTCTCTATAACTCGCCAAAATGAAGTCGGTTTGGCACGAATTGGACAAGGATAAAGGACCTTACAATAATAAAACCCGGTGACCGGGCCGTAATTCACCAACAACGGTGACGCAACCTCCGATAAAAACACATAACAACCTAAGCCGATGACTTGCGCTTACTAGGGCCACCAATTATACTTTGTTTTCTCATAAGACGTCAAAAATGTCCAAAGAGCAACATATACTCATTTAATATGGGCATGCATCGTGTATAGTGACTTCGACGGTGTTTGGTTGTATTCGAACCCCAATGCATGGGTGCTTTTCTAAGGAGTTCATTTTGTTGCATTTTCTTATGCTTGTTTCGGTTTCGTAAATGAAAGAATTTCTCCGTACAAGATACAAACTGCACTATTGGATCTGTAATTTACAACTACTATCGACATACCCTCAAATGCATCAATAATAAGGGATTTAGAATGCACCTTAGCCAACTAACATATAGATCGGGGTCGTTAATGGGTCATGGCGTTCTTCGTTTGATCCTTTGGCTTGCATGTATCGTTTTGTAGGATGAGGTCTTGCTTCCTCGGCCCTTTATCAAGGCAACGTGGCTCGTTTTAAGCTCATCGTTCAAGGAATCAATGCAACACGGCCAGTTTTTCAGGTCGCCATTCGATAAACAAAGACAACGTTTTCAAAATATCAAAAGGCCACATGGCTTGCTTTTAGGTCCTCGTATGGCTTGCTTTCGGGTCGTCTTTCGAGAAAACGAGGCAACATGTTCTAGAAATCAAAGAATCGTTCGAGAAATAAAAAGGCTACGGGGGTAGTTTTCAGGTCGTAGTTTGATAATTCAAGGCAACATGTTCGAGTAATCAAGGCAACAAGGCTTGTTTTCAGGCCGTCGTTCAATAAAAAATCCAAGCGTTCAGGTCGTCGTTCGAGAAACACGGACAACATGTTGTAGAAATCAAAGGCGTTCCATAAATCAAGGCAACGGTGCTGGTTTTCAGTTAGTCGGTCGAAAAACCAAGGAAACATGTTTGAGGTTTCAAGGCAACAAGGCTAGTTTTCTTGTCTTCGTTCCGTAAATCAAGGAATCGGGGATAGTTTTAAGGTTGTTGTTTAAGAAAATCAAGACAACATGTTTTAAAAGTCATGGAAACGAGGGAAGATTTTAGGACACCGTTCGTCAGATCAAGGCAACACGCCAGCTTTCAGCCGTCGTCCGAAAAAGGCCGCCAACATTTTACTTAAACCGAAGCATCGTTCGTGAAATCAAGGCAACGGGGCAAATTTTAAGTCCTTCATTCGAAAAACCAAGCCATCGGGTTCGAGATATCAAGGCAACATGGCTTGCTTTTCAGGTCTTCGTTCGAAAAATCAAGGCAATGGGCATTGCTCTCCGCTCGTCATTCGAGATACCAAGACATCATGTTCTAGAAACCAAGGCCACAAGGCTAGTTTTCAGGTCATCATTCTAAAAATCAAGGCAACAACAATAAAGGCAACAGGCCTAGTTTCAAGGTCATCGTTCAATATATCTAAGCAACAAGTTCGAATAATCAAGGCAACAAGGCTAGTTTTCACGCCGTCGTTCGAGCAAACAAGGCAACATGTTGGGGTGGGCTTCGTTCACGGTTCATTGGGCTTGCCTTGTCGGTGCTCGATGGTGGCTTCGTCGCCATGGTCCCCCTATATATACATCAAGGCAATGGGGATAGCAATCAGGCTTCCGTTTGAGATATCAAGACAACATGTCCTAGAATTCAAGGCCGCAAGGCTAGTTTTCAGGTCATCGTTCTAAAAATCAAGCCAACATGTTCAAGAAATCAAGGCAACAGACACTGGTTTCCCCGAGGATGCATATTTTTTAGTATGCGCACGACGTCGGGGGAAATCAAGGCACCGTGGCTAGTTTTCCGGTCATCGTTCAAGAAATCAAGGCAGCGAGGCTAGTTTTGAGGTCATCATGGCATGTTTTCAAGGCAACGTGTTCGAGTATTTAGGGCAACGATGCAAGTTTCCAGGTCGTCGTTAGAGATAACAAGGCAACGTGTTCCAGCAATCAAGGTAACGAGGCTAGTTTCCAGGTCGTCGTTCAAGAAATAAAGGGAACGGGGCTAGTTTTCAGGACATCGTTCGACATATCAAGGCAACGTGTTGGACAAATCAAGGCAACATGGAACTAGTTAACAAGGCAACGTGTTGGGGGAGGCATCTTTCAAGGCCATCGTTCGACAAATCTAGGCAGCAGGGCTTGTCACCAGGTCATCGTTCGAAAAATTAATGCAACAAGTTCGAGTAATCAATATATACCTCAAGGCAATGTGGATAGCTCCCCAGTTCTCCAAGAGGCTAGTCTTCAGGTCATCGTTCAAAAAATCAAGGCAACAAGCTCAAGGCAATAGGGCTAGTTTCAAGGTCGTCGTTCAAAAAATCTAGGGAACAATGCTAGTCATCAGGTCATCGTTCGACAAAATTAAGGCACACGAATAATGTATGTTTCAATAAAAAAAATTTGCTTTTGGTCCGTAATTACCCGGGGACCGCAGCTTCGACACTTGTACACACACACTACCGAACTTTAACTTTCGAATTGGCAAAAACCCATTCAATGAAAGTTGCTCGAAATCATCGATTTAAATCATCGATTTACCTGGTAAATTTTCTTTCGTGATCGAGAAAATGTGCACGGATTTCGAGGTACCGATCAAGATGTGATTTTGAGTAACTTTCATCGGGTTGGGTCGTCATTGGTCACCGGGTGGTCTTGTACTTCCGAATTAGCAAAAACCCATTGAATGAAAGCTGCTCGGAAACCTTGATTTGATTTACACGGCAAAATTTCTTTCATGATCGAGAAAATGTGCATGGATTTCGAGTTACCGAGCAAAATGCGATTTTGGCTAACTTTCACCGCGTTGTTTCATCTTTGGTCACCGGGCGATCCTGTACTTCCGAATTACCGAAAACCCATTGAACGAAAGTTGCTTGAAATCATTGATTTACCTGGTAAGTTTTCCTTCGTGATCCATAAAATGTGCACGGATTTCGAGTTACCGAGCAAGATGTGATTTTGGCTAACTTTCATCGGGTTGGGTCATCTTTGGTCACCGGGTGGTCTTGTACTTCCGATTTAGCAAAAACCCATTGAATGAAAGTTGTTCGAAATCATTGATTTGCCTAGAAAAATTTCTTTTCGTGGTCGAGGAAATGTGCATGGATTTCGAGTTGTCGAGCAAAATTTGATTTTGGCCAGGTTTCATGGGGTTGGGTCATCTGATCACCGGTTAATCTTGACCGTATCTAGTCTTGGCCGAGTCGAAAAATCCCAGACGCTATAATTCTCTATAACTCGCCAAAATGAAGTCGGTTTGGCACGAATTGGACAAGGATAAAGGACCTTACAATAATAAAACCCGGTGACCGGGCCGTAATTCACCAACAACGGTGACGCAACCTCCGATAAAAACACATAACAACCTAAGCCGATGACTTGCGCTTACTAGGGCCACCAATTATACTTTGTTTTCTCATAAGACGTCAAAAATGTCCAAAGAGCAACATATACTCATTTAATATGGGCATGCATCGTGTATAGTGACTTCGACGGTGTTTGGTTGTATTCGAACCCCAATGCATGGGTGCTTTTCTAAGGAGTTCATTTTGTTGCATTTTCTTATGCTTGTTTCGGTTTCGTAAATGAAAGAATTTCTCCGTACAAGATACAAACTGCACTATTGGATCTGTAATTTACAACTACTATCGACATACCCTCAAATGCATCAATAATAAGGGATTTAGAATGCACCTTAGCCAACTAACATATAGATCGGGGTCGTTAATGGGTCATGGCGTTCTTCGTTTGATCCTTTGGCTTGCATGTATCGTTTTGTAGGATGAGGTCTTGCTTCCTCGGCCCTTTATCAAGGCAACGTGGCTCGTTTTAAGCTCATCGTTCAAGGAATCAATGCAACACGGCCAGTTTTTCAGGTCGCCATTCGATAAACAAAGACAACGTTTTCAAAATATCAAAAGGCCACATGGCTTGCTTTTAGGTCCTCGTATGGCTTGCTTTCGGGTCGTCTTTCGAGAAAACGAGGCAACATGTTCTAGAAATCAAAGAATCGTTCGAGAAATAAAAAGGCTACGGGGGTAGTTTTCAGGTCGTAGTTTGATAATTCAAGGCAACATGTTCGAGTAATCAAGGCAACAAGGCTTGTTTTCAGGCCGTCGTTCAATAAAAAATCCAAGCGTTCAGGTCGTCGTTCGAGAAACACGGACAACATGTTGTAGAAATCAAAGGCGTTCCATAAATCAAGGCAACGGTGCTGGTTTTCAGTTAGTCGGTCGAAAAACCAAGGAAACATGTTTGAGGTTTCAAGGCAACAAGGCTAGTTTTCTTGTCTTCGTTCCGTAAATCAAGGAATCGGGGATAGTTTTAAGGTTGTTGTTTAAGAAAATCAAGACAACATGTTTTAAAAGTCATGGAAACGAGGGAAGATTTTAGGACACCGTTCGTCAGATCAAGGCAACACGCCAGCTTTCAGCCGTCGTCCGAAAAAGGCCGCCAACATTTTACTTAAACCGAAGCATCGTTCGTGAAATCAAGGCAACGGGGCAAATTTTAAGTCCTTCATTCGAAAAACCAAGCCATCGGGTTCGAGATATCAAGGCAACATGGCTTGCTTTTCAGGTCTTCGTTCGAAAAATCAAGGCAATGGGCATTGCTCTCCGCTCGTCATTCGAGATACCAAGACATCATGTTCTAGAAACCAAGGCCACAAGGCTAGTTTTCAGGTCATCATTCTAAAAATCAAGGCAACAACAATAAAGGCAACAGGCCTAGTTTCAAGGTCATCGTTCAATATATCTAAGCAACAAGTTCGAATAATCAAGGCAACAAGGCTAGTTTTCACGTCGTCGTTCGAGCAAACAAGGCAACATGTTGGGGTGGGCTTCGTTCACGGTTCATTGGGCTTGCCTTGTCGGTGCTCGATGGTGGCTTCGTCGCCATGGTCCCCCTATATATACATCAAGGCAATGGGGATAGCAATCAGGCTTCCGTTTGAGATATCAAGACAACATGTCCTAGAATTCAAGGCCGCAAGGCTAGTTTTCAGGTCATCGTTCTAAAAATCAAGCCAACATGTTCAAGAAATCAAGGCAACAGACACTGGTTTCCCCGAGGATGCATATTTTTTAGTATGCGCACGACGTCGGGGGAAATCAAGGCACCGTGGCTAGTTTTCCGGTCATCGTTCAAGAAATCAAGGCAGCGAGGCTAGTTTTGAGGTCATCATGGCATGTTTTCAAGGCAACGTGTTCGAGTATTCAGGGCAACGATGCAAGTTTCCAGGTCGTCGTTAGAGATAACAAGGCAACGTGTTCCAGCAATCAAGGTAACGAGGCTAGTTTCCAGGTCGTCGTTCAAGAAATAAAGGGAACGGGGCTAGTTTTCAGGACATCGTTCGACATATCAAGGCAACGTGTTGGACAAATCAAGGCAACATGGAACTAGTTAACAAGGCAACGTGTTGGGGGAGGCATCTTTCAAGGCCATCGTTCGACAAATCTAGGCAGCAGGGCTCATCGTTCGAAAAATTAATGCAACAAGTTCGAGTAATCAATATATACCTCAAGGCAATGTAGATAGCTCCCCAGTTCTCCAAGAGGCTAGTCTTCAGGTCATCGTTTAAAAAATCAAGGCAACAAGCTCAAGGCAATAGGGCTAGTTTCAAGGTCGTCGTTCAAAAAATCTAGGGAACAATGCTAGTCATCAGGTCATCGTTCGACAAAATTAAGGCACACGAATAATGTATGTTTCAATAAAAAAAATTTGCTTTTGGTCCGTAATTACCCGGGGACCGCAGCTTCGACACTTGTACACACACACTACCGAACTTTAACTTTCGAATTGGCAAAAACCCATTCAATGAAAGTTGCTCGAAATCATCGATTTACCTGGTAAATTTTCTTTCGTGATCGAGAAAATGTGCACAGATTTCGAGGTACCGATCAAGATGTGATTTTGAGTAACTTTCATCGGGTTGGGTCGTCATTGGTCACCGGGTGGTCTTGTACTTCCGAATTAGCAAAAACCCATTGAATGAAAGCTGCTCGGAAACCTTGATTTACACGGCAAAATTTCTTTCATGATCGAGAAAATGTGCATGGATTTCGAGTTACCGAGCAAAATGCGATTTTGGCTAACTTTCACCGCGTTGTGTCATCTTTGGTCACCGGGCGATCCTGTACTTCCGAATTACCGAAAACCCATTGAACGAAAGTTGCTTGAAATCATTGATTTACCTGGTAAGTTTTCCTTCGTGATCCATAAAATGTGCACGGATTTCGAGTTACCGAGCAAGATGTGATTTTGGCTAACTTTCATCGGGTTGGGTCATCTTTGGTCACCGGGTGGTCTTGTACTTCCGATTTAGCAAAAACCCATTGAATGAAAGTTGTTCGAAATCATTGATTTGCCTAGAAAAATTTCTTTTCGTGGTCGAGGAAATGTGCATGGATTTCGAGTTGTCGAGCAAAATTTGATTTTGGCCAGGTTTCATGGGGTTGGGTCATCTGATCACCGGTTAATCTTGACCGTATCTAGTCTTGGCCGAGTCGAAAAATCCCAGACGCTATAATTCTCTATAACTCGCCAAAATGAAGTCGGTTTGGCACGAATTTGACAAGGATAAAGGACCTTACAATAATAAAACCCGGTGACCGGGCCGTAATTCACCAACAACGGTGACGCAACCTCCGATAAAAACACATAACAACCTAAGCCGATGACTTGCGCTTACTAGGGCCACCAATTATACTTTGTTTTCTCATAAGACGTCAAAAATGTCCAAAGAGCAACATATACTCATTTAATATGGGCATGCATCGTGTATAGTGACTTCGACGGTGTTTGGTTGTATTCGAACCCCAATGCATGGGTGCTTTTCTAAGGAGTTCATTTTGTTGCATTTTCTTATGCTTGTTTCGGTTTCGTAAATGAAAGAATTTCTCCGTACAAGATACAAACTGCACTATTGGATCTGTAATTTACAACTACTATCGACATACCCTCAAATGCATCAATAATAAGGGATTTAGAATGCACCTTAGCCAACTAACATATAGATCGGGGTCGTTAATGGGTCATGGCGTTCTTCGTTTGATCCTTTGGCTTGCATGTATCGTTTTGTAGGATGAGGTCTTGCTTCCTCGGCCCTTTATCAAGGCAACGTGGCTCGTTTTAAGCTCATCGTTCAAGGAATCAATGCAACACGGCCAGTTTTTCAGGTCGCCATTCGATAAACAAAGACAACGTTTTCAAAATATCAAAAGGCCACATGGCTTGCTTTTAGGTCCTCGTATGGCTTGCTTTCGGGTCGTCTTTCGAGAAAACGAGGCAACATGTTCTAGAAATCAAAGAATCGTTCGAGAAATAAAAAGGCTACGGGGGTAGTTTTCAGGTCGTAGTTTGATAATTCAAGGCAACATGTTCGAGTAATCAAGGCAACAAGGCTTGTTTTCAGGCCGTCGTTCAATAAAAAATCCAAGCGTTCAGGTCGTCGTTCGAGAAACACGGACAACATGTTGTAGAAATCAAAGGCGTTCCATAAATCAAGGCAACGGTGCTGGTTTTCAGTTAGTCGGTCGAAAAACCAAGGAAACATGTTTGAGGTTTCAAGGCAACAAGGCTAGTTTTCTTGTCTTCGTTCCGTAAATCAAGGAATCGGGGATAGTTTTAAGGTTGTTGTTTAAGAAAATCAAGACAACATGTTTTAAAAGTCATGGAAACGAGGGAAGATTTAAGGACACCGTTCGTCAGATCAAGGCAACACGCCAGCTTTCAGCCGTCGTCCGAAAAAGGCCGCCAACATTTTACTTAAACCGAAGCATCGTTCGTGAAATCAAGGCAACGGGGCAAATTTTAAGTCCTTCATTCGAAAAACCAAGCCATCGGGTTCGAGATATCAAGGCAACATGGCTTGCTTTTCAGGTCTTCGTTCGAAAAATCAAGGCAATGGGCATTGCTCTCCGCTCGCCATTCGAGATACCAAGACATCATGTTCTAGAAACCAAGGCCACAAGGCTAGTTTTCAGGTCATCATTCTAAAAATCAAGGCAACAACAATAAAGGCAACAAGCCTAGTTTCAAGGTCATCGTTCAATATATCTAAGCAACAAGTTCGAATAATCAAGGCAACAAGGCTAGTTTTCACGTCGTCGTTCGAGCAAACAAGGCAACATGTTGGGGTGGGCTTCGTTCACGGTTCATTGGGCTTGCCTTGTCGGTGCTCGATGGTGGCTTCGTCGCCATGGTCCCCCTATATATACATCAAGGCAATGGGGATAGCAATCAGGCTTCCGTTTGAGATATCAAGACAACATGTCCTAGAATTCAAGGCCGCAAGGCTAGTTTTCAGGTCATCGTTCTAAAAATCAAGCCAACATGTTCAAGAAATCAAGGCAACAGACACTGGTTTCCCCGAGGATGCATATTTTTTAGTATGCGCACGACGTCGGGGGAAATCAAGGCACCGTGGCTAGTTTTCCGGTCATCGTTCAAGAAATCAAGGCAGCGAGGCTAGTTTTGAGGTCATCATGGCATGTTTTCAAGGCAACGTGTTCGAGTATTCAGGGCAATGATGCAAGTTTCCAGGTCATCGTTAGAGATAACAAGGCAACGTGTTCCAGCAATCAAGGTAACGAGGCTAGTTTCCAGGTCGTCGTTCAAGAAATAAAGGGAACGGGGCTAGTTTTCAGGACATCGTTCGACATATCAAGGCAACGTGTTGGACAAATCAAGGCAACATGGAACTAGTTAACAAGGCAACGTGTTGGGGGAGGCATCTTTCAAGGCCATCGTTCGACAAATCTAGGCAGCAGGGCTTGTCACCAGGTCATCGTTCGAAAAATTAATGCAACAAGTTCGAGTAATCAATATATACCTCAAGGCAATGTGGATAGCTCCCCAGTTCTCCAAGAGGCTAGTCTTCAGGTCATCGTTCAAAAAATCAAGGCAACAAGCTCAAGGCAATAGGGCTAGTTTCAAGGTCGTCGTTCAAAAAATCTAGGGAACAATGCTAGTCATCAGGTCATCGTTCGACAAAATTAAGGCACACGAATAATGTATGTTTCAATAAAAAAAATTTGCTTTTGGTCCGTAATTACCCGGGGACCGCAGCTTCGACACTTGTACACACACACTACCGAACTTTAACTTTCGAATTGGCAAAAACCCATTCAATGAAAGTTGCTCGAAATCATCGATTTACCTGGTAAATTTTCTTTCGTGATCGAGAAAATGTGCACGGATTTCGAGGTACCGATCAAGATGTGATTTTGGGTAACTTTCATTGGGTTGGGTCGTCATTGGTCACCGGGTGGTCTTGTACTTCCGAATTAGCAAAAACCCATTGAATGAAAGCTGCTCGGAAACCTTGATTTACACGGCAAAATTTCTTTCATGATCGAGAAAATGTGCACGGATTTCGAGTTACCGAGCAAAATGCGATTTTGGCTAACTTTCACCGCGTTGTGTCATCTTTGGTCACCGGGCGATCCTGTACTTCCGAATTACCGAAAACCCATTGAACGAAAGTTGCTTGAAATCATTGATTTACCTGGTAAGTTTTCCTTCGTGATCCATAAAATGTGCACGGATTTCGAGTTACCGAGCAAGATGTGATTTTGGCTAACTTTCATCGGGTTGGGTCATCTTTGGTCACCGGGTGGTCTTGTACTTCCGATTTAGCAAAAACCCATTGAATGAAAGTTGTTCGAAATCATTGATTTGCCTAGAAAAATTTCTTTTCGTGGTCGAGGAAATGTGCATGGATTTCGAGTTGTCGAGCAAAATTTGATTTTGGCCAGGTTTCATGGGGTTGGGTCATCTGATCACCGGTTAATCTTGACCGTATCTAGTCTTGGCCGAGTCGAAAAATCCCAGACGCTATAATTCTCTATAACTCGCCAAAATGAAGTCGGTTTGGCACGAATTGGACAAGGATAAAGGACCTTACAATAATAAAACCCGGTGACCGGGCCGTAATTCACCAACAACGGTGACGCAACCTCCGATAAAAACACATAACAACCTAAGCCGATGACTTGCGCTTACTAGGGCCACCAATTATACTTTGTTTTCTCATAAGACGTCAAAAATGTCCAAAGAGCAACATATACTCATTTAATATGGGCATGCATCGTGTATAGTGACTTCGACGGTGTTTGGTTGTATTCGAACCCCAATGCATGGGTGCTTTTCTAAGGAGTTCATTTTGTTGCATTTTCTTATGCTTGTTTCGGTTTCGTAAATGAAAGAATTTCTCCGTACAAGATACAAACTGCACTATTGGATCTGTAATTTACAACTACTATCGACATACCCTCAAATGCATCAATAATAAGGGATTTAGAATGCACCTTAGCCAACTAACATATAGATCGGGGTCGTTAATGGGTCATGGCGTTCTTCGTTTGATCCTTTGGCTTGCATGTATCGTTTTGTAGGATGAGGTCTTGCTTCCTCGGCCCTTTATCAAGGCAACGTGGCTCGTTTTAAGCTCATCGTTCAAGGAATCAATGCAACACGGCCAGTTTTTCAGGTCGCCATTCGATAAACAAAGACAACGTTTTCAAAATATCAAAAGGCCACATGGCTTGCTTTTAGGTCCTCGTATGGCTTGCTTTCGGGTCGTCTTTCGAGAAAACGAGGCAACATGTTCTAGAAATCAAAGAATCGTTCGAGAAATAAAAAGGCTACGGGGGTAGTTTTCAGGTCGTAGTTTGATAATTCAAGGCAACATGTTCGAGTAATCAAGGCAACAAGGCTTGTTTTCAGGCCGTCGTTCAATAAAAAATCCAAGCGTTCAGGTCGTCGTTCGAGAAACACGGACAACATGTTGTAGAAATCAAAGGCGTTCCATAAATCAAGGCAACGGTGCTGGTTTTCAGTTAGTCGGTCGAAAAACCAAGGAAACATGTTTGAGGTTTCAAGGCAACAAGGCTAGTTTTCTTGTCTTCGTTCCGTAAATCAAGGAATCGGGGATAGTTTTAAGGTTGTTGTTTAAGAAAATCAAGACAACATGTTTTAAAAGTCATGGAAACGAGGGAAGATTTTAGGACACCGTTCGTCAGATCAAGGCAACACGCCAGCTTTCAGCCGTCGTCCGAAAAAGGCCGCCAACATTTTACTTAAACCGAAGCATCGTTCGTGAAATCAAGGCAACGGGGCAAATTTTAAGTCCTTCATTCGAAAAACCAAGCCATCGGGTTCGAGATATCAAGGCAACATGGCTTGCTTTTCAGGTCTTCGTTCGAAAAATCAAGGCAATGGGCATTGCTCTCCGCTCGTCATTCGAGATACCAAGACATCATGTTCTAGAAACCAAGGCCACAAGGCTAGTTTTCAGGTCATCATTCTAAAAATCAAGGCAACAACAATAAAGGCAACAGGCCTAGTTTCAAGGTCATCGTTCAATATATCTAAGCAACAAGTTCGAATAATCAAGGCAACAAGGCTAGTTTTCACGTCGTCGTTCGAGCAAACAAGGCAACATGTTGGGGTGGGCTTCGTTCACGGTTCATTGGGCTTGCCTTGTCGGTGCTCGATGGTGGCTTCGTCGCCATGGTCCCCCTATATATACATCAAGGCAATGGGGATAGCAATCAGGCTTCCGTTTGAGATATCAAGACAACATGTCCTAGAATTCAAGGCCGCAAGGCTAGTTTTCAGGTCATCGTTCTAAAAATCAAGCCAACATGTTCAAGAAATCAAGGCAACAGACACTGGTTTCCCCGAGGATGCATATTTTTTAGTATGCGCACGACGTCGGGGGAAATCAAGGCACCGTGGCTAGTTTTCCGGTCATCGTTCAAGAAATCAAGGCAGCGAGGCTAGTTTTGAGGTCATCATGGCATGTTTTCAAGGCAACGTGTTCGAGTATTCAGGGCAATGATGCAAGTTTCCAGGTCATCGTTAGAGATAACAAGGCAACGTGTTCCAGCAATCAAGGTAACGAGGCTAGTTTCCAGGTCGTCGTTCAAGAAATAAAGGGAACGGGGCTAGTTTTCAGGACATCGTTCGACATATCAAGGCAACGTGTTGGACAAATCAAGGCAACATGGAACTAGTTAACAAGGCAACGTGTTGGGGGAGGCATCTTTCAAGGCCATCGTTCGACAAATCTAGGCAGCAGGGCTTGTCACCAGGTCATCGTTCGAAAAATTAATGCAACAAGTTCGAGTAATCAATATATACCTCAAGGCAATGTGGATAGCTCCCCAGTTCTCCAAGAGGCTAGTCTTCAGGTCATCGTTCAAAAAATCAAGGCAACAAGCTCAAGGCAATAGGGCTAGTTTCAAGGTCGTCGTTCAAAAAATCTAGGGAACAATGCTAGTCATCAGGTCATCGTTCGACAAAATTAAGGCACACGAATAATGTATGTTTCAATAAAAAAAATTTGCTTTTGGTCCGTAATTACCCGGGGACCGCAGCTTCGACACTTGTACACACACACTACCGAACTTTAACTTTCGAATTGGCAAAAACCCATTCAATGAAAGTTGCTCGAAATCATCGATTTACCTGGTAAATTTTCTTTCGTGATCGAGAAAATGTGCACGGATTTCGAGGTACCGATCAAGATGTGATTTTGGGTAACTTTCATTGGGTTGGGTCGTCATTGGTCACCGGGTGGTCTTGTACTTCCGAATTAGCAAAAACCCATTGAATGAAAGCTGCTCGGAAACCTTGATTTACACGGCAAAATTTCTTTCATGATCGAGAAAATGTGCACGGATTTCGAGTTACCGAGCAAAATGCGATTTTGGCTAACTTTCACCGCGTTGTGTCATCTTTGGTCACCGGGCGATCCTGTACTTCCGAATTACCGAAAACCCATTGAACGAAAGTTGCTTGAAATCATTGATTTACCTGGTAAGTTTTCCTTCGTGATCCATAAAATGTGCACGGATTTCGAGTTACCGAGCAAGATGTGATTTTGGCTAACTTTCATCGGGTTGGGTCATCTTTGGTCACCGCGTGGTCTTGTACTTCCGATTTAGCAAAAACCCATTGAATGAAAGTTGTTCGAAATCATTGATTTGCCTAGAAAAATTTCTTTTCGTGGTCGAGGAAATGTGCATGGATTTCGAGTTGTCGAGCAAAATTTGATTTTGGCCAGGTTTCATGGGGTTGGGTCATCTGATCACCGGTTAATCTTGACCGTATCTAGTCTTGGCCGAGTCGAAAAATCCCAGACGCTATAATTCTCTATAACTCGCCAAAATGAAGTCGGTTTGGCACGAATTGGACAAGGATAAAGCACCTTACAATAATAAAACCCGGTGACCGGGCCGTAATTCACCAACAACGGTGACGCAACCTCCGATAAAAACACATAACAACCTAAGCCGATGACTTGCGCTTACTAGGGCCACCAATTATACTTTGTTTTCTCATAAGACGTCAAAAATGTCCAAAGAGCAACATATACTCATTTAATATGGGCATGCATCGTGTATAGTGACTTCGACGGTGTTTGGTTGTATTCGAACCCCAATGCATGGGTGCTTTTCTAAGGAGTTCATTTTGTTGCATTTTCTTATGCTTGTTTCGGTTTCGTAAATGAAAGAATTTCTCCGTACAAGATACAAACTGCACTATTGGATCTGTAATTTACAACTACTATCGACATACCCTCAAATGCATCAATAATAAGGGATTTAGAATGCACCTTAGCCAACTAACATATAGATCGGGGTCGTTAATGGGTCATGGCGTTCTTCGTTTGATCCTTTGGCTTGCATGTATCGTTTTGTAGGATGAGGTCTTGCTTCCTCGGCCCTTTATCAAGGCAACGTGGCTCGTTTTAAGCTCATCGTTCAAGGAATCAATGCAACACGGCCAGTTTTTCAGGTCGCCATTCGATAAACAAAGACAACGTTTTCAAAATATCAAAAGGCCACATGGCTTGCTTTTAGGTCCTCGTATGGCTTGCTTTCGGGTCGTCTTTCGAGAAAACGAGGCAACATGTTCTAGAAATCAAAGAATCGTTCGAGAAATAAAAAGGCTACGGGGGTAGTTTTCAGGTCGTAGTTTGATAATTCAAGGCAACATGTTCGAGTAATCAAGGCAACAAGGCTTGTTTTCAGGCCGTCGTTCAATAAAAAATCCAAGCGTTCAGGTCGTCGTTCGAGAAACACGGACAACATGTTGTAGAAATCAAAGGCGTTCCATAAATCAAGGCAACGGTGCTGGTTTTCAGTTAGTCGGTCGAAAAACCAAGGAAACATGTTTGAGGTTTCAAGGCAACAAGGCTAGTTTTCTTGTCTTCGTTCCGTAAATCAAGGAATCGGGGATAGTTTTAAGGTTGTTGTTTAAGAAAATCAAGACAACATGTTTTAAAAGTCATGGAAACGAGGGAAGATTTTAGGACACCGTTCGTCAGATCAAGGCAACACGCCAGCTTTCAGCCGTCGTCCGAAAAAGGCCGCCAACATTTTACTTAAACCGAAGCATCGTTCGTGAAATCAAGGCAACGGGGCAAATTTTAAGTCCTTCATTCGAAAAACCAAGCCATCGGGTTCGAGATATCAAGGCAACATGGCTTGCTTTTCAGGTCTTCGTTCGAAAAATCAAGGCAATGGGCATTGCTCTCCGCTCGTCATTCGAGATACCAAGACATCATGTTCTAGAAACCAAGGCCACAAGGCTAGTTTTCAGGTCATCATTCTAAAAATCAAGGCAACAACAATAAAGGCAACAGGCCTAGTTTCAAGGTCATCGTTCAATATATCTAAGCAACAAGTTCGAATAATCAAGGCAACAAGGCTAGTTTTCACGTCGTCGTTCGAGCAAACAAGGCAACATGTTGGGGTGGGCTTCGTTCACGGTTCATTGGGCTTGCCTTGTCGGTGCTCGATGGTGGCTTCGTCGCCATGGTCCCCCTATATATACATCAAGGCAATGGGGATAGCAATCAGGCTTCCGTTTGAGATATCAAGACAACATGTCCTAGAATTCAAGGCCGCAAGGCTAGTTTTCAGGTCATCGTTCTAAAAATCAAGCCAACATGTTCAAGAAATCAAGGCAACAGACACTGGTTTCCCCGAGGATGCATATTTTTTAGTATGCGCACGACGTCGGGGGAAATCAAGGCACCGTGGCTAGTTTTCCGGTCATCGTTCAAGAAATCAAGGCAGCGAGGCTAGTTTTGAGGTCATCATGGCATGTTTTCAAGGCAACGTGTTCGAGTATTTAGGGCAACGATGCAAGTTTCCATGTCGTCGTTAGAGATAACAAGGCAACGTGTTCCAGCAATCAAGGTAACGAGGCTAGTTTCCAGGTCGTCGTTCAAGAAATAAAGGGAACGGGGCTAGTTTTCAGGACATCGTTCGACATATCAAGGCAACGTGTTGGACAAATCAAGGCAACATGGAACTAGTTAACAAGGCAACGTGTTGGGGGAGGCATCTTTCAAGGCCATCGTTCGACAAATCTAGGCAGCAGGGCTTGTCACCAGGTCATCGTTCGAAAAATTAATGCAACAAGTTCGAGTAATCAATATATACCTCAAGGCAATGTGGATAGCTCCCCAGTTCTCCAAGAGGCTAGCCTTCAGGTCATCGTTCAAAAAATCAAGGCAACAAGCTCAAGGCAATAGGGCTAGTTTCAAGGTCGTCGTTCAAAAAATCTAGGGAACAATGCTAGTCATCAGGTCATCGTTCGACAAAATTAAGGCACACGAATAATGTATGTTTCAATAAAAAAAATTTGCTTTTGGTCCGTAATTACCCGGGGACCGCAGCTTCGACACTTGTACACACACACTACCGAACTTTAACTTTCGAATTGGCAAAAACCCATTCAATGAAAGTTGCTCGAAATCATCGATTTAAATCATCGATTTACCTGGTAAATTTTCTTTCGTGATCGAGAAAATGTGCACGGATTTCGAGGTACCGATCAAGATGTGATTTTGAGTAACTTTCATCGGGTTGGGTCGTCATTGGTCACCGGGTGGTCTTGTACTTCCGAATTAGCAAAAACCCATTGAATGAAAGCTGCTCGGAAACCTTGATTTACACGGCAAAATTTCTTTCATGATCGAGAAAATGTGCATGGATTTCGAGTTACCGAGCAAAATGCGATTTTGGCTAACTTTCACCGCGTTGTTTCATCTTTGGTCACCGGGCGATCCTGTACTTCCGAATTACCGAAAACCCATTGAACGAAAGTTGCTTGAAATCATTGATTTACCTGGTAAGTTTTCCTTCGTGATCCATAAAATGTGCACGGATTTCGAGTTACCGAGCAAGATGTGATTTTGGCTAACTTTCATCGGGTTGGGTCATCTTTGGTCACCGGGTGGTCTTGTACTTCCGATTTAGCAAAAACCCATTGAATGAAAGTTGTTCGAAATCATTGATTTGCCTAGAAAAATTTCTTTTCGTGGTCGAGGAAATGTGCATGGATTTCGAGTTGTCGAGCAAAATTTGATTTTGGCCAGGTTTCATGGGGTTGGGTCATCTGATCACCGGTTAATCTTGACCGTATCTAGTCTTGGCCGAGTCGAAAAATCCCAGACGCTATAATTCTCTATAACTCGCCAAAATGAAGTCGGTTTGGCACGAATTGGACAAGGATAAAGGACCTTACAATAATAAAACCCGGTGACCGGGCCGTAATTCACCAACAACGGTGACGCAACCTCCGATAAAAACACATAACAACCTAAGCCGATGACTTGCGCTTACTAGGGCCACCAATTATACTTTGTTTTCTCATAAGACGTCAAAAATGTCCAAAGAGCAACATATACTCATTTAATATGGGCATGCATCGTGTATAGTGACTTCGACGGTGTTTGGTTGTATTCGAACCCCAATGCATGGGTGCTTTTCTAAGGAGTTCATTTTGTTGCATTTTCTTATGCTTGTTTCGGTTTCGTAAATGAAAGAATTTCTCCGTACAAGATACAAACTGCACTATTGGATCTGTAATTTACAACTACTATCGACATACCCTCAAATGCATCAATAATAAGGGATTTAGAATGCACCTTAGCGAACTAACATATAGATCGGGGTCGTTAATGGGTCATGGCGTTCTTCGTTTGATCCTTTGGCTTGCATGTATCGTTTTGTAGGATGAGGTCTTGCTTCCTCGGCCCTTTATCAAGGCAACGTGGCTCGTTTTAAGCTCATCGTTCAAGGAATCAATGCAACACGGCCAGTTTTTCAGGTCGCCATTCGATAAACAAAGACAACGTTTTCAAAATATCAAAAGGCCACATGGCTTGCTTTTAGGTCCTCGTATGGCTTGCTTTCGGGTCGTCTTTCGAGAAAACGAGGCAACATGTTCTAGAAATCAAAGAATCGTTCGAGAAATAAAAAGGCTACGGGGGTAGTTTTCAGGTCGTAGTTTGATAATTCAAGGCAACATGTTCGAGTAATCAAGGCAACAAGGCTTGTTTTCAGGCCGTCGTTCAATAAAAAATCCAAGCGTTCAGGTCGTCGTTCGAGAAACACGGACAACATGTTGTAGAAATCAAAGGCGTTCCATAAATCAAGGCAACGGTGCTGGTTTTCAGTTAGTCGGTCGAAAAACCAAGGAAACATGTTTGAGGTTTCAAGGCAACAAGGCTAGTTTTCTTGTCTTCATTCCGTAAATCAAGGAATCGGGGATAGTTTTAAGGTTGTTGTTTAAGAAAATCAAGACAACATGTTTTAAAAGTCATGGAAACGAGGGAAGATTTTAGGACACCGTTCGTCAGATCAAGGCAACACGCCAGCTTTCAGCCGTCGTCCGAAAAAGGCCGCCAACATTTTACTTAAACCGAAGCATCGTTCGTGAAATCAAGGCAACGGGGCAAATTTTAAGTCCTTCATTCGAAAAACCAAGCCATCGGGTTCGAGATATCAAGGCAACATGGCTTGCTTTTCAGGTCTTCGTTCGAAAAATCAAGGCAATGGGCATTGCTCTCCGCTCGTCATTCGAGATACCAAGACATCATGTTCTAGAAACCAAGGCCACAAGGCTAGTTTTCAGGTCATCATTCTAAAAATCAAGGCAACAACAATAAAGGCAACAGGCCTAGTTTCAAGGTCATCGTTCAATATATCTAAGCAACAAGTTCGAATAATCAAGGCAACAAGGCTAGTTTTCACGTCGTCGTTCGAGCAAACAAGGCAACATGTTGGGGTGGGCTTCGTTCACGGTTCATTGGGCTTGCCTTGTCGGTGCTCGATGGTGGCTTCGTCGCCATGGTCCCCCTATATATACATCAAGGCAATGGGGATAGCAATCAGGCTTCCGTTTGAGATATCAAGACAACATGTCCTAGAATTCAAGGCCGCAAGGCTAGTTTTCAGGTCATCGTTCTAAAAATCAAGCCAACATGTTCAAGAAATCAAGGCAACAGACACTGGTTTCCCCGAGGATGCATATTTTTTAGTATGCGCACGACGTCGGGGGAAATCAAGGCACCGTGGCTAGTTTTCCGGTCATCGTTCAAGAAATCAAGGCAGCGAGGCTAGTTTTGAGGTCATCATGGCATGTTTTCAAGGCAACGTGTTCGAGTATTTAGGGCAACGATGCAAGTTTCCATGTCGTCGTTAGAGATAACAAGGCAACGTGTTCCAGCAATCAAGGTAACGAGGCTAGTTTCCAGGTCGTCGTTCAAGAAATAAAGGGAACGGGGCTAGTTTTCAGGACATCGTTCGACATATCAAGGCAACGTGTTGGACAAATCAAGGCAACATGGAACTAGTTAACAAGGCAACGTGTTGGGGGAGGCATCTTTCAAGGCCATCGTTCGACAAATCTAGGCAGCAGGGCTTGTCACCAGGTCATCGTTCGAAAAATTAATGCAACAAGTTCGAGTAATCAATATATACCTCAAGGCAATGTGGATAGCTCCCCAGTTCTCCAAGAGGCTAGTCTTCAGGTCATCGTTCAAAAAATCAAGGCAACAAGCTCAAGGCAATAGGGCTAGTTTCAAGGTCGTCGTTCAAAAAATCTAGGGAACAATGCTAGTCATCAGGTCATCGTTCGACAAAATTAAGGCACACGAATAATGTATGTTTCAATAAAAAAAATTTGCTTTTGGTCCGTAATTACCCGGGGACCGCAGCTTCGACACTTGTACACACACACTACCGAACTTTAACTTTCGAATTGGCAAAAACCCATTCAATGAAAGTTGCTCGAAATCATCGATTTAAATCATCGATTTACCTGGTAAATTTTCTTTCGTGATCGAGAAAATGTGCACGGATTTCGAGGTACCGATCAAGATGTGATTTTGAGTAACTTTCATCGGGTTGGGTCGTCATTGGTCACCGGGTGGTCTTGTACTTCCGAATTAGCAAAAACCCATTGAATGAAAGCTGCTCGGAAACCTTGATTTACACGGCAAAATTTCTTTCATGATCGAGAAAATGTGCATGGATTTCGAGTTACCGAGCAAAATGCGATTTTGGCTAACTTTCACCGCGTTGTTTCATCTTTGGTCACCGGGCGATCCTGTACTTCCGAATTACCGAAAACCCATTGAACGAAAGTTGCTTGAAATCATTGATTTACCTGGTAAGTTTTCCTTCGTGATCCATAAAATGTGCACGGATTTCGAGTTACCGAGCAAGATGTGATTTTGGCTAACTTTCATCGGGTTGGGTCATCTTTGGTCACCGGGTGGTCTTGTACTTCCGATTTAGCAAAAACCCATTGAATGAAAGTTGTTCGAAATCATTGATTTGCCTAGAAAAATTTCTTTTCGTGGTCGAGGAAATGTGCATGGATTTCGAGTTGTCGAGCAAAATTTGATTTTGGCCAGGTTTCATGGGGTTGGGTCATCTGATCACCGGTTAATCTTGACCGTATCTAGTCTTGGCCGAGTCGAAAAATCCCAGACGCTATAATTCTCTATAACTCGCCAAAATGAAGTCGGTTTGGCACGAATTGGACAAGGATAAAGGACCTTACAATAATAAAACCCGGTGACCGGGCCGTAATTCACCAACAACGGTGACGCAACCTCCGATAAAAACACATAACAACCTAAGCCGATGACTTGCGCTTACTAGGGCCACCAATTATACTTTGTTTTCTCATAAGACGTCAAAAATGTCCAAAGAGCAACATATACTCATTTAATATGGGCATGCATCGTGTATAGTGACTTCGACGGTGTTTGGTTGTATTCGAACCCCAATGCATGGGTGCTTTTCTAAGGAGTTCATTTTGTTGCATTTTCTTATGCTTGTTTCGGTTTCGTAAATGAAAGAATTTCTCCGTACAAGATACAAACTGCACTATTGGATCTGTAATTTACAACTACTATCGACATACCCTCAAATGCATCAATAATAAGGGATTTAGAATGCACCTTAGCGAACTAACATATAGATCGGGGTCGTTAATGGGTCATGGCGTTCTTCGTTTGATCCTTTGGCTTGCATGTATCGTTTTGTAGGATGAGGTCTTGCTTCCTCGGCCCTTTATCAAGGCAACGTGGCTCGTTTTAAGCTCATCGTTCAAGGAATCAATGCAACACGGCCAGTTTTTCAGGTCGCCATTCGATAAACAAAGACAACGTTTTCAAAATATCAAAAGGCCACATGGCTTGCTTTTAGGTCCTCGTATGGCTTGCTTTCGGGTCGTCTTTCGAGAAAACGAGGCAACATGTTCTAGAAATCAAAGAATCGTTCGAGAAATAAAAAGGCTACGGGGGTAGTTTTCAGGTCGTAGTTTGATAATTCAAGGCAACATGTTCGAGTAATCAAGGCAACAAGGCTTGTTTTCAGGCCGTCGTTCAATAAAAAATCCAAGCGTTCAGGTCGTCGTTCGAGAAACACGGACAACATGTTGTAGAAATCAAAGGCGTTCCATAAATCAAGGCAACGGTGCTGGTTTTCAGTTAGTCGGTCGAAAAACCAAGGAAACATGTTTGAGGTTTCAAGGCAACAAGGCTAGTTTTCTTGTCTTCATTCCGTAAATCAAGGAATCGGGGATAGTTTTAAGGTTGTTGTTTAAGAAAATCAAGACAACATGTTTTAAAAGTCATGGAAACGAGGGAAGATTTTAGGACACCGTTCGTCAGATCAAGGCAACACGCCAGCTTTCAGCCGTCGTCCGAAAAAGGCCGCCAACATTTTACTTAAACCGAAGCATCGTTCGTGAAATCAAGGCAACGGGGCAAATTTTAAGTCCTTCATTCGAAAAACCAAGCCATCGGGTTCGAGATATCAAGGCAACATGGCTTGCTTTTCAGGTCTTCGTTCGAAAAATCAAGGCAATGGGCATTGCTCTCCGCTCGTCATTCGAGATACCAAGACATCATGTTCTAGAAACCAAGGCCACAAGGCTAGTTTTCAGGTCATCATTCTAAAAATCAAGGCAACAACAATAAAGGCAACAGGCCTAGTTTCAAGGTCATCGTTCAATATATCTAAGCAACAAGTTCGAATAATCAAGGCAACAAGGCTAGTTTTCACGTCGTCGTTCGAGCAAACAAGGCAACATGTTGGGGTGGGCTTCGTTCACGGTTCATTGGGCTTGCCTTGTCGGTGCTCGATGGTGGCTTCGTCGCCATGGTCCCCCTATATATACATCAAGGCAATGGGGATAGCAATCAGGCTTCCGTTTGAGATATCAAGACAACATGTCCTAGAATTCAAGGCCGCAAGGCTAGTTTTCAGGTCATCGTTCTAAAAATCAAGCCAACATGTTCAAGAAATCAAGGCAACAGACACTGGTTTCCCCGAGGATGCATATTTTTTAGTATGCGCACGACGTCGGGGGAAATCAAGGCACCGTGGCTAGTTTTCCGGTCATCGTTCAAGAAATCAAGGCAGCGAGGCTAGTTTTGAGGTCATCATGGCATGTTTTCAAGGCAACGTGTTCGAGTATTCAGGGCAACGATGCAAGTTTCCAGGTCGTCGTTAGAGATAACAAGGCAACGTGTTCCAGCAATCAAGGTAACGAGGCTAGTTTCCAGGTCGTCGTTCAAGAAATAAAGGGAACGGGGCTAGTTTTCAGGACATCGTTCGACATATCAAGGCAACGTGTTGGACAAATCAAGGCAACATGGAACTAGTTAACAAGGCAACGTGTTGGGGGAGGCATCTTTCAAGGCCATCGTTCGACAAATCTAGGCAGCAGGGCTCATCGTTCGAAAAATTAATGCAACAAGTTCGAGTAATCAATATATACCTCAAGGCAATGTGGATAGCTCCCCAGTTCTCCAAGAGGCTAGTCTTCAGGTCATCGTTTAAAAAATCAAGGCAACAAGCTCAAGGCAATAGGGCTAGTTTCAAGGTCGTCGTTCAAAAAATCTAGGGAACAATGCTAGTCATCAGGTCATCGTTCGACAAAATTAAGGCACACGAATAATGTATGTTTCAATAAAAAAAATTTGCTTTTGGTCCGTAATTACCCGGGGACCGCAGCTTCGACACTTGTACACACACACTACCGAACTTTAACTTTCGAATTGGCAAAAACCCATTCAATGAAAGTTGCTCGAAATCATCGATTTACCTGGTAAATTTTCTTTCGTGATCGAGAAAATGTGCACAGATTTCGAGGTACCGATCAAGATGTGATTTTGAGTAACTTTCATCGGGTTGGGTCGTCATTGGTCACCGGGTGGTCTTGTACTTCCGAATTAGCAAAAACCCATTGAATGAAAGCTGCTCGGAAACCTTGATTTACACGGCAAAATTTCTTTCATGATCGAGAAAATGTGCATGGATTTCGAGTTACCGAGCAAAATGCGATTTTGGCTAACTTTCACCGCGTTGTGTCATCTTTGGTCACCGGGCGATCCTGTACTTCCGAATTACCGAAAACCCATTGAACGAAAGTTGCTTGAAATCATTGATTTACCTGGTAAGTTTTCCTTCGTGATCCATAAAATGTGCACGGATTTCGAGTTACCGAGCAAGATGTGATTTTGGCTAACTTTCATCGGGTTGGGTCATCTTTGGTCACCGGGTGGTCTTGTACTTCCGATTTAGCAAAAACCCATTGAATGAAAGTTGTTCGAAATCATTGATTTGCCTAGAAAAATTTCTTTTCGTGGTCGAGGAAATGTGCATGGATTTCGAGTTGTCGAGCAAAATTTGATTTTGGCCAGGTTTCATGGGGTTGGGTCATCTGATCACCGGTTAATCTTGACCGTATCTAGTCTTGGCCGAGTCGAAAAATCCCAGACGCTATAATTCTCTATAACTCGCCAAAATGAAGTCGGTTTGGCACGAATTGGACAAGGATAAAGGACCTTACAATAATAAAACCCGGTGACCGGGCCGTAATTCACCAACAACGGTGACGCAACCTCCGATAAAAACACATAACAACCTAAGCCGATGACTTGCGCTTACTAGGGCCACCAATTATACTTTGTTTTCTCATAAGACGTCAAAAATGTCCAAAGAGCAACATATACTCATTTAATATGGGCATGCATCGTGTATAGTGACTTCGACGGTGTTTGGTTGTATTCGAACCCCAATGCATGGGTGCTTTTCTAAGGAGTTCATTTTGTTGCATTTTCTTATGCTTGTTTCGGTTTCGTAAATGAAAGAATTTCTCCGTACAAGATACAAACTGCACTATTGGATCTGTAATTTACAACTACTATCGACATACCCTCAAATGCATCAATAATAAGGGATTTAGAATGCACCTTAGCCAACTAACATATAGATCGGGGTCGTTAATGGGTCATGGCGTTCTTCGTTTGATCCTTTGGCTTGCATGTATCGTTTTGTAGGATGAGGTCTTGCTTCCTCGGCCCTTTATCAAGGCAACGTGGCTCGTTTTAAGCTCATCGTTCAAGGAATCAATGCAACACGGCCAGTTTTTCAGGTCGCCATTCGATAAACAAAGACAACGTTTTCAAAATATCAAAAGGCCACATGGCTTGCTTTTAGGTCCTCGTATGGCTTGCTTTCGGGTCGTCTTTCGAGAAAACGAGGCAACATGTTCTAGAAATCAAAGAATCGTTCGAGAAATAAAAAGGCTACGGGGGTAGTTTTCAGGTCGTAGTTTGATAATTCAAGGCAACATGTTCGAGTAATCAAGGCAACAAGGCTTGTTTTCAGGCCGTCGTTCAATAAAAAATCCAAGCGTTCAGGTCGTCGTTCGAGAAACACGGACAACATGTTGTAGAAATCAAAGGCGTTCCATAAATCAAGGCAACGGTGCTGGTTTTCAGTTAGTCGGTCGAAAAACCAAGGAAACATGTTTGAGGTTTCAAGGCAACAAGGCTAGTTTTCTTGTCTTCGTTCCGTAAATCAAGGAATCGGGGATAGTTTTAAGGTTGTTGTTTAAGAAAATCAAGACAACATGTTTTAAAAGTCATGGAAACGAGGGAAGATTTTAGGACACCGTTCGTCAGATCAAGGCAACACGCCAGCTTTCAGCCGTCGTCCGAAAAAGGCCGCCAACATTTTACTTAAACCGAAGCATCGTTCGTGAAATCAAGGCAACGGGGCAAATTTTAAGTCCTTCATTCGAAAAACCAAGCCATCGGGTTCGAGATATCAAGGCAACATGGCTTGCTTTTCAGGTCTTCGTTCGAAAAATCAAGGCAATGGGCATTGCTCTCCGCTCGTCATTCGAGATACCAAGACATCATGTTCTAGAAACCAAGGCCACAAGGCTAGTTTTCAGGTCATCATTCTAAAAATCAAGGCAACAACAATAAAGGCAACAGGCCTAGTTTCAAGGTCATCGTTCAATATATCTAAGCAACAAGTTCGAATAATCAAGGCAACAAGGCTAGTTTTCACGTCGTCGTTCGAGCAAACAAGGCAACATGTTGGGGTGGGCTTCGTTCACGGTTCATTGGGCTTGCCTTGTCGGTGCTCGATGGTGGCTTCGTCGCCATGGTCCCCCTATATATACATCAAGGCAATGGGGATAGCAATCAGGCTTCCGTTTGAGATATCAAGACAACATGTCCTAGAATTCAAGGCCGCAAGGCTAGTTTTCAGGTCATCGTTCTAAAAATCAAGCCAACATGTTCAAGAAATCAAGGCAACAGACACTGGTTTCCCCGAGGATGCATATTTTTTAGTATGCGCACGACGTCGGGGGAAATCAAGGCACCGTGGCTAGTTTTCCGGTCATCGTTCAAGAAATCAAGGCAGCGAGGCTAGTTTTGAGGTCATCATGGCATGTTTTCAAGGCAACGTGTTCGAGTATTCAGGGCAACGATGCAAGTTTCCAGGTCGTCGTTAGAGATAACAAGGCAACGTGTTCCAGCAATCAAGGTAACGAGGCTAGTTTCCAGGTCGTCGTTCAAGAAATAAAGGGAACGGGGCTAGTTTTCAGGACATCGTTCGACATATCAAGGCAACGTGTTGGACAAATCAAGGCAACATGGAACTAGTTAACAAGGCAACGTGTTGGGGGAGGCATCTTTCAAGGCCATCGTTCGACAAATCTAGGCAGCAGGGCTCATCGTTCGAAAAATTAATGCAACAAGTTCGAGTAATCAATATATACCTCAAGGCAATGTGGATAGCTCCCCAGTTCTCCAAGAGGCTAGTCTTCAGGTCATCGTTTAAAAAATCAAGGCAACAAGCTCAAGGCAATAGGGCTAGTTTCAAGGTCGTCGTTCAAAAAATCTAGGGAACAATGCTAGTCATCAGGTCATCGTTCGACAAAATTAAGGCACACGAATAATGTATGTTTCAATAAAAAAAATTTGCTTTTGGTCCGTAATTACCCGGGGACCGCAGCTTCGACACTTGTACACACACACTACCGAACTTTAACTTTCGAATTGGCAAAAACCCATTCAATGAAAGTTGCTTGAAATCATCGATTTACCTGGTAAATTTTCTTTCGTGATCGAGAAAATGTGCACAGATTTCGAGGTACCGATCAAGATGTGATTTTGAGTAACTTTCATCGGGTTGGGTCGTCATTGGTCACCGGTGGTCTTGTACTTCCGAATTAGCAAAAACCCATTGAATGAAAGCTGCTCGGAAACCTTGATTTACACGGCAAAATTTCTTTCATGATCGAGAAAATGTGCATGGATTTCGAGTTACCGAGCAAAATGCGATTTTGGCTAACTTTCACCGCGTTGTGTCATCTTTGGTCACCGGGCGATCCTGTACTTCCGAATTACCGAAAACCCATTGAACGAAAGTTGCTTGAAATCATTGATTTACCTGGTAAGTTTTCCTTCGTGATCCATAAAATGTGCACGGATTTCGAGTTACCGAGCAAGATGTGATTTTGGCTAACTTTCATCGGGTTGGGTCATCTTTGGTCACCGGGTGGTCTTGTACTTCCGATTTAGCAAAAACCCATTGAATGAAAGTTGTTCGAAATCATTGATTTGCCTAGAAAAATTTCTTTTCGTGGTCGAGGAAATGTGCATGGATTTCGAGTTGTCGAGCAAAATTTGATTTTGGCCAGGTTTCATGGGGTTGGGTCATCTGATCACCGGTTAATCTTGACCGTATCTAGTCTTGGCCGAGTCGAAAAATCCCAGACGCTATAATTCTCTATAACTCGCCAAAATGAAGTCGGTTTGGCACGAATTGGACAAGGATAAAGGACCTTACAATAATAAAACCCGGTGACCGGGCCGTAATTCACCAACAACGGTGACGCAACCTCCGATAAAAACACATAACAACCTAAGCCGATGACTTGCGCTTACTAGGGCCACCAATTATACTTTGTTTTCTCATAAGACGTCAAAAATGTCCAAAGAGCAACATATACTCATTTAATATGGGCATGCATCGTGTATAGTGACTTCGACGGTGTTTGGTTGTATTCGAACCCCAATGCATGGGTGCTTTTCTAAGGAGTTCATTTTGTTGCATTTTCTTATGCTTGTTTCGGTTTCGTAAATGAAAGAATTTCTCCGTACAAGATACAAACTGCACTATTGGATCTGTAATTTACAACTACTATCGACATACCCTCAAATGCATCAATAATAAGGGATTTAGAATGCACCTTAGCCAACTAACATATAGATCGGGGTCGTTAATGGGTCATGGCGTTCTTCGTTTGATCCTTTGGCTTGCATGTATCGTTTTGTAGGATGAGGTCTTGCTTCCTCGGCCCTTTATCAAGGCAACGTGGCTCGTTTTAAGCTCATCGTTCAAGGAATCAATGCAACACGGCCAGTTTTTCAGGTCGCCATTCGATAAACAAAGACAACGTTTTCAAAATATCAAAAGGCCACATGGCTTGCTTTTAGGTCCTCGTATGGCTTGCTTTCGGGTCGTCTTTCGAGAAAACGAGGCAACATGTTCTAGAAATCAAAGAATCGTTCGAGAAATAAAAAGGCTACGGGGGTAGTTTTCAGGTCGTAGTTTGATAATTCAAGGCAACATGTTCGAGTAATCAAGGCAACAAGGCTTGTTTTCAGGCCGTCGTTCAATAAAAAATCCAAGCGTTCAGGTCGTCGTTCGAGAAACACGGACAACATGTTGTAGAAATCAAAGGCGTTCCATAAATCAAGGCAACGGTGCTGGTTTTCAGTTAGTCGGTCGAAAAACCAAGGAAACATGTTTGAGGTTTCAAGGCAACAAGGCTAGTTTTCTTGTCTTCGTTCCGTAAATCAAGGAATCGGGGATAGTTTTAAGGTTGTTGTTTAAGAAAATCAAGACAACATGTTTTAAAAGTCATGGAAACGAGGGAAGATTTTAGGACACCGTTCGTCAGATCAAGGCAACACGCCAGCTTTCAGCCGTCGTCCGAAAAAGGCCGCCAACATTTTACTTAAACCGAAGCATCGTTCGTGAAATCAAGGCAACGGGGCAAATTTTAAGTCCTTCATTCGAAAAACCAAGCCATCGGGTTCGAGATATCAAGGCAACATGGCTTGCTTTTCAGGTCTTCGTTCGAAAAATCAAGGCAATGGGCATTGCTCTCCGCTCGTCATTCGAGATACCAAGACATCATGTTCTAGAAACCAAGGCCACAAGGCTAGTTTTCAGGTCATCATTCTAAAAATCAAGGCAACAACAATAAAGGCAACAGGCCTAGTTTCAAGGTCATCGTTAAATATATCTAAGCAACAAGTTCGAATAATCAAGGCAACAAGGCTAGTTTTCACGTCGTCGTTCGAGCAAACAAGGCAACATGTTGGGGTGGGCTTCGTTCACGGTTCATTGGGCTTGCCTTGTCGGTGCTCGATGGTGGCTTCGTCGCCATGGTCCCCCTATATATACATAAGGCAATGGGGATAGCAATCAGGCTTCCGTTTGAGATATCAAGACAACATGTCCTAGAATTCAAGGCCGCAAGGCTAGTTTTCAGGTCATCGTTCTAAAAATCAAGCCAACATGTTCAAGAAATCAAGGCAACAGACACTGGTTTCCCCGAGGATGCATATTTTTTAGTATGCGCACGACGTCGGGGGAAATCAAGGCACCGTGGCTAGTTTTCCGGTCATCGTTCAAGAAATCAAGGCAGCGAGGCTAGTTTTGAGGTCATCATGGCATGTTTTCAAGGCAACGTGTTCGAGTATTCAGGGCAACGATGCAAGTTTCCAGGTCGTCGTTAGAGATAACAAGGCAACGTGTTCCAGCAATCAAGGTAACGAGGCTAGTTTCCAGGTCGTCGTTCAAGAAATAAAGGGAACGGGGCTAGTTTTCAGGACATCGTTCGACATATCAAGGCAACGTGTTGGACAAATCAAGGCAACATGGAACTAGTTAACAAGGCAACGTGTTGGGGGAGGCATCTTTCAAGGCCATCGTTCGACAAATCTAGGCAGCAGGGCTTGTCACCAGGTCATCGTTCGAAAAATTAATGCAACAAGTTCGAGTAATCAATATATACCTCAAGGCAATGTGGATAGCTCCCCAGTTCTCCAAGAGGCTAGTCTTCAGGTCATCGTTCAAAAAATCAAGGCAACAAGCCTAAGGCAATAGGGCTAGTTTCAAGGTCGTCGTTCAAAAAATCTAGGGAACAATGCTAGTCATCAGGTCATCGTTCGACAAAATTAAGGCACACGAATAATGTATGTTTCAATAAAAAAAATTTGCTTTTGGTCCGTAATTACCCGGGGACCGCAGCTTCGACACTTGTACACACACACTACCGAACTTTAACTTTCGAATTGGCAAAAACCCATTCAATGAAAGTTGCTCGAAATCATCGATTTACCTGGTAAATTTTCTTTCGTGATCGAGAAAATGTGCACGGATTTCGAGGTACCGATCAAGATGTGATTTTGGGTAACTTTCATCGGGTTGGGTCGTCATTGGTCACCGGGTGGTCTTGTACTTCCGAATTAGCAAAAACCCATTGAATGAAAGCTGCTCGGAAACCTTGATTTACACGGCAAAATTTCTTTCATGATCGAGAAAATGTGCACGGATTTCGAGTTACCGAGCAAAATGCGATTTTGGCTAACTTTCACCGCGTTGTGTCATCTTTGGTCACCGGGCGATCCTGTACTTCCGAATTACCGAAAACCCATTGAACGAAAGTTGCTTGAAATCATTGATTTACCTGGTAAGTTTTCCTTCGTGATCCATAAAATGTGCACGGATTTCGAGTTACCGAGCAAGATGTGATTTTGGCTAACTTTCATCGGGTTGGGTCATCTTTGGTCACCGGGTGGTCTTGTACTTCCGATTTAGCAAAAACCCATTGAATGAAAGTTGTTCGAAATCATTGATTTGCCTAGAAAAATTTCTTTTCGTGGTCGAGGAAATGTGCATGGATTTCGAGTTGTCGAGCAAAATTTGATTTTGGCCAGGTTTCATGGGGTTGGGTCATCTGATCACCGGTTAATCTTGACCGTATCTAGTCTTGGCCGAGTCGAAAAATCCCAGACGCTATAATTCTCTATAACTCGCCAAAATGAAGTCGGTTTGGCACGAATTGGACAAGGATAAAGGACCTTACAATAATAAAACCCGGTGACCGGGCCGTAATTCACCAACAACGGTGACGCAACCTCCGATAAAAACACATAACAACCTAAGCCGATGACTTGCGCTTACTAGGGCCACCAATTATACTTTGTTTTCTCATAAGACGTCAAAAATGTCCAAAGAGCAACATATACTCATTTAATATGGGCATGCATCGTGTATAGTGACTTCGACGGTGTTTGGTTGTATTCGAACCCCAATGCATGGGTGCTTTTCTAAGGAGTTCATTTTGTTGCATTTTCTTATGCTTGTTTCGGTTTCGTAAATGAAAGAATTTCTCCGTACAAGATACAAACTGCACTATTGGATCTGTAATTTACAACTACTATCGACATACCCTCAAATGCATCAATAATAAGGGATTTAGAATGCACCTTAGCCAACTAACATATAGATCGGGGTCGTTAATGGGTCATGGCGTTCTTCGTTTGATCCTTTGGCTTGCATGTATCGTTTTGTAGGATGAGGTCTTGCTTCCTCGGCCCTTTATCAAGGCAACGTGGCTCGTTTTAAGCTCATCGTTCAAGGAATCAATGCAACACGGCCAGTTTTTCAGGTCGCCATTCGATAAACAAAGACAACGTTTTCAAAATATCAAAAGGCCACATGGCTTGCTTTTAGGTCCTCGTATGGCTTGCTTTCGGGTCGTCTTTCGAGAAAACGAGGCAACATGTTCTAGAAATCAAAGAATCGTTCGAGAAATAAAAAGGCTACGGGGGTAGTTTTCAGGTCGTAGTTTGATAATTCAAGGCAACATGTTCGAGTAATCAAGGCAACAAGGCTTGTTTTCAGGCCGTCGTTCAATAAAAAATCCAAGCGTTCAGGTCGTCGTTCGAGAAACACGGACAACATGTTGTAGAAATCAAAGGCGTTCCATAAATCAAGGCAACGGTGCTGGTTTTCAGTTAGTCGGTCGAAAAACCAAGGAAACATGTTTGAGGTTTCAAGGCAACAAGGCTAGTTTTCTTGTCTTCGTTCCGTAAATCAAGGAATCGGGGATAGTTTTAAGGTTGTTGTTTAAGAAAATCAAGACAACATGTTTTAAAAGTCATGGAAACGAGGGAAGATTTTAGGACACCGTTCGTCAGATCAAGGCAACACGCCAGCTTTCAGCCGTCGTCCGAAAAAGGCCGCCAACATTTTACTTAAACCGAAGCATCGTTCGTGAAATCAAGGCAACGGGGCAAATTTTAAGTCCTTCATTCGAAAAACCAAGCCATCGGGTTCGAGATATCAAGGCAACATGGCTTGCTTTTCAGGTCTTCGTTCGAAAAATCAAGGCAATGGGCATTGCTCTCCGCTCGTCATTCGAGATACCAAGACATCATGTTCTAGAAACCAAGGCCACAAGGCTAGTTTTCAGGTCATCATTCTAAAAATCAAGGCAACAACAATAAAGGCAACAGGCCTAGTTTCAAGGTCATCGTTCAATATATCTAAGCAACAAGTTCGAATAATCAAGGCAACAAGGCTAGTTTTCACGTCGTCGTTCGAGCAAACAAGGCAACATGTTGGGGTGGGCTTCGTTCACGGTTCATTGGGCTTGCCTTGTCGGTGCTCGATGGTGGCTTCGTCGCCATGGTCCCCCTATATATACATAAGGCAATGGGGATAGCAATCAGGCTTCCGTTTGAGATATCAAGACAACATGTCCTAGAATTCAAGGCCGCAAGGCTAGTTTTCAGGTCATCGTTCTAAAAATCAAGCCAACATGTTCAAGAAATCAAGGCAACAGACACTGGTTTCCCCGAGGATGCATATTTTTTAGTATGCGCACGACGTCGGGGGAAATCAAGGCACCGTGGCTAGTTTTCCGGTCATCGTTCAAGAAATCAAGGCAGCGAGGCTAGTTTTGAGGTCATCATGGCATGTTTTCAAGGCAACGTGTTCGAGTATTCAGGGCAACGATGCAAGTTTCCAGGTCGTCGTTAGAGATAACAAGGCAACGTGTTCCAGCAATCAAGGTAACGAGGCTAGTTTCCAGGTCGTCGTTCAAGAAATAAAGGGAACGGGGCTAGTTTTCAGGACATCGTTCGACATATCAAGGCAACGTGTTGGACAAATCAAGGCAACATGGAACTAGTTAACAAGGCAACGTGTTGGGGGAGGCATCTTTCAAGGCCATCGTTCGACAAATCTAGGCAGCAGGGCTTGTCACCAGGTCATCGTTCGAAAAATTAATGCAACAAGTTCGAGTAATCAATATATACCTCAAGGCAATGTGGATAGCTCCCCAGTTCTCCAAGAGGCTAGTCTTCAGGTCATCGTTCAAAAAATCAAGGCAACAAGCCTAAGGCAATAGGGCTAGTTTCAAGGTCGTCGTTCAAAAAATCTAGGGAACAATGCTAGTCATCAGGTCATCGTTCGACAAAATTAAGGCACACGAATAATGTATGTTTCAATAAAAAAAATTTGCTTTTGGTCCGTAATTACCCGGGGACCGCAGCTTCGACACTTGTACACACACACTACCGAACTTTAACTTTCGAATTGGCAAAAACCCATTCAATGAAAGTTGCTCGAAATCATCGATTTACCTGGTAAATTTTCTTTCGTGATCGAGAAAATGTGCACGGATTTCGAGGTACCGATCAAGATGTGATTTTGGGTAACTTTCATCGGGTTGGGTCGTCATTGGTCACCGGGTGGTCTTGTACTTCCGAATTAGCAAAAACCCATTGAATGAAAGCTGCTCGGAAACCTTGATTTACACGGCAAAATTTCTTTCATGATCGAGAAAATGTGCACGGATTTCGAGTTACCGAGCAAAATGCGATTTTGGCTAACTTTCACCGCGTTGTGTCATCTTTGGTCACCGGGCGATCCTGTACTTCCGAATTACCGAAAACCCATTGAACGAAAGTTGCTTGAAATCATTGATTTACCTGGTAAGTTTTCCTTCGTGATCCATAAAATGTGCACGGATTTCGAGTTACCGAGCAAGATGTGATTTTGGCTAACTTTCATCGGGTTGGGTCATCTTTGGTCACCGGGTGGTCTTGTACTTCCGATTTAGCAAAAACCCATTGAATGAAAGTTGTTCGAAATCATTGATTTGCCTAGAAAAATTTCTTTTCGTGGTCGAGGAAATGTGCATGGATTTCGAGTTGTCGAGCAAAATTTGATTTTGGCCAGGTTTCATGGGGTTGGGTCATCTGATCACCGGTTAATCTTGACCGTATCTAGTCTTGGCCGAGTCGAAAAATCCCAGACGCTATAATTCTCTATAACTCGCCAAAATGAAGTCGGTTTGGCACGAATTGGACAAGGATAAAGGACCTTACAATAATAAAACCCGGTGACCGGGCCGTAATTCACCAACAACGGTTACGCAACCTCCGATAAAAACACATAACAACCTAAGCCGATGACTTGCGCTTACTAGGGCCACCAATTATACTTTGTTTTCTCATAAGACGTCAAAAATGTCCAAAGAGCAACATATACTCATTTAATATGGGCATGCATCGTGTATAGTGACTTCGACGGTGTTTGGTTGTATTCGAACCCCAATGCATGGGTGCTTTTCTAAGGAGTTCATTTTGTTGCATTTTCTTATGCTTGTTTCGGTTTCGTAAATGAAAGAATTTCTCCGTACAAGATACAAACTGCACTATTGGATCTGTAATTTACAACTACTATCGACATACCCTCAAATGCATCAATAATAAGGGATTTAGAATGCACCTTAGCCAACTAACATATAGATCGGGGTCGTTAATGGGTCATGGCGTTCTTCGTTTGATCCTTTGGCTTGCATGTATCGTTTTGTAGGATGAGGTCTTGCTTCCTCGGCCCTTTATCAAGGCAACGTGGCTCGTTTTAAGCTCATCGTTCAAGGAATCAATGCAACACGGCCAGTTTTTCAGGTCGCCATTCGATAAACAAAGACAACGTTTTCAAAATATCAAAAGGCCACATGGCTTGCTTTTAGGTCCTCGTATGGCTTGCTTTCGGGTCGTCTTTCGAGAAAACGAGGCAACATGTTCTAGAAATCAAAGAATCGTTCGAGAAATAAAAAGGCTACGGGGGTAGTTTTCAGGTCGTAGTTTGATAATTCAAGGCAACATGTTCGAGTAATCAAGGCAACAAGGCTTGTTTTCAGGCCGTCGTTCAATAAAAAATCCAAGCGTTCAGGTCGTCGTTCGAGAAACACGGACAACATGTTGTAGAAATCAAAGGCGTTCCATAAATCAAGGCAACGGTGCTGGTTTTCAGTTAGTCGGTCGAAAAACCAAGGAAACATGTTTGAGGTTTCAAGGCAACAAGGCTAGTTTTCTTGTCTTCGTTCCGTAAATCAAGGAATCGGGGATAGTTTTAAGGTTGTTGTTTAAGAAAATCAAGACAACATGTTTTAAAAGTCATGGAAACGAGGGAAGATTTTAGGACACCGTTCGTCAGATCAAGGCAACACGCCAGCTTTCAGCCGTCGTCCGAAAAAGGCCGCCAACATTTTACTTAAACCGAAGCATCGTTCGTGAAATCAAGGCAACGGGGCAAATTTTAAGTCCTTCATTCGAAAAACCAAGCCATCGGGTTCGAGATATCAAGGCAACATGGCTTGCTTTTCAGGTCTTCGTTCGAAAAATCAAGGCAATGGGCATTGCTCTCCGCTCGTCATTCGAGATACCAAGACATCATGTTCTAGAAACCAAGGCCACAAGGCTAGTTTTCAGGTCATCATTCTAAAAATCAAGGCAACAACAATAAAGGCAACAGGCCTAGTTTCAAGGTCATCGTTCAATATATCTAAGCAACAAGTTCGAATAATCAAGGCAACAAGGCTAGTTTTCACGTCGTCGTTCGAGCAAACAAGGCAACATGTTGGGGTGGGCTTCGTTCACGGTTCATTGGGCTTGCCTTGTCGGTGCTCGATGGTGGCTTCGTCGCCATGGTCCCCCTATATATACATCAAGGCAATGGGGATAGCAATCAGGCTTCCGTTTGAGATATCAAGACAACATGTCCTAGAATTCAAGGCCGCAAGGCTAGTTTTCAGGTCATCGTTCTAAAAATCAAGCCAACATGTTCAAGAAATCAAGGCAACAGACACTGGTTTCCCCGAGGATGCATATTTTTTAGTATGCGCACGACGTCGGGGGAAATCAAGGCACCGTGGCTAGTTTTCCGGTCATCGTTCAAGAAATCAAGGAAGCGAGGCTAGTTTTGAGGTCATCATGGCATGTTTTCAAGGCAACGTGTTCGAGTATTCAGGGCAACGATGCAAGTTTCCTGGTCGTCGTTAGAGATAACAAGGCAACGTGTTCCAGCAATCAAGGTAACGAGGCTAGTTTCCAGGTCGTCGTTCAAGAAATAAAGGGAACGGGGCTAGTTTTCAGGACATCGTTCGACATATCAAGGCAACGTGTTGGACAAATCAAGGCAACATGGAACTAGTTAACAAGGCAACGTGTTGGGGGAGGCATCTTTCAAGGCCATCGTTCGACAAATCTAGGCAGCAGGGCTTGTCACCAGGTCATCGTTCGAAAAATTAATGCAACAAGTTCGAGTAATCAATATATACCTCAAGGCAATGTGGATAGCTCCCCAGTTCTCCAAGAGGCTAGTCTTCAGGTCATCGTTCAAAAAATCAAGGCAACAAGCCTAAGGCAATAGGGCTAGTTTCAAGGTCGTCGTTCAAAAAATCTAGGGAACAATGCTAGTCATCAGGTCATCGTTCGACAAAATTAAGGCACACGAATAATGTATGTTTCAATAAAAAAAATTTGCTTTTGGTCCGTAATTACCCGGGGACCGCAGCTTCGACACTTGTACACACACACTACCGAACTTTAACTTTCGAATTGGCAAAAACCCATTCAATGAAAGTTGCTCGAAATCATCGATTTACCTGGTAAATTTTCTTTCGTGATCGAGAAAATGTGCACGGATTTCGAGGTACCGATCAAGATGTGATTTTGGGTAACTTTCATCGGGTTGGGTCGTCATTGGTCACCGGGTGGTCTTGTACTTCCGAAATAGCAAAAACCCATTGAATGAAAGCTGCTCGGAAACCTTGATTTACACGGCAAAATTTCTTTCATGATCGAGAAAATGTGCACGGATTTCGAGTTACCGAGCAAAATGCGATTTTGGCTAACTTTCACCGCGTTGTGTCATCTTTGGTCACCGGGCGATCCTGTACTTCCGAATTACCGAAAACCCATTGAACGAAAGTTGCTTGAAATCATTGATTTACCTGGTAAGTTTTCCTTCGTGATCCATAAAATGTGCACGGATTTCGAGTTACCGAGCAAGATGTGATTTTGGCTAACTTTCATCGGGTTGGGTCATCTTTGGTCACCGGGTGGTCTTGTACTTCCGATTTAGCAAAAACCCATTGAATGAAAGTTGTTCGAAATCATTGATTTGCCTAGAAAAATTTCTTTTCGTGGTCGAGGAAATGTGCATGGATTTCGAGTTGTCGAGCAAAATTTGATTTTGGCCAGGTTTCATGGGGTTGGGTCATCTGATCACCGGTTAATCTTGACCGTATCTAGTCTTGGCCGAGTCGAAAAATCCCAGACGCTATAATTCTCTATAACTCGCCAAAATGAAGTCGGTTTGGCACGAATTGGACAAGGATAAAGGACCTTACAATAATAAAACCCGGTGACCGGGCCGTAATTCACCAACAACGGTGACGCAACCTCCGATAAAAACACATAACAACCTAAGCCGATGACTTGCGCTTACTAGGGCCACCAATTATACTTTGTTTTCTCATAAGACGTCAAAAATGTCCAAAGAGCAACATATACTCATTTAATATGGGCATGCATCGTGTATAGTGACTTCGACGGTGTTTGGTTGTATTCGAACCCCAATGCATGGGTGCTTTTCTAAGGAGTTCATTTTGTTGCATTTTCTTATGCTTGTTTCGGTTTCGTAAATGAAAGAATTTCTCCGTACAAGATACAAACTGCACTATTGGATCTGTAATTTACAACTACTATCGACATACCCTCAAATGCATCAATAATAAGGGATTTAGAATGCACCTTAGCCAACTAACATATAGATCGGGGTCGTTAATGGGTCATGGCGTTCTTCGTTTGATCCTTTGGCTTGCATGTATCGTTTTGTAGGATGAGGTCTTGCTTCCTCGGCCCTTTATCAAGGCAACGTGGCTCGTTTTAAGCTCATCGTTCAAGGAATCAATGCAACACGGCCAGTTTTTCAGGTCGCCATTCGATAAACAAAGACAACGTTTTCAAAATATCAAAAGGCCACATGGCTTGCTTTTAGGTCCTCGTATGGCTTGCTTTCGGGTCGTCTTTCGAGAAAACGAGGCAACATGTTCTAGAAATCAAAGAATCGTTCGAGAAATAAAAAGGCTACGGGGGTAGTTTTCAGGTCGTAGTTTGATAATTCAAGGCAACATGTTCGAGTAATCAAGGCAACAAGGCTTGTTTTCAGGCCGTCGTTCAATAAAAAATCCAAGCGTTCAGGTCGTCGTTCGAGAAACACGGACAACATGTTGTAGAAATCAAAGGCGTTCCATAAATCAAGGCAACGGTGCTGGTTTTCAGTTAGTCGGTCGAAAAACCAAGGAAACATGTTTGAGGTTTCAAGGCAACAAGGCTAGTTTTCTTGTCTTCGTTCCGTAAATCAAGGAATCGGGGATAGTTTTAAGGTTGTTGTTTAAGAAAATCAAGACAACATGTTTTAAAAGTCATGGAAACGAGGGAAGATTTTAGGACACCGTTCGTCAGATCAAGGCAACACGCCAGCTTTCAGCCGTCGTCCGAAAAAGGCCGCCAACATTTTACTTAAACCGAAGCATCGTTCGTGAAATCAAGGCAACGGGGCAAATTTTAAGTCCTTCATTCGAAAAACCAAGCCATCGGGTTCGAGATATCAAGGCAACATGGCTTGCTTTTCAGGTCTTCGTTCGAAAAATCAAGGCAATGGGCATTGCTCTCCGCTCGTCATTCGAGATACCAAGACATCATGTTCTAGAAACCAAGGCCACAAGGCTAGTTTTCAGGTCATCATTCTAAAAATCAAGGCAACAACAATAAAGGCAACAGGCCTAGTTTCAAGGTCATCGTTCAATATATCTAAGCAACAAGTTCGAATAATCAAGGCAACAAGGCTAGTTTTCACGTCGTCGTTCGAGCAAACAAGGCAACATGTTGGGGTGGGCTTCATTCACGGTTCATTGGGCTTGCCTTGTCGGTGCTCGATGGTGGCTTCGTCGCCATGGTCCCCCTATATATACATCAAGGCAATGGGGATAGCAATCAGGCTTCCGTTTGAGATATCAAGACAACATGTCCTAGAATTCAAGGCCGCAAGGCTAGTTTTCAGGTCATCGTTCTAAAAATCAAGCCAACATGTTCAAGAAATCAAGGCAACAGACACTGGTTTCCCCGAGGATGCATATTTTTTAGTATGCGCACGACGTCGGGGGAAATCAAGGCACCGTGGCTAGTTTTCCGGTCATCGTTCAAGAAATCAAGGCAGCGAGGCTAGTTTTGAGGTCATCATGGCATGTTTTCAAGGCAACGTCTTCGAGTATTCAGGGCAACGATGCAAGTTTCCAGGTCGTCGTTAGAGATAACAAGGCAACGTGTTCCAGCAATCAAGGTAACGAGGCTAGTTTCCAGGTCGTCGTTCAAGAAATAAAGGGAACGGGGCTAGTTTTCAGGACATCGTTCGACATATCAAGGCAACGTGTTGGACAAATCAAGGCAACATGGAACTAGTTAACAAGGCAACGTGTTGGGGGAGGCATCTTTCAAGGCCATCGTTCGACAAATCTAGGCAGCAGGGCTTGTCACCAGGTCATCGTTCGAAAAATTAATGCAACAAGTTCGAGTAATCAATATATACCTCAAGGCAATGTGGATAGCTCCCCAGTTCTCCAAGAGGCTAGTCTTCAGGTCATCGTTCAAAAAATCAAGGCAACAAGCCTAAGGCAATAGGGCTAGTTTCAAGGTCGTCGTTCAAAAAATCTAGGGAACAATGCTAGTCATCAGGTCATCGTTCGACAAAATTAAGGCACACGAATAATGTATGTTTCAATAAAAAAAATTTGCTTTTGGTCCGTAATTACCCGGGGACCGCAGCTTCGACACTTGTACACACACACTACCGAACTTTAACTTTCGAATTGGCAAAAACCCATTCAATGAAAGTTGCTCGAAATCATCGATTTACCTGGTAAATTTTCTTTCGTGATCGAGAAAATGTGCACGGATTTCGAGGTACCGATCAAGATGTGATTTTGGGTAACTTTCATCGGGTTGGGTCGTCATTGGTCACCGGGTGGTCTTGTACTTCCGAAATAGCAAAAACCCATTGAATGAAAGCTGCTCGGAAACCTTGATTTACACGGCAAAATTTCTTTCATGATCGAGAAAATGTGCACGGATTTCGAGTTACCGAGCAAAATGCGATTTTGGCTAACTTTCACCGCGTTGTGTCATCTTTGGTCACCGGGCGATCCTGTACTTCCGAATTACCGAAAACCCATTGAACGAAAGTTGCTTGAAATCATTGATTTACCTGGTAAGTTTTCCTTCGTGATCCATAAAATGTGCACGGATTTCGAGTTACCGAGCAAGATGTGATTTTGGCTAACTTTCATCGGGTTGGGTCATCTTTGGTCACCGGGTGGTCTTGTACTTCCGATTTAGCAAAAACCCATTGAATGAAAGTTGTTCGAAATCATTGATTTGCCTAGAAAAATTTCTTTTCGTGGTCGAGGAAATGTGCATGGATTTCGAGTTGTCGAGCAAAATTTGATTTTGGCCAGGTTTCATGGGGTTGGGTCATCTGATCACCGGTTAATCTTGACCGTATCTAGTCTTGGCCGAGTCGAAAAATCCCAGACGCTATAATTCTCTATAACTCGCCAAAATGAAGTCGGTTTGGCACGAATTGGACAAGGATAAAGGACCTTACAATAATAAAACCCGGTGACCGGGCCGTAATTCACCAACAACGGTGACGCAACCTCCGATAAAAACACATAACAACCTAAGCCGATGACTTGCGCTTACTAGGGCCACCAATTATACTTTGTTTTCTCATAAGACGTCAAAAATGTCCAAAGAGCAACATATACTCATTTAATATGGGCATGCATCGTGTATAGTGACTTCGACGGTGTTTGGTTGTATTCGAACCCCAATGCATGGGTGCTTTTCTAAGGAGTTCATTTTGTTGCATTTTCTTATGCTTGTTTCGGTTTCGTAAATGAAAGAATTTCTCCGTACAAGATACAAACTGCACTATTGGATCTGTAATTTACAACTACTATCGACATACCCTCCAATGCATCAATAATAAGGGATTTAGAATGCACCTTAGCCAACTAACATATAGATCGGGGTCGTTAATGGGTCATGGCGTTCTTCGTTTGATCCTTTGGCTTGCATGTATCGTTTTGTAGGATGAGGTCTTGCTTCCTCGGCCCTTTATCAAGGCAACGTGGCTCGTTTTAAGCTCATCGTTCAAGGAATCAATGCAACACGGCCAGTTTTTCAGGTCGCCATTCGATAAACAAAGACAACGTTTTCAAAATATCAAAAGGCCACATGGCTTGCTTTTAGGTCCTCGTATGGCTTGCTTTCGGGTCGTCTTTCGAGAAAACGAGGCAACATGTTCTAGAAATCAAAGAATCGTTCGAGAAATAAAAAGGCTACGGGGGTAGTTTTCAGGTCGTAGTTTGATAATTCAAGGCAACATGTTCGAGTAATCAAGGCAACAAGGCTTGTTTTCAGGCCGTCGTTCAATAAAAAATCCAAGCGTTCAGGTCGTCGTTCGAGAAACACGGACAACATGTTGTAGAAATCAAAGGCGTTCCATAAATCAAGGCAACGGTGCTGGTTTTCAGTTAGTCGGTCGAAAAACCAAGGAAACATGTTTGAGGTTTCAAGGCAACAAGGCTAGTTTTCTTGTCTTCGTTCCGTAAATCAAGGAATCGGGGATAGTTTTAAGGTTGTTGTTTAAGAAAATCAAGACAACATGTTTTAAAAGTCATGGAAACGAGGGAAGATTTTAGGACACCGTTCGTCAGATCAAGGCAACACGCCAGCTTTCAGCCGTCGTCCGAAAAAGGCCGCCAACATTTTACTTAAACCGAAGCATCGTTCGTGAAATCAAGGCAACGGGGCAAATTTTAAGTCCTTCATTCGAAAAACCAAGCCATCGGGTTCGAGATATCAAGGCAACATGGCTTGCTTTTCAGGTCTTCGTTCGAAAAATCAAGGCAATGGGCATTGCTCTCCGCTCGTCATTCGAGATACCAAGACATCATGTTCTAGAAACCAAGGCCACAAGGCTAGTTTTCAGGTCATCATTCTAAAAATCAAGGCAACAACAATAAAGGCAACAGGCCTAGTTTCAAGGTCATCGTTCAATATATCTAAGCAACAAGTTCGAATAATCAAGGCAACAAGGCTAGTTTTCACGTCGTCGTTCGAGCAAACAAGGCAACATGTTGGGGTGGGCTTCGTTCACGGTTCATTGGGCTTGCCTTGTCGGTGCTCGATGGTGGCTTCGTCGCCATGGTCCCCCTATATATACATCAAGGCAATGGGGATAGCAATCAGGCTTCCGTTTGAGATATCAAGACAACATGTCCTAGAATTCAAGGCCGCAAGGCTAGTTTTCAGGTCATCGTTCTAAAAATCAAGCCAACATGTTCAAGAAATCAAGGCAACAGACACTGGTTTCCCCGAGGATGCATATTTTTTAGTATGCGCACGACGTCGGGGGAAATCAAGGCACCGTGGCTAGTTTTCCGGTCATCGTTCAAGAAATCAAGGCAGCGAGGCTAGTTTTGAGGTCATCATGGCATGTTTTCAAGGCAACGTGTTCGAGTATTCAGGGCAACGATGCAAGTTTCCAGGTCGTCGTTAGAGATAACAAGGCAACGTGTTCCAGCAATCAAGGTAACGAGGCTAGTTTCCAGGTCGTCGTTCAAGAAATAAAGGGAACGGGGCTAGTTTTCAGGACATCGTTCGACATATCAAGGCAACGTGTTGGACAAATCAAGGCAACATGGAACTAGTTAACAAGGCAACGTGTTGGGGGAGGCATCTTTCAAGGCCATCGTTCGACAAATCTAGGCAGCAGGGCTTGTCACCAGGTCATCGTTCGAAAAATTAATGCAACAAGTTCGAGTAATCAATATATACCTCAAGGCAATGTGGATAGCTCCCCAGTTCTCCAAGAGGCTAGTCTTCAGGTCATCGTTCAAAAAATCAAGGCAACAAGCCTAAGGCAATAGGGCTAGTTTCAAGGTCGTCGTTCAAAAAATCTAGGGAACAATGCTAGTCATCAGGTCATCGTTCGACAAAATTAAGGCACACGAATAATGTATGTTTCAATAAAAAAAATTTGCTTTTGGTCCGTAATTACCCGGGGACCGCAGCTTCGACACTTGTACACACACTACCGAACTTTAACTTTCGAATTGGCAAAAACCCATTCAATGAAAGTTGCTCGAAATCATCGATGCTCGAAATCATCGATTTACCTGGTAAATTTTCTTTCGTGATCGAGAAAATGTGCACGGATTTCGAGGTACCGATCAAGATGTGATTTTGGGTAACTTTCATCGGGTTGGGTCGTCATTGGTCACCGGGTGGTCTTGTACTTCCGAATTAGCAAAAACCCATTGAATGAAAGCTGCTCGGAAACCTTGATTTACACGGCAAAATTTCTTTCATGATCGAGAAAATGTGCACGGATTTTGAGTTACCGAGCAAAATGCGATTTTGGCTAACTTTCACCGCGTTGTGTCATCTTTGGTCACCGGGCGATCCTGTACTTCCGAATTACCGAAAACCCATTGAACGAAAGTTGCTTGAAATCATTGATTTACCTGGTAAGTTTTCCTTCGTGATCCATAAAATGTGCACGGATTTCGAGTTACCGAGCAAGATGTGATTTTGGCTAACTTTCATCGGGTTGGGTCATCTTTGGTCACCGGGTGGTCTTGTACTTCCGATTTAGCAAAAACCCATTGAATGAAAGTTGTTCGAAATCATTGATTTGCCTAGAAAAATTTCTTTTCGTGGTCGAGGAAATGTGCATGGATTTCGAGTTGTCGAGCAAAATTTGATTTTGGCCAGGTTTCATGGGGTTGGGTCATCTGATCACCGGTTAATCTTGACCGTATCTAGTCTTGGCCGAGTCGAAAAATCCCAGACGCTATAATTCTCTATAACTCGCCAAAATGAAGTCGGTTTGGCACGAATTGGACAAGGATAAAGGACCTTACAATAATAAAACCCGGTGACCGGGCCGTAATTCACCAACAACGGTGACGCAACCTCCGATAAAAACACATAACAACCTAAGCCGATGACTTGCGCTTACTAGGGCCACCAATTATACTTTGTTTTCTCATAAGACGTCAAAAATGTCCAAAGAGCAACATATACTCATTTAATATGGGCATGCATCGTGTATAGTGACTTCGACGGTGTTTGGTTGTATTCGAACCCCAATGCATGGGTGCTTTTCTAAGGAGTTCATTTTGTTGCATTTTCTTATGCTTGTTTCGGTTTCGTAAATGAAAGAATTTCTCCGTACAAGATACAAACTGCACTATTGGATCTGTAATTTACAACTACTATCGACATACCCTCAAATGCATCAATAATAAGGGATTTAGAATGCACCTTAGCCAACTAACATATAGATCGGGGTCGTTAATGGGTCATGGCGTTCTTCGTTTGATCCTTTGGCTTGCATGTATCGTTTTGTAGGATGAGGTCTTGCTTCCTCGGCCCTTTATCAAGGCAACGTGGCTCGTTTTAAGCTCATCGTTCAAGGAATCAATGCAACACGGCCAGTTTTTCAGGTCGCCATTCGATAAACAAAGACAACGTTTTCAAAATATCAAAAGGCCACATGGCTTGCTTTTAGGTCCTCGTATGGCTTGCTTTCGGGTCGTCTTTCGAGAAAACGAGGCAACATGTTCTAGAAATCAAAGAATCGTTCGAGAAATAAAAAGGCTACGGGGGTAGTTTTCAGGTCGTAGTTTGATAATTCAAGGCAACATGTTCGAGTAATCAAGGCAACAAGGCTTGTTTTCAGGCCGTCGTTCAATAAAAAATCCAAGCGTTCAGGTCGTCGTTCGAGAAACACGGACAACATGTTGTAGAAATCAAAGGCGTTCCATAAATCAAGGCAACGGTGCTGGTTTTCAGTTAGTCGGTCGAAAAACCAAGGAAACATGTTTGAGGTTTCAAGGCAACAAGGCTAGTTTTCTTGTCTTCGTTCCGTAAATCAAGGAATCGGGGATAGTTTTAAGGTTGTTGTTTAAGAAAATCAAGACAACATGTTTTAAAAGTCATGGAAACGAGGGAAGATTTTAGGACACCATTCGTCAGATCAAGGCAACACGCCAGCTTTCAGCCGTCGTCCGAAAAAGGCCGCCAACATTTTACTTAAACCGAAGCATCGTTCGTGAAATCAAGGCAACGGGGCAAATTTTAAGTCCTTCATTCGAAAAACCAAGCCATCGGGTTCGAGATATCAAGGCAACATGGCTTGCTTTTCAGGTCTTCGTTCGAAAAATCAAGGCAATGGGCATTGCTCTCCGCTCGTCATTCGAGATACCAAGACATCATGTTCTAGAAACCAAGGCCACAAGGCTAGTTTTCAGGTCATCATTCTAAAAATCAAGGCAACAACAATAAAGGCAACAGGCCTAGTTTCAAGGTCATCGTTCAATATATCTAAGCAACAAGTTCGAATAATCAAGGCAACAAGGCTAGTTTTCACGTCGTCGTTCGAGCAAACAAGGCAACATGTTGGGGTGGGCTTCGTTCACGGTTCATTGGGCTTGCCTTGTCGGTGCTCGATGGTGGCTTCGTCGCCATGGTCCCCCTATATATACATCAAGGCAATGGGGATAGCAATCAGGCTTCCGTTTGAGATATCAAGACAACATGTCCTAGAATTCAAGGCCGCAAGGCTAGTTTTCAGGTCATCGTTCTAAAAATCAAGCCAACATGTTCAAGAAATCAAGGCAACAGACACTGGTTTCCCCGAGGATGCATATTTTTTAGTATGCGCACGACGTCGGGGGAAATCAAGGCACCGTGGCTAGTTTTCCGGTCATCGTTCAAGAAATCAAGGCAGCGAGGCTAGTTTTGAGGTCATCATGGCATGTTTTCAAGGCAACGTGTTCGAGTATTCAGGGCAACGATGCAAGTTTCCAGGTCGTCGTTAGAGATAACAAGGCAACGTGTTCCAGCAATCAAGGTAACGAGGCTAGTTTCCAGGTCGTCGTTCAAGAAATAAAGGGAACGGGGCTAGTTTTCAGGACATCGTTCGACATATCAAGGCAACGTGTTGGACAAATCAAGGCAACATGGAACTAGTTAACAAGGCAACGTGTTGGGGGAGGCATCTTTCAAGGCCATCGTTCGACAAATCTAGGCAGCAGGGCTTGTCACCAGGTCATCATTCGAAAAAATTAATGCAACAAGTTCGAGTAATCAATATATACCTCAAGGCAATGTGGATAGCTCCCCAGTTCTCCAAGAGGCTAGTCTTCAGGTCATCGTTTAAAAAATCAAGGCAACAAGCTCAAGGCAATAGGGCTAGTTTCAAGGTCGTCGTTCAAAAAATCTAGGGAACAATGCTAGTCATCAGGTCATCGTTCGACAAAATTAAGGCACACGAATAATGTATGTTTCAATAAAAAAAATTTGCTTTTGGTCCGTAATTACCCGGGGACCGCAGCTTCGACACTTGTACACACACACTACCGAACTTTAACTTTCGAATTGGCAAAAACCCATTCAATGAAAGTTGCTCGAAATCATCGATTTACCTGGTAAATTTTCTTTCGTGATCGAGAAAATGTGCACGGATTTCGAGGTACCGATCAAGATGTGATTTTGGCTAACTTTCATCGGGTTGGGTCGTCATTGGTCACCGGGTGGTCTTGTACTTCCGAATTAGCAAAAACCCATTGAATGAAAGCTGCTCGGAAACCTTGATTTACACGGCAAAATTTCTTTCATGATCGAGAAAATGTGCACGGATTTCGAGTTACCGAGCAAAATGCGATTTTGGCTAACTTTCACCGCGTTGTGTCATCTTTGGTCACCGGCCGATCCTGTACTTCCGAATTACCGAAAACCCATTGAACGAAAGTTGCTCAAAATCATTGATTTACCTGGTAAGTTTTCCTTCGTGATCCATAAAATGTGCACGGATTTCGAGTTACCGAGCAAGATGTGATTTTGGCTAACTTTCATCGGGTTGGGTCATCTTTGGTCACCGGGTGGTCTTGTACTTCCGATTTAGCAAAAACCCATTGAATGAAAGTTCTTCGAAATCATTGATTTGCCTAGAAAAATTTCTTTTCGTGGTCGAGGAAATGTGCATGGATTTCGAGTTGTCGAGCAAAATTTGATTTTGGCCAGGTTTCATGGGGTTGGGTCATCTGATCACCGGTTAATCTTGACCGTATCTAGTCTTGGCCGAGTCGAAAAATCCCAGACGCTATAATTCTCTATAACTCGCCAAAATGAAGTCGGTTTGGCACGAATTGGACAAGGATAAAGGACCTTACAATAATAAAACCCGGTGACCGGGTCGTAATTCACCAACAACGGTGACGCAACCTCCGATAAAAACACATAACAACCTAAGCCGATGACTTGCGCTTACTAGGGCCACCAATTATACTTTGTTTTCTCATAAGACGTCAAAAATGTCCAAAGAGCAACATATACTCATTTAATATGGGCATGCATCGTGTATAGTGACTTCGACGGTGTTTGGTTGTATTCGAACCCCAATGCATGGGTGCTTTTCTAAGGAGTTCATTTTGTTGCATTTTCTTATGCTTGTTTCGGTTTCGTAAATGAAAGAATTTCTCCGTACAAGATACAAACTGCACTATTGGATCTGTAATTTACAACTACTATCGACATACCCTCAAATGCATCAATAATAAGGGATTTAGAATGCACCTTAGCCAACTAACATATAGATCGGGGTCGTTAATGGGTCATGGCGTTCTTCGTTTGATCCTTTGGCTTGCATGTATCGTTTTGTAGGATGAGGTCTTGCTTCCTCGGCCCTTTATCAAGGCAACGTGGCTCTTTTTAAGCTCATCGTTCAAGGAATCAATGCAACACGGCCAGTTTTTCAGGTCGCCATTCGATAAACAAAGACAACGTTTTCAAAATATCAAAAGGCCACATGGCTTGCTTTTAGGTCCTCGTATGGCTTGCTTTCGGGTCGTCTTTCGAGAAAACGAGGCAACATGTTCTAGAAATCAAAGAATCGTTCGAGAAATAAAAAGGCTACGGGGGTAGTTTTCAGGTCGTAGTTTGATAATTCAAGGCAACATGTTCGAGTAATCAAGGCAACAAGGCTTGTTTTCAGGCCGTCGTTCAATAAAAAATCCAAGCGTTCAGGTCGTCGTTCGAGAAACACGGACAACATGTTGTAGAAATCAAAGGCGTTCCATAAATCAAGGCAACGGTGCTGGTTTTCAGTTAGTCGGTCGAAAAACCAAGGAAACATGTTTGAGGTTTCAAGGCAACAAGGCTAGTTTTCTTGTCTTCGTTCCGTAAATCAAGGAATCGGGGATAGTTTTAAGGTTGTTGTTTAAGAAAATCAAGACAACATGTTTTAAAAGTCATGGCAACGAGGGAAGATTTTAGGACACCGTTCGTCAGATCAAGGCAACACGCCAGCTTTCAGCCGTCGTCCGAAAAAGGCCGCCAACATTTTACTTAAACCGAAGCATCGTTCGTGAAATCAAGGCAACGGGGCAAATTTTAAGTCCTTCATTCGAAAAACCAAGCCATCGGGTTCGAGATATCAAGGCAACATGGCTTGCTTTTCAGGTCTTCGTTCGAAAAATCAAGGCAATGGGCATTGCTCTCCGCTCGTCATTCGAGATACCAAGACATCATGTTCTAGAAACCAAGGCCACAAGGCTAGTTTTCAGGTCATCATTCTAAAAATCAAGGCAACAACAATAAAGGCAACAGGCCTAGTTTCAAGGTCATCGTTCAATATATCTAAGCAACAAGTTCGAATAATCAAGGCAACAAGGCTAGTTTTCACGTCGTCGTTCGAGCAAACAAGGCAACATGTTGGGGTGGGCTTCGTTCACGGTTCATTGGGCTTGCCTTGTCGGTGCTCGATGGTGGCTTCGTCGCCATGGTCCCCCTATATATACATCAAGGCAATGGGGATAGCAATCAGGCTTCCGTTTGAGATATCAAGACAACATGTCCTAGAATTCAAGGCCGCAAGGCTAGTTTTCAGGTCATCGTTCTAAAAATCAAGCCAACATGTTCAAGAAATCAAGGCAACAGACACTGGTTTCCCCGAGGATGCATATTTTTTAGTATGCGCACGACGTCGGGGGAAATCAAGGCACCGTGGCTAGTTTTCCGGTCATCGTTCAAGAAATCAAGGCAGCGAGGCTAGTTTTGAGGTCATCATGGCATGTTTTCAAGGCAACGTGTTCGAGTATTCAGGGCAACGATGCAAGTTTCCTGGTCGTCGTTAGAGATAACAAGGCAACGTGTTCCAGCAATCAAGGTAACGAGGCTAGTTTCCAGGTCGTCGTTCAAGAAATAAAGGGAACGGGGCTAGTTTTCAGGACATCGTTCGACATATCAAGGCAACGTGTTGGACAAATCAAGGCAACATGGAACTAGTTAACAAGGCAACGTGTTGGGGGAGGCATCTTTCAAGGCCATCGTTCGACAAATCTAGGCAGCAGGGCTTGTCACCAGGTCATCGTTCGAAAAATTAATGCAACAAGTTCGAGTAATCAATATATACCTCAAGGCAATGTGGATAGCTCCCCAGTTCTCCAAGAGGCTAGTCTTCAGGTCATCGTTTAAAAAATCAAGGCAACAAGCTCAAGGCAATAGGGCTAGTTTCAAGGTCGTCGTTCAAAAAATCTAGGGAACAATGCTAGTCATCAGGTCATCGTTCGACAAAATTAAGGCACACGAATAATGTATGTTTCAATAAAAAAAATTTGCTTTTGGTCCGTAATTACCCGGGGACCGCAGCTTCGACACTTGTACACACACACTACCGAACTTTAACTTTCGAATTGGCAAAAACCCATTCAATGAAAGTTGCTCGAAATCATCGATTTACCTGGTAAATTTTCTTTCGTGATCGAGAAAATGTGCACGGATTTCGAGGTACCGATCAAGATGTGATTTTGGCTAACTTTCATCGGGTTGGGTCGTCATTGGTCACCGGGTGGTCTTGTACTTCCGAATTAGCAAAAACCCATTGAATGAAAGCTGCTTGGAAACCTTGATTTACACGGCAAAATTTCTTTCATGATCGAGAAAATGTGCACGGATTTCGAGTTACCGAGCAAAATGCGATTTTGGCTAACTTTCACCGCGTTGTGTCATCTTTGGTCACCGGGCGATCCTGTACTTCCGAATTACCGAAAACCCATTGAACGAAAGTTGCTCGAAATCATTGATTTACCTGGTAAGTTTTCCTTCGTGATCCATAAAATGTGCACGGATTTCGAGTTACCGAGCAAGATGTGATTTTGGCTAACTTTCATCGGGTTGGGTCATCTTTGGTCACCGGGTGGTCTTGTACTTCCGATTTAGCAAAAACCCATTGAATGAAAGTTCTTCGAAATCATTGATTTGCCTAGAAAAATTTCTTTTCGTGGTCGAGGAAATGTGCATGGATTTCGAGTTGTCGAGCAAAATTTGATTTTGGCCAGGTTTCATGGGGTTGGGTCATCTGATCACCGGTTAATCTTGACCGTATCTAGTCTTGGCCGAGTCGAAAAATCCCAGACGCTATAATTCTCTATAACTCGCCAAAATGAAGTCGGTTTGGCACGAATTGGACAAGGATAAAGGACCTTACAATAATAAAACCCGGTGACCGGGCCGTAATTCACCAACAACGGTGACGCAACCTCCGATAAAAACACATAACAACCTAAGCCGATGACTTGCGCTTACTAGGGCCACCAATTATACTTTGTTTTCTCATAAGACGTCAAAAATGTCCAAAGAGCAACATATACTCATTTAATATGGGCATGCATCGTGTATAGTGACTTCGACGGTGTTTGGTTGTATTCGAACCCCAATGCATGGGTGCTTTTCTAAGGAGTTCATTTTGTTGCATTTTCTTATGCTTGTTTCGGTTTCGTAAATGAAAGAATTTCTCCGTACAAGATACAAACTGCACTATTGGATCTGTAATTTACAACTACTATCGACATACCCTCAAATGCATCAATAATAAGGGATTTAGAATGCACCTTAGCCAACTAACATATAGATCGGGGTCGTTAATGGGTCATGGCGTTCTTCGTTTGATCCTTTGGCTTGCATGTATCGTTTTGTAGGATGAGGTCTTGCTTCCTCGGCCCTTTATCAAGGCAACGTGGCTCGTTTTAAGCTCATCGTTCAAGGAATCAATGCAACACGGCCAGTTTTTCAGGTCGCCATTCGATAAACAAAGACAACGTTTTCAAAATATCAAAAGGCCACATGGCTTGCTTTTAGGTCCTCGTATGGCTTGCTTTCGGGTCGTCTTTCGAGAAAACGAGGCAACATGTTCTAGAAATCAAAGAATCGTTCGAGAAATAAAAAGGCTACGGGGGTAGTTTTCAGGTCGTAGTTTGATAATTCAAGGCAACATGTTCGAGTAATCAAGGCAACAAGGCTTGTTTTCAGGCCGTCGTTCAATAAAAAATCCAAGCGTTCAGGTCGTCGTTCGAGAAACACGGACAACATGTTGTAGAAATCAAAGGCGTTCCATAAATCAAGGCAACGGTGCTGGTTTTCAGTTAGTCGGTCGAAAAACCAAGGAAACATGTTTGAGGTTTCAAGGCAACAAGGCTAGTTTTCTTGTCTTCGTTCCGTAAATCAAGGAATCGGGGATAGTTTTAAGGTTGTTGTTTAAGAAAATCAAGACAACATGTTTTAAAAGTCATGGCAACGAGGGAAGATTTTAGGACACCGTTCGTCAGATCAAGGCAACACGCCAGCTTTCAGCCGTCGTCCGAAAAAGGCCGCCAACATTTTACTTAAACCGAAGCATCGTTCGTGAAATCAAGGCAACGGGGCAAATTTTAAGTCCTTCATTCGAAAAACCAAGCCATCGGGTTCGAGATATCAAGGCAACATGGCTTGCTTTTCAGGTCTTCGTTCGAAAAATCAAGGCAATGGGCATTGCTCTCCGCTCGTCATTCGAGATACCAAGACATCATGTTCTAGAAACCAAGGCCACAAGGCTAGTTTTCAGGTCATCATTCTAAAAATCAAGGCAACAACAATAAAGGCAACAGGCCTAGTTTCAAGGTCATCGTTCAATATATCTAAGCAACAAGTTCGAATAATCAAGGCAACAAGGCTAGTTTTCACGTCGTCGTTCGAGCAAACAAGGCAACATGTTGGGGTGGGCTTCGTTCACGGTTCATTGGGCTTGCCTTGTCGGTGCTCGATGGTGGCTTCGTCGCCATGGTCCCCCTATATATACATCAAGGCAATGGGGATGGCAATCAGGCTTCCGTTTGAGATATCAAGACAACATGTCCTAGAATTCAAGGCCGCAAGGCTAGTTTTCAGGTCATCGTTCTAAAAATCAAGCCAACATGTTCAAGAAATCAAGGCAACAGACACTGGTTTCCCCGAGGATGCATATTTTTTAGTATGCGCACGACGTCGGGGGAAATCAAGGCACCGTGGCTAGTTTTCCGGTCATCGTTCAAGAAATCAAGGCAGCGAGGCTAGTTTTGAGGTCATCATGGCATGTTTTCAAGGCAACGTGTTCGAGTATTCAGGGCAACGATGCAAGTTTCCTGGTCGTCGTTAGAGATAACAAGGCAACGTGTTCCAGCAATCAAGGTAACGAGGCTAGTTTCCAGGTCGTCGTTCAAGAAATAAAGGGAACGGGGCTAGTTTTCAGGACATCGTTCGACATATCAAGGCAACGTGTTGGACAAATCAAGGCAACATGGAACTAGTTAACAAGGCAACGTGTTGGGGGAGGCATCTTTCAAGGCCATCGTTCGACAAATCTAGGCAGCAGGGCTTGTCACCAGGTCATCGTTCGAAAAATTAATGCAACAAGTTCGAGTAATCAATATATACCTCAAGGCAATGTGGATAGCTCCCCAGTTCTCCAAGAGGCTAGTCTTCAGGTCATCGTTTAAAAAATCAAGGCAACAAGCTCAAGGCAATAGGGCTAGTTTCAAGGTCGTCGTTCAAAAAATCTAGGGAACAATGCTAGTCATCAGGTCATCGTTCGACAAAATTAAGGCACACGAATAATGTATGTTTCAATAAAAAAAATTTGCTTTTGGTCCGTAATTACCCGGGGACCGCAGCTTCGACACTTGTACACACACACTACCGAACTTTAACTTTCGAATTGGCAAAAACCCATTCAATGAAAGTTGCTCGAAATCATCGATTTACCTGGTAAATTTTCTTTCGTGATCGAGAAAATGTGCACGGATTTCGAGGTACCGATCAAGATGTGATTTTGGCTAACTTTCATCGGGTTGGGTCGTCATTGGTCACCGGGTGGTCTTGTACTTCCGAATTAGCAAAAACCCATTGAATGAAAGCTGCTCGGAAACCTTGATTTACACGGCAAAATTTCTTTCATGATCGAGAAAATGTGCACGGATTTCGAGTTACCGAGCAAAATGCGATTTTGGCTAACTTTCACCGCGTTGTGTCATCTTTGGTCACCGGCCGATCCTGTACTTCCGAATTACCGAAAACCCATTGAACGAAAGTTGCTCAAAATCATTGATTTACCTGGTAAGTTTTCCTTCGTGATCCATAAAATGTGCACGGATTTCGAGTTACCGAGCAAGATGTGATTTTGGCTAACTTTCATCGGGTTGGGTCATCTTTGGTCACCGGGTGGTCTTGTACTTCCGATTTAGCAAAAACCCATTGAATGAAAGTTCTTCGAAATCATTGATTTGCCTAGAAAAATTTCTTTTCGTGGTCGAGGAAATGTGCATGGATTTCGAGTTGTCGAGCAAAATTTGATTTTGGCCAGGTTTCATGGGGTTGGGTCATCTGATCACCGGTTAATCTTGACCGTATCTAGTCTTGGCCGAGTCGAAAAATCCCAGACGCTATAATTCTCTATAACTCGCCAAAATGAAGTCGGTTTGGCACGAATTGGACAAGGATAAAGGACCTTACAATAATAAAACCCGGTGACCGGGTCGTAATTCACCAACAACGGTGACGCAACCTCCGATAAAAACACATAACAACCTAAGCCGATGACTTGCGCTTACTAGGGCCACCAATTATACTTTGTTTTCTCATAAGACGTCAAAAATGTCCAAAGAGCAACATATACTCATTTAATATGGGCATGCATCGTGTATAGTGACTTCGACGGTGTTTGGTTGTATTCGAACCCCAATGCATGGGTGCTTTTCTAAGGAGTTCATTTTGTTGCATTTTCTTATGCTTGTTTCGGTTTCGTAAATGAAAGAATTTCTCCGTACAAGATACAAACTGCACTATTGGATCTGTAATTTACAACTACTATCGACATACCCTCAAATGCATCAATAATAAGGGATTTAGAATGCACCTTAGCCAACTAACATATAGATCGGGGTCGTTAATGGGTCATGGCGTTCTTCGTTTGATCCTTTGGCTTGCATGTATCGTTTTGTAGGATGAGGTCTTGCTTCCTCGGCCCTTTATCAAGGCAACGTGGCTCTTTTTAAGCTCATCGTTCAAGGAATCAATGCAACACGGCCAGTTTTTCAGGTCGCCATTCGATAAACAAAGACAACGTTTTCAAAATATCAAAAGGCCACATGGCTTGCTTTTAGGTCCTCGTATGGCTTGCTTTCGGGTCGTCTTTCGAGAAAACGAGGCAACATGTTCTAGAAATCAAAGAATCGTTCGAGAAATAAAAAGGCTACGGGGGTAGTTTTCAGGTCGTAGTTTGATAATTCAAGGCAACATGTTCGAGTAATCAAGGCAACAAGGCTTGTTTTCAGGCCGTCGTTCAATAAAAAATCCAAGCGTTCAGGTCGTCGTTCGAGAAACACGGACAACATGTTGTAGAAATCAAAGGCGTTCCATAAATCAAGGCAACGGTGCTGGTTTTCAGTTAGTCGGTCGAAAAACCAAGGAAACATGTTTGAGGTTTCAAGGCAACAAGGCTAGTTTTCTTGTCTTCGTTCCGTAAATCAAGGAATCGGGGATAGTTTTAAGGTTGTTGTTTAAGAAAATCAAGACAACATGTTTTAAAAGTCATGGCAACGAGGGAAGATTTTAGGACACCGTTCGTCAGATCAAGGCAACACGCCAGCTTTCAGCCGTCGTCCGAAAAAGGCCGCCAACATTTTACTTAAACCGAAGCATCGTTCGTGAAATCAAGGCAACGGGGCAAATTTTAAGTCCTTCATTCGAAAAACCAAGCCATCGGGTTCGAGATATCAAGGCAACATGGCTTGCTTTTCAGGTCTTCGTTCGAAAAATCAAGGCAATGGGCATTGCTCTCCGCTCGTCATTCGAGATACCAAGACATCATGTTCTAGAAACCAAGGCCACAAGGCTAGTTTTCAGGTCATCATTCTAAAAATCAAGGCAACAACAATAAAGGCAACAGGCCTAGTTTCAAGGTCATCGTTCAATATATCTAAGCAACAAGTTCGAATAATCAAGGCAACAAGGCTAGTTTTCACGTCGTCGTTCGAGCAAACAAGGCAACATGTTGGGGTGGGCTTCGTTCACGGTTCATTGGGCTTGCCTTGTCGGTGCTCGATGGTGGCTTCGTCGCCATGGTCCCCCTATATATACATCAAGGCAATGGGGATGGCAATCAGGCTTCCGTTTGAGATATCAAGACAACATGTCCTAGAATTCAAGGCCGCAAGGCTAGTTTTCAGGTCATCGTTCTAAAAATCAAGCCAACATGTTCAAGAAATCAAGGCAACAGACACTGGTTTCCCCGAGGATGCATATTTTTTAGTATGCGCACGACGTCGGGGGAAATCAAGGCACCGTGGCTAGTTTTCCGGTCATCGTTCAAGAAATCAAGGCAGCGAGGCTAGTTTTGAGGTCATCATGGCATGTTTTCAAGGCAACGTGTTCGAGTATTCAGGGCAACGATGCAAGTTTCCTGGTCGTCGTTAGAGATAACAAGGCAACGTGTTCCAGCAATCAAGGTAACGAGGCTAGTTTCCAGGTCGTCGTTCAAGAAATAAAGGGAACGGGGCTAGTTTTCAGGACATCGTTCGACATATCAAGGCAACGTGTTGGACAAATCAAGGCAACATGGAACTAGTTAACAAGGCAACGTGTTGGGGGAGGCATCTTTCAAGGCCATCGTTCGACAAATCTAGGCAGCAGGGCTTGTCACCAGGTCATCGTTCGAAAAATTAATGCAACAAGTTCGAGTAATCAATATATACCTCAAGGCAATGTGGATAGCTCCCCAGTTCTCCAAGAGGCTAGTCTTCAGGTCATCGTTTAAAAAATCAAGGCAACAAGCTCAAGGCAATAGGGCTAGTTTCAAGGTCGTCGTTCAAAAAATCTAGGGAACAATGCTAGTCATCAGGTCATCGTTCGACAAAATTAAGGCACACGAATAATGTATGTTTCAATAAAAAAAATTTGCTTTTGGTCCGTAATTACCCGGGGACCGCAGCTTCGACACTTGTACACACACACTACCGAACTTTAACTTTCGAATTGGCAAAAACCCATTCAATGAAAGTTGCTCGAAATCATCGATTTACCTGGTAAATTTTCTTTCGTGATCGAGAAAATGTGCACGGATTTCGAGGTACCGATCAAGATGTGATTTTGGCTAACTTTCATCGGGTTGGGTCGTCATTGGTCACCGGGTGGTCTTGTACTTCCGAATTAGCAAAAACCCATTGAATGAAAGCTGCTTGGAAACCTTGATTTACACGGCAAAATTTCTTTCATGATCGAGAAAATGTGCACGGATTTCGAGTTACCGAGCAAAATGCGATTTTGGCTAACTTTCACCGCGTTGTGTCATCTTTGGTCACCGGGCGATCCTGTACTTCCGAATTACCGAAAACCCATTGAACGAAAGTTGCTCGAAATCATTGATTTACCTGGTAAGTTTTCCTTCGTGATCCATAAAATGTGCACGGATTTCGAGTTACCGAGCAAGATGTGATTTTGGCTAACTTTCATCGGGTTGGGTCATCTTTGGTCACCGGGTGGTCTTGTACTTCCGATTTAGCAAAAACCCATTGAATGAAAGTTCTTCGAAATCATTGATTTGCCTAGAAAAATTTCTTTTCGTGGTCGAGGAAATGTGCATGGATTTCGAGTTGTCGAGCAAAATTTGATTTTGGCCAGGTTTCATGGGGTTGGGTCATCTGATCACCGGTTAATCTTGACCGTATCTAGTCTTGGCCGAGTCGAAAAATCCCAGACGCTATAATTCTCTATAACTCGCCAAAATGAAGTCGGTTTGGCACGAATTGGACAAGGATAAAGGACCTTACAATAATAAAACCCGGTGACCGGGCCGTAATTCACCAACAACGGTGACGCAACCTCCGATAAAAACACATAACAACCTAAGCCGATGACTTGCGCTTACTAGGGCCACCAATTATACTTTGTTTTCTCATAAGACGTCAAAAATGTCCAAAGAGCAACATATACTCATTTAATATGGGCATGCATCGTGTATAGTGACTTCGACGGTGTTTGGTTGTATTCGAACCCCAATGCATGGGTGCTTTTCTAAGGAGTTCATTTTGTTGCATTTTCTTATGCTTGTTTCGGTTTCGTAAATGAAAGAATTTCTCCGTACAAGATACAAACTGCACTATTGGATCTGTAATTTACAACTACTATCGACATACCCTCAAATGCATCAATAATAAGGGATTTAGAATGCACCTTAGCCAACTAACATATAGATCGGGGTCGTTAATGGGTCATGGCGTTCTTCGTTTGATCCTTTGGCTTGCATGTATCGTTTTGTAGGATGAGGTCTTGCTTCCTCGGCCCTTTATCAAGGCAACGTGGCTCGTTTTAAGCTCATCGTTCAAGGAATCAATGCAACACGGCCAGTTTTTCAGGTCGCCATTCGATAAACAAAGACAACGTTTTCAAAATATCAAAAGGCCACATGGCTTGCTTTTAGGTCCTCGTATGGCTTGCTTTCGGGTCGTCTTTCGAGAAAACGAGGCAACATGTTCTAGAAATCAAAGAATCGTTCGAGAAATAAAAAGGCTACGGGGGTAGTTTTCAGGTCGTAGTTTGATAATTCAAGGCAACATGTTCGAGTAATCAAGGCAACAAGGCTTGTTTTCAGGCCGTCGTTCAATAAAAAATCCAAGCGTTCAGGTCGTCGTTCGAGAAACACGGACAACATGTTGTAGAAATCAAAGGCGTTCCATAAATCAAGGCAACGGTGCTGGTTTTCAGTTAGTCGGTCGAAAAACCAAGGAAACATGTTTGAGGTTTCAAGGCAACAAGGCTAGTTTTCTTGTCTTCGTTCCGTAAATCAAGGAATCGGGGATAGTTTTAAGGTTGTTGTTTAAGAAAATCAAGACAACATGTTTTAAAAGTCATGGCAACGAGGGAAGATTTTAGGACACCGTTCGTCAGATCAAGGCAACACGCCAGCTTTCAGCCGTCGTCCGAAAAAGGCCGCCAACATTTTACTTAAACCGAAGCATCGTTCGTGAAATCAAGGCAACGGGGCAAATTTTAAGTCCTTCATTTGAAAAACCAAGCCATCGGGTTCGAGATATCAAGGCAACATGGCTTGCTTTTCAGGTCTTCGTTCGAAAAATCAAGGCAATGGGCATTGCTCTCCGCTCGTCATTCGAGATACCAAGACATCATGTTCTAGAAACCAAGGCCACAAGGCTAGTTTTCAGGTCATCATTCTAAAAATCAAGGCAACAACAATAAAGGCAACAGGCCTAGTTTCAAGGTCATCGTTCAATATATCTAAGCAACAAGTTCGAATAATCAAGGCAACAAGGCTAGTTTTCACGTCGTCGTTCGAGCAAACAAGGCAACATGTTGGGGTGGGCTTCGTTCACGGTTCATTGGGCTTGCCTTGTCGGTGCTCGATGGTGGCTTCGTCGCCATGGTCCCCCTATATATACATCAAGGCAATGGGGATGGCAATCAGGCTTCCGTTTGAGATATCAAGACAACATGTCCTAGAATTCAAGGCCGCAAGGCTAGTTTTCAGGTCATCGTTCTAAAAATCAAGCCAACATGTTCAAGAAATCAAGGCAACAGACACTGGTTTCCCCGAGGATGCATATTTTTTAGTATGCGCACGACGTCGGGGGAAATCAAGGCACCGTGGCTAGTTTTCCGGTCATCGTTCAAGAAATCAAGGCAGCGAGGCTAGTTTTGAGGTCATCATGGCATGTTTTCAAGGCAACGTGTTCGAGTATTCAGGGCAACGATGCAAGTTTCCTGGTCGTCGTTAGAGATAACAAGGCAACGTGTTCCAGCAATCAAGGTAACGAGGCTAGTTTCCAGGTCGTCGTTCAAGAAATAAAGGGAACGGGGCTAGTTTTCAGGACATCGTTCGACATATCAAGGCAACGTGTTGGACAAATCAAGGCAACATGGAACTAGTTAACAAGGCAACGTGTTGGGGGAGGCATCTTTCAAGGCCATCGTTCGACAAATCTAGGCAGCAGGGCTTGTCACCAGGTCATCGTTCGAAAAATTAATGCAACAAGTTCGAGTAATCAATATATACCTCAAGGCAATGTGGATAGCTCCCCAGTTCTCCAAGAGGCTAGTCTTCAGGTCATCGTTTAAAAAATCAAGGCAACAAGCTCAAGGCAATAGGGCTAGTTTCAAGGTCGTCGTTCAAAAAATCTAGGGAACAATGCTAGTCATCAGGTCATCGTTCGACAAAATTAAGGCACACGAATAATGTATGTTTCAATAAAAAAAATTTGCTTTTGGTCCGTAATTACCCGGGGACCGCAGCTTCGACACTTGTACACACACACTACCGAACTTTAACTTTCGAATTGGCAAAAACCCATTCAATGAAAGTTGCTCGAAATCATCGATTTACCTGGTAAATTTTCTTTCGTGATCGAGAAAATGTGCACGGATTTCGAGGTACCGATCAAGATGTGATTTTGGCTAACTTTCATCGGGTTGGGTCGTCATTGGTCACCGGGTGGTCTTGTACTTCCGAATTAGCAAAAACCCATTGAATGAAAGCTGCTCGGAAACCTTGATTTACACGGCAAAATTTCTTTCATGATCGAGAAAATGTGCACGGATTTCGAGTTACCGAGCAAAATGCGATTTTGGCTAACTTTCACCGCGTTGTGTCATCTTTGGTCACCGGGCGATCCTGTACTTCCGAATTACCGAAAACCCATTGAACGGAAGTTGCTTGAAATCATTGATTTACCTGGTAAGTTTTCCTTCGTGATCCATAAAATGTGCACGGATTTCGAGTTACCGAGCAAGATGTGATTTTGGCTAACTTTCATCGGGTTGGGTCATCTTTGGTCACCGGGTGGTCTTGTACTTCCGATTTAGCAAAAACCCATTGAATGAAAGTTCTTCGAAATCATTGATTTGCCTAGAAAAATTTCTTTTCGTGGTCGAGGAAATGTGCGTGGATTTCGAGTTGTCGAGCAAAATTTGATTTTGGCCAGGTTTCATGGGGTTGGGTCATCTGATCACCGGTTAATCTTGACCGTATCTAGTCTTGGCCGAGTCGAAAAATCCCAGACGCTATAATTCTCTATAACTCGCCAAAATGAAGTCGGTTTGGCACGAATTGGACAAGGATAAAGGACCTTACAATAATAAAACCCGGTGACCGGGCCGTAATTCACCAACAACGGTGACGCAACCTCCGATAAAAACACATAACAACCTAAGCCGATGACTTGCGCTTACTAGGGCCACCAATTATACTTTGTTTTCTCATAAGACGTCAAAAATGTCCAAAGAGCAACATATACTCATTTAATATGGGCATGCATCGTGTATAGTGACTTCGACGGTGTTTGGTTGTATTCGAACCCCAATGCATGGGTGCTTTTCTAAGGAGTTCATTTTGTTGCATTTTCTTATGCTTGTTTCGGTTTCGTAAATGAAAGAATTTCTCCGTACAAGATACAAACTGCACTATTGGATCTGTAATTTACAACTACTATCGACATACCCTCAAATGCATCAATAATAAGGGATTTAGAATGCACCTTAGCCAACTAACATATAGATCGGGGTCGTTAATGGGTCATGGCGTTCTTCGTTTGATCCTTTGGCTTGCATGTATCGTTTTGTAGGATGAGGTCTTGCTTCCTCGGCCCTTTATCAAGGCAACGTGGCTCGTTTTAAGCTCATCGTTCAAGGAATCAATGCAACACGGCCAGTTTTTCAGGTCGCCATTCGATAAACAAAGACAACGTTTTCAAAATATCAAAAGGCCACATGGCTTGCTTTTAGGTCCTCGTATGGCTTGCTTTCGGGTCGTCTTTCGAGAAAACGAGGCAACATGTTCTAGAAATCAAAGAATCGTTCGAGAAATAAAAAGGCTACGGGGGTAGTTTTCAGGTCGTAGTTTGATAATTCAAGGCAACATGTTCGAGTAATCAAGGCAACAAGGCTTGTTTTCAGGCCGTCGTTCAATAAAAAATCCAAGCGTTCAGGTCGTCGTTCGAGAAACACGGACAACATGTTGTAGAAATCAAAGGCGTTCCATAAATCAAGGCAACGGTGCTGGTTTTCAGTTAGTCGGTCGAAAAACCAAGGAAACATGTTTGAGGTTTCAAGGCAACAAGGCTAGTTTTCTTGTCTTCGTTCCGTAAATCAAGGAATCGGGGATAGTTTTAAGGTTGTTGTTTAAGAAAATCAAGACAACATGTTTTAAAAGTCATGGCAACGAGGGAAGATTTTAGGACACCGTTCGTCAGATCAAGGCAACACGCCAGCTTTCAGCCGTCGTCCGAAAAAGGCCGCCAACATTTTACTTAAACCGAAGCATCGTTCGTGAAATCAAGGCAACGGGGCAAATTTTAAGTCCTTCATTCGAAAAACCAAGCCATCGGGTTCGAGATATCAAGGCAACATGGCTTGCTTTTCAGGTCTTCGTTCGAAAAATCAAGGCAATGGGCATTGCTCTCCGCTCGTCATTCGAGATACCAAGACATCATGTTCTAGAAACCAAGGCCACAAGGCTAGTTTTCAGGTCATCATTCTAAAAATCAAGGCAACAACAATAAAGGCAACAGGCCTAGTTTCAAGGTCATCGTTCAATATATCTAAGCAACAAGTTCGAATAATCAAGGCAACAAGGCTAGTTTTCACGTCGTCGTTCGAGCAAACAAGGCAACATGTTGGGGTGGGCTTCGTTCACGGTTCATTGGGCTTGCCTTGTCGGTGCTCGATGGTGGCTTCGTCGCCATGGTCCCCCTATATATACATCAAGGCAATGGGGATAGCAATCAGGCTTCCGTTTGAGATATCAAGACAACATGTCCTAGAATTCAAGGCCGCAAGGCTAGTTTTCAGGTCATCGTTCTAAAAATCAAGCCAACATGTTCAAGAAATCAAGGCAACAGACACTGGTTTCCCCGAGGATGCATATTTTTTAGTATGCGCATGACGTCGGGGGAAATCAAGGCACCGTGGCTAGTTTTCCGGTCATCGTTCAAGAAATCAAGGCAGCGAGGCTAGTTTTGAGGTCATCATGGCATGTTTTCAAGGCAACGTGTTCGAGTATTCAGGGCAACGATGCAAGTTTCCTGGTCGTCGTTAGAGATAACAAGGCAACGTGTTCCAGCAATCAAGGTAACGAGGCTAGTTTCCAGGTCGTCGTTCAAGAAATAAAGGGAACGGGGCTAGTTTTCAGGACATCGTTCGACATATCAAGGCAACGTGTTGGACAAATCAAGGCAACATGGAACTAGTTAACAAGGCAACGTGTTGGGGGAGGCATCTTTCAAGGCCATCGTTCGACAAATCTAGGCAGCAGGGCTTGTCACCAGGTCATCGTTCGAAAAATTAATGCAACAAGTTCGAGTAATCAATATATACCTCAAGGCAATGTGGATAGCTCCCCAGTTCTCCAAGAGGCTAGTCTTCAGGTCATCGTTTAAAAAATCAAGGCAACAAGCTCAAGGCAATAGGGCTAGTTTCAAGGTCGTCGTTCAAAAAATCTAGGGAACAATGCTAGTCATCAGGTCATCGTTCGACAAAATTAAGGCACACGAATAATGTATGTTTCAATAAAAAAAATTTGCTTTTGGTCCGTAATTACCCGGGGACCGCAGCTTCGACACTTGTACACACACACTACCGAACTTTAACTTTCGAATTGGCAAAAACCCATTCAATGAAAGTTGCTCGAAATCATCGATTTACCTGGTAAATTTTCTTTCGTGATCGAGAAAATGTGCACGGATTTCGAGGTACCGATCAAGATGTGATTTTGGCTAACTTTCATCGGGTTGGGTCGTCATTGGTCACCGGGTGGTCTTGTACTTCCGAATTAGCAAAAACCCATTGAATGAAAGCTGCTCGGAAACCTTGATTTACACGGCAAAATTTCTTTCATGATCGAGAAAATGTGCACGGATTTCGAGTTACCGAGCAAAATGCGATTTTGGCTAACTTTCACCGCGTTGTGTCATCTTTGGTCACCGGGCGATCCTGTACTTCCGAATTACCGAAAACCCATTGAACGGAAGTTGCTTGAAATCATTGATTTACCTGGTAAGTTTTCCTTCGTGATCCATAAAATGTGCACGGATTTCGAGTTACCGAGCAAGATGTGATTTTGGCTAACTTTCATCGGGTTGGGTCATCTTTGGTCACCGGGTGGTCTTGTACTTCCGATTTAGCAAAAACCCATTGAATGAAAGTTGTTCGAAATCATTGATTTGCCTAGAAAAATTTCTTTTCGTGGTCGAGGAAATGTGCGTGGATTTCGAGTTGTCGAGCAAAATTTGATTTTGGCCAGGTTTCATGGGGTTGGGTCATCTGATCACCGGTTAATCTTGACCGTATCTAGTCTTGGCCGAGTCGAAAAATCCCAGACGCTATAATTCTCTATAACTCGCCAAAATGAAGTCGGTTTGGCACGAATTGGACAAGGATAAAGGACCTTACAATAATAAAACCCGGTGACCGGGCCGTAATTCACCAACAACGGTGACGCAACCTCCGATAAAAACACATAACAACCTAAGCCGATGACTTGCGCTTACTAGGGCCACCAATTATACTTTGTTTTCTCATAAGACGTCAAAAATGTCCAAAGAGCAACATATACTCATTTAATATGGGCATGCATCGTGTATAGTGACTTCGACGGTGTTTGGTTGTATTCGAACCCCAATGCATGGGTGCTTTTCTAAGGAGTTCATTTTGTTGCATTTTCTTATGCTTGTTTCGGTTTCGTAAATGAAAGAATTTCTCCGTACAAGATACAAACTGCACTATTGGATCTGTAATTTACAACTACTATCGACATACCCTCAAATGCATCAATAATAAGGGATTTAGAATGCACCTTAGCCAACTAACATATAGATCGGGGTCGTTAATGGGTCATGGCGTTCTTCGTTTGATCCTTTGGCTTGCATGTATCGTTTTGTAGGATGAGGTCTTGCTTCCTCGGCCCTTTATCAAGGCAACGTGGCTCGTTTTAAGCTCATCGTTCAAGGAATCAATGCAACACGGCCAGTTTTTCAGGTCGCCATTCGATAAACAAAGACAACGTTTTCAAAATATCAAAAGGCCACATGGCTTGCTTTTAGGTCCTCGTATGGCTTGCTTTCGGGTCGTCTTTCGAGAAAACGAGGCAACATGTTCTAGAAATCAAAGAATCGTTCGAGAAATAAAAAGGCTACGGGGGTAGTTTTCAGGTCGTAGTTTGATAATTCAAGGCAACATGTTCGAGTAATCAAGGCAACAAGGCTTGTTTTCAGGCCGTCGTTCAATAAAAAATCCAAGCGTTCAGGTCGTCGTTCGAGAAACACGGACAACATGTTGTAGAAATCAAAGGCGTTCCATAAATCAAGGCAACGGTGCTGGTTTTCAGTTAGTCGGTCGAAAAACCAAGGAAACATGTTTGAGGTTTCAAGGCAACAAGGCTAGTTTTCTTGTCTTCGTTCCGTAAATCAAGGAATCGGGGATAGTTTTAAGGTTGTTGTTTAAGAAAATCAAGACAACATGTTTTAAAAGTCATGGCAACGAGGGAAGATTTTAGGACACCGTTCGTCAGATCAAGGCAACACGCCAGCTTTCAGCCGTCGTCCGAAAAAGGCCGCCAACATTTTACTTAAACCGAAGCATCGTTCGTGAAATCAAGGCAACGGGGCAAATTTTAAGTCCTTCATTCGAAAAACCAAGCCATCGGGTTCGAGATATCAAGGCAACATGGCTTGCTTTTCAGGTCTTCGTTCGAAAAATCAAGGCAATGGGCATTGCTCTCCGCTCGTCATTCGAGATACCAAGACATCATGTTCTAGAAACCAAGGCCACAAGGCTAGTTTTCAGGTCATCATTCTAAAAATCAAGGCAACAACAATAAAGGCAACAGGCCTAGTTTCAAGGTCATCGTTCAATATATCTAAGCAACAAGTTCGAATAATCAAGGCAACAAGGCTAGTTTTCACGTCGTCGTTCGAGCAAACAAGGCAACATGTTGGGGTGGGCTTCGTTCACGGTTCATTGGGCTTGCCTTGTCGGTGCTCGATGGTGGCTTCGTCGCCATGGTCCCCCTATATATACATCAAGGCAATGGGGATAGCAATCAGGCTTCCGTTTGAGATATCAAGACAACATGTCCTAGAATTCAAGGCCGCAAGGCTAGTTTTCAGGTCATCGTTCTAAAAATCAAGCCAACATGTTCAAGAAATCAAGGCAACAGACACTGGTTTCCCCGAGGATGCATATTTTTTAGTATGCGCACGACGTCGGGGGAAATCAAGGCACCGTGGCTAGTTTTCCGGTCATCGTTCAAGAAATCAAGGCAGCGAGGCTAGTTTTGAGGTCATCATGGCATGTTTTCAAGGCAACGTGTTCGAGTATTCAGGGCAACGATGCAAGTTTCCTGGTCGTCGTTAGAGATAACAAGGCAACGTGTTCCAGCAATCAAGGTAACGAGGCTAGTTTCCAGGTCGTCGTTCAAGAAATAAAGGGAACGGGGCTAGTTTTCAGGACATCGTTCGACATATCAAGGCAACGTGTTGGACAAATCAAGGCAACATGGAACTAGTTAACAAGGCAACGTGTTGGGGGAGGCATCTTTCAAGGCCATCGTTCGACAAATCTAGGCAGCAGGGCTTGTCACCAGGTCATCGTTCGAAAAATTAATGCAACAAGTTCGAGTAATCAATATATACCTCAAGGCAATGTGGATAGCTCCCCAGTTCTCCAAGAGGCTAGTCTTCAGGTCATCGTTTAAAAAATCAAGGCAACAAGCTCAAGGCAATAGGGCTAGTTTCAAGGTCGTCGTTCAAAAAATCTAGGGAACAATGCTAGTCATCAGGTCATCGTTCGACAAAATTAAGGCACACGAATAATGTATGTTTCAATAAAAAAAATTTGCTTTTGGTCCGTAATTACCCGGGGACCGCAGCTTCGACACTTGTACACACACACTACCGAACTTTAACTTTCGAATTGGCAAAAACCCATTCAATGAAAGTTGCTCGAAATCATTGATTTACCTCGTAAATTTTCTTTCGTGATCGAGAAAATGTGCACGGATTTCGAGGTACCGATCAAGATGTGATTTTGGCTAACTTTCATCGGGTTGGGTCGTCATTGGTCACCGGGTGGTCTTGTACTTCCGAATTAGCAAAAACCCATTGAATGAAAGCTGCTCGGAAACCTTGATTTACACGGCAAAATTTCTTTCATGATCGAGAAAATGTGCACGGATTTCGAGTTACCGAGCAAAATGCGATTTTGGCTAACTTTCACCGCGTTGTGTCATCTTTGGTCACCGGGCGATCCTGTACTTCCGAATTACCGAAAACCCATTGAACGGAAGTTGCTTGAAATCATTGATTTACCTGGTAAGTTTTCCTTCGTGATCCATAAAATGTGCACGGATTTCGAGTTACCGAGCAAGATGTGATTTTGGCTAACTTTCATCGGGTTGGGTCATCTTTGGTCACCGGGTGGTCTTGTACTTCCGATTTAGCAAAAACCCATTGAATGAAAGTTCTTCGAAATCATTGATTTGCCTAGAAAAATTTCTTTTCGTGGTCGAGGAAATGTGCGTGGATTTCGAGTTGTCGAGCAAAATTTGATTTTGGCCAGGTTTCATGGGGTTGGGTCATCTGATCACCGGTTAATCTTGACCGTATCTAGTCTTGGCCGAGTCGAAAAATCCCAGACGCTATAATTCTCTATAACTCGCCAAAATGAAGTCGGTTTGGCACGAATTGGACAAGGATAAAGGACCTTACAATAATAAAACCCGGTGACCGGGCCGTAATTCACCAACAACGGTGACGCAACCTCCGATAAAAACACATAACAACCTAAGCCGATGACTTGCGCTTACTAGGGCCACCAATTATACTTTGTTTTCTCATAAGACGTCAAAAATGTCCAAAGAGCAACATATACTCATTTAATATGGGCATGCATCGTGTATAGCGACTTCGACGGTGTTTGGTTGTATTCGAACCCCAATGCATGGGTGCTTTTCTAAGGAGTTCATTTTGTTGCATTTTCTTATGCTTGTTTCGGTTTCGTAAATGAAAGAATTTCTCCGTACAAGATACAAACTGCACTATTGGATCTGTAATTTACAACTACTATCGACATACCCTCAAATGCATCAATAATAAGGGATTTAGAATGCACCTTAGCCAACTAACATATAGATCGGGGTCGTTAATGGGTCATGGCGTTCTTCGTTTGATCCTTTGGCTTGCATGTATCGTTTTGTAGGATGAGGTCTTGCTTCCTCGGCCCTTTATCAAGGCAACGTGGCTCGTTTTAAGCTCATCGTTCAAGGAATCAATGCAACACGGCCAGTTTTTCAGGTCGCCATTCGATAAACAAAGACAACGTTTTCAAAATATCAAAAGGCCACATGGCTTGCTTTTAGGTCCTCGTATGGCTTGCTTTCGGGTCGTCTTTCGAGAAAACGAGGCAACATGTTCTAGAAATCAAAGAATCGTTCGAGAAATAAAAAGGCTACGGGGGTAGTTTTCAGGTCGTAGTTTGATAATTCAAGGCAACATGTTCGAGTAATCAAGGCAACAAGGCTTGTTTTCAGGCCGTCGTTCAATAAAAAATCCAAGCGTTCAGGTCGTCCTTCGAGAAACACGGACAACATGTTGTAGAAATCAAAGGCGTTCCATAAATCAAGGCAACGGTGCTGGTTTTCAGTTAGTCGGTCGAAAAACCAAGGAAACATGTTTGAGGTTTCAAGGCAACAAGGCTAGTTTTCTTGTCTTCGTTCCGTAAATCAAGGAATCGGGGATAGTTTTAAGGTTGTTGTTTAAGAAAATCAAGACAACATGTTTTAAAAGTCATGGCAACGAGGGAAGATTTTAGGACACCGTTCGTCAGATCAAGGCAACACGCCAGCTTTCAGCCGTCGTCCGAAAAAGGCCGCCAACATTTTACTTAAACCGAAGCATCGTTCGTGAAATCAAGGCAACGGGGCAAATTTTAAGTCCTTCATTCGAAAAACCAAGCCATCGGGTTCGAGATATCAAGGCAACATGGCTTGCTTTTCAGGTCTTCGTTCGAAAAATCAAGGCAATGGGCATTGCTCTCCGCTCGTCATTCGAGATACCAAGACATCATGTTCTAGAAACCAAGGCCACAAGGCTAGTTTTCAGGTCATCATTCTAAAAATCAAGGCAACAACAATAAAGGCAACAGGCCTAGTTTCAAGGTCATCGTTCAATATATCTAAGCAACAAGTTCGAATAATCAAGGCAACAAGGCTAGTTTTCACGTCGTCATTCGAGCAAACAAGGCAACATGTTGGGGTGGGCTTCGTTCACGGTTCATTGGGCTTGCCTTGTCGGTGCTCGATGGTGGCTTCGTCGCCATGGTCCCCCTATATATACATCAAGGCAATGGGGATAGCAATCAGGCTTCCGTTTGAGATATCAAGACAACATGTCCTAGAATTCAAGGCCGCAAGGCTAGTTTTCAGGTCATCGTTCTAAAAATCAAGCCAACATGTTCAAGAAATCAAGGCAACAGACACTGGTTTCCCCGAGGATGCATATTTTTTAGTATGCGCACGACGTCGGGGGAAATCAAGGCACCGTGGCTAGTTTTCCGGTCATCGTTCAAGAAATCAAGGCAGCGAGGCTAGTTTTGAGGTCATCATGGCATGTTTTCAAGGCAACGTGTTCGAGTATTCAGGGCAACGATGCAAGTTTCCTGGTCGTCGTTAGAGATAACAAGGCAACGTGTTCCAGCAATCAAGGTAACGAGGCTAGTTTCCAGGTCGTCGTTCAAGAAATAAAGGGAACGGGGCTAGTTTTCAGGACATCGTTCGACATAATAAGGCAACGTGTTGGACAAATCAAGGCAACATGGAACTAGTTAACAAGGCAACGTGTTGGGGGAGGCATCTTTCAAGGCCATCGTTCGACAAATCTAGGCAGCAGGGCTTGTCACCAGGTCATCGTTCGAAAAATTAATGCAACAAGTTCGAGTAATCAATATATACCTCAAGGCAATGTGGATAGCTCCCCAGTTCTCCAAGAGGCTAGTCTTCAGGTCATCGTTTAAAAAATCAAGGCAACAAGCTCAAGGCAATAGGGCTAGTTTCAAGGTCGTCGTTCAAAAAATCTAGGGAACAATGCTAGTCATCAGGTCATCGTTCGACAAAATTAAGGCACACGAATAATGTATGTTTCAATAAAAAAAATTTGCTTTTGGTCCGTAATTACCCGGGGACCGCAGCTTCGACACTTGTACACACACACTACCGAACTTTAACTTTCGAATTGGCAAAAACCCATTCAATGAAAGTTGCTCGAAATCATCGATTTACCTGGTAAATTTTCTTTCGTGATCGAGAAAATGTGCACGGATTTCGAGGTACCGATCAAGATGTGATTTTGGGTAACTTTCATCGGGTTGGGTCGTCATTGGTCACCGGGTGGTCTTGTACTTCCGAATTAGCAAAAACCCATTGAATGAAAGCTGCTCGGAAACCTTGATTTACACGGCAAAATTTCTTTCATGATCGAGAAAATGTGCATGGATTTCGAGTTACCGAGCAAAATGCGATTTTGGCTAACTTTCACCGCGTTGTGTCATCTTTGGTCACCGGGCGATCCTGTACTTCCGAATTACCGAAAACCCATTGAACGGAAGTTGCTTGAAATCATTGATTTACCTGGTAAGTTTTCCTTCGTGATCCATAAAATGTGCACGGATTTCGAGTTACCGAGCAAGATGTGATTTTGGCTAACTTTCATCGGGTTGGGTCATCTTTGGTCACCGGGTGGTCTTGTACTTCCGATTTAGCAAAAACCCATTGAATGAAAGTTGTTCGAAATCATTGATTTGCCTAGAAAAATTTCTTTTCGTGGTCGAGGAAATGTGCGTGGATTTCGAGTTGTCGAGCAAAATTTGATTTTGGCCAGGTTTCATGGGGTTGGGTCATCTGATCACCGGTTAATCTTGACCGTATCTAGTCTTGGCCGAGTCGAAAAATCCCAGACGCTATAATTCTCTATAACTCGCCAAAATGAAGTCGGTTTGGCACGAATTGGACAAGGATAAAGGACCTTACAATAATAAAACCCGGTGACCGGGCCGTAATTCACCAACAACGGTGACGCAACCTCCGATAAAAACACATAACAACCTAAGCCGATGACTTGCGCTTACTAGGGCCACCAATTATACTTTGTTTTCTCATAAGACGTCAAAAATGTCCAAAGAGCAACATATACTCATTTAATATGGGCATGCATCGTGTATAGCGACTTCGACGGTGTTTGGTTGTATTCGAACCCCAATGCATGGGTGCTTTTCTAAGGAGTTCATTTTGTTGCATTTTCTTATGCTTGTTTCGGTTTCGTAAATGAAAGAATTTCTCCGTACAAGATACAAACTGCACTATTGGATCTGTAATTTACAACTACTATCGACATACCCTCAAATGCATCAATAATAAGGGATTTAGAATGCACCTTAGCCAACTAACATATAGATCGGGGTCGTTAATGGGTCATGGCGTTCTTCGTTTGATCCTTTGGCTTGCATGTATCGTTTTGTAGGATGAGGTCTTGCTTCCTCGGCCCTTTATCAAGGCAACGTGGCTCGTTTTAAGCTCATCGTTCAAGGAATCAATGCAACACGGCCAGTTTTTCAGGTCGCCATTCGATAAACAAAGACAACGTTTTCAAAATATCAAAAGGCCACATGGCTTGCTTTTAGGTCCTCGTATGGCTTGCTTTCGGGTCGTCTTTCGAGAAAACGAGGCAACATGTTCTAGAAATCAAAGAATCGTTCGAGAAATAAAAAGGCTACGGGGGTAGTTTTCAGGTCGTAGTTTGATAATTCAAGGCAACATGTTCGAGTAATCAAGGCAACAAGGCTTGTTTTCAGGCCGTCGTTCAATAAAAAATCCAAGCGTTCAGGTCGTCCTTCGAGAAACACGGACAACATGTTGTAGAAATCAAAGGCGTTCCATAAATCAAGGCAACGGTGCTGGTTTTCAGTTAGTCGGTCGAAAAACCAAGGAAACATGTTTGAGGTTTCAAGGCAACAAGGCTAGTTTTCTTGTCTTCGTTCCGTAAATCAAGGAATCGGGGATAGTTTTAAGGTTGTTGTTTAAGAAAATCAAGACAACATGTTTTAAAAGTCATGGCAACGAGGGAAGATTTTAGGACACCGTTCGTCAGATCAAGGCAACACGCCAGCTTTCAGCCGTCGTCCGAAAAAGGCCGCCAACATTTTACTTAAACCGAAGCATCGTTCGTGAAATCAAGGCAACGGGGCAAATTTTAAGTCCTTCATTCGAAAAACCAAGCCATCGGGTTCGAGATATCAAGGCAACATGGCTTGCTTTTCAGGTCTTCGTTCGAAAAATCAAGGCAATGGGCATTGCTCTCCGCTCGTCATTCGAGATACCAAGACATCATGTTCTAGAAACCAAGGCCACAAGGCTAGTTTTCAGGTCATCATTCTAAAAATCAAGGCAACAACAATAAAGGCAACAGGCCTAGTTTCAAGGTCATCGTTCAATATATCTAAGCAACAAGTTCGAATAATCAAGGCAACAAGGCTAGTTTTCACGTCGTCGTTCGAGCAAACAAGGCAACATGTTGGGGTGGGCTTCGTTCACGGTTCATTGGGCTTGCCTTGTCGGTGCTCGATGGTGGCTTCATCGCCATGGTCCCCCTATATATACATCAAGGCAATGGGGATAGCAATCAGGCTTCCGTTTGAGATATCAAGACAACATGTCCTAGAATTCAAGGCCGCAAGGCTAGTTTTCAGGTCATCGTTCTAAAAATCAAGCCAACATGTTCAAGAAATCAAGGCAACAGACACTGGTTTCCCCGAGGATGCATATTTTTTAGTATGCGCACGACGTCGGGGGAAATCAAGGCACCGTGGCTAGTTTTCCGGTCATCGTTCAAGAAATCAAGGCAGCGAGGCTAGTTTTGAGGTCATCATGGCATGTTTTCAAGGCAACGTGTTCGAGTATTCAGGGCAACGATGCAAGTTTCCTGGTCGTCGTTAGAGATAACAAGGCAACGTGTTCCAGCAATCAAGGTAACGAGGCTAGTTTCCAGGTCGTCGTTCAAGAAATAAAGGGAACGGGGCTAGTTTTCAGGACATCGTTCGACATATCAAGGCAACGTGTTGGACAAATCAAGGCAACATGGAACTAGTTAACAAGGCAACGTGTTGGGGGAGGCATCTTTCAAGGCCATCGTTCGACAAATCTAGGCAGCAGGGCTTGTCACCAGGTCATCGTTCGAAAAATTAATGCAACAAGTTTGAGTAATCAATATATACCTCAAGGCAATGTGGATAGCTCCCCAGTTCTCCAAGAGGCTAGTCTTCAGGTCATCGTTTAAAAAATCAAGGCAACAAGCTCAAGGCAATAGGGCTAGTTTCAAGGTCGTCGTTCAAAAAATCTAGGGAACAATGCTAGTCATCAGGTCATCGTTCGACAAAATTAAGGCACACGAATAATGTATGTTTCAATAAAAAAAATTTGCTTTTGGTCCGTAATTACCCGGGGACCGCAGCTTCGACACTTGTACACACACACTACCGAACTTTAACTTTCGAATTGGCAAAAACCCATTCAATGAAAGTTGCTCGAAATCATCGATTTACCTGGTAAATTTTCTTTCGTGATCGAGAAAATGTGCACGGATTTCGAGGTACCGATCAAGATGTGATTTTGGCTAACTTTCATCGGGTTGGGTCGTCATTGGTCACCGGGTGGTCTTGTACTTCCGAATTAGCAAAAACCCATTGAATGAAAGCTGCTCGGAAACCTTGATTTACACGGCAAAATTTCTTTCATGATCGAGAAAATGTGCACGGATTTCGAGTTACCGAGCAAAATGCGATTTTGGCTAACTTTCACCGCGTTGTGTCATCTTTGGTCACCGGGCGATCCTGTACTTCCGAATTACCGAAAACCCATTGAACGGAAGTTGCTTGAAATCATTGATTTACCTGGTAAGTTTTCCTTCGTGATCCATAAAATGTGCACGGATTTCGAGTTACCGAGCAAGATGTGATTTTGGCTAACTTTCATCGGGTTGGGTCATCTTTGGTCACCGGGTGGTCTTGTACTTCCGATTTAGCAAAAACCCATTGAATGAAAGTTGTTCGAAATCATTGATTTGCCTAGAAAAATTTCTTTTCGTGGTCGAGGAAATGTGCGTGGATTTCGAGTTGTCGAGCAAAATTTGATTTTGGCCAGGTTTCATGGGGTTGGGTCATCTGATCACCGGTTAATCTTGACCGTATCTAGTCTTGGCCGAGTCGAAAAATCCCAGACGCTATAATTCTCTATAACTCGCCAAAATGAAGTCGGTTTGGCACGAATTGGACAAGGATAAAGGACCTTACAATAATAAAACCCGGTGACCGGGCCGTAATTCACCAACAACGGTGACGCAACCTCCGATAAAAACACATAACAACCTAAGCCGATGACTTGCGCTTACTAGGGCCACCAATTATACTTTGTTTTCTCATAAGACGTCAAAAATGTCCAAAGAGCAACATATACTCATTTAATATGGGCATGCATCGTGTATAGCGACTTCGACGGTGTTTGGTTGTATTCGAACCCCAATGCATGGGTGCTTTTCTAAGGAGTTCATTTTGTTGCATTTTCTTATGCTTGTTTCGGTTTCGTAAATGAAAGAATTTCTCCGTACAAGATACAAACTGCACTATTGGATCTGTAATTTACAACTACTATCGACATACCCTCAAATGCATCAATAATAAGGGATTTAGAATGCACCTTAGCCAACTAACATATAGATCGGGGTCGTTAATGGGTCATGGCGTTCTTCGTTTGATCCTTTGGCTTGCATGTATCGTTTTGTAGGATGAGGTCTTGCTTCCTCGGCCCTTTATCAAGGCAACGTGGCTCGTTTTAAGCTCATCGTTCAAGGAATCAATGCAACACGGCCAGTTTTTCAGGTCGCCATTCGATAAACAAAGACAACGTTTTCAAAATATCAAAAGGCCACATGGCTTGCTTTTAGGTCCTCGTATGGCTTGCTTTCGGGTCGTCTTTCGAGAAAACGAGGCAACATGTTCTAGAAATCAAAGAATCGTTCGAGAAATAAAAAGGCTACGGGGGTAGTTTTCAGGTCGTAGTTTGATAATTCAAGGCAACATGTTCGAGTAATCAAGGCAACAAGGCTTGTTTTCAGGCCGTCGTTCAATAAAAAATCCAAGCGTTCAGGTCGTCCTTCGAGAAACACGGACAACATGTTGTAGAAATCAAAGGCGTTCCATAAATCAAGGCAACGGTGCTGGTTTTCAGTTAGTCGGTCGAAAAACCAAGGAAACATGTTTGAGGTTTCAAGGCAACAAGGCTAGTTTTCTTGTCTTCGTTCCGTAAATCAAGGAATCGGGGATAGTTTTAAGGTTGTTGTTTAAGAAAATCAAGACAACATGTTTTAAAAGTCATGGCAACGAGGGAAGATTTTAGGACACCGTTCGTCAGATCAAGGCAACACGCCAGCTTTCAGCCGTCGTCCGAAAAAGGCCGCCAACATTTTACTTAAACCGAAGCATCGTTCGTGAAATCAAGGCAACGGGGCAAATTTTAAGTCCTTCATTCGAAAAACCAAGCCATCGGGTTCGAGATATCAAGGCAACATGGCTTGCTTTTCAGGTCTTCGTTCGAAAAATCAAGGCAATGGGCATTGCTCTCCGCTCGTCATTCGAGATACCAAGACATCATGTTCTAGAAACCAAGGCCACAAGGCTAGTTTTCAGGTCATCATTCTAAAAATCAAGGCAACAACAATAAAGGCAACAGGCCTAGTTTCAAGGTCATCGTTCAATATATCTAAGCAACAAGTTCGAATAATCAAGGCAACAAGGCTAGTTTTCACGTCGTCGTTCGAGCAAACAAGGCAACATGTTGGGGTGGGCTTCGTTCACGGTTCATTGGGCTTGCCTTGTCGGTGCTCGATGGTGGCTTCGTCGCCATGGTCCCCCTATATATACATCAAGGCAATGGGGATAGCAATCAGGCTTCCGTTTGAGATATCAAGACAACATGTCCTAGAATTCAAGGCCGCAAGGCTAGTTTTCAGGTCATCGTTCTAAAAATCAAGCCAACATGTTCAAGAAATCAAGGCAACAGACACTGGTTTCCCCGAGGATGCATATTTTTTAGTATGCGCACGACGTCGGGGGAAATCAAGGCACCGTGGCTAGTTTTCCGGTCATCGTTCAAGAAATCAAGGCAGCGAGGCTAGTTTTGAGGTCATCATGGCATGTTTTCAAGGCAACGTGTTCGAGTATTCAGGGCAACGATGCAAGTTTCCTGGTCGTCGTTAGAGATAACAAGGCAACGTGTTCCAGCAATCAAGGTAACGAGGCTAGTTTCCAGGTCGTCGTTCAAGAAATAAAGGGAACGGGGCTAGTTTTCAGGACATCGTTCGACATATCAAGGCAACGTGTTGGACAAATCAAGGCAACATGGAACTAGTTAACAAGGCAACGTGTTGGGGGAGGCATCTTTCAAGGCCATCGTTCGACAAATCTAGGCAGCAGGGCTTGTCACCAGGTCATCGTTCGAAAAATTAATGCAACAAGTTCGAGTAATCAATATATACCTCAAGGCAATGTGGATAGCTCCCCAGTTCTCCAAGAGGCTAGTCTTCAGGTCATCGTTTAAAAAATCAAGGCAACAAGCTCAAGGCAATAGGGCTAGTTTCAAGGTCGTCGTTCAAAAAATCTAGGGAACAATGCTAGTCATCAGGTCATCGTTCGACAAAATTAAGGCACACGAATAATGTATGTTTCAATAAAAAAAATTTGCTTTTGGTCCGTAATTACCCGGGGACCGCAGCTTCGACACTTGTACACACACACTACCGAACTTTAACTTTCGAATTGGCAAAAACCCATTCAATGAAAGTTGCTCGAAATCATCGATTTACCTGGTAAATTTTCTTTCGTGATCGAGAAAATGTGCACGGATTTCGAGGTACCGATCAAGATGTGATTTTGGGTAACTTTCATCGGGTTGGGTCGTCATTGGTCACCGGGTGGTCTTGTACTTCCGAATTAGCAAAAACCCATTGAATGAAAGCTGCTCGGAAACCTTGATTTACACGGCAAAATTTCTTTCATGATCGAGAAAATGTGCACGGATTTCGAGTTACCGAGCAAAATGCGATTTTGGCTAACTTTCACCGCGTTGTGTCATCTTTGGTCACCGGGCGATCCTGTACTTCCGAATTACCGAAAACCCATTGAACGGAAGTTGCTTGAAATCATTGATTTACCTGGTAAGTTTTCCTTCGTGATCCATAAAATGTGCACGGATTTCGAGTTACCGAGCAAGATGTGATTTTGGCTAACTTTCATCGGGTTGGGTCATCTTTGGTCACCGGGTGGTCTTGTACTTCCGATTTAGCAAAAACCCATTGAATGAAAGTTGTTCGAAATCATTGATTTGCCTAGAAAAATTTCTTTTCGTGGTCGAGGAAATGTGCGTGGATTTCGAGTTGTCGAGCAAAATTTGATTTTGGCCAGGTTTCATGGGGTTGGGTCATCTGATCACCGGTTAATCTTGACCGTATCTAGTCTTGGCCGAGTCGAAAAATCCCAGACGCTATAATTCTCTATAACTCGCCAAAATGAAGTCGGTTTGGCACGAATTGGACAAGGATAAAGGACCTTACAATAATAAAACCCGGTGACCGGGCCGTAATTCACCAACAACGGTGACGCAACCTCCGATAAAAACACATAACAACCTAAGCCGATGACTTGCGCTTACTAGGGCCACCAATTATACTTTGTTTTCTCATAAGACGTCAAAAATGTCCAAAGAGCAACATATACTCATTTAATATGGGCATGCATCGTGTATAGCGACTTCGACGGTGTTTGGTTGTATTCGAACCCCAATGCATGGGTGCTTTTCTAAGGAGTTCATTTTGTTGCATTTTCTTATGCTTGTTTCGGTTTCGTAAATGAAAGAATTTCTCCGTACAAGATACAAACTGCACTATTGGATCTGTAATTTACAACTACTATCGACATACCCTCAAATGCATCAATAATAAGGGATTTAGAATGCACCTTAGCCAACTAACATATAGATCGGGGTCGTTAATGGGTCATGGCGTTCTTCGTTTGATCCTTTGGCTTGCATGTATCGTTTTGTAGGATGAGGTCTTGCTTCCTCGGCCCTTTATCAAGGCAACGTGGCTCGTTTTAAGCTCATCGTTCAAGGAATCAATGCAACACGGCCAGTTTTTCAGGTCGCCATTCGATAAACAAAGACAACGTTTTCAAAATATCAAAAGGCCACATGGCTTGCTTTTAGGTCCTCGTATGGCTTGCTTTCGGGTCGTCTTTCGAGAAAACGAGGCAACATGTTCTAGAAATCAAAGAATCGTTCGAGAAATAAAAAGGCTACGGGGGTAGTTTTCAGGTCGTAGTTTGATAATTCAAGGCAACATGTTCGAGTAATCAAGGCAACAAGGCTTGTTTTCAGGCCGTCGTTCAATAAAAAATCCAAGCGTTCAGGTCGTCCTTCGAGAAACACGGACAACATGTTGTAGAAATCAAAGGCGTTCCATAAATCAAGGCAACGGTGCTGGTTTTCAGTTAGTCGGTCGAAAAACCAAGGAAACATGTTTGAGGTTTCAAGGCAACAAGGCTAGTTTTCTTGTCTTCGTTCCGTAAATCAAGGAATCGGGGATAGTTTTAAGGTTGTTGTTTAAGAAAATCAAGACAACATGTTTTAAAAGTCATGGCAACGAGGGAAGATTTTAGGACACCGTTCGTCAGATCAAGGCAACACGCCAGCTTTCAGCCGTCGTCCGAAAAAGGCCGCCAACATTTTACTTAAACCGAAGCATCGTTCGTGAAATCAAGGCAACGGGGCAAATTTTAAGTCCTTCATTCGAAAAACCAAGCCATCGGGTTCGAGATATCAAGGCAACATGGCTTGCTTTTCAGGTCTTCGTTCGAAAAATCAAGGCAATGGGCATTGCTCTCCGCTCGTCATTCGAGATACCAAGACATCATGTTCTAGAAACCAAGGCCACAAGGCTAGTTTTCAGGTCATCATTCTAAAAATCAAGGCAACAACAATAAAGGCAACAGGCCTAGTTTCAAGGTCATCGTTCAATATATCTAAGCAACAAGTTCGAATAATCAAGGCAACAAGGCTAGTTTTCACGTCGTCGTTCGAGCAAACAAGGCAACATGTTGGGGTGGGCTTCGTTCACGGTTCATTGGGCTTGCCTTGTCGGTGCTCGATGGTGGCTTCGTCGCCATGGTCCCCCTATATATACATCAAGGCAATGGGGATAGCAATCAGGCTTCCGTTTGAGATATCAAGACAACATGTCCTAGAATTCAAGGCCGCAAGGCTAGTTTTCAGGTCATCGTTCTAAAAATCAAGCCAACATGTTCAAGAAATCAAGGCAACAGACACTGGTTTCCCCGAGGATGCATATTTTTTAGTATGCGCACGACGTCGGGGGAAATCAAGGCACCGTGGCTAGTTTTCCGGTCATCGTTCAAGAAATCAAGGCAGCGAGGCTAGTTTTGAGGTCATCATGGCATGTTTTCAAGGCAACGTGTTCGAGTATTCAGGGCAACGATGCAAGTTTCCTGGTCGTCGTTAGAGATAACAAGGCAACGTGTTCCAGCAATCAAGGTAACGAGGCTAGTTTCCAGGTCGTCGTTCAAGAAATAAAGGGAACGGGGCTAGTTTTCAGGACATCGTTCGACATATCAAGGCAACGTGTTGGACAAATCAAGGCAACATGGAACTAGTTAACAAGGCAACGTGTTGGGGGAGGCATCTTTCAAGGCCATCGTTCGACAAATCTAGGCAGCAGGGCTTGTCACCAGGTCATCGTTCGAAAAATTAATGCAACAAGTTCGAGTAATCAATATATACCTCAAGGCAATGTGGATAGCTCCCCAGTTCTCCAAGAGGCTAGTCTTCAGGTCATCGTTTAAAAAATCAAGGCAACAAGCTCAAGGCAATAGGGCTAGTTTCAAGGTCGTCGTTCAAAAAATCTAGGGAACAATGCTAGTCATCAGGTCATCGTTCGACAAAATTAAGGCACACGAATAATGTATGTTTCAATAAAAAAAATTTGCTTTTGGTCCGTAATTACCCGGGGACCGCAGCTTCGACACTTGTACACACACACTACCGAACTTTAACTTTCGAATTGGCAAAAACCCATTCAATGAAAGTTGCTCGAAATCATCGATTTACCTGGTAAATTTTCTTTCGTGATCGAGAAAATGTGCACGGATTTCGAGGTACCGATCAAGATGTGATTTTGGGTAACTTTCATCGGGTTGGGTCGTCATTGGTCACCGGGTGGTCTTGTACTTCCGAATTAGCAAAAACCCATTGAATGAAAGCTGCTCGGAAACCTTGATTTACACGGCAAAATTTCTTTCATGATCGAGAAAATGTGCATGGATTTCGAGTTACCGAGCAAAATGCGATTTTGGCTAACTTTCACCGCGTTGTGTCATCTTTGGTCACCGGGCGATCCTGTACTTCCGAATTACCGAAAACCCATTGAACGAAAGTTGCTTGAAATCATTGATTTACCTGGTAAGTTTTCCTTCGTGATCCATAAAATGTGCACGGATTTCGAGTTACCGAGCAAGATGTGATTTTGGCTAACTTTCATCGGGTTGGGTCATCTTTGGTCACCGGGTGGTCTTGTACTTCCGATTTAGCAAAAACCCATTGAATGAAAGTTGTTCGAAATCATTGATTTGCCTAGAAAAATTTCTTTTCGTGGTCGAGGAAATGTGCGTGGATTTCGAGTTGTCGAGCAAAATTTGATTTTGGCCAGGTTTCATGGGGTTGGGTCATCTGATCACCGGTTAATCTTGACCGTATCTAGTCTTGGCCGAGTCGAAAAATCCCAGACGCTATAATTCTCTATAACTCGCCAAAATGAAGTCGGTTTGGCACGAATTGGACAAGGATAAAGGACCTTACAATAATAAAACCCGGTGACCGGGCCGTAATTCACCAACAACGGTGACGCAACCTCCGATAAAAACACATAACAACCTAAGCCGATGACTTGCGCTTACTAGGGCCACCAATTATACTTTGTTTTCTCATAAGACGTCAAAAATGTCCAAAGAGCAACATATACTCATTTAATATGGGCATGCATCGTGTATAGTGACTTCGACGGTGTTTGGTTGTATTCGAACCCCAATGCATGGGTGCTTTTCTAAGGAGTTCATTTTGTTGCATTTTCTTATGCTTGTTTCGGTTTCGTAAATGAAAGAATTTCTCCGTACAAGATACAAACTGCACTATTGGATCTGTAATTTACAACTACTATCGACATACCCTCAAATGCATCAATAATAAGGGATTTAGAATGCACCTTAGCCAACTAACATATAGATCGGGGTCGTTAATGGGTCATGGCGTTCTTCGTTTGATCCTTTGGCTTGCATGTATCGTTTTGTAGGATGAGGTCTTGCTTCCTCGGCCCTTTATCAAGGCAACGTGGCTCGTTTTAAGCTCATCGTTCAAGGAATCAATGCAACACGGCCAGTTTTTCAGGTCGCCATTCGATAAACAAAGACAACGTTTTCAAAATATCAAAAGGCCACATGGCTTGCTTTTAGGTCCTCGTATGGCTTGCTTTCGGGTCGTCTTTCGAGAAAACGAGGCAACATGTTCTAGAAATCAAAGAATCGTTCGAGAAATAAAAAGGCTACGGGGGTAGTTTTCAGGTCGTAGTTTGATAATTCAAGGCAACATGTTCGAGTAATCAAGGCAACAAGGCTTGTTTTCAGGCCGTCGTTCAATAAAAAATCCAAGCGTTCAGGTCGTCCTTCGAGAAACACGGACAACATGTTGTAGAAATCAAAGGCGTTCCATAAATCAAGGCAACGGTGCTGGTTTTCAGTTAGTCGGTCGAAAAACCAAGGAAACATGTTTGAGGTTTCAAGGCAACAAGGCTAGTTTTCTTGTCTTCGTTCCGTAAATCAAGGAATCGGGGATAGTTTTAAGGTTGTTGTTTAAGAAAATCAAGACAACATGTTTTAAAAGTCATGGCAACGAGGGAAGATTTTAGGACACCGTTCGTCAGATCAAGGCAACACGCCAGCTTTCAGCCGTCGTCCGAAAAAGGCCGCCAACATTTTACTTAAACCGAAGCATCGTTCGTGAAATCAAGGCAACGGGGCAAATTTTAAGTCCTTCATTCGAAAAACCAAGCCATCGGGTTCGAGATATCAAGGCAACATGGCTTGCTTTTCAGGTCTTCGTTCGAAAAATCAAGGCAATGGGCATTGCTCTCCGCTCGTCATTCGAGATACCAAGACATCATGTTCTAGAAACCAAGGCCACAAGGCTAGTTTTCAGGTCATCATTCTAAAAATCAAGGCAACAACAATAAAGGCAACAGGCCTAGTTTCAAGGTCATCGTTCAATATATCTAAGCAACAAGTTCGAATAATCAAGGCAACAAGGCTAGTTTTCACGTCGTCGTTCGAGCAAACAAGGCAACATGTTGGGGTGGGCTTCGTTCACGGTTCATTGGGCTTGCCTTGTCGGTGCTCGATGGTGGCTTCGTCGCCATGGTCCCCCTATATATACATCAAGGCAATGGGGATAGCAATCAGGCTTCCGTTTGAGATATCAAGACAACATGTCCTAGAATTCAAGGCCGCAAGGCTAGTTTTCAGGTCATCGTTCTAAAAATCAAGCCAACATGTTCAAGAAATCAAGGCAACAGACACTGGTTTCCCCGAGGATGCATATTTTTTAGTATGCGCACGACGTCGGGGGAAATCAAGGCACCGTGGCTAGTTTTCCGGTCATCGTTCAAGAAATCAAGGCAGCGAGGCTAGTTTTGAGGTCATCATGGCATGTTTTCAAGGCAACGTGTTCGAGTATTCAGGGCAACGATGCAAGTTTCCAGGTCGTCGTTAGAGATAACAAGGCAACGTGTTCCAGCAATCAAGGTAACGAGGCTAGTTTCCAGGTCGTCGTTCAAGAAATAAAGGGAACGGGGCTAGTTTTCAGGACATCGTTCGACATATCAAGGCAACGTGTTGGACAAATCAAGGCAACATGGAACTAGTTAACAAGGCAACGTGTTGGGGGAGGCATCTTTCAAGGCCATCGTTCGACAAATCTAGGCAGCTGGGCTTGTCACCAGGTCATCGTTCGAAAAATTAATGCAACAAGTTCGAGTAATCAATATATACCTCAAGGCAATGTGGATAGCTCCCCAGTTCTCCAAGAGGCTAGTCTTCAGGTCATCGTTTAAAAAATCAAGGCAACAAGCTCAAGGCAATAGGGCTAGTTTCAAGGTCGTCGTTCAAAAAATCTAGGGAACAATGCTAGTCATCAGGTCATCGTTCGACAAAATTAAGGCACACGAATAATGTATGTTTCAATAAAAAAAATTTGCTTTTGGTCCGTAATTACCCGGGGACCGCAGCTTCGACACTTGTACACACACACTACCGAACTTTAACTTTCGAATTGGCAAAAACCCATTCAATGAAAGTTGCTCGAAATCATCGATTTACCTGGTAAATTTTCTTTCGTGATCGAGAAAATGTGCACGGATTTCGAGGTACCGATCAAGATGTGATTTTGGGTAACTTTCATCGGGTTGGGTCGTCATTGGTCACCGGGTGGTCTTGTACTTCCGAATTAGCAAAAACCCATTGAATGAAAGCTGCTCGGAAACCTTGATTTACACGGCAAAATTTCTTTCATGATCGAGAAAATGTGCACGGATTTCGAGTTACCGAGCAAAATGCGATTTTGGCTAACTTTCACCGCGTTGTGTCATCTTTGGTCACCGGGCGATCCAGTACTTCCGAATTACCGAAAACCCATTGAACGAAAGTTGCTTGAAATCATTGATTTACCTGGTAAGTTTTCCTTCGTGATCCATAAAATGTGCACGGATTTCGAGTTACCGAGCAAGATGTGATTTTGGCTAACTTTCATCGGGTTGGGTCATCTTTGGTCACCGGGTGGTCTTGTACTTCCGATTTAGCAAAAACCCATTGAATGAAAGTTGTTCGAAATCATTGATTTGCCTAGAAAAATTTCTTTTCGTGGTCGAGGAAATGTGCGTGGATTTCGAGTTGTCGAGCAAAATTTGATTTTGGCCAGGTTTCATGGGGTTGGGTCATCTGATCACCGGTTAATCTTGACCGTATCTAGTCTTGGCCGAGTCGAAAAATCCCAGACGCTATAATTCTCTATAACTCGCCAAAATGAAGTCGGTTTGGCACGAATTGGACAAGGATAAAGGACCTTACAATAATAAAACCCGGTGACCGGGCCGTAATTCACCAACAACGGTGACGCAACCTCCGATAAAAACACATAACAACCTAAGCCGATGACTTGCGCTTACTAGGGCCACCAATTATACTTTGTTTTCTCATAAGACGTCAAAAATGTCCAAAGAGCAACATATACTCATTTAATATGGGCATGCATCGTGTATAGTGACTTCGACGGTGTTTGGTTGTATTCGAACCCCAATGCATGGGTGCTTTTCTAAGGAGTTCATTTTGTTGCATTTTCTTATGCTTGTTTCGGTTTCGTAAATGAAAGAATTTCTCCGTACAAGATACAAACTGCACTATTGGATCTGTAATTTACAACTACTATCGACATACCCTCAAATGCATCAATAATAAGGGATTTAGAATGCACCTTAGCCAACTAACATATAGATCGGGGTCGTTAATGGGTCATGGCGTTCTTCGTTTGATCCTTTGGCTTGCATGTATCGTTTTGTAGGATGAGGTCTTGCTTCCTCGGCCCTTTATCAAGGCAACGTGGCTCGTTTTAAGCTCATCGTTCAAGGAATCAATGCAACACGGCCAGTTTTTCAGGTCGCCATTCGATAAACAAAGACAACGTTTTCAAAATATCAAAAGGCCACATGGCTTGCTTTTAGGTCCTTGTATGGCTTGCTTTCGGGTCGTCTTTCGAGAAAACGAGGCAACATGTTCTAGAAATCAAAGAATCGTTCGAGAAATAAAAAGGCTACGGGGGTAGTTTTCAGGTCGTAGTTTGATAATTCAAGGCAACATGTTCGAGTAATCAAGGCAACAAGGCTTGTTTTCAGGCCGTCGTTCAATAAAAAATCCAAGCGTTCAGGTCGTCGTTCGAGAAACACGGACAACATGTTGTAGAAATCAAAGGCGTTCCATAAATCAAGGCAACGGTGCTGGTTTTCAGTTAGTCGGTCGAAAAACCAAGGAAACATGTTTGAGGTTTCAAGGCAACAAGGCTAGTTTTCTTGTCTTCGTTCCGTAAATCAAGGAATCGGGGATAGTTTTAAGGTTGTTGTTTAAGAAAATCAAGACAACATGTTTTAAAAGTCATGGCAACGAGGGAAGATTTTAGGACACCGTTCGTCAGATCAAGGCAACACGCCAGCTTTCAGCCGTCGTCCGAAAAAGGCCGCCAACATTTTACTTAAACCGAAGCATCGTTCGTGAAATCAAGGCAACGGGGCAAATTTTAAGTCCTTCATTCGAAAAACCAAGCCATCGGGTTCGAGATATCAAGGCAACATGGCTTGCTTTTCAGGTCTTCGTTCGAAAAATCAAGGCAATGGGCATTGCTCTCCGCTCGTCATTCGAGATACCAAGACATCATGTTCTAGAAACCAAGGCCACAAGGCTAGTTTTCAGGTCATCATTCTAAAAATCAAGGCAACAACAATAAAGGCAACAGGCCTAGTTTCAAGGTCATCGTTCAATATATCTAAGCAACAAGTTCGAATAATCAAGGCAACAAGGCTAGTTTTCACGTCGTCGTTCGAGCAAACAAGGCAACATGTTGGGGTGGGCTTCGTTCACGGTTCATTGGGCTTGCCTTGTCGGTGCTCGATGGTGGCTTCGTCGCCATGGTCCCCCTATATATACATCAAGGCAATGGGGATAGCAATCAGGCTTCCGTTTGAGATATCAAGACAACATGTCCTAGAATTCAAGGCCGCAAGGCTAGTTTTCAGGTCATCGTTCTAAAAATCAAGCCAACATGTTCAAGAAATCAAGGCAACAGACACTGGTTTCCCCGAGGATGCATATTTTTTAGTATGCGCACGACGTCGGGGGAAATCAAGGCACCGTGGCTAGTTTTCCGGTCATCGTTCAAGAAATCAAGGCAGCGAGGCTAGTTTTGAGGTCATCATGGCATGTTTTCAAGGCAACGTGTTCGAGTATTCAGGGCAACGATGCAAGTTTCCAGGTCGTCGTTAGAGATAACAAGGCAACGTGTTCCAGCAATCAAGGTAACGAGGCTAGTTTCCAGGTCGTCGTTCAAGAAATAAAGGGAACGGGGCTAGTTTTCAGGACATCGTTCGACATATCAAGGCAACGTGTTGGACAAATCAAGGCAACATGGAACTAGTTAACAAGGCAACGTGTTGGGGGAGGCATCTTTCAAGGCCATCGTTCGACAAATCTAGGCAGCAGGGCTTGTCACCAGGTCATCGTTCGAAAAATTAATGCAACAAGTTCGAGTAATCAATATATACCTCAAGGCAATGTGGATAGCTCCCCAGTTCTCCAAGAGGCTAGTCTTCAGGTCATCGTTTAAAAAATCAAGGCAACAAGCTCAAGGCAATAGGGCTAGTTTCAAGGTCGTCGTTCAAAAAATCTAGGGAACAATGCTAGTCATCAGGTCATCGTTCGACAAAATTAAGGCACACGAATAATGTATGTTTCAATAAAAAAAATTTGCTTTTGGTCCGTAATTACCCGGGGACCGCAGCTTCGACACTTGTACACACACACTACCGAACTTTAACTTTCGAATTGGCAAAAACCCATTCAATGAAAGTTGCTCGAAATCATCGATTTACCTGGTAAATTTTCTTTCGTGATCGAGAAAATGTGCACGGATTTCGAGGTACCGATCAAGATGTGATTTTGGGTAACTTTCATCGGGTTGGGTCGTCATTGGTCACCGGGTGGTCTTGTACTTCCGAATTAGCAAAAACCCATTGAATGAAAGCTGCTCGGAAACCTTGATTTACACGGCAAAATTTCTTTCATGATCGAGAAAATGTGCACGGATTTCGAGTTACCGAGCAAAATGCGATTTTGGCTAACTTTCACCGCGTTGTGTCATCTTTGGTCACCGGGCGATCCTGTACTTCCGAATTACCGAAAACCCATTGAACGAAAGTTGCTTGAAATCATTGATTTACCTGGTAAGTTTTCCTTCGTGATCCATAAAATGTGCACGAATTTCGAGTTACCGAGCAAGATGTGATTTTGGCTAACTTTCATCGGGTTGGGTCATCTTTGGTCACCGGGTGGTCTTGTACTTCCGATTTAGCAAAAACCCATTGAATGAAAGTTGTTCGAAATCATTGATTTGCCTAGAAAAATTTCTTTTCGTGGTCGAGGAAATGTGCGTGGATTTCGAGTTGTCGAGCAAAATTTGATTTTGGCCAGGTTTCATGGGGTTGGGTCATCTGATCACCGGTTAATCTTGACCGTATCTAGTCTTGGCCGAGTCGAAAAATCCCAGACGCTATAATTCTCTATAACTCGCCAAAATGAAGTCGGTTTGGCACGAATTGGACAAGGATAAAGGACCTTACAATAATAAAACCCGGTGACCGGGCCGTAATTCACCAACAACGGTGACGCAACCTCCGATAAAAACACATAACAACCTAAGCCGATGACTTGCGCTTACTAGGGCCACCAATTATACTTTGTTTTCTCATAAGACGTCAAAAATGTCCAAAGAGCAACATATACTCATTTAATATGGGCATGCATCGTGTATAGTGACTTCGACGGTGTTTGGTTGTATTCGAACCCCAATGCATGGGTGCTTTTCTAAGGAGTTCATTTTGTTGCATTTTCTTATGCTTGTTTCGGTTTCGTAAATGAAAGAATTTCTCCGTACAAGTTACAAACTGCACTATTGGATCTGTAATTTACAACTACTATCGACATACCCTCAAATGCATCAATAATAAGGGATTTAGAATGCACCTTAGCCAACTAACATATAGATCGGGGTCGTTAATGGGTCATGGCGTTCTTCGTTTGATCCTTTGGCTTGCATGTATCGTTTTGTAGGATGAGGTCTTGCTTCCTCGGCCCTTTATCAAGGCAACGTGGCTCGTTTTAAGCTCATCGTTCAAGGAATCAATGCAACACGGCCAGTTTTTCAGGTCGCCATTCGATAAACAAAGACAACGTTTTCAAAATATCAAAAGGCCACATGGCTTGCTTTTAGGTCCTCGTATGGCTTGCTTTCGGGTCGTCTTTCGAGAAAACGAGGCAACATGTTCTAGAAATCAAAGAATCGTTCGAGAAATAAAAAGGCTACGGGGGTAGTTTTCAGGTCGTAGTTTGATAATTCAAGGCAACATGTTCGAGTAATCAAGGCAACAAGGCTTGTTTTCAGGCCGTCGTTCAATAAAAAATCCAAGCGTTCAGGTCGTCCTTCGAGAAACACGGACAACATGTTGTAGAAATCAAAGGCGTTCCATAAATCAAGGCAACGGTGCTGGTTTTCAGTTAGTCGGTCGAAAAACCAAGGAAACATGTTTGAGGTTTCAAGGCAACAAGGCTAGTTTTCTTGTCTTCGTTCCGTAAATCAAGGAATCGGGGATAGTTTTAAGGTTGTTGTTTAAGAAAATCAAGACAACATGTTTTAAAAGTCATGGCAACGAGGGAAGATTTTAGGACACCGTTCGTCAGATCAAGGCAACACGCCAGCTTTCAGCCGTCGTCCGAAAAAGGCCGCCAACATTTTACTTAAACCGAAGCATCGTTCGTGAAATCAAGGCAACGGGGCAAATTTTAAGTCCTTCATTCGAAAAACCAAGCCATCGGGTTCGAGATATCAAGGCAACATGGCTTGCTTTTCAGGTCTTCGTTCGAAAAATCAAGGCAATGGGCATTGCTCTCCGCTCGTCATTCGAGATACCAAGACATCATGTTCTAGAAACCAAGGCCACAAGGCTAGTTTTCAGGTCATCATTCTAAAAATCAAGGCAACAACAATAAAGGCAACAGGCCTAGTTTCAAGGTCATCGTTCAATATATCTAAGCAACAAGTTCGAATAATCAAGGCAACAAGGCTAGTTTTCACGTCGTCGTTCGAGCAAACAAGGCAACATGTTGGGGTGGGCTTCGTTCACGGTTCATTGGGCTTGCCTTGTCGGTGCTCGATGGTGGCTTCGTCGCCATGGTCCCCCTATATATACATCAAGGCAATGGGGATAGCAATCAGGCTTCCGTTTGAGATATCAAGACAACATGTCCTAGAATTCAAGGCCGCAAGGCTAGTTTTCAGGTCATCGTTCTAAAAATCAAGCCAACATGTTCAAGAAATCAAGGCAACAGACACTGGTTTCCCCGAGGATGCATATTTTTTAGTATGCGCACGACGTCGGGGGAAATCAAGGCACCGTGGCTAGTTTTCCGGTCATCGTTCAAGAAATCAAGGCAGCGAGGCTAGTTTTGAGGTCATCATGGCATGTTTTCAAGGCAACGTGTTCGAGTATTCAGGGCAACGATGCAAGTTTCCAGGTCGTCGTTAGAGATAACAAGGCAACGTGTTCCAGCAATCAAGGTAACGAGGCTAGTTTCCAGGTCGTCGTTCAAGAAATAAAGGGAACGGGGCTAGTTTTCAGGACATCGTTCGACATATCAAGGCAACGTGTTGGACAAATCAAGGCAACATGGAACTAGTTAACAAGGCAACGTGTTGGGGGAGGCATCTTTCAAGGCCATCGTTCGACAAATCTAGGCAGCAGGGCTTGTCACCAGGTCATCGTTCGAAAAATTAATGCAACAAGTTCGAGTAATCAATATATACCTCAAGGCAATGTGGATAGCTCCCCAGTTCTCCAAGAGGCTACTCTTCAGGTCATCGTTTAAAAAATCAAGGCAACAAGCTCAAGGCAATAGGGCTAGTTTCAAGGTCGTCGTTCAAAAAATCTAGGAAACAATGCTAGTCATCAGGTCATCGTTCGACAAAATTAAGGCACACGAATAATGTATGTTTCAATAAAAAAAATTTGCTTTTGGTCCGTAATTACCCGGGGACCGCAGCTTCGACACTTGTACACACACACTACCGAACTTTAACTTTCGAATTGGCAAAAACCCATTCAATGAAAGTTGCTCGAAATCATCGATTTACCTGGTAAATTTTCTTTCGTGATCGAGAAAATGTGCACGGATTTCGAGGTACCGATCAAGATGTGATTTTGGGTAACTTTCATCGGGTTGGGTCGTCATTGGTCACCGGGTGGTCTTGTACTTCCGAATTAGCAAAAACCCATTGAATGAAAGCTGCTCGGAAACCTTGATTTACACGGCAAAATTTCTTTCATGATCGAGAAAATGTGCATGGATTTCGAGTTACCGAGCAAAATGCGATTTTGGCTAACTTTCACCGCGTTGTGTCATCTTTGGTCACCGGGCGATCCTGTACTTCCGAATTACCGAAAACCCATTGAACGAAAGTTGCTTGAAATCATTGATTTACCTGGTAAGTTTTCCTTCGTGATCCATAAAATGTGCACGGATTTCGAGTTACCGAGCAAGATGTGATTTTGGCTAACTTTCATCGGGTTGGGTCATCTTTGGTCACCGGGTGGTCTTGTACTTCCGATTTAGCAAAAACCCATTGAATGAAAGTTGTTCGAAATCATTGATTTGCCTAGAAAAATTTCTTTTCGTGGTCGAGGAAATGTGCGTGGATTTCGAGTTGTCGAGCAAAATTTGATTTTGGCCAGGTTTCATGGGGTTGGGTCATCTGATCACCGGTTAATCTTGACCGTATCTAGTCTTGGCCGAGTCGAAAAATCCCAGACGCTATAATTCTCTATAACTCGCCAAAATGAAGTCGGTTTGGCACGAATTGGACAAGGATAAAGGACCTTACAATAATAAAACCCGGTGACCGGGCCGTAATTCACCAACAACGGTGACGCAACCTCCGATAAAAACACATAACAACCTAAGCCGATGACTTGCGCTTACTAGGGCCACCAATTATACTTTGTTTTCTCATAAGACGTCAAAAATGTCCAAAGAGCAACATATACTCATTTAATATGGGCATGCATCGTGTATAGTGACTTCGACGGTGTTTGGTTGTATTCGAACCCCAATGCATGGGTGCTTTTCTAAGGAGTTCATTTTGTTGCATTTTCTTATGCTTGTTTCGGTTTCGTAAATGAAAGAATTTCTCCGTACAAGATACAAACTGCACTATTGGATCTGTAATTTACAACTACTATCGACATACCCTCAAATGCATCAATAATAAGGGATTTAGAATGCACCTTAGCCAACTAACATATAGATCGGGGTCGTTAATGGGTCATGGCGTTCTTCGTTTGATCCTTTGGCTTGCATGTATCGTTTTGTAGGATGAGGTCTTGCTTCCTCGGCCCTTTATCAAGGCAACGTGGCTCGTTTTAAGCTCATCGTTCAAGGAATCAATGCAACACGGCCAGTTTTTCAGGTCGCCATTCGATAAACAAAGACAACGTTTTCAAAATATCAAAAGGCCACATGGCTTGCTTTTAGGTCCTCGTATGGCTTGCTTTCGGGTCGTCTTTCGAGAAAACGAGGCAACATGTTCTAGAAATCAAAGAATCGTTCGAGAAATAAAAAGGCTACGGGGGTAGTTTTCAGGTCGTAGTTTGATAATTCAAGGCAACATGTTCGAGTAATCAAGGCAACAAGGCTTGTTTTCAGGCCGTCGTTCAATAAAAAATCCAAGCGTTCAGGTCGTCCTTCGAGAAACACGGACAACATGTTGTAGAAATCAAAGGCGTTCCATAAATCAAGGCAACGGTGCTGGTTTTCAGTTAGTCGGTCGAAAAACCAAGGAAACATGTTTGAGGTTTCAAGGCAACAAGGCTAGTTTTCTTGTCTTCGTTCCGTAAATCAAGGAATCGGGGATAGTTTTAAGGTTGTTGTTTAAGAAAATCAAGACAACATGTTTTAAAAGTCATGGCAACGAGGGAAGATTTTAGGACACCGTTCGTCAGATCAAGGCAACACGCCAGCTTTCAGCCGTCGTCCGAAAAAGGCCGCCAACATTTTACTTAAACCGAAGCATCGTTCGTGAAATCAAGGCAACGGGGCAAATTTTAAGTCCTTCATTCGAAAAACCAAGCCATCGGGTTCGAGATATCAAGGCAACATGGCTTGCTTTTCAGGTCTTCGTTCGAAAAATCAAGGCAATGGGCATTGCTCTCCGCTCGTCATTCGAGATACCAAGACATCATGTTCTAGAAACCAAGGCCACAAGGCTAGTTTTCAGGTCATCATTCTAAAAATCAAGGCAACAACAATAAAGGCAACAGGCCTAGTTTCAAGGTCATCGTTCAATATATCTAAGCAACAAGTTCGAATAATCAAGGCAACAAGGCTAGTTTTCACGTCGTCGTTCGAGCAAACAAGGCAACATGTTGGGGTGGGCTTCGTTCACGGTTCATTGGGCTTGCCTTGTCGGTGCTCGATGGTGGCTTCGTCGCCATGGTCCCCCTATATATACATCAAGGCAATGGGGATAGCAATCAGGCTTCCGTTTGAGATATCAAGACAACATGTCCTAGAATTCAAGGCCGCAAGGCTAGTTTTCAGGTCATCGTTCTAAAAATCAAGCCAACATGTTCAAGAAATCAAGGCAACAGACACTGGTTTCCCCGAGGATGCATATTTTTTAGTATGCGCACGACGTCGGGGGAAATCAAGGCACCGTGGCTAGTTTTCCGGTCATCGTTCAAGAAATCAAGGCAGCGAGGCTAGTTTTGAGGTCATCATGGCATGTTTTCAAGGCAACGTGTTCGAGTATTCAGGGCAACGATGCAAGTTTCCAGGTCGTCGTTAGAGATAACAAGGCAACGTGTTCCAGCAATCAAGGTAACGAGGCTAGTTTCCAGGTCGTCGTTCAAGAAATAAAGGGAACGGGGCTAGTTTTCAGGACATCGTTCGACATATCAAGGCAACGTGTTGGACAAATCAAGGCAACATGGAACTAGTTAACAAGGCAACGTGTTGGGGGAGGCATCTTTCAAGGCCATCGTTCGACAAATCTAGGCAGCAGGGCTTGTCACCAGGTCATCGTTCGAAAAATTAATGCAACAAGTTCGAGTAATCAATATATACCTCAAGGCAATGTGGATAGCTCCCCAGTTCTCCAAGAGGCTAGTCTTCAGGTCATCGTTTAAAAAATCAAGGCAACAAGCTCAAGGCAATAGGGCTAGTTTCAAGGTCGTCGTTCAAAAAATCTAGGAAACAATGCTAGTCATCAGGTCATCGTTCGACAAAATTAAGGCACACGAATAATGTATGTTTCAATAAAAAAAATTTGCTTTTGGTCCGTAATTACCCGGGGACCGCAGCTTCGACACTTGTACACACACACTACCGAACTTTAACTTTCGAATTGGCAAAAACCCATTCAATGAAAGTTGCTCGAAATCATCGATTTACCTGGTAAATTTTCTTTCGTGATCGAGAAAATGTGCACGGATTTCGAGGTACCGATCAAGATGTGATTTTGGGTAACTTTCATCGGGTTGGGTCGTCATTGGTCACCGGGTGGTCTTGTACTTCCGAATTAGCAAAAACCCATTGAATGAAAGCTGCTCGGAAACCTTGATTTACACGGCAAAATTTCTTTCATGATCGAGAAAATGTGCATGGATTTCGAGTTACCGAGCAAAATGCGATTTTGGCTAACTTTCACCGCGTTGTGTCATCTTTGGTCACCGGGCGATCCTGTACTTCCGAATTACCGAAAACCCATTGAACGAAAGTTGCTTGAAATCATTGATTTACCTGGTAAGTTTTCCTTCGTGATCCATAAAATGTGCACGGATTTCGAGTTACCGAGCAAGATGTGATTTTGGCTAACTTTCATCGGGTTGGGTCATCTTTGGTCACCGGGTGGTCTTGTACTTCCGATTTAGCAAAAACCCATTGAATGAAAGTTGTTCGAAATCATTGATTTGCCTAGAAAAATTTCTTTTCGTGGTCGAGGAAATGTGCGTGGATTTCGAGTTGTCGAGCAAAATTTGATTTTGGCCAGGTTTCATGGGGTTGGGTCATCTGATCACCGGTTAATCTTGACCGTATCTAGTCTTGGCCGAGTCGAAAAATCCCAGACGCTATAATTCTCTATAACTCGCCAAAATGAAGTCGGTTTGGCACGAATTGGACAAGGATAAAGGACCTTACAATAATAAAACCCGGTGACCGGGCCGTAATTCACCAACAACGGTGACGCAACCTCCGATAAAAACACATAACAACCTAAGCCGATGACTTGCGCTTACTAGGGCCACCAATTATACTTTGTTTTCTCATAAGACGTCAAAAATGTCCAAAGAGCAACATATACTCATTTAATATGGGCATGCATCGTGTATAGTGACTTCGACGGTGTTTGGTTGTATTCGAACCCCAATGCATGGGTGCTTTTCTAAGGAGTTCATTTTGTTGCATTTTCTTATGCTTGTTTCGGTTTCGTAAATGAAAGAATTTCTCCGTACAAGATACAAACTGCACTATTGGATCTGTAATTTACAACTACTATCGACATACCCTCAAATGCATCAATAATAAGGGATTTAGAATGCACCTTAGCCAACTAACATATAGATCGGGGTCGTTAATGGGTCATGGCGTTCTTCGTTTGATCCTTTGGCTTGCATGTATCGTTTTGTAGGATGAGGTCTTGCTTCCTCGGCCCTTTATCAAGGCAACGTGGCTCGTTTTAAGCTCATCGTTCAAGGAATCAATGCAACACGGCCAGTTTTTCAGGTCGCCATTCGATAAACAAAGACAACGTTTTCAAAATATCAAAAGGCCACATGGCTTGCTTTTAGGTCCTCGTATGGCTTGCTTTCGGGTCGTCTTTCGAGAAAACGAGGCAACATGTTCTAGAAATCAAAGAATCGTTCGAGAAATAAAAAGGCTACGGGGGTAGTTTTCAGGTCGTAGTTTGATAATTCAAGGCAACATGTTCGAGTAATCAAGGCAACAAGGCTTGTTTTCAGGCCGTCGTTCAATAAAAAATCCAAGCGTTCAGGTCGTCCTTCGAGAAACACGGACAACATGTTGTAGAAATCAAAGGCGTTCCATAAATCAAGGCAACGGTGCTGGTTTTCAGTTAGTCGGTCGAAAAACCAAGGAAACATGTTTGAGGTTTCAAGGCAACAAGGCTAGTTTTCTTGTCTTCGTTCCGTAAATCAAGGAATCGGGGATAGTTTTAAGGTTGTTGTTTAAGAAAATCAAGACAACATGTTTTAAAAGTCATGGCAACGAGGGAAGATTTTAGGACACCGTTCGTCAGATCAAGGCAACACGCCAGCTTTCAGCCGTCGTCCGAAAAAGGCCGCCAACATTTTACTTAAACCGAAGCATCGTTCGTGAAATCAAGGCAACGGGGCAAATTTTAAGTCCTTCATTCGAAAAACCAAGCCATCGGGTTCGAGATATCAAGGCAACATGGCTTGCTTTTCAGGTCTTCGTTCGAAAAATCAAGGCAATGGGCATTGCTCTCCGCTCGTCATTCGAGATACCAAGACATCATGTTCTAGAAACCAAGGCCACAAGGCTAGTTTTCAGGTCATCATTCTAAAAATCAAGGCAACAACAATAAAGGCAACAGGCCTAGTTTCAAGGTCATCGTTCAATATATCTAAGCAACAAGTTCGAATAATCAAGGCAACAAGGCTAGTTTTCACGTCGTCGTTCGAGCAAACAAGGCAACATGTTGGGGTGGGCTTCGTTCACGGTTCATTGGGCTTGCCTTGTCGGTGCTCGATGGTGGCTTCGTCGCCATGGTCCCCCTATATATACATCAAGGCAATGGGGATAGCAATCAGGCTTCCGTTTGAGATATCAAGACAACATGTCCTAGAATTCAAGGCCGCAAGGCTAGTTTTCAGGTCATCGTTCTAAAAATCAAGCCAACATGTTCAAGAAATCAAGGCAACAGACACTGGTTTCCCCGAGGATGCATATTTTTTAGTATGCGCACGACGTCGGGGGAAATCAAGGCACCGTGGCTAGTTTTCCGGTCATGGTTCAAGAAATCAAGGCAGCGAGGCTAGTTTTGAGGTCATCATGGCATGTTTTCAAGGCAACGTGTTCGAGTATTCAGGGCAACGATGCAAGTTTCCAGGTCGTCGTTAGAGATAACAAGGCAACGTGTTCCAGCAATCAAGGTAACGAGGCTAGTTTCCAGGTCGTCGTTCAAGAAATAAAGGGAACGGGGCTAGTTTTCAGGACATCGTTCGACATATCAAGGCAACGTGTTGGACAAATCAAGGCAACATGGAACTAGTTAACAAGGCAACGTGTTGGGGGAGGCATCTTTCAAGGCCATCGTTCGACAAATCTAGGCAGCAGGGCTTGTCACCAGGTCATCGTTCGAAAAATTAATGCAACAAGTTCGAGTAATCAATATATACCTCAAGGCAATGTGGATAGCTCCCCAGTTCTCCAAGAGGCTAGTCTTCAGGTCATCGTTTAAAAAATCAAGGCAACAAGCTCAAGGCAATAGGGCTAGTTTCAAGGTCGTCGTTCAAAAAATCTAGGGAACAATGCTAGTCATCAGGTCATCGTTCGACAAAATTAAGGCACACGAATAATGTATGTTTCAATAAAAAAAATTTGCTTTTGGTCCGTAATTACCCGGGGACCGCAGCTTCGACACTTGTACACACACACTACCGAACTTTAACTTTCGAATTGGCAAAAACCCATTCAATGAAAGTTGCTCGAAATCATCGATTTACCTGGTAAATTTTCTTTCGTGATCGAGAAAATGTGCACGGATTTCGAGGTACCGATCAAGATGTGATTTTGGGTAACTTTCATCGGGTTGGGTCGTCATTGGTCACCGGGTGGTCTTGTACTTCCGAATTAGCAAAAACCCATTGAATGAAAGCTGCTCGGAAACCTTGATTTACACGGCAAAATTTCTTTCATGATCGAGAAAATGTGCACGGATTTCGAGTTACCGAGCAAAATGCGATTTTGGCTAACTTTCACCGCGTTGTGTCATCTTTGGTCACCGGGCGATCCTGTACTTCCGAATTACCGAAAACCCATTGAACGAAAGTTGCTTGAAATCATTGATTTACCTGGTAAGTTTTCCTTCGTGATCCATAAAATGTGCACGGATTTCGAGTTACCGAGCAAGATGTGATTTTGGCTAACTTTCATCGGGTTGGGTCATCTTTGGTCACCGGGTGGTCTTGTACTTCCGATTTAGCAAAAACCCATTGAATGAAAGTTGTTCGAAATCATTGATTTGCCTAGAAAAATTTCTTTTCGTGGTCGAGGAAATGTGCGTGGATTTCGAGTTGTCGAGCAAAATTTGATTTTGGCCAGGTTTCATGGGGTTGGGTCATCTGATCACCGGTTAATCTTGACCGTATCTAGTCTTGGCCGAGTCGAAAAATCCCAGACGCTATAATTCTCTATAACTCGCCAAAATGAAGTCGGTTTGGCACGAATTGGACAAGGATAAAGGACCTTACAATAATAAAACCCGGTGACCGGGCCGTAATTCACCAACAACGGTGACGCAACCTCCGATAAAAACACATAACAACCTAAGCCGATGACTTGCGCTTACTAGGGCCACCAATTATACTTTGTTTTCTCATAAGACGTCAAAAATGTCCAAAGAGCAACATATACTCATTTAATATGGGCATGCATCGTGTATAGTGACTTCGACGGTGTTTGGTTGTATTCGAACCCCAATGCATGGGTGCTTTTCTAAGGAGTTCATTTTGTTGCATTTTCTTATGCTTGTTTCGGTTTCGTAAATGAAAGAATTTCTCCGTACAAGATACAAACTGCACTATTGGATCTGTAATTTACAACTACTATCGACATACCCTCAAATGCATCAATAATAAGGGATTTAGAATGCACCTTAGCCAACTAACATATAGATCGGGGTCGTTAATGGGTCATGGCGTTCTTCGTTTGATCCTTTGGCTTGCATGTATCGTTTTGTAGGATGAGGTCTTGCTTCCTCGGCCCTTTATCAAGGCAACGTGGCTCGTTTTAAGCTCATCGTTCAAGGAATCAATGCAACACGGCCAGTTTTTCAGGTCGCCATTCGATAAACAAAGACAACGTTTTCAAAATATCAAAAGGCCACATGGCTTGCTTTTAGGTCCTCGTATGGCTTGCTTTCGGGTCGTCTTTCGAGAAAACGAGGCAACATGTTCTAGAAATCAAAGAATCGTTCGAGAAATAAAAAGGCTACGGGGGTAGTTTTCAGGTCGTAGTTTGATAATTCAAGGCAACATGTTCGAGTAATCAAGGCAACAAGGCTTGTTTTCAGGCCGTCGTTCAATAAAAAATCCAAGCGTTCAGGTCGTCGTTCGAGAAACACGGACAACATGTTGTAGAAATCAAAGGCGTTCCATAAATCAAGGCAACGGTGCTGGTTTTCAGTTAGTCGGTCGAAAAACCAAGGAAACATGTTTGAGGTTTCAAGGCAACAAGGCTAGTTTTCTTGTCTTCGTTCCGTAAATCAAGGAATCGGGGATAGTTTTAAGGTTGTTGTTTAAGAAAATCAAGACAACATGTTTTAAAAGTCATGGCAACGAGGGAAGATTTTAGGACACCGTTCGTCAGATCAAGGCAACACGCCAGCTTTCAGCCGTCGTCCGAAAAAGGCCGCCAACATTTTACTTAAACCGAAGCATCGTTCGTGAAATCAAGGCAACGGGGCAAATTTTAAGTCCTTCATTCGAAAAACCAAGCCATCGGGTTCGAGATATCAAGGCAACATGGCTTGCTTTTCAGGTCTTCGTTCGAAAAATCAAGGCAATGGGCATTGCTCTCCGCTCGTCATTCGAGATACCAAGACATCATGTTCTAGAAACCAAGGCCACAAGGCTAGTTTTCAGGTCATCATTCTAAAAATCAAGGCAACAACAATAAAGGCAACAGGCCTAGTTTCAAGGTCATCGTTCAATATATCTAAGCAACAAGTTCGAATAATCAAGGCAACAAGGCTAGTTTTCACGTCGTCGTTCGAGCAAACAAGGCAACATGTTGGGGTGGGCTTCGTTCACGGTTCATTGGGCTTGCCTTGTCGGTGCTCGATGGTGGCTTCGTCGCCATGGTCCCCCTATATATACATCAAGGCAATGGGGATAGCAATCAGGCTTCCGTTTGAGATATCAAGACAACATGTCCTAGAATTCAAGGCCGCAAGGCTAGTTTTCAGGTCATCGTTCTAAAAATCAAGCCAACATGTTCAAGAAATCAAGGCAACAGACACTGGTTTCCCCGAGGATGCATATTTTTTAGTATGCGCACGACGTCGGGGGAAATCAAGGCACCGTGGCTAGTTTTCCGGTCATCGTTCAAGAAATCAAGGCAGCGAGGCTAGTTTTGAGGTCATCATGGCATGTTTTCAAGGCAACGTGTTCGAGTATTCAGGGCAACGATGCAAGTTTCCAGGTCGTCGTTAGAGATAACAAGGCAACGTGTTCCAACAATCAAGGTAACGAGGCTAGTTTCCAGGTCGTCGTTCAAGAAATAAAGGGAACGGGGCTAGTTTTCAGGACATCGTTCGACATATCAAGGCAACGTGTTGGACAAATCAAGGCAACATGGAACTAGTTAACAAGGCAACGTGTTGGGGGAGGCATCTTTCAAGGCCATCGTTCGACAAATCTAGGCAGCAGGGCTTGTCACCAGGTCATCGTTCGAAAAATTAATGCAACAAGTTCGAGTAATCAATATATACCTCAAGGCAATGTGGATAGCTCCCCAGTTCTCCAAGAGGCTAGTCTTCAGGTCATCGTTTAAAAAATCAAGGCAACAAGCTCAAGGCAATAGGGCTAGTTTCAAGGTCGTCGTTCAAAAAATCTAGGGAACAATGCTAGTCATCAGGTCATCGTTCGACAAAATTAAGGCACACGAATAATGTATGTTTCAATAAAAAAAATTTGCTTTTGGTCCGTAATTACCCGGGGACCGCAGCTTCGACACTTGTACACACACACTACCGAACTTTAACTTTCGAATTGGCAAAAACCCATTCAATGAAAGTTGCTCGAAATCATCGATTTACCTGGTAAATTTTCTTTCGTGATCGAGAAAATGTGCACGGATTTCGAGGTACCGATCAAGATGTGATTTTGGGTAACTTTCATCGGGTTGGGTCGTCATTGGTCACCGGGTGGTCTTGTACTTCCGAATTAACAAAAACCCATTGAATGAAAGCTGCTCGGAAACCTTGATTTACACGGCAAAATTTCTTTCATGATCGAGAAAATGTGCACGGATTTCGAGTTACCGAGCAAAATGCGATTTTGGCTAACTTTCACCGCGTTGTGTCATCTTTGGTCACCGGGCGATCCTGTACTTCCGAATTACCGAAAACCCATTGAACGAAAGTTGCTCGAAATCATTGATTTACCTGGTAAGTTTTCCTTCGTGATCCATAAAATGTGCACGGATTTCGAGTTACCGAGCAAGATGTGATTTTGGCTAACTTTCATCGGGTTGGGTCATCTTTGGTCACCGGGTGGTCTTGTACTTCCGATTTAGCAAAAACCCATTGAATGAAAGTTGTTCGAAATCATTGATTTGCCTAGAAAAATTTCTTTTCGTGGTCGAGGAAATGTGCGTGGATTTCGAGTTGTCGAGCAAAATTTGATTTTGGCCAGGTTTCATGGGGTTGGGTCATCTGATCACCGGTTAATCTTGACCGTATCTAGTCTTGGCCGAGTCGAAAAATCCCAGACGCTATAATTCTCTATAACTCGCCAAAATGAAGTCGGTTTGGCACGAATTGGACAAGGATAAAGGACCTTACAATAATAAAACCCGGTGACCGGGCCGTAATTCACCAACAACGGTGACGCAACCTCCGATAAAAACACATAACAACCTAAGCCGATGACTTGCGCTTACTAGGGCCACCAATTATACTTTGTTTTCTCATAAGACGTCAAAAATGTCCAAAGAGCAACATATACTCATTTAATATGGGCATGCATCGTGTATAGTGACTTCGACGGTGTTTGGTTGTATTCGAACCCCAATGCATGGGTGCTTTTCTAAGGAGTTCATTTTGTTGCATTTTCTTATGCTTGTTTCGGTTTCGTAAATGAAAGAATTTCTCCGTACAAGATACAAACTGCACTATTGGATCTGTAATTTACAACTACTATCGACATACCCTCAAATGCATCAATAATAAGGGATTTAGAATGCACCTTAGCCAACTAACATATAGATCGGGGTCGTTAATGGGTCATGGCGTTCTTCGTTTGATCCTTTGGCTTGCATGTATCGTTTTGTAGGATGAGGTCTTGCTTCCTCGGCCCTTTATCAAGGCAACGTGGCTCGTTTTAAGCTCATCGTTCAAGGAATCAATGCAACACGGCCAGTTTTTCAGGTCGCCATTCGATAAACAAAGACAACGTTTTCAAAATATCAAAAGGCCACATGGCTTGCTTTTAGGTCCTCGTATGGCTTGCTTTCGGGTCGTCTTTCGAGAAAACGAGGCAACATGTTCTAGAAATCAAAGAATCGTTCGAGAAATAAAAAGGCTACGGGGGTAGTTTTCAGGTCGTAGTTTGATAATTCAAGGCAACATGTTCGAGTAATCAAGGCAACAAGGCTTGTTTTCAGGCCGTCGTTCAATAAAAAATCCAAGCGTTCAGGTCGTCGTTCGAGAAACACGGACAACATGTTGTAGAAATCAAAGGCGTTCCATAAATCAAGGCAACGGTGCTGGTTTTCAGTTAGTCGGTCGAAAAACCAAGGAAACATGTTTGAGGTTTCAAGGCAACAAGGCTAGTTTTCTTGTCTTCGTTCCGTAAATCAAGGAATCGGGGATAGTTTTAAGGTTGTTGTTTAAGAAAATCAAGACAACATGTTTTAAAAGTCATGGCAACGAGGGAAGATTTTAGGACACCGTTCGTCAGATCAAGGCAACACGCCAGCTTTCAGCCGTCGTCCGAAAAAGGCCGCCAACATTTTACTTAAACCGAAGCATCGTTCGTGAAATCAAGGCAACGGGGCAAATTTTAAGTCCTTCATTCGAAAAACCAAGCCATCGGGTTCGAGATATCAAGGCAACATGGCTTGCTTTTCAGGTCTTCGTTCGAAAAATCAAGGCAATGGGCATTGCTCTCCGCTCGTCATTCGAGATACCAAGACATCATGTTCTAGAAACCAAGGCCACAAGGCTAGTTTTCAGGTCATCATTCTAAAAATCAAGGCAACAACAATAAAGGCAACAGGCCTAGTTTCAAGGTCATCGTTCAATATATCTAAGCAACAAGTTCGAATAATCAAGGCAACAAGGCTAGTTTTCACGTCGTCGTTCGAGCAAACAAGGCAACATGTTGGGGTGGGCTTCGTTCACGGTTCATTGGGCTTGCCTTGTCGGTGCTCGATGGTGGCTTCGTCGCCATGGTCCCCCTATATATACATCAAGGCAATGGGGATAGCAATCAGGCTTCCGTTTGAGATATCAAGACAACATGTCCTAGAATTCAAGGCCGCAAGGCTAGTTTTCAGGTCATCGTTCTAAAAATCAAGCCAACATGTTCAAGAAATCAAGGCAACAGACACTGGTTTCCCCGAGGATGCATATTTTTTAGTATGCGCACGACGTCGGGGGAAATCAAGGCACCGTGGCTAGTTTTCCGGTCATCGTTCAAGAAATCAAGGCAGCGAGGCTAGTTTTGAGGTCATCATGGCATGTTTTCAAGGCAACGTGTTCGAGTATTCAGGGCAACGATGCAAGTTTCCAGGTCGTCGTTAGAGATAACAAGGCAACGTGTTCCAGCAATCAAGGTAACGAGGCTAGTTTCCAGGTCGTCGTTCAAGAAATAAAGGGAACGGGGCTAGTTTTCAGGACATCGTTCGACATATCAAGGCAACGTGTTGGACAAATCAAGGCAACATGGAACTAGTTAACAAGGCAACGTGTTGGGGGAGGCATCTTTCAAGGCCATCGTTCGACAAATCTAGGCAGCAGGGCTTGTCACCAGGTCATCGTTCGAAAAATTAATGCAACAAGTTCGAGTAATCAATATATACCTCAAGGCAATGTGGATAGCTCCCCAGTTCTCCAAGAGGCTAGTCTTCAGGTCATCGTTTAAAAAATCAAGGCAACAAGCTCAAGGCAATAGGGCTAGTTTCAAGGTCGTCGTTCAAAAAATCTAGGGAACAATGCTAGTCATCAGGTCATCGTTCGACAAAATTAAGGCACACGAATAATGTATGTTTCAATAAAAAAAATTTGCTTTTGGTCCGTAATTACCCGGGGACCGCAGCTTCGACACTTGTACACACACACTACCGAACTTTAACTTTCGAATTGGCAAAAACCCATTCAATGAAAGTTGCTCGAAATCATCGATTTACCTGGTAAATTTTCTTTCGTGATCGAGAAAATGTGCACGGATTTCGAGGTACCGATCAAGATGTGATTTTGGGTAACTTTCATCGGGTTGGGTCGTCATTGGTCACCGGGTGGTCTTGTACTTCCGAATTAGCAAAAACCCATTGAATGAAAGCTGCTCGGAAACCTTGATTTACACGGCAAAATTTCTTTCATGATCGAGAAAATGTGCACGGATTTCGAGTTACCGAGCAAAATGCGATTTTGGCTAACTTTCACCGCGTTGTGTCATCTTTGGTCACCGGGCGATCCTGTACTTCCGAATTACCGAAAACCCATTGAACGAAAGTTGCTCGAAATCATTGATTTACCTGGTAAGTTTTCCTTCGTGATCCATAAAATGTGCACGGATTTCGAGTTACCGAGCAAGATGTGATTTTGGCTAACTTTCATCGGGTTGGGTCATCTTTGGTCACCGGGTGGTCTTGTACTTCCGATTTAGCAAAAACCCATTGAATGAAAGTTGTTCGAAATCATTGATTTGCCTAGAAAAATTTCTTTTCGTGGTCGAGGAAATGTGCGTGGATTTCGAGTTGTCGAGCAAAATTTGATTTTGGCCAGGTTTCATGGGGTTGGGTCATCTGATCACCGGTTAATCTTGACCGTATCTAGTCTTGGCCGAGTCGAAAAATCCCAGACGCTATAATTCTCTATAACTCGCCAAAATGAAGTCGGTTTGGCACGAATTGGACAAGGATAAAGGACCTTACAATAATAAAACCCGGTGACCGGGCCGTAATTCACCAACAACGGTGACGCAACCTCCGATAAAAACACATAACAACCTAAGCCGATGACTTGCGCTTACTAGGGCCACCAATTATACTTTGTTTTCTCATAAGACGTCAAAAATGTCCAAAGAGCAACATATACTCATTTAATATGGGCCTGCATCGTGTATAGTGACTTCGACGGTGTTTGGTTGTATTCGAACCCCAATGCATGGGTGCTTTTCTAAGGAGTTCATTTTGTTGCATTTTCTTATGCTTGTTTCGGTTTCGTAAATGAAAGAATTTCTCCGTACAAGATACAAACTGCACTATTGGATCTGTAATTTACAACTACTATCGACATACCCTCAAATGCATCAATAATAAGGGATTTAGAATGCACCTTAGCCAACTAACATATAGATCGGGGTCGTTAATGGGTCATGGCGTTCTTCGTTTGATCCTTTGGCTTGCATGTATTGTTTTGTAGGATGAGGTCTTGCTTCCTCGGCCCTTTATCAAGGCAACGTGGCTCGTTTTAAGCTCATCGTTCAAGGAATCAATGCAACACGGCCAGTTTTTCAGGTCGCCATTCGATAAACAAAGACAACGTTTTCAAAATATCAAAAGGCCACATGGCTTGCTTTTAGGTCCTTGTATGGCTTGCTTTCGGGTCGTCTTTCGAGAAAACGAGGCAACATGTTCTAGAAATCAAAGAATCGTTCGAGAAATAAAAAGGCTACGGGGGTAGTTTTCAGGTCGTAGTTTGATAATTCAAGGCAACATGTTCGAGTAATCAAGGCAACAAGGCTTGTTTTCAGGCCGTCGTTCAATAAAAAATCCAAGCGTTCAGGTCGTCGTTCGAGAAACACGGACAACATGTTGTAGAAATCAAAGGCGTTCCATAAATCAAGGCAACGGTGCTGGTTTTCAGTTAGTCGGTCGAAAAACCAAGGAAACATGTTTGAGGTTTCAAGGCAACAAGGCTAGTTTTCTTGTCTTCGTTCCGTAAATCAAGGAATCGGGGATAGTTTTAAGGTTGTTGTTTAAGAAAATCAAGACAACATGTTTTAAAAGTCATGGCAACGAGGGAAGATTTTAGGACACCGTTCGTCAGATCAAGGCAACACGCCAGCTTTCAGCCGTCGTCCGAAAAAGGCCGCCAACATTTTACTTAAACCGAAGCATCGTTCGTGAAATCAAGGCAACGGGGCAAATTTTAAGTCCTTCATTCGAAAAACCAAGCCATCGGGTTCGAGATATCAAGGCAACATGGCTTGCTTTTCAGGTCTTCGTTCGAAAAATCAAGGCAATGGGCATTGCTCTCCGCTCGTCATTCGAGATACCAAGACATCATGTTCTAGAAACCAAGGCCACAAGGCTAGTTTTCAGGTCATCATTCTAAAAATCAAGGCAACAACAATAAAGGCAACAGGCCTAGTTTCAAGGTCATCGTTCAATATATCTAAGCAACAAGTTCGAATAATCAAGGCAACAAGGCTAGTTTTCACGTCGTCGTTCGAGCAAACAAGGCAACATGTTGGGGTGGGCTTCGTTCACGGTTCATTGGGCTTGCCTTGTCGGTGCTCGATGGTGGCTTCGTCGCCATGGTCCCCCTATATATACATCAAGGCAATGGGGATAGCAATCAGGCTTCCGTTTGAGATATCAAGACAACATGTCCTAGAATTCAAGGCCGCAAGGCTAGTTTTCAGGTCATCGTTCTAAAAATCAAGCCAACATGTTCAAGAAATCAAGGCAACAGACACTGGTTTCCCCGAGGATGCATATTTTTTAGTATGCGCACGACGTCGGGGGAAATCAAGGCACCGTGGCTAGTTTTCCGGTCATCGTTCAAGAAATCAAGGCAGCGAGGCTAGTTTTGAGGTCATCATGGCATGTTTTCAAGGCAACGTGTTCGAGTATTCAGGGCAACGATGCAAGTTTCCAGGTCGTCGTTAGAGATAACAAGGCAACGTGTTCCAGCAATCAAGGTAACGAGGCTAGTTTCCAGGTCGTCGTTCAAGAAATAAAGGGAACGGGGCTAGTTTTCAGGACATCGTTCGACATATCAAGGCAACGTGTTGGACAAATCAAGGCAACATGGAACTAGTTAACAAGGCAACGTGTTGGGGGAGGCATCTTTCAAGGCCATCGTTCGACAAATCTAGGCAGCAGGGCTTGTCACCAGGTCATCGTTCGAAAAATTAATGCAACAAATTCGAGTAATCAATATATACCTCAAGGCAATGTGGATAGCTCCCCAGTTCTCCAAGAGGCTAGTCTTCAGGTCATCGTTTAAAAAATCAAGGCAACAAGCTCAAGGCAATAGGGCTAGTTTCAAGGTCGTCGTTCAAAAAATCTAGGGAACAATGCTAGTCATCAGGTCATCGTTCGACAAAATTAAGGCACACGAATAATGTATGTTTCAATAAAAAAAATTTGCTTTTGGTCCGTAATTACCCGGGGACCGCAGCTTCGACACTTGTACACACACACTACCGAACTTTAACTTTCGAATTGGCAAAAACCCATTCAATGAAAGTTGCTCGAAATCATCGATTTACCTGGTAAATTTTCTTTCGTGATCGAGAAAATGTGCACGGATTTCGAGGTACCGATCAAGATGTGATTTTGGCTAACTTTCATCGGGTTGGGTCGTCATTGGTCACTGGGTGGTCTTGTACTTCCGAATTAGCAAAAACCCATTGAATGAAAGCTGCTCGGAAACCTTGATTTACACGGCAAAATTTCTTTCATGATCGAGAAAATGTGCACGGATTTCGAGTTACCGAGCAAAATGCGATTTTGGCTAACTTTCACCGCGTTGTGTCATCTTTGGTCACCGGGCGATCCTGTACTTCCGAATTACCGAAAACCCATTGAACGAAAGTTGCTCGAAATCATTGATTTACCTGGTAAGTTTTCCTTCGTGATCCATAAAATGTGCACGGATTTCGAGTTACCGAGCAAGATGTGATTTTGGCTAACTTTCATCGGGTTGGGTCATCTTTGGTCACCGGGTGGTCTTGTACTTCCGATTTAGCAAAAACCCATTGAATGAAAGTTGTTCGAAATCATTGATTTGCCTAGAAAAATTTCTTTTCGTGGTCGAGGAAATGTGCGTGGATTTCGAGTTGTCGAGCAAAATTTGATTTTGGCCAGGTTTCATGGGGTTGGGTCATCTGATCACCGGTTAATCTTGACCGTATCTAGTCTTGGCCGAGTCGAAAAATCCCAGACGCTATAATTCTCTATAACTCGCCAAAATGAAGTCGGTTTGGCACGAATTGGACAAGGATAAAGGACCTTACAATAATAAAACCCGGTGACCGGGCCGTAATTCACCAACAACGGTGACGCAACCTCCGATAAAAACACATAACAACCTAAGCCGATGACTTGCGCTTACTAGGGCCACCAATTATACTTTGTTTTCTCATAAGACGTCAAAAATGTCCAAAGAGCAACATATACTCATTTAATATGGGCCTGCATCGTGTATAGTGACTTCGACGGTGTTTGGTTGTATTCGAACCCCAATGCATGGGTGCTTTTCTAAGGAGTTCATTTTGTTGCATTTTCTTATGCTTGTTTCGGTTTCGTAAATGAAAGAATTTCTCCGTACAAGATACAAACTGCACTATTGGATCTGTAATTTACAACTACTATCGACATACCCTCAAATGCATCAATAATAAGGGATTTAGAATGCACCTTAGCCAACTAACATATAGATCGGGGTCGTTAATGGGTCATGGCGTTCTTCGTTTGATCCTTTGGCTTGCATGTATTGTTTTGTAGGATGAGGTCTTGCTTCCTCGGCCCTTTATCAAGGCAACGTGGCTCGTTTTAAGCTCATCGTTCAAGGAATCAATGCAACACGGCCAGTTTTTCAGGTCGCCATTCGATAAACAAAGACAACGTTTTCAAAATATCAAAAGGCCACATGGCTTGCTTTTAGGTCCTTGTATGGCTTGCTTTCGGGTCGTCTTTCGAGAAAACGAGGCAACATGTTCTAGAAATCAAAGAATCGTTCGAGAAATAAAAAGGCTACGGGGGTAGTTTTCAGGTCGTAGTTTGATAATTCAAGGCAACATGTTCGAGTAATCAAGGCAACAAGGCTTGTTTTCAGGCCGTCGTTCAATAAAAAATCCAAGCGTTCAGGTCGTCGTTCGAGAAACACGGACAACATGTTGTAGAAATCAAAGGCGTTCCATAAATCAAGGCAACGGTGCTGGTTTTCAGTTAGTCGGTCGAAAAACCAAGGAAACATGTTTGAGGTTTCAAGGCAACAAGGCTAGTTTTCTTGTCTTCGTTCCGTAAATCAAGGAATCGGGGATAGTTTTAAGGTTGTTGTTTAAGAAAATCAAGACAACATGTTTTAAAAGTCATGGCAACGAGGGAAGATTTTAGGACACCGTTCGTCAGATCAAGGCAACACGCCAGCTTTCAGCCGTCGTCCGAAAAAGGCCGCCAACATTTTACTTAAACCGAAGCATCGTTCGTGAAATCAAGGCAACGGGGCAAATTTTAAGTCCTTCATTCGAAAAACCAAGCCATCGGGTTCGAGATATCAAGGCAACATGGCTTGCTTTTCAGGTCTTCGTTCGAAAAATCAAGGCAATGGGCATTGCTCTCCGCTCGTCATTCGAGATACCAAGACATCATGTTCTAGAAACCAAGGCCACAAGGCTAGTTTTCAGGTCATCATTCTAAAAATCAAGGCAACAACAATAAAGGCAACAGGCCTAGTTTCAAGGTCATCGTTCAATATATCTAAGCAACAAGTTCGAATAATCAAGGCAACAAGGCTAGTTTTCACGTCGTCGTTCGAGCAAACAAGGCAACATGTTGGGGTGGGCTTCGTTCACGGTTCATTGGGCTTGCCTTGTCGGTGCTCGATGGTGGCTTCGTCGCCATGGTCCCCCTATATATACATCAAGGCAATGGGGATAGCAATCAGGCTTCCGTTTGAGATATCAAGACAACATGTCCTAGAATTCAAGGCCGCAAGGCTAGTTTTCAGGTCATCGTTCTAAAAATCAAGCCAACATGTTCAAGAAATCAAGGCAACAGACACTGGTTTCCCCGAGGATGCATATTTTTTAGTATGCGCACGACGTCGGGGGAAATCAAGGCACCGTGGCTAGTTTTCCGGTCATCGTTCAAGAAATCAAGGCAGCGAGGCTAGTTTTGAGGTCATCATGGCATGTTTTCAAGGCAACGTGTTCGAGTATTCAGGGCAACGATGCAAGTTTCCAGGTCGTCGTTAGAGATAACAAGGCAACGTGTTCCAGCAATCAAGGTAACGAGGCTAGTTTCCAGGTCGTCGTTCAAGAAATAAAGGGAACGGGGCTAGTTTTCAGGACATCGTTCGACATATCAAGGCAACGTGTTGGACAAATCAAGGCAACATGGAACTAGTTAACAAGGCAACGTGTTGGGGGAGGCATCTTTCAAGGCCATCGTTCGACAAATCTAGGCAGCAGGGCTTGTCACCAGGTCATCGTTCGAAAAATTAATGCAACAAATTCGAGTAATCAATATATACCTCAAGGCAATGTGGATAGCTCCCCAGTTCTCCAAGAGGCTAGTCTTCAGGTCATCGTTTAAAAAATCAAGGCAACAAGCTCAAGGCAATAGGGCTAGTTTCAAGGTCGTCGTTCAAAAAATCTAGGGAACAATGCTAGTCATCAGGTCATCGTTCGACAAAATTAAGGCACACGAATAATGTATGTTTCAATAAAAAAAATTTGCTTTTGGTCCGTAATTACCCGGGGACCGCAGCTTCGACACTTGTACACACACACTACCGAACTTTAACTTTCGAATTGGCAAAAACCCATTCAATGAAAGTTGCTCGAAATCATCGATTTACCTGGTAAATTTTCTTTCGTGATCGAGAAAATGTGCACGGATTTCGAGGTACCGATCAAGATGTGATTTTGGCTAACTTTCATCGGGTTGGGTCGTCATTGGTCACCGGGTGGTCTTGTACTTCCGAATTAGCAAAAACCCATTGAATGAAAGCTGCTCGGAAACCTTGATTTACACGGCAAAATTTCTTTCATGATCGAGAAAATGTGCACGGATTTCGAGTTACCGAGCAAAATGCGATTTTGGCTAACTTTCACCGCGTTGTGTCATCTTTGGTCACCGGGCGATCCTGTACTTCCGAATTACCGAAAACCCATTGAACGAAAGTTGCTCGAAATCATTGATTTACCTGGTAAGTTTTCCTTCGTGATCCATAAAATGTGCACGGATTTCGAGTTACCGAGCAAGATGTGATTTTGGCTAACTTTCATCGGGTTGGGTCATCTTTGGTCACCGGGTGGTCTTGTACTTCCGATTTAGCAAAAACCCATTGAATGAAAGTTGTTCGAAATCATTGATTTGCCTAGAAAAATTTCTTTTCGTGGTCGAGGAAATGTGCGTGGATTTCGAGTTGTCGAGCAAAATTTGATTTTGGCCAGGTTTCATGGGGTTGGGTCATCTGATCACCGGTTAATCTTGACCGTATCTAGTCTTGGCCGAGTCGAAAAATCCCAGACGCTATAATTCTCTATAACTCGCCAAAATGAAGTCGGTTTGGCACGAATTGGACAAGGATAAAGGACCTTACAATAATAAAACCCGGTGACCGGGCCGTAATTCACCAACAACGGTGACGCAACCTCCGATAAAAACACATAACAACCTAAGCCGATGACTTGCGCTTACTAGGGCCACCAATTATACTTTGTTTTCTCATAAGACGTCAAAAATGTCCAAAGAGCAACATATACTCATTTAATATGGGCCTGCATCGTGTATAGTGACTTCGACGGTGTTTGGTTGTATTCGAACCCCAATGCATGGGTGCTTTTCTAAGGAGTTCATTTTGTTGCATTTTCTTATGCTTGTTTCGGTTTCGTAAATGAAAGAATTTCTCCGTACAAGATACAAACTGCACTATTGGATCTGTAATTTACAACTACTATCGACATACCCTCAAATGCATCAATAATAAGGGATTTAGAATGCACCTTAGCCAACTAACATATAGATCGGGGTCGTTAATGGGTCATGGCGTTCTTCGTTTGATCCTTTGGCTTGCATGTATCGTTTTGTAGGATGAGGTCTTGCTTCCTCGGCCCTTTATCAAGGCAACGTGGCTCGTTTTAAGCTCATCGTTCAAGGAATCAATGCAACACGGCCAGTTTTTCAGGTCGCCATTCGATAAACAAAGACAACGTTTTCAAAATATCAAAAGGCCACATGGCTTGCTTTTAGGTCCTTGTATGGCTTGCTTTCGGGTCGTCTTTCGAGAAAACGAGGCAACATGTTCTAGAAATCAAAGAATCGTTCGAGAAATAAAAAGGCTACGGGGTAGTTTTCAGGTCGTAGTTTGATAATTCAAGGCAACATGTTCGAGTAATCAAGGCAACAAGGCTTGTTTTCAGGCCGTCGTTCAATAAAAAATCCAAGCGTTCAGGTCGTCGTTCGAGAAACACGGACAACATGTTGTAGAAATCAAAGGCGTTCCATAAATCAAGGCAACGGTGCTGGTTTTCAGTTAGTCGGTCGAAAAACCAAGGAAACATGTTTGAGGTTTCAAGGCAACAAGGCTAGTTTTCTTGTCTTCGTTCCGTAAATCAAGGAATCGGGGATAGTTTTAAGGTTGTTGTTTAAGAAAATCAAGACAACATGTTTTAAAAGTCATGGCAACGAGGGAAGATTTTAGGACACCGTTCGTCAGATCAAGGCAACACGCCAGCTTTCAGCCGTCGTCCGAAAAAGGCCGCCAACATTTTACTTAAACCGAAGCATCGTTCGTGAAATCAAGGCAACGGGGCAAATTTTAAGTCCTTCATTCGAAAAACCAAGCCATCGGGTTCGAGATATCAAGGCAACATGGCTTGCTTTTCAGGTCTTCGTTCGAAAAATCAAGGCAATGGGCATTGCTCTCCGCTCGTCATTCGAGATACCAAGACATCATGTTCTAGAAACCAAGGCCACAAGGCTAGTTTTCAGGTCATCATTCTAAAAATCAAGGCAACAACAATAAAGGCAACAGGCCTAGTTTCAAGGTCATCGTTCAATATATCTAAGCAACAAGTTCGAATAATCAAGGCAACAAGGCTAGTTTTCACGTCGTCGTTCGAGCAAACAAGGCAACATGTTGGGGTGGGCTTCGTTCACGGTTCATTGGGCTTGCCTTGTCGGTGCTCGATGGTGGCTTCGTCGCCATGGTCCCCCTATATATACATCAAGGCAATGGGGATAGCAATCAGGCTTCCGTTTGAGATATCAAGACAACATGTCCTAGAATTCAAGGCCGCAAGGCTAGTTTTCAGGTCATCGTTCTAAAAATCAAGCCAACATGTTCAAGAAATCAAGGCAACAGACACTGGTTTCCCCGAGGATGCATATTTTTTAGTATGCGCACGACGTCGGGGGAAATCAAGGCACCGTGGCTAGTTTTCCGGTCATCGTTCAAGAAATCAAGGCAGCGAGGCTAGTTTTGAGGTCATCATGGCATGTTTTCAAGGCAACGTGTTCGAGTATTCAGGGCAACGATGCAAGTTTCCAGGTCGTCGTTAGAGATAACAAGGCAACGTGTTCCAGCAATCAAGGTAACGAGGCTAGTTTCCAGGTCGTCGTTCAAGAAATAAAGGGAACGGGGCTAGTTTTCAGGACATCGTTCGACATATCAAGGCAACGTGTTGGACAAATCAAGGCAACATGGAACTAGTTAACAAGGCAACGTGTTGGGGGAGGCATCTTTCAAGGCCATCGTTCGACAAATCTAGGCAGCAGGGCTTGTCACCAGGTCATCGTTCGAAAAATTAATGCAACAAGTTCGAGTAATCAATATATACCTCAAGGCAATGTGGATAGCTCCCCAGTTCTCCAAGAGGCTAGTCTTCAGGTCATCGTTTAAAAAATCAAGGCAACAAGCTCAAGGCAATAGGGCTAGTTTCAAGGTCGTCGTTCAAAAAATCTAGGGAACAATGCTAGTCATCAGGTCATCGTTCGACAAAATTAAGGCACACGAATAATGTATGTTTCAATAAAAAAAATTTGCTTTTGGTCCGTAATTACCCGGGGACCGCAGCTTCGACACTTGTACACACACACTACCGAACTTTAACTTTCGAATTGGCAAAAACCCATTCAATGAAAGTTGCTCGAAATCATCGATTTACCTGGTAAATTTTCTTTCGTGATCGAGAAAATGTGCACGGATTTCGAGGTACCGATCAAGATGTGATTTTGGGTAACTTTCATCGGGTTGGGTCGTCATTGGTCACCGGGTGGTCTTGTACTTCCGAATTAGCAAAAACCCATTGAATGAAAGCTGCTCGGAAACCTTGATTTACACGGCAAAATTTCTTTCATGATCGAGAAAATGTGCACGGATTTCGAGTTACCGAGCAAAATGCGATTTTGGCTAACTTTCACCGCGTTGTGTCATCTTTGGTCACCGGGCGATCCTGTACTTCCGAATTACCGAAAACCCATTGAACGAAAGTTGCTCGAAATCATTGATTTACCTGGTAAGTTTTCCTTCGTGATCCATAAAATGTGCACGGATTTCGAGTTACCGAGCAAGATGTGATTTTGGCTAACTTTCATCGGGTTGGGTCATCTTTGGTCACCGGGTGGTCTTGTACTTCCGATTTAGCAAAAACCCATTGAATGAAAGTTGTTCGAAATCATTGATTTGCCTAGAAAAATTTCTTTTCGTGGTCGAGGAAATGTGCGTGGATTTCGAGTTGTCGAGCAAAATTTGATTTTGGCCAGGTTTCATGGGGTTGGGTCATCTGATCACCGGTTAATCTTGACCGTATCTAGTCTTGGCCGAGTCGAAAAATCCCAGACGCTATAATTCTCTATAACTCGCCAAAATGAAGTCGGTTTGGCACGAATTGGACAAGGATAAAGGACCTTACAATAATAAAACCCGGTGACCGGGCCGTAATTCACCAACAACGGTGACGCAACCTCCGATAAAAACACATAACAACCTAAGCCGATGACTTGCGCTTACTAGGGCCACCAATTATACTTTGTTTTCTCATAAGACGTCAAAAATGTCCAAAGAGCAACATATACTCATTTAATATGGGCATGCATCGTGTATAGTGACTTCGACGGTGTTTGGTTGTATTCGAACCCCAATGCATGGGTGCTTTTCTAAGGAGTTCATTTTGTTGCATTTTCTTATGCTTGTTTCGGTTTCGTAAATGAAAGAATTTCTCCGTACAAGATACAAACTGCACTATTGGATCTGTAATTTACAACTACTATCGACATACCCTCAAATGCATCAATAATAAGGGATTTAGAATGCACCTTAGCCAACTAACATATAGATCGGGGTCGTTAATGGGTCATGGCGTTCTTCGTTTGATCCTTTGGCTTGCATGTATCGTTTTGTAGGATGAGGTCTTGCTTCCTCGGCCCTTTATCAAGGCAACGTGGCTCGTTTTAAGCTCATCGTTCAAGGAATCAATGCAACACGGCCAGTTTTTCAGGTCGCCATTCGATAAACAAAGACAACGTTTTCAAAATATCAAAAGGCCACATGGCTTGCTTTTAGGTCCTTGTATGGCTTGCTTTCGGGTCGTCTTTCGAGAAAACGAGGCAACATGTTCTAGAAATCAAAGAATCGTTCGAGAAATAAAAAGGCTACGGGGGTAGTTTTCAGGTCGTAGTTTGATAATTCAAGGCAACATGTTCGAGTAATCAAGGCAACAAGGCTTGTTTTCAGGCCGTCGTTCAATAAAAAATCCAAGCGTTCAGGTCGTCGTTCGAGAAACACGGACAACATGTTGTAGAAATCAAAGGCGTTCCATAAATCAAGGCAACGGTGCTGGTTTTCAGTTAGTCGGTCGAAAAACCAAGGAAACATGTTTGAGGTTTCAAGGCAACAAGGCTAGTTTTCTTGTCTTCGTTCCGTAAATCAAGGAATCGGGGATAGTTTTAAGGTTGTTGTTTAAGAAAATCAAGACAACATGTTTTAAAAGTCATGGCAACGAGGGAAGATTTTAGGACACCGTTCGTCAGATCAAGGCAACACGCCAGCTTTCAGCCGTCGTCCGAAAAAGGCCGCCAACATTTTACTTAAACCGAAGCATCGTTCGTGAAATCAAGGCAACGGGGCAAATTTTAAGTCCTTCATTCGAAAAACCAAGCCATCGGGTTCGAGATATCAAGGCAACATGGCTTGCTTTTCAGGTCTTCGTTCGAAAAATCAAGGCAATGGGCATTGCTCTCCGCTCGTCATTCGAGATACCAAGACATCATGTTCTAGAAACCAAGGCCACAAGGCTAGTTTTCAGGTCATCATTCTAAAAATCAAGGCAACAACAATAAAGGCAACAGGCCTAGTTTCAAGGTCATCGTTCAATATATCTAAGCAACAAGTTCGAATAATCAAGGCAACAAGGCTAGTTTTCACGTCGTCGTTCGAGCAAACAAGGCAACATGTTGGGGTGGGCTTCGTTCACGGTTCATTGGGCTTGCCTTGTCGGTGCTCGATGGTGGCTTCGTCGCCATGGTCCCCCTATATATACATCAAGGCAATGGGGATAGCAATCAGGCTTCCGTTTGAGATATCAAGACAACATGTCCTAGAATTCAAGGCCGCAAGGCTAGTTTTCAGGTCATCGTTCTAAAAATCAAGCCAACATGTTCAAGAAATCAAGGCAACAGACACTGGTTTCCCCGAGGATGCATATTTTTTAGTATGCGCACGACGTCGGGGGAAATCAAGGCACCGTGGCTAGTTTTCCGGTCATCGTTCAAGAAATCAAGGCAGCGAGGCTAGTTTTGAGGTCATCATGGCATGTTTTCAAGGCAACGTGTTCGAGTATTCAGGGCAACGATGCAAGTTTCCAGGTCGTCGTTAGAGATAACAAGGCAACGTGTTCCAGCAATCAAGGTAACGAGGCTAGTTTCCAGGTCGTCGTTCAAGAAATAAAGGGAACGGGGCTAGTTTTCAGGACATCGTTCGACATATCAAGGCAACGTGTTGGACAAATCAAGGCAACATGGAACTAGTTAACAAGGCAACGTGTTGGGGGAGGCATCTTTCAAGGCCATCGTTCGACAAATCTAGGCAGCAGGGCTTGTCACCAGGTCATCGTTCGAAAAATTAATGCAACAAGTTCGAGTAATCAATATATACCTCAAGGCAATGTGGATAGCTCCCCAGTTCTCCAAGAGGCTAGTCTTCAGGTCATCGTTTAAAAAATCAAGGCAACAAGCTCAAGGCAATAGGGCTAGTTTCAAGGTCGTCGTTCAAAAAATCTAGGGAACAATGCTAGTCATCAGGTCATCGTTCGACAAAATTAAGGCACACGAATAATGTATGTTTCAATAAAAAAAATTTGCTTTTGGTCCGTAATTACCCGGGGACCGCAGCTTCGACACTTGTACACACACACTACCGAACTTTAACTTTCGAATTGGCAAAAACCCATTCAATGAAAGTTGCTCGAAATCATCGATTTACCTGGTAAATTTTCTTTCGTGATCGAGAAAATGTGCACGGATTTCGAGGTACCGATCAAGATGTGATTTTGGGTAACTTTCATCGGGTTGGGTCGTCATTGGTCACCGGGTGGTCTTGTACTTCCGAATTAGCAAAAACCCATTGAATGAAAGCTGCTCGGAAACCTTGATTTACACGGCAAAATTTCTTTCATGATCGAGAAAATGTGCACGGATTTCGAGTTACCGAGCAAAATGCGATTTTGGCTAACTTTCACCGCGTTGTGTCATCTTTGGTCACCGGGCGATCCTGTACTTCCGAATTACCGAAAACCCATTGAACGAAAGTTGCTCGAAATCATTGATTTACCTGGTAAGTTTTCCTTCGTGATCCATAAAATGTGCACGGATTTCGAGTTACCGAGCAAGATGTGATTTTGGCTAACTTTCATCGGGTTGGGTCATCTTTGGTCACCGGGTGGTCTTGTACTTCCGATTTAGCAAAAACCCATTGAATGAAAGTTGTTCGAAATCATTGATTTGCCTAGAAAAATTTCTTTTCGTGGTCGAGGAAATGTGCGTGGATTTCGAGTTGTCGAGCAAAATTTGATTTTGGCCAGGTTTCATGGGGTTGGGTCATCTGATCACCGGTTAATCTTGACCGTATCTAGTCTTGGCCGAGTCGAAAAATCCCAGACGCTATAATTCTCTATAACTCGCCAAAATGAAGTCGGTTTGGCACGAATTGGACAAGGATAAAGGACCTTACAATAATAAAACCCGGTGACCGGGCCGTAATTCACCAACAACGGTGACGCAACCTCCGATAAAAACACATAACAACCTAAGCCGATGACTTGCGCTTACTAGGGCCACCAATTATACTTTGTTTTCTCATAAGACGTCAAAAATGTCCAAAGAGCAACATATACTCATTTAATATGGGCATGCATCGTGTATAGTGACTTCGACGGTGTTTGGTTGTATTCGAACCCCAATGCATGGGTGCTTTTCTAAGGAGTTCATTTTGTTGCATTTTCTTATGCTTGTTTCGGTTTCGTAAATGAAAGAATTTCTCCGTACAAGATACAAACTGCACTATTGGATCTGTAATTTACAACTACTATCGACATACCCTCAAATGCATCAATAATAAGGGATTTAGAATGCACCTTAGCCAACTAACATATAGATCGGGGTCGTTAATGGGTCATGGCGTTCTTCGTTTGATCCTTTGGCTTGCATGTATCGTTTTGTAGGATGAGGTCTTGCTTCCTCGGCCCTTTATCAAGGCAACGTGGCTCGTTTTAAGCTCATCGTTCAAGGAATCAATGCAACACGGCCAGTTTTTCAGGTCGCCATTCGATAAACAAAGACAACGTTTTCAAAATATCAAAAGGCCACATGGCTTGCTTTTAGGTCCTTGTATGGCTTGCTTTCGGGTCGTCTTTCGAGAAAACGAGGCAACATGTTCTAGAAATCAAAGAATCGTTCGAGAAATAAAAAGGCTACGGGGGTAGTTTTCAGGTCGTAGTTTGATAATTCAAGGCAACATGTTCGAGTAATCAAGGCAACAAGGCTTGTTTTCAGGCCGTCGTTCAATAAAAAATCCAAGCGTTCAGGTCGTCGTTCGAGAAACACGGACAACATGTTGTAGAAATCAAAGGCGTTCCATAAATCAAGGCAACGGTGCTGGTTTTCAGTTAGTCGGTCGAAAAACCAAGGAAACATGTTTGAGGTTTCAAGGCAACAAGGCTAGTTTTCTTGTCTTCGTTCCGTAAATCAAGGAATCGGGGATAGTTTTAAGGTTGTTGTTTAAGAAAATCAAGACAACATGTTTTAAAAGTCATGGCAACGAGGGAAGATTTTAGGACACCGTTCGTCAGATCAAGGCAACACGCCAGCTTTCAGCCGTCGTCCGAAAAAGGCCGCCAACATTTTACTTAAACCGAAGCATCGTTCGTGAAATCAAGGCAACGGGGCAAATTTTAAGTCCTTCATTCGAAAAACCAAGCCATCGGGTTCGAGATATCAAGGCAACATGGCTTGCTTTTCAGGTCTTCGTTCGAAAAATCAAGGCAATGGGCATTGCTCTCCGCTCGTCATTCGAGATACCAAGACATCATGTTCTAGAAACCAAGGCCACAAGGCTAGTTTTCAGGTCATCATTCTAAAAATCAAGGCAACAACAATAAAGGCAACAGGCCTAGTTTCAAGGTCATCGTTCAATATATCTAAGCAACAAGTTCGAATAATCAAGGCAACAAGGCTAGTTTTCACGTCGTCGTTCGAGCAAACAAGGCAACATGTTGGGGTGGGCTTCGTTCACGGTTCATTGGGCTTGCCTTGTCGGTGCTCGATGGTGGCTTCGTCGCCATGGTCCCCCTATATATACATCAAGGCAATGGGGATAGCAATCAGGCTTCCGTTTGAGATATCAAGACAACATGTCCTAGAATTCAAGGCCGCAAGGCTAGTTTTCAGGTCATCGTTCTAAAAATCAAGCCAACATGTTCAAGAAATCAAGGCAACAGACACTGGTTTCCCCGAGGATGCATATTTTTTAGTATGCGCACGACGTCGGGGGAAATCAAGGCACCGTGGCTAGTTTTCCGGTCATCGTTCAAGAAATCAAGGCAGCGAGGCTAGTTTTGAGGTCATCATGGCATGTTTTCAAGGCAACGTGTTCGAGTATTCAGGGCAACGATGCAAGTTTCCAGGTCGTCGTTAGAGATAACAAGGCAACGTGTTCCAGCAATCAAGGTAACGAGGCTAGTTTCCAGGTCGTCGTTCAAGAAATAAAGGGAACGGGGCTAGTTTTCAGGACATCGTTCGACATATCAAGGCAACGTGTTGGACAAATCAAGGCAACATGGAACTAGTTAACAAGGCAACGTGTTGGGGGAGGCATCTTTCAAGGCCATCGTTCGACAAATCTAGGCAGCAGGGCTTGTCACCAGGTCATCGTTCGAAAAATTAATGCAACAAGTTCGAGTAATCAATATATACCTCAAGGCAATGTGGATAGCTCCCCAGTTCTCCAAGAGGCTAGTCTTCAGGTCATCGTTTAAAAAATCAAGGCAACAAGCTCAAGGCAATAGGGCTAGTTTCAAGGTCGTCGTTCAAAAAATCTAGGGAACAATGCTAGTCATCAGGTCATCGTTCGACAAAATTAAGGCACACGAATAATGTATGTTTCAATAAAAAAAATTTTCTTTTGGTCCGTAATTACCCGGGGACCGCAGCTTCGACACTTGTACACACACACTACCGAACTTTAACTTTCGAATTGGCAAAAACCCATTCAATGAAAGTTGCTCGAAATCATCGATTTACCTGGTAAATTTTCTTTCGTGATCGAGAAAATGTGCACGGATTTCGAGGTACCGATCAAGATGTGATTTTGGGTAACTTTCATCGGGTTGGGTCGTCATTGGTCACCGGGTGGTCTTGTACTTCCGAATTAGCAAAAACCCATTGAATGAAAGCTGCTCGGAAACCTTGATTTACACGGCAAAATTTCTTTCATGATCGAGAAAATGTGCACGGATTTCGAGTTACCGAGCAAAATGCGATTTTGGCTAACTTTCACCGCGTTGTGTCATCTTTGGTCACCGGGCGATCCTGTACTTCCGAATTACCGAAAACCCATTGAACGAAAGTTGCTCGAAATCATTGATTTACCTGGTAAGTTTTCCTTCGTGATCCATAAAATGTGCACGGATTTCGAGTTACCGAGCAAGATGTGATTTTGGCTAACTTTCATCGGGTTGGGTCATCTTTGGTCACCGGGTGGTCTTGTACTTCCGATTTAGCAAAAACCCATTGAATGAAAGTTGTTCGAAATCATTGATTTGCCTAGAAAAATTTCTTTTCGTGGTCGAGGAAATGTGCGTGGATTTCGAGTTGTCGAGCAAAATTTGATTTTGGCCAGGTTTCATGGGGTTGGGTCATCTGATCACCGGTTAATCTTGACCGTATCTAGTCTTGGCCGAGTCGAAAAATCCCAGACGCTATAATTCTCTATAACTCGCCAAAATGAAGTCGGTTTGGCACGAATTGGACAAGGATAAAGGACCTTACAATAATAAAACCCGGTGACCGGGCCGTAATTCACCAACAACGGTGACGCAACCTCCGATAAAAACACATAACAACCTAAGCCGATGACTTGCGCTTACTAGGGCCACCAATTATACTTTGTTTTCTCATAAGACGTCAAAAATGTCCAAAGAGCAACATATACTCATTTAATATGGGCATGCATCGTGTATAGTGACTTCGACGGTGTTTGGTTGTATTCGAACCCCAATGCATGGGTGCTTTTCTAAGGAGTTCATTTTGTTGCATTTTCTTATGCTTGTTTCGGTTTCGTAAATGAAAGAATTTCTCCGTACAAGATACAAACTGCACTATTGGATCTGTAATTTACAACTACTATCGACATACCCTCAAATGCATCAATAATAAGGGATTTAGAATGCACCTTAGCCAACTAACATATAGATCGGGGTCGTTAATGGGTCATGGCGTTCTTCGTTTGATCCTTTGGCTTGCATGTATCGTTTTGTAGGATGAGGTCTTGCTTCCTCGGCCCTTTATCAAGGCAACGTGGCTCGTTTTAAGCTCATCGTTCAAGGAATCAATGCAACACGGCCAGTTTTTCAGGTCGCCATTCGATAAACAAAGACAACGTTTTCAAAATATCAAAAGGCCACATGGCTTGCTTTTAGGTCCTCGTATGGCTTGCTTTCGGGTCGTCTTTCGAGAAAACGAGGCAACATGTTCTAGAAATCAAAGAATCGTTCGAGAAATAAAAAGGCTACGGGGGTAGTTTTCAGGTCGTAGTTTGATAATTCAAGGCAACATGTTCGAGTAATCAAGGCAACAAGGCTTGTTTTCAGGCCGTCGTTCAATAAAAAATCCAAGCGTTCAGGTCGTCGTTCGAGAAACACGGACAACATGTTGTAGAAATCAAAGGCGTTCCATAAATCAAGGCAACGGTGCTGGTTTTCAGTTAGTCGGTCGAAAAACCAAGGAAACATGTTTGAGGTTTCAAGGCAACAAGGCTAGTTTTCTTGTCTTCGTTCCGTAAATCAAGGAATCGGGGATAGTTTTAAGGTTGTTGTTTAAGAAAATCAAGACAACATGTTTTAAAAGTCATGGCAACGAGGGAAGATTTTAGGACACCGTTCGTCAGATCAAGGCAACACGCCAGCTTTCAGCCGTCGTCCGAAAAAGGCCGCCAACATTTTACTTAAACCGAAGCATCGTTCGTGAAATCAAGGCAACGGGGCAAATTTTAAGTCCTTCATTCGAAAAACCAAGCCATCGGGTTCGAGATATCAAGGCAACATGGCTTGCTTTTCAGGTCTTCGTTCGAAAAATCAAGGCAATGGGCATTGCTCTCCGCTCGTCATTCGAGATACCAAGACATCATGTTCTAGAAACCAAGGCCACAAGGCTAGTTTTCAGGTCATCATTCTAAAAATCAAGGCAACAACAATAAAGGCAACAGGCCTAGTTTCAAGGTCATCGTTCAATATATCTAAGCAACAAGTTCGAATAATCAAGGCAACAAGGCTAGTTTTCACGTCGTCGTTCGAGCAAACAAGGCAACATGTTGGGGTGGGCTTCGTTCACGGTTCATTGGGCTTGCCTTGTCGGTGCTCGATGGTGGCTTCGTCGCCATGGTCCCCCTATATATACATCAAGGCAATGGGGATAGCAATCAGGCTTCCGTTTGAGATATCAAGACAACATGTCCAAGAATTCAAGGCCGCAAGGCTAGTTTTCAGGTCATCGTTCTAAAAATCAAGCCAACATGTTCAAGAAATCAAGGCAACAGACACTGGTTTCCCCGAGGATGCATATTTTTTAGTATGCGCACGACGTCGGGGGAAATCAAGGCACCGTGGCTAGTTTTCCGGTCATCGTTCAAGAAATCAAGGCAGCGAGGCTAGTTTTGAGGTCATCATGGCATGTTTTCAAGGCAACTTGTTCGAGTATTCAGGGCAACGATGCAAGTTTCCTGGTCGTCGTTAGAGATAACAAGGCAACGTGTTCCAGCAATCAAGGTAACGAGGCTAGTTTCCAGGTCGTCGTTCAAGAAATAAAGGGAACGGGGCTAGTTTTCAGGACATCGTTCGACATATCAAGGCAACGTGTTGGACAAATCAAGGCAACATGGAACTAGTTAACAAGGCAACGTGTTGGGGGAGGCATCTTTCAAGGCCATCGTTCGACAAATCTAGGCAGCAGGGCTTGTCACCAGGTCATCGTTCGAAAAATTAATGCAACAAGTTCGAGTAATCAATATATACCTCAAGGCAATGTGGATAGCTCCCCAGTTCTCCAAGAGGCTAGTCTTCAGGTCATCGTTTAAAAAATCAAGGCAACAAGCTCAAGGCAATAGGGCTAGTTTCAAGGTCGTCGTTCAAAAAATCTAGGGAACAATGCTAGTCATCAGGTCATCGTTCGACAAAATTAAGGCACACGAATAATGTATGTTTCAATAAAAAAAATTTGCTTTTGGTCCGTAATTACCCGGGGACCGCAGCTTCGACACTTGTACACACACACTACCGAACTTTAACTTTCGAATTGGCAAAAACCCATTCAATGAAAGTTGCTCGAAATCATCGATTTACCTGGTAAATTTTCTTTCGTGATCGAGAAAATGTGCACGGATTTCGAGGTACCGATCAAGATGTGATTTTGGCTAACTTTCATCGGGTTGGGTCGTCATTGGTCACCGGGTGGTCTTGTACTTCCGAATTAGCAAAAACCCATTGAATGAAAGCTGCTCGGAAACCTTGATTTACACGGCAAAATTTCTTTCATGATCGAGAAAATGTGCACGGATTTCGAGTTACCGAGCAAAATGCGATTTTGGCTAACTTTCACCGCGTTGTGTCATCTTTGGTCACCGGGCGATCCTGTACTTCCGAATTACCGAAAACCCATTGAACGAAAGTTGCTTGAAATCATTGATTTACCTGGTAAGTTTTCCTTCGTGATCCATAAAATGTGCACGGATTTCGAGTTACCGAGCAAGATGTGATTTTGGCTAACTTTCATCGGGTTGGGTCATCTTTGGTCACCGGGTGGTCTTGTACTTCCGATTTAGCAAAAACCCATTGAATGAAAGTTGTTCGAAATCATTGATTTGCCTAGAAAAATTTCTTTTCGTGGTCGAGGAAATGTGCGTGGATTTCGAGTTGTCGAGCAAAATTTGATTTTGGCCAGGTTTCATGGGGTTGGGTCATCTGATCACCGGTTAATCTTGACCGTATCTAGTCTTGGCCGAGTCGAAAAATCCCAGACGCTATAATTCTCTATAACTCGCCAAAATGAAGTCGGTTTGGCACGAATTGGACAAGGATAAAGGACCTTACAATAATAAAACCCGGTGACCGGGCCGTAATTCACCAACAACGGTGACGCAACCTCCGATAAAAACACATAACAACCTAAGCCGATGACTTGCGCTTACTAGGGCCACCAATTATACTTTGTTTTCTCATAAGACGTCAAAAATGTCCAAAGAGCAACATATACTCATTTAATATGGGCATGCATCGTGTATAGTGACTTCGACGGTGTTTGGTTGTATTCGAACCCCAATGCATGGGTGCTTTTCTAAGGAGTTCATTTTGTTGCATTTTCTTATGCTTGTTTCGGTTTCGTAAATGAAAGAATTTCTCCGTACAAGATACAAACTGCACTATTGGATCTGTAATTTACAACTACTATCGACATACCCTCAAATGCATCAATAATAAGGGATTTAGAATGCACCTTAGCCAACTAACATATAGATCGGGGTCGTTAATGGGTCATGGCGTTCTTCGTTTGATCCTTTGGCTTGCATGTATCGTTTTGTAGGATGAGGTCTTGCTTCCTCGGCCCTTTATCAAGGCAACGTGGCTCGTTTTAAGCTCATCGTTCAAGGAATCAATGCAACACGGCCAGTTTTTCAGGTCGCCATTCGATAAACAAAGACAACGTTTTCAAAATATCAAAAGGCCACATGGCTTGCTTTTAGGTCCTCGTATGGCTTGCTTTCGGGTCGTCTTTCGAGAAAACGAGGCAACATGTTCTAGAAATCAAAGAATCGTTCGAGAAATAAAAAGGCTACGGGGGTAGTTTTCAGGTCGTAGTTTGATAATTCAAGGCAACATGTTCGAGTAATCAAGGCAACAAGGCTTGTTTTCAGGCCGTCGTTCAATAAAAAATCCAAGCGTTCAGGTCGTCCTTCGAGAAACACGGACAACATGTTGTAGAAATCAAAGGCGTTCCATAAATCAAGGCAACGGTGCTGGTTTTCAGTTAGTCGGTCGAAAAACCAAGGAAACATGTTTGAGGTTTCAAGGCAACAAGGCTAGTTTTCTTGTCTTCGTTCCGTAAATCAAGGAATCGGGGATAGTTTTAAGGTTGTTGTTTAAGAAAATCAAGACAACATGTTTTAAAAGTCATGGCAACGAGGGAAGATTTTAGGACACCGTTCGTCAGATCAAGGCAACACGCCAGCTTTCAGCCGTCGTCCGAAAAAGGCCGCCAACATTTTACTTAAACCGAAGCATCGTTCGTGAAATCAAGGCAACGGGGCAAATTTTAAGTCCTTCATTCGAAAAACCAAGCCATCGGGTTCGAGATATCAAGGCAACATGGCTTGCTTTTCAGGTCTTCGTTCGAAAAATCAAGGCAATGGGCATTGCTCTCCGCTCGTCATTCGAGATACCAAGACATCATGTTCTAGAAACCAAGGCCACAAGGCTAGTTTTCAGGTCATCATTCTAAAAATCAAGGCAACAACAATAAAGGCAACAGGCCTAGTTTCAAGGTCATCGTTCAATATATCTAAGCAACAAGTTCGAATAATCAAGGCAACAAGGCTAGTTTTCACGTCGTCGTTCGAGCAAACAAGGCAACATGTTGGGGTGGGCTTCGTTCACGGTTCATTGGGCTTGCCTTGTCGGTGCTCGATGGTGGCTTCGTCGCCATGGTCCCCCTATATATACATCAAGGCAATGGGGATAGCAATCAGGCTTCCGTTTGAGATATCAAGACAACATGTCCTAGAATTCAAGGCCGCAAGGCTAGTTTTTAGGTCATCGTTCTAAAAATCAAGCCAACATGTTCAAGAAATCAAGGCAACAGACACTGGTTTCCCCGAGGATGCATATTTTTTAGTATGCGCACGACGTCGGGGGAAATCAAGGCACCGTGGCTAGTTTTCCGGTCATCGTTCAAGAAATCAAGGCAGCGAGGCTAGTTTTGAGGTCATCATGGCATGTTTTCAAGGCAACGTGTTCGAGTATTCAGGGCAACGATGCAAGTTTCCAGGTCGTCGTTAGAGATAACAAGGCAACGTGTTCCAGCAATCAAGGTAACGAGGCTAGTTTCCAGGTCGTCGTTCAAGAAATAAAGGGAACGGGGCTAGTTTTCAGGACATCGTTCGACATATCAAGGCAACGTGTTGGACAAATCAAGGCAACATGGAACTAGTTAACAAGGCAACGTGTTGGGGGAGGCATCTTTCAAGGCCATCGTTCGACAAATCTAGGCAGCAGGGCTTGTCACCAGGTCATCGTTCGAAAAATTAATGCAACAAGTTCGAGTAATCAATATATACCTCAAGGCAATGTGGATAGCTCCCCAGTTCTCCAAGAGGCTAGTCTTCAGGTCATCGTTTAAAAAATCAAGGCAACAAGCTCAAGGCAATAGGGCTAGTTTCAAGGTCGTCGTTCAAAAAATCTAGGGAACAATGCTAGTCATCAGGTCATCGTTCGACAAAATTAAGGCACACGAATAATGTATGTTTCAATAAAAAAAATTTGCTTTTGGTCCGTAATTACCCGGGGACCGCAGCTTCGACACTTGTACACACACACTACCGAACTTTAACTTTCGAATTGGCAAAAACCCATTCAATGAAAGTTGCTCGAAATCATCGATTTACCTGGTAAATTTTCTTTCGTGATCGAGAAAATGTGCACGGATTTCGAGGTACCGATCAAGATGTGATTTTGGGTAACTTTCATCGGGTTGGGTCGTCATTGGTCACCGGGTGGTCTTGTACTTCCGAATTAGCAAAAACCCATTGAATGAAAGCTGCTCGGAAACCTTGATTTACACGGCAAAATTTCTTTCATGATCGAGAAAATGTGCACGGATTTCGAGTTACCGAGCAAAATGCGATTTTGGCTAACTTTCACCGCGTTGTGTCATCTTTGGTCACCGGGCGATCCTGTACTTCCGAATTACCGAAAACCCATTGAACGAAAGTTGCTCGAAATCATTGATTTACCTGGTAAGTTTTCCTTCGTGATCCATAAAATGTGCACGGATTTCGAGTTACCGAGCAAGATGTGATTTTGGCTAACTTTCATCGGGTTGGGTCATCTTTGGTCAACGGGTGGTCTTGTACTTCCGATTTAGCAAAAACCCATTGAATGAAAGTTGTTCGAAATCATTGATTTGCCTAGAAAAATTTCTTTTCGTGGTCGAGGAAATGTGCGTGGATTTCGAGTTGTCGAGCAAAATTTGATTTTGGCCAGGTTTCATGGGGTTGGGTCATCTGATCACCGGTTAATCTTGACCGTATCTAGTCTTGGCCGAGTCGAAAAATCCCAGACGCTATAATTCTCTATAACTCGCCAAAATGAAGTCGGTTTGGCACGAATTGGACAAGGATAAAGGACCTTACAATAATAAAACCCGGTGACCGGGCCGTAATTCACCAACAACGGTGACGCAACCTCCGATAAAAACACATAACAACCTAAGCCGATGACTTGCGCTTACTAGGGCCACCAATTATACTTTGTTTTCTCATAAGACGTCAAAAATGTCCAAAGAGCAACATATACTCATTTAATATGGGCCTGCATCGTGTATAGTGACTTCGACGGTGTTTGGTTGTATTCGAACCCCAATGCATGGGTGCTTTTCTAAGGAGTTCATTTTGTTGCATTTTCTTATGCTTGTTTCGGTTTCGTAAATGAAAGAATTTCTCCGTACAAGATACAAACTGCACTATTGGATCTGTAATTTACAACTACTATCGACATACCCTCAAATGCATCAATAATAAGGGATTTAGAATGCACCTTAGCCAACTAACATATAGATCGGGGTCGTTAATGGGTCATGGCGTTCTTCGTTTGATCCTTTGGCTTGCATGTATCGTTTTGTAGGATGAGGTCTTGCTTCCTCGGCCCTTTATCAAGGCAACGTGGCTCGTTTTAAGCTCATCGTTCAAGGAATCAATGCAACACGGCCAGTTTTTCAGGTCGCCATTCGATAAACAAAGACAACGTTTTCAAAATATCAAAAGGCCACATGGCTTGCTTTTAGGTCCTCGTATGGCTTGCTTTCGGGTCGTCTTTCGAGAAAACGAGGCAACATGTTCTAGAAATCAAAGAATCGTTCGAGAAATAAAAAGGCTACGGGGGTAGTTTTCAGGTCGTAGTTTGATAATTCAAGGCAACATGTTCGAGTAATCAAGGCAACAAGGCTTGTTTTCAGGCCGTCGTTCAATAAAAAATCCAAGCGTTCAGGTCGTCGTTCGAGAAACACGGACAACATGTTGTAGAAATCAAAGGCGTTCCATAAATCAAGGCAACGGTGCTGGTTTTCAGTTAGTCGGTCGAAAAACCAAGGAAACATGTTTGAGGTTTCAAGGCAACAAGGCTAGTTTTCTTGTCTTCGTTCCGTAAATCAAGGAATCGGGGATAGTTTTAAGGTTGTTGTTTAAGAAAATCAAGACAACATGTTTTAAAAGTCATGGCAACGAGGGAAGATTTTAGGACACCGTTCGTCAGATCAAGGCAACACGCCAGCTTTCAGCCGTCGTCCGAAAAAGGCCGCCAACATTTTACTTAAACCGAAGCATCGTTCGTGAAATCAAGGCAACGGGGCAAATTTTAAGTCCTTCATTCGAAAAACCAAGCCATCGGGTTCGAGATATCAAGGCAACATGGCTTGCTTTTCAGGTCTTCGTTCGAAAAATCAAGGCAATGGGCATTGCTCTCCGCTCGTCATTCGAGATACCAAGACATCATGTTCTAGAAACCAAGGCCACAAGGCTAGTTTTCAGGTCATCATTCTAAAAATCAAGGCAACAACAATAAAGGCAACAGGCCTAGTTTCAAGGTCATCGTTCAATATATCTAAGCAACAAGTTCGAATAATCAAGGCAACAAGGCTAGTTTTCACGTCGTCGTTCGAGCAAACAAGGCAACATGTTGGGGTGGGCTTCGTTCACGGTTCATTGGGCTTGCCTTGTCGGTGCTCGATGGTGGCTTCGTCGCCATGGTCCCCCTATATATACATCAAGGCAATGGGGATAGCAATCAGGCTTCCGTTTGAGATATCAAGACAACATGTCCTAGAATTCAAGGCCGCAAGGCTAGTTTTCAGGTCATCGTTCTAAAAATCAAGCCAACATGTTCAAGAAATCAAGGCAACAGACACTGGTTTCCCCGAGGATGCATATTTTTTAGTATGCGCACGACGTCGGGGGAAATCAAGGCACCGTGGCTAGTTTTCCGGTCATCGTTCAAGAAATCAAGGCAGCGAGGCTAGTTTTGAGGTCATCATGGCATGTTTTCAAGGCAACGTGTTCGAGTATTCAGGGCAACGATGCAAGTTTCCAGGTCGTCGTTAGAGATAACAAGGCAACGTGTTCCAGCAATCAAGGTAACGAGGCTAGTTTCCAGGTCGTCGTTCAAGAAATAAAGGGAACGGGGCTAGTTTTCAGGACATCGTTCGACATATCAAGGCAACGTGTTGGACAAATCAAGGCAACATGGAACTAGTTAACAAGGCAACGTGTTGGGGGAGGCATCTTTCAAGGCCATCGTTCGACAAATCTAGGCAGCAGGGCTTGTCACCAGGTCATCGTTCGAAAAATTAATGCAACAAGTTCGAGTAATCAATATATACCTCAAGGCAATGTGGATAGCTCCCCAGTTCTCCAAGAGGCTAGTCTTCAGGTCATCGTTTAAAAAATCAAGGCAACAAGCTCAAGGCAATAGGGCTAGTTTCAAGGTCGTCGTTCAAAAAATCTAGGGAACAATGCTAGTCATCAGGTCATCGTTCGACAAAATTAAGGCACACGAATAATGTATGTTTCAATAAAAAAAATTTGCTTTTGGTCCGTAATTACCCGGGGACCGCAGCTTCGACACTTGTACACACACACTACCGAACTTTAACTTTCGAATTGGCAAAAACCCATTCAATGAAAGTTGCTCGAAATCATCGATTTACCTGGTAAATTTTCTTTCGTGATCGAGAAAATGTGCACGGATTTCGAGGTACCGATCAAGATGTGATTTTGGGTAACTTTCATCGGGTTGGGTCGTCATTGGTCACCGGGTGGTCTTGTACTTCCGAATTAGCAAAAACCCATTGAATGAAAGCTGCTCGGAAACCTTGATTTACACGGCAAAATTTCTTTCATGATCGAGAAAATGTGCACGGATTTCGAGTTACCGAGCAAAATGCGATTTTGGCTAACTTTCACCGCGTTGTGTCATCTTTGGTCACCGGGCGATCCTGTACTTCCGAATTACCGAAAACCCATTGAACGAAAGTTGCTTGAAATCATTGATTTACCTGGTAAGTTTTCCTTCGTGATCCATAAAATGTGCACGGATTTCGAGTTACCGAGCAAGATGTGATTTTGGCTAACTTTCATCGGGTTGGGTCATCTTTGGTCACCGGGTGGTCTTGTACTTCCGATTTAGCAAAAACCCATTGAATGAAAGTTGTTCGAAATCATTGATTTGCCTAGAAAAATTTCTTTTCGTGGTCGAGGAAATGTGCGTGGATTTCGAGTTGTCGAGCAAAATTTGATTTTGGCCAGGTTTCATGGGGTTGGGTCATCTGATCACCGGTTAATCTTGACCGTATCTAGTCTTGGCCGAGTCGAAAAATCCCAGACGCTATAATTCTCTATAACTCGCCAAAATGAAGTCGGTTTGGCACGAATTGGACAAGGATAAAGGACCTTACAATAATAAAACCCGGTGACCGGGCCGTAATTCACCAACAACGGTGACGCAACCTCCGATAAAAACACATAACAACCTAAGCCGATGACTTGCGCTTACTAGGGCCACCAATTATACTTTGTTTTCTCATAAGACGTCAAAAATGTCCAAAGAGCAACATATACTCATTTAATATGGGCATGCATCGTGTATAGTGACTTCGACGGTGTTTGGTTGTATTCGAACCCCAATGCATGGGTGCTTTTCTAAGGAGTTCATTTTGTTGCATTTTCTTATGCTTGTTTCGGTTTCGTAAATGAAAGAATTTCTCCGTACAAGATACAAACTGCACTATTGGATCTGTAATTTACAACTACTATCGACATACCCTCAAATGCATCAATAATAAGGGATTTAGAATGCACCTTAGCCAACTAACATATAGATCGGGGTCGTTAATGGGTCATGGCGTTCTTCGTTTGATCCTTTGGCTTGCATGTATCGTTTTGTAGGATGAGGTCTTGCTTCCTCGGCCCTTTATCAAGGCAACGTGGCTCGTTTTAAGCTCATCGTTCAAGGAATCAATGCAACACGGCCAGTTTTTCAGGTCGCCATTCGATAAACAAAGACAACGTTTTCAAAATATCAAAAGGCCACATGGCTTGCTTTTAGGTCCTCGTATGGCTTGCTTTCGGGTCGTCTTTCGAGAAAACGAGGCAACATGTTCTAGAAATCAAAGAATCGTTCGAGAAATAAAAAGGCTACGGGGGTAGTTTTCAGGTCGTAGTTTGATAATTCAAGGCAACATGTTCGAGTAATCAAGGCAACAAGGCTTGTTTTCAGGCCGTCGTTCAATAAAAAATCCAAGCGTTCAGGTCGTCGTTCGAGAAACACGGACAACATGTTGTAGAAATCAAAGGCGTTCCATAAATCAAGGCAACGGTGCTGGTTTTCAGTTAGTCGGTCGAAAAACCAAGGAAACATGTTTGAGGTTTCAAGGCAACAAGGCTAGTTTTCTTGTCTTCGTTCCGTAAATCAAGGAATCGGGGATAGTTTTAAGGTTGTTGTTTAAGAAAATCAAGACAACATGTTTTAAAAGTCATGGCAACGAGGGAAGATTTTAGGACACCGTTCGTCAGATCAAGGCAACACGCCAGCTTTCAGCCGTCGTCCGAAAAAGGCCGCCAACATTTTACTTAAACCGAAGCATCGTTCGTGAAATCAAGGCAACGGGGCAAATTTTAAGTCCTTCATTCGAAAAACCAAGCCATCGGGTTCGAGATATCAAGGCAACATGGCTTGCTTTTCAGGTCTTCGTTCGAAAAATCAAGGCAATGGGCATTGCTCTCCGCTCGTCATTCGAGATACCAAGACATCATGTTCTAGAAACCAAGGCCACAAGGCTAGTTTTCAGGTCATCATTCTAAAAATCAAGGCAACAACAATAAAGGCAACAGGCCTAGTTTCAAGGTCATCGTTCAATATATCTAAGCAACAAGTTCGAATAATCAAGGCAACAAGGCTAGTTTTCACGTCGTCGTTCGAGCAAACAAGGCAACATGTTGGGGTGGGCTTCGTTCACGGTTCATTGGGCTTGCCTTGTCGGTGCTCGATGGTGGCTTCGTCGCCATGGTCCCCCTATATATACATCAAGGCAATGGGGATAGCAATCAGGCTTCCGTTTGAGATATCAAGACAACATGTCCTAGAATTCAAGGCCGCAAGGCTAGTTTTCAGGTCATCGTTCTAAAAATCAAGCCAACATGTTCAAGAAATCAAGGCAACAGACACTGGTTTCCCCGAGGATGCATATTTTTTAGTATGCGCACGACGTCGGGGGAAATCAAGGCACCGTGGCTAGTTTTCCGGTCATCGTTCAAGAAATCAAGGCAGCGAGGCTAGTTTTGAGGTCATCATGGCATGTTTTCAAGGCAACGTGTTCGAGTATTCAGGGCAACGATGCAAGTTTCCAGGTCGTCGTTAGAGATAACAAGGCAACGTGTTCCAGCAATCAAGGTAACGAGGCTAGTTTCCAGGTCGTCGTTCAAGAAATAAAGGGAACGGGGCTAGTTTTCAGGACATCGTTCGACATATCAAGGCAACGTGTTGGACAAATCAAGGCAACATGGAACTAGTTAACAAGGCAACGTGTTGGGGGAGGCATCTTTCAAGGCCATCGTTCGACAAATCTAGGCAGCAGGGCTTGTCACCAGGTCATCGTTCGAAAAATTAATGCAACAAGTTCGAGTAATCAATATATACCTCAAGGCAATGTGGATAGCTCCCCAGTTCTCCAAGAGGCTAGTCTTCAGGTCATCGTTTAAAAAATCAAGGCAACAAGCTCAAGGCAATAGGGCTAGTTTCAAGGTCGTCGTTCAAAAAATCTAGGGAACAATGCTAGTCATCAGGTCATCGTTCGACAAAATTAAGGCACACGAATAATGTATGTTTCAATAAAAAAAATTTGCTTTTGGTCCGTAATTACCCGGGGACCGCAGCTTCGACACTTGTACACACACACTACCGAACTTTAACTTTCGAATTGGCAAAAACCCATTCAATGAAAGTTGCTCGAAATCATCGATTTACCTGGTAAATTTTCTTTCGTGATCGAGAAAATGTGCACGGATTTCGAGGTACCGATCAAGATGTGATTTTGGGTAACTTTCATCGGGTTGGGTCGTCATTGGTCACCGGGTGGTCTTGTACTTCCGAATTAGCAAAAACCCATTGAATGAAAGCTGCTCGGAAACCTTGATTTACACGGCAAAATTTCTTTCATGATCGAGAAAATGTGCACGGATTTCGAGTTACCGAGCAAAATGCGATTTTGGCTAACTTTCACCGCGTTGTGTCATCTTTGGTCACCGGGCGATCCTGTACTTCCGAATTACCGAAAACCCATTGAACGAAAGTTGCTTGAAATCATTGATTTACCTGGTAAGTTTTCCTTCGTGATCCATAAAATGTGCACGGATTTCGAGTTACCGAGCAAGATGTGATTTTGGCTAACTTTCATCGGGTTGGGTCATCTTTGGTCACCGGGTGGTCTTGTACTTCCGATTTAGCAAAAACCCATTGAATGAAAGTTGTTCGAAATCATTGATTTGCCTAGAAAAATTTCTTTTCGTGGTCGAGGAAATGTGCGTGGATTTCGAGTTGTCGAGCAAAATTTGATTTTGGCCAGGTTTCATGGGGTTGGGTCATCTGATCACCGGTTAATCTTGACCGTATCTAGTCTTGGCCGAGTCGAAAAATCCCAGACGCTATAATTCTCTATAACTCGCCAAAATGAAGTCGGTTTGGCACGAATTGGACAAGGATAAAGGACCTTACAATAATAAAACCCGGTGACCGGGCCGTAATTCACCAACAACGGTGACGCAACCTCCGATAAAAACACATAACAACCTAAGCCGATGACTTGCGCTTACTAGGGCCACCAATTATACTTTGTTTTCTCATAAGACGTCAAAAATGTCCAAAGAGCAACATATACTCATTTAATATGGGCATGCATCGTGTATAGTGACTTCGACGGTGTTTGGTTGTATTCGAACCCCAATGCATGGGTGCTTTTCTAAGGAGTTCATTTTGTTGCATTTTCTTATGCTTGTTTCGGTTTCGTAAATGAAAGAATTTCTCCGTACAAGATACAAACTGCACTATTGGATCTGTAATTTACAACTACTATCGACATACCCTCAAATGCATCAATAATAAGGGATTTAGAATGCACCTTAGCCAACTAACATATAGATCGGGGTCGTTAATGGGTCATGGCGTTCTTCGTTTGATCCTTTGGCTTGCATGTATCGTTTTGTAGGATGAGGTCTTGCTTCCTCGGCCCTTTATCAAGGCAACGTGGCTCGTTTTAAGCTCATCGTTCAAGGAATCAATGCAACACGGCCAGTTTTTCAGGTCGCCATTCGATAAACAAAGACAACGTTTTCAAAATATCAAAAGGCCACATGGCTTGCTTTTAGGTCCTTGTATGGCTTGCTTTCGGGTCGTCTTTCGAGAAAACGAGGCAACATGTTCTAGAAATCAAAGAATCGTTCGAGAAATAAAAAGGCTACGGGGGTAGTTTTCAGGTCGTAGTTTGATAATTCAAGGCAACATGTTCGAGTAATCAAGGCAACAAGGCTTGTTTTCAGGCCGTCGTTCAATAAAAAATCCAAGCGTTCAGGTCGTCCTTCGAGAAACACGGACAACATGTTGTAGAAATCAAAGGCGTTCCATAAATCAAGGCAACGGTGCTGGTTTTCAGTTAGTCGGTCGAAAAACCAAGGAAACATGTTTGAGGTTTCAAGGCAACAAGGCTAGTTTTCTTGTCTTCGTTCCGTAAATCAAGGAATCGGGGATAGTTTTAAGGTTGTTGTTTAAGAAAATCAAGACAACATGTTTTAAAAGTCATGGCAACGAGGGAAGATTTTAGGACACCGTTCGTCAGATCAAGGCAACACGCCAGCTTTCAGCCGTCGTCCGAAAAAGGCCGCCAACATTTTACTTAAACCGAAGCATCGTTCGTGAAATCAAGGCAACGGGGCAAATTTTAAGTCCTTCATTCGAAAAACCAAGCCATCGGGTTCGAGATATCAAGGCAACATGGCTTGCTTTTCAGGTCTTCGTTCGAAAAATCAAGGCAATGGGCATTGCTCTCCGCTCGTCATTCGAGATACCAAGACATCATGTTCTAGAAACCAAGGCCACAAGGCTAGTTTTCAGGTCATCATTCTAAAAATCAAGGCAACAACAATAAAGGCAACAGGCCTAGTTTCAAGGTCATCGTTCAATATATCTAAGCAACAAGTTCGAATAATCAAGGCAACAAGGCTAGTTTTCACGTCGTCGTTCGAGCAAACAAGGCAACATGTTGGGGTGGGCTTCGTTCACGGTTCATTGGGCTTGCCTTGTCGGTGCTCGATGGTGGCTTCGTCGCCATGGTCCCCCTATATATACATCAAGGCAATGGGGATAGCAATCAGGCTTCCGTTTGAGATATCAAGACAACATGTCCTAGAATTCAAGGCCGCAAGGCTAGTTTTCAGGTCATCGTTCTAAAAATCAAGCCAACATGTTCAAGAAATCAAGGCAACAGACACTGGTTTCCCCGAGGATGCATATTTTTTAGTATGCGCACGACGTCGGGGGAAATCAAGGCACCGTGGCTAGTTTTCCGGTCATCGTTCAAGAAATCAAGGCAGCGAGGCTAGTTTTGAGGTCATCATGGCATGTTTTCAAGGCAACGTGTTCGAGTATTCAGGGCAACGATGCAAGTTTCCAGGTCGTCGTTAGAGATAACAAGGCAACGTGTTCCAGCAATCAAGGTAACGAGGCTAGTTTCCAGGTCGTCGTTCAAGAAATAAAGGGAACGGGGCTAGTTTTCAGGACATCGTTCGACATATCAAGGCAACGTGTTGGACAAATCAAGGCAACATGGAACTAGTTAACAAGGCAACGTGTTGGGGGAGGCATCTTTCAAGGCCATCGTTCGACAAATCTAGGCAGCAGGGCTTGTCACCAGGTCATCGTTCGAAAAATTAATGCAACAAGTTCGAGTAATCAATATATACCTCAAGGCAATGTGGATAGCTCCCCAGTTCTCCAAGAGGCTAGTCTTCAGGTCATCGTTTAAAAAATCAAGGCAACAAGCTCAAGGCAATAGGGCTAGTTTCAAGGTCGTCGTTCAAAAAATCTAGGGAACAATGCTAGTCATCAGGTCATCGTTCGACAAAATTAAGGCACACGAATAATGTATGTTTCAATAAAAAAAATTTGCTTTTGGTCCGTAATTACCCGGGGACCGCAGCTTCGACACTTGTACACACACACTACCGAACTTTAACTTTCGAATTGGCAAAAACCCATTCAATGAAAGTTGCTCGAAATCATCGATTTACCTGGTAAATTTTCTTTCGTGATCGAGAAAATGTGCACGGATTTCGAGGTACCGATCAAGATGTGATTTTGGGTAACTTTCATCGGGTTGGGTCGTCATTGGTCACCGGGTGGTCTTGTACTTCCGAATTAGCAAAAACCCATTGAATGAAAGCTGCTCGGAAACCTTGATTTACACGGCAAAATTTCTTTCATGATCGAGAAAATGTGCACGGATTTCGAGTTACCGAGCAAAATGCGATTTTGGCTAACTTTCACCGCGTTGTGTCATCTTTGGTCACCGGGCGATCCTGTACTTCCGAATTACCGAAAACCCATTGAACGAAAGTTGCTCGAAATCATTGATTTACCTGGTAAGTTTTCCTTCGTGATCCATAAAATGTGCACGGATTTCGAGTTACCGAGCAAGATGTGATTTTGGCTAACTTTCATCGGGTTGGGTCATCTTTGGTCAACGGGTGGTCTTGTACTTCCGATTTAGCAAAAACCCATTGAATGAAAGTTGTTCGAAATCATTGATTTGCCTAGAAAAATTTCTTTTCGTGGTCGAGGAAATGTGCGTGGATTTCGAGTTGTCGAGCAAAATTTGATTTTGGCCAGGTTTCATGGGGTTGGGTCATCTGATCACCGGTTAATCTTGACCGTATCTAGTCTTGGCCGAGTCGAAAAATCCCAGACGCTATAATTCTCTATAACTCGCCAAAATGAAGTCGGTTTGGCACGAATTGGACAAGGATAAAGGACCTTACAATAATAAAACCCGGTGACCGGGCCGTAATTCACCAACAACGGTGACGCAACCTCCGATAAAAACACATAACAACCTAAGCCGATGACTTGCGCTTACTAGGGCCACCAATTATACTTTGTTTTCTCATAAGACGTCAAAAATGTCCAAAGAGCAACATATACTCATTTAATATGGGCCTGCATCGTGTATAGTGACTTCGACGGTGTTTGGTTGTATTCGAACCCCAATGCATGGGTGCTTTTCTAAGGAGTTCATTTTGTTGCATTTTCTTATGCTTGTTTCGGTTTCGTAAATGAAAGAATTTCTCCGTACAAGATACAAACTGCACTATTGGATCTGTAATTTACAACTACTATCGACATACCCTCAAATGCATCAATAATAAGGGATTTAGAATGCACCTTAGCCAACTAACATATAGATCGGGGTCGTTAATGGGTCATGGCGTTCTTCGTTTGATCCTTTGGCTTGCATGTATCGTTTTGTAGGATGAGGTCTTGCTTCCTCGGCCCTTTATCAAGGCAACGTGGCTCGTTTTAAGCTCATCGTTCAAGGAATCAATGCAACACGGCCAGTTTTTCAGGTCGCCATTCGATAAACAAAGACAACGTTTTCAAAATATCAAAAGGCCACATGGCTTGCTTTTAGGTCCTCGTATGGCTTGCTTTCGGGTCGTCTTTCGAGAAAACGAGGCAACATGTTCTAGAAATCAAAGAATCGTTCGAGAAATAAAAAGGCTACGGGGGTAGTTTTCAGGTCGTAGTTTGATAATTCAAGGCAACATGTTCGAGTAATCAAGGCAACAAGGCTTGTTTTCAGGCCGTCGTTCAATAAAAAATCCAAGCGTTCAGGTCGTCGTTCGAGAAACACGGACAACATGTTGTAGAAATCAAAGGCGTTCCATAAATCAAGGCAACGGTGCTGGTTTTCAGTTAGTCGGTCGAAAAACCAAGGAAACATGTTTGAGGTTTCAAGGCAACAAGGCTAGTTTTCTTGTCTTCGTTCCGTAAATCAAGGAATCGGGGATAGTTTTAAGGTTGTTGTTTAAGAAAATCAAGACAACATGTTTTAAAAGTCATGGCAACGAGGGAAGATTTTAGGACACCGTTCGTCAGATCAAGGCAACACGCCAGCTTTCAGCCGTCGTCCGAAAAAGGCCGCCAACATTTTACTTAAACCGAAGCATCGTTCGTGAAATCAAGGCAACGGGGCAAATTTTAAGTCCTTCATTCGAAAAACCAAGCCATCGGGTTCGAGATATCAAGGCAACATGGCTTGCTTTTCAGGTCTTCGTTCGAAAAATCAAGGCAATGGGCATTGCTCTCCGCTCGTCATTCGAGATACCAAGACATCATGTTCTAGAAACCAAGGCCACAAGGCTAGTTTTCAGGTCATCATTCTAAAAATCAAGGCAACAACAATAAAGGCAACAGGCCTAGTTTCAAGGTCATCGTTCAATATATCTAAGCAACAAGTTCGAATAATCAAGGCAACAAGGCTAGTTTTCACGTCGTCGTTCGAGCAAACAAGGCAACATATTGGGGTGGGCTTCGTTCACGGTTCATTGGGCTTGCCTTGTCGGTGCTCGATGGTGGCTTCGTCGCCATGGTCCCCCTATATATACATCAAGGCAATGGGGATAGCAATCAGGCTTCCGTTTGAGATATCAAGACAACATGTCCTAGAATTCAAGGCCGCAAGGCTAGTTTTCAGGTCATCGTTCTAAAAATCAAGCCAACATGTTCAAGAAATCAAGGCAACAGACACTGGTTTCCCCGAGGATGCATATTTTTTAGTATGCGCACGACGTCGGGGGAAATCAAGGCACCGTGGCTAGTTTTCCGGTCATCGTTCAAGAAATCAAGGCAGCGAGGCTAGTTTTGAGGTCATCATGGCATGTTTTCAAGGCAACGTGTTCGAGTATTCAGGGCAACGATGCAAGTTTCCAGGTCGTCGTTAGAGATAACAAGGCATCGTGTTCCAGCAATCAAGGTAACGAGGCTAGTTTCCAGGTCGTCGTTCAAGAAATAAAGGGAACGGGGCTAGTTTTCAGGACATCGTTCGACATATCAAGGCAACGTGTTGGACAAATCAAGGCAACATGGAACTAGTTAACAAGGCAACGTGTTGGGGGAGGCATCTTTCAAGGCCATCGTTCGACAAATCTAGGCAGCAGGGCTTGTCACCAGGTCATCGTTCGAAAAATTAATGCAACAAGTTCGAGTAATCAATATATACCTCAAGGCAATGTGGATAGCTCCCCAGTTCTCCAAGAGGCTAGTCTTCAGGTCATCGTTTAAAAAATCAAGGCAACAAGCTCAAGGCAATAGGGCTAGTTTCAAGGTCGTCGTTCAAAAAATCTAGGGAACAATGCTAGTCATCAGGTCATCGTTCGACAAAATTAAGGCACACGAATAATGTATGTTTCAATAAAAAAAATTTGCTTTTGGTCCGTAATTACCCGGGGACCGCAGCTTCGACACTTGTACACACACACTACCGAACTTTAACTTTCGAATTGGCAAAAACCCATTCAATGAAAGTTGCTCGAAATCATCGATTTACCTGGTAAATTTTCTTTCGTGATCGAGAAAATGTGCACGGATTTCGAGGTACCGATCAAGATGTGATTTTGGCTAACTTTCATCGGGTTAGGTCGTCATTGGTCACCGGGTGGTCTTGTACTTCCGAATTAGCAAAAACCCATTGAATGAAAGCTGCTCGGAAACCTTGATTTACACGGCAAAATTTCTTTCATGATCGAGAAAATGTGCACGGATTTCGAGTTACCGAGCAAAATGCGATTTTGGCTAACTTTCACCGCGTTGTGTCATCTTTGGTCACCGGGCGATCCTGTACTTCCGAATTACCGAAAACCCATTGAACGAAAGTTGCTTGAAATCATTGATTTACCTGGTAAGTTTTCCTTCGTGATCCATAAAATGTGCACGGATTTCGAGTTACCGAGCAAGATGTGATTTTGGCTAACTTTCATCGGGTTGGGTCATCTTTGGTCACCGGGTGGTCTTGTACTTCCGATTTAGCAAAAACCCATTGAATGAAAGTTGTTCGAAATCATTGATTTGCCTAGAAAAATTTCTTTTCGTGGTCGAGGAAATGTGCGTGGATTTCGAGTTGTCGAGCAAAATTTGATTTTGGCCAGGTTTCATGGGGTTGGGTCATCTGATCACCGGTTAATCTTGACCGTATCTAGTCTTGGCCGAGTCGAAAAATCCCAGACGCTATAATTCTCTATAACTCGCCAAAATGAAGTCGGTTTGGCACGAATTGGACAAGGATAAAGGACCTTACAATAATAAAACCCGGTGACCGGGCCGTAATTCACCAACAACGGTGACGCAACCTCCGATAAAAACACATAACAACCTAAGCCGATGACTTGCGCTTACTAGGGCCACCAATTATACTTTGTTTTCTCATAAGACGTCAAAAATGTCCAAAGAGCAACATATACTCATTTAATATGGGCATGCATCGTGTATAGTGACTTCGACGGTGTTTGGTTGTATTCGAACCCCAATGCATGGGTGCTTTTCTAAGGAGTTCATTTTGTTGCATTTTCTTATGCTTGTTTCGGTTTCGTAAATGAAAGAATTTCTCCGTACAAGATACAAACTGCACTATTGGATCTGTAATTTACAACTACTATCGACATACCCTCAAATGCATCAATAATAAGGGATTTAGAATGCACCTTAGCCAACTAACATATAGATCGGGGTCGTTAATGGGTCATGGCGTTCTTCGTTTGATCCTTTGGCTTGCATGTATCGTTTTGTAGGATGAGGTCTTGCTTCCTCGGCCCTTTATCAAGGCAACGTGGCTCGTTTTAAGCTCATCGTTCAAGGAATCAATGCAACACGGCCAGTTTTTCAGGTCGCCATTCGATAAACAAAGACAACGTTTTCAAAATATCAAAAGGCCACATGGCTTGCTTTTAGGTCCTCGTATGGCTTGCTTTCGGGTCGTCTTTCGAGAAAACGAGGCAACATGTTCTAGAAATCAAAGAATCGTTCGAGAAATAAAAAGGCTACGGGGGTAGTTTTCAGGTCGTAGTTTGATAATTCAAGGCAACATGTTCGAGTAATCAAGGCAACAAGGCTTGTTTTCAGGCCGTCGTTCAATAAAAAATCCAAGCGTTCAGGTCGTCCTTCGAGAAACACGGACAACATGTTGTAGAAATCAAAGGCGTTCCATAAATCAAGGCAACGGTGCTGGTTTTCAGTTAGTCGGTCGAAAAACCAAGGAAACATGTTTGAGGTTTCAAGGCAACAAGGCTAGTTTTCTTGTCTTCGTTCCGTAAATCAAGGAATCGGGGATAGTTTTAAGGTTGTTGTTTAAGAAAATCAAGACAACATGTTTTAAAAGTCATGGCAACGAGGGAAGATTTTAGGACACCGTTCGTCAGATCAAGGCAACACGCCAGCTTTCAGCCGTCGTCCGAAAAAGGCCGCCAACATTTTACTTAAACCGAAGCATCGTTTGTGAAATCAAGGCAACGGGGCAAATTTTAAGTCCTTCATTCGAAAAACCAAGCCATCGGGTTCGAGATATCAAGGCAACATGGCTTGCTTTTCAGGTCTTCGTTCGAAAAATCAAGGCAATGGGCATTGCTCTCCGCTCGTCATTCGAGATACCAAGACATCATGTTCTAGAAACCAAGGCCACAAGGCTAGTTTTCAGGTCATCATTCTAAAAATCAAGGCAACAACAATAAAGGCAACAGGCCTAGTTTCAAGGTCATCGTTCAATATATCTAAGCAACAAGTTCGAATAATCAAGGCAACAAGGCTAGTTTTCACGTCGTCGTTCGAGCAAACAAGGCAACATGTTGGGGTGGGCTTCGTTCACGGTTCATTGGGCTTGCCTTGTCGGTGCTCGATGGTGGCTTCGTCGCCATGGTCCCCCTATATATACATCAAGGCAATGGGGATAGCAATCAGGCTTCCGTTTGAGATATCAAGACAACATGTCCTAGAATTCAAGGCCGCAAGGCTAGTTTTTAGGTCATCGTTCTAAAAATCAAGCCAACATGTTCAAGAAATCAAGGCAACAGACACTGGTTTCCCCGAGGATGCATATTTTTTAGTATGCGCACGACGTCGGGGGAAATCAAGGCACCGTGGCTAGTTTTCCGGTCATCGTTCAAGAAATCAAGGCAGCGAGGCTAGTTTTGAGGTCATCATGGCATGTTTTCAAGGCAACGTGTTCGAGTATTCAGGGCAACGATGCAAGTTTCCAGGTCGTCGTTAGAGATAACAAGGCAACGTGTTCCAGCAATCAAGGTAACGAGGCTAGTTTCCAGGTCGTCGTTCAAGAAATAAAGGGAACGGGGCTAGTTTTCAGGACATCGTTCGACATATCAAGGCAACGTGTTGGACAAATCAAGGCAACATGGAACTAGTTAACAAGGCAACGTGTTGGGGGAGGCATCTTTCAAGGCCATCGTTCGACAAATCTAGGCAGCAGGGCTTGTCACCAGGTCATCGTTCGAAAAATTAATGCAACAAGTTCGAGTAATCAATATATACCTCAAGGCAATGTGGATAGCTCCCCAGTTCTCCAAGAGGCTAGTCTTCAGGTCATCGTTTAAAAAATCAAGGCAACAAGCTCAAGGCAATAGGGCTAGTTTCAAGGTCGTCGTTCAAAAAATCTAGGGAACAATGCTAGTCATCAGGTCATCGTTCGACAAAATTAAGGCACACGAATAATGTATGTTTCAATAAAAAAAATTTGCTTTTGGTCCGTAATTACCCGGGGACCGCAGCTTCGACACTTGTACACACACACTACCGAACTTTAACTTTCGAATTGGCAAAAACCCATTCAATGAAAGTTGCTCGAAATCATCGATTTACCTGGTAAATTTTCTTTCGTGATCGAGAAAATGTGCACGGATTTCGAGGTACCGATCAAGATGTGATTTTGGGTAACTTTCATCGGGTTGGGTCGTCATTGGTCACCGGGTGGTCTTGTACTTCCGAATTAGCAAAAACCCATTGAATGAAAGCTGCTCGGAAACCTTGATTTACACGGCAAAATTTCTTTCATGATCGAGAAAATGTGCACGGATTTCGAGTTACCGAGCAAAATGCGATTTTGGCTAACTTTCACCGCGTTGTGTCATCTTTGGTCACCGGGCGATCCTGTACTTCCGAATTACCGAAAACCCATTGAACGAAAGTTGCTCGAAATCATTGATTTACCTGGTAAGTTTTCCTTCGTGATCCATAAAATGTGCACGGATTTCGAGTTACCGAGCAAGATGTGATTTTGGCTAACTTTCATCGGGTTGGGTCATCTTTGGTCAACGGGTGGTCTTGTACTTCCGATTTAGCAAAAACCCATTGAATGAAAGTTGTTCGAAATCATTGATTTGCCTAGAAAAATTTCTTTTCGTGGTCGAGGAAATGTGCGTGGATTTCGAGTTGTCGAGCAAAATTTGATTTTGGCCAGGTTTCATGGGGTTGGGTCATCTGATCACCGGTTAATCTTGACCGTATCTAGTCTTGGCCGAGTCGAAAAATCCCAGACGCTATAATTCTCTATAACTCGCCAAAATGAAGTCGGTTTGGCACGAATTGGACAAGGATAAAGGACCTTACAATAATAAAACCCGGTGACCGGGCCGTAATTCACCAACAACGGTGACGCAACCTCCGATAAAAACACATAACAACCTAAGCCGATGACTTGCGCTTACTAGGGCCACCAATTATACTTTGTTTTCTCATAAGACGTCAAAAATGTCCAAAGAGCAACATATACTCATTTAATATGGGCATGCATCGTGTATAGTGACTTCGACGGTGTTTGGTTGTATTCGAACCCCAATGCATGGGTGCTTTTCTAAGGAGTTCATTTTGTTGCATTTTCTTATGCTTGTTTCGGTTTCGTAAATGAAAGAATTTCTCCGTACAAGATACAAACTGCACTATTGGATCTGTAATTTACAACTACTATCGACATACCCTCAAATGCATCAATAATAAGGGATTTAGAATGCACCTTAGCCAACTAACATATAGATCGGGGTCGTTAATGGGTCATGGCGTTCTTCGTTTGATCCTTTGGCTTGCATGTATCGTTTTGTAGGATGAGGTCTTGCTTCCTCGGCCCTTTATCAAGGCAACGTGGCTCGTTTTAAGCTCATCGTTCAAGGAATCAATGCAACACGGCCAGTTTTTCAGGTCGCCATTCGATAAACAAAGACAACGTTTTCAAAATATCAAAAGGCCACATGGCTTGCTTTTAGGTCCTCGTATGGCTTGCTTTCGGGTCGTCTTTCGAGAAAACGAGGCAACATGTTCTAGAAATCAAAGAATCGTTCGAGAAATAAAAAGGCTACGGGGGTAGTTTTCAGGTCGTAGTTTGATAATTCAAGGCAACATGTTCGAGTAATCAAGGCAACAAGGCTTGTTTTCAGGCCGTCGTTCAATAAAAAATCCAAGCGTTCAGGTCGTCGTTCGAGAAACACGGACAACATGTTGTAGAAATCAAAGGCGTTCCATAAATCAAGGCAACGGTGCTGGTTTTCAGTTAGTCGGTCGAAAAACCAAGGAAACATGTTTGAGGTTTCAAGGCAACAAGGCTAGTTTTCTTGTCTTCGTTCCGTAAATCAAGGAATCGGGGATAGTTTTAAGGTTGTTGTTTAAGAAAATCAAGACAACATGTTTTAAAAGTCATGGCAACGAGGGAAGATTTTAGGACACCGTTCGTCAGATCAAGGCAACACGCCAGCTTTCAGCCGTCGTCCGAAAAAGGCCGCCAACATTTTACTTAAACCGAAGCATCGTTCGTGAAATCAAGGCAACGGGGCAAATTTTAAGTCCTTCATTCGAAAAACCAAGCCATCGGGTTCGAGATATCAAGGCAACATGGCTTGCTTTTCAGGTCTTCGTTCGAAAAATCAAGGCAATGGGCATTGCTCTCCGCTCGTCATTCGAGATACCAAGACATCATGTTCTAGAAACCAAGGCCACAAGGCTAGTTTTCAGGTCATCATTCTAAAAATCAAGGCAACAACAATAAAGGCAACAGGCCTAGTTTCAAGGTCATCGTTCAATATATCTAAGCAACAAGTTCGAATAATCAAGGCAACAAGGCTAGTTTTCACGTCGTCGTTCGAGCAAACAAGGCAACATGTTGGGGTGGGCTTCGTTCACGGTTCATTGGGCTTGCCTTGTCGGTGCTCGATGGTGGCTTCGTCGCCATGGTCCCCCTATATATACATCAAGGCAATGGGGATAGCAATCAGGCTTCCGTTTGAGATATCAAGACAACATGTCCTAGAATTCAAGGCCGCAAGGCTAGTTTTCAGGTCATCGTTCTAAAAATCAAGCCAACATGTTCAAGAAATCAAGGCAACAGACACTGGTTTCCCCGAGGATGCATATTTTTTAGTATGCGCACGACGTCGGGGGAAATCAAGGCACCGTGGCTAGTTTTCCGGTCATCGTTCAAGAAATCAAGGCAGCGAGGCTAGTTTTGAGGTCATCATGGCATGTTTTCAAGGCAACGTGTTCGAGTATTCAGGGCAACGATGCAAGTTTCCAGGTCGTCGTTAGAGATAACAAGGCAACGTGTTCCAGCAATCAAGGTAACGAGGCTAGTTTCCAGGTCGTCGTTCAAGAAATAAAGGGAACGGGGCTAGTTTTCAGGACATCGTTCGACATATCAAGGCAACGTGTTGGACAAATCAAGGCAACATGGAACTAGTTAACAAGGCAACGTGTTGGGGGAGGCATCTTTCAAGGCCATCGTTCGACAAATCTAGGCAGCAGGGCTTGTCACCAGGTCATCGTTCGAAAAATTAATGCAACAAGTTCGAGTAATCAATATATACCTCAAGGCAATGTGGATAGCTCCCCAGTTCTCCAAGAGGCTAGTCTTCAGGTCATCGTTTAAAAAATCAAGGCAACAAGCTCAAGGCAATAGGGCTAGTTTCAAGGTCGTCGTTCAAAAAATCTAGGGAACAATGCTAGTCATCAGGTCATCGTTCGACAAAATTAAGGCACACGAATAATGTATGTTTCAATAAAAAAAATTTGCTTTTGGTCCGTAATTACCCGGGGACCGCAGCTTCGACACTTGTACACACACACTACCGAACTTTAACTTTCGAATTGGCAAAAACCCATTCAATGAAAGTTGCTCGAAATCATCGATTTACCTGGTAAATTTTCTTTCGTGATCGAGAAAATGTGCACGGATTTCGAGGTACCGATCAAGATGTGATTTTGGGTAACTTTCATCGGGTTGGGTCGTCATTGGTCACCGGGTGGTCTTGTACTTCCGAATTAGCAAAAACCCATTGAATGAAAGCTGCTCGGAAACCTTGATTTACACGGCAAAATTTCTTTCATGATCGAGAAAATGTGCACGGATTTCGAGTTACCGAGCAAAATGCGATTTTGGCTAACTTTCACCGCGTTGTGTCATCTTTGGTCACCGGGCGATCCTGTACTTCCGAATTACCGAAAACCCATTGAACGAAAGTTGCTTGAAATCATTGATTTACCTGGTAAGTTTTCCTTCGTGATCCATAAAATGTGCACGGATTTCGAGTTACCGAGCAAGATGTGATTTTGGCTAACTTTCATCGGGTTGGGTCATCTTTGGTCACCGGGTGGTCTTGTACTTCCGATTTAGCAAAAACCCATTGAATGAAAGTTGTTCGAAATCATTGATTTGCCTAGAAAAATTTCTTTTCGTGGTCGAGGAAATGTGCGTGGATTTCGAGTTGTCGAGCAAAATTTGATTTTGGCCAGGTTTCATGGGGTTGGGTCATCTGATCACCGGTTAATCTTGACCGTATCTAGTCTTGGCCGAGTCGAAAAATCCCAGACGCTATAATTCTCTATAACTCGCCAAAATGAAGTCGGTTTGGCACGAATTGGACAAGGATAAAGGACCTTACAATAATAAAACCCGGTGACCGGGCCGTAATTCACCAACAACGGTGACGCAACCTCCGATAAAAACACATAACAACCTAAGCCGATGACTTGCGCTTACTAGGGCCACCAATTATACTTTGTTTTCTCATAAGACGTCAAAAATGTCCAAAGAGCAACATATACTCATTTAATATGGGCATGCATCGTGTATAGTGACTTCGACGGTGTTTGGTTGTATTCGAACCCCAATGCATGGGTGCTTTTCTAAGGAGTTCATTTTGTTGCATTTTCTTATGCTTGTTTCGGTTTCGTAAATGAAAGAATTTCTCCGTACAAGATACAAACTGCACTATTGGATCTGTAATTTACAACTACTATCGACATACCCTCAAATGCATCAATAATAAGGGATTTAGAATGCACCTTAGCCAACTAACATATAGATCGGGGTCGTTAATGGGTCATGGCGTTCTTCGTTTGATCCTTTGGCTTGCATGTATCGTTTTGTAGGATGAGGTCTTGCTTCCTCGGCCCTTTATCAAGGCAACGTGGCTCGTTTTAAGCTCATCGTTCAAGGAATCAATGCAACACGGCCAGTTTTTCAGGTCGCCATTCGATAAACAAAGACAACGTTTTCAAAATATCAAAAGGCCACATGGCTTGCTTTTAGGTCCTCGTATGGCTTGCTTTCGGGTCGTCTTTCGAGAAAACGAGGCAACATGTTCTAGAAATCAAAGAATCGTTCGAGAAATAAAAAGGCTACGGGGGTAGTTTTCAGGTCGTAGTTTGATAATTCAAGGCAACATGTTCGAGTAATCAAGGCAACAAGGCTTGTTTTCAGGCCGTCGTTCAATAAAAAATCCAAGCGTTCAGGTCGTCGTTCGAGAAACACGGACAACATGTTGTAGAAATCAAAGGCGTTCCATAAATCAAGGCAACGGTGCTGGTTTTCAGTTAGTCGGTCGAAAAACCAAGGAAACATGTTTGAGGTTTCAAGGCAACAAGGCTAGTTTTCTTGTCTTCGTTCCGTAAATCAAGGAATCGGGGATAGTTTTAAGGTTGTTGTTTAAGAAAATCAAGACAACATGTTTTAAAAGTCATGGCAACGAGGGAAGATTTTAGGACACCGTTCGTCAGATCAAGGCAACACGCCAGCTTTCAGCCGTCGTCCGAAAAAGGCCGCCAACATTTTACTTAAACCGAAGCATCGTTCGTGAAATCAAGGCAACGGGGCAAATTTTAAGTCCTTCATTCGAAAAACCAAGCCATCGGGTTCGAGATATCAAGGCAACATGGCTTGCTTTTCAGGTCTTCGTTCGAAAAATCAAGGCAATGGGCATTGCTCTCCGCTCGTCATTCGAGATACCAAGACATCATGTTCTAGAAACCAAGGCCACAAGGCTAGTTTTGAGGTCATCATTCTAAAAATCAAGGCAACAACAATAAAGGCAACAGGCCTAGTTTCAAGGTCATCGTTCAATATATCTAAGCAACAAGTTCGAATAATCAAGGCAACAAGGCTAGTTTTCACGTCGTCGTTCGAGCAAACAAGGCAACATGTTGGGGTGGGCTTCGTTCACGGTTCATTGGGCTTGCCTTGTCGGTGCTCGATGGTGGCTTCGTCGCCATGGTCCCCCTATATATACATCAAGGCAATGGGGATAGCAATCAGGCTTCCGTTTGAGATATCAAGACAACATGTCCTAGAATTCAAGGCCGCAAGGCTAGTTTTCAGGTCATCGTTCTAAAAATCAAGCCAACATGTTCAAGAAATCAAGGCAACAGACACTGGTTTCCCCGAGGATGCATATTTTTTAGTATGCGCACGACGTCGGGGGAAATCAAGGCACCGTGGCTAGTTTTCCGGTCATCGTTCAAGAAATCAAGGCAGCGAGGCTAGTTTTGAGGTCATCATGGCATGTTTTCAAGGCAACGTGTTCGAGTATTCAGGGCAACGATGCAAGTTTCCAGGTCGTCGTTAGAGATAACAAGGCAACGTGTTCCAGCAATCAAGGTAACGAGGCTAGTTTCCAGGTCGTCGTTCAAGAAATAAAGGGAACGGGGCTAGTTTTCAGGACATCGTTCGACATATCAAGGCAACGTGTTGGACAAATCAAGGCAACATGGAACTAGTTAACAAGGCAACGTGTTGGGGGAGGCATCTTTCAAGGCCATCGTTCGACAAATCTAGGCAGCAGGGCTTGTCACCAGGTCATCGTTCGAAAAATTAATGCAACAAGTTCGAGTAATCAATATATACCTCAAGGCAATGTGGATAGCTCCCCAGTTCTCCAAGAGGCTAGTCTTCAGGTCATCGTTTAAAAAATCAAGGCAACAAGCTCAAGGCAATAGGGCTAGTTTCAAGGTCGTCGTTCAAAAAATCTAGGGAACAATGCTAGTCATCAGGTCATCGTTCGACAAAATTAAGGCACACGAATAATGTATGTTTCAATAAAAAAAATTTGCTTTTGGTCCGTAATTACCCGGGGACCGCAGCTTCGACACTTGTACACACACACTACCGAACTTTAACTTTCGAATTGGCAAAAACCCATTCAATGAAAGTTGCTCGAAATCATCGATTTACCTGGTAAATTTTCTTTCGTGATCGAGAAAATGTGCACGGATTTCGAGGTACCGATCAAGATGTGATTTTGGGTAACTTTCATCGGGTTGGGTCGTCATTGGTCACCGGGTGGTCTTGTACTTCCGAATTAGCAAAAACCCATTGAATGAAAGCTGCTCGGAAACCTTGATTTACACGGCAAAATTTCTTTCATGATCGAGAAAATGTGCACGGATTTCGAGTTACCGAGCAAAATGCGATTTTGGCTAACTTTCACCGCGTTGTGTCATCTTTGGTCACCGGGCGATCCTGTACTTCCGAATTACCGAAAACCCATTGAACGAAAGTTGCTCGAAATCATTGATTTACCTGGTAAGTTTTCCTTCGTGATCCATAAAATGTGCACGGATTTCGAGTTACCGAGCAAGATGTGATTTTGGCTAACTTTCATCGGGTTGGGTCATCTTTGGTCACCGGGTGGTCTTGTACTTCCGATTTAGCAAAAACCCATTGAATGAAAGTTGTTCGAAATCATTGATTTGCCTAGAAAAATTTCTTTTCGTGGTCGAGGAAATGTGCGTGGATTTCGAGTTGTCGAGCAAAATTTGATTTTGGCCAGGTTTCATGGGGTTGGGTCATCTGATCACCGGTTAATCTTGACCGTATCTAGTCTTGGCCGAGTCGAAAAATCCCGGACGCTATAATTCTCTATAACTCGCCAAAATGAAGTCGGTTTGGCACGAATTGGACAAGGATAAAGGACCTTACAATAATAAAACCCGGTGACCGGGCCGTAATTCACCAACAACGGTGACGCAACCTCCGATAAAAACACATAACAACCTAAGCCGATGACTTGCGCTTACTAGGGCCACCAATTATACTTTGTTTTCTCATAAGACGTCAAAAATGTCCAAAGAGCAACATATACTCATTTAATATGGGCATGCATCGTGTATAGTGACTTCGACGGTGTTTGGTTGTATTCGAACCCCAATGCATGGGTGCTTTTCTAAGGAGTTCATTTTGTTGCATTTTCTTATGCTTGTTTCGGTTTCGTAAATGAAAGAATTTCTCCGTACAAGATACAAACTGCACTATTGGATCTGTAATTTACAACTACTATCGACATACCCTCAAATGCATCAATAATAAGGGATTTAGAATGCACCTTAGCCAACTAACATATAGATCGGGGTCGTTAATGGGTCATGGCGTTCTTCGTTTGATCCTTTGGCTTGCATGTATCGTTTTGTAGGATGAGGTCTTGCTTCCTCGGCCCTTTATCAAGGCAACGTGGCTCGTTTTAAGCTCATCGTTCAAGGAATCAATGCAACACGGCCAGTTTTTCAGGTCGCCATTCGATAAACAAAGACAACGTTTTCAAAATATCAAAAGGCCACATGGCTTGCTTTTAGGTCCTCGTATGGCTTGCTTTCGGGTCGTCTTTCGAGAAAACGAGGCAACATGTTCTAGAAATCAAAGAATCGTTCGAGAAATAAAAAGGCTACGGGGGTAGTTTTCAGGTCGTAGTTTGATAATTCAAGGCAACATGTTCGAGTAATCAAGGCAACAAGGCTTGTTTTCAGGCCGTCGTTCAATAAAAAATCCAAGCGTTCAGGTCGTCGTTCGAGAAACACGGACAACATGTTGTAGAAATCAAAGGCGTTCCATAAATCAAGGCAACGGTGCTGGTTTTCAGTTAGTCGGTCGAAAAACCAAGGAAACATGTTTGAGGTTTCAAGGCAACAAGGCTAGTTTTCTTGTCTTCGTTCCGTAAATCAAGGAATCGGGGATAGTTTTAAGGTTGTTGTTTAAGAAAATCAAGACAACATGTTTTAAAAGTCATGGCAACGAGGGAAGATTTTAGGACACCGTTCGTCAGATCAAGGCAACACGCCAGCTTTCAGCCGTCGTCCGAAAAAGGCCGCCAACATTTTACTTAAACCGAAGCATCGTTCGTGAAATCAAGGCAACGGGGCAAATTTTAAGTCCTTCATTCGAAAAACCAAGCCATCGGGTTCGAGATATCAAGGCAACATGGCTTGCTTTTCAGGTCTTCGTTCGAAAAATCAAGGCAATGGGCATTGCTCTCCGCTCGTCATTCGAGATACCAAGACATCATGTTCTAGAAACCAAGGCCACAAGGCTAGTTTTCAGGTCATCATTCTAAAAATCAAGGCAACAACAATAAAGGCAACAGGCCTAGTTTCAAGGTCATCGTTCAATATATCTAAGCAACAAGTTCGAATAATCAAGGCAACAAGGCTAGTTTTCACGTCGTCGTTCGAGCAAACAAGGCAACATGTTGGGGTGGGCTTCGTTCACGGTTCATTGGGCTTGCCTTGTCGGTGCTCGATGGTGGCTTCGTCGCCATGGTCCCCCTATATATACATCAAGGCAATGGGGATAGCAATCAGGCTTCCGTTTGAGATATCAAGACAACATGTCCTAGAATTCAAGGCCGCAAGGCTAGTTTTCAGGTCATCGTTCTAAAAATCAAGCCAACATGTTCAAGAAATCAAGGCAACAGACACTGGTTTCCCCGAGGATGCATATTTTTTAGTATGCGCACGACGTCGGGGGAAATCAAGGCACCGTGGCTAGTTTTCCGGTCATCGTTCAAGAAATCAAGGCAGCGAGGCTAGTTTTGAGGTCATCATGGCATGTTTTCAAGGCAACGTGTTCGAGTATTCAGGGCAACGATGCAAGTTTCCAGGTCGTCGTTAGAGATAACAAGGCAACGTGTTCCAGCAATCAAGGTAACGAGGCTAGTTTCCAGGTCGTCGTTCAAGAAATAAAGGGAACGGGGCTAGTTTTCAGGACATCGTTCGACATATCAAGGCAACGTGTTGGACAAATCAAGGCAACATGGAACTAGTTAACAAGGCAACGTGTTGGGGGAGGCATCTTTCAAGGCCATCGTTCGACAAATCTAGGCAGCAGGGCTTGTCACCAGGTCATCGTTCGAAAAATTAATGCAACAAGTTCGAGTAATCAATATATACCTCAAGGCAATGTGGATAGCTCCCCAGTTCTCCAAGAGGCTAGTCTTCAGGTCATCGTTTAAAAAATCAAGGCAACAAGCTCAAGGCAATAGGGCTAGTTTCAAGGTCGTCGTTCAAAAAATCTAGGGAACAATGCTAGTCATCAGGTCATCGTTCGACAAAATTAAGGCACACGAATAATGTATGTTTCAATAAAAAAAATTTGCTTTTGGTCCGTAATTACCCGGGGACCGCAGCTTCGACACTTGTACACACACACTACCGAACTTTAACTTTCGAATTGGCAAAAACCCATTCAATGAAAGTTGCTCGAAATCATCGATTTACCTGGTAAATTTTCTTTCGTGATCGAGAAAATGTGCACGGATTTCGAGGTACCGATCAAGATGTGATTTTGGGTAACTTTCATCGGGTTGGGTCGTCATTGGTCACCGGGTGGTCTTGTACTTCCGAATTAGCAAAAACCCATTGAATGAAAGCTGCTCGGAAACCTTGATTTACACGGCAAAATTTCTTTCATGATCGAGAAAATGTGCACGGATTTCGAGTTACCGAGCAAAATGCGATTTTGGCTAACTTTCACCGCGTTGTGTCATCTTTGGTCACCGGGCGATCCTGTACTTCCGAATTACCGAAAACCCATTGAACGAAAGTTGCTCGAAATCATTGATTTACCTGGTAAGTTTTCCTTCGTGATCCATAAAATGTGCACGGATTTCGAGTTACCGAGCAAGATGTGATTTTGGCTAACTTTCATCGGGTTGGGTCATCTTTGGTCACCGGGTGGTCTTGTACTTCCGATTTAGCAAAAACCCATTGAATGAAAGTTGTTCGAAATCATTGATTTGCCTAGAAAAATTTCTTTTCGTGGTCGAGGAAATGTGCGTGGATTTCGAGTTGTCGAGCAAAATTTGATTTTGGCCAGGTTTCATGGGGTTGGGTCATCTGATCACCGGTTAATCTTGACCGTATCTAGTCTTGGCCGAGTCGAAAAATCCCAGACGCTATAATTCTCTATAACTCGCCAAAATGAAGTCGGTTTGGCACGAATTGGACAAGGATAAAGGACCTTACAATAATAAAACCCGGTGACCGGGCCGTAATTCACCAACAACGGTGACGCAACCTCCGATAAAAACACATAACAACCTAAGCCGATGACTTGCGCTTACTAGGGCCACCAATTATACTTTGTTTTCTCATAAGACGTCAAAAATGTCCAAAGAGCAACATATACTCATTTAATATGGGCATGCATCGTGTATAGTGACTTCGACGGTGTTTGGTTGTATTCGAACCCCAATGCATGGGTGCTTTTCTAAGGAGTTCATTTTGTTGCATTTTCTTATGCTTGTTTCGGTTTCGTAAATGAAAGAATTTCTCCGTACAAGATACAAACTGCACTATTGGATCTGTAATTTACAACTACTATCGACATACCCTCAAATGCATCAATAATAAGGGATTTAGAATGCACCTTAGCCAACTAACATATAGATCGGGGTCGTTAATGGGTCATGGCGTTCTTCGTTTGATCCTTTGGCTTGCATGTATCGTTTTGTAGGATGAGGTCTTGCTTCCTCGGCCCTTTATCAAGGCAACGTGGCTCGTTTTAAGCTCATCGTTCAAGGAATCAATGCAACACGGCCAGTTTTTCAGGTCGCCATTCGATAAACAAAGACAACGTTTTCAAAATATCAAAAGGCCACATGGCTTGCTTTTAGGTCCTCGTATGGCTTGCTTTCGGGTCGTCTTTCGAGAAAACGAGGCAACATGTTCTAGAAATCAAAGAATCGTTCGAGAAATAAAAAGGCTACGGGGGTAGTTTTCAGGTCGTAGTTTGATAATTCAAGGCAACATGTTCGAGTAATCAAGGCAACAAGGCTTGTTTTCAGGCCGTCGTTCAATAAAAAATCCAAGCGTTCAGGTCGTCGTTCGAGAAACACGGACAACATGTTGTAGAAATCAAAGGCGTTCCATAAATCAAGGCAACGGTGCTGGTTTTCAGTTAGTCGGTCGAAAAACCAAGGAAACATGTTTGAGGTTTCAAGGCAACAAGGCTAGTTTTCTTGTCTTCGTTCCGTAAATCAAGGAATCGGGGATAGTTTTAAGGTTGTTGTTTAAGAAAATCAAGACAACATGTTTTAAAAGTCATGGCAACGAGGGAAGATTTTAGGACACCGTTCGTCAGATCAAGGCAACACGCCAGCTTTCAGCCGTCGTCCGAAAAAGGCCGCCAACATTTTACTTAAACCGAAGCATCGTTCGTGAAATCAAGGCAACGGGGCAAATTTTAAGTCCTTCATTCGAAAAACCAAGCCATCGGGTTCGAGATATCAAGGCAACATGGCTTGCTTTTCAGGTCTTCGTTCGAAAAATCAAGGCAATGGGCATTGCTCTCCGCTCGTCATTCGAGATACCAAGACATCATGTTCTAGAAACCAAGGCCACAAGGCTAGTTTTCAGGTCATCATTCTAAAAATCAAGGCAACAACAATAAAGGCAACAGGCCTAGTTTCAAGGTCATCGTTCAATATATCTAAGCAACAAGTTCGAATAATCAAGGCAACAAGGCTAGTTTTCACGTCGTCGTTCGAGCAAACAAGGCAACATGTTGGGGTGGGCTTCGTTCACGGTTCATTGGGCTTGCCTTGTCGGTGCTCGATGGTGGCTTCGTCGCCATGGTCCCCCTATATATACATCAAGGCAATGGGGATAGCAATCAGGCTTCCGTTTGAGATATCAAGACAACATGTCCTAGAATTCAAGGCCGCAAGGCTAGTTTTCAGGTCATCGTTCTAAAAATCAAGCCAACATGTTCAAGAAATCAAGGCAACAGACACTGGTTTCCCCGAGGATGCATATTTTTTAGTATGCGCACGACGTCGGGGGAAATCAAGGCACCGTGGCTAGTTTTCCGGTCATCGTTCAAGAAATCAAGGCAGCGAGGCTAGTTTTGAGGTCATCATGGCATGTTTTCAAGGCAACGTGTTCGAGTATTCAGGGCAACGATGCAAGTTTCCAGGTCGTCGTTAGAGATAACAAGGCAACGTGTTCCAGCAATCAAGGTAACGAGGCTAGTTTCCAGGTCGTCGTTCAAGAAATAAAGGGAACGGGGCTAGTTTTCAGGACATCGTTCGACATATCAAGGCAACGTGTTGGACAAATCAAGGCAACATGGAACTAGTTAACAAGGCAACGTGTTGGGGGAGGCATCTTTCAAGGCCATCGTTCGACAAATCTAGGCAGCAGGGCTTGTCACCAGGTCATCGTTCGAAAAATTAATGCAACAAGTTCGAGTAATCAATATATACCTCAAGGCAATGTGGATAGCTCCCCAGTTCTCCAAGAGGCTAGTCTTCAGGTCATCGTTTAAAAAATCAAGGCAACAAGCTCAAGGCAATAGGGCTAGTTTCAAGGTCGTCGTTCAAAAAATCTAGGGAACAATGCTAGTCATCAGGTCATCGTTCGACAAAATTAAGGCACACGAATAATGTATGTTTCAATAAAAAAAATTTGCTTTTGGTCCGTAATTACCCGGGGACCGCAGCTTCGACACTTGTACACACACACTACCGAACTTTAACTTTCGAATTGGCAAAAACCCATTCAATGAAAGTTGCTCGAAATCATCGATTTACCTGGTAAATTTTCTTTCGTGATCGAGAAAATGTGCACGGATTTCGAGGTACCGATCAAGATGTGATTTTGGGTAACTTTCATCGGGTTGGGTCGTCATTGGTCACCGGGTGGTCTTGTACTTCCGAATTAGCAAAAACCCATTGAATGAAAGCTGCTCGGAAACCTTGATTTACACGGCAAAATTTCTTTCATGATCGAGAAAATGTGCACGGATTTCGAGTTACCGAGCAAAATGCGATTTTGGCTAACTTTCACCGCGTTGTGTCATCTTTGGTCACCGGGCGATCCTGTACTTCCGAATTACCGAAAACCCATTGAATGAAAGTTGCTCGAAATCATTGATTTACCTGGTAAGTTTTCCTTCGTGATCCATAAAATGTGCACGGATTTCGAGTTACCGAGCAAGATGTGATTTTGGCTAACTTTCATCGGGTTGGGTCATCTTTGGTCACCGGGTGGTCTTGTACTTCCGATTTAGCAAAAACCCATTGAATGAAAGTTGTTCGAAATCATTGATTTGCCTAGAAAAATTTCTTTTCGTGGTCGAGGAAATGTGCGTGGATTTCGAGTTGTCGAGCAAAATTTGATTTTGGCCAGGTTTCATGGGGTTGGGTCATCTGATCACCGGTTAATCTTGACCGTATCTAGTCTTGGCCGAGTCGAAAAATCCCAGACGCTATAATTCTCTATAACTCGCCAAAATGAAGTCGGTTTGGCACGAATTGGACAAGGATAAAGTACCTTACAATAATAAAACCCGGTGACCGGGCCGTAATTCACCAACAACGGTGACGCAACCTCCGATAAAAACACATAACAACCTAAGCCGATGACTTGCGCTTACTAGGGCCACCAATTATACTTTGTTTTCTCATAAGACGTCAAAAATGTCCAAAGAGCAACATATACTCATTTAATATGGGCATGCATCGTGTATAGTGACTTCGACGGTGTTTGGTTGTATTCGAACCCCAATGCATGGGTGCTTTTCTAAGGAGTTCATTTTGTTGCATTTTCTTATGCTTGTTTCGGTTTCGTAAATGAAAGAATTTCTCCGTACAAGATACAAACTGCACTATTGGATCTGTAATTTACAACTACTATCGACATACCCTCAAATGCATCAATAATAAGGGATTTAGAATGCACCTTAGCCAACTAACATATAGATCGGGGTCGTTAATGGGTCATGGCGTTCTTCGTTTGATCCTTTGGCTTGCATGTATCGTTTTGTAGGATGAGGTCTTGCTTCCTCGGCCCTTTATCAAGGCAACGTGGCTCGTTTTAAGCTCATCGTTCAAGGAATCAATGCAACACGGCCAGTTTTTCAGGTCGCCATTCGATAAACAAAGACAACGTTTTCAAAATATCAAAAGGCCACATGGCTTGCTTTTAGGTCCTCGTATGGCTTGCTTTCGGGTCGTCTTTCGAGAAAACGAGGCAACATGTTCTAGAAATCAAAGAATCGTTCGAGAAATAAAAAGGCTACGGGGGTAGTTTTCAGGTCGTAGTTTGATAATTCAAGGCAACATGTTCGAGTAATCAAGGCAACAAGGCTTGTTTTCAGGCCGTCGTTCAATAAAAAATCCAAGCGTTCAGGTCGTCGTTCGAGAAACACGGACAACATGTTGTAGAAATCAAAGGCGTTCCATAAATCAAGGCAACGGTGCTGGTTTTCAGTTAGTCGGTCGAAAAACCAAGGAAACATGTTTGAGGTTTCAAGGCAACAAGGCTAGTTTTCTTGTCTTCGTTCCGTAAATCAAGGAATCGGGGATAGTTTTAAGGTTGTTGTTTAAGAAAATCAAGACAACATGTTTTAAAAGTCATGGCAACGAGGGAAGATTTTAGGACACCGTTCGTCAGATCAAGGCAACACGCCAGCTTTCAGCCGTCGTCCGAAAAAGGCCGCCAACATTTTACTTAAACCGAAGCATCGTTCGTGAAATCAAGGCAACGGGGCAAATTTTAAGTCCTTCATTCGAAAAACCAAGCCATCGGGTTCGAGATATCAAGGCAACATGGCTTGCTTTTCAGGTCTTCGTTCGAAAAATCAAGGCAATGGGCATTGCTCTCCGCTCGTCATTCGAGATACCAAGACATCATGTTCTAGAAACCAAGGCCACAAGGCTAGTTTTCAGGTCATCATTCTAAAAATCAAGGCAACAACAATAAAGGCAACAGGCCTAGTTTCAAGGTCATCGTTCAATATATCTAAGCAACAAGTTCGAATAATCAAGGCAACAAGGCTAGTTTTCACGTCGTCGTTCGAGCAAACAAGGCAACATGTTGGGGTGGGCTTCGTTCACGGTTCATTGGGCTTGCCTTGTCGGTGCTCGATGGTGGCTTCGTCGCCTGGTAAATTTTCTTTCGTGATCGAGAAAATGTGCACGGATTTCGAGGTACCGATCAAGATGTGATTTTGGCTAACTTTCATCGGGTTGGGTCGTCATTGGTCACCGGGTGGTCTTGTACTTCCGAATTAGCAAAAACCCATTGAATGAAAGCTGCTCGGAAACCTTGATTTACACGGCAAAATTTCTTTCATGATCGAGAAAATGTGCACGGATTTCGAGTTACCGAGCAAAATGCGATTTTGGCTAACTTTCACCGCGTTGTGTCATCTTTGGTCACCGGACGATCCTGTACTTCCGAATTACCGAAAACCCATTGAACGAAAGTTGCTCGAAATCATTGATTTACCTGGTAAGTTTTCCTTCGTGATCCATAAAATGTGCACGGATTTCGAGTTACCGAGCAAGATGTGATTTTGGCTAACTTTCATCGGGTTGGGTCATCTTTGGTCACCGGGTGGTCTTGTACTTCCGATTTAGCAAAAACCCATTGAATGAAAGTTGTTCGAAATCATTGATTTGCCTAGAAAAATTTCTTTTCGTGGTCGAGGAAATGTGCGTGGATTTCGAGTTGTCGAGCAAAATTTGATTTTGGCCAGGTTTCATGGGGTTGGGTCATCTGATCACCGGTTAATCTTGACCGTATCTAGTCTTGGCCGAGTCGAAAAATCCCAGACGCTATAATTCTCTATAACTCGCCAAAATGAAGTCGGTTTGGCACGAATTGGATAAGGATAAAGGACCTTACAATAATAAAACCCGGTGACCGGGCCGTAATTCACCAACAACGGTGACGCAACCTCCGATAAAAACACATAACAACCTAAGCCGATGACTTGCGCTTACTAGGGCCACCAATTATACTTTGTTTTCTCATAAGACGTCAAAAATGTCCAAAGAGCAACATATACTCATTTAATATGGGCATGCATCGTGTATAGTGACTTCGACGGTGTTTGGTTGTATTCGAACCCCAATGCATGGGTGCTTTTCTAAGGAGTTCATTTTGTTGCATTTTCTTATGCTTGTTTCGGTTTCGTAAATGAAAGAATTTCTCCGTACAAGATACAAACTGCACTATTGGATCTGTAATTTACAACTACTATCGACATACCCTCAAATGCATCAATAATAAGGGATTTAGAATGCACCTTAGCCAACTAACATATAGATCGGGGTCGTTAATGGGTCATGGCGTTCTTCGTTTGATCCTTTGGCTTGCATGTATCGTTTTGTAGGATGAGGTCTTGCTTCCTCGGCCCTTTATCAAGGCAACGTGGCTCGTTTTAAGCTCATCGTTCAAGGAATCAATGCAACACGGCCAGTTTTTCAGGTCGCCATTCGATAAACAAAGACAACGTTTTCAAAATATCAAAAGGCCACATGGCTTGCTTTTAGGTCCTTGTATGGCTTGCTTTCGGGTCGTCTTTCGAGAAAACGAGGCAACATGTTCTAGAAATCAAAGAATCGTTCGAGAAATAAAAAGGCTACGGGGGTAGTTTTCAGGTCGTAGTTTGATAATTCAAGGCAACATGTTCGAGTAATCAAGGCAACAAGGCTTGTTTTCAGGCCGTCGTTCAATAAAAAATCCAAGCGTTCAGGTCGTCGTTCGAGAAACACGGACAACATGTTGTAGAAATCAAAGGCGTTCCATAAATCAAGGCAACGGTGCTGGTTTTCAGTTAGTCGGTCGAAAAACCAAGGAAACATGTTTGAGGTTTCAAGGCAACAAGGCTAGTTTTCTTGTCTTCGTTCCGTAAATCAAGGAATCGGGGATAGTTTTAAGGTTGTTGTTTAAGAAAATCAAGACAACATGTTTTAAAAGTCATGGCAACGAGGGAAGATTTTAGGACACCGTTCGTCAGATCAAGGCAACACGCCAGCTTTCAGCCGTCGTCCGAAAAAGGCCGCCAACATTTTACTTAAACCGAAGCATCGTTCGTGAAATCAAGGCAACGGGGCAAATTTTAAGTCCTTCATTCGAAAAACCAAGCCATCGGGTTCGAGATATCAAGGCAACATGGCTTGCTTTTCAGGTCTTCGTTCGAAAAATCAAGGCAATGGGCATTGCTCTCCGCTCGTCATTCGAGATACCAAGACATCATGTTCTAGAAACCAAGGCCACAAGGCTAGTTTTCAGGTCATCATTCTAAAAATCAAGGCAACAACAATAAAGGCAACAGGCCTAGTTTCAAGGTCATCGTTCAATATATCTAAGCAACAAGTTCGAATAATCAAGGCAACAAGGCTAGTTTTCACGTCGTCGTTCGAGCAAACAAGGCAACATGTTGGGGTGGGCTTCGTTCACGGTTCATTGGGCTTGCCTTGTCGGTGCTCGATGGTGGCTTCGTCGCCATGGTCCCCCTATATATACATCAAGGCAATGGGGATAGCAATCAGGCTTCCGTTTGAGATATCAAGACAACATGTCCTAGAATTCAAGGCCGCAAGGCTAGTTTTCAGGTCATCGTTCTAAAAATCAAGCCAACATGTTCAAGAAATCAAGGCAACAGACACTGGTTTCCCCGAGGATGCATATTTTTTAGTATGCGCACGACGTCGGGGGAAATCAAGGCACCGTGGCTAGTTTTCCGGTCATCGTTCAAGAAATCAAGGCAGCGAGGCTAGTTTTGAGGTCATCATGGCATGTTTTCAAGGCAACGTGTTCGAGTATTCAGGGCAACGATGCAAGTTTCCAGGTCGTCGTTAGAGATAACAAGGCAACGTGTTCCAGCAATCAAGGTAACGAGGCTAGTTTCCAGGTCGTCGTTCAAGAAATAAAGGGAACGGGGCTAGTTTTCAGGACATCGTTCGACATATCAAGGCAACGTGTTGGACAAATCAAGGCAACATGGAACTAGTTAACAAGGCAACGTGTTGGGGGAGGCATCGTTCAAGGCCATCGTTCGACAAATCTAGGCAGCAGGGCTTGTCACCAGGTCATCGTTCGAAAAATTAATGCAACAAGTTCGAGTAATCAATATATACCTCAAGGCAATGTGGATAGCTCCCCAGTTCTCCAAGAGGCTAGTCTTCAGGTCATCGTTTAAAAAATCAAGGCAACAAGCTCAAGGCAATAGGGCTAGTTTCAAGGTCGTCGTTCAAAAAATCTAGGGAACAATGCTAGTCATCAGGTCATCGTTCGACAAAATTAAGGCACACGAATAATGTATGTTTCAATAAAAAAAATTTGCTTTTGGTCCGTAATTACCCGGGGACCGCAGCTTCGACACTTGTACACACACACTACCGAACTTTAACTTTCGAATTGGCAAAAACCCATTCAATGAAAGTTGCTCGAAATCATCGATTTACCTGGTAAATTTTCTTTCGTGATCGAGAAAATGTGCACGGATTTCGAGGTACCGATCAAGATGTGATTTTGGGTAACTTTCATCGGGTTGGGTCGTCATTGGTCACCGGGTGGTCTTGTACTTCCGAATTAGCAAAAACCCATTGAATGAAAGCTGCTCGGAAACCTTGATTTACACGGCAAAATTTCTTTCATGATCGAGAAAATGTGCACGGATTTCGAGTTACCGAGCAAAATGCGATTTTGGCTAACTTTCACCGCGTTGTGTCATCTTTGGTCACCGGGCGATCCTGTACTTCCGAATTACCGAAAACCCATTGAACGAAAGTTGCTTGAAATCATTGATTTACCTGGTAAGTTTTCCTTCGTGATCCATAAAATGTGCACGGATTTCGAGTTACCGAGCAAGATGTGATTTTGGCTAACTTTCATCGGGTTGGGTCATCTTTGGTCACCGGGTGGTCTTGTACTTCCGATTTAGCAAAAACCCATTGAATGAAAGTTGTTCGAAATCATTGATTTGCCTAGAAAAATTTCTTTTCGTGGTCGAGGAAATGTGCGTGGATTTCGAGTTGTCGAGCAAAATTTGATTTTGGCCAGGTTTCATGGGGTTGGGTCATCTGATCACCGGTTAATCTTGACCGTATCTAGTCTTGGCCGAGTCGAAAAATCCCAGACGCTATAATTCTCTATAACTCGCCAAAATGAAGTCGGTTTGGCACGAATTGGACAAGGATAAAGGACCTTACAATAATAAAACCCGGTGACCGGGCCGTAATTCACCAACAACGGTGACGCAACCTCCGATAAAAACACATAACAACCTAAGCCGATGACTTGCGCTTACTAGGGCCACCAATTATACTTTGTTTTCTCATAAGACGTCAAAAATGTCCAAAGAGCAACATATACTCATTTAATATGGGCATGCATCGTGTATAGCAACTTCGACGGTGTTTGGTTGTATTCGAACCCCAATGCATGGGTGCTTTTCTAAGGAGTTCATTTTGTTGCATTTTCTTATGCTTGTTTCGGTTTCGTAAATGAAAGAATTTCTCCGTACAAGATACAAACTGCACTATTTGATCTGTAATTTACAACTACTATCGACATACCCTCAAATGCATCAATAATAAGGGATTTAGAATGCACCTTAGCCAACTAACATATAGATCGGGGTCGTTAATGGGTCATGGCGTTCTTCGTTTGATCCTTTGGCTTGCATGTATCGTTTTGTAGGATGAGGTCTTGCTTCCTCGGCCCTTTATCAAGGCAACGTGGCTCGTTTTAAGCTCATCGTTCAAGGAATCAATGCAACACGGCCAGTTTTTCAGGTCGCCATTCGATAAACAAAGACAACGTTTTCAAAATATCAAAAGGCCACATGGCTTGCTTTTAGGTCCTCGTATGGCTTGCTTTCGGGTCGTCTTTCGAGAAAACGAGCAACATGTTCTAGAAATCAAAGAATCGTTCGAGAAATAAAAAGGCTACGGGGGTAGTTTTCAGGTCGTAGTTTGATAATTCAAGGCAACATGTTCGAGTAATCAAGGCAACAAGGCTTGTTTTCAGGCCGTCGTTCAATAAAAAATCCAAGCGTTCAGGTCGTCGTTCGAGAAACACGGACAACATGTTGTAGAAATCAAAGGCGTTCCATAAATCAAGGCAACGGTGCTGGTTTTCAGTTAGTCGGTCGAAAAACCAAGGAAACATGTTTGAGGTTTCAAGGCAACAAGGCTAGTTTTCTTGTCTTCGTTCCGTAAATCAAGGAATCGGGGATAGTTTTAAGGTTGTTGTTTAAGAAAATCAAGACAACATGTTTTAAAAGTCATGGCAACGAGGGAAGATTTTAGGACACCGTTCGTCAGATCAAGGCAACACGCCAGCTTTCAGCCGTCGTCCGAAAAAGGCCGCCAACATTTTACTTAAACCGAAGCATCGTTCGTGAAATCAAGGCAACGGGGCAAATTTTAAGTCCTTCATTCGAAAAACCAAGCCATCGGGTTCGAGATATCAAGGCAACATGGCTTGCTTTTCAGGTCTTCGTTCGAAAAATCAAGGCAATGGGCATTGCTCTCCGCTCGTCATTCGAGATACCAAGACATCATGTTCTAGAAACCAAGGCCACAAGGCTAGTTTTCAGGTCATCATTCTAAAAATCAAGGCAACAACAATAAAGGCAACAGGCCTAGTTTCAAGGTCATCGTTCAATATATCTAAGCAACAAGTTCGAATAATCAAGGCAACAAGGCTAGTTTTCACGTCGTCGTTCGAGCAAACAAGGCAACATGTTGGGGTGGGCTTCGTTCACGGTTCATTGGGCTTGCCTTGTCGGTGCTCGATGGTGGCTTCGTCGCCATGGTCCCCCTATATATACATCAAGGCAATGGGGATAGCAATCAGGCTTCCGTTTGAGATATCAAGACAACATGTCCTAGAATTCAAGGCCGCAAGGCTAGTTTTCAGGTCATCGTTCTAAAAATCAAGCCAACATGTTCAAGAAATCAAGGCAACAGACACTGGTTTCCCCGAGGATGCATATTTTTTAGTATGCGCACGACGTCGGGGGAAATCAAGGCACCGTGGCTAGTTTTCCGGTCATCGTTCAAGAAATCAAGGCAGCGAGGCTAGTTTTGAGGTCATCATGGCATGTTTTCAAGGCAACGTGTTCGAGTATTCAGGGCAACGATGCAAGTTTCCAGGTCGTCGTTAGAGATAACAAGGCAACGTGTTCCAGCAATCAAGGTAACGAGGCTAGTTTCCAGGTCGTCGTTCAAGAAATAAAGGGAACGGGGCTAGTTTTCAGGACATCGTTCGACATATCAAGGCAACGTGTTGGACAAATCAAGGCAACATGGAACTAGTTAACAAGGCAACGTGTTGGGGGAGGCATCTTTCAAGGCCATCGTTCGACAAATCTAGGCAGCAGGGCTTGTCACCAGGTCATCGTTCGAAAAATTAATGCAACAAGTTCGAGTAATCAATATATACCTCAAGGCAATGTGGATAGCTCCCCAGTTCTCCAAGAGGCTAGTCTTCAGGTCATCGTTTAAAAAATCAAGGCAACAAGCTCAAGGCAATAGGGCTAGTTTCAAGGTCGTCGTTCAAAAAATCTAGGGAACAATGCTAGTCATCAGGTCATCGTTCGACAAAATTAAGGCACACGAATAATGTATGTTTCAATAAAAAAAATTTGCTTTTGGTCCGTAATTACCCGGGGACCGCAGCTTCGACACTTGTACACACACACTACCGAACTTTAACTTTCGAATTGGCAAAAACCCATTCAATGAAAGTTGCTCGAAATCATCGATTTACCTGGTAAATTTTCTTTCGTGATCGAGAAAATGTGCACGGATTTCGAGGTACCGATCAAGATGTGATTTTGGGTAACTTTCATCGGGTTGGGTCGTCATTGGTCACCGGGTGGTCTTGTACTTCCGAATTAGCAAAAACCCATTGAATGAAAGCTGCTCGGAAACCTTGATTTACACGGCAAAATTTCTTTCATGATCGAGAAAATGTGCACGGATTTCGAGTTACCGAGCAAAATGCGATTTTGGCTAACTTTCACCGCGTTGTGTCATCTTTGGTCACCGGGCGATCCTGTACTTCCGAATTACCGAAAACCCATTGAACGAAAGTTGCTTGAAATCATTGATTTACCTGGTAAGTTTTCCTTCGTGATCCATAAAATGTGCACGGATTTCGAGTTACCGAGCAAGATGTGATTTTGGCTAACTTTCATCGGGTTGGGTCATCTTTGCTCACCGGGTGGTCTTGTACTTCCGATTTAGCAAAAACCCATTGAATGAAAGTTGTTCGAAATCATTGATTTGCCTAGAAAAATTTCTTTTCGTGGTCGAGGAAATGTGCGTGGATTTCGAGTTGTCGAGCAAAATTTGATTTTGGCCAGGTTTCATGGGGTTGGGTCATCTGATCACCGGTTAATCTTGACCGTATCTAGTCTTGGCCGAGTCGAAAAATCCCAGACGCTATAATTCTCTATAACTCGCCAAAATGAAGTCGGTTTGGCACGAATTGGACAAGGATAAAGGACCTTACAATAATAAAACCCGGTGACCGGGCCGTAATTCACCAACAACGGTGACGCAACCTCCGATAAAAACACATAACAACCTAAGCCGATGACTTGCGCTTACTAGGGCCACCAATTATACTTTGTTTTCTCATAAGACGTCAAAAATGTCCAAAGAGCAACATATACTCATTTAATATGGGCATGCATCGTGTATAGTGACTTCGACGGTGTTTGGTTGTATTCGAACCCCAATGCATGGGTGCTTTTCTAAGGAGTTCATTTTGTTGCATTTTCTTATGCTTGTTTCGGTTTCGTAAATGAAAGAATTTCTCCGTACAAGATACAAACTGCACTATTGGATCTGTAATTTACAACTACTATCGACATACCCTCAAATGCATCAATAATAAGGGATTTAGAATGCACCTTAGCCAACTAACATATAGATCGGGGTCGTTAATGGGTCATGGCGTTCTTCGTTTGATCCTTTGGCTTGCATGTATCGTTTTGTAGGATGAGGTCTTGCTTCCTCGGCCCTTTATCAAGGCAACGTGGCTCGTTTTAAGCTCATCGTTCAAGGAATCAATGCAACACGGCCAGTTTTTCAGGTCGCCATTCGATAAACAAAGACAACGTTTTCAAAATATCAAAAGGCCACATGGCTTGCTTTTAGGTCCTTGTATGGCTTGCTTTCGGGTCGTCTTTCGAGAAAACGAGGCAACATGTTCTAGAAATCAAAGAATCGTTCGAGAAATAAAAAGGCTACGGGGGTAGTTTTCAGGTCGTAGTTTGATAATTCAAGGCAACATGTTCGAGTAATCAAGGCAACAAGGCTTGTTTTCAGGCCGTCGTTCAATAAAAAATCCAAGCGTTCAGGTCGTCGTTCGAGAAACACGGACAACATGTTGTAGAAATCAAAGGCGTTCCATAAATCAAGGCAACGGTGCTGGTTTTCAGTTAGTCGGTCGAAAAACCAAGGAAACATGTTTGAGGTTTCAAGGCAACAAGGCTAGTTTTCTTGTCTTCGTTCCGTAAATCAAGGAATCGGGGATAGTTTTAAGGTTGTTGTTTAAGAAAATCAAGACAACATGTTTTAAAAGTCATGGCAACGAGGGAAGATTTTAGGACACCGTTCGTCAGATCAAGGCAACACGCCAGCTTTCAGCCGTCGTCCGAAAAAGGCCGCCAACATTTTACTTAAACCGAAGCATCGTTCGTGAAATCAAGGCAACGGGGCAAATTTTAAGTCCTTCATTCGAAAAACCAAGCCATCGGGTTCGAGATATCAAGGCAACATGGCTTGCTTTTCAGGTCTTCGTTCGAAAAATCAAGGCAATGGGCATTGCTCTCCGCTCGTCATTCGAGATACCAAGACATCATGTTCTAGAAACCAAGGCCACAAGGCTAGTTTTCAGGTCATCTTTCTAAAAATCAAGGCAACAACAATAAAGGCAACAGGCCTAGTTTCAAGGTCATCGTTCAATATATCTAAGCAACAAGTTCGAATAATCAAGGCAACAAGGCTAGTTTTCACGTCGTCGTTCGAGCAAACAAGGCAACATGTTGGGGTGGGCTTCGTTCACGGTTCATTGGGCTTGCCTTGTCGGTGCTCGATGGTGGCTTCGTCGCCATGGTCCCCCTATATATACATCAAGGCAATGGGGATAGCAATCAGGCTTCCGTTTGAGATATCAAGACAACATGTCCTAGAATTCAAGGCCGCAAGGCTAGTTTTCAGGTCATCGTTCTAAAAATCAAGCCAACATGTTCAAGAAATCAAGGCAACAGACACTGGTTTCCCCGAGGATGCATATTTTTTAGTATGCGCACGACGTCGGGGGAAATCAAGGCACCGTGGCTAGTTTTCCGGTCATCGTTCAAGAAATCAAGGCAGCGAGGCTAGTTTTGAGGTCATCATGGCATGTTTTCAAGGCAACGTGTTCGAGTATTCAGGGCAACGATGCAAGTTTCCAGGTCGTCGTTAGAGATAACAAGGCAACGTGTTCCAGCAATCAAGGTAACGAGGCTAGTTTCCAGGTCGTCGTTCAAGAAATAAAGGGAACGGGGCTAGTTTTCAGGACATCGTTCGACATATCAAGGCAACGTGTTGGACAAATCAAGGCAACATGGAACTAGTTAACAAGGCAACGTGTTGGGGGAGGCATCGTTCAAGGCCATCGTTCGACAAATCTAGGCAGCAGGGCTTGTCACCAGGTCATCGTTCGAAAAATTAATGCAACAAGTTCGAGTAATCAATATATACCTCAAGGCAATGTGGATAGCTCCCCAGTTCTCCAAGAGGCTAGTCTTCAGGTCATCGTTTAAAAAATCAAGGCAACAAGCTCAAGGCAATAGGGCTAGTTTCAAGGTCGTCGTTCAAAAAATCTAGGGAACAATGCTAGTCATCAGGTCATCGTTCGACAAAATTAAGGCACACGAATAATGTATGTTTCAATAAAAAAAATTTGCTTTTGGTCCGTAATTACCCGGGGACCGCAGCTTCGACACTTGTACACACACACTACCGAACTTTAACTTTCGAATTGGCAAAAACCCATTCAATGAAAGTTGCTCGAAATCATCGATTTACCTGGTAAATTTTCTTTCGTGATCGAGAAAATGTGCACGGATTTCGAGGTACCGATCAAGATGTGATTTTGGGTAACTTTCATCGGGTTGGGTCGTCATTGGTCACCGGGTGGTCTTGTACTTCCGAATTAGCAAAAACCCATTGAATGAAAGCTGCTCGGAAACCTTGATTTACACGGCAAAATTTCTTTCATGATCGAGAAAATGTGCACGGATTTCGAGTTACCGAGCAAAATGCGATTTTGGCTAACTTTCACCGCGTTGTGTCATCTTTGGTCACCGGGCGATCCTGTACTTCCGAATTACCGAAAACCCATTGAACGAAAGTTGCTTGAAATCATTGATTTACCTGGTAAGTTTTCCTTCGTGATCCATAAAATGTGCACGGATTTCGAGTTACCGAGCAAGATGTGATTTTGGCTAACTTTCATCGGGTTGGGTCATCTTTGGTCACCGGGTGGTCTTGTACTTCCGATTTAGCAAAAACCCATTGAATGAAAGTTGTTCGAAATCATTGATTTGCCTAGAAAAATTTCTTTTCGTGGTCGAGGAAATGTGCGTGGATTTCGAGTTGTCGAGCAAAATTTGATTTTGGCCAGGTTTCATGGGGTTGGGTCATCTGATCACCGGTTAATCTTGACCGTATCTAGTCTTGGCCGAGTCGAAAAATCCCAGACGCTATAATTCTCTATAACTCGCCAAAATGAAGTCGGTTTGGCACGAATTGGACAAGGATAAAGGACCTTACAATAATAAAACCCGGTGACCGGGCCGTAATTCACCAACAACGGTGACGCAACCTCCGATAAAAACACATAACAACCTAAGCCGATGACTTGCGCTTACTAGGGCCACCAATTATACTTTGTTTTCTCATAAGACGTCAAAAATGTCCAAAGAGCAACATATACTCATTTAATATGGGCATGCATCGTGTATAGCGACTTCGACGGTGTTTGGTTGTATTCGAACCCCAATGCATGGGTGCTTTTCTAAGGAGTTCATTTTGTTGCATTTTCTTATGCTTGTTTCGGTTTCGTAAATGAAAGAATTTCTCCGTACAAGATACAAACTGCACTATTTGATCTGTAATTTACAACTACTATCGACATACCCTCAAATGCATCAATAATAAGGGATTTAGAATGCACCTTAGCCAACTAACATATAGATCGGGGTCGTTAATGGGTCATGGCGTTCTTCGTTTGATCCTTTGGCTTGCATGTATCGTTTTGTAGGATGAGGTCTTGCTTCCTCGGCCCTTTATCAAGGCAACGTGGCTCGTTTTAAGCTCATCGTTCAAGGAATCAATGCAACACGGCCAGTTTTTCAGGTCGCCATTCGATAAACAAAGACAACGTTTTCAAAATATCAAAAGGCCACATGGCTTGCTTTTAGGTCCTCGTATGGCTTGCTTTCGGGTCGTCTTTCGAGAAAACGAGCAACATGTTCTAGAAATCAAAGAATCGTTCGAGAAATAAAAAGGCTACGGGGGTAGTTTTCAGGTCGTAGTTTGATAATTCAAGGCAACATGTTCGAGTAATCAAGGCAACAAGGCTTGTTTTCAGGCCGTCGTTCAATAAAAAATCCAAGCGTTCAGGTCGTCGTTCGAGAAACACGGACAACATGTTGTAGAAATCAAAGGCGTTCCATAAATCAAGGCAACGGTGCTGGTTTTCAGTTAGTCGGTCGAAAAACCAAGGAAACATGTTTGAGGTTTCAAGGCAACAAGGCTAGTTTTCTTGTCTTCGTTCCGTAAATCAAGGAATCGGGGATAGTTTTAAGGTTGTTGTTTAAGAAAATCAAGACAACATGTTTTAAAAGTCATGGCAACGAGGGAAGATTTTAGGACACCGTTCGTCAGATCAAGGCAACACGCCAGCTTTCAGCCGTCGTCCGAAAAAGGCCGCCAACATTTTACTTAAACCGAAGCATCGTTCGTGAAATCAAGGCAACGGGGCAAATTTTAAGTCCTTCATTCGAAAAACCAAGCCATCGGGTTCGAGATATCAAGGCAACATGGCTTGCTTTTCAGGTCTTCGTTCGAAAAATCAAGGCAATGGGCATTGCTCTCCGCTCGTCATTCGAGATACCAAGACATCATGTTCTAGAAACCAAGGCCACAAGGCTAGTTTTCAGGTCATCATTCTAAAAATCAAGGCAACAACAATAAAGGCAACAGGCCTAGTTTCAAGGTCATCGTTCAATATATCTAAGCAACAAGTTCGAATAATCAAGGCAACAAGGCTAGTTTTCACGTCGTCGTTCGAGCAAACAAGGCAACATGTTGGGGTGGGCTTCGTTCACGGTTCATTGGGCTTGCCTTGTCGGTGCTCGATGGTGGCTTCGTCGCCATGGTCCCCCTATATATACATCAAGGCAATGGGGATAGCAATCAGGCTTCCGTTTGAGATATCAAGACAACATGTCCTAGAATTCAAGGCCGCAAGGCTAGTTTTCAGGTCATCGTTCTAAAAATCAAGCCAACATGTTCAAGAAATCAAGGCAACAGACACTGGTTTCCCCGAGGATGCATATTTTTTAGTATGCGCACGACGTCGGGGGAAATCAAGGCACCGTGGCTAGTTTTCCGGTCATCGTTCAAGAAATCAAGGCAGCGAGGCTAGTTTTGAGGTCATCATGGCATGTTTTCAAGGCAACGTGTTCGAGTATTCAGGGCAACGATGCAAGTTTCCAGGTCGTCGTTAGAGATAACAAGGCAACGTGTTCCAGCAATCAAGGTAACGAGGCTAGTTTCCAGGTCGTCGTTCAAGAAATAAAGGGAACGGGGCTAGTTTTCAGGACATCGTTCGACATATCAAGGCAACGTGTTGGACAAATCAAGGCAACATGGAACTAGTTAACAAGGCAACGTGTTGGGGGAGGCATCTTTCAAGGCCATCGTTCGACAAATCTAGGCAGCAGGGCTTGTCACCAGGTCATCGTTCGAAAAATTAATGCAACAAGTTCGAGTAATCAATATATACCTCAAGGCAATGTGGATAGCTCCCCAGTTCTCCAAGAGGCTAGTCTTCAGGTCATCGTTTAAAAAATCAAGGCAACAAGCTCAAGGCAATAGGGCTAGTTTCAAGGTCGTCGTTCAAAAAATCTAGGGAACAATGCTAGTCATCAGGTCATCGTTCGACAAAATTAAGGCACACGAATAATGTATGTTTCAATAAAAAAAATTTGCTTTTGGTCCGTAATTACCCGGGGACCGCAGCTTCGACACTTGTACACACACACTACCGAACTTTAACTTTCGAATTGGCAAAAACCCATTCAATGAAAGTTGCTCGAAATCATCGATTTACCTGGTAAATTTTCTTTCGCGATCGAGAAAATGTGCACGGATTTCGAGGTACCGATCAAGATGTGATTTTGGGTAACTTTCATCGGGTTGGGTCGTCATTGGTCACCGGGTGGTCTTGTACTTCCGAATTAGCAAAAACCCATTGAATGAAAGCTGCTCGGAAACCTTGATTTACACGGCAAAATTTCTTTCATGATCGAGAAAATGTGCACGGATTTCGAGTTACCGAGCAAAATGCGATTTTGGCTAACTTTCACCGCGTTGTGTCATCTTTGGTCACCGGGCGATCCTGTACTTCCGAATTACCGAAAACCCATTGAACGAAAGTTGCTTGAAATCATTGATTTACCTGGTAAGTTTTCCTTCGTGATCCATAAAATGTGCACGGATTTCGAGTTACCGAGCAAGATGTGATTTTGGCTAACTTTCATCGGGTTGGGTCATCTTTGCTCACCGGGTGGTCTTGTACTTCCGATTTAGCAAAAACCCATTGAATGAAAGTTGTTCGAAATCATTGATTTGCCTAGAAAAATTTCTTTTCGTGGTCGAGGAAATGTGCGTGGATTTCGAGTTGTCGAGCAAAATTTGATTTTGGCCAGGTTTCATGGGGTTGGGTCATCTGATCACCGGTTAATCTTGACCGTATCTAGTCTTGGCCGAGTCGAAAAATCCCAGACGCTATAATTCTCTATAACTCGCCAAAATGAAGTCGGTTTGGCACGAATTGGACAAGGATAAAGGACCTTACAATAATAAAACCCGGTGACCGGGCCGTAATTCACCAACAACGGTGACGCAACCTCCGATAAAAACACATAACAACCTAAGCCGATGACTTGCGCTTACTAGGGCCACCAATTATACTTTGTTTTCTCATAAGACGTCAAAAATGTCCAAAGAGCAACATATACTCATTTAATATGGGCATGCATCGTGTATAGTGACTTCGACGGTGTTTGGTTGTATTCGAACCCCAATGCATGGGTGCTTTTCTAAGGAGTTCATTTTGTTGCATTTTCTTATGCTTGTTTCGGTTTCGTAAATGAAAGAATTTCTCCGTACAAGATACAAACTGCACTATTGGATCTGTAATTTACAACTACTATCGACATACCCTCAAATGCATCAATAATAAGGGATTTAGAATGCACCTTAGCCAACTAACATATAGATCGGGGTCGTTAATGGGTCATGGCGTTCTTCGTTTGATCCTTTGGCTTGCATGTATCGTTTTGTAGGATGAGGTCTTGCTTCCTCGGCCCTTTATCAAGGCAACGTGGCTCGTTTTAAGCTCATCGTTCAAGGAATCAATGCAACACGGCCAGTTTTTCAGGTCGCCATTCGATAAACAAAGACAACGTTTTCAAAATATCAAAAGGCCACATGGCTTGCTTTTAGGTCCTTGTATGGCTTGCTTTCGGGTCGTCTTTCGAGAAAACGAGGCAACATGTTCTAGAAATCAAAGAATCGTTCGAGAAATAAAAAGGCTACGGGGGTAGTTTTCAGGTCGTAGTTTGATAATTCAAGGCAACATGTTCGAGTAATCAAGGCAACAAGGCTTGTTTTCAGGCCGTCGTTCAATAAAAAATCCAAGCGTTCAGGTCGTCGTTCGAGAAACACGGACAACATGTTGTAGAAATCAAAGGCGTTCCATAAATCAAGGCAACGGTGCTGGTTTTCAGTTAGTCGGTCGAAAAACCAAGGAAACATGTTTGAGGTTTCAAGGCAACAAGGCTAGTTTTCTTGTCTTCGTTCCGTAAATCAAGGAATCGGGGATAGTTTTAAGGTTGTTGTTTAAGAAAATCAAGACAACATGTTTTAAAAGTCATGGCAACGAGGGAAGATTTTAGGACACCGTTCGTCAGATCAAGGCAACACGCCAGCTTTCAGCCGTCGTCCGAAAAAGGCCGCCAACATTTTACTTAAACCGAAGCATCGTTCGTGAAATCAAGGCAACGGGGCAAATTTTAAGTCCTTCATTCGAAAAACCAAGCCATCGGGTTCGAGATATCAAGGCAACATGGCTTGCTTTTCAGGTCTTCGTTCGAAAAATCAAGGCAATGGGCATTGCTCTCCGCTCGTCATTCGAGATACCAAGACATCATGTTCTAGAAACCAAGGCCATAAGGCTAGTTTTCAGGTCATCATTCTAAAAATCAAGGCAACAACAATAAAGGCAACAAGCCTAGTTTCAAGGTCATCGTTCAATATATCTAAGCAACAAGTTCGAATAATCAAGGCAACAAGGCTAGTTTTCACGTCGTCGTTCGAGCAAACAAGGCAACATGTTGGGGTGGGCTTCGTTCACGGTTCATTGGGCTTGCCTTGTCGGTGCTCGATGGTGGCTTCGTCGCCATGGTCCCCCTATATATACATCAAGGCAATGGGGATAGCAATCAGGCTTCCGTTTGAGATATCAAGACAACATGTCCTAGAATTCAAGGCCGCAAGGCTAGTTTTCAGGTCATCGTTCTAAAAATCAAGCCAACATGTTCAAGAAATCAAGGCAACAGACACTGGTTTCCCCGAGGATGCATATTTTTTAGTATGCGCACGACGTCGGGGGAAATCAAGGCACCGTGGCTAGTTTTCCGGTCATCGTTCAAGAAATCAAGGCAGCGAGGCTAGTTTTGAGGTCATCATGGCATGTTTTCAAGGCAACGTGTTCGAGTATTCAGGGCAACGATGCAAGTTTCCAGGTCGTCGTTAGAGATAACAAGGCAACGTGTTCCAGCAATCAAGGTAACGAGGCTAGTTTCCAGGTCGTCGTTCAAGAAATAAAGGGAACGGGGCTAGTTTTCAGGACATCGTTCGACATATCAAGGCAACGTGTTGGACAAATCAAGGCAACATGGAACTAGTTAACAAGGCAACGTGTTGGGGGAGGCATCTTTCAAGGCCATCGTTCGACAAATCTAGGCAGCAGGGCTTGTCACCAGGTCATCGTTCGAAAAATTAATGCAACAAGTTCGAGTAATCAATATATACCTCAAGGCAATGTGGATAGCTCCCCAGTTCTCCAAGAGGCTAGTCTTCAGGTCATCGTTTAAAAAATCAAGGCAACAAGCTCAAGGCAATAGGGCTAGTTTCAAGGTCGTCGTTCAAAAAATCTAGGGAACAATGCTAGTCATCAGGTCATCGTTCGACAAAATTAAGGCACACGAATAATGTATGTTTCAATAAAAAAAATTTGCTTTTGGTCCGTAATTACCCGGGGACCGCAGCTTCGACACTTGTACACACACACTACCGAACTTTAACTTTCGAATTGGCAAAAACCCATTCAATGAAAGTTGCTCGAAATCATCGATTTACCTGGTAAATTTTCTTTCGTGATCGAGAAAATGTGCACGGATTTCGAGGTACCGATCAAGATGTGATTTTGGGTAACTTTCATCGGGTTGGGTCGTCATTGGTCACCGGGTGGTCTTGTACTTCCGAATTAGCAAAAACCCATTGAATGAAAGCTGCTCGGAAACCTTGATTTACACGGCAAAATTTCTTTCATGATCGAGAAAATGTGCACGGATTTCGAGTTACCGAGCAAAATGCGATTTTGGCTAACTTTCACCGCGTTGTGTCATCTTTGGTCACCGGGCGATCCTGTACTTCCGAATTACCGAAAACCCATTGAACGAAAGTTGCTTGAAATCATTGATTTACCTGGTAAGTTTTCCTTCGTGATCCATAAAATGTGCACGGATTTCGAGTTACCGAGCAAGATGTGATTTTGGCTAACTTTCATCGGGTTGGGTCATCTTTGCTCACCGGGTGGTCTTGTACTTCCGATTTAGCAAAAACCCATTGAATGAAAGTTGTTCGAAATCATTGATTTGCCTAGAAAAATTTCTTTTCGTGGTCGAGGAAATGTGCGTGGATTTCGAGTTGTCGAGCAAAATTTGATTTTGGCCAGGTTTCATGGGGTTGGGTCATCTGATCACCGGTTAATCTTGACCGTATCTAGTCTTGGCCGAGTCGAAAAATCCCAGACGCTATAATTCTCTATAACTCGCCAAAATGAAGTCGGTTTGGCACGAATTGGACAAGGATAAAGGACCTTACAATAATAAAACCCGGTGACCGGGCCGTAATTCACCAACAACGGTGACGCAACCTCCGATAAAAACACATAACAACCTAAGCCGATGACTTGCGCTTACTAGGGCCACCAATTATACTTTGTTTTCTCATAAGACGTCAAAAATGTCCAAAGAGCAACATATACTCATTTAATATGGGCATGCATCGTGTATAGTGACTTCGACGGTGTTTGGTTGTATTCGAACCCCAATGCATGGGTGCTTTTCTAAGGAGTTCATTTTGTTGCATTTTCTTATGCTTGTTTCGGTTTCGTAAATGAAAGAATTTCTCCGTACAAGATACAAACTGCACTATTGGATCTGTAATTTACAACTACTATCGACATACCCTCAAATGCATCAATAATAAGGGATTTAGAATGCACCTTAGCCAACTAACATATAGATCGGGGTCGTTAATGGGTCATGGCGTTCTTCGTTTGATCCTTTGGCTTGCATGTATCGTTTTGTAGGATGAGGTCTTGCTTCCTCGGCCCTTTATCAAGGCAACGTGGCTCGTTTTAAGCTCATCGTTCAAGGAATCAATGCAACACGGCCAGTTTTTCAGGTCGCCATTCGATAAACAAAGACAACGTTTTCAAAATATCAAAAGGCCACATGGCTTGCTTTTAGGTCCTTGTATGGCTTGCTTTCGGGTCGTCTTTCGAGAAAACGAGGCAACATGTTCTAGAAATCAAAGAATCGTTCGAGAAATAAAAAGGCTACGGGGGTAGTTTTCAGGTCGTAGTTTGATAATTCAAGGCAACATGTTCGAGTAATCAAGGCAACAAGGCTTGTTTTCAGGCCGTCGTTCAATAAAAAATCCAAGCGTTCAGGTCGTCGTTCGAGAAACACGGACAACATGTTGTAGAAATCAAAGGCGTTCCATAAATCAAGGCAACGGTGCTGGTTTTCAGTTAGTCGGTCGAAAAACCAAGGAAACATGTTTGAGGTTTCAAGGCAACAAGGCTAGTTTTCTTGTCTTCGTTCCGTAAATCAAGGAATCGGGGATAGTTTTAAGGTTGTTGTTTAAGAAAATCAAGACAACATGTTTTAAAAGTCATGGCAACGAGGGAAGATTTTAGGACACCGTTCGTCAGATCAAGGCAACACGCCAGCTTTCAGCCGTCGTCCGAAAAAGGCCGCCAACATTTTACTTAAACCGAAGCATCGTTCGTGAAATCAAGGCAACGGGGCAAATTTTAAGTCCTTCATTCGAAAAACCAAGCCATCGGGTTCGAGATATCAAGGCAACATGGCTTGCTTTTCAGGTCTTCGTTCGAAAAATCAAGGCAATGGGCATTGCTCTCCGCTCGTCATTCGAGATACCAAGACATCATGTTCTAGAAACCAAGGCCATAAGGCTAGTTTTCAGGTCATCATTCTAAAAATCAAGGCAACAACAATAAAGGCAACAGGCCTAGTTTCAAGGTCATCGTTCAATATATCTAAGCAACAAGTTCGAATAATCAAGGCAACAAGGCTAGTTTTCACGTCGTCGTTCGAGCAAACAAGGCAACATGTTGGGGTGGGCTTCGTTCACGGTTCATTGGGCTTGCCTTGTCGGTGCTCGATGGTGGCTTCGTCGCCATGGTCCCCCTATATATACATCAAGGCAATGGGGATAGCAATCAGGCTTCTGTTTGAGATATCAAGACAACATGTCCTAGAATTCAAGGCCGCAAGGCTAGTTTTCAGGTCATCGTTCTAAAAATCAAGCCAACATGTTCAAGAAATCAAGGCAACAGACACTGGTTTCCCCGAGGATGCATATTTTTTAGTATGCGCACGACGTCGGGGGAAATCAAGGCACCGTGGCTAGTTTTCCGGTCATCGTTCAAGAAATCAAGGCAGCGAGGCTAGTTTTGAGGTCATCATGGCATGTTTTCAAGGCAACGTGTTCGAGTATTCAGGGCAACGATGCAAGTTTCCAGGTCGTCGTTAGAGATAACAAGGCAACGTGTTCCAGCAATCAAGGTAACGAGGCTAGTTTCCAGGTCGTCGTTCAAGAAATAAAGGGAACGGGGCTAGTTTTCAGGACATCGTTCGACATATCAAGGCAACGTGTTGGACAAATCAAGGCAACATGGAACTAGTTAACAAGGCAACGTGTTGGGGGAGGCATCTTTCAAGGCCATCGTTCGACAAATCTAGGCAGCAGGGCTTGTCACCAGGTCATCGTTCGAAAAATTAATGCAACAAGTTCGAGTAATCAATATATACCTCAAGGCAATGTGGATAGCTCCCCAGTTCTCCAAGAGGCTAGTCTTCAGGTCATCGTTTAAAAAATCAAGGCAACAAGCTCAAGGCAATAGGGCTAGTTTCAAGGTCGTCGTTCAAAAAATCTAGGGAACAATGCTAGTCATCAGGTCATCGTTCGACAAAATTAAGGCACACGAATAATGTATGTTTCAATAAAAAAAATTTGCTTTTGGTCCGTAATTACCTGGGGACCGCAGCTTCGACACTTGTACACACACACTACCGAACTTTAACTTTCGAATTGGCAAAAACCCATTCAATGAAAGTTGCTCGAAATCATCGATTTACCTGGTAAATTTTCTTTCGTGATCGAGAAAATGTGCACGGATTTCGAGGTACCGATCAAGATGTGATTTTGGGTAACTTTCATCGGGTTGGGTCGTCATTGGTCACCGGGTGGTCTTGTACTTCCGAATTAGCAAAAACCCATTGAATGAAAGCTGCTCGGAAACCTTGATTTACACGGCAAAATTTCTTTCATGATCGAGAAAATGTGCACGGATTTCGAGTTACCGAGCAAAATGCGATTTTGGCTAACTTTCACCGCGTTGTGTCATCTTTGGTCACCGGGCGATCCTGTACTTCCGAATTACCGAAAACCCATTGAACGAAAGTTGCTTGAAATCATTGATTTACCTGGTAAGTTTTCCTTCGTGATCCATAAAATGTGCACGGATTTCGAGTTACCGAGCAAGATGTGATTTTGGCTAACTTTCATCGGGTTGGGTCATCTTTGCTCACCGGGTGGTCTTGTACTTCCGATTTAGCAAAAACCCATTGAATGAAAGTTGTTCGAAATCATTGATTTGCCTAGAAAAATTTCTTTTCGTGGTCGAGGAAATGTGCGTGGATTTCGAGTTGTCGAGCAAAATTTGATTTTGGCCAGGTTTCATGGGGTTGGGTCATCTGATCACCGGTTAATCTTGACCGTATCTAGTCTTGGCCGAGTCGAAAAATCCCAGACGCTATAATTCTCTATAACTCGCCAAAATGAAGTCGGTTTGGCACGAATTGGACAAGGATAAAGGACCTTACAATAATAAAACCCGGTGACCGGGCCGTAATTCACCAACAACGGTGACGCAACCTCCGATAAAAACACATAACAACCTAAGCCGATGACTTGCGCTTACTAGGGCCACCAATTATACTTTGTTTTCTCATAAGACGTCAAAAATGTCCAAAGAGCAACATATACTCATTTAATATGGGCATGCATCGTGTATAGTGACTTCGACGGTGTTTGGTTGTATTCGAACCCCAATGCATGGGTGCTTTTCTAAGGAGTTCATTTTGTTGCATTTTCTTATGCTTGTTTCGGTTTCGTAAATGAAAGAATTTCTCCGTACAAGATACAAACTGCACTATTGGATCTGTAATTTACAACTACTATCGACATACCCTCAAATGCATCAATAATAAGGGATTTAGAATGCACCTTAGCCAACTAACATATAGATCGGGGTCGTTAATGGGTCATGGCGTTCTTCGTTTGATCCTTTGGCTTGCATGTATCGTTTTGTAGGATGAGGTCTTGCTTCCTCGGCCCTTTATCAAGGCAACGTGGCTCGTTTTAAGCTCATCGTTCAAGGAATCAATGCAACACGGCCAGTTTTTCAGGTCGCCATTCGATAAACAAAGACAACGTTTTCAAAATATCAAAAGGCCACATGGCTTGCTTTTAGGTCCTCGTATGGCTTGCTTTCGGGTCGTCTTTCGAGAAAACGAGGCAACATGTTCTAGAAATCAAAGAATCGTTCGAGAAATAAAAAGGCTACGGGGGTAGTTTTCAGGTCGTAGTTTGATAATTCAAGGCAACATGTTCGAGTAATCAAGGCAACAAGGCTTGTTTTCAGGCCGTCGTTCAATAAAAAATCCAAGCGTTCAGGTCGTCGTTCGAGAAACACGGACAACATGTTGTAGAAATCAAAGGCGTTCCATAAATCAAGGCAACGGTGCTGGTTTTCAGTTAGTCGGTCGAAAAACCAAGGAAACATGTTTGAGGTTTCAAGGCAACAAGGCTAGTTTTCTTGTCTTCGTTCCGTAAATCAAGGAATCGGGGATAGTTTTAAGGTTGTTGTTTAAGAAAATCAAGACAACATGTTTTAAAAGTCATGGCAACGAGGGAAGATTTTAGGACACCGTTCGTCAGATCAAGGCAACACGCCAGCTTTCAGCCGTCGTCCGAAAAAGGCCGCCAACATTTTACTTAAACCGAAGCATCGTTCGTGAAATCAAGGCAACGGGGCAAATTTTAAGTCCTTCATTCGAAAAACCAAGCCATCGGGTTCGAGATATCAAGGCAACATGGCTTGCTTTTCAGGTCTTCGTTCGAAAAATCAAGGCAATGGGCATTGCTCTCCGCTCGTCATTCGAGATACCAAGACATCATGTTCTAGAAACCAAGGCCATAAGGCTAGTTTTCAGGTCATCATTCTAAAAATCAAGGCAACAACAATAAAGGCAACAGGCCTAGTTTCAAGGTCATCGTTCAATATATCTAAGCAACAAGTTCGAATAATCAAGGCAACAAGGCTAGTTTTCACGTCGTCGTTCGAGCAAACAAGGCAACATGTTGGGGTGGGCTTCGTTCACGGTTCATTGGGCTTGCCTTGTCGGTGCTCGATGGTGGCTTCGTCGCCATGGTCCCCCTATATATACATCAAGGCAATGGGGATAGCAATCAGGCTTCTGTTTGAGATATCAAGACAACATGTCCTAGAATTCAAGGCCGCAAGGCTAGTTTTCAGGTCATCGTTCTAAAAATCAAGCCAACATGTTCAAGAAATCAAGGCAACAGACACTGGTTTCCCCGAGGATGCATATTTTTTAGTATGCGCACGACGTCGGGGGAAATCAAGGCACCGTGGCTAGTTTTCCGGTCATCGTTCAAGAAATCAAGGCAGCGAGGCTAGTTTTGAGGTCATCATGGCATGTTTTCAAGGCAACGTGTTCGAGTATTCAGGGCAACGATGCAAGTTTCCAGGTCGTCGTTAGAGATAACAAGGCAACGTGTTCCAGCAATCAAGGTAACGAGGCTAGTTTCCAGGTCGTCGTTCAAGAAATAAAGGGAACGGGGCTAGTTTTCAGGACATCGTTCGACATATCAAGGCAACGTGTTGGACAAATCAAGGCAACATGGAACTAGTTAACAAGGCAACGTGTTGGGGGAGGCATCTTTCAAGGCCATCGTTCGACAAATCTAGGCAGCAGGGCTTGTCACCAGGTCATCGTTCGAAAAATTAATGCAACAAGTTCGAGTAATCAATATATACCTCAAGGCAATGTGGATAGCTCCCCAGTTCTCCAAGAGGCTAGTCTTCAGGTCATCGTTTAAAAAATCAAGGCAACAAGCTCAAGGCAATAGGGCTAGTTTCAAGGTCGTCGTTCAAAAAATCTAGGGAACAATGCTAGTCATCAGGTCATCGTTCGACAAAATTAAGGCACACGAATAATGTATGTTTCAATAAAAAAAATTTGCTTTTGGTCCGTAATTACCCGGGGACCGCAGCTTCGACACTTGTACACACACACTACCGAACTTTAACTTTCGAATTGGCAAAAACCCATTCAATGAAAGTTGCTCGAAATCATCGATTTACCTGGTAAATTTTCTTTCGTGATCGAGAAAATGTGCACGGATTTCGAGGTACCGATCAAGATGTGATTTTGGGTAACTTTCATCGGGTTGGGTCGTCATTGGTCACCGGGTGGTCTTGTACTTCCGAATTAGCAAAAACCCATTGAATGAAAGCTGCTCGGAAACCTTGATTTACACGGCAAAATTTCTTTCATGATCGAGAAAATGTGCACGGATTTCGAGTTACCGAGCAAAATGCGATTTTGGCTAACTTTCACCGCGTTGTGTCATCTTTGGTCACCGGGCGATCCTGTACTTCCGAATTACCGAAAACCCATTGAACGAAAGTTGCTTGAAATCATTGATTTACCTGGTAAGTTTTCCTTCGTGATCCATAAAATGTGCACGGATTTCGAGTTACCGAGCAAGATGTGATTTTGGCTAACTTTCATCGGGTTGGGTCATCTTTGCTCACCGGGTGGTCTTGTACTTCCGATTTAGCAAAAACCCATTGAATGAAAGTTGTTCGAAATCATTGATTTGCCTAGAAAAATTTCTTTTCGTGGTCGAGGAAATGTGCGTGGATTTCGAGTTGTCGAGCAAAATTTGATTTTGGCCAGGTTTCATGGGGTTGGGTCATCTGATCACCGGTTAATCTTGACCGTATCTAGTCTTGGCCGAGTCGAAAAATCCCAGACGCTATAATTCTCTATAACTCGCCAAAATGAAGTCGGTTTGGCACGAATTGGACAAGGATAAAGGACCTTACAATAATAAAACCCGGTGACCGGGCCGTAATTCACCAACAACGGTGACGCAACCTCCGATAAAAACACATAACAACCTAAGCCGATGACTTGCGCTTACTAGGGCCACCAATTATACTTTGTTTTCTCATAAGACGTCAAAAATGTCCAAAGAGCAACATATACTCATTTAATATGGGCATGCATCGTGTATAGTGACTTCGACGGTGTTTGGTTGTATTCGAACCCCAATGCATGGGTGCTTTTCTAAGGAGTTCATTTTGTTGCATTTTCTTATGCTTGTTTCGGTTTCGTAAATGAAAGAATTTCTCCGTACAAGATACAAACTGCACTATTGGATCTGTAATTTACAACTACTATCGACATACCCTCAAATGCATCAATAATAAGGGATTTAGAATGCACCTTAGCCAACTAACATATAGATCGGGGTCGTTAATGGGTCATGGCGTTCTTCGTTTGATCCTTTGGCTTGCATGTATCGTTTTGTAGGATGAGGTCTTGCTTCCTCGGCCCTTTATCAAGGCAACGTGGCTCGTTTTAAGCTCATCGTTCAAGGAATCAATGCAACACGGCCAGTTTTTCAGGTCGCCATTCGATAAACAAAGACAACGTTTTCAAAATATCAAAAGGCCACATGGCTTGCTTTTAGGTCCTTGTATGGCTTGCTTTCGGGTCGTCTTTCGAGAAAACGAGGCAACATGTTCTAGAAATCAAAGAATCGTTCGAGAAATAAAAAGGCTACGGGGGTAGTTTTCAGGTCGTAGTTTGATAATTCAAGGCAACATGTTCGAGTAATCAAGGCAACAAGGCTTGTTTTCAGGCCGTCGTTCAATAAAAAATCCAAGCGTTCAGGTCGTCGTTCGAGAAACACGGACAACATGTTGTAGAAATCAAAGGCGTTCCATAAATCAAGGCAACGGTGCTGGTTTTCAGTTAGTCGGTCGAAAAACCAAGGAAACATGTTTGAGGTTTCAAGGCAACAAGGCTAGTTTTCTTGTCTTCGTTCCGTAAATCAAGGAATCGGGGATAGTTTTAAGGTTGTTGTTTAAGAAAATCAAGACAACATGTTTTAAAAGTCATGGCAACGAGGGAAGATTTTAGGACACCGTTCGTCAGATCAAGGCAACACGCCAGCTTTCAGCCGTCGTCCGAAAAAGGCCGCCAACATTTTACTTAAACCGAAGCATCGTTCGTGAAATCAAGGCAACGGGGCAAATTTTAAGTCCTTCATTCGAAAAACCAAGCCATCGGGTTCGAGATATCAAGGCAACATGGCTTGCTTTTCAGGTCTTCGTTCGAAAAATCAAGGCAATGGGCATTGCTCTCCGCTCGTCATTCGAGATACCAAGACATCATGTTCTAGAAACCAAGGCCACAAGGCTAGTTTTCAGGTCATCATTCTAAAAATCAAGGCAACAACAATAAAGGCAACAGGCCTAGTTTCAAGGTCATCGTTCAATATATCTAAGCAACAAGTTCGAATAATCAAGGCAACAAGGCTAGTTTTCACGTCGTCGTTCGAGCAAACAAGGCAACATGTTGGGGTGGGCTTCGTTCACGGTTCATTGGGCTTGCCTTGTCGGTGCTCGATGGTGGCTTCGTCGCCATGGTCCCCCTATATATACATCAAGGCAATGGGGATAGCAATCAGGCTTCCGTTTGAGATATCAAGACAACATGTCCTAGAATTCAAGGCCGCAAGGCTAGTTTTCAGGTCATCGTTCTAAAAATCAAGCCAACATGTTCAAGAAATCAAGGCAACAGACACTGGTTTCCCTGAGGATGCATATTTTTTAGTATGCGCACGACGTCGGGGGAAATCAAGGCACCGTGGCTAGTTTTCCGGTCATCGTTCAAGAAATCAAGGCAGCGAGGCTAGTTTTGAGGTCATCATGGCATGTTTTCAAGGCAACGTGTTCGAGTATTCAGGGCAACGATGCAAGTTTCCAGGTCGTCGTTAGAGATAACAAGGCAACGTGTTCCAGCAATCAAGGTAACGAGGCTAGTTTCCAGGTCGTCGTTCAAGAAATAAAGGGAACGGGGCTAGTTTTCAGGACATCGTTCGACATATCAAGGCAACGTGTTGGACAAATCAAGGCAACATGGAACTAGTTAACAAGGCAACGTGTTGGGGGAGGCATCTTTCAAGGCCATCGTTCGACAAATCTAGGTAGCAGGGCTTGTCACCAGGTCATCGTTCGAAAAATTAATGCAACAAGTTCGAGTAATCAATATATACCTCAAGGCAATGTGGATAGCTCCCCAGTTCTCCAAGAGGCTAGTCTTCAGGTCATCGTTTAAAAAATCAAGGCAACAAGCTCAAGGCAATAGGGCTAGTTTCAAGGTCGTCGTTCAAAAAATCTAGGGAACAATGCTAGTCATCAGGTCATCGTTCGAAAAAATTAAGGCACACGAATAATGTATGTTTCAATAAAAAAAATTTGCTTTTGGTCCGTAATTACCCGGGGACCGCAGCTTCGACACTTGTACACACACACTACCGAACTTTAACTTTCGAATTGGCAAAAAACCCATTCAATGAAAGTTGCTCGAAATCATCGATTTACCTGGTAAATTTTCTTTCGTGATCGAGAAAATGTGCACGGATTTCGAGGTACCGATCAAGATGTGATTTTGGGTAACTTTCATCGGGTTGGGTCGTCATTGGTCACCGGGTGGTCTTGTACTTCCGAATTAGCAAAAACCCATTGAATGAAAGCTGCTCGGAAACCTTGATTTACACGGCAAAATTTCTTTCATGATCGAGAAAATGTGCACGGATTTCGAGTTACCGAGCAAAATGCGATTTTGGCTAACTTTCACCGCGTTGTGTCATCTTTGGTCACCGGACGATCCTGTACTTCCGAATTACCGAAAACCCATTGAACGAAAGTTGCTCGAAATCATTGATTTACCTGGTAAGTTTTCCTTCGTGATCCATAAAATGTGCACGGATTTCGAGTTACCGAGCAAGATGTGATTTTGGCTAACTTTCATCGGGTTGGGTCATCTTTGGTCACCGGGTGGTCTTGTACTTCCGATTTAGCAAAAACCCATTGAATGAAAGTTGTTCGAAATCATTGATTTGCCTAGAAAAATTTCTTTTCGTGGTCGAGGAAATGTGCGTGGATTTCGAGTTGTCGAGCAAAATTTGATTTTGGCCAGGTTTCATGGGGTTGGGTCATCTGATCACCGGTTAATCTTGACCGTATCTAGTCTTGGCCGAGTCGAAAAATCCCAGACGCTATAATTCTCTATAACTCGCCAAAATGAAGTCGGTTTGGCACGAATTGGACAAGGATAAAGGACCTTACAATAATAAAACCCGGTGACCGGGCCGTAATTCACCAACAACGGTGACGCAACCTCCGATAAAAACACATAACAACCTAAGCCGATGACTTGCGCTTACTAGGGCCACCAATTATACTTTGTTTTCTCATAAGACGTCAAAAATGTCCAAAGAGCAACATATACTCATTTAATATGGGCATGCATCGTGTATAGTGACTTCGACGGTGTTTGGTTGTATTCGAACCCCAATGCATGGGTGCTTTTCTAAGGAGTTCATTTTGTTGCATTTTCTTATGCTTGTTTCGGTTTCGTAAATGAAAGAATTTCTCCGTACAAGATACAAACTGCACTATTGGATCTGTAATTTACAACTACTATCGACATACCCTCAAATGCATCAATAATAAGGGATTTAGAATGCACCTTAGCCAACTAACATATAGATCGGGGTCGTTAATGGGTCATGGCGTTCTTCGTTTGATCCTTTGGCTTGCATGTATCGTTTTGTAGGATGAGGTCTTGCTTCCTCGGCCCTTTATCAAGGCAACGTGGCTCGTTTTAAGCTCATCGTTCAAGGAATCAATGCAACACGGCCAGTTTTTCAGGTCGCCATTCGATAAACAAAGACAACGTTTTCAAAATATCAAAAGGCCACATGGCTTGCTTTTAGGTCCTCGTATGGCTTGCTTTCGGGTCGTCTTTCGAGAAAACGAGGCAACATGTTCTAGAAATCAAAGAATCGTTCGAGAAATAAAAAGGCTACGGGGGTAGTTTTCAGGTCGTAGTTTGATAATTCAAGGCAACATGTTCGAGTAATCAAGGCAACAAGGCTTGTTTTCAGGCCGTCGTTCAATAAAAAATCCAAGCGTTCAGGTCGTCGTTCGAGAAACACGGACAACATGTTGTAGAAATCAAAGGCGTTCCATAAATCAAGGCAACGGTGCTGGTTTTCAGTTAGTCGGTCGAAAAACCAAGGAAACATGTTTGAGGTTTCAAGGCAACAAGGCTAGTTTTCTTGTCTTCGTTCCGTAAATCAAGGAATCGGGGATAGTTTTAAGGTTGTTGTTTAAGAAAATCAAGACAACATGTTTTAAAAGTCATGGCAACGAGGGAAGATTTTAGGACACCGTTCGTCAGATCAAGGCAACACGCCAGCTTTCAGCCGTCGTCCGAAAAAGGCCGCCAACATTTTACTTAAACCGAAGCATCGTTCGTGAAATCAAGGCAACGGGGCAAATTTTAAGTCCTTCATTCGAAAAACCAAGCCATCGGGTTCGAGATATCAAGGCAACATGGCTTGCTTTTCAGGTCTTCGTTCGAAAAATCAAGGCAATGGGCATTGCTCTCCGCTCGTCATTCGAGATACCAAGACATCATGTTCTAGAAACCAAGGCCACAAGGCTAGTTTTCAGGTCATCATTCTAAAAATCAAGGCAACAACAATAAAGGCAACAGGCCTAGTTTCAAGGTCATCGTTCAATATATCTAAGCAACAAGTTCGAATAATCAAGGCAACAAGGCTAGTTTTCACGTCGTCGTTCGAGCAAACAAGGCAACATGTTGGGGTGGGCTTCGTTCACGGTTCATTGGGCTTGCCTTGTCGGTGCTCGATGGTGGCTTCGTCGCCATGGTCCCCCTATATATACATCAAGGCAATGGGGATAGCAATCAGGCTTCCGTTTGAGATATCAAGACAACATGTCCTAGAATTCAAGGCCGCAAGGCTAGTTTTCAGGTCATCGTTCTAAAAATCAAGCCAACATGTTCAAGAAATCAAGGCAACAGACACTGGTTTCCCCGAGGATGCATATTTTTTAGTATGCGCACGACGTCGGGGGAAATCAAGGCACCGTGGCTAGTTTTCCGGTCATCGTTCAAGAAATCAAGGCAGCGAGGCTAGTTTTGAGGTCATCATGGCATGTTTTCAAGGCAACGTGTTCGAGTATTCAGGGCAACGATGCAAGTTTCCAGGTCGTCGTTAGAGATAACAAGGCAACGTGTTCCAGCAATCAAGGTAACGAGGCTAGTTTCCAGGTCGTCGTTCAAGAAATAAAGGGAACGGGGCTAGTTTTCAGGACATCGTTCGACATATCAAGGCAACGTGTTGGACAAATCAAGGCAACATGGAACTAGTTAACAAGGCAACGTGTTGGGGGAGGCATCTTTCAAGGCCATCGTTCGACAAATCTAGGCAGCAGGGCTTGTCACCAGGTCATCGTTCGAAAAATTAATGCAACAAGTTCGAGTAATCAATATATACCTCAAGGCAATGTGGATAGCTCCCCAGTTCTCCAAGAGGCTAGTCTTCAGGTCATCGTTCAAAAAATCTAGGGAACAATGCTAGTCATCAGGTCATCGTTCGACAAAATTAAGGCACACGAATAATGTATGTTTCAATAAAAAAAATTTGCTTTTGGTCCGTAATTACCCGGGGACCGCAGCTTCGACACTTGTACACACACACTACCGAACTTTAACTTTCGAATTGGCAAAAACCCATTCAATGAAAGTTGCTCGAAATCATCGATTTACCTGGTAAATTTTCTTTCGTGATCGAGAAAATGTGCACGGATTTCGAGGTACCGATCAAGATGTGATTTTGGGTAACTTTCATCGGGTTGGGTCGTCATTGGTCACCGGGTGGTCTTGTACTTCCGAATTAGCAAAAACCCATTGAATGAAAGCTGCTCGGCAACCTTGATTTACACGGCAAAATTTCTTTCATGATCGAGAAAATGTGCACGGATTTCGAGTTACCGAGCAAAATGCGATTTTGGCTAACTTTCACCGCGTTGTGTCATCTTTGGTCACCGGGCGATCCTGTACTTCCGAATTACCGAAAACCCATTGAACGAAAGTTGCTTGAAATCATTGATTTACCTGGTAAGTTTTCCTTCGTGATCCATAAAATGTGCATGGATTTCGAGTTACCGAGCAAGATGTGATTTTGGCTAACTTTCATCGGGTTGGGTCATCTTTGGTCACCGGGTGGTCTTGTACTTCCGATTTAGCAAAAACCCATTGAATGAAAGTTGTTCGAAATCATTGATTTGCCTAGAAAAATTTCTTTTCGTGGTCGAGGAAATGTGCGTGGATTTCGAGTTGTCGAGCAAAATTTGATTTTGGCCAGGTTTCATGGGGTTGGGTCATCTGATCACCGGTTAATCTTGACCGTATCTAGTCTTGGCCGAGTCGAAAAATCCCAGACGCTATAATTCTCTATAACTCGCCAAAATGAAGTCGGTTTGGCACGAATTGGACAAGGATAAAGGACCTTACAATAATAAAACCTGGTGACCGGGCCGTAATTCACCAACAACGGTGACGCAACCTCCGATAAAAACACATAACAACCTAAGCCGATGACTTGCGCTTACTAGGGCCACCAATTATACTTTGTTTTCTCATAAGACGTCAAAAATGTCCAAAGAGCAACATATACTCATTTAATATGGGCATGCATCGTGTATAGTGACTTCGACGGTGTTTGGTTGTATTCGAACCCCAATGCATGGGTGCTTTTCTAAGGAGTTCATTTTGTTGCATTTTCTTATGCTTGTTTCGGTTTCGTAAATGAAAGAATTTCTCCGTACAAGATACAAACTGCACTATTGGATCTGTAATTTACAACTACTATCGACATACCCTCAAATGCATCAATAATAAGGGATTTAGAATGCACCTTAGCCAACTAACATATAGATCGGGGTCGTTAATGGGTCATGGCGTTCTTCGTTTGATCCTTTGGCTTGCATGTATCGTTTTGTAGGATGAGGTCTTGCTTCCTCGGCCCTTTATCAAGGCAACGTGGCTCGTTTTAAGCTCATCGTTCAAGGAATCAATGCAACACGGCCAGTTTTTCAGGTCGCCATTCGATAAACAAAGACAACGTTTTCAAAATATCAAAAGGCCACATGGCTTGCTTTTAGGTCCTCGTATGGCTTGCTTTCGGGTCGTCTTTCGAGAAAACGAGGCAACATGTTCTAGAAATCAAAGAATCGTTCGAGAAATAAAAAGGCTACGGGGGTAGTTTTCAGGTCGTAGTTTGATAATTCAAGGCAACATGTTCGAGTAATCAAGGCAACAAGGCTTGTTTTCAGGCCGTCGTTCAATAAAAAATCCAAGCGTTCAGGTCGTCGTTCGAGAAACACGGACCAGATGTTGTAGAAATCAAAGGCGTTCCATAAATCAAGGCAACGGTGCTGGTTTTCAGTTAGTCGGTCGAAAAACCAAGGAAACATGTTTGAGGTTTCAAGGCAACAAGGCTAGTTTTCTTGTCTTCGTTCCGTAAATCAAGGAATCGGGGATAGTTTTAAGGTTGTTGTTTAAGAAAATCAAGACAACATGTTTTAAAAGTCATGGCAACGAGGGAAGATTTTAGGACACCGTTCGTCAGATCAAGGCAACACGCCAGCTTTCAGCCGTCGTCCGAAAAAGGCCGCCAACATTTTACTTAAACCGAAGCATCGTTCGTGAAATCAAGGCAACGGGGCAAATTTTAAGTCCTTCATTCGAAAAACCAAGCCATCGGGTTCGAGATATCAAGGCAACATGGCTTGCTTTTCAGGTCTTCGTTCGAAAAATCAAGGCAATGGGCATTGCTCTCCGCTCGTCATTCGAGATACCAAGACATCATGTTCTAGAAACCAAGGCCACAAGGCTAGTTTTCAGGTCATCATTCTAAAAATCAAGGCAACAACAATAAAGGCAACAGGCCTAGTTTCAAGGTCATCGTTCAATATATCTAAGCAACAAGTTCGAATAATCAAGGCAACAAGGCTAGTTTTCACGTCGTCGTTCGAGCAAACAAGGCAACATGTTGGGGTGGGCTTCGTTCACGGTTCATTGGGCTTGCCTTGTCGGTGCTCGATGGTGGCTTCGTCGCCATGGTCCCCCTATATATACATCAAGGCAATGGGGATAGCAATCAGGCTTCCGTTTGAGATATCAAGACAACATGTCCTAGAATTCAAGGCCGCAAGGCTAGTTTTCAGGTCATCGTTCTAAAAATCAAGCCAACATGTTCAAGAAATCAAGGCAACAGACACTGGTTTCCCCGAGGATGCATATTTTTTAGTATGCGCACGACGTCGGGGGAAATCAAGGCACCGTGGCTAGTTTTCCGGTCATCGTTCAAGAAATCAAGGCAGCGAGGCTAGTTTTGAGGTCATCATGGCATGTTTTCAAGGCAACGTGTTCGAGTATTCAGGGCAACGATGCAAGTTTCCAGGTCGTCGTTAGAGATAACAAGGCAACGTGTTCCAGCAATCAAGGTAACGAGGCTAGTTTCCAGGTCGTCGTTCAAGAAATAAAGGGAACGGGGCTAGTTTTCAGGACATCGTTCGACATATCAAGGCAACGTGTTGGACAAATCAAGGCAACATGGAACTAGTTAACAAGGCAACGTGTTGGGGGAGGCATCTTTCAAGGCCATCGTTCGACAAATCTAGGCAGCAGGGCTTGTCACCAGGTCATCGTTCGAAAAATTAATGCAACAAGTTCGAGTAATCAATATATACCTCAAGGCAATGTGGATAGCTCCCCAGTTCTCCAAGAGGCTAGTCTTTAGGTCATCGTTTAAAAAATCAAGGCAACAAGCTCAAGGCAATAGGGCTAGTTTCAAGGTCGTCGTTCAAAAAATCTAGGGAACAATGCTAGTCATCAGGTCATCGTTCGACAAAATTAAGGCACACGAATAATGTATGTTTCAATAAAAAAAATTTGCTTTTGGTCCGTAATTACCCGGGGACCGCAGCTTCGACACTTGTACACACACACTACCGAACTTTAACTTTCGAATTGGCAAAAACCCATTCAATGAAAGTTGCTCGAAATCATCGATTTACCTGGTAAATTTTCTTTCGTGATCGAGATAATGTGCACGGATTTCGAGGTACCGATCAAGATGTGATTTTGGGTAACTTTCATCGGGTTGGGTCGTCATTGGTCATCGGGTGGTCTTGTACTTCCGAATTAGCAAAAACCCATTGAATGAAAGCTGCTCGGAAACCTTGATTTACATGGCAAAATTTCTTTCATGATCGAGAAAATGTGCACGGATTTCGAGTTACCGAGCAAAATGCGATTTTGGCTAACTTTCACCGCGTTGTGTCATCTTTGGTCACCGGGCGATCCTGTACTTCCGAATTACCGAAAACCCATTGAACGAAAGTTGCTTGAAATCATTGATTTACCTGGTAAGTTTTCCTTCGTGATCCATAAAATGTGCACGGATTTCGAGTTACCGAGCAAGATGTGATTTTGGCTAACTTTCATCGGGTTGGGTCATCTTTGGTCACCGGGTGGTCTTGTACTTCCGATTTAGCAAAAACCCATTGAATGAAAGTTGTTCGAAATCATTAATTTGCCTAGAAAAATTTCTTTTCGTGGTCGAGGAAATGTGCGTGGATTTCGAGTTGTCGAGCAAAATTTGATTTTGGCCAGGTTTCATGGGGTTGGGTCATCTGATCACCGGTTAATCTTGACCGTATCTAGTCTTGGCCGAGTCGAAAAATCCCGGACGCTATAATTCTCTATAACTCGCCAAAATGAAGTCGGTTTGGCACGAATTGGACAAGGATAAAGGACCTTACAATAATAAAACCCGGTGACCGGGCCGTAATTCACCAACAACGGTGACGCAACCTCCGATAAAAACACATAACAACCTAAGCCGATGACTTGCGCTTACTAGGGCCACCAATTATACTTTGTTTTCTCATAAGACGTCAAAAATGTCCAAAGAGCAACATATACTCATTTAATATGGGCATGCATCGTGTATAGTGACTTCGACGGTGTTTGGTTGTATTCGAACCCCAATGCATGGGTGCTTTTCTAAGGAGTTCATTTTGTTGCATTTTCTTATGCTTGTTTCGGTTTCGTAAATGAAAGAATTTCTCCGTACAAGATACAAACTGCACTATTGGATCTGTAATTTACAACTACTATCGACATACCCTCAAATGCATCAATAATAAGGGATTTAGAATGCACCTTAGCCAACTAACATATAGATCGGGGTCGTTAATGGGTCATGGCGTTCTTCGTTTGATCCTTTGGCTTGCATGTATCGTTTTGTAGGATGAGGTCTTGCTTCCTCGGCCCTTTATCAAGGCAACGTGGCTCGTTTTAAGCTCATCGTTCAAGGAATCAATGCAACACGGCCAGTTTTTCAGGTCGCCATTCGATAAACAAAGACAACGTTTTCAAAATATCAAAAGGCCACATGGCTTGCTTTTAGGTCCTCGTATGGCTTGCTTTCGGGTCGTCTTTCGAGAAAACGAGGCAACATGTTCTAGAAATCAAAGAATCGTTCGAGAAATAAAAAGGCTACGGGGGTAGTTTTCAGGTCGTAGTTTGATAATTCAAGGCAACATGTTCGAGTAATCAAGGCAACAAGGCTTGTTTTCAGGCCGTCGTTCAATAAAAAATCCAAGCGTTCAGGTCGTCGTTCGAGAAACACGGACAACATGTTGTAGAAATCAAAGGCGTTCCATAAATCAAGGCAACGGTGCTGGTTTTCAGTTAGTCGGTCGAAAAACCAAGGAAACATGTTTGAGGTTTCAAGGCAACAAGGCTAGTTTTCTTGTCTTCGTTCCGTAAATCAAGGAATCGGGGATAGTTTTAAGGTTGTTGTTTAAGAAAATCAAGACAACATGTTTTAAAAGTCATGGCAACGAGGGAAGATTTTAGGACACCGTTCGTCAGATCAAGGCAACACGCCAGCTTTCAGCCGTCGTCCGAAAAAGGCCGCCAACATTTTACTTAAACCGAAGCATCGTTCGTGAAATCAAGGCAACGGGGCAAATTTTAAGTCCTTCATTCGAAAAACCAAGCCATCGGGTTCGAGATATCAAGGCAACATGGCTTGCTTTTCAGGTCTTCGTTCGAAAAATCAAGGCAATGGGCATTGCTCTCCGCTCGTCATTCGAGATACCAAGACATCATGTTCTAGAAACCAAGGCCACAAGGCTAGTTTTCAGGTCATCATTCTAAAAATCAAGGCAACAACAATAAAGGCAACAGGCCTAGTTTCAAGGTCATCGTTCAATATATCTAAGCAACAAGTTCGAATAATCAAGGCAACAAGGCTAGTTTTCACGTCGTCGTTCGAGCAAACAAGGCAACATGTTGGGGTGGGCTTCGTTCACGGTTCATTGGGCTTGCCTTGTCGGTGCTCGATGGTGGCTTCGTCGCCATGGTCCCCCTATATATACATCAAGGCAATGGGGATAGCAATCAGGCTTCCGTTTGAGATATCAAGACAACATGTCCTAGAATTCAAGGCCGCAAGGCTAGTTTTCAGGTCATCGTTCTAAAAATCAAGCCAACATGTTCAAGAAATCAAGGCAACAGACACTGGTTTCCCCGAGGATGCATATTTTTTAGTATGCGCACGACGTCGGGGGAAATCAAGGCACCGTGGCTAGTTTTCCGGTCATCGTTCAAGAAATCAAGGCAGCGAGGCTAGTTTTGAGGTCATCATGGCATGTTTTCAAGGCAACGTGTTCGAGTATTCAGGGCAACGATGCAAGTTTCCAGGTCGTCGTTAGAGATAACAAGGCAACGTGTTCCAACAATCAAGGTAACGAGGCTAGTTTCCAGGTCGTCGTTCAAGAAATAAAGGGAACGGGGCTAGTTTTCAGGACATCGTTCGACATATCAAGGCAACGTGTTGGACAAATCAAGGCAACATGGAACTAGTTAACAAGGCAACGTGTTGGGGGAGGCATCTTTCAAGGCCATCGTTCGACAAATCTAGGCAGCAGGGCTTGTCACCAGGTCATCGTTCGAAAAATTAATGCAACAAGTTCGAGTAATCAATATATACCTCAAGGCAATGTGGATAGCTCCCCAGTTCTCCAAGAGGCTAGTCTTCAGGTCATCGTTTAAAAAATCAAGGCAACAAGCTCAAGGCAATAGGGCTAGTTTCAAGGTCGTCGTTCAAAAAATCTAGGGAACAATGCTAGTCATCAGGTCATCGTTCGACAAAATTAAGGCACACGAATAATGTATGTTTCAATAAAAAAAATTTGCTTTTGGTCCGTAATTACCCGGGGACCGCAGCTTCGACACTTGTACACACACACTACCGAACTTTAACTTTCGAATTGGCAAAAACCCATTCAATGAAAGTTGCTCGAAATCATCGATTTACCTGGTAAATTTTCTTTCGTGATCGAGAAAATGTGCACGGATTTCGAGGTACCGATCAAGATGTGATTTTGGGTAACTTTCATCGGGTTGGGTCGTCATTGGTCACCGGGTGGTCTTGTACTTCCGAATTAGCAAAAACCCATTGAATGAAAGCTGCTCGGAAACCTTGATTTACACGGCAAAATTTCTTTCATGATCGAGAAAATGTGCACGGATTTCGAGTTACCGAGCAAAATGCGATTTTGGCTAACTTTCACCGCGTTGTGTCATCTTTGGTCACCGGGCGATCCTGTACTTCCGAATTACCGAAAACCCATTGAACGAAAGTTGCTTGAAATCATTGATTTACCTGGTAAGTTTTCCTTCGTGATCCATAAAATGTGCACGGATTTCGAGTTACCGAGCAAGATGTGATTTTGGCTAACTTTCATCGGGTTGGGTCATCTTTGGTCACCGGGTGGTCTTGTACTTCCGATTTAGCAAAAACCCATTGAATGAAAGTTGTTCGAAATCATTGATTTGCCTAGAAAAATTTCTTTTCGTGGTCGAGGAAATGTGCGTGGATTTCGAGTTGTCGAGCAAAATTTGATTTTGGCCAGGTTTCATGGGGTTGGGTCATCTGATCACCGGTTAATCTTGACCGTATCTAGTCTTGGCCGAGTCGAAAAATCCCAGACGCTATAATTCTCTATAACTCGCCAAAATGAAGTCGGTTTGGCACGAATTGGACAAGGATAAAGGACCTTACAATAATAAAACCCGGTGACCGGGCCGTAATTCACCAACAACGGTGACGCAACCTCCGATAAAAACACATAACAACCTAAGCCGATGACTTGCGCTTACTAGGGCCACCAATTATACTTTGTTTTCTCATAAGACGTCAAAAATGTCCAAAGAGCAACATATACTCATTTAATATGGGCATGCATCGTGTATAGTGACTTCGACGGTGTTTGGTTGTATTCGAACCCCAATGCATGGGTGCTTTTCTAAGGAGTTCATTTTGTTGCATTTTCTTATGCTTGTTTCGGTTTCGTAAATGAAAGAATTTCTCCGTACAAGATACAAACTGCACTATTGGATCTGTAATTTACAACTACTATCGACATACCCTCAAATGCATCAATAATAAGGGATTTAGAATGCACCTTAGCCAACTAACATATAGATCGGGGTCGTTAATGGGTCATGGCGTTCTTCGTTTGATCCTTTGGCTTGCATGTATCGTTTTGTAGGATGAGGTCTTGCTTCCTCGGCCCTTTATCAAGGCAACGTGGCTCGTTTTAAGCTCATCGTTCAAGGAATCAATGCAACACGGCCAGTTTTTCAGGTCGCCATTCGATAAACAAAGACAACGTTTTCAAAATATCAAAAGGCCACATGGCTTGCTTTTAGGTCCTTGTATGGCTTGCTTTCGGGTCGTCTTTCGAGAAAACGAGGCAACATGTTCTAGAAATCAAAGAATCGTTCGAGAAATAAAAAGGCTACGGGGGTAGTTTTCAGGTCGTAGTTTGATAATTCAAGGCAACATGTTCGAGTAATCAAGGCAACAAGGCTTGTTTTCAGGCCGTCGTTCAATAAAAAATCCAAGCGTTCAGGTCGTCGTTCGAGAAACACGGACAACATGTTGTAGAAATCAAAGGCGTTCCATAAATCAAGGCAACGGTGCTGGTTTTCAGTTAGTCGGTCGAAAAACCAAGGAAACATGTTTGAGGTTTCAAGGCAACAAGGCTAGTTTTCTTGTCTTCGTTCCGTAAATCAAGGAATCGGGGATAGTTTTAAGGTTGTTGTTTAAGAAAATCAAGACAACATGTTTTAAAAGTCATGGCAACGAGGGAAGATTTTAGGACACCGTTCGTCAGATCAAGGCAACACGCCAGCTTTCAGCCGTCGTCCGAAAAAGGCCGCCAACATTTTACTTAAACCGAAGCATCGTTCGTGAAATCAAGGCAACGGGGCAAATTTTAAGTCCTTCATTCGAAAAACCAAGCCATCGGGTTCGAGATATCAAGGCAACATGGCTTGCTTTTCAGGTCTTCGTTCGAAAAATCAAGGCAATGGGCATTGCTCTCCGCTCGTCATTCGAGATACCAAGACATCATGTTCTAGAAACCAAGGCCACAAGGCTAGTTTTCAGGTCATCATTCTAAAAATCAAGGCAACAACAATAAAGGCAACAGGCCTAGTTTCAAGGTCATCGTTCAATATATCTAAGCAACAAGTTCGAATAATCAAGGCAACAAGGCTAGTTTTCACGTCGTCGTTCGAGCAAACAAGGCAACATGTTGGGGTGGGCTTCGTTCACGGTTCATTGGGCTTGCCTTGTCGGTGCTCGATGGTGGCTTCGTCGCCATGGTCCCCCTATATATACATCAAGGCAATGGGGATAGCAATCAGGCTTCCGTTTGAGATATCAAGACAACATGTCCTAGAATTCAAGGCCGCAAGGCTAGTTTTCAGGTCATCGTTCTAAAAATCAAGCCAACATGTTCAAGAAATCAAGGCAACAGACACTGGTTTCCCCGAGGATGCATATTTTTTAGTATGCGCACGACGTCGGGGGAAATCAAGGCACCGTGGCTAGTTTTCCGGTCATCGTTCAAGAAATCAAGGCAGCGAGGCTAGTTTTGAGGTCATCATGGCATGTTTTCAAGGCAACGTGTTCGAGTATTCAGGGCAACGATGCAAGTTTCCAGGTCGTCGTTAGAGATAACAAGGCAACGTGTTCCAACAATCAAGGTAACGAGGCTAGTTTCCAGGTCGTCGTTCAAGAAATAAAGGGAACGGGGCTAGTTTTCAGGACATCGTTCGACATATCAAGGCAACGTGTTGGACAAATCAAGGCAACATGGAACTAGTTAACAAGGCAACGTGTTGGGGGAGGCATCTTTCAAGGCCATCGTTCGACAAATCTAGGCAGCAGGGCTTGTCACCAGGTCATCGTTCGAAAAATTAATGCAACAAGTTCGAGTAATCAATATATACCTCAAGGCAATGTGGATAGCTCCCCAGTTCTCCAAGAGGCTAGTCTTCAGGTCATCGTTTAAAAAATCAAGGCAACAAGCTCAAGGCAATAGGGCTAGTTTCAAGGTCGTCGTTCAAAAAATCTAGGGAACAATGCTAGTCATCAGGTCATCGTTCGACAAAATTAAGGCACACGAATAATGTATGTTTCAATAAAAAAAATTTGCTTTTGGTCCGTAATTACCCGGGGACCGCAGCTTCGACACTTGTACACACACACTACCGAACTTTAACTTTCGAATTGGCAAAAACCCATTCAATGAAAGTTGCTCGAAATCATCGATTTACCTGGTAAATTTTCTTTCGTGATCGAGAAAATGTGCACGGATTTCGAGGTACCGATCAAGATGTGATTTTGGGTAACTTTCATCGGGTTGGGTCGTCATTGGTCACCGGGTGGTCTTGTACTTCCGAATTAGCAAAAACCCATTGAATGAAAGCTGCTCGGAAACCTTGATTTACACGGCAAAATTTCTTTCATGATCGAGAAAATGTGCACGGATTTCGAGTTACCGAGCAAAATGCGATTTTGGCTAACTTTCACCGCGTTGTGTCATCTTTGGTCACCGGGCGATCCTGTACTTCCGAATTACCGAAAACCCATTGAACGAAAGTTGCTTGAAATCATTGATTTACCTGGTAAGTTTTCCTTCGTGATCCATAAAATGTGCACGGATTTCGAGTTACCGAGCAAGATGTGATTTTGGCTAACTTTCATCGGGTTGGGTCATCTTTGGTCACCGGGTGGTCTTGTACTTCCGATTTAGCAAAAACCCATTGAATGAAAGTTGTTCGAAATCATTGATTTGCCTAGAAAAATTTCTTTTCGTGGTCGAGGAAATGTGCGTGGATTTCGAGTTGTCGAGCAAAATTTGATTTTGGCCAGGTTTCATGGGGTTGGGTCATCTGATCACCGGTTAATCTTGACCGTATCTAGTCTTGGCCGAGTCGAAAAATCCCAGACGCTATAATTCTCTATAACTCGCCAAAATGAAGTCGGTTTGGCACGAATTGGACAAGGATAAAGGACCTTACAATAATAAAACCCGGTGACCGGGCCGTAATTCACCAACAACGGTGACGCAACCTCCGATAAAAACACATAACAACCTAAGCCGATGACTTGCGCTTACTAGGGCCACCAATTATACTTTGTTTTCTCATAAGACGTCAAAAATGTCCAAAGAGCAACATATACTCATTTAATATGGGCATGCATCGTGTATAGTGACTTCGACGGTGTTTGGTTGTATTCGAACCCCAATGCATGGGTGCTTTTCTAAGGAGTTCATTTTGTTGCATTTTCTTATGCTTGTTTCGGTTTTGTAAATGAAAGAATTTCTCCGTACAAGATACAAACTGCACTATTGGATCTGTAATTTACAACTACTATCGACATACCCTCAAATGCATCAATAATAAGGGATTTAGAATGCACCTTAGCCAACTAACATATAGATCGGGGTCGTTAATGGGTCATGGCGTTCTTCGTTTGATCCTTTGGCTTGCATGTATCGTTTTGTAGGATGAGGTCTTGCTTCCTCGGCCCTTTATCAAGGCAACGTGGCTCGTTTTAAGCTCATCGTTCAAGGAATCAATGCAACACGGCCAGTTTTTCAGGTCGCCATTCGATAAACAAAGACAACGTTTTCAAAATATCAAAAGGCCACATGGCTTGCTTTTAGGTCCTTGTATGGCTTGCTTTCGGGTCGTCTTTCGAGAAAACGAGGCAACATGTTCTAGAAATCAAAGAATCGTTCGAGAAATAAAAAGGCTACGGGGGTAGTTTTCAGGTCGTAGTTTGATAATTCAAGGCAACATGTTCGAGTAATCAAGGCAACAAGGCTTGTTTTCAGGCCGTCGTTCAATAAAAAATCCAAGCGTTCAGGTCGTCGTTCGAGAAACACGGACAACATGTTGTAGAAATCAAAGGCGTTCCATAAATCAAGGCAACGGTGCTGGTTTTCAGTTAGTCGGTCGAAAAACCAAGGAAACATGTTTGAGGTTTCAAGGCAACAAGGCTAGTTTTCTTGTCTTCGTTCCGTAAATCAAGGAATCGGGGATAGTTTTAAGGTTGTTGTTTAAGAAAATCAAGACAACATGTTTTAAAAGTCATGGCAACGAGGGAAGATTTTAGGACACCGTTCGTCAGATCAAGGCAACACGCCAGCTTTCAGCCGTCGTCCGAAAAAGGCCGCCAACATTTTACTTAAACCGAAGCATCGTTCGTGAAATCAAGGCAACGGGGCAAATTTTAAGTCCTTCATTCGAAAAACCAAGCCATCGGGTTCGAGATATCAAGGCAACATGGCTTGCTTTTCAGGTCTTCGTTCGAAAAATCAAGGCAATGAGCATTGCTCTCCGCTCGTCATTCGAGATACCAAGACATCATGTTCTAGAAACCAAGGCCACAAGGCTAGTTTTCAGGTCATCATTCTAAAAATCAAGGCAACAACAATAAAGGCAACAGGCCTAGTTTCAAGGTCATCGTTCAATATATCTAAGCAACAAGTTCGAATAATCAAGGCAACAAGGCTAGTTTTCACGTCGTCGTTCGAGCAAACAAGGCAACATGTTGGGGTGGGCTTCGTTCACGGTTCATTGGGCTTGCCTTGTCGGTGCTCGATGGTGGCTTCGTCGCCATGGTCCCCCTATATATACATCAAGGCAATGGGGATAGCAATCAGGCTTCCGTTTGAGATATCAAGACAACATGTCCTAGAATTCAAGGCCGCAAGGCTAGTTTTCAGGTCATCGTTCTAAAAATCAAGCCAACATGTTCAAGAAATCAAGGCAACAGACACTGGTTTCCCCGAGGATGCATATTTTTTAGTATGCGCACGACGTCGGGGGAAATCAAGGCACCGTGGCTAGTTTTCCGGTCATCGTTCAAGAAATCAAGGCAGCGAGGCTAGTTTTGAGGTCATCATGGCATGTTTTCAAGGCAACGTGTTCGAGTATTCAGGGCAACGATGCAAGTTTCCAGGTCGTCGTTAGAGATAACAAGGCAACGTGTTCCAGCAATCAAGGTAACGAGGCTAGTTTCCAGGTCGTCGTTCAAGAAATAAAGGGAACGGGGCTAGTTTTCAGGACATCGTTCGACATATCAAGGCAACGTGTTGGACAAATCAAGGCAACATGGAACTAGTTAACAAGGCAACGTGTTGGGGGAGGCATCTTTCAAGGCCATCGTTCGACAAATCTAGGCAGCAGGGCTTGTCACCAGGTCATCGTTCGAAAAATTAATGCAACAAGTTCGAGTAATCAATATATACCTCAAGGCAATGTGGATAGCTCCCCAGTTCTCCAAGAGGCTAGTCTTCAGGTCATCGTTTAAAAAATCAAGGCAACAAGCTCAAGGCAATAGGGCTAGTTTCAAGGTCGTCGTTCAAAAAATCTAGGGAACAATGCTAGTCATCAGGTCATCGTTCGACAAAATTAAGGCACACGAATAATGTATGTTTCAATAAAAAAAATTTGCTTTTGGTCCGTAATTACCCGGGGACCGCAGCTTCGACACTTGTACACACACACTACCGAACTTTAACTTTCGAATTGGCAAAAACCCATTCAATGAAAGTTGCTCGAAATCATCGATTTACCTGGTAAATTTTCTTTCGTGATCGAGAAAATGTGCACGGATTTCGAGGTACCGATCAAGATGTGATTTTGGGTAACTTTCATCGGGTTGGGTCGTCATTGGTCACCGGGTGGTCTTGTACTTCCGAATTAGCAAAAACCCATTGAATGAAAGCTGCTCGGAAACCTTGATTTACACGGCAAAATTTCTTTCATGATCGAGAAAATGTGCACGGATTTCGAGTTACCGAGCAAAATGCGATTTTGGCTAACTTTCACCGCGTTGTGTCATCTTTGGTCACCGGGCGATCCTGTACTTCCGAATTACCGAAAACCCATTGAACGAAAGTTGCTTGAAATCATTGATTTACCTGGTAAGTTTTCCTTCGTGATCCATAAAATGTGCACGGATTTCGAGTTACCGAGCAAGATGTGATTTTGGCTAACTTTCATCGGGTTGGGTCATCTTTGGTCACCGGGTGGTCTTGTACTTCCGATTTAGCAAAAACCCATTGAATGAAAGTTGTTCGAAATCATTGATTTGCCTAGAAAAATTTCTTTTCGTGGTCGAGGAAATGTGCGTGGATTTCGAGTTGTCGAGCAAAATTTGATTTTGGCCAGGTTTCATGGGGTTGGGTCATCTGATCACCGGTTAATCTTGACCGTATCTAGTCTTGGCCGAGTCGAAAAATCCCAGACGCTATAATTCTCTATAACTCGCCAAAATGAAGTCGGTTTGGCACGAATTGGACAAGGATAAAGGACCTTACAATAATAAAACCCGGTGACCGGGCCGTAATTCACCAACAACGGTGACGCAACCTCCGATAAAAACACATAACAACCTAAGCCGATGACTTGCGCTTACTAGGGCCACCAATTATACTTTGTTTTCTCATAAGACGTCAAAAATGTCCAAAGAGCAACATATACTCATTTAATATGGGCATGCATCGTGTATAGTGACTTCGACGGTGTTTGGTTGTATTCGAACCCCAATGCATGGGTGCTTTTCTAAGGAGTTCATTTTGTTGCATTTTCTTATGCTTGTTTCGGTTTCGTAAATGAAAGAATTTCTCCGTACAAGATACAAACTGCACTATTGGATCTGTAATTTACAACTACTATCGACATACCCTCAAATGCATCAATAATAAGGGATTTAGAATGCACCTTAGCCAACTAACATATAGATCGGGGTCGTTAATGGGTCATGGCGTTCTTCGTTTGATCCTTTGGCTTGCATGTATCGTTTTGTAGGATGAGGTCTTGCTTCCTCGGCCCTTTATCAAGGCAACGTGGCTTGTTTTAAGCTCATCGTTCAAGGAATCAATGCAACACGGCCAGTTTTTCAGGTCGCCATTCGATAAACAAAGACAACGTTTTCAAAATATCAAAAGGCCACATGGCTTGCTTTTAGGTCCTTGTATGGCTTGCTTTCGGGTCGTCTTTCGAGAAAACGAGGCAACATGTTCTAGAAATCAAAGAATCGTTCGAGAAATAAAAAGGCTACGGGGGTAGTTTTCAGGTCGTAGTTTGATAATTCAAGGCAACATGTTCGAGTAATCAAGGCAACAAGGCTTGTTTTCAGGCCGTCGTTCAATAAAAAATCCAAGCGTTCAGGTCGTCGTTCGAGAAACACGGACAACATGTTGTAGAAATCAAAGGCGTTCCATAAATCAAGGCAACGGTGCTGGTTTTCAGTTAGTCGGTCGAAAAACCAAGGAAACATGTTTGAGGTTTCAAGGCAACAAGGCTAGTTTTCTTGTCTTCGTTCCGTAAATCAAGGAATCGGGGATAGTTTTAAGGTTGTTGTTTAAGAAAATCAAGACAACATGTTTTAAAAGTCATGGCAACGAGGGAAGATTTTAGGACACCGTTCGTCAGATCAAGGCAACACGCCAGCTTTCAGCCGTCGTCCGAAAAAGGCCGCCAACATTTTACTTAAACCGAAGCATCGTTCGTGAAATCAAGGCAACGGGGCAAATTTTAAGTCCTTCATTCGAAAAACCAAGCCATCGGGTTCGAGATATCAAGGCAACATGGCTTGCTTTTCAGGTCTTCGTTCGAAAAATCAAGGCAATGAGCATTGCTCTCCGCTCGTCATTCGAGATACCAAGACATCATGTTCTAGAAACCAAGGCCACAAGGCTAGTTTTCAGGTCATCATTCTAAAAATCAAGGCAACAACAATAAAGGCAACAGGCCTAGTTTCAAGGTCATCGTTCAATATATCTAAGCAACAAGTTCGAATAATCAAGGCAACAAGGCTAGTTTTCACGTCGTCGTTCGAGCAAACAAGGCAACATGTTGGGGTGGGCTTCGTTCACGGTTCATTGGGCTTGCCTTGTCGGTGCTCGATGGTGGCTTCGTCGCCATGGTCCCCCTATATATACATCAAGGCAATGGGGATAGCAATCAGGCTTCCGTTTGAGATATCAAGACAACATGTCCTAGAATTCAAGGCCGCAAGGCTAGTTTTCAGGTCATCGTTCTAAAAATCAAGCCAACATGTTCAAGAAATGAAGGCAACAGACACTGGTTTCCCCGAGGATGCATATTTTTTAGTATGCGCACGACGTCGGGGGAAATCAAGGCACCGTGGCTAGTTTTCCGGTCATCGTTCAAGAAATCAAGGCAGCGAGGCTAGTTTTGAGGTCATCATGGCATGTTTTCAAGGCAACGTGTTCGAGTATTCAGGGCAACGATGCAAGTTTCTAGGTCGTCGTCAGAGATAACAAGGCAACGTGTTCCAGCAATCAAGGTAACGAGGCTAGTTTCCAGGTCGTCGTTCAAGAAATAAAGGGAACGGGGCTAGTTTTCAGGACATCGTTCGACATATCAAGGCAACGTGTTGGACAAATCAAGGCAACATGGAACTAGTTAACAAGGCAACGTGTTGGGGGAGGCATCTTTCAAGGCCATCGTTCGACAAATCTAGGCAGCAGGGCTTGTCACCAGGTCATCGTTCGAAAAATTAATGCAACAAGTTCGAGTAATCAATATATACCTCAAGGCAATGTGGATAGCTCCCCAGTTCTCCAAGAGGCTAGTCTTCAGGTCATCGTTTAAAAAATCAAGGCAACAAGCTCAAGGCAATAGGGCTAGTTTCAAGGTCGTCGTTCAAAAAATCTAGGGAACAATGCTAGTCATCAGGTCATCGTTCGACAAAATTAAGGCACACGAATAATGTATGTTTCAATAAAAAAAATTTGGTTTTGGTCCGTAATTACCCGGGGACCGCAGCTTCGACACTTGTACACACACTACCGAACTTTAACTTTCGAATTGGCAAAAACCCATTCAATGAAAGTTGCTCGAAATCATCGATTTACCTGGTAAATTTTCTTTCGTGATCGAGATAATGTGCACGGATTTCGAGGTACCGATCAAGATGTGATTTTGGGTAACTTTCATCGGGTTGGGTCGTCATTGGTCATCGGGTGGTCTTGTACTTCCGAATTAGCAAAAACCCATTGAATGAAAGCTGCTCGGAAACCTTGATTTACATGGCAAAATTTCTTTCATGATCGAGAAAATGTGCACGGATTTCGAGTTACCGAGCAAAATGCGATTTTGGCTAACTTTCACCGCGTTGTGTCATCTTTGGTCACCGGGCGATCCTGTACTTCCGAATTACCGAAAACCCATTGAACGAAAGTTGCTTGAAATCATTGATTTACCTGGTAAGTTTTCCTTCGTGATCCATAAAATGTGCACGGATTTCGAGTTACCGAGCAAGATGTGATTTTGGCTAACTTTCATCGGGTTGGGTCATCTTTGGTCACCGGGTGGTCTTGTACTTCCGATTTAGCAAAAACCCATTGAATGAAAGTTGTTCGAAATCATTGATTTGCCTAGAAAAATTTCTTTTCGTGGTCGAGGAAATGTGCGTGGATTTCGAGTTGTCGAGCAAAATTTGATTTTGGCCAGGTTTCATGGGGTTGGGTCATCTGATCACCGGTTAATCTTGACCGTATCTAGTCTTGGCCGAGTCGAAAAATCCCGGACGCTATAATTCTCTATAACTCGCCAAAATGAAGTCGGTTTGGCACGAATTGGACAAGGATAAAGGACCTTACAATAATAAAACCCGGTGACCGGGCCGTAATTCACCAACAACGGTGACGCAACCTCCGATAAAAACACATAACAACCTAAGCCGATGACTTGCGCTTACTAGGGCCACCAATTATACTTTGTTTTCTCATAAGACGTCAAAAATGTCCAAAGAGCAACATATACTCATTTAATATGGGCATGCATCGTGTATAGTGACTTCGACGGTGTTTGGTTGTATTCGAACCCCAATGCATGGGTGCTTTTCTAAGGAGTTCATTTTGTTGCATTTTCTTATGCTTGTTTCGGTTTCGTAAATGAAAGAATTTCTCCGTACAAGATACAAACTGCACTATTGGATCTGTAATTTACAACTACTATCGACATACCCTCAAATGCATCAATAATAAGGGATTTAGAATGCACCTTAGCCAACTAACATATAGATCGGGGTCGTTAATGGGTCATGGCGTTCTTCGTTTGATCCTTTGGCTTGCATGTATCGTTTTGTAGGATGAGGTCTTGCTTCCTCGGCCCTTTATCAAGGCAACGTGGCTCGTTTTAAGCTCATCGTTCAAGGAATCAATGCAACACGGCCAGTTTTTCAGGTCGCCATTCGATAAACAAAGACAACGTTTTCAAAATATCAAAAGGCCACATGGCTTGCTTTTAGGTCCTCGTATGGCTTGCTTTCGGGTCGTCTTTCGAGAAAACGAGGCAACATGTTCTAGAAATCAAAGAATCGTTCGAGAAATAAAAAGGCTACGGGGGTAGTTTTCAGGTCGTAGTTTGATAATTCAAGGCAACATGTTCGAGTAATCAAGGCAACAAGGCTTGTTTTCAGGCCGTCGTTCAATAAAAAATCCAAGCGTTCAGGTCGTCGTTCGAGAAACACGGACAACATGTTGTAGAAATCAAAGGCGTTCCATAAATCAAGGCAACGGTGCTGGTTTTCAGTTAGTCGGTCGAAAAACCAAGGAAACATGTTTGAGGTTTCAAGGCAACAAGGCTAGTTTTCTTGTCTTCGTTCCGTAAATCAAGGAATCGGGGATAGTTTTAAGGTTGTTGTTTAAGAAAATCAAGACAACATGTTTTAAAAGTCATGGCAACGAGGGAAGATTTTAGGACACCGTTCGTCAGATCAAGGCAACACGCCAGCTTTCAGCCGTCGTCCGAAAAAGGCCGCCAACATTTTACTTAAACCGAAGCATCGTTCGTGAAATCAAGGCAACGGGGCAAATTTTAAGTCCTTCATTCGAAAAACCAAGCCATCGGGTTCGAGATATCAAGGCAACATGGCTTGCTTTTCAGGTCTTCGTTCGAAAAATCAAGGCAATGAGCATTGCTCTCCGCTCGTCATTCGAGATACCAAGACATCATGTTCTAGAAACCAAGGCCACAAGGCTAGTTTTCAGGTCATCATTCTAAAAATCAAGGCAACAACAATAAAGGCAACAGGCCTAGTTTCAAGGTCATCGTTCAATATATCTAAGCAACAAGTTCGAATAATCAAGGCAACAAGGCTAGTTTTCACGTCGTCGTTCGAGCAAACAAGGCAACATGTTGGGGTGGGCTTCGTTCACGGTTCATTGGGCTTGCCTTGTCGGTGCTCGATGGTGGCTTCGTCGCCATGGTCCCCCTATATATACATCAAGGCAATGGGGATAGCAATCAGGCTTCCGTTTGAGATATCAAGACAACATGTCCTAGAATTCAAGGCCGCAAGGCTAGTTTTCAGGTCATCGTTCTAAAAATCAAGCCAACATGTTCAAGAAATCAAGGCAACAGACACTGGTTTCCCCGAGGATGCATATTTTTTAGTATGCGCACGACGTCGGGGGAAATCAAGGCACCGTGGCTAGTTTTCCGGTCATCGTTCAAGAAATCAAGGCAGCGAGGCTAGTTTTGAGTTCATCATGGCATGTTTTCAAGGCAACGTGTTCGAGTATTCAGGGCAACGATGCAAGTTTCCAGGTCGTCGTTAGAGATAACAAGGCAACGTGTTCCAGCAATCAAGGTAACGAGGCTAGTTTCCAGGTCGTCGTTCAAGAAATAAAGGGAACGGGGCTAGTTTTCAGGACATCGTTCGACATATCAAGGCAACGTGTTGGACAAATCAAGGCAACATGGAACTAGTTAACAAGGCAACGTGTTGGGGGAGGCATCTTTCAAGGCCATCGTTCGACAAATCTAGGCAGCAGGGCTTGTCACCAGGTCATCGTTCGAAAAATTAATGCAACAAGTTCGAGTAATCAATATATACCTCAAGGCAATGTGGATAGCTCCCCAGTTCTCCAAGAGGCTAGTCTTCAGGTCATCGTTTAAAAAATCAAGGCAACAAGCTCAAGGCAATAGGGCTAGTTTCAAGGTCGTCGTTCAAAAAATCTAGGGAACAATGCTAGTCATCAGGTCATCGTTCGACAAAATTAAGGCACACGAATAATGTATGTTTCAATAAAAAAAATTTGCTTTTGGTCCGTAATTACCCGGGGACCGCAGCTTCGACACTTGTACACACACACTACCGAACTTTAACTTTCGAATTGGCAAAAACCCATTCAATGAAAGTTGCTCGAAATCATCGATTTACCTGGTAAATTTTCTTTCGTGATCGAGAAAATGTGCACGGATTTCGAGGTACCGATCAAGATGTGATTTTGGGTAACTTTCATCGGGTTGGGTCGTCATTGGTCACCGGGTGGTCTTGTACTTCCGAATTAGCAAAAACCCATTGAATGAAAGCTGCTCGGAAACCTTGATTTACACGGCAAAATTTCTTTCATGATCGAGAAAATGTGCACGGATTTCGAGTTACCGAGCAAAATGCGATTTTGGCTAACTTTCACCGCGTTGTGTCATCTTTGGTCACCGGGCGATCCTGTACTTCCGAATTACCGAAAACCCATTGAACGAAAGTTGCTTGAAATCATTGATTTACCTGGTAAGTTTTCCTTCGTGATCCATAAAATGTGCACGGATTTCGAGTTACCGAGCAAGATGTGATTTTGGCTAACTTTCATCGGGTTGGGTCATCTTTGGTCACCGGGTGGTCTTGTACTTCCGATTTAGCAAAAACCCATTGAATGAAAGTTGTTCGAAATCATTGATTTGCCTAGAAAAATTTCTTTTCGTGGTCGAGGAAATGTGCGTGGATTTCGAGTTGTCGAGCAAAATTTGATTTTGGCCAGGTTTCATGGGGTTGGGTCATCTGATCACCGGTTAATCTTGACCGTATCTAGTCTTGGCCGAGTCGAAAAATCCCAGACGCTATAATTCTCTATAACTCGCCAAAATGAAGTCGGTTTGGCACGAATTGGACAAGGATAAAGGACCTTACAATAATAAAACCCGGTGACCGGGCCGTAATTCACCAACAACGGTGACGCAACCTCCGATAAAAACACATAACAACCTAAGCCGATGACTTGCGCTTACTAGGGCCACCAATTATACTTTGTTTTCTCATAAGACGTCAAAAATGTCCAAAGAGCAACATATACTCATTTAATATGGGCATGCATCGTGTATAGTGACTTCGACGGTGTTTGGTTGTATTCGAACCCCAATGCATGGGTGCTTTTCTAAGGAGTTCATTTTGTTGCATTTTCTTATGCTTGTTTCGGTTTTGTAAATGAAAGAATTTCTCCGTACAAGATACAAACTGCACTATTGGATCTGTAATTTACAACTACTATCGACATACCCTCAAATGCATCAATAATAAGGGATTTAGAATGCACCTTAGCCAACTAACATATAGATCGGGGTCGTTAATGGGTCATGGCGTTCTTCGTTTGATCCTTTGGCTTGCATGTATCGTTTTGTAGGATGAGGTCTTGCTTCCTCGGCCCTTTATCAAGGCAACGTGGCTCGTTTTAAGCTCATCGTTCAAGGAATCAATGCAACACGGCCAGTTTTTCAGGTCGCCATTCGATAAACAAAGACAACGTTTTCAAGATATCAAAAGGCCACATGGCTTGCTTTTAGGTCCTTGTATGGCTTGCTTTCGGGTCGTCTTTCGAGAAAACGAGGCAACATGTTCTAGAAATCAAAGAATCGTTCGAGAAATAAAAAGGCTACGGGGGTAGTTTTCAGGTCGTAGTTTGATAATTCAAGGCAACATGTTCGAGTAATCAAGGCAACAAGGCTTGTTTTCAGGCCGTCGTTCAATAAAAAATCCAAGCGTTCAGGTCGTCGTTCGAGAAACACGGACAACATGTTGTAGAAATCAAAGGCGTTCCATAAATCAAGGCAACGGTGCTGGTTTTCAGTTAGTCGGTCGAAAAACCAAGGAAACATGTTTGAGGTTTCAAGGCAACAAGGCTAGTTTTCTTGTCTTCGTTCCGTAAATCAAGGAATCGGGGATAGTTTTAAGGTTGTTGTTTAAGAAAATCAAGACAACATGTTTTAAAAGTCATGGCAACGAGGGAAGATTTTAGGACACCGTTCGTCAGATCAAGGCAACACGCCAGCTTTCAGCCGTCGTCCGAAAAAGGCCGCCAACATTTTACTTAAACCGAAGCATCGTTCGTGAAATCAAGGCAACGGGGCAAATTTTAAGTCCTTCATTCGAAAAACCAAGCCATCGGGTTCGAGATATCAAGGCAACATGGCTTGCTTTTCAGGTCTTCGTTCGAAAAATCAAGGCAATGAGCATTGCTCTCCGCTCGTCATTCGAGATACCAAGACATCATGTTCTAGAAACCAAGGCCACAAGGCTAGTTTTCAGGTCATCATTCTAAAAATCAAGGCAACAACAATAAAGGCAACAGGCCTAGTTTCAAGGTCATCGTTCAATATATCTAAGCAACAAGTTCGAATAATCAAGGCAACAAGGCTAGTTTTCACGTCGTCGTTCGAGCAAACAAGGCAACATGTTGGGGTGGGCTTCGTTCACGGTTCATTGGGCTTGCCTTGTCGGTGCTCGATGGTGGCTTCGTCGCCATGGTCCCCCTATATATACATCAAGGCAATGGGGATAGCAATCAGGCTTCCGTTTGAGATATCAAGACAACATGTCCTAGAATTCAAGGCCGCAAGGCTAGTTTTCAGGTCATCGTTCTAAAAATCAAGCCAACATGTTCAAGAAATCAAGGCAACAGACACTGGTTTCCCCGAGGATGCATATTTTTTAGTATGCGCACGACGTCGGGGGAAATCAAGGCACCGTGGCTAGTTTTCCGGTCATCGTTCAAGAAATCAAGGCAGCGAGGCTAGTTTTGAGGTCATCATGGCATGTTTTCAAGGCAACGTGTTCGAGTATTCAGGGCAACGATGCAAGTTTCCAGGTCGTCGTTAGAGATAACAAGGCAACGTGTTCCAGCAATCAAGGTAACGAGGCTAGTTTCCAGGTCGTCGTTCAAGAAATAAAGGGAACGGGGCTAGTTTTCAGGACATCGTACGACATATCAAGGCAACGTGTTGGACAAATCAAGGCAACATGGAACTAGTTAACAAGGCAACGTGTTGGGGGAGGCATCTTTCAAGGCCATCGTTCGACAAATCTAGGCAGCAGGGCTTGTCACCAGGTCATCGTTCGAAAAATTAATGCAACAAGTTCGAGTAATCAATATATACCTCAAGGCAATGTGGATAGCTCCCCAGTTCTCCAAGAGGCTAGTCTTCAGGTCATCGTTTAAAAAATCAAGGCAACAAGCTCAAGGCAATAGGGCTAGTTTCAAGGTCGTCGTTCAAAAAATCTAGGGAACAATGCTAGTCATCAGGTCATCGTTCGACAAAATTAAGGCACACGAATAATGTATGTTTCAATAAAAAAAATTTGCTTTTGGTCCGTAATTACCCGGGGACCGCAGCTTCGACACTTGTACACACACACTACCGAACTTTAACTTTCGAATTGGCAAAAACCCATTCAATGAAAGTTGCTCGAAATCATCGATTTACCTGGTAAATTTTCTTTCGTGATCGAGAAAATGTGCACGGATTTCGAGGTACCGATCAAGATGTGATTTTGGGTAACTTTCATCGGGTTGGGTCGTCATTGGTCACCGGGTGGTCTTGTACTTCCGAATTAGCAAAAACCCATTGAATGAAAGCTGCTCGGAAACCTTGATTTACACGGCAAAATTTCTTTCATGATCGAGAAAATGTGCACGGATTTCGAGTTACCGAGCAAAATGCGATTTTGGCTAACTTTCACCGCGTTGTGTCATCTTTGGTCACCGGGCGATCCTGTACTTCCGAATTACCGAAAACCCATTGAACGAAAGTTGCTTGAAATCATTGATTTACCTGGTAAGTTTTCCTTCGTGATCCATAAAATGTGCACGGATTTCGAGTTACCGAGCAAGATGTGATTTTGGCTAACTTTCATCGGGTTGGGTCATCTTTGGTCACCGGGTGGTCTTGTACTTCCGATTTAGCAAAAACCCATTGAATGAAAGTTGTTCGAAATCATTGATTTGCCTAGAAAAATTTCTTTTCGTGGTCGAGGAAATGTGCGTGGATTTCGAGTTGTCGAGCAAAATTTGATTTTGGCCAGGTTTCATGGGGTTGGGTCATCTGATCACCGGTTAATCTTGACCGTATCTAGTCTTGGCCGAGTCGAAAAATCCCAGACGCTATAATTCTCTATAACTCGCCAAAATGAAGTCGGTTTGGCACGAATTGGACAAGGATAAAGGACCTTACAATAATAAAACCCGGTGACCGGGCCGTAATTCACCAACAACGGTGACGCAACCTCCGATAAAAACACATAACAACCTAAGCCGATGACTTGCGCTTACTAGGGCCACCAATTATACTTTGTTTTCTCATAAGACGTCAAAAATGTCCAAAGAGCAACATATACTCATTTAATATGGGCATGCATCGTGTATAGTGACTTCGACGGTGTTTGGTTGTATTCGAACCCCAATGCATGGGTGCTTTTCTAAGGAGTTCATTTTGTTGCATTTTCTTATGCTTGTTTCGGTTTCGTAAATGAAAGAATTTCTCCGTACAAGATACAAACTGCACTATTGGATCTGTAATTTACAACTACTATCGACATACCCTCAAATGCATCAATAATAAGGGATTTAGAATGCACCTTAGCCAACTAACATATAGATCGGGGTCGTTAATGGGTCATGGCGTTCTTCGTTTGATCCTTTGGCTTGCATGTATCGTTTTGTAGGATGAGGTCTTGCTTCCTCGGCCCTTTATCAAGGCAACGTGGCTTGTTTTAAGCTCATCGTTCAAGGAATCAATGCAACACGGCCAGTTTTTCAGGTCGCCATTCGATAAACAAAGACAACGTTTTCAAAATATCAAAAGGCCACATGGCTTGCTTTTAGGTCCTTGTATGGCTTGCTTTCGGGTCGTCTTTCGAGAAAACGAGGCAACATGTTCTAGAAATCAAAGAATCGTTCGAGAAATAAAAAGGCTACGGGGGTAGTTTTCAGGTCGTAGTTTGATAATTCAAGGCAACATGTTCGAGTAATCAAGGCAACAAGGCTTGTTTTCAGGCCGTCGTTCAATAAAAAATCCAAGCGTTCAGGTCGTCGTTCGAGAAACACGGACAACATGTTGTAGAAATCAAAGGCGTTCCATAAATCAAGGCAACGGTGCTGGTTTTCAGTTAGTCGGTCGAAAAACCAAGGAAACATGTTTGAGGTTTCAAGGCAACAAGGCTAGTTTTCTTGTCTTCGTTCCGTAAATCAAGGAATCGGGGATAGTTTTAAGGTTGTTGTTTAAGAAAATCAAGACAACATGTTTTAAAAGTCATGGCAACGAGGGAAGATTTTAGGACACCGTTCGTCAGATCAAGGCAACACGCCAGCTTTCAGCCGTCGTCCGAAAAAGGCCGCCAACATTTTACTTAAACCGAAGCATCGTTCGTGAAATCAAGGCAACGGGGCAAATTTTAAGTCCTTCATTCGAAAAACCAAGCCATCGGGTTCGAGATATCAAGGCAACATGGCTTGCTTTTCAGGTCTTCGTTCGAAAAATCAAGGCAATGAGCATTGCTCTCCGCTCGTCATTCGAGATACCAAGACATCATGTTCTAGAAACCAAGGCCACAAGGCTAGTTTTCAGGTCATCATTCTAAAAATCAAGGCAACAACAATAAAGGCAACAGGCCTAGTTTCAAGGTCATCGTTCAATATATCTAAGCAACAAGTTCGAATAATCAAGGCAACAAGGCTAGTTTTCACGTCGTCGTTCGAGCAAACAAGGCAACATGTTGGGGTGGGCTTCGTTCACGGTTCATTGGGCTTGCCTTGTCGGTGCTCGATGGTGGCTTCGTCGCCATGGTCCCCCTATATATACATCAAGGCAATGGGGATAGCAATCAGGCTTCCGTTTGAGATATCAAGACAACATGTCCTAGAATTCAAGGCCGCAAGGCTAGTTTTCAGGTCATCGTTCTAAAAATCAAGCCAACATGTTCAAGAAATCAAGGCAACAGACACTGGTTTCCCCGAGGATGCATATTTTTTAGTATGCGCACGACGTCGGGGGAAATCAAGGCACCGTGGCTAGTTTTCCGGTCATCGTTCAAGAAATCAAGGCAGCGAGGCTAGTTTTGAGGTCATCATGGCATGTTTTCAAGGCAACGTGTTCGAGTATTCAGGGCAACGATGCAAGTTTCCAGGTCGTCGTTAGAGATAACAAGGCAACGTGTTCCAGCAATCAAGGTAACGAGGCTAGTTTCCAGGTCGTCGTTCAAGAAATAAAGGGAACGGGGCTAGTTTTCAGGACATCGTTCGACATATCAAGGCAACGTGTTGGACAAATCAAGGCAACATGGAACTAGTTAACAAGGCAACGTGTTGGGGGAGGCATCTTTCAAGGCCATCGTTCGACAAATCTAGGCAGCAGGGCTTGTCACCAGGTCATCGTTCGAAAAATTAATGCAACAAGTTCGAGTAATCAATATATACCTCAAGGCAATGTGGATAGCTCCCCAGTTCTCCAAGAGGCTAGTCTTCAGGTCATCGTTTAAAAAATCAAGGCAACAAGCTCAAGGCAATAGGGCTAGTTTCAAGGTCGTCGTTCAAAAAATCTAGGGAACAATGCTAGTCATCAGGTCATCGTTCGACAAAATTAAGGCACACGAATAATGTATGTTTCAATAAAAAAAATTTGCTTTTGGTCCGTAATTACCCGGGGACCGCAGCTTCGACACTTGTACACACACACTACCGAACTTTAACTTTCGAATTGGCAAAAACCCATTCAATGAAAGTTGCTCGAAATCATCGATTTACCTGGTAAATTTTCTTTCGTGATCGAGAAAATGTGCACGGATTTCGAGGTACCGATCAAGATGTGATTTTGGGTAACTTTCATCGGGTTGGGTCGTCATTGGTCACCGGGTGGTCTTGTACTTCCGAATTAGCAAAAACCCATTGAATGAAAGCTGCTCGGAAACCTTGATTTACACGGCAAAATTTCTTTCATGATCGAGAAAATGTGCACGGATTTCGAGTTACCGAGCAAAATGCGATTTTGGCTAACTTTCACCGCGTTGTGTCATCTTTGGTCACCGGGCGATCCTGTACTTCCGAATTACCGAAAACCCATTGAACGAAAGTTGCTTGAAATCATTGATTTACCTGGTAAGTTTTCCTTCGTGATCCATAAAATGTGCACGGATTTCGAGTTACCGAGCAAGATGTGATTTTGGCTAACTTTCATCGGGTTGGGTCATCTTTGGTCACCGGGTGGTCTTGTACTTCCGATTTAGCAAAAACCCATTGAATGAAAGTTGTTCGAAATCATTGATTTGCCTAGAAAAATTTCTTTTCGTGGTCGAGGAAATGTGCGTGGATTTCGAGTTGTCGAGCAAAATTTGATTTTGGCCAGGTTTCATGGGGTTGGGTCATCTGATCACCGGTTAATCTTGACCGTATCTAGTCTTGGCCGAGTCGAAAAATCCCAGACGCTATAATTCTCTATAACTCGCCAAAATGAAGTCGGTTTGGCACGAATTGGACAAGGATAAAGGACCTTACAATAATAAAACCCGGTGACCGGGCCGTAATTCACCAACAACGGTGACGCAACCTCCGATAAAAACACATAACAACCTAAGCCGATGACTTGCGCTTACTAGGGCCACCAATTATACTTTGTTTTCTCATAAGACGTCAAAAATGTCCAAAGAGCAACATATACTCATTTAATATGGGCATGCATCGTGTATAGTGACTTCGACGGTGTTTGGTTGTATTCGAACCCCAATGCATGGGTGCTTTTCTAAGGAGTTCATTTTGTTGCATTTTCTTATGCTTGTTTCGGTTTCGTAAATGAAAGAATTTCTCCGTACAAGATACAAACTGCACTATTGGATCTGTAATTTACAACTACTATCGACATACCCTCAAATGCATCAATAATAAGGGATTTAGAATGCACCTTAGCCAACTAACATATAGATCGGGGTCGTTAATGGGTCATGGCGTTCTTCGTTTGATCCTTTGGCTTGCATGTATCGTTTTGTAGGATGAGGTCTTGCTTCCTCGGCCCTTTATCAAGGCAACGTGGCTTGTTTTAAGCTCATCGTTCAAGGAATCAATGCAACACGGCCAGTTTTTCAGGTCGCCATTCGATAAACAAAGACAACGTTTTCAAAATATCAAAAGGCCACATGGCTTGCTTTTAGGTCCTTGTATGGCTTGCTTTCGGGTCGTCTTTCGAGAAAACGAGGCAACATGTTCTAGAAATCAAAGAATCGTTCGAGAAATAAAAAGGCTACGGGGGTAGTTTTCAGGTCGTAGTTTGATAATTCAAGGCAACATGTTCGAGTAATCAAGGCAACAAGGCTTGTTTTCAGGCCGTCGTTCAATAAAAAATCCAAGCGTTCAGGTCGTCGTTCGAGAAACACGGACAACATGTTGTAGAAATCAAAGGCGTTCCATAAATCAAGGCAACGGTGCTGGTTTTCAGTTAGTCGGTCGAAAAACCAAGGAAACATGTTTGAGGTTTCAAGGCAACAAGGCTAGTTTTCTTGTCTTCGTTCCGTAAATCAAGGAATCGGGGATAGTTTTAAGGTTGTTGTTTAAGAAAATCAAGACAACATGTTTTAAAAGTCATGGCAACGAGGGAAGATTTTAGGACACCGTTCGTCAGATCAAGGCAACACGCCAGCTTTCAGCCGTCGTCCGAAAAAGGCCGCCAACATTTTACTTAAACCGAAGCATCGTTCGTGAAATCAAGGCAACGGGGCAAATTTTAAGTCCTTCATTCGAAAAACCAAGCCATCGGGTTCGAGATATCAAGGCAACATGGCTTGCTTTTCAGGTCTTCGTTCGAAAAATCAAGGCAATGAGCATTGCTCTCCGCTCGTCATTCGAGATACCAAGACATCATGTTCTAGAAACCAAGGCCACAAGGCTAGTTTTCAGGTCATCATTCTAAAAATCAAGGCAACAACAATAAAGGCAACAGGCCTAGTTTCAAGGTCATCGTTCAATATATCTAAGCAACAAGTTCGAATAATCAAGGCAACAAGGCTAGTTTTCACGTCGTCGTTCGAGCAAACAAGGCAACATGTTGGGGTGGGCTTCGTTCACGGTTCATTGGGCTTGCCTTGTCGGTGCTCGATGGTGGCTTCGTCGCCATGGTCCCCCTATATATACATCAAGGCAATGGGGATAGCAATCAGGCTTCCGTTTGAGATATCAAGACAACATGTCCTAGAATTCAAGGCCGCAAGGCTAGTTTTCAGGTCATCGTTCTAAAAATCAAGCCAACATGTTCAAGAAATGAAGGCAACAGACACTGGTTTCCCCGAGGATGCATATTTTTTAGTATGCGCACGACGTCGGGGGAAATCAAGGCACCGTGGCTAGTTTTCCGGTCATCGTTCAAGAAATCAAGGCAGCGAGGCTAGTTTTGAGGTCATCATGGCATGTTTTCAAGGCAACGTGTTCGAGTATTCAGGGCAACGATGCAAGTTTCTAGGTCGTCGTTAGAGATAACAAGGCAACGTGTTCCAGCAATCAAGGTAACGAGGCTAGTTTCCAGGTCGTCGTTCAAGAAATAAAGGGAACGGGGCTAGTTTTCAGGACATCGTTCGACATATCAAGGCAACGTGTTGGACAAATCAAGGCAACATGGAACTAGTTAACAAGGCAACGTGTTGGGGGAGGCATCTTTCAAGGCCATCGTTCGACAAATCTAGGCAGCAGGGCTTGTCACCAGGTCATCGTTCGAAAAATTAATGCAACAAGTTCGAGTAATCAATATATACCTCAAGGCAATGTGGATAGCTCCCCAGTTCTCCAAGAGGCTAGTCTTCAGGTCATCGTTTAAAAAATCAAGGCAACAAGCTCAAGGCAATAGGGCTAGTTTCAAGGTCGTCGTTCAAAAAATCTAGGGAACAATGCTAGTCATCAGGTCATCGTTCGACAAAATTAAGGCACACGAATAATGTATGTTTCAATAAAAAAAATTTGGTTTTGGTCCGTAATTACCCGGGGACCGCAGCTTCGACACTTGTACACACACTACCGAACTTTAACTTTCGAATTGGCAAAAACCCATTCAATGAAAGTTGCTCGAAATCATCGATTTACCTGGTAAATTTTCTTTCGTGATCGAGATAATGTGCACGGATTTCGAGGTACCGATCAAGATGTGATTTTGGGTAACTTTCATCGGGTTGGGTCGTCATTGGTCATCGGGTGGTCTTGTACTTCCGAATTAGCAAAAACCCATTGAATGAAAGCTGCTCGGAAACCTTGATTTACATGGCAAAATTTCTTTCATGATCGAGAAAATGTGCACGGATTTCGAGTTACCGAGCAAAATGCGATTTTGGCTAACTTTCACCGCGTTGTGTCATCTTTGGTCACCGGGCGATCCTGTACTTCCGAATTACCGAAAACCCATTGAACGAAAGTTGCTTGAAATCATTGATTTACCTGGTAAGTTTTCCTTCGTGATCCATAAAATGTGCACGGATTTCGAGTTACCGAGCAAGATGTGATTTTGGCTAACTTTCATCGGGTTGGGTCATCTTTGGTCACCGGGTGGTCTTGTACTTCCGATTTAGCAAAAACCCATTGAATGAAAGTTGTTCGAAATCATTGATTTGCCTAGAAAAATTTCTTTTCGTGGTCGAGGAAATGTGCGTGGATTTCGAGTTGTCGAGCAAAATTTGATTTTGGCCAGGTTTCATGGGGTTGGGTCATCTGATCACCGGTTAATCTTGACCGTATCTAGTCTTGGCCGAGTCGAAAAATCCCGGACGCTATAATTCTCTATAACTCGCCAAAATGAAGTCGGTTTGGCACGAATTGGACAAGGATAAAGGACCTTACAATAATAAAACCCGGTGACCGGGCCGTAATTCACCAACAACGGTGACGCAACCTCCGATAAAAACACATAACAACCTAAGCCGATGACTTGCGCTTACTAGGGCCACCAATTATACTTTGTTTTCTCATAAGACGTCAAAAATGTCCAAAGAGCAACATATACTCATTTAATATGGGCATGCATCGTGTATAGTGACTTCGACGGTGTTTGGTTGTATTCGAACCCCAATGCATGGGTGCTTTTCTAAGGAGTTCATTTTGTTGCATTTTCTTATGCTTGTTTCGGTTTCGTAAATGAAAGAATTTCTCCGTACAAGATACAAACTGCACTATTGGATCTGTAATTTACAACTACTATCGACATACCCTCAAATGCATCAATAATAAGGGATTTAGAATGCACCTTAGCCAACTAACATATAGATCGGGGTCGTTAATGGGTCATGGCGTTCTTCGTTTGATCCTTTGGCTTGCATGTATCGTTTTGTAGGATGAGGTCTTGCTTCCTCGGCCCTTTATCAAGGCAACGTGGCTCGTTTTAAGCTCATCGTTCAAGGAATCAATGCAACACGGCCAGTTTTTCAGGTCGCCATTCGATAAACAAAGACAACGTTTTCAAAATATCAAAAGGCCACATGGCTTGCTTTTAGGTCCTTGTATGGCTTGCTTTCGGGTCGTCTTTCGAGAAAACGAGGCAACATGTTCTAGAAATCAAAGAATCGTTCGAGAAATAAAAAGGCTACGGGGGTAGTTTTCAGGTCGTAGTTTGATAATTCAAGGCAACATGTTCGAGTAATCAAGGCAACAAGGCTTGTTTTCAGGCCGTCGTTCAATAAAAAATCCAAGCGTTCAGGTCGTCGTTCGAGAAACACGGACAACATGTTGTAGAAATCAAAGGCGTTCCATAAATCAAGGCAACGGTGCTGGTTTTCAGTTAGTCGGTCGAAAAACCAAGGAAACATGTTTGAGGTTTCAAGGCAACAAGGCTAGTTTTCTTGTCTTCGTTCCGTAAATCAAGGAATCGGGGATAGTTTTAAGGTTGTTGTTTAAGAAAATCAAGACAACATGTTTTAAAAGTCATGGCAACGAGGGAAGATTTTAGGACACCGTTCGTCAGATCAAGGCAACACGCCAGCTTTCAGCCGTCGTCCGAAAAAGGCCGCCAACATTTTACTTAAACCGAAGCATCGTTCGTGAAATCAAGGCAACGGGGCAAATTTTAAGTCCTTCATTCGAAAAACCAAGCCATCGGGTTCGAGATATCAAGGCAACATGGCTTGCTTTTCAGGTCTTCGTTCGAAAAATCAAGGCAATGGGCATTGCTCTCCGCTCGTCATTCGAGATACCAAGACATCATGTTCTAGAAACCAAGGCCACAAGGCTAGTTTTCAGGTCATCATTCTAAAAATCAAGGCAACAACAATAAAGGCAACAGGCCTAGTTTCAAGGTCATCGTTCAATATATCTAAGCAACAAGTTCGAATAATCAAGGCAACAAGGCTAGTTTTCACGTCGTCGTTCGAGCAAACAAGGCAACATGTTGGGGTGGGCTTCGTTCACGGTTCATTGGGCTTGCCTTGTCGGTGCTCGATGGTGGCTTCGTCGCCATGGTCCCCCTATATATACATCAAGGCAATGGGGATAGCAATCAGGCTTCCGTTTGAGATATCAAGACAACATGTCCTAGAATTCAAGGCCGCAAGGCTAGTTTTCAGGTCATCGTTCTAAAAATCAAGCCAACATGTTCAAGAAATCAAGGCAACAGACACTGGTTTCCCCGAGGATGCATATTTTTTAGTATGCGCACGACGTCGGGGGAAATCAAGGCACCGTGGCTAGTTTTCCGGTCATCGTTCAAGAAATCAAGGCAGCGAGGCTAGTTTTGAGGTCATCATGGCATGTTTTCAAGGCAACGTGTTCGAGTATTCAGGGCAACGATGCAAGTTTCCAGGTCGTCGTTAGAGATAACAAGGCAACGTGTTCCAGCAATCAAGGTAACGAGGCTAGTTTCCAGGTCGTCGTTCAAGAAATAAAGGGAACGGGGCTAGTTTTCAGGACATCGTTCGACATATCAAGGCAACGTGTTGGACAAATCAAGGCAACATGGAACTAGTTAACAAGGCAACGTGTTGGGGGAGGCATCTTTCAAGGCCATCGTTCGACAAATCTAGGCAGCAGGGCTTGTCACCAGGTCATCGTTCGAAAAATTAATGCAACAAGTTCGAGTAATCAATATATACCTCAAGGCAATGTGGATAGCTCCCCAGTTCTCCAAGAGGCTAGTCTTCAGGTCATCGTTTAAAAAATCAAGGCAACAAGCTCAAGGCAATAGGGCTAGTTTCAAGGTCGTCGTTCAAAAAATCTAGGGAACAATGCTAGTCATCAGGTCATCGTTCGACAAAATTAAGGCACACGAATAATGTATGTTTCAATAAAAAAAATTTGCTTTTGGTCCGTAATTACCCGGGGACCGCAGCTTCGACACTTGTACACACACACTACCGAACTTTAACTTTCGAATTGGCAAAAACCCATTCAATGAAAGTTGCTCGAAATCATCGATTTACCTGGTAAATTTTCTTTCGTGATCGAGAAAATGTGCACGGATTTCGAGGTACCGATCAAGATGTGATTTTGGGTAACTTTCATCGGGTTGGGTCGTCATTGGTCACCGGGTGGTCTTGTACTTCCGAATTAGCAAAAACCCATTGAATGAAAGCTGCTCGGAAACCTTGATTTACACGGCAAAATTTCTTTCATGATCGAGAAAATGTGCACGGATTTCGAGTTACCGAGCAAAATGCGATTTTGGCTAACTTTCACCGCGTTGTGTCATCTTTGGTCACCGGGCGATCCTGTACTTCCGAATTACCGAAAACCCATTGAACGAAAGTTGCTCGAAATCATTGATTTACCTGGTAAGTTTTCCTTCGTGATCCATAAAATGTGCACGGATTTCGAGTTACCGAGCAAGATGTGATTTTGGCTAACTTTCATCGGGTTGGGTCATCTTTGGTCACCGGGTGGTCTTGTACTTCCGATTTAGCAAAAACCCATTGAATGAAAGTTGTTCGAAATCATTGATTTGCCTAGAAAAATTTCTTTTCGTGGTCGAGGAAATGTGCGTGGATTTCGAGTTGTCGAGCAAAATTTGATTTTGGCCAGGTTTCATGGGGTTGGGTCATCTGATCACCGGTTAATCTTGACCGTATCTAGTCTTGGCCGAGTCGAAAAATCCCGGACGCTATAATTCTCTATAACTCGCCAAAATGAAGTCGGTTTGGCACGAATTGGACAAGGATAAAGGACCTTACAATAATAAAACCCGGTGACCGGGCCGTAATTCACCAACAACGGTGACGCAACCTCCGATAAAAACACATAACAACCTAAGCCGATGACTTGCGCTTACTAGGGCCACCAATTATACTTTGTTTTCTCATAAGACGTCAAAAATGTCCAAAGAGCAACATATACTCATTTAATATGGGCATGCATCGTGTATAGTGACTTCGACGGTGTTTGGTTGTATTCGAACCCCAATGCATGGGTGCTTTTCTAAGGAGTTCATTTTGTTGCATTTTCTTATGCTTGTTTCGGTTTCGTAAATGAAAGAATTTCTCCGTACAAGATACAAACTGCACTATTGGATCTGTAATTTACAACTACTATCGACATACCCTCAAATGCATCAATAATAAGGGATTTAGAATGCACCTTAGCCAACTAACATATAGATCGGGGTCGTTAATGGGTCATGGCGTTCTTCGTTTGATCCTTTGGCTTGCATGTATCGTTTTGTAGGATGAGGTCTTGCTTCCTCGGCCCTTTATCAAGGCAACGTGGCTCGTTTTAAGCTCATCGTTCAAGGAATCAATGCAACACGGCCAGTTTTTCAGGTCGCCATTCGATAAACAAAGACAACGTTTTCAAAATATCAAAAGGCCACATGGCTTGCTTTTAGGTCCTTGTATGGCTTGCTTTCGGGTCGTCTTTCGAGAAAACGAGGCAACATGTTCTAGAAATCAAAGAATCGTTCGAGAAATAAAAAGGCTACGGGGGTAGTTTTCAGGTCGTAGTTTGATAATTCAAGGCAACATGTTCGAGTAATCAAGGCAACAAGGCTTGTTTTCAGGCCGTCGTTCAATAAAAAATCCAAGCGTTCAGGTCGTCGTTCGAGAAACACGGACAACATGTTGTAGAAATCAAAGGCGTTCCATAAATCAAGGCAACGGTGCTGGTTTTCAGTTAGTCGGTCGAAAAACCAAGGAAACATGTTTGAGGTTTCAAGGCAACAAGGCTAGTTTTCTTGTCTTCGTTCCGTAAATCAAGGAATCGGGGATAGTTTTAAGGTTGTTGTTTAAGAAAATCAAGACAACATGTTTTAAAAGTCATGGCAACGAGGGAAGATTTTAGGACACCGTTCGTCAGATCAAGGCAACACGCCAGCTTTCAGCCGTCGTCCGAAAAAGGCCGCCAACATTTTACTTAAACCGAAGCATCGTTCGTGAAATCAAGGCAACGGGGCAAATTTTAAGTCCTTCATTCGAAAAACCAAGCCATCGGGTTCGAGATATCAAGGCAACATGGCTTGCTTTTCAGGTCTTCGTTCGAAAAATCAAGGCAATGGGCATTGCTCTCCGCTCGTCATTCGAGATACCAAGACATCATGTTCTAGAAACCAAGGCCACAAGGCTAGTTTTCAGGTCATCATTCTAAAAATCAAGGCAACAACAATAAAGGCAACAGGCCTAGTTTCAAGGTCATCGTTCAATATATCTAAGCAACAAGTTCGAATAATCAAGGCAACAAGGCTAGTTTTCACGTCGTCGTTCGAGCAAACAAGGCAACATGTTGGGGTGGGCTTCGTTCACGGTTCATTGGGCTTGCCTTGTCGGTGCTCGATGGTGGCTTCGTCGCCATGGTCCCCCTATATATACATCAAGGCAATGGGGATAGCAATCAGGCTTCCGTTTGAGATATCAAGACAACATGTCCTAGAATTCAAGGCCGCAAGGCTAGTTTTCAGGTCATCGTTCTAAAAATCAAGCCAACATGTTCAAGAAATCAAGGCAACAGACACTGGTTTCCCCGAGGATGCATATTTTTTAGTATGCGCACGACGTCGGGGGAAATCAAGGCACCGTGGCTAGTTTTCCGGTCATCGTTCAAGAAATCAAGGCAGCGAGGCTAGTTTTGAGGTCATCATGGCATGTTTTCAAGGCAACGTGTTCGAGTATTCAGGGCAACGATGCAAGTTTCCAGGTCGTCGTTAGAGATAACAAGGCAACGTGTTCCAGCAATCAAGGTAACGAGGCTAGTTTCCAGGTCGTCGTTCAAGAAATAAAGGGAACGGGGCTAGTTTTCAGGACATCGTTCGACATATCAAGGCAACGTGTTGGACAAATCAAGGCAACATGGAACTAGTTAACAAGGCAACGTGTTGGGGGAGGCATCTTTCAAGGCCATCGTTCGACAAATCTAGGCAGCAGGGCTTGTCACCAGGTCATCGTTCGAAAAATTAATGCAACAAGTTCGAGTAATCAATATATACCTCAAGGCAACGTGGATAGCTCCCCAGTTCTCCAAGAGGCTAGTCTTCAGGTCATCGTTTAAAAAATCAAGGCAACAAGCTCAAGGCAATAGGGCTAGTTTCAAGGTCGTCGTTCAAAAAATCTAGGGAACAATGCTAGTCATCAGGTCATCGTTCGACAAAATTAAGGCACACGAATAATGTATGTTTCAATAAAAAAAATTTGCTTTTGGTCCGTAATTACCCGGGGACCGCAGCTTCGACACTTGTACACACACACTACCGAACTTTAACTTTCGAATTGGCAAAAACCCATTCAATGAAAGTTGCTCGAAATCATCGATTTACCTGGTAAATTTTCTTTCGTGATCGAGAAAATGTGCACGGATTTCGAGGTACCGATCAAGATGTGATTTTGGGTAACTTTCATCGGGTTGGGTCGTCATTGGTCACCGGGTGGTCTTGTACTTCCGAATTAGCAAAAACCCATTGAATGAAAGCTGCTCGGAAACCTTGATTTACACGGCAAAATTTCTTTCATGATCGAGAAAATGTGCACGGATTTCGAGTTACCGAGCAAAATGCGATTTTGGCTAACTTTCACCGCGTTGTGTCATCTTTGGTCACCGGGCGATCCTGTACTTCCGAATTACCGAAAACCCATTGAACGAAAGTTGCTCGAAATCATTGATTTACCTGGTAAGTTTTCCTTCGTGATCCATAAAATGTGCACGGATTTCGAGTTACCGAGCAAGATGTGATTTTGGCTAACTTTCATCGGGTTGGGTCATCTTTGGTCACCGGGTGGTCTTGTACTTCCGATTTAGCAAAAACCCATTGAATGAAAGTTGTTCGAAATCATTGATTTGCCTAGAAAAATTTCTTTTCGTGGTCGAGGAAATGTGCGTGGATTTCGAGTTGTCGAGCAAAATTTGATTTTGGCCAGGTTTCATGGGGTTGGGTCATCTGATCACCGGTTAATCTTGACCGTATCTAGTCTTGGCCGAGTCGAAAAATCCCAGACGCTATAATTCTCTATAACTCGCCAAAATGAAGTCGGTTTGGCACGAATTGGACAAGGATAAAGGACCTTACAATAATAAAACCCGGTGACCGGGCCGTAATTCACCAACAACGGTGACGCAACCTCCGATAAAAACACATAACAACCTAAGCCGATGACTTGCGCTTACTAGGGCCACCAATTATACTTTGTTTTCTCATAAGACGTCAAAAATGTCCAAAGAGCAACATATACTCATTTAATATGGGCATGCATCGTGTATAGTGACTTCGACGGTGTTTGGTTGTATTCGAACCCCAATGCATGGGTGCTTTTCTAAGGAGTTCATTTTGTTGCATTTTCTTATGCTTGTTTCGGTTTCGTAAATGAAAGAATTTCTCCGTACAAGATACAAACTGCACTATTGGATCTGTAATTTACAACTACTATCGACATACCCTCAAATGCATCAATAATAAGGGATTTAGAATGCACCTTAGCCAACTAACATATAGATCGGGGTCGTTAATGGGTCATGGCGTTCTTCGTTTGATCCTTTGGCTTGCATGTATCGTTTTGTAGGATGAGGTCTTGCTTCCTCGGCCCTTTATCAAGGCAACGTGGCTCGTTTTAAGCTCATCGTTCAAGGAATCAATGCAACACGGCCAGTTTTTCAGGTCGCCATTCGATAAACAAAGACAACGTTTTCAAAATATCAAAAGGCCACATGGCTTGCTTTTAGGTCCTCGTATGGCTTGCTTTCGGGTCGTCTTTCGAGAAAACGAGGCAACATGTTCTAGAAATCAAAGAATCGTTCGAGAAATAAAAAGGCTACGGGGGTAGTTTTCAGGTCGTAGTTTGATAATTCAAGGCAACATGTTCGAGTAATCAAGGCAACAAGGCTTGTTTTCAGGCCGTCGTTCAATAAAAAATCCAAGCGTTCAGGTCGTCGTTCGAGAAACACGGACAACATGTTGTAGAAATCAAAGGCGTTCCATAAATCAAGGCAACGGTGCTGGTTTTCAGTTAGTCGGTCGAAAAACCAAGGAAACATGTTTGAGGTTTCAAGGCAACAAGGCTAGTTTTCTTGTCTTCGTTCCGTAAATCAAGGAATCGGGGATAGTTTTAAGGTTGTTGTTTAAGAAAATCAAGACAACATGTTTTAAAAGTCATGGCAACGAGGGAAGATTTTAGGACACCGTTCGTCAGATCAAGGCAACACGCCAGCTTTCAGCCGTCGTCCGAAAAAGGCCGCCAACATTTTACTTAAACCGAAGCATCGTTCGTGAAATCAAGGCAACGGGGCAAATTTTAAGTCCTTCATTCGAAAAACCAAGCCATCGGGTTCGAGATATCAAGGCAACATGGCTTGCTTTTCAGGTCTTCGTTCGAAAAATCAAGGCAATGGGCATTGCTCTCCGCTCGTCATTCGAGATACCAAGACATCATGTTCTAGAAACCAAGGCCACAAGGCTAGTTTTCAGGTCATCATTCTAAAAATCAAGGCAACAACAATAAAGGCAACAGGCCTAGTTTCAAGGTCATCGTTCAATATATCTAAGCAACAAGTTCGAATAATCAAGGCAACAAGGCTAGTTTTCACGTCGTCGTTCGAGCAAACAAGGCAACATGTTGGGGTGGGCTTCGTTCACGGTTCATTGGGCTTGCCTTGTCGGTGCTCGATGGTGGCTTCGTCGCCATGGTCCCCCTATATATACATCAAGGCAATGGGGATAGCAATCAGGCTTCCGTTTGAGATATCAAGACAACATGTCCTAGAATTCAAGGCCGCAAGGCTAGTTTTCAGGTCATCGTTCTAAAAATCAAGCCAACATGTTCAAGAAATCAAGGCAACAGACACTGGTTTCCCCGAGGATGCATATTTTTTAGTATGCGCACGACGTCGGGGGAAATCAAGGCACCGTGGCTAGTTTTCCGGTCATCGTTCAAGAAATCAAGGCAGCGAGGCTAGTTTTGAGGTCATCATGGCATGTTTTCAAGGCAACTTGTTCGAGTATTCAGGGCAACGATGCAAGTTTCCTGGTCGTCGTTAGAGATAACAAGGCAACGTGTTCCAGCAATCAAGGTAACGAGGCTAGTTTCCAGGTCGTCGTTCAAGAAATAAAGGGAACGGGGCTAGTTTTCAGGACATCGTTCGACATATCAAGGCAACGTGTTGGACAAATCAAGGCAACATGGAACTAGTTAACAAGGCAACGTGTTGGGGGAGGCATCTTTCAAGGCCATCGTTCGACAAATCTAGGCAGCAGGGCTTGTCACCAGGTCATCGTTCGAAAAATTAATGCAACAAGTTCGAGTAATCAATATATACCTCAAGGCAATGTGGATAGCTCCCCAGTTCTCCAAGAGGCTAGTCTTCAGGTCATCGTTTAAAAAATCAAGGCAACAAGCTCAAGGCAATAGGGCTAGTTTCAAGGTCGTCGTTCAAAAAATCTAGGGAACAATGCTAGTCATCAGGTCATCGTTCGACAAAATTAAGGCACACGAATAATGTATGTTTCAATAAAAAAAATTTGCTTTTGGTCCGTAATTACCCGGGGACCGCAGCTTCGACACTTGTACACACACACTACCGAACTTTAACTTTCGAATTGGCAAAAACCCATTCAATGAAAGTTGCTCGAAATCATCGATTTACCTGGTAAATTTTCTTTCGTGATCGAGAAAATGTGCACGGATTTCGAGGTACCGATCAAGATGTGATTTTGGCTAACTTTCATCGGGTTGGGTCGTCATTGGTCACCGGGTGGTCTTGTACTTCCGAATTAGCAAAAACCCATTGAATGAAAGCTGCTCGGAAACCTTGATTTACACGGCAAAATTTCTTTCATGATCGAGAAAATGTGCACGGATTTCGAGTTACCGAGCAAAATGCGATTTTGGCTAACTTTCACCGCGTTGTGTCATCTTTGGTCACCGGGCGATCCTGTACTTCCGAATTACCGAAAACCCATTGAACGAAAGTTGCTTGAAATCATTGATTTACCTGGTAAGTTTTCCTTCGTGATCCATAAAATGTGCACGGATTTCGAGTTACCGAGCAAGATGTGATTTTGGCTAACTTTCATCGGGTTGGGTCATCTTTGGTCACCGGGTGGTCTTGTACTTCCGATTTAGCAAAAACCCATTGAATGAAAGTTGTTCGAAATCATTGATTTGCCTAGAAAAATTTCTTTTCGTGGTCGAGGAAATGTGCGTGGATTTCGAGTTGTCGAGCAAAATTTGATTTTGGCCAGGTTTCATGGGGTTGGGTCATCTGATCACCGGTTAATCTTGACCGTATCTAGTCTTGGCCGAGTCGAAAAATCCCAGACGCTATAATTCTCTATAACTCGCCAAAATGAAGTCGGTTTGGCACGAATTGGACAAGGATAAAGGACCTTACAATAATAAAACCCGGTGACCGGGCCGTAATTCACCAACAACGGTGACGCAACCTCCGATAAAAACACATAACAACCTAAGCCGATGACTTGCGCTTACTAGGGCCACCAATTATACTTTGTTTTCTCATAAGACGTCAAAAATGTCCAAAGAGCAACATATACTCATTTAATATGGGCATGCATCGTGTATAGTGACTTCGACGGTGTTTGGTTGTATTCGAACCCCAATGCATGGGTGCTTTTCTAAGGAGTTCATTTTGTTGCATTTTCTTATGCTTGTTTCGGTTTCGTAAATGAAAGAATTTCTCCGTACAAGATACAAACTGCACTATTGGATCTGTAATTTACAACTACTATCGACATACCCTCAAATGCATCAATAATAAGGGATTTAGAATGCACCTTAGCCAACTAACATATAGATCGGGGTCGTTAATGGGTCATGGCGTTCTTCGTTTGATCCTTTGGCTTGCATGTATCGTTTTGTAGGATGAGGTCTTGCTTCCTCGGCCCTTTATCAAGGCAACGTGGCTCGTTTTAAGCTCATCGTTCAAGGAATCAATGCAACACGGCCAGTTTTTCAGGTCGCCATTCGATAAACAAAGACAACGTTTTCAAAATATCAAAAGGCCACATGGCTTGCTTTTAGGTCCTCGTATGGCTTGCTTTCGGGTCGTCTTTCGAGAAAACGAGGCAACATGTTCTAGAAATCAAAGAATCGTTCGAGAAATAAAAAGGCTACGGGGGTAGTTTTCAGGTCGTAGTTTGATAATTCAAGGCAACATGTTCGAGTAATCAAGGCAACAAGGCTTGTTTTCAGGCCGTCGTTCAATAAAAAATCCAAGCGTTCAGGTCGTCCTTCGAGAAACACGGACAACATGTTGTAGAAATCAAAGGCGTTCCATAAATCAAGGCAACGGTGCTGGTTTTCAGTTAGTCGGTCGAAAAACCAAGGAAACATGTTTGAGGTTTCAAGGCAACAAGGCTAGTTTTCTTGTCTTCGTTCCGTAAATCAAGGAATCGGGGATAGTTTTAAGGTTGTTGTTTAAGAAAATCAAGACAACATGTTTTAAAAGTCATGGCAACGAGGGAAGATTTTAGGACACCGTTCGTCAGATCAAGGCAACACGCCAGCTTTCAGCCGTCGTCCGAAAAAGGCCGCCAACATTTTACTTAAACCGAAGCATCGTTCGTGAAATCAAGGCAACGGGGCAAATTTTAAGTCCTTCATTCGAAAAACCAAGCCATCGGGTTCGAGATATCAAGGCAACATGGCTTGCTTTTCAGGTCTTCGTTCGAAAAATCAAGGCAATGGGCATTGCTCTCCGCTCGTCATTCGAGATACCAAGACATCATGTTCTAGAAACCAAGGCCACAAGGCTAGTTTTCAGGTCATCATTCTAAAAATCAAGGCAACAACAATAAAGGCAACAGGCCTAGTTTCAAGGTCATCGTTCAATATATCTAAGCAACAAGTTCGAATAATCAAGGCAACAAGGCTAGTTTTCACGTCGTCGTTCGAGCAAACAAGGCAACATGTTGGGGTGGGCTTCGTTCACGGTTCATTGGGCTTGCCTTGTCGGTGCTCGATGGTGGCTTCGTCGCCATGGTCCCCCTATATATACATCAAGGCAATGGGGATAGCAATCAGGCTTCCGTTTGAGATATCAAGACAACATGTCCTAGAATTCAAGGCCGCAAGGCTAGTTTTCAGGTCATCGTTCTAAAAATCAAGCCAACATGTTCAAGAAATCAAGGCAACAGACACTGGTTTCCCCGAGGATGCATATTTTTTAGTATGCGCACGACGTCGGGGGAAATCAAGGCACCGTGGCTAGTTTTCCGGTCATCGTTCAAGAAATCAAGGCAGCGAGGCTAGTTTTGAGGTCATCATGGCATGTTTTCAAGGCAACTTGTTCGAGTATTCAGGGCAACGATGCAAGTTTCCTGGTCGTCGTTAGAGATAACAAGGCAACGTGTTCCAGCAATCAAGGTAACGAGGCTAGTTTCCAGGTCGTCGTTCAAGAAATAAAGGGAACGGGGCTAGTTTTCAGGACATCGTTCGACATATCAAGGCAACGTGTTGGACAAATCAAGGCAACATGGAACTAGTTAACAAGGCAACGTGTTGGGGGAGGCATCTTTCAAGGCCATCGTTCGACAAATCTAGGCAGCAGGGCTTGTCACCAGGTCATCGTTCGAAAAATTAATGCAACAAGTTCGAGTAATCAATATATACCTCAAGGCAATGTGGATAGCTCCCCAGTTCTCCAAGAGGCTAGTCTTCAGGTCATCGTTTAAAAAATCAAGGCAACAAGCTCAAGGCAATAGGGCTAGTTTCAAGGTCGTCGTTCAAAAAATCTAGGGAACAATGCTAGTCATCAGGTCATCGTTCGACAAAATTAAGGCACACGAATAATGTATGTTTCAATAAAAAAAATTTGCTTTTGGTCCGTAATTACCCGGGGACCGCAGCTTCGACACTTGTACACACACACTACCGAACTTTAACTTTCGAATTGGCAAAAACCCATTCAATGAAAGTTGCTCGAAATCATCGATTTACCTGGTAAATTTTCTTTCGTGATCGAGAAAATGTGCACGGATTTCGAGGTACCGATCAAGATGTGATTTTGGCTAACTTTCATCGGGTTGGGTCGTCATTGGTCACCGGGTGGTCTTGTACTTCCGAATTAGCAAAAACCCATTGAATGAAAGCTGCTCGGAAACCTTGATTTACACGGCAAAATTTCTTTCATGATCGAGAAAATGTGCACGGATTTCGAGTTACCGAGCAAAATGCGATTTTGGCTAACTTTCACCGCGTTGTGTCATCTTTGGTCACCGGGCGATCCTGTACTTCCGAATTACCGAAAACCCATTGAACGAAAGTTGCTTGAAATCATTGATTTACCTGGTAAGTTTTCCTTCGTGATCCATAAAATGTGCACGGATTTCGAGTTACCGAGCAAGATGTGATTTTGGCTAACTTTCATCGGGTTGGGTCATCTTTGGTCACCGGGTGGTCTTGTACTTCCGATTTAGCAAAAACCCATTGAATGAAAGTTGTTCGAAATCATTGATTTGCCTAGAAAAATTTCTTTTCGTGGTCGAGGAAATGTGCGTGGATTTCGAGTTGTCGAGCAAAATTTGATTTTGGCCAGGTTTCATGGGGTTGGGTCATCTGATCACCGGTTAATCTTGACCGTATCTAGTCTTGGCCGAGTCGAAAAATCCCAGACGCTATAATTCTCTATAACTCGCCAAAATGAAGTCGGTTTGGCACGAATTGGACAAGGATAAAGGACCTTACAATAATAAAACCCGGTGACCGGGCCGTAATTCACCAACAACGGTGACGCAACCTCCGATAAAAACACATAACAACCTAAGCCGATGACTTGCGCTTACTAGGGCCACCAATTATACTTTGTTTTCTCATAAGACGTCAAAAATGTCCAAAGAGCAACATATACTCATTTAATATGGGCATGCATCGTGTATAGTGACTTCGACGGTGTTTGGTTGTATTCGAACCCCAATGCATGGGTGCTTTTCTAAGGAGTTCATTTTGTTGCATTTTCTTATGCTTGTTTCGGTTTCGTAAATGAAAGAATTTCTCCGTACAAGATACAAACTGCACTATTGGATCTGTAATTTACAACTACTATCGACATACCCTCAAATGCATCAATAATAAGGGATTTAGAATGCACCTTAGCCAACTAACATATAGATCGGGGTCGTTAATGGGTCATGGCGTTCTTCGTTTGATCCTTTGGCTTGCATGTATCGTTTTGTAGGATGAGGTCTTGCTTCCTCGGCCCTTTATCAAGGCAACGTGGCTCGTTTTAAGCTCATCGTTCAAGGAATCAATGCAACACGGCCAGTTTTTCAGGTCGCCATTCGATAAACAAAGACAACGTTTTCAAAATATCAAAAGGCCACATGGCTTGCTTTTAGGTCCTCGTATGGCTTGCTTTCGGGTCGTCTTTCGAGAAAACGAGGCAACATGTTCTAGAAATCAAAGAATCGTTCGAGAAATAAAAAGGCTACGGGGGTAGTTTTCAGGTCGTAGTTTGATAATTCAAGGCAACATGTTCGAGTAATCAAGGCAACAAGGCTTGTTTTCAGGCCGTCGTTCAATAAAAAATCCAAGCGTTCAGGTCGTCCTTCGAGAAACACGGACAACATGTTGTAGAAATCAAAGGCGTTCCATAAATCAAGGCAACGGTGCTGGTTTTCAGTTAGTCGGTCGAAAAACCAAGGAAACATGTTTGAGGTTTCAAGGCAACAAGGCTAGTTTTCTTGTCTTCGTTCCGTAAATCAAGGAATCGGGGATAGTTTTAAGGTTGTTGTTTAAGAAAATCAAGACAACATGTTTTAAAAGTCATGGCAACGAGGGAAGATTTTAGGACACCGTTCGTCAGATCAAGGCAACACGCCAGCTTTCAGCCGTCGTCCGAAAAAGGCCGCCAACATTTTACTTAAACCGAAGCATCGTTCGTGAAATCAAGGCAACGGGGCAAATTTTAAGTCCTTCATTCGAAAAACCAAGCCATCGGGTTCGAGATATCAAGGCAACATGGCTTGCTTTTCAGGTCTTCGTTCGAAAAATCAAGGCAATGGGCATTGCTCTCCGCTCGTCATTCGAGATACCAAGACATCATGTTCTAGAAACCAAGGCCACAAGGCTAGTTTTCAGGTCATCATTCTAAAAATCAAGGCAACAACAATAAAGGCAACAGGCCTAGTTTCAAGGTCATCGTTCAATATATCTAAGCAACAAGTTCGAATAATCAAGGCAACAAGGCTAGTTTTCACGTCGTCGTTCGAGCAAACAAGGCAACATGTTGGGGTGGGCTTCGTTCACGGTTCATTGGGCTTGCCTTGTCGGTGCTCGATGGTGGCTTCGTCGCCATGGTCCCCCTATATATACATCAAGGCAATGGGGATAGCAATCAGGCTTCCGTTTGAGATATCAAGACAACATGTCCTAGAATTCAAGGCCGCAAGGCTAGTTTTTAGGTCATCGTTCTAAAAATCAAGCCAACATGTTCAAGAAATCAAGGCAACAGACACTGGTTTCCCCGAGGATGCATATTTTTTAGTATGCGCACGACGTCGGGGGAAATCAAGGCACCGTGGCTAGTTTTCCGGTCATCGTTCAAGAAATCAAGGCAGCGAGGCTAGTTTTGAGGTCATCATGGCATGTTTTCAAGGCAACGTGTTCGAGTATTCAGGGCAACGATGCAAGTTTCCAGGTCGTCGTTAGAGATAACAAGGCAACGTGTTCCAGCAATCAAGGTAACGAGGCTAGTTTCCAGGTCGTCGTTCAAGAAATAAAGGGAACGGGGCTAGTTTTCAGGACATCGTTCGACATATCAAGGCAACGTGTTGGACAAATCAAGGCAACATGGAACTAGTTAACAAGGCAACGTGTTGGGGGAGGCATCTTTCAAGGCCATCGTTCGACAAATCTAGGCAGCAGGGCTTGTCACCAGGTCATCGTTCGAAAAATTAATGCAACAAGTTCGAGTAATCAATATATACCTCAAGGCAATGTGGATAGCTCCCCAGTTCTCCAAGAGGCTAGTCTTCAGGTCATCGTTTAAAAAATCAAGGCAACAAGCTCAAGGCAATAGGGCTAGTTTCAAGGTCGTCGTTCAAAAAATCTAGGGAACAATGCTAGTCATCAGGTCATCGTTCGACAAAATTAAGGCACACGAATAATGTATGTTTCAATAAAAAAAATTTGCTTTTGGTCCGTAATTACCCGGGGACCGCAGCTTCGACACTTGTACACACACACTACCGAACTTTAACTTTCGAATTGGCAAAAACCCATTCAATGAAAGTTGCTCGAAATCATCGATTTACCTGGTAAATTTTCTTTCGTGATCGAGAAAATGTGCACGGATTTCGAGGTACCGATCAAGATGTGATTTTGGGTAACTTTCATCGGGTTGGGTCGTCATTGGTCACCGGGTGGTCTTGTACTTCCGAATTAGCAAAAACCCATTGAATGAAAGCTGCTCGGAAACCTTGATTTACACGGCAAAATTTCTTTCATGATCGAGAAAATGTGCACGGATTTCGAGTTACCGAGCAAAATGCGATTTTGGCTAACTTTCACCGCGTTGTGTCATCTTTGGTCACCGGGCGATCCTGTACTTCCGAATTACCGAAAACCCATTGAACGAAAGTTGCTCGAAATCATTGATTTACCTGGTAAGTTTTCCTTCGTGATCCATAAAATGTGCACGGATTTCGAGTTACCGAGCAAGATGTGATTTTGGCTAACTTTCATCGGGTTGGGTCATCTTTGGTCAACGGGTGGTCTTGTACTTCCGATTTAGCAAAAACCCATTGAATGAAAGTTGTTCGAAATCATTGATTTGCCTAGAAAAATTTCTTTTCGTGGTCGAGGAAATGTGCGTGGATTTCGAGTTGTCGAGCAAAATTTGATTTTGGCCAGGTTTCATGGGGTTGGGTCATCTGATCACCGGTTAATCTTGACCGTATCTAGTCTTGGCCGAGTCGAAAAATCCCAGACGCTATAATTCTCTATAACTCGCCAAAATGAAGTCGGTTTGGCACGAATTGGACAAGGATAAAGGACCTTACAATAATAAAACCCGGTGACCGGGCCGTAATTCACCAACAACGGTGACGCAACCTCCGATAAAAACACATAACAACCTAAGCCGATGACTTGCGCTTACTAGGGCCACCAATTATACTTTGTTTTCTCATAAGACGTCAAAAATGTCCAAAGAGCAACATATACTCATTTAATATGGGCCTGCATCGTGTATAGTGACTTCGACGGTGTTTGGTTGTATTCGAACCCCAATGCATGGGTGCTTTTCTAAGGAGTTCATTTTGTTGCATTTTCTTATGCTTGTTTCGGTTTCGTAAATGAAAGAATTTCTCCGTACAAGATACAAACTGCACTATTGGATCTGTAATTTACAACTACTATCGACATACCCTCAAATGCATCAATAATAAGGGATTTAGAATGCACCTTAGCCAACTAACATATAGATCGGGGTCGTTAATGGGTCATGGCGTTCTTCGTTTGATCCTTTGGCTTGCATGTATCGTTTTGTAGGATGAGGTCTTGCTTCCTCGGCCCTTTATCAAGGCAACGTGGCTCGTTTTAAGCTCATCGTTCAAGGAATCAATGCAACACGGCCAGTTTTTCAGGTCGCCATTCGATAAACAAAGACAACGTTTTCAAAATATCAAAAGGCCACATGGCTTGCTTTTAGGTCCTCGTATGGCTTGCTTTCGGGTCGTCTTTCGAGAAAACGAGGCAACATGTTCTAGAAATCAAAGAATCGTTCGAGAAATAAAAAGGCTACGGGGGTAGTTTTCAGGTCGTAGTTTGATAATTCAAGGCAACATGTTCGAGTAATCAAGGCAACAAGGCTTGTTTTCAGGCCGTCGTTCAATAAAAAATCCAAGCGTTCAGGTCGTCGTTCGAGAAACACGGACAACATGTTGTAGAAATCAAAGGCGTTCCATAAATCAAGGCAACGGTGCTGGTTTTCAGTTAGTCGGTCGAAAAACCAAGGAAACATGTTTGAGGTTTCAAGGCAACAAGGCTAGTTTTCTTGTCTTCGTTCCGTAAATCAAGGAATCGGGGATAGTTTTAAGGTTGTTGTTTAAGAAAATCAAGACAACATGTTTTAAAAGTCATGGCAACGAGGGAAGATTTTAGGACACCGTTCGTCAGATCAAGGCAACACGCCAGCTTTCAGCCGTCGTCCGAAAAAGGCCGCCAACATTTTACTTAAACCGAAGCATCGTTCGTGAAATCAAGGCAACGGGGCAAATTTTAAGTCCTTCATTCGAAAAACCAAGCCATCGGGTTCGAGATATCAAGGCAACATGGCTTGCTTTTCAGGTCTTCGTTCGAAAAATCAAGGCAATGGGCATTGCTCTCCGCTCGTCATTCGAGATACCAAGACATCATGTTCTAGAAACCAAGGCCACAAGGCTAGTTTTCAGGTCATCATTCTAAAAATCAAGGCAACAACAATAAAGGCAACAGGCCTAGTTTCAAGGTCATCGTTCAATATATCTAAGCAACAAGTTCGAATAATCAAGGCAACAAGGCTAGTTTTCACGTCGTCGTTCGAGCAAACAAGGCAACATGTTGGGGTGGGCTTCGTTCACGGTTCATTGGGCTTGCCTTGTCGGTGCTCGATGGTGGCTTCGTCGCCATGGTCCCCCTATATATACATCAAGGCAATGGGGATAGCAATCAGGCTTCCGTTTGAGATATCAAGACAACATGTCCTAGAATTCAAGGCCGCAAGGCTAGTTTTCAGGTCATCGTTCTAAAAATCAAGCCAACATGTTCAAGAAATCAAGGCAACAGACACTGGTTTCCCCGAGGATGCATATTTTTTAGTATGCGCACGACGTCGGGGGAAATCAAGGCACCGTGGCTAGTTTTCCGGTCATCGTTCAAGAAATCAAGGCAGCGAGGCTAGTTTTGAGGTCATCATGGCATGTTTTCAAGGCAACGTGTTCGAGTATTCAGGGCAACGATGCAAGTTTCCAGGTCGTCGTTAGAGATAACAAGGCAACGTGTTCCAGCAATCAAGGTAACGAGGCTAGTTTCCAGGTCGTCGTTCAAGAAATAAAGGGAACGGGGCTAGTTTTCAGGACATCGTTCGACATATCAAGGCAACGTGTTGGACAAATCAAGGCAACATGGAACTAGTTAACAAGGCAACGTGTTGGGGGAGGCATCTTTCAAGGCCATCGTTCGACAAATCTAGGCAGCAGGGCTTGTCACCAGGTCATCGTTCGAAAAATTAATGCAACAAGTTCGAGTAATCAATATATACCTCAAGGCAATGTGGATAGCTCCCCAGTTCTCCAAGAGGCTAGTCTTCAGGTCATCGTTTAAAAAATCAAGGCAACAAGCTCAAGGCAATAGGGCTAGTTTCAAGGTCGTCGTTCAAAAAATCTAGGGAACAATGCTAGTCATCAGGTCATCGTTCGACAAAATTAAGGCACACGAATAATGTATGTTTCAATAAAAAAAATTTGCTTTTGGTCCGTAATTACCCGGGGACCGCAGCTTCGACACTTGTACACACACACTACCGAACTTTAACTTTCGAATTGGCAAAAACCCATTCAATGAAAGTTGCTCGAAATCATCGATTTACCTGGTAAATTTTCTTTCGTGATCGAGAAAATGTGCACGGATTTCGAGGTACCGATCAAGATGTGATTTTGGGTAACTTTCATCGGGTTGGGTCGTCATTGGTCACCGGGTGGTCTTGTACTTCCGAATTAGCAAAAACCCATTGAATGAAAGCTGCTCGGAAACCTTGATTTACACGGCAAAATTTCTTTCATGATCGAGAAAATGTGCACGGATTTCGAGTTACCGAGCAAAATGCGATTTTGGCTAACTTTCACCGCGTTGTGTCATCTTTGGTCACCGGGCGATCCTGTACTTCCGAATTACCGAAAACCCATTGAACGAAAGTTGCTTGAAATCATTGATTTACCTGGTAAGTTTTCCTTCGTGATCCATAAAATGTGCACGGATTTCGAGTTACCGAGCAAGATGTGATTTTGGCTAACTTTCATCGGGTTGGGTCATCTTTGGTCACCGGGTGGTCTTGTACTTCCGATTTAGCAAAAACCCATTGAATGAAAGTTGTTCGAAATCATTGATTTGCCTAGAAAAATTTCTTTTTGTGGTCGAGGAAATGTGCGTGGATTTCGAGTTGTCGAGCAAAATTTGATTTTGGCCAGGTTTCATGGGGTTGGGTCATCTGATCACCGGTTAATCTTGACCGTATCTAGTCTTGGCCGAGTCGAAAAATCCCAGACGCTATAATTCTCTATAACTCGCCAAAATGAAGTCGGTTTGGCACGAATTGGACAAGGATAAAGGACCTTACAATAATAAAACCCGGTGACCGGGCCGTAATTCACCAACAACGGTGACGCAACCTCCGATAAAAACACATAACAACCTAAGCCGATGACTTGCGCTTACTAGGGCCACCAATTATACTTTGTTTTCTCATAAGACGTCAAAAATGTCCAAAGAGCAACATATACTCATTTAATATGGGCATGCATCGTGTATAGTGACTTCGACGGTGTTTGGTTGTATTCGAACCCCAATGCATGGGTGCTTTTCTAAGGAGTTCATTTTGTTGCATTTTCTTATGCTTGTTTCGGTTTCGTAAATGAAAGAATTTCTCCGTACAAGATACAAACTGCACTATTGGATCTGTAATTTACAACTACTATCGACATACCCTCAAATGCATCAATAATAAGGGATTTAGAATGCACCTTAGCCAACTAACATATAGATCGGGGTCGTTAATGGGTCATGGCGTTCTTCGTTTGATCCTTTGGCTTGCATGTATCGTTTTGTAGGATGAGGTCTTGCTTCCTCGGCCCTTTATCAAGGCAACGTGGCTCGTTTTAAGCTCATCGTTCAAGGAATCAATGCAACACGGCCAGTTTTTCAGGTCGCCATTCGATAAACAAAGACAACGTTTTCAAAATATCAAAAGGCCACATGGCTTGCTTTTAGGTCCTCGTATGGCTTGCTTTCGGGTCGTCTTTCGAGAAAACGAGGCAACATGTTCTAGAAATCAAAGAATCGTTCGAGAAATAAAAAGGCTACGGGGGTAGTTTTCAGGTCGTAGTTTGATAATTCAAGGCAACATGTTCGAGTAATCAAGGCAACAAGGCTTGTTTTCAGGCCGTCGTTCAATAAAAAATCCAAGCGTTCAGGTCGTCCTTCGAGAAACACGGACAACATGTTGTAGAAATCAAAGGCGTTCCATAAATCAAGGCAACGGTGCTGGTTTTCAGTTAGTCGGTCGAAAAACCAAGGAAACATGTTTGAGGTTTCAAGGCAACAAGGCTAGTTTTCTTGTCTTCGTTCCGTAAATCAAGGAATCGGGGATAGTTTTAAGGTTGTTGTTTAAGAAAATCAAGACAACATGTTTTAAAAGTCATGGCAACGAGGGAAGATTTTAGGACACCGTTCGTCAGATCAAGGCAACACGCCAGCTTTCAGCCGTCGTCCGAAAAAGGCCGCCAACATTTTACTTAAACCGAAGCATCGTTCGTGAAATCAAGGCAACGGGGCAAATTTTAAGTCCTTCATTCGAAAAACCAAGCCATCGGGTTCGAGATATCAAGGCAACATGGCTTGCTTTTCAGGTCTTCGTTCGAAAAATCAAGGCAATGGGCATTGCTCTCCGCTCGTCATTCGAGATACCAAGACATCATGTTCTAGAAACCAAGGCCACAAGGCTAGTTTTCAGGTCATCATTCTAAAAATCAAGGCAACAACAATAAAGGCAACAGGCCTAGTTTCAAGGTCATCGTTCAATATATCTAAGCAACAAGTTCGAATAATCAAGGCAACAAGGCTAGTTTTCACGTCGTCGTTCGAGCAAACAAGGCAACATGTTGGGGTGGGCTTCGTTCACGGTTCATTGGGCTTGCCTTGTCGGTGCTCGATGGTGGCTTCGTCGCCATGGTCCCCCTATATATACATCAAGGCAATGGGGATAGCAATCAGGCTTCCGTTTGAGATATCAAGACAACATGTCCTAGAATTCAAGGCCGCAAGGCTAGTTTTTAGGTCATCGTTCTAAAAATCAAGCCAACATGTTCAAGAAATCAAGGCAACAGACACTGGTTTCCCCGAGGATGCATATTTTTTAGTATGCGCACGACGTCGGGGGAAATCAAGGCACCGTGGCTAGTTTTCCGGTCATCGTTCAAGAAATCAAGGCAGCGAGGCTAGTTTTGAGGTCATCATGGCATGTTTTCAAGGCAACGTGTTCGAGTATTCAGGGCAACGATGCAAGTTTCCAGGTCGTCGTTAGAGATAACAAGGCAACGTGTTCCAGCAATCAAGGTAACGAGGCTAGTTTCCAGGTCGTCGTTCAAGAAATAAAGGGAACGGGGCTAGTTTTCAGGACATCGTTCGACATATCAAGGCAACGTGTTGGACAAATCAAGGCAACATGGAACTAGTTAACAAGGCAACGTGTTGGGGGAGGCATCTTTCAAGGCCATCGTTCGACAAATCTAGGCAGCAGGGCTTGTCACCAGGTCATCGTTCGAAAAATTAATGCAACAAGTTCGAGTAATCAATATATACCTCAAGGCAATGTGGATAGCTCCCCAGTTCTCCAAGAGGCTAGTCTTCAGGTCATCGTTTAAAAAATCAAGGCAACAAGCTCAAGGCAATAGGGCTAGTTTCAAGGTCGTCGTTCAAAAAATCTAGGGAACAATGCTAGTCATCAGGTCATCGTTCGACAAAATTAAGGCACACGAATAATGTATGTTTCAATAAAAAAAATTTGCTTTTGGTCCGTAATTACCCGGGGACCGCAGCTTCGACACTTGTACACACACACTACCGAACTTTAACTTTCGAATTGGCAAAAACCCATTCAATGAAAGTTGCTCGAAATCATCGATTTACCTGGTAAATTTTCTTTCGTGATCGAGAAAATGTGCACGGATTTCGAGGTACCGATCAAGATGTGATTTTGGGTAACTTTCATCGGGTTGGGTCGTCATTGGTCACCGGGTGGTCTTGTACTTCCGAATTAGCAAAAACCCATTGAATGAAAGCTGCTCGGAAACCTTGATTTACACGGCAAAATTTCTTTCATGATCGAGAAAATGTGCACGGATTTCGAGTTACCGAGCAAAATGCGATTTTGGCTAACTTTCACCGCGTTGTGTCATCTTTGGTCACCGGGCGATCCTGTACTTCCGAATTACCGAAAACCCATTGAACGAAAGTTGCTCGAAATCATTGATTTACCTGGTAAGTTTTCCTTCGTGATCCATAAAATGTGCACGGATTTCGAGTTACCGAGCAAGATGTGATTTTGGCTAACTTTCATCGGGTTGGGTCATCTTTGGTCACCGGGTGGTCTTGTACTTCCGATTTAGCAAAAACCCATTGAATGAAAGTTGTTCGAAATCATTGATTTGCCTAGAAAAATTTCTTTTCGTGGTCGAGGAAATGTGCGTGGATTTCGAGTTGTCGAGCAAAATTTGATTTTGGCCAGGTTTCATGGGGTTGGGTCATCTGATCACCGGTTAATCTTGACCGTATCTAGTCTTGGCCGAGTCGAAAAATCCCAGACGCTATAATTCTCTATAACTCGCCAAAATGAAGTCGGTTTGGCACGAATTGGACAAGGATAAAGGACCTTACAATAATAAAACCCGGTGACCGGGCCGTAATTCACCAACAACGGTGACGCAACCTCCGATAAAAACACATAACAACCTAAGCCGATGACTTGCGCTTACTAGGGCCACCAATTATACTTTGTTTTCTCATAAGACGTCAAAAATGTCCAAAGAGCAACATATACTCATTTAATATGGGCATGCATCGTGTATAGTGACTTCGACGGTGTTTGGTTGTATTCGAACCCCAATGCATGGGTGCTTTTCTAAGGAGTTCATTTTGTTGCATTTTCTTATGCTTGTTTCGGTTTCGTAAATGAAAGAATTTCTCCGTACAAGATACAAACTGCACTATTGGATCTGTAATTTACAACTACTATCGACATACCCTCAAATGCATCAATAATAAGGGATTTAGAATGCACCTTAGCCAACTAACATATAGATCGGGGTCGTTAATGGGTCATGGCGTTCTTCGTTTGATCCTTTGGCTTGCATGTATCGTTTTGTAGGATGAGGTCTTGCTTCCTCGGCCCTTTATCAAGGCAACGTGGCTCGTTTTAAGCTCATCGTTCAAGGAATCAATGCAACACGGCCAGTTTTTCAGGTCGCCATTCGATAAACAAAGACAACGTTTTCAAAATATCAAAAGGCCACATGGCTTGCTTTTAGGTCCTCGTATGGCTTGCTTTCGGGTCGTCTTTCGAGAAAACGAGGCAACATGTTCTAGAAATCAAAGAATCGTTCGAGAAATAAAAAGGCTACGGGGGTAGTTTTCAGGTCGTAGTTTGATAATTCAAGGCAACATGTTCGAGTAATCAAGGCAACAAGGCTTGTTTTCAGGCCGTCGTTCAATAAAAAATCCAAGCGTTCAGGTCGTCGTTCGAGAAACACGGACAACATGTTGTAGAAATCAAAGGCGTTCCATAAATCAAGGCAACGGTGCTGGTTTTCAGTTAGTCGGTCGAAAAACCAAGGAAACATGTTTGAGGTTTCAAGGCAACAAGGCTAGTTTTCTTGTCTTCGTTCCGTAAATCAAGGAATCGGGGATAGTTTTAAGGTTGTTGTTTAAGAAAATCAAGACAACATGTTTTAAAAGTCATGGCAACGAGGGAAGATTTTAGGACACCGTTCGTCAGATCAAGGCAACACGCCAGCTTTCAGCCGTCGTCCGAAAAAGGCCGCCAACATTTTACTTAAACCGAAGCATCGTTCGTGAAATCAAGGCAACGGGGCAAATTTTAAGTCCTTCATTCGAAAAACCAAGCCATCGGGTTCGAGATATCAAGGCAACATGGCTTGCTTTTCAGGTCTTCGTTCGAAAAATCAAGGCAATGGGCATTGCTCTCCGCTCGTCATTCGAGATACCAAGACATCATGTTCTAGAAACCAAGGCCACAAGGCTAGTTTTCAGGTCATCATTCTAAAAATCAAGGCAACAACAATAAAGGCAACAGGCCTAGTTTCAAGGTCATCGTTCAATATATCTAAGCAACAAGTTCGAATAATCAAGGCAACAAGGCTAGTTTTCACGTCGTCGTTCGAGCAAACAAGGCAACATGTTGGGGTGGGCTTCGTTCACGGTTCATTGGGCTTGCCTTGTCGGTGCTCGATGGTGGCTTCGTCGCCATGGTCCCCCTATATATACATCAAGGCAATGGGGATAGCAATCAGGCTTCCGTTTGAGATATCAAGACAACATGTCCTAGAATTCAAGGCCGCAAGGCTAGTTTTCAGGTCATCGTTCTAAAAATCAAGCCAACATGTTCAAGAAATCAAGGCAACAGACACTGGTTTCCCCGAGGATGCATATTTTTTAGTATGCGCACGACGTCGGGGGAAATCAAGGCACCGTGGCTAGTTTTCCGGTCATCGTTCAAGAAATCAAGGCAGCGAGGCTAGTTTTGAGGTCATCATGGCATGTTTTCAAGGCAACGTGTTCGAGTATTCAGGGCAACGATGCAAGTTTCCAGGTCGTCGTTAGAGATAACAAGGCATCGTGTTCCAGCAATCAAGGTAACGAGGCTAGTTTCCAGGTCGTCGTTCAAGAAATAAAGGGAACAGGGCTAGTTTTCAGGACATCGTTCGACATATCAAGGCAACGTGTTGGACAAATCAAGGCAACATGGAACTAGTTAACAAGGCAACGTGTTGGGGGAGGCATCTTTCAAGGCCATCGTTCGACAAATCTAGGCAGCAGGGCTTGTCACCAGGTCATCGTTCGAAAAATTAATGCAACAAGTTCGAGTAATCAATATATACCTCAAGGCAATGTGGATAGCTCCCCAGTTCTCCAAGAGGCTAGTCTTCAGGTCATCGTTTAAAAAATCAAGGCAACAAGCTCAAGGCAATAGGGCTAGTTTCAAGGTCGTCGTTCAAAAAATCTAGGGAACAATGCTAGTCATCAGGTCATCGTTCGACAAAATTAAGGCACACGAATAATGTATGTTTCAATAAAAAAAATTTGCTTTTGGTCCGTAATTATCCGGGGACCGCAGCTTCGACACTTGTACACACACACTACCGAACTTTAACTTTCGAATTGGCAAAAACCCATTCAATGAAAGTTGCTCGAAATCATCGATTTACCTGGTAAATTTTCTTTCGTGATCGAGAAAATGTGCACGGATTTCGAGGTACCGATCAAGATGTGATTTTGGCTAACTTTCATCGGGTTGGGTCGTCATTGGTCACCGGGTGGTCTTGTACTTCCGAATTAGCAAAAACCCATTGAATGAAAGCTGCTCGGAAACCTTGATTTACACGGCAAAATTTCTTTCATGATCGAGAAAATGTGCACGGATTTCGAGTTACCGAGCAAAATGCGATTTTGGCTAACTTTCACCGCGTTGTGTCATCTTTGGTCACCGGGCGATCCTGTACTTCCGAATTACCGAAAACCCATTGAACGAAAGTTGCTTGAAATCATTGATTTACCTGGTAAGTTTTCCTTCGTGATCCATAAAATGTGCACGGATTTCGAGTTACCGAGCAAGATGTGATTTTGGCTAACTTTCATCGGGTTGGGTCATCTTTGGTCACCGGGTGGTCTTGTACTTCCGATTTAGCAAAAACCCATTGAATGAAAGTTGTTCGAAATCATTGATTTGCCTAGAAAAATTTCTTTTCGTGGTCGAGGAAATGTGCGTGGATTTCGAGTTGTCGAGCAAAATTTGATTTTGGCCAGGTTTCATGGGGTTGGGTCATCTGATCACCGGTTAATCTTGACCGTATCTAGTCTTGGCCGAGTCGAAAAATCCCAGACGCTATAATTCTCTATAACTCGCCAAAATGAAGTCGGTTTGGCACGAATTGGACAAGGATAAAGGACCTTACAATAATAAAACCCGGTGACCGGGCCGTAATTCACCAACAACGGTGACGCAACCTCCGATAAAAACACATAACAACCTAAGCCGATGACTTGCGCTTACTAGGGCCACCAATTATACTTTGTTTTCTCATAAGACGTCAAAAATGTCCAAAGAGCAACATATACTCATTTAATATGGGCATGCATCGTGTATAGTGACTTCGACGGTGTTTGGTTGTATTCGAACCCCAATGCATGGGTGCTTTTCTAAGGAGTTCATTTTGTTGCATTTTCTTATGCTTGTTTCGGTTTCGTAAATGAAAGAATTTCTCCGTACAAGATACAAACTGCACTATTGGATCTGTAATTTACAACTACTATCGACATACCCTCAAATGCATCAATAATAAGGGATTTAGAATGCACCTTAGCCAACTAACATATAGATCGGGGTCGTTAATGGGTCATGGCGTTCTTCGTTTGATCCTTTGGCTTGCATGTATCGTTTTGTAGGATGAGGTCTTGCTTCCTCGGCCCTTTATCAAGGCAACGTGGCTCGTTTTAAGCTCATCGTTCAAGGAATCAATGCAACACGGCCAGTTTTTCAGGTCGCCATTCGATAAACAAAGACAACGTTTTCAAAATATCAAAAGGCCACATGGCTTGCTTTTAGGTCCTCGTATGGCTTGCTTTCGGGTCGTCTTTCGAGAAAACGAGGCAACATGTTCTAGAAATCAAAGAATCGTTCGAGAAATAAAAAGGCTACGGGGGTAGTTTTCAGGTCGTAGTTTGATAATTCAAGGCAACATGTTCGAGTAATCAAGGCAACAAGGCTTGTTTTCAGGCCGTCGTTCAATAAAAAATCCAAGCGTTCAGGTCGTCCTTCGAGAAACACGGACAACATGTTGTAGAAATCAAAGGCGTTCCATAAATCAAGGCAACGGTGCTGGTTTTCAGTTAGTCGGTCGAAAAACCAAGGAAACATGTTTGAGGTTTCAAGGCAACAAGGCTAGTTTTCTTGTCTTCGTTCCGTAAATCAAGGAATCGGGGATAGTTTTAAGGTTGTTGTTTAAGAAAATCAAGACAACATGTTTTAAAAGTCATGGCAACGAGGGAAGATTTTAGGACACCGTTCGTCAGATCAAGGCAACACGCCAGCTTTCAGCCGTCGTCCGAAAAAGGCCGCCAACATTTTACTTAAACCGAAGCATCGTTTGTGAAATCAAGGCAACGGGGCAAATTTTAAGTCCTTCATTCGAAAAACCAAGCCATCGGGTTCGAGATATCAAGGCAACATGGCTTGCTTTTCAGGTCTTCGTTCGAAAAATCAAGGCAATGGGCATTGCTCTCCGCTCGTCATTCGAGATACCAAGACATCATGTTCTAGAAACCAAGGCCACAAGGCTAGTTTTCAGGTCATCATTCTAAAAATCAAGGCAACAACAATAAAGGCAACAGGCCTAGTTTCAAGGTCATCGTTCAATATATCTAAGCAACAAGTTCGAATAATCAAGGCAACAAGGCTAGTTTTCACGTCGTCGTTCGAGCAAACAAGGCAACATGTTGGGGTGGGCTTCGTTCACGGTTCATTGGGCTTGCCTTGTCGGTGCTCGATGGTGGCTTCGTCGCCATGGTCCCCCTATATATACATCAAGGCAATGGGGATAGCAATCAGGCTTCCGTTTGAGATATCAAGACAACATGTCCTAGAATTCAAGGCCGCAAGGCTAGTTTTTAGGTCATCGTTCTAAAAATCAAGCCAACATGTTCAAGAAATCAAGGCAACAGACACTGGTTTCCCCGAGGATGCATATTTTTTAGTATGCGCACGACGTCGGGGGAAATCAAGGCACCGTGGCTAGTTTTCCGGTCATCGTTCAAGAAATCAAGGCAGCGAGGCTAGTTTTGAGGTCATCATGGCATGTTTTCAAGGCAACGTGTTCGAGTATTCAGGGCAACGATGCAAGTTTCCAGGTCGTCGTTAGAGATAACAAGGCAACGTGTTCCAGCAATCAAGGTAACGAGGCTAGTTTCCAGGTCGTCGTTCAAGAAATAAAGGGAACGGGGCTAGTTTTCAGGACATCGTTCGACATATCAAGGCAACGTGTTGGACAAATCAAGGCAACATGGAACTAGTTAACAAGGCAACGTGTTGGGGGAGGCATCTTTCAAGGCCATCGTTCGACAAATCTAGGCAGCAGGGCTTGTCACCAGGTCATCGTTCGAAAAATTAATGCAACAAGTTCGAGTAATCAATATATACCTCAAGGCAATGTGGATAGCTCCCCAGTTCTCCAAGAGGCTAGTCTTCAGGTCATCGTTTAAAAAATCAAGGCAACAAGCTCAAGGCAATAGGGCTAGTTTCAAGGTCGTCGTTCAAAAAATCTAGGGAACAATGCTAGTCATCAGGTCATCGTTCGACAAAATTAAGGCACACGAATAATGTATGTTTCAATAAAAAAAATTTGCTTTTGGTCCGTAATTACCCGGGGACCGCAGCTTCGACACTTGTACACACACACTACCGAACTTTAACTTTCGAATTGGCAAAAACCCATTCAATGAAAGTTGCTCGAAATCATCGATTTACCTGGTAAATTTTCTTTCGTGATCGAGAAAATGTGCACGGATTTCGAGGTACCGATCAAGATGTGATTTTGGGTAACTTTCATCGGGTTGGGTCGTCATTGGTCACCGGGTGGTCTTGTACTTCCGAATTAGCAAAAACCCATTGAATGAAAGCTGCTCGGAAACCTTGATTTACACGGCAAAATTTCTTTCATGATCGAGAAAATGTGCACGGATTTCGAGTTACCGAGCAAAATGCGATTTTGGCTAACTTTCACCGCGTTGTGTCATCTTTGGTCACCGGGCGATCCTGTACTTCCGAATTACCGAAAACCCATTGAACGAAAGTTGCTCGAAATCATTGATTTACCTGGTAAGTTTTCCTTCGTGATCCATAAAATGTGCACGGATTTCGAGTTACCGAGCAAGATGTGATTTTGGCTAACTTTCATCGGGTTGGGTCATCTTTGGTCAACGGGTGGTCTTGTACTTCCGATTTAGCAAAAACCCATTGAATGAAAGTTGTTCGAAATCATTGATTTGCCTAGAAAAATTTCTTTTCGTGGTCGAGGAAATGTGCGTGGATTTCGAGTTGTCGAGCAAAATTTGATTTTGGCCAGGTTTCATGGGGTTGGGTCATCTGATCACCGGTTAATCTTGACCGTATCTAGTCTTGGCCGAGTCGAAAAATCCCAGACGCTATAATTCTCTATAACTCGCCAAAATGAAGTCGGTTTGGCACGAATTGGACAAGGATAAAGGACCTTACAATAATAAAACCCGGTGACCGGGCCGTAATTCACCAACAACGGTGACGCAACCTCCGATAAAAACACATAACAACCTAAGCCGATGACTTGCGCTTACTAGGGCCACCAATTATACTTTGTTTTCTCATAAGACGTCAAAAATGTCCAAAGAGCAACATATACTCATTTAATATGGGCCTGCATCGTGTATAGTGACTTCGACGGTGTTTGGTTGTATTCGAACCCCAATGCATGGGTGCTTTTCTAAGGAGTTCATTTTGTTGCATTTTCTTATGCTTGTTTCGGTTTCGTAAATGAAAGAATTTCTCCGTACAAGATACAAACTGCACTATTGGATCTGTAATTTACAACTACTATCGACATACCCTCAAATGCATCAATAATAAGGGATTTAGAATGCACCTTAGCCAACTAACATATAGATCGGGGTCGTTAATGGGTCATGGCGTTCTTCGTTTGATCCTTTGGCTTGCATGTATCGTTTTGTAGGATGAGGTCTTGCTTCCTCGGCCCTTTATCAAGGCAACGTGGCTCGTTTTAAGCTCATCGTTCAAGGAATCAATGCAACACGGCCAGTTTTTCAGGTCGCCATTCGATAAACAAAGACAACGTTTTCAAAATATCAAAAGGCCACATGGCTTGCTTTTAGGTCCTCGTATGGCTTGCTTTCGGGTCGTCTTTCGAGAAAACGAGGCAACATGTTCTAGAAATCAAAGAATCGTTCGAGAAATAAAAAGGCTACGGGGGTAGTTTTCAGGTCGTAGTTTGATAATTCAAGGCAACATGTTCGAGTAATCAAGGCAACAAGGCTTGTTTTCAGGCCGTCGTTCAATAAAAAATCCAAGCGTTCAGGTCGTCGTTCGAGAAACACGGACAACATGTTGTAGAAATCAAAGGCGTTCCATAAATCAAGGCAACGGTGCTGGTTTTCAGTTAGTCGGTCGAAAAACCAAGGAAACATGTTTGAGGTTTCAAGGCAACAAGGCTAGTTTTCTTGTCTTCGTTCCGTAAATCAAGGAATCGGGGATAGTTTTAAGGTTGTTGTTTAAGAAAATCAAGACAACATGTTTTAAAAGTCATGGCAACGAGGGAAGATTTTAGGACACCGTTCGTCAGATCAAGGCAACACGCCAGCTTTCAGCCGTCGTCCGAAAAAGGCCGCCAACATTTTACTTAAACCGAAGCATCGTTCGTGAAATCAAGGCAACGGGGCAAATTTTAAGTCCTTCATTCGAAAAACCAAGCCATCGGGTTCGAGATATCAAGGCAACATGGCTTGCTTTTCAGGTCTTCGTTCGAAAAATCAAGGCAATGGGCATTGCTCTCCGCTCGTCATTCGAGATACCAAGACATCATGTTCTAGAAACCAAGGCCACAAGGCTAGTTTTCAGGTCATCATTCTAAAAATCAAGGCAACAACAATAAAGGCAACAGGCCTAGTTTCAAGGTCATCGTTCAATATATCTAAGCAACAAGTTCGAATAATCAAGGCAACAAGGCTAGTTTTCACGTCGTCGTTCGAGCAAACAAGGCAACATGTTGGGGTGGGCTTCGTTCACGGTTCATTGGGCTTGCCTTGTCGGTGCTCGATGGTGGCTTCGTCGCCATGGTCCCCCTATATATACATCAAGGCAATGGGGATAGCAATCAGGCTTCCGTTTGAGATATCAAGACAACATGTCCTAGAATTCAAGGCCGCAAGGCTAGTTTTCAGGTCATCGTTCTAAAAATCAAGCCAACATGTTCAAGAAATCAAGGCAACAGACACTGGTTTCCCCGAGGATGCATATTTTTTAGTATGCGCACGACGTCGGGGGAAATCAAGGCACCGTGGCTAGTTTTCCGGTCATCGTTCAAGAAATCAAGGCAGCGAGGCTAGTTTTGAGGTCATCATGGCATGTTTTCAAGGCAACGTGTTCGAGTATTCAGGGCAACGATGCAAGTTTCCAGGTCGTCGTTAGAGATAACAAGGCAACGTGTTCCAGCAATCAAGGTAACGAGGCTAGTTTCCAGGTCGTCGTTCAAGAAATAAAGGGAACGGGGCTAGTTTTCAGGACATCGTTCGACATATCAAGGCAACGTGTTGGACAAATCAAGGCAACATGGAACTAGTTAACAAGGCAACGTGTTGGGGGAGGCATCTTTCAAGGCCATCGTTCGACAAATCTAGGCAGCAGGGCTTGTCACCAGGTCATCGTTCGAAAAATTAATGCAACAAGTTCGAGTAATCAATATATACCTCAAGGCAATGTGGATAGCTCCCCAGTTCTCCAAGAGGCTAGTCTTCAGGTCATCGTTTAAAAAATCAAGGCAACAAGCTCAAGGCAATAGGGCTAGTTTCAAGGTCGTCGTTCAAAAAATCTAGGGAACAATGCTAGTCATCAGGTCATCGTTCGACAAAATTAAGGCACACGAATAATGTATGTTTCAATAAAAAAAATTTGCTTTTGGTCCGTAATTACCCGGGGACCGCAGCTTCGACACTTGTACACACACACTACCGAACTTTAACTTTCGAATTGGCAAAAACCCATTCAATGAAAGTTGCTCGAAATCATCGATTTACCTGGTAAATTTTCTTTCGTGATCGAGAAAATGTGCACGGATTTCGAGGTACCGATCAAGATGTGATTTTGGGTAACTTTCATCGGGTTGGGTCGTCATTGGTCACCGGGTGGTCTTGTACTTCCGAATTAGCAAAAACCCATTGAATGAAAGCTGCTCGGAAACCTTGATTTACACGGCAAAATTTCTTTCATGATCGAGAAAATGTGCACGGATTTCGAGTTACCGAGCAAAATGCGATTTTGGCTAACTTTCACCGCGTTGTGTCATCTTTGGTCACCGGGCGATCCTGTACTTCCGAATTACCGAAAACCCATTGAACGAAAGTTGCTTGAAATCATTGATTTACCTGGTAAGTTTTCCTTCGTGATCCATAAAATGTGCACGGATTTCGAGTTACCGAGCAAGATGTGATTTTGGCTAACTTTCATCGGGTTGGGTCATCTTTGGTCACCGGGTGGTCTTGTACTTCCGATTTAGCAAAAACCCATTGAATGAAAGTTGTTCGAAATCATTGATTTGCCTAGAAAAATTTCTTTTCGTGGTCGAGGAAATGTGCGTGGATTTCGAGTTGTCGAGCAAAATTTGATTTTGGCCAGGTTTCATGGGGTTGGGTCATCTGATCACCGGTTAATCTTGACCGTATCTAGTCTTGGCCGAGTCGAAAAATCCCAGACGCTATAATTCTCTATAACTCGCCAAAATGAAGTCGGTTTGGCACGAATTGGACAAGGATAAAGGACCTTACAATAATAAAACCCGGTGACCGGGCCGTAATTCACCAACAACGGTGACGCAACCTCCGATAAAAACACATAACAACCTAAGCCGATGACTTGCGCTTACTAGGGCCACCAATTATACTTTGTTTTCTCATAAGACGTCAAAAATGTCCAAAGAGCAACATATACTCATTTAATATGGGCATGCATCGTGTATAGTGACTTCGACGGTGTTTGGTTGTATTCGAACCCCAATGCATGGGTGCTTTTCTAAGGAGTTCATTTTGTTGCATTTTCTTATGCTTGTTTCGGTTTCGTAAATGAAAGAATTTCTCCGTACAAGATACAAACTGCACTATTGGATCTGTAATTTACAACTACTATCGACATACCCTCAAATGCATCAATAATAAGGGATTTAGAATGCACCTTAGCCAACTAACATATAGATCGGGGTCGTTAATGGGTCATGGCGTTCTTCGTTTGATCCTTTGGCTTGCATGTATCGTTTTGTAGGATGAGGTCTTGCTTCCTCGGCCCTTTATCAAGGCAACGTGGCTCGTTTTAAGCTCATCGTTCAAGGAATCAATGCAACACGGCCAGTTTTTCAGGTCGCCATTCGATAAACAAAGACAACGTTTTCAAAATATCAAAAGGCCACATGGCTTGCTTTTAGGTCCTCGTATGGCTTGCTTTCGGGTCGTCTTTCGAGAAAACGAGGCAACATGTTCTAGAAATCAAAGAATCGTTCGAGAAATAAAAAGGCTACGGGGGTAGTTTTCAGGTCGTAGTTTGATAATTCAAGGCAACATGTTCGAGTAATCAAGGCAACAAGGCTTGTTTTCAGGCCGTCGTTCAATAAAAAATCCAAGCGTTCAGGTCGTCGTTCGAGAAACACGGACAACATGTTGTAGAAATCAAAGGCGTTCCATAAATCAAGGCAACGGTGCTGGTTTTCAGTTAGTCGGTCGAAAAACCAAGGAAACATGTTTGAGGTTTCAAGGCAACAAGGCTAGTTTTCTTGTCTTCGTTCCGTAAATCAAGGAATCGGGGATAGTTTTAAGGTTGTTGTTTAAGAAAATCAAGACAACATGTTTTAAAAGTCATGGCAACGAGGGAAGATTTTAGGACACCGTTCGTCAGATCAAGGCAACACGCCAGCTTTCAGCCGTCGTCCGAAAAAGGCCGCCAACATTTTACTTAAACCGAAGCATCGTTCGTGAAATCAAGGCAACGGGGCAAATTTTAAGTCCTTCATTCGAAAAACCAAGCCATCGGGTTCGAGATATCAAGGCAACATGGCTTGCTTTTCAGGTCTTCGTTCGAAAAATCAAGGCAATGGGCATTGCTCTCCGCTCGTCATTCGAGATACCAAGACATCATGTTCTAGAAACCAAGGCCACAAGGCTAGTTTTGAGGTCATCATTCTAAAAATCAAGGCAACAACAATAAAGGCAACAGGCCTAGTTTCAAGGTCATCGTTCAATATATCTAAGCAACAAGTTCGAATAATCAAGGCAACAAGGCTAGTTTTCACGTCGTCGTTCGAGCAAACAAGGCAACATGTTGGGGTGGGCTTCGTTCACGGTTCATTGGGCTTGCCTTGTCGGTGCTCGATGGTGGCTTCGTCGCCATGGTCCCCCTATATATACATCAAGGCAATGGGGATAGCAATCAGGCTTCCGTTTGAGATATCAAGACAACATGTCCTAGAATTCAAGGCCGCAAGGCTAGTTTTCAGGTCATCGTTCTAAAAATCAAGCCAACATGTTCAAGAAATCAAGGCAACAGACACTGGTTTCCCCGAGGATGCATATTTTTTAGTATGCGCACGACGTCGGGGGAAATCAAGGCACCGTGGCTAGTTTTCCGGTCATCGTTCAAGAAATCAAGGCAGCGAGGCTAGTTTTGAGGTCATCATGGCATGTTTTCAAGGCAACGTGTTCGAGTATTCAGGGCAACGATGCAAGTTTCCAGGTCGTCGTTAGAGATAACAAGGCAACGTGTTCCAGCAATCAAGGTAACGAGGCTAGTTTCCAGGTCGTCGTTCAAGAAATAAAGGGAACGGGGCTAGTTTTCAGGACATCGTTCGACATATCAAGGCAACGTGTTGGACAAATCAAGGCAACATGGAACTAGTTAACAAGGCAACGTGTTGGGGGAGGCATCTTTCAAGGCCATCGTTCGACAAATCTAGGCAGCAGGGCTTGTCACCAGGTCATCGTTCGAAAAATTAATGCAACAAGTTCGAGTAATCAATATATACCTCAAGGCAATGTGGATAGCTCCCCAGTTCTCCAAGAGGCTAGTCTTCAGGTCATCGTTTAAAAAATCAAGGCAACAAGCTCAAGGCAATAGGGCTAGTTTCAAGGTCGTCGTTCAAAAAATCTAGGGAACAATGCTAGTCATCAGGTCATCGTTCGACAAAATTAAGGCACACGAATAATGTATGTTTCAATAAAAAAAATTTGCTTTTGGTCCGTAATTACCCGGGGACCGCAGCTTCGACACTTGTACACACACACTACCGAACTTTAACTTTCGAATTGGCAAAAACCCATTCAATGAAAGTTGCTCGAAATCATCGATTTACCTGGTAAATTTTCTTTCGTGATCGAGAAAATGTGCACGGATTTCGAGGTACCGATCAAGATGTGATTTTGGGTAACTTTCATCGGGTTGGGTCGTCATTGGTCACCGGGTGGTCTTGTACTTCCGAATTAGCAAAAACCCATTGAATGAAAGCTGCTCGGAAACCTTGATTTACACGGCAAAATTTCTTTCATGATCGAGAAAATGTGCACGGATTTCGAGTTACCGAGCAAAATGCGATTTTGGCTAACTTTCACCGCGTTGTGTCATCTTTGGTCACCGGGCGATCCTGTACTTCCGAATTACCGAAAACCCATTGAACGAAAGTTGCTCGAAATCATTGATTTACCTGGTAAGTTTTCCTTCGTGATCCATAAAATGTGCACGGATTTCGAGTTACCGAGCAAGATGTGATTTTGGCTAACTTTCATCGGGTTGGGTCATCTTTGGTCACCGGGTGGTCTTGTACTTCCGATTTAGCAAAAACCCATTGAATGAAAGTTGTTCGAAATCATTGATTTGCCTAGAAAAATTTCTTTTCGTGGTCGAGGAAATGTGCGTGGATTTCGAGTTGTCGAGCAAAATTTGATTTTGGCCAGGTTTCATGGGGTTGGGTCATCTGATCACCGGTTAATCTTGACCGTATCTAGTCTTGGCCGAGTCGAAAAATCCCGGACGCTATAATTCTCTATAACTCGCCAAAATGAAGTCGGTTTGGCACGAATTGGACAAGGATAAAGGACCTTACAATAATAAAACCCGGTGACCGGGCCGTAATTCACCAACAACGGTGACGCAACCTCCGATAAAAACACATAACAACCTAAGCCGATGACTTGCGCTTACTAGGGCCACCAATTATACTTTGTTTTCTCATAAGACGTCAAAAATGTCCAAAGAGCAACATATACTCATTTAATATGGGCATGCATCGTGTATAGTGACTTCGACGGTGTTTGGTTGTATTCGAACCCCAATGCATGGGTGCTTTTCTAAGGAGTTCATTTTGTTGCATTTTCTTATGCTTGTTTCGGTTTCGTAAATGAAAGAATTTCTCCGTACAAGATACAAACTGCACTATTGGATCTGTAATTTACAACTACTATCGACATACCCTCAAATGCATCAATAATAAGGGATTTAGAATGCACCTTAGCCAACTAACATATAGATCGGGGTCGTTAATGGGTCATGGCGTTCTTCGTTTGATCCTTTGGCTTGCATGTATCGTTTTGTAGGATGAGGTCTTGCTTCCTCGGCCCTTTATCAAGGCAACGTGGCTCGTTTTAAGCTCATCGTTCAAGGAATCAATGCAACACGGCCAGTTTTTCAGGTCGCCATTCGATAAACAAAGACAACGTTTTCAAAATATCAAAAGGCCACATGGCTTGCTTTTAGGTCCTCGTATGGCTTGCTTTCGGGTCGTCTTTCGAGAAAACGAGGCAACATGTTCTAGAAATCAAAGAATCGTTCGAGAAATAAAAAGGCTACGGGGGTAGTTTTCAGGTCGTAGTTTGATAATTCAAGGCAACATGTTCGAGTAATCAAGGCAACAAGGCTTGTTTTCAGGCCGTCGTTCAATAAAAAATCCAAGCGTTCAGGTCGTCGTTCGAGAAACACGGACAACATGTTGTAGAAATCAAAGGCGTTCCATAAATCAAGGCAACGGTGCTGGTTTTCAGTTAGTCGGTCGAAAAACCAAGGAAACATGTTTGAGGTTTCAAGGCAACAAGGCTAGTTTTCTTGTCTTCGTTCCGTAAATCAAGGAATCGGGGATAGTTTTAAGGTTGTTGTTTAAGAAAATCAAGACAACATGTTTTAAAAGTCATGGCAACGAGGGAAGATTTTAGGACACCGTTCGTCAGATCAAGGCAACACGCCAGCTTTCAGCCGTCGTCCGAAAAAGGCCGCCAACATTTTACTTAAACCGAAGCATCGTTCGTGAAATCAAGGCAACGGGGCAAATTTTAAGTCCTTCATTCGAAAAACCAAGCCATCGGGTTCGAGATATCAAGGCAACATGGCTTGCTTTTCAGGTCTTCGTTCGAAAAATCAAGGCAATGGGCATTGCTCTCCGCTCGTCATTCGAGATACCAAGACATCATGTTCTAGAAACCAAGGCCACAAGGCTAGTTTTCAGGTCATCATTCTAAAAATCAAGGCAACAACAATAAAGGCAACAGGCCTAGTTTCAAGGTCATCGTTCAATATATCTAAGCAACAAGTTCGAATAATCAAGGCAACAAGGCTAGTTTTCACGTCGTCGTTCGAGCAAACAAGGCAACATGTTGGGGTGGGCTTCGTTCACGGTTCATTGGGCTTGCCTTGTCGGTGCTCGATGGTGGCTTCGTCGCCATGGTCCCCCTATATATACATCAAGGCAATGGGGATAGCAATCAGGCTTCCGTTTGAGATATCAAGACAACATGTCCTAGAATTCAAGGCCGCAAGGCTAGTTTTCAGGTCATCGTTCTAAAAATCAAGCCAACATGTTCAAGAAATCAAGGCAACAGACACTGGTTTCCCCGAGGATGCATATTTTTTAGTATGCGCACGACGTCGGGGGAAATCAAGGCACCGTGGCTAGTTTTCCGGTCATCGTTCAAGAAATCAAGGCAGCGAGGCTAGTTTTGAGGTCATCATGGCATGTTTTCAAGGCAACGTGTTCGAGTATTCAGGGCAACGATGCAAGTTTCCAGGTCGTCGTTAGAGATAACAAGGCAACGTGTTCCAGCAATCAAGGTAACGAGGCTAGTTTCCAGGTCGTCGTTCAAGAAATAAAGGGAACGGGGCTAGTTTTCAGGACATCGTTCGACATATCAAGGCAACGTGTTGGACAAATCAAGGCAACATGGAACTAGTTAACAAGGCAACGTGTTGGGGGAGGCATCTTTCAAGGCCATCGTTCGACAAATCTAGGCAGCAGGGCTTGTCACCAGGTCATCGTTCGAAAAATTAATGCAACAAGTTCGAGTAATCAATATATACCTCAAGGCAATGTGGATAGCTCCCCAGTTCTCCAAGAGGCTAGTCTTCAGGTCATCGTTTAAAAAATCAAGGCAACAAGCTCAAGGCAATAGGGCTAGTTTCAAGGTCGTCGTTCAAAAAATCTAGGGAACAATGCTAGTCATCAGGTCATCGTTCGACAAAATTAAGGCACACGAATAATGTATGTTTCAATAAAAAAAATTTGCTTTTGGTCCGTAATTACCCGGGGACCGCAGCTTCGACACTTGTACACACACACTACCGAACTTTAACTTTCGAATTGGCAAAAACCCATTCAATGAAAGTTGCTCGAAATCATCGATTTACCTGGTAAATTTTCTTTCGTGATCGAGAAAATGTGCACGGATTTCGAGGTACCGATCAAGATGTGATTTTGGGTAACTTTCATCGGGTTGGGTCGTCATTGGTCACCGGGTGGTCTTGTACTTCCGAATTAGCAAAAACCCATTGAATGAAAGCTGCTCGGAAACCTTGATTTACACGGCAAAATTTCTTTCATGATCGAGAAAATGTGCACGGATTTCGAGTTACCGAGCAAAATGCGATTTTGGCTAACTTTCACCGCGTTGTGTCATCTTTGGTCACCGGGCGATCCTGTACTTCCGAATTACCGAAAACCCATTGAACGAAAGTTGCTCGAAATCATTGATTTACCTGGTAAGTTTTCCTTCGTGATCCATAAAATGTGCACGGATTTCGAGTTACCGAGCAAGATGTGATTTTGGCTAACTTTCATCGGGTTGGGTCATCTTTGGTCACCGGGTGGTCTTGTACTTCCGATTTAGCAAAAACCCATTGAATGAAAGTTGTTCGAAATCATTGATTTGCCTAGAAAAATTTCTTTTCGTGGTCGAGGAAATGTGCGTGGATTTCGAGTTGTCGAGCAAAATTTGATTTTGGCCAGGTTTCATGGGGTTGGGTCATCTGATCACCGGTTAATCTTGACCGTATCTAGTCTTGGCCGAGTCGAAAAATCCCAGACGCTATAATTCTCTATAACTCGCCAAAATGAAGTCGGTTTGGCACGAATTGGACAAGGATAAAGGACCTTACAATAATAAAACCCGGTGACCGGGCCGTAATTCACCAACAACGGTGACGCAACCTCCGATAAAAACACATAACAACCTAAGCCGATGACTTGCGCTTACTAGGGCCACCAATTATACTTTGTTTTCTCATAAGACGTCAAAAATGTCCAAAGAGCAACATATACTCATTTAATATGGGCATGCATCGTGTATAGTGACTTCGACGGTGTTTGGTTGTATTCGAACCCCAATGCATGGGTGCTTTTCTAAGGAGTTCATTTTGTTGCATTTTCTTATGCTTGTTTCGGTTTCGTAAATGAAAGAATTTCTCCGTACAAGATACAAACTGCACTATTGGATCTGTAATTTACAACTACTATCGACATACCCTCAAATGCATCAATAATAAGGGATTTAGAATGCACCTTAGCCAACTAACATATAGATCGGGGTCGTTAATGGGTCATGGCGTTCTTCGTTTGATCCTTTGGCTTGCATGTATCGTTTTGTAGGATGAGGTCTTGCTTCCTCGGCCCTTTATCAAGGCAACGTGGCTCGTTTTAAGCTCATCGTTCAAGGAATCAATGCAACACGGCCAGTTTTTCAGGTCGCCATTCGATAAACAAAGACAACGTTTTCAAAATATCAAAAGGCCACATGGCTTGCTTTTAGGTCCTCGTATGGCTTGCTTTCGGGTCGTCTTTCGAGAAAACGAGGCAACATGTTCTAGAAATCAAAGAATCGTTCGAGAAATAAAAAGGCTACGGGGGTAGTTTTCAGGTCGTAGTTTGATAATTCAAGGCAACATGTTCGAGTAATCAAGGCAACAAGGCTTGTTTTCAGGCCGTCGTTCAATAAAAAATCCAAGCGTTCAGGTCGTCGTTCGAGAAACACGGACAACATGTTGTAGAAATCAAAGGCGTTCCATAAATCAAGGCAACGGTGCTGGTTTTCAGTTAGTCGGTCGAAAAACCAAGGAAACATGTTTGAGGTTTCAAGGCAACAAGGCTAGTTTTCTTGTCTTCGTTCCGTAAATCAAGGAATCGGGGATAGTTTTAAGGTTGTTGTTTAAGAAAATCAAGACAACATGTTTTAAAAGTCATGGCAACGAGGGAAGATTTTAGGACACCGTTCGTCAGATCAAGGCAACACGCCAGCTTTCAGCCGTCGTCCGAAAAAGGCCGCCAACATTTTACTTAAACCGAAGCATCGTTCGTGAAATCAAGGCAACGGGGCAAATTTTAAGTCCTTCATTCGAAAAACCAAGCCATCGGGTTCGAGATATCAAGGCAACATGGCTTGCTTTTCAGGTCTTCGTTCGAAAAATCAAGGCAATGGGCATTGCTCTCCGCTCGTCATTCGAGATACCAAGACATCATGTTCTAGAAACCAAGGCCACAAGGCTAGTTTTCAGGTCATCATTCTAAAAATCAAGGCAACAACAATAAAGGCAACAGGCCTAGTTTCAAGGTCATCGTTCAATATATCTAAGCAACAAGTTCGAATAATCAAGGCAACAAGGCTAGTTTTCACGTCGTCGTTCGAGCAAACAAGGCAACATGTTGGGGTGGGCTTCGTTCACGGTTCATTGGGCTTGCCTTGTCAGTGCTCGATGGTGGCTTCGTCGCCATGGTCCCCCTATATATACATCAAGGCAATGGGGATAGCAATCAGGCTTCCGTTTGAGATATCAAGACAACATGTCCTAGAATTCAAGGCCGCAAGGCTAGTTTTCAGGTCATCGTTCTAAAAATCAAGCCAACATGTTCAAGAAATCAAGGCAACAGACACTGGTTTCCCCGAGGATGCATATTTTTTAGTATGCGCACGACGTCGGGGGAAATCAAGGCACCGTGGCTAGTTTTCCGGTCATCGTTCAAGAAATCAAGGCAGCGAGGCTAGTTTTGAGGTCATCATGGCATGTTTTCAAGGCAACGTGTTCGAGTATTCAGGGCAACGATGCAAGTTTCCAGGTCGTCGTTAGAGATAACAAGGCAACGTGTTCCAGCAATCAAGGTAACGAGGCTAGTTTCCAGGTCGTCGTTCAAGAAATAAAGGGAACGGGGCTAGTTTTCAGGACATCGTTCGACATATCAAGGCAACGTGTTGGACAAATCAAGGCAACATGGAACTAGTTAACAAGGCAACGTGTTGGGGGAGGCATCTTTCAAGGCCATCGTTCGACAAATCTAGGCAGCAGGGCTTGTCACCAGGTCATCGTTCGAAAAATTAATGCAACAAGTTCGAGTAATCAATATATACCTCAAGGCAATGTGGATAGCTCCCCAGTTCTCCAAGAGGCTAGTCTTCAGGTCATCGTTTAAAAAATCAAGGCAACAAGCTCAAGGCAATAGGGCTAGTTTCAAGGTCGTCGTTCAAAAAATCTAGGGAACAATGCTAGTCATCAGGTCATCGTTCGACAAAATTAAGGCACACGAATAATGTATGTTTCAATAAAAAAAATTTGCTTTTGGTCCGTAATTACCCGGGGACCGCAGCTTCGACACTTGTACACACACACTACCGAACTTTAACTTTCGAATTGGCAAAAACCCATTCAATGAAAGTTGCTCGAAATCATCGATTTACCTGGTAAATTTTCTTTCGTGATCGAGAAAATGTGCACGGATTTCGAGGTACCGATCAAGATGTGATTTTGGGTAACTTTCATCGGGTTGGGTCGTCATTGGTCACCGGGTGGTCTTGTACTTCCGAATTAGCAAAAACCCATTGAATGAAAGCTGCTCGGAAACCTTGATTTACACGGCAAAATTTCTTTCATGATCGAGAAAATGTGCACGGATTTCGAGTTACCGAGCAAAATGCGATTTTGGCTAACTTTCACCGCGTTGTGTCATCTTTGGTCACCGGGCGATCCTGTACTTCCGAATTACCGAAAACCCATTGAATGAAAGTTGCTCGAAATCATTGATTTACCTGGTAAGTTTTCCTTCGTGATCCATAAAATGTGCACGGATTTCGAGTTACCGAGCAAGATGTGATTTTGGCTAACTTTCATCGGGTTGGGTCATCTTTGGTCACCGGGTGGTCTTATACTTCCGATTTAGCAAAAACCCATTGAATGAAAGTTGTTCGAAATCATTGATTTGCCTAGAAAAATTTCTTTTCGTGGTCGAGGAAATGTGCGTGGATTTCGAGTTGTCGAGCAAAATTTGATTTTGGCCAGGTTTCATGGGGTTGGGTCATCTGATCACCGGTTAATCTTGACCGTATCTAGTCTTGGCCGAGTCGAAAAATCCCAGACGCTATAATTCTCTATAACTCGCCAAAATGAAGTCGGTTTGGCACGAATTGGACAAGGATAAAGTACCTTACAATAATAAAACCCGGTGACCGGGCCGTAATTCACCAACAACGGTGACGCAACCTCCGATAAAAACACATAACAACCTAAGCCGATGACTTGCGCTTACTAGGGCCACCAATTATACTTTGTTTTCTCATAAGACGTCAAAAATGTCCAAAGAGCAACATATACTCATTTAATATGGGCATGCATCGTGTATAGTGACTTCGACGGTGTTTGGTTGTATTCGAACCCCAATGCATGGGTGCTTTTCTAAGGAGTTCATTTTGTTGCATTTTCTTATGCTTGTTTCGGTTTCGTAAATGAAAGAATTTCTCCGTACAAGATACAAACTGCACTATTGGATCTGTAATTTACAACTACTATCGACATACCCTCAAATGCATCAATAATAAGGGATTTAGAATGCACCTTAGCCAACTAACATATAGATCGGGGTCGTTAATGGGTCATGGCGTTCTTCGTTTGATCCTTTGGCTTGCATGTATCGTTTTGTAGGATGAGGTCTTGCTTCCTCGGCCCTTTATCAAGGCAACGTGGCTCGTTTTAAGCTCATCGTTCAAGGAATCAATGCAACACGGCCAGTTTTTCAGGTCGCCATTCGATAAACAAAGACAACGTTTTCAAAATATCAAAAGGCCACATGGCTTGCTTTTAGGTCCTCGTATGGCTTGCTTTCGGGTCGTCTTTCGAGAAAACGAGGCAACATGTTCTAGAAATCAAAGAATCGTTCGAGAAATAAAAAGGCTACGGGGGTAGTTTTCAGGTCGTAGTTTGATAATTCAAGGCAACATGTTCGAGTAATCAAGGCAACAAGGCTTGTTTTCAGGCCGTCGTTCAATAAAAAATCCAAGCGTTCAGGTCGTCGTTCGAGAAACACGGACAACATGTTGTAGAAATCAAAGGCGTTCCATAAATCAAGGCAACGGTGCTGGTTTTCAGTTAGTCGGTCGAAAAACCAAGGAAACATGTTTGAGGTTTCAAGGCAACAAGGCTAGTTTTCTTGTCTTCGTTCCGTAAATCAAGGAATCGGGGATAGTTTTAAGGTTGTTGTTTAAGAAAATCAAGACAACATGTTTTAAAAGTCATGGCAACGAGGGAAGATTTTAGGACACCGTTCGTCAGATCAAGGCAACACGCCAGCTTTCAGCCGTCGTCCGAAAAAGGCCGCCAACATTTTACTTAAACCGAAGCATCGTTCGTGAAATCAAGGCAACGGGGCAAATTTTAAGTCCTTCATTCGAAAAACCAAGCCATCGGGTTCGAGATATCAAGGCAACATGGCTTGCTTTTCAGGTCTTCGTTCGAAAAATCAAGGCAATGGGCATTGCTCTCCGCTCGTCATTCGAGATACCAAGACATCATGTTCTAGAAACCAAGGCCACAAGGCTAGTTTTCAGGTCATCATTCTAAAAATCAAGGCAACAACAATAAAGGCAACAGGCCTAGTTTCAAGGTCATCGTTCAATATATCTAAGCAACAAGTTCGAATAATCAAGGCAACAAGGCTAGTTTTCACGTCGTCGTTCGAGCAAACAAGGCAACATGTTGGGGTGGGCTTCGTTCACGGTTCATTGGGCTTGCCTTGTCGGTGCTCGATGGTGGCTTCGTCGCCTGGTAAATTTTCTTTCGTGATCGAGAAAATGTGCACGGATTTCGAGGTACCGATCAAGATGTGATTTTGGCTAACTTTCATCGGGTTGGGTCGTCATTGGTCACCGGGTGGTCTTGTACTTCCGAATTAGCAAAAACCCATTGAATGAAAGCTGCTCGGAAACCTTGATTTACACGGCAAAATTTCTTTCATGATCGAGAAAATGTGCACGGATTTCGAGTTACCGAGCAAAATGCGATTTTGGCTAACTTTCACCGCGTTGTGTCATCTTTGGTCACCGGACGATCCTGTACTTCCGAATTACCGAAAACCCATTGAACGAAAGTTGCTCGAAATCATTGATTTACCTGGTAAGTTTTCCTTCGTGATCCATAAAATGTGCACGGATTTCGAGTTACCGAGCAAGATGTGATTTTGGCTAACTTTCATCGGGTTGGGTCATCTTTGGTCACCGGGTGGTCTTGTACTTCCGATTTAGCAAAAACCCATTGAATGAAAGTTGTTCGAAATCATTGATTTGCCTAGAAAAATTTCTTTTCGTGGTCGAGGAAATGTGCGTGGATTTCGAGTTGTCGAGCAAAATTTGATTTTGGCCAGGTTTCATGGGGTTGGGTCATCTGATCACCGGTTAATCTTGACCGTATCTAGTCTTGGCCGAGTCGAAAAATCCCAGACGCTATAATTCTCTATAACTCGCCAAAATGAAGTCGGTTTGGCACGAATTGGATAAGGATAAAGGACCTTACAATAATAAAACCCGGTGACCGGGCCGTAATTCACCAACAACGGTGACGCAACCTCCGATAAAAACACATAACAACCTAAGCCGATGACTTGCGCTTACTAGGGCCACCAATTATACTTTGTTTTCTCATAAGACGTCAAAAATGTCCAAAGAGCAACATATACTCATTTAATATGGGCATGCATCGTGTATAGTGACTTCGACGGTGTTTGGTTGTATTCGAACCCCAATGCATGGGTGCTTTTCTAAGGAGTTCATTTTGTTGCATTTTCTTATGCTTGTTTCGGTTTCGTAAATGAAAGAATTTCTCCGTACAAGATACAAACTGCACTATTGGATCTGTAATTTACAACTACTATCGACATACCCTCAAATGCATCAATAATAAGGGATTTAGAATGCACCTTAGCCAACTAACATATAGATCGGGGTCGTTAATGGGTCATGGCGTTCTTCGTTTGATCCTTTGGCTTGCATGTATCGTTTTGTAGGATGAGGTCTTGCTTCCTCGGCCCTTTATCAAGGCAACGTGGCTCGTTTTAAGCTCATCGTTCAAGGAATCAATGCAACACGGCCAGTTTTTCAGGTCGCCATTCGATAAACAAAGACAACGTTTTCAAAATATCAAAAGGCCACATGGCTTGCTTTTAGGTCCTCGTATGGCTTGCTTTCGGGTCGTCTTTCGAGAAAACGAGGCAACATGTTCTAGAAATCAAAGAATCGTTCGAGAAATAAAAAGGCTACGGGGGTAGTTTTCAGGTCGTAGTTTGATAATTCAAGGCAACATGTTCGAGTAATCAAGGCAACAAGGCTTGTTTTCAGGCCGTCGTTCAATAAAAAATCCAAGCGTTCAGGTCGTCGTTCGAGAAACACGGACAACATGTTGTAGAAATCAAAGGCGTTCCATAAATCAAGGCAACGGTGCTGGTTTTCAGTTAGTCGGTCGAAAAACCAAGGAAACATGTTTGAGGTTTCAAGGCAACAAGGCTAGTTTTCTTGTCTTCGTTCCGTAAATCAAGGAATCGGGGATAGTTTTAAGGTTGTTGTTTAAGAAAATCAAGACAACATGTTTTAAAAGTCATGGCAACGAGGGAAGATTTTAGGACACCGTTCGTCAGATCAAGGCAACACGCCAGCTTTCAGCCGTCGTCCGAAAAAGGCCGCCAACATTTTACTTAAACCGAAGCATCGTTCGTGAAATCAAGGCAACGGGGCAAATTTTAAGTCCTTCATTCGAAAAACCAAGCCATCGGGTTCGAGATATCAAGGCAACATGGCTTGCTTTTCAGGTCTTCGTTCGAAAAATCAAGGCAATGGGCATTGCTCTCCGCTCGTCATTCGAGATACCAAGACATCATGTTCTAGAAACCAAGGCCACAAGGCTAGTTTTCAGGTCATCATTCTAAAAATCAAGGCAACAACAATAAAGGCAACAGGCCTAGTTTCAAGGTCATCGTTCAATATATCTAAGCAACAAGTTCGAATAATCAAGGCAACAAGGCTAGTTTTCACGTCGTCGTTCGAGCAAACAAGGCAACATGTTGGGGTGGGCTTCGTTCACGGTTCATTGGGCTTGCCTTGTCGGTGCTCGATGGTGGCTTCGTCGCCTGGTAAATTTTCTTTCGTGATCGAGAAAATGTGCACGGATTTCGAGGTACCGATCAAGATGTGATTTTGGCTAACTTTCATCGGGTTGGGTCGTCATTGGTCACCGGGTGGTCTTGTACTTCCGAATTAGCAAAAACCCATTGAATGAAAGCTGCTCGGAAACCTTGATTTACACGGCAAAATTTCTTTCATGATCGAGAAAATGTGCACGGATTTCGAGTTACCGAGCAAAATGCGATTTTGGCTAACTTTCACCGCGTTGTGTCATCTTTGGTCACCGGACGATCCTGTACTTCCGAATTACCGAAAACCCATTGAACGAAAGTTGCTCGAAATCATTGATTTACCTGGTAAGTTTTCCTTCGTGATCCATAAAATGTGCACGGATTTCGAGTTACCGAGCAAGATGTGATTTTGGCTAACTTTCATCGGGTTGGGTCATCTTTGGTCACCGGGTGGTCTTGTACTTCCGATTTAGCAAAAACCCATTGAATGAAAGTTGTTCGAAATCATTGATTTGCCTAGAAAAATTTCTTTTCGTGGTCGAGGAAATGTGCGTGGATTTCGAGTTGTCGAGCAAAATTTGATTTTGGCCAGGTTTCATGGGGTTGGGTCATCTGATCACCGGTTAATCTTGACCGTATCTAGTCTTGGCCGAGTCGAAAAATCCCAGACGCTATAATTCTCTATAACTCGCCAAAATGAAGTCGGTTTGGCACGAATTGGATAAGGATAAAGGACCTTACAATAATAAAACCCGGTGACCGGGCCGTAATTCACCAACAACGGTGACGCAACCTCCGATAAAAACACATAACAACCTAAGCCGATGACTTGCGCTTACTAGGGCCACCAATTATACTTTGTTTTCTCATAAGACGTAAAAAATGTCCAAAGAGCAACATATACTCATTTAATATGGGCATGCATCGTGTATAGTGACTTCGACGGTGTTTGGTTGTATTCGAACCCCAATGCATGGGTGCTTTTCTAAGGAGTTCATTTTGTTGCATTTTCTTATGCTTGTTTCGGTTTCGTAAATGAAAGAATTTCTCCGTACAAGATACAAACTGCACTATTGGATCTGTAATTTACAACTACTATCGACATACCCTCAAATGCATCAATAATAAGGGATTTAGAATGCACCTTAGCCAACTAACATATAGATCGGGGTCGTTAATGGGTCATGGCGTTCTTCGTTTGATCCTTTGGCTTGCATGTATCGTTTTGTAGGATGAGGTCTTGCTTCCTCGGCCCTTTATCAAGGCAACGTGGCTCGTTTTAAGCTCATCGTTCAAGGAATCAATGCAACACGGCCAGTTTTTCAGGTCGCCATTCGATAAACAAAGACAACGTTTTCAAAATATCAAAAGGCCACATGGCTTGCTTTTAGGTCCTTGTATGGCTTGCTTTCGGGTCGTCTTTCGAGAAAACGAGGCAACATGTTCTAGAAATCAAAGAATCGTTCGAGAAATAAAAAGGCTACGGGGGTAGTTTTCAGGTCGTAGTTTGATAATTCAAGGCAACATGTTCGAGTAATCAAGGCAACAAGGCTTGTTTTCAGGCCGTCGTTCAATAAAAAATCCAAGCGTTCAGGTCGTCGTTCGAGAAACACGGACAACATGTTGTAGAAATCAAAGGCGTTCCATAAATCAAGGCAACGGTGCTGGTTTTCAGTTAGTCGGTCGAAAAACCAAGGAAACATGTTTGAGGTTTCAAGGCAACAAGGCTAGTTTTCTTGTCTTCGTTCCGTAAATCAAGGAATCGGGGATAGTTTTAAGGTTGTTGTTTAAGAAAATCAAGACAACATGTTTTAAAAGTCATGGCAACGAGGGAAGATTTTAGGACACCGTTCGTCAGATCAAGGCAACACGCCAGCTTTCAGCCGTCGTCCGAAAAAGGCCGCCAACATTTTACTTAAACCGAAGCATCGTTCGTGAAATCAAGGCAACGGGGCAAATTTTAAGTCCTTCATTCGAAAAACCAAGCCATCGGGTTCGAGATATCAAGGCAACATGGCTTGCTTTTCAGGTCTTCGTTCGAAAAATCAAGGCAATGGGCATTGCTCTCCGCTCGTCATTCGAGATACCAAGACATCATGTTCTAGAAACCAAGGCCACAAGGCTAGTTTTCAGGTCATCATTCTAAAAATCAAGGCAACAACAATAAAGGCAACAGGCCTAGTTTCAAGGTCATCGTTCAATATATCTAAGCAACAAGTTCGAATAATCAAGGCAACAAGGCTAGTTTTCACGTCGTCGTTCGAGCAAACAAGGCAACATGTTGGGGTGGGCTTCGTTCACGGTTCATTGGGCTTGCCTTGTCGGTGCTCGATGGTGGCTTCGTCGCCATGGTCCCCCTATATATACATCAAGGCAATGGGGATAGCAATCAGGCTTCCGTTTGAGATATCAAGACAACATGTCCTAGAATTCAAGGCCGCAAGGCTAGTTTTCAGGTCATCGTTCTAAAAATCAAGCCAACATGTTCAAGAAATCAAGGCAACAGACACTGGTTTCCCCGAGGATGCATATTTTTTAGTATGCGCACGACGTCGGGGGAAATCAAGGCACCGTGGCTAGTTTTCCGGTCATCGTTCAAGAAATCAAGGCAGCGAGGCTAGTTTTGAGGTCATCATGGCATGTTTTCAAGGCAACGTGTTCGAGTATTCAGGGCAACGATGCAAGTTTCCAGGTCGTCGTTAGAGATAACAAGGCAACGTGTTCCAGCAATCAAGGTAACGAGGCTAGTTTCCAGGTCGTCGTTCAAGAAATAAAGGGAACGGGGCTAGTTTTCAGGACATCGTTCGACATATCAAGGCAACGTGTTGGACAAATCAAGGCAACATGGAACTAGTTAACAAGGCAACGTGTTGGGGGAGGCATCGTTCAAGGCCATCGTTCGACAAATCTAGGCAGCAGGGCTTGTCACCAGGTCATCGTTCGAAAAATTAATGCAACAAGTTCGAGTAATCAATATATACCTCAAGGCAATGTGGATAGCTCCCCAGTTCTCCAAGAGGCTAGTCTTCAGGTCATCGTTTAAAAAATCAAGGCAACAAGCTCAAGGCAATAGGGCTAGTTTCAAGGTCGTCGTTCAAAAAATCTAGGGAACAATGCTAGTCATCAGGTCATCGTTCGACAAAATTAAGGCACACGAATAATGTATGTTTCAATAAAAAAAATTTGCTTTTGGTCCGTAATTACCCGGGGACCGCAGCTTCGACACTTGTACACACACACTACCGAACTTTAACTTTCGAATTGGCAAAAACCCATTCAATGAAAGTTGCTCGAAATCATCGATTTACCTGGTAAATTTTCTTTCGTGATCGAGAAAATGTGCACGGATTTCGAGGTACCGATCAAGATGTGATTTTGGGTAACTTTCATCGGGTTGGGTCGTCATTGGTCACCGGGTGGTCTTGTACTTCCGAATTAGCAAAAACCCATTGAATGAAAGCTGCTCGGAAACCTTGATTTACACGGCAAAATTTCTTTCATGATCGAGAAAATGTGCACGGATTTCGAGTTACCGAGCAAAATGCGATTTTGGCTAACTTTCACCGCGTTGTGTCATCTTTGGTCACCGGGCGATCCTGTACTTCCGAATTACCGAAAACCCATTGAACGAAAGTTGCTTGAAATCATTGATTTACCTGGTAAGTTTTCCTTCGTGATCCATAAAATGTGCACGGATTTCGAGTTACCGAGCAAGATGTGATTTTGGCTAACTTTCATCGGGTTGGGTCATCTTTGGTCACCGGGTGGTCTTGTACTTCCGATTTAGCAAAAACCCATTGAATGAAAGTTGTTCGAAATCATTGATTTGCCTAGAAAAATTTCTTTTCGTGGTCGAGGAAATGTGCGTGGATTTCGAGTTGTCGAGCAAAATTTGATTTTGGCCAGGTTTCATGGGGTTGGGTCATCTGATCACCGGTTAATCTTGACCGTATCTAGTCTTGGCCGAGTCGAAAAATCCCAGACGCTATAATTCTCTATAACTCGCCAATATGAAGTCGGTTTGGCACGAATTGGACAAGGATAAAGGACCTTACAATAATAAAACCCGGTGACCGGGCCGTAATTCACCAACAACGGTGACGCAACCTCCGATAAAAACACATAACAACCTAAGCCGATGACTTGCGCTTACTAGGGCCACCAATTATACTTTGTTTTCTCATAAGACGTCAAAAATGTCCAAAGAGCAACATATACTCATTTAATATGGGCATGCATCGTGTATAGCGACTTCGACGGTGTTTGGTTGTATTCGAACCCCAATGCATGGGTGCTTTTCTAAGGAGTTCATTTTGTTGCATTTTCTTATGCTTGTTTCGGTTTCGTAAATGAAAGAATTTCTCCGTACAAGATACAAACTGCACTATTTGATCTGTAATTTACAACTACTATCGACATACCCTCAAATGCATCAATAATAAGGGATTTAGAATGCACCTTAGCCAACTAACATATAGATCGGGGTCGTTAATGGGTCATGGCGTTCTTCGTTTGATCCTTTGGCTTGCATGTATCGTTTTGTAGGATGAGGTCTTGCTTCCTCGGCCCTTTATCAAGGCAACGTGGCTCGTTTTAAGCTCATCGTTCAAGGAATCAATGCAACACGGCCAGTTTTTCAGGTCGCCATTCGATAAACAAAGACAACGTTTTCAAAATATCAAAAGGCCACATGGCTTGCTTTTAGGTCCTCGTATGGCTTGCTTTCGGGTCGTCTTTCGAGAAAACGAGCAACATGTTCTAGAAATCAAAGAATCGTTCGAGAAATAAAAAGGCTACGGGGGTAGTTTTCAGGTCGTAGTTTGATAATTCAAGGCAACATGTTCGAGTAATCAAGGCAACAAGGCTTGTTTTCAGGCCGTCGTTCAATAAAAAATCCAAGCGTTCAGGTCGTCGTTCGAGAAACACGGACAACATGTTGTAGAAATCAAAGGCGTTCCATAAATCAAGGCAACGGTGCTGGTTTTCAGTTAGTCGGTCGAAAAACCAAGGAAACATGTTTGAGGTTTCAAGGCAACAAGGCTAGTTTTCTTGTCTTCGTTCCGTAAATCAAGGAATCGGGGATAGTTTTAAGGTTGTTGTTTAAGAAAATCAAGACAACATGTTTTAAAAGTCATGGCAACGAGGGAAGATTTTAGGACACCGTTCGTCAGATCAAGGCAACACGCCAGCTTTCAGCCGTCGTCCGAAAAAGGCCGCCAACATTTTACTTAAACCGAAGCATCGTTCGTGAAATCAAGGCAACGGGGCAAATTTTAAGTCCTTCATTCGAAAAACCAAGCCATCGGGTTCGAGATATCAAGGCAACATGGCTTGCTTTTCAGGTCTTCGTTCGAAAAATCAAGGCAATGGGCATTGCTCTCCGCTCGTCATTCGAGATACCAAGACATCATGTTCTAGAAACCAAGGCCACAAGGCTAGTTTTCAGGTCATCATTCTAAAAATCAAGGCAACAACAATAAAGGCAACAGGCCTAGTTTCAAGGTCATCGTTCAATATATCTAAGCAACAAGTTCGAATAATCAAGGCAACAAGGCTAGTTTTCACGTCGTCGTTCGAGCAAACAAGGCAACATGTTGGGGTGGGCTTCGTTCACGGTTCATTGGGCTTGCCTTGTCGGTGCTCGATGGTGGCTTCGTCGCCATGGTCCCCCTATATATACATCAAGGCAATGGGGATAGCAATCAGGCTTCCGTTTGAGATATCAAGACAACATGTCCTAGAATTCAAGGCCGCAAGGCTAGTTTTCAGGTCATCGTTCTAAAAATCAAGCCAACATGTTCAAGAAATCAAGGCAACAGACACTGGTTTCCCCGAGGATGCATATTTTTTAGTATGCGCACGACGTCGGGGGAAATCAAGGCACCGTGGCTAGTTTTCCGGTCATCGTTCAAGAAATCAAGGCAGCGAGGCTAGTTTTGAGGTCATCATGGCATGTTTTCAAGGCAACGTGTTCGAGTATTCAGGGCAACGATGCAAGTTTCCAGGTCGTCGTTAGAGATAACAAGGCAACGTGTTCCAGCAATCAAGGTAACGAGGCTAGTTTCCAGGTCGTCGTTCAAGAAATAAAGGGAACGGGGCTAGTTTTCAGGACATCGTTCGACATATCAAGGCAACGTGTTGGACAAATCAAGGCAACATGGAACTAGTTAACAAGGCAACGTGTTGGGGGAGGCATCTTTCAAGGCCATCGTTCGACAAATCTAGGCAGCAGGGCTTGTCACCAGGTCATCGTTCGAAAAATTAATGCAACAAGTTCGAGTAATCAATATATACCTCAAGGCAATGTGGATAGCTCCCCAGTTCTCCAAGAGGCTAGTCTTCAGGTCATCGTTTAAAAAATCAAGGCAACAAGCTCAAGGCAATAGGGCTAGTTTCAAGGTCGTCGTTCAAAAAATCTAGGGAACAATGCTAGTCATCAGGTCATCGTTCGACAAAATTAAGGCACACGAATAATGTATGTTTCAATAAAAAAAATTTGCTTTTGGTCCGTAATTACCCGGGGACCGCAGCTTCGACACTTGTACACACACACTACCGAACTTTAACTTTCGAATTGGCAAAAACCCATTCAATGAAAGTTGCTCGAAATCATCGATTTACCTGGTAAATTTTCTTTCGTGATCGAGAAAATGTGCACGGATTTCGAGGTACCGATCAAGATGTGATTTTGGGTAACTTTCATCGGGTTGGGTCGTCATTGGTCACCGGGTGGTCTTGTACTTCCGAATTAGCAAAAACCCATTGAATGAAAGCTGCTCGGAAACCTTGATTTACACGGCAAAATTTCTTTCATGATCGAGAAAATGTGCACGGATTTCGAGTTACCGAGCAAAATGCGATTTTGGCTAACTTTCACCGCGTTGTGTCATCTTTGGTCACCGGGCGATCCTGTACTTCCGAATTACCGAAAACCCATTGAACGAAAGTTGCTTGAAATCATTGATTTACCTGGTAAGTTTTCCTTCGTGATCCATAAAATGTGCACGGATTTCGAGTTACCGAGCAAGATGTGATTTTGGCTAACTTTCATCGGGTTGGGTCATCTTTGCTCACCGGGTGGTCTTGTACTTCCGATTTAGCAAAAACCCATTGAATGAAAGTTGTTCGAAATCATTGATTTGCCTAGAAAAATTTCTTTTCGTGGTCGAGGAAATGTGCGTGGATTTCGAGTTGTCGAGCAAAATTTGATTTTGGCCAGGTTTCATGGGGTTGGGTCATCTGATCACCGGTTAATCTTGACCGTATCTAGTCTTGGCCGAGTCGAAAAATCCCAGACGCTATAATTCTCTATAACTCGCCAAAATGAAGTCGGTTTGGCACGAATTGGACAAGGATAAAGGACCTTACAATAATAAAACCCGGTGACCGGGCCGTAATTCACCAACAACGGTGACGCAACCTCCGATAAAAACACATAACAACCTAAGCCGATGACTTGCGCTTACTAGGGCCACCAATTATACTTTGTTTTCTCATAAGACGTCAAAAATGTCCAAAGAGCAACATATACTCATTTAATATGGGCATGCATCGTGTATAGTGACTTCGACGGTGTTTGGTTGTATTCGAACCCCAATGCATGGGTGCTTTTCTAAGGAGTTCATTTTGTTGCATTTTCTTATGCTTGTTTCGGTTTCGTAAATGAAAGAATTTCTCCGTACAAGATACAAACTGCACTATTGGATCTGTAATTTACAACTACTATCGACATACCCTCAAATGCATCAATAATAAGGGATTTAGAATGCACCTTAGCCAACTAACATATAGATCGGGGTCGTTAATGGGTCATGGCGTTCTTCGTTTGATCCTTTGGCTTGCATGTATCGTTTTGTAGGATGAGGTCTTGCTTCCTCGGCCCTTTATCAAGGCAACGTGGCTCGTTTTAAGCTCATCGTTCAAGGAATCAATGCAACACGGCCAGTTTTTCAGGTCGCCATTCGATAAACAAAGACAACGTTTTCAAAATATCAAAAGGCCACATGGCTTGCTTTTAGGTCCTTGTATGGCTTGCTTTCGGGTCGTCTTTCGAGAAAACGAGGCAACATGTTCTAGAAATCAAAGAATCGTTCGAGAAATAAAAAGGCTACGGGGGTAGTTTTCAGGTCGTAGTTTGATAATTCAAGGCAACATGTTCGAGTAATCAAGGCAACAAGGCTTGTTTTCAGGCCGTCGTTCAATAAAAAATCCAAGCGTTCAGGTCGTCGTTCGAGAAACACGGACAACATGTTGTAGAAATCAAAGGCGTTCCATAAATCAAGGCAACGGTGCTGGTTTTCAGTTAGTCGGTCGAAAAACCAAGGAAACATGTTTGAGGTTTCAAGGCAACAAGGCTAGTTTTCTTGTCTTCGTTCCGTAAATCAAGGAATCGGGGATAGTTTTAAGGTTGTTGTTTAAGAAAATCAAGACAACATGTTTTAAAAGTCATGGCAACGAGGGAAGATTTTAGGACACCGTTCGTCAGATCAAGGCAACACGCCAGCTTTCAGCCGTCGTCCGAAAAAGGCCGCCAACATTTTACTTAAACCGAAGCATCGTTCGTGAAATCAAGGCAACGGGGCAAATTTTAAGTCCTTCATTCGAAAAACCAAGCCATCGGGTTCGAGATATCAAGGCAACATGGCTTGCTTTTCAGGTCTTCGTTCGAAAAATCAAGGCAATGGGCATTGCTCTCCGCTCGTCATTCGAGATACCAAGACATCATGTTCTAGAAACCAAGGCCACAAGGCTAGTTTTCAGGTCATCATTCTAAAAATCAAGGCAACAACAATAAAGGCAACAGGCCTAGTTTCAAGGTCATCGTTCAATATATCTAAGCAACAAGTTCGAATAATCAAGGCAACAAGGCTAGTTTTCACGTCGTCGTTCGAGCAAACAAGGCAACATGTTGGGGTGGGCTTCGTTCACGGTTCATTGGGCTTGCCTTGTCGGTGCTCGATGGTGGCTTCGTCGCCATGGTCCCCCTATATATACATCAAGGCAATGGGGATAGCAATCAGGCTTCCGTTTGAGATATCAAGACAACATGTCCTAGAATTCAAGGCCGCAAGGCTAGTTTTCAGGTCATCGTTCTAAAAATCAAGCCAACATGTTCAAGAAATCAAGGCAACAGACACTGGTTTCCCCGAGGATGCATATTTTTTAGTATGCGCACGACGTCGGGGGAAATCAAGGCACCGTGGCTAGTTTTCCGGTCATCGTTCAAGAAATCAAGGCAGCGAGGCTAGTTTTGAGGTCATCATGGCATGTTTTCAAGGCAACGTGTTCGAGTATTCAGGGCAACGATGCAAGTTTCCAGGTCGTCGTTAGAGATAACAAGGCAACGTGTTCCAGCAATCAAGGTAACGAGGCTAGTTTCCAGGTCGTCGTTCAAGAAATAAAGGGAACGGGGCTAGTTTTCAGGACATCGTTCGACATATCAAGGCAACGTGTTGGACAAATCAAGGCAACATGGAACTAGTTAACAAGGCAACGTGTTGGGGGAGGCATCGTTCAAGGCCATCGTTCGACAAATCTAGGCAGCAGGGCTTGTCACCAGGTCATCGTTCGAAAAATTAATGCAACAAGTTCGAGTAATCAATATATACCTCAAGGCAATGTGGATAGCTCCCCAGTTCTCCAAGAGGCTAGTCTTCAGGTCATCGTTTAAAAAATCAAGGCAACAAGCTCAAGGCAATAGGGCTAGTTTCAAGGTCGTCGTTCAAAAAATCTAGGGAACAATGCTAGTCATCAGGTCATCGTTCGACAAAATTAAGGCACACGAATAATGTATGTTTCAATAAAAAAAATTTGCTTTTGGTCCGTAATTACCCGGGGACCGCAGCTTCGACACTTGTACACACACACTACCGAACTTTAACTTTCGAATTGGCAAAAACCCATTCAATGAAAGTTGCTCGAAATCATCGATTTACCTGGTAAATTTTCTTTCGTGATCGAGAAAATGTGCACGGATTTCGAGGTACCGATCAAGATGTGATTTTGGGTAACTTTCATCGGGTTGGGTCGTCATTGGTCACCGGGTGGTCTTGTACTTCCGAATTAGCAAAAACCCATTGAATGAAAGCTGCTCGGAAACCTTGATTTACACGGCAAAATTTCTTTCATGATCGAGAAAATGTGCACGGATTTCGAGTTACCGAGCAAAATGCGATTTTGGCTAACTTTCACCGCGTTGTGTCATCTTTGGTCACCGGGCGATCCTGTACTTCCGAATTACCGAAAACCCATTGAACGAAAGTTGCTTGAAATCATTGATTTACCTGGTAAGTTTTCCTTCGTGATCCATAAAATGTGCACGGATTTCGAGTTACCGAGCAAGATGTGATTTTGGCTAACTTTCATCGGGTTGGGTCATCTTTGGTCACCGGGTGGTCTTGTACTTCCGATTTAGCAAAAACCCATTGAATGAAAGTTGTTCGAAATCATTGATTTGCCTAGAAAAATTTCTTTTCGTGGTCGAGGAAATGTGCGTGGATTTCGAGTTGTCGAGCAAAATTTGATTTTGGCCAGGTTTCATGGGGTTGGGTCATCTGATCACCGGTTAATCTTGACCGTATCTAGTCTTGGCCGAGTCGAAAAATCCCAGACGCTATAATTCTCTATAACTCGCCAAAATGAAGTCGGTTTGGCACGAATTGGACAAGGATAAAGGACCTTACAATAATAAAACCCGGTGACCGGGCCGTAATTCACCAACAACGGTGACGCAACCTCCGATAAAAACACATAACAACCTAAGCCGATGACTTGCGCTTACTAGGGCCACCAATTATACTTTGTTTTCTCATAAGACGTCAAAAATGTCCAAAGAGCAACATATACTCATTTAATATGGGCATGCATCGTGTATAGCGACTTCGACGGTGTTTGGTTGTATTCGAACCCCAATGCATGGGTGCTTTTCTAAGGAGTTCATTTTGTTGCATTTTCTTATGCTTGTTTCGGTTTCGTAAATGAAAGAATTTCTCCGTACAAGATACAAACTGCACTATTTGATCTGTAATTTACAACTACTATCGACATACCCTCAAATGCATCAATAATAAGGGATTTAGAATGCACCTTAGCCAACTAACATATAGATCGGGGTCGTTAATGGGTCATGGCGTTCTTCGTTTGATCCTTTGGCTTGCATGTATCGTTTTGTAGGATGAGGTCTTGCTTCCTCGGCCCTTTATCAAGGCAACGTGGCTCGTTTTAAGCTCATCGTTCAAGGAATCAATGCAACACGGCCAGTTTTTCAGGTCGCCATTCGATAAACAAAGACAACGTTTTCAAAATATCAAAAGGCCACATGGCTTGCTTTTAGGTCCTCGTATGGCTTGCTTTCGGGTCGTCTTTCGAGAAAACGAGCAACATGTTCTAGAAATCAAAGAATCGTTCGAGAAATAAAAAGGCTACGGGGGTAGTTTTCAGGTCGTAGTTTGATAATTCAAGGCAACATGTTCGAGTAATCAAGGCAACAAGGCTTGTTTTCAGGCCGTCATTCAATAAAAAATCCAAGCGTTCAGGTCGTCGTTCGAGAAACACGGACAACATGTTGTAGAAATCAAAGGCGTTCCATAAATCAAGGCAACGGTGCTGGTTTTCAGTTAGTCGGTCGAAAAACCAAGGAAACATGTTTGAGGTTTCAAGGCAACAAGGCTAGTTTTCTTGTCTTCGTTCCGTAAATCAAGGAATCGGGGATAGTTTTAAGGTTGTTGTTTAAGAAAATCAAGACAACATGTTTTAAAAGTCATGGCAACGAGGGAAGATTTTAGGACACCGTTCGTCAGATCAAGGCAACACGCCAGCTTTCAGCCGTCGTCCGAAAAAGGCCGCCAACATTTTACTTAAACCGAAGCATCGTTCGTGAAATCAAGGCAACGGGGCAAATTTTAAGTCCTTCATTCGAAAAACCAAGCCATCGGGTTCGAGATATCAAGGCAACATGGCTTGCTTTTCAGGTCTTCGTTCGAAAAATCAAGGCAATGGGCATTGCTCTCCGCTCGTCATTCGAGATACCAAGACATCATGTTCTAGAAACCAAGGCCACAAGGCTAGTTTTCAGGTCATCATTCTAAAAATCAAGGCAACAACAATAAAGGCAACAGGCCTAGTTTCAAGGTCATCGTTCAATATATCTAAGCAACAAGTTCGAATAATCAAGGCAACAAGGCTAGTTTTCACGTCGTCGTTCGAGCAAACAAGGCAACATGTTGGGGTGGGCTTCGTTCACGGTTCATTGGGCTTGCCTTGTCGGTGCTCGATGGTGGCTTCGTCGCCATGGTCCCCCTATATATACATCAAGGCAATGGGGATAGCAATCAGGCTTCCGTTTGAGATATCAAGACAACATGTCCTAGAATTCAAGGCCGCAAGGCTAGTTTTCAGGTCATCGTTCTAAAAATCAAGCCAACATGTTCAAGAAATCAAGGCAACAGACACTGGTTTCCCCGAGGATGCATATTTTTTAGTATGCGCACGACGTCGGGGGAAATCAAGGCACCGTGGCTAGTTTTCCGGTCATCGTTCAAGAAATCAAGGCAGCGAGGCTAGTTTTGAGGTCATCATGGCATGTTTTCAAGGCAACGTGTTCGAGTATTCAGGGCAACGATGCAAGTTTCCAGGTCGTCGTTAGAGATAACAAGGCAACGTGTTCCAGCAATCAAGGTAACGAGGCTAGTTTCCAGGTCGTCGTTCAAGAAATAAAGGGAACGGGGCTAGTTTTCAGGACATCGTTCGACATATCAAGGCAACGTGTTGGACAAATCAAGGCAACATGGAACTAGTTAACAAGGCAACGTGTTGGGGGAGGCATCTTTCAAGGCCATCGTTCGACAAATCTAGGCAGCAGGGCTTGTCACCAGGTCATCGTTCGAAAAATTAATGCAACAAGTTCGAGTAATCAATATATACCTCAAGGCAATGTGGATAGCTCCCCAGTTCTCCAAGAGGCTAGTCTTCAGGTCATCGTTTAAAAAATCAAGGCAACAAGCTCAAGGCAATAGGGCTAGTTTCAAGGTCGTCGTTCAAAAAATCTAGGGAACAATGCTAGTCATCAGGTCATCGTTCGACAAAATTAAGGCACACGAATAATGTATGTTTCAATAAAAAAAATTTGCTTTTGGTCCGTAATTACCCGGGGACCGCAGCTTCGACACTTGTACACACACACTACCGAACTTTAACTTTCGAATTGGCAAAAACCCATTCAATGAAAGTTGCTCGAAATCATCGATTTACCTGGTAAATTTTCTTTCGTGATCGAGAAAATGTGCACGGATTTCGAGGTACCGATCAAGATGTGATTTTGGGTAACTTTCATCGGGTTGGGTCGTCATTGGTCACCGGGTGGTCTTGTACTTCCGAATTAGCAAAAACCCATTGAATGAAAGCTGCTCGGAAACCTTGATTTACACGGCAAAATTTCTTTCATGATCGAGAAAATGTGCACGGATTTCGAGTTACCGAGCAAAATGCGATTTTGGCTAACTTTCACCGCGTTGTGTCATCTTTGGTCACCGGGCGATCCTGTACTTCCGAATTACCGAAAACCCATTGAACGAAAGTTGCTTGAAATCATTGATTTACCTGGTAAGTTTTCCTTCGTGATCCATAAAATGTGCACGGATTTCGAGTTACCGAGCAAGATGTGATTTTGGCTAACTTTCATCGGGTTGGGTCATCTTTGCTCACCGGGTGGTCTTGTACTTCCGATTTAGCAAAAACCCATTGAATGAAAGTTGTTCGAAATCATTGATTTGCCTAGAAAAATTTCTTTTCGTGGTCGAGGAAATGTGCGTGGATTTCGAGTTGTCGAGCAAAATTTGATTTTGGCCAGGTTTCATGGGGTTGGGTCATCTGATCACCGGTTAATCTTGACCGTATCTAGTCTTGGCCGAGTCGAAAAATCCCAGACGCTATAATTCTCTATAACTCGCCAAAATGAAGTCGGTTTGGCACGAATTGGACAAGGATAAAGGACCTTACAATAATAAAACCCGGTGACCGGGCCGTAATTCACCAACAACGGTGACGCAACCTCCGATAAAAACACATAACAACCTAAGCCGATGACTTGCGCTTACTAGGGCCACCAATTATACTTTGTTTTCTCATAAGACGTCAAAAATGTCCAAAGAGCAACATATACTCATTTAATATGGGCATGCATCGTGTATAGTGACTTCGACGGTGTTTGGTTGTATTCGAACCCCAATGCATGGGTGCTTTTCTAAGGAGTTCATTTTGTTGCATTTTCTTATGCTTGTTTCGGTTTCGTAAATGAAAGAATTTCTCCGTACAAGATACAAACTGCACTATTGGATCTGTAATTTACAACTACTATCGACATACCCTCAAATGCATCAATAATAAGGGATTTAGAATGCACCTTAGCCAACTAACATATAGATCGGGGTCGTTAATGGGTCATGGCGTTCTTCGTTTGATCCTTTGGCTTGCATGTATCGTTTTGTAGGATGAGGTCTTGCTTCCTCGGCCCTTTATCAAGGCAACGTGGCTCGTTTTAAGCTCATCGTTCAAGGAATCAATGCAACACGGCCAGTTTTTCAGGTCGCCATTCGATAAACAAAGACAACGTTTTCAAAATATCAAAAGGCCACATGGCTTGCTTTTAGGTCCTTGTATGGCTTGCTTTCGGGTCGTCTTTCGAGAAAACGAGGCAACATGTTCTAGAAATCAAAGAATCGTTCGAGAAATAAAAAGGCTACGGGGGTAGTTTTCAGGTCGTAGTTTGATAATTCAAGGCAACATGTTCGAGTAATCAAGGCAACAAGGCTTGTTTTCAGGCCGTCGTTCAATAAAAAATCCAAGCGTTCAGGTCGTCGTTCGAGAAACACGGACAACATGTTGTAGAAATCAAAGGCGTTCCATAAATCAAGGCAACGGTGCTGGTTTTCAGTTAGTCGGTCGAAAAACCAAGGAAACATGTTTGAGGTTTCAAGGCAACAAGGCTAGTTTTCTTGTCTTCGTTCCGTAAATCAAGGAATCGGGGATAGTTTTAAGGTTGTTGTTTAAGAAAATCAAGACAACATGTTTTAAAAGTCATGGCAACGAGGGAAGATTTTAGGACACCGTTCGTCAGATCAAGGCAACACGCCAGCTTTCAGCCGTCGTCCGAAAAAGGCCGCCAACATTTTACTTAAACCGAAGCATCGTTCGTGAAATCAAGGCAACGGGGCAAATTTTAAGTCCTTCATTCGAAAAACCAAGCCATCGGGTTCGAGATATCAAGGCAACATGGCTTGCTTTTCAGGTCTTCGTTCGAAAAATCAAGGCAATGGGCATTGCTCTCCGCTCGTCATTCGAGATACCAAGACATCATGTTCTAGAAACCAAGGCCACAAGGCTAGTTTTCAGGTCATCATTCTAAAAATCAAGGCAACAACAATAAAGGCAACAGGCCTAGTTTCAAGGTCATCGTTCAATATATCTAAGCAACAAGTTCGAATAATCAAGGCAACAAGGCTAGTTTTCACGTCGTCGTTCGAGCAAACAAGGCAACATGTTGGGGTGGGCTTCGTTCACGGTTCATTGGGCTTGCCTTGTCGGTGCTCGATGGTGGCTTCGTCGCCATGGTCCCCCTATATATACATCAAGGCAATGGGGATAGCAATCAGGCTTCCGTTTGAGATATCAAGACAACATGTCCTAGAATTCAAGGCCGCAAGGCTAGTTTTCAGGTCATCGTTCTAAAAATCAAGCCAACATGTTCAAGAAATCAAGGCAACAGACACTGGTTTCCCCGAGGATGCATATTTTTTAGTATGCGCACGACGTCGGGGGAAATCAAGGCACCGTGGCTAGTTTTCCGGTCATCGTTCAAGAAATCAAGGCAGCGAGGCTAGTTTTGAGGTCATCATGGCATGTTTTCAAGGCAACGTGTTCGAGTATTCAGGGCAACGATGCAAGTTTCCAGGTCGTCGTTAGAGATAACAAGGCAACGTGTTCCAGCAATCAAGGTAACGAGGCTAGTTTCCAGGTCGTCGTTCAAGAAATAAAGGGAACGGGGCTAGTTTTCAGGACATCGTTCGACATATCAAGGCAACGTGTTGGACAAATCAAGGCAACATGGAACTAGTTAACAAGGCAACGTGTTGGGGGAGGCATCGTTCAAGGCCATCGTTCGACAAATCTAGGCAGCAGGGCTTGTCACCAGGTCATCGTTCGAAAAATTAATGCAACAAGTTCGAGTAATCAATATATACCTCAAGGCAATGTGGATAGCTCCCCAGTTCTCCAAGAGGCTAGTCTTCAGGTCATCGTTTAAAAAATCAAGGCAACAAGCTCAAGGCAATAGGGCTAGTTTCAAGGTCGTCGTTCAAAAAATCTAGGGAACAATGCTAGTCATCAGGTCATCGTTCGACAAAATTAAGGCACACGAATAATGTATGTTTCAATAAAAAAAATTTGCTTTTGGTCCGTAATTACCCGGGGACCGCAGCTTCGACACTTGTACACACACACTACCGAACTTTAACTTTCGAATTGGCAAAAACCCATTCAATGAAAGTTGCTCGAAATCATCGATTTACCTGGTAAATTTTCTTTCGTGATCGAGAAAATGTGCACGGATTTCGAGGTACCGATCAAGATGTGATTTTGGGTAACTTTCATCGGGTTGGGTCGTCATTGGTCACCGGGTGGTCTTGTACTTCCGAATTAGCAAAAACCCATTGAATGAAAGCTGCTCGGAAACCTTGATTTACACGGCAAAATTTCTTTCATGATCGAGAAAATGTGCACGGATTTCGAGTTACCGAGCAAAATGCGATTTTGGCTAACTTTCACCGCGTTGTGTCATCTTTGGTCACCGGGCGATCCTGTACTTCCGAATTACCGAAAACCCATTGAACGAAAGTTGCTTGAAATCATTGATTTACCTGGTAAGTTTTCCTTCGTGATCCATAAAATGTGCACGGATTTCGAGTTACCGAGCAAGATGTGATTTTGGCTAACTTTCATCGGGTTGGGTCATCTTTGGTCACCGGGTGGTCTTGTACTTCCGATTTAGCAAAAACCCATTGAATGAAAGTTGTTCGAAATCATTGATTTGCCTAGAAAAATTTCTTTTCGTGGTCGAGGAAATGTGCGTGGATTTCGAGTTGTCGAGCAAAATTTGATTTTGGCCAGGTTTCATGGGGTTGGGTCATCTGATCACCGGTTAATCTTGACCGTATCTAGTCTTGGCCGAGTCGAAAAATCCCAGACGCTATAATTCTCTATAACTCGCCAAAATGAAGTCGGTTTGGCACGAATTGGACAAGGATAAAGGACCTTACAATAATAAAACCCGGTGACCGGGCCGTAATTCACCAACAACGGTGACGCAACCTCCGATAAAAACACATAACAACCTAAGCCGATGACTTGCGCTTACTAGGGCCACCAATTATACTTTGTTTTCTCATAAGACGTCAAAAATGTCCAAAGAGCAACATATACTCATTTAATATGGGCATGCATCGTGTATAGCGACTTCGACGGTGTTTGGTTGTATTCGAACCCCAATGCATGGGTGCTTTTCTAAGGAGTTCATTTTGTTGCATTTTCTTATGCTTGTTTCGGTTTCGTAAATGAAAGAATTTCTCCGTACAAGATACAAACTGCACTATTTGATCTGTAATTTACAACTACTATCGACATACCCTCAAATGCATCAATAATAAGGGATTTAGAATGCACCTTAGCCAACTAACATATAGATCGGGGTCGTTAATGGGTCATGGCGTTCTTCGTTTGATCCTTTGGCTTGCATGTATCGTTTTGTAGGATGAGGTCTTGCTTCCTCGGCCCTTTATCAAGGCAACGTGGCTCGTTTTAAGCTCATCGTTCAAGGAATCAATGCAACACGGCCAGTTTTTCAGGTCGCCATTCGATAAACAAAGACAACGTTTTCAAAATATCAAAAGGCCACATGGCTTGCTTTTAGGTCCTCGTATGGCTTGCTTTCGGGTCGTCTTTCGAGAAAACGAGCAACATGTTCTAGAAATCAAAGAATCGTTCGAGAAATAAAAAGGCTACGGGGGTAGTTTTCAGGTCGTAGTTTGATAATTCAAGGCAACATGTTCGAGTAATCAAGGCAACAAGGCTTGTTTTCAGGCCGTCATTCAATAAAAAATCCAAGCGTTCAGGTCGTCGTTCGAGAAACACGGACAACATGTTGTAGAAATCAAAGGCGTTCCATAAATCAAGGCAACGGTGCTGGTTTTCAGTTAGTCGGTCGAAAAACCAAGGAAACATGTTTGAGGTTTCAAGGCAACAAGGCTAGTTTTCTTGTCTTCGTTCCGTAAATCAAGGAATCGGGGATAGTTTTAAGGTTGTTGTTTAAGAAAATCAAGACAACATGTTTTAAAAGTCATGGCAACGAGGGAAGATTTTAGGACACCGTTCGTCAGATCAAGGCAACACGCCAGCTTTCAGCCGTCGTCCGAAAAAGGCCGCCAACATTTTACTTAAACCGAAGCATCGTTCGTGAAATCAAGGCAACGGGGCAAATTTTAAGTCCTTCATTCGAAAAACCAAGCCATCGGGTTCGAGATATCAAGGCAACATGGCTTGCTTTTCAGGTCTTCGTTCGAAAAATCAAGGCAATGGGCATTGCTCTCCGCTCGTCATTCGAGATACCAAGACATCATGTTCTAGAAACCAAGGCCACAAGGCTAGTTTTCAGGTCATCATTCTAAAAATCAAGGCAACAACAATAAAGGCAACAGGCCTAGTTTCAAGGTCATCGTTCAATATATCTAAGCAACAAGTTCGAATAATCAAGGCAACAAGGCTAGTTTTCACGTCGTCGTTCGAGCAAACAAGGCAACATGTTGGGGTGGGCTTCGTTCACGGTTCATTGGGCTTGCCTTGTCGGTGCTCGATGGTGGCTTCGTCGCCATGGTCCCCCTATATATACATCAAGGCAATGGGGATAGCAATCAGGCTTCCGTTTGAGATATCAAGACAACATGTCCTAGAATTCAAGGCCGCAAGGCTAGTTTTCAGGTCATCGTTCTAAAAATCAAGCCAACATGTTCAAGAAATCAAGGCAACAGACACTGGTTTCCCCGAGGATGCATATTTTTTAGTATGCGCACGACGTCGGGGGAAATCAAGGCACCGTGGCTAGTTTTCCGGTCATCGTTCAAGAAATCAAGGCAGCGAGGCTAGTTTTGAGGTCATCATGGCATGTTTTCAAGGCAACGTGTTCGAGTATTCAGGGCAACGATGCAAGTTTCCAGGTCGTCGTTAGAGATAACAAGGCAACGTGTTCCAGCAATCAAGGTAACGAGGCTAGTTTCCAGGTCGTCGTTCAAGAAATAAAGGGAACGGGGCTAGTTTTCAGGACATCGTTCGACATATCAAGGCAACGTGTTGGACAAATCAAGGCAACATGGAACTAGTTAACAAGGCAACGTGTTGGGGGAGGCATCTTTCAAGGCCATCGTTCGACAAATCTAGGCAGCAGGGCTTGTCACCAGGTCATCGTTCGAAAAATTAATGCAACAAGTTCGAGTAATCAATATATACCTCAAGGCAATGTGGATAGCTCCCCAGTTCTCCAAGAGGCTAGTCTTCAGGTCATCGTTTAAAAAATCAAGGCAACAAGCTCAAGGCAATAGGGCTAGTTTCAAGGTCGTCGTTCAAAAAATCTAGGGAACAATGCTAGTCATCAGGTCATCGTTCGACAAAATTAAGGCACACGAATAATGTATGTTTCAATAAAAAAAATTTGCTTTTGGTCCGTAATTACCCGGGGACCGCAGCTTCGACACTTGTACACACACACTACCGAACTTTAACTTTCGAATTGGCAAAAACCCATTCAATGAAAGTTGCTCGAAATCATCGATTTACCTGGTAAATTTTCTTTCGTGATCGAGAAAATGTGCACGGATTTCGAGGTACCGATCAAGATGTGATTTTGGGTAACTTTCATCGGGTTGGGTCGTCATTGGTCACCGGGTGGTCTTGTACTTCCGAATTAGCAAAAACCCATTGAATGAAAGCTGCTCGGAAACCTTGATTTACACGGCAAAATTTCTTTCATGATCGAGAAAATGTGCACGGATTTCGAGTTACCGAGCAAAATGCGATTTTGGCTAACTTTCACCGCGTTGTGTCATCTTTGGTCACCGGGCGATCCTGTACTTCCGAATTACCGAAAACCCATTGAACGAAAGTTGCTTGAAATCATTGATTTACCTGGTAAGTTTTCCTTCGTGATCCATAAAATGTGCACGGATTTCGAGTTACCGAGCAAGATGTGATTTTGGCTAACTTTCATCGGGTTGGGTCATCTTTGCTCACCGGGTGGTCTTGTACTTCCGATTTAGCAAAAACCCATTGAATGAAAGTTGTTCGAAATCATTGATTTGCCTAGAAAAATTTCTTTTCGTGGTCGAGGAAATGTGCGTGGATTTCGAGTTGTCGAGCAAAATTTGATTTTGGCCAGGTTTCATGGGGTTGGGTCATCTGATCACCGGTTAATCTTGACCGTATCTAGTCTTGGCCGAGTCGAAAAATCCCAGACGCTATAATTCTCTATAACTCGCCAAAATGAAGTCGGTTTGGCACGAATTGGACAAGGATAAAGGACCTTACAATAATAAAACCCGGTGACCGGGCCGTAATTCACCAACAACGGTGACGCAACCTCCGATAAAAACACATAACAACCTAAGCCGATGACTTGCGCTTACTAGGGCCACCAATTATACTTTGTTTTCTCATAAGACGTCAAAAATGTCCAAAGAGCAACATATACTCATTTAATATGGGCATGCATCGTGTATAGCGACTTCGACGGTGTTTGGTTGTATTCGAACCCCAATGCATGGGTGCTTTTCTAAGGAGTTCATTTTGTTGCATTTTCTTATGCTTGTTTCGGTTTCGTAAATGAAAGAATTTCTCCGTACAAGATACAAACTGCACTATTTGATCTGTAATTTACAACTACTATCGACATACCCTCAAATGCATCAATAATAAGGGATTTAGAATGCACCTTAGCCAACTAACATATAGATCGGGGTCGTTAATGGGTCATGGCGTTCTTCGTTTGATCCTTTGGCTTGCATGTATCGTTTTGTAGGATGAGGTCTTGCTTCCTCGGCCCTTTATCAAGGCAACGTGGCTCGTTTTAAGCTCATCGTTCAAGGAATCAATGCAACACGGCCAGTTTTTCAGGTCGCCATTCGATAAACAAAGACAACGTTTTCAAAATATCAAAAGGCCACATGGCTTGCTTTTAGGTCCTCGTATGGCTTGCTTTCGGGTCGTCTTTCGAGAAAACGAGCAACATGTTCTAGAAATCAAAGAATCGTTCGAGAAATAAAAAGGCTACGGGGGTAGTTTTCAGGTCGTAGTTTGATAATTCAAGGCAACATGTTCGAGTAATCAAGGCAACAAGGCTTGTTTTCAGGCCGTCGTTCAATAAAAAATCCAAGCGTTCAGGTCGTCGTTCGAGAAACACGGACAACATGTTGTAGAAATCAAAGGCGTTCCATAAATCAAGGCAACGGTGCTGGTTTTCAGTTAGTCGGTCGAAAAACCAAGGAAACATGTTTGAGGTTTCAAGGCAACAAGGCTAGTTTTCTTGTCTTCGTTCCGTAAATCAAGGAATCGGGGATAGTTTTAAGGTTGTTGTTTAAGAAAATCAAGACAACATGTTTTAAAAGTCATGGCAACGAGGGAAGATTTTAGGACACCGTTCGTCAGATCAAGGCAACACGCCAGCTTTCAGCCGTCGTCCGAAAAAGGCCGCCAACATTTTACTTAAACCGAAGCATCGTTCGTGAAATCAAGGCAACGGGGCAAATTTTAAGTCCTTCATTCGAAAAACCAAGCCATCGGGTTCGAGATATCAAGGCAACATGGCTTGCTTTTCAGGTCTTCGTTCGAAAAATCAAGTCAATGGGCATTGCTCTCCGCTCGTCATTCGAGATACCAAGACATCATGTTCTAGAAACCAAGGCCACAAGGCTAGTTTTCAGGTCATCATTCTAAAAATCAAGGCAACAACAATAAAGGCAACAGGCCTAGTTTCAAGGTCATCGTTCAATATATCTAAGCAACAAGTTCGAATAATCAAGGCAACAAGGCTAGTTTTCACGTCGTCGTTCGAGCAAACAAGGCAACATGTTGGGGTGGGCTTCGTTCACGGTTCATTGGGCTTGCCTTGTCGGTGCTCGATGGTGGCTTCGTCGCCATGGTCCCCCTATATATACATCAAGGCAATGGGGATAGCAATCAGGCTTCCGTTTGAGATATCAAGACAACATGTCCTAGAATTCAAGGCCGCAAGGCTAGTTTTCAGGTCATCGTTCTAAAAATCAAGCCAACATGTTCAAGAAATCAAGGCAACAGACACTGGTTTCCCCGAGGATGCATATTTTTTAGTATGCGCACGACGTCGGGGGAAATCAAGGCACCGTGGCTAGTTTTCCGGTCATCGTTCAAGAAATCAAGGCAGCGAGGCTAGTTTTGAGGTCATCATGGCATGTTTTCAAGGCAACGTGTTCGAGTATTCAGGGCAACGATGCAAGTTTCCAGGTCGTCGTTAGAGATAACAAGGCAACGTGTTCCAGCAATCAAGGTAACGAGGCTAGTTTCCAGGTCGTCGTTCAAGAAATAAAGGGAACGGGGCTAGTTTTCAGGACATCGTTCGACATATCAAGGCAACGTGTTGGACAAATCAAGGCAACATGGAACTAGTTAACAAGGCAACGTGTTGGGGGAGGCATCTTTCAAGGCCATCGTTCGACAAATCTAGGCAGCAGGGCTTGTCACCAGGTCATCGTTCGAAAAATTAATGCAACAAGTTCGAGTAATCAATATATACCTCAAGGCAATGTGGATAGCTCCCCAGTTCTCCAAGAGGCTAGTCTTCAGGTCATCGTTTAAAAAATCAAGGCAACAAGCTCAAGGCAATAGGGCTAGTTTCAAGGTCGTCGTTCAAAAAATCTAGGGAACAATGCTAGTCATCAGGTCATCGTTCGACAAAATTAAGGCACACGAATAATGTATGTTTCAATAAAAAAAATTTGCTTTTGGTCCGTAATTACCCGGGGACCGCAGCTTCGACACTTGTACACACACACTACCGAACTTTAACTTTCGAATTGGCAAAAACCCATTCAATGAAAGTTGCTCGAAATCATCGATTTACCTGGTAAATTTTCTTTCGTGATCGAGAAAATGTGCACGGATTTCGAGGTACCGATCAAGATGTGATTTTGGGTAACTTTCATCGGGTTGGGTCGTCATTGGTCACCGGGTGGTCTTGTACTTCCGAATTAGCAAAAACCCATTGAATGAAAGCTGCTCGGAAACCTTGATTTACACGGCAAAATTTCTTTCATGATCGAGAAAATGTGCACGGATTTCGAGTTACCGAGCAAAATGCGATTTTGGCTAACTTTCACCGCGTTGTGTCATCTTTGGTCACCGGGCGATCCTGTACTTCCGAATTACCGAAAACCCATTGAACGAAAGTTGCTTGAAATCATTGATTTACCTGGTAAGTTTTCCTTCGTGATCCATAAAATGTGCACGGATTTCGAGTTACCGAGCAAGATGTGATTTTGGCTAACTTTCATCGGGTTGGGTCATCTTTGCTCACCGGGTGGTCTTGTACTTCCGATTTAGCAAAAACCCATTGAATGAAAGTTGTTCGAAATCATTGATTTGCCTAGAAAAATTTCTTTTCGTGGTCGAGGAAATGTGCGTGGATTTCGAGTTGTCGAGCAAAATTTGATTTTGGCCAGGTTTCATGGGGTTGGGTCATCTGATCACCGGTTAATCTTGACCGTATCTAGTCTTGGCCGAGTCGAAAAATCCCAGACGCTATAATTCTCTATAACTCGCCAAAATGAAGTCGGTTTGGCACGAATTGGACAAGGATAAAGGACCTTACAATAATAAAACCCGGTGACCGGGCCGTAATTCACCAACAACGGTGACGCAACCTCCGATAAAAACACATAACAACCTAAGCCGATGACTTGCGCTTACTAGGGCCACCAATTATACTTTGTTTTCTCATAAGACGTCAAAAATGTCCAAAGAGCAACATATACTCATTTAATATGGGCATGCATCGTGTATAGTGACTTCGACGGTGTTTGGTTGTATTCGAACCCCAATGCATGGGTGCTTTTCTAAGGAGTTCATTTTGTTGCATTTTCTTATGCTTGTTTCGGTTTCGTAAATGAAAGAATTTCTCCGTACAAGATACAAACTGCACTATTGGATCTGTAATTTACAACTACTATCGACATACCCTCAAATGCATCAATAATAAGGGATTTAGAATGCACCTTAGCCAACTAACATATAGATCGGGGTCGTTAATGGGTCATGGCGTTCTTCGTTTGATCCTTTGGCTTGCATGTATCGTTTTGTAGGATGAGGTCTTGCTTCCTCGGCCCTTTATCAAGGCAACGTGGCTCGTTTTAAGCTCATCGTTCAAGGAATCAATGCAACACGGCCAGTTTTTCAGGTCGCCATTCGATAAACAAAGACAACGTTTTCAAAATATCAAAAGGCCACATGGCTTGCTTTTAGGTCCTTGTATGGCTTGCTTTCGGGTCGTCTTTCGAGAAAACGAGGCAACATGTTCTAGAAATCAAAGAATCGTTCGAGAAATAAAAAGGCTACGGGGGTAGTTTTCAGGTCGTAGTTTGATAATTCAAGGCAACATGTTCGAGTAATCAAGGCAACAAGGCTTGTTTTCAGGCCGTCGTTCAATAAAAAATCCAAGCGTTCAGGTCGTCGTTCGAGAAACACGGACAACATGTTGTAGAAATCAAAGGCGTTCCATAAATCAAGGCAACGGTGCTGGTTTTCAGTTAGTCGGTCGAAAAACCAAGGAAACATGTTTGAGGTTTCAAGGCAACAAGGCTAGTTTTCTTGTCTTCGTTCCGTAAATCAAGGAATCGGGGATAGTTTTAAGGTTGTTGTTTAAGAAAATCAAGACAACATGTTTTAAAAGTCATGGCAACGAGGGAAGATTTTAGGACACCGTTCGTCAGATCAAGGCAACACGCCAGCTTTCAGCCGTCGTCCGAAAAAGGCCGCCAACATTTTACTTAAACCGAAGCATCGTTCGTGAAATCAAGGCAACGGGGCAAATTTTAAGTCCTTCATTCGAAAAACCAAGCCATCGGGTTCGAGATATCAAGGCAACATGGCTTGCTTTTCAGGTCTTCGTTCGAAAAATCAAGGCAATGGGCATTGCTCTCCGCTCGTCATTCGAGATACCAAGACATCATGTTCTAGAAACCAAGGCCATAAGGCTAGTTTTCAGGTCATCATTCTAAAAATCAAGGCAACAACAATAAAGGCAACAAGCCTAGTTTCAAGGTCATCGTTCAATATATCTAAGCAACAAGTTCGAATAATCAAGGCAACAAGGCTAGTTTTCACGTCGTCGTTCGAGCAAACAAGGCAACATGTTGGGGTGGGCTTCGTTCACGGTTCATTGGGCTTGCCTTGTCGGTGCTCGATGGTGGCTTCGTCGCCATGGTCCCCCTATATATACATCAAGGCAATGGGGATAGCAATCAGGCTTCCGTTTGAGATATCAAGACAACATGTCCTAGAATTCAAGGCCGCAAGGCTAGTTTTCAGGTCATCGTTCTAAAAATCAAGCCAACATGTTCAAGAAATCAAGGCAACAGACACTGGTTTCCCCGAGGATGCATATTTTTTAGTATGCGCACGACGTCGGGGGAAATCAAGGCACCGTGGCTAGTTTTCCGGTCATCGTTCAAGAAATCAAGGCAGCGAGGCTAGTTTTGAGGTCATCATGGCATGTTTTCAAGGCAACGTGTTCGAGTATTCAGGGCAACGATGCAAGTTTCCAGGTCGTCGTTAGAGATAACAAGGCAACGTGTTCCAGCAATCAAGGTAACGAGGCTAGTTTCCAGGTCGTCGTTCAAGAAATAAAGGGAACGGGGCTAGTTTTCAGGACATCGTTCGACATATCAAGGCAACGTGTTGGACAAATCAAGGCAACATGGAACTAGTTAACAAGGCAACGTGTTGGGGGAGGCATCTTTCAAGGCCATCGTTCGACAAATCTAGGCAGCAGGGCTTGTCACCAGGTCATCGTTCGAAAAATTAATGCAACAAGTTCGAGTAATCAATATATACCTCAAGGCAATGTGGATAGCTCCCCAGTTCTCCAAGAGGCTAGTCTTCAGGTCATCGTTTAAAAAATCAAGGCAACAAGCTCAAGGCAATAGGGCTAGTTTCAAGGTCGTCGTTCAAAAAATCTAGGGAACAATGCTAGTCATCAGGTCATCGTTCGACAAAATTAAGGCACACGAATAATGTATGTTTCAATAAAAAAAATTTGCTTTTGGTCCGTAATTACCCGGGGACCGCAGCTTCGACACTTGTACACACACACTACCGAACTTTAACTTTCGAATTGGCAAAAACCCATTCAATGAAAGTTGCTCGAAATCATCGATTTACCTGGTAAATTTTCTTTCGTGATCGAGAAAATGTGCACGGATTTCGAGGTACCGATCAAGATGTGATTTTGGGTAACTTTCATCGGGTTGGGTCGTCATTGGTCACCGGGTGGTCTTGTACTTCCGAATTAGCAAAAACCCATTGAATGAAAGCTGCTCGGAAACCTTGATTTACACGGCAAAATTTCTTTCATGATCGAGAAAATGTGCACGGATTTCGAGTTACCGAGCAAAATGCGATTTTGGCTAACTTTCACCGCGTTGTGTCATCTTTGGTCACCGGGCGATCCTGTACTTCCGAATTACCGAAAACCCATTGAACGAAAGTTGCTTGAAATCATTGATTTACCTGGTAAGTTTTCCTTCGTGATCCATAAAATGTGCACGGATTTCGAGTTACCGAGCAAGATGTGATTTTGGCTAACTTTCATCGGGTTGGGTCATCTTTGCTCACCGGGTGGTCTTGTACTTCCGATTTAGCAAAAACCCATTGAATGAAAGTTGTTCGAAATCATTGATTTGCCTAGAAAAATTTCTTTTCGTGGTCGAGGAAATGTGCGTGGATTTCGAGTTGTCGAGCAAAATTTGATTTTGGCCAGGTTTCATGGGGTTGGGTCATCTGATCACCGGTTAATCTTGACCGTATCTAGTCTTGGCCGAGTCGAAAAATCCCAGACGCTATAATTCTCTATAACTCGCCAAAATGAAGTCGGTTTGGCACGAATTGGACAAGGATAAAGGACCTTACAATAATAAAACCCGGTGACCGGGCCGTAATTCACCAACAACGGTGACGCAACCTCCGATAAAAACACATAACAACCTAAGCCGATGACTTGCGCTTACTAGGGCCACCAATTATACTTTGTTTTCTCATAAGACGTCAAAAATGTCCAAAGAGCAACATATACTCATTTAATATGGGCATGCATCGTGTATAGTGACTTCGACGGTGTTTGGTTGTATTCGAACCCCAATGCATGGGTGCTTTTCTAAGGAGTTCATTTTGTTGCATTTTCTTATGCTTGTTTCGGTTTCGTAAATGAAAGAATTTCTCCGTACAAGATACAAACTGCACTATTGGATCTGTAATTTACAACTACTATCGACATACCCTCAAATGCATCAATAATAAGGGATTTAGAATGCACCTTAGCCAACTAACATATAGATCGGGGTCGTTAATGGGTCATGGCGTTCTTCGTTTGATCCTTTGGCTTGCATGTATCGTTTTGTAGGATGAGGTCTTGCTTCCTCGGCCCTTTATCAAGGCAACGTGGCTCGTTTTAAGCTCATCGTTCAAGGAATCAATGCAACACGGCCAGTTTTTCAGGTCGCCATTCGATAAACAAAGACAACGTTTTCAAAATATCAAAAGGCCACATGGCTTGCTTTTAGGTCCTTGTATGGCTTGCTTTCGGGTCGTCTTTCGAGAAAACGAGGCAACATGTTCTAGAAATCAAAGAATCGTTCGAGAAATAAAAAGGCTACGGGGGTAGTTTTCAGGTCGTAGTTTGATAATTCAAGGCAACATGTTCGAGTAATCAAGGCAACAAGGCTTGTTTTCAGGCCGTCGTTCAATAAAAAATCCAAGCGTTCAGGTCGTCGTTCGAGAAACACGGACAACATGTTGTAGAAATCAAAGGCGTTCCATAAATCAAGGCAACGGTGCTGGTTTTCAGTTAGTCGGTCGAAAAACCAAGGAAACATGTTTGAGGTTTCAAGGCAACAAGGCTAGTTTTCTTGTCTTCGTTCCGTAAATCAAGGAATCGGGGATAGTTTTAAGGTTGTTGTTTAAGAAAATCAAGACAACATGTTTTAAAAGTCATGGCAACGAGGGAAGATTTTAGGACACCGTTCGTCAGATCAAGGCAACACGCCAGCTTTCAGCCGTCGTCCGAAAAAGGCCGCCAACATTTTACTTAAACCGAAGCATCGTTCGTGAAATCAAGGCAACGGGGCAAATTTTAAGTCCTTCATTCGAAAAACCAAGCCATCGGGTTCGAGATATCAAGGCAACATGGCTTGCTTTTCAGGTCTTCGTTCGAAAAATCAAGGCAATGGGCATTGCTCTCCGCTCGTCATTCGAGATACCAAGACATCATGTTCTAGAAACCAAGGCCATAAGGCTAGTTTTCAGGTCATCATTCTAAAAATCAAGGCAACAACAATAAAGGCAACAGGCCTAGTTTCAAGGTCATCGTTCAATATATCTAAGCAACAAGTTCGAATAATCAAGGCAACAAGGCTAGTTTTCACGTCGTCGTTCGAGCAAACAAGGCAACATGTTGGGGTGGGCTTCGTTCACGGTTCATTGGGCTTGCCTTGTCGGTGCTCGATGGTGGCTTCGTCGCCATGGTCCCCCTATATATACATCAAGGCAATGGGGATAGCAATCAGGCTTCTGTTTGAGATATCAAGACAACATGTCCTAGAATTCAAGGCCGCAAGGCTAGTTTTCAGGTCATCGTTCTAAAAATCAAGCCAACATGTTCAAGAAATCAAGGCAACAGACACTGGTTTCCCCGAGGATGCATATTTTTTAGTATGCGCACGACGTCGGGGGAAATCAAGGCACCGTGGCTAGTTTTCCGGTCATCGTTCAAGAAATCAAGGCAGCGAGGCTAGTTTTGAGGTCATCATGGCATGTTTTCAAGGCAACGTGTTCGAGTATTCAGGGCAACGATGCAAGTTTCCAGGTCGTCGTTAGAGATAACAAGGCAACGTGTTCCAGCAATCAAGGTAACGAGGCTAGTTTCCAGGTCGTCGTTCAAGAAATAAAGGGAACGGGGCTAGTTTTCAGGACATCGTTCGACATATCAAGGCAACGTGTTGGACAAATCAAGGCAACATGGAACTAGTTAACAAGGCAACGTGTTGGGGGAGGCATCTTTCAAGGCCATCGTTCGACAAATCTAGGCAGCAGGGCTTGTCACCAGGTCATCGTTCGAAAAATTAATGCAACAAGTTCGAGTAATCAATATATACCTCAAGGCAATGTGGATAGCTCCCCAGTTCTCCAAGAGGCTAGTCTTCAGGTCATCGTTTAAAAAATCAAGGCAACAAGCTCAAGGCAATAGGGCTAGTTTCAAGGTCGTCGTTCAAAAAATCTAGGGAACAATGCTAGTCATCAGGTCATCGTTCGACAAAATTAAGGCACACGAATAATGTATGTTTCAATAAAAAAAATTTGCTTTTGGTCCGTAATTACCCGGGGACCGCAGCTTCGACACTTGTACACACACACTACCGAACTTTAACTTTCGAATTGGCAAAAACCCATTCAATGAAAGTTGCTCGAAATCATCGATTTACCTGGTAAATTTTCTTTCGTGATCGAGAAAATGTGCACGGATTTCGAGGTACCGATCAAGATGTGATTTTGGGTAACTTTCATCGGGTTGGGTCGTCATTGGTCACCGGGTGGTCTTGTACTTCCGAATTAGCAAAAACCCATTGAATGAAAGCTGCTCGGAAACCTTGATTTACACGGCAAAATTTCTTTCATGATCGAGAAAATGTGCACGGATTTCGAGTTACCGAGCAAAATGCGATTTTGGCTAACTTTCACCGCGTTGTGTCATCTTTGGTCACCGGGCGATCCTGTACTTCCGAATTACCGAAAACCCATTGAACGAAAGTTGCTTGAAATCATTGATTTACCTGGTAAGTTTTCCTTCGTGATCCATAAAATGTGCACGGATTTCGAGTTACCGAGCAAGATGTGATTTTGGCTAACTTTCATCGGGTTGGGTCATCTTTGCTCACCGGGTGGTCTTGTACTTCCGATTTAGCAAAAACCCATTGAATGAAAGTTGTTCGAAATCATTGATTTGCCTAGAAAAATTTCTTTTCGTGGTCGAGGAAATGTGCGTGGATTTCGAGTTGTCGAGCAAAATTTGATTTTGGCCAGGTTTCATGGGGTTGGGTCATCTGATCACCGGTTAATCTTGACCGTATCTAGTCTTGGCCGAGTCGAAAAATCCCAGACGCTATAATTCTCTATAACTCGCCAAAATGAAGTCGGTTTGGCACGAATTGGACAAGGATAAAGGACCTTACAATAATAAAACCCGGTGACCGGGCCGTAATTCACCAACAACGGTGACGCAACCTCCGATAAAAACACATAACAACCTAAGCCGATGACTTGCGCTTACTAGGGCCACCAATTATACTTTGTTTTCTCATAAGACGTCAAAAATGTCCAAAGAGCAACATATACTCATTTAATATGGGCATGCATCGTGTATAGTGACTTCGACGGTGTTTGGTTGTATTCGAACCCCAATGCATGGGTGCTTTTCTAAGGAGTTCATTTTGTTGCATTTTCTTATGCTTGTTTCGGTTTCGTAAATGAAAGAATTTCTCCGTACAAGATACAAACTGCACTATTGGATCTGTAATTTACAACTACTATCGACATACCCTCAAATGCATCAATAATAAGGGATTTAGAATGCACCTTAGCCAACTAACATATAGATCGGGGTCGTTAATGGGTCATGGCGTTCTTCGTTTGATCCTTTGGCTTGCATGTATCGTTTTGTAGGATGAGGTCTTGCTTCCTCGGCCCTTTATCAAGGCAACGTGGCTCGTTTTAAGCTCATCGTTCAAGGAATCAATGCAACACGGCCAGTTTTTCAGGTCGCCATTCGATAAACAAAGACAACGTTTTCAAAATATCAAAAGGCCACATGGCTTGCTTTTAGGTCCTTGTATGGCTTGCTTTCGGGTCGTCTTTCGAGAAAACGAGGCAACATGTTCTAGAAATCAAAGAATCGTTCGAGAAATAAAAAGGCTACGGGGGTAGTTTTCAGGTCGTAGTTTGATAATTCAAGGCAACATGTTCGAGTAATCAAGGCAACAAGGCTTGTTTTCAGGCCGTCGTTCAATAAAAAATCCAAGCGTTCAGGTCGTCGTTCGAGAAACACGGACAACATGTTGTAGAAATCAAAGGCGTTCCATAAATCAAGGCAACGGTGCTGGTTTTCAGTTAGTCGGTCGAAAAACCAAGGAAACATGTTTGAGGTTTCAAGGCAACAAGGCTAGTTTTCTTGTCTTCGTTCCGTAAATCAAGGAATCGGGGATAGTTTTAAGGTTGTTGTTTAAGAAAATCAAGACAACATGTTTTAAAAGTCATGGCAACGAGGGAAGATTTTAGGACACCGTTCGTCAGATCAAGGCAACACGCCAGCTTTCAGCCGTCGTCCGAAAAAGGCCGCCAACATTTTACTTAAACCGAAGCATCGTTCGTGAAATCAAGGCAACGGGGCAAATTTTAAGTCCTTCATTCGAAAAACCAAGCCATCGGGTTCGAGATATCAAGGCAACATGGCTTGCTTTTCAGGTCTTCGTTCGAAAAATCAAGGCAATGGGCATTGCTCTCCGCTCGTCATTCGAGATACCAAGACATCATGTTCTAGAAACCAAGGCCACAAGGCTAGTTTTCAGGTCATCATTCTAAAAATCAAGGCAACAACAATAAAGGCAACAGGCCTAGTTTCAAGGTCATCGTTCAATATATCTAAGCAACAAGTTCGAATAATCAAGGCAACAAGGCTAGTTTTCACGTCGTCGTTCGAGCAAACAAGGCAACATGTTGGGGTGGGCTTCGTTCACGGTTCATTGGGCTTGCCTTGTCGGTGCTCGATGGTGGCTTCGTCGCCATGGTCCCCCTATATATACATCAAGGCAATGGGGATAGCAATCAGGCTTCCGTTTGAGATATCAAGACAACATGTCCTAGAATTCAAGGCCGCAAGGCTAGTTTTCAGGTCATCGTTCTAAAAATCAAGCCAACATGTTCAAGAAATCAAGGCAACAGACACTGGTTTCCCTGAGGATGCATATTTTTTAGTATGCGCACGACGTCGGGGGAAATCAAGGCACCGTGGCTAGTTTTCCGGTCATCGTTCAAGAAATCAAGGCAGCGAGGCTAGTTTTGAGGTCATCATGGCATGTTTTCAAGGCAACGTGTTCGAGTATTCAGGGCAACGATGCAAGTTTCCAGGTCGTCGTTAGAGATAACAAGGCAACGTGTTCCAGCAATCAAGGTAACGAGGCTAGTTTCCAGGTCGTCGTTCAAGAAATAAAGGGAACGGGGCTAGTTTTCAGGACATCGTTCGACATATCAAGGCAACGTGTTGGACAAATCAAGGCAACATGGAACTAGTTAACAAGGCAACGTGTTGGGGGAGGCATCTTTCAAGGCCATCGTTCGACAAATCTAGGTAGCAGGGCTTGTCACCAGGTCATCGTTCGAAAAATTAATGCAACAAGTTCGAGTAATCAATATATACCTCAAGGCAATGTGGATAGCTCCCCAGTTCTCCAAGAGGCTAGTCTTCAGGTCATCGTTTAAAAAATCAAGGCAACAAGCTCAAGGCAATAGGGCTAGTTTCAAGGTCGTCGTTCAAAAAATCTAGGGAACAATGCTAGTCATCAGGTCATCGTTCGAAAAAATTAAGGCACACGAATAATGTATGTTTCAATAAAAAAAATTTGCTTTTGGTCCGTAATTACCCGGGGACCGCAGCTTCGACACTTGTACACACACACTACCGAACTTTAACTTTCGAATTGGCAAAAAACCCATTCAATGAAAGTTGCTCGAAATCATCGATTTACCTGGTAAATTTTCTTTCGTGATCGAGAAAATGTGCACGGATTTCGAGGTACCGATCAAGATGTGATTTTGGGTAACTTTCATCGGGTTGGGTCGTCATTGGTCACCGGGTGGTCTTGTACTTCCGAATTAGCAAAAACCCATTGAATGAAAGCTGCTCGGAAACCTTGATTTACACGGCAAAATTTCTTTCATGATCGAGAAAATGTGCACGGATTTCGAGTTACCGAGCAAAATGCGATTTTGGCTAACTTTCACCGCGTTGTGTCATCTTTGGTCACCGGACGATCCTGTACTTCCGAATTACCGAAAACCCATTGAACGAAAGTTGCTCGAAATCATTGATTTACCTGGTAAGTTTTCCTTCGTGATCCATAAAATGTGCACGGATTTCGAGTTACCGAGCAAGATGTGATTTTGGCTAACTTTCATCGGGTTGGGTCATCTTTGGTCACCGGGTGGTCTTGTACTTCCGATTTAGCAAAAACCCATTGAATGAAAGTTGTTCGAAATCATTGATTTGCCTAGAAAAATTTCTTTTCGTGGTCGAGGAAATGTGCGTGGATTTCGAGTTGTCGAGCAAAATTTGATTTTGGCCAGGTTTCATGGGGTTGGGTCATCTGATCACCGGTTAATCTTGACCGTATCTAGTCTTGGCCGAGTCGAAAAATCCCAGACGCTATAATTCTCTATAACTCGCCAAAATGAAGTCGGTTTGGCACGAATTGGACAAGGATAAAGGACCTTACAATAATAAAACCCGGTGACCGGGCCGTAATTCACCAACAACGGTGACGCAACCTCCGATAAAAACACATAACAACCTAAGCCGATGACTTGCGCTTACTAGGGCCACCAATTATACTTTGTTTTCTCATAAGACGTCAAAAATGTCCAAAGAGCAACATATACTCATTTAATATGGGCATGCATCGTGTATAGTGACTTCGACGGTGTTTGGTTGTATTCGAACCCCAATGCATGGGTGCTTTTCTAAGGAGTTCATTTTGTTGCATTTTCTTATGCTTGTTTCGGTTTCGTAAATGAAAGAATTTCTCCGTACAAGATACAAACTGCACTATTGGATCTGTAATTTACAACTACTATCGACATACCCTCAAATGCATCAATAATAAGGGATTTAGAATGCACCTTAGCCAACTAACATATAGATCGGGGTCGTTAATGGGTCATGGCGTTCTTCGTTTGATCCTTTGGCTTGCATGTATCGTTTTGTAGGATGAGGTCTTGCTTCCTCGGCCCTTTATCAAGGCAACGTGGCTCGTTTTAAGCTCATCGTTCAAGGAATCAATGCAACACGGCCAGTTTTTCAGGTCGCCATTCGATAAACAAAGACAACGTTTTCAAAATATCAAAAGGCCACATGGCTTGCTTTTAGGTCCTCGTATGGCTTGCTTTCGGGTCGTCTTTCGAGAAAACGAGGCAACATGTTCTAGAAATCAAAGAATCGTTCGAGAAATAAAAAGGCTACGGGGGTAGTTTTCAGGTCGTAGTTTGATAATTCAAGGCAACATGTTCGAGTAATCAAGGCAACAAGGCTTGTTTTCAGGCCGTCGTTCAATAAAAAATCCAAGCGTTCAGGTCGTCGTTCGAGAAACACGGACAACATGTTGTAGAAATCAAAGGCGTTCCATAAATCAAGGCAACGGTGCTGGTTTTCAGTTAGTCGGTCGAAAAACCAAGGAAACATGTTTGAGGTTTCAAGGCAACAAGGCTAGTTTTCTTGTCTTCGTTCCGTAAATCAAGGAATCGGGGATAGTTTTAAGGTTGTTGTTTAAGAAAATCAAGACAACATGTTTTAAAAGTCATGGCAACGAGGGAAGATTTTAGGACACCGTTCGTCAGATCAAGGCAACACGCCAGCTTTCAGCCGTCGTCCGAAAAAGGCCGCCAACATTTTACTTAAACCGAAGCATCGTTCGTGAAATCAAGGCAACGGGGCAAATTTTAAGTCCTTCATTCGAAAAACCAAGCCATCGGGTTCGAGATATCAAGGCAACATGGCTTGCTTTTCAGGTCTTCGTTCGAAAAATCAAGGCAATGGGCATTGCTCTCCGCTCGTCATTCGAGATACCAAGACATCATGTTCTAGAAACCATGGCCACAAGGCTAGTTTTCAGGTCATCATTCTAAAAATCAAGGCAACAACAATAAAGGCAACAGGCCTAGTTTCAAGGTCATCGTTCAATATATCTAAGCAACAAGTTCGAATAATCAAGGCAACAAGGCTAGTTTTCACGTCGTCGTTCGAGCAAACAAGGCAACATGTTGGGGTGGGCTTCGTTCACGGTTCATTGGGCTTGCCTTGTCGGTGCTCGATGGTGGCTTCGTCGCCATGGTCCCCCTATATATACATCAAGGCAATGGGGATAGCAATCAGGCTTCCGTTTGAGATATCAAGACAACATGTCCTAGAATTCAAGGCCGCAAGGCTAGTTTTCAGGTCATCGTTCTAAAAATCAAGCCAACATGTTCAAGAAATCAAGGCAACAGACACTGGTTTCCCCGAGGATGCATATTTTTTAGTATGCGCACGACGTCGGGGGAAATCAAGGCACCGTGGCTAGTTTTCCGGTCATCGTTCAAGAAATCAAGGCAGCGAGGCTAGTTTTGAGGTCATCATGGCATGTTTTCAAGGCAACGTGTTCGAGTATTCAGGGCAACGATGCAAGTTTCCAGGTCGTCGTTAGAGATAACAAGGCAACGTGTTCCAGCAATCAAGGTAACGAGGCTAGTTTCCAGGTCGTCGTTCAAGAAATAAAGGGAACGGGGCTAGTTTTCAGGACATCGTTCGACATATCAAGGCAACGTGTTGGACAAATCAAGGCAACATGGAACTAGTTAACAAGGCAACGTGTTGGGGGAGGCATCTTTCAAGGCCATCGTTCGACAAATCTAGGCAGCAGGGCTTGTCACCAGGTCATCGTTCGAAAAATTAATGCAACAAGTTCGAGTAATCAATATATACCTCAAGGCAATGTGGATAGCTCCCCAGTTCTCCAAGAGGCTAGTCTTCAGGTCATCGTTCAAAAAATCTAGGGAACAATGCTAGTCATCAGGTCATCGTTCGACAAAATTAAGGCACACGAATAATGTATGTTTCAATAAAAAAAATTTGCTTTTGGTCCGTAATTACCCGGGGACCGCAGCTTCGACACTTGTACACACACACTACCGAACTTTAACTTTCGAATTGGCAAAAACCCATTCAATGAAAGTTGCTCGAAATCATCGATTTACCTGGTAAATTTTCTTTCGTGATCGAGAAAATGTGCACGGATTTCGAGGTACCGATCAAGATGTGATTTTGGGTAACTTTCATCGGGTTGGGTCGTCATTGGTCACCGGGTGGTCTTGTACTTCCGAATTAGCAAAAACCCATTGAATGAAAGCTGCTCGGCAACCTTGATTTACACGGCAAAATTTCTTTCATGATCGAGAAAATGTGCACGGATTTCGAGTTACCGAGCAAAATGCGATTTTGGCTAACTTTCACCGCGTTGTGTCATCTTTGGTCACCGGGCGATCCTGTACTTCCGAATTACCGAAAACCCATTGAACGAAAGTTGCTTGAAATCATTGATTTACCTGGTAAGTTTTCCTTCGTGATCCATAAAATGTGCATGGATTTCGAGTTACCGAGCAAGATGTGATTTTGGCTAACTTTCATCGGGTTGGGTCATCTTTGGTCACCGGGTGGTCTTGTACTTCCGATTTAGCAAAAACCCATTGAATGAAAGTTGTTCGAAATCATTGATTTGCCTAGAAAAATTTCTTTTCGTGGTCGAGGAAATGTGCGTGGATTTCGAGTTGTCGAGCAAAATTTGATTTTGGCCAGGTTTCATGGGGTTGGGTCATCTGATCACCGGTTAATCTTGACCGTATCTAGTCTTGGCCGAGTCGAAAAATCCCAGACGCTATAATTCTCTATAACTCGCCAAAATGAAGTCGGTTTGGCACGAATTGGACAAGGATAAAGGACCTTACAATAATAAAACCTGGTGACCGGGCCGTAATTCACCAACAACGGTGACGCAACCTCCGATAAAAACACATAACAACCTAAGCCGATGACTTGCGCTTACTAGGGCCACCAATTATACTTTGTTTTCTCATAAGACGTCAAAAATGTCCAAAGAGCAACATATACTCATTTAATATGGGCATGCATCGTGTATAGTGACTTCGACGGTGTTTGGTTGTATTCGAACCCCAATGCATGGGTGCTTTTCTAAGGAGTTCATTTTGTTGCATTTTCTTATGCTTGTTTCGGTTTCGTAAATGAAAGAATTTCTCCGTACAAGATACAAACTGCACTATTGGATCTGTAATTTACAACTACTATCGACATACCCTCAAATGCATCAATAATAAGGGATTTAGAATGCACCTTAGCCAACTAACATATAGATCGGGGTCGTTAATGGGTCATGGCGTTCTTCGTTTGATCCTTTGGCTTGCATGTATCGTTTTGTAGGATGAGGTCTTGCTTCCTCGGCCCTTTATCAAGGCAACGTGGCTCGTTTTAAGCTCATCGTTCAAGGAATCAATGCAACACGGCCAGTTTTTCAGGTCGCCATTCGATAAACAAAGACAACGTTTTCAAAATATCAAAAGGCCACATGGCTTGCTTTTAGGTCCTCGTATGGCTTGCTTTCGGGTCGTCTTTCGAGAAAACGAGGCAACATGTTCTAGAAATCAAAGAATCGTTCGAGAAATAAAAAGGCTACGGGGGTAGTTTTCAGGTCGTAGTTTGATAATTCAAGGCAACATGTTCGAGTAATCAAGGCAACAAGGCTTGTTTTCAGGCCGTCGTTCAATAAAAAATCCAAGCGTTCAGGTCGTCGTTCGAGAAACACGGACAACATGTTGTAGAAATCAAAGGCGTTCCATAAATCAAGGCAACGGTGCTGGTTTTCAGTTAGTCGGTCGAAAAACCAAGGAAACATGTTTGAGGTTTCAAGGCAACAAGGCTAGTTTTCTTGTCTTCGTTCCGTAAATCAAGGAATCGGGGATAGTTTTAAGGTTGTTGTTTAAGAAAATCAAGACAACATGTTTTAAAAGTCATGGCAACGAGGGAAGATTTTAGGACACCGTTCGTCAGATCAAGGCAACACGCCAGCTTTCAGCCGTCGTCCGAAAAAGGCCGCCAACATTTTACTTAAACCGAAGCATCGTTCGTGAAATCAAGGCAACGGGGCAAATTTTAAGTCCTTCATTCGAAAAACCAAGCCATCGGGTTCGAGATATCAAGGCAACATGGCTTGCTTTTCAGGTCTTCGTTCGAAAAATCAAGGCAATGGGCATTGCTCTCCGCTCGTCATTCGAGATACCAAGACATCATGTTCTAGAAACCAAGGCCACAAGGCTAGTTTTCAGGTCATCATTCTAAAAATCAAGGCAACAACAATAAAGGCAACAGGCCTAGTTTCAAGGTCATCGTTCAATATATCTAAGCAACAAGTTCGAATAATCAAGGCAACAAGGCTAGTTTTCACGTCGTCGTTCGAGCAAACAAGGCAACATGTTGGGGTGGGCTTCGTTCACGGTTCATTGGGCTTGCCTTGTCGGTGCTCGATGGTGGCTTCGTCGCCATGGTCCCCCTATATATACATCAAGGCAATGGGGATAGCAATCAGGCTTCCGTTTGAGATATCAAGACAACATGTCCTAGAATTCAAGGCCGCAAGGCTAGTTTTCAGGTCATCGTTCTAAAAATCAAGCCAACATGTTCAAGAAATCAAGGCAACAGACACTGGTTTCCCCGAGGATGCATATTTTTTAGTATGCGCACGACGTCGGGGGAAATCAAGGCACCGTGGCTAGTTTTCCGGTCATCGTTCAAGAAATCAAGGCAGCGAGGCTAGTTTTGAGGTCATCATGGCATGTTTTCAAGGCAACGTGTTCGAGTATTCAGGGCAACGATGCAAGTTTCCAGGTCGTCGTTAGAGATAACAAGGCAACGTGTTCCAGCAATCAAGGTAACGAGGCTAGTTTCCAGGTCGTCGTTCAAGAAATAAAGGGAACGGGGCTAGTTTTCAGGACATCGTTCGACATATCAAGGCAACGTGTTGGACAAATCAAGGCAACATGGAACTAGTTAACAAGGCAACGTGTTGGGGGAGGCATCTTTCAAGGCCATCGTTCGACAAATCTAGGCAGCAGGGCTTGTCACCAGGTCATCGTTCGAAAAATTAATGCAACAAGTTCGAGTAATCAATATATACCTCAAGGCAATGTGGATAGCTCCCCAGTTCTCCAAGAGGCTAGTCTTCAGGTCATCGTTCAAAAAATCTAGGGAACAATGCTAGTCATCAGGTCATCGTTCGACAAAATTAAGGCACACGAATAATGTATGTTTCAATAAAAAAAATTTGCTTTTGGTCCGTAATTACCCGGGGACCGCAGCTTCGACACTTGTACACACACACTACCGAACTTTAACTTTCGAATTGGCAAAAACCCATTCAATGAAAGTTGCTCGAAATCATCGATTTACCTGGTAAATTTTCTTTCGTGATCGAGAAAATGTGCACGGATTTCGAGGTACCGATCAAGATGTGATTTTGGGTAACTTTCATCGGGTTGGGTCGTCATTGGTCACCGGGTGGTCTTGTACTTCCGAATTAGCAAAAACCCATTGAATGAAAGCTGCTCGGCAACCTTGATTTACACGGCAAAATTTCTTTCATGATCGAGAAAATGTGCACGGATTTCGAGTTACCGAGCAAAATGCGATTTTGGCTAACTTTCACCGCGTTGTGTCATCTTTGGTCACCGGGCGATCCTGTACTTCCGAATTACCGAAAACCCATTGAACGAAAGTTGCTTGAAATCATTGATTTACCTGGTAAGTTTTCCTTCGTGATCCATAAAATGTGCATGGATTTCGAGTTACCGAGCAAGATGTGATTTTGGCTAACTTTCATCGGGTTGGGTCATCTTTGGTCACCGGGTGGTCTTGTACTTCCGATTTAGCAAAAACCCATTGAATGAAAGTTGTTCGAAATCATTGATTTGCCTAGAAAAATTTCTTTTCGTGGTCGAGGAAATGTGCGTGGATTTCGAGTTGTCGAGCAAAATTTGATTTTGGCCAGGTTTCATGGGGTTGGGTCATCTGATCACCGGTTAATCTTGACCGTATCTAGTCTTGGCCGAGTCGAAAAATCCCAGACGCTATAATTCTCTATAACTCGCCAAAATGAAGTCGGTTTGGCACGAATTGGACAAGGATAAAGGACCTTACAATAATAAAACCTGGTGACCGGGCCGTAATTCACCAACAACGGTGACGCAACCTCCGATAAAAACACATAACAACCTAAGCCGATGACTTGCGCTTACTAGGGCCACCAATTATACTTTGTTTTCTCATAAGACGTCAAAAATGTCCAAAGAGCAACATATACTCATTTAATATGGGCATGCATCGTGTATAGTGACTTCGACGGTGTTTGGTTGTATTCGAACCCCAATGCATGGGTGCTTTTCTAAGGAGTTCATTTTGTTGCATTTTCTTATGCTTGTTTCGGTTTCGTAAATGAAAGAATTTCTCCGTACAAGATACAAACTGCACTATTGGATCTGTAATTTACAACTACTATCGACATACCCTCAAATGCATCAATAATAAGGGATTTAGAATGCACCTTAGCCAACTAACATATAGATCGGGGTCGTTAATGGGTCATGGCGTTCTTCGTTTGATCCTTTGGCTTGCATGTATCGTTTTGTAGGATGAGGTCTTGCTTCCTCGGCCCTTTATCAAGGCAACGTGGCTCGTTTTAAGCTCATCGTTCAAGGAATCAATGCAACACGGCCAGTTTTTCAGGTCGCCATTCGATAAACAAAGACAACGTTTTCAAAATATCAAAAGGCCACATGGCTTGCTTTTAGGTCCTCGTATGGCTTGCTTTCGGGTCGTCTTTCGAGAAAACGAGGCAACATGTTCTAGAAATCAAAGAATCGTTCGAGAAATAAAAAGGCTACGGGGGTAGTTTTCAGGTCGTAGTTTGATAATTCAAGGCAACATGTTCGAGTAATCAAGGCAACAAGGCTTGTTTTCAGGCCGTCGTTCAATAAAAAATCCAAGCGTTCAGGTCGTCGTTCGAGAAACACGGACAACATGTTGTAGAAATCAAAGGCGTTCCATAAATCAAGGCAACGGTGCTGGTTTTCAGTTAGTCGGTCGAAAAACCAAGGAAACATGTTTGAGGTTTCAAGGCAACAAGGCTAGTTTTCTTGTCTTCGTTCCGTAAATCAAGGAATCGGGGATAGTTTTAAGGTTGTTGTTTAAGAAAATCAAGACAACATGTTTTAAAAGTCATGGCAACGAGGGAAGATTTTAGGACACCGTTCGTCAGATCAAGGCAACACGCCAGCTTTCAGCCGTCGTCCGAAAAAGGCCGCCAACATTTTACTTAAACCGAAGCATCGTTCGTGAAATCAAGGCAACGGGGCAAATTTTAAGTCCTTCATTCGAAAAACCAAGCCATCGGGTTCGAGATATCAAGGCAACATGGCTTGCTTTTCAGGTCTTCGTTCGAAAAATCAAGGCAATGGGCATTGCTCTCCGCTCGTCATTCGAGATACCAAGACATCATGTTCTAGAAACCAAGGCCACAAGGCTAGTTTTCAGGTCATCATTCTAAAAATCAAGGCAACAACAATAAAGGCAACAGGCCTAGTTTCAAGGTCATCGTTCAATATATCTAAGCAACAAGTTCGAATAATCAAGGCAACAAGGCTAGTTTTCACGTCGTCGTTCGAGCAAACAAGGCAACATGTTGGGGTGGGCTTCGTTCACGGTTCATTGGGCTTGCCTTGTCGGTGCTCGATGGTGGCTTCGTCGCCATGGTCCCCCTATATATACATCAAGGCAATGGGGATAGCAATCAGGCTTCCGTTTGAGATATCAAGACAACATGTCCTAGAATTCAAGGCCGCAAGGCTAGTTTTCAGGTCATCGTTCTAAAAATCAAGCCAACATGTTCAAGAAATCAAGGCAACAGACACTGGTTTCCCCGAGGATGCATATTTTTTAGTATGCGCACGACGTCGGGGGAAATCAAGGCACCGTGGCTAGTTTTCCGGTCATCGTTCAAGAAATCAAGGCAGCGAGGCTAGTTTTGAGGTCATCATGGCATGTTTTCAAGGCAACGTGTTCGAGTATTCAGGGCAACGATGCAAGTTTCCAGGTCGTCGTTAGAGATAACAAGGCAACGTGTTCCAGCAATCAAGGTAACGAGGCTAGTTTCCAGGTCGTCGTTCAAGAAATAAAGGGAACGGGGCTAGTTTTCAGGACATCGTTCGACATATCAAGGCAACGTGTTGGACAAATCAAGGCAACATGGAACTAGTTAACAAGGCAACGTGTTGGGGGAGGCATCTTTCAAGGCCATCGTTCGACAAATCTAGGCAGCAGGGCTTGTCACCAGGTCATCGTTCGAAAAATTAATGCAACAAGTTCGAGTAATCAATATATACCTCAAGGCAATGTGGATAGCTCCCCAGTTCTCCAAGAGGCTAGTCTTTAGGTCATCGTTTAAAAAATCAAGGCAACAAGCTCAAGGCAATAGGGCTAGTTTCAAGGTCGTCGTTCAAAAAATCTAGGGAACAATGCTAGTCATCAGGTCATCGTTCGACAAAATTAAGGCACACGAATAATGTATGTTTCAATAAAAAAAATTTGCTTTTGGTCCGTAATTACCCGGGGACCGCAGCTTCGACACTTGTACACACACACTACCGAACTTTAACTTTCGAATTGGCAAAAACCCATTCAATGAAAGTTGCTCGAAATCATCGATTTACCTGGTAAATTTTCTTTCGTGATCGAGATAATGTGCACGGATTTCGAGGTACCGATCAAGATGTGATTTTGGGTAACTTTCATCGGGTTGGGTCGTCATTGGTCATCGGGTGGTCTTGTACTTCCGAATTAGCAAAAACCCATTGAATGAAAGCTGCTCGGAAACCTTGATTTACATGGCAAAATTTCTTTCATGATCGAGAAAATGTGCACGGATTTCGAGTTACCGAGCAAAATGCGATTTTGGCTAACTTTCACCGCGTTGTGTCATCTTTGGTCACCGGGCGATCCTGTACTTCCGAATTACCGAAAACCCATTGAACGAAAGTTGCTTGAAATCATTGATTTACCTAGTAAGTTTTCCTTCGTGATCCATAAAATGTGCACGGATTTCGAGTTACCGAGCAAGATGTGATTTTGGCTAACTTTCATCGGGTTGGGTCATCTTTGGTCACCGGGTGGTCTTGTACTTCCGATTTAGCAAAAACCCATTGAATGAAAGTTGTTCGAAATCATTGATTTGCCTAGAAAAATTTCTTTTCGTGGTCGAGGAAATGTGCGTGGATTTCGAGTTGTCGAGCAAAATTTGATTTTGGCCAGGTTTCATGGGGTTGGGTCATCTGATCACCGGTTAATCTTGACCGTATCTAGTCTTGGCCGAGTCGAAAAATCCCGGACGCTATAATTCTCTATAACTCGCCAAAATGAAGTCGGTTTGGCACGAATTGGACAAGGATAAAGGACCTTACAATAATAAAACCCGGTGACCGGGCCGTAATTCACCAACAACGGTGACGCAACCTCCGATAAAAACACATAACAACCTAAGCCGATGACTTGCGCTTACTAGGGCCACCAATTATACTTTGTTTTCTCATAAGACGTCAAAAATGTCCAAAGAGCAACATATACTCATTTAATATGGGCATGCATCGTGTATAGTGACTTCGACGGTGTTTGGTTGTATTCGAACCCCAATGCATGGGTGCTTTTCTAAGGAGTTCATTTTGTTGCATTTTCTTATGCTTGTTTCGGTTTCGTAAATGAAAGAATTTCTCCGTACAAGATACAAACTGCACTATTGGATCTGTAATTTACAACTACTATCGACATACCCTCAAATGCATCAATAATAAGGGATTTAGAATGCACCTTAGCCAACTAACATATAGATCGGGGTCGTTAATGGGTCATGGCGTTCTTCGTTTGATCCTTTGGCTTGCATGTATCGTTTTGTAGGATGAGGTCTTGCTTCCTCGGCCCTTTATCAAGGCAACGTGGCTCGTTTTAAGCTCATCGTTCAAGGAATCAATGCAACACGGCCAGTTTTTCAGGTCGCCATTCGATAAACAAAGACAACGTTTTCAAAATATCAAAAGGCCACATGGCTTGCTTTTAGGTCCTCGTATGGCTTGCTTTCGGGTCGTCTTTCGAGAAAACGAGGCAACATGTTCTAGAAATCAAAGAATCGTTCGAGAAATAAAAAGGCTACGGGGGTAGTTTTCAGGTCGTAGTTTGATAATTCAAGGCAACATGTTCGAGTAATCAAGGCAACAAGGCTTGTTTTCAGGCCGTCGTTCAATAAAAAATCCAAGCGTTCAGGTCGTCGTTCGAGAAACACGGACAACATGTTGTAGAAATCAAAGGCGTTCCATAAATCAAGGCAACGGTGCTGGTTTTCAGTTAGTCGGTCGAAAAACCAAGGAAACATGTTTGAGGTTTCAAGGCAACAAGGCTAGTTTTCTTGTCTTCGTTCCGTAAATCAAGGAATCGGGGATAGTTTTAAGGTTGTTGTTTAAGAAAATCAAGACAACATGTTTTAAAAGTCATGGCAACGAGGGAAGATTTTAGGACACCGTTCGTCAGATCAAGGCAACACGCCAGCTTTCAGCCGTCGTCCGAAAAAGGCCGCCAACATTTTACTTAAACCGAAGCATCGTTCGTGAAATCAAGGCAACGGGGCAAATTTTAAGTCCTTCATTCGAAAAACCAAGCCATCGGGTTCGAGATATCAAGGCAACATGGCTTGCTTTTCAGGTCTTCGTTCGAAAAATCAAGGCAATGGGCATTGCTCTCCGCTCGTCATTCGAGATACCAAGACATCATGTTCTAGAAACCAAGGCCACAAGGCTAGTTTTCAGGTCATCATTCTAAAAATCAAGGCAACAACAATAAAGGCAACAGGCCTAGTTTCAAGGTCATCGTTCAATATATCTAAGCAACAAGTTCGAATAATCAAGGCAACAAGGCTAGTTTTCACGTCGTCGTTCGAGCAAACAAGGCAACATGTTGGGGTGGGCTTCGTTCACGGTTCATTGGGCTTGCCTTGTCGGTGCTCGATGGTGGCTTCGTCGCCATGGTCCCCCTATATATACATCAAGGCAATGGGGATAGCAATCAGGCTTCCGTTTGAGATATCAAGACAACATGTCCTAGAATTCAAGGCCGCAAGGCTAGTTTTCAGGTCATCGTTCTAAAAATCAAGCCAACATGTTCAAGAAATCAAGGCAACAGACACTGGTTTCCCCGAGGATGCATATTTTTTAGTATGCGCACGACGTCGGGGGAAATCAAGGCACCGTGGCTAGTTTTCCGGTCATCGTTCAAGAAATCAAGGCAGCGAGGCTAGTTTTGAGGTCATCATGGCATGTTTTCAAGGCAACGTGTTCGAGTATTCAGGGCAACGATGCAAGTTTCCAGGTCGTCGTTAGAGATAACAAGGCAACGTGTTCCAGCAATCAAGGTAACGAGGCTAGTTTCCAGGTCGTCGTTCAAGAAATAAAGGGAACGGGGCTAGTTTTCAGGACATCGTTCGACATATCAAGGCAACGTGTTGGACAAATCAAGGCAACATGGAACTAGTTAACAAGGCAACGTGTTGGGGGAGGCATCTTTCAAGGCCATCGTTCGACAAATCTAGGCAGCAGGGCTTGTCACCAGGTCATCGTTCGAAAAATTAATGCAACAAGTTCGAGTAATCAATATATACCTCAAGGCAATGTGGATAGCTCCCCAGTTCTCCAAGAGGCTAGTCTTTAGGTCATCGTTTAAAAAATCAAGGCAACAAGCTCAAGGCAATAGGGCTAGTTTCAAGGTCGTCGTTCAAAAAATCTAGGGAACAATGCTAGTCATCAGGTCATCGTTCGACAAAATTAAGGCACACGAATAATGTATGTTTCAATAAAAAAAATTTGCTTTTGGTCCGTAATTACCCGGGGACCGCAGCTTCGACACTTGTACACACACACTACCGAACTTTAACTTTCGAATTGGCAAAAACCCATTCAATGAAAGTTGCTCGAAATCATCGATTTACCTGGTAAATTTTCTTTCGTGATCGAGATAATGTGCACGGATTTCGAGGTACCGATCAAGATGTGATTTTGGGTAACTTTCATCGGGTTGGGTCGTCATTGGTCATCGGGTGGTCTTGTACTTCCGAATTAGCAAAAACCCATTGAATGAAAGCTGCTCGGAAACCTTGATTTACATGGCAAAATTTCTTTCATGATCGAGAAAATGTGCACGGATTTCGAGTTACCGAGCAAAATGCGATTTTGGCTAACTTTCACCGCGTTGTGTCATCTTTGGTCACCGGGCGATCCTGTACTTCCGAATTACCGAAAACCCATTGAACGAAAGTTGCTTGAAATCATTGATTTACCTAGTAAGTTTTCCTTCGTGATCCATAAAATGTGCACGGATTTCGAGTTACCGAGCAAGATGTGATTTTGGCTAACTTTCATCGGGTTGGGTCATCTTTGGTCACCGGGTGGTCTTGTACTTCCGATTTAGCAAAAACCCATTGAATGAAAGTTGTTCGAAATCATTGATTTGCCTAGAAAAATTTCTTTTCGTGGTCGAGGAAATGTGCGTGGATTTCGAGTTGTCGAGCAAAATTTGATTTTGGCCAGGTTTCATGGGGTTGGGTCATCTGATCACCGGTTAATCTTGACCGTATCTAGTCTTGGCCGAGTCGAAAAATCCCGGACGCTATAATTCTCTATAACTCGCCAAAATGAAGTCGGTTTGGCACGAATTGGACAAGGATAAAGGACCTTACAATAATAAAACCCGGTGACCGGGCCGTAATTCACCAACAACGGTGACGCAACCTCCGATAAAAACACATAACAACCTAAGCCGATGACTTGCGCTTACTAGGGCCACCAATTATACTTTGTTTTCTCATAAGACGTCAAAAATGTCCAAAGAGCAACATATACTCATTTAATATGGGCATGCATCGTGTATAGTGACTTCGACGGTGTTTGGTTGTATTCGAACCCCAATGCATGGGTGCTTTTCTAAGGAGTTCATTTTGTTGCATTTTCTTATGCTTGTTTCGGTTTCGTAAATGAAAGAATTTCTCCGTACAAGATACAAACTGCACTATTGGATCTGTAATTTACAACTACTATCGACATACCCTCAAATGCATCAATAATAAGGGATTTAGAATGCACCTTAGCCAACTAACATATAGATCGGGGTCGTTAATGGGTCATGGCGTTCTTCGTTTGATCCTTTGGCTTGCATGTATCGTTTTGTAGGATGAGGTCTTGCTTCCTCGGCCCTTTATCAAGGCAACGTGGCTCGTTTTAAGCTCATCGTTCAAGGAATCAATGCAACACGGCCAGTTTTTCAGGTCGCCATTCGATAAACAAAGACAACGTTTTCAAAATATCAAAAGGCCACATGGCTTGCTTTTAGGTCCTCGTATGGCTTGCTTTCGGGTCGTCTTTCGAGAAAACGAGGCAACATGTTCTAGAAATCAAAGAATCGTTCGAGAAATAAAAAGGCTACGGGGGTAGTTTTCAGGTCGTAGTTTGATAATTCAAGGCAACATGTTCGAGTAATCAAGGCAACAAGGCTTGTTTTCAGGCCGTCGTTCAATAAAAAATCCAAGCGTTCAGGTCGTCGTTCGAGAAACACGGACAACATGTTGTAGAAATCAAAGGCGTTCCATAAATCAAGGCAACGGTGCTGGTTTTCAGTTAGTCGGTCGAAAAACCAAGGAAACATGTTTGAGGTTTCAAGGCAACAAGGCTAGTTTTCTTGTCTTCGTTCCGTAAATCAAGGAATCGGGGATAGTTTTAAGGTTGTTGTTTAAGAAAATCAAGACAACATGTTTTAAAAGTCATGGCAACGAGGGAAGATTTTAGGACACCGTTCGTCAGATCAAGGCAACACGCCAGCTTTCAGCCGTCGTCCGAAAAAGGCCGCCAACATTTTACTTAAACCGAAGCATCGTTCGTGAAATCAAGGCAACGGGGCAAATTTTAAGTCCTTCATTCGAAAAACCAAGCCATCGGGTTCGAGATATCAAGGCAACATGGCTTGCTTTTCAGGTCTTCGTTCGAAAAATCAAGGCAATGGGCATTGCTCTCCGCTCGTCATTCGAGATACCAAGACATCATGTTCTAGAAACCAAGGCCACAAGGCTAGTTTTCAGGTCATCATTCTAAAAATCAAGGCAACAACAATAAAGGCAACAGGCCTAGTTTCAAGGTCATCGTTCAATATATCTAAGCAACAAGTTCGAATAATCAAGGCAACAAGGCTAGTTTTCACGTCGTCGTTCGAGCAAACAAGGCAACATGTTGGGGTGGGCTTCGTTCACGGTTCATTGGGCTTGCCTTGTCGGTGCTCGATGGTGGCTTCGTCGCCATGGTCCCCCTATATATACATCAAGGCAATGGGGATAGCAATCAGGCTTCCGTTTGAGATATCAAGACAACATGTCCTAGAATTCAAGGCCGCAAGGCTAGTTTTCAGGTCATCGTTCTAAAAATCAAGCCAACATGTTCAAGAAATCAAGGCAACAGACACTGGTTTCCCCGAGGATGCATATTTTTTAGTATGCGCACGACGTCGGGGGAAATCAAGGCACCGTGGCTAGTTTTCCGGTCATCGTTCAAGAAATCAAGGCAGCGAGGCTAGTTTTGAGGTCATCATGGCATGTTTTCAAGGCAACGTGTTCGAGTATTCAGGGCAACGATGCAAGTTTCCAGGTCGTCGTTAGAGATAACAAGGCAACGTGTTCCAACAATCAAGGTAACGAGGCTAGTTTCCAGGTCGTCGTTCAAGAAATAAAGGGAACGGGGCTAGTTTTCAGGACATCGTTCGACATATCAAGGCAACGTGTTGGACAAATCAAGGCAACATGGAACTAGTTAACAAGGCAACGTGTTGGGGGAGGCATCTTTCAAGGCCATCGTTCGACAAATCTAGGCAGCAGGGCTTGTCACCAGGTCATCGTTCGAAAAATTAATGCAACAAGTTCGAGTAATCAATATATACCTCAAGGCAATGTGGATAGCTCCCCAGTTCTCCAAGAGGCTAGTCTTCAGGTCATCGTTTAAAAAATCAAGGCAACAAGCTCAAGGCAATAGGGCTAGTTTCAAGGTCGTCGTTCAAAAAATCTAGGGAACAATGCTAGTCATCAGGTCATCGTTCGACAAAATTAAGGCACACGAATAATGTATGTTTCAATAAAAAAAATTTGCTTTTGGTCCGTAATTACCCGGGGACCGCAGCTTCGACACTTGTACACACACACTACCGAACTTTAACTTTCGAATTGGCAAAAACCCATTCAATGAAAGTTGCTCGAAATCATCGATTTACCTGGTAAATTTTCTTTCGTGATCGAGAAAATGTGCACGGATTTCGAGGTACCGATCAAGATGTGATTTTGGGTAACTTTCATCGGGTTGGGTCGTCATTGGTCACCGGGTGGTCTTGTACTTCCGAATTAGCAAAAACCCATTGAATGAAAGCTGCTCGGAAACCTTGATTTACACGGAAAAATTTCTTTCATGATCGAGAAAATGTGCACGGATTTCGAGTTACCGAGCAAAATGCGATTTTGGCTAACTTTCACCGCGTTGTGTCATCTTTGGTCACCGGGCGATCCTGTACTTCCGAATTACCGAAAACCCATTGAACGAAAGTTGCTTGAAATCATTGATTTACCTGGTAAGTTTTCCTTCGTGATCCATAAAATGTGCACGGATTTCGAGTTACCGAGCAAGATGTGATTTTGGCTAACTTTCATCGGGTTGGGTCATCTTTGGTCACCGGGTGGTCTTGTACTTCCGATTTAGCAAAAACCCATTGAATGAAAGTTGTTCGAAATCATTGATTTGCCTAGAAAAATTTCTTTTCGTGGTCGAGGAAATGTGCGTGGATTTCGAGTTGTCGAGCAAAATTTGATTTTGGCCAGGTTTCATGGGGTTGGGTCATCTGATCACCGGTTAATCTTGACCGTATCTAGTCTTGGCCGAGTCGAAAAATCCCGGACGCTATAATTCTCTATAACTCGCCAAAATGAAGTCGGTTTGGCACGAATTGGACAAGGATAAAGGACCTTACAATAATAAAACCCGGTGACCGGGCCGTAATTCACCAACAACGGTGACGCAACCTCCGATAAAAACACATAACAACCTAAGCCGATGACTTGCGCTTACTAGGGCCACCAATTATACTTTGTTTTCTCATAAGACGTCAAAAATGTCCAAAGAGCAACATATACTCATTTAATATGGGCATGCATCGTGTATAGTGACTTCGACGGTGTTTGGTTGTATTCGAACCCCAATGCATGGGTGCTTTTCTAAGGAGTTCATTTTGTTGCATTTTCTTATGCTTGTTTCGGTTTCGTAAATGAAAGAATTTCTCCGTACAAGATACAAACTGCACTATTGGATCTGTAATTTACAACTACTATCGACATACCCTCAAATGCATCAATAATAAGGGATTTAGAATGCACCTTAGCCAACTAACATATAGATCGGGGTCGTTAATGGGTCATGGCGTTCTTCGTTTGATCCTTTGGCTTGCATGTATCGTTTTGTAGGATGAGGTCTTGCTTCCTCGGCCCTTTATCAAGGCAACGTGGCTCGTTTTAAGCTCATCGTTCAAGGAATCAATGCAACACGGCCAGTTTTTCAGGTCGCCATTCGATAAACAAAGACAACGTTTTCAAAATATCAAAAGGCCACATGGCTTGCTTTTAGGTCCTCGTATGGCTTGCTTTCGGGTCGTCTTTCGAGAAAACGAGGCAACATGTTCTAGAAATCAAAGAATCGTTCGAGAAATAAAAAGGCTACGGGGGTAGTTTTCAGGTCGTAGTTTGATAATTCAAGGCAACATGTTCGAGTAATCAAGGCAACAAGGCTTGTTTTCAGGCCGTCGTTCAATAAAAAATCCAAGCGTTCAGGTCGTCGTTCGAGAAACACGGACAACATGTTGTAGAAATCAAAGGCGTTCCATAAATCAAGGCAACGGTGCTGGTTTTCAGTTAGTCGGTCGAAAAACCAAGGAAACATGTTTGAGGTTTCAAGGCAACAAGGCTAGTTTTCTTGTCTTCGTTCCGTAAATCAAGGAATCGGGGATAGTTTTAAGGTTGTTGTTTAAGAAAATCAAGACAACATGTTTTAAAAGTCATGGCAACGAGGGAAGATTTTAGGACACCGTTCGTCAGATCAAGGCAACACGCCAGCTTTCAGCCGTCGTCCGAAAAAGGCCGCCAACATTTTACTTAAACCGAAGCATCGTTCGTGAAATCAAGGCAACGGGGCAAATTTTAAGTCCTTCATTCGAAAAACCAAGCCATCGGGTTCGAGATATCAAGGCAACATGGCTTGCTTTTCAGGTCTTCGTTCGAAAAATCAAGGCAATGGGCATTGCTCTCCGCTCGTCATTCGAGATACCAAGACATCATGTTCTAGAAACCAAGGCCACAAGGCTAGTTTTCAGGTCATCATTCTAAAAATCAAGGCAACAACAATAAAGGCAACAGGCCTAGTTTCAAGGTCATCGTTCAATATATCTAAGCAACAAGTTCGAATAATCAAGGCAACAAGGCTAGTTTTCACGTCGTCGTTCGAGCAAACAAGGCAACATGTTGGGGTGGGCTTCGTTCACGGTTCATTGGGCTTGCCTTGTCGGTGCTCGATGGTGGCTTCGTCGCCATGGTCCCCCTATATATACATCAAGGCAATGGGGATAGCAATCAGGCTTCCGTTTGAGATATCAAGACAACATGTCCTAGAATTCAAGGCCGCAAGGCTAGTTTTCAGGTCATCGTTCTAAAAATCAAGCCAACATGTTCAAGAAATCAAGGCAACAGACACTGGTTTCCCCGAGGATGCATATTTTTTAGTATGCGCACGACGTCGGGGGAAATCAAGGCACCGTGGCTAGTTTTCCGGTCATCGTTCAAGAAATCAAGGCAGCGAGGCTAGTTTTGAGGTCATCATGGCATGTTTTCAAGGCAACGTGTTCGAGTATTCAGGGCAACGATGCAAGTTTCCAGGTCGTCGTTAGAGATAACAAGGCAACGTGTTCCACCAATCAAGGTAACGAGGCTAGTTTCCAGGTCGTCGTTCAAGAAATAAAGGGAACGGGGCTAGTTTTCAGGACATCGTTCGACATATCAAGGCAACGTGTTGGACAAATCAAGGCAACATGGAACTAGTTAACAAGGCAACGTGTTGGGGGAGGCATCTTTCAAGGCCATCGTTCGACAAATCTAGGCAGCAGGGCTTGTCACCAGGTCATCGTTCGAAAAATTAATGCAACAAGTTCGAGTAATCAATATATACCTCAAGGCAATGTGGATAGCTCCCCAGTTCTCCAAGAGGCTAGTCTTCAGGTCATCGTTTAAAAAATCAAGGCAACAAGCTCAAGGCAATAGGGCTAGTTTCAAGGTCGTCGTTCAAAAAATCTAGGGAACAATGCTAGTCATCAGGTCATCGTTCGACAAAATTAAGGCACACGAATAATGTATGTTTCAATAAAAAAAATTTGCTTTTGGTCCGTAATTACCCGGGGACCGCAGCTTCGACACTTGTACACACACACTACCGAACTTTAACTTTCGAATTGGCAAAAACCCATTCAATGAAAGTTGCTCGAAATCATCGATTTACCTGGTAAATTTTCTTTCGTGATCGAGAAAATGTGCACGGATTTCGAGGTACCGATCAAGATGTGATTTTGGGTAACTTTCATCGGGTTGGGTCGTCATTGGTCACCGGGTGGTCTTGTACTTCCGAATTAGCAAAAACCCATTGAATGAAAGCTGCTCGGAAACCTTGATTTACACGGAAAAATTTCTTTCATGATCGAGAAAATGTGCACGGATTTCGAGTTACCGAGCAAAATGCGATTTTGGCTAACTTTCACCGCGTTGTGTCATCTTTGGTCACCGGGCGATCCTGTACTTCCGAATTACCGAAAACCCATTGAACGAAAGTTGCTTGAAATCATTGATTTACCTGGTAAGTTTTCCTTCGTGATCCATAAAATGTGCACGGATTTCGAGTTACCGAGCAAGATGTGATTTTGGCTAACTTTTATCGGGTTGGGTCATCTTTGGTCACCGGGTGGTCTTGTACTTCCGATTTAGCAAAAACCCATTGAATGAAAGTTGTTCGAAATCATTGATTTGCCTAGAAAAATTTCTTTTCGTGGTCGAGGAAATGTGCGTGGATTTCGAGTTGTCGAGCAAAATTTGATTTTGGCCAGGTTTCATGGGGTTGGGTCATCTGATCACCGGTTAATCTTGACCGTATCTAGTCTTGGCCGAGTCGAAAAATCCCAGACGCTATAATTCTCTATAACTCGCCAAAATGAAGTCGGTTTGGCACAAATTGGACAAGGATAAAGGACCTTACAATAATAAAACCCGGTGACCGGGCCGTAATTCACCAACAACGGTGACGCAACCTCCGATAAAAACACATAACAACCTAAGCCGATGACTTGCGCTTACTAGGGCCACCAATTATACTTTGTTTTCTCATAAGACGTCAAAAATGTCCAAAGAGCAACATATACTCATTTAATATGGGCATGCATCGTGTATAGTGACTTCGACGGTGTTTGGTTGTATTCGAACCCCAATGCATGGGTGCTTTTCTAAGGAGTTCATTTTGTTGCATTTTCTTATGCTTGTTTCGGTTTCGTAAATGAAAGAATTTCTCCGTACAAGATACAAACTGCACTATTGGATCTGTAATTTACAACTACTATCGACATACCCTCAAATGCATCAATAATAAGGGATTTAGAATGCACCTTAGCCAACTAACATATAGATCGGGGTCGTTAATGGGTCATGGCGTTCTTCGTTTGATCCTTTGGCTTGCATGTATCGTTTTGTAGGATGAGGTCTTGCTTCCTCGGCCCTTTATCAAGGCAACGTGGCTCGTTTTAAGCTCATCGTTCAAGGAATCAATGCAACACGGCCAGTTTTTCAGGTCGCCATTCGATAAACAAAGACAACGTTTTCAAAATATCAAAAGGCCACATGGCTTGCTTTTAGGTCCTTGTATGGCTTGCTTTCGGGTCGTCTTTCGAGAAAACGAGGCAACATGTTCTAGAAATCAAAGAATCGTTCGAGAAATAAAAAGGCTACGGGGGTAGTTTTCAGGTCGTAGTTTGATAATTCAAGGCAACATGTTCGAGTAATCAAGGCAACAAGGCTTGTTTTCAGGCCGTCGTTCAATAAAAAATCCAAGCGTTCAGGTCGTCGTTCGAGAAACACGGACAACATGTTGTAGAAATCAAAGGCGTTCCATAAATCAAGGCAACGGTGCTGGTTTTCAGTTAGTCGGTCGAAAAACCAAGGAAACATGTTTGAGGTTTCAAGGCAACAAGGCTAGTTTTCTTGTCTTCGTTCCGTAAATCAAGGAATCGGGGATAGTTTTAAGGTTGTTGTTTAAGAAAATCAAGACAACATGTTTTAAAAGTCATGGCAACGAGGGAAGATTTTAGGACACCGTTCGTCAGATCAAGGCAACACGCCAGCTTTCAGCCGTCGTCCGAAAAAGGCCGCCAACATTTTACTTAAACCGAAGCATCGTTCGTGAAATCAAGGCAACGGGGCAAATTTTAAGTCCTTCATTCGAAAAACCAAGCCATCGGGTTCGAGATATCAAGGCAACATGGCTTGCTTTTCAGGTCTTCGTTCGAAAAATCAAGGCAATGGGCATTGCTCTCCGCTCGTCATTCGAGATACCAAGACATCATGTTCTAGAAACCAAGGCCACAAGGCTAGTTTTCAGGTCATCATTCTAAAAATCAAGGCAACAACAATAAAGGCAACAGGCCTAGTTTCAAGGTCATCGTTCAATATATCTAAGCAACAAGTTCGAATAATCAAGGCAACAAGGCTAGTTTTCACGTCGTCGTTCGAGCAAACAAGGCAACATGTTGGGGTGGGCTTCGTTCACGGTTCATTGGGCTTGCCTTGTCGGTGCTCGATGGTGGCTTCGTCGCCATGGTCCCCCTATATATACATCAAGGCAATGGGGATAGCAATCAGGCTTCCGTTTGAGATATCAAGACAACATGTCCTAGAATTCAAGGCCGCAAGGCTAGTTTTCAGGTCATCGTTCTAAAAATCAAGCCAACATGTTCAAGAAATCAAGGCAACAGACACTGGTTTCCCCGAGGATGCATATTTTTTAGTATGCGCACGACGTCGGGGGAAATCAAGGCACCGTGGCTAGTTTTCCGGTCATCGTTCAAGAAATCAAGGCAGCGAGGCTAGTTTTGAGGTCATCATGGCATGTTTTCAAGGCAACGTGTTCGAGTATTCAGGGCAACGATGCAAGTTTCCAGGTCGTCGTTAGAGATAACAAGGCAACGTGTTCCAACAATCAAGGTAACGAGGCTAGTTTCCAGGTCGTCGTTCAAGAAATAAAGGGAACGGGGCTAGTTTTCAGGACATCGTTCGACATATCAAGGCAACGTGTTGGACAAATCAAGGCAACATGGAACTAGTTAACAAGGCAACGTGTTGGGGGAGGCATCTTTCAAGGCCATCGTTCGACAAATCTAGGCAGCAGGGCTTGTCACCAGGTCATCGTTCGAAAAATTAATGCAACAAGTTCGAGTAATCAATATATACCTCAAGGCAATGTGGATAGCTCCCCAGTTCTCCAAGAGGCTAGTCTTCAGGTCATCGTTTAAAAAATCAAGGCAACAAGCTCAAGGCAATAGGGCTAGTTTCAAGGTCGTCGTTCAAAAAATCTAGGGAACAATGCTAGTCATCAGGTCATCGTTCGACAAAATTAAGGCACACGAATAATGTATGTTTCAATAAAAAAAATTTGCTTTTGGTCCGTAATTACCCGGGGACCGCAGCTTCGACACTTGTACACACACACTACCGAACTTTAACTTTCGAATTGGCAAAAACCCATTCAATGAAAGTTGCTCGAAATCATCGATTTACCTGGTAAATTTTCTTTCGTGATCGAGAAAATGTGCACGGATTTCGAGGTACCGATCAAGATGTGATTTTGGGTAACTTTCATCGGGTTGGGTCGTCATTGGTCACCGGGTGGTCTTGTACTTCCGAATTAGCAAAAACCCATTGAATGAAAGCTGCTCGGAAACCTTGATTTACACGGCAAAATTTCTTTCATGATCGAGAAAATGTGCACGGATTTCGAGTTACCGAGCAAAATGCGATTTTGGCTAACTTTCACCGCGTTGTGTCATCTTTGGTCACCGGGCGATCCTGTACTTCCGAATTACCGAAAACCCATTGAACGAAAGTTGCTTGAAATCATTGATTTACCTGGTAAGTTTTCCTTCGTGATCCATAAAATGTGCACGGATTTCGAGTTACCGAGCAAGATGTGATTTTGGCTAACTTTCATCGGGTTGGGTCATCTTTGGTCACCGGGTGGTCTTGTACTTCCGATTTAGCAAAAACCCATTGAATGAAAGTTGTTCGAAATCATTGATTTGCCTAGAAAAATTTCTTTTCGTGGTCGAGGAAATGTGCGTGGATTTCGAGTTGTCGAGCAAAATTTGATTTTGGCCAGGTTTCATGGGGTTGGGTCATCTGATCACCGGTTAATCTTGACCGTATCTAGTCTTGGCCGAGTCGAAAAATCCCAGACGCTATAATTCTCTATAACTCGCCAAAATGAAGTCGGTTTGGCACGAATTGGACAAGGATAAAGGACCTTACAATAATAAAACCCGGTGACCGGGCCGTAATTCACCAACAACGGTGACGCAACCTCCGATAAAAACACATAACAACCTAAGCCGATGACTTGCGCTTACTAGGGCCACCAATTATACTTTGTTTTCTCATAAGACGTCAAAAATGTCCAAAGAGCAACATATACTCATTTAATATGGGCATGCATCGTGTATAGTGACTTCGACGGTGTTTGGTTGTATTCGAACCCCAATGCATGGGTGCTTTTCTAAGGAGTTCATTTTGTTGCATTTTCTTATGCTTGTTTCGGTTTTGTAAATGAAAGAATTTCTCCGTACAAGATACAAACTGCACTATTGGATCTGTAATTTACAACTACTATCGACATACCCTCAAATGCATCAATAATAAGGGATTTAGAATGCACCTTAGCCAACTAACATATAGATCGGGGTCGTTAATGGGTCATGGCGTTCTTCGTTTGATCCTTTGGCTTGCATGTATCGTTTTGTAGGATGAGGTCTTGCTTCCTCGGCCCTTTATCAAGGCAACGTGGCTCGTTTTAAGCTCATCGTTCAAGGAATCAATGCAACACGGCCAGTTTTTCAGGTCGCCATTCGATAAACAAAGACAACGTTTTCAAAATATCAAAAGGCCACATGGCTTGCTTTTAGGTCCTTGTATGGCTTGCTTTCGGGTCGTCTTTCGAGAAAACGAGGCAACATGTTCTAGAAATCAAAGAATCGTTCGAGAAATAAAAAGGCTACGGGGGTAGTTTTCAGGTCGTAGTTTGATAATTCAAGGCAACATGTTCGAGTAATCAAGGCAACAAGGCTTGTTTTCAGGCCGTCGTTCAATAAAAAATCCAAGCGTTCAGGTCGTCGTTCGAGAAACACGGACAACATGTTGTAGAAATCAAAGGCGTTCCATAAATCAAGGCAACGGTGCTGGTTTTCAGTTAGTCGGTCGAAAAACCAAGGAAACATGTTTGAGGTTTCAAGGCAACAAGGCTAGTTTTCTTGTCTTCGTTCCGTAAATCAAGGAATCGGGGATAGTTTTAAGGTTGTTGTTTAAGAAAATCAAGACAACATGTTTTAAAAGTCATGGAAACGAGGGAAGATTTTAGGACACCGTTCGTCAGATCAAGGCAACACGCCAGCTTTCAGCCGTCGTCCGAAAAAGGCCGCCAACATTTTACTTAAACCGAAGCATCGTTCGTGAAATCAAGGCAACGGGGCAAATTTTAAGTCCTTCATTCGAAAAACCAAGCCATCGGGTTCGAGATATCAAGGCAACATGGCTTGCTTTTCAGGTCTTCGTTCGAAAAATCAAGGCAATGAGCATTGCTCTCCGCTCGTCATTCGAGATACCAAGACATCATGTTCTAGAAACCAAGGCCACAAGGCTAGTTTTCAGGTCATCATTCTAAAAATCAAGGCAACAACAATAAAGGCAACAGGCCTAGTTTCAAGGTCATCGTTCAATATATCTAAGCAACAAGTTCGAATAATCAAGGCAACAAGGCTAGTTTTCACGTCGTCGTTCGAGCAAACAAGGCAACATGTTGGGGTGGGCTTCGTTCACGGTTCATTGGGCTTGCCTTGTCGGTGCTCGATGGTGGCTTCGTCGCCATGGTCCCCCTATATATACATCAAGGCAATGGGGATAGCAATCAGGCTTCCGTTTGAGATATCAAGACAACATGTCCTAGAATTCAAGGCCGCAAGGCTAGTTTTCAGGTCATCGTTCTAAAAATCAAGCCAACATGTTCAAGAAATCAAGGCAACAGACACTGGTTTCCCCGAGGATGCATATTTTTTAGTATGCGCACGACGTCGGGGGAAATCAAGGCACCGTGGCTAGTTTTCCGGTCATCGTTCAAGAAATCAAGGCAGCGAGGCTAGTTTTGAGGTCATCATGGCATGTTTTCAAGGCAACGTGTTCGAGTATTCAGGGCAACGATGCAAGTTTCCAGGTCGTCGTTAGAGATAACAAGGCAACGTGTTCCAGCAATCAAGGTAACGAGGCTAGTTTCCAGGTCGTCGTTCAAGAAATAAAGGGAACGGGGCTAGTTTTCAGGACATCGTTCGACATATCAAGGCAACGTGTTGGACAAATCAAGGCAACATGGAACTAGTTAACAAGGCAACGTGTTGGGGGAGGCATCTTTCAAGGCCATCGTTCGACAAATCTAGGCAGCAGGGCTTGTCACCAGGTCATCGTTCGAAAAATTAATGCAACAAGTTCGAGTAATCAATATATACCTCAAGGCAATGTGGATAGCTCCCCAGTTCTCCAAGAGGCTAGTCTTCAGGTCATCGTTTAAAAAATCAAGGCAACAAGCTCAAGGCAATAGGGCTAGTTTCAAGGTCGTCGTTCAAAAAATCTAGGGAACAATGCTAGTCATCAGGTCATCGTTCGACAAAATTAAGGCACACGAATAATGTATGTTTCAATAAAAAAAATTTGCTTTTGGTCCGTAATTACCCGGGGACCGCAGCTTCGACACTTGTACACACACACTACCGAACTTTAACTTTCGAATTGGCAAAAACCCATTCAATGAAAGTTGCTCGAAATCATCGATTTACCTGGTAAATTTTCTTTCGTGATCGAGAAAATGTGCACGGATTTCGAGGTACCGATCAAGATGTGATTTTGGGTAACTTTCATCGGGTTGGGTCGTCATTGGTCACCGGGTGGTCTTGTACTTCCGAATTAGCAAAAACCCATTGAATGAAAGCTGCTCGGAAACCTTGATTTACACGGCAAAATTTCTTTCATGATCGAGAAAATGTGCACGGATTTCGAGTTACCGAGCAAAATGCGATTTTGGCTAACTTTCACCGCGTTGTGTCATCTTTGGTCACCGGGCGATCCTGTACTTCCGAATTACCGAAAACCCATTGAACGAAAGTTGCTTGAAATCATTGATTTACCTGGTAAGTTTTCCTTCGTGATCCATAAAATGTGCACGGATTTCGAGTTACCGAGCAAGATGTGATTTTGGCTAACTTTCATCGGGTTGGGTCATCTTTGGTCACCGGGTGGTCTTGTACTTCCGATTTAGCAAAAACCCATTGAATGAAAGTTGTTCGAAATCATTGATTTGCCTAGAAAAATTTCTTTTCGTGGTCGAGGAAATGTGCGTGGATTTCGAGTTGTCGAGCAAAATTTGATTTTGGCCAGGTTTCATGGGGTTGGGTCATCTGATCACCGGTTAATCTTGACCGTATCTAGTCTTGGCCGAGTCGAAAAATCCCAGACGCTATAATTCTCTATAACTCGCCAAAATGAAGTCGGTTTGGCACGAATTGGACAAGGATAAAGGACCTTACAATAATAAAACCCGGTGACCGGGCCGTAATTCACCAACAACGGTGACGCAACCTCCGATAAAAACACATAACAACCTAAGCCGATGACTTGCGCTTACTAGGGCCACCAATTATACTTTGTTTTCTCATAAGACGTCAAAAATGTCCAAAGAGCAACATATACTCATTTAATATGGGCATGCATCGTGTATAGTGACTTCGACGGTGTTTGGTTGTATTCGAACCCCAATGCATGGGTGCTTTTCTAAGGAGTTCATTTTGTTGCATTTTCTTATGCTTGTTTCGGTTTCGTAAATGAAAGAATTTCTCCGTACAAGATACAAACTGCACTATTGGATCTGTAATTTACAACTACTATCGACATACCCTCAAATGCATCAATAATAAGGGATTTAGAATGCACCTTAGCCAACTAACATATAGATCGGGGTCGTTAATGGGTCATGGCGTTCTTCGTTTGATCCTTTGGCTTGCATGTATCGTTTTGTAGGATGAGGTCTTGCTTCCTCGGCCCTTTATCAAGGCAACGTGGCTTGTTTTAAGCTCATCGTTCAAGGAATCAATGCAACACGGCCAGTTTTTCAGGTCGCCATTCGATAAACAAAGACAACGTTTTCAAAATATCAAAAGGCCACATGGCTTGCTTTTAGGTCCTTGTATGGCTTGCTTTCGGGTCGTCTTTCGAGAAAACGAGGCAACATGTTCTAGAAATCAAAGAATCGTTCGAGAAATAAAAAGGCTACGGGGGTAGTTTTCAGGTCGTAGTTTGATAATTCAAGGCAACATGTTCGAGTAATCAAGGCAACAAGGCTTGTTTTCAGGCCGTCGTTCAATAAAAAATCCAAGCGTTCAGGTCGTCGTTCGAGAAACACGGACAACATGTTGTAGAAATCAAAGGCGTTCCATAAATCAAGGCAACGGTGCTGGTTTTCAGTTAGTCGGTCGAAAAACCAAGGAAACATGTTTGAGGTTTCAAGGCAACAAGGCTAGTTTTCTTGTCTTCGTTCCGTAAATCAAGGAATCGGGGATAGTTTTAAGGTTGTTGTTTAAGAAAATCAAGACAACATGTTTTAAAAGTCATGGCAACGAGGGAAGATTTTAGGACACCGTTCGTCAGATCAAGGCAACACGCCAGCTTTCAGCCGTCGTCCGAAAAAGGCCGCCAACATTTTACTTAAACCGAAGCATCGTTCGTGAAATCAAGGCAACGGGGCAAATTTTAAGTCCTTCATTCGAAAAACCAAGCCATCGGGTTCGAGATATCAAGGCAACATGGCTTGCTTTTCAGGTCTTCGTTCGAAAAATCAAGGCAATGAGCATTGCTCTCCGCTCGTCATTCGAGATACCAAGACATCATGTTCTAGAAACCAAGGCCACAAGGCTAGTTTTCAGGTCATCATTCTAAAAATCAAGGCAACAACAATAAAGGCAACAGGCCTAGTTTCAAGGTCATCGTTCAATATATCTAAGCAACAAGTTCGAATAATCAAGGCAACAAGGCTAGTTTTCACGTCGTCGTTCGAGCAAACAAGGCAACATGTTGGGGTGGGCTTCGTTCACGGTTCATTGGGCTTGCCTTGTCGGTGCTCGATGGTGGCTTCGTCGCCATGGTCCCCCTATATATACATCAAGGCAATGGGGATAGCAATCAGGCTTCCGTTTGAGATATCAAGACAACATGTCCTAGAATTCAAGGCCGCAAGGCTAGTTTTCAGGTCATCGTTCTAAAAATCAAGCCAACATGTTCAAGAAATGAAGGCAACAGACACTGGTTTCCCCGAGGATGCATATTTTTTAGTATGCGCACGACGTCGGGGGAAATCAAGGCACCGTGGCTAGTTTTCCGGTCATCGTTCAAGAAATCAAGGCAGCGAGGCTAGTTTTGAGGTCATCATGGCATGTTTTCAAGGCAACGTGTTCGAGTATTCAGGGCAACGATGCAAGTTTCTAGGTCGTCGTTAGAGATAACAAGGCAACGTGTTCCAGCAATCAAGGTAACGAGGCTAGTTTCCAGGTCGTCGTTCAAGAAATAAAGGGAACGGGGCTAGTTTTCAGGACATCGTTCGACATATCAAGGCAACGTGTTGGACAAATCAAGGCAACATGGAACTAGTTAACAAGGCAACGTGTTGGGGGAGGCATCTTTCAAGGCCATCGTTCGACAAATCTAGGCAGCAGGGCTTGTCACCAGGTCATCGTTCGAAAAATTAATGCAACAAGTTCGAGTAATCAATATATACCTCAAGGCAATGTGGATAGCTCCCCAGTTCTCCAAGAGGCTAGTCTTCAGGTCATCGTTTAAAAAATCAAGGCAACAAGCTCAAGGCAATAGGGCTAGTTTCAAGGTCGTCGTTCAAAAAATCTAGGGAACAATGCTAGTCATCAGGTCATCGTTCGACAAAATTAAGGCACACGAATAATGTATGTTTCAATAAAAAAAATTTGGTTTTGGTCCGTAATTACCCGGGGACCGCAGCTTCGACACTTGTACACACACTACCGAACTTTAACTTTCGAATTGGCAAAAACCCATTCAATGAAAGTTGCTCGAAATCATCGATTTACCTGGTAAATTTTCTTTCGTGATCGAGATAATGTGCACGGATTTCGAGGTACCGATCAAGATGTGATTTTGGGTAACTTTCATCGGGTTGGGTCGTCATTGGTCATCGGGTGGTCTTGTACTTCCGAATTAGCAAAAACCCATTGAATGAAAGCTGCTCGGAAACCTTGATTTACATGGCAAAATTTCTTTCATGATCGAGAAAATGTGCACGGATTTCGAGTTACCGAGCAAAATGCGATTTTGGCTAACTTTCACCGCGTTGTGTCATCTTTGGTCACCGGGCGATCCTGTACTTCCGAATTACCGAAAACCCATTGAACGAAAGTTGCTTGAAATCATTGATTTACCTGGTAAGTTTTCCTTCGTGATCCATAAAATGTGCACGGATTTCGAGTTACCGAGCAAGATGTGATTTTGGCTAACTTTCATCGGGTTGGGTCATCTTTGGTCACCGGGTGGTCTTGTACTTCCGATTTAGCAAAAACCCATTGAATGAAAGTTGTTCGAAATCATTGATTTGCCTAGAAAAATTTCTTTTCGTGGTCGAGGAAATGTGCGTGGATTTCGAGTTGTCGAGCAAAATTTGATTTTGGCCAGGTTTCATGGGGTTGGGTCATCTGATCACCGGTTAATCTTGACCGTATCTAGTCTTGGCCGAGTCGAAAAATCCCGGACGCTATAATTCTCTATAACTCGCCAAAATGAAGTCGGTTTGGCACGAATTGGACAAGGATAAAGGACCTTACAATAATAAAACCCGGTGACCGGGCCGTAATTCACCAACAACGGTGACGCAACCTCCGATAAAAACACATAACAACCTAAGCCGATGACTTGCGCTTACTAGGGCCACCAATTATACTTTGTTTTCTCATAAGACGTCAAAAATGTCCAAAGAGCAACATATACTCATTTAATATGGGCATGCATCGTGTATAGTGACTTCGACGGTGTTTGGTTGTATTCGAACCCCAATGCATGGGTGCTTTTCTAAGGAGTTCATTTTGTTGCATTTTCTTATGCTTGTTTCGGTTTTGTAAATGAAAGAATTTCTCCGTACAAGATACAAACTGCACTATTGGATCTGTAATTTACAACTACTATCGACATACCCTCAAATGCATCAATAATAAGGGATTTAGAATGCACCTTAGCCAACTAACATATAGATCGGGGTCGTTAATGGGTCATGGCGTTCTTCGTTTGATCCTTTGGCTTGCATGTATCGTTTTGTAGGATGAGGTCTTGCTTCCTCGGCCCTTTATCAAGGCAACGTGGCTCGTTTTAAGCTCATCGTTCAAGGAATCAATGCAACACGGCCAGTTTTTCAGGTCGCCATTCGATAAACAAAGACAACGTTTTCAAAATATCAAAAGGCCACATGGCTTGCTTTTAGGTCCTTGTATGGCTTGCTTTCGGGTCGTCTTTCGAGAAAACGAGGCAACATGTTCTAGAAATCAAAGAATCGTTCGAGAAATAAAAAGGCTACGGGGGTAGTTTTCAGGTCGTAGTTTGATAATTCAAGGCAACATGTTCGAGTAATCAAGGCAACAAGGCTTGTTTTCAGGCCGTCGTTCAATAAAAAATCCAAGCGTTCAGGTCGTCGTTCGAGAAACACGGACAACATGTTGTAGAAATCAAAGGCGTTCCATAAATCAAGGCAACGGTGCTGGTTTTCAGTTAGTCGGTCGAAAAACCAAGGAAACATGTTTGAGGTTTCAAGGCAACAAGGCTAGTTTTCTTGTCTTCGTTCCGTAAATCAAGGAATCGGGGATAGTTTTAAGGTTGTTGTTTAAGAAAATCAAGACAACATGTTTTAAAAGTCATGGCAACGAGGGAAGATTTTAGGACACCGTTCGTCAGATCAAGGCAACACGCCAGCTTTCAGCCGTCGTCCGAAAAAGGCCGCCAACATTTTACTTAAACCGAAGCATCGTTCGTGAAATCAAGGCAACGGGGCAAATTTTAAGTCCTTCATTCGAAAAACCAAGCCATCGGGTTCGAGATATCAAGGCAACATGGCTTGCTTTTCAGGTCTTCGTTCGAAAAATCAAGGCAATGAGCATTGCTCTCCGCTCGTCATTCGAGATACCAAGACATCATGTTCTAGAAACCAAGGCCACAAGGCTAGTTTTCAGGTCATCATTCTAAAAATCAAGGCAACAACAATAAAGGCAACAGGCCTAGTTTCAAGGTCATCGTTCAATATATCTAAGCAACAAGTTCGAATAATCAAGGCAACAAGGCTAGTTTTCACGTCGTCGTTCGAGCAAACAAGGCAACATGTTGGGGTGGGCTTCGTTCACGGTTCATTGGGCTTGCCTTGTCGGTGCTCGATGGTGGCTTCGTCGCCATGGTCCCCCTATATATACATCAAGGCAATGGGGATAGCAATCAGGCTTCCGTTTGAGATATCAAGACAACATGTCCTAGAATTCAAGGCCGCAAGGCTAGTTTTCAGGTCATCGTTCTAAAAATCAAGCCAACATGTTCAAGAAATCAAGGCAACAGACACTGGTTTCCCCGAGGATGCATATTTTTTAGTATGCGCACGACGTCGGGGGAAATCAAGGCACCGTGGCTAGTTTTCCGGTCATCGTTCAAGAAATCAAGGCAGCGAGGCTAGTTTTGAGGTCATCATGGCATGTTTTCAAGGCAACGTGTTCGAGTATTCAGGGCAACGATGCAAGTTTCCAGGTCGTCGTTAGAGATAACAAGGCAACGTGTTCCAGCAATCAAGGTAACGAGGCTAGTTTCCAGGTCGTCGTTCAAGAAATAAAGGGAACGGGGCTAGTTTTCAGGACATCGTTCGACATATCAAGGCAACGTGTTGGACAAATCAAGGCAACATGGAACTAGTTAACAAGGCAACGTGTTGGGGGAGGCATCTTTCAAGGCCATCGTTCGACAAATCTAGGCAGCAGGGCTTGTCACCAGGTCATCGTTCGAAAAATTAATGCAACAAGTTCGAGTAATCAATATATACCTCAAGGCAATGTGGATAGCTCCCCAGTTCTCCAAGAGGCTAGTCTTCAGGTCATCGTTTAAAAAATCAAGGCAACAAGCTCAAGGCAATAGGGCTAGTTTCAAGGTCGTCGTTCAAAAAATCTAGGGAACAATGCTAGTCATCAGGTCATCGTTCGACAAAATTAAGGCACACGAATAATGTATGTTTCAATAAAAAAAATTTGCTTTTGGTCCGTAATTACCCGGGGACCGCAGCTTCGACACTTGTACACACACACTACCGAACTTTAACTTTCGAATTGGCAAAAACCCATTCAATGAAAGTTGCTCGAAATCATCGATTTACCTGGTAAATTTTCTTTCGTGATCGAGAAAATGTGCACGGATTTCGAGGTACCGATCAAGATGTGATTTTGGGTAACTTTCATCGGGTTGGGTCGTCATTGGTCACCGGGTGGTCTTGTACTTCCGAATTAGCAAAAACCCATTGAATGAAAGCTGCTCGGAAACCTTGATTTACACGGCAAAATTTCTTTCATGATCGAGAAAATGTGCACGGATTTCGAGTTACCGAGCAAAATGCGATTTTGGCTAACTTTCACCGCGTTGTGTCATCTTTGGTCACCGGGCGATCCTGTACTTCCGAATTACCGAAAACCCATTGAACGAAAGTTGCTTGAAATCATTGATTTACCTGGTAAGTTTTCCTTCGTGATCCATAAAATGTGCACGGATTTCGAGTTACCGAGCAAGATGTGATTTTGGCTAACTTTCATCGGGTTGGGTCATCTTTGGTCACCGGGTGGTCTTGTACTTCCGATTTAGCAAAAACCCATTGAATGAAAGTTGTTCGAAATCATTGATTTGCCTAGAAAAATTTCTTTTCGTGGTCGAGGAAATGTGCGTGGATTTCGAGTTGTCGAGCAAAATTTGATTTTGGCCAGGTTTCATGGGGTTGGGTCATCTGATCACCGGTTAATCTTGACCGTATCTAGTCTTGGCCGAGTCGAAAAATCCCAGACGCTATAATTCTCTATAACTCGCCAAAATGAAGTCGGTTTGGCACGAATTGGACAAGGATAAAGGACCTTACAATAATAAAACCCGGTGACCGGGCCGTAATTCACCAACAACGGTGACGCAACCTCCGATAAAAACACATAACAACCTAAGCCGATGACTTGCGCTTACTAGGGCCACCAATTATACTTTGTTTTCTCATAAGACGTCAAAAATGTCCAAAGAGCAACATATACTCATTTAATATGGGCATGCATCGTGTATAGTGACTTCGACGGTGTTTGGTTGTATTCGAACCCCAATGCATGGGTGCTTTTCTAAGGAGTTCATTTTGTTGCATTTTCTTATGCTTGTTTCGGTTTTGTAAATGAAAGAATTTCTCCGTACAAGATACAAACTGCACTATTGGATCTGTAATTTACAACTACTATCGACATACCCTCAAATGCATCAATAATAAGGGATTTAGAATGCACCTTAGCCAACTAACATATAGATCGGGGTCGTTAATGGGTCATGGCGTTCTTCGTTTGATCCTTTGGCTTGCATGTATCGTTTTGTAGGATGAGGTCTTGCTTCCTCGGCCCTTTATCAAGGCAACGTGGCTCGTTTTAAGCTCATCGTTCAAGGAATCAATGCAACACGGCCAGTTTTTCAGGTCGCCATTCGATAAACAAAGACAACGTTTTCAAGATATCAAAAGGCCACATGGCTTGCTTTTAGGTCCTTGTATGGCTTGCTTTCGGGTCGTCTTTCGAGAAAACGAGGCAACATGTTCTAGAAATCAAAGAATCGTTCGAGAAATAAAAAGGCTACGGGGGTAGTTTTCAGGTCGTAGTTTGATAATTCAAGGCAACATGTTCGAGTAATCAAGGCAACAAGGCTTGTTTTCAGGCCGTCGTTCAATAAAAAATCCAAGCGTTCAGGTCGTCGTTCGAGAAACACGGACAACATGTTGTAGAAATCAAAGGCGTTCCATAAATCAAGGCAACGGTGCTGGTTTTCAGTTAGTCGGTCGAAAAACCAAGGAAACATGTTTGAGGTTTCAAGGCAACAAGGCTAGTTTTCTTGTCTTCGTTCCGTAAATCAAGGAATCGGGGATAGTTTTAAGGTTGTTGTTTAAGAAAATCAAGACAACATGTTTTAAAAGTCATGGCAACGAGGGAAGATTTTAGGACACCGTTCGTCAGATCAAGGCAACACGCCAGCTTTCAGCCGTCGTCCGAAAAAGGCCGCCAACATTTTACTTAAACCGAAGCATCGTTCGTGAAATCAAGGCAACGGGGCAAATTTTAAGTCCTTCATTCGAAAAACCAAGCCATCGGGTTCGAGATATCAAGGCAACATGGCTTGCTTTTCAGGTCTTCGTTCGAAAAATCAAGGCAATGAGCATTGCTCTCCGCTCGTCATTCGAGATACCAAGACATCATGTTCTAGAAACCAAGGCCACAAGGCTAGTTTTCAGGTCATCATTCTAAAAATCAAGGCAACAACAATAAAGGCAACAGGCCTAGTTTCAAGGTCATCGTTCAATATATCTAAGCAACAAGTTCGAATAATCAAGGCAACAAGGCTAGTTTTCACGTCGTCGTTCGAGCAAACAAGGCAACATGTTGGGGTGGGCTTCGTTCACGGTTCATTGGGCTTGCCTTGTCGGTGCTCGATGGTGGCTTCGTCGCCATGGTCCCCCTATATATACATCAAGGCAATGGGGATAGCAATCAGGCTTCCGTTTGAGATATCAAGACAACATGTCCTAGAATTCAAGGCCGCAAGGCTAGTTTTCAGGTCATCGTTCTAAAAATCAAGCCAACATGTTCAAGAAATCAAGGCAACAGACACTGGTTTCCCCGAGGATGCATATTTTTTAGTATGCGCACGACGTCGGGGGAAATCAAGGCACCGTGGCTAGTTTTCCGGTCATCGTTCAAGAAATCAAGGCAGCGAGGCTAGTTTTGAGGTCATCATGGCATGTTTTCAAGGCAACGTGTTCGAGTATTCAGGGCAACGATGCAAGTTTCCAGGTCGTCGTTAGAGATAACAAGGCAACGTGTTCCAGCAATCAAGGTAACGAGGCTAGTTTCCAGGTCGTCGTTCAAGAAATAAAGGGAACGGGGCTAGTTTTCAGGACATCGTACGACATATCAAGGCAACGTGTTGGACAAATCAAGGCAACATGGAACTAGTTAACAAGGCAACGTGTTGGGGGAGGCATCTTTCAAGGCCATCGTTCGACAAATCTAGGCAGCAGGGCTTGTCACCAGGTCATCGTTCGAAAAATTAATGCAACAAGTTCGAGTAATCAATATATACCTCAAGGCAATGTGGATAGCTCCCCAGTTCTCCAAGAGGCTAGTCTTCAGGTCATCGTTTAAAAAATCAAGGCAACAAGCTCAAGGCAATAGGGCTAGTTTCAAGGTCGTCGTTCAAAAAATCTAGGGAACAATGCTAGTCATCAGGTCATCGTTCGACAAAATTAAGGCACACGAATAATGTATGTTTCAATAAAAAAAATTTGCTTTTGGTCCGTAATTACCCGGGGACCGCAGCTTCGACACTTGTACACACACACTACCGAACTTTAACTTTCGAATTGGCAAAAACCCATTCAATGAAAGTTGCTCGAAATCATCGATTTACCTGGTAAATTTTCTTTCGTGATCGAGAAAATGTGCACGGATTTCGAGGTACCGATCAAGATGTGATTTTGGGTAACTTTCATCGGGTTGGGTCGTCATTGGTCACCGGGTGGTCTTGTACTTCCGAATTAGCAAAAACCCATTGAATGAAAGCTGCTCGGAAACCTTGATTTACACGGCAAAATTTCTTTCATGATCGAGAAAATGTGCACGGATTTCGAGTTACCGAGCAAAATGCGATTTTGGCTAACTTTCACCGCGTTGTGTCATCTTTGGTCACCGGGCGATCCTGTACTTCCGAATTACCGAAAACCCATTGAACGAAAGTTGCTTGAAATCATTGATTTACCTGGTAAGTTTTCCTTCGTGATCCATAAAATGTGCACGGATTTCGAGTTACCGAGCAAGATGTGATTTTGGCTAACTTTCATCGGGTTGGGTCATCTTTGGTCACCGGGTGGTCTTGTACTTCCGATTTAGCAAAAACCCATTGAATGAAAGTTGTTCGAAATCATTGATTTGCCTAGAAAAATTTCTTTTCGTGGTCGAGGAAATGTGCGTGGATTTCGAGTTGTCGAGCAAAATTTGATTTTGGCCAGGTTTCATGGGGTTGGGTCATCTGATCACCGGTTAATCTTGACCGTATCTAGTCTTGGCCGAGTCGAAAAATCCCAGACGCTATAATTCTCTATAACTCGCCAAAATGAAGTCGGTTTGGCACGAATTGGACAAGGATAAAGGACCTTACAATAATAAAACCCGGTGACCGGGCCGTAATTCACCAACAACGGTGACGCAACCTCCGATAAAAACACATAACAACCTAAGCCGATGACTTGCGCTTACTAGGGCCACCAATTATACTTTGTTTTCTCATAAGACGTCAAAAATGTCCAAAGAGCAACATATACTCATTTAATATGGGCATGCATCGTGTATAGTGACTTCGACGGTGTTTGGTTGTATTCGAACCCCAATGCATGGGTGCTTTTCTAAGGAGTTCATTTTGTTGCATTTTCTTATGCTTGTTTCGGTTTCGTAAATGAAAGAATTTCTCCGTACAAGATACAAACTGCACTATTGGATCTGTAATTTACAACTACTATCGACATACCCTCAAATGCATCAATAATAAGGGATTTAGAATGCACCTTAGCCAACTAACATATAGATCGGGGTCGTTAATGGGTCATGGCGTTCTTCGTTTGATCCTTTGGCTTGCATGTATCGTTTTGTAGGATGAGGTCTTGCTTCCTCGGCCCTTTATCAAGGCAACGTGGCTTGTTTTAAGCTCATCGTTCAAGGAATCAATGCAACACGGCCAGTTTTTCAGGTCGCCATTCGATAAACAAAGACAACGTTTTCAAAATATCAAAAGGCCACATGGCTTGCTTTTAGGTCCTTGTATGGCTTGCTTTCGGGTCGTCTTTCGAGAAAACGAGGCAACATGTTCTAGAAATCAAAGAATCGTTCGAGAAATAAAAAGGCTACGGGGGTAGTTTTCAGGTCGTAGTTTGATAATTCAAGGCAACATGTTCGAGTAATCAAGGCAACAAGGCTTGTTTTCAGGCCGTCGTTCAATAAAAAATCCAAGCGTTCAGGTCGTCGTTCGAGAAACACGGACAACATGTTGTAGAAATCAAAGGCGTTCCATAAATCAAGGCAACGGTGCTGGTTTTCAGTTAGTCGGTCGAAAAACCAAGGAAACATGTTTGAGGTTTCAAGGCAACAAGGCTAGTTTTCTTGTCTTCGTTCCGTAAATCAAGGAATCGGGGATAGTTTTAAGGTTGTTGTTTAAGAAAATCAAGACAACATGTTTTAAAAGTCATGGCAACGAGGGAAGATTTTAGGACACCGTTCGTCAGATCAAGGCAACACGCCAGCTTTCAGCCGTCGTCCGAAAAAGGCCGCCAACATTTTACTTAAACCGAAGCATCGTTCGTGAAATCAAGGCAACGGGGCAAATTTTAAGTCCTTCATTCGAAAAACCAAGCCATCGGGTTCGAGATATCAAGGCAACATGGCTTGCTTTTCAGGTCTTCGTTCGAAAAATCAAGGCAATGAGCATTGCTCTCCGCTCGTCATTCGAGATACCAAGACATCATGTTCTAGAAACCAAGGCCACAAGGCTAGTTTTCAGGTCATCATTCTAAAAATCAAGGCAACAACAATAAAGGCAACAGGCCTAGTTTCAAGGTCATCGTTCAATATATCTAAGCAACAAGTTCGAATAATCAAGGCAACAAGGCTAGTTTTCACGTCGTCGTTCGAGCAAACAAGGCAACATGTTGGGGTGGGCTTCGTTCACGGTTCATTGGGCTTGCCTTGTCGGTGCTCGATGGTGGCTTCGTCGCCATGGTCCCCCTATATATACATCAAGGCAATGGGGATAGCAATCAGGCTTCCGTTTGAGATATCAAGACAACATGTCCTAGAATTCAAGGCCGCAAGGCTAGTTTTCAGGTCATCGTTCTAAAAATCAAGCCAACATGTTCAAGAAATCAAGGCAACAGACACTGGTTTCCCCGAGGATGCATATTTTTTAGTATGCGCACGACGTCGGGGGAAATCAAGGCACCGTGGCTAGTTTTCCGGTCATCGTTCAAGAAATCAAGGCAGCGAGGCTAGTTTTGAGGTCATCATGGCATGTTTTCAAGGCAACGTGTTCGAGTATTCAGGGCAACGATGCAAGTTTCCAGGTCGTCGTTAGAGATAACAAGGCAACGTGTTCCAGCAATCAAGGTAACGAGGCTAGTTTCCAGGTCGTCGTTCAAGAAATAAAGGGAACGGGGCTAGTTTTCAGGACATCGTTCGACATATCAAGGCAACGTGTTGGACAAATCAAGGCAACATGGAACTAGTTAACAAGGCAACGTGTTGGGGGAGGCATCTTTCAAGGCCATCGTTCGACAAATCTAGGCAGCAGGGCTTGTCACCAGGTCATCGTTCGAAAAATTAATGCAACAAGTTCGAGTAATCAATATATACCTCAAGGCAATGTGGATAGCTCCCCAGTTCTCCAAGAGGCTAGTCTTCAGGTCATCGTTTAAAAAATCAAGGCAACAAGCTCAAGGCAATAGGGCTAGTTTCAAGGTCGTCGTTCAAAAAATCTAGGGAACAATGCTAGTCATCAGGTCATCGTTCGACAAAATTAAGGCACACGAATAATGTATGTTTCAATAAAAAAAATTTGCTTTTGGTCCGTAATTACCCGGGGACCGCAGCTTCGACACTTGTACACACACACTACCGAACTTTAACTTTCGAATTGGCAAAAACCCATTCAATGAAAGTTGCTCGAAATCATCGATTTACCTGGTAAATTTTCTTTCGTGATCGAGAAAATGTGCACGGATTTCGAGGTACCGATCAAGATGTGATTTTGGGTAACTTTCATCGGGTTGGGTCGTCATTGGTCACCGGGTGGTCTTGTACTTCCGAATTAGCAAAAACCCATTGAATGAAAGCTGCTCGGAAACCTTGATTTACACGGCAAAATTTCTTTCATGATCGAGAAAATGTGCACGGATTTCGAGTTACCGAGCAAAATGCGATTTTGGCTAACTTTCACCGCGTTGTGTCATCTTTGGTCACCGGGCGATCCTGTACTTCCGAATTACCGAAAACCCATTGAACGAAAGTTGCTTGAAATCATTGATTTACCTGGTAAGTTTTCCTTCGTGATCCATAAAATGTGCACGGATTTCGAGTTACCGAGCAAGATGTGATTTTGGCTAACTTTCATCGGGTTGGGTCATCTTTGGTCACCGGGTGGTCTTGTACTTCCGATTTAGCAAAAACCCATTGAATGAAAGTTGTTCGAAATCATTGATTTGCCTAGAAAAATTTCTTTTCGTGGTCGAGGAAATGTGCGTGGATTTCGAGTTGTCGAGCAAAATTTGATTTTGGCCAGGTTTCATGGGGTTGGGTCATCTGATCACCGGTTAATCTTGACCGTATCTAGTCTTGGCCGAGTCGAAAAATCCCAGACGCTATAATTCTCTATAACTCGCCAAAATGAAGTCGGTTTGGCACGAATTGGACAAGGATAAAGGACCTTACAATAATAAAACCCGGTGACCGGGCCGTAATTCACCAACAACGGTGACGCAACCTCCGATAAAAACACATAACAACCTAAGCCGATGACTTGCGCTTACTAGGGCCACCAATTATACTTTGTTTTCTCATAAGACGTCAAAAATGTCCAAAGAGCAACATATACTCATTTAATATGGGCATGCATCGTGTATAGTGACTTCGACGGTGTTTGGTTGTATTCGAACCCCAATGCATGGGTGCTTTTCTAAGGAGTTCATTTTGTTGCATTTTCTTATGCTTGTTTCGGTTTCGTAAATGAAAGAATTTCTCCGTACAAGATACAAACTGCACTATTGGATCTGTAATTTACAACTACTATCGACATACCCTCAAATGCATCAATAATAAGGGATTTAGAATGCACCTTAGCCAACTAACATATAGATCGGGGTCGTTAATGGGTCATGGCGTTCTTCGTTTGATCCTTTGGCTTGCATGTATCGTTTTGTAGGATGAGGTCTTGCTTCCTCGGCCCTTTAACAAGGCAACGTGGCTCGTTTTAAGCTCATCGTTCAAGGAATCAATGCAACACGGCCAGTTTTTCAGGTCGCCATTCGATAAACAAAGACAACGTTTTCAAAATATCAAAAGGCCACATGGCTTGCTTTTAGGTCCTCGTATGGCTTGCTTTCGGGTCGTCTTTCGAGAAAACGAGGCAACATGTTCTAGAAATCAAAGAATCGTTCGAGAAATAAAAAGGCTACGGGGGTAGTTTTCAGGTCGTAGTTTGATAATTCAAGGCAACATGTTCGAGTAATCAAGGCAACAAGGCTTGTTTTCAGGCCGTCGTTCAATAAAAAATCCAAGCGTTCAGGTCGTCGTTCGAGAAACACGGACAACATGTTGTAGAAATCAAAGGCGTTCCATAAATCAAGGCAACGGTGCTGGTTTTCAGTTAGTCGGTCGAAAAACCAAGGAAACATGTTTGAGGTTTCAAGGCAACAAGGCTAGTTTTCTTGTCTTCGTTCCGTAAATCAAGGAATCGGGGATAGTTTTAAGGTTGTTGTTTAAGAAAATCAAGACAACATGTTTTAAAAGTCATGGCAACGAGGGAAGATTTTAGGACACCGTTCGTCAGATCAAGGCAACACGCCAGCTTTCAGCCGTCGTCCGAAAAAGGCCGCCAACATTTTACTTAAACCGAAGCATCGTTCGTGAAATCAAGGCAACGGGGCAAATTTTAAGTCCTTCATTCGAAAAACCAAGCCATCGGGTTCGAGATATCAAGGCAACATGGCTTGCTTTTCAGGTCTTCGTTCGAAAAATCAAGGCAATGAGCATTGCTCTCCGCTCGTCATTCGAGATACCAAGACATCATGTTCTAGAAACCAAGGCCACAAGGCTAGTTTTCAGGTCATCATTCTAAAAATCAAGGCAACAACAATAAAGGCAACAGGCCTAGTTTCAAGGTCATCGTTCAATATATCTAAGCAACAAGTTCGAATAATCAAGGCAACAAGGCTAGTTTTCACGTCGTCGTTCGAGCAAACAAGGCAACATGTTGGGGTGGGCTTCGTTCACGGTTCATTGGGCTTGCCTTGTCGGTGCTCGATGGTGGCTTCGTCGCCATGGTCCCCCTATATATACATCAAGGCAATGGGGATAGCAATCAGGCTTCCGTTTGAGATATCAAGACAACATGTCCTAGAATTCAAGGCCGCAAGGCTAGTTTTCAGGTCATCGTTCTAAAAATCAAGCCAACATGTTCAAGAAATGAAGGCAACAGACACTGGTTTCCCCGAGGATGCATATTTTTTAGTATGCGCACGACGTCGGGGGAAATCAAGGCACCGTGGCTAGTTTTCCGGTCATCGTTCAAGAAATCAAGGCAGCGAGGCTAGTTTTGAGGTCATCATGGCATGTTTTCAAGGCAACGTGTTCGAGTATTCAGGGCAACGATGCAAGTTTCTAGGTCGTCGTTAGAGATAACAAGGCAACGTGTTCCAGCAATCAAGGTAACGAGGCTAGTTTCCAGGTCGTCGTTCAAGAAATAAAGGGAACGGGGCTAGTTTTCAGGACATCGTTCGACATATCAAGGCAACGTGTTGGACAAATCAAGGCAACATGGAACTAGTTAACAAGGCAACGTGTTGGGGGAGGCATCTTTCAAGGCCATCGTTCGACAAATCTAGGCAGCAGGGCTTGTCACCAGGTCATCGTTCGAAAAATTAATGCAACAAGTTCGAGTAATCAATATATACCTCAAGGCAGTGTGGATAGCTCCCCAGTTCTCCAAGAGGCTAGTCTTCAGGTCATCGTTTAAAAAATCAAGGCAACAAGCTCAAGGCAATAGGGCTAGTTTCAAGGTCGTCGTTCAAAAAATCTAGGGAACAATGCTAGTCATCAGGTCATCGTTCGACAAAATTAAGGCACACGAATAATGTATGTTTCAATAAAAAAAATTTGGTTTTGGTCCGTAATTACCCGGGGACCGCAGCTTCGACACTTGTACACACACTACCGAACTTTAACTTTCGAATTGGCAAAAACCCATTCAATGAAAGTTGCTCGAAATCATCGATTTACCTGGTAAATTTTCTTTCGTGATCGAGATAATGTGCACGGATTTCGAGGTACCGATCAAGATGTGATTTTGGGTAACTTTCATCGGGTTGGGTCGTCATTGGTCATCGGGTGGTCTTGTACTTCCGAATTAGCAAAAACCCATTGAATGAAAGCTGCTCGGAAACCTTGATTTACATGGCAAAATTTCTTTCATGATCGAGAAAATGTGCACGGATTTCGAGTTACCGAGCAAAATGCGATTTTGGCTAACTTTCACCGCGTTGTGTCATCTTTGGTCACCGGGCGATCCTGTACTTCCGAATTACCGAAAACCCATTGAACGAAAGTTGCTTGAAATCATTGATTTACCTGGTAAGTTTTCCTTCGTGATCCATAAAATGTGCACGGATTTCGAGTTACCGAGCAAGATGTGATTTTGGCTAACTTTCATCGGGTTGGGTCATCTTTGGTCACCGGGTGGTCTTGTACTTCCGATTTAGCAAAAACCCATTGAATGAAAGTTGTTCGAAATCATTGATTTGCCTAGAAAAATTTCTTTTCGTGGTCGAGGAAATGTGCGTGGATTTCGAGTTGTCGAGCAAAATTTGATTTTGGCCAGGTTTCATGGGGTTGGGTCATCTGATCACCGGTTAATCTTGACCGTATCTAGTCTTGGCCGAGTCGAAAAATCCCGGACGCTATAATTCTCTATAACTCGCCAAAATGAAGTCGGTTTGGCACGAATTGGACAAGGATAAAGGACCTTACAATAATAAAACCCGGTGACCGGGCCGTAATTCACCAACAACGGTGACGCAACCTCCGATAAAAACACATAACAACCTAAGCCGATGACTTGCGCTTACTAGGGCCACCAATTATACTTTGTTTTCTCATAAGACGTCAAAAATGTCCAAAGAGCAACATATACTCATTTAATATGGGCATGCATCGTGTATAGTGACTTCGACGGTGTTTGGTTGTATTCGAACCCCAATGCATGGGTGCTTTTCTAAGGAGTTCATTTTGTTGCATTTTCTTATGCTTGTTTCGGTTTTGTAAATGAAAGAATTTCTCCGTACAAGATACAAACTGCACTATTGGATCTGTAATTTACAACTACTATCGACATACCCTCAAATGCATCAATAATAAGGGATTTAGAATGCACCTTAGCCAACTAACATATAGATCGGGGTCGTTAATGGGTCATGGCGTTCTTCGTTTGATCCTTTGGCTTGCATGTATCGTTTTGTAGGATGAGGTCTTGCTTCCTCGACCCTTTATCAAGGCAACGTGGCTCGTTTTAAGCTCATCGTTCAAGGAATCAATGCAACACGGCCAGTTTTTCAGGTCGCCATTCGATAAACAAAGACAACGTTTTCAAAATATCAAAAGGCCACATGGCTTGCTTTTAGGTCCTTGTATGGCTTGCTTTCGGGTCGTCTTTCGAGAAAACGAGGCAACATGTTCTAGAAATCAAAGAATCGTTCGAGAAATAAAAAGGCTACGGGGGTAGTTTTCAGGTCGTAGTTTGATAATTCAAGGCAACATGTTCGAGTAATCAAGGCAACAAGGCTTGTTTTCAGGCCGTCGTTCAATAAAAAATCCAAGCGTTCAGGTCGTCGTTCGAGAAACACGGACAACATGTTGTAGAAATCAAAGGCGTTCCATAAATCAAGGCAACGGTGCTGGTTTTCAGTTAGTCGGTCGAAAAACCAAGGAAACATGTTTGAGGTTTCAAGGCAACAAGGCTAGTTTTCTTGTCTTCGTTCCGTAAATCAAGGAATCGGGGATAGTTTTAAGGTTGTTGTTTAAGAAAATCAAGACAACATGTTTTAAAAGTCATGGCAACGAGGGAAGATTTTAGGACACCGTTCGTCAGATCAAGGCAACACGCCAGCTTTCAGCCGTCGTCCGAAAAAGGCCGCCAACATTTTACTTAAACCGAAGCATCGTTCGTGAAATCAAGGCAACGGGGCAAATTTTAAGTCCTTCATTCGAAAAACCAAGCCATCGGGTTCGAGATATCAAGGCAACATGGCTTGCTTTTCAGGTCTTCGTTCGAAAAATCAAGGCAATGAGCATTGCTCTCCGCTCGTCATTCGAGATACCAAGACATCATGTTCTAGAAACCAAGGCCACAAGGCTAGTTTTCAGGTCATCATTCTAAAAATCAAGGCAACAACAATAAAGGCAACAGGCCTAGTTTCAAGGTCATCGTTCAATATATCTAAGCAACAAGTTCGAATAATCAAGGCAACAAGGCTAGTTTTCACGTCGTCGTTCGAGCAAACAAGGCAACATGTTGGGGTGGGCTTCGTTCACGGTTCATTGGGCTTGCCTTGTCGGTGCTCGATGGTGGCTTCGTCGCCATGGTCCCCCTATATATACATCAAGGCAATGGGGATAGCAATCAGGCTTCCGTTTGAGATATCAAGACAACATGTCCTAGAATTCAAGGCCGCAAGGCTAGTTTTCAGGTCATCGTTCTAAAAATCAAGCCAACATGTTCAAGAAATCAAGGCAACAGACACTGGTTTCCCCGAGGATGCATATTTTTTAGTATGCGCACGACGTCGGGGGAAATCAAGGCACCGTGGCTAGTTTTCCGGTCATCGTTCAAGAAATCAAGGCAGCGAGGCTAGTTTTGAGGTCATCATGGCATGTTTTCAAGGCAACGTGTTCGAGTATTCAGGGCAACGATGCAAGTTTCCAGGTCGTCGTTAGAGATAACAAGGCAACGTGTTCCAGCAATCAAGGTAACGAGGCTAGTTTCCAGGTCGTCGTTCAAGAAATAAAGGGAACGGGGCTAGTTTTCAGGACATCGTTCGACATATCAAGGCAACGTGTTGGACAAATCAAGGCAACATGGAACTAGTTAACAAGGCAACGTGTTGGGGGAGGCATCTTTCAAGGCCATCGTTCGACAAATCTAGGCAGCAGGGCTTGTCACCAGGTCATCGTTCGAAAAATTAATGCAACAAGTTCGAGTAATCAATATATACCTCAAGGCAATGTGGATAGCTCCCCAGTTCTCCAAGAGGCTAGTCTTCAGGTCATCGTTTAAAAAATCAAGGCAACAAGCTCAAGGCAATAGGGCTAGTTTCAAGGTCGTCGTTCAAAAAATCTAGGGAACAATGCTAGTCATCAGGTCATCGTTCGACAAAATTAAGGCACACGAATAATGTATGTTTCAATAAAAAAAATTTGCTTTTGGTCCGTAATTACCCGGGGACCGCAGCTTCGACACTTGTACACACACACTACCGAACTTTAACTTTCGAATTGGCAAAAACCCATTCAATGAAAGTTGCTCGAAATCATCGATTTACCTGGTAAATTTTCTTTCGTGATCGAGAAAATGTGCACGGATTTCGAGGTACCGATCAAGATGTGATTTTGGGTAACTTTCATCGGGTTGGGTCGTCATTGGTCACCGGGTGGTCTTGTACTTCCGAATTAGCAAAAACCCATTGAATGAAAGCTGCTCGGAAACCTTGATTTACACGGCAAAATTTCTTTCATGATCGAGAAAATGTGCACGGATTTCGAGTTACCGAGCAAAATGCGATTTTGGCTAACTTTCACCGCGTTGTGTCATCTTTGGTCACCGGGCGATCCTGTACTTCCGAATTACCGAAAACCCATTGAACGAAAGTTGCTTGAAATCATTGATTTACCTGGTAAGTTTTCCTTCGTGATCCATAAAATGTGCACGGATTTCGAGTTACCGAGCAAGATGTGATTTTGGCTAACTTTCATCGGGTTGGGTCATCTTTGGTCACCGGGTGGTCTTGTACTTCCGATTTAGCAAAAACCCATTGAATGAAAGTTGTTCGAAATCATTGATTTGCCTAGAAAAATTTCTTTTCGTGGTCGAGGAAATGTGCGTGGATTTCGAGTTGTCGAGCAAAATTTGATTTTGGCCAGGTTTCATGGGGTTGGGTCATCTGATCACCGGTTAATCTTGACCGTATCTAGTCTTGGCCGAGTCGAAAAATCCCAGACGCTATAATTCTCTATAACTCGCCAAAATGAAGTCGGTTTGGCACGAATTGGACAAGGATAAAGGACCTTACAATAATAAAACCCGGTGACCGGGCCGTAATTCACCAACAACGGTGACGCAACCTCCGATAAAAACACATAACAACCTAAGCCGATGACTTGCGCTTACTAGGGCCACCAATTATACTTTGTTTTCTCATAAGACGTCAAAAATGTCCAAAGAGCAACATATACTCATTTAATATGGGCATGCATCGTGTATAGTGACTTCGACGGTGTTTGGTTGTATTCGAACCCCAATGCATGGGTGCTTTTCTAAGGAGTTCATTTTGTTGCATTTTCTTATGCTTGTTTCGGTTTCGTAAATGAAAGAATTTCTCCGTACAAGATACAAACTGCACTATTGGATCTGTAATTTACAACTACTATCGACATACCCTCAAATGCATCAATAATAAGGGATTTAGAATGCACCTTAGCCAACTAACATATAGATCGGGGTCGTTAATGGGTCATGGCGTTCTTCGTTTGATCCTTTGGCTTGCATGTATCGTTTTGTAGGATGAGGTCTTGCTTCCTCGGCCCTTTATCAAGGCAACGTGGCTTGTTTTAAGCTCATCGTTCAAGGAATCAATGCAACACGGCCAGTTTTTCAGGTCGCCATTCGATAAACAAAGACAACGTTTTCAAAATATCAAAAGGCCACATGGCTTGCTTTTAGGTCCTCGTATGGCTTGCTTTCGGGTCGTCTTTCGAGAAAACGAGGCAACATGTTCTAGAAATCAAAGAATCGTTCGAGAAATAAAAAGGCTACGGGGGTAGTTTTCAGGTCGTAGTTTGATAATTCAAGGCAACATGTTCGAGTAATCAAGGCAACAAGGCTTGTTTTCAGGCCGTCGTTCAATAAAAAATCCAAGCGTTCAGGTCGTCGTTCGAGAAACACGGACAACATGTTGTAGAAATCAAAGGCGTTCCATAAATCAAGGCAACGGTGCTGGTTTTCAGTTAGTCGGTCGAAAAACCAAGGAAACATGTTTGAGGTTTCAAGGCAACAAGGCTAGTTTTCTTGTCTTCGTTCCGTAAATCAAGGAATCGGGGATAGTTTTAAGGTTGTTGTTTAAGAAAATCAAGACAACATGTTTTAAAAGTCATGGCAACGAGGGAAGATTTTAGGACACCGTTCGTCAGATCAAGGCAACACGCCAGCTTTCAGCCGTCGTCCGAAAAAGGCCGCCAACATTTTACTTAAACCGAAGCATCGTTCGTGAAATCAAGGCAACGGGGCAAATTTTAAGTCCTTCATTCGAAAAACCAAGCCATCGGGTTCGAGATATCAAGGCAACATGGCTTGCTTTTCAGGTCTTCGTTCGAAAAATCAAGGCAATGGGCATTGCTCTCCGCTCGTCATTCGAGATACCAAGACATCATGTTCTAGAAACCAAGGCCACAAGGCTAGTTTTCAGGTCATCATTCTAAAAATCAAGGCAACAACAATAAAGGCAACAGGCCTAGTTTCAAGGTCATCGTTCAATATATCTAAGCAACAAGTTCGAATAATCAAGGCAACAAGGCTAGTTTTCACGTCGTCATTCGAGCAAACAAGGCAACATGTTGGGGTGGGCTTCGTTCACGGTTCATTGGGCTTGCCTTGTCGGTGCTCGATGGTGGCTTCGTCGCCATGGTCCCCCTATATATACATCAAGGCAATGGGGATAGCAATCAGGCTTCCGTTTGAGATATCAAGACAACATGTCCTAGAATTCAAGGCCGCAAGGCTAGTTTTCAGGTCATCGTTCTAAAAATCAAGCCAACATGTTCAAGAAATCAAGGCAACAGACACTGGTTTCCCCGAGGATGCATATTTTTTAGTATGCGCACGACGTCGGGGGAAATCAAGGCACCGTGGCTAGTTTTCCGGTCATCGTTCAAGAAATCAAGGCAGCGAGGCTAGTTTTGAGGTCATCATGGCATGTTTTCAAGGCAACGTGTTCGAGTATTCAGGGCAACGATGCAAGTTTCTAGGTCGTCGTTAGAGATAACAAGGCAACGTGTTCCAGCAATCAAGGTAACGAGGCTAGTTTCCAGGTCGTCGTTCAAGAAATAAAGGGAACGGGGCTAGTTTTCAGGACATCGTTCGACATATCAAGGCAACGTGTTGGACAAATCAAGGCAACATGGAACTAGTTAACAAGGCAACGTGTTGGGGGAGGCATCTTTCAAGGCCATCGTTCGACAAATCTAGGCAGCAGGGCTTGTCACCAGGTCATCGTTCGAAAAATTAATGCAACAAGTTCGAGTAATCAATATATACCTCAAGGCAATGTGGATAGCTCCCCAGTTCTCCAAGAGGCTAGTCTTCAGGTCATCGTTTAAAAAATCAAGGCAACAAGCTCAAGGCAATAGGGCTAGTTTCAAGGTCGTCGTTCAAAAAATCTAGGGAACAATGCTAGTCATCAGGTCATCGTTCGACAAAATTAAGGCACACGAATAATGTATGTTTCAATAAAAAAAATTTGGTTTTGGTCCGTAATTACCCGGGGACCGCAGCTTCGACACTTGTACACACACTACCGAACTTTAACTTTCGAATTGGCAAAAACCCATTCAATGAAAGTTGCTCGAAATCATCGATTTACCTGGTAAATTTTCTTTCGTGATCGAGATAATGTGCACGGATTTCGAGGTACCGATCAAGATGTGATTTTGGGTAACTTTCATCGGGTTGGGTCGTCATTGGTCATCGGGTGGTCTTGTACTTCCGAATTAGCAAAAACCCATTGAATGAAAGCTGCTCGGAAACCTTGATTTACATGGCAAAATTTCTTTCATGATCGAGAAAATGTGCACGGATTTCGAGTTACCGAGCAAAATGCGATTTTGGCTAACTTTCACCGCGTTGTGTCATCTTTGGTCACCGGGCGATCCTGTACTTCCGAATTACCGAAAACCCATTGAACGAAAGTTGCTTGAAATCATTGATTTACCTGGTAAGTTTTCCTTCGTGATCCATAAAATGTGCACGGATTTCGAGTTACCGAGCAAGATGTGATTTTGGCTAACTTTCATCGGGTTGGGTCATCTTTGGTCACCGGGTGGTCTTGTACTTCCGATTTAGCAAAAACCCATTGAATGAAAGTTGTTCGAAATCATTGATTTGCCTAGAAAAATTTCTTTTCGTGGTCGAGGAAATGTGCGTGGATTTCGAGTTGTCGAGCAAAATTTGATTTTGGCCAGGTTTCATGGGGTTGGGTCATCTGATCACCGGTTAATCTTGACCGTATCTAGTCTTGGCCGAGTCGAAAAATCCCGGACGCTATAATTCTCTATAACTCGCCAAAATGAAGTCGGTTTGGCACGAATTGGACAAGGATAAAGGACCTTACAATAATAAAACCCGGTGACCGGGCCGTAATTCACCAACAACGGTGACGCAACCTCCGATAAAAACACATAACAACCTAAGCCGATGACTTGCGCTTACTAGGGCCACCAATTATACTTTGTTTTCTCATAAGACGTCAAAAATGTCCAAAGAGCAACATATACTCATTTAATATGGGCATGCATCGTGTATAGTGACTTCGACGGTGTTTGGTTGTATTCGAACCCCAATGCATGGGTGCTTTTCTAAGGAGTTCATTTTGTTGCATTTTCTTATGCTTGTTTCGGTTTCGTAAATGAAAGAATTTCTCCGTACAAGATACAAACTGCACTATTGGATCTGTAATTTACAACTACTATCGACATACCCTCAAATGCATCAATAATAAGGGATTTAGAATGCACCTTAGCCAACTAACATATAGATCGGGGTCGTTAATGGGTCATGGCGTTCTTCGTTTGATCCTTTGGCTTGCATGTATCGTTTTGTAGGATGAGGTCTTGCTTCCTCGGCCCTTTATCAAGGCAACGTGGCTTGTTTTAAGCTCATCGTTCAAGGAATCAATGCAACACGGCCAGTTTTTCAGGTCGCCATTCGATAAACAAAGACAACGTTTTCAAAATATCAAAAGGCCACATGGCTTGCTTTTAGGTCCTCGTATGGCTTGCTTTCGGGTCGTCTTTCGAGAAAACGAGGCAACATGTTCTAGAAATCAAAGAATCGTTCGAGAAATAAAAAGGCTACGGGGGTAGTTTTCAGGTCGTAGTTTGATAATTCAAGGCAACATGTTCGAGTAATCAAGGCAACAAGGCTTGTTTTCAGGCCGTCGTTCAATAAAAAATCCAAGCGTTCAGGTCGTCGTTCGAGAAACACGGACAACATGTTGTAGAAATCAAAGGCGTTCCATAAATCAAGGCAACGGTGCTGGTTTTCAGTTAGTCGGTCGAAAAACCAAGGAAACATGTTTGAGGTTTCAAGGCAACAAGGCTAGTTTTCTTGTCTTCGTTCCGTAAATCAAGGAATCGGGGATAGTTTTAAGGTTGTTGTTTAAGAAAATCAAGACAACATGTTTTAAAAGTCATGGCAACGAGGGAAGATTTTAGGACACCGTTCGTCAGATCAAGGCAACACGCCAGCTTTCAGCCGTCGTCCGAAAAAGGCCGCCAACATTTTACTTAAACCGAAGCATCGTTCGTGAAATCAAGGCAACGGGGCAAATTTTAAGTCCTTCATTCGAAAAACCAAGCCATCGGGTTCGAGATATCAAGGCAACATGGCTTGCTTTTCAGGTCTTCGTTCGAAAAATCAAGGCAATGAGCATTGCTCTCCGCTCGTCATTCGAGATACCAAGACATCATGTTCTAGAAACCAAGGCCACAAGGCTAGTTTTCAGGTCATCATTCTAAAAATCAAGGCAACAACAATAAAGGCAACAGGCCTAGTTTCAAGGTCATCGTTCAATATATCTAAGCAACAAGTTCGAATAATCAAGGCAACAAGGCTAGTTTTCACGTCGTCGTTCGAGCAAACAAGGCAACATGTTGGGGTGGGCTTCGTTCACGGTTCATTGGGCTTGCCTTGTCGGTGCTCGATGGTGGCTTCGTCGCCATGGTCCCCCTATATATACATCAAGGCAATGGGGATAGCAATCAGGCTTCCGTTTGAGATATCAAGACAACATGTCCTAGAATTCAAGGCCGCAAGGCTAGTTTTCAGGTCATCGTTCTAAAAATCAAGCCAACATGTTCAAGAAATCAAGGCAACAGACACTGGTTTCCCCGAGGATGCATATTTTTTAGTATGCGCACGACGTCGGGGGAAATCAAGGCACCGTGGCTAGTTTTCCGGTCATCGTTCAAGAAATCAAGGCAGCGAGGCTAGTTTTGAGGTCATCATGGCATGTTTTCAAGGCAACGTGTTCGAGTATTCAGGGCAACGATGCAAGTTTCCAGGTCGTCGTTAGAGATAACAAGGCAACGTGTTCCAGCAATCAAGGTAACGAGGCTAGTTTCCAGGTCGTCGTTCAAGAAATAAAGGGAACGGGGCTAGTTTTCAGGACATCGTTCGACATATCAAGGCAACGTGTTGGACAAATCAAGGCAACATGGAACTAGTTAACAAGGCAACGTGTTGGGGGAGGCATCTTTCAAGGCCATCGTTCGACAAATCTAGGCAGCAGGGCTTGTCACCAGGTCATCGTTCGAAAAATTAATGCAACAAGTTCGAGTAATCAATATATACCTCAAGGCAATGTGGATAGCTCCCCAGTTCTCCAAGAGGCTAGTCTTCAGGTCATCGTTTAAAAAATCAAGGCAACAAGCTCAAGGCAATAGGGCTAGTTTCAAGGTCGTCGTTCAAAAAATCTAGGGAACAATGCTAGTCATCAGGTCATCGTTCGACAAAATTAAGGCACACGAATAATGTATGTTTCAATAAAAAAAATTTGCTTTTGGTCCGTAATTACCCGGGGACCGCAGCTTCGACACTTGTACACACACACTACCGAACTTTAACTTTCGAATTGGCAAAAACCCATTCAATGAAAGTTGCTCGAAATCATCGATTTACCTGGTAAATTTTCTTTCGTGATCGAGATAATGTGCACGGATTTCGAGGTACCGATCAAGATGTGATTTTGGGTAACTTTCATCGGGTTGGGTCGTCATTGGTCACCGGGTGGTCTTGTACTTCCGAATTAGCAAAAACCCATTGAATGAAAGCTGCTCGGAAACCTTGATTTACACGGCAAAATTTCTTTCATGATCGAGAAAATGTGCACGGATTTCGAGTTACCGAGCAAAATGCGATTTTGGCTAACTTTCACCGCGTTGTGTCATCTTTGGTCACCGGGCGATCCTGTACTTCCGAATTACCGAAAACCCATTGAACGAAAGTTGCTTGAAATCATTGATTTACCTGGTAAGTTTTCCTTCGTGATCCATAAAATGTGCACGGATTTCGAGTTACCGAGCAAGATGTGATTTTGGCTAACTTTCATCGGGTTGGGTCATCTTTGGTCACCGGGTGGTCTTGTACTTCCGATTTAGCAAAAACCCATTGAATGAAAGTTGTTCGAAATCATTGATTTGCCTAGAAAAATTTCTTTTCGTGGTCGAGGAAATGTGCGTGGATTTCGAGTTGTCGAGCAAAATTTGATTTTGGCCAGGTTTCATGGGGTTGGGTCATCTGATCACCGGTTAATCTTGACCGTATCTAGTCTTGGCCGAGTCGAAAAATCCCGGACGCTATAATTCTCTATAACTCGCCAAAATGAAGTCGGTTTGGCACGAATTGGACAAGGATAAAGGACCTTACAATAATAAAACCCGGTGACCGGGCCGTAATTCACCAACAACGGTGACGCAACCTCCGATAAAAACACATAACAACCTAAGCCGATGACTTGCGCTTACTAGGGCCACCAATTATACTTTGTTTTCTCATAAGACGTCAAAAATGTCCAAAGAGCAACATATACTCATTTAATATGGGCATGCATCGTGTATAGTGACTTCGACGGTGTTTGGTTGTATTCGAACCCCAATGCATGGGTGCTTTTCTAAGGAGTTCATTTTGTTGCATTTTCTTATGCTTGTTTCGGTTTCGTAAATGAAAGAATTTCTCCGTACAAGATACAAACTGCACTATTGGATCTGTAATTTACAACTACTATCGACATACCCTCAAATGCATCAATAATAAGGGATTTAGAATGCACCTTAGCCAACTAACATATAGATCGGGGTCGTTAATGGGTCATGGCGTTCTTCGTTTGATCCTTTGGCTTGCATGTATCGTTTTGTAGGATGAGGTCTTGCTTCCTCGGCCCTTTATCAAGGCAACGTGGCTCGTTTTAAGCTCATCGTTCAAGGAATCAATGCAACACGGCCAGTTTTTCAGGTCGCCATTCGATAAACAAAGACAACGTTTTCAAAATATCAAAAGGCCACATGGCTTGCTTTTAGGTCCTCGTATGGCTTGCTTTCGGGTCGTCTTTCGAGAAAACGAGGCAACATGTTCTAGAAATCAAAGAATCGTTCGAGAAATAAAAAGGCTACGGGGGTAGTTTTTAGGTCGTAGTTTGATAATTCAAGGCAACATGTTCGAGTAATCAAGGCAACAAGGCTTGTTTTCAGGCCGTCGTTCAATAAAAAATCCAAGCGTTCAGGTCGTCGTTCGAGAAACACGGACAACATGTTGTAGAAATCAAAGGCGTTCCATAAATCAAGGCAACGGTGCTGGTTTTCAGTTAGTCGGTCGAAAAACCAAGGAAACATGTTTGAGGTTTCAAGGCAACAAGGCTAGTTTTCTTGTCTTCGTTCCGTAAATCAAGGAATCGGGGATAGTTTTAAGGTTGTTGTTTAAGAAAATCAAGACAACATGTTTTAAAAGTCATGGCAACGAGGGAAGATTTTAGGACACCGTTCGTCAGATCAAGGCAACACGCCAGCTTTCAGCCGTCGTCCGAAAAAGGCCGCCAACATTTTACTTAAACCGAAGCATCGTTCGTGAAATCAAGGCAACGGGGCAAATTTTAAGTCCTTCATTCGAAAAACCAAGCCATCGGGTTCGAGATATCAAGGCAACATGGCTTGCTTTTCAGGTCTTCGTTCGAAAAATCAAGGCAATGGGCATTGCTCTCCGCTCGTCATTCGAGATACCAAGACATCATGTTCTAGAAACCAAGGCCACAAGGCTAGTTTTCAGGTCATCATTCTAAAAATCAAGGCAACAACAATAAAGGCAACAGGCCTAGTTTCAAGGTCATCGTTCAATATATCTAAGCAACAAGTTCGAATAATCAAGGCAACAAGGCTAGTTTTCACGTCGTCGTTCGAGCAAACAAGGCAACATGTTGGGGTGGGCTTCGTTCACGGTTCATTGGGCTTGCCTTGTCGGTGCTCGATGGTGGCTTCGTCGCCATGGTCCCCCTATATATACATCAAGGCAATGGGGATAGCAATCAGGCTTCCGTTTGAGATATCAAGACAACATGTCCTAGAATTCAAGGCCGCAAGGCTAGTTTTCAGGTCATCGTTCTAAAAATCAAGCCAACATGTTCAAGAAATCAAGGCAACAGACACTGGTTTCCCCGAGGATGCATATTTTTTAGTATGCGCACGACGTCGGGGGAAATCAAGGCACCGTGGCTAGTTTTCCGGTCATCGTTCAAGAAATCAAGGCAGCGAGGCTAGTTTTGAGGTCATCATGGCATGTTTTCAAGGCAACGTGTTCGAGTATTCAGGGCAACGATGCAAGTTTCCAGGTCGTCGTTAGAGATAACAAGGCAACGTGTTCCAGCAATCAAGGTAACGAGGCTAGTTTCCAGGTCGTCGTTCAAGAAATAAAGGGAACGGGGCTAGTTTTCAGGACATCGTTCGACATATCAAGGCAACGTGTTGGACAAATCAAGGCAACATGGAACTAGTTAACAAGGCAACGTGTTGGGGGAGGCATCTTTCAAGGCCATCGTTCGACAAATCTAGGCAGCAGGGCTTGTCACCAGGTCATCGTTCGAAAAATTAATGCAACAAGTTCGAGTAATCAATATATACCTCAAGGCAATGTGGATAGCTCCCCAGTTCTCCAAGAGGCTAGTCTTCAGGTCATCGTTTAAAAAATCAAGGCAACAAGCTCAAGGCAATAGGGCTAGTTTCAAGGTCGTCGTTCAAAAAATCTAGGGAACAATGCTAGTCATCAGGTCATCGTTCGACAAAATTAAGGCACACGAATAATGTATGTTTCAATAAAAAAAATTTGCTTTTGGTCCGTAATTACCCGGGGACCGCAGCTTCGACACTTGTACACACACACTACCGAACTTTAACTTTCGAATTGGCAAAAACCCATTCAATGAAAGTTGCTCGAAATCATCGATTTACCTGGTAAATTTTCTTTCGTGATCGAGAAAATGTGCACGGATTTCGAGGTACCGATCAAGATGTGATTTTGGGTAACTTTCATCGGGTTGGGTCGTCATTGGTCACCGGGTGGTCTTGTACTTCCGAATTAGCAAAAACCCATTGAATGAAAGCTGCTCGGAAACCTTGATTTACACGGCAAAATTTCTTTCATGATCGAGAAAATGTGCACGGATTTCGAGTTACCGAGCAAAATGCGATTTTGGCTAACTTTCACCGCGTTGTGTCATCTTTGGTCACCGGGCGATCCTGTACTTCCGAATTACCGAAAACCCATTGAACGAAAGTTGCTTGAAATCATTGATTTACCTGGTAAGTTTTCCTTCGTGATCCATAAAATGTGCACGGATTTCGAGTTACCGAGCAAGATGTGATTTTGGCTAACTTTCATCGGGTTGGGTCATCTTTGGTCACCGGGTGGTCTTGTACTTCCGATTTAGCAAAAACCCATTGAATGAAAGTTGTTCGAAATCATTGATTTGCCTAGAAAAATTTCTTTTCGTGGTCGAGGAAATGTGCGTGGATTTCGAGTTGTCGAGCAAAATTTGATTTTGGCCAGGTTTCATGGGGTTGGGTCATCTGATCACCGGTTAATCTTGACCGTATCTAGTCTTGGCCGAGTCGAAAAATCCCAGACGCTATAATTCTCTATAACTCGCCAAAATGAAGTCGGTTTGGCACGAATTGGACAAGGATAAAGGACCTTACAATAATAAAACCCGGTGACCGGGCCGTAATTCACCAACAACGGTGACGCAACCTCCGATAAAAACACATAACAACCTAAGCCGATGACTTGCGCTTACTAGGGCCACCAATTATACTTTGTTTTCTCATAAGACGTCAAAAATGTCCAAAGAGCAACATATACTCATTTAATATGGGCATGCATCGTGTATAGTGACTTCGACGGTGTTTGGTTGTATTCGAACCCCAATGCATGGGTGCTTTTCTAAGGAGTTCATTTTGTTGCATTTTCTTATGCTTGTTTCGGTTTCGTAAATGAAAGAATTTCTCCGTACAAGATACAAACTGCACTATTGGATCTGTAATTTACAACTACTATCGACATACCCTCAAATGCATCAATAATAAGGGATTTAGAATGCACCTTAGCCAACTAACATATAGATCGGGGTCGTTAATGGGTCATGGCGTTCTTCGTTTGATCCTTTGGCTTGCATGTATCGTTTTGTAGGATGAGGTCTTGCTTCCTCGGCCCTTTATCAAGGCAACGTGGCTCGTTTTAAGCTCATCGTTCAAGGAATCAATGCAACACGGCCAGTTTTTCAGGTCGCCATTCGATAAACAAAGACAACGTTTTCAAAATATCAAAAGGCCACATGGCTTGCTTTTAGGTCCTCGTATGGCTTGCTTTCGGGTCGTCTTTCGAGAAAACGAGGCAACATGTTCTAGAAATCAAAGAATCGTTCGAGAAATAAAAAGGCTACGGGGGTAGTTTTCAGGTCGTAGTTTGATAATTCAAGGCAACATGTTCGAGTAATCAAGGCAACAAGGCTTGTTTTCAGGCCGTCGTTCAATAAAAAATCCAAGCGTTCAGGTCGTCCTTCGAGAAACACGGACAACATGTTGTAGAAATCAAAGGCGTTCCATAAATCAAGGCAACGGTGCTGGTTTTCAGTTAGTCGGTCGAAAAACCAAGGAAACATGTTTGAGGTTTCAAGGCAACAAGGCTAGTTTTCTTGTCTTCGTTCCGTAAATCAAGGAATCGGGGATAGTTTTAAGGTTGTTGTTTAAGAAAATCAAGACAACATGTTTTAAAAGTCATGGCAACGAGGGAAGATTTTAGGACACCGTTCGTCAGATCAAGGCAACACGCCAGCTTTCAGCCGTCGTCCGAAAAAGGCCGCCAACATTTTACTTAAACCGAAGCATCGTTCGTGAAATCAAGGCAACGGGGCAAATTTTAAGTCCTTCATTCGAAAAACCAAGCCATCGGGTTCGAGATATCAAGGCAACATGGCTTGCTTTTCAGGTCTTCGTTCGAAAAATCAAGGCAATGGGCATTGCTCTCCGCTCGTCATTCGAGATACCAAGACATCATGTTCTAGAAACCAAGGCCACAAGGCTAATTTTCAGGTCATCATTCTAAAAATCAAGGCAACAACAATAAAGGCAACAGGCCTAGTTTCAAGGTCATCGTTCAATATATCTAAGCAACAAGTTCGAATAATCAAGGCAACAAGGCTAGTTTTCACGTCGTCATTCGAGCAAACAAGGCAACATGTTGGGGTGGGCTTCGTTCACGGTTCATTGGGCTTGCCTTGTCGGTGCTCGATGGTGGCTTCGTCGCCATGGTCCCCCTATATATACATCAAGGCAATGGGGATAGCAATCAGGCTTCCGTTTGAGATATCAAGACAACATGTCCTAGAATTCAAGGCCGCAAGGCTAGTTTTCAGGTCATCGTTCTAAAAATCAAGCCAACATGTTCAAGAAATCAAGGCAACAGACACTGGTTTCCCCGAGGATGCATATTTTTTAGTATGCGCACGACGTCGGGGGAAATCAAGGCACCGTGGCTAGTTTTCCGGTCATCGTTCAAGAAATCAAGGCAGCGAGGCTAGTTTTGAGGTCATCATGGCATGTTTTCAAGGCAACGTGTTCGAGTATTCAGGGCAACGATGCAAGTTTCCTGGTCGTCGTTAGAGATAACAAGGCAACGTGTTCCAGCAATCAAGGTAACGAGGCTAGTTTCCAGGTCGTCGTTCAAGAAATAAAGGGAACGGGGCTAGTTTTCAGGACATCGTTCGACATATCAAGGCAACGTGTTGGACAAATCAAGGCAACATGGAACTAGTTAACAAGGCAACGTGTTGGGGGAGGCATCTTTCAAGGCCATCGTTCGACAAATCTAGGCAGCAGGGCTTGTCACCAGGTCATCGTTCGAAAAATTAATGCAACAAGTTCGAGTAATCAATATATACCTCAAGGCAATGTGGATAGCTCCCCAGTTCTCCAAGAGGCTAGTCTTCAGGTCATCGTTTAAAAAATCAAGGCAACAAGCTCAAGGCAATAGGGCTAGTTTCAAGGTCGTCGTTCAAAAAATCTAGGGAACAATGCTAGTCATCAGGTCATCGTTCGACAAAATTAAGGCACACGAATAATGTATGTTTCAATAAAAAAAATTTGCTTTTGGTCCGTAATTACCCGGGGACCGCAGCTTCGACACTTGTACACACACACTACCGAACTTTAACTTTCGAATTGGCAAAAACCCATTCAATGAAAGTTGCTCGAAATCATCGATTTACCTGGTAAATTTTCTTTCGTGATCGAGAAAATGTGCACGGATTTCGAGGTACCGATCAAGATGTGATTTTGGGTAACTTTCATCGGGTTGGGTCGTAATTGGTCACCGGGTGGTCTTGTACTTCCGAATTAGCAAAAACCCATTGAATGAAAGCTGCTCGGAAACCTTGATTTACACGGCAAAATTTCTTTCATGATCGAGAAAATGTGCACGGATTTCGAGTTACCGAGCAAAATGCGATTTTGGCTAACTTTCACCGCGTTGTGTCATCTTTGGTCACCGGGCGATCCTGTACTTCCGAATTACCGAAAACCCATTGAACGAAAGTTGCTTGAAATCATTGATTTACCTGGTAAGTTTTCCTTCGTGATCCATAAAATGTGCACGGATTTCGAGTTACCGAGCAAGATGTGATTTTGGCTAACTTTCATCGGGTTGGGTCATCTTTGGTCACCGGGTGGTCTTGTACTTCCGATTTAGCAAAAACCCATTGAATGAAAGTTGTTCGAAATCATTGATTTGCCTAGAAAAATTTCTTTTCGTGGTCGAGGAAATGTGCGTGGATTTCGAGTTGTCGAGCAAAATTTGATTTTGGCCAGGTTTCATGGGGTTGGGTCATCTGATCACCGGTTAATCTTGACCGTATCTAGTCTTGGCCGAGTCGAAAAATCCCAGACGCTATAATTCTCTATAACTCGCCAAAATGAAGTCGGTTTGGCACGAATTGGACAAGGATAAAGGACCTTACAATAATAAAACCCGGTGACCGGGCCGTAATTCACCAACAACGGTGACGCAACCTCCGATAAAAACACATAACAACCTAAGCCGATGACTTGCGCTTACTAGGGCCACCAATTATACTTTGTTTTCTCATAAGACGTCAAAAATGTCCAAAGAGCAACATATACTCATTTAATATGGGCATGCATCGTGTATAGTGACTTCGACGGTGTTTGGTTGTATTCGAACCCCAATGCATGGGTGCTTTTCTAAGGAGTTCATTTTGTTGCATTTTCTTATGCTTGTTTCGGTTTCGTAAATGAAAGAATTTCTCCGTACAAGATACAAACTGCACTATTGGATCTGTAATTTACAACTACTATCGACATACCCTCAAATGCATCAATAATAAGGGATTTAGAATGCACCTTAGCCAACTAACATATAGATCGGGGTCGTTAATGGGTCATGGCGTTCTTCGTTTGATCCTTTGGCTTGCATGTATCGTTTTGTAGGATGAGGTCTTGCTTCCTCGGCCCTTTATCAAGGCAACGTGGCTCGTTTTAAGCTCATCGTTCAAGGAATCAATGCAACACGGCCAGTTTTTCAGGTCGCCATTCGATAAACAAAGACAACGTTTTCAAAATATCAAAAGGCCACATGGCTTGCTTTTAGGTCCTCGTATGGCTTGCTTTCGGGTCGTCTTTCGAGAAAACGAGGCAACATGTTCTAGAAATCAAAGAATCGTTCGAGAAATAAAAAGGCTACGGGGGTAGTTTTCAGGTCGTAGTTTGATAATTCAAGGCAACATGTTCGAGTAATCAAGGCAACAAGGCTTGTTTTCAGGCCGTCGTTCAATAAAAAATCCAAGCGTTCAGGTCGTCGTTCGAGAAACACGGACAACATGTTGTAGAAATCAAAGGCGTTCCATAAATCAAGGCAACGGTGCTGGTTTTCAGTTAGTCGGTCGAAAAACCAAGGAAACATGTTTGAGGTTTCAAGGCAACAAGGCTAGTTTTCTTGTCTTCGTTCCGTAAATCAAGGAATCGGGGATAGTTTTAAGGTTGTTGTTTAAGAAAATCAAGACAACATGTTTTAAAAGTCATGGCAACGAGGGAAGATTTTAGGACACCGTTCGTCAGATCAAGGCAACACGCCAGCTTTCAGCCGTCGTCCGAAAAAGGCCGCCAACATTTTACTTAAACCGAAGCATCGTTCGTGAAATCAAGGCAACGGGGCAAATTTTAAGTCCTTCATTCGAAAAACCAAGCCATCGGGTTCGAGATATCAAGGCAACATGGCTTGCTTTTCAGGTCTTCGTTCGAAAAATCAAGGCAATGAGCATTGCTCTCCGCTCGTCATTCGAGATACCAAGACATCATGTTCTAGAAACCAAGGCCACAAGGCTAGTTTTCAGGTCATCATTCTAAAAATCAAGGCAACAACAATAAAGGCAACAGGCCTAGTTTCAAGGTCATCGTTCAATATATCTAAGCAACAAGTTCGAATAATCAAGGCAACAAGGCTAGTTTTCACGTCGTCGTTCGAGCAAACAAGGCAACATGTTGGGGTGGGCTTCGTTCACGGTTCATTGGGCTTGCCTTGTCGGTGCTCGATGGTGGCTTCGTCGCCATGGTCCCCCTATATATACATCAAGGCAATGGGGATAGCAATCAGGCTTCCGTTTGAGATATCAAGACAACATGTCCTAGAATTCAAGGCCGCAAGGCTAGTTTTCAGGTCATCGTTCTAATAATCAAGCCAACATGTTCAAGAAATCAAGGCAACAGACACTGGTTTCCCCGAGGATGCATATTTTTTAGTATGCGCACGACGTCGGGGGAAATCAAGGCACCGTGGCTAGTTTTCCGGTCATCGTTCAAGAAATCAAGGCAGCGAGGCTAGTTTTGAGGTCATCATGGCATGTTTTCAAGGCAACGTGTTCGAGTATTCAGGGCAACGATGCAAGTTTCCAGGTCGTCGTTAGAGATAACAAGGCAACGTGTTCCAGCAATCAAGGTAACGAGGCTAGTTTCCAGGTCGTCGTTCAAGAAATAAAGGGAACGGGGCTAGTTTTCAGGACATCGTTCGACATATCAAGGCAACGTGTTGGACAAATCAAGGCAACATGGAACTAGTTAACAAGGCAACGTGTTGGGGGAGGCATCTTTCAAGGCCATCGTTCGACAAATCTAGGCAGCAGGGCTTGTCACCAGGTCATCGTTCGAAAAATTAATGCAACAAGTTCGAGTAATCAATATATACCTCAAGGCAATGTGGATAGCTCCCCAGTTCTCCAAGAGGCTAGTCTTCAGGTCATCGTTTAAAAAATCAAGGCAACAAGCTCAAGGCAATAGGGCTAGTTTCAAGGTCGTCGTTCAAAAAATCTAGGGAACAATGCTAGTCATCAGGTCATCGTTCGACAAAATTAAGGCACACGAATAATGTATGTTTCAATAAAAAAAATTTGCTTTTGGTCCGTAATTACCCGGGGACCGCAGCTTCGACACTTGTACACACACACTACCGAACTTTAACTTTCGAATTGGCAAAAACCCATTCAATGAAAGTTGCTCGAAATCATCGATTTACCTGGTAAATTTTCTTTCGTGATCGAGAAAATGTGCACGGATTTCGAGGTACCGATCAAGATGTGATTTTGGGTAACTTTCATCGGGTTGGGTCGTCATTGGTCACCGGGTGGTCTTGTACTTCCGAATTAGCAAAAACCCATTGAATGAAAGCTGCTCGGAAACCTTGATTTACACGGCAAAATTTCTTTCATGATCGAGAAAATGTGCACGGATTTCGAGTTACCGAGCAAAATGCGATTTTGGCTAACTTTCACCGCGTTGTGTCATCTTTGGTCACCGGGCGATCCTGTACTTCCGAATTACCGAAAACCCATTGAACGAAAGTTGCTTGAAATCATTGATTTACCTGGTAAGTTTTCCTTCGTGATCCATAAAATGTGCACGGATTTCGAGTTACCGAGCAAGATGTGATTTTGGCTAACTTTCATCGGGTTGGGTCATCTTTGGTCACCGGGTGGTCTTGTACTTCCGATTTAGCAAAAACCCATTGAATGAAAGTTGTTCGAAATCATTGATTTGCCTAGAAAAATTTCTTTTCGTGGTCGAGGAAATGTGCGTGGATTTCGAGTTGTCGAGCAAAATTTGATTTTGGCCAGGTTTCATGGGGTTGGGTCATCTGATCACCGGTTAATCTTGACCGTATCTAGTCTTGGCCGAGTCGAAAAATCCCAGACGCTATAATTCTCTATAACTCGCCAAAATGAAGTCGGTTTGGCACGAATTGGACAAGGATAAAGGACCTTACAATAATAAAACCCGGTGACCGGGCCGTAATTCACCAACAACGGTGACGCAACCTCCGATAAAAACACATAACAACCTAAGCCGATGACTTGCGCTTACTAGGGCCACCAATTATACTTTGTTTTCTCATAAGACGTCAAAAATGTCCAAAGAGCAACATATACTCATTTAATATGGGCATGCATCGTGTATAGTGACTTCGACGGTGTTTGGTTGTATTCGAACCCCAATGCATGGGTGCTTTTCTAAGGAGTTCATTTTGTTGCATTTTCTTATGCTTGTTTCGGTTTCGTAAATGAAAGAATTTCTCCGTACAAGATACAAACTGCACTATTGGATCTGTAATTTACAACTACTATCGACATACCCTCAAATGCATCAATAATAAGGGATTTAGAATGCACCTTAGCCAACTAACATATAGATCGGGGTCGTTAATGGGTCATGGCGTTCTTCGTTTGATCCTTTGGCTTGCATGTATCGTTTTGTAGGATGAGGTCTTGCTTCCTCGGCCCTTTATCAAGGCAACGTGGCTCGTTTTAAGCTCATCGTTCAAGGAATCAATGCAACACGGCCAGTTTTTCAGGTCGCCATTCGATAAACAAAGACAACGTTTTCAAAATATCAAAAGGCCACATGGCTTGCTTTTAGGTCCTCGTATGGCTTGCTTTCGGGTCGTCTTTCGAGAAAACGAGGCAACATGTTCTAGAAATCAAAGAATCGTTCGAGAAATAAAAAGGCTACGGGGGTAGTTTTCAGGTCGTAGTTTGATAATTCAAGGCAACATGTTCGAGTAATCAAGGCAACAAGGCTTGTTTTCAGGCCGTCGTTCAATAAAAAATCCAAGCGTTCAGGTCGTCGTTCGAGAAACACGGACAACATGTTGTAGAAATCAAAGGCGTTCCATAAATCAAGGCAACGGTGCTGGTTTTCAGTTAGTCGGTCGAAAAACCAAGGAAACATGTTTGAGGTTTCAAGGCAACAAGGCTAGTTTTCTTGTCTTCGTTCCGTAAATCAAGGAATCGGGGATAGTTTTAAGGTTGTTGTTTAAGAAAATCAAGACAACATGTTTTAAAAGTCATGGCAACGAGGGAAGATTTTAGGACACCGTTCGTCAGATCAAGGCAACACGCCAGCTTTCAGCCGTCGTCCGAAAAAGGCCGCCAACATTTTACTTAAACCGAAGCATCGTTCGTGAAATCAAGGCAACGGGGCAAATTTTAAGTCCTTCATTCGAAAAACCAAGCCATCGGGTTCGAGATATCAAGGCAACATGGCTTGCTTTTCAGGTCTTCGTTCGAAAAATCAAGGCAATGAGCATTGCTCTCCGCTCGTCATTCGAGATACCAAGACATCATGTTCTAGAAACCAAGGCCACAAGGCTAGTTTTCAGGTCATCATTCTAAAAATCAAGGCAACAACAATAAAGGCAACAGGCCTAGTTTCAAGGTCATCGTTCAATATATCTAAGCAACAAGTTCGAATAATCAAGGCAACAAGGCTAGTTTTCACGTCGTCGTTCGAGCAAACAAGGCAACATGTTGGGGTGGGCTTCGTTCACGGTTCATTGGGCTTGCCTTGTCGGTGCTCGATGGTGGCTTCGTCGCCATGGTCCCCCTATATATACATCAAGGCAATGGGGATAGCAATCAGGCTTCCGTTTGAGATATCAAGACAACATGTCCTAGAATTCAAGGCCGCAAGGCTAGTTTTCAGGTCATCGTTCTAAAAATCAAGCCAACATGTTCAAGAAATCAAGGCAACAGACACTGGTTTCCCCGAGGATGCATATTTTTTAGTATGTGCACGACGTCGGGGGAAATCAAGGCACCGTGGCTAGTTTTCCGGTCATCGTTCAAGAAATCAAGGCAGCGAGGCTAGTTTTGAGGTCATCATGGCATGTTTTCAAGGCAACGTGTTCGAGTATTCAGGGCAACGATGCAAGTTTCCAGGTCGTCGTTAGAGATAACAAGGCAACGTGTTCCAGCAATCAAGGTAACGAGGCTAGTTTCCAGGTCGTCGTTCAAGAAATAAAGGGAACGGGGCTAGTTTTCAGGACATCGTTCGACATATCAAGGCAACGTGTTGGACAAATCAAGGCAACATGGAACTAGTTAACAAGGCAACGTGTTGGGGGAGGCATCTTTCAAGGCCATCGTTCGACAAATCTAGGCAGCAGGGCTTGTCACCAGGTCATCGTTCGAAAAATTAATGCAACAAGTTCGAGTAATCAATATATACCTCAAGGCAATGTGGATAGCTCCCCAGTTCTCCAAGAGGCTAGTCTTCAGGTCATCGTTTAAAAAATCAAGGCAACAAGCTCAAGGCAATAGGGCTAGTTTCAAGGTCGTCGTTCAAAAAATCTAGGGAACAATGCTAGTCATCAGGTCATCGTTCGACAAAATTAAGGCACACGAATAATGTATGTTTCAATAAAAAAAATTTGCTTTTGGTCCGTAATTACCCGGGGACCGCAGCTTCGACACTTGTACACACACACTACCGAACTTTAACTTTTTGAATTGGCAAAAACCCATTCAATGAAAGTTGCTCGAAATCATCGATTTACCTGGTAAATTTTCTTTCGTGATCGAGAAAATGTGCACGGATTTCGAGGTACCGATCAAGATGTGATTTTGGGTAACTTTCATCGGGTTGGGTCGTCATTGGTCACCGGGTGGTCTTGTACTTCCGAATTAGCAAAAACCCATTGAATGAAAGCTGCTCGGCAACCTTGATTTACACGGCAAAATTTCTTTCATGATCGAGAAAATGTGCACGGATTTCGAGTTACCGAGCAAAATGCGATTTTGGCTAACTTTCACCGCGTTGTGTCATCTTTGGTCACCGGGCGATCCTGTACTTCCGAATTACCGAAAACCCATTGAACGAAAGTTGCTTGAAATCATTGATTTACCTGGTAAGTTTTCCTTCGTGATCCATAAAATGTGCATGGATTTCGAGTTACCGAGCAAGATGTGATTTTGGCTAACTTTCATCGGGTTGGGTCATCTTTGGTCACCGGGTGGTCTTGTACTTCCGATTTAGCAAAAACCCATTGAATGAAAGTTGTTCGAAATCATTGATTTGCCTAGAAAAATTTCTTTTCGTGGTCGAGGAAATGTGCGTGGATTTCGAGTTGTCGAGCAAAATTTGATTTTGGTCAGGTTTCATGGGGTTGGGTCATCTGATCACTGGTTAATCTTGACCGTATCTAGTCTTGGCCGAGTCGAAAAATCCCAGACGCTATAATTCTCTATAACTCGCCAAAATAAAGTCGGTTTGGCACGAATTGGACAAGGATAAAGGACCTTACAATAATAAAACCCGGTGACCGGGCCGTAATTCACCAACAACGGTGACGCAACCTCCGATAAAAACACATAACAACCTAAGCCGATGACTTGCGCTTACTAGGGCCACCAATTATACTTTGTTTTCTCATAAGACGTCAAAAATGTCCAAAGAGCAACATATACTCATTTAATATGGGCATGCATCGTGTATAGTGACTTCGACGGTGTTTGGTTGTATTCGAACCCCAATGCATGGGTGCTTTTCTAAGGAGTTCATTTTGTTGCATTTTCTTATGCTTGTTTCGGTTTCGTAAATGAAAGAATTTCTCCGTACAAGATACAAACTGCACTATTGGATCTGTAATTTACAACTACTATCGACATACCCTCAAATGCATCAATAATAAGGGATTTAGAATGCACCTTAGCCAACTAACATATAGATCGGGGTCGTTAATGGGTCATGGCGTTCTTCGTTTGATCCTTTGGCTTGCATGTATCGTTTTGTAGGATGAGGTCTTGCTTCCTCGGCCCTTTATCAAGGCAACGTGGCTCGTTTTAAGCTCATCGTTCAAGGAATCAATGCAACACGGCCAGTTTTTCAGGTCGCCATTCGATAAACAAAGACAACGTTTTCAAAATATCAAAAGGCCACATGGCTTGCTTTTAGGTCCTCGTATGGCTTGCTTTCGGGTCGTCTTTCGAGAAAACGAGGCAACATGTTCTAGAAATCAAAGAATCGTTCGAGAAATAAAAAGGCTACGGGGGTAGTTTTCAGGTCGTAGTTTGATAATTCAAGGCAACATGTTCGAGTAATCAAGGCAACAAGGCTTGTTTTCAGGCCGTCGTTCAATAAAAAATCCAAGCGTTCAGGTCGTCGTTCGAGAAACACGGACAACATGTTGTAGAAATCAAAGGCGTTCCATAAATCAAGGCAACGGTGCTGGTTTTCAGTTATTCGGTCGAAAAACCAAGGAAACATGTTTGAGGTTTCAAGGCAACAAGGCTAGTTTTCTTGTCTTCGTTCCGTAAATCAAGGAATCGGGGATAGTTTTAAGGTTGTTGTTTAAGAAAATCAAGACAACATGTTTTAAAAGTCATGGCAACGAGGGAAGATTTTAGGACACCGTTCGTCAGATCAAGGCAACACGCCAGCTTTCAGCCGTCGTCCGAAAAAGGCCGCCAACATTTTACTTAAACCGAAGCATCGTTCGTGAAATCAAGGCAACGGGGCAAATTTTAAGTCCTTCATTCGAAAAACCAAGCCATCGGGTTCGAGATATCAAGGCAACATGGCTTGCTTTTCAGGTCTTCGTTCGAAAAATCAAGGCAATGGGCATTGCTCTCCGCTCGTCATTCGAGATACCAAGACATCATGTTCTAGAAACCAAGGCCACAAGGCTAGTTTTCAGGTCATCATTCTAAAAATCAAGGCAACAACAATAAAGGCAACAGGCCTAGTTTCAAGGTCATCGTTCAATATATCTAAGCAACAAGTTCGAATAATCAAGGCAACAAGGCTAGTTTTCACGTCGTCGTTCGAGCAAACAAGGCAACATGTTGGGGTGGGCTTCGTTCACGGTTCATTGGGCTTGCCTTGTCGGTGCTCGATGGTGGCTTCGTCGCCATGGTCCCCCTATATATACATCAAGGCAATGGGGATAGCAATCAGGCTTCCGTTTGAGATATCAAGACAACATGTCCTAGAATTCAAGGCCGCAAGGCTAGTTTTCAGGTCATCGTTCTAAAAATCAAGCCAACATGTTCAAGAAATCAAGGCAACAGACACTGGTTTCCCCGAGGATGCATATTTTTTAGTATGCGCACGACGTCGGGGGAAATCAAGGCACCGTGGCTAGTTTTCCGGTCATCGTTCAAGAAATCAAGGCAGCGAGGCTAGTTTTGAGGTCATCATGGCATGTTTTCAAGGCAACGTGTTCGAGTATTCAGGGCAACGATGCAAGTTTCCAGGTCGTCGTTAGAGATAACAAGGCAACGTGTTCCAGCAATCAAGGTAACGAGGCTAGTTTCCAGGTCGTCGTTCAAGAAATAAAGGGAACGGGGCTAGTTTTCAGGACATCGTTCGACATATCAAGGCAACGTGTTGGACAAATCAAGGCAACATGGAACTAGTTAACAAGGCAACGTGTTGGGGGAGGCATCTTTCAAGGCCATCGTTCGACAAATCTAGGCAGCAGGGCTTGTCACCAGGTCATCGTTCGAAAAATTAATGCAACAAGTTCGAGTAATCAATATATACCTCAAGGCAATGTGGATAGCTCCCCAGTTCTCCAAGAGGCTAGTCTTCAGGTCATCGTTTAAAAAATCAAGGCAACAAGCTCAAGGCAATAGGGCTAGTTTCAAGGTCGTCGTTCAAAAAATCTAGGGAACAATGCTAGTCATCAGGTCATCGTTCGACAAAATTAAGGCACACGAATAATGTATGTTTCAATAAAAAAAATTTGCTTTTGGTCCGTAATTACCCGGGGACCGCAGCTTCGACACTTGTACACACACACTACCGAACTTTAACTTTCGAATTGGCAAAAACCCATTCAATGAAAGTTGCTTGAAATCATCGATTTACCTGGTAAATTTTCTTTCGTGATCGAGAAAATGTGCACGGATTTCGAGGTACCGATCAAGATGTGATTTTGGGTAACTTTCATCGGGTTGGGTCGTCATTGGTCACCGGGTGGTCTTGTACTTCCGAATTAGCAAAAACCCATTGAATGAAAGCTGCTCGGAAACCTTGATTTACACGGCAAAATTTCTTTCATGATCGAGAAAATGTGCACGGATTTCGAGTTACCGAGCAAAATGCGATTTTGGCTAACTTTCACCGCGTTGTGTCATCTTTGGTCACCGGGCGATCCTGTACTTCCGAATTACCGAAAACCCATTGAACGAAAGTTGCTTGAAATCATTGATTTACCTGGTAAGTTTTCCTTCGTGATCCATAAAATGTGCACGGATTTCGAGTTACCGAGCAAGATGTGATTTTGGCTAACTTTCATCGGGTTGGGTCATCTTTGGTCACCGGGTGGTCTTGTACTTCCGATTTAGCAAAAACCCATTGAATGAAAGTTGTTCGAAATCATTGATTTGCCTAGAAAAATTTCTTTTCGTGGTCGAGGAAATGTGCGTGGATTTCGAGTTGTCGAGCAAAATTTGATTTTGGCCAGGTTTCATGGGGTTGGGTCATCTGATCACCGGTTAATCTTGACCGTATCTAGTCTTGGCCGAGTCGAAAAATCCCAGACGCTATAATTCTCTATAACTCGCCAAAATGAAGTCGGTTTGGCACGAATTGGACAAGGATAAAGGACCTTACAATAATAAAACCCGGTGACCGGGCCGTAATTCACCAACAACGGTGACGCAACCTCCGATAAAAACACATAACAACCTAAGCCGATGACTTGCGCTTACTAGGGCCACCAATTATACTTTGTTTTCTCATAAGACGTCAAAAATGTCCAAAGAGCAACATATACTCATTTAATATGGGCATGCATCGTGTATAGTGACTTCGACGGTGTTTGGTTGTATTCGAACCCCAATGCATGGGTGCTTTTCTAAGGAGTTCATTTTGTTGCATTTTCTTATGCTTGTTTCGGTTTCGTAAATGAAAGAATTTCTCCGTACAAGATACAAACTGCACTATTGGATCTGTAATTTACAACTACTATCGACATACCCTCAAATGCATCAATAATAAGGGATTTAGAATGCACCTTAGCCAACTAACATATAGATCGGGGTCGTTAATGGGTCATGGCGTTCTTCGTTTGATCCTTTGGCTTGCATGTATCGTTTTGTAGGATGAGGTCTTGCTTCCTCGGCCCTTTATCAAGGCAACGTGGCTCGTTTTAAGCTCATCGTTCAAGGAATCAATGCAACACGGCCAGTTTTTCAGGTCGCCATTCGATAAACAAAGACAACGTTTTCAAAATATCAAAAGGCCACATGGCTTGCTTTTAGGTCCTCGTATGGCTTGCTTTCGGGTCGTCTTTCGAGAAAACGAGGCAACATGTTCTAGAAATCAAAGAATCGTTCGAGAAATAAAAAGGCTACGGGGGTAGTTTTCAGGTCGTAGTTTGATAATTCAAGGCAACATGTTCGAGTAATCAAGGCAACAAGGCTTGTTTTCAGGCCGTCGTTCAATAAAAAATCCAAGCGTTCAGGTCGTCGTTCGAGAAACACGGACAACATGTTGTAGAAATCAAAGGCGTTCCATAAATCAAGGCAACGGTGCTGGTTTTCAGTTAGTCGGTCGAAAAACCAAGGAAACATGTTTGAGGTTTCAAGGCAACAAGGCTAGTTTTCTTGTCTTCGTTCCGTAAATCAAGGAATCGGGGATAGTTTTAAGGTTGTTGTTTAAGAAAATCAAGACAACATGTTTTAAAAGTCATGGCAACGAGGGAAGATTTTAGGACACCGTTCGTCAGATCAAGGCAACACGCCAGCTTTCAGCCGTCGTCCGAAAAAGGCCGCCAACATTTTACTTAAACCGAAGCATCGTTCGTGAAATCAAGGCAACGGGGCAAATTTTAAGTCCTTCATTCGAAAAACCAAGCCATCGGGTTCGAGATATCAAGGCAACATGGCTTGCTTTTCAGGTCTTCGTTCGAAAAATCAAGGCAATGGGCATTGCTCTCCGCTCGTCATTCGAGATACCAAGACATCATGTTCTAGAAACCAAGGCCACAAGGCTAGTTTTCAGGTCATCATTCTAAAAATCAAGGCAACAACAATAAAGGCAACAGGCCTAGTTTCAAGGTCATCGTTCAATATATCTAAGCAACAAGTTCGAATAATCAAGGCAACAAGGCTAGTTTTCACGTCGTCGTTCGAGCAAACAAGGCAACATGTTGGGGTGGGCTTCGTTCACGGTTCATTGGGCTTGCCTTGTCGGTGCTCGATGGTGGCTTCGTCGCCATGGTCCCCCTATATATACATCAAGGCAATGGGGATAGCAATCAGGCTTCCGTTTGAGATATCAAGACAACATGTCCTAGAATTCAAGGCCGCAAGGCTAGTTTTCAGGTCATCGTTCTAAAAATCAAGCCAACATGTTCAAGAAATCAAGGCAACAGACACTGGTTTCCCCGAGGATGCATATTTTTTAGTATGCGCACGACGTCGGGGGAAGTCAAGGCACCGTGGCTAGTTTTCCGGTCATCGTTCAAGAAATCAAGGCAGCGAGGCTAGTTTTGAGGTCATCATGGCATGTTTTCAAGGCAACGTGTTCGAGTATTCAGGGCAACGATGCAAGTTTCCAGGTCGTCGTTAGAGATAACAAGGCAACGTGTTCCAGCAATCAAGGTAACGAGGCTAGTTTCCAGGTCGTCGTTCAAGAAATAAAGGGAACGGGGCTAGTTTTCAGGACATCGTTCGACATATCAAGGCAACGTGTTGGACAAATCAAGGCAACATGGAACTAGTTAACAAGGCAACGTGTTGGGGGAGGCATCTTTCAAGGCCATCGTTCGACAAATCTAGGCAGCAGGGCTTGTCACCAGGTCATCGTTCGAAAAATTAATGCAACAAGTTCGAGTAATCAATATATACCTCAAGGCAATGTGGATAGCTCCCCAGTTCTCCAAGAGGCTAGTCTTCAGGTCATCGTTTAAAAAATCAAGGCAACAAGCTCAAGGCAATAGGGCTAGTTTCAAGGTCGTCGTTCAAAAAATCTAGGGAACAATGCTAGTCATCAGGTCATCGTTCGACAAAATTAAGGCACACGAATAATGTATGTTTCAATAAAAAAAATTTGCTTTTGGTCCGTAATTACCCGGGGACCGCAGCTTCGACACTTGTACACACACACTACCGAACTTTAACTTTCGAATTGGCAAAAACCCATTCAATGAAAGTTGCTCGAAATCATCGATTTACCTGGTAAATTTTCTTTCGTGATCGAGAAAATGTGCACGGATTTCGAGGTACCGATCAAGATGTGATTTTGGGTAACTTTCATCGGGTTGGGTCGTCATTGGTCACCGGGTGGTCTTGTACTTCCGAATTAGCAAAAACCCATTGAATGAAAGCTGCTCGGCAACCTTGATTTACACAGCAAAATTTCTTTCATGATCGAGAAAATGTGCACGGATTTCGAGTTACCGAGCAAAATGCGATTTTGGCTAACTTTCACCGCGTTGTGTCATCTTTGGTCACCGGGCGATCCTGTACTTCCGAATTACCGAAAACCCATTGAACGAAAGTTGCTTGAAATCATTGATTTACCTGGTAAGTTTTCCTTCGTGATCCATAAAATGTGCATGGATTTCGAGTTACCGAGCAAGATGTGATTTTGGCTAACTTTCATCGGGTTGGGTCATCTTTGGTCACCGGGTGGTCTTGTACTTCCGATTTAGCAAAAACCCATTGAATGAAAGTTGTTCGAAATCATTGATTTGCCTAGAAAAATTTCTTTTCGTGGTCGAGGAAATGTGCGTGGATTTCGAGTTGTCGAGCAAAATTTGATTTTGGCCAGGTTTCATGGGGTTGGGTCATCTGATCACTGGTTAATCTTGACCGTATCTAGTCTTGGCCGAGTCGAAAAATCCCAGACGCTATAATTCTCTATAACTCGCCAAAATGAAGTCGGTTTGGCACGAATTGGACAAGGATAAAGGACCTTACAATAATAAAACCCAGTGACCGGGCCGTAATTCACCAACAACGGCGACGCAACCTCCGATAAAAACACATAACAACCTAAGCCGATGACTTGCGCTTACTAGGGCCACCAATTATACTTTGTTTTCTCATAAGACGTCAAAAATGTCCAAAGAGCAACATATACTCATTTAATATGGGCATGCATCGTGTATAGTGACTTCGACGGTGTTTGGTTGTATTCGAACCCCAATGCATGGGTGCTTTTCTAAGGAGTTCATTTTGTTGCATTTTCTTATGCTTGTTTCGGTTTCGTAAATGAAAGAATTTCTCCGTACAAGATACAAACTGCACTATTGGATCTGTAATTTACAACTACTATCGACATACCCTCAAATGCATCAATAATAAGGGATTTAGAATGCACCTTAGCCAACTAACATATAGATCGGGGTCGTTAATGGGTCATGGCGTTCTTCGTTTGATCCTTTGGCTTGCATGTATCGTTTTGTAGGATGAGGTCTTGCTTCCTCGGCCCTTTATCAAGGCAACGTGGCTCGTTTTAAGCTCATCGTTCAAGGAATCAATGCAACACGGCCAGTTTTTCAGGTCGCCATTCGATAAACAAAGACAACGTTTTCAAAATATCAAAAGGCCACATGGCTTGCTTTTAGGTCCTCGTATGGCTTGCTTTCGGGTCGTCTTTCGAGAAAACGAGGCAACATGTTCTAGAAATCAAAGAATCGTTCGAGAAATAAAAAGGCTACGTGGGTAGTTTTCAGGTCGTAGTTTGATAATTCAAGGCAACATGTTCGAGTAATCAAGGCAACAAGGCTTGTTTTCAGGCCGTCGTTCAATAAAAAATCCAAGCGTTCAGGTCGTCGTTCGAGAAACACGGACAACATGTTGTAGAAATCAAAGGCGTTCCATAAATCAAGGCAACGGTGCTGGTTTTCAGTTAGTCGGTCGAAAAACCAAGGAAACATGTTTGAGGTTTCAAGGCAACAAGGCTAGTTTTCTTGTCTTCGTTCCGTAAATCAAGGAATCGGGGATAGTTTTAAGGTTGTTGTTTAAGAAAATCAAGACAACATGTTTTAAAAGTCATGGCAACGAGGGAAGATTTTAGGACACCGTTCGTCAGATCAAGGCAACACGCCAGCTTTCAGCCGTCGTCCGAAAAAGGCCGCCAACATTTTACTTAAACCGAAGCATCGTTCGTGAAATCAAGGCAACGGGGCAAATTTTAAGTCCTTCATTCGAAAAACCAAGCCATCGGGTTCGAGATATCAAGGCAACATGGCTTGCTTTTCAGGTCTTCGTTCGAAAAATCAAGGCAATGGGCATTGCTCTCCGCTCGTCATTCGAGATACCAAGACATCATGTTCTAGAAACCAAGGCCACAAGGCTAGTTTTCAGGTCATCATTCTAAAAATCAAGGCAACAACAATAAAGGCAACAGGCCTAGTTTCAAGGTCATCGTTCAATATATCTAAGCAACAAGTTCGAATAATCAAGGCAACAAGGCTAGTTTTCACGTCGTCGTTCGAGCAAACAAGGCAACATGTTGGGGTGGGCTTCGTTCACGGTTCATTGGGCTTGCCTTGTCGGTGCTCGATGGTGGCTTCGTCGCCATGGTCCCCCTATATATACATCAAGGCAATGGGGATAGCAATCAGGCTTCCGTTTGAGATATCAAGACAACATGTCCTAGAATTCAAGGCCGCAAGGCTAGTTTTCAGGTCATCGTTCTAAAAATCAAGCCAACATGTTCAAGAAATCAAGGCAACAGACACTGGTTTCCCCGAGGATGCATATTTTTTAGTATGCGCACGACGTCGGGGGAAATCAAGGCACCGTGGCTAGTTTTCCGGTCATCGTTCAAGAAATCAAGGCAGCGAGGCTAGTTTTGAGGTCATCATGGCATGTTTTCAAGGCAACGTGTTCGAGTATTCAGGGCAACGATGCAAGTTTCCAGGTCGTCGTTAGAGATAACAAGGCAACGTGTTCCAGCAATCAAGGTAACGAGGCTAGTTTCCAGGTCGTCGTTCAAGAAATAAAGGGAACGGGGCTAGTTTTCAGGACATCGTTCGACATATCAAGGCAACGTGTTGGACAAATCAAGGCAACATGGAACTAGTTAACAAGGCAACGTGTTGGGGGAGGCATCTTTCAAGGCCATCGTTCGACAAATCTAGGCAGCAGGGCTTGTCACCAGGTCATCGTTCGAAAAATTAATGCAACAAGTTCGAGTAATCAATATATACCTCAAGGCAATGTGGATAGCTCCCCAGTTCTCCAAGAGGCTAGTCTTCAGGTCATCGTTTAAAAAATCAAGGCAACAAGCTCAAGGCAATAGGGCTAGTTTCAAGGTCGTCGTTCAAAAAATCTAGGGAACAATGCTAGTCATCAGGTCATCGTTCGACAAAGTTAAGGCACACGAATAATGTATGTTTCAATAAAAAAAATTTGCTTTTGGTCCGTAATTACCCGGGGACCGCAGCTTCGACACTTGTACACACACACTACCGAACTTTAACTTTCGAATTGGCAAAAACCCATTCAATGAAAGTTGCTCGAAATCATCGATTTACCTGGTAAATTTTCTTTCGTGATCGAGAAAATGTGCACGGATTTCGAGGTACCGATCAAGATGTGATTTTGGGTAACTTTCATCGGGTTGGGTCGTCATTGGTCACCGGGTGGTCTTGTACTTCCGAATTAGCAAAAACCCATTGAATGAAAGCTGCTCGGCAACCTTGATTTACACGGCAAAATTTCTTTCATGATCGAGAAAATGTGCACGGATTTCGAGTTACCGAGCAAAATGCGATTTTGGCTAACTTTCACCGCGTTGTGTCATCTTTGGTCACCGGGCGATCCTGTACTTCCGAATTACCGAAAACCCATTGAACGAAAGTTGCTTGAAATCATTGATTTACCTGGTAAGTTTTCCTTCGTGATCCATAAAATGTGCATGGATTTCGAGTTACCGAGCAAGATGTGATTTTGGCTAACTTTCATCGGGTTGGGTCATCTTTGGTCACCGGGTGGTCTTGTACTTCCGATTTAGCAAAAACCCATTGAATGAAAGTTGTTCGAAATCATTGATTTGCCTAGAAAAATTTCTTTTCGTGGTCGAGGAAATGTGCGTGGATTTCGAGTTGTCGAGCAAAATTTGATTTTGGCCAGGTTTCATGGGGTTGGGTCATCTGATCACTGGTTAATCTTGACCGTATCTAGTCTTGGCCGAGTCGAAAAATCCCAGACGCTATAATTCTCTATAACTCGCCAAAATGAAGTCGGTTTGGCACGAATTGGACAAGGATAAAGGACCTTACAATAATAAAACCCGGTGACCGGGCCGTAATTCACCAACAACGGCGACGCAACCTCCGATAAAAACACATAACAACCTAAGCCGATGACTTGCGCTTACTAGGGCCACCAATTATACTTTGTTTTCTCATAAGACGTCAAAAATGTCCAAAGAGCAACATATACTCATTTAATATGGGCATGCATCGTGTATAGTGACTTCGACGGTGTTTGGTTGTATTCGAACCCCAATGCATGGGTGCTTTTCTAAGGAGTTCATTTTGTTGCATTTTCTTATGCTTGTTTCGGTTTCGTAAATGAAAGAATTTCTCCGTACAAGATACAAACTGCACTATTGGATCTGTAATTTACAACTACTATCGACATACCCTCAAATGCATCAATAATAAGGGATTTAGAATGCACCTTAGCCAACTAACATATAGATCGGGGTCGTTAATGGGTCATGGCGTTCTTCGTTTGATCCTTTGGCTTGCATGTATCGTTTTGTAGGATGAGGTCTTGCTTCCTCGGCCCTTTATCAAGGCAACGTGGCTCGTTTTAAGCTTATCGTTCAAGGAATCAATGCAACACGGCCAGTTTTTCAGGTCGCCATTCGATAAACAAAGACAACGTTTTCAAAATATCAAAAGGCCACATGGCTTGCTTTTAGGTCCTCGTATGGCTTGCTTTCGGGTCGTCTTTCGAGAAAACGAGGCAACATGTTCTAGAAATCAAAGAATCGTTCGAGAAATAAAAAGGCTACGGGGGTAGTTTTCAGGTCGTAGTTTGATAATTCAAGGCAACATGTTCGAGTAATCAAGGCAACAAGGCTTGTTTTCAGGCCGTCGTTCAATAAAAAATCCAAGCGTTCAGGTCGTCGTTCGAGAAACACGGACAACATGTTGTAGAAATCAAAGGCGTTCCATAAATCAAGGCAACGGTGCTGGTTTTCAGTTAGTCGGTCGAAAAACCAAGGAAACATGTTTGAGGTTTCAAGGCAACAAGGCTAGTTTTCTTGTCTTCGTTCCGTAAATCAAGGAATCGGGGATAGTTTTAAGGTTGTTGTTTAAGAAAATCAAGACAACATGTTTTAAAAGTCATGGCAACGAGGGAAGATTTTAGGACACCGTTCGTCAGATCAAGGCAACACGCCAGCTTTCAGCCGTCGTCCGAAAAAGGCCGCCAACATTTTACTTAAACCGAAGCATCGTTCGTGAAATCAAGGCAACGGGGCAAATTTTAAGTCCTTCATTCGAAAAACCAAGCCATCGGGTTCGAGATATCAAGGCAATATGGCTTGCTTTTCAGGTCTTCGTTCGAAAAATCAAGGCAATGGGCATTGCTCTCCGCTCGTCATTCGAGATACCAAGACATCATGTTCTAGAAACCAAGGCCACAAGGCTAGTTTTCAGGTCATCATTCTAAAAATCAAGGCAACAACAATAAAGGCAACAGGCCTAGTTTCAAGGTCATCGTTCAATATATCTAAGCAACAAGTTCGAATAATCAAGGCAACAAGGCTAGTTTTCACGTCGTCGTTCGAGCAAACAAGGCAACATGTTGGGGTGGGCTTCGTTCACGGTTCATTGGGCTTGCCTTGTCGGTGCTCGATGGTGGCTTCGTCGCCATGGTCCCCCTATATATACATCAAGGCAATGGGGATAGCAATCAGGCTTCCGTTTGAGATATCAAGACAACATGTCCTAGAATTCAAGGCCGCAAGGCTAGTTTTCAGGTCATCGTTCTAAAAATCAAGCCAACATGTTCAAGAAATCAAGGCAACAGACACTGGTTTCCCCGAGGATGCATATTTTTTAGTATGCGCACGACGTCGGGGGAAATCAAGGCACCGTGGCTAGTTTTCCGGTCATCGTTCAAGAAATCAAGGCAGCGAGGCTAGTTTTGAGGTCATCATGGCATGTTTTCAAGGCAACGTGTTCGAGTATTCAGGGCAACGATGCAAGTTTCCAGGTCGTCGTTAGAGATAACAAGGCAACGTGTTCCAGCAATCAAGGTAACGAGGCTAGTTTCCAGGTCGTCGTTCAAGAAATAAAGGGAACGGGGCTAGTTTTCAGGACATCGTTCGACATATCAAGGCAACGTGTTGGACAAATCAAGGCAACATGGAACTAGTTAACAAGGCAACGTGTTGGGGGAGGCATCTTTCAAGGCCATCGTTCGACAAATCTAGGCAGCAGGGCTTGTCACCAGGTCATCGTTCGAAAAATTAATGCAACAAGTTCGAGTAATCAATATATACCTCAAGGCAATGTGGATAGCTCCCCAGTTCTCCAAGAGGCTAGTCTTCAGGTCATCGTTTAAAAAATCAAGGCAACAAGCTCAAGGCAATAGGGCTAGTTTCAAGGTCGTCGTTCAAAAAATCTAGGGAACAATGCTAGTCATCAGGTCATCGTTCGACAAAATTAAGGCACACGAATAATGTATGTTTCAATAAAAAAAATTTGCTTTTGGTCCGTAATTACCCGGGGACCGCAGCTTCGACACTTGTACACACACACTACCGAACTTTAACTTTCGAATTGGCAAAAACCCATTCAATGAAAGTTGCTCGAAATCATCGATTTACCTGGTAAATTTTCTTTCGTGATCGAGAAAATGTGCACGGATTTCGAGGTACCGATCAAGATGTGATTTTGGGTAACTTTCATCGGGTTGGGTCGTCATTGGTCACCGGGTGGTCTTGTACTTCCGAATTAGCAAAAACCCATTGAATGAAAGCTGCTCGGCAACCTTGATTTACACGGCAAAATTTCTTTCATGATCGAGAAAATGTGCACGGATTTCGAGTTACCGAGCAAAATGCGATTTTGGCTAACTTTCACCGCGTTGTGTCATCTTTGGTCACCGGGCGATCCTGTACTTCCGAATTACCGAAAACCCATTGAACGAAAGTTGCTTGAAATCATTGATTTACCTGGTAAGTTTTCCTTCGTGATCCATAAAATGTGCATGGATTTCGAGTTACCGAGCAAGATGTGATTTTGGCTAACTTTCATCGGGTTGGGTCATCTTTGGTCACCGGGTGGTCTTGTACTTCCGATTTAGCAAAAACCCATTGAATGAAAGTTGTTCGAAATCATTGATTTGCCTAGAAAAATTTCTTTTCGTGGTCGAGGAAATGTGCGTGGATTTCGAGTTGTCGAGCAAAATTTGATTTTGGTCAGGTTTCATGGGGTTGGGTCATCTGATCACTGGTTAATCTTGACCGTATCTAGTCTTGGCCGAGTCGAAAAATCCCAGACGCTATAATTCTCTATAACTCGCCAAAATGAAGTCGGTTTGGCACGAATTGGACAAGGATAAAGGACCTTACAATAATAAAACCCGGTGACCGGGCCGTAATTCACCAACAACGGTGACGCAACCTCCGATAAAAACACATAACAACCTAAGCCGATGACTTGCGCTTACTAGGGCCACCAATTATACTTTGTTTTCTCATAAGACGTCAAAAATGTCCAAAGAGCAACATATACTCATTTAATATGGGCATGCATCGTGTATAGTGACTTCGACGGTGTTTGGTTGTATTCGAACCCCAATGCATGGGTGCTTTTCTAAGGAGTTCATTTTGTTGCATTTTCTTATGCTTGTTTCGGTTTCGTAAATGAAAGAATTTCTCCGTACAAGATACAAACTGCACTATTGGATCTGTAATTTACAACTACTATCGACATACCCTCAAATGCATCAATAATAAGGGATTTAGAATGCACCTTAGCCAACTAACATATAGATCGGGGTCGTTAATGGGTCATGGCGTTCTTCGTTTGATCCTTTGGCTTGCATGTATCGTTTTGTAGGATGAGGTCTTGCTTCCTCGGCCCTTTATCAAGGCAACGTGGCTCGTTTTAAGCTCATCGTTCAAGGAATCAATGCAACACGGCCAGTTTTTCAGGTCGCCATTCGATAAACAAAGACAACGTTTTCAAAATATCAAAAGGCCACATGGCTTGCTTTTAGGTCCTCGTATGGCTTGCTTTCGGGTCGTCTTTCGAGAAAACGAGGCAACATGTTCTAGAAATCAAAGAATCGTTCGAGAAATAAAAAGGCTACGGGGGTAGTTTTCAGGTCGTAGTTTGATAATTCAAGGCAACATGTTCGAGTAATCAAGGCAACAAGGCTTGTTTTCAGGCCGTCGTTCAATAAAAAATCCAAGCGTTCAGGTCGTCGTTCGAGAAACACGGACAACATGTTGTAGAAATCAAAGGCGTTCCATAAATCAAGGCAACGGTGCTGGTTTTCAGTTAGTCGGTCGAAAAACCAAGGAAACATGTTTGAGGTTTCAAGGCAACAAGGCTAGTTTTCTTGTCTTCGTTCCGTAAATCAAGGAATCGGGGATAGTTTTAAGGTTGTTGTTTAAGAAAATCAAGACAACATGTTTTAAAAGTCATGGAAACGAGGGAAGATTTTAGGACACCGTTCGTCAGATCAAGGCAACACGCCAGCTTTCAGCCGTCGTCCGAAAAAGGCCGCCAACATTTTACTTAAACCGAAGCATCGTTCGTGAAATCAAGGCAACGGGGCAAATTTTAAGTCCTTCATTCGAAAAACCAAGCCATCGGGTTCGAGATATCAAGGCAACATGGCTTGCTTTTCAGGTCTTCGTTCGAAAAATCAAGGCAATGGGCATTGCTCTCCGCTCGTCATTCGAGATACCAAGACATCATGTTCTAGAAACCAAGGCCACAAGGCTAGTTTTCAGGTCATCATTCTAAAAATCAAGGCAACAACAATAAAGGCAACAGGCCTAGTTTCAAGGTCATCGTTCAATATATCTAAGCAACAAGTTCGAATAATCAAGGCAACAAGGCTAGTTTTCACGTCGTCGTTCGAGCAAACAAGGCAACATGTTGGGGTGGGCTTCGTTCACGGTTCATTGGGCTTGCCTTGTCGGTGCTCGATGGTGGCTTCGTCGCCATGGTCCCCCTATATATACATCAAGGCAATGGGGATAGCAATCAGGCTTCCGTTTGAGATATCAAGACAACATGTCCTAGAATTCAAGGCCGCAAGGCTAGTTTTCAGGTCATCGTTCTAAAAATCAAGCCAACATGTTCAAGAAATCAAGGCAACAGACACTGGTTTCCCCGAGGATGCATATTTTTTAGTATGCGCACGACGTCGGGGGAAATCAAGGCACCGTGGCTAGTTTTCCGGTCATCGTTCAAGAAATCAAGGCAGCGAGGCTAGTTTTGAGGTCATCATGGCATGTTTTCAAGGCAACGTGTTCGAGTATTCAGGGCAACGATGCAAGTTTCCAGGTCGTCGTTAGAGATAACAAGGCAACGTGTTCCAGCAATCAAGGTAACGAGGCTAGTTTCCAGGTCGTCGTTCAAGAAATAAAGGGAACGGGGCTAGTTTTCAGGACATCGTTCGACATATCAAGGCAACGTGTTGGACAAATCAAGGCAACATGGAACTAGTTAACAAGGCAACGTGTTGGGGGAGGCATCTTTCAAGGCCATCGTTCGACAAATCTAGGCAGCAGGGCTTGTCACCAGGTCATCGTTCGAAAAATTAATGCAACAAGTTCGAGTAATCAATATATACCTCAAGGCAATGTGGATAGCTCCCCAGTTCTCCAAGAGGCTAGTCTTCAGGTCATCGTTTAAAAAATCAAGGCAACAAGCTCAAGGCAATAGGGCTAGTTTCAAGGTCGTCGTTCAAAAAATCTAGGGAACAATGCTAGTCATCAGGTCATCGTTCGACAAAATTAAGGCACACGAATAATGTATGTTTCAATAAAAAAAATTTGCTTTTGGTCCGTAATTACCCGGGGACCGCAGCTTCGACACTTGTACACACACACTACCGAACTTTAACTTTCGAATTGGCAAAAACCCATTCAATGAAAGTTGCTCGAAATCATCGATTTACCTGGTAAATTTTCTTTCGTGATCGAGAAAATGTGCACGGATTTCGAGGTACCGATCAAGATGTGATTTTGGGTAACTTTCATCGGGTTGGGTCGTCATTGGTCACCGGGTGGTCTTGTACTTCCGAATTAGCAAAAACCCATTGAATGAAAGCTGCTCGGCAACCTTGATTTACACGGCAAAATTTCTTTCATGATCGAGAAAATGTGCACGGATTTCGAGTTACCGAGCAAAATGCGATTTTGGCTAACTTTCACCGCGTTGTGTCATCTTTGGTCACCGGGCGATCCTGTACTTCCGAATTACCGAAAACCCATTGAACGAAAGTTGCTTGAAATCATTGATTTACCTGGTAAGTTTTCCTTCGTGATCCATAAAATGTGCATGGATTTCGAGTTACCGAGCAAGATGTGATTTTGGCTAACTTTCATCGGGTTGGGTCATCTTTGGTCACCGGGTGGTCTTGTACTTCCGATTTAGCAAAAACCCATTGAATGAAAGTTGTTCGAAATCATTGATTTGCCTAGAAAAATTTCTTTTCGTGGTCGAGGAAATGTGCGTGGATTTCGAGTTGTCGAGCAAAATTTGATTTTGGTCAGGTTTCATGGGGTTGGGTCATCTGATCACTGGTTAATCTTGACCGTATCTAGTCTTGGCCGAGTCGAAAAATCCCAGACGCTATAATTCTCTATAACTCGCCAAAATGAAGTCGGTTTGGCACGAATTGGACAAGGATAAAGGACCTTACAATAATAAAACCCGGTGACCGGGCCGTAATTCACCAACAACGGTGACGCAACCTCCGATAAAAACACATAACAACCTAAGCCGATGACTTGCGCTTACTAGGGCCACCAATTATACTTTGTTTTCTCATAAGACGTCAAAAATGTCCAAAGAGCAACATATACTCATTTAATATGGGCATGCATCGTGTATAGTGACTTCGACGGTGTTTGGTTGTATTCGAACCCCAATGCATGGGTGCTTTTCTAAGGAGTTCATTTTGTTGCATTTTCTTATGCTTGTTTCGGTTTCGTAAATGAAAGAATTTCTCCGTACAAGATACAAACTGCACTATTGGATCTGTAATTTACAACTACTATCGACATACCCTCAAATGCATCAATAATAAGGGATTTAGAATGCACCTTAGCCAACTAACATATAGATCGGGGTCGTTAATGGGTCATGGCGTTCTTCGTTTGATCCTTTGGCTTGCATGTATCGTTTTGTAGGATGAGGTCTTGCTTCCTCGGCCCTTTATCAAGGCAACGTGGCTCGTTTTAAGCTCATCGTTCAAGGAATCAATGCAACACGGCCAGTTTTTCAGGTCGCCATTCGATAAACAAAGACAACGTTTTCAAAATATCAAAAGGCCACATGGCTTGCTTTTAGGTCCTCGTATGGCTTGCTTTCGGGTCGTCTTTCGAGAAAACGAGGCAACATGTTCTAGAAATCAAAGAATCGTTCGAGAAATAAAAAGGCTACGGGGGTAGTTTTCAGGTCGTAGTTTGATAATTCAAGGCAACATGTTCGAGTAATCAAGGCAACAAGGCTTGTTTTCAGGCCGTCGTTCAATAAAAAATCCAAGCGTTCAGGTCGTCGTTCGAGAAACACGGACAACATGTTGTAGAAATCAAAGGCGTTCCATAAATCAAGGCAACGGTGCTGGTTTTCAGTTAGTCGGTCGAAAAACCAAGGAAACATGTTTGAGGTTTCAAGGCAACAAGGCTAGTTTTCTTGTCTTCGTTCCGTAAATCAAGGAATCGGGGATAGTTTTAAGGTTGTTGTTTAAGAAAATCAAGACAACATGTTTTAAAAGTCATGGAAACGAGGGAAGATTTTAGGACACCGTTCGTCAGATCAAGGCAACACGCCAGCTTTCAGCCGTCGTCCGAAAAAGGCCGCCAACATTTTACTTAAACCGAAGCATCGTTCGTGAAATCAAGGCAACGGGGCAAATTTTAAGTCCTTCATTCGAAAAACCAAGCCATCGGGTTCGAGATATCAAGGCAACATGGCTTGCTTTTCAGGTCTTCGTTCGAAAAATCAAGGCAATGGGCATTGCTCTCCGCTCGTCATTCGAGATACCAAGACATCATGTTCTAGAAACCAAGGCCACAAGGCTAGTTTTCAGGTCATCATTCTAAAAATCAAGGCAACAACAATAAAGGCAACAGGCCTAGTTTCAAGGTCATCGTTCAATATATCTAAGCAACAAGTTCGAATAATCAAGGCAACAAGGCTAGTTTTCACGTCGTCGTTCGAGCAAACAAGGCAACATGTTGGGGTGGGCTTCGTTCACGGTTCATTGGGCTTGCCTTGTCGGTGCTCGATGGTGGCTTCGTCGCCATGGTCCCCCTATATATACATCAAGGCAATGGGGATAGCAATCAGGCTTCCGTTTGAGATATCAAGACAACATGTCCTAGAATTCAAGGCCGCAAGGCTAGTTTTCAGGTCATCGTTCTAAAAATCAAGCCAACATGTTCAAGAAATCAAGGCAACAGACACTGGTTTCCCCGAGGATGCATATTTTTTAGTATGCGCACGACGTCGGGGGAAATCAAGGCACCGTGGCTAGTTTTCCGGTCATCGTTCAAGAAATCAAGGCAGCGAGGCTAGTTTTGAGGTCATCATGGCATGTTTTCAAGGCAACGTGTTCGAGTATTCAGGGCAACGATGCAAGTTTCCAGGTCGTCGTTAGAGATAACAAGGCAACGTGTTCCAGCAATCAAGGTAACGAGGCTAGTTTCCAGGTCGTCGTTCAAGAAATAAAGGGAACGGGGCTAGTTTTCAGGACATCGTTCGACATATCAAGGCAACGTGTTGGACAAATCAAGGCAACATGGAACTAGTTAACAAGGCAACGTGTTGGGGGAGGCATCTTTCAAGGCCATCGTTCGACAAATCTAGGCAGCAGGGCTTGTCACCAGGTCATCGTTCGAAAAATTAATGCAACAAGTTCGAGTAATCAATATATACCTCAAGGCAATGTGGATAGCTCCCCAGTTCTCCAAGAGGCTAGTCTTCAGGTCATCGTTTAAAAAATCAAGGCAACAAGCTCAAGGCAATAGGGCTAGTTTCAAGGTCGTCGTTCAAAAAATCTAGGGAACAATGCTAGTCATCAGGTCATCGTTCGACAAAATTAAGGCACACGAATAATGTATGTTTCAATAAAAAAAATTTGCTTTTGGTCCGTAATTACCCGGGGACCGCAGCTTCGACACTTGTACACACACACTACCGAACTTTAACTTTCGAATTGGCAAAAACCCATTCAATGAAAGTTGCTCGAAATCATCGATTTACCTGGTAAATTTTCTTTCGTGATCGAGAAAATGTGCACGGATTTCGAGGTACCGATCAAGATGTGATTTTGGGTAACTTTCATCGGGTTGGGTCGTCATTGGTCACCGGGTGGTCTTGTACTTCCGAATTAGCAAAAACCCATTGAATGAAAGCTGCTCGGAAACCTTGATTTACACGGCAAAATTTCTTTCATGATCGAGAAAATGTGCACGGATTTCGAGTTACCGAGCAAAATGCGATTTTGGCTAACTTTCACCGCGTTGTGTCATCTTTGGTCACCGGGCGATCCTGTACTTCCGAATTACCGAAAACCCATTGAACGAAAGTTGCTTGAAATCATTGATTTACCTGGTAAGTTTTCCTTCGTGATCCATAAAATGTGCACGGATTTCGAGTTACCGAGCAAGATGTGATTTTGGCTAACTTTCATCGGGTTGGGTCATCTTTGCTCACCGGGTGGTCTTGTACTTCCGATTTAGCAAAAACCCATTGAATGAAAGTTGTTCGAAATCATTGATTTGCCTAGAAAAATTTCTTTTCGTGGTCGAGGAAATGTGCGTGGATTTCGAGTTGTCGAGCAAAATTTGATTTTGGCCAGGTTTCATGGGGTTGGGTCATCTGATCACCGGTTAATCTTGACCGTATCTAGTCTTGGCCGAGTCGAAAAATCCCAGACGCTATAATTCTCTATAACTCGCCAAAATGAAGTCGGTTTGGCACGAATTGGACAAGGATAAAGGACCTTACAATAATAAAACCCGGTGACCGGGCCGTAATTCACCAACAACGGTGACGCAACCTCCGATAAAAACACATAACAACCTAAGCCGATGACTTGCGCTTACTAGGGCCACCAATTATACTTTGTTTTCTCATAAGACGTCAAAAATGTCCAAAGAGCAACATATACTCATTTAATATGGGCATGCATCGTGTATAGTGACTTCGACGGTGTTTGGTTGTATTCGAACCCCAATGCATGGGTGCTTTTCTAAGGAGTTCATTTTGTTGCATTTTCTTATGCTTGTTTCGGTTTCGTAAATGAAAGAATTTCTCCGTACAAGATACAAACTGCACTATTGGATCTGTAATTTACAACTACTATCGACATACCCTCAAATGCATCAATAATAAGGGATTTAGAATGCACCTTAGCCAACTAACATATAGATCGGGGTCGTTAATGGGTCATGGCGTTCTTCGTTTGATCCTTTGGCTTGCATGTATCGTTTTGTAGGATGAGGTCTTGCTTCCTCGGCCCTTTAACAAGGCAACGTGGCTCGTTTTAAGCTCATCGTTCAAGGAATCAATGCAACACGGCCAGTTTTTCAGGTCGCCATTCGATAAACAAAGACAACGTTTTCAAAATATCAAAAGGCCACATGGCTTGCTTTTAGGTCCTCGTATGGCTTGCTTTCGGGTCGTCTTTCGAGAAAACGAGGCAACATGTTCTAGAAATCAAAGAATCGTTCGAGAAATAAAAAGGCTACGGGGGTAGTTTTCAGGTCGTAGTTTGATAATTCAAGGCAACATGTTCGAGTAATCAAGGCAACAAGGCTTGTTTTCAGGCCGTCGTTCAATAAAAAATCCAAGCGTTCAGGTCGTCGTTCGAGAAACACGGACAACATGTTGTAGAAATCAAAGGCGTTCCATAAATCAAGGCAACGGTGCTGGTTTTCAGTTAGTCGGTCGAAAAACCAAGGAAACATGTTTGAGGTTTCAAGGCAACAAGGCTAGTTTTCTTGTCTTCGTTCCGTAAATCAAGGAATCGGGGATAGTTTTAAGGTTGTTGTTTAAGAAAATCAAGACAACATGTTTTAAAAGTCATGGCAACGAGGGAAGATTTTAGGACACCGTTCGTCAGATCAAGGCAACACGCCAGCTTTCAGCCGTCGTCCGAAAAAGGCCGCCAACATTTTACTTAAACCGAAGCATCGTTCGTGAAATCAAGGCAACGGGGCAAATTTTAAGTCCTTCATTCGAAAAACCAAGCCATCGGGTTCGAGATATCAAGGCAACATGGCTTGCTTTTCAGGTCTTCGTTCGAAAAATCAAGGCAATGGGCATTGCTCTCCGCTCGTCATTCGAGATACCAAGACATCATGTTCTAGAAACCAAGGCCACAAGGCTAGTTTTCAGGTCATCATTCTAAAAATCAAGGCAACAACAATAAAGGCAACAGGCCTAGTTTCAAGGTCATCGTTCAATATATCTAAGCAACAAGTTCGAATAATCAAGGCAACAAGGCTAGTTTTCACGTCGTCGTTCGAGCAAACAAGGCAACATATTGGGGTGGGCTTCGTTCACGGTTCATTGGGCTTGCCTTGTCGGTGCTCGATGGTGGCTTCGTCGCCATGGTCCCCCTATATATACATCAAGGCAATGGGGATAGCAATCAGGCTTCCGTTTGAGATATCAAGACAACATGTCCTAGAATTCAAGGCCGCAAGGCTAGTTTTCAGGTCATCGTTCTAAAAATCAAGCCAACATGTTCAAGAAATCAAGGCAACAGACACTGGTTTCCCCGAGGATGCATATTTTTTAGTATGCGCACGACGTCGGGGGAAATCAAGGCACCGTGGCTAGTTTTCCGGTCATCGTTCAAGAAATCAAGGCAGCGAGGCTAGTTTTGAGGTCATCATGGCATGTTTTCAAGGCAACGTGTTCGAGTATTCAGGGCAACGATGCAAGTTTCCAGGTCGTCGTTAGAGATAACAAGGCAACGTGTTCCAGCAATCAAGGTAACGAGGCTAGTTTCCAGGTCGTCGTTCAAGAAATAAAGGGAACGGGGCTAGTTTTCAGGACATCGTTCGACATATCAAGGCAACGTGTTGGACAAATCAAGGCAACATGGAACTAGTTAACAAGGCAACGTGTTGGGGGAGGCATCTTTCAAGGCCATCGTTCGACAAATCTAGGCAGCAGGGCTTGTCACCAGGTCATCGTTCGAAAAATTAATGCAACAAGTTCGAGTAATCAATATATACCTCAAGGCAATGTGGATAGCTCCCCAGTTCTCCAAGAGGCTAGTCTTCAGGTCATCGTTTAAAAAATCAAGGCAACAAGCTCAAGGCAATAGGGCTAGTTTCAAGGTCGTCGTTCAAAAAATCTAGGGAACAATGCTAGTCATCAGGTCATCGTTCGACAAAATTAAGGCACACGAATAATGTATGTTTCAATAAAAAAAATTTGCTTTTGGTCCGTAATTACCCGGGGACCGCAGCTTCGACACTTGTACACACACACTACCGAACTTTAACTTTCGAATTGGCAAAAACCCATTCAATGAAAGTTGCTCGAAATCATCGATTTACCTGGTAAATTTTCTTTCGTGATCGAGAAAATGTGCACGGATTTCGAGGTACCGATCAAGATGTGATTTTGGGTAACTTTCATCGGGTTGGGTCGTCATTGGTCACCGGGTGGTCTTGTACTTCCGAATTAGCAAAAACCCATTGAATGAAAGCTGCTCGGAAACCTTGATTTACACGGCAAAATTTCTTTCATGATCGAGAAAATGTGCACGGATTTCGAGTTACCGAGCAAAATGCGATTTTGGCTAACTTTCACCGCGTTGTGTCATCTTTGGTCACCGGGCGATCCTGTACTTCCGAATTACCGAAAACCCATTGAACGAAAGTTGCTTGAAATCATTGATTTACCTGGTAAGTTTTCCTTCGTGATCCATAAAATGTGCACGGATTTCGAGTTACCGAGCAAGATGTGATTTTGGCTAACTTTCATCGGGTTGGGTCATCTTTGCTCACCGGGTGGTCTTGTACTTCCGATTTAGCAAAAACCCATTGAATGAAAGTTGTTCGAAATCATTGATTTGCCTAGAAAAATTTCTTTTCGTGGTCGAGGAAATGTGCGTGGATTTCGAGTTGTCGAGCAAAATTTGATTTTGGCCAGGTTTCATGGGGTTGGGTCATCTGATCACCGGTTAATCTTGACCGTATCTAGTCTTGGCCGAGTCGAAAAATCCCAGACGCTATAATTCTCTATAACTCGCCAAAATGAAGTCGGTTTGGCACGAATTGGACAAGGATAAAGGACCTTACAATAATAAAACCCGGTGACCGGGCCGTAATTCACCAACAACGGTGACGCAACCTCCGATAAAAACACATAACAACCTAAGCCGATGACTTGCGCTTACTAGGGCCACCAATTATACTTTGTTTTCTCATAAGACGTCAAAAATGTCCAAAGAGCAACATATACTCATTTAATATGGGCATGCATCGTGTATAGTGACTTCGACGGTGTTTGGTTGTATTCGAACCCCAATGCATGGGTGCTTTTCTAAGGAGTTCATTTTGTTGCATTTTCTTATGCTTGTTTCGGTTTCGTAAATGAAAGAATTTCTCCGTACAAGATACAAACTGCACTATTGGATCTGTAATTTACAACTACTATCGACATACCCTCAAATGCATCAATAATAAGGGATTTAGAATGCACCTTAGCCAACTAACATATAGATCGGGGTCGTTAATGGGTCATGGCGTTCTTCGTTTGATCCTTTGGCTTGCATGTATCGTTTTGTAGGATGAGGTCTTGCTTCCTCGGCCCTTTAACAAGGCAACGTGGCTCGTTTTAAGCTCATCGTTCAAGGAATCAATGCAACACGGCCAGTTTTTCAGGTCGCCATTCGATAAACAAAGACAACGTTTTCAAAATATCAAAAGGCCACATGGCTTGCTTTTAGGTCCTCGTATGGCTTGCTTTCGGGTCGTCTTTCGAGAAAACGAGGCAACATGTTCTAGAAATCAAAGAATCGTTCGAGAAATAAAAAGGCTACGGGGGTAGTTTTCAGGTCGTAGTTTGATAATTCAAGGCAACATGTTCGAGTAATCAAGGCAACAAGGCTTGTTTTCAGGCCGTCGTTCAATAAAAAATCCAAGCGTTCAGGTCGTCGTTCGAGAAACACGGACAACATGTTGTAGAAATCAAAGGCGTTCCATAAATCAAGGCAACGGTGCTGGTTTTCAGTTAGTCGGTCGAAAAACCAAGGAAACATGTTTGAGGTTTCAAGGCAACAAGGCTAGTTTTCTTGTCTTCGTTCCGTAAATCAAGGAATCGGGGATAGTTTTAAGGTTGTTGTTTAAGAAAATCAAGACAACATGTTTTAAAAGTCATGGCAACGAGGGAAGATTTTAGGACACCGTTCGTCAGATCAAGGCAACACGCCAGCTTTCAGCCGTCGTCCGAAAAAGGCCGCCAACATTTTACTTAAACCGAAGCATCGTTCGTGAAATCAAGGCAACGGGGCAAATTTTAAGTCCTTCATTCGAAAAACCAAGCCATCGGGTTCGAGATATCAAGGCAACATGGCTTGCTTTTCAGGTCTTCGTTCGAAAAATCAAGGCAATGGGCATTGCTCTCCGCTCGTCATTCGAGATACCAAGACATCATGTTCTAGAAACCAAGGCCACAAGGCTAGTTTTCAGGTCATCATTCTAAAAATCAAGGCAACAACAATAAAGGCAACAGGCCTAGTTTCAAGGTCATCGTTCAATATATCTAAGCAACAAGTTCGAATAATCAAGGCAACAAGGCTAGTTTTCACGTCGTCGTTCGAGCAAACAAGGCAACATGTTGGGGTGGGCTTCGTTCACGGTTCATTGGGCTTGCCTTGTCGGTGCTCGATGGTGGCTTCGTCGCCATGGTCCCCCTATATATACATCAAGGCAATGGGGATAGCAATCAGGCTTCCGTTTGAGATATCAAGACAACATGTCCTAGAATTCAAGGCCGCAAGGCTAGTTTTCAGGTCATCGTTCTAAAAATCAAGCCAACATGTTCAAGAAATCAAGGCAACAGACACTGGTTTCCCCGAGGATGCATATTTTTTAGTATGCGCACGACGTCGGGGGAAATCAAGGCACCGTGGCTAGTTTTCCGGTCATCGTTCAAGAAATCAAGGCAGCGAGGCTAGTTTTGAGGTCATCATGGCATGTTTTCAAGGCAACGTGTTCGAGTATTCAGGGCAACGATGCAAGTTTCCAGGTCGTCGTTAGAGATAACAAGGCAACGTGTTCCAGCAATCAAGGTAACGAGGCTAGTTTCCAGGTCGTCGTTCAAGAAATAAAGGGAACGGGGCTAGTTTTCAGGACATCGTTCGACATATCAAGGCAACGTGTTGGACAAATCAAGGCAACATGGAACTAGTTAACAAGGCAACGTGTTGGGGGAGGCATCTTTCAAGGCCATCGTTCGACAAATCTAGGCAGCAGGGCTTGTCACCAGGTCATCGTTCGAAAAATTAATGCAACAAGTTCGAGTAATCAATATATACCTCAAGGCAATGTGGATAGCTCCCCAGTTCTCCAAGAGGCTAGTCTTCAGGTCATCGTTTAAAAAATCAAGGCAACAAGCTCAAGGCAATAGGGCTAGTTTCAAGGTCGTCGTTCAAAAAATCTAGGGAACAATGCTAGTCATCAGGTCATCGTTCGACAAAATTAAGGCACACGAATAATGTATGTTTCAATAAAAAAAATTTGCTTTTGGTCCGTAATTACCCGGGGACCGCAGCTTCGACACTTGTACACACACACTACCGAACTTTAACTTTCGAATTGGCAAAAACCCATTCAATGAAAGTTGCTCGAAATCATCGATTTACCTGGTAAATTTTCTTTCGTGATCGAGAAAATGTGCACGGATTTCGAGGTACCGATCAAGATGTGATTTTGGGTAACTTTCATCGGGTTGGGTCGTCATTGGTCACCGGGTGGTCTTGTACTTCCGAATTAGCAAAAACCCATTGAATGAAAGCTGCTCGGAAACCTTGATTTACACGGCAAAATTTCTTTCATGATCGAGAAAATGTGCACGGATTTCGAGTTACCGAGCAAAATGCGATTTTGGCTAACTTTCACCGCGTTGTGTCATCTTTGGTCACCGGGCGATCCTGTACTTCCGAATTACCGAAAACCCATTGAACGAAAGTTGCTTGAAATCATTGATTTACCTGGTAAGTTTTCCTTCGTGATCCATAAAATGTGCACGGATTTCGAGTTACCGAGCAAGATGTGATTTTGGCTAACTTTCATCGGGTTGGGTCATCTTTGCTCACCGGGTGGTCTTGTACTTCCGATTTAGCAAAAACCCATTGAATGAAAGTTGTTCGAAATCATTGATTTGCCTAGAAAAATTTCTTTTCGTGGTCGAGGAAATGTGCGTGGATTTCGAGTTGTCGAGCAAAATTTGATTTTGGCCAGGTTTCATGGGGTTGGGTCATCTGATCACCGGTTAATCTTGACCGTATCTAGTCTTGGCCGAGTCGAAAAATCCCAGACGCTATAATTCTCTATAACTCGCCAAAATGAAGTCGGTTTGGCACGAATTGGACAAGGATAAAGGACCTTACAATAATAAAACCCGGTGACCGGGTCGTAATTCACCAACAACGGTGACGCAACCTCCGATAAAAACACATAACAACCTAAGCCGATGACTTGCGCTTACTAGGGCCACCAATTATACTTTGTTTTCTCATAAGACGTCAAAAATGTCCAAAGAGCAACATATACTCATTTAATATGGGCATGCATCGTGTATAGTGACTTCGACGGTGTTTGGTTGTATTCGAACCCCAATGCATGGGTGCTTTTCTAAGGAGTTCATTTTGTTGCATTTTCTTATGCTTGTTTCGGTTTCGTAAATGAAAGAATTTCTCCGTACAAGATACAAACTGCACTATTGGATCTGTAATTTACAACTACTATCGACATACCCTCAAATGCATCAATAATAAGGGATTTAGAATGCACCTTAGCCAACTAACATATAGATCGGGGTCGTTAATGGGTCATGGCGTTCTTCGTTTGATCCTTTGGCTTGCATGTATCGTTTTGTAGGATGAGGTCTTGCTTCCTCGGCCCTTTAACAAGGCAACGTGGCTCGTTTTAAGCTCATCGTTCAAGGAATCAATGCAACACGGCCAGTTTTTCAGGTCGCCATTCGATAAACAAAGACAACGTTTTCAAAATATCAAAAGGCCACATGGCTTGCTTTTAGGTCCTCGTATGGCTTGCTTTCGGGTCGTCTTTCGAGAAAACGAGGCAACATGTTCTAGAAATCAAAGAATCGTTCGAGAAATAAAAAGGCTACGGGGGTAGTTTTCAGGTCGTAGTTTGATAATTCAAGGCAACATGTTCGAGTAATCAAGGCAACAAGGCTTGTTTTCAGGCCGTCGTTCAATAAAAAATCCAAGCGTTCAGGTCGTCGTTCGAGAAACACGGACAACATGTTGTAGAAATCAAAGGCGTTCCATAAATCAAGGCAACGGTGCTGGTTTTCAGTTAGTCGGTCGAAAAACCAAGGAAACATGTTTGAGGTTTCAAGGCAACAAGGCTAGTTTTCTTGTCTTCGTTCCGTAAATCAAGGAATCGGGGATAGTTTTAAGGTTGTTGTTTAAGAAAATCAAGACAACATGTTTTAAAAGTCATGGCAACGAGGGAAGATTTTAGGACACCGTTCGTCAGATCAAGGCAACACGCCAGCTTTCAGCCGTCGTCCGAAAAAGGCCGCCAACATTTTACTTAAACCGAAGCATCGTTCGTGAAATCAAGGCAACGGGGCAAATTTTAAGTCCTTCATTCGAAAAACCAAGCCATCGGGTTCGAGATATCAAGGCAACATGGCTTGCTTTTCAGGTCTTCGTTCGAAAAATCAAGGCAATGGGCATTGCTCTCCGCTCGTCATTCGAGATACCAAGACATCATGTTCTAGAAACCAAGGCCACAAGGCTAGTTTTCAGGTCATCATTCTAAAAATCAAGGCAACAACAATAAAGGCAACAGGCCTAGTTTCAAGGTCATCGTTCAATATATCTAAGCAACAAGTTCGAATAATCAAGGCAACAAGGCTAGTTTTCACGTCGTCGTTCGAGCAAACAAGGCAACATGTTGGGGTGGGCTTCGTTCACGGTTCATTGGGCTTGCCTTGTCGGTGCTCGATGGTGGCTTCGTCGCCATGGTCCCCCTATATATACATCAAGGCAATGGGGATAGCAATCAGGCTTCCGTTTGAGATATCAAGACAACATGTCCTAGAATTCAAGGCCGCAAGGCTAGTTTTCAGGTCATCGTTCTAAAAATCAAGCCAACATGTTCAAGAAATCAAGGCAACAGACACTGGTTTCCCCGAGGATGCATATTTTTTAGTATGCGCACGACGTCGGGGGAAATCAAGGCACCGTGGCTAGTTTTCCGGTCATCGTTCAAGAAATCAAGGCAGCGAGGCTAGTTTTGAGGTCATCATGGCATGTTTTCAAGGCAACGTGTTCGAGTATTCAGGGCAACGATGCAAGTTTCCAGGTCGTCGTTAGAGATAACAAGGCAACGTGTTCCAGCAATCAAGGTAACGAGGCTAGTTTCCAGGTCGTCGTTCAAGAAATAAAGGGAACGGGGCTAGTTTTCAGGACATCGTTCGACATATCAAGGCAACGTGTTGGACAAATCAAGGCAACATGGAACTAGTTAACAAGGCAACGTGTTGGGGGAGGCATCTTTCAAGGCCATCGTTCGACAAATCTAGGCAGCAGGGCTTGTCACCAGGTCATCGTTCGAAAAATTAATGCAACAAGTTCGAGTAATCAATATATACCTCAAGGCAATGTGGATAGCTCCCCAGTTCTCCAAGAGGCTAGTCTTCAGGTCATCGTTTAAAAAATCAAGGCAACAAGCTCAAGGCAATAGGGCTAGTTTCAAGGTCGTCGTTCAAAAAATCTAGGGAACAATGCTAGTCATCAGGTCATCGTTCGACAAAATTAAGGCACACGAATAATGTATGTTTCAATAAAAAAAATTTGCTTTTGGTCCGTAATTACCCGGGGACCGCAGCTTCGACACTTGTACACACACACTACCGAACTTTAACTTTCGAATTGGCAAAAACCCATTCAATGAAAGTTGCTCGAAATCATCGATTTACCTGGTAAATTTTCTTTCGTGATCGAGAAAATGTGCACGGATTTCGAGGTACCGATCAAGATGTGATTTTGGGTAACTTTCATCGGGTTGGGTCGTCATTGGTCACCGGGTGGTCTTGTACTTCCGAATTAGCAAAAACCCATTGAATGAAAGCTGCTCGGAAACCTTGATTTACACGGCAAAATTTCTTTCATGATCGAGAAAATGTGCACGGATTTCGAGTTACCGAGCAAAATGCGATTTTGGCTAACTTTCACCGCGTTGTGTCATCTTTGGTCACCGGGCGATCCTGTACTTCCGAATTACCGAAAACCCATTGAACGAAAGTTGCTTGAAATCATTGATTTACCTGGTAAGTTTTCCTTCGTGATCCATAAAATGTGCACGGATTTCGAGTTACCGAGCAAGATGTGATTTTGGCTAACTTTCATCGGGTTGGGTCATCTTTGCTCACCGGGTGGTCTTGTACTTCCGATTTAGCAAAAACCCATTGAATGAAAGTTGTTCGAAATCATTGATTTGCCTAGAAAAATTTCTTTTCGTGGTCGAGGAAATGTGCGTGGATTTCGAGTTGTCGAGCAAAATTTGATTTTGGCCAGGTTTCATGGGGTTGGGTCATCTGATCACCGGTTAATCTTGACCGTATCTAGTCTTGGCCGAGTCGAAAAATCCCAGACGCTATAATTCTCTATAACTCGCCAAAATGAAGTCGGTTTGGCACGAATTGGACAAGGATAAAGGACCTTACAATAATAAAACCCGGTGACCGGGCCGTAATTCACCAACAACGGTGACGCAACCTCCGATAAAAACACATAACAACCTAAGCCGATGACTTGCGCTTACTAGGGCCACCAATTATACTTTGTTTTCTCATAAGACGTCAAAAATGTCCAAAGAGCAACATATACTCATTTAATATGGGCATGCATCGTGTATAGTGACTTCGACGGTGTTTGGTTGTATTCGAACCCCAATGCATGGGTGCTTTTCTAAGGAGTTCATTTTGTTGCATTTTCTTATGCTTGTTTCGGTTTCGTAAATGAAAGAATTTCTCCGTACAAGATACAAACTGCACTATTGGATCTGTAATTTACAACTACTATCGACATACCCTCAAATGCATCAATAATAAGGGATTTAGAATGCACCTTAGCCAACTAACATATAGATCGGGGTCGTTAATGGGTCATGGCGTTCTTCGTTTGATCCTTTGGCTTGCATGTATCGTTTTGTAGGATGAGGTCTTGCTTCCTCGGCCCTTTAACAAGGCAACGTGGCTCGTTTTAAGCTCATCGTTCAAGGAATCAATGCAACACGGCCAGTTTTTCAGGTCGCCATTCGATAAACAAAGACAACGTTTTCAAAATATCAAAAGGCCACATGGCTTGCTTTTAGGTCCTCGTATGGCTTGCTTTCGGGTCGTCTTTCGAGAAAACGAGGCAACATGTTCTAGAAATCAAAGAATCGTTCGAGAAATAAAAAGGCTACGGGGGTAGTTTTCAGGTCGTAGTTTGATAATTCAAGGCAACATGTTCGAGTAATCAAGGCAACAAGGCTTGTTTTCAGGCCGTCGTTCAATAAAAAATCCAAGCGTTCAGGTCGTCGTTCGAGAAACACGGACAACATGTTGTAGAAATCAAAGGCGTTCCATAAATCAAGGCAACGGTGCTGGTTTTCAGTTAGTCGGTCGAAAAACCAAGGAAACATGTTTGAGGTTTCAAGGCAACAAGGCTAGTTTTCTTGTCTTCGTTCCGTAAATCAAGGAATCGGGGATAGTTTTAAGGTTGTTGTTTAAGAAAATCAAGACAACATGTTTTAAAAGTCATGGCAACGAGGGAAGATTTTAGGACACCGTTCGTCAGATCAAGGCAACACGCCAGCTTTCAGCCGTCGTCCGAAAAAGGCCGCCAACATTTTACTTAAACCGAAGCATCGTTCGTGAAATCAAGGCAACGGGGCAAATTTTAAGTCCTTCATTCGAAAAACCAAGCCATCGGGTTCGAGATATCAAGGCAACATGGCTTGCTTTTCAGGTCTTCGTTCGAAAAATCAAGGCAATGGGCATTGCTCTCCGCTCGTCATTCGAGATACCAAGACATCATGTTCTAGAAACCAAGGCCACAAGGCTAGTTTTCAGGTCATCATTCTAAAAATCAAGGCAACAACAATAAAGGCAACAGGCCTAGTTTCAAGGTCATCGTTCAATATATCTAAGCAACAAGTTCGAATAATCAAGGCAACAAGGCTAGTTTTCACGTCGTCGTTCGAGCAAACAAGGCAACATGTTGGGGTGGGCTTCGTTCACGGTTCATTGGGCTTGCCTTGTCGGTGCTCGATGGTGGCTTCGTCGCCATGGTCCCCCTATATATACATCAAGGCAATGGGGATAGCAATCAGGCTTCCGTTTGAGATATCAAGACAACATGTCCTAGAATTCAAGGCCGCAAGGCTAGTTTTCAGGTCATCGTTCTAAAAATCAAGCCAACATGTTCAAGAAATCAAGGCAACAGACACTGGTTTCCCCGAGGATGCATATTTTTTAGTATGCGCACGACGTCGGGGGAAATCAAGGCACCGTGGCTAGTTTTCCGGTCATCGTTCAAGAAATCAAGGCAGCGAGGCTAGTTTTGAGGTCATCATGGCATGTTTTCAAGGCAACGTGTTCGAGTATTCAGGGCAACGATGCAAGTTTCCAGGTCGTCGTTAGAGATAACAAGGCAACGTGTTCCAGCAATCAAGGTAACGAGGCTAGTTTCCAGGTCGTCGTTCAAGAAATAAAGGGAACGGGGCTAGTTTTCAGGACATCGTTCGACATATCAAGGCAACGTGTTGGACAAATCAAGGCAACATGGAACTAGTTAACAAGGCAACGTGTTGGGGGAGGCATCTTTCAAGGCCATCGTTCGACAAATCTAGGCAGCAGGGCTTGTCACCAGGTCATCGTTCGAAAAATTAATGCAACAAGTTCGAGTAATCAATATATACCTCAAGGCAATGTGGATAGCTCCCCAGTTCTCCAAGAGGCTAGTCTTCAGGTCATCGTTTAAAAAATCAAGGCAACAAGCTCAAGGCAATAGGGCTAGTTTCAAGGTCGTCGTTCAAAAAATCTAGGGAACAATGCTAGTCATCAGGTCATCGTTCGACAAAATTAAGGCACACGAATAATGTATGTTTCAATAAAAAAAATTTGCTTTTGGTCCGTAATTACCCGGGGACCGCAGCTTCGACACTTGTACACACACACTACCGAACTTTAACTTTCGAATTGGCAAAAACCCATTCAATGAAAGTTGCTCGAAATCATCGATTTACCTGGTAAATTTTCTTTCGTGATCGAGAAAATGTGCACGGATTTCGAGGTACCGATCAAGATGTGATTTTGGGTAACTTTCATCGGGTTGGGTCGTCATTGGTCACCGGGTGGTCTTGTACTTCCGAATTAGCAAAAACCCATTGAATGAAAGCTGCTCGGAAACCTTGATTTACACGGCAAAATTTCTTTCATGATCGAGAAAATGTGCACGGATTTCGAGTTACCGAGCAAAATGCGATTTTGGCTAACTTTCACCGCGTTGTGTCATCTTTGGTCACCGGGCGATCCTGTACTTCCGAATTACCGAAAACCCATTGAACGAAAGTTGCTTGAAATCATTGATTTACCTGGTAAGTTTTCCTTCGTGATCCATAAAATGTGCACGGATTTCGAGTTACCGAGCAAGATGTGATTTTGGCTAACTTTCATCGGGTTGGGTCATCTTTGCTCACCGGGTGGTCTTGTACTTCCGATTTAGCAAAAACCCATTGAATGAAAGTTGTTCGAAATCATTGATTTGCCTAGAAAAATTTCTTTTCGTGGTCGAGGAAATGTGCGTGGATTTCGAGTTGTCGAGCAAAATTTGATTTTGGCCAGGTTTCATGGGGTTGGGTCATCTGATCACCGGTTAATCTTGACCGTATCTAGTCTTGGCCGAGTCGAAAAATCCCAGACGCTATAATTCTCTATAACTCGCCAAAATGAAGTCGGTTTGGCACGAATTGGACAAGGATAAAGGACCTTACAATAATAAAACCCGGTGACCGGGCCGTAATTCACCAACAACGGTGACGCAACCTCCGATAAAAACACATAACAACCTAAGCCGATGACTTGCGCTTACTAGGGCCACCAATTATACTTTGTTTTCTCATAAGACGTCAAAAATGTCCAAAGAGCAACATATACTCATTTAATATGGGCATGCATCGTGTATAGTGACTTCGACGGTGTTTGGTTGTATTCGAACCCCAATGCATGGGTGCTTTTCTAAGGAGTTCATTTTGTTGCATTTTCTTATGCTTGTTTCGGTTTCGTAAATGAAAGAATTTCTCCGTACAAGATACAAACTGCACTATTGGATCTGTAATTTACAACTACTATCGACATACCCTCAAATGCATCAATAATAAGGGATTTAGAATGCACCTTAGCCAACTAACATATAGATCGGGGTCGTTAATGGGTCATGGCGTTCTTCGTTTGATCCTTTGGCTTGCATGTATCGTTTTGTAGGATGAGGTCTTGCTTCCTCGGCCCTTTAACAAGGCAACGTGGCTCGTTTTAAGCTCATCGTTCAAGGAATCAATGCAACACGGCCAGTTTTTCAGGTCGCCATTCGATAAACAAAGACAACGTTTTCAAAATATCAAAAGGCCACATGGCTTGCTTTTAGGTCCTCGTATGGCTTGCTTTCGGGTCGTCTTTCGAGAAAACGAGGCAACATGTTCTAGAAATCAAAGAATCGTTCGAGAAATAAAAAGGCTACGGGGGTAGTTTTCAGGTCGTAGTTTGATAATTCAAGGCAACATGTTCGAGTAATCAAGGCAACAAGGCTTGTTTTCAGGCCGTCGTTCAATAAAAAATCCAAGCGTTCAGGTCGTCGTTCGAGAAACACGGACAACATGTTGTAGAAATCAAAGGCGTTCCATAAATCAAGGCAACGGTGCTGGTTTTCAGTTAGTCGGTCGAAAAACCAAGGAAACATGTTTGAGGTTTCAAGGCAACAAGGCTAGTTTTCTTGTCTTCGTTCCGTAAATCAAGGAATCGGGGATAGTTTTAAGGTTGTTGTTTAAGAAAATCAAGACAACATGTTTTAAAAGTCATGGCAACGAGGGAAGATTTTAGGACACCGTTCGTCAGATCAAGGCAACACGCCAGCTTTCAGCCGTCGTCCGAAAAAGGCCGCCAACATTTTACTTAAACCGAAGCATCGTTCGTGAAATCAAGGCAACGGGGCAAATTTTAAGTCCTTCATTCGAAAAACCAAGCCATCGGGTTCGAGATATCAAGGCAACATGGCTTGCTTTTCAGGTCTTCGTTCGAAAAATCAAGGCAATGGGCATTGCTCTCCGCTCGTCATTCGAGATACCAAGACATCATGTTCTAGAAACCAAGGCCACAAGGCTAGTTTTCAGGTCATCATTCTAAAAATCAAGGCAACAACAATAAAGGCAACAGGCCTAGTTTCAAGGTCATCGTTCAATATATCTAAGCAACAAGTTCGAATAATCAAGGCAACAAGGCTAGTTTTCACGTCGTCGTTCGAGCAAACAAGGCAACATGTTGGGGTGGGCTTCGTTCACGGTTCATTGGGCTTGCCTTGTCGGTGCTCGATGGTGGCTTCGTCGCCATGGTCCCCCTATATATACATCAAGGCAATGGGGATAGCAATCAGGCTTCCGTTTGAGATATCAAGACAACATGTCCTAGAATTCAAGGCCGCAAGGCTAGTTTTCAGGTCATCGTTCTAAAAATCAAGCCAACATGTTCAAGAAATCAAGGCAACAGACACTGGTTTCCCCGAGGATGCATATTTTTTAGTATGCGCACGACGTCGGGGGAAATCAAGGCACCGTGGCTAGTTTTCCGGTCATCGTTCAAGAAATCAAGGCAGCGAGGCTAGTTTTGAGGTCATCATGGCATGTTTTCAAGGCAACGTGTTCGAGTATTCAGGGCAACGATGCAAGTTTCCAGGTCGTCGTTAGAGATAACAAGGCAACGTGTTCCAGCAATCAAGGTAACGAGGCTAGTTTCCAGGTCGTCGTTCAAGAAATAAAGGGAACGGGGCTAGTTTTCAGGACATCGTTCGACATATCAAGGCAACGTGTTGGACAAATCAAGGCAACATGGAACTAGTTAACAAGGCAACGTGTTGGGGGAGGCATCTTTCAAGGCCATCGTTCGACAAATCTAGGTAGCAGGGCTTGTCACCAGGTCATCGTTCGAAAAATTAATGCAACAAGTTCGAGTAATCAATATATACCTCAAGGCAATGTGGATAGCTCCCCAGTTCTCCAAGAGGCTAGTCTTCAGGTCATCGTTTAAAAAATCAAGGCAACAAGCTCAAGGCAATAGGGCTAGTTTCAAGGTCGTCGTTCAAAAAATCTAGGGAACAATGCTAGTCATCAGGTCATCGTTCGAAAAAATTAAGGCACACGAATAATGTATGTTTCAATAAAAAAAATTTGCTTTTGGTCCGTAATTACCCGGGGACCGCAGCTTCGACACTTGTACACACACACTACCGAACTTTAACTTTCGAATTGGCAAAAAACCCATTCAATGAAAGTTGCTCGAAATCATCGATTTACCTGGTAAATTTTCTTTCGTGATCGAGAAAATGTGCACGGATTTCGAGGTACCGATCAAGATGTGATTTTGGGTAACTTTCATCGGGTTGGGTCGTCATTGGTCACCGGGTGGTCTTGTACTTCCGAATTAGCAAAAACCCATTGAATGAAAGCTGCTCGGAAACCTTGATTTACACGGCAAAATTTCTTTCATGATCGAGAAAATGTGCACGGATTTCGAGTTACCGAGCAAAATGCGATTTTGGCTAACTTTCACCGCGTTGTGTCATCTTTGGTCACCGGACGATCCTGTACTTCCGAATTACCGAAAACCCATTGAACGAAAGTTGCTCGAAATCATTGATTTACCTGGTAAGTTTTCCTTCGTGATCCATAAAATGTGCACGGATTTCGAGTTACCGAGCAAGATGTGATTTTGGCTAACTTTCATCGGGTTGGGTCATCTTTGGTCACCGGGTGGTCTTGTACTTCCGATTTAGCAAAAACCCATTAAATGAAAGTTGTTCGAAATCATTGATTTGCCTAGAAAAATTTCTTTTCGTGGTCGAGGAAATGTGCGTGGATTTCGAGTTGTCGAGCAAAATTTGATTTTGGCCAGGTTTCATGGGGTTGGGTCATCTGATCACCGGTTAATCTTGACCGTATCTAGTCTTGGCCGAGTCGAAAAATCCCAGACGCTATAATTCTCTATAACTCGCCAAAATGAAGTCGGTTTGGCACGAATTGGACAAGGATAAAGGACCTTACAATAATAAAACCCGGTGACCGGGCCGTAATTCACCAACAACGGTGACGCAACCTCCGATAAAAACACATAACAACCTAAGCCGATGACTTGCGCTTACTAGGGCCACCAATTATACTTTGTTTTCTCATAAGACGTCAAAAATGTCCAAAGAGCAACATATACTCATTTAATATGGGCATGCATCGTGTATAGTGACTTCGACGGTGTTTGGTTGTATTCGAACCCCAATGCATGGGTGCTTTTCTAAGGAGTTCATTTTGTTGCATTTTCTTATGCTTGTTTCGGTTTCGTAAATGAAAGAATTTATCCGTACAAGATACAAACTGCACTATTGGATCTGTAATTTACAACTACTATCGACATACCCTCAAATGCATCAATAATAAGGGATTTAGAATGCACCTTAGCCAACTAACATATAGATCGGGGTCGTTAATGGGTCATGGCGTTCTTCGTTTGATCCTTTGGCTTGCATGTATCGTTTTGTAGGATGAGGTCTTGCTTCCTCGGCCCTTTATCAAGGCAACGTGGCTCGTTTTAAGCTCATCGTTCAAGGAATCAATGCAACACGGCCAGTTTTTCAGGTCGCCATTCGATAAACAAAGACAACGTTTTCAAAATATCAAAAGGCCACATGGCTTGCTTTTAGGTCCTCGTATGGCTTGCTTTCGGGTCGTCTTTCGAGAAAACGAGGCAACATGTTCTAGAAATCAAAGAATCGTTCGAGAAATAAAAAGGCTACGGGGGTAGTTTTCAGGTCGTAGTTTGATAATTCAAGGCAACATGTTCGAGTAATCAAGGCAACAAGGCTTGTTTTCAGGCCGTCGTTCAATAAAAAATCCAAGCGTTCAGGTCGTCGTTCGAGAAACACGGACAACATGTTGTAGAAATCAAAGGCGTTCCATAAATCAAGGCAACGGTGCTGGTTTTCAGTTAGTCGGTCGAAAAACCAAGGAAACATGTTTGAGGTTTCAAGGCAACAAGGCTAGTTTTCTTGTCTTCGTTCCGTAAATCAAGGAATCGGGGATAGTTTTAAGGTTGTTGTTTAAGAAAATCAAGACAACATGTTTTAAAAGTCATGGCAACGAGGGAAGATTTTAGGACACCGTTCGTCAGATCAAGGCAACACGCCAGCTTTCAGCCGTCGTCCGAAAAAGGCCGCCAACATTTTACTTAAACCGAAGCATCGTTCGTGAAATCAAGGCAACGGGGCAAATTTTAAGTCCTTCATTCGAAAAACCAAGCCATCGGGTTCGAGATATCAAGGCAACATGGCTTGCTTTTCAGGTCTTCGTTCGAAAAATCAAGGCAATGGGCATTGCTCTCCGCTCGTCATTCGAGATACCAAGACATCATGTTCTAGAAACCAAGGCCACAAGGCTAGTTTTCAGGTCATCATTCTAAAAATCAAGGCAACAACAATAAAGGCAACAGGCCTAGTTTCAAGGTCATCGTTCAATATATCTAAGCAACAAGTTCGAATAATCAAGGCAACAAGGCTAGTTTTCACGTCGTCGTTCGAGCAAACAAGGCAACATGTTGGGGTGGGCTTCGTTCACGGTTCATTGGGCTTGCCTTGTCGGTGCTCGATGGTGGCTTCGTCGCCATGGTCCCCCTATATATACATCAAGGCAATGGGGATAGCAATCAGGCTTCCGTTTGAGATATCAAGACAACATGTCCTAGAATTCAAGGCCGCAAGGCTAGTTTTCAGGTCATCGTTCTAAAAATCAAGCCAACATGTTCAAGAAATCAAGGCAACAGACACTGGTTTCCCCGAGGATGCATATTTTTTAGTATGCGCACGACGTCGGGGGAAATCAAGGCACCGTGGCTAGTTTTCCGGTCATCGTTCAAGAAATCAAGGCAGCGAGGCTAGTTTTGAGGTCATCATGGCATGTTTTCAAGGCAACGTGTTCGAGTATTCAGGGCAACGATGCAAGTTTCCAGGTCGTCGTTAGAGATAACAAGGCAACGTGTTCCAGCAATCAAGGTAACGAGGCTAGTTTCCAGGTCGTCGTTCAAGAAATAAAGGGAACGGGGCTAGTTTTCAGGACATCGTTCGACATATCAAGGCAACGTGTTGGACAAATCAAGGCAACATGGAACTAGTTAACAAGGCAACGTGTTGGGGGAGGCATCTTTCAAGGCCATCGTTCGACAAATCTAGGCAGCAGGGCTTGTCACCAGGTCATCGTTCGAAAAATTAATGCAACAAGTTCGAGTAATCAATATATACCTCAAGGCAATGTGGATAGCTCCCCAGTTCTCCAAGAGGCTAGTCTTCAGGTCATCGTTCAAAAAATCTAGGGAACAATGCTAGTCATCAGGTCATCGTTCGACAAAATTAAGGCACACGAATAATGTATGTTTCAATAAAAAAAATTTGCTTTTGGTCCGTAATTACCCGGGGACCGCAGCTTCGACACTTGTACACACACACTACCGAACTTTAACTTTCGAATTGGCAAAAACCCATTCAATGAAAGTTGCTCGAAATCATCGATTTACCTGGTAAATTTTCTTTCGTGATCGAGAAAATGTGCACGGATTTCGAGGTACCGATCAAGATGTGATTTTGGGTAACTTTCATCGGGTTGGGTCGTCATTGGTCACCGGGTGGTCTTGTACTTCCGAATTAGCAAAAACCCATTGAATGAAAGCTGCTCGGCAACCTTGATTTACACGGCAAAATTTCTTTCATGATCGAGAAAATGTGCACGGATTTCGAGTTACCGAGCAAAATGCGATTTTGGCTAACTTTCACCGCGTTGTGTCATCTTTGGTCACCGGGCGATCCTGTACTTCCGAATTACCGAAAACCCATTGAACGAAAGTTGCTTGAAATCATTGATTTACCTGGTAAGTTTTCCTTCGTGATCCATAAAATGTGCATGGATTTCGAGTTACCGAGCAAGATGTGATTTTGGCTAACTTTCATCGGGTTGGGTCATCTTTGGTCACCGGGTGGTCTTGTACTTCCGATTTAGCAAAAACCCATTGAATGAAAGTTGTTCGAAATCATTGATTTGCCTAGAAAAATTTCTTTTCGTGGTCGAGGAAATGTGCGTGGATTTCGAGTTGTCGAGCAAAATTTGATTTTGGCCAGGTTTCATGGGGTTGGGTCATCTGATCACTGGTTAATCTTGACCGTATCTAGTCTTGGCCGAGTCGAAAAATCCCAGACGCTATAATTCTCTATAACTCGCCAAAATGAAGTCGGTTTGGCACGAATTGGACAAGGATAAAGGACCTTACAATAATAAAACCCGGTGACCGGGCCGTAATTCACCAACAACGGTGACGCAACCTCCGATAAAAACACATAACAACCTAAGCCGATGACTTGCGCTTACTAGGGCCACCAATTATACTTTGTTTTCTCATAAGACGTCAAAAATGTCCAAAGAGCAACATATACTCATTTAATATGGGCATGCATCGTGTATAGTGACTTCGACGGTGTTTGGTTGTATTCGAACCCCAATGCATGGGTGCTTTTCTAAGGAGTTCATTTTGTTGCATTTTCTTATGCTTGTTTCGGTTTCGTAAATGAAAGAATTTCTCCGTACAAGATACAAACTGCACTATTGGATCTGTAATTTACAACTACTATCGACATACCCTCAAATGCATCAATAATAAGGGATTTAGAATGCACCTTAGCCAACTAACATATAGATCGGGGTCGTTAATGGGTCATGGCGTTCTTCGTTTGATCCTTTGGCTTGCATGTATCGTTTTGTAGGATGAGGTCTTGCTTCCTCGGCCCTTTATCAAGGCAACGTGGCTCGTTTTAAGCTCATCGTTCAAGGAATCAATGCAACACGGCCAGTTTTTCAGGTCGCCATTCGATAAACAAAGACAACGTTTTCAAAATATCAAAAGGCCACATGGCTTGCTTTTAGGTCCTCGTATGGCTTGCTTTCGGGTCGTCTTTCGAGAAAACGAGGCAACATGTTCTAGAAATCAAAGAATCGTTCGAGAAATAAAAAGGCTACGGGGGTAGTTTTCAGGTCGTAGTTTGATAATTCAAGGCAACATGTTCGAGTAATCAAGGCAACAAGGCTTGTTTTCAGGCCGTCGTTCAATAAAAAATCCAAGCGTTCAGGTCGTCGTTCGAGAAACACGGACAACATGTTGTAGAAATCAAAGGCGTTCCATAAATCAAGGCAACGGTGCTGGTTTTCAGTTAGTCGGTCGAAAAACCAAGGAAACATGTTTGAGGTTTCAAGGCAACAAGGCTAGTTTTCTTGTCTTCGTTCCGTAAATCAAGGAATCGGGGATAGTTTTAAGGTTGTTGTTTAAGAAAATCAAGACAACATGTTTTAAAAGTCATGGCAACGAGGGAAGATTTTAGGACACCGTTCGTCAGATCAAGGCAACACGCCAGCTTTCAGCCGTCGTCCGAAAAAGGCCGCCAACATTTTACTTAAACCGAAGCATCGTTCGTGAAATCAAGGCAACGGGGCAAATTTTAAGTCCTTCATTCGAAAAACCAAGCCATCGGGTTCGAGATATCAAGGCAACATGGCTTGCTTTTCAGGTCTTCGTTCGAAAAATCAAGGCAATGGGCATTGCTCTCCGCTCGTCATTCGAGATACCAAGACATCATGTTCTAGAAACCAAGGCCACAAGGCTAGTTTTCAGGTCATCATTCTAAAAATCAAGGCAACAACAATAAAGGCAACAGGCCTAGTTTCAAGGTCATCGTTCAATATATCTAAGCAACAAGTTCGAATAATCAAGGCAACAAGGCTAGTTTTCACGTCGTCGTTCGAGCAAACAAGGCAACATGTTGGGGTGGGCTTCGTTCACGGTTCATTGGGCTTGCCTTGTCGGTGCTCGATGGTGGCTTCGTCGCCATGGTCCCCCTATATATACATCAAGGCAATGGGGATAGCAATCATGCTTCCGTTTGAGATATCAAGACAACATGTCCTAGAATTCAAGGCCGCAAGGCTAGTTTTCAGGTCATCGTTCTAAAAATCAAGCCAACATGTTCAAGAAATCAAGGCAACAGACACTGGTTTCCCCGAGGATGCATATTTTTTAGTATGCGCACGACGTCGGGGGAAATCAAGGCACCGTGGCTAGTTTTCCGGTCATCGTTCAAGAAATCAAGGCAGCGAGGCTAGTTTTGAGGTCATCATGGCATGTTTTCAAGGCAACGTGTTCGAGTATTCAGGGCAACGATGCAAGTTTCCAGGTCGTCGTTAGAGATAACAAGGCAACGTGTTCCAGCAATCAAGGTAACGAGGCTAGTTTCCAGGTCGTCGTTCAAGAAATAAAGGGAACGGGGCTAGTTTTCAGGACATCGTTCGACATATCAAGGCAACGTGTTGGACAAATCAAGGCAACATGGAACTAGTTAACAAGGCAACGTGTTGGGGGAGGCATCTTTCAAGGCCATCGTTCGACAAATCTAGGAAGCAGGGCTTGTCACCAGGTCATCGTTCGAAAAATTAATGCAACAAGTTCGAGTAATCAATATATACCTCAAGGCAATGTGGATAGCTCCCCAGTTCTCCAAGAGGCTAGTCTTCAGGTCATCGTTTAAAAAATCAAGGCAACAAGCTCAAGGCAATAGGGCTAGTTTCAAGGTCGTCGTTCAAAAAATCTAGGGAACAATGCTAGTCATCAGGTCATCGTTCGACAAAATTAAGGCACACGAATAATGTATGTTTCAATAAAAAAAATTTGCTTTTGGTCCGTAATTACCCGGGGACCGCAGCTTCGACACTTGTACACACACACTACCGAACTTTAACTTTCGAATTGGCAAAAACCCATTCAATGAAAGTTGCTCGAAATCATCGATTTACCTGGTAAATTTTCTTTCGTGATCGAGATAATGTGCACGGATTTCGAGGTACCGATCAAGATGTGATTTTGGGTAACTTTCATCGGGTTGGGTCGTCATTGGTCATCGGGTGGTCTTGTACTTCCGAATTAGCAAAAACCCATTGAATGAAAGCTGCTCGGAAACCTTGATTTACATGGCAAAATTTCTTTCATGATCGAGAAAATGTGCACGGATTTCGAGTTACCGAGCAAAATGCGATTTTGGCTAACTTTCACCGCGTTGTGTCATCTTTGGTCACCGGGCGATCCTGTACTTCCGAATTACCGAAAACCCATTGAACGAAAGTTGCTTGAAATCATTGATTTACCTGGTAAGTTTTCCTTCGTGATCCATAAAATGTGCACGGATTTCGAGTTACCGAGCAAGATGTGATTTTGGCTAACTTTCATCGGGTTGGGTCATCTTTGGTCACCGGGTGGTCTTGTACTTCCGATTTAGCAAAAACCCATTGAATGAAAGTTGTTCGAAATCATTGATTTGCCTAGAAAAATTTCTTTTCGTGGTCGAGGAAATGTGCGTGGATTTCGAGTTGTCGAGCAAAATTTGATTTTGGCCAGGTTTCATGGGGTTGGGTCATCTGATCACCGGTTAATCTTGACCGTATCTAGTCTTGGCCGAGTCGAAAAATCCCGGACGCTATAATTCTCTATAACTCGCCAAAATGAAGTCGGTTTGGCACGAATTGGACAAGGATAAAGGACCTTACAATAATAAAACCCGGTGACCGGGCCGTAATTCACCAACAACGGTGACGCAACCTCCGATAAAAACACATAACAACCTAAGCCGATGACTTGCGCTTACTAGGGCCACCAATTATACTTTGTTTTCTCATAAGACGTCAAAAATGTCCAAAGAGCAACATATACTCATTTAATATGGGCATGCATCGTGTATAGTGACTTCGACGGTGTTTGGTTGTATTCGAACCCCAATGCATGGGTGCTTTTCTAAGGAGTTCATTTTGTTGCATTTTCTTATGCTTGTTTCGGTTTCGTAAATGAAAGAATTTCTCCGTACAAGATACAAACTGCACTATTGGATCTGTAATTTACAACTACTATCGACATACCCTCAAATGCATCAATAATAAGGGATTTAGAATGCACCTTAGCCAACTAACATATAGATCGGGGTCGTTAATGGGTCATGGCGTTCTTCGTTTGATCCTTTGGCTTGCATGTATCGTTTTGTAGGATGAGGTCATGCTTCCTCGGCCCTTTATCAAGGCAACGTGGCTCGTTTTAAGCTCATCGTTCAAGGAATCAATGCAACACGGCCAGTTTTTCAGGTCGCCATTCGATAAACAAAGACAACGTTTTCAAAATATCAAAAGGCCACATGGCTTGCTTTTAGGTCCTCGTATGGCTTGCTTTCGGGTCGTCTTTCGAGAAAACGAGGCAACATGTTCTAGAAATCAAAGAATCGTTCGAGAAATAAAAAGGCTACGGGGGTAGTTTTCAGGTCGTAGTTTGATAATTCAAGGCAACATGTTCGAGTAATCAAGGCAACAAGGCTTGTTTTCAGGCCGTCGTTCAATAAAAAATCCAAGCGTTCAGGTCGTCGTTCGAGAAACACGGACAACATGTTGTAGAAATCAAAGGCGTTCCATAAATCAAGGCAACGGTGCTGGTTTTCAGTTAGTCGGTCGAAAAACCAAGGAAACATGTTTGAGGTTTCAAGGCAACAAGGCTAGTTTTCTTGTCTTCGTTCCGTAAATCAAGGAATCGGGGATAGTTTTAAGGTTGTTGTTTAAGAAAATCAAGACAACATGTTTTAAAAGTCATGGCAACGAGGGAAGATTTTAGGACACCGTTCGTCAGATCAAGGCAACACGCCAGCTTTCAGCCGTCGTCCGAAAAAGGCCGCCAACATTTTACTTAAACCGAAGCATCGTTCGTGAAATCAAGGCAACGGGGCAAATTTTAAGTCCTTCATTCGAAAAACCAAGCCATCGGGTTCGAGATATCAAGGCAACATGGCTTGCTTTTCAGGTCTTCGTTCGAAAAATCAAGGCAATGGGCATTGCTCTCCGCTCGTCATTCGAGATACCAAGACATCATGTTCTAGAAACCAAGGCCACAAGGCTAGTTTTCAGGTCATCATTCTAAAAATCAAGGCAACAACAATAAAGGCAACAGGCCTAGTTTCAAGGTCATCGTTCAATATATCTAAGCAACAAGTTCGAATAATCAAGGCAACAAGGCTAGTTTTCACGTCGTCGTTCGAGCAAACAAGGCAACATGTTGGGGTGGGCTTCGTTCACGGTTCATTGGGCTTGCCTTGTCGGTGCTCGATGGTGGCTTCGTCGCCATGGTCCCCCTATATATACATCAAGGCAATGGGGATAGCAATCAGGCTTCCGTTTGAGATATCAAGACAACATGTCCTAGAATTCAAGGCCGCAAGGCTAGTTTTCAGGTCATCGTTCTAAAAATCAAGCCAACATGTTCAAGAAATCAAGGCAACAGACACTGGTTTCCCCGAGGATGCATATTTTTTAGTATGCGCACGACGTCGGGGGAAATCAAGGCACCGTGGCTAGTTTTCCGGTCATCGTTCAAGAAATCAAGGCAGCGAGGCTAGTTTTGAGGTCATCATGGCATGTTTTCAAGGCAACGTGTTCGAGTATTCAGGGCAACGATGCAAGTTTCCAGGTCGTCGTTAGAGATAACAAGGCAACGTGTTCCAGCAATCAAGGTAACGAGGCTAGTTTCCAGGTCGTCGTTCAAGAAATAAAGGGAACGGGGCTAGTTTTCAGGACATCGTTCGACATATCAAGGCAACGTGTTGGACAAATCAAGGCAACATGGAACTAGTTAACAAGGCAACGTGTTGGGGGAGGCATCTTTCAAGGCCATCGTTCGACAAATCTAGGCAGCAGGGCTTGTCACCAGGTCATCGTTCGAAAAATTAATGCAACAAGTTCGAGTAATCAATATATACCTCAAGGCAATGTGGATAGCTCCCCAGTTCTCCAAGAGGCTAGTCTTCAGGTCATCGTTCAAAAAATCTAGGGAACAATGCTAGTCATCAGGTCATCGTTCGACAAAATTAAGGCACACGAATAATGTATGTTTCAATAAAAAAAATTTGCTTTTGGTCCGTAATTACCCGGGGACCGCAGCTTCGACACTTGTACACACACACTACCGAACTTTAACTTTCGAATTGGCAAAAACCCATTCAATGAAAGTTGCTCGAAATCATCGATTTACCTGGTAAATTTTCTTTCGTGATCGAGAAAATGTGCACAGATTTCGAGGTACCGATCAAGATGTGATTTTGGGTAACTTTCATCGGGTTGGGTCGTCATTGGTCACCGGGTGGTCTTGTACTTCCGAATTAGCAAAAACCCATTGAATGAAAGCTGCTCGGAAACCTTGATTTACACGGCAAAATTTCTTTCATGATCGAGAAAATGTGCACGGATTTCGAGTTACCGAGCAAAATGCGATTTTGGCTAACTTTCACCGCGTTGTGTCATCTTTGGTCACCGGGCGATCCTGTACTTCCGAATTACCGAAAACCCATTGAACGAAAGTTGCTTGAAATCATTGATTTACCTGGTAAGTTTTCCTTCGTGATCCATAAAATGTGCACGGATTTCGAGTTACCGAGCAAGATGTGATTTTGGCTAACTTTTATCGGGTTGGGTCATCTTTGGTCACCGGGTGGTCTTGTACTTCCGATTTAGCAAAAACCCATTGAATGAAAGTTGTTCGAAATCATTGATTTGCCTAGAAAAATTTCTTTTCGTGGTCGAGGAAATGTGCGTGGATTTCGAGTTGTCGAGCAAAATTTGATTTTGGCCAGGTTTCATGGGGTTGGGTCATCTGATCACCGGTTAATCTTGACCGTATCTAGTCTTGGCCGAGTCGAAAAATCCCAGACGCTATAATTCTCTATAACTCGCCAAAATGAAGTCGGTTTGGCACGAATTGGACAAGGATAAAGGACCTTACAATAATAAAACCCGGTGACCGGGCCGTAATTCACCAACAACGGTGACGCAACCTCCGATAAAAACACATAACAACCTAAGCCGATGACTTGCGCTTACTAGGGCCACCAATTATACTTTGTTTTCTCATAAGACGTCAAAAATGTCCAAAGAGCAACATATACTCATTTAATATGGGCATGCATCGTGTATAGTGACTTCGACGGTGTTTGGTTGTATTCGAACCCCAATGCATGGGTGCTTTTCTAAGGAGTTCATTTTGTTGCATTTTCTTATGCTTGTTTCGGTTTCGTAAATGAAAGAATTTCTCCGTACAAGATACAAACTGCACTATTGGATCTGTAATTTACAACTACTATCGACATACCCTCAAATGCATCAATAATAAGGGATTTAGAATGCACCTTAGCCAACTAACATATAGATCGGGGTCGTTAATGGGTCATGGCGTTCTTCGTTTGATCCTTTGGCTTGCATGTATCGTTTTGTAGGATGAGGTCTTGCTTCCTCGGCCCTTTATCAAGGCAACGTGGCTCGTTTTAAGCTCATCGTTCAAGGAATCAATGCAACACGGCCAGTTTTTCAGGTCGCCATTCGATAAACAAAGACAACGTTTTCAAAATATCAAAAGGCCACATGGCTTGCTTTTAGGTCCTCGTATGGCTTGCTTTCGGGTCGTCTTTCGAGAAAACGAGGCAACATGTTCTAGAAATCAAAGAATCGTTCGAGAAATAAAAAGGCTACGGGGGTAGTTTTCAGGTCGTAGTTTGATAATTCAAGGCAACATGTTCGAGTAATCAAGGCAACAAGGCTTGTTTTCAGGCCGTCGTTCAATAAAAAATCCAAGCGTTCAGGTCGTCGTTCGAGAAACACGGACAACATGTTGTAGAAATCAAAGGCGTTCCATAAATCAAGGCAACGGTGCTGGTTTTCAGTTAGTCGGTCGAAAAACCAAGGAAACATGTTTGAGGTTTCAAGGCAACAAGGCTAGTTTTCTTGTCTTCGTTCCGTAAATCAAGGAATCGGGGATAGTTTTAAGGTTGTTGTTTAAGAAAATCAAGACAACATGTTTTAAAAGTCATGGCAACGAGGGAAGATTTTAGGACACCGTTCGTCAGATCAAGGCAACACGCCAGCTTTCAGCCGTCGTCCGAAAAAGGCCGCCAACATTTTACTTAAACCGAAGCATCGTTCGTGAAATCAAGGCAACGGGGCAAATTTTAAGTCCTTCATTCGAAAAACCAAGCCATCGGGTTCGAGATATCAAGGCAACATGGCTTGCTTTTCAGGTCTTCGTTCGAAAAATCAAGGCAATGAGCATTGCTCTCCGCTCGTCATTCGAGATACCAAGACATCATGTTCTAGAAACCAAGGCCACAAGGCTAGTTTTCAGGTCATCATTCTAAAAATCAAGGCAACAACAATAAAGGCAACAGGCCTAGTTTCAAGGTCATCGTTCAATATATCTAAGCAACAAGTTCGAATAATCAAGGCAACAAGGCTAGTTTTCACGTCGTCGTTCGAGCAAACAAGGCAACATGTTGGGGTGGGCTTCGTTCACGGTTCATTGGGCTTGCCTTGTCGGTGCTCGATGGTGGCTTCGTCGCCATGGTCCCCCTATATATACATCAAGGCAATGGGGATAGCAATCAGGCTTCCGTTTGAGATATCAAGACAACATGTCCTAGAATTCAAGGCCGCAAGGCTAGTTTTCAGGTCATCGTTCTAAAAATCAAGCCAACATGTTCAAGAAATCAAGGCAACAGACACTGGTTTCCCCGAGGATGCATATTTTTTAGTATGCGCACGACGTCGGGGGAAATCAAGGCACCGTGGCTAGTTTTCCGGTCATCGTTCAAGAAATCAAGGCAGCGAGGCTAGTTTTGAGGTCATCATGGCATGTTTTCAAGGCAACGTGTTCGAGTATTCAGGGCAACGATGCAAGTTTCCAGGTCGTCGTTAGAGATAACAAGGCAACGTGTTCCAGCAATCAAGGTAACGAGGCTAGTTTCCAGGTCGTCGTTCAAGAAATAAAGGGAACGGGGCTAGTTTTCAGGACATCGTTCGACATATCAAGGCAACGTGTTGGACAAATCAAGGCAACATGGAACTAGTTAACAAGGCAACGTGTTGGGGGAGGCATCTTTCAAGGCCATCGTTCGACAAATCTAGGCAGCAGGGCTTGTCACCAGGTCATCGTTCGAAAAATTAATGCAACAAGTTCGAGTAATCAATATATACCTCAAGGCAATGTGGATAGCTCCCCAGTTCTCCAAGAGGCTAGTCTTCAGGTCATCGTTTAAAAAATCAAGGCAACAAGCTCAAGGCAATAGGGCTAGTTTCAAGGTCGTCGTTCAAAAAATCTAGGGAACAATGCTAGTCATCAGGTCATCGTTCGACAAAATTAAGGCACACGAATAATGTATGTTTCAATAAAAAAAATTTGCTTTTGGTCCGTAATTACCCGGGGACCGCAGCTTCGACACTTGTACACACACACTACCGAACTTTAACTTTCGAATTGGCAAAAACCCATTCAATGAAAGTTGCTCGAAATCATCGATTTACCTGGTAAATTTTCTTTCGTGATCGAGAAAATGTGCACGGATTTCGAGGTACCGATCAAGATGTGATTTTGGGTAACTTTCATCGGGTTGGGTCGTCATTGGTCACCGGGTGGTCTTGTACTTCCGAATTAGCAAAAACCCATTGAATGAAAGCTGCTCGGAAACCTTGATTTACACGGCAAAATTTCTTTCATGATCGAGAAAATGTGCACGGATTTCGAGTTACCGAGCAAAATGCGATTTTGGCTAACTTTCACCGCGTTGTGTCATCTTTGGTCACCGGGCGATCCTGTACTTCCGAATTACCGAAAACCCATTGAACGAAAGTTGCTTGAAATCATTGATTTACCTGGTAAGTTTTCCTTCGTGATCCATAAAATGTGCACGGATTTCGAGTTACCGAGCAAGATGTGATTTTGGCTAACTTTCATCGGGTTGGGTCATCTTTGGTCACCGGGTGGTCTTGTACTTCCGATTTAGCAAAAACCCATTGAATGAAAGTTGTTCGAAATCATTGATTTGCCTAGAAAAATTTCTTTTCGTGGTCGAGGAAATGTGCGTGGATTTCGAGTTGTCGAGCAAAATTTGATTTTGGCCAGGTTTCATGGGGTTGGGTCATCTGATCACCGGTTAATCTTGACCGTATCTAGTCTTGGCCGAGTCGAAAAATCCCAGACGCTATAATTCTCTATAACTCGCCAAAATGAAGTCGGTTTGGCACGAATTGGACAAGGATAAAGGACCTTACAATAATAAAACCCGGTGACCGGGCCGTAATTCACCAACAACGGTGACGCAACCTCCGATAAAAACACATAACAACCTAAGCCGATGACTTGCGCTTACTAGGGCCACCAATTATACTTTGTTTTCTCATAAGACGTCAAAAATGTCCAAAGAGCAACATATACTCATTTAATATGGGCATGCATCGTGTATAGTGACTTCGACGGTGTTTGGTTGTATTCGAACCCCAATGCATGGGTGCTTTTCTAAGGAGTTCATTTTGTTGCATTTTCTTATGCTTGTTTCGGTTTCGTAAATGAAAGAATTTCTCCGTACAAGATACAAACTGCACTATTGGATCTGTAATTTACAACTACTATCGACATACCCTCAAATGCATCAATAATAAGGGATTTAGAATGCACCTTAGCCAACTAACATATAGATCGGGGTCGTTAATGGGTCATGGCGTTCTTCGTTTGATCCTTTGGCTTGCATGTATCGTTTTGTAGGATGAGGTCTTGCTTCCTCGGCCCTTTATCAAGGCAACGTGGCTCGTTTTAAGCTCATCGTTCAAGGAATCAATGCAACACGGCCAGTTTTTCAGGTCGCCATTCGATAAACAAAGACAACGTTTTCAAAATATCAAAAGGCCACATGGCTTGCTTTTAGGTCCTCGTATGGCTTGCTTTCGGGTCGTCTTTCGAGAAAACGAGGCAACATGTTCTAGAAATCAAAGAATCGTTCGAGAAATAAAAAGGCTACGGGGGTAGTTTTCAGGTCGTAGTTTGATAATTCAAGGCAACATGTTCGAGTAATCAAGGCAACAAGGCTTGTTTTCAGGCCGTCGTTCAATAAAAAATCCAAGCGTTCAGGTCGTCGTTCGAGAAACACGGACAACATGTTGTAGAAATCAAAGGCGTTCCATAAATCAAGGCAACGGTGCTGGTTTTCAGTTAGTCGGTCGAAAAACCAAGGAAACATGTTTGAGGTTTCAAGGCAACAAGGCTAGTTTTCTTGTCTTCGTTCCGTAAATCAAGGAATCGGGGATAGTTTTAAGGTTGTTGTTTAAGAAAATCAAGACAACATGTTTTAAAAGTCATGGCAACGAGGGAAGATTTTAGGACACCGTTCGTCAGATCAAGGCAACACGCCAGCTTTCAGCCGTCGTCCGAAAAAGGCCGCCAACATTTTACTTAAACCGAAGCATCGTTCGTGAAATCAAGGCAACGGGGCAAATTTTAAGTCCTTCATTCGAAAAACCAAGCCATCGGGTTCGAGATATCAAGGCAACATGGCTTGCTTTTCAGGTCTTCGTTCGAAAAATCAAGGCAATGAGCATTGCTCTCCGCTCGTCATTCGAGATACCAAGACATCATGTTCTAGAAACCAAGGCCACAAGGCTAGTTTTCAGGTCATCATTCTAAAAATCAAGGCAACAACAATAAAGGCAACAGGCCTAGTTTCAAGGTCATCGTTCAATATATCTAAGCAACAAGTTCGAATAATCAAGGCAACAAGGCTAGTTTTCACGTCGTCGTTCGAGCAAACAAGGCAACATGTTGGGGTGGGCTTCGTTCACGGTTCATTGGGCTTGCCTTGTCGGTGCTCGATGGTGGCTTCGTCGCCATGGTCCCCCTATATATACATCAAGGCAATGGGGATAGCAATCAGGCTTCCGTTTGAGATATCAAGACAACATGTCCTAGAATTCAAGGCCGCAAGGCTAGTTTTCAGGTCATCGTTCTAAAAATCAAGCCAACATGTTCAAGAAATCAAGGCAACAGACACTGGTTTCCCCGAGGATGCATATTTTTTAGTATGCGCACGACGTCGGGGGAAATCAAGGCACCGTGGCTAGTTTTCCGGTCATCGTTCAAGAAATCAAGGCAGCGAGGCTAGTTTTGAGGTCATCATGGCATGTTTTCAAGGCAACGTGTTCGAGTATTCAGGGCAACGATGCAAGTTTCTAGGTCGTCGTTAGAGATAACAAGGCAACGTGTTCCAGCAATCAAGGTAACGAGGCTAGTTTCCAGGTCGTCGTTCAAGAAATAAAGGGAACGGGGCTAGTTTTCAGGACATCGTTCGACATATCAAGGCAACGTGTTGGACAAATCAAGGCAACATGGAACTAGTTAACAAGGCAACGTGTTGGGGGAGGCATCTTTCAAGGCCATCGTTCGACAAATCTAGGCAGCAGGGCTTGTCACCAGGTCATCGTTCGAAAAATTAATGCAACAAGTTCGAGTAATCAATATATACCTCAAGGCAATGTGGATAGCTCCCCAGTTCTCCAAGAGGCTAGTCTTCAGGTCATCGTTTAAAAAATCAAGGCAACAAGCTCAAGGCAATAGGGCTAGTTTCAAGGTCGTCGTTCAAAAAATCTAGGGAACAATGCTAGTCATCAGGTCATCGTTCGACAAAATTAAGGCACACGAATAATGTATGTTTCAATAAAAAAAATTTGGTTTTGGTCCGTAATTACCCGGGGACCGCAGCTTCGACACTTGTACACACACACTACCGAACTTTAACTTTCGAATTGGCAAAAACCCATTCAATGAAAGTTGCTCGAAATCATCGATTTACCTGGTAAATTTTCTTTCGTGATCGAGATAATGTGCACGGATTTCGAGGTACCGATCAAGATGTGATTTTGGGTAACTTTCATCGGGTTGGGTCGTCATTGGTCATCGGGTGGTCTTGTACTTCCGAATTAGCAAAAACCCATTGAATGAAAGCTGCTCGGAAACCTTGATTTACATGGCAAAATTTCTTTCATGATCGAGAAAATGTGCACGGATTTCGAGTTACCGAGCAAAATGCGATTTTGGCTAACTTTCACCGCGTTGTGTCATCTTTGGTCACCGGGCGATCCTGTACTTCCGAATTACCGAAAACCCATTGAACGAAAGTTGCTTGAAATCATTGATTTACCTGGTAAGTTTTCCTTCGTGATCCATAAAATGTGCACGGATTTCGAGTTACCGAGCAAGATGTGATTTTGGCTAACTTTCATCGGGTTGGGTCATCTTTGGTCACCGGGTGGTCTTGTACTTCCGATTTAGCAAAAACCCATTGAATGAAAGTTGTTCGAAATCATTGATTTGCCTAGAAAAATTTCTTTTCGTGGTCGAGGAAATGTGCGTGGATTTCGAGTTGTCGAGCAAAATTTGATTTTGGCCAGGTTTCATGGGGTTGGGTCATCTGATCACCGGTTAATCTTGACCGTATCTAGTCTTGGCCGAGTCGAAAAATCCCGGACGCTATAATTCTCTATAACTCGCCAAAATGAAGTCGGTTTGGCACGAATTGGACAAGGATAAAGGACCTTACAATAATAAAACCCGGTGACCGGGCCGTAATTCACCAACAACGGTGACGCAACCTCCGATAAAAACACATAACAACCTAAGCCGATGACTTGCGCTTACTAGGGCCACCAATTATACTTTGTTTTCTCATAAGACGTCAAAAATGTCCAAAGAGCAACATATACTCATTTAATATGGGCATGCATCGTGTATAGTGACTTCGACGGTGTTTGGTTGTATTCGAACCCCAATGCATGGGTGCTTTTCTAAGGAGTTCATTTTGTTGCATTTTCTTATGCTTGTTTCGGTTTCGTAAATGAAAGAATTTCTCCGTACAAGATACAAACTGCACTATTGGATCTGTAATTTACAACTACTATCGACATACCCTCAAATGCATCAATAATAAGGGATTTAGAATGCACCTTAGCCAACTAACATATAGATCGGGGTCGTTAATGGGTCATGGCGTTCTTCGTTTGATCCTTTGGCTTGCATGTATCGTTTTGTAGGATGAGGTCTTGCTTCCTCGGCCCTTTATCAAGGCAACGTGGCTCGTTTTAAGCTCATCGTTCAAGGAATCAATGCAACACGGCCAGTTTTTCAGGTCGCCATTCGATAAACAAAGACAACGTTTTCAAAATATCAAAAGGCCACATGGCTTGCTTTTAGGTCCTCGTATGGCTTGCTTTCGGGTCGTCTTTCGAGAAAACGAGGCAACATGTTCTAGAAATCAAAGAATCGTTCGAGAAATAAAAAGGCTACGGGGGTAGTTTTCAGGTCGTAGTTTGATAATTCAAGGCAACATGTTCGAGTAATCAAGGCAACAAGGCTTGTTTTCAGGCCGTCGTTCAATAAAAAATCCAAGCGTTCAGGTCGTCGTTCGAGAAACACGGACAACATGTTGTAGAAATCAAAGGCGTTCCATAAATCAAGGCAACGGTGCTGGTTTTCAGTTAGTCGGTCGAAAAACCAAGGAAACATGTTTGAGGTTTCAAGGCAACAAGGCTAGTTTTCTTGTCTTCGTTCCGTAAATCAAGGAATCGGGGATAGTTTTAAGGTTGTTGTTTAAGAAAATCAAGACAACATGTTTTAAAAGTCATGGCAACGAGGGAAGATTTTAGGACACCGTTCGTCAGATCAAGGCAACACGCCAGCTTTCAGCCGTCGTCCGAAAAAGGCCGCCAACATTTTACTTAAACCGAAGCATCGTTCGTGAAATCAAGGCAACGGGGCAAATTTTAAGTCCTTCATTCGAAAAACCAAGCCATCGGGTTCGAGATATCAAGGCAACATGGCTTGCTTTTCAGGTCTTCGTTCGAAAAATCAAGGCAATGAGCATTGCTCTCCGCTCGTCATTCGAGATACCAAGACATCATGTTCTAGAAACCAAGGCCACAAGGCTAGTTTTCAGGTCATCATTCTAAAAATCAAGGCAACAACAATAAAGGCAACAGGCCTAGTTTCAAGGTCATCGTTCAATATATCTAAGCAACAAGTTCGAATAATCAAGGCAACAAGGCTAGTTTTCACGTCGTCGTTCGAGCAAACAAGGCAACATGTTGGGGTGGGCTTCGTTCACGGTTCATTGGGCTTGCCTTGTCGGTGCTCGATGGTGGCTTCGTCGCCATGGTCCCCCTATATATACATCAAGGCAATGGGGATAGCAATCAGGCTTCCGTTTGAGATATCAAGACAACATGTCCTAGAATTCAAGGCCGCAAGGCTAGTTTTCAGGTCATCGTTCTAAAAATCAAGCCAACATGTTCAAGAAATCAAGGCAACAGACACTGGTTTCCCCGAGGATGCATATTTTTTAGTATGCGCACGACGTCGGGGGAAATCAAGGCACCGTGGCTAGTTTTCCGGTCATCGTTCAAGAAATCAAGGCAGCGAGGCTAGTTTTGAGGTCATCATGGCATGTTTTCAAGGCAACGTGTTCGAGTATTCAGGGCAACGATGCAAGTTTCCAGGTCGTCGTTAGAGATAACAAGGCAACGTGTTCCAGCAATCAAGGTAACGAGGCTAGTTTCCAGGTCGTCGTTCAAGAAATAAAGGGAACGGGGCTAGTTTTCAGGACATCGTTCGACATATCAAGGCAACGTGTTGGACAAATCAAGGCAACATGGAACTAGTTAACAAGGCAACGTGTTGGGGGAGGCATCTTTCAAGGCCATCGTTCGACAAATCTAGGCAGCAGGGCTTGTCACCAGGTCATCGTTCGAAAAATTAATGCAACAAGTTCGAGTAATCAATATATACCTCAAGGCAATGTGGATAGCTCCCCAGTTCTCCAAGAGGCTAGTCTTCAGGTCATCGTTTAAAAAATCAAGGCAACAAGCTCAAGGCAATAGGGCTAGTTTCAAGGTCGTCGTTCAAAAAATCTAGGGAACAATGCTAGTCATCAGGTCATCGTTCGACAAAATTAAGGCACACGAATAATGTATGTTTCAATAAAAAAAATTTGCTTTTGGTCCGTAATTACCCGGGGACCGCAGCTTCGACACTTGTACACACACACTACCGAACTTTAACTTTCGAATTGGCAAAAACCCATTCAATGAAAGTTGCTCGAAATCATCGATTTACCTGGTAAATTTTCTTTCGTGATCGAGAAAATGTGCACGGATTTCGAGGTACCGATCAAGATGTGATTTTGGGTAACTTTCATCGGGTTGGGTCGTCATTGGTCACCGGGTGGTCTTGTACTTCCGAATTAGCAAAAACCCATTGAATGAAAGCTGCTCGGAAACCTTGATTTACACGGCAAAATTTCTTTCATGATCGAGAAAATGTGCACGGATTTCGAGTTACCGAGCAAAATGCGATTTTGGCTAACTTTCACCGCGTTGTGTCATCTTTGGTCACCGGGCGATCCTGTACTTCCGAATTACCGAAAACCCATTGAACGAAAGTTGCTTGAAATCATTGATTTACCTGGTAAGTTTTCCTTCGTGATCCATAAAATGTGCACGGATTTCGAGTTACCGAGCAAGATGTGATTTTGGCTAACTTTCATCGGGTTGGGTCATCTTTGGTCACCGGGTGGTCTTGTACTTCCGATTTAGCAAAAACCCATTGAATGAAAGTTGTTCGAAATCATTGATTTGCCTAGAAAAATTTCTTTTCGTGGTCGAGGAAATGTGCGTGGATTTCGAGTTGTCGAGCAAAATTTGATTTTGGCCAGGTTTCATGGGGTTGGGTCATCTGATCACCGGTTAATCTTGACCGTATCTAGTCTTGGCCGAGTCGAAAAATCCCAGACGCTATAATTCTCTATAACTCGCCAAAATGAAGTCGGTTTGGCACGAATTGGACAAGGATAAAGGACCTTACAATAATAAAACCCGGTGACCGGGCCGTAATTCACCAACAACGGTGACGCAACCTCCGATAAAAACACATAACAACCTAAGCCGATGACTTGCGCTTACTAGGGCCACCAATTATACTTTGTTTTCTCATAAGACGTCAAAAATGTCCAAAGAGCAACATATACTCATTTAATATGGGCATGCATCGTGTATAGTGACTTCGACGGTGTTTGGTTGTATTCGAACCCCAATGCATGGGTGCTTTTCTAAGGAGTTCATTTTGTTGCATTTTCTTATGCTTGTTTCGGTTTCGTAAATGAAAGAATTTCTCCGTACAAGATACAAACTGCACTATTGGATCTGTAATTTACAACTACTATCGACATACCCTCAAATGCATCAATAATAAGGGATTTAGAATGCACCTTAGCCAACTAACATATAGATCGGGGTCGTTAATGGGTCATGGCGTTCTTCGTTTGATCCTTTGGCTTGCATGTATCGTTTTGTAGGATGAGGTCTTGCTTCCTCGGCCCTTTATCAAGGCAACGTGGCTCGTTTTAAGCTCATCGTTCAAGGAATCAATGCAACACGGCCAGTTTTTCAGGTCGCCATTCGATAAACAAAGACAACGTTTTCAAAATATCAAAAGGCCACATGGCTTGCTTTTAGGTCCTTGTATGGCTTGCTTTCGGGTCGTCTTTCGAGAAAACGAGGCAACATGTTCTAGAAATCAAAGAATCGTTCGAGAAATAAAAAGGCTACGGGGGTAGTTTTCAGGTCGTAGTTTGATAATTCAAGGCAACATGTTCGAGTAATCAAGGCAACAAGGCTTGTTTTCAGGCCGTCGTTCAATAAAAAATCCAAGCGTTCAGGTCGTCGTTCGAGAAACACGGACAACATGTTGTAGAAATCAAAGGCGTTCCATAAATCAAGGCAACGGTGCTGGTTTTCAGTTAGTCGGTCGAAAAACCAAGGAAACATGTTTGAGGTTTCAAGGCAACAAGGCTAGTTTTCTTGTCTTCGTTCCGTAAATCAAGGAATCGGGGATAGTTTTAAGGTTGTTGTTTAAGAAAATCAAGACAACATGTTTTAAAAGTCATGGCAACGAGGGAAGATTTTAGGACACCGTTCGTCAGATCAAGGCAACACGCCAGCTTTCAGCCGTCGTCCGAAAAAGGCCGCCAACATTTTACTTAAACCGAAGCATCGTTCGTGAAATCAAGGCAACGGGGCAAATTTTAAGTCCTTCATTCGAAAAACCAAGCCATCGGGTTCGAGATATCAAGGCAACATGGCTTGCTTTTCAGGTCTTCGTTCGAAAAATCAAGGCAATGAGCATTGCTCTCCGCTCGTCATTCGAGATACCAAGACATCATGTTCTAGAAACCAAGGCCACAAGGCTAGTTTTCAGGTCATCATTCTAAAAATCAAGGCAACAACAATAAAGGCAACAGGCCTAGTTTCAAGGTCATCGTTCAATATATCTAAGCAACAAGTTCGAATAATCAAGGCAACAAGGCTAGTTTTCACGTCGTCGTTCGAGCAAACAAGGCAACATGTTGGGGTGGGCTTCGTTCACGGTTCATTGGGCTTGCCTTGTCGGTGCTCGATGGTGGCTTCGTCGCCATGGTCCCCCTATATATACATCAAGGCAATGGGGATAGCAATCAGGCTTCCGTTTGAGATATCAAGACAACATGTCCTAGAATTCAAGGCCGCAAGGCTAGTTTTCAGGTCATCGTTCTAAAAATCAAGCCAACATGTTCAAGAAATCAAGGCAACAGACACTGGTTTCCCCGAGGATGCATATTTTTTAGTATGTGCACGACGTCGGGGGAAATCAAGGCACCGTGGCTAGTTTTCCGGTCATCGTTCAAGAAATCAAGGCAGCGAGGCTAGTTTTGAGGTCATCATGGCATGTTTTCAAGGCAACGTGTTCGAGTATTCAAGGCAACGATGCAAGTTTCCAGGTCGTCGTTAGAGATAACAAGGCAACGTGTTCCAGCAATCAAGGTAACGAGGCTAGTTTCCAGGTCGTCGTTCAAGAAATAAAGGGAACGGGGCTAGTTTTCAGGACATCGTTCGACATATCAAGGCAACGTGTTGGACAAATCAAGGCAACATGGAACTAGTTAACAAGGCAACGTGTTGGGGGAGGCATCTTTCAAGGCCATCGTTCGACAAATCTAGGCAGCAGGGCTTGTCACCAGGTCATCGTTCGAAAAATTAATGCAACAAGTTCGAGTAATCAATATATACCTCAAGGCAATGTGGATAGCTCCCCAGTTCTCCAAGAGGCTAGTCTTCAGGTCATCGTTTAAAAAATCAAGGCAACAAGCTCAAGGCAATAGGGCTAGTTTCAAGGTCGTCGTTCAAAAAATCTAGGGAACAATGCTAGTCATCAGGTCATCGTTCGACAAAATTAAGGCACACGAATAATGTATGTTTCAATAAAAAAAATTTGCTTTTGGTCCGTAATTACCCGGGGACCGCAGCTTCGACACTTGTACACACACACTACCGAACTTTAACTTTCGAATTGGCAAAAACCCATTCAATGAAAGTTGCTCGAAATCATCGATTTACCTGGTAAATTTTCTTTCGTGATCGAGAAAATGTGCACGGATTTCGAGGTACCGATCAAGATGTGATTTTGGGTAACTTTCATCGGGTTGGGTCGTCATTGGTCACCGGGTGGTCTTGTACTTCCGAATTAGCAAAAACCCATTGAATGAAAGCTGCTCGGCAACCTTGATTTACACGGCAAAATTTCTTTCATGATCGAGAAAATGTGCACGGATTTCGAGTTACCGAGCAAAATGCGATTTTGGCTAACTTTCACCGCGTTGTGTCATCTTTGGTCACCGGGCGATCCTGTACTTCCGAATTACCGAAAACCCATTGAACGAAAGTTGCTTGAAATCATTGATTTACCTGGTAAGTTTTCCTTCGTGATCCATAAAATGTGCATGGATTTCGAGTTACCGAGCAAGATGTGATTTTGGCTAACTTTCATCGGGTTGGGTCATCTTTGGTCACCGGGTGGTCTTGTACTTCCGATTTAGCAAAAACCCATTGAATGAAAGTTGTTCGAAATCATTGATTTGCCTAGAAAAATTTCTTTTCGTGGTCGAGGAAATGTGCGTGGATTTCGAGTTGTCGAGCAAAATTTGATTTTGGTCAGGTTTCATGGGGTTGGGTCATCTGATCACTGGTTAATCTTGACCGTATCTAGTCTTGGCCGAGTCGAAAAATCCCAGACGCTATAATTCTCTATAACTCGCCAAAATAAAGTCGGTTTGGCACGAATTGGACAAGGATAAAGGACCTTACAATAATAAAACCCGGTGACCGGGCCGTAATTCACCAACAACGGTGACGCAACCTCCGATAAAAACACATAACAACCTAAGCCGATGACTTGCGCTTACTAGGGCCACCAATTATACTTTGTTTTCTCATAAGACGTCAAAAATGTCCAAAGAGCAACATATACTCATTTAATATGGGCATGCATCGTGTATAGTGACTTCGACGGTGTTTGGTTGTATTCGAACCCCAATGCATGGGTGCTTTTCTAAGGAGTTCATTTTGTTGCATTTTCTTATGCTTGTTTCGGTTTCGTAAATGAAAGAATTTCTCCGTACAAGATACAAACTGCACTATTGGATCTGTAATTTACAACTACTATCGACATACCCTCAAATGCATCAATAATAAGGGATTTAGAATGCACCTTAGCCAACTAACATATAGATCGGGGTCGTTAATGGGTCATGGCGTTCTTCGTTTGATCCTTTGGCTTGCATGTATCGTTTTGTAGGATGAGGTCTTGCTTCCTCGGCCCTTTATCAAGGCAACGTGGCTCGTTTTAAGCTCATCGTTCAAGGAATCAATGCAACACGGCCAGTTTTTCAGGTCGCCATTCGATAAACAAAGACAACGTTTTCAAAATATCAAAAGGCCACATGGCTTGCTTTTAGGTCCTCGTATGGCTTGCTTTCGGGTCGTCTTTCGAGAAAACGAGGCAACATGTTCTAGAAATCAAAGAATCGTTCGAGAAATAAAAAGGCTACGGGGGTAGTTTTCAGGTCGTAGTTTGATAATTCAAGGCAACATGTTCGAGTAATCAAGGCAACAAGGCTTGTTTTCAGGCCGTCGTTCAATAAAAAATCCAAGCGTTCAGGTCGTCGTTCGAGAAACACGGACAACATGTTGTAGAAATCAAAGGCGTTCCATAAATCAAGGCAACGGTGCTGGTTTTCAGTTATTCGGTCGAAAAACCAAGGAAACATGTTTGAGGTTTCAAGGCAACAAGGCTAGTTTTCTTGTCTTCGTTCCGTAAATCAAGGAATCGGGGATAGTTTTAAGGTTGTTGTTTAAGAAAATCAAGACAACATGTTTTAAAAGTCATGGCAACGAGGGAAGATTTTAGGACACCGTTCGTCAGATCAAGGCAACACGCCAGCTTTCAGCCGTCGTCCGAAAAAGGCCGCCAACATTTTACTTAAACCGAAGCATCGTTCGTGAAATCAAGGCAACGGGGCAAATTTTAAGTCCTTCATTCGAAAAACCAAGCCATCGGGTTCGAGATATCAAGGCAACATGGCTTGCTTTTCAGGTCTTCGTTCGAAAAATCAAGGCAATGGGCATTGCTCTCCGCTCGTCATTCGAGATACCAAGACATCATGTTCTAGAAACCAAGGCCACAAGGCTAGTTTTCAGGTCATCATTCTAAAAATCAAGGCAACAACAATAAAGGCAACAGGCCTAGTTTCAAGGTCATCGTTCAATATATCTAAGCAACAAGTTCGAATAATCAAGGCAACAAGGCTAGTTTTCACGTCGTCGTTCGAGCAAACAAGGCAACATGTTGGGGTGGGCTTCGTTCACGGTTCATTGGGCTTGCCTTGTCGGTGCTCGATGGTGGCTTCGTCGCCATGGTCCCCCTATATATACATCAAGGCAATGGGGATAGCAATCAGGCTTCCGTTTGAGATATCAAGACAACATGTCCTAGAATTCAAGGCCGCAAGGCTAGTTTTCAGGTCATCGTTCTAAAAATCAAGCCAACATGTTCAAGAAATCAAGGCAACAGACACTGGTTTCCCCGAGGATGCATATTTTTTAGTATGCGCACGACGTCGGGGGAAATCAAGGCACCGTGGCTAGTTTTCCGGTCATCGTTCAAGAAATCAAGGCAGCGAGGCTAGTTTTGAGGTCATCATGGCATGTTTTCAAGGCAACGTGTTCGAGTATTCAGGGCAACGATGCAAGTTTCCAGGTCGTCATTAGAGATAACAAGGCAACGTGTTCCAGCAATCAAGGTAACGAGGCTAGTTTCCAGGTCGTCGTTCAAGAAATAAAGGGAACGGGGCTAGTTTTCAGGACATCGTTCGACATATCAAGGCAACGTGTTGGACAAATCAAGGCAACATGGAACTAGTTAACAAGGCAACGTGTTGGGGGAGGCATCTTTCAAGGCCATCGTTCGACAAATCTAGGCAGCAGGGCTTGTCACCAGGTCATCGTTCGAAAAATTAATGCAACAAGTTCGAGTAATCAATATATACCTCAAGGCAATGTGGATAGCTCCCCAGTTCTCCAAGAGGCTAGTCTTCAGGTCATCGTTTAAAAAATCAAGGCAACAAGCTCAAGGCAATAGGGCTAGTTTCAAGGTCGTCGTTCAAAAAATCTAGGGAACAATGCTAGTCATCAGGTCATCGTTCGACAAAATTAAGGCACACGAATAATGTATGTTTCAATAAAAAAAATTTGCTTTTGGTCCGTAATTACCCGGGGACCGCAGCTTCGACACTTGTACACACACACTACCGAACTTTAACTTTCGAATTGGCAAAAACCCATTCAATGAAAGTTGCTCGAAATCATCGATTTACCTGGTAAATTTTCTTTCGTGATCGAGAAAATGTGCACGGATTTCGAGGTACCGATCAAGATGTGATTTTGGGTAACTTTCATCGGGTTGGGTCGTCATTGGTCACCGGGTGGTCTTGTACTTCCGAATTAGCAAAAACCCATTGAATGAAAGCTGCTCGGCAACCTTGATTTACACGGCAAAATTTCTTTCATGATCGAGAAAATGTGCACGGATTTCGAGTTACCGAGCAAAATGCGATTTTGGCTAACTTTCACCGCGTTGTGTCATCTTTGGTCACCGGGCGATCCTGTACTTCCGAATTACCGAAAACCCATTGAACGAAAGTTGCTTGAAATCATTGATTTACCTGGTAAGTTTTCCTTCGTGATCCATAAAATGTGCATGGATTTCGAGTTACCGAGCAAGATGTGATTTTGGCTAACTTTCATCGGGTTGGGTCATCTTTGGTCACCGGGTGGTCTTGTACTTCCGATTTAGCAAAAACCCATTGAATGAAAGTTGTTCGAAATCATTGATTTGCCTAGAAAAATTTCTTTTCGTGGTCGAGGAAATGTGCGTGGATTTCGAGTTGTCGAGCAAAATTTGATTTTGGTCAGGTTTCATGGGGTTGGGTCATCTGATCACTGGTTAATCTTGACCGTATCTAGTCTTGGCCGAGTCGAAAAATCCCAGACGCTATAATTCTCTATAACTCGCCAAAATAAAGTCGGTTTGGCACGAATTGGACAAGGATAAAGGACCTTACAATAATAAAACCCGGTGACCGGGCCGTAATTCACCAACAACGGTGACGCAACCTCCGATAAAAACACATAACAACCTAAGCCGATGACTTGCGCTTACTAGGGCCACCAATTATACTTTGTTTTCTCATAAGACGTCAAAAATGTCCAAAGAGCAACATATACTCATTTAATATGGGCATGCATCGTGTATAGTGACTTCGACGGTGTTTGGTTGTATTCGAACCCCAATGCATGGGTGCTTTTCTAAGGAGTTCATTTTGTTGCATTTTCTTATGCTTGTTTCGGTTTCGTAAATGAAAGAATTTCTCCGTACAAGATACAAACTGCACTATTGGATCTGTAATTTACAACTACTATCGACATACCCTCAAATGCATCAATAATAAGGGATTTAGAATGCACCTTAGCCAACTAACATATAGATCGGGGTCGTTAATGGGTCATGGCGTTCTTCGTTTGATCCTTTGGCTTGCATGTATCGTTTTGTAGGATGAGGTCTTGCTTCCTCGGCCCTTTATCAAGGCAACGTGGCTCGTTTTAAGCTCATCGTTCAAGGAATCAATGCAACACGGCCAGTTTTTCAGGTCGCCATTCGATAAACAAAGACAACGTTTTCAAAATATCAAAAGGCCACATGGCTTGCTTTTAGGTCCTCGTATGGCTTGCTTTCGGGTCGTCTTTCGAGAAAACGAGGCAACATGTTCTAGAAATCAAAGAATCGTTCGAGAAATAAAAAGGCTACGGGGGTAGTTTTCAGGTCGTAGTTTGATAATTCAAGGCAACATGTTCGAGTAATCAAGGCAACAAGGCTTGTTTTCAGGCCGTCGTTCAATAAAAAATCCAAGCGTTCAGGTCGTCGTTCGAGAAACACGGACAACATGTTGTAGAAATCAAAGGCGTTCCATAAATCAAGGCAACGGTGCTGGTTTTCAGTTATTCGGTCGAAAAACCAAGGAAACATGTTTGAGGTTTCAAGGCAACAAGGCTAGTTTTCTTGTCTTCGTTCCGTAAATCAAGGAATCGGGGATAGTTTTAAGGTTGTTGTTTAAGAAAATCAAGACAACATGTTTTAAAAGTCATGGCAACGAGGGAAGATTTTAGGACACCGTTCGTCAGATCAAGGCAACACGCCAGCTTTCAGCCGTCGTCCGAAAAAGGCCGCCAACATTTTACTTAAACCGAAGCATCGTTCGTGAAATCAAGGCAACGGGGCAAATTTTAAGTCCTTCATTCGAAAAACCAAGCCATCGGGTTCGAGATATCAAGGCAACATGGCTTGCTTTTCAGGTCTTCGTTCGAAAAATCAAGGCAATGGGCATTGCTCTCCGCTCGTCATTCGAGATACCAAGACATCATGTTCTAGAAACCAAGGCCACAAGGCTAGTTTTCAGGTCATCATTCTAAAAATCAAGGCAACAACAATAAAGGCAACAGGCCTAGTTTCAAGGTCATCGTTCAATATATCTAAGCAACAAGTTCGAATAATCAAGGCAACAAGGCTAGTTTTCACGTCGTCGTTCGAGCAAACAAGGCAACATGTTGGGGTGGGCTTCGTTCACGGTTCATTGGGCTTGCCTTGTCGGTGCTCGATGGTGGCTTCGTCGCCATGGTCCCCCTATATATACATCAAGGCAATGGGGATAGCAATCAGGCTTCCGTTTGAGATATCAAGACAACATGTCCTAGAATTCAAGGCCGCAAGGCTAGTTTTCAGGTCATCGTTCTAAAAATCAAGCCAACATGTTCAAGAAATCAAGGCAACAGACACTGGTTTCCCCGAGGATGCATATTTTTTAGTATGCGCACGACGTCGGGGGAAATCAAGGCACCGTGGCTAGTTTTCCGGTCATCGTTCAAGAAATCAAGGCAGCGAGGCTAGTTTTGAGGTCATCATGGCATGTTTTCAAGGCAACGTGTTCGAGTATTCAGGGCAACGATGCAAGTTTCCAGGTCGTCATTAGAGATAACAAGGCAACGTGTTCCAGCAATCAAGGTAACGAGGCTAGTTTCCAGGTCGTCGTTCAAGAAATAAAGGGAACGGGGCTAGTTTTCAGGACATCGTTCGACATATCAAGGCAACGTGTTGGACAAATCAAGGCAACATGGAACTAGTTAACAAGGCAACGTGTTGGGGGAGGCATCTTTCAAGGCCATCGTTCGACAAATCTAGGCAGCAGGGCTTGTCACCAGGTCATCGTTCGAAAAATTAATGCAACAAGTTCGAGTAATCAATATATACCTCAAGGCAATGTGGATAGCTCCCCAGTTCTCCAAGAGGCTAGTCTTCAGGTCATCGTTTAAAAAATCAAGGCAACAAGCTCAAGGCAATAGGGCTAGTTTCAAGGTCGTCGTTCAAAAAATCTAGGGAACAATGCTAGTCATCAGGTCATCGTTCGACAAAATTAAGGCACACGAATAATGTATGTTTCAATAAAAAAAATTTGCTTTTGGTCCGTAATTACCCGGGGACCGCAGCTTCGACACTTGTACACACACACTACCGAACTTTAACTTTCGAATTGGCAAAAACCCATTCAATGAAAGTTGCTCGAAATCATCGATTTACCTGGTAAATTTTCTTTCGTGATCGAGAAAATGTGCACGGATTTCGAGGTACCGATCAAGATGTGATTTTGGGTAACTTTCATCGGGTTGGGTCGTCATTGGTCACCGGGTGGTCTTGTACTTCCGAATTAGCAAAAACCCATTGAATGAAAGCTGCTCGGAAACCTTGATTTACACGGCAAAATTTCTTTCATGATCGAGAAAATGTGCACGGATTTCGAGTTACCGAGCAAAATGCGATTTTGGCTAACTTTCACCGCGTTGTGTCATCTTTGGTCACCGGGCGATCCTGTACTTCCGAATTACCGAAAACCCATTGAACGAAAGTTGCTTGAAATCATTGATTTACCTGGTAAGTTTTCCTTCGTGATCCATAAAATGTGCACGGATTTCGAGTTACCGAGCAAGATGTGATTTTGGCTAACTTTCATCGGGTTGGGTCATCTTTGGTCACCGGGTGGTCTTGTACTTCCGATTTAGCAAAAACCCATTGAATGAAAGTTGTTCGAAATCATTGATTTGCCTAGAAAAATTTCTTTTCGTGGTCGAGGAAATGTGCGTGGATTTCGAGTTGTCGAGCAAAATTTGATTTTGGCCAGGTTTCATGGGGTTGGGTCATCTGATCACCGGTTAATCTTGACCGTATCTAGTCTTGGCCGAGTCGAAAAATCCCAGACGCTATAATTCTCTATAACTCGCCAAAATGAAGTCGGTTTGGCACGAATTGGACAAGGATAAAGGACCTTACAATAATAAAACCCGGTGACCGGGCCGTAATTCACCAACAACGGTGACGCAACCTCCGATAAAAACACATAACAACCTAAGCCGATGACTTGCGCTTACTAGGGCCACCAATTATACTTTGTTTTCTCATAAGACGTCAAAAATGTCCAAAGAGCAACATATACTCATTTAATATGGGCATGCATCGTGTATAGTGACTTCGACGGTGTTTGGTTGTATTCGAACCCCAATGCATGGGTGCTTTTCTAAGGAGTTCATTTTGTTGCATTTTCTTATGCTTGTTTCGGTTTCGTAAATGAAAGAATTTCTCCGTACAAGATACAAACTGCACTATTGGATCTGTAATTTACAACTACTATCGACATACCCTAAAATGCATCAATAATAAGGGATTTAGAATGCACCTTAGCCAACTAACATATAGATCGGGGTCGTTAATGGGTCATGGCGTTCTTCGTTTGATCCTTTGGCTTGCATGTATCGTTTTGTAGGATGAGGTCTTGCTTCCTCGGCCCTTTATCAAGGCAACGTGGCTCGTTTTAAGCTCATCGTTCAAGGAATCAATGCAACACGGCCAGTTTTTCAGGTCGCCATTCGATAAACAAAGACAACGTTTTCAAAATATCAAAAGGCCACATGGCTTGCTTTTAGGTCCTCGTATGGCTTGCTTTCGGGTCGTCTTTCGAGAAAACGAGGCAACATGTTCTAGAAATCAAAGAATCGTTCGAGAAATAAAAAGGCTACGGGGGTAGTTTTCAGGTCGTAGTTTGATAATTCAAGGCAACATGTTCGAGTAATCAAGGCAACAAGGCTTGTTTTCAGGCCGTCGTTCAATAAAAAATCCAAGCGTTCAGGTCGTCGTTCGAGAAACACGGACAACATGTTGTAGAAATCAAAGGCGTTCCATAAATCAAGGCAACGGTGCTGGTTTTCAGTTAGTCGGTCGAAAAACCAAGGAAACATGTTTGAGGTTTCAAGGCAACAAGGCTAGTTTTCTTGTCTTCGTTCCGTAAATCAAGGAATCGGGGATAGTTTTAAGGTTGTTGTTTAAGAAAATCAAGACAACATGTTTTAAAAGTCATGGCAACGAGGGAAGATTTTAGGACACCGTTCGTCAGATCAAGGCAACACGCCAGCTTTCAGCCGTCGTCCGAAAAAGGCCGCCAACATTTTACTTAAACCGAAGCATCGTTCGTGAAATCAAGGCAACGGGGCAAATTTTAAGTCCTTCATTCGAAAAACCAAGCCATCGGGTTCGAGATATCAAGGCAACATGGCTTGCTTTTCAGGTCTTCGTTCGAAAAATCAAGGCAATGGGCATTGCTCTCCGCTCGTCATTCGAGATACCAAGACATCATGTTCTAGAAACCAAGGCCACAAGGCTAGTTTTCAGGTCATCATTCTAAAAATCAAGGCAACAACAATAAAGGCAACAGGCCTAGTTTCAAGGTCATCGTTCAATATATCTAAGCAACAAGTTCGAATAATCAAGGCAACAAGGCTAGTTTTCACGTCGTCGTTCGAGCAAACAAGGCAACATGTTGGGGTGGGCTTCGTTCACGGTTCATTGGGCTTGCCTTGTCGGTGCTCGATGGTGGCTTCGTCGCCATGGTCCCCCTATATATACATCAAGGCAATGGGGATAGCAATCAGGCTTCCGTTTGAGATATCAAGACAACATGTCCTAGAATTCAAGGCCGCAAGGCTAGTTTTCAGGTCATCGTTCTAAAAATCAAGCCAACATGTTCAAGAAATCAAGGCAACAGACACTGGTTTCCCCGAGGATGCATATTTTTTAGTATGCGCACGACGTCGGGGGAAATCAAGGCACCGTGGCTAGTTTTCCGGTCATCGTTCAAGAAATCAAGGCAGCGAGGCTAGTTTTGAGGTCATCATGGCATGTTTTCAAGGCAACGTGTTCGAGTATTCAGGGCAACGATGCAAGTTTCCAGGTCGTCGTTAGAGATAACAAGGCAACGTGTTCCAGCAATCAAGGTAACGAGGCTAGTTTCCAGGTCGTCGTTCAAGAAATAAAGGGAACGGGGCTAGTTTTCAGGACATCGTTCGACATATCAAGGCAACGTGTTGGACAAATCAAGGCAACATGGAACTAGTTAACAAGGCAACGTGTTGGGGGAGGCATCTTTCAAGGCCATCGTTCGACAAATCTAGGTAGCAGGGCTTGTCACCAGGTCATCGTTCGAAAAATTAATGCAACAAGTTCGAGTAATCAATATATACCTCAAGGCAATGTGGATAGCTCCCCAGTTCTCCAAGAGGCTAGTCTTCAGGTCATCGTTTAAAAAATCAAGGCAACAAGCTCAAGGCAATAGGGCTAGTTTCAAGGTCGTCGTTCAAAAAATCTAGGGAACAATGCTAGTCATCAGGTCATCGTTCGACAAAATTAAGGCACACGAATAATGTATGTTTCAATAAAAAAAATTTGCTTTTGGTCCGTAATTACCCGGGGACCGCAGCTTCGACACTTGTACACACACACTACCGAACTTTAACTTTCGAATTGGCAAAAACCCATTCAATGAAAGTTGCTCGAAATCATCGATTTACCTGGTAAATTTTCTTTTGTGATCGAGAAAATGTGCACGGATTTCGAGGTACCGATCAAGATGTGATTTTGGGTAACTTTCATCGGGTTGGGTCGTCATTGGTCACCGGGTGGTCTTGTACTTCCGAATTAGCAAAAACCCATTGAATGAAAGCTGCTCGGAAACCTTGATTTACACGGCAAAATTTCTTTCATGATCGAGAAAATGTGCACGGATTTCGAGTTACCGAGCAAAATGCGATTTTGGCTAACTTTCACCGCGTTGTGTCATCTTTGGTCACCGGACGATCCTGTACTTCCGAATTACCGAAAACCCATTGAACGAAAGTTGCTCGAAATCATTGATTTACCTGGTAAGTTTTCCTTCGTGATCCATAAAATGTGCACGGATTTCGAGTTACCGAGCAAGATGTGATTTTGGCTAACTTTCATCGGGTTGGGTCATCTTTGGTCACCGGGTGGTCTTGTACTTCCGATTTAGCAAAAACCCATTGAATGAAAGTTGTTCGAAATCATTGATTTGCCTAGAAAAATTTCTTTTCGTGGTCGAGGAAATGTGCGTGGATTTCGAGTTGTCGAGCAAAATTTGATTTTGGCCAGGTTTCATGGGGTTGGGTCATCTGATCACCGGTTAATCTTGACCGTATCTAGTCTTGGCCGAGTCGAAAAATCCCAGACGCTATAATTCTCTATAACTCGCCAAAATGAAGTCGGTTTGGCACGAATTGGATAAGGATAAAGGACCTTACAATAATAAAACCCGGTGACCGGGCCGTAATTCACCAACAACGGTGACGCAACCTCCGATAAAAACACATAACAACCTAAGCCGATGACTTGCGCTTACTAGGGCCACCAATTATACTTTGTTTTCTCATAAGACGTCAAAAATGTCCAAAGAGCAACATATACTCATTTAATATGGGCATGCATCGTGTATAGTGACTTCGACGGTGTTTGGTTGTATTCGAACCCCAATGCATGGGTGCTTTTCTAAGGAGTTCATTTTGTTGCATTTTCTTATGCTTGTTTCGGTTTCGTAAATGAAAGAATTTCTCCGTACAAGATACAAACTGCACTATTGGATCTGTAATTTACAACTACTATCGACATACGCTCAAATGCATCAATAATAAGGGATTTAGAATGCACCTTAGCCAACTAACATATAGATCGGGGTCGTTAATGGGTCATGGCGTTCTTCGTTTGATCCTTTGGCTTGCATGTATCGTTTTGTAGGATGAGGTCTTGCTTCCTCGGCCCTTTATCAAGGCAACGTGGCTCGTTTTAAGCTCATCGTTCAAGGAATCAATGCAACACGGCCAGTTTTTCAGGTCGCCATTCGATAAACAAAGACAACGTTTTCAAAATATCAAAAGGCCACATGGCTTGCTTTTAGGTCCTCGTATGGCTTGCTTTCGGGTCGTCTTTCGAGAAAACGAGGCAACATGTTCTAGAAATCAAAGAATCGTTCGAGAAATAAAAAGGCTACGGGGGTAGTTTTCAGGTCGTAGTTTGATAATTCAAGGCAACATGTTCGAGTAATCAAGGCAACAAGGCTTGTTTTCAGGCCGTCGTTCAATAAAAAATCCAAGCGTTCAGGTCGTCGTTCGAGAAACACGGACAACATGTTGTAGAAATCAAAGGCGTTCCATAAATCAAGGCAACGGTGCTGGTTTTCAGTTAGTCGGTCGAAAAACCAAGGAAACATGTTTGAGGTTTCAAGGCAACAAGGCTAGTTTTCTTGTCTTCGTTCCGTAAATCAAGGAATCGGGGATAGTTTTAAGGTTGTTGTTTAAGAAAATCAAGACAACATGTTTTAAAAGTCATGGCAACGAGGGAAGATTTTAGGACACCGTTCGTCAGATCAAGGCAACACGCCAGCTTTCAGCCGTCGTCCGAAAAAGGCCGCCAACATTTTACTTAAACCGAAGCATCGTTCGTGAAATCAAGGCAACGGGGCAAATTTTAAGTCCTTCATTCGAAAAACCAAGCCATCGGGTTCGAGATATCAAGGCAACATGGCTTGCTTTTCAGGTCTTCGTTCGAAAAATCAAGGCAATGGGCATTGCTCTCCGCTCGTCATTCGAGATACCAAGACATCATGTTCTAGAAACCAAGGCCACAAGGCTAGTTTTCAGGTCATCATTCTAAAAATCAAGGCAACAACAATAAAGGCAACAGGCCTAGTTTCAAGGTCATCGTTCAATATATCTAAGCAACAAGTTCGAATAATCAAGGCAACAAGGCTAGTTTTCACGTCGTCGTTCGAGCAAACAAGGCAACATGTTGGGGTGGGCTTCGTTCACGGTTCATTGGGCTTGCCTTGTCGGTGCTCGATGGTGGCTTCGTCGCCATGGTCCCCCTATATATACATCAAGGCAATGGGGATAGCAATCAGGCTTCCGTTTGAGATATCAAGACAACATGTCCTAGAATTCAAGGCCGCAAGGCTAGTTTTCAGGTCATCGTTCTAAAAATCAAGCCAACATGTTCAAGAAATCAAGGCAACAGACACTGGTTTCCCCGAGGATGCATATTTTTTAGTATGCGCACGACGTCGGGGGAAATCAAGGCACCGTGGCTAGTTTTCCGGTCATCGTTCAAGAAATCAAGGCAGCGAGGCTAGTTTTGAGGTCATCATGGCATGTTTTCAAGGCAACGTGTTCGAGTATTCAGGGCAACGATGCAAGTTTCCAGGTCGTCGTTAGAGATAACAAGGCAACGTGTTCCAGCAATCAAGGTAACGAGGCTAGTTTCCAGGTCGTCGTTCAAGAAATAAAGGGAACGGGGCTAGTTTTCAGGACATCGTTCGACATATCAAGGCAACGTGTTGGACAAATCAAGGCAACATGGAACTAGTTAACAAGGCAACGTGTTGGGGGAGGCATCTTTCAAGGCCATCGTTCGACAAATCTAGGCAGCAGGGCTTGTCACCAGGTCATCGTTCGAAAAATTAATGCAACAAGTTCGAGTAATCAATATATACCTCAAGGCAATGTGGATAGCTCCCCAGTTCTCCAAGAGGCTAGTCTTCAGGTCATCGTTTAAAAAATCAAGGCAACAAGCTCAAGGCAATAGGGCTAGTTTCAAGGTCGTCGTTCAAAAAATCTAGGGAACAATGCTAGTCATCAGGTCATCGTTCGACAAAATTAAGGCACACGAATAATGTATGTTTCAATAAAAAAAATTTGCTTTTGGTCCGTAATTACCCGGGGACCGCAGCTTCGACACTTGTACACACACACTACCGAACTTTAACTTTCGAATTGGCAAAAACCCATTCAATGAAAGTTGCTCGAAATCATCGATTTACCTGGTAAATTTTCTTTCGTGATCGAGAAAATGTGCACGGATTTCGAGGTACCGATCAAGATGTGATTTTGGGTAACTTTCATCGGGTTGGGTCGTCATTGGTCACCGGGTGGTCTTGTACTTCCGAATTAGCAAAAACCCATTGAATGAAAGCTGCTCGGAAACCTTGATTTACACGGCAAAATTTCTTTCATGATCGAGAAAATGTGCACGGATTTCGAGTTACCGAGCAAAATGCGATTTTGGCTAACTTTCACCGCGTTGTGTCATCTTTGGTCACCGGGCGATCCTGTACTTCCGAATTACCGAAAACCCATTGAACGAAAGTTGCTTGAAATCATTGATTTACCTGGTAAGTTTTCCTTCGTGATCCATAAAATGTGCACGGATTTCGAGTTACCGAGCAAGATGTGATTTTGGCTAACTTTCATCGGGTTGGGTCATCTTTGGTCACCGGGTGGTCTTGTACTTCCGATTTAGCAAAAACCCATTGAATGAAAGTTGTTCGAAATCATTGATTTGCCTAGAAAAATTTCTTTTCGTGGTCGAGGAAATGTGCGTGGATTTCGAGTTGTCGAGCAAAATTTGATTTTGGCCAGGTTTCATGGGGTTGGGTCATCTGATCACCGGTTAATCTTGACCGTATCTAGTCTTGGCCGAGTCGAAAAATCCCAGACGCTATAATTCTCTATAACTCGCCAAAATGAAGTCGGTTTGGCACGAATTGGACAAGGATAAAGGACCTTACAATAATAAAACCCGGTGACCGGGCCGTAATTCACCAACAACGGTGACGCAACCTCCGATAAAAACACATAACAACCTAAGCCGATGACTTGCGCTTACTAGGGCCACCAATTATACTTTGTTTTCTCATAAGACGTCAAAAATGTCCAAAGAGCAACATATACTCATTTAATATGGGCATGCATCGTGTATAGTGACTTCGACGGTGTTTGGTTGTATTCGAACCCCAATGCATGGGTGCTTTTCTAAGGAGTTCATTTTGTTGCATTTTCTTATGCTTGTTTCGGTTTCGTAAATGAAAGAATTTCTCCGTACAAGATACAAACTGCACTATTGGATCTGTAATTTACAACTACTATCGACATACCCTCAAATGCATCAATAATAAGGGATTTAGAATGCACCTTAGCCAACTAACATATAGATCGGGGTCGTTAATGGGTCATGGCGTTCTTCGTTTGATCCTTTGGCTTGCATGTATCGTTTTGTAGGATGAGGTCTTGCTTCCTCGGCCCTTTATCAAGGCAACGTGGCTCGTTTTAAGCTCATCGTTCAAGGAATCAATGCAACACGGCCAGTTTTTCAGGTCGCCATTCGATAAACAAAGACAACGTTTTCAAAATATCAAAAGGCCACATGGCTTGCTTTTAGGTCCTTGTATGGCTTGCTTTCGGGTCGTCTTTCGAGAAAACGAGGCAACATGTTCTAGAAATCAAAGAATCGTTCGAGAAATAAAAAGGCTACGGGGGTAGTTTTCAGGTCGTAGTTTGATAATTCAAGGCAACATGTTCGAGTAATCAAGGCAACAAGGCTTGTTTTCAGGCCGTCGTTCAATAAAAAATCCAAGCGTTCAGGTCGTCGTTCGAGAAACACGGACAACATGTTGTAGAAATCAAAGGCGTTCCATAAATCAAGGCAACGGTGCTGGTTTTCAGTTAGTCGGTCGAAAAACCAAGGAAACATGTTTGAGGTTTCAAGGCAACAAGGCTAGTTTTCTTGTCTTCGTTCCGTAAATCAAGGAATCGGGGATAGTTTTAAGGTTGTTGTTTAAGAAAATCAAGACAACATGTTTTAAAAGTCATGGCAACGAGGGAAGATTTTAGGACACCGTTCGTCAGATCAAGGCAACACGCCAGCTTTCAGCCGTCGTCCGAAAAAGGCCGCCAACATTTTACTTAAACCGAAGCATCGTTCGTGAAATCAAGGCAACGGGGCAAATTTTAAGTCCTTCATTCGAAAAACCAAGCCATCGGGTTCGAGATATCAAGGCAACATGGCTTGCTTTTCAGGTCTTCGTTCGAAAAATCAAGGCAATGAGCATTGCTCTCCGCTCGTCATTCGAGATACCAAGACATCATGTTCTAGAAACCAAGGCCACAAGGCTAGTTTTCAGGTCATCATTCTAAAAATCAAGGCAACAACAATAAAGGCAACAGGCCTAGTTTCAAGGTCATCGTTCAATATATCTAAGCAACAAGTTCGAATAATCAAGGCAACAAGGCTAGTTTTCACGTCGTCGTTCGAGCAAACAAGGCAACATGTTGGGGTGGGCTTCGTTCACGGTTCATTGGGCTTGCCTTGTCGGTGCTCGATGGTGGCTTCGTCGCCATGGTCCCCCTATATATACATCAAGGCAATGGGGATAGCAATCAGGCTTCCGTTTGAGATATCAAGACAACATGTCCTAGAATTCAAGGCCGCAAGGCTAGTTTTCAGGTCATCGTTCTAAAAATCAAGCCAACATGTTCAAGAAATCAAGGCAACAGACACTGGTTTCCCCGAGGATGCATATTTTTTAGTATGTGCACGACGTCGGGGGAAATCAAGGCACCGTGGCTAGTTTTCCGGTCATCGTTCAAGAAATCAAGGCAGCGAGGCTAGTTTTGAGGTCATCATGGCATGTTTTCAAGGCAACGTGTTCGAGTATTCAAGGCAACGATGCAAGTTTCCAGGTCGTCGTTAGAGATAACAAGGCAACGTGTTCCAGCAATCAAGGTAACGAGGCTAGTTTCCAGGTCGTCGTTCAAGAAATAAAGGGAACGGGGCTAGTTTTCAGGACATCGTTCGACATATCAAGGCAACGTGTTGGACAAATCAAGGCAACATGGAACTAGTTAACAAGGCAACGTGTTGGGGGAGGCATCTTTCAAGGCCATCGTTCGACAAATCTAGGCAGCAGGGCTTGTCACCAGGTCATCGTTCGAAAAATTAATGCAACAAGTTCGAGTAATCAATATATACCTCAAGGCAATGTGGATAGCTCCCCAGTTCTCCAAGAGGCTAGTCTTCAGGTCATCGTTTAAAAAATCAAGGCAACAAGCTCAAGGCAATAGGGCTAGTTTCAAGGTCGTCGTTCAAAAAATCTAGGGAACAATGCTAGTCATCAGGTCATCGTTCGACAAAATTAAGGCACACGAATAATGTATGTTTCAATAAAAAAAATTTGCTTTTGGTCCGTAATTACCCGGGGACCGCAGCTTCGACACTTGTACACACACACTACCGAACTTTAACTTTCGAATTGGCAAAAACCCATTCAATGAAAGTTGCTCGAAATCATCGATTTACCTGGTAAATTTTCTTTCGTGATCGAGAAAATGTGCACGGATTTCGAGGTACCGATCAAGATGTGATTTTGGGTAACTTTCATCGGGTTGGGTCGTCATTGGTCACCGGGTGGTCTTGTACTTCCGAATTAGCAAAAACCCATTGAATGAAAGCTGCTCGGAAACCTTGATTTACACGGCAAAATTTCTTTCATGATCGAGAAAATGTGCACGGATTTCGAGTTACCGAGCAAAATGCGATTTTGGCTAACTTTCACCGCGTTGTGTCATCTTTGGTCACCGGGCGATCCTGTACTTCCGAATTACCGAAAACCCATTGAACGAAAGTTGCTCGAAATCATTGATTTACCTGGTAAGTTTTCCTTCGTGATCCATAAAATGTGCACGGATTTCGAGTTACCGAGCAAGATGTGATTTTGGCTAACTTTCATCGGGTTGGGTCATCTTTGGTCACCGGGTGGTCTTGTACTTCCGATTTAGCAAAAACCCATTGAATGAAAGTTGTTCGAAATCATTGATTTGCCTAGAAAAATTTCTTTTCGTGGTCGAGGAAATGTGCGTGGATTTCGAGTTGTCGAGCAAAATTTGATTTTGGCCAGGTTTCATGGGGTTGGGTCATCTGATCACCGGTTAATCTTGACCGTATCTAGTCTTGGCCGAGTCGAAAAATCCCAGACGCTATAATTCTCTATAACTCGCCAAAATGAAGTCGGTTTGGCACGAATTGGATAAGGATAAAGGACCTTACAATAATAAAACCCGGTGACCGGGCCGTAATTCACCAACAACGGTGACGCAACCTCCGATAAAAACACATAACAACCTAAGCCGATGACTTGCGCTTACTAGGGCCACCAATTATACTTTGTTTTCTCATAAGACGTCAAAAATGTCCAAAGAGCAACATATACTCATTTAATATGGGCATGCATCGTGTATAGTGACTTCGACGGTGTTTGGTTGTATTCGAACCCCAATGCATGGGTGCTTTTCTAAGGAGTTCATTTTGTTGCATTTTCTTATGCTTGTTTCGGTTTCGTAAATGAAAGAATTTCTCCGTACAAGATACAAACTGCACTATTGGATCTGTAATTTACAACTACTATCGACATACCCTCAAATGCATCAATAATAAGGGATTTAGAATGCACCTTAGCCAACTAACATATAGATCGGGGTCGTTAATGGGTCATGGCGTTCTTCGTTTGATCCTTTGGCTTGCATGTATCGTTTTGTAGGATGAGGTCTTGCTTCCTCGGCCCTTTATCAAGGCAACGTGGCTCGTTTTAAGCTCATCGTTCAAGGAATCAATGCAACACGGCCAGTTTTTCAGGTCGCCATTCGATAAACAAAGACAACGTTTTCAAAATATCAAAAGGCCACATGGCTTGCTTTTAGGTCCTCGTATGGCTTGCTTTCGGGTCGTCTTTCGAGAAAACGAGGCAACATGTTCTAGAAATCAAAGAATCGTTCGAGAAATAAAAAGGCTACGGGGGTAGTTTTCAGGTCGTAGTTTGATAATTCAAGGCAACATGTTCGAGTAATCAAGGCAACAAGGCTTGTTTTCAGGCCGTCGTTCAATAAAAAATCCAAGCGTTCAGGTCGTCGTTCGAGAAACACGGACAACATGTTGTAGAAATCAAAGGCGTTCCATAAATCAAGGCAACGGTGCTGGTTTTCAGTTAGTCGGTCGAAAAACCAAGGAAACATGTTTGAGGTTTCAAGGCAACAAGGCTAGTTTTCTTGTCTTCGTTCCGTAAATCAAGGAATCGGGGATAGTTTTAAGGTTGTTGTTTAAGAAAATCAAGACAACATGTTTTAAAAGTCATGGCAACGAGGGAAGATTTTAGGACACCGTTCGTCAGATCAAGGCAACACGCCAGCTTTCAGCCGTCGTCCGAAAAAGGCCGCCAACATTTTACTTAAACCGAAGCATCGTTCGTGAAATCAAGGCAACGGGGCAAATTTTAAGTCCTTCATTCGAAAAACCAAGCCATCGGGTTCGAGATATCAAGGCAACATGGCTTGCTTTTCAGGTCTTCGTTCGAAAAATCAAGGCAATGGGCATTGCTCTCCGCTCGTCATTCGAGATACCAAGACATCATGTTCTAGAAACCAAGGCCACAAGGCTAGTTTTCAGGTCATCATTCTAAAAATCAAGGCAACAACAATAAAGGCAACAGGCCTAGTTTCAAGGTCATCGTTCAATATATCTAAGCAACAAGTTCGAATAATCAAGGCAACAAGGCTAGTTTTCACGTCGTCGTTCGAGCAAACAAGGCAACATGTTGGGGTGGGCTTCGTTCACGGTTCATTGGGCTTGCCTTGTCGGTGCTCGATGGTGGCTTCGTCGCCATGGTCCCCCTATATATACATCAAGGCAATGGGGATAGCAATCAGGCTTCCGTTTGAGATATCAAGACAACATGTCCTAGAATTCAAGGCCGCAAGGCTAGTTTTCAGGTCATCGTTCTAAAAATCAAGCCAACATGTTCAAGAAATCAAGGCAACAGACACTGGTTTCCCCGAGGATGCATATTTTTTAGTATGCGCACGACGTCGGGGGAAATCAAGGCACCGTGGCTAGTTTTCCGGTCATCGTTCAAGAAATCAAGGCAGCGAGGCTAGTTTTGAGGTCATCATGGCATGTTTTCAAGGCAACGTGTTCGAGTATTCAGGGCAACGATGCAAGTTTCCAGGTCGTCGTTAGAGATAACAAGGCAACGTGTTCCAGCAATCAAGGTAACGAGGCTAGTTTCCAGGTCGTCGTTCAAGAAATAAAGGGAACGGGGCTAGTTTTCAGGACATCGTTCGACATATCAAGGCAACGTGTTGGACAAATCAAGGCAACATGGAACTAGTTAACAAGGCAACGTGTTGGGGGAGGCATCTTTCAAGGCCATCGTTCGACAAATCTAGGCAGCAGGGCTTGTCACCAGGTCATCGTTCGAAAAATTAATGCAACAAGTTCGAGTAATCAATATATACCTCAAGGCAATGTGGATAGCTCCCCAGTTCTCCAAGAGGCTAGTCTTCAGGTCATCGTTTAAAAAATCAAGGCAACAAGCTCAAGGCAATAGGGCTAGTTTCAAGGTCGTCGTTCAAAAAATCTAGGGAACAATGCTAGTCATCAGGTCATCGTTCGACAAAATTAAGGCACACGAATAATGTATGTTTCAATAAAAAAAATTTGCTTTTGGTCCGTAATTACCCGGGGACCGCAGCTTCGACACTTGTACACACACACTACGAACTTTAACTTTCGAATTGGCAAAAACCCATTCAATGAAAGTTGCTCGAAATCATCGATTTACCTGGTAAATTTTCTTTCGTGATCGAGAAAATGTGCACGGATTTCGAGGTACCGATCAAGATGTGATTTTGGGTAACTTTCATCGGGTTGGGTCGTCATTGGTCACCGGGTGGTCTTGTACTTCCGAATTAGCAAAAACCCATTGAATGAAAGCTGCTCGGAAACCTTGATTTACACGGCAAAATTTCTTTCATGATCGAGAAAATGTGCACGGATTTCGAGTTACCGAGCAAAATGCGATTTTGGCTAACTTTCACCGCGTTGTGTCATCTTTGGTCACCGGGCGATCCTGTACTTCCGAATTACCGAAAACCCATTGAACGAAAGTTGCTTGAAATCATTGATTTACCTGGTAAGTTTTCCTTCGTGATCCATAAAATGTGCACGGATTTCGAGTTACCGAGCAAGATGTGATTTTGGCTAACTTTCATCGGGTTGGGTCATCTTTGGTCACCGGGTGGTCTTGTACTTCCGATTTAGCAAAAACCCATTGAATGAAAGTTGTTCGAAATCATTGATTTGCCTAGAAAAATTTCTTTTCGTGGTCGAGGAAATGTGCGTGGATTTCGAGTTGTCGAGCAAAATTTGATTTTGGCCAGGTTTCATGGGGTTGGGTCATCTGATCACCGGTTAATCTTGACCGTATCTAGTCTTGGCCGAGTCGAAAAATCCCAGACGCTATAATTCTCTATAACTCGCCAAAATGAAGTCGGTTTGGCACGAATTGGACAAGGATAAAGGACCTTACAATAATAAAACCCGGTGACCGGGCCGTAATTCACCAACAACGGTGACGCAACCTCCGATAAAAACACATAACAACCTAAGCCGATGACTTGCGCTTACTAGGGCCACCAATTATACTTTGTTTTCTCATAAGACGTCAAAAATGTCCAAAGAGCAACATATACTCATTTAATATGGGCATGCATCGTGGATAGTGACTTCGACGGTGTTTGGTTGTATTCGAACCCCAATGCATGGGTGCTTTTCTAAGGAGTTCATTTTGTTGCATTTTCTTATGCTTGTTTCGGTTTCGTAAATGAAAGAATTTCTCCGTACAAGATACAAACTGCACTATTGGATCTGTAATTTACAACTACTATCGACATACCCTAAAATGCATCAATAATAAGGGATTTAGAATGCACCTTAGCCAACTAACATATAGATCGGGGTCGTTAATGGGTCATGGCGTTCTTCGTTTGATCCTTTGGCTTGCATGTATCGTTTTGTAGGATGAGGTCTTGCTTCCTCGGCCCTTTATCAAGGCAACGTGGCTCGTTTTAAGCTCATCGTTCAAGGAATCAATGCAACACGGCCAGTTTTTCAGGTCGCCATTCGATAAACAAAGACAACGTTTTCAAAATATCAAAAGGCCACATGGCTTGCTTTTAGGTCCTCGTATGGCTTGCTTTCGGGTCGTCTTTCGAGAAAACGAGGCAACATGTTCTAGAAATCAAAGAATCGTTCGAGAAATAAAAAGGCTACGGGGGTAGTTTTCAGGTCGTAGTTTGATAATTCAAGGCAACATGTTCGAGTAATCAAGGCAACAAGGCTTGTTTTCAGGCCGTCGTTCAATAAAAAATCCAAGCGTTCAGGTCGTCGTTCGAGAAACACGGACAACATGTTGTAGAAATCAAAGGCGTTCGATAAATCAAGGCAACGGTGCTGGTTTTCAGTTAGTCGGTCGAAAAACCAAGGAAACATGTTTGAGGTTTCAAGGCAACAAGGCTAGTTTTCTTGTCTTCGTTCCGTAAATCAAGGAATCGGGGATAGTTTTAAGGTTGTTGTTTAAGAAAATCAAGACAACATGTTTTAAAAGTCATGGCAACGAGGGAAGATTTTAGGACACCGTTCGTCAGATCAAGGCAACACGCCAGCTTTCAGCCGTCGTCCGAAAAAGGCCGCCAACATTTTACTTAAACCGAAGCATCGTTCGTGAAATCAAGGCAACGGGGCAAATTTTAAGTCCTTCATTCGAAAAACCAAGCCATCGGGTTCGAGATATCAAGGCAACATGGCTTGCTTTTCAGGTCTTCGTTCGAAAAATCAAGGCAATGGGCATTGCTCTCCGCTCGTCATTCGAGATACCAAGACATCATGTTCTAGAAACCAAGGCCACAAGGCTAGTTTTCAGGTCATCATTCTAAAAATCAAGGCAACAACAATAAAGGCAACAGGCCTAGTTTCAAGGTCATCGTTCAATATATCTAAGCAACAAGTTCGAATAATCAAGGCAACAAGGCTAGTTTTCACGTCGTCGTTCGAGCAAACAAGGCAACATGTTGGGGTGGGCTTCGTTCACGGTTCATTGGGCTTGCCTTGTCGGTGCTCGATGGTGGCTTCGTCGCCATGGTCCCCCTATATATACATCAAGGCAATCAGGCTTCCGTTTGAGATATCAAGACAACATGTCCTAGAATTCAAGGCCGCAAGGCTAGTTTTCAGGTCATCGTTCTAAAAATCAAGCCAACATGTTCAAGAAATCAAGGCAACAGACACTGGTTTCCCCGAGGATGCATATTTTTTAGTATGCGCACGACGTCGGGGGAAATCAAGGCACCGTGGCTAGTTTTCCGGTCATCGTTCAAGAAATCAAGGCAGCGAGGCTAGTTTTGAGGTCATCATGGCATGTTTTCAAGGCAACGTGTTCGAGTATTCAGGGCAACGATGCAAGTTTCCAGGTCGTCGTTAGAGATAACAAGGCAACGTGTTCCAGCAATCAAGGTAACGAGGCTAGTTTCCAGGTCGTCGTTCAAGAAATAAAGGGAACGGGGCTAGTTTTCAGGACATCGTTCGACATATCAAGGCAACGTGTTGGACAAATCAAGGCAACATGGAACTAGTTAACAAGGCAACGTGTTGGGGGAGGCATCTTTCAAGGCCATCGTTCGACAAATCTAGGTAGCAGGGCTTGTCACCAGGTCATCGTTCGAAAAATTAATGCAACAAGTTCGAGTAATCAATATATACCTCAAGGCAATGTGGATAGCTCCCCAGTTCTCCAAGAGGCTAGTCTTCAGGTCATCGTTTAAAAAATCAAGGCAACAAGCTCAAGGCAATAGGGCTAGTTTCAAGGTCGTCGTTCAAAAAATCTAGGGAACAATGCTAGTCATCAGGTCATCGTTCGAAAAAATTAAGGCACACGAATAATGTATGTTTCAATAAAAAAAATTTGCTTTTGGTCCGTAATTACCCGGGGACCGCAGCTTCGACACTTGTACACACACACTACCGAACTTTAACTTTCGAATTGGCAAAAACCCATTCAATGAAAGTTGCTCGAAATCATCGATTTACCTGGTAAATTTTCTTTTGTGATCGAGAAAATGTGCACGGATTTCGAGGTACCGATCAAGATGTGATTTTGGGTAACTTTCATCGGGTTGGGTCGTCATTGGTCACCGGGTGGTCTTGTACTTCCGAATTAGCAAAAACCCATTGAATGAAAGCTGCTCGGAAACCTTGATTTACACGGCAAAATTTCTTTCATGATCGAGAAAATGTGCACGGATTTCGAGTTACCGAGCAAAATGCGATTTTGGCTAACTTTCACCGCGTTGTGTCATCTTTGGTCACCGGACGATCCTGTACTTCCGAATTACCGAAAACCCATTGAACGAAAGTTGCTCGAAATCATTGATTTACCTGGTAAGTTTTCCTTCGTGATCCATAAAATGTGCACGGATTTCGAGTTACCGAGCAAGATGTGATTTTGGCTAACTTTCATCGGGTTGGGTCATCTTTGGTCACCGGGTGGTCTTGTACTTCCGATTTAGCAAAAACCCATTGAATGAAAGTTGTTCGAAATCATTGATTTGCCTAGAAAAATTTCTTTTCGTGGTCGAGGAAATGTGCGTGGATTTCGAGTTGTCGAGCAAAATTTGATTTTGGCCAGGTTTCATGGGGTTGGGTCATCTGATCACCGGTTAATCTTGACCGTATCTAGTCTTGGCCGAGTCGAAAAATCCCAGACGCTATAATTCTCTATAACTCGCCAAAATGAAGTCGGTTTGGCACGAATTGGATAAGGATAAAGGACCTTACAATAATAAAACCCGGTGACCGGGCCGTAATTCACCAACAACGGTGACGCAACCTCCGATAAAAACACATAACAACCTAAGCCGATGACTTGCGCTTACTAGGGCCACCAATTATACTTTGTTTTCTCATAAGACGTCAAAAATGTCCAAAGAGCAACATATACTCATTTAATATGGGCATGCATCGTGTATAGTGACTTCGACGGTGTTTGGTTGTATTCGAACCCCAATGCATGGGTGCTTTTCTAAGGAGTTCATTTTGTTGCATTTTCTTATGCTTGTTTCGGTTTCGTAAATGAAAGAATTTCTCCGTACAAGATACAAACTGCACTATTGGATCTGTAATTTACAACTACTATCGACATACCCTCAAATGCATCAATAATAAGGGATTTAGAATGCACCTTAGCCAACTAACATATAGATCGGGGTCGTTAATGGGTCATGGCGTTCTTCGTTTGATCCTTTGGCTTGCATGTATCGTTTTGTAGGATGAGGTCTTGCTTCCTCGGCCCTTTATCAAGGCAACGTGGCTCGTTTTAAGCTCATCGTTCAAGGAATCAATGCAACACGGCCAGTTTTTCAGGTCGCCATTCGATAAACAAAGACAACGTTTTCAAAATATCAAAAGGCCACATGGCTTGCTTTTAGGTCCTCGTATGGCTTGCTTTCGGGTCGTCTTTCGAGAAAACGAGGCAACATGTTCTAGAAATCAAAGAATCGTTCGAGAAATAAAAAGGCTACGGGGGTAGTTTTCAGGTCGTAGTTTGATAATTCAAGGCAACATGTTCGAGTAATCAAGGCAACAAGGCTTGTTTTCAGGCCGTCGTTCAATAAAAAATCCAAGCGTTCAGGTCGTCGTTCGAGAAACACGGACAACATGTTGTAGAAATCAAAGGCGTTCCATAAATCAAGGCAACGGTGCTGGTTTTCAGTTAGTCGGTCGAAAAACCAAGGAAACATGTTTGAGGTTTCAAGGCAACAAGGCTAGTTTTCTTGTCTTCGTTCCGTAAATCAAGGAATCGGGGATAGTTTTAAGGTTGTTGTTTAAGAAAATCAAGACAACATGTTTTAAAAGTCATGGCAACGAGGGAAGATTTTAGGACACCGTTCGTCAGATCAAGGCAACACGCCAGCTTTCAGCCGTCGTCCGAAAAAGGCCGCCAACATTTTACTTAAACCGAAGCATCGTTCGTGAAATCAAGGCAACGGGGCAAATTTTAAGTCCTTCATTCGAAAAACCAAGCCATCGGGTTCGAGATATCAAGGCAACATGGCTTGCTTTTCAGGTCTTCGTTCGAAAAATCAAGGCAATGGGCATTGCTCTCCGCTCGTCATTCGAGATACCAAGACATCATGTTCTAGAAACCAAGGCCACAAGGCTAGTTTTCAGGTCATCATTCTAAAAATCAAGGCAACAACAATAAAGGCAACAGGCCTAGTTTCAAGGTCATCGTTCAATATATCTAAGCAACAAGTTCGAATAATCAAGGCAACAAGGCTAGTTTTCACGTCGTCGTTCGAGCAAACAAGGCAACATGTTGGGGTGGGCTTCGTTCACGGTTCATTGGGCTTGCCTTGTCGGTGCTCGATGGTGGCTTCGTCGCCATGGTCCCCCTATATATACATCAAGGCAATGGGGATAGCAATCAGGCTTCCGTTTGAGATATCAAGACAACATGTCCTAGAATTCAAGGCCGTAAGGCTAGTTTTCAGGTCATCGTTCTAAAAATCAAGCCAACATGTTCAAGAAATCAAGGCAACAGACACTGGTTTCCCCGAGGATGCATATTTTTTAGTATGCGCACGACGTCGGGGGAAATCAAGGCACCGTGGCTAGTTTTCCGGTCATCGTTCAAGAAATCAAGGCAGTGAGGCTAGTTTTGAGGTCATCATGGCATGTTTTCAAGGCAACGTGTTCGAGTATTCAGGGCAACGATGCAAGTTTCCAGGTCGTCGTTAGAGATAACAAGGCAACGTGTTCCAGCAATCAAGGTAACGAGGCTAGTTTCCAGGTCGTCGTTCAAGAAATAAAGGGAACGGGGCTAGTTTTCAGGACATCGTTCGACATATCAAGGCAACGTGTTGGACAAATCAAGGCAACATGGAACTAGTTAACAAGGCAACGTGTTGGGGGAGGCATCTTTCAAGGCCATCGTTCGACAAATCTAGGTAGCAGGGCTTGTCACCAGGTCATCGTTCGAAAAATTAATGCAACAAGTTCGAGTAATCAATATATACCTCAAGGCAATGTGGATAGCTCCCCAGTTCTCCAAGAGGCTAGTCTTCAGGTTATCGTTTAAAAAATCAAGGCAACAAGCTCAAGGCAATAGGGCTAGTTTCAAGGTCGTCGTTCAAAAAATCTAGGGAACAATGCTAGTCATCAGGTCATCGTTCGACAAAATTAAGGCACACGAATAATGTATGTTTCAATAAAAAAAATTTGCTTTTGGTCCGTAATTACCCGGGGACCGCAGCTTCGACACTTGTACACACACACTACCGAACTTTAACTTTCGAATTGGCAAAAACCCATTCAATGAAAGTTGCTCGAAATCATCGATTTACCTGGTAAATTTTCTTTCGTGATCGAGAAAATGTGCACGGATTTCGAGGTACCGATCAAGATGTGATTTTGGGTAACTTTCATCGGGTTGGGTCGTCATTGGTCACCGGGTGGTCTTGTACTTCCGAATTAGCAAAAACCCATTGAATGAAAGCTGCTCGGAAACCTTGATTTACACGGCAAAATTTCTTTCATGATCGAGAAAATGTGCACGGATTTCGAGTTACCGAGCAAAATGCGATTTTGGCTAACTTTCACCGCGTTGTGTCATCTTTGGTCCTGTACTTCCGAATTACCGAAAACCCATTGAACGAAAGTTGCTCGAAATCATTGATTTACCTGGTAAGTTTTCCTTCGTGATCCATAAAATGTGCACGGATTTCGAGTTACCGAGCAAGATGTGATTTTGGCTAACTTTCATCGGGTTGGGTCATCTTTGGTCACCGGGTGGTCTTGTACTTCCGATTTAGCAAAAACCCATTGAATGAAAGTTGTTCGAAATCATTGATTTGCCTAGAAAAATTTCTTTTCGTGGTCGAGGAAATGTGCGTGGATTTCGAGTTGTCGAGCAAAATTTGATTTTGGCCAGGTTTCATGGGGTTGGGTCATCTGATCACCGGTTAATCTTGACCGTATCTAGTCTTGGCCGAGTCGAAAAATCCCAGACGCTATAATTCTCTATAACTCGCCAAAATGAAGTCGGTTTGGCACGAATTGGATAAGGATAAAGGACCTTACAATAATAAAACCCGGTGACCGGGCCGTAATTCACCAACAACGGTGACGCAACCTCCGATAAAAACACATAACAACCTAAGCCGATGACTTGCGCTTACTAGGGCCACCAATTATACTTTGTTTTCTCATAAGACGTCAAAAATGTCCAAAGAGCAACATATACTCATTTAATATGGGCATGCATCGTGTATAGTGACTTCGACGGTGTTTGGTTGTATTCGAACCCCAATGCATGGGTGCTTTTCTAAGGAGTTCATTTTGTTGCATTTTCTTATGCTTGTTTCGGTTTCGTAAATGAAAGAATTTCTCCGTACAAGATACAAACTGCACTATTGGATCTGTAATTTACAACTACTATCGACATACCCTCAAATGCATCAATAATAAGGGATTTAGAATGCACCTTAGCCAACTAACATATAGATCGGGGTCGTTAATGGGTCATGGCGTTCTTCGTTTGATCCTTTGGCTTGCATGTATCGTTTTGTAGGATGAGGTCTTGCTTCCTCGGCCCTTTATCAAGGCAATGTGGCTCGTTTTAAGCTCATCGTTCAAGGAATCAATGCAACACGGCCAGTTTTTCAGGTCGCCATTCGATAAACAAAGACAACGTTTTCAAAATATCAAAAGGCCACATGGCTTGCTTTTAGGTCCTCGTATGGCTTGCTTTCGGGTCGTCTTTCGAGAAAACGAGGCAACATGTTCTAGAAATCAAAGAATCGTTCGAGAAATAAAAAGGCTACGGGGGTAGTTTTCAGGTCGTAGTTTGATAATTCAAGGCAACATGTTCGAGTAATCAAGGCAACAAGGCTTGTTTTCAGGCCGTCGTTCAATAAAAAATCCAAGCGTTCAGGTCGTCGTTCGAGAAACACGGACAACATGTTGTAGAAATCAAAGGCGTTCCATAAATCAAGGCAACGGTGCTGGTTTTCAGTTAGTCGGTCGAAAAACCAAGGAAACATGTTTGAGGTTTCAAGGCAACAAGGCTAGTTTTCTTGTCTTCGTTCCGTAAATCAAGGAATCGGGGATAGTTTTAAGGTTGTTGTTTAAGAAAATCAAGACAACATGTTTTAAAAGTCATGGCAACGAGGGAAGATTTTAGGACACCGTTCGTCAGATCAAGGCAACACGCCAGCTTTCAGCCGTCGTCCGAAAAAGGCCGCCAACATTTTACTTAAACCGAAGCATCGTTCGTGAAATCAAGGCAACGGGGCAAATTTTAAGTCCTTCATTCGAAAAACCAAGCCATCGGGTTCGAGATATCAAGGCAACATGGCTTGCTTTTCAGGTCTTCGTTCGAAAAATCAAGGCAATGGGCATTGCTCTCCGCTCGTCATTCGAGATACCAAGACATCATGTTCTAGAAACCAAGGCCACAAGGCTAGTTTTCAGGTCATCATTCTAAAAATCAAGGCAACAACAATAAAGGCAACAGGCCTAGTTTCAAGGTCATCGTTCAATATATCTAAGCAACAAGTTCGAATAATCAAGGCAACAAGGCTAGTTTTCACGTCGTCGTTCGAGCAAACAAGGCAACATGTTGGGGTGGGCTTCGTTCACGGTTCATTGGGCTTGCCTTGTCGGTGCTCGATGGTGGCTTCGTCGCCATGGTCCCCCTATATATACATCAAGGCAATGGGGATAGCAATTAGGCTTCCGTTTGAGATATCAAGACAACATGTCCTAGAATTCAAGGCCGCAAGGCTAGTTTTCAGGTCATCGTTCTAAAAATCAAGCCAACATGTTCAAGAAATCAAGGCAACAGACACTGGTTTCCCCGAGGATGCATATTTTTTAGTATGCGCACGACGTCGGGGGAAATCAAGGCACCGTGGCTAGTTTTCCGGTCATCGTTCAAGAAATCAAGGCAGTGAGGCTAGTTTTGAGGTCATCATGGCATGTTTTCAAGGCAACGTGTTCGAGTATTCAGGGCAACGATGCAAGTTTCCAGGTCGTCGTTAGAGATAACAAGGCAACGTGTTCCAGCAATCAAGGTAACGAGGCTAGTTTCCAGGTCGTCGTTCAAGAAATAAAGGGAACGGGGCTAGTTTTCAGGACATCGTTCGACATATCAAGGCAACGTGTTGGACAAATCAAGGCAACATGGAACTAGTTAACAAGGCAACGTGTTGGGGGAGGCATCTTTCAAGGCCATCGTTCGACAAATCTAGGTAGCAGGGCTTGTCACCAGGTCATCGTTCGAAAAATTAATGCAACAAGTTCGAGTAATCAATATATACCTCAAGGCAATGTGGATAGCTCCCCAGTTCTCCAAGAGGCTAGTCTTCAGGTCATCGTTTAAAAAATCAAGGCAACAAGCTCAAGGCAATAGGGCTAGTTTCAAGGTCGTCGTTCAAAAAATCTAGGGAACAATGCTAGTCATCAGGTCATCGTTCGACAAAATTAAGGCACACGAATAATGTATGTTTCAATAAAAAAAATTTGCTTTTGGTCCGTAATTACCCGGGGACCGCAGCTTCGACACTTGTACACACACACTACCGAACTTTAACTTTCGAATTGGCAAAAACCCATTCAATGAAAGTTGCTCGAAATCATCGATTTACCTGGTAAATTTTCTTTCGTGATCGAGAAAATGTGCACGGATTTCGAGGTACCGATCAAGATGTGATTTTGGGTAACTTTCATCGGGTTGGGTCGTCATTGGTCACCGGGTGGTCTTGTACTTCCGAATTAGCAAAAACCCATTGAATGAAAGCTGCTCGGAAACCTTGATTTACACGGCAAAATTTCTTTCATGATCGAGAAAATGTGCACGGATTTCGAGTTACCGAGCAAAATGCGATTTTGGCTAACTTTCACCGCGTTGTGTCATCTTTGGTCCTGTACTTCCGAATTACCGAAAACCCATTGAACGAAAGTTGCTCGAAATCATTGATTTACCTGGTAAGTTTTCCTTCGTGATCCATAAAATGTGCACGGATTTCGAGTTACCGAGCAAGATGTGATTTTGGCTAACTTTCATCGGGTTGGGTCATCTTTGGTCACCGGGTGGTCTTGTACTTCCGATTTAGCAAAAACCCATTGAATGAAAGTTGTTCGAAATCATTGATTTGCCTAGAAAAATTTCTTTTCGTGGTCGAGGAAATGTGCGTGGATTTCGAGTTGTCGAGCAAAATTTGATTTTGGCCAGGTTTCATGGGGTTGGGTCATCTGATCACCGGTTAATCTTGACCGTATCTAGTCTTGGCCGAGTCGAAAAATCCCAGACGCTATAATTCTCTATAACTCGCCAAAATGAAGTCGGTTTGGCACGAATTGGACAAGGATAAAGGACCTTACAATAATAAAACCCGGTGACCGGGCCGTAATTCACCAACAACGGTGACGCAACCTCCGATAAAAACACATAACAACCTAAGCCGATGACTTGCGCTTACTAGGGCCACCAATTATACTTTGTTTTCTCATAAGACGTCAAAAATGTCCAAAGAGCAACATATACTCATTTAATATGGGCATGCATCGTGTATAGTGACTTCGACGGTGTTTGGTTGTATTCGAACCCCAATGCATGGGTGCTTTTCTAAGGAGTTCATTTTGTTGCATTTTCTTATGCTTGTTTCGGTTTCGTAAATGAAAGAATTTCTCCGTACAAGATACAAACTGCACTATTGGATCTGTAATTTACAACTACTATCGACATACCCTCAAATGCATCAATAATAAGGGATTTAGAATGCACCTTAGCCAACTAACATATAGATCGGGGTCGTTAATGGGTCATGGCGTTCTTCGTTTGATCCTTTGGCTTGCATGTATCGTTTTGTAGGATGAGGTCTTGCTTCCTCGGCCCTTTATCAAGGCAACGTGGCTCGTTTTAAGCTCATCGTTCAAGGAATCAATGCAACACGGCCAGTTTTTCAGGTCGCCATTCGATAAACAAAGACAACGTTTTCAAAATATCAAAAGGCCACATGGCTTGCTTTTAGGTCCTCGTATGGCTTGCTTTCGGGTCGTCTTTCGAGAAAACGAGGCAACATGTTCTAGAAATCAAAGAATCGTTCGAGAAATAAAAAGGCTACGGGGGTAGTTTTCAGGTCGTAGTTTGATAATTCAAGGCAACATGTTCGAGTAATCAAGGCAACAAGGCTTGTTTTCAGGCCGTCGTTCAATAAAAAATCCAAGCGTTCAGGTCGTCGTTCGAGAAACACGGACAACATGTTGTAGAAATCAAAGGCGTTCCATAAATCAAGGCAACGGTGCTGGTTTTCAGTTAGTCGGTCGAAAAACCAAGGAAACATGTTTGAGGTTTCAAGGCAACAAGGCTAGTTTTCTTGTCTTCGTTCCGTAAATCAAGGAATCGGGGATAGTTTTAAGGTTGTTGTTTAAGAAAATCAAGACAACATGTTTTAAAAGTCATGGCAACGAGGGAAGATTTTAGGACACCGTTCGTCAGATCAAGGCAACACGCCAGCTTTCAGCCGTCGTCCGAAAAAGGCCGCCAACATTTTACTTAAACCGAAGCATCGTTCGTGAAATCAAGGCAACGGGGCAAATTTTAAGTCCTTCATTCGAAAAACCAAGCCATCGGGTTCGAGATATCAAGGCAACATGGCTTGCTTTTCAGGTCTTCGTTCGAAAAATCAAGGCAATGGGCATTGCTCTCCGCTCGTCATTCGAGATACCAAGACATCATGTTCTAGAAACCAAGGCCACAAGGCTAGTTTTCAGGTCATCATTCTAAAAATCAAGGCAACAACAATAAAGGCAACAGGCCTAGTTTCAAGGTCATCGTTCAATATATCTAAGCAACAAGTTCGAATAATCAAGGCAACAAGGCTAGTTTTCACGTCGTCGTTCGAGCAAACAAGGCAACATGTTGGGGTGGGCTTCGTTCACGGTTCATTGGGCTTGCCTTGTCGGTGCTCGATGGTGGCTTCGTCGCCATGGTCCCCCTATATATACATCAAGGCAATGGGGATAGCAATCAGGCTTCCGTTTGAGATATCAAGACAACATGTCCTAGAATTCAAGGCCGCAAGGCTAGTTTTCAGGTCATCGTTCTAAAAATCAAGCCAACATGTTCAAGAAATCAAGGCAACAGACACTGGTTTCCCCGAGGATGCATATTTTTTAGTATGCGCACGACGTCGGGGGAAATCAAGGCACCGTGGCTAGTTTTCCGGTCATCGTTCAAGAAATCAAGGCAGTGAGGCTAGTTTTGAGGTCATCATGGCATGTTTTCAAGGCAACGTGTTCGAGTATTCAGGGCAACGATGCAAGTTTCCAGGTCGTCGTTAGAGATAACAAGGCAACGTGTTCCAGCAATCAAGGTAACGAGGCTAGTTTCCAGGTCGTCGTTCAAGAAATAAAGGGAACGGGGCTAGTTTTCAGGACATCGTTCGACATATCAAGGCAACGTGTTGGACAAATCAAGGCAACATGGAACTAGTTAACAAGGCAACGTGTTGGGGGAGGCATCTTTCAAGGCCATCGTTCGACAAATCTAGGTAGCAGGGCTTGTCACCAGGTCATCGTTCGAAAAATTAATGCAACAAGTTCGAGTAATCAATATATACCTCAAGGCAATGTGGATAGCTCCCCAGTTCTCCAAGAGGCTAGTCTTCAGGTCATCGTTTAAAAAATCAAGGCAACAAGCTCAAGGCAATAGGGCTAGTTTCAAGGTCGTCGTTCAAAAAATCTAGGGAACAATGCTAGTCATCAGGTCATCGTTCGACAAAATTAAGGCACACGAATAATGTATGTTTCAATAAAAAAAATTTGCTTTTGGTCCGTAATTACCCGGGGACCGCAGCTTCGACACTTGTACACACACACTACCGAACTTTAACTTTCGAATTGGCAAAAACCCATTCAATGAAAGTTGCTCGAAATCATCGATTTACCTGGTAAATTTTCTTTCGTGATCGAGAAAATGTGCACGGATTTCGAGGTACCGATCAAGATGTGATTTTGGGTAACTTTCATCGGGTTGGGTCGTCATTGGTCACCGGGTGGTCTTGTACTTCCGAATTAGCAAAAACCCATTGAATGAAAGCTGCTCGGAAACCTTGATTTACACGGCAAAATTTCTTTCATGATCGAGAAAATGTGCACGGATTTCGAGTTACCGAGCAAAATGCGATTTTGGCTAACTTTCACCGCGTTGTGTCATCTTTGGTCCTGTACTTCCGAATTACCGAAAACCCATTGAACGAAAGTTGCTCGAAATCATTGATTTACCTGGTAAGTTTTCCTTCGTGATCCATAAAATGTGCACGGATTTCGAGTTACCGAGCAAGATGTGATTTTGGCTAACTTTCATCGGGTTGGGTCATCTTTGGTCACCGGGTGGTCTTGTACTTCCGATTTAGCAAAAACCCATTGAATGAAAGTTGTTCGAAATCATTGATTTGCCTAGAAAAATTTCTTTTCGTGGTCGAGGAAATGTGCGTGGATTTCGAGTTGTCGAGCAAAATTTGATTTTGGCCAGGTTTCATGGGGTTGGGTCATCTGATCACCGGTTAATCTTGACCGTATCTAGTCTTGGCCGAGTCGAAAAATCCCAGACGCTATAATTCTCTATAACTCGCCAAAATGAAGTCGGTTTGGCACGAATTGGACAAGGATAAAGGACCTTACAATAATAAAACCCGGTGACCGGGCCGTAATTCACCAACAACGGTGACGCAACCTCCGATAAAAACACATAACAACCTAAGCCGATGACTTGCGCTTACTAGGGCCACCAATTATACTTTGTTTTCTCATAAGACGTCAAAAATGTCCAAAGAGCAACATATACTCATTTAATATGGGCATGCATCGTGTATAGTGACTTCGACGGTGTTTGGTTGTATTCGAACCCCAATGCATGGGTGCTTTTCTAAGGAGTTCATTTTGTTGCATTTTCTTATGCTTGTTTCGGTTTCGTAAATGAAAGAATTTCTCCGTACAAGATACAAACTGCACTATTGGATCTGTAATTTACAACTACTATCGACATACCCTCAAATGCATCAATAATAAGGGATTTAGAATGCACCTTAGCCAACTAACATATAGATCGGGGTCGTTAATGGGTCATGGCGTTCTTCGTTTGATCCTTTGGCTTGCATGTATCGTTTTGTAGGATGAGGTCTTGCTTCCTCGGCCCTTTATCAAGGCAACGTGGCTCGTTTTAAGCTCATCGTTCAAGGAATCAATGCAACACGGCCAGTTTTTCAGGTCGCCATTCGATAAACAAAGACAACGTTTTCAAAATATCAAAAGGCCACATGGCTTGCTTTTAGGTCCTCGTATGGCTTGCTTTCGGGTCGTCTTTCGAGAAAACGAGGCAACATGTTCTAGAAATCAAAGAATCGTTCGAGAAATAAAAAGGCTACGGGGGTAGTTTTCAGGTCGTAGTTTGATAATTCAAGGCAACATGTTCGAGTAATCAAGGCAACAAGGCTTGTTTTCAGGCCGTCGTTCAATAAAAAATCCAAGCGTTCAGGTCGTCGTTCGAGAAACACGGACAACATGTTGTAGAAATCAAAGGCGTTCCATAAATCAAGGCAACGGTGCTGGTTTTCAGTTAGTCGGTCGAAAAACCAAGGAAACATGTTTGAGGTTTCAAGGCAACAAGGCTAGTTTTCTTGTCTTCGTTCCGTAAATCAAGGAATCGGGGATAGTTTTAAGGTTGTTGTTTAAGAAAATCAAGACAACATGTTTTAAAAGTCATGGCAACGAGGGAAGATTTTAGGACACCGTTCGTCAGATCAAGGCAACACGCCAGCTTTCAGCCGTCGTCCGAAAAAGGCCGCCAACATTTTACTTAAACCGAAGCATCGTTCGTGAAATCAAGGCAACGGGGCAAATTTTAAGTCCTTCATTCGAAAAACCAAGCCATCGGGTTCGAGATATCAAGGCAACATGGCTTGCTTTTCAGGTCTTCGTTCGAAAAATCAAGGCAATGGGCATTGCTCTCCGCTCGTCATTCGAGATACCAAGACATCATGTTCTAGAAACCAAGGCCACAAGGCTAGTTTTCAGGTCATCATTCTAAAAATCAAGGCAACAACAATAAAGGCAACAGGCCTAGTTTCAAGGTCATCGTTCAATATATCTAAGCAACAAGTTCGAATAATCAAGGCAACAAGGCTAGTTTTCACGTCGTCGTTCGAGCAAACAAGGCAACATGTTGGGGTGGGCTTCGTTCACGGTTCATTGGGCTTGCCTTGTCGGTGCTCGATGGTGGCTTCGTCGCCATGGTCCCCCTATATATACATCAAGGCAATGGGGATAGCAATCAGGCTTCCGTTTGAGATATCAAGACAACATGTCCTAGAATTCAAGGCCGCAAGGCTAGTTTTCAGGTCATCGTTCTAAAAATCAAGCCAACATGTTCAAGAAATCAAGGCAACAGACACTGGTTTCCCCGAGGATGCATATTTTTTAGTATGCGCACGACGTCGGGGGAAGTCAAGGCACCGTGGCTAGTTTTCCGGTCATCGTTCAAGAAATCAAGGCAGCGAGGCTAGTTTTGAGGTCATCATGGCATGTTTTCAAGGCAACGTGTTCGAGTATTCAGGGCAACGATGCAAGTTTCCAGGTCGTCGTTAGAGATAACAAGGCAACGTGTTCCAGCAATCAAGGTAACGAGGCTAGTTTCCAGGTCGTCGTTCAAGAAATAAAGGGAACGGGGCTAGTTTTCAGGACATCGTTCGACATATCAAGGCAACGTGTTGGACAAATCAAGGCAACATGGAACTAGTTAACAAGGCAACGTGTTGGGGGAGGCATCTTTCAAGGCCATCGTTCGACAAATCTAGGCAGCAGGGCTTGTCACCAGGTCATCGTTCGAAAAATTAATGCAACAAGTTCGAGTAATCAATATATACCTCAAGGCAATGTGGATAGCTCCCCAGTTCTCCAAGAGGCTAGTCTTCAGGTCATCGTTTAAAAAATCAAGGCAACAAGCTCAAGGCAATAGGGCTAGTTTCAAGGTCGTCGTTCAAAAAATCTAGGGAACAATGCTAGTCATCAGGTCATCGTTCGACAAAATTAAGGCACACGAATAATGTATGTTTCAATAAAAAAAATTTGCTTTTGGTCCGTAATTACCCGGGGACCGCAGCTTCGACACTTGTACACACACACTACCGAACTTTAACTTTCGAATTGGCAAAAACCCATTCAATGAAAGTTGCTCGAAATCATCGATTTACCTGGTAAATTTTCTTTCGTGATCGAGAAAATGTGCACGGATTTCGAGGTACCGATCAAGATGTGATTTTGGGTAACTTTCATCGGGTTGGGTCGTCATTGGTCACCGGGTGGTCTTGTACTTCCGAATTAGCAAAAACCCATTGAATGAAAGCTGCTCGGCAACCTTGATTTACACGGCAAAATTTCTTTCATGATCGAGAAAATGTGCACGGATTTCGAGTTACCGAGCAAAATGCGATTTTGGCTAACTTTCACCGCGTTGTGTCATCTTTGGTCACCGGGCGATCCTGTACTTCCGAATTACCGAAAACCCATTGAACGAAAGTTGCTTGAAATCATTGATTTACCTGGTAAGTTTTCCTTCGTGATCCATAAAATGTGCATGGATTTCGAGTTACCGAGCAAGATGTGATTTTGGCTAACTTTCATCGGGTTGGGTCATCTTTGGTCACCGGGTGGTCTTGTACTTCCGATTTAGCAAAAACCCATTGAATGAAAGTTGTTCGAAATCATTGATTTGCCTAGAAAAATTTCTTTTCGTGGTCGAGGAAATGTGCGTGGATTTCGAGTTGTCGAGCAAAATTTGATTTTGGCCAGGTTTCATGGGGTTGGGTCATCTGATCACTGGTTAATCTTGACCGTATCTAGTCTTGGCCGAGTCGAAAAATCCCAGACGCTATAATTCTCTATAACTCGCCAAAATGAAGTCGGTTTGGCACGAATTGGACAAGGATAAAGGACCTTACAATAATAAAACCCGGTGACCGGGCCGTAATTCACCAACAACGGCGACGCAACCTCCGATAAAAACACATAACAACCTAAGCCGATGACTTGCGCTTACTAGGGCCACCAATTATACTTTGTTTTCTCATAAGACGTCAAAAATGTCCAAAGAGCAACATATACTCATTTAATATGGGCATGCATCGTGTATAGTGACTTCGACGGTGTTTGGTTGTATTCGAACCCCAATGCATGGGTGCTTTTCTAAGGAGTTCATTTTGTTGCATTTTCTTATGCTTGTTTCGGTTTCGTAAATGAAAGAATTTCTCCGTACAAGATACAAACTGCACTATTGGATCTGTAATTTACAACTACTATCGACATACCCTCAAATGCATCAATAATAAGGGATTTAGAATGCACCTTAGCCAACTAACATATAGATCGGGGTCGTTAATGGGTCATGGCGTTCTTCGTTTGATCCTTTGGCTTGCATGTATCGTTTTGTAGGATGAGGTCTTGCTTCCTCGGCCCTTTATCAAGGCAACGTGGCTCGTTTTAAGCTCATCGTTCAAGGAATCAATGCAACACGGCCAGTTTTTCAGGTCGCCATTCGATAAACAAAGACAACGTTTTCAAAATATCAAAAGGCCACATGGCTTGCTTTTAGGTCCTCGTATGGCTTGCTTTCGGGTCGTCTTTCGAGAAAACGAGGCAACATGTTCTAGAAATCAAAGAATCGTTCGAGAAATAAAAAGGCTACGGGGGTAGTTTTCAGGTCGTAGTTTGATAATTCAAGGCAACATGTTCGAGTAATCAAGGCAACAAGGCTTGTTTTCAGGCCGTCGTTCAATAAAAAATCCAAGCGTTCAGGTCGTCGTTCGAGAAACACGGACAACATGTTTTAGAAATCAAAGGCGTTCCATAAATCAAGGCAACGGTGCTGGTTTTCAGTTAGTCGGTCGAAAAACCAAGGAAACATGTTTGAGGTTTCAAGGCAACAAGGCTAGTTTTCTTGTCTTCGTTCCGTAAATCAAGGAATCGGGGATAGTTTTAAGGTTGTTGTTTAAGAAAATCAAGACAACATGTTTTAAAAGTCATGGCAACGAGGGAAGATTTTAGGACACCGTTCGTCAGATCAAGGCAACACGCCAGCTTTCAGCCGTCGTCCGAAAAAGGCCGCCAACATTTTACTTAAACCGAAGCATCGTTCGTGAAATCAAGGCAACGGGGCAAATTTTAAGTCCTTCATTCGAAAAACCAAGCCATCGGGTTCGAGATATCAAGGCAACATGGCTTGCTTTTCAGGTCTTCGTTCGAAAAATCAAGGCAATGGGCATTGCTCTCCGCTCGTCATTCGAGATACCAAGACATCATGTTCTAGAAACCAAGGCCACAAGGCTAGTTTTCAGGTCATCATTCTAAAAATCAAGGCAACAACAATAAAGGCAACAGGCCTAGTTTCAAGGTCATCGTTCAATATATCTAAGCAACAAGTTCGAATAATCAAGGCAACAAGGCTAGTTTTCACGTCGTCGTTCGAGCAAACAAGGCAACATGTTGGGGTGGGCTTCGTTCACGGTTCATTGGGCTTGCCTTGTCGGTGCTCGATGGTGGCTTCGTCGCCATGGTCCCCCTATATATACATCAAGGCAATGGGGATAGCAATCAGGCTTCCGTTTGAGATATCAAGACAACATGTCCTAGAATTCAAGGCCGCAAGGCTAGTTTTCAGGTCATCGTTCTAAAAATCAAGCCAACATGTTCAAGAAATCAAGGCAACAGACACTGGTTTCCCCGAGGATGCATATTTTTTAGTATGCGCACGACGTCGGGGGAAATCAAGGCACCGTGGCTAGTTTTCCGGTCATCGTTCAAGAAATCAAGGCAGCGAGGCTAGTTTTGAGGTCATCATGGCATGTTTTCAAGGCAACGTGTTCGAGTATTCAGGGCAACGATGCAAGTTTCCAGGTCGTCGTTAGAGATAACAAGGCAACGTGTTCCAGCAATCAAGGTAACGAGGCTAGTTTCCAGGTCGTCGTTCAAGAAATAAAGGGAACGGGGCTAGTTTTCAGGACATCGTTCGACATATCAAGGCAACGTGTTGGACAAATCAAGGCAACATGGAACTAGTTAACAAGGCAACGTGTTGGGGGAGGCATCTTTCAAGGCCATCGTTCGACAAATCTAGGCAGCAGGGCTTGTCACCAGGTCATCGTTCGAAAAATTAATGCAACAAGTTCGAGTAATCAATATATACCTCAAGGCAATGTGGATAGCTCCCCAGTTCTCCAAGAGGCTAGTCTTCAGGTCATCGTTTAAAAAATCAAGGCAACAAGCTCAAGGCAATAGGGCTAGTTTCAAGGTCGTCGTTCAAAAAATCTAGGGAACAATGCTAGTCATCAGGTCATCGTTCGACAAAATTAAGGCACACGAATAATGTATGTTTCAATAAAAAAAATTTGCTTTTGGTCCGTAATTACTCGGGGACCGCAGCTTCGACACTTGTACACACACACTACCGAACTTTAACTTTCGAATTGGCAAAAACCCATTCAATGAAAGTTGCTCGAAATCATCGATTTACCTGGTAAATTTTCTTTCGTGATCGAGAAAATGTGCACGGATTTCGAGGTACCGATCAAGATGTGATTTTGGGTAACTTTCATCGGGTTGGGTCGTCATTGGTCACCGGGTGGTCTTGTACTTCCGAATTAGCAAAAACCCATTGAATGAAAGCTGCTCGGAAACCTTGATTTACACGGCAAAATTTCTTTCATGATCGAGAAAATGTGCACGGATTTCGAGTTACCGAGCAAAATGCGATTTTGGCTAACTTTCACCGCGTTGTGTCATCTTTGGTCACCGGGCGATCCTGTACTTCCGAATTACCGAAAACCCATTGAACGAAAGTTGCTTGAAATCATTGATTTACCTGGTAAGTTTTCCTTCGTGATCCATAAAATGTGCACGGATTTCGAGTTACCGAGCAAGATGTGATTTTGGCTAACTTTCATCGGGTTGGGTCATCTTTGGTCACCGGGTGGTCTTGTACTTCCGATTTAGCAAAAACCCATTGAATGAAAGTTGTTCGAAATCATTGATTTGCCTAGAAAAATTTCTTTTCGTGGTCGAGGAAATGTGCGTGGATTTCGAGTTGTCGAGCAAAATTTGATTTTGGCCAGGTTTCATGGGGTTGGGTCATCTGATCACCGGTTAATCTTGACCGTATCTAGTCTTGGCCGAGTCGAAAAATCCCAGACGCTATAATTCTCTATAACTCGCCAAAATGAAGTCGGTTTGGCACGAATTGGACAAGGATAAAGGACCTTACAATAATAAAACCCGGTGACCGGGCCGTAATTCACCAACAACGGTGACGCAACCTCCGATAAAAACACATAACAACCTAAGCCGATGACTTGCGCTTACTAGGGCCACCAATTATACTTTGTTTTCTCATAAGACGTCAAAAATGTCCAAAGAGCAACATATACTCATTTAATATGGGCATGCATCGTGTATAGTGACTTCGACGGTGTTTGGTTGTATTCGAACCCCAATGCATGGGTGCTTTTCTAAGGAGTTCATTTTGTTGCATTTTCTTATGCTTGTTTCGGTTTCGTAAATGAAAGAATTTCTCCGTACAAGATACAAACTGCACTATTGGATCTGTAATTTACAACTACTATCGACATACCCTCAAATGCATCAATAATAAGGGATTTAGAATGCACCTTAGCCAACTAACATATAGATCGGGGTCGTTAATGGGTCATGGCGTTCTTCGTTTGATCCTTTGGCTTGCATGTATCGTTTTGTAGGATGAGGTCTTGCTTCCTCGGCCCTTTATCAAGGCAACGTGGCTCGTTTTAAGCTCATCGTTCAAGGAATCAATGCAACACGGCCAGTTTTTCAGGTCGCCATTCGATAAACAAAGACAACGTTTTCAAAATATCAAAAGGCCACATGGCTTGCTTTTAGGTCCTCGTATGGCTTGCTTTCGGGTCGTCTTTCGAGAAAACGAGGCAACATGTTCTAGAAATCAAAGAATCGTTCGAGAAATAAAAAGGCTACGGGGGTAGTTTTCAGGTCGTAGTTTGATAATTCAAGGCAACATGTTCGAGTAATCAAGGCAACAAGGCTTGTTTTCAGGCCGTCGTTCAATAAAAAATCCAAGCGTTCAGGTCGTCGTTCGAGAAACACGGACAACATGTTGTAGAAATCAAAGGCGTTCCATAAATCAAGGCAACGGTGCTGGTTTTCAGTTAGTCGGTCGAAAAACCAAGGAAACATGTTTGAGGTTTCAAGGCAACAAGGCTAGTTTTCTTGTCTTCGTTCCGTAAATCAAGGAATCGGGGATAGTTTTAAGGTTGTTGTTTAAGAAAATCAAGACAACATGTTTTAAAAGTCATGGCAACGAGGGAAGATTTTAGGACACCGTTCGTCAGATCAAGGCAACACGCCAGCTTTCAGCCGTCGTCCGAAAAAGGCCGCCAACATTTTACTTAAACCGAAGCATCGTTCGTGAAATCAAGGCAACGGGGCAAATTTTAAGTCCTTCATTCGAAAAACCAAGCCATCGGGTTCGAGATATCAAGGCAACATGGCTTGCTTTTCAGGTCTTCGTTCGAAAAATCAAGGCAATGGGCATTGCTCTCCGCTCGTCATTCGAGATACCAAGACATCATGTTCTAGAAACCAAGGCCACAAGGCTAGTTTTCAGGTCATCATTCTAAAAATCAAGGCAACAACAATAAAGGCAACAGGCCTAGTTTCAAGGTCATCGTTCAATATATCTAAGCAACAAGTTCGAATAATCAAGGCAACAAGGCTAGTTTTCACGTCGTCGTTCGAGCAAACAAGGCAACATGTTGGGGTGGGCTTCGTTCACGGTTCATTGGGCTTGCCTTGTCGGTGCTCGATGGTGGCTTCGTCGCCATGGTCCCCCTATATATACATCAAGGCAATGGGGATAGCAATCAGGCTTCCGTTTGAGATATCAAGACAACATGTCCTAGAATTCAAGGCCGCAAGGCTAGTTTTCAGGTCATCGTTCTAAAAATCAAGCCAACATGTTCAAGAAATCAAGGCAACAGACACTGGTTTCCCCGAGGATGCATATTTTTTAGTATGCGCACGACGTCGGGGGAAGTCAAGGCACCGTGGCTAGTTTTCCGGTCATCGTTCAAGAAATCAAGGCAGCGAGGCTAGTTTTGAGGTCATCATGGCATGTTTTCAAGGCAACGTGTTCGAGTATTCAGGGCAACGATGCAAGTTTCCAGGTCGTCGTTAGAGATAACAAGGCAACGTGTTCCAGCAATCAAGGTAACGAGGCTAGTTTCCAGGTCGTCGTTCAAGAAAAAAGGGAACGGGGCTAGTTTTCAGGACATCGTTCGACATATCAAGGCAACGTGTTGGACAAATCAAGGCAACATGGAACTAGTTAACAAGGCAACGTGTTGGGGGAGGCATCTTTCAAGGCCATCGTTCGACAAATCTAGGCAGCAGGGCTTGTCACCAGGTCATCGTTCGAAAAATTAATGCAACAAGTTCGAGTAATCAATATATACCTCAAGGCAATGTGGATAGCTCCCCAGTTCTCCAAGAGGCTAGTCTTCAGGTCATCGTTTAAAAAATCAAGGCAACAAGCTCAAGGCAATAGGGCTAGTTTCAAGGTCGTCGTTCAAAAAATCTAGGGAACAATGCTAGTCATCAGGTCATCGTTCGACAAAATTAAGGCACACGAATAATGTATGTTTCAATAAAAAAAATTTGCTTTTGGTCCGTAATTACCCGGGGACCGCAGCTTCGACACTTGTACACACACACTACCGAACTTTAACTTTCGAATTGGCAAAAACCCATTCAATGAAAGTTGCTCGAAATCATCGATTTACCTGGTAAATTTTCTTTCGTGATCGAGAAAATGTGCACGGATTTCGAGGTACCGATCAAGATGTGATTTTGGGTAACTTTCATCGGGTTGGGTCGTCATTGGTCACCGGGTGGTCTTGTACTTCCGAATTAGCAAAAACCCATTGAATGAAAGCTGCTCGGCAACCTTGATTTACACGGCAAAATTTCTTTCATGATCGAGAAAATGTGCACGGATTTCGAGTTACCGAGCAAAATGCGATTTTGGCTAACTTTCACCGCGTTGTGTCATCTTTGGTCACCGGGCGATCCTGTACTTCCGAATTACCGAAAACCCATTGAACGAAAGTTGCTTGAAATCATTGATTTACCTGGTAAGTTTTCCTTCGTGATCCATAAAATGTGCATGGATTTCGAGTTACCGAGCAAGATGTGATTTTGGCTAACTTTCATCGGGTTGGGTCATCTTTGGTCACCGGGTGGTCTTGTACTTCCGATTTAGCAAAAACCCATTGAATGAAAGTTATTCGAAATCATTGATTTGCCTAGAAAAATTTCTTTTCGTGGTCGAGGAAATGTGCGTGGATTTCGAGTTGTCGAGCAAAATTTGATTTTGGCCAGGTTTCATGGGGTTGGGTCATCTGATCACCGGTTAATCTTGACCGTATCTAGTCTTGGCCGAGTCGAAAAATCCCAGACGCTATAATTCTCTATAACTCGCCAAAATGAAGTCGGTTTGGCACGAATTGGACAAGGATAAAGGACCTTACAATAATAAAACCCGGTGACCGGGCCGTAATTCACCAACAACGGCGACGCAACCTCCGATAAAAACACATAACAACCTAAGCCGATGACTTGCGCTTACTAGGGCCACCAATTATACTTTGTTTTCTCATAAGACGTCAAAAATGTCCAAAGAGCAACATATACTCATTTAATATGGGCATGCATCGTGTATAGTGACTTCGACGGTGTTTGGTTGTATTCGAACCCCAATGCATGGGTGCTTTTCTAAGGAGTTCATTTTGTTGCATTTTCTTATGCTTGTTTCGGTTTCGTAAATGAAAGAATTTCTCCGTACAAGATACAAACTGCACTATTGGATCTGTAATTTACAACTACTATCGACATACCCTCAAATGCATCAATAATAAGGGATTTAGAATGCACCTTAGCCAACTAACATATAGATCGGGGTCGTTAATGGGTCATGGCGTTCTTCGTTTGATCCTTTGGCTTGCATGTATCGTTTTGTAGGATGAGGTCTTGCTTCCTCGGCCCTTTATCAAGGCAACGTGGCTCGTTTTAAGCTCATCGTTCAAGGAATCAATGCAACACGGCCAGTTTTTCAGGTCGCCATTCGATAAACAAAGACAACGTTTTCAAAATATCAAAAGGCCACATGGCTTGCTTTTAGGTCCTCGTATGGCTTGCTTTCGGGTCGTCTTTCGAGAAAACGAGGCAACATGTTCTAGAAATCAAAGAATCGTTCGAGAAATAAAAAGGCTACGGGGGTAGTTTTCAGGTCGTAGTTTGATAATTCAAGGCAACATGTTCGAGTAATCAAGGCAACAAGGCTTGTTTTCAGGCCGTCGTTCAATAAAAAATCCAAGCGTTCAGGTCGTCGTTCGAGAAACACGGACAACATGTTGTAGAAATCAAAGGCGTTCCATAAATCAAGGCAACGGTGCTGGTTTTCAGTTAGTCGGTCGAAAAACCAAGGAAACATGTTTGAGGTTTCAAGGCAACAAGGCTAGTTTTCTTGTCTTCGTTCCGTAAATCAAGGAATCGGGGATAGTTTTAAGGTTGTTGTTTAAGAAAATCAAGACAACATGTTTTAAAAGTCATGGCAACGAGGGAAGATTTTAGGACACCGTTCGTCAGATCAAGGCAACACGCCAGCTTTCAGCCGTCGTCCGAAAAAGGCCGCCAACATTTTACTTAAACCGAAGCATCGTTCGTGAAATCAAGGCAACGGGGCAAATTTTAAGTCCTTCATTCGAAAAACCAAGCCATCGGGTTCGAGATATCAAGGCAACATGGCTTGCTTTTCAGGTCTTCGTTCGAAAAATCAAGGCAATGGGCATTGCTCTCCGCTCGTCATTCGAGATACCAAGACATCATGTTCTAGAAACCAAGGCCACAAGGCTAGTTTTCAGGTCATCATTCTAAAAATCAAGGCAACAACAATAAAGGCAACAGGCCTAGTTTCAAGGTCATCGTTCAATATATCTAAGCAACAAGTTCGAATAATCAAGGCAACAAGGCTAGTTTTCACGTCGTCGTTCGAGCAAACAAGGCAACATGTTGGGGTGGGCTTCGTTCACGGTTCATTGGGCTTGCCTTGTCGGTGCTCGATGGTGGCTTCGTCGCCATGGTCCCCCTATATATACATCAAGGCAATGGGGATAGCAATCAGGCTTCCGTTTGAGATATCAAGACAACATGTCCTAGAATTCAAGGCCGCAAGGCTAGTTTTCAGGTCATCGTTCTAAAAATCAAGCCAACATGTTCAAGAAATCAAGGCAACAGACACTGGTTTCCCCGAGGATGCATATTTTTTAGTATGCGCACGACGTCGGGGGAAATCAAGGCACCGTGGCTAGTTTTCCGGTCATCGTTCAAGAAATCAAGGCAGCGAGGCTAGTTTTGAGGTCATCATGGCATGTTTTCAAGGCAACGTGTTCGAGTATTCAGGGCAACGATGCAAGTTTCCAGGTCGTCGTTAGAGATAACAAGGCAACGTGTTCCAGCAATCAAGGTAACGAGGCTAGTTTCCAGGTCGTCGTTCAAGAAATAAAGGGAACGGGGCTAGTTTTCAGGACATCGTTCGACATATCAAGGCAACGTGTTGGACAAATCAAGGCAACATGGAACTAGTTAACAAGGCAACGTGTTGGGGGAGGCATCTTTCAAGGCCATCGTTCGACAAATCTAGGCAGCAGGGCTTGTCACCAGGTCATCGTTCGAAAAATTAATGCAACAAGTTCGAGTAATCAATATATACCTCAAGGCAATGTGGATAGCTCCCCAGTTCTCCAAGAGGCTAGTCTTCAGGTCATCGTTTAAAAAATCAAGGCAACAAGCTCAAGGCAATAGGGCTAGTTTCAAGGTCGTCGTTCAAAAAATCTAGGGAACAATGCTAGTCATCAGGTCATCGTTCGACAAAATTAAGGCACACGAATAATGTATGTTTCAATAAAAAAAATTTGCTTTTGGTCCGTAATTACCCGGGGACCGCAGCTTCGACACTTGTACACACACACTACCGAACTTTAACTTTCGAATTGGCAAAAACCCATTCAATGAAAGTTGCTCGAAATCATCGATTTACCTGGTAAATTTTCTTTCGTGATCGAGAAAATGTGCACGGATTTCGAGGTACCGATCAAGATGTGATTTTGGGTAACTTTCATCGGGTTGGGTCGTCATTGGTCACCGGGTGGTCTTGTACTTCCGAATTAGCAAAAACCCATTGAATGAAAGCTGCTCGGCAACCTTGATTTACACGGCAAAATTTCTTTCATGATCGAGAAAATGTGCACGGATTTCGAGTTACCGAGCAAAATGCGATTTTGGCTAACTTTCACCGCGTTGTGTCATCTTTGGTCACCGGGCGATCCTGTACTTCCGAATTACCGAAAACCCATTGAACGAAAGTTGCTTGAAATCATTGATTTACCTGGTAAGTTTTCCTTCGTGATCCATAAAATGTGCATGGATTTCGAGTTACCGAGCAAGATGTGATTTTGGCTAACTTTCATCGGGTTGGGTCATCTTTGGTCACCGGGTGGTCTTGTACTTCCGATTTAGCAAAAACCCATTGAATGAAAGTTGTTCGAAATCATTGATTTGCCTAGAAAAATTTCTTTTCGTGGTCGAGGAAATGTGCGTGGATTTCGAGTTGTCGAGCAAAATTTGATTTTGGCCAGGTTTCATGGGGTTGGGTCATCTGATCACTGGTTAATCTTGACCGTATCTAGTCTTGGCCGAGTCGAAAAATCCCAGACGCTATAATTCTCTATAACTCGCCAAAATGAAGTCGGTTTGGCACGAATTGGACAAGGATAAAGGACCTTACAATAATAAAACCCGGTGACCGGGCCGTAATTCACCAACAACGGTGACGCAACCTCCGATAAAAACACATAACAACCTAAGCCGATGACTTGCGCTTACTAGGGCCACCAATTATACTTTGTTTTCTCATAAGACGTCAAAAATGTCCAAAGAGCAACATATACTCATTTAATATGGGCATGCATCGTGTATAGTGACTTCGACGGTGTTTGGTTGTATTCGAACCCCAATGCATGGGTGCTTTTCTAAGGAGTTCATTTTGTTGCATTTTCTTATGCTTGTTTCGGTTTCGTAAATGAAAGAATTTCTCCGTACAAGATACAAACTGCACTATTGGATCTGTAATTTACAACTACTATCGACATACCCTCAAATGCATCAATAATAAGGGATTTAGAATGCACCTTAGCCAACTAACATATAGATCGGGGTCGTTAATGGGTCATGGCGTTCTTCGTTTGATCCTTTGGCTTGCATGTATCGTTTTGTAGGATGAGGTCTTGCTTCCTCGGCCCTTTAACAAGGCAACGTGGCTCGTTTTAAGCTCATCGTTCAAGGAATCAATGCAACACGGCCAGTTTTTCAGGTCGCCATTCGATAAACAAAGACAACGTTTTCAAAATATCAAAAGGCCACATGGCTTGCTTTTAGGTCCTCGTATGGCTTGCTTTCGGGTCGTCTTTCGAGAAAACGAGGCAACATGTTCTAGAAATCAAAGAATCGTTCGAGAAATAAAAAGGCTACGGGGGTAGTTTTCAGGTCGTAGTTTGATAATTCAAGGCAACATGTTCGAGTAATCAAGGCAACAAGGCTTGTTTTCAGGCCGTCGTTCAATAAAAAATCCAAGCGTTCAGGTCGTCGTTCGAGAAACACGGACAACATGTTGTAGAAATCAAAGGCGTTCCATAAATCAAGGCAACGGTGCTGGTTTTCAGTTAGTCGGTCGAAAAACCAAGGAAACATGTTTGAGGTTTCAAGGCAACAAGGCTAGTTTTCTTGTCTTCGTTCCGTAAATCAAGGAATCGGGGATAGTTTTAAGGTTGTTGTTTAAGAAAATCAAGACAACATGTTTTAAAAGTCATGGCAACGAGGGAAGATTTTAGGACACCGTTCGTCAGATCAAGGCAACACGCCAGCTTTCAGCCGTCGTCCGAAAAAGGCCGCCAACATTTTACTTAAACCGAAGCATCGTTCGTGAAATCAAGGCAACGGGGCAAATTTTAAGTCCTTCATTCGAAAAACCAAGCCATCGGGTTCGAGATATCAAGGCAACATGGCTTGCTTTTCAGGTCTTCGTTCGAAAAATCAAGGCAATGGGCATTGCTCTCCGCTCGTCATTCGAGATACCAAGACATCATGTTCTAGAAACCAAGGCCACAAGGCTAGTTTTCAGGTCATCATTCTAAAAATCAAGGCAACAACAATAAAGGCAACAGGCCTAGTTTCAAGGTCATCGTTCAATATATCTAAGCAACAAGTTCGAATAATCAAGGCAACAAGGCTAGTTTTCACGTCGTCGTTCGAGCAAACAAGGCAACATGTTGGGGTGGGCTTCGTTCACGGTTCATTGGGCTTGCCTTGTCGGTGCTCGATGGTGGCTTCGTCGCCATGGTCCCCCTATATATACATCAAGGCAATGGGGATAGCAATCAGGCTTCCGTTTGAGATATCAAGACAACATGTCCTAGAATTCAAGGCCGCAAGGCTAGTTTTCAGGTCATCGTTCTAAAAATCAAGCCAACATGTTCAAGAAATCAAGGCAACAGACACTGGTTTCCCCGAGGATGCACATTTTTTAGTATGCGCACGACGTCGGGGGAAATCAAGGCACCGTGGCTAGTTTTCCGGTCATCGTTCAAGAAATCAAGGCAGCGAGGCTAGTTTTGAGGTCATCATGGCATGTTTTCAAGGCAACGTGTTCGAGTATTCAGGGCAACGATGCAAGTTTCCAGGTCGTCGTTAGAGATAACAAGGCAACGTGTTCCAGCAATCAAGGTAACGAGGCTAGTTTCCAGGTCGTCGTTCAAGAAATAAAGGGAACGGGGCTAGTTTTCAGGACATCGTTCGACATATCAAGGCAACGTGTTGGACAAATCAAGGCAACATGGAACTAGTTAACAAGGCAACGTGTTGGGGGAGGCATCTTTCAAGGCCATCGTTCGACAAATCTAGGCAGCAGGGCTTGTCACCAGGTCATCGTTCGAAAAATTAATGCAACAAGTTCGAGTAATCAATATATACCTCAAGGCAATGTGGATAGCTCCCCAGTTCTCCAAGAGGCTAGTCTTCAGGTCATCGTTTAAAAAATCAAGGCAACAAGCTCAAGGCAATAGGGCTAGTTTCAAGGTCGTCGTTCAAAAAATCTAGGGAACAATGCTAGTCATCAGGTCATCGTTCGACAAAATTAAGGCACACGAATAATGTATGTTTCAATAAAAAAAATTTGCTTTTGGTCCGTAATTACCCGGGGACCGCAGCTTCGACACTTGTACACACACACTACCGAACTTTAACTTTCGAATTGGCAAAAACCCATTCAATGAAAGTTGCTCGAAATCATCGATTTACCTGGTAAATTTTCTTTCGTGATCGAGATAATGTGCACGGATTTCGAGGTACCGATCAAGATGTGATTTTGGGTAACTTTCATCGGGTTGGGTCGTCATTGGTCATCGGGTGGTCTTGTACTTCCGAATTAGCAAAAACCCATTGAATGAAAGCTGCTCGGAAACCTTGATTTACATGGCAAAATTTCTTTCATGATCGAGAAAATGTGCACGGATTTCGAGTTACCGAGCAAAATGCGATTTTGGCTAACTTTCACCGCGTTGTGTCATCTTTGGTCACCGGGCGATCCTGTACTTCCGAATTACCGAAAACCCATTGAACGAAAGTTGCTTGAAATCATTGATTTACCTGGTAAGTTTTCCTTCGTGATCTATAAAATGTGCACGGATTTCGAGTTACCGAGCAAGATGTGATTTTGGCTAACTTTCATCGGGTTGGGTCATCTTTGGTCACCGGGTGGTCTTGTACTTCCGATTTAGCAAAAACCCATTGAATGAAAGTTGTTCGAAATCATTGATTTGCCTAGAAAAATTTCTTTTCGTGGTCGAGGAAATGTGCGTGGATTTCGAGTTGTCGAGCAAAATTTGATTTTGGCCAGGTTTCATGGGGTTGGGTCATCTGATCACCGGTTAATCTTGACCGTATCTAGTCTTGGCCGAGTCGAAAAATCCCGGACGCTATAATTCTCTATAACTCGCCAAAATGAAGTCGGTTTGGCACGAATTGGACAAGGATAAAGGACCTTACAATAATAAAACCCGGTGACCGGGCCGTAATTCACCAACAACGGTGACGCAACCTCCGATAAAAACACATAACAACCTAAGCCGATGACTTGCGCTTACTAGGGCCACCAATTATACTTTGTTTTCTCATAAGACGTCAAAAATGTCCAAAGAGCAACATATACTCATTTAATATGGGCATGCATCGTGTATAGTGACTTCGACGGTGTTTGGTTGTATTCGAACCCCAATGCATGGGTGCTTTTCTAAGGAGTTCATTTTGTTGCATTTTCTTATGCTTGTTTCGGTTTCGTAAATGAAAGAATTTCTCCGTACAAGATACAAACTGCACTATTGGATCTGTAATTTACAACTACTATCGACATACCCTCAAATGCATCAATAATAAGGGATTTAGAATGCACCTTAGCCAACTAACATATAGATCGGGGTCGTTAATGGGTCATGGCGTTCTTCGTTTGATCCTTTGGCTTGCATGTATCGTTTTGTAGGATGAGGTCTTGCTTCCTCGGCCCTTTAACAAGGCAACGTGGCTCGTTTTAAGCTCATCGTTCAAGGAATCAATGCAACACGGCCAGTTTTTCAGGTCGCCATTCGATAAACAAAGACAACGTTTTCAAAATATCAAAAGGCCACATGGCTTGCTTTTAGGTCCTCGTATGGCTTGCTTTCGGGTCGTCTTTCGAGAAAACGAGGCAACATGTTCTAGAAATCAAAGAATCGTTCGAGAAATAAAAAGGCTACGGGGGTAGTTTTCAGGTCGTAGTTTGATAATTCAAGGCAACATGTTCGAGTAATCAAGGCAACAAGGCTTGTTTTCAGGCCGTCGTTCAATAAAAAATCCAAGCGTTCAGGTCGTCGTTCGAGAAACACGGACAACATGTTGTAGAAATCAAAGGCGTTCCATAAATCAAGGCAACGGTGCTGGTTTTCAGTTAGTCGGTCGAAAAACCAAGGAAACATGTTTGAGGTTTCAAGGCAACAAGGCTAGTTTTCTTGTCTTCGTTCCGTAAATCAAGGAATCGGGGATAGTTTTAAGGTTGTTGTTTAAGAAAATCAAGACAACATGTTTTAAAAGTCATGGCAACGAGGGAAGATTTTAGGACACCGTTCGTCAGATCAAGGCAACACGCCAGCTTTCAGCCGTCGTCCGAAAAAGGCCGCCAACATTTTACTTAAACCGAAGCATCGTTCGTGAAATCAAGGCAACGGGGCAAATTTTAAGTCCTTCATTCGAAAAACCAAGCCATCGGGTTCGAGATATCAAGGCAACATGGCTTGCTTTTCAGGTCTTCGTTCGAAAAATCAAGGCAATGGGCATTGCTCTCCGCTCGTCATTCGAGATACCAAGACATCATGTTCTAGAAACCAAGGCCACAAGGCTAGTTTTCAGGTCATCATTCTAAAAATCAAGGCAACAACAATAAAGGCAACAGGCCTAGTTTCAAGGTCATCGTTCAATATATCTAAGCAACAAGTTCGAATAATCAAGGCAACAAGGCTAGTTTTCACGTCGTCGTTCGAGCAAACAAGGCAACATGTTGGGGTGGGCTTCGTTCACGGTTCATTGGGCTTGCCTTGTCGGTGCTCGATGGTGGCTTCGTCGCCATGGTCCCCCTATATATACATCAAGGCAATGGGGATAGCAATCAGGCTTCCGTTTGAGATATCAAGACAACATGTCCTAGAATTCAAGGCCGCAAGGCTAGTTTTCAGGTCATCGTTCTAAAAATCAAGCCAACATGTTCAAGAAATCAAGGCAACAGACACTGGTTTCCCCGAGGATGCATATTTTTTAGTATGCGCACGACGTCGGGGGAAATCAAGGCACCGTGGCTAGTTTTCCGGTCATCGTTCAAGAAATCAAGGCAGCGAGGCTAGTTTTGAGGTCATCATGGCATGTTTTCAAGGCAACGTGTTCGAGTATTCAGGGCAACGATGCAAGTTTCCAGGTCGTCGTTAGAGATAACAAGGCAACGTGTTCCAGCAATCAAGGTAACGAGGCTAGTTTCCAGGTCGTCGTTCAAGAAATAAAGGGAACGGGGCTAGTTTTCAGGACATCGTTCGACATATCAAGGCAACGTGTTGGACAAATCAAGGCAACATGGAACTAGTTAACAAGGCAACGTGTTGGGGGAGGCATCTTTCAAGGCCATCGTTCGACAAATCTAGGCAGCAGGGCTTGTCACCAGGTCATCGTTCGAAAAATTAATGCAACAAGTTCGAGTAATCAATATATACCTCAAGGCAATGTGGATAGCTCCCCAGTTCTCCAAGAGGCTAGTCTTCAGGTCATCGTTTAAAAAATCAAGGCAACAAGCTCAAGGCAATAGGGCTAGTTTCAAGGTCGTCGTTCAAAAAATCTAGGGAACAATGCTAGTCATCAGGTCATCGTTCGACAAAATTAAGGCACACGAATAATGTATGTTTCAATAAAAAAAATTTGCTTTTGGTCCGTAATTACCCGGGGACCGCAGCTTCGACACTTGTACACACACACTACCGAACTTTAACTTTCGAATTGGCAAAAACCCATTCAATGAAAGTTGCTCGAAATCATCGATTTACCTGGTAAATTTTCTTTCGTGATCGAGAAAATGTGCACGGATTTCGAGGTACCGATCAAGATGTGATTTTGGGTAACTTTCATCGGGTTGGGTCGTCATTGGTCACCGGGTGGTCTTGTACTTCCGAATTAGCAAAAACCCATTGAATGAAAGCTGCTCGGAAACCTTGATTTACACGGCAAAATTTCTTTCATGATCGAGAAAATGTGCACGGATTTCGAGTTACCGAGCAAAATGCGATTTTGGCTAACTTTCACCGCGTTGTGTCATCTTTGGTCACCGGGCGATCCTGTACTTCCGAATTACCGAAAACCCATTGAACGAAAGTTGCTTGAAATCATTGATTTACCTGGTAAGTTTTCCTTCGTGATCCATAAAATGTGCACGGATTTCGAGTTACCGAGCAAGATGTGATTTTGGCTAACTTTCATCGGGTTGGGTCATCTTTGCTCACCGGGTGGTCTTGTACTTCCGATTTAGCAAAAACCCATTGAATGAAAGTTGTTCGAAATCATTGATTTGCCTAGAAAAATTTCTTTTCGTGGTCGAGGAAATGTGCGTGGATTTCGAGTTGTCGAGCAAAATTTGATTTTGGCCAGGTTTCATGGGGTTGGGTCATCTGATCACCGGTTAATCTTGACCGTATCTAGTCTTGGCCGAGTCGAAAAATCCCAGACGCTATAATTCTCTATAACTCGCCAAAATGAAGTCGGTTTGGCACGAATTGGACAAGGATAAAGGACCTTACAATAATAAAACCCGGTGACCGGGCCGTAATTCACCAACAACGGTGACGCAACCTCCGATAAAAACACATAACAACCTAAGCCGATGACTTGCGCTTACTAGGGCCACCAATTATACTTTGTTTTCTCATAAGACGTCAAAAATGTCCAAAGAGCAACATATACTCATTTAATATGGGCATGCATCGTGTATAGTGACTTCGACGGTGTTTGGTTGTATTCGAACCCCAATGCATGGGTGCTTTTCTAAGGAGTTCATTTTGTTGCATTTTCTTATGCTTGTTTCGGTTTCGTAAATGAAAGAATTTCTCCGTACAAGATACAAACTGCACTATTGGATCTGTAATTTACAACTACTATCGACATACCCTCAAATGCATCAATAATAAGGGATTTAGAATGCACCTTAGCCAACTAACATATAGATCGGGGTCGTTAATGGGTCATGGCGTTCTTCGTTTGATCCTTTGGCTTGCATGTATCGTTTTGTAGGATGAGGTCTTGCTTCCTCGGCCCTTTAACAAGGCAACGTGGCTCGTTTTAAGCTCATCGTTCAAGGAATCAATGCAACACGGCCAGTTTTTCAGGTCGCCATTCGATAAACAAAGACAACGTTTTCAAAATATCAAAAGGCCACATGGCTTGCTTTTAGGTCCTCGTATGGCTTGCTTTCGGGTCGTCTTTCGAGAAAACGAGGCAACATGTTCTAGAAATCAAAGAATCGTTCGAGAAATAAAAAGGCTACGGGGGTAGTTTTCAGGTCGTAGTTTGATAATTCAAGGCAACATGTTCGAGTAATCAAGGCAACAAGGCTTGTTTTCAGGCCGTCGTTCAATAAAAAATCCAAGCGTTCAGGTCGTCGTTCGAGAAACACGGACAACATGTTGTAGAAATCAAAGGCGTTCCATAAATCAAGGCAACGGTGCTGGTTTTCAGTTAGTCGGTCGAAAAACCAAGGAAACATGTTTGAGGTTTCAAGGCAACAAGGCTAGTTTTCTTGTCTTCGTTCCGTAAATCAAGGAATCGGGGATAGTTTTAAGGTTGTTGTTTAAGAAAATCAAGACAACATGTTTTAAAAGTCATGGCAACGAGGGAAGATTTTAGGACACCGTTCGTCAGATCAAGGCAACACGCCAGCTTTCAGCCGTCGTCCGAAAAAGGCCGCCAACATTTTACTTAAACCGAAGCATCGTTCGTGAAATCAAGGCAACGGGGCAAATTTTAAGTCCTTCATTCGAAAAACCAAGCCATCGGGTTCGAGATATCAAGGCAACATGGCTTGCTTTTCAGGTCTTCGTTCGAAAAATCAAGGCAATGGGCATTGCTCTCCGCTCGTCATTCGAGATACCAAGACATCATGTTCTAGAAACCAAGGCCACAAGGCTAGTTTTCAGGTCATCATTCTAAAAATCAAGGCAACAACAATAAAGGCAACAGGCCTAGTTTCAAGGTCATCGTTCAATATATCTAAGCAACAAGTTCGAATAATCAAGGCAACAAGGCTAGTTTTCACGTCGTCGTTCGAGCAAACAAGGCAACATGTTGGGGTGGGCTTCGTTCACGGTTCATTGGGCTTGCCTTGTCGGTGCTCGATGGTGGCTTCGTCGCCATGGTCCCCCTATATATACATCAAGGCAATGGGGATAGCAATCAGGCTTCCGTTTGAGATATCAAGACAACATGTCCTAGAATTCAAGGCCGCAAGGCTAGTTTTCAGGTCATCGTTCTAAAAATCAAGCCAACATGTTCAAGAAATCAAGGCAACAGACACTGGTTTCCCCGAGGATGCATATTTTTTAGTATGCGCACGACGTCGGGGGAAATCAAGGCACCGTGGCTAGTTTTCCGGTCATCGTTCAAGAAATCAAGGCAGCGAGGCTAGTTTTGAGGTCATCATGGCATGTTTTCAAGGCAACGTGTTCGAGTATTCAGGGCAACGATGCAAGTTTCCAGGTCGTCGTTAGAGATAACAAGGCAACGTGTTCCAGCAATCAAGGTAACGAGGCTAGTTTCCAGGTCGTCGTTCAAGAAATAAAGGGAACGGGGCTAGTTTTCAGGACATCGTTCGACATATCAAGGCAACGTGTTGGACAAATCAAGGCAACATGGAACTAGTTAACAAGGCAACGTGTTGGGGGAGGCATCTTTCAAGGCCATCGTTCGACAAATCTAGGCAGCAGGGCTTGTCACCCGGTCATCGTTCGAAAAATTAATGCAACAAGTTCGAGTAATCAATATATACCTCAAGGCAATGTGGATAGCTCCCCAGTTCTCCAAGAGGCTAGTCTTCAGGTCATCGTTTAAAAAATCAAGGCAACAAGCTCAAGGCAATAGGGCTAGTTTCAAGGTCGTCGTTCAAAAAATCTAGGGAACAATGCTAGTCATCAGGTCATCGTTCGACAAAATTAAGGCACACGAATAATGTATGTTTCAATAAAAAAAATTTGCTTTTGGTCCGTAATTACCCGGGGACCGCAGCTTCGACACTTGTACACACACACTACCGAACTTTAACTTTCGAATTGGCAAAAACCCATTCAATGAAAGTTGCTCGAAATCATCGATTTACCTGGTAAATTTTCTTTCGTGATCGAGAAAATGTGCACGGATTTCGAGGTACCGATCAAGATGTGATTTTGGGTAACTTTCATCGGGTTGGGTCGTCATTGGTCACCGGGTGGTCTTGTACTTCCGAATTAGCAAAAACCCATTGAATGAAAGCTGCTCGGCAACCTTGATTTACACGGCAAAATTTCTTTCATGATCGAGAAAATGTGCACGGATTTCGAGTTACCGAGCAAAATGCGATTTTGGCTAACTTTCACCGCGTTGTGTCATCTTTGGTCACCGGGCGATCCTGTACTTCCGAATTACCGAAAACCCATTGAACGAAAGTTGCTTGAAATCATTGATTTACCTGGTAAGTTTTCCTTCGTGATCCATAAAATGTGCATGGATTTCGAGTTACCGAGCAAGATGTGATTTTGGCTAACTTTCATCGGGTTGGGTCATCTTTGGTCACCGGGTGGTCTTGTACTTCCGATTTAGCAAAAACCCATTGAATGAAAGTTGTTCGAAATCATTGATTTGCCTAGAAAAATTTCTTTTCGTGGTCGAGGAAATGTGCGTGGATTTCGAGTTGTCGAGCAAAATTTGATTTTGGCCAGGTTTCATGGGGTTGGGTCATCTGATCACCGGTTAATCTTGACCGTATCTAGTCTTGGCCGAGTCGAAAAATCCCAGACGCTATAATTCTCTATAACTCGCCAAAATGAAGTCGGTTTGGCACGAATTGGACAAGGATAAAGGACCTTACAATAATAAAACCCGGTGACCGGGCCGTAATTCACCAACAACGGTGACGCAACCTCCGATAAAAACACATAACAACCTAAGCCGATGACTTGCGCTTACTAGGGCCACCAATTATACTTTGTTTTCTCATAAGACGTCAAAAATGTCCAAAGAGCAACATATACTCATTTAATATGGGCATGCATCGTGTATAGTGACTTCGACGGTGTTTGGTTGTATTCGAACCCCAATGCATGGGTGCTTTTCTAAGGAGTTCATTTTGTTGCATTTTCTTATGCTTGTTTCGGTTTCGTAAATGAAAGAATTTCTCCGTACAAGATACAAACTGCACTATTGGATCTGTAATTTACAACTACTATCGACATACCCTCAAATGCATCAATAATAAGGGATTTAGAATGCACCTTAGCCAACTAACATATAGATCGGGGTCGTTAATGGGTCATGGCGTTCTTCGTTTGATCCTTTGGCTTGCATGTATCGTTTTGTAGGATGAGGTCTTGCTTCCTCGGCCCTTTAACAAGGCAACGTGGCTCGTTCTCATCGTTCAAGGAATCAATGCAACACGGCCAGTTTTTCAGGTCGCCATTCGATAAACAAAGACAACGTTTTCAAAATATCAAAAGGCCACATGGCTTGCTTTTAGGTCCTCGTATGGCTTGCTTTCGGGTCGTCTTTCGAGAAAACGAGGCAACATGTTCTAGAAATCAAAGAATCGTTCGAGAAATAAAAAGGCTACGGGGGTAGTTTTCAGGTCGTAGTTTGATAATTCAAGGCAACATGTTCGAGTAATCAAGGCAACAAGGCTTGTTTTCAGGCCGTCGTTCAATAAAAAATCCAAGCGTTCAGGTCGTCGTTCGAGAAACACGGACAACATGTTGTAGAAATCAAAGGCGTTCCATAAATCAAGGCAACGGTGCTGGTTTTCAGTTAGTCGGTCGAAAAACCAAGGAAACATGTTTGAGGTTTCAAGGCAACAAGGCTAGTTTTCTTGTCTTCGTTCCGTAAATCAAGGAATCGGGGATAGTTTTAAGGTTGTTGTTTAAGAAAATCAAGACAACATGTTTTAAAAGTCATGGCAACGAGGGAAGATTTTAGGACACCGTTCGTCAGATCAAGGCAACACGCCAGCTTTCAGCCGTCGTCCGAAAAAGGCCGCCAACATTTTACTTAAACCGAAGCATCGTTCGTGAAATCAAGGCAACGGGGCAAATTTTAAGTCCTTCATTCGAAAAACCAAGCCATCGGGTTCGAGATATCAAGGCAACATGGCTTGCTTTTCAGGTCTTCGTTCGAAAAATCAAGGCAATGGGCATTGCTCTCCGCTCGTCATTCGAGATACCAAGACATCATGTTCTAGAAACCAAGGCCACAAGGCTAGTTTTCAGGTCATCATTCTAAAAATCAAGGCAACAACAATAAAGGCAACAGGCCTAGTTTCAAGGTCATCGTTCAATATATCTAAGCAACAAGTTCGAATAATCAAGGCAACAAGGCTAGTTTTCACGTCGTCGTTCGAGCAAACAAGGCAACATGTTGGGGTGGGCTTCGTTCACGGTTCATTGGGCTTGCCTTGTCGGTGCTCGATGGTGGCTTCGTCGCCATGGTCCCCCTATATATACATCAAGGCAATGGGGATAGCAATCAGGCTTCCGTTTGAGATATCAAGACAACATGTCCTAGAATTCAAGGCCGCAAGGCTAGTTTTCAGGTCATCGTTCTAAAAATCAAGCCAACATGTTCAAGAAATCAAGGCAACAGACACTGGTTTCCCCGAGGATGCATATTTTTTAGTATGCGCACGACGTCGGGGGAAATCAAGGCACCGTGGCTAGTTTTCCGGTCATCGTTCAAGAAATCAAGGCAGCGAGGCTAGTTTTGAGGTCATCATGGCATGTTTTCAAGGCAACGTGTTCGAGTATTCAGGGCAACGATGCAAGTTTCCAGGTCGTCGTTAGAGATAACAAGGCAACGTGTTCCAGCAATCAAGGTAACGAGGCTAGTTTCCAGGTCGTCGTTCAAGAAATAAAGGGAACGGGGCTAGTTTTCAGGACATCGTTCGACATATCAAGGCAACGTGTTGGACAAATCAAGGCAACATGGAACTAGTTAACAAGGCAACGTGTTGGGGGAGGCATCTTTCAAGGCCATCGTTCGACAAATCTAGGCAGCAGGGCTTGTCACCCGGTCATCGTTCGAAAAATTAATGCAACAAGTTCGAGTAATCAATATATACCTCAAGGCAATGTGGATAGCTCCCCAGTTCTCCAAGAGGCTAGTCTTCAGGTCATCGTTTAAAAAATCAAGGCAACAAGCTCAAGGCAATAGGGCTAGTTTCAAGGTCGTCGTTCAAAAAATCTAGGGAACAATGCTAGTCATCAGGTCATCGTTCGACAAAATTAAGGCACACGAATAATGTATGTTTCAATAAAAAAAATTTGCTTTTGGTCCGTAATTACCCGGGGACCGCAGCTTCGACACTTGTACACACACACTACCGAACTTTAACTTTCGAATTGGCAAAAACCCATTCAATGAAAGTTGCTCGAAATCATCGATTTACCTGGTAAATTTTCTTTCGTGATCGAGAAAATGTGCACGGATTTCGAGGTACCGATCAAGATGTGATTTTGGGTAACTTTCATCGGGTTGGGTCGTCATTGGTCACCGGGTGGTCTTGTACTTCCGAATTAGCAAAAACCCATTGAATGAAAGCTGCTCGGCAACCTTGATTTACACGGCAAAATTTCTTTCATGATCGAGAAAATGTGCACGGATTTCGAGTTACCGAGCAAAATGCGATTTTGGCTAACTTTCACCGCGTTGTGTCATCTTTGGTCACCGGGCGATCCTGTACTTCCGAATTACCGAAAACCCATTGAACGAAAGTTGCTTGAAATCATTGATTTACCTGGTAAGTTTTCCTTCGTGATCCATAAAATGTGCATGGATTTCGAGTTACCGAGCAAGATGTGATTTTGGCTAACTTTCATCGGGTTGGGTCATCTTTGGTCACCGGGTGGTCTTGTACTTCCGATTTAGCAAAAACCCATTGAATGAAAGTTGTTCGAAATCATTGATTTGCCTAGAAAAATTTCTTTTCGTGGTCGAGGAAATGTGCGTGGATTTCGAGTTGTCGAGCAAAATTTGATTTTGGCCAGGTTTCATGGGGTTGGGTCATCTGATCACTGGTTAATCTTGACCGTATCTAGTCTTGGCCGAGTCGAAAAATCCCGGACGCTATAATTCTCTATAACTCGCCAAAATGAAGTCGGTTTGGCACGAATTGGACAAGGATAAAGGACCTTACAATAATAAAACCCGGTGACCGGGCCGTAATTCACCAACAACGGTGACGCAACCTCCGATAAAAACACATAACAACCTAAGCCGATGACTTGCGCTTACTAGGGCCACCAATTATACTTTGTTTTCTCATAAGACGTCAAAAATGTCCAAAGAGCAACATATACTCATTTAATATGGGCATGCATCGTGTATAGTGACTTCGACGGTGTTTGGTTGTATTCGAACCCCAATGCATGGGTGCTTTTCTAAGGAGTTCATTTTGTTGCATTTTCTTATGCTTGTTTCGGTTTCGTAAATGAAAGAATTTCTCCGTACAAGATACAAACTGCACTATTGGATCTGTAATTTACAACTACTATCGACATACCCTCAAATGCATCAATAATAAGGGATTTAGAATGCACCTTAGCCAACTAACATATAGATCGGGGTCGTTAATGGGTCATGGCGTTCTTCGTTTGATCCTTTGGCTTGCATGTATCGTTTTGTAGGATGAGGTCTTGCTTCCTCGGCCCTTTAACAAGGCAACGTGGCTCGTTCTCATCGTTCAAGGAATCAATGCAACACGGCCAGTTTTTCAGGTCGCCATTCGATAAACAAAGACAACGTTTTCAAAATATCAAAAGGCCACATGGCTTGCTTTTAGGTCCTCGTATGGCTTGCTTTCGGGTCGTCTTTCGAGAAAACGAGGCAACATGTTCTAGAAATCAAAGAATCGTTCGAGAAATAAAAAGGCTACGGGGGTAGTTTTCAGGTCGTAGTTTGATAATTCAAGGCAACATGTTCGAGTAATCAAGGCAACAAGGCTTGTTTTCAGGCCGTCGTTCAATAAAAAATCCAAGCGTTCAGGTCGTCGTTCGAGAAACACGGACAACATGTTGTAGAAATCAAAGGCGTTCCATAAATCAAGGCAACGGTGCTGGTTTTCAGTTAGTCGGTCGAAAAACCAAGGAAACATGTTTGAGGTTTCAAGGCAACAAGGCTAGTTTTCTTGTCTTCGTTCCGTAAATCAAGGAATCGGGGATAGTTTTAAGGTTGTTGTTTAAGAAAATCAAGACAACATGTTTTAAAAGTCATGGCAACGAGGGAAGATTTTAGGACACCGTTCGTCAGATCAAGGCAACACGCCAGCTTTCAGCCGTCGTCCGAAAAAGGCCGCCAACATTTTACTTAAACCGAAGCATCGTTCGTGAAATCAAGGCAACGGGGCAAATTTTAAGTCCTTCATTCGAAAAACCAAGCCATCGGGTTCGAGATATCAAGGCAACATGGCTTGCTTTTCAGGTCTTCGTTCGAAAAATCAAGGCAATGGGCATTGCTCTCCGCTCGTCATTCGAGATACCAAGACATCATGTTCTAGAAACCAAGGCCACAAGGCTAGTTTTCAGGTCATCATTCTAAAAATCAAGGCAACAACAATAAAGGCAACAGGCCTAGTTTCAAGGTCATCGTTCAATATATCTAAGCAACAAGTTCGAATAATCAAGGCAACAAGGCTAGTTTTCACGTCGTCGTTCGAGCAAACAAGGCAACATGTTGGGGTGGGCTTCGTTCACGGTTCATTGGGCTTGCCTTGTCGGTGCTCGATGGTGGCTTCGTCGCCATGGTCCCCCTATATATACATCAAGGCAATGGGGATAGCAATCAGGCTTCCGTTTGAGATATCAAGACAACATGTCCTAGAATTCAAGGCCGCAAGGCTAGTTTTCAGGTCATCGTTCTAAAAATCAAGCCAACATGTTCAAGAAATCAAGGCAACAGACACTGGTTTCCCCGAGGATGCATATTTTTTAGTATGCGCACGACGTCGGGGGAAATCAAGGCACCGTGGCTAGTTTTCCGGTCATCGTTCAAGAAATCAAGGCAGCGAGGCTAGTTTTGAGGTCATCATGGCATGTTTTCAAGGCAACGTGTTCGAGTATTCAGGGCAACGATGCAAGTTTCCAGGTCGTCGTTAGAGATAACAAGGCAACGTGTTCCAGCAATCAAGGTAACGAGGCTAGTTTCCAGGTCGTCGTTCAAGAAATAAAGGGAACGGGGCTAGTTTTCAGGACATCGTTCGACATATCAAGGCAACGTGTTGGACAAATCAAGGCAACATGGAACTAGTTAACAAGGCAACGTGTTGGGGGAGGCATCTTTCAAGGCCATCGTTCGACAAATCTAGGCAGCAGGGCTTGTCACCAGGTCATCGTTCGAAAAATTAATGCAACAAGTTCGAGTAATCAATATATACCTCAAGGCAATGTGGATAGCTCCCCAGTTCTCCAAGAGGCTAGTCTTCAGGTCATCGTTTAAAAAATCAAGGCAACAAGCTCAAGGCAATAGGGCTAGTTTCAAGGTCGTCGTTCAAAAAATCTAGGGAACAATGCTAGTCATCAGGTCATCGTTCGACAAAATTAAGGCACACGAATAATGTATGTTTCAATAAAAAAAATTTGCTTTTGGTCCGTAATTACCCGGGGACCGCAGCTTCGACACTTGTACACACACACTACCGAACTTTAACTTTCGAATTGGCAAAAACCCATTCAATGAAAGTTGCTCGAAATCATCGATTTACCTGGTAAATTTTCTTTCGTGATCGAGATAATGTGCACGGATTTCGAGGTACCGATCAAGATGTGATTTTGGGTAACTTTCATCGGGTTGGGTCGTCATTGGTCATCGGGTGGTCTTGTACTTCCGAATTAGCAAAAACCCATTGAATGAAAGCTGCTCGGAAACCTTGATTTACATGGCAAAATTTCTTTCATGATCGAGAAAATGTGCACGGATTTCGAGTTACCGAGCAAAATGCGATTTTGGCTAACTTTCACCGCGTTGTGTCATCTTTGGTCACCGGGCGATCCTGTACTTCCGAATTACCGAAAACCCATTGAACGAAAGTTGCTTGAAATCATTGATTTACCTGGTAAGTTTTCCTTCGTGATCTATAAAATGTGCACGGATTTCGAGTTACCGAGCAAGATGTGATTTTGGCTAACTTTCATCGGGTTGGGTCATCTTTGGTCACCGGGTGGTCTTGTACTTCCGATTTAGCAAAAACCCATTGAATGAAAGTTGTTCGAAATCATTGATTTGCCTAGAAAAATTTCTTTTCGTGGTCGAGGAAATGTGCGTGGATTTCGAGTTGTCGAGCAAAATTTGATTTTGGCCAGGTTTCATGGGGTTGGGTCATCTGATCACCGGTTAATCTTGACCGTATCTAGTCTTGGCCGAGTCGAAAAATCCCGGACGCTATAATTCTCTATAACTCGCCAAAATGAAGTCGGTTTGGCACGAATTGGACAAGGATAAAGGACCTTACAATAATAAAACCCGGTGACCGGGCCGTAATTCACCAACAACGGTGACGCAACCTCCGATAAAAACACATAACAACCTAAGCCGATGACTTGCGCTTACTAGGGCCACCAATTATACTTTGTTTTCTCATAAGACGTCAAAAATGTCCAAAGAGCAACATATACTCATTTAATATGGGCATGCATCGTGTATAGTGACTTCGACGGTGTTTGGTTGTATTCGAACCCCAATGCATGGGTGCTTTTCTAAGGAGTTCATTTTGTTGCATTTTCTTATGCTTGTTTCGGTTTCGTAAATGAAAGAATTTCTCCGTACAAGATACAAACTGCACTATTGGATCTGTAATTTACAACTACTATCGACATACCCTCAAATGCATCAATAATAAGGGATTTAGAATGCACCTTAGCCAACTAACATATAGATCGGGGTCGTTAATGGGTCATGGCGTTCTTCGTTTGATCCTTTGGCTTGCATGTATCGTTTTGTAGGATGAGGTCTTGCTTCCTCGGCCCTTTATCAAGGCAACGTGGCTCGTTTTAAGCTCATCGTTCAAGGAATCAATGCAACACGGCCAGTTTTTCAGGTCGCCATTCGATAAACAAAGACAACGTTTTCAAAATATCAAAAGGCCACATGGCTTGCTTTTAGGTCCTCGTATGGCTTGCTTTCGGGTCGTCTTTCGAGAAAACGAGGCAACATGTTCTAGAAATCAAAGAATCGTTCGAGAAATAAAAAGGCTACGGGGGTAGTTTTCAGGTCGTAGTTTGATAATTCAAGGCAACATGTTCGAGTAATCAAGGCAACAAGGCTTGTTTTCAGGCCGTCGTTCAATAAAAAATCCAAGCGTTCAGGTCGTCGTTCGAGAAACACGGACAACATGTTGTAGAAATCAAAGGCGTTCCATAAATCAAGGCAACGGTGCTGGTTTTCAGTTAGTCGGTCGAAAAACCAAGGAAACATGTTTGAGGTTTCAAGGCAACAAGGCTAGTTTTCTTGTCTTCGTTCCGTAAATCAAGGAATCGGGGATAGTTTTAAGGTTGTTGTTTAAGAAAATCAAGACAACATGTTTTAAAAGTCATGGCAACGAGGGAAGATTTTAGGACACCGTTCGTCAGATCAAGGCAACACGCCAGCTTTCAGCCGTCGTCCGAAAAAGGCCGCCAACATTTTACTTAAACCGAAGCATCGTTCGTGAAATCAAGGCAACGGGGCAAATTTTAAGTCCTTCATTCGAAAAACCAAGCCATCGGGTTCGAGATATCAAGGCAACATGGCTTGCTTTTCAGGTCTTCGTTCGAAAAATCAAGGCAATGGGCATTGCTCTCCGCTCGTCATTCGAGATACCAAGACATCATGTTCTAGAAACCAAGGCCACAAGGCTAGTTTTCAGGTCATCATTCTAAAAATCAAGGCAACAACAATAAAGGCAACAGGCCTAGTTTCAAGGTCATCGTTCAATATATCTAAGCAACAAGTTCGAATAATCAAGGCAACAAGGCTAGTTTTCACGTCGTCGTTCGAGCAAACAAGGCAACATGTTGGGGTGGGCTTCGTTCACGGTTCATTGGGCTTGCCTTGTCGGTGCTCGATGGTGGCTTCGTCGCCATGGTCCCCCTATATATACATCAAGGCAATGGGGATAGCAATCAGGCTTCCGTTTGAGATATCAAGACAACATGTCCTAGAATTCAAGGCCGCAAGGCTAGTTTTCAGGTCATCGTTCTAAAAATCAAGCCAACATGTTCAAGAAATCAAGGCAACAGACACTGGTTTCCCCGAGGATGCATATTTTTTAGTATGCGCACGACGTCGGGGGAAATCAAGGCACCGTGGCTAGTTTTCCGGTCATCGTTCAAGAAATCAAGGCAGCGAGGCTAGTTTTGAGGTCATCATGGCATGTTTTCAAGGCAACGTGTTCGAGTATTCAGGGCAACGATGCAAGTTTCCAGGTCGTCGTTAGAGATAACAAGGCAACGTGTTCCAGCAATCAAGGTAACGAGGCTAGTTTCCAGGTCGTCGTTCAAGAAATAAAGGGAACGGGGCTAGTTTTCAGGACATCGTTCGACATATCAAGGCAACGTGTTGGACAAATCAAGGCAACATGGAACTAGTTAACAAGGCAACGTGTTGGGGGAGGCATCTTTCAAGGCCATCGTTCGACAAATCTAGGCAGCAGGGCTTGTCACCAGGTCATCGTTCGAAAAATTAATGCAACAAGTTCGAGTAATCAATATATACCTCAAGGCAATGTGGATAGCTCCCCAGTTCTCCAAGAGGCTAGTCTTCAGGTCATCGTTTAAAAAATCAAGGCAACAAGCTCAAGGCAATAGGGCTAGTTTCAAGGTCGTCGTTCAAAAAATCTAGGGAACAATGCTAGTCATCAGGTCATCGTTCGACAAAATTAAGGCACACGAATAATGTATGTTTCAATAAAAAAATTTGCTTTTGGTCCGTAATTACCCGGGGACCGCAGCTTCGACACTTGTACACACACACTACCGAACTTTAACTTTCGAATTGGCAAAAACCCATTCAATGAAAGTTGCTCGAAATCATCGATTTACCTGGTAAATTTTCTTTCGTGATCGAGAAAATGTGCACGGATTTCGAGGTACCGATCAAGATGTGATTTTGGGTAACTTTCATCGGGTTGGGTCGTCATTGGTCACCGGGTGGTCTTGTACTTCCGAATTAGCAAAAACCCATTGAATGAAAGCTGCTCGGCAACCTTGATTTACACGGCAAAATTTCTTTCATGATCGAGAAAATGTGCACGGATTTCGAGTTACCGAGCAAAATGCGATTTTGGCTAACTTTCACCGCGTTGTGTCATCTTTGGTCACCGGGCGATCCTGTACTTCCGAATTACCGAAAACCCATTGAACGAAAGTTGCTTGAAATCATTGATTTACCTGGTAAGTTTTCCTTCGTGATCCATAAAATGTGCATGGATTTCGAGTTACCGAGCAAGATGTGATTTTGGCTAACTTTCATCGGGTTGGGTCATCTTTGGTCACCGGGTGGTCTTGTACTTCCGATTTAGCAAAAACCCATTGAATGAAAGTTGTTCGAAATCATTGATTTGCCTAGAAAAATTTCTTTTCGTGGTCGAGGAAATGTGCGTGGATTTCGAGTTGTCGAGCAAAATTTGATTTTGGCCAGGTTTCATGGGGTTGGGTCATCTGATCACTGGTTAATCTTGACCGTATCTAGTCTTGGCCGAGTCGAAAAATCCCAGACGCTATAATTCTCTATAACTCGCCAAAATGAAGTCGGTTTGGCACGAATTGGACAAGGATAAAGGACCTTACAATAATAAAACCCGGTGACCGGGCCGTAATTCACCAACAACGGTGACGCAACCTCCGATAAAAACACATAACAACCTAAGCCGATGACTTGCGCTTACTAGGGCCACCAATTATACTTTGTTTTCTCATAAGACGTCAAAAATGTCCAAAGAGCAACATATACTCATTTAATATGGGCATGCATCGTGTATAGTGACTTCGACGGTGTTTGGTTGTATTCGAACCCCAATGCATGGGTGCTTTTCTAAGGAGTTCATTTTGTTGCATTTTCTTATGCTTGTTTCGGTTTCGTAAATGAAAGAATTTCTCCGTACAAGATACAAACTGCACTATTGGATCTGTAATTTACAACTACTATCGACATACCCTCAAATGCATCAATAATAAGGGATTTAGAATGCACCTTAGCCAACTAACATATAGATCGGGGTCGTTAATGGGTCATGGCGTTCTTCGTTTGATCCTTTGGCTTGCATGTATCGTTTTGTAGGATGAGGTCTTGCTTCCTCGGCCCTTTAACAAGGCAACGTGGCTCGTTTTAAGCTCATCGTTCAAGGAATCAATGCAACACGGCCAGTTTTTCAGGTCGCCATTCGATAAACAAAGACAACGTTTTCAAAATATCAAAAGGCCACATGGCTTGCTTTTAGGTCCTCGTATGGCTTGCTTTCGGGTCGTCTTTCGAGAAAACGAGGCAACATGTTCTAGAAATCAAAGAATCGTTCGAGAAATAAAAAGGCTACGGGGGTAGTTTTCAGGTCGTAGTTTGATAATTCAAGGCAACATGTTCGAGTAATCAAGGCAACAAGGCTTGTTTTCAGGCCGTCGTTCAATAAAAAATCCAAGCGTTCAGGTCGTCGTTCGAGAAACACGGACAACATGTTGTAGAAATCAAAGGCGTTCCATAAATCAAGGCAACGGTGCTGGTTTTCAGTTAGTCGGTCGAAAAACCAAGGAAACATGTTTGAGGTTTCAAGGCAACAAGGCTAGTTTTCTTGTCTTCGTTCCGTAAATCAAGGAATCGGGGATAGTTTTAAGGTTGTTGTTTAAGAAAATCAAGACAACATGTTTTAAAAGTCATGGCAACGAGGGAAGATTTTAGGACACCGTTCGTCAGATCAAGGCAACACGCCAGCTTTCAGCCGTCGTCCGAAAAAGGCCGCCAACATTTTACTTAAACCGAAGCATCGTTCGTGAAATCAAGGCAACGGGGCAAATTTTAAGTCCTTCATTCGAAAAACCAAGCCATCGGGTTCGAGATATCAAGGCAACATGGCTTGCTTTTCAGGTCTTCGTTCGAAAAATCAAGGCAATGGGCATTGCTCTCCGCTCGTCATTCGAGATACCAAGACATCATGTTCTAGAAACCAAGGCCACAAGGCTAGTTTTCAGGTCATCATTCTAAAAATCAAGGCAACAACAATAAAGGCAACAGGCCTAGTTTCAAGGTCATCGTTCAATATATCTAAGCAACAAGTTCGAATAATCAAGGCAACAAGGCTAGTTTTCACGTCGTCGTTCGAGCAAACAAGGCAACATGTTGGGGTGGGCTTCGTTCACGGTTCATTGGGCTTGCCTTGTCGGTGCTCGATGGTGGCTTCGTCGCCATGGTCCCCCTATATATACATCAAGGCAATGGGGATAGCAATCAGGCTTCCGTTTGAGATATCAAGACAACATGTCCTAGAATTCAAGGCCGCAAGGCTAGTTTTCAGGTCATCGTTCTAAAAATCAAGCCAACATGTTCAAGAAATCAAGGCAACAGACACTGGTTTCCCCGAGGATGCACATTTTTTAGTATGCGCACGACGTCGGGGGAAATCAAGGCACCGTGGCTAGTTTTCCGGTCATCGTTCAAGAAATCAAGGCAGCGAGGCTAGTTTTGAGGTCATCATGGCATGTTTTCAAGGCAACGTGTTCGAGTATTCAGGGCAACGATGCAAGTTTCCAGGTCGTCGTTAGAGATAACAAGGCAACGTGTTCCAGCAATCAAGGTAACGAGGCTAGTTTCCAGGTCGTCGTTCAAGAAATAAAGGGAACGGGGCTAGTTTTCAGGACATCGTTCGACATATCAAGGCAACGTGTTGGACAAATCAAGGCAACATGGAACTAGTTAACAAGGCAACGTGTTGGGGGAGGCATCTTTCAAGGCCATCGTTCGACAAATCTAGGCAGCAGGGCTTGTCACCAGGTCATCGTTCGAAAAATTAATGCAACAAGTTCGAGTAATCAATATATACCTCAAGGCAATGTGGATAGCTCCCCAGTTCTCCAAGAGGCTAGTCTTCAGGTCATCGTTTAAAAAATCAAGGCAACAAGCTCAAGGCAATAGGGCTAGTTTCAAGGTCGTCGTTCAAAAAATCTAGGGAACAATGCTAGTCATCAGGTCATCGTTCGACAAAATTAAGGCACACGAATAATGTATGTTTCAATAAAAAAAATTTGCTTTTGGTCCGTAATTACCCGGGGACCGCAGCTTCGACACTTGTACACACACACTACCGAACTTTAACTTTCGAATTGGCAAAAACCCATTCAATGAAAGTTGCTCGAAATCATCGATTTACCTGGTAAATTTTCTTTCGTGATCGAGATAATGTGCACGGATTTCGAGGTACCGATCAAGATGTGATTTTGGGTAACTTTCATCGGGTTGGGTCGTCATTGGTCATCGGGTGGTCTTGTACTTCCGAATTAGCAAAAACCCATTGAATGAAAGCTGCTCGGAAACCTTGATTTACATGGCAAAATTTCTTTCATGATCGAGAAAATGTGCACGGATTTCGAGTTACCGAGCAAAATGCGATTTTGGCTAACTTTCACCGCGTTGTGTCATCTTTGGTCACCGGGCGATCCTGTACTTCCGAATTACCGAAAACCCATTGAACGAAAGTTGCTTGAAATCATTGATTTACCTGGTAAGTTTTCCTTCGTGATCTATAAAATGTGCACGGATTTCGAGTTACCGAGCAAGATGTGATTTTGGCTAACTTTCATCGGGTTGGGTCATCTTTGGTCACCGGGTGGTCTTGTACTTCCGATTTAGCAAAAACCCATTGAATGAAAGTTGTTCGAAATCATTGATTTGCCTAGAAAAATTTCTTTTCGTGGTCGAGGAAATGTGCGTGGATTTCGAGTTGTCGAGCAAAATTTGATTTTGGCCAGGTTTCATGGGGTTGGGTCATCTGATCACCGGTTAATCTTGACCGTATCTAGTCTTGGCCGAGTCGAAAAATCCCGGACGCTATAATTCTCTATAACTCGCCAAAATGAAGTCGGTTTGGCACGAATTGGACAAGGATAAAGGACCTTACAATAATAAAACCCGGTGACCGGGCCGTAATTCACCAACAACGGTGACGCAACCTCCGATAAAAACACATAACAACCTAAGCCGATGACTTGCGCTTACTAGGGCCACCAATTATACTTTGTTTTCTCATAAGACGTCAAAAATGTCCAAAGAGCAACATATACTCATTTAATATGGGCATGCATCGTGTATAGTGACTTCGACGGTGTTTGGTTGTATTCGAACCCCAATGCATGGGTGCTTTTCTAAGGAGTTCATTTTGTTGCATTTTCTTATGCTTGTTTCGGTTTCGTAAATGAAAGAATTTCTCCGTACAAGATACAAACTGCACTATTGGATCTGTAATTTACAACTACTATCGACATACCCTCAAATGCATCAATAATAAGGGATTTAGAATGCACCTTAGCCAACTAACATATAGATCGGGGTCGTTAATGGGTCATGGCGTTCTTCGTTTGATCCTTTGGCTTGCATGTATCGTTTTGTAGGATGAGGTCTTGCTTCCTCGGCCCTTTATCAAGGCAACGTGGCTCGTTTTAAGCTCATCGTTCAAGGAATCAATGCAACACGGCCAGTTTTTCAGGTCGCCATTCGATAAACAAAGACAACGTTTTCAAAATATCAAAAGGCCACATGGCTTGCTTTTAGGTCCTCGTATGGCTTGCTTTCGGGTCGTCTTTCGAGAAAACGAGGCAACATGTTCTAGAAATCAAAGAATCGTTCGAGAAATAAAAAGGCTACGGGGGTAGTTTTCAGGTCGTAGTTTGATAATTCAAGGCAACATGTTCGAGTAATCAAGGCAACAAGGCTTGTTTTCAGGCCGTCGTTCAATAAAAAATCCAAGCGTTCAGGTCGTCGTTCGAGAAACACGGACAACATGTTGTAGAAATCAAAGGCGTTCCATAAATCAAGGCAACGGTGCTGGTTTTCAGTTAGTCGGTCGAAAAACCATGGAAACATGTTTGAGGTTTCAAGGCAACAAGGCTAGTTTTCTTGTCTTCGTTCCGTAAATCAAGGAATCGGGGATAGTTTTAAGGTTGTTGTTTAAGAAAATCAAGACAACATGTTTTAAAAGTCATGGCAACGAGGGAAGATTTTAGGACACCGTTCGTCAGATCAAGGCAACACGCCAGCTTTCAGCCGTCGTCCGAAAAAGGCCGCCAACATTTTACTTAAACCGAAGCATCGTTCGTGAAATCAAGGCAACGGGGCAAATTTTAAGTCCTTCATTCGAAAAACCAAGCCATCGGGTTCGAGATATCAAGGCAACATGGCTTGCTTTTCAGGTCTTCGTTCGAAAAATCAAGGCAATGGGCATTGCTCTCCGCTCGTCATTCGAGATACCAAGACATCATGTTCTAGAAACCAAGGCCACAAGGCTAGTTTTCAGGTCATCATTCTAAAAATCAAGGCAACAACAATAAAGGCAACAGGCCTAGTTTCAAGGTCATCGTTCAATATATCTAAGCAACAAGTTCGAATAATCAAGGCAACAAGGCTAGTTTTCACGTCGTCGTTCGAGCAAACAAGGCAACATGTTGGGGTGGGCTTCGTTCACGGTTCATTGGGCTTGCCTTGTCGGTGCTCGATGGTGGCTTCGTCGCCATGGTCCCCCTATATATACATCAAGGCAATGGGGATAGCAATCAGGCTTCCGTTTGAGATATCAAGACAACATGTCCTAGAATTCAAGGCCGCAAGGCTAGTTTTCAGGTCATCGTTCTAAAAATCAAGCCAACATGTTCAAGAAATCAAGGCAACAGACACTGGTTTCCCCGAGGATGCATATTTTTTAGTATGCGCACGACGTCGGGGGAAATCAAGGCACCGTGGCTAGTTTTCCGGTCATCGTTCAAGAAATCAAGGCAGCGAGGCTAGTTTTGAGGTCATCATGGCATGTTTTCAAGGCAACGTGTTCGAGTATTCAGGGCAACGATGCAAGTTTCCAGGTCGTCGTTAGAGATAACAAGGCAACGTGTTCCAGCAATCAAGGTAACGAGGCTAGTTTCCAGGTCGTCGTTCAAGAAATAAAGGGAACGGGGCTAGTTTTCAGGACATCGTTCGACATATCAAGGCAACGTGTTGGACAAATCAAGGCAACATGGAACTAGTTAACAAGGCAACGTGTTGGGGGAGGCATCTTTCAAGGCCATCGTTCGACAAATCTAGGCAGCAGGGCTTGTCACCAGGTCATCGTTCGAAAAATTAATGCAACAAGTTCGAGTAATCAATATATACCTCAAGGCAATGTGGATAGCTCCCCAGTTCTCCAAGAGGCTAGTCTTCAGGTCATCGTTTAAAAAATCAAGGCAACAAGCTCAAGGCAATAGGGCTAGTTTCAAGGTCGTCGTTCAAAAAATCTAGGGAACAATGCTAGTCATCAGGTCATCGTTCGACAAAATTAAGGCACACGAATAATGTATGTTTCAATAAAAAAAATTTGCTTTTGGTCCGTAATTACCCGGGGACCGCAGCTTCGACACTTGTACACACACACTACCGAACTTTAACTTTCGAATTGGCAAAAACCCATTCAATGAAAGTTGCTCGAAATCATCGATTTACCTGGTAAATTTTCTTTCGTGATCGAGAAAATGTGCACGGATTTCGAGGTACCGATCAAGATGTGATTTTGGGTAACTTTCATCGGGTTGGGTCGTCATTGGTCACCGGGTGGTCTTGTACTTCCGAATTAGCAAAAACCCATTGAATGAAAGCTGCTCGGCAACCTTGATTTACACGGCAAAATTTCTTTCATGATCGAGAAAATGTGCACGGATTTCGAGTTACCGAGCAAAATGCGATTTTGGCTAACTTTCACCGCGTTGTGTCATCTTTGGTCACCGGGCGATCCTGTACTTCCGAATTACCGAAAACCCATTGAACGAAAGTTGCTTGAAATCATTGATTTACCTGGTAAGTTTTCCTTCGTGATCCATAAAATGTGCATGGATTTCGAGTTACCGAGCAAGATGTGATTTTGGCTAACTTTCATCGGGTTGGGTCATCTTTGGTCACCGGGTGGTCTTGTACTTCCGATTTAGCAAAAACCCATTGAATGAAAGTTGTTCGAAATCATTGATTTGCCTAGAAAAATTTCTTTTCGTGGTCGAGGAAATGTGCGTGGATTTCGAGTTGTCGAGCAAAATTTGATTTTGGCCAGGTTTCATGGGGTTGGGTCATCTGATCACTGGTTAATCTTGACCGTATCTAGTCTTGGCCGAGTCGAAAAATCCCAGACGCTATAATTCTCTATAACTCGCCAAAATGAAGTCGGTTTGGCACGAATTGGACAAGGATAAAGGACCTTACAATAATAAAACCCGGTGACCGGGCCGTAATTCACCAACAACGGTGACGCAACCTCCGATAAAAACACATAACAACCTAAGCCGATGACTTGCGCTTACTAGGGCCACCAATTATACTTTGTTTTCTCATAAGACGTCAAAAATGTCCAAAGAGCAACATATACTCATTTAATATGGGCATGCATCGTGTATAGTGACTTCGACGGTGTTTGGTTGTATTCGAACCCCAATGCATGGGTGCTTTTCTAAGGAGTTCATTTTGTTGCATTTTCTTATGCTTGTTTCGGTTTCGTAAATGAAAGAATTTCTCCGTACAAGATACAAACTGCACTATTGGATCTGTAATTTACAACTACTATCGACATACCCTCAAATGCATCAATAATAAGGGATTTAGAATGCACCTTAGCCAACTAACATATAGATCGGGGTCGTTAATGGGTCATGGCGTTCTTCGTTTGATCCTTTGGCTTGCATGTATCGTTTTGTAGGATGAGGTCTTGCTTCCTCGGCCCTTTAACAAGGCAACGTGGCTCGTTTTAAGCTCATCGTTCAAGGAATCAATGCAACACGGCCAGTTTTTCAGGTCGCCATTCGATAAACAAAGACAACGTTTTCAAAATATCAAAAGGCCACATGGATTGCTTTTAGGTCCTCGTATGGCTTGCTTTCGGGTCGTCTTTCGAGAAAACGAGGCAACATGTTCTAGAAATCAAAGAATCGTTCGAGAAATAAAAAGGCTACGGGGGTAGTTTTCAGGTCGTAGTTTGATAATTCAAGGCAACATGTTCGAGTAATCAAGGCAACAAGGCTTGTTTTCAGGCCGTCGTTCAATAAAAAATCCAAGCGTTCAGGTCGTCGTTCGAGAAACACGGACAACATGTTGTAGAAATCAAAGGCGTTCCATAAATCAAGGCAACGGTGCTGGTTTTCAGTTAGTCGGTCGAAAAACCAAGGAAACATGTTTGAGGTTTCAAGGCAACAAGGCTAGTTTTCTTGTCTTCGTTCCGTAAATCAAGGAATCGGGGATAGTTTTAAGGTTGTTGTTTAAGAAAATCAAGACAACATGTTTTAAAAGTCATGGCAACGAGGGAAGATTTTAGGACACCGTTCGTCAGATCAAGGCAACACGCCAGCTTTCAGCCGTCGTCCGAAAAAGGCCGCCAACATTTTACTTAAACCGAAGCATCGTTCGTGAAATCAAGGCAACGGGGCAAATTTTAAGTCCTTCATTCGAAAAACCAAGCCATCGGGTTCGAGATATCAAGGCAACATGGCTTGCTTTTCAGGTCTTCGTTCGAAAAATCAAGGCAATGGGCATTGCTCTCCGCTCGTCATTCGAGATACCAAGACATCATGTTCTAGAAACCAAGGCCACAAGGCTAGTTTTCAGGTCATCATTCTAAAAATCAAGGCAACAACAATAAAGGCAACAGGCCTAGTTTCAAGGTCATCGTTCAATATATCTAAGCAACAAGTTCGAATAATCAAGGCAACAAGGCTAGTTTTCACGTCGTCGTTCGAGCAAACAAGGCAACATGTTGGGGTGGGCTTCGTTCACGGTTCATTGGGCTTGCCTTGTCGGTGCTCGATGGTGGCTTCGTCGCCATGGTCCCCCTATATATACATCAAGGCAATGGGGATAGCAATCAGGCTTCCGTTTGAGATATCAAGACAACATGTCCTAGAATTCAAGGCCGCAAGGCTAGTTTTCAGGTCATCGTTCTAAAAATCAAGCCAACATGTTCAAGAAATCAAGGCAACAGACACTGGTTTCCCCGAGGATGCATATTTTTTAGTATGCGCACGACGTCGGGGGAAATCAAGGCACCGTGGCTAGTTTTCCGGTCATCGTTCAAGAAATCAAGGCAGCGAGGCTAGTTTTGAGGTCATCATGGCATGTTTTCAAGGCAACGTGTTCGAGTATTCAGGGCAACGATGCAAGTTTCCAGGTCGTCGTTAGAGATAACAAGGCAACGTGTTCCAGCAATCAAGGTAACGAGGCTAGTTTCCAGGTCGTCGTTCAAGAAATAAAGGGAACGGGGCTAGTTTTCAGGACATCGTTCGACATATCAAGGCAACGTGTTGGACAAATCAAGGCAACATGGAACTAGTTAACAAGGCAACGTGTTGGGGGAGGCATCTTTCAAGGCCATCGTTCGACAAATCTAGGCAGCAGGGCTTGTCACCAGGTCATCGTTCGAAAAATTAATGCAACAAGTTCGAGTAATCAATATATACCTCAAGGCAATGTGGATAGCTCCCCAGTTCTCCAAGAGGCTAGTCTTCAGGTCATCGTTTAAAAAATCAAGGCAACAAGCTCAAGGCAATAGGGCTAGTTTCAAGGTCGTCGTTCAAAAAATCTAGGGAACAATGCTAGTCATCAGGTCATCGTTCGACAAAATTAAGGCACACGAATAATGTATGTTTCAATAAAAAAAATTTGCTTTTGGTCCGTAATTACCCGGGGACCGCAGCTTCGACACTTGTACACACACACTACCGAACTTTAACTTTCGAATTGGCAAAAACCCATTCAATGAAAGTTGCTCGAAATCATCGATTTACCTGGTAAATTTTCTTTCGTGATCGAGATAATGTGCACGGATTTCGAGGTACCGATCAAGATGTGATTTTGGGTAACTTTCATCGGGTTGGGTCGTCATTGGTCATCGGGTGGTCTTGTACTTCCGAATTAGCAAAAACCCATTGAATGAAAGCTGCTCGGAAACCTTGATTTACATGGCAAAATTTCTTTCATGATCGAGAAAATGTGCACGGATTTCGAGTTACCGAGCAAAATGCGATTTTGGCTAACTTTCACCGCGTTGTGTCATCTTTGGTCACCGGGCGATCCTGTACTTCCGAATTACCGAAAACCCATTGAACGAAAGTTGCTTGAAATCATTGATTTACCTGGTAAGTTTTCCTTCGTGATCTATAAAATGTGCACGAATTTCGAGTTACCGAGCAAGATGTGATTTTGGCTAACTTTCATCGGGTTGGGTCATCTTTGGTCACCGGGTGGTCTTGTACTTCCGATTTAGCAAAAACCCATTGAATGAAAGTTGTTCGAAATCATTGATTTGCCTAGAAAAATTTCTTTTCGTGGTCGAGGAAATGTGCGTGGATTTCGAGTTGTCGAGCAAAATTTGATTTTGGCCAGGTTTCATGGGGTTGGGTCATCTGATCACCGGTTAATCTTGACCGTATCTAGTCTTGGCCGAGTCGAAAAATCCCGGACGCTATAATTCTCTATAACTCGCCAAAATGAAGTCGGTTTGGCACGAATTGGACAAGGATAAAGGACCTTACAATAATAAAACCCGGTGACCGGGCCGTAATTCACCAACAACGGTGACGCAACCTCCGATAAAAACACATAACAACCTAAGCCGATGACTTGCGCTTACTAGGGCCACCAATTATACTTTGTTTTCTCATAAGACGTCAAAAATGTCCAAAGAGCAACATATACTCATTTAATATGGGCATGCATCGTGTATAGTGACTTCGACGGTGTTTGGTTGTATTCGAACCCCAATGCATGGGTGCTTTTCTAAGGAGTTCATTTTGTTGCATTTTCTTATGCTTGTTTCGGTTTCGTAAATGAAAGAATTTCTCCGTACAAGATACAAACTGCACTATTGGATCTGTAATTTACAACTACTATCGACATACCCTCAAATGCATCAATAATAAGGGATTTAGAATGCACCTTAGCCAACTAACATATAGATCGGGGTCGTTAATGGGTCATGGCGTTCTTCGTTTGATCCTTTGGCTTGCATGTATCGTTTTGTAGGATGAGGTCTTGCTTCCTCGGCCCTTTATCAAGGCAACGTGGCTCGTTTTAAGCTCATCGTTCAAGGAATCAATGCAACACGGCCAGTTTTTCAGGTCGCCATTCGATAAACAAAGACAACGTTTTCAAAATATCAAAAGGCCACATGGCTTGCTTTTAGGTCCTCGTATGGCTTGCTTTCGGGTCGTCTTTCGAGAAAACGAGGCAACATGTTCTAGAAATCAAAGAATCGTTCGAGAAATAAAAAGGCTACGGGGGTAGTTTTCAGGTCGTAGTTTGATAATTCAAGGCAACATGTTCGAGTAATCAAGGCAACAAGGCTTGTTTTCAGGCCGTCGTTCAATAAAAAATCCAAGCGTTCAGGTCGTCGTTCGAGAAACACGGACAACATGTTGTAGAAATCAAAGGCGTTCCATAAATCAAGGCAACGGTGCTGGTTTTCAGTTAGTCGGTCGAAAAACCAAGGAAACATGTTTGAGGTTTCAAGGCAACAAGGCTAGTTTTCTTGTCTTCGTTCCGTAAATCAAGGAATCGGGGATAGTTTTAAGGTTGTTGTTTAAGAAAATCAAGACAACATGTTTTAAAAGTCATGGCAACGAGGGAAGATTTTAGGACACCGTTCGTCAGATCAAGGCAACACGCCAGCTTTCAGCCGTCGTCCGAAAAAGGCCGCCAACATTTTACTTAAACCGAAGCATCGTTCGTGAAATCAAGGCAACGGGGCAAATTTTAAGTCCTTCATTCGAAAAACCAAGCCATCGGGTTCGAGATATCAAGGCAACATGGCTTGCTTTTCAGGTCTTCGTTCGAAAAATCAAGGCAATGGGCATTGCTCTCCGCTCGTCATTCGAGATACCAAGACATCATGTTCTAGAAACCAAGGCCACAAGGCTAGTTTTCAGGTCATCATTCTAAAAATCAAGGCAACAACAATAAAGGCAACAGGCCTAGTTTCAAGGTCATCGTTCAATATATCTAAGCAACAAGTTCGAATAATCAAGGCAACAAGGCTAGTTTTCACGTCGTCGTTCGAGCAAACAAGGCAACATGTTGGGGTGGGCTTCGTTCACGGTTCATTGGGCTTGCCTTGTCGGTGCTCGATGGTGGCTTCGTCGCCATGGTCCCCCTATATATACATCAAGGCAATGGGGATAGCAATCAGGCTTCCGTTTGAGATATCAAGACAACATGTCCTAGAATTCAAGGCCGCAAGGCTAGTTTTCAGGTCATCGTTCTAAAAATCAAGCCAACATGTTCAAGAAATCAAGGCAACAGACACTGGTTTCCCCGAGGATGCATATTTTTTAGTATGCGCACGACGTCGGGGGAAATCAAGGCACCGTGGCTAGTTTTCCGGTCATCGTTCAAGAAATCAAGGCAGTGAGGCTAGTTTTGAGGTCATCATGGCATGTTTTCAAGGCAACGTGTTCGAGTATTCAGGGCAACGATGCAAGTTTCCAGGTCGTCGTTAGAGATAACAAGGCAACGTGTTCCAGCAATCAAGGTAACGAGGCTAGTTTCCAGGTCGTCGTTCAAGAAATAAAGGGAACGGGGCTAGTTTTCAGGACATCGTTCGACATATCAAGGCAACGTGTTGGACAAATCAAGGCAACATGGAACTAGTTAACAAGGCAACGTGTTGGGGGAGGCATCTTTCAAGGCCATCGTTCGACAAATCTAGGTAGCAGGGCTTGTCACCAGGTCATCGTTCGAAAAATTAATGCAACAAGTTCGAGTAATCAATATATACCTCAAGGCAATGTGGATAGCTCCCCAGTTCTCCAAGAGGCTAGTCTTCAGGTCATCGTTTAAAAAATCAAGGCAACAAGCTCAAGGCAATAGGGCTAGTTTCAAGGTCGTCGTTCAAAAAATCTAGGGAACAATGCTAGTCATCAGGTCATCGTTCGACAAAATTAAGGCACACGAATAATGTATGTTTCAATAAAAAAAATTTGCTTTTGGTCCGTAATTACCCGGGGACCGCAGCTTCGACACTTGTACACACACACTACCGAACTTTAACTTTCGAATTGGCAAAAACCCATTCAATGAAAGTTGCTCGAAATCATCGATTTACCTGGTAAATTTTCTTTCGTGATCGAGAAAATGTGCACGGATTTCGAGGTACCGATCAAGATGTGATTTTGGGTAACTTTCATCGGGTTGGGTCGTCATTGGTCACCGGGTGGTCTTGTACTTCCGAATTAGCAAAAACCCATTGAATGAAAGCTGCTCGGAAACCTTGATTTACACGGCAAAATTTCTTTCATGATCGAGAAAATGTGCACGGATTTCGAGTTACCGAGCAAAATGCGATTTTGGCTAACTTTCACCGCGTTGTGTCATCTTTGGTCACCGGACGATCCTGTACTTCCGAATTACCGAAAACCCATTGAACGAAAGTTGCTCGAAATCATTGATTTACCTGGTAAGTTTTCCTTCGTGATCCATAAAATGTGCACGGATTTCGAGTTACCGAGCAAGATGTGATTTTGGCTAACTTTCATCGGGTTGGGTCATCTTTGGTCACCGGGTGGTCTTGTACTTCCGATTTAGCAAAAACCCATTGAATGAAAGTTGTTCGAAATCATTGATTTGCCTAGAAAAATTTCTTTTCGTGGTCGAGGAAATGTGCGTGGATTTCGAGTTGTCGAGCAAAATTTGATTTTGGCCAGGTTTCATGGGGTTGGGTCATCTGATCACCGGTTAATCTTGACCGTATCTAGTCTTGGCCGAGTCGAAAAATCCCAGACGCTATAATTCTCTATAACTCGCCAAAATGAAGTCGGTTTGGCACGAATTGGACAAGGATAAAGGACCTTACAATAATAAAACCCGGTGACCGGGCCGTAATTCACCAACAACGGTGACACAACCTCCGATAAAAACACATAACAACCTAAGCCGATGACTTGCGCTTACTAGGGCCACCAATTATACTTTGTTTTCTCATAAGACGTCAAAAATGTCCAAAGAGCAACATATACTCATTTAATATGGGCATGCATCGTGTATAGTGACTTCGACGGTGTTTGGTTGTATTCGAACCCCAATGCATGGGTGCTTTTCTAAGGAGTTCATTTTGTTGCATTTTCTTATGCTTGTTTCGGTTTCGTAAATGAAAGAATTTCTCCGTACAAGATACAAACTGCACTATTGGATCTGTAATTTACAACTACTATCGACATACCCTCAAATGCATCAATAATAAGGGATTTAGAATGCACCTTAGCCAACTAACATATAGATCGGGGTCGTTAATGGGTCATGGCGTTCTTCGTTTGATCCTTTGGCTTGCATGTATCGTTTTGTAGGATGAGGTCTTGCTTCCTCGGCCCTTTATCAAGGCAACGTGGCTCGTTTTAAGCTCATCGTTCAAGGAATCAATGCAACACGGCCAGTTTTTCAGGTCGCCATTCGATAAACAAAGACAACGTTTTCAAAATATCAAAAGGCCACATGGCTTGCTTTTAGGTCCTCGTATGGCTTGCTTTCGGGTCGTCTTTCGAGAAAACGAGGCAACATGTTCTAGAAATCAAAGAATCGTTCGAGAAATAAAAAGGCTACGGGGGTAGTTTTCAGGTCGTAGTTTGATAATTCAAGGCAACATGTTCGAGTAATCAAGGCAACAAGGCTTGTTTTCAGGCCGTCGTTCAATAAAAAATCCAAGCGTTCAGGTCGTCGTTCGAGAAACACGGACAACATGTTGTAGAAATCAAAGGCGTTCCATAAATCAAGGCAACGGTCCTGGTTTTCAGTTAGTCGGTCGAAAAACCAAGGAAACATGTTTGAGGTTTCAAGGCAACAAGGCTAGTTTTCTTGTCTTCGTTCCGTAAATCAAGGAATCGGGGATAGTTTTAAGGTTGTTGTTTAAGAAAATCAAGACAACATGTTTTAAAAGTCATGGCAACGAGGGAAGATTTTAGGACACCGTTCGTCAGATCAAGGCAACACGCCAGCTTTCAGCCGTCGTCCGAAAAAGGCCGCCAACATTTTACTTAAACCGAAGCATCGTTCGTGAAATCAAGGCAACGGGGCAAATTTTAAGTCCTTCATTCGAAAAACCAAGCCATCGGGTTCGAGATATCAAGGCAACATGGCTTGCTTTTCAGGTCTTCGTTCGAAAAATCAAGGCAATGGGCATTGCTCTCCGCTCGTCATTCGAGATACCAAGACATCATGTTCTAGAAACCAAGGCCACAAGGCTAGTTTTCAGGTCATCATTCTAAAAATCAAGGCAACAACAATAAAGGCAACAGGCCTAGTTTCAAGGTCATCGTTCAATATATCTAAGCAACAAGTTCGAATAATCAAGGCAACAAGGCTAGTTTTCACGTCGTCGTTCGAGCAAACAAGGCAACATGTTGGGGTGGGCTTCGTTCACGGTTCATTGGGCTTGCCTTGTCGGTGCTCGATGGTGGCTTCGTCGCCATGGTCCCCCTATATATACATCAAGGCAATGGGGATAGCAATCAGGCTTCCGTTTGAGATATCAAGACAACATGTCCTAGAATTCAAGGCCGCAAGGCTAGTTTTCAGGTCATCGTTCTAAAAATCAAGCCAACATGTTCAAGAAATCAAGGCAACAGACACTGGTTTCCCCGAGGATGCATATTTTTTAGTATGCGCACGACGTCGGGGGAAATCAAGGCACCGTGGCTAGTTTTCCGGTCATCGTTCAAGAAATCAAGGCAGCGAGGCTAGTTTTGAGGTCATCATGGCATGTTTTCAAGGCAACGTGTTCGAGTATTCAGGGCAACGATGCAAGTTTCCAGGTCGTCGTTAGAGATAACAAGGCAACGTGTTCCAGCAATCAAGGTAACGAGGCTAGTTTCCAGGTCGTCGTTCAAGAAATAAAGGGAACGGGGCTAGTTTTCAGGACATCGTTCGACATATCAAGGCAACGTGTTGGACAAATCAAGGCAACATGGAACTAGTTAACAAGGCAACGTGTTGGGGGAGGCATCTTTCAAGGCCATCGTTCGACAAATCTAGGCAGCAGGGCTTGTCACCAGGTCATCGTTCGAAAAATTAATGCAACAAGTTCGAGTAATCAATATATACCTCAAGGCAATGTGGATAGCTCCCCAGTTCTCCAAGAGGCTAGTCTTCAGGTCATCGTTTAAAAAATCAAGGCAACAAGCTCAAGGCAATAGGGCTAGTTTCAAGGTCGTCGTTCAAAAAATCTAGGGAACAATGCTAGTCATCAGGTCATCGTTCGACAAAATTAAGGCACACGAATAATGTATGTTTCAATAAAAAAAATTTGCTTTTGGTCCGTAATTACCCGGGGACCGCAGCTTCGACACTTGTACACACACACTACCGAACTTTAACTTTCGAATTGGCAAAAACCCATTCAATGAAAGTTGCTCGAAATCATCGATTTACCTGGTAAATTTTCTTTCGTGATCGAGAAAATGTGCACGGATTTCGAGGTACCGATCAAGATGTGATTTTGGGTAACTTTCATCGGGTTGGGTCGTCATTGGTCACCGGGTGGTCTTGTACTTCCGAATTAGCAAAAACCCATTGAATGAAAGCTGCTCGGAAACCTTGATTTACACGGCAAAATTTCTTTCATGATCGAGAAAATGTGCACGGATTTCGAGTTACCGAGCAAAATGCGATTTTGGCTAACTTTCACCGCGTTGTGTCATCTTTGGTCACCGGGCGATCCTGTACTTCCGAATTACCGAAAACCCATTGAACGAAAGTTGCTCGAAATCATTGATTTACCTGGTAAGTTTTCCTTCGTGATCCATAAAATGTGCACGGATTTCGAGTTACCGAGCAAGATGTGATTTTGGCTAACTTTCATCGGGTTGGGTCATCTTTGGTCACCGGGTGGTCTTGTACTTCCGATTTAGCAAAAACCCATTGAATGAAAGTTGTTCGAAATCATTGATTTGCCTAGAAAAATTTCTTTTCGTGGTCGAGGAAATGTGCATGGATTTCGAGTTGTCGAGCAAAATTTGATTTTGGCCAGGTTTCATGGGGTTGGGTCATCTGATCACCGGTTAATCTTGACCGTATCTAGTCTTGGCCGAGTCGAAAAATCCCAGACGCTATAATTCTCTATAACTCGCCAAAATGAAGTCGGTTTGGCACGAATTGGACAAGGATAAAGGACCTTACAATAATAAAACCCGGTGACCGGGCCGTAATTCACCAACAACGGTGACACAACCTCCGATAAAAACACATAACAACCTAAGCCGATGACTTGCGCTTACTAGGGCCACCAATTATACTTTGTTTTCTCATAAGACGTCAAAAATGTCCAAAGAGCAACATATACTCATTTAATATGGGCATGCATCGTGTATAGTGACTTCGACGGTGTTTGGTTGTATTCGAACCCCAATGCATGGGTGCTTTTCTAAGGAGTTCATTTTGTTGCATTTTCTTATGCTTGTTTCGGTTTCGTAAATGAAAGAATTTCTCCGTACAAGATACAAACTGCACTATTGGATCTGTAATTTACAACTACTATCGACATACCCTCAAATGCATCAATAATAAGGGATTTAGAATGCACCTTAGCCAACTAACATATAGATCGGGGTCGTTAATGGGTCATGGCGTTCTTCGTTTGATCCTTTGGCTTGCATGTATCGTTTTGTAGGATGAGGTCTTGCTTCCTCGGCCCTTTATCAAGGCAACGTGGCTCGTTTTAAGCTCATCGTTCAAGGAATCAATGCAACACGGCCAGTTTTTCAGGTCGCCATTCGATAAACAAAGACAACGTTTTCAAAATATCAAAAGGCCACATGGCTTGCTTTTAGGTCCTCGTATGGCTTGCTTTCGGGTCGTCTTTCGAGAAAACGAGGCAACATGTTCTAGAAATCAAAGAATCGTTCGAGAAATAAAAAGGCTACGGGGGTAGTTTTCAGGTCGTAGTTTGATAATTCAAGGCAACATGTTCGAGTAATCAAGGCAACAAGGCTTGTTTTCAGGCCGTCGTTCAATAAAAAATCCAAGCGTTCAGGTCGTCGTTCGAGAAACACGGACAACATGTTGTAGAAATCAAAGGCGTTCCATAAATCAAGGCAACGGTGCTGGTTTTCAGTTAGTCGGTCGAAAAACCAAGGAAACATGTTTGAGGTTTCAAGGCAACAAGGCTAGTTTTCTTGTCTTCGTTCCGTAAATCAAGGAATCGGGGATAGTTTTAAGGTTGTTGTTTAAGAAAATCAAGACAACATGTTTTAAAAGTCATGGCAACGAGGGAAGATTTTAGGACACCGTTCGTCAGATCAAGGCAACACGCCAGCTTTCAGCCGTCGTCCGAAAAAGGCCGCCAACATTTTACTTAAACCGAAGCATCGTTCGTGAAATCAAGGCAACGGGGCAAATTTTAAGTCCTTCATTCGAAAAACCAAGCCATCGGGTTCGAGATATCAAGGCAACATGGCTTGCTTTTCAGGTCTTCGTTCGAAAAATCAAGGCAATGGGCATTGCTCTCCGCTCGTCATTCGAGATACCAAGACATCATGTTCTAGAAACCAAGGCCACAAGGCTAGTTTTCAGGTCATCATTCTAAAAATCAAGGCAACAACAATAAAGGCAACAGGCCTAGTTTCAAGGTCATCGTTCAATATATCTAAGCAACAAGTTCGAATAATCAAGGCAACAAGGCTAGTTTTCACGTCGTCGTTCGAGCAAACAAGGCAACATGTTGGGGTGGGCTTCGTTCACGGTTCATTGGGCTTGCCTTGTCGGTGCTCGATGGTGGCTTCGTCGCCATGGTCCCCCTATATATACATCAAGGCAATGGGGATAGCAATCAGGCTTCCGTTTGAGATATCAGGACAACATGTCCTAGAATTCAAGGCCGCAAGGCTAGTTTTCAGGTCATCGTTCTAAAAATCAAGCCAACATGTTCAAGAAATCAAGGCAACAGACACTGGTTTCCCCGAGGATGCATATTTTTTAGTATGCGCACGACGTCGGGGGAAATCAAGGCACCGTGGCTAGTTTTCCGGTCATCGTTCAAGAAATCAAGGCAGCGAGGCTAGTTTTGAGGTCATCATGGCATGTTTTCAAGGCAACGTGTTCGAGTATTCAGGGCAACGATGCAAGTTTCCAGGTCGTCGTTAGAGATAACAAGGCAACGTGTTCCAGCAATCAAGGTAACGAGGCTAGTTTCCAGGTCGTCGTTCAAGAAATAAAGGGAACGGGGCTAGTTTTCAGGACATCGTTCGACATATCAAGGCAACGTGTTGGACAAATCAAGGCAACATGGAACTAGTTAACAAGGCAACGTGTTGGGGGAGGCATCTTTCAAGGCCATCGTTCGACAAATCTAGGCAGCAGGGCTTGTCACCAGGTCATCGTTCGAAAAATTAATGCAACAAGTTCGAGTAATCAATATATACCTCAAGGCAATGTGGATAGCTCCCCAGTTCTCCAAGAGGCTAGTCTTCAGGTCATCGTTTAAAAAATCAAGGCAACAAGCTCAAGGCAATAGGGCTAGTTTCAAGGTCGTCGTTCAAAAAATCTAGGGAACAATGCTAGTCATCAGGTCATCGTTCGACAAAATTAAGGCACACGAATAATGTATGTTTCAAAAAAAAAAATTTGCTTTTGGTCCGTAATTACCCGGGGACCGCAGCTTCGACACTTGTACACACACACTACCGAACTTTAACTTTCGAATTGGCAAAAACCCATTCAATGAAAGTTGCTCGAAATCATCGATTTACTTGGTAAATTTTCTTTCGTGATCGAGAAAATGTGCACGGATTTCGAGGTACCGATCAAGATGTGATTTTGGGTAACTTTCATCGGGTTGGGTCGTCATTGGTCACCGGGTGGTCTTGTACTTCCGAATTAGCAAAAACCCATTGAATGAAAGCTGCTCGGAAACCTTGATTTACACGGCAAAATTTCTTTCATGATCGAGAAAATGTGCACGGATTTCGAGTTACCGAGCAAAATGCGATTTTGGCTAACTTTCACCGCGTTGTGTCATCTTTGGTCACCGGACGATCCTGTACTTCCGAATTACCAAAAACCCATTGAACGAAAGTTGCTCGAAATCATTGATTTACCTGGTAAGTTTTCCTTCGTGATCCATAAAATGTGCACGGATTTCGAGTTACCGAGCAAGATGTGATTTTGGCTAACTTTCATCGGGTTGGGTCATCTTTGGTCACCGGGTGGTCTTGTACTTCCGATTTAGCAAAAACCCATTGAATGAAAGTTGTTCGAAATCATTGATTTGCCTAGAAAAATTTCTTTTCGTGGTCGAGGAAATGTGCGTGGATTTCGAGTTGTCGAGCAAAATTTGATTTTGGCCAGGTTTCATGGGGTTGGGTCATCTGATCACCGGTTAATCTTGACCGTATCTAGTCTTGGCCGAGTCGAAAAATCCCAGACGCTATAATTCTCTATAACTCGCCAAAATGAAGTCGGTTTGGCACGAATTGGACAAGGATAAAGGACCTTACAATAATAAAACCCGGTGACCGGGCCGTAATTCACCAACAACGGTGACACAACCTCCGATAAAAACACATAACAACCTAAGCCGATGACTTGCGCTTACTAGGGCCACCAATTATACTTTGTTTTCTCATAAGACGTCAAAAATGTCCAAAGAGCAACATATACTCATTTAATATGGGCATGCATCGTGTATAGTGACTTCGACGGTGTTTGGTTGTATTCGAACCCCAATGCATGGGTGCTTTTCTAAGGAGTTCATTTTGTTGCATTTTCTTATGCTTGTTTCGGTTTCGTAAATGAAAGAATTTCTCCGTACAAGATACAAACTGCACTATTGGATCTGTAATTTACAACTACTATCGACATACCCTCAAATGCATCAATAATAAGGGATTTAGAATGCACCTTAGCCAACTAACATATAGATCGGGGTCGTTAATGGGTCATGGCGTTCTTCGTTTGATCCTTTGGCTTGCATGTATCGTTTTGTAGGATGAGGTCTTGCTTCCTCGGCCCTTTATCAAGGCAACGTGGCTCGTTTTAAGCTCATCGTTCAAGGAATCAATGCAACACGGCCAGTTTTTCAGGTCGCCATTCGATAAACAAAGACAACGTTTTCAAAATATCAAAAGGCCACATGGCTTGCTTTTAGGTCCTCGTATGGCTTGCTTTCGGGTCGTCTTTCGAGAAAACGAGGCAACATGTTCTAGAAATCAAAGAATCGTTCGAGAAATAAAAAGGCTACGGGGGTAGTTTTCAGGTCGTAGTTTGATAATTCAAGGCAACATGTTCGAGTAATCAAGGCAACAAGGCTTGTTTTCAGGCCGTCGTTCAATAAAAAATCCAAGCGTTCAGGTCGTCGTTCGAGAAACACGGACAACATGTTGTAGAAATCAAAGGCGTTCCATAAATCAAGGCAACGGTGCTGGTTTTCAGTTAGTCGGTCGAAAAACCAAGGAAACATGTTTGAGGTTTCAAGGCAACAAGGCTAGTTTTCTTGTCTTCGTTCCGTAAATCAAGGAATCGGGGATAGTTTTAAGGTTGTTGTTTAAGAAAATCAAGACAACATGTTTTAAAAGTCATGGCAACGAGGGAAGATTTTAGGACACCGTTCGTCAGATCAAGGCAACACGCCAGCTTTCAGCCGTCGTCCGAAAAAGGCCGCCAACATTTTACTTAAACCGAAGCATCGTTCGTGAAATCAAGGCAACGGGGCAAATTTTAAGTCCTTCATTCGAAAAACCAAGCCATCGGGTTCGAGATATCAAGGCAACATGGCTTGCTTTTCAGGTCTTCGTTCGAAAAATCAAGGCAATGGGCATTGCTCTCCGCTCGTCATTCGAGATACCAAGACATCATGTTCTAGAAACCAAGGCCACAAGGCTAGTTTTCAGGTCATCATTCTAAAAATCAAGGCAACAACAATAAAGGCAACAGGCCTAGTTTCAAGGTCATCGTTCAATATATCTAAGCAACAAGTTCGAATAATCAAGGCAACAAGGCTAGTTTTCACGTCGTCGTTCGAGCAAACAAGGCAACATGTTGGGGTGGGCTTCGTTCACGGTTCATTGGGCTTGCCTTGTCGGTGCTCGATGGTGGCTTCGTCGCCATGGTCCCCCTATATATACATCAAGGCAATGGGGATAGCAATCAGGCTTCCGTTTGAGATATCAGGACAACATGTCCTAGAATTCAAGGCCGCAAGGCTAGTTTTCAGGTCATCGTTCTAAAAATCAAGCCAACATGTTCAAGAAATCAAGGCAACAGACACTGGTTTCCCCGAGGATGCATATTTTTTAGTATGCGCACGACGTCGGGGGAAATCAAGGCACCGTGGCTAGTTTTCCGGTCATCGTTCAAGAAATCAAGGCAGCGAGGCTAGTTTTGAGGTCATCATGGCATGTTTTCAAGGCAACGTGTTCGAGTATTCAGGGCAACGATGCAAGTTTCCAGGTCGTCGTTAGAGATAACAAGGCAACGTGTTCCAGCAATCAAGGTAACGAGGCTAGTTTCCAGGTCGTCGTTCAAGAAATAAAGGGAACGGGGCTAGTTTTCAGGACATCGTTCGACATATCAAGGCAACGTGTTGGACAAATCAAGGCAACATGGAACTAGTTAACAAGGCAACGTGTTGGGGGAGGCATCTTTCAAGGCCATCGTTCGACAAATCTAGGCAGCAGGGCTTGTCACCAGGTCATCGTTCGAAAAATTAATGCAACAAGTTCGAGTAATCAATATATACCTCAAGGCAATGTGGATAGCTCCCCAGTTCTCCAAGAGGCTAGTCTTCAGGTCATCGTTTAAAAAATCAAGGCAACAAGCTCAAGGCAATAGGGCTAGTTTCAAGGTCGTCGTTCAAAAAATCTAGGGAACAATGCTAGTCATCAGGTCATCGTTCGACAAAATTAAGGCACACGAATAATGTATGTTTCAATAAAAAAATTTGCTTTTGGTCCGTAATTACCCGGGGACCGCAGCTTCGACACTTGTACACACACACTACCGAACTTTAACTTTCGAATTGGCAAAAACCCATTCAATGAAAGTTGCTCGAAATCATCGATTTACTTGGTAAATTTTCTTTCGTGATCGAGAAAATGTGCACGGATTTCGAGGTACCGATCAAGATGTGATTTTGGGTAACTTTCATCGGGTTGGGTCGTCATTGGTCACCGGGTGGTCTTGTACTTCCGAATTAGCAAAAACCCATTGAATGAAAGCTGCTCGGAAACCTTGATTTACACGGCAAAATTTCTTTCATTATCGAGAAAATGTGCACGGATTTCGAGTTACCGAGCAAAATGCGATTTTGGCTAACTTTCACCGCGTTGTGTCATCTTTGGTCACCGGACGATCCTGTACTTCCGAATTACCAAAAACCCATTGAACGAAAGTTGCTCGAAATCATTGATTTACCTGGTAAGTTTTCCTTCGTGATCCATAAAATGTGCACGGATTTCGAGTTACCGAGCAAGATGTGATTTTGGCTAACTTTCATCGGGTTGGGTCATCTTTGGTCACCGGGTGGTCTTGTACTTCCGATTTAGCAAAAACCCATTGAATGAAAGTTGTTCGAAATCATTGATTTGCCTAGAAAAATTTCTTTTCGTGGTCGAGGAAATGTGCGTGGATTTCGAGTTGTCGAGCAAAATTTGATTTTGGCCAGGTTTCATGGGGTTGGGTCATCTGATCACCGGTTAATCTTGACCGTATCTAGTCTTGGCCGAGTCGAAAAATCCCAGACGCTATAATTCTCTATAACTCGCCAAAATGAAGTCGGTTTGGCACGAATTGGACAAGGATAAAGGACCTTACAATAATAAAACCCGGTGACCGGGCCGTAATTCACCAACAACGGTGACACAACCTCCGATAAAAACACATAACAACCTAAGCCGATGACTTGCGCTTACTAGGGCCACCAATTATACTTTGTTTTCTCATAAGACGTCAAAAATGTCCAAAGAGCAACATATACTCATTTAATATGGGCATGCATCGTGTATAGTGACTTCGACGGTGTTTGGTTGTATTCGAACCCCAATGCATGGGTGCTTTTCTAAGGAGTTCATTTTGTTGCATTTTCTTATGCTTGTTTCGGTTTCGTAAATGAAAGAATTTCTCCGTACAAGATACAAACTGCACTATTGGATCTGTAATTTACAACTACTATCGACATACCCTCAAATGCATCAATAATAAGGGATTTAGAATGCACCTTAGCCAACTAACATATAGATCGGGGTCGTTAATGGGTCATGGCGTTCTTCGTTTGATCCTTTGGCTTGCATGTATCGTTTTGTAGGATGAGGTCTTGCTTCCTCGGCCCTTTATCAAGGCAACGTGGCTCGTTTTAAGCTCATCGTTCAAGGAATCAATGCAACACGGCCAGTTTTTCAGGTCGCCATTCGATAAACAAAGACAACGTTTTCAAAATATCAAAAGGCCACATGGCTTGCTTTTAGGTCCTCGTATGGCTTGCTTTCGGGTCGTCTTTCGAGAAAACGAGGCAACATGTTCTAGAAATCAAAGAATCGTTCGAGAAATAAAAAGGCTACGGGGGTAGTTTTCAGGTCGTAGTTTGATAATTCAAGGCAACATGTTCGAGTAATCAAGGCAACAAGGCTTGTTTTCAGGCCGTCGTTCAATAAAAAATCCAAGCGTTCAGGTCGTCGTTCGAGAAACACGGACAACATGTTGTAGAAATCAAAGGCGTTCCATAAATCAAGGCAACGGTGCTGGTTTTCAGTTAGTCGGTCGAAAAACCAAGGAAACATGTTTGAGGTTTCAAGGCAACAAGGCTAGTTTTCTTGTCTTCGTTCCGTAAATCAAGGAATCGGGGATAGTTTTAAGGTTGTTGTTTAAGAAAATCAAGACAACATGTTTTAAAAGTCATGGCAACGAGGGAAGATTTTAGGACACCGTTCGTCAGATCAAGGCAACACGCCAGCTTTCAGCCGTCGTCCGAAAAAGGCCGCCAACATTTTACTTAAACCGAAGCATCGTTCGTGAAATCAAGGCAACGGGGCAAATTTTAAGTCCTTCATTCGAAAAACCAAGCCATCGGGTTCGAGATATCAAGGCAACATGGCTTGCTTTTCAGGTCTTCGTTCGAAAAATCAAGGCAATGGGCATTGCTCTCCGCTCGTCATTCGAGATACCAAGACATCATGTTCTAGAAACCAAGGCCACAAGGCTAGTTTTCAGGTCATCATTCTAAAAATCAAGGCAACAACAATAAAGGCAACAGGCCTAGTTTCAAGGTCATCGTTCAATATATCTAAGCAACAAGTTCGAATAATCAAGGCAACAAGGCTAGTTTTCACGTCGTCGTTCGAGCAAACAAGGCAACATGTTGGGGTGGGCTTCGTTCACGGTTCATTGGGCTTGCCTTGTCGGTGCTCGATGGTGGCTTCGTCGCCATGGTCCCCCTATATATACATCAAGGCAATGGGGATAGCAATCAGGCTTCCGTTTGAGATATCAAGACAACATGTCCTAGAATTCAAGGCCGCAAGGCTAGTTTTCAGGTCATCGTTCTAAAAATCAAGCCAACATGTTCAAGAAATCAAGGCAACAGACACTGGTTTCCCCGAGGATGCATATTTTTTAGTATGCGCACGACGTCGGGGGAAATCAAGGCACCGTGGCTAGTTTTCCGGTCATCGTTCAAGAAATCAAGGCAGTGAGGCTAGTTTTGAGGTCATCATGGCATGTTTTCAAGGCAACGTGTTCGAGTATTCAGGGCAACGATGCAAGTTTCCAGGTCGTCGTTAGAGATAACAAGGCAACGTGTTCCAGCAATCAAGGTAACGAGGCTAGTTTCCAGGTCGTCGTTCAAGAAATAAAGGGAACGGGGCTAGTTTTCAGGACATCGTTCGACATATCAAGGCAACGTGTTGGACAAATCAAGGCAACATGGAACTAGTTAACAAGGCAACGTGTTGGGGGAGGCATCTTTCAAGGCCATCGTTCGACAAATCTAGGTAGCAGGGCTTGTCACCAGGTCATCGTTCGAAAAATTAATGCAACAAGTTCGAGTAATCAATATATACCTCAAGGCAATGTGGATAGCTCCCCAGTTCTCCAAGAGGCTAGTCTTCAGGTCATCGTTTAAAAAATCAAGGCAACAAGCTCAAGGCAATAGGGCTAGTTTCAAGGTCGTCGTTCAAAAAATCTAGGGAACAATGCTAGTCATCAGGTCATCGTTCGACAAAATTAAGGCACACGAATAATGTATGTTTCAATAAAAAAAATTTGCTTTTGGTCCGTAATTACCCGGGGACCGCAGCTTCGACACTTGTACACACACACTACCGAACTTTAACTTTCGAATTGGCAAAAACCCATTCAATGAAAGTTGCTCGAAATCATCGATTTACTTGGTAAATTTTCTTTCGTGATCGAGAAAATGTGCACGGATTTCGAGGTACCGATCAAGATGTGATTTTGGGTAACTTTCATCGGGTTGGGTCGTCATTGGTCACCGGGTGGTCTTGTACTTCCGAATTAGCAAAAACCCATTGAATGAAAGCTGCTCGGAAACCTTGATTTACACGGCAAAATTTCTTTCATGATCGAGAAAATGTGCACGGATTTCGAGTTACCGAGCAAAATGCGATTTTGGCTAACTTTCACCGCGTTGTGTCATCTTTGGTCACCGGACGATCCTGTACTTCCGAATTACCGAAAACCCATTGAACGAAAGTTGCTCGAAATCATTGATTTACCTGGTAAGTTTTCCTTCGTGATCCATAAAATGTGCACGGATTTCGAGTTACCGAGCAAGATGTGATTTTGGCTAACTTTCATCGGGTTGGGTCATCTTTGGTCACCGGGTGGTCTTGTACTTCCGATTTAGCAAAAACCCATTGAATGAAAGTTGTTCGAAATCATTGATTTGCCTAGAAAAATTTCTTTTCGTGGTCGAGGAAATGTGCGTGGATTTCGAGTTGTCGAGCAAAATTTGATTTTGGCCAGGTTTCATGGGGTTGGGTCATCTGATCACCGGTTAATCTTGACCGTATCTAGTCTTGGCCGAGTCGAAAAATCCCAGACGCTATAATTCTCTATAACTCGCCAAAATGAAGTCGGTTTGGCACGAATTGGACAAGGATAAAGGACCTTACAATAATAAAACCCGGTGACCGGGCCGTAATTCACCAACAACGGTGACACAACCTCCGATAAAAACACATAACAACCTAAGCCGATGACTTGCGCTTACTAGGGCCACCAATTATACTTTGTTTTCTCATAAGACGTCAAAAATGTCCAAAGAGCAACATATACTCATTTAATATGGGCATGCATCGTGTATAGTGACTTCGACGGTGTTTGGTTGTATTCGAACCCCAATGCATGGGTGCTTTTCTAAGGAGTTCATTTTGTTGCATTTTCTTATGCTTGTTTCGGTTTCGTAAATGAAAGAATTTCTCCGTACAAGATACAAACTGCACTATTGGATCTGTAATTTACAACTACTATCGACATACCCTCAAATGCATCAATAATAAGGGATTTAGAATGCACCTTAGCCAACTAACATATAGATCGGGGTCGTTAATGGGTCATGGCGTTCTTCGTTTGATCCTTTGGCTTGCATGTATCGTTTTGTAGGATGAGGTCTTGCTTCCTCGGCCCTTTATCAAGGCAACGTGGCTCGTTTTAAGCTCATCGTTCAAGGAATCAATGCAACACGGCCAGTTTTTCAGGTCGCCATTCGATAAACAAAGACAACGTTTTCAAAATATCAAAAGGCCACATGGCTTGCTTTTAGGTCCTCGTATGGCTTGCTTTCGGGTCGTCTTTCGAGAAAACGAGGCAACATGTTCTAGAAATCAAAGAATCGTTCGAGAAATAAAAAGGCTACGGGGGTAGTTTTCAGGTCGTAGTTTGATAATTCAAGGCAACATGTTCGAGTAATCAAGGCAACAAGGCTTGTTTTCAGGCCGTCGTTCAATAAAAAATCCAAGCGTTCAGGTCGTCGTTCGAGAAACACGGACAACATGTTGTAGAAATCAAAGGCGTTCCATAAATCAAGGCAACGGTGCTGGTTTTCAGTTAGTCGGTCGAAAAACCAAGGAAACATGTTTGAGGTTTCAAGGCAACAAGGCTAGTTTTCTTGTCTTCGTTCCGTAAATCAAGGAATCGGGGATAGTTTTAAGGTTGTTGTTTAAGAAAATCAAGACAACATGTTTTAAAAGTCATGGCAACGAGGGAAGATTTTAGGACACCGTTCGTCAGATCAAGGCAACACGCCAGCTTTCAGCCGTCGTCCGAAAAAGGCCGCCAACATTTTACTTAAACCGAAGCATCGTTCGTGAAATCAAGGCAACGGGGCAAATTTTAAGTCCTTCATTCGAAAAACCAAGCCATCGGGTTCGAGATATCAAGGCAACATGGCTTGCTTTTCAGGTCTTCGTTCGAAAAATCAAGGCAATGGGCATTGCTCTCCGCTCGTCATTCGAGATACCAAGACATCATGTTCTAGAAACCAAGGCCACAAGGCTAGTTTTCAGGTCATCATTCTAAAAATCAAGGCAACAACAATAAAGGCAACAGGCCTAGTTTCAAGGTCATCGTTCAATATATCTAAGCAACAAGTTCGAATAATCAAGGCAACAAGGCTAGTTTTCACGTCGTCGTTCGAGCAAACAAGGCAACATGTTGGGGTGGGCTTCGTTCACGGTTCATTGGGCTTGCCTTGTCGGTGCTCGATGGTGGCTTCGTCGCCATGGTCCCCCTATATATACATCAAGGCAATGGGGATAGCAATCAGGCTTCCGTTTGAGATATCAAGACAACATGTCCTAGAATTCAAGGCCGCAAGGCTAGTTTTCAGGTCATCGTTCTAAAAATCAAGCCAACATGTTCAAGAAATCAAGGCAACAGACACTGGTTTCCCCGAGGATGCATATTTTTTAGTATGCGCACGACGTCGGGGGAAATCAAGGCACCGTGGCTAGTTTTCCGGTCATCGTTCAAGAAATCAAGGCAGTGAGGCTAGTTTTGAGGTCATCATGGCATGTTTTCAAGGCAACGTGTTCGAGTATTCAGGGCAACGATGCAAGTTTCCAGGTCGTCGTTAGAGATAACAAGGCAACGTGTTCCAGCAATCAAGGTAACGAGGCTAGTTTCCAGGTCGTCGTTCAAGAAATAAAGGGAACGGGGCTAGTTTTCAGGACATCGTTCGACATATCAAGGCAACGTGTTGGACAAATCAAGGCAACATGGAACTAGTTAACAAGGCAACGTGTTGGGGGAGGCATCTTTCAAGGCCATCGTTCGACAAATCTAGGTAGCAGGGCTTGTCACCAGGTCATCGTTCGAAAAATTAATGCAACAAGTTCGAGTAATCAATATATACCTCAAGGCAATGTGGATAGCTCCCCAGTTCTCCAAGAGGCTAGTCTTCAGGTCATCGTTTAAAAAATCAAGGCAACAAGCTCAAGGCAATAGGGCTAGTTTCAAGGTCGTCGTTCAAAAAATCTAGGGAACAATGCTAGTCATCAGGTCATCGTTCGACAAAATTAAGGCACACGAATAATGTATGTTTCAATAAAAAAAATTTGCTTTTGGTCCGTAATTACCCGGGGACCGCAGCTTCGACACTTGTACACACACACTACCGAACTTTAACTTTCGAATTGGCAAAAACCCATTCAATGAAAGTTGCTCGAAATCATCGATTTACTTGGTAAATTTTCTTTCGTGATCGAGAAAATGTGCACGGATTTCGAGGTACCGATCAAGATGTGATTTTGGGTAACTTTCATCGGGTTGGGTCGTCATTGGTCACCGGGTGGTCTTGTACTTCCGAATTAGCAAAAACCCATTGAATGAAAGCTGCTCGGAAACCTTGATTTACACGGCAAAATTTCTTTCATGATCGAGAAAATGTGCACGGATTTCGAGTTACCGAGCAAAATGCGATTTTGGCTAACTTTCACCGCGTTGTGTCATCTTTGGTCACCGGACGATCCTGTACTTCCGAATTACCAAAAACCCATTGAACGAAAGTTGCTCGAAATCATTGATTTACCTGGTAAGTTTTCCTTCGTGATCCATAAAATGTGCACGGATTTCGAGTTACCGAGCAAGATGTGATTTTGGCTAACTTTCATCGGGTTGGGTCATCTTTGGTCACCGGGTGGTCTTGTACTTCCGATTTAGCAAAAACCCATTGAATGAAAGTTGTTCGAAATCATTGATTTGCCTAGAAAAATTTCTTTTCGTGGTCGAGGAAATGTGCGTGGATTTCGAGTTGTCGAGCAAAATTTGATTTTGGCCAGGTTTCATGGGGTTGGGTCATCTGATCACCGGTTAATCTTGACCGTATCTAGTCTTGGCCGAGTCGAAAAATCCCAGACGCTATAATTCTCTATAACTCGCCAAAATGAAGTCGGTTTGGCACGAATTGGACAAGGATAAAGGACCTTACAATAATAAAACCCGGTGACCGGGCCGTAATTCACCAACAACGGTGACACAACCTCCGATAAAAACACATAACAACCTAAGCCGATGACTTGCGCTTACTAGGGCCACCAATTATACTTTGTTTTCTCATAAGACGTCAAAAATGTCCAAAGAGCAACATATACTCATTTAATATGGGCATGCATCGTGTATAGTGACTTCGACGGTGTTTGGTTGTATTCGAACCCCAATGCATGGGTGCTTTTCTAAGGAGTTCATTTTGTTGCATTTTCTTATGCTTGTTTCGGTTTCGTAAATGAAAGAATTTCTCCGTACAAGATACAAACTGCACTATTGGATCTGTAATTTACAACTACTATCGACATACCCTCAAATGCATCAATAATAAGGGATTTAGAATGCACCTTAGCCAACTAACATATAGATCGGGGTCGTTAATGGGTCATGGCGTTCTTCGTTTGATCCTTTGGCTTGCATGTATCGTTTTGTAGGATGAGGTCTTGCTTCCTCGGCCCTTTATCAAGGCAACGTGGCTCGTTTTAAGCTCATCGTTCAAGGAATCAATGCAACACGGCCAGTTTTTCAGGTCGCCATTCGATAAACAAAGACAACGTTTTCAAAATATCAAAAGGCCACATGGCTTGCTTTTAGGTCCTCGTATGGCTTGCTTTCGGGTCGTCTTTCGAGAAAACGAGGCAACATGTTCTAGAAATCAAAGAATCGTTCGAGAAATAAAAAGGCTACGGGGGTAGTTTTCAGGTCGTAGTTTGATAATTCAAGGCAACATGTTCGAGTAATCAAGGCAACAAGGCTTGTTTTCAGGCCGTCGTTCAATAAAAAATCCAAGCGTTCAGGTCGTCGTTCGAGAAACACGGACAACATGTTGTAGAAATCAAAGGCGTTCCATAAATCAAGGCAACGGTGCTGGTTTTCAGTTAGTCGGTCGAAAAACCAAGGAAACATGTTTGAGGTTTCAAGGCAACAAGGCTAGTTTTCTTGTCTTCGTTCCGTAAATCAAGGAATCGGGGATAGTTTTAAGGTTGTTGTTTAAGAAAATCAAGACAACATGTTTTAAAAGTCATGGCAACGAGGGAAGATTTTAGGACACCGTTCGTCAGATCAAGGCAACACGCCAGCTTTCAGCCGTCGTCCGAAAAAGGCCGCCAACATTTTACTTAAACCGAAGCATCGTTCGTGAAATCAAGGCAACGGGGCAAATTTTAAGTCCTTCATTCGAAAAACCAAGCCATCGGGTTCGAGATATCAAGGCAACATGGCTTGCTTTTCAGGTCTTCGTTCGAAAAATCAAGGCAATGGGCATTGCTCTCCGCTCGTCATTCGAGATACCAAGACATCATGTTCTAGAAACCAAGGCCACAAGGCTAGTTTTCAGGTCATCATTCTAAAAATCAAGGCAACAACAATAAAGGCAACAGGCCTAGTTTCAAGGTCATCGTTCAATATATCTAAGCAACAAGTTCGAATAATCAAGGCAACAAGGCTAGTTTTCACGTCGTCGTTCGAGCAAACAAGGCAACATGTTGGGGTGGGCTTCGTTCACGGTTCATTGGGCTTGCCTTGTCGGTGCTCGATGGTGGCTTCGTCGCCATGGTCCCCCTATATATACATCAAGGCAATGGGGATAGCAATCAGGCTTCCGTTTGAGATATCAAGACAACATGTCCTAGAATTCAAGGCCGCAAGGCTAGTTTTCAGGTCATCGTTCTAAAAATCAAGCCAACATGTTCAAGAAATCAAGGCAACAGACACTGGTTTCCCCGAGGATGCATATTTTTTAGTATGCGCACGACGTCGGGGGAAATCAAGGCACCGTGGCTAGTTTTCCGGTCATCGTTCAAGAAATCAAGGCAGCGAGGCTAGTTTTGAGGTCATCATGGCATGTTTTCAAGGCAACGTGTTCGAGTATTCAGGGCAACGATGCAAGTTTCCAGGTCGTCGTTAGAGATAACAAGGCAACGTGTTCCAGCAATCAAGGTAACGAGGCTAGTTTCCAGGTCGTCGTTCAAGAAATAAAGGGAACGGGGCTAGTTTTCAGGACATCGTTCGACATATCAAGGCAACGTGTTGGACAAATCAAGGCAACATGGAACTAGTTAACAAGGCAACGTGTTGGGGGAGGCATCTTTCAAGGCCATCGTTCGACAAATCTAGGTAGCAGGGCTTGTCACCAGGTCATCGTTCGAAAAATTAATGCAACAAGTTCGAGTAATCAATATATACCTCAAGGCAATGTGGATAGCTCCCCAGTTCTCCAAGAGGCTAGTCTTCAGGTCATCGTTTAAAAAATCAAGGCAACAAGCTCAAGGCAATAGGGCTAGTTTCAAGGTCGTCGTTCAAAAAATCTAGGGAACAATGCTAGTCATCAGGTCATCGTTCGACAAAATTAAGGCACACGAATAATGTATGTTTCAATAAAAAAAATTTGCTTTTGGTCCGTAATTACCCGGGGACCGCAGCTTCGACACTTGTACACACACACTACCGAACTTTAACTTTCGAATTGGCAAAAACCCATTCAATGAAAGTTGCTCGAAATCATCGATTTACTTGGTAAATTTTCTTTCGTGATCGAGAAAATGTGCACGGATTTCGAGGTACCGATCAAGATGTGATTTTGGGTAACTTTCATCGGGTTGGGTCGTCATTGGTCACCGGGTGGTCTTGTACTTCCGAATTAGCAAAAACCCATTGAATGAAAGCTGCTCGGAAACCTTGATTTACACGGCAAAATTTCTTTCATGATCGAGAAAATGTGCACGGATTTCGAGTTACCGAGCAAAATGCGATTTTGGCTAACTTTCACCGCGTTGTGTCATCTTTGGTCACCGGACGATCCTGTACTTCCGAATTACCAAAAACCCATTGAACGAAAGTTGCTCGAAATCATTGATTTACCTGGTAAGTTTTCCTTCGTGATCCATAAAATGTGCACGGATTTCGAGTTACCGAGCAAGATGTGATTTTGGCTAACTTTCATCGGGTTGGGTCATCTTTGGTCACCGGGTGGTCTTGTACTTCCGATTTAGCAAAAACCCATTGAATGAAAGTTGTTCGAAATCATTGATTTGCCTAGAAAAATTTCTTTTCGTGGTCGAGGAAATGTGCGTGGATTTCGAGTTGTCGAGCAAAATTTGATTTTGGCCAGGTTTCATGGGGTTGGGTCATCTGATCACCGGTTAATCTTGACCGTATCTAGTCTTGGCCGAGTCGAAAAATCCCAGACGCTATAATTCTCTATAACTCGCCAAAATGAAGTCGGTTTGGCACGAATTGGACAAGGATAAAGGACCTTACAATAATAAAACCCGGTGACCGGGCCGTAATTCACCAACAACGGTGACACAACCTCCGATAAAAACACATAACAACCTAAGCCGATGACTTGCGCTTACTAGGGCCACCAATTATACTTTGTTTTCTCATAAGACGTCAAAAATGTCCAAAGAGCAACATATACTCATTTAATATGGGCATGCATCGTGTATAGTGACTTCGACGGTGTTTGGTTGTATTCGAACCCCAATGCATGGGTGCTTTTCTAAGGAGTTCATTTTGTTGCATTTTCTTATGCTTGTTTCGGTTTCGTAAATGAAAGAATTTCTCCGTACAAGATACAAACTGCACTATTGGATCTGTAATTTACAACTACTATCGACATACCCTCAAATGCATCAATAATAAGGGATTTAGAATGCACCTTAGCCAACTAACATATAGATCGGGGTCGTTAATGGGTCATGGCGTTCTTCGTTTGATCCTTTGGCTTGCATGTATCGTTTTGTAGGATGAGGTCTTGCTTCCTCGGCCCTTTATCAAGGCAACGTGGCTCGTTTTAAGCTCATCGTTCAAGGAATCAATGCAACACGGCCAGTTTTTCAGGTCGCCATTCGATAAACAAAGACAACGTTTTCAAAATATCAAAAGGCCACATGGCTTGCTTTTAGGTCCTCGTATGGCTTGCTTTCGGGTCGTCTTTCGAGAAAACGAGGCAACATGTTCTAGAAATCAAAGAATCGTTCGAGAAATAAAAAGGCTACGGGGGTAGTTTTCAGGTCGTAGTTTGATAATTCAAGGCAACATGTTCGAGTAATCAAGGCAACAAGGCTTGTTTTCAGGCCGTCGTTCAATAAAAAATCCAAGCGTTCAGGTCGTCGTTCGAGAAACACGGACAACATGTTGTAGAAATCAAAGGCGTTCCATAAATCAAGGCAACGGTGCTGGTTTTCAGTTAGTCGGTCGAAAAACCAAGGAAACATGTTTGAGGTTTCAAGGCAACAAGGCTAGTTTTCTTGTCTTCGTTCCGTAAATCAAGGAATCGGGGATAGTTTTAAGGTTGTTGTTTAAGAAAATCAAGACAACATGTTTTAAAAGTCATGGCAACGAGGGAAGATTTTAGGACACCGTTCGTCAGATCAAGGCAACACGCCAGCTTTCAGCCGTCGTCCGAAAAAGGCCGCCAACATTTTACTTAAACCGAAGCATCGTTCGTGAAATCAAGGCAACGGGGCAAATTTTAAGTCCTTCATTCGAAAAACCAAGCCATCGGGTTCGAGATATCAAGGCAACATGGCTTGCTTTTCAGGTCTTCGTTCGAAAAATCAAGGCAATGGGCATTGCTCTCCGCTCGTCATTCGAGATACCAAGACATCATGTTCTAGAAACCAAGGCCACAAGGCTAGTTTTCAGGTCATCATTCTAAAAATCAAGGCAACAACAATAAAGGCAACAGGCCTAGTTTCAAGGTCATCGTTCAATATATCTAAGCAACAAGTTCGAATAATCAAGGCAACAAGGCTAGTTTTCACGTCGTCGTTCGAGCAAACAAGGCAACATGTTGGGGTGGGCTTCGTTCACGGTTCATTGGGCTTGCCTTGTCGGTGCTCGATGGTGGCTTCGTCGCCATGGTCCCCCTATATATACATCAAGGCAATGGGGATAGCAATCAGGCTTCCGTTTGAGATATCAAGACAACATGTCCTAGAATTCAAGGCCGCAAGGCTAGTTTTCAGGTCATCGTTCTAAAAATCAAGCCAACATGTTCAAGAAATCAAGGCAACAGACACTGGTTTCCCCGAGGATGCATATTTTTTAGTATGCGCACGACGTCGGGGGAAATCAAGGCACCGTGGCTAGTTTTCCGGTCATCGTTCAAGAAATCAAGGCAGCGAGGCTAGTTTTGAGGTCATCATGGCATGTTTTCAAGGCAACGTGTTCGAGTATTCAGGGCAACGATGCAAGTTTCCAGGTCGTCGTTAGAGATAACAAGGCAACGTGTTCCAGCAATCAAGGTAACGAGGCTAGTTTCCAGGTCGTCGTTCAAGAAATAAAGGGAACGGGGCTAGTTTTCAGGACATCGTTCGACATATCAAGGCAACGTGTTGGACAAATCAAGGCAACATGGAACTAGTTAACAAGGCAACGTGTTGGGGGAGGCATCTTTCAAGGCCATCGTTCGACAAATCTAGGCAGCAGGGCTTGTCACCAGGTCATCGTTCGAAAAATTAATGCAACAAGTTCGAGTAATCAATATATACCTCAAGGCAATGTGGATAGCTCCCCAGTTCTCCAAGAGGCTAGTCTTCAGGTCATCGTTTAAAAAATCAAGGCAACAAGCTCAAGGCAATAGGGCTAGTTTCAAGGTCGTCGTTCAAAAAATCTAGGGAACAATGCTAGTCATCAGGTCATCGTTCGACAAAATTAAGGCACACGAATAATGTATGTTTCAATAAAAAAAATTTGCTTTTGGTCCGTAATTACCCGGGGACCGCAGCTTCGACACTTGTACACACACACTACCGAACTTTAACTTTCGAATTGGCAAAAACCCATTCAATGAAAGTTGCTCGAAATCATCGATTTACCTGGTAAATTTTCTTTCGTGATCGAGAAAATGTGCACGGATTTCGAGGTACCGATCAAGATGTGATTTTGGGTAACTTTCATCGGGTTGGGTCGTCATTGGTCACCGGGTGGTCTTGTACTTCCGAATTAGCAAAAACCCATTGAATGAAAGCTGCTCGGAAACCTTGATTTACACGGCAAAATTTCTTTCATGATCGAGAAAATGTGCACGGATTTCGAGTTACCGAGCAAAATGCGATTTTGGCTAACTTTCACCGCGTTGTGTCATCTTTGGTCACCGGACGATCCTGTACTTCCGAATTACCGAAAACCCATTGAACGAAAGTTGCTCGAAATCATTGATTTACCTGGTAAGTTTTCCTTCGTGATCCATAAAATGTGCACGGATTTCGAGTTACCGAGCAAGATGTGATTTTGGCTAACTTTCATCGGGTTGGGTCATCTTTGGTCACCGGGTGGTCTTGTACTTCCGATTTAGCAAAAACCCATTGAATGAAAGTTGTTCGAAATCATTGATTTGCCTAGAAAAATTTCTTTTCGTGGTCGAGGAAATGTGCGTGGATTTCGAGTTGTCGAGCAAAATTTGATTTTGGCCAGGTTTCATGGGGTTGGGTCATCTGATCACCGGTTAATCTTGACCGTATCTAGTCTTGGCCGAGTCGAAAAATCCCAGACGCTATAATTCTCTATAACTCGCCAAAATGAAGTCGGTTTGGCACGAATTGGACAAGGATAAAGGACCTTACAATAATAAAACCCGGTGACCGGGCCGTAATTCACCAACAACGGTGACACAACCTCCGATAAAAACACATAACAACCTAAGCCGATGACTTGCGCTTACTAGGGCCACCAATTATACTTTGTTTTCTCATAAGACGTCAAAAATGTCCAAAGAGCAACATATACTCATTTAATATGGGCATGCATCGTGTATAGTGACTTCGACGGTGTTTGGTTGTATTCGAACCCCAATGCATGGGTGCTTTTCTAAGGAGTTCATTTTGTTGCATTTTCTTATGCTTGTTTCGGTTTCGTAAATGAAAGAATTTCTCCGTACAAGATACAAACTGCACTATTGGATCTGTAATTTACAACTACTATCGACATACCCTCAAATGCATCAATAATAAGGGATTTAGAATGCACCTTAGCCAACTAACATATAGATCGGGGTCGTTAATGGGTCATGGCGTTCTTCGTTTGATCCTTTGGCTTGCATGTATCGTTTTGTAGGATGAGGTCTTGCTTCCTCGGCCCTTTATCAAGGCAACGTGGCTCGTTTTAAGCTCATCGTTCAAGGAATCAATGCAACACGGCCAGTTTTTCAGGTCGCCATTCGATAAACAAAGACAACGTTTTCAAAATATCAAAAGGCCACATGGCTTGCTTTTAGGTCCTCGTATGGCTTGCTTTCGGGTCGTCTTTCGAGAAAACGAGGCAACATGTTCTAGAAATCAAAGAATCGTTCGAGAAATAAAAAGGCTACGGGGGTAGTTTTCAGGTCGTAGTTTGATAATTCAAGGCAACATGTTCGAGTAATCAAGGCAACAAGGCTTGTTTTCAGGCCGTCGTTCAATAAAAAATCCAAGCGTTCAGGTCGTCGTTCGAGAAACACGGACAACATGTTGTAGAAATCAAAGGCGTTCCATAAATCAAGGCAACGGTGCTGGTTTTCAGTTAGTCGGTCGAAAAACCAAGGAAACATGTTTGAGGTTTCAAGGCAACAAGGCTAGTTTTCTTGTCTTCGTTCCGTAAATCAAGGAATCGGGGATAGTTTTAAGGTTGTTGTTTAAGAAAATCAAGACAACATGTTTTAAAAGTCATGGCAACGAGGGAAGATTTTAGGACACCGTTCGTCAGATCAAGGCAACACGCCAGCTTTCAGCCGTCGTCCGAAAAAGGCCGCCAACATTTTACTTAAACCGAAGCATCGTTCGTGAAATCAAGGCAACGGGGCAAATTTTAAGTCCTTCATTCGAAAAACCAAGCCATCGGGTTCGAGATATCAAGGCAACATGGCTTGCTTTTCAGGTCTTCGTTCGAAAAATCAAGGCAATGGGCATTGCTCTCCGCTCGTCATTCGAGATACCAAGACATCATGTTCTAGAAACCAAGGCCACAAGGCTAGTTTTCAGGTCATCATTCTAAAAATCAAGGCAACAACAATAAAGGCAACAGGCCTAGTTTCAAGGTCATCGTTCAATATATCTAAGCAACAAGTTCGAATAATCAAGGCAACAAGGCTAGTTTTCACGTCGTCGTTCGAGCAAACAAGGCAACATGTTGGGGTGGGCTTCGTTCACGGTTCATTGGGCTTGCCTTGTCGGTGCTCGATGGTGGCTTCGTCGCCATGGTCCCCCTATATATACATCAAGGCAATGGGGATAGCAATCAGGCTTCCGTTTGAGATATCAAGACAACATGTCCTAGAATTCAAGGCCGCAAGGCTAGTTTTCAGGTCATCGTTCTAAAAATCAAGCCAACATGTTCAAGAAATCAAGGCAACAGACACTGGTTTCCCCGAGGATGCATATTTTTTAGTATGCGCACGACGTCGGGGGAAATCAAGGCACCGTGGCTAGTTTTCCGGTCATCGTTCAAGAAATCAAGGCAGCGAGGCTAGTTTTGAGGTCATCATGGCATGTTTTCAAGGCAACGTGTTCGAGTATTCAGGGCAACGATGCAAGTTTCCAGGTCGTCGTTAGAGATAACAAGGCAACGTGTTCCAGCAATCAAGGTAACGAGGCTAGTTTCCAGGTCGTCGTTCAAGAAATAAAGGGAACGGGGCTAGTTTTCAGGACATCGTTCGACATATCAAGGCAACGTGTTGGACAAATCAAGGCAACATGGAACTAGTTAACAAGGCAACGTGTTGGGGGAGGCATCTTTCAAGGCCATCGTTCGACAAATCTAGGCAGCAGGGCTTGTCACCAGGTCATCGTTCGAAAAATTAATGCAACAAGTTCGAGTAATCAATATATACCTCAAGGCAATGTGGATAGCTCCCCAGTTCTCCAAGAGGCTAGTCTTCAGGTCATCGTTTAAAAAATCAAGGCAACAAGCTCAAGGCAATAGGGCTAGTTTCAAGGTCGTCGTTCAAAAAATCTAGGGAACAATGCTAGTCATCAGGTCATCGTTCGACAAAATTAAGGCACACGAATAATGTATGTTTCAATAAAAAAAATTTGCTTTTGGTCCGTAATTACCCGGGGACCGCAGCTTCGACACTTGTACACACACACTACCGAACTTTAACTTTCGAATTGGCAAAAACCCATTCAATGAAAGTTGCTCGAAATCATCGATTTACCTGGTAAATTTTCTTTCGTGATCGAGAAAATGTGCACGGATTTCGAGGTACCGATCAAGATGTGATTTTGGGTAACTTTCATCGGGTTGGGTCGTCATTGGTCACCGGGTGGTCTTGTACTTCCGAATTAGCAAAAACCCATTGAATGAAAGCTGCTCGGAAACCTTGATTTACACGGCAAAATTTCTTTCATGATCGAGAAAATGTGCACGGATTTCGAGTTACCGAGCAAAATGCGATTTTGGCTAACTTTCACCGCGTTGTGTCATCTTTGGTCACCGGACGATCCTGTACTTCCGAATTACCGAAAACCCATTGAACGAAAGTTGCTCGAAATCATTGATTTACCTGGTAAGTTTTCCTTCGTGATCCATAAAATGTGCACGGATTTCGAGTTACCGAGCAAGATGTGATTTTGGCTAACTTTCATCGGGTTGGGTCATCTTTGGTCACCGGGTGGTCTTGTACTTCCGATTTAGCAAAAACCCATTGAATGAAAGTTGTTCGAAATCATTGATTTGCCTAGAAAAATTTCTTTTCGTGGTCGAGGAAATGTGCGTGGATTTCGAGTTGTCGAGCAAAATTTGATTTTGGCCAGGTTTCATGGGGTTGGGTCATCTGATCACCGGTTAATCTTGACCGTATCTAGTCTTGGCCGAGTCGAAAAATCCCAGACGCTATAATTCTCTATAACTCGCCAAAATGAAGTCGGTTTGGCACGAATTGGACAAGGATAAAGGACCTTACAATAATAAAACCCGGTGACCGGGCCGTAATTCACCAACAACGGTGACACAACCTCCGATAAAAACACATAACAACCTAAGCCGATGACTTGCGCTTACTAGGGCCACCAATTATACTTTGTTTTCTCATAAGACGTCAAAAATGTCCAAAGAGCAACATATACTCATTTAATATGGGCATGCATCGTGTATAGTGACTTCGACGGTGTTTGGTTGTATTCGAACCCCAATGCATGGGTGCTTTTCTAAGGAGTTCATTTTGTTGCATTTTCTTATGCTTGTTTCGGTTTCGTAAATGAAAGAATTTCTCCGTACAAGATACAAACTGCACTATTGGATCTGTAATTTACAACTACTATCGACATACCCTCAAATGCATCAATAATAAGGGATTTAGAATGCACCTTAGCCAACTAACATATAGATCGGGGTCGTTAATGGGTCATGGCGTTCTTCGTTTGATCCTTTGGCTTGCATGTATCGTTTTGTAGGATGAGGTCTTGCTTCCTCGGCCCTTTATCAAGGCAACGTGGCTCGTTTTAAGCTCATCGTTCAAGGAATCAATGCAACACGGCCAGTTTTTCAGGTCGCCATTCGATAAACAAAGACAACGTTTTCAAAATATCAAAAGGCCACATGGCTTGCTTTTAGGTCCTCGTATGGCTTGCTTTCGGGTCGTCTTTCGAGAAAACGAGGCAACATGTTCTAGAAATCAAAGAATCGTTCGAGAAATAAAAAGGCTACGGGGGTAGTTTTCAGGTCGTAGTTTGATAATTCAAGGCAACATGTTCGAGTAATCAAGGCAACAAGGCTTGTTTTCAGGCCGTCGTTCAATAAAAAATCCAAGCGTTCAGGTCGTCGTTCGAGAAACACGGACAACATGTTGTAGAAATCAAAGGCGTTCCATAAATCAAGGCAACGGTGCTGGTTTTCAGTTAGTCGGTCGAAAAACCAAGGAAACATGTTTGAGGTTTCAAGGCAACAAGGCTAGTTTTCTTGTCTTCGTTCCGTAAATCAAGGAATCGGGGATAGTTTTAAGGTTGTTGTTTAAGAAAATCAAGACAACATGTTTTAAAAGTCATGGCAACGAGGGAAGATTTTAGGACACCGTTCGTCAGATCAAGGCAACACGCCAGCTTTCAGCCGTCGTCCGAAAAAGGCCGCCAACATTTTACTTAAACCGAAGCATCGTTCGTGAAATCAAGGCAACGGGGCAAATTTTAAGTCCTTCATTCGAAAAACCAAGCCATCGGGTTCGAGATATCAAGGCAACATGGCTTGCTTTTCAGGTCTTCGTTCGAAAAATCAAGGCAATGGGCATTGCTCTCCGCTCGTCATTCGAGATACCAAGACATCATGTTCTAGAAACCAAGGCCACAAGGCTAGTTTTCAGGTCATCATTCTAAAAATCAAGGCAACAACAATAAAGGCAACAGGCCTAGTTTCAAGGTCATCGTTCAATATATCTAAGCAACAAGTTCGAATAATCAAGGCAACAAGGCTAGTTTTCACGTCGTCGTTCGAGCAAACAAGGCAACATGTTGGGGTGGGCTTCGTTCACGGTTCATTGGGCTTGCCTTGTCGGTGCTCGATGGTGGCTTCGTCGCCATGGTCCCCCTATATATACATCAAGGCAATGGGGATAGCAATCAGGCTTCCGTTTGAGATATCAAGACAACATGTCCTAGAATTCAAGGCCGCAAGGCTAGTTTTCAGGTCATCGTTCTAAAAATCAAGCCAACATGTTCAAGAAATCAAGGCAACAGACACTGGTTTCCCCGAGGATGCATATTTTTTAGTATGCGCACGACGTCGGGGGAAATCAAGGCACCGTGGCTAGTTTTCCGGTCATCGTTCAAGAAATCAAGGCAGCGAGGCTAGTTTTGAGGTCATCATGGCATGTTTTCAAGGCAACGTGTTCGAGTATTCAGGGCAACGATGCAAGTTTCCAGGTCGTCGTTAGAGATAACAAGGCAACGTGTTCCAGCAATCAAGGTAACGAGGCTAGTTTCCAGGTCGTCGTTCAAGAAATAAAGGGAACGGGGCTAGTTTTCAGGACATCGTTCGACATATCAAGGCAACGTGTTGGACAAATCAAGGCAACATGGAACTAGTTAACAAGGCAACGTGTTGGGGGAGGCATCTTTCAAGGCCATCGTTCGACAAATCTAGGCAGCAGGGCTTGTCACCAGGTCATCGTTCGAAAAATTAATGCAACAAGTTCGAGTAATCAATATATACCTCAAGGCAATGTGGATAGCTCCCCAGTTCTCCAAGAGGCTAGTCTTCAGGTCATCGTTTAAAAAATCAAGGCAACAAGCTCAAGGCAATAGGGCTAGTTTCAAGGTCGTCGTTCAAAAAATCTAGGGAACAATGCTAGTCATCAGGTCATCGTTCGACAAAATTAAGGCACACGAATAATGTATGTTTCAATAAAAAAAATTTGCTTTTGGTCCGTAATTACCCGGGGACCGCAGCTTCGACACTTGTACACACACACTACCGAACTTTAACTTTCGAATTGGCAAAAACCCATTCAATGAAAGTTGCTCGAAATCATCGATTTACCTGGTAAATTTTCTTTCGTGATCGAGAAAATGTGCACGGATTTCGAGGTACCGATCAAGATGTGATTTTGGGTAACTTTCATCGGGTTGGGTCGTCATTGGTCACCGGGTGGTCTTGTACTTCCGAATTAGCAAAAACCCATTGAATGAAAGCTGCTCGGAAACCTTGATTTACACGGCAAAATTTCTTTCATGATCGAGAAAATGTGCACGGATTTCGAGTTACCGAGCAAAATGCGATTTTGGCTAACTTTCACCGCGTTGTGTCATCTTTGGTCACCGGACGATCCTGTACTTCCGAATTACCGAAAACCCATTGAACGAAAGTTGCTCGAAATCATTGATTTACCTGGTAAGTTTTCCTTCGTGATCCATAAAATGTGCACGGATTTCGAGTTACCGAGCAAGATGTGATTTTGGCTAACTTTCATCGGGTTGGGTCATCTTTGGTCACCGGGTGGTCTTGTACTTCCGATTTAGCAAAAACCCATTGAATGAAAGTTGTTCGAAATCATTGATTTGCCTAGAAAAATTTCTTTTCGTGGTCGAGGAAATGTGCGTGGATTTCGAGTTGTCGAGCAAAATTTGATTTTGGCCAGGTTTCATGGGGTTGGGTCATCTGATCACCGGTTAATCTTGACCGTATCTAGTCTTGGCCGAGTCGAAAAATCCCAGACGCTATAATTCTCTATAACTCGCCAAAATGAAGTCGGTTTGGCACGAATTGGACAAGGATAAAGGACCTTACAATAATAAAACCCGGTGACCGGGCCGTAATTCACCAACAACGGTGACGCAACCTCCGATAAAAACACATAACAACCTAAGCCGATGACTTGCGCTTACTAGGGCCACCAATTATACTTTGTTTTCTCATAAGACGTCAAAAATGTCCAAAGAGCAACATATACTCATTTAATATGGGCATGCATCGTGTATAGTGACTTCGACGGTGTTTGGTTGTATTCGAACCCCAATGCATGGGTGCTTTTCTAAGGAGTTCATTTTGTTGCATTTTCTTATGCTTGTTTCGGTTTCGTAAATGAAAGAATTTCTCCGTACAAGATACAAACTGCACTATTGGATCTGTAATTTACAACTACTATCGACATACCCTCAAATGCATCAATAATAAGGGATTTAGAATGCACCTTAGCCAACTAACATATAGATCGGGGTCGTTAATGGGTCATGGCGTTCTTCGTTTGATCCTTTGGCTTGCATGTATCGTTTTGTAGGATGAGGTCTTGCTTCCTCGGCCCTTTATCAAGGCAACGTGGCTCGTTTTAAGCTCATCGTTCAAGGAATCAATGCAACACGGCCAGTTTTTCAGGTCGCCATTCGATAAACAAAGACAACGTTTTCAAAATATCAAAAGGCCACATGGCTTGCTTTTAGGTCCTCGTATGGCTTGCTTTCGGGTCGTCTTTCGAGAAAACGAGGCAACATGTTCTAGAAATCAAAGAATCGTTCGAGAAATAAAAAGGCTACGGGGGTAGTTTTCAAGTCGTAGTTTGATAATTCAAGGCAACATGTTCGAGTAATCAAGGCAACAAGGCTTGTTTTCAGGCCGTCGTTCAATAAAAAATCCAAGCGTTCAGGTCGTCGTTCGAGAAACACGGACAACATGTTGTAGAAATCAAAGGCGTTCCATAAATCAAGGCAACGGTGCTGGTTTTCAGTTAGTCGGTCGAAAAACCAAGGAAACATGTTTGAGGTTTCAAGGCAACAAGGCTAGTTTTCTTGTCTTCGTTCCGTAAATCAAGGAATCAGGGATAGTTTTAAGGTTGTTGTTTAAGAAAATCAAGACAACATGTTTTAAAAGTCATGGCAACGAGGGAAGATTTTAGGACACCGTTCGTCAGATCAAGGCAACACGCCAGCTTTCAGCCGTCGTCCGAAAAAGGCCGCCAACATTTTACTTAAACCGAAGCATCGTTCGTGAAATCAAGGCAACGGGGCAAATTTTAAGTCCTTCATTCGAAAAACCAAGCCATCGGGTTCGAGATATCAAGGCAACATGGCTTGCTTTTCAGGTCTTCGTTCGAAAAATCAAGGCAATGGGCATTGCTCTCCGCTCGTCATTCGAGATACCAAGACATCATGTTCTAGAAACCAAGGCCACAAGGCTAGTTTTCAGGTCATCATTCTAAAAATCAAGGCAACAACAATAAAGGCAACAGGCCTAGTTTCAAGGTCATCGTTCAATATATCTAAGCAACAAGTTCGAATAATCAAGGCAACAAGGCTAGTTTTCACATCGTCGTTCGAGCAAACAAGGCAACATGTTGGGGTGGGCTTCGTTCACGGTTCATTGGGCTTGCCTTGTCGGTGCTCGATGGTGGCTTCGTCGCCATGGTCCCCCTATATATACATCAAGGCAATGGGGATAGCAATCAGGCTTCCGTTTGAGATATCAAGACAACATGTCCTAGAATTCAAGGCCGCAAGGCTAGTTTTCAGGTCATCGTTCTAAAAATCAAGCCAACATGTTCAAGAAATCAAGGCAACAGACACTGGTTTCCCCGAGGATGCATATTTTTTAGTATGCGCACGACGTCGGGGGAAATCAAGTCACCGTGGCTAGTTTTCCGGTCATCGTTCAAGAAATCAAGGCAGCGAGGCTAGTTTTGAGGTCATCATGGCATGTTTTCAAGGCAACGTGTTCGAGTATTCAGGGCAACGATGCAAGTTTCCAGGTCGTCGTTAGAGATAACAAGGCAACGTGTTCCAGCAATCAAGGTAACGAGGCTAGTTTCCAGGTCGTCGTTCAAGAAATAAAGGGAACGGGGCTAGTTTTCAGGACATCGTTCGACATATCAAGGCAACGTGTTGGACAAATCAAGGCAACATGGAACTAGTTAACAAGGCAACGTGTTGGGGGAGGCATCTTTCAAGGCCATCGTTCGACAAATCTAGGCAGCAGGGCTTGTCACCAGGTCATCGTTCGAAAAATTAATGCAACAAGTTCGAGTAATCAATATATACCTCAAGGCAATGTGGATAGCTCCCCAGTTCTCCAAGAGGCTAGTCTTCAGGTCATCGTTTAAAAAATCAAGGCAACAAGCTCAAGGCAATAGGGCTAGTTTCAAGGTCGTCGTTCAAAAAATCTAGGGAACAATGCTAGTCATCAGGTCATCGTTCGACAAAATTAAGGCACACGAATAATGTATGTTTCAATAAAAAAAATTTGCTTTTGGTCCGTAATTACCCGGGGACCGCAGCTTCGACACTTGTACACACACACTACCGAACTTTAACTTTCGAATTGGCAAAAACCCATTCAATGAAAGTTGCTCGAAATCATCGATTTACCTGGTAAATTTTCTTTCGTGATCGAGAAAATGTGCACGGATTTCGAGGTACCGATCAAGATGTGATTTTGGGTAACTTTCATCGGGTTGGGTCGTCATTGGTCACCGGGTGGTCTTGTACTTCCGAATTAGCAAAAACCCATTGAATGAAAGCTGCTCGGAAACCTTGATTTACACGGCAAAATTTCTTTCATGATCGAGAAAATGTGCACGGATTTCGAGTTACCGAGCAAAATGCGATTTTGGCTAACTTTCACCGCGTTGTGTCATCTTTGGTCACCGGACGATCCTGTACTTCCGAATTACCGAAAACCCATTGAACGAAAGTTGCTCGAAATCATTGATTTACCTGGTAAGTTTTCCTTCGTGATCCATAAAATGTGCACGGATTTCGAGTTACCGAGCAAGATGTGATTTTGGCTAACTTTCATCGGGTTGGGTCATCTTTGGTCACCGGGTGGTCTTGTACTTCCGATTTAGCAAAAACCCATTGAATGAAAGTTGTTCGAAATCATTGATTTGCCTAGAAAAATTTCTTTTCGTGGTCGAGGAAATGTGCGTGGATTTCGAGTTGTCGAGCAAAATTTGATTTTGGCCAGGTTTCATGGGGTTGGGTCATCTGATCACCGGTTAATCTTGACCGTATCTAGTCTTGGCCGAGTCGAAAAATCCCAGACGCTATAATTCTCTATAACTCGCCAAAATGAAGTCGGTTTGGCACGAATTGGACAAGGATAAAGGACCTTACAATAATAAAACCCGGTGACCGGGCCGTAATTCACCAACAACGGTGACACAACCTCCGATAAAAACACATAACAACCTAAGCCGATGACTTGCGCTTACTAGGGCCACCAATTATACTTTGTTTTCTCATAAGACGTCAAAAATGTCCAAAGAGCAACATATACTCATTTAATATGGGCATGCATCGTGTATAGTGACTTCGACGGTGTTTGGTTGTATTCGAACCCCAATGCATGGGTGCTTTTCTAAGGAGTTCATTTTGTTGCATTTTCTTATGCTTGTTTCGGTTTCGTAAATGAAAGAATTTCTCCGTACAAGATACAAACTGCACTATTGGATCTGTAATTTACAACTACTATCGACATACCCTCAAATGCATCAATAATAAGGGATTTAGAATGCACCTTAGCCAACTAACATATAGATCGGGGTCGTTAATGGGTCATGGCGTTCTTCGTTTGATCCTTTGGCTTGCATGTATCGTTTTGTAGGATGAGGTCTTGCTTCCTCGGCCCTTTATCAAGGCAACGTGGCTCGTTTTAAGCTCATCGTTCAAGGAATCAATGCAACACGGCCAGTTTTTCAGGTCGCCATTCGATAAACAAAGACAACGTTTTCAAAATATCAAAAGGCCACATGGCTTGCTTTTAGGTCCTCGTATGGCTTGCTTTCGGGTCGTCTTTCGAGAAAACGAGGCAACATGTTCTAGAAATCAAAGAATCGTTCGAGAAATAAAAAGGCTACGGGGGTAGTTTTCAGGTCGTAGTTTGATAATTCAAGGCAACATGTTCGAGTAATCAAGGCAACAAGGCTTGTTTTCAGGCCGTCGTTCAATAAAAAATCCAAGCGTTCAGGTCGTCGTTCGAGAAACACGGACAACATGTTGTAGAAATCAAAGGTGTTCCATAAATCAAGGCAACGGTGCTGGTTTTCAGTTAGTCGGTCGAAAAACCAAGGAAACATGTTTGAGGTTTCAAGGCAACAAGGCTAGTTTTCTTGTCTTCGTTCCGTAAATCAAGGAATCAGGGATAGTTTTAAGGTTGTTGTTTAAGAAAATCAAGACAACATGTTTTAAAAGTCATGGCAACGAGGGAAGATTTTAGGACACCGTTCGTCAGATCAAGGCAACACGCCAGCTTTCAGCCGTCGTCCGAAAAAGGCCGCCAACATTTTACTTAAACCGAAGCATCGTTCGTGAAATCAAGGCAACGGGGCAAATTTTAAGTCCTTCATTCGAAAAACCAAGCCATCGGGTTCGAGATATCAAGGCAACATGGCTTGCTTTTCAGGTCTTCGTTCGAAAAATCAAGGCAATGGGCATTGCTCTCCGCTCGTCATTCGAGATACCAAGACATCATGTTCTAGAAACCAAGGCCACAAGGCTAGTTTTCAGGTCATCATTCTAAAAATCAAGGCAACAACAATAAAGGCAACAGGCCTAGTTTCAAGGTCATCGTTCAATATATCTAAGCAACAAGTTCGAATAATCAAGGCAACAAGGCTAGTTTTCACGTCGTCGTTCGAGCAAACAAGGCAACATGTTGGGGTGGGCTTCGTTCACGGTTCATTGGGCTTGCCTTGTCGGTGCTCGATGGTGGCTTCGTCGCCATGGTCCCCCTATATATACATCAAGGCAATGGGGATAGCAATCAGGCTTCCGTTTGAGATATCAAGACAACATGTCCTAGAATTCAAGGCCGCAAGGCTAGTTTTCAGGTCATCGTTCTAAAAATCAAGCCAACATGTTCAAGAAATCAAGGCAACAGACACTGGTTTCCCCGAGGATGCATATTTTTTAGTATGCGCACGACGTCGGGGGAAATCAAGGCACCGTGGCTAGTTTTCCGGTCATCGTTCAAGAAATCAAGGCAGCGAGGCTAGTTTTGAGGTCATCATGGCATGTTTTCAAGGCAACGTGTTCGAGTATTCAGGGCAACGATGCAAGTTTCCAGGTCGTCGTTAGAGATAACAAGGCAACGTGTTCCAGCAATCAAGGTAACGAGGCTAGTTTCCAGGTCGTCGTTCAAGAAATAAAGGGAACGGGGCTAGTTTTCAGGACATCGTTCGACATATCAAGGCAACGTGTTGGACAAATCAAGGCAACATGGAACTAGTTAACAAGGCAACGTGTTGGGGGAGGCATCTTTCAAGGCCATCGTTCGACAAATCTAGGCAGCAGGGCTTGTCACCAGGTCATCGTTCGAAAAATTAATGCAACAAGTTCGAGTAATCAATATATACCTCAAGGCAATGTGGATAGCTCCCCAGTTCTCCAAGAGGCTAGTCTTCAGGTCATCGTTTAAAAAATCAAGGCAACAAGCTCAAGGCAATAGGGCTAGTTTCAAGGTCGTCGTTCAAAAAATCTAGGGAACAATGCTAGTCATCAGGTCATCGTTCGACAAAATTAAGGCACACGAATAATGTATGTTTCAATAAAAAAAATTTGCTTTTGGTCCGTAATTACCCGGGGACCGCAGCTTCGACACTTGTACACACACACTACCGAACTTTAACTTTCGAATTGGCAAAAACCCATTCAATGAAAGTTGCTCGAAATCATCGATTTACCTGGTAAATTTTCTTTCGTGATCGAGAAAATGTGCACGGATTTCGAGGTACCGATCAAGATGTGATTTTGGGTAACTTTCATCGGGTTGGGTCGTCATTGGTCACCGGGTGGTCTTGTACTTCCGAATTAGCAAAAACCCATTGAATGAAAGCTGCTCGGAAACCTTGATTTACACGGCAAAATTTCTTTCATGATCGAGAAAATGTGCACGGATTTCGAGTTACCGAGCAAAATGCGATTTTGGCTAACTTTCACCGCGTTGTGTCATCTTTGGTCACCGGGCGATCCTGTACTTCCGAATTACCGAAAACCCATTGAACGAAAGTTGCTCGAAATCATTGATTTACCTGGTAAGTTTTCCTTCGTGATCCATAAAATGTGCACGGATTTCGAGTTACCGAGCAAGATGTGATTTTGGCTAACTTTCATCGGGTTGGGTCATCTTTGGTCACCGGGTGGTCTTGTACTTCCGATTTAGCAAAAACCCATTGAATGAAAGTTGTTCGAAATCATTGATTTGCCTAGAAAAATTTCTTTTCGTGGTCGAGGAAATGTGCGTGGATTTCGAGTTGTCGAGCAAAATTTGATTTTGGCCAGGTTTCATGGGGTTGGGTCATCTGATCACCGGTTAATCTTGACCGTATCTAGTCTTGGCCGAGTCGAAAAATCCCAGACGCTATAATTCTCTATAACTCGCCAAAATGAAGTCGGTTTGGCACGAATTGGACAAGGATAAAGGACCTTACAATAATAAAACCCGGTGACCGGGCCGTAATTCACCAACAACGGTGACGCAACCTCCGATAAAAACACATAACAACCTAAGCCGATGACTTGCGCTTACTAGGGCCACCAATTATACTTTGTTTTCTCATAAGACGTCAAAAATGTCCAAAGAGCAACATATACTCATTTAATATGGGCATGCATCGTGTATAGTGACTTCGACGGTGTTTGGTTGTATTCGAACCCCAATGCATGGGTGCTTTTCTAAGGAGTTCATTTTGTTGCATTTTCTTATGCTTGTTTCGGTTTCGTAAATGAAAGAATTTCTCCGTACAAGATACAAACTGCACTATTGGATCTGTAATTTACAACTACTATCGACATACCCTCAAATGCATCAATAATAAGGGATTTAGAATGCACCTTAGCCAACTAACATATAGATCGGGGTCGTTAATGGGTCATGGCGTTCTTCGTTTGATCCTTTGGCTTGCATGTATCGTTTTGTAGGATGAGGTCTTGCTTCCTCGGCCCTTTATCAAGGCAACGTGGCTCGTTTTAAGCTCATCGTTCAAGGAATCAATGCAACACGGCCAGTTTTTCAGGTCGCCATTCGATAAACAAAGACAACGTTTTCAAAATATCAAAAGGCCACATGGCTTGCTTTTAGGTCCTCGTATGGCTTGCTTTCGGGTCGTCTTTCGAGAAAACGAGGCAACATGTTCTAGAAATCAAAGAATCGTTCGAGAAATAAAAAGGCTACGGGGGTAGTTTTCAGGTCGTAGTTTGATAATTCAAGGCAACATGTTCGAGTAATCAAGGCAACAAGGCTTGTTTTCAGGCCGTCGTTCAATAAAAAATCCAAGCGTTCAGGTCGTCGTTCGAGAAACACGGACAACATGTTGTAGAAATCAAAGGCGTTCCATAAATCAAGGCAACGGTGCTGGTTTTCAGTTAGTCGGTCGAAAAACCAAGGAAACATGTTTGAGGTTTCAAGGCAACAAGGCTAGTTTTCTTGTCTTCGTTCCGTAAATCAAGGAATCGGGGATAGTTTTAAGGTTGTTGTTTAAGAAAATCAAGACAACATGTTTTAAAAGTCATGGCAACGAGGGAAGATTTTAGGACACCGTTCGTCAGATCAAGGCAACACGCCAGCTTTCAGCCGTCGTCCGAAAAAGGCCGCCAACATTTTACTTAAACCGAAGCATCGTTCGTGAAATCAAGGCAACGGGGCAAATTTTAAGTCCTTCATTCGAAAAACCAAGCCATCGGGTTCGAGATATCAAGGCAACATGGCTTGCTTTTCAGGTCTTCGTTCGAAAAATCAAGGCAATGGGCATTGCTCTCCGCTCGTCATTCGAGATACCAAGACATCATGTTCTAGAAACCAAGGCCACAAGGCTAGTTTTCAGGTCATCATTCTAAAAATCAAGGCAACAACAATAAAGGCAACAGGCCTAGTTTCAAGGTCATCGTTCAATATATCTAAGCAACAAGTTCGAATAATCAAGGCAACAAGGCTAGTTTTCACATCGTCGTTCGAGCAAACAAGGCAACATGTTGGGGTGGGCTTCGTTCACGGTTCATTGGGCTTGCCTTGTCGGTGCTCGATGGTGGCTTCGTCGCCATGGTCCCCCTATATATACATCAAGGCAATGGGGATAGCAATCAGGCTTCCGTTTGAGATATCAAGACAACATGTCCTAGAATTCAAGGCCGCAAGGCTAGTTTTCAGGTCATCGTTCTAAAAATCAAGCCAACATGTTCAAGAAATCAAGGCAACAGACACTGGTTTCCCCGAGGATGCATATTTTTTAGTATGCGCACGACGTCGGGGGAAATCAAGTCACCGTGGCTAGTTTTCCGGTCATCGTTCAAGAAATCAAGGCAGCGAGGCTAGTTTTGAGGTCATCATGGCATGTTTTCAAGGCAACGTGTTCGAGTATTCAGGGCAACGATGCAAGTTTCCAGGTCGTCGTTAGAGATAACAAGGCAACGTGTTCCAGCAATCAAGGTAACGAGGCTAGTTTCCAGGTCGTCGTTCAAGAAATAAAGGGAACGGGGCTAGTTTTCAGGACATCGTTCGACATATCAAGGCAACGTGTTGGACAAATCAAGGCAACATGGAACTAGTTAACAAGGCAACGTGTTGGGGGAGGCATCTTTCAAGGCCATCGTTCGACAAATCTAGGCAGCAGGGCTTGTCACCAGGTCATCGTTCGAAAAATTAATGCAACAAGTTCGAGTAATCAATATATACCTCAAGGCAATGTGGATAGCTCCCCAGTTCTCCAAGAGGCTAGTCTTCAGGTCATCGTTTAAAAAATCAAGGCAACAAGCTCAAGGCAATAGGGCTAGTTTCAAGGTCGTCGTTCAAAAAATCTAGGGAACAATGCTAGTCATCAGGTCATCGTTCGACAAAATTAAGGCACACGAATAATGTATGTTTCAATAAAAAAAATTTGCTTTTGGTCCGTAATTACCCGGGGACCGCAGCTTCGACACTTGTACACACACACTACCGAACTTTAACTTTCGAATTGGCAAAAACCCATTCAATGAAAGTTGCTCGAAATCATCGATTTACCTGGTAAATTTTCTTTCGTGATCGAGAAAATGTGCACGGATTTCGAGGTACCGATCAAGATGTGATTTTGGGTAACTTTCATCGGGTTGGGTCGTCATTGGTCACCGGGTGGTCTTGTACTTCCGAATTAGCAAAAACCCATTGAATGAAAGCTGCTCGGAAACCTTGATTTACACGGCAAAATTTCTTTCATGATCGAGAAAATGTGCACGGATTTCGAGTTACCGAGCAAAATGCGATTTTGGCTAACTTTCACCGCGTTGTGTCATCTTTGGTCACCGGACGATCCTGTACTTCCGAATTACCGAAAACCCATTGAACGAAAGTTGCTCGAAATCATTGATTTACCTGGTAAGTTTTCCTTCGTGATCCATAAAATGTGCACGGATTTCGAGTTACCGAGCAAGATGTGATTTTGGCTAACTTTCATCGGGTTGGGTCATCTTTGGTCACCGGGTGGTCTTGTACTTCCGATTTAGCAAAAACCCATTGAATGAAAGTTGTTCGAAATCATTGATTTGCCTAGAAAAATTTCTTTTCGTGGTCGAGGAAATGTGCGTGGATTTCGAGTTGTCGAGCAAAATTTGATTTTGGCCAGGTTTCATGGGGTTGGGTCATCTGATCACCGGTTAATCTTGACCGTATCTAGTCTTGGCCGAGTCGAAAAATCCCAGACGCTATAATTCTCTATAACTCGCCAAAATGAAGTCGGTTTGGCACGAATTGGACAAGGATAAAGGACCTTACAATAATAAAACCCGGTGACCGGGCCGTAATTCACCAACAACGGTGACACAACCTCCGATAAAAACACATAACAACCTAAGCCGATGACTTGCGCTTACTAGGGCCACCAATTATACTTTGTTTTCTCATAAGACGTCAAAAATGTCCAAAGAGCAACATATACTCATTTAATATGGGCATGCATCGTGTATAGTGACTTCGACGGTGTTTGGTTGTATTCGAACCCCAATGCATGGGTGCTTTTCTAAGGAGTTCATTTTGTTGCATTTTCTTATGCTTGTTTCGGTTTCGTAAATGAAAGAATTTCTCCGTACAAGATACAAACTGCACTATTGGATCTGTAATTTACAACTACTATCGACATACCCTCAAATGCATCAATAATAAGGGATTTAGAATGCACCTTAGCCAACTAACATATAGATCGGGGTCGTTAATGGGTCATGGCGTTCTTCGTTTGATCCTTTGGCTTGCATGTATCGTTTTGTAGGATGAGGTCTTGCTTCCTCGGCCCTTTATCAAGGCAACGTGGCTCGTTTTAAGCTCATCGTTCAAGGAATCAATGCAACACGGCCAGTTTTTCAGGTCGCCATTCGATAAACAAAGACAACGTTTTCAAAATATCAAAAGGCCACATGGCTTGCTTTTAGGTCCTCGTATGGCTTGCTTTCGGGTCGTCTTTCGAGAAAACGAGGCAACATGTTCTAGAAATCAAAGAATCGTTCGAGAAATAAAAAGGCTACGGGGGTAGTTTTCAGGTCGTAGTTTGATAATTCAAGGCAACATGTTCGAGTAATCAAGGCAACAAGGCTTGTTTTCAGGCCGTCGTTCAATAAAAAATCCAAGCGTTCAGGTCGTCGTTCGAGAAACACGGACAACATGTTGTAGAAATCAAAGGTGTTCCATAAATCAAGGCAACGGTGCTGGTTTTCAGTTAGTCGGTCGAAAAACCAAGGAAACATGTTTGAGGTTTCAAGGCAACAAGGCTAGTTTTCTTGTCTTCGTTCCGTAAATCAAGGAATCAGGGATAGTTTTAAGGTTGTTGTTTAAGAAAATCAAGACAACATGTTTTAAAAGTCATGGCAACGAGGGAAGATTTTAGGACACCGTTCGTCAGATCAAGGCAACACGCCAGCTTTCAGCCGTCGTCCGAAAAAGGCCGCCAACATTTTACTTAAACCGAAGCATCGTTCGTGAAATCAAGGCAACGGGGCAAATTTTAAGTCCTTCATTCGAAAAACCAAGCCATCGGGTTCGAGATATCAAGGCAACATGGCTTGCTTTTCAGGTCTTCGTTCGAAAAATCAAGGCAATGGGCATTGCTCTCCGCTCGTCATTCGAGATACCAAGACATCATGTTCTAGAAACCAAGGCCACAAGGCTAGTTTTCAGGTCATCATTCTAAAAATCAAGGCAACAACAATAAAGGCAACAGGCCTAGTTTCAAGGTCATCGTTCAATATATCTAAGCAACAAGTTCGAATAATCAAGGCAACAAGGCTAGTTTTCACGTCGTCGTTCGAGCAAACAAGGCAACATGTTGGGGTGGGCTTCGTTCACGGTTCATTGGGCTTGCCTTGTCGGTGCTCGATGGTGGCTTCGTCGCCATGGTCCCCCTATATATACATCAAGGCAATGGGGATAGCAATCAGGCTTCCGTTTGAGATATCAAGACAACATGTCCTAGAATTCAAGGCCGCAAGGCTAGTTTTCAGGTCATCGTTCTAAAAATCAAGCCAACATGTTCAAGAAATCAAGGCAACAGACACTGGTTTCCCCGAGGATGCATATTTTTTAGTATGCGCACGACGTCGGGGGAAATCAAGGCACCGTGGCTAGTTTTCCGGTCATCGTTCAAGAAATCAAGGCAGCGAGGCTAGTTTTGAGGTCATCATGGCATGTTTTCAAGGCAACGTGTTCGAGTATTCAGGGCAACGATGCAAGTTTCCAGGTCGTCGTTAGAGATAACAAGGCAACGTGTTCCAGCAATCAAGGTAACGAGGCTAGTTTCCAGGTCGTCGTTCAAGAAATAAAGGGAACGGGGCTAGTTTTCAGGACATCGTTCGACATATCAAGGCAACGTGTTGGACAAATCAAGGCAACATGGAACTAGTTAACAAGGCAACGTGTTGGGGGAGGCATCTTTCAAGGCCATCGTTCGACAAATCTAGGCAGCAGGGCTTGTCACCAGGTCATCGTTCGAAAAATTAATGCAACAAGTTCGAGTAATCAATATATACCTCAAGGCAATGTGGATAGCTCCCCAGTTCTCCAAGAGGCTAGTCTTCAGGTCATCGTTTAAAAAATCAAGGCAACAAGCTCAAGGCAATAGGGCTAGTTTCAAGGTCGTCGTTCAAAAAATCTAGGGAACAATGCTAGTCATCAGGTCATCGTTCGACAAAATTAAGGCACACGAATAATGTATGTTTCAATAAAAAAAATTTGCTTTTGGTCCGTAATTACCCGGGGACCGCAGCTTCGACACTTGTACACACACACTACCGAACTTTAACTTTCGAATTGGCAAAAACCCATTCAATGAAAGTTGCTCGAAATCATCGATTTACCTGGTAAATTTTCTTTCGTGATCGAGAAAATGTGCACGGATTTCGAGGTACCGATCAAGATGTGATTTTGGGTAACTTTCATCGGGTTGGGTCGTCATTGGTCACCGGGTGGTCTTGTACTTCCGAATTAGCAAAAACCCATTGAATGAAAGCTGCTCGGAAACCTTGATTTACACGGCAAAATTTCTTTCATGATCGAGAAAATGTGCACGGATTTCGAGTTACCGAGCAAAATGCGATTTTGGCTAACTTTCACCGCGTTGTGTCATCTTTGGTCACCGGGCGATCCTGTACTTCCGAATTACCGAAAACCCATTGAACGAAAGTTGCTCGAAATCATTGATTTACCTGGTAAGTTTTCCTTCGTGATCCATAAAATGTGCACGGATTTCGAGTTACCGAGCAAGATGTGATTTTGGCTAACTTTCATCGGGTTGGGTCATCTTTGGTCACCGGGTGGTCTTGTACTTCCGATTTAGCAAAAACCCATTGAATGAAAGTTGTTCGAAATCATTGATTTGCCTAGAAAAATTTCTTTTCGTGGTCGAGGAAATGTGCGTGGATTTCGAGTTGTCGAGCAAAATTTGATTTTGGCCAGGTTTCATGGGGTTGGGTCATCTGATCACCGGTTAATCTTGACCGTATCTAGTCTTGGCCGAGTCGAAAAATCCCAGACGCTATAATTCTCTATAACTCGCCAAAATGAAGTCGGTTTGGCACGAATTGGACAAGGATAAAGGACCTTACAATAATAAAACCCGGTGACCGGGCCGTAATTCACCAACAACGGTGACGCAACCTCCGATAAAAACACATAACAACCTAAGCCGATGACTTGCGCTTACTAGGGCCACCAATTATACTTTGTTTTCTCATAAGACGTCAAAAATGTCCAAAGAGCAACATATACTCATTTAATATGGGCATGCATCGTGTATAGTGACTTCGACGGTGTTTGGTTGTATTCGAACCCCAATGCATGGGTGCTTTTCTAAGGAGTTCATTTTGTTGCATTTTCTTATGCTTGTTTCGGTTTCGTAAATGAAAGAATTTCTCCGTACAAGATACAAACTGCACTATTGGATCTGTAATTTACAACTACTATCGACATACCCTCAAATGCATCAATAATAAGGGATTTAGAATGCACCTTAGCCAACTAACATATAGATCGGGGTCGTTAATGGGTCATGGCGTTCTTCGTTTGATCCTTTGGCTTGCATGTATCGTTTTGTAGGATGAGGTCTTGCTTCCTCGGCCCTTTATCAAGGCAACGTGGCTCGTTTTAAGCTCATCGTTCAAGGAATCAATGCAACACGGCCAGTTTTTCAGGTCGCCATTCGATAAACAAAGACAACGTTTTCAAAATATCAAAAGGCCACATGGCTTGCTTTTAGGTCCTCGTATGGCTTGCTTTCGGGTCGTCTTTCGAGAAAACGAGGCAACATGTTCTAGAAATCAAAGAATCGTTCGAGAAATAAAAAGGCTACGGGGGTAGTTTTCAGGTCGTAGTTTGATAATTCAAGGCAACATGTTCGAGTAATCAAGGCAACAAGGCTTGTTTTCAGGCCGTCGTTCAATAAAAAATCCAAGCGTTCAGGTCGTCGTTCGAGAAACACGGACAACATGTTGTAGAAATCAAAGGCGTTCCATAAATCAAGGCAACGGTGCTGGTTTTCAGTTAGTCGGTCGAAAAACCAAGGAAACATGTTTGAGGTTTCAAGGCAACAAGGCTAGTTTTCTTGTCTTCGTTCCGTAAATCAAGGAATCAGGGATAGTTTTAAGGTTGTTGTTTAAGAAAATCAAGACAACATGTTTTAAAAGTCATGGCAACGAGGGAAGATTTTAGGACACCGTTCGTCAGATCAAGGCAACACGCCAGCTTTCAGCCGTCGTCCGAAAAAGGCCGCCAACATTTTACTTAAACCGAAGCATCGTTCGTGAAATCAAGGCAACGGGGCAAATTTTAAGTCCTTCATTCGAAAAACCAAGCCATCGGGTTCGAGATATCAAGGCAACATGGCTTGCTTTTCAGGTCTTCGTTCGAAAAATCAAGGCAATGGGCATTGCTCTCCGCTCGTCATTCGAGATACCAAGACATCATGTTCTAGAAACCAAGGCCACAAGGCTAGTTTTCAGGTCATCATTCTAAAAATCAAGGCAACAACAATAAAGGCAACAGGCCTAGTTTCAAGGTCATCGTTCAATATATCTAAGCAACAAGTTCGAATAATCAAGGCAACAAGGCTAGTTTTCACGTCGTCGTTCGAGCAAACAAGGCAACATGTTGGGGTGGGCTTCGTTCACGGTTCATTGGGCTTGCCTTGTCGGTGCTCGATGGTGGCTTCGTCGCCATGGTCCCCCTATATATACATCAAGGCAATGGGGATAGCAATCAGGCTTCCGTTTGAGATATCAAGACAACATGTCCTAGAATTCAAGGCCGCAAGGCTAGTTTTCAGGTCATCGTTCTAAAAATCAAGCCAACATGTTCAAGAAATCAAGGCAACAGACACTGGTTTCCCCGAGGATGCATATTTTTTAGTATGCGCACGACGTCGGGGGAAATCAAGGCACCGTGGCTAGTTTTCCGGTCATCGTTCAAGAAATCAAGGCAGCGAGGCTAGTTTTGAGGTCATCATGGCATGTTTTCAAGGCAACGTGTTCGAGTATTCAGGGCAACGATGCAAGTTTCCAGGTCGTCGTTAGAGATAACAAGGCAACGTGTTCCAGCAATCAAGGTAACGAGGCTAGTTTCCAGGTCGTCGTTCAAGAAATAAAGGGAACGGGGCTAGTTTTCAGGACATCGTTCGACATATCAAGGCAACGTGTTGGACAAATCAAGGCAACATGGAACTAGTTAACAAGGCAACGTGTTGGGGGAGGCATCTTTCAAGGCCATCGTTCGACAAATCTAGGCAGCAGGGCTTGTCACCAGGTCATCGTTCGAAAAATTAATGCAACAAGTTCGAGTAATCAATATATACCTCAAGGCAATGTGGATAGCTCCCCAGTTCTCCAAGAGGCTAGTCTTCAGGTCATCGTTTAAAAAATCAAGGCAACAAGCTCAAGGCAATAGGGCTAGTTTCAAGGTCGTCGTTCAAAAAATCTAGGGAACAATGCTAGTCATCAGGTCATCGTTCGACAAAATTAAGGCACACGAATAATGTATGTTTCAATAAAAAAAATTTGCTTTTGGTCCGTAATTACCCGGGGACCGCAGCTTCGACACTTGTACACACACACTACCGAACTTTAACTTTCGAATTGGCAAAAACCCATTCAATGAAAGTTGCTCGAAATCATCGATTTACCTGGTAAATTTTCTTTCGTGATCGAGAAAATGTGCACGGATTTCGAGGTACCGATCAAGATGTGATTTTGGGTAACTTTCATCGGGTTGGGTCGTCATTGGTCACCGGGTGGTCTTGTACTTCCGAATTAGCAAAAACCCATTGAATGAAAGCTGCTCGGAAACCTTGATTTACACGGCAAAATTTCTTTCATGATCGAGAAAATGTGCACGGATTTCGAGTTACCGAGCAAAATGCGATTTTGGCTAACTTTCACCGCGTTGTGTCATCTTTGGTCACCGGGCGATCCTGTACTTCCGAATTACCGAAAACCCATTGAACGAAAGTTGCTCGAAATCATTGATTTACCTGGTAAGTTTTCCTTCGTGATCCATAAAATGTGCACGGATTTCGAGTTACCGAGCAAGATGTGATTTTGGCTAACTTTCATCGGGTTGGGTCATCTTTGGTCACCGGGTGGTCTTGTACTTCCGATTTAGCAAAAACCCATTGAATGAAAGTTGTTCGAAATCATTGATTTGCCTAGAAAAATTTCTTTTCGTGGTCGAGGAAATGTGCGTGGATTTCGAGTTGTCGAGCAAAATTTGATTTTGGCCAGGTTTCATGGGGTTGGGTCATCTGATCACCGGTTAATCTTGACCGTATCTAGTCTTGGCCGAGTCGAAAAATCCCAGACGCTATAATTCTCTATAACTCGCCAAAATGAAGTCGGTTTGGCACGAATTGGACAAGGATAAAGGACCTTACAATAATAAAACCCGGTGACCGGGCCGTAATTCACCAACAACGGTGACGCAACCTCCGATAAAAACACATAACAACCTAAGCCGATGACTTGCGCTTACTAGGGCCACCAATTATACTTTGTTTTCTCATAAGACGTCAAAAATGTCCAAAGAGCAACATATACTCATTTAATATGGGCATGCATCGTGTATAGTGACTTCGACGGTGTTTGGTTGTATTCGAACCCCAATGCATGGGTGCTTTTCTAAGGAGTTCATTTTGTTGCATTTTCTTATGCTTGTTTCGGTTTCGTAAATGAAAGAATTTCTCCGTACAAGATACAAACTGCACTATTGGATCTGTAATTTACAACTACTATCGACATACCCTCAAATGCATCAATAATAAGGGATTTAGAATGCACCTTAGCCAACTAACATATAGATCGGGGTCGTTAATGGGTCATGGCGTTCTTCGTTTGATCCTTTGGCTTGCATGTATCGTTTTGTAGGATGAGGTCTTGCTTCCTCGGCCCTTTATCAAGGCAACGTGGCTCGTTTTAAGCTCATCGTTCAAGGAATCAATGCAACACGGCCAGTTTTTCAGGTCGCCATTCGATAAACAAAGACAACGTTTTCAAAATATCAAAAGGCCACATGGCTTGCTTTTAGGTCCTTGTATGGCTTGCTTTCGGGTCGTCTTTCGAGAAAACGAGGCAACATGTTCTAGAAATCAAAGAATCGTTCGAGAAATAAAAAGGCTACGGGGGTAGTTTTCAGGTCGTAGTTTGATAATTCAAGGCAACATGTTCGAGTAATCAAGGCAACAAGGCTTGTTTTCAGGCCGTCGTTCAATAAAAAATCCAAGCGTTCAGGTCGTCGTTCGAGAAACACGGACAACATGTTGTAGAAATCAAAGGCGTTCCATAAATCAAGGCAACGGTGCTGGTTTTCAGTTAGTCGGTCGAAAAACCAAGGAAACATGTTTGAGGTTTCAAGGCAACAAGGCTAGTTTTCTTGTCTTCGTTCCGTAAATCAAGGAATCGGGGATAGTTTTAAGGTTGTTGTTTAAGAAAATCAAGACAACATGTTTTAAAAGTCATGGCAACGAGGGAAGATTTTAGGACACCGTTCGTCAGATCAAGGCAACACGCCAGCTTTCAGCCGTCGTCCGAAAAAGGCCGCCAACATTTTACTTAAACCGAAGCATCGTTCGTGAAATCAAGGCAACGGGGCAAATTTTAAGTCCTTCATTCGAAAAACCAAGCCATCGGGTTCGAGATATCAAGGCAACATGGCTTGCTTTTCAGGTCTTCGTTCGAAAAATCAAGGCAATGGGCATTGCTCTCCGCTCGTCATTCGAGATACCAAGACATCATGTTCTAGAAACCAAGGCCACAAGGCTAGTTTTCAGGTCATCATTCTAAAAATCAAGGCAACAACAATAAAGGCAACAGGCCTAGTTTCAAGGTCATCGTTCAATATATCTAAGCAACAAGTTCGAATAATCAAGGCAACAAGGCTAGTTTTCACGTCGTCGTTCGAGCAAACAAGGCAACATGTTGGGGTGGGCTTCGTTCACGGTTCATTGGGCTTGCCTTGTCGGTGCTCGATGGTGGCTTCGTCGCCATGGTCCCCCTATATATACATCAAGGCAATGGGGATAGCAATCAGGCTTCCGTTTGAGATATCAAGACAACATGTCCTAGAATTCAAGGCCGCAAGGCTAGTTTTCAGGTCATCGTTCTAAAAATCAAGCCAACATGTTCAAGAAATCAAGGCAACAGACACTGGTTTCCCCGAGGATGCATATTTTTTAGTATGCGCACGACGTCGGGGGAAATCAAGGCACCGTGGCTAGTTTTCCGGTCATCGTTCAAGAAATCAAGGCAGCGAGGCTAGTTTTGAGGTCATCATGGCATGTTTTCAAGGCAACGTGTTCGAGTATTCAGGGCAACGATGCAAGTTTCCAGGTCGTCGTTAGAGATAACAAGGCAACGTGTTCCAGCAATCAAGGTAACGAGGCTAGTTTCCAGGTCGTCGTTCAAGAAATAAAGGGAACGGGGCTAGTTTTCAGGACATCGTTCGACATATCAAGGCAACGTGTTGGACAAATCAAGGCAACATGGAACTAGTTAACAAGGCAACGTGTTGGGGGAGGCATCTTTCAAGGCCATCGTTCGACAAATCTAGGCAGCAGGGCTTGTCACCAGGTCATCGTTCGAAAAATTAATGCAACAAGTTCGAGTAATCAATATATACCTCAAGGCAATGTGGATAGCTCCCCAGTTCTCCAAGAGGCTAGTCTTCAGGTCATCGTTTAAAAAATCAAGGCAACAAGCTCAAGGCAATAGGGCTAGTTTCAAGGTCGTCGTTCAAAAAATCTAGGGAACAATGCTAGTCATCAGGTCATCGTTCGACAAAATTAAGGCACACGAATAATGTATGTTTCAATAAAAAAAATTTGCTTTTGGTCCGTAATTACCCGGGGACCGCAGCTTCGACACTTGTACACACACACTACCGAACTTTAACTTTCGAATTGGCAAAAACCCATTCAATGAAAGTTGCTCGAAATCATCGATTTACCTGGTAAATTTTCTTTCGTGATCGAGAAAATGTGCACGGATTTCGAGGTACCGATCAAGATGTGATTTTGGGTAACTTTCATCGGGTTGGGTCGTCATTGGTCACCGGGTGGTCTTGTACTTCCGAATTAGCAAAAACCCATTGAATGAAAGCTGCTCGGAAACCTTGATTTACACGGCAAAATTTCTTTCATGATCGAGAAAATGTGCACGGATTTCGAGTTACCGAGCAAAATGCGATTTTGGCTAACTTTCACCGCGTTGTGTCATCTTTGGTCACCGGGCGATCCTGTACTTCCGAATTACCGAAAACCCATTGAACGAAAGTTGCTCGAAATCATTGATTTACCTGGTAAGTTTTCCTTCGTGATCCATAAAATGTGCACGGATTTCGAGTTACCGAGCAAGATGTGATTTTGGCTAACTTTCATCGGGTTGGGTCATCTTTGGTCACCGGGTGGTCTTGTACTTCCGATTTAGCAAAAACCCATTGAATGAAAGTTGTTCGAAATCATTGATTTGCCTAGAAAAATTTCTTTTCGTGGTCGAGGAAATGTGCGTGGATTTCGAGTTGTCGAGCAAAATTTGATTTTGGCCAGGTTTCATGGGGTTGGGTCATCTGATCACCGGTTAATCTTGACCGTATCTAGTCTTGGCCGAGTCGAAAAATCCCAGACGCTATAATTCTCTATAACTCGCCAAAATGAAGTCGGTTTGGCACGAATTGGACAAGGATAAAGGACCTTACAATAATAAAACCCGGTGACCGGGCCGTAATTCACCAACAACGGTGACGCAACCTCCGATAAAAACACATAACAACCTAAGCCGATGACTTGCGCTTACTAGGGCCACCAATTATACTTTGTTTTCTCATAAGACGTCAAAAATGTCCAAAGAGCAACATATACTCATTTAATATGGGCATGCATCGTGTATAGTGACTTCGACGGTGTTTGGTTGTATTCGAACCCCAATGCATGGGTGCTTTTCTAAGGAGTTCATTTTGTTGCATTTTCTTATGCTTGTTTCGGTTTCGTAAATGAAAGAATTTCTCCGTACAAGATACAAACTGCACTATTGGATCTGTAATTTACAACTACTATCGACATACCCTCAAATGCATCAATAATAAGGGATTTAGAATGCACCTTAGCCAACTAACATATAGATCGGGGTCGTTAATGGGTCATGGCGTTCTTCGTTTGATCCTTTGGCTTGCATGTATCGTTTTGTAGGATGAGGTCTTGCTTCCTCGGCCCTTTATCAAGGCAACGTGGCTCGTTTTAAGCTCATCGTTCAAGGAATCAATGCAACACGGCCAGTTTTTCAGGTCGCCATTCGATAAACAAAGACAACGTTTTCAAAATATCAAAAGGCCACATGGCTTGCTTTTAGGTCCTCGTATGGCTTGCTTTCGGGTCGTCTTTCGAGAAAACGAGGCAACATGTTCTAGAAATCAAAGAATCGTTCGAGAAATAAAAAGGCTACGGGGGTAGTTTTCAGGTCGTAGTTTGATAATTCAAGGCAACATGTTCGAGTAATCAAGGCAACAAGGCTTGTTTTCAGGCCGTCGTTCAATAAAAAATCCAAGCGTTCAGGTCGTCGTTCGAGAAACACGGACAACATGTTGTAGAAATCAAAGGCGTTCCATAAATCAAGGCAACGGTGCTGGTTTTCAGTTAGTCGGTCGAAAAACCAAGGAAACATGTTTGAGGTTTCAAGGCAACAAGGCTAGTTTTCTTGTCTTCGTTCCGTAAATCAAGGAATCGGGGATAGTTTTAAGGTTGTTGTTTAAGAAAATCAAGACAACATGTTTTAAAAGTCATGGCAACGAGGGAAGATTTTAGGACACCGTTCGTCAGATCAAGGCAACACGCCAGCTTTCAGCCGTCGTCCGAAAAAGGCCGCCAACATTTTACTTAAACCGAAGCATCGTTCGTGAAATCAAGGCAACGGGGCAAATTTTAAGTCCTTCATTCGAAAAACCAAGCCATCGGGTTCGAGATATCAAGGCAACATGGCTTGCTTTTCAGGTCTTCGTTCGAAAAATCAAGGCAATGGGCATTGCTCTCCGCTCGTCATTCGAGATACCAAGACATCATGTTCTAGAAACCAAGGCCACAAGGCTAGTTTTCAGGTCATCATTCTAAAAATCAAGGCAACAACAATAAAGGCAACAGGCCTAGTTTCAAGGTCATCGTTCAATATATCTAAGCAACAAGTTCGAATAATCAAGGCAACAAGGCTAGTTTTCACGTCGTCGTTCGAGCAAACAAGGCAACATGTTGGGGTGGGCTTCGTTCACGGTTCATTGGGCTTGCCTTGTCGGTGCTCGATGGTGGCTTCGTCGCCATGGTCCCCCTATATATACATCAAGGCAATGGGGATAGCAATCAGGCTTCCGTTTGAGATATCAAGACAACATGTCCTAGAATTCAAGGCCGCAAGGCTAGTTTTCAGGTCATCGTTCTAAAAATCAAGCCAACATGTTCAAGAAATCAAGGCAACAGACACTGGTTTCCCCGAGGATGCATATTTTTTAGTATGCGCACGACGTCGGGGGAAATCAAGGCACCGTGGCTAGTTTTCCGGTCATCGTTCAAGAAATCAAGGCAGCGAGGCTAGTTTTGAGGTCATCATGGCATGTTTTCAAGGCAACGTGTTCGAGTATTCAGGGCAACGATGCAAGTTTCCAGGTCGTCGTTAGAGATAACAAGGCAACGTGTTCCAGCAATCAAGGTAACGAGGCTAGTTTCCAGGTCGTCGTTCAAGAAATAAAGGGAACGGGGCTAGTTTTCAGGACATCGTTCGACATATCAAGGCAACGTGTTGGACAAATCAAGGCAACATGGAACTAGTTAACAAGGCAACGTGTTGGGGGAGGCATCTTTCAAGGCCATCGTTCGACAAATCTAGGCAGCAGGGCTTGTCACCAGGTCATCGTTCGAAAAATTAATGCAACAAGTTCGAGTAATCAATATATACCTCAAGGCAATGTGGATAGCTCCCCAGTTCTCCAAGAGGCTAGTCTTCAGGTCATCGTTTAAAAAATCAAGGCAACAAGCTCAAGGCAATAGGGCTAGTTTCAAGGTCGTCGTTCAAAAAATCTAGGGAACAATGCTAGTCATCAGGTCATCGTTCGACAAAATTAAGGCACACGAATAATGTATGTTTCAATAAAAAAAATTTGCTTTTGGTCCGTAATTACCCGGGGACCGCAGCTTCGACACTTGTACACACACACTACCGAACTTTAACTTTCGAATTGGCAAAAACCCATTCAATGAAAGTTGCTCGAAATCATCGATTTACCTGGTAAATTTTCTTTCGTGATCGAGAAAATGTGCACGGATTTCGAGGTACCGATCAAGATGTGATTTTGGGTAACTTTCATCGGGTTGGGTCGTCATTGGTCACCGGGTGGTCTTGTACTTCCGAATTAGCAAAAACCCATTGAATGAAAGCTGCTCGGAAACCTTGATTTACACGGCAAAATTTCTTTCATGATCGAGAAAATGTGCACGGATTTCGAGTTACCGAGCAAAATGCGATTTTGGCTAACTTTCACCGCGTTGTGTCATCTTTGGTCACCGGGCGATCCTGTACTTCCGAATTACCGAAAACCCATTGAACGAAAGTTGCTTGAAATCATTGATTTACCTGGTAAGTTTTCCTTCGTGATCCATAAAATGTGCACGGATTTCGAGTTACCGAGCAAGATGTGATTTTGGCTAACTTTCATCGGGTTGGGTCATCTTTGGTCACCGGGTGGTCTTGTACTTCCGATTTAGCAAAAACCCATTGAATGAAAGTTGTTCGAAATCATTGATTTGCCTAGAAAAATTTCTTTTCGTGGTCGAGGAAATGTGCGTGGATTTCGAGTTGTCGAGCAAAATTTGATTTTGGCCAGGTTTCATGGGGTTGGGTCATCTGATCACCGGTTAATCTTGACCGTATCTAGTCTTGGCCGAGTCGAAAAATCCCAGACGCTATAATTCTCTATAACTCGCCAAAATGAAGTCGGTTTGGCACGAATTGGACAAGGATAAAGGACCTTACAATAATAAAACCCGGTGACCGGGCCGTAATTCACCAACAACGGTGACGCAACCTCCGATAAAAACACATAACAACCTAAGCCGATGACTTGCGCTTACTAGGGCCACCAATTATACTTTGTTTTCTCATAAGACGTCAAAAATGTCCAAAGAGCAACATATACTCATTTAATATGGGCATGCATCGTGTATAGCGACTTCGACGGTGTTTGGTTGTATTCGAACCCCAATGCATGGGTGCTTTTCTAAGGAGTTCATTTTGTTGCATTTTCTTATGCTTGTTTCGGTTTCGTAAATGAAAGAATTTCTCCGTACAAGATACAAACTGCACTATTGGATCTGTAATTTACAACTACTATCGACATACCCTCAAATGCATCAATAATAAGGGATTTAGAATGCACCTTAGCCAACTAACATATAGATCGGGGTCGTTAATGGGTCATGGCGTTCTTCGTTTGATCCTTTGGCTTGCATGTATCGTTTTGTAGGATGAGGTCTTGCTTCCTCGGCCCTTTATCAAGGCAACGTGGCTCGTTTTAAGCTCATCGTTCAAGGAATCAATGCAACACGGCCAGTTTTTCAGGTCGCCATTCGATAAACAAAGACAACGTTTTCAAAATATCAAAAGGCCACATGGCTTGCTTTTAGGTCCTCGTATGGCTTGCTTTCGGGTCGTCTTTCGAGAAAACGAGGCAACATGTTCTAGAAATCAAAGAATCGTTCGAGAAATAAAAAGGCTACGGGGGTAGTTTTCAGGTCGTAGTTTGATAATTCAAGGCAACATGTTCGAGTAATCAAGGCAACAAGGCTTGTTTTCAGGCCGTCGTTCAATAAAAAATCCAAGCGTTCAGGTCGTCGTTCGAGAAACACGGACAACATGTTGTAGAAATCAAAGGCGTTCCATAAATCAAGGCAACGGTGCTGGTTTTCAGTTAGTCGGTCGAAAAACCAAGGAAACATGTTTGAGGTTTCAAGGCAACAAGGCTAGTTTTCTTGTCTTCGTTCCGTAAATCAAGGAATCGGGGATAGTTTTAAGGTTGTTGTTTAAGAAAATCAAGACAACATGTTTTAAAAGTCATGGCAACGAGGGAAGATTTTAGGACACCGTTCGTCAGATCAAGGCAACACGCCAGCTTTCAGCCGTCGTCCGAAAAAGGCCGCCAACATTTTACTTAAACCGAAGCATCGTTCGTGAAATCAAGGCAACGGGGCAAATTTTAAGTCCTTCATTCGAAAAACCAAGCCATCGGGTTCGAGATATCAAGGCAACATGGCTTGCTTTTCAGGTCTTCGTTCGAAAAATCAAGGCAATGGGCATTGCTCTCCGCTCGTCATTCGAGATACCAAGACATCATGTTCTAGAAACCAAGGCCACAAGGCTAGTTTTCAGGTCATCATTCTAAAAATCAAGGCAACAACAATAAAGGCAACAGGCCTAGTTTCAAGGTCATCGTTCAATATATCTAAGCAACAAGTTCGAATAATCAAGGCAACAAGGCTAGTTTTCACGTCGTCGTTCGAGCAAACAAGGCAACATGTTGGGGTGGGCTTCGTTCACGGTTCATTGGGCTTGCCTTGTCGGTGCTCGATGGTGGCTTCGTCGCCATGGTCCCCCTATATATACATCAAGGCAATGGGGATAGCAATCAGGCTTCCGTTTGAGATATCAAGACAACATGTCCTAGAATTCAAGGCCGCAAGGCTAGTTTTCAGGTCATCGTTCTAAAAATCAAGCCAACATGTTCAAGAAATCAAGGCAACAGACACTGGTTTCCCCGAGGATGCATATTTTTTAGTATGCGCACGACGTCGGGGGAAATCAAGGCACCGTGGCTAGTTTTCCGGTCATCGTTCAAGAAATCAAGGCAGCGAGGCTAGTTTTGAGGTCATCATGGCATGTTTTCAAGGCAACGTGTTCGAGTATTCAGGGCAACGATGCAAGTTTCCTGGTCGTCGTTAGAGATAACAAGGCAACGTGTTCCAGCAATCAAGGTAACGAGGCTAGTTTCCAGGTCGTCGTTCAAGAAATAAAGGGAACGGGGCTAGTTTTCAGGACATCGTTCGACATATCAAGGCAACGTGTTGGACAAATCAAGGCAACATGGAACTAGTTAACAAGGCAACGTGTTGGGGGAGGCATCTTTCAAGGCCATCGTTCGACAAATCTAGGCAGCAGGGCTTGTCACCAGGTCATCGTTCGAAAAATTAATGCAACAAGTTCGAGTAATCAATATATACCTCAAGGCAATGTGGATAGCTCCCCAGTTCTCCAAGAGGCTAGTCTTCAGGTCATCGTTTAAAAAATCAAGGCAACAAGCTCAAGGCAATAGGGCTAGTTTCAAGGTCGTCGTTCAAAAAATCTAGGGAACAATGCTAGTCATCAGGTCATCGTTCGACAAAATTAAGGCACACGAATAATGTATGTTTCAATAAAAAAAATTTGCTTTTGGTCCGTAATTACCCGGGGACCGCAGCTTCGACACTTGTACACACACACTACCGAACTTTAACTTTCGAATTGGCAAAAACCCATTCAATGAAAGTTGCTCGAAATCATCGATTTACCTGGTAAATTTTCTTTCGTGATCGAGAAAATGTGCACGGATTTCGAGGTACCGATCAAGATGTGATTTTGGGTAACTTTCATCGGGTTGGGTCGTCATTGGTCACCGGGTGGTCTTGTACTTCCGAATTAGCAAAAACCCATTGAATGAAAGCTGCTCGGAAACCTTGATTTACACGGCAAAATTTCTTTCATGATCGAGAAAATGTGCACGGATTTCGAGTTACCGAGCAAAATGCGATTTTGGCTAACTTTCACCGCGTTGTGTCATCTTTGGTCACCGGGCGATCCTGTACTTCCGAATTACCGAAAACCCATTGAACGAAAGTTGCTTGAAATCATTGATTTACCTGGTAAGTTTTCCTTCGTGATCCATAAAATGTGCACGGATTTCGAGTTACCGAGCAAGATGTGATTTTGGCTAACTTTCATCGGGTTGGGTCATCTTTGGTCACCGGGTGGTCTTGTACTTCCGATTTAGCAAAAACCCATTGAATGAAAGTTGTTCGAAATCATTGATTTGCCTAGAAAAATTTCTTTTCGTGGTCGAGGAAATGTGCGTGGATTTCGAGTTGTCGAGCAAAATTTGATTTTGGCCAGGTTTCATGGGGTTGGGTCATCTGATCACCGGTTAATCTTGACCGTATCTAGTCTTGGCCGAGTCGAAAAATCCCAGACGCTATAATTCTCTATAACTCGCCAAAATGAAGTCGGTTTGGCACGAATTGGACAAGGATAAAGGACCTTACAATAATAAAACCCGGTGACCGGGCCGTAATTCACCAACAACGGTGACGCAACCTCCGATAAAAACACATAACAACCTAAGCCGATGACTTGCGCTTACTAGGGCCACCAATTATACTTTGTTTTCTCATAAGACGTCAAAAATGTCCAAAGAGCAACATATACTCATTTAATATGGGCATGCATCGTGTATAGCGACTTCGACGGTGTTTGGTTGTATTCGAACCCCAATGCATGGGTGCTTTTCTAAGGAGTTCATTTTGTTGCATTTTCTTATGCTTGTTTCGGTTTCGTAAATGAAAGAATTTCTCCGTACAAGATACAAACTGCACTATTTGATCTGTAATTTACAACTACTATCGACATACCCTCAAATGCATCAATAATAAGGGATTTAGAATGCACCTTAGCCAACTAACATATAGATCGGGGTCGTTAATGGGTCATGGCGTTCTTCGTTTGATCCTTTGGCTTGCATGTATCGTTTTGTAGGATGAGGTCTTGCTTCCTCGGCCCTTTATCAAGGCAACGTGGCTCGTTTTAAGCTCATCGTTCAAGGAATCAATGCAACACGGCCAGTTTTTCAGGTCGCCATTCGATAAACAAAGACAACGTTTTCAAAATATCAAAAGGCCACATGGCTTGCTTTTAGGTCCTCGTATGGCTTGCTTTCGGGTCGTCTTTCGAGAAAACGAGGCAACATGTTCTAGAAATCAAAGAATCGTTCGAGAAATAAAAAGGCTACGGGGGTAGTTTTCAGGTCGTAGTTTGATAATTCAAGGCAACATGTTCGAGTAATCAAGGCAACAAGGCTTGTTTTCAGGCCGTCGTTCAATAAAAAATCCAAGCGTTCAGGTCGTCGTTCGAGAAACACGGACAACATGTTGTAGAAATCAAAGGCGTTCCATAAATCAAGGCAACGGTGCTGGTTTTCAGTTAGTCGGTCGAAAAACCAAGGAAACATGTTTGAGGTTTCAAGGCAACAAGGCTAGTTTTCTTGTCTTCGTTCCGTAAATCAAGGAATCGGGGATAGTTTTAAGGTTGTTGTTTAAGAAAATCAAGACAACATGTTTTAAAAGTCATGGCAACGAGGGAAGATTTTAGGACACCGTTCGTCAGATCAAGGCAACACGCCAGCTTTCAGCCGTCGTCCGAAAAAGGCCGCCAACATTTTACTTAAACCGAAGCATCGTTCGTGAAATCAAGGCAACGGGGCAAATTTTAAGTCCTTCATTCGAAAAACCAAGCCATCGGGTTCGAGATATCAAGGCAACATGGCTTGCTTTTCAGGTCTTCGTTCGAAAAATCAAGGCAATGGGCATTGCTCTCCGCTCGTCATTCGAGATACCAAGACATCATGTTCTAGAAACCAAGGCCACAAGGCTAGTTTTCAGGTCATCATTCTAAAAATCAAGGCAACAACAATAAAGGCAACAGGCCTAGTTTCAAGGTCATCGTTCAATATATCTAAGCAACAAGTTCGAATAATCAAGGCAACAAGGCTAGTTTTCACGTCGTCGTTCGAGCAAACAAGGCAACATGTTGGGGTGGGCTTCGTTCACGGTTCATTGGGCTTGCCTTGTCGGTGCTCGATGGTGGCTTCGTCGCCATGGTCCCCCTATATATACATCAAGGCAATGGGGATAGCAATCAGGCTTCCGTTTGAGATATCAAGACAACATGTCCTAGAATTCAAGGCCGCAAGGCTAGTTTTCAGGTCATCGTTCTAAAAATCAAGCCAACATGTTCAAGAAATCAAGGCAACAGACACTGGTTTCCCCGAGGATGCATATTTTTTAGTATGCGCACGACGTCGGGGGAAATCAAGGCACCGTGGCTAGTTTTCCGGTCATCGTTCAAGAAATCAAGGCAGCGAGGCTAGTTTTGAGGTCATCATGGCATGTTTTCAAGGCAACGTGTTCGAGTATTCAGGGCAACGATGCAAGTTTCCAGGTCGTCGTTAGAGATAACAAGGCAACGTGTTCCAGCAATCAAGGTAACGAGGCTAGTTTCCAGGTCGTCGTTCAAGAAATAAAGGGAACGGGGCTAGTTTTCAGGACATCGTTCGACATATCAAGGCAACGTGTTGGACAAATCAAGGCAACATGGAACTAGTTAACAAGGCAACGTGTTGGGGGAGGCATCTTTCAAGGCCATCGTTCGACAAATCTAGGCAGCAGGGCTTGTCACCAGGTCATCGTTCGAAAAATTAATGCAACAAGTTCGAGTAATCAATATATACCTCAAGGCAATGTGGATAGCTCCCCAGTTCTCCAAGAGGCTAGTCTTCAGGTCATCGTTTAAAAAATCAAGGCAACAAGCTCAAGGCAATAGGGCTAGTTTCAAGGTCGTCGTTCAAAAAATCTAGGGAACAATGCTAGTCATCAGGTCATCGTTCGACAAAATTAAGGCACACGAATAATGTATGTTTCAATAAAAAAAATTTGCTTTTGGTCCGTAATTACCCGGGGACCGCAGCTTCGACACTTGTACACACACACTACCGAACTTTAACTTTCGAATTGGCAAAAACCCATTCAATGAAAGTTGCTCGAAATCATCGATTTACCTGGTAAATTTTCTTTCGTGATCGAGAAAATGTGCACGGATTTCGAGGTACCGATCAAGATGTGATTTTGGGTAACTTTCATCGGGTTGGGTCGTCATTGGTCACCGGGTGGTCTTGTACTTCCGAATTAGCAAAAACCCATTGAATGAAAGCTGCTCGGAAACCTTGATTTACACGGCAAAATTTCTTTCATGATCGAGAAAATGTGCACGGATTTCGAGTTACCGAGCAAAATGCGATTTTGGCTAACTTTCACCGCGTTGTGTCATCTTTGGTCACCGGGCGATCCTGTACTTCCGAATTACCGAAAACCCATTGAACGAAAGTTGCTTGAAATCATTGATTTACCTGGTAAGTTTTCCTTCGTGATCCATAAAATGTGCACGGATTTCGAGTTACCGAGCAAGATGTGATTTTGGCTAACTTTCATCGGGTTGGGTCATCTTTGGTCACCGGGTGGTCTTGTACTTCCGATTTAGCAAAAACCCATTGAATGAAAGTTGTTCGAAATCATTGATTTGCCTAGAAAAATTTCTTTTCGTGGTCGAGGAAATGTGCGTGGATTTCGAGTTGTCGAGCAAAATTTGATTTTGGCCAGGTTTCATGGGGTTGGGTCATCTGATCACCGGTTAATCTTGACCGTATCTAGTCTTGGCCGAGTCGAAAAATCCCAGACGCTATAATTCTCTATAACTCGCCAAAATGAAGTCGGTTTGGCACGAATTGGACAAGGATAAAGGACCTTACAATAATAAAACCCGGTGACCGGGCCGTAATTCACCAACAACGGTGACGCAACCTCCGATAAAAACACATAACAACCTAAGCCGATGACTTGCGCTTACTAGGGCCACCAATTATACTTTGTTTTCTCATAAGACGTCAAAAATGTCCAAAGAGCAACATATACTCATTTAATATGGGCATGCATCGTGTATAGCGACTTCGACGGTGTTTGGTTGTATTCGAACCCCAATGCATGGGTGCTTTTCTAAGGAGTTCATTTTGTTGCATTTTCTTATGCTTGTTTCGGTTTCGTAAATGAAAGAATTTCTCCGTACAAGATACAAACTGCACTATTGGATCTGTAATTTACAACTACTATCGACATACCCTCAAATGCATCAATAATAAGGGATTTAGAATGCACCTTAGCCAACTAACATATAGATCGGGGTCGTTAATGGGTCATGGCGTTCTTCGTTTGATCCTTTGGCTTGCATGTATCGTTTTGTAGGATGAGGTCTTGCTTCCTCGGCCCTTTATCAAGGCAACGTGGCTCGTTTTAAGCTCATCGTTCAAGGAATCAATGCAACACGGCCAGTTTTTCAGGTCGCCATTCGATAAACAAAGACAACGTTTTCAAAATATCAAAAGGCCACATGGCTTGCTTTTAGGTCCTCGTATGGCTTGCTTTCGGGTCGTCTTTCGAGAAAACGAGGCAACATGTTCTAGAAATCAAAGAATCGTTCGAGAAATAAAAAGGCTACGGGGGTAGTTTTCAGGTCGTAGTTTGATAATTCAAGGCAACATGTTCGAGTAATCAAGGCAACAAGGCTTGTTTTCAGGCCGTCGTTCAATAAAAAATCCAAGCGTTCAGGTCGTCGTTCGAGAAACACGGACAACATGTTGTAGAAATCAAAGGCGTTCCATAAATCAAGGCAACGGTGCTGGTTTTCAGTTAGTCGGTCGAAAAACCAAGGAAACATGTTTGAGGTTTCAAGGCAACAAGGCTAGTTTTCTTGTCTTCGTTCCGTAAATCAAGGAATCGGGGATAGTTTTAAGGTTGTTGTTTAAGAAAATCAAGACAACATGTTTTAAAAGTCATGGCAACGAGGGAAGATTTTAGGACACCGTTCGTCAGATCAAGGCAACACGCCAGCTTTCAGCCGTCGTCCGAAAAAGGCCGCCAACATTTTACTTAAACCGAAGCATCGTTCGTGAAATCAAGGCAACGGGGCAAATTTTAAGTCCTTCATTCGAAAAACCAAGCCATCGGGTTCGAGATATCAAGGCAACATGGCTTGCTTTTCAGGTCTTCGTTCGAAAAATCAAGGCAATGGGCATTGCTCTCCGCTCGTCATTCGAGATACCAAGACATCATGTTCTAGAAACCAAGGCCACAAGGCTAGTTTTCAGGTCATCATTCTAAAAATCAAGGCAACAACAATAAAGGCAACAGGCCTAGTTTCAAGGTCATCGTTCAATATATCTAAGCAACAAGTTCGAATAATCAAGGCAACAAGGCTAGTTTTCACGTCGTCGTTCGAGCAAACAAGGCAACATGTTGGGGTGGGCTTCGTTCACGGTTCATTGGGCTTGCCTTGTCGGTGCTCGATGGTGGCTTCGTCGCCATGGTCCCCCTATATATACATCAAGGCAATGGGGATAGCAATCAGGCTTCCGTTTGAGATATCAAGACAACATGTCCTAGAATTCAAGGCCGCAAGGCTAGTTTTCAGGTCATCGTTCTAAAAATCAAGCCAACATGTTCAAGAAATCAAGGCAACAGACACTGGTTTCCCCGAGGATGCATATTTTTTAGTATGCGCACGACGTCGGGGGAAATCAAGGCACCGTGGCTAGTTTTCCGGTCATCGTTCAAGAAATCAAGGCAGCGAGGCTAGTTTTGAGGTCATCATGGCATGTTTTCAAGGCAACGTGTTCGAGTATTCAGGGCAACGATGCAAGTTTCCTGGTCGTCGTTAGAGATAACAAGGCAACGTGTTCCAGCAATCAAGGTAACGAGGCTAGTTTCCAGGTCGTCGTTCAAGAAATAAAGGGAACGGGGCTAGTTTTCAGGACATCGTTCGACATATCAAGGCAACGTGTTGGACAAATCAAGGCAACATGGAACTAGTTAACAAGGCAACGTGTTGGGGGAGGCATCTTTCAAGGCCATCGTTCGACAAATCTAGGCAGCAGGGCTTGTCACCAGGTCATCGTTCGAAAAATTAATGCAACAAGTTCGAGTAATCAATATATACCTCAAGGCAATGTGGATAGCTCCCCAGTTCTCCAAGAGGCTAGTCTTCAGGTCATCGTTTAAAAAATCAAGGCAACAAGCTCAAGGCAATAGGGCTAGTTTCAAGGTCGTCGTTCAAAAAATCTAGGGAACAATGCTAGTCATCAGGTCATCGTTCGACAAAATTAAGGCACACGAATAATGTATGTTTCAATAAAAAAAATTTGCTTTTGGTCCGTAATTACCCGGGGACCGCAGCTTCGACACTTGTACACACACACTACCGAACTTTAACTTTCGAATTGGCAAAAACCCATTCAATGAAAGTTGCTCGAAATCATCGATTTACCTGGTAAATTTTCTTTCGTGATCGAGAAAATGTGCACGGATTTCGAGGTACCGATCAAGATGTGATTTTGGGTAACTTTCATCGGGTTGGGTCGTCATTGGTCACCGGGTGGTCTTGTACTTCCGAATTAGCAAAAACCCATTGAATGAAAGCTGCTCGGAAACCTTGATTTACACGGCAAAATTTCTTTCATGATCGAGAAAATGTGCACGGATTTCGAGTTACCGAGCAAAATGCGATTTTGGCTAACTTTCACCGCGTTGTGTCATCTTTGGTCACCGGGCGATCCTGTACTTCCGAATTACCGAAAACCCATTGAACGAAAGTTGCTTGAAATCATTGATTTACCTGGTAAGTTTTCCTTCGTGATCCATAAAATGTGCACGGATTTCGAGTTACCGAGCAAGATGTGATTTTGGCTAACTTTCATCGGGTTGGGTCATCTTTGGTCACCGGGTGGTCTTGTACTTCCGATTTAGCAAAAACCCATTGAATGAAAGTTGTTCGAAATCATTGATTTGCCTAGAAAAATTTCTTTTCGTGGTCGAGGAAATGTGCGTGGATTTCGAGTTGTCGAGCAAAATTTGATTTTGGCCAGGTTTCATGGGGTTGGGTCATCTGATCACCGGTTAATCTTGACCGTATCTAGTCTTGGCCGAGTCGAAAAATCCCAGACGCTATAATTCTCTATAACTCGCCAAAATGAAGTCGGTTTGGCACGAATTGGACAAGGATAAAGGACCTTACAATAATAAAACCCGGTGACCGGGCCGTAATTCACCAACAACGGTGACGCAACCTCCGATAAAAACACATAACAACCTAAGCCGATGACTTGCGCTTACTAGGGCCACCAATTATACTTTGTTTTCTCATAAGACGTCAAAAATGTCCAAAGAGCAACATATACTCATTTAATATGGGCATGCATCGTGTATAGCGACTTCGACGGTGTTTGGTTGTATTCGAACCCCAATGCATGGGTGCTTTTCTAAGGAGTTCATTTTGTTGCATTTTCTTATGCTTGTTTCGGTTTCGTAAATGAAAGAATTTCTCCGTACAAGATACAAACTGCACTATTTGATCTGTAATTTACAACTACTATCGACATACCCTCAAATGCATCAATAATAAGGGATTTAGAATGCACCTTAGCCAACTAACATATAGATCGGGGTCGTTAATGGGTCATGGCGTTCTTCGTTTGATCCTTTGGCTTGCATGTATCGTTTTGTAGGATGAGGTCTTGCTTCCTCGGCCCTTTATCAAGGCAACGTGGCTCGTTTTAAGCTCATCGTTCAAGGAATCAATGCAACACGGCCAGTTTTTCAGGTCGCCATTCGATAAACAAAGACAACGTTTTCAAAATATCAAAAGGCCACATGGCTTGCTTTTAGGTCCTCGTATGGCTTGCTTTCGGGTCGTCTTTCGAGAAAACGAGGCAACATGTTCTAGAAATCAAAGAATCGTTCGAGAAATAAAAAGGCTACGGGGGTAGTTTTCAGGTCGTAGTTTGATAATTCAAGGCAACATGTTCGAGTAATCAAGGCAACAAGGCTTGTTTTCAGGCCGTCGTTCAATAAAAAATCCAAGCGTTCAGGTCGTCGTTCGAGAAACACGGACAACATGTTGTAGAAATCAAAGGCGTTCCATAAATCAAGGCAACGGTGCTGGTTTTCAGTTAGTCGGTCGAAAAACCAAGGAAACATGTTTGAGGTTTCAAGGCAACAAGGCTAGTTTTCTTGTCTTCGTTCCGTAAATCAAGGAATCGGGGATAGTTTTAAGGTTGTTGTTTAAGAAAATCAAGACAACATGTTTTAAAAGTCATGGCAACGAGGGAAGATTTTAGGACACCGTTCGTCAGATCAAGGCAACACGCCAGCTTTCAGCCGTCGTCCGAAAAAGGCCGCCAACATTTTACTTAAACCGAAGCATCGTTCGTGAAATCAAGGCAACGGGGCAAATTTTAAGTCCTTCATTCGAAAAACCAAGCCATCGGGTTCGAGATATCAAGGCAACATGGCTTGCTTTTCAGGTCTTCGTTCGAAAAATCAAGGCAATGGGCATTGCTCTCCGCTCGTCATTCGAGATACCAAGACATCATGTTCTAGAAACCAAGGCCACAAGGCTAGTTTTCAGGTCATCATTCTAAAAATCAAGGCAACAACAATAAAGGCAACAGGCCTAGTTTCAAGGTCATCGTTCAATATATCTAAGCAACAAGTTCGAATAATCAAGGCAACAAGGCTAGTTTTCACGTCGTCGTTCGAGCAAACAAGGCAACATGTTGGGGTGGGCTTCGTTCACGGTTCATTGGGCTTGCCTTGTCGGTGCTCGATGGTGGCTTCGTCGCCATGGTCCCCCTATATATACATCAAGGCAATGGGGATAGCAATCAGGCTTCCGTTTGAGATATCAAGACAACATGTCCTAGAATTCAAGGCCGCAAGGCTAGTTTTCAGGTCATCGTTCTAAAAATCAAGCCAACATGTTCAAGAAATCAAGGCAACAGACACTGGTTTCCCCGAGGATGCATATTTTTTAGTATGCGCACGACGTCGGGGGAAATCAAGGCACCGTGGCTAGTTTTCCGGTCATCGTTCAAGAAATCAAGGCAGCGAGGCTAGTTTTGAGGTCATCATGGCATGTTTTCAAGGCAACGTGTTCGAGTATTCAGGGCAACGATGCAAGTTTCCAGGTCGTCGTTAGAGATAACAAGGCAACGTGTTCCAGCAATCAAGGTAACGAGGCTAGTTTCCAGGTCGTCGTTCAAGAAATAAAGGGAACGGGGCTAGTTTTCAGGACATCGTTCGACATATCAAGGCAACGTGTTGGACAAATCAAGGCAACATGGAACTAGTTAACAAGGCAACGTGTTGGGGGAGGCATCTTTCAAGGCCATCGTTCGACAAATCTAGGCAGCAGGGCTTGTCACCAGGTCATCGTTCGAAAAATTAATGCAACAAGTTCGAGTAATCAATATATACCTCAAGGCAATGTGGATAGCTCCCCAGTTCTCCAAGAGGCTAGTCTTCAGGTCATCGTTTAAAAAATCAAGGCAACAAGCTCAAGGCAATAGGGCTAGTTTCAAGGTCGTCGTTCAAAAAATCTAGGGAACAATGCTAGTCATCAGGTCATCGTTCGACAAAATTAAGGCACACGAATAATGTATGTTTCAATAAAAAAAATTTGCTTTTGGTCCGTAATTACCCGGGGACCGCAGCTTCGACACTTGTACACACACACTACCGAACTTTAACTTTCGAATTGGCAAAAACCCATTCAATGAAAGTTGCTCGAAATCATCGATTTACCTGGTAAATTTTCTTTCGTGATCGAGAAAATGTGCACGGATTTCGAGGTACCGATCAAGATGTGATTTTGGGTAACTTTCATCGGGTTGGGTCGTCATTGGTCACCGGGTGGTCTTGTACTTCCGAATTAGCAAAAACCCATTGAATGAAAGCTGCTCGGAAACCTTGATTTACACGGCAAAATTTCTTTCATGATCGAGAAAATGTGCACGGATTTCGAGTTACCGAGCAAAATGCGATTTTGGCTAACTTTCACCGCGTTGTGTCATCTTTGGTCACCGGGCGATCCTGTACTTCCGAATTACCGAAAACCCATTGAACGAAAGTTGCTTGAAATCATTGATTTACCTGGTAAGTTTTCCTTCGTGATCCATAAAATGTGCACGGATTTCGAGTTACCGAGCAAGATGTGATTTTGGCTAACTTTCATCGGGTTGGGTCATCTTTGGTCACCGGGTGGTCTTGTACTTCCGATTTAGCAAAAACCCATTGAATGAAAGTTGTTCGAAATCATTGATTTGCCTAGAAAAATTTCTTTTCGTGGTCGAGGAAATGTGCGTGGATTTCGAGTTGTCGAGCAAAATTTGATTTTGGCCAGGTTTCATGGGGTTGGGTCATCTGATCACCGGTTAATCTTGACCGTATCTAGTCTTGGCCGAGTCGAAAAATCCCAGACGCTATAATTCTCTATAACTCGCCAAAATGAAGTCGGTTTGGCACGAATTGGACAAGGATAAAGGACCTTACAATAATAAAACCCGGTGACCGGGCCGTAATTCACCAACAACGGTGACGCAACCTCCGATAAAAACACATAACAACCTAAGCCGATGACTTGCGCTTACTAGGGCCACCAATTATACTTTGTTTTCTCATAAGACGTCAAAAATGTCCAAAGAGCAACATATACTCATTTAATATGGGCATGCATCGTGTATAGTGACTTCGACGGTGTTTGGTTGTATTCGAACCCCAATGCATGGGTGCTTTTCTAAGGAGTTCATTTTGTTGCATTTTCTTATGCTTGTTTCGGTTTCGTAAATGAAAGAATTTCTCCGTACAAGATACAAACTGCACTATTGGATCTGTAATTTACAACTACTATCGACATACCCTCAAATGCATCAATAATAAGGGATTTAGAATGCACCTTAGCCAACTAACATATAGATCGGGGTCGTTAATGGGTCATGGCGTTCTTCGTTTGATCCTTTGGCTTGCATGTATCGTTTTGTAGGATGAGGTCTTGCTTCCTCGGCCCTTTATCAAGGCAACGTGGCTCGTTTTAAGCTCATCGTTCAAGGAATCAATGCAACACGGCCAGTTTTTCAGGTCGCCATTCGATAAACAAAGACAACGTTTTCAAAATATCAAAAGGCCACATGGCTTGCTTTTAGGTCCTCGTATGGCTTGCTTTCGGGTCGTCTTTCGAGAAAACGAGGCAACATGTTCTAGAAATCAAAGAATCGTTCGAGAAATAAAAAGGCTACGGGGGTAGTTTTCAGGTCGTAGTTTGATAATTCAAGGCAACATGTTCGAGTAATCTAGGCAACAAGGCTTGTTTTCAGGCCGTCGTTCAATAAAAAATCCAAGCGTTCAGGTCGTCCTTCGAGAAACACGGACAACATGTTGTAGAAATCAAAGGCGTTCCATAAATCAAGGCAACGGTGCTGGTTTTCAGTTAGTCGGTCGAAAAACCAAGGAAACATGTTTGAGGTTTCAAGGCAACAAGGCTAGTTTTCTTGTCTTCGTTCCGTAAATCAAGGAATCGGGGATAGTTTTAAGGTTGTTGTTTAAGAAAATCAAGACAACATGTTTTAAAAGTCATGGCAACGAGGGAAGATTTTAGGACACCGTTCGTCAGATCAAGGCAACACGCCAGCTTTCAGCCGTCGTCCGAAAAAGGCCGCCAACATTTTACTTAAACCGAAGCATCGTTCGTGAAATCAAGGCAACGGGGCAAATTTTAAGTCCTTCATTCGAAAAACCAAGCCATCGGGTTCGAGATATCAAGGCAACATGGCTTGCTTTTCAGGTCTTCGTTCGAAAAATCAAGGCAATGGGCATTGCTCTCCGCTCGTCATTCGAGATACCAAGACATCATGTTCTAGAAACCAAGGCCACAAGGCTAGTTTTCAGGTCATCATTCTAAAAATCAAGGCAACAACAATAAAGGCAACAGGCCTAGTTTCAAGGTCATCGTTCAATATATCTAAGCAACAAGTTCGAATAATCAAGGCAACAAGGCTAGTTTTCACGTCGTCGTTCGAGCAAACAAGGCAACATGTTGGGGTGGGCTTCGTTCACGGTTCATTGGGCTTGCCTTGTCGGTGCTCGATGGTGGCTTCGTCGCCATGGTCCCCCTATATATACATCAAGGCAATGGGGATAGCAATCAGGCTTCCGTTTGAGATATCAAGACAACATGTCCTAGAATTCAAGGCCGCAAGGCTAGTTTTCAGGTCATCGTTCTAAAAATCAAGCCAACATGTTCAAGAAATCAAGGCAACAGACACTGGTTTCCCCGAGGATGCATATTTTTTAGTATGCGCACGACGTCGGGGGAAATCAAGGCACCGTGGCTAGTTTTCCGGTCATCGTTCAAGAAATCAAGGCAGCGAGGCTAGTTTTGAGGTCATCATGGCATGTTTTCAAGGCAACGTGTTCGAGTATTCAGGGCAACGATGCAAGTTTCCTGGTCGTCGTTAGAGATAACAAGGCAACGTGTTCCAGCAATCAAGGTAACGAGGCTAGTTTCCAGGTCGTCGTTCAAGAAATAAAGGGAACGGGGCTAGTTTTCAGGACATCGTTCGACATATCAAGGCAACGTGTTGGACAAATCAAGGCAACATGGAACTAGTTAACAAGGCAACGTGTTGGGGGAGGCATCTTTCAAGGCCATCGTTCGACAAATCTAGGCAGCAGGGCTTGTCACCAGGTCATCGTTCGAAAAATTAATGCAACAAGTTCGAGTAATCAATATATACCTCAAGGCAATGTGGATAGCTCCCCAGTTCTCCAAGAGGCTAGTCTTCAGGTCATCGTTTAAAAAATCAAGGCAACAAGCTCAAGGCAATAGGGCTAGTTTCAAGGTCGTCGTTCAAAAAATCTAGGGAACAATGCTAGTCATCAGGTCATCGTTCGACAAAATTAAGGCACACGAATAATGTATGTTTCAATAAAAAAAATTTGCTTTTGGTCCGTAATTACCCGGGGACCGCAGCTTCGACACTTGTACACACACACTACCGAACTTTAACTTTCGAATTGGCAAAAACCCATTCAATGAAAGTTGCTCGAAATCATCGATTTACCTGGTAAATTTTCTTTCGTGATCGAGAAAATGTGCACGGATTTCGAGGTACCGATCAAGATGTGATTTTGGGTAACTTTCATCGGGTTGGGTCGTCATTGGTCACCGGGTGGTCTTGTACTTCCGAATTAGCAAAAACCCATTGAATGAAAGCTGCTCGGAAACCTTGATTTACACGGCAAAATTTCTTTCATGATCGAGAAAATGTGCACGGATTTCGAGTTACCGAGCAAAATGCGATTTTGGCTAACTTTCACCGCGTTGTGTCATCTTTGGTCACCGGGCGATCCTGTACTTCCGAATTACCGAAAACCCATTGAACGAAAGTTGCTTGAAATCATTGATTTACCTGGTAAGTTTTCCTTCGTGATCCATAAAATGTGCACGGATTTCGAGTTACCGAGCAAGATGTGATTTTGGCTAACTTTCATCGGGTTGGGTCATCTTTGGTCACCGGGTGGTCTTGTACTTCCGATTTAGCAAAAACCCATTGAATGAAAGTTGTTCGAAATCATTGATTTGCCTAGAAAAATTTCTTTTCGTGGTCGAGGAAATGTGCGTGGATTTCGAGTTGTCGAGCAAAATTTGATTTTGGCCAGGTTTCATGGGGTTGGGTCATCTGATCACCGGTTAATCTTGACCGTATCTAGTCTTGGCCGAGTCGAAAAATCCCAGACGCTATAATTCTCTATAACTCGCCAAAATGAAGTCGGTTTGGCACGAATTGGACAAGGATAAAGGACCTTACAATAATAAAACCCGGTGACCGGGCCGTAATTCACCAACAACGGTGACGCAACCTCCGATAAAAACACATAACAACCTAAGCCGATGACTTGCGCTTACTAGGGCCACCAATTATACTTTGTTTTCTCATAAGACGTCAAAAATGTCCAAAGAGCAACATATACTCATTTAATATGGGCATGCATCGTGTATAGCGACTTCGACGGTGTTTGGTTGTATTCGAACCCCAATGCATGGGTGCTTTTCTAAGGAGTTCATTTTGTTGCATTTTCTTATGCTTGTTTCGGTTTCGTAAATGAAAGAATTTCTCCGTACAAGATACAAACTGCACTATTTGATCTGTAATTTACAACTACTATCGACATACCCTCAAATGCATCAATAATAAGGGATTTAGAATGCACCTTAGCCAACTAACATATAGATCGGGGTCGTTAATGGGTCATGGCGTTCTTCGTTTGATCCTTTGGCTTGCATGTATCGTTTTGTAGGATGAGGTCTTGCTTCCTCGGCCCTTTATCAAGGCAACGTGGCTCGTTTTAAGCTCATCGTTCAAGGAATCAATGCAACACGGCCAGTTTTTCAGGTCGCCATTCGATAAACAAAGACAACGTTTTCAAAATATCAAAAGGCCACATGGCTTGCTTTTAGGTCCTCGTATGGCTTGCTTTCGGGTCGTCTTTCGAGAAAACGAGGCAACATGTTCTAGAAATCAAAGAATCGTTCGAGAAATAAAAAGGCTACGGGGGTAGTTTTCAGGTCGTAGTTTGATAATTCAAGGCAACATGTTCGAGTAATCAAGGCAACAAGGCTTGTTTTCAGGCCGTCGTTCAATAAAAAATCCAAGCGTTCAGGTCGTCGTTCGAGAAACACGGACAACATGTTGTAGAAATCAAAGGCGTTCCATAAATCAAGGCAACGGTGCTGGTTTTCAGTTAGTCGGTCGAAAAACCAAGGAAACATGTTTGAGGTTTCAAGGCAACAAGGCTAGTTTTCTTGTCTTCGTTCCGTAAATCAAGGAATCGGGGATAGTTTTAAGGTTGTTGTTTAAGAAAATCAAGACAACATGTTTTAAAAGTCATGGCAACGAGGGAAGATTTTAGGACACCGTTCGTCAGATCAAGGCAACACGCCAGCTTTCAGCCGTCGTCCGAAAAAGGCCGCCAACATTTTACTTAAACCGAAGCATCGTTCGTGAAATCAAGGCAACGGGGCAAATTTTAAGTCCTTCATTCGAAAAACCAAGCCATCGGGTTCGAGATATCAAGGCAACATGGCTTGCTTTTCAGGTCTTCGTTCGAAAAATCAAGGCAATGGGCATTGCTCTCCGCTCGTCATTCGAGATACCAAGACATCATGTTCTAGAAACCAAGGCCACAAGGCTAGTTTTCAGGTCATCATTCTAAAAATCAAGGCAACAACAATAAAGGCAACAGGCCTAGTTTCAAGGTCATCGTTCAATATATCTAAGCAACAAGTTCGAATAATCAAGGCAACAAGGCTAGTTTTCACGTCGTCGTTCGAGCAAACAAGGCAACATGTTGGGGTGGGCTTCGTTCACGGTTCATTGGGCTTGCCTTGTCGGTGCTCGATGGTGGCTTCGTCGCCATGGTCCCCCTATATATACATCAAGGCAATGGGGATAGCAATCAGGCTTCCGTTTGAGATATCAAGACAACATGTCCTAGAATTCAAGGCCGCAAGGCTAGTTTTCAGGTCATCGTTCTAAAAATCAAGCCAACATGTTCAAGAAATCAAGGCAACAGACACTGGTTTCCCCGAGGATGCATATTTTTTAGTATGCGCACGACGTCGGGGGAAATCAAGGCACCGTGGCTAGTTTTCCGGTCATCGTTCAAGAAATCAAGGCAGCGAGGCTAGTTTTGAGGTCATCATGGCATGTTTTCAAGGCAACGTGTTCGAGTATTCAGGGCAACGATGCAAGTTTCCAGGTCGTCGTTAGAGATAACAAGGCAACGTGTTCCAGCAATCAAGGTAACGAGGCTAGTTTCCAGGTCGTCGTTCAAGAAATAAAGGGAACGGGGCTAGTTTTCAGGACATCGTTCGACATATCAAGGCAACGTGTTGGACAAATCAAGGCAACATGGAACTAGTTAACAAGGCAACGTGTTGGGGGAGGCATCTTTCAAGGCCATCGTTCGACAAATCTAGGCAGCAGGGCTTGTCACCAGGTCATCGTTCGAAAAATTAATGCAACAAGTTCGAGTAATCAATATATACCTCAAGGCAATGTGGATAGCTCCCCAGTTCTCCAAGAGGCTAGTCTTCAGGTCATCGTTTAAAAAATCAAGGCAACAAGCTCAAGGCAATAGGGCTAGTTTCAAGGTCGTCGTTCAAAAAATCTAGGGAACAATGCTAGTCATCAGGTCATCGTTCGACAAAATTAAGGCACACGAATAATGTATGTTTCAATAAAAAAAATTTGCTTTTGGTCCGTAATTACCCGGGGACCGCAGCTTCGACACTTGTACACACACACTACCGAACTTTAACTTTCGAATTGGCAAAAACCCATTCAATGAAAGTTGCTCGAAATCATCGATTTACCTGGTAAATTTTCTTTCGTGATCGAGAAAATGTGCACGGATTTCGAGGTACCGATCAAGATGTGATTTTGGCTAACTTTCATCGGGTTGGGTCGTCATTGGTCACCGGGTGGTCTTGTACTTCCGAATTAGCAAAAACCCATTGAATGAAAGCTGCTCGGAAACCTTGATTTACCGAGCAAAATGCGATTTCGAGTTACCGAATTAGCAAAAACCCATCGAGAAAATGTGCACGGATTTCGAGTTACCGAGCAAAATGCGATTTTGGCTAACTTTCACCGCGTTGTGTCATCTTTGGTCACCGGGCGATCCTGTACTTCCGAATTACCGAAAACCCATTGAACGAAAGTTGCTTGAAATCATTGATTTACCTGGTAAGTTTTCCTTCGTGATCCATAAAATGTGCACGGATTTCGAGTTACCGAGCAAGATGTGATTTTGGCTAACTTTCATCGGGTTGGGTCATCTTTGGTCACCGGGTGGTCTTGTACTTCCGATTTAGCAAAAACCCATTGAATGAAAGTTGTTCGAAATCATTGATTTGCCTAGAAAAATTTCTTTTCGTGGTCGAGGAAATGTGCGTGGATTTCGAGTTGTCGAGCAAAATTTGATTTTGGCCAGGTTTCATGGGGTTGGGTCATCTGATCACCGGTTAATCTTGACCGTATCTAGTCTTGGCCGAGTCGAAAAATCCCAGACGCTATAATTCTCTATAACTCGCCAAAATGAAGTCGGTTTGGCACGAATTGGACAAGGATAAAGGACCTTACAATAATAAAACCCGGTGACCGGGCCGTAATTCACCAACAACGGTGACGCAACCTCCGATAAAAACACATAACAACCTAAGCCGATGACTTGCGCTTACTAGGGCCACCAATTATACTTTGTTTTCTCATAAGACGTCAAAAATGTCCAAAGAGCAACATATACTCATTTAATATGGGCATGCATCGTGTATAGCGACTTCGACGGTGTTTGGTTGTATTCGAACCCCAATGCATGGGTGCTTTTCTAAGGAGTTCATTTTGTTGCATTTTCTTATGCTTGTTTCGGTTTCGTAAATGAAAGAATTTCTCCGTACAAGATACAAACTGCACTATTTGATCTGTAATTTACAACTACTATCGACATACCCTCAAATGCATCAATAATAAGGGATTTAGAATGCACCTTAGCCAACTAACATATAGATCGGGGTCGTTAATGGGTCATGGCGTTCTTCGTTTGATCCTTTGGCTTGCATGTATCGTTTTGTAGGATGAGGTCTTGCTTCCTCGGCCCTTTATCAAGGCAACGTGGCTCGTTTTAAGCTCATCGTTCAAGGAATCAATGCAACACGGCCAGTTTTTCAGGTCGCCATTCGATAAACAAAGACAACGTTTTCAAAATATCAAAAGGCCACATGGCTTGCTTTTAGGTCCTCGTATGGCTTGCTTTCGGGTCGTCTTTCGAGAAAACGAGGCAACATGTTCTAGAAATCAAAGAATCGTTCGAGAAATAAAAAGGCTACGGGGGTAGTTTTCAGGTCGTAGTTTGATAATTCAAGGCAACATGTTCGAGTAATCAAGGCAACAAGGCTTGTTTTCAGGCCGTCGTTCAATAAAAAATCCAAGCGTTCAGGTCGTCGTTCGAGAAACACGGACAACATGTTGTAGAAATCAAAGGCGTTCCATAAATCAAGGCAACGGTGCTGGTTTTCAGTTAGTCGGTCGAAAAACCAAGGAAACATGTTTGAGGTTTCAAGGCAACAAGGCTAGTTTTCTTGTCTTCGTTCCGTAAATCAAGGAATCGGGGATAGTTTTAAGGTTGTTGTTTAAGAAAATCAAGACAACATGTTTTAAAAGTCATGGCAACGAGGGAAGATTTTAGGACACCGTTCGTCAGATCAAGGCAACACGCCAGCTTTCAGCCGTCGTCCGAAAAAGGCCGCCAACATTTTACTTAAACCGAAGCATCGTTCGTGAAATCAAGGCAACGGGGCAAATTTTAAGTCCTTCATTCGAAAAACCAAGCCATCGGGTTCGAGATATCAAGGCAACATGGCTTGCTTTTCAGGTCTTCGTTCGAAAAATCAAGGCAATGGGCATTGCTCTCCGCTCGTCATTCGAGATACCAAGACATCATGTTCTAGAAACCAAGGCCACAAGGCTAGTTTTCAGGTCATCATTCTAAAAATCAAGGCAACAACAATAAAGGCAACAGGCCTAGTTTCAAGGTCATCGTTCAATATATCTAAGCAACAAGTTCGAATAATCAAGGCAACAAGGCTAGTTTTCACGTCGTCGTTCGAGCAAACAAGGCAACATGTTGGGGTGGGCTTCGTTCACGGTTCATTGGGCTTGCCTTGTCGGTGCTCGATGGTGGCTTCGTCGCCATGGTCCCCCTATATATACATCAAGGCAATGGGGATAGCAATCAGGCTTCCGTTTGAGATATCAAGACAACATGTCCTAGAATTCAAGGCCGCAAGGCTAGTTTTCAGGTCATCGTTCTAAAAATCAAGCCAACATGTTCAAGAAATCAAGGCAACAGACACTGGTTTCCCCGAGGATGCATATTTTTTAGTATGCGCACGACGTCGGGGGAAATCAAGGCACCGTGGCTAGTTTTCCGGTCATCGTTCAAGAAATCAAGGCAGCGAGGCTAGTTTTGAGGTCATCATGGCATGTTTTCAAGGCAACGTGTTCGAGTATTCAGGGCAACGACGCAAGTTTCCAGGTCGTCGTTAGAGATAACAAGGCAACGTGTTCCAGCAATCAAGGTAACGAGGCTAGTTTCCAGGTCGTCGTTCAAGAAATAAAGGGAACGGGGCTAGTTTTCAGGACATCGTTCGACATATCAAGGCAACGTGTTGGACAAATCAAGGCAACATGGAACTAGTTAACAAGGCAACGTGTTGGGGGAGGCATCTTTCAAGGCCATCGTTCGACAAATCTAGGCAGCAGGGCTTGTCACCAGGTCATCGTTCGAAAAATTAATGCAACAAGTTCGAGTAATCAATATATACCTCAAGGCAATGTGGATAGCTCCCCAGTTCTCCAAGAGGCTAGTCTTCAGGTCATCGTTTAAAAAATCAAGGCAACAAGCTCAAGGCAATAGGGCTAGTTTCAAGGTCGTCGTTCAAAAAATCTAGGGAACAATGCTAGTCATCAGGTCATCGTTCGACAAAATTAAGGCACACGAATAATGTATGTTTCAATAAAAAAAATTTGCTTTTGGTCCGTAATTACCCGGGGACCGCAGCTTCGACACTTGTACACACACACTACCGAACTTTAACTTTCGAATTGGCAAAAACCCATTCAATGAAAGTTGCTCGAAATCATCGATTTACCTGGTAAATTTTCTTTCGTGATCGAGAAAATGTGCACGGATTTCGAGGTACCGATCAAGATGTGATTTTGGCTAACTTTCATCGGGTTGGGTCGTCATTGGTCACCGGGTGGTCTTGTACTTCCGAATTAGCAAAAACCCATTGAATGAAAGCTGCTCGGAAACCTTGATTTACACGGCAAAATTTCTTTCATGATCGAGAAAATGTGCACGGATTTCGAGTTACCGAGCAAAATGCGATTTTGGCTAACTTTCACCGCGTTGTGTCATCTTTGGTCACCGGGCGATCCTGTACTTCCGAATTACCGAAAACCCATTGAACGAAAGTTGCTTGAAATCATTGATTTACCTGGTAAGTTTTCCTTCGTGATCCATAAAATGTGCACGGATTTCGAGTTACCGAGCAAGATGTGATTTTGGCTAACTTTCATCGGGTTGGGTCATCTTTGGTCACCGGGTGGTCTTGTACTTCCGATTTAGCAAAAACCCATTGAATGAAAGTTGTTCGAAATCATTGATTTGCCTAGAAAAATTTCTTTTCGTGGTCGAGGAAATGTGCGTGGATTTCGAGTTGTCGAGCAAAATTTGATTTTGGCCAGGTTTCATGGGGTTGGGTCATCTGATCACCGGTTAATCTTGACCGTATCTAGTCTTGGCCGAGTCGAAAAATCCCAGACGCTATAATTCTCTATAACTCGCCAAAATGAAGTCGGTTTGGCACGAATTGGACAAGGATAAAGGACCTTACAATAATAAAACCCGGTGACCGGGCCGTAATTCACCAACAACGGTGACGCAACCTCCGATAAAAACACATAACAACCTAAGCCGATGACTTGCGCTTACTAGGGCCACCAATTATACTTTGTTTTCTCATAAGACGTCAAAAATGTCCAAAGAGCAACATATACTCATTTAATATGGGCATGCATCGTGTATAGCGACTTCGACGGTGTTTGGTTGTATTCGAACCCCAATGCATGGGTGCTTTTCTAAGGAGTTCATTTTGTTGCATTTTCTTATGCTTGTTTCGGTTTCGTAAATGAAAGAATTTCTCCGTACAAGATACAAACTGCACTATTTGATCTGTAATTTACAACTACTATCGACATACCCTCAAATGCATCAATAATAAGGGATTTAGAATGCACCTTAGCCAACTAACATATAGATCGGGGTCGTTAATGGGTCATGGCGTTCTTCGTTTGATCCTTTGGCTTGCATGTATCGTTTTGTAGGATGAGGTCTTGCTTCCTCGGCCCTTTATCAAGGCAACGTGGCTCGTTTTAAGCTCATCGTTCAAGGAATCAATGCAACACGGCCAGTTTTTCAGGTCGCCATTCGATAAACAAAGACAACGTTTTCAAAATATCAAAAGGCCACATGGCTTGCTTTTAGGTCCTCGTATGGCTTGCTTTCGGGTCGTCTTTCGAGAAAACGAGGCAACATGTTCTAGAAATCAAAGAATCGTTCGAGAAATAAAAAGGCTACGGGGGTAGTTTTCAGGTCGTAGTTTGATAATTCAAGGCAACATGTTCGAGTAATCAAGGCAACAAGGCTTGTTTTCAGGCCGTCGTTCAATAAAAAATCCAAGCGTTCAGGTCGTCGTTCGAGAAACACGGACAACATGTTGTAGAAATCAAAGGCGTTCCATAAATCAAGGCAACGGTGCTGGTTTTCAGTTAGTCGGTCGAAAAACCAAGGAAACATGTTTGAGGTTTCAAGGCAACAAGGCTAGTTTTCTTGTCTTCGTTCCGTAAATCAAGGAATCGGGGATAGTTTTAAGGTTGTTGTTTAAGAAAATCAAGACAACATGTTTTAAAAGTCATGGCAACGAGGGAAGATTTTAGGACACCGTTCGTCAGATCAAGGCAACACGCCAGCTTTCAGCCGTCGTCCGAAAAAGGCCGCCAACATTTTACTTAAACCGAAGCATCGTTCGTGAAATCAAGGCAACGGGGCAAATTTTAAGTCCTTCATTCGAAAAACCAAGCCATCGGGTTCGAGATATCAAGGCAACATGGCTTGCTTTTCAGGTCTTCGTTCGAAAAATCAAGGCAATGGGCATTGCTCTCCGCTCGTCATTCGAGATACCAAGACATCATGTTCTAGAAACCAAGGCCACAAGGCTAGTTTTCAGGTCATCATTCTAAAAATCAAGGCAACAACAATAAAGGCAACAGGCCTAGTTTCAAGGTCATCGTTCAATATATCTAAGCAACAAGTTCGAATAATCAAGGCAACAAGGCTAGTTTTCACGTCGTCGTTCGAGCAAACAAGGCAACATGTTGGGGTGGGCTTCGTTCACGGTTCATTGGGCTTGCCTTGTCGGTGCTCGATGGTGGCTTCGTCGCCATGGTCCCCCTATATATACATCAAGGCAATGGGGATAGCAATCAGGCTTCCGTTTGAGATATCAAGACAACATGTCCTAGAATTCAAGGCCGCAAGGCTAGTTTTCAGGTCATCGTTCTAAAAATCAAGCCAACATGTTCAAGAAATCAAGGCAACAGACACTGGTTTCCCCGAGGATGCATATTTTTTAGTATGCGCACGACGTCGGGGGAAATCAAGGCACCGTGGCTAGTTTTCCGGTCATCGTTCAAGAAATCAAGGCAGCGAGGCTAGTTTTGAGGTCATCATGGCATGTTTTCAAGGCAACGTGTTCGAGTATTCAGGGCAACGATGCAAGTTTCCAGGTCGTCGTTAGAGATAACAAGGCAACGTGTTCCAGCAATCAAGGTAACGAGGCTAGTTTCCAGGTCGTCGTTCAAGAAATAAAGGGAACGGGGCTAGTTTTCAGGACATCGTTCGACATATCAAGGCAACGTGTTGGACAAATCAAGGCAACATGGAACTAGTTAACAAGGCAACGTGTTGGGGGAGTCATCTTTCAAGGCCATCGTTCGACAAATCTAGGCAGCAGGGCTTGTCACCAGGTCATCGTTCGAAAAATTAATGCAACAAGTTCGAGTAATCAATATATACCTCAAGGCAATGTGGATAGCTCCCCAGTTCTCCAAGAGGCTAGTCTTCAGGTCATCGTTTAAAAAATCAAGGCAACAAGCTCAAGGCAATAGGGCTAGTTTCAAGGTCGTCGTTCAAAAAATCTAGGGAACAATGCTAGTCATCAGGTCATCGTTCGACAAAATTAAGGCACACGAATAATGTATGTTTCAATAAAAAAAATTTGCTTTTGGTCCGTAATTACCCGGGGACCGCAGCTTCGACACTTGTACACACACACTACCGAACTTTAACTTTCGAATTGGCAAAAACCCATTCAATGAAAGTTGCTCGAAATCATCGATTTACCTGGTAAATTTTCTTTCGTGATCGAGAAAATGTGCACGGATTTCGAGGTACCGATCAAGATGTGATTTTGGCTAACTTTCATCGGGTTGGGTCGTCATTGGTCACCGGGTGGTCTTGTACTTCCGAATTAGCAAAAACCCATTGAATGAAAGCTGCTCGGAAACCTTGATTTACACGGCAAAATTTCTTTCATGATCGAGAAAATGTGCACGGATTTCGAGTTACCGAGCAAAATGCGATTTTGGCTAACTTTCACCGCGTTGTGTCATCTTTGGTCACCGGACGATCCTGTACTTCCGAATTACCGAAAACCCATTGAACGAAAGTTGCTCGAAATCATTGATTTACCTGGTAAGTTTTCCTTCGTGATCCATAAAATGTGCACGGATTTCGAGTTACCGAGCAAGATGTGATTTTGGCTAACTTTCATCGGGTTGGGTCATCTTTGGTCACCGGGTGGTCTTGTACTTCCGATTTAGCAAAAACCCATTGAATGAAAGTTGTTCGAAATCATTGATTTGCCTAGAAAAATTTCTTTTCGTGGTCGAGGAAATGTGCGTGGATTTCGAGTTGTCGAGCAAAATTTGATTTTGGCCAGGTTTCATGGGGTTGGGTCATCTGATCACCGGTTAATCTTGACCGTATCTAGTCTTGGCCGAGTCGAAAAATCCCAGACGCTATAATTCTCTATAACTCGCCAAAATGAAGTCGGTTTGGCACGAATTGGACAAGGATAAAGGACCTTACAATAATAAAACCCGGTGACCGGGCCGTAATTCACCAACAACGGTGACACAACCTCCGATAAAAACACATAACAACCTAAGCCGATGACTTGCGCTTACTAGGGCCACCAATTATACTTTGTTTTCTCATAAGACGTCAAAAATGTCCAAAGAGCAACATATACTCATTTAATATGGGCATGCATCGTGTGTAGTGACTTCGACGGTGTTTGGTTGTATTCGAACCCCAATGCATGGGTGCTTTTCTAAGGAGTTCATTTTGTTGCATTTTCTTATGCTTGTTTCGGTTTCGTAAATGAAAGAATTTCTCCGTACAAGATACAAACTGCACTATTGGATCTGTAATTTACAACTACTATCGACATACCCTCAAATGCATCAATAATAAGGGATTTAGAATGCACCTTAGCCAACTAACATATAGATCGGGGTCGTTAATGGGTCATGGCGTTCTTCGTTTGATCCTTTTGCTTGCATGTATCGTTTTGTAGGATGAGGTCTTGCTTCCTCGGCCCTTTATCAAGGCAACGTGGCTCGTTTTAAGCTCATCGTTCAAGGAATCAATGCAACACGGCCAGTTTTTCAGGTCGCCATTCGATAAACAAAGACAACGTTTTCAAAATATCAAAAGGCCACATGGCTTGCTTTTAGGTCCTCGTATGGCTTGCTTTCGGGTCGTCTTTCGAGAAAACGAGGCAACATGTTCTAGAAATCAAAGAATCGTTCGAGAAATAAAAAGGCTACGGGGGTAGTTTTCAGGTCGTAGTTTGATAATTCAAGGCAACATGTTCGAGTAATCAAGGCAACAAGGCTTGTTTTCAGGCCGTCGTTCAATAAAAAATCCAAGCGTTCAGGTCGTCGTTCGAGAAACACGGACAACATGTTGTAGAAATCAAAGGCGTTCCATAAATCAAGGCAACGGTGCTGGTTTTCAGTTAGTCGGTCGAAAAACCAAGGAAACATGTTTGAGGTTTCAAGGCAACAAGGCTAGTTTTCTTGTCTTCGTTCCGTAAATCAAGGAATCGGGGATAGTTTTAAGGTTGTTGTTTAAGAAAATCAAGACAACATGTTTTAAAAGTCATGGCAACGAGGGAAGATTTTAGGACACCGTTCGTCAGATCAAGGCAACACGCCAGCTTTCAGCCGTCGTCCGAAAAAGGCCGCCAACATTTTACTTAAACCGAAGCATCGTTCGTGAAATCAAGGCAACGGGGCAAATTTTAAGTCCTTCATTCGAAAAACCAAGCCATCGGGTTCGAGATATCAAGGCAACATGGCTTGCTTTTCAGGTCTTCGTTCGAAAAATCAAGGCAATGGGCATTGCTCTCCGCTCGTCATTCGAGATACCAAGACATCATGTTCTAGAAACCAAGGCCACAAGGCTAGTTTTCAGGTCATCATTCTAAAAATCAAGGCAACAACAATAAAGGCAACAGGCCTAGTTTCAAGGTCATCGTTCAATATATCTAAGCAACAAGTTCGAATAATCAAGGCAACAAGGCTAGTTTTCACGTCGTCGTTCGAGCAAACAAGGCAACATGTTGGGGTGGGCTTCGTTCACGGTTCATTGGGCTTGCCTTGTCGGTGCTCGATGGTGGCTTCGTCGCCATGGTCCCCCTATATATACATCAAGGCAATGGGGATAGCAATCAGGCTTCCGTTTGAGATATCAAGACAACATGTCCTAGAATTCAAGGCCGCAAGGCTAGTTTTCAGGTCATCGTTCTAAAAATCAAGCCAACATGTTCAAGAAATCAAGGCAACAGACACTGGTTTCCCCGAGGATGCATATTTTTTAGTATGCGCACGACGTCGGGGGAAATCAAGGCACCGTGGCTAGTTTTCCGGTCATCGTTCAAGAAATCAAGGCAGCGAGGCTAGTTTTGAGGTCATCATGGCATGTTTTCAAGGCAACGTGTTCGAGTATTCAGGGCAACGATGCAAGTTTCCAGGTCGTCGTTAGAGATAACAAGGCAACGTGTTCCAGCAATCAAGGTAACGAGGCTAGTTTCCAGGTCGTCGTTCAAGAAATAAAGGGAACGGGGCTAGTTTTCAGGACATCGTTCGACATATCAAGGCAACGTGTTGGACAAATCAAGGCAACATGGAACTAGTTAACAAGGCAACGTGTTGGGGGAGGCATCTTTCAAGGCCATCGTTCGACAAATCTAGGCAGCAGGGCTTGTCACCAGGTCATCGTTCGAAAAATTAATGCAACAAGTTCGAGTAATCAATATATACCTCAAGGCAATGTGGATAGCTCCCCAGTTCTCCAAGAGGCTAGTCTTCAGGTCATCGTTTAAAAAATCAAGGCAACAAGCTCAAGGCAATAGGGCTAGTTTCAAGGTCGTCGTTCAAAAAATCTAGGGAACAATGCTAGTCATCAGGTCATCGTTCGACAAAATTAAGGCACACGAATAATGTATGTTTCAATAAAAAAAATTTGCTTTTGGTCCGTAATTACCCGGGGACCGCAGCTTCGACACTTGTACACACACACTACCGAACTTTAACTTTCGAATTGGCAAAAACCCATTCAATGAAAGTTGCTCGAAATCATCGATTTACCTGGTAAATTTTCTTTCGTGATCGAGAAAATGTGCACGGATTTCGAGGTACCGATCAAGATGTGATTTTGGGTAACTTTCATCGGGTTGGGTCGTCATTGGTCACCGGGTGGTCTTGTACTTCCGAATTAGCAAAAACCCATTGAATGAAAGCTGCTCGGAAACCTTGATTTACACGGCAAAATTTCTTTCATGATCGAGAAAATGTGCACGGATTTCGAGTTACCGAGCAAAATGCGATTTTGGCTAACTTTCACCGCGTTGTGTCATCTTTGGTCACCGGGCGATCCTGTACTTCCGAATTACCGAAAACCCATTGAACGAAAGTTGCTTGAAATCATTGATTTACCTGGTAAGTTTTCCTTCGTGATCCATAAAATGTGCACGGATTTCGAGTTACCGAGCAAGATGTGATTTTGGCTAACTTTCATCGGGTTGGGTCATCTTTGGTCACCGGGTGGTCTTGTACTTCCGATTTAGCAAAAACCCATTGAATGAAAGTTGTTCGAAATCATTGATTTGCCTAGAAAAATTTCTTTTCGTGGTCGAGGAAATGTGCGTGGATTTCGAGTTGTCGAGCAAAATTTGATTTTGGCCAGGTTTCATGGGGTTGGGTCATCTGATCACCGGTTAATCTTGACCGTATCTAGTCTTGGCCGAGTCGAAAAATCCCAGACGCTATAATTCTCTATAACTCGCCAAAATGAAGTCGGTTTGGCACGAATTGGACAAGGATAAAGGACCTTACAATAATAAAACCCGGTGACCGGGCCGTAATTCACCAACAACGGTGACGCAACCTCCGATAAAAACACATAACAACCTAAGCCGATGACTTGCGCTTACTAGGGCCACCAATTATACTTTGTTTTCTCATAAGACGTCAAAAATGTCCAAAGAGCAACATATACTCATTTAATATGGGCATGCATCGTGTATAGTGACTTCGACGGTGTTTGGTTGTATTCGAACCCCAATGCATGGGTGCTTTTCTAAGGAGTTCATTTTGTTGCATTTTCTTATGCTTGTTTCGGTTTCGTAAATGAAAGAATTTCTCCGTACAAGATACAAACTGCACTATTGGATCTGTAATTTACAACTACTATCGACATACCCTCAAATGCATCAATAATAAGGGATTTAGAATGCACCTTAGCCAACTAACATATAGATCGGGGTCGTTAATGGGTCATGGCGTTCTTCGTTTGATCCTTTTGCTTGCATGTATCGTTTTGTAGGATGAGGTCTTGCTTCCTCGGCCCTTTATCAAGGCAACGTGGCTCGTTTCAAGCTCATCGTTCAAGGAATCAATGCAACACGGCCAGTTTTTCAGGTCGCCATTCGATAAACAAAGACAACGTTTTCAAAATATCAAAAGGCCACATGGCTTGCTTTTAGGTCCTCGTATGGCTTGCTTTCGGGTCGTCTTTCGAGAAAACGAGGCAACATGTTCTAGAAATCAAAGAATCGTTCGAGAAATAAAAAGGCTACGGGGGTAGTTTTCAGGTCGTAGTTTGATAATTCAAGGCAACATGTTCGAGTAATCAAGGCAACAAGGCTTGTTTTCAGGCCGTCGTTCAATAAAAAATCCAAGCGTTCAGGTCGTCGTTCGAGAAACACGGACAACATGTTGTAGAAATCAAAGGCGTTCCATAAATCAAGGCAACGGTGCTGGTTTTCAGTTAGTCGGTCGAAAAACCAAGGAAACATGTTTGAGGTTTCAAGGCAACAAGGCTAGTTTTCTTGTCTTCGTTCCGTAAATCAAGGAATCGGGGATAGTTTTAAGGTTGTTGTTTAAGAAAATCAAGACAACATGTTTTAAAAGTCATGGCAACGAGGGAAGATTTTAGGACACCGTTCGTCAGATCAAGGCAACACGCCAGCTTTCAGCCGTCGTCCGAAAAAGGCCGCCAACATTTTACTTAAACCGAAGCATCGTTCGTGAAATCAAGGCAACGGGGCAAATTTTAAGTCCTTCATTCGAAAAACCAAGCCATCGGGTTCGAGATATCAAGGCAACATGGCTTGCTTTTCACGTCTTCGTTCGAAAAATCAAGGCAATGGGCATTGCTCTCCGCTCGTCATTCGAGATACCAAGACATCATGTTCTAGAAACCAAGGCCACAAGGCTAGTTTTCAGGTCATCATTCTAAAAATCAAGGCAACAACAATAAAGGCAACAGGCCTAGTTTCAAGGTCATCGTTCAGTATATCTAAGCAACAAGTTCGAATAATCAAGGCAACAAGGCTAGTTTTCACGTCGTCGTTCGAGCAAACAAGGCAACATGTTGGGGTGGGCTTCGTTCACGGTTCATTGGGCTTGCCTTGTCGGTGCTCGATGGTGGCTTCGTCGCCATGGTCCCCCTATATATACATCAAGGCAATGGGGATAGCAATCAGGCTTCCGTTTGAGATATCAAGACAACATGTCCTAGAATTCAAGGCCGCAAGGCTAGTTTTCAGGTCATCGTTCTAAAAATCAAGCCAACATGTTCAAGAAATCAAGGCAACAGACACTGGTTTCCCCGAGGATGCATATTTTTTAGTATGCGCACGACGTCGGGGGAAATCAAGGCACCGTGGCTAGTTTTCCGGTCATCGTTCAAGAAATCAAGGCAGCGAGGCTAGTTTTGAGGTCATCATGGCATGTTTTCAAGGCAACGTGTTCGAGTATTCAGGGCAACGATGCAAGTTTCCAGGTCGTCGTTAGAGATAACAAGGCAACGTGTTCCAGCAATCAAGGTAACGAGGCTAGTTTCCAGGTCGTCGTTCAAGAAATAAAGGGAACGGGGCTAGTTTTCAGGACATCGTTCGACATATCAAGGCAACGTGTTGGACAAATCAAGGCAACATGGAACTAGTTAACAAGGCAACGTGTTGGGGGAGGCATCTTTCAAGGCCATCGTTCGACAAATCTAGGCAGCAGGGCTTGTCACCAGGTCATCGTTCGAAAAATTAATGCAACAAGTTCGAGTAATCAATATATACCTCAAGGCAATGTGGATAGCTCCCCAGTTCTCCAAGAGGCTAGTCTTCAGGTCATCGTTTAAAAAATCAAGGCAACAAGCTCAAGGCAATAGGGCTAGTTTCAAGGTCGTCGTTCAAAAAATCTAGGGAACAATGCTAGTCATCAGGTCATCGTTCGACAAAATTAAGGCACACGAATAATGTATGTTTCAATAAAAAAATTTTGCTTTTGGTCCGTAATTACCCGGGGACCGCAGCTTCGACACTTGTACACGCACACTACCGAACTTTAACTTTCGAATTGGCAAAAACCCATTCAATGAAAGTTGCTCGAAATCATCGATTTACCTGGTAAATTTTCTTTCGTGATCGAGAAAATGTGCACGGATTTCGAGGTACCGATCAAGATGTGATTTTGGGTAACTTTCATCGGGTTGGGTCGTCATTGGTCACCGGGTGGTCTTGTACTTCCGAATTAGCAAAAACCCATTGAATGAAAGCTGCTCGGAAACCTTGATTTACACGGCAAAATTTCTTTCATGATCGAGAAAATGTGCACGGATTTCGAGTTACCGAGCAAAATGCGATTTTGGCTAACTTTCACCGCGTTGTGTCATCTTTGGTCACCGGGCGATCCTGTACTTCCGAATTACCGAAAACCCATTGAACGAAAGTTGCTTGAAATCATTGATTTACCTGGTAAGTTTTCCTTCGTGATCCATAAAATGTGCACGGATTTCGAGTTACCGAGCAAGATGTGATTTTGGCTAACTTTCATCGGGTTGGGTCATCTTTGGTCACCGGGTGGTCTTGTACTTCCGATTTAGCAAAAACCCATTGAATGAAAGTTGTTCGAAATCATTGATTTGCCTAGAAAAATTTCTTTTCGTGGTCGAGGAAATGTGCGTGGATTTCGAGTTGTCGAGCAAAATTTGATTTTGGCCAGGTTTCATGGGGTTGGGTCATCTGATCACCGGTTAATCTTGACCGTATCTAGTCTTGGCCGAGTCGAAAAATCCCAGACGCTATAATTCTCTATAACTCGCCAAAATGAAGTCGGTTTGGCACGAATTGGACAAGGATAAAGGACCTTACAATAATAAAACCCGGTGACCGGGCCGTAATTCACCAACAACGGTGACACAACCTCCGATAAAAACACATAACAACCTAAGCCGATGACTTGCGCTTACTAGGGCCACCAATTATACTTTGTTTTCTCATAAGACGTCAAAAATGTCCAAAGAGCAACATATACTCATTTAATATGGGCATGCATCGTGTGTAGTGACTTCGACGGTGTTTGGTTGTATTCGAACCCCAATGCATGGGTGCTTTTCTAAGGAGTTCATTTTGTTGCATTTTCTTATGCTTGTTTCGGTTTCGTAAATGAAAGAATTTCTCCGTACAAGATACAAACTGCACTATTGGATCTGTAATTTACAACTACTATCGACATACCCTCAAATGCATCAATAATAAGGGATTTAGAATGCACCTTAGCCAACTAACATATAGATCGGGGTCGTTAATGGGTCATGGCGTTCTTCGTTTGATCCTTTTGCTTGCATGTATCGTTTTGTAGGATGAGGTCTTGCTTCCTCGGCCCTTTATCAAGGCAACGTGGCTCGTTTTAAGCTCATCGTTCAAGGAATCAATGCAACACGGCCAGTTTTTCAGGTCGCCATTCGATAAACAAAGACAACGTTTTCAAAATATCAAAAGGCCACATGGCTTGCTTTTAGGTCCTCGTATGGCTTGCTTTCGGGTCGTCTTTCGAGAAAACGAGGCAACATGTTCTAGAAATCAAAGAATCGTTCGAGAAATAAAAAGGCTACGGGGGTAGTTTTCAGGTCGTAGTTTGATAATTCAAGGCAACATGTTCGAGTAATCAAGGCAACAAGGCTTGTTTTCAGGCCGTCGTTCAATAAAAAATCCAAGCGTTCAGGTCGTCGTTCGAGAAACACGGACAACATGTTGTAGAAATCAAAGGCGTTCCATAAATCAAGGCAACGGTGCTGGTTTTCAGTTAGTCGGTCGAAAAACCAAGGAAACATGTTTGAGGTTTCAAGGCAACAAGGCTAGTTTTCTTGTCTTCGTTCCGTAAATCAAGGAATCGGGGATAGTTTTAAGGTTGTTGTTTAAGAAAATCAAGACAACATGTTTTAAAAGTCATGGCAACGAGGGAAGATTTTAGGACACCGTTCGTCAGATCAAGGCAACACGCCAGCTTTCAGCCGTCGTCCGAAAAAGGCCGCCAACATTTTACTTAAACCGAAGCATCGTTCGTGAAATCAAGGCAACGGGGCAAATTTTAAGTCCTTCATTCGAAAAACCAAGCCATCGGGTTCGAGATATCAAGGCAACATGGCTTGCTTTTCACGTCTTCGTTCGAAAAATCAAGGCAATGGGCATTGCTCTCCGCTCGTCATTCGAGATACCAAGACATCATGTTCTAGAAACCAAGGCCACAAGGCTAGTTTTCAGGTCATCATTCTAAAAATCAAGGCAACAACAATAAAGGCAACAGGCCTAGTTTCAAGGTCATCGTTCAATATATCTAAGCAACAAGTTCGAATAATCAAGGCAACAAGGCTAGTTTTCACGTCGTCGTTCGAGCAAACAAGGCAACATGTTGGGGTGGGCTTCGTTCACGGTTCATTGGGCTTGCCTTGTCGGTGCTCGATGGTGGCTTCGTCGCCATGGTCCCCCTATATATACATCAAGGCAATGGGGATAGCAATCAGGCTTCCGTTTGAGATATCAAGACAACATGTCCTAGAATTCAAGGCCGCAAGGCTAGTTTTCAGGTCATCGTTCTAAAAATCAAGCCAACATGTTCAAGAAATCAAGGCAACAGACACTGGTTTCCCCGAGGATGCATATTTTTTAGTATGCGCACGACGTCGGGGGAAATCAAGGCACCGTGGCTAGTTTTCCGGTCATCGTTCAAGAAATCAAGGCAGCGAGGCTAGTTTTGAGGTCATCATGGCATGTTTTCAAGGCAACGTGTTCGAGTATTCAGGGCAACGATGCAAGTTTCCAGGTCGTCGTTAGAGATAACAAGGCAACGTGTTCCAGCAATCAAGGTAACGAGGCTAGTTTCCAGGTCGTCGTTCAAGAAATAAAGGGAACGGGGCTAGTTTTCAGGACATCGTTCGACATATCAAGGCAACGTGTTGGACAAATCAAGGCAACATGGAACTAGTTAACAAGGCAACGTGTTGGGGGAGGCATCTTTCAAGGCCATCGTTCGACAAATCTAGGCAGCAGGGCTTGTCACCAGGTCATCGTTCGAAAAATTAATGCAACAAGTTCGAGTAATCAATATATACCTCAAGGCAATGTGGATAGCTCCCCAGTTCTCCAAGAGGCTAGTCTTCAGGTCATCGTTTAAAAAATCAAGGCAACAAGCTCAAGGCAATAGGGCTAGTTTCAAGGTCGTCGTTCAAAAAATCTAGGGAACAATGCTAGTCATCAGGTCATCGTTCGACAAAATTAAGGCACACGAATAATGTATGTTTCAATAAAAAAAATTTGCTTTTGGTCCGTAATTACCCGGGGACCGCAGCTTCGACACTTGTACACACACACTACCGAACTTTAACTTTCGAATTGGCAAAAACCCATTCAATGAAAGTTGCTCGAAATCATCGATTTACCTGGTAAATTTTCTTTCGTGATCGAGAAAATGTGCACGGATTTCGAGGTACCGATCAAGATGTGATTTTGGCTAACTTTCATCGGGTTGGGTCGTCATTGGTCACCGGGTGGTCTTGTACTTCCGAATTAGCAAAAACCCATTGAATGAAAGCTGCTCGGAAACCTTGATTTACACGGCAAAATTTCTTTCATGATCGAGAAAATGTGCACGGATTTCGAGTTACCGAGCAAAATGCGATTTTGGCTAACTTTCACCGCGTTGTGTCATCTTTGGTCACCGGACGATCCTGTACTTCCGAATTACCGAAAACCCATTGAACGAAAGTTGCTCGAAATCATTGATTTACCTGGTAAGTTTTCCTTCGTGATCCATAAAATGTGCACGGATTTCGAGTTACCGAGCAAGATGTGATTTTGGCTAACTTTCATCGGGTTGGGTCATCTTTGGTCACCGGGTGGTCTTGTACTTCCGATTTAGCAAAAACCCATTGAATGAAAGTTGTTCGAAATCATTGATTTGCCTAGAAAAATTTCTTTTCGTGGTCGAGGAAATGTGCGTGGATTTCGAGTTGTCGAGCAAAATTTGATTTTGGCCAGGTTTCATGGGGTTGGGTCATCTGATCACCGGTTAATCTTGACCGTATCTAGTCTTGGCCGAGTCGAAAAATCCCAGACGCTATAATTCTCTATAACTCGCCAAAATGAAGTCGGTTTGGCACGAATTGGACAAGGATAAAGGACCTTACAATAATAAAACCCGGTGACCGGGCCGTAATTCACCAACAACGGTGACACAACCTCCGATAAAAACACATAACAACCTAAGCCGATGACTTGCGCTTACTAGGGCCACCAATTATACTTTGTTTTCTCATAAGACGTCAAAAATGTCCAAAGAGCAACATATACTCATTTAATATGGGCATGCATCGTGTGTAGTGACTTCGACGGTGTTTGGTTGTATTCGAACCCCAATGCATGGGTGCTTTTCTAAGGAGTTCATTTTGTTGCATTTTCTTATGCTTGTTTCGGTTTCGTAAATGAAAGAATTTCTCCGTACAAGATACAAACTGCACTATTGGATCTGTAATTTACAACTACTATCGACATACCCTCAAATGCATCAATAATAAGGGATTTAGAATGCACCTTAGCCAACTAACATATAGATCGGGGTCGTTAATGGGTCATGGCGTTCTTCGTTTGATCCTTTTGCTTGCATGTATCGTTTTGTAGGATGAGGTCTTGCTTCCTCGGCCCTTTATCAAGGCAACGTGGCTCGTTTTAAGCTCATCGTTCAAGGAATCAATGCAACACGGCCAGTTTTTCAGGTCGCCATTCGATAAACAAAGACAACGTTTTCAAAATATCAAAAGGCCACATGGCTTGCTTTTAGGTCCTCGTATGGCTTGCTTTCGGGTCGTCTTTCGAGAAAACGAGGCAACATGTTCTAGAAATCAAAGAATCGTTCGAGAAATAAAAAGGCTACGGGGGTAGTTTTCAGGTCGTAGTTTGATAATTCAAGGCAACATGTTCGAGTAATCAAGGCAACAAGGCTTGTTTTCAGGCCGTCGTTCAATAAAAAATCCAAGCGTTCAGGTCGTCGTTCGAGAAACACGGACAACATGTTGTAGAAATCAAAGGCGTTCCATAAATCAAGGCAACGGTGCTGGTTTTCAGTTAGTCGGTCGAAAAACCAAGGAAACATGTTTGAGGTTTCAAGGCAACAAGGCTAGTTTTCTTGTCTTCGTTCCGTAAATCAAGGAATCGGGGATAGTTTTAAGGTTGTTGTTTAAGAAAATCAAGACAACATGTTTTAAAAGTCATGGCAACGAGGGAAGATTTTAGGACACCGTTCGTCAGATCAAGGCAACACGCCAGCTTTCAGCCGTCGTCCGAAAAAGGCCGCCAACATTTTACTTAAACCGAAGTATCGTTCGTGAAATCAAGGCAACAGGGAAAATTTTAAGTCCTTCATTCGAAAAACCAAGCCATCGGGTTCGAGATATCAAGGCAACATGGCTTGCTTTTCAGGTCTTCGTTCGAAAAATCAAGGCAATGGGCATTGCTCTCCGCTCGTCATTCGAGATACCAAGACATCATGTTCTAGAAACCAAGGCCACAAGGCTAGTTTTCAGGTCATCATTCTAAAAATCAAGGCAACAACAATAAAGGCAACAGGCCTAGTTTCAAGGTCATCGTTTCAAGGTCATCGTTCAATATATCTAAGCAACAAGTTCGAATAATCAAGGCAACAAGGCTAGTTTTCACGTCGTCGTTCGAGCAAACAAGGCAACATGTTGGGGTGGGCTTCGTTCACGGTTCATTGGGCTTGCCTTGTCGGTGCTCGATGGTGGCTTCGTCGCCATGGTCCCCCTATATATACATCAAGGCAATGGGGATAGCAATCAGGCTTCCGTTTGAGATATCAAGACAACATGTCCTAGAATTCAAGGCCGCAAGGCTAGTTTTCAGGTCATCGTTCTAAAAATCAAGCCAACATGTTCAAGAAATCAAGGCAACAGACACTGGTTTCCCCGAGGATGCATATTTTTTAGTATGCGCACGACGTCGGGGGAAATCAAGGCACCGTGGCTAGTTTTCCGGTCATCGTTCAAGAAATCAAGGCAGCGAGGCTAGTTTTGAGGTCATCATGGCATGTTTTCAAGGCAACGTGTTCGAGTATTCAGGGCAACGATGCAAGTTTCCAGGTCGTCGTTAGAGATAACAAGGCAACGTGTTCCAGCAATCAAGGTAACGAGGCTAGTTTCCAGGTCGTCGTTCAAGAAATAAAGGGAACGGGGCTAGTTTTCAGGACATCGTTCGACATATCAAGGCAACGTGTTGGACAAATCAAGGCAACATGGAACTAGTTAACAAGGCAACGTGTTGGGGGAGGCATCTTTCAAGGCCATCGTTCGACAAATCTAGGCAGCAGGGCTTGTCACCAGGTCATCGTTCGAAAAATTAATGCAACAAGTTCGAGTAATCAATATATACCTCAAGGCAATGTGGATAGCTCCCCAGTTCTCCAAGAGGCTAGTCTTCAGGTCATCGTTTAAAAAATCAAGGCAACAAGCTCAAGGCAATAGGGCTAGTTTCAAGGTCGTCGTTCAAAAAATCTAGGGAACAATGCTAGTCATCAGGTCATCGTTCGACAAAATTAAGGCACACGAATAATGTATGTTTCAATAAAAAAAATTTGCTTTTGGTCCGTAATTACCCGGGGACCGCAGCTTCGACACTTGTACACACACACTACCGAACTTTAACTTTCGAATTGGCAAAAACCCATTCAATGAAAGTTGCTCGAAATCATCGATTTACCTGGTAAATTTTCTTTCGTGATCGAGAAAATGTGCACGGATTTCGAGGTACCGATCAAGATGTGATTTTGGGTAACTTTCATCGGGTTGGGTCGTCATTGGTCACCGGGTGGTCTTGTACTTCCGAATTAGCAAAAACCCATTGAATGAAAGCTGCTCGGAAACCTTGATTTACACGGCAAAATTTCTTTCATGATCGAGAAAATGTGCACGGATTTCGAGTTACCGAGCAAAATGCGATTTTGGCTAACTTTCACCGCGTTGTGTCATCTTTGGTCACCGGGCGATCCTGTACCTCCGAATTACCGAAAACCCATTGAACGAAAGTTGCTTGAAATCATTGATTTACCTGGTAAGTTTTCCTTCGTGATCCATAAAATGTGCACGGATTTCGAGTTACCGAGCAAGATGTGATTTTGGCTAACTTTCATCGGGTTGGGTCATCTTTGGTCACCGGGTGGTCTTGTACTTCCGATTTAGCAAAAACCCATTGAATGAAAGTTGTTCGAAATCATTGATTTGCCTAGAAAAATTTCTTTTCGTGGTCGAGGAAATGTGCGTGGATTTCGAGTTGTCGAGCAAAATTTGATTTTGGCCAGGTTTCATGGGGTTGGGTCATCTGATCACTGGTTAATCTTGACCGTATCTAGTCTTGGCCGAGTCGAAAAATCCCAGACGCTATAATTCTCTATAACTCGCCAAAATGAAGTCGGTTTGGCACGAATTGGACAAGGATAAAGGACCTTACAATAATAAAACCCGGTGACCGGGCCGTAATTCACCAACAACGGTGACGCAACCTCCGATAAAAACACATAACAACCTAAGCCGATGACTTGCGCTTACTAGGGCCACCAATTATACTTTGTTTTCTCATAAGACGTCAAAAATGTCCAAAGAGCAACATATACTCATTTAATATGGGCATGCATCGTGTATAGTGACTTCGACGGTGTTTGGTTGTATTCGAACCCCAATGCATGGGTGCTTTTCTAAGGAGTTCATTTTGTTGCATTTTCTTATGCTTGTTTCGGTTTCGTAAATGAAAGAATTTCTCCGTACAAGATACAAACTGCACTATTGGATCTGTAATTTACAACTACTATCGACATACCCTCAAATGCATCAATAATAAGGGATTTAGAATGCACCTTAGCCAACTAACATATAGATCGGGGTCGTTAATGGGTCATGGCGTTCTTCGTTTGATCCTTTTGCTTGCATGTATCGTTTTGTAGGATGAGGTCTTGCTTCCTCGGCCCTTTATCAAGGCAACGTGGCTCGTTTTAAGCTCATCGTTCAAGGAATCAATGCAACACGGCCAGTTTTTCAGGTCGCCATTCGATAAACAAAGACAACGTTTTCAAAATATCAAAAGGCCACATGGCTTGCTTTTAGGTCCTCGTATGGCTTGCTTTCGGGTCGTCTTTCGAGAAAACGAGGCAACATGTTCTAGAAATCAAAGAATCGTTCGAGAAATAAAAAGGCTACGGGGGTAGTTTTCAGGTCGTAGTTTGATAATTCAAGGCAACATGTTCGAGTAATCAAGGCAACAAGGCTTGTTTTCAGGCCGTCGTTCAATAAAAAATCCAAGCGTTCAGGTCGTCGTTCGAGAAACACGGACAACATGTTGTAGAAATCAAAGGCGTTCCATAAATCAAGGCAACGGTGCTGGTTTTCAGTTAATTGGTCGAAAAACCAAGGAAACATGTTTGAGGTTTCAAGGCAACAAGGCTAGTTTTCTTGTCTTCGTTCCGTAAATCAAGGAATCGGGGATAGTTTTAAGGTTGTTGTTTAAGAAAATCAAGACAACATGTTTTAAAAGTCATGGCAACGAGGGAAGATTTTAGGACACCGTTCGTCAGATCAAGGCAACACGCCAGCTTTCAGCCGTCGTCCGAAAAAGGCCGCCAACATTTTACTTAAACCGAAGCATCGTTCGTGAAATCAAGGCAACGGGGCAAATTTTAAGTCCTTCATTCGAAAAACCAAGCCATCGGGTTCGAGATATCAAGGCAACATGGCTTGCTTTTCACGTCTTCGTTCGAAAAATCAAGGCAATGGGCATTGCTCTCCGCTCGTCATTCGAGATACCAAGACATCATGTTCTAGAAACCAAGGCCACAAGGCTAGTTTTCAGGTCATCATTCTAAAAATCAAGGCAACAACAATAAAGGCAACAGGCCTAGTTTCAAGGTCATCGTTCAGTATATCTAAGCAACAAGTTCGAATAATCAAGGCAACAAGGCTAGTTTTCACGTCGTCGTTCGAGCAAACAAGGCAACATGTTGGGGTGGGCTTCGTTCACGGTTCATTGGGCTTGCCTTGTCGGTGCTCGATGGTGGCTTCGTCGCCATGGTCCCCCTATATATACATCAAGGCAATGGGGATAGCAATCAGGCTTCCGTTTGAGATATCAAGACAACATGTCCTAGAATTCAAGGCCGCAAGGCTAGTTTTCAGGTCATCGTTCTAAAAATCAAGCCAACATGTTCAAGAAATCAAGGCAACAGACACTGGTTTCCCCGAGGATGCATATTTTTTAGTATGCGCACGACGTCGGGGGAAATCAAGGCACCGTGGCTAGTTTTCCGGTCATCGTTCAAGAAATCAAGGCAGCGAGGCTAGTTTTGAGGTCATCATGGCATGTTTTCAAGGCAACGTGTTCGAGTATTCAGGGCAACGATGCAAGTTTCCAGGTCGTCGTTAGAGATAACAAGGCAACGTGTTCCAGCAATCAAGGTAACGAGGCTAGTTTCCAGGTCGTCGTTCAAGAAATAAAGGGAACGGGGCTAGTTTTCAGGACATCGTTCGACATATCAAGGCAACGTGTTGGACAAATCAAGGCAACATGGAACTAGTTAACAAGGCAACGTGTTGGGGGAGGCATCTTTCAAGGCCATCGTTCGACAAATCTAGGCAGCAGGGCTTGTCACCAGGTCATCGTTCGAAAAATTAATGCAACAAGTTCGAGTAATCAATATATACCTCAAGGCAATGTGGATAGCTCCCCAGTTCTCCAAGAGGCTAGTCTTCAGGTCATCGTTTAAAAAATCAAGGCAACAAGCTCAAGGCAATAGGGCTAGTTTCAAGGTCGTCGTTCAAAAAATCTAGGGAACAATGCTAGTCATCAGGTCATCGTTCGACAAAATTAAGGCACACGAATAATGTATGTTTCAATAAAAAAATTTTGCTTTTGGTCCGTAATTACCCGGGGACCGCAGCTTCGACACTTGTACACGCACACTACCGAACTTTAACTTTCGAATTGGCAAAAACCCATTCAATGAAAGTTGCTCGAAATCATCGATTTACCTGGTAAATTTTCTTTCGTGATCGAGAAAATGTGCACGGATTTCGAGGTACCGATCAAGATGTGATTTTGGGTAACTTTCATCGGGTTGGGTCGTCATTGGTCACCGGGTGTTTTACTTCCGAATTAGCAAAAACCCATTGAATGAAAGCTGCTCGGAAACCTTGATTTACACGGCAAAATTTCTTTCATGATCGAGAAAATGTGCACGGATTTCGAGTTACCGAGCAAAATGCGATTTTGGCTAACTTTCACCGCGTTGTGTCATCTTTGGTCACCGGGCGATCCTGTACTTCCGAATTACCGAAAACCCATTGAACGAAAGTTGCTTGAAATCATTGATTTACCTGGTAAGTTTTCCTTCGTGATCCATAAAATGTGCACGGATTTCGAGTTACCGAGCAAGATGTGATTTTGGCTAACTTTCATCGGGTTGGGTCATCTTTGGTCACCGGGTGGTCTTGTACTTCCGATTTAGCAAAAACCCATTGAATGAAAGTTGTTCGAAATCATTGATTTGCCTAGAAAAATTTCTTTTCGTGGTCGAGGAAATGTGCGTGGATTTCGAGTTGTCGAGCAAAATTTGATTTTGGCCAGGTTTCATGGGGTTGGGTCATCTGATCACCGGTTAATCTTGACCGTATCTAGTCTTGGCCGAGTCGAAAAATCCCAGACGCTATAATTCTCTATAACTCGCCAAAATGAAGTCGGTTTGGCACGAATTGGACAAGGATAAAGGACCTTACAATAATAAAACCCGGTGACCGGGCCGTAATTCACCAACAACGGTGACACAACCTCCGATAAAAACACATAACAACCTAAGCCGATGACTTGCGCTTACTAGGGCCACCAATTATACTTTGTTTTCTCATAAGACGTCAAAAATGTCCAAAGAGCAACATATACTCATTTAATATGGGCATGCATCGTGTGTAGTGACTTCGACGGTGTTTGGTTGTATTCGAACCCCAATGCATGGGTGCTTTTCTAAGGAGTTCATTTTGTTGCATTTTCTTATGCTTGTTTCGGTTTCGTAAATGAAAGAATTTCTCCGTACAAGATACAAACTGCACTATTGGATCTGTAATTTACAACTACTATCGACATACCCTCAAATGCATCAATAATAAGGGATTTAGAATGCACCTTAGCCAACTAACATATAGATCGGGGTCGTTAATGGGTCATGGCGTTCTTCGTTTGATCCTTTTGCTTGCATGTATCGTTTTGTAGGATGAGGTCTTGCTTCCTCGGCCCTTTATCAAGGCAACGTGGCTCGTTTTAAGCTCATCGTTCAAGGAATCAATGCAACACGGCCAGTTTTTCAGGTCGCCATTCGATAAACAAAGACAACGTTTTCAAAATATCAAAAGGCCACATGGCTTGCTTTTAGGTCCTCGTATGGCTTGCTTTCGGGTCGTCTTTCGAGAAAACGAGGCAACATGTTCTAGAAATCAAAGAATCGTTCGAGAAATAAAAAGGCTACGGGGGTAGTTTTCAGGTCGTAGTTTGATAATTCAAGGCAACATGTTCGAGTAATCAAGGCAACAAGGCTTGTTTTCAGGCCGTCGTTCAATAAAAAATCCAAGCGTTCAGGTCGTCGTTCGAGAAACACGGACAACATGTTGTAGAAATCAAAGGCGTTCCATAAATCAAGGCAACGGTGCTGGTTTTCAGTTAGTCGGTCGAAAAACCAAGGAAACATGTTTGAGGTTTCAAGGCAACAAGGCTAGTTTTCTTGTCTTCGTTCCGTAAATCAAGGAATCGGGGATAGTTTTAAGGTTGTTGTTTAAGAAAATCAAGACAACATGTTTTAAAAGTCATGGCAACGAGGGAAGATTTTAGGACACCGTTCGTCAGATCAAGGCAACACGCCAGCTTTCAGCCGTCGTCCGAAAAAGGCCGCCAACATTTTACTTAAACCGAAGCATCGTTCGTGAAATCAAGGCAACGGGGCAAATTTTAAGTCCTTCATTCGAAAAACCAAGCCATCGGGTTCGAGATATCAAGGCAACATGGCTTGCTTTTCACGTCTTCGTTCGAAAAATCAAGGCAATGGGCATTGCTCTCCGCTCGTCATTCGAGATACCAAGACATCATGTTCTAGAAACCAAGGCCACAAGGCTAGTTTTCAGGTCATCATTCTAAAAATCAAGGCAACAACAATAAAGGCAACAGGCCTAGTTTCAAGGTCATCGTTCAGTATATCTAAGCAACAAGTTCGAATAATCAAGGCAACAAGGCTAGTTTTCACGTCGTCGTTCGAGCAAACAAGGCAACATGTTGGGGTGGGCTTCGTTCACGGTTCATTGGGCTTGCCTTGTCGGTGCTCGATGGTGGCTTCGTCGCCATGGTCCCCCTATATATACATCAAGGCAATGGGGATAGCAATCAGGCTTCCGTTTGAGATATCAAGACAACATGTCCTAGAATTCAAGGCCGCAAGGCTAGTTTTCAGGTCATCGTTCTAAAAATCAAGCCAACATGTTCAAGAAATCAAGGCAACAGACACTGGTTTCCCCGAGGATGCATATTTTTTAGTATGCGCACGACGTCGGGGGAAATCAAGGCACCGTGGCTAGTTTTCCGGTCATCGTTCAAGAAATCAAGGCAGCGAGGCTAGTTTTGAGGTCATCATGGCATGTTTTCAAGGCAACGTGTTCGAGTATTCAGGGCAACGATGCAAGTTTCCAGGTCGTCGTTAGAGATAACAAGGCAACGTGTTCCAGCAATCAAGGTAACGAGGCTAGTTTCCAGGTCGTCGTTCAAGAAATAAAGGGAACGGGGCTAGTTTTCAGGACATCGTTCGACATATCAAGGCAACGTGTTGGACAAATCAAGGCAACATGGAACTAGTTAACAAGGCAACGTGTTGGGGGAGGCATCTTTCAAGGCCATCGTTCGACAAATCTAGGCAGCAGGGCTTGTCACCAGGTCATCGTTCGAAAAATTAATGCAACAAGTTCGAGTAATCAATATATACCTCAAGGCAATGTGGATAGCTCCCCAGTTCTCCAAGAGGCTAGTCTTCAGGTCATCGTTTAAAAAATCAAGGCAACAAGCTCAAGGCAATAGGGCTAGTTTCAAGGTCGTCGTTCAAAAAATCTAGGGAACAATGCTAGTCATCAGGTCATCGTTCGACAAAATTAAGGCACACGAATAATGTATGTTTCAATAAAAAAAATTTGCTTTTGGTCCGTAATTACCCGGGGACCGCAGCTTCGACACTTGTACACACACACTACCGAACTTTAACTTTCGAATTGGCAAAAACCCATTCAATGAAAGTTGCTCGAAATCATCGATTTACCTGGTAAATTTTCTTTCGTGATCGAGATAATGTGCACGGATTTCGAGGTACCGATCAAGATGTGATTTTGGGTAACTTTCATCGGGTTGGGTCGTCATTGGTCACCGGGTGGTCTTGTACTTCCGAATTAGCAAAAACCCATTGAATGAAAGCTGCTCGGAAACCTTGATTTACATGGCAAAATTTCTTTCATGATGGAGAAAATGTGCACGGATTTCGAGTTACCGAGCAAAATGCGATTTTGGCTAACTTTCACCGCGTTGTGTCATCTTTGGTCACCGGGCGATCCTGTACTTCCGAATTACCGAAAACCCATTGAACGAAAGTTGCTTGAAATCATTGATTTACCTGGTAAGTTTTCCTTCGTGATCCATAAAATGTGCACGGATTTCGAGTTACCGAGCAAGATGTGATTTTGGCTAACTTTCATCGGGTTGGGTCATCTTTGGTCACCGGGTGGTCTTGTACTTCCGATTTAGCAAAAACCCATTGAATGAAAGTTGTTCGAAATCATTGATTTGCCTAGAAAAATTTCTTTTCGTGGTCGAGGAAATGTGCGTGGATTTCGAGTTGTCGAGCAAAATTTGATTTTGGCCAGGTTTCATGGGGTTGGGTCATCTGATCACTGGTTAATCTTGACCGTATCTAGTCTTGGCCGAGTCGAAAAATCCCAGACGCTATAATTCTCTATAACTCGCCAAAATGAAGTCGGTTTGGCACGAATTGGACAAGGATAAAGGACCTTACAATAATAAAACCCGGTGACCGGGCCGTAATTCACCAACAACGGTGACGCAACCTCCGATAAAAACACATAACAACCTAAGCCGATGACTTGCGCTTACTAGGGCCACCAATTATACTTTGTTTTCTCATAAGACGTCAAAAATGTCCAAAGAGCAACATATACTCATTTAATATGGGCATGCATCGTGTATAGTGACTTCGACGGTGTTTGGTTGTATTCGAACCCCAATGCATGGGTGCTTTTCTAAGGAGTTCATTTTGTTGCATTTTCTTATGCTTGTTTCGGTTTCGTAAATGAAAGAATTTCTCCGTACAAGATACAAACTGCACTATTGGATCTGTAATTTACAACTACTATCGACATACCCTCAAATGCATCAATAATAAGGGATTTAGAATGCACCTTAGCCAACTAACATATAGATCGGGGTCGTTAATGGGTCATGGCGTTCTTCGTTTGATCCTTTTGCTTGCATGTATCGTTTTGTAGGATGAGGTCTTGCTTCCTCGGCCCTTTATCAAGGCAACGTGGCTCGTTTTAAGCTCATCGTTCAAGGAATCAATGCAACACGGCCAGTTTTTCAGGTCGCCATTCGATAAACAAAGACAACGTTTTCAAAATATCAAAAGGCCACATGGCTTGCTTTTAGGTCCTCGTATGGCTTGCTTTCGGGTCGTCTTTCGAGAAAACGAGGCAACATGTTCTAGAAATCAAAGAATCGTTCGAGAAATAAAAAGGCTACGGGGGTAGTTTTCAGGTCGTAGTTTGATAATTCAAGGCAACATGTTCGAGTAATCAAGGCAACAAGGCTTGTTTTCAGGCCGTCGTTCAATAAAAAATCCAAGCGTTCAGGTCGTCGTTCGAGAAACACGGACAACATGTTGTAGAAATCAAAGGCGTTCCATAAATCAAGGCAACGGTGCTGGTTTTCAGTTAGTCGGTCGAAAAACCAAGGAAACATGTTTGAGGTTTCAAGGCAACAAGGCTAGTTTCTTGTCTTCGTTCCGTAAATCAAGGAATCGGGGATAGTTTTAAGGTTGTTGTTTAAGAAAATCAAGACAACATGTTTTAAAAGTCATGGCAACGAGGGAAGATTTTAGGACACCGTTCGTCAGATCAAGGCAACACGCCAGCTTTCAGCCGTCGTCCGAAAAAGGCCGCCAACATTTTACTTAAACCGAAGCATCGTTCGTGAAATCAAGGCAACGGGGCAAATTTTAAGTCCTTCATTCGAAAAACCAAGCCATCGGGTTCGAGATATCAAGGCAACATGGCTTGCTTTTCAGGTCTTCGTTCGAAAAATCAAGGCAATGGGCATTGCTCTCCGCTCGTCATTCGAGATACCAAGACATCATGTTCTAGAAACCAAGGCCACAAGGCTAGTTTTCAGGTCATCATTCTAAAAATCAAGGCAACAACAATAAAGGCAACAGGCCTAGTTTCAAGGTCATCGTTCAGTATATCTAAGCAACAAGTTCGAATAATCAAGGCAACAAGGCTAGTTTTCACGTCGTCGTTCGAGCAAACAAGGCAACATGTTGGGGTGGGCTTCGTTCACGGTTCATTGGGCTTGCCTTGTCGGTGCTCGATGGTGGCTTCGTCGCCATGGTCCCCCTATATATACATCAAGGCAATGGGGATAGCAATCAGGCTTCCGTTTGAGATATCAAGACAACATGTCCTAGAATTCAAGGCCGCAAGGCTAGTTTTCAGGTCATCGTTCTAAAAATCAAGCCAACATGTTCAAGAAATCAAGGCAACAGACACTGGTTTCCCCGAGGATGCATATTTTTTAGTATGCGCACGACGTCGGGGGAAATCAAGGCACCGTGGCTAGTTTTCCGGTCATCGTTCAAGAAATCAAGGCAGCGAGGCTAGTTTTGAGGTCATCATGGCATGTTTTCAAGGCAACGTGTTCGAGTATTCAGGGCAACGATGCAAGTTTCCAGGTCGTCGTTAGAGATAACAAGGCAACGTGTTCCAGCAATCAAGGTAACGAGGCTAGTTTCCAGGTCGTCGTTCAAGAAATAAAGGGAACGGGGCTAGTTTTCAGGACATCGTTCGACATATCAAGGCAACGTGTTGGACAAATCAAGGCAACATGGAACTAGTTAACAAGGCAACGTGTTGGGGGAGGCATCTTTCAAGGCCATCGTTCGACAAATCTAGGCAGCAGGGCTTGTCACCAGGTCATCGTTCGAAAAATTAATGCAACAAGTTCGAGTAATCAATATATACCTCAAGGCAATGTGGATAGCTCCCCAGTTCTCCAAGAGGCTAGTCTTCAGGTCATCGTTTAAAAAATCAAGGCAACAAGCTCAAGGCAATAGGGCTAGTTTCAAGGTCGTCGTTCAAAAAATCTAGGGAACAATGCTAGTCATCAGGTCATCGTTCGACAAAATTAAGGCACACGAATAATGTATGTTTCAATAAAAAAAATTTGCTTTTGGTCCGTAATTACCCGGGGACCGCAGCTTCGACACTTGTACACACACACTACCGAACTTTAACTTTCGAATTGGCAAAAACCCATTCAATGAAAGTTGCTCGAAATCATCGATTTACCTGGTAAATTTTCTTTCGTGATCGAGATAATGTGCACGGATTTCGAGGTACCGATCAAGATGTGATTTTGGGTAACTTTCATCGGGTTGGGTCGTCATTGGTCACCGGGTGGTCTTGTACTTCCGAATTAGCAAAAACCCATTGAATGAAAGCTGCTCGGAAACCTTGATTTACATGGCAAAATTTCTTTCATGATCGAGAAAATGTGCACGGATTTCGAGTTACCGAGCAAAATGCGATTTTGGCTAACTTTCACCGCGTTGTGTCATCTTTGGTCACCGGGCGATCCTGTACTTCCGAATTACCGAAAACCCATTGAACGAAAGTTGCTTGAAATCATTGATTTACCTGGTAAGTTTTCCTTCGTGATCCATAAAATGTGCACGGATTTCGAGTTACCGAGCAAGATGTGATTTTGGCTAACTTTCATCGGGTTGGGTCATCTTTGGTCACCGGGTGGTCTTGTACTTCCGATTTAGCAAAAACCCATTGAATGAAAGTTGTTCGAAATCATTGATTTGCCTAGAAAAATTTCTTTTCGTGGTCGAGGAAATGTGCGTGGATTTCGAGTTGTCGAGCAAAATTTGATTTTGGCCAGGTTTCATGGGGTTGGGTCATCTGATCACCGGTTAATCTTGACCGTATCTAGTCTTGGCCGAGTCGAAAAATCCCGGACGCTATAATTCTCTATAACTCGCCAAAATGAAGTCGGTTTGGCACGAATTGGACAAGGATAAAGGACCTTACAATAATAAAACCCGGTGACCGGGCCGTAATTCACCAACAACGGTGACGCAACCTCCGATAAAAACACATAACAACCTAAGCCGATGACTTGCGCTTACTAGGGCCACCAATTATACTTTGTTTTCTCATAAGACGTCAAAAATGTCCAAAGAGCAACATATACTCATTTAATATGGGCATGCATCGTGTATAGTGACTTCGACGGTGTTTGGTTGTATTCGAACCCCAATGCATGGGTGCTTTTCTAAGGAGTTCATTTTGTTGCATTTTCTTATGCTTGTTTCGGTTTCGTAAATGAAAGAATTTCTCCGTACAAGATACAAACTGCACTATTGGATCTGTAATTTACAACTACTATCGACATACCCTCAAATGCATCAATAATAAGGGATTTAGAATGCACCTTAGCCAACTAACATATAGATCGGGGTCGTTAATGGGTCATGGCGTTCTTCGTTTGATCCTTTGGCTTGCATGTATCGTTTTGTAGGATGAGGTCTTGCTTCCTCGGCCCTTTATCAAGGCAACGTGGCTCGTTTTAAGCTCATCGTTCAAGGAATCAATGCAACACGGCCAGTTTTTCAGGTCGCCATTCGATAAACAAAGACAACGTTTTCAAAATATCAAAAGGCCACATGGCTTGCTTTTAGGTCCTCGTATGGCTTGCTTTCGGGTCGTCTTTCGAGAAAACGAGGCAACATGTTCTAGAAATCAAAGAATCGTTCGAGAAATAAAAAGGCTACGGGGGTAGTTTTCAGGTCGTAGTTTGATAATTCAAGGCAACATGTTCGAGTAATCAAGGCAACAAGGCTTGTTTTCAGGCCGTCGTTCAATAAAAAATCCAAGCGTTCAGGTCGTCGTTCGAGAAACACGGACAACATGTTGTAGAAATCAAAGGCGTTCCATAAATCAAGGCAACGGTGCTGGTTTTCAGTTAGTCGGTCGAAAAACCAAGGAAACATGTTTGAGGTTTCAAGGCAACAAGGCTAGTTTTCTTGTCTTCGTTCCGTAAATCAAGGAATCGGGGATAGTTTTAAGGTTGTTGTTTAAGAAAATCAAGACAACATGTTTTAAAAGTCATGGCAACGAGGGAAGATTTTAGGACACCGTTCGTCAGATCAAGGCAACACGCCAGCTTTCAGCCGTCGTCCGAAAAAGGCCGCCAACATTTTACTTAAACCGAAGCATCGTTCGTGAAATCAAGGCAACGGGGCAAATTTTAAGTCCTTCATTCGAAAAACCAAGCCATCGGGTTCGAGATATCAAGGCAACATGGCTTGCTTTTCAGGTCTTCGTTCGAAAAATCAAGGCAATGGGCATTGCTCTCCGCTCGTCATTTGAGATACCAAGACATCATGTTCTAGAAACCAAGGCCACAAGGCTAGTTTTCAGGTCATCATTCTAAAAATCAAGGCAACAACAATAAAGGCAACAGGCCTAGTTTCAAGGTCATCGTTCAATATATCTAAGCAACAAGTTCGAATAATCAAGGCAACAAGGCTAGTTTTCACGTCGTCGTTCGAGCAAACAAGGCAACATGTTGGGGTGGGCTTCGTTCACGGTTCATTGGGCTTGCCTTGTCGGTGCTCGATGGTGGCTTCGTCGCCATGGTCCCCCTATATATACATCAAGGCAATGGGGATAGCAATCAGGCTTCCGTTTGAGATATCAAGACAACATGTCCTAGAATTCAAGGCCGCAAGGCTAGTTTTCAGGTCATCGTTCTAAAAATCAAGCCAACATGTTCAAGAAATCAAGGCAACAGACACTGGTTTCCCCGAGGATGCATATTTTTAGTATGCGCACGACGTCGGGGGAAATCAAGGCACCGTGGCTAGTTTTCCGGTCATCGTTCAAGAAATCAAGGCAGCGAGGCTAGTTTTGAGGTCATCATGGCATGTTTTCAAGGCAACGTGTTCGAGTATTCAGGGCAACGATGCAAGTTTCCAGGTCGTCGTTAGAGATAACAAGGCAACGTGTTCCAGCAATCAAGGTAACGAGGCTAGTTTCCAGGTCGTCGTTCAAGAAATAAAGGGAACGGGGCTAGTTTTCAGGACATCGTTCGACATATCAAGGCAACGTGTTGGACAAATCAAGGCAACATGGAACTAGTTAACAAGGCAACGTGTTGGGGGAGGCATCTTTCAAGGCCATCGTTCGACAAATCTAGGCAGCAGGGCTTGTCACCAGGTCATCGTTCGAAAAATTAATGCAACAAGTTCGAGTAATCAATATATACCTCAAGGCAATGTGGATAGCTCCCCAGTTCTCCAAGAGGCTAGTCTTCAGGTCATCGTTTAAAAAATCAAGGCAACAAGCTCAAGGCAATAGGGCTAGTTTCAAGGTCGTCGTTCAAAAAATCTAGGGAACAATGCTAGTCATCAGGTCATCGTTCGACAAAATTAAGGCACACGAATAATGTATGTTTCAATAAAAAAAATTTGCTTTTGGTCCGTAATTACCCGGGGACCGCAGCTTCGACACTTGTACACACACACTACCGAACTTTAACTTTCGAATTGGCAAAAACCCATTCAATGAAAGTTGCTCGAAATCATCGATTTACCTGGTAAATTTTCTTTCGTGATCGAGAAAATGTGCACGGATTTCGAGGTACCGATCAAGATGTGATTTTGGGTAACTTTCATCGGGTTGGGTCGTCATTGGTCACCGGGTGGTCTTGTACTTCCGAATTAGCAAAAACCCATTGAATGAAAGCTGCTCGGAAACCTTGATTTACACGGCAAAATTTCTTTCATGATCGAGAAAATGTGCACGGATTTCGAGTTACCGAGCAAAATGCGATTTTGGCTAACTTTCACCGCGTTGTGTCATCTTTGGTCACCGGGCGATCCTGTACTTCCGAATTACCGAAAACCCATTGAACGAAAGTTGCTTGAAATCATTGATTTACCTGGTAAGTTTTCCTTCGTGATCCATAAAATGTGCACGGATTTCGAGTTACCGAGCAAGATGTGATTTTGGCTAACTTTCATCGGGTTGGGTCATCTTTGGTCACCGGGTGGTCTTGTACTTCCGATTTAGCAAAAACCCATTGAATGAAAGTTGTTCGAAATCATTGATTTGCCTAGAAAAATTTCTTTTCGTGGTCGAGGAAATGTGCGTGGATTTCGAGTTGTCGAGCAAAATTTGATTTTGGCCAGGTTTCATGGGGTTGGGTCATCTGATCACCGGTTAATCTTGACCGTATCTAGTCTTGGCCGAGTCGAAAAATCCCGGACGCTATAATTCTCTATAACTCGCCAAAATGAAGTCGGTTTGGCACGAATTGGACAAGGATAAAGGACCTTACAATAATAAAACCCGGTGACCGGGCCGTAATTCACCAACAACGGTGACGCAACCTCCGATAAAAACACATAACAACCTAAGCCGATGACTTGCGCTTACTAGGGCCACCAATTATACTTTGTTTTCTCATAAGACGTCAAAAATGTCCAAAGAGCAACATATACTCATTTAATATGGGCATGCATCGTGTATAGTGACTTCGACGGTGTTTGGTTGTATTCGAACCCCAATGCATGGGTGCTTTTCTAAGGAGTTCATTTTGTTGCATTTTCTTATGCTTGTTTCGGTTTCGTAAATGAAAGAATTTCTCCGTACAAGATACAAACTGCACTATTGGATCTGTAATTTACAACTACTATCGACATACCCTCAAATGCATCAATAATAAGGGATTTAGAATGCACCTTAGCCAACTAACATATAGATCGGGGTCGTTAATGGGTCATGGCGTTCTTCGTTTGATCCTTTGGCTTGCATGTATCGTTTTGTAGGATGAGGTCTTGCTTCCTTGGCCCTTTATCAAGGCAACGTGGCTCGTTTTAAGCTCATCGTTCAAGGAATCAATGCAACACGGCCAGTTTTTCAGGTCGCCATTCGATAAACAAAGACAACGTTTTCAAAATATCAAAAGGCCACATGGCTTGCTTTTAGGTCCTCGTATGGCTTGCTTTCGGGTCGTCTTTCGAGAAAACGAGGCAACATGTTCTAGAAATCAAAGAATCGTTCGAGAAATAAAAAGTCTACGGGGGTAGTTTTCAGGTCGTAGTTTGATAATTCAAGGCAACATGTTCGAGTAATCAAGGCAACAAGGCTTGTTTTCAGGCCGTCGTTCAATAAAAAATCCAAGCGTTCAGGTCGTCGTTCGAGAAACACGGACAACATGTTGTAGAAATCAAAGGCGTTCCATAAATCAAGGCAACGGTGCTGGTTTTCAGTTAGTCGGTCGAAAAACCAAGGAAACATGTTTGAGGTTTCAAGGCAACAAGGCTAGTTTTCTTGTCTTCGTTCCGTAAATCAAGGAATCGGGGATAGTTTTAAGGTTGTTGTTTAAGAAAATCAAGACAACATGTTTTAAAAGTCATGGCAACGAGGGAAGATTTTAGGACACCGTTCGTCAGATCAAGGCAACACGCCAGCTTTCAGCCGTCGTCCGAAAAAGGCCGCCAACATTTTACTTAAACCGAAGCATCGTTCGTGAAATCAAGGCAACGGGGAAAATTTTAAGTCCTTCATTCGAAAAACCAAGCCATCGGGTTCGAGATATCAAGGCAACATGGCTTGCTTTTCAGGTCTTCGTTCGAAAAATCAAGGCAACGGGCATTGCTCTCCGCTCGTCATTCGAGATACCAAGACATCATGTTCTAGAAACCAAGGCCACAAGGCTAGTGTTCAGGTCATCATTCTAAAAATCAAGGCAACAACAATAAAGGCAACAGGCCTAGTTTCAAGGTCATCGTTTCAAGGTCATCGTTCAATATATCTAAGCAACAAGTTCGAATAATCAAGGCAACAAGGCTAGTTTTCACGTCGTCGTTCGAGCAAACAAGGCAACATGTTGGGGTGGGCTTCGTTCACGGTTCATTGGGCTTGCCTTGTCGGTGCTCGATGGTGGCTTCGTCGCCATGGTCCCCCTATATATACATCAAGGCAATGGGGATAGCAATCAGGCTTCCGTTTGAGATATCAAGACAACATGTCCTAGAATTCAAGGCCGCAAGGCTAGTTTTCAGGTCATCGTTCTAAAAATCAAGCCAACATGTTCAAGAAATCAAGGCAACAGACACTGGTTTCCCCGAGGATGCATATTTTTTAGTATGCGCACGACGTCGGGGGAAATCAAGGCACCGTGGCTAGTTTTCCGGTCATCGTTCAAGAAATCAAGGCAGCGAGGCTAGTTTTGAGGTCATCATGGCATGTTTTCAAGGCAACGTGTTCGAGTATTCAGGGCAACGATGCAAGTTTCCCGGTCGTCGTTAGAGATAACAAGGCAACATGTTCCAGCAATCAAGGTAACGAGGCTAGTTTCCAGGTCGTCGTTCAAGAAATAAAGGGAACGGGGCTAGTTTTCAGGACATCGTTCGACATATCAAGGCAACGTGTTGGACAAATCAAGGCAACATGGAACTAGTTAACAAGGCAACGTGTTGGGGGAGGCATCTTTCAAGGCCATCGTTCGACAAATCTAGGCAGCAGGGCTTGTCACCAGGTCATCGTTCGAAAAATTAATGCAACAAGTTCGAGTAATCAATATATACCTCAAGGCAATGTGGATAGCTCCCCAGTTCTCCAAGAGGCTAGTCTTCAGGTCATCGTTTAAAAAATCAAGGCAACAAGCTCAAGGCAATAGGGCTAGTTTCAAGGTCGTCGTTCAAAAAATCTAGGGAACAATGCTAGTCATCAGGTCATCGTTCGACAAAATTAAGGCACACGAATAATGTATGTTTCAATAAAAAAAATTTGCTTTTGGTCCGTAATTACCCGGGGACCGCAGCTTCGACACTTGTACACACACACTACCGAACTTTAACTTTCGAATTGGCAAAAACCCATTCAATGAAAGTTGCTCGAAATCATCGATTTACCTGGTAAATTTTCTTTCGTGATCGAGAAAATGTGCACGGATTTCGAGGTACCGATCAAGATGTGATTTTGGGTAACTTTCATCGGGTTGGGTCGTCATTGGTCACCGGGTGGTCTTGTACTTCAGAATTAGCAAAAACCCATTGAATGAAAGCTGCTCGGAAACCTTGATTTACACGGCAAAATTTCTTTCATGATCGAGAAAATGTGCACGGATTTCGAGTTACCGAGCAAAATGCGATTTTGGCTAACTTTCACCGCGTTGTGTCATCTTTGGTCACCGGGCGATCCTGTACTTCCGAATTACCGAAAACCCATTGAACGAAAGTTGCTTGAAATCATTGATTTACCTGGTAAGTTTTCCTTCGTGATCCATAAAATGTGCACGGATTTCGAGTTACCGAGCAAGATGTGATTTTGGCTAACTTTCATCGGGTTGGGTCATCTTTGGTCACCGGGTGGTCTTGTACTTCCGATTTAGCAAAAACCCATTGAATGAAAGTTGTTCGAAATCATTGATTTGCCTAGAAAAATTTCTTTTCGTGGTCGAGGAAATGTGCATGGATTTCGAGTTGTCGAGCAAAATTTGATTTTGGCCAGGTTTCATGGGGTTGGGTCATCTGATCACCGGTTAATCTTGACCGTATCTAGTCTTGGCCGAGTCGAAAAATCCCAGACGCTATAATTCTCTATAACTCGCCAAAATGAAGTCGGTTTGGCACGAATTGGACAAGGATAAAGGACCTTACAATAATAAAACCCGGTGACCGGGCCGTAATTCACCAACAACGGTGACGCAACCTCCGATAAAAACACATAACAACCTAAGCCGATGACTTGCGCTTACTAGGGCCACCAATTATACTTTGTTTTCTCATAAGACGTCAAAAATGTCCAAAGAGCAACATATACTCATTTAATATGGGCATGCATCGTGTATAGTGACTTCGACGGTGTTTGGTTGTATTCGAACCCCAATGCATGGGTGCTTTTCTAAGGAGTTCATTTTGTTGCATTTTCTTATGCTTGTTTCGGTTTCGTAAATGAAAGAATTTCTCCGTACAAGATACAAACTGCACTATTGGATCTGTAATTTACAACTACTATCGACATACCCTCAAATGCATCAATAATAAGGGATTTAGAATGCACCTTAGCCAACTAACATATAGATCGGGGTCGTTAATGGGTCATGACGTTCTTCGTTTGATCCTTTGGCTTGCATGTATCGTTTTGTAGGATGAGGTCTTGCTTCCTCGGCCCTTTATCAAGGCAACGTGGCTCGTTTTAAGCTCATCGTTCAAGGAATCAATGCAACACGACCAGTTTTTCAGGTCGCCATTCGATAAACAAAGACAACGTTTTCAAAATATCAAAAGGCCACATGGCTTGCTTTTAGGTCCTCGTATGGCTTGCTTTCGGGTCGTCTTTCGAGAAAACGAGGCAACATGTTCTAGAAATCAAAGAATCGTTCGAGAAATAAAAAGGCTACGGGGGTAGTTTTCAGGTCGTAGTTTGATAATTCAAGGCAACATGTTCGAGTAATCAAGGCAACAAGGCTTGTTTTCAGGCCGTCGTTCAATAAAAAATCCAAGCGTTCAGGTCGTCGTTCGAGAAACACGGACAACATGTTGTAGAAATCAAAGGCGTTCCATAAATCAAGGCAACGGTGCTGGTTTTCAGTTAGTCGGTCGAAAAACCAAGGAAACATGTTTGAGGTTTCAAGGCAACAAGGCTAGTTTTCTTGTCTTCGTTCCGTAAATCAAGGAATCGGGGATAGTTTTAAGGTTGTTGTTTAAGAAAATCAAGACAACATGTTTTAAAAGTCATGGCAACGAGGGAAGATTTTAGGACACCGTTCGTCAGATCAAGGCAACACGCCAGCTTTCAGCCGTCGTCCGAAAAAGGCCGCCAACATTTTACTTAAACCGAAGTATCGTTCGTGAAATCAAGGCAACAGGGAAAATTTTAAGTCCTTCATTCGAAAAACCAAGCCATCGGGTTCGAGATATCAAGGCAACATGGCTTGCTTTTCAGGTCTTCGTTCGAAAAATCAAGGCAACGGGCATTGCTCTCCGCTCGTCATTCGAGATACCAAGACATCATGTTCTAGAAACCAAGGCCACAAGGCTAGTTTTCAGGTCATCATTCTAAAAATCAAGGCAACAACAATAAAGGCAACAGGCCTAGTTTCAAGGTCATCGTTTCAAGGTCATCGTTCAATATATCTAAGCAACAAGTTCGAATAATCAAGGCAACAAGGCTAGTTTTCACGTCGTCGTTCGAGCAAACAAGGCAACATGTTGGGGTGGGCTTCGTTCACGGTTCATTGGGCTTGCCTTGTCGGTGCTCGATGGTGGCTTCGTCGCCATGGTCCCCCTATATATACATCAAGGCAATGGGGATAGCAATCAGGCTTCCGTTTGAGATATCAAGACAACATGTCCTAGAATTCAAGGCCGCAAGGCTAGTTTTCAGGTCATCGTTCTAAAAATCAAGCCAACATGTTCAAGAAATCAAGGCAACAGACACTGGTTTCCCCGAGGATGCATATTTTTTAGTATGCGCACGACGTCGGGGGAAATCAAGGCACCGTGGCTAGTTTTCCGGTCATCGTTCAAGAAATCAAGGCAGCGAGGCTAGTTTTGAGGTCATCATGGCATGTTTTCAAGGCAACGTGTTCGAGTATTCAGGGCAACGATGCAAGTTTCCAGGTCGTCGTTAGAGATAACAAGGCAACGTGTTCCAGCAATCAAGGTAACGAGGCTAGTTTCCAGGTCGTCGTTCAAGAAATAAAGGGAACGGGGCTAGTTTTCAGGACATCGTTCGACATATCAAGGCAACGTGTTGGACAAATCAAGGCAACATGGAACTAGTTAACAAGGCAACGTGTTGGGGGAGGCATCTTTCAAGGCCATCGTTCGACAAATCTAGGCAGCAGGGCTTGTCACCAGGTCATCGTTCGAAAAATTAATGCAACAAGTTCGAGTAATCAATATATACCTCAAGGCAATGTGGATAGCTCCCCAGTTCTCCAAGAGGCTAGTCTTCAGGTCATCGTTTAAAAAATCAAGGCAACAAGCTCAAGGCAATAGGGCTAGTTTCAAGGTCGTCGTTCAAAAAATCTAGGGAACAATGCTAGTCATCAGGTCATCGTTCGACAAAATTAAGGCACACGAATAATGTATGTTTCAATAAAAAAAATTTGCTTTTGGTCCGTAATTACCCGGGGACCGCAGCTTCGACACTTGTACACACACACTACCGAACTTTAACTTTCGAATTGGCAAAAACCCATTCAATGAAAGTTGCTCGAAATCATCGATTTACCTGGTAAATTTTCTTTCGTGATCGAGAAAATGTGCACGGATTTCGAGGTACCGATCAAGATGTGATTTTGGGTAACTTTCATCGGGTTGGGTCGTCATTGGTCACCGGGTGGTCTTGTACTTCAGAATTAGCAAAAACCCATTGAATGAAAGCTGCTCGGAAACCTTGATTTACACGGCAAAATTTCTTTCATGATCGAGAAAATGTGCACGGATTTCGAGTTACCGAGCAAAATGCGATTTTGGCTAACTTTCACCGCGTTGTGTCATCTTTGGTCACCGGGCGATCCTGTACTTCCGAATTACCGAAAACCCATTGAACGAAAGTTGCTTGAAATCATTGATTTACCTGGTAAGTTTTCCTTCGTGATCCATAAAATGTGCACGGATTTCGAGTTACCGAGCAAGATGTGATTTTGGCTAACTTTCATCGGGTTGGGTCATCTTTGGTCACCGGGTGGTCTTGTACTTCCGATTTAGCAAAAACCCATTGAATGAAAGTTGTTCGAAATCATTGATTTGCCTAGAAAAATTTCTTTTCGTGGTCGAGGAAATGTGCATGGATTTCGAGTTGTCGAGCAAAATTTGATTTTGGCCAGGTTTCATGGGGTTGGGTCATCTGATCACCGGTTAATCTTGACCGTATCTAGTCTTGGCCGAGTCGAAAAATCCCAGACGCTATAATTCTCTATAACTCGCCAAAATGAAGTCGGTTTGGCACGAATTGGACAAGGATAAAGGACCTTACAATAATAAAACCCGGTGACCGGGCCGTAATTCACCAACAACGGTGACGCAACCTCCGATAAAAACACATAACAACCTAAGCCGATGACTTGCGCTTACTAGGGCCACCAATTATACTTTGTTTTCTCATAAGACGTCAAAAATGTCCAAAGAGCAACATATACTCATTTAATATGGGCATGCATCGTGTATAGTGACTTCGACGGTGTTTGGTTGTATTCGAACCCCAATGCATGGGTGCTTTTCTAAGGAGTTCATTTTGTTGCATTTTCTTATGCTTGTTTCGGTTTCGTAAATGAAAGAATTTCTCCGTACAAGATACAAACTGCACTATTGGATCTGTAATTTACAACTACTATCGACATACCCTCAAATGCATCAATAATAAGGGATTTAGAATGCACCTTAGCCAACTAACATATAGATCGGGGTCGTTAATGGGTCATGACGTTCTTCGTTTGATCCTTTGGCTTGCATGTATCGTTTTGTAGGATGAGGTCTTGCTTCCTCGGCCCTTTATCAAGGCAACGTGGCTCGTTTTAAGCTCATCGTTCAAGGAATCAATGCAACACGACCAGTTTTTCAGGTCGCCATTCGATAAACAAAGACAACGTTTTCAAAATATCAAAAGGCCACATGGCTTGCTTTTAGGTCCTCGTATGGCTTGCTTTCGGGTCGTCTTTCGAGAAAACGAGGCAACATGTTCTAGAAATCAAAGAATCGTTCGAGAAATAAAAAGGCTACGGGGGTAGTTTTCAGGTCGTAGTTTGATAATTCAAGGCAACATGTTCGAGTAATCAAGGCAACAAGGCTTGTTTTCAGGCCGTCGTTCAATAAAAAATCCAAGCGTTCAGGTCGTCGTTCGAGAAACACGGACAACATGTTGTAGAAATCAAAGGCGTTCCATAAATCAAGGCAACGGTGCTGGTTTTCAGTTAGTCGGTCGAAAAACCAAGGAAACATGTTTGAGGTTTCAAGGCAACAAGGCTAGTTTTCTTGTCTTCGTTCCGTAAATCAAGGAATCGGGGATAGTTTTAAGGTTGTTGTTTAAGAAAATCAAGACAACATGTTTTAAAAGTCATGGCAACGAGGGAAGATTTTAGGACACCGTTCGTCAGATCAAGGCAACACGCCAGCTTTCAGCCGTCGTCCGAAAAAGGCCGCCAACATTTTACTTAAACCGAAGTATCGTTCGTGAAATCAAGGCAACAGGGAAAATTTTAAGTCCTTCATTCGAAAAACCAAGCCATCGGGTTCGAGATATCAAGGCAACATGGCTTGCTTTTCAGGTCTTCGTTCGAAAAATCAAGGCAACGGGCATTGCTCTCCGCTCGTCATTCGAGATACCAAGACATCATGTTCTAGAAACCAAGGCCACAAGGCTAGTTTTCAGGTCATCATTCTAAAAATCAAGGCAACAACAATAAAGGCAACAGGCCTAGTTTCAAGGTCATCGTTTCAAGGTCATCGTTCAATATATCTAAGCAACAAGTTCGAATAATCAAGGCAACAAGGCTAGTTTTCACGTCGTCGTTCGAGCAAACAAGGCAACATGTTGGGGTGGGCTTCGTTCACGGTTCATTGGGCTTGCCTTGTCGGTGCTTGATGGTGGCTTCGTCGCCATGGTCCCCCTATATATACATCAAGGCAATGGGGATAGCAATCAGGCTTCCGTTTGAGATATCAAGACAACATGTCCTAGAATTCAAGGCCGCAAGGCTAGTTTTCAGGTCATCGTTCTAAAAATCAAGCCAACATGTTCAAGAAATCAAGGCAACAGACACTGGTTTCCCCGAGGATGCATATTTTTTAGTATGCGCACGACGTCGGGGGAAATCAAGGCACCGTGGCTAGTTTTCCGGTCATCGTTCAAGAAATCAAGGCAGCGAGGCTAGTTTTGAGGTCATCATGGCATGTTTTCAAGGCAACGTGTTCGAGTATTCAGGGCAACGATGCAAGTTTCCAGGTCGTCGTTAGAGATAACAAGGCAACGTGTTCCAGCAATCAAGGTAACGAGGCTAGTTTCCAGGTCGTCGTTCAAGAAATAAAGGGAACGGGGCTAGTTTTCAGGACATCGTTCGACATATCAAGGCAACGTGTTGGACAAATCAAGGCAACATGGAACTAGTTAACAAGGCAACGTGTTGGGGGAGGCATCTTTCAAGGCCATCGTTCGACAAATCTAGGCAGCAGGGCTTGTCACCAGGTCATCGTTCGAAAAATTAATGCAACAAGTTCGAGTAATCAATATATACCTCAAGGCAATGTGGATAGCTCCCCAGTTCTCCAAGAGGCTAGTCTTCAGGTCATCGTTTAAAAAATCAAGGCAACAAGCTCAAGGCAATAGGGCTAGTTTCAAGGTCGTCGTTCAAAAAATCTAGGGAACAATGCTAGTCATCAGGTCATCGTTCGACAAAATTAAGGCACACGAATAATGTATGTTTCAATAAAAAAAATTTGCTTTTGGTCCGTAATTACCCGGGGACCGCAGCTTCGACACTTGTACACACACACTACCGAACTTTAACTTTCGAATTGGCAAAAACCCATTCAATGAAAGTTGCTCGAAATCATCGATTTACCTGGTAAATTTTCTTTCGTGATCGAGAAAATGTGCACGGATTTCGAGGTACCGATCAAGATGTGATTTTGGGTAACTTTCATCGGGTTGTGTCGTCATTGGTCACCGGGTGGTCTTGTACTTCAGAATTAGCAAAAACCCATTGAATGAAAGCTGCTCGGAAACCTTGATTTACACGGCAAAATTTCTTTCATGATCGAGAAAATGTGCACGGATTTCGAGTTACCGAGCAAAATGCGATTTTGGCTAACTTTCACCGCGTTGTGTCATCTTTGGTCACCGGGCGATCCTGTACTTCCGAATTACCGAAAACCCATTGAACGAAAGTTGCTTGAAATCATTGATTTACCTGGTAAGTTTTCCTTCGTGATCCATAAAATGTGCACGGATTTCGAGTTACCGAGCAAGATGTGATTTTGGCTAACTTTCATCGGGTTGGGTCATCTTTGGTCACCGGGTGGTCTTGTACTTCCGATTTAGCAAAAACCCATTGAATGAAAGTTGTTCGAAATCATTGATTTGCCTAGAAAAATTTCTTTTCGTGGTCGAGGAAATGTGCATGGATTTCGAGTTGTCGAGCAAAATTTGATTTTGGCCAGGTTTCATGGGGTTGGGTCATCTGATCACCGGTTAATCTTGACCGTATCTAGTCTTGGCCGAGTCGAAAAATCCCAGACGCTATAATTCTCTATAACTCGCCAAAATGAAGTCGGTTTGGCACGAATTGGACAAGGATAAAGGACCTTACAATAATAAAACCCGGTGACCGGGCCGTAATTCACCAACAACGGTGACGCAACCTCCGATAAAAACACATAACAACCTAAGCCGATGACTTGCGCTTACTAGGGCCACCAATTATACTTTGTTTTCTCATAAGACGTCAAAAATGTCCAAAGAGCAACATATACTCATTTAATATGGGCATGCATCGTGTATAGTGACTTCGACGGTGTTTGGTTGTATTCGAACCCCAATGCATGGGTGCTTTTCTAAGGAGTTCATTTTGTTGCATTTTCTTATGCTTGTTTCGGTTTCGTAAATGAAAGCATTTCTCCGTACAAGATACAAACTGCACTATTGGATCTGTAATTTACAACTACTATCGACATACCCTCAAATGCATCAATAATAAGGGATTTAGAATGCACCTTAGCCAACTAACATATAGATCGGGGTCGTTAATGGGTCATGACGTTCTTCGTTTGATCCTTTGGCTTGCATGTATCGTTTTGTAGGATGAGGTCTTGCTTCCTCGGCCCTTTATCAAGGCAACGTGGCTCGTTTTAAGCTCATCGTTCAAGGAATCAATGCAACACGACCAGTTTTTCAGGTCGCCATTCGATAAACAAAGACAACGTTTTCAAAATATCAAAAGGCCACATGGCTTGCTTTTAGGTCCTCGTATGGCTTGCTTTCGGGTCGTCTTTCGAGAAAACGAGGCAACATGTTCTAGAAATCAAAGAATCGTTCGAGAAATAAAAAGGCTACGGGGGTAGTTTTCAGGTCGTAGTTTGATAATTCAAGGCAACATGTTCGAGTAATCAAGGCAACAAGGCTTGTTTTCAGGCCGTCGTTCAATAAAAAATCCAAGCGTTCAGGTCGTCGTTCGAGAAACACGGACAACATGTTGTAGAAATCAAAGGCGTTCCATAAATCAAGGCAACGGTGCTGGTTTTCAGTTAGTCGGTCGAAAAACCAAGGAAACATGTTTGAGGTTTCAAGGCAACAAGGCTAGTTTTCTTGTCTTCGTTCCGTAAATCAAGGAATCGGGGATAGTTTTAAGGTTGTTGTTTAAGAAAATCAAGACAACATGTTTTAAAAGTCATGGCAACGAGGGAAGATTTTAGGACACCGTTCGTCAGATCAAGGCAACACGCCAGCTTTCAGCCGTCGTCCGAAAAAGGCCGCCAACATTTTACTTAAACCGAAGTATCGTTCGTGAAATCAAGGCAACAGGGAAAATTTTAAGTCCTTCATTCGAAAAACCAAGCCATCGGGTTCGAGATATCAAGGCAACATGGCTTGCTTTTCAGGTCTTCGTTCGAAAAATCAAGGCAATGGGCATTGCTCTCCGCTCGTCATTCGAGATACCAAGACATCATGTTCTAGAAACCAAGGCCACAAGGCTAGTTTTCAGGTCATCATTCTAAAAATCAAGGCAACAACAATAAAGGCAACAGGCCTAGTTTCAAGGTCATCGTTTCAAGGTCATCGTTCAATATATCTAAGCAACAAGTTCGAATAATCAAGGCAACAAGGCTAGTTTTCACGTCGTCGTTCGAGCAAACAAGGCAACATGTTGGGGTGGGCTTCGTTCACGGTTCATTGGGCTTGCCTTGTCGGTGCTCGATGGTGGCTTCGTCGCCATGGTCCCCCTATATATACATCAAGGCAATGGGGATAGCAATCAGGCTTCCGTTTGAGATATCAAGACAACATGTCCTAGAATTCAAGGCCGCAAGGCTAGTTTTCAGGTCATCGTTCTAAAAATCAAGCCAACATGTTCAAGAAATCAAGGCAACAGACACTGGTTTCCCCGAGGATGCATATTTTTTAGTATGCGCACGACGTCGGGGGAAATCAAGGCACCGTGGCTAGTTTTCCGGTCATCGTTCAAGAAATCAAGGCAGCGAGGCTAGTTTTGAGGTCATCATGGCATGTTTTCAAGGCAACGTGTTCGAGTATTCAGGGCAACGATGCAAGTTTCCAGGTCGTCGTTAGAGATAACAAGGCAACGTGTTCCAGCAATCAAGGTAACGAGGCTAGTTTCCAGGTCGTCGTTCAAGAAATAAAGGGAACGGGGCTAGTTTTCAGGACATCGTTCGACATATCAAGGCAACGTGTTGGACAAATCAAGGCAACATGGAACTAGTTAACAAGGCAACGTGTTGGGGGAGGCATCTTTCAAGGCCATCGTTCGACAAATCTAGGCAGCAGGGCTTGTCACCAGGTCATCGTTCGAAAAATTAATGCAACAAGTTCGAGTAATCAATATATACCTCAAGGCAATGTGGATAGCTCCCCAGTTCTCCAAGAGGCTAGTCTTCAGGTCATCGTTTAAAAAATCAAGGCAACAAGCTCAAGGCAATAGGGCTAGTTTCAAGGTCGTCGTTCAAAAAATCTAGGGAACAATGCTAGTCATCAGGTCATCGTTCGACAAAATTAAGGCACACGAATAATGTATGTTTCAATAAAAAAAATTTGCTTTTGGTCCGTAATTACCCGGGGACCGCAGCTTCGACACTTGTACACACACACTACCGAACTTTAACTTTCGAATTGGCAAAAACCCATTCAATGAAAGTTGCTCGAAATCATCGATTTACCTGGTAAATTTTCTTTCGTGATCGAGAAAATGTGCACGGATTTCGAGGTACCGATCAAGATGTGATTTTAGCTAACTTTCATCGGGTTGGGTCGTCATTGGTCACCGGGTGGTCTTATACTTCAGAATTAGCAAAAACCCATTGAATGAAAGCTGCTCGGAAACCTTGATTTACACGGCAAAATTTCTTTCATGATCGAGAAAATGTGCACGGATTTCGAGTTACCGAGCAAAATGCGATTTTGGCTAACTTTCACCGCGTTGTGTCATCTTTGGTCACCGGGCGATCCTGTACTTCCGAATTACCGAAAACCCATTGAACGAAAGTTGCTTGAAATCATTGATTTACCTGGTAAGTTTTCCTTCGTGATCCATAAAATGTGCACGGATTTCGAGTTACCGAGCAAGATGTGATTTTGGCTAACTTTCATCGGGTTGGGTCATCTTTGGTCACCGGGTGGTCTTGTACTTCCGATTTAGCAAAAACCCATTGAATGAAAGTTGTTCGAAATCATTGATTTGCCTAGAAAAATTTCTTTTCGTGGTCGAGGAAATGTGCATGGATTTCGAGTTGTCGAGCAAAATTTGATTTTGGCCAGGTTTCATGGGGTTGGGTCATCTGATCACCGGTTAATCTTGACCGTATCTAGTCTTGGCCGAGTCGAAAAATCCCAGACGCTATAATTCTCTATAACTCGCCAAAATGAAGTCGGTTTGGCACGAATTGGACAAGGATAAAGGACCTTACAATAATAAAACCCGGTGACCGGGCCGTAATTCACCAACAACGGTGACGCAACCTCCGATAAAAACACATAACAACCTAAGCCGATGACTTGCGCTTACTAGGGCCACCAATTATACTTTGTTTTCTCATAAGACGTCAAAAATGTCCAAAGAGCAACATATACTCATTTAATATGGGCATGCATCGTGTATAGTGACTTCGACGGTGTTTGGTTGTATTCGAACCCCAATGCATGGGTGCTTTTCTAAGGAGTTCATTTTGTTGCATTTTCTTATGCTTGTTTCGGTTTCGTAAATGAAAGAATTTCTCCGTACAAGATACAAACTGCACTATTGGATCTGTAATTTACAACTACTATCGACATACCCTCAAATGCATCAATAATAAGGGATTTAGAATGCACCTTAGCCAACTAACATATAGATCGGGGTCGTTATTGGGTCATGGCGTTCTTCGTTTGATCCTTTGGCTTGCATGTATCGTTTTGTAGGATGAGGTCTTGCTTCCTCGGCCCTTTATCAAGGCAACGTGGCTCGTTTTAAGCTCATCGTTCAAGGAATCAATGCAACACGACCAGTTTTTCAGGTCGCCATTCGATAAACAAAGACAACGTTTTCAAAATATCAAAAGGCCACATGGCTTGCTTTTAGGTCCTCGTATGGCTTGCTTTCGGGTCGTCTTTCGAGAAAACGAGGCAACATGTTCTAGAAATCAAAGAATCGTTCGAGAAATAAAAAGGCTACGGGGGTAGTTTTCAGGTCGTAGTTTGATAATTCAAGGCAACATGTTCGAGTAATCAAGGCAACAAGGCTTGTTTTCAGGCCGTCGTTCAATAAAAAATCCAAGCGTTCAGGTCGTCGTTCGAGAAACACGGACAACATGTTGTAGAAATCAAAGGCGTTCCATAAATCAAGGCAACGGTGCTGGTTTTCAGTTAGTCGGTCGAAAAACCAAGGAAACATGTTTGAGGTTTCAAGGCAACAAGGCTAGTTTTCTTGTCTTCGTTCCGTAAATCAAGGAATCGGGGATAGTTTTAAGGTTGTTGTTTAAGAAAATCAAGACAACATGTTTTAAAAGTCATGGCAACGAGGGAAGATTTTAGGACACCGTTCGTCAGATCAAGGCAACACGCCAGCTTTCAGCCGTCGTCCGAAAAAGGCCGCCAACATTTTACTTAAACCGAAGCATCGTTCGTGAAATCAAGGCAACGGGGAAAATTTTAAGTCCTTCATTCGAAAAACCAAGCCATCGGGTTCGAGATATCAAGGCAACATGGCTTGCTTTTCAGGTCTTCGTTCGAAAAATCAAGGCAACGGGCATTGCTCTCCGCTCGTCATTCGAGATACCAAGACATCATGTTCTAGAAACCAAGGCCACAAGGCTAGTTTTCAGGTCATCATTCTAAAAATCAAGGCAACAACAATAAAGGCAACAGGCCTAGTTTCAAGGTCATCGTTTCAAGGTCATCGTTCAATATATCTAAGCAACAAGTTCGAATAATCAAGGCAACAAGGCTAGTTTTCACGTCGTCGTTCGAGCAAACAAGGCAACATGTTGGGGTGGGCTTCGTTCACGGTTCATTGGGCTTGCCTTGTCGGTGCTCGATGGTGGCTTCGTCGCCATGGTCCCCCTATATATACATCAAGGCAATGGGGATAGCAATCAGGCTTCCGTTTGAGATATCAAGACAACATGTCCTAGAATTCAAGGCCGCAAGGCTAGTTTTCAGGTCATCGTTCTAAAAATCAAGCCAACATGTTCAAGAAATCAAGGCAACAGACACTGGTTTCCCCGAGGATGCATATTTTTTAGTATGCGCACGACGTCGGGGGAAATCAAGGCACCGTGGCTAGTTTTCCGGTCATCGTTCAAGAAATCAAGGCAGCGAGGCTAGTTTTGAGGTCATCATGGCATGTTTTCAAGGCAACGTGTTCGAGTATTCAGGGCAACGATGCAAGTTTCCAGGTCGTCGTTAGAGATAACAAGGCAACGTGTTCCAGCAATCAAGGTAACGAGGCTAGTTTCCAGGTCGTCGTTCAAGAAATAAAGGGAACGGGGCTAGTTTTCAGGACATCGTTCGACATATCAAGGCAACGTGTTGGACAAATCAAGGCAACATGGAACTAGTTAACAAGGCAACGTGTTGGGGGAGGCATCTTTCAAGGCCATCGTTCGACAAATCTAGGCAGCAGGGCTTGTCACCAGGTCATCGTTCGAAAAATTAATGCAACAAGTTCGAGTAATCAATATATACCTCAAGGCAATGTGGATAGCTCCCCAGTTCTCCAAGAGGCTAGTCTTCAGGTCATCGTTTAAAAAATCAAGGCAACAAGCTCAAGGCAATAGGGCTAGTTTCAAGGTCGTCGTTCAAAAAATCTAGGGAACAATGCTAGTCATCAGGTCATCGTTCGACAAAATTAAGGCACACGAATAATGTATGTTTCAATAAAAAAAATTTGCTTTTGGTCCGTAATTACCCGGGGACCGCAGCTTCGACACTTGTACACACACACTACCGAACTTTAACTTTCGAATTGGCAAAAACCCATTCAATGAAAGTTGCTCGAAATCATCGATTTACCTGGTAAATTTTCTTTCGTGATCGAGAAAATGTGCACGGATTTCGAGGTACCGATCAAGATGTGATTTTGGCTAACTTTCATCGGGTTGGGTCGTCATTGGTCACCGGGTGGTCTTGTACTTCCGAATTAGCAAAAACCCATTGAATGAAAGCTGCTCGGAAACCTTGATTTACACGGCAAAATTTCTTTCATGATCGAGAAAATGTGCACGGATTTCGAGTTACCGAGCAAAATGCGATTTTGGCTAACTTTCACCGCGTTGTGTCATCTTTGGTCACCGGGCGATCCTGTACTTCCGAATTACCGAAAACCCATTGAACGAAAGTTGCTTGAAATCATTGATTTACCTGGTAAGTTTTCCTTCGTGATCCATAAAATGTGCACGGATTTCGAGTTACCGAGCAAGATGTGATTTTGGCTAACTTTCATCGGGTTGGGTCATCTTTGGTCACCGGGTGGTCTTGTACTTCCGATTTAGCAAAAACCCATTGAATGAAAGTTGTTCGAAATCATTGATTTGCCTAGAAAAATTTCTTTTCGTGGTCGAGGAAATGTGCATGGATTTCGAGTTGTCGAGCAAAATTTGATTTTGGCCAGGTTTCATGGGGTTGGGTCATCTGATCACCGGTTAATCTTGACCGTATCTAGTCTTGGCCGAGTCGAAAAATCCCAGACGCTATAATTCTCTATAACTCGCCAAAATGAAGTCGGTTTGGCACGAATTGGACAAGGATAAAGGACCTTACAATAATAAAACCCGGTGACCGGGCCGTAATTCACCAACAACGGTGACGCAACCTCCGATAAAAACACATAACAACCTAAGCCGATGACTTGCGCTTACTAGGGCCACCAATTATACTTTGTTTTCTCATAAGACGTCAAAAATGTCCAAAGAGCAACATATACTCATTTAATATGGGCATGCATCGTGTATAGTGACTTCGACGGTGTTTGGTTGTATTCGAACCCCAATGCATGGGTGCTTTTCTAAGGAGTTCATTTTGTTGCATTTTCTTATGCTTGTTTCGGTTTCGTAAATGAAAGAATTTCTCCGTACAAGATACAAACTGCACTATTGGATCTGTAATTTACAACTACTATCGACATACCCTCAAATGCATCAATAATAAGGGATTTAGAATGCACCTTAGCCAACTAACATATAGATCGGGGTCGTTAATGGGTCATGGCGTTCTTCGTTTGATCCTTTGGCTTGCATGTATCGTTTTGTAGGATGAGGTCTTGCTTCCTCGGCCCTTTATCAAGGCAACGTGGCTCGTTTTAAGCTCATCGTTCAAGGAATCAATGCAACACGACCAGTTTTTCAGGTCGCCATTCGATAAACAAAGACAACGTTTTCAAAATATCAAAAGGCCACATGGCTTGCTTTTAGGTCCTCGTATGGCTTGCTTTCGGGTCGTCTTTCGAGAAAACGAGGCAACATGTTCTAGAAATCAAAGAATCGTTCGAGAAATAAAAAGGCTACGGGGGTAGTTTTCAGGTCGTAGTTTGATAATTCAAGGCAACATGTTCGAGTAATCAAGGCAACAAGGCTTGTTTTCAGGCCGTCGTTCAATAAAAAATCCAAGCGTTCAGGTCGTCGTTCGAGAAACACGGACAACATGTTGTAGAAATCAAAGGCGTTCCATAAATCAAGGCAACGGTGCTGGTTTTCAGTTAGTCGGTCGAAAAACCAAGGAAACATGTTTGAGGTTTCAAGGCAACAAGGCTAGTTTTCTTGTCTTCGTTCCGTAAATCAAGGAATCGGGGATAGTTTTAAGGTTGTTGTTTAAGAAAATCAAGACAACATGTTTTAAAAGTCATGGCAACGAGGGAAGATTTTAGGACACCGTTCGTCAGATCAAGGCAACACGCCAGCTTTCAGCCGTCGTCCGAAAAAGGCCGCCAACATTTTACTTAAACCGAAGCATCGTTCGTGAAATCAAGGCAACGGGGAAAATTTTAAGTCCTTCATTCGAAAAACCAAGCCATCGGGTTCGAGATATCAAGGCAACATGGCTTGCTTTTCAGGTCTTCGTTCGAAAAATCAAGGCAACGGGCATTGCTCTCCGCTCGTCATTCGAGATACCAAGACATCATGTTCTAGAAACCAAGGCCACAAGGCTAGTTTTCAGGTCATCATTCTAAAAATCAAGGCAACAACAATAAAGGCAACAGGCCTAGTTTCAAGGTCATCGTTTCAAGGTCATCGTTCAATATATCTAAGCAACAAGTTCGAATAATCAAGGCAACAAGGCTAGTTTTCACGTCGTCGTTCGAGCAAACAAGGCAACATGTTGGGGTGGGCTTCGTTCACGGTTCATTGGGCTTGCCTTGTCGGTGCTCGATGGTGGCTTCGTCGCCATGGTCCCCCTATATATACATCAAGGCAATGGGGATAGCAATCAGGCTTCCGTTTGAGATATCAAGACAACATGTCCTAGAATTCAAGGCCGCAAGGCTAGTTTTCAGGTCATCGTTCTAAAAATCAAGCCAACATGTTCAAGAAATCAAGGCAACAGACACTGGTTTCCCCGAGGATGCATATTTTTTAGTATGCGCACGACGTCGGGGGAAATCAAGGCACCGTGGCTAGTTTTCCGGTCATCGTTCAAGAAATCAAGGCAGCGAGGCTAGTTTTGAGGTCATCATGGCATGTTTTCAAGGCAACGTGTTCGAGTATTCAGGGCAACGATGCAAGTTTCCAGGTCGTCGTTAGAGATAACAAGGCAACGTGTTCCAGCAATCAAGGTAACGAGGCTAGTTTCCAGGTCGTCGTTCAAGAAATAAAGGGAACGGGGCTAGTTTTCAGGACATCGTTCGACATATCAAGGCAACGTGTTGGACAAATCAAGGCAACATGGAACTAGTTAACAAGGCAACGTGTTGGGGGAGGCATCTTTCAAGGCCATCGTTCGACAAATCTAGGCAGCAGGGCTTGTCACCAGGTCATCGTTCGAAAAATTAATGCAACAAGTTCGAGTAATCAATATATACCTCAAGGCAATGTGGATAGCTCCCCAGTTCTCCAAGAGGCTAGTCTTCAGGTCATCGTTTAAAAAATCAAGGCAACAAGCTCAAGGCAATAGGGCTAGTTTCAAGGTCGTCGTTCAAAAAATCTAGGGAACAATGCTAGTCATCAGGTCATCGTTCGACAAAATTAAGGCACACGAATAATGTATGTTTCAATAAAAAAAATTTGCTTTTGGTCCGTAATTACCCGGGGACCGCAGCTTCGACACTTGTACACACACACTACCGAACTTTAACTTTCGAATTGGCAAAAACCCATTCAATGAAAGTTTCTCGAAATCATCGATTTACCTGGTAAATTTTCTTTCGTGATCGAGAAAATGTGCACGGATTTCGAGGTACCGATCAAGATGTGATTTTGGCTAACTTTCATCGGGTTGGGTCGTCATTGGTCACCGGGTGGTCTTGTACTTCCGAATTAGCAAAAACCCATTGAATGAAAGCTGCTCGGAAACCTTGATTTACACGGCAAAATTTCTTTCATGATCGAGAAAATGTGCACGGATTTCGAGTTACCGAGCAAAATGCGATTTTGGCTAACTTTCACCGCGTTGTGTCATCTTTGGTCACCGGGCGATCCTGTACTTCCGAATTACCGAAAACCCATTGAACGAAAGTTGCTTGAAATCATTGATTTACCTGGTAAGTTTTCCTTCGTGATCCATAAAATGTGCACGGATTTCGAGTTACCGAGCAAGATGTGATTTTGGCTAACTTTCATCGGGTTGGGTCATCTTTGGTCACCGGGTGGTCTTGTACTTCCGATTTAGCAAAAACCCATTGAATGAAAGTTGTTCGAAATCATTGATTTGCCTAGAAAAATTTCTTTTCGTGGTCGAGGAAATGTGCATGGATTTCGAGTTGTCGAGCAAAATTTGATTTTGGCCAGGTTTCATGGGGTTGGGTCATCTGATCACCGGTTAATCTTGACCGTATCTAGTCTTGGCCGAGTCGAAAAATCCCAGACGCTATAATTCTCTATAACTCGCCAAAATGAAGTCGGTTTGGCACGAATTGGACAAGGATAAAGGACCTTACAATAATAAAACCCGGTGACCGGGCCGTAATTCACCAACAACGGTGACGCAACCTCCGATAAAAACACATAACAACCTAAGCCGATGACTTGCGCTTACTAGGGCCACCAATTATACTTTGTTTTCTCATAAGACGTCAAAAATGTCCAAAGAGCAACATATACTCATTTAATATGGGCATGCATCGTGTATAGTGACTTCGACGGTGTTTGGTTGTATTCGAACCCCAATGCATGGGTGCTTTTCTAAGGAGTTCATTTTGTTGCATTTTCTTATGCTTGTTTCGGTTTCGTAAATGAAAGAATTTCTCCGTACAAGATACAAACTGCACTATTGGATCTGTAATTTACAACTACTATCGACATACCCTCAAATGCATCAATAATAAGGGATTTAGAATGCACCTTAGCCAACTAACATATAGATCGGGGTCGTTAATGGGTCATGGCGTTCTTCGTTTGATCCTTTGGCTTGCATGTATCGTTTTGTAGGATGAGGTCTTGCTTCCTCGGCCCTTTATCAAGGCAACGTGGCTCGTTTTAAGCTCATCGTTCAAGGAATCAATGCAACACGACCAGTTTTTCAGGTCGCCATTCGATAAACAAAGACAACGTTTTCAAAATATCAAAAGGCCACATGGCTTGCTTTTAGGTCCTCGTATGGCTTGCTTTCGGGTCGTCTTTCGAGAAAACGAGGCAACATGTTCTAGAAATCAAAGAATCGTTCGAGAAATAAAAAGGCTACGGGGGTAGTTTTCAGGTCGTAGTTTGATAATTCAAGGCAACATGTTCGAGTAATCAAGGCAACAAGGCTTGTTTTCAGGCCGTCGTTCAATAAAAAATCCAAGCGTTCAGGTCGTCGTTCGAGAAACACGGACAACATGTTGTAGAAATCAAAGGCGTTCCATAAATCAAGGCAACGGTGCTGGTTTTCAGTTAGTCGGTCGAAAAACCAAGGAAACATGTTTGAGGTTTCAAGGCAACAAGGCTAGTTTTCTTGTCTTCGTTCCGTAAATCAAGGAATCGGGGATAGTTTTAAGGTTGTTGTTTAAGAAAATCAAGACAACATGTTTTAAAAGTCATGGCAACGAGGGAAGATTTTAGGACACCGTTCGTCAGATCAAGGCAACACGCCAGCTTTCAGCCGTCGTCCGAAAAAGGCCGCCAACATTTTACTTAAACCGAAGCATCGTTCGTGAAATCAAGGCAACGGGGAAAATTTTAAGTCCTTCATTCGAAAAACCAAGCCATCGGGTTCGAGATATCAAGGCAACATGGCTTGCTTTTCAGGTCTTCGTTCGAAAAATCAAGGCAACGGGCATTGCTCTCCGCTCGTCATTCGAGATACCAAGACATCATGTTCTAGAAACCAAGGCCACAAGGCTAGTTTTCAGGTCATCATTCTAAAAATCAAGGCAACAACAATAAAGGCAACAGGCCTAGTTTCAAGGTCATCGTTTCAAGGTCATCGTTCAATATATCTAAGCAACAAGTTCGAATAATCAAGGCAACAAGGCTAGTTTTCACGTCGTCGTTCGAGCAAACAAGGCAACATGTTGGGGTGGGCTTCGTTCACGGTTCATTGGGCTTGCCTTGTCGGTGCTCGATGGTGGCTTCGTCGCCATGGTCCCCCTATATATACATCAAGGCAATGGGGATAGCAATCAGGCTTCCGTTTGAGATATCAAGACAACATGTCCTAGAATTCAAGGCCGCAAGGCTAGTTTTCAGGTCATCGTTCTAAAAATCAAGCCAACATGTTCAAGAAATCAAGGCAACAGACACTGATTTCCCCGAGGATGCATATTTTTTAGTATGCGCACGACGTCGGGGGAAATCAAGGCACCGTGGCTAGTTTTCCGGTCATCGTTCAAGAAATCAAGGCAGCGAGGCTAGTTTTGAGGTCATCATGGCATGTTTTCAAGGCAACGTGTTCGAGTATTCAGGGCAACGATGCAAGTTTCCAGGTCGTCGTTAGAGATAACAAGGCAACGTGTTCCAGCAATCAAGGTAACGAGGCTAGTTTCCAGGTCGTCGTTCAAGAAATAAAGGGAACGGGGCTAGTTTTCAGGACATCGTTCGACATATCAAGGCAACGTGTTGGACAAATCAAGGCAACATGGAACTAGTTAACAAGGCAACGTGTTGGGGGAGGCATCTTTCAAGGCCATCGTTCGACAAATCTAGGCAGCAGGGCTTGTCACCAGGTCATCGTTCGAAAAATTAATGCAACAAGTTCGAGTAATCAATATATACCTCAAGGCAATGTGGATAGCTCCCCAGTTCTCCAAGAGGCTAGTCTTCAGGTCATCGTTTAAAAAATCAAGGCAACAAGCTCAAGGCAATAGGGCTAGTTTCAAGGTCGTCGTTCAAAAAATCTAGGGAACAATGCTAGTCATCAGGTCATCGTTCGACAAAATTAAGGCACACGAATAATGTATGTTTCAATAAAAAAAATTTGCTTTTGGTCCGTAATTACCCGGGGACCGCAGCTTCGACACTTGTACACACACACTACCGAACTTTAACTTTCGAATTGGCAAAAACCCATTCAATGAAAGTTTCTCGAAATCATCGATTTACCTGGTAAATTTTCTTTCGTGATCGAGAAAATGTGCACGGATTTCGAGGTACCGATCAAGATGTGATTTTGGCTAACTTTCATCGGGTTGGGTCGTCATTGGTCACCGGGTGGTCTTGTACTTCCGAATTAGCAAAAACCCATTGAATGAAAGCTGCTCGGAAACCTTGATTTACACGGCAAAATTTCTTTCATGATCGAGAAAATGTGCACGGATTTCGAGTTACCGAGCAAAATGCGATTTTGGCTAACTTTCACCGCGTTGTGTCATCTTTGGTCACCGGGCGATCCTGTACTTCCGAATTACCGAAAACCCATTGAACGAAAGTTGCTTGAAATCATTGATTTACCTGGTAAGTTTTCCTTCGTGATCCATAAAATGTGCACGGATTTCGAGTTACCGAGCAAGATGTGATTTTGGCTAACTTTCATCGGGTTGGGTCATCTTTGGTCACCGGGTGGTCTTGTACTTCCGATTTAGCAAAAACCCATTGAATGAAAGTTGTTCGAAATCATTGAGTTGCCTAGAAAAATTTCTTTTCGTGGTCGAGGAAATGTGCATGGATTTCGAGTTGTCGAGCAAAATTTGATTTTGGCCAGGTTTCATGGGGTTGGGTCATCTGATCACCGGTTAATCTTGACCGTATCTAGTCTTGGCCGAGTCGAAAAATCCCAGACGCTATAATTCTCTATAACTCGCCAAAATGAAGTCGGTTTGGCACGAATTGGACAAGGATAAAGGACCTTACAATAATAAAACCCGGTGACCGGGCCGTAATTCACCAACAACGGTGACGCAACCTCCGATAAAAACACATAACAACCTAAGCCGATGACTTGCGCTTACTAGGGCCACCAATTATACTTTGTTTTCTCATAAGACGTCAAAAATGTCCAAAGAGCAACATATACTCATTTAATATGGGCATGCATCGTGTATAGTGACTTCGACGGTGTTTGGTTGTATTCGAACCCCAATGCATGGGTGCTTTTCTAAGGAGTTCATTTTGTTGCATTTTCTTATGCTTGTTTCGGTTTCGTAAATGAAAGAATTTCTCCGTACAAGATACAAACTGCACTATTGGATCTGTAATTTACAACTACTATCGACATACCCTCAAATGCATCAATAATAAGGGATTTAGAATGCACCTTAGCCAACTAACATATAGATCGGGGTCGTTAATGGGTCATGGCGTTCTTCGTTTGATCCTTTGGCTTGCATGTATCGTTTTGTAGGATGAGGTCTTGCTTCCTCGGCCCTTTATCAAGGCAACGTGGCTCGTTTTAAGCTCATCGTTCAAGGAATCAATGCAACACGACCAGTTTTTCAGGTCGCCATTCGATAAACAAAGACAACGTTTTCAAAATATCAAAAGGCCACATGGCTTGCTTTTAGGTCCTCGTATGGCTTGCTTTCGGGTCGTCTTTCGAGAAAACGAGGCAACATGTTCTAGAAATCAAAGAATCGTTCGAGAAATAAAAAGGCTACGGGGGTAGTTTTCAGGTCGTAGTTTGATAATTCAAGGCAACATGTTCGAGTAATCAAGGCAACAAGGCTTGTTTTCAGGCCGTCGTTCAATAAAAAATCCAAGCGTTCAGGTCGTCGTTCGAGAAACACGGACAACATGTTGTAGAAATCAAAGGCGTTCCATAAATCAAGGCAACGGTGCTGGTTTTCAGTTAGTCGGTCGAAAAACCAAGGAAACATGTTTGAGGTTTCAAGGCAACAAGGCTAGTTTTCTTGTCTTCGTTCCGTAAATCAAGGAATCGGGGATAGTTTTAAGGTTGTTGTTTAAGAAAATCAAGACAACATGTTTTAAAAGTCATGGCAACGAGGGAAGATTTTAGGACACCGTTCGTCAGATCAAGGCAACACGCCAGCTTTCAGCCGTCGTCCGAAAAAGGCCGCCAACATTTTACTTAAACCGAAGCATCGTTCGTGAAATCAAGGCAACGGGGAAAATTTTAAGTCCTTCATTCGAAAAACCAAGCCATCGGGTTCGAGATATCAAGGCAACATGGCTTGCTTTTCAGGTCTTCGTTCGAAAAATCAAGGCAACGGGCATTGCTCTCCGCTCGTCATTCGAGATACCAAGACATCATGTTCTAGAAACCAAGGCCACAAGGCTAGTTTTCAGGTCATCATTCTAAAAATCAAGGCAACAACAATAAAGGCAACAGGCCTAGTTTCAAGGTCATCGTTTCAAGGTCATCGTTCAATATATCTAAGCAACAAGTTCGAATAATCAAGGCAACAAGGCTAGTTTTCACGTCGTCGTTCGAGCAAACAAGGCAACATGTTGGGGTGGGCTTCGTTCACGGTTCATTGGGCTTGCCTTGTCGGTGCTCGATGGTGGCTTCGTCGCCATGGTCCCCCTATATATACATCAAGGCAATGGGGATAGCAATCAGGCTTCCGTTTGAGATATCAAGACAACATGTCCTAGAATTCAAGGCCGCAAGGCTAGTTTTCAGGTCATCGTTCTAAAAATCAAGCCAACATGTTCAAGAAATCAAGGCAACAGACACTGATTTCCCCGAGGATGCATATTTTTTAGTATGCGCACGACGTCGGGGGAAATCAAGGCACCGTGGCTAGTTTTCCGGTCATCGTTCAAGAAATCAAGGCAGCGAGGCTAGTTTTGAGGTCATCATGGCATGTTTTCAAGGCAACGTGTTCGAGTATTCAGGGCAACGATGCAAGTTTCCAGGTCGTCGTTAGAGATAACAAGGCAACGTGTTCCAGCAATCAAGGTAACGAGGCTAGTTTCCAGGTCGTCGTTCAAGAAATAAAGGGAACGGGGCTAGTTTTCAGGACATCGTTCGACATATCAAGGCAACGTGTTGGACAAATCAAGGCAACATGGAACTAGTTAACAAGGCAACGTGTTGGGGGAGGCATCTTTCAAGGCCATCGTTCGACAAATCTAGGCAGCAGGGCTTGTCACCAGGTCATCGTTCGAAAAATTAATGCAACAAGTTCGAGTAATCAATATATACCTCAAGGCAATGTGGATAGCTCCCCAGTTCTCCAAGAGGCTAGTCTTCAGGTCATCGTTTAAAAAATCAAGGCAACAAGCTCAAGGCAATAGGGCTAGTTTCAAGGTCGTCGTTCAAAAAATCTAGGGAACAATGCTAGTCATCAGGTCATCGTTCGACAAAATTAAGGCACACGAATAATGTATGTTTCAATAAAAAAAATTTGCTTTTGGTCCGTAATTACCCGGGGACCGCAGCTTCGACACTTGTACACACACACTACCGAACTTTAACTTTCGAATTGGCAAAAACCCATTCAATGAAAGTTTCTCGAAATCATCGATTTACCTGGTAAATTTTCTTTCGTGATCGAGAAAATGTGCACGGATTTCGAGGTACCGATCAAGATGTGATTTTGGCTAACTTTCATCGGGTTGGGTCGTCATTGGTCACCAGGTGGTCTTGTACTTCCGAATTAGCAAAAACCCATTGAATGAAAGCTGCTCGGAAACCTTGATTTACACGGCAAAATTTCTTTCATGATCGAGAAAATGTGCACGGATTTCGAGTTACCGAGCAAAATGCGATTTTGGCTAACTTTCACCGCGTTGTGTCATCTTTGGTCACCGGGCGATCCTGTACTTCCGAATTACCGAAAACCCATTGAACGAAAGTTGCTTGAAATCATTGATTTACCTGGTAAGTTTTCCTTCGTGATCCATAAAATGTGCACGGATTTCGAGTTACCGAGCAAGATGTGATTTTGGCTAACTTTCATCGGGTTGGGTCATCTTTGGTCACCGGGTGGTCTTGTACTTCCGATTTAGCAAAAACCCATTGAATGAAAGTTGTTCGAAATCATTGATTTGCCTAGAAAAATTTCTTTTCGTGGTCGAGGAAATGTGCATGGATTTCGAGTTGTCGAGCAAAATTTGATTTTGGCCAGGTTTCATGGGGTTGGGTCATCTGATCACCGGTTAATCTTGACCGTATCTAGTCTTGGCCGAGTCGAAAAATCCCAGACGCTATAATTCTCTATAACTCGCCAAAATGAAGTCGGTTTGGCACGAATTGGACAAGGATAAAGGACCTTACAATAATAAAACCCGGTGACCGGGCCGTAATTCACCAACAACGGTGACGCAACCTCCGATAAAAACACATAACAACCTAAGCCGATGACTTGCGCTTACTAGGGCCACCAATTATACTTTGTTTTCTCATAAGACGTCAAAAATGTCCAAAGAGCAACATATACTCATTTAATATGGGCATGCATCGTGTATAGTGACTTCGACGGTGTTTGGTTGTATTCGAACCCCAATGCATGGGTGCTTTTCTAAGGAGTTCATTTTGTTGCATTTTCTTATGCTTGTTTCGGTTTCGTAAATGAAAGAATTTCTCCGTACAAGATACAAACTGCACTATTGGATCTGTAATTTACAACTACTATCGACATACCCTCAAATGCATCAATAATAAGGGATTTAGAATGCACCTTAGCCAACTAACATATAGATCGGGGTCGTTAATGGGTCATGGCGTTCTTCGTTTGATCCTTTGGCTTGCATGTATCGTTTTGTAGGATGAGGTCTTGCTTCCTCGGCCCTTTATCAAGGCAACGTGGCTCGTTTTAAGCTCATCGTTCAAGGAATCAATGCAACACGACCAGTTTTTCAGGTCGCCATTCGATAAACAAAGACAACGTTTTCAAAATATCAAAAGGCCACATGGCTTGCTTTTAGGTCCTCGTATGGCTTGCTTTCGGGTCGTCTTTCGAGAAAACGAGGCAACATGTTCTAGAAATCAAAGAATCGTTCGAGAAATAAAAAGGCTACGGGGGTAGTTTTCAGGTCGTAGTTTGATAATTCAAGGCAACATGTTCGAGTAATCAAGGCAACAAGGCTTGTTTTCAGGCCGTCGTTCAATAAAAAATCCAAGCGTTCAGGTCGTCGTTCGAGAAACACGGACAACATGTTGTAGAAATCAAAGGCGTTCCATAAATCAAGGCAACGGTGCTGGTTTTCAGTTAGTCGGTCGAAAAACCAAGGAAACATGTTTGAGGTTTCAAGGCAACAAGGCTAGTTTTCTTGTCTTCGTTCCGTAAATCAAGGAATCGGGGATAGTTTTAAGGTTGTTGTTTAAGAAAATCAAGACAACATGTTTTAAAAGTCATGGCAACGAGGGAAGATTTTAGGACACCGTTCGTCAGATCAAGGCAACACGCCAGCTTTCAGCCGTCGTCCGAAAAAGGCCGCCAACATTTTACTTAAACCGAAGCATCGTTCGTGAAATCAAGGCAACGGGGAAAATTTTAAGTCCTTCATTCGAAAAACCAAGCCATCGGGTTCGAGATATCAAGGCAACATGGCTTGCTTTTCAGGTCTTCGTTCGAAAAATCAAGGCAACGGGCATTGCTCTCCGCTCGTCATTCGAGATACCAAGACATCATGTTCTAGAAACCAAGGCCACAAGGCTAGTTTTCAGGTCATCATTCTAAAAATCAAGGCAACAACAATAAAGGCAACAGGCCTAGTTTCAAGGTCATCGTTTCAAGGTCATCGTTCAATATATCTAAGCAACAAGTTCGAATAATCAAGGCAACAAGGCTAGTTTTCACGTCGTCGTTCGAGCAAACAAGGCAACATGTTGGGGTGGGCTTCGTTCACGGTTCATTGGGCTTGCCTTGTCGGTGCTCGATGGTGGCTTCGTCGCCATGGTCCCCCTATATATACATCAAGGCAATGGGGATAGCAATCAGGCTTCCGTTTGAGATATCAAGACAACATGTCCTAGAATTCAAGGCCGCAAGGCTAGTTTTCAGGTCATCGTTCTAAAAATCAAGCCAACATGTTCAAGAAATCAAGGCAACAGACACTGGTTTCCCCGAGGATGCATATTTTTTAGTATGCGCACGACGTCGGGGGAAATCAAGGCACCGTGGCTAGTTTTCCGGTCATCGTTCAAGAAATCAAGGCAGCGAGGCTAGTTTTGAGGTCATCATGGCATGTTTTCAAGGCAACGTGTTCGAGTATTCAGGGCAACGATGCAAGTTTCCAGGTCGTCGTTAGAGATAACAAGGCAACGTGTTCCAGCAATCAAGGTAACGAGGCTAGTTTCCAGGTCGTCGTTCAAGAAATAAAGGGAACGGGGCTAGTTTTCAGGACATCGTTCGACATATCAAGGCAACGTGTTGGACAAATCAAGGCAACATGGAACTAGTTAACAAGGCAACGTGTTGGGGGAGGCATCTTTCAAGGCCATCGTTCGACAAATCTAGGCAGCAGGGCTTGTCACCAGGTCATCGTTCGAAAAATTAATGCAACAAGTTCGAGTAATCAATATATACCTCAAGGCAATGTGGATAGCTCCCCAGTTCTCCAAGAGGCTAGTCTTCAGGTCATCGTTTAAAAAATCAAGGCAACAAGCTCAAGGCAATAGGGCTAGTTTCAAGGTCGTCGTTCAAAAAATCTAGGGAACAATGCTAGTCATCAGGTCATCGTTCGACAAAATTAAGGCACACGAATAATGTATGTTTCAATAAAAAAAATTTGCTTTTGGTCCGTAATTACCCGGGGACCGCAGCTTCGACACTTGTACACACACACTACCGAACTTTAACTTTCGAATTGGCAAAAACCCATTCAATGAAAGTTTCTCGAAATCATCGATTTACCTGGTAAATTTTCTTTCGTGATCGAGAAAATGTGCACGGATTTCGAGGTACCGATCAAGATGTGATTTTGGCTAACTTTCATCGGGTTGGGTCGTCATTGGTCACCGGGTGGTCTTGTACTTCCGAATTAGCAAAAACCCATTGAATGAAAGCTGCTCGGAAACCTTGATTTACACGGCAAAATTTCTTTCATGATCGAGAAAATGTGCACGGATTTCGAGTTACCGAGCAAAATGCGATTTTGGCTAACTTTCACCGCGTTGTGTCATCTTTGGTCACCGGGCGATCCTGTACTTCCGAATTACCGAAAACCCATTGAACGAAAGTTGCTTGAAATCATTGATTTACCTGGTAAGTTTTCCTTCGTGATCCATAAAATGTGCACGGATTTCGAGTTACCGAGCAAGATGTGATTTTGGCTAACTTTCATCGGGTTGGGTCATCTTTGGTCACCGGGTGGTCTTGTACTTCCGATTTAGCAAAAACCCATTGAATGAAAGTTGTTCGAAATCATTGATTTGCCTAGAAAAATTTCTTTTCGTGGTCGAGGAAATGTGCATGGATTTCGAGTTGTCGAGCAAAATTTGATTTTGGCCAGGTTTCATGGGGTTGGGTCATCTGATCACCGGTTAATCTTGACCGTATCTAGTCTTGGCCGAGTCGAAAAATCCCAGACGCTATAATTCTCTATAACTCGCCAAAATGAAGTCGGTTTGGCACGAATTGGACAAGGATAAAGGACCTTACAATAATAAAACCCGGTGACCGGGCCGTAATTCACCAACAACGGTGACGCAACCTCCGATAAAAACACATAACAACCTAAGCCGATGACTTGCGCTTACTAGGGCCACCAATTATACTTTGTTTTCTCATAAGACGTCAAAAATGTCCAAAGAGCAACATATACTCATTTAATATGGGCATGCATCGTGTATAGTGACTTCGACGGTGTTTGGTTGTATTCGAACCCCAATGCATGGGTGCTTTTCTAAGGAGTTCATTTTGTTGCATTTTCTTATGCTTGTTTCGGTTTCGTAAATGAAAGAATTTCTCCGTACAAGATACAAACTGCACTATTGGATCTGTAATTTACAACTACTATCGACATACCCTCAAATGCATCAATAATAAGGGATTTAGAATGCACCTTAGCCAACTAACATATAGATCGGGGTCGTTAATGGGTCATGGCGTTCTTCGTTTGATCCTTTGGCTTGCATGTATCGTTTTGTAGGATGAGGTCTTGCTTCCTCGGCCCTTTATCAAGGCAACGTGGCTCGTTTTAAGCTCATCGTTCAAAGAATCAATGCAACACGACCAGTTTTTCAGGTCGCCATTCGATAAACAAAGACAACGTTTTCAAAATATCAAAAGGCCACATGGCTTGCTTTTAGGTCCTCGTATGGCTTGCTTTCGGGTCGTCTTTCGAGAAAACGAGGCAACATGTTCTAGAAATCAAAGAATCGTTCGAGAAATAAAAAGGCTACGGGGGTAGTTTTCAGGTCGTAGTTTGATAATTCAAGGCAACATGTTCGAGTAATCAAGGCAACAAGGCTTGTTTTCAGGCCGTCGTTCAATAAAAAATCCAAGCGTTCAGGTCGTCGTTCGAGAAACACGGACAACATGTTGTAGAAATCAAAGGCGTTCCATAAATCAAGGCAACGGTGCTGGTTTTCAGTTAGTCGGTCGAAAAACCAAGGAAACATGTTTGAGGTTTCAAGGCAACAAGGCTAGTTTTCTTGTCTTCGTTCCGTAAATCAAGGAATCGGGGATAGTTTTAAGGTTGTTGTTTAAGAAAATCAAGACAACATGTTTTAAAAGTCATGGCAACGAGGGAAGATTTTAGGACACCGTTCGTCAGATCAAGGCAACACGCCAGCTTTCAGCCGTCGTCCGAAAAAGGCCGCCAACATTTTACTTAAACCGAAGCATCGTTCGTGAAATCAAGGCAACGGGGAAAATTTTAAGTCCTTCATTCGAAAAACCAAGCCATCGGGTTCGAGATATCAAGGCAACATGGCTTGCTTTTCAGGTCTTCGTTCGAAAAATCAAGGCAACGGGCATTGCTCTCCGCTCGTCATTCGAGATACCAAGACATCATGTTCTAGAAACCAAGGCCACAAGGCTAGTTTTCAGGTCATCATTCTAAAAATCAAGGCAACAACAATAAAGGCAACAGGCCTAGTTTCAAGGTCATCGTTTCAAGGTCATCGTTCAATATATCTAAGCAACAAGTTCGAATAATCAAGGCAACAAGGCTAGTTTTCACGTCGTCGTTCGAGCAAACAAGGCAACATGTTGGGGTGGGCTTCGTTCACGGTTCATTGGGCTTGCCTTGTCGGTGCTCGATGGTGGCTTCGTCGCCATGGTCCCCCTATATATACATCAAGGCAATGGGGATAGCAATCAGGCTTCCGTTTGAGATATCAAGACAACATGTCCTAGAATTCAAGGCCGCAAGGCTAGTTTTCAGGTCATCGTTCTAAAAATCAAGCCAACATGTTCAAGAAATCAAGGCAACAGACACTGGTTTCCCCGAGGATGCATATTTTTTAGTATGCGCACGACGTCGGGGGAAATCAAGGCACCGTGGCTAGTTTTCCGGTCATCGTTCAAGAAATCAAGGCAGCGAGGCTAGTTTTGAGGTCATCATGGCATGTTTTCAAGGCAACGTGTTCGAGTATTCAGGGCAACGATGCAAGTTTCCAGGTCGTCGTTAGAGATAACAAGGCAACGTGTTCCAGCAATCAAGGTAACGAGGCTAGTTTCCAGGTCGTCGTTCAAGAAATAAAGGGAACGGGGCTAGTTTTCAGGACATCGTTCGACATATCAAGGCAACGTGTTGGACAAATCAAGGCAACATGGAACTAGTTAACAAGGCAACGTGTTGGGGGAGGCATCTTTCAAGGCCATCGTTCGACAAATCTAGGCAGCAGGGCTTGTCACCAGGTCATCGTTCGAAAAATTAATGCAACAAGTTCGAGTAATCAATATATACCTCAAGGCAATGTGGATAGCTCCCCAGTTCTCCAAGAGGCTAGTCTTCAGGTCATCGTTTAAAAAATCAAGGCAACAAGCTCAAGGCAATAGGGCTAGTTTCAAGGTCGTCGTTCAAAAAATCTAGGGAACAATGCTAGTCATCAGGTCATCGTTCGACAAAATTAAGGCACACGAATAATGTATGTTTCAATAAAAAAAATTTGCTTTTGGTCCGTAATTACCCGGGGACCGCAGCTTCGACACTTGTACACACACACTACCGAACTTTAACTTTCGAATTGGCAAAAACCCATTCAATGAAAGTTGCTCGAAATCATCGATTTACCTGGTAAATTTTCTTTCGTGATCGAGAAAATGTGCACGGATTTCGAGGTACCGATCAAGATGTGATTTTGGCTAACTTTCATCGGGTTGGGTCGTCATTGGTCACCGGGTGGTCTTGTACTTCCGAATTAGCAAAAACCCATTGAATGAAAGCTGCTCGGAAACCTTGATTTACACGGCAAAATTTCTTTCATGATCGAGAAAATGTGCACGGATTTCGAGTTACCGAGCAAAATGCGATTTTGGCTAACTTTCACCGCGTTGTGTCATCTTTGGTCACCGGGCGATCCTGTACTTCCGAATTACCGAAAACCCATTGAACGAAAGTTGCTTGAAATCATTGATTTACCTGGTAAGTTTTCCTTCGTGATCCATAAAATGTGCACGGATTTCGAGTTACCGAGCAAGATGTGATTTTGGCTAACTTTCATCGGGTTGGGTCATCTTTGGTCACCGGGTGGTCTTGTACTTCCGATTTAGCAAAAACCCATTGAATGAAAGTTGTTCGAAATCATTGATTTGCCTAGAAAAATTTCTTTTCGTGGTCGAGGAAATGTGCATGGATTTCGAGTTGTCGAGCAAAATTTGATTTTGGCCAGGTTTCATGGGGTTGGGTCATCTGATCACCGGTTAATCTTGACCGTATCTAGTCTTGGCCGAGTCGAAAAATCCCAGACGCTATAATTCTCTATAACTCGCCAAAATGAAGTCGGTTTGGCACGAATTGGACAAGGATAAAGGACCTTACAATAATAAAACCCGGTGACCGGGCCGTAATTCACCAACAACGGTGACGCAACCTCCGATAAAAACACATAACAACCTAAGCCGATGACTTGCGCTTACTAGGGCCACCAATTATACTTTGTTTTCTCATAAGACGTCAAAAATGTCCAAAGAGCAACATATACTCATTTAATATGGGCATGCATCGTGTATAGTGACTTCGACGGTGTTTGGTTGTATTCGAACCCCAATGCATGGGTGCTTTTCTAAGGAGTTCATTTTGTTGCATTTTCTTATGCTTGTTTCGGTTTCGTAAATGAAAGAATTTCTCCGTACAAGATACAAACTGCACTATTGGATCTGTAATTTACAACTACTATCGACATACCCTCAAATGCATCAATAATAAGGGATTTAGAATGCACCTTAGCCAACTAACATATAGATCGGGGTCGTTAATGGGTCATGGCGTTCTTCGTTTGATCCTTTGGCTTGCATGTATCGTTTTGTAGGATGAGGTCTTGCTTCCTCGGCCCTTTATCAAGGCAACGTGGCTCGTTTTAAGCTCATCGTTCAAGGAATCAATGCAACACGACCAGTTTTTCAGGTCGCCATTCGATAAACAAAGACAACGTTTTCAAAATATCAAAAGGCCACATGGCTTGCTTTTAGGTCCTCGTATGGCTTGCTTTCGGGTCGTCTTTCGAGAAAACGAGGCAACATGTTCTAGAAATCAAAGAATCGTTCGAGAAATAAAAAGGCTACGGGGGTAGTTTTCAGGTCGTAGTTTGATAATTCAAGGCAACATGTTCGAGTAATCAAGGCAACAAGGCTTGTTTTCAGGCCGTCGTTCAATAAAAAATCCAAGCGTTCAGGTCGTCGTTCGAGAAACACGGACAACATGTTGTAGAAATCAAAGGCGTTCCATAAATCAAGGCAACGGTGCTGGTTTTCAGTTAGTCGGTCGAAAAACCAAGGAAACATGTTTGAGGTTTCAAGGCAACAAGGCTAGTTTTCTTGTCTTCGTTCCGTAAATCAAGGAATCGGGGATAGTTTTAAGGTTGTTGTTTAAGAAAATCAAGACAACATGTTTTAAAAGTCATGGCAACGAGGGAAGATTTTAGGACACCGTTCGTCAGATCAAGGCAACACGCCAGCTTTCAGCCGTCGTCCGAAAAAGGCCGCCAACATTTTACTTAAACCGAAGCATCGTTCGTGAAATCAAGGCAACGGGGAAAATTTTAAGTCCTTCATTCGAAAAACCAAGCCATCGGGTTCGAGATATCAAGGCAACATGGCTTGCTTTTCAGGTCTTCGTTCGAAAAATCAAGGCAACGGGCATTGCTCTCCGCTCGTCATTCGAGATACCAAGACATCATGTTCTAGAAACCAAGGCCACAAGGCTAGTTTTCAGGTCATCATTCTAAAAATCAAGGCAACAACAATAAAGGCAACAGGCCTAGTTTCAAGGTCATCGTTTCAAGGTCATCGTTCAATATATCTAAGCAACAAGTTCGAATAATCAAGGCAACAAGGCTAGTTTTCACGTCGTCGTTCGAGCAAACAAGGCAACATGTTGGGGTGGGCTTCGTTCACGGTTCATTGGGCTTGCCTTGTCGGTGCTCGATGGTGGCTTCGTCGCCATGGTCCCCCTATATATACATCAAGGCAATGGGGATAGCAATCAGGCTTCCGTTTGAGATATCAAGACAACATGTCCTAGAATTCAAGGCCGCAAGGCTAGTTTTCAGGTCATCGTTCTAAAAATCAAGCCAACATGTTCAAGAAATCAAGGCAACAGACACTGGTTTCCCCGAGGATGCATATTTTTTAGTATGCGCACGACGTCGGGGGAAATCAAGGCACCGTGGCTAGTTTTCCGGTCATCGTTCAAGAAATCAAGGCAGCGAGGCTAGTTTTGAGGTCATCATGGCATGTTTTCAAGGCAACGTGTTCGAGTATTCAGGGCAACGATGCAAGTTTCCAGGTCGTCGTTAGAGATAACAAGGCAACGTGTTCCAGCAATCAAGGTAACGAGGCTAGTTTCCAGGTCGTCGTTCAAGAAATAAAGGGAACGGGGCTAGTTTTCAGGACATCGTTCGACATATCAAGGCAACGTGTTGGACAAATCAAGGCAACATGGAACTAGTTAACAAGGCAACGTGTTGGGGGAGGCATCTTTCAAGGCCATCGTTCGACAAATCTAGGCAGCAGGGCTTGTCACCAGGTCATCGTTCGAAAAATTAATGCAACAAGTTCGAGTAATCAATATATACCTCAAGGCAATGTGGATAGCTCCCCAGTTCTCCAAGAGGCTAGTCTTCAGGTCATCGTTTAAAAAATCAAGGCAACAAGCTCAAGGCAATAGGGCTAGTTTCAAGGTCGTCGTTCAAAAAATCTAGGGAACAATGCTAGTCATCAGGTCATCGTTCGACAAAATTAAGGCACACGAATAATGTATGTTTCAATAAAAAAAATTTGCTTTTGGTCCGTAATTACCCGGGGACCGCAGCTTCGACACTTGTACACACACACTACCGAACTTTAACTTTCGAATTGGCAAAAACCCATTCAATGAAAGTTTCTCGAAATCATCGATTTACCTGGTAAATTTTCTTTCGTGATCGAGAAAATGTGCACGGATTTCGAGGTACCGATCAAGATGTGATTTTGGCTAACTTTCATCGGGTTGGGTCGTCATTGGTCACCGGGTGGTCTTGTACTTCCGAATTAGCAAAAACCCATTGAATGAAAGCTGCTCGGAAACCTTGATTTACACGGCAAAATTTCTTTCATGATCGAGAAAATGTGCACGGATTTCGAGTTACCGAGCAAAATGCGATTTTGGCTAACTTTCACCGCGTTGTGTCATCTTTGGTCACCGGGCGATCCTGTACTTCCGAATTACCGAAAACCCATTGAACGAAAGTTGCTTGAAATCATTGATTTACCTGGTAAGTTTTCCTTCGTGATCCATAAAATGTGCACGGATTTCGAGTTACCGAGCAAGATGTGATTTTGGCTAACTTTCATCGGGTTGGGTCATCTTTGGTCACCGGGTGGTCTTGTACTTCCGATTTAGCAAAAACCCATTGAATGAAAGTTGTTCGAAATCATTGATTTGCCTAGAAAAATTTCTTTTCGTGGTCGAGGAAATGTGCATGGATTTCGAGTTGTCGAGCAAAATTTGATTTTGGCCAGGTTTCATGGGGTTGGGTCATCTGATCACCGGTTAATCTTGACCGTATCTAGTCTTGGCCGAGTCGAAAAATCCCAGACGCTATAATTCTCTATAACTCGCCAAAATGAAGTCGGTTTGGCACGAATTGGACAAGGATAAAGGACCTTACAATAATAAAACCCGGTGACCGGGCCGTAATTCACCAACAACGGTGACGCAACCTCCGATAAAAACACATAACAACCTAAGCCGATGACTTGCGCTTACTAGGGCCACCAATTATACTTTGTTTTCTCATAAGACGTCAAAAATGTCCAAAGAGCAACATATACTCATTTAATATGGGCATGCATCGTGTATAGTGACTTCGACGGTGTTTGGTTGTATTCGAACCCCAATGCATGGGTGCTTTTCTAAGGAGTTCATTTTGTTGCATTTTCTTATGCTTGTTTCGGTTTCGTAAATGAAAGAATTTCTCCGTACAAGATACAAACTGCACTATTGGATCTGTAATTTACAACTACTATCGACATACCCTCAAATGCATCAATAATAAGGGATTTAGAATGCACCTTAGCCAACTAACATATAGATCGGGGTCGTTAATGGGTCATGGCGTTCTTCGTTTGATCCTTTGGCTTGCATGTATCGTTTTGTAGGATGAGGTCTTGCTTCCTCGGCCCTTTATCAAGGCAACGTGGCTCGTTTTAAGCTCATCGTTCAAGGAATCAATGCAACACGACCAGTTTTTCAGGTCGCCATTCGATAAACAAAGACAACGTTTTCAAAATATCAAAAGGCCACATGGCTTGCTTTTAGGTCCTCGTATGGCTTGCTTTCGGGTCGTCTTTCGAGAAAACGAGGCAACATGTTCTAGAAATCAAAGAATCGTTCGAGAAATAAAAAGGCTACGGGGGTAGTTTTCAGGTCGTAGTTTGATAATTCAAGGCAACATGTTCGAGTAATCAAGGCAACAAGGCTTGTTTTCAGGCCGTCGTTCAATAAAAAATCCAAGCGTTCAGGTCGTCGTTCGAGAAACACGGACAACATGTTGTAGAAATCAAAGGCGTTCCATAAATCAAGGCAACGGTGCTGGTTTTCAGTTAGTCGGTCGAAAAACCAAGGAAACATGTTTGAGGTTTCAAGGCAACAAGGCTAGTTTTCTTGTCTTCGTTCCGTAAATCAAGGAATCGGGGATAGTTTTAAGGTTGTTGTTTAAGAAAATCAAGACAACATGTTTTAAAAGTCATGGCAACGAGGGAAGATTTTAGGACACCGTTCGTCAGATCAAGGCAACACGCCAGCTTTCAGCCGTCGTCCGAAAAAGGCCGCCAACATTTTACTTAAACCGAAGCATCGTTCGTGAAATCAAGGCAACGGGGAAAATTTTAAGTCCTTCATTCGAAAAACCAAGCCATCGGGTTCGAGATATCAAGGCAACATGGCTTGCTTTTCAGGTCTTCGTTCGAAAAATCAAGGCAACGGGCATTGCTCTCCGCTCGTCATTCGAGATACCAAGACATCATGTTCTAGAAACCAAGGCCACAAGGCTAGTTTTCAGGTCATCATTCTAAAAATCAAGGCAACAACAATAAAGGCAACAGGCCTAGTTTCAAGGTCATCGTTTCAAGGTCATCGTTCAATATATCTAAGCAACAAGTTCGAATAATCAAGGCAACAAGGCTAGTTTTCACGTCGTCGTTCGAGCAAACAAGGCAACATGTTGGGGTGGGCTTCGTTCACGGTTCATTGGGCTTGCCTTGTCGGTGCTCGATGGTGGCTTCGTCGCCATGGTCCCCCTATATATACATCAAGGCAATGGGGATAGCAATCAGGCTTCCGTTTGAGATATCAAGACAACATGTCCTAGAATTCAAGGCCGCAAGGCTAGTTTTCAGGTCATCGTTCTAAAAATCAAGCCAACATGTTCAAGAAATCAAGGCAACAGACACTGGTTTCCCCGAGGATGCATATTTTTTAGTATGCGCACGACGTCGGGGGAAATCAAGGCACCGTGGCTAGTTTTCCGGTCATCGTTCAAGAAATCAAGGCAGCGAGGCTAGTTTTGAGGTCATCATGGCATGTTTTCAAGGCAACGTGTTCGAGTATTCAGGGCAACGATGCAAGTTTCCAGGTCGTCGTTAGAGATAACAAGGCAACGTGTTCCAGCAATCAAGGTAACGAGGCTAGTTTCCAGGTCGTCGTTCAAGAAATAAAGGGAACGGGGCTAGTTTTCAGGACATCGTTCGACATATCAAGGCAACGTGTTGGACAAATCAAGGCAACATGGAACTAGTTAACAAGGCAACGTGTTGGGGGAGGCAACTTTCAAGGCCATCGTTCGACAAATCTAGGCAGCAGGGCTTGTCACCAGGTCATCGTTCGAAAAATTAATGCAACAAGTTCGAGTAATCAATATATACCTCAAGGCAATGTGGATAGCTCCCCAGTTCTCCAAGAGGCTAGTCTTCAGGTCATCGTTTAAAAAATCAAGGCAACAAGCTCAAGGCAATAGGGCTAGTTTCAAGGTCGTCGTTCAAAAAATCTAGGGAACAATGCTAGTCATCAGGTCATCGTTCGACAAAATTAAGGCACACGAATAATGTATGTTTCAATAAAAAAAATTTGCTTTTGGTCCGTAATTACCCGGGGACCGCAGCTTCGACACTTGTACACACACACTACCGAACTTTAACTTTCGAATTGGCAAAAACCCATTCAATGAAAGTTGCTCGAAATCATCGATTTACCTGGTAAATTTTCTTTCGTGATCGAGAAAATGTGCACGGATTTCGAGGTACCGATCAAGATGTGATTTTGGCTAACTTTCATCGGGTTGGGTCGTCATTGGTCACCGGGTGGTCTTGTACTTCCGAATTAGCAAAAACCCATTGAATGAAAGCTGCTCGGAAACCTTGATTTACACGGCAAAATTTCTTTCATGATCGAGAAAATGTGCACGGATTTCGAGTTACCGAGCAAAATGCGATTTTGGCTAACTTTCACCGCGTTGTGTCATCTTTGGTCACCGGGCGATCCTGTACTTCCGAATTACCGAAAACCCATTGAACGAAAGTTGCTTGAAATCATTGATTTACCTGGTAAGTTTTCCTTCGTGATCCATAAAATGTGCACGGATTTCGAGTTACCGAGCAAGATGTGATTTTGGCTAACTTTCATCGGGTTGGGTCATCTTTGGTCACCGGGTGGTCTTGTACTTCCGATTTAGCAAAAACCCATTGAATGAAAGTTGTTCGAAATCATTGATTTGCCTAGAAAAATTTCTTTTCGTGGTCGAGGAAATGTGCATGGATTTCGAGTTGTCGAGCAAAATTTGATTTTGGCCAGGTTTCATGGGGTTGGGTCATCTGATCACCGGTTAATCTTGACCGTATCTAGTCTTGGCCGAGTCGAAAAATCCCAGACGCTATAATTCTCTATAACTCGCCAAAATGAAGTCGGTTTGGCACGAATTGGACAAGGATAAAGGACCTTACAATAATAAAACCCGGTGACCGGGCCGTAATTCACCAACAACGGTGACGCAACCTCCGATAAAAACACATAACAACCTAAGCCGATGACTTGCGCTTACTAGGGCCACCAATTATACTTTGTTTTCTCATAAGACGTCAAAAATGTCCAAAGAGCAACATATACTCATTTAATATGGGCATGCATCGTGTATAGTGACTTCGACGGTGTTTGGTTGTATTCGAACCCCAATGCATGGGTGCTTTTCTAAGGAGTTCATTTTGTTGCATTTTCTTATGCTTGTTTCGGTTTCGTAAATGAAAGAATTTCTCCGTACAAGATACAAACTGCACTATTGGATCTGTAATTTACAACTACTATCGACATACCCTCAAATGCATCAATAATAAGGGATTTAGAATGCACCTTAGCCAACTAACATATAGATCGGGGTCGTTAATGGGTCATGGCGTTCTTCGTTTGATCCTTTGGCTTGCATGTATCGTTTTGTAGGATGAGGTCTTGCTTCCTCGGCCCTTTATCAAGGCAACGTGGCTCGTTTTAAGCTCATCGTTCAAGGAATCAATGCAACACGACCAGTTTTTCAGGTCGCCATTCGATAAACAAAGACAACGTTTTCAAAATATCAAAAGGCCACATGGCTTGCTTTTAGGTCCTCGTATGGCTTGCTTTCGGGTCGTCTTTCGAGAAAACGAGGCAACATGTTCTAGAAATCAAAGAATCGTTCGAGAAATAAAAAGGCTACGGGGGTAGTTTTCAGGTCGTAGTTTGATAATTCAAGGCAACATGTTCGAGTAATCAAGGCAACAAGGCTTGTTTTCAGGCCGTCGTTCAATAAAAAATCCAAGCGTTCAGGTCGTCGTTCGAGAAACACGGACAACATGTTGTAGAAATCAAAGGCGTTCCATAAATCAAGGCAACGGTGCTGGTTTTCAGTTAGTCGGTCGAAAAACCAAGGAAACATGTTTGAGGTTTCAAGGCAACAAGGCTAGTTTTCTTGTCTTCGTTCCGTAAATCAAGGAATCGGGGATAGTTTTAAGGTTGTTGTTTAAGAAAATCAAGACAACATGTTTTAAAAGTCATGGCAACGAGGGAAGATTTTAGGACACCGTTCGTCAGATCAAGGCAACACGCCAGCTTTCAGCCGTCGTCCGAAAAAGGCCGCCAACATTTTACTTAAACCGAAGCATCGTTCGTGAAATCAAGGCAACAGGGAAAATTTTAAGTCCTTCATTCGAAAAACCAAGCCATCGGGTTCGAGATATCAAGGCAACATGGCTTGCTTTTCAGGTCTTCGTTCGAAAAATCAAGGCAACGGGCATTGCTCTCCGCTCGTCATTCGAGATACCAAGACATCATGTTCTAGAAACCAAGGCCACAAGGCTAGTTTTCAGGTCATCATTCTAAAAATCAAGGCAACAACAATAAAGGCAACAGGCCTAGTTTCAAGGTCATCGTTTCAAGGTCATCGTTCAATATATCTAAGCAACAAGTTCGAATAATCAAGGCAACAAGGCTAGTTTTCACGTCGTCGTTCGAGCAAACAAGGCAACATGTTGGGGTGGGCTTCGTTCACGGTTCATTGGGCTTGCCTTGTCGGTGCTCGATGGTGGCTTCGTCGCCATGGTCCCCCTATATATACATCAAGGCAATGGGGATAGCAATCAGGCTTCCGTTTGAGATATCAAGACAACATGTCCTAGAATTCAAGGCCGCAAGGCTAGTTTTCAGGTCATCGTTCTAAAAATCAAGCCAACATGTTCAAGAAATCAAGGCAACAGACACTGGTTTCCCCGAGGATGCATATTTTTTAGTATGCGCACGACGTCGGGGGAAATCAAGGCACCGTGGCTAGTTTTCCGGTCATCGTTCAAGAAATCAAGGCAGCGAGGCTAGTTTTGAGGTCATCATGGCATGTTTTCAAGGCAACGTGTTCGAGTATTCAGGGCAACGATGCAAGTTTCCAGGTCGTCGTTAGAGATAACAAGGCAACGTGTTCCAGCAATCAAGGTAACGAGGCTAGTTTCCAGGTCGTCGTTCAAGAAATAAAGGGAACGGGGCTAGTTTTCAGGACATCGTTCGACATATCAAGGCAACGTGTTGGACAAATCAAGGCAACATGGAACTAGTTAACAAGGCAACGTGTTGGGGGAGGCATCTTTCAAGGCCATCGTTCGACAAATCTAGGCAGCAGGGCTTGTCACCAGGTCATCGTTCGAAAAATTAATGCAACAAGTTCGAGTAATCAATATATACCTCAAGGCAATGTGGATAGCTCCCCAGTTCTCCAAGAGGCTAGTCTTCAGGTCATCGTTTAAAAAATCAAGGCAACAAGCTCAAGGCAATAGGGCTAGTTTCAAGGTCGTCGTTCAAAAAATCTAGGGAACAATGCTAGTCATCAGGTCATCGTTCGACAAAATTAAGGCACACGAATAATGTATGTTTCAATAAAAAAAATTTGCTTTTGGTCCGTAATTACCCGGGGACCGCAGCTTCGACACTTGTACACACACACTACCGAACTTTAACTTTCGAATTGGCAAAAACCCATTCAATGAAAGTTGCTCGAAATCATCGATTTACCTGGTAAATTTTCTTTCGTGATCGAGAAAATGTGCACGGATTTCGAGGTACCGATCAAGATGTGATTTTGGCTAACTTTCATCGGGTTGGGTCGTCATTGGTCACCGGGTGGTCTTGTACTTCCGAATTAGCAAAAACCCATTGAATGAAAGCTGCTCGGAAACCTTGATTTACACGGCAAAATTTCTTTCATGATCGAGAAAATGTGCACGGATTTCGAGTTACCGAGCAAAATGCGATTTTGGCTAACTTTCACCGCGTTGTGTCATCTTTGGTCACCGGGCGATCCTGTACTTCCGAATTACCGAAAACCCATTGAACGAAAGTTGCTTGAAATCATTGATTTACCTGGTAAGTTTTCCTTCGTGATCCATAAAATGTGCACGGATTTCGAGTTACCGAGCAAGATGTGATTTTGGCTAACTTTCATCGGGTTGGGTCATCTTTGGTCACCGGGTGGTCTTGTACTTCCGATTTAGCAAAAACCCATTGAATGAAAGTTGTTCGAAATCATTGATTTGCCTAGAAAAATTTCTTTTCGTGGTCGAGGAAATGTGCATGGATTTCGAGTTGTCGAGCAAAATTTGATTTTGGCCAGGTTTCATGGGGTTGGGTCATCTGATCACCGGTTAATCTTGACCGTATCTAGTCTTGGCCGAGTCGAAAAATCCCAGACGCTATAATTCTCTATAACTCGCCAAAATGAAGTCGGTTTGGCACGAATTGGACAAGGATAAAGGACCTTACAATAATAAAACCCGGTGACCGGGCCGTAATTCACCAACAACGGTGACGCAACCTCCGATAAAAACACATAACAACCTAAGCCGATGACTTGCGCTTACTAGGGCCACCAATTATACTTTGTTTTCTCATAAGACGTCAAAAATGTCCAAAGAGCAACATATACTCATTTAATATGGGCATGCATCGTGTATAGTGACTTCGACGGTGTTTGGTTGTATTCGAACCCCAATGCATGGGTGCTTTTCTAAGGAGTTCATTTTGTTGCATTTTCTTATGCTTGTTTCGGTTTCGTAAATGAAAGAATTTCTCCGTACAAGATACAAACTGCACTATTGGATCTGTAATTTACAACTACTATCGACATACCCTCAAATGCATCAATAATAAGGGATTTAGAATGCACCTTAGCCAACTAACATATAGATCGGGGTCGTTAATGGGTCATGGCGTTCTTCGTTTGATCCTTTGGCTTGCATGTATCGTTTTGTAGGATGAGGTCTTGCTTCCTCGGCCCTTTATCAAGGCAACGTGGCTCGTTTTAAGCTCATCGTTCAAGGAATCAATGCAACACGACCAGTTTTTCAGGTCGCCATTCGATAAACAAAGACAACGTTTTCAAAATATCAAAAGGCCATATGGCTTGCTTTTAGGTCCTCGTATGGCTTGCTTTCGGGTCGTCTTTCGAGAAAACGAGGCAACATGTTCTAGAAATCAAAGAATCGTTCGAGAAATAAAAAGGCTACGGGGGTAGTTTTCAGGTCGTAGTTTGATAATTCAAGGCAACATGTTCGAGTAATCAAGGCAACAAGGCTTGTTTTCAGGCCGTCGTTCAATAAAAAATCCAAGCGTTCAGGTCGTCGTTCGAGAAACACGGACAACATGTTGTAGAAATCAAAGGCGTTCCATAAATCAAGGCAACGGTGCTGGTTTTCAGTTAGTCGGTCGAAAAACCAAGGAAACATGTTTGAGGTTTCAAGGCAACAAGGCTAGTTTTCTTGTCTTCGTTCCGTAAATCAAGGAATCGGGGATAGTTTTAAGGTTGTTGTTTAAGAAAATCAAGACAACATGTTTTAAAAGTCATGGCAACGAGGGAAGATTTTAGGACACCGTTCGTCAGATCAAGGCAACACGCCAGCTTTCAGCCGTCGTCCGAAAAAGGCCGCCAACATTTTACTTAAACCGAAGCATCGTTCGTGAAATCAAGGCAACAGGGAAAATTTTAAGTCCTTCATTCGAAAAACCAAGCCATCGGGTTCGAGATATCAAGGCAACATGGCTTGCTTTTCAGGTCTTCGTTCGAAAAATCAAGGCAATGGGCATTGCTCTCCGCTCGTCATTCGAGATACCAAGACATCATGTTCTAGAAACCAAGGCCACAAGGCTAGTTTTCAGGTCATCATTCTAAAAATCAAGGCAACAACAATAAAGGCAACAGGCCTAGTTTCAAGGTCATCGTTTCAAGGTCATCGTTCAATATATCTAAGCAACAAGTTCGAATAATCAAGGCAACAAGGCTAGTTTTCACGTCGTCGTTCGAGCAAACAAGGCAACATGTTGGGGTGGGCTTCGTTCACGGTTCATTGGGCTTGCCTTGTCGGTGCTCGATGGTGGCTTCGTCGCCATGGTCCCCCTATATATACATCAAGGCAATGGGGATAGCAATCAGGCTTCCGTTTGAGATATCAAGACAACATGTCCTAGAATTCAAGGCCGCAAGGCTAGTTTTCAGGTCATCGTTCTAAAAATCAAGCCAACATGTTCAAGAAATCAAGGCAACAGACACTGGTTTCCCCGAGGATGCATATTTTTTAGTATGCGCACGACGTCGGGGGAAATCAAGGCACCGTGGCTAGTTTTCCGGTCATCGTTCAAGAAATCAAGGCAGCGAGGCTAGTTTTGAGGTCATCATGGCATGTTTTCAAGGCAACGTGTTCGAGTATTCAGGGCAACGATGCAAGTTTCCAGGTCGTCGTTAGAGATAACAAGGCAACGTGTTCCAGCAATCAAGGTAACGAGGCTAGTTTCCAGGTCGTCGTTCAAGAAATAAAGGGAACGGGGCTAGTTTTCAGGACATCGTTCGACATATCAAGGCAACGTGTTGGACAAATCAAGGCAACATGGAACTAGTTAACAAGGCAACGTGTTGGGGGAGGCATCTTTCAAGGCCATCGTTCGACAAATCTAGGCAGCAGGGCTTGTCACCAGGTCATCGTTCGAAAAATTAATGCAACAAGTTCGAGTAATCAATATATACCTCAAGGCAATGTGGATAGCTCCCCAGTTCTCCAAGAGGCTAGTCTTCAGGTCATCGTTTAAAAAATCAAGGCAACAAGCTCAAGGCAATAGGGCTAGTTTCAAGGTCGTCGTTCAAAAAATCTAGGGAACAATGCTAGTCATCAGGTCATCGTTCGACAAAATTAAGGCACACGAATAATGTATGTTTCAATAAAAAAAATTTGCTTTTGGTCCGTAATTACCCGGGGACCGCAGCTTCGACACTTGTACACACACACTACCGAACTTTAACTTTCGAATTGGCAAAAACCCATTCAATGAAAGTTGCTCGAAATCATCGATTTACCTGGTAAATTTTCTTTCGTGATCGAGAAAATGTGCACGGATTTCGAGGTACCGATCAAGATGTGATTTTGGCTAACTTTCATCGGGTTGGGTCGTCATTGGTCACCGGGTGGTCTTGTACTTCCGAATTAGCAAAAACCCATTGAATGAAAGCTGCTCGGAAACCTTGATTTACACGGCAAAATTTCTTTCATGATCGAGAAAATGTGCACGGATTTCGAGTTACCGAGCAAAATGCGATTTTGGCTAACTTTCACCGCGTTGTGTCATCTTTGGTCATCGGGCCTGTACTTCCGAATTACCGAAAACCCATTGAACGAAAGTTGCTTGAAATCATTGATTTACCTGGTAAGTTTTCCTTCGTGATCCATAAAATGTGCACGGATTTCGAGTTACCGAGCAAGATGTGATTTTGGCTAACTTTCATCGGGTTGGGTCATCTTTGGTCACCGGGTGGTCTTGTACTTCCGATTTAGCAAAAACCCATTGAATGAAAGTTGTTCGAAATCATTGATTTGCCTAGAAAAATTTCTTTTCGTGGTCGAGGAAATGTGCATGGATTTCGAGTTGTCGAGCAAAATTTGATTTTGGCCAGGTTTCATGGGGTTGGGTCATCTGATCACCGGTTAATCTTGACCGTATCTAGTCTTGGCCGAGTCGAAAAATCCCAGACGCTATAATTCTCTATAACTCGCCAAAATGAAGTCGGTTTGGCACGAATTGGACAAGGATAAAGGACCTTACAATAATAAAACCCGGTGACCGGGCCGTAATTCACCAACAACGGTGACGCAACCTCCGATAAAAACACATAACAACCTAAGCCGATGACTTGCGCTTACTAGGGCCACCAATTATACTTTGTTTTCTCATAAGACGTCAAAAATGTCCAAAGAGCAACATATACTCATTTAATATGGGCATGCATCGTGTATAGTGACTTCGACGGTGTTTGGTTGTATTCGAACCCCAATGCATGGGTGCTTTTCTAAGGAGTTCATTTTGTTGCATTTTCTTATGCTTGTTTCGGTTTCGTAAATGAAAGAATTTCTCCGTACAAGATACAAACTGCACTATTGGATCTGTAATTTACAACTACTATCGACATACCCTCAAATGCATCAATAATAAGGGATTTAGAATGCACCTTAGCCAACTAACATATAGATCGGGGTCGTTAATGGGTCATGGCGTTCTTCGTTTGATCCTTTGGCTTGCATGTATCGTTTTGTAGGATGAGGTCTTGCTTCCTCGGCCCTTTATCAAGGCAACGTGGCTCGTTTTAAGCTCATCGTTCAAGGAATCAATGCAACACGACCAGTTTTTCAGGTCGCCATTCGATAAACAAAGACAACGTTTTCAAAATATCAAAAGGCCACATGGCTTGCTTTTAGGTCCTCGTATGGCTTGCTTTCGGGTCGTCTTTCGAGAAAACGAGGCAACATGTTCTAGAAATCAAAGAATCGTTCGAGAAATAAAAAGGCTACGGGGGTAGTTTTCAGGTCGTAGTTTGATAATTCAAGGCAACATGTTCGAGTAATCAAGGCAACAAGGCTTGTTTTCAGGCCGTCGTTCAATAAAAAATCCAAGCGTTCAGGTCGTCGTTCGAGAAACACGGACAACATGTTGTAGAAATCAAAGGCGTTCCATAAATCAAGGCAACGGTGCTGGTTTTCAGTTAGTCGGTCGAAAAACCAAGGAAACATGTTTGAGGTTTCAAGGCAACAAGGCTAGTTTTCTTGTCTTCGTTCCGTAAATCAAGGAATCGGGGATAGTTTTAAGGTTGTTGTTTAAGAAAATCAAGACAACATGTTTTAAAAGTCATGGCAACGAGGGAAGATTTTAGGACACCGTTCGTCAGATCAAGGCAACACGCCAGCTTTCAGCCGTCGTCCGAAAAAGGCCGCCAACATTTTACTTAAACCGAAGCATCGTTCGTGAAATCAAGGCAACAGGGAAAATTTTAAGTCCTTCATTCGAAAAACCAAGCCATCGGGTTCGAGATATCAAGGCAACATGGCTTGCTTTTCAGGTCTTCGTTCGAAAAATCAAGGCAATGGGCATTGCTCTCCGCTCGTCATTCGAGATACCAAGACATCATGTTCTAGAAACCAAGGCCACAAGGCTAGTTTTCAGGTCATCATTCTAAAAATCAAGGCAACAACAATAAAGGCAACAGGCCTAGTTTCAAGGTCATCGTTTCAAGGTCATCGTTCAATATATCTAAGCAACAAGTTCGAATAATCAAGGCAACAAGGCTAGTTTTCACGTCGTCGTTCGAGCAAACAAGGCAACATGTTGGGGTGGGCTTCGTTCACGGTTCATTGGGCTTGCCTTGTCGGTGCTCGATGGTGGCTTCGTCGCCATGGTCCCCCTATATATACATCAAGGCAATGGGGATAGCAATCAGGCTTCCGTTTGAGATATCAAGACAACATGTCCTAGAATTCAAGGCCGCAGGGCTAGTTTTCAGGTCATCGTTCTAAAAATCAAGCCAACATGTTCAAGAAATCAAGGCAACAGACACTGGTTTCCCCGAGGATGCATATTTTTTAGTATGCGCACGACGTCGGGGGAAATCAAGGCACCGTGGCTAGTTTTCCGGTCATCGTTCAAGAAATCAAGGCAGCGAGGCTAGTTTTGAGGTCATCATGGCATGTTTTCAAGGCAACGTGTTCGAGTATTCAGGGCAACGATGCAAGTTTCCAGGTCGTCGTTAGAGATAACAAGGCAACGTGTTCCAGCAATCAAGGTAACGAGGCTAGTTTCCAGGTCGTCGTTCAAGAAATAAAGGGAACGGGGCTAGTTTTCAGGACATCGTTCGACATATCAAGGCAACGTGTTGGACAAATCAAGGCAACATGGAACTAGTTAACAAGGCAACGTGTTGGGGGAGGCATCTTTCAAGGCCATCGTTCGACAAATCTAGGCAGCAGGGCTTGTCACCAGGTCATCGTTCGAAAAATTAATGCAACAAGTTCGAGTAATCAATATATACCTCAAGGCAATGTGGATAGCTCCCCAGTTCTCCAAGAGGCTAGTCTTCAGGTCATCGTTTAAAAAATCAAGGCAACAAGCTCAAGGCAATAGGGCTAGTTTCAAGGTCGTCGTTCAAAAAATCTAGGGAACAATGCTAGTCATCAGGTCATCGTTCGACAAAATTAAGGCACACGAATAATGTATGTTTCAATAAAAAAAATTTGCTTTTGGTCCGTAATTACCCGGGGACCGCAGCTTCGACACTTGTACACACACACTACCGAACTTTAACTTTCGAATTGGCAAAAACCCATTCAATGAAAGTTGCTCGAAATCATCGATTTACCTGGTAAATTTTCTTTCGTGATCGAGAAAATGTGCACGGATTTCGAGGTACCGATCAAGATGTGATTTTGGCTAACTTTCATCGGGTTGGGTCGTCATTGGTCAGCGGGTGGTCTTGTACTTCCGAATTAGCAAAAACCCATTGAATGAAAGCTGCTCGGAAACCTTGATTTACACGGCAAAATTTCTTTCATGATCGAGAAAATGTGCACGGATTTCGAGTTACCGAGCAAAATGCGATTTTGGCTAACTTTCACCGCGTTGTGTCATCTTTGGTCATCGGGCGATCCTGTACTTCCGAATTACCGAAAACCCATTGAACGAAAGTTGCTTGAAATCATTGATTTACCTGGTAAGTTTTCCTTCGTGATCCATAAAATGTGCACGGATTTCGAGTTACCGAGCAAGATGTGATTTTGGCTAACTTTCATCGGGTTGGGTCATCTTTGGTCACCGGGTGGTCTTGTACTTCCGATTTAGCAAAAACCCATTGAATGAAAGTTGTTCGAAATCATTGATTTGCCTAGAAAAATTTCTTTTCGTGGTCGAGGAAATGTGCATGGATTTCGAGTTGTCGAGCAAAATTTGATTTTGGCCAGGTTTCATGGGGTTGGGTCATCTGATCACCGGTTAATCTTGACCGTATCTAGTCTTGGCCGAGTCGAAAAATCCCAGACGCTATAATTCTCTATAACTCGCCAAAATGAAGTCGGTTTGGCACGAATTGGACAAGGATAAAGGACCTTACAATAATAAAACCCGGTGACCGGGCCGTAATTCACCAACAACGGTGACGCAACCTCCGATAAAAACACATAACAACCTAAGCCGATGACTTGCGCTTACTAGGGCCACCAATTATACTTTGTTTTCTCATAAGACGTCAAAAATGTCCAAAGAGCAACATATACTCATTTAATATGGGCATGCATCGTGTATAGTGACTTCGACGGTGTTTGGTTGTATTCGAACCCCAATGCATGGGTGCTTTTCTAAGGAGTTCATTTTGTTGCATTTTCTTATGCTTGTTTCGGTTTCGTAAATGAAAGAATTTCTCCGTACAAGATACAAACTGCACTATTGGATCTGTAATTTACAACTACTATCGACATACCCTCAAATGCATCAATAATAAGGGATTTAGAATGCACCTTAGCCAACTAACATATAGATCGGGGTCGTTAATGGGTCATGGCGTTCTTCGTTTGATCCTTTGGCTTGCATGTATCGTTTTGTAGGATGAGGTCTTGCTTCCTCGGCCCTTTATCAAGGCAACGTGGCTCGTTTTAAGCTCATCGTTCAAGGAATCAATGCAACACGACCAGTTTTTCAGGTCGCCATTCGATAAACAAAGACAACGTTTTCAAAATATCAAAAGGCCACATGGCTTGCTTTTAGGTCCTCGTATGGCTTGCTTTCGGGTCGTCTTTCGAGAAAACGAGGCAACATGTTCTAGAAATCAAAGAATCGTTCGAGAAATAAAAAGGCTACGGGGGTAGTTTTCAGGTCGTAGTTTGATAATTCAAGGCAACATGTTCGAGTAATCAAGGCAACAAGGCTTGTTTTCAGGCCGTCGTTCAATAAAAAATCCAAGCGTTCAGGTCGTCGTTCGAGAAACACGGACAACATGTTGTAGAAATCAAAGGCGTTCCATAAATCAAGGCAACGGTGCTGGTTTTCAGTTAGTCGGTCGAAAAACCAAGGAAACATGTTTGAGGTTTCAAGGCAACAAGGCTAGTTTTCTTGTCTTCGTTCCGTAAATCAAGGAATCGGGGATAGTTTTAAGGTTGTTGTTTAAGAAAATCAAGACAACATGTTTTAAAAGTCATGGCAACGAGGGAAGATTTTAGGACACCGTTCGTCAGATCAAGGCAACACGCCAGCTTTCAGCCGTCGTCCGAAAAAGGCCGCCAACATTTTACTTAAACCGAAGCATCGTTCGTGAAATCAAGGCAACAGGGAAAATTTTAAGTCCTTCATTCGAAAAACCAAGCCATCGGGTTCGAGATATCAAGGCAACATGGCTTGCTTTTCAGGTCTTCGTTCGAAAAATCAAGGCAATGGGCATTGCTCTCCGCTCGTCATTCGAGATACCAAGACATCATGTTCTAGAAACCAAGGCCACAAGGCTAGTTTTCAGGTCATCATTCTAAAAATCAAGGCAACAACAATAAAGGCAACAGGCCTAGTTTCAAGGTCATCGTTTCAAGGTCATCGTTCAATATATCTAAGCAACAAGTTCGAATAATCAAGGCAACAAGGCTAGTTTTCACGTCGTCGTTCGAGCAAACAAGGCAACATGTTGGGGTGGGCTTCGTTCACGGTTCATTGGGCTTGCCTTGTCGGTGCTCGATGGTGGCTTCGTCGCCATGGTCCCCCTATATATACATCAAGGCAATGGGGATAGCAATCAGGCTTCCGTTTGAGATATCAAGACAACATGTCCTAGAATTCAAGGCCGCAGGGCTAGTTTTCAGGTCATCGTTCTAAAAATCAAGCCAACATGTTCAAGAAATCAAGGCAACAGACACTGGTTTCCCCGAGGATGCATATTTTTTAGTATGCGCACGACGTCGGGGGAAATCAAGGCACCGTGGCTAGTTTTCCGGTCATCGTTCAAGAAATCAAGGCAGCGAGGCTAGTTTTGAGGTCATCATGGCATGTTTTCAAGGCAACGTGTTCGAGTATTCAGGGCAACGATGCAAGTTTCCAGGTCGTCGTTAGAGATAACAAGGCAACGTGTTCCAGCAATCAAGGTAACGAGGCTAGTTTCCAGGTCGTCGTTCAAGAAATAAAGGGAACGGGGCTAGTTTTCAGGACATCGTTCGACATATCAAGGCAACGTGTTGGACAAATCAAGGCAACATGGAACTAGTTAACAAGGCAACGTGTTGGGGGAGGCATCTTTCAAGGCCATCGTTCGACAAATCTAGGCAGCAGGGCTTGTCACCAGGTCATCGTTCGAAAAATTAATGCAACAAGTTCGAGTAATCAATATATACCTCAAGGCAATGTGGATAGCTCCCCAGTTCTCCAAGAGGCTAGTCTTCAGGTCATCGTTTAAAAAATCAAGGCAACAAGCTCAAGGCAATAGGGCTAGTTTCAAGGTCGTCGTTCAAAAAATCTAGGGAACAATGCTAGTCATCAGGTCATCGTTCGACAAAATTAAGGCACACGAATAATGTATGTTTCAATAAAAAAAATTTGCTTTTGGTCCGTAATTACCCGGGGACCGCAGCTTCGACACTTGTACACACACACTACCGAACTTTAACTTTCGAATTGGCAAAAACCCATTCAATGAAAGTTGCTCGAAATCATCGATTTACCTGGTAAATTTTCTTTCGTGATCGAGAAAATGTGCACGGATTTCGAGGTACCGATCAAGATGTGATTTTGGCTAACTTTCATCGGGTTGGGTCGTCATTGGTCACCGGGTGGTCTTGTACTTCCGAATTAGCAAAAACCCATTGAATGAAAGCTGCTCGGAAACCTTGATTTACACGGCAAAATTTCTTTCATGATCGAGAAAATGTGCACGGATTTCGAGTTACCGAGCAAAATGCGATTTTGGCTAACTTTCACCGCGTTGTGTCATCTTTGGTCACCGGGCGATCCTGTACTTCCGAATTACCGAAAACCCATTGAACGAAAGTTGCTTGAAATCATTGATTTACCTGGTAAGTTTTCCTTCGTGATCCATAAAATGTGCACGGATTTCGAGTTACCGAGCAAGATGTGATTTTGGCTAACTTTCATCGGGTTGGGTCATCTTTGGTCACCGGGTGGTCTTGTACTTCCGATTTAGCAAAAACCCATTGAATGAAAGTTGTTCGAAATCATTGATTTGCCTAGAAAAATTTCTTTTCGTGGTCGAGGAAATGTGCATGGATTTCGAGTTGTCGAGCAAAATTTGATTTTGGCCAGGTTTCATGGGGTTGGGTCATCTGATCACCGGTTAATCTTGACCGTATCTAGTCTTGGCCGAGTCGAAAAATCCCAGACGCTATAATTCTCTATAACTCGCCAAAATGAAGTCGGTTTGGCACGAATTGGACAAGGATAAAGGACCTTACAATAATAAAACCCGGTGACCGGGCCGTAATTCACCAACAACGGTGACGCAACCTCCGATAAAAACACATAACAACCTAAGCCGATGACTTGCGCTTACTAGGGCCACCAATTATACTTTGTTTTCTCATAAGACGTCAAAAATGTCCAAAGAGCAACATATACTCATTTAATATGGGCATGCATCGTGTATAGTGACTTCGACGGTGTTTGGTTGTATTCGAACCCCAATGCATGGGTGCTTTTCTAAGGAGTTCATTTTGTTGCATTTTCTTATGCTTGTTTCGGTTTCGTAAATGAAAGAATTTCTCCGTACAAGATACAAACTGCACTATTGGATCTGTAATTTACAACTACTATCGACATACCCTCAAATGCATCAATAATAAGGGATTTAGAATGCACCTTAGCCAACTAACATATAGATCGGGGTCGTTAATGGGTCATGGCGTTCTTCGTTTGATCCTTTGGCTTGCATGTATCGTTTTGTAGGATGAGGTCTTGCTTCCTCGGCCCTTTATCAAGGCAACGTGGCTCGTTTTAAGCTCATCGTTCAAGGAATCAATGCAACACGACCAGTTTTTCAGGTCGCCATTCGATAAACAAAGACAACGTTTTCAAAATATCAAAAGGCCACATGGCTTGCTTTTAGGTCCTCGTATGGCTTGCTTTCGGGTCGTCTTTCGAGAAAACGAGGCAACATGTTCTAGAAATCAAAGAATCGTTCGAGAAATAAAAAGGCTACGGGGGTAGTTTTCAGGTCGTAGTTTGATAATTCAAGGCAACATGTTCGAGTAATCAAGGCAACAAGGCTTGTTTTCAGGCCGTCGTTCAATAAAAAATCCAAGCGTTCAGGTCGTCGTTCGAGAAACACGGACAACATGTTGTAGAAATCAAAGGCGTTCCATAAATCAAGGCAACGGTGCTGGTTTTCAGTTAGTCGGTCGAAAAACCAAGGAAACATGTTTGAGGTTTCAAGGCAACAAGGCTAGTTTTCTTGTCTTCGTTCCGTAAATCAAGGAATCGGGGATAGTTTTAAGGTTGTTGTTTAAGAAAATCAAGACAACATGTTTTAAAAGTCATGGCAACGAGGGAAGATTTTAGGACACCGTTCGTCAGATCAAGGCAACACGCCAGCTTTCAGCCGTCGTCCGAAAAAGGCCGCCAACATTTTACTTAAACCGAAGCATCGTTCGTGAAATCAAGGCAACAGGGAAAATTTTAAGTCCTTCATTCGAAAAACCAAGCCATCGGGTTCGAGATATCAAGGCAACATGGCTTGCTTTTCAGGTCTTCGTTCGAAAAATCAAGGCAATGGGCATTGCTCTCCGCTCGTCATTCGAGATACCAAGACATCATGTTCTAGAAACCAAGGCCACAAGGCTAGTTTTCAGGTCATCATTCTAAAAATCAAGGCAACAACAATAAAGGCAACAGGCCTAGTTTCAAGGTCATCGTTTCAAGGTCATCGTTCAATATATCTAAGCAACAAGTTCGAATAATCAAGGCAACAAGGCTAGTTTTCACGTCGTCGTTCGAGCAAACAAGGCAACATGTTGGGGTGGGCTTCGTTCACGGTTCATTGGGCTTGCCTTGTCGGTGCTCGATGGTGGCTTCGTCGCCATGGTCCCCCTATATATACATCAAGGCAATGGGGATAGCAATCAGGCTTCCGTTTGAGATATCAAGACAACATGTCCTAGAATTCAAGGCCGCAAGGCTAGTTTTCAGGTCATCGTTCTAAAAATCAAGCCAACATGTTCAAGAAATCAAGGCAACAGACACTGGTTTCCCCGAGGATGCATATTTTTTAGTATGCGCACGACGTCGGGGGAAATCAAGGCACCGTGGCTAGTTTTCCGGTCATCGTTCAAGAAATCAAGGCAGCGAGGCTAGTTTTGAGGTCATCATGGCATGTTTTCAAGGCAACGTGTTCGAGTATTCAGGGCAACGATGCAAGTTTCCAGGTCGTCGTTAGAGATAACAAGGCAACGTGTTCCAGCAATCAAGGTAACGAGGCTAGTTTCCAGGTCGTCGTTCAAGAAATAAAGGGAACGGGGCTAGTTTTCAGGACATCGTTCGACATATCAAGGCAACGTGTTGGACAAATCAAGGCAACATGGAACTAGTTAACAAGGCAACGTGTTGGGGGAGGCATCTTTCAAGGCCATCGTTCGACAAATCTAGGCAGCAGGGCTTGTCACCAGGTCATCGTTCGAAAAATTAATGCAACAAGTTCGAGTAATCAATATATACCTCAAGGCAATGTGGATAGCTCCCCAGTTCTCCAAGAGGCTAGTCTTCAGGTCATCGTTTAAAAAATCAAGGCAACAAGCTCAAGGCAATAGGGCTAGTTTCAAGGTCGTCGTTCAAAAAATCTTGGGAACAATGCTAGTCATCAGGTCATCGTTCGACAAAATTAAGGCACACGAATAATGTATGTTTCAATAAAAAAAATTTGCTTTTGGTCCGTAATTACCCGGGGACCGCAGCTTCGACACTTGTAAACACACACTACCGAACTTTAACTTTCGAATTGGCAAAAACCCATTCAATGAAAGTTGCTCGAAATCATCGATTTACCTGGTAAATTTTCTTTCGTGATCGAGAAAATGTGCACGGATTTCGAGGTACCGATCAAGATGTGATTTTGGCTAACTTTCATCGGGTTGGGTCGTCATTGGTCACCGGGTGGTCTTGTACTTCCGAATTAGCAAAAACCCATTGAATGAAAGCTGCTCGGAAACCTTGATTTACACGGCAAAATTTCTTTCATGATCGAGAAAATGTGCACGGATTTCGAGTTACCGAGCAAAATGCGATTTTGGCTAACTTTCACCGCGTTGTGTCATCTTTGGTCACCGGGCGATCCTGTACTTCCGAATTACCGAAAACCCATTGAACGAAAGTTGCTTGAAATCATTGATTTACCTGGTAAGTTTTCCTTCGTGATCCATAAAATGTGCACGGATTTCGAGTTACCGAGCAAGATGTGATTTTGGCTAACTTTCATCGGGTTGGGTCATCTTTGGTCACCGGGTGGTCTTGTACTTCCGATTTAGCAAAAACCCATTGAATGAAAGTTGTTCGAAATCATTGATTTGCCTAGAAAAATTTCTTTTCGTGGTCGAGGAAATGTGCATGGATTTCGAGTTGTCGAGCAAAATTTGATTTTGGCCAGGTTTCATGGGGTTGGGTCATCTGATCACCGGTTAATCTTGACCGTATCTAGTCTTGGCCGAGTCGAAAAATCCCAGACGCTATAATTCTTTATAACTCGCCAAAATGAAGTCGGTTTGGCACGAATTGGACAAGGATAAAGGACCTTACAATAATAAAACCCGGTGACCGGGCCGTAATTCACCAACAACGGTGACGCAACCTCCGATAAAAACACATAACAACCTAAGCCGATGACTTGCGCTTACTAGGGCCACCAATTATACTTTGTTTTCTCATAAGACGTCAAAAATGTCCAAAGAGCAACATATACTCATTTAATATGGGCATGCATCGTGTATAGTGACTTCGACGGTGTTTGGTTGTATTCGAACCCCAATGCATGGGTGCTTTTCTAAGGAGTTCATTTTGTTGCATTTTCTTATGCTTGTTTCGGTTTCGTAAATGAAAGAATTTCTCCGTACAAGATACAAACTGCACTATTGGATCTGTAATTTACAACTACTATCGACATACCCTCAAATGCATCAATAATAAGGGATTTAGAATGCACCTTAGCCAACTAACATATAGATCGGGGTCGTTAATGGGTCATGGCGTTCTTCGTTTGATCCCTTGGCTTGCATGTATCGTTTTGTAGGATGAGGTCTTGCTTCCTCGGCCCTTTATCAAGGCAACGTGGCTCGTTTTAAGCTCATCGTTCAAGGAATCAATGCAACACGACCAGTTTTTCAGGTCGCCATTCGATAAACAAAGACAACGTTTTCAAAATATCAAAAGGCCACATGGCTTGCTTTTAGGTCCTCGTATGGCTTGCTTTCGGGTCGTCTTTCGAGAAAACGAGGCAACATGTTCTAGAAATCAAAGAATCGTTCGAGAAATAAAAAGGCTACGGGGGTAGTTTTCAGGTCGTAGTTTGATAATTCAAGGCAACATGTTCGAGTAATCAAGGCAACAAGGCTTGTTTTCAGGCCGTCGTTCAATAAAAAATCCAAGCGTTCAGGTCGTCGTTCGAGAAACACGGACAACATGTTGTAGAAATCAAAGGCGTTCCATAAATCAAGGCAACGGTGCTGGTTTTCAGTTAGTCGGTCGAAAAACCAAGGAAACATGTTTGAGGTTTCAAGGCAACAAGGCTAGTTTTCTTGTCTTCGTTCCGTAAATCAAGGAATCGGGGATAGTTTTAAGGTTGTTGTTTAAGAAAATCAAGACAACATGTTTTAAAAGTCATGGCAACGAGGGAAGATTTTAGGACACCGTTCGTCAGATCAAGGCAACACGCCAGCTTTCAGCCGTCGTCCGAAAAAGGCCGCCAACATTTTACTTAAACCGAAGCATCGTTCGTGAAATCAAGGCAACGGGGAAAATTTTAAGTCCTTCATTCGAAAAACCAAGCCATCGGGTTCGAGATATCAAGGCAACATGGCTTGCTTTTCAGGTCTTCGTTCGAAAAATCAAGGCAACGGGCATTGCTCTCCGCTCGTCATTCGAGATACCAAGACATCATGTTCTAGAAACCAAGGCCACAAGGCTAGTTTTCAGGTCATCATTCTAAAAATCAAGGCAACAACAATAAAGGCAACAGGCCTAGTTTCAAGGTCATCGTTTCAAGGTCATCGTTCAATATATCTAAGCAACAAGTTCGAATAATCAAGGCAACAAGGCTAGTTTTCACGTCGTCGTTCGAGCAAACAAGGCAACATGTTGGGGTGGGCTTCGTTCACGGTTCATTGGGCTTGCCTTGTCGGTGCTCGATGGTGGCTTCGTCGCCATGGTCCCCCTATATATACATCAAGGCAATGGGGATAGCAATCAGGCTTCCGTTTGAGATATCAAGACAACATGTCCTAGAATTCAAGGCCGCAAGGCTAGTTTTCAGGTCATCGTTCTAAAAATCAAGCCAACATGTTCAAGAAATCAAGGCAACAGACACTGGTTTCCCCGAGGATGCATATTTTTTAGTATGCGCACGACGTCGGGGGAAATCAAGGCACCGTGGCTAGTTTTCCGGTCATCGTTCAAGAAATCAAGGCAGCGAGGCTAGTTTTGAGGTCATCATGGCATGTTTTCAAGGCAACGTGTTCGAGTATTCAGGGCAACGATGCAAGTTTCCAGGTCGTCGTTAGAGATAACAAGGCAACGTGTTCCAGCAATCAAGGTAACGAGGCTAGTTTCCAGGTCGTCGTTCAAGAAATAAAGGGAACGGGGCTAGTTTTCAGGACATCGTTCGACATATCAAGGCAACGTGTTGGACAAATCAAGGCAACATGGAACTAGTTAACAAGGCAACGTGTTGGGGGAGGCATCTTTCAAGGCCATCGTTCGACAAATCTAGGCAGCAGGGCTTGTCACCAGGTCATCGTTCGAAAAATTAATGCAACAAGTTCGAGTAATCAATATATACCTCAAGGCAATGTGGATAGCTCCCCAGTTCTCCAAGAGGCTAGTCTTCAGGTCATCGTTTAAAAAATCAAGGCAACAAGCTCAAGGCAATAGGGCTAGTTTCAAGGTCGTCGTTCAAAAAATCTAGGGAACAATGCTAGTCATCAGGTCATCGTTCGACAAAATTAAGGCACACGAATAATGTATGTTTCAATAAAAAAAATTTGCTTTTGGTCCGTAATTACCCGGGGACCGCAGCTTCGACACTTGTACACACACACTACTGAACTTTAACTTTCGAATTGGCAAAAACCCATTCAATGAAAGTTGCTCGAAATCATCGATTTACCTGGTAAATTTTCTTTCGTGATCGAGAAAATGTGCACGGATTTCGAGGTACCGATCAAGATGTGATTTTGGCTAACTTTCATCGGGTTGGGTCGTCATTGGTCACCGGGTGGTCTTGTACTTCCGAATTAGCAAAAACCCATTGAATGAAAGCTGCTCGGAAACCTTGATTTACACGGCAAAATTTCTTTCATGATCGAGAAAATGTGCACGGATTTCGAGTTACCGAGCAAAATGCGATTTTGGCTAACTTTCACCGCGTTGTGTCATCTTTGGTCACCGGGCGATCCTGTACTTCCGAATTACCGAAAACCCATTGAACGAAAGTTGCTTGAAATCATTGATTTACCTGGTAAGTTTTCCTTCGTGATCCATAAAATGTGCACGGATTTCGAGTTACCGAGCAAGATGTGATTTTGGCTAACTTTCATCGGGTTGGGTCATCTTTGGTCACCGGGTGGTCTTGTACTTCCGATTTAGCAAAAACCCATTGAATGAAAGTTGTTCGAAATCATTGATTTGCCTAGAAAAATTTCTTTTCGTGGTCGAGGAAATGTGCATGGATTTCGAGTTGTCGAGCAAAATTTGATTTTGGCCAGGTTTCATGGGGTTGGGTCATCTGATCACCGGTTAATCTTGACCGTATCTAGTCTTGGCCGAGTCGAAAAATCCCAGACGCTATAATTCTCTATAACTCGCCAAAATGAAGTCAGTTTGGCACGAATTGGACAAGGATAAAGGACCTTACAATAATAAAACCCGGTGACCGGGCCGTAATTCACCAACAACGGTGACGCAACCTCCGATAAAAACACATAACAACCTAAGCCGATGACTTGCGCTTACTAGGGCCACCAATTATACTTTGTTTTCTCATAAGACGTCAAAAATGTCCAAAGAGCAACATATACTCATTTAATATGGGCATGCATCGTGTATAGTGACTTCGACGGTGTTTGGTTGTATTCGAACCCCAATGCATGGGTGCTTTTCTAAGGAGTTCATTTTGTTGCATTTTCTTATGCTTGTTTCGGTTTCGTAAATGAAAGAATTTCTCCGTACAAGATACAAACTGCACTATTGGATCTGTAATTTACAACTACTATCGACATACCCTCAAATGCATCAATAATAAGGGATTTAGAATGCACCTTAGCCAACTAACATATAGATCGGGGTCGTTAATGGGTCATGGCGTTCTTCGTTTGATCCTTTGGCTTGCATGTATCGTTTTGTAGGATGAGGTCTTACTTCCTCGGCCCTTTATCAAGGCAACGTGGCTCGTTTTAAGCTCATCATTCAAGGAATCAATGCAACACGACCAGTTTTTCAGGTCGCCATTCGATAAACAAAGACAACGTTTTCAAAATATCAAAAGGCCACATGGCTTGCTTTTAGGTCCTCGTATGGCTTGCTTTCGGGTCGTCTTTCGAGAAAACGAGGCAACATGTTCTAGAAATCAAAGAATCGTTCGAGAAATAAAAAGGCTACGGGGGTAGTTTTCAGGTCGTAGTTTGATAATTCAAGGCAACATGTTCGAGTAATCAAGGCAACAAGGCTTGTTTTCAGGCCGTCGTTCAATAAAAAATCCAAGCGTTCAGGTCGTCGTTCGAGAAACACGGACAACATGTTGTAGAAATCAAAGGCGTTCCATAAATCAAGGCAACGGTGCTGGTTTTCAGTTAGTCGGTCGAAAAACCAAGGAAACATGTTTGAGGTTTCAAGGCAACAAGGCTAGTTTTCTTGTCTTCGTTCCGTAAATCAAGGAATCGGGGATAGTTTTAAGGTTGTTGTTTAAGAAAATCAAGACAACATGTTTTAAAAGTCATGGCAACGAGGGAAGATTTTAGGACACCGTTCGTCAGATCAAGGCAACACGCCAGCTTTCAGCCGTCGTCCGAAAAAGGCCGCCAACATTTTACTTAAACCGAAGCATCGTTCGTGAAATCAAGGCAACGGGGAAAATTTTAAGTCCTTCATTCGAAAAACCAAGCCATCGGGTTCGAGATATCAAGGCAACATGGCTTGCTTTTCAGGTCTTCGTTCGAAAAATCAAGGCAACGGGCATTGCTCTCCGCTCGTCATTCGAGATACCAAGACATCATGTTCTAGAAACCAAGGCCACAAGGCTAGTTTTCAGGTCATCATTCTAAAAATCAAGGCAACAACAATAAAGGCAACAGGCCTAGTTTCAAGGTCATCGTTTCAAGGTCATCGTTCAATATATCTAAGCAACAAGTTCGAATAATCAAGGCAACAAGGCTAGTTTTCACGTCGTCGTTCGAGCAAACAAGGCAACATGTTGGGGTGGGCTTCGTTCACGGTTCATTGGGCTTGCCTTGTCGGTGCTCGATGGTGGCTTCGTCGCCATGGTCCCCCTATATATACATCAAGGCAATGGGGATAGCAATCAGGCTTCCGTTTGAGATATCAAGACAACATGTCCTAGAATTCAAGGCCGCAAGGCTAGTTTTCAGGTCATCGTTCTAAAAATCAAGCCAACATGTTCAAGAAATCAAGGCAACAGACACTGGTTTCCCCGAGGATGCATATTTTTTAGTATGCGCACGACGTCGGGGGAAATCAAGGCACCGTGGCTAGTTTTCCGGTCATCGTTCAAGAAATCAAGGCAGCGAGGCTAGTTTTGAGGTCATCATGGCATGTTTTCAAGGCAACGTGTTCGAGTATTCAGGGCAACGATGCAAGTTTCCAGGTCGTCGTTAGAGATAACAAGGCAACGTGTTCCAGCAATCAAGGTAACGAGGCTAGTTTCCAGGTCGTCGTTCAAGAAATAAAGGGAACGGGGCTAGTTTTCAGGACATCGTTCGACATATCAAGGCAACGTGTTGGACAAATCAAGGCAACATGGAACTAGTTAACAAGGCAACGTGTTGGGGGAGGCATCTTTCAAGGCCATCGTTCGACAAATCTAGGCAGCAGGGCTTGTCACCAGGTCATCGTTCGAAAAATTAATGCAACAAGTTCGAGTAATCAATATATACCTCAAGGCAATGTGGATAGCTCCCCAGTTCTCCAAGAGGCTAGTCTTCAGGTCATCGTTTAAAAAATCAAGGCAACAAGCTCAAGGCAATATGGCTAGTTTCAAGGTCGTCGTTCAAAAAATCTAGGGAACAATGCTAGTCATCAGGTCATCGTTCGACAAAATTAAGGCACACGAATAATGTATGTTTCAATAAAAAAAATTTGCTTTTGGTCCGTAATTACCCGGGGACCGCAGCTTCGACACTTGTACACACACACTACCGAACTTTAACTTTCGAATTGGCAAAAACCCATTCAATGAAAGTTGCTCGAAATCATCGATTTACTTGGTAAATTTTCTTTCGTGATCGAGAAAATGTGCACGGATTTCGAGGTACCGATCAAGATGTGATTTTGGCTAACTTTCATCGGGTTGGGTCGTCATTGGTCACCGGGTGGTCTTGTACTTCCGAATTAGCAAAAACCCATTGAATAAAAGCTGCTCGGAAACCTTGATTTACACGGCAAAATTTCTTTCATGATCGAGAAAATGTGCACGGATTTCGAGTTACCGAGCAAAATGCGATTTTGGCTAACTTTCACCGCGTTGTGTCATCTTTGGTCACCGGGCGATCCTGTACTTCCGAATTACCGAAAACCCATTGAACGAAAGTTGCTTGAAATCATTGATTTACCTGGTAAGTTTTCCTTCGTGATCCATAAAATGTGCACGGATTTCGAGTTACCGAGCAAGATGTGATTTTGGCTAACTTTCATCGGGTTGGGTCATCTTTGGTCACCGGGTGGTCTTGTACTTCCGATTTAGCAAAAACCCATTGAATGAAAGTTGTTCGAAATCATTGATTTGCCTAGAAAAATTTCTTTTCGTGGTCGAGGAAATGTGCATGTATTTCGAGTTGTCGAGCAAAATTTGATTTTGGCCAGGTTTCATGGGGTTGGGTCATCTGATCACCGGTTAATCTTGACCGTATCTAGTCTTGGCCGAGTCGAAAAATCCCAGACGCTATAATTCTCTATAACTCGCCAAAATGAAGTCGGTTTGGCACGAATTGGACAAGGATAAAGGACCTTACAATAATAAAACCCGGTGACCGGGCCGTAATTCACCAACAACGGTGACGCAACCTCCGATAAAAACACATAACAACCTAAGCCGATGACTTGCGCTTACTAGGGCCACCAATTATACTTTGTTTTCTCATAAGACGTCAAAAATGTCCAAAGAGCAACATATACTCATTTAATATGGGCATGCATCGTGTATAGTGACTTCGACGGTGTTTGGTTGTATTCGAACCCCAATGCATGGGTGCTTTTCTAAGGAGTTCATTTTGTTGCATTTTCTTATGCTTGTTTCGGTTTCGTAAATGAAAGAATTTCTCCGTACAAGATACAAACTGCACTATTGGATCTGTAATTTACAACTACTATCGACATACCCTCAAATGCATCAATAATAAGGGATTTAGAATGCACCTTAGCCAACTAACATATAGATCGGGGTCGTTAATGGGTCATGGCGTTCTTCGTTTGATCCTTTGGCTTGCATGTATCGTTTTGTAGGATGAGGTCTTGCTTCCTCGGCCCTTTATCAAGGCAACGTGGCTCGTTTTAAGCTCATCATTCAAGGAATCAATGCAACACGACCAGTTTTTCAGGTCGCCATTCGATAAACAAAGACAACGTTTTCAAAATATCAAAAGGCCACATGGCTTGCTTTTAGGTCCTCGTATGGCTTGCTTTCGGGTCGTCTTTCGAGAAAACGAGGCAACATGTTCTAGAAATCAAAGAATCGTTCGAGAAATAAAAAGGCTACGGGGGTAGTTTTCAGGTCGTAGTTTGATAATTCAAGGCAACATGTTCGAGTAATCAAGGCAACAAGGCTTGTTTTCAGGCCGTCGTTCAATAAAAAATCCAAGCGTTCAGGTCGTCGTTCGAGAAACACGGACAACATGTTGTAGAAATCAAAGGCGTTCCATAAATCAAGGCAACGGTGCTGGTTTTCAGTTAGTCGGTCGAAAAACCAAGGAAACATGTTTGAGGTTTCAAGGCAACAAGGCTAGTTTTCTTGTCTTCGTTCCGTAAATCAAGGAATCGGGGATAGTTTTAAGGTTGTTGTTTAAGAAAATCAAGACAACATGTTTTAAAAGTCATGGCAACGAGGGAAGATTTTAGGACACCGTTCGTCAGATCAAGGCAACACGCCAGCTTTCAGCCGTCGTCCGAAAAAGGCCGCCAACATTTTACTTAAACCGAAGCATCGTTCGTGAAATCAAGGCAACGGGGAAAATTTTAAGTCCTTCATTCGAAAAACCAAGCCATCGGGTTCGAGATATCAAGGCAACATGGCTTGCTTTTCAGGTCTTCGTTCGAAAAATCAAGGCAACGGGCATTGCTCTCCGCTCGTCATTCGAGATACCAAGACATCATGTTCTAGAAACCAAGGCCACAAGGCTAGTTTTCAGGTCATCATTCTAAAAATCAAGGCAACAACAATAAAGGCAACAGGCCTAGTTTCAAGGTCATCGTTTCAAGGTCATCGTTCAATATATCTAAGCAACAAGTTCGAATAATCAAGGAAACAAGGCTAGTTTTCACGTCGTCGTTCGAGCAAACAAGGCAACATGTTGGGGTGGGCTTCGTTCACGGTTCATTGGGCTTGCCTTGTCGGTGCTCGATGGTGGCTTCGTCGCCATGGTCCCCCTATATATACATCAAGGCAATGGGGATAGCAATCAGGCTTCCGTTTGAGATATCAAGACAACATGTCCTAGAATTCAAGGCCGCAAGGCTAGTTTTCAGGTCATCGTTCTAAAAATCAAGCCAACATGTTCAAGAAATCAAGGCAACAGACACTGGTTTCCCCGAGGATGCATATTTTTTAGTATGCGCACGACGTCGGGGGAAATCAAGGCACCGTGGCTAGTTTTCCGGTCATCGTTCAAGAAATCAAGGCAGCGAGGCTAGTTTTGAGGTCATCATGGCATGTTTTCAAGGCAACGTGTTCGAGTATTCAGGGCAACGATGCAAGTTTCCAGGTCGTCGTTAGAGATAACAAGGCAACGTGTTCCAGCAATCAAGGTAACGAGGCTAGTTTCCAGGTCGTCGTTCAAGAAATAAAGGGAACGGGGCTAGTTTTCAGGACATCGTTCGACATATCAAGGCAACGTGTTGGACAAATCAAGGCAACATGGAACTAGTTAACAAGGCAACGTGTTGGGGGAGGCATCTTTCAAGGCCATCGTTCGACAAATCTAGGCAGCAGGGCTTGTCACCAGGTCATCGTTCGAAAAATTAATGCAACAAGTTCGAGTAATCAATATATACCTCAAGGCAATGTGGATAGCTCCCCAGTTCTCCAAGAGGCTAGTCTTCAGGTCATCGTTTAAAAAATCAAGGCAACAAGCTCAAGGCAATATGGCTAGTTTCAAGGTCGTCGTTCAAAAAATCTAGGGAACAATGCTAGTCATCAGGTCATCGTTCGACAAAATTAAGGCACACGAATAATGTATGTTTCAATAAAAAAAATTTGCTTTTGGTCCGTAATTACCCGGGGACCGCAGCTTCGACACTTGTACACACACACTACCGAACTTTAACTTTCGAATTGGCAAAAACCCATTCAATGAAAGTTGCTCGAAATCGTCGATTTACCTGGTAAATTTTCTTTCGTGATCGAGAAAATGTGCACGGATTTCGAGGTACCGATCAAGATGTGATTTTGGCTAACTTTCATCGGGTTGGGTCGTCATTGGTCACCGGGTGGTCTTGTACTTCCGAATTAGCAAAAACCCATTGAATGAAAGCTGCTCGGAAACCTTGATTTACACGGCAAAATTTCTTTCATGATCGAGAAAATGTGCACGGATTTCGAGTTACCGAGCAAAATGCGATTTTGGCTAACTTTCACCGCGTTGTGTCATCTTTGGTCACCGGGCGATCCTGTACTTCCGAATTACCGAAAACCCATTGAACGAAAGTTGCTTGAAATCATTGATTTACCTGGTAAGTTTTCCTTCGTGATCCATAAAATGTGCACGGATTTCGAGTTACCGAGCAAGATGTGATTTTGGCTAACTTTCATCGGGTTGGGTCATCTTTGGTCACCGGGTGGTCTTGTACTTCCGATTTAGCAAAAACCCATTGAATGAAAGTTGTTCGAAATCATTGATTTGCCTAGAAAAATTTCTTTTCGTGGTCGAGGAAATGTGCATGGATTTCGAGTTGTCGAGCAAAATTTGATTTTGGCCAGGTTTCATGGGGTTGGGTCATCTGATCACCGGTTAATCTTGACCGTATCTAGTCTTGGCCGAGTCGAAAAATCCCAGACGCTATAATTCTCTATAACTCGCCAAAATGAAGTCGGTTTGGCACGAATTGGACAAGGATAAAGGACCTTACAATAATAAAACCCGGTGACCGGGCCGTAATTCACCAACAACGGTGACGCAACCTCCGATAAAAACACATAACAACCTAAGCCGATGACTTGCGCTTACTAGGGCCACCAATTATACTTTGTTTTCTCATAAGACGTCAAAAATGTCCAAAGAGCAACATATACTCATTTAATATGGGCATGCATCGTGTATAGTGACTTCGACGGTGTTTGGTTGTATTCGAACCCCAATGCATGGGTGCTTTTCTAAGGAGTTCATTTTGTTGCATTTTCTTATGCTTGTTTCGGTTTCGTAAATGAAAGAATTTCTCCGTACAAGATACAAACTGCACTATTGGATCTGTAATTTACAACTACTATCGACATACCCTCAAATGCATCAATAATAAGGGATTTAGAATGCACCTTAGCCAACTAACATATAGATCGGGGTCGTTAATGGGTCATGGCGTTCTTCGTTTGATCCTTTGGCTTGCATGTATCGTTTTGTAGGATGAGGTCTTGCTTCCTCGGCCCTTTATCAAGGCAACGTGGCTCGTTTTAAGCTCATCGTTCAAGGAATCAATGCAACACGACCAGTTTTTCAGGTCGCCATTCGATAAACAAAGACAACGTTTTCAAAATATCAAAAGGCCACATGGCTTGCTTTTAGGTCCTCGTATGGCTTGCTTTCGGGTCGTCTTTCGAGAAAACGAGGCAACATGTTCTAGAAATCAAAGAATCGTTCGAGAAATAAAAAGGCTACGGGGGTAGTTTTCAGGTCGTAGTTTGATAATTCAAGGCAACATGTTCGAGTAATCAAGGCAACAAGGTTTATTTTCAGGCCGTCGTTCAATAAAAAATCCAAGCGTTCAGGTCGTCGTTCGAGAAACACGGACAACATGTTGTAGCAATCAAAGGCGTTCCATAAATCAAGGCAACGGTGCTGGTTTTCAGTTAGTCGGTCGAAAAACCAAGGAAACATGTTTGAGGTTTCAAGGCAACAAGGCTAGTTTTCTTGTCTTCGTTCCGTAAATCAAGGAATCGGGGATAGTTTTAAGGTTGTTGTTTAAGAAAATCAAGACAACATGTTTTAAAAGTCATGGCAACGAGGGAAGATTTTAGGACACCGTTCGTCAGATCAAGGCAACACGCCAGCTTTCAGCCGTCGTCCGAAAAAGGCCGCCAACATTTTACTTAAACCGAAGCATCGTTCGTGAAATCAAGGCAACGGGGAAAATTTTAAGTCCTTCATTCGAAAAACCAAGCCATCGGGTTCGAGATATCAAGGCAACATGGCTTGCTTTTCAGGTCTTCGTTCGAAAAATCAAGGCAACGGGCATTGCTCTCCGCTCGTCATTCGAGATACCAAGACATCATGTTCTAGAAACCAAGGCCACAAGGCTAGTTTTCAGGTCATCATTCTAAAAATCAAGGCAACAACAATAAAGGCAACAGGCCTAGTTTCAAGGTCATCGTTTCAAGGTCATCGTTCAATATATCTAAGCAACAAGTTCGAATAATCAAGGCAACAAGGCTAGTTTTCACGTCGTCGTTCGAGCAAACAAGGCAACATGTTGGGGTGGGCTTCGTTCACGGTTCATTGGGCTTGCCTTGTCGGTGCTCGATGGTGGCTTCGTCGCCATGGTCCCCCTATATATACATCAAGGCAATGGGGATAGCAATCAGGCTTCCGTTTGAGATATCAAGACAACATGTCCTAGAATTCAAGGCCGCAAGGCTAGTTTTCAGGTCATCGTTCTAAAAATCAAGCCAACATGTTCAAGAAATCAAGGCAACAGACACTGGTTTCCCCGAGGATGCATATTTTTTAGTATGCGCACGACGTCGGGGGAAATCAAGGCACCGTGGCTAGTTTTCCGGTCATCGTTCAAGAAATCAAGGCAGCGAGGCTAGTTTTGAGGTCATCATGGCATGTTTTCAAGGCAACGTGTTCGAGTATTCAGGGCAACGATGCAAGTTTCCAGGTCGTCGTTAGAGATAACAAGGCAACGTGTTCCAGCAATCAAGGTAACGAGGCTAGTTTCCAGGTCGTCGTTCAAGAAATAAAGGGAACGGGGATAGTTTTCAGGACATCGTTCGACATATCAAGGCAACGTGTTGGACAAATCAAGGCAACATGGAACTAGTTAACAAGGCAACGTGTTGGGGGAGGCATCTTTCAAGGCCATCGTTCGACAAATCTAGGCAGCAGGGCTTGTCACCAGGTCATCGTTCGAAAAATTAATGCAACAAGTTCGAGTAATCAATATATACCTCAAGGCAATGTGGATAGCTCCCCAGTTCTCCAAGAGGCTAGTCTTCAGGTCATCGTTTAAAAAATCAAGGCAACAAGCTCAAGGCAATAGGGCTAGTTTCAAGGTCGTCGTTCAAAAAATCTAGGGAACAATGCTAGTCATCAGGTCATCGTTCGACAAAATTAAGGCACACGAATAATGTATGTTTCAATAAAAAAAATTTGCTTTTGGTCCGTAATTACCCGGGGACCGCAGCTTCGACACTTGTACACACACACTACCGAACTTTAACTTTCGAATTGGCAAAAACCCATTCAATGAAAGTTGCTTGAAATCATCGATTTACCTGGTAAATTTTCTTTCGTGATCGAGAAAATGTGCACGGATTTCGAGGTACCGATCAAGATGTGATTTTGGGTAACTTTCATCGGGTTGGGTCGTCATTGGTCACCGGGTGGTCTTGTACTTCCGAATTAGCAAAAACCCATTGAATGAAAGCTGCTCGGAAACCTTGATTTACACGGCAAAATTTCTTTCATGATCGAGAAAATGTGCACGGATTTCGAGTTACCGAGCAAAATGCGATTTTGGCTAACTTTCACCGCGTTGTGTCATCTTTGGTCACCGGGCGATCCTGTACTTCCGAATTACCGAAAACCCATTGAACGAAAGTTGCTTGAAATCATTGATTTACCTGGTAAGTTTTCCTTCGTGATCCATAAAATGTGCACGGATTTCGAGTTACCGAGCAAGATGTGATTTTGGCTAACTTTCATCGGGTTGGGTCATCTTTGGTCACCGGGTGGTCTTGTACTTCCGATTTAGCAAAAACCCATTGAATGAAAGTTGTTCGAAATCATTGATTTGCCTAGAAAAATTTCTTTTCGTGGTCGAGGAAATGTGCATGGATTTCGAGTTGTCGAGCAAAATTTGATTTTGGCCAGGTTTCATGGGGTTGGGTCATCTGATCACCGGTTAATCTTGACCGTATCTAGTCTTGGCCGAGTCGAAAAATCCCAGACGCTATAATTCTCTATAACTCGCCAAAATGAAGTCGGTTTGGCACGAATTGGACAAGGATAAAGGACCTTACAATAATAAAACCCGGTGACCGGGCCGTAATTCACCAACAACGGTGACGCAACCTCCGATAAAAACACATAACAACCTAAGCCGATGACTTGCGCTTACTAGGGCCACCAATTATACTTTGTTTTCTCATAAGACGTCAAAAATGTCCAAAGAGCAACATATACTCATTTAATATGGGCATGCATCGTGTATAGTGACTTCGACGGTGTTTGGTTGTATTCGAACCCCAATGCATGGGTGCTTTTCTAAGGAGTTCATTTTGTTGCATTTTCTTATGCTTGTTTCGGTTTCGTAAATGAAAGAATTTCTCCGTACAAGATACAAACTGCACTATTGGATCTGTAATTTACAACTACTATCGACATACCCTCAAATGCATCAATAATAAGGGATTTAGAATGCACCTTAGCCAACTAACATATAGATCGGGGTCGTTAATGGGTCATGGCGTTCTTCGTTTGATCCTTTGGCTTGCATGTATCGTTTTGTAGGATGAGGTCTTGCTTCCTCGGCCCTTTATCAAGGCAACGTGGCTCGTTTTAAGCTCATCGTTCAAGGAATCAATGCAACACAGACAGTTTTTCAGGTCGCCATTCGATAAACAAAGACAACGTTTTCAAAATATCAAAAGGCCACATGGCTTGCTTTTAGGTCCTCGTATGGCTTGCTTTCGGGTCGTCTTTCGAGAAAATGAGGCAACATGTTCTAGAAATCAAAGAATCATTCGAGAAATAAAAAGGCTACGGGGGTAGTTTTCAGGTCGTAGTTTGATAATTCAAGGCAACATGTTCGAGTAATCAAGGCAACAAGGCTTGTTTTCAGGCCGTCGTTCAATAAAAAATCCAAGCGTTCAGGTCGTCGTTCGAGAAACACGGACAACATGTTGTAGAAATCAAAGGCGTTCCATAAATCAAGGCAACGGTGCTGGTTTTCAGTTAGTCGGTCGAAAAACCAAGGAACATGTTTGAGGTTTCAAGGCAACAAGGCTAGTTTTCTTGTCTTCGTTCCGTAAATCAAGGAATCGGGGATAGTTTTAAGGTTGTTGTTTAAGAAAATCAAGACAACATGTTTTAAAAGTCATGGCAACGAGGGAAGATTTTAGGACACCGTTCGTCAGATCAAGGCAACACGCCAGCTTTCAGCCGTCGTCCGAAAAAGGCCGCCAACATTTTACTTAAACCGAAGCATCGTTCGTGAAATCAAGGCAACGGGGAAAATTTTAAGTCCTTCATTCGAAAAACCAAGCCATCGGGTTCGAGATATCAAGGCAACATGGCTTGCTTTTCAGGTCTTCGTTCGAAAAATCAAGGCAACGGGCATTGCTCTCCGCTCGTCATTCGAGATACCAAGACATCATGTTCTAGAAACCAAGGCCACAAGGCTAGTTTTCAGGTCATCATTCTAAAAATCAAGGCAACAACAATAAAGGCAACAGGCCTAGTTTCAAGGTCATCGTTCAATATATCTAAGCAACAAGTTCGAATAATCAAGGCAACAAGGCTAGTTTTCACGTCGTCGTTCGAGCAAACAAGGCAACATGTTGGGGTGGGCTTCGTTCACGGTTCATTGGGCTTGCCTTGTCGGTGCTCGATGGTGGCTTCGTCGCCATGGTCCCCCTATATATACATCAAGGCAATGGGGATAGCAATCAGGCTTCCGTTTGAGATATCAAGACAACATGTCCTAGAATTCAAGGCCGCAAGGCTAGTTTTCAGGTCATCGTTCTAAAAATCAAGCCAACATGTTCAAGAAATCAAGGCAACAGACACTGGTTTCCCCGAGGATGCATATTTTTTAGTATGCGCACGACGTCGGGGGAAATCAAGGCACCGTGGCTAGTTTTCCGGTCATCGTTCAAGAAATCAAGGCAGCGAGGCTAGTTTTGAGGTCATCATGGCATGTTTTCAAGGCAACGTGTTCGAGTATTCAGGGCAACGATGCAAGTTTCCAGGTCGTCGTTAGAGATAACAAGGCAACGTGTTCCAGCAATCAAGGTAACGAGGCTAGTTTCCAGGTCGTCGTTCAAGAAATAAAGGGAACGGGGCTAGTTTTCAGGACATCGTTCGACATATCAAGGCAACGTGTTGGACAAATCAAGGCAACATGGAACTAGTTAACAAGGCAACGTGTTGGGGGAGGCATCTTTCAAGGCCATCGTTCGACAAATCTAGGCAGCAGGGCTTGTCACCAGGTCATCGTTCGAAAAATTAATGCAACAAGTTCGAGTAATCAATATATACCTCAAGGCAATGTGGATAGCTCCCCAGTTCTCCAAGAGACTAGTCTTCAGGTCATCGTTTAAAAAATCAAGGCAACAAGCTCAAGGCAATAGGGCTAGTTTCAAGGTCGTCGTTCAAAAAATCTAGGGAACAATGCTAGTCATCAGGTCATCGTTCGACAAAATTAAGGCACACGAATAATGTATGTTTCAATAAAAAAAATTTGCTTTTGGTCCGTAATTACCCGGGGACCGCAGCTTCGACACTTGTACACACACACTACCGAACTTTAACTTTCGAATTGGCAAAAACCCATTCAATGAAAGTTGCTCGAAATCATCGATTTACCTGGTAAATTTTCTTTCGTGATCGAGAAAATGTGCACGGATTTCGAGGTACCGATCAAGATGTGATTTTGGCTAACTTTCATCGGGTTGGGTCGTCATTGGTCACCGGGTGGTCTTGTACTTCCGAATTAGCAAAAACCCATTGAATGAAAGCTGCTCGGAAACCTTGATTTACACGGCAAAATTTCTTTCATGATCGAGAAAATGTGCACGGATTTCGAGTTACCGAGCAAAATGCGATTTTGGCTAACTTTCACCGCGTTGTGTCATCTTTGGTCACCGGGCGATCCTGTACTTCCGAATTACCGAAAACCCATTGAACGAAAGTTGCTTGAAATCATTGATTTACCTGTAAGTTTTCCTTCGTGATCCATAAAATGTGCACGGATTTCGAGTTACCGAGCAAGATGTGATTTTGGCTAACTTTCATCGGGTTGGGTCATCTTTGGTCACCGGGTGGTCTTGTACTTCCGATTTAGCAAAAACCCATTGAATGAAAGTTGTTCGAAATCATTGATTTGCCTAGAAAAATTTCTTTTCGTGGTCGAGGAAATGTGCATGGATTTCGAGTTGTCGAGCAAAATTTGATTTTGGCCAGGTTTCATGGGGTTGGGTCATCTGATCACCGGTTAATCTTGACCGTATCTAGTCTTGGCCGAGTCGAAAAATCCCAGACGCTATAATTCTCTATAACTCGCCAAAATGAAGTCGGTTTGGCACGAATTGGACAAGGATAAAGGACCTTACAATAATAAAACCCGGTGACCGGGCCGTAATTCACCAACAACGGTGACGCAACCTCCGATAAAAACACATAACAACCTAAGCCGATGACTTGCGCTTACTAGGGCCACCAATTATACTTTGTTTTCTCATAAGACGTCAAAAATGTCCAAAGAGCAACATATACTCATTTAATATGGGCATGCATCGTGTATAGTGACTTCGACGGTGTTTGGTTGTATTCGAACCCCAATGCATGGGTGCTTTTCTAAGGAGTTCATTTTGTTGCATTTTCTTATGCTTGTTTCGGTTTCGTAAATGAAAGAATTTCTCCGTACAAGATACAAACTGCACTATTGGATCTGTAATTTACAACTACTATCGACATACCCTCAAATGCATCAATAATAAGGGATTTAGAATGCACCTTAGCCAACTAACATATAGATCGGGGTCGTTAATGGGTCATGACGTTCTTCGTTTGATCCTTTGGCTTGCATGTATCGTTTTGTAGGATGAGGTCTTGCTTCCTCGGCCCTTTATCAAGGCAACGTGGCTCGTTTTAAGCTCATCGTTCAAGGAATCAATGCAACACGGACAGTTTTTCAGGTCGCCATTCGATAAACAAAGACAACGTTTTCAAAATATCAAAAGGCCACATGGCTTGCTTTTAGGTCCTCGTATGGCTTGCTTTCGGGTCGTCTTTCGAGAAAACGAGGCAACATGTTCTAGAAATCAAAGAATCATTCGAGAAATAAAAAGGCTACGGGGGTAGTTTTCAGGTCGTAGTTTGATAATTCAAGGCAACATGTTCGAGTAATCAAGGCAACAAGGCTTGTTTTCAGGCCGTCGTTCAATAAAAAATCCAAGCGTTCAGGTCGTCGTTCGAGAAACACGGACAACATGTTGTAGAAATCAAAGGCGTTCCATAAATCAAGGCAACGGTGCTGGTTTTCAGTTAGTCGGTCGAAAAACCAAGGAAACATGTTTGAGGTTTCAAGGCAACAAGGCTAGTTTTCTTGTCTTCGTTCCGTAAATCAAGGAATCGGGGATAGTTTTAAGGTTGTTGTTTAAGAAAATCAAGACAACATGTTTTAAAAGTCATGGCAACGAGGGAAGATTTTAGGACACCGTTCGTCAGATCAAGGCAACACGCCAGCTTTCAGCCGTCGTCCGAAAAAGGCCGCCAACATTTTACTTAAACCGAAGCATCGTTCGTGAAATCAAGGCAACGGGGAAAATTTTAAGTCCTTCATTCGAAAAACCAAGCCATCGGGTTCGAGATATCAAGGCAACATGGCTTGCTTTTCAGGTCTTCGTTCGAAAAATCAAGGCAATGGGCATTGCTCTCCGCTCGTCATTCGAGATACCAAGACATCATGTTCTAGAAACCAAGGCCACAAGGCTAGTTTTCAGGTCATCATTCTAAAAATCAAGGCAACAACAATAAAGGCAACAGGCCTAGTTTCAAGGTCATCGTTCAATATATCTAAGCAACAAGTTCGAATAATCAAGGCAACAAGGCTAGTTTTCACGTCGTCGTTCGAGCAAACAAGGCAACATGTTGGGGTGGGCTTCGTTCAAGGTTCATTGGGCTTGCCTTGTCGGTGCTCGATGGTGGCTACGTCGCCATGGTCCCCCTATATATACATCAAGGCAATGGGGATAGCAATCAGGCTTCCGTTTGAGATATCAAGACAACATGTCCTAGAATTCAAGGCCGCAAGGCTAGTTTTCAGGTCATCGTTCTAAAAATCAAGCCAACATGTTCAAGAAATCAAGGCAACAGACACTGGTTTCCCCGAGGATGCATATTTTTTAGTATGCGCACGACGTCGGGGGAAATCAAGGCACCGTGGCTAGTTTTCCGGTCATCGTTCAAGAAATCAAGGCAGCGAGGCTAGTTTTGAGGTCATCATGGCATGTTTTCAAGGCAACGTGTTCGAGTATTCAGGGCAACGATGCAAGTTTCCAGGTCGTCGTTAGAGATAACAAGGCAACGTGTTCCAGCAATCAAGGTAACGAGGCTAGTTTCCAGGTCGTCGTTCAAGAAATAAAGGGAACGGGGATAGTTTTCAGGACATCGTTCGACATATCAAGGCAACGTGTTGGACAAATCAAGGCAACATGGAACTAGTTAACAAGGCAACGTGTTGGGGGAGGCATCTTTCAAGGCCATCGTTCGACAAATCTAGGCAGCAGGGCTTGTCACCAGGTCATCGTTCGAAAAATTAATGCAACAAGTTCGAGTAATCAATATATACCTCAAGGCAATGTGGATAGCTCCCCAGTTCTCCAAGAGACTAGTCTTCAGGTCATCGTTTAAAAAATCAAGGCAACAAGCTCAAGGCAATAGGGCTAGTTTCAAGGTCGTCGTTCAAAAAATCTAGGGAACAATGCTAGTCATCAGGTCATCGTTCGACAAAATTAAGGCACACGAATAATGTATGTTTCAATAAAAAAAATTTGCTTTTGGTCCGTAATTACCCGGGGACCGCAGCTTCGACACTTGTACACACACACTACCGAACTTTAACTTTCGAATTGGCAAAAACCCATTCAATGAAAGTTGCTCGAAATCATCGATTTACCTGGTAAATTTTCTTTCGTGATCGAGAAAATGTGCACGGATTTCGAGGTACCGATCAAGATGTGATTTTGGCTAACTTTCATCGGGTTGGGTCGTCATTGGTCACCGGGTGGTCTTGTACTTCCGAATTAGCAAAAACCCATTGAATGAAAGCTGCTCGGAAACCTTGATTTACACGGCAAAATTTCTTTCATGATCGAGAAAATGTGCACGGATTTCGAGTTACCGAGCAAAATGCGATTTTGGCTAACTTTCACCGCGTTGTGTCATCTTTGGTCACCGGGCGATCCTGTACTTCCGAATTACCGAAAACCCATTGAACGAAAGTTGCTTGAAATCATTGATTTACCTGTAAGTTTTCCTTCGTGATCCATAAAATGTGCACGGATTTCGAGTTACCGAGCAAGATGTGATTTTGGCTAACTTTCATCGGGTTGGGTCATCTTTGGTCACCGGGTGGTCTTGTACTTCCGATTTAGCAAAAACCCATTGAATGAAAGTTGTTCGAAATCATTGATTTGCCTAGAAAAATTTCTTTTCGTGGTCGAGGAAATGTGCATGGATTTCGAGTTGTCGAGCAAAATTTGATTTTGGCCAGGTTTCATGGGGTTGGGTCATCTGATCACCGGTTAATCTTGACCGTATCTAGTCTTGGCCGAGTCGAAAAATCCCAGACGCTATAATTCTCTATAACTCGCCAAAATGAAGTCGGTTTGGCACGAATTGGACAAGGATAAAGGACCTTACAATAATAAAACCCGGTGACCGGGCCGTAATTCACCAACAACGGTGACGCAACCTCCGATAAAAACACATAACAACCTAAGCCGATGACTTGCGCTTACTAGGGCCACCAATTATACTTTGTTTTCTCATAAGACGTCAAAAATGTCCAAAGAGCAACATATACTCATTTAATATGGGCATGCATCGTGTATAGTGACTTCGACGGTGTTTGGTTGTATTCGAACCCCAATGCATGGGTGCTTTTCTAAGGAGTTCATTTTGTTGCATTTTCTTATGCTTGTTTCGGTTTCGTAAATGAAAGAATTTCTCCGTACAAGATACAAACTGCACTATTGGATCTGTAATTTACAACTACTATCGACATACCCTCAAATGCATCAATAATAAGGGATTTAGAATGCACCTTAGCCAACTAACATATAGATCGGGGTCGTTAATGGGTCATGACGTTCTTCGTTTGATCCTTTGGCTTGCATGTATCGTTTTGTAGGATGAGGTCTTGCTTCCTCGGCCCTTTATCAAGGCAACGTGGCTCGTTTTAAGCTCATCGTTCAAGGAATCAATGCAACACGGCCAGTTTTTCAGGTCGCCATTCGATAAACAAAGACAACGTTTTCAAAATATCAAAAGGCCACATGGCTTGCTTTTAGGTCCTCGTATGGCTTGCTTTCGGGTCGTCTTTCGAGAAAACGAGGCAACATGTTCTAGAAATCAAAGAATCGTTCGAGAAATAAAAAGGCTACGGGGGTAGTTTTCAGGTCGTAGTTTGATAATTCAAGGCAACATGTTCGAGTAATCAAGGCAACAAGGCTTGTTTTCAGGCCGTCGTTCAATAAAAAATCCAAGCGTTCAGGTCGTCGTTCGAGAAACACGGACAACATGTTGTAGAAATCAAAGGCGTTCCATAAATCAAGGCAACGGTGCTGGTTTTCAGTTAGTCGGTCGAAAAACCAAGGAAACATGTTTGAGGTTTCAAGGCAACAAGGCTAGTTTTCTTGTCTTCGTTCCGTAAATCAAGGAATCGGGGATAGCTTTAAGGTTGTTGTTTAAGAAAATCAAGACAACATGTTTTAAAAGTCATGGCAACGAGGGAAGATTTTAGGACACCGTTCGTCAGATCAAGGCAACACGCCAGCTTTCAGCCGTCGTCCGAAAAAGGCCGCCAACATTTTACTTAAACCGAAGCATCGTTCGTGAAATCAAGGCAACGGGGCAAATTTTAAGTCCTTCATTCGAAAAACCAAGCCATCGGGTTCGAGATATCAAGGCAACATGGCTTGCTTTTCAGGTCTTCGTTCGAAAAATCAAGGCAATGGGCATTGCTCTCCGCTCGTCATTCGAGATACCAAGACATCATGTTCTAGAAACCAAGGCCACAAGGCTAGTTTTCAGGTCATCATTCTAAAAATCAAGGCAACAACAATAAAGGCAACAGGCCTAGTTTCAAGGTCATCGTTCAATATATCTAAGCAACAAGTTCGAATAATCAAGGCAACAAGGCTAGTTTTCACGTCGTCGTTCGAGCAAACAAGGCAACATGTTGGGGTGGGCTTCGTTCACGGTTCATTGGGCTTGCCTTGTCGGTGCTCGATGGTGGCTTCGTCGCCATGGTCCCCCTATATATACATCAAGGCAATGGGGATAGCAATCAGGCTTCCGTTTGAGATATCAAGACAACATGTCCTAGAATTCAAGGCCGCAAGGCTAGTTTTCAGGTCATCGTTCTAAAAATCAAGCCAACATGTTCAAGAAATCAAGGCAACAGACACTGGTTTCCCCGAGGATGCATATTTTTTAGTATGCGCACGACGTCGGGGGAAATCAAGGCACCGTGGCTAGTTTTCCGGTCATCGTTCAAGAAATCAAGGCAGCGAGGCTAGTTTTGAGGTCATCATGGCATGTTTTCAAGGCAACGTGTTCGAGTATTCAGGGCAACGATGCAAGTTTCCAGGTCGTCGTTAGAGATAACAAGGCAACGTGTTCCAGCAATCAAGGTAACGAGGCTAGTTTCCAGGTCGTCGTTCAAGAAATAAAGGGAACGGGGATAGTTTTCAGGACATCGTTCGACATATCAAGGCAACGTGTTGGACAAATCAAGGCAACATGGAACTAGTTAACAAGGCAACGTGTTGGGGGAGGCATCTTTCAAGGCCATCGTTCGACAAATCTAGGCAGCAGGGCTTGTCACCAGGTCATCGTTCGAAAAATTAATGCAACAAGTTCGAGTAATCAATATATACCTCAAGGCAATGTGGATAGCTCCCCAGTTCTCCAAGAGGCTAGTCTTCAGGTCATCGTTCAAAAAATCAAGGCAACAAGCTCAAGGCAATAGGGCTAGTTTCAAGGTCGTCGTTCAAAAAATCTAGGGAACAATGCTAGTCATCAGGTCATCGTTCGACAAAATTAAGGCACACGAATAATGTATGTTTCAATAAAAAAAATTTGTTTTTGGTCCGTAATTACCCGGGGACCGCAGCTTCGACACTTGTACACACACACTACCGAACTTTAACTTTCGAATTGGCAAAAACCCATTCAATGAAAGTTGCTCGAAATCATCGATTTACCTGGTAAATTTTCTTTCGTGATCGAGAAAATGTGCACGGATTTCGAGGTACCGATCAAGATGTGATTTTGGGTAACTTTCATCGGGTTGGGTCGTCATTGGTCACCGGGTGGTCTTGTACTTCCGAATTAGCAAAAACCCATTGAATGAAAGCTGCTCGGAAACCTTGATTTACACGGCACAATTTCTTTCATGATCGAGAAAATGTGCACGGATTTCGAGTTACCGAGCAAAATGCGATTTTGGCTAACTTTCACCGCGTTGTGTCATCTTTGGTCACTGGGCGATCCTGTACTTCCGAATTACCGAAAACCCATTGAACGAAAGTTGCTTGAAATCATTGATTTACCTGGTAAGTTTTCCTTCGTGATCCATAAAATGTGCACGGATTTCGAGTTACCGAGCAAGATGTGATTTTGGCTAACTTTCATCGGGTTGGGTCATCTTTGGTCACCGGGTGGTCTTGTACTTCCGATTTAGCAAAAACCCATTGAATGAAAGTTGTTCGAAATCATTGATTTGCCTAGAAAAATTTCTTTTCGTGGTCGGGGAAATGTGCATGGATTTCGAGTTGTCGAGCAAAATTTGATTTTGGCCAGGTTTCATGGGGTTGGGTCATCTGATCACCGGTTAATCTTGACCGTATCTAGTCTTGGCCGAGTCGAAAAATCCCAGACGCTATAATTCTCTATAACTCGCCAAAATGAAGTCGGTTTGGCACGAATTGGACAAGGATAAAGGACCTTACAATAATAAAACCCGGTGACCGGGCCGTAATTCACCAACAACGGTGACGCAACCTCCGATAAAAACACATAACAACCTAAGCTGATGACTTGCGCTTACTAGGGCCACCAATTATATTTTGTTTTCTCATAAGACGTCAAAAATGTACAAAGAGCAACATATACTCATTTAATATGGGCATGCATCGTGTATAGTGACTTCGACGGTGTTTGGTTGTATTCGAACCCCAATGCATGGGTGCTTTTCTAAGGAGTTCATTTTGTTGCATTTTCTTATGCTTGTTTCGGTTTCGTAAATGAAAGAATTTCTCCGTACAAGATACAAACTGCACTATTGGATCTGTAATTTACAACTACTATCGACATACCCTCAAATGCATCAATAATAAGGGATTTAGAATGCACCTTAGCCAACTAACATATAGATCGGGGTCGTTAATGGGTCATGACGTTCTTCGTTTGATCCTTTGGCTTGCATGTATCGTTTTGTAGGATGAGGTCTTGCTTCCTCGGCCCTTTATCAAGGCAACGTGGCTCGTTTTAAGCTCATCGTTCAAGGAATCAATGCAACACGGCCAGTTTTTCAGGTCGCCATTCGATAAACAAAGACAACGTTTTCAAAATATCAAAAGGCCACATGGCTTGCTTTTAGGTCCTCGTATGGCTTGCTTTCGGGTCGTCTTTCGAGAAAACGAGGCAACATGTTCTAGAAATCAAAGAATCGTTCGAGAAATAAAAAGGCTACGGGGGTAGTTTTCAGGTCGTAGTTTGATAATTCAAGGCAACATGTTCGAGTAATCAAGGCAACAAGGCTTGTTTTCAGGCCGTCGTTCAATAAAAAATCCAAGCGTTCAGGTCGTCGTTCGAGAAACACGGACAACATGTTGTAGAAATCAAAGGCGTTCCATAAATCAAGGCAACGGTGCTGGTTTTCAGTTAGTCGGTCGAAAAACCAAGGAAACATGTTTGAGGTTTCAAGGCAACAAGGCTAGTTTTCTTGTCTTCGTTCCGTAAATCAAGGAATCGGGGATAGCTTTAAGGTTGTTGTTTAAGAAAATCAAGACAACATGTTTTAAAAGTCATGGCAACGAGGGAAGATTTTAGGACACCGTTCGTCAGATCAAGGCAACACGCCAGCTTTCAGCCGTCGTCCGAAAAAGGCCGCCAACATTTTACTTAAACCGAAGCATCGTTCGTGAAATCAAGGCAACGGGGCAAATTTTAAGTCCTTCATTCGAAAAACCAAGCCATCGGGTTCGAGATATCAAGGCAACATGGCTTGCTTTTCAGGTCTTCGTTCGAAAAATCAAGGCAATGGGCATTGCTCTCCGCTCGTCATTCGAGATACCAAGACATCATGTTCTAGAAACCAAGGCCACAAGGCTAGTTTTCAGGTCATCATTCTAAAAATCAAGGCAACAACAATAAAGGCAACAGGCCTAGTTTCAAGGTCATCGTTCAATATATCTAAGCAACAAGTTCGAATAATCAAGGCAACAAGGCTAGTTTTCACGTCGTCGTTCGAGCAAACAAGGCAACATGTTGGGGTGGGCTTCGTTCACGGTTCATTGGGCTTGCCTTGTCGGTGCTCGATGGTGGCTTCTTCGCCATGGTCCCCCTATATATACATCAAGGCAATGGGGATAGCAATCAGGCTTCCGTTTGAGATATCAAGACAACATGTCCTAGAATTCAAGGCCGCAAGGCTAGTTTTCAGGTCATCGTTCTAAAAATCAAGCCAACATGTTCAAGAAATCAAGGCAACAGACACTGGTTTCCCCGAGGATGCATATTTTTTAGTATGCGCACGACGTCGGGGGAAATCAAGGCACCGTGGCTAGTTTTCCGGTCATCGTTCAAGAAATCAAGGCAGCGAGGCTAGTTTTGAGGTCATCATGGCATGTTTTCAAGGCAACGTGTTCGAGTATTCAGGGCAACGATGCAAGTTTCCAGGTCGTCGTTAGAGATAACAAGGCAACGTGTTCCAGCAATCAAGGTAACGAGGCTAGTTTCCAGGTCGTCGTTCAAGAAATAAAGGGAACGGGGATAGTTTTCAGGACATCGTTCGACATATCAAGGCAACGTGTTGGACAAATCAAGGCAACATGGAACTAGTTAACAAGGCAACGTGTTGGGGGAGGCATCTTTCAAGGCCATCGTTCGACAAATCTAGGCAGCAGGGCTTGTCACCAGGTCATCGTTCGAAAAATTAATGCAACAAGTTCGAGTAATCAATATATACCTCAAGGCAATGTGAATAGCTCCCCAGTTCTCCAAGAGGCTAGTCTTCAGGTCATCGTTCAAAAAATCAAGGCAACAAGCTCAAGGCAATAGGGCTAGTTTCAAGGTCGTCGTTCAAAAAATCTAGGGAACAATGCTAGTCATCAGGTCATCGTTCGACAAAATTAAGGCACACGAATAATGTATGTTTCAATAAAAAAAATTTGTTTTTGGTCCGTAATTACCCGGGGACCGCAGCTTCGACACTTGTACACACACACTACCGAACTTTAACTTTCGAATTGGCAAAAACCCATTCAATGAAAGTTGCTCGAAATCATCGATTTACCTGGTAAATTTTCTTTCGTGATCGAGAAAATGTGCACGGATTTCGAGGTACCGATCAAGATGTGATTTTGGCTAACTTTCATCGGGTTGGGTCGTCATTGGTCACCGGGTGGTCTTGTACTTCCGAATTAGCAAAAACCCATTGAATGAAAGCTGCTCGGAAACCTTGATTTACACGGCACAATTTCTTTCATGATCGAGAAAATGTGCACGGATTTCGAGTTACCGAGCAAAATGCGATTTTGGCTAACTTTCACCGCGTTGTGTCACCTTTGGTCACCGGGCGATCTTGTACTTCCGAATTACCGAAAACCCATTGAACGAAAGTTGCTTGAAATCATTGATTTACCTGGTAAGTTTTCCTTCGTGATCCATAAAATGTGCACGGATTTCGAGTTACCGAGCAAGATGTGATTTTGGCTAACTTTCATCGGGTTGGGTCATCTTTGGTCACCGGGTGGTCTTGTACTTCCGATTTAGCAAAAACCCATTGAATGAAAGTTGTTCGAAATCATTGATTTGCCTAGAAAAATTTCTTTTCGTGGTCGGGGAAATGTGCATGGATTTCGAGTTGTCGAGCAAAATTTGATTTTGGCCAGGTTTCATGGGGTTGGGTCATCTGATCACCGGTTAATCTTGACCGTATCTAGTCTTGGCCGAGTCGAAAAATCCCAGACGCTATAATTCTCTATAACTCGCCAAAATGAAGTCGGTTTGGCACGAATTGGACAAGGATAAAGGACCTTACAATAATAAAACCCGGTGACCGGGCCGTAATTCACCAACAACGGTGACGCAACCTCCGATAAAAACACATAACAACCTAAGCTGATGACTTGCGCTTACTAGGGCCACCAATTATATTTTGTTTTCTCATAAGACGTCAAAAATGTACAAAGAGCAACATATACTCATTTAATATGGGCATGCATCGTGTATAGTGACTTCGACGGTGTTTGGTTGTATTCGAACCCCAATGCATGGGTGCTTTTCTAAGGAGTTCATTTTGTTGCATTTTCTTATGCTTGTTTCGGTTTCGTAAATGAAAGAATTTCTCCGTACAAGATACAAACTGCACTATTGGATCTGTAATTTACAACTACTATCGACATACCCTCAAATGCATCAATAATAAGGGATTTAGAATGCACCTTAGCCAACTAACATATAGATCGGGGTCGTTAATGGGTCATGACGTTCTTCGTTTGATCCTTTGGCTTGCATGTATCGTTTTGTAGGATGAGGTCTTGCTTCCTCGGCCCTTTATCAAGGCAACGTGGCTCGTTTTAAGCTCATCGTTCAAGGAATCAATGCAACACGGCCAGTTTTTCAGGTCGCCATTCGATAAACAAAGACAACGTTTTCAAAATATCAAAAGGCCACATGGCTTGCTTTTAGGTCCTCGTATGGCTTGCTTTCGGGTCGTCTTTCGAGAAAACGAGGCAACATGTTCTAGAAATCAAAGAATCGTTCGAGAAATAAAAAGGCTACGGGGGTAGTTTTCAGGTCGTAGTTTGATAATTCAAGGCAACATGTTCGAGTAATCAAGGCAACAAGGCTTGTTTTCAGGCCGTCGTTCAATAAAAAATCCAAGCGTTCAGGTCGTCGTTCGAGAAACACGGACAACATGTTGTAGAAATCAAAGGCGTTCCATAAATCAAGGCAACGGTGCTGGTTTTCAGTTAGTCGGTCGAAAAACCAAGGAAACATGTTTGAGGTTTCAAGGCAACAAGGCTAGTTTTCTTGTCTTCGTTCCGTAAATCAAGGAATCGGGGATAGCTTTAAGGTTGTTGTTTAAGAAAATCAAGACAACATGTTTTAAAAGTCATGGCAACGAGGGAAGATTTTAGGACACCGTTCGTCAGATCAAGGCAACACGCCAGCTTTCAGCCGTCGTCCGAAAAAGGCCGCCAACATTTTACTTAAACCGAAGCATCGTTCGTGAAATCAAGGCAACGGGGAAAATTTTAAGTCCTTCATTCGAAAAACCAAGCCATCGGGTTCGAGATATCAAGGCAACATGGCTTGCTTTTCAGGTCTTCGTTCGAAAAATCAAGGCAATGGGCATTGCTCTCCGCTCGTCATTCGAGATACCAAGACATCATGTTCTAGAAACCAAGGCCACAAGGCTAGTTTTCAGGTCATCATTCTAAAAATCAAGGCAACAACAATAAAGGCAACAAGCCTAGTTTCAAGGTCATCGTTCAATATATCTAAGCAACAAGTTCGAATAATCAAGGCAACAAGGCTAGTTTTCACGTCGTCGTTCGAGCAAACAAGGCAACATGTTGGGGTGGGCTTCGTTCACGGTTCATTGGGCTTGCCTTGTCGGTGCTCGATGGTGGCTTCGTCGCCATGGTCCCCCTATATATACATCAAGGCAATGGGGATAGCAATCAGGCTTCCGTTTGAGATATCAAGACAACATGTCCTAGAATTCAAGGCCGCAAGGCTAGTTTTCAGGTCATCGTTCTAAAAATCAAGCCAACATGTTCAAGAAATCAAGGCAACAGACACTGGTTTCCCCGAGGATGCATATTTTTTAGTATGCGCACGACGTCGGGGGAAATCAAGGCACCGTGGCTAGTTTTCCGGTCATCGTTCAAGAAATCAAGGCAGCGAGGCTAGTTTTGAGGTCATCATGGCATGTTTTCAAGGCAACGTGTTCGAGTATTCAGGGCAACGATGCAAGTTTCCAGGTCGTCGTTAGAGATAACAAGGCAACGTGTTCCAGCAATCAAGGTAACGAGGCTAGTTTCCAGGTCGTCGTTCAAGAAATAAAGGGAACGGGGATAGTTTTCAGGACATCGTTCGACATATCAAGGCAACGTGTTGGACAAATCAAGGCAACATGGAACTAGTTAACAAGGCAACGTGTTGGGGGAGGCATCTTTCAAGGCCATCGTTCGACAAATCTAGGCAGCAGGGCTTGTCACCAGGTCATCGTTCGAAAAATTAATGCAACAAGTTCGAGTAATCAATATATACCTCAAGGCAATGTGGATAGCTCCCCAGTTCTCCAAGAGGCTAGTCTTCAGGTCATCGTTCAAAAAATCAAGGCAACAAGCTCAAGGCAATAGGGCTAGTTTCAAGGTCGTCGTTCAAAAAATCTAGGGAACAATGCTAGTCATCAGGTCATCGTTCGACAAAATTAAGGCACACGAATAATGTATGTTTCAATAAAAAAAATTTGTTTTTGGTCCGTAATTACCCGGGGACCGCAGCTTCGACACTTGTACACACACACTACCGAACTTTAACTTTCGAATTGGCAAAAACCCATTCAATGAAAGTTGCTCGAAATCATCGATTTACCTGGTAAATTTTCTTTCGTGATCGAGAAAATGTGCACGGATTTCGAGGTACCGATCAAGATGTGATTTTGGGTAACTTTCATCGGGTTGGGTCGTCATTGGTCACCGGGTGGTCTTGTACTTCCGAATTAGCAAAAACCCATTGAATGAAAGCTGCTCGGAAACCTTGATTTACACGGCACAATTTCTTTCATGATCGAGAAAATGTGCACGGATTTCGAGTTACCGAGCAAAATGCGATTTTGGCTAACTTTCACCGCGTTGTGTCATCTTTGGTCACTGGGCGATCCTGTACTTCCGAATTACCGAAAACCCATTGAACGAAAGTTGCTTGAAATCATTGATTTACCTGGTAAGTTTTCCTTCGTGATCCATAAAATGTGTACGGATTTCGAGTTACCGAGCAAGATGTGATTTTGGCTAACTTTCATCGGGTTGGGTCATCTTTGGTCACCGGGTGGTCTTGTACTTCCGATTTAGCAAAAACCCATTGAATGAAAGTTGTTCGAAATCATTGATTTGCCTAGAAAAATTTCTTTTCGTGGTCGGGGAAATGTGCATGGATTTCGAGTTGTCGAGCAAAATTTGATTTTGGCCAGGTTTCATGGGGTTGGGTCATCTGATCACCGGTTAATCTTGACCGTATCTAGTCTTGGCCGAGTCGAAAAATCCCAGACGCTATAATTCTCTATAACTCGCCAAAATGAAGTCGGTTTGGCACGAATTGGACAAGGATAAAGGACCTTACAATAATAAAACCCGGTGACCGGGCCGTAATTCACCAACAACGGTGACGCAACCTCCGATAAAAACACATAACAACCTAAGCTGATGACTTGCGCTTACTAGGGCCACCAATTATATTTTGTTTTCTCATAAGACGTCAAAAATGTACAAAGAGCAACATATACTCATTTAATATGGGCATGCATCGTGTATAGTGACTTCGACGGTGTTTGGTTGTATTCGAACCCCAATGCATGGGTGCTTTTCTAAGGAGTTCATTTTGTTGCATTTTCTTATGCTTGTTTCGGTTTCGTAAATGAAAGAATTTCTCCGTACAAGATACAAACTGCACTATTGGATCTGTAATTTACAACTACTATCGACATACCCTCAAATGCATCAATAATAAGGGATTTAGAATGCACCTTAGCCAACTAACATATAGATCGGGGTCGTTAATGGGTCATGACGTTCTTCGTTTGATCCTTTGGCTTGCATGTATCGTTTTGTAGGATGAGGTCTTGCTTCCTCGGCCCTTTATCAAGGCAACGTGGCTCGTTTTAAGCTCATCGTTCAAGGAATCAATGCAACACGGCCAGTTTTTCAGGTCGCCATTCGATAAACAAAGACAACGTTTTCAAAATATCAAAAGGCCACATGGCTTGCTTTTAGGTCCTCGTATGGCTTGCTTTCGGGTCGTCTTTCGAGAAAACGAGGCAACATGTTCTAGAAATCAAAGAATCGTTCGAGAAATAAAAAGGCTACGGGGGTAGTTTTCAGGTCGTAGTTTGATAATTCAAGGCAACATGTTCGAGTAATCAAGGCAACAAGGCTTGTTTTCAGGCCGTCGTTCAATAAAAAATCCAAGCGTTCAGGTCGTCGTTCGAGAAACACGGACAACATGTTGTAGAAATCAAAGGCGTTCCATAAATCAAGGCAACGGTGCTGGTTTTCAGTTAGTCGGTCGAAAAACCAAGGAAACATGTTTGAGGTTTCAAGGCAACAAGGCTAGTTTTCTTGTCTTCGTTCCGTAAATCAAGGAATCGGGGATAGTTTTAAGGTTGTTGTTTAAGAAAATCAAGACAACATGTTTTAAAAGTCATGGCAACGAGGGAAGATTTTAGGACACCGTTCGTCAGATCAAGGCAACACGCCAGCTTTCAGCCGTCGTCCGAAAAAGGCCGCCAACATTTTACTTAAACCGAAGCATCGTTCGTGAAATCAAGGCAACGGGGAAAATTTTAAGTCCTTCATTCGAAAAACCAAGCCATCGGGTTCGAGATATCAAGGCAACATGGCTTGCTTTTCAGGTCTTCGTTCGAAAAATCAAGGCAACGGGCATTGCTCTCCGCTCGTCATTCGAGATACCAAGACATCATGTTCTAGAAACCAAGGCCACAAGGCTAGTTTTCAGGTCATCATTCTAAAAATCAAGGCAACAACAATAAAGGCAACAGGCCTAGTTTCAAGGTCATCGTTCAATATATCTAAGCAACAAGTTCGAATAATCAAGGCAACAAGGCTAGTTTTCACGTCGTCGTTCGAGCAAACAAGGCAACATGTTGGGGTGGGCTTCGTTCACGGTTCATTGGGCTTGCCTTGTCGGTGCTCGATGGTGGCTTCGTCGCCATGGTCCCCCTATATATACATCAAGGCAATGGGGATAGCAATCAGGCTTCCGTTTGAGATATCAAGACAACATGTCCTAGAATTCAAGGCCGCAAGGCTAGTTTTCAGGTCATCGTTCTAAAAATCAAGCCAACATGTTCAAGAAATCAAGGCAACAGACACTGGTTTCCCCGAGGATGCATATTTTTTAGTATGCGCACGACGTCGGGGGAAATCAAGGCACCGTGGCTAGTTTTCCGGTCATCGTTCAAGAAATCAAGGCAGCGAGGCTAGTTTTGAGGTCATCATGGCATGTTTTCAAGGCAACGTGTTCGAGTATTCAGGGCAACGATGCAAGTTTCCAGGTCGTCGTTAGAGATAACAAGGCAACGTGTTCCAGCAATCAAGGTAACGAGGCTAGTTTCCAGGTCGTCGTTCAAGAAATAAAGGGAACGGGGCTAGTTTTCAGGACATCGTTCGACATATCAAGGCAACGTGTTGGACAAATCAAGGCAACATGGAACTAGTTAACAAGGCAACGTGTTGGGGGAGGCATCTTTCAAGGCCATCGTTCGACAAATCTAGGCAGCAGGGCTTGTCACCAGGTCATCGTTCGAAAAATTAATGCAACAAGTTCGAGTAATCAATATATACCTCAAGGCAATGTGGATAGCTCCCCAGTTCTCCAAGAGGCTAGTCTTCAGGTCATCGTTTAAAAAATCAAGGCAACAAGCTCAAGGCAATAGGGCTAGTTTCAAGGTCGTCGTTCAAAAAATCTAGGGAACAATGCTAGTCATCAGGTCATCGTTCGACAAAATTAAGGCACACGAATAATGTATGTTTCAATAAAAAAAATTTGCTTTTGGTCCGTAATTACCCGGGGACCGCAGCTTCGACACTTGTACACACACACTACCGAACTTTAACTTTCGAATTGGCAAAAACCCATTCAATGAAAGTTGCTCGAAATCATCGATTTACCTGGTAAATTTTCTTTCGTGATCGAGAAAATGTGCACGGATTTCGAGGTACCGATCAAGATGTGATTTTGGGTAACTTTCATCGGGTTGGGTCGTCATTGGTCACCGGGTGGTCTTGTACTTCCGATTTAGCAAAAACCCATTGAATGAAAGTTGTTCGAAATCATTGATTTGCCTAGAAAAATTTCTTTTCGTGGTCGAGGAAATGTGCATGGATTTCGAGTTGTCGAGCAAAATTTGATTTTGGCCAGGTTTCATGGGGTTGGGTCATCTGATCACCGGTTAATCTTGACCGTATCTAGTCTTGGCCGAGTCGAAAAATCCCAGACGCTATAATTCTCTATAACTCGCCAAAATGAAGTCGGTTTGGCACGAATTGGACAAGGATAAAGGACCTTACAATAATAAAACCCGGTGACCGGGCCGTAATTCACCAACAACGGTGACGCAACCTCCGATAAAAACACATAGCAACCTAAGCTGATGACTTGCGCTTACTAGGGCCACCAATTATACTTTGTTTTCTCATAAGACGTCAAAAATGTCCAAAGAGCAACATATACTCATTTAATATGGGCATGCATCGTGTATAGTGACTTCGACGGTGTTTGGTTGTATTCGAACCCCAATGCATGGGTGCTTTTCTAAGGAGTTCATTTTGTTGCATTTTCTTATGCTTGTTTCGGTTTCGTAAATGAAAGAATTTCTCCGTACAAGATACAAACTGCACTATTGGATCTGTAATTTACAACTACTATCGACATACCCTCAAATGCATCAATAATAAGGGATTTAGAATGCACCTTAGCCAACTAACATATAGATCGGGGTCGTTAATGGGTCATGACGTTCTTCGTTTGATCCTTTGGCTTGCATGTATCGTTTTGTAGGATGAGGTCTTGCTTCCTCGGCCCTTTATCAAGGCAACGTGGCTCGTTTTAAGCTCATCGTTCAAGGAATCAATGCAACACGGCCAGTTTTTCAGGTCGCCATTCGATAAACAAAGACAACGTTTTCAAAATATCAAAAGGCCACATGGCTTGCTTTTAGGTCCTCGTATGGCTTGCTTTCGGGTCGTCTTTCGAGAAAACGAGGCAACATGTTCTAGAAATCAAAGAATCGTTCGAGAAATAAAAAGGCTACGGGGGTAGTTTTCAGGTCGTAGTTTGATAATTCAAGGCAACATGTTCGAGTAATCAAGGCAACAAGGCTTGTTTTCAGGCCGTCGTTCAATAAAAAATCCAAGCGTTCAGGTCGTCGTTCGAGAAACACGGACAACATGTTGTAGAAATCAAAGGCGTTCCATAAATCAAGGCAACGGTGCTGGTTTTCAGTTAGTCGGTCGAAAAACCAAGGAACATGTTTGAGGTTTCAAGGCAACAAGGCTAGTTTTCTTGTCTTCGTTCCGTAAATCAAGGAATCGGGGATAGTTTTAAGGTTGTTGTTTAAGAAAATCAAGACAACATGTTTTAAAAGTCATGGCAACGAGGGAAGATTTTAGGACACCGTTCGTCAGATCAAGGCAACACGCCAGCTTTCAGCCGTCGTCCGAAAAAGGCCGCCAACATTTTACTTAAACCGAAGCATCGTTCGTGAAATCAAGGCAACGGGGAAAATTTTAAGTCCTTCATTCGAAAAACCAAGCCATCGGGTTCGAGATATCAAGGCAACATGGCTTGCTTTTCAGGTCTTCGTTCGAAAAATCAAGGCAATGGGCATTGCTCTCCGCTCGTCATTCGAGATACCAAGACATCATGTTCTAGAAACCAAGGCCACAAGGCTAGTTTTCAGGTCATCATTCTAAAAATCAAGGCAACAACAATAAAGGCAACAGGCCTAGTTTCAAGGTCATCGTTCAATATATCTAAGCAACAAGTTCGAATAATCAAGGCAACAAGGCTAGTTTTCACGTCGTCGTTCGAGCAAACAAGGCAACATGTTGGGGTGGGCTTCGTTCACGGTTCATTGGGCTTGCCTTGTCGGTGCTCGATGGTGGCTTCGTCGCCATGGTCCCCCTATATATACATCAAGGCAATGGGGATAGCAATCAGGCTTCCGTTTGAGATATCAAGACAACATGTCCTAGAATTCAAGGCCGCAAGGCTAGTTTTCAGGTCATCGTTCTAAAAATCAAGCCAACATGTTCAAGAAATCAAGGCAACAGACACTGGTTTCCCCGAGGATGCATATTTTTTAGTATGCGCACGACGTCGGGGGAAATCAAGGCACCGTGGCTAGTTTTCCGGTCATCGTTCAAGAAATCAAGGCAGCGAGGCTAGTTTTGAGGTCATCATGGCATGTTTTCAAGGCAACGTGTTCGAGTATTCAGGGCAACGATGCAAGTTTCCAGGTCGTCGTTAGAGATAACAAGGCAACGTGTTCCAGCAATCAAGGTAACGAGGCTAGTTTCCAGGTCGTCGTTCAAGAAATAAAGGGAACGGGGATAGTTTTCAGGACATCGTTCGACATATCAAGGCAACGTGTTGGACAAATCAAGGCAACATGGAACTAGTTAACAAGGCAACGTGTTGGGGGAGGCATCTTTCAAGGCCATCGTTCGACAAATCTAGGCAGCAGGGCTTGTCACCAGGTCATCGTTCGAAAAATTAATGCAACAAGTTCGAGTAATCAATATATACCTCAAGGCAATGTGGATAGCTCCCCAGTTCTCCAAGAGGCTAGTCTTCAGGTCATCGTTCAAAAAATCAAGGCAACAAGCTCAAGGCAATAGGGCTAGTTTCAAGGTCGTCGTTCAAAAAATCTAGGGAACAATGCTAGTCATCAGGTCATCGTTCGACAAAATTAAGGCACACGAATAATGTATGTTTCAATAAAAAAAATTTGTTTTTGGTCCGTAATTACCCGGGGACCGCAGCTTCGACACTTGTACACACACACTACCGAACTTTAACTTTCGAATTGGCAAAAACCCATTCAATGAAAGTTGCTCGAAATCATCGATTTACCTGGTAAATTTTCTTTCGTGATCGAGAAAATGTGCACGGATTTCGAGGTACCGATCAAGATGTGATTTTGGGTAACTTTCATCGGGTTGGGTCGTCATTGGTCACCGGGTGGTCTTGTACTTCCGAATTAGCAAAAACCCATTGAATGAAAGCTGCTCGGAAACCTTGATTTACACGGCACAATTTCTTTCATGATCGAGAAAATGTGCACGGATTTCGAGTTACCGAGCAAAATGCGATTTTGGCTAACTTTCACCGCGTTGTGTCACCTTTGGTCACCGGGCGATCTTGTACTTCCGAATTACCGAAAACCCATTGAACGAAAGTTGCTTGAAATCATTGATTTACCTGGTAAGTTTTCCTTCGTGATCCATAAAATGTGCACGGATTTCGAGTTACCGAGCAAGATGTGATTTTGGCTAACTTTCATCGGGTTGGGTCATCTTTGGTCACCGGGTGGTCTTGTACTTCCGATTTAGCAAAAACCCATTGAATGAAAGTTGTTCGAAATCATTGATTTGCCTAGAAAAATTTCTTTTCGTGGTCGGGGAAATGTGCATGGATTTCGAGTTGTCGAGCAAAATTTGATTTTGGCCAGGTTTCATGGGGTTGGGTCATCTGATCACCGGTTAATCTTGACCGTATCTAGTCTTGGCCGAGTCGAAAAATCCCAGACGCTATAATTCTCTATAACTCGCCAAAATGAAGTCGGTTTGGCACGAATTGGACAAGGATAAAGGACCTTACAATAATAAAACCCGGTGACCGGGCCGTAATTCACCAACAACGGTGACGCAACCTCCGATAAAAACACATAACAACCTAAGCTGATGACTTGCGCTTACTAGGGCCACCAATTATACTTTGTTTTCTCATAAGACGTCAAAAATGTCCAAAGAGCAACATATACTCATTTAATATGGGCATGCATCGTGTATAGTGACTTCGACGGTGTTTGGTTGTATTCGAACCCCAATGCATGGGTGCTTTTCTAAGGAGTTCATTTTGTTGCATTTTCTTATGCTTGTTTCGGTTTCGTAAATGAAAGAATTTCTCCGTACAAGATACAAACTGCACTATTGGATCTGTAATTTACAACTACTATCGACATACCCTCAAATGCATCAATAATAAGGGATTTAGAATGCACCTTAGCCAACTAACATATAGATCGGGGTCGTTAATGGGTCATGACGTTCTTCGTTTGATCCTTTGGCTTGCATGTATCGTTTTGTAGGATGAGGTCTTGCTTCCTCGGCCCTTTATCAAGGCAACGTGGCTCGTTTTAAGCTCATCGTTCAAGGAATCAATGCAACACGGCCAGTTTTTCAGGTCGCCATTCGATAAACAAAGACAACGTTTTCAAAATATCAAAAGGCCACATGGCTTGCTTTTAGGTCCTCGTATGGCTTGCTTTCGGGTCGTCTTTCGAGAAAACGAGGCAACATGTTCTAGAAATCAAAGAATCGTTCGAGAAATAAAAAGGCTACGGGGGTAGTTTTCAGGTCGTAGTTTGATAATTCAAGGCAACATGTTCGAGTAATCAAGGCAACAAGGCTTGTTTTCAGGCCGTCGTTCAATAAAAAATCCAAGCGTTCAGGTCGTCGTTCGAGAAACACGGACAACATGTTGTAGAAATCAAAGGCGTTCCATAAATCAAGGCAACGGTGCTGGTTTTCAGTTAGTCGGTCGAAAAACCAAGGAACATGTTTGAGGTTTCAAGGCAACAAGGCTAGTTTTCTTGTCTTCGTTCCGTAAATCAAGGAATCGGGGATAGTTTTAAGGTTGTTGTTTAAGAAAATCAAGACAACATGTTTTAAAAGTCATGGCAACGAGGGAAGATTTTAGGACACCGTTCGTCAGATCAAGGCAACACGCCAGCTTTCAGCCGTCGTCCGAAAAAGGCCGCCAACATTTTACTTAAACCGAAGCATCGTTCGTGAAATCAAGGCAACGGGGAAAATTTTAAGTCCTTCATTCGAAAAACCAAGCCATCGGGTTCGAGATATCAAGGCAACATGGCTTGCTTTTCAGGTCTTCGTTCGAAAAATCAAGGCAACGGGCATTGCTCTCCGCTCGTCATTCGAGATACCAAGACATCATGTTCTAGAAACCAAGGCCACAAGGCTAGTTTTCAGGTCATCATTCTAAAAATCAAGGCAACAACAATAAAGGCAACAGGCCTAGTTTCAAGGTCATCGTTCAATATATCTAAGCAACAAGTTCGAATAATCAAGGCAACAAGGCTAGTTTTCACGTCGTCGTTCGAGCAAACAAGGCAACATGTTGGGGTGGGCTTCGTTCACGGTTCATTGGGCTTGCCTTGTCGGTGCTCGATGGTGGCTTCGTCGCCATGGTCCCCCTATATATACATCAAGGCAATGGGGATAGCAATCAGGCTTCCGTTTGAGATATCAAGACAACATGTCCTAGAATTCAAGGCCGCAAGGCTAGTTTTCAGGTCATCGTTCTAAAAATCAAGCCAACATGTTCAAGAAATCAAGGCAACAGACACTGGTTTCCCCGAGGATGCATATTTTTTAGTATGCGCACGACGTCGGGGGAAATCAAGGCACCGTGGCTAGTTTTCCGGTCATCGTTCAAGAAATCAAGGCAGCGAGGCTAGTTTTGAGGTCATCATGGCATGTTTTCAAGGCAACGTGTTCGAGTATTCAGGGCAACGATGCAAGTTTCCAGGTCGTCGTTAGAGATAACAAGGCAACGTGTTCCAGCAATCAAGGTAACGAGGCTAGTTTCCAGGTCGTCGTTCAAGAAATAAAGGGAACGGGGCTAGTTTTCAGGACATCGTTCGACATATCAAGGCAACGTGTTGGACAAATCAAGGCAACATGGAACTAGTTAACAAGGCAACGTGTTGGGGGAGGCATCTTTCAAGGCCATCGTTCGACAAATCTAGGCAGCAGGGCTTGTCACCAGGTCATCGTTCGAAAAATTAATGCAACAAGTTCGAGTAATCAATATATACCTCAAGGCAATGTGGATAGCTCCCCAGTTCTCCAAGAGGCTAGTCTTCAGGTCATCGTTTAAAAAATGAAGGCAACAAGCTCAAGGCAATAGGGCTAGTTTCAAGGTCGTCGTTCAAAAAATCTAGGGAACAATGCTAGTCATCAGGTCATCGTTCGACAAAATTAAGGCACACGAATAATGTATGTTTCAATAAAAAAAATTTGCTTTTGGTCCGTAATTACCCGAGGACCGCAGCTTCGACACTTGTACACACACACTACCGAACTTTAACTTTCGAATTGGCAAAAACCCATTCAATGAAAGTTGCTCGAAATCATCGATTTACCTGGTAAATTTTCTTTCGTGATCGAGAAAATGTGCACGGATTTCGAGGTACCGATCAAGATGTGATTTTGGGTAACTTTCATCGGGTTGGGTCGTCATTGGTCACCGGGTGGTCTTGTACTTCCGATTTAGCAAAAACCCATTGAATGAAAGTTGTTCGAAATCATTGATTTGCCTAGAAAAATTTCTTTTCGTGGTCGAGGAAATGTGCATGGATTTCGAGTTGTCGAGCAAAATTTGATTTTGGCCAGGTTTCATGGGGTTGGGTCATCTGATCACCGGTTAATCTTGACCGTATCTAGTCTTGGCCGAGTCGAAAAATCCCAGACGCTATAATTCTCTATAACTCGCCAAAATGAAGTCGGTTTGGCACGAATTGGACAAGGATAAAGGACCTTACAATAATAAAACCCGGTGACCGGGCCGTAATTCACCAACAACGGTGACGCAACCTCCGATAAAAACACATAACAACCTAAGCTGATGACTTGCGCTTACTAGGGCCACCAATTATACTTTGTTTTCTCATAAGACGTCAAAAATGTCCAAAGAGCAACATATACTCATTTAATATGGGCATGCATCGTGTATAGTGACTTCGACGGTGTTTGGTTGTATTCGAACCCCAATGCATGGGTGCTTTTCTAAGGAGTTCATTTTGTTGCATTTTCTTATGCTTGTTTCGGTTTCGTAAATGAAAGAATTTCTCCGTACAAGATACAAACTGCACTATTGGATCTGTAATTTACAACTACTATCGACATACCCTCAAATGCATCAATAATAAGGGATTTAGAATGCACCTTAGCCAACTAACATATAGATCGGGGTCGTTAATGGGTCATGACGTTCTTCGTTTGATCCTTTGGCTTGCATGTATCGTTTTGTAGGATGAGGTCTTGCTTCCTCGGCCCTTTATCAAGGCAACGTGGCTCGTTTTAAGCTCATCGTTCAAGGAATCAATGCAACACGGCCAGTTTTTCAGGTCGCCATTCGATAAACAAAGACAACGTTTTCAAAATATCAAAAGGCCACATGGCTTGCTTTTAGGTCCTCGTATGGCTTGCTTTCGGGTCGTCTTTCGAGAAAACGAGGCAACATGTTCTAGAAATCAAAGAATCGTTCGAGAAATAAAAAGGCTACGGGGGTAGTTTTCAGGTCGTAGTTTGATAATTCAAGGCAACATGTTCGAGTAATCAAGGCAACAAGGCTTGTTTTCAGGCCGTCGTTCAATAAAAAATCCAAGCAATCAGGTCGTCGTTCGAGAAACACGGACAACATGTTGTAGAAATCAAAGGCGTTCCATAAATCAAGGCAACGGTGCTGGTTTTCAGTTAGTCGGTCGAAAAACCAAGGAACATGTTTGAGGTTTCAAGGCAACAAGGCTAGTTTTCTTGTCTTCGTTCCGTAAATCAAGGAATCGGGGATAGTTTTAAGGTTGTTGTTTAAGAAAATCAAGACAACATGTTTTAAAAGTCATGGCAACGAGGGAAGATTTTAGGACACCGTTCGTCAGATCAAGGCAACACGCCAGCTTTCAGCCGTCGTCCGAAAAAGGCCGCCAACATTTTACTTAAACCGAAGCATCGTTCGTGAAATCAAGGCAACGGGGAAAATTTTAAGTCCTTCATTCGAAAAACCAAGCCATCGGGTTCGAGATATCAAGGCAACATGGCTTGCTTTTCAGGTCTTCGTTCGAAAAATCAAGGCAACGGGCATTGCTCTCCGCTCGTCATTCGAGATACCAAGACATCATGTTCTAGAAACCAAGGCCACAAGGCTAGTTTTCAGGTCATCGTTCTAAAAATCAAGGCAACAACAATAAAGGCAACAGGCCTAGTTTCAAGGTCATCGTTCAATATATCTAAGCAACAAGTTCGAATAATCAAGGCAACAAGGCTAGTTTTCACGTCGTCGTTCGAGCAAACAAGGCAACATGTTGGGGTGGGCTTCGTTCACGGTTCATTGGGCTTGCCTTGTCGGTGCTCGATGGTGGCTTCGTCGCCATGGTCCCCCTATATATACATCAAGGCAATGGGGATAGCAATCAGGCTTCCGTTTGAGATATCAAGACAACATGTCCTAGAATTCAAGGCCGCAAGGCTAGTTTTCAGGTCATCGTTCTAAAAATCAAGCCAACATGTTCAAGAAATCAAGGCAACAGACACTGGTTTCCCCGAGGATGCATATTTTTTAGTATGCGCACGACGTCGGGGGAAATCAAGGCACCGTGGCTAGTTTTCCGGTCATCGTTCAAGAAATCAAGGCAGCGAGGCTAGTTTTGAGGTCATCATGGCATGTTTTCAAGGCAACGTGTTCGAGTATTCAGGGCAACGATGCAAGTTTCCAGGTCGTCGTTAGAGATAACAAGGCAACGTGTTCCAGCAATCAAGGTAACGAGGCTAGTTTCCAGGTCGTCGTTCAAGAAATAAAGGGAACGGGGCTAGTTTTCAGGACATCGTTCGACATATCAAGGCAACGTGTTGGACAAATCAAGGCAACATGGAACTAGTTAACAAGGCAACGTGTTGGGGGAGGCATCTTTCAAGGCCATCGTTCGACAAATCTAGGCAGCAGGGCTTGTCACCAGGTCATCGTTCGAAAAATTAATGCAACAAGTTCGAGTAATCAATATATACCTCAAGGCAATGTGGATAGCTCCCCAGTTCTCCAAGAGGCTAGTCTTCAGGTCATCGTTTAAAAAATCAAGGCAACAAGCTCAAGGCAATAGGGCTAGTTTCAAGGTCGTCGTTCAAAAAATGTAGGGAACAATGCTAGTCATCAGGTCATCGTTCGACAAAATTAAGGCACACGAATAATGTATGTTTCAATAAAAAAAATTTGCTTTTGGTCCGTAATTACCCGGAGACCGCAGCTTCGACACTTGTACACACACACTACCGAACTTTAACTTTCGAATTGGCAAAAACCCATTCAATGAAAGTTGCTCGAAATCATCGATTTACCTGGTAAATTTTCTTTCGTGATCGAGAAAATGTGCACGGATTTCGAGGTACCGATCAAGATGTGATTTTGGGTAACTTTCATCGGGTTGGGTCGTCATTGGTCACCGGGTGGTCTTGTACTTCCGATTTAGCAAAAACCCATTGAATGAAAGTTGTTCGAAATCATTGATTTGCCTAGAAAAATTTCTTTTCGTGGTCGAGGAAATGTGCATGGATTTCGAGTTGTCGAGCAAAATTTGATTTTGGCCAGGTTTCATGGGGTTGGGTCATCTGATCACCGGTTAATCTTGACCGTATCTAGTCTTGGCCGAGTCGAAAAATCCCAGACGCTATAATTCTCTATAACTCGCCAAAATGAAGTCGGTTTGGCACGAATTGGACAAGGATAAAGGACCTTACAATAATAAAACCCGGTGACCGGGCCGTAATTCACCAACAACGGTGACGCAACCTCCGATAAAAACACATAACAACCTAAGCTGATGACTTGCGCTTACTAGGGCCACCAATTATACTTTGTTTTCTCATAAGACGTCAAAAATGTCCAAAGAGCAACATATACTCATTTAATATGGGCATGCATCGTGTATAGTGACTTCGACGGTGTTTGGTTGTATTCGAACCCCAATGCATGGGTGCTTTTCTAAGGAGTTCATTTTGTTGCATTTTCTTATGCTTGTTTCGGTTTCGTAAATGAAAGAATTTCTCCGTACAAGATACAAACTGCACTATTGGATCTGTAATTTACAACTACTATCGACATACCCTCAAATGCATCAATAATAAGGGATTTAGAATGCACCTTAGCCAACTAACATATAGATCGGGGTCGTTAATGGGTCATGACGTTCTTCGTTTGATCCTTTGGCTTGCATGTATCGTTTTGTAGGATGAGGTCTTGCTTCCTCGGCCCTTTATCAAGGCAACGTGGCTCGTTTTAAGCTCATCGTTCAAGGAATCAATGCAACACGGCCAGTTTTTCAGGTCGCCATTCGATAAACAAAGACAACGTTTTCAAAATATCAAAAGGCCACATGGCTTGCTTTTAGGTCCTCGTATGGCTTGCTTTCGGGTCGTCTTTCGAGAAAACGAGGCAACATGTTCTAGAAATCAAAGAATCGTTCGAGAAATAAAAAGGCTACGGGGGTAGTTTTCAGGTCGTAGTTTGATAATTCAAGGCAACATGTTCGAGTAATCAAGGCAACAAGGCTTGTTTTCAGGCCGTCGTTCAATAAAAAATCCAAGCGTTCAGGTCGTCGTTCGAGAAACACGGACAACATGTTGTAGAAATCAAAGGCGTTCCATAAATCAAGGCAACGGTGCTGGTTTTCAGTTAGTCGGTCGAAAAACCAAGGAACATGTTTGAGGTTTCAAGGCAACAAGGCTAGTTTTCTTGTCTTCGTTCCGTAAATCAAGGAATCGGGGATAGTTTTAAGGTTGTTGTTTAAGAAAATCAAGACAACATGTTTTAAAAGTCATGGCAACGAGGGAAGATTTTAGGACACCGTTCGTCAGATCAAGGCAACACGCCAGCTTTCAGCCGTCGTCCGAAAAAGGCCGCCAACATTTTACTTAAACCGAAGCATCGTTCGTGAAATCAAGGCAACGGGGAAAATTTTAAGTCCTTCATTCGAAAAACCAAGCCATCGGGTTCGAGATATCAAGGCAACATGGCTTGCTTTTCAGGTCTTCGTTCGAAAAATCAAGGCAACGGGCATTGCTCTCCGCTCGTCATTCGAGATACCAAGACATCATGTTCTAGAAACCAAGGCCACAAGGCTAGTTTTCAGGTCATCATTCTAAAAATCAAGGCAACAACAATAAAGGCAACAGGCCTAGTTTCAAGGTCATCGTTCAATATATCTAAGCAACAAGTTCGAATAATCAAGGCAACAAGGCTAGTTTTCACGTCGTCGTTCGAGCAAACAAGGCAACATGTTGGGGTGGGCTTCGTTCACGGTTCATTGGGCTTGCCTTGTCGGTGCTCGATGGTGGCTTCGTCGCCATGGTCCCCCTATATATACATCAAGGCAATGGGGATAGCAATCAGGCTTCCGTTTGAGATATCAAGACAACATGTCCTAGAATTCAAGGCCGCAAGGCTAGTTTTCAGGTCATCGTTCTAAAAATCAAGCCAACATGTTCAAGAAATCAAGGCAACAGACACTGGTTTCCCCGAGGATGCATATTTTTTAGTATGCGCACGACGTCGGGGGAAATCAAGGCACCGTGGCTAGTTTTCCGGTCATCGTTCAAGAAATCAAGGCAGCGAGGCTAGTTTTGAGGTCATCATGGCATGTTTTCAAGGCAACGTGTTCGAGTATTCAGGGCAACGATGCAAGTTTCCAGGTCGTCGTTAGAGATAACAAGGCAACGTGTTCCAGCAATCAAGGTAACGAGGCTAGTTTCCAGGTCGTCGTTCAAGAAATAAAGGGAACGGGGATAGTTTTCAGGACATCGTTCGACATATCAAGGCAACGTGTTGGACAAATCAAGGCAACATGGAACTAGTTAACAAGGCAACGTGTTGGGGGAGGCATCTTTCAAGGCCATCGTTCGACAAATCTAGGCAGCAGGGCTTGTCACCAGGTCATCGTTCGAAAAATTAATGCAACAAGTTCGAGTAATCAATATATACCTCAAGGCAATGTGGATAGCTCCCCAGTTCTCCAAGAGGCTAGTCTTCAGGTCATCGTTCAAAAAATCAAGGCAACAAGCTCAAGGCAATAGGGCTAGTTTCAAGGTCGTCGTTCAAAAAATCTAGGGAACAATGCTAGTCATCAGGTCATCGTTCGACAAAATTAAGGCACACGAATAATGTATGTTTCAATAAAAAAAATTTGTTTTTGGTCCGTAATTACCCGGGGACCGCAGCTTCGACACTTGTACACACACACTACCGAACTTTAACTTTCGAATTGGCAAAAACCCATTCAATGAAAGTTGCTCGAAATCATCGATTTACCTGGTAAATTTTCTTTCGTGATCGAGAAAATGTGCACGGATTTCGAGGTACCGATCAAGATGTGATTTTGGGTAACTTTCATCGGGTTGGGTCGTCATTGGTCACCGGGTGGTCTTGTACTTCCGAATTAGCAAAAACCCATTGAATGAAAGCTGCTCGGAAACCTTGATTTACACGGCACAATTTCTTTCATGATCGAGAAAATGTGCACGGATTTCGAGTTACCGAGCAAAATGCGATTTTGGCTAACTTTCACCGCGTTGTGTCATCTTTGGTCACCGGGCGATCCTGTACTTCCGAATTACCGAAAACCCATTGAACGAAAGTTGCTTGAAATCATTGATTTACCTGGTAAGTTTTCCTTCGTGATCCATAAAATGTGCACGGATTTCGAGTTACCGAGCAAGATGTGATTTTGGCTAACTTTCATCGGGTTGGGTCATCTTTGGTCACCGGGTGGTCTTGTACTTCCGATTTAGCAAAAACCCATTGAATGAAAGTTGTTCGAAATCATTGATTTGCCTAGAAAAATTTCTTTTCGTGGTCGGGGAAATGTGCATGGATTTCGAGTTGTCGAGCAAAATTTGATTTTGGCCAGGTTTCATGGGGTTGGGTCATCTGATCACCGGTTAATCTTGACCGTATCTAGTCTTGGCCGAGTCGAAAAATCCCAGACGCTATAATTCTCTATAACTCGCCAAAATGAAGTCGGTTTGGCACGAATTGGACAAGGATAAAGGACCTTACAATAATAAAACCCGGTGACCGGGCCGTAATTCACCAACAACGGTGACGCAACCTCCGATAAAAACACATAACAACCTAAGCTGATGACTTGCGCTTACTAGGGCCACCAATTATACTTTGTTTTCTCATAAGACGTCAAAAATGTCCAAAGAGCAACATATACTCATTTAATATGGGCATGCATCGTGTATAGTGACTTCGACGGTGTTTGGTTGTATTCGAACCCCAATGCATGGGTGCTTTTCTAAGGAGTTCATTTTGTTGCATTTTCTTATGCTTGTTTCGGTTTCGTAAATGAAAGAATTTCTCCGTACAAGATACAAACTGCACTATTGGATCTATAATTTACAACTACTATCGACATACCCTCAAATGCATCAATAATAAGGGATTTAGAATGCACCTTAGCCAACTAACATATAGATCGGGGTCGTTAATGGGTCATGACGTTCTTCGTTTGATCCTTTGGCGTGCATGTATCGTTTTGTAGGATGAGGTCTTGCTTCCTCGGCCCTTTATCAAGGCAACGTGGCTCGTTTTAAGCTCATCGTTCAAGGAATCAATGCAACACGGCCAGTTTTTCAGGTCGCCATTCGATAAACAAAGACAACGTTTTCAAAATATCAAAAGGCCACATGGCTTGCTTTTAGGTCCTCGTATGGCTTGCTTTCGGGTCGTCTTTCGAGAAAACGAGGCAACATGTTCTAGAAATCAAAGAATCGTTCGAGAAATAAAAAGGCTACGGGGGTAGTTTTCAGGTCGTAGTTTGATAATTCAAGGCAACATGTTCGAGTAATCAAGGCAACAAGGCTTGTTTTCAGGCCGTCGTTCAATAAAAAATCCAAGCGTTCAGGTCGTCGTTCGAGAAACACGGACAACATGTTGTAGAAATCAAAGGCGTTCCATAAATCAAGGCAACGGTGCTGGTTTTCAGTTAGTCGGTCGAAAAACCAAGGAAACATGTTTGAGGTTTCAAGGCAACAAGGCTAGTTTTCTTGTCTTCGTTCCGTAAATCAAGGAATCGGGGATAGTTTTAAGGTTGTTGTTTAAGAAAATCAAGACAACATGTTTTAAAAGTCATGGCAACGAGGGAAGATTTTAGGACACCGTTCGTCAGATCAAGGCAACACGCCAGCTTTCAGCCGTCGTCCGAAAAAGGCTGCCAACATTTTACTTAAACCGAAGCATCGTTCGTGAAATCAAGGCAACGGGGCAAATTTTAAGTCCTTCATTCGAAAAACCAAGCCATCGGGTTCGAGATATCAAGGCAACATGGCTTGCTTTTCAGGTCTTCGTTCGAAAAATCAAGGCAACGGGCATTGCTCTCCGCTCGTCATTCGAGATACCAAGACATCATGTTCTAGAAACCAAGGCCACAAGGCTAGTTTTCAGGTCATCATTCTAAAAATCAAGGCAACAACAATAAAGGCAACAGGCCTAGTTTCAAGGTCATCGTTCAATATATCTAAGCAACAAGTTCGAATAATCAAGGCAACAAGGCTAGTTTTCACGTCGTCGTTCGAGCAAACAAGGCAACATGTTGGGGTGGGCTTCGTTCACGGTTCATTGGGCTTGCCTTGTCGGTGCTCGATGGTGGCTTCGTCGCCATGGTCCCCCTATATATACATCAAGGCAATGGGGATAGCAATCAGGCTTCCGTTTGAGATATCAAGACAACATGTCCTAGAATTCAAGGCCGCAAGGCTAGTTTTCAGGTCATCGTTCTAAAAATCAAGCCAACATGTTCAAGAAATCAAGGCAACAGACACTGGTTTCCCCGAGGATGCATATTTTTTAGTATGCGCACGACGTCGGGGGAAATCAAGGCACCGTGGCTAGTTTTCCGGTCATCGTTCAAGAAATCAAGGCAGCGAGGCTAGTTTTGAGGTCATCATGGCATGTTTTCAAGGCAACGTGTTCGAGTATTCAGGGCAACGATGCAAGTTTCCAGGTCGTCGTTAGAGATAACAAGGCAACGTGTTCCAGCAATCAAGGTAACGAGGCTAGTTTCCAGGTCGTCGTTCAAGAAATAAAGGGAACGGGGCTAGTTTTCAGGACATCGTTCGACATATCAAGGCAACGTGTTGGACAAATCAAGGCAACATGGAACTAGTTAACAAGGCAACGTGTTGGGGGAGGCATCTTTCAAGGCCATCGTTCGACAAATCTAGGCAGCAGGGCTTGTCACCAGGTCATCGTTCGAAAAATTAATGCAACAAGTTCGAGTAATCAATATATACCTCAAGGCAATGTGGATAGCTCCCCAGTTCTCCAAGAGGCTAGTCTTCAGGTCATCGTTCAAAAAATCAAGGCAACAAGCTCAAGGCAATAGGGCTAGTTTCAAGGTCGTCGTTCAAAAAATCTAGGGAGCAATGCTAGTCATCAGGTCATCGTTCGACAAAATTAAGGCACACGAATAATGTATGTTTCAATAAAAAAAATTTGTTTTTGGTCCGTAATTACCCGGGGACCGCAGCTTCGACACTTGTACACACACACTACCGAACTTTAACTTTCGAATTGGCAAAAACCCATTCAATGAAAGTTGCTCGAAATCATCGATTTACCTGGTAAATTTTCTTTCGTGATCGAGAAAATGTGCACGGATTTCGAGGTACCGATCAAGATGTGATTTTGGGTAACTTTCATCGGGTTGGGTCGTCATTGGTCACCGGGTGGTCTTGTACTTCCGAATTAGCAAAAACCCATTGAATGAAAGCTGCTCGGAAACCTTGATTTACACGGCAAAATTTCTTTCATGATCGAGAAAATGTGCACGGATTTCGAGTTACCGAGCAAAATGCGATTTTGGCTAACTTTCACCGCGTTGTGTCATCTTTGGTCACCGGGCGATCCTGTACTTCCGAATTACCGAAAACCCATTGAACGAAAGTTGGTTGAAATCATTGATTTACCTGGTAAGTTTTCCTTCGTGATCCATAAAATGTGCATGGATTTCAAGTTACCGAGCAAGATGTGATTTTGGCTAACTTTCATCGGGTTGGGTCATCTTTGGTCACCGGGTGGTCTTGTACTTCCGATTTAGCAAAAACCCATTGAATGAAAGTTGTTCGAAATCATTGATTTGCCTAGAAAAATTTCTTTTCGTGGTCGAGGAAATGTGCATGGATTTCGAGGTGTCGAGCAAAATTTGATTTTGGCCAGGTTTCATGGGGTTGGGTCATCTGATCACCGGTTAATCTTGACCGTATCTAGTCTTGGCCGAGTCGAAAAATCCCAGACGCTATAATTCTCTATAACTCGCCAAAATGAAGTCGGTTTGGCACGAATTGGACAAGGATAAAGGACCTTACAATAATAAAACCCGGTGACCGGGCCGTAATTCACCAACAACGGTGACGCAACCTCCGATAAAAACACATAACAACCTAAGCCGATGACTTGCGCTTACTAGGGCCACCAATTATACTTTGTTTTCTCATAAGACGTCAAAAATGTCCAAAGAGCAACATATACTCATTTAATATGGGCATGCATCGTGTATAGTGACTTCGACGGTGTTTGGTTGTATTCGAACCCCAATGCATGGGTGCTTTTCTAAGGAGTTCATTTTGTTGCATTTTCTTATGCTTGTTTCGGTTTCGTAAATGAAAGAATTTCTCCGTACAAGATACAAACTGCACTATTGGATCTGTAATTTACAACTACTATCGACATACCCTCAAATACATCAATAATAAGGGATTTAGAATGCACCTTAGCCAACTAACATATAGATCGGGGTCGTTAATGGGTCATGGCGTTCTTCGTTTGATCCTTTGGCTTGCATGTATCGTTTTGTAGGATGAGGTCTTGCTTCCTCGGCCCTTTATCAAGGCAACGTGGCTCGTTTTAAGCTCATCGTTCAAGGAATCAATGCAACACGGCCAGTTTTTCAGGTCGCCATTCGATAAACAAAGACAACGTTTTCAAAATATCAAAAGGCCACATGGCTTGCTTTTAGGTCCTCGTATGGCTTGCTTTCGGGTCGTCTTTCGAGAAAACGAGGCAACATGTTCTAGAAATCAAAGAATCGTTCGAGAAATAAAAAGGCTACGGGGGTAGTTTTCAGGTCGTAGTTTGATAATTCAAGGCAACATGTTCGAGTAATCAAGGCAACAAGGCTTGTTTTCAGGCCGTCGTTCAATAAAAAATCCAAGCGTTCAGGTCGTCGTTCGAGAAACACGGACAACATGTTGTAGAAATCAAAGGCGTTCCATAAATCAAGGCAACGGTGCTGGTTTTCAGTTAGTCGGTCGAAAAACCAAGGAAACATGTTTGAGGTTTCAAGGCAACAAGGCTAGTTTTCTTGTCTTCGTTCCGTAAATCAAGGAATCGGGGATAGTTTTAAGGTTGTTGTTTAAGAAAATCAAGACAACATGTTTTAAAAGTCATGGCAACGAGGGAAGATTTTAGGACACCGTTCGTCAGATCAAGGCAACACGCCAGCTTTCAGCCGTCGTCCGAAAAAGGCCGCCAACATTTTACTTAAACCGAAGCATCGTTCGTGAAATCAAGGCAACGGGGCAAATTTTAAGTCCTTCATTCGAAAAACCAAGCCATCGGGTTCGAGATATCAAGGCAACATGGCTTGCTTTTCAGGTCTTCGTTCGAAAAATCAAGGCAATGGGCATTGCTCTCCGCTCGTCATTCGAGATACCAAGACATCATGTTCTAGAAACCAAGGCCACAAGGCTAGTTTTCAGGTCATCATTCTAAAAATCAAGGCAACAACAATAAAGGCAACAGGCCTAGTTTCAAGGTCATCGTTCAATATATCTAAGCAACAAGTTCGAATAATCAAGGCAACAAGGCTAGTTTTCACGTCGTCGTTCGAGCAAACAAGGCAACATGTTGGGGTGGGCTTCGTTCACGGTTCATTGGGCTTGCCTTGTCGGTGCTCGATGGTGGCTTCGTCGCCATGGTCCCCCTATATATACATCAAGGCAATGGGGATAGCAATCAGGCTTCCGTTTGAGATATCAAGACAACATGTCCTAGAATTCAAGGCCGCAAGGCTAGTTTTCAGGTCATCGTTCTAAAAATCAAGCCAACATGTTCAAGAAATCAAGGCAACAGACACTGGTTTCCCCGAGGATGCATATTTTTTAGTATGCGCACGACGTCGGGGGAAATCAAGGCACCGTGGCTAGTTTTCCGGTCATCGTTCAAGAAATCAAGGCAGCGAGGCTAGTTTTGAGGTCATCATGGCATGTTTTCAAGGCAACGTGTTCGAGTATTCAGGGCAACGATGCAAGTTTCCAGGTCGTCGTTAGAGATAACAAGGCAACGTGTTCCAGCAATCAAGGTAACGAGGCTAGTTTCCAGGTCGTCGTTCAAGAAATAAAGGGAACGGGGCTAGTTTTCAGGACATCGTTCGACATATCAAGGCAACGTGTTGGACAAATCAAGGCAACATGGAACTAGTTAACAAGGCAACGTGTTGGGGGAGGCATCTTTCAAGGCCATCGTTCGACAAATCTAGGCAGCAGGGCTTGTCACCAGGTCATCGTTCGAAAAATTAATGCAACAAGTTCGAGTAATCAATATATACCTCAAGGAAATGTGGATAGCTCCCCAGTTCTCCAAGAGGCTAGTCTTCAGGTCATCGTTCAAAAAATCAAGGCAACAAGCTCAAGGCAATAGGGCTAGTTTCAAGGTCGTCGTTCAAAAAATCTAGGGAGCAATGCTAGTCATCAGGTCATCGTTCGACAAAATTAAGGCACACGAATAATGTATGTTTCAATAAAAAAAATTTGCTTTTGGTCCGTAATTACCCGGGGACCGCAGCTTCGACACTTGTACACACACACTACCGAACTTTAACTTTCGAATTGGCAAAAACCCATTCAATGAAAGTTGCTCGAAATCATCGATTTACCTGGTAAATTTTCTTTCGTGATCCAGAAAATGTGCACGGATTTCGAGGTACCGATCAAGATGTGATTTTGGGTAACTTTCATCGGGTTGGGTCGTCATTGGTCACCGGGTGGTCTTGTACTTCCGAATTAGCAAAAACCCATTGAATGAAAGCTGCTCGGAAACCTTGATTTACACGGCAAAATTTCTTTCATGATCGAGAAAATGTGCACGGATTTCGAGTTACCGAGCAAAATGCGATTTTGGCTAACTTTCACCGCGTTGTGTCATCTTTGGTCACCGGGCGATCCTGTACTTCCGAATTACCGAAAACCCATTGAACGAAAGTTGCTTGAAATCATTGATTTACCTGGTAAGTTTTCCTTCGTGATCCATAAAATGTGCACGGATTTCGAGTTACCGAGCAAGATGTGATTTTGGCTAACTTTCATCGGGTTGGGTCATCTTTGGTCACCGGGTGGTCTTGTACTTCCGATTTAGCAAAAACCCATTGAATGAAAGTTGTTCGAAATCATTGATTTGCCTAGAAAAATTTATTTTCTTGGTCGAGGAAATGTGCATGGATTTCGAGTTGTCGAGCAAAATTTGATTTTGGCCAGGTTTCATGGGGTTGGGTCATCTGATCACCGGTTAATCTTGACCGTATCTAGTCTTGGCCGAGTCGAAAAATCCAAGACGCTATAATTCTCTATAACTCGCCAAAATGAAGTCGGTTTGGCACGAATTGGACAAGGATAAAGGACCTTACAATAATAAAACCCGGTGACCGGGCCGTAATTCACCAACAACGGTGACGCAACCTCCGATAAAAACACATAACAACCTAAGCCGATGACTTGCGCTTACTAGGGCCACCAATTATACTTTGTTTTCTCATAAGACGTCAAAAATGTCCAAAGAGCAACATATACTCATTTAATATGGGCATGCATCGTGTATAGTGACTTCGACGGTGTTTGGTTGTATTCGAACCCCAATGCATGGGTGCTTTTCTAAGGAGTTCATTTTGTTGCATTTTCTTATGCTTGTTTCGGTTTCGTAAATGAAAGAATTTCTCCGTACAAGATACAAACTGCACTATTGGATCCGTAATTTACAACTACTATCGACATACCCTCAAATACATCAATAATAAGGGATTTAGAATGCACCTTAGCCAACTAACATATAGATCGGGGTCGTTAATGGGTCATGGCGTTCTTCGTTTGATCCTTTGGCTTGCATGTATCGTTTTGTAGGATGAGGTCTTGCTTCCTCGGCCCTTTATCAAGGCAACGTGGCTCGTTTTAAGCTCATCGTTCAAGGAATCAATGCAACACGGCCAGTTTTTCAGGTCGCCATTCGATAAACAAAGACAACGTTTTCAAAATATCAAAAGGCCACATGGCTTGCTTTTAGGTCCTCGTATGGCTTGCTTTCGGGTCGTCTTTCGAGAAAACGAGGCAACATGTTCTAGAAATCAAAGAATCGTTCGAGAAATAAAAAGGCTACGGGGGTAGTTTTCAGGTCGTAGTTTGATAATTCAAGGCAACATGTTCGAGTAATCAAGGCAACAAGGCTTGTTTTCAGGCCGTCGTTCAATAAAAAATCCAAGCGTTCAGGTCGTCGTTCGAGAAACACGGACAACATGTTGTAGAAATCAAAGGCGTTCCATAAATCAAGGCAACGGTGCTGGTTTTCAGTTAGTCGGTCGAAAAACCAAGGAAACATGTTTGAGGTTTCAAGGCAACAAGGCTAGTTTTCTTGTCTTCGTTCCGTAAATCAAGGAATCGGGGATAGTTTTAAGGTTGTTGTTTAAGAAAATCAAGACAACATGTTTTAAAAGTCATGGCAACGAGGGAAGATTTTAGGACACCGTTCGTCAGATCAAGGCAACACGCCAGCTTTCAGCCGTCGTCCGAAAAAGGCCGCCAACATTTTACTTAAACCGAAGCATCGTTCGTGAAATCAAGGCAACGGGGAAAATTTTAAGTCCTTCATTCGAAAAACCAAGCCATCGGGTTCGAGATATCAAGGCAACATGGCTTGCTTTTCAGGTCTTCGTTCGAAAAATCAAGGCAATGGGCATTGCTCTCCGCTCGTCATTCGAGATACCAAGACATCATGTTCTAGAAACCAAGGCCACAAGGCTAGTTTTCAGGTCATCATTCTAAAAATCAAGGCAACAACAATAAAGGCAACATGCCTAGTTTCAAGGTCATCGTTCAATATATCTAAGCAACAAGTTCGAATAATCAAGGCAACAAGGCTAGTTTTCACGTCGTCGTTCGAGCAAACAAGGCAACATGTTGGGGTGGGCTTCGTTCACGGTTCATTGGGCTTGCCTTGTCGGTGCTTGATGGTGGCTTCGTCGCCATGGTCCCCCTATATATACATCAAGGCAATGGGGATAGCAATCAGGCTTCCGTTTGAGATATCAAGACAACATGTCCTAGAATTCCAGGCCGCAAGGCTAGTTTTCAGGTCATCGTTCTAAAAATCAAGCCAACATGTTCAAGAAATCAAGGCAACAGACACTGGTTTCCCCGAGGATGCATATTTTTTAGTATGCGCACGACGTCGGGGGAAATCAAGGCACCGTGGCTAGTTTTCCGGTCATCGTTCAAGAAATCAAGGCAGCGAGGCTAGTTTTGAGGTCATCATGGCATGTTTTCAAGGCAACGTGTTCGAGTATTCAGGGCAACGATGCAAGTTTCCAGGTCGTCGTTAGAGATAACAAGGCAACGTGTTCCAGCAATCAAGGTAACGAGGCTAGTTTCCAGGTCGTCGTTCAAGAAATAAAGGGAACGGGGCTAGTTTTCAGGACATCGTTCGACATATCAAGGCAACGTGTTGGACAAATCAAGGCAACATGGAACTAGTTAACAAGGCAACGTGTTGGGGGAGGCATCTTTCAAGGCCATCGTTCGACAAATCTAGGCAGCAGGGCTTGTCACCAGGTCATCGTTCGAAAAATTAATGCAACAAGTTCGAGTAATCAATATATACCTCAAGGCAATGTGGATAGCTCCCCAGTTCTCCAAGAGGCTAGTCTTCAGGTCATCGTTTAAAAAATCAAGGCAACAAGCTCAAGGCAATAGGGCTAGTTTCAAGGTCGTCGTTCAAAAAATCTAGGGAGCAATGCTAGTCATCAGGTCATCGTTCGACAAAATTAAGGCACACGAATAATGTATGTTTCAATAAAAAAAATTTGCTTTTGGTCCGTAATTACCCGGGGACCGCAGCTTCGACACTTGTACACACACACTACCGAACTTTAACTTTCGAATTGGCAAAAACCCATTCAATGAAAGTTGCTCGAAATCATCGATTTACCTGGTAAATTTTCTTTCGTGATCGAGAAAATGTGCACGGATTTCGAGGTACCGATCAAGATGTGATTTTGGGTAACTTTCATCGGGTTGGGTCGTCATTGGTCACCGGGTGGTCTTGTACTTCCGAATTAGCAAAAACCCATTGAATGAAAGCTGCTCGGAAACCTTGATTTACACGGCAAAATTTCTTTCATGATCGAGAAAATGTGCACGGATTTCGAGTTACCGAGCAAAATGCGATTTTGGCTAACTTTCACCGCGTTGTGTCATCTTTGGTCACCGGGCGATCCTGTACTTCCGAATTACCGAAAACCCATTGAACGAAAGTTGCTTGAAATCATTGATTTACCTGGTAAGTTTTCCTTCGTGATCCATAAAATGTGCACGGATTTCGAGTTACCGAGCAAGATGTGATTTTGGCTAACTTTCATCGGGTTGGGTCATCTTTGGTCACCGGGTGGTCTTGTACTTCCGATTTAGCAAAAACCCATTGAATGAAAGTTGTTCGAAATCATTGATTTGCCTAGAAAAATTTATTTTCTTGGTCGAGGAAATGTGCATGGATTTCGAGTTGTTGAGCAAAATTTGATTTTGGCCAGGTTTCATGGGGTTGGGTCATCTGATCACCGGTTAATCTTGACCGTATCTAGTCTTGGCCGAGTCGAAAAATCCAAGACGCTATAATTCTCTATAACTCGCCAAAATGAAGTCGGTTTGGCACGAATTGGAGAAGGATAAAGGACCTTACAATAATAAAACCCGGTGACCGGGCCGTAATTCACCAACAACGGTGACGCAACCTCCGATAAAAACACATAACAACCTAAGCCGATGACTTGCGCTTACTAGGGCCACCAATTATACTTTGTTTTCTCATAAGACGTCAAAAATGTCCAAAGAGCAACATATACTCATTTAATATGGGCATGCATCGTGTATAGTGACTTCGACGGTGTTTGGTTGTATTCGAACCCCAATGCATGGGTGCTTTTCTAAGGAGTTCATTTTGTTGCATTTTCTTATGCTTGTTTCGGTTTCGTAAATGAAAGAATTTCTCCGTACAAGATACAAACTGCACTATTGGATCCGTAATTTACAACTACTATCGACATACCCTCAAATACATCAATAATAAGGGATTTAGAATGCACCTTAGCCAACTAACATATAGATCGGGGTCGTTAATGGGTCATGGCGTTCTTCGTTTGATCCTTTGGCTTGCATGTATCGTTTTGTAGGATGAGGTCTTGCTTCCTCGGCCCTTTATCAAGGCAACGTGGCTCGTTTTAAGCTCATCGTTCAAGGAATCAATGCAACACGGCCAGTTTTTCAGGTCGCCATTCGATAAACAAAGACAACGTTTTCAAAATATCAAAAGGCCACATGGCTTGCTTTTAGGTCCTCGTATGGCTTGCTTTCGGGTCGTCTTTCGAGAAAACGAGGCAACATGTTCTAGAAATCAAAGAATCGTTCGAGAAATAAAAAGGCTACGGGGGTAGTTTTCAGGTCGTAGTTTGATAATTCAAGGCAACATGTTCGAGTAATCAAGGCAACAAGGCTTGTTTTCAGGCCGTCGTTCAATAAAAAATCCAAGCGTTCAGGTCGTCGTTCGAGAAACACGGACAACATGTTGTAGAAATCAAAGGCGTTCCATAAATCAAGGCAACGGTGCTGGTTTTCAGTTAGTCGGTCGAAAAACCAAGGAAACATGTTTGAGGTTTCAAGGCAACAAGGCTAGTTTTCTTGTCTTCGTTCCGTAAATCAAGGAATCGGGGATAGTTTTAAGGTTGTTGTTTAAGAAAATCAAGACAACATGTTTTAAAAGTCATGGCAACGAGGGAAGATTTTAGGACACCGTTCGTTAGATCAAGGCAACACGCCAGCTTTCAGCCGTCGTCCGAAAAAGGCCGCCAACATTTTACTTAAACCGAAGCATCGTTCGTGAAATCAAGGCAACGGGGCAAATTTTAAGTCCTTCATTCGAAAAACCAAGCCATCGGGTTCGAGATATCAAGGGAACATGGCTTGCTTTTCAGGTCTTCGTTCGAAAAATCAAGGCAATGGGCATTGCTCTCCGCTCGTCATTCGAGATACCAAGACATCATGTTCTAGAAACCAAGGCCACAAGGCTAGTTTTCAGGTCATCATTCTAAAAATCAAGGCAACAACAATAAAGGCAACAGGCCTAGTTTCAAGGTCATCGTTCAATATATCTAAGCAACAAGTTCGAATAATCAAGGCAACAAGGCTAGTTTTCACATCGTCGTTCGAGCAAACAAGGCAACATGTTGGGGTGGGCTTCGTTCACGGTTCATTGGGCTTGCCTTGTCGGTGCTCGATGGTGGCTTCGTCGCCATGGTCCCCCTATATATACATCAAGGCAATGGGGATAGCAATCAGGCTTCCGTTTGAGATATCAAGACAACATGTCCTAGAATTCAAGGCCGCAAGGCTAGTTTTCAGGTCATCGTTCTAAAAATCAAGCCAACATGTTCAAGAAATCAAGGCAACAGACACTGGTTTCCCCGAGGATGCATATTTTTTAGTATGCGCACGACGTCGGGGGAAATCAAGGCACCGTGGCTAGTTTTCCGGTCATCGTTCAAGAAATCAAGGCAGCGAGGCTAGTTTTGAGGTCATCATGGCATGTTTTCAAGGCAACGTGTTCGAGTATTCAGGGCAACGATGCAAGTTTCCAGGTCGTCGTTAGAGATAACAAGGCAACGTGTTCCAGCAATCAAGGTAACGAGGCTAGTTTCCAGGTCGTCGTTCAAGAAATAAAGGGAACAGGGCTAGTTTTCAGGACATCGTTCGACATATCAAGGCAACGTGTTGGACAAATCAAGGCAACATGGAACTAATTAACAAGGCAACGTGTTGGGGGAGGCATCTTTCAAGGCCATCGTTCGACAAATCTAGGCAGCAGGGCTTGTCACCAGGTCATCGTTCGAAAAATTAATGCAACAAGTTCGAGTAATCAATATATACCTCAAGGCAATGTGGATAGCTCCCCAGTTCTCCAAGAGGCTAGTCTTCAGGTCATCGTTCAAAAAATCAAGGCAACAAGCTCAAGGCAACAGGGCTAGTTTCAAGGTCGTCGTTCAAAAAATCTAGGGAACAATGCTAGTCATCAGGTCATCGTTCGACAAAATTAAGGCACACGAATAATGTATGTTTCAATAAAAAAATTTGCTTTTGGTCCGTAATTACCCGGGGACCGCAGCTTCGACACTTGTACACACACACTACCGAACTTTAACTTTCGAACTGGCAAAAACCCATTCAATGAAAGTTGCTCGAAATCATCGATTTACGTGGTAAATTTTCTTTCGTGATCGAGAAAATGTGCACGGATTTCGAGGTACCGATCAAGATGTGATTTTGGCTAACTTTCATCGGGTTGGGTCGTCATTGGTCACCGGGTGGTCTTGTACTTCCGAATTAGCAAAAACCCATTGAATGAAAGCTGCTCGGAAACCTTGATTTACACGGCAAAATTTCTTTCATGATCGAGAAAATGTGCACGGATTTCGAGTTACCGAGCAAAATGCGATTTTGGCTAACTTTCACCGCGTTGTGTCATCTTTGGTCACCGGGCGATCCTGTACTTCCGAATTACCGAAAACCCATTGAACGAAAGTTGCTCGAAATCATTGATTTACCTGGTAAGTTTTCCTTCGTGATCCATAAAATGTGCACGGATTTCGAGTTACCGAGCAAGATGTGATTTTGGCTAACTTTCATCGGGTTGGGTCATCTTTGGTCACCGGGTGGTCTTGTACTTCCGATTTAGCAAAAACCCATTGAATGAAAGTTGTTCGAAATCATTGATTTGCCTAGAAAAATTTCTTTTCGTGGTCGAGGAAATGTGCATGGATTTCGAGTTGTCGAGCAAAATTTGATTTTGGCCAGGTTTCATGGGGTTGGGTCATCTGATCACCGGTTAATCTTGACCGTATCTAGTCTTGGCCGAGTCGAAAAATCACAGACGCTATAATACTCTATAACTCGCCAAAATGAAGTCGGTTTGGCACGAATTGGACAAGGATAAAGGACCTTACAATAATAAAACCCGGTGACCGGGCCGTAATTCACCAACAACGGTGACGCAACCTCCGATAAAAACACATAACAACCTAAGCCGATGACTTGCGCTTACTAGGGCCACCAATTATACTTTGTTTTCTCATAAGACGTCAAAAATGTCCAAAGAGCAACATATACGCATCTAATATGGGCATGCATCGTGTATATTGACTTCGACGGTGTTTGGTTGTATTCGAACCCCAATGCATGGGTGCTTTTCTAAGGAGTTCATTTTGTTGCATTTTCTTATGCTTGTTTCGGTTTCGTAAATGAAAGAATTTTTCCGTACAAGATACAAACTGCACTATTGGATCTGTAATTTACAACTACTATCGACATACCCTCAAATGCATCAATAATAAGGGATTTAGAATGCACCTTAGCCAACTAACATATAGATCGGGGTCGTTAATGGGTCATGGCGTTCTTCGTTTGATCCTTTGGCTTGCATGTATCGTTTTGTAGGATGAGGTCTTGCTTCCTCGGCCCTTTATCAAGGCAACGTGGCTCGTTTTAAGCTCGTCGTTCAAGGAATCAATGCAACACGGCTAGTTTTTCAGGTCGTCATTCGATAAACAAAGACAACGTTTTCAAAATATCAAAAGGCCACATGGCTCGCTTTTAGGTCCTCGTATGGCTTGCTTTCGGGTCGTCTTTCGAGAAAACGAGGCAACATGTTCTAGAAATCAAAGAATCGTTCGAGAAATAAAAAGGCTACGGGGGTAGTTTTCGGGTCGTAGTTTGATAATTCAAGGCAACATGTTCGAGTAATCAAGGCAACAAGGCTTGTTTTCAGGCCGTCGTTCAATAAAAAATCCAAGCGTTCAGGTCGTCGTTCGAGAAACACGGACAACATGTTGTAGAAATCAAAGGCGTTCCATAAATCAAGGCAACGGTGTTGGTTTTCAGTTAGTCGGTCGAAAAACCAAGGAAACATGTTCGAGGTTTCAAGGCAACAAGGCTAGTTTTCTTGTCTTCGTTCCGTAAATCAAGGCATCGACGATAGTTTTAAGGTTGTTGTTTAAGAAAATCAAGACAACATGTTTTAAAAGTCATGGCAACGAGGGAAGATTTTAGGACACCGTTCGCCAGATCAAGGCAACACGCCAGCCTTCAGCCGTCGTCCGAAAAAGGCCGCCAACATTTTACTTAAACCGAAGCATCGTTCGTGAAATCAAGGCAACAGGGCAAATTTTAAGTCCTTCATTCGAAAAACCAAGCCATCGGGTTCGAGATATCAAGGCAACATGGCTTGCTATTCAGGTCTTCGTTCGAAAAATCAAGGCAATGGGCATTGCTCTCCGCTCGTCATTCGAGATACCAAGACATCATGTTCTAGAAACCAAGGCCACAAGGCTAGTTTTCAGGTCATCATTCTAAAAATCAAGGCAACAACAATAAAGGCAACATGCCTAGTTTCAAGGTCATCGTTCAATATATCTAAGCAACAAGTTCGAATAATCAAGGCAACAAGGCTAGTTTTCACGTCGTCGTTCTAGCAAACAAGGCAACATGTTGGGGTGGGCTTCGTTCACGGTTCATTGGGCTTGCCTTGTCGGTGCTCGATGGTGGCTTCGTCGCCATGGTCCCCCTATATATACATCAAGGCAATGGGGATAGCAATCAGGCTTCCGTTTGAGATATCAAGACAACATGTCCTAGAATTCAAGGCAGCAAGGCTAGTTTTCAGGTCATCGTTCTAAAAATCAAGCCAACATGTTCAAGAAATCAAGGCAACAGACACTGGTTTCCCCGAGGATGCATAATTTTTAGTATGCGCACGACGTCGGGGGAAATCAAGGCACCGTGGCTAGTTTTCCGGTCATCGTTCAAGAAATCAAGGCAGCGAGGCTAGTTTTGAGGTCATCATGGCATGTTTTCAAGGCAACGTGTTCGAGTATTCAGGGCAACGATGCAAGTTTCCAGGTCGTCGTTAGAGATAACAAGGCAACGTGTTCCAGCAATCAAGGTAACGAGGCTAGTTTCCAGGTCGTCGTTCAAGAAATAAAGGGAACGGGGATAGTTTTCAGGACATCGTTCGACATATCAAGGCAACGTGTTGGACAAATCAAGGCAACATGGAACTAGTTAACAAGGCAACGTGTTGGGGGAGGCATCTTTCAAGGCCATCGTTCGACAAATCTAGGCAGCAGGGCTTGTCACCAGGTCATCGTTCGAAAAATTAATGCAACAAGTTCGAGTAATCAATATATACCTCAAGGCAATGTGGATAGCTCCCCAGTTCTCCAAGAGGCTAGTCTTCAGGTCATCGTTCAAAAAATCAAGGCAACAAGCTCAAGGCAACAGGGCTAGTTTCAAGGTCGTCGTTCAAAAAATCTAGGGAACAATGCTAGTCATCAGGTCATCGTTCGACAAAATTAAGGCACACGAATAATGTATGTTTCAATAAAAAAATTTGCTTTTGGTCCGTAATTACCCGGGGACCGCAGCTTCGACACTTGTACACACACACTACCGAACTTTAACTTTCGAACTGGCAAAAACCCATTCAATGAAAGTTGCTCGAAATCATTGATTTACGTGGTAAATTTTCTTTCGTGATCGAGAAAATGTGCACGGATTTCGAGGTACCGATCAAGATGTGATTTTGGCTAACTTTCATCGGGTTGGGTCGTCATTGGTCACCGGGTGGTCTTGTACTTCCGAATTAGCAAAAACCCATTGAATGAAAGCTGCTCGGAAACCTTGATTTACACGGCAAAATTTCTTTCATGATCGAGAAAATGTGCACGGATTTCGAGTTACCGAGCAAAATGCGATTTTGGCTAACTTTCACCGCGTTGTGTCATCTTTGGTCACCGGGCGATCCTGTACTTCCGAATTACCGAAAACCCATTGAACGAAAGTTGCTCGAAATCATTGATTTACCTGGTAAGTTTTCCTTCGTGATCCATAAAATGTGCACGGATTTCGAGTTACCGAGCAAGATGTGATTTTGGCTAACTTTCATCGGGTTGGGTCATCTTTGGTCACCGGGTGGTCTTGTACTTCCGATTTAGCAAAAACCCATTGAATGAAAGTTGTTCGAAATCATTGATTTGCCTAGAAAAATTTCTTTTCGTGGTCGAGGAAATGTGCATGGATTTCGAGTTGTCGAGCAAAATTTGATTTTGGCCAGGTTTCATGGGGTTGGGTCATCTGATCACCGGTTAATCTTGACCGTATCTAGTCTTGGCCGAGTCGAAAAATCACAGACGCTATAATACTCTATAACTCGCCAAAATGAAGTCGGTTTGGCACGAATTGGACAAGGATAAAGGACCTTACAATAATAAAACCCGGTGACCGGGCCGTAATTCACCAACAACGGTGACGCAACCTCCGATAAAAACACATAACAACCTAAGCCGATGACTTGCGCTTACTAGGGCCACCAATTATACTTTGTTTTCTCATAAGACGTCAAAAATGTCCAAAGAGCAACATATACGCATCTAATATGGGCATGCATCGTGTATATTGACTTCGACGGTGTTTGGTTGTATTCGAACCCCAATGCATGGGTGCTTTTCTAAGGAGTTCATTTTGTTGCATTTTCTTATGCTTGTTTCGGTTTCGTAAATGAAAGAATTTTTCCGTACAAGATACAAACTGCACTATTGGATCTGTAATTTACAACTACTATCGACATACCCTCAAATGCATCAATAATAAGGGATTTAGAATGCACCTTAGCCAACTAACATATAGATCGGGGTCGTTAATGGGTCATGGCGTTCTTCGTTTGATCCTTTGGCTTGCATGTATCGTTTTGTAGGATGAGGTCTTGCTTCCTCGGCCCTTTATCAAGGCAACGTGGCTCGTTTTAAGCTCGTCGTTCAAGGAATCAATGCAACACGGCTAGTTTTTCAGGTCGTCATTCGATAAACAAAGACAACGTTTTCAAAATATCAAAAGGCCACATGGCTCGCTTTTAGGTCCTCGTATGGCTTGCTTTCGGGTCGTCTTTCGAGAAAACGAGGCAACATGTTCTAGAAATCAAAGAATCGTTCGAGAAATAAAAAGGCTACGGGGGTAGTTTTCGGGTCGTAGTTTGATAATTCAAGGCAACATGTTCGAGTAATCAAGGCAACAAGGCTTGTTTTCAGGCCGTCGTTCAATAAAAAATCCAAGCGTTCAGGTCGTCGTTCGAGAAACACGGACAACATGTTGTAGAAATCAAAGGCGTTCCATAAATCAAGGCAACGGTGTTGGTTTTCAGTTAGTCGGTCGAAAAACCAAGGAAACATGTTCGAGGTTTCAAGGCAACAAGGCTAGTTTTCTTGTCTTCGTTCCGTAAATCAAGGCATCGACGATAGTTTTAAGGTTGTTGTTTAAGAAAATCAAGACAACATGTTTTAAAAGTCATGGCAACGAGGGAAGATTTTAGGACACCGTTCGCCAGATCAAGGCAACACGCCAGCCTTCAGCCGTCGTCCGAAAAAGGCCGCCAACATTTTACTTAAACCGAAGCATCGTTCGTGAAATCAAGGCAACAGGGCAAATTTTAAGTCCTTCATTCGAAAAACCAAGCCATCGGGTTCGAGATATCAAGGCAACATGGCTTGCTTTTCAGGTCTTCGTTCGAAAAATCAAGGCAATGGGCATTGCTCTCCGCTCGTCATTCGAGATACCAAGACATCATGTTCTAGAAACCAAGGCCACAAGGCTAGTTTTCAGGTCATCATTCTAAAAATCAAGGCAACAACAATAAAGGCAACATGCCTAGTTTCAAGGTCATCGTTCAATATATCTAAGCAACAAGTTCGAATAATCAAGGCAACAAGGCTAGTTTTCACGTCGTCGTTCTAGCAAACAAGGCAACATGTTGGGGTGGGCTTCTTTCACGGTTCATTGGGCTTGCCTTGTCGGTGCTCGATGGTGGCTTCGTCGCCATGGTCCCCCTATATATACATCAAGGCAATGGGGATAGCAATCAGGCTTCCGTTTGAGATATCAAGACAACATGTCCTAGAATTCAAGGCAGCAAGGCTAGTTTTCAGGTCATCGTTCTAAAAATCAAGCCAACATGTTCAAGAAATCAAGGCAACAGACACTGGTTTCCCCGAGGATGCATATTTTTTAGTATGCGCACGACGTCGGGGGAAATCAAGGCACCGTGGCTAGTTTTCCGGTCATCGTTCAAGAAATCAAGGCAGCGAGGCTAGTTTTGAGGTCATCATGGCATGTTTTCAAGGCAACGTGTTCGAGTATTCAGGGCAACGATGCAAGTTTCCAGGTCGTCGTTAGAGATAACAAGGCAACGTGTTCCAGCAATCAAGGTAACGAGGCTAGTTTCCAGGTCGTCGTTCAAGAAATAAAGGGAACGGGGATAGTTTTCAGGACATCGTTCGACATATCAAGGCAACGTGTTGGACAAATCAAGGCAACATGGAACTAGTTAACAAGGCAACGTGTTGGGGGAGGCATCTTTCAAGGCCATCGTTCGACAAATCTAGGCAGCAGGGCTTGTCACCAGGTCATCGTTCGAAAAATTAATGCAACAAGTTCGAGTAATCAATATATACCTCAAGGCAATGTGGATAGCTCCCCAGTTCTCCAAGAGGCTAGTCTTCAGGTCATCGTTCAAAAAATCAAGGCAACAAGCTCAAGGCAACAGGGCTAGTTTCAAGGTCGTCGTTCAAAAAATCTAGGGAACAATGCTAGTCATCAGGTCATCGTTCGACAAAATTAAGGCACACGAATAATGTATGTTTCAATAAAAAAATTTGCTTTTGGTCCGTAATTACCCGGGGACCGCAGCTTCGACACTTGTACACACACACTACCGAACTTTAACTTTCGAACTGGCAAAAACCCATTCAATGAAAGTTGCTCGAAATCATTGATTTACGTGGTAAATTTTCTTTCGTGATCGAGAAAATGTGCACGGATTTCGAGGTACCGATCAAGATGTGATTTTGGCTAACTTTCATCGGGTTGGGTCGTCATTGGTCACCGGGTGGTCTTGTACTTCCGAATTAGCAAAAACCCATTGAATGAAAGCTGCTCGGAAACCTTGATTTACACGGCAAAATTTCTTTCATGATCGAGAAAATGTGCACGGATTTCGAGTTACCGAGCAAAATGCGATTTTGGCTAACTTTCACCGCGTTGTGTCATCTTTGGTCACCGGGCGATCCTGTACTTCCGAATTACCGAAAACCCATTGAACGAAAGTTGCTCGAAATCATTGATTTACCTGGTAAGTTTTCCTTCGTGATCCATAAAATGTGCACGGATTTCGAGTTACCGAGCAAGATGTGATTTTGGCTAACTTTCATCGGGTTGGGTCATCTTTGGTCACCGGGTGGTCTTGTACTTCCGATTTAGCAAAAACCCATTGAATGAAAGTTGTTCGAAATCATTGATTTGCCTAGAAAAATTTCTTTTCGTGGTCGAGGAAATGTGCATGGATTTCGAGTTGTCGAGCAAAATTTGATTTTGGCCAGGTTTCATGGGGTTGGGTCATCTGATCACCGGTTAATCTTGACCGTATCTAGTCTTGGCCGAGTCGAAAAATCACAGACGCTATAATACTCTATAACTCGCCAAAATGAAGTCGGTTTGGCACGAATTGGACAAGGATAAAGGACCTTACAATAATAAAACCCGGTGACCGGGCCGTAATTCACCAACAACGGTGACGCAACCTCCGATAAAAACACATAACAACCTAAGCCGATGACTTGCGCTTACTAGGGCCACCAATTATACTTTGTTTTCTCATAAGACGTCAAAAATGTCCAAAGAGCAACATATACGCATCTAATATGGGCATGCATCGTGTATATTGACTTCGACGGTGTTTGGTTGTATTCGAACCCCAATGCATGGGTGCTTTTCTAAGGAGTTCATTTTGTTGCATTTTCTTATGCTTGTTTCGGTTTCGTAAATGAAAGAATTTTTCCGTACAAGATACAAACTGCACTATTGGATCTGTAATTTACAACTACTATCGACATACCCTCAAATGCATCAATAATAAGGGATTTAGAATGCACCTTAGCCAACTAACATATAGATCGGGGTCGTTAATGGGTCATGGCGTTCTTCGTTTGATCCTTTGGCTTGCATGTATCGTTTTGTAGGATGAGGTCTTGCTTCCTCGGCCCTTTATCAAGGCAACGTGGCTCGTTTTAAGCTCGTCGTTCAAGGAATCAATGCAACACGGCTAGTTTTTCAGGTCGTCATTCGATAAACAAAGACAACATTTTCAAAATATCAAAAGGCCACATGGCTTGCTTTTAGGTCCTCGTATGGCTTGCTTTCGGGTCGTCTTTCGAGAAAACGAGGCAACATGTTCTAGAAATCAAAGAATCGTTCGAGAAATAAAAAGGCTACGGGGGTAGTTTTCGGGTCGTAGTTTGATAATTCAAGGCAACATGTTCGAGTAATCAAGGCAACAAGGCTTGTTTTCAGGCCGTCGTTCAATAAAAAATCCAAGCGTTCAGGTCGTCGTTCGAGAAACACGGACAACATGTTGTAGAAATCAAAGGCGTTCCATAAATCAAGGCAACGGTGTTGGTTTTCAGTTAGTCGGTCGAAAAACCAAGGAAACATGTTCGAGGTTTCAAGGCAACAAGGCTAGTTTTCTTGTCTTCGTTCCGTAAATCAAGGCATCGGGGATAGTTTTAAGGTTGTTGTTTAAGAAAATCAAGACAACATGTTTTAAAAGTCATGGCAACGAGGGAAGATTTTAGGACACCGTTCGCCAGATCAAGGCAACACGCCAGCCTTCAGCCGTCGTCCGAAAAAGGCCGCCAACATTTTACTTAAACCGAAGCATCGTTCGTGAAATCAAGGCAACAGGGCAAATTTTAAGTCCTTCATTCGAAAAACCATGCCATCGGGTTCGAGATATCAAGGCAACATGGCTTGCTTTTCAGGTCTTCGTTCGAAAAATCAAGGCAATGGGCATTGCTCTCCGCTCGTCATTCGAGATACCAAGACATCATGTTCTAGAAACCAAGGCCACAAGGCTAGTTTTCAGGTCATCATTCTAAAAATCAAGGCAACAACAATAAAGGCAACATGCCTAGTTTCAAGGTCATCGTTCAATATATCTAAGCAACAAGTTCGAATAATCAAGGCAACAAGGCTAGTTTTCACGTCGTCGTTCTAGCAAACAAGGCAACATGTTGGGGTGGGCTTCGTTCACGGTTCATTGGGCTTGCCTTGTCGGTGCTCGATGGTGGCTTCGTCGCCATGGTCCCCCTATATATACATCAAGGCAATGGGGATAGCAATCAGGCTTCCGTTTGAGATATCAAGACAACATGTCCTAGAATTCAAGGCAGCAAGGCTAGTTTTCAGGTCATCGTTCTAAAAATCAAGCCAACATGTTCAAGAAATCAAGGCAACAGACACTGGTTTCCCCGAGGATGCATATTTTTTAGTATGCGCACGACGTCGGGGGAAATCAAGGCACCGTGGCTAGTTTTCCGGTCATCGTTCAAGAAATCAAGGCAGCGAGGCTAGTTTTGAGGTCATCATGGCATGTTTTCAAGGCAACGTGTTCGAGTATTCAGGGCAACGATGCAAGTTTCCAGGTCGTCGTTAGAGATAACAAGGCAACGTGTTCCAGCAATCAAGGTAACGAGGCTAGTTTCCAGGTCGTCGTTCAAGAAATAAAGGGAACGGGGATAGTTTTCAGGACATCGTTCGACATATCAAGGCAACGTGTTGGACAAATCAAGGCAACATGGAACTAGTTAACAAGGCAACGTGTTGGGGGAGGCATCTTTCAAGGCCATCGTTCGACAAATCTAGGCAGCAGGGCTTGTCACCAGGTCATCGTTCGAAAAATTAATGCAACAAGTTCGAGTAATCAATATATACCTCAAGGCAATGTGGATAGCTCCCCAGTTCTCCAAGAGGCTAGTCTTCAGGTCATCGTTCAAAAAATCAAGGCAACAAGCTCAAGGCAACAGGGCTAGTTTCAAGGTCGTCGTTCAAAAAATCTAGGGAACAATGCTAGTCATCAGGTCATCGTTCGACAAAATTAAGGCACACGAATAATGTATGTTTCAATAAAAAAATTTGCTTTTGGTCCGTAATTACCCGGGGACCGCAGCTTCGACACTTGTACACACACACTACCGAACTTTAACTTTCGAACTGGCAAAAACCCATTCAATGAAAGTTGCTCGAAATCATTGATTTACGTGGTAAATTTTCTTTCGTGATCGAGAAAATGTGCACGGATTTCGAGGTACCGATCAAGATGTGATTTTGGCTAACTTTCATCGGGTTGGGTCGTCATTGGTCACCGGGTGGTCTTGTACTTCCGAATTAGCAAAAACCCATTGAATGAAAGCTGCTCGGAAACCTTGATTTACACGGCAAAATTTCTTTCATGATCGAGAAAATGTGCACGGATTTCGAGTTACCGAGCAAAATGCGATTTTGGCTAACTTTCACCGCGTTGTGTCATCTTTGGTCACCGGGCGATCCTGTACTTCCGAATTACCGAAAACCCATTGAACGAAAGTTGCTCGAAATCATTGATTTACCTGGTAAGTTTTCCTTCGTGATCCATAAAATGTGCACGGATTTCGAGTTACCGAGCAAGATGTGATTTTGGCTAACTTTCATCGGGTTGGGTCATCTTTGGTCACCGGGTGGTCTTGTACTTCCGATTTAGCAAAAACCCATTGAATGAAAGTTGTTCGAAATCATTGATTTGCCTAGAAAAATTTCTTTTCGTGGTCGAGGAAATGTGCATGGATTTCGAGTTGTCGAGCAAAATTTGATTTTGGCCAGGTTTCATGGGGTTGGGTCATCTGATCACCGGTTAATCTTGACCGTATCTAGTCTTGGCCGAGTCGAAAAATCACAGACGCTATAATACTCTATAACTCGCCAAAATGAAGTCGGTTTGGCACGAATTGGACAAGGATAAAGGACCTTACAATAATAAAACCCGGTGACCGGGCCGTAATTCACCAACAACGGTGACGCAACCTCCGATAAAAACACATAACAACCTAAGCCGATGACTTGCGCTTACTAGGGCCACCAATTATACTTTGTTTTCTCATAAGACGTCAAAAATGTCCAAAGAGCAACATATACGCATCTAATATGGGCATGCATCGTGTATATTGACTTCGACGGTGTTTGGTTGTATTCGAACCCCAATGCATGGGTGCTTTTCTAAGGAGTTCATTTTGTTGCATTTTCTTATGCTTGTTTCGGTTTCGTAAATGAAAGAATTTTTCCGTACAAGATACAAACTGCACTATTGGATCTGTAATTTACAACTACTATCGACATACCCTCAAATGCATCAATAATAAGGGATTTAGAATGCACCTTAGCCAACTAACATATAGATCGGGGTCGTTAATGGGTCATGGCGTTCTTCGTTTGATCCTTTGGCTTGCATGTATCGTTTTGTAGGATGAGGTCTTGCTTCCTCGGCCCTTTATCAAGGCAACGTGGCTCGTTTTAAGCTCGTCGTTCAAGGAATCAATGCAACACGGCTAGTTTTTCAGGTCGTCATTCGATAAACAAAGACAACATTTTCAAAATATCAAAAGGCCACATGGCTTGCTTTTAGGTCCTCGTATGGCTTGCTTTCGGGTCGTCTTTCGAGAAAACGAGGCAACATGTTCTAGAAATCAAAGAATCGTTCGAGAAATAAAAAGGCTACGGGGGTAGTTTTCGGGTCGTAGTTTGATAATTCAAGGCAACATGTTCGAGTAATCAAGGCAACAAGGCTTGTTTTCAGGCCGTCGTTCAATAAAAAATCCAAGCGTTCAGGTCGTCGTTCGAGAAACACGGACAACATGTTGTAGAAATCAAAGGCGTTCCATAAATCAAGGCAACGGTGTTGGTTTTCAGTTAGTCGGTCGAAAAACCAAGGAAACATGTTCGAGGTTTCAAGGCAACAAGGCTAGTTTTCTTGTCTTCGTTCCGTAAATCAAGGCATCGGGGATAGTTTTAAGGTTGTTGTTTAAGAAAATCAAGACAACATGTTTTAAAAGTCATGGCAACGAGGGAAGATTTTAGGACACCGTTCGCCAGATCAAGGCAACACGCCAGCCTTCAGCCGTCGTCCGAAAAAGGCCGCCAACATTTTACTTAAACCGAAGCATCGTTCGTGAAATCAAGGCAACAGGGCAAATTTTAAGTCCTTCATTCGAAAAACCATGCCATCGGGTTCGAGATATCAAGGCAACATGGCTTGCTTTTCAGGTCTTCGTTCGAAAAATCAAGGCAATGGGCATTGCTCTCCGCTCGTCATTCGAGATACCAAGACATCATGTTCTAGAAACCAAGGCCACAAGGCTAGTTTTCAGGTCATCATTCTAAAAATCAAGGCAACAACAATAAAGGCAACATGCCTAGTTTCAAGGTCATCGTTCAATATATCTAAGCAACAAGTTCGAATAATCAAGGCAACAAGGCTAGTTTTCACGTCGTCGTTCTAGCAAACAAGGCAACATGTTGGGGTGGGCTTCGTTCACGGTTCATTGGGCTTGCCTTGTCGGTGCTCGATGGTGGCTTCGTCGCCATGGTCCCCCTATATATACATCAAGGCAATGGGGATAGCAATCAGGCTTCCGTTTGAGATATCAAGACAACATGTCCTAGAATTCAAGGCAGCAAGGCTAGTTTTCAGGTCATCGTTCTAAAAATCAAGCCAACATGTTCAAGAAATCAAGGCAACAGACACTGGTTTCCCCGAGGATGCATATTTTTTAGTATGCGCACGACGTCGGGGGAAATCAAGGCACCGTGGCTAGTTTTCCGGTCATCGTTCAAGAAATCAAGGCAGCGAGGCTAGTTTTGAGGTCATCATGGCATGTTTTCAAGGCAACGTGTTCGAGTATTCAGGGCAACGATGCAAGTTTCCAGGTCGTCGTTAGAGATAACAAGGCAACGTGTTCCAGCAATCAAGGTAACGAGGCTAGTTTCCAGGTCGTCGTTCAAGAAATAAAGGGAACGGGGATAGTTTTCAGGACATCGTTCGACATATCAAGGCAACGTGTTGGACAAATCAAGGCAACATGGAACTAGTTAACAAGGCAACGTGTTGGGGGAGGCATCTTTCAAGGCCATCGTTCGACAAATCTAGGCAGCAGGGCTTGTCACCAGGTCATCGTTCGAAAAATTAATGCAACAAGTTCGAGTAATCAATATATACCTCAAGGCAATGTGGATAGCTCCCCAGTTCTCCAAGAGGCTAGTCTTCAGGTCATCGTTCAAAAAATCAAGGCAACAAGCTCAAGGCAACAGGGCTAGTTTCAAGGTCGTCGTTCAAAAAATCTAGGGAACAATGCTAGTCATCAGGTCATCGTTCGACAAAATTAAGGCACACGAATAATGTATGTTTCAATAAAAAAATTTGCTTTTGGTCCGTAATTACCCGGGGACCGCAGCTTCGACACTTGTACACACACACTACCGAACTTTAACTTTCGAACTGGCAAAAACCCATTCAATGAAAGTTGCTCGAAATCATTGATTTACGTGGTAAATTTTCTTTCGTGATCGAGAAAATGTGCACGGATTTCGAGGTACCGATCAAGATGTGATTTTGGCTAACTTTCATCGGGTTGGGTCGTCATTGGTCACCGGGTGGTCTTGTACTTCCGAATTAGCAAAAACCCATTGAATGAAAGCTGCTCGGAAACCTTGATTTACACGGCAAAATTTCTTTCATGATCGAGAAAATGTGCACGGATTTCGAGTTACCGAGCAAAATGCGATTTTGGCTAACTTTCACCGCGTTGTGTCATCTTTGGTCACCGGGCGATCCTGTACTTCCGAATTACCGAAAACCCATTGAACGAAAGTTGCTCGAAATCATTGATTTACCTGGTAAGTTTTCCTTCGTGATCCATAAAATGTGCACGGATTTCGAGTTACCGAGCAAGATGTGATTTTGGCTAACTTTCATCGGGTTGGGTCATCTTTGGTCACCGGGTGGTCTTGTACTTCCGATTTAGCAAAAACCCATTGAATGAAAGTTGTTCGAAATCATTGATTTGCCTAGAAAAATTTCTTTTCGTGGTCGAGGAAATGTGCATGGATTTCGAGTTGTCGAGCAAAATTTGATTTTGGCCAGGTTTCATGGGGTTGGGTCATCTGATCACCGGTTAATCTTGACCGTATCTAGTCTTGGCCGAGTCGAAAAATCACAGACGCTATAATACTCTATAACTCGCCAAAATGAAGTCGGTTTGGCACGAATTGGACAAGGATAAAGGACCTTACAATAATAAAACCCGGTGACCGGGCCGTAATTCACCAACAACGGTGACGCAACCTCCGATAAAAACACATAACAACCTAAGCCGATGACTTGCGCTTACTAGGGCCACCAATTATACTTTGTTTTCTCATAAGACGTCAAAAATGTCCAAAGAGCAACATATACGCATCTAATATGGGCATGCATCGTGTATATTGACTTCGACGGTGTTTGGTTGTATTCGAACCCCAATGCATGGGTGCTTTTCTAAGGAGTTCATTTTGTTGCATTTTCTTATGCTTGTTTCGGTTTCGTAAATGAAAGAATTTTTCCGTACAAGATACAAACTGCACTATTGGATCTGTAATTTACAACTACTATCGACATACCCTCAAATGCATCAATAATAAGGGATTTAGAATGCACCTTAGCCAACTAACATATAGATCGGGGTCGTTAATGGGTCATGGCGTTCTTCGTTTGATCCTTTGGCTTGCATGTATCGTTTTGTAGGATGAGGTCTTGCTTCCTCGGCCCTTTATCAAGGCAACGTGGCTCGTTTTAAGCTCGTCGTTCAAGGAATCAATGCAACACGGCTAGTTTTTCAGGTCGTCATTCGCTAAACAAAGACAACGTTTTCAAAATATCAAAAGGCCACATGGCTTGCTTTTAGGTCCTCGTATGGCTTGCTTTCGGGTCGTCTTTCGAGAAAACGAGGCAACATGTTCTAGAAATCAAAGAATCGTTCGAGAAATAAAAAGGCTACGGGGGTAGTTTTCGGGTCGTAGTTTGATAATTCAAGGCAACATGTTCGAGTAATCAAGGCAACAAGGCTTGTTTTCAGGCCGTCGTTCAATAAAAAATCCAAGCGTTCAGGTCGTCGTTCGAGAAACACGGACAACATGTTGTAGAAATCAAAGGAGTTCCATAAATCAAGGCAACGGTGTTGGTTTTCAGTTAGTCGGTCGAAAAACCAAGGAAACATGTTCGAGGTTTCAAGGCAACAAGGCTAGTTTTCTTGTCTTCGTTCCGTAAATCAAGGCATCGGGGATAGTTTTAAGGTTGTTGTTTAAGAAAATCAAGACAACATGTTTTAAAAGTCATGGCAACGAGGGAAGATTTTAGGACACCGTTCGCCAGATCAAGGCAACACGCCAGCCTTCAGCCGTCGTCCGAAAAAGGCCGCCAACATTTTACTTAAACCGAAGCATCGTTCGTGAAATCAAGGCAACAGGGCAAATTTTAAGTCCTTCATTCGAAAAACCATGCCATCGGGTTCGAGATATCAAGGCAACATGGCTTGCTTTTCAGGTCTTCGTTCGAAAAATCAAGGCAATGGGCATTGCTCTCCGCTCGTCATTCGAGATACCAAGACATCATGTTCTAGAAACCAAGGCCACAAGGCTAGTTTTCAGGTCATCATTCTAAAAATCAAGGCAACAACAATAAAGGCAACATGCCTAGTTTCAAGGTCATCGTTCAATATATCTAAGCAACAAGTTCGAATAATCAAGGCAACAAGGCTAGTTTTCACGTCGTCGTTCTAGCAAACAAGGCAACATGTTGGGGTGGGCTTCGTTCACGGTTCATTGGGCTTGCCTTGTCGGTGCTCGATGGTGGCTTCGTCGCCATGGTCCCCCTATATGTACATCAAGGCAATGGGGATAGCAATAAGGCTTCCGTTTGAGATATCAAGACAACATGTCCTAGAATTCAAGGCAGCAAGGCTAGTTTTCAGGTCATCGTTCTAAAAATCAAGCCAACATGTTCAAGAAATCAAGGCAACAGACACTGGTTTCCCCGAGGATGCATATTTTTTAGTATGCGCACGACGTCGGGGGAAATCAAGGCACCGTGGCTAGTTTTCCGGTCATCGTTCAAGAAATCAAGGCAGCGAGGCTAGTTTTGAGGTCATCATGGCATGTTTTCAAGGCAACGTGTTCGAGTATTCAGGGCAACGATGCAAGTTTCCAGGTCGTCGTTAGAGATAACAAGGCAACGTGTTCCAGCAATCAAGGTAACGAGGCTAGTTTCCAGGTCGTCGTTCAAGAAATAAAGGGAACGGGGATAGTTTTCAGGACATCGTTCGACATATCAAGGCAACGTGTTGGACAAATCAAGGCAACATGGAACTAGTTAACAAGGCAACGTGTTGGGGGAGGCATCTTTCAAGGCCATCGTTCGACAAATCTAGGCAGCAGGGCTTGTCACCAGGTCATCGTTCGAAAAATTAATGCAACAAGTTCGAGTAATCAATATATACCTCAAGGCAATGTGGATAGCTCCCCAGTTCTCCAAGAGGCTAGTCTTCAGGTCATCGTTCAAAAAATCAAGGCAACAAGCTCAAGGCAACAGGGCTAGTTTCAAGGTCGTCGTTCAAAAAATCTAGGGAACAATGCTAGTCATCAGGTCATCGTTCGACAAAATTAAGGCACACGAATAATGTATGTTTCAATAAAAAAATTTGCTTTTGGTCCGTAATTACCCGGGGACCGCAGCTTCGACACTTGTACACACACACTACCGAACTTTAACTTTCGAACTGGCAAAAACCCATTCAATGAAAGTTGCTCGAAATCATTGATTTACGTGGTAAATTTTCTTTCGTGATCGAGAAAATGTGCACGGATTTCGAGGTACCGATCAAGATGTGATTTTGGCTAACTTTCATCGGGTTGGGTCGTCATTGGTCACCGGGTGGTCTTGTACTTCCGAATTAGCAAAAACCCATTGAATGAAAGCTGCTCGGAAACCTTGATTTACACGGCAAAATTTCTTTCATGATCGAGAAAATGTGCACGGATTTCGAGTTACCGAGCAAAATGCGATTTTGGCTAACTTTCACCGCGTTGTGTCATCTTTGGTCACCGGGCGATCCTGTACTTCCGAATTACCGAAAACCCATTGAACGAAAGTTGCTCGAAATCATTGATTTACCTGGTAAGTTTTCCTTCGTGATCCATAAAATGTGCACGGATTTCGAGTTACCGAGCAAGATGTGATTTTGGCTAACTTTCATCGGGTTGGGTCATCTTTGGTCACCGGGTGGTCTTGTACTTCCGATTTAGCAAAAACCCATTGAATGAAAGTTGTTCGAAATCATTGATTTGCCTAGAAAAATTTCTTTTCGTGGTCGAGGAAATGTGCATGGATTTCGAGTTGTCGAGCAAAATTTGATTTTGGCCAGGTTTCATGGGGTTGGGTCATCTGATCACCGGTTAATCTTGACCGTATCTAGTCTTGGCCGAGTCGAAAAATCACAGACGCTATAATACTCTATAACTCGCCAAAATGAAGTCGGTTTGGCACGAATTGGACAAGGATAAAGGACCTTACAATAATAAAACCCGGTGACCGGGCCGTAATTCACCAACAACGGTGACGCAACCTCCGATAAAAACACATAACAACCTAAGCCGATGACTTGCGCTTACTAGGGCCACCAATTATACTTTGTTTTCTCATAAGACGTCAAAAATGTCCAAAGAGCAACATATACGCATCTAATATGGGCATGCATCGTGTATATTGACTTCGACGGTGTTTGGTTGTATTCGAACCCCAATGCATGGGTGCTTTTCTAAGGAGTTCATTTTGTTGCATTTTCTTATGCTTGTTTCGGTTTCGTAAATGAAAGAATTTTTCCGTACAAGATACAAACTGCACTATTGGATCTGTAATTTACAACTACTATCGACATACCCTCAAATGCATCAATAATAAGGGATTTAGAATGCACCTTAGCCAACTAACATATAGATCGGGGTCGTTAATGGGTCATGGCGTTCTTCGTTTGATCCTTTGGCTTGCATGTATCGTTTTGTAGGATGAGGTCTTGCTTCCTCGGCCCTTTATCAAGGCAACGTGGCTCGTTTTAAGCTCGTCGTTCAAGGAATCAATGCAACACGGCTAGTTTTTCAGGTCGTCATTCGCTAAACAAAGACAACGTTTTCAAAATATCAAAAGGCCACATGGCTTGCTTTTAGGTCCTCGTATGGCTTGCTTTCGGGTCGTCTTTCGAGAAAACGAGGCAACATGTTCTAGAAATCAAAGAATCGTTCGAGAAATAAAAAGGCTACGGGGGTAGTTTTCGGGTCGTAGTTTGATAATTCAAGGCAACATGTTCGAGTAATCAAGGCAACAAGGCTTGTTTTCAGGCCGTCGTTCAATAAAAAATCCAAGCGTTCAGGTCGTCGTTCGAGAAACACGGACAACATGTTGTAGAAATCAAAGGCGTTCCATAAATCAAGGCAACGGTGTTGGTTTTCAGTTAGTCGGTCGAAAAACCAAGGAAACATGTTCGAGGTTTCAAGGCAACAAGGCTAGTTTTCTTGTCTTCGTTCCGTAAATCAAGGCATCGGGGATAGTTTTAAGGTTGTTGTTTAAGAAAATCAAGACAACATGTTTTAAAAGTCATGGCAACGAGGGAAGATTTTAGGACACCGTTCGCCAGATCAAGGCAACACGCCAGCCTTCAGCCGTCGTCCGAAAAAGGCCGCCAACATTTTACTTAAACCGAAGCATCGTTCGTGAAATCAAGGCAACAGGGCAAATTTTAAGTCCTTCATTCGAAAAACCAAGCCATCGGGTTCGAGATATCAAGGCAACATGGCTTGCTTTTCAGGTCTTCGTTCGAAAAATCAAGGCAATGGGCATTGCTCTCCGCTCGTCATTCGAGATACCAAGACATCATGTTCTAGAAACCAAGGCCACAAGGCTAGTTTTCAGGTCATCATTCTAAAAATCAAGGCAACAACAATAAAGGCAACATGCCTAGTTTCAAGGTCATCGTTCAATATATCTAAGCAACAAGTTCGAATAATCAAGGCAACAAGGCTAGTTTTCACGTCGTCGTTCTAGCAAACAAGGCAACATGTTGGGGTGGGCTTCGTTCACGGTTCATTGGGCTTGCCTTGTCGGTGATCGATGGTGGCTTCGTCGCCATGGTCCCCCTATATATACATCAAGGCAATGGGGATAGCAATCAGGCTTCCGTTTGAGATATCAAGACAACATGTCCTAGAATTCAAGGCAGCAAGGCTAGTTTTCAGGTCATCGTTCTAAAAATCAAGCCAACATGTTCAAGAAATCAAGGCAACAGACACTGGTTTCCCCGAGGATGCATATTTTTTAGTATGCGCACGACGTCGGGGGAAATTAAGGCACCGTGGCTAGTTTTCCGGTCATCGTTCAAGAAATCAAGGCAGCGAGGCTAGTTTTGAGGTCATCATGGCATGTTTTCAAGGCAACGTGTTCGAGTATTCAGGGCAACGATGCAAGTTTCCAGGTCGTCGTTAGAGATAACAAGGCAACGTGTTCCAGCAATCAAGGTAACGAGGCTAGTTTCCAGGTCGTCGTTCAAGAAATAAAGGGAACGGGGATAGTTTTCAGGACATCGTTCGACATATCAAGGCAACGTGTTGGACAAATCAAGGCAACATGGAACTAGTTAACAAGGCAACGTGTTGGGGGAGGCATCTTTCAAGGCCATCGTTCGACAAATCTAGGCAGCAGGGCTTGTCACCAGGTCATCGTTCGAAAAATTAATGCAACAAGTTCGAGTAATCAATATATACCTCAAGGCAATGTGGATAGCTCCCCAGTTCTCCAAGAGGCTAGTCTTCAGGTCATCGTTCAAAAAATCAAGGCAACAAGCTCAAGGCAACAGGGCTAGTTTCAAGGTCGTCGTTCAAAAAATCTAGGGAACAATGCTAGTCATCAGGTCATCGTTCGACAAAATTAAGGCACACGAATAATGTATGTTTCAATAAAAAAATTTGCTTTTGGTCCGTAATTACCCGGGGACCGCAGCTTCGACACTTGTACACACACACTACCGAACTTTAACTTTCGAACTGGCAAAAACCCATTCAATGAAAGTTGCTCGAAATCATTGATTTACGTGGTAAATTTTCTTTCGTGATCGAGAAAATGTGCATGGATTTCGAGGTACCGATCAAGATGTGATTTTGGCTAACTTTCATCGGGTTGGGTCGTCATTGGTCACCGGGTGGTCTTGTACTTCCGAATTAGCAAAAACCCATTGAATGAAAGCTGCTCGGAAACCTTGATTTACACGGCAAAATTTCTTTCATGATCGAGAAAATGTGCACGGATTTCGAGTTACCGAGCAAAATGCGATTTTGGCTAACTTTCACCGCGTTGTGTCATCTTTGGTCACCGGGCGATCCTGTACTTCCGAATTACCGAAAACCCATTGAACGAAAGTTGCTCGAAATCATTGATTTACCTGGTAAGTTTTCCTTCGTGATCCATAAAATGTGCACGGATTTCGAGTTACCGAGCAAGATGTGATTTTGGCTAACTTTCATCGGGTTGGGTCATCTTTGGTCACCGGGTGGTCTTGTACTTCCGATTTAGCAAAAACCCATTGAATGAAAGTTGTTCGAAATCATTGATTTGCCTAGAAAAATTTCTTTTCGTGGTCGAGGAAATGTGCATGGATTTCGAGTTGTCGAGCAAAATTTGATTTTGGCCAGGTTTCATGGGGTTGGGTCATCTGATCACCGGTTAATCTTGACCGTATCTAGTCTTGGCCGAGTCGAAAAATCACAGACGCTATAATACTCTATAACTCGCCAAAATGAAGTCGGTTTGGCACGAATTGGACAAGGATAAAGGACCTTACAATAATAAAACCCGGTGACCGGGCCGTAATTCACCAACAACGGTGACGCAACCTCCGATAAAAACACATAACAACCTAAGCCGATGACTTGCGCTTACTAGGGCCACCAATTATACTTTGTTTTCTCATAAGACGTCAAAAATGTCCAAAGAGCAACATATACGCATCTAATATGGGCATGCATCGTGTATATTGACTTCGACGGTGTTTGGTTGTATTCGAACCCCAATGCATGGGTGCTTTTCTAAGGAGTTCATTTTGTTGCATTTTCTTATGCTTGTTTCGGTTTCGTAAATGAAAGAATTTTTCCGTACAAGATACAAACTGCACTATTGGATCTGTAATTTACAACTACTATCGACATACCCTCAAATGCATCAATAATAAGGGATTTAGAATGCACCTTAGCCAACTAACATATAGATCGGGGTCGTTAATGGGTCATGGCGTTCTTCGTTTGATCCTTTGGCTTGCATGTATCGTTTTGTAGGATGAGGTCTTGCTTCCTCGGCCCTTTATCAAGGCAACGTGGCTCGTTTTAAGCTCGTCGTTCAAGGAATCAATGCAACACGGCTAGTTTTTCAGGTCGTCATTCGCTAAACAAAGACAACGTTTTCAAAATATCAAAAGGCCACATGGCTTGCTTTTAGGTCCTCGTATGGCTTGCTTTCGGGTCGTCTTTCGAGAAAACGAGGCAACATGTTCTAGAAATCAAAGAATCGTTCGAGAAATAAAAAGGCTACGGGGGTAGTTTTCGGGTCGTAGTTTGATAATTCAAGGCAACATGTTCGAGTAATCAAGGCAACAAGGCTTGTTTTCAGGCCGTCGTTCAATAAAAAATCCAAGCGTTCAGGTCGTCGTTCGAGAAACACGGACAACATGTTGTAGAAATCAAAGGCGTTCCATAAATCAAGGCAACGGTGTTGGTTTTCAGTTAGTCGGTCGAAAAACCAAGGAAACATGTTCGAGGTTTCAAGGCAACAAGGCTAGTTTTCTTGTCTTCGTTCCGTAAATCAAGGCATCGGGGATAGTTTTAAGGTTGTTGTTTAAGAAAATCAAGACAACATGTTTTAAAAGTCATGGCAACGAGGGAAGATTTTAGGACACCGTTCGCCAGATCAAGGCAACACGCCAGCCTTCAGCCGTCGTCCGAAAAAGGCCGCCAACATTTTACTTAAACCGAAGCATCGTTCGTGAAATCAAGGCAACAGGGCAAATTTTAAGTCCTTCATTCGAAAAACCAAGCCATCGGGTTCGAGATATCAAGGCAACATGGCTTGCTTTTCAGGTCTTCGTTCGAAAAATCAAGGCAATGGGCATTGCTCTCCGCTCGTCATTCGAGATACCAAGACATCATGTTCTAGAAACCAAGGCCACAAGGCTAGTTTTCAGGTCATCATTCTAAAAATCAAGGCAACAACAATAAAGGCAACATGCCTAGTTTCAAGGTCATCGTTCAATATATCTAAGCAACAAGTTCGAATAATCAAGGCAACAAGGCTAGTTTTCACGTCGTCGTTCTAGCAAACAAGGCAACATGTTGGGGTGGGCTTCGTTCACGGTTCATTGGGCTTGCCTTGTCGGTGATCGATGGTGGCTTCGTCGCCATGGTCCCCCTATATATACATCAAGGCAATGGGGATAGCAATCAGGCTTCCGTTTGAGATATCAAGACAACATGTCCTAGAATTCAAGGCAGCAAGGCTAGTTTTCAGGTCATCGTTCTAAAAATCAAGCCAACATGTTCAAGAAATCAAGGCAACAGACACTGGTTTCCCGAGGATGCATATTTTTTAGTATGCGCACGACGTCGGGGGAAATTAAGGCACCGTGGCTAGTTTTCCGGTCATCGTTCAAGAAATCAAGGCAGCGAGGCTAGTTTTGAGGTCATCATGGCATGTTTTCAAGGCAACGTGTTCGAGTATTCAGGGCAACGATGCAAGTTTCCAGGTCGTCGTTAGAGATAACAAGGCAACGTGTTCCAGCAATCAAGGTAACGAGGCTAGTTTCCAGGTCGTCGTTCAAGAAATAAAGGGAACGGGGATAGTTTTCAGGACATCGTTCGACATATCAAGGCAACGTGTTGGACAAATCAAGGCAACATGGAACTAGTTAACAAGGCAACGTGTTGGGGGAGGCATCTTTCAAGGCCATCGTTCGACAAATCTAGGCAGCAGGGCTTGTCACCAGGTCATCGTTCGAAAAATTAATGCAACAAGTTCGAGTAATCAATATATACCTCAAGGCAATGTGGATAGCTCCCCAGTTCTCCAAGAGGCTAGTCTTCAGGTCATCGTTCAAAAAATCAAGGCAACAAGCTCAAGGCAACAGGGCTAGTTTCAAGGTCGTCGTTCAAAAAATCTAGGGAACAATGCTAGTCATCAGGTCATCGTTCGACAAAATTAAGGCACACGAATAATGTATGTTTCAATAAAAAAATTTGCTTTTGGTCCGTAATTACCCGGGGACCGCAGCTTCGACACTTGTACACACACACTACCGAACTTTAACTTTCGAACTGGCAAAAACCCATTCAATGAAAGTTGCTCGAAATCATTGATTTACGTGGTAAATTTTCTTTCGTGATCGAGAAAATGTGCACGGATTTCGAGGTACCGATCAAGATGTGATTTTGGCTAACTTTCATCGGGTTGGGTCGTCATTGGTCACCGGGTGGTCTTGTACTTCCGAATTAGCAAAAACCCATTGAATGAAAGCTGCTCGGAAACCTTGATTTACACGGCAAAATTTCTTTCATGATCGAGAAAATGTGCACGGATTTCGAGTTACCGAGCAAAATGCGATTTTGGCTAACTTTCACCGCGTTGTGTCATCTTTGGTCACCGGGCGATCCTGTACTTCCGAATTACCGAAAACCCATTGAACGAAAGTTGCTCGAAATCATTGATTTACCTGGTAAGTTTTCCTTCGTGATCCATAAAATGTGCACGGATTTCGAGTTACCGAGCAAGATGTGATTTTGGCTAACTTTCATCGGGTTGGGTCATCTTTGGTCACCGGGTGGTCTTGTACTTCCGATTTAGCAAAAACCCATTGAATGAAAGTTGTTCGAAATCATTGATTTGCCTAGAAAAATTTCTTTTCGTGGTCGAGGAAATGTGCATGGATTTTGAGTTGTCGAGCAAAATTTGATTTTGGCCAGGTTTCATGGGGTTGGGTCATCTGATCACCGGTTAATCTTGACCGTATCTAGTCTTGGCCGAGTCGAAAAATCACAGACGCTATAATACTCTATAACTCGCCAAAATGAAGTCGGTTTGGCACGAATTGGACAAGGATAAAGGACCTTACAATAATAAAACCCGGTGACCGGGCCGTAATTCACCAACAACGGTGACGCAACCTCCGATAAAAACACATAACAACCTAAGCCGATGACTTGCGCTTACTAGGGCCACCAATTATACTTTGTTTTCTCATAAGACGTCAAAAATGTCCAAAGAGCAACATATACGCATCTAATATGGGCATGCATCGTGTATATTGACTTCGACGGTGTTTGGTTGTATTCGAACCCCAATGCATGGGTGCTTTTCTAAGGAGTTCATTTTGTTGCATTTTCTTATGCTTGTTTCGGTTTCGTAAATGAAAGAATTTTTCCGTACAAGATACAAACTGCACTATTGGATCTGTAATTTACAACTACTATCGACATACCCTCAAATGCATCAATAATAAGGGATTTAGAATGCACCTTAGCCAACTAACATATAGATCGGGGTCGTTAATGGGTCATGGCGTTCTTCGTTTGATCCTTTGGCTTGCATGTATCGTTTTGTAGGATGAGGTCTTGCTTCTTCGGCCCTTTATCAAGGCAACGTGGCTCGTTTTAAGCTCGTCGTTCAAGGAATCAATGCAACACGGCTAGTTTTTCAGGTCGTCATTCGCTAAACAAAGACAACGTTTTCAAAATATCAAAAGGCCACATGGATTGCTTTTAGGTCCTCGTATGGCTTGCTTTCGGGTCGTCTTTCGAGAAAACGAGGCAACATGTTCAAGAAATCAAAGAATCGTTCGAGAAATAAAAAGGCTACGGGGGTAGTTTTCGGGTCGTAGTTTGATAATTCAAGGCAACATGTTCGAGTAATCAAGGCAACAAGGCTTGTTTTCAGGCCGTCGTTCAATAAAAAATCCAAGCGTTCAGGTCGTCGTTCGAGAAACACGGACAACATGTTGTAGAAATCAAAGGCGTTCCATAAATCAAGGCAACGGTGTTGGTTTTCAGTTAGTCGGTCGAAAAACCAAGGAAACATGTTCGAGGTTTCAAGGCAACAAGGCTAGTTTTCTTGTCTTCGTTCCGTAAATCAAGGCATCGGGGATAGTTTTAAGGTTGTTGTTTAAGAAAATCAAGACAACATGTTTTAAAAGTCATGGCAACGAGGGAAGATTTTAGGACACCGTTCGCCAGATCAAGGCAACACGCCAGCCTTCAGCCGTCGTCCGAAAAAGGCCGCCAACATTTTACTTAAACCGAAGCATCGTTCGTGAAATCAAGGCAACAGGGCAAATTTTAAGTCCTTCATTCGAAAAACCAAGCCATCGGGTTCGAGATATCAAGGCAACATGGCTTGCTTTTCAGGTCTTCGTTCGAAAAATCAAGGCAATGGGCATTGCTCTCCGCTCGTCATTCGAGATACCAAGACATCATGTTCTAGAAACCAAGGCCACAAGGCTAGTTTTCAGGTCATCATTCTAAAAATCAAGGCAACAACAATAAAGGCAACATGCCTAGTTTCAAGGTCATCGTTCAATATATCTAAGCAACAAGTTCGAATAATCAAGGCAACAAGGCTAGTTTTCACGTCGTCGTTCTAGCAAACAAGGCAACATGTTGGGGTGGGCTTCGTTCACGGTTCATTGGGCTTGCCTTGTCGGTGATCGATGGTGGCTTCGTCGCCATGGTCCCCCTATATATACATCAAGGCAATGGGGATAGCAATCAGGCTTCCGTTTGAGATATCAAGACAACATGTCCTAGAATTCAAGGCAGCAAGGCTAGTTTTCAGGTCATCGTTCTAAAAATCAAGCCAACATGTTCAAGAAATCAAGGCAACAGACACTGGTTTCCCCGAGGATGCATATTTTTTAGTATGCGCACGACGTCGGGGGAAATTAAGGCACCGTGGCTAGTTTTCCGGTCATCGTTCAAGAAATCAAGGCAGCGAGGCTAGTTTTGAGGTCATCATGGCATGTTTTCAAGGCAACGTGTTCGAGTATTCAGGGCAACGATGCAAGTTTCCAGGTCGTCGTTAGAGATAACAAGGCAACGTGTTCCAGCAATCAAGGTAACGAGGCTAGTTTCCAGGTCGTCGTTCAAGAAATAAAGGGAACGGGGATAGTTTTCAGGACATCGTTCGACATATCAAGGCAACGTGTTGGACAAATCAAGGCAACATGGAACTAGTTAACAAGGCAACGTGTTGGGGGAGGCATCTTTCAAGGCCATCGTTCGACAAATCTAGGCAGCAGGGCTTGTCACCAGGTCATCGTTCGAAAAATTAATGCAACAAGTTCGAGTAATCAATATATACCTCAAGGCAATGTGGATAGCTCCCCAGTTCTCCAAGAGGCTAGTCTTCAGGTCATCGTTCAAAAAATCAAGGCAACAAGCTCAAGGCAACAGGGCTAGTTTCAAGGTCGTCGTTCAAAAAATCTAGGGAACAATGCTAGTCATCAGGTCATCGTTCGACAAAATTAAGGCACACGAATAATGTATGTTTCAATAAAAAAATTTGCTTTTGGTCCGTAATTACCCGTGGACCGCAGCTTCGACACTTGTACACACACACTACCGAACTTTAACTTTCGAACTGGCAAAAACCCATTCAATGAAAGTTGCTCGAAATCATTGATTTACGTGGTAAATTTTCTTTCGTGATCGAGAAAATGTGCACGGATTTCGAGGTACCGATCAAGATGTGATTTTGGCTAACTTTCATCGGGTTGGGTCGTCATTGGTCACCGGGTGGTCTTGTACTTCCGAATTAGCAAAAACCCATTGAATGAAAGCTGCTCGGAAACCTTGATTTACACGGCAAAATTTCTTTCATGATCGAGAAAATGTGCACGGATTTCGAGTTACCGAGCAAAATGCGATTTTGGCTAACTTTCACCGCGTTGTGTCATCTTTGGTCACCGGGCGATCCTGTACTTCCGAATTACCGAAAACCCATTGAACGAAAGTTGCTCGAAATCATTGATTTACCTGGTAAGTTTTCCTTCGTGATCCATAAAATGTGCACGGATTTCGAGTTACCGAGCAAGATGTGATTTTGGCTAACTTTCATCGGGTTGGGTCATCTTTGGTCACCGGGTGGTCTTGTACTTCCGATTTAGCAAAAACCCATTGAATGAAAGTTGTTCGAAATCATTGATTTGCCTAGAAAAATTTCTTTTCGTGGTCGAGGAAATGTGCATGGATTTCGAGTTGTCGAGCAAAATTTGATTTTGGCCAGGTTTCATGGGGTTGGGTCATCTGATCACCGGTTAATCTTGACCGTATCTAGTCTTGGCCGAGTCGAAAAATCACAGACGCTATAATACTCTATAACTCGCCAAAATGAAGTCGGTTTGGCACGAATTGGACAAGGATAAAGGACCTTACAATAATAAAACCCGGTGACCGGGCCGTAATTCACCAACAACGGTGACGCAACCTCCGATAAAAACACATAACAACCTAAGCCGATGACTTGCGCTTACTAGGGCCACCAATTATACTTTGTTTTCTCATAAGACGTCAAAAATGTCCAAAGAGCAACATATACGCATCTAATATGGGCATGCATCGTGTATATTGACTTCGACGGTGTTTGGTTGTATTCGAACCCCAATGCATGGGTGCTTTTCTAAGGAGTTCATTTTGTTGCATTTTCTTATGCTTGTTTCGGTTTCGTAAATGAAAGAATTTTTCCGTACAAGATACAAACTGCACTATTGGATCTGTAATTTACAACTACTATCGACATACCCTCAAATGCATCAATAATAAGGGATTTAGAATGCACCTTAGCCAACTAACATATAGATCGGGGTCGTTAATGGGTCATGGCGTTCTTCGTTTGATCCTTTGGCTTGCATGTATCGTTTTGTAGGATGAGGTCTTGCTTCCTCGGCCCTTTATCAAGGCAACGTGGCTCGTTTTAAGCTCGTCGTTCAAGGAATCAATGCAACACGGCTAGTTTTTCAGGTCGTCATTCGCTAAACAAAGACAACGTTTTCAAAATATCAAAAGGCCACATGGATTGCTTTTAGGTCCTCGTATGGCTTGCTTTCGGGTCGTCTTTCGAGAAAACGAGGCAACATGTTCTAGAAATCAAAGAATCGTTCGAGAAATAAAAAGGCTACGGGGGTAGTTTTCGGGTCGTAGTTTGATAATTCAAGGCAACATGTTCGAGTAATCAAGGCAACAAGGCTTGTTTTCAGGCCGTCGTTCAATAAAAAATCCAAGCGTTCAGGTCGTCGTTCGAGAAACACGGACAACATGTTGTAGAAATCAAAGGCGTTCCATAAATCAAGGCAACGGTGTTGGTTTTCAGTTAGTCGGTCGAAAAACCAAGGAAACATGTTCGAGGTTTCAAGGCAACAAGGCTAGTTTTCTTGTCTTCGTTCCGTAAATCAAGGCATCGGGGATAGTTTTAAGGTTGTTGTTTAAGAAAATCAAGACAACATGTTTTAAAAGTCATGGCAACGAGGGAAGATTTTAGGACACCGTTCGCCAGATCAAGGCAACACGCCAGCCTTCAGCCGTCGTCCGAAAAAGGCCGCCAACATTTTACTTAAACCGAAGCATCGTTCGTGAAATCAAGGCAACAGGGCAAATTTTAAGTCCTTCATTCGAAAAACCAAGCCATCGGGTTCGAGATATCAAGGCAACATGGCTTGCTTTTCAGGTCTTCGTTCGAAAAATCAAGGCAATGGGCATTGCTCTCCGCTCGTCATTCGAGATACCAGGACATCATGTTCTAGAAACCAAGGCCACAAGGCTAGTTTTCAGGTCATCATTCTAAAAATCAAGGCAACAACAATAAAGGCAACATGCCTAGTTTCAAGGTCATCGTTCAATATATCTAAGCAACAAGTTCGAATAATCAAGGCAACAAGGCTAGTTTTCACGTCGTCGTTCTAGCAAACAAGGCAACATGTTGGGGTGGGCTTCGTTCACGGTTCATTGGGCTTGCCTTGTCGGTGATCGATGGTGGCTTCGTCGCCATGGTCCCCCTATATATACATCAAGGCAATGGGGATAGCAATCAGGCTTCCGTTTGAGATATCAAGACAACATGTCCTAGAATTCAAGGCAGCAAGGCTAGTTTTCAGGTCATCGTTCTAAAAATCAAGCCAACATGTTCAAGAAATCAAGGCAACAGACACTGGTTTCCCCGAGGATGCATATTTTTTAGTATGCGCACGACGTCGGGGGAAATTAAGGCACCGTGGCTAGTTTTCCGGTCATCGTTCAAGAAATCAAGGCAGCGAGGCTAGTTTTGAGGTCATCATGGCATGTTTTCAAGGCAACGTGTTCGAGTATTCAGGGCAACGATGCAAGTTTCCAGGTCGTCGTTAGAGATAACAAGGCAACGTGTTCCAGCAATCAAGGTAACGAGGCTAGTTTCCAGGTCGTCGTTCAAGAAATAAAGGGAACGGGGATAGTTTTCAGGACATCGTTCGACATATCAAGGCAACGTGTTGGACAAATCAAGGCAACATGGAACTAGTTAACAAGGCAATGTGTTGGGGGAGGCATCTTTCAAGGCCATCGTTCGACAAATCTAGGCAGCAGGGCTTGTCACCAGGTCATCGTTCGAAAAATTAATGCAACAAGTTCGAGTAATCAATATATACCTCAAGGCAATGTGGATAGCTCCCCAGTTCTCCAAGAGGCTAGTCTTCAGGTCATCGTTCAAAAAATCAAGGCAACAAGCTCAAGGCAACAGGGCTAGTTTCAAGGTCGTCGTTCAAAAAATCTAGGGAACAATGCTAGTCATCAGGTCATCGTTCGACAAAATTAAGGCACACGAATAATGTATGTTTCAATAAAAAAATTTGCTTTTGGTCCGTAATTACCCGGGGACCGCAGCTTCGACACTTGTACACACACACTACCGAACTTTAACTTTCGAACTGGCAAAAACCCATTCAATGAAATTTGCTCGAAATCATTGATTTACGTGGTAAATTTTCTTTCGTGATCGAGAAAATGTGCACGGATTTCGAGGTACCGATCAAGATGTGATTTTGGCTAACTTTCATCGGGTTGGGTCGTCATTGGTCACCGGGTGGTCTTGTACTTCCGAATTAGCAAAAACCCATTGAATGAAAGCTGCTCGGAAACCTTGATTTACACGGCAAAATTTCTTTCATGATCGAGAAAATGTGCACGGATTTCGAGTTACCGAGCAAAATGCGATTTTGGCTAACTTTCACCGCGTTGTGTCATCTTTGGTCACTGGGCGATCCTGTACTTCCGAATTACCGAAAACCCATTGAACGAAAGTTGCTCGAAATCATTGATTTACCTGGTAAGTTTTCCTTCGTGATCCATAAAATGTGCACGGATTTTGAGTTACCGAGCAAGATGTGATTTTGGCTAACTTTCATCGGGTTGGGTCATCTTTGGTCACCGGGTGGTCTTGTACATCCGATTTAGCAAAAACCCATTGAATGAAAGTTGTTCGAAATCATTGATTTGCCTAGAAAAATTTCTTTTCGTGGTCGAGGAAATGTGCATGGATTTCGAGTTGTCGAGCAAAATTTGATTTTGGCCAGGTTTCATGGGGTTGGGTCATCTGATCACCGGTTAATCTTGACCGTATCTAGTCTTGGCCGAGTCGAAAAATCACAGACGCTATAATACTCTATAACTCGCCAAAATGAAGTCGGTTTGGCACGAATTGGACAAGGATAAAGGACCTTACAATAATAAAACCCGGTGACCGGGCCGTAATTCACCAACAACGGTGACGCAACCTCCGATAAAAACACATAACAACCTAAGCCGATGACTTGCGCTTACTAGGGCCACCAATTATACTTTGTTTTCTCATAAGACGTCAAAAATGTCCAAAGAGCAACATATACGCATCTAATATGGGCATGCATCGTGTATATTGACTTCGACGGTGTTTGGTTGTATTCGAACCCCAATGCATGGGTGCTTTTCTAAGGAGTTCATTTTGTTGCATTTTCTTATGCTTGTTTCGGTTTCGTAAATGAAAGAATTTTTCCGTACAAGATACAAACTGCACTATTGGATCTGTAATTTACAACTACTATCGACATACCCTCAAATGCATCAATAATAAGGGATTTAGAATGCACCTTAGCCAACTAACATATAGATCGGGGTCGTTAATGGGTCATGGCGTTCTTCGTTTGATCCTTTGGCTTGCATGTATCGTTTTGTAGGATGAGGTCTTGCTTCCTCGGCCCTTTATCAAGGCAACGTGGCTCGTTTTAAGCTCGTCGTTCAAGGAATCAATGCAACACGGCTAGTTTTTCAGGTCGTCATTCGCTAAACAAAGACAACGTTTTCAAAATATCAAAAGGCCACATGGATTGCTTTTAGGTCCTCGTATGGCTTGCTTTCGGGTCGTCTTTCGAGAAAACGAGGCAACATGTTCTAGAAATCAAAGAATCGTTCGAGAAATAAAAAGGCTACGGGGGTAGTTTTCGGGTCGTAGTTTGATAATTCAAGGCAACATGTTCGAGTAATCAAGGCAACAAGGCTTGTTTTCAGGCCGTCGTTCAATAAAAAATCCAAGCGTTCAGGTCGTCGTTCGAGAAACACGGACAACATGTTGTAGAAATCAAAGGCGTTCCATAAATCAAGGCAACGGTGTTGGTTTTCAGTTAGTCGGTCGAAAAACCAAGGAAACATGTTCGAGGTTTCAAGGCAACAAGGCTAGTTTTCTTGTCTTCGTTCCGTAAATCAAGGCATCGGGGATATTTTTAAGGTTGTTGTTTAAGAAAATCAAGACAACATGTTTTAAAAGTCATGGCAACGAGGGAAGATTTTAGGACACCGTTCGCCAGATCAAGGCAACACGCCAGCCTTCAGCCGTCGTCCGAAAAAGGCCGCCAACATTTTACTTAAACCGAAGCATCGTTCGTGAAATCAAGGCAACAGGGCAAATTTTAAGTCCTTCATTCGAAAAACCAAGCCATCGGGTTCGAGATATCAAGGCAACATGGCTTGCTTTTCAGGTCTTCGTTCGAAAAATCAAGGCAATGGGCATTGCTCTCCGCTCGTCATTCGAGATACCAAGACATCATGTTCTAGAAACCAAGGCCACAAGGCTAGTTTTCAGGTCATCATTCTAAAAATCAAGGCAACAACAATAAAGGCAACATGCCTAGTTTCAAGGTCATCGTTCAATATATCTAAGCAACAAGTTCGAATAATCAAGGCAACAAGGCTAGTTTTCACGTCGTCGTTCTAGCAAACAAGGCAACATGTTGGGGTGGGCTTCGTTCACGGTTCATTGGGCTTGCCTTGTCGGTGATCGATGGTGGCTTCGTCGCCATGGTCCCCCTATATATACATCAAGGCAATGGGGATAGCAATCAGGCTTCCGTTTGAGATATCAAGACAACATGTCCTAGAATTCAAGGCAGCAAGGCTAGTTTTCAGGTCATCGTTCTAAAAATCAAGCCAACATGTTCAAGAAATCAAGGCAACAGACACTGGTTTCCCCGAGGATGCATATTTTTTAGTATGCGCACGACGTCGGGGGAAATTAAGGCACCGTGGCTAGTTTTCCGGTCATCGTTCAAGAAATCAAGGCAGCGAGGCTAGTTTTGAGGTCATCATGGCATGTTTTCAAGGCAACGTGTTCGAGTATTCAGGGCAACGATGCAAGTTTCCAGGTCGTCGTTAGAGATAACAAGGCAACGTGTTCCAGCAATCAAGGTAACGAGGCTAGTTTCCAGGTCGTCGTTCAAGAAATAAAGGGAACGGGGATAGTTTTCAGGACATCGTTCGACATATCAAGGCAACGTGTTGGACAAATCAAGGCAACATGGAACTAGTTAACAAGGCAATGTGTTGGGGGAGGCATCTTTCAAGGCCATCGTTCGACAAATCTAGGCAGCAGGGCTTGTCACCAGGTCATCGTTCGAAAAATTAATGCAACAAGTTCGAGTAATCAATATATACCTCAAGGCAATGTGGATAGCTCCCCAGTTCTCCAAGAGGCTAGTCTTCAGGTCATCGTTCAAAAAATCAAGGCAACAAGCTCAAGGCAACAGGGCTAGTTTCAAGGTCGTCGTTCAAAAAATCTAGGGAACAATGCTAGTCATCAGGTCATCGTTCGACAAAATTAAGGCACACGAATAATGTATGTTTCAATAAAAAAATTTGCTTTTGGTCCGTAATTACCCGGGGACCGCAGCTTCGACACTTGTACACACACACTACCGAACTTTAACTTTCGAACTGGCAAAAACCCATTCAATGAAATTTGCTCGAAATCATTGATTTACGTGGTAAATTTTCTTTCGTGATCGAGAAAATGTGCACGGATTTCGAGGTACCGATCAAGATGTGATTTTGGCTAACTTTCATCGGGTTGGGTCGTCATTGGTCACCGGGTGGTCTTGTACTTCCGAATTAGCAAAAACCCATTGAATGAAAGCTGCTCGGAAACCTTGATTTACACGGCAAAATTTCTTTCATGATCGAGAAAATGTGCACGGATTTCGAGTTACCGAGCAAAATGCGATTTTGGCTAACTTTCACCGCGTTGTGTCATCTTTGGTCACTGGGCGATCCTGTACTTCCGAATTACCGAAAACCCATTGAAAGAAAGTTGCTCGAAATCATTGATTTACCTGGTAAGTTTTCCTTCGTGATCCATAAAATGTGAACGGATTTTGAGTTACCGAGCAAGATGTGATTTTGGCTAACTTTCATCGGGTTGGGTCATCTTTGGTCACCGGGTGGTCTTGTACATCCGATTTAGCAAAAACCCATTGAATGAAAGTTGTTCGAAATCATTGATTTGCCTAGAAAAATTTCTTTTCGTGGTCGAGGAAATGTGCATGGATTTCGAGTTGTCGAGCAAAATTTGATTTTGGCCAGGTTTCATGGGGTTGGGTCATCTGATCACCGGTTAATCTTGACCGTATCTAGTCTTGGCCGAGTCGAAAAATCACAGACGCTATAATACTCTATAACTCGCCAAAATGAAGTCGGTTTGGCACGAATTGGACAAGGATAAAGGACCTTACAATAATAAAACCCGGTGACCGGGCCGTAATTCACCAACAACGGTGACGCAACCTCCGATAAAAACACATAACAACCTAAGCCGATGACTTGCGCTTACTAGGGCCACCAATTATACTTTGTTTTCTCATAAGACGTCAAAAATGTCCAAAGAGCAACATATACGCATCTAATATGGGCATGCATCGTGTATATTGACTTCGACGGTGTTTGGTTGTATTCGAACCCCAATGCATGGGTGCTTTTCTAAGGAGTTCATTTTGTTGCATTTTCTTATGCTTGTTTCGGTTTCGTAAATGAAAGAATTTTTCCGTACAAGATACAAACTGCACTATTGGATCTGTAATTTACAACTACTATCGACATACCCTCAAATGCATCAATAATAAGGGATTTAGAATGCACCTTAGCCAACTAACATATAGATCGGGGTCGTTAATGGGTCATGGCGTTCTTCGTTTGATCCTTTGGATTGCATGTATCGTTTTGTAGGATGAGGTCTTGCTTCCTCGGCCCTTTATCAAGGCAACGTGGCTCGTTTTAAGCTCGTCGTTCAAGGAATCAATGCAACACGGCTAGTTTTTCAGGTCGTCATTCGATAAACAAAGACAACGTTTTCAAAATATCAAAAGGCCACATGGCTTGCTTTTAGGTCCTCGTATGGCTTGCTTTCGGGTCGTCTTTCGAGAAAACGAGGCAACATGTTCTAGAAATCAAAGAATCGTTCGAGAAATAAAAAGGCTACGGGGGTAGTTTTCGGGTCGTAGTTTGATAATTCAAGGCAACATGTTCGAGTAATCAAGGCAACAAGGCTTGTTTTCAGGCCGTCGTTCAATAAAAAATCCAAGCGTTCAGGTCGTCGTTCGAGAAACACGGACAACATGTTGTAGAAATCAAAGGCGTTCCATAAATCAAGGCAACGGTGTTGGTTTTCAGTTAGTCGGTCGAAAAACCAAGGAAACATGTTCGAGGTTTCAAGGCAACAAGGCTAGTTTTCTTGTCTTCGTTCCGTAAATCAAGGCATCGAGGATAGTTTTAAGGTTGTTGTTTAAGAAAATCAAGACAACATGTTTTAAAAGTCATGGCAACGACGGAAGATTTTAGGACACCGTTCGCCAGATCAAGGCAACACGCCAGCCTTCAGCCGTCGTCCGAAAAAGGCCGCCAACATTTTACTTAAACCGAAGCATCGTTCGTGAAATCAAGGCAACAGGGCAAATTTTAAGTCCTTCATTCGAAAAACCAAGCCATCGGGTTCGAGATATCAAGGCAACATGGCTTGCTTTTCAGGTCTTCGTTCGAAAAATCAAGGCAATGGGCATTGCTCTCCGCTCGTCATTCGAGATACCAAGACATCATGTTCTAGAAACCAAGGCCACAAGGCTAGTTTTCAGGTCATCATTCTAAAAATCAAGGCAACAACAATAAAGGCAACATGCCTAGTTTCAAGGTCATCGTTCAATATATCTAACCAACAAGTTCGAATAATCAAGGCAACAAGGCTAGTTTTCACGTCGTCGTTCTAGCAAACAAGGCAACATGTTGGGGTGGGCTTCGTTCACGGTTCATTGGGCTTGCCTTGTCGGTGCTCGATGGTGGCTTCGTCGCCATGGTCCCCCTATATATACATCAAGGCAATGGGGATAGCAATCAGGCTTCCGTTTGAGATATCAAGACAACATGTCCTAGAATTCAAGGCAGCAAGGCTAGTTTTCAGGTCATCGTTCTAAAAATCAAGCCAACATGTTCAAGAAATCAAGGCAACAGACACTGGTTTCCCCGAGGATGCATATTTTTTAGTATGCGCACGACGTCGGGGGAAATCAAGGCACCGTGGCTAGTTTTCCGGTCATCGTTCAAGAAATCAAGGCAGCGAGGCTAGTTTTGAGGTCATCATGGCATGTTTTCAAGGCAACGTGTTCGAGTATTCAGGGCAACGATGCAAGTTTCCAGGTCGTCGTTAGAGATAACAAGGCAACGTGTTCCAGCAATCAAGGTAACGAGGCTAGTTTCCAGGTCGTCGTTCAAGAAATAAAGGGAACGGGGATAGTTTTCAGGACATCGTTCGACATATCAAGGCAACGTGTTGGACAAATCAAGGCAACATGGAACTAGTTAACAAGGCAACGTGTTGGGGGAGGCATCTTTCAAGGCCATCGTTCGACAAAGCTAGGCAGCAGGGCTTGTCACCAGGTCATCGTTCGAAAAATTAATGCAACAAGTTCGAGTAATCAATATATACCTCAAGGCAATGTGGATAGCTCCCCAGTTCTCCAAGAGGCTAGTCTTCAGGTCATCGTTCAAAAAATCAAGGCAACAAGCTCAAGGCAACAGGGCTAGTTTCAAGGTCGTCGTTCAAAAAATCTAGGGAACAATGCTAGTCATCAGGTCATCGTTCGACAAAATTAAGGCACACGAATAATGTATGTTTCAATAAAAAAATTTGCTTTTGGTCCGTAATTACCCGGGGACCGCAGCTTCGACACTTGTACACACACACTACCGAACTTTAACTTTCGAACTGGCAAAAACCCATTCAATGAAAGTTGCTCGAAATCATTGATTTACGTGGTAAATTTTCTTTCGTGATCGAGAAAATGTGCACGGATTTCGAGGTACCGATCAAGATGTGATTTTGGCTAACTTTCATCGGGTTGGGTCGTCATTGGTCACCGGGTGGTCTTGTACTTCCGAATTAGCAAAAACCCATTGAATGAAAGCTGCTCGGAAACCTTGATTTACACGGCAAAATTTCTTTCATGATCGAGAAAATGTGCACGGATTTCGAGTTACCGAGCAAAATGCGATTTTGGCTAACTTTCACCGCGTTGTGTCATCTTTGGTCACCGGGCGATCCTGTACTTCCGAATTACCGAAAACCCATTGAACGAAAGTTGCTCGAAATCATTGATTTACCTGGTAAGTTTTCCTTCGTGATCCATAAAATGTGAACGGATTTTGAGTTACCGAGCAAGATGTGATTTTGGCTAACTTTCATCGGGTTGGGTCATCTTTGGTCACCGGGTGGTCTTGTACATCCGATTTAGCAAAAACCCATTGAATGAAAGTTGTTCGAAATCATTGATTTGCCTAGAAAAATTTCTTTTCGTGGTCGAGGAAATGTGCATGGATTTCGAGTTGTCGAGCAAAATTTGATTTTGGCCAGGTTTCATGGGGTTGGGTCATCTGATCACCGGTTAATCTTGACCGTATCTAGTCTTGGCCGAGTCGAAAAATCACAGACGCTATAATACTCTATAACTCGCCAAAATGAAGTCGGTTTGGCACGAATTGGACAAGGATAAAGGACCTTACAATAATAAAACCCGGTGACCGGGCCGTAATTCACCAACAACGGTGACGCAACCTCCGATAAAAACACATAACAACCTAAGCCGATGACTTGCGCTTACTAGGGCCACCAATTATACTTTGTTTTCTCATAAGACGTCAAAAATGTCCAAAGAGCAACATATACGCATCTAATATGGGCATGCATCGTGTATATTGACTTCGACGGTGTTTGGTTGTATTCGAACCCCAATGCATGGGTGCTTTTCTAAGGAGTTCATTTTGTTGCATTTTCTTATGCTTGTTTCGGTTTCGTAAATGAAAGAATTTTTCCGTACAAGATACAAACTGCACTATTGGATCTGTAATTTACAACTACTATCGACATACCCTCAAATGCATCAATAATAAGGGATTTAGAATGCACCTTAGCCAACTAACATATAGATCGGGGTCGTTAATGGGTCATGGCGTTCTTCGTTTGATCCTTTGGCTTGCATGTATCGTTTTGTAGGATGAGGTCTTGCTTCCTCGGCCCTTTATCAAGGCAACGTGGCTCGTTTTAAGCTCGTCGTTCAAGGAATCAATGCAACACGGCTAGTTTTTCAGGTCGTCATTCGATAAACAAAGACAACGTTTTCAAAATATCAAAAGGCCACATGGCTTGCTTTTAGGTCCTCGTATGGCTTGCTTTCGGGTCGTCTTTCGAGAAAACGAGGCAACATGTTCTAGAAATCAAAGAATCGTTCGAGAAATAAAAAGGCTACGGGGGTAGTTTTCGGGTCGTAGTTTGATAATTCAAGGCAACATGTTCGAGTAATCAAGGCAACAAGGCTTGTTTTCAGGCCGTCGTTCAATAAAAAATCCAAGCGTTCAGGTCGTCGTTCGAGAAACACGGACAACATGTTGTAGAAATCAAAGGCGTTCCATAAATCAAGGCAACGGTGTTGGTTTTCAGTTAGTCGGTCGAAAAACCAAGGAAACATGTTCGAGGTTTCAAGGCAACAAGGCTAGTTTTCTTGTCTTCGTTCCGTAAATCAAGGCATCGGGGATAGTTTTAAGGTTGTTGTTTAAGAAAATCAAGACAACATGTTTTAAAAGTCATGGCAACGAGGGAAGATTTTAGGACACCGTTCGCCAGATCAAGGCAACACGCCAGCCTTCAGCCGTCGTCCGAAAAAGGCCGCCAACATTTTACTTAAACCGAAGCATCGTTCGTGAAATCAAGGCAACAGGGCAAATTTTAAGTCCTTCATTCGAAAAACCAAGCCATCGGGTTCGAGATATCAAGGCAACATGGCTTGCTTTTCAGGTCTTCGTTCGAAAAATCAAGGCAATGGGCATTGCTCTCCGCTCGTCATTCGAGATACCAAGACATCATGTTCTAGAAACCAAGGCCACAAGGCTAGTTTTCAGGTCATCATTCTAAAAATCAAGGCAACAACAATAAAGGCAACATGCCTAGTTTCAAGGTCATCGTTCAATATATCTAACCAACAAGTTCGAATAATCAAGGCAACAAGGCTAGTTTTCACGTCGTCGTTCTAGCAAACAAGGCAACATGTTGGGGTGGGCTTCGTTCACGGTTCATTGGGCTTGCCTTGTCGGTGCTCGATGGTGGCTTCGTCGCCATGGTCCCCCCTATATATACATCAAGGCAATGGGGATAGCAATCAGGCTTCCGTTTGAGATATCAAGACAACATGTCCTAGAATTCAAGGCAGCAAGGCTAGTTTTCAGGTCATCGTTCTAAAAATCAAGCCAACATGTTCAAGAAATCAAGGCAACAGACACTGGTTTCCCCGAGGATGCATATTTTTTAGTATGCGCACGACGTCGGGGGAAATCAAGGCACCGTGGCTAGTTTTCCGGTCATCGTTCAAGAAATCAAGGCAGCGAGGCTAGTTTTGAGGTCATCATGGCATGTTTTCAAGGCAACGTGTTCGAGTATTCAGGGCAACGATGCAAGTTTCCAGGTCGTCGTTAGAGATAACAAGGCAACGTGTTCCAGCAATCAAAGTAACGAGGCTAGTTTCCAGGTCGTCGTTCAAGAAATAAAGGGAACGGGGATAGTTTTCAGGACATCGTTCGACATATCAAGGCAACGTGTTGGACAAATCAAGGCAACATGGAACTAGTTAACAAGGCAACGTGTTGGGGGAGGCATCTTTCAAGGCCATCGTTCGACAAATCTAGGCAGCAGGGCTTGTCACCAGGTCATCGTTCGAAAAATTAATGCAACAAGTTCGAGTAATCAATATATACCTCAAGGCAATGTGGATAGCTCCCCAGTTCTCCAAGAGGCTAGTCTTCAGGTCATCGTTCAAAAAATCAAGGCAACAAGCTCAAGGCAACAGGGCTAGTTTCAAGGTCGTCGTTCAAAAAATCTAGGGAACAATGCTAGTCATCAGGTCATCGTTCGACAAAATTAAGGCACACGAATAATGTATGTTTCAATAAAAAAATTTGCTTTTGGTCCGTAATTACCCGGGGAACGCAGCTTCGACACTTGTACACACACACTACCGAACTTTAACTTTCGAACTGGCAAAAACCCATTCAATGAAAGTTGCTCGAAATCATTGATTTACGTGGTAAATTTTCTTTCGTGATCGAGAAAATGTGCACGGATTTCGAGGTACCGATCAAGATGTGATTTGGGCTAACTTTCATCGGGTTGGGTCGTCATTGGTCACCGGGTGGTCTTTTACTTCCGAATTAGCAAAAACCCATTGAATGAAAGCTGCTCGGAAACCTTGATTTACACTGCAAAATTTCTTTCATGATCGAGAAAATGTGCACGGATTTCGAGTTACCGAGCAAAATGCGATTTTGGCTAACTTTCACCGCGTTGTGTCATCTTTGGTCACCGGGCGATCCTGTACTTCCGAATTACCGAAAACCCATTGAACGAAAGTTGCTCGAAATCATTGATTTACCTGGTAAGTTTTCCTTCGTGATCCATAAAATGTGCACGGATTTCGAGTTACCGAGCAAGATGTGATTTTGGCTAACTTTCATCGGGTTGGGTCATCTTTGGTCACCGGGTGGTCTTGTACTTCCGATTTAGCAAAAACCCATTGAATGAAAGTTGTTCGAAATCATTGATTTGCCTAGAAAAATTTCTTTTCGTGGTCGAGGAAATGTGCATGGATTTCGAGTTGTCGAGCAAAATTTGATTTTGGCCAGGTTTCATGGGGTTGGGTCATCTGATCACCGGTTAATCTTGACCGTATCTAGTCTTGGCCGAGTCGAAAAATCACAGACGCTATAATACTCTATAACTCGCCAAAATGAAGTCGGTTTGGCACGAATTGGACAAGGATAAAGGACCTTACAATAATAAAACCCGGTGACCGGGCCGTAATTCACCAACAACGGTGACGCAACCTCCGATAAAAACACATAACAACCTAAGCCGATGACTTGCGCTTACTAGGGCCACCAATTATACTTTGTTTTCTCATAAGACGTCAAAAATGTCCAAAGAGCAACATATACGCATCTAATATGGGCATGCATCGTGTATATTGACTTCGACGGTGTTTGGTTGTATTCGAACCCCAATGCATGGGTGCTTTTCTAAGGAGTTCATTTTGTTGCATTTTCTTATGCTTGTTTCGGTTTCGTAAATGAAAGAATTTTTCCGTACAAGATACAAACTGCACTATTGGATCTGTAATTTACAACTACTATCGACATACCCTCAAATGCATCAATAATAAGGGATTTAGAATGCACCTTAGCCAACTAACATATAGATCGGGGTCGTTAATGGGTCATGGCGTTCTTCGTTTGATCCTTTGGCTTGCATGTATCGTTTTGTAGGATGAGGTCTTGCTTCCTCGGCCCTTTATCAAGGCAACGTGGCTCGTTTTAAGCTCGTCGTTCAAGGAATCAATGCAACACGGCTAGTTTTTCAGGTCGTCATTCGATAAACAAAGACAACGTTTTCAAAATATCAAAAGGCCACATGGCTTGCTTTTAGGTCCTCGTATGGCTTGCTTTCGGGTCGTCTTTCGAGAAAACGAGGCAACATGTTCTAGAAATCAAAGAATCGTTCGAGAAATAAAAAGGCTACGGGGGTAGTTTTCGGGTCGTAGTTTGATAATTCAAGGCAACATGTTCGAGTAATCAAGGCAACAAGGCTTGTTTTCAGGCCGTCGTTCAATAAAAAATCCAAGCGTTCAGGTCGTCGTTCGAGAAACACGGACAACATGTTGTAGAAATCAAAGGCGTTCCATAAATCAAGGCAACGGTGTTGGTTTTCAGTTAGTCGGTCGAAAAACCAAGGAAACATGTTCGAGGTTTCAAGGCAACAAGGCTAGTTTTCTTGTCTTCGTTCCGTAAATCAAGGCATCGGGGATAGTTTTAAGGTTGTTGTTTAAGAAAATCAAGACAACATGTTTTAAAAGTCATGGCAACGAGGGAAGATTTTAGGACACCGTTCGCCAGATCAAGGCAACACGCCAGCCTTCAGCCGTCGTCCGAAAAAGGCCGCCAACATTTTACTTAAACCGAAGCATCGTTCGTGAAATCAAGGCAACAGGGCAAATTTTAAGTCCTTCATTCGAAAAACCAAGCCATCGGGTTCGAGATATCAAGGCAACATGGCTTGCTTTTCAGGTCTTCGTTCGAAAAATCAAGGCAATGGGCATTGCTCTCCGCTCGTCATTCGAGATACCAAGACATCATGTTCTAGAAACCAAGGCCACAAGGCTAGTTTTCAGGTCATCATTCTAAAAATCAAGGCAACAACAATAAAGGCAACATGCCTAGTTTCAAGGTCATCGTTCAATATATCTAACCAACAAGTTCGAATAATCAAGGCAACAAGGCTAGTTTTCACGTCGTCGTTCTAGCAAACAAGGCAACATGTTGGGGTGGGCTTCGTTCACGGTTCATTGGGCTTGCCTTGTCGGTGCTCGATGGTGGCTTCGTCGCCATGGTCCCCCCTATATATACATCAAGGCAATGGGGATAGCAATCAGGCTTCCGTTTGAGATATCAAGACAACATGTCCTAGAATTCAAGGCAGCAAGGCTAGTTTTCAGGTCATCGTTCTAAAAATCAAGCCAACATGTTCAAGAAATCAAGGCAACAGACACTGGTTTCCCCGAGGATGCATATTTTTTAGTATGCGCACGACGTCGGGGGAAATCAAGGCACCGTGGCTAGTTTTCCGGTCATCGTTCAAGAAATCAAGGCAGCGAGGCTAGTTTTGAGGTCATCATGGCATGTTTTCAAGGCAACGTGTTCGAGTATTCAGGGCAACGATGCAAGTTTCCAGGTCGTCGTTAGAGATAACAAGGCAACGTGTTCCAGCAATCAAAGTAACGAGGCTAGTTTCCAGGTCGTCGTTCAAGAAATAAAGGGAACGGGGATAGTTTTCAGGACATCGTTCGACATATCAAGGCAACGTGTTGGACAAATCAAGGCAACATGGAACTAGTTAACAAGGCAACGTGTTGGGGGAGGCATCTTTCAAGGCCATCGTTCGACAAATCTAGGCAGCAGGGCTTGTCACCAGGTCATCGTTCGAAAAATTAATGCAACAAGTTCGAGTAATCAATATATACCTCAAGGCAATGTGGATAGCTCCCCAGTTCTCCAAGAGGCTAGTCTTCAGGTCATCGTTCAAAAAATCAAGGCAACAAGCTCAAGGCAACAGGGCTAGTTTCAAGGTCGTCGTTCAAAAAATCTAGGGAACAATGCTAGTCATCAGGTCATCGTTCGACAAAATTAAGGCACACGAATAATGTATGTTTCAATAAAAAAATTTGCTTTTGGTCCGTAATTACCCGGGGAACGCAGCTTCGACACTTGTACACACACACTACCGAACTTTAACTTTCGAACTGGCAAAAACCCATTCAATGAAAGTTGCTCGAAATCATTGATTTACGTGGTAAATTTTCTTTCGTGATCGAGAAAATGTGCACGGATTTCGAGGTACCGATCAAGATGTGATTTGGGCTAACTTTCATCGGGTTGGGTCGTCATTGGTCACCGGGTGGTCTTTTACTTCCGAATTAGCAAAAACCCATTGAATGAAAGCTGCTCGGAAACCTTGATTTACACGGCAAAATTTCTTTCATGATCGAGAAAATGTGCACGGATTTCGAGTTACCGAGCAAAATGCGATTTTGGCTAACTTTCACCGCGTTGTGTCATCTTTGGTCACCGGGCGATCCTGTACTTCCGAATTACCGAAAACCCATTGAACGAAAGTTGCTCGAAATCATTGATTTACCTGGTAAGTTTTCCATCGTGATCCATAAAATGTGCACGGATTTCGAGTTACCGAGCAAGATGTGATTTTGGCTAACTTTCATCGGGTTGGGTCATCTTTGGTCACCGGGTGGTCTTGTACTTCCGATTTAGCAAAAACCCATTGAATGAAAGTTGTTCGAAATCATTGATTTGCCTAGAAAAATTTCTTTTCGTGGTCGAGGAAATGTGCATGGATTTCGAGTTGTCGAGCAAAATTTGATTTTGGCCAGGTTTCATGGGGTTGGGTCATCTGATCACCGGTTAATCTTGACCGTATCTAGTCTTGGCCGAGTCGAAAAATCACAGACGCTATAATACTCTATAACTCGCCAAAATGAAGTCGGTTTGGCACGAATTGGACAAGGATAAAGGACCTTACAATAATAAAACCCGGTGACCGGGCCGTAATTCACCAACAACGGTGACGCAACCTCCGATAAAAACACATAACAACCTAAGCCGATGACTTGCGCTTACTAGGGCCACCAATTATACTTTGTTTTCTCATAAGACGTCAAAAATGTCCAAAGAGCAACATATACGCATCTAATATGGGCATGCATCGTGTATATTGACTTCGACGGTGTTTGGTTGTATTCGAACCCCAATGCATGGGTGCTTTTCTAAGGAGTTCATTTTGTTGCATTTTCTTATGCTTGTTTCGGTTTCGTAAATGAAAGAATTTTTCCGTACAAGATACAAACTGCACTATTGGATCTGTAATTTACAACTACTATCGACATACCCTCAAATGCATCAATAATAAGGGATTTAGAATGCACCTTAGCCAACTAACATATAGATCGGGGTCGTTAATGGGTCATGGCGTTCTTCGTTTGATCCTTTGGCTTGCATGTATCGTTTTGTAGGATGAGGTCTTGCTTCCTCGGCCCTTTATCAAGGCAACGTGGCTCGTTTTAAGCTCGTCGTTCAAGGAATCAATGCAACACGGCTAGTTTTTCAGGTCGTCATTCGATAAACAAAGACAACGTTTTCAAAATATCAAAAGGCCACATGGCTTGCTTTTAGGTCCTCGTATGGCTTGCTTTCGGGTCGTCTTTCGAGAAAACGAGGCAACATGTTCTAGAAATCAAAGAATCGTTCGAGAAATAAAAAGGCTACGGGGGTAGTTTTCGGTCGTAGTTTGATAATTCAAGGCAACATGTTCGAGTAATCAAGGCAACAAGGCTTGTTTTCAGGCCGTCGTTCAATAAAAAATCCAAGCGTTCAGGTCGTCGTTCGAGAAACACGGACAACATGTTGTAGAAATCAAAGGCGTTCCATAAATCAAGGCAACGGTGTTGGTTTTTAGTTAGTCGGTCGAAAAACCAAGGAAACATGTTCGAGGTTTCAAGGCAACAAGGCTAGTTTTCTTGTCTTCGTTCCGTAAATCAAGGCATCGGGGATAGTTTTAAGGTTGTTGTTTAAGAAAATCAAGACAACATGTTTTAAAAGTCATGGCAACGAGGGAAGATTTTAGGACACCATTCGCCAGATCAAGGCAACACGCCAGCCTTCAGCCGTCGTCCGAAAAAGGCCGCCAACATTTTACTTAAACCGAAGCATCGTTCGTGAAATCAAGGCAACAGGGAAAATTTTAAGTCCTTCATTCGAAAAACCAAGCCATCGGGTTCGAGATATCAAGGCAACATGGCTTGCTTTTCAGGTCTTCGTTCGAAAAATCAAGGCAATGGGCATTGCTCTCCGCTCGTCATTCGAGATACCAAGACATCATGTTCTAGAAACCAAGGCCACAAGGCTAGTTTTCAGGTCATCATTCTAAAAATCAAGGCAACAACAATAAAGGCAACATGCCTAGTTTCAAGGTCATCGTTCAATATATCTAAGCAACAAGTTCGAATAATCAAGGCAACAAGGCTAGTTTTCACGTCGTCGTTCTAGCAAACAAGGCAACATGTTGGGGTGGGCTTCATTCACGGTTCATTGGGCTTGCCTTGTCGGTGCTCGATGGTGGCTTCGTCGCCATGGTCCCCCTATATATACATCAAGGCAATGGGGATAGCAATCAGGCTTCCGTTTGAGATATCAAGACAACATGTCCTAGAATTCAAGGCAGCAAGGCTAGTTTTCAGGTCATCGTTCTAAAAATCAAGCCAACATGTTCAAGAAATCAAGGCAACAGACACTGGTTTCCCCGAGGATGCATATTTTTTAGTATGCGCACGACGTCGGGGGAAATCAAGGCACCGTGGCTAGTTTTCCGGTCATCGTTCAAGAAATCAAGGCAGCGAGGCTAGTTTTGAGGTCATCATGGCATGTTTTCAAGGCAACGTGTTCGAGTATTCAGGGCAACGATGCAAGTTTCCAGGTCGTCGTTAGAGATAACAAGGCAACGTGTTCCAGCAATCAAGGTAACGAGGCTAGTTTCCAGGTCGTCGTTCAAGAAATAAAGGGAACGGGGATAGTTTTCAGGACATCGTTCGACATATCAAGGCAACGTGTTGGACAAATCAAGGCAACATGGAACTAGTTAACAAGGCAACGTGTTGGGGGAGGCATCTTTCAAGGCCATCGTTCGACAAATCTAGGCAGCAGGGCTTGTCACCAGGTCATCGTTCGAAAAATTAATGCAACAAGTTCGAGTAATCAATATATACCTCAAGGCAATGTGGATAGCTCCCCAGTTCTCCAAGAGGCTAGTCTTCAGGTCATCGTTCAAAAAATCAAGGCAACAAGCTCAAGGCAACAGGGCTAGTTTCAAGGTCGTCGTTCAAAAAATCTAGGGAACAATGCTAGTCATCAGGTCATCGTTCGACAAAATTAAGGCACACGAATAATGTATGTTTCAATAAAAAAATTTGCTTTTGGTCCGTAATTACCCGGGGACCGCAGCTTCGACACTTGTACACACACACTACCGAACTTTAACTTTCGAACTGGCAAAAACCCATTCAATGAAAGTTGCTCGAAATCATTGATTTACGTGGTAAATTTTCTTTCGTGATCGAGAAAATGTGCACGGATTTCGAGGTACCGATCAAGATGTGATTTTGGCTAACTTTCATCGGGTTGGGTCGTCATTGGTCACCGGGTGGTCTTGTACTTCCGAATTAGCAAAAACCCATTGAATGAAAGCTGCTCGGAAACCTTGATTTACACGGCAAAATTTCTTTCATGATCGAGAAAATGTGCACGGATTTCGAGTTACCGAGCAAAATGCGATTTTGGCTAACTTTCACCGCGTTGTGTCATCTTTGGTCACCGGGCGATCCTGTACTTCCGAATTACCGAAAACCCATTGAACGAAAGTTGCTCGAAATCATTGATTTACCTGGTAAGTTTTCCTTCGTGATCCATAAAATGTGCACGGATTTCGAGTTACCGAGCAAGATGTGATTTTGGCTAACTTTCATCGGGTTGGGTCATCTTTGGTCACCGGGTGGTCTTGTACTTCCGATTTAGCAAAAACCCATTGAATGAAAGTTGTTCGAAATCATTGATTTGCCTAGAAAAATTTCTTTTCGTGGTCGAGGAAATGTGCATGGATTTCGAGTTGTCGAGCAAAATTTGATTTTGGCCAGGTTTCATGGGGTTGGGTCATCTGATCACCGGTTAATCTTGACCGTATCTAGTCTTGGCCGAGTCGAAAAATCACAGACGCTATAATACTCTATAACTCGCCAAAATGAAGTCGGTTTGGCACGAATTGGACAAGGATAAAGGACCTTACAATAATAAAACCCGGTGACCGGGCCGTAATTCACCAACAACGGTGACGCAACCTCCGATAAAAACACATAACAACCTAAGCCGATGACTTGCGCTTACTAGGGCCACCAATTATACTTTGTTTTCTCATAAGACGTCAAAAATGTCCAAAGAGCAACATATACGCATCTAATATGGGCATGCATCGTGTATATTGACTTCGACGGTGTTTGGTTGTATTCGAACCCCAATGCATGGGTGCTTTTCTAAGGAGTTCATTTTGTTGCATTTTCTTATGCTTGTTTCGGTTTCGTAAATGAAAGAATTTTTCCGTACAAGATACAAACTGCACTATTGGATCTGTAATTTACAACTACTATCGACATACCCTCAAATGCATCAATAATAAGGGATTTAGAATGCACCTTAGCCAACTAACATATAGATCGGGGTCGTTAATGGGTCATGGCGTTCTTCGTTTGATCCTTTGGCTTGCATGTATCGTTTTGTAGGATGAGGTCTTGCTTCCTCGGCCCTTTATCAAGGCAACGTGGCTCGTTTTAAGCTCGTCGTTCAAGGAATCAATGCAACACGGCTAGTTTTTCAGGTCGTCATTCGATAAACAAAGACAACGTTTTCAAAATATCAAAAGGCCACATGGCTTGCTTTTAGGTCCTCGTATGGCTTGCTTTCGGGTCGTCTTTCGAGAAAACGAGGCAACATGTTCTAGAAATCAAAGAATCGTTCGAGAAATAAAAAGGCTACGGGGGTAGTTTTCGGTCGTAGTTTGATAATTCAAGGCAACATGTTCGAGTAATCAAGGCAACAAGGCTTGTTTTCAGGCCGTCGTTCAATAAAAAATCCAAGCGTTCAGGTCGTCGTTCGAGAAACACGGACAACATGTTGTAGAAATCAAAGGCGTTCCATAAATCAAGGCAACGGTGTTGGTTTTTAGTTAGTCGGTCGAAAAACCAAGGAAACATGTTCGAGGTTTCAAGGCAACAAGGCTAGTTTTCTTGTCTTCGTTCCGTAAATCAAGGCATCGGGGATAGTTTTAAGGTTGTTGTTTAAGAAAATCAAGACAACATGTTTTAAAAGTCATGGCAACGAGGGAAGATTTTAGGACACCATTCGCCAGATCAAGGCAACACGCCAGCCTTCAGCCGTCGTCCGAAAAAGGCCGCCAACATTTTACTTAAACCGAAGCATCGTTCGTGAAATCAAGGCAACAGGGAAAATTTTAAGTCCTTCATTCGAAAAACCAAGCCATCGGGTTCGAGATATCAAGGCAACATGGCTTGCTTTTCAGGTCTTCGTTCGAAAAATCAAGGCAATGGGCATTGCTCTCCGCTCGTCATTCGAGATACCAAGACATCATGTTCTAGAAACCAAGGCCACAAGGCTAGTTTTCAGGTCATCATTCTAAAAATCAAGGCAACAACAATAAAGGCAACATGCCTAGTTTCAAGGTCATCGTTCAATATATCTAAGCAACAAGTTCGAATAATCAAGGCAACAAGGCTAGTTTTCACGTCGTCGTTCTAGCAAACAAGGCAACATGTTGGGGTGGGCTTCATTCACGGTTCATTGGGCTTGCCTTGTCGGTGCTCGATGGTGGCTTCGTCGCCATGGTCCCCCTATATATACATCAAGGCAATGGGGATAGCAATCAGGCTTCCGTTTGAGATATCAAGACAACATGTCCTAGAATTCAAGGCAGCAAGGCTAGTTTTCAGGTCATCGTTCTAAAAATCAAGCCAACATGTTCAAGAAATCAAGGCAACAGACACTGGTTTCCCCGAGGATGCATATTTTTTAGTATGCGCACGACGTCGGGGGAAATCAAGGCACCGTGGCTAGTTTTCCGGTCATCGTTCAAGAAATCAAGGCAGCGAGGCTAGTTTTGAGGTCATCATGGCATGTTTTCAAGGCAACGTGTTCGAGTATTCAGGGCAACGATGCAAGTTTCCAGGTCGTCGTTAGAGATAACAAGGCAACGTGTTCCAGCAATCAAGGTAACGAGGCTAGTTTCCAGGTCGTCGTTCAAGAAATAAAGGGAACGGGGATAGTTTTCAGGACATCGTTCGACATATCAAGGCAACGTGTTGGACAAATCAAGGCAACATGGAACTAGTTAACAAGGCAACGTGTTGGGGGAGGCATCTTTCAAGGCCATCGTTCGACAAATCTAGGCAGCAGGGCTTGTCACCAGGTCATCGTTCGAAAAATTAATGCAACAAGTTCGAGTAATCAATATATACCTCAAGGCAATGTGGATAGCTCCCCAGTTCTCCAAGAGGCTAGTCTTCAGGTCATCGTTCAAAAAATCAAGGCAACAAGCTCAAGGCAACAGGGCTAGTTTCAAGGTCGTCGTTCAAAAAATCTAGGGAACAATGCTAGTCATCAGGTCATCGTTCGACAAAATTAAGGCACACGAATAATGTATGTTTCAATAAAAAAATTTGCTTTTGGTCCGTAATTACCCGGGGACCGCAGCTTCGACACTTGTACACACACACTACCGAACTTTAACTTTCGAACTGGCAAAAACCCATTCAATGAAAGTTGCTCGAAATCATTGATTTACGTGGTAAATTTTCTTTCGTGATCGAGAAAATGTGCACGGATTTCGAGGTACCGATCAAGATGTGATTTTGGCTAACTTTCATCGGGTTGGGTCGTCATTGGTCACCGGGTGGTCTTGTACTTCCGAATTAGCAAAAACCCATTGAATGAAAGCTGCTCGGAAACCTTGATTTACACGGCAAAATTTCTTTCATGATCGAGAAAATGTGCACGGATTTCGAGTTACCGAGCAAAATGCGATTTTGGCTAACTTTCACCGCGTTGTGTCATCTTTGGTCACCGGGCGATCCTGTACTTCCGAATTACCGAAAACCCATTGAACGAAAGTTGCTCGAAATCATTGATTTACCTGGTAAGTTTTCCTTCGTGATCCATAAAATGTGCACGGATTTCGAGTTACCGAGCAAGATGTGATTTTGGCTAACTTTCATCGGGTTGGGTCATCTTTGGTCACCGGGTGGTCTTGTACTTCCGATTTAGCAAAAACCCATTGAATGAAAGTTGTTCGAAATCATTGATTTGCCTAGAAAAATTTCTTTTCGTGGTCGAGGAAATGTGCATGGATTTCGAGTTGTCGAGCAAAATTTGATTTTGGCCAGGTTTCATGGGGTTGGGTCATCTGATCACCGGTTAATCTTGACCGTATCTAGTCTTGGCCGAGTCGAAAAATCACAGACGCTATAATACTCTATAACTCGCCAAAATGAAGTCGGTTTGGCACGAATTGGACAAGGATAAAGGACCTTACAATAATAAAACCCGGTGACCGGGCCGTAATTCACCAACAACGGTGACGCAACCTCCGATAAAAACACATAACAACCTAAGCCGATGACTTGCGCTTACTAGGGCCACCAATTATACTTTGTTTTCTCATAAGACGTCAAAAATGTCCAAAGAGCAACATATACGCATCTAATATGGGCATGCATCGTGTATATTGACTTCGACGGTGTTTGGTTGTATTCGAACCCCAATGCATGGGTGCTTTTCTAAGGAGTTCATTTTGTTGCATTTTCTTATGCTTGTTTCGGTTTCGTAAATGAAAGAATTTTTCCGTACAAGATACAAACTGCACTATTGGATCTGTAATTTACAACTACTATCGACATACCCTCAAATGCATCAATAATAAGGGATTTAGAATGCACCTTAGCCAACTAACATATAGATCGGGGTCGTTAATGGGTCATGGCGTTCTTCGTTTGATCCTTTGGCTTGCATGTATCGTTTTGTAGGATGAGGTCTTGCTTCCTCGGCCCTTTATCAAGGCAACGTGGCTCGTTTTAAGCTCGTCGTTCAAGGAATCAATGCAACACGGCTAGTTTTTCAGGTCGTCATTCGATAAACAAAGACAACGTTTTCAAAATATCAAAAGGCCACATGGCTTGCTTTTAGGTCCTCGTATGGCTTGCTTTCGGGTCGTCTTTCGAGAAAACGAGGCAACATGTTCTAGAAATCAAAGAATCGTTCGAGAAATAAAAAGGCTACGGGGGTAGTTTTCGGGTCGTAGTTTGATAATTCAAGGCAACATGTTCGAGTAATCAAGGCAACAAGGCTTGTTTTCAGGCCGTCGTTCAATAAAAAATCCAAGCGTTCAGGTCGTCGTTCGAGAAACACGGACAACATGTTGTAGAAATCAAAGGCGTTCCATAAATCAAGGCAACGGTGTTGGTTTTCAGTTAGTCGGTCGAAAAACCAAGGAAACATGTTCGAGGTTTCAAGGGAACAAGGCTAGTTTTCTTGTCTTCGTTCCGTAAATCAAGGCATCGGGGATAGTTTTAAGGTTGTTGTTTAAGAAAATCAAGACAACATGTTTTAAAAGTCATGGCAACGAGGGAAGATTTTAGGACACCGTTCGCCAGATCAAGGCAACACGCCAGCCTTCAGCCGTCGTCCGAAAAAGGCCGCCAACATTTTACTTAAACCGAAGCATCGTTCGTGAAATCAAGGCAACAGGGCAAATTTTAAGTCCTTCATTCGAAAAACCAAGCCATCGGGTTCGAGATATCAAGGCAACATGGCTTGCTTTTCAGGTCTTCGATCGAAAAATCAAGGCAATGGGCATTGCTCTCCGCTCGTCATTCGAGATACCAAGACATCATGTTCTAGAAACCAAGGCCACAAGGCTAGTTTTCAGGTCATCATTCTAAAAATCAAGGCAACAACAATAAAGGCAACATGCCTAGTTTCAAGGTCATCGTTCAATATATCTAAGCAACAAGTTCGAATAATCAAGGCAACAAGGCTAGTTTTCACGTCGTCGTTCTAGCAAACAAGGCAACATGTTGGGGTGGGCTTCGTTCACGGTTCATTGGGCTTGCCTTGTCGGTGCTCGATGGTGGCTTCGTCGCCATGGTCCCCCTATATATACAGCAAGGCAATGGGGATAGCAATCAGGCTTCCGTTTGAGATATCAAGACAACATGTCCTAGAATTCAAGGCAGCAAGGCTAGTTTTCAGGTCATCGTTCTAAAAATCAAGCCAACATGTTCAAGAAATCAAGGCAGCAGACACTGGTTTCCCCGAGGATGCATATTTTTTAGTATGCGCACGACGTCGGGGGAAATCAAGGCACCGTGGCTAGTTTTCCGGTCATCGTTCAAGAAATCAAGGCAGCGAGGCTAGTTTTGAGGTCATCATGGCATGTTTTCAAGGCAACGTGTTCGAGTATTCAGGGCAACGATGCAAGTTTCCAGGTCGTCGTTAGAGATAACAAGGCAACGTGTTCCAGCAATCAAGGTAACGAGGCTAGTTTCTAGGTCGTCGTTCAAGAAATAAAGGGAACGGGGATAGTTTTCAGGACATCGTTCGACATATCAAGGCAACGTGTTGGACAAATCAAGGCAACATGGAACTAGTTAACAAGGCAACGTGTTGGGGGAGGCATCTTTCAAGGCCATCGTTCGACAAATCTAGGCAGCAGGGCTTGTCACCAGGTCATCGTTCGAAAAATTAATGCAACAAGTTCGAGTAATCAATATATACCTCAAGGCAATGTGGATAGCTCCCCAGTTCTCCAAGAGGCTATTCTTCAGGTCATCGTTCAAAAAATCAAGGCAACAAGCTCAAGGCAACAGGGCTAGTTTCAAGGTCGTCGTTCAAAAAATCTAGGGAACAATGCTAGTCATCAGGTCATCGTTCGACAAAATTAAGGCACACGAATAATGTATGTTTCAATAAAAAAATTTGCTTTTGGTCCGTAATTACCCGGGGACCGCAGCTTCGACACTTGTACACACACACTACCGAACTTTAACTTTCGAACTGGCAAAAACCCATTCAATGAAAGTTGCTCGAAATCATTGATTTACGTGGTAAATTTTCTTTCGTGATCGAGAAAATGTGCACGGATTTCGAGGTACCGATCAAGATGTGATTTTGGCTAACTTTCATCGGGTTGGGTCGTCATTGGTCACCGGGTGGTCTTGTACTTCCGAATTAGCAAAAACCCATTGAATGAAAGCTGCTCGGAAACCTTGATTTACACGGCAAAATTTCTTTCATGATCGAGAAAATGTGCACGGATTTCGAGTTACCGAGCAAAATGCGATTTTGGCTAACTTTCACCGCGTTGTGTCATCTTTGGTCACCGGGCGATCCTGTACTTCCGAATTACCGAAAACCCATTGAACGAAAGTTGCTCGAAATCATTGATTTACCTGGTAAGTTTTCCTTCGTGATCCATAAAATGTGCACGGATTTCGAGTTACCGAGCAAGATGTGATTTTGGCTAACTTTCATCGGGTTGGGTCATCTTTGGTCACCGGGTGGTCTTGTACTTCCGATTTAGCAAAAACCCATTGAATGAAAGTTGTTCGAAATCATTGATTTGCCTAGAAAAATTTCTTTTCGTGGTCGAGGAAATGTGCATGGATTTCGAGTTGTCGAGCAAAATTTGATTTTGGCCAGGTTTCATGGGGTTGGGTCATCTGATCACCGGTTAATCTTGACCGTATCTAGTCTTGGCCGAGTCGAAAAATCACAGACGCTATAATACTCTATAACTCGCCAAAATGAAGTCGGTTTGGCACGAATTGGACAAGGATAAAGGACCTTACAATAATAAAACCCGGTGACCGGGCCGTAATTCACCAACAACGGTGACGCAACCTCCGATAAAAACACATAACAACCTAAGCCGATGACTTGCGCTTACTAGGGCCACCAATTATACTTTGTTTTCTCATAAGACGTCAAAAATGTCCAAAGAGCAACATATACGCATCTAATATGGGCATGCATCGTGTATATTGACTTCGACGGTGTTTGGTTGTATTCGAACCCCAATGCATGGGTGCTTTTCTAAGGAGTTCATTTTGTTGCATTTTCTTATGCTTGTTTCGGTTTCGTAAATGAAAGAATTTTTCCGTACAAGATACAAACTGCACTATTGGATCTGTAATTTACAACTACTATCGACATACCCTCAAATGCATCAATAATAAGGGATTTAGAATGCACCTTAGCCAACTAACATATAGATCGGGGTCGTTAATGGGTCATGGCGTTCTTCGTTTGATCCTTTGGCTTGCATGTATCGTTTTGTAGGATGAGGTCTTGCTTCCTCGGCCCTTTATCAAGGCAACGTGGCTCGTTTTAAGCTCGTCGTTCAAGGAATCAATGCAACACGGCTAGTTTTTCAGGTCGTCATTCGATAAACAAAGACAACGTTTTCAAAATATCAAAAGGCCACATGGCTTGCTTTTAGGTCCTCGTATGGCTTGCTTTCGGGTCGTCTTTCGAGAAAACGAGGCAACATGTTCTAGAAATCAAAGAATCGTTCGAGAAATAAAAAGGCTACGGGGGTAGTTTTCGGGTCGTAGTTTGATAATTCAAGGCAACATGTTCGAGTAATCAAGGCAACAAGGCTTGTTTTCAGGCCGTCGTTCAATAAAAAATCCAAGCGTTCAGGTCGTCGTTCGAGAAACACGGACAACATGTTGTAGAAATCAAAGGCGTTCCATAAATCAAGGCAACGGTGTTGGTTTTCAGTTAGTCGGTCGAAAAACCAAGGAAACATGTTCGAGGTTTCAAGGGAACAAGGCTAGTTTTCTTGTCTTCGTTCCGTAAATCAAGGCATCGGGGATAGTTTTAAGGTTGTTGTTTAAGAAAATCAAGACAACATGTTTTAAAAGTCATGGCAACGAGGGAAGATTTTAGGACACCGTTCGCCAGATCAAGGCAACACGCCAGCCTTCAGCCGTCGTCCGAAAAAGGCCGCCAACATTTTACTTAAACCGAAGCATCGTTCGTGAAATCAAGGCAACAGGGCAAATTTTAAGTCCTTCATTCGAAAAACCAAGCCATCGGGTTCGAGATATCAAGGCAACATGGCTTGCTTTTCAGGTCTTCGTTCGAAAAATCAAGGCAATGGGCATTGCTCTCCGCTCGTCATTCGAGATACCAAGACATCATGTTCTAGAAACCAAGGCCACAAGGCTAGTTTTCAGGTCATCATTCTAAAAATCAAGGCAACAACAATAAAGGCAACATGCCTAGTTTCAAGGTCATCGTTCAATATATCTAAGCAACAAGTTCGAATAATCAAGGCAACAAGGCTAGTTTTCACGTCGTCGTTCTAGCAAACAAGGCAACATGTTGGGGTGGGCTTCGTTCACGGTTCATTGGGCTTGCCTTGTCGGTGCTCGATGGTGGCTTCGTCGCCATGGTCCCCCTATATATACATCAAGGCAATGGGGATAGCAATCAGGCTTCCGTTTGAGATATCAAGACAACATGTCCTAGAATTCAAGGCAGCAAGGCTAGTTTTCAGGTCATCGTTCTAAAAATCAAGCCAACATGTTCAAGAAATCAAGGCAACAGACACTGGTTTCCCCGAGGATGCATATTTTTTAGTATGCGCACGACGTCGGGGGAAATCAAGGCACCGTGGCTAGTTTTCCGGTCATCGTTCAAGAAATCAAGGCAGCGAGGCTAGTTTTGAGGTCATCATGGCATGTTTTCAAGGCAACGTGTTCGAGTATTCAGGGCAACGATGCAAGTTTCCAGGTCGTCGTTAGAGATAACAAGGCAACGTGTTCCAGCAATCAAGGTAACGAGGCTAGTTTCCAGGTCGTCGTTCAAGAAATAAAGGGAACGGGGATAGTTTTCAGGACATCGTTCGACATATCAAGGCAACGTGTTGGACAAATCAAGGCAACATGGAACTAGTTAACAAGGCAACGTGTTGGGGGAGGCATCTTTCAAGGCCATCGTTCGACAAATCTAGGCAGCAGGGCTTGTCACCAGGTCATCGTTCGAAAAATTAATGCAACAAGTTCGAGTAATCAATATATACCTCAAGGCAATGTGGATAGCTCCCCAGTTCTCCAAGAGGCTAGTCTTCAGGTCATCGTTCAAAAAATCAAGGCAACAAGCTCAAGGCAACAGGGCTAGTTTCAAGGTCGTCGTTCAAAAAATCTAGGGAACAATGCTAGTCATCAGGTCATCGTTCGACAAAATTAAGGCACACGAATAATGTATGTTTCAATAAAAAAATTTGCTTTTGGTCCGTAATTACCCGGGGACCGCAGCTTCGACACTTGTACACACACACTACCGAACTTTAACTTTCGAACTGGCAAAAACCCATTCAATGAAAGTTGCTCGAAATCATTGATTTACGTGGTAAATTTTCTTTCGTGATCGAGAAAATGTGCACGGATTTCGAGGTACCGATCAAGATGTGATTTTGGCTAACTTTCATCGGGTTGGGTCGTCATTGGTCACCGGGTGGTCTTGTACTTCCGAATTAGCAAAAACCCATTGAATGAAAGCTGCTCGGAAACCGTGATTTACACGGCAAAATTTCTTTCATGATCGAGAAAATGTGCACGGATTTCGAGTTACCGAGCAAAATGCGATTTTGGCTAACTTTCACCGCGTTGTGTCATCTTTGGTCACCGGGCGATCCTGTACTTCCGAATTACCGAAAACCCATTGAACGAAAGTTGCTCGAAATCATTGATTTACCTGGTAAGTTTTCCTTCGTGATCCATAAAATGTGCACGGATTTCGAGTTACCGAGCAAGATGTGATTTTGGCTAACTTTCATCGGGTTGGGTCATCTTTGGTCACCGGGTGGTCTTGTACTTCCGATTTAGCAAAAACCCATTGAATGAAAGTTGTTCGAAATCATTGATTTGCCTAGAAAAATTTCTTTTCGTGGTCGAGGAAATATGCATGGATTTCGAGTTGTCGAGCAAAATTTGATTTTGGCCAGGTTTCATGGGGTTGGGTCATCTGATCACCGGTTAATCTTGACCGTATCTAGTCTTGGCCGAGTCGAAAAATCACAGACGCTATAATACTCTATAACTCGCCAAAATGAAGTCGGTTTGGCACGAATTGGACAAGGATAAAGGACCTTACAATAATAAAACCCGGTGACCGGGCCGTAATTCACCAACAACGGTGACGCAACCTCCGATAAAAACACATAACAACCTAAGCCGATGACTTGCGCTTACTAGGGCCACCAATTATACTTTGTTTTCTCATAAGACGTCAAAAATGTCCAAAGAGCAACATATACGCATCTAATATGGGCATGCATCGTGTATATTGACTTCGACGGTGTTTGGTTGTATTCGAACCCCAATGCATGGGTGCTTTTCTAAGGAGTTCATTTTGTTGCATTTTCTTATGCTTGTTTCGGTTTCGTAAATGAAAGAATTTTTCCATACAAGATACAAACTGCACTATTGGATCTGTAATTTACAACTACTATCGACATACCCTCAAATGCATCAATAATAAGGGATTTAGAATGCACCTTAGCCAACTAACATATAGATCGGGGTCGTTAATGGGTCATGGCGTTCTTCGTTTGATCCTTTGGCTTGCATGTATCGTTTTGTAGGATGAGGTCTTGCTTCCTCGGCCCTTTATCAAGGCAACGTGGCTCGTTTTAAGCTCGTCGTTCAAGGAATCAATGCAACACGGCTAGTTTTTCAGGTCGTCATTCGATAAACAAAGACAACGTTTTCAAAATATCAAAAGGCCACATGGCTTGCTTTTAGGTCCTCGTATGGCTTGCTTTCGGGTCGTCTTTCGAGAAAACGAGGCAACATGTTCTAGAAATCAAAGAATCGTTCGAGAAATAAAAAGGCTACGGGGGTAGTTTTCGGGTCGTAGTTTGATAATTCAAGGCAACATGTTCGAGTAATCAAGGCAACAAGGCTTGTTTTCAGGCCGTCGTTCAATAAAAAATCCAAGCGTTCAGGTCGTCGTTCGAGAAACACGGACAACATGTTGTAGAAATCAAAGGCGTTCCATAAATCAAGGCAACGGTGTTGGTTTTCAGTTAGTCGGTCGAAAAACCAAGGAAACATGTTCGAGGTTTCAAGGGAACAAGGCTAGTTTTCTTGTCTTCGTTCCGTAAATCAAGGCATCGGGGATAGTTTTAAGGTTGTTGTTTAAGAAAATCAAGACAACATGTTTTAAAAGTCATGGCAACGAGGGAAGATTTTAGGACACCGTTCGCCAGATCAAGGCAACACGCCAGCCTTCAGCCGTCGTCCGAAAAAGGCCGCCAACATTTTACTTAAACCGAAGCATCGTTCGTGAAATCAAGGCAACAGGGCAAATTTTAAGTCCTTCATTCGAAAAACCAAGCCATCGGGTTCGAGATATCAAGGCAACATGGCTTGCTTTTCAGGTCTTCGTTCGAAAAATCAAGGCAATGGGCATTGCTCTCCGCTCGTCATTCGAGATACCAAGACATCATGTTCTAGAAACCAAGGCCACAAGGCTAGTTTTCAGGTCATCATTCTAAAAATCAAGGCAACAACAATAAAGGCAACATGCCTAGTTTCAAGGTCATCGTTCAATATATCTAAGCAACAAGTTCGAATAATCAAGGCAACAAGGCTAGTTTTCACGTCGTCGTTCTAGCAAACAAGGCAACATGTTGGGGTGGGCTTCGTTCACGGTTCATTGGGCTTGCCTTGTCGGTGCTCGATGGTGGCTTCGTCGCCATGGTCCCCCTATATATACATCAAGGCAATGGGGATAGCAATCAGGCTTCCGTTTGAGATATCAAGACAACATGTCCTAGAATTCAAGGCAGCAAGGCTAGTTTTCAGGTCATCGTTCTAAAAATCAAGCCAACATGTTCAAGAAATCAAGGCAACAGACACTGGTTTCCCCGAGGATGCATATTTTTTAGTATGCGCACGACGTCGGGGGAAATCAAGGCACCGTGGCTAGTTTTCCGGTCATCGTTCAAGAAATCAAGGCAGCGAGGCTAGTTTTGAGGTCATCATGGCATGTTTTCAAGGCAACGTGTTCGAGTATTCAGGGCAACGATGCAAGTTTCCAGGTCGTCGTTAGAGATAACAAGGCAACGTGTTCCAGCAATCAAGGTAACGAGGCTAGTTTCCAGGTCGTCGTTCAAGAAATAAAGGGAACGGGGATAGTTTTCAGGACATCGTTCGACATATCAAGGCAACGTGTTGGACAAATCAAGGCAACATGGAACTAGTTAACAAGGCAACGTGTTGGGGGAGGCATCTTTCAAGGCCATCGTTCGACAAATCTAGGCAGCAGGGCTTGTCACCAGGTCATCGTTCGAAAAATTAATGCAACAAGTTCGAGTAATCAATATATACCTCAAGGCAATGTGGATAGCTCCCCAGTTCTCCAAGAGGCTAGTCTTCAGGTCATCGTTCAAAAAATCAAGGCAACAAGCTCAAGGCAACAGGGCTAGTTTCAAGGTCGTCGTTCAAAAAATCTAGGGAACAATGCTAGTCATCAGGTCATCGTTCGACAAAATTAAGGCACACGAATAATGTATGTTTCAATAAAAAAATTTGCTTTTGGTCCGTAATTACCCGGGGACCGCAGCTTCGACACTTGTACACACACACTACCGAACTTTAACTTTCGAACTGGCAAAAACCCATTCAATGAAAGTTGCTCGAAATCATTGATTTACGTGGTAAATTTTCTTTCGTGATCGAGAAAATGTGCACGGATTTCGAGGTACCGATCAAGATGTGATTTTGGCTAACTTTCATCGGGTTGGGTCGTCATTGGTCACCGGGTGGTCTTGTACTTCCGAATTAGCAAAAACCCATTGAATGAAAGCTGCTCGGAAACCGTGATTTACACGGCAAAATTTCTTTCATGATCGAGAAAATGTGCACGGATTTCGAGTTACCGAGCAAAATGCGATTTTGGCTAACTTTCACCGCGTTGTGTCATCTTTGGTCACCGGGCGATCCTGTACTTCCGAATTACCGAAAACCCATTGAACGAAAGTTGCTCGAAATCATTGATTTACCTGGTAAGTTTTCCTTCGTGATCCATAAAATGTGCACGGATTTCGAGTTACCGAGCAAGATGTGATTTTGGCTAACTTTCATCGGGTTGGGTCATCTTTGGTCACCGGGTGGTCTTGTACTTCCGATTTAGCAAAAACCCATTGAATGAAAGTTGTTCGAAATCATTGATTTGCCTAGAAAAATTTCTTTTCGTGGTCGAGGAAATATGCATGGATTTCGAGTTGTCGAGCAAAATTTGATTTTGGCCAGGTTTCATGGGGTTGGGTCATCTGATCACCGGTTAATCTTGACCGTATCTAGTCTTGGCCGAGTCGAAAAATCACAGACGCTATAATACTCTATAACTCGCCAAAATGAAGTCGGTTTGGCACGAATTGGACAAGGATAAAGGACCTTACAATAATAAAACCCGGTGACCGGGCCGTAATTCACCAACAACGGTGACGCAACCTCCGATAAAAACACATAACAACCTAAGCCGATGACTTGCGCTTACTAGGGCCACCAATTATACTTTGTTTTCTCATAAGACGTCAAAAATGTCCAAAGAGCAACATATACGCATCTAATATGGGCATGCATCGTGTATATTGACTTCGACGGTGTTTGGTTGTATTCGAACCCCAATGCATGGGTGCTTTTCTAAGGAGTTCATTTTGTTGCATTTTCTTATGCTTGTTTCGGTTTCGTAAATGAAAGAATTTTTCCATACAAGATACAAACTGCACTATTGGATCTGTAATTTACAACTACTATCGACATACCCTCAAATGCATCAATAATAAGGGATTTAGAATGCACCTTAGCCAACTAACATATAGATCGGGGTCGTTAATGGGTCATGGCGTTCTTCGTTTGATCCTTTGGCTTGCATGTATCGTTTTGTAGGATGAGGTCTTGCTTCCTCGGCCCTTTATCAAGGCAACGTGGCTCGTTTTAAGCTCGTCGTTCAAGGAATCAATGCAACACGGCTAGTTTTTCAGGTCGTCATTCGATAAACAAAGACAACGTTTTCAAAATATCAAAAGGCCACATGGCTTGCTTTTAGGTCCTCGTATGGCTTGCTTTCGGGTCGTCTTTCGAGAAAACGAGGCAACATGTTCTAGAAATCAAAGAATCGTTCGAGAAATAAAAAGGCTACGGGGGTAGTTTTCGGGTCGTAGTTTGATAATTCAAGGCAACATGTTCGAGTAATCAAGGCAACAAGGCTTGTTTTCAGGCCGTCGTTCAATAAAAAATCCAAGCGTTCAGGTCGTCGTTCGAGAAACACGGACAACATGTTGTAGAAATCAAAGGCGTTCCATAAATCAAGGCAACGGTGTTGGTTTTCAGTTAGTCGGTCGAAAAACCAAGGAAACATGTTCGAGGTTTCAAGGCAACAAGGCTAGTTTTCTTGTCTTCGTTCCGTAAATCAAGGCATCGGGGATAGTTTTAAGGTTGTTGTTTAAGAAAATCAAGACAACATGTTTTAAAAGTCATGGCAACGAGGGAAGATTTTAGGACACCGTTCGCCAGATCAAGGCAACACGCCAGCCTTCAGCCGTCGTCCGAAAAAGGCCGCCAACATTTTACTTAAACCGAAGCATCGTTCGTGAAATCAAGGCAACAGGGCAAATTTTAAGTCCTTCATTCGAAAAACCAAGCCATCGGGTTCGAGATATCAAGGCAACATGGCTTGCTTTTCAGGTCTTCGTTCGAAAAATCAAGGCAATGGGCATTGCTCTCCGCTCGTCATTCGAGATACCAAGACATCATGTTCTAGAAACCAAGGCCACAAGGCTAGTTTTCAGGTCATCATTCTAAAAATCAAGGCAACAACAATAAAGGCAACATGCCTAGTTTCAAGGTCATCGTTCAATATATCTAACCAACAAGTTCGAATAATCAAGGCAACAAGGCTAGTTTTCACGTCGTCGTTCTAGCAAACAAGGCAACATGTTGGGGTGGGCTTCGTTCACGGTTCATTGGGCTTGCCTTGTCGGTGCTCGATGGTGGCTTCGTCGCCATGGTCCCCCTATATATACATCAAGGCAATGGGGATAGCAATCAGGCTTCCGTTTGAGATATCAAGACAACATGTCCTAGAATTCAAGGCAGCAAGGCTAGTTTTCAGGTCATCGTTCTAAAAATCAAGCCAACATGTTCAAGAAATCAAGGCAACTGACACTGGTTTCCCCGAGGATGCATATTTTTTAGTATGCGCACGACGTCGGGGGAAATCAAGGCACCGTGGCTAGTTTTCCGGTCATCGTTCAAGAAATCAAGGCAGCGAGGCTAGTTTTGAGGTCATCATGGCATGTTTTCAAGGCAACGTGTTCGAGTATTCAGGGCAACGATGCAAGTTTCCAGGTCGTCGTTAGAGATAACAAGGGAACGTGTTCCAGCAATCAAGGTAACGAGGCTAGTTTCCAGGTCGTCGTTCAAGAAATAAAGGGAACGGGGATAGTTTTCAGGACATCGTTCGACATATCAAGGCAACGTGTTGGACAAATCAAGGCAACATGGAACTAGTTAACAAGGCAACGTGTTGGGGGAGGCATCTTTCAAGGCCATCGTTCGACAAATCTAGGCAGCAGGGCTTGTCACCAGGTCATCGTTCGAAAAATTAATGCAACAAGTTCGAGTAATCAATATATACCTCAAGGCAATGTGGATAGCTCCCCAGTTCTCCAAGAGGCTAGTCTTCAGGTCATCGTTCAAAAAATCAAGGCAACAAGCTCAAGGCAACAGGGCTAGTTTCAAGGTCGTCGTTCAAAAAATCTAGGGAACAATGCTAGTCATCAGGTCATCGTTCGACAAAATTAAGGCACACGAATAATGTATGTTTCAATAAAAAAATTTGCTTTTGGTCCGTAATTACCCGGGGACCGCAGCTTCGACACTTGTACACACACACTACCGAACTTTAACTTTCGAACTGGCAAAAACCCATTCAATGAAAGTTGCTCGAAATCATTGATTTACGTGGTAAATTTTCTTTCGTGATCGAGAAAATGTGCACGGATTTCAAGGTACCGATCAAGATGTGATTTTGGCTAACTTTCATCGGGTTGGGTCGTCATTGGTCACCGGGTGGTCTTGTACTTCCGAATTAGCAAAAACCCATTGAATGAAAGCTGCTCGGAAACCGTGATTTACACGGCAAAATTTCTTTCATGATCGAGAAAATGTGCACGGATTTCGAGTTACCGAGCAAAATGCGATTTTGGCTAACTTTCACCGCGTTGTGTCATCTTTGGTCACCGGGCGATCCTGTACTTCCGAATTACCGAAAACCCATTGAACGAAAGTTGCTCGAAATCATTGATTTACCTGGTAAGTTTTCCTTCGTGATCCATAAAATGTGCACGGATTTCGAGTTACCGAGCAAGATGTGATTTTGGCTAACTTTCATCGGGTTGGGTCATCTTTGGTCACCGGGTGGTCTTGTACTTCCGATTTAGCAAAAACCCATTGAATGAAAGTTGTTCGAAATCATTGATTTGCCTAGAAAAATTTCTTTTCGTGGTCGAGGAAATGTGCATGGATTTCGAGTTGTCGAGCAAAATTTGATTTTGGCCAGGTTTCGTGGGGTTGGGTCATCTGATCACCGGTTAATCTTGACCGTATCTAGTCTTGGCCGAGTCGAAAAATCACAGACGCTATAATACTCTATAACTCGCCAAAATGAAGTCGGTTTGGCACGAATTGGACAAGGATAAAGGACCTTACAATAATAAAACCCGGTGACCGGGCCGTAATTCACCAACAACGGTGACGCAACCTCCGATAAAAACACATAACAACCTAAGCCGATGACTTGCGCTTACTAGGGCCACCAATTATACTTTGTTTTCTCATAAGACGTCAAAAATGTCCAAAGAGCAACATATACGCATCTAATATGGGCATGCATCGTGTATATTGACTTCGACGGTGTTTGGTTGTATTCGAACCCCAATGCATGGGTGCTTTTCTAAGGAGTTCATTTTGTTGCATTTTCTTATGCTTGTTTCGGTTTCGTAAATGAAAGAATTTTTCCGTACAAGATACAAACTGCACTATTGGATCTGTAATTTACAACTACTATCGACATACCCTCAAATGCATCAATAATAAGGGATTTAGAATGCACCTTAGCCAACTAACATATAGATCGGGGTCGTTAATGGGTCATGGCGTTCTTCGTTTGATCCTTTGGCTTGCATGTATCGTTTTGTAGGATGAGGTCTTGCTTCCTCGGCCCTTTATCAAGGCAACGTGGCTCGTTTTAAGCTCGTCGTTCAAGGAATCAATGCAACACGGCTAGTTTTTCAGGTCGTCATTCGATAAACAAAGACAACGTTTTCAAAATATCAAAAGGCCACATGGCTTGCTTTTAGGTCCTCGTATGGCTTGCTTTCGGGTCGTCTTTCGAGAAAACGAGGCAACATGTTCTAGAAATCAAAGAATCGTTCGAGAAATAAAAAGGCTACGGGGGTAGTTTTCGGGTCGTAGTTTGATAATTCAAGGCAACATGTTCGAGTAATCAAGGCAACAAGGCTTGTTTTCAGGCCGTCGTTCAATAAAAAATCCAAGCGTTCAGGTCGTCGTTCGAGAAACACGGACAACATGTTGTAGAAATCAAAGGCGTTCCATAAATCAAGGCAACGGTGTTGGTTTTCAGTTAGTCGGTCGAAAAACCAAGGAAACATGTTCGAGGTTTCAAGGCAACAAGGCTAGTTTTCTTGTCTTCGTTCCGTAAATCAAGGCATCGGGGATAGTTTTAAGGTTGTTGTTTAAGAAAATCAAGACAACATGTTTTAAAAGTCATGGCAACGAGGGAAGATTTTAGGACACCGTTCGCCAGATCAAGGCAACACGCCAGCCTTCAGCCGTCGTCCGAAAAAGGCCGCCAACATTTTACTTAAACCGAAGCATCGTTCGTGAAATCAAGGCAACAGGGCAAATTTTAAGTCCTTCATTCGAAAAACCAAGCCATCGGGTTCGAGATATCAAGGCAACATGGCTTGCTTTTCAGGTCTTCGTTCGAAAAATCAAGGCAATGGGCATTGCTCTCCGCTCGTCATTCGAGATACCAAGACATCATGTTCTAGAAACCAAGGCCACAAGGCTAGTTTTCAGGTCATCATTCTAAAAATCAAGGCACCAACAATAAAGGCAACATGCCTAGTTTCAAGGTCATCGTTCAATATATCTAAGCAACAAGTTCGAATAATCAAGGCAACAAGGCTAGTTTTCACGTCGTCGTTCTAGCAAACAAGGCAACATGTTGGGGTGGGCTTCGTTCACGGTTCATTGGGCTTGCCTTGTCGGTGCTCGATGGTGGCTTCGTCGCCATGGTCCCCCTATATATACATCAAGGCAATGGGGATAGCAATCAGGCTTCCGTTTGAGATATCAAGACAACATGTCCTAGAATTCAAGGCAGCAAGGCTAGTTTTCAGGTCATCGTTCTAAAAATCAAGCCAACATGTTCAAGAAATCAAGGCAACAGACACTGGTTTCCCCGAGGATGCATATTTTTTAGTATGCGCACGACATCGGGGGAAATCAAGGCACCGTGGCTAGTTTTCCGGTCATCGTTCAAGAAATCAAGGCAGCGAGGCTAGTTTTGAGGTCATCATGGCATGTTTTCAAGGCAACGTGTTCGAGTATTCAGGGCAACGATGCAAGTTTCCAGGTCGTCGTTCAAGAAATAAAGGGAACGGGGATAGTTTTCAGGACATCGTTCGACATATCAAGGCAACGTGTTGGACAAATCAAGGCAACATGGAACTAGTTAACAAGGCAACGTGTTGGGGGAGGCATCTTTCAAGGCCATCGTTCGACAAATCTAGGCAGCAGGGCTTGTCACCAGGTCATCGTTCGAAAAATTAATGCAACAAGTTCGAGTAATCAATATATACCTCAAGGCAATGTGGATAGCTCCCCAGTTCTCCAAGAGGCTAGTCTTCAGGTCATCGTTCAAAAAATCAAGGCAACAAGCTCAAGGCAACAGGGCTAGTTTCAAGGTCGTCGTTCAAAAAATCTAGGGAACAATGCTAGTCATCAGGTCATCGTTCGACAAAATTAAGGCACACGAATAATGTATGTTTCAATAAAAAAATTTGCTTTTGGTCCGTAATTACCCGGGGACCGCAGCTTCGACACTTGTACACACACACTACCGAACTTTAACTTTCGAACTGGCAAAAACCCATTCAATGAAAGTTGCTCGAAATCATTGATTTACGTGGTAAATTTTCTTTCGTGATCGAGAAAATGTGCACGGATTTCGAGGTACCGATCAAGATGTGATTTTGGTTAACTTTCATCGGGTTGGGTCGTCATTGGTCACCGGGTGGTCTTGTACTTCCGAATTAGCAAAAACCCATTGAATGAAAGCTGCTCGGAAACCGTGATTTACACGGCAAAATTTCTTTCATGATCGAGAAAATGTGCACGGATTTCGAGTTACCGAGCAAAATGCGATTTTGGCTAACTTTCACCGCGTTGTGTCATCTTTGGTCACCGGGCGATCCTGTACTTCCGAATTACCGAAAACCCATTGAACGAAAGTTGCTCGAAATCATTGATTTACCTGGTAAGTTTTCCTTCGTGATCCATAAAATGTGCACGGATTTCGAGTTACCGAGCAAGATGTGATTTTGGCTAACTTTCATCGGGTTGGGTCATCTTTGGTCACCGGGTGGTCTTGTACTTCCGATTTAGCAAAAACCCATCGAATGAAAGTTGTTCGAAATCATTGATTTGCCTAGAAAAATTTCTTTTCGTGGTCGAGGAAATGTGCATGGATTTCGAGTTGTCGAGCAAAATTTGATTTTGGCCAGGTTTCATGGGGTTGGGTCATCTGATCACCGGTTAATCTTGACCGTATCTAGTCTTGGCCGAGTCGAAAAATCACAGACGCTATAATACTCTATAACTCGCCAAAATGAAGTCGGTTTGGCACGAATTGGACAAGGATAAAGGACCTTACAATAATAAAACCCGGTGACCGGGCCGTAATTCACCAACAACGGTGACGCAACCTCCGATAAAAACACATAACAACCTAAGCCGATGACTTGCGCTTACTAGGGCCACCAATTATACTTTGTTTTCTCATAAGACGTCAAAAATGTCCAAAGAGCAACATATACGCATCTAATATGGGCATGCATCGTGTATATTGACTTCGACGGTGTTTGGTTGTATTCGAACCCCAATGCATGGGTGCTTTTCTAAGGAGTTCATTTTGTTGCATTTTCTTATGCTTGTTTCGGTTTCGTAAATGAAAGAATTTTTCCGTACAAGATACAAACTGCACTATTGGATCTGTAATTTACAACTACTATCGACATACCCTCAAATGCATCAATAATAAGGGATTTAGAATGCACCTTAGCCAACTAACATATAGATCGGGGTCGTTAATGGGTCATGGCGTTCTTCGTTTGATCCTTTGGCTTGCATGTATCATTTTGTAGGATGAGGTCTTGCTTCCTCGGCCCTTTATCAAGGCAACGTGGCTCGTTTTAAGCTCGTCGTTCAAGGAATCAATGCAACACGGCTAGTTTTTCAGGTCGTCATTCGATAAACAAAGACAACGTTTTCAAAATATCAAAAGGCCACATGGCTTGCTTTTAGGTCCTCGTATGGCTTGCTTTCGGGTCGTCTTTCGAGAAAACGAGGCAACATGTTCTAGAAATCAAAGAATCGTTCGAGAAATAAAAAGGCTACGGGGGTAGTTTTCGGGTCGTAGTTTGATAATTCAAGGCAACATGTTCGAGTAATCAAGGCAACAAGGCTTGTTTTCAGGCCGTCGTTCAATAAAAAATCCAAGCGTTCAGGTCGTCGTTCGAGAAACACGGACAACATGTTGTAGAAATCAAAGGCGTTCCATAAATCAAGGCAACGGTGTTGGTTTTCAGTTAGTCGGTCGAAAAACCAAGGAAACATGTTCGAGGTTTCAAGGCAACAAGGCTAGTTTTCTTGTCTTCGTTCCGTAAATCAAGGCATCGGGGATAGTTTTAAGGTTGTTGTTTAAGAAAATCAAGACAACATGTTTTAAAAGTCATGGCAACGAGGGAAGATTTTAGGACACCGTTCGCCAGATCAAGGCAACACGCCAGCCTTCAGCCGTCGTCCGAAAAAGGCCGCCAACATTTTACTTAAACCGAAGCATCGTTCGTGAAATCAAGGCAACAGGGCAAATTTTAAGTCCTTCATTCGAAAAACCAAGCCATCGGGTTCGAGATATCAAGGCAACATGGCTTGCTTTTCAGGTCTTCGTTCGAAAAATCAAGGCAATGGGCATTGCTCTCCGCTCGTCATTCGAGATACCAAGACATCATGTTCTAGAAACCAAGGCCACAAGGCTAGTTTTCAGTTCATCATTCTAAAAATCAAGGCACCAACAATAAAGGCAACATGCCTAGTTTCAAGGTCATCGTTCAATATATCTAAGCAACAAGTTCGAATAATCAAGGCAACAAGGCTAGTTTTCACGTCGTCGTTCTAGCAAACAAGGCAACATGTTGGGGTGGGCTTCGTTCACGGTTCATTGGGCTTGCCTTGTCGGTGCTCGATGGTGGCTTCGTCGCCATGGTCCCCCTATATATACATCAAGGCAATGGGGATAGCAATCAGGCTTCCGTTTGAGATATCAAGACAACATGTCCTAGAATTCAAGGCAGCAAGGCTAGTTTTCAGGTCATCGTTCTAAAAATCAAGCCAACATGTTCAAGAAATCAAGGCAACAGACACTGGTTTCCCCGAGGATGCATATTTTTTAGTATGCGCACGACGTCGGGGGAAATCAAGGCACCGTGGCTAGTTTTCCGGTCATCGTTCAAGAAATCAAGGCAGCGAGGCTAGTTTTGAGGTCATCATGGCATGTTTTCAAGGCAACGTGTTCGAGTATTCAGGGCAACGATGCAAGTTTCCAGGTCGTCGTTAGAGATAACAAGGCAACGTGTTCCAGCAATCAAGGTAACGAGGCTAGTTTCCAGGTCGTCGTTCAAGAAATAAAGGGAACGGGGATAGTTTTCAGGACATCGTTCGACATATCAAGGCAACGTGTTGGACAAATCAAGGCAACATGGAACTAGTTAACAAGGCAACGTGTTGGGGGAGGCATCTTTCAAGGCCATCGTTCGACAAATCTAGGCAGCAGGGCTTGTCACCAGGTCATCGTTCGAAAAATTAATGCAACAAGTTCGAGTAATCAATATATACCTCAAGGCAATGTGGATAGCTCCCCAGTTCTCCAAGAGGCTATTCTTCAGGTCATCGTTCAAAAAATCAAGGCAACAAGCTCAAGGCAACAGGGCTAGTTTCAAGGTCGTCGTTCAAAAAATCTAGGGAACAATGCTAGTCATCAGGTCATCGTTCGACAAAATTAAGGCACACGAATAATGTATGTTTCAATAAAAAAATTTGCTTTTGGTCCGTAATTACCCGGGGACCGCAGCTTCGACACTTGTACACACACACACTACCGAACTTTAACTTTCGAACTGGCAAAAACCCATTCAATGAAAGTTGCTCGAAATCATTGATTTACGTGGTAAATTTTCTTTCGTGATCGAGAAAATGTGCACGGATTTCGAGGTACCGATCAAGATGTGATTTTGGCTAACTTTCATCGGGTTGGGTCGTCATTGGTCACCGGGTGGTCTTGTACTTCCGAATTAGCAAAAACCCATTGAATGAAAGCTGCTCGGAAACCGTGATTTACACGGCAAAATTTCTTTCATGATCGAGAAAATGTGCACGGATTTCGAGTTACCGAGCAAAATGCGATTTTGGCTAACTTTCACCGCGTTGTGTCATCTTTGGTCACCGGGCGATCCTGTACTTCCGAATTACCGAAAACCCATTGAACGAAAGTTGCTCGAAATCATTGATTTACCTGGTAAGTTTTCCTTCGTGATCCATAAAATGTGCACGGATTTCGAGTTACCGAGCAAGATGTGATTTTGGCTAACTTTCATCGGGTTGGGTCATCTTTGGTCACCGGGTGGTCTTGTACTTCCGATTTAGCAAAAACCCATTGAATGAAAGTTGTTCGAAATCATTGATTTGCCTAGAAAAATTTCTTTTCGTGGTCGAGGAAATGTGCATGGATTTCGAGTTGTCGAGCAAAATTTGATTTTGGCCAGGTTTCATGGGGTTGGGTCATCTGATCACCGGTTAATCTTGACCGTATCTAGTCTTGGCCGAGTCGAAAAATCACAGACGCTATAATACTCTATAACTCGCCAAAATGAAGTCGGTTTGGCACGAATTGGACAAGGATAAAGGACCTTACAATAATAAAACCCGGTGACCGGGCCGTAATTCACCAACAACGGTGACGCAACCTCCGATAAAAACACATAACAACCTAAGCCGATGACTTGCGCTTACTAGGGCCACCAATTATACTTTGTTTTCTCATAAGACGTCAAAAATGTCCAAAGAGCAACATATACGCATCTAATATGGGCATGCATCGTGTATATTGACTTCGACGGTGTTTGGTTGTATTCGAACCCCAATGCATGGGTGCTTTTCTAAGGAGTTCATTTTGTTGCATTTTCTTATGCTTGTTTCGGTTTCGTAAATGAAAGAATTTTTCCATACAAGATACAAACTGCACTATTGGATCTGTAATTTACAACTACTATCGACATACCCTCAAATGCATCAATAATAAGGGATTTAGAATGCACCTTAGCCAACTAACATATAGATCGGGGTCGTTAATGGGTCATGGCGTTCTTCGTTTGATCCTTTGGCTTGCATGTATCGTTTTGTAGGATGAGGTCTTGCTTCCTCGGCCCTTTATCAAGGCAACGTGGCTCGTTTTAAGCTCGTCGTTCAAGGAATCAATGCAACACGGCTAGTTTTTCAGGTCGTCATTCGATAAACAAAGACAACGTTTTCAAAATATCAAAAGGCCACATGGCTTGCTTTTAGGTCCTCGTATGGCTTGCTTTCGGGTCGTCTTTCGAGAAAACGAGGCAACATGTTCTAGAAATCAAAGAATCGTTCGAGAAATAAAAAGGCTACGGGGGTAGTTTTCGGGTCGTAGTTTGATAATTCAAGGCAACATGTTCGAGTAATCAAGGCAACAAGGCTTGTTTTCAGGCCGTCGTTCAATAAAAAATCCAAGCGTTCAGGTCGTCGTTCGAGAAACACGGACAACATGTTGTAGAAATCAAAGGCGTTCCATAAATCAAGGCAACGGTGTTGGTTTTCAGTTAGTCGGTCGAAAAACCAAGGAAACATGTTCGAGGTTTCAAGGCAACAAGGCTAGTTTTCTTGTCTTCGTTCCGTAAATCAAGGCATCGGGGATAGTTTTAAGGTTGTTGTTTAAGAAAATCAAGACAACATGTTTTAAAAGTCATGGCAACGAGGGAAGATTTTAGGACACCGTTCGCCAGATCAAGGCAACACGCCAGCCTTCAGCCGTCGTCCGAAAAAGGCCGCCAACATTTTACTTAAACCGAAGCATCGTTCGTGAAATCAAGGCAACAGGGCAAATTTTAAGTCCTTCATTCGAAAAACCAAGCCATCGGGTTCGAGATATCAAGGCAACATGGCTTGCTTTTCAGGTCTTCGTTCGAAAAATCAAGGCAATGGGCATTGCTCTCCGCTCGTCATTCGAGATACCAAGACATCATGTTCTAGAAACCAAGGCCACAAGGCTAGTTTTCAGGTCATCATTCTAAAAATCAAGGCACCAACAATAAAGGCAACATGCCTAGTTTCAAGGTCATCGTTCAATATATCTAAGCAACAAGTTCGAATAATCAAGGCAACAAGGCTAGTTTTCACGTCGTCGTTCTAGCAAACAAGGCAACATGTTGGGGTGGGCTTCGTTCACGGTTCATTGGGCTTGCCTTGTCGGTGCTCGATGGTGGCTTCGTCGCCATGGTCCCCCTATATATACATCAAGGCAATGGGGATAGCAATCAGGCTTCCGTTTGAGATATCAAGACAACATGTCCTAGAATTCAAGGCAGCAAGGCTAGTTTTCAGGTCATCGTTCTAAAAATCAAGCCAACATGTTCAAGAAATCAAGGCAACAGACACTGGTTTCCCCGAGGATGCATATTTTTTAGTATGCGCACGACGTCGGGGGAAATCAAGGCACCGTGGCTAGTTTTCCGGTCATCGTTCAAGAAATCAAGGCAGCGAGGCTAGTTTTGAGGTCATCATGGCATGTTTTCAAGGCAACGTGTTCGAGTATTCAGGGCAACGATGCAAGTTTCCAGGTCGTCGTTAGAGATAACAAGGCAACGTGTTCCAGCAATCAAGGTAACGAGGCTAGTTTCCAGGTCGTCGTTCAAGAAATAAAGGGAACGGGGATAGTTTTCAGGACATCGTTCGACATATCAAGGCAACGTGTTGGACAAATCAAGGCAACATGGAACTAGTTAACAAGGCAACGTGTTGGGGGAGGCATCTTTCAAGGCCATCGTTCGACAAATCTAGGCAGCAGGGCTTGTCACCAGGTCATCGTTCGAAAAATTAATGCAACAAGTTCGAGTAATCAATATATACCTCAAGGCAATGTGGATAGCTCCCCAGTTCTCCAAGAGGCTATTCTTCAGGTCATCGTTCAAAAAATCAAGGCAACAAGCTCAAGGCAACAGGGCTAGTTTCAAGGTCGTCGTTCAAAAAATCTAGGGAACAATGCTAGTCATCAGGTCATCGTTCGACAAAATTAAGGCACACGAATAATGTATGTTTCAATAAAAAAATTTGCTTTTGGTCCGTAATTACCCGGGGACCGCAGCTTCGACACTTGTACACACACACACTACCGAACTTTAACTTTCGAACTGGCAAAAACCCATTCAATGAAAGTTGCTCGAAATCATTGATTTACGTGGTAAATTTTCTTTCGTGATCGAGAAAATGTGCACGGATTTCGAGGTACCGATCAAGATGTGATTTTGGCTAACTTTCATCGGGTTGGGTCGTCATTGGTCACCGGGTGGTCTTGTACTTCCGAATTAGCAAAAACCCATTGAATGAAAGCTGCTCGGAAACCGTGATTTACACGGCAAAATTTCTTTCATGATCGAGAAAATGTGCACGGATTTCGAGTTACCGAGCAAAATGCGATTTTGGCTAACTTTCACCGCGTTGTGTCATCTTTGGTCACCGGGCGATCCTGTACTTCCGAATTACCGAAAACCCATTGAACGAAAGTTGCTCGAAATCATTGATTTACCTGGTAAGTTTTCCTTCGTGATCCATAAAATGTGCACGGATTTCGAGTTACCGAGCAAGATGTGATTTTGGCTAACTTTCATCGGGTTGGGTCATCTTTGGTCACCGGGTGGTCTTGTACTTCCGATTTAGCAAAAACCCATTGAATGAAAGTTGTTCGAAATCATTGATTTGCCTAGAAAAATTTCTTTTCGTGGTCGAGGAAATGTGCATGGATTTCGAGTTGTCGAGCAAAATTTGATTTTGGCCAGGTTTCATGGGGTTGGGTCATCTGATCACCGGTTAATCTTGACCGTATCTAGTCTTGGCCGAGTCGAAAAATCACAGACGCTATAATACTCTATAACTCGCCAAAATGAAGTCGGTTTGGCACGAATTGGACAAGGATAAAGGACCTTACAATAATAAAACCCGGTGACCGGGCCGTAATTCACCAACAACGGTGACGCAACCTCCGATAAAAACACATAACAACCTAAGCCGATGACTTGCGCTTACTAGGGCCACCAATTATACTTTGTTTTCTCATAAGACGTCAAAAATGTCCAAAGAGCAACATATACGCATCTAATATGGGCATGCATCGTGTATATTGACTTCGACGGTGTTTGGTTGTATTCGAACCCCAATGCATGGGTGCTTTTCTAAGGAGTTCATTTTGTTGCATTTTCTTATGCTTGTTTCGGTTTCGTAAATGAAAGAATTTTTCCATACAAGATACAAACTGCACTATTGGATCTGTAATTTACAACTACTATCGACATACCCTCAAATGCATCAATAATAAGGGATTTAGAATGCACCTTAGCCAACTAACATATAGATCGGGGTCGTTAATGGGTCATGGCGTTCTTCGTTTGATCCTTTGGCTTGCATGTATCGTTTTGTAGGATGAGGTCTTGCTTCCTCGGCCCTTTATCAAGGCAACGTGGCTCGTTTTAAGCTCGTCGTTCAAGGAATCAATGCAACACGGCTAGTTTTTCAGGTCGTCATTCGATAAACAAAGACAACGTTTTCAAAATATCAAAAGGCCACATGGCTTGCTTTTAGGTCCTCGTATGGCTTGCTTTCGGGTCGTCTTTCGAGAAAACGAGGCAACATGTTCTAGAAATCAAAGAATCGTTCGAGAAATAAAAAGGCTACGGGGGTAGTTTTCGGGTCGTAGTTTGATAATTCAAGGCAACATGTTCGAGTAATCAAGGCAACAAGGCTTGTTTTCAGGCCGTCGTTCAATAAAAAATCCAAGCGTTCAGGTCGTCGTTCGAGAAACACGGACAACATGTTGTAGAAATCAAAGGCGTTCCATAAATCAAGGCAACGGTGTTGGTTTTCAGTTAGTCGGTCGAAAAACCAAGGAAACATGTTCGAGGTTTCAAGGCAACAAGGCTAGTTTTCTTGTCTTCGTTCCGTAAATCAAGGCATCGGGGATAGTTTTAAGGTTGTTGTTTAAGAAAATCAAGACAACATGTTTTAAAAGTCATGGCAACGAGGGAAGATTTTAGGACACCGTTCGCCAGATCAAGGCAACACGCCAGCCTTCAGCCGTCGTCCGAAAAAGGCCGCCAACATTTTACTTAAACCGAAGCATCGTTCGTGAAATCAAGGCAACAGGGCAAATTTTAAGTCCTTCATTCGAAAAACCAAGCCATCGGGTTCGAGATATCAAGGCAACATGGCTTGCTTTTCAGGTCTTCGTTCGAAAAATCAAGGCAATGGGCATTGCTCTCCGCTCGTCATTCGAGATACCAAGACATCATGTTCTAGAAACCAAGGCCACAAGGCTAGTTTTCAGGTCATCATTCTAAAAATCAAGGCACCAACAATAAAGGCAACATGCCTAGTTTCAAGGTCATCGTTCAATATATCTAAGCAACAAGTTCGAATAATCAAGGCAACAAGGCTAGTTTTCACGTCGTCGTTCTAGCAAACAAGGCAACATGTTGGGGTGGGCTTCGTTCACGGTTCATTGGGCTTGCCTTGTCGGTGCTCGATGGTGGCTTCGTCGCCATGGTCCCCCTATATATACATCAAGGCAATGGGGATAGCAATCAGGCTTCCGTTTGAGATATCAAGACAACATGTCCTAGAATTCAAGGCAGCAAGGCTAGTTTTCAGGTCATCGTTCTAAAAATCAAGCCAACATGTTCAAGAAATCAAGGCAACAGACACTGGTTTCCCCGAGGATGCATATTTTTTAGTATGCGCACGACGTCGGGGGAAATCAAGGCACCGTGGCTAGTTTTCCGGTCATCGTTCAAGAAATCAAGGCAGCGAGGCTAGTTTTGAGGTCATCATGGCATGTTTTCAAGGCAACGTGTTCGAGTATTCAGGGCAACGATGCAAGTTTCCAGGTCGTCGTTAGAGATAACAAGGCAACGTGTTCCAGCAATCAAGGTAACGAGGCTAGTTTCCAGGTCGTCGTTCAAGAAATAAAGGGAACGGGGATAGTTTTCAGGACATCGTTCGACATATCAAGGCAACGTGTTGGACAAATCAAGGCAACATGGAACTAGTTAACAAGGCAACGTGTTGGGGGAGGCATCTTTCAAGGCCATCGTTCGACAAATCTAGGCAGCAGGGCTTGTCACCAGGTCATCGTTCGAAAAATTAATGCAACAAGTTCGAGTAATCAATATATACCTCAAGGCAATGTGGATAGCTCCCCAGTTCTCCAAGAGGCTATTCTTCAGGTCATCGTTCAAAAAATCAAGGCAACAAGCTCAAGGCAACAGGGCTAGTTTCAAGGTCGTCGTTCAAAAAATCTAGGGAACAATGCTAGTCATCAGGTCATCGTTCGACAAAATTAAGGCACACGAATAATGTATGTTTCAATAAAAAAATTTGCTTTTGGTCCGTAATTACCCGGGGACCGCAGCTTCGACACTTGTACACACACACACTACCGAACTTTAACTTTCGAACTGGCAAAAACCCATTCAATGAAAGTTGCTCGAAATCATTGATTTACGTGGTAAATTTTCTTTCGTGATCGAGAAAATGTGCACGGATTTCGAGGTACCGATCAAGATGTGATTTTGGCTAACTTTCATCGGGTTGGGTCGTCATTGGTCACCGGGTGGTCTTGTACTTCCGAATTAGCAAAAACCCATTGAATGAAAGCTGCTCGGAAACCGTGATTTACACGGCAAAATTTCTTTCATGATCGAGAAAATGTGCACGGATTTCGAGTTACCGAGCAAAATGCGATTTTGGCTAACTTTCACCGCGTTGTGTCATCTTTGGTCACCGGGCGATCCTGTACTTCCGAATTACCGAAAACCCATTGAACGAAAGTTGCTCGAAATCATTGATTTACCTGGTAAGTTTTCCTTCGTGATCCATAAAATGTGCACGGATTTCGAGTTACCGAGCAAGATGTGATTTTGGCTAACTTTCATCGGGTTGGGTCATCTTTGGTCACCAGGTGGTCTTGTACTTCCGATTTAGCAAAAACCCATTGAATGAAAGTTGTTCGAAATCATTGATTTGCCTAGAAAAATTTCTTTTCGTGGTCGAGGAAATGTGCATGGATTTCGAGTTGTCGAGCAAAATTTGATTTTGGCCAGGTTTCATGGGGTTGGGTCATCTGATCACCGGTTAATCTTGACCGTATCTAGTCTTGGCCGAGTCGAAAAATCACAGACGCTATAATACTCTATAACTCGCCAAAATGAAGTCGGTTTGGCACGAATTGGACAAGGATAAAGGACCTTACAATAATAAAACCCGGTGACCGGGCCGTAATTCACCAACAACGGTGACGCAACCTCCGATAAAAACACATAACAACCTAAGCCGATGACTTGCGCTTACTAGGGCCACCAATTATACTTTGTTTTCTCATAAGACGTCAAAAATGTCCAAAGAGCAACATATACGCATCTAATATGGGCATGCATCGTGTATATTGACTTCGACGGTGTTTGGTTGTATTCGAACCCCAATGCATGGGTGCTTTTCTAAGGAGTTCATTTTGTTGCATTTTCTTATGCTTGTTTCGGTTTCGTAAATGAAAGAATTTTTCCATACAAGATACAAACTGCACTATTGGATCTGTAATTTACAACTACTATCGACATACCCTCAAATGCATCAATAATAAGGGATTTAGAATGCACCTTAGCCAACTAACATATAGATCGGGGTCGTTAATGGGTCATGGCGTTCTTCGTTTGATCCTTTGGCTTGCATGTATCGTTTTGTAGGATGAGGTCTTGCTTCCTCGGCCCTTTATCAAGGCAACGTGGCTCGTTTTAAGCTCGTCGTTCAAGGAATCAATGCAACACGGCTAGTTTTTCAGGTCGTCATTCGATAAACAAAGACAACGTTTTCAAAATATCAAAAGGCCACATGGCTTGCTTTTAGGTCCTCGTATGGCTTGCTTTCGGGTCGTCTTTCGAGAAAACGAGGCAACATGTTCTAGAAATCAAAGAATCGTTCGAGAAATAAAAAGGCTACGGGGGTAGTTTTCGGGTCGTAGTTTGATAATTCAAGGCAACATGTTCGAGTAATCAAGGCAACAAGGCTTGTTTTCAGGCCGTCGTTCAATAAAAAATCCAAGCGTTCAGGTCGTCGTTCGAGAAACACGGACAACATGTTGTAGAAATCAAAGGCGTTCCATAAATCAAGGCAACGGTGTTGGTTTTCAGTTAGTCGGTCGAAAAACCAAGGAAACATGTTCGAGGTTTCAAGGCAACAAGGCTAGTTTTCTTGTCTTCGTTCCGTAAATCAAGGCATCGGGGATAGTTTTAAGGTTGTTGTTTAAGAAAATCAAGACAACATGTTTTAAAAGTCATGGCAACGAGGGAAGATTTTAGGACACCGTTCGCCAGATCAAGGCAACACGCCAGCCTTCAGCCGTCGTCCGAAAAAGGCCGCCAACATTTTACTTAAACCGAAGCATCGTTCGTGAAATCAAGGCAACAGGGCAAATTTTAAGTCCTTCATTCGAAAAACCAAGCCATCGGGTTCGAGATATCAAGGCAACATGGCTTGCTTTTCAGGTCTTCGTTCGAAAAATCAAGGCAATGGGCATTGCTCTCCGCTCGTCATTCGAGATACCAAGACATCATGTTCTAGAAACCAAGGCCACAAGGCTAGTTTTCAGGTCATCATTCTAAAAATCAAGGCACCAACAATAAAGGCAACATGCCTAGTTTCAAGGTCATCGTTCAATATATCTAAGCAACAAGTTCGAATAATCAAGGCAACAAGGCTAGTTTTCACGTCGTCGTTCTAGCAAACAAGGCAACATGTTGGGGTGGGCTTCGTTCACGGTTCATTGGGCTTGCCTTGTCGGTGCTCGATGGTGGCTTCGTCGCCATGGTCCCCCTATATATACATCAAGGCAATGGGGATAGCAATCAGGCTTCCGTTTGAGATATCAAGACAACATGTCCTAGAATTCAAGGCAGCAAGGCTAGTTTTCAGGTCATCGTTCTAAAAATCAAGCCAACATGTTCAAGAAATCAAGGCAACAGACACTGGTTTCCCCGAGGATGCATATTTTTTAGTATGCGCACGACGTCGGGGGAAATCAAGGCACCGTGGCTAGTTTTCCGGTCATCGTTCAAGAAATCAAGGCAGCGAGGCTAGTTTTGAGGTCATCATGGCATGTTTTCAAGGCAACGTGTTCGAGTATTCAGGGCAACGATGCAAGTTTCCAGGTCGTCGTTAGAGATAACAAGGCAACGTGTTCCAGCAATCAAGGTAACGAGGCTAGTTTCCAGGTCGTCGTTCAAGAAATAAAGGGAACGGGGATAGTTTTCAGGACATCGTTCGACATATCAAGGCAACGTGTTTTACAAATCAAGGCAACATGGAACTAGTTAACAAGGCAACGTGTTGGGGGAGGCATCTTTCAAGGCCATCGTTCGACAAATCTAGGCAGCAGGGCTTGTCACCAGGTCATCGTTTGAAAAATTAATGCAACAAGTTCGAGTAATCAATATATACCTCAAGGCAATGTGGATAGCTCCCCAGTTCTCCAAGAGGCTATTCTTCAGGTCATCGTTCAAAAAATCAAGGCAACAAGCTCAAGGCAACAGGGCTAGTTTCAAGGTCGTCGTTCAAAAAATCTAGGGAACAATGCTAGTCATCAGGTCATCGTTCGACAAAATTAAGGCACACGAATAATGTATGTTTCAATAAAAAAATTTGCTTTTGGTCCGTAATTACCCGGGGACCGCAGCTTCGACACTTGTACACATACACACTACCGAACTTTAACTTTCGAACTGGCAAAAACCCATTCAATGAAAGTTGCTCGAAATCATTGATTTACGTGGTAAATTTTCTTTCGTGATCGAGAAAATGTGCACGGATTTCGAGGTACCGATCAAGATGTGATTTTGGCTAACTTTCATCGGGTTGGGTCGTCATTGGTCACCGGGTGGTCTTGTACTTCCGAATTAGCAAAAACCCATTGAATGAAAGCTGCTCGGAAACCGTGATTTACACGGCAAAATTTCTTTCATGATCGAGAAAATGTGCACGGATTTCGAGTTACCGAGCAAAATGCGATTTTGGCTAACTTTCACCGCGTTGTGTCATCTTTGGTCACCGGGCGATCCTGTACTTCCGAATTACCGAAAACCCATTGAACGAAAGTTGCTCGAAATCATTGATTTACCTGGTAAGTTTTCCTTCGTGATCCATAAAATGTGCACGGATTTCGAGTTACCGAGCAAGATGTGATTTTGGCTAACTTTCATCGGGTTGGGTCATCTTTGGTCACCGGGTGGTCTTGTACTTCCGATTTAGCAAAAACCCATTGAATGAAAGTTGTTCGAAATCATTGATTTGCCTAGAAAAATTTCTTTTCGTGGTCGAGGAAATGTGCATGGATTTCGAGTTGTCGAGCAAAATTTGATTTTGGCCAGGTTTCATGGGGTTGGGTCATCTGATCACCGGTTAATCTTGACCGTATCTAGTCTTGGCCGAGTCGAAAAATCACAGACGCTATAATACTCTATAACTCGCCAAAATGAAGTCGGTTTGGCACGAATTGGACAAGGATAAAGGACCTTACAATAATAAAACCCGGTGACCGGGCCGTAATTCACCAACAACGGTGACGCAACCTCCGATAAAAACACATAACAACCTAAGCCGATGACTTGCGCTTACTAGGGCCACCAATTATACTTTGTTTTCTCATAAGACGTCAAAAATGTCCAAAGAGCAACATATACGCATCTAATATGGGCATGCATCGTGTATATTGACTTCGACGGTGTTTGGTTGTATTCGAACCCCAATGCATGGGTGCTTTTCTAAGGAGTTCATTTTGTTGCATTTTCTTATGCTTGTTTCGGTTTCGTAAATGAAAGAATTTTTCCATACAAGATACAAACTGCACTATTGGATCTGTAATTTACAACTACTATCGACATACCCTCAAATGCATCAATAATAAGGGATTTAGAATGCACCTTAGCCAACTAACATATAGATCGGGGTCGTTAATGGGTCATGGCGTTCTTCGTTTGATCCTTTGGCTTGCATGTATCGTTTTGTAGGATGAGGTCTTGCTTCCTCGGCCCTTTATCAAGGCAACGTGGCTCGTTTTAAGCTCGTCGTTCAAGGAATCAATGCAACACGGCTAGTTTTTCAGGTCGTCATTCGATAAACAAAGACAACGTTTTCAAAATATCAAAAGGCCACATGGCTTGCTTTTAGGTCCTCGTATGGCTTGCTTTCGGGTCGTCTTTCGAGAAAACGAGGCAACATGTTCTAGAAATCAAAGAATCGTTCGAGAAATAAAAAGGCTACGGGGGTAGTTTTCGGGTCGTAGTTTGATAATTCAAGGCAACATGTTCGAGTAATCAAGGCAACAAGGCTTGTTTTCAGGCCGTCGTTCAATAAAAAATCCAAGCGTTCAGGTCGTCGTTCGAGAAACACGGACAACATGTTGTAGAAATCAAAGGCGTTCCATAAATCAAGGCAACGGTGTTGGTTTTCAGTTAGTCGGTCGAAAAACCAAGGAAACATGTTCGAGGTTTCAAGGCAACAAGGCTAGTTTTCTTGTCTTCGTTCCGTAAATCAAGGCATCGGGGATAGTTTTAAGGTTGTTGTTTAAGAAAATCAAGACAACATGTTTTAAAAGTCATGGCAACGAGGGAAGATTTTAGGACACCGTTCGCCAGATCAAGGCAACACGCCAGCCTTCAGCCGTCGTCCGAAAAAGGCCGCCAACATTTTACTTAAACCGAAGCATCGTTCGTGAAATCAAGGCAACAGGGCAAATTTTAAGTCCTTCATTCGAAAAACCAAGCCATCGGGTTCGAGATATCAAGGCAACATGGCTTGCTTTTCAGGTCTTCGTTCGAAAAATCAAGGCAATGGGCATTGCTCTCCGCTCGTCATTCGAGATACCAAGACATCATGTTCTAGAAACCAAGGCCACAAGGCTAGTTTTCAGGTCATCATTCTAAAAATCAAGGCACCAACAATAAAGGCAACATGCCTAGTTTCAAGGTCATCGTTCAATATATCTAAGCAACAAGTTCGAATAATCAAGGCAACAAGGCTAGTTTTCACGTTGTCGTTCTAGCAAACAAGGCAACATGTTGGGGTGGGCTTCGTTCACGGTTCATTGGGCTTGCCTTGTCGGTGCTCGATGGTGGCTTCGTCGCCATGGTCCCCCTATATATACATCAAGGCAATGGGGATAGCAATCAGGCTTCCGTTTGAGATATCAAGACAACATGTCCTAGAATTCAAGGCAGCAAGGCTAGTTTTCAGGTCATCGTTCTAAAAATCAAGCCAACATGTTCAAGAAATCAAGGCAACAGACACTGGTTTCCCCGAGGATGCATATTTTTTAGTATGCGCACGACGTCGGGGGAAATCAAGGCACCGTGGCTAGTTTTCCGGTCATCGTTCAAGAAATCAAGGCAGCGAGGCTAGTTTTGAGGTCATCATGGCATGTTTTCAAGGCAACGTGTTCGAGTATTCAGGGCAACGATGCAAGTTTCCAGGTCGTCGTTAGAGATAACAAGGCAACGTGTTCCAGCAATCAAGGTAACGAGGCTAGTTTCCAGGTCGTCGTTCAAGAAATAAAGGGAACGGGGATAGTTTTCAGGACATCGTTCGACATATCAAGGCAACGTGTTGGACAAATCAAGGCAACATGGAACTAGTTAACAAGGCAACGTGTTGGGGGAGGCATCTTTCAAGGCCATCGTTCGACAAATCTAGGCAGCAGGGCTTGTCACCAGGTCATCGTTCGAAAAATTAATGCAACAAGTTCGAGTAATCAATATATACCTCAAGGCAATGTGGATAGCTCCCCAGTTCTCCAAGAGGCTATTCTTCAGGTCATCGTTCAAAAAATCAAGGCAACAAGCTCAAGGCAACAGGGCTAGTTTCAAGGTCGTCGTTCAAAAAATCTAGGGAACAATGCTAGTCATCAGGTCATCGTTCGACAAAATTAAGGCACACGAATAATGTATGTTTCAATAAAAAAATTTGCTTTTGGTCCGTAATTACCCGGGGACCGCAGCTTCGACACTTGTACACACACACACTACCGAACTTTAACTTTCGAACTGGCAAAAACCCATTCAATGAAAGTTGCTCGAAATCATTGATTTACGTGGTAAATTTTCTTTCGTGATCGAGAAAATGTGCACGGATTTCGAGGTACCGATCAAGATGTGATTTTGGCTAACTTTCATCGGGTTGGGTCGTCATTGGTCACCGGGTGGTCTTGTACTTCCGAATTAGCAAAAACCCATTGAATGAAAGCTGCTCGGAAACCGTGATTTACACGGCAAAATTTCTTTCATGATCGAGAAAATGTGCACGGATTTCGAGTTACCGAGCAAAATGCGATTTTGGCTAACTTTCACCGCGTTGTGTCATCTTTGGTCACCGGGCGATCCTGTACTTCCGAATTACCGAAAACCCATTGAACGAAAGTTGCTCGAAATCATTGATTTACCTGGTAAGTTTTCCTTCGTGATCCATAAAATGTGCACGGATTTCGAGTTACCGAGCAAGATGTGATTTTGGCTAACTTTCATCGGGTTGGGTCATCTTTGGTCACCGGGTGGTCTTGTACTTCCGATTTAGCAAAAACCCATTGAATGAAAGTTGTTCGAAATCATTGATTTGCCTAGAAAAATTTCTTTTCGTGGTCGAGGAAATGTGCATGGATTTCGAGTTGTCGAGCAAAATTTGATTTTGGCCAGGTTTCATGGGGTTGGGTCATCTGATCACCGGTTAATCTTGACCGTATCTAGTCTTGGCCGAGTCGAAAAATCACAGACGCTATAATACTCTATAACTCGCCAAAATGAAGTCGGTTTGGCACGAATTGGACAAGGATAAAGGACCTTACAATAATAAAACCCGGTGACCGGGCCGTAATTCACCAACAACGGTGACGCAACCTCCGATAAAAACACATAACAACCTAAGCCGATGACTTGCGCTTACTAGGGCCACCAATTATACTTTGTTTTCTCATAAGACGTCAAAAATGTCCAAAGAGCAACATATACGCATCTAATATGGGCATGCATCGTGTATATTGACTTCGACGGTGTTTGGTTGTATTCGAACCCCAATGCATGGGTGCTTTTCTAAGGAGTTCATTTTGTTGCATTTTCTTATGCTTGTTTCGGTTTCGTAAATGAAAGAATTTTTCCATACAAGATACAAACTGCACTATTGGATCTGTAATTTTTACAACTACTATCGACATACCCTCAAATGCATCAATAATAAGGGATTTAGAATGCACCTTAGCCAACTAACATATAGATCGGGGTCGTTAATGGGTCATGGCGTTCTTCGTTTGATCCTTTGGCTTGCATGTATCGTTTTGTAGGATGAGGTCTTGCTTCCTCGGCCCTTTATCAAGGCAACGTGGCTCGTTTTAAGCTCGTCGTTCAAGGAATCAATGCAACACGGCTAGTTTTTCAGGTCGTCATTCGATAAACAAAGACAACGTTTTCAAAATATCAAAAGGCCACATGGCTTGCTTTTAGGTCCTCGTATGGCTTGCTTTCGGGTCGTCTTTCGAGAAAACGAGGCAACATGTTCTAGAAATCAAAGAATCGTTCGAGAAATAAAAAGGCTACGGGGGTAGTTTTCGGGTCGTAGTTTGATAATTCAAGGCAACATGTTCGAGTAATCAAGGCAACAAGGCTTGTTTTCAGGCCGTCGTTCAATAAAAAATCCAAGCGTTCAGGTCGTCGTTCGAGAAACACGGACAACATGTTGTAGAAATCAAAGGCGTTCCATAAATCAAGGCAACGGTGTTGGTTTTCAGTTAGTCGGTCGAAAAACCAAGGAAACATGTTCGAGGTTTCAAGGCAACAAGGCTAGTTTTCTTGTCTTCGTTCCGTAAATCAAGGCATCGGGGATAGTTTTAAGGTTGTTGTTTAAGAAAATCAAGACAACATGTTTTAAAAGTCATGGCAACGAGGGAAGATTTTAGGACACCGTTCGCCAGATCAAGGCAACACGCCAGCCTTCAGCCGTCGTCCGAAAAAGGCCGCCAACATTTTACTTAAACCGAAGCATCGTTCGTGAAATCAAGGCAACAGGGCAAATTTTAAGTCCTTCATTCGAAAAACCAAGCCATCGGGTTCGAGATATCAAGGCAACATGGCTTGCTTTTCAGGTCTTCGTTCGAAAAATCAAGGCAATGGGCATTGCTCTCCGCTCGTCATTCGAGATACCAAGACATCATGTTCTAGAAACCAAGGCCACAAGGCTAGTTTTCAGGTCATCATTCTAAAAATCAAGGCAACAACAATAAAGGCAACATGCCTAGTTTCAAGTTCATCGTTCAATATATCTAACCAACAAGTTCGAATAATCAAGGCAACAAGGCTAGTTTTCACGTCGTCGTTCTAGCAAACAAGGCAACATGTTGGGGTGGGCTTCGTTCACGGTTCATTGGGCTTGCCTTGTCGGTGCTCGATGGTGGCTTCGTCGCCATGGTCCCCCTATATATACATCAAGGCAATGGGGATAGCAATCAGGCTTCCGTTTGAGATATCAAGACAACATGTCCTAGAATTCAAGGCAGCAAGGCTAGTTTTCAGGTCATCGTTCTAAAAATCAAGCCAACATGTTCAAGAAATCAAGGCAACAGACACTGGTTTCCCCGAGGATGCATATTTTTTAGTATGCGCACGACGTCGGGGGAAATCAAGGCACCGTGGCTAGTTTTCCGGTCATCGTTCAAGAAATCAAGGCAGCGAGGCTAGTTTTGAGGTCATCATGGCATGTTTTCAAGGCAACGTGTTCGAGTATTCAGGGCAACGATGCAAGTTTCCAGGTCGTCGTTAGAGATAACAAGGCAACGTGTTCCAGCAATCAAGGTAACGAGGCTAGTTTCCAGGTCGTCGTTCAAGAAATAAAGGGAACGGGGATAGTTTTCAGGACATCGTTCGACATATCAAGGCAACGTGTTGGACAAATCAAGGCAACATGGAACTAGTTAACAAGGCAACGTGTTGGGGGAGGCATCTTTCAAGGCCATCGTTCGACAAATCTAGGCAGCAGGGCTTGTCACCAGGTCATCGTTCGAAAAATTAATGCAACAAGTTCGAGTAATCAATATATACCTCAAGGCAATGTGGATAGCTCCCCAGTTCTCCAAGAGGCTAGTCTTCAGGTCATCGTTCAAAAAATCAAGGCAACAAGCTCAAGGCAACAGGGCTAGTTTCAAGGTCGTCGTTCAAAAAATCTAGGGAACAATGCTAGTCATCAGGTCATCGTTCGACAAAATTAAGGCACACGAATAATGTATGTTTCAATAAAAAAATTTGCTTTTGGTCCGTAATTACCCGGGGACCGCAGCTTCGACACTTGTACACACACACTACCGAACTTTAACTTTCGAACTGGCAAAAACCCATTCAATGAAAGTTGCTCGAAATCATTGATTTACGTGGTAAATTTTCTTTCGTGATCGAGAAAATGTGCACGGATTTCGAGGTACCGATCAAGATGTGATTTTGGCTAACTTTCATCGGGTTGGGTCGTCATTGGTCACCGGGTGGTCTTGTACTTCCGAATTAGCAAAAACCCATTGAATGAAAGCTGCTCGGAAACCGTGATTTACACGGCAAAATTTCTTTCATGATCGAGAAAATGTGCACGGATTTCGAGTTACCGAGCAAAATGCGATTTTGGCTAACTTTCACCGCGTTGTGTCATCTTTGGTCACCGGGCGATCCTGTACTTCCGAATTACCGAAAACCCATTGAACGAAAGTTGCTCGAAATCATTGATTTACCTGGTAAGTTTTCCTTCGTGATCCATAAAATGTGCACGGATTTCGAGTTACCGAGCAAGATGTGATTTTGGCTAACTTTCATCGGGTTGGGTCATCTTTGGTCACCGGGTGGTCTTGTACTTCCGATTTAGCAAAAACCCATTGAATGAAAGTTGTTCGAAATCATTGATTTGCCTAGAAAAATTTCTTTTCGTGGTCGAGGAAATGTGCATGGATTTCGAGTTGTCGAGCAAAATTTGATTTTGGCCAGGTTTCATGGGGTTGGGTCATCTGATCACCGGTTAATCTTGACCGTATCTAGTCTTGGCCGAGTCGAAAAATCACAGACGCTATAATACTCTATAACTCCCCAAAATGAAGTCGGTTTGGCACGAATTGGACAAGGATAAAGGACCTTACAATAATAAAACCCGGTGACCGGGCCGTAATTCACCAACAACGGTGACGCAACCTCCGATAAAAACACATAACAACCTAAGCCGATGACTTGCGCTTACTAGGGCCACCAATTATACTTTGTTTTCTCATAAGACGTCAAAAATGTCCAAAGAGCAACATATACGCATCTAATATGGGCATGCATCGTGTATATTGACTTCGACGGTGTTTGGTTGTATTCGAACCCCAATGCATGGGTGCTTTTCTAAGGAGTTCATTTTGTTGCATTTTCTTATGCTTGTTTCGGTTTCGTAAATGAAAGAATTTTTCCGTACAAGATACAAACTGCACTATTGGATCTGTAATTTACAACTACTATCGACATACCCTCAAATGCATCAATAATAAGGGATTTAGAATGCACCTTAGCCAACTAACATATAGATCGGGGTCGTTAATGGGTCATGGCGTTCTTCGTTTGATCCTTTGGCTTGCATGTATCGTTTTGTAGGATGAGGTCTTGCTTCCTCGGCCCTTTATCAAGGCAACGTGGCTCGTTTTAAGCTCGTCGTTCAAGGAATCAATGCAACACGGCTAGTTTTTCAGGTCGTCATTCGATAAACAAAGACAACGTTTTCAAAATATCAAATGGCCACATGGCTTGCTTTTAGGTCCTCGTATGGCTTGCTTTCGGGTCGTCTTTCGAGAAAACGAGGCAACATGTTCTAGAAATCAAAGAATCGTTCGAGAAATAAAAAGGCTACGGGGGTAGTTTTCGGGTCGTAGTTTGATAATTCAAGGCAACATGTTCGAGTAATCAAGGCAACAAGGCTTGTTTTCAGGCCGTCGTTCAATAAAAAATCCAAGCGTTCAGGTCGTCGTTCGAGAAACACGGACAACATGTTGTAGAAATCAAAGGCGTTCCATAAATCAAGGCAACGGTGTTGGTTTTCAGTTAGTCGGTCGAAAAACCAAGGAAACATGTTCGAGGTTTCAAGGCAACAAGGCTAGTTTTCTTGTCTTCGTTCCGTAAATCAAGGCATCGGGGATAGTTTTAAGGTTGTTGTTTAAGAAAATCAAGACAACATGTTTTAAAAGTCATGGCAACGAGGGAAGATTTTAGGACACCGTTCGCCAGATCAAGGCAACACGCCAGCCTTCAGCCGTCGTCCGAAAAAGGCCGCCAACATTTTACTTAAACCGAAGCATCGTTCGTGAAATCAAGGCAACAGGGCAAATTTTAAGTCCTTCATTCGAAAAACCAAGCCATCGGGTTCGAGATATCAAGGCAACATGGCTTGCTTTTCAGGTCTTCGTTCGAAAAATCAAGGCAATGGGCATTGCTCTCCGCTCGTCATTCGAGATACCAAGACATCATGTTCTAGAAACCAAGGCCACAAGGCTAGTTTTCAGGTCATCATTCTAAAAATCAAGGCAACAACAATAAAGGCAACATGCCTAGTTTCAAGGTCATCGTTCAATATATCTAAGCAACAAGTTCGAATAATCAAGGCAACAAGGCTAGTTTTCACGTCGTCGTTCTAGCAAACAAGGCAACATGTTGGGGTGGGCTTCGTTCACGGTTCATTGGGCTTGCCTTGTCGGTGCTCGATGGTGGCTTCGTCGCCATGGTCCCCCTATATATACATCAAGGCAATGGGGATAGCAATCAGGCTTCCGTTTGAGATATCAAGACAACATGTCCTAGAATTCAAGGCAGCAAGGCTAGTTTTCAGGTCATCGTTCTAAAAATCAAGCCAACATGTTCAAGAAATCAAGGCAACAGACACTGGTTTCCCCGAGGATGCATATTTTTTAGTATGCGCACGACGTCGGGGGAAATCAAGGCACCGTGGCTAGTTTTCCGGTCATCGTTCAAGAAATCAAGGCAGCGAGGCTAGTTTTGAGGTCATCATGGCATGTTTTCAAGGCAACGTGTTCGAGTATTCAGGGCAACGATGCAAGTTTCCAGGTCGTCGTTAGAGATAACAAGGCAACGTGTTCCAGCAATCAAGGTAACGAGGCTAGTTTCCAGGTCGTCGTTCAAGAAATAAAGGGAACGGGGATAGTTTTCAGGACATCGTTCGACATATCAAGGCAACGTGTTGGACAAATCAAGGCAACATGGAACTAGTTAACAAGGCAACGTGTTGGGGGAGGCATCTTTCAAGGCCATCGTTCGACAAATCTAGGCAGCAGGGCTTGTCACCAGGTCATCGTTCGAAAAATTAATGCAACAAGTTCGAGTAATCAATATATACCTCAAGGCAATGTGGATAGCTCCCCAGTTCTCCAAGAGGCTAGTCTTCAGGTCATCGTTCAAAAAATCAAGGCAACAAGCTCAAGGCAACAGGGCTAGTTTCAAGGTCGTCGTTCAAAAAATCTAGGGAACAATGCTAGTCATCAGGTCATCGTTCGACAAAATTAAGGCACACGAATAATGTATGTTTCAATAAAAAAATTTGCTTTTGGTCCGTAATTACCCGGGGACCGCAGCTTCGACACTTGTACACACACACTACCGAACTTTAACTTTCGAACTGGCAAAAACCCATTCAATGAAAGTTGCTCGAAATCATTGATTTACGTGGTAAATTTTCTTTCGTGATCGAGAAAATGTGCACGGATTTCGAGGTACCGATCAAGATGTGATTTTGGCTAACTTTCATCGGGTTGGGTCGTCATTGGTCACCGGGTGGTCTTGTACTTCCGAATTAGCAAAAACCCATTGAATGAAAGCTGCTCGGAAACCGTGATTTACACGGCAAAATTTCTTTCATGATCGAGAAAATGTGCACGGATTTCGAGTTACCGAGCAAAATGCGATTTTGGCTAACTTTCACCGCGTTGTGTCATCTTTGGTCACCGGGCGATCCTGTACTTCCGAATTACCGAAAACCCATTGAACGAAAGTTGCTCGAAATCATTGATTTACCTGGTAAGTTTTCCTTCGTGATCCATAAAATGTGCACGGATTTCGAGTTACCGAGCAAGATGTGATTTTGGCTAACTTTCATCGGGTTGGGTCATCTTTGGTCACCGGGTGGTCTTGTACTTCCGATTTAGCAAAAACCCATTGAATGAAAGTTGTTCGAAATCATTGATTTGCCTAGAAAAATTTCTTTTCGTGGTCGAGGAAATGTGCATGGATTTCGAGTTGTCGAGCAAAATTTGATTTTGGCCAGGTTTCATGGGGTTGGGTCATCTGATCACCGGTTAATCTTGACCGTATCTAGTCTTGGCCGAGTCGAAAAATCACAGACGCTATAATACTCTATAACTCCCCAAAATGAAGTCGGTTTGGCACGAATTGGACAAGGATAAAGGACCTTACAATAATAAAACCCGGTGACCGGGCCGTAATTCACCAACAACGGTGACGCAACCTCCGATAAAAACACATAACAACCTAAGCCGATGACTTGCGCTTACTAGGGCCACCAATTATACTTTGTTTTCTCATAAGACGTCAAAAATGTCCAAAGAGCAACATATACGCATCTAATATGGGCATGCATCGTGTATATTGACTTCGACGGTGTTTGGTTGTATTCGAACCCCAATGCATGGGTGCTTTTCTAAGGAGTTCATTTTGTTGCATTTTCTTATGCTTGTTTCGGTTTCGTAAATGAAAGAATTTTTCCATACAAGATACAAACTGCACTATTGGATCTGTAATTTACAACTACTATCGACATACCCTCAAATGCATCAATAATAAGGGATTTAGAATGCACCTTAGCCAACTAACATATAGATCGGGGTCGTTAATGGGTCATGGCGTTCTTCGTTTGATCCTTTGGCTTGCATGTATCGTTTTGTAGGATGAGGTCTTGCTTCCTCGGCCCTTTATCAAGGCAACGTGGCTCGTTTTAAGCTCGTCGTTCAAGGAATCAATGCAACACGGCTAGTTTTTCAGGTCGTCATTCGATAAACAAAGACAACGTTTTCAAAATATCAAATGGCCACATGGCTTGCTTTTAGGTCCTCGTATGGCTTGCTTTCGGGTCGTCTTTCGAGAAAACGAGGCAACATGTTCTAGAAATCAAAGAATCGTTTGAGAAATAAAAAGGCTACGGGGGTAGTTTTCGGGTCGTAGTTTGATAATTCAAGGCAACATGTTCGAGTAATCAAGGCAACAAGGCTTGTTTTCAGGCCGTCGTTCAATAAAAAATCCAAGCGTTCAGGTCGTCGTTCGAGAAACACGGACAACATGTTGTAGAAATCAAAGGCGTTCCATAAATCAAGGCAACGGTGTTGGTTTTCAGTTAGTCGGTCGAAAAACCAAGGAAACATGTTCGAGGTTTCAAGGCAACAAGGCTAGTTTTCTTGTCTTCGTTCCGTAAATCAAGGCATCGGGGATAGTTTTAAGGTTGTTGTTTAAGAAAATCAAGACAACATGTTTTAAAAGTCATGGCAACGAGGGAAGATTTTAGGACACCGTTCGCCAGATCAAGGCAACACGCCAGCCTTCAGCCGTCGTCCGAAAAAGGCCGCCAACATTTTACTTAAACCGAAGCATCGTTCGTGAAATCAAGGCAACAGGGCAAATTTTAAGTCCTTCATTCGAAAAACCATGCCATCGGGTTCGAGATATCAAGGCAACATGGCTTGCTTTTCAGGTCTTCGTTCGAAAAATCAAGGCAATGGGCATTGCTCTCCGCTCGTCATTCGAGATACCAAGACATCATGTTCTCGAAACCAAGGCCACAAGGCTAGTTTTCAGGTCATCATTCTAAAAATCAAGGCAACAACAATAAAGGCAACATGCCTAGTTTCAAGGTCATCGTTCAATATATCTAAGCAACAAGTTCGAATAATCAAGGCAACAAGGCTAGTTTTCACGTCGTCGTTCTAGCAAACAAGGCAACATGTTGGGGTGGGCTTCGTTCACGGTTCATTGGGCTTGCCTTGTCGGTGCTCGATGGTGGCTTCGTCGCCATGGTCCCCCTATATATATATCAAGGCAATGGGGATAGCAATCAGGCTTCCGTTTGAGATATCAAGACAACATGTCCTAGAATTCAAGGCAACAAGGCTAGTTTTCAGGTCATCGTTCTAAAAATCAAGCCAACATGTTCAAGAAATCAAGGCAACAGACACTGGTTTCCCCGAGGATGCATATTTTTTAGTATGCGCACGACGTCGGGGGAAATCAAGGCACCGTGGCTAGTTTTCCGGTCATCGTTCAAGAAATCAAGGCAGCGAGGCTAGTTTTGAGGTCATCATGGCATGTTTTCAAGGCAACGTGTTCGAGTATTCAGGGCAACGATGCAAGTTTCCAGGTCGTCGTTAGAGATAACAAGGCAACGTGTTCCAGCAATCAAGGTAACGAGGCTAGTTTCCAGGTCGTCGTTCAAGAAATAAAGGGAACGGGGATAGTTTTCAGGACATCGTTCGACATATCAAGGCAACGTGTTGGACAAATCAAGGCAACATGGAACTAGTTAACAAGGCAACGTGTTGGGGGAGGCATCTTTCAAGGCCATCGTTCGACAAATCTAGGCAGCAGGGCTTGTCACCAGGTCATCGTTCGAAAAATTAATGCAACAAGTTCGAGTAATCAATATATACCTCAAGGCAATGTGGATAGCTCCCCAGTTCTCCAAGAGGCTAGTCTTCAGGTCATCGTTCAAAAAATCAAGGCAACAAGCTCAAGGCAACAGGGCTAGTTTCAAGGTCGTCGTTCAAAAAATCTAGGGAACAATGCTAGTCATCAGGTCATCGTTCGACAAAATTAAGGCACACGAATAATGTATGTTTCAATAAAAAAATTTGCTTTTGGTCCGTAATTACCCGGGGACCGCAGCTTCGACACTTGTACACACACACACTACCGAACTTTAACTTTCGAACTGGCAAAAACCCATTCAATGAAAGTTGCTCGAAATCATTGATTTACGTGGTAAATTTTCTTTCGTGATCGAGAAAATGTGCACGGATTTCGAGGTACCGATCAAGATGTGATTTTGGCTAACTTTCATCGGGTTGGGTCGTCATTGGTCACCGGGTGGTCTTGTACTTCCGAATTAGCAAAAACCCATTGAATGAAAGCTGCTCGGAAACCGTGATTTACACGGCAAAATTTCTTTCATGATCGAGAAAATGTCCACGGATTTCGAGTTACCGAGCAAAATGCGATTTTGGCTAACTTTCACCGCGTTGTGTCATCTTTGGTCACCGGGCGATCCTGTACTTCCGAATTACCGAAAACCCATTGAACGAAAGTTGCTCGAAATCATTGATTTACCTGGTAAGTTTTCCTTCGTGATCCATAAAATGTGCACGGATTTCGAGTTACCGAGCAAGATGTGATTTTGGCTAACTTTCATCGGGTTGGGTCATCTTTGGTCACCGGGTGGTCTTGTACTTCCGATTTAGCAAAAACCCATTGAATGAAAGTTGTTCGAAATCATTGATTTGCCTAGAAAAATTTCTTTTCGTGGTCGAGGAAATGTGCATGGATTTCGAGTTGTCGAGCAAAATTTGATTTTGGCCAGGTTTCATGGGGTTGGGTCATCTGATCACCGGTTAATCTTGACCGTATCTAGTCTTGGCCGAGTCGAAAAATCACAGACGCTATAATACTCTATAACTCGCCAAAATGAAGTCGGTTTGGCACGAATTGGACAAGGATAAAGGACCTTACAATAATAAAACCCGGTGACCGGGCCGTAATTCACCAACAACGGTGACGCAACCTCCGATAAAAACACATAACAACCTAAGCCGATGACTTGCGCTTACTAGGGCCACCAATTATACTTTGTTTTCTCATAAGACGTCAAAAATGTCCAAAGAGCAACATATACGCATCTAATATGGGCATGCATCGTGTATATTGACTTCGACGGTGTTTGGTTGTATTCGAACCCCAATGCATGGGTGCTTTCCTAAGGAGTTCATTTTGTTGCATTTTCTTATGCTTGTTTCGGTTTCGTAAATGAAAGAATTTTTCCGTACAAGATACAAACTGCACTATTGGATCTGTAATTTACAACTACTATCGACATACCCTCAAATGCATCAATAATAAGGGATTTAGAATGCACCTTAGCCAACTAACATATAGATCGGGGTCGTTAATGGGTCATGGCGTTCTTCGTTTGATCCTTTGGCTTGCATGTATCGTTTTGTAGGATGAGGTCTTGCTTCCTCGGCCCTTTATCAAGGCAACGTGGCTCGTTTTAAGCTCGTCGTTCAAGGAATCAATGCAACACAGCTAGTTTTTCAGGTCGTCATTCGATAAACAAAGACAACGTTTTCAAAATATCAAATGGCCACATGGCTTGCTTTTAGGTCCTCGTATGGCTTGCTTTCGGGTCGTCTTTCGAGAAAACGAGGCAACATGTTCTAGAAATCAAAGAATCGTTTGAGAAATAAAAAGGCTACGGGGGTAGTTTTCGGGTCGTAGTTTGATAATTCAAGGCAACATGTTCGAGTAATCAAGGCAACAAGGCTTGTTTTCAGGCCGTCGTTCAATAAAAAATCCAAGCGTTCAGGTCGTCGTTCGAGAAACACGGACAACATGTTGTAGAAATCAAAGGCGTTCCATAAATCAAGGCAACGGTGTTGGTTTTCAGTTAGTCGGTCGAAAAACCAAGGAAACATGTTCGAGGTTTCAAGGCAACAAGGCTAGTTTTCTTGTCTTCGTTCCGTAAATCAAGGCATCGGGGATAGTTTTAAGGTTGTTGTTTAAGAAAATCAAGACAACATGTTTTAAAAGTCATGGCAACGAGGGAAGATTTTAGGACACCGTTCGCCAGATCAAGGCAACACGCCAGCCTTCAGCCGTCGTCCGAAAAAGGCCGCCAACATTTTACTTAAACCGAAGCATCGTTCGTGAAATCAAGGCAACAGGGCAAATTTTAAGTCCTTCATTCGAAAAACCATGCCATCGGGTTCGAGATATCAAGGCAACATGGCTTGCTTTTCAGGTCTTCGTTCGAAAAATCAAGGCAATGGGCATTGCTCTCCGCTCGTCATTCGAGATACCAAGACATCATGTTCTCGAAACCAAGGCCACAAGGCTAGTTTTCAGGTCATCATTCTAAAAATCAAGGCAACAACAATAAAGGCAACATGCCTAGTTTCAAGGTCATCGTTCAATATATCTAAGCAACAAGTTCGAATAATCAAGGCAACAAGGCTAGTTTTCACGTCGTCGTTCTAGCAAACAAGGCAACATGTTGGGGTGGGCTTCGTTCACGGTTCATTGGGCTTGCCTTGTCGGTGCTCGATGGTGGCTTCGTCGCCATGGTCCCCCTATATATATATCAAGGCAATGGGGATAGCAATCAGGCTTCCGTTTGAGATATCAAGACAACATGTCCTAGAATTCAAGGCAACAAGGCTAGTTTTCAGGTCATCGTTCTAAAAATCAAGCCAACATGTTCAAGAAATCAAGGCAACAGACACTGGTTTCCCCGAGGATGCATATTTTTTAGTATGCGCACGACGTCGGGGGAAATCAAGGCACCGTGGCTAGTTTTCCGGTCATCGTTCAAGAAATCAAGGCAGCGAGGCTAGTTTTGAGGTCATCATGGCATGTTTTCAAGGCAACGTGTTCGAGTATTCAGGGCAACGATGCAAGTTTCCAGGTCGTCGTTAGAGATAACAAGGCAACGTGTTCCAGCAATCAAGGTAACGAGGCTAGTTTCCAGGTCGTCGTTCAAGAAATAAAGGGAACGGGGATAGTTTTCAGGACATCGTTCGACATATCAAGGCAACGTGTTGGACAAATCAAGGCAACATGGAACTAGTTAACAAGGCAACGTGTTGGGGGAGGCATCTTTCAAGGCCATCGTTCGACAAATCTAGGCAGCAGGGCTTGTCACCAGGTCATCGTTCGAAAAATTAATGCAACAAGTTCGAGTAATCAATATATACCTCAAGGCAATGTGGATAGCTCCCCAGTTCTCCAAGAGGCTAGTCTTCAGGTCATCGTTCAAAAAATCAAGGCAACAAGCTCAAGGCAACAGGGCTAGTTTCAAGGTCGTCGTTCAAAAAATCTAGGGAACAATGCTAGTCATCAGGTCATCGTTCGACAAAATTAAGGCACACGAATAATGTATGTTTCAATAAAAAAATTTGCTTTTGGTCCGTAATTACCCGGGGACCGCAGCTTCGACACTTGTACACACACACACTACCGAACTTTAACTTTCGAACTGGCAAAAACCCATTCAATGAAAGTTGCTCGAAATCATTGATTTACGTGGTAAATTTTCTTTCGTGATCGAGAAAATGTGCACGGATTTCGAGGTACCGATCAAGATGTGATTTTGGCTAACTTTCATCGGGTTGGGTCGTCATTGGTCACCGGGTGGTCTTGTACTTCCGAATTAGCAAAAACCCATTGAATGAAAGCTGCTCGGAAACCGTGATTTACACGGCAAAATTTCTTTCATGATCGAGAAAATGTCCACGGATTTCGAGTTACCGAGCAAAATGCGATTTTGGCTAACTTTCACCGCGTTGTGTCATCTTTGGTCACCGGGCGATCCTGTACTTCCGAATTACCGAAAACCCATTGAACGAAAGTTGCTCGAAATCATTGATTTACCTGGTAAGTTTTCCTTCGTGATCCATAAAATGTGCACGGATTTCGAGTTACCGAGCAAGATGTGATTTTGGCTAACTTTCATCGGGTTGGGTCATCTTTGGTCACCGGGTGGTCTTGTACTTCCGATTTAGCAAAAACCCATTGAATGAAAGTTGTTCGAAATCATTGATTTGCCTAGAAAAATTTCTTTTCGTGGTCGAGGAAATGTGCATGGATTTCGAGTTGTCGAGCAAAATTTGATTTTGGCCAGGTTTCATGGGGTTGGGTCATCTGATCACCGGTTAATCTTGACCGTATCTAGTCTTGGCCGAGTCGAAAAATCACAGACGCTATAATACTCTATAACTCGCCAAAATGAAGTCGGTTTGGCACGAATTGGACAAGGATAAAGGACCTTACAATAATAAAACCCGGTGACCGGGCCGTAATTCACCAACAACGGTGACGCAACCTCCGATAAAAACACATAACAACCTAAGCCGATGACTTGCGCTTACTAGGGCCACCAATTATACTTTGTTTTCTCATAAGACGTCAAAAATGTCCAAAGAGCAACATATACGCATCTAATATGGGCATGCATCGTGTATATTGACTTCGACGGTGTTTGGTTGTATTCGAACCCCAATGCATGGGTGCTTTTCTAAGGAGTTCATTTTGTTGCATTTTCTTATGCTTGTTTCGGTTTCGTAAATGAAAGAATTTTTCCATACAAGATACAAACTGCACTATTGGATCTGTAATTTACAACTACTATCGACATACCCTCAAATGCATCAATAATAAGGGATTTAGAATGCACCTTAGCCAACTAACATATAGATCGGGGTCGTTAATGGGTCATGGCATTCTTCGTTTGATCCTTTGGCTTGCATGTATCGTTTTGTAGGATGAGGTCTTGCTTCCTCGGCCCTTTATCAAGGCAACGTGGCTCGTTTTAAGCTCGTCGTTCAAGGAATCAATGCAACACGGCTAGTTTTTCAGGTCGTCATTCGATAAACAAAGACAACGTTTTCAAAATATCAAAAGGCCACATGGCTTGCTTTTAGGTCCTCGTATGGCTTGCTTTCGGGTCGTCTTTCGAGAAAACGAGGCAACATGTTCTAGAAATCAAAGAATCGTTCGAGAAATAAAAAGGCTACGGGGGTAGTTTTCGGGTCGTAGTTTGATAATTCAAGGCAACATGTTCGAGTAATCAAGGCAACAAGGCTTGTTTTCAGGCCGTCGTTCAATAAAAAATCCAAGCGTTCAGGTCGTCGTTCGAGAAACACGGACAACATGTTGTAGAAATCAAAGGCGTTCCATAAATCAAGGCAACGGTGTTGGTTTTCAGTTAGTCGGTCGAAAAACCAAGGAAACATGTTCGAGGTTTCAAGGCAACAAGGCTAGTTTTCTTGTCTTCGTTCCGTAAATCAAGGCATCGGGGATAGTTTTAAGGTTGTTGTTTAAGAAAATCAAGACAACATGTTTTAAAAGTCATGGCAACGAGGGAAGATTTTAGGACACCGTTCGCCAGATCAAGGCAACACGCCAGCCTTCAGCCGTCGTCCGAAAAAGGCCGCCAACATTTTACTTAAACCGAAGCATCGTTCGTGAAATCAAGGCAACAGGGCAAATTTTAAGTCCTTCATTCGAAAAACCATGCCATCGGGTTCGAGATATCAAGGCAACATGGCTTGCTTTTCAGGTCTTCGTTCGAAAAATCAAGGCAATGGGCATTGCTCTCCGCTCGTCATTCGAGATACCAAGACATCATGTTCTAGAAACCAAGGCCACAAGGCTAGTTTTCAGGTCATCATTCTAAAAATCAAGGCAACAACAATAAAGGCAACATGCCTAGTTTCAAGGTCATCGTTCAATATATCTAAGCAACAAGTTCGAATAATCAAGGCAACAAGGCTAGTTTTCACGTCGTCGTTCTAGCAAACAAGGCAACATGTTGGGGTGGGCTTCGTTCACGGTTCATTGGGCTTGCCTTGTCGGTGCTCGATGGTGGCTTCGTCGCCATGGTCCCCCTATATATACATCAAGGCAATGGGGATAGCAATCAGGCTTCCGTTTGAGATATCAAGACAACATGTCCTAGAATTCAAGGCAGCAAGGCTAGTTTTCAGGTCATCGTTCTAAAAATCAAGCCAACATGTTCAAGAAATCAAGGCAACAGACACTGGTTTCCCCGAGGATGCATATTTTTTAGTATGCGCACGACGTCGGGGGAAATCAAGGCACCGTGGCTAGTTTTCCGGTCATCGTTCAAGAAATCAAGGCAGCGAGGCTAGTTTTGAGGTCATCATGGCATGTTTTCAAGGCAACGTGTTCGAGTATTCAGGGCAACGATGCAAGTTTCCCGGTCGTCGTTAGAGATAACAAGGCAACGTGTTCCAGCAATCAAGGTAACGAGGCTAGTTTCCAGGTCGTCGTTCAAGAAATAAAGGGAACGGGGATAGTTTTCAGGACATCGTTCGACATATCAAGGCAACGTGTTGGACAAATCAAGGCAACATGGAACTAGTTAACAAGGCAACGTGTTGGGGGAGGCATCTTTCAAGGCCATCGTTCGACAAATCTAGGCAGCAGGGCTTGTCACCAGGTCATCGTTCGAAAAATTAATGCAACAAGTTCGAGTAATCAATATATACCTCAAGGCAATGTGGATAGCTCCCCAGTTCTCCAAGAGGCTAGTCTTCAGGTCATCGTTCAAAAAATCAAGGCAACAAGCTCAAGGCAACAGGGCTAGTTTCAAGGTCGTCGTTCAAAAAATCTAGGGAACAATGCTAGTCATCAGGTCATCGTTCGACAAAATTAAGGCACACGAATAATGTATGTTTCAATAAAAAAATTTGCTTTTGGTCCGTAATTACCCGGGGACCGCAGCTTCGACACTTGTACACACACACTACCGAACTTTAACTTTCGAACTGGCAAAAACCCATTCAATGAAAGTTGCTCGAAATCATTGATTTACGTGGTAAATTTTCTTTCGTGATCGAGAAAATGTGCACGGATTTCGAGGTACCGATCAAGATGTGATTTTGGCTAACTTTCATCGGGTTGGGTCGTCATTGGTCACCGGGTGGTCTTGTACTTCCGAATTAGCAAAAACCCATTGAATGAAAGCTGCTCGGAAACCGTGATTTACACGGCAAAATTTCTTTCATGATCGAGAAAATGTGCACGGATTTCGAGTTACCGAGCAAAATGCGATTTTGGCTAACTTTCACCGCGTTGTGTCATCTTTGGTCACCGGGCGATCCTGTACTTCCGAATTACCGAAAACCCATTGAACGAAAGTTGCTCGAAATCATTGATTTACCTGGTAAGTTTTCCTTCGTGATCCATAAAATGTGCACGGATTTCGAGTTACCGAGCAAGATGTGATTTTGGCTAACTTTCATCGGGTTGGGTCATCTTTGGTCACCGGGTGGTCTTGTACTTCCGATTTAGCAAAAACCCATTGAATGAAAGTTGTTCGAAATCATTGATTTGCCTAGAAAAATTTCTTTTCGTGGTCGAGGAAATGTGCATGGATTTCGAGTTGTCGAGCAAAATTTGATTTTGGCCAGGTTTCATGGGGTTGGGTCATCTGATCACCGGTTAATCTTGACCGTATCTAGTCTTGGCCGAGTCGAAAAATCACAGACGCTATAATACTCTATAACTCCCCAAAATGAAGTCGGTTTGGCACGAATTGGACAAGGATAAAGGACCTTACAATAATAAAACCCGGTGACCGGGCCGTAATTCACCAACAACGGTGACGCAACCTCCGATAAAAACACATAACAACCTAAGCCGATGACTTGCGCTTACTAGGGCCACCAATTATACTTTGTTTTCTCATAAGACGTCAAAAATGTCCAAAGAGCAACATATACGCATCTAATATGGGCATGCATCGTGTATATTGACTTCGACGGTGTTTGGTTGTATTCGAACCCCAATGCATGGGTGCTTTTCTAAGGAGTTCATTTTGTTGCATTTTCTTATGCTTGTTTCGGTTTCGTAAATGAAAGAATTTTTCCATACAAGATACAAACTGCACTATTGGATCTGTAATTTACAACTACTATCGACATACCCTCAAATGCATCAATAATAAGGGATTTAGAATGCACCTTAGCCAACTAACATATAGATCGGGGTCGTTAATGGGTCATGGCGTTCTTCGTTTGATCCTTTGGCTTGCATGTATCGTTTTGTAGGATGAGGTCTTGCTTCCTCGGCCCTTTATCAAGGCAACGTGGCTCGTTTTAAGCTCGTCGTTCAAGGAATCAATGCAACACGGCTAGTTTTTCAGGTCGTCATTCGATAAACAAAGACAACGTTTTCAAAATATCAAAAGGCCACATGGCTTGCTTTTAGGTCCTCGTATGGCTTGCTTTCGGGTCGTCTTTCGAGAAAACGAGGCAACATGTTCTAGAAATCAAAGAATCGTTCGAGAAATAAAAAGGCTACGGGGGTAGTTTTCGGGTCGTAGTTTGATAATTCAAGGCAACATGTTCGAGTAATCAAGGCAACAAGGCTTGTTTTCAGGCCGTCGTTCAATAAAAAATCCAAGCGTTCAGGTCGTCGTTCGAGAAACACGGACAACATGTTGTAGAAATCAAAGGCGTTCCATAAATCAAGGCAACGGTGTTGGTTTTCAGTTAGTCGGTCGAAAAACCAAGGAAACATGTTCGAGGTTTCAAGGCAACAAGGCTAGTTTTCTTGTCTTCGTTCCGTAAATCAAGGCATCGGGGATAGTTTTAAGGTTGTTGTTTAAGAAAATCAAGACAACATGTTTTAAAAGTCATGGCAACGAGGGAAGATTTTAGGACACCGTTCGCCAGATCAAGGCAACACGCCAGCCTTCAGCCGTCGTCCGAAAAAGGCCGCCAACATTTTACTTAAACCGAAGCATCGTTCGTGAAATCAAGGCAACAGGGCAAATTTTAAGTCCTTCATTCGAAAAACCATGCCATCGGGTTCGAGATATCAAGGCAACATGGCTTGCTTTTCAGGTCTTCGTTCGAAAAATCAAGGCAATGGGCATTGCTCTCCGCTCGTCATTCGAGATACCAAGACATCATGTTCTAGAAACCAAGGCCACAAGGCTAGTTTTCAGGTCATCATTCTAAAAATCAAGGCAACAACAATAAAGGCAACATGCCTAGTTTCAAGGTCATCGTTCAATATATCTAAGCAACAAGTTCGAATAATCAAGGCAACAAGGCTAGTTTTCACGTCGTCGTTCTAGCAAACAAGGCAACATGTTGGGGTGGGCTTCGTTCACGGTTCATTGGGCTTGCCTTGTCGGTGCTCGATGGTGGCTTCGTCGCCATGGTCCCCCTATATATACATCAAGGCAATGGGGATAGCAATCAGGCTTCCGTTTGAGATATCAAGACAACATGTCCTAGAATTCAAGGCAGCAAGGCTAGTTTTCAGGTCATCGTTCTAAAAATCAAGCCAACATGTTCAAGAAATCAAGGCAACAGACACTGGTTTCCCCGAGGATGCATATTTTTTAGTATGCGCACGACGTCGGGGGAAATCAAGGCACCGTGGCTAGTTTTCCGGTCATCGTTCAAGAAATCAAGGCAGCGAGGCTAGTTTTGAGGTCATCATGGCATGTTTTCAAGGCAACGTGTTCGAGTATTCAGGGCAACGATGCAAGTTTCCAGGTCGTCGTTAGAGATAACAAGGCAACGTGTTCCAGCAATCAAGGTAACGAGGCTAGTTTCCAGGTCGTCGTTCAAGAAATAAAGGGAACGGGGATAGTTTTCAGGACATCGTTCGACATATCAAGGCAACGTGTTGGACAAATCAAGGCAACATGGAACTAGTTAACAAGGCAACGTGTTGGGGGAGGCATCTTTCAAGGCCATCGTTCGACAAATCTAGGCAGCAGGGCTTGTCACCAGGTCATCGTTCGAAAAATTAATGCAACAAGTTCGAGTAATCAATATATACCTCAAGGCAATGTGGATAGCTCCCCAGTTCTCCAAGAGGCTAGTCTTCAGGTCATCGTTCAAAAAATCAAGGCAACAAGCTCAAGGCAACAGGGCTAGTTTCAAGGTCGTCGTTCAAAAAATCTAGGGAACAATGCTAGTCATCAGGTCATCGTTCGACAAAATTAAGGCACACGAATAATGTATGTTTCAATAAAAAAATTTGCTTTTGGTCCGTAATTACCCGGGGACCGCAGCTTCGACACTTGTACACACACACTACCGAACTTTAACTTTCGAACTGGCAAAAACCCATTCAATGAAAGTTGCTCGAAATCATTGATTTACGTGGTAAATTTTCTTTCGTGATCGAGAAAATGTGCACGGATTTCGAGGTACCGATCAATATGTGATTTTGGCTAACTTTCATCGGGTTGGGTCGTCATTGGTCACCGGGTGGTCTTGTACTTCCGAATTAGCAAAAACCCATTGAATGAAAGCTGCTCGGAAACCGTGATTTACACGGCAAAATTTCTTTCATGATCGAGAAAATGTGCACGGATTTCGAGTTACCGAGCAAAATGCGATTTTGGCTAACTTTCACCGCGTTGTGTCATCTTTGGTCACCGGGCGATCCTGTACTTCCGAATTACCGAAAACCCATTGAACGAAAGTTGCTCGAAATCATTGATTTACCTGGTAAGTTTTCCTTCGTGATCCATAAAATGTGCACGGATTTCGAGTTACCGAGCAAGATGTGATTTTGGCTAACTTTCATCGGGTTGGGTCATCTTTGGTCACCGGGTGGTCTTGTACTTCCGATTTAGCAAAAACCCATTGAATGAAAGTTGTTCGAAATCATTGATTTGCCTAGAAAAATTTCTTTTCGTGGTCGAGGAAATGTGCATGGATTTCGAGTTGTCGAGCAAAATTTGATTTTGGCCAGGTTTCATGGGGTTGGGTCATCTGATCACCGGTTAATCTTGACCGTATCTAGTCTTGGCCGAGTCGAAAAATCACAGACGCTATAATACTCTATAACTCCCCAAAATGAAGTCGGTTTGGCACGAATTGGACAAGGATAAAGGACCTTACAATAATAAAACCCGGTGACCGGGCCGTAATTCACCAACAACGGTGACGCAACCTCCGATAAAAACACATAACAACCTAAGCCGATGACTTGCGCTTACTAGGGCCACCAATTATACTTTGTTTTCTCATAAGACGTCAAAAATGTCCAAAGAGCAACATATACGCATCTAATATGGGCATGCATCGTGTATATTGACTTCGACGGTGTTTGGTTGTATTCGAACCCCAATGCATGGGTGCTTTTCTAAGGAGTTCATTTTGTTGCATTTTCTTATGCTTGTTTCGGTTTCGTAAATGAAAGAATTTTTCCATACAAGATACAAACTGCACTATTGGATCTGTAATTTACAACTACTATCGACATACCCTCAAATGCATCAATAATAAGGGATTTAGAATGCACCTTAGCCAACTAACATATAGATCGGGGTCGTTAATGGGTCATGGCGTTCTTCGTTTGATCCTTTGGCTTGCATGTATCGTTTTGTAGGATGAGGTCTTGCTTCCTCGGCCCTTTATCAAGGCAACGTGGCTCGTTTTAAGCTCGTCGTTCAAGGAATCAATGCAACACGGCTAGTTTTTCAGGTCGTCATTCGATAAACAAAGACAACGTTTTCAAAATATCAAAAGGCCACATGGCTTGCTTTTAGGTCCTCGTATGGCTTGCTTTCGGGTCGTCTTTCGAGAAAACGAGGCAACATGTTCTAGAAATCAAAGAATCGTTCGAGAAATAAAAAGGCTACGGGGGTAGTTTTCGGGTCGTAGTTTGATAATTCAAGGCAACATGTTCGAGTAATCAAGGCAACAAGGCTTGTTTTCAGGCCGTCGTTCAATAAAAAATCCAAGCGTTCAGGTCGTCGTTCGAGAAACACGGACAACATGTTGTAGAAATCAAAGGCGTTCCATAAATCAAGGCAACGGTGTTGGTTTTCAGTTAGTCGGTCGAAAAACCAAGGAAACATGTTCGAGGTTTCAAGGCAACAAGGCTAGTTTTCTTGTCTTCGTTCCGTAAATCAAGGCATCGGGGATAGTTTTAAGGTTGTTGTTTAAGAAAATCAAGACAACATGTTTTAAAAGTCATGGCAACGAGGGAAGATTTTAGGACACCGTTCGCCAGATCAAGGCAACACGCCAGCCTTCAGCCGTCGTCCGAAAAAGGCCGCCAACATTTTACTTAAACCGAAGCATCGTTCGTGAAATCAAGGCAACAGGGCAAATTTTAAGTCCTTCATTCGAAAAACCATGCCATCGGGTTCGAGATATCAAGGCAACATGGCTTGCTTTTCAGGTCTTCGTTCGAAAAATCAAGGCAATGGGCATTGCTCTCCGCTCGTCATTCGAGATACCAAGACATCATGTTCTAGAAACCAAGGCCACAAGGCTAGTTTTCAGGTCATCATTCTAAAAATCAAGGCAACAACAATAAAGGCAACATGCCTAGTTTCAAGGTCATCGTTCAATATATCTAAGCAACAAGTTCGAATAATCAAGGCAACAAGGCTAGTTTTCACGTCGTCGTTCTAGCAAACAAGGCAACATGTTGGGGTGGGCTTCGTTCACGGTTCATTGGGCTTGCCTTGTCGGTGCTCGATGGTGGCTTCGTCGCCATGGTCCCCCTATATATACATCAAGGCAATGGGGATAGCAATCAGGCTTCCGTTTGAGATATCAAGACAACATGTCCTAGAATTCAAGGCAGCAAGGCTAGTTTTCAGGTCATCGTTCTAAAAATCAAGCCAACATGTTCAAGAAATCAAGGCAACAGACACTGGTTTCCCCGAGGATGCATATTTTTTAGTATGCGCACGACGTCGGGGGAAATCAAGGCACCGTGGCTAGTTTTCCGGTCATCGTTCAAGAAATCAAGGCAGCGAGGCTAGTTTTGAGGTCATCATGGCATGTTTTCAAGGCAACGTGTTCGAGTATTCAGGGCAACGATGCAAGTTTCCAGGTCGTCGTTAGAGATAACAAGGCAACGTGTTCCAGCAATCAAGGTAACGAGGCTAGTTTCCAGGTCGTCGTTCAAGAAATAAAGGGAACGGGGATAGTTTTCAGGACATCGTTCGACATATCAAGGCAACGTGTTGGACAAATCAAGGCAACATGGAACTAGTTAACAAGGCAACGTGTTGGGGGAGGCATCTTTCAAGGCCATCGTTCGACAAATCTAGGCAGCAGGGCTTGTCACCAGGTCATCGTTCGAAAAATTAATGCAACAAGTTCGAGTAATCAATATATACCTCAAGGCAATGTGGATAGCTCCCCAGTTCTCCAAGAGGCTAGTCTTCAGGTCATCGTTCAAAAAATCAAGGCAACAAGCTCAAGGCAACAGGGCTAGTTTCAAGGTCGTCGTTCAAAAAATCTAGGGAACAATGCTAGTCATCAGGTCATCGTTCGACAAAATTAAGGCACACGAATAATGTATGTTTCAATAAAAAAATTTGCTTTTGGTCCGTAATTACCCGGGGACCGCAGCTTCGACACTTGTACACACACACTACCGAACTTTAACTTTCGAACTGGCAAAAACCCATTCAATGAAAGTTGCTCGAAATCATTGATTTACGTGGTAAATTTTCTTTCGTGATCGAGAAAATGTGCACGGATTTCGAGGTACCGATCAATATGTGATTTTGGCTAACTTTCATCGGGTTGGGTCGTCATTGGTCACCGGGTGGTCTTGTACTTCCGAATTAGCAAAAACCCATTGAATGAAAGCTGCTCGGAAACCGTGATTTACACGGCAAAATTTCTTTCATGATCGAGAAAATGTGCACGGATTTCGAGTTACCGAGCAAAATGCGATTTTGGCTAACTTTCACCGCGTTGTGTCATCTTTGGTCACCGGGCGATCCTGTACTTCCGAATTACCGAAAACCCATTGAACGAAAGTTGCTCGAAATCATTGATTTACCTGGTAAGTTTTCCTTCGTGATCCATAAAATGTGCACGGATTTCGAGTTACCGAGCAAGATGTGATTTTGGCTAACTTTCATCGGGTTGGGTCATCTTTGGTCACCGGGTGGTCTTGTACTTCCGATTTAGCAAAAACCCATTGAATGAAAGTTGTTCGAAATCATTGATTTGCCTAGAAAAATTTCTTTTCGTGGTCGAGGAAATGTGCATGGATTTCGAGTTGTCGAGCAAAATTTGATTTTGGCCAGGTTTCATGGGGTTGGGTCATCTGATCACCGGTTAATCTTGACCGTATCTAGTCTTGGCCGAGTCGAAAAATCACAGACGCTATAATACTCTATAACTCGCCAAAATGAAGTCGGTTTGGCACGAATTGGACAAGGATAAAGGACCTTACAATAATAAAACCCGGTGACCGGGCCGTAATTCACCAACAACGGTGACGCAACCTCCGATAAAAACACATAACAACCTAAGCCGATGACTTGCGCTTACTAGGGCCACCAATTATACTTTGTTTTCTCATAAGACGTCAAAAATGTCCAAAGAGCAACATATACGCATCTAATATGGGCATGCATCGTGTATATTGACTTCGACGGTGTTTGGTTGTATTCGAACCCCAATGCATGGGTGCTTTCCTAAGGAGTTCATTTTGTTGCATTTTCTTATGCTTGTTTCGGTTTCGTAAATGAAAGAATTTTTCCGTACAAGATACAAACTGCACTATTGGATCTGTAATTTACAACTACTATCGACATACCCTCAAATGCATCAATAATAAGGGATTTAGAATGCACCTTAGCCAACTAACATATAGATCGGGGTCGTTAATGGGTCATGGCGTTCTTCGTTTGATCCTTTGGCTTGCATGTATCGTTTTGTAGGATGAGGTCTTGCTTCCTCGGCCCTTTATCAAGGCAACGTGGCTCGTTTTAAGCTCGTCGTTCAAGGAATCAATGCAACACGGCTAGTTTTTCAGGTCGTCATTCGATAAACAAAGACAACGTTTTCAAAATATCAAAAGGCCACATGGCTTGCTTTTAGGTCCTCGTATGGCTTGCTTTCGGGTCGTCTTTCGAGAAAACGAGGCAACATGTTCTAGAAATCAAAGAATCGTTCGAGAAATAAAAAGGCTACGGGGGTAGTTTTCGGGTCGTAGTTTGATAATTCAAGGCAACATGTTCGAGTAATCAAGGCAACAAGGCTTGTTTTCAGGCCGTCGTTCAATAAAAAATCCAAGCGTTCAGGTCGTCGTTCGAGAAACACGGACAACATGTTGTAGAAATCAAAGGCGTTCCATAAATCAAGGCAACGGTGTTGGTTTTCAGTTAGTCGGTCGAAAAACCAAGGAAACATGTTCGAGGTTTCAAGGCAACAAGGCTAGTTTTCTTGTCTTCGTTCCGTAAATCAAGGCATCGGGGATAGTTTTAAGGTTGTTGTTTAAGAAAATCAAGACAACATGTTTTAAAAGTCATGGCAACGAGGGAAGATTTTAGGACACCGTTCGCCAGATCAAGGCAACACGCCAGCCTTCAGCCGTCGTCCGAAAAAGGCCGCCAACATTTTACTTAAACCGAAGCATCGTTCGTGAAATCAAGGCAACAGGGCAAATTTTAAGTCCTTCATTCGAAAAACCATGCCATCGGGTTCGAGATATCAAGGCAACATGGCTTGCTTTTCAGGTCTTCGTTCGAAAAATCAAGGCAATGGGCATTGCTCTCCGCTCGTCATTCGAGATACCAAGACATCATGTTCTAGAAACCAAGGCCACAAGGCTAGTTTTCAGGTCATCATTCTAAAAATCAAGGCAACAACAATAAAGGCAACATGCCTAGTTTCAAGGTCATCGTTCAATATATCTAACCAACAAGTTCGAATAATCAAGGCAACAAGGCTAGTTTTCACGTCGTCGTTCGAGCAAACAAGGCAACATGTTGGGGTGGGCTTCGTTCACGGTTCATTGGGCTTGCCTTGTCGGTGCTCGATGGTGGCTTCGTCGCCATGGTCCCCCTATATATACATCAAGGCAATGGGGATAGCAATCAGGCTTCCGTTTGAGATATCAAGACAACATGTCCTAGAATTCAAGGCATCAAGGCTAGTTTTCAGGTCATCGTTCTAAAAATCAAGCCAACATGTTCAAGAAATCAAGGCAACAGACACTGGTTTCCCCGAGGATGCATATTTTTTAGTATGCGCACGACGTCGGGGGAAATCAAGGCACCGTGGCTAGTTTTCCGGTCATCGTTCAAGAAATCAAGGCAGCGAGGCTAGTTTTGAGGTCATCATGGCATGTTTTCAAGGCAACGTGTTCGAGTATTCAGGGCAACGATGCAAGTTTCCAGGTCGTCGTTAGAGATAACAAGGCAACGTGTTCCAGCAATCAAGGTAACGAGGCTAGTTTCCAGGTCGTCGTTCAAGAAATAAAGGGAACGGGGATAGTTTTCAGGACATCGTTCGACATATCAAGGCAACGTGTTGGACAAATCAAGGCAACATGGAACTAGTTAACAAGGCAACGTGTTGGGGGAGGCATCTTTCAAGGCCATCGTTCGACAAATCTAGGCAGCAGGGCTTGTCACCAGGTCATCGTTCGAAAAATTAATGCAACAAGTTCGAGTAATCAATATATACCTCAAGGCAATGTGGATAGCTCCCCAGTTCTCCAAGAGGCTAGTCTTCAGGTCATCGTTCAAAAAATCAAGGCAACAAGCTCAAGGCAACAGGGCTAGTTTCAAGGTCGTCGTTCAAAAAATCTAGGGAACAATGCTAGTCATCAGGTCATCGTTCGACAAAATTAAGGCACACGAATAATGTATGTTTCAATAAAAAAATTTGCTTTTGGTCCGTAATTACCCGGGGACCGCAGCTTCGACACTTGTACACACACACTACCGAACTTTAACTTTCGAACTGGCAAAAACCCATTCAATGAAAGTTGCTCGAAATCATTGATTTACGTGGTAAATTTTCTTTCGTGATCGAGAAAATGTGCACGGATTTCGAGGTACCGATCAAGATGTGATTTTGGCTAACTTTCATCGGGTTGGGTCGTCATTGGTCACCGGGTGGTCTTGTACTTCCGAATTAGCAAAAACCCATTGAATGAAAGCTGCTCGGAAACCGTGATTTACACGGCAAAATTTCTTTCATGATCGAGAAAATGTGCACGGATTTCGAGTTACCGAGCAAAATGCGATTTTGGCTAACTTTCACCGCGTTGTGTCATCTTTGGTCACCGGGCGATCCTGTACTTCCGAATTACCGAAAACCCATTGAACGAAAGTTGCTCGAAATCATTGATTTACCTGGTAAGTTTTCCTTCGTGATCCATAAAATGTGCACGGATTTCGAGTTACCGAGCAAGATGTGATTTTGGCTAACTTTCATCGGGTTGGGTCATCTTTGGTCACCGGGTGGTCTTGTACTTCCGATTTAGCAAAAACCCATTGAATGAAAGTTGTTCGAAATCATTGATTTGCCTAGAAAAATTTCTTTTCGTGGTCGAGGAAATGTGCATGGATTTCGAGTTGTCGAGCAAAATTTGATTTTGGCCAGGTTTCATGGGGTTGGGTCATCTGATCACCGGTTAATCTTGACCGTATCTAGTCTTGGCCGAGTCGAAAAATCACAGACGCTATAATACTCTATAACTCGCCAAAATGAAGTCGGTTTGGCACGAATTGGACAAGGATAAAGGACCTTACAATAATAAAACCCGGTGACCGGGCCGTAATTCACCAACAACGGTGACGCAACCTCCGATAAAAACACATAACAACCTAAGCCGATGACTTGCGCTTACTAGGGCCACCAATTATACTTTGTTTTCTCATAAGACGTCAAAAATGTCCAAAGAGCAACATATACGCATCTAATATGGGCATGCATCGTGTATATTGACTTCGACGGTGTTTGGTTGTATTCGAACCCCAATGCATGGGTGCTTTTCTAAGGAGTTCATTTTGTTGCATTTTCTTATGCTTGTTTCGGTTTCGTAAATGAAAGAATTTTTCCATACAAGATACAAACTGCACTATTGGATCTGTAATTTACAACTACTATCGACATACCCTCAAATGCATCAATAATAAGGGATTTAGAATGCACCTTAGCCAACTAACATATAGATCGGGGTCGTTAATGGGTCATGGCGTTCTTCGTTTGATCCTTTGGCTTGCATGTATCATTTTGTAGGATGAGGTCTTGCTTCCTCGGCCCTTTATCAAGGCAACGTGGCTCGTTTTAAGCTCGTCGTTCAAGGAATCAATGCAACACGGCTAGTTTTTCAGGTCGTCATTCGATAAACAAAGACAACGTTTTCAAAATATCAAAAGGCCACATGGCTTGCTTTTAGGTCCTCGTATGGCTTGCTTTCGGGTCGTCTTTCGAGAAAACGAGGCAACATGTTCTAGAAATCAAAGAATCGTTCGAGAAATAAAAAGGCTACGGGGGTAGTTTTCGGGTCGTAGTTTGATAATTCAAGGCAACATGTTCGAGTAATCAAGGCAACAAGGCTTGTTTTCAGGCCGTCGTTCAATAAAAAATCCAAGCGTTCAGGTCGTCGTTCGAGAAACACGGACAACATGTTGTAGAAATCAAAGGCGTTCCATAAATCAAGGCAACGGTGTTGGTTTTCAGTTAGTCGGTCGAAAAACCAAGGAAACATGTTCGAGGTTTCAAGGCAACAAGGCTAGTTTTCTTGTCTTCGTTCCGTAAATCAAGGCATCGGGGATAGTTTTAAGGTTGTTGTTTAAGAAAATCAAGACAACATGTTTTAAAAGTCATGGCAACGAGGGAAGATTTTAGGACACCGTTCGCCAGATCAAGGCAACACGCCAGCCTTCAGCCGTCGTCCGAAAAAGGCCGCCAACATTTTACTTAAACCGAAGCATCGTTCGTGAAATCAAGGCAACAGGGCAAATTTTAAGTCCTTCATTCGAAAAACCAAGCCATCGGGTTCGAGATATCAAGGCAACATGGCTTGCTTTTCAGGTCTTCGTTCGAAAAATCAAGGCAATGGGCATTGCTCTCCGCTCGTCATTCGAGATACCAAGACATCATGTTCTAGAAACCAAGGCCACAAGGCTAGTTTTCAGGTCATCATTCTAAAAATCAAGGCAACAACAATAAAGGCAACTTGCCTAGTTTCAAGGTCATCGTTCAATATATCTAAGCAACAAGTTCGAATAATCAAGGCAACAAGGCTAGTTTTCACGTCGTCGTTCTAGCAAACAAGGCAACATGTTGGGGTGGGCTTCGTTCACGGTTCATTGGGCTTGCCTTGTCGGTGCTCGATGGTGGCTTCGTCGCCATGGTCCCCCTATATATACATCAAGGCAATGGGGATAGCAATCAGGCTTCCGTTTGAGATATCAAGACAACATGTCCTAGAATTCAAGGCAGCAAGGCTAGTTTTCAGGTCATCGTTCTAAAAATCAAGCCAACATGTTCAAGAAATCAAGGCAACAGACACTGGTTTCCCCGAGGATGCATATTTTTTAGTTTGCGCACGACGTCGGGGGAAATCAAGGCACCGTGGCTAGTTTTCCGGTCATCGTTCAAGAAATCAAGGCAGCGAGGCTAGTTTTGAGGTCATCATGGCATGTTTTCAAGGCAACGTGTTCGAGTATTCAGGGCAACGATGCAAGTTTCCAGGTCGTCGTTAGAGATAACAAGGCAACGTGTTCCAGCAATCAAGGTAACGAGGCTAGTTTCCAGGTCGTCGTTCAAGAAATAAAGGGAACGGGGATAGTTTTCAGGACATCGTTCGACATATCAAGGCAATGTGTTGGACAAATCAAGGCAACATGGAACTAGTTAACAAGGCAACGTGTTGGGGGAGGCATCTTTCAAGGCCATCGTTCGACAAATCTAGGCAGCAGGGCTTGTCACCAGGTCATCGTTCGAAAAATTAATGCAACAAGTTCGAGTAATCAATATATACCTCAAGGCAATGTGGATAGCTCCCCAGTTCTCCAAGAGGCTAGTCTTCAGGTCATCGTTCAAAAAATCAAGGCAACAAGCTCAAGGCAACAGGGCTAGTTTCAAGGTCGTCGTTCAAAAAATCTAGGGAACAATGCTAGTCATCAGGTCATCGTTCGACAAAATTAAGGCACACGAATAATGTATGTTTCAATAAAAAAATTTGCTTTTGGTCCGTAATTACCCGGGGACCGCAGCTTCGACACTTGTACACACACACTACCGAACTTTAACTTTCGAACTGGCAAAAACCCATTCAATGAAAGTTGCTCGAAATCATTGATTTACGTGGTAAATTTTCTTTCGTGATCGAGAAAATGTGCACGGATTTCGAGGTACCGATCAAGATGTGATTTTGGCTAACTTTCATCGGGTTGGGTCGTCATTGGTCATCGGGTGGTCTTGTACTTCCGAATTAGCAAAAACCCATTGAATGAAAGCTGCTCGGAAACCGTGATTTACACGGCAAAATTTCTTTCATGATCGAGAAAATGTGCACGGATTTCGAGTTACCGAGCAAAATGCGATTTTGGCTAACTTTCACCGCGTTGTGTCATCTTTGGTCACCGGGCGATCCTGTACTTCCGAATTACCGAAAACCCATTGAACGAAAGTTGCTCGAAATCATTGATTTACCTGGTAAGTTTTCCTTCGTGATCCATAAAATGTGCATGGATTTCGAGTTACCGAGCAAGATGTGATTTTGGCTAACTTTCATCGGGTTGGGTCATCTTTGGTCACCGGGTGGTCTTGTACTTCCGATTTAGCAAAAACCCATTGAATGAAAGTTGTTCGAAATCATTGATTTGCCTAGAAAAATTTCTTTTCGTGGTCGAGGAAATGTGCATGGATTTCGAGTTGTCGAGCAAAATTTGATTTTGGCCAGGTTTCATGGGGTTGGGTCATCTGATCACCGGTTAATCTTGACCGTATCTAGTCTTGGCCGAGTCGAAAAATCACAGACGCTATAATACTCTATAACTCGCCAAAATGAAGTCGGTTTGGCACGAATTGGACAAGGATAAAGGACCTTACAATAATAAAACCCGGTGACCGGGCCGTAATTCACCAACAACGGTGACGCAACCTCCGATAAAAACACATAACAACCTAAGCCGATGACTTGCGCTTACTAGGGCCACCAATTATACTTTGTTTTCTCATAAGACGTCAAAAATGTCCAAAGAGCAACATATACGCATCTAATATGGGCATGCATCGTGTATATTGACTTCGACGGTGTTTGGTTGTATTCGAACCCCAATGCATGGGTGCTTTTCTAAGGAGTTCATTTTGTTGCATTTTCTTATGCTTGTTTCGGTTTCGTAAATGAAAGAATTTTTCCGTACAAGATACAAACTGCACTATTGGATCTGTAATTTACAACTACTATCGACATACCCTCAAATGCATCAATAATAAGGGATTTAGAATGCACCTTAGCCAACTAACATATAGATCGGGGTCGTTAATGGGTCATGGCGTTCTTCGTTTGATCCTTTGGCTTGCATGTATCGTTTTGTAGGATGAGGTCTTGCTTCCTCGGCTCTTTATCAAGGCAACGTGGCTCGTTTTAAGCTCGTCGTTCAAGGAATCAATGCAACACGGCTAGTTTTTCAGGTCGTCATTCGATAAACAAAGACAACGTTTTCAAAATATCAAAAGGCCACATGGCTTGCTTTTAGGTCCTCGTATGGCTTGCTTTCGGGTCGTCTTTCGAGAAAACGAGGCAACATGTTCTAGAAATCAAAGAATCGTTCGAGAAATAAAAAGGCTACGGGGGTAGTTTTCGAGTCGTAGTTTGATAATTCAAGGCAACATGTTCAATAAAAAATCCAAGCGTTCAGGTCGTCGTTCGAGAAACACGGACAACATGTTGTAGAAATCAAAGGCGTTCCATAAATCAAGGCAACGGTGTTGGTTTTCAGTTAGTCGGTCGAAAAACCAAGGAAACATGTTCGAGGTTTCAAGGCAACAAGGCTAGTTTTCTTGTCTTCGTTCCGTAAATCAAGGCATCGGGGATAGTTTTAAGGTTGTTGTTTAAGAAAATCAAGACAACATGTTTTAAAAGTCATGGCAACGAGGGAAGATTTTAGGACACCGTTCGCCAGATCAAGGCAACACGCCAGCCTTCAGCCGTCGTCCGAAAAAGGCCGCCAACATTTTACTTAAACCGAAGCATCGTTCGTGAAATCAAGGCAACAGGGCAAATTTTAAGTCCTTCATTCGAAAAACCAAGCCATCGGGTTCGAGATATCAAGGCAACATGGCTTGCTTTTCAGGTCTTCGTTCGAAAAATCAAGGCAATGGGCATTGCTCTCCGCTCGTCATTCGAGATACCAAGACATCATGTTCTAGAAACCAAGGCCACAAGGCTAGTTTTCAGGTCATCATTCTAAAAATCAAGGCACCAACAATAAAGGCAACATGCCTAGTTTCAAGGTCATCGTTCAATATATCTAAGCAACAAGTTCGAATAATCAAGGCAACAAGGCTAGTTTTCACGTCGTCGTTCTAGCAAACAAGGCAACATGTTGGGGTGGGCTTCGTTCACGGTTCATTGGGCTTGCCTTGTCGGTGCTCGATGGTGGCTTCGTCGCCATGGTCCCCCTATATATACATCAAGGCAATGGGGATAGCAATCAGGCTTCCGTTTGAGATATCAAGACAACATGTCCTAGAATTCAAGGCAGCAAGGCTAGTTTTCAGGTCATCGTTCTAAAAATCAAGCCAACATGTTCAAGAAATCAAGGCAACAGACACTGGTTTCCCCGAGGATGCATATTTTTTAGTATGCGCACGACGTCGGGGGAAATCAAGGCACCGTGGCTAGTTTTACGGTCATCGTTCAAGAAATCAAGGCAGCGAGGCTAGTTTTGAGGTCATCATGGCATGTTTTCAAGGCAACGTGTTCGAGTATTCAGGGCAACGATGCAAGTTTCCAGGTCGTCGTTAGAGATAACAAGGCAACGTGTTCCAGCAATCAAGGTAACGAGGCTAGTTTCCAGGTCGTCGTTCAAGAAATAAAGGGAACGGGGATAGTTTTCAGGACATCGTTCGACATATCAAGGCAACGTGTTGGACAAATCAAGGCAACATGGAACTAGTTAACAAGGCAACGTGTTGGGGGAGGCATCTTTCAAGGCCATCGTTCGACAAATCTAGGCAGCAGGGCTTGTCACCAGGTCATCGTTCGAAAAATTAATGCAACAAGTTCGAGTAATCAATATATACCTCAAGGCAATGTGGATAGCTCCCCAGTTCTCCAAGAGGCTAGTCTTCAGGTCATCGTTCAAAAAATCAAGGCAACAAGCTCAAGGCAACAGGGCTAGTTTCAAGGTCGTCGTTCAAAAAATCTAGGGAACAATGCTAGTCATCAGGTCATCGTTCGACAAAATTAAGGCACACGAATAATGTATGTTTCAATAAAAAAATTTGCTTTTGGTCCGTAATTACCCGGGGACCGCAGCTTCGACACTTGTACACACACACTACCGAACTTTAACTTTCGAACTGGCAAAAACCCATTCAATGAAAGTTGCTCGAAATCATTGATTTACGTGGTAAATTTTCTTTCGTGATCGAGAAAATGTGCACGGATTTCGAGGTACTGATCAAGATGTGATTTTGGCTAACTTTCATCGGGTTGGGTCGTCATTGGTCACCGGGTGGTCTTGTACTTCCGAATTAGCAAAAACCCATTGAATGAAAGCTGCTCGGAAACCGTGATTTACACGGCAAAATTTCTTTCATGATCGAGAAAATGTGCACGGATTTCGAGTTACCGAGCAAAATGCGATTTTGGCTAACTTTCACCGCGTTGTGTCATCTTTGGTCACCGGGCGATCCTGTACTTCCGAATTACCGAAAACCCATTGAACGAAAGTTGCTTGAAATCATTGATTTACCTGGTAAGTTTTCCTTCGTGATCCATAAAATGTGCACGGATTTCGAGTTACCGAGCAAGATGTGATTTTGGCTAACTTTCATCGGGTTGGGTCATCTTTGGTCACCGGGTGGTCTTGTACTTCCGATTTAGCAAAAACCCATTGAATGAAAGTTGTTCGAAATCATTGATTTGCCTAGAAAAATTTCTTTTCGTGGTCGAGGAAATGTGCATGGATTTCGAGTTGTCGAGCAAAATTTGATTTTGGCCAGGTTTCATGGGGTTGGGTCATCTGATCACCGGTTAATCTTGACCGTATCTAGTCTTGGCCGAGTCGAAAAATCACAGACGCTATAATACTCTATAACTCGCCAAAATGAAGTCGGTTTGGCACGAATTGGACAAGGATAAAGGACCTTACAATAATAAAACCCGGTGACCGGGCCGTAATTCACCAACAACGGTGACGCAACCTCCGATAAAAACACATAACAACCTAAGCCGATGACTTGCGCTTACTAGGGCCACCAATTATACTTTGTTTTCTCATAAGACGTCAAAAATGTCCAAAGAGCAACATATACGCATCTAATATGGGCATGCATCGTGTATATTGACTTCGACGGTGTTTGGTTGTATTCGAACCCCAATGCATGGGTGCTTTTCTAAGGAGTTCATTTTGTTGCATTTTCTTATGCTTGTTTCGGTTTCGTAAATGAAAGAATTTTTCCGTACAAGATACAAACTGCACTATTGGATCTGTAATTTACAACTACTATCGACATACCCTCAAATGCATCAATAATAAGGGATTTAGAATGCACCTTAGCCAACTAACATATAGATCGGGGTCGTTAATGGGTCATGGAGTTCTTCGTTTGATCCTTTGGCTTGCATGTATCGTTTTGTAGGATGAGGTCTTGCTTCCTCGGCCCTTTATCAAGGCAACGTGGCTCGTTTTAAGCTCGTCGTTCAAGGAATCAATGCAACACGGCTAGTTTTTCAGGTCGTCATTCGATAAACAAAGACAACGTTTTCAAAATATCAAAAGGCCACATGGCTTGCTTTTAGGTCCTCGTATGGCTTGCTTTCGGGTCGTCTTTCGAGAAAACGAGGCAACATGTTCTAGAAATCAAAGAATCGTTCGAGAAATAAAAAGGCTACGGGGGTAGTTTTCGGTCGTAGTTTGATAATTCAAGGCAACATGTTCGAGTAATCAAGGCAACAAGGCTTGTTTTCAGGCCGTCGTTCAATAAAAAATCCAAGCGTTCAGGTCGTCGTTCGAGAAACACGGACAACATGTTGTAGAAATCAAAGGCGTTCAATAAATCAAGGCAACGGTGTTGGTTTTCAGTTAGTCGGTCGAAAAACCAAGGAAACATGTTCGAGGTTTCAAGGCAACAAGGCTAGTTTTCTTGTCTTCGTTCCGTAAATCAAGGCATCGGGGATAGTTTTAAGGTTGTTGTTTAAGAAAATCAAGACAACATGTTTTAAAAGTCATGGCAACGAGGGAAGATTTTAGGACACCGTTCGCCAGATCAAGGCAACACGCCAGCCTTCAGCCGTCGTCCGAAAAAGGCCGCCAACATTTTACTTAAACCGAAGCATCGTTCGTGAAATCAAGGCAACAGGGCAAATTTTAAGTCCTTCATTCGAAAAACCAAGCCATCGGGTTCGAGATATCAAGGCAACATGGCTTGCTTTTCAGGTCTTCGTTCGAAAAATCAAGGCAATGGGCATTGCTCTCCGCTCGTCATTCGAGATACCAAGACATCATGTTCTAGAAACCAAGGCCACAAGGCTAGTTTTCAGGTCATCATTCTAAAAATCAAGGCACCAACAATAAAGGCAACATGCCTAGTTTCAAGGTCATCGTTCAATATATCTAAGCAACAAGTTCGAATAATCAAGGCAACAAGGCTAGTTTTCACGTCGTCGTTCTAGCAAACAAGGCAACATGTTGGGGTGGGCTTCGTTCACGGTTCATTGGGCTTGCCTTGTCGGTGCTCGATGGTGGCTTCGTCGCCATGGTCCCCCTATATATACATCAAGGCAATGGGGATAGCAATCAGGCTTCCGTTTGAGATATCAAGACAACATGTCCTAGAATTCAAGGCAGCAAGGCTAGTTTTCAGGTCATCGTTCTAAAAATCAAGCCAACATGTTCAAGAAATCAAGGCAACAGACACTGGTTTCCCCGAGGATGCATATTTTTTAGTATGCGCACGACGTCGGGGGAAATCAAGGCACCGTGGCTAGTTTTACGGTCATCGTTCAAGAAATCAAGGCAGCGAGGCTAGTTTTGAGGTCATCATGGCATGTTTTCAAGGCAACGTGTTCGAGTATTCAGGGCAACGATGCAAGTTTCCAGGTCGTCGTTAGAGATAACAAGGCAACGTGTTCCAGCAATCAAGGTAACGAGGCTAGTTTCCAGGTCGTCGTTCAAGAAATAAAGGGAACGGGGATAGTTTTCAGGACATCGTTCGACATATCAAGGCAACGTGTTGGACAAATCAAGGCAACATGGAACTAGTTAACAAGGCAACGTGTTGGGGGAGGCATCTTTCAAGGCCATCGTTCGACAAATCTAGGCAGCAGGGCTTGTCACCAGGTCATCGTTCGAAAAATTAATGCAACAAGTTCGAGTAATCAATATATACCTCAAGGCAATGTGGATAGCTCCCCAGTTCTCCAAGAGGCTAGTCTTCAGGTCATCGTTCAAAAAATCAAGGCAACAAGCTCAAGGCAACAGGGCTAGTTTCAAGGTCGTCGTTCAAAAAATCTAGGGAACAATGCTAGTCATCAGGTCATCGTTCGACAAAATTAAGGCACACGAATAATGTATGTTTCAATAAAAAAATTTGCTTTTGGTCCGTAATTACCCGGGGACCGCAGCTTCGACACTTGTACACACACACTACCGAACTTTAACTTTCGAACTGGCAAAAACCCATTCAATGAAAGTTGCTCGAAATCATTGATTTACGTGGTAAATTTTCTTTCGTGATCGAGAAAATGTGCACGGATTTCGAGGTACCGATCAAGATGTGATTTTGGCTAACTTTCATCGGGTTGGGTCGTCATTGGTCACCGGGTGGTCTTGTACTTCCGAATTAGCAAAAACCCATTGAATGAAAGCTGCTCGGAAACCGTGATTTACACGGCAAAATTTCTTTCATGATCGAGAAAATGTGCACGGATTTCGAGTTACCGAGCAAAATGCGATTTTGGCTAACTTTCACCGCGTTGTGTCATCTTTGGTCACCGGGCGATCCTGTACTTCCGAATTACCGAAAACCCATTGAACGAAAGTTGCTCGAAATCATTGATTTACCTGGTAAGTTTTCCTTCGTGATCCATAAAATGTGCACGGATTTCGAGTTACCGAGCAAGATGTGATTTTGGCTAACTTTCATCGGGTTGGGTCATCTTTGGTCACCGGGTGGTCTTGTACTTCCGATTTAGCAAAAACCCATTGAATGAAAGTTGTTCGAAATCATTGATTTGGCTAGAAAAATTTCTTTTCGTGGTCGAGGAAATGTGCATGGATTTCGAGTTGTCGAGCAAAATTTGATTTTGGCCAGGTTTCATGGGGTTGGGTCATCTGATCACCGGTTAATCTTGACCGTATCTAGTCTTGGCCGAGTCGAAAAATCACAGACGCTATAATACTCTATAACTCGCCAAAATGAAGTCGGTTTGGCACGAATTGGACAAGGATAAAGGACCTTACAATAATAAAACCTGGTGACCGGGCCGTAATTCACCAACAACGGTGACGCAACCTCCGATAAAAACACATAACAACCTAAGCCGATGACTTGCGCTTACTAGGGCCACCAATTATACTTTGTTTTCTCATAAGACGTCAAAAATGTCCAAAGAGCAACATATACGCATCTAATATGGGCATGCATCGTGTATATTGACTTCGACGGTGTTTGGTTGTATTCGAACCCCAATGCATGGGTGCTTTTCTAAGGAGTTCATTTTGTTGCATTTTCTTATGCTTGTTTCGGTTTCGTAAATGAAAGAATTTTTCCGTACAAGATACAAACTGCACTATTGGATCTGTAATTTACAACTACTATCGACATACCCTCAAATGCATCAATAATAAGGGATTTAGAATGCACCTTAGCCAACTAACATATAGATCGGGGTCGTTAATGGGTCATGGCGTTCTTCGTTTGATCCTTTGGCTTGCATGTATCGTTTTGTAGGATGAGGTCTTGCTTCCTCGGCCCTTTATCAAGGCAACGTGGCTCGTTTTAAGCTCGTCGTTCAAGGAATCAATGCAACACGGCTAGTTTTTCAGGTCGTCATTCGATAAACAAAGACAACGTTTTCAAAATATCAAAAGGCCACATGGCTTGCTTTTAGGTCCTCTTATGGCTTGCTTTCGGGTCGTCTTTCGAGAAAACGAGGCAACATGTTCTAGAAATCAAAGAATCGTTCGAGAAATAAAAAGGCTACGGGGGTAGTTTTCGTGTCGTAGTTTGATAATTCAAGGCAACATGTTCGAGTAATCAAGGCAATAAGGCTTGTTTTCAGGCCGTCGTTCAATAAAAAATCCAAGCGTTCAGGTCGTCGTTCGAGAAACACGGACAACATGTTGTAGAAATCAAAGGCGTTCCATAAATCAAGGCAACGATGTTGGTTTTCAGTTAGTCGGTCGAAAAACCAAGGAAACATGTTCGAGGTTTCAAGGCAACAAGGCTAGTTTTCTTGTCTTCGTTCCGTAAATCAAGGCATCGGGGATAGTTTTAAGGTTGTTGTTTAAGAAAATCAAGACAACATGTTTTAAAAGTCATGGCAACGAGGGAAGATTTTAGGACACCGTTCGCCAGATCAAGGCAACACGCCAGCCTTCAGCCGTCGTCCGAAAAAGGCCGCCAACATTTTACTTAAACCGAAGCATCGTTCGTGAAATCAAGGCAACAGGGCAAATTTTAAGTCCTTCATTCGAAAAACCAAGCCATCGGGTTCGAGATATCAAGGCAACATGGCTTGCTTTTCAGGTCTTCGTTCGAAAAATCAAGGCAATGGGCATTGCTCTCCGCTCGTCATTCGAGATACCAAGACATCATGTTCTAGAAACCAAGGCCACAAGGCTAGTTTTCAGGTCATCATTCTAAAAATCAAGGCAACAACAATAAAGGCAACATGCCTAGTTTCAAGGTCATCGTTCAATATATCTAAGCAACAAGTTCGAATAATCAAGGCAACAAGGCTAGTTTTCACGTCGTCGTTCTAGCAAACAAGGCAACATGTTGGGGTGGGCTTCGTTCACGGTTCATTGGGCTTGCCTTGTCGGTGCTCGATGGTGGCTTCGTCGCCATGGTCCCCCTATATATACATCAAGGCAATGGGGATAGCAATCAGGCTTCCGTTTGAGATATCAAGACAACATGTCCTAGAATTCAAGGCAGCAAGGCTAGTTTTCAGGTCATCGTTCTAAAAATCAAGCCAACATGTTCAAGAAATCAAGGCAACAGACACTGGTTTCCCCGAGGATGCATATTTTTTAGTATGCGCACGACGTCGGGGGAAATCAAGGCACCGTGGCTAGTTTTCCGGTCATCGTTCAAGAAATCAAGGCAGCGAGACTAGTTTTGAGGTCATCATGGCATGTTTTCAAGGCAACGTGTTCGAGTATTCAGGGCAACGATGCAAGTTTCCAGGTCGTCGTTAGAGATAACAAGGCAACGTGTTCCAGCAATCAAGGTAACGAGGCTAGTTTCCAGGTCGTCGTTCAAGAAATAAAGGGAACGGGGATAGTTTTCAGGACATCGTTCGACATATCAAGGCAACGTGTTGGACAAATCAAGGCAACATGGAACTAGTTAACAAGGCAACGTGTTGGGGGAGGCATCTTTCAAGGCCATCGTTCGACAAATCTAGGCAGCAGGGCTTGTCACCAGGTCATCGTTCGAAAAATTAATGCAACAAGTTCGAGTAATCAATATATACCTCAAGGCAATGTGGATAGCTCCCCAGTTCTCCAAGAGGCTAGTCTTCAGGTCATCGTTCAAAAAATCAAGGCAACAAGCTCAAGGCAACAGGGCTAGTTTCAAGGTCGTCGTTCAAAAAATCTAGGGAACAATGCTAGTCATCAGGTCATCGTTCGACAAAATTAAGGCACACGAATAATGTATGTTTCAATAAAAAAATTTGCTTTTGGTCCGTAATTACCCGGGGACCGCAGCTTCGACACTTGTACACACACACTACCGAACTTTAACTTTCGAACTGGCAAAAACCCATTCAATGAAAGTTGCTCGAAATCATTGATTTACGTGGTAAATTTTCTTTCGTGATCGAGAAAATGTGCACGGATTTCGAGGTACCGATCAAGATGTGATTTTGGCTAACTTTCATCGGGTTGGGTCGTCATTGGTCACCGGGTGGTCTTGTACTTCCGAATTAGCAAAAACCCATTGAATGAAAGCTGCTCGGAAACCGTGATTTACACGGAAAAATTTCTTTCATGATCGAGAAAATGTGCACGGATTTCGAGTTACCGAGCAAAATGCGATTTTGGCTAACTTTCACCGCGTTGTGTCATCTTTGGTCACCGGGCGATCCTGTACTTCCGAATTACCGAAAACCCATTGAACGAAAGTTGCTCGAAATCATTGATTTACCTGGTAAGTTTTCCTTCGTGATCCATAAAATGTGCACGGATTTCGAGTTACCGAGCAAGATGTGATTTTGGCTAACTTTCATCGGGTTGGGTCATCTTTGGTCACCGGGTGGTCTTGTACTTCCGATTTAGCAAAAACCCATTGAATGAAAGTTGTTCGAAATCATTGATTTGGCTAGAAAAATTTCTTTTCGTGGTCGAGGAAATGTGCATGGATTTCGAGTTGTCGAGCAAAATTTGATTTTGGCCAGGTTTCATGGGGTTGGGTCATCTGATCACCGGTTAATCTTGACCGTATCTAGTCTTGGCCGAGTCGAAAAATCACAGACGCTATAATACTCTATAACTCGCCAAAATGAAGTCGGTTTGGCACGAATTGGACAAGGATAAAGGACCTTACAATAATAAAACCTGGTGACCGGGCCGTAATTCACCAACAACGGTGACGCAACCTCCGATAAAAACACATAACAACCTAAGCCGATGACTTGCGCTTACTAGGGCCACCAATTATACTTTGTTTTCTCATAAGACGTCAAAAATGTCCAAAGAGCAACATATACGCATCTAATATGGGCATGCATCGTGTATATTGACTTCGACGGTGTTTGGTTGTATTCGAACCCCAATGCATGGGTGCTTTTCTAAGGAGTTCATTTTGTTGCATTTTCTTATGCTTGTTTCGGTTTCGTAAATGAAAGAATTTTTCCGTACAAGATACAAACTGCACTATTGGATCTGTAATTTACAACTACTATCGACATACCCTCAAATGCATCAATAATAAGGGATTTAGAATGCACCTTAGCCAACTAACATATAGATCGGGGTCGTTAATGGGTCATGGCGTTCTTCGTTTGATCCTTTGGCTTGCATGTATCGTTTTGTAGGATGAGGTCTTGCTTCCTCGGCCCTTTATCAAGGCAACGTGGCTCGTTTTAAGCTCGTCGTTCAAGGAATCAATGCAACACGGCTAGTTTTTCAGGTCGTCATTCGATAAACAAAGACAACGTTTTCAAAATATCAAAAGGCCACATGGCTTGCTTTTAGGTCCTCTTATGGCTTGCTTTCGGGTCGTCTTTCGAGAAAACGAGGCAACATGTTCTAGAAATCAAAGAATCGTTCGAGAAATAAAAAGGCTACGGGGGTAGTTTTCGTGTCGTAGTTTGATAATTCAAGGCAACATGTTCGAGTAATCAAGGCAATAAGGCTTGTTTTCAGGCCGTCGTTCAATAAAAAATCCAAGCGTTCAGGTCGTCGTTCGAGAAACACGGACAACATGTTGTAGAAATCAAAGGCGTTCCATAAATCAAGGCAACGATGTTGGTTTTCAGTTAGTCGGTCGAAAAACCAAGGAAACATGTTCGAGGTTTCAAGGCAACAAGGCTAGTTTTCTTGTCTTCGTTCCGTAAATCAAGGCATCGGGGATAGTTTTAAGGTTGTTGTTTAAGAAAATCAAGACAACATGTTTTAAAAGTCATGGCAACGAGGGAAGATTTTAGGACACCGTTCGCCAGATCAAGGCAACACGCCAGCCTTCAGCCGTCGTCCGAAAAAGGCCGCCAACATTTTACTTAAACCGAAGCATCGTTCGTGAAATCAAGGCAACAGGGCAAATTTTAAGTCCTTCATTCGAAAAACCAAGCCATCGGGTTCGAGATATCAAGGCAACATGGCTTGCTTTTCAGGTCTTCGTTCGAAAAATCAAGGCAATGGGCATTGCTCTCCGCTCGTCATTCGAGATACCAAGACATCATGTTCTAGAAACCAAGGCCACAAGGCTAGTTTTCAGGTCATCATTCTAAAAATCAAGGCAACAACAATAAAGGCAACATGCCTAGTTTCAAGGTCATCGTTCAATATATCTAAGCAACAAGTTCGAATAATCAAGGCAACAAGGCTAGTTTTCACGTCGTCGTTCTAGCAAACAAGGCAACATGTTGGGGTGGGCTTCGTTCACGGTTCATTGGGCTTGCCTTGTCGGTGCTCGATGGTGGCTTCGTCGCCATGGTCCCCCTATATATACATCAAGGCAATGGGGATAGCAATCAGGCTTCCGTTTGAGATATCAAGACAACATGTCCTAGAATTCAAGGCAGCAAGGCTAGTTTTCAGGTCATCGTTCTAAAAATCAAGCCAACATGTTCAAGAAATCAAGGCAACAGACACTGGTTTCCCCGAGGATGCATATTTTTTAGTATGCGCACGACGTCGGGGGAAATCAAGGCACCGTGGCTAGTTTTCCGGTCATCGTTCAAGAAATCAAGGCAGCGAGACTAGTTTTGAGGTCATCATGGCATGTTTTCAAGGCAACGTGTTCGAGTATTCAGGGCAACGATGCAAGTTTCCAGGTCGTCGTTAGAGATAACAAGGCAACGTGTTCCAGCAATCAAGGTAACGAGGCTAGTTTCCAGGTCGTCGTTCAAGAAATAAAGGGAACGGGGATAGTTTTCAGGACATCGTTCGACATATCAAGGCAACGTGTTGGACAAATCAAGGCAACATGGAACTAGTTAACAAGGCAACGTGTTGGGGGAGGCATCTTTCAAGGCCATCGTTCGACAAATCTAGGCAGCAGGGCTTGTCACCAGGTCATCGTTCGAAAAATTAATGCAACAAGTTCGAGTAATCAATATATACCTCAAGGCAATGTGGATAGCTCCCCAGTTCTCCAAGAGGCTAGTCTTCAGGTCATCGTTCAAAAAATCAAGGCAACAAGCTCAAGGCAACAGGGCTAGTTTCAAGGTCGTCGTTCAAAAAATCTAGGGAACAATGCTAGTCATCAGGTCATCGTTCGACAAAATTAAGGCACACGAATAATGTATGTTTCAATAAAAAAATTTGCTTTTGGTCCGTAATTACCCGGGGACCGCAGCTTCGACACTTGTACACACACACTACCGAACTTTAACTTTCGAACTGGCAAAAACCCATTCAATGAAAGTTGCTCGAAATCATTGATTTACGTGGTAAATTTTCTTTCGTGATCGAGAAAATGTGCACGGATTTCGAGGTACCGATCAAGATGTGATTTTGGCTAACTTTCATCGGGTTGGGTCGTCATTGGTCACCGGGTGGTCTTGTACTTCCGAATTAGCAAAAACCCATTGAATGAAAGCTGCTCGGAAACCGTGATTTACACGGAAAAATTTCTTTCATGATCGAGAAAATGTGCACGGATTTCGAGTTACCGAGCAAAATGCGATTTTGGCTAACTTTCACCGCGTTGTGTCATCTTTGGTCACCGGGCGATCCTGTACTTCCGAATTACCGAAAACCCATTGAACGAAAGTTGCTCGAAATCATTGATTTACCTGGTAAGTTTTCCTTCGTGATCCATAAAATGTGCACGGATTTCGAGTTACCGAGCAAGATGTGATTTTGGCTAACTTTCATCGGGTTGGGTCATCTTTGGTCACCGGGTGGTCTTGTACTTCCGATTTAGCAAAAACCCATTGAATGAAAGTTGTTCGAAATCATTGATTTGCCTAGAAAAATTTCTTTTCGTGGTCGAGGAAATGTGCATGGATTTCGAGTTGTCGAGCAAAATTTGATTTTGGCCAGGTTTCATGGGGTTGGGTCATCTGATCACCGGTTAATCTTGACCGTATCTAGTCTTGGCCGAGTCGAAAAATCACAGACGCTATAATACTCTATAACTCGCCAAAATGAAGTCGGTTTGGCACGAATTGGACAAGGATAAAGGACCTTACAATAATAAAACCTGGTGACCGGGCCGTAATTCACCAACAACGGTGACGCAACCTCCGATAAAAACACATAACAACCTAAGCCGATGACTTGCGCTTACTAGGGCCACCAATTATACTTTGTTTTCTCATAAGACGTCAAAAATGTCCAAAGAGCAACATATACGCATCTAATATGGGCATGCATCGTGTATATTGACTTCGACGGTGTTTGGTTGTATTCGAACCCCAATGCATGGGTGCTTTTCTAAGGAGTTCATTTTGTTGCATTTTCTTATGCTTGTTTCGGTTTCGTAAATGAAAGAATTTTTCCGTACAAGATACAAACTGCACTATTGGATCTGTAATTTACAACTACTATCGACATACCCTCAAATGCATCAATAATAAGGGATTTAGAATGCACCTTAGCCAACTAACATATAGATCGGGGTCGTTAATGGGTCATGGCGTTCTTCGTTTGATCCTTTGGCTTGCATGTATCGTTTTGTAGGATGAGGTCTTGCTTCCTCGGCCCTTTATCAAGGCAACGTGGCTCGTTTTAAGCTCGTCGTTCAAGGAATCAATGCAACACGGCTAGTTTTTCAGGTCGTCATTCGATAAACAAAGACAACGTTTTCAAAATATCAAAAGGCCACATGGCTTGCTTTTAGGTCCTCTTATGGCTTGCTTTCGGGTCGTCTTTCGAGAAAACGAGGCAACATGTTCTAGAAATCAAAGAATCGTTCGAGAAATAAAAAGGCTACGGGGGTAGTTTTCGTGTCGTAGTTTGATAATTCAAGGCAACATGTTCGAGTAATCAAGGCAACAAGGCTTGTTTTCAGGCCGTCGTTCAATAAAAAATCCAAGCGTTCAGGTCGTCGTTCGAGAAACACGGACAACATGTTGTAGAAATCAAAGGCGTTCCATAAATCAAGGCAACGATGTTGGTTTTCAGTTAGTCGGTCGAAAAACCAAGGAAACATGTTCGAGGTTTCAAGGCAACAAGGCTAGTTTTCTTGTCTTCGTTCCGTAAATCAAGGCATCGGGGATAGTTTTAAGGTTGTTGTTTAAGAAAATCAAGACAACATGTTTTAAAAGTCATGGCAACGAGGGAAGATTTTAGGACACCGTTCGCCAGATCAAGGCAACACGCCAGCCTTCAGCCGTCGTCCGAAAAAGGCCGCCAACATTTTACTTAAACCGAAGCATCGTTCGTGAAATCAAGGCAACAGGGCAAATTTTAAGTCCTTCATTCGAAAAACCAAGCCATCGGGTTCGAGATATCAAGGCAACATGGCTTGCTTTTCAGGTCTTCGTTCGAAAAATCAAGGCAATGGGCATTGCTCTCCGCTCGTCATTCGAGATACCAAGACATCATGTTCTAGAAACCAAGGCCACAAGGCTAGTTTTCAGGTCATCATTCTAAAAATCAAGGCAACAACAATAAAGGCAACATGCCTAGTTTCAAGGTCATCGTTCAATATATCTAAGCAACAAGTTCGAATAATCAAGGCAACAAGGCTAGTTTTCACGTCGTCGTTCTAGCAAACAAGGCAACATGTTGGGGTGGGCTTCGTTCACGGTTCATTGGGCTTGCCTTGTCGGTGCTCGATGGTGGCTTCGTCGCCATGGTCCCCCTATATATACATCAAGGCAATGGGGATAGCAATCAGGCTTCCGTTTGAGATATCAAGACAACATGTCCTAGAATTCAAGGCAGCAAGGCTAGTTTTCAGGTCATCGTTCTAAAAATCAAGCCAACATGTTCAAGAAATCAAGGCAACAGACACTGGTTTCCCCGAGGATGCATATTTTTTAGTATGCGCACGACGTCGGGGGAAATCAAGGCACCGTGGCTAGTTTTCCGGTCATCGTTCAAGAAATCAAGGCAGCGAGACTAGTTTTGAGGTCATCATGGCATGTTTTCAAGGCAACGTGTTCGAGTATTCAGGGCAACGATGCAAGTTTCCAGGTCGTCGTTAGAGATAACAAGGCAACGTGTTCCAGCAATCAAGGTAACGAGGCTAGTTTCCAGGTCGTCGTTCAAGAAATAGAGGGAACGGGGATAGTTTTCAGGACATCGTTCGACATATCAAGGCAACGTGTTGGACAAATCAAGGCAACATGGAACTAGTTAACAAGGCAACGTGTTGGGGGAGGCATCTTTCAAGGCCATCGTTCGACAAATCTAGGCAGCAGGGCTTGTCACCAGGTCATCGTTCGAAAAATTAATGCAACAAGTTCGAGTAATCAATATATACCTCAAGGCAATGTGGATAGCTCCCCAGTTCTCCAAGAGGCTAGTCTTCAGGTCATCGTTCAAAAAATCAAGGCAACAAGCTCAAGGCAACAGGGCTAGTTTCAAGGTCGTCGTTCAAAAAATCTAGGGAACAATGCTAGTCATCAGGTCATCGTTCGACAAAATTAAGGCACACGAATAATGTATGTTTCAATAAAAAAATTTGCTTTTGGTCCGTAATTACCCGGGGACCGCAGCTTCGACACTTGTACACACACACTACCGAACTTTAACTTTCGAACTGGCAAAAACCCATTCAATGAAAGTTGCTCGAAATCATTGATTTACGTGGTAAATTTTCTTTCGTGATCGAGAAAATGTGCACGGATTTCGAGGTACCGATCAAGATGTGATTTTGGCTAACTTTCATCGGGTTGGGTCGTCATTGGTCACCGGGTGGTCTTGTACTTCCGAATTAGCAAAAACCCATTGAATGAAAGCTGCTCGGAAACCGTGATTTACACGGCAAAATTTCTTTCATGATCGAGAAAATGTGCACGGATTTCGAGTTACCGAGCAAAATGCGATTTTGGCTAACTTTCACCGCGTTGTGTCATCTTTGGTCACCGGGCGATCCTGTACTTCCGAATTACCGAAAACCCATTGAACGAAAGTTGCTCGAAATCATTGATTTACCTGGTAAGTTTTCCTTCGTGATCCATAAAATGTGCACGGATTTCGAGTTACCGAGCAAGATGTGATTTTGGCTAACTTTCATCGGGTTGGGTCATCTTTGGTCACCGGGTGGTCTTGTACTTCCGATTTAGCAAAAACCCATTGAATGAAAGTTGTTCGAAATCATTGATTTGCCTAGAAAAATTTCTTTTCGTGGTCGAGGAAATGTGCATGGATTTCGAGTTGTCGAGCAAAATTTGATTTTGGCCAGGTTTCATGGGGTTGGGTCATCTGATCACCGGTTAATCTTGACCGTATCTAGTCTTGGCCGAGTCGAAAAATCCCAGACGCTATAATACTCTATAACTCGCCAAAATGAAGTCGGTTTGGCACGAATTGGACAAGGATAAAGGACCTTACAATAATAAAACCCGGTGACCGGGCCGTAATTCACCAACAACGGTGACACAACCTCCGATAAAAACACATAACAACCTAAGCCGATGACTTGCGCTTGCTAGGGCCACCAATTATACTTTGTTTTCTCATAAGACGTCAAAAATGTCCAAAGAGCAACATATACTCATTTAATATGGGCATGCATCGTGTATAGTGACTTCGACGGTGTTTGGTTGTATTCGAACCCCAATGCATGGGTGCTTTTCTAAGGAGTTCATTTTGTTGAATTTTCTTATGCTTGTTTCGGTTTCGTAAATGAAAGAATTTCTCCGTACAAGATACAAACTGCACTATTGGATCTGTAATTTACAACTACTATCGACATACCCTCAAATGCATCAATAATAAGGGATTTAGAATGCACCTTAGCCAACTAACATATAGATCGGGGTCGTTAATGGGTCATGGCGTTCTTCGTTTGATCCTTTGGCTTGCATGTATCGTTTTGTAGGATGAGGTCTTGCTTCCTCGGCCCTTTATCAAGGCAACGTGGCTCGTTTTAAGCTCATCGTTCAAGGAATCAATGCAACACGGCCGGTTTTTCAGGTCGCCATTCGATAAACAAAGACAACGTTTTCAAAATATCAAAAGGCCACATGGCTTGCTTTTAGGTCCTCGTATGGCTTGCTTTCGGGTCGTCTTTCGAGAAAACGAGGCAACATGTTCTAGAAATCAAAGAATCGTTCGAGAAATAAAAAGGCTACGGGGGTAGTTTTCGGGTCGTAGTTTGATAATTCAAGGCAACATGTTCGAGTAATCAAGGCAACAAGGCTTGTTTTCAGGCCGTCGTTCAATAAAAAATCCAAGCGTTCAGGTCGTCGTTCGAGAAACACGGACAACATGTTGTAGAAATCAAAGGCGTTCCATAAATCTAGGCAACGGTGCTGGTTTTCAGTTAGTCGGTCGAAAAACCAAGGAAACATGTTCGAGGTTTCAAGGCAACAAGGCTAGTTTTCTTGTCTTCGTTCCGTAAATCAAGGCAACGGGGATAGTTTTAAGGTTGTTGTTTAAGAAAATCAAGACAACATGTTTTAAAAGCCATGGCAACGAGGGAAGATTTTAGGACACCGTTCGTCAGATCAAGGCAACACGCCAGCTTTCAGCCGTCGTCCGAAAAAGTCCGCCAACATTTTACTTAAACCGAAGCATCGTTAGTGAAATCAAGGCAACGGGGCAAATTTTAAGTCCTTCATTCGAAAAACCAAGCCATCGGGTTCGAGATATCAAGGCAACATGGCTTGCTTTTCAGGTCTTCGTTCGAAAAATCAAGGCAATGGGCATTGCTCTCCGCTCGTCATTCGAGATACCAAGACATCATGTTCTAGAAACCAAGGCCACAAGGCTAGTTTTCAGGTCATCATTCTAAAAATCAAGGCAACAACAATAAAGGCAACATGCCTAGTTTCAAGTTCATCGTTCAATATATCTAAGCAACAAGTTCGAATAATCAAGGCAACAAGGCTAGTTTTCACGTCGTCGTTCGAGCAAACAAGGCAACATGTTGGGGTGGGCTTCGTTCACGGTTCATTGGGCTTGCCTTGTCGGTGCTCGATGGTGGCTTCGTCGCCATGGTCCCCCTATATGTACATCAAGCCAATGGGGATAGCAATCAGGCTTCCGTTTGAGATATCAAGACAACATGTCCTAGAATTCAAGGCCGCAAGGCTAGTTTTCAGGTCATCGTTCTAAAAATCAAGCCAACATGTTCAAGAAATCAAGGCAACAGACACTGATTTCCCCGAGGATGCATATTTTTTAGTATGCGCACGACGTCGGGGGGAATCAGGGCACCGTGGCTAGTTTTCCGGTCATCGTTCAAGAAATCAAGGCAGCGAGGCTAGTTTTGAGGTCATCATGGCATGTTTTCAAGGCAACATGTTCGAGTATTCAGGGCAACGATGCAAGTTTCCGGGTCGTCGTTAGAGATAACAAGGCAACGTGTTCCATCAATCAAGGTAACGAGGCTAGTTTCCAGGTCGTCGTTCAAGAAATAAAGGGAACGGGGCTAGTTTTCAGGACATCGTTCGACATATCAAGGCAACATGTTGGACAAATCAAGGCAACATGGAACTAGTTAACAAGGCAACGTGTTGGGGGAGGCATCTTTCAAGGCCATCGTTCGACAAATCTAGGCAGCAGGGCTTGTCACCAGGTCATCGTTCGAAAAATTAATGCAACAAGTTCGAGTAATCAATATATACCTCAAGGCAATGTGGATAGCTCCCCAGTTCTCCAAGAGGCTAGTCTTCAGGTCATCGTTCAAAAAATCAAGGCAACAAGCTCAAGGCAACAGGGCTAGTTTCAAGGTCGTCGTTCAAAAAATCTAGGGAACAATGCTAGTCATCAGGTCATCGTTCGACAAAATTAAGGCACACGAATAATGTATGTTTCAATAAAAAAAATTTGCTTTTGGTCCGTAATTACCCGGGGACCGCAGCTTCGACACTTGTACACACACACTATCGAACTTTAACTTTCGAACTGGCAAAAACCCATTCAATGAAAGTTGCTCGAAATCATTGATTTACCTGGTAAATTTTCTTTCGTGATCGAGAAAATGTGCACGGATTTCGAGGTACCGATCAAGATGTGATTTTGGCTAACTTTCATCGGGTTGGGTCGTCATTGGTCACCGGGTGGTCTTGTACTTCCGAATTAGCAAAAACCCATTGAATGAAAGCTGCTCGGAAACCTTGATTTACACGGCAAAATTTCTTTCATGATCGAGAAAATGTGCACGGATTTCGAGTTACCGAGCAAAATGCGATTTTGGCTAACTTTCACCGCGTTGTGTCATCTTTGGTCACCGGGCGATCCTGTACTTCCGAATTACCGAAAACCCATTGAACGAAAGTTGCTCGAAATCATTGATTTACCTGGTAAGTTTTCCTTCGTGATCCATAAAATGTGCACGGATTTCGAGTTACCGAGCAAGATGTGATTTTGGCTAACTTTCATCGGGTTGGGTCATCTTTGGTCACCGGGTGGTCTTGTACTTCCGATTTAGCAAAAACCCATTGAATGAAAGTTGTTCGAAATCATTGATTTGCCTAGAAAAATTTCTTTTCGTGGTCGAGGAAATGTGCATGGATTTCGAGTTGTCGAGCAAAATTTGATTTTGGCCAGGTTTCATGGGGTTGGGTCATCTGATCACCGGTTAATCTTGACCGTATCTAGTCTTGGCCGAGTCGAAAAATCCCAGACGCTATAATACTCTATAACTCGCCAAAATGAAGTCGGTTTGGCACGAATTGGACAAGGATAAAGGACCTTACAATAATAAAACCCGATGACCGGGCCGTAATTCACCAACAACGGTGACACAACCTCCGATAAAAACACATAACAACCTAAGCCGATGACTTGCGCTTGCTAGGGCCACCAATTATACTTTGTTTTCTCATAAGACGTCAAAAATGTCCAAAGAGCAACATATACTCATTTAATATGGGCATGCATCGTGTATAGTGACTTCGACGGTGTTTGGTTGTATTCGAACCCCAATGCATGGGTGCTTTTCTAAGGAGTTCATTTTGTTGAATTTTCTTATGCTTGTTTCGGTTTCGTAAATGAAAGAATTTCTCCGTACAAGATACAAACTGCACTATTGGATCTGTAATTTACAACTACTATCGACATACCCTCAAATGCATCAATAATAAGGGATTTAGAATGCACCTTAGCCAACTAACATATAGATCGGGGTCGTTAATGGGTCATGGCGTTCTTCGTTTGATCCTTTGGCTTGCATGTATCGTTTTGTAGGATGAGGTCTTGCTTCCTCGGCCCTTTATCAAGGCAACGTGGCTCGTTTTAAGCTCATCGTTCAAGGAATCAATGCAACACGGCCGGTTTTTCAGGTCGCCATTCGATAAACAAAGACAACGTTTTCAAAATATCAAAAGGCCACATGGCTTGCTTTTAGGTCCTCGTATGGCTTGCTTTCGGGTCGTCTTTCGAGAAAACGAGGCAACATGTTCTAGAAATCAAAGAATCGTTCGAGAAATAAAAAGGCTACGGGGGTAGTTTTCGGGTCGTAGTTTGATAATTCAAGGCAACATGTTCGAGTAATCAAGGCAACAAGGCTTGTTTTCAGGCCGTCGTTCAATAAAAAATCCAAGCGTTCAGGTCGTCGTTCGAGAAACACGGACAACATGTTGTAGAAATCAAAGGCGTTCCATAAATCTAGGCAACGGTGCTGGTTTTCAGTTAGTCGGTCGAAAAACCAAGGAAACATGTTCGAGGTTTCAAGGCAACAAGGCTAGTTTTCTTGTCTTCGTTCCGTAAATCAAGGCAACGGGGATAGTTTTAAGGTTGTTGTTTAAGAAAATCAAGACAACATGTTTTAAAAGCCATGGCAACGAGGGAAGATTTTAGGACACCGTTCGTCAGATCAAGGCAACACGCCAGCTTTCAGCCGTCGTCCGAAAAAGTCCGCCAACATTTTACTTAAACCGAAGCATCGTTAGTGAAATCAAGGCAACGGGGCAAATTTTAAGTCCTTCATTCGAAAAACCAAGCCATCGGGTTCGAGATATCAAGGCAACATGGCTTGCTTTTCAGGTCTTCGTTCGAAAAATCAAGGCAATGGGCATTGCTCTCCGCTCGTCATTCGAGATACCAAGACATCATGTTCTAGAAACCAAGGCCACAAGGCTAGTTTTCAGGTCATCATTCTAAAAATCAAGGCAACAACAATAAAGGCAACATGCCTAGTTTCAAGTTCATCGTTCAATATATCTAAGCAACAAGTTCGAATAATCAAGGCAACAAGGCTAGTTTTCACGTCGTCGTTCGAGCAAACAAGGCAACATGTTGGGGTGGGCTTCGTTCACGGTTCATTGGGCTTGCCTTGTCGGTGCTCGATGGTGGCTTCGTCGCCATGGTCCCCCTATATGTACATCAAGCCAATGGGGATAGCAATCAGGCTTCCGTTTGAGATATCAAGACAACATGTCCTAGAATTCAAGGCCGCAAGGCTAGTTTTCAGGTCATCGTTCTAAAAATCAAGCCAACATGTTCAAGAAATCAAGGCAACAGACACTGATTTCCCCGAGGATGCATATTTTTTAGTATGCGCACGACGTCGGGGGGAATCAGGGCACCGTGGCTAGTTTTCCGGTCATCGTTCAAGAAATCAAGGCAGCGAGGCTAGTTTTGAGGTCATCATGGCATGTTTTCAAGGCAACATGTTCGAGTATTCAGGGCAACGATGCAAGTTTCCGGGTCGTCGTTAGAGATAACAAGGCAACGTGTTCCATCAATCAAGGTAACGAGGCTAGTTTCCAGGTCGTCGTTCAAGAAATAAAGGGAACGGGGCTAGTTTTTAGGACATCGTTCGACATATCAAGGCAACGTGTTGGACAAATCAAGGCAACATGGAACTAGTTAACAAGGCAACGTGTTGGGGGAGGCATCTTTCAAGGCCATCGTTCGACAAATCTAGGCAGCAGGGCTTGTCACCAGGTCATCGTTCGAAAAATTAATGCAACAAGTTCGAGTAATCAATATATACCTCAAGGCAATGTGGATAGCTCCCCAGTTCTCCAAGAGGCTAGTCTTCAGGTCATCGTTCAAAAAATCAAGGCAACAAGCTCAAGGCAATAGGGCTAGTTTCAAGGTCGTCGTTCAAAAAATCTAGGGAACAATGCTAGTCATCAGGTCATCGTTCGACAAAATTAAGGCACACGAATAATGTATGTTTCAATAAAAAAAATTTGCTTTTGGTCCGTAATTACCCGGGGACCGCAGCTTCGACACTTGTACACACACACTATCGAACTTTAACTTTCGAACTGGCAAAAACCCATTCAATGAAAGTTGCTCGAAATCATTGATTTACGTGGTAAATTTTCTTTCGTGATCGAGAAAATGTGCACGGATTTCGAGGTACCGATCAAGATGTGATTTTGGCTAACTTTCATCGGGTTGGGTCGTCATTGGTCACCGGGTGGTCTTGTACTTCCGAATTAGCAAAAACCCATTGAATGAAAGCTGCTCGGAAACCTTGATTTACACGGCAAAATTTCTTTCATGATCGAGAAAATGTGCACGGATTTCGAGTTACCGAGCAAAATGCGATTTTGGCTAACTTTCACCGCGTTGTGTCATCTTTGGTCACCGGGCGATCCTGTTACTTCCGAATTACCGAAAACCCATTGAACGAAAGTTGCTCGAAATCATTGATTTACCTGGTAAGTTTTCCTTCGTGATCCATAAAATGTGCACGGATTTCGAGTTACCGAGCAAGATGTGATTTTGGCTAACTTTCATCGGGTTGGGTCATCTTTGGTCACCGGGTGGTCTTGTACTTCCGATTTAGCAAAAACCCATTGAATGAAAGTTGTTCGAAATCATTGATTTGCCTAGAAAAATTTCTTTTCGTGGTCGAGGAAATGTGCATGGATTTCGAGTTGTCGAGCAAAATTTGATTTTGGCCAGGTTTCATGGGGTTGGGTCATCTGATCACCGGTTAATCTTGACCGTATCTAGTCTTGGCCGAGTCGAAAAATCCCAGACGCTATAATACTCTATAACTCGCCAAAATGAAGTCGGTTTGGCACGAATTGGACAAGGATAAAGGACCTTACAATAATAAAACCCGGTGACCGGGCCGTAATTCACCAACAACGGTGACACAACCTCCGATAAAAACACATAACAACCTAAGCCGATGACTTGCGCTTGCTAGGGCCACCAATTATACTTTGTTTTCTCATAAGACGTCAAAAATGTCCAAAGAGCAACATATACTCATTTAATATGGGCATGCATCGTGTATAGTGACTTCGACGGTGTTTGGTTGTATTCGAACCCCAATGCATGGGTGCTTTTCTAAGGAGTTCATTTTGTTGAATTTTCTTATGCTTGTTTCGGTTTCGTAAATGAAAGAATTTCTCCGTACAAGATACAAACTGCACTATTGGATCTGTAATTTACAACTACTATCGACATACCCTCAAATGCATCAATAATAAGGGATTTAGAATGCACCTTAGCCAACTAACATATAGATCGGGGTCGTTAATGGGTCATGGCGTTCTTCGTTTGATCCTTTGGCTTGCATGTATCGTTTTGTAGGATGAGGTCTTGCTTCCTCGGCCCTTTATCAAGGCAACGTGGCTCGTTTTAAGCTCATCGTTCAAGGAATCAATGCAACACGGCCGGTTTTTCAGGTCGCCATTCGATAAACAAAGACAACGTTTTCAAAATATCAAAACGCCACATGGCTTGCTTTTAGGTCCTCGTATGGCTTGCTTTCGGGTCGTCTTTCGAGAAAACGAGGCAACATGTTCTAGAAATCAAAGAATCGTTCGAGAAATAAAAAGGCTACGGGGGTAGTTTTCGGGTCGTAGTTTGATAATTCAAGGCAACATGTTCGAGTAATCAAGGCAACAAGGCTTGTTTTCAAGCCGTCGTTCAATAAAAAATCCAAGCGTTCAGGTCGTCGTTCGAGAAACACGGACAACATGTTGTAGAAATCAAAGGCGTTCCATAAATCTAGGCAACGGTGCTGGTTTTCAGTTAGTCGGTCGAAAAACCAAGGAAACATGTTCGAGGTTTCAAGGCAACAAGGCTAGTTTTCTTGTCTTCGTTCCGTAAATCAAGGCAACGGGGATAGTTTTAAGGTTGTTGTTTAAGAAAATCAAGACAACATGTTTTAAAAGCCATGGCAACGAGGGAAGATTTTAGGACACCGTTCGTCAGATCAAGGCAACACGCCAGCTTTCAGCCGTCGTCCGAAAAAGTCCGCCAACATTTTACTTAAACCGAAGCATCGTTAGTGAAATCAAGGCAACGGGGCAAATTTTAAGTCCTTCATTCGAAAAACCAAGCCATCGGGTTCGAGATATCAAGGCAACATGGCTTGCTTTTCAGGTCTTCGTTCGAAAAATCAAGGCAATGGGCATTGCTCTCCGCTCGTCATTCGAGATACCAAGACATCATGTTCTAGAAACCAAGGCCACAAGGCTAGTTTTCAGGTCATCATTCTAAAAATCAAGGCAACAACAATAAAGGCAACATGCCTAGTTTCAAGTTCATCGTTCAATATATCTAAGCAACAAGTTCGAATAATCAAGGCAACAAGGCTAGTTTTCACGTCGTCGTTCGAGCAAACAAGGCAACATGTTGGGGTGGGCTTCGTTCACGGTTCATTGGGCTTGCCTTGTCGGTGCTCGATGGTGGCTTCGTCGCCATGGTCCCCCTATATGTACATCAAGCCAATGGGGATAGCAATCAGGCTTCCGTTTGAGATATCAAGACAACATGTCCTAGAATTCAAGGCCGCAAGGCTAGTTTTCAGGTCATCGTTCTAAAAATCAAGCCAACATGTTCAAGAAATCAAGGCAACAGACACTGATTTCCCCGAGGATGCATATTTTTTAGTATGCGCACGACGTCGGGGGGAATCAGGGCACCGTGGCTAGTTTTCCGGTCATCGTTCAAGAAATCAAGGCAGCGAGGCTAGTTTTGAGGTCATCATGGCATGTTTTCAAGGCAACATGTTCGAGTATTCAGGGCAACGATGCAAGTTTCCGGGTCGTCGTTAGAGATAACAAGGCAACGTGTTCCAGCAATCAAGGTAACGAGGCTAGTTTCCAGGTCGTCGTTCAAGAAATAAAGGGAACGGGGCTAGTTTTTAGGACATCGTTCGACATATCAAGGCAACGTGTTGGACAAATCAAGGCAACATGGAACTAGTTAACAAGGCAGCGTGTTGGGGGAGGCATCTTTCAAGGCCATCGTTCGACAAATCTAGGCAGCAGGGCTTGTCACCAGGTCATCGTTCGAAAAATTAATGCAACAAGTTCGAGTAATCAATATATACCTCAAGGCAATGCGGATAGCTCCCCAGTTCTCCAAGAGGCTAGTCTTCAGGTCATCGTTCAAAAAATCAAGGCAACAAGCTCAAGGCAATAGGGCTAGTTTCAAGGTCGTCGTTCAAAAAATGTAGGGAACAATGCTAGTCATCAGGTCATCGTTCGACAAAGTTAAGGCACACGAATAATGTATGTTTCAATAAAAAAAATTTGCTTTTGGTCCGTAATTACCCGGGGACCGCAGCTTCGACACTTGTACACACACACTACCGAACTTTAACTTTCGAACTGGCAAAAATCCATTCAATGAAAGTTGCTCGAAATCATTGATTTACCTGGTAAATTTTCTTTCGTGATCGAGAAAATGTGCACGGATTTCGAGGTACCGATCAAGATGTGATTTTGGCTAACTTTCATCGGGTTGGGTCGTCATTGGTCACCGGGTGGTCTTGTACTTCCGAATTAGCAAAAACCCATTGAATGAAAGCTGCTCGGAAACCTTGATTTACACGGCAAAATTTCTTTCATGATCGAGAAAATGTGCACGGATTTCGAGTTACCGAGCAAAATGCGATTTTGGCTAACTTTCACCGCGTTGTGTCATCTTTGGTCACCGGGCGATCCTGTACTTCCGAATTACCGAAAACCCATTGAACGAAAGTTGCTCGAAATCATTGATTTACCTGGTAAGTTTTCCTTCGTGATCCATAAAATGTGCACGGATTTCGAGTTACCGAGCAAGATGTGATTTTGGCTAACTTTCATCGGGTTGGGTCATCTTTGGTCACCGGGTGGTCTTGTACTTCCGATTTAGCAAAAACCCATTGAATGAAAGTTGTTCGAAATCATTGATTTGCCTAGAAAAATTTCTTTTCGTGGTCGAGGAAATGTGCATGGATTTCGAGTTGTCGAGCAAAATTTGATTTTGGCCAGGTTTCATGGGGTTGGGTCATCTGATCACCGGTTAATCTTGACCGTATCTAGTCTTGGCCGAGTCGAAAAATCCCAGACGCTATAATACTCTATAACTCGTCAAAATGAAGTCGGTTTGGCACGAATTGGACAAGGATAAAGGACCTTACAATAATAAAACCCGGTGACCGGGCCGTAATTCACCAACAACGGTGACACAACCTCCGATAAAAACACATAACAACCTAAGCCGATGACTTGCGCTTGCTAGGGCCACCAATTATACTTTGTTTTCTCATAAGACGTCAAAAATGTCCAAAGAGCAACATATACTCATTTAATATGGGCATGCATCGTGTATAGTGACTTCGACGGTGTTTGGTTGTATTCGAACCCCAATGCATGGGTGCTTTTCTAAGGAGTTCATTTTGTTGAATTTTCTTATGCTTGTTTCGGTTTCGTAAATGAAAGAATTTCTCCGTACAAGATACAAACTGCACTATTGGATCTGTAATTTACAACTACTATCGACATACCCTCAAATGCATCAATAATAAGGGATTTAGAATGCACCTTAGCCAACTAACATATAGATCGGGGTCGTTAATGGGTCATGGCGTTCTTCGTTTGATCCTTTGGCTTGCATGTATCGTTTTGTAGGATGAGGTCTTGCTTCCTCGGCCCTTTATCAAGGCAACGTGGCTCGTTTTAAGCTCATCGTTCAAGGAATCAATGCAACACGGCCGGTTTTTCAGGTCGCCATTCGATAAACAAAGACAACGTTTTCAAAATATCAAAAGGCCACATGGCTTGCTTTTAGGTCCTCGTATGGCTTGCTTTCGGGTCGTCTTTCGAGAAAACGAGGCAACATGTTCTAGAAATCAAAGAATCGTTCGAGAAATAAAAAGGCTACGGGGGTAGTTTTCGGGTCGTAGTTTGATAATTCAAGGCAACATGTTCGAGTAATCAAGGCAACAAGGCTTGTTTTCAGGCCGTCGTTCAATAAAAAATCCAAGCGTTCAGGTCGTCGTTCGAGAAACACGGACAACATGTTGTAGAAATCAAAGGCGTTCCATAAATCTAGGCAACGGTGCTGGTTTTCAGTTAGTCGGTCGAAAAACCAAGGAAACATGTTCGAGGTTTCAAGGCAACAAGGCTAGTTTTCTTGTCTTCGTTCCGTAAATCAAGGCAACGGGGATAGTTTTAAGGTTGTTGTTTAAGAAAATCAAGACAACATGTTTTAAAAGCCATGGCAACGAGGGAAGATTTTAGGACACCGTTCGTCAGATCAAGGCAACACGCCAGCTTTCAGCCGTCGTCCGAAAAAGTCCGCCAACATTTTACTTAAACCGAAGCATCGTTAGTGAAATCAAGGCAACGGGGCAAATTTTAAGTCCTTCATTCGAAAAACCAAGCCATCGGGTTCGAGATATCAAGGCAACATGGCTTGCTTTTCAGGTCTTCGTTCGAAAAATCAAGGCAATGGGCATTGCTCTCCGCTCGTCATTCGAGATACCAAGACATCATGTTCTAGAAACCAAGGCCACAAGGCTAGTTTTCAGGTCATCATTCTAAAAATCAAGGCAACAACAATAAAGGCAACATGCCTAGTTTCAAGGTCATCGTTCAATATATCTAAGCAACAAGTTCGAATAATCAAGGCAACAAGGCTAGTTTTCACGTCGTCGTTCGAGCAAACAAGGCAACATGTTGGGGTGGGCTTCGTTCACGGTTCATTGGGCTTGCCTTGTCGGTGCTCGATGGTGGCTTCGTCGCCATGGTCCCCCTATATGTACATCAAGCCAATGGGGATAGCAATCAGGCTTCCGTTTGAGATATCAAGACAACATGTCCTAGAATTCAAGGCCGCAAGGCTAGTTTTCAGGTCATCGTTCTAAAAATCAAGCCAACATGTTCAAGAAATCAAGGCAACAGACACTGATTTCCCCGAGGATGCATATTTTTTAGTATGCGCACGACGTCGGGGGGAATCAGGGCACCGTGGCTAGTTTTCCGGTCATCGTTCAAGAAATCAAGGCAGCGAGGCTAGTTTTGAGGTCATCATGGCATGTTTTCAAGGCAACATGTTCGAGTATTCAGGGCAACGATGCAAGTTTCCGGGTCGTCGTTAGAGATAACAAGGCAACGTGTTCCATCAATCAAGGTAACGAGGCTAGTTTCCAGGTCGTCGTTCAAGAAATAAAGGGAACGGGGCTAGTTTTTAGGACATCGTTCGACATATCAAGGCAACGTGTTGGACAAATCAAGGCAACATGGAACTAGTTAACAAGGCAACGTGTTGGGGGAGGCATCTTTCAAGGCCATCGTTCGACAAATCTAGGCAGCAGGGCTTGTCACCAGGTCATCGTTCGAAAAATTAATGCAACAAGTTCGAGTAATCAATATATACCTCAAGGCAATGGGGATAGCTCCCCAGTTCTCCAAGAGGCTAGTCTTCAGGTCATCGTTCAAAAAATCAAGGCAACAAGCTCAAGGCAATAGGGCTAGTTTCAAGGTCGTCGTTCAAAAAATCTAGGGAACAATGCTAGTCATCAGGTCATCGTTCGACAAAATTAAGGCACACGAATAATGTATGTTTCAATAAAAAAAATTTGCTTTTGGTCCGTAATTACCCGGGGACCGCAGCTTCGACACTTGTACACACACACTATCGAACTTTAACTTTCGAACTGGCAAAAACCCATTCATGAAAGTTGCTCGAAATCATTGATTTACCTGGTAAATTTTCTTTCGTGATCGAGAAAATGTGCACGGATTTCGAGGTACCGATCAAGATGTGATTTTGGCTAACTTTCATCGGGTTGGGTCGTCATTGGTCACCGGGTGGTCTTGTACTTCCGAATTAGCAAAAACCCATTGAATGAAAGCTGCTCGGAAACCTTGATTTACACGGCAAAATTTCTTTCATGATCGAGAAAATGTGCACGGATTTCGAGTTACCGAGCAAAATGCGATTTTGGCTAACTTTCACCGCGTTGTGTCATCTTTGGTCACCGGGCGATCCTGTACTTCCGAATTACCGAAAACCCATTGAACGAAAGTTGCTCGAAATCATTGATTTACCTGGTAAGTTTTCCTTCGTGATCCATAAAATGTGCACGGATTTCGAGTTACCGAGCAAGATGTGATTTTGGCTAACTTTCATCGGGTTGGGTCATCTTTGGTCACCGGGTGGTCTTGTACTTCCGATTTAGCAAAAACCCATTGAATGAAAGTTGTTCGAAATCATTGATTTGCCTAGAAAAATTTCTTTTCGTGGTCGAGGAAATGTGCATGGATTTCGAGTTGTCGAGCAAAATTTGATTTTGGCCAGGTTTCATGGGGTTGGGTCATCTGATCACCGGTTAATCTTGACCGTATCTAGTCTTGGCCGAGTCGAAAAATCCCAGACGCTATAATACTCTATAACTCGCCAAAATGAAGTCGGTTTGGCACGAATTGGACAAGGATAAAGGACCTTACAATAATAAAACCCGGTGACCGGGCCGTAATTCACCAACAACGGTGACACAACCTCCGATAAAAACACATAACAACCTAAGCCGATGACTTGCGCTTGCTAGGGCCACCAATTATACTTTCTTTTCTCATAAGACGTCAAAAATGTCCAAAGAGCAACATATACTCATTTAATATGGGCATGCATCGTGTATAGTGACTTCGACGGTGTTTGGTTGTATTCGAACCCCAATGCATGGGTGCTTTTCTAAGGAGTTCATTTTGTTGAATTTTCTTATGCTTGTTTCGGTTTCGTAAATGAAAGAATTTCTCCGTACAAGATACAAACTGCACTATTGGATCTGTAATTTACAACTACTATCGACATACCCTCAAATGCATCAATAATAAGGGATTTAGAATGCACCTTAGCCAACTAACATATAGATCGGGGTCGTTAATGGGTCATGGCGTTCTTCGTTTGATCCTTTGGCTTGCATGTATCGTTTTGTAGGATGAGGTCTTGCTTCCTCGGCCCTTTATCAAGGCAACGTGGCTCGTTTTAAGCTCATCGTTCAAGGAATCAATGCAACACGGCCGGTTTTTCAGGTCGCCATTCGATAAACAAAGACAACGTTTTCAAAATATCAAAACGCCACATGGCTTGCTTTTAGGTCCTCGTATGGCTTGCTTTCGGGTCGTCTTTCGAGAAAACGAGGCAACATGTTCTAGAAATCAAAGAATCGTTCGAGAAATAAAAAGGCTACGGGGGTAGTTTTCGGGTCGTAGTTTGATAATTCAAGGCAACATGTTCGAGTAATCAAGGCAACAAGGCTTGTTTTCAAGCCGTCGTTCAATAAAAAATCCAAGCGTTCAGGTCGTCGTTCGAGAAACACGGACAACATGTTGTAGAAATCAAAGGCGTTCCATAAATCTAGGCAACGGTGCTGGTTTTCAGTTAGTCGGTCGAAAAACCAAGGAAACATGTTCGAGGTTTCAAGGCAACAAGGCTAGTTTTCTTGTCTTCGTTCCGTAAATCAAGGCAACGGGGATAGTTTTAAGGTTGTTGTTTAAGAAAATCAAGACAACATGTTTTAAAAGCCATGGCAACGAGGGAAGATTTTAGGACACCGTTCGTCAGATCAAGGCAACACGCCAGCTTTAAGCCGTCGTCCGAAAAAGTCCGCCAACATTTTACTTAAACCGAAGCATCGTTAGTGAAATCAAGGCAACGGGGCAAATTTTAAGTCCTTCATTCGAAAAACCAAGCCATCGGGTTCGAGATATCAAGGCAACATGGCTTGCTTTTCAGGTCTTCGTTCGAAAAATCAAGGCAATGGGCATTGCTCTCCGCTCGTCATTCGAGATACCAAGACATCATGTTCTAGAAACCAAGGCCACAAGGCTAGTTTTCAGGTCATCATTCTAAAAATCAAGGCAACAACAATAAAGGCAACATGCCTAGTTTCAAGTTCATCGTTCAATATATCTAAGCAACAAGTTCGAATAATCAAGGCAACAAGGCTAGTTTTCACGTCGTCGTTCGAGCAAACAAGGCAACATGTTGGGGTGGGCTTCGTTCACGGTTCATTGGGCTTGCCTTGTCGGTGCTCGATGGTGGCTTCGTCGCCATGGTCCCCCTATATGTACATCAAGCCAATGGGGATAGCAATCAGGCTTCCGTTTGAGATATCAAGACAACATGTCCTAGAATTCAAGGCCGCAAGGCTAGTTTTCAGGTCATCGTTCTAAAAATCAAGCCAACATGTTCAAGAAATCAAGGCAACAGACACTGATTTCCCCGAGGATGCATATTTTTTAGTATGCGCACGACGTCGGGGGGAATCAGGGCACCGTGGCTAGTTTTCCGGTCATCGTTCAAGAAATCAAGGCAGCGAGGCTAGTTTTGAGGTCATCATGGCATGTTTTCAAGGCAACATGTTCGAGTATTCAGGGCAACGATGCAAGTTTCCGGGTCGTCGTTAAAGATAACAAGGCAACGTGTTCCAGCAATCAAGGTAACGAGGCTAGTTTCCAGGTCGTCGTTCAAGAAATAAAGGGAACGGGGCTAGTTTTTAGGACATCGTTCGACATATCAAGGCAACGTGTTGGACAAATCAAGGCAACATGGAACTAGTTAACAAGGCAGCGTGTTGGGGGAGGCATCTTTCAAGGCCATCGTTCGACAAATCTAGGCAGCAGGGCTTGTCACCAGGTCATCGTTCGAAAAATTAATGCAACAAGTTCGAGTAATCAATATATACCTCAAGGCAATGCGGATAGCTCCCCAGTTCTCCAAGAGGCTAGTCTTCAGGTCATCGTTCAAAAAATCAAGGCAACAAGCTCAAGGCAATAGGGCTAGTTTCAAGGTCGTCGTTCAAAAAATGTAGGGAACAATGCTAGTCATCAGGTCATCGTTCGACAAAGTTAAGGCACACGAATAATGTATGTTTCAATAAAAAAAATTTGCTTTTGGTCCGTAATTACCCGGGGACCGCAGCTTCGACACTTGTACACACACACTACCGAACTTTAACTTTCGAACTGGCAAAAACCCATTCAATGAAAGTTGCTCGAAATCATTGATTTACCTGGTAAATTTTCTTTCGTGATCGAGAAAATGTGCACGGATTTCGAGGTACCGATCAAGATGTGATTTTGGCTAACTTTCATCGGGTTGGGTCGTCATTGGTCACCGGGTGGTCTTGTACTTCCGAATTAGCAAAAACCCATTGAATGAAAGCTGCTCGGAAACCTTGATTTACAAGGCAAAATTTCTTTCATGATCGAGAAAATGTGCACGGATTTCGAGTTACCGAGCAAAATGCGATTTTGGCTAACTTTCACCGCGTTGTGTCATCTTTGGTCACCGGGCGATCCTGTACTTCCGAATTACCGAAAACCCATTGAACGAAAGTTGCTCGAAATCATTGATTTACCTGGTAAGTTTTCCTTCGTGATCCATAAAATGTGCACGGATTTCGAGTTACCGAGCAAGATGTGATTTTGGCTAACTTTCATCGGGTTGGGTCATCTTTGGTCACCGGGTGGTCTTGTACTTCCGATTTAGCAAAAACCCATTGAATGAAAGTTGTTCGAAATCATTGATTTGCCTAGAAAAATTTCTTTTCGTGGTCGAGGAAATGTGCATGGATTTCGAGTTGTCGAGCAAAATTTGATTTTGGCCAGGTTTCATGGGGTTGGGTCATCTGATCACCGGTTAATCTTGACCGTATCTAGTCTTGGCCGAGTCGAAAAATCCCAGACGCTATAATACTCTATAACTCGCCAAAATGAAGTCGGTTTGGCACGAATTGGACAAGGATAAAGGACCTTACAATAATAAAACCCGGTGACCGGGCCGTAATTCACCAACAACGGTGACACAACCTCCGATAAAAACACATAACAACCTAAGCCGATGACTTGCGCTTGCTAGGGCCACCAATTATACTTTGTTTTCTCATAAGACGTCAAAAATGTCCAAAGAGCAACATATACTCATTTAATATGGGCATGCATCGTGTATAGTGACTTCGACGGTGTTTGGTTGTATTCGAACCCCAATGCATGGGTGCTTTTCTAAGGAGTTCATTTTGTTGAATTTTCTTATGCTTGTTTCGGTTTCGTAAATGAAAGAATTTCTCCGTACAAGATACAAACTGCACTATTGGATCTGTAATTTACAACTACTATCGACATACCCTCAAATGCATCAATAATAAGGGATTTAGAATGCACCTTAGCCAACTAACATATAGATCGGGGTCGTTAATGGGTCATGGCGTTCTTCGTTTGATCCTTTGGCTTGCATGTATCGTTTTGTAGGATGAGGTCTTGCTTCCTCGGCCCTTTATCAAGGCAACGTGGCTCGTTTTAAGCTCATCGTTCAAGGAATCAATGCAACACGGCCGGTTTTTCAGGTCGCCATTCGATAAACAAAGACAACGTTTTCAAAATATCAAAAGGCCACATGGCTTGCTTTTAGGTCCTCGTATGGCTTGCTTTCGGGTCGTCTTTCGAGAAAACGAGGCAACATGTTCTAGAAATCAAAGAATCGTTCGAGAAATAAAAAGGCTACGGGGGTAGTTTTCGGGTCGTAGTTTGATAATTCAAGGCAACATGTTCGAGTAATCAAGGCAACAAGGCTTGTTTTCAGGCCGTCGTTCAATAAAAAATCCAAGCGTTCAGGTCGTCGTTCGAGAAACACGGACAACATGTTGTAGAAATCAAAGGCGTTCCATAAATCTAGGCAACGGTGCTGGTTTTCAGTTAGTCGGTCGAAAAACCAAGGAAACATGTTCGAGGTTTCAAGGCAACAAGGCTAGTTTTCTTGTCTTCGTTCCGTAAATCAAGGCAACGGGGATAGTTTTAAGGTTGTTGTTTAAGAAAATCAAGACAACATGTTTTAAAAGCCATGGCAACGAGGGAAGATTTTAGGACACCGTTCGTCAGATCAAGGCAACACGCCAGCTTTCAGCCGTCGTCCGAAAAAGTCCGCCAACATTTTACTTAAACCGAAGCATCGTTAGTGAAATCAAGGCAACGGGGCAAATTTTAAGTCCTTCATTCGAAAAACCAAGCCATCGGGTTCGAGATATCAAGGCAACATGGCTTGCTTTTCAGGTCTTCGTTCGAAAAATCAAGGCAATGGGCATTGCTCTCCGCTCGTCATTCGAGATACCAAGACATCATGTTCTAGAAACCAAGGCCACAAGGCTAGTTTTCAGGTCATCATTCTAAAAATCAAGGCAACAACAATAAAGGCAACATGCCTAGTTTCAAGGTCATCGTTCAATATATCTAAGCAACAAGTTCGAATAATCAAGGCAACAAGGCTAGTTTTCACGTCGTCGTTCGAGCAAACAAGGCAACATGTTGGGGTGGGCTTCGTTCACGGTTCATTGGGCTTGCCTTGTCGGTGCTCGATGGTGGCTTCGTCGCCATGGTCCCCCTATATGTACATCAAGCCAATGGGGATAGCAATCAGGCTTCCGTTTGAGATATCAAGACAACATGTCCTAGAATTCAAGGCCGCAAGGCTAGTTTTCAGGTCATCGTTCTAAAAATCAAGCCAACATGTTCAAGAAATCAAGGCAACAGACACTGATTTCCCCGAGGATGCATATTTTTTAGTATGCGCACGACGTCGGGGGGAATCAGGGCACCGTGGCTAGTTTTCCGGTCATCGTTCAAGAAATCAAGGCAGCGAGGCTAGTTTTGAGGTCATCATGGCATGTTTTCAAGGCAACATGTTCGAGTATTCAGGGCAACGATGCAAGTTTCCGGGTCGTCGTTAGAGATAACAAGGCAACGTGTTCCAGCAATCAAGGTAACGAGGCTAGTTTCCAGGTCGTCGTTCAAGAAATAAAGGGAACGGGGCTAGTTTTTAGGACATCGTTCGACATATCAAGGCAACGTGTTGGACAAATCAAGGCAACATGGAACTAGTTAACAAGGCAGCGTGTTGGGGGAGGCATCTTTCAAGGCCATCGTTCGACAAATCTAGGCAGCAGGGCTTGTCACCAGGTCATCGTTCGAAAAATTAATGCAACAAGTTCGAGTAATCAATATATACCTCAAGGCAATGCGGATAGCTCCCCAGTTCTCCAAGAGGCTAGTCTTCAGGTCATCGTTCAAAAAATCAAGGCAACAAGCTCAAGGCAATAGGGCTAGTTTCAAGGTCGTCGTTCAAAAAATGTAGGGAACAATGCTAGTCATCAGGTCATCGTTCGACAAAGTTAAGGCACACGAATAATGTATGTTTCAATAAAAAAAATTTGCTTTTGGTCCGTAATTACCCGGGGACCGCAGCTTCGACACTTGTACACACACACTACCGAACTTTAACTTTCGAACTGGCAAAAACCCATTCAATGAAAGTTGCTCGAAATCATTGATTTACCTGGTAAATTTTCTTTCGTGATCGAGAAAATGTGCACGGATTTCGAGGTACCGATCAAGATGTGATTTTGGCTAACTTTCATCGGGTTGGGTCGTCATTGGTCACCGGGTGGTCTTGTACTTCCGAATTAGCAAAAACCCATTGAATGAAAGCTGCTCGGAAACCTTGATTTACACGGCAAAATTTCTTTCATGATCGAGAAAATGTGCACGGATTTCGAGTTACCGAGCAAAATGCGATTTTGGCTAACTTTCACCGCGTTGTGTCATCTTTGGTCACCGGGCGATCCTGTACTTCCGAATTACCGAAAACCCATTGAACGAAAGTTGCTCGAAATCATTGATTTACCTGGTAAGTTTTCCTTCGTGATCCATAAAATGTGCACGGATTTCGAGTTACCGAGCAAGATGTGATTTTGGCTAACTTTCATCGGGTTGGGTCATCTTTGGTCACCGGGTGGTCTTGTACTTCCGATTTAGCAAAAACCCATTGAATGAAAGTTGTTCGAAATCATTGATTTGCCTAGAAAAATTTCTTTTCGTGGTCGAGGAAATGTGCATGGATTTCGAGTTGTCGAGCAAAATTTGATTTTGGCCAGGTTTCATGGGGTTGGGTCATCTGATCACCGGTTAATCTTGACCGTATCTAGTCTTGGCCGAGTCGAAAAATCCCAGACGCTATAATACTCTATAACTCGTCAAAATGAAGTCGGTTTGGCACGAATTGGACAAGGATAAAGGACCTTACAATAATAAAACCCGGTGACCGGGCCGTAATTCACCAACAACGGTGACACAACCTCCGATAAAAACACATAACAACCTAAGCCGATGACTTGCGCTTGCTAGGGCCACCAATTATACTTTGTTTTCTCATAAGACGTCAAAAATGTCCAAAGAGCAACATATACTCATTTAATATGGGCATGCATCGTGTATAGTGACTTCGACGGTGTTTGGTTGTATTCGAACCCCAATGCATGGGTGCTTTTCTAAGGAGTTCATTTTGTTGAATTTTCTTATGCTTGTTTCGGTTTCGTAAATGAAAGAATTTCTCCGTACAAGATACAAACTGCACTATTGGATCTGTAATTTACAACTACTATCGACATACCCTCAAATGCATCAATAATAAGGGATTTAGAATGCACCTTAGCCAACTAACATATAGATCGGGGTCGTTAATGGGTCATGGCGTTCTTCGTTTGATCCTTTGGCTTGCATGTATCGTTTTGTAGGATGAGGTCTTGCTTCCTCGGCCCTTTATCAAGGCAACGTGGCTCGTTTTAAGCTCATCGTTCAAGGAATCAATGCAACACGGCCGGTTTTTCAGGTCGCCATTCGATAAACAAAGACAACGTTTTCAAAATATCAAAAGGCCACATGGCTTGCTTTTAGGTCCTCGTATGGCTTGCTTTCGGGTCGTCTTTCGAGAAAACGAGGCAACATGTTCTAGAAATCAAAGAATCGTTCGAGAAATAAAAAGGCTACGGGGGTAGTTTTCGGGTCGTAGTTTGATAATTCAAGGCAACATGTTCGAGTAATCAAGGCAACAAGGCTTGTTTTCAGGCCGTCGTTCAATAAAAAATCCAAGCGTTCAGGTCGTCGTTCGAGAAACACGGACAACATGTTGTAGAAATCAAAGGCGTTCCATAAATCTAGGCAACGGTGCTGGTTTTCAGTTAGTCGGTCGAAAAACCAAGGAAACATGTTCGAGGTTTCAAGGCAACAAGGCTAGTTTTCTTGTCTTCGTTCCGTAAATCAAGGCAACGGGGATAGTTTTAAGGTTGTTGTTTAAGAAAATCAAGACAACATGTTTTAAAAGCCATGGCAACGAGGGAAGATTTTAGGACACCGTTCGTCAGATCAAGGCAACACGCCAGCTTTCAGCCGTCGTCCGAAAAAGTCCGCCAACATTTTACTTAAACCGAAGCATCGTTAGTGAAATCAAGGCAACGGGGCAAATTTTAAGTCCTTCATTCGAAAAACCAAGCCATCGGGTTCGAGATATCAAGGCAACATGGCTTGCTTTTCAGGTCTTCGTTCGAAAAATCAAGGCAATGGGCATTGCTCTCCGCTCGTCATTCGAGATACCAAGACATCATGTTCTAGAAACCAAGGCCACAAGGCTAGTTTTCAGGTCATCATTCTAAAAATCAAGGCAACAACAATAAAGGCAACATGCCTAGTTTCAAGGTCATCGTTCAATATATCTAAGCAACAAGTTCGAATAATCAAGGCAACAAGGCTAGTTTTCACGTCGTCGTTCGAGCAAACAAGGCAACATGTTGGGGTGGGCTTCGTTCACGGTTCATTGGGCTTGCCTTGTCGGTGCTCGATGGTGGCTTCGTCGCCATGGTCCCCCTATATGTACATCAAGCCAATGGGGATAGCAATCAGGCTTCCGTTTGAGATATCAAGACAACATGTCCTAGAATTCAAGGCCGCAAGGCTAGTTTTCAGGTCATCGTTCTAAAAATCAAGCCAACATGTTCAAGAAATCAAGGCAACAGACACTGATTTCCCCGAGGATGCATATTTTTTAGTATGCGCACGACGTCGGGGGGAATCAGGGCACCGTGGCTAGTTTTCCGGTCATCGTTCAAGAAATCAAGGCAGCGAGGCTAGTTTTGAGGTCATCATGGCATGTTTTCAAGGCAACATGTTCGAGTATTCAGGGCAACGATGCAAGTTTCCGGGTCGTCGTTAGAGATAACAAGGCAACGTGTTCCAGCAATCAAGGTAACGAGGCTAGTTTCCAGGTCGTCGTTCAAGAAATAAAGGGAACGGGGCTAGTTTTCAGGACATCGTTCGACATATCAAGGCAACGTGTTGGACAAATCAAGGCAACATGGAACTAGTTAACAAGGCAACGTGTTGGGGGAGGCATCTTTCAAGGCCATCGTTCGACAAATCTAGGCAGCAGGGCTTGTCACCAGGTCATCGTTCGAAAAATTAATGCAACAAGTTCGAGTAATCAATATATACCTCAAGGCAATGTGGATAGCTCCCCAGTTCTCCAAGAGGCTAGTCTTCAGGTCATCGTTCAAAAAATCAAGGCAACAAGCTCAAGGCAATAGGGCTAGTTTCAAGGTCGTCGTTCAAAAAATCTAGGGAACAATGCTAGTCATCAGGTCATCGTTCGACAAAATTAAGGCACACGAATAATGTATGTTTCAATAAAAAAAATTTGCTTTTGGTCCGTAATTACCCGGGGACCGCAGCTTCGACACTTGTACACACACACTATCGAACTTTAACTTTCGAACTGGCAAAAACCCATTCAATGAAAGTTGCTCGAAATCATTGATTTACCTGGTAAATTTTCTTTCGTGATCGAGAAAATGTGCACGGATTTCGAGGTACCGATCAAGATGTGATTTTGGCTAACTTTCATCGGGTTGGGTCGTCATTGGTCACCGGGTGGTCTTGTACTTCCGAATTAGCAAAAACCCATTGAATGAAAGCTGCTCGGAAACCTTGATTTACACGGCAAAATTTCTTTCATGATCGAGAAAATGTGCACGGATTTCGAGTTACCGAGCAAAATGCGATTTTGGCTAACTTTCACCGCGTTGTGTCATCTTTGGTCACCGGGCGATCCTGTACTTCCGAATTACCGAAAACCCATTGAACGAAAGTTGCTCGAAATCATTGATTTACCTGGTAAGTTTTCCTTCGTGATCCATAAAATGTGCACGGATTTCGAGTTACCGAGCAAGATGTGATTTTGGCTAACTTTCATCGGGTTGGGTCATCTTTGGTCACCGGGTGGTCTTGTACTTCCGATTTAGCAAAAACCCATTGAATGAAAGTTGTTCGAAATCATTGATTTGCCTAGAAAAATTTCTTTTCGTGGTCGAGGAAATGTGCATGGATTTCGAGTTGTCGAGCAAAATTTGATTTTGGCCAGGTTTCATGGGGTTGGGTCATCTGATCACCGGTTAATCTTGACCGTATCTAGTCTTGGCCGAGTCGAAAAATCCCAGACGCTATAATACTCTATAACTCGTCAAAATGAAGTCGGTTTGGCACGAATTGGACAAGGATAAAGGACCTTACAATAATAAAACCCGGTGACCGGGCCGTAATTCACCAACAACGGTGACACAACCTCCGATAAAAACACATAACAACCTAAGCCGATGACTTGCGCTTGCTAGGGCCACCAATTATACTTTGTTTTCTCATAAGACGTCAAAAATGTCCAAAGAGCAACATATACTCATTTAATATGGGCATGCATCGTGTATAGTGACTTCGACGGTGTTTGGTTGTATTCGAACCCCAATGCATGGGTGCTTTTCTAAGGAGTTCATTTTGTTGAATTTTCTTATGCTTGTTTCGGTTTCGTAAATGAAAGAATTTCTCCGTACAAGATACAAACTGCACTATTGGATCTGTAATTTACAACTACTATCGACATACCCTCAAATGCATCAATAATAAGGGATTTAGAATGCACCTTAGCCAACTAACATATAGATCGGGGTCGTTAATGGGTCATGGCGTTCTTCGTTTGATCCTTTGGCTTGCATGTATCGTTTTGTAGGATGAGGTCTTGCTTCCTCGGCCCTTTATCAAGGCAACGTGGCTCGTTTTAAGCTCATCGTTCAAGGAATCAATGCAACACGGCCGGTTTTTCAGGTCGCCATTCGATAAACAAAGACAACGTTTTCAAAATATCAAAAGGCCACATGGCTTGCTTTTAGGTCCTCGTATGGCTTGCTTTCGGGTCGTCTTTCGAGAAAACGAGGCAACATGTTCTAGAAATCAAAGAATCGTTCGAGAAATAAAAAGGCTACGGGGGTAGTTTTCGGGTCGTAGTTTGATAATTCAAGGCAACATGTTCGAGTAATCAAGGCAACAAGGCTTGTTTTCAGGCCGTCGTTCAATAAAAAATCCAAGCGTTCAGGTCGTCGTTCGAGAAACACGGACAACATGTTGTAGAAATCAAAGGCGTTCCATAAATCTAGGCAACGGTGCTGGTTTTCAGTTAGTCGGTCGAAAAACCAAGGAAACATGTTCGAGGTTTCAAGGCAACAAGGCTAGTTTTCTTGTCTTCGTTCCGTAAATCAAGGCAACGGGGATAGTTTTAAGGTTGTTGTTTAAGAAAATCAAGACAACATGTTTTAAAAGCCATGGCAACGAGGGAAGATTTTAGGACACCGTTCGTCAGATCAAGGCAACACGCCAGCTTTCAGCCGTCGTCCGAAAAAGTCCGCCAACATTTTACTTAAACCGAAGCATCGTTAGTGAAATCAAGGCAACGGGGCAAATTTTAAGTCCTTCATTCGAAAAACCAAGCCATCGGGTTCGAGATATCAAGGCAACATGGCTTGCTTTTCAGGTCTTCGTTCGAAAAATCAAGGCAATGGGCATTGCTCTCCGCTCGTCATTCGAGATACCAAGACATCATGTTCTAGAAACCAAGGCCACAAGGCTAGTTTTCAGGTCATCATTCTAAAAATCAAGGCAACAACAATAAAGGCAACATGCCTAGTTTCAAGGTCATCGTTCAATATATCTAAGCAACAAGTTCGAATAATCAAGGCAACAAGGCTAGTTTTCACGTCGTCGTTCGAGCAAACAAGGCAACATGTTGGGGTGGGCTTCGTTCACGGTTCATTGGGCTTGCCTTGTCGGTGCTCGATGGTGGCTTCGTCGCCATGGTCCCCCTATATGTACATCAAGCCAATGGGGATAGCAATCAGGCTTCCGTTTGAGATATCAAGACAACATGTCCTAGAATTCAAGGCCGCAAGGCTAGTTTTCAGGTCATCGTTCTAAAAATCAAGCCAACATGTTCAAGAAATCAAGGCAACAGACACTGATTTCCCCGAGGATGCATATTTTTTAGTATGCGCACGACGTCGGGGGGAATCAGGGCACCGTGGCTAGTTTTCCGGTCATCGTTCAAGAAATCAAGGCAGCGAGGCTAGTTTTGAGGTCATCATGGCATGTTTTCAAGGCAACATGTTCGAGTATTCAGGGCAACGATGCAAGTTTCCGGGTCGTCGTTAGAGATAACAAGGCAACGTGTTCCAGCAATCAAGGTAACGAGGCTAGTTTCCAGGTCGTCGTTCAAGAAATAAAGGGAACGGGGCTAGTTTTCAGGACATCGTTCGACATATCAAGGCAACGTGTTGGACAAATCAAGGCAACATGGAACTAGTTAACAAGGCAACGTGTTGGGGGAGGCATCTTTCAAGGCCATCGTTCGACAAATCTAGGCAGCAGGGCTTGTCACCAGGTCATCGTTCGAAAAATTAATGCAACAAGTTCGAGTAATCAATATATACCTCAAGGCAATGTGGATAGCTCCCCAGTTCTCCAAGAGGCTAGTCTTCAGGTCATCGTTCAAAAAATCAAGGCAACAAGCTCAAGGCAATAGGGCTAGTTTCAAGGTCGTCGTTCAAAAAATCTAGGGAACAATGCTAGTCATCAGGTCATCGTTCGACAAAATTAAGGCACACGAATAATGTATGTTTCAATAAAAAAAATTTGCTTTTGGTCCGTAATTACCCGGGGACCGCAGCTTCGACACTTGTACACACACACTATCGAACTTTAACTTTCGAACTGGCAAAAACCCATTCAATGAAAGTTGCTCGAAATCATTGATTTACCTGGTAAATTTTCTTTCGTGATCGAGAAAATGTGCACGGATTTCGAGGTACCGATCAAGATGTGATTTTGGCTAACTTTCATCGGGTTGGGTCGTCATTGGTCACCGGGTGGTCTTGTACTTCCGAATTAGCAAAAACCCATTGAATGAAAGCTGCTCGGAAACCTTGATTTACACGGCAAAATTTCTTTCATGATCGAGAAAATGTGCACGGATTTCGAGTTACCGAGCAAAATGCGATTTTGGCTAACTTTCACCGCGTTGTGTCATCTTTGGTCACCGGGCGATCCTGTACTTCCGAATTACCGAAAACCCATTGAACGAAAGTTGCTCGAAATCATTGATTTACCTGGTAAGTTTTCCTTCGTGATCCATAAAATGTGCACGGATTTCGAGTTACCGAGCAAGATGTGATTTTGGCTAACTTTCATCGGGTTGGGTCATCTTTGGTCACCGGGTGGTCTTGTACTTCCGATTTAGCAAAAACCCATTGAATGAAAGTTGTTCGAAATCATTGATTTGCCTAGAAAAATTTCTTTTCGTGGTCGAGGAAATGTGCATGGATTTCGAGTTGTCGAGCAAAATTTGATTTTGGCCAGGTTTCATGGGGTTGGGTCATCTGATCACCGGTTAATCTTGACCGTATCTAGTCTTGGCCGAGTCGAAAAATCCCAGACGCTATAATACTCTATAACTCGTCAAAATGAAGTCGGTTTGGCACGAATTGGACAAGGATAAAGGACCTTACAATAATAAAACCCGGTGACCGGGCCGTAATTCACCAACAACGGTGACACAACCTCCGATAAAAACACATAACAACCTAAGCCGATGACTTGCGCTTGCTAGGGCCACCAATTATACTTTGTTTTCTCATAAGACGTCAAAAATGTCCAAAGAGCAACATATACTCATTTAATATGGGCATGCATCGTGTATAGTGACTTCGACGGTGTTTGGTTGTATTCGAACCCCAATGCATGGGTGCTTTTCTAAGGAGTTCATTTTGTTGAATTTTCTTATGCTTGTTTCGGTTTCGTAAATGAAAGAATTTCTCCGTACAAGATACAAACTGCACTATTGGATCTGTAATTTACAACTACTATCGACATACCCTCAAATGCATCAATAATAAGGGATTTAGAATGCACCTTAGCCAACTAACATATAGATCGGGGTCGTTAATGGGTCATGGCGTTCTTCGTTTGATCCTTTGGCTTGCATGTATCGTTTTGTAGGATGAGGTCTTGCTTCCTCGGCCCTTTATCAAGGCAACGTGGCTCGTTTTAAGCTCATCGTTCAAGGAATCAATGCAACACGGCCGGTTTTTCAGGTCGCCATTCGATAAACAAAGACAACGTTTTCAAAATATCAAAAGGCCACATGGCTTGCTTTTAGGTCCTCGTATGGCTTGCTTTCGGGTCGTCTTTCGAGAAAACGAGGCAACATGTTCTAGAAATCAAAGAATCGTTCGAGAAATAAAAAGGCTACGGGGGTAGTTTTCGGGTCGTAGTTTGATAATTCAAGGCAACATGTTCGAGTAATCAAGGCAACAAGGCTTGTTTTCAGGCCGTCGTTCAATAAAAAATCCAAGCGTTCAGGTCGTCGTTCGAGAAACACGGACAACATGTTGTAGAAATCAAAGGCGTTCCATAAATCTAGGCAACGGTGCTGGTTTTCAGTTAGTCGGTCGAAAAACCAAGGAAACATGTTCGAGGTTTCAAGGCAACAAGGCTAGTTTTCTTGTCTTCGTTCCGTAAATCAAGGCAACGGGGATAGTTTTAAGGTTGTTGTTTAAGAAAATCAAGACAACATGTTTTAAAAGCCATGGCAACGAGGGAAGATTTTAGGACACCGTTCGTCAGATCAAGGCAACACGCCAGCTTTCAGCCGTCGTCCGAAAAAGTCCGCCAACATTTTACTTAAACCGAAGCATCGTTAGTGAAATCAAGGCAACGGGGCAAATTTTAAGTCCTTCATTCGAAAAACCAAGCCATCGGGTTCGAGATATCAAGGCAACATGGCTTGCTTTTCAGGTCTTCGTTCGAAAAATCAAGGCAATGGGCATTGCTCTCCGCTCGTCATTCGAGATACCAAGACATCATGTTCTAGAAACCAAGGCCACAAGGCTAGTTTTCAGGTCATCATTCTAAAAATCAAGGCAACAACAATAAAGGCAACATGCCTAGTTTCAAGGTCATCGTTCAATATATCTAAGCAACAAGTTCGAATAATCAAGGCAACAAGGCTAGTTTTCACGTCGTCGTTCGAGCAAACAAGGCAACATGTTGGGGTGGGCTTCGTTCACGGTTCATTGGGCTTGCCTTGTCGGTGCTCGATGGTGGCTTCGTCGCCATGGTCCCCCTATATGTACATCAAGCCAATGGGGATAGCAATCAGGCTTCCGTTTGAGATATCAAGACAACATGTCCTAGAATTCAAGGCCGCAAGGCTAGTTTTCAGGTCATCGTTCTAAAAATCAAGCCAACATGTTCAAGAAATCAAGGCAACAGACACTGATTTCCCCGAGGATGCATATTTTTTAGTATGCGCACGACGTCGGGGGGAATCAGGGCACCGTGGCTAGTTTTCCGGTCATCGTTCAAGAAATCAAGGCAGCGAGGCTAGTTTTGAGGTCATCATGGCATGTTTTCAAGGCAACATGTTCGAGTATTCAGGGCAACGATGCAAGTTTCCGGGTCGTCGTTAGAGATAACAAGGCAACGTGTTCCAGCAATCAAGGTAACGAGGCTAGTTTCCAGGTCGTCGTTCAAGAAATAAAGGGAACGGGGCTAGTTTTCAGGACATCGTTCGACATATCAAGGCAACGTGTTGGACAAATCAAGGCAACATGGAACTAGTTAACAAGGCAACGTGTTGGGGGAGGCATCTTTCAAGGCCATCGTTCGACAAATCTAGGCAGCAGGGCTTGTCACCAGGTCATCGTTCGAAAAATTAATGCAACAAGTTCGAGTAATCAATATATACCTCAAGGCAATGTGGATAGCTCCCCAGTTCTCCAAGAGGCTAGTCTTCAGGTCATCGTTCAAAAAATCAAGGCAACAAGCTCAAGGCAATAGGGCTAGTTTCAAGGTCGTCGTTCAAAAAATCTAGGGAACAATGCTAGTCATCAGGTCATCGTTCGACAAAATTAAGGCACACGAATAATGTATGTTTCAATAAAAAAAATTTGCTTTTGGTCCGTAATTACCCGGGGACCGCAGCTTCGACACTTGTACACACACACTATCGAACTTTAACTTTCGAACTGGCAAAAACCCATTCAATGAAAGTTGCTCGAAATCATTGATTTACCTGGTAAATTTTCTTTCGTGATCGAGAAAATGTGCACGGATTTCGAGGTACCGATCAAGATGTGATTTTGGCTAACTTTCATCGGGTTGGGTCGTCATTGGTCACCGGGTGGTCTTGTACTTCCGAATTAGCAAAAACCCATTGAATGAAAGCTGCTCGGAAACCTTGATTTACACGGCAAAATTTCTTTCATGATCGAGAAAATGTGCACGGATTTCGAGTTACCGAGCAAAATGCGATTTTGGCTAACTTTCACCGCGTTGTGTCATCTTTGGTCACCGGGCGATCCTGTACTTCCGAATTACCGAAAACCCATTGAACGAAAGTTGCTCGAAATCATTGATTTACCTGGTAAGTTTTCCTTCGTGATCCATAAAATGTGCACGGATTTCGAGTTACCGAGCAAGATGTGATTTTGGCTAACTTTCATCGGGTTGGGTCATCTTTGGTCACCGGGTGGTCTTGTACTTCCGATTTAGCAAAAACCCATTGAATGAAAGTTGTTCGAAATCATTGATTTGCCTAGAAAAATTTCTTTTCGTGGTCGAGGAAATGTGCATGGATTTCGAGTTGTCGAGCAAAATTTGATTTTGGCCAGGTTTCATGGGGTTGGGTCATCTGATCACCGGTTAATCTTGACCGTATCTAGTCTTGGCCGAGTCGAAAAATCCCAGACGCTATAATACTCTATAACTCGTCAAAATGAAGTCGGTTTGGCACGAATTGGACAAGGATAAAGGACCTTACAATAATAAAACCCGGTGACCGGGCCGTAATTCACCAACAACGGTGACACAACCTCCGATAAAAACACATAACAACCTAAGCCGATGACTTGCGCTTGCTAGGGCCACCAATTATACTTTGTTTTCTCATAAGACGTCAAAAATGTCCAAAGAGCAACATATACTCATTTAATATGGGCATGCATCGTGTATAGTGACTTCGACGGTGTTTGGTTGTATTCGAACCCCAATGCATGGGTGCTTTTCTAAGGAGTTCATTTTGTTGAATTTTCTTATGCTTGTTTCGGTTTCGTAAATGAAAGAATTTCTCCGTACAAGATACAAACTGCACTATTGGATCTGTAATTTACAACTACTATCGACATACCCTCAAATGCATCAATAATAAGGGATTTAGAATGCACCTTAGCCAACTAACATATAGATCGGGGTCGTTAATGGGTCATGGCGTTCTTCGTTTGATCCTTTGGCTTGCATGTATCGTTTTGTAGGATGAGGTCTTGCTTCCTCGGCCCTTTATCAAGGCAACGTGGCTCGTTTTAAGCTCATCGTTCAAGGAATCAATGCAACACGGCCGGTTTTTCAGGTCGCCATTCGATAAACAAAGACAACGTTTTCAAAATATCAAAAGGCCACATGGCTTGCTTTTAGGTCCTCGTATGGCTTGCTTTCGGGTCGTCTTTCGAGAAAACGAGGCAACATGTTCTAGAAATCAAAGAATCGTTCGAGAAATAAAAAGGCTACGGGGGTAGTTTTCGGGTCGTAGTTTGATAATTCAAGGCAACATGTTCGAGTAATCAAGGCAACAAGGCTTGTTTTCAGGCCGTCGTTCAATAAAAAATCCAAGCGTTCAGGTCGTCGTTCGAGAAACACGGACAACATGTTGTAGAAATCAAAGGCGTTCCATAAATCTAGGCAACGGTGCTGGTTTTCAGTTAGTCGGTCGAAAAACCAAGGAAACATGTTCGAGGTTTCAAGGCAACAAGGCTAGTTTTCTTGTCTTCGTTCCGTAAATCAAGGCAACGGGGATAGTTTTAAGGTTGTTGTTTAAGAAAATCAAGACAACATGTTTTAAAAGCCATGGCAACGAGGGAAGATTTTAGGACACCGTTCGTCAGATCAAGGCAACACGCCAGCTTTCAGCCGTCGTCCGAAAAAGTCCGCCAACATTTTACTTAAACCGAAGCATCGTTAGTGAAATCAAGGCAACGGGGCAAATTTTAAGTCCTTCATTCGAAAAACCAAGCCATCGGGTTCGAGATATCAAGGCAACATGGCTTGCTTTTCAGGTCTTCGTTCGAAAAATCAAGGCAATGGGCATTGCTCTCCGCTCGTCATTCGAGATACCAAGACATCATGTTCTAGAAACCAAGGCCACAAGGCTAGTTTTCAGGTCATCATTCTAAAAATCAAGGCAACAACAATAAAGGCAACATGCCTAGTTTCAAGGTCATCGTTCAATATATCTAAGCAACAAGTTCGAATAATCAAGGCAACAAGGCTAGTTTTCACGTCGTCGTTCGAGCAAACAAGGCAACATGTTGGGGTGGGCTTCGTTCACGGTTCATTGGGCTTGCCTTGTCGGTGCTCGATGGTGGCTTCGTCGCCATGGTCCCCCTATATGTACATCAAGCCAATGGGGATAGCAATCAGGCTTCCGTTTGAGATATCAAGACAACATGTCCTAGAATTCAAGGCCGCAAGGCTAGTTTTCAGGTCATCGTTCTAAAAATCAAGCCAACATGTTCAAGAAATCAAGGCAACAGACACTGATTTCCCCGAGGATGCATATTTTTTAGTATGCGCACGACGTCGGGGGGAATCAGGGCACCGTGGCTAGTTTTCCGGTCATCGTTCAAGAAATCAAGGCAGCGAGGCTAGTTTTGAGGTCATCATGGCATGTTTTCAAGGCAACATGTTCGAGTATTCAGGGCAACGATGCAAGTTTCCGGGTCGTCGTTAGAGATAACAAGGCAACGTGTTCCAGCAATCAAGGTAACGAGGCTAGTTTCCAGGTCGTCGTTCAAGAAATAAAGGGAACGGGGCTAGTTTTCAGGACATCGTTCGACATATCAAGGCAACGTGTTGGACAAATCAAGGCAACATGGAACTAGTTAACAAGGCAACGTGTTGGGGGAGGCATCTTTCAAGGCCATCGTTCGACAAATCTAGGCAGCAGGGCTTGTCACCAGGTCATCGTTCGAAAAATTAATGCAACAAGTTCGAGTAATCAATATATACCTCAAGGCAATGTGGATAGCTCCCCAGTTCTCCAAGAGGCTAGTCTTCAGGTCATCGTTCAAAAAATCAAGGCAACAAGCTCAAGGCAATAGGGCTAGTTTCAAGGTCGTCGTTCAAAAAATCTAGGGAACAATGCTAGTCATCAGGTCATCGTTCGACAAAATTAAGGCACACGAATAATGTATGTTTCAATAAAAAAAATTTGCTTTTGGTCCGTAATTACCCGGGGACCGCAGCTTCGACACTTGTACACACACACTATCGAACTTTAACTTTCGAACTGGCAAAAACCCATTCAATGAAAGTTGCTCGAAATCATTGATTTACCTGGTAAATTTTCTTTCGTGATCGAGAAAATGTGCACGGATTTCGAGGTACCGATCAAGATGTGATTTTGGCTAACTTTCATCGGGTTGGGTCGTCATTGGTCACCGGGTGGTCTTGTACTTCCGAATTAGCAAAAACCCATTGAATGAAAGCTGCTCGGAAACCTTGATTTACATGGCAAAATTTCTTTCATGATCGAGAAAATGTGCACGGATTTCGAGTTACCGAGCAAAATGCGATTTTGGCTAACTTTCACCGCGTTGTGTCATCTTTGGTCACCGGGCGATCCTGTACTTCCGAATTACCGAAAACCCATTGAACGAAAGTTGCTCGAAATCATTGATTTACCTGGTAAGTTTTCCTTCGTGATCCATAAAATGTGCACGGATTTCGAGTTACCGAGCAAGATGTGATTTTGGCTAACTTTCATCGGGTTGGGTCATCTTTGGTCACCGGGTGGTCTTGTACTTCCGATTTAGCAAAAACCCATTGAATGAAAGTTGTTCGAAATCATTGATTTGCCTAGAAAAATTTCTTTTCGTGGTCGAGGAAATGTGCATGGATTTCGAGTTGTCGAGCAAAATTTGATTTTGGCCAGGTTTCATGGGGTTGGGTCATCTGATCACCGGTTAATCTTGACCGTATCTAGTCTTGGCCGAGTCGAAAAATCCCAGACGCTATAATACTCTATAACTCGTCAAAATGAAGTCGGTTTGGCACGAATTGGACAAGGATAAAGGACCTTACAATAATAAAACCCGGTGACCGGGCCGTAATTCACCAACAACGGTGACACAACCTCCGATAAAAACACATAACAACCTAAGCCGATGACTTGCGCTTGCTAGGGCCACCAATTATACTTTGTTTTCTCATAAGACGTCAAAAATGTCCAAAGAGCAACATATACTCATTTAATATGGGCATGCATCGTGTATAGTGACTTCGACGGTGTTTGGTTGTATTCGAACCCCAATGCATGGGTGCTTTTCTAAGGAGTTCATTTTGTTGAATTTTCTTATGCTTGTTTCGGTTTCGTAAATGAAAGAATTTCTCCGTACAAGATACAAACTGCACTATTGGATCTGTAATTTACAACTACTATCGACATACCCTCAAATGCATCAATAATAAGGGATTTAGAATGCACCTTAGCCAACTAACATATAGATCGGGGTCGTTAATGGGTCATGGGGTTCTTCGTTTGATCCTTTGGCTTGCATGTATCGTTTTGTAGGATGAGGTCTTGCTTCCTCGGCCCTTTATCAAGGCAACGTGGCTCGTTTTAAGCTCATCGTTCAAGGAATCAATGCAACACGGCCGGTTTTTCAGGTCGCCATTCGATAAACAAAGACAACGTTTTCAAAATATCAAAAGGCCACATGGCTTGCTTTTAGGTCCTCGTATGGCTTGCTTTCGGGTCGTCTTTCGAGAAAACGAGGCAACATGTTCTAGAAATCAAAGAATCGTTCGAGAAATAAAAAGGCTACGGGGGTAGTTTTCGGGTCGTAGTTTGATAATTCAAGGCAACATGTTCGAGTAATCAAGGCAACAAGGCTTGTTTTCAGGCCGTCGTTCAATAAAAAATCCAAGCGTTCAGGTCGTCGTTCGAGAAACACGGACAACATGTTGTAGAAATCAAAGGCGTTCCATAAATCTAGGCAACGGTGCTGGTTTTCAGTTAGTCGGTCGAAAAACCAAGGAAACATGTTCGAGGTTTCAAGGCAACAAGGCTAGTTTTCTTGTCTTCGTTCCGTAAATCAAGGCAACGGGGATAGTTTTAAGGTTGTTGTTTAAGAAAATCAAGACAACATGTTTTAAAAGCCATGGCAACGAGGGAAGATTTTAGGACACCGTTCGTCAGATCAAGGCAACACGCCAGCTTTCAGCCGTCGTCCGAAAAAGTCCGCCAACATTTTACTTAAACCGAAGCATCGTTAGTGAAATCAAGGCAACGGGGCAAATTTTAAGTCCTTCATTCGAAAAACCAAGCCATCGGGTTCGAGATATCAAGGCAACATGGCTTGCTTTTCAGGTCTTCGTTCGAAAAATCAAGGCAATGGGCATTGCTCTCCGCTCGTCATTCGAGATACCAAGACATCATGTTCTAGAAACCAAGGCCACAAGGCTAGTTTTCAGGTCATCATTCTAAAAATCAAGGCAACAACAATAAAGGCAACATGCCTAGTTTCAAGTTCATCGTTCAATATATCTAAGCAACAAGTTCGAATAATCAAGGCAACAAGGCTAGTTTTCACGTCGTCGTTCGAGCAAACAAGGCAACATGTTGGGGTGGGCTTCGTTCACGGTTCATTGGGCTTGCCTTGTCGGTGCTCGATGGTGGCTTCGTCGCCATGGTCCCCCTATATGTACATCAAGCCAATGGGGATAGCAATCAGGCTTCCGTTTGAGATATCAAGACAACATGTCCTAGAATTCAAGGCCGCAAGGCTAGTTTTCAGGTCATCGTTCTAAAAATCAAGCCAACATGTTCAAGAAATCAAGGCAACAGACACTGATTTCCCCGAGGATGCATATTTTTTAGTATGCGCACGACGTCGGGGGGAATCAGGGCACCGTGGCTAGTTTTCCGGTCATCGTTCAAGAAATCAAGGCAGCGAGGCTAGTTTTGAGGTCATCATGGCATGTTTTCAAGGCAACATGTTCGAGTATTCAGGGCAACGATGCAAGTTTCCGGGTCGTCGTTAGAGATAACAAGGCAACGTGTTCCAGCAATCAAGGTAACGAGGCTAGTTTCCAGGTCGTCGTTCAAGAAATAAAGGGAACGGGGCTAGTTTTCAGGACATCGTTCGACATATCAAGGCAACGTGTTGGACAAATCAAGGCAACATGGAACTAGTTAACAAGGCAACGTGTTGGGGGAGGCATCTTTCAAGGCCATCGTTCGACAAATCTAGGCAGCAGGGCTTGTCACCAGGTCATCGTTCGAAAAATTAATGCAACAAGTTCGAGTAATCAATATATACCTCAAGGCAATGTGGATAGCTCCCCAGTTCTCCAAGAGGCTAGTCTTCAGGTCATCGTTCAAAAAATCAAGGCAACAAGCTCAAGGCAATAGGGCTAGTTTCAAGGTCGTCGTTCAAAAAATCTAGGGAACAATGCTAGTCATCAGGTCATCGTTCGACAAAATTAAGGCACACGAATAATGTATGTTTCAATAAAAAAAATTTGCTTTTGGTCCGTAATTACCCGGGGACCGCAGCTTCGACACTTGTACACACACACTATCGAACTTTAACTTTCGAACTGGCAAAAACCCATTCAATGAAAGTTGCTCGAAATCATTGATTTACCTGGTAAATTTTCTTTCGTGATCGAGAAAATGTGCACGGATTTCGAGGTACCGATCAAGATGTGATTTTGGCTAACTTTCATCGGGTTGGGTCGTCATTGGTCACCGGGTGGTCTTGTACTTCCGAATTAGCAAAAACCCATTGAATGAAAGCTGCTCGGAAACCTTGATTTACACGGCAAAATTTCTTTCATGATCGAGAAAATGTGCACGGATTTCGAGTTACCGAGCAAAATGCGATTTTGGCTAACTTTCACCGCGTTGTGTCATCTTTGGTCACCGAGCGATCCTGTACTTCCGAATTACCGAAAACCCATTGAACGAAAGTTGCTCGAAATCATTGATTTACCTGGTAAGTTTTCCTTCGTGATCCATAAAATGTGCACGGATTTCGAGTTACCGAGCAAGATGTGATTTTGGCTAACTTTCATCGGGTTGGGTCATCTTTGGTCACCGGGTGGTCTTGTACTTCCGATTTAGCAAAAACCCATTGAATGAAAGTTGTTCGAAATCATTGATTTGCCTAGAAAAATTTCTTTTCGTGGTCGAGGAAATGTGCATGGATTTCGAGTTGTCGAGCAAAATTTGATTTTGGCCAGGTTTCATGGGGTTGGGTCATCTGATCACCGGTTAATCTTGACCGTATCTAGTCTTGGCCGAGTCGAAAAATCCCAGACGCTATAATACTCTATAACTCGTCAAAATGAAGTCGGTTTGGCACGAATTGGACAAGGATAAAGGACCTTACAATAATAAAACCCGGTGACCGGGCCGTAATTCACCAACAACGGTGACACAACCTCCGATAAAAACACATAACAACCTAAGCCGATGACTTGCGCTTGCTAGGGCCACCAATTATACTTTGTTTTCTCATAAGACGTCAAAAATGTCCAAAGAGCAACATATACTCATTTAATATGGGCATGCATCGTGTATAGTGACTTCGACGGTGTTTGGTTGTATTCGAACCCCAATGCATGGGTGCTTTTCTAAGGAGTTCATTTTGTTGAATTTTCTTATGCTTGTTTCGGTTTCGTAAATGAAAGAATTTCTCCGTACAAGATACAAACTGCACTATTGGATCTGTAATTTACAACTACTATCGACATACCCTCAAATGCATCAATAATAAGGGATTTAGAATGCACCTTAGCCAACTAACATATAGATCGGGGTCGTTAATGGGTCATGGCGTTCTTCGTTTGATCCTTTGGCTTGCATGTATCGTTTTGTAGGATGAGGTCTTGCTTCCTCGGCCCTTTATCAAGGCAACGTGGCTCGTTTTAAGCTCATCGTTCAAGGAATCAATGCAACACGGCCGGTTTTTCAGGTCGCCATTCGATAAACAAAGACAACGTTTTCAAAATATCAAAAGGCCACATGGCTTGCTTTTAGGTCCTCGTATGGCTTGCTTTCGGGTCGTCTTTCGAGAAAACGAGGCAACATGTTCTAGAAATCAAAGAATCGTTCGAGAAATAAAAAGGCTACGGGGGTAGTTTTCGGGTCGTAGTTTGATAATTCAAGGCAACATGTTCGAGTAATCAAGGCAACAAGGCTTGTTTTCAGGCCGTCGTTCAATAAAAAATCCAAGCGTTCAGGTCGTCGTTCGAGAAACACGGACAACATGTTGTAGAAATCAAAGGCGTTCCATAAATCTAGGCAACGGTGCTGGTTTTCAGTTAGTCGGTCGAAAAACCAAGGAAACATGTTCGAGATTTCAAGGCAACAAGGCTAGTTTTCTTGTCTTCGTTCCGTAAATCAAGGCAACGGGGATAGTTTTAAGGTTGTTGTTTAAGAAAATCAAGACAACATGTTTTAAAAGCCATGGCAACGAGGGAAGATTTTAGGACACCGTTCGTCAGATCAAGGCAACACGCCAGCTTTCAGCCGTCGTCCGAAAAAGTCCGCCAACATTTTACTTAAACCGAAGCATCGTTAGTGAAATCAAGGCAACGGGGCAAATTTTAAGTCCTTCATTCGAAAAACCAAGCCATCGGGTTCGAGATATCAAGGCAACATGGCTTGCTTTTCAGGTCTTCGTTCGAAAAATCAAGGCAATGGGCATTGCTCTCCGCTCGTCATTCGAGATACCAAGACATCATGTTCTAGAAACCAAGGCCACAAGGCTAGTTTTCAGGTCATCATTCTAAAAATCAAGGCAACAACAATAAAGGCAACATGCCTAGTTTCAAGGTCATCGTTCAATATATCTAAGCAACAAGTTCGAATAATCAAGGCAACAAGGCTAGTTTTCACGTCGTCGTTCGAGCAAACAAGGCAACATGTTGGGGTGGGCTTCGTTCACGGTTCATTGGGCTTGCCTTGTCGGTGCTCGATGGTGGCTTCGTCGCCATGGTCCCCCTATATGTAGATCAAGCCAATGGGGATAGCAATCAGGCTTCCGTTTGAGATATCAAGACAACATGTCCTAGAATTCAAGGCCGCAAGGCTAGTTTTCAGGTCATCGTTCTAAAAATCAAGCCAACATGTTCAAGAAATCAAGGCAACAGACACTGATTTCCCCGAGGATGCATATTTTTTAGTATGCGCACGACGTCGGGGGGAATCAGGGCACCGTGGCTAGTTTTCCGGTCATCGTTCAAGAAATCAAGGCAGCGAGGCTAGTTTTGAGGTCATCATGGCATGTTTTCAAGGCAACATGTTCGAGTATTCAGGGCAACGATGCAAGTTTCCGGGTCGTCGTTAGAGATAACAAGGCAACGTGTTCCAGCAATCAAGGTAACGAGGCTAGTTTCCAGGTCGTCGTTCAAGAAATAAAGGGAACGGGGCTAGTTTTCAGGACATCGTTCGACATATCAAGGCAACGTGTTGGACAAATCAAGGCAACATGGAACTAGTTAACAAGGCAACGTGTTGGGGGAGGCATCTTTCAAGGCCATCGTTCGACAAATCTAGGCAGCAGGGCTTGTCACCAGGTCATCGTTCGAAAAATTAATGCAACAAGTTCGAGTAATCAATATATACCTCAAGGCAATGTGGATAGCTCCCCAGTTCTCCAAGAGGCTAGTCTTCAGGTCATCGTTCAAAAAATCAAGGCAACAAGCTCAAGGCAATAGGGCTAGTTTCAAGGTCGTCGTTCAAAAAATCTAGGGAACAATGCTAGTCATCAGGTCATCGTTCGACAAAATTAAGGCACACGAATAATGTATGTTTCAATAAAAAAAATTTGCTTTTGGTCCGTAATTACCCGGGGACCGCAGCTTCGACACTTGTACACACACACTATCGAACTTTAACTTTCGAACTGGCAAAAACCCATTCAATGAAAGTTGCTCGAAATCATTGATTTACCTGGTAAATTTTCTTTCGTGATCGAGAAAATGTGCACGGATTTCGAGGTACCGATCAAGATGTGATTTTGGCTAACTTTCATCGGGTTGGGTCGTCATTGGTCACCGGGTGGTCTTGTACTTCCGAATTAGCAAAAACCCATTGAATGAAAGCTGCTCGGAAACCTTGATTTACACGGCAAAATTTCTTTCATGATCGAGAAAATGTGCACGGATTTCGAGTTACCGAGCAAAATGCGATTTTGGCTAACTTTCACCGCGTTGTGTCATCTTTGGTCACCGGGCGATCCTGTACTTCCGAATTACCGAAAACCCATTGAACGAAAGTTGCTCGAAATCATTGATTTACCTGGTAAGTTTTCCTTCGTGATCCATAAAATGTGCACGGATTTCGAGTTACCGAGCAAGATGTGATTTTGGCTAACTTTCATCGGGTTGGGTCATCTTTGGTCACCGGGTGGTCTTGTACTTCCGATTTAGCAAAAACCCATTGAATGAAAGTTGTTCGAAATCATTGATTTGCCTAGAAAAATTTCTTTTCGTGGTCGAGGAAATGTGCATGGATTTCGAGTTGTCGAGCAAAATTTGATTTTGGCCAGGTTTCATGGGGTTGGGTCATCTGATCACCGGTTAATCTTGACCGTATCTAGTCTTGGCCGAGTCGAAAAATCCCAGACGCTATAATACTCTATAACTCGTCAAAATGAAGTCGGTTTGGCACGAATTGGACAAGGATAAAGGACCTTACAATAATAAAACCCGGTGACCGGGCCGTAATTCACCAACAACGGTGACACAACCTCCGATAAAAACACATAACAACCTAAGCCGATGACTTGCGCTTGCTAGGGCCACCAATTATACTTTGTTTTCTCATAAGACGTCAAAAATGTCCAAAGAGCAACATATACTCATTTAATATGGGCATGCATCGTGTATAGTGACTTCGACGGTGTTTGGTTGTATTCGAACCCCAATGCATGGGTGCTTTTCTAAGGAGTTCATTTTGTTGAATTTTCTTATGCTTGTTTCGGTTTCGTAAATGAAAGAATTTCTCCGTACAAGATACAAACTGCACTATTGGATCTGTAATTTACAACTACTATCGACATACCCTCAAATGCATCAATAATAAGGGATTTAGAATGCACCTTAGCCAACTAACATATAGATCGGGGTCGTTAATGGGTCATGGCGTTCTTCGTTTGATCCTTTGGCTTGCATGTATCGTTTTGTAGGATGAGGTCTTGCTTCCTCGGCCCTTTATCAAGGCAACGTGGCTCGTTTTAAGCTCATCGTTCAAGGAATCAATGCAACACGGCCGGTTTTTCAGGTCGCCATTCGATAAACAAAGACAACGTTTTCAAAATATCAAAAGGCCACATGGCTTGCTTTTAGGTCCTCGTATGGCTTGCTTTCGGGTCGTCTTTCGAGAAAACGAGGCAACATGTTCTAGAAATCAAAGAATCGTTCGAGAAATAAAAAGGCTACGGGGGTAGTTTTCGGGTCGTAGTTTGATAATTCAAGGCAACATGTTCGAGTAATCAAGGCAACAAGGCTTGTTTTCAGGCCGTCGTTCAATAAAAAATCCAAGCGTTCAGGTCGTCGTTCGAGAAACACGGACAACATGTTGTAGAAATCAAAGGCGTTCCATAAATCTAGGCAACGGTGCTGGTTTTCAGTTAGTCGGTCGAAAAACCAAGGAAACATGTTCGAGGTTTCAAGGCAACAAGGCTAGTTTTCTTGTCTTCGTTCCGTAAATCAAGGCAACGGGGATAGTTTTAAGGTTGTTGTTTAAGAAAATCAAGACAACATGTTTTAAAAGCCATGGCAACGAGGGAAGATTTTAGGACACCGTTCGTCAGATCAAGGCAACACGCCAGCTTTCAGCCGTCGTCCGAAAAAGTCCGCCAACATTTTACTTAAACCGAAGCATCGTTAGTGAAATCAAGGCAACGGGGCAAATTTTAAGTCCTTCATTCGAAAAACCAAGCCATCGGGTTCGAGATATCAAGGCAACATGGCTTGCTTTTCAGGTCTTCGTTCGAAAAATCAAGGCAATGGGCATTGCTCTCCGCTCGTCATTCGAGATACCAAGACATCATGTTCTAGAAACCAAGGCCACAAGGCTAGTTTTCAGGTCATCATTCTAAAAATCAAGGCAACAACAATAAAGGCAACATGCCTAGTTTCAAGGTCATCGTTCAATATATCTAAGCAACAAGTTCGAATAATCAAGGCAACAAGGCTAGTTTTCACGTCGTCGTTCGAGCAAACAAGGCAACATGTTGGGGTGGGCTTCGTTCACGGTTCATTGGGCTTGCCTTGTCGGTGCTCGATGGTGGCTTCGTCGCCATGGTCCCCCTATATGTAGATCAAGCCAATGGGGATAGCAATCAGGCTTCCGTTTGAGATATCAAGACAACATGTCCTAGAATTCAAGGCCGCAAGGCTAGTTTTCAGGTCATCGTTCTAAAAATCAAGCCAACATGTTCAAGAAATCAAGGCAACAGACACTGATTTCCCCGAGGATGCATATTTTTTAGTATGCGCACGACGTCGGGGGGAATCAGGGCACCGTGGCTAGTTTTCCGGTCATCGTTCAAGAAATCAAGGCAGCGAGGCTAGTTTTGAGGTCATCATGGCATGTTTTCAAGGCAACATGTTCGAGTATTCAGGGCAACGATGCAAGTTTCCGGGTCGTCGTTAGAGATAACAAGGCAACGTGTTCCAGCAATCAAGGTAACGAGGCTAGTTTCCAGGTCGTCGTTCAAGAAATAAAGGGAACGGGGCTAGTTTTCAGGACATCGTTCGACATATCAAGGCAACGTGTTGGACAAATCAAGGCAACATGGAACTAGTTAACAAGGCAACGTGTTGGGGGAGGCATCTTTCAAGGCCATCGTTCGACAAATCTAGGCAGCAGGGCTTGTCACCAGGTCATCGTTCGAAAAATTAATGCAACAAGTTCGAGTAATCAATATATACCTCAAGGCAATGTGGATAGCTCCCCAGTTCTCCAAGAGGCTAGTCTTCAGGTCATCGTTCAAAAAATCAAGGCAACAAGCTCAAGGCAATAGGGCTAGTTTCAAGGTCGTCGTTCAAAAAATCTAGGGAACAATGCTAGTCATCAGGTCATCGTTCGACAAAATTAAGGCACACGAATAATGTATGTTTCAATAAAAAAAATTTGCTTTTGGTCCGTAATTACCCGGGGACCGCAGCTTCGACACTTGTACACACACACTATCGAACTTTAACTTTCGAACTGGCAAAAACCCATTCAATGAAAGTTGCTCGAAATCATTGATTTACCTGGTAAATTTTCTTTCGTGATCGAGAAAATGTGCACGGATTTCGAGGTACCGATCAAGATGTGATTTTGGCTAACTTTCATCGGGTTGGGTCGTCATTGGTCACCGGGTGGTCTTGTACTTCCGAATTAGCAAAAACCCATTGAATGAAAGCTGCTCGGAAACCTTGATTTACACGGCAAAATTTCTTTCATGATCGAGAAAATGTGCACGGATTTCGAGTTACCGAGCAAAATGCGATTTTGGCTAACTTTCACCGCGTTGTGTCATCTTTGGTCACCGGGCGATCCTGTACTTCCGAATTACCGAAAACCCATTGAACGAAAGTTGCTCGAAATCATTGATTTACCTGGTAAGTTTTCCTTCGTGATCCATAAAATGTGCACGGATTTCGAGTTACCGAGCAAGATGTGATTTTGGCTAACTTTCATCGGGTTGGGTCATCTTTGGTCACCGGGTGGTCTTGTACTTCCGATTTAGCAAAAACCCATTGAATGAAAGTTGTTCGAAATCATTGATTTGCCTAGAAAAATTTCTTTTCGTGGTCGAGGAAATGTGCATGGATTTCGAGTTGTCGAGCAAAATTTGATTTTGGCCAGGTTTCATGGGGTTGGGTCATCTGATCACCGGTTAATCTTGACCGTATCTAGTCTTGGCCGAGTCGAAAAATCCCAGACGCTATAATACTCTATAACTCGTCAAAATGAAGTCGGTTTGGCACGAATTGGACAAGGATAAAGGACCTTACAATAATAAAACCCGGTGACCGGGCCGTAATTCACCAACAACGGTGACACAACCTCCGATAAAAACACATAACAACCTAAGCCGATGACTTGCGCTTGCTAGGGCCACCAATTATACTTTGTTTTCTCATAAGACGTCAAAAATGTCCAAAGAGCAACATATACTCATTTAATATGGGCATGCATCGTGTATAGTGACTTCGACGGTGTTTGGTTGTATTCGAACCCCAATGCATGGGTGCTTTTCTAAGGAGTTCATTTTGTTGAATTTTCTTATGCTTGTTTCGGTTTCGTAAATGAAAGAATTTCTCCGTACAAGATACAAACTGCACTATTGGATCTGTAATTTACAACTACTATCGACATACCCTCAAATGCATCAATAATAAGGGATTTAGAATGCACCTTAGCCAACTAACATATAGATCGGGGTCGTTAATGGGTCATGGCGTTCTTCGTTTGATCCTTTGGCTTGCATGTATCGTTTTGTAGGATGAGGTCTTGCTTCCTCGGCCCTTTATCAAGGCAACGTGGCTCGTTTTAAGCTCATCGTTCAAGGAATCAATGCAACACGGCCGGTTTTTCAGGTCGCCATTCGATAAACAAAGACAACGTTTTCAAAATATCAAAAGGCCACATGGCTTGCTTTTAGGTCCTCGTATGGCTTGCTTTCGGGTCGTCTTTCGAGAAAACGAGGCAACATGTTCTAGAAATCAAAGAATCGTTCGAGAAATAAAAAGGCTACGGGGGTAGTTTTCGGGTCGTAGTTTGATAATTCAAGGCAACATGTTCGAGTAATCAAGGCAACAAGGCTTGTTTTCAGGCCGTCGTTCAATAAAAAATCCAAGCGTTCAGGTCGTCGTTCGAGAAACACGGACAACATGTTGTAGAAATCAAAGGCGTTCCATAAATCTAGGCAACGGTGCTGGTTTTCAGTTAGTCGGTCGAAAAACCAAGGAAACATGTTCGAGATTTCAAGGCAACAAGGCTAGTTTTCTTGTCTTCGTTCCGTAAATCAAGGCAACGGGGATAGTTTTAAGGTTGTTGTTTAAGAAAATCAAGACAACATGTTTTAAAAGCCATGGCAACGAGGGAAGATTTTAGGACACCGTTCGTCAGATCAAGGCAACACGCCAGCTTTCAGCCGTCGTCCGAAAAAGTCCGCCAACATTTTACTTAAACCGAAGCATCGTTAGTGAAATCAAGGCAACGGGGCAAATTTTAAGTCCTTCATTCGAAAAACCAAGCCATCGGGTTCGAGATATCAAGGCAACATGGCTTGCTTTTCAGGTCTTCGTTCGAAAAATCAAGGCAATGGGCATTGCTCTCCGCTCGTCATTCGAGATACCAAGACATCATGTTCTAGAAACCAAGGCCACAAGGCTAGTTTTCAGGTCATCATTCTAAAAATCAAGGCAACAACAATAAAGGCAACATGCCTAGTTTCAAGGTCATCGTTCAATATATCTAAGCAACAAGTTCGAATAATCAAGGCAACAAGGCTAGTTTTCACGTCGTCGTTCGAGCAAACAAGGCAACATGTTGGGGTGGGCTTCGTTCACGGTTCATTGGGCTTGCCTTGTCGGTGCTCGATGGTGGCTTCGTCGCCATGGTCCCCCTATATGTAGATCAAGCCAATGGGGATAGCAATCAGGCTTCCGTTTGAGATATCAAGACAACATGTCCTAGAATTCAAGGCCGCAAGGCTAGTTTTCAGGTCATCGTTCTAAAAATCAAGCCAACATGTTCAAGAAATCAAGGCAACAGACACTGATTTCCCCGAGGATGCATATTTTTTAGTATGCGCACGACGTCGGGGGGAATCAGGGCACCGTGGCTAGTTTTCCGGTCATCGTTCAAGAAATCAAGGCAGCGAGGCTAGTTTTGAGGTCATCATGGCATGTTTTCAAGGCAACATGTTCGAGTATTCAGGGCAACGATGCAAGTTTCCGGGTCGTCGTTTGAGATAACAAGGCAACGTGTTCCAGCAATCAAGGTAACGAGGCTAGTTTCCAGGTCGTCGTTCAAGAAATAAAGGGAACGGGGCTAGTTTTCAGGACATCGTTCGACATATCAAGGCAACGTGTTGGACAAATCAAGGCAACATGGAACTAGTTAACAAGGCAACGTGTTGGGGGAGGCATCTTTCAAGGCCATCGTTCGACAAATCTAGGCAGCAGGGCTTGTCACCAGGTCATCGTTCGAAAAATTAATGCAACAAGTTCGAGTAATCAATATATACCTCAAGGCAATGTGGATAGCTCCCCAGTTCTCCAAGAGGCTAGTCTTCAGGTCATCGTTCAAAAAATCAAGGCAACAAGCTCAAGGCAATAGGGCTAGTTTCAAGGTCGTCGTTCAAAAAATCTAGGGAACAATGCTAGTCATCAGGTCATCGTTCGACAAAATTAAGGCACACGAATAATGTATGTTTCAATAAAAAAAATTTGCTTTTGGTCCGTAATTACCCGGGGACCGCAGCTTCGACACTTGTACACACACACTATCGAACTTTAACTTTCGAACTGGCAAAAACCCATTCAATGAAAGTTGCTCGAAATCATTGATTTACCTGGTAAATTTTCTTTCGTGATCGAGAAAATGTGCACGGATTTCGAGGTACCGATCAAGATGTGATTTTGGCTAACTTTCATCGGGTTGGGTCGTCATTGGTCACCGGGTGGTCTTGTACTTCCGAATTAGCAAAAACCCATTGAATGAAAGCTGCTCGGAAACCTTGATTTACACGGCAAAATTTCTTTCATGATCGAGAAAATGTGCACGGATTTCGAGTTACCGAGCAAAATGCGATTTTGGCTAACTTTCACCGCGTTGTGTCATCTTTGGTCACCGGGCGATCCTGTACTTCCGAATTACCGAAAACCCATTGAACGAAAGTTGCTCGAAATCATTGATTTACCTGGTAAGTTTTCCTTCGTGATCCATAAAATGTGCACGGATTTCGAGTTACCGAGCAAGATGTGATTTTGGCTAACTTTCATCGGGTTGGGTCATCTTTGGTCACCGGGTGGTCTTGTACTTCCGATTTAGCAAAAACCCATTGAATGAAAGTTGTTCGAAATCATTGATTTGCCTAGAAAAATTTCTTTTCGTGGTCGAGGAAATGTGCATGGATTTCGAGTTGTCGAGCAAAATTTGATTTTGGCCAGGTTTCATGGGGTTGGGTCATCTGATCACCGGTTAATCTTGACCGTATCTAGTCTTGGCCGAGTCGAAAAATCCCAGACGCTATAATACTCTATAACTCGTCAAAATGAAGTCGGTTTGGCACGAATTGGACAAGGATAAAGGACCTTACAATAATAAAACCCGGTGACCGGGCCGTAATTCACCAACAACGGTGACACAACCTCCGATAAAAACACATAACAACCTAAGCCGATGACTTGCGCTTGCTAGGGCCACCAATTATACTTTGTTTTCTCATAAGACGTCAAAAATGTCCAAAGAGCAACATATACTCATTTAATATGGGCATGCATCGTGTATAGTGACTTCGACGGTGTTTGGTTGTATTCGAACCCCAATGCATGGGTGCTTTTCTAAGGAGTTCATTTTGTTGAATTTTCTTATGCTTGTTTCGGTTTCGTAAATGAAAGAATTTCTCCGTACAAGATACAAACTGCACTATTGGATCTGTAATTTACAACTACTATCGACATACCCTCAAATGCATCAATAATAAGGGATTTAGAATGCACCTTAGCCAACTAACATATAGATCGGGGTCGTTAATGGGTCATGGCGTTCTTCGTTTGATCCTTTGGCTTGCATGTATCGTTTTGTAGGATGAGGTCTTGCTTCCTCGGCCCTTTATCAAGGCAACGTGGCTCGTTTTAAGCTCATCGTTCAAGGAATCAATGCAACACGGCCGGTTTTTCAGGTCGCCATTCGATAAACAAAGACAACGTTTTCAAAATATCAAAAGGCCACATGGCTTGCTTTTAGGTCCTCGTATGGCTTGCTTTCGGGTCGTCTTTCGAGAAAACGAGGCAACATGTTCTAGAAATCAAAGAATCGTTCGAGAAATAAAAAGGCTACGGGGGTAGTTTTCGGGTCGTAGTTTGATAATTCAAGGCAACATGTTCGAGTAATCAAGGCAACAAGGCTTGTTTTCAGGCCGTCGTTCAATAAAAAATCCAAGCGTTCAGGTCGTCGTTCGAGAAACACGGACAACATGTTGTAGAAATCAAAGGCGTTCCATAAATCTAGGCAACGGTGCTGGTTTTCAGTTAGTCGGTCGAAAAACCAAGGAAACATGTTCGAGGTTTCAAGGCAACAAGGCTAGTTTTCTTGTCTTCGTTCCGTAAATCAAGGCAACGGGGATAGTTTTAAGGTTGTTGTTTAAGAAAATCAAGACAACATGTTTTAAAAGCCATGGCAACGAGGGAAGATTTTAGGACACCGTTCGTCAGATCAAGGCAACACGCCAGCTTTCAGCCGTCGTCCGAAAAAGTCCGCCAACATTTTACTTAAACCGAAGCATCGTTAGTGAAATCAAGGCAACGGGGCAAATTTTAAGTCCTTCATTCGAAAAACCAAGCCATCGGGTTCGAGATATCAAGGCAACATGGCTTGCTTTTCAGGTCTTCGTTCGAAAAATCAAGGCAATGGGCATTGCTCTCCGCTCGTCATTCGAGATACCAAGACATCATGTTCTAGAAACCAAGGCCACAAGGCTAGTTTTCAGGTCATCATTCTAAAAATCAAGGCAACAACAATAAAGGCAACATGCCTAGTTTCAAGGTCATCGTTCAATATATCTAAGCAACAAGTTCGAATAATCAAGGCAACAAGGCTAGTTTTCACGTCGTCGTTCGAGCAAATAAGGCAACATGTTGGGGTGGGCTTCGTTCACGGTTCATTGGGCTTGCCTTGTCGGTGCTCGATGGTGGCTTCGTCGCCATGGTCCCCCTATATGTAGATCAAGCCAATGGGGATAGCAATCAGGCTTCCGTTTGAGATATCAAGACAACATGTCCTAGAATTCAAGGCCGCAAGGCTAGTTTTCAGGTCATCGTTCTAAAAATCAAGCCAACATGTTCAAGAAATCAAGGCAACAGACACTGATTTCCCCGAGGATGCATATTTTTTAGTATGCGCACGACGTCGGGGGGAATCAGGGCACCGTGGCTAGTTTTCCGGTCATCGTTCAAGAAATCAAGGCAGCGAGGCTAGTTTTGAGGTCATCATGGCATGTTTTCAAGGCAACATGTTCGAGTATTCAGGGCAACGATGCAAGTTTCCGGGTCGTCGTTAGAGATAACAAGGCAACGTGTTCCAGCAATCAAGGTAACGAGGCTAGTTTCCAGGTCGTCGTTCAAGAAATAAAGGGAACGGGGCTAGTTTTCAGGACATCGTTCGACATATCAAGGCAACGTGTTGGACAAATCAAGGCAACATGGAACTAGTTAACAAGGCAACGTGTTGGGGGAGGCATCTTTCAAGGCCATCGTTCGACAAATCTAGGCAGCAGGGCTTGTCACCAGGTCATCGTTCGAAAAATTAATGCAACAAGTTCGAGTAATCAATATATACCTCAAGGCAATGTGGATAGCTCCCCAGTTCTCCAAGAGGCTAGTCTTCAGGTCATCGTTCAAAAAATCAAGGCAACAAGCTCAAGGCAATAGGGCTAGTTTCAAGGTCGTCGTTCAAAAAATCTAGGGAACAATGCTAGTCATCAGGTCATCGTTCGACAAAATTAAGGCACACGAATAATGTATGTTTCAATAAAAAAAATTTGCTTTTGGTCCGTAATTACCCGGGGACCGCAGCTTCGACACTTGTACACACACACTATCGAACTTTAACTTTCGAACTGGCAAAAACCCATTCAATGAAAGTTGCTCGAAATCATTGATTTACCTGGTAAATTTTCTTTCGTGATCGAGAAAATGTGCACGGATTTCGAGGTACCGATCAAGATGTGATTTTGGCTAACTTTCATCGGGTTGGGTCGTCATTGGTCACCGGGTGGTCTTGTACTTCCGAATTAGCAAAAACCCATTGAATGAAAGCTGCTCGGAAACCTTGATTTACACGGCAAAATTTCTTTCATGATCGAGAAAATGTGCACGGATTTCGAGTTACCGAGCAAAATGCGATTTTGGCTAACTTTCACCGCGTTGTGTCATCTTTGGTCACCGGGCGATCCTGTACTTCCGAATTACCGAAAACCCATTGAACGAAAGTTGCTCGAAATCATTGATTTACCTGGTAAGTTTTCCTTCGTGATCCATAAAATGTGCACGGATTTCGAGTTACCGAGCAAGATGTGATTTTGGCTAACTTTCATCGGGTTGGGTCATCTTTGGTCACCGGGTGGTCTTGTACTTCCGATTTAGCAAAAACCCATTGAATGAAAGTTGTTCGAAATCATTGATTTGCCTAGAAAAATTTCTTTTCGTGGTCGAGGAAATGTGCATGGATTTCGAGTTGTCGAGCAAAATTTGATTTTGGCCAGGTTTCATGGGGTTGGGTCATCTGATCACCGGTTAATCTTGACCGTATCTAGTCTTGGCCGAGTCGAAAAATCCCAGACGCTATAATACTCTATAACTCGTCAAAATGAAGTCGGTTTGGCACGAATTGGACAAGGATAAAGGACCTTACAATAATAAAACCCGGTGACCGGGCCGTAATTCACCAACAACGGTGACACAACCTCCGATAAAAACACATAACAACCTAAGCCGATGACTTGCGCTTGCTAGGGCCACCAATTATACTTTGTTTTCTCATAAGACGTCAAAAATGTCCAAAGAGCAACATATACTCATTTAATATGGGCATGCATCGTGTATAGTGACTTCGACGGTGTTTGGTTGTATTCGAACCCCAATGCATGGGTGCTTTTCTAAGGAGTTCATTTTGTTGAATTTTCTTATGCTTGTTTCGGTTTCGTAAATGAAAGAATTTCTCCGTACAAGATACAAACTGCACTATTGGATCTGTAATTTACAACTACTATCGACATACCCTCAAATGCATCAATAATAAGGGATTTAGAATGCACCTTAGCCAACTAACATATAGATCGGGGTCGTTAATGGGTCATGGCGTTCTTCGTTTGATCCTTTGGCTTGCATGTATCGTTTTGTAGGATGAGGTCTTGCTTCCTCGGCCCTTTATCAAGGCAACGTGGCTCGTTTTAAGCTCATCGTTCAAGGAATCAATGCAACACGGCCGGTTTTTCAGGTCGCCATTCGATAAACAAAGACAACGTTTTCAAAATATCAAAAGGCCACATGGCTTGCTTTTAGGTCCTCGTATGGCTTGCTTTCGGGTCGTCTTTCGAGAAAACGAGGCAACATGTTCTAGAAATCAAAGAATCGTTCGAGAAATAAAAAGGCTACGGGGGTAGTTTTCGGGTCGTAGTTTGATAATTCAAGGCAACATGTTCGAGTAATCAAGGCAACAAGGCTTGTTTTCAGGCCGTCGTTCAATAAAAAATCCAAGCGTTCAGGTCGTCGTTCGAGAAACACGGACAACATGTTGTAGAAATCAAAGGCGTTCCATAAATCTAGGCAACGGTGCTGGTTTTCAGTTAGTCGGTCGAAAAACCAAGGAAACATGTTCGAGGTTTCAAGGCAACAAGGCTAGTTTTCTTGTCTTCGTTCCGTAAATCAAGGCAACGGGGATAGTTTTAAGGTTGTTGTTTAAGAAAATCAAGACAACATGTTTTAAAAGCCATGGCAACGAGGGAAGATTTTAGGACACCGTTCGTCAGATCAAGGCAACACGCCAGCTTTCAGCCGTCGTCCGAAAAAGTCCGCCAACATTTTACTTAAACCGAAGCATCGTTAGTGAAATCAAGGCAACGGGGCAAATTTTAAGTCCTTCATTCGAAAAACCAAGCCATCGGGTTCGAGATATCAAGGCAACATGGCTTGCTTTTCAGGTCTTCGTTCGAAAAATCAAGGCAATGGGCATTGCTCTCCGCTCGTCATTCGAGATACCAAGACATCATGTTCTAGAAACCAAGGCCACAAGGCTAGTTTTCAGGTCATCATTCTAAAAATCAAGGCAACAACAATAAAGGCAACATGCCTAGTTTCAAGGTCATCGTTCAATATATCTAAGCAACAAGTTCGAATAATCAAGGCAACAAGGCTAGTTTTCACGTCGTCGTTCGAGCAAATAAGGCAACATGTTGGGGTGGGCTTCGTTCACGGTTCATTGGGCTTGCCTTGTCGGTGCTCGATGGTGGCTTCGTCGCCATGGTCCCCCTATATGTAGATCAAGCCAATGGGGATAGCAATCAGGCTTCCGTTTGAGATATCAAGACAACATGTCCTAGAATTCAAGGCCGCAAGGCTAGTTTTCAGGTCATCGTTCTAAAAATCAAGCCAACATGTTCAAGAAATCAAGGCAACAGACACTGATTTCCCCGAGGATGCATATTTTTTAGTATGCGCACGACGTCGGGGGGAATCAGGGCACCGTGGCTAGTTTTCCGGTCATCGTTCAAGAAATCAAGGCAGCGAGGCTAGTTTTGAGGTCATCATGGCATGTTTTCAAGGCAACATGTTCGAGTATTCAGGGCAACGATGCAAGTTTCCGGGTCGTCGTTAGAGATAACAAGGCAACGTGTTCCAGCAATCAAGGTAACGAGGCTAGTTTCCAGGTCGTCGTTCAAGAAATAAAGGGAACGGGGCTAGTTTTCAGGACATCGTTCGACATATCAAGGCAACGTGTTGGACAAATCAAGGCAACATGGAACTAGTTAACAAGGCAACGTGTTGGGGGAGGCATCTTTCAAGGCCATCGTTCGACAAATCTAGGCAGCAGGGCTTGTCACCAGGTCATCGTTCGAAAAATTAATGCAACAAGTTCGAGTAATCAATATATACCTCAAGGCAATGTGGATAGCTCCCCAGTTCTCCAAGAGGCTAGTCTTCAGGTCATCGTTCAAAAAATCAAGGCAACAAGCTCAAGGCAATAGGGCTAGTTTCAAGGTCGTCGTTCAAAAAATCTAGGGAACAATGCTAGTCATCAGGTCATCGTTCGACAAAATTAAGGCACACGAATAATGTATGTTTCAATAAAAAAAATTTGCTTTTGGTCCGTAATTACCCGGGGACCGCAGCTTCGACACTTGTACACACACACTATCGAACTTTAACTTTCGAACTGGCAAAAACCCATTCAATGAAAGTTGCTCGAAATCATTGATTTACCTGGTAAATTTTCTTTCGTGATCGAGAAAATGTGCACGGATTTCGAGGTACCGATCAAGATGTGATTTTGGCTAACTTTCATCGGGTTGGGTCGTCATTGGTCACCGGGTGGTCTTGTACTTCCGAATTAGCAAAAACCCATTGAATGAAAGCTGCTCGGAAACCTTGATTTACACGGCAAAATTTCTTTCATGATCGAGAAAATGTGCACGGATTTCGAGTTACCGAGCAAAATGCGATTTTGGCTAACTTTCACCGCGTTGTGTCATCTTTGGTCACCGGGCGATCCTGTACTTCCGAATTACCGAAAACCCATTGAACGAAAGTTGCTCGAAATCATTGATTTACCTGGTAAGTTTTCCTTCGTGATCCATAAAATGTGCACGGATTTCGAGTTACCGAGCAAGATGTGATTTTGGCTAACTTTCATCGGGTTGGGTCATCTTTGGTCACCGGGTGGTCTTGTACTTCCGATTTAGCAAAAACCCATTGAATGAAAGTTGTTCGAAATCATTGATTTGCCTAGAAAAATTTCTTTTCGTGGTCGAGGAAATGTGCATGGATTTCGAGTTGTCGAGCAAAATTTGATTTTGGCCAGGTTTCATGGGGTTGGGTCATCTGATCACCGGTTAATCTTGACCGTATCTAGTCTTGGCCGAGTCGAAAAATCCCAGACGCTATAATACTCTATAACTCGTCAAAATGAAGTCGGTTTGGCACGAATTGGACAAGGATAAAGGACCTTACAATAATAAAACCCGGTGACCGGGCCGTAATTCACCAACAACGGTGACACAACCTCCGATAAAAACACATAACAACCTAAGCCGATGACTTGCGCTTGCTAGGGCCACCAATTATACTTTGTTTTCTCATAAGACGTCAAAAATGTCCAAAGAGCAACATATACTCATTTAATATGGGCATGCATCGTGTATAGTGACTTCGACGGTGTTTGGTTGTATTCGAACCCCAATGCATGGGTGCTTTTCTAAGGAGTTCATTTTGTTGAATTTTCTTATGCTTGTTTCGGTTTCGTAAATGAAAGAATTTCTCCGTACAAGATACAAACTGCACTATTGGATCTGTAATTTACAACTACTATCGACATACCCTCAAATGCATCAATAATAAGGGATTTAGAATGCACCTTAGCCAACTAACATATAGATCGGGGTCGTTAATGGGTCATGGCGTTCTTCGTTTGATCCTTTGGCTTGCATGTATCGTTTTGTAGGATGAGGTCTTGCTTCCTCGGCCCTTTATCAAGGCAACGTGGCTCGTTTTAAGCTCATCGTTCAAGGAATCAATGCAACACGGCCGGTTTTTCAGGTCGCCATTCGATAAACAAAGACAACGTTTTCAAAATATCAAAAGGCCACATGGCTTGCTTTTAGGTCCTCGTATGGCTTGCTTTCGGGTCGTCTTTCGAGAAAACGAGGCAACATGTTCTAGAAATCAAAGAATCGTTCGAGAAATAAAAAGGCTACGGGGGTAGTTTTCGGGTCGTAGTTTGATAATTCAAGGCAACATGTTCGAGTAATCAAGGCAACAAGGCTTGTTTTCAGGCCGTCGTTCAATAAAAAATCCAAGCGTTCAGGTCGTCGTTCGAGAAACACGGACAACATGTTGTAGAAATCAAAGGCGTTCCATAAATCTAGGCAACGGTGCTGGTTTTCAGTTAGTCGGTCGAAAAACCAAGGAAACATGTTCGAGGTTTCAAGGCAACAAGGCTAGTTTTCTTGTCTTCGTTCCGTAAATCAAGGCAACGGGGATAGTTTTAAGGTTGTTGTTTAAGAAAATCAAGACAACATGTTTTAAAAGCCATGGCAACGAGGGAAGATTTTAGGACACCGTTCGTCAGATCAAGGCAACACGCCAGCTTTCAGCCGTCGTCCGAAAAAGTCCGCCAACATTTTACTTAAACCGAAGCATCGTTAGTGAAATCAAGGCAACGGGGCAAATTTTAAGTCCTTCATTCGAAAAACCAAGCCATCGGGTTCGAGATATCAAGGCAACATGGCTTGCTTTTCAGGTCTTCGTTCGAAAAATCAAGGCAATGGGCATTGCTCTCCGCTCGTCATTCGAGATACCAAGACATCATGTTCTAGAAACCAAGGCCACAAGGCTAGTTTTCAGGTCATCATTCTAAAAATCAAGGCAACAACAATAAAGGCAACATGCCTAGTTTCAAGGTCATCGTTCAATATATCTAAGCAACAAGTTCGAATAATCAAGGCAACAAGGCTAGTTTTCACGTCGTCGTTCGAGCAAACAAGGCAACATGTTGGGGTGGGCTTCGTTCACGGTTCATTGGGCTTGCCTTGTCGGTGCTCGATGGTGGCTTCGTCGCCATGGTCCCCCTATATGTAGATCAAGCCAATGGGGATAGCAATCAGGCTTCCGTTTGAGATATCAAGACAACATGTCCTAGAATTCAAGGCCGCAAGGCTAGTTTTCAGGTCATCGTTCTAAAAATCAAGCCAACATGTTCAAGAAATCAAGGCAACAGACACTGATTTCCCCGAGGATGCATATTTTTTAGTATGCGCACGACGTCGGGGGGAATCAGGGCACCGTGGCTAGTTTTCCGGTCATCGTTCAAGAAATCAAGGCAGCGAGGCTAGTTTTGAGGTCATCATGGCATGTTTTCAAGGCAACATGTTCGAGTATTCAGGGCAACGATGCAAGTTTCCGGGTCGTCGTTAGAGATAACAAGGCAACGTGTTCCAGCAATCAAGGTAACGAGGCTAGTTTCCAGGTCGTCGTTCAAGAAATAAAGGGAACGGGGCTAGTTTTCAGGACATCGTTCGACATATCAAGGCAACGTGTTGGACAAATCAAGGCAACATGGAACTAGTTAACAAGGCAACGTGTTGGGGGAGGCATCTTTCAAGGCCATCGTTCGACAAATCTAGGCAGCAGGGCTTGTCACCAGGTCATCGTTCGAAAAATTAATGCAACAAGTTCGAGTAATCAATATATACCTCAAGGCAATGTGGATAGCTCCCCAGTTCTCCAAGAGGCTAGTCTTCAGGTCATCGTTCAAAAAATCAAGGCAACAAGCTCAAGGCAATAGGGCTAGTTTCAAGGTCGTCGTTCAAAAAATCTAGGGAACAATGCTAGTCATCAGGTCATCGTTCGACAAAATTAAGGCACACGAATAATGTATGTTTCAATAAAAAAAATTTGCTTTTGGTCCGTAATTACCCGGGGACCGCAGCTTCGACACTTGTACACACACACTATCGAACTTTAACTTTCGAACTGGCAAAAACCCATTCAATGAAAGTTGCTCGAAATCATTGATTTACCTGGTAAATTTTCTTTCGTGATCGAGAAAATGTGCACGGATTTCGAGGTACCGATCAAGATGTGATTTTGGCTAACTTTCATCGGGTTGGGTCGTCATTGGTCACCGGGTGGTCTTGTACTTCCGAATTAGCAAAAACCCATTGAATGAAAGCTGCTCGGAAACCTTGATTTACACGGCAAAATTTCTTTCATGATCGAGAAAATGTGCACGGATTTCGAGTTACCGAGCAAAATGCGATTTTGGCTAACTTTCACCGCGTTGTGTCATCTTTGGTCACCGGGCGATCCTGTACTTCCGAATTACCGAAAACCCATTGAACGAAAGTTGCTCGAAATCATTGATTTACCTGGTAAGTTTTCCTTCGTGATCCATAAAATGTGCACGGATTTCGAGTTACCGAGCAAGATGTGATTTTGGCTAACTTTCATCGGGTTGGGTCATCTTTGGTCACCGGGTGGTCTTGTACTTCCGATTTAGCAAAAACCCATTGAATGAAAGTTGTTCGAAATCATTGATTTGCCTAGAAAAATTTCTTTTCGTGGTCGAGGAAATGTGCATGGATTTCGAGTTGTCGAGCAAAATTTGATTTTGGCCAGGTTTCATGGGGTTGGGTCATCTGATCACCTCTTGACCGTATCTAGTCTTGGCCGAGTCGAAAAATCCCAGACGCTATAATACTCTATAACTCGCCAAAATGAAGTCGGTTTGGCACGAATTGGACAAGGATAAAGGACCTTACAATAATAAAACCCGGTGACCGGGCCGTAATTCACCAACAACGGTGACACAACCTCCGATAAAAACACATAACAACCTAAGCCGATGACTTGCGCTTGCTAGGGCCACCAATTATACTTTGTTTTCTCATAAGACGTCAAAAATGTCCAAAGAGCAACATATACTCATTTAATATGGGCATGCATCGTGTATAGTGACTTCGACGGTGTTTGGTTGTATTCGAACCCCAATGCATGGGTGCTTTTCTAAGGAGTTCATTTTGTTGAATTTTCTTATGCTTGTTTCGGTTTCGTAAATGAAAGAATTTCTCCGTACAAGATACAAACTGCACTATTGGATCTGTAATTTACAACTACTATCGACATACCCTCAAATGCATCAATAATAAGGGATTTAGAATGCACCTTAGCCAACTAACATATAGATCGGGGTCGTTAATGGGTCATGGCGTTCTTCGTTTGATCCTTTGGCTTGCATGTATCGTTTTGTAGGATGAGGTCTTGCTTCCTCGGCCCTTTATCAAGGCAACGTGGCTCGTTTTAAGCTCATCGTTCAAGGAATCAATGCAACACGGCCGGTTTTTCAGGTCGCCATTCGATAAACAAAGACAACGTTTTCAAAATATCAAAAGGCCACATGGCTTGCTTTTAGGTCCTCGTATGGCTTGCTTTCGGGTCGTCTTTCGAGAAAACGAGGCAACATGTTCTAGAAATCAAAGAATCGTTCGAGAAATAAAAAGGCTACGGGGGTAGTTTTCGGGTCGTAGTTTGATAATTCAAGGCAACATGTTCGAGTAATCAAGGCAACAAGGCTTGTTTTCAGGCCGTCGTTCAATAAAAAATCCAAGCGTTCAGGTCGTCGTTCGAGAAACACGGACAACATGTTGTAGAAATCAAAGGCGTTCCATAAATCTAGGCAACGGTGCTGGTTTTCAGTTAGTCGGTCGAAAAACCAAGGAAACATGTTCGAGGTTTCAAGGCAACAAGGCTAGTTTTCTTGTCTTCGTTTCGTAAATCAAGGCAACGGGGATAGTTTTAAGGTTGTTGTTTAAGAAAATCAAGACAACATGTTTTAAAAGCCATGGCAACGAGGGAAGATTTTAGGACACCGTTCGTCAGATCAAGGCAACACGCCAGCTTTCAGCCGTCGTCCGAAAAAGTCCGCCAACATTTTACTTAAACCGAAGCATCGTTAGTGAAATCAAGGCAACGGGGCAAATTTTAAGTCCTTCATTCGAAAAACCAAGCCATCGGGTTCGAGATATCAAGGCAACATGGCTTGCTTTTCAGGTCTTCGTTCGAAAAATCAAGGCAATGGGCATTGCTCTCCGCTCGTCATTCGAGATACCAAGACATCATGTTCTAGAAACCAAGGCCACAAGGCTAGTTTTCAGGTCATCATTCTAAAAATCAAGGCAACAACAATAAAGGCAACATGCCTAGTTTCAAGGTCATCGTTCAATATATCTAAGCAACAAGTTCGAATAATCAAGGCAACAAGGCTAGTTTTCACGTCGTCGTTCGAGCAAACAAGGCAACATGTTGGGGTGGGCTTCGTTCACGGTTCATTGGGCTTGCCTTGTCGGTGCTCGATGGTGGCTTCGTCGCCATGGTCCCCCTATATGTAGATCAAGCCAATGGGGATAGCAATCAGGCTTCCGTTTGAGATATCAAGACAACATGTCCTAGAATTCAAGGCCGCAAGGCTAGTTTTCAGGTCATCGTTCTAAAAATCAAGCCAACATGTTCAAGAAATCAAGGCAACAGACACTGATTTCCCCGAGGATGCATATTTTTTAGTATGCGCACGACGTCGGGGGGAATCAGGGCACCGTGGCTAGTTTTCCGGTCATCGTTCAAGAAATCAAGGCAGCGAGGCTAGTTTTGAGGTCATCATGGCATGTTTTCAAGGCAACATGTTCGAGTATTCAGGGCAACGATGCAAGTTTCCGGGTCGTCGTTAGAGATAACAAGGCAACGTGTTCCAGCAATCAAGGTAACGAGGCTAGTTTCCAGGTCGTCGTTCAAGAAATAAAGGGAACGGGGCTAGTTTTCAGGACATCGTTCGACATATCAAGGCAACGTGTTGGACAAATCAAGGCAACATGGAACTAGTTAACAAGGCAACGTGTTGGGGGAGGCATCTTTCAAGGCCATCGTTCGACAAATCTAGGCAGCAGGGCTTGTCACCAGGTCATCGTTCGAAAAATTAATGCAACAAGTTCGAGTAATCAATATATACCTCAAGGCAATGTGGATAGCTCCCCAGTTCTCCAAGAGGCTAGTCTTCAGGTCATCGTTCAAAAAATCAAGGCAACAAGCTCAAGGCAATAGGGCTAGTTTCAAGGTCGTCGTTCAAAAAATCTAGGGAACAATGCTAGTCATCAGGTCATCGTTCGACAAAATTAAGGCACACGAATAATGTATGTTTCAATAAAAAAAATTTGCTTTTGGTCCGTAATTACCCGGGGACCGCAGCTTCGACACTTGTACACACACACTATCGAACTTTAACTTTCGAACTGGCAAAAACCCATTCAATGAAAGTTGCTCGAAATCATTGATTTACCTGGTAAATTTTCTTTCGTGATCGAGAAAATGTGCACGGATTTCGAGGTACCGATCAAGATGTGATTTTGGCTAACTTTCATCGGGTTGGGTCGTCATTGGTCACCGGGTGGTCTTGTACTTCCGAATTAGCAAAAACCCATTGAATGAAAGCTGCTCGGAAACCTTGATTTACACGGCAAAATTTCTTTCATGATCGAGAAAATGTGCACGGATTTCGAGTTACCGAGCAAAATGCGATTTTGGCTAACTTTCACCGCGTTGTGTCATCTTTGGTCACCGGGCGATCCTGTACTTCCGAATTACCGAAAACCCATTGAACGAAAGTTGCTCGAAATCATTGATTTACCTGGTAAGTTTTCCTTCGTGATCCATAAAATGTGCACGGATTTCGAGTTACCGAGCAAGATGTGATTTTGGCTAACTTTCATCGGGTTGGGTCATCTTTGGTCACCGGGTGGTCTTGTACTTCCGATTTAGCAAAAACCCATTGAATGAAAGTTGTTCGAAATCATTGATTTGCCTAGAAAAATTTCTTTTCGTGGTCGAGGAAATGTGCATGGATTTCGAGTTGTCGAGCAAAATTTGATTTTGGCCAGGTTTCATGGGGTTGGGTCATCTGATCACCGGTTAATCTTGACCGTATCTAGTCTTGGCCGAGTCGAAAAATCCCAGACGCTATAATACTCTATAACTCGCCAAATTGAAGTCGGTTTGGCACGAATTGGACAAGGATAAAGGACCTTACAATAATAAAACCCGGTGACCGGGCCGTAATTCACCAACAACGGTGACACAACCTCCGATAAAAACACATAACAACCTAAGCCGATGACTTGCGCTTGCTAGGGCCACCAATTATACTTTGTTTTCTCATAAGACATCAAAAATGTCCAAAGAGCAACATATACTCATTTAATATGGGCATGCATCGTGTATAGTGACTTCGACGGTGTTTGGTTGTATTCGAACCCCAATGCATGGGTGCTTTTCTAAGGAGTTCATTTTGTTGAATTTTCTTATGCTTGTTTCGGTTTCGTAAATGAAAGAATTTCTCCGTACAAGATACAAACTGCACTATTGGATCTGTAATTTACAACTACTATCGACATACCCTCAAATGCATCAATAATAAGGGATTTAGAATGCACCTTAGCCAACTAACATATAGATCGGGGTCGTTAATGGGTCATGGCGTTCTTCGTTTGATCCTTTGGCTTGCATGTATCGTTTTGTAGGATGAGGTCTTGCTTCCTCGGCCCTTTATCAAGGCAACGTGGCTCGTTTTAAGCTCATCGTTCAAGGAATCAATGCAACACGGCCGGTTTTTCAGGTCGCCATTCGATAAACAAAGACAACGTTTTCAAAATATCAAAAGGCCACATGGCTTGCTTTTAGGTCCTCGTATGGCTTGCTTTCGGGTCGTCTTTCGAGAAAACGAGGCAACATGTTCTAGAAATCAAAGAATCGTTCGAGAAATAAAAAGGCTACGGGGGTAGTTTTCGGGTCGTAGTTTGATAATTCAAGGCAACATGTTCGAGTAATCAAGGCAACAAGGCTTGTTTTCAGGCCGTCGTTCAATAAAAAATCCAAGCGTTCAGGTCGTCGTTCGAGAAACACGGACAACATGTTGTAGAAATCAAAGGCGTTCCATAAATCTAGGCAACGGTGCTGGTTTTCAGTTAGTCGGTCGAAAAACCAAGGAAACATGTTCGAGGTTTCAAGGCAACAAGGCTAGTTTTCTTGTCTTCGTTTCGTAAATCAAGGCAACGGGGATAGTTTTAAGGTTGTTGTTTAAGAAAATCAAGACAACATGTTTTAAAAGCCATGGCAACGAGGGAAGATTTTAGGACACCGTTCGTCAGATCAAGGCAACACGCCAGCTTTCAGCCGTCGTCCGAAAAAGTCCGCCAACATTTTACTTAAACCGAAGCATCGTTAGTGAAATCAAGGCAACGGGGCAAATTTTAAGTCCTTCATTCGAAAAACCAAGCCATCGGGTTCGAGATATCAAGGCAACATGGCTTGCTTTTCAGGTCTTCGTTCGAAAAATCAAGGCAATGGGCATTGCTCTCCGCTCGTCATTCGAGATACCAAGACATCATGTTCTAGAAACCAAGGCCACAAGGCTAGTTTTCAGGTCATCATTCTAAAAATCAAGGCAACAACAATAAAGGCAACATGCCTAGTTTCAAGGTCATCGTTCAATATATCTAAGCAACAAGTTCGAATAATCAAGGCAACAAGGCTAGTTTTCACGTCGTCGTTCGAGCAAACAAGGCAACATGTTGGGGTGGGCTTCGTTCACGGTTCATTGGGCTTGCCTTGTCGGTGCTCGATGGTGGCTTCGTCGCCATGGTCCCCCTATATGTAGATCAAGCCAATGGGGATAGCAATCAGGCTTCCGTTTGAGATATCAAGACAACATGTCCTAGAATTCAAGGCCGCAAGGCTAGTTTTCAGGTCATCGTTCTAAAAATCAAGCCAACATGTTCAAGAAATCAAGGCAACAGACACTGATTTCCCCGAGGATGCATATTTTTTAGTATGCGCACGACGTCGGGGGGAATCAGGGCACCGTGGCTAGTTTTCCGGTCATCGTTCAAGAAATCAAGGCAGCGAGGCTAGTTTTGAGGTCATCATGGCATGTTTTCAAGGCAACATGTTCGAGTATTCAGGGCAACGATGCAAGTTTCCGGGTCGTCGTTAGAGATAACAAGGCAACGTGTTCCAGCAATCAAGGTAACGAGGCTAGTTTCCAGGTCGTCGTTCAAGAAATAAAGGGAACGGGGCTAGTTTTCAGGACATCGTTCGACATATCAAGGCAACGTGTTGGACAAATCAAGGCAACATGGAACTAGTTAACAAGGCAACGTGTTGGGGGAGGCATCTTTCAAGGCCATCGTTCGACAAATCTAGGCAGCAGGGCTTGTCACCAGGTCATCGTTCGAAAAATTAATGCAACAAGTTCGAGTAATCAATATATACCTCAAGGCAATGTGGATAGCTCCCCAGTTCTCCAAGAGGCTAGTCTTCAGGTCATCGTTCAAAAAATCAAGGCAACAAGCTCAAGGCAATAGGGCTAGTTTCAAGGTCGTCGTTCAAAAAATCTAGGGAACAATGCTAGTCATCAGGTCATCGTTCGACAAAATTAAGGCACACGAATAATGTATGTTTCAATAAAAAAAATTTGCTTTTGGTCCGTAATTACCCGGGGACCGCAGCTTCGACACTTGTACACACACACTATCGAACTTTAACTTTCGAACTGGCAAAAACCCATTCAATGAAAGTTGCTCGAAATCATTGATTTACCTGGTAAATTTTCTTTCGTGATCGAGAAAATGTGCACGGATTTCGAGGTACCGATCAAGATGTGATTTTGGCTAACTTTCATCGGGTTGGGTCGTCATTGGTCACCGGGTGGTCTTGTACTTCCGAATTAGCAAAAACCCATTGAATGAAAGCTGCTCGGAAACCTTGATTTACACGGCAAAATTTCTTTCATGATCGAGAAAATGTGCACGGATTTCGAGTTACCGAGCAAAATGCGATTTTGGCTAACTTTCACCGCGTTGTGTCATCTTTGGTCACCGGGCGATCCTGTACTTCCGAATTACCGAAAACCCATTGAACGAAAGTTGCTCGAAATCATTGATTTACCTGGTAAGTTTTCCTTCGTGATCCATAAAATGTGCACGGATTTCGAGTTACCGAGCAAGATGTGATTTTGGCTAACTTTCATCGGGTTGGGTCATCTTTGGTCACCGGGTGGTCTTGTACTTCCGATTTAGCAAAAACCCATTGAATGAAAGTTGTTCGAAATCATTGATTTGCCTAGAAAAATTTCTTTTCGTGGTCGAGGAAATGTGCATGGATTTCGAGTTGTCGAGCAAAATTTGATTTTGGCCAGGTTTCATGGGGTTGGGTCATCTGATCACCGGTTAATCTTGACCGTATCTAGTCTTGGCCGAGTCGAAAAATCCCAGACGCTATAATACTCTATAACTCGCCAAATTGAAGTCGGTTTGGCACGAATTGGACAAGGATAAAGGACCTTACAATAATAAAACCCGGTGACCGGGCCGTAATTCACCAACAACGGTGACACAACCTCCGATAAAAACACATAACAACCTAAGCCGATGACTTGCGCTTGCTAGGGCCACCAATTATACTTTGTTTTCTCATAAGACGTCAAAAATGTCCAAAGAGCAACATATACTCATTTAATATGGGCATGCATCGTGTATAGTGACTTCGACGGTGTTTGGTTGTATTCGAACCCCAATGCATGGGTGCTTTTCTAAGGAGTTCATTTTGTTGAATTTTCTTATGCTTGTTTCGGTTTCGTAAATGAAAGAATTTCTCCGTACAAGATACAAACTGCACTATTGGATCTGTAATTTACAACTACTATCGACATACCCTCAAATGCATCAATAATAAGGGATTTAGAATGCACCTTAGCCAACTAACATATAGATCGGGGTCGTTAATGGGTCATGGCGTTCTTCGTTTGATCCTTTGGCTTGCATGTATCGTTTTGTAGGATGAGGTCTTGCTTCCTCGGCCCTTTATCAAGGCAACGTGGCTCGTTTTAAGCTCATCGTTCAAGGAATCAATGCAACACGGCCGGTTTTTCAGGTCGCCATTCGATAAACAAAGACAACGTTTTCAAAATATCAAAAGGCCACATGGCTTGCTTTTAGGTCCTCGTATGGCTTGCTTTCGGGTCGTCTTTCGAGAAAACGAGGCAACATATTCTAGAAATCAAAGAATCGTTCGAGAAATAAAAAGGCTACGGGGGTAGTTTTCGGGTCGTAGTTTGATAATTCAAGGCAACATGTTCGAGTAATCAAGGCAACAAGGCTTGTTTTCAGGCCGTCGTTCAATAAAAAATCCAAGCGTTCAGGTCGTCGTTCGAGAAACACGGACAACATGTTGTAGAAATCAAAGGCGTTCCATAAATCTAGGCAACGGTGCTGGTTTTCAGTTAGTCGGTCGAAAAACCAAGGAAACATGTTCGAGGTTTCAAGGCAACAAGGCTAGTTTTCTTGTCTTCGTTCCGTAAATCAAGGCAACGGGGATAGTTTTAAGGTTGTTGTTTAAGAAAATCAAGACAACATGTTTTAAAAGCCATGGCAACGAGGGAAGATTTTAGGACACCGTTCGTCAGATCAAGGCAACACGCCAGCTTTCAGCCGTCGTCCGAAAAAGTCCGCCAACATTTTACTTAAACCGAAGCATCGTTAGTGAAATCAAGGCAACGGGGCAAATTTTAAGTCCTTCATTCGAAAAACCAAGCCATCGGGTTCGAGATATCAAGGCAACATGGCTTGCTTTTCAGGTCTTCGTTCGAAAAATCAAGGCAATGGGCATTGCTATCCGCTCGTCATTCGAGATACCAAGACATCATGTTCTAGAAACCAAGGCCACAAGGCTAGTTTTCAGGTCATCATTCTAAAAATCAAGGCAACAACAATAAAGGCAACATGCCTAGTTTCAAGTTCATCGTTCAATATATCTAAGCAACAAGTTCGAATAATCAAGGCAACAAGGCTAGTTTTCACGTCGTCGTTCGAGCAAACAAGGCAACATGTTGGGGTGGGCTTCGTTCACGGTTCATTGGGCTTGCCTTGTCGGTGCTCGATGGTGGCTTCGTCGCCATGGTCCCCCTATATGTACATCAAGCCAATGGGGATAGCAATCAGGCTTCCGTTTGAGATATCAAGACAACATGTCCTAGAATTCAAGGCCGCAAGGCTAGTTTTCAGGTCATCGTTCTAAAAATCAAGCCAACATGTTCAAGAAATCAAGGCAACAGACACTGATTTCCCCGAGGATGCATATTTTTTAGTATGCGCACGACGTCGGGGGGAATCAGGGCACCGTGGCTAGTTTTCCGGTCATCGTTCAAGAAATCAAGGCAGCGAGGCTAGTTTTGAGGTCATCATGGCATGTTTTCAAGGCAACATGTTCGAGTATTCAGGGCAACGATGCAAGTTTCCGGGTCGTCGTTAGAGATAACAAGGCAACGTGTTCCAGCAATCAAGGTAACGAGGCTAGTTTCCAGGTCGTCGTTCAAGAAATAAAGGGAACGGGGCTAGTTTTTAGGACATCGTTCGACATATCAAGGCAACGTGTTGGACAAATCAAGGCAACATGGAACTAGTTAACAAGGCAACGTGTTGGGGGAGGCATCTTTCAAGGCCATCGTTCGACAAATCTAGGCAGCAGGGCTTGTCACCAGGTCATCGTTCGAAAAATTAATGCAACAAGTTCGAGTAATCAATATATACCTCAAGGCAATGCGGATAGCTCCCCAGTTCTCCAAGAGGCTAGTCTTCAGGTCATCGTTCAAAAAATCAAGGCAACAAGCTCAAGGCAATAGGGCTAGTTTCAAGGTCGTCGTTCAAAAAATGTAGGGAACAATGCTAGTCATCAGGTCATCGTTCGACAAAGTTAAGGCACACGAATAATGTATGTTTCAATAAAAAAAATTTGCTTTTGGTCCGTAATTACCCGGGGACCGCAGCTTCGACACTTGTACACACACACTACCGAACTTTAACTTTCGAACTAGCAAAAACCCATTCAATGAAAGTTGCTCGAAATCATTGATTTACCTGGTAAATTTTCTTTCGTGATCGAGAAAATGTGCACGGATTTCGAGGTACCGATCAAGATGTGATTTTGGCTAACTTTCATCGGGTTGGGTCGTCATTGGTCACCGGGTGGTCTTGTACTTCCGAATTAGCAAAAACCCATTGAATGAAAGTTGCTCGGAAACCTTGATTTACACGGGAAAATTTCTTTCATGATCGAGAAAATGTGCACGGATTTCGAGTTACCGAGCAAAATGCGATTTTGGCTAACTTTCACCACGTTGTGTCATCTTTTGGTCACCGGGCGATCCTGTACTTCCGAATTACCGAAAACCCATTGAACGAAAGTTGCTCGAAATCATTGATTTACCTGGTAAGTTTTCCTTCGTGATCCATAAAATGTGCACGGATTTCGAGTTACCGAGCAAGATGTGATTTTGGCTAACTTTCATCGGGTTGGGTCATCTTTGGTCACCGGGTGGTCTTGTACTTCCGATTTAGCAAAAACCCATTGAATGAAAGTTGTTCGAAATCATTGATTTGCCTAGAAAAATTTCTTTTCGTGGTCGAGGAAATGTGCATGGATTTCGAGTTGTCGAGCAAAATTTGATTTTGGCCAGGTTTCATGGGGTTGGGTCATCTGATCACCGGTTAATCTTGACCGTATCTAGTCTTGGCCGAGTCGAAAAATCCCAGACGCTATAATACTCTATAACTCGCCAAAATGAAGTCGGTTTGGCACGAATTGGACAAGGATAAAGGACCTTACAATAATAAAACCCGGTGACCGGGCCGTAATTCACCAACAACGGTGACACAACCTCCGATAAAAACACATAACAACCTAAGCCGATGACTTGCGCTTGCTAGGGCCACCAATTATACTTTGTTTTCTCATAAGACGTCAAAAATGTCCAAAGAGCAACATATACTCATTTAATATGGGCATGCATCGTGTATAGTGACTTCGACGGTGTTTGGTTGTATTCGAACCCTAATGCATGGGTGCTTTTCTAAGGAGTTCATTTTGTTGAATTTTCTTATGCTTGTTTCGGTTTCGTAAATGAAAGAATTTCTCCGTACAAGATACAAACTGCACTATTGGATCTGTAATTTACAACTACTATCGACATACCCTCAAATGCATCAATAATAAGGGATTTAGAATGCACCTTAGCCAACTAACATATAGATCGGGGTCGTTAATGGGTCATGGCGTTCTTCGTTTGATCCTTTGGCTTGCATGTATCGTTTTGTAGGATGAGGTCTTGCTTCCTCGGCCCTTTATCAAGGCAACGTGGCTCGTTTTAAGCTCATCGTTCAAGGAATCAATGCAACACGGCCGGTTTTTCAGGTCGCCATTCGATAAACAAAGACAACGTTTTCAAAATATCAAAAGGCCACATGGCTTGCTTTTAGGTCCTCGTATGGCTTGCTTTCGGGTCGTCTTTCGAGAAAACGAGGCAACATGTTCTAGAAATCAAAGAATCGTTCGAGAAATAAAAAGGCTACGGGGGTAGTTTTCGGGTCGTAGTTTGATAATTCAAGGCAACATGTTCGAGTAATCAAGGCAACAAGGCTTGTTTTCAGGCCGTCGTTCAATAAAAAATCCAAGCGTTCAGGTCGTCGTTCGAGAAACACGGACAACATGTTGTAGAAATCAAAGGCGTTCCATAAATCTAGGCAACGGTGCTGGTTTTCAGTTAGTCGGTCGAAAAACCAAGGAAACATGTTCGAGGTTTCAAGGCAACAAGGCTAGTTTTCTTGTCTTCGTTCCGTAAATCAAGGCAACGGGGATAGTTTTAAGGTTGTTGTTTAAGAAAATCAAGACAACATGTTTTAAAAGCCATGGCAACGAGGGAAGATTTTAGGACACCGTTCGTCAGATCAAGGCAACACGCCAGCTTTCAGCCGTCGTCCGAAAAAGTCCGCCAACATTTTACTTAAACCGAAGCATCGTTAGTGAAATCAAGGCAACGGGGCAAATTTTAAGTCCTTCATTCGAAAAACCAAGCCATCGGGTTCGAGATATCAAGGCAACATGGCTTGCTTTTCAGGTCTTCGTTCGAAAAATCAAGGCAATGGGCATTGCTCTCCGCTCGTCATTCGAGATACCAAGACATCATGTTCTAGAAACCAAGGCCACAAGGCTAGTTTTCAGGTCATCATTCTAAAAATCAAGGCAACAACAATAAAGGCAACATGCCTAGTTTCAAGTTCATCGTTCAATATATCTAAGCAACAAGTTCGAATAATCAAGGCAACAAGGCTAGTTTTCACGTCGTCGTTCGAGCAAACAAGGCAACATGTTGGGGTGGGCTTCGTTCACGGTTCATTGGGCTTGCCTTGTCGGTGCTCGATGGTGGCTTCGTCGCCATGGTCCCCCTATATGTACATCAAGCCAATGGGGATAGCAATCAGGCTTCCGTTTGAGATATCAAGACAACATGTCCTAGAATTCAAGGCCGCAAGGCTAGTTTTCAGGTCATCGTTCTAAAAATCAAGCCAACATGTTCAAGAAATCAAGGCAACAGACACTGATTTCCCCGAGGATGCATATTTTTTAGTATGCGCACGACGTCGGGGGGAATCAGGGCACCGTGGCTAGTTTTCCGGTCATCGTTCAAGAAATCAAGGCAGCGAGGCTAGTTTTGAGGTCATCATGGCATGTTTTCAAGGCAACATGTTCGAGTATTCAGGGCAACGATGCAAGTTTCCGGGTCGTCGTTAGAGATAACAAGGCAACGTGTTCCAGCAATCAAGGTAACGAGGCTAGTTTCCAGGTCGTCGTTCAAGAAATAAAGGGAACGGGGCTAGTTTTTAGGACATCGTTCGACATATCAAGGCAACGTGTTGGACAAATCAAGGCAACATGGAACTAGTTAACAAGGCAACGTGTTGGGGGAGGCATCTTTCAAGGCCATCGTTCGACAAATCTAGGCAGCAGGGCTTGTCACCAGGTCATCGTTCGAAAAATTAATGCAACAAGTTCGAGTAATCAATATATACCTCAAGGCAATGCGGATAGCTCCCCAGTTCTCCAAGAGGCTAGTCTTCAGGTCATCGTTCAAAAAATCAAGGCAACAAGCTCAAGGCAATAGGGCTAGTTTCAAGGTCGTCGTTCAAAAAATGTAGGGAACAATGCTAGTCATCAGGTCATCGTTCGACAAAGTTAAGGCACACGAATAATGTATGTTTCAATAAAAAAAATTTGCTTTTGGTCCGTAATTACCCGGGGACCGCAGCTTCGACACTTGTACACACACACTACCGAACTTTAACTTTCGAACTGGCAAAAACCCATTCAATGAAAGTTGCTCGAAATCATTGATTTACCTGGTAAATTTTCTTTCGTGATCGAGAAAATGTGCACGGATTTCGAGGTACCGATCAAGATGTGATTTTGGCTAACTTTCATCGGGTTGGGTCGTCATTGGTCACCGGGTGGTCTTGTACTTCCGAATTAGCAAAAACCCATTGAATGAAAGTTGCTCGGAAACCTTGATTTACACGGCAAAATTTCTTTCATGATCGAGAAAATGTGCACGGATTTCGAGTTACCGAGCAAAATGCGATTTTGGCTAACTTTCACCGCGTTGTGTCATCTTTGGTCACCGGGCGATCCTGTACTTCCGAATTACCGAAAACCCATTGAACGAAAGTTGCTCGAAATCATTGATTTACCTGGTAAGTTTTCCTTCGTGATCCATAAAATGTGCACGGATTTCGAGTTACCGAGCAAGATGTGATTTTGGCTAACTTTCATCGGGTTGGGTCATCTTTGGTCACCGGGTGGTCTTGTACTTCCGATTTAGCAAAAACCCATTGAATGAAAGTTGTTCGAAATCATTGATTTGCCTAGAAAAATTTCTTTTCGTGGTCGAGGAAATGTGCATGGATTTCGAGTTGTCGAGCAAAATTTGATTTTGGCCAGGTTTCATGGGGTTGGGTCATCTGATCACCTCTTGACCGTATCTAGTCTTGGCCGAGTCGAAAAATCCCAGACGCTATAATACTCTATAACTCGCCAAAATGAAGTCGGTTTGGCACGAATTGGACAAGGATAAAGGACCTTACAATAATAAAACCCGGTGACCGGGCCGTAATTCACCAACAACGGTGACACAACCTCCGATAAAAACACATAACAACCTAAGCCGATGACTTGTGCTTGCTAGGGCCACCAATTATACTTTGTTTTCTCATAAGACGTCAAAAATGTCCAAAGAGCAACATATACTCATTTAATATGGGCATGCATCGTGTATAGTGACTTCGACGGTGTTTGGTTGTATTCGAACCCCAATGCATGGGTGCTTTTCTAAGGAGTTCATTTTGTTGAATTTTCTTATGCTTGTTTCGGTTTCGTAAATGAAAGAATTTCTCCGTACAAGATACAAACTGCACTATTGGATCTGTAATTTACAACTACTATCGACATACCCTCAAATGCATCAATAATAAGGGATTTAGAATGCACCTTAGCCAACTAACATATAGATCGGGGTCGTTAATGGGTCATGGCGTTCTTCGTTTGATCCTTTGGCTTGCATGTATCGTTTTGTAGGATGAGGTCTTGCTTCCTCGGCCCTTTATCAAGGCAACGTGGCTCGTTTTAAGCTCATCGTTCAAGGAATCAATGCAACACGGCCGGTTTTTCAGGTCGCCATTCGATAAACAAAGACAACGTTTTCAAAATATCAAAAGGCCACATGGCTTGCTTTTAGGTCCTCGTATGGCTTGCTTTCGGGTCGTCTTTCGAGAAAACGAGGCAACATGTTCTAGAAATCAAAGAATCGTTCGAGAAATAAAAAGGCTACGGGGGTAGTTTTCGGGTCGTAGTTTGATAATTCAAGGCAACATGTTCGAGTAATCAAGGCAACAAGGCTTGTTTTCAGGCCGTCGTTCAATAAAAAATCCAAGCGTTCAGGTCGTCGTTCGAGAAACACGGACAACATGTTGTAGAAATCAAAGGCGTTCCATAAATCTAGGCAACGGTGCTGGTTTTCAGTTAGTCGGTCGAAAAACCAAGGAAACATGTTCGAGGTTTCAAGGCAACAAGGCTAGTTTTCTTGTCTTCGTTCCGTAAATCAAGGCAACGGGGATAGTTTTAAGGTTGTTGTTTAAGAAAATCAAGACAACATGTTTTAAAAGCCATGGCAACGAGGGAAGATTTTAGGACACCGTTCGTCAGATCAAGGCAACACGCCAGCTTTCAGCCGTCGTCCGAAAAAGTCCGCCAACATTTTACTTAAACCGAAGCATCGTTAGTGAAATCAAGGCAACGGGGCAAATTTTAAGTCCTTCATTCGAAAAACCAAGCCATCGGGTTCGAGATATCAAGGCAACATGGCTTGCTTTTCAGGTCTTCGTTCGAAAAATCAAGGCAATGGGCATTGCTCTCCGCTCGTCATTCGAGATACCAAGACATCATGTTCTAGAAACCAAGGCCACAAGGCTAGTTTTCAGGTCATCATTCTAAAAATCAAGGCAACAACAATAAAGGCAACATGCCTAGTTTCAAGTTCATCGTTCAATATATCTAAGCAACAAGTTCGAATAATCAAGGCAACAAGGCTAGTTTTCACGTCGTCGTTCGAGCAAACAAGGCAACATGTTGGGGTGGGCTTCGTTCACGGTTCATTGGGCTTGCCTTGTCGGTGCTCGATGGTGGCTTCGTCGCCATGGTCCCCCTATATGTACATCAAGCCAATGGGGATAGCAATCAGGCTTCCGTTTGAGATATCAAGACAACATGTCCTAGAATTCAAGGCCGCAAGGCTAGTTTTCAGGTCATCGTTCTAAAAATCAAGCCAACATGTTCAAGAAATCAAGGCAACAGACACTGATTTCCCCGAGGATGCATATTTTTTAGTATGCGCACGACGTCGGGGGGAATCAGGGCACCGTGGCTAGTTTTCCGGTCATCGTTCAAGAAATCAAGGCAGCGAGGCTAGTTTTGAGGTCATCATGGCATGTTTTCAAGGCAACATGTTCGAGTATTCAGGGCAACGATGCCAGTTTCCGGGTCGTCGTTAGAGATAACAAGGCAACGTGTTCCAGCAATCAAGGTAACGAGGCTAGTTTCCAGGTCGTCGTTCAAGAAATAAAGGGAACGGGGCTAGTTTTCAGGACATCGTTCGACATATCAAGGCAACGTGTTGGACAAATCAAGGCAACATGGAACTAGTTAACAAGGCAACGTGTTGGGGGAGGCATCTTTCAAGGCCATCGTTCGACAAATCTAGGCAGCAGGGCTTGTCACCAGGTCATCGTTCGAAAAATTAATGCAACAAGTTCGAGTAATCAATATATACCTCAAGGCAATGTGGATAGCTCCCCAGTTCTCCAAGAGGCTAGTCTTCATGTCATCGTTCAAAAAATCAAGGCAACAAGCTCAAGGCAATAGGGCTAGTTTCAAGGTCGTCGTTCAAAAAATCTAGGGAACAATGCTAGTCATCAGGTCATCGTTCGACAAAATTAAGGCACACGAATAATGTATGTTTCAATAAAAAAAATTTGCTTTTGGTCCGTAATTACCCGGGGACCGCAGCTTCGACACTTGTACACACACACTATCGAACTTTAACTTTCGAACTGGCAAAAACCCATTCAATGAAAGTTGCTCGAAATCATTGATTTACCTGGTAAATTTTCTTTCGTGATCGAGAAAATGTGCACGGATTTCGAGGTACCGATCAAGATGTGATTTTGGCTAACTTTCATCGGGTTGGGTCGTCATTGGTCACCGGGTGGTCTTGTACTTCCGAATTAGCAAAAACCCATTGAATGAAAGCTGCTCGGAAACCTTGATTTACACGGCAAAATTTCTTTCATGATCGAGAAAATGTGCACGGATTTCGAGTTACCGAGCAAAATGCGATTTTGGCTAACTTTCACCGCGTTGTGTCATCTTTGGTCACCGGGCGATCCTGTACTTCCGAATTACCGAAAACCCATTGAACGAAAGTTGCTTGAAATCATTGATTTACCTGGTAAGTTTTCCTTCGTGATCCATAAAATGTGCACGGATTTCGAGTTACCGAGCAAGATGTGATTTTGGCTAACTTTCATCGGGTTGGGTCATCTTTGGTCACCGGGTGGTCTTGTACTTCCGATTTAGCAAAAACCCATTGAATGAAAGTTGTTCGAAATCATTGATTTGCCTAGAAAAATTTCTTTTCGTGGTCGAGGAAATGTGCATGGATTTCGAGTTGTCGAGCAAAATTTGATTTTGGCCAGGTTTCATGGGGTTGGGTCATCTGATCACCTCTTGACCGTATCTAGTCTTGGCCGAGTCGAAAAATCCCAGACGCTATAATACTCTATAACTCGCCAAAATGAAGTCGGTTTGGCACGAATTGGACAAGGATAAAGGACCTTACAATAATAAAACCCGGTGACCGGGCCGTAATTCACCAACAACGGTGACACAACCTCCGATAAAAACACATAACAACCTAAGCCGATGACTTGTGCTTGCTAGGGCCACCAATTATACTTTGTTTTCTCATAAGACGTCAAAAATGTCCAAAGATTGACATATACTCATTTAATATGGGCATGCATCGTGTATAGTGACTTCGACGGTGTTTGGTTGTATTCGAACCCCAATGCATGGGTGCTTTTCTAAGGAGTTCATTTTGTTGAATTTTCTTATGCTTGTTTCGGTTTCGTAAATGAAAGAATTTCTCCGTACAAGATACAAACTGCACTATTGGATCTGTAATTTACAACTACTATCGACATACCCTCAAATGCATCAATAATAAGGGATTTAGAATGCACCTTAGCCAACTAACATATAGATCGGGGTCGTTAATGGGTCATGGCGTTCTTCGTTTGATCCTTTGGCTTGCATGTATCGTTTTGTAGGATGAGGTCTTGCTTCCTCGGCCCTTTATCAAGGCAACGTGGCTCGTTTTAAGCTCATCGTTCAAGGAATCAATGCAACACGGCCGGTTTTTCAGGTCGCCATTCGATAAACAAAGACAACGTTTTCAAAATATCAAAAGGCCACATGGCTTGCTTTTAGGTCCTCGTATGGCTTGCTTTCGGGTCGTCTTTCGAGAAAACGAGGCAACATGTTCTAGAAATCAAAGAATCGTTCGAGAAATAAAAAGGCTACGGGGGTAGTTTTCGGGTCGTAGTTTGATAATTCAAGGCAACATGTTCGAGTAATCAAGGCAACAAGGCTTGTTTTCAGGCCGTCGTTCAATAAAAAATCCAAGCGTTCAGGTCGTCGTTCGAGAAACACGGACAACATGTTGTAGAAATCAAAGGCGTTCCATAAATCTAGGCAACGGTGCTGGTTTTCAGTTAGTCGGTCGAAAAACCAAGGAAACATGTTCGAGGTTTCAAGGCAACAAGGCTAGTTTTCTTGTCTTCGTTCCGTAAATCAAGGCAACGGGGATAGTTTTAAGGTTGTTGTTTAAGAAAATCAAGACAACATGTTTTAAAAGCCATGGCAACGAAGGAAGATTTTAGGACACCGTTCGTCAGATCAAGGCAACACGCCAGCTTTCAGCCGTCGTCCGAAAAAGTCCGCCAACATTTTACTTAAACCGAAGCATCGTTAGTGAAATCAAGGCAACGGGGCAAATTTTAAGTCCTTCATTCGAAAAACCAAGCCATCGGGTTCGAGATATCAAGGCAACATGGCTTGCTTTTCAGGTCTTCGTTCGAAAAATCAAGGCAATGGGCATTGCTCTCCGCTCGTCATTCGAGATACCAAGACATCATGTTCTAGAAACCAAGGCCACAAGGCTAGTTTTCAGGTCATCATTCTAAAAATCAAGGCAACAACAATAAAGGCAACATGCCTAGTTTCAAGTTCATCGTTCAATATATCTAAGCAACAAGTTCGAATAATCAAGGCAACAAGGCTAGTTTTCACGTCGTCGTTCGAGCAAACAAGGCAACATGTTGGGGTGGGCTTCGTTCACGGTTCATTGGGCTTGCCTTGTCGGTGCTCGATGGTGGCTTCGTCGCCATGGTCCCCCTATATGTACATCAAGCCAATGGGGATAGCAATCAGGCTTCCGTTTGAGATATCAAGACAACATGTCCTAGAATTCAAGGCCGCAAGGCTAGTTTTCAGGTCATCGTTCTAAAAATCAAGCCAACATGTTCAAGAAATCAAGGCAACAGACACTGATTTCCCCGAGGATGCATATTTTTTAGTATGCGCACGACGTCGGGGGAATCAGGGCACCGTGGCTAGTTTTCCGGTCATCGTTCAAGAAATCAAGGCAGCGAGGCTAGTTTTGAGGTCATCATGGCATGTTTTCAAGGCAACATGTTCGAGTATTCAGGGCAACGATGCAAGTTTCCGGGTCGTCGTTAGAGATAACAAGGCAACGTGTTCCAGCAATCAAGGTAACGAGGCTAGTTTCCAGGTCGTCGTTCAAGAAATAAAGGGAACGGGGCTAGTTTTCAGGACATCGTTCGACATATCAAGGCAACGTGTTGGACAAATCAAGGCAACATGGAACTAGTTAACAAGGCAACGTGTTGGGGGAGGCATCTTTCAAGGCCATCGTTCGACAAATCTAGGCAGCAGGGCTTGTCACCAGGTCATCGTTCGAAAAATTAATGCAACAAGTTCGAGTAATCAATATATACCTCAAGGCAATGTGGATAGCTCCCCAGTTCTCCAAGAGGCTAGTCTTCAGGTCATCGTTTAAAAAATCAAGGCAACAAGCTCAAGGCAATAGGGCTAGTTTCAAGGTCGTCGTTCAAAAAATCTAGGGAACAATGCTAGTCATCAGGTCATCGTTCGACAAAATTAAGGCACACGAATAATGTATGTTTCAATAAAAAAAATTTGCTTTTGGTCCGTAATTACCCGGGGACCGCAGCTTCGACACTTGTACACACACACTACCGAACTTTAACTTTCGAATTGGCAAAAACCCATTCAATGAAAGTTTCTCGAAATCATCGATTTACCTGGTAAATTTTCTTTCGTGATCGAGAAAATGTGCACGGATTTCGAGGTACCGATCAAGATGTGATTTTGGCTAACTTTCATCGGGTTGGGTCGTCATTGGTCACCGGGTGGTCTTGTACTTCCGAATTAGCAAAAACCCATTGAATGAAAGCTGCTCGGAAACCTTGATTTACACGGCAAAATTTCTTTCATGATCGAGAAAATGTGCACGGATTTCGAGTTACCGAGCAAAATGCGATTTTGGCTAACTTTCACCGCGTTGTGTCATCTTTGGTCACCGGGCGATCCTGTACTTCCGAATTACCGAAAACCCATTGAACGAAAGTTGCTTGAAATCATTGATTTACCTGGTAAGTTTTCCTTCGTGATCCATAAAATGTGCACGGATTTCGAGTTACCGAGCAAGATGTGATTTTGGCTAACTTTCATCGGGTTGGGTCATCTTTGGTCACCGGGTGGTCTTGTACTTCCGATTTAGCAAAAACCCATTGAATGAAAGTTGTTCGAAATCATTGATTTGCCTAGAAAAATTTCTTTTCGTGGTCGAGGAAATGTGCATGGATTTCGAGTTGTCGAGCAAAATTTGATTTTGGCCAGGTTTCATGGGGTTGGGTCATCTGATCACCTCTTGACCGTATCTAGTCTTGGCCGAGTCGAAAAATCCCAGACGCTATAATACTCTATAACTCGCCAAAATGAAGTCGGTTTGGCACGAATTGGACAAGGATAAAGGACCTTACAATAATAAAACCCGGTGACCGGGCCGTAATTCACCAACAACGGTGACACAACCTCCGATAAAAACACATAACAACCTAAGCCGATGACTTGTGCTTGCTAGGGCCACCAATTATACTTTGTTTTCTCATAAGACGTCAAAAATGTCCAAAGATTGACATATACTCATTTAATATGGGCATGCATCGTGTATAGTGACTTCGACGGTGTTTGGTTGTATTCGAACCCCAATGCATGGGTGCTTTTCTAAGGAGTTCATTTTGTTGAATTTTCTTATGCTTGTTTCGGTTTCGTAAATGAAAGAATTTCTCCGTACAAGATACAAACTGCACTATTGGATCTGTAATTTACAACTACTATCGACATACCCTCAAATGCATCAATAATAAGGGATTTAGAATGCACCTTAGCCAACTAACATATAGATCGGGGTCGTTAATGGGTCATGGCGTTCTTCGTTTGATCCTTTGGCTTGCATGTATCGTTTTGTAGGATGAGGTCTTGCTTCCTCGGCCCTTTATCAAGGCAACGTGGCTCGTTTTAAGCTCATCGTTCAAGGAATCAATGCAACACGGCCGGTTTTTCAGGTCGCCATTCGATAAACAAAGACAACGTTTTCAAAATATCAAAAGGCCACATGGCTTGCTTTTAGGTCCTCGTATGGCTTGCTTTCGGGTCGTCTTTCGAGAAAACGAGGCAACATGTTCTAGAAATCAAAGAATCGTTCGAGAAATAAAAAGGCTACGGGGGTAGTTTTCGGGTCGTAGTTTGATAATTCAAGGCAACATGTTCGAGTAATCAAGGCAACAAGGCTTGTTTTCAGGCCGTCGTTCAATAAAAAATCCAAGCGTTCAGGTCGTCGTTCGAGAAACACGGACAACATGTTGTAGAAATCAAAGGCGTTCCATAAATCTAGGCAACGGTGCTGGTTTTCAGTTAGTCGGTCGAAAAACCAAGGAAACATGTTCGAGGTTTCAAGGCAACAAGGCTAGTTTTCTTGTCTTCGTTCCGTAAATCAAGGCAACGGGGATAGTTTTAAGGTTGTTGTTTAAGAAAATCAAGACAACATGTTTTAAAAGCCATGGCAACGAAGGAAGATTTTAGGACACCGTTCGTCAGATCAAGGCAACACGCCAGCTTTCAGCCGTCGTCCGAAAAAGTCCGCCAACATTTTACTTAAACCGAAGCATCGTTAGTGAAATCAAGGCAACGGGGCAAATTTTAAGTCCTTCATTCGAAAAACCAAGCCATCGGGTTCGAGATATCAAGGCAACATGGCTTGCTTTTCAGGTCTTCGTTCGAAAAATCAAGGCAATGGGCATTGCTCTCCGCTCGTCATTCGAGATACCAAGACATCATGTTCTAGAAACCAAGGCCACAAGGCTAGTTTTCAGGTCATCATTCTAAAAATCAAGGCAACAACAATAAAGGCAACATGCCTAGTTTCAAGTTCATCGTTCAATATATCTAAGCAACAAGTTCGAATAATCAAGGCAACAAGGCTAGTTTTCACGTCGTCGTTCGAGCAAACAAGGCAACATGTTGGGGTGGGCTTCGTTCACGGTTCATTGGGCTTGCCTTGTCGGTGCTCGATGGTGGCTTCGTCGCCATGGTCCCCCTATATGTACATCAAGCCAATGGGGATAGCAATCAGGCTTCCGTTTGAGATATCAAGACAACATGTCCTAGAATTCAAGGCCGCAAGGCTAGTTTTCAGGTCATCGTTCTAAAAATCAAGCCAACATGTTCAAGAAATCAAGGCAACAGACACTGATTTCCCCGAGGATGCATATTTTTTAGTATGCGCACGACGTCGGGGGGAATCAGGGCACCGTGGCTAGTTTTCCGGTCATCGTTCAAGAAATCAAGGCAGCGAGGCTAGTTTTGAGGTCATCATGGCATGTTTTCAAGGCAACATGTTCGAGTATTCAGGGCAACGATGCAAGTTTCCGGGTCGTCGTTAGAGATAACAAGGCAACGTGTTCCAGCAATCAAGGTAACGAGGCTAGTTTCCAGGTCGTCGTTCAAGAAATAAAGGGAACGGGGCTAGTTTTTAGGACATCGTTCGACATATCAAGGCAACGTGTTGGACAAATCAAGGCAACATGGAACTAGTTAACAAGGCAACGTGTTGGGGGAGGCATCTTTCAAGGCCATCGTTCGACAAATCTAGGCAGCAGGGCTTGTCACCAGGTCATCGTTCGAAAAATTAATGCAACAAGTTCGAGTAATCAATATATACCTCAAGGCAATGCGGATAGCTCCCCAGTTCTCCAAGAGGCTAGTCTTCAGGTCATCGTTCAAAAAATCAAGGCAACAAGCTCAAGGCAATAGGGCTAGTTTCAAGGTCGTCGTTCAAAAAATCTAGGGAACAATGCTAGTCATCAGGTCATCGTTCGACAAAGTTAAGGCACACGAATAATGTATGTTTCAATAAAAAAAATTTGCTTTTGGTCCGTAATTACCCGGGGACCGCAGCTTCGACACTTGTACACACACACTACCGAACTTTAACTTTCGAACTGGCAAAAACCCATTCAATGAAAGTTGCTCGAAATCATTGATTTACCTGGTAAATTTTCTTTCGTGATCGAGAAAATGTGCACGGATTTCGAGGTACCGATCAAGATGTGATTTTGGCTAACTTTCATCGGGTTGGGTCGTCATTGGTCACCGGGTGGTCTTGTACTTCCGAATTAGCAAAAACCCATTGAATGAAAGTTGCTCGGAAACCTTGATTTACACGGCAAAATTTCTTTCATGATCGAGAAAATGTGCACGGATTTCGAGTTACCGAGCAAAATGCGATTTTGGCTAACTTTCACCACGTTGTGTCATCTTTGGTCACCGGGCGATCCTGTACTTCCGAATTACTGAAAACTCATTGAACGAAAGTTGCTCGAAATCATTGATTTACCTGGTAAGTTTTCCTTCGTGATCCATAAAATGTGCACAGATTTCGAGTTACCGAGCAAGATGTGATTTTGGCTAACTTTCATCGGGTTGGGTCATCTTTGGTCACCGGGTGGTCTTGTACTTCCGATTTAGCAAAAACCCATTGAATGAAAGTTGTTCGAAATCATTGATTTGCCTAGAAAAATTTCTTTTCGTGGTCGAGGAAATGTGCATGGATTTCGAGTTGTCGAGCAAAATTTGATTTTGGCCAGGTTTCATGGGGTTGGGTCATCTGATCACCTCTTGACCGTATCTAGTCTTGGCCGAGTCGAAAAATCCCAGACGCTATAATACTCTATAACTCGCCAAAATGAAGTCGGTTTGGCACGAATTGGACAAGGATAAAGGACCTTACAATAATAAAACCCGGTGACCGGGCCGTAATTCACCAACAACGGTGACACAACCTCCGATAAAAACACATAACAACCTAAGCCGATGACTTGCGCTTGCTAGGGCCACCAATTATACTTTGTTTTCTCATAAGACGTCAAAAATGTCCAAAGAGCAACATATACTCATTTAATATGGGCATGCATCGTGTATAGTGACTTCGACGGTGTTTGGTTGTATTCGAACCCCAATGCATGGGTGCTTTTCTAAGGAGTTCATTTTGTTGAATTTTCTTATGCTTGTTTCGGTTTCGTAAATGAAAGAATTTCTCCGTACAAGATACAAACTGCACTATTGGATCTGTAATTTACAACTACTATCGACATACCCTCAAATGCATCAATAATAAGGGATTTAGAATGCACCTTAGCCAACTAACATATAGATCGGGGTCGTTAATGGGTCATGGCGTTCTTCGTTTGATCCTTTGGCTTGCATGTATCGTTTTGTAGGATGAGGTCTTGCTTCCTCGGCCCTTTATCAAGGCAACGTGGCTCGTTTTAAGCTCATCGTTCAAGGAATCAATGCAACACGGCCGGTTTTTCAGGTCGCCATTCGATAAACAAAGACAACGTTTTCAAAATATCAAAAGGCCACATGGCTTGCTTTTAGGTCCTCGTATGGCTTGCTTTCGGGTCGTCTTTCGAGAAAACGAGGCAACATGTTCTAGAAATCAAAGAATCGTTCGAGAAATAAAAAGGCTACGGGGGTAGTTTTCGGGTCGTAGTTTGATAATTCAAGGCAACATGTTCGAGTAATCAAGGCAACAAGGCTTGTTTTCAGGCCGTCGTTCAATAAAAAATCCAAGCGTTCAGGTCGTCGTTCGAGAAACACGGACAACATGTTGTAGAAATCAAAGGCGTTCCATAAATCTAGGCAACGGTGCTGGTTTTCAGTTAGTCGGTCGAAAAACCAAGGAAACATGTTCGAGGTTTCAAGGCAACAAGGCTAGTTTTCTTGTCTTCGTTCCGTAAATCAAGGCAACGGGGATAGTTTTAAGGTTGTTGTTTAAGAAAATCAAGACAACATGTTTTAAAAGCCATGGCAACGAGGGAAGATTTTAGGACACCGTTCGTCAGATCAAGGCAACACGCCAGCTTTCAGCCGTCGTCCGAAAAAGTCCGCCAACATTTTACTTAAACCGAAGCATCGTTAGTGAAATCAAGGCAACGGGGCAAATTTTAAGTCCTTCATTCGAAAAACCAAGCCATCGGGTTCGAGATATCAAGGCAACATGGCTTGCTTTTCAGGTCTTCGTTCGAAAAATCAAGGCAATGGGCATTGCTCTCCGCTCGTCATTCGAGATACCAAGACATCATGTTCTAGAAACCAAGGCCACAAGGCTAGTTTTCAGGTCATCATTCTAAAAATCAAGGCAACAACAATAAAGGCAACATGCCTAGTTTCAAGGTCATCGTTCAATATATCTAAGCAACAAGTTCGAATAATCAAGGCAACAAGGCTAGTTTTCACGTCGTCGTTCGAGCAAACAAGGCAACATGTTGGGGTGGGCTTCGTTCACGGTTCATTGGGCTTGCCTTGTCGGTGCTCGATGGTGGCTTCGTCGCCATGGTCCCCCTATATGTACATCAAGCCAATGGGGATAGCAATCAGGCTTCCGTTTGAGATATCAAGACAACATGTCCTAGAATTCAAGGCCGCAAGGCTAGTTTTCAGGTCATCGTTCTAAAAATCAAGCCAACATGTTCAAGAAATCAAGGCAACAGACACTGATTTCCCCGAGGATGCATATTTTTTAGTATGCGCACGACGTCGGGGGGAATCAGGGCACCGTGGCTAGTTTTCCGGTCATCGTTCAAGAAATCAAGGCAGCGAGGCTAGTTTTGAGGTCATCATGGCATGTTTTCAAGGCAACATGTTCGAGTATTCAGGGCAACGATGCAAGTTTCCGGGTCGTCGTTAGAGATAACAAGGCAACGTGTTCCAGCAATCAAGGTAACGAGGCTAGTTTCCAGGTCGTCGTTCAAGAAATAAAGGGAACGGGGCTAGTTTTCAGGACATCGTTCGACATATCAAGGCAACGTGTTGGACAAATCAAGGCAACATGGAACTAGTTAACAAGGCAACGTGTTGGGGGAGGCATCTTTCAAGGCCATCGTTCGACAAATCTAGGCAGCAGGGCTTGTCACCAGGTCATCGTTCGAAAAATTAATGCAACAAGTTCGAGTAATCAATATATACCTCAAGGCAATGTGGATAGCTCCCCAGTTCTCCAAGAGGCTAGTCTTCAGGTCATCGTTCAAAAAATCAAGGCAACAAGCTCAAGGCAATAGGGCTAGTTTCAAGGTCGTCGTTCAAAAAATCTAGGGAACAATGCTAGTCATCAGGTCATCGTTCGACAAAATTAAGGCACACGAATAATGTATGTTTCAATAAAAAAAATTTGCTTTTGGTCCGTAATTACCCGGGGACCGCAGCTTCGACACTTGTACACACACACTATCGAACTTTAACTTTCGAACTGGCAAAAACCCATTCAATGAAAGTTGCTCGAAATCATTGATTTACCTGGTAAATTTTCTTTCGTGATCGAGAAAATGTGCACGGATTTCGAGGTACCGATCAAGATGTGATTTTGGCTAACTTTCATCGGGTTGGGTCGTCATTGGTCACCGGGTGGTCTTGTACTTCCGAATTAGCAAAAACCCATTGAATGAAAGCTGCTCGGAAACCTTGATTTACACGGCAAAATTTCTTTCATGATCGAGAAAATGTGCACGGATTTCGAGTTACCGAGCAAAATGCGATTTTGGCTAACTTTCACCGCGTTGTGTCATCTTTGGTCACCGGGCGATCCTGTACTTCCGAATTACCGAAAACCCATTGAACGAAAGTTGCTCGAAATCATTGATTTACCTGGTAAGTTTTCCTTCGTGATCCATAAAATGTGCACGGATTTCGAGTTACCGAGCAAGATGTGATTTTGGCTAACTTTCATCGGGTTGGGTCATCTTTGGTCACCGGGTGGTCTTGTACTTCCGATTTAGCAAAAACCCATTGAATGAAAGTTGTTCGAAATCATTGATTTGCCTAGAAAAATTTCTTTTCGTGGTCGAGGAAATGTGCATGGATTTCGAGTTGTCGAGCAAAATTTGATTTTGGCCAGGTTTCATGGGGTTGGGTCATCTGATCACCTCTTGACCGTATCTAGTCTTGGCCGAGTCGAAAAATCCCAGACGCTATAATACTCTATAACTCGCCAAAATGAAGTCGGTTTGGCACGAATTGGACAAGGATAAAGGACCTTACAATAATAAAACCCGGTGACCGGGCCGTAATTCACCAACAACGGTGACACAACCTCCGATAAAAACACATAACAACCTAAGCCGATGACTTGCGCTTGCTAGGGCCACCAATTATACTTTGTTTTCTCATAAGACGTCAAAAATGTCCAAAGAGCAACATATACTCATTTAATATGGGCATGCATCGTGTATAGTGACTTCGACGGTGTTTGGTTGTATTCGAACCCCAATGCATGGGTGCTTTTCTAAGGAGTTCATTTTGTTGAATTTTCTTATGCTTGTTTCGGTTTCGTAAATGAAAGAATTTCTCCGTACAAGATACAAACTGCACTATTGGATCTGTAATTTACAACTACTATCGACATACCCTCAAATGCATCAATAATAAGGGATTTAGAATGCACCTTAGCCAACTAACATATAGATCGGGGTCGTTAATGGGTCATGGCGTTCTTCGTTTGATCCTTTGGCTTGCATGTATCGTTTTGTAGGATGAGGTCTTGCTTCCTCGGCCCTTTATCAAGGCAACGTGGCTCGTTTTAAGCTCATCGTTCAAGGAATCAATGCAACACGGCCGGTTTTTCAGGTCGCCATTCGATAAACAAAGACAACGTTTTCAAAATATCAAAAGGCCACATGGCTTGCTTTTAGGTCCTCGTATGGCTTGCTTTCGGGTCGTCTTTCGAGAAAACGAGGCAACATGTTCTAGAAATCAAAGAATCGTTCGAGAAATAAAAAGGCTACGGGGGTAGTTTTCGGGTCGTAGTTTGATAATTCAAGGCAACATGTTCGAGTAATCAAGGCAACAAGGCTTGTTTTCAGGCCGTCGTTCAATAAAAAATCCAAGCGTTCAGGTCGTCGTTCGAGAAACACGGACAACATGTTGTAGAAATCAAAGGCGTTCCATAAATCTAGGCAACGGTGCTGGTTTTCAGTTAGTCGGTCGAAAAACCAAGGAAACATGTTCGAGGTTTCAAGGCAACAAGGCTAGTTTTCTTGTCTTCGTTCCGTAAATCAAGGCAACGGGGATAGTTTTAAGGTTGTTGTTTAAGAAAATCAAGACAACATGTTTTAAAAGCCATGGCAACGAGGGAAGATTTTAGGACACCGTTCGTCAGATCAAGGCAACACGCCAGCTTTCAGCCGTCGTCCGAAAAAGTCTGCCAACATTTTACTTAAACCGAAGCATCGTTAGTGAAATCAAGGCAACGGGGCAAATTTTAAGTCCTTCATTCGAAAAACCAAGCCATCGGGTTCGAGATATCAAGGCAACATGGCTTGCTTTTCAGGTCTTCGTTCGAAAAATCAAGGCAATGGGCATTGCTCTCCGCTCGTCATTCGAGATACCAAGACATCATGTTCTAGAAACCAAGGCCACAAGGCTAGTTTTCAGGTCATCATTCTAAAAATCAAGGCAACAACAATAAAGGCAACATGCCTAGTTTCAAGGTCATCGTTCAATATATCTAAGCAACAAGTTCGAATAATCAAGGCAACAAGGCTAGTTTTCACGTCGTCGTTCGAGCAAACAAGGCAACATGTTGGGGTGGGCTTCGTTCACGGTTCATTGGGCTTGCCTTGTCGGTGCTCGATGGTGGCTTCGTCGCCATGGTCCCCCTATATGTACATCAAGCCAATGGGGATAGCAATCAGGCTTCCGTTTGAGATATCAAGACAACATGTCCTAGAATTCAAGGCCGCAAGGCTAGTTTTCAGGTCATCGTTCTAAAAATCAAGCCAACATGTTCAAGAAATCAAGGCAACAGACACTGATTTCCCCGAGGATGCATATTTTTTAGTATGCGCACGACGTCGGGGGGAATCAGGGCACCGTGGCTAGTTTTCCGGTCATCGTTCAAGAAATCAAGGCAGCGAGGCTAGTTTTGAGGTCATCATGGCATGTTTTCAAGGCAACATGTTCGAGTATTCAGGGCAACGATGCAAGTTTCCGGGTCGTCGTTAGAGATAACAAGGCAACGTGTTCCAGCAATCAAGGTAACGAGGCTAGTTTCCAGGTCGTCGTTCAAGAAATAAAGGGAACGGGGCTAGTTTTCAGGACATCGTTCGACATATCAAGGCAACGTGTTGGACAAATCAAGGCAACATGGAACTAGTTAACAAGGCAACGTGTTGGGGGAGGCATCTTTCAAGGCCATCGTTCGACAAATCTAGGCAGCAGGGCTTGTCACCAGGTCATCGTTCGAAAAATTAATGCAACAAGTTCGAGTAATCAATATATACCTCAAGGCAATGTGGATAGCTCCCCAGTTCTCCAAGAGGCTAGTCTTCAGGTCATCGTTCAAAAAATCAAGGCAACAAGCTCAAGGCAATAGGGCTAGTTTCAAGGTCGTCGTTCAAAAAATCTAGGGAACAATGCTAGTCATCAGGTCATCGTTCGACAAAATTAAGGCACACGAATAATGTATGTTTCAATAAAAAAAATTTGCTTTTGGTCCGTAATTACCCGGGGACCGCAGCTTCGACACTTGTACACACACACTATCGAACTTTAACTTTCGAACTGGCAAAAACCCATTCAATGAAAGTTGCTCGAAATCATTGATTTACCTGGTAAATTTTCTTTCGTGATCGAGAAAATGTGCACGGATTTCGAGGTACCGATCAAGATGTGATTTTGGCTAACTTTCATCGGGTTGGGTCGTCATTGGTCACCGGGTGGTCTTGTACTTCCGAATTAGCAAAAACCCATTGAATGAAAGCTGCTCGGAAACCTTGATTTACACGGCAAAATTTCTTTCATGATCGAGAAAATGTGCACGGATTTCGAGTTACCGAGCAAAATGCGATTTTGGCTAACTTTCACCGCGTTGTGTCATCTTTGGTCACCGGGCGATCCTGTACTTCCGAATTACCGAAAACCCATTGAACGAAAGTTGCTCGAAATCATTGATTTACCTGGTAAGTTTTCCTTCGTGATCCATAAAATGTGCACGGATTTCGAGTTACCGAGCAAGATGTGATTTTGGCTAACTTTCATCGGGTTGGGTCATCTTTGGTCACCGGGTGGTCTTGTACTTCCGATTTAGCAAAAACCCATTGAATGAAAGTTGTTCGAAATCATTGATTTGCCTAGAAAAATTTCTTTTCGTGGTCGAGGAAATGTGCATGGATTTCGAGTTGTCGAGCAAAATTTGATTTTGGCCAGGTTTCATGGGGTTGGGTCATCTGATCACCTCTTGACCGTATCTAGTCTTGGCCGAGTCGAAAAATCCCAGACGCTATAATACTCTATAACTCGCCAAAATGAAGTCGGTTTGGCACGAATTGGACAAGGATAAAGGACCTTACAATAATAAAACCCGGTGACCGGGCCGTAATTCACCAACAACGGTGACACAACCTCCGATAAAAACACATAACAACCTAAGCCGATGACTTGCGCTTGCTAGGGCCACCAATTATACTTTGTTTTCTCATAAGACGTCAAAAATGTCCAAAGAGCAACATATACTCATTTAATATGGGCATGCATCGTGTATAGTGACTTCGACGGTGTTTGGTTGTATTCGAACCCCAATGCATGGGTGCTTTTCTAAGGAGTTCATTTTGTTGAATTTTCTTATGCTTGTTTCGGTTTCGTAAATGAAAGAATTTCTCCGTACAAGATACAAACTGCACTATTGGATCTGTAATTTACAACTACTATCGACATACCCTCAAATGCATCAATAATAAGGGATTTAGAATGCACCTTAGCCAACTAACATATAGATCGGGGTCGTTAATGGGTCATGGCGTTCTTCGTTTGATCCTTTGGCTTGCATGTATCGTTTTGTAGGATGAGGTCTTGCTTCCTCGGCCCTTTATCAAGGCAACGTGGCTCGTTTTAAGCTCATCGTTCAAGGAATCAATGCAACACGGCCGGTTTTTCAGGTCGCCATTCGATAAACAAAGACAACGTTTTCAAAATATCAAAAGGCCACATGGCTTGCTTTTAGGTCCTCGTATGGCTTGCTTTCGGGTCGTCTTTCGAGAAAACGAGGCAACATGTTCTAGAAATCAAAGAATCGTTCGAGAAATAAAAAGGCTACGGGGGTAGTTTTCGGGTCGTAGTTTGATAATTCAAGGCAACATGTTCGAGTAATCAAGGCAACAAGGCTTGTTTTCAGGCCGTCGTTCAATAAAAAATCCAAGCGTTCAGGTCGTCGTTCGAGAAACACGGACAACATGTTGTAGAAATCAAAGGCGTTCCATAAATCTAGGCAACGGTGCTGGTTTTCAGTTAGTCGGTCGAAAAACCAAGGAAACATGTTCGAGGTTTCAAGGCAACAAGGCTAGTTTTCTTGTCTTCGTTCCGTAAATCAAGGCAACGGGGATAGTTTTAAGGTTGTTGTTTAAGAAAATCAAGACAACATGTTTTAAAAGCCATGGCAACGAGGGAAGATTTTAGGACACCGTTCGTCAGATCAAGGCAACACGCCAGCTTTCAGCCGTCGTCCGAAAAAGTCCGCCAACATTTTACTTAAACCGAAGCATCGTTAGTGAAATCAAGGCAACGGGGCAAATTTTAAGTCCTTCATTCGAAAAACCAAGCCATCGGGTTCGAGATATCAAGGCAACATGGCTTGCTTTTCAGGTCTTCGTTCGAAAAATCAAGGCAATGGGCATTGCTCTCCGCTCGTCATTCGAGATACCAAGACATCATGTTCTAGAAACCAAGGCCACAAGGCTAGTTTTCAGGTCATCATTCTAAAAATCAAGGCAACAACAATAAAGGCAACATGCCTAGTTTCAAGGTCATCGTTCAATATATCTAAGCAACAAGTTCGAATAATCAAGGCAACAAGGCTAGTTTTCACGTCGTCGTTCGAGCAAACAAGGCAACATGTTGGGGTGGGCTTCGTTCACGGTTCATTGGGCTTGCCTTGTCGGTGCTCGATGGTGGCTTCGTCGCCATGGTCCCCCTATATGTACATCAAGCCAATGGGGATAGCAATCAGGCTTCCGTTTGAGATATCAAGACAACATGTCCTAGAATTCAAGGCCGCAAGGCTAGTTTTCAGGTCATCGTTCTAAAAATCAAGCCAACATGTTCAAGAAATCAAGGCAACAGACACTGATTTCCCCGAGGATGCATATTTTTTAGTATGCGCACGACGTCGGGGGGAATCAGGGCACCGTGGCTAGTTTTCCGGTCATCGTTCAAGAAATCAAGGCAGCGAGGCTAGTTTTGAGGTCATCATGGCATGTTTTCAAGGCAACATGTTCGAGTATTCAGGGCAACGATGCAAGTTTCCGGGTCGTCGTTAGAGATAACAAGGCAACGTGTTCCAGCAATCAAGGTAACGAGGCTAGTTTCCAGGTCGTCGTTCAAGAAATAAAGGGAACGGGGCTAGTTTTCAGGACATCGTTCGACATATCAAGGCAACGTGTTGGACAAATCAAGGCAACATGGAACTAGTTAACAAGGCAACGTGTTGGGGGAGGCATCTTTCAAGGCCATCGTTCGACAAATCTAGGCAGCAGGGCTTGTCACCAGGTCATCGTTCGAAAAATTAATGCAACAAGTTCGAGTAATCAATATATACCTCAAGGCAATGTGGATAGCTCCCCAGTTCTCCAAGAGGCTAGTCTTCAGGTCATCGTTCAAAAAATCAAGGCAACAAGCTCAAGGCAATAGGGCTAGTTTCAAGGTCGTCGTTCAAAAAATCTAGGGAACAATGCTAGTCATCAGGTCATCGTTCGACAAAATTAAGGCACACGAATAATGTATGTTTCAATAAAAAAAATTTGCTTTTGGTCCGTAATTACCCGGGGACCGCAGCTTCGACACTTGTACACACACACTATCGAACTTTAACTTTCGAACTGGCAAAAACCCATTCAATGAAAGTTGCTCGAAATCATTGATTTACCTGGTAAATTTTCTTTCGTGATCGAGAAAATGTGCACGGATTTCGAGGTACCGATCAAGATGTGATTTTGGCTAACTTTCATCGGGTTGGGTCGTCATTGGTCACCGGGTGGTCTTGTACTTCCGAATTAGCAAAAACCCATTGAATGAAAGCTGCTCGGAAACCTTGATTTACACGGCAAAATTTCTTTCATGATCGAGAAAATGTGCACGGATTTCGAGTTACCGAGCAAAATGCGATTTTGGCTAACTTTCACCGCGTTGTGTCATCTTTGGTCACCGGGCGATCCTGTACTTCCGAATTACCGAAAACCCATTGAACGAAAGTTGCTCGAAATCATTGATTTACCTGGTAAGTTTTCCTTCGTGATCCATAAAATGTGCACGGATTTCGAGTTACCGAGCAAGATGTGATTTTGGCTAACTTTCATCGGGTTGGGTCATCTTTGGTCACCGGGTGGTCTTGTACTTCCGATTTAGCAAAAACCCATTGAATGAAAGTTGTTCGAAATCATTGATTTGCCTAGAAAAATTTCTTTTCGTGGTCGAGGAAATGTGCATGGATTTCGAGTTGTCGAGCAAAATTTGATTTTGGCCAGGTTTCATGGGGTTGGGTCATCTGATCACCTCTTGACCGTATCTAGTCTTGGCCGAGTCGAAAAATCCCAGACGCTATAATACTCTATAACTCGCCAAAATGAAGTCGGTTTGGCACGAATTGGACAAGGATAAAGGACCTTACAATAATAAAACCCGGTGACCGGGCCGTAATTCACCAACAACGGTGACACAACCTCCGATAAAAACACATAACAACCTAAGCCGATGACTTGCGCTTGCTAGGGCCACCAATTATACTTTGTTTTCTCATAAGACGTCAAAAATGTCCAAAGAGCAACATATACTCATTTAATATGGGCATGCATCGTGTATAGTGACTTCGACGGTGTTTGGTTGTATTCGAACCCCAATGCATGGGTGCTTTTCTAAGGAGTTCATTTTGTTGAATTTTCTTATGCTTGTTTCGGTTTCGTAAATGAAAGAATTTCTCCGTACAAGATACAAACTGCACTATTGGATCTGTAATTTACAACTACTATCGACATACCCTCAAATGCATCAATAATAAGGGATTTAGAATGCACCTTAGCCAACTAACATATAGATCGGGGTCGTTAATGGGTCATGGCGTTCTTCGTTTGATCCTTTGGCTTGCATGTATCGTTTTGTAGGATGAGGTCTTGCTTCCTCGGCCCTTTATCAAGGCAACGTGGCTCGTTTTAAGCTCATCGTTCAAGGAATCAATGCAACACGGCCGGTTTTTCAGGTCGCCATTCGATAAACAAAGACAACGTTTTCAAAATATCAAAAGGCCACATGGCTTGCTTTTAGGTCCTCGTATGGCTTGCTTTCGGGTCGTCTTTCGAGAAAACGAGGCAACATGTTCTAGAAATCAAAGAATCGTTCGAGAAATAAAAAGGCTACGGGGGTAGTTTTCGGGTCGTAGTTTGATAATTCAAGGCAACATGTTCGAGTAATCAAGGCAACAAGGCTTGTTTTCAGGCCGTCGTTCAATAAAAAATCCAAGCGTTCAGGTCGTCGTTCGAGAAACACGGACAACATGTTGTAGAAATCAAAGGCGTTCCATAAATCTAGGCAACGGTGCTGGTTTTCAGTTAGTCGGTCGAAAAACCAAGGAAACATGTTCGAGGTTTCAAGGCAACAAGGCTAGTTTTCTTGTCTTCGTTCCGTAAATCAAGGCAACGGGGATAGTTTTAAGGTTGTTGTTTAAGAAAATCAAGACAACATGTTTTAAAAGCCATGGCAACGAGGGAAGATTTTAGGACACCGTTCGTCAGATCAAGGCAACACGCCAGCTTTCAGCCGTCGTCCGAAAAAGTCCGCCAACATTTTACTTAAACCGAAGCATCGTTAGTGAAATCAAGGCAACGGGGCAAATTTTAAGTCCTTCATTCGAAAAACCAAGCCATCGGGTTCGAGATATCAAGGCAACATGGCTTGCTTTTCAGGTCTTCGTTCGAAAAATCAAGGCAATGGGCATTGCTCTCCGCTCGTCATTCGAGATACCAAGACATCATGTTCTAGAAACCAAGGCCACAAGGCTAGTTTTCAGGTCATCATTCTAAAAATCAAGGCAACAACAATAAAGGCAACATGCCTAGTTTCAAGGTCATCGTTCAATATATCTAAGCAACAAGTTCGAATAATCAAGGCAACAAGGCTAGTTTTCACGTCGTCGTTCGAGCAAACAAGGCAACATGTTGGGGTGGGCTTCGTTCACGGTTCATTGGGCTTGCCTTGTCGGTGCTCGATGGTGGCTTCGTCGCCATGGTCCCCCTATATGTACATCAAGCCAATGGGGATAGCAATCAGGCTTCCGTTTGAGATATCAAGACAACATGTCCTAGAATTCAAGGCCGCAAGGCTAGTTTTCAGGTCATCGTTCTAAAAATCAAGCCAACATGTTCAAGAAATCAAGGCAACAGACACTGATTTCCCCGAGGATGCATATTTTTTAGTATGCGCACGACGTCGGGGGGAATCAGGGCACCGTGGCTAGTTTTCCGGTCATCGTTCAAGAAATCAAGGCAGCGAGGCTAGTTTTGAGGTCATCATGGCATGTTTTCAAGGCAACATGTTCGAGTATTCAGGGCAACGATGCAAGTTTCCGGGTCGTCGTTAGAGATAACAAGGCAACGTGTTCCAGCAATCAAGGTAACGAGGCTAGTTTCCAGGTCGTCGTTCAAGAAATAAAGGGAACGGGGCTAGTTTTCAGGACATCGTTCGACATATCAAGGCAACGTGTTGGACAAATCAAGGCAACATGGAACTAGTTAACAAGGCAACGTGTTGGGGGAGGCATCTTTCAAGGCCATCGTTCGACAAATCTAGGCAGCAGGGCTTGTCACCAGGTCATCGTTCGAAAAATTAATGCAACAAGTTCGAGTAATCAATATATACCTCAAGGCAATGTGGATAGCTCCCCAGTTCTCCAAGAGGCTAGTCTTCAGGTCATCGTTCAAAAAATCAAGGCAACAAGCTCAAGGCAATAGGGCTAGTTTCAAGGTCGTCGTTCAAAAAATCTAGGGAACAATGCTAGTCATCAGGTCATCGTTCGACAAAATTAAGGCACACGAATAATGTATGTTTCAATAAAAAAAATTTGCTTTTGGTCCGTAATTACCCGGGGACCGCAGCTTCGACACTTGTACACACACACTATCGAACTTTAACTTTCGAACTGGCAAAAACCCATTCAATGAAAGTTGCTCGAAATCATTGATTTACCTGGTAAATTTTCTTTCGTGATCGAGAAAATGTGCACGGATTTCGAGGTACCGATCAAGATGTGATTTTGGCTAACTTTCATCGGGTTGGGTCGTCATTGGTCACCGGGTGGTCTTGTACTTCCGAATTAGCAAAAACCCATTGAATGAAAGCTGCTCGGAAACCTTGATTTACACGGCAAAATTTCTTTCATGATCGAGAAAATGTGCACGGATTTCGAGTTACCGAGCAAAATGCGATTTTGGCTAACTTTCACCGCGTTGTGTCATCTTTGGTCACCGGGCGATCCTGTACTTCCGAATTACCGAAAACCCATTGAACGAAAGTTGCTCGAAATCATTGATTTACCTGGTAAGTTTTCCTTCGTGATCCATAAAATGTGCACGGATTTCGAGTTACCGAGCAAGATGTGATTTTGGCTAACTTTCATCGGGTTGGGTCATCTTTGGTCACCGGGTGGTCTTGTACTTCCGATTTAGCAAAAACCCATTGAATGAAAGTTGTTCGAAATCATTGATTTGCCTAGAAAAATTTCTTTTCGTGGTCGAGGAAATGTGCATGGATTTCGAGTTGTCGAGCAAAATTTGATTTTGGCCAGGTTTCATGGGGTTGGGTCATCTGATCACCTCTTGACCGTATCTAGTCTTGGCCGAGTCGAAAAATCCCAGACGCTATAATACTCTATAACTCGCCAAAATGAAGTCGGTTTGGCACGAATTGGACAAGGATAAAGGACCTTACAATAATAAAACCCGGTGACCGGGCCGTAATTCACCAACAACGGTGACACAACCTCCGATAAAAACACATAACAACCTAAGCCGATGACTTGCGCTTGCTAGGGCCACCAATTATACTTTGTTTTCTCATAAGACGTCAAAAATGTCCAAAGAGCAACATATACTCATTTAATATGGGCATGCATCGTGTATAGTGACTTCGACGGTGTTTGGTTGTATTCGAACCCCAATGCATGGGTGCTTTTCTAAGGAGTTCATTTTGTTGAATTTTCTTATGCTTGTTTCGGTTTCGTAAATGAAAGAATTTCTCCGTACAAGATACAAACTGCACTATTGGATCTGTAATTTACAACTACTATCGACATACCCTCAAATGCATCAATAATAAGGGATTTAGAATGCACCTTAGCCAACTAACATATAGATCGGGGTCGTTAATGGGTCATGGCGTTCTTCGTTTGATCCTTTGGCTTGCATGTATCGTTTTGTAGGATGAGGTCTTGCTTCCTCGGCCCTTTATCAAGGCAACGTGGCTCGTTTTAAGCTCATCGTTCAAGGAATCAATGCAACACGGCCGGTTTTTCAGGTCGCCATTCGATAAACAAAGACAACGTTTTCAAAATATCAAAAGGCCACATGGCTTGCTTTTAGGTCCTCGTATGGCTTGCTTTCGGGTCGTCTTTCGAGAAAACGAGGCAACATGTTCTAGAAATCAAAGAATCGTTCGAGAAATAAAAAGGCTACGGGGGTAGTTTTCGGGTCGTAGTTTGATAATTCAAGGCAACATGTTCGAGTAATCAAGGCAACAAGGCTTGTTTTCAGGCCGTCGTTCAATAAAAAATCCAAGCGTTCAGGTCGTCGTTCGAGAAACACGGACAACATGTTGTAGAAATCAAAGGCGTTCCATAAATCTAGGCAACGGTGCTGGTTTTCAGTTAGTCGGTCGAAAAACCAAGGAAACATGTTCGAGGTTTCAAGGCAACAAGGCTAGTTTTCTTGTCTTCGTTCCGTAAATCAAGGCAACGGGGATAGTTTTAAGGTTGTTGTTTAAGAAAATCAAGACAACATGTTTTAAAAGCCATGGCAACGAGGGAAGATTTTAGGACACCGTTCGTCAGATCAAGGCAACACGCCAGCTTTCAGCCGTCGTCCGAAAAAGTCCGCCAACATTTTACTTAAACCGAAGCATCGTTAGTGAAATCAAGGCAACGGGGCAAATTTTAAGTCCTTCATTCGAAAAACCAAGCCATCGGGTTCGAGATATCAAGGCAACATGGCTTGCTTTTCAGGTCTTCGTTCGAAAAATCAAGGCAATGGGCATTGCTCTCCGCTCGTCATTCGAGATACCAAGACATCATGTTCTAGAAACCAAGGCCACAAGGCTAGTTTTCAGGTCATCATTCTAAAAATCAAGGCAACAACAATAAAGGCAACATGCCTAGTTTCAAGGTCATCGTTCAATATATCTAAGCAACAAGTTCGAATAATCAAGGCAACAAGGCTAGTTTTCACGTCGTCGTTCGAGCAAACAAGGCAACATGTTGGGGTGGGCTTCGTTCACGGTTCATTGGGCTTGCCTTGTCGGTGCTCGATGGTGGCTTCGTCGCCATGGTCCCCCTATATGTACATCAAGCCAATGGGGATAGCAATCAGGCTTCCGTTTGAGATATCAAGACAACATGTCCTAGAATTCAAGGCCGCAAGGCTAGTTTTCAGGTCATCGTTCTAAAAATCAAGCCAACATGTTCAAGAAATCAAGGCAACAGACACTGATTTCCCCGAGGATGCATATTTTTTAGTATGCGCACGACGTCGGGGGGAATCAGGGCACCGTGGCTAGTTTTCCGGTCATCGTTCAAGAAATCAAGGCAGCGAGGCTAGTTTTGAGGTCATCATGGCATGTTTTCAAGGCAACATGTTCGAGTATTCAGGGCAACGATGCAAGTTTCCGGGTCGTCGTTAGAGATAACAAGGCAACGTGTTCCAGCAATCAAGGTAACGAGGCTAGTTTCCAGGTCGTCGTTCAAGAAATAAAGGGAACGGGGCTAGTTTTCAGGACATCGTTCGACATATCAAGGCAACGTGTTGGACAAATCAAGGCAACATGGAACTAGTTAACAAGGCAACGTGTTGGGGGAGGCATCTTTCAAGGCCATCGTTCGACAAATCTAGGCAGCAGGGCTTGTCACCAGGTCATCGTTCGAAAAATTAATGCAACAAGTTCGAGTAATCAATATATACCTCAAGGCAATGTGGATAGCTCCCCAGTTCTCCAAGAGGCTAGTCTTCAGGTCATCGTTCAAAAAATCAAGGCAACAAGCTCAAGGCAATAGGGCTAGTTTCAAGGTCGTCGTTCAAAAAATCTAGGGAACAATGCTAGTCATCAGGTCATCGTTCGACAAAATTAAGGCACACGAATAATGTATGTTTCAATAAAAAAAATTTGCTTTTGGTCCGTAATTACCCGGGGACCGCAGCTTCGACACTTGTACACACACACTATCGAACTTTAACTTTCGAACTGGCAAAAACCCATTCAATGAAAGTTGCTCGAAATCATTGATTTACCTGGTAAATTTTCTTTCGTGATCGAGAAAATGTGCACGGATTTCGAGGTACCGATCAAGATGTGATTTTGGCTAACTTTCATCGGGTTGGGTCGTCATTGGTCACCGGGTGGTCTTGTACTTCCGAATTAGCAAAAACCCATTGAATGAAAGCTGCTCGGAAACCTTGATTTACACGGCAAAATTTCTTTCATGATCGAGAAAATGTGCACGGATTTCGAGTTACCGAGCAAAATGCGATTTTGGCTAACTTTCACCGCGTTGTGTCATCTTTGGTCACCGGGCGATCCTGTACTTCCGAATTACCGAAAACCCATTGAACGAAAGTTGCTCGAAATCATTGATTTACCTGGTAAGTTTTCCTTCGTGATCCATAAAATGTGCACGGATTTCGAGTTACCGAGCAAGATGTGATTTTGGCTAACTTTCATCGGGTTGGGTCATCTTTGGTCACCGGGTGGTCTTGTACTTCCGATTTAGCAAAAACCCATTGAATGAAAGTTGTTCGAAATCATTGATTTGCCTAGAAAAATTTCTTTTCGTGGTCGAGGAAATGTGCATGGATTTCGAGTTGTCGAGCAAAATTTGATTTTGGCCAGGTTTCATGGGGTTGGGTCATCTGATCACCTCTTGACCGTATCTAGTCTTGGCCGAGTCGAAAAATCCCAGACGCTATAATACTCTATAACTCGCCAAAATGAAGTCGGTTTGGCACGAATTGGACAAGGATAAAGGACCTTACAATAATAAAACCCGGTGACCGGGCCGTAATTCACCAACAACGGTGACACAACCTCCGATAAAAACACATAACAACCTAAGCCGATGACTTGCGCTTGCTAGGGCCACCAATTATACTTTGTTTTCTCATAAGACGTCAAAAATGTCCAAAGAGCAACATATACTCATTTAATATGGGCATGCATCGTGTATAGTGACTTCGACGGTGTTTGGTTGTATTCGAACCCCAATGCATGGGTGCTTTTCTAAGGAGTTCATTTTGTTGAATTTTCTTATGCTTGTTTCGGTTTCGTAAATGAAAGAATTTCTCCGTACAAGATACAAACTGCACTATTGGATCTGTAATTTACAACTACTATCGACATACCCTCAAATGCATCAATAATAAGGGATTTAGAATGCACCTTAGCCAACTAACATATAGATCGGGGTCGTTAATGGGTCATGGCGTTCTTCGTTTGATCCTTTGGCTTGCATGTATCGTTTTGTAGGATGAGGTCTTGCTTCCTCGGCCCTTTATCAAGGCAACGTGGCTCGTTTTAAGCTCATCGTTCAAGGAATCAATGCAACACGGCCGGTTTTTCAGGTCGCCATTCGATAAACAAAGACAACGTTTTCAAAATATCAAAAGGCCACATGGCTTGCTTTTAGGTCCTCGTATGGCTTGCTTTCGGGTCGTCTTTCGAGAAAACGAGGCAACATGTTCTAGAAATCAAAGAATCGTTCGAGAAATAAAAAGGCTACGGGGGTAGTTTTCGGGTCGTAGTTTGATAATTCAAGGCAACATGTTCGAGTAATCAAGGCAACAAGGCTTGTTTTCAGGCCGTCGTTCAATAAAAAATCCAAGCGTTCAGGTCGTCGTTCGAGAAACACGGACAACATGTTGTAGAAATCAAAGGCGTTCCATAAATCTAGGCAACGGTGCTGGTTTTCAGTTAGTCGGTCGAAAAACCAAGGAAACATGTTCGAGGTTTCAAGGCAACAAGGCTAGTTTTCTTGTCTTCGTTCCGTAAATCAAGGCAACGGGGATAGTTTTAAGGTTGTTGTTTAAGAAAATCAAGACAACATGTTTTAAAAGCCATGGCAACGAGGGAAGATTTTAGGACACCGTTCGTCAGATCAAGGCAACACGCCAGCTTTCAGCCGTCGTCCGAAAAAGTCCGCCAACATTTTACTTAAACCGAAGCATCGTTAGTGAAATCAAGGCAACGGGGCAAATTTTAAGTCCTTCATTCGAAAAACCAAGCCATCGGGTTCGAGATATCAAGGCAACATGGCTTGCTTTTCAGGTCTTCGTTCGAAAAATCAAGGCAATGGGCATTGCTCTCCGCTCGTCATTCGAGATACCAAGACATCATGTTCTAGAAACCAAGGCCACAAGGCTAGTTTTCAGGTCATCATTCTAAAAATCAAGGCAACAACAATAAAGGCAACATGCCTAGTTTCAAGGTCATCGTTCAATATATCTAAGCAACAAGTTCGAATAATCAAGGCAACAAGGCTAGTTTTCACGTCGTCGTTCGAGCAAACAAGGCAACATGTTGGGGTGGGCTTCGTTCACGGTTCATTGGGCTTGCCTTGTCGGTGCTCGATGGTGGCTTCGTCGCCATGGTCCCCCTATATGTACATCAAGCCAATGGGGATAGCAATCAGGCTTCCGTTTGAGATATCAAGACAACATGTCCTAGAATTCAAGGCCGCAAGGCTAGTTTTCAGGTCATCGTTCTAAAAATCAAGCCAACATGTTCAAGAAATCAAGGCAACAGACACTGATTTCCCCGAGGATGCATATTTTTTAGTATGCGCACGACGTCGGGGGGAATCAGGGCACCGTGGCTAGTTTTCCGGTCATCGTTCAAGAAATCAAGGCAGCGAGGCTAGTTTTGAGGTCATCATGGCATGTTTTCAAGGCAACATGTTCGAGTATTCAGGGCAACGATGCAAGTTTCCGGGTGGTCGTTAGAGATAACAAGGCAACGTGTTCCAGCAATCAAGGTAACGAGGCTAGTTTCCAGGTCGTCGTTCAAGAAATAAAGGGAACGGGGCTAGTTTTCAGGACATCGTTCGACATATCAAGGCAACGTGTTGGACAAATCAAGGCAACATGGAACTAGTTAACAAGGCAACGTGTTGGGGGAGGCATCTTTCAAGGCCATCGTTCGACAAATCTAGGCAGCAGGGCTTGTCACCAGGTCATCGTTCGAAAAATTAATGCAACAAGTTCGAGTAATCAATAGATACCTCAAGGCAATGCGGATAGCTCCCCAGTTCTCCAAGAGGCTAGTCTTCAGGTCATCGTTCAAAAAATCAAGGCAACAAGCTCAAGGCAATAGGGCTAGTTTCAAGGTCGTCGTTCAAAAAATCTAGGGAACAATGCTAGTCATCAGGTCATCGTTCGACAAAATTAAGGCACACGAATAATGTATGTTTCAATAAAAAAAATTTGCTTTTGGTCCGTAATTACCCGGGGACCGCAGCTTCGACACTTGTACACACACACTACCGAACTTTAACTTTCGAACTGGCAAAAACCCATTCAATGAAAGTTGCTCGAAATCATTGATTTACCTGGTGAATTTTCTTTCGTGATCGAGAAAATGTGCACGGATTTCGAGGTACCGATCAAGATGTGATTTTGGCTAACTTTCATCGGGTTGGGTCGTCATTGGTCACCGGGTGGTCTTGTACTTCCGAATTAGCAAAAACCCATTGAATGAAAGTTGCTCGGAAACCTTGATTTACACGGCAAAATTTCTTTCATGATCGAGAAAATGTGCACGGATTTCGAGTTACCGAGCAAAATGCGATTTTGGCTAACTTTCACCGTGTTGTGTCATCTTTGGTCACCGGGCGATCCTGTACTTCCGAATTACCGAAAACCCATTGAACGAAAGTTGCTCGAAATCATTGATTTACCTGGTAAGTTTTCCTTCGTGATCCATAAAATGTGCACGGATTTCGAGTTACCGAGCAAGATGTGATTTTGGCTAACTTTCATCGGGTTGGGTCATCTTTGGTCACCGGGTGGTCTTGTACTTCCGATTTAGCAAAAACCCATTGAATGAAAGTTGTTCGAAATCATTGATTTGCCTAGAAAAATTTCTTTTCGTGGTCGAGGAAATGTGCATGGATTTCGAGTTGTCGAGCAAAATTTGATTTTGGCCAGGTTTCATGGGGTTGGGTCATCTGATCACCGGTTAATCTTGACCGTATCTAGTCTTGGCCGAGTCGAAAAATCCCAGACGCTATAATACTCTATAACTCGCCAAAATGAAGTCGGTTTGGCACGAATTGGACAAGGATAAAGGACCTTACAATAATAAAACCCGGTGACCGGGCCGTAATTCACCAACAACGGTGACACAACCTCCGATAAAAACACATAACAACCTAAGCCGATGACTTGCGCTTGCTAGGGCCACCAATTATACTTTGTTTTCTCATAAGACGTCAAAAATGTCCGAAGAGCAACATATACTCATTTAATATGGGCATGCATCGTGTATAGTGACTTCGACGGTGTTTGGTTGTATTCGAACCCCAATGCATGGGTGCTTTTCTAAGGAGTTCATTTTGTTGAATTTTCTTATGCTTGTTTCGGTTTCGTAAATGAAAGAATTTCTCCGTACAAGATACAAACTGCACTATTGGATCTGTAATTTACAACTACTATCGACATACCCTCAAATGCATCAATAATAAGGGATTTAGAATGCACCTTAGCCAACTAACATATAGATCGGGGTCGTTAATGGGTCATGGCGTTCTTCGTTTGATCCTTTGGCTTGCATGTATCGTTTTGTAGGATGAGGTCTTGCTTCCTCGGCCCTTTATCAAGGCAACGTGGCTCGTTTTAAGCTCATCGTTCAAGGAATCAATGCAACACGGCCGGTTTTTCAGGTCGCCATTCGATAAACAAAGACAACGTTTTCAAAATATCAAAAGGCCACATGGCTTGCTTTTAGGTCCTCGTATGGCTTGCTTTCGGGTCGTCTTTCGAGAAAACGAGGCAACATGTTCTAGAAATCAAAGAATCGTTCGAGAAATAAAAAGGCTACGGGGGTAGTTTTCGGGTCGTAGTTTGATAATTCAAGGCAACATGTTCGAGTAATCAAGGCAACAAGGCTTGTTTTCAGGCCGTCGTTCAATAAAAAATCCAAGCGTTCAGGTCGTCGTTCGAGAAACACGGACAACATGTTGTAGAAATCAAAGGCGTTCCATAAATCTAGGCAACGGTGCTGGTTTTCAGTTAGTCGGTCGAAAAACCAAGGAAACATGTTCGAGGTTTCAAGGCAACAAGGCTAGTTTTCTTGTCTTCGTTCCGTAAATCAAGGCAACGGGGATAGTTTTAAGGTTGTTGTTTAAGAAAATCAAGACAACATGTTTTAAAAGCCATGGCAACGAGGGAAGATTTTAGGACACCGTTCGTCAGATCAAGGCAACACGCCAGCTTTCAGCCGTCGTCCGAAAAAGTCCGCCAACATTTTACTTAAACCGAAGCATCGTTAGTGAAATCAAGGCAACGGGGCAAATTTTAAGTCCTTCATTCGAAAAACCAAGCCATCGGGTTCGAGATATCAAGGCAACATGGCTTGCTTTTCAGGTCTTCGTTCGAAAAATCAAGGCAATGGGCATTGCTCTCCGCTCGTCATTCGAGATACCAAGACATCATGTTCTAGAAACCAAGGCCACAAGGCTAGTTTTCAGGTCATCATTCTAAAAATCAAGGCAACAACAATAAAGGCAACATGCCTAGTTTCAAGGTCATCGTTCAATATATCTAAGCAACAAGTTCGAATAATCAAGGCAACAAGGCTAGTTTTCACGTCGTCGTTCGAGCAAACAAGGCAACATGTTGGGGTGGGCTTCGTTCACGGTTCATTGGGCTTGCCTTGTCGGTGCTCGATGGTGGCTTCGTCGCCATGGTCCCCCTATATGTACATCAAGCCAATGGGGATAGCAATCAGGCTTCCGTTTGAGATATCAAGACAACATGTCCTAGAATTCAAGGCCGCAAGGCTAGTTTTCAGGTCATCGTTCTAAAAATCAAGCCAACATGTTCAAGAAATCAAGGCAACAGACACTGATTTCCCCGAGGATGCATATTTTTTAGTATGCGCACGACGTCGGGGGGAATCAGGGCACCGTGGCTAGTTTTCCGGTCATCGTTCAAGAAATCAAGGCAGCGAGGCTAGTTTTGAGGTCATCATGGCATGTTTTCAAGGCAACATGTTCGAGTATTCAGGGCAACGATGCAAGTTTCCGGGTCGTCGTTAGAGATAACAAGGCAACGTGTTCCAGCAATCAAGGTAACGAGGCTAGTTTCCAGGTCGTCGTTCAAGAAATAAAGGGAACGGGGCTAGTTTTCAGGACATCGTTCGACATATCAAGGCAACGTGTTGGACAAATCAAGGCAACATGGAACTAGTTAACAAGGCAACGTGTTGGGGGAGGCATCTTTCAAGGCCATCGTTCGACAAATCTAGGCAGCAGGGCTTGTCACCAGGTCATCGTTCGAAAAATTAATGCAACAAGTTCGAGTAATCAATAGATACCTCAAGGCAATGCGGATAGCTCCCCAGTTCTCCAAGAGGCTAGTCTTCAGGTCATCGTTCAAAAAATCAAGGCAACAAGCTCAAGGCAATAGGGCTAGTTTCAAGGTCGTCGTTCAAAAAATCTAGGGAACAATGCTAGTCATCAGGTCATCGTTCGACAAAATTAAGGCACACGAATAATGTATGTTTCAATAAAAAAAATTTGCTTTTGGTCCGTAATTACCCGGGGACCGCAGCTTCGACACTTGTACACACACACTACCGAACTTTAACTTTCGAACTGGCAAAAACCCATTCAATGAAAGTTGCTCGAAATCATTGATTTACCTGGTGAATTTTCTTTCGTGATCGAGAAAATGTGCACGGATTTCGAGGTACCGATCAAGATGTGATTTTGGCTAACTTTCATCGGGTTGGGTCGTCATTGGTCACCGGGTGGTCTTGTACTTCCGAATTAGCAAAAACCCATTGAATGAAAGTTGCTCGGAAACCTTGATTTACACGGCAAAATTTCTTTCATGATCGAGAAAATGTGCACGGATTTCGAGTTACCGAGCAAAATGCGATTTTGGCTAACTTTCACCGTGTTGTGTCATCTTTGGTCACCGGGCGATCCTGTACTTCCGAATTACCGAAAACCCATTGAACGAAAGTTGCTCGAAATCATTGATTTACCTGGTAAGTTTTCCTTCGTGATCCATAAAATGTGCACGGATTTCGAGTTACCGAGCAAGATGTGATTTTGGCTAACTTTCATCGGGTTGGGTCATCTTTGGTCACCGGGTGGTCTTGTACTTCCGATTTAGCAAAAACCCATTGAATGAAAGTTGTTCGAAATCATTGATTTGCCTAGAAAAATTTCTTTTCGTGGTCGAGGAAATGTGCATGGATTTCGAGTTGTCGAGCAAAATTTGATTTTGGCCAGGTTTCATGGGGTTGGGTCATCTGATCACCGGTTAATCTTGACCGTATCTAGTCTTGGCCGAGTCGAAAAATCCCAGACGCTATAATACTCTATAACTCGCCAAAATGAAGTCGGTTTGGCACGAATTGGACAAGGATAAAGGACCTTACAATAATAAAACCCGGTGACCGGGCCGTAATTCACCAACAACGGTGACACAACCTCCGATAAAAACACATAACAACCTAAGCCGATGACTTGCGCTTGCTAGGGCCACCAATTATACTTTGTTTTCTCATAAGACGTCAAAAATGTCCGAAGAGCAACATATACTCATTTAATATGGGCATGCATCGTGTATAGTGACTTCGACGGTGTTTGGTTGTATTCGAACCCCAATGCATGGGTGCTTTTCTAAGGAGTTCATTTTGTTGAATTTTCTTATGCTTGTTTCGGTTTCGTAAATGAAAGAATTTCTCCGTACAAGATACAAACTGCACTATTGGATCTGTAATTTACAACTACTATCGACATACCCTCAAATGCATCAATAATAAGGGATTTAGAATGCACCTTAGCCAACTAACATATAGATCGGGGTCGTTAATGGGTCATGGCGTTCTTCGTTTGATCCTTTGGCTTGCATGTATCGTTTTGTAGGATGAGGTCTTGCTTCCTCGGCCCTTTATCAAGGCAACGTGGCTCGTTTTAAGCTCATCGTTCAAGGAATCAATGCAACACGGCCGGTTTTTCAGGTCGCCATTCGATAAACAAAGACAACGTTTTCAAAATATCAAAAGGCCACATGGCTTGCTTTTAGGTCCTCGTATGGCTTGCTTTCGGGTCGTCTTTCGAGAAAACGAGGCAACATGTTCTAGAAATCAAAGAATCGTTCGAGAAATAAAAAGGCTACGGGGGTAGTTTTCGGGTCGTAGTTTGATAATTCAAGGCAACATGTTCGAGTAATCAAGGCAACAAGGCTTGTTTTCAGGCCGTCGTTCAATAAAAAATCCAAGCGTTCAGGTCGTCGTTCGAGAAACACGGACAACATGTTGTAGAAATCAAAGGCGTTCCATAAATCTAGGCAACGGTGCTGGTTTTCAGTTAGTCGGTCGAAAAACCAAGGAAACATGTTCGAGGTTTCAAGGCAACAAGGCTAGTTTTCTTGTCTTCGTTCCGTAAATCAAGGCAACGGGGATAGTTTTAAGGTTGTTGTTTAAGAAAATCAAGACAACATGTTTTAAAAGCCATGGCAACGAGGGAAGATTTTAGGACACCGTTCGTCAGATCAAGGCAACACGCCAGCTTTCAGCCGTCGTCCGAAAAAGTCCGCCAACATTTTACTTAAACCGAAGCATCGTTAGTGAAATCAAGGCAACGGGGCAAATTTTAAGTCCTTCATTCGAAAAACCAAGCCATCGGGTTCGAGATATCAAGGCAACATGGCTTGCTTTTCAGGTCTTCGTTCGAAAAATCAAGGCAATGGGCATTGCTCTCCGCTCGTCATTCGAGATACCAAGACATCATGTTCTAGAAACCAAGGCCACAAGGCTAGTTTTCAGGTCATCATTCTAAAAATCAAGGCAACAACAATAAAGGCAACATGCCTAGTTTCAAGGTCATCGTTCAATATATCTAAGCAACAAGTTCGAATAATCAAGGCAACAAGGCTAGTTTTCACGTCGTCGTTCGAGCAAACAAGGCAACATGTTGGGGTGGGCTTCGTTCACGGTTCATTGGGCTTGCCTTGTCGGTGCTCGATGGTGGCTTCGTCGCCATGGTCCCCCTATATGTACATCAAGCCAATGGGGATAGCAATCAGGCTTCCGTTTGAGATATCAAGACAACATGTCCTAGAATTCAAGGCCGCAAGGCTAGTTTTCAGGTCATCGTTCTAAAAATCAAGCCAACATGTTCAAGAAATCAAGGCAACAGACACTGATTTCCCCGAGGATGCATATTTTTTAGTATGCGCACGACGTCGGGGGGAATCAGGGCACCGTGGCTAGTTTTCCGGTCATCGTTCAAGAAATCAAGGCAGCGAGGCTAGTTTTGAGGTCATCATGGCATGTTTTCAAGGCAACATGTTCGAGTATTCAGGGCAACGATGCAAGTTTCCGGGTCGTCGTTAGAGATAACAAGGCAACGTGTTCCAGCAATCAAGGTAACGAGGCTAGTTTCCAGGTCGTCGTTCAAGAAATAAAGGGAACGGGGCTAGTTTTCAGGACATCGTTCGACATATCAAGGCAACGTGTTGGACAAATCAAGGCAACATGGAACTAGTTAACAAGGCAACGTGTTGGGGGAGGCATCTTTCAAGGCCATCGTTCGACAAATCTAGGCAGCAGGGCTTGTCACCAGGTCATCGTTCGAAAAATTAATGCAACAAGTTCGAGTAATCAATAGATACCTCAAGGCAATGCGGATAGCTCCCCAGTTCTCCAAGAGGCTAGTCTTCAGGTCATCGTTCAAAAAATCAAGGCAACAAGCTCAAGGCAATAGGGCTAGTTTCAAGGTCGTCGTTCAAAAAATCTAGGGAACAATGCTAGTCATCAGGTCATCGTTCGACAAAATTAAGGCACACGAATAATGTATGTTTCAATAAAAAAAATTTGCTTTTGGTCCGTAATTACCCGGGGACCGCAGCTTCGACACTTGTACACACACACTACCGAACTTTAACTTTCGAACTGGCAAAAACCCATTCAATGAAAGTTGCTCGAAATCATTGATTTACCTGGTGAATTTTCTTTCGTGATCGAGAAAATGTGCACGGATTTCGAGGTACCGATCAAGATGTGATTTTGGCTAACTTTCATCGGGTTGGGTCGTCATTGGTCACCGGGTGGTCTTGTACTTCCGAATTAGCAAAAACCCATTGAATGAAAGTTGCTCGGAAACCTTGATTTACACGGCAAAATTTCTTTCATGATCGAGAAAATGTGCACGGATTTCGAGTTACCGAGCAAAATGCGATTTTGGCTAACTTTCACCGTGTTGTGTCATCTTTGGTCACCGGGCGATCCTGTACTTCCGAATTACCGAAAACCCATTGAACGAAAGTTGCTCGAAATCATTGATTTACCTGGTAAGTTTTCCTTCGTGATCCATAAAATGTGCACGGATTTCGAGTTACCGAGCAAGATGTGATTTTGGCTAACTTTCATCGGGTTGGGTCATCTTTGGTCACCGGGTGGTCTTGTACTTCCGATTTAGCAAAAACCCATTGAATGAAAGTTGTTCGAAATCATTGATTTGCCTAGAAAAATTTCTTTTCGTGGTCGAGGAAATGTGCATGGATTTCGAGTTGTCGAGCAAAATTTGATTTTGGCCAGGTTTCATGGGGTTGGGTCATCTGATCACCGGTTAATCTTGACCGTATCTAGTCTTGGCCGAGTCGAAAAATCCCAGACGCTATAATACTCTATAACTCGCCAAAATGAAGTCGGTTTGGCACGAATTGGACAAGGATAAAGGACCTTACAATAATAAAACCCGGTGACCGGGCCGTAATTCACCAACAACGGTGACACAACCTCCGATAAAAACACATAACAACCTAAGCCGATGACTTGCGCTTGCTAGGGCCACCAATTATACTTTGTTTTCTCATAAGACGTCAAAAATGTCCGAAGAGCAACATATACTCATTTAATATGGGCATGCATCGTGTATAGTGACTTCGACGGTGTTTGGTTGTATTCGAACCCCAATGCATGGGTGCTTTTCTAAGGAGTTCATTTTGTTGAATTTTCTTATGCTTGTTTCGGTTTCGTAAATGAAAGAATTTCTCCGTACAAGATACAAACTGCACTATTGGATCTGTAATTTACAACTACTATCGACATACCCTCAAATGCATCAATAATAAGGGATTTAGAATGCACCTTAGCCAACTAACATATAGATCGGGGTCGTTAATGGGTCATGGCGTTCTTCGTTTGATCCTTTGGCTTGCATGTATCGTTTTGTAGGATGAGGTCTTGCTTCCTCGGCCCTTTATCAAGGCAACGTGGCTCGTTTTAAGCTCATCGTTCAAGGAATCAATGCAACACGGCCGGTTTTTCAGGTCGCCATTCGATAAACAAAGACAACGTTTTCAAAATATCAAAAGGCCACATGGCTTGCTTTTAGGTCCTCGTATGGCTTGCTTTCGGGTCGTCTTTCGAGAAAACGAGGCAACATGTTCTAGAAATCAAAGAATCGTTCGAGAAATAAAAAGGCTACGGGGGTAGTTTTCGGGTCGTAGTTTGATAATTCAAGGCAACATGTTCGAGTAATCAAGGCAACAAGGCTTGTTTTCAGGCCGTCGTTCAATAAAAAATCCAAGCGTTCAGGTCGTCGTTCGAGAAACACGGACAACATGTTGTAGAAATCAAAGGCGTTCCATAAATCTAGGCAACGGTGCTGGTTTTCAGTTAGTCGGTCGAAAAACCAAGGAAACATGTTCGAGGTTTCAAGGCAACAAGGCTAGTTTTCTTGTCTTCGTTCCGTAAATCAAGGCAACGGGGATAGTTTTAAGGTTGTTGTTTAAGAAAATCAAGACAACATGTTTTAAAAGCCATGGCAACGAGGGAAGATTTTAGGACACCGTTCGTCAGATCAAGGCAACACGCCAGCTTTCAGCCGTCGTCCGAAAAAGTCCGCCAACATTTTACTTAAACCGAAGCATCGTTAGTGAAATCAAGGCAACGGGGCAAATTTTAAGTCCTTCATTCGAAAAACCAAGCCATCGGGTTCGAGATATCAAGGCAACATGGCTTGCTTTTCAGGTCTTCGTTCGAAAAATCAAGGCAATGGGCATTGCTCTCCGCTCGTCATTCGAGATACCAAGACATCATGTTCTAGAAACCAAGGCCACAAGGCTAGTTTTCAGGTCATCATTCTAAAAATCAAGGCAACAACAATAAAGGCAACATGCCTAGTTTCAAGGTCATCGTTCAATATATCTAAGCAACAAGTTCGAATAATCAAGGCAACAAGGCTAGTTTTCACGTCGTCGTTCGAGCAAACAAGGCAACATGTTGGGGTGGGCTTCGTTCACGGTTCATTGGGCTTGCCTTGTCGGTGCTCGATGGTGGCTTCGTCGCCATGGTCCCCCTATATGTACATCAAGCCAATGGGGATAGCAATCAGGCTTCCGTTTGAGATATCAAGACAACATGTCCTAGAATTCAAGGCCGCAAGGCTAGTTTTCAGGTCATCGTTCTAAAAATCAAGCCAACATGTTCAAGAAATCAAGGCAACAGACACTGATTTCCCCGAGGATGCATATTTTTTAGTATGCGCACGACGTCGGGGGGAATCAGGGCACCGTGGCTAGTTTTCCGGTCATCGTTCAAGAAATCAAGGCAGCGAGGCTAGTTTTGAGGTCATCATGGCATGTTTTCAAGGCAACATGTTCGAGTATTCAGGGCAACGATGCAAGTTTCCGGGTCGTCGTTAGAGATAACAAGGCAACGTGTTCCAGCAATCAAGGTAACGAGGCTAGTTTCCAGGTCGTCGTTCAAGAAATAAAGGGAACGGGGCTAGTTTTCAGGACATCGTTCGACATATCAAGGCAACGTGTTGGACAAATCAAGGCAACATGGAACTAGTTAACAAGGCAACGTGTTGGGGGAGGCATCTTTCAAGGCCATCGTTCGACAAATCTAGGCAGCAGGGCTTGTCACCAGGTCATCGTTCGAAAAATTAATGCAACAAGTTCGAGTAATCAATAGATACCTCAAGGCAATGCGGATAGCTCCCCAGTTCTCCAAGAGGCTAGTCTTCAGGTCATCGTTCAAAAAATCAAGGCAACAAGCTCAAGGCAATAGGGCTAGTTTCAAGGTCGTCGTTCAAAAAATCTAGGGAACAATGCTAGTCATCAGGTCATCGTTCGACAAAATTAAGGCACACGAATAATGTATGTTTCAATAAAAAAAATTTGCTTTTGGTCCGTAATTACCCGGGGACCGCAGCTTCGACACTTGTACACACACACTACCGAACTTTAACTTTCGAACTGGCAAAAACCCATTCAATGAAAGTTGCTCGAAATCATTGATTTACCTGGTGAATTTTCTTTCGTGATCGAGAAAATGTGCACGGATTTCGAGGTACCGATCAAGATGTGATTTTGGCTAACTTTCATCGGGTTGGGTCGTCATTGGTCACCGGGTGGTCTTGTACTTCCGAATTAGCAAAAACCCATTGAATGAAAGTTGCTCGGAAACCTTGATTTACACGGCAAAATTTCTTTCATGATCGAGAAAATGTGCACGGATTTCGAGTTACCGAGCAAAATGCGATTTTGGCTAACTTTCACCGTGTTGTGTCATCTTTGGTCACCGGGCGATCCTGTACTTCCGAATTACCGAAAACCCATTGAACGAAAGTTGCTCGAAATCATTGATTTACCTGGTAAGTTTTCCTTCGTGATCCATAAAATGTGCACGGATTTCGAGTTACCGAGCAAGATGTGATTTTGGCTAACTTTCATCGGGTTGGGTCATCTTTGGTCACCGGGTGGTCTTGTACTTCCGATTTAGCAAAAACCCATTGAATGAAAGTTGTTCGAAATCATTGATTTGCCTAGAAAAATTTCTTTTCGTGGTCGAGGAAATGTGCATGGATTTCGAGTTGTCGAGCAAAATTTGATTTTGGCCAGGTTTCATGGGGTTGGGTCATCTGATCACCGGTTAATCTTGACCGTATCTAGTCTTGGCCGAGTCGAAAAATCCCAGACGCTATAATACTCTATAACTCGCCAAAATGAAGTCGGTTTGGCACGAATTGGACAAGGATAAAGGACCTTACAATAATAAAACCCGGTGACCGGGCCGTAATTCACCAACAACGGTGACACAACCTCCGATAAAAACACATAACAACCTAAGCCGATGACTTGCGCTTGCTAGGGCCACCAATTATACTTTGTTTTCTCATAAGACGTCAAAAATGTCCGAAGAGCAACATATACTCATTTAATATGGGCATGCATCGTGTATAGTGACTTCGACGGTGTTTGGTTGTATTCGAACCCCAATGCATGGGTGCTTTTCTAAGGAGTTCATTTTGTTGAATTTTCTTATGCTTGTTTCGGTTTCGTAAATGAAAGAATTTCTCCGTACAAGATACAAACTGCACTATTGGATCTGTAATTTACAACTACTATCGACATACCCTCAAATGCATCAATAATAAGGGATTTAGAATGCACCTTAGCCAACTAACATATAGATCGGGGTCGTTAATGGGTCATGGCGTTCTTCGTTTGATCCTTTGGCTTGCATGTATCGTTTTGTAGGATGAGGTCTTGCTTCCTCGGCCCTTTATCAAGGCAACGTGGCTCGTTTTAAGCTCATCGTTCAAGGAATCAATGCAACACGGCCGGTTTTTCAGGTCGCCATTCGATAAACAAAGACAACGTTTTCAAAATATCAAAAGGCCACATGGCTTGCTTTTAGGTCCTCGTATGGCTTGCTTTCGGGTCGTCTTTCGAGAAAACGAGGCAACATGTTCTAGAAATCAAAGAATCGTTCGAGAAATAAAAAGGCTACGGGGGTAGTTTTCGGGTCGTAGTTTGATAATTCAAGGCAACATGTTCGAGTAATCAAGGCAACAAGGCTTGTTTTCAGGCCGTCGTTCAATAAAAAATCCAAGCGTTCAGGTCGTCGTTCGAGAAACACGGACAACATGTTGTAGAAATCAAAGGCGTTCCATAAATCTAGGCAACGGTGCTGGTTTTCAGTTAGTCGGTCGAAAAACCAAGGAAACATGTTCGAGGTTTCAAGGCAACAAGGCTAGTTTTCTTGTCTTCGTTCCGTAAATCAAGGCAACGGGGATAGTTTTAAGGTTGTTGTTTAAGAAAATCAAGACAACATGTTTTAAAAGCCATGGCAACGAGGGAAGATTTTAGGACACCGTTCGTCAGATCAAGGCAACACGCCAGCTTTCAGCCGTCGTCCGAAAAAGTCCGCCAACATTTTACTTAAACCGAAGCATCGTTAGTGAAATCAAGGCAACGGGGCAAATTTTAAGTCCTTCATTCGAAAAACCAAGCCATCGGGTTCGAGATATCAAGGCAACATGGCTTGCTTTTCAGGTCTTCGTTCGAAAAATCAAGGCAATGGGCATTGCTCTCCGCTCGTCATTCGAGATACCAAGACATCATGTTCTAGAAACCAAGGCCACAAGGCTAGTTTTCAGGTCATCATTCTAAAAATCAAGGCAACAACAATAAAGGCAACATGCCTAGTTTCAAGGTCATCGTTCAATATATCTAAGCAACAAGTTCGAATAATCAAGGCAACAAGGCTAGTTTTCACGTCGTCGTTCGAGCAAACAAGGCAACATGTTGGGGTGGGCTTCGTTCACGGTTCATTGGGCTTGCCTTGTCGGTGCTCGATGGTGGCTTCGTCGCCATGGTCCCCCTATATGTACATCAAGCCAATGGGGATAGCAATCAGGCTTCCGTTTGAGATATCAAGACAACATGTCCTAGAATTCAAGGCCGCAAGGCTAGTTTTCAGGTCATCGTTCTAAAAATCAAGCCAACATGTTCAAGAAATCAAGGCAACAGACACTGATTTCCCCGAGGATGCATATTTTTTAGTATGCGCACGACGTCGGGGGGAATCAGGGCACCGTGGCTAGTTTTCCGGTCATCGTTCAAGAAATCAAGGCAGCGAGGCTAGTTTTGAGGTCATCATGGCATGTTTTCAAGGCAACATGTTCGAGTATTCAGGGCAACGATGCAAGTTTCCGGGTCGTCGTTAGAGATAACAAGGCAACGTGTTCCAGCAATCAAGGTAACGAGGCTAGTTTCCAGGTCGTCGTTCAAGAAATAAAGGGAACGGGGCTAGTTTTCAGGACATCGTTCGACATATCAAGGCAACGTGTTGGACAAATCAAGGCAACATGGAACTAGTTAACAAGGCAACGTGTTGGGGGAGGCATCTTTCAAGGCCATCGTTCGACAAATCTAGGCAGCAGGGCTTGTCACCAGGTCATCGTTCGAAAAATTAATGCAACAAGTTCGAGTAATCAATAGATACCTCAAGGCAATGCGGATAGCTCCCCAGTTCTCCAAGAGGCTAGTCTTCAGGTCATCGTTCAAAAAATCAAGGCAACAAGCTCAAGGCAATAGGGCTAGTTTCAAGGTCGTCGTTCAAAAAATCTAGGGAACAATGCTAGTCATCAGGTCATCGTTCGACAAAATTAAGGCACACGAATAATGTATGTTTCAATAAAAAAAATTTGCTTTTGGTCCGTAATTACCCGGGGACCGCAGCTTCGACACTTGTACACACACACTACCGAACTTTAACTTTCGAACTGGCAAAAACCCATTCAATGAAAGTTGCTCGAAATCATTGATTTACCTGGTGAATTTTCTTTCGTGATCGAGAAAATGTGCACGGATTTCGAGGTACCGATCAAGATGTGATTTTGGCTAACTTTCATCGGGTTGGGTCGTCATTGGTCACCGGGTGGTCTTGTACTTCCGAATTAGCAAAAACCCATTGAATGAAAGTTGCTCGGAAACCTTGATTTACACGGCAAAATTTCTTTCATGATCGAGAAAATGTGCACGGATTTCGAGTTACCGAGCAAAATGCGATTTTGGCTAACTTTCACCGTGTTGTGTCATCTTTGGTCACCGGGCGATCCTGTACTTCCGAATTACCGAAAACCCATTGAACGAAAGTTGCTCGAAATCATTGATTTACCTGGTAAGTTTTCCTTCGTGATCCATAAAATGTGCACGGATTTCGAGTTACCGAGCAAGATGTGATTTTGGCTAACTTTCATCGGGTTGGGTCATCTTTGGTCACCGGGTGGTCTTGTACTTCCGATTTAGCAAAAACCCATTGAATGAAAGTTGTTCGAAATCATTGATTTGCCTAGAAAAATTTCTTTTCGTGGTCGAGGAAATGTGCATGGATTTCGAGTTGTCGAGCAAAATTTGATTTTGGCCAGGTTTCATGGGGTTGGGTCATCTGATCACCGGTTAATCTTGACCGTATCTAGTCTTGGCCGAGTCGAAAAATCCCAGACGCTATAATACTCTATAACTCGCCAAAATGAAGTCGGTTTGGCACGAATTGGACAAGGATAAAGGACCTTACAATAATAAAACCCGGTGACCGGGCCGTAATTCACCAACAACGGTGACACAACCTCCGATAAAAACACATAACAACCTAAGCCGATGACTTGCGCTTGCTAGGGCCACCAATTATACTTTGTTTTCTCATAAGACGTAATTCACCAACAACGGTGACACAACCTCCGATAAAAACACATAACAACCTAAGCCGATGACTTGCGCTTGCTAGGGCCACCAATTATACTTTGTTTTCTCATAAGACGTCAAAAATGTCCGAAGAGCAACATATACTCATTTAATATGGGCATGCATCGTGTATAGTGACTTCGACGGTGTTTGGTTGTATTCGAACCCCAATGCATGGGTGCTTTTCTAAGGAGTTCATTTTGTTGAATTTTCTTATGCTTGTTTCGGTTTCGTAAATGAAAGAATTTCTCCGTACAAGATACAAACTGCACTATTGGATCTGTAATTTACAACTACTATCGACATACCCTCAAATGCATCAATAATAAGGGATTTAGAATGCACCTTAGCCAACTAACATATAGATCGGGGTCGTTAATGGGTCATGGCGTTCTTCGTTTGATCCTTTGGCTTGCATGTATCGTTTTGTAGGATGAGGTCTTGCTTCCTCGGCCCTTTATCAAGGCAACGTGGCTCGTTTTAAGCTCATCGTTCAAGGAATCAATGCAACACGGCCGGTTTTTCAGGTCGCCATTCGATAAACAAAGACAACGTTTTCAAAATATCAAAAGGCCACATGGCTTGCTTTTAGGTCCTCGTATGGCTTGCTTTCGGGTCGTCTTTCGAGAAAACGAGGCAACATGTTCTAGAAATCAAAGAATCGTTCGAGAAATAAAAAGGCTACGGGGGTAGTTTTCGGGTCGTAGTTTGATAATTCAAGGCAACATGTTCGAGTAATCAAGGCAACAAGGCTTGTTTTCAGGCCGTCGTTCAATAAAAAATCCAAGCGTTCAGGTCGTCGTTCGAGAAACACGGACAACATGTTGTAGAAATCAAAGGCGTTCCATAAATCTAGGCAACGGTGCTGGTTTTCAGTTAGTCGGTCGAAAAACCAAGGAAACATGTTCGAGGTTTCAAGGCAACAAGGCTAGTTTTCTTGTCTTCGTTCCGTAAATCAAGGCAACGGGGATAGTTTTAAGGTTGTTGTTTAAGAAAATCAAGACAACATGTTTTAAAAGCCATGGCAACGAGGGAAGATTTTAGGACACCGTTCGTCAGATCAAGGCAACACGCCAGCTTTCAGCCGTCGTCCGAAAAAGTCCGCCAACATTTTACTTAAACCGAAGCATCGTTAGTGAAATCAAGGCAACGGGGCAAATTTTAAGTCCTTCATTCGAAAAACCAAGCCATCGGGTTCGAGATATCAAGGCAACATGGCTTGCTTTTCAGGTCTTCGTTCGAAAAATCAAGGCAATGGGCATTGCTCTCCGCTCGTCATTCGAGATACCAAGACATCATGTTCTAGAAACCAAGGCCACAAGGCTAGTTTTCAGGTCATCATTCTAAAAATCAAGGCAACAACAATAAAGGCAACATGCCTAGTTTCAAGGTCATCGTTCAATATATCTAAGCAACAAGTTCGAATAATCAAGGCAACAAGGCTAGTTTTCACGTCGTCGTTCGAGCAAACAAGGCAACATGTTGGGGTGGGCTTCGTTCACGGTTCATTGGGCTTGCCTTGTCGGTGCTCGATGGTGGCTTCGTCGCCATGGTCCCCCTATATGTACATCAAGCCAATGGGGATAGCAATCAGGCTTCCGTTTGAGATATCAAGACAACATGTCCTAGAATTCAAGGCCGCAAGGCTAGTTTTCAGGTCATCGTTCTAAAAATCAAGCCAACATGTTCAAGAAATCAAGGCAACAGACACTGATTTCCCCGAGGATGCATATTTTTTAGTATGCGCACGACGTCGGGGGGAATCAGGGCACCGTGGCTAGTTTTCCGGTCATCGTTCAAGAAATCAAGGCAGCGAGGCTAGTTTTGAGGTCATCATGGCATGTTTTCAAGGCAACATGTTCGAGTATTCAGGGCAACGATGCAAGTTTCCGGGTCGTCGTTAGAGATAACAAGGCAACGTGTTCCAGCAATCAAGGTAACGAGGCTAGTTTCCAGGTCGTCGTTCAAGAAATAAAGGGAACGGGGCTAGTTTTCAGGACATCGTTCGACATATCAAGGCAACGTGTTGGACAAATCAAGGCAACATGGAACTAGTTAACAAGGCAACGTGTTGGGGGAGGCATCTTTCAAGGCCATCGTTCGACAAATCTAGGCAGCAGGGCTTGTCACCAGGTCATCGTTCGAAAAATTAATGCAACAAGTTCGAGTAATCAATAGATACCTCAAGGCAATGCGGATAGCTCCCCAGTTCTCCAAGAGGCTAGTCTTCAGGTCATCGTTCAAAAAATCAAGGCAACAAGCTCAAGGCAATAGGGCTAGTTTCAAGGTCGTCGTTCAAAAAATCTAGGGAACAATGCTAGTCATCAGGTCATCGTTCGACAAAATTAAGGCACACGAATAATGTATGTTTCAATAAAAAAAATTTGCTTTTGGTCCGTAATTACCCGGGGACCGCAGCTTCGACACTTGTACACACACACTACCGAACTTTAACTTTCGAACTGGCAAAAACCCATTCAATGAAAGTTGCTCGAAATCATTGATTTACCTGGTGAATTTTCTTTCGTGATCGAGAAAATGTGCACGGATTTCGAGGTACCGATCAAGATGTGATTTTGGCTAACTTTCATCGGGTTGGGTCGTCATTGGTCACCGGGTGGTCTTGTACTTCCGAATTAGCAAAAACCCATTGAATGAAAGTTGCTCGGAAACCTTGATTTACACGGCAAAATTTCTTTCATGATCGAGAAAATGTGCACGGATTTCGAGTTACCGAGCAAAATGCGATTTTGGCTAACTTTCACCGTGTTGTGTCATCTTTGGTCACCGGGCGATCCTGTACTTCCGAATTACCGAAAACCCATTGAACGAAAGTTGCTCGAAATCATTGATTTACCTGGTAAGTTTTCCTTCGTGATCCATAAAATGTGCACGGATTTCGAGTTACCGAGCAAGATGTGATTTTGGCTAACTTTCATCGGGTTGGGTCATCTTTGGTCACCGGGTGGTCTTGTACTTCCGATTTAGCAAAAACCCATTGAATGAAAGTTGTTCGAAATCATTGATTTGCCTAGAAAAATTTCTTTTCGTGGTCGAGGAAATGTGCATGGATTTCGAGTTGTCGAGCAAAATTTGATTTTGGCCAGGTTTCATGGGGTTGGGTCATCTGATCACCGGTTAATCTTGACCGTATCTAGTCTTGGCCGAGTCGAAAAATCCCAGACGCTATAATACTCTATAACTCGCCAAAATGAAGTCGGTTTGGCACGAATTGGACAAGGATAAAGGACCTTACAATAATAAAACCCGGTGACCGGGCCGTAATTCACCAACAACGGTGACACAACCTCCGATAAAAACACATAACAACCTAAGCCGATGACTTGCGCTTGCTAGGGCCACCAATTATACTTTGTTTTCTCATAAGACGTCAAAAATGTCCGAAGAGCAACATATACTCATTTAATATGGGCATGCATCGTGTATAGTGACTTCGACGGTGTTTGGTTGTATTCGAACCCCAATGCATGGGTGCTTTTCTAAGGAGTTCATTTTGTTGAATTTTCTTATGCTTGTTTCGGTTTCGTAAATGAAAGAATTTCTCCGTACAAGATACAAACTGCACTATTGGATCTGTAATTTACAACTACTATCGACATACCCTCAAATGCATCAATAATAAGGGATTTAGAATGCACCTTAGCCAACTAACATATAGATCGGGGTCGTTAATGGGTCATGGCGTTCTTCGTTTGATCCTTTGGCTTGCATGTATCGTTTTGTAGGATGAGGTCTTGCTTCCTCGGCCCTTTATCAAGGCAACGTGGCTCGTTTTAAGCTCATCGTTCAAGGAATCAATGCAACACGGCCGGTTTTTCAGGTCGCCATTCGATAAACAAAGACAACGTTTTCAAAATATCAAAAGGCCACATGGCTTGCTTTTAGGTCCTCGTATGGCTTGCTTTCGGGTCGTCTTTCGAGAAAACGAGGCAACATGTTCTAGAAATCAAAGAATCGTTCGAGAAATAAAAAGGCTACGGGGGTAGTTTTCGGGTCGTAGTTTGATAATTCAAGGCAACATGTTCGAGTAATCAAGGCAACAAGGCTTGTTTTCAGGCCGTCGTTCAATAAAAAATCCAAGCGTTCAGGTCGTCGTTCGAGAAACACGGACAACATGTTGTAGAAATCAAAGGCGTTCCATAAATCTAGGCAACGGTGCTGGTTTTCAGTTAGTCGGTCGAAAAACCAAGGAAACATGTTCGAGGTTTCAAGGCAACAAGGCTAGTTTTCTTGTCTTCGTTCCGTAAATCAAGGCAACGGGGATAGTTTTAAGGTTGTTGTTTAAGAAAATCAAGACAACATGTTTTAAAAGCCATGGCAACGAGGGAAGATTTTAGGACACCGTTCGTCAGATCAAGGCAACACGCCAGCTTTCAGCCGTCGTCCGAAAAAGTCCGCCAACATTTTACTTAAACCGAAGCATCGTTAGTGAAATCAAGGCAACGGGGCAAATTTTAAGTCCTTCATTCGAAAAACCAAGCCATCGGGTTCGAGATATCAAGGCAACATGGCTTGCTTTTCAGGTCTTCGTTCGAAAAATCAAGGCAATGGGCATTGCTCTCCGCTCGTCATTCGAGATACGAAGACATCATGTTCTAGAAACCAAGGCCACAAGGCTAGTTTTCAGGTCATCATTCTAAAAATCAAGGCAACAACAATAAAGGCAACATGCCTAGTTTCAAGGTCATCGTTCAATATATCTAAGCAACAAGTTCGAATAATCAAGGCAACAAGGCTAGTTTTCACGTCGTCGTTCGAGCAAACAAGGCAACATGTTGGGGTGGGCTTCGTTCACGGTTCATTGGGCTTGCCTTGTCGGTGCTCGATGGTGGCTTCGTCGCCATGGTCCCCCTATATGTACATCAAGCCAATGGGGATAGCAATCAGGCTTCCGTTTGAGATATCAAGACAACATGTCCTAGAATTCAAGGCCGCAAGGCTAGTTTTCAGGTCATCGTTCTAAAAATCAAGCCAACATGTTCAAGAAATCAAGGCAACAGACACTGATTTCCCCGAGGATGCATATTTTTTAGTATGCGCACGACGTCGGGGGGAATCAGGGCACCGTGGCTAGTTTTCCGGTCATCGTTCAAGAAATCAAGGCAGCGAGGCTAGTTTTGAGGTCATCATGGCATGTTTTCAAGGCAACATGTTCGAGTATTCAGGGCAACGATGCAAGTTTCCGGGTCGTCGTTAGAGATAACAAGGCAACGTGTTCCAGCAATCAAGGTAACGAGGCTAGTTTCCAGGTCGTCGTTCAAGAAATAAAGGGAACGGGGCTAGTTTTCAGGACATCGTTCGACATATCAAGGCAACGTGTTGGACAAATCAAGGCAACATGGAACTAGTTAACAAGGCAACGTGTTGGGGGAGGCATCTTTCAAGGCCATCGTTCGACAAATCTAGGCAGCAGGGCTTGTCACCAGGTCATCGTTCGAAAAATTAATGCAACAAGTTCGAGTAATCAATAGATACCTCAAGGCAATGCGGATAGCTCCCCAGTTCTCCAAGAGGCTAGTCTTCAGGTCATCGTTCAAAAAATCAAGGCAACAAGCTCAAGGCAATAGGGCTAGTTTCAAGGTCGTCGTTCAAAAAATCTAGGGAACAATGCTAGTCATCAGGTCATCGTTCGACAAAATTAAGGCACACGAATAATGTATGTTTCAATAAAAAAAATTTGCTTTTGGTCCGTAATTACCCGGGGACCGCAGCTTCGACACTTGTACACACACACTACCGAACTTTAACTTTCGAACTGGCAAAAACCCATTCAATGAAAGTTGCTCGAAATCATTGATTTACCTGGTGAATTTTCTTTCGTGATCGAGAAAATGTGCACGGATTTTGAGGTACCGATCAAGATGTGATTTTGGCTAACTTTCATCGGGTTGGGTCGTCATTGGTCACCGGGTGGTCTTGTACTTCCGAATTAGCAAAAACCCATTGAATGAAAGTTGCTCGGAAACCTTGATTTACACGGTAAAATTTCTTTCATGATCGAGAAAATGTGCACGGATTTCGAGTTACCGAGCAAAATGCGATTTTGGCTAACTTTCACCGCGTTGTGTCATCTTTGGTCACCGGGCGATCCTGTACTTCCGAATTACCGAAAACCCATTGAACGAAAGTTGCTCGAAATCATTGATTTACCTGGTAAGTTTTCCTTCGTGATCCATAAAATGTGCACGGATTTCGAGTTACCGAGCAAGATGTGATTTTGGCTAACTTTCATCGGGTTGGGTCATCTTTGGTCACCGGGTGGTCTTGTACTTCCGATTTAGCAAAAACCCATTGAATGAAAGTTGTTCGAAATCATTGATTTGCCTAGAAAAAATTCTTTTCGTGGTCGAGGAAATGTGCATGGATTTCGAGTTGTCGAGCAAAATTTGATTTTGGCCAGGTTTCATGGGGTTGGGTCATCTGATCACCGGTTAATCTTGACCGTATCTAGTCTTGGCCGAGTCGAAAAATCCCAGACGCTATAATACTCTATAACTCGCCAAAATGAAGTCGGTTTGGCACGAATTGGACAAGGATAAAGGACCTTACAATAATAAAACCCGGTGACCGGGCCGTAATTCACCAACAACGGTGACACAACCTCCGATAAAAACACATAACAACCTAAGCCGATGACTTGCGCTTGCTAGGGCCACCAATTATACTTTGTTTTCTCATAAGACGTCAAAAATGTCCAAAGAGCAACATATACTCATTTAATATGGGCATGCATCGTGTATAGTGACTTCGACGGTGTTTGGTTGTATTCGAACCCCAATGCATGGGTGCTTTTCTAAGGAGTTCATTTTGTTGAATTTTCTTATGCTTGTTTCGGTTTCGTAAATGAAAGAATTTCTCCGTACAAGATACAAACTGCACTATTGGATCTGTAATTTACAACTACTATCGACATACCCTCAAATGCATCAATAATAAGGGATTTAGAATGCACCTTAGCCAACTAACATATAGATCGGGGTCGTTAATGGGTCATGGCGTTCTTCGTTTGATCCTTTGGCTTGCATGTATCGTTTTGTAGGATGAGGTCTTACTTCCTCGGCCCTTTATCAAGGCAACGTGGCTCGTTTTAAGCTCATCGTTCAAGGAATCAATGCAACACGGCCGGTTTTTCAGGTCGCCATTCGATAAACAAAGACAACGTTTTCAAAATATCAAAAGGCCACATGGCTTGCTTTTAGGTCCTCGTATGGCTTGCTTTCGGGTCGTCTTTCGAGAAAACGAGGCAACATGTTCTAGAAATCAAAGAATCGTTCGAGAAATAAAAAGGCTACGGGGGTAGTTTTCGGGTCGTAGTTTGATAATTCAAGGCAACATGTTCGAGTAATCAAGGCAACAAGGCTTGTTTTCAGGCCGTCGTTCAATAAAAAATCCAAGCGTTCAGGTCGTCGTTCGAGAAACACGGACAACATGTTGTAGAAATCAAAGGCGTTCCATAAATCTAGGCAACGGTGCTGGTTTTCAGTTAGTCGGTCGAAAAACCAAGGAAACATGTTCGAGGTTTCAAGGCAACAAGGCTAGTTTTCTTGTCTTCGTTCCGTAAATCAAGGCAACGGGGATACTTTTAAGGTTGTTGTTTAAGAAAATCAAGACAACATGTTTTAAAAGCCATGGCAACGAGGGAAGATTTTAGGACACCGTTCGTCAGATCAAGGCAACACGCCAGCTTTCAGCCGTCGTCCGAAAAAGTCCGCCAACATTTTACTTAAACCGAAGCATCGTTAGTGAAATCAAGGCAACGGGGCAAATTTTAAGTCCTTCATTCGAAAAACCAAGCCATCGGGTTCGAGATATCAAGGCAACATGGCTTGCTTTTCAGGTCTTCGTTCGAAAAATCAACGCAATGGGCATTGCTCTCCGCTCGTCATTCGAGATACCAAGACATCATGTTCTAGAAACCAAGGCCACAAGGCTAGTTTTCAGGTCATCATTCTAAAAATCAAGGCAACAACAATAAAGGCAACATGCCTAGTTTCAAGGTCATCGTTCAATATATCTAAGCAACAAGTTCGAATAATCAAGGCAACAAGGCTAGTTTTCACGTCGTCGTTCGAGCAAACAAGGCAACATGTTGGGGTGGGCTTCGTTCACGGTTCATTGGGCTTGCCTTGTCGGTGCTCGATGGTGGCTTCGTCGCCATGGTCCCCCTATATGTACATCAAGCCAATGGGGATAGCAATCAGGCTTCCGTTTGAGATATCAAGACAACATGTCCTAGAATTCAAGGCCGCAAGGCTAGTTTTCAGGTCATCGTTCTAAAAATCAAGCCAACATGTTCAAGAAATCAAGGCAACAGACACTGATTTCCCCGAGGATGCATATTTTTTAGTATGCGCACGACGTCGGGGGGAATCAGGGCACCGTGGCTAGTTTTCCGGTCATCGTTCAAGAAATCAAGGCAGCGAGGCTAGTTTTGAGGTCATCATGGCATGTTTTCAAGGCAACATGTTCGAGTATTCAGGGCAACGATGCAAGTTTCCGGGTCGTCGTTAGAGATAACAAGGCAACGTGTTCCAGCAATCAAGGTAACGAGGCTAGTTTCCAGGTCGTCGTTCAAGAAATAAAGGGAACGGGGCTAGTTTTCAGGACATCGTTCGACATATCAAGGCAACGTGTTGGACAAATCAAGGCAACATGGAACTAGTTAACAAGGCAACGTGTTGGGGGAGGCATCTTTCAAGGCCATCGTTCGACAAATCTAGGCAGCAGGGCTTGTCACCAGGTCATCGTTCGAAAAATTAATGCAACAAGTTCGAGTAATCAATATATACCTCAAGGCAATGTGGATAGCTCCCCAGTTCTCCAAGAGGCTAGTCTTCAGGTCATCGTTCAAAAAATCAAGGCAACAAGCTCAAGGCAATAGGGCTAGTTTCAAGGTCGTCGTTCAAAAAATCTAGGGAACAATGCTAGTCATCAGGTCATCGTTCGACAAAATTAAGGCACACGAATAATGTATGTTTCAATAAAAAAAATTTGCTTTTGGTCCGTAATTACCCGGGGACCGCAGCTTCGACACTTGTACACACACACTATCGAACTTTAACTTTCGAACTGGCAAAAACCCATTCAATGAAAGTTGCTCGAAATCATTGATTTACCTGGTAAATTTTCTTTCGTGATCGAGAAAATGTGCACGGATTTCGAGGTACCGATCAAGATGTGATTTTGGCTAACTTTCATCGGGTTGGGTCGTCATTGGTCACCGGGTGGTCTTGTACTTCCGAATTAGCAAAAACCCATTGAATGAAAGCTGCTCGGAAACCTTGATTTACACGGCAAAATTTCTTTCATGATCGAGAAAATGTGCACGGATTTCGAGTTACCGAGCAAAATGCGATTTTGGCTAACTTTCACCGCGTTGTGTCATCTTTGGTCACCGGGCGATCCTGTACTTCCGAATTACCGAAAACCCATTGAACGAAAGTTGCTCGAAATCATTGATTTACCTGGTAAGTTTTCCTTCGTGATCCATAAAATGTGCACGGATTTCGAGTTACCGAGCAAGATGTGATTTTGGCTAACTTTCATCGGGTTGGGTCATCTTTGGTCACCGGGTGGTCTTGTACTTCCGATTTAGCAAAAACCCATTGAATGAAAGTTGTTCGAAATCATTGATTTGCCTAGAAAAATTTCTTTTCGTGGTCGAGGAAATGTGCATGGATTTCGAGTTGTCGAGCAAAATTTGATTTTGGCCAGGTTTCATGGGGTTGGGTCATCTGATCACCGGTTAATCTTGACCGTATCTAGTCTTGGCCGAGTCGAAAAATCCCAGACGCTATAATACTCTATAACTCGCCAAAATGAAGTCGGTTTGGCACGAATTGGACAAGGATAAAGGACCTTACAATAATAAAACCCGGTGACCGGGCCGTAATTCACCAACAACGGTGACACAACCTCCGATAAAAACACATAACAACCTAAGCCGATGACTTGCGCTTGCTAGGGCCACCAATTATACTTTGTTTTCTCATAAGACGTCAAAAATGTCCGAAGAGCAACATATACTCATTTAATATGGGCATGCATCGTGTATAGTGACTTCGACGGTGTTTGGTTGTATTCGAACCCCAATGCATGGGTGCTTTTCTAAGGAGTTCATTTTGTTGAATTTTCTTATGCTTGTTTCGGTTTCGTAAATGAAAGAATTTCTCCGTACAAGATACAAACTGCACTATTGGATCTGTAATTTACAACTACTATCGACATACCCTCAAATGCATCAATAATAAGGGATTTAGAATGCACCTTAGCCAACTAACATATAGATCGGGGTCGTTAATGGGTCATGGCGTTCTTCGTTTGATCCTTTGGCTTGCATGTATCGTTTTGTAGGATGAGGTCTTGCTTCCTCGGCCCTTTATCAAGGCAACGTGGCTCGTTTTAAGCTCATCGTTCAAGGAATCAATGCAACACGGCCGGTTTTTCAGGTCGCCATTCGATAAACAAAGACAACGTTTTCAAAATATCAAAAGGCCACATGGCTTGCTTTTAGGTCCTCGTATGGCTTGCTTTCGGGTCGTCTTTCGAGAAAACGAGGCAACATGTTCTAGAAATCAAAGAATCGTTCGAGAAATAAAAAGGCTACGGGGGTAGTTTTCGGGTCGTAGTTTGATAATTCAAGGCAACATGTTCGAGTAATCAAGGCAACAAGGCTTGTTTTCAGGCCGTCGTTCAATAAAAAATCCAAGCGTTCAGGTCGTCGTTCGAGAAACACGGACAACATGTTGTAGAAATCAAAGGCGTTCCATAAATCTAGGCAACGGTGCTGGTTTTCAGTTAGTCGGTCGAAAAACCAAGGAAACATGTTCGAGGTTTCAAGGCAACAAGGCTAGTTTTCTTGTCTTCGTTCCGTAAATCAAGGCAACGGGGATAGTTTTAAGGTTGTTGTTTAAGAAAATCAAGACAACATGTTTTAAAAGCCATGGCAACGAGGGAAGATTTTAGGACACCGTTCGTCAGATCAAGGCAACACGCCAGCTTTCAGCCGTCGTCCGAAAAAGTCCGCCAACATTTTACTTAAACCGAAGCATCGTTAGTGAAATCAAGGCAACGGGGCAAATTTTAAGTCCTTCATTCGAAAAACCAAGCCATCGGGTTCGAGATATCAAGGCAACATGGCTTGCTTTTCAGGTCTTCGTTCGAAAAATCAAGGCAATGGGCATTGCTCTCCGCTCGTCATTCGAGATACCAAGACATCATGTTCTAGAAACCAAGGCCACAAGGCTAGTTTTCAGGTCATCATTCTAAAAATCAAGGCAACAACAATAAAGGCAACATGCCTAGTTTCAAGGTCATCGTTCAATATATCTAAGCAACAAGTTCGAATAATCAAGGCAACAAGGCTAGTTTTCACGTCGTCGTTCGAGCAAACAAGGCAACATGTTGGGGTGGGCTTCGTTCACGGTTCATTGGGCTTGCCTTGTCGGTGCTCGATGGTGGCTTCGTCGCCATGGTCCCCCTATATGTACATCAAGCCAATGGGGATAGCAATCAGGCTTCCGTTTGAGATATCAAGACAACATGTCCTAGAATTCAAGGCCGCAAGGCTAGTTTTCAGGTCATCGTTCTAAAAATCAAGCCAACATGTTCAAGAAATCAAGGCAACAGACACTGATTTCCCCGAGGATGCATATTTTTTAGTATGCGCACGACGTCGGGGGGAATCAGGGCACCGTGGCTAGTTTTCCGGTCATCGTTCAAGAAATCAAGGCAGCGAGGCTAGTTTTGAGGTCATCATGGCATGTTTTCAAGGCAACATGTTCGAGTATTCAGGGCAACGATGCAAGTTTCCGGGTCGTCGTTAGAGATAACAAGGCAACGTGTTCCAGCAATCAAGGTAACGAGGCTAGTTTCCAGGTCGTCGTTCAAGAAATAAAGGGAACGGGGCTAGTTTTCAGGACATCGTTCGACATATCAAGGCAACGTGTTGGACAAATCAAGGCAACATGGAACTAGTTAACAAGGCAACGTGTTGGGGGAGGCATCTTTCAAGGCCATCGTTCGACAAATCTAGGCAGCAGGGCTTGTCACCAGGTCATCGTTCGAAAAATTAATGCAACAAGTTCGAGTAATCAATATATACCTCAAGGCAATGTGGATAGCTCCCCAGTTCTCCAAGAGGCTAGTCTTCAGGTCATCGTTCAAAAAATCAAGGCAACAAGCTCAAGGCAATAGGGCTAGTTTCAAGGTCGTCGTTCAAAAAATCTAGGGAACAATGCTAGTCATCAGGTCATCGTTCGACAAAATTAAGGCACACGAATAATGTATGTTTCAATAAAAAAAATTTGCTTTTGGTCCGTAATTACCCGGGGACCGCAGCTTCGACACTTGTACACACACACTACCGAACTTTAACTTTCGAACTGGCAAAAACCCATTCAATGAAAGTTGCTCGAAATCATTGATTTACCTGGTAAATTTTCTTTCGTGATCGAGAAAATGTGCACGGATTTCGAGGTACCGATCAAGATGTGATTTTGGCTAACTTTCATCGGGTTGGGTCGTCATTGGTCACCGGGTGGTCTTGTACTTCTGAATTAGCAAAAACCCATTGAATGAAAGTTGCTCGGAAACCTTGATTTACACGGCAAAATTTCTTTCATGATCGAGAAAATGTGCACGGATTTCGAGTTACCGAGCAAAATGCGATTTTGGCTAACTTTCACCGCGTTGTGTCATCTTTGGTCACCGGGCGATCCTGTACTTCCGAATTACCGAAAACCCATTGAACGAAAGTTGCTCGAAATCATTGATTTACCTGGTAAGTTTTCCTTCGTGATCCATAAAATGTGCACGGATTTCGAGTTACCGAGCAAGATGTGATTTTGGCTAACTTTCATCGGGTTGGGTCATCTTTGGTCACCGGGTGGTCTTGTACTTCCGATTTAGCAAAAACCCATTGAATGAAAGTTGTTCGAAATCATTGATTTGCCTAGAAAAATTTCTTTTCGTGGTCGAGGAAATGTGCATGGATTTCGAGTTGTCGAGCAAAATTTGATTTTGGCCAGGTTTCATGGGGTTGGGTCATCTGATCACCGGTTAATCTTGACCGTATCTAGTCTTGGCCGAGTCGAAAAATCCCAGACGCTATAATACTCTATAACTCGCCAAAATGAAGTCGGTTTGGCACGAATTGGACAAGGATAAAGGACCTTACAATAATAAAACCCGGTGACCGGGCCGTAATTCACCAACAACGGTGACACAACCTCCGATAAAAACACATAACAACCTAAGCCGATGACTTGCGCTTGCTAGGGCCACCAATTATACTTTGTTTTCTCATAAGACGTCAAAAATGTCCAAAGAGCAACATATACTCATTTAATATGGGCATGCATCGTGTATAGTGACTTCGACGGTGTTTGGTTGTATTCGAACCCCAATGCATGGGTGCTTTTCTAAGGAGTTCATTTTGTTGAATTTTCTTATGCTTGTTTCGGTTTCGTAAATGAAAGAATTTCTCCGTACAAGATACAAACTGCACTATTGGATCTGTAATTTACAACTACTATCGACATACCCTCAAATGCATCAATAATAAGGGATTTAGAATGCACCTTAGCCAACTAACATATAGATCGGGGTCGTGAATGGGTCATGGCGTTCTTCGTTTGATCCTTTGGCTTGCATGTATCGTTTTGTAGGATGAGGTCTTGCTTCCTCGGCCCTTTATCAAGGCAACGTGGCTCGTTTTAAGCTCATCGTTCAAGGAATCAATGCAACACGGCCGGTTTTTCAGGTCGCCATTCGATAAACAAAGACAACGTTTTCAAAATATCAAAAGGCCACATGGCTTGCTTTTAGGTCCTCGTATGGCTTGCTTTCGGGTCGTCTTTCGAGAAAACGAGGCAACATGTTCTAGAAATCAAAGAATCGTTCGAGAAATAAAAAGGCTACGGGGGTAGTTTTCGGGTCGTAGTTTGATAATTCAAGGCAACATGTTCGAGTAATCAAGGCAACAAGGCTTGTTTTCAGGCCGTCGTTCAATAAAAAATCCAAGCGTTCAGGTCGTCGTTCGAGAAACACGGACAACATGTTGTAGAAATCAAAGGCGTTCCATAAATCTAGGCAACGGTGCTGGTTTTCAGTTAGTCGGTCGAAAAACCAAGGAAACATGTTCGAGGTTTCAAGGCAACAAGGCTAGTTTTCTTGTCTTCGTTCCGTAAATCAAGGCAACGGGGATAGTTTTAAGGTTGTTGTTTAAGAAAATCAAGACAACATGTTTTAAAAGCCATGGCAACGAGGGAAGATTTTAGGACACCGTTCGTCAGATCAAGGCAACACGCCAGCTTTCAGCCGTCGTCCGAAAAAGTCCGCCAACATTTTACTTAAACCGAAGCATCGTTAGTGAAATCAAGGCAACGGGGCAAATTTTAAGTCCTTCATTCGAAAAACCAAGCCATCGGGTTCGAGATATCAAGGCAACATGGCTTGCTTTTCAGGTCTTCGTTCGAAAAATCAAGGCAATGGGCATTGCTCTCCGCTCGTCATTCGAGATACCAAGACATCATGTTCTAGAAACCAAGGCCACAAGGCTAGTTTTCAGGTCATCATTCTAAAAATCAAGGCAACAACAATAAAGGCAACATGCCTAGTTTCAAGGTCATCGTTCAATATATCTAAGCAACAAGTTCGAATAATCAAGGCAACAAGGCTAGTTTTCACGTCGTCGTTCGAGCAAACAAGGCAACATGTTGGGGTGGGCTTCGTTCACGGTTCATTGGGCTTGCCTTGTCGGTGCTCGATGGTGGCTTCGTCGCCATGGTCCCCCTATATGTACATCAAGCCAATGGGGATAGCAATCAGGCTTCCGTTTGAGATATCAAGACAACATGTCCTAGAATTCAAGGCCGCAAGGCTAGTTTTCAGGTCATCGTTCTAAAAATCAAGCCAACATGTTCAAGAAATCAAGGCAACAGACACTGATTTCCCCGAGGATGCATATTTTTTAGTATGCGCACGACGTCGGGGGGAATCAGGGCACCGTGGCTAGTTTTCCGGTCATCGTTCAAGAAATCAAGGCAGCGAGGCTAGTTTTGAGGTCATCATGGCATGTTTTCAAGGCAACATGTTCGAGTATTCAGGGCAACGATGCAAGTTTCCGGGTCGTCGTTAGAGATAACAAGGCAACGTGTTCCAGCAATCAAGGTAACGAGGCTAGTTTCCAGGTCGTCGTTCAAGAAATAAAGGGAACGGGGCTAGTTTTCAGGACATCGTTCGACATATCAAGGCAACGTGTTGGACAAATCAAGGCAACATGGAACTAGTTAACAAGGCAACGTGTTGGGGGAGGCATCTTTCAAGGCCATCGTTCGACAAATCTAGGCAGCAGGGCTTGTCACCAGGTCATCGTTCGAAAAATTAATGCAACAAGTTCGAGTAATCAATATATACCTCAAGGCAATGTGGATAGCTCCCCAGTTCTCCAAGAGGCTAGTCTTCAGGTCATCGTTCAAAAAATCAAGGCAACAAGCTCAAGGCAATAGGGCTAGTTTCAAGGTCGTCGTTCAAAAAATCTAGGGAACAATGCTAGTCATCAGGTCATCGTTCGACAAAATTAAGGCACACGAATAATGTATGTTTCAATAAAAAAAATTTGCTTTTGGTCCGTAATTACCCGGGGACCGCAGCTTCGACACTTGTACACACACACTACCGAACTTTAACTTTCGAACTGGCAAAAACCCATTCAATGAAAGTTGCTCGAAATCATTGATTTACCTGGTAAATTTTCTTTCGTGATCGAGAAAATGTGCACGGATTTCGAGGTACCGATCAAGATGTGATTTTGGCTAACTTTCATCGGGTTGGGTCGTCATTGGTCACCGGGTGGTCTTGTACTTCTGAATTAGCAAAAACCCATTGAATGAAAGTTGCTCGGAAACCTTGATTTACACGGCAAAATTTCTTTCATGATCGAGAAAATGTGCACGGATTTCGAGTTACCGAGCAAAATGCGATTTTGGCTAACTTTCACCGCGTTGTGTCATCTTTGGTCACCGGGCGATCCTGTACTTCCGAATTACCGAAAACCCATTGAACGAAAGTTGCTCGAAATCATTGATTTACCTGGTAAGTTTTCCTTCGTGATCCATAAAATGTGCACGGATTTCGAGTTACCGAGCAAGATGTGATTTTGGCTAACTTTCATCGGGTTGGGTCATCTTTGGTCACCGGGTGGTCTTGTACTTCCGATTTAGCAAAAACCCATTGAATGAAAGTTGTTCGAAATCATTGATTTGCCTAGAAAAATTTCTTTTCGTGGTCGAGGAAATGTGCATGGATTTCGAGTTGTCGAGCAAAATTTGATTTTGGCCAGGTTTCATGGGGTTGGGTCATCTGATCACCGGTTAATCTTGACCGTATCTAGTCTTGGCCGAGTCGAAAAATCCCAGACGCTATAATACTCTATAACTCGCCAAAATGAAGTCGGTTTGGCACGAATTGGACAAGGATAAAGGACCTTACAATAATAAAACCCGGTGACCGGGCCGTAATTCACCAACAACGGTGACACAACCTCCGATAAAAACACATAACAACCTAAGCCGATGACTTGCGCTTGCTAGGGCCACCAATTATACTTTGTTTTCTCATAAGACGTCAAAAATGTCCGAAGAGCAACATATACTCATTTAATATGGGCATGCATCGTGTATAGTGACTTCGACGGTGTTTGGTTGTATTCGAACCCCAATGCATGGGTGCTTTTCTAAGGAGTTCATTTTGTTGAATTTTCTTATGCTTGTTTCGGTTTCGTAAATGAAAGAATTTCTCCGTACAAGATACAAACTGCACTATTGGATCTGTAATTTACAACTACTATCGACATACCCTCAAATGCATCAATAATAAGGGATTTAGAATGCACCTTAGCCAACTAACATATAGATCGGGGTCGTGAATGGGTCATGGCGTTCTTCGTTTGATCCTTTGGCTTGCATGTATCGTTTTGTAGGATGAGGTCTTGCTTCCTCGGCCCTTTATCAAGGCAACGTGGCTCGTTTTAAGCTCATCGTTCAAGGAATCAATGCAACACGGCCGGTTTTTCAGGTCGCCATTCGATAAACAAAGACAACGTTTTCAAAATATCAAAAGGCCACATGGCTTGCTTTTAGGTCCTCGTATGGCTTGCTTTCGGGTCGTCTTTCGAGAAAACGAGGCAACATGTTCTAGAAATCAAAGAATCGTTCGAGAAATAAAAAGGCTACGGGGGTAGTTTTCGGGTCGTAGTTTGATAATTCAAGGCAACATGTTCGAGTAATCAAGGCAACAAGGCTTGTTTTCAGGCCGTCGTTCAATAAAAAATCCAAGCGTTCAGGTCGTCGTTCGAGAAACACGGACAACATGTTGTAGAAATCAAAGGCGTTCCATAAATCTAGGCAACGGTGCTGGTTTTCAGTTAGTCGGTCGAAAAACCAAGGAAACATGTTCGAGGTTTCAAGGCAACAAGGCTAGTTTTCTTGTCTTCGTTCCGTAAATCAAGGCAACGGGGATAGTTTTAAGGTTGTTGTTTAAGAAAATCAAGACAACATGTTTTAAAAGCCATGGCAACGAGGGAAGATTTTAGGACACCGTTCGTCAGATCAAGGCAACACGCCAGCTTTCAGCCGTCGTCCGAAAAAGTCCGCCAACATTTTACTTAAACCGAAGCATCGTTAGTGAAATCAAGGCAACGGGGCAAATTTTAAGTCCTTCATTCGAAAAACCAAGCCATCGGGTTCGAGATATCAAGGCAACATGGCTTGCTTTTCAGGTCTTCGTTCGAAAAATCAAGGCAATGGGCATTGCTCTCCGCTCGTCATTCGAGATACCAAGACATCATGTTCTAGAAACCAAGGCCACAAGGCTAGTTTTCAGGTCATCATTCTAAAAATCAAGGCAACAACAATAAAGGCAACATGCCTAGTTTCAAGGTCATCGTTCAATATATCTAAGCAACAAGTTCGAATAATCAAGGCAACAAGGCTAGTTTTCACGTCGTCGTTCGAGCAAACAAGGCAACATGTTGGGGTGGGCTTCGTTCACGGTTCATTGGGCTTGCCTTGTCGGTGCTCGATGGTGGCTTCGTCGCCATGGTCCCCCTATATGTACATCAAGCCAATGGGGATAGCAATCAGGCTTCCGTTTGAGATATCAAGACAACATGTCCTAGAATTCAAGGCCGCAAGGCTAGTTTTCAGGTCATCGTTCTAAAAATCAAGCCAACATGTTCAAGAAATCAAGGCAACAGACACTGATTTCCCCGAGGATGCATATTTTTTAGTATGCGCACGACGTCGGGGGGAATCAGGGCACCGTGGCTAGTTTTCCGGTCATCGTTCAAGAAATCAAGGCAGCGAGGCTAGTTTTGAGGTCATCATGGCATGTTTTCAAGGCAACATGTTCGAGTATTCAGGGCAACGATGCAAGTTTCCGGGTCGTCGTTAGAGATAACAAGGCAACGTGTTCCAGCAATCAAGGTAACGAGGCTAGTTTCCAGGTCGTCGTTCAAGAAATAAAGGGAACGGGGCTAGTTTTCAGGACATCGTTCGACATATCAAGGCAACGTGTTGGACAAATCAAGGCAACATGGAACTAGTTAACAAGGCAACGTGTTGGGGGAGGCATCTTTCAAGGCCATCGTTCGACAAATCTAGGCAGCAGGGCTTGTCACCAGGTCATCGTTCGAAAAATTAATGCAACAAGTTCGAGTAATCAATATATACCTCAAGGCAATGTGGATAGCTCCCCAGTTCTCCAAGAGGCTAGTCTTCAGGTCATCGTTCAAAAAATCAAGGCAACAAGCTCAAGGCAATAGGGCTAGTTTCAAGGTTGTCGTTCAAAAAATCTAGGGAACAATGCTAGTCATCAGGTCATCGTTCGACAAAATTAAGGCACACGAATAATGTATGTTTCAATAAAAAAAATTTGCTTTTGGTCCGTAATTACCCGGGGACCGCAGCTTCGACACTTGTACACACACACTACCGAACTTTAACTTTCGAACTGGCAAAAACCCATTCAATGAAAGTTGCTCGAAATCATTGATTTACCTGGTAAATTTTCTTTCGTGATCGAGAAAATGTGCACGGATTTCGAGGTACCGATCAAGATGTGATTTTGGCTAACTTTCATCGGGTTGGGTCGTCATTGGTCACCGGGTGGTCTTGTACTTCCGAATTAGCAAAAACCCATTGAATGAAAGTTGCTCGGAAACCTTGATTTACACGGCAAAATTTCTTTCATGATCGAGAAAATGTGCACGGATTTCGAGTTACCGAGCAAAATGCGATTTTGGCTAACTTTCACCGCGTTGTGTCATCTTTGGTCACCGGGCGATCCTGTACTTCCGAATTACCGAAAACCCATTGAACGAAAGTTGCTCGAAATCATTGATTTACCCGGTAAGTTTTCCTTCGTGATCCATAAAATGTGCACGGATTTCGAGTTACCGAGCAAGATGTGATTTTGGCTAACTTTCATCGGGTTGGGTCATCTTTGGTCACCGGGTGGTCTTGTACTTCCGATTTAGCAAAAACCCATTGAATGAAAGTTGTTCGAAATCATTGATTTGCCTAGAAAAATTTCTTTTCGTGGTCGAGGAAATGTGCATGGATTTCGAGTTGTCGAGCAAAATTTGATTTTGGCCAGGTTTCATGGGGTTGGGTCATCTGATCACCGGTTAATCTTGACCGTATCTAGTCTTGGCCGAGTCGAAAAATCCCAGACGCTATAATACTCTATAACTCGCCAAAATGAAGTCGGTTTGGCACGAATTGGACAAGGATAAAGGACCTTACAATAATAAAACCCGGTGACCGGGCCGTAATTCACCAACAACGGTGACACAACCTCCGATAAAAACACATAACAACCTAAGCCGATGACTTGCGCTTGCTAGGGCCACCAATTATACTTTGTTTTCTCATAAGACGTCAAAAATGTCCAAAGAGCAACATATACTCATTTAATATGGGCATGCATCGTGTATAGTGACTTCGACGGTGTTTGGTTGTATTCGAACCCCAATGCATGGGTGCTTTTCTAAGGAGTTCATTTTGTTGAATTTTCTTATGCTTGTTTCGGTTTCGTAAATGAAAGAATTTCTCCGTACAAGATACAAACTGCACTATTGGATCTGTAATTTACAACTACTATCGACATACCCTCAAATGCATCAATAATAAGGGATTTAGAATGCACCTTAGCCAACTAACATATAGATCGGGGTCGTTAATGGGTCATGGCGTTCTTCGTTTGATCCTTTGGCTTGCATGTATCGTTTTGTAGGATGAGGTCTTGCTTCCTCGGCCCTTTATCAAGGCAACGTGGCTCGTTTTAAGCTCATCGTTCAAGGAATCAATGCAACACGGCCGGTTTTTCAGGTCGCCATTCGATAAACAAAGACAACGTTTTCAAAATATCAAAAGGCCACATGGCTTGCTTTTAGGTCCTCGTATGGCTTGCTTTCGGGTCGTCTTTCGAGAAAACGAGGCAACATGTTCTAGAAATCAAAGAATCGTTCGAGAAATAAAAAGGCTACGGGGGTAGTTTTCGGGTCGTAGTTTGATAATTCAAGGCAACATGTTCGAGTAATCAAGGCAACAAGGCTTGTTTTCAGGCCGTCGTTCAATAAAAAATCCAAGCGTTCAGGTCGTCGTTCGAGAAACACGGACAACATGTTGTAGAAATCAAAGGCGTTCCATAAATCTAGGCAACGGTGCTGGTTTTCAGTTAGTCGGTCGAAAAACCAAGGAAACATGTTCGAGGTTTCAAGGCAACAAGGCTAGTTTTCTTGTCTTCGTTCCGTAAATCAAGGCAACGGGGATAGTTTTAAGGTTGTTGTTTAAGAAAATCAAGACAACATGTTTTAAAAGCCATGGCAACGAGGGAAGATTTTAGGACACCGTTCGTCAGATCAAGGCAACACGCCAGCTTTCAGCCGTCGTCCGAAAAAGTCCGCCAACATTTTACTTAAACCGAAGCATCGTTAGTGAAATCAAGGCAACGGGGCAAATTTTAAGTCCTTCATTCGAAAAACCAAGCCATCGGGTTCGAGATATCAAGGCAACATGGCTTGCTTTTCAGGTCTTCGTTCGAAAAATCAAGGCAATGGGCATTGCTCTCCGCTCGTCATTCGAGATACCAAGACATCATGTTCTAGAAACCAAGGCCACAAGGCTAGTTTTCAGGTCATCATTCTAAAAATCAATGCAACAACAATAAAGGCAACATGCCTAGTTTCAAGGTCATCGTTCAATATATCTAAGCAACAAGTTCGAATAATCAAGGCAACAAGGCTAGTTTTCACGTCGTCGTTCGAGCAAACAAGGCAACATGTTGGGGTGGGCTTCGTTCACGGTTCATTGGGCTTGCCTTGTCGGTGCTCGATGGTGGCTTCGTCGCCATGGTCCCCCTATATGTACATCAAGCCAATGGGGATAGCAATCAGGCTTCCGTTTGAGATATCAAGACAACATGTCCTAGAATTCAAGGCCGCAAGGCTAGTTTTCAGGTCATCGTTCTAAAAATCAAGCCAACATGTTCAAGAAATCAAGGCAACAGACACTGATTTCCCCGAGGATGCATATTTTTTAGTATGCGCACGACGTCGGGGGGAATCAGGGCACCGTGGCTAGTTTTCCGGTCATCGTTCAAGAAATCAAGGCAGCGAGGCTAGTTTTGAGGTCATCATGGCATGTTTTCAAGGCAACATGTTCGAGTATTCAAGGCAACGATGCAAGTTTCCGGGTCGTCGTTAGAGATAACAAGGCAACGTGTTCCAGCAATCAAGGTAACGAGGCTAGTTTCCAGGTCGTCGTTCAAGAAATAAAGGGAACGGGGCTAGTTTTCAGGACATCGTTCGACATATCAAGGCAACGTGTTGGACAAATCAAGGCAACATGGAACTAGTTAACAAGGCAACGTGTTGGGGGAGGCATCTTTCAAGGCCATCGTTCGACAAATCTAGGCAGCAGGGCTTGTCACCAGGTCATCGTTCGAAAAATTAATGCAACAAGTTCGAGTAATCAATATATACCTCAAGGCAATGTGGATAGCTCCCCAGTTCTCCAAGAGGCTAGTCTTCAGGTCATCGTTCAAAAAATCAAGGCAACAAGCTCAAGGCAATAGGGCTAGTTTCAAGGTCGTCGTTCAAAAAATCTAGGGAACAATGCTAGTCATCAGGTCATCGTTCGACAAAATTAAGGCACACGAATAATGTATGTTTCAATAAAAAAAATTTGCTTTTGGTCCGTAATTACCCGGGGACCGCAGCTTCGACACTTGTACACACACACTACCGAACTTTAACTTTCGAACTGGCAAAAACCCATTCAATGAAAGTTGCTCGAAATCATTGATTTACCTGGTAAATTTTCTTTCGTGATCGAGAAAATGTGCACGGATTTCGAGGTACCGATCAAGATGTGATTTTGGCTAACTTTCATCGGGTTGGGTCGTCATTGGTCACCGGGTGGTCTTGTACTTCCGAATTAGCAAAAACCCATTGAATGAAAGTTGCTCGGAAACCTTGATTTACACGGCAAAATTTCTTTCATGATCGAGAAAATGTGCACGGATTTCGAGTTACCGAGCAAAATGCGATTTTGGCTAACTTTCACCGCGTTGTGTCATCTTTGGTCACCGGGCGATCCTGTACTTCCGAATTACCGAAAACCCATTGAACGAAAGTTGCTCGAAATCATTGATTTACCCGGTAAGTTTTCCTTCGTGATCCATAAAATGTGCACGGATTTCGAGTTACCGAGCAAGATGTGATTTTGGCTAACTTTCATCGGGTTGGGTCATCTTTGGTCACCGGGTGGTCTTGTACTTCCGATTTAGCAAAAACCCATTGAATGAAAGTTGTTCGAAATCATTGATTTGCCTAGAAAAATTTCTTTTCGTGGTCGAGGAAATGTGCATGGATTTCGAGTTGTCGAGCAAAATTTGATTTTGGCCAGGTTTCATGGGGTTGGGTCATCTGATCACCGGTTAATCTTGACCGTATCTAGTCTTGGCCGAGTCGAAAAATCCCAGACGCTATAATACTCTATAACTCGCCAAAATGAAGTCGGTTTGGCACGAATTGGACAAGGATAAAGGACCTTACAATAATAAAACCCGGTGACCGGGCCGTAATTCACCAACAACGGTGACACAACCTCCGATAAAAACACATAACAACCTAAGCCGATGACTTGCGCTTGCTAGGGCCACCAATTATACTTTGTTTTCTCATAAGACGTCAAAAATGTCCAAAGAGCAACATATACTCATTTAATATGGGCATGCATCGTGTATAGTGACTTCGACGGTGTTTGGTTGTATTCGAACCCCAATGCATGGGTGCTTTTCTAAGGAGTTCATTTTGTTGAATTTTCTTATGCTTGTTTCGGTTTCGTAAATGAAAGAATTTCTCCGTACAAGATACAAACTGCACTATTGGATCTGTAATTTACAACTACTATCGACATACCCTCAAATGCATCAATAATAAGGGATTTAGAATGCACCTTAGCCAACTAACATATAGATCGGGGTCGTTAATGGGTCATGGCGTTCTTCGTTTGATCCTTTGGCTTGCATGTATCGTTTTGTAGGATGAGGTCTTGCTTCCTCGGCCCTTTATCAAGGCAACGTGGCTCGTTTTAAGCTCATCGTTCAAGGAATCAATGCAACACGGCCGGTTTTTCAGGTCGCCATTCGATAAACAAAGACAACGTTTTCAAAATATCAAAAGGCCACATGGCTTGCTTTTAGGTCCTCGTATGGCTTGCTTTCGGGTCGTCTTTCGAGAAAACGAGGCAACATGTTCTAGAAATCAAAGAATCGTTCGAGAAATAAAAAGGCTACGGGGGTAGTTTTCGGGTCGTAGTTTGATAATTCAAGGCAACATGTTCGAGTAATCAAGGCAACAAGGCTTGTTTTCAGGCCGTCGTTCAATAAAAAATCCAAGCGTTCAGGTCGTCGTTCGAGAAACACGGACAACATGTTGTAGAAATCAAAGGCGTTCCATAAATCTAGGCAACGGTGCTGGTTTTCAGTTAGTCGGTCGAAAAACCAAGGAAACATGTTCGAGGTTTCAAGGCAACAAGGCTAGTTTTCTTGTCTTCGTTCCGTAAATCAAGGCAACGGGGATAGTTTTAAGGTTGTTGTTTAAGAAAATCAAGACAACATGTTTTAAAAGCCATGGCAACGAGGGAAGATTTTAGGACACCGTTCGTCAGATCAAGGCAACACGCCAGCTTTCAGCCGTCGTCCGAAAAAGTCCGCCAACATTTTACTTAAACCGAAGCATCGTTAGTGAAATCAAGGCAACGGGGCAAATTTTAAGTCCTTCATTCGAAAAACCAAGCCATCGGGTTCGAGATATCAAGGCAACATGGCTTGCTTTTCAGGTCTTCGTTCGAAAAATCAAGGCAATGGGCATTGCTCTCCGCTCGTCATTCGAGATACCAAGACATCATGTTCTAGAAACCAAGGCCACAAGGCTAGTTTTCAGGTCATCATTCTAAAAATCAAGGCAACAACAATAAAGGCAACATGCCTAGTTTCAAGGTCATCGTTCAATATATCTAAGCAACAAGTTCGAATAATCAAGGCAACAAGGCTAGTTTTCACGTCGTCGTTCGAGCAAACAAGGCAACATGTTGGGGTGGGCTTCGTTCACGGTTCATTGGGCTTGCCTTGTCGGTGCTCGATGGTGGCTTCGTCGCCATGGTCCCCCTATATGTACATCAAGCCAATGGGGATAGCAATCAGGCTTCCGTTTGAGATATCAAGACAACATGTCCTAGAATTCAAGGCCGCAAGGCTAGTTTTCAGGTCATCGTTCTAAAAATCAAGCCAACATGTTCAAGAAATCAAGGCAACAGACACTGATTTCCCCGAGGATGCATATTTTTTAGTATGCGCACGACGTCGGGGGGAATCAGGGCACCGTGGCTAGTTTTCCGGTCATCGTTCAAGAAATCAAGGCAGCGAGGCTAGTTTTGAGGTCATCATGGCATGTTTTCAAGGCAACATGTTCGAGTATTCAGGGCAACGATGCAAGTTTCCGGGTCGTCGTTAGAGATAACAAGGCAACGTGTTCCAGCAATCAAGGTAACGAGGCTAGTTTCCAGGTCGTCGTTCAAGAAATAAAGGGAACGGGGCTAGTTTTCAGGACATCGTTCGACATATCAAGGCAACGTGTTGGACAAATCAAGGCAACATGGAACTAGTTAACAAGGCAACGTGTTGGGGGAGGCATCTTTCAAGGCCATCGTTCGACAAATCTAGGCAGCAGGGCTTGTCACCAGGTCATCGTTCGAAAAATTAATGCAACAAGTTCGAGTAATCAATATATACCTCAAGGCAATGTGGATAGCTCCCCAGTTCTCCAAGAGGCTAGTCTTCAGGTCATCGTTCAAAAAATCAAGGCAACAAGCTCAAGGCAATAGGGCTAGTTTCAAGGTCGTCGTTCAAAAAATCTAGGGAACAATGCTAGTCATCAGGTCATCGTTCGACAAAATTAAGGCACACGAATAATGTATGTTTCAATAAAAAAAATTTGCTTTTGGTCCGTAATTACCCGGGGACCGCAGCTTCGACACTTGTACACACACACTACCGAACTTTAACTTTCGAACTGGCAAAAACCCATTCAATGAAAGTTGCTCGAAATCATTGATTTACCTGGTAAATTTTCTTTCGTGATCGAGAAAATGTGCACGGATTTCGAGGTACCGATCAAGATGTGATTTTGGCTAACTTTCATCGGGTTGGGTCGTCATTGGTCACCGGGTGGTCTTGTACTTCCGAATTAGCAAAAACCCATTGAATGAAAGTTGCTCGGAAACCTTGATTTACACGGCAAAATTTCTTTCATGATCGAGAAAATGTGCACGGATTTCGAGTTACCGAGCAAAATGCGATTTTGGCTAACTTTCACCGCGTTGTGTCATCTTTGGTCACCGGGCGATCCTGTACTTCCGAATTACCGAAAACCCATTGAACGAAAGTTGCTCGAAATCATTGATTTACCCGGTAAGTTTTCCTTCGTGATCCATAAAATGTGCACGGATTTCGAGTTACCGAGCAAGATGTGATTTTGGCTAACTTTCATCGGGTTGGGTCATCTTTGGTCACCGGGTGGTCTTGTACTTCCGATTTAGCAAAAACCCATTGAATGAAAGTTGTTCGAAATCATTGATTTGCCTAGAAAAATTTCTTTTCGTGGTCGAGGAAATGTGCATGGATTTCGAGTTGTCGAGCAAAATTTGATTTTGGCCAGGTTTCATGGGGTTGGGTCATCTGATCACCGGTTAATCTTGACCGTATCTAGTCTTGGCCGAGTCGAAAAATCCCAGACGCTATAATACTCTATAACTCGCCAAAATGAAGTCGGTTTGGCACGAATTGGACAAGGATAAAGGACCTTACAATAATAAAACCCGGTGACCGGGCCGTAATTCACCAACAACGGTGACACAACCTCCGATAAAAACACATAACAACCTAAGCCGATGACTTGCGCTTGCTAGGGCCACCAATTATACTTTGTTTTCTCATAAGACGTCAAAAATGTCCAAAGAGCAACATATACTCATTTAATATGGGCATGCATCGTGTATAGTGACTTCGACGGTGTTTGGTTGTATTCGAACCCCAATGCATGGGTGCTTTTCTAAGGAGTTCATTTTGTTGAATTTTCTTATGCTTGTTTCGGTTTCGTAAATGAAAGAATTTCTCCGTACAAGATACAAACTGCACTATTGGATCTGTAATTTACAACTACTATCGACATACCCTCAAATGCATCAATAATAAGGGATTTAGAATGCACCTTAGCCAACTAACATATAGATCGGGGTCGTTAATGGGTCATGGCGTTCTTCGTTTGATCCTTTGGCTTGCATGTATCGTTTTGTAGGATGAGGTCTTGCTTCCTCGGCCCTTTATCAAGGCAACGTGGCTCGTTTTAAGCTCATCGTTCAAGGAATCAATGCAACACGGCCGGTTTTTCAGGTCGCCATTCGATAAACAAAGACAACGTTTTCAAAATATCAAAAGGCCACATGGCTTGCTTTTAGGTCCTCGTATGGCTTGCTTTCGGGTCGTCTTTCGAGAAAACGAGGCAACATGTTCTAGAAATCAAAGAATCGTTCGAGAAATAAAAAGGCTACGGGGGTAGTTTTCGGGTCGTAGTTTGATAATTCAAGGCAACATGTTCGAGTAATCAAGGCAACAAGGCTTGTTTTCAGGCCGTCGTTCAATAAAAAATCCAAGCGTTCAGGTCGTCGTTCGAGAAACACGGACAACATGTTGTAGAAATCAAAGGCGTTCCATAAATCTAGGCAACGGTGCTGGTTTTCAGTTAGTCGGTCGAAAAACCAAGGAAACATGTTCGAGGTTTCAAGGCAACAAGGCTAGTTTTCTTGTCTTCGTTCCGTAAATCAAGGCAACGGGGATAGTTTTAAGGTTGTTGTTTAAGAAAATCAAGACAACATGTTTTAAAAGCCATGGCAACGAGGGAAGATTTTAGGACACCGTTCGTCAGATCAAGGCAACACGCCAGCTTTCAGCCGTCGTCCGAAAAAGTCCGCCAACATTTTACTTAAACCGAAGCATCGTTAGTGAAATCAAGGCAACGGGGCAAATTTTAAGTCCTTCATTCGAAAAACCAAGCCATCGGGTTCGAGATATCAAGGCAACATGGCTTGCTTTTCAGGTCTTCGTTCGAAAAATCAAGGCAATGGGCATTGCTCTCCGCTCGTCATTCGAGATACCAAGACATCATGTTCTAGAAACCAAGGCCACAAGGCTAGTTTTCAGGTCATCATTCTAAAAATCAAGGCAACAACAATAAAGGCAACATGCCTAGTTTCAAGGTCATCGTTCAATATATCTAAGCAACAAGTTCGAATAATCAAGGCAACAAGGCTAGTTTTCACGTCGTCGTTCGAGCAAACAAGGCAACATGTTGGGGTGGGCTTCGTTCACGGTTCATTGGGCTTGCCTTGTCGGTGCTCGATGGTGGCTTCGTCGCCATGGTCCCCCTATATGTACATCAAGCCAATGGGGATAGCAATCAGGCTTCCGTTTGAGATATCAAGACAACATGTCCTAGAATTCAAGGCCGCAAGGCTAGTTTTCAGGTCATCGTTCTAAAAATCAAGCCAACATGTTCAAGAAATCAAGGCAACAGACACTGATTTCCCCGAGGATGCATATTTTTTAGTATGCGCACGACGTCGGGGGGAATCAGGGCACCGTGGCTAGTTTTCCGGTCATCGTTCAAGAAATCAAGGCAGCGAGGCTAGTTTTGAGGTCATCATGGCATGTTTTCAAGGCAACATGTTCGAGTATTCAGGGCAACGATGCAAGTTTCCGGGTCGTCGTTAGAGATAACAAGGCAACGTGTTCCAGCAATCAAGGTAACGAGGCTAGTTTCCAGGTCGTCGTTCAAGAAATAAAGGGAACGGGGCTAGTTTTCAGGACATCGTTCGACATATCAAGGCAACGTGTTGGACAAATCAAGGCAACATGGAACTAGTTAACAAGGCAACGTGTTGGGGGAGGCATCTTTCAAGGCCATCGTTCGACAAATCTAGGCAGCAGGGCTTGTCACCAGGTCATCGTTCGAAAAATTAATGCAACAAGTTCGAGTAATCAATATATACCTCAAGGCAATGTGGATAGCTCCCCAGTTCTCCAAGAGGCTAGTCTTCAGGTCATCGTTCAAAAAATCAAGGCAACAAGCTCAAGGCAATAGGGCTAGTTTCAAGGTCGTCGTTCAAAAAATCTAGGGAACAATGCTAGTCATCAGGTCATCGTTCGACAAAATTAAGGCACACGAATAATGTATGTTTCAATAAAAAAAATTTGCTTTTGGTCCGTAATTACCCGGGGACCGCAGCTTCGACACTTGTACACACACACTACCGAACTTTAACTTTCGAACTGGCAAAAACCCATTCAATGAAAGTTGCTCGAAATCATTGATTTACCTGGTAAATTTTCTTTCGTGATCGAGAAAATGTGCACGGATTTCGAGGTACCGATCAAGATGTGATTTTGGCTAACTTTCATCGGGTTGGGTCGTCATTGGTCACCGGGTGGTCTTGTACTTCCGAATTAGCAAAAACCCATTGAATGAAAGTTGCTCGGAAACCTTGATTTACACGGCAAAATTTCTTTCATGATCGAGAAAATGTGCACGGATTTCGAGTTACCGAGCAAAATGCGATTTTGGCTAACTTTCACCGCGTTGTGTCATCTTTGGTCACCGGGCGATCCTGTACTTCCGAATTACCGAAAACCCATTGAACGAAAGTTGCTCGAAATCATTGATTTACCCGGTAAGTTTTCCTTCGTGATCCATAAAATGTGCACGGATTTCGAGTTACCGAGCAAGATGTGATTTTGGCTAACTTTCATCGGGTTGGGTCATCTTTGGTCACCGGGTGGTCTTGTACTTCCGATTTAGCAAAAACCCATTGAATGAAAGTTGTTCGAAATCATTGATTTGCCTAGAAAAATTTCTTTTCGTGGTCGAGGAAATGTGCATGGATTTCGAGTTGTCGAGCAAAATTTGATTTTGGCCAGGTTTCATGGGGTTGGGTCATCTGATCACCGGTTAATCTTGACCGTATCTAGTCTTGGCCGAGTCGAAAAATCCCAGACGCTATAATACTCTATAACTCGCCAAAATGAAGTCGGTTTGGCACGAATTGGACAAGGATAAAGGACCTTACAATAATAAAACCCGGTGACCGGGCCGTAATTCACCAACAACGGTGACACAACCTCCGATAAAAACACATAACAACCTAAGCCGATGACTTGCGCTTGCTAGGGCCACCAATTATACTTTGTTTTCTCATAAGACGTCAAAAATGTCCAAAGAGCAACATATACTCATTTAATATGGGCATGCATCGTGTATAGTGACTTCGACGGTGTTTGGTTGTATTCGAACCCCAATGCATGGGTGCTTTTCTAAGGAGTTCATTTTGTTGAATTTTCTTATGCTTGTTTCGGTTTCGTAAATGAAAGAATTTCTCCGTACAAGATACAAACTGCACTATTGGATCTGTAATTTACAACTACTATCGACATACCCTCAAATGCATCAATAATAAGGGATTTAGAATGCACCTTAGCCAACTAACATATAGATCGGGGTCGTTAATGGGTCATGGCGTTCTTCGTTTGATCCTTTGGCTTGCATGTATCGTTTTGTAGGATGAGGTCTTGCTTCCTCGGCCCTTTATCAAGGCAACGTGGCTCGTTTTAAGCTCATCGTTCAAGGAATCAATGCAACACGGCCGGTTTTTCAGGTCGCCATTCGATAAACAAAGACAACGTTTTCAAAATATCAAAAGGCCACATGGCTTGCTTTTAGGTCCTCGTATGGCTTGCTTTCGGGTCGTCTTTCGAGAAAACGAGGCAACATGTTCTAGAAATCAAAGAATCGTTCGAGAAATAAAAAGGCTACGGGGGTAGTTTTCGGGTCGTAGTTTGATAATTCAAGGCAACATGTTCGAGTAATCAAGGCAACAAGGCTTGTTTTCAGGCCGTCGTTCAATAAAAAATCCAAGCGTTCAGGTCGTCGTTCGAGAAACACGGACAACATGTTGTAGAAATCAAAGGCGTTCCATAAATCTAGGCAACGGTGCTGGTTTTCAGTTAGTCGGTCGAAAAACCAAGGAAACATGTTCGAGGTTTCAAGGCAACAAGGCTAGTTTTCTTGTCTTCGTTCCGTAAATCAAGGCAACGGGGATAGTTTTAAGGTTGTTGTTTAAGAAAATCAAGACAACATGTTTTAAAAGCCATGGCAACGAGGGAAGATTTTAGGACACCGTTCGTCAGATCAAGGCAACACGCCAGCTTTCAGCCGTCGTCCGAAAAAGTCCGCCAACATTTTACTTAAACCGAAGCATCGTTAGTGAAATCAAGGCAACGGGGCAAATTTTAAGTCCTTCATTCGAAAAACCAAGCCATCGGGTTCGAGATATCAAGGCAACATGGCTTGCTTTTCAGGTCTTCGTTCGAAAAATCAAGGCAATGGGCATTGCTCTCCGCTCGTCATTCGAGATACCAAGACATCATGTTCTAGAAACCAAGGCCACAAGGCTAGTTTTCAGGTCATCATTCTAAAAATCAAGGCAACAACAATAAAGGCAACATGCCTAGTTTCAAGGTCATCGTTCAATATATCTAAGCAACAAGTTCGAATAATCAAGGCAACAAGGCTAGTTTTCACGTCGTCGTTCGAGCAAACAAGGCAACATGTTGGGGTGGGCTTCGTTCACGGTTCATTGGGCTTGCCTTGTCGGTGCTCGATGGTGGCTTCGTCGCCATGGTCCCCCTATATGTACATCAAGCCAATGGGGATAGCAATCAGGCTTCCGTTTGAGATATCAAGACAACATGTCCTAGAATTCAAGGCCGCAAGGCTAGTTTTCAGGTCATCGTTCTAAAAATCAAGCCAACATGTTCAAGAAATCAAGGCAACAGACACTGATTTCCCCGAGGATGCATATTTTTTAGTATGCGCACGACGTCGGGGGGAATCAGGGCACCGTGGCTAGTTTTCCGGTCATCGTTCAAGAAATCAAGGCAGCGAGGCTAGTTTTGAGGTCATCATGGCATGTTTTCAAGGCAACATGTTCGAGTATTCAGGGCAACGATGCAAGTTTCCGGGTCGTCGTTAGAGATAACAAGGCAACGTGTTCCAGCAATCAAGGTAACGAGGCTAGTTTCCAGGTCGTCGTTCAAGAAATAAAGGGAACGGGGCTAGTTTTCAGGACATCGTTCGACATATCAAGGCAACGTGTTGGACAAATCAAGGCAACATGGAACTAGTTAACAAGGCAACGTGTTGGGGGAGGCATCTTTCAAGGCCATCGTTCGACAAATCTAGGCAGCAGGGCTTGTCACCAGGTCATCGTTCGAAAAATTAATGCAACAAGTTCGAGTAATCAATATATACCTCAAGGCAATGTGGATAGCTCCCCAGTTCTCCAAGAGGCTAGTCTTCAGGTCATCGTTCAAAAAATCAAGGCAACAAGCTCAAGGCAATAGGGCTAGTTTCAAGGTCGTCGTTCAAAAAATCTAGGGAACAATGCTAGTCATCAGGTCATCGTTCGACAAAATTAAGGCACACGAATAATGTATGTTTCAATAAAAAAAATTTGCTTTTGGTCCGTAATTACCCGGGGACCGCAGCTTCGACACTTGTACACACACACTATCGAACTTTAACTTTCGAACTGGCAAAAACCCATTCAATGAAAGTTGCTCGAAATCATTGATTTACCTGGTAAATTTTCTTTCGTGATCGAGAAAATGTGCACGGATTTCGAGGTACCGATCAAGATGTGATTTTGGCTAACTTTCATCGGGTTGGGTCGTCATTGGTCACCGGGTGGTCTTGTACTTCCGAATTAGCAAAAACCCATTGAATGAAAGTTGCTCGGAAACCTTGATTTACACGGCAAAATTTCTTTCATGATCGAGAAAATGTGCACGGATTTCGAGTTACCGAGCAAAATGCGATTTTGGCTAACTTTCACCGCGTTGTGTCATCTTTGGTCACCGGGCGATCCTGTACTTCCGAATTACCGAAAACCCATTGAACGAAAGTTGCTCGAAATCATTGATTTACCCGGTAAGTTTTCCTTCGTGATCCATAAAATGTGCACGGATTTCGAGTTACCGAGCAAGATGTGATTTTGGCTAACTTTCATCGGGTTGGGTCATCTTTGGTCACCGGGTGGTCTTGTACTTCCGATTTAGCAAAAACCCATTGAATGAAAGTTGTTCGAAATCATTGATTTGCCTAGAAAAATTTCTTTTCGTGGTCGAGGAAATGTGCATGGATTTCGAGTTGTCGAGCAAAATTTGATTTTGGCCAGGTTTCATGGGGTTGGGTCATCTGATCACCGGTTAATCTTGACCGTATCTAGTCTTGGCCGAGTCGAAAAATCCCAGACGCTATAATACTCTATAACTCGCCAAAATGAAGTCGGTTTGGCACGAATTGGACAAGGATAAAGGACCTTACAATAATAAAACCCGGTGACCGGGCCGTAATTCACCAACAACGGTGACACAACCTCCGATAAAAACACATAACAACCTAAGCCGATGACTTGCGCTTGCTAGGGCCACCAATTATACTTTGTTTTCTCATAAGACGTCAAAAATGTCCAAAGAGCAACATATACTCATTTAATATGGGCATGCATCGTGTATAGTGACTTCGACGGTGTTTGGTTGTATTCGAACCCCAATGCATGGGTGCTTTTCTAAGGAGTTCATTTTGTTGAATTTTCTTATGCTTGTTTCGGTTTCGTAAATGAAAGAATTTCTCCGTACAAGATACAAACTGCACTATTGGATCTGTAATTTACAACTACTATCGACATACCCTCAAATGCATCAATAATAAGGGATTTAGAATGCACCTTAGCCAACTAACATATAGATCGGGGTCGTTAATGGGTCATGGCGTTCTTCGTTTGATCCTTTGGCTTGCATGTATCGTTTTGTAGGATGAGGTCTTGCTTCCTCGGCCCTTTATCAAGGCAACGTGGCTCGTTTTAAGCTCATCGTTCAAGGAATCAATGCAACACGGCCGGTTTTTCAGGTCGCCATTCGATAAACAAAGACAACGTTTTCAAAATATCAAAAGGCCACATGGCTTGCTTTTAGGTCCTCGTATGGCTTGCTTTCGGGTCGTCTTTCGAGAAAACGAGGCAACATGTTCTAGAAATCAAAGAATCGTTCGAGAAATAAAAAGGCTACGGGGGTAGTTTTCGGGTCGTAGTTTGATAATTCAAGGCAACATGTTCGAGTAATCAAGGCAACAAGGCTTGTTTTCAGGTCGTCGTTCAATAAAAAATCCAAGCGTTCAGGTCGTCGTTCGAGAAACACGGACAACATGTTGTAGAAATCAAAGGCGTTCCATAAATCTAGGCAACGGTGCTGGTTTTCAGTTAGTCGGTCGAAAAACCAAGGAAACATGTTCGAGGTTTCAAGGCAACAAGGCTAGTTTTCTTGTCTTCGTTCCGTAAATCAAGGCAACGGGGATAGTTTTAAGGTTGTTGTTTAAGAAAATCAAGACAACATGTTTTAAAAGCCATGGCAACGAGGGAAGATTTTAGGACACCGTTCGTCAGCTCAAGGCAACACGCCAGCTTTCAGCCGTCGTCCGAAAAAGTCCGCCAACATTTTACTTAAACCGAAGCATCGTTAGTGAAATCAAGGCAACGGGGCAAATTTTAAGTCCTTCATTCGAAAAACCAAGCCATCGGGTTCGAGATATCAAGGCAACATGGCTTGCTTTTCAGGTCTTCGTTCGAAAAATCAACGCAATGGGCATTGCTCTCCGCTCGTCATTCGAGATACCAAGACATCATGTTCTAGAAACCAAGGCCACAAGGCTAGTTTTCAGGTCATCATTCTAAAAATCAAGGCAACAACAATAAAGGCAACATGCCTAGTTTCAAGGTCATCGTTCAATATATCTAAGCAACAAGTTCGAATAATCAAGGCAACAAGGCTAGTTTTCACGTCGTCGTTCGAGCAAACAAGGCAACATGTTGGGGTGGGCTTCGTTCACGGTTCATTGGGCTTGCCTTGTCGGTGCTCGATGGTGGCTTCGTCGCCATGGTCCCCCTATATGTACATCAAGCCAATGGGGATAGCAATCAGGCTTCCGTTTGAGATATCAAGACAACATGTCCTAGAATTCAAGGCCGCAAGGCTAGTTTTCAGGTCATCGTTCTAAAAATCAAGCCAACATGTTCAAGAAATCAAGGCAACAGACACTGATTTCCCCGAGGATGCATATTTTTTAGTATGCGCACGACGTCGGGGGGAATCAGGGCACCGTGGCTAGTTTTCCGGTCATCGTTCAAGAAATCAAGGCAGCGAGGCTAGTTTTGAGGTCATCATGGCATGTTTTCAAGGCAACATGTTCGAGTATTCAGGGCAACGATGCAAGTTTCCGGGTCGTCGTTAGAGATAACAAGGCAACGTGTTCCAGCAATCAAGGTAACGAGGCTAGTTTCCAGGTCGTCGTTCAAGAAATAAAGGGAACGGGGCTAGTTTTCAGGACATCGTTCGACATATCAAGGCAACGTGTTGGACAAATCAAGGCAACATGGAACTAGTTAACAAGGCAACGTGTTGGGGGAGGCATCTTTCAAGGCCATCGTTCGACAAATCTAGGCAGCAGGGCTTGTCACCAGGTCATCGTTCGAAAAATTAATGCAACAAGTTCGAGTAATCAATATATACCTCAAGGCAATGTGGATAGCTCCCCAGTTCTCCAAGAGGCTAGTCTTCAGGTCATCGTTCAAAAAATCAAGGCAACAAGCTCAAGGCAATAGGGCTAGTTTCAAGGTCGTCGTTCAAAAAATCTAGGGAACAATGCTAGTCATCAGGTCATCGTTCGACAAAATTAAGGCACACGAATAATGTATGTTTCAATAAAAAAAATTTGCTTTTGGTCCGTAATTACCCGGGGACCGCAGCTTCGACACTTGTACACACACACTACCGAACTTTAACTTTCGAACTGGCAAAAACCCATTCAATGAAAGTTGCTCGAAATCATTGATTTACCTGGTAAATTTTCTTTCGTGATCGAGAAAATGTGCACGGATTTCGAGGTACCGATCAAGATGTGATTTTGGCTAACTTTCATCGGGTTGGGTCGTCATTGGTCACCGGGTGGTCTTGTACTTCCGAATTAGCAAAAACCCATTGAATGAAAGTTGCTCGGAAACCTTGATTTACACGGCAAAATTTCTTTCATGATCGAGAAAATGTGCACGGATTTCGAGTTACCGAGCAAAATGCGATTTTGGCTAACTTTCACCGCGTTGTGTCATCTTTGGTCACCGGGCGATCCTGTACTTCCGAATTACCGAAAACCCATTGAACGAAAGTTGCTCGAAATCATTGATTTACCCGGTAAGTTTTCCTTCGTGATCCATAAAATGTGCACGGATTTCGAGTTACCGAGCAAGATGTGATTTTGGCTAACTTTCATCGGGTTGGGTCATCTTTGGTCACCGGGTGGTCTTGTACTTCCGATTTAGCAAAAACCCATTGAATGAAAGTTGTTCGAAATCATTGATTTGCCTAGAAAAATTTCTTTTCGTGGTCGAGGAAATGTGCATGGATTTCGAGTTGTCGAGCAAAATTTGATTTTGGCCAGGTTTCATGGGGTTGGGTCATCTGATCACCGGTTAATCTTGACCGTATCTAGTCTTGGCCGAGTCGAAAAATCCCAGACGCTATAATACTCTATAACTCGCCAAAATGAAGTCGGTTTGGCACGAATTGGACAAGGATAAAGGACCTTACAATAATAAAACCCGGTGACCGGGCCGTAATTCACCAACAACGGTGACACAACCTCCGATAAAAACACATAACAACCTAAGCCGATGACTTGCGCTTGCTAGGGCCACCAATTATACTTTGTTTTCTCATAAGACGTCAAAAATGTCCAAAGAGCAACATATACTCATTTAATATGGGCATGCATCGTGTATAGTGACTTCGACGGTGTTTGGTTGTATTCGAACCCCAATGCATGGGTGCTTTTCTAAGGAGTTCATTTTGTTGAATTTTCTTATGCTTGTTTCGGTTTCGTAAATGAAAGAATTTCTCCGTACAAGATACAAACTGCACTATTGGATCTGTAATTTACAACTACTATCGACATACCCTCAAATGCATCAATAATAAGGGATTTAGAATGCACCTTAGCCAACTAACATATAGATCGGGGTCGTTAATGGGTCATGGCGTTCTTCGTTTGATCCTTTGGCTTGCATGTATCGTTTTGTAGGATGAGGTCTTGCTTCCTCGGCCCTTTATCAAGGCAACGTGGCTCGTTTTAAGCTCATCGTTCAAGGAATCAATGCAACACGGCCGGTTTTTCAGGTCGCCATTCGATAAACAAAGACAACGTTTTCAAAATATCAAAAGGCCACATGGCTTGCTTTTAGGTCCTCGTATGGCTTGCTTTCGGGTCGTCTTTCGAGAAAACGAGGCAACATGTTCTAGAAATCAAAGAATCGTTCGAGAAATAAAAAGGCTACGGGGGTAGTTTTCGGGTCGTAGTTTGATAATTCAAGGCAACATGTTCGAGTAATCAAGGCAACAAGGCTTGTTTTCAGGCCGTCGTTCAATAAAAAATCCAAGCGTTCAGGTCGTCGTTCGAGAAACACGGACAACATGTTGTAGAAATCAAAGGCGTTCCATAAATCTAGGCAACGGTGCTGGTTTTCAGTTAGTCGGTCGAAAAACCAAGGAAACATGTTCGAGGTTTCAAGGCAACAAGGCTAGTTTTCTTGTCTTCGTTCCGTAAATCAAGGCAACGGGGATAGTTTTAAGGTTGTTGTTTAAGAAAATCAAGACAACATGTTTTAAAAGCCATGGCAACGAGGGAAGATTTTAGGACACCGTTCGTCAGATCAAGGCAACACGCCAGCTTTCAGCCGTCGTCCGAAAAAGTCCGCCAACATTTTACTTAAACCGAAGCATCGTTAGTGAAATCAAGGCAACGGGGCAAATTTTAAGTCCTTCATTCGAAAAACCAAGCCATCGGGTTCGAGATATCAAGGCAACATGGCTTGCTTTTCAGGTCTTCGTTCGAAAAATCAACGCAATGGGCATTGCTCTCCGCTCGTCATTCGAGATACCAAGACATCATGTTCTAGAAACCAAGGCCACAAGGCTAGTTTTCAGGTCATCATTCTAAAAATCAAGGCAACAACAATAAAGGCAACATGCCTAGTTTCAAGGTCATCGTTCAATATATCTAAGCAACAAGTTCGAATAATCAAGGCAACAAGGCTAGTTTTCACGTCGTCGTTCGAGCAAACAAGACAACATGTTGGGGTGGGCTTCGTTCACGGTTCATTGGGCTTGCCTTGTCGGTGCTCGATGGTGGCTTCGTCGCCATGGTCCCCCTATATGTACATCAAGCCAATGGGGATAGCAATCAGGCTTCCGTTTGAGATATCAAGACAACATGTCCTAGAATTCAAGGCCGCAAGGCTAGTTTTCAGGTCATCGTTCTAAAAATCAAGCCAACATGTTCAAGAAATCAAGGCAACAGACACTGATTTCCCCGAGGATGCATATTTTTTAGTATGCGCACGACGTCGGGGGGAATCAGGGCACCGTGGCTAGTTTTCCGGTCATCGTTCAAGAAATCAAGGCAGCGAGGCTAGTTTTGAGGTCATCATGGCATGTTTTCAAGGCAACATGTTCGAGTATTCAGGGCAACGATGCAAGTTTCCGGGTCGTCGTTAGAGATAACAAGGCAACGTGTTCCAGCAATCAAGGTAACGAGGCTAGTTTCCAGGTCGTCGTTCAAGAAATAAAGGGAACGGGGCTAGTTTTCAGGACATCGTTCGACATATCAAGGCAACGTGTTGGACAAATCAAGGCAACATGGAACTAGTTAACAAGGCAACGTGTTGGGGGAGGCATCTTTCAAGGCCATCGTTCGACAAATCTAGGCAGCAGGGCTTGTCACCAGGTCATCGTTCGAAAAATTAATGCAACAAGTTCGAGTAATAAATATATACCTCAAGGCAATGTGGATAGCTCCCCAGTTCTCCAAGAGGCTAGTCTTCAGGTCATCGTTCAAAAAATCAAGGCAACAAGCTCAAGGCAATAGGGCTAGTTTCAAGGTCGTCGTTCAAAAAATCTAGGGAACAATGCTAGTCATCAGGTCATCGTTCGACAAAATTAAGGCACACGAATAATGTATGTTTCAATAAAAAAAATTTGCTTTTGGTCCGTAATTACCCGGGGACCGCAGCTTCGACACTTGTACACACACACTACCGAACTTTAACTTTCGAACTGGCAAAAACCCATTCAATGAAAGTTGCTCGAAATCATTGATTTACCTGGTAAATTTTCTTTCGTGATCAAGAAAATGTGCACGGATTTCGAGGTACCGATCAAGATGTGATTTTGGCTAACTTTCATCGGGTTGGGTCGTCATTGGTCACCGGGTGGTCTTGTACTTCCGAATTAGCAAAAACCCATTGAATGAAAGTTGCTCGGAAACCTTGATTTACACGGCAAAATTTCTTTCATGATCGAGAAAATGTGCACGGATTTCGAGTTACCGAGCAAAATGCGATTTTGGCTAACTTTCACCGCGTTGTGTCATCTTTGGTCACCGGGCGATCCTGTACTTCCGAATTACCGAAAACCCATTGAACGAAAGTTGCTCGAAATCATTGATTTACCCGGTAAGTTTTCCTTCGTGATCCATAAAATGTGCACGGATTTCGAGTTACCGAGCAAGATGTGATTTTGGCTAACTTTCATCGGGTTGGGTCATCTTTGGTCACCGGGTGGTCTTGTACTTCCGATTTAGCAAAAACCCATTGAATGAAAGTTGTTCGAAATCATTGATTTGCCTAGAAAAATTTCTTTTCGTGGTCGAGGAAATGTGCATGGATTTCGAGTTGTCGAGCAAAATTTGATTTTGGCCAGGTTTCATGGGGTTGGGTCATCTGATCACCGGTTAATCTTGACCGTATCTAGTCTTGGCCGAGTCGAAAAATCCCAGACGCTATAATACTCTATAACTCGCCAAAATGAAGTCGGTTTGGCACGAATTGGACAAGGATAAAGGACCTTACAATAATAAAACCCGGTGACCGGGCCGTAATTCACCAACAACGGTGACACAACCTCCGATAAAAACACATAACAACCTAAGCCGATGACTTGCGCTTGCTAGGGCCACCAATTATACTTTGTTTTCTCATAAGACGTCAAAAATGTCCAAAGAGCAACATATACTCATTTAATATGGGCATGCATCGTGTATAGTGACTTCGACGGTGTTTGGTTGTATTCGAACCCCAATGCATGGGTGCTTTTCTAAGGAGTTCATTTTGTTGAATTTTCTTATGCTTGTTTCGGTTTCGTAAATGAAAGAATTTCTCCGTACAAGATACAAACTGCACTATTGGATCTGTAATTTACAACTACTATCGACATACCCTCAAATGCATCAATAATAAGGGATTTAGAATGCACCTTAGCCAACTAACATATAGATCGGGGTCGTTAATGGGTCATGGCGTTCTTCGTTTGATCCTTTGGCTTGCATGTATCGTTTTGTAGGATGAGGTCTTGCTTCCTCGGCCCTTTATCAAGGCAACGTGGCTCGTTTTAAGCTCATCGTTCAAGGAATCAATGCAACACGGCCGGTTTTTCAGGCCGCCATTCGATAAACAAAGACAACGTTTTCAAAATATCAAAAGGCCACATGGCTTGCTTTTAGGTCCTCGTATGGCTTGCTTTCGGGTCGTCTTTCGAGAAAACGAGGCAACATGTTCTAGAAATCAAAGAATCGTTCGAGAAATAAAAAGGCTACGGGGGTAGTTTTCGGGTCGTAGTTTGATAATTCAAGGCAACATGTTCGAGTAATCAAGGCAACAAGGCTTGTTTTCAGGTCGTCGTTCAATAAAAAATCCAAGCGTTCAGGTCGTCGTTCGAGAAACACGGACAACATGTTGTAGAAATCAAAGGCGTTCCATAAATCTAGGCAACGGTGCTGGTTTTCAGTTAGTCGGTCGAAAAACCAAGGAAACATGTTCGAGGTTTCAAGGCAACAAGGCTAGTTTTCTTGTCTTCGTTCCGTAAATCAAGGCAACGGGGATAGTTTTAAGGTTGTTGTTTAAGAAAATCAAGACAACATGTTTTAAAAGCCATGGCAACGAGGGAAGATTTTAGGACACCGTTCGTCAGATCAAGGCAACACGCCAGCTTTCAGCCGTCGTCCGAAAAAGTCCGCCAACATTTTACTTAAACCGAAGCATCGTTAGTGAAATCAAGGCAACGGGGCAAATTTTAAGTCCTTCATTCGAAAAACCAAGCCATCGGGTTCGAGATATCAAGGCAACATGGCTTGCTTTTCAGGTCTTCGTTCGAAAAATCAACGCAATGGGCATTGCTCTCCGCTCGTCATTCGAGATACCAAGACATCATGTTCTAGAAACCAAGGCCACAAGGCTAGTTTTCAGGTCATCATTCTAAAAATCAAGGCAACAACAATAAAGGCAACATGCCTAGTTTCAAGGTCATCGTTCAATATATCTAAGCAACAAGTTCGAATAATCAAGGCAACAAGGCTAGTTTTCACGTCGTCGTTCGAGCAAACAAGACAACATGTTGGGGTGGGCTTCGTTCACGGTTCATTGGGCTTGCCTTGTCGGTGCTCGATGGTGGCTTCGTCGCCATGGTCCCCCTATATGTACATCAAGCCAATGGGGATAGCAATCAGGCTTCCGTTTGAGATATCAAGACAACATGTCCTAGAATTCAAGGCCGCAAGGCTAGTTTTCAGGTCATCGTTCTAAAAATCAAGCCAACATGTTCAAGAAATCAAGGCAACAGACACTGATTTCCCCGAGGATGCATATTTTTTAGTATGCGCACGACGTCGGGGGGAATCAGGGCACCGTGGCTAGTTTTCCGGTCATCGTTCAAGAAATCAAGGCAGCGAGGCTAGTTTTGAGGTCATCATGGCATGTTTTCAAGGCAACATGTTCGAGTATTCAGGGCAACGATGCAAGTTTCCGGGTCGTCGTTAGAGATAACAAGGCAACGTGTTCCAGCAATCAAGGTAACGAGGCTAGTTTCCAGGTCGTCGTTCAAGAAATAAAGGGAACGGGGCTAGTTTTCAGGACATCGTTCGACATATCAAGGCAACGTGTTGGACAAATCAAGGCAACATGGAACTAGTTAACAAGGCAACGTGTTGGGGGAGGCATCTTTCAAGGCCATCGTTCGACAAATCTAGGCAGCAGGGCTTGTCACCAGGTCATCGTTCGAAAAATTAATGCAACAAGTTCGAGTAATCAATATATACCTCAAGGCAATGTGGATAGCTCCCCAGTTCTCCAAGAGGCTAGTCTTCAGGTCATCGTTCAAAAAATCAAGGCAACAAGCTCAAGGCAATAGGGCTAGTTTCAAGGTCGTCGTTCAAAAAATCTAGGGAACAATGCTAGTCATCAGGTCATCGTTCGACAAAATTAAGGCACACGAATAATGTATGTTTCAATAAAAAAAATTTGCTTTTGGTCCGTAATTACCCGGGGACCGCAGCTTCGACACTTGTACACACACACTACCGAACTTTAACTTTCGAACTGGCAAAAACCCATTCAATGAAAGTTGCTCGAAATCATTGATTTACCTGGTAAATTTTCTTTCGTGATCGAGAAAATGTGCACGGATTTCGAGGTACCGATCAAGATGTGATTTTGGCTAACTTTCATCGGGTTGGGTCGTCATTGGTCACCGGGTGGTCTTGTACTTCCGAATTAGCAAAAACCCATTGAATGAAAGTTGCTCGGAAACCTTGATTTACACGGCAAAATTTCTTTCATGATCGAGAAAATGTGCACGGATTTCGAGTTACCGAGCAAAATGCGATTTTGGCTAACTTTCACCGCGTTGTGTCATCTTTGGTCACCGGGCGATCCTGTACTTCCGAATTACCGAAAACCCATTGAACGAAAGTTGCTCGAAATCATTGATTTACCTGGTAAGTTTTCCTTCGTGATCCATAAAATGTGCACGGATTTCGAGTTACCGAGCAAGATGTGATTTTGGCTAACTTTCATCGGGTTGGGTCATCTTTGGTCACCGGGTGGTCTTGTACTTCCGATTTAGCAAAAACCCATTGAATGAAAGTTGTTCGAAATCATTGATTTGCCTAGAAAAATTTATTTTCGTGGTCGAGGAAATGTGCATGGATTTCGAGTTGTCGAGCAAAATTTGATTTTGGCCGGGTTTCATGGGGTTGGGTCATCTGATCACCGGTTAATCTTGACCGTATCTAGTCTTGGCCGAGTCGAAAAATCCCAGACGCTATAATACTCTATAACTCGCCAAAATGAAGTCGGTTTGGCACGAATTGGACAAGGATAAAGGACCTTACAATAATAAAACCCGGTGACCGGGCCGTAATTCACCAACAACGGTGACACAACCTCCGATAAAAACACATAACAACCTAAGCCGATGACTTGCGCTTGCTAGGGCCACCAATTATACTTTGTTTTCTCATAAGACGTCAAAAATGTCCAAAGAGCAACATATACTCATTTAATATGGGCATGCATCGTGTATAGTGACTTCGACGGTGTTTGGTTGTATTCGAACCCCAATGCATGGGTGCTTTTCTAAGGAGTTCATTTTGTTGAATTTTCTTATGCTTGTTTCGGTTTCGTAAATGAAAGAATTTCTCCGTACAAGATACAAACTGCACTATTGGATCTGTAATTTACAACTACTATCGACATACCCTCAAATGCATCAATAATAAGGGATTTAGAATGCACCTTAGCCAACTAACATATAGATCGGGGTCGTTAATGGGTCATGGCGTTCTTCGTTTGATCCTTTGGCTTGCATGTATCGTTTTGTAGGATGAGGTCTTGCTTCCTCGGCCCTTTATCAAGGCAACGTGGCTCGTTTTAAGCTCATCGTTCAAGGAATCAATGCAACACGGCCGGTTTTTCAGGCCGCCATTCGATAAACAAAGACAACGTTTTCAAAATATCAAAAGGCCACATGGCTTGCTTTTAGGTCCTCGTATGGCTTGCTTTCGGGTCGTCTTTCGAGAAAACGAGGCAACATGTTCTAGAAATCAAAGAATCGTTCGAGAAATAAAAAGGCTACGGGGGTAGTTTTCGGGTCGTAGTTTGATAATTCAAGGCAACATGTTCGAGTAATCAAGGCAACAAGGCTTGTTTTCAGGTCGTCGTTCAATAAAAAATCCAAGCGTTCAGGTCGTCGTTCGAGAAACACGGACAACATGTTGTAGAAATCAAAGGCGTTCCATAAATCTAGGCAACGGTGCTGGTTTTCAGTTAGTCGGTCGAAAAACCAAGGAAACATGTTCGAGGTTTCAAGGCAACAAGGCTAGTTTTCTTGTCTTCGTTCCGTAAATCAAGGCAACGGGGATAGTTTTAAGGTTGTTGTTTAAGAAAATCAAGACAACATGTTTTAAAAGCCATGGCAACGAGGGAAGATTTTAGGACACCGTTCGTCAGATCAAGGCAACACGCCAGCTTTCAGCCGTCGTCCGAAAAAGTCCGCCAACATTTTACTTAAACCGAAGCATCGTTAGTGAAATCAAGGCAACGGGGCAAATTTTAAGTCCTTCATTCGAAAAACCAAGCCATCGGGTTCGAGATATCAAGGCAACATGGCTTGCTTTTCAGGTCTTCGTTCGAAAAATCAACGCAATGGGCATTGCTCTCCGCTCGTCATTCGAGATACCAAGACATCATGTTCTAGAAACCAAGGCCACAAGGCTAGTTTTCAGGTCATCATTCTAAAAATCAAGGCAACAACAATAAAGGCAACATGCCTAGTTTCAAGGTCATCGTTCAATATATCTAAGCAACAAGTTCGAATAATCAAGGCAACAAGGCTAGTTTTCACGTCGTCGTTCGAGCAAACAAGACAACATGTTGGGGTGGGCTTCGTTCACGGTTCATTGGGCTTGCCTTGTCGGTGCTCGATGGTGGCTTCGTCGCCATGGTCCCCCTATATGTACATCAAGCCAATGGGGATAGCAATCAGGCTTCCGTTTGAGATATCAAGACAACATGTCCTAGAATTCAAGGCCGCAAGGCTAGTTTTCAGGTCATCGTTCTAAAAATCAAGCCAACATGTTCAAGAAATCAAGGCAACAGACACTGATTTCCCCGAGGATGCATATTTTTTAGTATGCGCACGACGTCGGGGGGAATCAGGGCACCGTGGCTAGTTTTCCGGTCATCGTTCAAGAAATCAAGGCAGCGAGGCTAGTTTTGAGGTCATCATGGCATGTTTTCAAGGCAACATGTTCGAGTATTCAGGGCAACGATGCAAGTTTCCGGGTCGTCGTTAGAGATAACAAGGCAACGTGTTCCAGCAATCAAGGTAACGAGGCTAGTTTCCAGGTCGTCGTTCAAGAAATAAAGGGAACGGGGCTAGTTTTCAGGACATCGTTCGACATATCAAGGCAACGTGTTGGACAAATCAAGGCAACATGGAACTAGTTAACAAGGCAACGTGTTGGGGGAGGCATCTTTCAAGGCCATCGTTCGACAAATCTAGGCAGCAGGGCTTGTCACCAGGTCATCGTTCGAAAAATTAATGCAACAAGTTCGAGTAATCAATATATACCTCAAGGCAATGTGGATAGCTCCCCAGTTCTCCAAGAGGCTAGTCTTCAGGTCATCGTTCAAAAAATCAAGGCAACAAGCTCAAGGCAATAGGGCTAGTTTCAAGGTCGTCGTTCAAAAAATCTAGGGAACAATGCTAGTCATCAGGTCATCGTTCGACAAAATTAAGGCACACGAATAATGTATGTTTCAATAAAAAAAATTTGCTTTTGGTCCGTAATTACCCGGGGACCGCAGCTTCGACACTTGTACACACACACTACCGAACTTTAACTTTCGAACTGGCAAAAACCCATTCAATGAAAGTTGCTCGAAATCATTGATTTACCTGGTAAATTTTCTTTCGTGATCGAGAAAATGTGCACGGATTTCGAGGTACCGATCAAGATGTGATTTTGGCTAACTTTCATCGGGTTGGGTCGTCATTGGTCACCGGGTGGTCTTGTACTTCCGAATTAGCAAAAACCCATTGAATGAAAGTTGCTCGGAAACCTTGATTTACACGGCAAAATTTCTTTCATGATCGAGAAAATGTGCACGGATTTCGAGTTACCGAGCAAAATGCGATTTTGGCTAACTTTCACCGCGTTGTGTCATCTTTGGTCACCGGGCGATCCTGTACATCCGAATTACCGAAAACCCATTGAACGAAAGTTGCTCGAAATCATTGATTTACCCGGTAAGTTTTCCTTCGTGATCCATAAAATGTGCACGGATTTCGAGTTACCGAGCAAGATGTGATTTTGGCTAACTTTCATCGGGTTGGGTCATCTTTGGTCACCGGGTGGTCTTGTACTTCCGATTTAGCAAAAACCCATTGAATGAAAGTTGTTCGAAATCATTGATTTGCCTAGAAAAATTTCTTTTCGTGGTCGAGGAAATGTGCATGGATTTCGAGTTGTCGAGCAAAATTTGATTTTGGCCAGGTTTCATGGGGTTGGGTCATCTGATCACCGGTTAATCTTGACCGTATCTAGTCTTGGCCGAGTCGAAAAATCCCAGACGCTATAATACTCTATAACTCGCCAAAATGAAGTCGGTTTGGCACGAATTGGACAAGGATAAAGGACCTTACAATAATAAAACCCGGTGACCGGGCCGTAATTCACCAACAACGGTGACACAACCTCCGATAAAAACACATAACAACCTAAGCCGATGACTTGCGCTTGCTAGGGCCACCAATTATACTTTGTTTTCTCATAAGACGTCAAAAATGTCCAAAGAGCAACATATACTCATTTAATATGGGCATGCATCGTGTATAGTGACTTCGACGGTGTTTGGTTGTATTCGAACCCCAATGCATGGGTGCTTTTCTAAGGAGTTCATTTTGTTGAATTTTCTTATGCTTGTTTCGGTTTCGTAAATGAAAGAATTTCTCCGTACAAGATACAAACTGCACTATTGGATCTGTAATTTACAACTACTATCGACATACCCTCAAATGCATCAATAATAAGGGATTTAGAATGCACCTTAGCCAACTAACATATAGATCGGGGTCGTTAATGGGTCATGGCGTTCTTCGTTTGATCCTTTGGCTTGCATGTATCGTTTTGTAGGATGAGGTCTTGCTTCCTCGGCCCTTTATCAAGGCAACGTGGCTCGTTTTAAGCTCATCGTTCAAGGAATCAATGCAACACGGCCGGTTTTTCAGGCCGCCATTCGATAAACAAAGACAACGTTTTCAAAATATCAAAAGGCCACATGGCTTGCTTTTAGGTCCTCGTATGGCTTGCTTTCGGGTCGTCTTTCGAGAAAACGAGGCAACATGTTCTAGAAATCAAAGAATCGTTCGAGAAATAAAAAGGCTACGGGGGTAGTTTTCGGGTCGTAGTTTGATAATTCAAGGCAACATGTTCGAGTAATCAAGGCAACAAGGCTTGTTTTCAGGTCGTCGTTCAATAAAAAATCCAAGCGTTCAGGTCGTCGTTCGAGAAACACGGACAACATGTTGTAGAAATCAAAGGCGTTCCATAAATCTAGGCAACGGTGCTGGTTTTCAGTTAGTCGGTCGAAAAACCAAGGAAACATGTTCGAGGTTTCAAGGCAACAAGGCTAGTTTTCTTGTCTTCGTTCCGTAAATCAAGGCAACGGGGATAGTTTTAAGGTTGTTGTTTAAGAAAATCAAGACAACATGTTTTAAAAGCCATGGCAACGAGGGAAGATTTTAGGACACCGTTCGTCAGATCAAGGCAACACGCCAGCTTTCAGCCGTCGTCCGAAAAAGTCCGCCAACATTTTACTTAAACCGAAGCATCGTTAGTGAAATCAAGGCAACGGGGCAAATTTTAAGTCCTTCATTCGAAAAACCAAGCCATCGGGTTCGAGATATCAAGGCAACATGGCTTGCTTTTCAGGTCTTCGTTCGAAAAATCAACGCAATGGGCATTGCTCTCCGCTCGTCATTCGAGATACCAAGACATCATGTTCTAGAAACCAAGGCCACAAGGCTAGTTTTCAGGTCATCATTCTAAAAATCAAGGCAACAACAATAAAGGCAACATGCCTAGTTTCAAGGTCATCGTTCAATATATCTAAGCAACAAGTTCGAATAATCAAGGCAACAAGGCTAGTTTTCACGTCGTCGTTCGAGCAAACAAGACAACATGTTGGGGTGGGCTTCGTTCACGGTTCATTGGGCTTGCCTTGTCGGTGCTCGATGGTGGCTTCGTCGCCATGGTCCCCCTATATGTACATCAAGCCAATGGGGATAGCAATCAGGCTTCCGTTTGAGATATCAAGACAACATGTCCTAGAATTCAAGGCCGCAAGGCTAGTTTTCAGGTCATCGTTCTAAAAATCAAGCCAACATGTTCAAGAAATCAAGGCAACAGACACTGATTTCCCCGAGGATGCATATTTTTTAGTATGCGCACGACGTCGGGGGGAATCAGGGCACCGTGGCTAGTTTTCCGGTCATCGTTCAAGAAATCAAGGCAGCGAGGCTAGTTTTGAGGTCATCATGGCATGTTTTCAAGGCAACATGTTCGAGTATTCAGGGCAACGATGCAAGTTTCCGGGTCGTCGTTAGAGATAACAAGGCAACGTGTTCCAGCAATCAAGGTAACGAGGCTAGTTTCCAGGTCGTCGTTCAAGAAATAAAGGGAACGGGGCTAGTTTTCAGGACATCGTTCGACATATCAAGGCAACGTGTTGGACAAATCAAGGCAACATGGAACTAGTTAACAAGGCAACGTGTTGGGGGAGGCATCTTTCAAGGCCATCGTTCGACAAATCTAGGCAGCAGGGCTTGTCACCAGGTCATCGTTCGAAAAATTAATGCAACAAGTTCGAGTAATCAATATATACCTCAAGGCAATGTGGATAGCTCCCCAGTTCTCCAAGAGGCTAGTCTTCAGGTCATCGTTCAAAAAATCAAGGCAACAAGCTCAAGGCAATAGGGCTAGTTTCAAGGTCGTCGTTCAAAAAATCTAGGGAACAATGCTAGTCATCAGGTCATCGTTCGACAAAATTAAGGCACACGAATAATGTATGTTTCAATAAAAAAAATTTGCTTTTGGTCCGTAATTACCCGGGGACCGCAGCTTCGACACTTGTACACACACACTACCGAACTTTAACTTTCGAACTGGCAAAAACCCATTCAATGAAAGTTGCTCGAAATCATTGATTTACCTGGTAAATTTTCTTTCGTGATCGAGAAAATGTGCACGGATTTCGAGGTACCGATCAAGATGTGATTTTGGCTAACTTTCATCGGGTTGGGTCGTCATTGGTCACCGGGTGGTCTTGTACTTCCGAATTAGCAAAAACCCATTGAATGAAAGTTGCTCGGAAACCTTGATTTACACGGCAAAATTTCTTTCATGATCGAGAAAATGTGCACGGATTTCGAGTTACCGAGCAAAATGCGATTTTGGCTAACTTTCACCGCGTTGTGTCATCTTTGGTCACCGGGCGATCCTGTACATCCGAATTACCGAAAACCCATTGAACGAAAGTTGCTCGAAATCATTGATTTACCCGGTAAGTTTTCCTTCGTGATCCATAAAATGTGCACGGATTTCGAGTTACCGAGCAAGATGTGATTTTGGCTAACTTTCATCGGGTTGGGTCATCTTTGGTCACCGGGTGGTCTTGTACTTCCGATTTAGCAAAAACCCATTGAATGAAAGTTGTTCGAAATCATTGATTTGCCTAGAAAAATTTCTTTTCGTGGTCGAGGAAATGTGCATGGATTTCGAGTTGTCGAGCAAAATTTGATTTTGGCCAGGTTTCATGGGGTTGGGTCATCTGATCACCGGTTAATCTTGACCGTATCTAGTCTTGGCCGAGTCGAAAAATCCCAGACGCTATAATACTCTATAACTCGCCAAAATGAAGTCGGTTTGGCACGAATTGGACAAGGATAAAGGACCTTACAATAATAAAACCCGGTGACCGGGCCGTAATTCACCAACAACGGTGACACAACCTCCGATAAAAACACATAACAACCTAAGCCGATGACTTGCGCTTGCTAGGGCCACCAATTATACTTTGTTTTCTCATAAGACGTCAAAAATGTCCAAAGAGCAACATATACTCATTTAATATGGGCATGCATCGTGTATAGTGACTTCGACGGTGTTTGGTTGTATTCGAACCCCAATGCATGGGTGCTTTTCTAAGGAGTTCATTTTGTTGAATTTTCTTATGCTTGTTTCGGTTTCGTAAATGAAAGAATTTCTCCGTACAAGATACAAACTGCACTATTGGATCTGTAATTTACAACTACTATCGACATACCCTCAAATGCATCAATAATAAGGGATTTAGAATGCACCTTAGCCAACTAACATATAGATCGGGGTCGTTAATGGGTCATGGCGTTCTTCGTTTGATCCTTTGGCTTGCATGTATCGTTTTGTAGGATGAGGTCTTGCTTCCTCGGCCCTTTATCAAGGCAACGTGGCTCGTTTTAAGCTCATCGTTCAAGGAATCAATGCAACACGGCCGGTTTTTCAGGCCGCCATTCGATAAACAAAGACAACGTTTTCAAAATATCAAAAGGCCACATGGCTTGCTTTTAGGTCCTCGTATGGCTTGCTTTCGGGTTGTCTTTCGAGAAAACGAGGCAACATGTTCTAGAAATCAAAGAATCGTTCGAGAAATAAAAAGGCTACGGGGGTAGTTTTCGGGTCGTAGTTTGATAATTCAAGGCAACATGTTCGAGTAATCAAGGCAACAAGGCTTGTTTTCAGGTCGTCGTTCAATAAAAAATCCAAGCGTTCAGGTCGTCGTTCGAGAAACACGGACAACATGTTGTAGAAATCAAAGGCGTTCCATAAATCTAGGCAACGGTGCTGGTTTTCAGTTAGTCGGTCGAAAAACCAAGGAAACATGTTCGAGGTTTCAAGGCAACAAGGCTAGTTTTCTTGTCTTCGTTCCGTAAATCAAGGCAACGGGGATAGTTTTAAGGTTGTTGTTTAAGAAAATCAAGACAACATGTTTTAAAAGCCATGGCAACGAGGGAAGATTTTAGGACACCGTTCGTCAGATCAAGGCAACACGCCAGCTTTCAGCCGTCGTCCGAAAAAGTCCGCCAACATTTTACTTAAACCGAAGCATCGTTAGTGAAATCAAGGCAACGGGGCAAATTTTAAGTCCTTCATTCGAAAAACCAAGCCATCGGGTTCGAGATATCAAGGCAACATGGCTTGCTTTTCAGGTCTTCGTTCGAAAAATCAACGCAATGGGCATTGCTCTCCGCTCGTCATTCGAGATACCAAGACATCATGTTCTAGAAACCAAGGCCACAAGGCTAGTTTTCAGGTCATCATTCTAAAAATCAAGGCAACAACAATAAAGGCAACATGCCTAGTTTCAAGGTCATCGTTCAATATATCTAAGCAACAAGTTCGAATAATCAAGGCAACAAGGCTAGTTTTCACGTCGTCGTTCGAGCAAACAAGACAACATGTTGGGGTGGGCTTCGTTCACGGTTCATTGGGCTTGCCTTGTCGGTGCTCGATGGTGGCTTCGTCGCCATGGTCCCCCTATATGTACATCAAGCCAATGGGGATAGCAATCAGGCTTCCGTTTGAGATATCAAGACAACATGTCCTAGAATTCAAGGCCGCAAGGCTAGTTTTCAGGTCATCGTTCTAAAAATCAAGCCAACATGTTCAAGAAATCAAGGCAACAGACACTGATTTCCCCGAGGATGCATATTTTTTAGTATGCGCACGACGTCGGGGGGAATCAGGGCACCGTGGCTAGTTTTCCGGTCATCGTTCAAGAAATCAAGGCAGCGAGGCTAGTTTTGAGGTCATCATGGCATGTTTTCAAGGCAACATGTTCGAGTATTCAGGGCAACGATGCAAGTTTCCGGGTCGTCGTTAGAGATAACAAGGCAACGTGTTCCAGCAATCAAGGTAACGAGGCTAGTTTCCAGGTCGTCGTTCAAGAAATAAAGGGAACGGGGCTAGTTTTCAGGACATCGTTCGACATATCAAGGCAACGTGTTGGACAAATCAAGGCAACATGGAACTAGTTAACAAGGCAACGTGTTGGGGGAGGCATCTTTCAAGGCCATCGTTCGACAAATCTAGGCAGCAGGGCTTGTCACCAGGTCATCGTTCGAAAAATTAATGCAACAAGTTCGAGTAATCAATATATACCTCAAGGCAATGTGGATAGCTCCCCAGTTCTCCAAGAGGCTAGTCTTCAGGTCATCGTTCAAAAAATCAAGGCAACAAGCTCAAGGCAATAGGGCTAGTTTCAAGGTCGTCGTTCAAAAAATCTAGGGAACAATGCTAGTCATCAGGTCATCGTTCGACAAAATTAAGGCACACGAATAATGTATGTTTCAATAAAAAAAATTTGCTTTTGGTCCGTAATTACCCGGGGACCGCAGCTTCGACACTTGTACACACACACTACCGAACTTTAACTTTCGAACTGGCAAAAACCCATTCAATGAAAGTTGCTCGAAATCATTGATTTACCTGGTAAATTTTCTTTCGTGATCGAGAAAATGTGCACGGATTTCGAGGTACCGATCAAGATGTGATTTTGGCTAACTTTCATCGGGTTGGGTCGTCATTGGTCACCGGGTGGTCTTGTACTTCCGAATTAGCAAAAACCCATTGAATGAAAGTTGCTCGGAAACCTTGATTTACACGGCAAAATTTCTTTCATGATCGAGAAAATGTGCACGGATTTCGAGTTACCGAGCAAAATGCGATTTTGGCTAACTTTCACCGCGTTGTGTCATCTTTGGTCACCGGGCGATCCTGTACATCCGAATTACCGAAAACCCATTGAACGAAAGTTGCTCGAAATCATTGATTTACCCGGTAAGTTTTCCTTCGTGATCCATAAAATGTGCACGGATTTCGAGTTACCGAGCAAGATGTGATTTTGGCTAACTTTCATCGGGTTGGGTCATCTTTGGTCACCGGGTGGTCTTGTACTTCCGATTTAGCAAAAACCCATTGAATGAAAGTTGTTCGAAATCATTGATTTGCCTAGAAAAATTTCTTTTCGTGGTCGAGGAAATGTGCATGGATTTCGAGTTGTCGAGCAAAATTTGATTTTGGCCAGGTTTCATGGGGTTGGGTCATCTGATCACCGGTTAATCTTGACCGTATCTAGTCTTGGCCGAGTCGAAAAATCCCAGACGCTATAATACTCTATAACTCGCCAAAATGAAGTCGGTTTGGCACGAATTGGACAAGGATAAAGGACCTTACAATAATAAAACCCGGTGACCGGGCCGTAATTCACCAACAACGGTGACACAACCTCCGATAAAAACACATAACAACCTAAGCCGATGACTTGCGCTTGCTAGGGCCACCAATTATACTTTGTTTTCTCATAAGACGTCAAAAATGTCCAAAGAGCAACATATACTCATTTAATATGGGCATGCATCGTGTATAGTGACTTCGACGGTGTTTGGTTGTATTCGAACCCCAATGCATGGGTGCTTTTCTAAGGAGTTCATTTTGTTGAATTTTCTTATGCTTGTTTCGGTTTCGTAAATGAAAGAATTTCTCCGTACAAGATACAAACTGCACTATTGGATCTGTAATTTACAACTACTATCGACATACCCTCAAATGCATCAATAATAAGGGATTTAGAATGCACCTTAGCCAACTAACATATAGATCGGGGTCGTTAATGGGTCATGGCGTTCTTCGTTTGATCCTTTGGCTTGCATGTATCGTTTTGTAGGATGAGGTCTTGCTTCCTCGGCCCTTTATCAAGGCAACGTGGCTCGTTTTAAGCTCATCGTTCAAGGAATCAATGCAACACGGCCGGTTTTTCAGGTCGCCATTCGATAAACAAAGACAACGTTTTCAAAATATCAAAAGGCCACATGGCTTGCTTTTAGGTCCTCGTATGGCTTGCTTTCGGGTCGTCTTTCGAGAAAACGAGGCAACATGTTCTAGAAATCAAAGAATCGTTCGAGAAATAAAAAGGCTACGGGGGTAGTTTTCGGGTCGTAGTTTGATAATTCAAGGCAACATGTTCGAGTAATCAAGGCAACAAGGCTTGTTTTCAGGTCGTCGTTCAATAAAAAATCCAAGCGTTCAGGTCGTCGTTCGAGAAACACGGACAACATGTTGTAGAAATCAAAGGCGTTCCATAAATCTAGGCAACGGTGCTGGTTTTCAGTTAGTCGGTCGAAAAACCAAGGAAACATGTTCGAGGTTTCAAGGCAACAAGGCTAGTTTTCTTGTCTTCGTTCCGTAAATCAAGGCAACGGGGATAGTTTTAAGGTTGTTGTTTAAGAAAATCAAGACAACATGTTTTAAAAGCCATGGCAACGAGGGAAGATTTTAGGACACCGTTCGTCAGATCAAGGCAACACGCCAGCTTTCAGCCGTCGTCCGAAAAAGTCCGCCAACATTTTACTTAAACCGAAGCATCGTTAGTGAAATCAAGGCAACGGGGCAAATTTTAAGTCCTTCATTCGAAAAACCAAGCCATCGGGTTCGAGATATCAAGGCAACATGGCTTGCTTTTCAGGTCTTCGTTCGAAAAATCAACGCAATGGGCATTGCTCTCCGCTCGTCATTCGAGATACCAAGACATCATGTTCTAGAAACCAAGGCCACAAGGCTAGTTTTCAGGTCATCATTCTAAAAATCAAGGCAACAACAATAAAGGCAACATGCCTAGTTTCAAGGTCATCGTTCAATATATCTAAGCAACAAGTTCGAATAATCAAGGCAACAAGGCTAGTTTTCACGTCGTCGTTCGAGCAAACAAGACAACATGTTGGGGTGGGCTTCGTTCACGGTTCATTGGGCTTGCCTTGTCGGTGCTCGATGGTGGCTTCGTCGCCATGGTCCCCCTATATGTACATCAAGCCAATGGGGATAGCAATCAGGCTTCCGTTTGAGATATCAAGACAACATGTCCTAGAATTCAAGGCCGCAAGGCTAGTTTTCAGGTCATCGTTCTAAAAATCAAGCCAACATGTTCAAGAAATCAAGGCAACAGACACTGATTTCCCCGAGGATGCATATTTTTTAGTATGCGCACGACGTCGGGGGGAATCAGGGCACCGTGGCTAGTTTTCCGGTCATCGTTCAAGAAATCAAGGCAGCGAGGCTAGTTTTGAGGTCATCATGGCATGTTTTCAAGGCAACATGTTCGAGTATTCAGGGCAACGATGCAAGTTTCCGGGTCGTCGTTAGAGATAACAAGGCAACGTGTTCCAGCAATCAAGGTAACGAGGCTAGTTTCCAGGTCGTCGTTCAAGAAATAAAGGGAACGGGGCTAGTTTTCAGGACATCGTTCGACATATCAAGGCAACGTGTTGGACAAATCAAGGCAACATGGAACTAGTTAACAAGGCAACGTGTTGGGGGAGGCATCTTTCAAGGCCATCGTTCGACAAATCTAGGCAGCAGGGCTTGTCACCAGGTCATCGTTCGAAAAATTAATGCAACAAGTTCGAGTAATCAATATATACCTCAAGGCAATGTGGATAGCTCCCCAGTTCTCCAAGAGGCTAGTCTTCAGGTCATCGTTCAAAAAATCAAGGCAACAAGCTCAAGGCAATAGGGCTAGTTTCAAGGTCGTCGTTCAAAAAATCTAGGGAACAATGCTAGTCATCAGGTCATCGTTCGACAAAATTAAGGCACACGAATAATGTATGTTTCAATAAAAAAAATTTGCTTTTGGTCCGTAATTACCCGGGGACCGCAGCTTCGACACTTGTACACACACACTACCGAACTTTAACTTTCGAACTGGCAAAAACCCATTCAATGAAAGTTGCTCGAAATCATTGATTTACCTGGTAAATTTTCTTTCGTGATCGAGAAAATGTGCACGGATTTCGAGGTACCGATCAAGATGTGATTTTGGCTAACTTTCATCGGGTTGGGTCGTCATTGGTCACCGGGTGGTCTTGTACTTCCGAATTAGCAAAAACCCATTGAATGAAAGTTGCTCGGAAACCTTGATTTACACGGCAAAATTTCTTTCATGATCGAGAAAATGTGCACGGATTTCGAGTTACCGAGCAAAATGCGATTTTGGCTAACTTTCACCGCGTTGTGTCATCTTTGGTCACCGGGCGATCCTGTACTTCCGAATTACCGAAAACCCATTGAACGAAAGTTGCTCGAAATCATTGATTTACCCGGTAAGTTTTCCTTCGTGATCCATAAAATGTGCACGGATTTCGAGTTACCGAGCAAGATGTGATTTTGGCTAACTTTCATCGGGTTGGGTCATCTTTGGTCACCGGGTGGTCTTGTACTTCCGATTTAGCAAAAACCCATTGAATGAAAGTTGTTCGAAATCATTGATTTGCCTAGAAAAATTTCTTTTCGTGGTCGAGGAAATGTGCATGGATTTCGAGTTGTCGAGCAAAATTTGATTTTGGCCGGGTTTCATGGGGTTGGGTCATCTGATCACCGGTTAATCTTGACCGTATCTAGTCTTGGCCGAGTCGAAAAATCCCAGACGCTATAATACTCTATAACTCGCCAAAATGAAGTCGGTTTGGCACGAATTGGACAAGGATAAAGGACCTTACAATAATAAAACCCGGTGACCGGGCCGTAATTCACCAACAACGGTGACACAACCTCCGATAAAAACACATAACAACCTAAGCCGATGACTTGCGCTTGCTAGGGCCACCAATTATACTTTGTTTTCTCATAAGACGTCAAAAATGTCCAAAGAGCAACATATACTCATTTAATATGGGCATGCATCGTGTATAGTGACTTCGACGGTGTTTGGTTGTATTCGAACCCCAATGCATGGGTGCTTTTCTAAGGAGTTCATTTTGTTGAATTTTCTTATGCTTGTTTCGGTTTCGTAAATGAAAGAATTTCTCCGTACAAGATACAAACTGCACTATTGGATCTGTAATTTACAACTACTATCGACATACCCTCAAATGCATCAATAATAAGGGATTTAGAATGCACCTTAGCCAACTAACATATAGATCGGGGTCGTTAATGGGTCATGGCGTTCTTCGTTTGATCCTTTGGCTTGCATGTATCGTTTTGTAGGATGAGGTCTTGCTTCCTCGGCCCTTTATCAAGGCAACGTGGCTCGTTTTAAGCTCATCGTTCAAGGAATCAATGCAACACGGCCGGTTTTTCAGGTCGCCATTCGATAAACAAAGACAACGTTTTCAAAATATCAAAAGGCCACATGGCTTGCTTTTAGGTCCTCGTATGGCTTGCTTTCGGGTCGTCTTTCGAGAAAACGAGGCAACATGTTCTAGAAATCAAAGAATCGTTCGAGAAATAAAAAGGCTACGGGGGTAGTTTTCGGGTCGTAGTTTGATAATTCAAGGCAACATGTTCGAGTAATCAAGGCAACAAGGCTTGTTTTCAGGTCGTCGTTCAATAAAAAATCCAAGCGTTCAGGTCGTCGTTCGAGAAACACGGACAACATGTTGTAGAAATCAAAGGCGTTCCATAAATCTAGGCAACGGTGCTGGTTTTCAGTTAGTCGGTCGAAAAACCAAGGAAACATGTTCGAGGTTTCAAGGCAACAAGGCTAGTTTTCTTGTCTTCGTTCCGTAAATCAAGGCAACGGGGATAGTTTTAAGGTTGTTGTTTAAGAAAATCAAGACAACATGTTTTAAAAGCCATGGCAACGAGGGAAGATTTTAGGACACCGTTCGTCAGATCAAGGCAACACGCCAGCTTTCAGCCGTCGTCCGAAAAAGTCCGCCAACATTTTACTTAAACCGAAGCATCGTTAGTGAAATCAAGGCAACGGGGCAAATTTTAAGTCCTTCATTCGAAAAACCAAGCCATCGGGTTCGAGATATCAAGGCAACATGGCTTGCTTTTCAGGTCTTCGTTCGAAAAATCAACGCAATGGGCATTGCTCTCCGCTCGTCATTCGAGATACCAAGACATCATGTTCTAGAAACCAAGGCCACAAGGCTAGTTTTCAGGTCATCATTCTAAAAATCAAGGCAACAACAATAAAGGCAACATGCCTAGTTTCAAGGTCATCGTTCAATATATCTAAGCAACAAGTTCGAATAATCAAGGCAACAAGGCTAGTTTTCACGTCGTCGTTCGAGCAAACAAGACAACATGTTGGGGTGGGCTTCGTTCACGGTTCATTGGGCTTGCCTTGTCGGTGCTCGATGGTGGCTTCGTCGCCATGGTCCCCCTATATGTACATCAAGCCAATGGGGATAGCAATCAGGCTTCCGTTTGAGATATCAAGACAACATGTCCTAGAATTCAAGGCCGCAAGGCTAGTTTTCAGGTCATCGTTCTAAAAATCAAGCCAACATGTTCAAGAAATCAAGGCAACAGACACTGATTTCCCCGAGGATGCATATTTTTTAGTATGCGCACGACGTCGGGGGGAATCAGGGCACCGTGGCTAGTTTTCCGGTCATCGTTCAAGAAATCAAGGCAGCGAGGCTAGTTTTGAGGTCATCATGGCATGTTTTCAAGGCAACATGTTCGAGTATTCAGGGCAACGATGCAAGTTTCCGGGTCGTCGTTAGAGATAACAAGGCAACGTGTTCCAGCAATCAAGGTAACGAGGCTAGTTTCCAGGTCGTCGTTCAAGAAATAAAGGGAACGGGGCTAGTTTTCAGGACATCGTTCGACATATCAAGGCAACGTGTTGGACAAATCAAGGCAACATGGAACTAGTTAACAAGGCAACGTGTTGGGGGAGGCATCTTTCAAGGCCATCGTTCGACAAATCTAGGCAGCAGGGCTTGTCACCAGGTCATCGTTCGAAAAATTAATGCAACAAGTTCGAGTAATCAATATATACCTCAAGGCAATGTGGATAGCTCCCCAGTTCTCCAAGAGGCTAGTCTTCAGGTCATCGTTCAAAAAATCAAGCCAACAAGCTCAAGGCAATAGGGCTAGTTTCAAGGTCGTCGTTCAAAAAATCTAGGGAACAATGCTAGTCATCAGGTCATCGTTCGACAAAATTAAGGCACACGAATAATGTATGTTTCAATAAAAAAAATTTGCTTTTGGTCCGTAATTACCCGGGGACCGCAGCTTCGACACTTGTACACACACACTACCCAACTTTAACTTTCGAACTGGCAAAAACCCATTCAATGAAAGTTGCTCGAAATCATTGATTTACCTGGTAAATTTTCTTTCGTGATCGAGAAAATGTGCACGGATTTCGAGGTACCGATCAAGATGTGATTTTGGCTAACTTTCATCGGGTTGGGTCGTCATTGGTCACCGGGTGGTCTTGTACTTCCGAATTAGCAAAAACCCATTGAATGAAAGTTGCTCGGAAACCTTGATTTACACGGCAAAATTTCTTTCATGATCGAGAAAATGTGCACGGATTTCGAGTTACCGAGCAAAATGCGATTTTGGCTAACTTTCACCGCGTTGTGTCATCTTTGGTCACCGGGCGATCCTGTACTTCCGAATTACCGAAAACCCATTGAACGAAAGTTGCTCGAAATCATTGATTTACCCGGTAAGTTTTCCTTCGTGATCCATAAAATGTGCACGGATTTCGAGTTACCGAGCAAGATGTGATTTTGGCTAACTTTCATCGGGTTGGGTCATCTTTGGTCACCGGGTGGTCTTGTACTTCCGATTTAGCAAAAACCCATTGAATGAAAGTTGTTCGAAATCATTGATTTGCCTAGAAAAATTTCTTTTCGTGGTCGAGGAAATGTGCATGGATTTCGAGTTGTCGAGCAAAATTTGATTTTGGCCAGGTTTCATGGGGTTGGGTCATCTGATCACCGGTTAATCTTGACCGTATCTAGTCTTGGCCGAGTCGAAAAATCCCAGACGCTATAATACTCTATAACTCGCCAAAATGAAGTCGGTTTGGCACGAATTGGACAAGGATAAAGGACCTTACAATAATAAAACCCGGTGACCGGGCCGTAATTCACCAACAACGGTGACACAACCTCCGATAAAAACACATAACAACCTAAGCCGATGACTTGCGCTTGCTAGGGCCACCAATTATACTTTGTTTTCTCATAAGACGTCAAAAATGTCCAAAGAGCAACATATACTCATTTAATATGGGCATGCATCGTGTATAGTGACTTCGACGGTGTTTGGTTGTATTCGAACCCCAATGCATGGGTGCTTTTCTAAGGAGTTCATTTTGTTGAATTTTCTTATGCTTGTTTCGGTTTCGTAAATGAAAGAATTTCTCCGTACAAGATACAAACTGCACTATTGGATCTGTAATTTACAACTACTATCGACATACCCTCAAATGCATCAATAATAAGGGATTTAGAATGCACCTTAGCCAACTAACATATAGATCGGGGTCGTTAATGGGTCATGGCGTTCTTCGTTTGATCCTTTGGCTTGCATGTATCGTTTTGTAGGATGAGGTCTTGCTTCCTCGGCCCTTTATCAAGGCAACGTGGCTCGTTTTAAGCTCATCGTTCAAGGAATCAATGCAACACGGCCGGTTTTTCAGGCCGCCATTCGATAAACAAAGACAACGTTTTCAAAATATCAAAAGGCCACATGGCTTGCTTTTAGGTCCTCGTATGGCTTGCTTTCGGGTCGTCTTTCGAGAAAACGAGGCAACATGTTCTAGAAATCAAAGAATCGTTCGAGAAATAAAAAGGCTACGGGGGTAGTTTTCGGGTCGTAGTTTGATAATTCAAGGCAACATGTTCGAGTAATCAAGGCAACAAGGCTTGTTTTCAGGTCGTCGTTCAATAAAAAATCCAAGCGTTCAGGTCGTCGTTCGAGAAACACGGACAACATGTTGTAGAAATCAAAGGCGTTCCATAAATCTAGGCAACGGTGCTGGTTTTCAGTTAGTCGGTCGAAAAACCAAGGAAACATGTTCGAGGTTTCAAGGCAACAAGGCTAGTTTTCTTGTCTTCGTTCCGTAAATCAAGGCAACGGGGATAGTTTTAAGGTTGTTGTTTAAGAAAATCAAGACAACATGTTTTAAAAGCCATGGCAACGAGGGAAGATTTTAGGACACCGTTCGTCAGATCAAGGCAACACGCCAGCTTTCAGCCGTCGTCCGAAAAAGTCCGCCAACATTTTACTTAAACCGAAGCATCGTTAGTGAAATCAAGGCAACGGGGCAAATTTTAAGTCCTTCATTCGAAAAACCAAGCCATCGGGTTCGAGATATCAAGGCAACATGGCTTGCTTTTCAGGTCTTCGTTCGAAAAATCAACGCAATGGGCATTGCTCTCCGCTCGTCATTCGAGATACCAAGACATCATGTTCTAGAAACCAAGGCCACAAGGCTAGTTTTCAGGTCATCATTCTAAAAATCAAGGCAACAACAATAAAGGCAACATGCCTAGTTTCAAGGTCATCGTTCAATATATCTAAGCAACAAGTTCGAATAATCAAGGCAACAAGGCTAGTTTTCACGTCGTCGTTCGAGCAAACAAGACAACATGTTGGGGTGGGCTTCGTTCACGGTTCATTGGGCTTGCCTTGTCGGTGCTCGATGGTGGCTTCGTCGCCATGGTCCCCCTATATGTACATCAAGCCAATGGGGATAGCAATCAGGCTTCCGTTTGAGATATCAAGACAACATGTCCTAGAATTCAAGGCCGCAAGGCTAGTTTTCAGGTCATCGTTCTAAAAATCAAGCCAACATGTTCAAGAAATCAAGGCAACAGACACTGATTTCCCCGAGGATGCATATTTTTTAGTATGCGCACGACGTCGGGGGGAATCAGGGCACCGTGGCTAGTTTTCCGGTCATCGTTCAAGAAATCAAGGCAGCGAGGCTAGTTTTGAGGTCATCATGGCATGTTTTCAAGGCAACATGTTCGAGTATTCAGGGCAACGATGCAAGTTTCCGGGTCGTCGTTAGAGATAACAAGGCAACGTGTTCCAGCAATCAAGGTAACGAGGCTAGTTTCCAGGTCGTCGTTCAAGAAATAAAGGGAACGGGGCTAGTTTTCAGGACATCGTTCGACATATCAAGGCAACGTGTTGGACAAATCAAGGCAACATGGAACTAGTTAACAAGGCAACGTGTTGGGGGAGGCATCTTTCAAGGCCATCGTTCGACAAATCTAGGCAGCAGGGCTTGTCACCAGGTCATCGTTCGAAAAATTAATGCAACAAGTTCGAGTAATCAATATATACCTCAAGGCAATGTGGATAGCTCCCCAGTTCTCCAAGAGGCTAGTCTTCAGGTCATCGTTCAAAAAATAAAGCCAACAAGCTCAAGGCAATAGGGCTAGTTTCAAGGTCGTCGTTCAAAAAATCTAGGGAACAATGCTAGTCATCAGGTCATCGTTCGACAAAATTAAGGCACACGAATAATGTATGTTTCAATAAAAAAAATTTGCTTTTGGTCCGTAATTACCCGGGGACCGCAGCTTCGACACTTGTACACACACACTACCGAACTTTAACTTTCGAACTGGCAAAAACCCATTCAATGAAAGTTGCTCGAAATCATTGATTTACCTGGTAAATTTTCTTTCGTGATCGAGAAAATGTGCACGGATTTCGAGGTACCGATCAAGATGTGATTTTGGCTAACTTTCATCGGGTTGGGTCGTCATTGGTCACCGGGTGGTCTTGTACTTCCGAATTAGCAAAAACCCATTGAATGAAAGTTGCTCGGAAACCTTGATTTACACGGCAAAATTTCTTTCATGATCGAGAAAATGTGCACGGATTTCGAGTTACCGAGCAAAATGCGATTTTGGCTAACTTTCACCGCGTTGTGTCATCTTTGGTCACCGGGCGATCCTGTACTTCCGAATTACCGAAAACCCATTGAACGAAAGTTGCTCGAAATCATTGATTTACCCGGTAAGTTTTCCTTCGTGATCCATAAAATGTGCACGGATTTCGAGTTACCGAGCAAGATGTGATTTTGGCTAACTTTCATCGGGTTGGGTCATCTTTGGTCACCGGGTGGTCTTGTACTTCCGATTTAGCAAAAACCCATTGAATGAAAGTTGTTCGAAATCATTGATTTGCCTAGAAAAATTTCTTTTCGTGGTCGAGGAAATGTGCATGGATTTCGAGTTGTCGAGCAAAATTTGATTTTGGCCAGGTTTCATGGGGTTGGGTCATCTGATCACCGGTTAATCTTGACCGTATCTAGTCTTGGCCGAGTCGAAAAATCCCAGACGCTATAATACTCTATAACTCGCCAAAATGAAGTCGGTTTGGCACGAATTGGACAAGGATAAAGGACCTTACAATAATAAAACCCGGTGACCGGGCCGTAATTCACCAACAACGGTGACACAACCTCCGATAAAAACACATAACAACCTAAGCCGATGACTTGCGCTTGCTAGGGCCACCAATTATACTTTGTTTTCTCATAAGACGTCAAAAATGTCCAAAGAGCAACATATACTCATTTAATATGGGCATGCATCGTGTATAGTGACTTCGACGGTGTTTGGTTGTATTCGAACCCCAATGCATGGGTGCTTTTCTAAGGAGTTCATTTTGTTGAATTTTCTTATGCTTGTTTCGGTTTCGTAAATGAAAGAATTTCTCCGTACAAGATACAAACTGCACTATTGGATCTGTAATTTACAACTACTATCGACATACCCTCAAATGCATCAATAATAAGGGATTTAGAATGCACCTTAGCCAACTAACATATAGATCGGGGTCGTTAATGGGTCATGGCGTTCTTCGTTTGATCCTTTGGCTTGCATGTATCGTTTTGTAGGATGAGGTCTTGCTTCCTCGGCCCTTTATCAAGGCAACGTGGCTCGTTTTAAGCTCATCGTTCAAGGAATCAATGCAACACGGCCGGTTTTTCAGGTCGCCATTCGATAAACAAAGACAACGTTTTCAAAATATCAAAAGGCCACATGGCTTGCTTTTAGGTCCTCGTATGGCTTGCTTTCGGGTCGTCTTTCGAGAAAACGAGGCAACATGTTCTAGAAATCAAAGAATCGTTCGAGAAATAAAAAGGCTACGGGGGTAGTTTTCGGGTCGTAGTTTGATAATTCAAGGCAACATGTTCGAGTAATCAAGGCAACAAGGCTTGTTTTCAGGCCGTCGTTCAATAAAAAATCCAAGCGTTCAGGTCGTCGTTCGAGAAACACGGACAACATGTTGTAGAAATCAAAGGCGTTCCATAAATCTAGGCAACGGTGCTGGTTTTCAGTTAGTCGGTCGAAAAACCAAGGAAACATGTTCGAGGTTTCAAGGCAACAAGGCTAGTTTTCTTGTCTTCGTTCCGTAAATCAAGGCAACGGGGATAGTTTTAAGGTTGTTGTTTAAGAAAATCAAGACAACATGTTTTAAAAGCCATGGCAACGAGGGAAGATTTTAGGACACCGTTCGTCAGATCAAGGCAACACGCCAGCTTTCAGCCGTCGTCCGAAAAAGTCCGCCAACATTTTACTTAAACCGAAGCATCGTTAGTGAAATCAAGGCAACGGGGCAAATTTTAAGTCCTTCATTCGAAAAACCAAGCCATCGGGTTCGAGATATCAAGGCAACATGGCTTGCTTTTCAGGTCTTCGTTCGAAAAATCAACGCAATGGGCATTGCTCTCCGCTCGTCATTCGAGATACCAAGACATCATGTTCTAGAAACCAAGGCCACAAGGCTAGTTTTCAGGTCATCATTCTAAAAATCAAGGCAACAACAATAAAGGCAACATGCCTAGTTTCAAGGTCATCGTTCAATATATCTAAGCAACAAGTTCGAATAATCAAGGCAACAAGGCTAGTTTTCACGTCGTCGTTCGAGCAAACAAGACAACATGTTGGGGTGGGCTTCGTTCACGGTTCATTGGGCTTGCCTTGTCGGTGCTCGATGGTGGCTTCGTCGCCATGGTCCCCCTATATGTACATCAAGCCAATGGGGATAGCAATCAGGCTTCCGTTTGAGATATCAAGACAACATGTCCTAGAATTCAAGGCCGCAAGGCTAGTTTTCAGGTCATCGTTCTAAAAATCAAGCCAACATGTTCAAGAAATCAAGGCAACAGACACTGATTTCCCCGAGGATGCATATTTTTTAGTATGCGCACGACGTCGGGGGGAATCAGGGCACCGTGGCTAGTTTTCCGGTCATCGTTCAAGAAATCAAGGCAGCGAGGCTAGTTTTGAGGTCATCATGGCATGTTTTCAAGGCAACATGTTCGAGTATTCAGGGCAACGATGCAAGTTTCCGGGTCGTCGTTAGAGATAACAAGGCAACGTGTTCCAGCAATCAAGGTAACGAGGCTAGTTTCCAGGTCGTCGTTCAAGAAATAAAGGGAACGGGGCTAGTTTTCAGGACATCGTTCGACATATCAAGGCAACGTGTTGGACAAATCAAGGCAACATGGAACTAGTTAACAAGGCAACGTGTTGGGGGAGGCATCTTTCAAGGCCATCGTTCGACAAATCTAGGCAGCAGGGCTTGTCACCAGGTCATCGTTCGAAAAATTAATGCAACAAGTTCGAGTAATCAATATATACCTCAAGGCAATGTGGATAGCTCCCCAGTTCTCCAAGAGGCTAGTCTTCAGGTCATCGTTCAAAAAATCAAGGCAACAAGCTCAAGGCAATAGGGCTAGTTTCAAGGTCGTCGTTCAAAAAATCTAGGGAACAATGCTAGTCATCAGGTCATCGTTCGACAAAATTAAGGCACACGAATAATGTATGTTTCAATAAAAAAAATTTGCTTTTGGTCCGTAATTACCCGGGGACCGCAGCTTCGACACTTGTACACACACACTACCGAACTTTAACTTTCGAACTGGCAAAAACCCATTCAATGAAAGTTGCTCGAAATCATTGATTTACCTGGTAAATTTTCTTTCGTGATCGAGAAAATGTGCACGGATTTCGAGGTACCGATCAAGATGTGATTTTGGCTAACTTTCATCGGGTTGGGTCGTCATTGGTCACCGGGTGGTCTTGTACTTCCGAATTAGCAAAAACCCATTGAATGAAAGTTGCTCGGAAACCTTGATTTACACGGCAAAATTTCTTTCATGATCGAGAAAATGTGCACGGATTTCGAGTTACCGAGCAAAATGCGATTTTGGCTAACTTTCACCGCGTTGTGTCATCTTTGGTCACCGGGCGATCCTGTACTTCCGAATTACCGAAAACCCATTGAACGAAAGTTGCTCGAAATCATTGATTTACCCGGTAAGTTTTCCTTCGTGATCCATAAAATGTGCACGGATTTCGAGTTACCGAGCAAGATGTGATTTTGGCTAACTTTCATCGGGTTGGGTCATCTTTGGTCACCGGGTGGTCTTGTACTTCCGATTTAGCAAAAACCCATTGAATGAAAGTTGTTCGAAATCATTGATTTGCCTAGAAAAATTTCTTTTCGTGGTCGAGGAAATGTGCATGGATTTCGAGTTGTCGAGCAAAATTTGATTTTGGCCAGGTTTCATGGGGTTGGGTCATCTGATCACCGGTTAATCTTGACCGTATCTAGTCTTGGCCGAGTCGAAAAATCCCAGACGCTATAATACTCTATAACTCGCCAAAATGAAGTCGGTTTGGCACGAATTGGACAAGGATAAAGGACCTTACAATAATAAAACCCGGTGACCGGGCCGTAATTCACCAACAACGGTGACACAACCTCCGATAAAAACACATAACAACCTAAGCCGATGACTTGCGCTTGCTAGGGCCACCAATTATACTTTGTTTTCTCATAAGACGTCAAAAATGTCCAAAGAGCAACATATACTCATTTAATATGGGCATGCATCGTGTATAGTGACTTCGACGGTGTTTGGTTGTATTCGAACCCCAATGCATGGGTGCTTTTCTAAGGAGTTCATTTTGTTGAATTTTCTTATGCTTGTTTCGGTTTCGTAAATGAAAGAATTTCTCCGTACAAGATACAAACTGCACTATTGGATCTGTAATTTACAACTACTATCGACATACCCTCAAATGCATCAATAATAAGGGATTTAGAATGCACCTTAGCCAACTAACATATAGATCGGGGTCGTTAATGGGTCATGGCGTTCTTCGTTTGATCCTTTGGCTTGCATGTATCGTTTTGTAGGATGAGGTCTTGCTTCCTCGGCCCTTTATCAAGGCAACGTGGCTCGTTTTAAGCTCATCGTTCAAGGAATCAATGCAACACGGCCGGTTTTTCAGGTCGCCATTCGATAAACAAAGACAACGTTTTCAAAATATCAAAAGGCCACATGGCTTGCTTTTAGGTCCTCGTATGGCTTGCTTTCGGGTCGTCTTTCGAGAAAACGAGGCAACATGTTCTAGAAATCAAAGAATCGTTCGAGAAATAAAAAGGCTACGGGGGTAGTTTTCGGGTCGTAGTTTGATAATTCAAGGCAACATGTTCGAGTAATCAAGGCAACAAGGCTTGTTTTCAGGCCGTCGTTCAATAAAAAATCCAAGCGTTCAGGTCGTCGTTCGAGAAACACGGACAACATGTTGTAGAAATCAAAGGCGTTCCATAAATCTAGGCAACGGTGCTGGTTTTCAGTTAGTCGGTCGAAAAACCAAGGAAACATGTTCGAGGTTTCAAGGCAACAAGGCTAGTTTTCTTGTCTTCGTTCCGTAAATCAAGGCAACGGGGATAGTTTTAAGGTTGTTGTTTAAGAAAATCAAGACAACATGTTTTAAAAGCCATGGCAACGAGGGAAGATTTTAGGACACCGTTCGTCAGATCAAGGCAACACGCCAGCTTTCAGCCGTCGTCCGAAAAAGTCCGCCAACATTTTACTTAAACCGAAGCATCGTTAGTGAAATCAAGGCAACGGGGCAAATTTTAAGTCCTTCATTCGAAAAACCAAGCCATCGGGTTCGAGATATCAAGGCAACATGGCTTGCTTTTCAGGTCTTCGTTCGAAAAATCAAGGCAATGGGCATTGCTCTCCGCTCGTCATTCGAGATACCAAGACATCATGTTCTAGAAACCAAGGCCACAAGGCTAGTTTTCAGGTCATCATTCTAAAAATCAAGGCAACAACAATAAAGGCAACATGCCTAGTTTCAAGGTCATCGTTCAATATATCTAAGCAACAAGTTCGAATAATCAAGGCAACAAGGCTAGTTTTCACGTCGTCGTTCGAGCAAACAAGACAACATGTTGGGGTGGGCTTCGTTCACGGTTCATTGGGCTTGCCTTGTCGGTGCTCGATGGTGGCTTCGTCGCCATGGTCCCCCTATATGTACATCAAGCCAATGGGGATAGCAATCAGGCTTCCGTTTGAGATATCAAGACAACATGTCCTAGAATTCAAGGCCGCAAGGCTAGTTTTCAGGTCATCGTTCTAAAAATCAAGCCAACATGTTCAAGAAATCAAGGCAACAGACACTGATTTCCCCGAGGATGCATATTTTTTAGTATGCGCACGACGTCGGGGGGAATCAGGGCACCATGGCTAGTTTTCCGGTCATCGTTCAAGAAATCAAGGCAGCGAGGCTAGTTTTGAGGTCATCATGGCATGTTTTCAAGGCAACATGTTCGAGTATTCAGGGCAACGATGCAAGTTTCCGGGTCGTCGTTAGAGATAACAAGGCAACGTGTTCCAGCAATCAAGGTAACGAGGCTAGTTTCCAGGTCGTCGTTCAAGAAATAAAGGGAACGGGGCTAGTTTTCAGGACATCGTTCGACATATCAAGGCAACGTGTTGGACAAATCAAGGCAACATGGAACTAGTTAACAAGGCAACGTGTTGGGGGAGGCATCTTTCAAGGCCATCGTTCGACAAATCTAGGCAGCAGGGCTTGTCACCAGGTCATCGTTCGAAAAATTAATGCAACAAGTTCGAGTAATCAATATATACCTCAAGGCAATGTGGATAGCTCCCCAGTTCTCCAAGAGGCTAGTCTTCAGGTCATCGTTCAAAAAATCAAGGCAACAAGCTCAAGGCAATAGGGCTAGTTTCAAGGTCGTCGTTCAAAAAATCTAGGGAACAATGCTAGTCATCAGGTCATCGTTCGACAAAATTAAGGCACACGAATAATGTATGTTTCAATAAAAAAAATTTGCTTTTGGTCCGTAATTACCCGGGGACCGCAGCTTCGACACTTGTACACACACACTACCGAACTTTAACTTTCGAACTGGCAAAAACCCATTCAATGAAAGTTGCTCGAAATCATTGATTTACCTGGTAAATTTTCTTTCGTGATCGAGAAAATGTGCACGGATTTCGAGGTACCGATCAAGATGTGATTTTGGCTAACTTTCATCGGGTTGGGTCGTCATTGGTCACCGGGTGGTCTTGTACTTCCGAATTAGCAAAAACCCATTGAATGAAAGTTGCTCGGAAACCTTGATTTACACGGCAAAATTTCTTTCATGATCGAGAAAATGTGCACGGATTTCGAGTTACCGAGCAAAATGCGATTTTGGCTAACTTTCACCGCGTTGTGTCATCTTTGGTCACCGGGCGATCCTGTACTTCCGAATTACCGAAAACCCATTGAACGAAAGTTGCTCGAAATCATTGATTTACCCGGTAAGTTTTCCTTCGTGATCCATAAAATGTGCACGGATTTCGAGTTACCGAGCAAGATGTGATTTTGGCTAACTTTCATCGGGTTGGGTCATCTTTGGTCACCGGGTGGTCTTGTACTTCCGATTTAGCAAAAACCCATTGAATGAAAGTTGTTCGAAATCATTGATTTGCCTAGAAAAATTTCTTTTCGTGGTCGAGGAAATGTGCATGGATTTCGAGTTGTCGAGCAAAATTTGATTTTGGCCAGGTTTCATGGGGTTGGGTCATCTGATCACCGGTTAATCTTGACCGTATCTAGTCTTGGCCGAGTCGAAAAATCCCAGACGCTATAATACTCTATAACTCGCCAAAATGAAGTCGGTTTGGCACGAATTGGACAAGGATAAAGGACCTTACAATAATAAAACCCGGTGACCGGGCCGTAATTCACCAACAACGGTGACACAACCTCCGATAAAAACACATAACAACCTAAGCCGATGACTTGCGCTTGCTAGGGCCACCAATTATACTTTGTTTTCTCATAAGACGTCAAAAATGTCCAAAGAGCAACATATACTCATTTAATATGGGCATGCATCGTGTATAGTGACTTCGACGGTGTTTGGTTGTATTCGAACCCCAATGCATGGGTGCTTTTCTAAGGAGTTCATTTTGTTGAATTTTCTTATGCTTGTTTCGGTTTCGTAAATGAAAGAATTTCTCCGTACAAGATACAAACTGCACTATTGGATCTGTAATTTACAACTACTATCGACATACCCTCAAATGCATCAATAATAAGGGATTTAGAATGCACCTTAGCCAACTAACATATAGATCGGGGTCGTTAATGGGTCATGGCGTTCTTCGTTTGATCCTTTGGCTTGCATGTATCGTTTTGTAGGATGAGGTCTTGCTTCCTCGGCCCTTTATCAAGGCAACGTGGCTCGTTTTAAGCTCATCGTTCAAGGAATCAATGCAACACGGCCGGTTTTTCAGGTCGCCATTCGATAAACAAAGACAACGTTTTCAAAATATCAAAAGGCCACATGGCTTGCTTTTAGGTCCTCGTATGGCTTGCTTTCGGGTCGTCTTTCGAGAAAACGAGGCAACATGTTCTAGAAATCAAAGAATCGTTCGAGAAATAAAAAGGCTACGGGGGTAGTTTTCGGGTCGTAGTTTGATAATTCAAGGCAACATGTTCGAGTAATCAAGGCAACAAGGCTTGTTTTCAGGCCGTCGTTCAATAAAAAATCCAAGCGTTCAGGTCGTCGTTCGAGAAACACGGACAACATGTTGTAGAAATCAAAGGCGTTCCATAAATCTAGGCAACGGTGCTGGTTTTCAGTTAGTCGGTCGAAAAACCAAGGAAACATGTTCGAGGTTTCAAGGCAACAAGGCTAGTTTTCTTGTCTTCGTTCCGTAAATCAAGGCAACGGGGATAGTTTTAAGGTTGTTGTTTAAGAAAATCAAGACAACATGTTTTAAAAGCCATGGCAACGAGGGAAGATTTTAGGACACCGTTCGTCAGATCAAGGCAACACGCCAGCTTTCAGCCGTCGTCCGAAAAAGTCCGCCAACATTTTACTTAAACCGAAGCATCGTTAGTGAAATCAAGGCAACGGGGCAAATTTTAAGTCCTTCATTCGAAAAACCAAGCCATCGGGTTCGAGATATCAAGGCAACATGGCTTGCTTTTCAGGTCTTCGTTCGAAAAATCAAGGCAATGGGCATTGCTCTCCGCTCGTCATTCGAGATACCAAGACATCATGTTCTAGAAACCAAGGCCACAAGGCTAGTTTTCAGGTCATCATTCTAAAAATCAAGGCAACAACAATAAAGGCAACATGCCTAGTTTCAAGGTCATCGTTCAATATATCTAAGCAACAAGTTCGAATAATCAAGGCAACAAGGCTAGTTTTCACGTCGTCGTTCGAGCAAACAAGACAACATGTTGGGGTGGGCTTCGTTCACGGTTCATTGGGCTTGCCTTGTCGGTGCTCGATGGTGGCTTCGTCGCCATGGTCCCCCTATATGTACATCAAGCCAATGGGGATAGCAATCAGGCTTCCGTTTGAGATATCAAGACAACATGTCCTAGAATTCAAGGCCGCAAGGCTAGTTTTCAGGTCATCGTTCTAAAAATCAAGCCAACATGTTCAAGAAATCAAGGCAACAGACACTGATTTCCCCGAGGATGCATATTTTTTAGTATGCGCACGACGTCGGGGGGAATCAGGGCACCATGGCTAGTTTTCCGGTCATCGTTCAAGAAATCAAGGCAGCGAGGCTAGTTTTGAGGTCATCATGGCATGTTTTCAAGGCAACATGTTCGAGTATTCAGGGCAACGATGCAAGTTTCCGGGTCGTCGTTAGAGATAACAAGGCAACGTGTTCCAGCAATCAAGGTAACGAGGCTAGTTTCCAGGTCGTCGTTCAAGAAATAAAGGGAACGGGGCTAGTTTTCAGGACATCGTTCGACATATCAAGGCAACGTGTTGGACAAATCAAGGCAACATGGAACTAGTTAACAAGGCAACGTGTTGGGGGAGGCATCTTTCAAGGCCATCGTTCGACAAATCTAGGCAGCAGGGCTTGTCACCAGGTCATCGTTCGAAAAATTAATGCAACAAGTTCGAGTAATCAATATATACCTCAAGGCAATGTGGATAGCTCCCCAGTTCTCCAAGAGGCTAGTCTTCAGGTCATCGTTCAAAAAATCAAGGCAACAAGCTCAAGGCAATAGGGCTAGTTTCAAGGTCGTCGTTCAAAAAATCTAGGGAACAATGCTAGTCATCAGGTCATCGTTCGACAAAATTAAGGCACACGAATAATGTATGTTTCAATAAAAAAAATTTGCTTTTGGTCCGTAATTACCCGGGGACCGCAGCTTCGACACTTGTACACACACACTACCGAACTTTAACTTTCGAACTGGCAAAAACCCATTCAATGAAAGTTGCTCGAAATCATTGATTTACCTGGTAAATTTTCTTTCGTGATCGAGAAAATGTGCACGGATTTCGAGGTACCGATCAAGATGTGATTTTGGCTAACTTTCATCGGGTTGGGTCGTCATTGGTCACCGGGTGGTCTTGTACTTCCGAATTAGCAAAAACCCATTGAATGAAAGTTGCTCGGAAACCTTGATTTACACGGCAAAATTTCTTTCATGATCGAGAAAATGTGCACGGATTTCGAGTTACCGAGCAAAATGCGATTTTGGCTAACTTTCACCGCGTTGTGTCATCTTTGGTCACCGGGCGATCCTGTACTTCCGAATTACCGAAAACCCATTGAACGAAAGTTGCTCGAAATCATTGATTTACCCGGTAAGTTTTCCTTCGTGATCCATAAAATGTGCACGGATTTCGAGTTACCGAGCAAGATGTGATTTTGGCTAACTTTCATCGGGTTGGGTCATCTTTGGTCACCGGGTGGTCTTGTACTTCCGATTTAGCAAAAACCCATTGAATGAAAGTTGTTCGAAATCATTGATTTGCCTAGAAAAATTTCTTTTCGTGGTCGAGGAAATGTGCATGGATTTCGAGTTGTCGAGCAAAATTTGATTTTGGCCAGGTTTCATGGGGTTGGGTCATCTGATCACCGGTTAATCTTGACCGTATCTAGTCTTGGCCGAGTCGAAAAATCCCAGACGCTATAATACTCTATAACTCGCCAAAATGAAGTCGGTTTGGCACGAATTGGACAAGGATAAAGGACCTTACAATAATAAAACCCGGTGACCGGGCCGTAATTCACCAACAACGGTGACACAACCTCCGATAAAAACACATAACAACCTAAGCCGATGACTTGCGCTTGCTAGGGCCACCAATTATACTTTGTTTTCTCATAAGACGTCAAAAATGTCCAAAGAGCAACATATACTCATTTAATATGGGCATGCATCGTGTATAGTGACTTCGACGGTGTTTGGTTGTATTCGAACCCCAATGCATGGGTGCTTTTCTAAGGAGTTCATTTTGTTGAATTTTCTTATGCTTGTTTCGGTTTCGTAAATGAAAGAATTTCTCCGTACAAGATACAAACTGCACTATTGGATCTGTAATTTACAACTACTATCGACATACCCTCAAATGCATCAATAATAAGGGATTTAGAATGCACCTTAGCCAACTAACATATAGATCGGGGTCGTTAATGGGTCATGGCGTTCTTCGTTTGATCCTTTGGCTTGCATGTATCGTTTTGTAGGATGAGGTCTTGCTTCCTCGGCCCTTTATCAAGGCAACGTGGCTCGTTTTAAGCTCATCGTTCAAGGAATCAATGCAACACGGCCGGTTTTTCAAGTCGCCATTCGATAAACAAAGACAACGTTTTCAAAATATCAAAAGGCCACATGGCTTGCTTTTAGGTCCTCGTATGGCTTGCTTTCGGGTCGTCTTTCGAGAAAACGAGGCAACATGTTCTAGAAATCAAAGAATCGTTCGAGAAATAAAAAGGCTACGGGGGTAGTTTTCGGGTCGTAGTTTGATAATTCAAGGCAACATGTTCGAGTAATCAAGGCAACAAGGCTTGTTTTCAGGCCGTCGTTCAATAAAAAATCCAAGCGTTCAGGTCGTCGTTCGAGAAACACGGACAACATGTTGTAGAAATCAAAGGCGTTCCATAAATCTAGGCAACGGTGCTGGTTTTCAGTTAGTCGGTCGAAAAACCAAGGAAACATGTTCGAGGTTTCAAGGCAACAAGGCTAGTTTTCTTGTCTTCGTTCCGTAAATCAAGGCAACGGGGATAGTTTTAAGGTTGTTGTTTAAGAAAATCAAGACAACATGTTTTAAAAGCCATGGCAACGAGGGAAGATTTTAGGACACCGTTCGTCAGATCAAGGCAACACGCCAGCTTTCAGCCGTCGTCCGAAAAAGTCCGCCAACATTTTACTTAAACCGAAGCATCGTTAGTGAAATCAAGGCAACGGGGCAAATTTTAAGTCCTTCATTCGAAAAACCAAGCCATCGGGTTCGAGATATCAAGGCAACATGGCTTGCTTTTCAGGTCTTCGTTCGAAAAATCAAGGCAATGGGCATTGCTCTCCGCTCGTCATTCGAGATACCAAGACATCATGTTCTAGAAACCAAGGCCACAAGGCTAGTTTTCAGGTCATCATTCTAAAAATCAAGGCAACAACAATAAAGGCAACATGCCTAGTTTCAAGGTCATCGTTCAATATATCTAAGCAACAAGTTCGAATAATCAAGGCAACAAGGCTAGTTTTCACGTCGTCGTTCGAGCAAACAAGACAACATGTTGGGGTGGGCTTCGTTCACGGTTCATTGGGCTTGCCTTGTCGGTGCTCGATGGTGGCTTCGTCGCCATGGTCCCCCTATATGTACATCAAGCCAATGGGGATAGCAATCAGGCTTCCGTTTGAGATATCAAGACAACATGTCCTAGAATTCAAGGCCGCAAGGCTAGTTTTCAGGTCATCGTTCTAAAAATCAAGCCAACATGTTCAAGAAATCAAGGCAACAGACACTGATTTCCCCGAGGATGCATATTTTTTAGTATGCGCACGACGTCGGGGGGAATCAGGGCACCATGGCTAGTTTTCCGGTCATCGTTCAAGAAATCAAGGCAGCGAGGCTAGTTTTGAGGTCATCATGGCATGTTTTCAAGGCAACATGTTCGAGTATTCAGGGCAACGATGCAAGTTTCCGGGTCGTCGTTAGAGATAACAAGGCAACGTGTTCCAGCAATCAAGGTAACGAGGCTAGTTTCCAGGTCGTCGTTCAAGAAATAAAGGGAACGGGGCTAGTTTTCAGGACATCGTTCGACATATCAAGGCAACGTGTTGGACAAATCAAGGCAACATGGAACTAGTTAACAAGGCAACGTGTTGGGGGAGGCATCTTTCAAGGCCATCGTTCGACAAATCTAGGCAGCAGGGCTTGTCACCAGGTCATCGTTCGAAAAATTAATGCAACAAGTTCGAGTAATCAATATATACCTCAAGGCAATGTGGATAGCTCCCCAGTTCTCCAAGAGGCTAGTCTTCAGGTCATCGTTCAAAAAATCAAGGCAACAAGCTCAAGGCAATAGGGCTAGTTTCAAGGTCGTCGTTCAAAAAATCTAGGGAACAATGCTAGTCATCAGGTCATCGTTCGACAAAATTAAGGCACACGAATAATGTATGTTTCAATAAAAAAAATTTGCTTTTGGTCCGTAATTACCCGGGGACCGCAGCTTCGACACTTGTACACACACACTACCGAACTTTAACTTTCGAACTGGCAAAAACCCATTCAATGAAAGTTGCTCGAAATCATTGATTTACCTGGTAAATTTTCTTTCGTGATCGAGAAAATGTGCACGGATTTCGAGGTACCGATCAAGATGTGATTTTGGCTAACTTTCATCGGGTTGGGTCGTCATTGGTCACCGGGTGGTCTTGTACTTCCGAATTAGCAAAAACCCATTGAATGAAAGTTGCTCGGAAACCTTGATTTACACGGCAAAATTTCTTTCATGATCGAGAAAATGTGCACGGATTTCGAGTTACCGAGCAAAATGCGATTTTGGCTAACTTTCACCGCGTTGTGTCATCTTTGGTCACCGGGCGATCCTGTACTTCCGAATTACCGAAAACCCATTGAACGAAAGTTGCTCGAAATCATTGATTTACCCGGTAAGTTTTCCTTCGTGATCCATAAAATGTGCACGGATTTCGAGTTACCGAGCAAGATGTGATTTTGGCTAACTTTCATCGGGTTGGGTCATCTTTGGTCACCGGGTGGTCTTGTACTTCCGATTTAGCAAAAACCCATTGAATGAAAGTTGTTCGAAATCATTGATTTGCCTAGAAAAATTTCTTTTCGTGGTCGAGGAAATGTGCATGGATTTCGAGTTGTCGAGCAAAATTTGATTTTGGCCAGGTTTCATGGGGTTGGGTCATCTGATCACCGGTTAATCTTGACCGTATCTAGTCTTGGCCGAGTCGAAAAATCCCAGACGCTATAATACTCTATAACTCGCCAAAATGAAGTCGGTTTGGCACGAATTGGACAAGGATAAAGGACCTTACAATAATAAAACCCGGTGACCGGGCCGTAATTCACCAACAACGGTGACACAACCTCCGATAAAAACACATAACAACCTAAGCCGATGACTTGCGCTTGCTAGGGCCACCAATTATACTTTGTTTTCTCATAAGACGTCAAAAATGTCCAAAGAGCAACATATACTCATTTAATATGGGCATGCATCGTGTATAGTGACTTCGACGGTGTTTGGTTGTATTCGAACCCCAATGCATGGGTGCTTTTCTAAGGAGTTCATTTTGTTGAATTTTCTTATGCTTGTTTCGGTTTCGTAAATGAAAGAATTTCTCCGTACAAGATACAAACTGCACTATTGGATCTGTAATTTACAACTACTATCGACATACCCTCAAATGCATCAATAATAAGGGATTTAGAATGCACCTTAGCCAACTAACATATAGATCGGGGTCGTTAATGGGTCATGGCGTTCTTCGTTTGATCCTTTGGCTTGCATGTATCGTTTTGTAGGATGAGGTCTTGCTTCCTCGGCCCTTTATCAAGGCAACGTGGCTCGTTTTAAGCTCATCGTTCAAGGAATCAATGCAACACGGCCGGTTTTTCAGGTCGCCATTCGATAAACAAAGACAACGTTTTCAAAATATCAAAAGGCCACATGGCTTGCTTTTAGGTCCTCGTATGGCTTGCTTTCGGGTCGTCTTTCGAGAAAACGAGGCAACATGTTCTAGAAATCAAAGAATCGTTCGAGAAATAAAAAGGCTACGGGGGTAGTTTTCGGGTCGTAGTTTGATAATTCAAGGCAACATGTTCGAGTAATCAAGGCAACAAGGCTTGTTTTCAGGCCGTCGTTCAATAAAAAATCCAAGCGTTCAGGTCGTCGTTCGAGAAACACGGACAACATGTTGTAGAAATCAAAGGCGTTCCATAAATCTAGGCAACGGTGCTGGTTTTCAGTTAGTCGGTCGAAAAACCAAGGAAACATGTTCGAGGTTTCAAGGCAACAAGGCTAGTTTTCTTGTCTTCGTTCCGTAAATCAAGGCAACGGGGATAGTTTTAAGGTTGTTGTTTAAGAAAATCAAGACAACATGTTTTAAAAGCCATGGCAACGAGGGAAGATTTTAGGACACCGTTCGTCAGATCAAGGCAACACGCCAGCTTTCAGCCGTCGTCCGAAAAAGTCCGCCAACATTTTACTTAAACCGAAGCATCGTTAGTGAAATCAAGGCAACGGGGCAAATTTTAAGTCCTTCATTCGAAAAACCAAGCCATCGGGTTCGAGATATCAAGGCAACATGGCTTGCTTTTCAGGTCTTCGTTCGAAAAATCAAGGCAATGGGCATTGCTCTCCGCTCGTCATTCGAGATACCAAGACATCATGTTCTAGAAACCAAGGCCACAAGGCTAGTTTTCAGGTCATCATTCTAAAAATCAAGGCAACAACAATAAAGGCAACATGCCTAGTTTCAAGGTCATCGTTCAATATATCTAAGCAACAAGTTCGAATAATCAAGGCAACAAGGCTAGTTTTCACGTCGTCGTTCGAGCAAACAAGACAACATGTTGGGGTGGGCTTCGTTCACGGTTCATTGGGCTTGCCTTGTCGGTGCTCGATGGTGGCTTCGTCGCCATGGTCCCCCTATATGTACATCAAGCCAATGGGGATAGCAATCAGGCTTCCGTTTGAGATATCAAGACAACATGTCCTAGAATTCAAGGCCGCAAGGCTAGTTTTCAGGTCATCGTTCTAAAAATCAAGCCAACATGTTCAAGAAATCAAGGCAACAGACACTGATTTCCCCGAGGATGCATATTTTTTAGTATGCGCACGACGTCGGGGGGAATCAGGGCACCGTGGCTAGTTTTCCGGTCATCGTTCAAGAAATCAAGGCAGCGAGGCTAGTTTTGAGGTCATCATGGCATGTTTTCAAGGCAACATGTTCGAGTATTCAGGGCAACGATGCAAGTTTCCGGGTCGTCGTTAGAGATAACAAGGCAACGTGTTCCAGCAATCAAGGTAACGAGGCTAGTTTCCAGGTCGTCGTTCAAGAAATAAAGGGAACGGGGCTAGTTTTCAGGACATCGTTCGACATATCAAGGCAACGTGTTGGACAAATCAAGGCAACATGGAACTAGTTAACAAGGCAACGTGTTGGGGGAGGCATCTTTCAAGGCCATCGTTCGACAAATCTAGGCAGCAGGGCTTGTCACCAGGTCATCGTTCGAAAAATTAATGCAACAAGTTCGAGTAATCAATATATACCTCAAGGCAATGTGGATAGCTCCCCAGTTCTCCAAGAGGCTAGTCTTCAGGTCATCGTTCAAAAAATCAAGGCAACAAGCTCAAGGCAATAGGGCTAGTTTCAAGGTCGTCGTTCAAAAAATCTAGGGAACAATGCTAGTCATCAGGTCATCGTTCGACAAAATTAAGGCACACGAATAATGTATGTTTCAATAAAAAAAATTTGCTTTTGGTCCGTAATTACCCGGGGACCGCAGCTTCGACACTTGTACACACACACTACCGAACTTTAACTTTCGAACTGGCAAAAACCCATTCAATGAAAGTTGCTCGAAATCATTGATTTACCTGGTAAATTTTCTTTCGTGATCGAGAAAATGTGCACGGATTTCGAGGTACCGATCAAGATGTGATTTTGGCTAACTTTCATCGGGTTGGGTCGTCATTGGTCACCGGGTGGTCTTGTACTTCCGAATTAGCAAAAACCCATTGAATGAAAGTTGCTCGGAAACCTTGATTTACACGGCAAAATTTCTTTCATGATCGAGAAAATGTGCACGGATTTCGAGTTACCGAGCAAAATGCGATTTTGGCTAACTTTCACCACGTTGTGTCATCTTTGGTCACCGGGCGATCCTGTACTTCCGAATTACCGAAAACCCATTGAACGAAAGTTGCTCGAAATCATTGATTTACCTGGTAAGTTTTCCTTCGTGATCCATAAAATGTGCACGGATTTCGAGTTACCGAGCAAGATGTGATTTTGGCTAACTTTCATCGGGTTGGGTCATCTTTGGTCACCGGGTGGTCTTGTACTTCCGATTTAGCAAAAACCCATTGAATGAAAGTTGCTCGAAATCATTGATTTGCCTAGAAAAATTTCTTTTCGTGGTCGAGGAAATGTGCATGGATTTCGAGTTGTCGAGCAAAATTTGATTTTGGCCAGGTTTCATGGGGTTGGGTCATCTGATCACCGGTTAATCTTGACCGTATCTAGTCTTGGCCGAGTCGAAAAATCCCAGACGCTATAATACTCTATAACTCGCCAAAATGAAGTCGGTTTGGCACGAATTGGACAAGGATAAAGGACCTTACAATAATAAAACCCGGTGACCGGGCCGTAATTCACCAACAACGGTGACACAACCTCCGATAAAAACACATAACAACCTAAGCCGATGACTTGCGCTTGCTAGGGCCACCAATTATACTTTGTTTTCTCATAAGACGTCAAAAATGTCCAAAGAGCAACATATACTCATTTAATATGGGCATGCATCGTGTATAGTGACTTCGACGGTGTTTGGTTGTATTCGAACCCCAATGCATGGGTGCTTTTCTAAGGAGTTCATTTTGTTGAATTTTCTTATGCTTGTTTCGGTTTCGTAAATGAAAGAATTTCTCCGTACAAGATACAAACTGCACTATTGGATCTGTAATTTACAACTACTATCGACATACCCTCAAATGCATCAATAATAAGGGATTTAGAATGCACCTTAGCCAACTAACATATAGATCGGGGTCGTTAATGGGTCATGGCGTTCTTCGTTTGATCCTTTGGCTTGCATGTATCGTTTTGTAGGATGAGGTCTTGCTTCCTCGGCCCTTTATCAAGGCAACGTGGCTCGTTTTAAGCTCATCGTTCAAGGAATCAATGCAACACGGCCGGTTTTTCAGGCCGCCATTCGATAAACAAAGACAACGTTTTCAAAATATCAAAAGGCCACATGGCTTTCTTTTAGGTCCTCGTATGGCTTGCTTTCGGGTCGTCTTTCGAGAAAACGAGGCAACATGTTCTAGAAATCAAAGAATCGTTCGAGAAATAAAAAGGCTACGGGGGTAGTTTTCGGGTCGTAGTTTGATAATTCAAGGCAACATGTTCGAGTAATCAAGGCAACAAGGCTTGTTTTCAAGCCGTCGTTCAATAAAAAATCCAAGCGTTCAGGTCGTCGTTCGAGAAACACGGACAACATGTTGTAGAAATCAAAGGCGTTCCATAAATCTAGGCAACGGTGCTGGTTTTCAGTTAGTCGGTCGAAAAACCAAGGAAACATGTTCGAGGTTTCAAGGCAACAAGGCTAGTTTTCTTGTCTTCGTTCCGTAAATCAAGGCAACGGGGATAGTTTTAAGGTTGTTGTTTAAGAAAATCAAGACAACATGTTTTAAAAGCCATGGCAACGAGGGAAGATTTTAGGACACCGTTCGTCAGATCAAGGCAACACGCCAGCTTTCAGCCATCGTCCGAAAAAGTCCGCCAACATTTTACTTAAACCGAAGCATCGTTAGTGAAATCAAGGCAACGGGGCAAATTTTAAGTCCTTCATTCGAAAAACCAAGCCATCGGGTTCGAGATATCAAGGCAACATGGCTTGCTTTTCAGGTCTTCGTTCGAAAAATCAAGGCAATGGGCATTGCTCTCCGCTCGTCATTCGAGATACCAACATATCATGTTCTAGAAACCAAGGCCACAAGGCTAGTTTTCAGGTCATCATTCTAAAAATCAAGGCAACAACAATAAAGGCAACATGCCTAGTTTCAAGGTCATCGTTCAATATATCTAAGCAACAAGTTCGAATAATCAAGGCAACAAGGCTAGTTTTCACGTCGTCGTTCGAGCAAACAAGGCAACATGTTGGGGTGGGCTTCGTTCACGACTCATTGGGCTTGCCTTGTCGGTGCTCGATGGTGGCTTCGTCGCCATGGTCCCCCTATATGTACATCAAGCCAATGGGGATAGCAATCAGGCTTCCGTTTGAGATATCAAGACAACATGTCCTAGAATTCAAGGCCGCAAGGCTAGTTTTCAGGTCATCGTTCTAAAAATCAAGCCAACATGTTCAAGAAATCAAGGCAACAGACACTGATTTCCCCGAGGATGCATATTTTTTAGTATGCGCACGACGTCGGGGGGAATCAGGGCACCGTGGCTAGTTTTCCGGTCATCGTTCAAGAAATCAAGGCAGCGAGGCTAGTTTTGAGGTCATCATGGCATGTTTTCAAGGCAACATGTTCGAGTATTCAGGGCAACGATGCAAGTTTTCGGGTCGTCGTTAGAGATAACAAGGCAACGTGTTCCAGCAATCAAGGTAACGAGGCTAGTTTCCAGGTCGTCGTTCAAGAAATAAAGGGAACGGGGCTAGTTTTCAGGACATCGTTCGACATATCAAGGCAACGTGTTGGACAAATCAAGGCAACATGGAACTAGTTAACAAGGCAACGTGTTGGGGGAGGCATCTTTCAAGGCCATCGTTCGACAAATCTAGGCAGCAGGGCTTGTCACCAGGTCATCGTTCGAAAAATTAATGCAACAAGTTCGAGTAATCAATATATACCTCAAGGCAATGTGGATAGCTCCCCAGTTCTCCAAGAGGCTAGTCTTCAGGTCATCGTTCAAAAAATCAAGGCAACAAGCTCAAGGCAATAGGGCTAGTTTCAAGGTCGTCGTTCAAAAAATCTAGGGAACAATGCTAGTCATCAGGTCATCGTTCGACAAAATTAAGGCACACGAATAATGTATGTTTCAATAAAAAAAATTTGCTTTTGGTCCGTAATTACCCGGGGACCGCAGCTTCGACACTTGTACACACACACTACCGAACTTTAACTTTCGAACTGGCAAAAACCCATTCAATGAAAGTTGCTCGAAATCATTGATTTACCTGGTAAATTTTCTTTCGTGATCGAGAAAATGTGCACGGATTTCGAGGTACCGATCAAGATGTGATTTTGGCTAACTTTCATCGGGTTGGGTCGTCATTGGTCACCGGGTGGTCTTGTACTTCCGAATTAGCAAAAACCCATTGAATGAAAGTTGCTCGGAAACCTTGATTTACACGGCAAAATTTCTTTCATGATCGAGAAAATGTGCACGGATTTCGAGTTACCGAGCAAAATGCGATTTTGGCTAACTTTCACCACGTTGTGTCATCTTTGGTCACCGGGCGATCCTGTACTTCCGAATTACCGAAAACCCATTGAACGAAAGTTGCTCGAAATCATTGATTTACCTGGTAAGTTTTCCTTCGTGATCCATAAAATGTGCACGGATTTCGAGTTACCGAGCAAGATGTGATTTTGGCTAACTTTCATCGGGTTGGGTCATCTTTGGTCACCGGGTGGTCTTGTACTTCCGATTTAGCAAAAACCCATTGAATGAAAGTTGCTCGAAATCATTGATTTGCCTAGAAAAATTTCTTTTCGTGGTCGAGGAAATGTGCATGGATTTCGAGTTGTCGAGCAAAATTTGATTTTGGCCAGGTTTCATGGGGTTGGGTCATCTGATCACCGGTTAATCTTGACCGTATCTAGTCTTGGCCGAGTCGAAAAATCCCAGACGCTATAATACTCTATAACTCGCCAAAATGAAGTCGGTTTGGCACGAATTGGACAAGGATAAAGGACCTTACAATAATAAAACCCGGTGACCGGGCCGTAATTCACCAACAACGGTGACACAACCTCCGATAAAAACACATAACAACCTAAGCCGATGACTTGCGCTTGCTAGGGCCACCAATTATACTTTGTTTTCTCATAAGACGTCAAAAATGTCCAAAGAGCAACATATACTCATTTAATATGGGCATGCATCGTGTATAGTGACTTCGACGGTGTTTGGTTGTATTCGAACCCCAATGCATGGGTGCTTTTCTAAGGAGTTCATTTTGTTGAATTTTCTTATGCTTGTTTCGGTTTCGTAAATGAAAGAATTTCTCCGTACAAGATACAAACTGCACTATTGGATCTGTAATTTACAACTACTATCGACATACCCTCAAATGCATCAATAATAAGGGATTTAGAATGCACCTTAGCCAACTAACATATAGATCGGGGTCGTTAATGGGTCATGGCGTTCTTCGTTTGATCCTTTGGCTTGCATGTATCGTTTTGTAGGATGAGGTCTTGCTTCCTCGGCCCTTTATCAAGGCAACGTGGCTCGTTTTAAGCTCATCGTTCAAGGAATCAATGCAACACGGCCGGTTTTTCAGGCCGCCATTCGATAAACAAAGACAACGTTTTCAAAATATCAAAAGGCCACATGGCTTTCTTTTAGGTCCTCGTATGGCTTGCTTTCGGGTCGTCTTTCGAGAAAACGAGGCAACATGTTCTAGAAATCAAAGAATCGTTCGAGAAATAAAAAGGCTACGGGGGTAGTTTTCGGGTCGTAGTTTGATAATTCAAGGCAACATGTTCGAGTAATCAAGGCAACAAGGCTTGTTTTCAAGCCGTCGTTCAATAAAAAATCCAAGCGTTCAGGTCGTCGTTCGAGAAACACGGACAACATGTTGTAGAAATCAAAGGCGTTCCATAAATCTAGGCAACGGTGCTGGTTTTCAGTTAGTCGGTCGAAAAACCAAGGAAACATGTTCGAGGTTTCAAGGCAACAAGGCTAGTTTTCTTGTCTTCGTTCCGTAAATCAAGGCAACGGGGATAGTTTTAAGGTTGTTGTTTAAGAAAATCAAGACAACATGTTTTAAAAGCCATGGCAACGAGGGAAGATTTTAGGACACCGTTCGTCAGATCAAGGCAACACGCCAGCTTTCAGCCATCGTCCGAAAAAGTCCGCCAACATTTTACTTAAACCGAAGCATCGTTAGTGAAATCAAGGCAACGGGGCAAATTTTAAGTCCTTCATTCGAAAAACCAAGCCATCGGGTTCGAGATATCAAGGCAACATGGCTTGCTTTTCAGGTCTTCGTTCGAAAAATCAAGGCAATGGGCATTGCTCTCCGCTCGTCATTCGAGATACCAACATATCATGTTCTAGAAACCAAGGCCACAAGGCTAGTTTTCAGGTCATCATTCTAAAAATCAAGGCAACAACAATAAAGGCAACATGCCTAGTTTCAAGGTCATCGTTCAATATATCTAAGCAACAAGTTCGAATAATCAAGGCAACAAGGCTAGTTTTCACGTCGTCGTTCGAGCAAACAAGGCAACATGTTGGGGTGGGCTTCGTTCACGACTCATTGGGCTTGCCTTGTCGGTGCTCGATGGTGGCTTCGTCGCCATGGTCCCCCTATATGTACATCAAGCCAATGGGGATAGCAATCAGGCTTCCGTTTGAGATATCAAGACAACATGTCCTAGAATTCAAGGCCGCAAGGCTAGTTTTCAGGTCATCGTTCTAAAAATCAAGCCAACATGTTCAAGAAATCAAGGCAACAGACACTGATTTCCCCGAGGATGCATATTTTTTAGTATGCGCACGACGTCGGGGGGAATCAGGGCACCGTGGCTAGTTTTCCGGTCATCGTTCAAGAAATCAAGGCAGCGAGGCTAGTTTTGAGGTCATCATGGCATGTTTTCAAGGCAACATGTTCGAGTATTCAGGGCAACGATGCAAGTTTCCGGGTCGTCGTTAGAGATAACAAGGCAACGTGTTCCAGCAATCAAGGTAACGAGGCTAGTTTCCAGGTCGTCGTTCAAGAAATAAAGGGAACGGGGCTAGTTTTCAGGACATCGTTCGACATATCAAGGCAACGTGTTGGACAAATCAAGGCAACATGGAACTAGTTAACAAGGCAACGTGTTGGGGGAGGCATCTTTCAAGGCCATCGTTCGACAAATCTAGGCAGCAGGGCTTGTCACCAGGTCATCGTTCGAAAAATTAATGCAACAAGTTCGAGTAATCAATATATACCTCAAGGCAATGTGGATAGCTCCCCAGTTCTCCAAGAGGCTAGTCTTCAGGTCATCGTTCAAAAAATCAAGGCAACAAGCTCAAGGCAATAGGGCTAGTTTCAAGGTCGTCGTTCAAAAAATCTAGGGAACAATGCTAGTCATCAGGTCATCGTTCGACAAAATTAAGGCACACGAATAATGTATGTTTCAATAAAAAAAATTTGCTTTTGGTCCGTAATTACCCGGGGACCGCAGCTTCGACACTTGTACACACACACTACCGAACTTTAACTTTCGAACTGGCAAAAACCCATTCAATGAAAGTTGCTCGAAATCATTGATTTACCTGGTAAATTTTCTTTCGTGATCGAGAAAATGTGCACGGATTTCGAGGTACCGATCAAGATGTGATTTTGGCTAACTTTCATCGGGTTGGGTCGTCATTGGTCACCGGGTGGTCTTGTACTTCCGAATTAGCAAAAACCCATTGAATGAAAGTTGCTCGGAAACCTTGATTTACACGGCAAAATTTCTTTCATGATCGAGAAAATGTGCACGGATTTCGAGTTACCGAGCAAAATGCGATTTTGGCTAACTTTCACCACGTTGTGTCATCTTTGGTCACCGGGCGATCCTGTACTTCCGAATTACCGAAAACCCATTGAACGAAAGTTGCTCGAAATCATTGATTTACCTGGTAAGTTTTCCTTCGTGATCCATAAAATGTGCACGGATTTCGAGTTACCGAGCAAGATGTGATTTTGGCTAACTTTCATCGGGTTGGGTCATCTTTGGTCACCGGGTGGTCTTGTACTTCCGATTTAGCAAAAACCCATTGAATGAAAGTTGCTCGAAATCATTGATTTGCCTAGAAAAATTTCTTTTCGTGGTCGAGGAAATGTGCATGGATTTCGAGTTGTCGAGCAAAATTTGATTTTGGCCAGGTTTCATGGGGTTGGGTCATCTGATCACCGGTTAATCTTGACCGTATCTAGTCTTGGCCGAGTCGAAAAATCCCAGACGCTATAATACTCTATAACTCGCCAAAATGAAGTCGGTTTGGCACGAATTGGACAAGGATAAAGGACCTTACAATAATAAAACCCGGTGACCGGGCCGTAATTCACCAACAACGGTGACACAACCTCCGATAAAAACACATAACAACCTAAGCCGATGACTTGCGCTTGCTAGGGCCACCAATTATACTTTGTTTTCTCATAAGACGTCAAAAATGTCCAAAGAGCAACATATACTCATTTAATATGGGCATGCATCGTGTATAGTGACTTCGACGGTGTTTGGTTGTATTCGAACCCCAATGCATGGGTGCTTTTCTAAGGAGTTCATTTTGTTGAATTTTCTTATGCTTGTTTCGGTTTCGTAAATGAAAGAATTTCTCCGTACAAGATACAAACTGCACTATTGGATCTGTAATTTACAACTACTATCGACATACCCTCAAATGCATCAATAATAAGGGATTTAGAATGCACCTTAGCCAACTAACATATAGATCGGGGTCGTTAATGGGTCATGGCGTTCTTCGTTTGATCCTTTGGCTTGCATGTATCGTTTTGTAGGATGAGGTCTTGCTTCCTCGGCCCTTTATCAAGGCAACGTGGCTCGTTTTAAGCTCATCGTTCAAGGAATCAATGCAACACGGCCGGTTTTTCAGGCCGCCATTCGATAAACAAAGACAACGTTTTCAAAATATCAAAAGGCCACATGGCTTTCTTTTAGGTCCTCGTATGGCTTGCTTTCGGGTCGTCTTTCGAGAAAACGAGGCAACATGTTCTAGAAATCAAAGAATCGTTCGAGAAATAAAAAGGCTACGGGGGTAGTTTTCGGGTCGTAGTTTGATAATTCAAGGCAACATGTTCGAGTAATCAAGGCAACAAGGCTTGTTTTCAAGCCGTCGTTCAATAAAAAATCCAAGCGTTCAGGTCGTCGTTCGAGAAACACGGACAACATGTTGTAGAAATCAAAGGCGTTCCATAAATCTAGGCAACGGTGCTGGTTTTCAGTTAGTCGGTCGAAAAACCAAGGAAACATGTTCGAGGTTTCAAGGCAACAAGGCTAGTTTTCTTGTCTTCGTTCCGTAAATCAAGGCAACGGGGATAGTTTTAAGGTTGTTGTTTAAGAAAATCAAGACAACATGTTTTAAAAGCCATGGCAACGAGGGAAGATTTTAGGACACCGTTCGTCAGATCAAGGCAACACGCCAGCTTTCAGCCATCGTCCGAAAAAGTCCGCCAACATTTTACTTAAACCGAAGCATCGTTAGTGAAATCAAGGCAACGGGGCAAATTTTAAGTCCTTCATTCGAAAAACCAAGCCATCGGGTTCGAGATATCAAGGCAACATGGCTTGCTTTTCAGGTCTTCGTTCGAAAAATCAAGGCAATGGGCATTGCTCTCCGCTCGTCATTCGAGATACCAACATATCATGTTCTAGAAACCAAGGCCACAAGGCTAGTTTTCAGGTCATCATTCTAAAAATCAAGGCAACAACAATAAAGGCAACATGCCTAGTTTCAAGGTCATCGTTCAATATATCTAAGCAACAAGTTCGAATAATCAAGGCAACAAGGCTAGTTTTCACGTCGTCGTTCGAGCAAACAAGGCAACATGTTGGGGTGGGCTTCGTTCACGACTCATTGGGCTTGCCTTGTCGGTGCTCGATGGTGGCTTCGTCGCCATGGTCCCCCTATATGTACATCAAGCCAATGGGGATAGCAATCAGGCTTCCGTTTGAGATATCAAGACAACATGTCCTAGAATTCAAGGCCGCAAGGCTAGTTTTCAGGTCATCGTTCTAAAAATCAAGCCAACATGTTCAAGAAATCAAGGCAACAGACACTGATTTCCCCGAGGATGCATATTTTTTAGTATGCGCACGACGTCGGGGGGAATCAGGGCACCGTGGCTAGTTTTCCGGTCATCGTTCAAGAAATCAAGGCAGCGAGGCTAGTTTTGAGGTCATCATGGCATGTTTTCAAGGCAACATGTTCGAGTATTCAGGGCAACGATGCAAGTTTCCGGGTCGTCGTTAGAGATAACAAGGCAACGTGTTCCAGCAATCAAGGTAACGAGGCTAGTTTCCAGGTCGTCGTTCAAGAAATAAAGGGAACGGGGCTAGTTTTCAGGACATCGTTCGACATATCAAGGCAACGTGTTGGACAAATCAAGGCAACATGGAACTAGTTAACAAGGCAACGTGTTGGGGGAGGCATCTTTCAAGGCCATCGTTCGACAAATCTAGGCAGCAGGGCTTGTCACCAGGTCATCGTTCGAAAAATTAATGCAACAAGTTCGAGTAATCAATATATACCTCAAGGCAATGTGGATAGCTCCCCAGTTCTCCAAGAGGCTAGTCTTCAGGTCATCGTTCAAAAAATCAAGGCAACAAGCTCAAGGCAATAGGGCTAGTTTCAAGGTCGTCGTTCAAAAAATCTAGGGAACAATGCTAGTCATCAGGTCATCGTTCGACAAAATTAAGGCACACGAATAATGTATGTTTCAATAAAAAAAATTTGCTTTTGGTCCGTAATTACCCGGGGACCGCAGCTTCGACACTTGTACACACACACTACCGAACTTTAACTTTCGAACTGGCAAAAACCCATTCAATGAAAGTTGCTCGAAATCATTGATTTACCTGGTAAATTTTCTTTCGTGATCGAGAAAATGTGCACGGATTTCGAGGTACCGATCAAGATGTGATTTTGGCTAACTTTCATCGGGTTGGGTCGTCATTGGTCACCGGGTGGTCTTGTACTTCCGAATTAGCAAAAACCCATTGAATGAAAGTTGCTCGGAAACCTTGATTTACACGGCAAAATTTCTTTCATGATCGAGAAAATGTGCACGGATTTCGAGTTACCGAGCAAAATGCGATTTTGGCTAACTTTCACCACGTTGTGTCATCTTTGGTCACCGGGCGATCCTGTACTTCCGAATTACCGAAAACCCATTGAACGAAAGTTGCTCGAAATCATTGATTTACCTGGTAAGTTTTCCTTCGTGATCCATAAAATGTGCACGGATTTCGAGTTACCGAGCAAGATGTGATTTTGGCTAACTTTCATCGGGTTGGGTCATCTTTGGTCACCGGGTGGTCTTGTACTTCCGATTTAGCAAAAACCCATTGAATGAAAGTTGCTCGAAATCATTGATTTGCCTAGAAAAATTTCTTTTCGTGGTCGAGGAAATGTGCATGGATTTCGAGTTGTCGAGCAAAATTTGATTTTGGCCAGGTTTCATGGGGTTGGGTCATCTGATCACCGGTTAATCTTGACCGTATCTAGTCTTGGCCGAGTCGAAAAATCCCAGACGCTATAATACTCTATAACTCGCCAAAATGAAGTCGGTTTGGCACGAATTGGACAAGGATAAAGGACCTTACAATAATAAAACCCGGTGACCGGGCCGTAATTCACCAACAACGGTGACACAACCTCCGATAAAAACACATAACAACCTAAGCCGATGACTTGCGCTTGCTAGGGCCACCAATTATACTTTGTTTTCTCATAAGACGTCAAAAATGTCCAAAGAGCAACATATACTCATTTAATATGGGCATGCATCGTGTATAGTGACTTCGACGGTGTTTGGTTGTATTCGAACCCCAATGCATGGGTGCTTTTCTAAGGAGTTCATTTTGTTGAATTTTCTTATGCTTGTTTCGGTTTCGTAAATGAAAGAATTTCTCCGTACAAGATACAAACTGCACTATTGGATCTGTAATTTACAACTACTATCGACATACCCTCAAATGCATCAATAATAAGGGATTTAGAATGCACCTTAGCCAACTAACATATAGATCGGGGTCGTTAATGGGTCATGGCGTTCTTCGTTTGATCCTTTGGCTTGCATGTATCGTTTTGTAGGATGAGGTCTTGCTTCCTCGGCCCTTTATCAAGGCAACGTGGCTCGTTTTAAGCTCATCGTTCAAGGAATCAATGCAACACGGCCGGTTTTTCAGGCCGCCATTCGATAAACAAAGACAACGTTTTCAAAATATCAAAAGGCCACATGGCTTTCTTTTAGGTCCTCGTATGGCTTGCTTTCGGGTCGTCTTTCGAGAAAACGAGGCAACATGTTCTAGAAATCAAAGAATCGTTCGAGAAATAAAAAGGCTACGGGGGTAGTTTTCGGGTCGTAGTTTGATAATTCAAGGCAACATGTTCGAGTAATCAAGGCAACAAGGCTTGTTTTCAAGCCGTCGTTCAATAAAAAATCCAAGCGTTCAGGTCGTCGTTCGAGAAACACGGACAACATGTTGTAGAAATCAAAGGCGTTCCATAAATCTAGGCAACGGTGCTGGTTTTCAGTTAGTCGGTCGAAAAACCAAGGAAACATGTTCGAGGTTTCAAGGCAACAAGGCTAGTTTTCTTGTCTTCGTTCCGTAAATCAAGGCAACGGGGATAGTTTTAAGGTTGTTGTTTAAGAAAATCAAGACAACATGTTTTAAAAGCCATGGCAACGAGGGAAGATTTTAGGACACCGTTCGTCAGATCAAGGCAACACGCCAGCTTTCAGCCATCGTCCGAAAAAGTCCGCCAACATTTTACTTAAACCGAAGCATCGTTAGTGAAATCAAGGCAACGGGGCAAATTTTAAGTCCTTCATTCGAAAAACCAAGCCATCGGGTTCGAGATATCAAGGCAACATGGCTTGCTTTTCAGGTCTTCGTTCGAAAAATCAAGGCAATGGGCATTGCTCTCCGCTCGTCATTCGAGATACCAACATATCATGTTCTAGAAACCAAGGCCACAAGGCTAGTTTTCAGGTCATCATTCTAAAAATCAAGGCAACAACAATAAAGGCAACATGCCTAGTTTCAAGGTCATCGTTCAATATATCTAAGCAACAAGTTCGAATAATCAAGGCAACAAGGCTAGTTTTCACGTCGTCGTTCGAGCAAACAAGGCAACATGTTGGGGTGGGCTTCGTTCACGACTCATTGGGCTTGCCTTGTCGGTGCTCGATGGTGGCTTCGTCGCCATGGTCCCCCTATATGTACATCAAGCCAATGGGGATAGCAATCAGGCTTCCGTTTGAGATATCAAGACAACATGTCCTAGAATTCAAGGCCGCAAGGCTAGTTTTCAGGTCATCGTTCTAAAAATCAAGCCAACATGTTCAAGAAATCAAGGCAACAGACACTGATTTCCCCGAGGATGCATATTTTTTAGTATGCGCACGACGTCGGGGGGAATCAGGGCACCGTGGCTAGTTTTCCGGTCATCGTTCAAGAAATCAAGGCAGCGAGGCTAGTTTTGAGGTCATCATGGCATGTTTTCAAGGCAACATGTTCGAGTATTCAGGGCAACGATGCAAGTTTCCGGGTCGTCGTTAGAGATAACAAGGCAACGTGTTCCAGCAATCAAGGTAACGAGGCTAGTTTCCAGGTCGTCGTTCAAGAAATAAAGGGAACGGGGCTAGTTTTCAGGACATCGTTCGACATATCAAGGCAACGTGTTGGACAAATCAAGGCAACATGGAACTAGTTAGGCATCTTTCAAGGCCATCGTTCGACAAATCTAAGCAGCAGGGCTTGTCACCAGGTCATCGTTCGAAAAATTAATGCAACAAGTTCGAGTAATCAATATATACCTCAAGGCAATGTGGATAGCTCCCCAGTTCTCCAAGAGGCTAGTCTTCAGGTCATCGTTCAAAAAATCAAGGCAACAAGCTCAAGGCAATAGGGCTAGTTTCAAGGTCGTCGTTCAAAAAATCTAGGGAACAATGCTAGTCATCAGGTCATCGTTCGACAAAATTAAGGCACACGAATAATGTATGTTTCAATAAAAAAAATTTGCTTTTGGTCCGTAATTACCCGGGGACCGCAGCTTCGACACTTGTACACACACACTACCGAACTTTAACTTTCGAACTGGCAAAAACCCATTCAATGAAAGTTGCTCGAAATCATTGATTTACCTGGTAAATTTTCTTTCGTGATCGAGAAAATGTGCACGGATTTCGAGGTACCGATCAAGATGTGATTTTGGCTAACTTTCATCGGGTTGGGTCGTCATTGGTCACCGGGTGGTCTTGTACTTCCGAATTAGCAAAAACCCATTGAATGAAAGTTGCTCGGAAACCTTGATTTACACGGCAAAATTTCTTTCATGATCGAGAAAATGTGCACGGATTTCGAGTTACCGAGCAAAATGCGATTTTGGCTAACTTTCACCACGTTGTGTCATCTTTGGTCACCGGGCGATCCTGTACTTCCGAATTACCGAAAACCCATTGAACGAAAGTTGCTCGAAATCATTGATTTACCTGGTAAGTTTTCCTTCGTGATCCATAAAATGTGCACGGATTTCGAGTTACCGAGCAAGATGTGATTTTGGCTAACTTTCATCGGGTTGGGTCATCTTTGGTCACCGGGTGGTCTTGTACTTCCGATTTAGCAAAAACCCATTGAATGAAAGTTGCTCGAAATCATTGATTTGCCTAGAAAAATTTCTTTTCGTGGTCGAGGAAATGTGCATGGATTTCGAGTTGTCGAGCAAAATTTGATTTTGGCCAGGTTTCATGGGGTTGGGTCATCTGATCACCGGTTAATCTTGACCGTATCTAGTCTTGGCCGAGTCGAAAAATCCCAGACGCTATAATACTCTATAACTCGCCAAAATGAAGTCGGTTTGGCACGAATTGGACAAGGATAAAGGACCTTACAATAATAAAACCCGGTGACCGGGCCGTAATTCACCAACAACGGTGACACAACCTCCGATAAAAACACATAACAACCTAAGCCGATGACTTGCGCTTGCTAGGGCCACCAATTATACTTTGTTTTCTCATAAGACGTCAAAAATGTCCAAAGAGCAACATATACTCATTTAATATGGGCATGCATCGTGTATAGTGACTTCGACGGTGTTTGGTTGTATTCGAACCCCAATGCATGGGTGCTTTTCTAAGGAGTTCATTTTGTTGAATTTTCTTATGCTTGTTTCGGTTTCGTAAATGAAAGAATTTCTCCGTACAAGATACAAACTGCACTATTGGATCTGTAATTTACAACTACTATCGACATACCCTCAAATGCATCAATAATAAGGGATTTAGAATGCACCTTAGCCAACTAACATATAGATCGGGGTCGTTAATGGGTCATGGCGTTCTTCGTTTGATCCTTTGGCTTGCATGTATCGTTTTGTAGGATGAGGTCTTGCTTCCTCGGCCCTTTATCAAGGCAACGTGGCTCGTTTTAAGCTCATCGTTCAAGGAATCAATGCAACACGGCCGGTTTTTCAGGCCGCCATTCGATAAACAAAGACAACGTTTTCAAAATATCAAAAGGCCACATGGCTTTCTTTTAGGTCCTCGTATGGCTTGCTTTCGGGTCGTCTTTCGAGAAAACGAGGCAACATGTTCTAGAAATCAAAGAATCGTTCGAGAAATAAAAAGGCTACGGGGGTAGTTTTCGGGTCGTAGTTTGATAATTCAAGGCAACATGTTCGAGTAATCAAGGCAACAAGGCTTGTTTTCAAGCCGTCGTTCAATAAAAAATCCAAGCGTTCAGGTCGTCGTTCGAGAAACACGGACAACATGTTGTAGAAATCAAAGGCGTTCCATAAATCTAGGCAACGGTGCTGGTTTTCAGTTAGTCGGTCGAAAAACCAAGGAAACATGTTCGAGGTTTCAAGGCAACAAGGCTAGTTTTCTTGTCTTCGTTCCGTAAATCAAGGCAACGGGGATAGTTTTAAGGTTGTTGTTTAAGAAAATCAAGACAACATGTTTTAAAAGCCATGGCAACGAGGGAAGATTTTAGGACACCGTTCGTCAGATCAAGGCAACACGCCAGCTTTCAGCCATCGTCCGAAAAAGTCCGCCAACATTTTACTTAAACCGAAGCATCGTTAGTGAAATCAAGGCAACGGGGCAAATTTTAAGTCCTTCATTCGAAAAACCAAGCCATCGGGTTCGAGATATCAAGGCAACATGGCTTGCTTTTCAGGTCTTCGTTCGAAAAATCAAGGCAATGGGCATTGCTCTCCGCTCGTCATTCGAGATACCAACATATCATGTTCTAGAAACCAAGGCCACAAGGCTAGTTTTCAGGTCATCATTCTAAAAATCAAGGCAACAACAATAAAGGCAACATGCCTAGTTTCAAGGTCATCGTTCAATATATCTAAGCAACAAGTTCGAATAATCAAGGCAACAAGGCTAGTTTTCACGTCGTCGTTCGAGCAAACAAGGCAACATGTTGGGGTGGGCTTCGTTCACGACTCATTGGGCTTGCCTTGTCGGTGCTCGATGGTGGCTTCGTCGCCATGGTCCCCCTATATGTACATCAAGCCAATGGGGATAGCAATCAGGCTTCCGTTTGAGATATCAAGACAACATGTCCTAGAATTCAAGGCCGCAAGGCTAGTTTTCAGGTCATCGTTCTAAAAATCAAGCCAACATGTTCAAGAAATCAAGGCAACAGACACTGATTTCCCCGAGGATGCATATTTTTTAGTATGCGCACGACGTCGGGGGGAATCAGGGCACCGTGGCTAGTTTTCCGGTCATCGTTCAAGAAATCAAGGCAGCGAGGCTAGTTTTGAGGTCATCATGGCATGTTTTCAAGGCAACATGTTCGAGTATTCAGGGCAACGATGCAAGTTTCCGGGTCGTCGTTAGAGATAACAAGGCAACGTGTTCCAGCAATCAAGGTAACGAGGCTAGTTTCCAGGTCGTCGTTCAAGAAATAAAGGGAACGGGGCTAGTTTTCAGGACATCGTTCGACATATCAAGGCAACGTGTTGGACAAATCAAGGCAACATGGAACTAGTTAACAAGGCAACGTGTTGGGGGAGGCATCTTTCAAGGCCATCGTTCGACAAATCTAGGCAGCAGGGCTTGTCACCAGGTCATCGTTCGAAAAATTAATGCAACAAGTTCGAGTAATCAATATATACCTCAAGGCAATGTGGATAGCTCCCCAGTTCTCCAAGAGGCTAGTCTTCAGGTCATCGTTCAAAAAATCAAGGCAACAAGCTCAAGGCAATAGGGCTAGTTTCAAGGTCGTCGTTCAAAAAATCTAGGGAACAATGCTAGTCATCAGGTCATCGTTCGACAAAATTAAGGCACACGAATAATGTATGTTTCAATAAAAAAAATTTGCTTTTGGTCCGTAATTACCCGGGGACCGCAGCTTCGACACTTGTACACACACACTACCGAACTTTAACTTTCGAACTGGCAAAAACCCATTCAATGAAAGTTGCTCGAAATCATTGATTTACCTGGTAAATTTTCTTTCGTGATCGAGAAAATGTGCACGGATTTCGAGGTACCGATCAAGATGTGATTTTGGCTAACTTTCATCGGGTTGGGTCGTCATTGGTCACCGGGTGGTCTTGTACTTCCGAATTAGCAAAAACCCATTGAATGAAAGTTGCTCGGAAACCTTGATTTACACGGCAAAATTTCTTTCATGATCGAGAAAATGTGCACGGATTTCGAGTTACCGAGCAAAATGCGATTTTGGCTAACTTTCACCACGTTGTGTCATCTTTGGTCACCGGGCGATCCTGTACTTCCGAATTACCGAAAACCCATTGAACGAAAGTTGCTCGAAATCATTGATTTACCTGGTAAGTTTTCCTTCGTGATCCATAAAATGTGCACGGATTTCGAGTTACCGAGCAAGATGTGATTTTGGCTAACTTTCATCGGGTTGGGTCATCTTTGGTCACCGGGTGGTCTTGTACTTCCGATTTAGCAAAAACCCATTGAATGAAAGTTGCTCGAAATCATTGATTTGCCTAGAAAAATTTCTTTTCGTGGTCGAGGAAATGTGCATGGATTTCGAGTTGTCGAGCAAAATTTGATTTTGGCCAGGTTTCATGGGGTTGGGTCATCTGATCACCGGTTAATCTTGACCGTATCTAGTCTTGGCCGAGTCGAAAAATCCCAGACGCTATAATACTCTATAACTCGCCAAAATGAAGTCGGTTTGGCACGAATTGGACAAGGATAAAGGACCTTACAATAATAAAACCCGGTGACCGGGCCGTAATTCACCAACAACGGTGACACAACCTCCGATAAAAACACATAACAACCTAAGCCGATGACTTGCGCTTGCTAGGGCCACCAATTATACTTTGTTTTCTCATAAGACGTCAAAAATGTCCAAAGAGCAACATATACTCATTTAATATGGGCATGCATCGTGTATAGTGACTTCGACGGTGTTTGGTTGTATTCGAACCCCAATGCATGGGTGCTTTTCTAAGGAGTTCATTTTGTTGAATTTTCTTATGCTTGTTTCGGTTTCGTAAATGAAAGAATTTCTCCGTACAAGATACAAACTGCACTATTGGATCTGTAATTTACAACTACTATCGACATACCCTCAAATGCATCAATAATAAGGGATTTAGAATGCACCTTAGCCAACTAACATATAGATCGGGGTCGTTAATGGGTCATGGCGTTCTTCGTTTGATCCTTTGGCTTGCATGTATCGTTTTGTAGGATGAGGTCTTGCTTCCTCGGCCCTTTATCAAGGCAACGTGGCTCGTTTTAAGCTCATCGTTCAAGGAATCAATGCAACACGGCCGGTTTTTCAGGCCGCCATTCGATAAACAAAGACAACGTTTTCAAAATATCAAAAGGCCACATGGCTTTCTTTTAGGTCCTCGTATGGCTTGCTTTCGGGTCGTCTTTCGAGAAAACGAGGCAACATGTTCTAGAAATCAAAGAATCGTTCGAGAAATAAAAAGGCTACGGGGGTAGTTTTCGGGTCGTAGTTTGATAATTCAAGGCAACATGTTCGAGTAATCAAGGCAACAAGGCTTGTTTTCAAGCCGTCGTTCAATAAAAAATCCAAGCGTTCAGGTCGTCGTTCGAGAAACACGGACAACATGTTGTAGAAATCAAAGGCGTTCCATAAATCTAGGCAACGGTGCTGGTTTTCAGTTAGTCGGTCGAAAAACCAAGGAAACATGTTCGAGGTTTCAAGGCAACAAGGCTAGTTTTCTTGTCTTCGTTCCGTAAATCAAGGCAACGGGGATAGTTTTAAGGTTGTTGTTTAAGAAAATCAAGACAACATGTTTTAAAAGCCATGGCAACGAGGGAAGATTTTAGGACACCGTTCGTCAGATCAAGGCAACACGCCAGCTTTCAGCCATCGTCCGAAAAAGTCCGCCAACATTTTACTTAAACCGAAGCATCGTTAGTGAAATCAAGGCAACGGGGCAAATTTTAAGTCCTTCATTCGAAAAACCAAGCCATCGGGTTCGAGATATCAAGGCAACATGGCTTGCTTTTCAGGTCTTCGTTCGAAAAATCAAGGCAATGGGCATTGCTCTCCGCTCGTCATTCGAGATACCAACATATCATGTTCTAGAAACCAAGGCCACAAGGCTAGTTTTCAGGTCATCATTCTAAAAATCAAGGCAACAACAATAAAGGCAACATGCCTAGTTTCAAGGTCATCGTTCAATATATCTAAGCAACAAGTTCGAATAATCAAGGCAACAAGGCTAGTTTTCACGTCGTCGTTCGAGCAAACAAGGCAACATGTTGGGGTGGGCTTCGTTCACGACTCATTGGGCTTGCCTTGTCGGTGCTCGATGGTGGCTTCGTCGCCATGGTCCCCCTATATGTACATCAAGCCAATGGGGATAGCAATCAGGCTTCCGTTTGAGATATCAAGACAACATGTCCTAGAATTCAAGGCCGCAAGGCTAGTTTTCAGGTCATCGTTCTAAAAATCAAGCCAACATGTTCAAGAAATCAAGGCAACAGACACTGATTTCCCCGAGGATGCATATTTTTTAGTATGCGCACGACGTCGGGGGGAATCAGGGCACCGTGGCTAGTTTTCCGGTCATCGTTCAAGAAATCAAGGCAGCGAGGCTAGTTTTGAGGTCATCATGGCATGTTTTCAAGGCAACATGTTCGAGTATTCAGGGCAACGATGCAAGTTTCCGGGTCGTCGTTAGAGATAACAAGGCAACGTGTTCCAGCAATCAAGGTAACGAGGCTAGTTTCCAGGTCGTCGTTCAAGAAATAAAGGGAACGGGGCTAGTTTTCAGGACATCGTTCGACATATCAAGGCAACGTGTTGGACAAATCAAGGCAACATGGAACTAGTTAACAAGGCAACGTGTTGGGGGAGGCATCTTTCAAGGCCATCGTTCGACAAATCTAGGCAGCAGGGCTTGTCACCAGGTCATCGTTCGAAAAATTAATGCAACAAGTTCGAGTAATCAATATATACCTCAAGGCAATGTGGATAGCTCCCCAGTTCTCCAAGAGGCTAGTCTTCAGGTCATCGTTCAAAAAATCAAGGCAACAAGCTCAAGGCAATAGGGCTAGTTTCAAGGTCGTCGTTCAAAAAATCTAGGGAACAATGCTAGTCATCAGGTCATCGTTCGACAAAATTAAGGCACACGAATAATGTATGTTTCAATAAAAAAAATTTGCTTTTGGTCCGTAATTACCCGGGGACCGCAGCTTCGACACTTGTACACACACACTACCGAACTTTAACTTTCGAACTGGCAAAAACCCATTCAATGAAAGTTGCTCGAAATCATTGATTTACCTGGTAAATTTTCTTTCGTGATCGAGAAAATGTGCACGGATTTCGAGGTACCGATCAAGATGTGATTTTGGCTAACTTTCATCGGGTTGGGTCGTCATTGGTCACCGGGTGGTCTTGTACTTCCGAATTAGCAAAAACCCATTGAATGAAAGTTGCTCGGAAACCTTGATTTACACGGCAAAATTTCTTTCATGATCGAGAAAATGTGCACGGATTTCGAGTTACCGAGCAAAATGCGATTTTGGCTAACTTTCACCACGTTGTGTCATCTTTGGTCACCGGGCGATCCTGTACTTCCGAATTACCGAAAACCCATTGAACGAAAGTTGCTCGAAATCATTGATTTACCTGGTAAGTTTTCCTTCGTGATCCATAAAATGTGCACGGATTTCGAGTTACCGAGCAAGATGTGATTTTGGCTAACTTTCATCGGGTTGGGTCATCTTTGGTCACCGGGTGGTCTTGTACTTCCGATTTAGCAAAAACCCATTGAATGAAAGTTGCTCGAAATCATTGATTTGCCTAGAAAAATTTCTTTTCGTGGTCGAGGAAATGTGCATGGATTTCGAGTTGTCGAGCAAAATTTGATTTTGGCCAGGTTTCATGGGGTTGGATCATCTGATCACCGGTTAATCTTGACCGTATCTAGTCTTGGCCGAGTCGAAAAATCCCAGACGCTATAATACTCTATAACTCGCCAAAATGAAGTCGGTTTGGCACGAATTGGACAAGGATAAAGGACCTTACAATAATAAAACCCGGTGACCGGGCCGTAATTCACCAACAACGGTGACACAACCTCCGATAAAAACACATAACAACCTAAGCCGATGACTTGCGCTTGCTAGGGCCACCAATTATACTTTGTTTTCTCATAAGACGTCAAAAATGTCCAAAGAGCAACATATACTCATTTAATATGGGCATGCATCGTGTATAGTGACTTCGACGGTGTTTGGTTGTATTCGAACCCCAATGCATGGGTGCTTTTCTAAGGAGTTCATTTTGTTGAATTTTCTTATGCTTGTTTCGGTTTCGTAAATGAAAGAATTTCTCCGTACAAGATACAAACTGCACTATTGGATCTGTAATTTACAACTACTATCGACATACCCTCAAATGCATCAATAATAAGGGATTTAGAATGCACCTTAGCCAACTAACATATAGATCGGGGTCGTTAATGGGTCATGGCGTTCTTCGTTTGATCCTTTGGCTTGCATGTATCGTTTTGTAGGATGAGGTCTTGCTTCCTCGGCCCTTTATCAAGGCAACGTGGCTCGTTTTAAGCTCATCGTTCAAGGAATCAATGCAACACGGCCGGTTTTTCAGGTCGCCATTCGATAAACAAAGACAACGTTTTCAAAATATCAAAAGGCCACATGGCTTGCTTTTAGGTCCTCGTATGGCTTGCTTTCGGGTCGTCTTTCGAGAAAACGAGGCAACATGTTCTAGAAATCAAAGAATCGTTCGAGAAATAAAAAGGCTACGGGGGTAGTTTTCGGGTCGTAGTTTGATAATTCAAGGCAACATGTTCGAGTAATCAAGGCAACAAGGCTTGTTTTCAGGCCGTCGTTCAATAAAAAATCCAAGCGTTCAGGTCGTCGTTCGAGAAACACGGACAACATGTTGTAGAAATCAAAGGCGTTCCATAAATCTAGGCAACGGTGCTGGTTTTCAGTTAGTCGGTCGAAAAACCAAGGAAACATGTTCGAGGTTTCAAGGCAACAAGGCTAGTTTTCTTGTCTTCGTTCCGTAAATCAAGGCAACGGGGATAGTTTTAAGGTTGTTGTTTAAGAAAATCAAGACAACATGTTTTAAAAGCCATGGCAACGAGGGAAGATTTTAGGACACCGTTCGTCAGATCAAGGCAACACGCCAGCTTTCAGCCGTCGTCCGAAAAAGTCCGCCAACATTTTACTTAAACCGAAGCATCGTTAGTGAAATCAAGGCAACGGGGCAAATTTTAAGTCCTTCATTCGAAAAACCAAGCCATCGGGTTCGAGATATCAAGGCAACATGGCTTGCTTTTCAGGTCTTCGTTCGAAAAATCAAGGCAATGGGCATTGCTCTCCGCTCGTCATTCGAGATACCAAAACATCATGTTCTAGAAACCAAGGCCACAAGGCTAGTTTTCAGGTCATCATTCTAAAAATCAAGGCAACAACAATAAAGGCAACATGCCTAGTTTCAAGGTCATCGTTCAATATATCTAAGCAACAAGTTCGAATAATCAAGGCAACAAGGCTAGTTTTCACGTCGTCGTTCGAGCAAACAAGGCAACATGTTGGGGTGGGCTTCGTTCACGGTTCATTGGGCTTGCCTTGTCGGTGCTCGATGGTGGCTTCGTCGCCATGGTCCCCCTATATGTACATCAAGCCAATGGGGATAGCAATCAGGCTTCCGTTTGAGATATCAAGACAACATGTCCTAGAATTCAAGGCCGCAAGGCTAGTTTTCAGGTCGTCGTTCTAAAAATCAAGCCAACATGTTCAAGAAATCAAGGCAACAGACACTGATTTCCCCGAGGATGCATATTTTTTAGTATGCGCACGACGTCGGGGGGAATCAGGGCACCGTGGCTAGTTTTCCGGTCATCGTTCAAGAAATCAAGGCAGCGAGGCTAGTTTTGAGGTCATCATGGCATGTTTTCAAGGCAACATGTTCGAGTATTCAGGGCAACGATGCAAGTTTCCGGGTCGTCGTTAGAGATAACAAGGCAACGTGTTCCAGCAATCAAGGTAACGAGGCTAGTTTCCAGGTCGTCGTTCAAGAAATAAAGGGAACGGGGCTAGTTTTCAAGACATCGTTCGACATATCAAGGCAACGTGTTGGACAAATCAAGGCAACATGGAACTAGTTAACAAGGCAACGTGTTGGGGGAGGCATCTTTCAAGGCCATCGTTCGACAAATCTAGGCAGCAGGGCTTGTCACCAGGTCATCGTTCGAAAAATTAATGCAACAAGTTCGAGTAATCAATATATACCTCAAGGCAATGTGGATAGCTCCCCAGTTCTCCAAGAGGCTAGTCTTCAGGTCATCGTTCAAAAAATCAAGGCAACAAGCTCAAGGCAATAGGGCTAGTTTCAAGGTCGTCGTTCAAAAAATCTAGGGAACAATGCTAGTCATCAGGTCATCGTTCGACAAAATTAAGGCACACGAATAATGTATGTTTCAATAAAAAAAATTTGCTTTTGGTCCGTAATTACCCGGGGACCGCAGCTTCGACACTTGTACACACACACTACCGAACTTTAACTTTCGAACTGGCAAAAACCCATTCAATGAAAGTTGCTCGAAATCATTGATTTACCTGGTAAATTTTCTTTCGTGATCGAGAAAATGTGCACGGATTTCGAGGTACCGATCAAGATGTGATTTTGGCTAACTTTCATCGGGTTGGGTCGTCATTGGTCACCGGGTGGTCTTGTACTTCCGAATTAGCAAAAACCCATTGAATGAAAGTTGCTCGGAAACCTTGATTCACACGGCAAAATTTCTTTCATGATCGAGAAAATGTGCACGGATTTCGAGTTACCGAGCAAAATGCGATTTTGGCTAACTTTCACCACGTTGTGTCATCTTTGGTCACCGGGCGATCCTGTACTTCCGAATTACCGAAAACCCATTGAACGAAAGTTGCTCGAAATCATTGATTTACCTGGTAAGTTTTCCTTCGTGATCCATAAAATGTGCACGGATTTCGAGTTACCGAGCAAGATGTGATTTTGGCTAACTTTCATCGGGTTGGGTCATCTTTGGTCACCGGGTGGTCTTGTACTTCCGATTTAGCAAAAACCCATTGAATGAAAGTTGCTCGAAATCATTGATTTGCCTAGAAAAATTTCTTTTCGTGGTCGAGGAAATGTGCATGGATTTCGAGTTGTCGAGCAAAATTTGATTTTGGCCAGGTTTCATGGGGTTGGATCATCTGATCACCGGTTAATCTTGACCGTATCTAGTCTTGGCCGAGTCGAAAAATCCCAGACGCTATAATACTCTATAACTCGCCAAAATGAAGTCGGTTTGGCACGAATTGGACAAGGATAAAGGACCTTACAATAATAAAACCCGGTGACCGGGCCGTAATTCACCAACAACGGTGACACAACCTCCGATAAAAACACATAACAACCTAAGCCGATGACTTGCGCTTGCTAGGGCCACCAATTATACTTTGTTTTCTCATAAGACGTCAAAAATGTCCAAAGAGCAACATATACTCATTTAATATGGGCATGCATCGTGTATAGTGACTTCGACGGTGTTTGGTTGTATTCGAACCCCAATGCATGGGTGCTTTTCTAAGGAGTTCATTTTGTTGAATTTTCTTATGCTTGTTTCGGTTTCGTAAATGAAAGAATTTCTCCGTACAAGATACAAACTGCACTATTGGATCTGTAATTTACAACTACTATCGACATACCCTCAAATGCATCAATAATAAGGGATTTAGAATGCACCTTAGCCAACTAACATATAGATCGGGGTCGTTAATGGGTCATGGCGTTCTTCGTTTGATCCTTTGGCTTGCATGTATCGTTTTGTAGGATGAGGTCTTGCTTCCTCGGCCCTTTATCAAGGCAACGTGGCTCGTTTTAAGCTCATCGTTCAAGGAATCAATGCAACACGGCCGGTTTTTCAGGTCGCCATTCGATAAACAAAGACAACGTTTTCAAAATATCAAAAGGCCACATGGCTTGCTTTTAGGTCCTCGTATGGCTTGCTTTCGGGTCGTCTTTCGAGAAAACGAGGCAACATGTTCTAGAAATCAAAGAATCGTTCGAGAAATAAAAAGGCTACGGGGGTAGTTTTCGGGTCGTAGTTTGATAATTCAAGGCAACATGTTCGAGTAATCAAGGCAACAAGGCTTGTTTTCAGGCCGTCGTTCAATAAAAAATCCAAGCGTTCAGGTCGTCGTTCGAGAAACACGGACAACATGTTGTAGAAATCAAAGGCGTTCCATAAATCTAGGCAACGGTGCTGGTTTTCAGTTAGTCGGTCGAAAAACCAAGGAAACATGTTCGAGGTTTCAAGGCAACAAGGCTAGTTTTCTTGTCTTCGTTCCGTAAATCAAGGCAACGGGGATAGTTTTAAGGTTGTTGTTTAAGAAAATCAAGACAACATGTTTTAAAAGCCATGGCAACGAGGGAAGATTTTAGGACACCGTTCGTCAGATCAAGGCAACACGCCAGCTTTCAGCCGTCGTCCGAAAAAGTCCGCCAACATTTTACTTAAACCGAAGCATCGTTAGTGAAATCAAGGCAACGGGGCAAATTTTAAGTCCTTCATTCGAAAAACCAAGCCATCGGGTTCGAGATATCAAGGCAACATGGCTTGCTTTTCAGGTCTTCGTTCGAAAAATCAAGGCAATGGGCATTGCTCTCCGCTCGTCATTCGAGATACCAAAACATCATGTTCTAGAAACCAAGGCGACAAGGCTTGTTTTCAGGTCATCATTCTAAAAATCAAGGCAACAACAATAAAGGCAACATGCCTAGTTTCAAGGTCATCGTTCAATATATCTAAGCAACAAGTTCGAATAATCAAGGCAACAAGGCTAGTTTTCACGTCGTCGTTCGAGCAAACAAGGCAACATGTTGGGGTGGGCTTCGTTCACGGTTCATTGGGCTTGCCTTGTCGGTGCTCGATGGTGGCTTCGTCGCCATGGTCCCCCTATATGTACATCAAGCCAATGGGGATAGCAATCAGGCTTCCGTTTGAGATATCAAGACAACATGTCCTAGAATTCAAGGCCGCAAGGCTAGTTTTCAGGTCATCGTTCTAAAAATCAAGCCAACATGTTCAAGAAATCAAGGCAACAGACACTGATTTCCCCGAGGATGCATATTTTTTAGTATGCGCACGACGTCGGGGGGAATCAGGGCACCGTGGCTAGTTTTCCGGTCATCGTTCAAGAAATCAAGGCAGCGAGGCTAGTTTTGAGGTCATCATGGCATGTTTTCAAGGCAACATGTTCGAGTATTCAGGGCAACGATGCAAGTTTCCGGGTCGTCGTTAGAGATAACAAGGCAACGTGTTCCAGCAATCAAGGTAACGAGGCTAGTTTCCAGGTCGTCGTTCAAGAAATAAAGGGAACGGGGCTAGTTTTCAAGACATCGTTCGACATATCAAGGCAACGTGTTGGACAAATCAAGGCAACATGGAACTAGTTAACAAGGCAACGTGTTGGGGGAGGCATCTTTCAAGGCCATCGTTCGACAAATCTAGGCAGCAGGGCTTGTCACCAGGTCATCGTTCGAAAAATTAATGCAACAAGTTCGAGTAATCAATATATACCTCAAGGCAATGTGGATAGCTCCCCAGTTCTCCAAGAGGCTAGTCTTCAGGTCATCGTTCAAAAAATCAAGGCAACAAGCTCAAGGCAATAGGGCTAGTTTCAAGGTCGTCGTTCAAAAAATCTAGGGAACAATGCTAGTCATCAGGTCATCGTTCGACAAAATTAAGGCACACGAATAATGTATGTTTCAATAAAAAAAATTTGCTTTTGGTCCGTAATTACCCGGGGACCGCAGCTTCGACACTTGTACACACACACTACCGAACTTTAACTTTCGAACTGGCAAAAACCCATTCAATGAAAGTTGCTCGAAATCATTGATTTACCTGGTAAATTTTCTTTCGTGATCGAGAAAATGTGCACGGATTTCGAGGTACCGATCAAGATGTGATTTTGGCTAACTTTCATCGGGTTGGGTCGTCATTGGTCACCGGGTGGTCTTGTACTTCCGAATTAGCAAAAACCCATTGAATGAAAGTTGCTCGGAAACCTTGATTTACACGGCAAAATTTCTTTCATGATCGAGAAAATGTGCACGGATTTCGAGTTACCGAGCAAAATGCGATTTTGGCTAACTTTCACCACGTTGTGTCATCTTTGGTCACCGGGCGATCCTGTACTTCCGAATTACCGAAAACCCATTGAACGAAAGTTGCTCGAAATCATTGATTTACCCGGTAAGTTTTCCTTCGTGATCCATAAAATGTGCACGGATTTCGAGTTACCGAGCAAGATGTGATTTTGGCTAACTTTCATCGGGTTGGGTCATCTTTGGTCACCGGGTGGTCTTGTACTTCCGATTTAGCAAAAACCCATTGAATGAAAGTTGCTCGAAATCATTGATTTGCCTAGAAAAATTTCTTTTCGTGGTCGAGGAAATGTGCATGGATTTCGAGTTGTCGAGCAAAATTTGATTTTGGCCAGGTTTCATGGGGTTGGGTCATCTGATCACCGGTTAATCTTGACCGTATCTAGTCTTGGCCGAGTCGAAAAATCCCAGACGCTATAATACTCTATAACTCGCCAAAATGAAGTCGGTTTGGCACGAATTGGACAAGGATAAAGGACCTTACAATAATAAAACCCGGTGACCGGGCCGTAATTCACCAACAACGGTGACACAACCTCCGATAAAAACACATAACAACCTAAGCCGATGACTTGCGCTTGCTAGGGCCACCAATTATACTTTGTTTTCTCATAAGACGTCAAAAATGTCCAAAGAGCAACATATACTCATTTAATATGGGCATGCATCGTGTATAGTGACTTCGACGGTGTTTGGTTGTATTCGAACCCCAATGCATGGGTGCTTTTCTAAGGAGTTCATTTTGTTGAATTTTCTTATGCTTGTTTCGGTTTCGTAAATGAAAGAATTTCTCCGTACAAGATACAAACTGCACTATTGGATCTGTAATTTACAACTACTATCGACATACCCTCAAATGCATCAATAATAAGGGATTTAGAATGCACCTTAGCCAACTAACATATAGATCGGGGTCGTTAATGGGTCATGGCGTTCTTCGTTTGATCCTTTGGCTTGCATGTATCGTTTTGTAGGATGAGGTCTTGCTTCCTCGGCCCTTTATCAAGGCAACGTGGCTCGTTTTAAGCTCATCGTTCAAGGAATCAATGCAACACGGCCGGTTTTTCAGGTCGCCATTCGATAAACAAAGACAACGTTTTCAAAATATCAAAAGGCCACATGGCTTGCTTTTAGGTCCTCGTATGGCTTGCTTTCGGGTCGTCTTTCGAGAAAACGAGGCAACATGTTCTAGAAATCAAAGAATCGTTCGAGAAATAAAAAGGCTACGGGGGTAGTTTTCGGGTCGTAGTTTGATAATTCAAGGCAACATGTTCGAGTAATCAAGGCAACAAGGCTTGTTTTCAGGCCGTCGTTCAATAAAAAATCCAAGCGTTCAGGTCGTCGTTCGAGAAACACGGACAACATGTTGTAGAAATCAAAGGCGTTCCATAAATCTAGGCAACGGTGCTGGTTTTCAGTTAGTCGGTCGAAAAACCAAGGAAACATGTTCGAGGTTTCAAGGCAACAAGGCTAGTTTTCTTGTCTTCGTTCCGTAAATCAAGGCAACGGGGATAGTTTTAAGGTTGTTGTTTAAGAAAATCAAGACAACATGTTTTAAAAGCCATGGCAACGAGGGAAGATTTTAGGACACCGTTCGTCAGATCAAGGCAACACGCCAGCTTTCAGCCGTCGTCCGAAAAAGTCCGCCAACATTTTACTTAAACCGAAGCATCGTTAGTGAAATCAAGGCAACGGGGCAAATTTTAAGTCCTTCATTCGAAAAACCAAGCCATCGGGTTCGAGATATCAAGGCAACATGGCTTGCTTTTCAGGTCTTCGTTCGAAAAATCAAGGCAATGGGCATTGCTCTCCGCTCGTCATTCGAGATACCAAAACATCATGTTCTAGAAACCAAGGCGACAAGGCTAGTTTTCAGGTCATCATTCTAAAAATCAAGGCAACAACAATAAAGGCAACATGCCTAGTTTCAAGGTCATCGTTCAATATATCTAAGCAACAAGTTCGAATAATCAAGGCAACAAGGCTAGTTTTCACGTCGTCGTTCGAGCAAACAAGGCAACATGTTGGGGTGGGCTTCGTTCACGGTTCATTGGGCTTGCCTTGTCGGTGCTCGATGGTGGCTTCGTCGCCATGGTCCCCCTATATGTACATCAAGCCAATGGGGATAGCAATCAGGCTTCCGTTTGAGATATCAAGACAACATGTCCTAGAATTCAAGGCCGCAAGGCTAGTTTTCAGGTCATCGTTCTAAAACTCAAGCCAACATGTTCAAGAAATCAAGGCAACAGACACTGATTTCCCCGAGGATGCATATTTTTTAGTATGCGCACGACGTCGGGGGGAATCAGGGCACCGTGGCTAGTTTTCCGGTCATCGTTCAAGAAATCAAGGCAGCGAGGCTAGTTTTGAGGTCATCATGGCATGTTTTCAAGGCAACATGTTCGAGTATTCAGGGCAACGATGCAAGTTTCCGGGTCGTCGTTAGAGATAACAAGGCAACGTGTTCCAGCAATCAAGGTAACGAGGCTAGTTTCCAGGTCGTCGTTCAAGAAATAAAGGGAACGGGGCTAGTTTTCAAGACATCGTTCGACATATCAAGGCAACGTGTTGGACAAATCAAGGCAACATGGAACTAGTTAACAAGGCAACGTGTTGGGGGAGGCATCTTTCAAGGCCATCGTTCGACAAATCTAGGCAGCAGGGCTTGTCACCAGGTCATCGTTCGAAAAATTAATGCAACAAGTTCGAGTAATCAATATATACCTCAAGGCAATGTGGATAGCTCCCCAGTTCTCCAAGAGGCTAGTCTTCAGGTCATCGTTCAAAAAATCAAGGCAACAAGCTCAAGGCAATAGGGCTAGTTTCAAGGTCGTCGTTCAAAAAATCTAGGGAACAATGCTAGTCATCAGGTCATCGTTCGACAAAATTAAGGCACACGAATAATGTATGTTTCAATAAAAAAAATTTGCTTTTGGTCCGTAATTACCCGGGGACCGCAGCTTCGACACTTGTACACACACACTACCGAACTTTAACTTTCGAACTGGCAAAAACCCATTCAATGAAAGTTGCTCGAAATCATTGATTTACCTGGTAAATTTTCTTTCGTGATCGAGAAAATGTGCACGGATTTCGAGGTACCGATCAAGATGTGATTTTGGCTAACTTTCATCGGGTTGGGTCGTCATTGGTCACCGGGTGGTCTTGTACTTCCGAATTAGCAAAAACCCATTGAATGAAAGTTGCTCGGAAACCTTGATTTACACGGCAAAATTTCTTTCATGATCGAGAAAATGTGCACGGATTTCGAGTTACCGAGCAAAATGCGATTTTGGCTAACTTTCACCACGTTGTGTCATCTTTGGTCACCGGGCGATCCTGTACTTCCGAATTACCGAAAACCCATTGAACGAAAGTTGCTCGAAATCATTGATTTACCTGGTAAGTTTTCCTTCGTGATCCATAAAATGTGCACGGATTTCGAGTTACCGAGCAAGATGTGATTTTGGCTAACTTTCATCGGGTTGGGTCATCTTTGGTCACCGGGTGGTCTTGTACTTCCGATTTAGCAAAAACCCATTGAATGAAAGTTGCTCGAAATCATTGATTTGCCTAGAAAAATTTCTTTTCGTGGTCGAGGAAATGTGCATGGATTTCGAGTTGTCGAGCAAAATTTGATTTTGGCCAGGTTTCATGGGGTTGGGTCATCTGATCACCGGTTAATCTTGACCGTATCTAGTCTTGGCCGAGTCGAAAAATCCCAGACGCTATAATACTCTATAACTCGCCAAAATGAAGTCGGTTTGGCACGAATTGGACAAGGATAAAGGACCTTACAATAATAAAACCCGGTGACCGGGCCGTAATTCACCAACAACGGTGACACAACCTCCGATAAAAACACATAACAACCTAAGCCGATGACTTGCGCTTGCTAGGGCCACCAATTATACTTTGTTTTCTCATAAGACGTCAAAAATGTCCAAAGAGCAACATATACTCATTTAATATGGGCATGCATCGTGTATAGTGACTTCGACGGTGTTTGGTTGTATTCGAACCCCAATGCATGGGTGCTTTTCTAAGGAGTTCATTTTGTTGAATTTTCTTATGCTTGTTTCGGTTTCGTAAATGAAAGAATTTCTCCGTACAAGATACAAACTGCACTATTGGATCTGTAATTTACAACTACTATCGACATACCCTCAAATGCATCAATAATAAGGGATTTAGAATGCACCTTAGCCAACTAACATATAGATCGGGGTCGTTAATGGGTCATGGCGTTCTTCGTTTGATCCTTTGGCTTGCATGTATCGTTTTGTAGGATGAGGTCTTGCTTCCTCGGCCCTTTATCAAGGCAACGTGGCTCGTTTTAAGCTCATCGTTCAAGGAATCAATGCAACACGGCCGGTTTTTCAGGTCGCCATTCGATAAACAAAGACAACGTTTTCAAAATATCAAAAGGCCACATGGCTTGCTTTTAGGTCCTCGTATGGCTTGCTTTCGGGTCGTCTTTCGAGAAAACGAGGCAACATGTTCTAGAAATCAAAGAATCGTTCGAGAAATAAAAAGGCTACGGGGGTAGTTTTCGGGTCGTAGTTTGATAATTCAAGGCAACATGTTCGAGTAATCAAGGCAACAAGGCTTGTTTTCAGGCCGTCGTTCAATAAAAAATCCAAGCGTTCAGGTCGTCGTTCGAGAAACACGGACAACATGTTGTAGAAATCAAAGGCGTTCCATAAATCTAGGCAACGGTGCTGGTTTTCAGTTAGTCGGTCGAAAAACCAAGGAAACATGTTCGAGGTTTCAAGGCAACAAGGCTAGTTTTCTTGTCTTCGTTCCGTAAATCAAGGCAACGGGGATAGTTTTAAGGTTGTTGTTTAAGAAAATCAAGACAACATGTTTTAAAAGCCATGGCAACGAGGGAAGATTTTAGGACACCGTTCGTCAGATCAAGGCAACACGCCAGCTTTCAGCCGTCGTCCGAAAAAGTCCGCCAACATTTTACTTAAACCGAAGCATCGTTAGTGAAATCAAGGCAACGGGGCAAATTTTAAGTCCTTCATTCGAAAAACCAAGCCATCGGGTTCGAGATATCAAGGCAACATGGCTTGCTTTTCAGGTCTTCGTTCGAAAAATCAAGGCAATGGGCATTGCTCTCCGCTCGTCATTCGAGATACCAAAACATCATGTTCTAGAAACCAAGGCCACAAGGCTAGTTTTCAGGTCATCATTCTAAAAATCAAGGCAACAACAATAAAGGCAACATGCCTAGTTTCAAGGTCATCGTTCAATATATCTAAGCAACAAGTTCGAATAATCAAGGCAACAAGGCTAGTTTTCACGTCGTCGTTCGAGCAAACAAGGCAACATGTTGGGGTGGGCTTCGTTCACGGTTCATTGGGCTTGCCTTGTCGGTGCTCGATGGTGGCTTCGTCGCCATGGTCCCCCTATATGTACATCAAGCCAATGGGGATAGCAATCAGGCTTCCGTTTGAGATATCAAGACAACATGTCCTAGAATTCAAGGCCGCAAGGCTAGTTTTCAGGTCATCGTTCTAAAACTCAAGCCAACATGTTCAAGAAATCAAGGCAACAGACACTGATTTCCCCGAGGATGCATATTTTTTAGTATGCGCACGACGTCGGGGGGAATCAGGGCACCGTGGCTAGTTTTCCGGTCATCGTTCAAGAAATCAAGGCAGCGAGGCTAGTTTTGAGGTCATCATGGCATGTTTTCAAGGCAACATGTTCGAGTATTCAGGGCAACGATGCAAGTTTCCGGGTCGTCGTTAGAGATAACAAGGCAACGTGTTCCAGCAATCAAGGTAACGAGGCTAGTTTCCAGGTCGTCGTTCAAGAAATAAAGGGAACGGGGCTAGTTTTCAAGACATCGTTCGACATATCAAGGCAACGTGTTGGACAAATCAAGGCAACATGGAACTAGTTAACAAGGCAACGTGTTGGGGGAGGCATCTTTCAAGGCCATCGTTCGACAAATCTAGGCAGCAGGGCTTGTCACCAGGTCATCGTTCGAAAAATTAATGCAACAAGTTCGAGTAATCAATATATACATATAAAGTATTTTATATAAATTACGTGCTATGTGTGCATATTATCTGTATACTTGTTATCTATGTTAGATGAACACTATTATACATGTTTTAAATGATTTAAACTATATATGTATTTTATATCTACAAATATGTTGGGGTAAAACATGAGTAGATGAATTAGATGATGTGTGATGAAATAAAAATTGATGAGAGGTATCGATGTTTAAGATGATTTAGTCATCTAGCGAAGTATAGACAACGACCACAGATTATTCTAGGTAGTCCAGTGGAACGTTAGCAGACTCGTAACCTGTAGGTGTTTTTGAACTAAGTGTTTATTAGGTGTTTTTGAACTAAGTGTTCATTAGGTGTTTTTGAACTATGTGTTCATCCGATAAGTATCATGAACAAAGTTCTTCTTTTTGACACTATTACGTATCGGGGTACGGGAGCATACGGGAGTACTTTATTAGTATTTTCCCAATACTTTTTATTTTGAAGAGCTTTGGAGTCTTCGTTTCTTTTATGAAGTGATCGGACGGGCTTCATGTGTCAGCGTTTCCGTTCACGATGTCAGACCACTGGTAGGCAAAGTTCGATGTCGGATAGGGTGAGTTTGGGGGTAAAATACCTCACGATATTCGGACCACTGTTAGGCACTGTTATCTAGATAACTACCCCTGACTTAATTGTCTTGTGGTTCTTTCTTTTACGAATGAAGGTTCGTGGTGAAACTTATTCCATTCCCCTCATTTGATGTCTTTATCGATCCTCGTTTGCTGCTAGGAAATTTCTGAAGCAGCTTCGTCAGTTTGTTGCTCATATCGATCCTTTAGGCTAGATCTTGTAAGATCATTGTATAGGATCAGTACGTGGGGATCGACGTTCGTTAGTGCTTGTAGTATAAACCTCGGGCAGCGATGGACTTCGTGCCTATTCTTTAAGATAATCCTTAGGAATGAAGGATAGATGATTCTTAGGGTAGATCCGTAAGATTAAAGAAGATAATGGGGATGTGTAATTGGGTTGATTGTTTGATGTTTAAACAGAATAATTATATTATTGTGGGTTGAAAACCCTATGTGCTCACCAGGTTTCCCAACCTGATGTCACACCCCAAACCGAAACGGCGGAAACGTTCGGGGGTGGTTGACGTCATGCGTAGTATCACAACAATTGTATCATAGCAAGCATAGTAAACACAACCAGACATTGAATACATATATGAAAAAGGTTTACATTGTTTAATACATAGTTTTGTTCATATCAAAAGTAAAATGGAAAGGCGTGACTCTAACGCTCCGACTTCTCCAAATTCCTGGAAGTACCTGTCTACTAATTCCCTGAGAATACAAGCAGTTTTGAAAGAATATCAGCATAAAGCCGGTGAGTTCATAAGCGTTTAGTTTTTGGTGGAAATTGTTCTTTGATCCTTTTGAAAAGTGTTCCTCAAGAAAATCCTATATTTTCTTAATAAAAGCATGTTTGAAAACCCATTTCTTCCATGACGTCCAGATTCGTACCAAGATACGTACAATCCAAGGTGTCGTGGAATGAATATGAATATCCATTGATTACATGATAAACAAATCCGTTTTGAATAGCCGGTTTATCCCGGGAAAATCCTATATTTTCCCTAAAGGTTGATGGTTGATATTTCGTTTTAAACTGAGGTATGCAAGTATCTACCATACTCGTATTATTAAAAGCAGTTTTCTTTTAAAAACCCTGGTTACACCCAGAGATGTACATTAGCTTTAAAAACTAAGTAAAAGAAAATTGTGATGAACTAAGTCCTGAAGATATTATTATTAATACCCTCCAGTAATTAAATCGGTTATTACTTTGAGGTTAGTTCACTTGATTCATTATTACAAAAGTAAATCTCTTTTATCTACATTGTGAGTTTCATGACCATAACTGACTGGATATGGCCCGCAACGGCCGATATCCTTAATGACTTTGTCACCCGTAGACCTGCCGGTCCGACTGTAGCTAGTAGCCAGGTGCGGGATTGTCAGTCCCGTATAGATCTATACACAACAGTCACGCTCTCCCTACAAGAGATTCTGGTCACAAGTGCTAGTCCTACACTCTGATTCTGTGGGAGTGTTACCAAGGACGTGTCTCCAACTAGACTAACAAATTTACAAGTAATAATATGGAAAATCCTTTTTATGATTTGCAGGAATCCTTTATAAAATGATACATTTTACGACATGATTCACGAGTTCGTTACCCTAGTTTTGAAAACTGTTTCTACGAGTTGATTTCTTAATCGTTTGGTAAAAACTGTTTTCCATGTTAAAAGCATACTAGAAATATAGTTATCTTAAACAAAATAATATATTTTGAGCACAAGTTTCCTTGTACTTTTGCTTGTATTCCCCCCTGAAAACATGAAAAACTCGGAAAAGCATAGGGGTATGAACTCACAGTTTGACGTGGGATTTGGATGTAGGTCGATAGTAATGCTGAGTGTCAATTGAAGCCTCGGACCCAATTGGATCCTATTTAACACATGGTTGCACATACATGTATTAGGTAAAGGCATAACACTATTTGTTATGGAAGGAAACCACCTTAGGGACTAGGAAACACTTGAAACTAAGTGTTAGAATCACAAGTGATTGAAGAGGGGAGTTTATGGCCGTAATCAGGAGTGTACGGTCACGGGTTTACGGTCCATGGGTTTACGGTTCTATGGGTTCACGGTCTAATGACCTTACGGTCATAAGGTTTACGGTTCATGGGTTTACGGCCCATGAATATACGGTCATTGAAGGGTGTACGGTCTAAGGAGATACACTAGACCGTAAACACCTTTTGTTCATGGAAAAGTGACGATTTCAAGGCAAAACTCAAGAATCCTAACTAGATATAAGTATAAGAGGATGATACTTACGATTTAGAGGCAAATGGGGGTGTTTTCGGCCCAAAAACCCTCAAGTGTTCTTGATGATCTTGAGGATCTTGAAGATCTAGACTCAAAAGATGAGATTTGTGGATGAATTCAAGAGTGAATCAAGAAGAAGAGATGTATTAACTCAAAAAGGGAAGGAAACACTTACATTTTAGGGGATTTGCGAGAAGATCCTATGATACTTGAGAGAGTTTTCGAGATTCTAGGCTTGAAATGGAAGAAATGGTCAAAAATGACCATGAAATATATATATATATATATATATATATATATATATATATATATATATATATATATATATATATATATATATATATATATATATAGGAGGGAGTTTACGGTCACCCTGACCGTAAACTCAAGGGTCCTGACCGTAAACGGGTCTACGGTCTACACGAGTTTACGGTCGTAAACTGTCCTGACCGTGAACTCGATGATTTTCGAGGAAATTTCAAGTTTTTCGCGTGATTCCTGGTTTATTCCGAATCGTATAAAATACATATTATTTATTTAAATCTTAAGGTCCTTCCAAATTAAGAAATTTGACGGAATTAAATAAAAACCCAAATTTTATTAACGGAAACTGGGTAAGGATAACGGGAAAAGTTTCGGGTTGTCACACCTGACCCACTCAGTCTATTTGTATCACAGGTGTCGATACGAAGCTACTTTACACTGAGAGATTTAAAGGAGATGTAGATCACTAGTGTAAATAAATGTAAGGTCTGTTTATGCTTATGTTTCAGTATTGACGATGACATCCCAAAGTTTTAATATGAACAAAATACATTTCTTCGGAAATGCTTTGATAATATATTTATCATGTTTTTCTGGGAACAAATTTCGCAATATATTTATTTAAAAATATACTCTGATTTTCAAATAAAGCATAAACAAATCGGTCTTTTCTGGCCGTGAAATTTGGGGATGTCACATGTGCTTACGGTTTTCGATTTATGTTTTGAATATTTATGGTTTCAAAGGTAGGAGCTCAAGATGATTGCAAGGCACACACCACCTCGTTCCGCGTTTTGTGATTTACTATGATTTCATATGTCGATTGATACGCTTGTTTTATTGGGTTTGTATCGATGATGTTTTTGGAATACTTATTTTATTAATTTAAAAATGGAACTTCTGTGTCTTATTTTTGGGACGTTACAAGTTTGTATCAAAGCCTTGATTTGATGGATTCGAACATACTCTCGGGTGTGTCTGAACTCAAACTGAGGATTTTGTAAAGTTTTTCAAAAATGAGAGAAAAAAATTATTTAAAAAGGAGAATACATTTTCTAAAACAAGAAAGGGTGTGGTGCATGCAATCTACCGAACTCAAGTAAGTTTTCCCAAAATACTCATACATGTTATCTGTTATGATTTGATTTATGAAATTGTGAACCACATGCTAGTTGGGGCTAAGGATCTGCTCAGTGTTTGCATGATAGAATGTTAGGAGAGATGACTTGTATTCCTATTGTATGAACTTGTAGATTTGCATGCTAGTTTTGATTGGTCAGTGATAAATTGGTCTGATATGTGATGTCTTGTAGCTTAGAAAACATGAGATGCTAGATTGTGTATAAATTGTATGCGTAAGACAGTCGGCAGTGAGTGAATGTTCCTAACATAAGTTATGTGTGAGATATTAATTAGTGGAATTATTTATATTGTTGATTTAAATATTTAATACGATGAATACTTTATATATATGATAAAGATATTAATAAGTGGAATTAATTAATTTTTAATTAATAAAAAATAAAAACATCACAATGATACATAGAATTTAGGTAATTCAAAAATCTCATAGAAAACGATACGTGTAAAAATGATTTTCATTTGTTACCATAGAAAAGTTAAAACTTACTACCAAGTTCTAATTTTGAGAACTTCACTTCCTCTAATCTTTGATTTTGTAAGTTGTAAATTGTAATGAAGTAAATAGCGATGAGATTCTCCTTTTCGGCGGAACACGTTTTCACAGGTTCAAAACAAAAGAGCGTGCCCCACAAGAACTAAAATCCAGAGAAGACGGTGAAAATCAACAATTAATTGGGTCGCAAATTCAGCTCCTTGCGTGGGCCTTTTTTTCGATTGATAATCCCATTAAAGTCTCACTGTACTTTCACCTAATCTCTCTCTGCCTCTGTGCACCCTAGATAAAAACACTCAACTATACAGGTGATACATGAGCTCCAGCTCTCATAATTTGGTTTTATACGCAACCGACATCCCCAAATTCCTCTAATCTCAAAATCTGTATCCTGTAATCCCCCTATTTTCCACTGGCAAGAAATGGGTAATCGATTTAGTTGCAAGACGAAGAACAATAGTAACGGGTCAAAGAGTAGTAGGAGATTCGGTGGGGGGAATCGATCACAGAGGAAATTGCAATCAGATGAGGAGTTATTACACATGCAAGCTTTGTCTCTTGCAATTCAACACCATCAATCGTCTCAGCGATTCGATGGTTCTTTGTCTAGACGAATTGGATCCACCAGTTCTCGCCGCCGCAATAACCCCATCTCGGATCCGACCTTGACTAACCCCAAACAGCAAAAACAGGTCACTTCATTTATATCCTTTTGCTTTTTCTTTAGTGGGTTTACTTTGCTTATTTAATATGTTTAATTTTTGTGAAAAAGCGTGAGGGAAAAAGTTAATTTGATTTGTTTGAAGAATTCAATAGCCTAAAAAGGAGCTTTTTCTTTTTCTTTAGTAGTATCTTGATAATCATATAGCCTTTCTGCAGCGTTGACTATTTCTATTGGGTTGCTCCTTTGTTCTTTTAACTATGCATTCATACCGGTTTTGCCTTTGAAGCAACTTTTAAGCTTTTTGTGTTTTTTCTCAAAGGGAAGCTTCTATATATCTAACAATTTTGTTTCAAGATAATGGCTAAATTTATGATGTGTTGAGAAGGGATGAGTAGAATCGGAGATAAATGATTACAATAGGACTTGTTAGTACCATAAGTTCATATCTTCATTGAATTTACCATTCAATTTCCATCTATTGTATATGTTCTCTGTTGTTGTTGTGTGTGATTTGGAAGTATGGGACACTGCTTGATGTTTATGAGCATTGATAGAAGCTTTTAGTTTTTGGTGCAAAATCATAAATGAAATAATTTATATCTCCAAAAGGAAAACTGTAAATCAGTTCGTAAATTTCTGCATAAGTACATTTTCTGCACTAATGGTGAAATCATTCTGTAAATTATCCATAACATTGTACTTGAAAAACTCCACCCAATTACAACATTGTACTTTCATTTATTGTCTTATCAGGACATTGTATTTTAAATATTCTCCAAAATACATTGCTATAATTAGGTAGATCTTTCAAACTACAATGGTGTGAGAAGAAAAAATGAAAGTGTTATGCTATAATACACGAATAAGTGAAAGTATGTGGCTATTTCTTGCAATTAACACTTTTTTTTATATTCAGTCACCAGAATTCTTGGAGAATCTTGAAACGAAGAAAATTGTTTTGATACATGGAGAAGGATTTGGAGCATGGTGTTGGTATAAAACCATTGCTCTTCTAGAAGAATCCGGAATGCTTCCTACTGCATTAGATCTTACTGGATCCGGTATTGATTTGAAGGACACAAACAATGTCACTACACTTGAGGACTATTCAAAACCACTAACTGATTATTTGCAAAATTTACCCGAAGATGAAAAGGTAAAACATATTTCTATTCTACCTCTTTTTACTTTTAACATCATTACATGATTGTTTTTTATAGCTTGGTTTATCTGTAAACATTTGTAGGTAATTTTAGTGGGACATAGTAGTGGAGGTGCTTGTGTTTCATATGCATTAGAGCATTTTCAAGATAAGATTTCTAAAGCAATCTTTTTATGTGGGACAATGGTAGCCGATGGACAAAAACCCTTTGATGTTTTTGCTGAAGAGGTATGTATTTTTTGCACATTATACATATTGTTTGGTGTTCACTGAAAAACAGCTTATTGGATTAAGTCATGTAGTATATAAATTCTCTTTTTGCAGCTTGGATCTGCAGAACTGTTTATGAAGGAATCCAAGTTCTTGATACATGGAAATGGGAAAGACAATCCAGCAACTGGATTCATGTTTGAGAAGCAACAAATGCGTGGATTGTATTTCAATCAGTCACCTGCAAAAGTAATATTCCACTCCATTTATGCATTCTTGATGATTCATGAAACCTGATATAAGAATTTATTTCATGGAAAGTTTATTATAAATTGATGGATTATGAGTGATTGCAGGATATAGCTCTGGCTATGGTTTCAGTGAGACCGATCCCACTGGGACCCATAATGCAGAACCTGTCACTATCGAAAGAGAAATATGGGAAGGGGCGTAGGTTTTATGTTCAAACACTTGACGATCATGCCCTTTCACCAGATATTCAAGAAAAGCTTGTAAGAGAAAATCCACCAGAAGGTGTTTTCAAGATCAAGGGTAGTGATCATTGCCCTTTCTTCTCTAAACCACAGTCACTGCACAAAATTTTGCTGGAGATAGCTCAAATTGCATAAGGGTCGAGTGGGGGATATGATAGAAAGAAACTGAGATGTTTTGTTTTTATGTATTTATTATATTCATATTGTTATCAAATGTTTTAGAGTTTAAGTTGTTAATTTGTTCATAGGTGCCCGGTTATAAAGAACATCAATATAGCATCCCTTTTTAATTCCCAAAGTGTATGAGGTTGATTTTAACAATAATTATTACAAAGAGAACCCCTTAATGTCCCATAAAATCCATATGAGGGATAATTGTGATTCTATAGTGGCTGGCTTTTGGTTTGGGGGTCGTAAATTGGGGATAACAAATTTGGGGGAAAGTTTGTTTAGGGTGAGTAAAAACAAAATTGAAGATTCGGAACTGAAAATCATTAGTTTGGTTTTTGGTTGTTACAAAAATCAAGAGGTTTGGTGTCATTGTTCTTTACATAAAAACTGAAACCCAAATCGAACAACCAAGAGCATAATGTTTTATGTATAAGTCTTATTAATTATGTTAAAATTTAATGTAATTAATATACAGTTCTTTTTTTTTTTTTTTTTCTTTTAGTGGTACCTGTCAAACCCACCTTTGTCGATCAAATGGGGGCAAATCACGGATCATTAATAATATTTTAGGCAATTTTAGGCATATGGGAGACCTTGGATCCTCCGTGCACTACCCTCCGTTCTAAATTTTGCACTTCAACCATAGAGACTAAAAATTAAATTATGAACATACATATATGTCTTGTATCAATAAATTACTTTTCTTTTGCTGAACTTTAATGAAAAACACAAAAGTAAAAAGAAAACATGAAAAAAAAAAACCTTAACTCAAACATAATCCGTATTTCAAAGTCCAATCGATTTTTTTCGTTTAGCGAACCAAACATTGCTTCTAGCTTTATTTTTCAAAAAGTTTTATATTAATAATCATAATCTTAAGATTGAAACCAAGAGAATCGATGAAAACTAGTTATAGGTGGCATATTATGCTTACTTCGACACCCTTTATGTAAATCTTTTTTACTGACAAGATTGTGATTATTAATATGTCACCTTTAACCAGTTTTTTTTTTCAATATTCGGCTATGTTTGACAGATTAGTTGAAAAACTAGCTAGTAACTGAAAGGGTAGTCGATAGCTGAAAAGTTAGCTACTAGCTTATAAGCTAGCCAACAAAAAATGACATTTAGTAAAAACTAACTTATAAGCTAGTTGAAATATATAAAATGATATAAAAAGACATTTAGAAAATATATATATTTTTTTTTATAATTAGTTAAGGATATATTTGGAAATTTTTTAAAAGACTCTTGAAAAGATAAATCTAATTAGTTTTTTAAAAAGCAAGCTTATCAGCTACTTTTTGGCTTGCCAAACATAACGCGCCAAACACAACCTTAGAATACCAAGTTAAAGTTTAAGGACCATACGATATGATTTCCATGACCATTACATGCAATATTTTTTGTCATTTGGGTTTCAATTAATGTTTATTCATCCCTCATAGACGTATTATGTGTGTATGTGTCACACCCCAAAACCGGAACGGCGGAAACGTTCGGGGGCGGAGGACGTCATGTACAGTATCATAACAATGCAAAGTAGTAAATAAGTAACAACATCATCCATTGCATTAATAGTATAATTTCATACAAGTGTGTTCTTTAATAGTAATAAGACACCAAAAATGAATAATCAAAATAAAAGACGAGTCTTGAACATGCTCCGTCTTCTCAAAACCTGCCATCAGTACATGTCTACTGGTGACCTGAGAATACAAGTTATTTTGAAAGTGTAGATCAGCATTTAAGTTGGTGAGTCATAAGTATTTAGTGTCAATGTTTGTATAAGTTTGATGAAAATGTTTGTGAATGTTCATTGTAAATGTTTGTATATGTTTGAAAAACTCCTAGAAAATCCTATATTTTCTACTAGTATAAAAATAGTCTTTTACCAAGACCCGACTGTTTTGTATGTTTATTTCTCTGTAAAAGTGGAAGCTTTTCCCAAATATGACTATCGTTACTAGAATATAGTTTTATATTACCCTTTATGTGAGAAGATCACAATTTGAATATAATGGGAAAAATGTATGTGTACTGTAGTATTATTTGTATTAACTACTGAAGTAATAACTACCTTAAAACCAATGGTTTAATTAAGGCAAAATGTGATAAGATTGTTACCATACTAAACCGACTATAACACGACGATGAAAGACGTCGGAAGAAATGACATTTGGCACCCGTAGACTTGTAAGTCCCACTGTAGCGAACAGCAAGGTGTAGGATAGTCAATCCAGTATAGATCTATACGCAAACTCACGCTCTCCCTCCAGGAGATTTTGGTTACAAAACGTGACATAACGAAATGGTCGATGTGTCATGAAGTAGTATCTCACATTATGTTATCTCTTAATCTTGTTATAGTATACTTGTTATAGTAATAGTATTCTATGTATAGTATTCTCTGTATAGTATCCTTTGTATAGTGTTCTCTGTCTAGTATTCTCTGTTATAGTGTTCTCTGTTATAGTGTTCTCTGTTATAGTATTTGTATATGATAATATTCTCCTAAACTATACCTATTATAGTTTACTAGCAATTTCTATAGTTTGAATGAAGGAAGGTATGCCTTTGTTACCCAAAGGTACTGAACTGATTGATAGTACTTTTATATCTACATATGTATACATAATATATAATTGATATTTAAACGACCTTCGGACAAATAACCGATACTTTCAAGCCACATCCAAACAAGGAAAAGGAAATTAAGCGAGTTATCAGTCCTAAGTCCTTTAAACATTTCTTATATAACTATACATATATAGACATGCATTTGAAAATATATAAGTTTAAAAAGAAGTTCTGTAAAACATTTGAAGAGTTTAATAATAAATATTGATGACTTGATTTCAATTTATAAAGCGATTTAAAAGCAGTTTGATTGATAATACAGTTTGAAAGTATAAGAAATCCTTTGTTTGAAACACAGTTTGAAGTATATGAAACCCTTTGTTTGAAAAATAGTTATAAATCACATGTGATTGATTATATAACTAACATGTTTTCTACTTGTATCCCCCCCCCCCCCCATAAAAGCATTTAAAATCATTTAAAAGATAGATTAAGGGGTATGAACTCACCTGTAGTGAGTGATACGGAAGTATGTTTGGAAATAGGATGTAGAGTGTCAGGTGAAACCTTGAGCACACACAAAGATCCTAATAAACATATAATGACATGTATGTGTATTTGCTTAGTGTATAAGCAACTAATTATAAGGGATAACACCCTAATAGACTAGGAAACTCTTAGATTGAAGGGATACAATCACATATGATTGCATAGCTAAGGTATATGGCCACCCTATAGAGTTTACGGTCCAAATGGCATGACCATAAGTGTTTACGGTCCAAGTGGTTCACGGTCTAATGACCTTATGGTCATGGAGTTTACGGTCTAAGGAGATCCAACCGTAAACTCATCAAATCTTGCACAAATGATGGTTTACAAGGGCTGCATTCAAAGGCATCAGATTCTAGGGACCATGCTTAGCCTTAGGAAGGGTTTAGGGTCTCTAATGCACCTTTCATTAGAGTTTACGGTCTAAGGAGATACTCTTAGACCCTAAACACCTTGTTCTTGGCTAAAAATGATGTTTTCAAGGTGATTAACTAGTGATTCTAGTATATAACAAGCTAAGGGTAGTGTACTTACTTATTAGAAGCTTGTAAGGGTGATTAGGATCCAAGAACACCAGTGTGTGTTCTTGGTGAAATGAAGAATACTTGAAGATCTATCAAAATGAAGAGATTTCATGGATGAAATCATGCATAACCACTAGATAAAGAGATGTAACAACAAATCAAATGAAAGAATTCTTACATTTTTGGAAGATCAAGATGAAGATCTTATGATACCTGAGAGAGTTTTCGAGATTTTGGCTTGGAAATGAAAGAAATGATCAAAATGATCATAATTTATGTATATATAGGGAGTTTACGGTCACCATGACCGTAAGCTCTAAGCTTCTTGACCGTAAACTCCTTTTGAGGAGGTTTACAGTTTGCTAGCTGGTTTGGAACCCTAACTTATAAATCCAAACACTGATTCCTTTGATGCACTAGGCTCAGAATGCTCAAACAGACTCTAAACAGTGCTAAAAGTTAGCAGAAACAAGTCTGACTTTGATTGAAGTGAATGGTTGTACAAGATAGAAATTTCAGGTTGTCACAGTATGTATGTCTATTCTCTAATGCATGTAGTAATTGATGAGTTTGGTTAGCAATTAGTAGAGTTGTGAGGTTAACTTGGGGTGGAAGAATATCACATGCATATTCATTTACGTAAGGTTCATATTATGATGATATATTATTAATGGTTATATAATATTTACTGATGATGTGATTTTTGACAATGATTTGATATTCAACAAATGTTTGTGGAATGTTGATGATATAATATCTATTGTGTATAAAAAGTTTCTTCATGACTTTAAAGATCATATAAGACGGTTGTTATTCTACAAAAATAACCCATGCATTTTTTTTTTCCAAATATATTTGGTGAACTTAAATGTCAAAAAAGAATCCTTGAAGGAGTAAAATTGAATATACGAAATAGTGTAAGGACCAAACTGATTAGGGATATGATAATTTTACCCTCCGCATACAACTATATAAACGAACGCAATTAGGGTTTTCATATCTTTTAAGCCAGACGCCTCATCGCTCCGCAGCAAACAGCCGGACTAAACCATCTTCATCGTAGGTTTGTGTTCTATTCCTCCATCGTCCTCTTATGTATATCATAAATCTATACTATTGTTATTCTCCATTATGAATTGTTCAATTGAATTCCGCTCGAAACTGTTATTTATTTATTTTTTTTTATGTAAAACCTATGTTTCCGAAATGCGCTCTAGCACTGGCTTCTTTCCGATTAGATTCTCACTCTCAATGATATTTTTAAAGTGATTTATATTTTTCAGTTCGTAATTGATATGCTTGTTTTAGCTAGCGAAAAAAATTTGCTACTAATACCGACTAGAAATGTAGAAGTTTCATCGATTTTCTAATTTGTAAAGAAATATGTTGGAATTTTAAAATTGTTCTTGTTTAATAGGTAGTATTCGTTAGCAATGCCGGAGTCTCTTTATGGATGGAGCTCATACGGCGTACATGTTATCCTGTTCGATTATTTGTGCAATGTTTCTATGTTGTTGCCTCACACATTACACATAATTGCAAGCTTTTTTACATCAAATTTGATCTTTCATTCGTTCAGTTAGCTTCGATCATTAAAGCATTTTGCTTGCTATTCTTTGTAAAGATTGATTTTTTGTATGTTTGTTGTGTGAACTTACTTCAATAACTTTGAACTTAAAGTTAATAACAAGAATTTGGGCATTATACTGAATTATATAGGGATAATCCTTATCTTTATAGCTAATCTTGGCCTCTAATTTTGTCATTCTTTTTGTTTCTAGATTTAACGGTTGTCAAAAGAACTTGCAAACATGCAGAACGAAGAGGGACAGAACATGGATCTTTATATCCCAAGAAAATGGTATGGTTTTAAGCATGTATATTTTGCATTATAAAAGCAACAAATTGTGAAATTAGCTCAATCTATTTTTTGCTTTTCCAGCTCTGCTACAAACAGGCTAATTACCTCAAAAGATCATGCTTCAGTCCAAATCAATGTAGGGCATTTGGATGAAAGTGGCCGATATACTGGTCAGTTTTCCACATTTGCTCTCTGTGGTTTTGTCCGTGCCCAGGTTAGTTTCGTCATTTATCATATGGCATGTTTATAGCAAATGACTTAGTCTGTGATCATGTTTTATTGATATTTTTTCTTTGTATTTGTTTGTGTGTAGGGAGATGCTGATAGTGCACTTGATAGGCTGTGGCAGAAGAAGAAAGTTGAAGCCCAGCAATAGATTGCTTTACCCCCATTGGAATGTTGAGTTTTTCTTGGTGGAATTTTGTTGGACTTTTATTTAGATTCTGTTTCACTTCTATCCGGGAATGAAAGATTGCATTTAGTTTGAACATCAAGTTTGGAGTTTTATCTCAAAGTTGTGTTTTGGGGGTTATATTTTCACTACATATTTATATTTTACTATTATAAAACAAACCAAACAAAGTAAGTTTAGTTGAACAAACAAAAAAATATATAAAAACAAACCGATTTTTGTGCACTTATTTATGAATTGATAATTGTGAATGAAGAGATATTTGGGCAGAGTGGCAGAGATGACTGATCTGTAAAATATATTAACCCTCTATTCAAAGCATTCTAAATCTGAAAGTTATTATAAAATTTCTCAATTCTAAACAAAATCATTGAGATGATGAAACGGATTACTGAATGTAAGCAAGTGGATTATGTTTTTTTCATTCGGTTTCTTCAATGAACAAATTCGTTATGAAATGTTGCTTTGTTTAAAAACAAATTTTTTTTTGTAAAGTAATGAAACTTTGGTCTTATTTATTAAAAAATCACAACTTTGTTCTTTTTGAATAGAAAAAGAGAACGGAAAATTGTTAACATCACCTAATGAAAAAACAAATCTAAAAGATTTTTCTACATACTCTAGGCATATTAAAGAATAATTTATTAAGTTTCTTTTCAATGTTTTACTGAATTCATTCAAAATTTAGTAATAGGTAACCGTTATCGAACCTGATTCTCATCGGTTTAATGCATGATCTAAAACTTAAAAAAAACACTGTTGTTGGTCCAACGAGTTCCATCCAATAATCTAAAAACCAACTGGTTTGATTTTGGTACCAGTTTTATGAAATTTGGTTGGATACCTGCCGATGCGCAATCTAGTATTATAAAAAAAATTTAATTAATGTTATAAAATAACTAATTAGCTTGAAATATATTGATTTAATGGCCTTTATTGCAAATATATATAGATATGCCACAAGTAATTGCCCCTACGTGTATTATAATTTTAATATAATCAAGAATAAATAAATTATGCACTAATAATACGCAAATAGTTGTGCAAAACTCATGTTCTGGAAAGCATGTGATAATGGAGGGGGAGCGTCAAGAAGTCAACCCTTGATTTCAAATTATTAGACTTTCTCGATTTCATTGACTTCAAGAGTCGATCGATCTTCTTTTTCAATCCACGTTGATATCTTTGACCTGCCATGCAAATCCGATACATCCAATACAACCTACGCCACATGATACTTCGAGTCGTTTGTGGGTAAAACATTGGACATAATAAAATATTTTTATACAACTGTCTTCATTTTTTATGATTAATATTTTCTATTATAACATGTAATTTATTGATGTAATATTTTTTTGTTATTTAGTAACTAACAAACCAATCTTGCTTTCTGTAAAAAAAAAAATTATAAGCCATCAATATTTTTAGAGCCTTTATCAAATTTATCAAATTTAATTGTGACCCTAATTTATAATGTAAAAATAATCAATTTTTAATAAGGAAAATAGGAAGTTGAATAATCAAAAGAATCAATTTTTAATAAAGAAAATAGGAAGTTGAACAATCAACCAATACAACCCATATAAATAATTCAATCAATAATTGAACCTATAAAAACTTAAGAAAATGCTACAAAAAGAAATTTGAAAAATATTATCAACAATTTATCAAAAACCAACTACAATTTATCACATTCCCATTGCTATCTTTAAAACCAACTACAATTTATCACATTCCCATTGCTATCTTTTTTTCCTCTTTAAATTGTAAATATTATAAGGTCGGAACCCACAACCTTCCAGATAATTATGTCATGAAATGGACTGTTTCACGCAGAAGAGCTATTCGAGCTCCGAGAAAAAGAAGGGACCGTCAAACAAGCCATCAACGCCCTCTCCAAACACGAAACAACTTCACTCATACACGGTCGATCTCTACCCTCCAAAGTCACACAATCAACTGCTAAATATCCAACATATTTCACCGCCTCAATTTCAAAAGGTGTAGGCGGGGGAACTTTATGATCTAAAATTCGATGCATCTCCTCATGCACAATATACGGTACCACCACATCCACTACATTCCTCCTCTCTCCCGCCTCATTCTTGTGAATCGCACGAAGCCCAGATAACAGTTCCAACAAAACAACTCCAAAACTATAAACATCACTCTTAGCATTCAACTGCTCAAACTTGTAATACTCCGGGTCCATGTACCCAACCGTACCCGCTGCCCGTAACGAGAGGTGTGACCCATCATCCGGCGGGCCCATTAGCGACAGCCCGAAATCCGATACTTTTCCAGTCCAATCACCATCAAGCAAGATGTTGGAGGACTTAATGTCACGATGTATGATCGGTGGTTCCGCGTAAACATGAAGATACTCTACTCCGCGGGCCGCGTCTAAAGCCAATTTGATCCGGGCGGGCCATGACATGATGTTTGAGCTAAAAAATTCGTGTAAATGTTCATGAAGGCTACCGTTTTCCATGAACTCGTATACTAACACGAGTTCATTGTTTTCTTCACAAAACCCTAGTAATTGGACTAGGTTTTTGTGGTTAACACGCGAGAGAAACTCGAGCTCGTTTACAAACGCGTTGTCTGTATCTTCTTGGCGCTTTTTTGTCCCCCCAGGAAGGGAGGAGGAGGACGTTGACTCGGCCCGTTTGACCGCAACTTTTTGACCGTTGGGTAATATGGCGCGGTAGACCGAACCGAAACTTCCGATCCCGATTCGGTTTTCATCGGAGAAATTGTCAGTTGCATTGATGATTGTTTGTAAAGTGAATTCTTCCAAGTGATTTGCGTTTCCTGTACTAATTAAATGTGACAACTTCTTTACGAGAATCCGGTTTGAAGTTTGAAGTTGTGATGTGATTTGGATGTCTTCCATTGGTCCGGAATCGTGGACCCGGCTACCTTCGTTTGATTTGCAGAATCTGAAGATGAGAAAGATAAGAACAGCGAGGATTGATGAGCAACCGACGATTCCAACCACCAAGAAAGCAACCATTTTGGTACTCCAACCACTGTTGCGCGGTGGTGGAAGTGGTGGCGGGACAATCGGTGGGACTGATTCCGGCGGGTCTTGATTGTAAACACACGGCTTGCAAATCATTAATGTTCTGCTGCAAAATGATCCGTAGTTTGGAATTGTACCACAATTGCATGTGGTTGTGCATAAACCAGGAATCACGTCTGTGAAAATTATAGAATTTGAGTTCAAAGATTCATCCCCCCAACAGTAGAGCGAATAATTCGAAGTCAAAATCCCACAAAAAATACCGCGATTTGACTGCAATGCTTCGAAAGAAACCTGTCGTAGATTTTCCGGCAAACTGAAACCATTTCCGCCCCAACAAATCACTGTTCCATTATCCCTGATTGCACAAAATCGATTATCTCCCATGGAAACTGATTTGAACACACCATTTGGTTTCGAAATCATAGCGTCTCCCCAACAATCTAAACCACCAGTGGAATTAACGGCACAAACACGATTATATCCGGCGGAAATCACACTGTAATTCCCCACCGGAGAACTGTTAGTGATGTTGAAAGTATTACTGTTACTTCCTACGCACCTTATTTCTCCAAATTCAGAGAACCCACAAACGTAATTCTCTCCAACTGTAACACTGGATCGGAATTGAGATCGATTGACGTTGGAATCATCATTGAATTGATCCCATTGCCAACACAGGAGCTGATTGGTAGCACTAACAATCCCGCAAACATGAGAGTCACCGGAATCAATGTCTTGGAGAGATGGGCCAAGGTAAACCCTCTTATACAACGTACTTCCATTGTTGAGAAACCTCCAGCAAACTATAAACGAAGTGGGTGTTGTTGATGGATTCGAGAACGGCGAGCTTAATGCACAGAGGAATCCAGCTCCGCCCACGATTCCAACGAAGGGATACCTGTTTCCTTCGTTGATCGGAAGTTGAAATCCGTCGGGGGAGCTAGTAGTGGTGCAATTGAGGCGGGTCTGTTGTTGGGTAGGGGATTTAGTTAACGCACAAATGAGGGTTTGGTTGGAACTGATGTGGGAAATTGATACAGTTGGAAGCGAGGAGATGGAAGGGAAATTGAGAAAAAGGAAGAAGGCTAGAGAGAAGAGAGCGAGGAGGGAATCCGCCATGGAAGTGCTGGTTTCATGGTGTTTGTGCGTGTATGTGTGGAGGTGTGTGACTGTGCAAACGCGGTTTGTTCGGGATTGTAGAAAGTGAAGGGGGGAGTGAGAACGAGTGAATGACAATTTAAGCACGGAAAAATGTCTATTTCCTACGACACTCCAAATACTGGTTCAATTATAGTATTTTATAAGATTTATAAACATTTAAACAGTATTTTTTTAAAACAAAAAATATACTAATATAATTTTCAGATTCATATTCATTCGATATATTACTCAATATAATTGTTGTTAATCATGGTCCGGGCCATGCGCTGAAAATCATATGCCTTGTTTTTATAAGTTTATTGTAGCTGTAAAATTGGGATACGATTTATCACGTTATTAAATTATTGTAAACCGTATTTTCTATTAGATTAATATGTTCATTATGTTTTCTATAAAACATAAAATCGTGTTTTACTTTTTTTTTTTTTATCAATTTATATATCAAGTTGGTTTTTGACATGATTGTCGACAAACGTTTGAAGGTGTTACAAAAAACGTTACCAATTTATGCATATAGAAATTAGCAATATAATTAAATATGGCTGCATAAAGCAGTAAAAAATCTATTTTGCTACATAAAAACAAATACACATTTAAAATAAATAAGCATTTTCCACTTAACTCATAATATTCACCCTTTTTACCTACAACTTATGACAATGTTTGCACACTCTCAAGTCCCACTCCCAAACCACAGAAGTTTTACACACTTGGACTATATTTTTACCAAATTGATTACTTTATCAATTGGATTTTGCTATGATACAGCAAAATCAATACTTATTTATTATTTATTATTGTTTTTTTTTAATTTAGATGTTACATCTTGCATCCAAAGCCCATTGTAATTTAATTTCTTATAAGTAATATATTAGAATATACGTAGATGAGAATATATCAAACTAATATAAAACCTTTCCAGAGTCCAAGGTCAATTTACTAATGTCTAGGAAGCATACACATAAAGTGACATAGATAATTTATGTGAACAAAGAGTCTACATATATATCTCCTTTGAGGAGTTTTTGCTTATGGAATGAACAAGTCATTACGAATCACATGTCAAGATAAAAAATATAAGTTCCAAGAACCAATGACAATGATTTTAATGTACAAGTTTTCTAAATTTTATCAGCTTACTAAACAAGTTTTAGATTTTTTATTAATAGTTAATGTTGGGGGAATATACGGGTGATGGTGGAAAACTGGATTCCTTATGTATCGTGTAAGTTTACTTTCCGAACTGATATTTACACTCAATGTTTAGGTTACAGGAAATCCAGTCTAGGATAATTCAAAAGAACACGTGTGTATCTAGGCACAGACAGTGAGGTTCTTGTAGGGTGCCCGGTGTTGCATCGATAACACCTACTTTCCCTGAACGTAGTGGAAATTTTTTCTGATTTTTTTTACCTATTTTTCTTGCACCGGCAACACCTAGTATGTATTTCTGCGTCCGCCCCTAGGCACAGAAACGCAAACCAAATCGTCAGATAGTTCTGTGTTCATTTAGAAAAAAAGAAGAGTTGAAAAGAAGGTTTTTTATACGGGTCAAAAGAGGAACGTATATATGCATGAAAAATTAGGGTTTAATCTTCTAAATTAGTTAGAAAAATCTCGAATTTAATGGCATAATCAATGGTTTCCAAAATTGATGAGATTTGTTAATTTGACCATAATCACTCACTAGAATTCGGTTTTTCCTTAAAGAAACTAATTCAAATTTCTGAAGACCTTTTGGGGTGCTGCCCCAAGCCCCACTAGGGGCTCTGCCCCTAGGACCCTACAAGGGGGCACGACCCCCTTAACCCACGTCATTCTGTCGTGCCGGCTTATAATTCGATCTTATACATGCATGCACTCCACATTCACCGAACATGTAATATAGAGTATAAATAATAAGCCCCTTAGCTCACGTGTCAGTTCTAATTACACAAAATGTCAGGGAACACTAAAATCACCAACAATTAATAATCGAACAAATAATTGAAAATTGAGAATGACCAGATGCATTCTAATTTGGTTAGTCAATTTTAAATGTACAAACCAACTTTAACCCATCTGCAATTATGTACTAACTCGAGGTGACAATTTCGAACTACGAATGAACAATTCGAATTGACTTATATGTTTATCTCTAACAATCAAAATGGGTAAAATCGTAGTAATTGAAGCTCAAAAGTAGTTTTGATAGTGAGGGTATAAGTTTTTTTTTAAAGTAAAAAAGGGTTTCCCTAATGAGTATGCACGGGCTAGCTTACACGCACCATGACTAATGCCACATGCGAACATGAAGTTATATATCATGTCCTGAAGTCACACCAAATGAACCTTCATGGCCACAGGAGCAAATAGCAACAACCGGATTAAAACTCAGGTAGATGAAATATCATCCATATCCCCTAAAATGTTTCACCGGCCACTACTCAAGTGGTTTACAAAGCGTATAAGTTTAGAAATAAGGGGTACAAGTCTTGATGACCTCACCGATGAGGATTGGAGAGTTGGTGACTCATTTGTGCCATGCTCCAAAACTTTGATGCAAGTTAACTTGCTTGTTTATATTTGTAGAGATTGTTAAGTTGCCAAGATGCTTATTTCTATTTGCGATGTTTAGTTTGTGAGCCATTTTTGGTGTATCTTCAGGACATTTTGGGCTTGAAGTTGCAGTTCAAACATTTTTTACCATTTGCAAAAGAATGATCAACCCAACCAACCTAAACTAATGATCCATATTCAAATATTATCTTTTTGACCTATCATAGCATTTCTATTATAAAGAGCATCCCAATAGTAGTTTTTTCTAAATCTATTGAAAATCTTTTTACCATCGGAGAACAAGGTTTTTAGGAGAGGTCACTCAAAAAACTTGTTTTTCTCAACCTTTTAATTTCTTTCATGTTTTGTCACATTTGATCCTTACATTTAATAAAACTTTATTTTATACCTGAATATATTTAGATATTAATTTTTTATAAGTTAATCAACTGGTTTAATAAAAAATTGAATATATTTTATAAAAAAATTATATAATTTAAAAGAATTTATCAAAACTCTAAAAATTAAAAAAATATCAAATATTATAAAACATCATTGTTACATTATATTTTATGGTTTTTGTGTTTCTATAACATAACTATATATGTGAGAATTTTTTACCTTTTATAGTTTTGGAAAAAATACCCTGGCAAAATTATTTTGTTACTTTTAATTTTTGGCATTAAATGTCTATAAAAAGGATAAATATGGATGACGTGTGTTAGTAAAATAATACTAAATATCAAACAAATTTTTTCGGAAAAACTACCTAAAAAATACCAAAAATATAACGCATGTTAGTAAAAATGATAATAAGGGGATTTAGTAAAACATTTAAAATATATAAAAGATAAAATTACTTAAATTTTAAAAAAAAAAAAGTTTAAAAAAGGTGGATATAGATCCACTAATAAGAAAATTTTGGTCGGAAGGTAAGAAAAAAAATTTATGTATATATTTTTGGCGAATTAAAAAATGAATCATTAGATCAATAAAAAATGTCATGATTCACAAAAAAAATTCTGAAAAAACATCGTAATGATTTATTTTTGCAATGGTTTTGTTGCTATTGATATAAAAAATGAATTTTTGCTTAATTTACTGAGAAATAAATTATGAAGATGTTTTTTGGAAAAAATTTATTGTGAATCATCTTACTTTTAATTCATCTAATGATTTATTTTGTCGGTTTGATAAAAAAAATATGAATATAAATTTTTGTTACCTTCCTACTAAAAATTCATTTTTATTTGATCCGGATTCTTAAAAAAGTTAATAGGAGATATTTGATTAAAAAAATTTGTTAGATAAAAGTTAATGAAAAAATAATACGACAAAAACAGTAAGTTTTATGAGATTGACGGTTGGAGAATTTGTAAATACTAATAGCCTCATTGATCAAATTAAGAAATTTGAAATATTGTAAAAGAAATTATATAAATCCACTACTTGAAAATGGTCCATGGGGGGATACAAGAAGTCCAAAATTAGGAAGATTAACGTGTGAGTTTGAACCACGACCCTTTCACATGACCCAGCAATATTGTTGATTTTGACTTTGTCAATTGGGAAAAACTAAGAAAAACAAAAAGCAAAGAAGAAAAAGAACATATGGGTTGAAGTTTCGAATATTCTATACTTTTGATTTTGATTACTGTAACTTTTTATTATAATACTCATTTTTACCGTGCATATTACGTATAAAAAGTTGGATTTGTGTGTTTAAAATAACAGTATAACGAATAGTTGATTATTTGATTAAAGTTAATATTTGATGATTTCATATTGAAAATTTATTTTCTTACAACGTCTTACATACGAATTGTACAGTATTATTCAGAGTCACTTTAGTTGAATACTAGAAAACTGATTATTATCTCTTTAAGTTATAAGATTAATCTTGATATACATTCAAACTACAAAGTTTCTTATTTTGATTTTTAAATTTTCTTTAAAAATAATCAGATTGAAGAAGCAGGTACTGAGTTGTTGCAACAAACTAAATTTTAAGTGTATAATATAAAATTATTTAACGGTTATTAGCTTTAAGTCATATTATAGCGCAATTGTTTAATTGATTTTGGTTTTAATTCTTAATTTTGCAATAATCATGATTCATGATGAAAACAAACTATTGAAAGGTTTTTTGGACCGATCGAGGGCATGGTCCACAATTGGGCTGAGCTTTTATGGGGTGGACAGGGACCGGTTTGTGATCGGGTTTTATTGGTGTTTTTTTTTCTTTAACTAGACCGGCTGCCCATCCTCTGTCCCGTCCTAAAGGTAAGAGCCTAGAGGTGCATAAATCATATTTGATAGAACAAATTATTGAAAGGTTAAGTTTTGATTTTATTTCATTTTTCATCCCTCAGGTAAAAATACTAAATTGTCCTTTGAGTTATTTTTCTCAGTTTTTAATATTATTTAATTATTATTAATGAATATAAATAATTAAATAAACTAAAATGGACACACCCAAAACCTACACCCCACACTCTCATGTACAAATGTACTTCTCTGAGTCATTTCAATTCATCTGAAGAACATCACCACTGCCTCAGAACCCCTCCATCCCACTGGAAGCTTCATCAGAAAAACTATAAACAATCACCATCACCACCGTTCGTCTTTTATCTCGTCGGAAACACCACCTCACCAGAAACACCATCGTTCGTCTCCTGACCCTTTAACAAAACCGATGATGGCATCGACTGCCTGCACCAACATCACAAGGATGATTTCAAAAAATCGATTCAGGCAGATGGCGAAGAGGGAGGAGTATGGAGGGAGTAGATGGCCGACCTCTCGGTGGATTAGATGGCGGCGACGAGAAGAAGAGATGTGACTAATGATGTAACATCCCAAACTTTATAAATATTTTTTTGTATTAATAAAACCATCAACCAATATGTTTATAAAAATCATAAAGGAAATCAAAGTATGTCAACAATCATCCATAAATACATGAGAGTCAAATAAGGCAGAAAATCATGGTGTGTGCAATGCGATCATCCCGAGCTCTTCCCCTTCGAACCGGAAGTACCTGAAACATAAATTGAAAACCGTAAGCACAAAGTTTAGTGAGTATCCCCCAAATTACCACATACTATAAATACAATAGGCCTTGCCCGACCTCCATCAAGTCCTGCCCGATACAGATCTGTCAGTAACATGTGATGGGCTCCGCCCAACACACTCATCAGGCCCCGCCCGACATACATACAAACACATACAAACACATACAATACATGCAAGAGTCACACAGACAGCTAGCATTCTAGTAACAATAATATATGGGCCGACATTGGTGCCTTCGACCCGCTAAAACACTATAAGGAGACTCGCCTCGATCTGATAATAAACAAATAACACTTGAGCTGCTGAACCGGAAAATCCACGTACTAAATCACAAATAGTAAAACACTAGTTAATGGGCCCCTCAACCCATGGCCCACGCCCAGAAGACCTAAGGCCCAACAAGCCCCGAGAGACCTAGAGTCCACCATGGCCCAAAAAGGCATAAGGTCCAATAATGGCCCAAACAACCTAAAACCCAAAAAGGATTCTTGGTGAGTACGCTTAGCGTACCACCAGTACGCCCCGCGTACTAGATTGCGCCAAAAGAATCGGGAACCCAGACGTGTACGCTCAGTGTACGTTTGCGTACGCCCGACGTACGTTCCAGTTAGCCAAAACGTCATTAAGCACTTAATGCTTTAAGTCCAGACGTCCATTTTGCAGATCTAGCTCTAGGGGAATGTCTTAAACGATAAAGTCACCAACTTGATGCCTTTGTATGGATCAAAGAGACTCAAATCCAAGATTTGGCATTCTACTTCCATCAAATGATCATTAACTCATGCATGGTTGATCTACAACCACCAAGATGCACACTTTATGAACTAGGAACCTCAGAAGCATCAAAAGGGACAACTCGAATCTTCTGGAGTAACATTTACTCACAAGAACTCACTCGTGGGACTAAAATGTGCTCAAAACTCAACTAGTCCTAGATCTAAGCATAGAATAACCAAGGTCAAGACTTTATACCTCTATTAAGCTGAAAAGGATGGATAGACCATGGATCTAGAAGCTCTTACTTGATCAATGCTCCTTCACCAAGCTTCTTCTTCTTCAAGATACACCAAAACACATATAAGGATCAACTCTCTCTAGAAATGCGTTAGGGTTTCGAGATGGTGCTTAAAGGAAAAATGGAGGCTGGTAATGAGAGAACCTTGGGGCATAAGGTTGCTTAAATAGTGTCCAAACCCTAAAAATTAAGGTTTGACCCATGACCACGTACGCCCAGCGTACTCACACAACCCCCACTTTTCATTTAAATGCCATTTGTGACCAATTTGCAAACAATTCTCATACCAAGGATCAAAATGTAAAATACCTGGAAATCGAGTGTTACAAATGAACCAGATCTCCTTCCGACGATGGTGAATGTGATGGTATTGGTTGTCAGAGGCTTCTAGCGGTGTCATATGGTGCAGATCAACGCCTCTCTCTTCCTGCCGGAAACCATCGTCACCGCCATCTACTTCATCTGTAAGGGTTAAGGGTGGTGGTGGTCTTCTCTACTCTGTCTTCCTCTCTATGAAAGTGAAAGGTCACCACCACCACCCACTATTAATTCCCTACTCCGGCGTAGTTGTTTCTCCGGTTTCTTGATCTACAAAGTCGGGGATGCTTAAGTAGAAGGCCGTTGCCACCTACTTTGTGCTAACACCACCGACGCCATCCGTCAACACCATCGATTTGAAACCACTAAACACCCGATCGTGCTTTTAGGATCTAAAACCCTTGATGTAGCTTTGTTTCTAATTTTCATTCTGGTTTGTTTTGGTAGTGGTAGTGTTTAATGGAAGTGGTATCGGCATTTGATGGCAGTGATGGTGGCGGTGGTGTTTGCAAACGAGATCCAGATCTGTGTGGTGGTGGATTGGTGTATTTGTGGTGTCCAACCCGGTCGTATACTTCCCTTTTGTTCACCATATATGCCTCTGAACCAATACCAACTCCTTCGACATTTGGCATATTCTCATTTTCATTGTAGCGGCAAATTGCCTTCCCCTCATCCTCTAAAACCACATTATGCAATTTGATACATGAGTACATCAGGCTACTTATTCGTCCGCGCTCCATAGATCATGTCGGTACTGCAACTATCTGCCAACGTCTCTTAAGGACACCAAACGCGTGTTCGATATCCTTCTTAGCAGATTCTTGTGTCGCCTTAAACTTTAATCTATTGTCATCATTTGGACATGAAAATGATTTCACAAATATTGCTAACTCATGATATATTCCATCAGTAAGGTAATACCCACACTTGTATGATGTCCCATTTTCTTGACACAACACATCATACGATTTCTCAAGTTAGATGTCGTTGAATATCAGCGATTGATCTAGATTCTAGAATATTGATGTTGTTGTTGGCACATGATGGACCAAAAAATGCATGCCATACGCAAAGATCATACGACGTCACTGCTTCTAAAATTATTGTCAGCTACTTTTGATCACCTCACATAAACTGATCGAGCCATGCATTAGGGGCACATTGACCACCCCCAATGCATACAATCAATACTACCAAGCATTCCAGGGAACCCATGCTTGTTTTCATGTGTTGCATATAGTTTGTGGGTGTCGCTAATTGTAGGCTTGTGTAAATAGCAACCACGCTAGAGAATAATCACAACTTTAGCAAACTTGTATACACAATCTCGTGTCGTTTGTTGTGACATCCTCAAATACTCATCCCATGAGTCTGGTCTCATGCCGAATGCTAGTTGACGAATTGCAGTTGTACATTTTTGAATTGTAGAGAAACTTTGTTTACCTCTTCCATCAACCCGATGCTAAAAATATGGAAATCGATTTTGTATATCATCAACAATGCGTAGAAATAATACCTTACTCGTCCGGAACCGACGCCTGAATTTTTCCGCGTACACTACATCATCGGCAATGTAGTCGTTCACACGTTGGTTGTGCCCGGCTTGTTGATTTCTCCGTAAAGGAGGATTTCTTGTTTTTGGGCGCGACTTTCGCATTCATTTTCTTGCAAATAAGCAAGTGGTGTGCGCCTGACGTCTCAGATAAACCGCGTTTCCCACAACGCCAATGTATCGGACGAAGTGGACAAAGAAGAAGACATTTTGAAATAATTTTTTTGTAAAGTATAAAGATAGTTTTGTGTTTGTTGGTGATTTTAAAATGAAAAATGGATGTTAATCTATAGGAAATTTAAACCAAAAAATCCAAAATTGTCCAACGACTCGATTCCAACGCTCAAAAGAAGAAAAATAAAAGTGGTGTGGTGAACGTGTGACGTGCGGCAAGGACACCACATTTTATAAATCGGAGTCGGTAGGGTGTTTCCCGCATACCACAGACTACCGCGGCATGCAGTACAAGGCACACCGACATGTCTAAAAATTTTGTATTCAACCTTAAACGGTTATTAAAAAATCATATACCAAATATCTGAATCGGGTTTATTCGATCTTTCAGATAGAGGCAATTTTTCCAACAAAAATATGATATCGGGTTTTTTTCACCGGTTTTTATTTGATTTTTCAAATGAGAAACGATTATTTTGTATAGACAAATTTATAGCTTTTTCTAGTCATTGGAAGACCAAAGTGACAATTTTAATCTAGACTTGATCTAAACTAGTGTTGGTTGTATTGGTTTCAACACATCGCTAAAACACTTTTTATTTTCAAAACTCGATGTTTTCCGTAATCTCGTATTCTTGATTCTAAAATTCTTTCTTTCATTTTCATTCTTAAAATGACATCCTCACAAGCTTATGTCTTATTGATGGAACAAAAGACTATATAAACGACGAAGTGGTCAAATTTATCTAATGTAATTGAAATCCAACTATTTTGTGTAACTACGATTTGTTGTGAGCTTATGGTTGTTATTCATTGTATGTTTAATGGAATGTGTTGTGTATTGGGAAACTCACTAAGATTTGTGTTTATGTAAGTTAAATGTTTTTCATGTTGTTCCAATGACAAAAGGGAAGGGAGCGGTTTGACTGTACGTGCATCAGGATTGCTATGTTTAATTTGGACTTCCGCAAACTCTAGTTTATGTTTTTAACTTGATATTTGGTGTTTGAAACTATTTTGTAACTATAATACTTTTTATGCAAATGATTTTTGAGTTGATCACTTATATTTTAAAAAGAATTTTTTTATTTTAAATTTGGGACGTTACAATTTAAAACAATGTTGATCATCACATAACATCATGGATCCATGCTCATTGAATTACAATCTACGAGTGTACCTTGTCTTGGATATTCTTAAGAATCCAAAGTAGAATTCATTTATCATTTTCACACCCACAATGTAGCAATCTACACTAATGTAGTTTTTGTTTTCTCTTCGTGCCAATGTCAACTACTAGAAAATAATATCAATGTGTCGTTTCTTGATGACCAAGCAAATCAAAATCCAATAAGGGTTTGTGTGTTCCCGGCTCAACAAGAGGGAAATGAGAGGAAGGTCTCGTTTGATAGTTTCTGTCTGAGAAAGTGATGTCTGGTAAAGTTTTCTGACTGGGAAAGAAACCATGCTGTTTGATTGTACATCTGATTGACTGTGATGAATGATGAAAAAAATTAATAATTCAATAAAAAATAAATTTAAAAAAAGTTATTTAAAAAAATTAATAATCCAATAAAGAAAAAAAGAGGCGGAGTTTGGTGTATAATTGTCTTTCCAGCCCATTCAGCCAGAAATATATGATTTTGGGGCTTTCTGGGAAAGACATATCTTACCGGGAAAGACCCCTTCTTTTGTGCAAATCAAACAGTCTTTTCGGTCCATTCAGCCAGAAAGATCTTTTTGGACCTGGAAAGATGCGTATCAAACGGGGCCGAAGACAGTTCGGTAAGAAGAGGCTTAGAGAGAAGCGTAAAAGGGATGCCTTATATAGGCCAACCCTAATCTTACTTGATGACCAACAACTAATTTGAATAATGACATAATTATTATTAACTAAATAGATAATTATCAACATAATTCAAATATGCTTAATTGCAAATAAAATCCCTCTTTTTTATATATATTTTTTCTAATTAAACTATTAAACTATTGATGAATAAAAAACTAATCATTTTTAAAAGAAGCAACAACTTATTTAACAAGTGTTTATCACCTACTACTTGGTTAGTTCTCAGTAAAAGTTATTTTATTACAAAATATTAAATGAATACGAGTTGCATGATGCCATGTATTTAATATGATTATCCAAAAGAACGATTTTTTTTTGGGGGGTTAAATATGGCTTTTGCTTGTGTGTTGGGTTTGGGACTTGGGCGACAATAGAGAGTTTACGGTAAATGTTTCGAGAAAGTACATTGATGAGTCCTTGTTACTGGATGGTAATGAGGTTACTAGATGGAGTCTATTTGGCCCAAGGATAGTTAACATTTTTCTACGGTGTGTTTTGTTGAATTGACTTCCAAATAGGCTGAACTTGGTTCCGAAGGGCATTGATGTGCCTTTGGTTTTGCATCCTTTGTGCTACATGCAGTCTGAGACGTTACATCATTTGTTGTTGAGTGTGGAGTAGTTGCGAGAACTTTGAATGCGATCTCCGAGTGGGTTGGATAGGATTTTTTTTGAGGTATAATAACATCACAAAATTACTTTGGTAGGTGGACTCTTGACAGATGTCCAAGGTCAAGAAAATGACAATAAAATCTATTGTGATGACAACTTGGTGGTGCTTTGGCGTTTCCATAATACCACAGTTTTCAAGAAAAAATGTACACTGTAAAATATCTTTGATTTTATTGTTGATTACTTGTTCATATGGTTATATGAATCGTAAAGTGAATGTAAAGTGGGTCTTTTGGCTTCAAAGCCCAATTAATTCTTTGTAATCGTTTTCTTTAACAAAATTCAATTGTTTACTATAAATGTTTGGTGCATATAAATTTTAATTGAAAATGTAGCCAACAACTTAGGTTTAGCCGAAAAAGAACCAAATTTTATCTGAAAAAGTTAGTAATTTCAACGAAATTATCCAAAAGCTATTTAAAATTTATTCAAACAAATATGATCAACAAAGTAATCCAATAAATGAGTTTTTTGATATGGACAACGCCACAACGGTAGTAACCATGACCATGATGTTAATATCCAACTTTAATACTTCAAAAGAGGAAGTTAGTAACTTCAACAAACTTTAACTCAAGTAGCGAATTGAAATTATAACATCAAACTTTTTATCCCACGTGAATATTTAAGAATTTAAAAACACATATATTTGGCCGGAAGGAACCACAATTTCTGATTCCAGCCGTCATATTAGTTGTCAAATCCTCAACAATAGCTTCAGACTTCGCTTCTCTTAGTTGTTATATGTAATATCAGTACAAAGGTCAATACTCACATCCGAATCAATGGAAGTATGCATTTGTTTAAAAGATTACTTGAATGACATCAACAACAAAATTATACTTTGTTTTATAATTATCGGATTAAACAATCAAAAACCATAGGTTAGCCAACTAATAAAAGTCGTATTTCATTTTCTAGTTTTGTTTTATGTTATTATTATTGTTATTGTTTTTTTTTTGTTCTTTTTCTATTTTCCTGATATATATATATATATATATATATATATATATATATATATATATATATATATATATATATATATATAAAAGAAAAGTGAATATGTGGCTGTCATGTATGTAATATTAGATATAAAACTATCAAATTGACTTTATTCTGATTAAAAAAACACAATTTTTTTCATTGTTAGCTTCTTACTATTGCTTTTAAGGTCATATTATTTCTGATTTCATAATTTATCCGCAACATGTATATATATAAAGCAAGTCTGTATTTTGTCGGAAGTTAAATTTAGTATGCAAAAGGATTCACAAAACCATGATACTCCGAATATCCAGTTCTAATCTGGCCATATCGGATCAAATATTTCTGGCCCAAATCCGGTTATATCCAAACCAGACTTTTTAAAAACCAGTTTCCCATTTAGGATTTTATCCTGCCCATGTCCACCTGATACCAAAAAGCATCGGTACACTATTAATTAGCAGAGTATATTTTCAACAGAACACTAGTATCTTAAATACTCAAACACCAAGAACTTAAGTTAAGACTTAAGACACCAGATTTAGTAAACTCAAAAGAGTCTGGAGTCAAATCATACAGTCACTGAATTGTAGTCTCCTAGCTGTTACAGCCACCAGTCCTAACTCATGCACTCACTCAACTATTATAGCTAACGGATTGCAACAGATGATTAATTTGCTTGCTTCTGTAGCTCTAAATTCACTCACTCCCAAAAACAGACTTAAACTTCTGTAGTAAATAACTCAAAATATGATGATCATCATCAGGGTGCACCAGTCACCCCTGGAAACAGCTCTGATATCTTATTGAACACATCCATAACCTGAATCATTCAAACACCACATCTGTTAGCTTCATTTCATTCATTAGCTTTTTAATTAACTCATATTTGTTAATCTGGATAAAAAACTATTTTGTTTCATGGAAGTATTTTTTTGGCTTACCTCCTTGTCATTTTGGTACTTGATAATGCTCATAGGGTTTTGAGAACACTGCAAATATAACAGTCGTGTTATCTCTTTATAAAAGTTAATAAGTGGCCCTAAAGTGCAAAAAGAAAAAGAAGGATAAAAAAACATACATCCATGATTGCTGCTTGAACTCTTGGGTTTTGAAATGCCATGGCAACCTCGGGATTAGCCATGATTTTGGAAATAACTTCTTCAGGGGTAAGCCCAATTTGATCTTTAACAAAAAAAAGATATAAGTAAACACATACATTTATATTGGTAGGGAGTATAAAGATATTTTACAAAGTTGTTTGATTTCATCAAATCTTACCAAATTGCTCCTTGACTTCGGGACTACTAATATCAAAATTTTTCAAAGAGTCCATCATACGGTTGTCCCATTCAGGACTTCCCCCCATGCTATTCCTGCAAAATAAAACAATTGATTGGATGAGGGAAAATACAACTCACAACTTGCATTAAAAAAAAACACTTGTTCTTTCACCATTTTATCTCAACTATTTTGTGTAGTTATTAAATAATCAAGCTTTTTGACCGTTTATAAAGCAGCTGTAAAAAACTCAAGATCTGACTTGATAAGAGCCAAATGGAAAATTTAAGTTGTAAAGTAAAGATTATTCTCAAGTAATATTAGAATGGAAAAAGATGAAATTAAAACAAAAAACGTACAACATATCCTGCAGTTGTTGACGATATTGCGGGTTTTGAAGCATCCCTGTTTTAAAAAATAAAAATAAAAAGCGTATTAGCAAGGTTGACATATATATGTACAAAATCATAAAACTTAATTTGAACAATAACTGACATTTGAAGGAAGTAGGGTTCCTCATTTCTTCTGGAAGATAACTGGAAGAAACAAAATTAAAACTTATGAACAACTTTATTCACCAATCAAAACATAAAGTTGAAAAACTGGAAAATCGAAAACTTACGGGTAGACCATTTTTTGTACAGTTGGATCCTCCATCATCTTCTCCAAAGCTTCAACAGACATAACAGGACCTGTTGTACCAATAGACGAAGCTCCAGAAAACGGATTATTCATCGGGTTGGAAGCAGATCCATTTTGGGAACCCTAATTTCATCAACCAAATCATTTTATATATCTATTCAGATATTAAAATGAATCATATTTCACATTCAAATTCTTACTTGGGTTGCAGACTGAGAATCTTTCGGGGATTCAGTCTCTTTAGATTCTTTGAAGTTTTCAAACGGGTTTGTTTTCAATGTTTCCTCAGGCGACACATCAACAAAAGCTGATAACATTTGAATTATAAATTCTTGCAAAAGTAGAATTACAAAGGGTCAAAAGTGTCATTACATACCGGACTTCTTTGGCTCCTTTGGTGCTTCAAATTCATCTATGGAGTTTGTGGCTGCAGGTGGTGCCTCTGTTTTAGTAGGAGGCACATCTACAGTCACTGTTCGCTGGGAAGCAGGTCCAGATGAGGCGGCTGATGGTGGTGATGGTGTCGGAAACGGAAAAGGTGATCCCGGTGAAGAGGCGGTTGAGCCTGACATTGGTGGAGTCGGGAATGGAAACGGGGATGCCGGAGAAAAGCCGGAATTGGCAAATTGGTTATTTTGTGTGTCCATTTGTCCCATCATGGTCTTGAAAGCTTGTTGCATGGCATATTTCTGAAATTAGGAACATATCAAAAAGCTTACTCCATGTTTGCTGTCTGTCTGGATAAAGTGTTGTCTGTATTAAGAACTTTACCTTTAAGTACGAAGCGGCCTGTCATTCATGAATTGTAAAAAGTCAAACATAGAAATGACTCATAAGAAACAAATCGTTCTTGAAGAAAGTGCAACGAATGTATTATCATACTTACCCATGAAAAAACTGCTGAGAAAGCAACACCAACTCCTACCCAAAAGAGAGGAGAGCCTCTGCAAACACAAGCAAACCTTAAAAGGTCATGTTTACATTGTATAAAATCAAGAATTGAATGAAATTAGGGAACGTAAGATGATGCTTATTTACACTTGCGAAGATGGGGGTGGCACTGCAATTTGTGGGGTTGCACCAACTGAAGAAGTGTGTTGATTGCTTGAAGAAGAAATTCGAGCAAAGCAATCTTTCCCAAGCCTCTCTAGTTCTATATATACATGTGAACTCATTTAGATTCAAACCATAACTCAAAGGAAGTAGATAGCAAAAAAAACTGAATTAAAAGGATGAAATGCAAAGAATTACCATTTGATTTATTAATTGTTCGTGGGGTTGAGCCCTGCGGCTGAGACACGGCGGCGATTGAAGTTTTGGATTTGGAGAGCAGGCCGCTTCTCTTTGGGATTTTGAACGAGCAAAACAAGGGTTTATTGGATATTACACCATTAGTTCGAGGGTTTGCAGTAGAACCTAGTACTAGCTTTTGAGAAGAAGCGTAAACGGCTATATTATCCATCAATCGAAGCTCCGTAAAGACTACACAATAAAGGGTTATAAGGAATTGGAGTTATCTTTGACCTTTTCTGGGTGTAAAGTAGGGTGATTTTGCAGTTGCTATTGGGTGTGAAGAAGCGGGAGGAGGATTGAAGAAGGGGCCTGCTTCTTCTCTACTTCTCTATATCGGCGACATCTCCAAACTCAACAACCTCATCATGTTTAATCTCAATGAGACGACAAACTCTTCCCTCAGGGTTTCTTGCTTTCTTTTTCTTTTTCTATTTTTTTTTTTTTTTTTTTACACAAATTTAACTAAATTAATTTTATTTTTATATATTTATAATCTTAATATCATTTTGGTTCATGGATTTCGAAAAAAGTTTCAAAGGAATTTGAATGAAGTTCCAATAAAATTGCTTTTAGTTGTCAAAATAAAATAAAAAGAATCCGAATTCTCTAAATTTTATTAAAATATACATTAAAAAAATTGATTTCATTATATATATAATTAATTCCCAGCAGTAACTTTATGTTTTAAACTTTTGTCATATTTTTTCTCATGAGACTTTTAGTTCTTAAGACCAATTATGAATAATAAAATTTTCTTTTTTGTCCTTTTGTCATAAGAGTTGATAACTTCTGACCTTCTGGGTGAGTCATCTGATTATTTCCCTTTTTTGACCTCATTATGTGTAGAAGAAAAAAATTAGAAAACGATTTTTGCCACACTTCTTTGCTCACTTTGATGTTTTTAGTCTCTAATGAATACTAAATTTATCTGTGTTGCCTTTTTGCTCCAACATTTGATAACTTCCAACCTCATGTCTGAGCCATCCACCTCTTTCCTTTTTTTTACCTCATTGTGTGTAGAAGAAAAAATTAGAAAACAACCAATAATTAACAAAAAAAAAAAGGAATCATCAGTCATAAAACTTGCATCTTACAATTTTCCAACATATTAAACTGTTTCAAACCCGCAACGTAGTGCGATGATTTTTACTAGTTTTTTCTTAAAGGGAAAAGTTTTAAAATTTCATTTCCATTTTATCAAAAAGAAAAAAATATGTTTTTATTTCATCTTTATTTTACTCAAAATAAAAACATATTATCATCATCTCTCTCACACACATTCACCCACTCGTATCTACCTCCACACACACACAAAAAAACACACCACCTTCACCTCACAAGCATCTGTACACCTAAACCCACCCCACACCCACACACCAACCCATTTTAAGATATGTTGTGAGATACATTTATAATATATTTTAAGACACATATGTGAATGGCCATTTTGAGTTCTTCTTTGTCACTCTAGGATGCATTGTAAGATACATTTGTAATACATCGCATATTGTAATAATTGATGGTCTAAAATTTTATAGATTCTGACATTCTTAACTACAGGTTATCGTGGATCTTCATAAGTTATCCCCTTGAAAGGGTGATACTTATGCATAATGTTCATAGCCATTACCATAGATGGAAACTATAACATCCTACAAATACTAGATAAAATGTTGTTTTTAATTCAACCAAAACATTCATTCATTACTTTCAAAATAGTTGTAGTATCAAAAGTATTTCCAATAATATCAGAGTGGCAACAAAATCATAAGTATGAAATCTCATGTGGATGTGAAGCAATCATACCAGACTCTTCCTTTTGGAACCAGAAGTACCTGAAATATTTAAACCGTAAGCACATAGCTTACTAAGTTCCCCAAAATACCACATATTATACATAACATAACAGGTCTATTTCAACCCCAAGAAGGTGATATGAGCGAAATCATAGTCTTACCCCTTCCATGGTCAAATCATGGTCTTTACTTGTACAAGTGTCAGGGACAAATCTTGGTCTTCCATACAATTGTCAAGGGGAAAATCTTGGTCTTACATGCAAACGCCAAGGGTCGAATCATGGTCTTCCATACAAATTCCAGGGGTCAAACCCTAGTGTTCCATGTAAGTATCATAAAGACTAGGGGTGTGCAAAAAAACCGCAAAACCGAAAAACCGAGCCGATCCGACCAATCCGAAACCGAAAAAACCGGAACCGAAATAAGCCAAACCGAAAAAAAACCGAAACCAAAAAAACCGACTCTCTACGGATCGGTTTCGGTTTGTATATTTCGATATCCACGGATACCCGAACCGAACCGTCATATATATATATATATATATATATATATATATATATATATATATATATATATATATATATATATATATATATATATATATATAAAAGTTAATATAAAAATATTTAAATAGACTTAATAAAATAATAAACTGTATCATCTCATATGCCAGCTTTATTTATATGTATGGTATTTGTCTAGAACTCGAGAATATAATTTTTAACACCTTTATAAACTTTCTACCTATTGTTTTTTTTTAAACTGTATCGGATGTCCCCGAAGGGACTCTTTTAAACTGTATGATATATGTTTTTTGTGTGTAAATTCTTATGGCTGAAATTGAGAAACAGTTTTTACATTCATCAAATAAATTGTTTTATTATGTGATTAGAAATATTATTAAAAGCAGAATAAATATTTTATATGTATATTACAACAACATAAATTAAACACATAAACTATTGTTAACGAAGATAACATGTCTGTGATTTATTTTATAAAATGTTGTCAACTTTGGTGATGACTTAATAGTAGTTTGTATTTTTAATTAATGGTTATGCTTTTTTTTCTATTTAACGGGTACCCGTGAACCGAACCGTGGATACCCGCCTTCATACGGTTCGGTTCGGTTCGATTCGGTTTTTTGCAAAATTCGGTTCGGTTTCGGTTAGTGCATGTCAGGTATCCGCCCCGTGGTCACGGTTCACAATTTTTGTAACGCCCCATTTCTGGTATGTGACTTAATAAAGTAATTTTCATTTTCCTAAGGGGGTACTCGACGATTCTGTAGCCCGACTCGTCGAGTAGAGACGGGATGATCACACGATTTAAGTTGGCTACTCGGCGAGTCCATATGTTGGGACTCGGCGAGTCTGCCTTTTCGGATGAAGCCCTAATTTCAAGGGTTTGTATCCTATTTAAACGTCATTATAGCCTTCCACCCCAGCCTCCAGCACCTTTAGAGCATTTCCCCTGTAAACCCTAGCCCCCATTGTTGAGCTTGAGTGTGTTTGTGCTAGATTGGAGGCTTTGGAAGAGAAGGAAGAGAAGAAGGTCCTTAGAAGAGAAAGGAGATCCAAGAGTTAGCCTCCATCCGTTTCTCATTCAGGTAATAAAGTTATTACCTTGTGTATTCCTCCATTAAACCCTCTTTTATGCTTGTTATGTCTTCCATGGAGCCTTATATGATTCAAAACTTGAGATATGGACTTTCCTTTGGATGGAAACCTTAGATCTGGACTTTATTGAACTCCGGGAGCTCATTATAGCCACCTTTATGCAATCATGACCTTGTTCCAAACCCTAGGTGCTTAGTACTTGATGATTTTGGGTATTTTAGCCTCATACCCTTGTGCATGCACGTAAAGTTGGAAACTTTACGTGTAAAACCTGTCCTAGAAGCTCAGATCTATGATTTGGAAGCACTGAAATCGATTAGAACCGACTGTATAGTAATAGCATGCTTGGGACTCGGCGAGTTGTTCTTCAACTCGGCAAGTTGTTCTTCAGGCTCGACGAGTTGTTCTTACGACTCAGCGAGTCGCAGTCTGGACGTGTTCATATGATGAAGGAGAACTCGACGAGTTGTTCATACAACTCGGCGAGTCGGATGAAGTTAGACTTGATGTATGTATCGAAGAAGAACTCGTCGAGTCTTCGCCAAACTCGACGAGTAAAAACGAGTAGAGGACTAGAACGGATGAAAGGGACTCGGCGAGTTGGCGGCCCAACTCGGCGAGTCCGGTCAACTGGAAGTTTACTTTGACCAAGAAGTTGACTTTGACCCGGGAGTTGACTTTGAACGAGGGTGAAATAGTCATTCTACCCTGAGATTAGTTATCAGTATTTGATTTAGTGTTTATGGGATTTGTAGCCGGGGAGTTCCAGAGCAGCAGTCAGACCGTCTCAGATTTAGCACCTCAGCAGTCAGCGTTACGAGGTGAGTTTCCTTCCAGTAGGAACGGGTCTACGGCCACAATACCGACCCGTTTAGTTAGCAGTAGTTCCGGACTTCGGTCCGATGCAGTAGTTCAGTGTGCTTGAGGTCTTTGTGATTCAAGCATGTCTTTGTGTTATGTGTTCCGGACTTCGGTCCGATGCAGTATGCAGTATATGTGTTTATGCTAGTAGTTATGATTATGCTATGTTATGTTCAGTCAGTTCTGGACTTCTGTCCGATGCCGGGCGGGGCCCGATGTAGTGGGCGGGGCCCAAGCTAGTTCCATACCTCGGTCCGATGCCGGGCGGGGCCCGATGTAGTGGGCGGGGCCCAAGCTAGTTCTGGACTTCGGTCCGATGCCGGGCGGGGCCCAAGCTAGTTCCGAACTTCGGTCCGATGCCGGGCGGGACCCGATGCAGTGGGCGGGGCCCAGTATTTGCTTATATGTCATTGTATGGTATGTGGTAGTTTGGGGGAACTCACTAAGATTTGTGCTTACAGTTTCAGTTTTTGGTTTCAGGTACTTCCGCAAGTAAGGTGAAGAGCTCGGGATGATGGCATGGCACACACCACAGCTTCAGTTTTATCCTGAGAGTTTTATTCAGATATTTTGACATGATTGATACAGTATTTGTTTTGACACTGTTACTTGACTTTTGAGTTACTCATTCTACGGTTCTTAGTATGTATGACATTCGATGATGTGATTTTTAGTAATATTAAAACAAAAAATTTTTGGGTCGTATTTTGGGATGTTTCAAGTTTATTACTATCTGAATCGAACCGCCCCGTGAACACCCCTAATAAAGACAACTACCATCTTAGTACACTGAGAGAACTCACCTCGCAACGTAGTCAAAAGCTAACCAGCTTACACAGCCAAGAAATGAGTACTACACACCGCAAACCGAATCATACAAGGTAAACCCGTGGTCTACCTTCAAAAACTAGCATTTTACCAAAAGTCGAAATTGGTCAAATTCAATGGTCAAAGTCAATTCTAGTTGACCTTTACGTCGTAGTCATCCTTTGGCTACGTCGTGGGACCTTCTCAATAAAACAGTCACGGTCGGGCCAGCCACCACGTCGTGAAAAACTAGACAGAAGAACTTAATGGATTAAGCTCTCATCCAGTTAATCTAAGAGCTCTAAAGCTCAGATCTAATGCCCCTTAAGGTCTATATGGATAAAGTTTCCAACTCTATCCATTAAATACTACCCAATAAGTCAAAATCTATAATCTTAAGCTCTTAATGGTTGCACCAGTTGCATGGACACCACACAAAGTCATGCAAGGCCACTTTCCAACCAAAACCACGGTCTAGAAGCTAGATAATGCACTAAAATGCTCTGGAGTTCACCCAAACTCCAAAGACAAGAAGTTTGGGACTAAAAGACTCACAAAATGACCTAATATGAGATCTAAAGATATAATGGACAAGGTTGAGACTTTATACCTCCTCAAGGTCAGAAATTAGATAGAGATGTTAGATCCAAGTCGAAGCCAAGCTCCCAAACCACAAGATGGACTCCTTCTTCTTCCAAACTTCACAAAAATGGCTTCAAACTATCAAAACACACACACAAAGAAGCCGAGGTTTGAGCGGGGTCGTTCTCAGATGATGGAGGCTGCCACATGAAGTAGTCCTAGGATTTGGTGCCTATAAATAGGGCACTAATACCGAAATCTACGGTTTTGAACTCCAACCATTGTTACTTCATGGACAAATCCTTGCGACGTTGTGATGTGACAACCCTTTATTTCCGATATTGTAAAAGTCAACCAAAGTCAAACTTGGGTCAACTAAAGTCAAACATGTCAAATAAAGTCAAACTAAATCAAACTTATTATTTTGATTTACTTATTAAGGTTAGATTGATAACCTTTATGTGTTTAAAAGCCTTTCATTAGAAGTGTTGCTTAAATTCGAAGTGTAGTGCTTAAACCGAGAAGTCTCGCATGGGTTGTAAACCTTCGGACCGCAAACCCTCGGTTCGCAGCCGAGAACATACTTTGGACCGCAAACCCTCGGTTCGTAGCCGAGAACTCCCTTCTGACCGCAAACTTCGGTCTTATCCACTCGGTGCGAAAACCAATGCATGTGTCCCATCATTGATTTCGGTCCTATACGTATGGGGAGACCGAAAACACTTCCTCACTTCTACTATTCTAGCCGAAAACACACTTTTCACTCTCAAGAACTCCAACCGAAAACCCCTATTTTTCTCTCAACTATCATCCGAATTCGACTTGTATCACCTTCGGATCTTGCTTAGAACACCAAGTGTTCTTCCTTTCATCAAGATCCTCAACCGAAAACCCTTGAATCTCCTTGGTTTCACCAAGAACACCAAGATCTTCATTAGGCCAAAAACCCAAGAGGCTGGCCGAAAACTCATTACAGCCTTCCAAAATCACTTCAGACATTCTTATTTGTAAGTGAAACTTACAAATTAGTCCATTTCCTTAACGTACTTGCAGTTATATTCAATAATAATATACATATATATATTACGTGAAATGCTTTTAGGACTCGTTTTTGTCTCGGGATCTAACTTGTGGAAAACTTCCTATATCGAACCTTCAATCGAATCACTCACTTAAGGTGAGTTCATACCCCTACAATTTACCTTTTACAATGTTTTTAGGGGGGGGGGGGAATACAAGTAAAACACAATAGAATTGTGTTAACTCTTACATATGAAAACAAACAAACAAAGAATTTATTATGCTTACAGATATTGTTAAAAATCATTTTCAAACTCTTTTAAACTATTTTAGATTTCTGTTTATTATCAAAATCATATTCATTTGGATATTTGTGTATAATCATGCTTTAACGGACTTAGGACTATTGTTAAATACCTTGACTCATGTTCCTTGTTTGGTTGTGGGCTTAGGGTAAGAACACTAGTCTGACTGTCAGTTAAATCATAATTATACATGCTAAATATATACATGAATATTAAATCTCATTTTCAAGAACATACTTAACTCAATTGCATATACTGAGCAAATGAGTCTTTTCTCCAAATCACTTACAGTTCAAACAAACATACTAGTAAACTATAATAGGTATAGTTTAGAGATCAGTCGTACTATTTTCTAGATCAGAGAAACAATACATGAATCAATACATACATACTGCTACATTTCAATAAAAAGTACACTAGTCATTTACAAGTACAAGAAGGAACTTACATATTATATGTAAACAAGTTAACTAGAATGTGAAACACTATTTCATGGAATGGCAATATTCTTGCTAAGTCATGTTTTGTAACCAGAGTCTCCTGGAGGTAGAGCGTGAGTTTGTGTATAGATCTATACGGGACTGACCATCCCACACCTTGCTGCTAGCTACAGTGGGACCTGCAGGTCTACGGGTGACAAATGTCATATCGTTTTCGACGCCTGAAGAACGTCGTGTTTTATACTAGTCAATCAAGCATGGTTATAACCTTAATCAAATTAAAACCTTAATTAACCAATTTTGTTACAAGGCAGTTAAGTCATCAGTAGTGTATTTTAAACAATACTACTGTAAATCTTCATTTTCCATTACATACATACAATGATATTCTCACATAAGCAATGCATACTATTTTTCTAGTAAAGATAGTTTACAATTATGAAAAACATACATTTTATACTATTTCATGTACAAACATACATTTATACTATTTGAAGAGAACAAAACATACAAACAGTTGGGTCTTGGGCATAAGACTACTTTTCATTTTAAGAAGAAAATATAGGATTTTCTGGGAAGTATACTAACATTTTCATGAAACAGATACAAACATTTGACACTAAAATACTTATGAACTCACCAACTTAAATGTTGATACTCTCTTTCAAAATAACTTGTATTATCAGGAACCAGTAGACAGGTACGCTAGCACAGGTTTTGAGAAGACGAAGTATGTTCAAGACTCGTCTTTACTTTTTGCTATACATTTTTGGTGTCATACAACTATACAAAGAACACACGTGTATTAACTATATTATTAATGCAATAGATGTTGTTGCTTGTTTTACTATTGTGCATTGTTATGATACTATACATGACGTCCTCCGCCCCCGAATGTTTCCGCCATCTCGGTTTGGAGGTGTGACATGTGATGGTTCACAGATGCACGTTTTTGTAAAGTCCCAAAAATGCCAATAAAAATTTCATTTTTAAAGCATAGAGTCATAGAAACATTGGTTCCAAATCCAATCAATATAAATTGTATTTTCAAACATCAGAGTATATCTACAACAATCAATCTAATGCATACTCAGTGAACACAAGTAATCATACAGATCTACCAATCTAACACATGCTCAATATAACAACAATCCAATATACCAAGATACAAAATCCAGTGGGTCGCCCTTGGTGCCTTCGAACCACAAGTACAGTGAGGAAAACTTACCTCTCGGTCTGAAAAGATAGTTGAACAGGATACTGCTTCGAATATCAGCTCTGCAAGTCACCTGAACACCAAATACTGACCAGTCTCAAGTACAACTCAAAATACCCGAAATACACCTAGGTCAAACTTGGTCAAAATCTTTGTCAAAATCAAAAGTCAGAGGAGTCAACCGAGTCAACTCAGCTGAGTATGTTGGGTATACTTAGCTTGTACACGGGGCGTACTAGAGCCTTGACAGATTGTGGGTTGTTGACCGCGTACACACAACGTACCATTTTGTACGCCCAATGTACGTGTCTGTCAACCACCTTCTCTAATAAGTACTTATTTCATTAAGCACTTCCGTCCAAAATCCAGATTTAGTCCTCAAATGATGTTCTTAATCATAAAGTTTCCAACTTTATGATCTTGCATGGCTATAAAGTGGCCAATACCCAAAACCCTAACTTCTTAACTCATTAAGACCTCATAGTCCATGCATGGAGATAAACTAATAACCAAGATTGTATTTTTATAACCTTAGACACTCCAAAACGTTTGGAAAGGCAATATATTTAATCTAGAGCATGCCATACTCAAGAACACCATTGTTTGGGGACAAAAGCACATACTAACATCATACAACCTAGATCTAACCAAATAAGCATCAAGGTATAAACTTTATACCTTCTGGAGATGGAGGAGGGTGCAAAACTTCTAGATCCAATGCTGCTCCAAGCTCCCAAGATGTTATTCTTTTCTTCTCCTTCCTATATGAACACCAAAACACACACACACACACTAATGGCTCAAGAATGCTCAAAAATGGATTAGGGTTTGCTAAGGTCGAATATGGATGTGGAGGCCGATGAATGAGGAGGGTTTAAAGAGTTAATGATGTTTAAATAGGGTCCAAAACCTAAAAATTAGGGTTTTGAGTCACTAACTCCGAAGTTACAATTTAAGTCCTTGAAGTATTGATCTCTTGCTACATTTGGAATGCATAATTCTACGCAAATTATATAAAAAAAAATTATTGAAGTAACTAATTATTTTTTAGATCTATAGGATGTATATTTTTTTTTCTCTTTCATCAAAAGATAATAACTTATTTTTTTATTTATATCATATTATCTTACAATCATCTTAACCATCTTTTATTAAAAAAAATAAAAAACAAAATAAAATGTTGAATCATTCAAGTCACATTTATTAAAATACAATATTATCCTAGATTGACAAAGATACTTTAATATTGTTTAGTATTAAATTTTTACAATTTTCTTATTTTATCAATCTATTTTCATTGTGTATCTTATAAACTCGTGGTTTGCATGAGTTTCTAATCTAGTGTTATAATGATCACCGTGTTATATGTAGATTGTTTGACATTTATAAGTCAAATTCTATATACGAAGTTCAAAGTTATCATATCATTAAAATTATGTTTTTAATCTTATATATATATTTTTTATATAAATTTTGTTTTTATTAATTTCAAGGTTTCTGACGCAGGACATGTGGCGATTTATATATTAGTTTATATTAATTTATTTAATTAAAACTAGACATATACTGATATTATGGAAAATCAAATAAATTTATCTTAATAAATAAAGATATTTTTGCCAAATAGCACATTCTCCTTAATCTTAACATGTAATTTTGTCATTAATTTAGAGTAATTTTGTTTCCACATGTTATTTTCTTATGTTATTTTCTTATTTTTTCCATGTTTATTTTATTACAACATCATTAAAGTAATTAAGCCATATTATTATAGCAATTAATTCCAATTGATTATAACCCATTGTTTACTATTATTTATTTAAATGTGTTATTAAATAAATACATGTTTGAATAATATAAAAATTAATTTGAGTTAATTGTATTCGAATACTTAATTTAGTTATAATTGTTTAATGATATAATTTATAAAAAGACTGTAAGCATATGACTATGAATGATTCAGCTTTAACTTGTAATTTAAAAAAATATAATTTATTCATTTTGATTATTTATAACGGCATTTTGTTTGAATCAATATAAATTAAACATTTATATAATGTTAGTTGTTTTACTTTAAAAAACTAAAGAATAACTACTTAATCAAGAAGCATTAGTATGAGAATGCGACTTTACTTTAAAAAGTAAAGAATAACTATTATAAAGATGTGGAAATAGAATCTTTTAAAGTGCAATATATTTATGGAGCTTTCCCTTAATATTCAAGTTGTTAAAATTTTTGAAAAATCTTGGTATATATGTTGATCTTTGAAGGCTTTTACCTATGTTTATGGCTTTTGGATGAGTGTTGGTGAATTCTAAAAATATCACGGGTCTTGGTGGTTGCTTTGTTATTAGACTTATTAATGTTTAAGTATTTTCTTGGGGCTAGGTTGTTGTACTTTTAGGCGCCAACATGGTACCTTGAATTCATCATAAGTTGCTTTAACAAGTGGTCACTCCATGAGTTTTACCTGCATAAATTTTGTCCGCTTTTGCTGCATTGTGTTGAAAGGTATAAAGGTCATTATGATTAAGTAATGACTTTTGAATATAAATTATTTTGTCAACCGTATTGATTGAATTACTTACTTATTCATCACTTTGTTTGTATATATTTCAAATTTTTACTTTAAAAAATGTTTAATGTTACACATTGATATTTAAAATTTTTAATCAACCCGTGTAGGACACGGGTCTTACACCTAATAAATAATAATATGTTTATTTAAATTTTTTAATCAATCCGTGTAGTACACAGGTCTTACACCTAGTAAATAATATGTTGATAAAATGGATAAAGAATAAATAAATTCGTGTTGCCACGTATGTAAACAGGGGCAATATTGTAATTTAAAAACCGGAGCCTTTACTACTGCACAGGAAAGCATGGGCCCAGAGTGAGATTTTCTAATCACTTAGCAGATTTTGAGAAAGGGGAAAAGATTTTAGGGCTAGCAAGAACCATCGCAAGAACATCACAAGGCACAAGCTCTACAACATTATTGCTTGAATGCAATTCTTCTTCTTCAGTATCTCCAGGTTTAAAATTCGAAGGTAAATCCCTCTCTTCAGCTCTCGCTCTGTTTAACGTACGAGAAAATCGACGAATATGTTATGTACAGTGCGGAATTGGTTCACTTCCTTTAAAACCCAGTTCGAACCCGATATTTGAACACCGTTTTCCGATTACCCATTTAATTTATCTGTTTTTGAGCTTTTACTCATTTGGAGTTATTGGGGATTTGCGAAAGAGCTGATATCGATTACAATTATTATGGCCGATGATTCTCTAGCTGAAATCACTGAACAATCGCTTGCTTCTTTAACAGACCATCAGCAACCACCACTTGAATTGGTAGATTCTATTGATTTATCAAATCATTTAGTTATAGGGCAAGAATTCCCAGATGTCGAAACTTGCAGAAGAGCTTTAAAAGACATCGCCATATCTTTACACTTCGATCTCCGTATAGTCAAATCCGACCGTAGCCGTTTCATTGCCAAATGCTCAAAAGAAGGTTGTCCATGGCGTGTACACGTCGCCAAATGCCCAAACGTCCCCACATTTTCAATTCGCACCCTCCATTGGGAACACACATGTGAAGGTGTCAGAAACCTCCATCACCAACAAGCTTCAGTCGGTTGGGTTGCAAGATCAGTTGAATCACGAATCAGAAATAATCCACAGTATAAACCAAAAGAAATCTTACAAGACATTCGCGATCAACATGGTGTTGCAGTGTCATATATGCAAGCTTGGAGGGGAAAAGAAAGAAGCATGGCTGCTTTACATGGAACTTTTGAAGAAGGGTATCGTCTTCTACCTTTATACTGTGAACACATCCGAAAAACAAACCCCGGAAGCATAGCCTCAGTTTTTTCAACCGGACAAGATAATTGCTTTCAACGCCTATTTATCTCCTATCGCGCATCAATAATTGGGTTTTTAAACTCATGTAGACCACTTCTAGAACTCGATAGAGCCCATTTGAAAGGAAAATACTTAGGTACACTTATATGCGCCTCTGCTATCGATGCAGATGACGGTTTATTTCCTTTAGCTTTTGCGGTTGTTGATGTCGAAAGCGATGAAAACTACATGTGGTTCATGTCAGAGCTCCGGAAGCTTCTAGGGGTAAACACTGACAATATGCCTCGCCTGACGATCTTATCAGAACGCCAGCGAGGCATGGTGGAGGCGGTCGAGACACATTTCCCGACCGCCTTCCACGGATTCTGCTTACGTTACGTAAGCGAAAACTTTCGCGACACGTTCAAAAATTCAAAACTAGTCAACATATTTTGGAGCGCGGTGTACGCGCTCACTCCCGTTGAATTCGAAAGCAAAATTTCCGAAATGTTGGAAGTTTCACAAGACGTGATTCTTTGGTTCCAAGATTTCCCGCCTCAGTTATGGGCGGTTGCGTACTTCGAGGGCGTCCGATATGGTCATTTCACATTGGGAGTCACCGAATTGTTGTACAATTGGGCTCTTGAAGGGCACGAACTCCCGATTGTTCAATTAATGGAACACATTCGTGTTCAATTAAGTTCGTGGTTTGAGAACCGAAGAAATATCGGGATTAGATGGAACTCGATTGTTGTTCCGTCTGCTGAACAGAAGATTCTAGAAGCAGTTTCTGATGCGCGTTGTTATCAAGTTTTGCGTGCAAATGAAGTGGAATTTGAAGTTGTGTCAACTGAAAGAACAAATATTGTGGATATAAGAAGTCGGGTGTGTTCTTGTAGGAGGTGGCAACTCTACGGGCTGCCCTGTGCACATGCGGCGGCTGCCCTGATTTCGAGCGGGAAAAACGCGCATGTTTTTGCGGATCATTGTTTTAAGGTTGAAAGTTATCGGGAGACGTATTCACAGATGATTTATCCAATACCGGATAAAAGTGTTTGGAAAGAGGTTTGTGATGAGGGCGATTTCGTAATTCTACCACCGAAGACACGGAGGCCGCCCGGGCGGCCGAAAAAGAAGGTGGTTCGTATAGAGAGTTTGAAGAGACCAAAGAGGATTGTTCAATGTGGTCGTTGTCATATGTTGGGACACTCTCAAAAGAAGTGTGCGATGCCAATTTGAGTTTGATAGTTTGTTTTTTATTTTTTGTTTTTCTTTTGTTGATGCTGTTTTGACAGTGGGCATAGAGTTGTGTATTTGTATGCTTAAAAAAGTTTCGTAATAATTCCGAATTTGCATTTATATGGCATGTGGAACAAGGTATAATAAGTATTATTATTCCGTTGGTATCATACTATAGGGAATTAAGTGGGGTATAGATTTAGACATTTAGTTGTTGGGTCTTTCAAGTCGATAAATTTAATTTTTAAGAAGATGTAACATTATGATGATTGATAACAGTTATAACACTAAGCAGGAATAAAGGATTTGCAAAACAAAATACAATGAGAATTCACCAACTCTAAAACCAGATAAATTAATACCAAGCTTTGACTAGCGAAAATAAAATAGGAAAAAAAAACATGTTTTGATTCTATGAACAAGTTTTACAAACTCAAGCAACTAGTACTCCCTTTTGAAGAAAAAAACTTTACTATGAGTCTAAGCAAAACCATGATAGTACTTGAGACATGGACAACATGTTAAAGGTCATCATTGACATTTGTTCTCGACTTCCCACTTCACATAATTAAGTACTCCATCATAGTTCACATAATTAAGTACGGGTACTAATGTAAGAACCATCAAATTGCCACAAATCAATGGGCCTAAAATATAAGTGAAAAATTAATCTAGATGTTAGAGCAAGAAGTCACATGCAATGCACATCCATATAATGTCTATCATCAAGTGGAAGGATGTGCCAAAAAGATGTTGAAAACTCTGAAAGTAGTCTATGATGGATTTTATGAGGTAAAGGCTAATCATGAAAAGAATCTAAATGGATTTTGTTGTTATTATTTTAAATAAATGTAATTGTTTTGCTATTTTTTGGAGGAAAAAAAAAGATTAAATATGTTGTTTTATTTGGTTAAGAGTAAGTAAGTTGTTATTATTGGTAAATACATGTAAGTATGTTGCTGTTTTTGGCAATTAGAGTATGTATTCTCAATTCTGACACTTTTCAGACAACATTTTAGGAGTTTTGGCTCCATCTTAATACTTTTTTAAAACCTTTGTTTTTTTACATTCTCAAAATTGACGACATGCCATCTTACATAGAATCCGTATCAGTTCGATAACCGTAATCTCGATTTTTAGAGGAGTAAATAAATGCACAATCCATCAAAGGGCTTCTAGCCTAACGATACCAGATGTTGCCCTTCCTTCTCGAGGTCGAGTGTTCAAGTCTGGTGTTAGACATAGGTCAAATTAGGAGTAGTTTAAGCAGGTAAAATGAGGAGTAGTTGGACATAGGTAAAATCAGAAGTAGTTTAGAAATATGTTAGATTTGCCGTTACAAAAATAATAAAATAAAATAAAAATAAAATAAATGCACAACCCTTTATTGCCGCTAATCGTTGGAAGCCCGTGGTTTGATATTATTAGAAGTTATAGAGAATTATTGATTATGTAAATTTATTATTTAAAAAGGACAAAATTACAAAAATGGTCCCTGTGGTTTGCCAAAAGTAACAAACTTAGTCCCTATCTATTTTTTTTTGATTCGTTTGGCCCTTGTGGTTTGTAAAAGTTGCATTGGAGGTCCTTTTTCATAACTTCGTCTGTTTGTAACCGTTTGGGGTCATCCATGTGGGGGTATATTCGTCTTTTTATGTTTGGCGCTCATTTAAGATGGATTAGGCAGTGATACGTCATTAAGCTATCCTCTGATTAACCAGAGTCCAAGAAACCCCCCTTCATCTCCACTTCACTTTAGCTTACTGATCATCTTGACGATCTTCATCCTTCATCCCTCGCATCCGATTTTAGGGTTTATCAACTAAAAATGGTACTGTGTATGTGGAATTTATGTGGTCCTCATACGATTGCACCCGACCTTGATAAAGATTACAGTGAGTTATTTAATCTTTTGTTTGGTGTTTCTTGGTTTGTATATTCAAAGCTCATCGATTTTTCTTTTTTCAGATGGTCACGACAATTTCTTCACTTTAAAGATACATCATGGTGGATTTTTTACAAAGTTCCCTGGTAGAAAGTACGCCGAGGGAAGGTTGGCATTCTTTGACTTAGTTGACACTGATCTTTTTTCAGTTCATGATCTAAATGACATGATTCATGAGATAGGGTATTCTAAGGATGACACAATGTACTATCATTATAGAATTCCTAATGTAGACTTAGATTTTGGATTGAAGGCTTTAGGAAATGATCAAGACGTTATATATATGGCTCAATATGTCCCTCAAAACAGAGTGATTAATGTGTACGTTGAACATGGTTCTACAAGACTTCACACTTACTTCATGTCCCCAAGTAAAGTTGTTATCGAGCAACTAGATGATGATCCTTCTCCTGAACTTAATAGGATTAGGCCCAAGAAGAAAGGAATCGGTTCTTGTAGCAAGAAATTAGACATGAATGTCCCACTTAAAGAATCAGCTAATCAAGAACAAATAGAAGATGGTGTGTATGATTTTTCCATGTCCCTAGTTCCTTTTGAGCCAAACAAACAAGATGTGGTTAATGAGTTTAAGGATGATTTGTATTTCCCTGTACCAAAAGAAACTGATACAATGCAAGAAATTACAGTTGATATTAATTGCTAGGACCATAGGGAAATACTAGATGATTTTGAGCCTTTTAGTAGTGATGGATATCAGAATATAGGTGAGTTTGAAAGAGGGGTTGAAGTTGAAGAAGAACAGGATGAAGAAGATGAACAAGGGCATGCAGAGGATTCAAAAGACGATCCAGAAGAGCATACAGAAGAAGAGGATGATTCTGACTACATTGTTGACCCAGAAGCTATTTTAGATGACTGGGAGGTTGATATGAGAGAGTTTAACAGTTGTGTGGATGAGGTTGAATGGTTTGGACAAGGACCAAACATAGAATTAGATTTAAATAAAGATGATGATTTAGGTGTGATCAACAATGATGAGTTTGAAAGTGCAGGATATGAGGAAGACCTAAGGAAGAGAATGTTAAAAAACCTGAACAAGAAGGTGCCTTGTTCTTCTGGGGTAGTTCATGTTACACCATTTTTTGTGGGTCAAGGTTTTAAAACCAAAAAGGATATACAGGGTCACATGAAGATGCTTCAATAAAAACAAGGAGGGCCCTACACATGGCCAAAAATGAAAAATTGAGAGTAAGAGTAAAATGTAAAGGGGTGGTTCCAGATTCCACTGGTGGTGGGCCCTCCACTGTAAGTAAAGTAACATCGAAGGGCAAAAACTGTAATTTCACAAAAAGATTCTTGTCCTTTTGCTATTCAGATATCTAGATCTACAGAAGAGGAACAATGGTTGGTGAAGACAGTTATTGATGAGCATTTATGCTTACAAAGTAGAAATGTGAAGGCATGTACATCTAGATACCTGGCAAGCACTATTCTCCAAAAAGTGGATTCCGACCCTCGCATCCCAGTAACAGCCTTACAGGAGGAGCTTCAAATGGATTTGGAATTAAGCATATCAAGAATGAAGGTGTTCAGGGCTAAATCAATTGCAAAGGAACAACTGTATGGTGACTACGAAAGGCAATATAATTTGCTGAGAGATTACTGTTTGGAGTTACAGACCAATAACCCAGGTACAACAGTGAAGCTGGAAGTGTGTAATGAACCAAATCCTGATGTTGAAACTCGTATTTTCAGGAGGATATACATTTGTCTTGGAGCACTTAAGTTGGGGTTCAAATCTGGAAAAATGGAATTACTGGGATTGGATGGATGTTTCTTGAAAGGACCACACCCTGGACAAATTCTAACAGTTGTGGGTCTTGATTCCAACAATGGAAAATATCCACTAGCTTATGCAGTTGTGGAAGCTGAGACAACAAGCTCATGGACATGGCTCTTGGAATGCCTTGGTGGTGATTTGGATTTGGATGCATCATGCAACTTCACTTTTGTATCCGACAGACAAAAGGTATGAATACATATAACATAAGTCTCTTTTAAAGCTTGTAATAATACTAACTATAAATTACATTATATGTAGGGAATAATACCTGCAATAGCAAAAGTGTTTCCAAATGCAGAGCATAGATGGTGTTTGAGACATATACATGAAAACATGAAGCTGCAATGGAGGGGAGAAGAGTTTAGAGATCACTTGTGGAGGTGTGCTACCACAATACAGAATACCATTAAACTGATTAACCAAAACCATACATTACATTAAGATTCTAATACATGACATCCCATCCCAAAATCAACTGGTAATATCCCATTCTAGTTCTATACACCCATCCGACATTACATATCCAAAATACATCCCAAAATACACTTACCAAATACATCCCCAAATCCAACTACTACTTAGTGCATACATATATAAACGAAAAAAAAGAACCAAGACAGAAGAAGCATCCACTTTAGCTTCACAACATCTGCACGAGCTTGAATCAACATCATTTGAACATTGTTCAGTTTCCTTAGCAAGCCAGGAATCACCTCCACAGCTCTATGGCACATCGGATCGTCCACCCACCCAAGAAATGGACAACTTCGACCGTTTCGAGCACAAGACCAGAATCGCCTTCCTGGGTTGAGGTCTGTCCGAGATGTGACTCTCACAGCAACACTTCCACACGTACAAATCACCATTCTTGGAAGAGAGGAGAGCTTCGATTTTTTAGAGATGGTAGCTTGATTTTTCTGAACGTTGGCTAGGGCTTTTTAAAGGGGGTGGAGAAGGTAATGTGAAAATACCAAAATACCCCCATATTTTTTTAACTTAATCACCCAAACGGCTACAAACAGACGAAGTTATGAAAAAGGACCTCCAATGCAACTTTTACAAACCACAAGGGCCAAACGAATAAAAAAAATAGATAGACTAAGTTTGTTACTTTTGGCAAACCACATGGACCATTTTTGTAATTTTGTCTTTAAAAAGTGTTGAAAGATACGTTTCGGGAGTCCGCACACCTACTTTGACTTTATTATAATCCGTTTTTGGTCCTTGTAGTTTGTATTGTTTATTACTTTAGATTACATTTTAAAAATTTACAAGAAAACGAAAAATCCATATTTTTACCTTATTGTTACCCTCATTGCTTCATTTAGAATTTCCGATCTCACAATGGGATTTGTTCCTTATTTCCGTGCGGTGAATTATCATCACCGACTATGTGCAGATCTTTTCATTTTGAAACCTCGAAAGCTGGAAAACAATTGGATTAAGATTGATCACGGTGGTTAGCCGATTGATAGCGACAGTAGTAGCAAGAGTTGATCATGTTCATATGCACTTAGCAGAGAATGTGTTATGTTGGTAACACTTCAAAAAACAATATGTGTCTTCACATGGATTGTTATTCCAATATCAAATACAAATATTCGTTTTAATAACCTCATTTTTATTTTTCATTTTTATATGTTTGCTTCGAAAATCATTTTAATAACTTTACTTTTATTTTTTTTTTAAATGTTTTTTTGTATATGTTTTTTTACAATCCGTTTTTGAAACTTCATTTTTAACTATTTTTTACAATTCATTTTACAACTTTATTATTTTTATTTGTAAAATTGACATTGCAAAAATGGATTCTAAAAGAACATGTAAAAAAAGTAAAAGAATGAAATTGTAAAAACGAATTGTGAAAAACATTTTAAATGAAGTAAATATATGACGTTGTAAAATTATATCGTGAAAAATGAATTTGTAAAACGGATTTTAAAAAAACATAAAAATGAACTAAAAATGAAATTGTAAAAATAGAATGTGAAATAAAACATGCAAAATTACAATAAAATGTAAAGTTATACAATCGAATTGTAAAAGACAAATAAAAGCGAAGTAAGAAATTGTGTTATAAAAACGAATAATAAAAAAACTTATAAAAAAAGATTAAGTTATAAAAACATATCGTAAAAATAACGTATCCTAATTCCAACAGTTTAGTTAATAATTATAGGAAAAATGGATGAATAACCTTAAATAAATATAAGAAAAAGATAAATAACAACATATAGCAAAAAAATAAAATAAAATAAAATAAAATAAAGGGTATCAATAGCTATTGTAGGTAACAATGACCATTTTAGACTAAGGGGCTGTTTGACAGGATCTGAATTTTTAAGAGGTCTGAATTTCTAAGAATATCTGAATTTTCAAATGTTGTTTGGTTGGAAATTACAGAGATGAATTATAAAAATGATCATTTTACCGTTCAATTTTATTTTTTGCTGATTTTTTTTTATAAAATAACCAAATCAACTTTTTTTATAAACACTATATAAAATCCAAATTAAATATAATTGAAAATTAATATTAATCCAAATCAAACATAACACTATCAACAATAAATTTCAACATATCAACACATAATAACAAGATCAACAATAAATTTCAGCAAATGAAAAAAATCAGCAACTTATATTAACAATTAGGAACACATTTTCAATAAAAATTCTATCTGAAGAATCAGTTGAACTTGTATAAAAATTTTCTGAAGAATCAGTCCTCTCATGTATATTCTTCATTACCTAACCATGAGCTGCACCACAAATCAATGGAAACATGATGTAGGAAGGACCAATCAAGTATGAATCAAAATAATTATACCTAATTACAACTACTGTTCATTAATTTCTTATACGAAAAACAGAATTAATACCTATGAAAAGAAAAAAAAATGCAGAAAAACATAAAACTGGGAATGAATTTCAAAACTCGATTTTTAGACATAAAATTCTGCATAGATTCTTCAAAATCTCAATTTCAAACAATTTTCAGGTTTCGATTTCGATTTCAATAACTCGATTATGAGAAAATCTATTTCAAAATTGGAGAATGAAAAACACACCAACGGAGAAAGACCGGAGGAAGGCGGTGACCGGTGGTGGTTGTTGGGGAAATCGATTTCATAAACTCAATTTCAGAAAATCGATTTAAGAAAATTTAGGAGTGATAGAATTTCAGCGATTGGAGAAGAACGAAAGCCAAACCTGATGCCTTGCTGTCGGACCGGGGGTCTAGGACGGTGGTGTCGGAGGTCTCGTGCCAGCATGGTACGACGAGTTCGACCGAGAGGGTTGGCATGGAGACGTTGAAGAGGGCAGAGGAAAGAAGAGGGAGGAATTCTTCGGTAGCGAGAAGAGAATAAACAGAGGCGGTATGGTAGGGTTGGGGCATAAAGGGAAGCACGTCTTTTTTTTTTCTTTCAGATGTCCCGAATAAGAGGTTATTTTAAGATTAAGATGCAAAAATAAGAGATAAACAAACACACTTAATTGGACAGATTCAGACATGCTTCTTTTTAAGAGGTATTAAGTGGTAAACAAACAACCCCTAACATGACATTTTAAAACTTAAATTTAATTAATTGACGAAATAGACACAAAATCAGTGTTCTAAAAGACGCGTCATGACGCGCGCTAAGGCATGCCACGACGTGAGGCGCGACTAACGAAAAACATCATGACATTGCTGTTAGGCGTGATATGACGTGTTATGATGCTGAGTTTTTTTTTTCTTCGTTTGAGGCATGTTCTTTTTGCTCTTTGTTATGCCTTTTCTTATCGGACATACAAATATTGTGTTTTTTTGTTAACTTTTTGTTATTAACTGTTGATATAACACTTTTAAAAACTGGTTATATTTGATATAAATCTATACTTATATGGTAAAATAATGAGTAAATTACACGAATGGTCCATATGGTTTAGCGTAATTTATTCGTTTGGTCCCTAACTTATTTTTTTTTACTCGGAAGGTCCCTACTATTTGTTTTTGTTATGCGCTTGGTCTCTATCTTACCTAAAAAAAAAAATACTAATTTACCATTGATTTTATAATTTATTTAAATAAGCACACCTCAATCCGAGCCCCTCACCTTACCTTACCTACCTCACTATTTTTCACTTTTTAAATAATAGTCTTTTTAGGTAAGATAGGGACCAAACGCGTAACAAAAACAAACAGTATGGACCAAGCGCGTAATAAAAACAAATAGTAGGGACCTTCCGAGTTAAAAAAATAAGTTAGGGACCAAACATGCAAATTACCCCAAACCATAGGGACCATTCGTGTAATTTACTCTAAAATAATTATAGATTAATTACATCACGCCTTAAAAAATGCTATGACTTGTAAAGTTTGAGGCTTAACCTTGCCACCACGCTATACATCACGCCTTTTAAAACCTTGCACAAACATAAAGATTAGCGACCAATATTGACCTTAATATTTATTTAATATATCAAAGAATTATATATATATATATATATATATATATATATATATATATATATATATATATATATATATATATGTTCATGTGTTTTTGTGACATCCCCATTTTTACGGCCAGAAAAGACCGATTTAGTTTATGTTTTTTAATAAAAATCAGAGTAACTTCTTAAGAAAAGTGTTGCGGAATTTTGTTCCCAGAAAAAACATGATAAATATGTTATCAAAGCATTTCCGAAGAAATGTATTTTATTCTTTTTAAAACCTTGGGATGTCAATGTCAATACAGAAACATAAGCATAAACAGAACTTACATTCATTTACACTAGTGATCTACATCTCTTTAATACCTCGACGTAGTGTAGCTTTATATCGACACCTGTGATACAAATAAACTGAGTGGGTCGGGTTGGGAAACCTGGTGAGTACATAGGATTTTCAACCCACAATAATAAAGTTATTATGTTTTATCATCAAACAATTAACCCAATTACCCATCCCCATTATCTTCTTTAATTCTTAGGGATCTACCCTAAGAATCATCTATCACTCATTCCTAAGGGTTTTCCTAAGGAATAGGCACAAAGTCCATCGTCGCCAAGGTTTATACAACAGACACTAAATCCATAGCTGCCAGGGTTCATCCAACGGGTGCTAAGTCCATAACTCTCATTTATCGACAATATTATTTGTGGGAGTCCACCTGCAATACATGTCAATGGGTTTTTATAGTACACCGGGTGAACGTATCGTTCACAACACCTACAGGTAGCGAGCCTGCTAGTGTTCCGCAGACTGTCTAGAATAGTCCATGGTTGTCATCTGAACTCTGCTAGATGACGGGGCCATCGTTTGGGTAAAGGTTTCTCTCATATTTCACCTCTCACCTCTCACCCTCATCTCATAATCTATATCACCTTTTATCTCATCATCTAACTCATCTTTCATCACACACCAACTATTTCATCTACCCATGTTTTACCCAACATATTTGTAGATATAAAATACATATACAGTTCAGATAGGAAGAAATAGTTTAGATCTGTAAAGAAAATACATATACGGTTTAGTTCTGAAGAAAAGTCTAGATCTGAAAAACAAAGTTTAAATCTTTCATCATAACTTTCAAAGCATAAAATACATATACAGTCTAGATCTGAAGAAAATGTCAGATCTGGAAAAATAAAAGTTTAGATCTTTCATCCAGCACAGATCTCAAGTATAAATCATCCATATATCAGGTTTAGATCTGAAAAGTTCAGATCTGCAGTGAGAAAGTCCAGATCTGAAGGAAAAAGTTCAGATCTGAAAGAAAAGGGTTAGATCTGACAAAAATACATATACCATTCAGATCTAAAGAAAAGTCTTAAATCTAAAAAGGAAAAAAAGTTTAGATCCGAAGGAAAATCTAGACCTGAAGGAGAAAGTTTAGATCTGGAAGAAAATATTTAGATCTGAAGGAAGAAGTTCAGATCTGAAAAAGAAAGAGGTTTAGATCTTTCATCCAGCAAACATCTCAGGTAAACAGACAACATATATTTATACACATAGCACATAATTTATATAAAATACTTCATATCTATGTGTAAGATGAAAGTGACTATGCACTCACCTGATAAGGAGTGATTCGGACATCACTTCGCTTCTTAGAATAATCTCCTTTGACGAATCCGGGAAGTTTGCTTGAAAACCAGGCTCTACACGGGCAGAGTTTCGAACCGAAAAAAAACTCTTTTTTCTCAGAGACTCCGGGCTCTCCGAGGCTTTCTACTAGAGCTAGAAAGGTTCCCTAGGCTTAGGGGTGAATTAGGGTGGCTAGAGAGAGAGTAGAGAGAGAAAGTAGAAGTGAATTGGTGAGAAAAAGTGGCAGCCCTTGGTCCCCTTTTATAGGCTGAGAAGCCTCGCTACGCTGGGCGTTCCTGCGAGGGTACGCGGGGCGTACCTCGTACGCAGGGCGTTCTTGGTCTACGTTGCGCGTTCGTACAGCCATGTGTCCGAAGTCTGCTGGGGCTACGTGGTCACCTCCGGAGCCAAGTCCTCGCGTACGCGGGGCGTTGCCTCTCTTAGGCGGGGCGTACCTTTCGGACCAGACTCGCAATTTACACACTCGACTTCTAAAATTCGTAACTTTCGCATACGAGCTCCGTTTTCGACGTTCTTTATATCCACGCGTAGGCAGGACTGTACTGTACGACTTTCGTTTAGATCACCAAGGCTAAAAAGTCCTCTATCGTAAATTCACTATTCACGTCACGCAATGTCGTGTCGGTTCTGTCGCGAAACTTCGATAGACCATAATTTCTTCGTTATAACTCGAATTTCGGCGTTCTTTATATATCCGGAATCCTTGTCACGACCACTACAACTTTCTTTGTAGATATCGGGTTTATCTAACATTTTATTATTTTTTTTACGCTTATTTTTATCCTTTATTTATTATATTATTATAAACAAGTAATAAGCACACAAAAGCACATAATTCACATAATATTCGAGTAATTCATCTTCATTACTTCGAAACGAGTTACAATGGTTGACCTAGACTATTACATCATCATTAATGCTTAGCTCAAAAACACGAGCGTTACAGTTTTATACAACTATTGTGTGGGTGAATGGACAATTATGGACCAATGGATGAAAATAATGAATGATTATGATTTTGAGGGTCTATGATATTACAATGAAATATCATGTATAATATTATCACTCAAATTTAATTATAAGGGTGTTTTAGTCAATTAAACTATATTAAAAAAGAAAATTTTTGGATTTTTAGGGATAATTTTGAATTTTGTTTTTAAAATTCATTCAATTTCAATTCTAATTTAATTTTAAATCATACCTGATTATAACCTATTTTATTATGTCATAATGACATTCTGTTAGAATGAAATTATGTTATAATGACAGTTTATGACATCCTTTAAGAAGACATAAATAAGAAGAAAAAATGAATAAATACATTATGAAAGAATACACAAAATCGATTCTTAAACTAATAATATATCAAATCAAAAAATCATTTTTGAATAATAACAACATTCTGAAAAAATAACAAGTATAATTCTTAAAAAAATAGCAACATTTTTAAACTGTAACTGTGATCAATCTTTGATTCATTCTTCAAGTCATTCCTCTAAGGTCTTCAAGCTATTTGTCAATCCATTCCTATCATAAATGCAATAAAAACTAAGAATGGTTAAAAAGAAAAAAAAACGTCAAAATCTCTTAAAAACACTAATTATGATAGAATATAGTAGAAATTAAATAATTATAATTTATTTTAATAGAATGTAATCCTCAAATCTCTTGATCAGAAAATAAAGTGGGTAGCTGCATACAATCTAATTTTTTTATTATATATTTTTATTTAATAATAAAACCTTATAATAACGATAAAGATTTTTTTTCTGACTCGTCTTGGGCATTTGAGAATATTTAATTCCTTAAGATCGACCCTGTTTCAATCATTTGGATAGAATGTATTCCGTGAAACACCAATTTTTAATCGAAAAAAATACTCCAAAAATATAAAATACACAAAATTAAAGAATTAAAATTTATCAAAAAAATAAAAGAATAAATGACAAACAAAGATTCTATAAGAATACGTATACTTTATTCTAACAAAATATTACTTAGAGTTTAATAGCTATAAAAATGTTTATTCTGCAATAATGATACTGTAAATATTCTTCCATAATGATTTTGATGAAACACTTATTGAAACCCATATTGAAAAACATACTTTGTAATAAACCTCCATTAAACCAAAACAAATGAATTTTGTGTTTCATGTTTCGTTTACCAAAGGAATTAACAATAATAAAAAAGGAAGATAGAAGTCTATAAAAAACAATTGCATTAGGCATCAATTAAAAGGAAAATCTTATAAAAACCCAACATATTTTCATCAAAGTTTTAAAAAAATCACTATATTATTTTTTTGTACGTTAAAACCCTTATATTTTTTTAAAATGTATCATTTAAGATATTGAGCTCGGTGAATCCTAGATAGCCGAAAATGCTAGGTAATCGATTCTCAACGTTTTGATTGTCACAATTCACTAGATTAAAAAATTTCAAAAAAATATGAGGGTTTAAATGAACTAAAAAAATAATATAATGATTTTTTTAATCCTTTCATGAAAATAGATTAGGTTTTTCTGAGGTCAGAAAACCTTAAATAAGAATTTCTTAAAATATAAGGGTTTTAACGCACTAAAAAATAATATAATGGTTTTTTACGTATTTGATGAAAATACTTCGGGTTTTTCTGAGATTTTCCCTCAATTAAAAAGGTAAACAAAAGGAATTAATATGTGTATCTTCATCACTCACTTTGTGATTGAAATAAAATTAAAGATTTATGCGGGACATGTATTCAAATCATAATAAAAAAAGTTAGTACTTACTCCTTTCTAATTTGACACACTTCCATTTGTAAAGACAAAACTGCAAAGATGGTCCCTGTGGTTGGCAAAATTTTGTGGCCTTAGTCCAAAAAGTTTTATGGTGCACCAATAGTCTAATTTTGGATTTTTTTATTGTTTTTGTCCCTATACACTTAAAAAGACGATTATGCCCTTATAATTTATATTTTTCATTTTCTTTAATTACTGAAATACATAAACTAATTTAATTTGTATTTTTCATTTATACTTCATTTGTCTTTTCTCTCTCAACAAACACACACACACACACTCACTTAAGAAAGATATAACCCCTAATGGTTTCCACCATCACCACCGACTGCCACCAACAACATCTACCATCATCCGCCACCATCACCACCGCTACCACTGACAACTACCACCATCCGCCACCATTGCCACCACCGTCCATTATTATCATCCAATCCGACCCTCACATCATCTTTCTTTCCTTAGACCTCGATGAAATTTTTCCACCAGCATGGGCGGATCTTATATAGGGCTAGGGGGCTGTGCCCCCCTCCCATTTTTTGGCATAAATGGTTCCTATACTTTAATTTTATACATATTAGGCCCAAAAATATAAAATTTTGACTATGCCCCCCTGTTCACCAATTTTTATACAAATTATATTTTCGCCCCCCCACCCCCCCCCCCCCCCCCAAATGAAAGATTGAAGCTCCGCCACTACCCACCAGCATCACCCTTCTGATCGAAGCTGTCCCTACTTAAATACCGCCACCTCCATCTTTCAATGATTAGGGCCGCAACCACCACCGTCATAGAATATGTCGCCTTCTTCATTCACCACCATCGCCATTCTCCATCTCTATTTGTTGCCAACCACCTCCGTCTCCCCCACCCTAACCTATTATTGCTTAATGAGATGACCCTTCACCACCGACCACCAAATCACTGTTCATCATATATTTTTTTTTCAAATTACTCTCGCTCCCAGATGCATCTCCCTCCCAGAAGACCTGAAAACACTGGAAAATCGATGGATTTAAAAAGACGACTTCGATTTCAAGGGTTTTATCACCTCTATCTTCTTCTTCGGTTTTGAATCTGCAGATCGATAGGTTTAAAGAACAGATCGGGTATGCTGGTCTCATTTGCAAATCTGGAAAGGAACATATGGAGCTACCGGAGAAGATAAAGGGGCAGTGGTAGGTAGTTCACATCACTAGAATTTGCATTTGGGTTGTAAGCCGTCACCGGAGTTTGCTAGGGGTAGGCGGTATTGCACAAGTAGGGCGCAACAGTGGTGGTGGTTTCCGAGCACCGATGGAATAGAGGGTGAAGTTAGACCGATTTTGGTGTTGTTGATAGAGAGAGAGTGTGTGTTTGTGTGTGTGTGGGGGGGGGGGGGGAGTGTGAGTGGGGTGAGGTTTAGTGGTTGATAATTTATTTATTTATTTTAAGTAAAATAATAGGAAGTTAAATAAAATAAATTAAAAATGAATTATTTAAGGGAATATTGGTCGTTTCATGTTGGGTGTGGACCAAAATCATACAAAAATGACAATTATAGGGACCAAAACCGCACAATGTATCCAAAATTGGACTAGTGATTCATCATCAAACTTTTTAAGACCAAAATTACAAAATTTTGCCAACCACATGGACCATTTTTGCAATTTTTTCATTTGTAAAATATCATAATAACGAAGTGCAGCTTCTAAGAACTTTCTTTTGTGGTCGGCGATTGAAGGTTTTGGGGCTAGGGTTGAGGTCGACGTATTTTGTGGTGAAGATGACTAAGTGTTTTTTTATAAGGAGGCATAGTCGGGAAGAACAGGGGAAGGGTGACGACTGGTGTAGCACTGGCGATGAAGAGGGCCACTGAGTTTTTTTGACCGGTGGTTAAATGAGGATGTAGCCGAAGGTGTTGGTGATGTACCACTCTGGAAAAAACGGTGGTGTAGGGTTTTTTTAGGTAAATAAAAATTGATTCCTTAAATAAAGAGATATCAATTATCAATTTTGGATATTAATTAACACATATATGTAATATTACTAATTTAACCTTATTAATTTAATTAATAATTAAATTATTGCTAAATTCTTATTGGTCCATTCATCCACACAATAGTTGTAGAAATTAAACCATGTGCTGATGGAGGAGGCCCACAAGTCTAGGTTCTCCATTCATCTCGGGGCGACGAAGATGTATCGGGATCTTCGCCCTGATTATTGGTGGCCATGCATGAAGCAGGAAATAACTTGGTATGTAAAGAGATGCGTGACTTGCTGGAAAGTCAAGGCCGAGCACCAGCGACCTCAAGGCAAAATGCAGCCGTTGGAGATTCCCGTTTGGAAATGGGAAGACATCACCATGGATTTCATCACAAAGCTTCCCCGGACTGCACGTGGATTGGATTCAATTTGGGTCATCATGGATCAGTTGACCAAGAGTGCTCACTTCATCCCGATCCAGGAGAGTATATCGGCTGAGAAGCTAGCCGAGATTTACGTACGCGAGGTGGTGGCACGTCATGGAGTGTCGGTTTCGGTTGTGTCAGACCGAGATGTTCGCTTCATTTCTAGGTTTTGGAAGTGGTTTCACGGCGAGATGGGTACTTGTCTTCACTTCAGCATAGCTTTTCACCCTCAGACGGATGGGCAGAGTGAGAGGATGATCCAGACTCTTGAGGACATGCTGCGCGCATGTGTATTGGATTTCGGTGGCAGTTGGGATATGTATCTTCCATTAGCGGAATTTTCGTATAACGATAGTTATCACGCCAACATAGATCGACCTCCCTTCGAGATGCTCTACGAGAGGAAGTGTAGGACCCCGATTTGTTGGGGTGAGGTCGGTCAGAGAGTCATGGGAAGTACTGAGGTGGTACTCAAGACAACTGAGATGATCCAACAGGTCCGGAGCAGGCTCCAGACTGCTCAAAGTCGGCAAAAGAGATATGCCAACAAGCGTCGATCGGATTTAGAGTTCCAGGTGGGAGATATGGTTCTCCTGAAGGTGTCACCTTGGAAAGGTGTCATTCGGTTCAGGAAGCGGGGAAATCTGGGTCCCATGTACATCGGTCCGTTCAGGGTTGTGGCTCGGGTGGGCTGGGTTACATATCGACTGGATCCGCCAGCCGAGCTTAGTCAGATGCACAGTACTTTTCATGTCTCCCAGCTGCGAAAGTGCTTAGTGGACGATTCCGCAGTTGTGCCTCTGGAGGATATTCAGGTGGACGACCGCCTGAATTACATCGAGAGACCAGTAGCCATCCTCGACAAGAAGACGAAAACCTTGAGGAACAAGGTTGTACAGTTGGTGAAGGTGCAGTGGCAGCACCGTAAGGGATCAGAATGGACTTGGAAGCCAGAGGAAGAGATGAGGGAACATTACCCAGAGTTATTTGAGGCAGCAGACTTCGAGGACGAAGTATGAGACAAGTGGGGGAGAATCGTAACGCCTGGTTCCTAGTACGCATTTAATTTATTAATTATTCAATTTATAAGAGCAACTCGACGAGTTGGAAGCCCCAAACTCGTCGAGTAGAGATCGTATGGTCCGTCGAGTAGAGTAGAGTAGTGATTTAAGTAATCTACTCGACGAGTTGAGAGGCCTCAACTCGACGAGTAGGCTGGCAGAGGAGAAACCCTAATTTTCGGGGTTTGCACCCTATTTAAACGTCTTAAACCTTCCATGTTGGCCTTATTTCCAGCCTCCAAGTCCCAAACCCCAAATCTCGAAACCCTAATGCTATTGTGAGTGTTTGTGAGTTATTTCAAGTGATTTAGTGTGTGTTTTGAAGCTATTGGAAGAAGGAGAAGCTTGAGGACACAAAAAGGAGTTTATAGATCCAGAATCCTTGTTCATCCATGACATTTTGCTGGTATAAAGCTTGAACCTTGTTTTGTAGTTGATAAGATCTTCTATTAGGGTTATTTTACTTGTTTTTGGTCCAAATGACTTGGTTCTCGGGATTTGGACGTCCCAAACAGAAAATGCTTCAGATCTAGGGTCTTGAGAGGTTTTCATGGCATAAAGGTTCCAACTTTATTGTAACATCCCAATTTTCAAGTCCAAAAATTTCTTTTTAATTAACTGACTCATAAAAAGATTCATAAGAAAATACTATGAAAACACATCATCTCATAAAACAATGTATCATGTCTGAAAACCCAAGTCATAAAATAATAACATATCAGAGTACAATCCCAGAAAACTACATGCAGAAATCAGTTGTGTGTGTGTGATGCGATGCTACGCCGCCGGCTCCTTCCCCTTAAACGAAGAGGTACCTGAAACCAAAACCGGAATCGTAAGCACAAAGCTTAGTGAGTTCCCCCATCATACCACATACCATACAATATCATCGGTATCTTTCAACCGGTAATCATCGTAGGTATCTTTCAACCGGTAATCATCGTCGGTATCTTTCAACCGGTAATCATCGTCGGTATCTTTCAACCGGTAATCATCATCGGTATCTTTCAACCGGTAATCATCATCGGTATCTTTCAACCGGTAACTGGGGACTATTCCACCCCCTACCACTAGCATACAACAACAAGATATAAACATACAGTCAGGCATATCCGGGTACTGACCTACCCTTCGGTCCTAAGGACCGCTGTCAGGGAAACTAATCCCTATTATACACGTAACATATCATACAGATAAAACTCATGACCAAAGCACGTAACCAGACCAAGATAATTATCACAAAGACAATCATCTTCTAAATACCCCTCTTTGGTGGGCCGGCATTGTGGCCTTAGACCCACCCCTACTGGAAGGTAACTCACCTTGTACGAGTAGCTGCTGATAATCTGTGCAGGAAACCTCTGTCTGCTGTTGCTCCGGAAATCCTCCGGCTACAATCCCCACAAAACACTCAGTCAGAATCTGATATCTACTCTTAGGGTAAAATGACTATTTTACCCCCAACCAAGTCCAAGTCAAAGTCAACTTCCAGTTGACCCGACTCGCCGAGTTGGGCCTTCAACTCGTCGAGTCCCTTCCCTTTACCCGTCCTTATCCACGACTCGACTCGTCGAGTTTGGCAACGACTCGACGAGTTCCTCTTCTTTACGAACATCAATGAACCTTCATCCGACTCGCCGAGTCGTATGAACAACTCGTCGAGTTCGCCTTCAACTGAAGAACAAGTCCTGACCTTGACTCGCCGAGTTGTATGAACAACTCGTCGAGTTCATCTTCAAACATAAGAAGATTGCCTTGGACTCGCCGAGTCTGTTCTAGCACTCGTCGAGTCCCATGAACTCCAGGTCTAAAACTAAGTCCAATGCGTTGGGTCACTCTTTCTGTCCTGCTACAACCCTTCTAACACCCAACTGAGTTATTTGACCCTCAACAGATATGGGACTCAAAGCCTTGGACTCGTCGAGTCCCAAGAACGGACTCGCCGAGTCGATAGCGTCCACACCCTAAATCCTCGATTTCTGATGAACAACCTTTGACCAAAAGATAGATCCAAGCCCCTAAGCTCGATCTAGCACGTAAAGTTTCGAACTTTACGTGCATGCATGAGACTTTTGAGCCTAAAAGGCTCTAAAATGGCTCTTATGTTACATGGGGCATTCCTTGAGTGCAAAAGCAACCCAAATCTGCCTTGTGACCCCTCCCAAGACTTAGATCCGAAGTCTTGACCCCCAACCATGTTTGCAATCATGGTTGGCTACCTCATATGGCTTAAAAAGCCCTAAATCTTCCCCAAAAAGGGATCTAACAAACAAGAAAGCAAGGTACAGACTTTATACCTTTCAAAGACTGCAAAAGATGAACCAAACTCGAATCCTTCAGTCTCCTCTTGATCCTTCTATGTTCTTCCTCCTTCCTTGAGGTCAAAACCCACAAAAATCACTCAAAAGCCTTAGATCTTGCACCAAAACACTTAGGGTTTGCTATGGAGGGTTTGTGGGAGCATAAAGGGGCGATGGAGGCTGTATAAGGTTGTTTAAATAGGGTGCAAACCCTCAGATTAGGGTTTTGTCCAGTCAGAGCCTACTCGTCGAGTCCGGGAACCGACTCGACGAGTCCATCACTTAAATCCCGCGTCTCATCCCGCTTCTACTCGGCGAGTTGGGCCTTCAACTCGCCGAGTCCCAGGCCAAAAATGCAAAACTCTTAAATGAAAGTACATACCAAGAACCAGGTGCTACAAATCTCCCCCACTTGTTTTAGACTTCGTTCTCGAAGTCTGCTACTCGATCCTGGAATAGCTTTGGGTAATGCTCCATCATCTCATCCACCGACTCCCAGGTCCATTCCGAGCCCTTCCGGTGCTGCCATTGCACCTTCACGAGCTCCACCCTCTTGTTCCTCAGATCCTTCGTCTTCCGATCGAGAATCGCTACAGGCCGCTCAATAAATTCAGGCTGTCATCGACCTGAATATCCTCTAATGGTACCACTGCCGAGTCGTCCACCAAACATTCCCGTAACTGGGAGACGTGAAAAGTGCTATGAATCTGACTGAGTTCGGATGACAGATCCAACCTATATGCCTCCTTGCCCACCCGGGCTATAACCCTGAAGGGTCCAATATACCTGGGACCCAACTTGCCCCGTTTCCTGAATCGGATGACGCCCTTCCATGGCGACACCTTCAGAAGAACCATATCCCCGACCTGAAACTCCAGGTCCGATCGACGCTTGCCGACATAACTTTTCTGCCGACTCTGAGCAGTCTGAACTCTGCTCCGAACCTGCTGAATCCTCTCTGTCGTCTTGAGCACTACTTCGGTGCTCCCCATGACCCTCTGGCCAACCTCACCCCAACATATCGGGGTTCTGCACTTCCTCCCGTATAACATCTCAAAGGGAGGACGGTCGATACTCGCATGATAGCTATTATTATACGAGAACTCCGCCAACGGAAGGTAGGTATCCCAGCTACCTCCGAAGTCTAAAACACATGCCCGCAGCATATCCACTAGCGTCTGGATGGTCCGCTCGCTCTGACCATCCGTCTGCGGGTGAAAGGCGGTGCTAAAATGCAGACGAGTACCCAGCTCGTCATGAAACTTCTTCCAAAACCTGGAAGTGAACCGCACATCCCTGTCGGAAATCACTGAAACTGGCACTCCGTGCCAAGCTACCACCTCTCGGATATAGATGGCGGCCAACTTCTCGGCCGAGATACTTTCCTGGATCGGTATGAAATGGGCACTCTTGGTCAACCGATCCACGATTACCCAAATCAAATCCACTCCCCGTGCAGTCTTGGGAAGCTTGGTGATGAAATCTATGGTAATATCTTCCCATTTCCACATGGGAATATCTAACGGTTGCATCTGATGGGTTTGAGCCATAAGAACTTTCCTATGTGCACATGCAAACCCTAATTGCTTGGATCTAGGTTTCTCTAATTGAACATGCATTGAATCCAAGACTTGCAATACTAGATCTAATGTAATATATTGAATCTAATCATATGAAATCAGATCTCAAAGAATACCTTGAATTACTTGCTTGATACTTCTTCTTCTTGGAGCTTAGAGTCACAATTGTCACTCCTCTAATGGCTTACAAACACCAAATAGCAAGAAGATGATCTTAAGAGAGAGGGAGGAGGGATAGAAATCGGCCCTAGGGTTCGTTGGCTTGCAAGAGTGTCGATTTCTCCATCCCAAGGGTCCTATTTATACTATGAGCTATTAGGGTTTCTCCTTTAACCCTAATTGAATGACTTAGGCCCTAAGCAATCCCAGATCCTTCTAGATACAAGGCTTGGATGAAATTAAGGTTCCCAAGCCCCTAAATTTCGTTCACCCTAATATCCATAAGGATACATAGCCCAAAATACAACTATCACACATTTGACAGTTTATGCCCCTTTATTCAATTAACCTCTTTAAGTCACCAAATTAATTCTCAATTAATATATGACTTATATTAATCAAATAATATTATTATTTCCTCAATATATTATTCTCATAATATATTAATAATATTTCTTCTCTCTTAACAAATCATCCTGTCAAGTTGCTATGGTGAAGGCAACCCAAAAGGATCATGCATAACCGGGTCAAGTACTTACCAAATATAGTTACAGCCTTAGACACTAATCCAACAGTCTCCCACTTGGATAAGTCTAGTAACTATATATGCAAATATAATCCGATTAGCAATCGTAGCTCTCAAAGACGCTGTCAACTCTGATCTTATCAGTATCCTGTCCTTTAGATAAGGGATCGTATAATCCTCTGTTCTAGATATCGTGCGGACAATTACATGGAACATGGTCATACTTATTGTCCTGCAATTTGTTTCTCGATCTCAGATTCATTTGACATAGAACTTAATTGAACACATCAATTCAGTCCTGACCGGGCCCGGCACATAAGTCAAATCAAATCATCGAGGGGCCCTGATATCGCTTTTACCCTCTTAGGATAAAAGGAACAGATAAACTTCGACTTATATGCATTTATTATCCACTAATCAATTTACACACAACAATACGTTTTATAACATCAAGTTACTGATGCGTTTGCGTATTATCAATGCATAACCAATTAACAAACAATAAACCATATATCTAGGTTTTAAGACTATATGATATTACCATCTTGTGATCACTCGTGATAAATTCCATGAAGTGATTCCAACAAGTGCGGGTTTATTCCAATGCTCAAATCAAGTTCATAAGCACTCATAAACGTTGCAGCAAACCTTTGCTATGTCTAATACACTTTAGACAATCTACACACCAATTCATGACAGTCTTCATTCATATCTACTTCCAACATATGAACGACTGTGGACTATTCGAATAATTCGATTATTATCAAATAATTAATTACTCAGGAAGTCAAAACATGCAAAATGAAACAATAGTTAAACAATTAACATAAGACAGTAGCTTTACTTATAAATAATACTCCTTTATTTAATCATCAAATGTCAATTACATTTATCTATTACACGTTTCCAAACTATCTAATCTAAACTAATATCGTCCTTTAGCCCAATGCTCCTAGCGTGCTGCAAATGCTTAACCCTGCTAAGTCCCTTCGTAAGCGGATCTGCTGGGTTATCCTCTGACGATACCCTCTTTACCACGAGGTGTCCTTCTTCTACTCGATGTCTAATAAAATGATATTTTCTGTCGATATGTCGAGATCTACCATGATCCCTCGGTTCCTTGGTCAAGGCAACCGCTCCTTCATTATCACAGAAAATTTCCATAGGCTCCTTTATGGTAGGCACAACTCCAAGATCACCAATGAAATTCTTCAACCACATAGCCTCCTTTGACGCTTCGCTCGCTGCAATGTACTATGATTCGCACGTTGAATCAGCTACTGTTTCTTGCTTGGAACTTTTCCAAGTCACCGCTCCCCCATTAAGGGTAAAGACCCAGCCCGACTGCGAACGGTAGTTGTCCCTGTCGGTCTGAAAACTGGCATCACTATACCCTCGCACCTTTAAGTCATCACTCCCTCCAAGGACTAAAAACCATTCCTTGGTCCTCCGAAGGTACTTAAGTATATTCTTGACCGCAATCCAATGAGCTCTGCCCGGGTTCCCTTGATATCTACTGACCATGCTCAAAGCAAAGGCCACATCAGGGCGAGTACAAGTCATAGCGTACATGATTGAGCCAACTACGGAAGCATAGGGTATTTGGCTCATCTCAGCTATCTCGGCTTCTGTACTCGGGCTTTGAGTCTTACTCAATTTGGCATTACTCTGTATCGGTAGTTCTCCCTTTTTCGAGTTTTCCATACCAAAACGTTTTAGTACCTTATCCAAGTAAGTATTCTGACTAAGTCCTATTAGTCTCTTACTTCGTTCTCTCACTATCCTTATTCCTAAAATATAGGAAGCCTCTCCGAGGTCCTTCATAGCGAAACACTTCCCGAGCCAGGACTTAACCTCCTGCAGAGTCGGGACGTTGTTTCCTATGAGCAGTATGTCATCGACATACAAAACGAGAAAGCTAACTATACTCCCACTGGCCTTGACATATACACATGATTCATCTTCACTTCGTACAAATCCAAACTCTTTGACTTTCTCATCGAAGCAAAGATTCCATCTGCGAGACGCTTGCTTAAGCCCATAAATGGACTTCTCAAGCTTACACACTCTATTGGGATGCTTTGGATCGACAAAACCCTCTGGCTGAGCCATGTAAACATCCTCAGCCAACTTCCCATTAAGGAAAGCGGTTTTTACATCCATTTGCCATATTTCATAGTCATGAAATGCAGCAATGGCTAGCATCACCCTAATAGACTTTATCTTCGCAACTGGTGAGAAGGTTTCGTCGTAGTCAACTCCAGGAGTCTGAGTGAAACCCTTCGCAACCAATCACGCCTTATAAGTGTGCACGTTCCCATCCACATCGGTCTTCTTCTTGAAGATCCACTTGCACCCGACCGTCTTACGACCTGGTACATTGTCAACCAAATTCCAAACTTGGTTGTCATACATGGACTGAATCTCGCTGTCCATCGCCTCTTTCCATTTTACAGACTCTGGGCCTGCCATGGCTTCCTTATAGCTATTAGGTTCATCTAGATTTATTAGTGTACCATCACTAATATACGTGTCCCCTTCGGTAGTAATATGAAAACCATAAAACTGGGGTTGAACTCTAACTCTTTCGGAACGTCTAAGAGGTAAGGACTCGTCAATTGGTTCAACTGGAGTTTCCTCCTCGGGTTGAGCGCCAGTGTTAGAGGTTCCTTCATCGCTAGATTCTTGAATCTCTTCAAGATCGACTTGCCTCCCACTGTCTCCTTGGCTTATGAGTTCTCGCTCTCGGAAAACCCCTCTCCTCGCAACGAAGAAAACATTGTCACTCGGCCTATAGAAGAGATATCCAAAGGATTTCTGTGGGTAGCCGATGAATATACATCGCTCACTACGAGGTTCGAGCTTGTCGTGAGTTTCTCGTCTTACGAAAACTTCACAGCCCCAAACCTTGATATGTGTCAACGAGGGAGCTTTCCCTGTCCACATCTCGTGAGGTGTTTTGGCAACCTTCTTTGTGGGTACTAAATTAAGGATATGGGCGGCAGTCTCTAAGGCATACCCCCAGAATGAGATAGGTAGTGAAGCACGACTCATCATGGAACGAACCATGTCTAGCAAGGTTCGATTACGCCTCTCAGCTACACCATTCAATTGTGGTGTCCTAGGTGGCGTCAATTGTGAAACTATTCCACATTCCTTGAGGTAGTCGTGGAATTCAAGACTTAGGTACTCTCCACCTCGATCAGATCGAAGCATCTTGATTTTCCTGCCCAATTGATTCTCCACTTCTTGTTTAAACTCTTTGAACTTTTCAAAGGTTTCTGACTTGTGCTTGATTAAGTAGATATACCCATATCTGCTATAATCATCTGTGAAAGTCACATAGAAGCGACTTGCATCCCTTGTGGTGGATCTAAAGGGTCCACATACATCTGTATGTATGAGATCCAATAAACCCTCACCCCTCGCACAAGTGCCAGTGAAGGGTGACTTGGTCATCTTTCCAAGTAAACAAGATTCGCACGTGTCATCTTCCCTAAGGTCGAACGACTCCAACACTCCATCCTTTTGGAGTTGGGCTATGCGCTTCTTGTTGACATGTCCAAGACGACAATGCCACAAGGATGCTTTATCCATACCATTGGAAGAATCCATACACAACACATCATTTCCTAGGTTATCTACAACCATAACAGTTTCATAAATTCCATTACAAGGCATTGCTTCAAAATATAAAACACCATTTAGATAAGCATAAATCGAACCATTCTCATTATTAAACGAATATCTAAATCCTTGTCTAAATAAACCATGAAAAGAAATGATGTTTCTTGCCATATCTGGCGAGTAGCAACAATTATTTAATTCTAAATTCAAACCATTCCTAAGCTCTAAAGAATACACTCCAATCTTGGTGACAGGCGACGTTCTTCTGTTTCCCATGATCAGATTTATTCTTCCAAGCTCCACATCCCTATTTCTTCCTAGTCCCTGCAAATCAGAACAAATGTGGTAACCACACCCTGTATCAAGAACCCAAGAAATAGCATGAGATGAATTATTAGATTTAATTGTGTAAATACCTGCAAAAGATGGCTTGATCTTCCCATCCTTGATGGCTTGCAGATATTCCGGGCAACTTCTCTTCCAATGCCCTATTTTGTGGCAATGGTGGCACTCTGCCTCCTTTGGGTTTGGGTTAGGCTTAGCAGGATCAACCTTGGTCCCACTAGAGGAGGAACCATTTTGGGACTTTACTTTGTGGTGGTTCTTTGAAAAAGCCTTCCTCTTCTTGCCCCTTCCCTGTCCAATAGCCAAAACAGGAGCAACGGGTGGATTAGGAGTTGGTGCAACAGACTTGTCCTTGAGGTTGCTCTCAGCAGTCCTCAGGAGCCCTTGGAGTTTGCTTAGGGTGACCTCTTCCTTGTTCATGTGGTAGGTCATCCTAAATTGGTTGTAGCATGAGGGCAAGGAGTGAAGAACAATGTCGATAGCCAAATCTTCCCCAAAGTTGACATTTAACTTGCGAAGACGATCAACATACCTTTGCATCTTTTGCAAGTGCACAGTAAGAGACTCTCCACTTCCCATTTTAGCAGTAATCATATTCGTTATGATTTCATAGCGCTCTTGCCTCGCGCTTTGGTGATACCTCTCCATCAAGTCTAGATGCATCTCATAAGGATACATGTCCTCATAGGACTTTTGGAATTCTGAGTTCATTGTGGCTATCATGATGCAATGGACCTTCGTTGCATCATGCTCATGGTTCTCAAAGACAGCCATTTCTTCAGGAGTAGCAGTTTCTGGATTGATCTTTTCGAGCTTCTCATCGAGAACATACTCTTTGTCCTCGTAACGCGCGATTGTGCGAATGTATCTTATCCATTCGCTAAAGTTCGTTCCATCGAATGTCACTTTTTGACAAAGGCTCATTAGAGGAAATGAGCTAGCAGCTGTGTTGTTTGCGTTAGACATCTACAAATAGAAAGAACAAAGTTTGATTAGATTAAGTCCCTAATTAACACCCAAAAAGAAAATTAGGGCTAGGACCCAACAACATTATTTACACATTAGAAAAGGGATGCCGTAATCCAATATGCAAATAATTTGGAGGTAAGTGAATGGCGATTCACTAATTCTTCACCATGAAAAACATAAGCTTTAAGTTTTAAATGTATTGAGAATTCCTAGATTTCATTGAGATTCATTGAACCTTTCAATGACATGTTTAAATCTCGATATGCCCCTCTCGTTTGTGACTGGGATGCCGAGGATCACAAAGTGGGTGTGAATAACCATGCAAATGTACAAGGTGCCCCCACTGTTACAGTTACCTATTCAATGTGCTGGTTAACCACACACGCTCCATTGAACTATAACAAACAATGAGTCACCCTTTGCCACCTTTGCTTAGAACCCAATTAATGTGCCGGTTAACCACACGCGCTCCATTAATGTCTTAGCGAGGGTACAAAGTGTAATTTCATGGGATTGCATCAATTCACTTTTCCTAAAGTAACTAAGTTTAGTTACTTTATGTAGATTCATTATACTTATTAATGAGAGGAGGTTTGCCCTATCCTACCCGTTCGGCTAACGACCCTCCACCAGTCAAGCAAGCGGTGGGTGTGAATGTACACCCATTAAGCGCCATTTTATAGGCAGCAACCTTATACCCACCTTATAGACCGGCTTCGTGAATGAGGCCTACTAACGGTAAGACTAGCATTGTAAATCATATATATATATATATATATATATATATATATATATATATTAAGCTTGTAATAATATAATAGTATAGGGTTGAATTTTAAACTTGTAAAATTCTAGGGATTTGAAATTTAAAATTATCCAAATTAAACTTTTAATCACAAAATTTAAAATTTCAAAGCTTGAGGACAAGTCTTGAACTTTTTCAAAGCATAAGGATCAAATAGCAAATAATATAAATCATCTAATTAGATTATCTCAATTTGATCTTATTTAATGTTACTTGCAAAACAATTTACCAATTCAATTCAAATAATCAACAATTATCATATAAGGAAATTATTATTCAACTAATTGGTAATTATCTTTTGTTAGGTCAAGAATATACTCATATATATGATTAAAATCGGATTTTAATGACCCAAAACAGTTAAGGCAAGTATCCTCAAGTAAAACAACAAGAAATCCCGAAACTTCCTCCTTCTGACGTTCGAACTCGCCGAGTACCTCTATGGACTCGCCGAGTACCTCTATGGACTCGCCGAGTCCACAGTGGAACTCGCCGAGTACAGCAGTCAGAATCACAAAATCGAATTTTTCAAGCAACAAGCAATCAACCAATGCATCAATTCAATAGAAATCAATCAAAGCTCTGATACCACTGATGGGTTTGAGCCATAAGAACTTTCCTATGTGCACATGCAAACCCTAATTGCTTGGATCTAGGTTTCTCTAATTGAACATGCATTGAATACAAGACTTGCAATACTAGATCTAATGTAATATATTGAATCTAATCATATGAAATCAGATCTCAAAGAATACCTTGAATTACTTGCTTGATACTTCTTCTTCTTGGAGCTTAGAGTCACAATTGTCACTCCTCTAATGGCTTACAAACACCAAATAGCAAGAAGATGATCTTGAGAGAGAGGGAGGAGGGATAGAAATCGGCCCTAGGGTTCCTTGGCTTGCAAGAGTGTCGATTTCTCCATCCCAAGGGTCCTATTTATACTATGAGCTATTAGGGTTTCTCCTTTAACCCTAATTGAATGACTTAGGCCCTAAGCAATCCAAGATCCTTCTAGATACAAGGCTTGGACGAAATTAAGGTTCCCAAGCCCCTAAATTTCGTTCACCCTAATATCCATAAGGATACATAGCCCAAAATACAACTATCACACATTTGACAGTTTATGCCCCTTTATTCAATTAACCTCTTTAAGTCACCAAATTAATTCTCAATTAATATATGACTTATATTAATCAAATAATATTATTATTTCCTCAATATATTATTCTCATAATATATTAATAATATTTCTTCTCTCTTAACAAATCATCCTGTCAAGTTGCTATGGTGAAGGCAACCCAAAAGGACCATGCATAACCGGGTCAAGTACTTACCAAATATAGTTACAGCCTTAGACACTAATCCAACAGCATCTTACCGTGTGGCCTCTGGTGTTCGGCTTTGACCTTCCTGCAGGTCAAGCACCGCTCCACATACCATGCTACGTCCCGCTTCATGCAGGGCCACCAATAATCAGGACGAAGATCTTTATACATCTTCGTCGCTCCGGGATGGATAGAAAATCTGGATTTGTGTGCCTCCTCCATCAGAATCTGGCACACGCCTCCATGATAAGGGACTCACTCCCTACGGTGAAGAGTCAATAACCCTCGGCTATGATAGTCGAAGGTGGAAACCTGGCCCACTATACGCTCGCTCTTCTGATGTTCCTCCTTCATAGCCTCCTGCTGAGCCTCCCGGATCTGCTCCAATAGTGGAGTCACCACTGTCATCCTCAGACAGATGTCCCTGATCGGCGCTGCCTTGCGGCTAAGCGCGTCGGCCACGACATTGGCCTTCCCCGGGTGGTAGAGGATCTCGCAATCATAATCCTTCACCACATCTAGCCACCAACGCTGCCTCATGTTCAGGTTCGGCTGATCCATGAGGTACCTCAAACTCTTGTGGTCCGTGTAAATGGTACAACGAACGCCATAGAGGTAATGACGCCAAATCTTGAGGGCAAAAACAACAGCCCCTAACTCCAAATCATGCGTCGGGTAATTCGCCTCGTGAGGCTTCAGCTGCCTCGAATTGTATGCAATAACATGCCCTCTCTGCATCAGTACCGCGCCCAAACCTGAGATGGACGCATCACAATATACCACAAAATCCTCCATGCCCTCTGGCAGGGCTAAGATTGGCGCCTCGCACAATCTCTGTCTCAGTGTCTCGAATGCGGCCTACTGCTCAGGCCCCCAGCGAAAGACCATGACTTTCCTCGTCAGCCTGGTCAGGGGCACGGCTATCTCGGAGAAGTCCTGAATGAATCTCCGATAGTAGCCTGCCAATCCCAGAAAGCTCTGAATCTCAGATGGAGACCTCGAGACTTCCCACCTCATCACGGCCTCAACCTTGGCCGGGTCCACCGATATCCCAATCTGGTTGACAAGGTGCCCGAGAAACTACACCTCGCGCAACCAGAACTCACACTTGGAGAACTTAGCATACAAGCTCTCCCTTCTCAAAGTCTCCAGAACCTCTCGCAGATGCTCCTCATGCTGCTCCCGCGTCTTGGAGTAAACCAAGATATCATCAATAAACACTATCACAGACCGGTCTAACATCGGTCTACACACGCGGTTCATGAGGTCCATGAACGCGGCAGGAGCATTGGTGAGCCCGAAAGGCATCACCACAAACTCATAGTGGCCATAGCGCGTCCGAAACGCAGTCTTCTGTACATCCTCCTCTCTGACCCTCATCTGATGATACCCTGATCGCAAATCAATCTTGGAGAACCAAGATGCTCCCTGTAGCTGGTCAAAGAGGTCATCAATCCTCGGGAGTGGGTAACGGTTCTTCACCGTTACCTTATTCAACTCCCTATAATCTATACACATCCGATGCGACCCGTCCTTCTTCTTCACAAACAGAATCGGGGCTCCCCAGGGAGAACTACTCGGTCTAATGAATCCCTTGTCTAATAGCTCCTGCAGCTGTGTAGACAACTCCTGCATCTCAGGAGGAGCCAACCGATACGGTGCCTTTGCTATCGGAGCCGCACCAGGGACTAGTTCAATCCTGAACTCTACCTGCCTCTCCGGAGGTATCCCGGGCAACTCCTCGGGGAATACGTCCGCAAACTCTCGTACCACAGGCACATCGCTCACCGTTGCCTTACCCATCTCCCGGGTATCCATCACATAGGCAACAAATCCTGCGCAACCCTGCTGAAGGTAACACCTAGCTCTCGCTGCGGAACATAAAGTTGGTCCTTGCTGTGGCCTCTCGCCCTGAATCACCAGCTCTCCCCCACTTGGGGTCCTGATCCGCACCAACTGCTACACACAGTCAATCACTGCCCCATTGGGGCTTAGCCAATCCACACCGATAATAACCTTGTTCCCCCGCAAAGGTATGGGAACCGGATCTACCAGATAACGCTCCTCAAACAGTCGCACGACGCAATCTCGGTAGGCCTCTGATGCTCGCACTGACTGGTCGTCCGCAATCTCGACCTCTAAAGGGCAATCCAACGTGCCCGATGACTCAGGGAACTTCTTGCTAAGCGCAAGAGAGACAAACGATCGGGTAGCACCCGAATCAAACAATACCTGAACTGGGATACCGTTCACATGGAACGATCCTAAACAGAGCACATACATAACATATCAAAATCACAGCATCATATCATAAAAGCATAAACAAGAAGTCATACCCGTCACTACATCGGGTGCAGCGCGTGCCTCCTTGGCTGTCAACTGAAATGCCCGGCTCCGCACCACTGGAGCCTCTGTCTTGGCCTTCCGGCCATCTGCAACCCGCGCTGTCGCTGAAACCGGCGCCGCTGCTGGCGCTGCTGCTGACGCTGCTGTCAACCTCGGGCAATTGGCCTTTTTGTGGCCCCTCTGATTGCAATGGAAGCAAATCAGGTTTGTCATCTGTACTGTGGGGGCGGGGGCAGTACAATCTCACATCCCGACTGCTAGCTACAGTCCGAGCCGACTGGGCCCAGGGGTGGCAAAATGTCACCATACTACGTGTGACCTGGAGGGTCGTCAGTTATTCAGCCGTCAATCAGCATGGTTACATACGAGTTCACATTCAAACCTTAAATTAACTAAATAAGGATTTAAGGCAAAAATAGACTTTTGAGGCGTATCGCCTGGAGTCTACATAAATTCTACTCTAGACTTTTCGAGGCGTATCGCCTGGAGTCTACATATTTCTATTTTAGACTTTTCGAGGCGTATCGCCTGGAGTCTACTTATTTCTACTTTAGACTTTTCGAGGCGTATCGCCTGGAGTCTACATATTTCTACTATAGACTTTTCGAGGCGTATTTCATTACTATGTGACTTCGTCACATACTCGTTCAAAAACTATATTTTCATACTAATAGTTTTTACTAGGGAAAAACCCTTACATTTACAAAAGGAAAATTATACAAACACTCGGGTCTTGGTAAGAGACTACCTTTTTACTGGAAAACATAGGGTTTTCTAGGGAGTATACTATTTACAAAACACTTGAAATCAATTACTACACTACATTGTTACAAACATTTTTATACAAGCAATGACACTAAATACTTATGAACTCACCAGCTTTATGCTGATACTCGCTTTCAAAATAACTTGTATTCTCAGGTCATCAGTAGACAGGTACAGATCGAACTTTCGAGAAGATGGAGTACATACAAGACTCATCTTTTATTTTGATTATACTTTTGGTGTCTTACAAACTGTACAGAACACGCTTGTATTACAATTATTATATTAATGCAATGGATGTTGTTGCTTGTTTTTACTATTATGCATTGTTATGATACTGTACATGACGTCCTCCACCCCAAAACGTTTCCGCCGTTCTTGGTTTTAGGGTGCGACAGTATGTATGCTCTTTCGAGCAAATTTTCATATATCAAACTACGGATATTACTAGTGGAAAATATTATGTGTTTTATCGTGATGTTGTTATCTGCTATGTGTTTTATATTCTTATTGTTTGGTGTAAATATATGGATTCAATTAGATACACAATTGGTTCACGAAATTCCCAACTTAAATACAATACGTACTCAACGTCTTTCTGTTCCATGACAGTAAGATGCCTCAAAGACCCACTCGCGGAAACAATCAACCACCGGCACCACCAGAAATCAACTCAGTTGCATTTCAGGCAGTTGTATCTGCTGCAGTCACAGCAGCACTGGCGCAGATCCACAATGGGAACAATGGTGGAGGCAACGGACAGGGGGCCTCGAGGAGTGGGATGTTAATGTGAACTTTCTGGAACATTTGCATAATATCACTCTCCTCCCGTTCTTTCTTTGTGTTCTTTAATCGTTCAGGAAATGGAGCAGGTGTGGCTTTTGACTCAGTGACGAAGGGCTTCTTTTCAGTTGTTTTATCTTCCTTCTTTTCTTCTTTTGTTGCCTCTTCGACCACTATTTCTTCTTCTTCTTGATCAACCGACACTTTTGGACCATCGTAGCTCTTTCCGCCTCTCAAAGTGATGGCACACACGTTGTGCCTTGGGTTCGTTTCAGTTTGGGCAGGCAACTTTCCTTGAGATTCTAGTTTGCTTACAGAAATAGCAAGCTGTGAAACTTGTTGCTCTAAGTTCTTTATACTTGCTTTTGTCTCTTGTTGGAAAGTTTGTGTACTAGTTGCCAAACTCTTCACTATGCCCTCTAAGGACATATTTGATGAACCCACTTGTTGAGGAGGGTGTTGTGGTTGCCTTGGCTGGAAGTTTTATGGTGGAAAAGGTGGTCTTTGTTGGTATTGATGTGGTTGACTTGGTTGATAACTTCCATGTTGATATCCTCCCCAACCTTGATTTTGATGGGTTTTGAGCATTCTAACACTCTTATGGTGTACATGCAACCCTATAAACCTTGGATCTCTATTTTCTCTATTATACATGCAAATATTAACTATTCCAAGGTTTCATCCTAACTAGCATATTATGAAGCACCTATACTACAAAGTTCTAGTTAGATGACATACCTTTTGATGTAGCTTGATGTCTTCAAGCTTTAAGAGCTTAGCCCCAATAGTGTGGAAGCCTCAAATGGAATCACAAATCACCAAAACACCTTGGAAGAACTTGAGAGAATATGTATGCACACTAAAATTGGCCCACTCTTATTTTCACACACTTGTGCCAATTTTGTGAGCCAAGGACCCCTTTATATATTATGGAGGATTAGGGTTACATCCACGTAAACCCTAATACCCATGACCTTTCATTTACATAGGATCCATGAGTTAAAAGCTCCATGGACCATCCATGAAAGCTTAGCTCAACCTAAATGAACTTGGCCCATTCCATATATATAAGAGTCCATATTTAATTAGTTCTTTTTGATCACTTAATTAATTCTAAATTAATTCTTGATCAATACTAATTAAATAATATGATTCCATATTAATATATTAAAACTTATAATATATTAATATAAATCATAAATATACTATTCTCAAAAGACTATCCATATAAATTGTGCCGGTGAAGTGCAACCCAAATGGACCATGCCGGGTCGGGTCAAGTACATACCAAATATAGTTATGGACTTAGACATTAATCCAACAAAAGTGCCCCGTCTTGCCGCACTTGTAGCAGCCTGACGATCCTGCTCTACAAGCTCCCTCATGCGGCCTGCCGCACTTCCTGCAGCGGCTCTGGCCCGGCTGGCCCTTCGATCTAACGTCGGATCCCTTGGGTTTCTTCCCCAAAACCCCTGTAACCTGCTCAGACTCAGCTTTCCTCTTCCTCACATGCTCCAAATCGAGCTCCCTCTCCCGCGCCCTGGCAATCATGGACTCCAGGGTCAGGTAGGCAGAGTAGCTGACATGCTCCCGAATATCAGCTCTCAACATATCATGGTAGCGGGTCTTCCGCATCTCCTCATCCCCCGCATACTGGGGTACCAACAATGCTCTCTCTCGGAACTTGGCGGTGATCTCCGCCACAGTCTCCGTAGTCTGCCTCATATCCAAAAACTCTCTGGCCAGCTGCTGAAGCTCTACAGCCGACGCAAACTCAGCTCTGAATCTGGTCACGAAATCTGACCACGTCATAGCCTCGACGGCTGGGGCTCCTAATGAGTCACCAATCGACTCCCACCAGTCTCTAGCTCTATCCCTCAAACATCCTGCAGCAAAGCGGACCTTCGACCCTTCCGGGCAGAAGCTCGTCAACTGCGCAGACTCAATGTCTGCGATCCATCTCCTGGAAGCGATGGGGTCTTTCACCCCGTGATAATCCGGCACACCACTCCCACGGAAGTCCTTAAAGGACAGTGTGCGCGTACTCATCTGGCTAGACGCCATATCACTCCTGAATGCCAGGAGGCAATCCTCCATCAGCTCAACAATTCCTTCCTTGATCGACCCGAAAATGACCGGGGTCGACTCAAGAATGCCTCTCGTGATCTCAGACGTGATGAACTCGCACAGCCCGTCATCCACCTGCTCGGATCCTGCACCCGAGCCTGATCCTGATCCTGATCCGGAACCTCCTGCTCCATGTCGCGTGGTCACCATGCTGAAAATACACGCATAAATGTCAGGATCATACATACTCTCGAGAGGTCTAACACATTCTCCAAGTTTCCCGGTTCTGTCTCAACCTTCCTTGATTCGAGTACGGATCCTCTGCTTCCAGTATTACGGGCTGATACTACCTTTCACATCTATCCGTACTTTCCTCAAGGACTGTCTCGACTCCACCAGGTCCCTTAACTAATATCCCTTTCCATCTAGCCTCATCCCAGGCTTTCCTGGGGCACTCTCTGACCTACTCTCCGCCATTAGCTGCACTAGGAGTCCCTACTTCCCTTCCCTAACTAGCTTGCGAGTACTGTTAAATATCCGCTCACTAGTTAGTTAAAGTTAGCCAGGACCCCTTAAGCACAAAGCAAGCAGCATTCGTGCATCGAGTAACCACATCAGGCATAACCTAATCAGGCTATCCTACTGCTGACTAAACAATCCTAGCATACAGCACATACAACAGGTATATAAGGCATCCTCCCTAGGCCCTTAGCCCTAACTAGCATGCAAGTCTCAGAATCATATATTAGGCACACAAGGCATCCTCCTAGATCCTTAGTCCTATTCTAGCATGCGGTTTTCTGAATCAAAACCATATAGCATAACATAGCAAGTATGCGTATCTTGGGGAAAACTTACTTGAGCCCGGCCGGTCGCATGCATCACACACTTCGTCTTTCTTAAAATCCTTCCATTTAGATTTTAGAAAACCATTTTCCTTGAAAAAACCTTTTAGCCCCTCGGTTTGAGTCCAGACACCCCCGAGGGTGTGTCCGAATCCCTCAAACCAGGGCTCTGATACCAACTGGTAACATCCCAATTTTCAAGTCCAAAAATTTCTTTTTAATTAACTGACTCATAAAAAGATTCATAAGAAAATACTGTGAAAACACATCATCTCATAAAACAATGTATCATGTATGAAAACCCAAGTCATAAAATAATAACATATCAGAGTACAATCCCAGAAAACTCCATGCGGAAATCATGTGTGTGTGTGTGTGTGTGATGCGATGCTACGCCGCCGGCTCCTTCCCCTTAGACGAAGAGGTACCTGAAACCAAAACCGAAATCAAAAGAACAAAGCTTAGTGAGTTCTCCCATCATACCACATACCATACAATATCATCGGTATCTTTCAACCGGTAATCATCGTCGGTATCTTTCAACCGGTAATCATCATCGGTATCTTTTAACCGGTAATCATTATCGGTATCTTTCAACCGGTAACTGGGGACTATTGCACCCCCTACCACTAGCATACAACAACAAGATATAAACATACAGTCAGGCATATCCGGGTACTGACCTATCCTTCGGTCCTAAGGACCGCTGTCAGGGAAACTAATCCCTATTATACACGTAACATATCATACAGATAAAACTCATGACCAAAGCACGTAACCAGACCAAGATAATTATCACAAAGACAATCATCTTCTAAATACCCCTCTTTGGTGGGCCGACATTGTGGCCTTAGACCCACCCCTACTGGAAGGTAACTCACCTCGTACGAGTAGCTGCTGATAATCTGTGCGGGAAACCTCTGTCTGCTGCTGCTCCGGAAATCCTCCGGCTACAATCCCCACAAAACACTCAGTCAGAATCTGATATCTACTCTTAGGGTAAAATGACTATTTTACCCCCAACCAAGTCCAAGTCAAAGTCAACTTCCAGTTGACCCGACTCGCCGAGTTGGGCCTTCAACTCGTCGAGTCCCTTCCCTTTACCCGTCCTTATCCACGACTCGACTCGTCGAGTTCATCTTCAAACATAAGAAGATAGCCTTGGACTCGCCGAGTCTGTTCTAGCACTCGTCGAGTCCCATGAACTCCAGGTCTAAAACTAAGTCCAATGCGTTGGGTCACTCTTTCTGTCCTGCTACAACCCTTCTAACACCCAACTGAGTTCTTTGACCCTCAACAGATATGGGACTCAAAGCCTTGGACTCGTCGAGTCCCAAGAACGGACTCGCCGAGTCGATAGCGTCTACACCCTAAATCGTTGATTTCTGATGTACAACCTTTGACCAAAAGATAGATCCAAGCCCCTAAGCTCGATCTAGCACGTAAAGTTTCGAACTTTACGTGCATGCATGGGACTTTTGAGCCTAAAAGGCTCTAAAATGGCTCTTATGTTACATGGGGCCTTCCTTGAGTGCAAAAGCAACCCAAATCTGCCTTGTGACCCCTCCCAAGACTTAGATCCGAAGTCTTGACCCCCAACCATGTTTGCAATCATGGTTGGCTACCTCATATGGCTTAAAAAGCCCTAAATCTTCCCCAAAAAGGGATCTAACAAACAAGCAAGCAAGGTACAAACTTTATACCTTTCAAAGACTGCAAAAGATGAACCAAACTCGAATCCTTCAGTCTCCTCTTGATCCTTCTATGTTCTTCCTCCTTCCTTGAGGTCAAAACCCACAAAAATCACTCAAAATCCTTAGATCTTGCACCAAAACACTTAGGGTTTGCTATGGAGGGTTTGTGGGAGCATAAAGGGGCGATGGAGGCTGTATAAGGTTGTTTAAATAGGGTGCAAACCCTCAGATTAGGGTTTTGTCCAGTCAGAGCCTACTCGTCGAGTCCGGGACCCGACTCGACGAGTCCATCACTTAAATCCCGCGTCTCATCCCGCTTCTACTCGGCGAGTTGGGCCTTCAACTCGCCGAGTCCCAGGCCAAAAATGCAAAACTCTTAAATGAAAGTACATACCAAGAACCAGGTGCTACAAATCTCCCCCACTTGTTTTAGACTTCGTTCTCGAAGTTTGCTACTCGATCCTGGAATAACTTTGGGTAATGCTCCATCATCTCATCCACCGATTCCCAGGTCCATTCCGAGCCCTTCCGGTGCTGCCATTGCACCTTCACGAGCTCCACCCTCTTGTTCCTCAGATCCTTCGTCTTCCGGTCGAGAATCGCTACAGGCCGCTCAATAAATTCACGCTGTCATCGACCTGAATATCCTCTAATGGTACCACTGCCGAGTCGTCCACCAAACATTTCCGTAACTGGGAGACGTGAAAAGTGCTATGAATCTGACTGAGTTCGGATGACAGATCCAACCTATATGCCTCCTTGCCCACCCAAGCTATAACCCTGAAGGGTCCAATATACCTGGGACCCAAATTGCCCCGTTTCCTGAATCGGATGACGCCCTTCCATGACGACACCTTCAGAAGAACCATATCCCCGACCTGAAACTCCAGGTCCGATCGGCGCTTGCCGGCATAACTTTTCTGCCGACTCTGAGCAGTCTGAAGTCTGCTCGGAACCTGCTGAATCCTCTCTGTCGTCTTGAGCACTACTTCGGTGCTCCCCATGACCCTCTGGCCAACCTCACCCCAACATATCGGGGTTCTGCACTTCCTCCCGTATAACATCTCGAAGGGAGGACGGTCGATACTCGCATGATAGCTATTATTATACGAGAACTCCGCCAACGGAAGGTAGGTATCCCAGCTACCTCCGAAGTCTAAAACACATGCCCGCAGCATATCCTCTAGCGTCTGGATGGTCCGCTCGCTCTGACCATCCGTCTGCGGGTGAAAGGCGGTGCTAAAATGCAGACGAGTACCCAGCTCGTCATGAAACTTCTTCCAAAACCTGGAAGTGAACCGCACATCCCTGTCGGAAATCACTGAAACTGGCACTCCGTGCCAAGCTACCACCTCTCGGATATAGATGGCGGCCAACTTCTCGGCCGAGATACTCTCCTGGATTGGTATGAAATGGGCACTCTTGGTCAACCGATCCACGATTACCCAAATCGAATCCACTCCCCGTGCAGTCTTGGGAAGCTTGGTGATGAAATCCATGGTAATATCTTCCCATTTCCACATGGGAATATCTAACGGCTGCATCTTGTCGTGTGGCCTCTGGTGCTCGGCTTTGACCTTCCTGCAGGTCAAGCACCGCTCCACATACCATGCTACGTCCCGCTTCATGCAGGGCCACCAATAATCAGGACGAAGATCTTTATACATCTTCGTCGCTTCGGGATGGATAGAAAATCTGGATTTGTGTGCCTCCTCCATCAGGATCTGGCACACGCCTCCATGATAAGGGACCCACACCCTACGGTGAAGAGTCAATAACCCTCGGCTATTATAGTCGAAGGAGGAAACCTGGCCCACTATACGCTCGCTCTTCCGATGTTCCTCCTTCATAGCCTCCTGCTGAGCCTCCCGGATCTGCTCCAACAGTGGAGTCACCACTGTCATCCTCAGACAGATGTCCCTGATCGGCGCTGCCTTGCGGCTAAGCGCATCGGCCACGACATTGGCCTTCCCCGGGTGGTAGAGGATCTCGCAATCATAATCCTTCACCACATCCAGCCACCGACGCTGCCTCATGTTCAGGTTCGGCTGATCCATGAGGTACCTCAAACTCTTGTGGTCCGTGTAAATTGTACAACGAACGCCATAGAGGTAATGACGCCAAATCTTGAGGGCAAAAACAACAGCCCCCAGCTCCAAATCATGCGTCGGGTAATTCGCCTCGTGAGGCTTCAGCAGCCTCGAAGTGTATGCAATAACATGCCCTCTCTGCATCAGTACCGCGCCCAAACCTGAGATGGACGCATCACAATATACCACAAAATCCTGCATGCCCTCTGGCAGGGCTAAGATTGGCGCCTCGCACAATCTCTGTCTCAGTGTCTCGCATGCGGCCTGCTGCTCAGGCCCCCAGCGAAAGACCACGGCTTTCCTCGTCAGCCTGGTCAGGGGCACGGCTATCTTGGAAAAGTCCTGAATGAATCTCCGATAGTAGCCTGCCAATCCCAGAAAGCTCCGAATCTCAGATGGAGACCTCGGGACTTCCCACCTCATCACGACCTCAACCTTGGCCGGGTCCACCGATATCCCGTTCTGGTTGACAAGGTGCCCGAGAAACTGCACCTCGCGCAACCAGAACTCACACTTGGAGAACTTAGCATACAAGCTCTCCCTTCTCAAAGTCTCCAGAACCTCTCGCAGATGCTCCTCATGCTGCTCCCGCGTCTTGGAGTAAACCAAGATATCATCAATAAACACTATCACAGACCGGTCTAACATCGGTCTACACACGCGATTCATGAGGTCCATGAACGCGGCAGGAGCATTGGTGAGCCCGAAAGGCATCACCACAAACTCATTGGTGAGCCCGACCTGGGTATGTTATGTGAGCTGATTAGTAGCTAAGTGTGGGCAGGGCCCGTATCTTAGCATTATTTGAGTATGGATATGGATTGGTAGAGTTTGATTATACTTGTTGTCTGTGTGATACTTGTATGCATGTATTAGATAGCGGAGTGTGGGTGAGGCCCGTATCTCCTAGATAATGGAGTGTGGGCGAGGCCCGTATTTCCTAGATAGCAGAGTGTGGGCGGGGCCCGTATCTCCTATTCAGCAGAGTGTGGGCGGGGCCCGTACCTCCTAGTCAGCAGAGTATGGGCGAGGCCCGTATCTCGTGGATAGCTGAGTGTAGACGAGGCCCCTATCTCATAGTTAGCTGAGTGTGGGCGAGGCCCGTATCTCATAGATAGCCGAGTGTGGGCGGGGCTCGTATCTCCTTTAGTGTGGGCGGGGGCCCGTATCTCCTAACTGCATGTTATGTGTATGGTATGTGGTAGTTTGGGGGAAATTCACTAAGCTTCGTGCTTACGGTTTTCAGTTTTGGTTTCAGGTACTTGCGGTAGCAAAAGGAAGAGCTCGGGATGACTGCAGTGCACACACCATTATGTTTAGCCTGGGATGATTACTCTGATGTTTTGATTTGGAAACTATGATTATAATGTTTTGAGATATTTTGACTCATGTTCCGATGAATTGTTTTGATAACTATGGTTTTATTTGGTAATATAAAAATGAAAATTTTGGACCGTATTTTTGGTATGTTTCACGGTCGGCTTCGATGCTTGGATGTGAACCGATCGCGCTTCGTTTCAACTTCCTTGGCGTCCTTGTGGGGGCAAACATGAACCTCAAAAAATTTTGGAAACCAGTGATTGAAAGATTTCATGTCAAACTCTCTCCCCGGAAGGCTAAAACCCTCTCTTTTGGTGGCAGGTTAACCCTAATCATGGCAGTTTTAAATAACCTCCTAACTTACTTCTTTTCCCTGTTTGTTGCTCCCATTGGTGTCCTGAATGAATTAGAAAGAATTAGAAGACAATTCCTATGGGGGCAGTGTTAGGTGTGTCAAACCCAACAAATAAAGGGGTACAATAGACTCCAAATACACTGCTTTAATGCACTAAAAAGGTAGTACAAGGCAAGCAGGGTCGAACCACAGAGACACGGAATAAAAGCTCTTTGCACAAGGTACTTTGGTTACAAAGGGGGATTTGTTTGCAAAAGTCAAATAATGAAAATAACAATCAACTTTGAAACATGCAGAAAATAAAATAGTTTTGTAAACAAGTTGTAAAAATGCTTCCAGTTCTAGTTCTCAATGTTGTCTTTTAACCTGATTATGACTTGATGTAATTTGTGACTACTATTCTAAGTTGGTACTGAAAGATATTAACACGCTCTAATACCTCTCGCTTGCCAAATTATCTAACCAAAACACGCTCTTTGACTAGACCTAGCTTTACTAATTCAACCTAAACACGCTCTTAGATTGTATTGAAAAACTGCATTAAGTTTTGTACAAGCTTCCCAACAATGTTCATTTCTTCTCATACGCTCGGAAGTGTGAAAATATGTGATAACTGTTCTACAATAAGAAAACCTATTGTTTGTTACCAACCATTAACTTTATAGAACGATTAGGTGCCCTAAAAGTTAATTAACTACACAAAAATTCAATGCATGAAAGTGGCCAATCAAACACAAATCAAGTTTAAGGATTCTAGTTTAAACAAGAACATAATCTTCACCAATGAAAGTGGCCAATCAAACACAAATCAAATTTTGCAGTGTAAATCCAACACGGCCCGTGTACCCCTCTGACTCCGAATCCAAACTTGATTTTTCCAACTTTTTCGTTCTTCGCCCGATCATCCCGAAATCTTCACCAATGCTTCCCGGCACCTCCCAAAGCGCCTTCCAAGCTCCGGTTTACCTAAAAAAGACATGAAAGTGTGCAAATAAGGTTGTTCTAGAGACTAACATGAATATGATGAAAGGAAGAACAATTATGCTAAATAGATGCATGAAATGGGACTAAAAGGAGTGCAAAAAGGTGCACAAAATGCACCTAACAGGCAGATGTGATGGCAAAAAGAAAATTGATTGGGTATCTTGGGAAAATGTGATAGCTCCAAAGGATATAGGGCGTATTGAAGTGGGGTCGCTACAAGCTCTAAATATCTCCCTAATTTTAAAATGGTGGTGGCGGAGCAAGATGAACAAACCTACGCTTTGGGCGCATGTTATAAAAGGGATTCATAATCTTTGGAATAAGCCATCTACATGTTTATCCAAGAAAACAATCAGTAGGGTTTGGAACAATGTGGCAAACATAAAAAATGATCTGCAAGATTTTGGAATTTACATTGATGAAGTTTTCGTTAAACAGGTTGGTAGTGGCGATAATGCTCTATTTTGGCTTAACAAATGGATCGGTTCAGTTCCTCTAAAAACTGCATTCCCGGGATTGTACCAATTAGAGAGTAACAAATGTTGCAAGGTATCTGATAGAGTTCACATGGATGGTTTATCATGGGGATGGGCTTTAACCCCCTCTAACAATGAGCAGATACATGATTGTTGGAGGTTGTCTTCGTTGATCAGTTCCTTTAAACCGTCTACAAGGATTGATCAATGGAAATGCAACATATCCAAAGATGGTGAATTTCATGTGGATATCATTAGAAAAAAAATCGATCGCCCCCAAAACTCTACTTCAACTGCCATTATTAACTGGATAATTGAAGTTCCCATTAAGGTCTCATGTTTCATATCGAGAGCTAATTTAGGTCGTATCCCAACTTCATGCAATTTATTGAAAAAAGAAGTGCATATCAGAGCTTCAACTTGTGATTATTGTCTACAGGAGGATGAAAAGGTGAATCATGTGTTAATCAAGTCTCCATTCGCAACTGCAGTTTGCGACTGGATCATCAAATGGTGCAATGCAATATCTCCATCCCCCAACTCGAAAATGTTGGAGATGTAATAACTTTTGCTGCAAATTTGGGGAAATAGCCCTAAAAAACGAAATACACTTACTAGCATACTCTACGATACACTTTGGTGGATTTGGAAGGCAAGGTGTGACATAATCTTTAAGAATCTTCGTATCTTTCCGACACAGGTGACTGAAAAAATAATATCTATGGCTTTCTGGTGGATCAAACACAAGATGACAAATTGCTCTTATAAATGGGTTGAGTGGTGTATTTGTCCTTTTATTTGCTTAAAAGACTTTGTATCTCGCTGTGCCACGTCTGTCTAGCTTCTTCCTAAGCTTTTTATTATATATAATTGCCGGTTCAATATATATATATATATATATATATATATATATATATATATATATATATATATATATAACATTAATTGTATTTGATGATTTTAATTAGGGGTGAGCATGGTGCGGTGCGGTGCGGTTTTTGGCTAAAACCGAACCGAAAAATGCAACTTCGGTTTTTTGAAGTTTAGAAACCGTACCATTCGGTTTGTATGCGGTTCGGTTTTTTTTTTGCGGTTTTTTGTCAGTTTTGTTATTTGGTTTTTTTTGCCTTTTTACTAAAACTCAGGTAACTCAACGAGTTACTTTGACTCGGATGAAGAGTATTAATCATTTCTTAAGAAACTTTATATAGAGATAAATCGATACCACCACCTATTGGTTTGAACTCAAATGGCATAACCACTCATCCAACATGTTTCTAATGCTTGATTATAATGCGAATTAAATATAATATTTGTTTCGCCGGTACATGAGATAATATCAATTAATGTATTCATAAAAATGATATTATCATCACTACTACTCTTCATATTTATTTAATAAAAAATATAATAAACATTATTTGTTTTGTAAATATACTTTTGAGTGTATAAAATCTTTTGAGTACCAGATTGTCTCAATTAAAATCCTAAGAATGTCATAATCAATACGTATTTATACCATCGACACCTGAAAGTGTCAAGGAACATAACTCTACTCTCTATTCCTAACTTACACACATATTTCGAATGAGACTACCCAATATCAAAATTAACTGAACTAGGTATCTACAATAATTCCTATCTCATTAACGGGTAGAACTACTAGTATCCCAATATCAACTCTGTTTAGACAACATTATCCTATCTCAGGGTGTATATTTAGCACAGAGTAGGGGCAGAGCCCCTGGCGCGAAATTTTTTTATATATATTATGTTACTATATTAAAACTGCATCAAAAATCCGGATTTTTGATAAATGTACTCGGTTTTGTGATCCATATTCTAGACACGTATTTAAGGTTGTTTATGACCGTTTGTGGAAAGTTTTAGGACATAAAACTGTCATGTGGCAGTTTTAAGACATGAAGTTTTTTCTGTTATATGATCATATCCGAATCTGTGTTGGTACACTTCTTCTTCATAACATCAAAACATTATCTCTTTAGTTTTTCTCTCAATTCTGAGTCTTATCCGATTAAAGATTGGGAGTACCATCCAAATACTTTAATCTGAAAGTGCAAACCACAATTCTCAGAATTTCCAAGGCTATTTTATCCAGAATTTTCTTACAATATGTCTTAGTTAAGACATATTAGATTAAATCTTACGTGGTATTCAAAACATTTCCATAAAGTGTATGCTCAAATAAGTATGGCTTCTGCACCACAAGGTTCTTCACTTAACCTTTGTAAACCTCGAGTTCAACCTCTGATGGCTAGGGTCTTCGGTGGTCGAATCTCGAGTTCAACCTTCGATGGTTAGGGTCTTATAGCCTAGGGGTTGCATAATTTATTTTGGAGTTGCACTACTAGAAAAACTCATCTCCGATGATAGTTTCCATCAAAAATCCGTCATTAAGGGGTTTTACTAACGGATTTACAATGAATTTACACTAATCAAATTTTGGGACATATTTCCAATGGATTTGTGTGACATCCTCTAGTTTTCAAAACCAAAAAGAAATTCTCTTTACGCTTTAAAAATCATGATATTTTATTTGCGGAATATCCCAGTGTATAAAATCTTTTGAGTACCAGATTGTCTCAATTAAAATCCTAAGAATGTCATAATCAATACGTATTTATACCATCGACACCTGAAAGTGTCAAGGAACATAACTCTACTCTCTATTCCTAACTTACACACACATATTTCGAATGAGACTACCCAATATCAAACTTAACTCAACTAGGTATCTACAATAATTCCTATCTCATTAAAGGGTAGAACTACTAGTATCCCAATATCAACTCTGTTTAGACAACATTATCCTATCTCAGGGTGTATATTTAGCACAGAGTATTTAGGTATTAATATACCTTTAACCTTTTCTCTAATAATACTTCTATTATAATTATCATGTAAAAATAGATATATATATATATATATATATATATATATATATATATATATATATATATATATATATATGTTTTAACATATATAGAACCATATCTGGTTCGCATATCGTATATCCTTAAATATATTTTTAACACATAATCCAGACAATAAGCATATAGTTCACACATAAATTCTCTAACAGATATTTAATACCTTAGTTAATACTTGTATTACAATCATGTTCATGAAAGAGGCTATGCACTCACTTGGAGAATTCGGCAGAGCTTCGTCTAGCACCTTAGCTTTTCTTTTGACGTGACCTAAGTATGATTAATACCGAGTCTTGGTCTAATGATCCTGGTGACTAAATGATAGTCTAGATTCCTCACTAATCCGAACATATACATCAAGATGTAACGTCCCAAAAATACCAAGTAAAAATTTCATTTTAAATAAGTCAAAACTATTCATTCATTGTTCCAAAAGACGATCATAGTCAAAGTATTCTCAAAACATCAGATTGATTCATAAACATTCAATGCTGAATAAGTCTCCAGGGGATGCAGTGCGATCAAGCTTAGCCCTTCCTTTTGAAACCAGGAGTACCTGAAACAATTTTAAACATAAACCATAAGCACAAAGCTTAGTGAGTTCCCTAAAATACCACAAGTCATACTAATCAGTGGGCCCAACCCTGGGGTATATTCCAACCCATCATACAATCATGGGCCCAACCTTAGGGTATATTCTAACCTAACATATAATCATAGGCCTAGCCCTGAGGTATGTTTCAAACCGAACATGCAATAATGGGCCCAACCATGGGGTTTATTTCAACCCAAACATACAATAATGGGCCCAACCCTGAGGTGTATTTCAACCCAACCATACATGAAAAAGTCACAAAGACAGCTGGCATGCTACATAACACAATCCAGTGGGCCGACATTGGTGCCTTCGACCCACAAGTACAGTGAGAAGACTCACCTCGATCGGTAAACGAATATATGTTAATTGTTAGCCTTTAGGTTTATGTCCCTTTTTGTCACATATTCTTGGTCTAATTGGGTATGAGCTACTCCAGGCCTTATGAGTAGCCTTTTCAGACGTTGTTGTGTGCATGGAGTCATAAAAATGCAATCTTGGCCCTTTCTTTCCATCCATGCATGAGATATAGAGCTTGTGATTGTGTAATAAGCTAGGTTTTTGTATTTGGACACTCTTTAGCCATGCAAATGAATAAAGTTGGAAAATTTATGATTTAGAATGCTCATTAGGGTTATATCTAAGTATTGGGTGAAAGGTCTTAAGGAAATAAGTGCTTAATGTGAAGTTTTGGAACCTGAGGCGTACGCAGTGCATAATCTAAGCTACGCCCCACGTAGCCTGGTAGAACCCCGTTTTCTAGAATAAGGCTCTACGCCATGCATAGAGCTGGAGTACGCAACACGTAGGTCAACAGAAGTTTGATCGTTGACTTTTTGACCCGTTGACTTTTGGTTAACTGTGACGTTAGGTCTCGGGAATGGAAAAATGGTATTTTGTCCTTAGAAGAGTTAGTCCTAGTCTAAGGACTTTTCGGTTTGAGGTTTTTACCTTGGTTTTGACTTAAGGCTTTTTGGTGAATTGATAGTTTGAGGAGTTCGGGGCTCAACAACTCTAGTTCATGTTTTCTCTAATAGCTGATTGAGGTGAGTTTTAGTCACTATACCCGTGGGTCGAAGGCACCAAAGCCGTCCCACTAGGTTGTATGATGTATCCTAGTATATAGGATGTTGTTATGCTGTAGTGATATGTTAGATTGGTAGATCTGTATGATTATCTGTTTGCTGGTTATATGTTTATATGTTGCATATGTCGACATAGTGCGGTTGGGTTGAGGCAATACTGCTTTGTACGGAAGCCAACAAACCCGAGAGCAATCCAAACATAAGCTGAGGGCCGGGAGGGCAATCCAGACTTATGATGTGGGCTCGGGAGCAATCTAGACATAAGTTGAGGGACGAGAGGGCAATCCAGACTTATGTTGTGGGCTCAGGATTAATCCAGTCTGATGATTGTGGGCCCGAGGGTATTCCAATATGATGACTGTGGGCCCAATGTGCATGTTGTTATATGTTTGTCTATGGGGTACTTTGGAAGAACTCACTAAATTTTGGTTTACAATTTGATTTTTGTGGTTTCACTAAACTGTGTACCGTATCAATCATAGTTGGTACACAAAAATTTCTACCAATACCATACTAAGTATAGTTGGTACCAACTTGTTTGGCTACACATAAGTTCAGTTGGTACATGTTGGTAATGTTATATACCAACTTGTTTGGCTACACATAAGTTCGGTTGGTAACATGTTGGTTGGTTGGTAACATGTTGGTTGATTTTCCGTGATATATATTCTCCAACTCTAATAGATTTATTAGAGAAAAAAAAGTGATTGCTAACCAAACATTTGCCGTTTTTGCTTCATACTACAAAAGGAAAATGTAACGTTGGAATATAATTAAAGTGGTGTGTGACTTTGTGTTTGACTGTTGACTACATAAAAGCTTTTTATAAACAATTACAATGATTATTCTCGTAGGAAATTGTTGGGCATCTAGTTTCTTGATAACTTCACGATCTCATTGGCAAGTTTCTCCGTATCCAGATAAGATGAGCCATTGAAACCAGTCGCACTTTCTGCCATTTTCTTCCACTCCAAAGCTTTCTTCCTCATTCGTTTTCCCTCACCTCCCTCCATTAACTCCCTCACAAGCTTCTCCACTTCATCCCTATTCAAGTTCTTGCTAATCTCCATGCCAACCTCCCATTCCTTGCACATTTGCCTACAGTTCGTCTGCTGATCCCCAGAAACTGGCCAACATATCATTGGAACACCAGTCGACAAGCTCTCAATGATCGAACCCCACCCACCATGAGTTAAGAACCCACCAACAGATGGGTGGTTCAACACCTCTTCTTGTGAACACCAGCTTGCTACAAAGCCTTTACCCTTCATCGCCTGCTTGAGTTCTTGAGGCAACACCACAGGCTTCCCATCAACCAAATCAGTCCGTATAATCCAAAGAAACTCACGTCCACTGTTAACAAGTCCCCACCCAAATTCTAGTAAATCTTGTAAAGACATTACTACTAAACTTCCAAAGTTTACATACACCACGGAGTTCCGTTCCTTAGACTGGAGCCACTGGACACACTCCGGTTCTTCCTTCCATAAACTATAGCCATTGCAAATCGACTTGTTGGTTTCGTTTTCTGTAATCTGATTCAGAAGTAATTCCAGAGGCCCGACAGAGTAGACATTAGGAAAAATAGATTTAAGCTCTTTGACGAGACTCGCTTCTAGTTCCTTGAATGTATGGATGATCATATGCGAAACTTTATCAGCAGCTTGAGCGGTTTTCAGGATGAATTTAAACATAGGACTAGTGGGATCTGTGGATCGTGTAAACTCAGGTAGTTCCTTTAAACGGATTCCTTCCATTCCAGGAATCCAATCTATTTCCATGTCAAGATAACCATTCGTCAAATAACTTTCATCTGTAAAAAAAGTTCAAGATTGATTAATCAGGTGACCAAGATAAAAACTTTTGTTTCTGGGAATCCACAGCAGTAACAAATCGATCTGGGCCACCCTCTTGAATATATTAAGAAAAAGGTGAAAAGACTGATGGATCTAACCTTTAAGTGGGACAAGTCCTTTCTCCATTAGAACTTTTACCTGGTAAAACCCCATGAACCCACTGGCAGCCATGGTCCAGAAAAGGATGATGGGGATGTTAAGCTTTTCAGCAGCATGAATAGTATTTGTGTAAGTCATGAACCCATCGCAAATAATACAGGTGACTGGAATATCCAGCCCGGATACAAGATGAAGAAAAGAATCAAAGAAATTGGTTCCAAGGTAGTTCCAGAGTTGAGCTTTGGTTTGGGTATGTTCAGTTTCAATACCATGATCATCTGTAGTAGTAGTAGAAGGGAGACCATCTGGAACTGTTTTGAACTGAAAACCAGGAGCCCCATCGGCCCAGCGAGTGCCACCGGAGTTTACGAGGCGCTTGTGGTCGGACTGAGTGTTGATGAAGGTTACGTGGATGCCCTTGTGGTGAAGAAGTCTGGCTAGTTTGAGCATACATTTGATGTGGCTTTGTGCTGGACATGGTATGAACACCACATGAGGCTGTTTCTGATCGATTATGGCCGCTGCATCCATCTCTCTCTGTGTTACATCGTTGATCGAGTTCTGTTTTTTTATAGTATGTTAAATTAAAAGTCCCAAATTGTTGTAAAAATCGATCGTTATGTTCCGTATTGTTTGTGCCCCACTACCATCCAAAATGACATGTTATTTTTTATTGGTCAATATTTGTCTTTTTATAATTTTTTATTTATATTCTTAAATAAAATTTAGGGTAAATTACACCAATCGTCCCTCGTGCACATGCCAGAAAGCGTGTTTAGTCCCTATTTTCAAAAATTAACTCCGACTGTCCCTCGTTTGCTTAAAACTTGCTAACTTCGTACCTTATATGTGTTTTTGTTGCGAATTTAGTCCACTCCACATTTGAAATGACCATTATGCCTTTGGATATTTATTTTTAGTTAATTTTAATATTATTTATTATTAATAATTAAAAAAAACAACTCTCTAATATCTATCTCTCTCATACGCATGAAAATACCACCACCACCTTCGATGTAGTTTCTCTCTCTCTCTCTCTCTCTCTCTCTCTCTCTCTCTTTCTCTCTCTCTCTCTCTCTCTCTCCATTCTTCTTCAATACAAAACACACATACACACACACACAAGAAGCCATCACATTGACTTGAAGAACCTCGATTCACCTTCACGTTGACTTGAAGAAGCCATCAGACAACAAATTGAATCCTCAATGAAGCTATAACCTACATCACAAGGTAAATTAGCCCTCGCCGACTTACACCATCTATGAGGAAGATGAAGTGGTGGTGGATGTAATCCTCCTTGATCTGGTGACGGTGGACATCACGTTCCTCGATCTGATTCCGTCAATCAAAATCCTCTTTCTTCTCCTGCAACTCGTTAGTTCCAATTTGCAGGTTTAGGGTTTAGTTAGGGTTGATTTGCAGGTTTAGAGTTTGATCTTTGAGGTTTGATTTTTCCGATTTGTAGGTTTGGGGTCTCGCCGGATCTGTGTGGAGAAAGGGGTGGGATGGTTCCAGAAATTGAAGTCGAAATCTAAGTCATACATTGGTGGTCGTCGTTGTTCTTGAGCAATCGACGAGTTCAGACCATGGATGGCGACTGGAGAGTCCAGATCGGGCGATTTATGTGACATTTATAAAATCACATATTGCAGGGGTAGAAACGGGCTCCTGGGATTCACCGGTGGAAATTTTTTGTTGGTTTGAGATACGAATGATCGCCGATGATGTATCAATTTTTTGAGAGATTATTTTGGTTGTGGATGTATCGATTTCTTGGTTTAAGGTCTTGAAGAGGATTTGGAGTCGTGGAGTAATGGATTTGATTTCTTGAGAGATTATTTTGTTTTTTTTTTAATTTAAAACTGATAAATAAATAAAAGAAATGAAAAAAGAAATTATTAAGGGTAAAATGGTCATTTCATGTCAATAGGGACTAAGCATGCAAGAAAAAAACAAACCAGGGACGGTCCGAGTTAATTTTTGAAAATAAGGACTAAACACGCTTTTTGGCATGTGCACGAGGGATGATTGGTGTAATTTACCCTAAAATTTAACAAGTGCCTGATGACATAAGCATTGACGAATTAATAAACATAAATTAATATTATTTAACTAAGGCTGTGTTTGACGCGTCACAGCTAGCTGATAAACTAGCTTATTTTTCAAGTTTTTTTATATTGTTGTGTTTGTTAAGCCAAAAAGTAGCTTATAAGCTAGCTTTTTGAAAAGCTACTTATACTAGTTTTTAGGAACTTTTTTAAAAATTTCCAAATACACCCTTTAATTAATTATAGAAACACATACTATTACATGTCTTTTTATGTAATTTTATATATTTCAGCTAGCTTTACCAAACGCCATTTTTTATCGGCTAGCTTTTCAGCTATCAGTTAATTTTTTATTTAACAACTAGTTTTTCAGCTATCAGATAGTTTTTCAGCTAACAGCTAGCTTTTCAGCTAGTACGCCAAACATAACCTAAGTTGATCGTTACGGTGTATAGAGCTACAAGTGTTTTTTTTTTATATATATTTTTTGAAATGACAACACACATGCATTTTGATTTACTTGTAAACTATATTTATAGAACGGCAACGTACATACACGATAATCTACCTTCAGTGGCGAATCTAGAACCAAAAACCACATGGTTCCGTATGTAAATAAAACTAAAATAGTTAGGTCTTTTAGCAAAAATAGGTGGGTCTTTTAGCAAAAATGAGATAGGTCATTCATATTTTCTATATATATTTATTGTATTTAAAAAAAAAGTAGGTCCTAAGACCTACCTTGTTGAAGCTTAGCTACGCCCCTGTCTACCTTTTAAATTACATTATGTCTCAAATGGATTAAAACTTTTAACCTTATGAAATAATTTAAACTCTTAGACGAGATTTTTTGGCGTCTTTATCAATTCTTTTGATTGATTAAATGACTACATGTACAGCCTAATTAAATATTTGAGTCAATTTTTGTAAAGCTATCATTAAAGTAGATAAAATAAAACATAAGCCTTAAAGTTTGAGTCAAATATTATATTTTTATCTTGATAACATTAATTCTTATTTCTGATCAATATTAAATCATATTTAGCAGACTAACTGAAAGCTAGCTTTTATCTAAAAACTAGCTTTTAGGTTATGTTTGTTGCGTCACGACTAACTAATAATGTAGTTTGTTTTTCAATCTTTTTTAAGTTATCATGTTGAACAAACTAAAATGTAGCGTATAAGCTATCTAAAAAAAAAAACTATGATACCTACCTTAAGAACTAATAATGTTTGATAAAAAATAACTTATAAGCAAAATTGCAATTATTAAATGACATAAATAGATATGTAGATATAAAACTAAAAAACAACATTAAATATTAAGGACATATATATATATATATATATATATATATATATATATATATATATATATATATATATATATATATATATATATATAGAGAGAGAGAGAGAGAGAGAAGTTCATGTATTCTAACTAATTATTGTGTGGATATATGATTGATTGTGGACCAATCAAAATTTAAAAAATAAATAAATAATCAAACAAATAAATGAGGGTAATTTAGTAATTTGATAAATAATTTCTACAAATAGACTCCTGTAATTATGGTAATTAGTTTGACATATCTTTATCCCATTTTAAAACAATCAACAACTTACTGTATTCTATCCCGTTCAAAATTACTGATGATCCTCCCGAACCCTAGTTTCAAAACGACAACAAGTTGAAGTGCGAGACACATCAGCGGTTTCAAGCTGTTTCGGTGAGTTGCTTTTGTTGCCGCTGTCTTCCCCTTCTTCCACCTAGCAGGAGACACCTTCAACATCCTTCGCATCTCTTAGTACTTCCTTCTATCTCTCTTCAGATCTACCGTCTTTTTTCCCCTTGAACCCTAACCCCATTCGCTCTCGATCAAACCCCAATTCTCCATCTGTATTCGTCGAATGTCAGTATTTTATGCAGAGATCCCCACCAGCACGATCATCATGATAGCATCGGTGGTGGTTGCAACGTTGGCGTTAATCACTGCAGATTTCTTAATCATGCGACACTTTGACCCATATGCAAAAGATTCCTTTCAAGTACCACCAACTTACGTGAAGGGAACTCCATCTTACCATGATAAGATGGAGCAAGGCTGTGGTAAAACCGCAGCCAAGAAGATTGATTCATCCCACAAGTTGACATTCTTCAGAAACGACACAGAAAAGTTCGATTTGGCAGACCTCTTAAAGGTGTCGGAAACCCGTGGCTCGGTTTCCTTCTTCACATAACTATTGATCCTGATTCTTGGTGTAATATGTATGATAATGAGCTTTTATTATGTAGACTGGAATGAAGAAGAATATGTTTGGAAACAATCCAGTTTCATTCCCAACTCCTGCTATATCCTCAGAGCCTTTGCTGACAAAAGATGCCTCCTCTGTGAATGGTTCTTCTTCTTCTAAACCTTCAAATATAGATATTGTGGAGATTGATGTTCCTAATTCAGCAAATAACTCTAGAAGCCCAATTTTTGGTGTTGTAAGTAACTTTTACCTTTTTCATGGAATATCTTGAGCTTTTTATTTCCATCTTTGAAATCCAATTCCAATTCCAATGCAACCTGGTGCCACAACAAGAAAGAGTGCAAATTCCATTTCCATATTTGTTTGATTTTCTTATAATTATTATAATATATAATTTGGATGCAGGGCTTTTTTAGCGACAATGGGAATTCTGTATTACAGAATTGCACAACGATGGTTTAGGGAGGAGGTGGCGGGCCATGAGGAGGAGCAGTAGAGTGGGTTTTGGTTGTCTGGGTTTCATCTCATGATGGATGATATTATAATTTGGATGATATATGCAACTTGGAAATTTGAATTATAACATATGAGTTTTTACATGTTAGAAAGTTTTAGGTGTTGGAATTGGATTTGGGGTTTATACCTTATAGTTTTTCATGAAAGAACCCTTCAAAAACCCTTTGGGACCCTTGAAATGCGTGTTCTAAATTTCCATTTTGCATTCATATGTAATAATGGTGAGGGTAATTCTACCAGAATTGAATATTGAATTTCAATTCTGTCGGAATAGAATCTCGAATTCCGATTCTGTCCGAATTGAATTTCGATATTTCCCTTGTGATTTGTGCATTTTCTACAATTTTTGGTTATGAGTTTTGGTGCAAATCACAAACGTGCAGATTTGTACAAAGGATTTTAGTTTTTTCTTTTTCATTTGGTAATGAACTATTCTTTCAGAATGGCCTGAAGAAGGTCATACAATAGAAGACTTGGAATTGAGTTCAATAACAAGTTACATTGAAGAAGATTAAGTGTGATTATTTGGATTATTGAAGAAGATAAAGTGTATTTTTTCAATGTTGTATATTTGAGAATATTATTCTTAAAAATTTTATTCATTTTGATGACATTCTGTTAGAATATGTACAATTATATTAAAATGTATCGGTATGTAAGAATATTTATGAATTTGTTTTTATGTTCGGATGTGTATAAATATATTAGAATGTTGTTATTATTCAATTTCAGATTCAAGCATTTTATTATTCTTTATTAATATTCTAATAGAAAAATAGTCTAACAAAACAATATCGTAGAACATTCATTCTCACGGAATAATAATATGACAAAATTAAAATTAAATTAATTAAAAAAATCAGAATTCAAAACTAAGATAATAAAAAATCCCTTAAAATCAGAAAATTTCCTTTTTAAATTTGTGTTTCCTAATTTGAAAGTAATGGAAATGTACATTTTTACCCTTCTTTTAATTGATGGTAATATTCTATTTTTTTTAAAATTTAATAATAAGGATAAATGTTTTTCTTAAAATAACCAAAATGATTGGTCCACAATCATTCCTACATCCACACAATAATTAGTTAGAATAGAATAATCTAAGCCTATATATATATATATATATATATATATATATATATATATATATATATATATATATAAGAGAGAACATTCGTGAATAGTACCTGTAACGCCCGTGTTTCGGGGCTAAGCATTACTAGATGATGTAATAGTCTAGGTCAACTATTGTAACTCTTTTTGAAGTAATAAAGATGAATTACTTGAGTATTATGTGAATTATGTGAATTTATGTGCTTTTTACTTAATTATAAAGATATAATTAATAAAGAATAAAAATAAACGTCAAAATTTAAGTTTTGAATAAACCCAATATCTTTACATGAAGTGGTAGTGGTCGTGACAAGGATTCCAGACATATAAATAACGCCGAAATCCGAGTTATAACGAAGGAGTTATGACCTGTCGAAGTTTCGCGACAGAACCGGCACGGCACCGAGAGGCGTAAATAGTGAATTCACGATAGAGTGACTTTTAGCTTTAGCGATCTAAACGAAAGTCGTAGAATATGTTAAATGAGAGTTGAAGATCTCATTAATAAGAACTCAACGATAAAAAGACAGACGAAAACGGAGTCTGTATGAAGAAGTTACGAATTTTACGTGGACATTTAACAGTGTAATCTTCTCATACTATTAAATTTAAAATCGGTCGAGAATTAGCCGATGGAGTCAAAAGGAAAGTTGTAGATCTTGTCTTTACCTACGCGTGGATATAAAGAACGTCAAAAACGGAGTTCGTATGCGAAAGTTATGAATTTTTAAAGATTTGTTGTTTTACCTGCGTCCGGCGCCACGTGTCAGCACCAGACTTCACCTTGGAGCCTACGCAAGGCTCACGACGTGAGCACCCTTTCTCACGACGTGAATCGGCCCAGACAGCCTATAAATAGAGGCGTAAATCACCCCCAAAACTAACACCTTTCATACTCTTTCTCTCCCATTACCCCAAACCCTCTTCCCCCTTCCCTAGCACCTCCTAGGTGTTAGAGGCGAGTCCCGGAGCGCCAGAAGGCTCCGAGAAGAAGAGCTTTCGGCTCGGAAGTTCTACCCCTGCAGAGCCCGGCTCCTAGCCAAACCCCTGATAAGTGAGATATGCTTACCCTACCTTAAGTATAGCTTATGTTTAAATATAGTAATGTTATTAGAACCTTATAATAGTAATAATAGCTAGACTATTAATTAGTCGCGGTTAACGTCAGACTAAAATCTAGTGGTATTGATACTAGGTTTTGTCAAGAGAAAATTGTTTTAAGATAATGAAGTGCTGTCCGAGTACCGAGTCACCACCTTACCAGGTGAGTGCATAGTCACTTTCATCTTACACATAGATATGAAGTATTTAATATAAACTACGTGCTATGTGTGCATATTGTCTGAATACTTGCTGTCTATGCTGATGAAAGATTTTTATACATGTTTTAAATGATTTAAACTGTATATGTATTTTATATCTACAAAAATGTTGGGGTAAAACATGGGTAGATGTAATAGACGATGTGTGATAAAATGATGAGAGGCCTCGATGTTGTTGTTGTTGATTCTGTCATCTAGCGGAGTATGGATGACGACCACAGACTCTTTTAGACAGTCCAGTGGAACGCTAGCAGGCTCGCAACCTGTAGGTGTTTGTGAACGATGTGTTCACCGGTGTACTCCATCCCCCTCATGGTTGCCTTAAGGACATTTATTGCTGAGGAATCCCCTCAGCAGTACTGTCCATCCCGATGATGATCCTTAGGCTAGGTCTCTTGTGATAGGTGTTTAGGGACATAAAGTGAGGATAACGGGAACAAGTAATCGGGTTATTGTTGGTTGTTGAAATTAAATAACTTATTTATTGTGGGTTGAAAACCCTATGTGCTCACCAGGGTCCCAAGCCTGACCCACTTAGTTTCATGTATTACAGGTAGTGGCGCTCGAGCATAGATGTGATGTTTTGGATGAGGAATTACGGATATAGGCCTGTAGATATGAATAAATGTAGTAAGGCTTATATTGTACTGTTTATGCTTTTGATCTTTATCGAGCATGACATCCCGAGGTTTTTAATGAAATACATTTCTACGGAAATGCTTTGATAAATCTTTATCATATTTTATTATGGGAACAAATTCCGCAACACTTTTATTTAAAATGTTACTCTGATTTTTTAAAACAAAGCATAAACAAAATCGGTCTTTTCTGGCCGTGAAAATGGGGATGTCACAGTACCCGTTGTTTAGGCTAGCCGAAACCAACCGTTTCCATTCGATCCACTTCTATGTTTGGCGTTGGTTTTTTCCTTTGCACGTGTCATTTCTGCATGAGTCCAATTGTTCATAGCTTCCACGATTCCTATATTCCTTCTTACTCATCAAGCCTTGATTTCATGTTTGCTTTTCCCTTCTAACTAGTTCTATTTTTCGATTAGGGCTCCACTTCACTGATTTTCTCTACCGATTACTTAGTTCCTCGATTTTCCGTCTTCTTCAAAGACCGCCAGAAACCCTTTTCCCCATTCCTTCCTGTGGTACTAAAAAATGTTATTTCTCTTTACATACGACTATTGCTCTGTTTATTGAATCCCTAAATCGATTGAAGGAATGAAAGGTATGCCTGAAGAATCGAAGATCATTTGAAGCGTTTTGGTGAGCGACAACAAGTTCATTCCTCCGCACACCACTCGAAGCTTCGTGTGGATGTGTTTCTCTCCCAATTTCATTTGTGTTTGACTTCCAACCTCTTGATGATGGTATACATGGTGGTGGTGATTGTAAGGTTGTTGAAAACCCGAGTGGAATCTCACTGTTCCACATGAAAGGTATTAACACCGCCGAAGCAGTCGATGTTAATTGCCTGGTCCAACACCATTTCCACCGCCATCTCCATTTTTTTGTTGTCGGTTGTTGTTTGACGCCATGGAATACGAAATTGAGGTACTTTGTTTTCAAGTACTTTTCTTTTCCCGTTTTCTTTTTGTTGATTGATCAAATTTTCCCATTGGTATTAAGTATTGACCTTGGAACCACATATTATTCTTCCCATGTTTTTTTTTTCACTGATTTTGGAGTGCGACACAGAGAAAGATTAAGCAACAATATGATCCTACAAGTACATTCATAACCACTAAATCCCTAATTGTTTTTGGATCTTGTAATGATTTTTTAATTTTTCTGTACTGGAAGGCTAGATGAGGGACACCATTGTCATATGCTAATTTAGTGTATATGTAAGCTTAATTTATTCCATGTTGCATTTGTTTATTTCACTTGGTTTATTTTCCCTGGGAAGATGGAGAAGATGAAATTTTTTAGCTTCGTGTATGTCCTACCATCTGCTTATAATCCTAAGTTGTAACATCCTTATCTGACACGTATCACAATATTGTCCGCTTTAGGCTCCTGACAAGAAAACTTTCTAGGGGGCCACCCATCCATTAATTGCTCTCGCCTGGACACGCTTAACTTCATAGTTCTTATGGGATCTGCTGTCCTCACGAATTTAAAACACGTTGTGACAAGGAAGGTATCCACAACCATAATAAGGAAATGTTTCGTTCCCCTTCCAAGCCGATGTGAGATCAGGTGCAACCCACATTCACCCACCATTATAGGGTTCGACGTCCCTGTCGAACACATCAACCCGTGCCCCAACTTTGATACCAACTTATAATATCCCAAAAATACCGAATAAAAATTTCGTTTTAAATAAGTCAAAACCATTCAATTATTGTTCCAAAAGACGATCAGAGTCAAAGTATTCTTAAAACATCAGATTAATTCATAAACACTCAGTACAGAATAAATCTCAAGGGGATGCAGTGCGATCAAGCTGGGCCATTCCTTTTGAAACCAGAAGTACATGATACATTTTAAACATAAACAGTAAGCACAAAGCTTAGTGAGTTCCCCAAAATACCATACATCAAACACGAACGGGCCCAACCCAACATACATTGCTTTGGGCCCAGGCCATATGCCCATATCATACATAACCGGGCCCAACCCATAACATATATAATCGGGCCCAACCCATACCATAATTAATCGCGTCCAACCCATAACATACATAATCGTGCTCAACCCATAACATACATAATCGGGTCTAACCCATATAATCTGGTCCATCCCATAACATACATAATCAGGCATATCCCATATAAAACATTCAAACACATTTAAGAGTAACAAAGAGAGCTAGCATCCTACAAACATAATCCAGTGGGCCAGTATTGGTGCCTTTAACCCACGAGTACAGTGAAGAGACTCACCTCGATTGGTGATGTGTGCATAGTTAACTACATATTTAATGCATATTTCTTATACTTTTAGCTACACTTATGCTTAATATGGAACAAAAGATACTTATTATGTTAAAAATATGTTTTGTAGCGGCGAAGACTTGCTTGGGATAAAAAGGGAGCATATGAGGAGCTGGAAGCAGGAAACAGGAGCTAAAACAAAAGAAGAAAAGAATATGTCTGAAGACCACGTCGTGGTGATCTAACCGCAACGTAGTGATTGGAATATCCGCGAACCACATGTTGACTTGGCAGACACGATATTTATTCGAAGACCACGTTGTGGGTTAACCGTGACGTGGTGGCCAGATTTCCACAATTATAGACATTAGGTCGAAATCAGAAGCATGCATTCGGTTTTCAGAGGTTAATTGCGACTAAGAACCCATAGAAAACAAGAAGAAGATTGAAATATTAAGTGAAGCTCAATATTGAAGAAGATTTAGAAGGAATTCAACATTGATCGGGTCCGATGATGGGCGGGGCCCATTATGTGTTTATTATGTATGGTATGTGGTATTTTGGGGAACTCACTAAGCTTTGTGCTTACGGTTTTCACTTTATGTTTCAGGTACTTCTGTTTTCAAAGGGAAGAGCTTGGGATGATTGCAGAGCACACACCACATGTTTCCGCATTCTGTGATTTACTTTGATAACGATGATGTATTGATAAAACTTTGATTACCTTGGTTTTATGAAGATGATACGATTTACTATTTTAGTAATTTAAAAATGGAAATTTTTGGGTCTTATTATTGGGATGTTTCAATTAGCGACGTAATCAACGAGGGAATTTTTTGTTTTAGCAACAGAATTAGCGACCGGATATCTTGTCGCAAAATGTTCTTGAAAAAACTAATGTCTGTCGCAAATCTTTCGCTGACTAGATAATAACGACAACTTTAACGATCGATTATTATGCCGCAAAGGTTCCTAACACTGTTCCGATCTGTCTTAATTCCGTCCCAGATCCGTCGCTGAATCATTTACATTAACAATAGTACCTCTCAGTTGATTATTTATCACTATTCTATAATCAAAATTCACAATTTAAAATCAAATTTTATGTTACAAAGCTAAATAAGATATTCATATTCGATTTCAAAACATTAAATTCGACTACCAAAATGAACATTAATATTCGATTTTAAAACATTAAAATTCGACTACCAAAATGAAGATTAATATTCAATTTTAAAACATTAAAATTCGACTACCAAACGGAATATACATACTCGATTTCAAAGTATCCAGACCAAGTCACAAAAAGTCAAAAGTGCCAACGTCTAATTAGAGCTATTTCCTTGGGCGAGCTTTAGTATTTCGTTATACATCTTTGCAATTTCTTGTTTCTGTTCCTCAATTTCTGCATGTTCGGCAAAAAACTTTTGCTTCATTTCTTCATGTTCCGACTTAAGTTCTCCATTCATCTCGCCACGGATTCGATCCACAATGACCTACGAAGAAGATTAAGAAATATTAACTTAGATGACATGAACAATACCAATCGGTATAAAAACAAATAAAAACAACTAAATACAAGCAACACTAGCAAGAACCTACAACACTTTTAAGATGAACCAACCAAGAATAGCATTGTACTTTCAAGCAGTAAAATAGAAGAACTGGTCAACAATATACTTTCAAGTTGAACCAAGAATAGCATTGTACTTTCAAGGAGGAAAACAGTTAAAGGTCCACATTATACTTTAAAATTGCAAACATTACTAAGTTCAAACATTACTAAGTGCTGCCACAGTGCCTCACGGTTAATCAAGTCAACATTCCTCCATGAGCTCCGTGGTCCATTAAACATCGTCTTCAATGTAGAAGTGACCGCTCGAATAGCTTCAGGACTTGTAAATCTATAATAAAAAAAAAATTAACACCAATAACATTAGTATCATACTTAACATCATAACTTTGTTTGAATACATATATACATAATGTCCAACAGAATTGAGGCTCATCTCCCTCGATGACGGGTCGATAGGAATTTGCGCCAATACATTTGATCCTCTAACCTTTTGAGATGAATCAACAGACTGATCAACATAATTAGATCTCGGACTTGGTGTAGCATGCATGTTTGTTTGTTGTATTTGAAAAGAATCATTGGTTGACTGAGAGCTGTTTATATATCTACAAGAACCACTACGAGCACCACCACGAGCACTATCATGAACACCACGCCGCGCCATTTGAAAAACTAAAACAAAAAAAATAGATTTGCTTTAGTGACCACAAGTGTTTCCAAAATTAACATTGTTCATGCATCAAATTCATTCAAATTTAACAGGAGTTTGCAAAAAAAAAGAGTTCTTCTTCCCGATTATATGTAAAATAATCAGTATGGTCCATTGCATCCATCACCATGCTCGTGCACCCATCCAACTCATCATTTTCCATTGAGTGAAGAGGTTACACTTCATGTTGAAATGTTGTAGTACTTTCACCATGTGCCCACCAAGTTGTATAATTAAGGGTGAACCCGTATTGTAACAGGTGAAGCTTTACACCATCTTTTCTCTTATAGGGAATATTATTGCATTTACTAAAAGTACATTTGATACAATCCTTATCGACGGTAGATTCGTTAGAAAAAGCAACATCCAAAAAATAGTCAACAGATGTAGATGTCTTATGTGATGCACTAAGATACCCATCTTCTTTCCTATTATACATCCATCCTCTCTCACTATTTGTTGACATAATGACTAGAATTAGAAGTGACTACAGATAAAATATAGAATGTTAGACCTTGTGGTATGTACGTCATACTTGTGTACAAATGGTTCATTGAAAGAAAACATAATTATGTGAACAAAAACACTTTGCATGTTTTGTATGTTCTCTATTTTTTGATAAAATTTCCCTTGGACAGAGTTGCTCTTGAACAAAAACTTAACCATTGAATATATATATATATATATATATATATATATATATATATATATATATATATATATATATTGAAATTGATTGTTAAAACAACCTTATGTTTTTGTTCAAATGATATGCCCTCGTTTTCTAAGAATAAGGGGGGAAGGAGACAACTTACATGTGGGGAAAGTCCAGCTACAAACAGAACAAAATTGATAGGGTTTTATGAAAAAAGAGAGAGAAAGAATTGGATCCAATAGTATTTTGTTGGATTTAGTTTCAAATTGATTCTTAATCGAACTCATTTATAGAAAAGAATCAGGTCCAAATCTATAAAATAAACAAGTCCAAATCCCAATACAAAACAAATCCAAGAAATATGAGGAAAAAATCGTTGGTGTTAGGTGTGGAGCATGAACCTTCCCTTTTCGTATCTTGGTAGGGTTAAAGTTGGTCTTCTCAGTGACGATGAGTGGGCGGTTGATTGATAGTCTGAGTGTTGACGACCTCAATTTGGGATGGAGAAGAAGGCTATTGACTTTAGAGGGAACCAATTAATTTCTGTGTGAAATTTGGGGGAATGAAAAACCTAAGGAGGGAAAAGATAATTTTTCATTGTGGAATTGGGGTGAATGAAAAGTGGAACCGGGGAAAAAGAGGGAAGACAAAATTGCAAGAATGGTCCCTGTGGTATGTCAAAACTAGCAACTTTGGTCCAAAATGGGTTTGGCTCGCAAGGTTGGTCCAATAGTTTCGTTTTGTTACGAGTTTAGTCCAATTTCCTATGAACTTTTTTATAATGACGGATTTGCCCTTATTATTTTATTTTCTATTTTTCTTGTATTACAACAATTAAAAAATAAAACAAAAATAAAATCTCTCTCTCTCTCTCTCGTCAAGAGCTTTTTCTGGGGTTGTTCTTGTCCACCCAACTAGTCCCTCTTTAACCATATCTGCAATCTAAAACATGAACAATCCAATTTTCTACAAACTCAATTTTTTCCATATCACTCAAATTGGAACAAGAACACTCATGAACAAGAAATCTGAAAACGTCCAGAAAACAAAAATGAAAACCAAATCGATTATCGATTTTTGAAAACAAAATCGATGGACAAGAGGGTGGATGTTATTGGTATCTTGATCTGGAAAGTCATCGGTCGGACGTTGGAGTCGCTAGAGCCGGAGTCGCCACCTCTCACCGAAATAGGTTTCCAACGTGGGTTACTGTCTGGGATCTTTGCAACCTTTGTCTTCATCTGTACGGAGGTGACGACGGCCATTTAACAAACCCTAAATCGTCACCAAGAAAAGCTCAAGATCTCCGCCGCCATGCTCCTCCGATTCTTCAGATCTATCTTGGACTCACACTCGAAACACCAAAACCCTCTTTTTCAGCTTCAGATCTTCGCCTCTATGATCCTTCGATTTGAAAACCCTTCGATCTGAAAAACCCTCCCATTTGAAAGCCTTCGTCATGTTGAGCTCGCCATTGCTACCAGAGAAGAACTGATAGAAAAGAAGAATCGAGATCCGAAAGATTTAGAGTTCATGGCTGACGAGACCTAAACATCTAAGGGGTGGCGCCGACGGTGGTCTGATGAACCACAAATCTGTAAACAAAGAACCGGGGTTAGGGTTTCTCCTGATGAAAACTGAAGCAGGGGAGGAAGAGAGATGAGCGGGTGGTGACTCCATCTAGACGGTGGCTACTGTGGCAGAGGGTGGCGGTCCGACGAGAAGATTCCAACTGATCTAATTTTTCCGGCAGCTTGTGTTCTTGTAAAATGAAAATGCGTTAGAGAGAGAAAGAGAAAGAGAGGAATGAGGGATGAGGTGTGTATTTTTTATTTCTCTTTTTTTATTTCTGATTTTTGCAATAAAAAGAAATAAGAAAATAAAACTAAAAAGGGCAAATCCGTCATTATAAAAAAGTTCATAGGAAATTGGACTAAACTCGCAACAAAACGAAACTATTGGACCATCCTTGCGAGCCAAACCCATTTTGGACCAAAGTTGCTAGTTTTGACATACCACAAGGACCATTCTTGCAATTTTGTCAAGAGGGAAATGAAAATCAACGACCGAATGGGTTTGCTTTCTGAAGTTCTATCAACTAGGGATTAAGACCATCATAAATCACTCGCCAATCCCTCGTTAATCTCTCGTTAATCCCTCGCTAAAGGGTACAATTAATAGAATTAATAGGTCAATATTGAAAAAACTCTATCCAAAAAACTTATAAATTAATAGGTCAATATAATAAATCTCTAGTTTAACTAAATCCAAGTTTTTTACGTCAGTTAACTCAATTCAACATAATTTTTTATAATTATAAAATAATAACATAATATTATTTATATTTTTTAGAACAATGATCCTCACATTCTAAACTGCTTTTAAATAGTATCTACATTTTAAAGAAGACCTGAATTATCAAACATTTAAAAAGATAAAAAAAAATATTTTTTTTTTATTTTAAAAAAATACTATAGTTTGTAAATTATAAAACTAAGTTATAAAAAAATATGGACCAGGTCCATGTTACGTCAATGTGTGAAGATATTGGGCCGCCCGACTATTAACCCATATGATCCTTCTTTAATTATTTCCAATGTTTTAAAACCCGGGTCGACCCGGCCGGTTCAACCGGTTGGACCGTGACCCGGTGTAGAAGGCGGGTCAATTGAGAACGGTTTTTTGTAAAAATACGAACCGGATCGAACCGGCCGGGTTTCTCCTAAACCGCGGTCGAACCGTTATGTCGAACCGGTTAAAACCGGATTGACCCGTTTTAATAGGGTTTGGATAGTTGGATAGAAGTAGCGACCGCCAAAACAACGAATCGTTTGCAGCTTCTTCAATGTTTTTTAATGTTTAAATTTTGTGGACATCAAATTATTGGTTTTATATGTTTATGCATTATGAGGAAAAGTAAAAATATATGAAAATAGAAAAAGACTATAAACCGGGTTAACCCGGCGGTTCAACCGGTTGACCCGTGAACCGGTCATCACATCGGGTCAACTAAAAACCCGGGTTTTAAAACATTGATTATTTCTTTTGGTTTAATAAGTAATTTATAAACCCTAAGTGGATGTTTCTTTAAAAAATTAATGTTGCTATTTAGAAATAGTTAATGTTATTAGCAGTTTCACTGTGTGTCTTCTACTCGATGTAAATGTTTCTTTCATTTGTCCTTGTATTCTAGTTCCAAATATGTGGATATAAAAATATCAAAGAAAAATAGGTTTTGTCTCGGTGATAAAAATGATTTGGTCTTTGGCAACAGTAGTTATGTGATATCAAGTTTAATCAACCACCATAGTAGATTTATTTCAGAAAGAATAAGATATCGAACCATAATACTTCATAATACTTGTCGTTTTGCTTTAAATCAAATAAAGACGTCGATAACCATTGTTCTTGTAATCTCATTTCGTAATATATAATGAATGGGAATTAATTAAAATGGTTTGTATCGACTGTTTTAGAGCTATGTTTTTTTCTTTCTTTTAACAAATACGAGTACTCTTGAATCAAACTGTTGGGTATTTAGTTTCTTGATAACTTCACAATTTCATTAGCAAGCTTCTCAGCATCAATGCAAGACGAGCCATTAGAACCAGTCGCCTTTTCCGCAACTTTCTTCCACTCCAAAGCTTTCTTCCTCATTCGTTTACCCTCTACTCCTTCCATTAACTCCTTCACAAGCTTCTCCACTTCATCCCTCTTCACATTCCTGCTAATCTCCATGCCAACTCCCCATTCCTTGCACATTTGTCTGCAATTTGTCTGCTGATCACCGGAAACCGGCCAACATATCATTGGTACACCAGCCGACAAGCTCTCAATGATCGAACCCCACCCACCATGAGTCAAGAACCCACCAACAGACGAGTGGTTCAACACCTCTTCCTGTGAACACCAGCTTGCTACAAAACCTTTACCCTTCATCGCATCCTCGAGTTCTTGAGGCAAAACCACGGGCTTCCCATCAACCAAATCAGTCCGTATTATCCAAAGAAATTCATGTTTACTGTTTACAAGTCCCCAACCAAACTCTAGTAAATCTTGTAGTGACATAACGGCTATACTTCCAAAGTTGACATATACCACAGAATTCGGTTCCTTTGACTGGAGCCACTGTACACATTCAGGTTCTTCCTTCCATAAACTATAGCCATTGCAAAGCGACTTGTTGGTTTCCTTTTCTGTAATTTGATTCAGAAGTAATTCCAGAGGCCCGACAGAGTATACATTAGGAAAGATGGATTTAAGCTCTTTGATGAGACTCGCCTCGAGTTCCTCGAATGTATGGATGATCATATGTGAAACCTTATGAGCTGCTTGAGCGGTTTCCAGGAGGAATTTAAATGCAGGATTATCATGTTTTGTGAATAGTTTAATCTCAGGTAGTTCCTTCAAACGGATACCTTCCATTCCAGGAATCCAATCTATTTCCATGTCAAGATACCCATTAGTCAGATAAATTTCATCTGCAAAAAGAAAAAAAAAAGTTCAAGTTTGTTCAATATTAAAAGACACCAAGATTAATTCATATGGATGTTGGCCTTCAGTTTTTGGAATCAAGGGACAATATTTCAGGAACTTCAGATATATTACGAACAAAAAACAATAATAAATTTTAGTTTGAGCTATCCATCAGCATATATAGGCCTGCTATAACAAGAAGAACTAACCTTTAAGCGGGAGAATTCCTTTCTCCGCCAGAACTTTGACCTGGTAAAACCCCATGAACCCACTGGCAGCCATTGTCCAGAAAAGAATGATGGGGATATTAAGCTTTTCAGCAGCATGAATAGTATTTGTGTAAGTCATGAAACCATCGCAAATAATACAGGTGACTGGAATCTCAAGCCCAGACACAACGTCAAGAAAGGAACCAAGGAAATTGGCTCCAAGGTAGGTCCAGAGTTCAGCCATGGTTTGCGTATGCTCAACACCATCGTCTGTAGCAGAAGAGAGACCATCAGGAACCGTTTTGAATTGAAAACCAGGAGCTTTATCGAGCCCGAGAATCCCATTGGACGCTACGAGGCGCTTCTGATTCGAGTGAGTGTTGATGAAGGTTACATGGAGGCCCTTGTGGTGCAGAATCCTGGCTAGTTTGAGCATACACTTTATGTGGCTTTGTGCTGGAAATGGTACGAACACCACATGAGGCTGCTTCTGACCGATTATGGGCACTGCATCGCCCATCTGTGTGTGTGTGTGTTACTATGTGATATATCGTCTGGTGCTGTTATCTTATATATTGATTTAAATGGTTTTAAGAGGTGCAAATCAACATCAATGGTCCATACATGACAAATGTTTCTGCCCCACCGCCTTTCCTCGTCTTTGAAATAACTTTTAGTCAAATAATATGTCCAGTGTAAATATTCTATTAGATATTATGGGTCATCGTTCATACCCACATTATGGCTGCCCCGTCATCATCTTCTTCCATAACATCTCCATAACATCTCAAGGGGGTGGTGTTCATTTTTGGAAACGAGGTGAGGAAGGAGAAAAGAAAAAAAACAGAGGAAGAAGAAATAAAAACGGGCGTTGAGGGGATGTTACCCTGGCAACGGGAAGCAACGGGGAAACCAGGGGGCAGTGTTGGTGGCGTTATATCCACGTTGAGGCGCCTCCACCTCAGCAAAACGGCTTCGGCCGTTGCCCACACCCATCACTCTTAGGCTGAATTTATTATTTTTATAAGCCGGAACAAAAGTTAACAAGTACATACTTGTATTTATGTTTTCAGAATCATGTTTATCATATCACTGTTCTTATAAATTCTTAAGCTGTAACTAACAGAAAATCATCATTGTTCTTGAAATACATTTTTCTTTTAGGTAAATAATATAATCTATAGTTTTGGTCTCAAAGTGGCGTGCTTAATTTATACATTTTTATTATTATTATTTTGGTTAGAAGAAAATCAAAGATTCAATGAAAGTGACATATAGATGTATCGTGGAATTTGCAATATGCATGGTGGACTTTTCACTTTCAATTGTCTATGAATTTCTCAATTAACTTTAACTTTAAGTGGGGCGTTAACACTAACTTGCTTTGACAATGAAATTTGATAAAAATGATGTTTGGCTTAGCGGTAAAGAGTGATCATCTCATTTGAAAGGTCATGAGTTCGTAGTTAGGAAGATTAGTTTGCCGTTTCAAAAAAAAAAATGAAATTGATAATAAATAAACTCCTAATATTCTAAAATCGTGATTACTATTATATCAAACAAACTTTTTTATTATTTATTTATAGAATGTCGATGTATTGTTTTTTTATTTGTTCATGTATTCCATCGATCCTATACAATCTAATAAGTGCCTGTATATGTTGCAGTTTTCATTCTCTCCAGTTTTTTTAGAGAGTTAATATAGTCTCCATATATATCTAACATAATTTTCAAAGAATGGAAACAAAAAATTAAAATTTTAGCTAGAAAGATAGATGACAAAAACATGTATTATATTATTTGCAAATATCATTTTCCAATTATATTTAACAAATTAATTATTTAGAAATTTTGACGAAACAAAAAATAACTCTTTGAGCCGGTTTATTCCAACACAATCGATATGGTCATTTTGATGCCTTTATTTTAAATGAGTCTTATATCGGACAATCCAAATCCAGTGTGATTCGTGATTCTTATGCCTCCCGTCGTGTTTTTGGTTCACGGTTTACTGTTGGTAGGTTTTAGCTTTTGGTTGGTCTTCTCGATCGGATGGAAAGGGGTGTAATGGGCTTAGTTTTTACCTTTTTTTTATAATTTCTTTATATAATAAACTTTATTTTCTTATATAGCATCTTGGTGAGGATCTTTTATCAAATTATTTTTGCCGTTCAAAGAATTTCTTTTTCTTTAAACATGTGATTAAGAAAAATTAAAATATGCAACTTCTTTAATCTGTTTTTAAGTCATTGTATACTTTTTATGGTTCATTTGGGTTCTTTAAACTTTCAAATTTAATTAATAAGACACAGTTCTTTCCAATACATGTAGAGCCAAATTTTCTAATTGTTACAAAGGGACATACAGCATCATAACATTGTAACTGATGTTGATCTAACATTTCGTTGGAACACGCTTGTCATCTCTTTATGTAGTATAGATACCTAATGCATATGGCACAACCACCGTCAACATAATATTACACAATATTATGCTTCCAGAAAAATCAATATCTTAATATTTAAAAAACTGTTTTCAAAATAAAAAAGGAAGACTTATATAATGGCATGCAATTCTATCAAGAGGTCGAGGGTTTAAGTCCATGTTGGTGATTTGTTTCACTAATTGTATTTAAGTGTAATGGGTTGACTTGTTGACCAAAATCAATCTTTATGAATATTAAACAAGTAAAGAAGGTGCGGAGTGCACACTTGTTTAAGTTTATTCAACATTAAAAGTAGACAATCATTTAGGGGCTTCGCCCCTGAACGAACATGGGTCCGAGGGCAGCGCCCCTGAGAGCGGGGTCCAAGGGGCGGCAGACCCTGGCTTGGTAATGCAAATGGTTATTCTCCCGTGAACAATCATTCATTGAGAAAGCGCTTATATACAAAATACAATACAAGCCCTTTGGGCCAAATACACAATATAATGGGCTAGGAATACAACAAGATATCCACTAACATCCCCCCGCAGTTGGATCGGGAGGAGAATTCCGAACGTTCAAATTGGTCTTGAAGTCGTTGAAGAGCTGCGAAGGAAGACCCTTTGTAAATATGTCAGCATACTGAGCGGATGAGGGTACGTGAAAGACACGAACAACGCCCCTGGCAACCAGGTCACGAACAAAATGAATGTCAATCTCTATGTGTTTCGTACGCTGGTGCTGCACTGGGTTATGTGTCATGTACACAGAGCCGATGTTGTCACAATAGACAATGGTAGCTTTGGAGGGAGGATATCGAAGTTCACGAAGTAAATTGCGAACCCAGCAAGTCTCGGCAACGGCGTTGGCAACTCCGCGATACTCAGCCTCAACACTTGACCGAGAAATAACCCCTTGGCGTTTAGAAGACCAAGAGATCAGATTATCTCCAAGAAAAACACAGTAGCCAGATGTGGATCGACGAGAGACTGGGCACCCGCCCCATTCTGCATCAGAGTAGGCACGTAGATCCGATGAAGGGGATACATGTAGTTGCAGACCATGATTCAAAGTACCACGAATATAGCGTAAGATATGCTTGAGAGCATGAAGATGAGGCTCGCGGGGATCATGCATGAATAAGCAGATCTGTTGAACAACATAGGCAATGTCTGGTCTAGTGAATGTGAGATACTGAAGTGCACCAGCAAGACTGCGATAAAGTGATGAAACTGGAACAGGGGACCCTGTGGCATCTAGCTTATGATTTGTCTCAGCCGGCGTACGAGCTGGATTGCACTGAGTCATATTCACCCGCTCTAGAATCTCAGAGGCATACTTTCTCTGAGAAAGGAAGAGACCATGAGAGGAGCGAGTAGCAGAGATCCCCAAAAAATAGTTAAGAGCTCCAAGGTCAGTCATGGCGAACTCTCTGCTGAGTTGATCAATAATAGACTGTAGAAAAACGGAAGATGAAGCTGTCAGAATGATATCATCAACATAAAGTAGTAGGTATGCAGTGTCAAGTCTGTGATGATATATAAAGAGAGATGAGTCAGTGAGACTGTGTTGGAACCCCAAGCGAAGAGCATGCTGAGCAAAGCGCTGATACCAGGCCCGAGGGGCCTGTTTGAGACCATAGAGGGACCGCTGAAGGTGGCACACATAATCTGGATGTTGCGGGTCTCGAAAACCAGGAGGTTGGTGCATGAAAACAGTCTCCTGAAGATGGCCGTGAAGAAAGGCGTTTTTCACATCGAGCTGATGAATCGGTCAGTGTCTGGAGATAGCCAGACTGAGAACGGTCCGTATGGTGGCTAGTTTTACAACTGAGCTAAACGTCTCATCACAATCAATGCCTTGTTGCTGACTACGTCCGTTGGCGACCAGACACGCTTTATAACGCGATAGAGAGCCATCAGCATGAAATTTGTGTTTGAAAAGCCACATAGATCGAACCACATTAGCCCCCGGGGGTCGCGGAAAAAGGACCCAAGTGTCATTTGTAATAAGAGCATTGTATTCCTCATTCATGGCTTTATGCCAGTTTGGGTCGTTCAAAGCCTGTAAGTAAGACCTCGGGACAGAGGAAATGGAGGAAGTGTGGAGGTTGAGGCGAGTGATAGGTTTGGAGATGCCATTTTTTGATCTTGTGTGCATATGATGAGTTGGAGGTGGAGGTGGTGGTAGAGGGGTAGGGGGAGGTGGTGATGGAGGTGAAGTGGGAGGTGGTGAAGGAGGGGATGGGGAGTTATGAGTGGAAGGCGAGACAATGGGGGAGGGGGTAGTGGTAGGAGATAAAATTTGGCAAAGGTTGGGAGATAATTCAGAGTCATTAAGGAAATCATAGGATGGGGGATTTGAGGGAGTAACTGAACCAAAAGGGAATATGGTCTCGTCAAAGGTGACATGACGAGAAAGAATGATTTGTTTAGTGGAAAGGTCGTAGCAGCGAAAGCCACGATGGTAGGTGGGGTAGCCAAGGAAGATACAGGGTGTGGAGCGTGGCTAGAGTTTATGTGTAGTGTTTAGGTGAGGAAAACAGAGACAACCAAATACACGAAGGTGATCATAGGTGGGATGGCGTTGAAAAAGCCGATAGTGGGGAGTGTCATTGGATATGGAGGCGGATGGAAGGATGTTGAGTAAGTGAGCAGCCATGTGAAGGGCTTCGGGCCAGAAAGTGGGGGTAGATAGGAATGAAACAATAGCGTACGCATCATGTTATTTGTGGTACGAATCATACGTTCAGACCGACCATTTTGCTGAGAGGTATGAGGACATGAGAAACAGAAGGTAATGCCATGAGAGGCGAAATGATCATGAAAGGATTTATTATTGTATTCCCCCCCCCCCCCCCCGTTGTCGCATTGAAATTGTTTGATGGTGCCTCCAAATTGGGTTTTGATTATATTAAAGAGATGCAGAAATTTGTCAAATACTTGAGATTTGTGTTTGAGAGGGTACACCCAAAGGTAATGAGTGTAATGATCTAGAAATAAAGCATAATAATGTAAACCGCCATTACTAGATATAGGAGATGTCCACAAATCAGAATGAATTATTTCAAAAGGTTTAGACACAGTAGAATCTGATAAATAAAAAGGTAATCTAGTGTGTTTGCCAAGTTGACAAGCTTGACAAATAACATTATTTTTTGATAAAGAACAAGAAATCGAGCTATTAGATGCTAATTGCTTCAAGACTTGATTGTCGGGGTGACCGAGTCTTTGGTGCCAAGTGGATGAGGAAGTGGAAACAAAAGCGTGACTACTGGATCCGGTAACAGGATAAAGCGGTCCGGATCTGTCACAGCGGATAAGAGGGCGGCGTGTCTGGTAATCAAGAACAGTAAAACCGTAAGGATCAAAATCAATAGAGCAATTATTATGTGTAGTAAATTTTTCGAACATAGATGAGATTTTTAATGATGTTGGGTGTTATGAGCACATTGTGCAAGTGTAAGGGGCGGTATGGGTTTTGGAGAGGGAAAGTCGTATGTCCCGAGGTCATGACAGGAATTGCAGATCCATTACCGATATAAATAGAACGAGGCCTATTATGATTATTACAAAGAGAATCGAGTATACCGGCGTTGTTGTTGACATGGTCGGTGGCCCCGGTGTCCATAACCCATCCTCCTTGTGTCGGGTCCGAGAGAGTCATCGTACTGAACATGGTCGGGAGAGAGGTAGGTTGATCCATGTCACCGAGCCAAGTCCAAGGAGGTTGTTGGACTGAAGGGGATTGGCTTGAAGTCTGATGGGCCTGAGGAGAGAATCCGCTGGATGGAGAAGGCGAAGTGGGCCTGCTGCCAAGTAGCCCATTTTGGCTGAAATAGGGCCTGTTCCACCCTTGGGCAGGCTATGAGGAATTTGGACCAGTGGAAGTCCACTGGACTGCATTTGATGCGTGTGACCCAGGAGAGGAGAAGCCCCATGGATGGGCAGAAATCGTCGGTGGCGGAACAAAGAACCACCCATATTGACGGTTCCCAAAGCTATTTGGATTTCCGGTAGGTGGGCGACGAGAATTGGAGGCGTGGTTCCCTCCCCTGCGAGACTGATTTCTTCCACGGTTAGAGCTCGAGCCTCTTCCTCGATTTGACGAACCAGAGTCGACGTGAAGAAGAGAAGGAGAAGATGAGTGACTGGTGTGGGAGGAAGGGCTAACAGCGAAGGAGGCGAGACGGGTTTCTTCAACAGAGAGGGTGGTACGCATCTCCGAGAACGAGGGAATAGGCTTGCGGTGGCGGAGGATGTTGGCCACACTCTCGAATTTTGGGGAAAGCCCGTTAAGGGAATACGAGATTAGGCTCTTGTGTTTGACATTTTCATCGATACCTTCCAGCAGGTCAGCAAGTTTCTTCACTTTATCACAGTAGGCGTGAACATTAAGTTCACCCATTTGAATGTTTCTGATCTCTGTCTCATATTGCATAGCAGTGGCTTCTTGATCATCATGAAAAATGGAGTGAATATTGAGCCATATTTTTCTGGCGTTGGCTTGTTTGGAGTGGACAGATGTGATGAGGTTTTAGGAGATAGAACCAAAGAGCCACAGTGTTACCATGGAGTCAAGCTCTAACCATTCAGTATTCGTTGGGGGTTGATTTGATGGGTCATACGTGTCGTCGATGTGATCCAAAACGCCATAAGCTATACAATGGGCTTTGAAAAGAGCGCTCCATGGTTCATAATTTCTGGTTGGGAGATCTAGAATCAAAGGTACGTATGTTTTGATGTTGGTTATACCATACGCCTTATGTGCAGGTTTTGATATTGGTTGATCTCCTGACATGGTTAATGAGAAGAACAGGTGGAAGAAGAGAAGCAGGGGGAAGAAGGCTGGTGAGGGATCGACAGAGTAGAGAATCGGCTGTTAGGGTTAGATAAGCTCTGATACCATCCAAATGGTTATTCTCCCGTGAACAATCATTCATTGAGAAAGCGCTTATATACAAAATACAATACAAGCCCTTTGGGCCAAATACACAATATAATGGGCTAGGAATACAACAAGATATCCGCTAACAGGTAATAATCCTTATGGAAAACCCAGATTTATGACAGTTTTTGACTGTTGCCAAACTGTTTTATGACAGTTTTGACGGTTTTCAAACGAAGGAGGTATTTAACCAATTTTGGTAAGTTTTTTGGTACTAACGAAATTTATACATCCCATGTTGGTGATTTTAGTGTCGCCATGTCATTTTAAGTAACTGAAACTAACATGTCAGCTAAAGGGCTTCATAATTTGAATTCTAATATATGTACGGGGTTGTGTGGAGTGCACGCATGTATAAGATCGAATTAGAAGCCGGTTCGACGACTAGTCGGGGGTCCGGGGGCAGCGCCCCTGGGTCCGGGGTTTCCAAAGGTGCAGCGCCCCTAGCGGGGTCCAAGGGGCAGAGCCCCTGGCTGGAAAATTCAATTTCTTGCGGGTGATAAGACATCCCTAAATTCACGGCCAGAAAAGACCGGTTTAATTTATGCTTTTGAAATAATTTCAGAGTAATCATTTGATTAAAAGTGTTGCGGAATTTGTTCCCAGAAAAACATAATAAATATGTTATCAAATCATTTCCGAAGAAATGTATGTTATTCATTTAAACCATTGGGATGTCATTGTCAATACAAAAACATAAGCATAAACAAAACTTACATTCATTTACACTAGTGATCTACTTCTCTTTTAATCTCTCAGTGTAAAGCAACTTCGTATCGATACCTGTGATACAATTAAACTGAGTGGGTCAGACTTGGGAGCCTGGTGAGCATATAGGGTTTTCAACCCACAATAAATAATTTATTATGCTTAAACTGTTGGATTAGGTGTCTAAGCCCATAACTATAATTGGTATGTACTTGAATTGATAGCAGCACAGTCCTTTTGGGTTGCCCTCAACCTAGCAACTGGACAAGGAAATTATGAAAGGAGAGATATTAATTTATAAGATTAATAAATTAATATATAAATGATTTATTAATATGTTAATAGATTAATATATTAATTAGAAATCATTATGTTTAATTAATAGTTAGCCAGAAATTAATCAGAATTAATTTTGGGGTTAAAAGAATTAATTATAAAGTGCAGGGACTAGTTTGCAATTAACTAATAGTTGAATGGAAGGATCCATAACCCCCTTGGAAGGAGGTGGACGAAATTCTTAGGGGAAACCCTAGAGATTTCGTCCAAGGGGTCCAAATAAGGCCTTTGGATCTTGCTTAGGCCCTAAGCAAAGGATAACTAGGGTTTTCCCTAAACCCTAGATCCCTCAGCTATTTAAGGAGCCTCCTGGCTCACATTTGAGGTGACTGATTCTTTGGAAGAATACCTTGGCCGAAATTGCATACTCCCTCCCCTCTCTCTTCTTCTACTTTCCTTCTTGCTAGTCATTGGGTGTGATTCCATTAGAGGCATTACACTTGTGGTGCTAAAGCTTCCAAGAAGATCAAGATCAAGATCAAGGGAATATCAATTGTTTGCTATAACAATTGAAAGGTATGTAAACCCTAAACCCTAGTTTGTTAATTTCGAAATTAGCCTCTCTCCTCTAGGGTTTTTGTTTTGCAATTCAAAGTTGTATGTTCAATAGTTAAAACATAGATCTAAAGTAGGTTGCATGTGAACTTAGGAATTGTTTTCTAGTTTATTTGTTGTACCTAAAACCCATCAGTGGTATCAGAGCCATTGTTTGTTTTAAATTGAATTGCTATAATTGTTGAATTGCAAATTAGGGTTTATAGCCATTAAACCCTAAAGGCGAAATTTTCGCAATTAGGGTTTTGGATTGAAGAGTTTTCGAAAACCCTAGCCTCCAAAGAACCCTAATCGAAATTAGGGTTAGGGTTTTGAAAACCCTAGCCTACTCCCTTGTGAATTTCGAAATATGCTAGAGGATAACTAGGGTTTCTTGTTTTGGATAATTGTTACTTAATTAGATTAATTGGATAATTATCCTTACCCTATTTTTCGAAATTTAGAGGGATAAGGATTAGGATTAAATTAATGGATTAATTTAATTAGATAATCCTTACAAGATTTAATAATTTGATTAATCGTTAATTAAAAGATAAATATTAAATCTAGTTAATTGGTTTATTTAAATTTAAATTTAATAGCTTAAATTTCGATATTTATAAACCCTTGAAGTTTTAAAATGTTTTAAAACACACCTTATATATATATTATAATTAAAAGTTTAATATTATATATGTATAAGAATATGGTCAGTCAAATCGCTAGTATGCCTCATTCACGAAGCTAGTCTATAAGGGGGGTATAAGGAAACTGCGTATAAAATGGTAGTTGAATGGGTGTCCACTCTCACCCACCGCTTCCTTGATTAGTGGAGGGTCGTTAGCAGAACGGATTTGATAGGACAACTACTTCTCATTAAAAGTATAATGTTATTAAAGAAAGTACTAGAACATTATTTTACAAAATCCCAACTCTAGTTACTTTAGGAAAAATGTGAAAAGTATGCTAATCCATGAAATTGCACATTATGCTTTATTAGTCGTTAGTGGAGCGTGTGTGGTTAACCAGCACACTAAAAGGCAGTAATAAAGAGTAGTAATGGGTATCTCATAATTGTCATTTTGATGGAGCGTGTGTGGTTTACCAGCACATCAATAGTTAATGATAAAGACAATGAGGTTACCAAGCACATTTGCATGGTTATTCACATCTTGTTTGTGATCCTCGGCATCCCAGTCACAAATAGAAGAGCATAATCTGAGATTAAAACATGCCATTGAATAGTTTCAATGTATCTCAAAAGAATTAGGAATTTCACTTCGTTTGTTTCGTCTAATGGTGGAATTGGTGAATCGTCATTCACCTACCTTTATGAAATTTACACTTGGATCTCGGCATCCCATTTCTAAGTTGTGAATCTTCATAGTTGGATCCTAACCTTGATATTATATCTTTGGGTTATTCTATTAAGTCATCTTGAAATCTAACTAAAACTTTCTTTCTTTTCAGATGTCTACTCCTGGAAACACTTCTGCTTCGTCCTCCTCCAACCAAAACTTCTCTTTGCTCAATATCTGCTCCAAAGTCGTTATGGATGGCTCAAACTATAACGATTGGATGCGCAACATCAAGATGGCTCTTCGTTTTGAGAACAAAGAATATGTTCTTGAAAAGGAGCTCAAAGAGCTTGATGAGTCTGAAGCTACTCCTAAAGATCTTGCTGCCTACAAGAAACATTACGATGATGCTACCAAAGTGGCGTGCATCATGGTGGCAACCATGTCCCCAGAACTGCAGAGGTACTATGAGGACTACTGGCCTTTTGAGATGAACAAGGACCTTATGGAAAAGTACCATAAGCGAGCTCGTCAAGAAAAGTTTGAAGTAGTCAAGTCACTCATGGCTTGCAAGATGAAAGAAGGGGAATCGGTTGTGTCACATGTGCAAAGAATGCAACGCTACATAGAGCATTTGGTCAAGCTCAACATTCACTTTGATGAGGAATTGGCCATTGACATGGTCTTGAACTCACTACCTGATTGTTATGGTCAGTTTATTCTAACTTACCATTTGAACAATACTGAGCAGACCTTGGCCCAATTGCACAACTTGTTGCAGACAGCTGAGGCAGGAATGAAGGGTAAAAGTATACCCTCCACGCCTACAAGTGCCCTTGTGTTGGCTATTGGACAGGGAAAGGGGAAAAAGAGGAAAGGTCCTCCCAAGCAAAACTGGAAGAGCAAGGCTTAAGCTGGGTCATCTAGTAATGGCCCAAAGGCTAAGCCCAATGGTTCCACTCCCCATGTTTCTGATCCAAAAGAGGCCGTTTGCTTTTACTGCAATCAAAAGGGGCATTGGAAGAGATCTTGCCCACAATATCTGCAAGATATCAAGGATGGTAAAGTGAAGCCATCTTCGGCAGGTATTTACACTATTTCTGCTAATAACTCATTATCTTCTCGTTCATGGGTCCTTGATACAGGATGTGGTTTTCATATCTGTTCTGATTTGCAGGGACTAAAGGAAAGTGAGGAGATAGAGCGAGGAAGGATAAACTTGATCATGGGAAACAGAAAGTCTTCACCAGTGACCAAGATCGGAGTTTATCAGCTTCTGCTTAGCAATGATGTTAGATTAGATTTAATAAATTGTTGCTATTCGTCTGAGATGACGAGAAACATTATTTCATTTCATGCATTGTTCAGACAAGGTTTCAAATATTCTTTTAATGATTTGAATGGTTCAATTTCTGTTTATAAGAATGGTGTTTTTATGTTTGAAGCTTTACCTTGTGATGGTGTGTATGAAACAGTGACTTGTGTTGATAGCTTAGGAAATAGTGTACTTAATATTGACTTGTCTAATAGTGTAGACAAGGCATGCTTGTGGCATTGTCGTCTTGGACACATTAACAAGAAACGCATAGCCCAACTCCAAAAGGATGGAGTGTTGGAATCATTTGACCTAAAATCAGATGATATGTGTGAATCTTGTCTTTTGGGAAAGATGACAAAATCACCATTCACAAGGTCTTGTGAAAGAGGTGAAGGTCTGTTGGATCTCATACACACAGATGTGTGTGGGCCCTTCAGATCAACTACAAGAGATGCTAATCGATTCTATGTGACTTTCATTGACGATTATAGCAGATATGGGTATATCTACTTGATCAAGCATAAGTCAGAAACTTTTGAAAAGTTCAAAGAGTTTAAGCATGAAGTCGAAAATCAATTGGGCAGAAAGATAAAGATACTTAGATCCGATAGAGGCGGGGAGTATCTTAGTATCGAGTTTAACGACTATCTGAAAGAATGTGGGATAGTCTCACAATTGACTCCTCCTAGGACACCACAGTTAAATGGTGTAGCTGAGAGGCGTAATCGAACCTTGTTAGACATGGTTCGTTCTATGATGAGTCGGGCTTCGCTTCCTATTCACTTCTGGGGGTATGCCTTAGAGACAGCCGCCCACATCCTCAATCTTGTCCCTACAAAGAAGGTTGCTAAAACACCTCACGAAATGTGGACAGGGAAAGTTCCCTCGTTAGCACATATTAAAGTCTGGGGTTGTGAAGCTTTCGTAAGACGACAGACTCACGACAAGCTAGCAGCTAGAAGTGAGAAATGTGTTTTCATTGGTTACCCAAAGCAGTCTTTTGGATATTTGTTCTACAGGCCTAGTGAGAATGTGGTCTTTGTAGCACGAAGAGGAGTCTTTCTTGAAAGAGAGCTCATATTCAAAGAGGACAGTGGGAGCACTATTGACCTTGAAGAAATTCAAGAGTCAGCCAATGAAGGAACCTTAGATGACACTAGCACTCAACCAGAGGAAACAGTTCCTGTTGAACCAATCGATAACTCATTACCTCTTAGAAGATCCACTAGGGTGAGTGTGCCACCTGAGTTGTATGGTTTTCATATTACTTCAGATGGTGACACATTCATAAGTGACAGAACACTGGTAAACTTAGATGAACCAGTCACTTATAAGGAAGCAATGGCAGGCCCAGAGGCTTCCAAGTGGAAAGAGGCAATGGACAGCGAGATTAAGTCCATGTATGACAACCAAGTTTGGAATTTGGTTGATAGTGCACCAGGTCGTAAGAAAGTTGGGTGCAAATGGATTTTCAAGAAGAAGACAGACATGGATGGAAATGTGCACACATTCAAGGCTCGACTGGTTGCAAAAGGTTTCACTCAAACCCCAGGGGTTGACTATGATGAGACCTTCTCGCCAGTGGCTAAGATTAAATCTATTAGGATATTGCTCGCCATAGCTGCCTTTCATGATTATGAAATCTGGCAGATGGATGTCAAAACTGCTTTCCTTAATGGGAAGTTGGCTGAAGATGTTTACATGAGTCAGCCAGAGGGTTTTGTTGATGCAAAGTTCCCCAATAGAGTGTGCAAGCTTGAGAAATCCATCTATGGATTGAAACAAGCATCTCGCAGTTGGAATCTTTGCTTCCATGAGAAAGTCAAAGAGTTTGGTTTCTCTAGAAGTGAAGATGAGTTCTGTGTGATATCAAGGCTAGTGGGAGTATAGTAACTTTTCTGGTGTTGTATGTCGATGACATATTACTCATTGGTAACGACGTTCCAACCTTGAAAGAAGTTAAGTCTTGGCTTGGAAAGTGTTTTGCCATGAAAGACCTTGGAGAAGCTGCCTATATTCTTGGGATTAGAATATTGAGAGATAGAAAGAAGAGACTAATTGGACTTAGTCAGAGCACATACTTGGATAAGGTACTAAAGAGGTTTAGTATGGAAAATTCCAAGAAGGGAGAGCTACCTATCCAGAGCAATACTAAATTGAGTAAGACTCAATGCCCGAGTACAGATGTTGAAATAGATGACATGAGTCGTGTACCTTATGCTTCCGCTGTCGGATCGATCATGTACGCTATGACATGTACTCGCCCTGATGTGGCATTTGCTTTGAGCATGGTCAGTCGCTATCAGGGAAACCCAGGTAGAGCTCATTGGATAGCAGTTAAGAATATACTCAAGTATTTGCGAAGGACAAAGGACTGGGTCCTTGTGCTTGGTGGCAGTGATACTTTGAGAGTAGATGGTTACAGTGATGCCAGCTTTCAGACGGATAGAGATAACTTCCGTTCTCAGTCGGGCTGGGTGTTTTTACTGAATGGAGGAGCAGTTACTTGGAAGAGTTCCAAGCAAAATACGGTGGCTGATTATACTTGTGAATCAGAGTACATAGCAGCAAGTGAAGCGTCGAAAGAAGCAGCTTGGTTGAGGAACTTCATCGGGGATCTCGGAGTTGTTCCAACCATCCAGGAGCCTATGGAACTGTTCTGCAATAATGAAGGAGTGTTTGCCTTGACAAAGGAACCGAGAGATCATGGTAAGACCAGACATATCGACAGAAAGTACCATTTCATCAGACATAGAGTTGAAGAAGGCCATCTTATAGTAAAGAGGGTGTCATCTGAAGATAACCCAGCAGATCCTCTCACAAAGGGTCTGAGTAGGGCTAAGCATATTCAGCATGCTCGGAGCATAGGACTGAAAGATGATATTAATTTTAGTAGTTAGATTAGTTTTTGAAACTTGTAACAAAGTAAATATAATTGACTTTTGGTGATTAAATAATAAAGTATTATTTATAAGTTTGGCTACTACCTTTTGTCAATTGTTTATTATTGTGTTTCATTTTTGCATGTTTTACTTCCTGAATAATGAGATTATTCAAACTCCACAGTCGCTCGTACTCTTGGAAGTAAGTAGTGAATTAAGACTGTCATGAATTGGATTGCAGATTGTCTAAGGATAGACATGGCAATAGAATTGCTGCAACGTTCATGAGTACTCAGAAATTGAGATTTGAGTATTGGATAAACCCTCGCTCAGAGTATTACTTCATGGAATTCATCACGAGTAATACTGAGACGATAATATCTTATAATCTTGAAACGAAGATATATGAGTTGTAATTTACAAGTCGGTCATGCATTGGTGATACGAAAACGCATCAGTAACTTGGTGTTATAAAACGTATTGTCATGCATGATTTGATGATTAAAAGATACAAGCATATGAGTCAACGTTTATTCGTTCCTTTTGCCCTAACCGGAAAAACGATATATGTGGGCCCCTCGATGATTTGGTGTTGACTTATGTGCTGGGCCCAGCCAGGACTAAATTGATGTGTTCAATTAGAAGTCCTACATCATCACAAATCAGGAATCGGGAAACATAGATTCTGGACAAAGAGATTGATTACATTCCATGTCTTTTGTCTAGGGATATCTAGCATAACGAAGGATTATATGATCACTTATCTTAGGACACGTAACTGACTGGGTCAGAGTTCGGCAGCAGCTTTTGGAAGCTACAATTTGCTGGTCAAATTTAGAAGGCATACTAGCAATTATAGTTACAGACTTATCCAAGTGGGAGACGGTTGGATTAGGTGTCTAAGCCCATAACTATAATTGGTATGTACTTGAATTGATAGCAGCACAGTCCTTTTGGGTTGCCCTCAACCTAGCAACTGGACAAGGAAATTATGAAAGGAGAGATATTAATTTATAAGATTAATAAATTAATATATAAATGATTTATTAATATGTTAATAGATTAATATATTAATTAGAAATCATTATGTTTAATTAATAGTTAGTCAGAAATTAATCAGAATTAATTTTGGGGTTAAAAGAATTAATTATAAAGTGCAGGGACTAGTTTGCAATTAACTAATAGTTGAATGGAAGGATCCAGAACCCCCTTGGAAGGAGGTGGACGAAATTCTTAGGGGAAACCCTAGAGATTTCGTCCAAGGGGTCCAAATAAGGCCTTTGGATCTTGCTTAGGCCCTAAGCAAAGGATAACTAGCGTTTTCCCTAAACCCTAGATCCCTCAGCTATTTAAGGAGCCTCCTGGCTCACATTTGAGGTGACTGATTCTTTGGAAGAATACCTTGGCCGAAATTGCATACTCCCTCCCCTCTCTCTTCTTCTACTTTCCTTCTTGCTAGTCATTGGGTGTGATTCCATTAGAGGCATTACACTTGTGGTGCTAAAGCTTCCAAGAAGATCAAGATCAAGATCAAGGGAATATCAATTGTTTGCTATAACAATTGAAAGGTATGTAAACCCTAAACCCTAGTTTGTTAATTTCGAAATTAGCCTCTCTCCTCTAGGGTTCTTGTTTTGCAATTCAAAGTTGTATGTTCAATAGTTAAAACATAGATCCAAAGTAGGTTGCATGTGAACTTAGGAATTGTTTTCTAGTTTATTTGTTGTACCTAAAACCCATCATAAACATCAAACAATCAACCCAATTACCCAATCCCCATTGTCTTATTTATTTCTTAAGGATTTACCCTAAGAATCAACTATCACTCATTCCTAAGCATTCATCCTAAGGAATAGGCACGAAGTCCATCGTTGCCCAAGGTTTATACTACAAGCACTAACAACGTCGATCCCCACATACTGATCCTATACAATGATCTTACTAGATCTAGCCTAAAGGATCGATATGAACAACCAACTAATGAAACTGCTTCGGAAATCCCCTAGCAGCAAACAAGGATCGATAAAGATATCAAATGAATGAAATAAGTTTAACCACGAACCTTTGTTCGTAAAAGAAAGAACCACAAGACAATTAAGTCAGGGGTAGATATCAATGCCTAGGCTGTGGTCTGAATATCGTGGGGTATGTAGCCCCCAGACGCACCCTATCCAACATCGAACTTTGCCTAGGTTGTGGTCTGAATATCGTGAGGTATATAACCCCCAGACGCACCCTATCCGGCAATGGAAACGCTGACTAATGCCTAGGCTGTGGTCTGAACCCCCAGACTCACCCCTATCCAGCATTGGAAATGGAAACACTGACTAATGCCTAGGCTGTGGTCTGAACCCCCAGACTCACCCCTATCCAGCATTGGAAATGAAAACACTGACTAATGCCTAGGCTGTGGTCTGAATATCGTGAGGTATATAACCTCCAGACGTGTCCTATCCGGCATCGGAAACGCTGACTCATGAAGCTTGTCCGATCACTTCATAGAAGAAACAAAGACTCCAAAGCTCTTCAAAATAAGAGTATAGGGAAAATACTAATAAAGTACTCCCGTACGTTCCCGTACCTCGACACATAATAGTGTCAAAAAGAAGAACTATCGGATGAACACATAGTTCAAAAACACCTAATGAACATATAGTTCGAGAACACCTTATGAACATATAGTTCAAACATACTTACCGATTACAAGTCTGCTAACGTTCCACTGGACTATCTAAAATAGTCTGTGGCCGTTGTCTATACTCTGCTAAATGACTAGATCATCTTAAACATCGGTACCTCTCATCACTTTTATTTCATCACACATCATCTAAATCATCTACCCATGTTTTACCCAACATATTTGTAGATAAAAATACATATACAGTTTAAAACTTGTATAAAACATCAATTCAACAGTCACCTCAAATAAACAATTAATATATTTACACATAGCACGTATTTCAAGGTAAATACTTCATATCTATGTGTAAGGTGAAAGTAACTATACACTCACCTGATTTAATGAAAATCGGGCAGCAATTCGTTTCCTAAAACGATCGTTTCTAATAAAACCGGGAGTTTTATTGAGAAATCGGGCTCTGCAAAGGGTCGGGCTTCGAAACCGAAAAGATAAATTTTTCGGGTCTTCGGGCACGTCGGAACGTATTTCGGGCTTTAGAAATGATACCGGGGATTCGGGGGAAGTCAAAATGATAAAAAGGATGAAAAATGGGTGAAAAGTGGCAAATTTCGGATTCTACCCGGGAAGTCTCGCAGCCACTACTATATATAGTAGCGAGGCTTGGATCCGAACCGAGGAGGGAAAGGCACGCGTCTGCGAGGCTCGGACCAGGTGGCAGCAGGGCGAGGCTCGAATTGGTCAGCTGCGAGCTTCGAATTGGTCAGCAGCCTCGGTCCAATCAGGAGGCTACACGTATGCGAAGGGGTGTCCGAGGAGCATCCGCGGGGTGTCTCCTGCGAGGCTGTCCGAATGCGAGTGGACCGCGGACTTGGTCCAATCAGAAGACGACACGCGAAGCTCGGTCCTATCAGGAGGTGCCACGTGGAGGCCTCGCATGCGAGGGATGACGTGTCCGAGGTGACTCAGCGAAATTTCCTGGTTTGGGGGATTTTTCTCGTTTTTCGCGCCAAAACTTCTAAAATCCATAACTTTCGCATACGAGCTCCGTTTTTTACGTTCTTTATATGCACGCGTAGGTAAAATTACGCTCTACAACTTTCGTTTAGACTTCGTCAGCTAATTTTGACTTTAATTTTTATATTATTATTTTTAACAGACCGGGACAGGAAATCCGTTAAAAATTCATAACTTCTTCATCCGACGTCCGTTTTCGTCAGACTTTTTACCATTGTGCTACTATTTACGAGACCTTTGATTCTCGTTTAGGTTGTGTTGGCTAAAAATCTTTCGATCTTAAATTCGAGTTTTTAACTGTCTATTGCTAAGCTGAAACTTCGAAAAATCATAACTTCCTCATACGAAGTCAGATTTGGGCGTTCTTTTTATACCTACTCTCGGTTTAACGAACACTACGAGTTTCGTTTAGATGACTAAGGCTAAAAAGTAGTTTATCAAAAACTCACTTTTTACGATATTCAGCACCGAGCCGGTTTTGTCGTGAAACTTCGACAGGTCATAACTTCTTCGTTATAACTCGGATTTCGACATTCTTTATATATCCGTAATCCTTGTCACGCCCACTACAAGTTTCTTAATAGATATCGGCTTTATCTAATATTTAATTTTGACGCTCATTTTTATTCTTAATTAATTAAACCCTAATAATTAAGCATAAAACACATAATTCACATAATATTCACATAATTCCTTTTCATTTCTTCTAAATGAGTTACAAAGGTTAACCTAGACCATTATGTCAATATTAATGCCTAGCCTAGAAACACGGGCGTTACAACTCTCTCCCCCTTAGAATGATTCCGTCCCCGGAATCACACATCAGCAAACAAATACGGGTAGCGACTCCTCATGTCACTCTCCGTTTTCCCAGGTGAGATTTGGCCCATTCGTATGTTTCCAACGCACAAGCACTAAATCAACCATTTTTACATCACAACTTCTTAGTCTTACGGTCAACGATTGCCTCAAGTTCTTCAATCAACCTCTTGTTTTCATCCAACCTTAATTTAAAAATGGGAATTATGTCGGGCACATCTCCCATAAATTTTCTTAAATAACACACACGAAAGGTGTTATGAATACCCTCTAGTTCTTCCGGTAATTCTAGCTTGTAAGCTTGATTCCCGATTCTCAGAAGAACTTTAAATGGTCCAATAAACCTTGGACTCAACTTTCCCCTTCTACCAAATCTTATAAGTCCCTTCCACGGCGAGACTTTAAGTAAAACCGAATCTCCAACTTCAAATGATATTAGTTGTCTTTTCTTGTCAGCATAGCTCTTTTGAGCAGCTAACCTCCTTTCCCTAATCACTTTCAACTTTTTAGTAGTCTGATGGACTATTTCAGGTCCCACAAACTGCTTTTCCTCAGCTTCCAGCCAACATAACGGCATTCGACACTTTTCCCCATACAAAGCGTGATAAGGTGCCATCTAGATGTTCGAGTGGAAACTGTTATTATAGGAAAATTCTACTAGAGGTAAGTGTTTACCTCAGTTACCTTGGAATTCCAGGGTACATGCTCTCAGCATATCCTCCAATGTTTGAATTGTTCGTTCGCTCTGACCATCGGTTTGTGGATGGTAAGCTGTATTTAAACACAACTTGGTACCCAATTCCTCTTATAGACTCCTCCAAAACCTTGACGTAAAACGGCTGTCACGATCGGATACAATCGTTAACGAAACACTGTGAAGTCTCACAATTTCCTTCACGTAAGAATTCGCAAGTTTATCCATAGACCATTTCCCGTTGGCTGCTATGAAATGCGCACTCTTAGTGAAGCGATCAACGACCACCCAATCATGTCGTGACCGTTCCTTGTTCTGGGTAGTTTAGTCACGAAATCCATGGTAATGTCCTCCCATTTACCCATGGGTATAAGTAAAGGTTCTAAACTCCCATACGGTTTCTGATGTTGTGCCTTAACCCTAGCACAAGTTACACACTCGGCCACATACGTTGCAACATCGAGCTTCATCGTCGACACCAGTAATAGGGTTTTAGATCCCTATACATTTTCGGACTGCCGGGATGAATCGAGTACATGGTTTTGTGAGCTTCTTCCATCAGAAGATCTCTTACTCCTCCCGCCTTAGGTACCCAAATCCTATCATTGAATACCTTCAGTCCTTGACCGTTTGTATCAAACACCAACCTTTTTCCCAAACGTTCCTCCTTTCGGTCATTTCTCTCTAAAGCTTCCTCTTGAGCTTTCACAATTGTCGAGACAACTTCAATTCTCAACGCTCTTGGCCTTTTCTTTTCAAGATTTACCTTCCGACTGAGAGCATTAGCAACAACATTTGCTTTACCAGGGTGGTAAAGTATCTCACAGTCGTAGTCCTTGAGTAACTCTAGCCAGCGCCGTTGCCTCATGTTCAATTCCTTCTCCATACCTTTAAGGCGAATACTACCGCTGCCAACTCCAGACCATGAGTGGGGTAGTTCTTTTCATGCTCTTTCAATTGCCTCAATGCATACGCTATCACTTTATCCCTTTGGGTCTATACATAACCTAACCCAACTTCTTTAACAACGAACGCGATACTTCTATTGATCGCTTTGATCAGCCTTTACTTCAATTCGGCTTAAGTCAACTGATACATCGAACTTGGTTCTCTGAACCACATAACAAACTCATCGTAGTCGGACTCAATTTGATATGACCACTAGGGTCGGAATAACAATCATCTTCTTAGTCATTACCGAAACGATGGTAACGACAGACTAGAATAAGACGGAATCAATTATGAGTTCCTTGGTAACCTTGTGACTTTCCCTGATCCAAGTGTGAGTCCTGTGCTTCCAGTAGTATAGATCTCTACTACTATTCACACCTACTCATACTCGTCCCAAGTACGGTCTCGCAGTCCCCAAGTCCTAAAATCACAAAACAATTTAACACATACGAATGTGTCCAATTAATCATAGAATTTTCCTAGACTCTACTAGGACTTCTTCCACGCGTATCTTCAATCATCAATTCTACTTCAACTTGGTTGGTGATGGAAATTCCAGACGATGGGACAACTTCAAGAATTTCACCAACCATTCATCATCCTGCCAATCGGAGCTGTTCTTCAGACGTACCGTACCCCTCTAAACGTTCCGTTATTTTATTAGACATATTCTAAAGGCAAGATACCACTCTTATGATATCTTCTGATAGGTATCATTCACTATCATAAGTTTTTCATTTCCTCCATCTACTCAATTCTCTACGAGTCTTCAACATAACGTTTTGTACACCCAAGCAGACGTTCGGTGTAACAGGCGAGAATTTAAGATAGGAAAGCTTTATTTATGATAAACGAATAAATCTCCTTATCACTTCGAAACGTTTACATGTTAGTTCTAATCTCGTAATCATACGCTTAGAATCCTACACACATAAGGTTTCCAGATCCGGTCGGCAACAGACCATAGATCCGAACAAATAATAGCATATAAGGCATCCTTATAGCTCTAACATAAAATATTTAACACATAAAACATTTTAGGCATCTTTCCTAAAATAAACTTGTGCTCGTGTCTAAAATATGGTAGACACTCATCTCACAATCATCGCTTAGCATTCTAAGTTTAAGTCTAGAAATCCTACAAATTCCTAGTTCGCTTAAACTAATGCTCTGATACCAACTAAGACATTCCCAAATTCACGGCCAGAAAAGACCGGTTTAATTTATGCTTTTGAAATAATTTCAGAGTAATCATTTGATTAAAAGTGTTGCGGAATTGGTTCCCAGAAAAACATAATAAATATGTTATCAACAGAGGATTCTATTCCAGAAGATATAGCCTCGCTAGATGATCGATATGATGCTAATTCAACAACTGATTACCAACGGAAGTACGAGAAACCATTTTCATTTGCTAAATTGGTCGTTGCTCCATCACCTATAATTTAGCTTTGAAATTTAACTATTTCCCCGTAAACCTCCTTCCATTCAAGATAAAGAAATATATACAAAATTACATAGGAAACACGTGCAAATACAATGAGCTAATGTAAACTGGACTATCTATACTATCTACACATATAATACAAATAAGAATGATCCGCTAACAGCCCCCCGCAGTGCGAACGGGAGCTGAATCACAAACGTTTAAGCTGGATCGAAAATCTAGAAAAAGAGACGATGGAAGACTCCTGGTAAATATGTCAACATATTGAGAATAAGATGGCACATGTAAGACTCGTATGTGACTAGTCGCAACCTTGTCTCGAACAAAATGAAGATCAATCTCAATATGCTTAGTCCGTTGGTGTTGAACTGGGTTAGTAGACATGTACACTACACTCACGTTGTCACAATAAACAATTGTAGCCCGATATGGTAAGTAGTGAAGTTCAAGAAGCAAATTGTGAATCCAACAAGGTTTCTGCAACAGCATTGGCAACACCTCGATATTCTGCTTCGACACTAGATCAAGAGACGGTATTCTGACGTTTCGATGACCAAGACAACAGATTGTGTCCCAAAAAGACACAGTAACCAGATGTAGATCAACGAGTGAATGGGAAACTAGCACAATCAACATCTGAGTAAGCAATGATGTAACGAGACGGAGAACTGAAAAGTTGAAGACCATGACCTGTAGTGCCACGTATATAGCGTAGAATGCGCTTTAGAGCCGTAAAGTGTGGCTCTCGAGGGTTATGCATATATAAACGTATATGTTGGACAACATATGAAATGTTTGGTCTAGTGAACGTGTGATAGTGTAATGCACACGCAAGGCTGCGATATAAAGTAGGGTCGGCAACTGGAGGGCCTGAGCTATCAGAAGAGAAATGGAGAGAGTACCATACAAACATGACTTGACAATGGAATCCAATCTATTCCATTCAGTGTTATCAGAAGAGGCAACTTGTTTTTCGCTTGGTGGCTCTAAGTGATCAACAACTCCATAGCCTATGCAATGAATCTCAAATAACTCCTGCCATATGTCATAATTCATCATGTCCAAATTGAGAACGAACATAACATCATGTTTGATATTTATTGTGGAAGAAGGCCTGTCAGAAACAATAGAAAAAGATTGAGGCTTTAGAGATCCCGTCATGATAATCGACATAGGAAAGCGAGAAAGAGAATGGGAGATGAGATGAAGGTCGACAATATAGGAGGTGTCGACTTAGAAGTAGGGTTTAGGAAAAACACGGTTTGTGCTATGATACTATGAAATCTAAATATTTTCCTGTAAACTCCTTCCATTCAAGATAAAGAAATATATATATACAAAATTACATAGGAAACAGACCCGAATACAATGGGCTAATATAAACTGGACTATCTATACAAATAAGAATGATCCGCTAACAAGCTTGTGATTCTCCAATCTCCATTAAAAAAGAGAGCTACAAGTTATTTATGAATGTTATGGTTATTTACAACATAATCTAAAGTTCAATTTTAGTATTTTTGTTTTAGGTATTTAACCGTTTATAAATTAATCACATTGTGTTTGAAAAACTTACTTTTATAAAAGCCAAGTCCCATGTTCAATGATTTTATAAAGGCTTAGATGCATGTTGAGTAATATGATCATAAAGTCTAATAGTTTCTTGGATAACATTGTCGGGGATTGGCTAGTTCGAAAACGTTTTATCGAATCAACACAACAGAAATAATATTTGTCATATATTTTTTAATTTAATCCGCAAGTACTGATTCAAATAGAACTTAACATAATCAATAAATTACAATCATAGGGTGTAAGAAATCAACTACCTCACAAAGTAGGGATCTTTTGGTGTAGGAGAACAATAATCATGATTGATTGTTTATCAATATTTATATGAAGGTGGTATGAATGATGCTAGACGACCTACGATTGTCTTGACCAATGACGTTGGAGCTTATGGGGATCAAGTGGAGGATGCTACTTATTGTGAGACGGTTGTCTTGACAAAACCGGGTCAATGGGTTAAGGCTATTTTTTAAAAGGTAGAAGAATTGTAAGTGCGATCTATGACTTATATGTTTAGCATCATGGTAAGGATGACTACAAATAAAAGTTTTCACACTTTTTACGGCATTGGAAGTCTCTTCATGGTGATCTGGATAAAGGAAACTCAAGGGTTCAACCACAATGGTTTTGGCTTACTAGTGAAGGATCACATGGGTCGATATTGTGGGTCCACATACGGTTTGGAGCTTTCACCAAAATATGGGTACAGAAGGTTAGTAAAGGTTTCGGTTTCAAGATGGATAAGGAGGGTTGAATTTTCACCGGCAAATTATTTTCTTTCGAAATTAAATAAAAGTATGATCACCAAGGTGAATATTGTGGGTTTCTTGTGACTATAATGCTAAATCTAGGGGCTATTTTACAAATAATAAGAAAGTCAAAAATGGCTTTGACCTTTAAATTTAAATATAATGACTTGCATTTTCACAGCTTTTTGTAAAATAATAATAACTAGATGGGAATCATGCACGCCCGTTGGCGCTGAATCATTTTATTTTTTCTTCTTTCAGGTTGTATATGTAATTCGAAGTGACAAAATTTCTATAATGTTCAAGTTAAGAGAGAATGGCATTTATTATGATTTTGTGTTATGCCCTGTTTCTAATTATATTGGGGAGTCGTCCATTCATTTGTTTATTACTTGCCCGGATTTTCAATTATCATTTCAGAATCTATCTAAAAGACAAATAAAATTTACACCAAGAGAATAATAAATGCTATAATAATTATATTTTTTTTCAAAGATAACCCTGAGAAGCAAAAAAATCATGTCACGAAAGAGAGAAATCTCATCCTTCATTTGTTAGCAAGATGATCCTTCTGCAGCATAAAGTCTTGTCCCAACATCCAGGGGTCCATATCCAAACGTGAAAAGGGTAAATCAATAATTTGTCACCTCTACAACACCTGCAAGAATTTAAAACACAAAAAAAAACGTGTTTAAGATCTTATCCAACTAAAACGTGTTTTAAGATCTTATCCAACTTTTGATTAAATTAAACACAATAATAAGTTTTTATAAATTGTAAAGATTATGAAAATATATGAAATGTGAACTTACTTGAGTTTTCTTAAAGTATGAGCAAGATTAACCACAGCTGATTCACACATTTCACTTAATGGTGATGGTATGTGAGCCAAAGTCTTTTTAAAACACCATTCGACCTTTTTATACCTATAAAATTTAACCAATGACAAAATCGTCATTTAAAAAAAACAAAAGTCGACGAAATTTGAAACGAAACCTGGCTATAAGGATCTTTTTCAGACAAAATACTCATTTTTGGATTGTAGGTAGAAAAAAGTAAAATGGTCATTTTTTGGTTTACTCAAATAAAGAACGAAGTAAAGAATGCGAACTCTTTCATATGATAAGCAACAACTCCAAGCTCATTATACACAAGTGGATCCGAAGGACATATTGCCTTTGCTTGCATAAAAAAACTATACACAACCAAAGAAAAATGAAATTACATCAAACCAAATAAAGAAAAGGGCATTTTAGACATTTTGTTAAGAATGTGGTATAGCAATTACCACCTGATCATCGAGTTTGAAGCTGTGAGTACGCATGTACTCCATTCCAATATATAAAGTAGGTAAGTGACACCTAAAGATTAAAAACACATAATTTAATCATATTACACTTTGATAATATTATATTTTTTTAATTTAAATAAAAGAAAGAAGATAAATTACCCAGGAAATAAACGTGCAGCAGTTCGATAACCAGACATAGCTTGATCACCTTCTTCTTTGCCTGCATAAGCATTCTCATATCCTATCCAACCAGGGGCAAATGTTCCTTCTAAGCTAGTTGCCTTGCTGTCATATTAATAATAAATCAAATAAAGAAATGTAAATTTATGGGTAAAAAGTAGAAAGTAAAATATTGGGACTTATTTACCTGAAATAAAGGCGTGACTGGTCATACTTATTGATACAATAAGAGCAGCAGCCAACAGCAAACCATGATATTGCCCTTTGGAAACCAAAAATATTAGAATTTTTTTTATAAAAAAAAAGGTTTTTTATTTTAAATATAGTTTTTCTAATTTTTGAGGGTAGTCCTTGAGTAACTTGTAAGCCATGAGATAAAGTTCATTTGAATGTCTAAGCTCCATAGCTGCTGTTATATGAACCATTGTGCTTTTAAGATGGAATGGATTCTTTTCAAGTAATCTGAAATTAAATAATCATTATATAAATCTAAATATATATAATTAGTCTGATTGTTTATTTAAAAATGTGAACTTACACTGAAGTCAATTCAAAGCATTCTGATATTCTCCACATTGATGATATTATTCAGCTTTACATGCTAAAAGATCTGTGTTGTTTTTTAGTGTACAACTCAAGGATTGATTTGATGTGTATTCTTTTTCGAGTTCATTGAATTTTTCTTCCACAATACTTGCTTTATCGTACTGAAAATAATCAAAAACGAAAAATATTATATATTGGAAAGTATAAAATGTTTTGATGAATGTTACATGGGTGTTTTGGATGTATTTAGGTACTTTTTTTATCAGACATGAATAGAATGAAGAAAGCCAGCCATCTTCTTGAGCAAACTGTAGATTCGGATGCAACCTACAATATATTGGTATAAAAATAATAAAGATTTTATAAACTTTTGTTTTTCTTGAAAATTATTTCATGGAAACTAATTACCTGCACATCTCCATGTTCTAACAAAGTTGACCCATCAGTTGCTAACAATACAAATTCTTAACCAAGTCCCCAAAGAAGCGTATGCTGCACCAGATCATAACGTCAATTTTATAATTTATACACAGCACAGCACAGCACAGCAGTGAGTATTTTCGTATTTTGGGTGGCGTTATTATAATGATAAAATGTATATTTTAAAGAATTGAATGTTGTAAAAGGAAGAATGATGTTTTAATACAAACCATTGTTATTTTCTGTATTTAACCCAAATTTAAAATAATTAAAACTACTCATTTGCTCTTAAAATTTTATAAATAATAATAAGCATGTAATTATTAAGATAACAAATTATAACTCAAAACTTTTAAATAAGAATTTGACCAAATTAAACAATAAACACCCTCAAACGTTATCAGATTTTGTCTTTATAAAACCTCTGCATGAACTAAAAATTCCCATAATTAACAGAAAAAAAAAAACAAAATATAAATGTTCCAAATTTGCGTGTTCTCTCACAAGTCACAATCAACAAAATCATGATCAGAAACTTTTTTCGTCCATTCATTTAAAAACGTTGATAATGTACGGTTTTAGATAAATATGAACTTATATCCAGGAAAATTCAGATTCAAATTAAAACAATTTACTTGTAAACTCGTTGATACATATTCAAACTCAAAATCTTTAGAAAACATTAACACCATGAATCAAATTAAAACAACTTACTTGTAAACTCGTACATGAACTTTAATAACAACTTTAATAAGATTCAAAAAAGGGAGAGAATCAATACCTTGTTGAATGGTGGTGAAATGTCCTCTTACTGGATTCTTGTCAACGGTGATCGTATAAGAAGGGAAAAGCTTGTTCTTAGCAGTGGAAAAAAGGGAATGCTTTAAACTTCCAACAAAACTAACCCATTTCACAAACTGTTGTTCTGAGTATTGGGTTTGTGTTAAATTTGCCCCTATTAGAAATTATAAATTTATATATATACCTGTTTGTTGGGCTTTTGTTGAAGCCAAATTATAGTCGTGCCGTGTTCTGGATGCAATCACCTCCATCAGCTTTAATAATCTCAAATTAATCACTTAATCTTTCATTCAAGGAAACCGTATCCGTTTCCAAAGAAGTCTACAAAATGGGTTTTGTGGCTTAGAAAACGTAACCTGAAATTCTTGAGGAAAGAAACTGGAAAACCCTAAACTGTAGAGAGAGAGAGAGAGAGAGAGACATACAGAAGCCACCGCCACCGGCAACCACCACCATCATCAGTGCCGGTATGCGTTGTTGATTTCCCTGTCGAACTCGTCAACTGGATCAAAGAAACTCCCAATCGATTACAGTAAGTGAAACGAAAAAGGTATTCGAAATCAACTGGTGTGGTGGAGTCGGTGTTTTCTGCTTCCCCTTTGTTCTTGCGGCAAGTAAAGTCATTGATTTGATTTCCTGGAGAGAAGAGAGAGAGAAGAAGGATTTAGGGCGTCGAAGCACCAGCCACAGAACATAGAAAGAATGAAAGAGGATAAACAAATAACCTGAAATTGTGGTTTTAAACACAAAATTAATGAGAAACACGAGACGATCGAAGCAGGAGTCACATTGAGCTGGTAGAAGGAGAGGGAAGCGTTGGTTTGTGGAAAACACTTCAAGTCGCCAGACCATCATCTCCAACAGAAAGCAATCTACAAAAAGGGTTCGTGTTTAAAAAAAAAAAACAAACGACTCCTAAATCTTTAGTGCATACGGGTAAAAAGGTACATGTGAATAAAAGGTCAGACATGTCATCTCTGAATACTCACAAGGAATCAAGTAGTGGATGTCACATGAAAGTGGACAAAAGGAAATGGGCTATGGGGGTTTATCCAAGACAGATGTCTAGGGTAAAATAAGTGAACTTCTTATTTCCGCTCATGCCGGTTTTAACATAAAGAAAAAATGAAAGCATATTCAATGAGGGTATTTCTGTAATTTACCATCTTCAGGAAGAATTGCTTTAATTTGGTACATTTTACAAAATCAACCCAATTACAATAGCTAAAATTTCTTAATTTGTAATTAAAATGACATTGCTATTACCTTCTTTTTAACCCTTAAATCAATGTTGATGGTTGGTAGCTCTATAATTCAGCAGTTCATAATCTAAGATCTTGGTTTCCAAATCCAAACCAAAAACAAATAAATATATCAAATTGAGATTTAACAAATTAGAAACCCGTTTAAGAGTTTAAAAGTTCTAAATTTAGAAAGACAACCTTTGTGATATGAAAATCCTTGGAACTATCTTTGTCTATGAAAGTAACCAACCGCTGAACAGATTTCTTTTCACATACAGGCTGCTCACTTACAAGAACAAGAGGAGTTGTGGGTGTGAATTCCTTCTTTTTATTTTTCTCTTATATTTCATTTGTGTATTGCTCTTTTCTTATCCCTTCCCCTCCTCAAAAATGTTCCTGAGGTTGTATGCACCCTAAAAATAGAGGTGGAAGATGCTTTTGACTTTTCATCAAAAAAAATCGTATTGAATTCATATGAATCAACTCAAGCATAAGTAAAAAGATTAAGAAGTGTTTCAACAGACCTGCTATCTTTTCTCTCACCCATCTTGCCATCAACAACTGTTAACTTTTTCGTGTGAGGCTTGCAAAATTAGCTTTACAATCCAATTCAGCTTACTTCTGTAAACAAAAACATAAACAGAGATTTATCTGAAGGCAAATTACACAACAAAAACCCCAAATTCAATTTCGATAAGCCCTAAAAACAGATAAATAAAGAATCGCTATTAACCCTTAGCCACAAAAGCAGATAAGAGAAAATTAAGAGGAACATGGGATTCAATTGTGGTGTCAGGAGTGATTTCCTCTTATCATAACAATAAAAGATCATATGTAGAAACTGTTAAATAAATCAATCACAGATATGTTGGAATCTTAAGTCATCATTTCCCTCCACCCATGTCTTCCACTCCTAAAAAGCTAACACAATTTCTGGAACAAAGTAGGGGACATCATCAAAGAGTGGTTGGGTCTCTTTACTTGTTTAATATTATAAGCTTACTCCAGCTTATATATATATACAGCATATATCGAGTTATGAATATGTAGTACAACACAAACACAGTGTAAACCAATTGGTTTTTGAGTGATATTTCCAATTATAAATCAAAGAGATATTTTGATATATTTGTCTGTGTTTATACAATTGCTATACTAGAATTGTTTATACAATTACTATACTATACAATTGTTATACTAGAATTGGTATCAGAGCTCAAGAACAGGGGCTTGAATTCATACCTGGTGATCAAGAAGGACACCAGTAAAAGAGATGTCAGACAAAGAAGGAGAAGGTGGTGATGCTGGTCCGGCTCCGGTGAAACTCAAGGAGGTCGGAACAACCACTGTGGCTTGCCCGATGTTGAATTCCACAAATTACACCGTATGGTCCCTGCGTATGAAAGTCGTACTCAGAATTCATAAAGCCTGGACCATAATCGATCCAGGAGAAGAGAAAAATGATGAAAAGAATAACCTGGCAATGGGGCTATTGTATCAGGCAATCCCCGAAGCCCTAATCATGCAAATAAGAGATGTCGATGAATCAAAAACCCTGTGGGAATCGATTAAAGCTCGATACGTCGGAGCTGATAGGGTAAAGGAGGCGAGACTGCAAACATTAAACACCGATTTCGATCGGTTGAGAATGATCGAGACAGAGTCAATTGACTCGTTCGCCGGAAAACTCTCCGGTTTGGCTTCGAAATCTGCCTCACTTGGTGAAACAATTGACGAGTCGAAGCTTGTGAAGAAGCTTCTGAAGGTTGTTCCCAGGCGATTCATCCATCTGGTGGCATCACTCGAGCAGGTGCTCGATCTGAAATCCGTGGGCTTCGAGGACGTAGTCGGACGTCTGAAAGCTTACGAAGAGAGAATAAGAGAGGCAGATGATAGCGGAGATGGTGGCGCGAAGATGTTGTTTGCCTCGAGATCGACTGGCGGCTGGAGCGGCGGTGGAAGCTCTGGATCGTCGGGGAAGACGAACTGGGGAAAAAAGGGGAAGGGTTCAAATGGCTCCGACTCAGGAGGTTTTAATCGGAATGGATCTGGGTCGGGTGGAGGATCCGAGTCAGCAGGACCCAATGGGTCAGGCCCAAGTGGAAACCGGCCCAGTTCGGCCCAAAACCCTAATAAGCCCAAAAACAAGCCCAATTCTAATTCGGACTCAAACCGAAACCCGAAAAAAGATCTGTCGAAGATTATATGCTACAGATGTGATAAGTCGGGCCATTACGCATCCAAATGTCCGGACAGAACCCAAAAATTCCAAGAAAGTAATTTTACTGAACACGACGATGCCGGTGAAACAGTATTTTTACACGAGACCGTATTTTTGAACGAAGAGAAGGTGATACCGTCTCGATACAACTCACAAGAAAACGATGTGTGGTATTTGGACAACGGGGCAAGTAATCACATGACGGGAAATCGTTCATTTTTCTCCGAACTCGACGAAGGAATAACCGGAAAGGTCAAATTCGGTGATAATTCGTGTGTCGAAATAAAAGGGAAAGGCTCAATTGTTTTCCAAGGAAAATCGGGGCAACAACGATTGATAACGGAGATTTATTTCATTCCAGATTTGAAAAATAATATTTTCAGTCTCGGACAAGCAACAGAAGCCGGGTGTGATATTCGGATGAAAGACAACTATTTGACGATGCATGATGCCGACAACTGCTTATTAATGAAGGTACAAAGAACTCCAAATCGCCTTTATAAAATACAGTTGCCTATTGGAGTACCTATCTGTCTTCATTCAAGACTAAGTGAAGACACGTGGCGCTGGCATGCAAGACTTGGACACATAAATTTCGAGTCAATGAAAAAGATGTCCAAGAAAGGTCTAGTCAAAGGGTTACCCTATTTTGACAGTGAAAATCAATTGTGTGAATCTTGCTTGGTGGGCAAGCAAACAAGAAAGTCATTTCCATTAATGACGACGTACAAAGCAACACGACCATTGGAGCTAGTTCACGGTGATTTATGTGGTCCGATAACACCGTCAACGAAGGGTCAAAATCGATACATTTTCACACTAATTGACGATTTTTCACGGTATATGTGGATTTTTCTCTTAAAAGAGAAAAATGAGGCGTTTTTACACTTCAAAAAATTTAAAGCTTTGGCGGAGAATGAGCTCGGAAAGTCTTTAAAGGTGTTTCGAAGTGATCGAGGAGGTGAGTTTACTTCGCTCGAGTTTAATTCCTTTTGTGATATGAATGGAATCAAACGCCATCTTACCGCCCCATATTCACCACAACAAAACGGTATTGTGGAACGAAGAAACAGAACACTTATGGACATTACACGAAGTATCATGAAGGCGATGCATGTTCCAAACTACCTATGGGGAGAAGCGGTAAAACATTCCACAAACCTGATCAACCGTGTTTACACAAGAGTACTTGGTGATACAACTCCGTACGAGAAGTTGTATAAAAGAAAACCTAATTTGAAGAATGTACGCATCTTTGGGTGTTTAGCGTATGCAAAAGTTGAACATGTAAACGTGAAAAAATTGGATGCAAGATCAAGACCATTGGTTCATCTTGGTTCTGAACCGGGTACAAAAGCCTATCGGTTATTTAACCCGGTTACACAAAAAATAATCGTAAGTCGAGACGTTATTTTTAATGAAACCAAAGGATGGAATTGGGTTAACGAAGCTACACCTGACAATGAAGAACCAGGATCATTCATAGTACCATGTGATTTACCGGAAGATAAGGCAAACAACAACCAAGGAAACGATGTAAACAACGAACCAAACGAATCGGATCACGAGATTGAAGACGGAGTGGAGGTACAAGAAAATGAGCAACCAAGTCTGATCAACAACAACGTGAACAATGTTCAAAACCAAAGGCCCACAAGACAAAAGGTGCTTCCAATTCAATTACGAGATTATGTACTTTATGTTGATGAAATTGAAGAACTTCTCCTAGAAACCAATGACGAGCCGGTATCGGTTGAAGAGGCGACGAAAGAACCAGAGTGGGTCAAAGCCATGAATACAGAAATCAATTCGATCAACAAGAACAATACTTGGTCTCTCGTAAACAAACCTATGGGGGTGAAGCCCATTGGACTCAAATGGGTGTTCAAGCTGAAGAAAAATGCAGATGGCACCATAAACAAACACAAGGCGAGGTTGGTTGCTAAAGGGTACGTACAACAACCTGGTATTGACTTTCAAGAAATATTTGCTCCGGTAGCTCGCATCGAAACCATACGGTTTCTCATTGCCTTAGCCGCTACCAATGGATGGGAGCTTCACCACTTGGATGTCAAGACGGCTTTCTTACATGGAGAGTTGAGAGAAACCGTCTATGTGTATCAACCGGAAGGCTACATAAGGAAAGGCGACGAGCACAAGGTGTACCGTCTTTCAAAAGCACTATATGGTCTTAGACAAGCACCGAGAGCATGGAATACAAAACTTGATGGGATTTTGAAAGGAATGAAATTTCACAAGTGCATGAAAGAACCATCGGTGTACCGGAAGAACGAAGGATCCAACTTGCTAATTTTAGCAATCTATGTTGATGATTTGTTTGTCACAGGTACAAATTTGAGCATGATCAAAAGGTTCAAATTTGAAATGTCCAAGAACTTCGAGATGTCTGATCTTGGAAGATTAACTTACTACCTGGGCATTGAAGTCAAACAAGAAGAATCAGGGATTACTATAAACCAAGAAGCGTATGCTAGACGCATTCTAAAAGAAGCCGGTTTACACGATTGCAATCCGACCCACATTCCCATGGATCCAGGAACCAAAATGTCGAAGGCCGAAGATGAACCCGAAATCGACCCGACACAATACCGAAAGTTGGTAGGATGCCTTAGATATCTCTTGCAGACAAGACCCGATATGGCATATGCGGTTGGAGTTGTTAGTCGATACATGCAAGATCCAAGAGAATCACATGGTGTTGCAATCAAACACATCCTAAGGTATTTACGAGGAACAACGGGATACGGAATCAAGTATGAGAGGATGCGACAAAATCGAATAATTGGTTACAGTGATAGTAGTCATAATGTTGATCCAGATGACGGAAGAAGCACAACTGGTCATATTTTCTACTATGGGTTGTCTCCAATAACATGGTGTTCGCAAAAGCAAGATACTGTTGCTTTATCATCTTGCGAGGCAGAGTTCATGGCAGCCACTGCGGCTGCATGTCAAGCAATATGGCTTCAAGATTTGCTGGGAGAAATCTTGAACAAAACGCAAGAGAAGGTGGTTCTTAGAGTTGATAACAAGTCGGCTATCGAACTAACAAAGAATCCTGTTTTTCACGGAAGAAGCAAACACATTCACACGAGGTTTCACTTCATTCTTAAGTGTGTTGAAAAGGAACAAGTGGAGGTGAAGTACATTCCAGGTGAAGAACAAAAGGCAGACATTCTCACAAAACCATTGGCTCGAACCAAGTTCAAGACAATGCGGGACTTGATCGGGATTGAAGACATCTTTAGAAGGACTTAAAGATTAGCGGTGATCGGGAATCTCTAGAAGGACTTAGAGATTCGGGGGTGATTGTTGGAATCTTAAGTCATCATTTCCCTCCACCCATGTCTTCCACTCCTAAAAAGCTAACACAATTTCTGGAACAAAGTAGGGGACATCATCAAAGAGTGGTTGGGTCTCTTTACTTGTTTAATATTATAAGCTTACTCCAGCTTATATATATATACAGCATATATCGAGTTATGAATATGTAGTACAACACAAACACAGTGTAAACCAATTGGTTTTTGAGTGATATTTCCAATTATAAATCAAAGAGATATTTTGATATATTTGTCTGTGTTTATACAATTGCTATACTATAATTGTTTATACAATTACTATACTATACAATTGTTATACTAGAAGATATCCATCTCATTATATATCTATCGTGTATAAGATTGAACTTTGAAGAGTGGTAGAAAATCACTTACAAAGTGAAGCAGTGGAGGAAGAATCGCAGAGCCACACATGAAGTGGTGAAAGGAAAGGAACTCGAACCTGGTTGACAGAGAAAAAGAATTAGAGAAGGATGGCAGATTAGAGAAGGATGGCAGTGAAGCGACAATCGCAAAATAGAAGATAAGGATAACAAAATTGTAAGGCGGTTTGTGAGAAATAGAAGTTTCAGTGGCATAATAAGAAAGCCAACAAACTTCCGTGTCCAAAAATGAAATAGAAAAAAAGTTACTGTTCCTCAAGTTTTTAACAATTGTATATACAATAACAACAATAATAAATAAATAAATCTATCTCGAAAGCAACATGAATCTAGTTTTTTGAAAGCACACTAATTTCGGCAACCAGTTTTTTAACATCTAGAAATGACGAACCGTCAAGATCTGTTGCCATTTCCGCTATTTTCCTCCGCTCCATCGCCTTGGTTCTCATCCTCCCTCCACCTCCGCCCATTAACTCCCTCACAAGCTTCTCTACTTCATCCCTCTTCACGTCCCTCCCCATCTCCATCCCCACCTCCCATTCCTTGCACACTTGTCTGCAATTAGTCCGTTGGTCACCGGTGAACGGGCAGCATATCATTGGTACACCAGCAGACAAGCTCTCAATGATCGAACCCCACCCACCATGAGTCAAGAACCCACCAACCGAAGGGTGGTTCAACACCTCCTCCTGTGAACACCAGCTTCCTATAAACCCTCTTTCTTTAACCACTTCCTCCAGTTCTAATGGCAAAACTGCACACTCCCCATCTACCAAATCATCCCTGATTATCCAAAGAAAATTGTGGTTACTGTTAACAAGTCCCCAACCTAATTCAAGCAAATCTTTTACAGACATTACTGCTAGACTTCCAAAGTTGACATACACCACAGAATTCGGTTCCTTCAAATGAAGCCATTGGAAACATTCGGGTTCTTCCTTCCATAAGCTATAACCATTGAAAGTCGAGCTCTTGGTTTCTTTTTCTGTCATCTGGTTCGAAAGTAATTGCAGTGGCCCAATGGTGTAGACATGTGGAAACATGGATTTAAACTCTTTGATGAGAGTTCTCTCTAATTCATCAAAAGTATGGATAATCATGTGTGAAATCTTATCAGCATCATGTGCGATTTGGACAATGAATTTTAAAGCCGAAGATTTTGGCCCTACGCCCCAGATATGTTCCGGTAGATCCCTTAAACGGATCTCTTTCATTCCGGGAATATCTATCAAGGTATCAAGATATCCATTTGTCAAACAATTCTCATCTGCAAAAACAATACAAGATGGATTAATTACAAATGCCAAAGGAAAAGATGATAATGTTTATGGACTAGAAAGCTAATTACCTCTAAGTGGGACAACTCCTTTCTCCGATAGAACTTTTGCCTGGTAAAACCCCATGAACCCGCAGGCAGCCATGGTCCAGAAAAGGATGATGGGGACTCCGAGCTTCTCAGCAGCATAAGGGGTTTGAGCGAAAGTCATGAAAGCGTCGGAGATTATACAAGTTACCGGAGTTTCAAGTTCGGCAACAATTTCAAGAAAGGGAGACAAGAAATTGGTCGTAAGGTACCTGGCGAGTTCAACGATGGTTTGAGTTGGATCATGATCGTCGTCGTCAGAAGTGGAAGGGAGACCATCTGGAACCGTTTTGAATTGAAAACCAGGGACACCGTCAATATCATGAAACCCACCGTACTTGAGAAGGCGTTTGTGGTTGGAGTGGGTGTTGACGAAGGTTATGTGAAGGCCGTTGTGGTGCAGGATCCTGGCTAGTTTAAGCATACACTTGATGTGGCTTTGTGCTGGAAACGGTATGAACACCACATGATGAGGCTTTTGAGCAATTCTGGGTACTCCTTCCATCATTGTATGTGGAATGTCTGTTGACAAAGTCGAATGATTGTGGAGACCTCTTATCACTTTATTGATTTCATAGTAGATACGACAATCTTATTGAATAAGAGTGTAATTAAGTTTTTTTTTTATTGAGCGGCAATAAAATATTATTAGAAAAAAGAAAAAGAAGCCAGCAAGTAGCTGAACAAAAGAAGATAAACCAAGAAAATAAACACAGCCAGCACCAAAAGAAAAGAAGTCTAAAACTAAAAAGCAACAGCAAACTGCCAACAGAAGTGAAGCGACTGCAAACACGTGAACAAAAGAACATAAACCTAGAATAGTGATTAAGTTTAGTTTTTGCTTTATTTTTAGTTTTTTTTAACTTTTTTTTTTCTTTTTTTGAGATTTAACCATTCAAATTAAAATAATGTTTTATTTTCTGAAACTTTTTACTTCTATAAAATTATATATAAAATTATATGATAATTATTAAATTTTAACGGGTGAATGTACCAACTTTATTTACATCTTTTTCTTTATTTTTTCTCAAAGATGACATGAAATTGAAAGATCAAAATAACATGAAATAATTATGAACATGGTTATTAATTTGGAAAATTGGTTCGTATAATGTTTTTGAAAAGAATTGAAATTTGAAGGAATTAATTATAATCTTTTATGTATTTGATTGATACGTAATGAAATTTGTTTTATGTTTGGTTTACATATTTGTCAAAAATATTGGAAGGTAACTTATATAATATGACTAAAATTAATTTTATGTAAATTACTATTCATTTTAATAAAATGATAAAACTCTCATTAATTAAACTCATACGGTCTTACTCACTCAAATTTACTCACTCAAATGTATGTGGGGATAGGGGTAGGATAGGGTGAGCATTGGCATTGACTTGTTAATGTTGGTGTGGTTATGTACATATGTTTTTACTTGTTGGTGTGTGTGAGGGTGTTGGGGCGAGTATAGGTGTCGGGTGCGAGGTAGGTCATATATGATCATCAAGGTCGAGATTGTGAGTTTCTATGGACTATTTTCATTTATTTTTGTTTTCTTTATATACATTACACAACCATCAAAGATGAAGAAGATTTTGTTCATTAATTCCTATTTATTTCTTAACAACATTTTCTTCTTATGTATTGTTTGCTTCATTTATTTGCCACGTTAACAAAAAAAATGATATTTCATCATATTTTTTCATACGAGGAAAGAGAATCCATAATGATGAGTTTAATGGGGAAATTGAATGATGGGACAAATATAGTTGTTATTCAATATTAGATACAACTCTTGCATTGTGATCAAGATGTCATATTGTCAATTTGTCATTCAATGGATTTGTAGTTCAATAGTTATTTGAACTCTCTAATTGAAAAAAAAATGAATGTTTTTAAACTCTTAAATAAATATTATAAATTATTTTGTAATGTTTCATGGAATTTTGTAAAGTTTAATGCATTGTAGGAAAAAATTTAATGAGTTGTATGGAATGTAGAAGGATGAGGAGACAATCCATTGAACTCTATAAAGTTTAATCCACTGTTGATACCCTTAAAAAACGTCCCCACTACCCCTAAAAGCAACATGAATCTACTTTTTTGAAAGCACGCCAATTTCGGTAACCAGTTTTTCAACATCTAGAAACGACGAACCGGCAAGATCTGTCGCCATTTCCGCCATTTTCCTCCACTCCATTGCCTTGTTTTTCATCCTCCCCCCGCTTCCATCCATTAACTCCCTCACAAGCTTCTCTACTTCATCCCTCTTCACGTCCCTCCCCATCTCCATCCCCACCTCCCATTCCTTGCACATTTGTCTGCAATTAGTCCGTTGGTCACCTGTGAACGGGCAGCATATCATTGGTACACCAGCAGACAAGCTCTCAATGACCGAACCCCACCCACCATGAGTCAAGAACCCACCAACCGAAGGGTGGTTCAACACCTCCTCTTGTGAACACCAGCTTCCTATAAACCCTCTTTCTTTAACCACTTCCTCCAGTTCTAATGGCAAAACTGCACACCCACCATCAACCAAATCATCCCTGATTATCCAAAGAAAATTGTGGTTACTGTTAACAAGTCCCCAACCTAATTCAAGCAAATCTTTTACAGACATTACTGCTAGACTTCCAAAGTTGACATACACCACAGAATTCGGTTCCTTCAAATGAAGCCATTGGAAACATTCGGGTTCTTCCTTCCATAAGCTATAACCATTGAAAGTCGAGATCTTGGTTTCTTTTTCTGTCATCTGGTTCGAAAGTAATTGCAGTGGCCCAATGGTGTAGACATGTGGAAACATGGATTTAAACTCTTTGATGAGAGTTCTCTCTAATTCATCAAAAGTATGGATAATCATGTGTGAAATCTTATCAGCATCATGTGCGATTTGGACAATGAATTTTAAAGCCGAAGATTTTGGCCCTACGCCCCAGATATGTTCCGGTAGATCCCTTAAACGGATCTCTTTCATTCCGGGAATATCTATCAAGGTATCAAGATATCCATTTGTCAAACAATTCTCATCTGCAAAAACAATACAAGATGGATTAATTACAAATGCCAAAGGAAAAGATGATAATGTTTATGGACTAGAAAGCTAATTACCTCTAAGTGGGACAACTCCTTTCTCCGATAGAACTTTTGCCTGGTAAAACCCCATGAACCCGCAGGCAGCCATGGTCCAGAAAAGGATGATGGGGACTCCGAGCTTCTCAGCAGCATAAGGGGTTTGAGCGAAAGTCATGAAAGCGTCGGAGATTATACAAGTTACCGGAGTTTCAAGTTCGGCAACAATTTCAAGAAAGGGAGACAAGAAATTGGTCGTAAGGTACCTGGCGAGTTCAACGATGGTTTGAGTTGGATCATGATCGTCGTCGTCAGAAGTGGAAGGGAGACCATCTGGAACCGTTTTGAATTGAAAACCAGGGACACCGTCAATATCATGAAACCCACCGTACTTGAGAAGGCGTTTGTGGTTGGAGTGGGTGTTGACGAAGGTTATGTGAAGGCCGTTGTGGTGCAGGATCCTGGCTAGTTTAAGCATACACTTGATGTGGCTTTGTGCTGGAAACGGTATGAACACCACATGATGAGGCTTTTGAGCAATTCTGGGTACTCCTTCCATCATTGTATGTGGAATGTCTGTTGACAAAGTCGAATGATTGTGGAGACCTCTTATCACTTTATTGATTTCATAGTAGATACGACAATCTTATTGAATAAGAGTGTAATTAAGTTTTTTTTTTATTGAGCGGCAATAAAATATTATTAGAAAAAAGAAAAAGAAGCCAGCAAGTAGCTGAACAAAAGAAGATAAACCAAGAAAATAAACACAGCCAGCACCAAAAGAAAAGAAGTCTAAAACTAAAAAGCAACAGCAAACTGCCAACAGAAGTGAAGCGACTGCAAACACGTGAACAAAAGAACATAAACCTAGAATAGTGATTAAGTTTAGTTTTTGCTTTATTTTTAGTTTTTTTTAACTTTTTTTTTTCTTTTTTTGAGATTTAACCATTCAAATTAAAATAATGTTTTATTTTCTGAAACTTTTTACTTCTATAAAATTATATATAAAATTATATGATAATTATTAAATTTTAACGGGTGAATGTACCAACTTTATTTACATCTTTTTCTTTATTTTTTCTCAAAGATGACATGAAATTGAAAGATCAAAATAACATGAAATAATTATGAACATGGTTATTAATTTGGAAAATTGGTTCGTATAATGTTTTTGAAAAGAATTGAAATTTGAAGGAATTAATTATAATCTTTTATGTATTTGATTGATACGTAATGAAATTTGTTTTATGTTTGGTTTACATATTTGTCAAAAATATTGGAAGGTAACTTATATAATATGACTAAAATTAATTTTATGTAAATTACTATTCATTTTAATAAAATGATAAAACTCTCATTAATTAAACTCATACGGTCTTACTCACTCAAATTTACTCACTCAAATGTATGTGGGGATAGGGGTAGGATAGGGTGAGCATTGGCATTGACTTGTTAATGTTGGTGTGGTTATGTACATATGTTTTTACTTGTTGGTGTGTGTGAGGGTGTTGGGGCGAGTATAGGTGTCGGGTGCGAGGTAGGTCATATATGATCATCAAGGTCGAGATTGTGAGTTTCTATGGACTATTTTCATTTATTTTTGTTTTCTTTATATACATTACACAACCATCAAAGATGAAGAAGATTTTGTTCATTAATTCCTATTTATTTCTTAACAACATTTTCTTCTTATGTATTGTTTGCTTCATTTATTTGCCACGTTAACAAAAAAAATGATATTTCATCATATTTTTTCATACGAGGAAAGAGAATCCATAATGATGAGTTTAATGGGGAAATTGAATGATGGGACAAATATAGTTGTTATTCAATATTAGATACAACTCTTGCATTGTGATCAAGATGTCATATTGTCAATTTGTCATTCAATGGATTTGTAGTTCAATAGTTATTTGAACTCTCTAATTGAAAAAAAAATGAATGTTTTTAAACTCTTAAATAAATATTATAAATTATTTTGTAATGTTTCATGGAATTTTGTAAAGTTTAATGCATTGTAGGAAAAAATTTAATGAGTTGTATGGAATGTAGAAGGATGAGGAGACAATCCATTGAACTCTATAAAGTTTAATCCACTGTTGATACCCTTAAAAAACGTCCCCACTACCCCTCAAAGCAACATGAATCTACTTTTTTGAAAGCACGCCAATTTCGGTAACCAGTTTTTCAACATCTAGAAACGACGAACCGGCAAGATCTGTCGCCATTTCCGCCATTTTCCTCCACTCCATTGCCTTGTTTTTCATCCTCCCCCCGCTTCCATCCATTAACTCCCTCACAAGCTTCTCTACTTCATCCCTCTTCACGTCCCTCCCCATCTCCATCCCCACCTCCCATTCCTTGCACATTTGTCTGCAATTAGTCCGTTGGTCACCTGTGAACGGGCAGCATATCATTGGTACACCAGCAGACAAGCTCTCAATGACCGAACCCCACCCACCATGAGTCAAGAACCCACCAACCGAAGGGTGGTTCAACACCTCCTCCTGTGAACACCAGCTTCCTATAAACCCTCTTTCTTTAACCACTTCCTCCAGTTCTAATGGCAAAACTGCACACTCCCCATCTACCAAATCATCCCTGATTATCCAAAGAAAATTGTGGTTACTGTTAACAAGTCCCCAACCTAATTCAAGCAAATCTTTTACAGACATTACTGCTAGACTTCCAAAGTTGACATACACCACAGAATTCGGTTCCTTCAAATGAAGCCATTGGAAACATTCGGGTTCTTCCTTCCATAAGCTATAACCATTGAAAGTCGAGCTCTTGGTTTCTTTTTCTGTCATCTGGTTCGAAAGTAATTGCAGTGGCCCAATGGTGTAGACATGTGGAAACATGGATTTAAACTCTTTGATGAGAGTTCTCTCTAATTCATCAAAAGTATGGATAATCATGTGTGAAATCTTATCAGCATCATGTGCGATTTGGACAATGAATTTTAAAGCCGAAGATTTTGGCCCTACGCCCCAGATATGTTCCGGTAGATCCCTTAAACGGATCTCTTTCATTCCGGGAATATCTATCAAGGTATCAAGATATCCATTTGTCAAACAATTCTCATCTGCAAAAACAATACAAGATGGATTAATTACAAATGCCAAAGGAAAAGATGATAATGTTTATGGACTAGAAAGCTAATTACCTCTAAGTGGGACAACTCCTTTCTCCGATAGAACTTTTGCCTGGTAAAACCCCATGAACCCGCAGGCAGCCATGGTCCAGAAAAGGATGATGGGGACTCCGAGCTTCTCAGCAGCATAAGGGGTTTGAGCGAAAGTCATGAAAGCGTCGGAGATTATACAAGTTACCGGAGTTTCAAGTTCGGCAACAATTTCAAGAAAGGGAGACAAGAAATTGGTCGTAAGGTACCTGGCGAGTTCAACGATGGTTTGAGTTGGATCATGATCGTCGTCGTCAGAAGTGGAAGGGAGACCATCTGGAACCGTTTTGAATTGAAAACCAGGGACACCGTCAATATCATGAAACCCACCGTACTTGAGAAGGCGTTTGTGGTTGGAGTGGGTGTTGACGAAGGTTATGTGAAGGCCGTTGTGGTGCAGGATCCTGGCTAGTTTAAGCATACACTTGATGTGGCTTTGTGCTGGAAACGGTATGAACACCACATGATGAGGCTTTTGAGCAATTCTGGGTACTCCTTCCATCATTGTATGTGGAATGTCTGTTGACAAAGTCGAATGATTGTGGAGACCTCTTATCACTTTATTGATTTCATAGTAGATACGACAATCTTATTGAATAAGAGTGTAATTAAGTTTTTTTTTTATTGAGCGGCAATAAAATATTATTAGAAAAAAGAAAAAGAAGCCAGCAAGTAGCTGAACAAAAGAAGATAAACCAAGAAAATAAACACAGCCAGCACCAAAAGAAAAGAAGTCTAAAACTAAAAAGCAACAGCAAACTGCCAACAGAAGTGAAGCGACTGCAAACACGTGAACAAAAGAACATAAACCTAGAATAGTGATTAAGTTTAGTTTTTGCTTTATTTTTAGTTTTTTTTAACTTTTTTTTTTCTTTTTTTGAGATTTAACCATTCAAATTAAAATAATGTTTTATTTTCTGAAACTTTTTACTTCTATAAAATTATATATAAAATTATATGATAATTATTAAATTTTAACGGGTGAATGTACCAACTTTATTTACATCTTTTTCTTTATTTTTTCTCAAAGATGACATGAAATTGAAAGATCAAAATAACATGAAATAATTATGAACATGGTTATTAATTTGGAAAATTGGTTCGTATAATGTTTTTGAAAAGAATTGAAATTTGAAGGAATTAATTATAATCTTTTATGTATTTGATTGATACGTAATGAAATTTGTTTTATGTTTGGTTTACATATTTGTCAAAAATATTGGAAGGTAACTTATATAATATGACTAAAATTAATTTTATGTAAATTACTATTCATTTTAATAAAATGATAAAACTCTCATTAATTAAACTCATACGGTCTTACTCACTCAAATTTACTCACTCAAATGTATGTGGGGATAGGGGTAGGATAGGGTGAGCATTGGCATTGACTTGTTAATGTTGGTGTGGTTATGTACATATGTTTTTACTTGTTGGTGTGTGTGAGGGTGTTGGGGCGAGTATAGGTGTCGGGTGCGAGGTAGGTCATATATGATCATCAAGGTCGAGATTGTGAGTTTCTATGGACTATTTTCATTTATTTTTGTTTTCTTTATATACATTACACAACCATCAAAGATGAAGAAGATTTTGTTCATTAATTCCTATTTATTTCTTAACAACATTTTCTTCTTATGTATTGTTTGCTTCATTTATTTGCCACGTTAACAAAAAAAATGATATTTCATCATATTTTTTCATACGAGGAAAGAGAATCCATAATGATGAGTTTAATGGGGAAATTGAATGATGGGACAAATATAGTTGTTATTCAATATTAGATACAACTCTTGCATTGTGATCAAGATGTCATATTGTCAATTTGTCATTCAATGGATTTGTAGTTCAATAGTTATTTGAACTCTCTAATTGAAAAAAAAATGAATGTTTTTAAACTCTTAAATAAATATTATAAATTATTTTGTAATGTTTCATGGAATTTTGTAAAGTTTAATGCATTGTAGGAAAAAATTTAATGAGTTGTATGGAATGTAGAAGGATGAGGAGACAATCCATTGAACTCTATAAAGTTTAATCCACTGTTGATACCCTTAAAAAACGTCCCCACTACCCCTAAAAGCAACATGAATCTACTTTTTTGAAAGCACGCCAATTTCGGTAACCAGTTTTTCAACATCTAGAAACGACGAACCGGCAAGATCTGTCGCCATTTCCGCCATTTTCCTCCACTCCATTGCCTTGTTTTTCATCCTCCCCCCGCTTCCATCCATTAACTCCCTCACAAGCTTCTCTACTTCATCCCTCTTCACGTCCCTCCCCATCTCCATCCCCACCTCCCATTCCTTGCACATTTGTCTGCAATTAGTCCGTTGGTCACCTGTGAACGGGCAGCATATCATTGGTACACCAGCAGACAAGCTCTCAATGACCGAACCCCACCCACCATGAGTCAAGAACCCACCAACCGAAGGGTGGTTCAACACCTCCTCTTGTGAACACCAGCTTCCTATAAACCCTCTTTCTTTAACCACTTCCTCCAGTTCTAATGGCAAAACTGCACACCCACCATCAACCAAATCATCCCTGATTATCCAAAGAAAATTGTGGTTACTGTTAACAAGTCCCCAACCTAATTCAAGCAAATCTTTTACAGACATTACTGCTAGACTTCCAAAGTTGACATACACCACAGAATTCGGTTCCTTCAAATGAAGCCATTGGAAACATTCGGGTTCTTCCTTCCATAAGCTATAACCATTGAAAGTCGAGCTCTTGGTTTCTTTTTCTGTCATCTGGTTCGAAAGTAATTGCAGTGGCCCAATGGTGTAGACATGTGGAAACATGGATTTAAACTCTTTGATGAGAGTTCTCTCTAATTCATCAAAAGTATGGATAATCATGTGTGAAATCTTATCAGCATCATGTGCGATTTGGACAATGAATTTTAAAGCCGAAGATTTTGGCCCTACGCCCCAGATATGTTCCGGTAGATCCCTTAAACGGATCTCTTTCATTCCGGGAATATCTATCAAGGTATCAAGATATCCATTTGTCAAACAATTCTCATCTGCAAAAACAATACAAGATGGATTAATTACAAATGCCAAAGGAAAAGATGATAATGTTTATGGACTAGAAAGCTAATTACCTCTAAGTGGGACAACTCCTTTCTCCGATAGAACTTTTGCCTGGTAAAACCCCATGAACCCGCAGGCAGCCATGGTCCAGAAAAGGATGATGGGGACTCCGAGCTTCTCAGCAGCATAAGGGGTTTGAGCGAAAGTCATGAAAGCGTCGGAGATTATACAAGTTACCGGAGTTTCAAGTTCGGCAACAATTTCAAGAAAGGGAGACAAGAAATTGGTCGTAAGGTACCTGGCGAGTTCAACGATGGTTTGAGTTGGATCATGATCGTCGTCGTCAGAAGTGGAAGGGAGACCATCTGGAACCGTTTTGAATTGAAAACCAGGGACACCGTCAATATCATGAAACCCACCGTACTTGAGAAGGCGTTTGTGGTTGGAGTGGGTGTTGACGAAGGTTATGTGAAGGCCGTTGTGGTGCAGGATCCTGGCTAGTTTAAGCATACACTTGATGTGGCTTTGTGCTGGAAACGGTATGAACACCACATGATGAGGCTTTTGAGCAATTCTGGGTACTCCTTCCATCATTGTATGTGGAATGTCTGTTGACAAAGTCGAATGATTGTGGAGACCTCTTATCACTTTATTGATTTCATAGTAGATACGACAATCTTATTGAATAAGAGTGTAATTAAGTTTTTTTTTTATTGAGCGGCAATAAAATATTATTAGAAAAAAGAAAAAGAAGCCAGCAAGTAGCTGAACAAAAGAAGATAAACCAAGAAAATAAACACAGCCAGCACCAAAAGAAAAGAAGTCTAAAACTAAAAAGCAACAGCAAACTGCCAACAGAAGTGAAGCGACTGCAAACACGTGAACAAAAGAACATAAACCTAGAATAGTGATTAAGTTTAGTTTTTGCTTTATTTTTAGTTTTTTTTAACTTTTTTTTTTCTTTTTTTGAGATTTAACCATTCAAATTAAAATAATGTTTTATTTTCTGAAACTTTTTACTTCTATAAAATTATATATAAAATTATATGATAATTATTAAATTTTAACGGGTGAATGTACCAACTTTATTTACATCTTTTTCTTTATTTTTTCTCAAAGATGACATGAAATTGAAAGATCAAAATAACATGAAATAATTATGAACATGGTTATTAATTTGGAAAATTGGTTCGTATAATGTTTTTGAAAAGAATTGAAATTTGAAGGAATTAATTATAATCTTTTATGTATTTGATTGATACGTAATGAAATTTGTTTTATGTTTGGTTTACATATTTGTCAAAAATATTGGAAGGTAACTTATATAATATGACTAAAATTAATTTTATGTAAATTACTATTCATTTTAATAAAATGATAAAACTCTCATTAATTAAACTCATACGGTCTTACTCACTCAAATTTACCCACTCAAATGTATGTGGGGATAGGGGTAGGATAGGGTGAGCATTGGCATTGACTTGTTAATGTTGGTGTGGTTATGTACATATGTTTTTACTTGTTGGTGTGTGTGAGGGTGTTGGGGCGAGTATAGGTGTCGGGTGCGAGGTAGGTCATATATGATCATCAAGGTCGAGATTGTGAGTTTCTATGGACTATTTTCATTTATTTTTGTTTTCTTTATATACATTACACAACCATCAAAGATGAAGAAGATTTTGTTCATTAATTCCTATTTATTTCTTAACAACATTTTCTTCTTATGTATTGTTTGCTTCATTTATTTGCCACGTTAACAAAAAAAATGATATTTCATCATATTTTTTCATACGAGGAAAGAGAATCCATAATGATGAGTTTAATGGGGAAATTGAATGATGGGACAAATATAGTTGTTATTCAATATTAGATACAACTCTTGCATTGTGATCAAGATGTCATATTGTCAATTTGTCATTCAATGGATTTGTAGTTCAATAGTTATTTGAACTCTCTAATTGAAAAAAAAATGAATGTTTTTAAACTCTTAAATAAATATTATAAATTATTTTGTAATGTTTCATGGAATTTTGTAAAGTTTAATGCATTGTAGGAAAAAATTTAATGAGTTGTATGGAATGTAGAAGGATGAGGAGACAATCCATTGAACTCTATAAAGTTTAATCCACTGTTGATACCCTTAAAAAACGTCCCCACTACCCCTAAAAGCAACATGAATCTACTTTTTTGAAAGCACGCCAATTTCGGTAACCAGTTTTTCAACATCTAGAAACGACGAACCGGCAAGATCTGTCGCCATTTCCGCCATTTTCCTCCACTCCATTGCCTTGTTTTTCATCCTCCCCCCGCTTCCATCCATTAACTCCCTCACAAGCTTCTCTACTTCATCCCTCTTCACGTCCCTCCCCATCTCCATCCCCACCTCCCATTCCTTGCACATTTGTCTGCAATTAGTCCGTTGGTCACCTGTGAACGGGCAGCATATCATTGGTACACCAGCAGACAAGCTCTCAATGACCGAACCCCACCCACCATGAGTCAAGAACCCACCAACCGAAGGGTGGTTCAACACCTCCTCTTGTGAACACCAGCTTCCTATAAACCCTCTTTCTTTAACCACTTCCTCCAGTTCTAATGGCAAAACTGCACACCCACCATCAACCAAATCATCCCTGATTATCCAAAGAAAATTGTGGTTACTGTTAACAAGTCCCCAACCTAATTCAAGCAAATCTTTTACAGACATTACTGCTAGACTTCCAAAGTTGACATACACCACAGAATTCGGTTCCTTCAAATGAAGCCATTGGAAACATTCGGGTTCTTCCTTCCATAAGCTATAACCATTGAAAGTCGAGCTCTTGGTTTCTTTTTCTGTCATCTGGTTCGAAAGTAATTGCAGTGGCCCAATGGTGTAGACATGTGGAAACATGGATTTAAACTCTTTGATGAGAGTTCTCTCTAATTCATCAAAAGTATGGATAATCATGTGTGAAATCTTATCAGCATCATGTGCGATTTGGACAATGAATTTTAAAGCCGAAGATTTTGGCCCTACGCCCCAGATATGTTCCGGTAGATCCCTTAAACGGATCTCTTTCATTCCGGGAATATCTATCAAGGTATCAAGATATCCATTTGTCAAACAATTCTCATCTGCAAAAACAATACAAGATGGATTAATTACAAATGCCAAAGGAAAAGATGATAATGTTTATGGACTAGAAAGCTAATTACCTCTAAGTGGGACAACTCCTTTCTCCGATAGAACTTTTGCCTGGTAAAACCCCATGAACCCGCAGGCAGCCATGGTCCAGAAAAGGATGATGGGGACTCCGAGCTTCTCAGCAGCATAAGGGGTTTGAGCGAAAGTCATGAAAGCGTCGGAGATTATACAAGTTACCGGAGTTTCAAGTTCGGCAACAATTTCAAGAAAGGGAGACAAGAAATTGGTCGTAAGGTACCTGGCGAGTTCAACGATGGTTTGAGTTGGATCATGATCGTCGTCGTCAGAAGTGGAAGGGAGACCATCTGGAACCGTTTTGAATTGAAAACCAGGGACACCGTCAATATCATGAAACCCACCGTACTTGAGAAGGCGTTTGTGGTTGGAGTGGGTGTTGACGAAGGTTATGTGAAGGCCGTTGTGGTGCAGGATCCTGGCTAGTTTAAGCATACACTTGATGTGGCTTTGTGCTGGAAACGGTATGAACACCACATGATGAGGCTTTTGAGCAATTCTGGGTACTCCTTCCATCATTGTATGTGGAATGTCTGTTGACAAAGTCGAATGATTGTGGAGACCTCTTATCACTTTATTGATTTCATAGTAGATACGACAATCTTATTGAATAAGAGTGTAATTAAGTTTTTTTTTTATTGAGCGGCAATAAAATATTATTAGAAAAAAGAAAAAGAAGCCAGCAAGTAGCTGAACAAAAGAAGATAAACCAAGAAAATAAACACAGCCAGCACCAAAAGAAAAGAAGTCTAAAACTAAAAAGCAACAGCAAACTGCCAACAGAAGTGAAGCGACTGCAAACACGTGAACAAAAGAACATAAACCTAGAATAGTGATTAAGTTTAGTTTTTGCTTTATTTTTAGTTTTTTTTAACTTTTTTTTTTCTTTTTTTGAGATTTAACCATTCAAATTAAAATAATGTTTTATTTTCTGAAACTTTTTACTTCTATAAAATTATATATAAAATTATATGATAATTATTAAATTTTAACGGGTGAATGTACCAACTTTATTTACATCTTTTTCTTTATTTTTTCTCAAAGATGACATGAAATTGAAAGATCAAAATAACATGAAATAATTATGAACATGGTTATTAATTTGGAAAATTGGTTCGTATAATGTTTTTGAAAAGAATTGAAATTTGAAGGAATTAATTATAATCTTTTATGTATTTGATTGATACGTAATGAAATTTGTTTTATGTTTGGTTTACATATTTGTCAAAAATATTGGAAGGTAACTTATATAATATGACTAAAATTAATTTTATGTAAATTACTATTCATTTTAATAAAATGATAAAACTCTCATTAATTAAACTCATACGGTCTTACTCACTCAAATTTACCCACTCAAATGTATGTGGGGATAGGGGTAGGATAGGGTGAGCATTGGCATTGACTTGTTAATGTTGGTGTGGTTATGTACATATGTTTTTACTTGTTGGTGTGTGTGAGGGTGTTGGGGCGAGTATAGGTGTCGGGTGCGAGGTAGGTCATATATGATCATCAAGGTCGAGATTGTGAGTTTCTATGGACTATTTTCATTTATTTTTGTTTTCTTTATATACATTACACAACCATCAAAGATGAAGAAGATTTTGTTCATTAATTCCTATTTATTTCTTAACAACATTTTCTTCTTATGTATTGTTTGCTTCATTTATTTGCCACGTTAACAAAAAAAATGATATTTCATCATATTTTTTCATACGAGGAAAGAGAATCCATAATGATGAGTTTAATGGGGAAATTGAATGATGGGACAAATATAGTTGTTATTCAATATTAGATACAACTCTTGCATTGTGATCAAGATGTCATATTGTCAATTTGTCATTCAATGGATTTGTAGTTCAATAGTTATTTGAACTCTCTAATTGAAAAAAAAATGAATGTTTTTAAACTCTTAAATAAATATTATAAATTATTTTGTAATGTTTCATGGAATTTTGTAAAGTTTAATGCATTGTAGGAAAAAATTTAATGAGTTGTATGGAATGTAGAAGGATGAGGAGACAATCCATTGAACTCTATAAAGTTTAATCCACTGTTGATACCCTTAAAAAACGTCCCCACTACCCCTAAAAGCAACATGAATCTACTTTTTTGAAAGCACGCCAATTTCGGTAACCAGTTTTTCAACATCTAGAAACGACGAACCGGCAAGATCTGTCGCCATTTCCGCCATTTTCCTCCACTCCATTGCCTTGTTTTTCATCCTCCCCCCGCTTCCATCCATTAACTCCCTCACAAGCTTCTCTACTTCATCCCTCTTCACGTCCCTCCCCATCTCCATCCCCACCTCCCATTCCTTGCACATTTGTCTGCAATTAGTCCGTTGGTCACCTGTGAACGGGCAGCATATCATTGGTACACCAGCAGACAAGCTCTCAATGACCGAACCCCACCCACCATGAGTCAAGAACCCACCAACCGAAGGGTGGTTCAACACCTCCTCTTGTGAACACCAGCTTCCTATAAACCCTCTTTCTTTAACCACTTCCTCCAGTTCTAATGGCAAAACTGCACACCCACCATCAACCAAATCATCCCTGATTATCCAAAGAAAATTGTGGTTACTGTTAACAAGTCCCCAACCTAATTCAAGCAAATCTTTTACAGACATTACTGCTAGACTTCCAAAGTTGACATACACCACAGAATTCGGTTCCTTCAAATGAAGCCATTGGAAACATTCGGGTTCTTCCTTCCATAAGCTATAACCATTGAAAGTCGAGCTCTTGGTTTCTTTTTCTGTCATCTGGTTCGAAAGTAATTGCAGTGGCCCAATGGTGTAGACATGTGGAAACATGGATTTAAACTCTTTGATGAGAGTTCTCTCTAATTCATCAAAAGTATGGATAATCATGTGTGAAATCTTATCAGCATCATGTGCGATTTGGACAATGAATTTTAAAGCCGAAGATTTTGGCCCTACGCCCCAGATATGTTCCGGTAGATCCCTTAAACGGATCTCTTTCATTCCGGGAATATCTATCAAGGTATCAAGATATCCATTTGTCAAACAATTCTCATCTGCAAAAACAATACAAGATGGATTAATTACAAATGCCAAAGGAAAAGATGATAATGTTTATGGACTAGAAAGCTAATTACCTCTAAGTGGGACAACTCCTTTCTCCGATAGAACTTTTGCCTGGTAAAACCCCATGAACCCGCAGGCAGCCATGGTCCAGAAAAGGATGATGGGGACTCCGAGCTTCTCAGCAGCATAAGGGGTTTGAGCGAAAGTCATGAAAGCGTCGGAGATTATACAAGTTACCGGAGTTTCAAGTCCAGCTACAATTTCAAGAAAAGCATCCAAGAAATTGATCGTAAGGTACGCGGAAAGTTCAACGAGGGTTTGAGTTGGATCATGATCGTCGTCAGAAGTGGAAGAGAGACCATCTGGAACCGTTTTGAATTGAAAACCAGGAACACCGTCAAGATCATGAAACCCACCGTACTTGAGAAGGCGTTTGTGATTGGACTGGGTGTTGACGAATGTTATGTGGAGGCCCTTGTGGTGCAGAATCCTGGCTAGTTTGAGCATACACTTGATGTGGCTTTGTGCAGGTAACGGTATGAACACGACATGAGGTTTCTGAGCAATTCTGGGCACTGCTTCCATCTTTGTGTTGCATATAGAGGCAAGTGGAATTTAGTGTGCCACAGAATGTGGAATGTCGAATGATTGTGGAGATCATTATCACTTTATTGATTTCAAATCAGATATGACAATCATTCAAATTAAAATATTGTTTTATTTTCTGAAATTTTTTATTTTTCTAAAATTGTATGATGATTGTTAAATTTTATGAATGTACAAACTTTGTTTACATCTTTTTATTTTTATTTTTCTTAAAGATGACATGAACTCAAAAGAACACAATAACATGCAATGATCCTGAACTTGGTTATTAATCAGGGAAAATTCCAGAAAAAACACAAGATTTTGTATTCATATATGCTACAGAATCTACAACATGAACTTTCTACAATCCGAGGGAATAGTCATCGGTAGCATCGATCAACAATTTTGCCAGAACATTGTTGTTGTCTATGTTTATTTAGCTATTGTTGGAACTTAGCTGTCTATATCTGAATCGTATACATAACACTAATCGAATATCCACAATCGTTACATTATGAGTTAATTACACTTAGGTAATCACATGATTTCACCTTTAAATATTCAATTTGATAACTTAAAGGCCAAAAGCACAAAAAAAACCATGTCCAAACAAGATTGTCGATGCCACCAATGCCTACATTAAGTTTCTCCTAATGACACGTATATTAATATAACACCCTTTCATAGCACCCAAAAACACACGGCAACTCCCCGCAGCTAGAGATGGACCCAGAGTCTAGAATTGATGAGAAGAAGCCTCATGTGGTGTTTATACCATTTCCAGCACAAAGCCACATCAAGTGTATGCTCAAACTAGCAAGACTTCTGCACCACAAGGGTCTTCACATAACCTTTGTCAACACCGAGTCAAGCCACAAGCGCCTTCTCAAGTACAGTGGGTTGCATGGTCTAGACACGGCTCCTGGTTTTCAATTCAAAACCATTCCAGATGGTCTCCCTTCTGATGACGACACTGAGCGAAATCAATCCGCAGAGGCAGAGCGACTCTTCGTGTACCTTTTGACCAATTTCTTGGGTTCCTTTCTTGATCTTGTAGCTGGACTTGAAAGTCCACCGACTTGTATTATCTCAGATGGTTTCATGACTTTCACAGACACTGTTAAAGCTGCTGCTAAGCTCAAGATCCCGATCATCCTTTACTGGACCCTTGCAGCTTCTGGATTCATGGCCTATTACCAGACCAAAGTTCTGACTGACAAAGGACTTCTCCCGCTCAAAGGTTAACTATCCTAGCTAATTTATCCCTGAATTATCAAAGCTTAGATATTGTTTGGTATATGGCGTAATTGGAAAAGGAATTGCACGTTCATTCCATTCCATCCAACTAAATATGTCCATAATGTTCATGAAAATCCTATTTGACGATTAATTGTATATGTCTTCTACTCTTCTTTATGCAGATGAAAGTTATTTGAATAACGGGTACACTGATACCCTTATAGATGGGATTCCGGGAATGGAAGGAGTCCGTTTGAGGGATCTACCCAAACATATGTTAGCCACAAGCGCCGATGATCCTGCATATAATTATCTGTTGGAATCAGCTAGGACAGCCGATAAAGTTTCACACATGATCCTCCATACTTTCGACGAATTAGAAGCTACTCTTGTCAAAGAACTTAAATCAATATTTCCTCGAATCTACACAGTTGGACCTCTACAATTACTTTTGAACCAGACCAACCAGACTAAAAGCTCAAGTTTTAATGGCTATAGTTTGTGGAATGAAGAACCCACGTGCATCGAGTGGCTCGAGTCAAAGGAACCAAACTCGGTGGTGTATGTCAACTTTGGAAGTTTAGCAGTAATGTCTCTACAAGACTTACTAGAATTAGGTTGGGGACTTGTTAATAGCAACCATTATTTTCTTTGGATAATCAGGACTGATATGGTTGACGGGGGATCAGCAATTCTACCATTGGAATTTGAGGCGGCTGTTAAAACGAGAGGTTTTATTGCAAATTGGTGTTCACAAGAAGAGGTCCTCAACCACCCTTCGGTTGGTGGGTTTTTGACTCACGGTGGTTGGGGTTCAGTGATCGAGAGCCTATCTGCGGGTGTGCCGATGTTATGTTGGCCAGTTTCTCATGACCAAATGGTTAACTGTCGGCAAATGTGCCAGAATTGGGAGGTCGCAATGGAGATCGAGAGGAATTCGAAGAGGGGTGAAGTTGAGAAGCTTGTAAAGGCATTAATGGAGGGAACTGAGGGTAAAAGAATGAGGAAGAAGGCCATGGAGTGGAAGAACATGGCGGAAATTGCGACAGATTGTAATGGATGTTCGTCTTTGAATATCGAAGAACTTGCCAATGAAATCACAAACATGTCAAGAAACTAGATACCCAATATTTGTTTATGATTCCACATGTGTAAGTGTTTATGGAACAAAAAAGAAAAGAAACTGGAGTTAATTTGCATTTGTTACACACGACATAACTAAATAGGAAAAGATGGGAGTGAATTGGACTCGATAAGCTTTATAGGCTATCATCGATGATGAGTGTGATGACATTCATGCCTTTCACATAGATGAGAGATGGAGATCTAGTGAGTCTCTTTCCCACCTTGTTTCATTTTTTAGATGGGACAAAAAGTTTACAATTTTTGTTTTAATCGACACGGTTTTGATTCTAGTCCTATTTATGCAAACTAATGTCCAACCATGTCGCCTTAATGATGCTCTGTATAAAGGAACAAAAGGAAGGGCCTTAATGATGCTCTGTATAAAGGAACAAAAGGGAAGGGCTAACTAACAAACCAAAACACAAATACGTTGGTATCTAACTGATTTTTGGTTCAAAATAGAAAGTGTCAAAAATAAGATAACCTTCTCCATTAGCATACAAATTTCATTTGAGATTTGAAATGTCACGTTGAAGATCCTACATAGTGATGCATAAGTATAGTCCAATACAAGGTACCAACGTGAAGGAAGAAGATGAGGGCCATAATGAAAGCATCCAATAAACCAAGTATTCCAAAAAAATATTGTTAAAATTAGAAATATTATAAGAAATCTCTTCAGTTTACTTTCTAAAAAAGTCTAATAGAAAGAAGGGACTTCAACATATATAAACATTTATATATAGGACGTGCTTACCGATTACCGTTGTAAGATACGTGACAAACAAACACAGCTTATTTATAATACCAGTGCAATGCCACTGATTTAATAGCTTACAAGTTATTAAGTTGCCTACTCTCACAAAAGTAAAACAAAATTAAAGTTTAGCAGGTAATTTTTTTTTTTTTTTTTAAAAGTCAAGGATACATAACAAATTATTAAATTTCGTTACTATTTGCTAACATTCTCTCTTTAAAAAATACTATATTTTACTCAAACAGTCTCATATAAAGGTATCACAACAATTTGTACTAATATATGTTATCATTATTACGTTTCTACAATCATAAAGGGAGCACATATTGTTGCATTGTCATCGATGATATCAACAATTTTGCCAGAACATTATTGTTTATATATGATTTTCAACCATTGTTGAAAATTCTGAATTGTATAATACCAATCGAGTCCCTACAATTGTTACGTTATGAGTTTATAATACTTGGCTGTCGGCACAAGTTTTCATCTTAAACGCCAAAAGTACAAATTAAAAAGACAAATGCGTTCAAACAAGATTATCGATGGCACCAATGATTTCATTAAGATTCTTCTAATGCCACGTATATAACACCTTTCATGGCACCTAAAAACACACACAGTAACAGCCACAGAGATGGAGCCAGAACCCCGAAACGATCAGAAAAAGCCTCATGTGGTGTTTATACCATTTCCAACACAAAGCCACATCAAGTGTATGATTAAACTAGCAAGGCTACTGCATCACAAGGGCCTTCACATAACCTTCGTCAACACCGAGTCCAACCAAAAGCGCCTTGTAAAGTACGGTGGGTTTCATGGTCTAGCCGTGGCTCTTGGTTTTGAATTTAAAACGGTTCCAGATGGTCTCCCTTGTGATGACGACACTGAACCAAATCAAACCGCAGAGCAACTGTTTCTGTACCTTTTGCCCAATTTCTTGGGTTCCTTTCTTGATCTTGTAGCTGGACTTGAAAATCCACCGACTTGGATTATCTCAGATGGCTTCATGACATTCACAAACACTGTTTATGCTGCTGAGAAGCTCAAAATTCCGATCATCCTTTACTGGACCCTTGCAGCTTGTGGGTTCATGGCGACTTACCAGACGAAAGTTCTAACGGATAAAGGAGTTCTCCCGCTTAAAGGTTAGGTTTCCTACTTCTTAGTCTCTCATTCCATCCAACCAAACAAACCCCATGAAAATTGTATTTGACAACCACTCATTGAACTTGTTGTTCATGCAGATGAAAGTGATTTGAAAAACGGGTACACTGATACCGAAATAGATTGGATTCCAGGAATGGAAGGAACCCGTTTGAAGGATCTACAAGAACATGTGTTAGTCACAAACCCAGATGACCCCGCATACAATTTTGTGCTGGAAGCAGCCAGGACAGCCGATAAAGTTTCACACATGATCATCCAAACTTTTGACGAATTAGAAGCTAATCTAGTCAAAGAGCTTAAATCCATCTTTCCTAAGATCTACACTGTCGGGCCTCTACAATTACTTCTTAATCAAATCACAGAAAATGAAACCCCAAATTCGAGTTCTAATGGCTATAGTTTATGGAAGGAAGAGCCCGGGTGCATCGAGTGGCTCGAGTCAAAGGAACCGAACTTGGTCGTGTATGTCAACTTTGGGAGTCTAGCAGTAATGTCTCTACATGATTTACTTTAATTAGGTTGGGGACTTGCTAACAGCAACCATTATTTTCTTTGGATAATCCGGAATGATTTGGTAGATGGTGTTTTGGAGGTTTTGCCGCCGGAATTCATGGCGGCAGTTAAAACGAGAGGTTTTATCGCAAGCTGGTGTTCACAAGAAGAGGTGCTGAAACACCCTTCAGTTGGCGGGTTCTTGACCCACGGTGGGTGGGGGTCGGTGATCGAGAGCTTGTCGGCTGGTGTACCGATGTTATGTTGGCCGGTTTCCCATGACCAAGGAATCAATTGTAGGCAAATGTGTCGGAATTGGGAGGTCGGAATGGAGATTGACCGGAATGTGAAGAGGGATGAAGTTGAAAAGCTTGTAAGGTGGTTAATGGAGGAAATTGAGGGGAAAAGGATGAAGAAGAAAGCTATGGAATGGAAGAAATGGCGGAATTAGCTACAGATGTTGATGGATCATCTTTTTTGAATATTGAAGAACTTGCTAATGAAATCACCAACTTGTCGAGAAACTAGATACCCATTTGTTTCCAACAAAACTTTTTAGAGCTATTTTTAATAATGAAAATGAGGGCATTCAAGTCTTTTGCATAGACAAGTGATTGAGAGCGAGTTTTAGTCCGACCTTTAGAGTGGGAAAAAAGCTTGTAATTCCGTCTCATTTACATCTATCTTTATCCCAGTTACAGTACCGCATGTTTTGTCAGACCTGTCTTACTTCACAAATGGGAAGCAGATAACCAACAACCAAAACATGAAAATATTTATATCTAATTGATAATTTGGTTCAAAATAAAGTCTCAAAACTAAGACAACCATGTCCATTATCATACAGTTTGAAATTTCACGTTGAAGATCCTCCATAACGACGCACGAGTATAGCTCGATACAAGGTGCCAACATGAAGGAAGAAGATGAGGGCGATAATGACATCATCCAATAGACCAAGTATTCCAAATAATGCTGTCAAAATTAGGAAAACATTCTATCAATCTTTTTAAGTCTGTAGGCATTTAGCAATCTATGTAAGTTGATCTGAGTTGAAAACCATACCTTCGGGGATAATGTCCACTGGGCTGAGTACATAAATGACAGTTGATAAAAGCTGTGTATGAAAAAAAAAATAGTAAATTGTCGTGGTAGTAACCAGTAACTAGTGAGCAATCATATTCATATATATGCAATAAAATGAAATTTATTATTATTATTAACTCACTGCCAGAAATACGCGTGCTTTGATGACAAACGGGAGAGATCTTTGAGGATCCATCACTTCTCGGAACAATCTTTTGATCAGAAACGGGAGGTCCTGCAGTCTCTGCAAAAAAAAAAAAAAAATAATAATAAAATAAAAAAGACTTTGAATATGGATCTTAAAGAAATATGATTAGTTTCTTTCTTAACTTTTTGGTGGATATTATAATGATTAGTTACCTGGCTTAGTCCTGTTGAATGTGAACCAAAGATTCGGTTATAAGATTCAATCTTTCTTATAACCTCAGAAGCTTCGGGATTATCAGCTTGCTCAGAGGATTCATGGCTAGGAACCAACAAAGTAATGTGGCGACGACAAAGAGGGCATTTACATGGCTGTAATGCAGATCCATGATTCCAAACTTCTAAAATGCAATTTCCTAACAGAGAGAGGGGAAAGATGCATATTAGTTATTAATGTGATCAAAATTCATATGCACACCCTTGAACAGATGACAAAATATCCTCAAACATACAGCTATAATCTTCATGCCAAAACCCTAATTCCCCGAATGGGAATAGCGTGGTTTGCCCTATGCACACACAGAAACTTCAATTGACGAAATAAACAACGGATATACGGGGATTCTCCAAATCTGCTTCCAAATGGACTGAATGCGATCTTCGTAATGTTATTTTAGAAAAGAACGCGAACAATTGATTAGGATATGAACACTTACCGCAATACCAATGAGAGCAATTGGCTTGATGCGGGATATGGAAGTTGCCATGGCAGATTGCACAACAGTCGTTTGCTGGTGGCCCGTCCATATTGGCACTAGAAAATTCGATTCTCACTCGCTGCACGTATTGGATTTGGGGTTTCTCTGCTGTTTTTGTTTTGTTTCTCTGTTGCTTAATACTTAAGAATATGCAACGGAATCCTCTTATGAAAGATATTGTAACCGACACGCTTAAGAATTTGTAGTAAAAAAAGGGTTACGCGGGGACGAAACACAAAACTAAGGGGGCCGAAATTAACACTAGGAAATAAAACAATTTAAATAAATTAAAAAAAATAAACAATGGACTGCTTTTCATGTTGATATAGAGTTATAGACTATATAAAAAATTAAGTAAAAGTTTATAAATTATATAATAAAATAATAAAATACATGACAAATTAACAAATAACAAAGACACTAATTTTTTACAAAATAAAATAATAAATTGACTATATATTTTATATTATAAACTTCTAGCCATACTAAATTATTTTTTATTAGTCACCTAGTTTTATATATGATATTAGTGCTTAGTTATTGGCATTTAGTTAGTGGTATGGTTCTATATTTTTCCTTTGCAAATAATAAGTAATAATGAATAAGACATAAATTTGTTCACCTAACAAAGTATAAAAAAAAAAGAAGTTTTTTTTTTTTTTTTTTTGCATATAATTACAAAATCTAACTCACGAGAGAGAGAGATGTTTACATACATCTTCCTACTTACTGTAGTAGGGAGAGACAGGTGTAACACCTACATTTTCATTCCAGGGACATCTCAAAAGTTTTATTTCTTTCAGTCAATTAAAGATATATTAAACGTTAAAAATGAGTTTTTGATAAAAGATTATTTATGATAAATAATTTTAACTAAAGTTATAGTCTATTTGACAAGGATTTTGTACATATATAGAACGCTGAAATCCGACTTCATATGAAAAAGTTATGATTCTTCGAAGTTTCGCGATTAAACCGGTTCAGCTCTGCGAATCGTAAAAAATGATTTTTTGATAAATTATTTTTTAGCCAAAGAGATTTAAATGAAAGTCATAGTAGTCGTTAAACCGAGAGCGTGCTTATAGAGAACGCCCAAATCTGACTTCGTGAAACAAAGTTATGATTTTTCTAATATTTCAGCGTATTAGTATACGGCTCAGAAACCGAAATTGAAATCGATCGATTGTTAGAAATGTTTTAAAACCCGGGTTTTTAGTTGACCCGGTGTGATGACCGGTTCACGGGTCAACCGGTTCAACCGATTGAACCACCGGGTTAACCCGGTTTATGGTCTTTTTCTATTTTTATAATTTTTACTTTCCTGCATAATGCATAAACATATAAAACCAATAATTTGATGTCCACAAAGTTTAAACATTGAAAAACATCGAAGAAGCCGCAAATGGCTCGTTGTTTTGGCGTTCGCTACTTGTATCCAACTATCCAAGTCCTATTAAAATGGGTAAATCCGGTTTTAACCGGTTCAACATAAACGGTTCGACCGCGGTTTAGGGAAAACCCGGCCGGTTTGATCCGGTCCGTATTTTTCCAAAAAACCGCTCTCAATTGACTCGCCTTCTACCCCGGGTCACGGTCCAACCGGTTAGACCGGCTGGGTCGATCCGGGTTTTAAAACATTGATTGTTAGGAAAAACAATCTAAGAGACAATCGAAGATCTCGTTAATAGGAGTCCGTTAATATAAAGATAGCCGAGATCGGATATTGTATAAGAGAGTTATGATTTTTACATCGACTTTAACAGTCTAAGCCTGTAAAAATATAAGTTTAAAAATAAAGTCAAAATTAGTCGATGGACTCTAAAAGATAGTTATAGATCTCATCGATAGCTACGCGTGAAAATAAAACTCGTAGAAAACAAAGCTCATATGAAGAAGAAGATTTGAATTATTTAAGAAAACAGAAAAATTTGCACACAGACGCACGCCTAAACAGAGGGCGTGGCACGCTTCTGACTCTCCATGGAAATCGCGAAACCTGGCACCACTCAGAGAGCAACACGCCATTGGCCGACCACGTGTGCGGCGCACTCCGACATTATGTGCAGCGTGCTTTTATTTTTTACCCGCGGCATACTCCGACATTATACGCGGCGTGATTTTATGTCACACCCCAAAACTGGAACGGCGGAAACGATCGGGGGCGGAGGACGTCATGTACAGTATCACAACAATGCATAATAGTAAACAAGCAACAACATCATCCATTGCATTAATAGTAATATTTTAATACAAGTGTGTTCTGAAGTTTATAAGACACCAAAAATGAAAAATCAAAATAAGAGATGAGTCTTGATCGTGCTCCATCTTCTCAAAAACCTGGTCATCGGTACCTGTCTACTGGTGACCTGAGAATACAAGTTATTTTGAAAGCATAGATCAGCATTAAAGCTGGTGAGTTCATAAGTATTTTAGTGTCATTGTTTGTATAAGTTTGAAGAATGTACTTGTAAATGTTTGATGTAAAAGTTTGTAAGTATTTGATGTAAATGTTTGTAAACTTCCTAGAAAATCCTATATTTTCTACTAAAGTAGTCTTCTACCAAGACTCAATTGTTCTCTATGTTTGTTCTTTTGTAAAAGTGTGAGTTTTCCCAAAGTATGACTATCATTACCAAAATATAGTTTCTCATTACCGTTTATGTGAGAAGATCACAATGTGAATAAATTGGGAAAAATAAAGATGTACTGTAGTTTTATCTAGGTAACTACTAATGTACTAACTACCTTTAAACTTGTTAGTTAATTAAGGTAAAATGTGATATGATTGTAACCATACTCGATTGACCAGTATAACCCGACGTTCGAGACGTCGAAATGATATGACATTCGTCACTCGCAGACCTGCAGGTCCCACTGTAGTTAGCAGCAAGGTGTAGGAGGGTCAGTCCCGTATAGATCTATACATAAATTCACGCTCTTCCTCCAGGAGACTTTGGGTACAAAACGTGACGCAGCAGTATATGTTGAGCCATGAAGTAGTATCTCATATTAATGTTATAGTATTCTTGTATTTGTATAGTATGTACTAGTGTAATGTATGCTCTCTCTGTCTAGTATGTAGTATGTTCTTTAGTGTATAGTGTGTAGTATCTATTGATTCTCGTTATAGTATGCTCTATCTGTTTCTCTTTATAGTGAGTATTGTTTCTCGTTATAGTATTCTCTATCTGTTTCTCTTTATAGTGAGTATTGTTTCTCGTTATAGTATGTATTGACTCATGTATGAACTGACTCTTTGTATGTTTCGTTGTTCTAGTAATAGTATTAGTGACTTCCTAAATTATACCTATTATAGTTTACTAGCAATGTTGTTTGTATGAATGAACATGTTTGTACACCTTTGCTACCCAAAGGTATTGAATTGAAGGATGAACTTTTATATCTATATACATACACATACTATATAATTAAGATTCAAATGACCTTCGGACAAACAACCGATCCCCTAAGTCCACAACCAAACAAGGAACAGGAAGTAAGGCGAGTTATCAGTCCTAAGTCCTTTCAACCCTACTTATATAACTATATCTATATAGATATGCTTTTGACAAAATATAAGTTTGAAAGAGTTTAATAGAAAGAATTTAACATGTAAAAGAGTTTGTAAAACGATTTGAAGTAGTTTGATTGATAACACAATCTGAAATATAAGAAATCCACTTGTTTGATAGTTATTAATCACATGTGATTGATATAATAACTATAATAGTTCTACTTTTATTCCCCCCCCCCCCATAAAAGCATTTAAAATCATTTAAAAGATAAGTTAAGGGGTATGAACTCACCTGCAGTGAGTTATACGAATGAAAGATCGATTTGAAGGATGCTAAGTGTCAAGTGAAGACTTGAGCACAACGGATCCAATTAAGCATATAATGACACATATATGTATATAATTAGTGTTTAAACAACTAATCATGTAAGGAACACACCTTAGGAACTAGGAAACACTTATATGGAAGTGTTATAATAACAAAGGATTGCATCTAAGGAGTTTAAGGCCACACTATGGTGTTTACGGCCATGTGTTCACGGCCACATGAGTTTACGGCCATAGGGTTTGCGGCCCTATGAGTTTACGACCGTAAAATCATGAATTCTTGTGCTAAAGAGGTGATTTAAGGTCTTACAAACCTCCTGGAAGTGTTCTAGACCCAACACAAGCCTTAAGGAAGTGTTTATGTCCAATATGAAGGCTTAACAAGGGTTTACGGCCAAGGGAGATGCTCTTTGGCCGTAAACTCACCTTGATCTTGGATATAGGGTGATTTCAAGTAGCATGTCTAATAAGTAATACACATAGGAAGGTACTTACGAGTTTGGAAGCCTTTAGGGGTGTTTGAAGTCCAAGAACTTAGTAGGTGTTCTTGGTGTTCTTGGTGAAATGAAGAGCACTTGAAGATCAAACCCAAAAGATGAAGTTAATGGGTGAAATCAAAGGGTGATACAAGATATCGAGATGTATCAATGATTCAAGGGAAGAAACACTTACATTTTTGGAAGATAAAAATGAAGATATTATGATACTTGAGAGAGAAATCAAGTTCTTGAGGTTGAAATGGTGAATAATGAGGAAGGAATGATAGAATATCATGTTTATAGGGTGAGTTTACGGCCACCTTGAGTTTACGGCCGTAAACTCATATGGTGTGGCCGTAAACTCCACATGATGAAGTTTATGGCTTACTTGGTGCACAATGGACTCAAGCAGTTACTTCTTAATACCTGATCCTTGGATGTACTATGATTAAAACTCTCAAATAGACCCTAAATAATGCTAGAAGATAGCAAAATGAGTCCAACCTTGATTGATTTGAATAACTATTCAAGATAGAAATTTCGGGTTGTCACATCATCCCCCCGTTAGAGAGAATTTCGTCCCGAAATTAGAGTTTAACAAATAAGCTATTACAAATAACTAAACGAAAAGATGAGGATATTTCAGTTTCATTTGATCCTCGCGCTCCCAAGTGAATTCAGGTCCTCGCTTGGCGTTCCAACGAACCTTCACTATCGGGATACGACTTTACTTCGTTTGCTTGACCTCTCGGTCCATGATCTCTACAGGTTCTTCCACGAAGTTGAGGCTCTCGTTGATCTCGATCTCGTCGAGTGGGATTACAAGAGTCTCGTCGGACAGACACTTTTTCAAGTTCGAGACGTGGAAAGTAGAATGTACGTTACTGAGTTCGCGAGGTAGTTTGAGTTTGTAAGCTACAGGGCCGATTCTAGCGATAATCTCGAAGGGCCCTACGTATCTTGGATTTAGCTTTCCACACTTTCCGAAGCGTATCAAGCCCTTCCAGGGTGAGACCTTCAATAGAACACGGTCGCCCACCTGGAATTCCAACGGTTTCCTTCTCTTGTCAGCGTAGCTTTTCTGTCGGTCTCTAGAGGCTTTCAATCGTTCACGAATCTGAACGATCTTCTCTGTCGTTTCCCGAATGATCTCCGTACCTGTGAGAGTGCTGTCAGGAACTCGTCCTTTAGCTAACTGAGTGTCGCCCACCTCAGCCCAGCACAGAGGGGATCTGCACTTACGGCCATAGAGGGCTTCAAATGGAGCAGCCTTTATGCTCGTGTGATAACTATTGTTGTAGGAGAACTTGACAAGGGGTAAATGAGTATCTCGTGCCTTCCCAAAGTCAATCACGCAGGCTCGCAGCATATCTTCCAAAGTTTGAATAGTCCTCTCACTTTGTCCGTCTGTCTGTGGATGGTAGGTTGTACTCATGTCCAGCCTAGTTCCTAGGGAACTTTGTAGCGACTGCCAGAACCTCGAAGTGAATCTACTATCCCTATCAGAGATAATAGATATGGGAACACCATGCAGTCGTACGATCTCCCTGATGTATGTTCTTGTTAGCTTCTCCATTTTGTCAGTCTCTTTTATAGGCATGAAGTGTGCGGACTTTGTTAACCTGTCTATGATCACCCAAATGGTATCGAGACCACCCGTAGTCTTCGGTAACTTGGTTATGAAGTCCATCGTGATCCGCTCCCACTTCCATTCAGGTATCTCCGGTTGCTGAAGTAAACCTGATGGTTTCTGGTATTCGACCTTAACCTTCGCGCAAGTAAGGCATTTACTCACGAAGGTAGCAATCTATGATTTCATGTTAGGCCACCAGTATAACTTTTTAAGATCCAGATACATCTTACCCGAACCTGGGTGGACAGAATATCGAGTGTTGTGCGCTTCGGTCATGATCAAGTCTCTGAAACCACCGTGTTTCGGTGTCCAGATCCGATCCACGAGATATAAAGCTCCGCCACCCTTGACTTCCAAGTTCTTATCCATCCCTCTCAGGGATTCGCCCGCCACATTTTCAGGTTTCAAAGCTTCGAGCTGAGCCTCCTTAATTTGTGTGGACAAGTGTGAATGGATAGTCATAGTCAATGATTTGACTCTACGACCAGAGTATTCTTTCCGACTCAGGGCGTCAACTACTACGTTGGCCTTGCCGGGATGATAACGAATTTCGCATTCATAATCACTGAGTAGCTCGACCCATCGTCGTTGTCTCATGTTGAGCTCCTTCTGGTCGAATATGTGTTGTAGGATTTTGTGGTCTGTAAAGATAGTGCTTTTCGTACCATACAAGTAGTGTCTCCAGATCTTCAGAGCAAACACTACTGCTCCTAACTCAAGATCATGTGTGGTGTAGTTGATCTCGTTTTTCTTCAGCTGGCTTAAGGCATAGGCGATGACCTTACCTCGTTTCATCATAACACAGCCGAGTCCTTGATTGGACGCATCGCAATAGACCACGAAGTCTTCTATCCCTTCAGGGAGGGATAGTATCGGTGCGGTGCATAAGGCTCGCTTTAGCATTTGGAACGCTTTCTCTTGCTTCTCTTCCCAGTCAAAGGCCACGCCCTTCTGGGTCAGTGTTGTAAGAGGTTTCACAATCCGCGAGAAGTTCTGAATGAACCTGCGATAGTAGCCAGCGAGGCCTAGAAATTGACGAATTTATGTAGGCGTCTTTGGTGCTGACCTGTTCTCAATGGCTTTGATTTTGGAAGGGTCCACGTGTATTCCCTCTTTGCTAACCACGCGCCCTAAGAATTCGACTCTTCGGATCCAAAATTCGCATTTCGAGAACTTTGCATAGAGCTTCTCTGATCGCAGTGTTTCCAAGACCTGACGCAGATGTTGACTATGCTCCTCCTTACTACGAGAGTAGATAAGTATGTCATAGATGAAGACAATGACGAACTGATCCAAGTAAGGACGGCACACCCTATTCATTAAGTCCATGAATACTGCGGGCGCATTGGTCAATCCGAACGACATCACTACAAACTCGTAGTGTCCATAACGAGTTCGGAAGGCTGTCTTCGGAACATCCTCCCCTAGCACTCGTAATTGGTGATACCCGGATCTCAGGTCAATCTTTGAAAAGAAATTTGCCCCTTGAAGTTGGTAAAACAAATCGTCTATGCGAGGCAGAGGGTAACGATTTTTGTCGGTTAGCTTGTTAAGTTCTCTGTAGTCGATGCACATACAGAACGATCCGTCTTTCTTTTTGACGAACAAGACCGGTGCTCCCCAGGGTGAGAAGCTTGGCCTAATGAAGCCCTTGCTGAGCAATTCTTTAAGTTGACTGGATAGCTCCTGCATCTCAGCTAGTGCTAGACGATATGTCGATTTGGCTACTGGGGTAGCCCCTGGAGCTAAGTCGATTCTGAACTCGACTTGACGTTGCGGAGGTAATCCTGGGAGTTCTTCTGGAAATATGTCGGGAAAATCGCGTACTACTGGAATGTTCTTTATGTCTTTCGTCTCTTGGCTCACGTCGACAACATGAGCAAGGAATGTGCGACATTCCTTTCGCAAGAATTTCTAGGCTTGAATGCTCGAGATGAGGCGAAGGTTCATGCCGGGTTTGTCGCCGTAGATTACTAGAGTTTCGCTAGATAGCAGATTAAGGCGAACAGCCTTTTCGTAACACATAATGTCGGCACGATGAGAACTCAACCAATCCATGCCGATTATGACGCCGAAACTTTTAATTGAGACCGGCATGAGGTCGATTGGGAATGAATGGTTATCTAGTGTTAGTGAACAACCTATGTATATGCAGCTAGTGCTCTCTGTGTTCCCATTAGCCATTTCTACAATGAACGATTCTTTAAGTGCATGCGATTTTTGCTTAAGTAATTGAGCAAATTTCTGATTCACGAAACTCCTCTCCGCTCCACTATCAAACAGTATGCATGCATATGAGTTATCGAGGAGAAACGTACCAGTGACCACTATAGGGTCGGCAACTGCTTCCTCGTGGCCTATAGCCAAAACTCTTCCCACTCCGCCGACATTCCCTGCCTTCGGGCATTTCCTCTTGTAGTGGCCCACCTCGCCACAACCGTAGCAAGCCTGACCCACACCAGCGTCGGGGACTTGGTTGATTGGCCTTGCCGAAGCCTTGCAGTGTGCCCCTTGTAGTGTGACCCTTCATGTTGCAGTTAGAGCACTGCATTTCCCGGCAGGGTCCATTGTGGTGGAAGTTGCATTTGTTGTACTTCGGCAAGTTTCCCGCGTACTGCTTTACCGGTGCAGCAGCGGCAGGTGCTATCGCAGCGTGAACAGCTACGACCTGGTGCTTTTTGGCAGCTTTCTGCTTTTTCTTGTCATCCCAGAACTTCCGCTTGTTGTCCGCGGCTTTGGAGGGTTCTAAGATGGCTAGGGTTGTTGTTGTTGATGGGGTTCGGACCCCGTGGTCAATGAGCCTCTGTGCCAATCGCTTGGCACTGTCGAAGGTAGTGGGGTGAGAAGCTAGTACGTTCCCTTGAAATGGAGGCACCAGCCCCCATATATACCTCTCTATCTTCTTCCCCTCATTAGGGACCATAGATGGACATAGTGCCACCAGATCGCTGAATCTGGCGGTGTAGGAAACTATGTCGGAGCCCTTCATGGTTAGGCTCCAAAGCTCCTGCTCTAACTTCTGAACTTCGCCCCTCGGGCAGTATTCCTCGATCATAAGCTCCTTAAGAGCTTCCCAGCCGATAGCATTTACCACTATAAGAGATAGTGACTTGACATGGCTGTTCCACCACGTCAGAGCTCGGTCCGCGAAGGTGCAAGCGGAAAATTTTACCTTGCTCCCTTCCGGACATGAGCAGATCTCAAAGATCGACTCCGTCTTCTCGAACCATTGCGAGAGGGCAATGATTCCGCCAGTACCGTTGAAGGCTCTGGGTTTACAGCTGGTAAAATCCTTATATGAGCACTCCCTAGAGCGCACTGGAGCTTCGACCACGGTGGGAGGCACATTAGTCTCACTCCCGCTAGTACCGGTAGTGGTGAATTGTGCTAGAGCTACCGTAACAGCCGCATTCACAGCAGCTTGGATAGTTGTTGGGTTGTATTGAGGAGGAGGAGGTGGAGTTTGATTCGGAGGGTTGCGCCTCGTTACTCGGGGTGGAGGCATCTTGTAGCTATAAGTTTAAAAGATGAAGATATTGATGAGAATTTAAAGAGAGAGTATGCTGAGAGTGACTCATGGACTAACTCTACATAGCCCAACAACACAGATGAAAGTATGATTGGATAGAACTCTAGTCCTAGAAAGATGAAAGCATTTGGATAATAATTTTCACAAGATTAAGAGCTGTCAATAATACTGGTATTACAGATGCAACTAGTTCGGGAAAAACGACCTAAAAGTAGGTCTTACATCAAACCAAGATGAGAAAATTTTGACAGAATAAAGACCTATCGACCGAAAGTTCAAGGTCTTACAATAACAGGAAATTACAGGAAAAGTACTACTAAGAGCATAGATAAGAAGGCTAATCCTTAGATCAAAAGGAAAAGGGATGAGCAGAGCATCCTCTACTGACGGCGGGAACCCCTTGGGCGAACCCTTAAGTCATTCATCAGACGCTCCATTTCAAGAAGGCGTCGCTCGTACACTCGCTGGCGCACGCGATGCTCTATGACTTCAGCCCTAGTCTCAGCTAGTGCTTGGAGTAGAGACTCACGGTCTCTTTCAGCTCTCTCACGAGCATCTTCCAGCCGACGAATGCGGACAGTGTTGATCCCTGTATTGGCATCAAGTTCCGCAATTCATTGGAGGGTTGTCCTTCCCTGAATTTCGTTACGAGCAACCCTGCGGACCAGGATAGGCAGGACTCTGTCCGCTGAGCCTCCTTCGCTCACATTGTAGAAGCTTCTGTCCCTATTGTACGGGATGGGTTGGCCCTGTTCCTGACTCCAGGTCTCCAGACTTTCCACCCACAGAGGCGTCGGACCTTGAAAAGCCGGACATGGGTTTGGATTTGGGTTTGGAGCTACCGGGGGTTGATCGTTGACTTCGGGCTTGGAGTCAGAATCCTCCGGGAAGTTCTCAGCAAAGTCATCATCCAATGGAATTGCAGGTTCCTCTTCTGGCTCAACATCGAGCCATCCTCCGTCGCCTTGGTTGGGAAAGTACGGGTCTCCGGGGATATGGAATCCAACCATGTTATCTACGCGAGAAAAGGGGTAAAAGAATTAATCAATAGACGCACTAATTAAGATAATTATAAGATGATCCTTACCAGTTACTCCAACATTTGCGTAGTTCATACCAGTCACATGTAACCAAAACAGGATAGACCTTCGAATGAGTGACCCTAACTCTAAGCCCACAACCAAACAAGGAACATGAAGTAAAGCAAAGATCACAGATTCTAAGTCTATAACACCCTAGCCACATATAACCTTAGCGTATCCACTCAGCAACTATTGACATACTAATAAAGACCTTTTTAGTTTGCACATAAGTAATTATAGTAACACAAAATACTCCTAAAGTATTTTAAGTTTATGTTCTGTTCTAATGTTTTCATTGTAGTAGTGTTGGTAAGTTTTTAGATTTGCTGCAACGCCACAACCATTCCTAGGCACATGCAATCACTTCTCGGAAAGATATAGTTGATCAGGTTATATCACTCTCAGATCTGATTATATGTTCCCAAGCCTAATTGTGTTGTTCAACAATCGTAATACTTTTGGCGCTCTGCTTCTGCCAGACATCCTTCTAGAGTGGCTCGGTGTTCTCGGAGTTCTTGTACTTCAGCCCGGGTTGCAGTCGTTTCTCGTCGAAGGAGCTCGGTGCGGTCTCGAGTCCGATCGTGGTCGTCATCCAACCGGCGAATTCGAACGGAGTTGACTTGGCTGGTGGCACCAACTTCCATGAGATGTTGGGTGTTAACTCTTGTTTGCTCTTCGTGGCGTGTGACACGGTGAACTATGGCAGGAAGGGCTCGGTCGGCTAACCCTCCTCTGCTGAGATCGTAGAAGCCTCGTTGCATGCCATAGGGAGGTCGTTGACCTTGCTCTCGGCTCCATCGATGTATAGTTTCATCCCATTGGGGCGTCGGGCCCTGGAAGTGTCGCGGAGGATTAGGGGCAGGGTGTGGATTGTAAACTTCGGGTTTGGAGTCGGTTCCATCTGAGTCTTCTTCCTCTTCACCGTCTACGGATTCTTCTTCTTCCATGGGTTCCTCGTCCTCCATGGGCTCTTCTTCGGGTTCTTCCTCTGGGTCTTCCACAATCCAACCGGCATTCCCTTGGTTGGGAAAGTAGGGATCACCTGATAAGTGGAATCCTGCCATCGTACCTGTACGAGAATGGGGATAAGGAGGAATGTCGCGAGAAACTTTGGGAACAAGAAGTTAGTTGTCGAAGTTGTGATTATGGCTTTTTGTGTTAAAATACTCCTATAGTATTTTTAAGTTTGATTCTTGGAATCTTTGGTAAGTTGCAGACTTGTTGCTCACCATGATCCTTCTTCGACATAAATTGGTCCTATCTTGGCTGAATATAGTTGATCAGGCTATATTCATCCAAGATCTGACTATATACCCCGAAGCTGGACCATGGTGTCCAACTTGTCTTGATACTTTTATGTTATTGCCATTATAATACTGAATGTGCGATTATGCGAATACTTTTATAAAAATATTAATTCTTATTTTTAAAGTATTTTTGAAAAGCTACGTCAGAGAATTTTTTTTTGTCCCGTTGTATTTATAGTTTGCATATCTTACATGGTTCGATATACTTAGTTCACTATAAACAAAGCTCTGATACCAATCTGTCACACCCCCAAACCAGAACGGCGGAAACGTTCGGGGGCGGATGACGTCATGCTCAGTATCATAACCATAGTGAAGAAAGTTAAACACAACCATCATAGATATAATTTAAAAGGTTACATTGTTTCCAAAATACATGTTTCCAAATAAATTACATATGATGATAAAATATGGCAAAAGAATCTACGCCTTAGCGTCTTGACTTCAGAAATCTTGTAGTTACCTGAATCACTGATTACCTGAGAATACAAGTTGTTTTGAAAAGAGAGTATCAGCATAAATCTGGTGAGTGCATAAGCGATTTATATAAAGAAAATAAATGTTGCTTCCTTAAAGTTTTGTTACCAGAAAATCCAATATTTTCTAAAAGGTTTGTTGTAGTTTTAACCGAAACGAGGCTTGGTACGAGTAAGTAAATCGTCATACTTATATGTGTAATTTTATGTTTAAGTAAAACCTCTTTTTATGAAAAGGTCGTAGAATTTCCGTGAATCGCATGTTTTATTAATACTCTGTGCGAGGTGTTATAACCATACTAAAGACTAGAAGGCCTTGTATGCGACGTTCTTCAGGCGTCAGAAAGTTATGACACTTGTCACCCCAGACCTGCCGGTCTAGCTGTTGCAAGCAGCTTAGGTGCGGGTTTGTCAGACCAGTATAGATCTATACACAACTATCACGTTCTCTCTCCCAGAGATTCTGATTATAACTACAGGACTTTTCTGTGGTACTTAGGAGTACCCCGAAGGAGAATGTCTCGCGAGTTTAATTAATAACAAGATCACGTAGTGTGCAATGAAATATTTGTTTTGTAAGTCGATTGAGTTATTGTTTCTTTGTCAACCGAAGTGCTCAAACTATACCTGTTATAGTTTCTCAAGAAGTGTTGTGTGTGTTTGGATGAAACCTTTTTATGCAAGTCATTGTATTTCCATAAATCGACATTTGAAATGATAAGTGCAAACCGTATACACACCTTGCTCAGCATGTTACAAGGTGTAGGAAAACTCTTAAACATGTATTAGATAGTTTTGAAAAAAAAAATGTTAAGTTTAGGTTGGGTAAAATAGCCTGTGAACAGATCACAACTTTGCTGTTGTAAGCTGTCCAGCTCGGTTTCAAATGTGTTTTGGTATTTTGAACTTGTATTCTCCCCCTGAAAACTAAAGAAAACGGGAGAAATGTAGGGGTATGAACTCACCGGTAAAGTGTGTGATTTAAAGAAAACAAGATTTTCTCGGGCGGCACCTCGACCGGAAAGTGGCGGATTTTTCGGAAATCTCGGAGCTTCGGACCTTTTCCGGGACTTAGATATGAAACCGGGAAGTCGGGATCGTTTCGGGAGGGTAGAAATATGAAGTTTGGGAGAGAATATGGTAAATGAGCAATCAAAATCCGTAACCCTCGCACCCTTTATATAGGGGCTGGTCAAGGTGCGAACGCGGGGCGTTTCCACTACGCAGGGCGTTCCCCTGAACGCAGCGCGTTCCGAAGCTGAAATACGTCATCGATTATGAACCTCGGATGGGATGGCGAAGGGTCAGGCCTGCATGCACGAACGCGGGGCGTTCCCTTAGGGAGCGCAGGGCGTTCCCTTCGGATAAGCCTCGATGTGTGTGCCACAAACTTGAAAAATGCGTAACTTTCCCATACGAGCTCCGTTTTTTATGTTCTTTATATCCACGCGTAGGTGAGAATATACTCTACAACCTTCATTTAGACTTCGTTGGCTAATTTTGAATTTATTTTTAATTATATTTTATTTAATAGGCCGGGACAAGATAATTCCGTTAAAAATCCATAACTTCTTCATCCGATGTCCGTTTTCGTTTGTCTTTTTACCGTTGTACTACTATTGTCAAGATCTTCAATTTCCGTTTAGGTTGCATCGGCTAAAAATCGCTCGATCTTAAATTCGAATTTTTAGCGGTCTACCGCTGATCTGAAATTTAGAAAAATCATAAGTTCCTCATACGAAGTCAGATTTGGACGTTCTTTTTATGTACGCTCACGGTTTAACATAATCTACGACTTTTGTTTAGATACTTAAGGCTAAAAAGTATTTCATTGAAATTTCACTTTTCACGCTTAACAGCGTTTTACCGGTTTTGTCGCGAATCTTTGATGGGTCATAACTTCTTCGTTATAACTCGGATTTGAGTGTTCCCTATATTTTTGAAAACCTTGATACAATTATCACTTTTTGTATTCCAATTGAGACTTTAGAACACTTCGTTTTTTACGCTAATTTTTATTGATTCAAAATAGTTTATAATATTTGAGTTTTCGAACATTACATTGACTCGAAATATCGGGTTGTCACATCATCCCCCCGTTAGAGGGAATTTCGTCCCGAAATTTTAATCTAAGACAGAGTTTATGGGCTAGGAAAAAGATGCGGGTACTTATGTTTCATCTGATCCTCGCGTTCCCAGGTGTATTCAGGTCCTCGTTTGGCGTTCCACCTGACCTTTACGATGGGGATGCGGCTTTGTTTCGTCGACTTCACTTCTCGGTCCATGATTTCAACAGGTTCCTCTACGAAGTGGAGGTTCTCGTTGATCTCAATTTCTTCCAAGGGAACGAAAAGGGTCTCATCAGACAAACATTTCTTCAGGTTTGACACATGAAAGGTAGGATGAACGTGATTGAGTTCCTGTGGTAATCGTAGTTTGTATGCCACCGGGCCAATCCTGGCGAGGATTTCGAATGGTCCGATGTACCTTGGATTTAGTTTCCCACGTTTTCCGAAACGTATGAGTCCCTTCCAAGGTGATACCTTCAGAAGTACACGATCCCCAACTTGAAACTCCAAAGGTTTCCGTCTCTTGTCCGCGTAACTCTTTTGTCGGTCTTGCGAAGCCTTCATTCGTTCTCGAATCTGGACGATCTTTTCGGTTGTTTCCCTGATGATCTCCGGGCCAGTGAGTGCGTTGTTAGGGACTTGCCCTTTTGCTAGCTGCGTATGTCCCACCTCAGCCCAGCACAGGGGTGATCTGCACTTACGACCGTAGAGGGCTTCGAACGAAGCAACTTTGATGCTAGTGTGATAACTATTATTGTAGGAAAACTCAATAAGAGGTAAATGAGTATCCCAAGCTTTACCAAAGTCTATCACACAAGCCCATAGCATGTCCTCTAACGTATGAATGGTTCTTTCACTCTGACCGTCAGTCTGTGGGTGGTAAGCTGTACTCATGTCCAGCCTAGTTCCCATAGCTTTCTGCAGTGACTGCCAGAATCGTGATGTGAAACGACTATCTCTATCAGAGATAATGGATATTGGTACTCTGTGAAGGCGCACTATTTCTTTAATGTAGATCCTTGTCAGCTTCTCCATTTTGTCAGTCTCTTTTATTGGTAGGAAGTGTGCGGATTTGGTTAAACTGTCGACGATTACCCAAATGGTGTCAAGTCCACCTGTGGTCTTAGGTAACTTGGTAATGAAATCCATCGTAATCCGCTCCCACTTCCACTCGGGTATCTCTGGATGTTGGATTAGTCCCGAGGGCTTTTGATATTCTACCTTAACCTTGGCGCAAGTCAGGCACTTGCCCACAAAGGTAGCTATTTCGGCTTTCATGTTCGGCCACCAATATAACTTCTTGAGGTCTAAGTACATCCTGTCTGAGCCGGGATGCACGGAGTAGCGAGTTTTATGAGCTTCGTTCATGATAACGTCCCTGAATCCACCAAATTTTGGTGTCCAGATCCGGTTCATGAGACAACGAACTCCGTCATCCCTGACTTCAAGATTTTTGTCCATTCCTCTCAATGCTTCACCTGTCACGTTCTCTGGCTTCAAGGCTTCTTCCTGAGCTTCCTTGATTTGTGCGGACATGTGTGAGTGGATGGTCATGGTTAATGCCTTTACTCGGCGGCCCGAGTACTCCTTTCTGCTTAAAGCGTCTGCAACCACGTTGGCCTTTCCGGGGTGATAACGAATCTCGCATTCGTAATCGTTTAGTAATTCCACCCATCGCCTTTGTCTCATGTTGAGTTCCTTCTGATTGAGGATATGCTGGAGGTTTTTGTGATCGGTGAAGATGGTGCACTTGGTGCCGTAAAGGTAATGCCTCCAGATTTTTAGGGCGAAAACTACTGCTCCTAATTCAAGGTCGTGCGTCGTGTAGTTTACCTCATGCGTCTTCAGTTGTCTTGAGGCGTAGGCAATGACTTTTCCTCGTTGCATTAACACACACCGTAGACCTTGGTTTGATGCATCGCAGTAAGCCACAAAGTCTTCGGTTCCATCTGGTAGGGACAAGATCGGTGCACTGCATAGAGTTCGTTTTAGTGTTTGGAATGCAGCCTCTTGCTTATCTCCCCAGACGAATGTCACTCCTTTTTTAGTCAGGGTGGTGAGTGGTTTTGCGATTTTGGAGAAGTTTTGAATGAATCTCCGATAGTAACCGGCGAGCCCTAAAAATTGTCGGATCTCCGTGGGTGTTCTTGGTGCTGCCCAACTTTCAATCGCCTTGATCTTTGAAGGATCCACATGGATTCCTTCCTTGCTGACTACATGTCCGAGGAAATTCACCTCTCGAATCCAGAACTCGCACTTTGAGAACTTTGCGTACAATCTCTCCGCCCTCAGTGTCTCTAGGACTTGACGTAAATGTTGGTTGTGTTCTTCCTTACTTCGGGAGTGGCTAGTATATCATCGATGAAAACAATCACGAACTTGTCTAAGTAAGGTCGACACACTCGGTTTATCAGATCCATAAACGTTGCGGGTGCATTGGTTAAGCCGAAAGGCATCACTACAATTTCGTAGTGACCATAGCGCGTTCTGAAAGATGTCTTGGGAATATCCTCCTCTTGAACTCGTAGCTGATGGTACCCAGATCTAAGGTCAATCTTCGAGAAGAAACTCGCTCCTTGTAGTTGGTCGAAGAGGTCATCGATTCGAGGCAAAGGGTATCGGTTTTTGATGGTGAGTTTGTTTAATTCGAGGTAGTCAATGCACATACGGAACGATCCGTCCTTCTTCTTAACGAACAAAACCGGTGCTCCCCAAGGCGAGAAGCTTGGTCTAATGAAGCCTTTGCTCAGTAGTTTGTTCAGTTGACTGGACAGTTCCTGCATCTCGGCTGGGGCTAGACGGTATGGCGATTTGGCTACGGGGGTAGCTCCGGGAATTAAGTCGATTTGGAATTCGACTTGTCGAGGAGGGGGCACTCCTGGAAGGTCTTCTGGGAATACATCGGGGAAATTGCAGACCTCCGGAATGTCCTTGATGTCTTTCATTCCTTGACCCTTATCTACGACGTGGGCTAGGAAGGCGTGGTACTCCTTGCGGAGATACTTTTGAGCCTTGATACAAGAGATGATCTGAAAGTTTGAGCTAGGTTTGTCGCCATAAACGACGAGAGCTTCGCCACTTGGCAGATTAAGGCGAACGACCTTTTCGTGACATAGGATTTCCGCATGGTGAGGGCATAACCAATCCATGCCAATGATAACGTCAAAACTTTTTATGGTGACCGGCATAAGGTCGATTTGGAAAGAGTGGTTGTTTAAGGTGAGGGTACACCCGGTGTAAATATCGTTAGTGTTCTCTGTTTTTCCGTTAGCCATTTCTACGGTGAATGTGTCTTTTAGTGTTTGTGGTAAATTGGTGGCTCACGAAGCTTTTCTCCGTGCCACTATCGAAAAGAATGCATGCATAGGTATTGTTGAGGGGAAACGTACCGGTAACCACAGTTGGATCTGCGACGACTTCCTCATGACCTATCGCCAGAACTCTGCCCACTTCGCTGGGGTTGGGGTTTCTTGCCTTCGGGCACTTACGTTTGAGGTGTCCTGCTTCTCCACATCCATAGCAGGTTTGGCTTGCTCCGGCGTTGGCAGCTTGTGCGTTCGGTTGGGCTGGAGTTCTACAGAATTGGGCGGTGTGTCCCTTCTTGTTACAGTTGGTGCAATGCATTTCACGGCATGCACCGTTGTGGTGGTAGTTGCATTTGTTGCACTTGGGTAGGTTCCCGGCGTATTGCCTTATCGGAGTAGGGTTGGTAGGGGTCGTGGCGGCGTGCATAGCAACCACTTGTTGTTTCTTGGCAGAGTCTTGGGCAGGTTGGCCCTTCTTCTTATCCCAGAACTTCCTTTTGTTGTTTCCCCCTTTTGCTTGCTCGGAGGTGGTCGTTACAGTGCCATGGCTGGCGTTATGGTCGATGAGTTGATGTGCCAGTTCCTTAGCACTGTCGAAGGTAGTTGGCTTTGAGGCCAATACGCGTCCTTGGAGTTGTTGAGATAATCCCCATACGTATCTTTCCACCTTGTTGCTTTCAGTAGGAACCATCTCGGGACACAACATGTCTAGATCGCTGAACCTTGAGGTGTACGACAGGATGTCAGAGCCTGTCATTTTAAGACCCCAAAATTCTTCTTCCAGCTTCTGTATCTCACCCCTGGGGCAGTACTCCTTCATTAACATGGTTTTCAGATTTTCCCATGTTATCGCATTAGCCACCGGGATCGTTAGTGCCTTGACGTGACCCTTCCACCAGGTGAGGGCTCTTTCGGGGAATGTGCATGAAGCAAATTTAACCTTGCTTGCTTCAGGGCATGCACATATTTCGAAAATGGTCTCGGTTTTCTCGAACCATTGTAGCAACGCTATGACACCTCCGCTTCCGTTGAAGGTTTTAGGCTTGGCGTTAGTAAAGTCTTTGTAGGTACACTCTCTCGAGCGTCCCTGGCCGTCCCCGTTATTAGAATTCGAGGCACCACTGCCTGCACCTCCTGAATTACTGGGGTTAATTTGGGCTATCACGGCTGCCACTGCAGCCGCCACCGCAGCCTGGAACATGGCTGGGTCGAACTGAGGAGGTGGTGGTGGGGGTGGTGCAGTCTCAGCTGCGTCGCCGCGTCTAGGATTTCTACGAGGTGGCATTTTTTTGCCATAATCAAGAATGAAAAGACAATAAGTCTTTGATACAAGTCGAGTGTTAAACTAAACATTATTAGTTCTTTATATGCATCATGATTCCGACTTGTAAGGATGTTGTAAGAATCCATTCATACTAGAAGTCTATAAACAATGAAATATAGACTTTATGAATTTCGGTAGTATTGATTTTTCATGAAATGTCTGTGATAGTATCCATACCGGGTCCACCCTTCAATCGCTCGATGTACAATATTTATATATAATCAAGATTTAATAAACTTTCGAATCTAATGGGTCTGTCCTGGGCCTACAACCAAACAAGGAACAGGATCCAAGGCGGAACCACCATTTCTAGGTCGACATGGTCTTAATTACATATGACTTTGATTTATACCTCGGGCGACCATAGGTTGGCCACTAATAAATTTTTATCTGAAAATAGTTCATGTTATGAAATTGGAGTAGTGTTAATAAAGCAAATAGCGTGCCAATATCATTGATATAACTTAGTATACAATACTTGGGAAAATTTGACCCTACTAGGGGTCTATGCTACATCAATGTACGGAAAATTTTGGCCGCCTAATTGATCCCGGAAGTGTAAACACTTAAATCGCGAGATTGAACATAAAATACTAGAAAGTGATATTTATCCGCAAAACTAAATTAAACTGGGGCGAGCAGTGCAAGCACTACTTGTAGTGGTTGAAGCTCTGAGGATCACGAAGTGTAGACACGAAGTTCTTCATTTCGGTTCCAGATTCCGCCGCTTGGCGCTCTGCTTCTGCCAGACGTCCTTCTAGAGTGGCTCGGTGTTCTCGGAGTTCTTGTACTTCAGCCCGGGTTGCAGCCATTTCTCGTCGAAGGAGCTCGGTGCGGTCTCGAGTCCGATCGTGGTCGTCATCCAACCGGCGAATACGAACGGAGTTGACTTGGCTGGTGGCACAAACTTCCATGAGATGTTGGGTGTTAACTCTTGTTTGATGTTCGTGGCGTGTGACACGGTGAACTATGACAGGGAGGGCTCGGTCGGCTAACCCTCCTCTACTGAGATCGTAGAAGCCTCGTTGCATGCCATAGGGAGGTCGTTGACCTTGCTCTCGGCTCCATCGATGTATAGTTTCAGCCCATTGGGGCGTCGGGCCCTGGAAGTGTCGCGGAGGATTAGGGGCAGGGTGTGGATTGTAAACTTCGGGTTTGGAGTCGGTTCCATCTGAGTCTTCTTCCTCTTCACCGTCTACGGATTCTTCTTCTTCCATGTGTTCCTCGTCCTCCATGGGTTCTTCTTCGGGTTCTTCCTCTGGGTCTTCCACAATCCAACCGACATTCCCTTGGTTGGGAAAGTAGGGATCACCTGGTAAGTGGAATCCTGCCATCGTACCTGTACGAGAATGGGGATAAGGAGGAATGTCGCGAGAAACTTTGGGAACAAGAAGTTAGTTGTCGAAGTTGTGATTATGGCTTTTTGTGTTAAAATACTCCTATAGTATTTTTAAGTTTGATTCTTGGAATCATTGGTAAGTTGCAGACTTGTTGCTCACCATGATCCTTCTTCGGCATAAATTGGTCCTATCTTGGCTGAATATAGTTGATCAGGCTATATTCATCCAAGATCTGACTACATACCCCGAAGCTGGACCATGATGTCCAACTTGTCTTGATACTTTTATGTTATTGCCATTATAATACTGAATGTGCGATTGTGCGAATACTTTTATAAAAATATTAATTCTTATTTTTAAAGTATTTTTGAAAAGCTACGTCAGAGAATTTTTTTTGTCCCGTTGTATTTATAGTTTGCATATCTTACATGGTTCGATATACTTAGTTCACTATAAACAAAGCTCTGATACCAATCTGTCACACCCCCAAACCAGAACGGCGGAAACGTTCGGGGGCGGATGACGTCATGCTCAGTATCATAACCATAGTGAAGAAAGTTAAACACAACCATCATAGATATAATTTAAAAGGTTACATTGTTTCCAAAATACATGTTTCCAAATAAATTGCATATGATGATAAAATGTGGCAAAAGAATCTACGCCTTAGCGTCTTGACTTCAGAAATCTTGTAGTTACCTGAATCACTGATTACCTGAGAATACAAGTTGTTTTGAAAAGAGAGTATCAGCATAAAGCTGGTGAGTGCATAAGCGATTTATATAAAGAAAATAAATGTTGCTTCCTTAAAGTTTTGTTACCAGAAAATCCAATATTTTCTAAAAGGTTTGTTGTAGTTTTAACCGAAACGAGGCTTGGTACGAGTAAGTAAATCGTCATACTTATATGTGTAATTTTATGTTTAAGTAAAACCTCTTTTTATGAAAAGGTCGTAGAATTTCCGTGAACCGCATGTTTTATTAATACTCTGTGCGAGGTGTTATAACCATACTAAAGACTAGAAGGCCTTGTATGCGACGTTCTTCAGGCGTCGGAAAGTTATGACACTTGTCACCCCAGACCTGCCGGTCTAGCTGTTGCAAGCAGCTTAGGTGCGGGTTTGTCAGAACCAGTATAGATCTATACACAACTATCACGTTCTCTCTCTCCCGGAGATTCTGATTATAACTACAGGACTTTTCTGTGGTACTTAGGAGTACCCCGAAGGAGAATGTCTCGCGAGTTTAATTAATAACAAGATCACGTAGTGTGCAATGAAATATTTGTTTTGTAAGTCGATTGAGTTATTGTTTCTTTGTCAAACGAAGTGCTCAAACTATACATGTTATAGTTTATCAAGAAGTGTTGTGTGTGTTTGGATGAAACCTTTTTATGCAAGTCATTGTATTTCCATAAATCGACATTTGAAATGATAAGTGCAAACCGTATACACACCTTGCTCAGCATGTTACAAGGTGTAGGAAAACTTTTAAACATGTATTAGATAGTTTTGAAAAAAAAATGTTAAATTTAGGTTGGGTAAAATAGCCTGTGAACAGATCACAACTTTGCTGTTGTAAGCTGTCCAGCTCGGTTTCAAATGTGTTTTGGTATTTTGAACTTGTATTCTCCCCCTGAAAACTAAAGAAAACGGGAGAAATGTAGGGGTATGAACTCACCGGTAAAGTGTGTGATTTGAAGAAAACAAGATTTTCTCGGGCGGCACCTCGACCGGAAAGTGGCGGATTTTTCGGAAATCTCGGAGCTTCGGACCTTTGCCGGGACTTAGATATGAAACCGGGAAGTCGGGATCGTTTCGGGAGGGTAGAAATATGAAGTTTGGGAGAGAATATGGTAAATGAGCAATCAAAATCCGTAACCCTCGCACCCTTTATATAGGGGCTGGTCAAGGTGCGAACGCGGGGCGTTCCTGCTGGGTACGCGGGGCGTTTCCCCTACGCAGGGCGTTCCCCTGAACGCAGCGCGTTCTGAAGCTGAAATACGTCATCGATTACTAACCTCGGATGGGATGGCGAAGGGTCAGGCCTGCATGCACGAACGCGGGGCGTTCCCTTAGGGAGCGCAGGGCGTTCCCTTCGGATAAGCCTCGATGTGTGTGCCACAAACTTGAAAAATGCGTAACTTTCACATACGAGCTCCGTTTTTGACGTTCTTTATATCCACGCGTAGGTGAGAATATACTCTACAACCTTCATTTAGACTTCGTTGGCTAATTTTGAATTTATTTTTAATTATATTTTATTTAATAGGCCGGGACAAGATAATTCCGTTAAAAATCCATAACTTCTTCATCCGATGTCCGTTTTCGTTTGTCTTTTTACCGTTGTACTACTATTGTCGAGATCTTCAATTTCCGTTTAGGTTGCATCGGCTAAAAATCGCTCGATCTTAAATTCGAATTTTTAGCGGTCTACCGCTGATCTGAAATTTAGAAAAATCATAAGTTCCTCATACAAAGTCAGATTTGGACGTTCTTTTTATGTACGCTCACGGTTTAACATAATCTACGACTTTCGTTTAGATACTTAAGGCTAAAAAGTATTTCATTGAAATTTCACTTTTCACGCTTAACAGCGTTTTACCGGTTTTGTCGCGAATCTTTGATTGGTCATAACTTCTTCGTTATAACTCGGATTTGAGTGTTCTCTATATTTTTGAAAAACTTGATACAATATCTATCACTTTTTGTATTCCAATTGAGACTTTAGAACACTTCGTTTTTTACGCTAATTTTTATTGATTCAAAATAGTTTATAATATTTGACTTTTCGAACATTATATTGACTCAAAATATCGGGTTGTCACAATATCTTTTATGGGTTGATATACTCAATTCACTATAAACAATGCTCTGATACCAATCTGTCACACCCCAAAACCGGAACGGCGGAAATGTTCGGGGGCGGAGGACGTCATGTACAGTATCACAACAATGCATAATAGTAAACAAGCAACAACATCATCCATTGCATTAATAGTAATATTTTAATACAAGTGTGTTCTGAAGTTTATAAGACACCAAAAATGAAAATTCAAAATAAGAGATGAGTCTTGATCGTGCTCCATCTTCTCAAAAACCTGGTCATCGGTACCTGTCTACTGGTGACCTGAGAATACAAGTTATTTTGAAAGCATAGATCAGCATTAAAGCTGGTGAGTTCATAAGTATTTTAGTGTCATTGTTTGTATAAGTTTGAAGAATGTACTTGTAAATGTTTGATGTAAAAGTTTGTAAGTATTTGATGTAAATGTTTGTAAACTTCCTAGAAAATCCTATATTTTCTACTAAAGTAGTCTTCTACCAAGACTCAACTGTTCTCTATGTTTCTTCTTTTGTAAAAGTGTGAGTTTTCCCAAAGTATGACTATCATTACCAAAATATAGTTTCTCATTACCGTTTATGTGAGAAGATCACAATGTGAATAAATTGGGAAAAATAAAGATGTACCGGAGTTTTATCTAGGTAACTACTAATGTACTAACTACCTTTAAACTTGTTAGTTAATTAAGGTGAAATGTGATATGATTGTAACCATACTCGATTGACCAGTATAACACGACGTTCGAGACGTCGAAATGATATGACATTCGTCACCCGCAGACCTGTAGGTCCCACTGTAGTTAGCAACAAGGTGTAGGAGGGTCAGTCCCGTATAGATCTATACACAAATTCACGCTCTCCCTCCAGGAGACTCTGGGTACAAAACGTGACGCAACAGTATATGCTGAGCCATGAAGTAGTATCTCACATTAATGTTATAGTATTCTTGTATTTGTATAGTATGTACTAGTGTAATGTATGTTCTCTCTGTCTAATATGTAGTCTGTTCTCTAGTGTATAGTGTGTAGTATGTATTGATTCTCGTTATAGTATGCTCTATCTGTTTCTCTTTATAGTGAGTATTGTTTCTCGTTATAGTATTCTCTATCTGTTTCTCTTTATAGTGAGTATTGTTTCTCGTTATAGTATGTATTGACTCATGTATGAACTGACTCTTTGTATGTTTCGTTATTCTAGTAATAGTATTAGTGACTTCCTAAACTATACCTATTATAGTTTACTAGCAATGTTGTTTGTATGAATGAAAATGTTTGTACACCTTTGCTACCCAAAGGTATTGAATTGAAGGATGAACTTTTATATCTATATACATACACATACTCAGGGCCGTCCCAAGACGATTTGAGGCCCGGGGCAAAACCAAAAAATGTGGCCTCTCAAAATTTAGTAATAAACAAACGATAATACGAGTACCAGTGGACTTGTTATTAAATTATATATATATATATATATATATATATATATATATATATATATATATATATATATATATATAAATTGGATTGTATTTGAAGGACGTGAGTTTAAAAAAACCAGCGACAAAACAAAATCAAAAATCCAAAAAATCGAACAACCGAACCATTTTGAAAAACGGCAAGATCTTTGGAAAAAAACAAAAATGTGTATTTGGAAAAAAATCTTATGTTGGTGAAAACTAAAAAAAATGAGGAATGACTTGTCTAACCGGTTGGTTAATATGATTTTCGCTAAAAAACCTATAAATAATAGATATTAAGACAATGCTAAATAGAAAATCTCATATATAAACATGAAATTTATGCATGATAATTGGTCATAAAAAAGTAATGTTTTAAATGAAATAAGTGTTTGGATGGTTTGTTAAAAATCAAAAGCGTCAAGAAAGTATTTCTATAATTTGGATGATTTATGTATAATGAAAAAAAAGGAAGAATAATCCGTCTAACGGGTTGTTTAATATGATTCTCGTTAAAAAAACATATAAATAATAGTTTTTATACATTAAAAGACAATGAAACTAAAAAATCTCATATATATACACATGAAAATTGTGCATGATAATTGGCCATAAAAACAATAAAGTTTTAAATGAAATAAGTGTGTGAGTGGTTTGTCAAAAATTGAAAAGAGTGTCAAAAATCCAAAAGAGTAAAAAATAATATTTCTATAATTTGGATGATTTATGTATAATGAAAAAAAAAATATAAGGGCCATTTTTGTAAATTGGATTCCAATTCACCAAGTTAGGACATCCACATCTAATTCAAATGGTATGATTACAATAAGAAAAAAAAATACTCCGTAGTAGAACAAAATGGGGTCCTCTAAAGTAAATGCATAAAAACTGATTTTCAGAAGACTCGAACTTGGGTATTAATCACAAACTGCACGTAAAAATTGTACCATAACCAGCTACGCTACTAGAATTTATATAAATAAATTAACAAGACGTATATATATTTATAAAAACTAAAACATAATTAATTTTGGGACCCCAAACCGTAGTGAGGCTCGGGGCCGTCGCGCAGCTTGCCCACCCTATTGGGCCGGGCCTGCACATACTATATAATTAAGATTCAAACGACCTTCGGACAAACAACCGATACCCTAAGTCCACAACCAGACAAGGAACAAGATGTAAGGCGAGTTATCAGTCCTAAGTCCTTTCAACCCTACTTATATAACTATATCTATATAGATATGCTTTTGACAAAATATAAGTCTGAAAGAGTTTAATAGAAAGAATTTAACATGTAAAAGAGTTTGTAAAACGATTTGAAGTAGTTTGATTGATAACACAGTTTGAAATATAAGAAATCTACTTGTTTGATAGTTATTAATCACATGTGATTGATATAATAACTATAATAGTTCTACTTTTATTCCCCCCCCCCATAAAAGCATTTAAAATCATTTAAAAGATAAGTTAAGGGGTATGAACTCACCTGCAGTGAGTTATACGAATGAAAGATCGATTTAAAGGATGCTAAGTGTCAAGTGAAGACTTGAGCATAACGGATCCTATTAAGCATATAATGACACATATATGTATATAATTAGTGTTTAAACAACTAATCATGTAAGGAACACACCTTAGGAACTAGGAAACACTTATATGGAAGTGTTATAATCACAAAGGATTGCATCTAAGGAGTTTAAGGCCACACTATGGTGTTTACGGCCATGTGTTCACGGCCACATGAGTTTACGACCATAGGGTTTGCGGCTCTATGAGTTTATGTGACATCCCCATTTTCACGGCCAGAAAAGACCGATTTTTGTTTATGCTTTATAAAAATCAGAGTACTTCTTTTAATAAAAATGTTGTGGAATTTGTTCCCAGAAAAACATGATAAATATGTTATCAAAGCATTTCCGAAGAAATGTAGTTTTATTCATTTAAAACATTTGGGATGTCATCGTCAACACAGAAACATAAGCATAAACAGAACTTACATTCGTTTACACTAGTGATCTACATCTCTTTTAAATCTCTCAGTGCAAAGTAGCTTCGTATCGACACCTGTGATACAAATAAGCTGGAGTGGGTCAGGTTGGGAAACCTGGTGAGTACATAGGGTTTTCAACCCACAATAATATAATTATTATATTTAAACATTAAACAATCAACCCGATTACCCATCCCCGTTATCTTCTTTAATATTCCTTAAAGAATTATCTTAAGGGTCATCTCATATATCATATTTACCTCTCATCTTTCTACCTCACATTTCCTTATATGCTCGTTCCTAAGGCATGAATACGTAGTTACAACGTCGCCTGAACTCGTAATTCATAGTAAGGGTTAGAGTATCATCGCATGAATATACAGTCACCACATCACCTGGACTCGTAATTCATCACCTACAGGTTATAAGTCTGCTGGTGTTTCCACGGGTTGTCTAGAATATTCCGTGGTCGCCATCTATACTCTAGTAGATGACTACATCTCCAAATTGTCGGACAAGGTTATAGTATCTTTCATCCTACATCACCGATTCATCATCACCTATCCATCACCTAATTATCATCACCTTCCTATCATCACCTATCTCTCATCATTTTATTTCATCACACACCAACTATTTCATCTACCCATGTTTTATCCCAACGTATTTGTAGATATAAAATAAATATATATTTAAATCATTTAAAACATGTATAAAATCATTCATCCATCATAGACAGCAAGTATTCAGATAATATGCACACATAACACGTAATTTATATAAAATACTTCATATCTATGTGTAAGATGAAATGGACCATGCACTCACCTGTTAAAGTGATGATTCCAAACTCAGACAGCGCTTCGTTACTCTTAAAACAATTTCCTTCGACAAAACCTAGTATCAATACCACTAGGTTTTAGTCTAACGTTAACCGCGACTAATTAATAGTCTAGCTATTATTATTATTATTATTATTATTATTATTATTATTATTATTATTATTATTATATAAGCGTTAAACAACACTCTTATATAACTCATAATAATATACCAAATAATTGTTTTAAGGTCCTAATAATGTTACTATAATTAATTAGAAGTTATATTAAAAATAGCGTAGGCGTAGCTCACTTACAGCGAGTTTTTATTAAAAACCGGGCTTCGCTGGAGCAGCGTTTCCGAGCCGAAAGCTTTTCTTCTCGGAGCCGTCGTGCGCTCCGGGGCTTTCTTCTCGTGCTAGGGAGGTTCCCTAGACTTGGGAGGGGTTTAGGGAGGTTAGAGAGAGAAAGAAAGGTTTGAAGGTGTGAGGAAATTATGAAGAGTTCATCTCTTATTTATAGGAATTGTATAGTAAAGTAGTCTCCAAGCTTCGTCCGTAACTTTCGCATACGAGCTCCGTTTTTGTCTGTCTTTTTACCGTTGAGTTCCTATTAATGAGATCTTCAACTCTCATTTAGACCTCGTTGGCTAATTCTCATTCTATCTCGGATTTACAAAACTGTATCGAATTCGCCGCGCTCGAAAAGTAGAGACTAAGCTTCGTCCATAACTTTCGCATACGAGCTCCGTTTTTGTATGTCTTTTTACCGTTGAGTTCCTATTAATGAGATATTCAACTCTCATTTAGACCTTGTAAGCCAAAAACCGCTCGAACTAAAATTCGAGTTTCGGGTTGTACACTACTAAGCCGAAACTTCGAAAAATCATAACTTCCTCATACGAAGTCAGATTTGGGCGTTCTTTTTATGGACGCTCTCGGTTTAACGTTTTCTACGACTTTTGTTTAGATCACTAAGGCTAAAAGTCGCTCCATCGTAAATTCACTATTTACGCTTCCCGGTGCCGTGCCGGTTTTGCCGTAAAACTTCGACGGGCCATAACTTCTTCGTTATAACTCGGATTTCGGAGTTCTTTATATGTACGGAAACCTTGAGAAATATTCTACAACTTGGTTAAGATTATTTATTATAAATAATATTTTGCCAAAAATTCGTTTTCGACACTCATTGCCTCTAAATTGACTAGCCCGGATCTACGGGCGTTACAGTTTACGACCGTAAACTCATGAATTCTTGTGCTAAAGAGGTGATTTAAGGTCTTACAAACCTCCTAGAAGTGTTCTAGATCCAACACAAGCCTTAAAGGAAGTGTTTATGTCCAATATGAAGGCTTAACAAGGGTTTACGGCCAAGGGAGATGCTCTTTGGCCGTAAACTCTCCTTGATCTTGGATATAGGGTGATTTCAAGTAGCATGTCTAGTAAGTAATACACATAGGAAGGTACTTAAGAGTTTAGAAGCCTTTAGGGGTGTTTGAAGTCCAAGAACTTAGTAGGTGTTCTTGGTGTTCTTGGTGAAATGAAGAACACTTGAAGATCAAACCCAAAAGATGAAGTTAATGGGTGAAATCAAAGGGTGATACAAGATATCGAGATGTATCAATGATTCAAGGGAAGAAACACTTACATTTTTGGAAGATAAAAATGAAGATCTTATGATACTTGAGAGAGAAATCAAGTTCTTGAGGTTGAAATGGTGAATAATGAGGAAGGAATGATAGAATATCATGTTTATAGGGTGAGTTTACGGCCACCTTGAGTTTACGGTCGTAAACTCATATGGTGTGGCCGTAAACTCCACATGATGAAGTTTATGGCTTACTTGGTGCACAATGGACTCAAGCAGTTACTTCTTAATACCCGATCCTTGGATGTACTATGATTAAAACTCTCAAATAGACCCTAAACAATACTAGAAGATAGCAAAATGAGTCCAACCTTGATTGATTTGAACAACTATTCAAAATAGAAATTTCGGGTTGTCACATTTTATTTTTTACCCCTATATATTATTCGATTTTCAGCCACTTTCTTCACACATTTCCTCCAATTCTCTCTGGAATACCTTCTAGTTTTTATTCCCTTTACTCCCTAGTTCCCAACCCCTTAGCAAAGCCCTGTGGTGTCAGATAGTTGATGAACAGAAGCTCCCAGATCAGAGTTCTGCCCGCATAATCCCCAGTTTTTCATAAGAATACTCGGTAAGTTAAGCTGCACTCTTTTGCTTTCGGTGTAACTTACATTTATAGTCATAAGTCGTTATTATGAACCTATAAATAAGATTTATCAGTAATTCCAAGTGATTATATACTGGTTGATCTACTTACGGGGATGATATCTAGGCTAGATTTAGTAAGGTGTTTAAAGTGGGATTTCCAAATAGTTTACTATATATACCAAATGGACCCTACCTCCGATATGATCCTACCGGGTTGTTCCTTACTTGATAGATCTTGATATAGACATTGGGATTGCTGAGGAATATAGACTATCATAACTCATGAGGAATATCATACTAAGACTTAGTAATAATCATACCTAGGTCACATCAAGGGGAAATGTCAAGGTATTAGGCGAAGCTCTGCCCAAATCACCAGTTATCCACTTTATTAAGTGAGTGCATAATTACTTTCAACTTACACATAGATACGAGTAGCCTATATGCTTAAATGCTATGTACGCTGTTTTTTATGTGTTTAATATATTCGTACTATATGATATGATTGTTACTTGATCTAATTGTATGTTATACTTAATAATATGATTGGGTAGTAATGGGTTGTGAAAATAAATAAATGAGAGTCTGTAATAGGGCTATGTAAGATAATGGTTGTGATAGGTTAGTGAGATTCGTGCGAGACAATAAGTCATGGCTTATCGTACTCAAAGTTAAACTTGGTTAAAAAGTCAACTCAGGCCGAGTACGCTCAGCGTACTTAGCACGTACGCCCAACGTACTCACCATCCAAGACGGGCCTCATGCAGCGTACGTCCAGGTACGCCCAACATACGCAGTGTCTTAATGATCCAACTTTTAAGGGCTTATTCCCTTAAGCCACTTTGTCCAAGTCTCAGATCTTGTCCTAAATGACACTCCAAACCATAAAGTTTCCAACTTTATGGTTCTACATGTCTAAATCAAACCCAACAACAAAACCCTAACTAATCTTAATGTCACACCCCGAAACCGATGGCGGAAACGTCCCGGGGCGGAGTGACGTCATGTAGAGTATCACAACCAATGTACATAGCAAGCATAGTAAACACAACCATTACATTACATGAGAAAGTTTTACATTTGTTTGAAAATAAAGTACTACAAGTTTCATAGATGCATTAATTAGAACAAAAGTAAAGACGAGTCTTCTAGATGCTCCGTCTTCTCCAAAAGATTGACAAGAGTACCTGTCTAATGAGAACCTGAGAATACAAGCAGTTTTGAAATATCAGCATAAAGCTGGTGAGTTCATAAGCGTATTTTGTTAAGGAAAAATCGTTTATTTAATCCAGTGTTATATAATTCATTTCCTTTTTGTAAAAGTTTACTGTAATATTGAAAAGCCATCGTTACTGAGTTATGAAATACATAGGCATGTTTTTCCCAGAAAATCCCATATTTTCTAACATGTAAGTTTATTTGAATAAGATATGAAAACCATAAGTTATGACCCTGGAATTACCATCCAGTACGAAAGTAGGTAGTTTTAATACATAAAACTATATATTAGATCCCTGGAATACCATCCAGTGTGAAAGTAGATAGTTTTAATACATAAAACTATTAGATTAGATCCCTGGAATACCATCCAGTGTGAAAGTAGGTAGTTTTAATACATAAAACTATTAGATTAGATCCCTGGAATACCATCCAGTGTGAAAGTAGGTAGTTTTAATACATAAAACTATTAGATTAGATCCCTGGAATACCATCCAGTGTGAAAGCAGGTAGTTTTAATACATAAAACTATAGTTGAAATAAAGTAAGAAAAATCCGTAACCAAGTTGGTTTGTTAAATACGTATTGTGAGCCGTATAACCATACTGATATGACCCGTGACCTCCTTGACGTTCTTCAGGCGTCGTTCGATTTACAAAATTTGTCACCCCAGGCGTGCCCGCCTAACTGTAGCTAACAGTTTAGGTGTGGGATTGTCAGTCCCGAATAGATCTATCCACAAATTTCACGTTCTCCCTCCAGGAGACTCTGGTTATACTTCCGGTGAGGATTTATTGGTATCCCGAAGGATATAACGAAGATAAGTCTCACAAGCTAGTATTTACAGATTTTCGGATAATTCAATCGTTTTCGAGTTTCGAATTAGTTTGGAACATAGTAGAGTATAAATAATTAAATACAACATAATTATTTAGCATGATACTCTAGATTAGACATAGATAAACTAAATCAGACATAGTTTATATTTTTGACTTTGCATGAAATCGAAATTCGTATAACAAGTGGTAAAGATCCCCAAATTATTCCCATAATAATTTGCACAGTTTGATAAGTTTTTCCCATTTAGATTGGAAAGGTTTGATAAGTTCCATACAGTTTTAGGAAAACTATGTAATTATATTTAGAAAATATCCCTTATGCTCTGCTTATTACAAGAGGGATAAAGTATCATAAGTTCATCGGAGAATCGTATAATTACATCAGTTTCTTTCAAGTTATGAAAACCTTTATGATTTTGCTTGTATTCCCCCCCCCTGAAAACATGAAAAACTTGGAAAAGGTGTAGGGGTATGAACTCACCTGACGAGAATGTGCCGATTTAGATGCTAGTAGACAACTTAGGACTTGATCACACGCAAAGGTCCTAAGTAACATGAGGTGATACCCAATTGTATCCAATTAGTTATTATACTACTAATTAAACAAGTAGACACACTCAATGCAAGAAAACACTTGATTCCAAGTGTTAGGAATGATACGGGTTGCATTTAAGGAGTGTATGACTTAGTTAGGAGGGTTTACTCTTCAATTGTAAACCCTTAGGAGAGTTTACGGTCCAAAGACCACATCCCCCATGAGTTTACGGCCGTAAACTCATGGGTGTGGAGGTTTGAGTGATCCAAGGTCTCATCTTGCACATAGGAAGGATCTAAGGTTGATTCCATGGCTTAGGAAGTGATCGGGACATGAAATGGCCTAGGAACTAGGGTTTACGGTCCTTGGACCACCCTTGGGGAGTTTACGGTCGTAAACTCATGGGTTTACGGCCGTAAACCCACCCTTGTCCAAGTTTGTCCATTTTCCATGTGTTTTGGTGGTTTGTAGGCCATTCATGCAAGTTCTAGACTCGAATACAAGCCATGCTAAGTGTTTAGAGCATTAAAACAACCTTGGAAGGTGTTTACAGTTTTGGGAGACGTTCCCAAACCGTAAACTCGAGTTTATGCTCATTTGGACATGTTTTAGGGTTCTAAGATCATCCAAGCAAGATTCAAGGCCATTAGACATGCATTGGAAGGGTTAAGGAGCATCAAAACCCCATAAAAGGGTGTTTACGGTTCTTGAACATTCAAGAACCGTAAACTCATGTTCATGGCCAAAAATTTATGATCTTGTGGTTCTAACTCCATGCATGTAAGGATCTAAGCATTAGAAGAGGTTTGGAAGGGTTTTGGGGCTTCAAAACCCCCATTGAAGGAGTTTACGGTTTTTGGGAGGCTCCCCAAACCGTAAACACGAGTTTTTGATGCTTCTTGGGTAGTTTGAACATAGATTTGCATGCATGATAGGATAAACAACTAGTTAGGAAGGATCACTTACCAAATTGGAGCTTGAAAGTGAAGATTCTTGAGAGAGTTCGATTTCTAGAGAGAGAGTAGAGAGAGAAAGTTCAAGTGTGGGAAAAGCTCAAGTGGTGGTCACTCCACCCTTTTGTATGACTAGAGTTAGTGACCCGGTGGGAATACACCCAATACGGACATTAAACGGAGCTTAATATTTTACCCGGGTAAATGACCATTACCCGTATTAGTCGTAGTCTAGAAATTTTTAAAAGATTATTTAGAGTGTTTTCACTCAAATAAATATTTCGTTTCAACACATAGGAAATAATAACAATAATTCTAAATGAATTATTTAATTTGAAAGTTAACGAAAAAACCCAAAATAAAATAAATTTTATTAACGACATGGGTTATGTTAACGGAATATCTTTCGGGTTGTCACACTTAATCACTAAAGCTCTTAATAACTTGCATGAGGGAAACCAAGAGGCCAAGATCACATTTTTATGACTCAAGACATGGTAAAACGTCCAAAAGGACAACCCATATGTTCTATAGCATGCCATGCACAAGAAAGTCTTAGTTTGGGGACAAAAGCTCATAGTATTATCATATAACAAGATCTATCAAGTTAACACCAAGGTATGAACTTTATACCTTCTGGAGATGGAGAATAATGCAAGACTTCCAAATCCAAGCTTGTTTCTAGCTTCCAAGCTTCACCACCACCTTCTTCTTCCTTTAAAATACACCAAAACACACTCTCAAGCTTCCAAATGCAACAATGGGGCTAGGGTTTGCAAGGGGGAACGTTTCTAGTGATGGAGGCTGGAAATGGGATGAGGGAATAGGAATTAAGGTTCAATATATATGGTCCAAACCCTAAAGATTAGGTTTTATGTGTAGACAGAGTATGCCCAACGTACTCAGCGTACGCCCAACGTACTCTCCAAAACGTCACTGTTTCGCTTAATGCCCCTTTACGCCCAGTGTACCATCCAGGTACGCCCAACGTAAGGGCCAAAGTTGCAAAGATTACAATTTAAAGGGTAGAAAGGGAAACTTACCAGGACTCGAGTGTAATAATGCATGCCAAAACCATAGGTCCTGTGAAACAATCGCCTCCAATATAACAGTCGACACCCCATGATCACCTCGCGTGAATTGACCATGCCACACGTTGGGACAATTTGCCCACTCCAATTGTGTACAATCAATGCTACCAAGCATCCCTAGAAAACAATGTTTAGCTTGATGCGCGACATACAACTGTTCGACATCACTTTTAGTCGGATGTCGCAAGTATATGTAACGGTAAAGCTCTATAACACACTCACAAAAAGATATGTACAATCTCGATCCGTTCTCTCAGACATTTTCAAATACTCATCTGATGCGTCTGCGACTATGTCATATCTCAATTGTCTAAAAGCGGTCGTACATTTTTGTATTGTAGTAAAATCGCGTTTACCTCTAGCATCCCATCTTAATTGGAAAAACTCATAATTACGTTCCAAATCTCTAGCTATACGTAAGAATAAATTTTTACTAATACGAAAACGTTCTTCAAATTTTGATAGATCATATAAACTATCAGGGGCAAAATAATCACGTACCAAAAGTTCATTTGCCGCTTCTCGATCCCGCTTGATCCATTTTCTACGTTTTTTCTCGCCGTGTGAATTTTCGCCTCTCTCACGTACCATGTCTTGTGTCGCAGACAACAGTGTGTGCAAAACCAACTCGTCATCAGAATCATCATCGAATGAAGAAGAAATTGAACCGAAAAAATTATCCTTTTTTTAAGTGTGTGATTGTTTTGGAAGAGTGTGTTTTGTTGTGAAAAAATGTGTAAAATGAATGTATATATAGAAAGAAAGTTAATTAATAAATGAATATAATTTTTTTTAATGCTTTTCAAACGGTCGAAATATGCCCCCCCAACGTTTAAATTTGAGGCAACCAATCAAAACCCCCGTCTTCTTCCGTCCTAGCACTCACGTCACACCCAACCGACCGACCCTGGGGGCGGTGTTCACACGTCTCTTGGGGTGCCACCTGAGATTCTCACGCGTGGAATTCGTTCCATTCCGGTTAGCCTTAGGTAAAATGACAATATGTTTTTTCCCTTACCAAAACAGTGTATTTTAAAAATATATTTACTAAAATGGTGTGGTTTTTAAAAAATTTACAATTTAGGTTAAATTTTATACCAAATCCAAATTAGAAGGTAAAGTTAAAAGGAAATGGAAATTGAATTATCATGGTAATTACCTTTTCGTTTTTTTTACATTTGGGTAACTTTTTTTACACATCTAAGTAACGAACTTGTTAGAAGTGTTCGCATATAATGGTCATATATGAACATTTCCAACAAGTTTGTTATCTAAATGTGTATAAAAAAAAGTTACTCAAATATATATTAAAAAAATAAATAAAAAATTATCCTATAAGTCAACTGCAATTTATATTCTTATTAACGTGATTCTTATTTACCTTAGTAAAGTGAAAACCAACCCAAACGCCTCCGAAACAAAATGAAATTCGTGACACGGGTACGTGGGGTAACAGGTTTCCACATAATCATGGCCGAAGAACCCCTATCCCCCCTTCACGAACTTTGTTGTTGCAGTCGTCAAAGATGAGTTGTAGAACCACTCTCAATGCCTTCACCACAAATTCAACTTCCACTTCCATTGCTGCCGTTTCTCGTTCCTCCGTTCTTTTGTCCAACATCACTCTCAATTCCTTCCCTACAGTAGGAACAAGTAGAGGAGGAGGAGCAGCCTCAATTACAACCTCTCATCTGCTTTATTATTATTCCCTCCGGCGTCTAGATTCCAAAACCCAACTACTCAGACGCCCCAATAAGAAATTACGACGCAATATCGTAGCCTACGCGGCCTTCTTGGAGCTTCCGCTTCTCCCTTTTCCTTCTGATCAGGTATCTCGTTTCTTATGTAACTTCGCTATGATTTAACATATCGTAAACCCCACACTCAAGGTCTCAAATTCATCTCAATTTTGAAGCTTATACTTAATTTGAAATGCGGACATTTTTCTTATGTATTTCAGGTGCTAGTTCCATCTGAGGCAAAGACACTTCACCTATTTGAAGCAAGATACCTGAAGTTGTTGGATGAGGTATTGAATTCGCTTCTTTTATAGTTCTATCCTGCAAAAGTGTTATCCTTCTTTAGTTCTTTACTTCAAATTGTTGATGTGATATGCTTTTACTCTTTGATTTCAGTGTTTGTTCAAAAAGAAGAAACTTTTTGTGCATTTCGTGTTGGATCCCATTGTGGTGAGTTCCTCATCCAAAGAAGCATCCTTCGCTGCTAGATACGGTTGTTTGGTTTCTATAGAGAAGGTAAGCTTCCATTAATCATCACATTTCCTTTAATTCCTTTTCATTTTTTACTATTTTTTTCAGTCAAACTCATTGTCCTCTCAGTGTTATGACTTGTGACAGGTTGAACAATTAGATGTCGGGGCCTTGGTCTCCATTAGAGGAATTGGTCGCGTCACACTTGTGAAATTTGCAAAGGTATGTTAGCAATAATGTGTCGATTCTTCATAAGAATCTTTTAATTGTTTAAAAATTACTTCAATCAAAGGGGTAATTTCTAGTGATTCTGCAGGCGGATCCTTATTTAGAAGGCATTGTATTACCATTGCAGGACAATGTTCCAGAGAGTGAAAGTGAAATAAGTTCCAAAGTTGTAGAATTGAAAGAAGCTCTTCACAGTTTGAATAGTTTGGAAATAAAGTTAAAGGTTCTGTATTAAGTCGCAAGTCAAAAAACAACTGTCATACATTGAGATTATTTACAAAATGGTTAAACTTTTCTGCTTATGCTAATGATTAGGCTGCGAAAGATGAACCATTGCAAACACAAACAGCAAACTCCTTAGAATGGGCTCTTAAAGAACCTTCTATAGATTGTGAAGAAGCTTTCATTCCATCTTTTGCTGAGCGTGTGTCCTTTGCTGCACTTCAAAATGTTTCAGGTATAAAGTCAATTCATGATTTGGATTAATTGAAAGATGCTATAACTGGGTGTATCTTTCAAAGCACAGTGACTGAATATGAAAATTGTTATGAATTATGACAGGATCTACACAATCAGAAATGTTGAAGTTGCAAGAAGAAAAGCTGAAAGCAATGGATGTTAAAGAAACACTACAAAGACTTGAAAATTGTACGGGTTTTGTCAAGAACAGAGTCTCCATGACTGCAGCCAAGCTTGCTATACAGTCCTTGAACATGCAATAAATACAAAACTAGAGGGACCAAACTTGTGCATTTTCTAATTTATTATACAGAATTTGTAAATTGCTCATCACAATGCAACTAATAAAAATGCTTGTTTCTTGACCTTGTAGAAATAGTAGAATTATGTTTTTCATTAATATGCAATATAAATTTGAGAAAACCATTTAAAACTCATCACATTTTTCATTTTTTTTTTTTAACTCTTTCTTGAAACCAAAAAGACTAAACTTATTTAAAAAGTTACAAACACGTCCGCAATTAGTGTTTGTTTGCACACGTGGTATAAAATTGTTTACAAATAATGATTATTTGCGATTTTCCACTAGTTGTTTGAATATGATTATTTGTTATTTTGTTATATAAAAATAAGATATGTTCATGAGGCCTGAGGCCTAGAATTTTCTGAACAGATATTTGTTTTGTATTATTCCTATTTTCTCTCCAAATATCTTCCATCATCTTCCACATTACAGAATCCACATTGAGACCAGAGCAAGAAATGGGGTTAACCTCCGCCATTATTATGGCTTCATCAGCAACAACCTCCAGGTATCTTCTCAATGCTCCGAATCCAAGCTTCTCGCCGCGCCTTTCCTTCTCTGTAAGTCTCCGATTTCTCATTCTTAATCTTCTTATTTGCTCCTGTAAAAGTGGACGGTGGTTTTGGATTGGGAAGAGCATAATTATAAAAATCTCAGATATTTCAATGTTAAGTTGAATGTTGACCGTAAAGCTTCAGTTATTGTCCAGAAAATCTGCAATCTAAGCTTAAATCGTTGCCGGAGATCCTCGCCTAGGAAAAAATCATATCGCCGGGTGTGTTGCAGTCAGGTGCAGATCGAAGAAGGCACCGATGAGGAGGCATGTGAGCTGGTGAATGGAGCTGAGGTTTCTATAGGTGAAGGATCCGATACTGTTCCTGCTTATCTTCTCTCCGCTGTGAAGAACAACAATGGAACTGGTATTTTGCTATTGTCTGACGTCTTTGGGTTTGAAGATTCATGTACCAGAGATTTCGCTTATCGAATCGCCTGCAATGGTTACAAGTATGTTTACTAATTCTACCTTGGAATTAATATTCCAAATCCATTGTTGTTCTTGTAAGGAAAGCTTTGATGCTTATAAGTTATAACGCAGCGTTCTATTACCCGACCTATTCAACGGAGATCCATGGGGAAAAGAACGCCCAAAATCCTCATTTGAAGAATGGCGAGCAACTCATAACCAAATCGCTACAAAAAACATCGCAACTTCGATCAAATGGATGGTAGATGAATTCGTAGCTGCAGGAATCTCAAAGAAGCTTGGGATCGTTGGGTTTTGTTTTGGTGGCGGAAAGGTAATTGAGGTTCTGGCTGAAGATGACGAGGGTTGTTTTGGGCTCGGAGTCTCGTTCTATGGCACAAGAATCGACCCTTCTGTTGCTGCTAAAGTGAAGGTGCCGGTTTTGTATATAACAGGGGATGAGGATCCACTGTGTCCGGTGAAGGTGGTGGAAGAGATCGAGAGGGAGAATGTGGGGGGATCAAAGGTCGTGGTTTTCAAAGGGAGAGGCCATGGATTTGTTCATCGACCAGCGTCAGTTGAAGATGATACAGATGCAGAAGAAGCTTTTACGATGATGAGAAATTGGTTGCATAATGGATTGGTTGTAGAGAAAAACTAATATATCTTTGTACGTAATATAGGTTTTTTCTTCCCAATGGCAATCTCTTTCTTGGTTTTTAACAATTTCTTGAATGAATGGAAGTGTTGTATGGTTTGTAGAGTTATGGACAATTGTATATTGAAATTTGCATATAATCTAAGGTTATTTTCATAAAAGACCCTATATTTTGATTTTTTTTTTCTTTTTAGACCTAAAACTTTTTTCTTTTTCAAAAAAGACATAACTTTTTACCTGATACTTGTTGTTTTAGACCTAACAGGTCACCAAAAGGAAATTAAGTATTTTTATTTCATAAAAGACCCTACATTTAGTACTTTTTTCCAATTTAGACCTAAAATGTTTTTTATTTCAAGATTAGTTGTATAAAAACGTGATTATATCTTTTTAGTTTATACATAGACATCGATTTAAACAATGTAATTATTATGCCTACATTTATTTATGATTGGACAATTCTTTGTCCACGTATATTTATACAACACAAAGTAGTTGTAAAAGCTATTTCTTCACTACACCAAGTTCATGTAGCTTAATTTCGTTAAGGCATAAAAAAATACTTATATTCTTTTAGTTTAAATAATAGACAACGATTTAACTTTTGCATCTTTTGGCGTCGTATTGATTTACGCATAAAACATTTTTTTTAAACCATTACACATACAATGAAGTTGTATAGTATATTTTTTTTTCACGGGTGTAATATAAATAATAACAAAATGTTGTGTCTACATTTGGGAAAATTTACAGTTTCTAGTTCCAAAACCTTTTTTTTTATATTATTGGTTTAATTAGTTTTTCGATTTCAGTTACATAAAACAATTACCAAAAGCTAGGAGTTGAATACATAGACATGTGAAGTCAAATTTCCTAACAGCACAAAAGAGATTTTATATAATTTTAAGATCATAAATGCAATAACCAATTGAGTACCAAACACCTTCAAGCTTTTTTAAATTAAAATGAAATCCTAAATTTTATTTTGGTAATAAATGTGATTATACTTGAGAATTAATAATCGCGATATACAAACACCATGTGTTTGGATATTTAAGTGTGCGGTATCATTTTTGTTATTTGGATTTTTAACTTATGTTCAAATGGTTTCAATCCCATAATATAGTTTTATGTATTTATATGTGATGTTAAATTTTTTAAGAATGTCTTAAACTTGAATCTGATATATCTAAACAAAACTATTACGAATGTTTAGGATTAATATTTTTATATATGTATTTGATATAATTATAACATATTATTCAATAATGGGCTAATGCTACCAAATATTCTATGACTTTGGTTTATGAGTATGATAGTGAGTGCATTTATTAATTGTTCTAAAAAAATTGATTAAAAAATTCAACCAAAAAAATAATATAGAAAAGTGAGAGGAAAATATGTCCAAACTCACGAAATAGGTATAATAGACAAACTAAAAAAATTTATTTTGTATACAGTTTGTTAAATTACATGGTATGTTTTTTTTCTACAAATAAAAAAATTTGTTATTATGCTAAAAGATTCTTCCTAGCCATGTATTATCAATGTTACCAAAAAATATTAAATTAACATCAAACTTTTTATTAGCTGTAATAATAACATTTTTTATAAACAATATATCAAGTTTAATGATATAATATATATCCAAGATAAAGTTTAATTATATCTTTTAGACAAAAATAAAATTTTGCAATTCTTCTAGGTTATATTCGTTCAAAAGATAATAGATTAGATAACATTTTTTAGTTTATACATGTATACTTTCTTTTTCGGTGTAGTCAAGAAGTACCTTATATATTTGGTCTTGAAGATTATAACCAATTTTAAAGTTGAGTTTATTTTGAAAAAAAAAACGTTTTAGGTCTAAAATGGAAAAAACTACAAAATATAGGGTCTTTTATGAAACAAAAATACCTAATTTACATGTTGGTGACTTGCTAGGTCTGAAATAACAAGTAACAGGTAAAAGTTAGGTCTTTTTCGGAAAAGAAAAAAATTCTAGGTCTAAAAAGAAAAAAAGTCAAAATATAAGGTCTTTTATGGAAATAACCCTATAATCTAAGGCTGCCATTAGTTACGGTTTCAGAAAAATGAAATAAGTTTTCAATTTTTCATTTTAAGTTTTTATTAGAAATTTTAAAAAAACGTTTAGTTAAAATTTATTTATTTAGTATTTTCGGTTTTTAAAAAATTAGAAAATGTGCTTAGAATTAATTTTTTTATAGGTGTTCATTTTAAGAAAACGGTAATGATGGTAGGATGGAGGTGGAAAGGTGCCGGTGGCGGTGGGTTATCATCAAGACAAACGGTTAGCCATTTCTGGCGGGGTTAAGAATGAATGTGAATACAAGTTACAATCAAATGTTCGATTAGACAAAACTAGGTTTAAACAAGAAAATTTATGAAATCAAAAATGTGAGAACGAATGCTAACAATCTATTTTGGAATGTTATATTTATCGATTTTCTTTTAATATATTAAAAATTTTAATATTTAATTCTCTATAAAGTAACATTAATATCAATACAATATATTTTTTAATACAATTATAAATTCTTTTAATTTTTTAATGATTTTTTTATTATATTTATTAATCACACGCGATTAAATATCGTTCCTTCCTGCATTCTCGATTCCATAATTGTTTAGTTTGACAACCCCCCCCCCCCCCCCCCCCCCTATTGGACATATAGTATTTGAAAACAAACACATGCATTCATGTGTGTATGAGAGAACTTTATAACATGGCGTGTTGCATGTAACTAATTTTTGTATGCCATAAAATGTTTAACCTTGTTCATTTAGTATAAATTATTTTATAGACGAGTATGTTAGAAACATGGGGAAAATAGGGTAGTTTAATAATCAATATGGTTTTTCTGGATATCATGATGATCAATGATCGTGTAGGTTTATTGTGCGTAATTGATATTTCGAGCATATGCTTAGGTCTCATGGCATCCAATTCGGGATAATCATCGATGTCACTTTCAAGTGCAGATATGAAAAATAGAAAGCAATGTACTAGAAGATTGTAAGGAACGTTGAAGATTTTAAGTTGGTTCTCAAAATGGCAAATTATGAGTATAAATACTCATATTATCTGAAAATGGTTAATTATTAATGCCACTTTCAAGTTCGGGCATGAAAAGAGAAAGCGATGTACAAGAAGAATTTAAGGAATGCTTAATATCTTAAGAGAGGGTTCCCCAAAATGGTGAATTTTGAGTATAAATACTCATACTATCCGAAAGTGGACAAGATTGACGAATAGCAGTTTAAAATAGTTAAGAACAGTTTTCTGGAAAATCCGTTAGACAGCTCGAGTTGCATAGAAAAACTAATCATACAAGTACAAAGCATCGTTTCCATAGGCAGCATGGGTTGTCACAGGGGAATTGCCGGGCAACTTGATTGTTCGACATCGTGAGATGCCCCTTAGTGATCCCAAGAAGTACATATTTCTCATTATTCATTTATTCTTATCATGTTTTCCTTTGCATTTATTATCCAAACTTTTGTTTAGGTTTAGGGGCAGTCCCTCTCGACCCGACTCGATGAGCGGTCAGCGGGACCACCATCAAGGGCGTCGCCTCTTGTCATTCGTCATATTTGAGATACAAATTACTTATACAAGTATGCAATCCGTATCTAAATTGTATTATATAACAAGTTGAGTCTCCTTTGGTACTCATAATTTTTTCAATTACATTAAATGGACAGATGACACTAAAATCATCATCAGATTTTTACACCGGAGTAGTAATTTCGTAGCAAAAGAAATTGGCTTAAAACACCAAGAAACAAGATCATATATATCCAAATTCAAACAACTGGTTTAATGGGATTGATTATCGAATTGATAAGGGAAGAAATTTTCACCAACATTTGAATAGCAAAAGAAAATTCAAAAAGTATCCCATGATCAAGATTGATGAGAAGAACCCAACCGGAAAACCAACCCACACTCCTTCCCATAAAATCCATGATTGTTTCTCCTCCTTCTCCTCCACATTTGCTTTTGGTGGTGAGGGATCCTTGGGGCATTTGACCATAATCTGCATACCGCATAATCCACTATTGTTTGCAAAGAAATTCAACTCGTTCATTGTGTTCATTTGCCAACCTGTTGGAATCTTACCTGTTAACCTATTGTTGCTTACATCCAGAATCGCAAGTTGATCAAGCTTCACTAGTGATTGTGGAATCGAACCTGAGATTTTGTTGTGTGACAAATCCAAGCTCTCTATGTCCCTCAGATTCCCGAAAGACATCGGAATTTGCCCAACGAGGTTGTTGTGTGAAATGTTTAGCACTTTTATGCTTTTGAGATTTCCTAGCGATGTTGGGATATCACCAGAGATTTTATTGTTAGACAAGTCCAAGAACCAATACATATCAAGATTGTGACTAGATAGGCCTTGAAGGGAGTTCTTCCAGTTCACTATCAAGTCCTGATACTCAATGTCCTCAAGGAAATTTTCCGAGAAGAATACATCATTGGGAGCATGTTTTGTATAGAGATTTTCGATCGCTCTTTCAAGGTTTGCAATTCCTTGTGGAATACTTCCGGTTAGTTTGTTCCCAGAAAGATCAAGAATCCTGAGAGAAGTGAGGTTTGAGATTGTTCCAGGGATAAATCCTTCAAGGGAATTGTTTCTTAGGTTTAGGACTTGAAGCGTTGGAATTCGAGGAAAAACATCTTGGAAATATCCAGTAAGATCATTATTGTAAAGATCGAGACATTCGAGGTTGACCAAGTTAGTCAAATTCGAAGGTAGGTCACCAGAAAACTTATTCCCACCCAATGAAAGAGTTAAGATCTCTGTAGAAAAGGTCAACGGGATCTTACCAAAAAAGTCATTGTACGACAAGTCTACGTATAAAAGAGGGTTTTCTCTAAAGTTAGGGAAACTATCGCCAGAAAATCTGTTTCTGGACAAGTCGAGAACATGCAACCTGTTCATGTTCGACATAGACATTGGAATTTGTCCAGAAAATTTATTTCCCGACAACATAAGTGTCGTGATCGATCTGGCATGGCCAATATTCTCCGGCAACTCCTCGGAAAAGTTATTCCGGGACAAGGCAAGAAATTCTAACTTCATGGATTCAAACAGTCCCGGTGGGATAGATCCGGAGAGCTTGTTATCTGAAAGAACTATGCCTGAAATATCCATCTCCATGAGCCAATCTGGGAATCTACCTTCTAAATCATTCACGCTCAAATCAAGAAAATGCAAATCTTTCTGTGATGAAATCCATTCAGGAATTTGGCCGGATATTCCACATGAAGTCATGGAGATCTGTTCTAGACTACATCTTGGAATGATATTTGCTTTGTTATCCCAAATCAAGTTGTTTCGAGCTCCACCAATGAATAAATACCTTAATGTTGTGATGTTGAATAACCACCTTGGTATAACTCCGGTTAACTTGTTGTGTTGGAGTCGAAGGGTTTCCAACTTACTCAGCTTTTGCATTGATGATGGGATTGGACCAGTGAATTGGTTCTTGCTTAGGTCTAGTCTCGCCATGTTGGTTAGCATTCCTATGCCAGAAGGAATTTGCATGGAGAAAGAATTATCAGACAAATCCAGTGATTCTAGTTCCTTCATGTATACAACTGAAGATGGGATTCCTCCTGAGAACTGATTCTTTCCAAGGTATAATTCCCTTAACTTGGTTAAATTTCCAATCTCTTCTGGGATGTTTCCCGAAAGAAAATTTTCATTCAAGTACAAACGTTCAAGATTTCGAAGCTTACCAACTTCATGGCTCAAAACAACCCGGAGAATATTATTACTTAGATCAAGAATTCGAAGAGATTCAAGTTTGAAAAGTTGAGAAGGAATGGAACCCTGGAAGTTATTCAGCTTCATGTCAAGGTGAACTAACTCAGTGAGATTACCAAAACCATATCCGGGAATCTCTCCGTTCAAGGAATTCCTCGAGATATCAAGTAGTTTCAGAGATTGGATATGGAAAAGCGGAATCAAGATGTCGGAGAACACCGGAATTGGATTGGCGAACTCGGGAACGACATTGGAGAGGTTGAGCTCGGTAATGGTTGTGGTTGTGCTGCATTTAACACGGTCCCATGTGCAACAATCGGAATCAGGATTCCATGAGTTAAGCTCTACGAACAGTCTGGAATTAATGATGGTGGTGAGGGTGGATTTGAAGTGGAGAAGCGCTTGTTTTTGATGAAGTGGACAGGAGAATGACGGGGTTGGAATGGAATTGAGTACGAAGAAGATTGATAACATTAACAATGGTGTAGTTAGGGTGGTGGCCATGGTGGCTTTCGATGGATTGTATATTTGATTCCTTTGTACAAATAATGATGGTGAATATAAAGGGCTTGAAATGTGGAACATTCGTTTTTTTTTAATCCAAAGTTTTGACTTAAGTAAATAACGTGGAAGATCTAAATTAAGCATAATCATAGCAATGGAAAAAAGATTAATTACGTCGGTGTATCATTTCCATATCAATAAGTTTGAAATTTCTCATTTAACGCTGATTTGCATCAATAAATAAACAACCGTCACCATTAAATTATTTGTAAAAAAACTCTTTATGCTTTCTTTACTCTTTGAAATAAACAACCGTTCTCATTTTGCTCTCTCTGTTATAAGTGTCGGCATGCCGGAGAATATTGAAATGGTCATTTTAAGTATAAACAAAATTAAAATAAAATATTTGACTATGTTTTTTTTTCTTCTGAAAACACGAATTATAAAACATAAATCAATGTAGAACATATTTGGCAAACAAGTTTACTTTGACATTCATGCACAAGGCCATCGAGGCAATAAGCAACAAGAATTCTTTGCATGAATTAGGGAAAAGGAACATTGGTTATTTCTCTTTATTTTTAATAATTGAGATTGCTGATATAAACTTTTACTTATCATATAAACTATACCATCTTAAATATATAAATACCATGAGTGAATTTTGTCAAAAGCTAAGCAAAAAAGAAGACCAAAACATTAAGAAGAAGGTAAATTGGAGTGACCAAAACCAAAAGAAAATAGTTTTGATTGTACATCAAATGTATGTATGTAAAATCAGTAAATGTAATGTAAAAAGTGGACATTGCCAGTTTGCCAAAATTATTACTCTACTTCTAATTCATTCATACAAGATAAAATTCAAAATCCATTTCACTTGATCATTGAAAAACATCAACAATCTTCACAATTACATCTTCAACCCCTCATCATCTGGTTATTTTTTTCAGTCCTGAAATGTGTTCAGAAATTCAAAAAGATTTCATGCAAATGCTGATTGCTGAATACTTTCAGTTTCAGATGAATAGAAATTGAAGAAATAAAGTGAGAAAACAAAGCTACCTTAGCAACAGTGGGAGAAGTGGAAGTTGAGGCATCAAATTTGTGAGAGCAATCAGAGTATGCAGATCCAATTCCCACTCCAGCACCAAGAGCAATTGATGCCCACCGTGTAACAGGGGAACCTACCAATTTAATTTAACAAAACATTTCATCTATTAAATAATATTTTAAATTACCTTGGGCTGCCATAACCAAAGTGTTGTATAAATTATAGTAGCAACTTCATTTCATGTGGCATAAAAATTATAATTACATCAAAGTTTCAATTAACAATAAGAGAATAGCACAAATGTAGAACTTGAAGGTTTGACAGCCACAAACAAAATTTGCAAGAAATTTTTAGAACTTATGAGACTATTTCAAATGCCCAAAGATTTAGCACCTATTAGAGGAAAGATGATATCGAAAAGGTAATCAAAGAAATGATAAGAGGCAGGGGTTAAATTGATAATTTCACATGGGTTGGGTGTTCAAGAGCTGTTGAAAAGAACTGAATGATATAAATTAGATATGATACGTGAGGATCCATGCTAAGGACTTGGTAGACGAGCATAAAATGAACATTTCACAGGCTTGTGGTGGTCTTAACTGATTTTGCTATTTGTTATTCTGTTAGAAACTTACAAAGATCGGGTATATAGATGTGTATGCATTACCTATTGAGGATATGAAATGAATACTGCTGTCTTCTCAACAGCTAGTTAATAACATATATGTTAAAAAGAACTTAGTTAAACATATAGGGAAACTCATGAAATTCTTTCTCCTTTCTATAGTATGAATATTATAACTTCAACTTCCATGAGAAATGCCCATTTTCGATAATAATTTCAAAGAAAACATCTCAGTAATCTTGATACGCCAATGTCAAATATATAAACTAAACGATAAATTGAAATCTAGCATTAACAATTCAGAAGGTTGTATTTGCTGATTTAGCTTCAATTTTATTCAACTGGTTAAGGAGATATCAAACGGAGACGCATGTATGGCAAGTTCGATTTAGAAACTCCTCCTCAAACAATAACTACCTATAATATCCGTAACAAACAGAAAGCTGATTACAGTGCCCTAGCGACATATAGTTTATTATATTCTATCAAAGCATATCGATCGTCATTTGCAATCAGCGATAACGAAATTATGAATCAAGGGATTGACAATGCAATAGGAACTCACGGAATAACAGAAGACCGGCGAAAGCACCGATACCGGCGGAGTATACGAAACGACGAACACCCAAATCTAGACAGGCATCCCACTTCGCATTCAGATCGTATTGAGACGGAATCTCTTTATTTTCAGCCATTTTATAAATTTTAGAGCGTTTTCCCCTTCTTTGATCTTCAATTTTCTACAAATCGAAGGAAATGTAACCTGATTTGCTTGAGGTCTCCACGACCGCCGAGGGTTTTTCGCGAGGAAGATATGAGCCGATGACAATATACCGGTTTTCTCATATTCTTGAAACGATGGCAAAATTGTAAATTACACGGCCAACCAAATTGCCAGGTCCATTGGGCTGTGAAAAGCCTTACTCGGCTTTTACAACATTCCAACTACTTTCGGACCCAAATCCCTTAAACAATTTGGGATTTTATTTCTTAGTAAGTGGGCTTCTAAAATAATCAAATATTTGTTGTATCGTAAATATCTTGTTATGAATAGTATTCATACCCCCAAACTCCATTTCTTTCCCCATTCTTTTCCAACCTTATCCCATTTTCACCTCCATTTTTGGAGATATGAATAGTATTCTCCCATATATGGGGGAATACTATTCATATCTCCAAAAATGAAGGTGAAGTTTGGTTGCCAATTTTAGTCTCTTTCATTTTTATTTTATACATTTCTAGTTTATTTTATCTACTAATTATAATTTAAATGCAATATTTAATAATTATAATATCATGTTATATACTAATTTATATTAATTAATCATAAATATAGAGTTTAATTAGTAGAGGGGTGTATTTGGCAATATATATAAGTTATAAAAATGGAATATTCTACGAATATATTTTTTTGGGTAAAAAATGGGGTAGAAAATGAAGTAGGGTTGGAGATGAAACACTATTTACTCCATTTTTTACTCCATTTATGGGGGAAAAATGGAGATGGGTTGGAGATGGTCTTGGGGCATCTCCAACTCACCCCCAAACTCCATTTTTCCCCCATTCTTCTCCAACCCTACCTCATTTCACCTCCATTTTTGGAGATATGAATAGTATTCCCCCCATATATGGGGAATACTATTCATATATCCAAAAATGGATGTGAAGTTTGGTTGCTAACTTTAGTCTCTCTTATTTTTATTTTATACATTTTTAGTTTATTTTATCTACTAATTATAATTTGAATGCAATATTTAATATTTATAATATCATGTTATATACTAATTTATATTAAGTTAACATATAATATATATTTGTTAAAATCTAATTAGTAGAGGGGTATATTTGACAATATATATAAGTTATAAAAATGGAATATTCTAGGAATATGTTTTTTGGGGTAAAAAATTGGGTAGAAAATGGAGTAGGGTTGGAGATGAAACACTATTTACCCTATTTTTTACTCCATTTATAGAGGAAAAAATGGAGATGGGTTGGAGATGGTCTTAGAGGTGTACATTTCGATCTTCAGGTAGGTTTATTAAACCGTAGGGCGGGATGTTATTTTTACCATTTTTTTCTCAGTCAAATAGATGCCACCTAAATATCATATTATTTTTATCATAAAAGTGTGGGTTTTTTTTGGCCACACAGTAGGTGTGGATATCTTGGTAAACAATTGACGAGAGAAGAGGAGAGGAGAGAGAGGAATCTAGAGCAATGTTTTAAAAATCGGTTTTTTAGTTGAACCGGTATGGTGACCGGTTTTCGGTTCAACCGGTTTAAGCGGTTCGACCGCTGAGTAAACCGGTTTCTTTAATTTTCATCTTTTTTCGTACTTTTGTAGACATACCTACATACACCGATCAAAAATATGATGTCCATAAGTTCAAACATTAAATACAAATGAAAACAAGTTGTAGATCATTCTAAAAACATTAAAATAACTCATAATCATAAGTTTTACATCAATCCACGTGCATTAAAAAAAATTAAAGTCATAGATGAATATAAATGCATCAAAAAACTTCATAAAATTTATCATATGCTTTTATTCAGAAATTTTTTAATAAATGTGAAAAAACTACTAAAGTTTATTATGCAAAGGTTTAAATTTCATGTGTTGTTATTCAATTTAACCGGTTCAACCAGTTTAACTGAACTGGTTCAACCGGATTTTTGTAAAAACCGGACGGTTCAATCCGGTTCAGAAATAAACATAAAACCGGTGATAGTTGAACCCTTTCCTTCCTCGATTCCCGGTCCAACCGGTTTGACCAACCGGTTCAAACCGGTTTGACCAACCGGTTCAAACCGGTTTTTAAAACATTGATCTAGAGAGAGAGTGTGTGTGGCAAGATTTAGCCGAGTGCGGCCAAACCACACTCGAGACCGCAAGGTGGGGGTGGTGTTTCCAACGGGTGAAGTAGCAAACCGTGGGTGCTACTACACCCACACCCTCAATTTATATAACTAAAACATGTTTTTTATTCTATTTTTTATAACAAAACCGAATTGAATTTTTAATGCAATTTCATTTAAAAAAAACGATTATAACTGAAATCGATTTAAAAAAAAAACTAGAACAGTTCAAAACCAATATATGTGCACCTAGATTTCATCTAAGACACCTAGCGAGTAATTTGTAGTTTTTAAAGCTATTTACAAATAGTTTATTTTTTATGCTAATAATATTGAACTTATGCTGTCATTTATATTTCATTCATGTAAATAATTAGTGGTGAGTAAAACTACCAAAATATCATAATTTGAATCGGTCGATATTGAACCGACATTGTTTATGTGAATGTCAGATGGTACTCGGTATTCTAAAATCATGAAATTTAGGATTTGATATCATCGCTACCGGTGCTAGTATCGAAACTCGGTATCATACCCAGTACCATTACCGCTACCGGTAACATTAACTCGATTCAGTGGCGAATATACATATTGGGAAATCATGAAATTTAGGATTTGATATCATCGATACCGATGCTAGTATCGAAAGTCGATATCATACCCAGTACCACTACCACTACCACTAACATTGCGAGTATACATATTGGAAAGGTGGGTCACTTGACCCACCTAATTCTTTTTTTTTATACAAGTAATATATAAGATTTATTTGTTAAACATCTAAAATTTTATAAGTGACCTATCTTAAATTGTTTGAAAAAGAAGTTAATATAATTCATTAACTTTTAAAGCTCATATTTTATATCTCAATGGCCCATTTATTTAAATATCCATTAAGAAAATAACCCAATATAATTTTTGAGTTATAGTTTATGTCAGATATTAAAAAATTTGTTTTATAGTGTTAGTAATGATTCAATTGTCAAAATATTTGAAGATATTAGACCTCGTTGGATACACTTGCTAGATATTTAAATTGTTTTTCCTTATACAACCTCCTTATACGACCTGACCCGCTACTTGTATTTTGTTGACTATTTTATTTCTATATATATCGGTTTATTTAAATAGTGAACCACGCATGTTTCTGTTCTAGACTCGCCACTGACTCGATTCAATTCTCATATTGATATCGGTGCGATACCATACTCATCCTTAAAAACAATTACATCAATACTAACACCAAAAATTTATCAACAACTTGCTACATATCCAAAGTGAGGCATTAATTAAGTTGTAATCATGTATTCATATTTTAATATCCCACCTACTATGTATCCGATAAGTATTCCCTATCATGTTTGTAATATAGATGAACATGGTTTGGGACTATGGATTATATGAAAGAAAGAAAAATCTGAATACATAACCATGTACATAAGAAAAACTTTGGATTGAATCACTTTCTAACGTTGAAACGACATAGCTAATATCTAGTAAAGTTCTTTTTTCACAACACCCGGTCCTCAATGTTGGATATGAAAAAAATGTAGTGTTACGAATGGAGTATGTGTATGTATCGGCAAGCCAACTTCCTCCTCAAGGGTATTGTATAACTAATAAATGATGTATTCAACGGTTTGTTAGAAACAGGAACGAACCTGATTAGCAAGGATCTCATATCCAGATGAGTGGTTTTATAACTCACACTATCAACGTTGGAAAAATCTAGGTTTGTAAAGTCCCAAATATGTCATCAAGGAAACAATAATAGGAGAAAAAATGTAAAAGGTAACTTTATGTTACAAGGAAATGTTAAAATCAGTTCTATGAAATGCTTATAAATCTATAGATAGAAAGAACTAGAAATCGAGGTGAAAAAGAATAATAATATTATCTATATTCATTAAATTGAAACCAAACCAATATAGACAAAACCTATTTTGAATGAAACTAAAACCAGACTCATCTAAAATGGTTTTGCCCCAATAGAAAACTAACTTTTGGAAAAACTCAAAGTCTTGATAATCAACTAAAAATCAATACTTGAAACTTTTACCAGTATTTATTAGTTCAAAACAATTTTTAAACACCATAACTAATATTTCCATAGAGGAAGATAAGCGGGAGTGAGAGTTAGCCGGACGGAGTTTTCTCAGTTTGTAATGCGTGGAGACATATCGATGACTTTACTCTTGATGTTTGTGATAAGCCACTAGATGGTGTAACTTGGTCCCCATTAAGATTCAAGCGTATACTATGAATTTATAAGTTGTTTCTTGTAATAACAATTTATAAAAAACATTGATATTGAGATCAACTAGAATAAAAGATACATATTGTTGTTTCTAATCCTACTTAATAAATGAAGGTTTTTTTGACATTTGTCACACTCTCATTCAATTTAATTTTTTTTTCACATGTCATTTTATGAGATTTTCTATTTTATTAAATTCCATATAATATTTTAATATAATAATTGCAATAAATGTAGTAATAAATGTATATCAATTTTATTAATCAACTTACCTTTTAATTTTAAAATCCCCAAAATTAAAGCTCATTAGTTTCTTTTGTTTATTTATTTAAATTTAAAAGATAAAAAACATTTTCATTATAATAATTCATTATTTTTCTTATTTTCTTATAAATTCAAAGTTTTCAAATATTTTGACCTTTATATTTAACTTTTTTTTTAAATTTACCCATGTAATACATGAGTCTCACAACTAGTACATAAGTAAAGAGTTTATTTAATATTAAGTAAATAACAAAGAGCCTTTGGCCTTGAGGAATAGGAGTTGATAAATAGATGCCCTCAACCAATATTAGTGGTTCAAGTCTTGTTAGGGACTAAATATATAGATTTAGGAGTATAATAATAAATGATGTTCTTAAAAAAAGTAAACAATCTTTATTTAATGTCATATTTAGTTGTTGGCTTATGATGGAAGTTAAAGGCTTTGAAATCTTTATCTAATAGTTTATGTATGTATTATTTTAATTTTAGAACAGCTAACACACACACTTGCTATCTTACTTCTAAATATATACATTTTATCTCTAGTGATAACTAAACCCTCAGATTTCGATGAAGTCGTCTTTCTGTCAACTCATGATATCGCTAGACTATAAGTCATTTGGTAATAATTTATATATTTAAGGATGAGATTAGGGTCATTAAGAAAATAAACAATATTGTCAAACACGAATCTCACACTAAATGGCCCTCTCCCTCTTTTCCTCCATTAAGTTTGACGTAAAATAAAGAAACATGGAAAGATATTTTGATATCCTTGATCTGGTTGAAGGTTTAGTAGTCACTTGTATAGGTACATCATAGATACAACCCACTTCTATTATAATTTTGTATGCTTTAAGTGTTTGATCTAATTAAAGGTATCTCAAATAATTAAAGGTATCTCAAAATTGCTCAATCTAAAATAATTAAAAAAAGAATAACAAGTTGTATAAAAATTATGGGGTAAAATTGGGGAAAATATATTTAAGTAAAATTGTAAAAAAAATTATAAACTTAAAGTTTTTCTTATGAGTTTTATTTAAAAAAAAACCGGAAAATCAATGAAAAATTGTAAAAGATAGTAAACTAAAAAGTTGAACGAAATCTATGAGGTAAATTGAAAAAAATGAAACCCATAAAAAAGGGGAAAAAACATTTTTTTTTTTTAATATCTAGAAAAGAAAACTCATAACCATGACCTGCTTATGTCATAAAAGTTAAACCATCTAACTTAATCTATGGATTTAAGAAAATTGTTTATCCAACATTTAAGATATTCTACACAAAGTAATAATAGAAAATACCTTATTTTAAAAGCGCTACAATTTACCATCGGTAATGTGTCATCTAGGCTGATGGGGATATGTTTGTCATTTTTGTAATTTTTAAAAATATCAGTGTATGGTGTTGATGGTATTCACCATGGGTAAAGGAGAGAGAGAGAGAGAGAGAGAGAGAGAGAGAGAGAGAGAGAGAGAGAGAGAGAGAGATCCCATCATTTGCCTCACATATGCCACCGGTAGAAACCCACTGCCGGTATTATACCGGCGGTAAAAATCTTGTTGCGGCCCGGTGTTTACTGGCGGTAAAGGAGCCAGCCCAGCATACCTCCGGTGAAAATTTTACGACACCGCTTAGCCTAAGGCTAGTAGGTGTGGGCAACGTCCACATCCGCCTTTTTAGAAAAAAAGAAGGAAATGACGTTAAATGGAGGTTGTGGTGGTAACGGGAATCAACGTGCATGCGTATAACACCCAAAAACGATGAAGGGGGCGGTGTTTGTGCGTCATAATGCACAAAAACGTCCCGATGGACATTGTCCATACCTAGCAGTCTAGTGATAATAATAAGATGTTACTAGGTGGCAATTGGTATAGGCGCCTTCGACTTAAGCATGAGCAGAGGTGAGGAAATCGTGGGCAACTATCGATGTGTAAATAGAATCAACGGATCCATTTTGACAAGCACCGAAAGAAAAAAGGTTATATAAATTGAACCTTTATCCAATACCATGTAGAGTTTTGTATTGGATTCGAACTGACATCTACTATAATAAATGAATATCAATTTTGCCACATGTCAATTTCTCATAAGTTTTAACACTTGTCATTTTGTGATATTTTTAAAATAAAATAAAATCCACATGTTAATTTCTAAATTTTTCAATTTTTAAAATTAAAGTCACATAATACTTATGTGTATATATAATTATATATAAAGTATTAAATATAATAAATGTGATAATAAATTGCAATTAATATGTTTTTCATTCCTTATTTAAAAATTTTATTTTAAAAAATATTTATTATTTACATTTTGATATTTATTTTTTTTAATCAACCCGTGTATTATACGAGTTTTACACCTAGTTGTTTACTTGTTTAATATAAGCAAAAAAAATTACGCTTTTTAAGAAGTCCTTTTTTGTTTTTCCCCACGCTACCTTTTGTATCATATTCTCATGTGTTGCATAAACTTGAATGAAATAACACTCGTATTTATAGAAAGCAGTATAGCCATAACACTAAGGCCCTGTTTGATATTCATCTGACCGAGTCAGATCAGACATTTTTGGCTGACTGACTCGGAAAACAAGGTCTGACCGAGAAAGATGTTGGGAGATGGCTGACTGAGAAAGAAAGCAAGGTTTTCCAGTAGTACCTTTGGCTTGGATAAAAATTCGTAGTTATTGAAGGTTATAGGAATAGAACTTGGGTCTCCTTTGTAGAAGGAATGATGCTTACCAGCAAGCTGAAGGGCTTTTTGTATTTTATCTCAAAAATAATATATTTAATGTCTATTATGTTGGAAGTTATTATTATTATTATTATTATTATTATTATTATTATTATTAATGTCTATTATTATTATTATTATAAATGTCTATTATTATTATTATTATTATTATTATTATTATAATTGTTGTTATTATTAATGTTGTTGTTGTTGTTATTATTATTATTATTATCATCATATTGCATAGAAACGTGTAGAGCATCGGGGTAAAATGATTATTTTGCATCAGTCAGCACATTCAGTCAGATTCTCAATCAAACAACATGATTTCTTACTCAGTCAGAATTTCTTACTCAGACAGACCTTTCTCAGTCATCACTTTCTCAGTCAATTATCAAACGGGGCCTAAAACAATATATAAGACCTAAAAAGATAAAATTAACAAATTAGTAGTAAATAAATGATGTTGAAGTAAAAATGGATTGTAGGTGGCATTTTGGTGAAAAAAAGTAAGAGCCGTTTGGAGCAATGAATGAAGACCGTTAAATGGGGTAAAAAAAAGCAGCAGTCCACCAGGTTTTGTTGAGGGCCCACACCACATGTGCATCAGGATTCAGGACTGTTGGAACAAACATCGGCTGGAGTTGTTGTCGGACTTGAATCGGGTAAGACACTTGTGTACTTCTACTTCCGTCGTTGTTCCCTCTCAATTGGTTAAAATATAAAACTCTCTTAATGAAAAATAAAATAATCTAACAGTTTTTCACTAAAATTACCACATATTGATTAAATATATCTTGAGAAAACAATTTGTTTTTAGTTGGGAAAATGACCACGAGATTCACAAAATTTATTGGGCAGTAACTGGAAATCTGGACCAATCATAAAGGACTAAATGAGATCGATAAGGTCTTGCGGATGCTAATTGTTACTCGCGATTTGTTTGATGTATCATTCTTCTCTATATCTTTTCCTTTTTACTGTCTTGTGTTATTATTATTTTGCTTTGATGTTTTACTTTTAGATTGTTATTTTTAAGGAATCACATTTTAAAAGGTTTACTTTGGCTATATTTATCACATCATTGCTAGCTGTTGAGGCAGTTTATTATTTTGAGATTTTTGAGATTGTCTGTTTGGCAATCGAAAAAATAGTCTGTAAATGAAAATGTAATACACCAAAAGTAATAAGTGATAACATAAGTCGATAAATGGGATTCTCTAACAATTAATCATTTGAAACAACAAAATTATATATAATGGCGATGTGGTGAATTTGATGATGTTGGTGTGGTGTGAGAACCTCACCCAATAGCCACTAGCCTAAGGGATATTTGGACATAATTTGAAATGTTGATTTAAAAATAATAATCATATATTATAAATTGCCTGAACATATGTATGGTTTTTATGCAATCTGCTACTGCCTGTTATAAAATAATAAACTTCAATCAAATTTGTCAACTAATAAGAATGGTTTTTATGCAATCTGTTGGTATAAAGTAATAAACTTCAATCAAATTTGTCAACTAATAAGATTATCCTTGGATATTTAGGGGGTTTATTCACTTCATAACAAAAAGAAAGCGGCAAAGACAACAATGTTAGCTCTACTAGTCTAGTCACATGCTATCTTAGAAAACTTAGGACATGAGATAAGATTGACAAATAATATGGTAAATTAAAATTATTTAATTTATTGATTTCAATTAAAGGAAATCTAAAACACTTATATTAATTACAAAAGGAAAGGGACGATCACAACACTGTTGGTTGACTAGTGACCGGCTCTATTAGCATGTTACTTACAAAAGGAAAGGGACGAGGACGACACTGTTATCTCTACTAATAACGCATAGAATTTTGAGGACAAAGTTGAATCATACATAAATAGATGGGGGAAATAACAAAATGAAACAGAAAGAAACTCATCTTCAAAAAGACATTCTTTTTTATCCATCCGGGAGTTTTGAGACTGAGTTGATATGTAGAGAAAGCTTTCCACATGTTGGAGTTAATGAAAAATAGCTTAGGGCGGTTTTTCCACCTGCTGTCCTTGGATTTTGCTAGTTAGGTCTCCAAGTTTCAGTTTTCCCTAACTACGCTGCAGTTCACAGTTTCAAATATTATGCTTTAAGCTCTTGCGACAAGAGTCTAGCGGTTGACATGTAAATTATATACAGTATGTTTAAGATTCAAAATTTGCACGTCCAAAATAACGATAAAGCTCTGCGATTTGCCACTCAAGTGATGTGCTCTGGAGCAGGTTCGACATGAGTTGTCTAGAGGATGTGCCTTGCCTTTGAAATATTTTGTATTAAATATCAAATTATTTGATTTCCTTGATTACCAAAAATCACACAAATAGATGCCTATTTAAGTTTTATAAATCAATGGCAAATTTATTAATCCAAAATTTGATCATATATGCAAAATGTAACCACACTCTGTATAAAAGTTCATTCGTCATTCGTAGGCCTTAAGGACATAAATTGAATAAACAAAATCCCTTTACGATTTACTTGAGTAATTATCGTTGCGGTTGTTCACTGTTTAGACATACCAAATTATATAAACTAAATCTATGTGGCATTATCAGGGGCAAATCTAGGATTATATAATAAGGAGGCACAAACAAGGGAAATTAAGTAGTCTAACCACTTTTGGTGGTTTTTTTTTTAATCAAAATAACCGGGTTTTTTTCTTCAAAATAATCATTTTCTTCATAATGGGTCATTCCAGAATCCACTTCAAAGTATATAGATCCGGCCTGGCCCATTCACATGTTCCTGGATGCCTATGCCAACATATTTTGGAGGAAGAAATACAAAACTTTTATTCTGGATTTTATTCTGAAATATCCACACATATCGGAGATCTACACATTTTGGAGCAAAGGATCAACGAAGGTATTGGTAATATTTTTTAATAATAACAGAGTCCTTTTGGGTTGCCCTTATGACACATTTGAGGAATTAAAAGAAAATGGATTAAGGAGAAAAAATAGTTTATTAATTTATTATGCTTGATAAATTAATTAGAAACTATTTTTTGAGTTAATTGAGAATTAATTAATTCAATGGGTTGAATATTAATTAATTAAAAGTTAGTTGATTGTAATATTCAACAATCCTTTAAGGATAAGAAAGGGAACGAAAATTAGGATCATCCCACATAGGATTGGAGTTATTTTTGGGGTAAGCATTAGCAACCTATAAATAGGATACGAAGGGTCAAACCCTCCTTGCTCGCTTGCTTAGATTTTTCGAACCTCCCTTCTTCTTTTCCTTGGACGAATTTCTTAACCCTTTATAGGGTTTGTAAAAATCAATCATTCTAATTTTCTTTTGATTCTCTCTTTGGTGTCTTGGATGTGATACCATAAGAGGGATTCTACTTTGGATCCTCCCCATCCAAGCAAGGTGGCAAGGGCAAGATCATAAGCTAGAAAGTATCTAGCTACAAAAGAGGTATGTTATTCTATTTGTTCTAGTAGTTGTAGTAATAGATTGAAACCTATATCATTATAGGTTACATGTGCACATAGGAATTTTATTTAAGTCTTCTGCCGTTATATTCATATGTATAGAATGCCCCATAACCCATCACTATGATTCTAATAAGTGTTGAATTAGGTGTCTAAGCCCATAACTATTTTGGTATGTACTTGACCCGATTATGAGCATGGTCCTTTTGGGTTGCCTTCACCATAGCAACTGATAGGATGAATTAAGGAGAAAAATGATTAATTATGATTTATTAATATATTATATGAATAATATATTAAAAGAGAAATCATATTGTTTAATTAATATTGGTCAAAAATTAATTAAGAATTAATTTTGTGGCTAAAACATATTAATTAAATAAAGGGGACTGATATTGCAATTATATGATAGTTGCAAGTTGGGCTATGGATTCCTAATGGAAAGGGCATTGGACGAAATCTATGGGAAACACATATGAATTTCGTCCAAGGGCTTTCTAGAGGGACTCCATGGGTTGCTTAAGGCCTAAGCAGAGAATTAGGGTTTCACCTGAAACCCTAGCAGCCCACACAAGTATATAATGACCCCTAGGGCTCCCAAAAACGTGGCTAAGCTTTCTCTAGAAGATCTTGGACGTTTTTGGTGCTCCTCCTCCTTTTCCTAAGTCATTTTGTTGCTCATGGTGTTTGTGACTCCATTAGAGGTGCAACACTTGAGGCACTAAGCTTTCAAGAGTCAAGATCAATTTGGTGCTCCTCCTCCTTTTCCAAAATCCGATTTTTTAAGTTTGGAATGGTTGTCCTCATCAAAATTGATGGATTTGGTTAAATATGGATAATATAGGATTATTATTAGTCAAATATTTGACCTAGTAAGATTGAAAAGTTTCAATTTACACCCTTTAGGTTTTATAGTTTAAATTTGAACTTAAAAGGTTTTAGTTTTTGAAATTTAAATAGTTAAACTCTAATGTTTTGAAAAGTTTCAAAATTTGTCCTCAAGTTTTGGAATTTAAAATTTAATTAAAAAGTTTTAATTTTGAAATATTAAATTCTAAAACCCTAGTATTTTGAAAAAAGTTCAAATTACACCCTTATGGCTTTATTAATTAATTAAGTGTATAATTAAAAGAGAGTTAATAAATCCATAATGATATGGTTTAAGTTTAATTGTAACGCCCCGTTCCTGGAACGTATTTAATTTGATTAAATGTTTCTTTTTGTAAGAGCTACTCGGTGAGTTGTAGCCCTAACTCGCCGAGTAGATGTCGAATTGGACGTGGGCTTTAAGTGATCTACTCGGCGAGTCCACGCTTGGACTCGGCGAGTAGGCCAGTCAGGAGGAAACCCTAATCCTTAGGGTTTGCACCCTATTTAAACGTCCTTATAGCCCCATCTCAGCCTCCATCACCCTCAGAGCATTCCTTATCGAAACCCTTTGTCTCCATTGGTGAGTTTGAGTGATTGTTGCCTTGTGAAGGGACTTTGGGTGCACATTGGAGCAAGTGGAAGAAGGAAGGGGTTGAAGAGCTCAAGGAAGGGGACTTAGATCCAGAACACATTCATTTGTGGTCACCCATTCTGGTAATAAAGTTTCCATCTTGATTATTGATCTATTAGATCTTGTTTGTCCCTAAATTGTTGCTTTTAAGCCCTAAAACCCCAAATCCTTGGTAGAGAAACCTTATGGTTGGGCTATACTTCAGATCTGGACCCTCATTACCTTCTAGAGTTGTAAAGTCTCAGTTATGTTCGTGATTGAGGTCCCTCTTGAGCTTAGAACCCCATTAAGAGCTTAGTTTTGACATTTGGAGCCCTTAAAGCTATGCATGCATGTAAAGTTTGCAACTTTACGTGATAAGCATGCCCTAGAAGCCTAGATCTGTGGTTTGAAGCCGCTGCATGGCTCAAACCAGGTCTGTATGGAAAAAGGACTGAATGAACTCGGCGAGTAGAACGCTGGACTCGGCGAGTCCTATGAACATAGCCGTGAACTCGGGGAGTTGGTTGAGCAACTCGGCGAGTTCGTTGAAGATTGCCTTGAACTCGGCGAGTTGTTAGAAGACTCAGCGAGTTGGCTAGGGTTTCTTCCAAATCTTGGCCACGTATGAACTCGACGAGTTAAAAAGGGAACTCGACGAGCCAATCAAGGATTTCACGACTTCTCGAGTTCAGGAAGGACTCGACGAGTCAGTGATCTGCACTCGACGAGTCGAGTCAACATAGACTGTGGACTTTGACTTGGACCAAGGGTTAACCAGTTGACTTCTGATGGTTTCTGGTAATTGGGAGATTTATGAAAAAGGTTTGTATGGTACCTATAGGTGGTGGAGTTCGTGTTGGACCCAGGAGTTGAGCCTTCTTATTTCCGACGACAGTTGCAAGGTGAGTTATCCTCACTATACTAAGGGGTCTAAGGCACCAAGGCTGGCCCATTGGATATGATATCCTAGTAGTTGTATTATGTTGAGTATGAGTTAGTTATGCATGCTAGTTTGATACGCTAGAGGGTAGGTCTGTAGGACTACCTGTGATACTGATTGATTGTCTGTATGTGCATTATCTGTTACATGTTGATATGTTATGTGGGATGGGTTGAGGTTGTACTGCTCCGTGCGGTAGCCAACAAACCCTAGAGTATTCCAGATATGAGCTGAGGGCCCGATAGGCATTCCAGACTCATACTGAGGACTTGGGAGCATTCCAGATACGAGCTGAGGGCCCGGTAGGCATTCCAGACTCGTACTGAGGGCTCGGTGGCAATACAGATGTGAGCTGAGGGCCCGGTAGGCATTCCAGACTCACACTGTGGGCCCAGGGGTATTCCAGTCTGTAAAGCTGTGGACCCGTTATGTGCTGTTCTGCTCAGTTTGTTATGATATGTCATGGTGTGACATGGTTATGTGGACTGTTTGTGTATCGGTATTTTGGGGGTAACTCACTAAGCTTTCGGGCTTACAGTTTCAGTTTATTGTTTTAGGTACATCAGGGGATCGCGGCAAGGCGAAGGCATGATCATACAGCTCCTCCTATTATGTTATGTTTCTGGGAAAACTCTAATATAAATGTATTTTGAAAACAAAGTTGTAATGTTTTGATAAATTCGACATGTTTTGAAAGTTTAAATTTGGCTTGAATTTTTGGGTGTTACAAGTTGGTATCAGAGCCTTGGTTTGAGTGAATTGGAGGAACACTCGTGTGACTCCAGTCTCAAATCAAGGAAATGATTTTCAAAATGATTTTTCAAAAAGGTTTTCAAAATAAATAAAGGACGATGCAGGGCGTACGATCAGCTGGAGCCAGTAAGTAGACCCCAAAATACCATACAAGTTATTTGATTATACGATATGATAGAACAGCATGTTAGTGCTAGGCTAGGGATCTTCAGGAATTGCATGATAGAATTGCCTGAATACATGATGCCTGCTAGCCTAGGGTTTCCTTTATGTGAGATTGACATCATTACTGTAGTTGTCTAATGTATGCATCCCAGTTGTACATAATTAAGATCTTATAGCCTGAGAATGTTTGATTTGGCCTTATGTTCTGTTCTTGTTTGATTGGGAGCTTGGGGTAGGATTGGATATTCGAAAGTCTATAGGGTCCAACGTTATGCATGGCTAGCATACATTAGTGCTGCAGGGTTGGTGGAAGTTTCATGGATAGGAGGGATTGAGTGAGACCGGGAGGTCAGTTATAAGATATTTAGCATTCCTCTAGGAGTGAGGATTGAGCGCTCGCCATGTTGTGCATATTGTTAGGGTGTTGTGGTGATACTTGGGGCAAATATGGGTAGGTGTGGAAGGTAGTAGGGGCCCATGCTACTGAAAGCACAGGGCCTATACGCGTGTCAAGTAAGTCGAAATCCCTAGGGTTAGTAGGGAGTTGGCTCCCAGTGATTTATATGAATTATCTGATAACTGGTGATATGTTTCAGAATGGTGATGACGAGGCGCTTCGTGGCTGGATCCGGTTCGGGATCAGGATCAGGGGACAGGGGCCAAGAGGGGCCGACAGCACCTGAGCCAGTGGTGGAGATGGGTACAGAGGAGTTGGATGCCAGGATTCGAGAGATCCTGCATGATGAGGTTGCTGCTGCATTCCGGGCTCAGTTACCGGAGATGTTCGGGTCGATCAAGACCGCCATGGTGGAGTATTTTGATGAGCGTTATGCAGCCCTTGCAGAGACAGCCGCCGCAGCAGCTGCATCAGCTGTATCAGCGACGGGAGGAGGAGTTGGTAGAGGTTTTAAGTACAGGGACTTCGATAACACGAAGCCCCCTACTTTTGATGGGACGCAGGATCCCATCAAGGCTATGAGGTGGATTTCAGATGTGGAGGGGTGTTTCTTCACCTGCTCGTGTCCTGCTGACCAGAAGGTCAGGTGTGCTCTGAACCTGCTTAGGTCTGGGGCCAAGGACTGGTGGAGACTCGCGACTGGGTCGTACTCTGATGATCAGAGAGCTGCTGTTACTTGGGAGCAGTTCAGGGATATGTTCCGCGCCCGTTACATTCCACGGGTTGAGCGGGAGCGATTGGCACAGGAGTTTTTGAGTTTGAGACAGGATGGGGAGTCGGTGACGGAGATCACCCGGATGTTCACTGAGAGGGCGATGTTTTGCCCGGAGTTTGCTTCAGAGCAGGCCCAGATGACCCGTTATCTGAGCATGCTCAAGACGGATATCCGTCAGTTTGTGTCTACCCAGCGATGTGATACTCTTCTAGAGTTGCAGGAGGCCGCCAGACGGCGTGAGTTGGAGATTGAGCAGCAGTTGAGAGAACAGCGGCAGGCCCCGTTACATTCTCAGCCGGCGCCGAAGCGGTCTAAGACCGCTGATACTAGGACCGAGGGTCAGCAGAGCCGCACATGTGGGAAGTGTGGCAAGGGTCATTCTGGTGTGTGTCGAGCTGGTAGTGGATGCCACAAGTGTGGCAAGGAGGGGCATTACGCGAAAGACTGTCGCCAGGCCGCTCCAGTTCAGAGTATGAGGTTATGTTACCATTGTGATCAGGTTGGCCATTTGAAGGCCAACTGCCCGTTACTCGCCGCCAAACCGGCGTAGGCTCCAGCGCCGGCTACTTTGAGGATCACGGATGGGAGACCAGTCAGGGCAGAGCCTCCAAAGGCTCAGGGTCGTGCCTTCCAGCTTACAACGGAGGAGGCCAGAGCAGCACCATATGTGGTTGCTGGTATGTTTCTATCCTTATCTCGTTTTCCTATATCTGTTGTATGCTTATCTGTTGCACCTGTGGTTAGGTACGTTTTTAGTGAACTCCTTGCCTGCTTTGGTCTTATTTGACTTGGGGGCGAGTCGGTCCTTCGTATCTCAGACATTTAGTAGGGAGTTCAGTGCGCCAGTGGGCGAGTTAGAGTGTCCGTTGCGAGTGTCTATCGCCAACGAACACGGGGTTTCTGCTTCTTCAGTTTATCGAGGGTGTGACTTGGAGATTTTCGGGGTGTCATTTCCAATAGATTTGATTCCGATTCCCATGGGGGAGGTATGCGTGATTGTAGGCATGGATTGGCTCAGTCGATTCGGTGCCATGATCGACTGTGAGGGGCAGCGAGTAGTAGTTCGAACCCCAAGTGGGGGAGAACTGATTGTATATGGCGAGGGCACAAGAGTGGGATCAGGGTTTTGTTCAGCTGCCAGGGCACGACAGTACATTCAGCACGGGTGTGCAGGTTATCTAGCGTATGTGGTAGATACGCGAGCCAGGGATCAGATTTCGGTTTCCGACGTACCGGTGGTCAAGGAGTTCGCAGACGTATTCCCGGAGGAGTTACCAGGGATACCTCCGGAGAGGCAGGTCGAGTTCAGGATCGACCTGGTGCCAGGTGCGGCCCCTATTGCTATGGCGTCGTACCGATTGGCACCGCCATAGATGCAGGAGCTGTCATCGCAGCTGCAGGAACTGTTGGGCAAGCAGTTCATTCGACCTAGCAGTTCTCCATGGGGAGCACCGATACTTTTCGTCCGGAAGAAGGACGGTTCGCACCGGATGTGTATCGATTACCGGGAGTTGAATAAGTTGACGGTGAAGAACCGTTATCCACTCCCGAGGATAGACGATCTCTTCAACCAGTTGCATGGTGCATCTTGGTTTTCCAAGATAGACTTGAGGTCTGGGTATCATCAGGTCAGGGTCAGAGAGGAGGACGTGGAGAAGACCGCGTTCCGAACTCGTTATGGACATTACGAGTTCGTGGTGATGCCGTTTGGGCTCACCAACGCGCCAACGGTGTTCATGGACCTGATGAATCGGGTCTGTAGACCGATGCTTGATCGCTCGGTCATAGTGTTTATAGATGATATCTTGGTGTATTCCAAGACCCGAGAGCAGCATGAGGAACATCTGCGAGAGCTGTTGGGAGTTCTGAGACGGGAACGGTTGTACGCCAAGTTCTCGAAGTGTGAGTTTTGGTTACGGGAGGTCCAGTTCCTCGGACATCTCGTTAACCAGGAGGGGATTTTGGTCGATCCGGCCAAAATCGAGGCGGTTATGCAGTGGGAGGTTCCGAAATCTCCCTCAGATATTAGGAGCTTTCTGGGGTTGGCAGGGTACTACCGGAGGTTCATACGGGACTTCTCCAAGATTACAGTGCCCCTCACTCGTCTGACAAGGAAGGGAGTGGATTTCCGATGGGGTCCCGAGCAGCTGAGGGCGTTTGAGACCCTCCGTCAGCATTTGTGCGAGGCTCCAGTATTGACACTCCCGGAGGGAGTCGAGGATTTTGTGGTGTTCTGTGATGCATCCATCACAGGTTTATGGGCGGTCCTCATGCAGAGAGGACGAGTGATAGCCTACGCATCGCGGCAGCTGAAGCCGCATGAGACGAGATACCCTACGCATGACTTGGAACTGGGGGCGGTGGTGTTCGCCCTCAAGATATGGAGACACTACCTCTATGGGGTCCGTTGTACCATTTACACGGATCACAAGAGCTTGAGACATATCATGGATCAGCCGAACCTGAACATGAGGCAACGCAGGTGGCTGGACGTAGTCAAGGACTACGATTGCGAGATCCTTTACCATCCTGGTAAAGCGAATGTAGTGGCGGACGCTTTGAGCCGCAAGTCAGCGGGGTCTTCCACCCCAGCAGTATGTATGAGGATAGCGGTGGATTCTCCGCTGGTGAGTTTGATCAGAGATGCCTAGGTTGAGGGCATCCGCCCAGAAAATTGGAAGCTGGAGAGGATCAAGGGCGAGAACACCCGGTTTGTGTAGGATAGTCAGGGACTATTAACCCGATGCGGTCGGGTTTGGGTTCCAATGACGGGTGGGGTTAGGCAGACGGTTATGGAGGAGGCTCATAAGTCTCATTTCTCTATTCACCCGGGGGCTACCAAGATGTATCAGGATTTGAGTTTGAGCTATTGGTGGCCGTGCATGAAGCGGGAAATCGCTTGGTACGTTGAGAGGTGCTTGACCTGTAGGATGGTCAAGGCCGAGCATCAGTGGCCGCATGGAAAGTTGCAGCCCCTAGAGATTCCCATGTGGAAATGGGAACAGATCACGATGGATTTTATTACCAAATTGCCGAAGACGGCAAAGGGGTTTGATGCTATATGGGTCATCGTGGATCGATTGACCAAGAGCGCCCATTTCTTGGCTATACGAGAGGGCTCATCGGCCGAGAAATTGGCCGAATTGTACGTTCGGGAGATCGTGTCTCGCCATGGGGTTCCTGTCTCCATTGTCTCTGATCGGGATGTCAGGTTTACCTCCCGCTTCTGGCAAAAGTTTCACGAGGAGCTGGGCACGCGATAGCACTTCAGCACAGCATTCCACCCGCAGACAGACGGCCAGAGCGAGCGGACTATTCAGACCCTCGAGGACATGTTGCGGGCATGTGCCATTGATTTCGGTGGGAGCTGGGATTCTCACCTACCGCTTACGGAGTTCGCCTACAACAACAGCTATCATTCTAGCCTTGGCGCCCCGCCATTCGAGATGTTGTACGGGCGGAGATGTCGCACCCCGGTTTGTTGGGGCGAAGTTGGGCACAGGGTGATGGGTAGTACGGAGGTAGTCTTGCAGACTACCGAAAAGATCCAGCAGGTTAGACAGCGTTTGCAGACCGCTCAGAGTCGGCAGAAGAGTTATGCCGACAAACGCCGATCCGAGTTGGAGTTTCAGGTAGGTGACATGGTCCTCCTGAAGGTATCACCCTGGAAGGGTGTCATCAGATTCCGAAAGAGGGGCAAGCTGGGCCCCAGGTTCATTGGTCCTTTTAGGGTTTTGGCCCGGGTGGGTCGGGTCGCCTTTCGATTGGATCTCCCGGCAGAGCTTAGCCAGATCCACAACATTTTCCATGTTTCTCAGTTGAGGAAATGTTTGGTGGACGAGTCAGCAGTAGTACCCATGGAGGATATTCAGGTTGATAGCAGCCTGAATTATATTGAGAGACCAGTTGCGATCTTAAATCGAAAGGCAAAGACCTTGAGGAACAAGGTGGTTCAGTTAGTGAAGGTGCAGTGGCAGCACCGGAAGGGTTCAGAGTGGACGTGGGAGTCCGAAGAGGAGATGCGGGGGCATTACCCGGAGTTGTTTTCAGATGCAGCAGCAGCAGACTTCGAGGACGAAGTCTGAGACAAGTGGGGGAGAATTGTAATGCCCCGTTCCTGGTACGTATTTAATTTGATTAAATGTTTCTTTTTGTAAGAGCTACTCGGCGAGTTGTAGCCCTAACTCGCCGAGTAGATGTCGAATTGGACGCGGGCTTTAAGTGATCTACTCGGCGAGTCCACGCCTGGACTCGGCGAGTAGGCCAGTCAGGAGGAAACCCTAATCCTTAGAGTTTGCACCCTATTTAAACGTCCTTATAGCCCCATCTCAGCCTCCATCACCCTCAGAGCATTCCTTATCGAAACCCTTTGTCTCCATTGGTGAGTTTGAGTGATTGTTGCCTTGTGAAGGGACTTTTGGTGCACATTGGAGCAAGTGGAAGAAGGAAGGGGTTGAAGAGCTCAAGGAAGGGGACTTAGATCCAGAACACATTCATTTGTGGTCACCCATTCTGGTAATAAAGTTTCCATCTTGATTATTGATCTATTAGATCTTGTTTGTCCCTAAATTGTTGCTATTAAGCCCTAAAACCCCAAATCCTTGGTAGAGAAACCTTATGGTTGGGCTATACTTCAGATCTGGACCCTCATTACCTTCTAGAGTTGTAAAGTCTCAGTTATGTTCGTGATTGAGGTCCCTCTTGAGCTTAGAACCCCATTAAGAGCTTAGTTTTGACATTTGGAGCCCTTAAAGCTATGCATGCATGTAAAGTTTGCAACTTTATGTGATAAGCATGCCCTAGAAGCCTAGATCTGTGGTTTGGAGCCGCTGCATGGCTCAAACCAGGTCTGTATGGAAAAAGGACTGAATGAACTCGGCGAGTAGAACGCTGGACTCGGCGAGTCCTATGAACATAGCCGTGAACTCGGCGAGTTGGTTGAGCAACTCGGCGAGTTCGTTGAAGATTGCCTTGAACTCGGCGAGTTGTTAGAAGACTCAGCGAGTTGGCTAGGGTTTCTTCCAAATCTTGGCCACGTATGAACTCGACGAGTTAAAAAGGGAACTCGACGAGCCAATCAAGGATTTCACGACTTCTCGAGTTCAGGAAGGACTCGACGAGTCGGTGATCTGCACTCGACGAGTCGAGTCAACATAGACTGTTGACTTTGACTGTGGACTTTGACTTGGACCAAGGGTTGACCAATTGACTTCTGATGGTTTCTGGTAATTGGGAGATTTATGAAAAAGGTTTGTATGGTACCTATAGGTGGTGGAGTTCGTGTTGGACCCAGGAGTTGAGCCTTCTTATTTCCGACGACAGTTGCGAGGTGAGTTATCCTCACTATACTAAGGGGTCTAAGGCACCAAGGCCGGCCCATTGGATATGATATCCTAGTAGTTGTATTATGTTGAGTATGAGTTAGTTATGCATGCTAGTTTGATACGCTAGAGGGTAGGTCTGTAGGACTACCTGTGATACTGATTGATTGTCTGTATGTGCATTATCTGTTACATGTTGATATGTTATGTGGGATGGGTTGAGGTTGTACTGCTCCGTGCGGTAGCCAACAAACCCTAGAGTATTCCAGATATGAGCTGAGGGCCCGATAGGCATTCCAGACTCATACTGAGGACTTGGGAGCATTCCAGATACGAGCTGAGGGCCCGGTAGGCATTCCAGACTCGTACTGAGGGCTCGGTGGCAATCCAGATGTGAGCTGAGGGCCCGATAGGCATTCCAGACTCACACTGTGGGCCCAGGGGTATTCCAGTCTGTAAAGATGTGGACCCGTTATGTGCTGTTCTGCTCAGTTTGTTATGATATGTCATGGTGTGACATGGTTATGTGGACTGTATGTGTATCGGTATTTTGGGGGTAACTCACTAAGCTTTCGGGCTTACAGTTTCAGTTTTATTGTTTCAGGTACATCAGGGGATCGCGGCAAGGCGAAGGCATGATCGTACAGCTCCTCCTATTATGTTATGTTTATGGGAAAACTCTGATATAAATGTATTTTGAAAACAAAGTTGTAATGTTTTGATAAATTCGACATGTTTTGAAAGTTTAAATTTGGCTTGAATTTTTGGGTGTTACATTAATTAAATTAAAAGTATAATTTATTGAATTAGACCACCTAGTATTTTAAAAGTGTAAAATACATCCTTATACTATATATAAAATTAAAAGTCTAATATTATATATGTATGAGTAAAGAGTCAGTCTTACCGTTAGTAGACCTTATTCACGAAGCTGGTCTATAAGGGGTGTTTAAGGAAATTGCCTATAAAATGGCGATTGAATGGGTATCCACTCTTACCCACCGCACTCTTGACTAGTGGAGGGTCGTTAGCCGAACGGGTAGGATAGGACACAACCTTCCATTATAAGTATAATGAAATACGAAGTAACTAAACAATCTCATAAATTCCCAAATCTTAGTTACTTTAGGAAAAATGTGGAGTTGGTGATAATCCATGAAATTACACATTGCACCTTGTTGGTCGTTAGTGGAGCGTGTGTGGTTAACCGACACACTAATATGGGACCAATGAAGGATGGCAATGGGTAGCTCGTAGATTATCATAGATCAGTGGAGCGTGTGTGGTTAACCGGCACATTGATTAGGTGATGACATATTCGAGAGTACCAAACTAATTTGCATAGTTATCCACAACTTGTTTGTGATCCTCGGCATCCCAGTCACAAACTTGAAGGGCACAATCGAGATTTAAACATGTCATTGAAAAGTTCAATGAATCTCAAAAGATCTAGGAGTTTCAATTCATCTAAAACCTAATTTTCAATTTTCGTTTTTCATGGTGGAAATTGGTAAATCGTCATTTACATACCTTCAAATGTTCTGCAATTTGGATTACGACATCCCTCTTCCAAATTTTAGAATATTGTGTTAGATCCTAGCCTCAATATTTCATTTGGGTGCTATATTAAGGATTTTATCAACTAACTTGAATTTGTCCCGTTTTGTAGATGTCAAAGTCTAACAACTATGGTCTTCCTGAATCCGTTGGAAAAAGTTTTCCACTTGAAGATGGTGTTCCACGATTGGATTGTGGAAATGGAAATCATGCTTCACTACCTCCACCTTCTCCAATAATTCTCCCTGACCCACGTGTTCGAAGACTTGAAAAGTTCAAGGTCACTCAAGCCCTATTGGCAAAAAGACACGAAGATGGAAAGTCTGTATGTGCTCATGTCTTGGATATGAAGTTGTATATTGATAGATTGGGAATGTTGGGTGTCGATGTCTCAAGGAAGTTGGTTGTTGACTTGGTTCTTCATTCACTTCCCGAATCATATAGTGAGTTCATTAGAGAGTACTATATGATGGACCACGATGTGACCCTCATTGATTTGACTTATTTGCTTATTGCTGCTGAATCAGTGATGATTTGGGGCACTAGTCAAGCAAATTTGTCTGGTAAATCAATATCCCAACCTTCTATGGGCAATGGCAACATTGGAAGTCCAGAAAAGTTTTCTCTACGCAAGAGAAAGGCTGAGTATGAGATAGTCCTGTGTACCGTTCCAGAAGAATCCATATGTTTCTACTGCCAAAAGAGGGGGCATTGGTTACGAAGCTGTCCTGACTACCTGAGAGATCTAAGAGATGGGAGAGTCAAGATGTATGACTCTGCTTCAGGTAAAATCCACTATCTAACTCTATTAAGTTTTCTATTTTAGATTCTTAATACATGATGTGATAAGATTACATTTGGACGTTTTGTAGGATCGAAGAAAATAAAGGAAGCTTAAAGGAAGAAGCGAGCTGAGTCTGATCGCGAAGAAATGGATCGCATTATTCGATGATCGGATTTTTGGAGCTGCTACTTTTAGAGTTATGATAGATTGTTTAGGAATATGAAATAGCATAGTTTTCATTTGAATTTGCATTGTAAGGACAAGTTTTCCGCACCTTTTTATAAATAAAATAAATTTTGAGTTTTGTCTTATTTATATCCCCTTGCAATATCATTTGTGAAAACTTGATGCTCGTGTGTTTCTATTATAAGCAATATTAAGTGGATGTGATTCTTAGTTATGTTATTTATGGTAGTGTCGAAGTTTTCTAAGTATGGAAAGATTCCCATCGCCCAAGTTTCAAATGGACAGAAGCTTGGAATCATATGATTTGAATCATGTGATGTATGGAAATCTTGGTACTTAGGAAATTAAGACTAATTCCTTGATCACACAAGTATGTGAGTTAAGTGAAGGATTAAAGGATCTAGTACGCAATGTTGTGCACTGGTCGAGTCCACCACAAATAACAATAAGATTATTCGTCATGATTTACTAAAAGTCTAGTAAATGTGGTTATGCTTACAAGATTAAGTGTAATTCTGAATCATTGAAAAGTTTCAATGAATGGCAGAACGGATAAGAAGAATCAATCAAGCAGAAAGATAAAAGTTTTTCCAATCTGAAAAGATGGGAGAGTACTTTAGTATCATATTTTATGATCGTCTTATTGATTGTGAAACCATATCACAATTGATCATCTAGGTAAACCTTAGTGCACTAGTATGGCTAATAAGAGGAATCAGAAATTGTTGAAATGGTTAAATCAAAAGGTGAATCACACTTCGTTCCAGAATCAAGTCTTAGAGTCATACTACAAGACTGTGACTTGAGTGACACATCTTAAGAAGTTCTAACACACTCATCAAATGTGGAGTAAAAAAATGTTTTTCTTACTCTTGCACGTTTGAAATTGGTAAATTGTGATGTCTTGGATAAGACAAAGACCAACTAATACCAATTGTGTGTAGTGTTTGTCTTGATAAGAATCCTCACTAACTCTTGAATATTTGTTTGTCAAGAAATGTTTCTTGACAAGAGAATCTTATATGTCAAGAGGTCAGTAGGAGACTAAATGATCTTGAAAAGGTTCAAGAACTAATCAAGAGTAAACCTATTAGACACTAACGCACGACTTGAGGTTTGTAACCTATCGTGTTGACAAAGTTTTATTTCTATGCCATTCCAGTAAAGTTACTTATACATATGAGTTCTACGAGTTCTCAATTGACTGCATAAGGGCAAGCACCTTGTTCAATGAAAGTACATTGACTAGTATAGGTGAGCTGATAAATAACTTGGAAGCAATGGTGGGACCCTTGATGGCAAGAAATTAAGAATGAACAGGTTCTGTCCATAAGAGTTTGGATTTTTCACGAACATTATCTTATGATTATGGTTATGACAAATACACATGGTTAAGAGCACATACACCATAAAATCTAAGTGTCATAAGGTTTCTCTCCGTTTCATGAAAATGATTGTGAGGAAACGCTTTCACTAAGAGAGATTTTAAGGATATGGCAATTGTGATATTTGCATTCTCAAATTCGATTATGATTACGACATCCCTCTTCATAGTTCGAATTGTGAGATTTGGCAATTAGTTTGAACATTCGAGACTTATTGCTATAAGTTCTAGAATTGTTTAGACACACATGTGAGCTATCTAAAAAAGGTGTATGAGTTTGAGAAGCTTAGATAAAGGCTTATCGAAGCATATCGTATTAGAAATATGAACTTTGGAAGTCAATACGTATTGATTTCTAGAAGTCCAACTGTTTTCTAAATACGTGTCAAAGTTAGTGGGAGCATAAATGTTATGTTGGTATGGATATAATCATCATGTTAGTGGGAACATGATTATTATTTTAAGTGTTGCAAGTTAGCAATATTAATTGTAGAAAACAAAAGTTTCACTTTGCAAAGTTGCAGTGGTTGAAAAATTGTTTTTCTACAATTAAGGGAGAGAATATTATACTTCGTTTCAAAATCTAAAGGCTTGGATCGAGAAATTTTAATCAAATTTAGTCAAAAGACATATATGGATGTTATGTTGAAAAGATTCAACATTAAGGAATTCTATATATGGTAATATTATAGCAAGAAACTGGTAAAGTATCACGTTTTTCATTATGAATCGTGTCCCATACGCTTTGGGTATAGGATCAATTGCATGTGCTGTAATATTCGAACGTTCTAAATTTTCCAAATGTCTAGGGCATTAAGAGGGAAAAAGGACCAGAACCAGATATGACTATTTTTAAATTAAACGACTGTCAAGGACAATATGAGGTTCGCCAAGGATTGGTCACTTGTGGGCAGTTGGAAGTATAGTAACATATGGACCATAATGACATTATTATGATTAGATATGATTCTATTAATAATGAGTTGTCGTATTGCAAATATGGAAATGTTTCCATATTGGGAGTTGGATATCGAGAATCTATGTCTAGATTAGAAACTTTTATGCAAGAAGGATGTTCAAAGGAATGTACTTTGAATGTGAGACTTCATATTTATGGAATTGCCTTGTAACAATCTCCATTAGAGCACTTTGTAGTATCATTGGCAAAGTCTTGGTGGCTTTGGTGCTGTGACATTATGAAAGGATCGTTGCATAAAATGTTAGAATCTGACATATTCTAATAGTGGCAAGAATTTGGTATTCTTACACTTATGATAAGGATTAGGAATTATGAAATGAGTATCATTTAAAATGTGTTCAATTGATCTATTTCACAAAGTAAAGACCATAGGTAAACATAGTGTGCATGCTTGGAGCATGGGACAACTGTTATAATTCAAGTAATAAGTTGATTATCCGAAACATTATACAATGAATAATGAGTAATTAATATGGTGATTAAATAAAGGTGTTTTATTTATACTCAAAAGTTTGGGGCCATATAGGATTAGTATTATTCTTGTGTTTCATTTTGCATGTTTTGACTTCCCGAATAATAAGATTATTCAAACCTTCCACATTCGATCATACTTTGGAAGTAGGTATGAAAGAAGATTGTCATGAATCCGACTGTAGATTGTCTAAAGCGTCTTAGACATAGCAAAAGTCTGCTGCAGTGTTTATGAGTACTTCTGAAATAAGATTTGAGTATTGGATTAAACCCACACTCACTTGAATCACTTCATGGATTTTATCACGAGTGATTAGTGAGACGATAATATCTTATATTCTTGAAACCGAGACATGTGAGTTGTAATTTACAAGTCGGTTGCACATTGATAATATGTAAACGCACCAGTAACTTGGTGTTATAAAACATATTGTTGTGTGTGATTTGATGAGTAGGTACAAGCGAGCATTTGAGTCGAAGTTTATCCGTTCCTTTTACCCAAAGTGGGATAAAAGCGATATATGTGGGCCCCTCGATGATTTAGTGATGACACCCTAAGAGTTTGGCCAAGCTGGGACTAAGTTGATGTGTTCAATTGTAGTCTGTTGTCAGTCGTCATAAATCGGAAATCGGGAAACAACACATGAACAGAGAGTATGATTAAAATCCATGTCTCAGTTCATACGATATCTAGAATGGAGGAATATATGATCCCTTATCTAAAGGACGCATTACTGATAAGATCAGAGTTGACAGCGGCTTTTGAAAGCTACGATTGCTGATCAGGTTCTGAAGTTATACTTAATAGTTATTAGACTTATCCAAGTGGGAGACTGTTGGATTAGGTGTCTAAGCTAGGGATGAGCATAACCGGGTACCCGCCTATTTTAGCTGGAACTGGAACCGCTCCCGGAACCGGCGGTTCTTAAGTTTTTGGTATTGGAACCGGAACCGCCTACACCGGTTCCTAGAAAATTGGAACCGCTCCCGGAACCGCCGGAACCGGTTCCAGTTTCGGGTACCCAGCTTTTTGAGTATTAAAACTTGTTATTTTATACATGTCATATAAATTATGTAAATTAACCTATACAAACAATACAAGTACAAGATATAAAACCAAAACATTTACAAAAATTTGATTTTTTAAATAACTAGCTATTAAAAACATTTCCTACTTTTAAATAACACAATAGCAAGAGCCAACAACAAGATGCAACACTAGCTCCTTCAACTCTGTCAACAAGAACCATTCATGCTGGATTTTGAGTAGGCTGAGCTCTAGGCAATCTCTTGGCTGTTTCAAACACAATAATTATTATCTCATAAATAAAAGCCAAATATTTTTTTTATAATTTAAATTAAAGAGTGCAAATTTTTAAATCTTACCATATTCCTGAAATACATCGTTAACACTAGCAGCAGTTTTACCATGTTTGGATTACCTACACCACGCACACGATGAAATATGAATTCATCCAAGATTTTGAACAATGAATGAAAAGAAGATAAAAAATATAGAAGTGAACAAGATCAATTGGGAGAAAACCAAGAAAAGGGTTACTGGTTTTTGTATGGAATTAAAGTTGAAAGATTTATGGAGGAAGTGAAACCTAAAGTAGTTGATGATATCTGCTCACCTTGTTTTTGAAGTTTTGGAATCCACTTTTTAACCCGTGTAAATGAATCCTAAAATTAGTCAAGTAAACAGAAAGTGAAATTAGTTCCGAAAACATAAGAAAGAAAAAAGAAAAACTAGAAGATATAATAAATAAAAGAAACCAAATCACTACTAAGAAACTTGCATCAAGATGTTGGTAATAAAGATAAACATTTAATTTCATTAACTTACAGCAATCAGTACAAAAATTGATAAGATGCAATAAAGGCCAAAACTCACACATTCATAAGTTAGTGGAAATCAAAATATATCTATAATTATCTGCCACAAGTGAAAGTCAGTGATCCAAACTGAAATACTAGTACGATATGCTAAGAATTACCTAAAATCTAAAGTTAATAATTTCATTGCTATTAGCCTATGATTCCTTAAAAATTCAAACATGGTTCCATATCAAGTACTACTGTAAGTCTGTAAGAAAGAAAAAAAAACTTAACAGAAACATGCACTCTCATTCTATTTGAACTCAGTTAAGTGTTCTTAGTTAACAATCTATATCCTATCAAGTATCAACTACTACAAATCACCACAATTCCAAGTTAAACAAGCCATATGATCGATCCACTGATCACTATGAAAATTCCACAGTTCAATTTCACAAAAGAAACCGGATATGAACAAGATTCTAGTAAGCTTACTGCTAGGGTTTGCAAAAAAAACGCCACTCCGATCGTCGATTCCTATCACCGCAGTTCAAAGCAAACACAGACGAACGCATACTCTAAATCTAAAACTGAACCTTACCATTTTTACAACATCAATTTCATAAGTATCCACCTGCGTAGTTGAAAACACATATTTGAAGTGGTGAGAAGCAACAATTTCATGAGTATCCACATAACAGATGAATCTTACCACTTGAGCAGGTTTGGTCGGCGATTGATAAGGATAACCAGAGAGTTAACAGCGTCGGAGAGAATAGAGAGATAAAGACATGTGTCGGCATCTTACGATTGAGATAATAGTTGCAGATTGAACCTTCGATTGAGCCAAATGAACAAAGATGACGGATGAATGACGTTTGATGTTGGGCGGACCGGCGGATGATAGCGGTGGTATTTCTAGTTAACCGATAATGTGACCAACGAGGACTGGTTTGAGAGGAGAGAGTGACGAGAAGAAGAGAGTGTGTCGGCGATTTTTTGTAAGAATGAATCTCACAAACCCTAAAAACGACTAAGGTCACGTAAAAATTATTTTCCCTATTTTTTTAAAAACAAAGTCACCAAAATATAAAAATTAAATATATATTTTTTAGAAAAAGGTGGGTACCCGGCTGTACCGGTTCCGGTTAACCGCCGGTTCCGGGTAACCGGTATTGGAACCGGAACCGGCGGGTATCCAGCGGGTACCGGTTTCATAAAAATGAGAATTGGAACCGGAACAGCTTCGGGCTGTTCCGAAACTTTAGGAACCGGAACCGGAACCGCTTAAGGCAGTTCCAGTTCCAAAACCGGCAGTTTCGAGGTGGTTCCGGTTCCGAAAGCAGGTACCCGCTTCCGCTGCTCATCCCTAGTCTAAGCCCATAACTATTTTAGTATGTACTTGACCCGATTATGAGCATGGTCCTTTTGGGTTGCCTTCACCATAGCAACTGATAGGATGAATTAAGGAGAAAAATGATTGATTATGATTTATTAATATATTATATGAATAATATATTAAAAGAGAAATCATATTGTTTAATTAATATTGGTCAAGAATTAATTAAGAATTAATTTTGTGGCTAAAAGAGATTAATTAAATAAAGGGGACCGATATTGAAATTATATGATAGTTGCAAGTTGGGCTATGGATTCCTAATGGAAAGGGCATTGGACGAAATCTATGGGAAACCCATATGAATTTCGTCCAAGGGCTTTCTAGAGGGACTCCATAGGTTGCTTAAGGCCTAAGCAGAGAATTAGGGTTTCACCTGAAACCCTAGCAGCCCACACAAGTATATAATGACCCCTAGGGCTCCTAAAAACGTGGCTAAGCTTTCTCTAGAAGATCTTGGACGTTTTTGGTGCTCCTCCTCCTTTTCCTAAGTCATCTTGTTGTTCATGGTGTTTGTGACACCATTAGAGGTGCAACACTTGAGACACTAAGCTTTCAAGAGTCAAGATCAAGGAGGTTTGTGATTGTTATTGCTACATAACAATCAAGGTAAGATCTAAACCCTAATTATATGTTTAATTTGATTATAGTATGTTAGATCTAGGGTTTATTGCTTTGGTATTCAATCTTGTATGTTTACTTAGAAAAACCTAGATCAAAGCAATTAGGGTTGCATGAACACCATAGGATTGATGTTATGTTCATAACCCATCAATAAGTTCATGGGCATATGCCTTAGAAACTGCTTCAAAGATTCCTAAAATATAATAAATCGTCACTAACATATTTAAAATTATGAGTTTGCAATGCTTACATTCGTTGTGAAGCTCACGAAAAATTAGAACCCATATTAGAGAAATGTTATTGGATATCCTATTGGATCTTTTGGTATTAATTTTATAAACCTTTTGAGACATTTGTTGCTCGTAGGGCAGTCTTCCTAGAAAGGGGTTGATATCTAAGGAGGCTAGTAGGAGCCAAATTGATCTTGAATAAACTCTATATTCAGCCAATATAGAACTTGTTGTTGGCACTAGTACTCAACAAAATGTTATATAACATGTTGAGCCTTAGCAAAGAGTTATTGAGGAATTTGACACAAAACCGTCTCTCTAATAGAGCACATCATGTACCATAAGCAGGGCCGGTCCAAACGTATATGGGGTCCGAGGCGAAAAGAAAAAAAAATGGCCCCTTAAAGACAAATATAATAAAGATTCAAAAAAATATCATTTATTCTTCACTATAAACGCGATCAATTAACAATAACAAGCAAGCCAAATTGTTTATTTTTTGAGCTAGTTTGAGTTTAAATCAACTTTAGTCTCTAAAAATCATTTAGGTAATATATATATATATATATATATATATATATATATATATATATACTACATAGCCCAGAAATTTTGGGCCCCCTGGAGACGTGGGCCTTGGGCGCTCGCCCGAGTTGCCCGCCGTCTGGACCGGCCCTGACCATAAGGATACTTTTTACTCATATATAATGGTAATGGGTCTATGGTAGATCATGATGAGCCTACCGGCTATCAAAAAGCCATATGCCCATATCAGGCCCAAATTTTGATAGGTGGAAGGAGAATATATAAATTGTGAGCTGAAATCTATGTATGATAATTAAGTATGGAACGTGGTTAATCAATCACCTGATTGTAACAAGGTTAAGTGAAAGTATATATGTAAAAAGAATACTAACATTGAAAGGAAGTTACACACATAAAAGCCAACTGGTGGCAAAGGGTTACACACAAAATATTGGTATAAACTAGCAAATGGACGTGAGAACTATTTTCTTTAATGAAAGTTTCACTAACTATGTGTTCATGACATATCCTAAAGTGTTTGTATTGTTGTACATCCTAAGTATCCAAATTTAATGTAAGCTTTAGAGTGCCATTTATGAACTCAAACAAGCATCCCATGCTTGGAATCTTTGCTTATAACACCTTGTTTCGAATCGTATCTGAATTTAGGGTCGTGACCCAAGGATCAGTTATCATAAGTCTACGGGTCTTGGGGAAGGAGAGATTTAGACCCCTTGGATGTAGATAATATAGATAGGTGATCTAAGAGTTCAGTTTGTGTTTTGGATCCCAAGGCTATAACCGTAAAGTGATAGTTCGGGCAATTTATGAATTTTGGGTTTAAGCTCAAGAAGTTTTAAGGAAAAGGAGAGTTGATAGAATTGTAAAGGTTCTCATTACCTTTCTGTGGATATAAAGAACGTTGAAATCAAACTTAGAACAAAGAAGTTATGGATTTCGGAAGATTGGTGGTTTTAGCCCCTAGCCGAGTATGTTGGGCGTACTTAAGGAGTACGTTGGGTGTAATGGCTCGATGCATGATCGCGGAGGCACCCACGTATGTTGGGCGTACGTGGGGCATACGATCGACTGGGACAAACCCTAATTTTTAGGGTTTGTGCCCTATTTAGACAACTTATGTTGCTTTGGGTCATTCTTATGTCCCGCCTCCACCTATCCAAACCCTAAGAACGAAACTGTTGCCTTCATTTGAGTGTTTGTGAGCCATTGTTGTGATCTTGTGGGGTTTTAGGATCCTTTGAAGGAACTGAAGCTTGGTGGTGAAGCTTTGGTGGACTTGGAGCTTGAAGATCCATAATTTTCATCAACTTTGCAAGTTATTTAAGGTATAAAGCTCTTAACTTGATGGATCATTAGGTTAGATCTAGTTAGGGCTTGTGTTTATGTTTTTTATGGTCCTTTAAGCCAAGCTTGTGAGTATGAGCTACTGCAGAAGCTAGGGATGGTAGATCTTGGCATTTTTTAGGTCCCTTGTTCATAAAAATGCAATCTTGATGAGTCATCTTGGCCCATGCATGAGTTAGAGTTGTTCTTATGCTTCTTTTTGAGTCTTGGGCCCCATTAAGTCATGAAAGGGTGTTAAGTTGCCAACTTTACGTGTTAAGACACCATTTAGGATCAGATCTGAGAGTTTAGCTTAGTAGATTAACCGATTAAGTGCTTAATGGAGGTTTGGTTGTATGTGGAGTACGCTGGGCATACCCAACTTGTACGTTGCGCGTACTGGCCCCAAAGGGAGTATGTTGGGCGTAAGTCTGAGTACGCCGGGCGTACCCAACAACTTGACTTTTGGTTGACTTGTGTTTTGGGCCATTTTTGGACTATTAGAGTTTTGGGTTTTGTTAGGCCAATAGTCTTTCCAAATTTGGGACATTATTAGACTTTGGGCCTTCTTGGATTTAGGCCCATAATGCGTTTTTGTAACATCTCAAAAATCACAACAATTTTAAACTTTTCAAAACAACCCATAATCATAAAATGTTTACAAAATCATTGATTCCAAAATGTTTATCCAATGTCATAGTATCCCAAAATCATAAGTACATTCAACGGGAGGATGTGTACGTTCATGCCTTCTCCTTCCCGCAATCATCAGAAGTACCTGAAACAATAAACTAAAATCGTAAGCCCAAGCTTAGTGAGTTCCCCTAAAGTACCACCACATAAAACATATCAAACAACAACATGCATACATGAGTCTTCAGCCTGACTGGACCGACTCGCAGCGCCTACAGCTAATCTGGACCGCCCCCGAGCCTTCGGCATGACTGGACCGCCTCGTAGGGCCTACAAACTATATGGACTGCTCGTCGGGCCTTCGACCTGACTGGACCGCCCCGTAGGGCCTACAGTCTATCTGAACCGCCCCGGGTATCTTGGCCTTCATCACAAAGCATGACTGTCTCAACCCAACCAACCATAACATGTGGACATACACATAACAAATAAACATATAACCCGACAACAGATAACAACCAGATCTATAGATCACTACCGCATGCGAACATCCTATATACCAGGATACCGATCTAACAGATCTCTACAACATAACAACATAATATCATATAACAGGATATCCAATCTGAAGGGTTGGCCTTGGTGCCTTCGACCCGTAAGTACAGTGAGGAATACTCACCTCACAGTCTGACGAAAAGTTGAACGATAATTGCTCCAAATACCGGCTCTACAGGTCACCTATTCAACAGATAGAGACCAAGACTCAGCTATTGCTCAAAAATATACAAATAAGACATGATCCAGCATACATACATCGGTGGGGGGGGGGGGGGGGGGGGATTGTTTTATGAGAACTTTGAAGATTTGAATTTATTAGAGATGGCTATGGCTAGAATTATCGATTTTTGAATTAAAAAAGGAAGCAGTATAAAAGTTTAAAAACTAATTACCTGTCAAAAGACAATCCATTCCATCCTACAGCCAAACAAACCCAAATTCAACAAAATATGGCAAGTGGCATAAATCGTTCATCAGGTAACAAGATACATACAAACAACTCCAACAAACAAAATGCTTATCAAAACAAGAAGCAATTACTACAAGAAAAACTAACAAGTAGAAAGGATAGAATAACTTACATAATTTCTTGTATAAAAGTTAAACACTGCAAATATTTGAAGAAATGTCCAGAATCGCCCAAAACGGAGGTGAAATGATTTTTAAATGAAGTTGAGAAATCGAGTATTTTTCTTAAAACTGATGAATAAAGATCGAGTTGTAGGTCTAGACTTTTCATCTTGAAATCGATTTGCGAGTCTTCAAATCGAGACCCATCCATGCCACGTAGGTCCAAGAATAGAGCATTGGAAGGTCATTGTTGTATGGCGACACTGATTCCGACGAAAAGGTTGAGACCGTCTTCACTCATGGTCGGCGCTAAGTCATTGCGATGAACTGTATGATGATGGGCGACAGGAAGGATTTTGCCAGCATGTAGGTTTATTGGAGACTAATTATTGTCAATTACCAGTTACTTACCATAATTATAGGAAGTTAATATCAAATACTAATTAATTTAATTAATAAAACTACAAAAATACAATTATCAAATGATTGGTCAATAATTAGCCATACATTCACATAATAATTAAGATTTATATATATATATATATATATATATATATATATATATATATATATATATATATATATATATATATATATATATATATATATATATATATATATATATATATATATATATATATATATATATATATATGTTCCGGTTTCTGTGATGACTCTTTTTAAAATGAGGACTCATAAGAACACCTTAAAAAAATTGTAAAAAAATTTAAAAAAATACAAATCATAAAATCGAGCATAGTACTATATCCAGGAGAAAAAATTGGATTTTTTTTATCATTAAAATTGAATTATGGATCATAAAAGTTGAATCATGGATTATAAAAATGATCCATGCTTCAATTTTAATGATACAATTTTTTTTTCCAATTTTTTTTCTCCCGGATATAATACTATGCTCGATTTTATGATTTGTATTTTTTTAGATTTTTTTCAATTTTTTTAAGATATCCTCACGAGTCTTCACTTTAAAAAGAGTCATCACTCGATCTTTTTTTTTTTTTTCTCTCTCTCTCTCTCTCTCTCTCTATATATATATATATATATATATATATATATATATATATATATATATATATATATATATATATATATATATATATATATATATATATATATATATATATATATATATATATATATATATATATATATATATATATATATCATTTCATTATTATATATAAAAGCCCTAATTTTCTCGTCCCATGAAAATCAAATTTATAGGGTTTAATCCACGCTACGTACCTTTCCTTTTTGAACAACGCCATATACATCAACCTGGATTCAAACCGCCTCATTATCCGATGCGTTGTATTGATTGATCAACGATGTTTCAACCATTGCCAACTGCTATTTTTCTCATGGCTCCTACTGCACATTTATTGGATTTCAAGGACGTCACGTGGACATAAAAAGGAACGATGTTATGTACATAAAGTCGATTCAAAATGTCGATCCCCACATCCTCACGTTGGACTGCATGTATCTGACTTCATGTTCGACGGTTTGGAGTACGCCATTTGGATCCATTTTCTTTAACGATGTAACTTTTCTAGGAAACACATATACCCTCTGCAATCATCCATAGATTCTTCTTCAGTTTAACTTTGTTCATCATCCTCATGACCAAAATTTCTTTTATTCAAAAAACTCTCTTCCTTGCCTCTTTATTTCATCATTAATCTCCTTAATTCTAATTTCCCTTGTAAGTTTTCTTGTTTCCCTTTGATGCTCTGTTTCTTCGTATAATCTTAACCGTGTAAACAGAAGAAGCGTGAAGTGCGATCACGGGCAAGTATGTGGGTAGTGTAGATGGATTTAATTAGGCAACGCTCTTTGATTTCGTTCAAGATTATTCTGTTTTGATTAGTACCTAATTCCCACCTTTATTTTATAGTTGTTCAACTCAAATCTTCAGATGGAACTTCATCTTCCATACCCTACAGTTGCAGGTATCTGCTATTTCCTTGGATGTAGAAACTCTTGAGGTTGTAGATGCGTGAAAATTTGATAATAAACGTGTTCGCTTCATTATTTTCCTTCCAGTTTATATTCTTGCATTTGTTTGGTTTTGCTTAAACGATCAATTATTGGGCAAATTATGCTTCTTTCTTGGGTTTTGGAACCATAAAGTTGGTAATCGATACAAAGAGTGCTTTATTAATTTCATTTCATTTAATTGTTTTTCTTTGTTTGGTAGAAGTTGGAATTCAAGTGCATGACCACCAGGTGAGTCTTCCTTAAATTTATCACTTTCTAAATATAATAATTTTTTTGCACATTAGCTGTTTGATTAATTCTTCAACTGAAAGAAATATTACTATAATTAGTACATTAGTTTCTTTTATGATTTAGGTGTAAGATGAATCAAGGGGAAGACATTGCACAACAACAACAATGTTTCCTTAGATTTCAGGGTATCTCAGCTTTTTTATGCCTAATATTTGTGAAAATTAAGCCCATTACCCTAATTATTTCAACAATTTGTTTTTTGAAAGAATCAACTTAGGTTTTGATTATGGAAAAGAAAAGTTCATGTAAGATTTGTAGTTATCTTTTGTTTTTCTAATATGGTGTCGACATATTAGATCAATATGATTTAGTTACAAAGAGTTTATGTGAAACATTTCCTCCCTATTTTCCAGTTTTGTGTAATATGTGTGATGTTTCCAGTTTTGTGTAATATGTGTGATGTATCATGAGAATGAGCTCTGTTGATTTTGCAGTGAGTGAAGTTATCCCAATACATACAAAATTCACTTGCTTGACACCAAGAATGTGATAATCCATGATACAAACTTTCTTGTGGTAATTTATTTGTTTAATTTCCCAATTAGAAAGAGTTAAAAGTTGTTATAATACTTGAATTCACGTGGGATGCAAGAAAGATGATATTGTTGCATTCTTTTTCTATTGATTAGGTTGTATTTTTTTTATTGTTGTAGAAAGACATTCATTGTATCACATCATGTTAATGTTTTCTATGAAATATTTTGTTTGTTTATTATCATTCAAAATTTTACATTTCCATATTAATTTTTCTATGAAATATTATGTTTCTTTATTATTATTCAAATATTTACATTTACTCCTTCCTCTTTTTATTTAAACATTATGAAGCGTCCAAACTTGAAAAAAAAAAAAAACTTGCATGTGATTAACCGTGAATGTATTCAGAGGTTAGATTTAGAGATTTTCAAAGCCGACATCATATCCGAGTTCCATATGTATAGAATTATTTTTTAGACGATCCACTCTTTTGATATTGTAAAGCCATGAGGATCTATCGACTATGAGTCAAAAATGCACCTCGAGACCATGATAGATGGTATAGGTTGGCTCGGTAACGTAAGCACAAAAGACACATCACTTTATTAGAGACCAAAGGTAGTAAACGAGAGAAACACCACACAAAAAGGTATCACCCAAGATTCATATCACATTGTAGCTTCATCTTTGCTTATTACGAATATTGTACTTTTAAAAAATCCTTGATAACATTCTACCTTAATTTATAAAATACCTAAATTACCCTCAATTATGTTTCATGGGTCGTGCTTACCACGGGCCTAAAACTTATATATATATATATATATATATATATATATATATATATATATATATATATATATATATAGTCAAGATCAAATAAGAAGTAAATTTTTGGTAGGAAGGTAACAAATTTTTTTTCTACATATTTTTTTCGCAAACAAACAAAATGAATAATTAGATGATTCATTTGTAAGATGATTCACAATAAAAAATTCTCAAAAAAACATCTCGATGATTCATTTATACAATGATTTTGTTGTTATTCACTAAAATTGTCATAAAAATGATTTTTTTCTTAATTTACTTAAAAATTAATCATAAAGATGTTTTTTTGGGAATTTTTTCTTGTGAATCATCTTACAAATGAATCATCTAGTGATTCATTTATTTTGTTCGTCAAAAAAATATGTAGAAAAAAAACTTCTTACCTTCCTACCAAAAAAAATTTCTTACCGGATCTATAACCTATATATATATATATATATATATATATATATATATATATATATATATATATATATATATATATATATATATATATAGGGATAGGGAATATACATTACAGCGCTACCTAAGCTTAGGTATTAAACCTCTAAAATATTTCGTTTTAACTTAGTAATTGTACTTGATTTGGTTTTCAAATGGTAAATATATCGTCCCCGATAACATTTCTTTCCTACATTATCGTTTTACCATCATTGTTTTCCTTCCTCCATTATTGTTTATTATTTCACCCTAGTGAACAGTATTGTTTTCCACCGTCAAGAAGGTCAAATATAATCAATGTTCTTGCTTCCTTATCAAAAGTATTGTGTAAATCATGATTCTCCATTTTGAAGTGTTAATCATGAATCCCCTAATCACAATCTTTATATAGTAAAACAACGTATTTTCATGAGGTTTAGTACCTAAGCTTAGGTGGGGCTGTAATATATATTCACTTTTCCCATATATATATATATATATATATATATATATATATATATATATATATATATATATATATATATATATATATATATATTGCACTTAAATCATATATTAAAATAAAAACAATTATTAGAATCCGTGTAGATGATGTTGACGAATCCCCATAGATGGTTTGTAAACACATATTGAAAAAGAATAACAAAGTTCCCGATTATATGAAATATACAAAAGTAACCAATCCAAAGTTCTTATCACCAAAAACAAGCTTTAAGTTAAATAAAGTATAATATAAAAAGAAAAAGGGAAAGGAAAAGAGATATTAGGAAAGGATTATCGAGAAATCCGACAACCATATAATCATAAAATGACCCTCCAAGGTGCTCTCTCTCTCTCTCTCTCTCTCTCTATATATATATATATATATATATATATATATATATATATATATATATATATATATATATATATATATATATATATATATATATATGGGCTTAGGAATATGTGGTTGTCATGTACCTAAGCTTATATATAGAACCCTCCAAACTATGTAGTTTAATCCATATATATGAAAACCAATCATGATATCTCATTTACTATTCTTTCTTAATCATGTGACATACTAAATCGATTGAAATTATATTTTTTTTTTTCTTAATTGTGTCTAAGAACTTAAAGCATTTAAACTCATGACCATTTAATCAACTCTTCTAAAATTTAAATGAAAACTAATAGAATAAAAGATAAAAGAAGAACATACAATAACTCAATCAAGGTTTTCACAAATCATTTGAAACAGTTTTTCAATTGATTGACAAAACTTTTCAGTTATACTCGATAAAAAAATATTGGTTTTTTACTTTCTTTATAAACTTCAATGATTTTTTGTAATAAAAAATATATATAATTGATCTTTTGCATTTCATTATTTAACTCAATTCAATGATATTCTATTAAAACAAATATAAAAGAAAAATAAAATCATATTTTTTTTTGTTTAAAACTACGTCATTTAAAAGGTTCTATACCTAAGTTTAAATACATAACAACCACATATTCACTTTTTTTTTTCTCTCTCTCTCTCTCTTTCTCTATATATATATATATATATATATATATATATATATATATATATATATATATATATATAAAGAGAGAGAGAGAGAGAGAAATTACAAAATTAGCCAAAATACTTAATCAATTATTAGTTTTTAACCAAAAATTAACATTTATCCTAAACTAGTGATTAAAACCGTAGACCATTAAGTTGTCTACGGTCAATGCGTCATTGACTACGGTCAACGGTCGGTTGACTACTCTTGAGGGCATTGGGCTACTATTTGGTGGGCCGTTTACTCTTTTAGAGCTCGTTGGCCCAGAATATATAAAGTTGTAATTTCAGTTTTGCTTATTTTATGTGTGTTTGAAGTTTGGAATTTTGTCTCAATGGATCCTTCAAAGAACAACCATTTGTGTCTCCGAGTTTTGAACTTTTTTTCTTGTTTTTCTTGTTTAGAACGAGAATTAGCAGATACATATTTTTTTGAAAAAAAAAAATACTAAGTTTCTAAGAAACCTACGGTTTACAAGCGTTCAATGCATAAAACGTGCATTACATACTTGTATACCGTAGGTTGTTTTGGACCTACGGTTTCGTAAATCTTTTTGTAGCTTGTATAAAATGTCATATATAATGGAATGTAGTAGTCAAAATTCATGAATTAGTAGTCAACTTCTACCAAATAGTTGTCAAATACAAATAAAATAAAATAAAACCATAGCTTTTTGTTCGAAACAGTAGATCATTTATGGTTTATGGTTTGGGAAACAGTAGACCATTCAGAGGAAACAGTAAACCAATAAGTGGTCTATGGTTTTATTTTGGCTTATGTTTTTTATTGTTATTTTGGTCTAAGTCCTACATTTTGGCTAAAAATAGAAAAGTCATTAGTGAATATGACTATATGACTAATTTTCTCTATTTTTTATTACGAAATGTAAATAAGGTTTAATTATCCAAAGTTTATTAAGTTACTAGAGATGGAAACTGAATACAAAATCGTTATGTCTGATATGTAGACTATGGTAAATATGAGCTAATTTGTGACTGACACATTTGATAACTTTTTTGTTTTTCAGATTAGAGGTCTTGAAAAATCCGAATATTTACGATATCTACTAAATTAGTGATATCAACTTCTAATAACTAGTCTGTTTAAAAAAATCAAATATAAAATTCAATATAAAAAAAATTATATGCTTGTTACAAGAAAATAAAATAAAGAATTTCTTACGGAATATAGTTATCAGGAGCTAATTATATTCAATGAAAGAAAATGTTAATTTTTTCTAAAAAAACGGAATAAAATAGAAAATTTCATTAAACTAACCCTTTCAAAAAAATGTAATCAAATATGAAATTTAATGTAAAAAACAATTATATGCTTGTCGCAGGAAAATTAAATAAAGAATTTCTTACGGAATATAGTTATCAGGAGTTGATTATATTCAATGAAAGAAGATGTTATTTTTTTCTAAAAAAAACAGAATAAAATAGAAAATTTCATTAAACTAACCCTTTCAAAAAAAATGTAATCAAATATGAAATTTAATTGTAAAAAACAATTATATGCTTGTCGCAAGAAAATTAAATAAAGAATTTCTTACGGAATCATTGGATTAAATCCTACTTGAAGGATGTTTTTTTTTGGCATGACAACAAGCGGACGAAGCGAGAGCAGTAATTCTTTTTTTTGATGAATTTGTTAATTCCAGGACTATGTTGAATGAATTTGTAGTTCAGTATGATAAAGCAGTTGAGTCTCGAAGAGCCGTTGAAGAAGATGAAGACTTCAAGACTATGAACTCAAAGTAAGTTCTTTGTCAATTCATCCGATAGAAGCAAAAGTAGGCGAATGTTATACCAGAAAGATTTTTGATATTTTTCAAAAAGAGTGGATACAAGCTACTAGCAATCTAACTCATGAGACAATAAGCAAATGCACAGAAGAAATCAAATATCGGGTTGGGCAACTGGATGTTGATAAAACGCACTGGAGAGTTGTCATCTTTTGTCTCAAAGATAAAGTGAATGTCACATGTTCCTGTGCAAAATTAGAAACATATGGCATATTATGCAAGCATTGTTTATATGTGATCAGGAAGAGACATGTTCAAACCCTTCTGAATCATTATATTTTGCCTAGGTGGACATATGATGCTAGATTCAATGTGGATACTCGTAGCATTGGATTGAACAAAGTGAAAAATGAAAAGGAAGTCAGTGCCTTAACCCTATGGTATGTGTGTGCAAACAGTACCAAAGCAATCGAACATGCAAAAAATTCCCCTTCAAAAATAACAAAACTCAATAATTTGTTGTTAAAGTTTTTAGAAGATGAAGTTATTCAGGAAAAATCTGAATGCACCTGAAAATCCATCTCAACATTCTTGTGCGGGAATTACACAAGTAGACACAATGCCTCAATTTTCTATTCGGGATCTTGCTGTTCTAACTAATACGAAAGGGCGTCCTAAAAATGCAACCACGATTAAGTCTTCTTTAGAGATGGTGAAGAAAAAAAAAGAACTTGTTCTCATTGCAAGGGATTAGGTCATTATGCAACTGGGTGCCTAACGAAAAAGGTGATTTTTAATTTTTATATTACTTTTAATATTTCATGATTTCTCATGTCCAATGCTTACATTTTCTCATCTTAGGCGGAGGAGGATTTAAACGACAAACAAGGATGTTACTCTTGAATGGTTTTAACACGACCACTTGGCAATAAAAGGTGAATAATTGTTGTTGCTCGACATCTATAGATTTTCATTCAGTTTAAGTTTTAGCTACATAATCTTTAATTTTGATAATTTGAACTATACCATTCTTGAAATCTCTACAGTCATATTTAGCAGCCTGGTTTTTCGTTTCTTTGTTGAAGTTTTGGGAGAATTATAGACCATCAATTTGTTTTCTAATTAATGAATTATACTTTTTTTCATATTATAGCATCCTACTTTCAATGTCTTTCTATTATGGCATTGTACTTCTAGTTTTGTTTCTTATTAATTTTGTAGTGGAAATGTGGAATGAATCATTTCTTATACAAATTACATGACATGAGATTTTGTTGAATTGAATTGTTGCTTATAGCCCCCAATCAAATTATCAAATTACAGGACCTGAAACTATAACAAAATTGACCCTAGTATGTTGCTATTTAACCCAAGCATGGTATTCTGTCATAAAAACCAAATGTTTAGCCCAATGGGAAACATGTTAAATTAGGGAAACTAATGAAACCATTTTGTGTAGACCTGATACATTTAACATAACTAAAATACTAATTAACCCAATTCCTACATTTTATAAGTACATTGCTATTTATCCCAATTCGTGTTTTACCATACCTGGTACATTTTTAACAGACATGAACATTCATTAAACCATTAAAAACAAGCATTATCTTTCGTTTATTCTGTTATAGCATTGCACTATTATTTTTGTTTTCTTATCTAGGCATTGTACTAGACACTTATACCCAAAAATAACATCTTAACGGTGATTCTAGAATTTTATTAATTAAATATCCCATTTTGCAACAAAAGCACCCATCGTTTTTATATAGGAATTCTTTTACCATATAATAATAAGACTAAATTAAATTTTGTTGTAAAAGAAATGAATTTTCATCATCATTTCAATTCTTTTACTTATTTGTTGGAACTGAACAAGTTGACCTCAAAAGTAAAACTAGAAAGCCATATAATATTGTATACATTCGATTCCATACATTTGCAAAAGCACCCTGAATGCTATAAGATAATAACAACAAAACATCACCAAATGAAGTCTAAAGAATCTAAAGAGTATGATGAATCAAGGCGTTGAGATGGAATACTATGCATTTCCATCTAAATCACCAGAAGGGTTGGAATAAAGTTTGAACTCTTCAATTGGGCTCTGAAGCATAGAGGAAGCAAACCTAATTAAGATCACTTGGCTTGAATTTTCAAAATTATGCAATTTTCTATAAATGGGATGCCTAAACCTTCCATGATGTCACACCCCCAAACCAGAACGGCAGAAACGTCTGAGGGTGGATGACTTCATATACAGTATCATAACATAATGAATAATATTGATCAAAACCATACAACCATCATATTGATAATTAAGAAGTTTACATTGCATCCAAAACATTGTTTACTTGATACCAAATACATATGACAAAAGTAAATAACGTAACGCTGCGACGCCCCATCCTCAAAACCTTTTGATTACCTGTTTACTGATTTCCTGAGAATACAAGTAGTTTTGAAAAAGTGTCAACAATTAAGTTGGTGAGTTCATAAGAGTTTTGTATGAGAAAAATCGGTAACTTTTCCTTGTAAAATGATAGAGTGCGCTTTCAGAAAATCCAATATTTTCTTTAAAAATGAGTTGTAAGTCTTAAACCCAAAGACCAAAAACGTAAGTAGTGTTGTACTGGAAGATAGTATTATGTAGTTTTATCAGTATATAAAACCGATTGAATGTATGTTAGCCCCGTAAACCAAATGTATTGTTAATACCCCACGTGAGTTATTATAACCGTGCTACTGACTAGTTGGCCTGCTACGACGTTCTTCAGGCTAGGCGTGTTCGTTTGGATGGATCGGTTTGATCCGATCCAATCAAGTGAATAAATTGATTTCGGTTTTCAAAACATGGATCCGAATAGTCCAAACCAAAATCAAATCCGATCCGATCCAATTACAATTCGGTTGGATCGGTTTTTATAATTTGGTTTTCAAAAACCGAAACATTTTAAAACGACATGCAATTATAATATTACTCAACCTTACACAAAAAGCGAAAACAAATTATTTAGTTGTGATTTGAAATTTATGAACAACTAATAAGAAGATATATTATAGTTAAATATTTTACAGATAGAAAACTTTTGAGAGAAAATGCATATTAATTTTTTTTTATCATGTGAAACGTTTTGAACCTATTTGAAAAAATAAATTAATAAATTAATAAATAACTATAGATATATATTATAAATAAATAAATAATAAATGTTTATTCGGTTTTTTTGGACTATTCAGTTCTTATTTTATAAACCAAAACCAATCCAAAATAATAATTCGGTTTTGTTGAAAACCAATCCAAAGATTCAATTATCCAAACCAAATAGTCCAATCCAAATTGTCCAATTGGACAATTCGGTTTTATCAAAATAGTGAACAATCCTACTTCAGGCGTCAGAATGTTAGACATTTGTCACCCTAGACCTGCCGGTCTAACTGTATCTAACAACTTAGGTGTGGGGTTGTTAGTCCCGTATAGATCTATACACAAGTGTCACGCTCTCTTACCGAGACTCTGGTTATAATTCAAGAACTTTAGTATGTACTCAAGTAGGTACGGTGAATGCTATGTCTCACAAAATTATATTAACAGGTTTACGTCTAGTGTAATGAAAACCCTTTTTTGTAAGTGAAAGTATTACCCTTCCATAGTGGTTACATTATGTAAAAATAATTATACCTTTAAATAATTATATGTTTCGTCCGAAATGATAAAGTAGTATTTACGACCCACAAACTATACCAATTATAATATATTATAAATGTTTTGTTAAGTCCATCTATATAATCATATATATAAATACGTATAAGTTAACATGTCTAGATGTTTTAAAAGATTAAATCATATAAATTCACATCTAACACAAGTATAAGAACATTTAGTACGCTAAAGCCAAATTCTAGTTTTTGCCCCTTTTTAACGACATTTACCGGTAACTAGTAAAATATAACTTTGTAAAACTTAAATTTAAAACCATATATTTTTAGTCAAAACCCACAAAAATAGTGCCAAAAACTAGTTAGGACCATTTTTTCTAGAAAAACCAATTTTTACATAAAATGATAGATTTTTGAGTTTTCTTTTTGTAAAACTAAATCTTTGATATTTTTGACTAGTTTCAAGACATATGTTCCAAATAACATATTTTGGTTTGTTTCACACAAAAATAATGTAATAACTTGTTTAAAACCATTTTTGCTAGAAAAGTCATATTATGTTCATAAAAACCATAGTTTTTATAGTTTTGTTTTTGTGACCTTTTCTCAAGAACATGTGGTATGTTTATACTCATTATTTATAGATTTTTGCATTTTAAGCAACATACCACACATAAATATTCATAATACTAGGTAATAACATTATTTCATGTAAATAATACTTTTACACAACTTGAAGGCTAAGTATGTATAACAACTAGTGTTATTATACAAGTTTACTTGTATTCCCCCTCCCCCCACCCCTAAAACTTGGATAAAACCGAAAATGAGGGGTATGAACTCACCTTCAGTGTGTTTGTGGTTGGTTAAAGAGTTGAAGATGAAGATCCTCAAGCTTAGAACACTTGAAGATGGTTGTATGGTGGATAAAGATGGTGTTGGGAAAAGATGAACACATCTTGTCTTTAAGTCAACTCTCTTCTTCTTTTTTTTTTTATAAAAATCTAGTAATTTTATAAAAGTGTGGTAATTTATATAAAAATATGATATTCTTTATAAAAAGTGTGGTATTTTTATAAAGAAAATATGGTATAAATGATGTATAAATATTTAATTTGAATTATAAAAATTCAACTTTTTAATAAAATCGTTATTATCAAAAATAATAATACGTTACACGAAAATTTGGTTGCTTCCTAAATTCTTTCCGTTAAAAGTTGGGCGTTTAGTCGGGTATAGAATTTGTCGCAATTGGGAACGAATTCAACAAAAATTTGTATATGTAACATTTGATACGCATTTGCCATGTAGTGTAAGGTTTATGAACTCCATTATATTTAATTATGAATATTATTTACACTAAAATAATATAAAATTGAATTACCGAATTGTTGCGATACTAACCTTATTTAAGGTTTATTTTCAAATATTTTTCAATAAGAGAGGTACTTTGTATTAAAATTCGTTAATCGTACACTGGACGCATTAGGGAATATCCTTATTCACCTAAAATTCTACTATAAGTTGAGTTGACCTGGTTGACTTATGTTGACTTTGTTTGACCAAAGTTGACGGTTGTCACATCATCCCCCCGATAGAAGGAATTTCGTCTCGAAATTCGCACTTTGAGTAGGTTTTCACGAGCTAGGGAAAAGATGTGGGTACTTATGTTTCATTTGGTCCTCCCGCAAAGAATGCAGAGGTATGTGGATTGTTTGTTCAAGTTGAATGTCAACTTTGACGAAGATATGGCTACAGATATAGTCCTACACTCTTTGACTCCTTGCTATGATCAGTTCAAGATGACTTATCATATGAGCAATGAGGAAGTCACATTGAACAAGCTTCAAGGCCTGCTAAGAGCTGCTGAAAGTGGATTAAAAGGGAGAAGTGTCGAATCCACTCCTACTCCTGCTGCTGCTTCTGTCCTGGCTATTGGACAAGGAAAAGGGAAAAAGAGGAAAGCTCCCTCGAAAACTGGAATGGAAAGTCTCATGATGGATCTTCTTCTAGTGGATCCAAAACTAAAACCGGTTCTGCCCCTCCCTCCTTCGATCCTAAAGAAGCAACGTGCTTCTACTGCCATGATAAGGGGCATTGGAAGAGAAGCTGCCCGAAGTACTTGCATGACATCAACGATGGGAAGATAAAACCCACCTTTGCAGGTATTTATATTATTCTATCTAAAAACTCATCACATGCTAGTTCTTGGGTCCTTGATACAGGATGTGGTTTTCACATTTGTTCTAATTTGCAGGAATTAAGAAAAAGTAGGGACGTGGAGCATGGGAAGATGAACCTGATAATGGGAAATAGGAAATCGTCACCTGTTACCAAGATCGGAGTTTACTCTTTAGTGCTTAGTAGTGGGTTAGGATTAGATTTGAATGATTGTTGCTACTCGTCAGAGATGACGAGGAATATTATTTCTTTTCATGGTTTGTACAGACAAGGATTTAGATATTCATTTAATAATGAAAGTGGTTCTATAAACGGTTATTATAATGGTATTTTTATTTTGAAGCATTTCCATGTAATGGTGTATATGAAACTGTGATGGTTGTAGATAACTTAGGAAATAATGTGTTGCATATTGATTCGTCTAATGGTATGAACAAGGCATGCTTGTGGCATTGTCATCTTGGACATGTCAACAAGAAGCGCATAGCCCAACTCCAAAAGGATGGAGTGTTGGAGTCATTTGACCTAAAGTCAGATGACACGTGTGATTCTTGTTTACTTGGAAAGATGACTAAATCACCTTTCACTGGTACTTGTGAAAGAGGTGAGATATTGTTGGATCTCATACACACAGATGTGTGTGGGTCCTTCAGATCCACCACAAGGGATGAAAACCACTTCTATGTGACTTTTACCGATGATTATAACAGATATGGATATATCTACTTAATCAAGCATAAGTCAGAAACTTTTGAAAAGTTTAAAGAGTTTAAGCAAGAAATGGAGAATCAATTGGGCAGGAAGATAAAGATGCTCATATCTGATAGAGGTGGTGAGTATCTTAGTATCGACTTCCACAACTATCTTAAGGAATGTGGAATTGTTTCACAATTAACGCCTCCTAGGACACCACAACTTAATGTTGTGGTTGAAAGGCGTAATCGAATCTTGTTGGACATGGTTCGTTCCATAATGAGTTGAGCTTCGCTACCAATCTCATTCTACGGGTATGCCTTAGAGACTATCGCCCATATCCTTAATCTAGTCCCAACTAAGAAGGTTGCCAAAACACCTCATGATATGTGGACAGGGAAGGTCCCTCGTTGGCACATATCAAGGTTTGGGGTTGTGAAGCTTTCGTAAGACGAGAGACTCACGACAAGCTTGAACCTTGAAGTGAGCGGTGTATTTGCATCGGCTACCCATAAAAATCCTTTGGATATATTTTCTATAGACCTAGTGATAACGTGGTCTTCATAGCAAGAAGGGGGGTTTTCCGCGAGAGGGAGCTCATATGCCAAGAGGACAATGGGAGGACAATTGAACTCGAAGAGATTCAAGAATCAAGAGGTGAAGGAACCTCTAACACTAGCGTTCAACCTGAGGAATAGATTCATATTGAACCTATTGATGAGTCATTACCTCTTATACGTTCCACTCGAGTTAGAATGGCACCGGAGTTTTATGGTTTTCATATTACTACGGATGGTGATACGTTTATCAGTGATAGTACATTGGTAAATTTGGATGAGCCTTCTAGCTACAAGGAAGCCATGGTCGGCCCTGAGTCTGTCAATTGGAAAGAGGCAATGAACAGCAAGATCCATTCCATGTATGAAAATCAAGTTTGGAACTTGGTTGACAATGTACCAGGTCGAAAAATAGTTGGGTGCAAATGGATCTTTAAGAAGAAGACCGACATGGATGGAAAGGTGCACACGTTCAAGGCACGACTGGTTGCGAAGGGCTTTACTCAAACCCCAGGGGTTGACTATGATGAGACCTTCTGACTAGTGGCCAAGATCAAATCTATTAGGGTTATGTTAGCCATCGTTGCGTTTCATGATTATGAAATCTGTAAGATGGATGTCAAAATCGTTTTCCTTAATGTGAAGCTGGCTGAAGATGTTTACATGTGTCAGCCAGAAGGTTTTGTGGATGCTAAATACCCCAATAGAGTGTGTAAGCTTGAGAAATCCATTTATGGATTGAAGCAAGCATCTTGCATATGGAATCTTTGCTTCTATGAGAAATTCAAAGAGTTTGGTTTCTCTAGGAGTGAGGATGAGTCATGTGTGTATGTCAAAGCTAGTGGGAGTATAGTTAGCTTTCTAGTGTTATATTTTGATGACATACTTGTTGGATTAGGTGTCTAAGCCCATAACTATAATTGGTATGTACTTGACCCGAGAGTAGCATGGTCCATTTTGGGTTGCATTCACCAAAACAATCTGATAGGATGGATATTTGAGAAAGATGTTTATTATTTAATTAGTAATGATCAATAATTAATTTGGAATTAATTTAGTGATCAAAAGAGACTAATTAAATATATAGGGGTTGATTGTGTAGATTAATGACACATATAAGTTGGGCTAATAATCCATGATTGATTAGTGATGGGCTAAGCTTATGAAAGGATCCATGAAGTGTTAGTCCATTACAAGCCCAAGTGTAAGAAGTAGGGTTTACACATAACTCTTGGAATTCTACACTATATATATGTAACCCCTTGGCCTAAAATTGGTGACACTAGTCTTCTTAGAGAAACTAGCCGATTTTGAGTGCCTCCAAGCTTTCTCTCAAGTTTTCCAATTGTTGGTGATGTTTTGTGAACCATTTGAGGCATCACACTTGAGGTGCTAAGTTCTTAAAGGCCAAATACAACAAGCTACAACAAGAGGTATTCTTCTAACTAGTTTTATGATTCATATACCAAAATTTGTATGCTAGTTTAGGCTTCATGCTTTGGAAACAATATTGCATGTATAATTAGAGAAAACTTAGATCCAAAGCATTAAGGTTGTATGTGCACCATAGGAGTGTTATAGTGCTCAAAACCCATCAGTGGTATCAGAGCCTAGGGTGTTTTTCTCTAATATTGATGCATTGGTAATTGTTCAAATTAAGAAAATTGTTTTCTTTGGAATCTGACTGATGACCACGATGTGGTCAGTGTGACCACGACGTGGTGACTGTTCAGTGGACATTTTTTTTGGCCAAGTTTGGATGAGAATCATTACCACAAACTGTTTTGACTATTAGAAATCGTTTTTTTATATGGTGGTGATTATACTCATCCAATTAAAGGACAATTATCAAATTTTAAGATAAAAAGTTGATTATTTGTATTATTTGATTTGAACTGCCTTATGAGTTAGCTTAGATCAATGACAAATTACATGATAATTTTATTGGTTAAAATTGATCTAAATGTCTTTAAAGAATTCCATAACTTGTGCTCAAGTTATGGAAAATGAATAGTCTCATTCATAAAAATGCATTAACTCATAAGTTATGGAAACCAAGAGTTTTGAAGAGTTTCAAAACTTGCCCTCAAGTTTTGGAATTTGTAAAGTCTCACACATGAGACATTTAATTCCAAACCCTAGGATTTTAAAAGTTTAAAATTCAACCCTTATACTATTATAATATTAAAAGTTTAATAATTATATATATGTATAAGACAAGTCAGTCTTACCGTTAGTAGGCCTCATTCACGAAGCCGGCCTATAAGGGGGGTATAAGGTTACTGCCTATAAAATGGTGGTGTAATGGATGTCCACTCTCACCCACCGCTTCCTTGACTGGTGGAGGGTCGTTAGCCGAATGGGTAGGATAGGACATTAATTCACATTAAAAGTATAATGATAATTATAAAGTAACTAAATGTTTTATAAAATTCCCAATCTTAGTTATTTTAGGAAAAATGTGAAAATCATGCTATTCCATGAAATTTCACTTTGCACCTTGCCAAGTCATTAGTGGAGCGTGTGTGGTTAACCGACACACTAACTTGGACTAACAAGGGTGGCAAAGGGTAGCTTTATGATTGTCATAGATCAATGGAGCGTGTGTGGTTAACCGACACATTGATTAGGTGATTAATGACATCAAGAGTACCAACCGTATTTGCATGGTTATTCACACCTTGTTTGTGATCCTCGGTATCCCAGTCACAAACTTGAAGGGCACAATCGAGATTTAAACATGCCATTGAAAAGTTCAATAAATCTCAAAAGAATCTAGGAATTTCAATTCATATAAAACTTAATAATCAATTTCGTTTTTCATGGTGGAATTTGGTAAATCGTCATTTACCTACCTTCAAATATTTTGCAATTGGATTACGGCATCCCTCTTCCAAATTGTAAAATATTGTGTTGGGTCTTAGCCTTAATATTTCATTTGGGTGTTATATTAAGGATTTTTATCTAATCTAAACTTTGTCTTTCTTTTTCAGATGTCTTCCAACACCGCTTCTGGCTCAAACCCTTCTGGCTCTTTCTCCCTCATGAACTTGTGTGGGAGGGTCATCTTTGATGGTTCGAATTTCAATGATTGGATTCGGAACATAAGGATGGTCACTCGTTACAAGGACAAGTAATATGTCCTCGATAAAGAGCTTAAGGAGGTTGATGAAGCCACTGCTACTCCTGAAGAGGTTGCTGAATATAGGGCACATGAGAAGGACGCCACAAAGGTGTCATGCATCATGCTTGCCACTATGACAGCTGAACTTCAATAGTGTTATGAGGACTACTACCCTTTCGAGATGCACCAAGACTTGATGGAAAGATACCATCAAAGTGCTCGTCAGGAAAGGTATGAAATCATTGCCTCTATGATAACAAAAAAAATGAAGGATGGAGAGTCCATCACAGCCTACATGCAAAAAATGCAAAGGTTTGTGGACCGCTTGCTGAAATTGAATGTGAACTTCGATGAAGATTTGGCCATTGATATTATCCTACATTCTTTGCCTCCTTGTTATGATCAGTTTTGTATGACTTATCATATGAACAAGGAGGAGGTCACTCTTAGCAAGCTTCAAGGCCTTTTGAGAACTATTGAAAGTAGTCTAAAAGGAAAATCTATTGTATCTACTCCTACTCCTACTGCTGCTGCCCCAGTCCTAGCAAGTGGACATGGGAAAGGGAAAAAGAGGACGGCTCCTTCTAAGAGCCGCAAGGGAAAAGTCTCATGATGGATCATCTTCCAGTGGGAGCAAAGTTGGTTCTGCTAATCCATCTACCAATCCAAAAGAAGCAGAGTGCTTCTACTGTCATGATAAAGGGCACTGGAAGCGAAGCTGCCCCAAATACTTGCAAGACATCAAGGATGGGAAGATAAAGCCCACCCATGCAGGTATTTACACTATTATGTCTAATAACCCATCACATGCTAATTTTTGGGTCCTTGACACATGTTGTGGTTTTCACATTTGTTCTGGTATGCAGAGACTAAAAGGAAGTAGGGATGTGGAGCACGGGAAGATCAACTTGATCATGGGGAATAGGAAAATGTCGTCTGTCATCAAGATTGGAGTTTATTCTTTATTTCTTACTAACGGGTTAGAATTAGATTTGAATAATTGTTGCTACTCGTCCGATATGGCGAGAAACATTATTTCCTTTCATGGTTTGTACAAACAAGGTTTTAGATTTTCATTTGATAATGAAATTGGTTCTATTAATGCTTTTTATAATGGTGTATTTTATTTTAAAGCATTGTCTTGTAATGGTGTATATGAAACTGTGATGGTTGTAGACAACTTAGGAAATAATGTATTGCATATTGATTCGTCCAATAATTTGGACACGGCATGCTTGTGGAATTTTCGTCTTGGACATGTCAACAAGAAGCGCATAAGCCAACTCCAAAAGGCTGGTGTGTTGGAGTTATTCGATTTAAAGTCGGATGACACTTGCGAATCTTGTTTGCTTGGAAAGATGACCAAGTCACCCTTCACTGGTACTTGTGAAAGGGGTGAGGGTTTGTTAAACCTCATACACACCGATGCATGTGGACCCTTCAGATCCACCACAAGGGATGCTAACCGCTTCTATGTGACTTTTACTGATGATTACAGCAGATATGGCTATATCTATTTAATCAAGCATAAGTCAGAAACCTTTGAAAAGTTCAAAGAGTTTAAACAAGAAGTGGAGAATCAGCTGGGCAGGAAGATAAAGATGCTCTGATCCAATCGGGGTGGTGAGTATCTTAGTATCGGGTTCCATGACTATCTTAAGGAATGTGGAATTATTTCACAATTGACGCCACCCAGGACACCACAGCTTAATGGTGTGGCTGAGAGGCGCAATCGAACCTTGTTGGACATGGTTCGTTCCATGATGAGTTGAGCTTCGTTACCTATCTCATTTTGGGGGTATGCATTAGAGACTACCGTCCATATCCTTAATCTAGTCCATACTAAAAAGGTTTCCAAAACACCTCACGAGATGTGGATAGGGAAGGTTCCCTCGTTAGCACACATCAAGGTTTGGGGTTGCGAGGATTTCGTGAGGCGTGAGACTCACGACAAGCTCGAACCTCGTAGTGAGCGTTGTATTTTCATCGGCTACCCACAGAAGTCTTTTGGATATCTCTTCTACAAACCGAGTGACAATGCTGTCTTCGTTGGAAGGAGAGGGGTTTTCCGAGAGAGAGAACTCATATGCCAAGAGGACAGTGGGAGGCAAATTAACCTTGAAGAGATTCAAGAGTTAAGTGATGAAGGAACCTCAAACACTAGTGCTCAACCTGAGGAGGAAACTCCTGTTGAACCAGTTGACGAGTCCGTACCTCTGAGGCGTTCCAGTACAGTTAGTGTTCCACTTGTGTTATATGGTTTCCATATTACTACAGATGGTGATACATTTATCAGTGATAGCACACTGGTAAATTTGGATGAACCTAAAAACTACAAGGAAGCCATGGTGGACCCCGAGTCTGCTAAATGGAAAGAGGCTATGGACAGTGAGATTTAGTCCATGTATGACAATCAAGTTTGGAACTTGGTTGGCAATTTACCAGGTCGTAAAACAGTTGGGTGTAAATGGATCTTCAAGAAGAAGACCGACATGGATGGGAAAGTACACACATATAAGGCGCGATTGGTTGCGAAAGGATTTACTCAAACTCATGGAGTTTACTATGACGAGACCTTCTCACCAGTAGCGAAGATTAATTCTATAAGGGTTATGCTAGCCATAGCTGCATTTCATGATTTTGAAATATGGAAAATGGATGTCAAAACCGCTTTCCTTAATGGAAAGTTGGCTGAGGATGTTTACATGAGTCGGCCAGAGAGTTTTGTCAATGCAAAGTACCCTAATAGAGTGTGTAAGCTTGAGAAATCCATTTATGGATTGAAACAAGCATCTCACAGATGGAATCTTTTTTCGATGAGAAAGTCAAAGAGTTTGGATTTTCGAGAAGTGAGGATGAGTCTTGTGTATATGTCAAAGCTAGTGGGAGGATAGTTAGCTTTATGGTGTTGTATGTGGATGACATACTTCTCATAGGAAATGACATCCCAACCTTGCAGGAGGTTAAGTCCTAACTTGGGAAGTGTTTCGCTATGAAGGATCTTGGGGAAGCTGCCTATATTTTAGGGATAAGGATATTGAGAAACAGTAGTAAAAGACTAATAGGACTTAGTCAAAGTACCTACTTGGACAAGGTGTTGAAGCGTTTCAACTTGGAGAATTCCAAGTAAGGTGAATTACCTATCCAAATCAATACCAAACTGAGTAAGACTCAGAGTCCGAGTAGAGAGGTCGAGATAGCAGAGATGAGTCGAGTACCATATGTTTCCGCAGTTGGCTCGATCATGTATGCTATGACTTGTACTCGCCCTGATGTGGCCTTTGATTTGAGCATGGTCAGCAGATATCAAGGGAATCCTGGTAAAGCTCACTGGACTGCGGTAAAGAACATTCTTAAGTACTTGTAGAGGACTAAGGACTGGGTCCTTACCCTCGGTGGGAGTGATGACTTAAGAGTGACAGGGTATAGTGACGCCAGCTTTCAGACCGACAGAGATAATTTCCGCTCTCAGTCGGGCTAGGTATTTACCCTGAATGGAGGAGAAATAACTTGGAAAAGTTCCAAACAGGAGACAGTAGCTGATTCAACGTGTGAATTAGAGTACATAGCAGCAAGTGAAGCGTCAAAGGAGGTGATATGGCTGAAGAACTTCATCGGAGACCTTGGAGTTGTACCAGCTTTAAAGGAGCCTATGGAGATTTTCTGTGACAGCGATAGTGCGGTCACCTTAGCCAAGGAACTGAGGGATCATGGCAGATCCAGACACATCGACAGAAAATATCACTTCATAAGACATCGGATAGAATAAGGACTCCTCGTAGCAAAGAGGGTATCGTCAGAGGAGAACCCAGCAGATCCCTTTACGAAGGGACTGAGTAGGGTTAAGCACTTGCAGCATGCGAGGAGCATTGGGCTGAAGGACAATATTAGTTTTAATGATTAGATAGCTATTTAGAAACTTGTAATAGATAAAATGTATTTGACATTTGATGATTAAATAAAAGGAGTTTTACTTATGAGTAAAGTTACTATCTTGTGTCAATTGTTTACTATTGTTTCATTTTGCATGTTTTGACTTCCAGAATAATAAAATCATTCAAACTATCCATAGTCGATCATACTTTGGAAGTAGGTATTGAGGCAAGACTATCATGAATTTGGCTTGTAGATTGTCTAGAGTGTTTAGACATGACAAAAGTTTGCTACAACATTCATGAGTGCTCATAAGGTCTGAGTATTGGATTAAACCCACGCTCACATAAATCACTTCATGGAATTTATCACGATTGATTGTGAGACGATAATATCATATAGTCTTCAAACTGAGATGTATGAGTTTTTGACTATGAGTTGGTTGTACATTGATAGTGCGAAAACGCATCAGTAACTTGATGTTATAAAACGTGTTATTGTGTATGATTTAACGAGTAGTTAGTACAAGCATATAAGTCGAAGTTTATACGTTCATTTTATCTTTTTAGGATTAAAAGCGATATCTTGGGCCCCTCGATGATTTTGTTTTGACTTATGTGTCGGGCCCGGTCAGAACTCGATTGATGTGTTCAATTAAGTATGACTATGTTTCATGTATTTGTCTGCACGATATCTTGAAGAATAGAGGATTATATGATCCCTTATCTAAAATGGCACGACAACGACTTTTAAGAGCTACGATTGCTAGTCGGTTTTAAGTCGTACTTCCAGCTATAGTTATTAGACTTATCCAAGTGGGAGACTGTTGGATTAGGTGTCTAAGTCCATAACTATAATTGATATGTACTTGACCCGAGAGTAGCATGATCCATTTTGGGTTGCATTCACCAGAACAATCTGATAGGATGGATATTTGAGAAAGATGTTTATTATTTAATTAGTATTGATCAATAATTAATTTGGAATTAATTTAGTGATCAAAAGAGACTAATTAAATATATAGGGGCTGATTGTGTAAATCAATGATACATATAAGTTGGGCTAATAATCCATGACTGATTAGTGATGGGCTAAGCTTATGAAAGGATCCATGAAGTGTTAGTCCATTACAAGCCCAAGTGTAAGAATTAGGGTTTACACATAACCCTTGGAATTCTACACTATATATATGTAACCCATTGGCCTAAAATTGGTGACACTAGTCTTCTTAGAGAAACTATAGCCGATTTTGAGTGTCTCCAAGATTTCTCTCAAGTTCTCCAATTATTGGTGGTGTTTTGTGAACCATTTGAGGCATCACACTTGAGGTGCTAAGTTCTTAAAGGCCAAATACAACAAGCTACAACAAGAGGTATTCTTCTAACTAGTTTTATGATTCATATACCAAAATTTGTATGCTAGTTTAGGCTTCATGCTTTGGAAACAATATTGCATGTATAATTAGAGAAAACTTAGATCCAAAGCATTAGGGTTGTATGTGCACCATAGGAGTGTTATAGTGCTCAAAACCCATCAATACTGCTCATCGGTAATGACGTTCCAACCTTGCAGGATGTTAATTCCTAGCTTGGGAAGTGATTCGCTATGAAGGATCTAGGGGAAGTTGCTTATATTCTGGGGATAAGGATCTTGAGAAATAGGAGTAAAAGACTAATTGGACTTCGTCAGAGTAATTACTTGGGCAAGGTGCTGAAACGTTTTAGCATGGAGAATTCCAAGAAAGTGGAGTTACCTATCCAGAGCAATACCAAACTGAGTAAGACTCAGAGTCCGAGTATCGATGCAGAGATAGCGAAAATGAGTCGAGTACCATATGCTTCCGCCGTTGGCTCGATCATGTACACTATGACATGTACTCGTCCTGATGTGGCTTTTGCGTTGAGCATGGTAAGCCGATATCAAGGGAACCCAGGTAGAGCTCACTGGACAGCAGTTAAGAACATTCTTAAGTATCTGCGAAGGAATAAGGACTGGGTCCTTGTACTTGGTGGCAGTGATGACTTGACAGTAACAGGGTACAGTGACGCCAACTTTCAGACCGACAGATATAACTTCCGCTCTCAGTCGGGCTGGTTGTTTACCCTAAATGGAGGAGCAGTGACTTGGAAGAGTTCCAAGCAGGAGATTGTAGTTGATTCAACGTGTGAATCAGAGTACATAGCTGCGAGCGAAGCGTCGAAGGAGGCTATATTGTTGAAGAACTTCAATGGAGACCTTGGAGTTGTACCAGCCTTTAAGGAGCCCATGGAGATTTTCTACGATAATGAAGGAGCGGTTCCCTTAACCAAGGAAGCAATGGATCTTGTTAGATCCAGACATATCGACAGAATATACCACTTCATCAAACATCGGGTAGAAGAGGATTCCTCGTGGTTAAGAGGGTATCGTCAGAAGAGAATCCCGTGAACCCCCTCACAAAGGGTGTAAGTAGGATCAAGCACGTTCAGCATGCGAGAAGCATTGGTGTGAAGGAAGATATTAGTTTTAGTGATTAGATAGATATTTTAGAAACTTGTAATAGATAAATGTAATTGACGTTTGATGATTAAGTAATGGAGATTTATTTATGAGTAATGTTTACTATCTTGTATCAATTGTTTACTATTGTTTCGCTTTTGCATGTTTACTTCCTGAATAATTGGATTGTTCAAATTATCCATAGTCGATCATACTTTGGAAGTAAATAATGAATGAAGACTGTCATGAATTGGCTTATAGCTTGTCTAAGTGTTTAGACATAGCAAAGGTTTGTTGCAACGTTCAAGAGTACTCTTAAAATAGGATTTGAGTATTGGATTAAACCCACGTTCATTTGAATTACTTGATGGAATTTATCACGAGTAATTGTGAGATGATAATATCGTATAATATTTAAACCAAGATATATGAGTTGTTGTTTACAAGTTGGTTGTGCGTTGAGAATGCGTAAACGCATCAGTAACTTGATGTTATAAAACGTATTGTTGTGTGCGATTTGATGAGTAAATAGGACAAGCATATAAGTCAAAGTTTATCTGTTCCTTTTTCCCTAACGGGAAAAGAGATATCTTGGGCCCCTCGATGATTTTGTGTTGACTTATGTGTCGGGCCCGGTCAGGACTGAATTGATGTGTTCAATTAAGTTTGTTGTCAAACAAATCAGAAAGCAGGAAACAAACTGTTGAACATTTAGAATGATTCTATTCCATGTCTTTGTCCACACGATATCTTGCAGAACCGAGGATTATATGATTCCTTATCTAAAGGACGCGTCATTGACTAGGTCAGAATTCGACAGCGGCTTTTGAAAGCTACGATTGCTAATCAGATTCTGAAGTCATACTTGCAATTTTAGTTATTAGACTTATGCAAGTGGGAGACTGTTGGATTAGGTGTCTAAGCCCATAGCTATAATTGGTATGTACTTGATCTGATAGTAGCATGGTCCTTTTGGGTTGCCTTCACCATAGCAACTTGACAGGATGACTTTTGGAGAAAGAGGTTAATAAATGATATATTATAAGAATAATATATTAATTAGAAATCATATTATTCAATTAGTATTTAATAAGAAATTAATTTGGTATTAATTTTGGTATTAAAGGAATTTATTGAAAGTACGGGGACTGGTTTTGCAAATCAATGATAGTTGCAGAGTTGGGCTGATGGACTCCATTAGAAGGGAGTGGACGAAATCTATAGGAGGCCCTATAGAATTTCTTCCAAGTCCTTCTAGAAGGAGTGTCCATGGGCTGCTTGGAGCCTAAGCAAGGAATTAGGGTTTCACCTGGAAACCCTAGCAGTCAGAGCTATTTAAAGACCCCTAGACCTCCTTAAATCGGCCACTGCTTTCTAAGAAGAAACTCTAGCCGATTTATGCCTCTCTCGCACTCATCCTTTGATATTGGTGTTTGTGACTCCATTAGAGGTGCAACACTTGAGGCACTAGAGGTTTCAAGAGTCAAGATCATCCGTCGAATTCTTGTTATTACGAGATAACAAGAAAGGTAATATTCTCACCCTAGTTTTGATATAGATCTTGAAAATTGTATGCTAGTATTAGGGTTATTGCTTTGGAATTTCTATTTGCATGTATAACTAGAGAAAAACTTAGATCCAAAGCAATTAGGGTTGCATGATCACATAAGAATGTTTTTATGCTCAAAACCCATCATAAGGCACCAATGTCGGCCCTATTTGGTTATGCTAGGTGATATTGCCATATTTATACATGTTTTTTAGGCAATATTTACTTATATTTTTATTAATATTTTGGTTATTTGCATTGAATAATGGTACTTATGAGGATAAATTGTTCTTTGCAGCCAAGTAGAAGCATTTTTGAGAAAAGGACTAAAAATGACAAAACATGGAACTTTGGAGGCTTGGAGAACAAAAGAAGAATGAAGCTTACGTAATCTGCTGACTTAACGGCATGAGGCTTATAGATTCACGACGTGAACACGAATCTTCCAGAAGATAGACATCGCGAAGAAGAGTCCTTAGCCAACACGGAAATCTACTATTCACGCCGTGAGACTTATTCATTCACGACGTGAGTTTGGAAAAATCAGAAACTATATATACTCTTGCTCATTACGACTTGAGGGACTTTTTGGCTGCCTTGAGGATTCCTGGAGACGATTTTCAGAAGGAGAAAAGTTCTGGAATTGGCTATTAGCATCTAAGGAGAGGAGAAGTTCATATTAGTTTAAGAATTTGGTACACTTTAAACATGTCTTTGAATATGAGTTATTTGTGTTTGTTAGCTAGTATGTCCAGCTAAATCTAGCTGCTTTTGTTAGCTAGATGAAGCTGGAACTCATGGTGTAATAATTTAGCTTTGATTTACTTGTTGGTTAAGAGTCGTGTTGGATTGATTGAACCTAACATGTTTGATTTAGTATTTGATTGCTTTGATTTCTTATTCTGTGTAGTTGATGACCATTAATTTGCATGAATTAGAATACCTGGTAATTTAGTGAATATTAAATTATTAGAGTAAGATCAAACCAATCTTAGTTAAGCAATTAATTATTGAATTAGGCTGTGCTAGAGAACTCAAATTATGAATATAATTGTGTTTTGTTAATCAATCTTACATAACTCCAATCCATTAAATAATTGATTATGTGTTAACTTAAGTGTGAACATACTTTGATTTACATGAATTAATTAATGTTAGTAGATTTAGAACTAAATTGCTAATAATATCTTAATTGGTAACCAACAGTAATTGTCATAGCTAATTTATAAACCATTGAGGGAAAGTGGATTCGAACTAACAGAAGTGTTTTGTTTACTGATTGAATTTGTGTTAAAGAATTAAGTTTATCTAAACTTGCAAAATTAGATAAATAGATTAATTAGTCAAAACCGTTCCCTGTGATCGACACCCGACTTACCCGACTATTCTATAATTTGACTAGGTATACTGCCTAGGTGCAATTTAGTTAGTTAGTTAGTTAGGTTATAAATATAAAATTAGGTGTAGCTATTTGCACGCATCAAGTTTTTGGCGCCGTTTCCGGGGAATGACTTATTTGATTGTTTGTTTATTTGCTTTAGGTTGATCGATCCTTTTTGTGGGGTAAAACCTGCAAAAGGTTACTTTTTCAGCTTAGTTTTTTTAGTACTGAATTCACGACGTTTGCTTTATTGGCTCACGACATGAATCCAGTAATTTCCATTTTTCTTGTTTTTCTGTTTTAGTTCAGTTTTACGTTTTTATTTTTGTTTATTTTGCAGAAGTTCATGACCAGAGGCTCTAACACACCTTTGGTGCCACCACTTGAAGATCCAGAGTCAGCCCTTCACAAGAAGACGGATAAGAACGAAGGAGTAAGCCAAACACCAAAAAAGTCATCTTTCAAAGACCTCAAATCAGTCTTTGGAAGGAAGTCGGGAAAGAAAGTAGGAGAGTCGAGTACATCATCAAAGGACAAAAGCAAGATAGAAAGCTTTGAGCAAGATCCAAACCCAAAGGATACCGAGCCCGAATTTGCATTACATAGAAGTGAATCCGAAGACGAGTCTGATAACGAAATGGCAGATATTGCGGATATGTCCATGGGAGCTTACAAAAAGCGAATTAGAGATGATGCTGGTCCTAGCTTAATACAACATGCAATTCCTGCAACTGCCCCATTCGAACTGAAATGACACATCCTTGTTGCACTGAGGAATGTACCATTCTTTGGAAAGGATCACGAGGATGCTTACAAGCATTTGGATGAAGTGAATGACATAGCGGATTATTTCAATATCCCAAATGTTCCAAGAGAGACAGTCTTGCTAAGGATGCTACCAATCACTTTTAAAGGAGCTGCTAAAGATTGGCTAAAGGCACTACCAGCCGGTGCAATCACTACTTAGGCCCAAATGCATGAACAGTTTTTGGATCATTTTTGCCCACCTTCCAAGATAGCTAAACTCAAAAAGGCAATAGCAAATTTTGAGTAGAATCCGGGTGAGTCACTCTATGAGGCATGGGAGCGCTATAAGGGATTGTTGAGAAATTGTCCTCAAAATGACCTCAATATACAACAAGAAGTGTCAATCTTTTATGATGGTGTTAATGTCATGACAAGGAAACTCCTTGATTCCCAAGGACCACTTACCAAGAAAAATCCGGGGGAAGTTAAGGAGTTAGTGGAAGAATTTGAAAAGCATTCTCGTGAGTATCACAATCCAAGAAGTGAGGGAGTAAAAGGAAGCGGGGGTGGAGATTCTGCAGACATGGCTGCTGTGATGGCCATGCTTGATACAATGGACAGAAGGATGACAAAAATGGACCAAACAATGCATGCTATAAGAGTTGGATGTGAAAGGTGTAATGGTCCACATTTGACCAAGGATTGCATCTTAGATGATAATGGGTATAAAAAGGCTCAAGTTTGTTATTCGAGTGGGGACAAGTATGATGAAGATTGGAGAAAACCAAAGAAGGAGTGGCTGCCATATGATGAATACAAGAAGAAAAAGGAAGAGAAATATAAGCATACAGACCGAGGCTTCTACCAAAAAGAGCAACCACCAGCCGAGAAGAAAGTAGATTTGGAAAACATTTTGACCCGATTTATGGAAGCTTCCGAGAAAAGGCATGATGATAACGATGCAGTGCTAAAGGAACACATGAAAATGATGAAAGAACAGCAGGCAATGATGATTGACCAGCAAGCTTCATTAAGAAATCATCAAGCATCGATCCATAATCTCGAAGTCCAAATTGGTCAACTAACTACTTTGGTGAGCAACAAATTATCCTCACAATTTCCCGAAAAGAATGCTCAATCCCATATTATGATGATTGAGACTGAAGAAGATGCCATCTCTGAGTTCCTAGAAGCATTAGAAGTGGAGCCAAGGCAGCCCGAACCAGAACCGAAGAAGTTAAAGATCGAAAATCAAAGTTCTGCTGAAATACCAGATTCACGACGTGAGCGCGATATGCTCACGACATGGGATCGGTCTGAACAGAAAACTTCAGAAAATGTTCCGGCTTATCGTCCGCCTTTACCTTTTCCGTCTCGAGCTAATCTTAGTCCACTGGAAAGGGAGCATTTGGAATTCATAAAGCACGTAAAGGGTATTCCTATAAATACTCCTTTTGTTGAGACGTTAGCTAAAATACCCGAGTATTAAAAGTTCCTACAAGATTTAATGGATACTCGTCAACAATTGAAGAAAAATTCCAAGGTGGTTATAAGTGAGCAAAGCTCAAGGGTAGTGTTGGGAGAGTTACCAAAGAAGATGGGAGATCCTGGACGCCTCACTGTTCCATGTGAGTTTGGGAACAATCTGAAGACTTATGCTTTAGCCGATTCTGGGGCTAGCATAAATTTGATGCCTTTCTCATTTTACAAAAAGCTTAATATTCAGAAGATGAAGGCTACCAAAATAACAATTCACATGGCAAAACGTTCAGTGACACAACCAAGGGGCATTGTAGAAGACATATTAGCAAAAATTGGGAAATTCGTTTTCCCAATTGATTTTGTGATTATGGATATGAAAGAAGATCCCAATGTCCCCATTATTCTTGGTCGCCCATTACTTAATACTGTTGGTGCCTTGGTTGATATTCGCGAGTCCAAGCTCACTTTGAGGATAGGAGATGAAAATGAAACTTTTGGAATAGAAGATGGTTTCCAAGGGAGTGATGTTCAAGGAGAGGTTTTCAATATAAATGAAGAGAATGAACTTGAAGAATTAGAGAAGCTCATGGAGGAAGAAATCAAAACAATTCAACAAGTTAAACGAACAAAACCGAGAGCATCCGTCCCGTTTTTAGTTGAAGTCATTGCATACACAAATCCAACTTCTTGGGTAAGTAAGGAAAGCGATGAAATATCGAGTGATGATGATGAAGACGAGGTAACTTCCAAGGAGACAAGTCCAATGGTGAAGGAAGAAAAGATTCCTATGGAGCTGAAGAATGAAGAAAAATTAGAGACTAAAGGGATCAAAAGGAAGCTTGATGAAGACGAGAAAAAGGCTAAAAAGGAGAACTCAAAGAAGGCGTACATTCGACGTGTCCAAGCTTACCAGAGGCGATGGAAAGAACATAAGATTCAGGTGGTGATGGACTCCTCTGACAGCTCAACGTAGGGAGGCACAGAGTCTAGCTCACGACTCCATCAAAAAGAAGCGCTTCTCGGGAGGCAACCCGAGTTCGGTTTGAATTTTCTTTTCTTTTTCTTTTAGTTTTTGCATTTTTAGGAAAATCAATCATATCATCTAAATCATTTTGTGCATGATAGAACACTAAGTATGGGGTCCCTAAAATTAAGTTGTAATAAATTAAGAAATATAGTTAATAAAAAATTTGGAGTTTTTAAGAAACTATATGCTCAGACAGACTTCACGACGTGAGTCAATACGATTCACGACGTGAGTCCAGGAGGATTTACAGACTCCTTATTCATTAGCCCAATACATCCTAGCCCACTTATTATTTAATTGAATGACCCAACTGCTTAGCCCAAGATTTCTCACGACGTGAATCATAAGAATTCACGATGTGAATTTTGAAAGGATCATGGAACCACAGTTAAAGGTCAGATACCTTTTGACCTAATCACTTCTTTATTCCTCACGAAGTGAAGGTGTTCTTTCCTGGTCCCCCATTCCGATTTCAGCCCTACTACACTTCATTTTCCACTTTTGCTTACGTAAACTCCCTCATAAGGTATTCATTTCTTGTTTTTAATAGATAATTATGCTTTAATAGTTGAATTTAGGGCTAGGGTTTGGTGTTTATTGCACTGTTGAAATTTGCCCTGAAATTCATGTTATAGCTATTGCATGTGACTGGAATGTGTTTAGAATTGTTCTAGTATAAAACCCCATCCATTTTTTAGTCCGATTCGTATACTGCCTTGATCATTGCTGACTTTCGCTAGCGAACTCACGACGTGAATCTTAAGGGATTCACGACGTGAATCCTGGGCACCATCATGCCAGTTTTCTATTTATGACTAATCTGTTGGATCTTTCTTGTTTGGTTGTATGTGTTATGTGCTGCTATGTATGCCGAGCAGGGCTCGATGCCAGGCGAGGCCTGAAGATTGAAACATATGCTAGAATTTATGATTGATATATGCATTTGATTATGTGATATTGACTGATTATGTATTGTGGGAGAGGCCCAATGATATTTGAGGCCTGAAAATAACAGATATGTAAACCGAGCAGGGCTCGATGCCGGACGAGGCCCGATGCCGGGCAAGGTCTGATGTCGGGCGGGGGCCCAGTATGTGATTTATTATGTATTGGTATGTGGTAGTTTGGGGAACTCGCTAAGCTTTGTGCTTACAGATTTCAGTTTATGTTTCAGGTACTTCCAGTTGCAAAGGGAAGAGCTCGGGCTGACTGCATCGCACACACCATAGGGATTTTGTTATGGGTCATACTCTGATTTTTATGATGTTTTCCACACTTATTTTACTGGGTTGTATGAACAATGTTTTGGAATGCTGTTTTTACTTAAATCAAAAATGAATTTTTTGGGTCATGATTTATGAATGTTACATAAGTGGAATGCGCGTTTCCTCAAACATGGTCACGTCGTGACACACAAGTGCCTACGTCATAACCAAGGTTTAAACCCTTAAAAATTTAAAATGGAAATTCTAAAGAAATGTTTACCTGGAATTGGGTGTTACAACCTAAGAACAAGCTTGTGCTACTGAAAAAAAAAGAATATCCATCTCGAAATGCTCTCGAAGTTTCATTTACGCTTATTTGTCGAGTTTTTACGTATTAAACGAATCTGGTTATATTTCGAGCTCCTGGATCTATTCAAAATCTTGTTGCAGGTTTCTACGACTATTACTCGACATCCTTAACTCATTTGGTATTGTGTTGGTTCCTAGAACCAAGAAGCAACATCCTTTCACTTGTTTTTTACCCAAAAATTCGCAAAGTGAAGAGCTTCATTTCATGTATACATTGGCCTTTGAAATCAGAATTTTACTCACTATATTCCTGTTAAATATATCCTATATTGTGTCCTACAAGTTTGGTTGGGTATGGGTGCTAAAAACTATGAATAAGCATAGTTTAAGGATATGCGTGTACTTGGTGTCTGTGAACCTAAAAATGTGTTAAATTATTCATACCATAATGCATGTATAATAAGATGTATAAAAATATGTGGTTTAACATTTATATAATCATATAAGAGAAGCTGTGTGTACAACATGATAGTACAAGAAGGGTTCTGAAGTAAAAGTATAAACAAAGTACAATATGTGTATTATTTGGTCATGATCTAAGTAGAGTTTTGGTATGGGATGTAGGTATTCAGAGAGAGTGTTCATCCTAGCCACTTCATTGGTTTTGTTCTGTGTTTGCTGTTTCAGGTTACGTTTCTCACTGTATTGCTTATGACATAGTTGTTATGACATGATTGTATGCTTAGTTGGACTCGTAGGTTATTAATTCTTTGCTTGCATACTATGTTGGTTGAAACAGACTTGTCGGCTGAAGTAGGCCTGTCGGTTGCAACAAACATATTGGTTGAGATAGATCTTTTGGGTGGAACAGACATGTCGGTTGAAATAGACATGTTGGTGAAACAGACATGTCAGATGAAATAGGTATGTCGGTTGAAACAAACTTGTTGGTTAAAATAGACTTGTTGTTATATGTGGTATTTTGGGAAACTCGTTAAACATTGGTTTACATTTGCGGATTTAAATGTTTTCAGATACTTCATCGGATCGTGGGAAGGGCTTTGCTTTGACTGTACACACGCGTTGACATCATGACTTGAGATTTCCGCATATTTATTTTATATACTCTGATTTGGGTTTTTCGGAACTTAATTTATCAAGCAATGATTTTGTATATCGTGAATGAATGTTTTTAATGAAATGTTATCTTTTAAAAATAGAAAATTTTGATTTGGAAAATAGAACGTTACACTTTTCAAACTCCAAAATCCGTTATATGAGTACGACAAACATTTTTTTGTAAGAAATTTATTTTGTTCAATGCAAAATATGCAATTCGAGACTTATTGGTTATATTGGTAAAAGAAACATTTTTTTAGTTATTTTTTTTTAATTACATTATCACTATTTTAGTTAGTTTTCCTTGAAATATATAAAATTATAGTTATTTTAGTAAGCATCAGTTAATTTTGGGGTAAATGTCACTGTAGCCCTACGAAGTTTCATCTTTTGGTTTAAATGGTCCCTTTCATTTTTTTTGGCATTTAAGGGGTACGAAGTGTAGTTTTACCGACTTAAATGGTCCATTGACCTGTTTTGGGAGGTTTCGAAGCCAAGTCATAGTCCAAGTCATCTATTGAGTTTATTCTAAGTCAACTCGCCCTACATGTTACCGAGTTGAGTTGAATCGTTTGCTTGTCCCTTAAGGGTCATTGTGATCCCAATTTATATAAAAGGGATGGTTTAATAAATCAAATCCTAAAACTTTATACCCATATTCGGCCAAACATTTACCGACAAGAAGGAGACAATCCCTTTCATGAGATTCACGAGATGGCTACCCCACCACCGTCACCAAATTTGATTTCGTTAAATTCTCGAGACCGGATGAAATTCAGTGACATACACACAATATTTTGCGATTGTTGGAAGAGAATGGCGGAAACACAGGTGGAGATGGATCGCATTAAGGAGGTAATGGGTCGTGATTTTGTGATATCAAGGGTCGAAATGCTTGCTGTGCAACGCCGATTAGACCGTAACGATAAGAAGATGCAAGGTATAACTGTTGTGGTGGTGGGACTCGTGGTGGTAACGTTTGATTTTCTCATGGAGAAAATGCACACTCTAATCTAATAGTGAGTCTGGCGGTGTTTTTTCTCTTAGATTATCTATGTTTGTTGTGTTAATTAGGATTTATGTGGATTGTTGTCTAGTACCTGAAATCATTTTTAGGTGTAATCGTTTTGAAGTGGATGATGAAGTTCTGTCTTAGCAGGCATTTTGTATAAATGACTATGTAACCGTGTTTAATGTAATAGAAATGATGACCTTTGTTAACTAAGCTATATATTAGTTTAACATTTAAATAAACAATTTTAACAACAGTAACCCTATAATTGTCCCGTTAGTTACTGAGGAACTTGGGGGTATTTTCATCCTTTCACATTGTAGTCTCGAATATATACCACTCAGATGGATGCGTTACCATTTTATCCTTGTTTTTGCTTGCGTGTTCTCTCGTTGGAAATTGAAGGTATGAAGATGGAAGGAACCGTGAAATAAGTGGAATGTTCTTGTGGGTATGATGTTATAATACGAACCTCAACCACTCGAAACAACCCAGGACGACCCTTTTATGCTTTCCCCAAAAAGGTAAAAAGTGATTGCAACTTTCCTTGTAGTGTAGCCCTAGATTTGAAAAGGGTTTTCTGCACAATTCGTTTGTTTCTCACAAATATCTAATCTTAGGATCCCCGAAATGGGTTTATTTGTTGGGTAGATGAAGTTGATACAACGAGCACAAGTGGTGAGGCTATCATGATTGCAACTTTGCTTAGGTCGAATAAGAAGCTTCAGTCCGATGTTATGAAGATAAAAATTTGTTTGTTTCTTAGTTGGGCTATTTTCTTTGTCATAATAGTGTACAAGTTGTAATGGTCTTTGAATTGTCATAATAGTGTACAAGTTGTAATGGTCTTTTTTTAATGATTTGTAATAATTTACCAATGTTGTTGTGTAATCCTCTTGTAAATTAATGAAAACATCGTTATACAATAATACAACAAGTTAGTTTGGTGGACCACAAAAGTTGTGATGGGCTATTTTCTTTGTCATAATAGTGTCCCACATTATCACTAATTTGCATGCTCATATTTAAATTGTAAATTAGTTTAGTGGACCACAAAACTGACCACATAGATATACAATAATACAGGAAGTTATTAACACAACCATGCACGTCCATTACATAATTATAAGTTGCAAACATCGTACCTCAAATAATATAACAAGACACGTATCAGTAACACAACCAAATGTCGTAAAAAACATGCAACAAACATCCATACGTAAATCCAACAACATCCAACAAACATCCAACAACTTAAATAGAAAATAAACACATTATCCTTATTCAATATCTAGTGGATTAGCACTTGTATTGCCTTTTCCATTTTTTTTACTTCAACCCTTTTTGCCAACAAAAAAATTATAATCCTTTCAGAATGTGTCCTTTTCCTTGTAGTCTCTTTTCCTTTTGGTTGTGTTCCACTACCTCCTTCACCTCCATTACCACCTTCATTTGTTTTTGTTCCACTACCTCCTTCACCTTCATTACCACCATCAATTGTTTTTGTTCCACTACCTCCTTCACCTCTATTTTCTTTCTTTCTCCTTTTGACCTTAAGTTTTTTGGGCTTGTCAACTTTAGGACATGTAACCTTGTTATGTCCAACTTCTTTACAAACACTGCATAAAATTTTCTTTCCAACCTTTGAGACTGTAACGCCCGTGTTTCTAGGCTAGGCATTAATATTGACGTTATAGTCTAGGTTAACCTTTGTAACTCATTTTGAAGTAATAAAGAGGAATTATGCATTGGAAACATACGAATGGGCCAAATCTCACCTGGGAAAGGGAGAGTGACATGATGAGTCGCTATCCGCATTTGTTTGCTGATGTATGAGTCCAGGGACGGAATCATCCTAAGGGGGAGAGAACTGTAACGCCCGTGTTTCTAGGCTAGGCATTAATATTTACGTAATAGTCTAGGTTAACCTTTGTAACTCATTTTGAAGTAATAAAGAGGAATTATGTGAATATTATGTGCTTATCTGCTTAATTATTATGATTAATGAATTAAGAATAAAAATAAGCGTGAAAAATAAATATTAAATAAAGCCGATATCTAAGGATAAAGTTGTAAAGAATCTCGTTAGAAACATTTAGGCGAAAACCTCATCGAAATCCGAGTTATAACGAAGAAGTTATGACCAGTCGAAGTTCCACGACAAAACTGCACGACGCCGAATGACGTAAAAAGTGAGTTTTTGATAAACTACTTTTTATCCTTGGTGATCTAAATAAAAGTCGTAGTGTTCGTTAAACCGAGAGTATGCGTAAAAAGAACGCCCAAATCTGACTTCGTATGAAGAAGTTATGATATTTCTAAGTTTCAGTTTAGCAGTAGACAGCTAAAATCGAATTTTAGAACGAGTGATTTTTAGCCGACACAATCTAAACGAGAATCGAAGGTCTCGTGAATAGTAGTACAACGGTAAAAAGACAGACGAAAACGGACGTCGGATGAAGAAGTTATGAATTTTTAACGAATTTTCCTGTCCCGGTCTGTTAAAAATAAAAATATTAAAAATAAAGTCAAAATTAGCTGACGAAGTCTAAACGAAAGTTGTAGAGCATAATTTTTCCTACGCGTGCATATAAAGAACGTCAAAAACGGAGCTCGTATGCGAAAGTTATGGATTTTAAAAAATTTTGGCACAAATTCCGACGAATCTCGCATGGATAAGCCTTATCCGGATTGGCCACGTCACCCTCGCCGGATTTCACCGTGTGTCCGACGTCGATGAGTCATCCACACAGAAGCTGACGCGTGTCGCTGGTCCTCGCGTCCGAAACGTTGGTCCAACCTCGGTTCGACGCGCGCCCTTCGCGTGTTCGAGTCTCGCACGAGCCACCTGCCCCCCCCCTCGCATCCGACGTCTGGCGTCCGATCCGGCTTCGCTGCTGCTGCCAGCTGTCCTCTCCGGTCCGAGCTTCGGCCCTATAAAAGGGAGGCCTGCGAGACTTTCCGGGTAAGTTTGGATTTTTGCCACTTTTTACCCCTAAACTCATATTTTCACTATTTCGACTTCCCCTGAAGCCCCGAGATCATTTCCAACACCCGAAACACGCCCCGAAGTGCCCGAAGACCCGAAAAATTTTATCTTTTCGGTTTTGAAGCCCAACCCTCGCAGAGCCCGGTTTCTCAATAAAACTCCCGGTTTTATTAGAAACAATTGTTTTAGGAAACGAAGTGCTGCCCGATTATCGTTAAATCAAGTGAGTGTATAGTCACTTTCATCTTACACATAGATATGAAGTATTTTATATAAAATACGTGCTATGTGATTATGTATTGGTTATTTATTTGAGATGGATGATGAATGAATGATTTATATAGATTTTTAAATAAATTAAACTGTATATGTATTTTTATCTACAAATATATTGGGTAAAACATGGGTAGATAGTTGATGTGTGATGAAATAAAATGATGAGAGGCCTCGATGTTATTGTGATCCAGTCATCTAGCGGAGTATGGATGACGACCACGGACTTTTCTAGACAGTCCAGTGGAACGCTGGCAGGCTCGCAACCTATAGGTGTTAATGAGCATGGGTGTTCATTTGCTGTACTCCATCCCCCACATGGTAGCCTTATTTGACATAAATTTCTCGGAAACCCCCAAAGCAGTGTTGTCGCCCCGATGAAAATCCTTAGACAAGGTCCGTTGTGATAGTTGTTTTAGGGACGTAAAGTGAGGATAACGGGAATGGGTAATCGGGTTATTGTTGTTTGATGAAATTAATAAATTTATTTATTGTGGGTTGAAAACCCTATATGCTCACCAGGCTCCTAAGCCTGACCCACTCAGCTTTTTATATTACAGGTAGTGGACCCCGAGCATAGTCGGATGATGATGAGAGATTTTTGGATTATAGGCCAGTAGTTGTAAATAACTGTTGAAAAGGATTATAATGTCTTGTTTATGCTTTTGATATGTATCGGAACATGACATCCCGAGGTTTTGATATATAATGAAAATATATATTTCTTAAAGAAATGTTTTGATAAAATTTTATCATGTTTTGTTTTGGGAACAAATTCCGCAACATCTTTTAAAAGGATTACTCTGATTTTATTTTAAAAGCATAAATTAAATCGGTCTTTTCTGGCTGAGAAATTTGGGGATGTCACAGTTGGTATCAAAGCATTAGTTTAAGCGAACTAGGAATTTGTATGATTTCTAGACTTAAACTTAGAATGCTAAGTGATGATCGTGAGATGAGTGTCTATCATAGTTTAGACACGAGCATTAGTATATTTTAGGAAAGATGCCTAAAATGCTTTTATGTGTTAAATGTTATATGTTTTCCATATATGATGTTATTTGTTCGGATCTATGGTCTGTTGCCGACCGGATCTAGAAACCTTATGTGTGTAGGATTCTAAGCGTACGATTACGATATAAGACCAAACATGTAAACGTTTCGGAGCGATAAGGAGAATTTAGATACCTATCGAGGATAAAGATCTAAATTCGCCTTATTCGGTGTATAGATCAAAAATGGAAAGAACACGAAGTGGAGTTGGAAATGCAAACGGAAACATGAATAAACAACCGCAACCCCCGGTACTTGAGCAAGTACATGTTGCAGGAGTTGCATCTGAGCCAATAACGATGGCTGGGGTACAAGCAATGATGCAGATAATGTTGGATCGCCAAATGGAGGAGACAAGGCAACTACTACAACAGAATAGGGAAGAAACTACGATGCCTGTTGAACAGCCCGAAATGAATGAAGGGCAGTCGGATGAAGGAAACTTCAGTGGGGTTGTTGGTCAAGCCAACCCACCGATAGTTAGACGAAACAACCAGGATGGAGGAGGTGATGGACGTGGATGCAAATACAAAGATTTCATGGCATCCAAACCACAGTGTCTATCTAGAAGCCCGACACCGGTGGAAGTCATGAATTGGATCTCCGAAATGGAGACAATGTTTGAAAGTTGTGAGTGCAACAACAAACAGAAGACCGCACTTGCAATTCCTCTATTAAAATCTGGAGTATTAAGCTGGTGGAAGTTACTAGCTGATTCGATGCCCAAGGGAGAAGCTAGCAAGATGTCTTGGGAAGACTTTGTGGTACAACTGAAATTGCAATACTGCTCTGAGCAGGATCTTCTGGAAATCAACAATGAGTTCCAGAATTTGAAGAAGGGAAAGATGAGCGTTACTGAATACGTTGCTAGTTTTACGGAAAAGATGAAGCTTGTTCCTTACCTAGTTCCAACTGAACTCTCCAAGGTCAACAAGTTTGCCCTCGGATTACCAGCGGACTTTGGTCTGATGGTCAAGCAAGCAACCACTTTGAACGCCGCCATCTGGGCTGCTAAGAATGTTGAGACTCAGATCAGAGAGAAGGGTCTGGAGAGGGCAGAAGTTGGCGAAAAGAGAAAGTTTGAAGGAACTTCAGGTTCCAACAAGAAAAGCAAATTTTCAAAGTCTAAGAAGTTTGGAGGAAGAGGAGGAGGCGAAGTGAAATGGTGTGAAAAGTGCAAGAAAAAGCACTCTGGGAAATGTAGTGAGGAGGTGACTTGCTACAAATGTGGAAAGACTGGGCATTATGCCAATGAGTGTCCGTCCAACAAGAGGGTATGCTTTGGATGTAACGAGGAAGGGCACGTTTTGAAAGACTGTCCGAAGAAGAAGGATGCAGCAAGGCCCAATCTTCCACCAAAGCCGAAGGCGAGAGCCTTTCAGATGACACTTGAAGCTGCGGAAGAAGAAGCTGATGTCGCTTCAGGTACCTTTCTCGTAAACGAATTGCCTGCCCAAATTTTGTTTGATTCTGGAGCCAATTACTCCTTTATTTCGCATGAATTTGGTAGAAAACTAGCTTTGCTTGTTGATAGACTAGTTAATGCTTTAATAGTCGGGGTTGCTAGTGGCAAGTTTATACATGTTAGTCATCGTATGAAAAACATCTTCATTGACTTGAATGGGAACAAGTTCCACGAGGAATTATTACCTATCGATTTAAATGGTTTCGACATAGTTTTAGGAATGGATTGGCTTAGCGCCAATGATGTTGAAATATTGTGTAGGAAGAAGATAGTAAAAGTAAACCCGCCAGGGAAGGAGTCGTTTATGGTGTATGGAGACAAACGCAGAGTAAACTCTGGAATCATTTCCCTAATGAAATCCAGAAAGTGTTTGGCCAAGGGATGTACATAATATCTAGCATTTGTGATCGATGCTAAGAAGGAAAAGAAGGAGGTGCAGAATATTCCGGTGGTGTGTGACTATCCGAAAGTCTTTCCCGAAGATCTTCCTGGATTACCCCCTGATCGACAAGTAGAATTCTGTATCGACTTGTTACCAGGAACGACGCCAATAGCAAAAGCACCGTATCGATTAGCACCAACAGAGATGAAAGAGCTTATGACACAACTTCAAGAATTATTGGACAAAGGTTTTATTCGACCTAGTTCATCACCCTGGGGAGCTCCGGTGTTATTCGTAAAGAATAAAGACGGGATCATGAGAATGTGCATCGATTACAGAAAGATGAATAAGGAAACAATAAAGAACAAGTACCCGTTGCCAATGATTGATGACCTGTTCGATCAGTTGCAAGGTTCGAGCTATTTCTCGAAGATCGATCTTAGGTCAGGATATCATCAGCTAAAGGTGAGAGAGCAGGATATTGAGAAGACTGCATTTAGAACATGATATGGACACTACGAGTTTTTGGTTATGTCATTTGGACTAACCAATGCTCCAACAGCATTCATGGATTTGATGAATAGGGTTTGTAAACCATTCCTCGATAAATCCGTGATAGTGTTCATAGATGACATTCCGATTTACTCGAAAAGCCAAGAGGAGCATGGAAAACACTTGCGAGAAGTGTTAGAAGTCTTAAAGAATGAGAAGTTGTATGCAAAGTTCTCCAAATGTGATTTTTGGATTCAAGAAGTCCAATTCTTGGGTCACGTGGTCAACCAAAAGGGATAATGGTTGATCCAGCGAAGATTGAAGCTGTGATGAAGTGGGAACAACCGAAGAGTCCTACGGAGATCGGAAGCTTTCAAGGATTAGCTGGATATTACCGAAGGTTTATCCAAGACTTTTCTTCGATCGCTACTCCATTAACAGCTTTGACCTACAAAGGAGCTACTTATACTTGGAATGAGAAGCATAAGGAAGCTTTTGAGAAGTTAAAGAAGAAATTGTGTGAAGCACCGATTCTTTATTTGCCTGAAGGATTTGATGACTTCGCAGTTTATAGCGATGCATCTGGAGTTGGGTTAGGTTGTGTTCTGACCCAAAGGGATAAAGTGATAGCGTATGCATCGAGGCAGTTGAAAGAGCATGAAAAGAACTACCCCACTCATAATCTGGAGTTGGCAGCGGTAGTATTCGCCTTAAAGATATGGAGGCACTATCTTTATGGCACTAAATGCAAACTTTTCACTGATCATAAGAGTCTTCAATATCTCTTTAATTAGAAAGAATTGAACATGAGGCAACGACGCTGGCTAGAGTTACTTAAGGACTACGACTGTGAGATACTTTACCACCCTGGTAAAGCAAATGTTGTTGCTGATGCTCTCAGTCGGAAGGTAAATCTTGAAAAGAAAAGGCCAAGAGCGTTGAGAATTGAAGTTGTCTCGATAATTGTGGAAAGTATTAAGAAAGCTCAAGAGGAAGCTTTAGAGAGAAATGATCGAAAGAAAGAACGTTTGGGCAAAACATTAGTGTTTGATACAAACGGTCAAGGACTGAAGGTATTCCAAGATAGGATTTGGGTACCTAATACGGGAGGAATAAGAGAACTTTTGATGGAAGAAGCTCAAAAGACCATGTACTCGATTCATCCCGACAGCACAAAAATGTATAGGGATCTAAAACCCTACTACTGGTGGCCGACGATGAAGATCGATGGTGCTAAGTATGTGGCCGAGTGTGTAACATGTGCTAGGGTTAAGGCACAACATCAGAAACCGTATGGGAGTTTAGAACCTTTACCTGTACCCATGGGTAAATGGGAAGACATCACCATGGATTTCGTGACTAAACTGCCCAGAACAAAGAACGGTCACGACATGATTTGGGTGGTCGTTGATCGCTTCACTAAGAGTGCGCATTTCATAGCAGCCAACGAGAAATGGTCAATGGATAAGCTTGTGAATTCTTACGTGAAAGAAATTGTGAGGCTACACGGTGTTCCCTTAACGATTGTATCGGATCGTGACAGTCGTTTCACCTCAAGGTTTTGGAGAAGTCTACAAGAGGAATTGGGTACCAAGTTGTGTTTGAATACATCTTACCATCCACAGACTGATGGTCAGAGCGAACGAACGATACAAACACTTGAAGATATGCTGAGAGCATGTACCCTGGAATTCCAAGGTAACTGGGTTGAACATTTACCTCTGGTAGAATTTTCCTATAATAATAGTTTCCACTTAAGCATCAAGATGGCACCTTATCAAGCTTTGTACGGAGGGAAGTGTCGTACGCCGTCTTGTTGGCTTGAGGCTGGGGAAAAGCAGTTTATGGAACCTGAAATAGTCCATCAGACTGCTGAATAGTTGAAAGTGATTAGGGAAAGGATGTTAGCTGCTCAAGATCGTCAAAAGAGCTATGCTGACAAGAAAAGACAACCGATATCATTCGAAGTTGGAGATTCGGTTTTACTTAAAGTCTCGTCGTGGAAGGGACTTATAAGATTTGGTAAAAGGGGAAAGTTGAGTCCAAGGTTTATTGGACCGTTTAAAGTTCTTCAGAGGATCGGGAATCAAGCTTACAAGCTAGAATTACCAGAAGAACTAGAGGGTATTCATAACACCTTTCATGTGTTTTATTTGACGAAGTTCACGGGAGATGTGCCCAACATAATTCCAATTACTGAATTAAGGTTGGATGAAAACAAGAGGTTAATTGAAGAACCAGAGACAATCGTTGACCGTAAGACTAAAAAGTTGCGACGCAAGATGGTCGATTTAGTGCTTGTGCATTGGAAACATACGAATGGGCCAAATCTCACCTGGGAAAGGGAGAGTGACATGATGAGTCGCTATCCGCATTTGTTTGCTGATGTATGAGTCCAGGGACGAAAACATCCTAAGGGGGAGAGAATTGTAACGCCCGTGTTTCTAGGCTAGGCATTAATATTGACGTAATAGTCTAGGTTAACCTTTGTAACTCATTTTGAAGTAATAAAGAGGAATTATGTGAATATTATGTGCTTATCTGCTTAATTATTATGATTAATGAATTAAGAATAAAAATAAGCGTGAAAAATAAATATTAAATAAAGCCGATATCTAAGGATAAAGTTGTAAAGAATCTCATTAGAAACATTTAGGCGAAAACCTCATCGAAATCCGAGTTATAACGAAGAAGTTATGACCAGTCGAAGTTCCACGACAAAACCTGCACGACGCCGAATGACGTAAAAAGTGAGTTTTTGATAAACTACTTTTTATCCTTGGTGATCTAAATAAAAGTCGTAGTGTTCGTTAAACCGAGAGTATGCGTAAAAAGAACGCCCAAATCTGACTTCGTATGAGGAAGTTATGATATTTCTAAGTTTCAGTTTAGCAGTAGACAGCTAAAATCGAATTTTAGATCGAGTGATTTTTAGCCGACACAATCTAAACGAGAATCGAAGGTCTCGTGAATAGTAGTACAACGGTAAAAAGACAGACGAAAACGGACGTCGGATGAAGAAGTTATGAATTTTTAACGAATTTTCCTGTCCCGGTCTGTTAAAAATAAAAATATTAAAAATAAAGTCAAAATTAGCTGACGAAGTCTAAACGAAAGTTGTAGAGCATAATTTTTCCTACGCGTGCATATCGTATGCGAAAGTTATGGATTTTAAAAAAATTTGGCACAAATTCCGACGAATCTCGCATGGATAAGCCTTATCCGGATTGGCCACGTCACCCTCGCCGGATTTCACCGTGTGTCCGACGTCGATGAGTCATCCACACAGAAGCCGACGCGTGTCGCTGGTCCTCGCGTCCGAAACGTTGGTCCAACCTCGGTTCGACGCGCGCCCTTCGCGTGTTCGAGTCTCGCACGAGCCACCTGCCCCCCCCCCCCCTCGCATCCGACGTCTGGCGTCCGATCCGGCTTCGCTGCTGCTGCCAGCTGTCCTCTCCGGTCCGAGCTTCGGCCCTATAAAAGGGAGGCCTGCGAGACTTTCCGGGTAAGTTTGGATTTTTGCCACTTTTTACCCCTAAACTCATATTTTCACTATTTCGACTTCCCCTGAAGCCCCGAGATCATTTCCAACACCCGAAACACGCCCCGAAGTGCCCGAAGACCCGAAAAATTTTATCTTTTCGGTTTTGAAGCCCAACCCTCGCAGAGCCCGGTTTCTCAATAAAACTCCCGGTTTTATTAGAAACAATTGTTTTAGGAAACGAAGTGCTGCCCGATTATCGTTAAATCAAGTGAGTGTATAGTCACTTTCATCTTACACATAGATATGAAGTATTTTATATAAAATACGTGCTATGTGATTATGTATTGGTTATTTATTTGAGATGGATGATGAATGAATGATTTATATAGATTTTTAAATAAATTAAACTGTATATGTATTTTTATCTACAAATATATTGGGTAAAACATGGGTAGATAGTTGATGTGTGATGAAATAAAATGATGAGAGGCCTCGATGTTATTGTGATCCAGTCATCTAGCGGAGTATGGATGACGACCACGGACTTTTCTAGACAGTCCAGTGGAACGCTGGCAGGCTCGCAACCTATAGGTGTTAATGAGCATGGGTGTTCATTTGCTGTACTCCATCCCCCACATGGTAGCCTTATTTGACATAAATTTCTCGGAAACCCCCAAAGCAGTGTTGTCGCCCCGATGAAAATCCTTAGACAAGGTCCGTTGTGATAGTTGTTTTAGGGACGTAAAGTGAGGATAACGGGAATGGGTAATCGGGTTATTGTTGTTTGATGAAATTAATAAATTTATTTATTGTGGGTTGAAAACCCTATATGCTCACCAGGCTCCCAAGCCTGACCCACTCAACTTTTAATATTACAGGTAGTGGACCCCGAGCATAGTCGGATGATGATGAGAGATTTTTGGATTATAGGCCAGTAGTTGTAAATAATTGTTGTAAGGCTTATAATGTCTTGTTTATGCTTTTGATTTGTATCGGAACATGACATCCCGAGGTTTTGATATATAATGAAAATATATATTTCTTAAAGAAAGGTTTTGATAAATTTTTATCATGTTTTGTTTTGGGAACAAATTCCGCAACATCTTTTAAAAGGATTACTCTGATTTTATTTTAAAAGCATAAATTAAATCGGTCTTTTCTGGCTGAGAAATTTGGGGATGTCACAGAGACCGTGTACCTTGTAGCCTTTTCACTTGGGTCCTTTCTTCTATTCACTTTTGGTCCGTCGGACATTTTTCTCCTTAACGGTGGTAGTGGTGGACTATAGTCAGTACATGGCAACATATTGCTGCCATTCATCCCATGCATTAGATACTTGTAAGTGTTCCTGTAAACTGCTCCAAAGTACATGGGATCCACATAACTTCCAACATCCCTATTAAGAAAGGAAATGGTTGCATCTGAATGCACACAACCATAGCTATTCAGTTGCCACACTCTACACGAGCAGGTCTTCTTGTCTAAATCCACCACGTAAGACTCAGCCAAGTTTCTTGTCTCGAATTGGTTTAAACCAGTTGGTAGAACCTGCCAGTATCTAAAAACATTGGTCGGAAGTTAGTATATGTTTATAGTAATCAAAGTAAACATATTAAATTATATTTACCTTTGAGCTTTTTTTAGTTGATTAAGTAAGGTTGTGATTACTGGACATGGTTTAAAATCAGGCCATGAACTACCTTGGATGCTCAAATTAAACTGCCTTTCCATAACATACAATCTAATTTCCTCTAACATTGTGATGATTGGTTTTTTCCTTGCATCTCCTATGACATTGTTAAAACTTTCAGATAATCCATTTTCTACTGCGTTACACATCCTACCCTCCTGAAAGAAAGCATTGCACTATGATTTAGGGTTCTTCTCCATAAGATATTCAAAGGCTGTAGGGTTAAGAAGTTGGATTTCTTTCATTGTTGCATTAAACAAAGGCTTCACGGATGCTTTGCATGCCCTCCAAAACATCGTCTCATAATGTACTTCTGTGAATCTTTTCCTAAAGTTGGATAGAATATGCCTTGCACACTGCCTATGTTCTGCAGTAGGCAAAATGTCTTTCACAGCCTCTAACAAACCCTACACCATAAAGGGAAATTATTAAAACAAACAACTACAATTAGACTAAAATGAAAGGATATGGTAGTTAACATACCTTATGTTGATCTGACATCAAAGTAATACCAAAACCATTTACCATTCCTAGATCATCCCTTAAATTCTCCAAAAACCATTTCCAATTCTCTTTGTTTTCCACACAAACAACTGCCCATGCAATTGGAAATATATGATTATTAGCATCCCTTCCAACTGCACATATTAACTCTCCAGTACATAAGCCTTTCAAGAAACATCCATCCAGATTTATTACTCTTATGCAACTACCTCTCCATCCTTGCTTTAGTCCCTCAAAACATACGTAAAAATTAATAAAATACGTCTTCCCATCAGGCATACTATTCACACCAATCTTCACAGTTAATCCAGGGTTTGATATTCTTATCTCATCACCATAAGACCAAAGCTTTGAATAGTGCTCAAGAATTGTGCCTTCAATTAGCTCAATGGCATGTTTCATTGCTCTCCTACATTGTCCCATACTCATATATATTCCAAAAGTTTGTTTGAACTCTTCCTTAAGCATCCTAACACTCATTTTTTTCTTATTTAAGAACTCGGTTGTAAAATGGATGCCAATCCAAGCATAGCTAACAATTGATCCCAATTTGAAATTTCTTGCATAATTATGCTCATCTATGAGTGACTTAATCTGGAAAGATTGTTCTTCACTCATCCATAAGGCCCAAAGTCTAAACTTACACTGTCCATAACAACATTTCACTAAAAGTCTCTTACTATCATTTTTCTTATAGCACAACTGATAGCCATTAGCAACAACATAATTACATAACATATGTTTTAACTGTTTTGGACTTTCAAATCTCATACCTAACACAATTATATGTTGCATAATTATGCTCATCTAGGAGGACTTGATGGGATTGACTGCACCTTGGGGCATATCTTGCTGAAAAAAACATCATTTATGGTCTTATTCATAGGAGTGGAATCAACATGTCCAAGCTGATCATGTACATTACCTTGCAAGTCATCAATGTCGTTCTGAAAAGCTCCCATGCTATGTAACTCCTCATTATTCCCCCTAAACCCGACTGCTTGTCTTCAGGACTGCACACTTCAGCTTGGTCATCCACTATCCATTGATGGAAAATGACACCAATATAATCCATGTAAACTTGGATTACACATCCGCTGTCGTACCCTACTTGAATCAACTCCTGGTAGTCTTTCTCGATAGCTATTATCCTCAATCCATCAGGAAAATCTATATCAGGCATGAAAAAGTACACATTCACACATTCCTCGTTTGCGAATGTTTTAATAAACAGTAGAATTCCTTCAAGTCCATTCCTGCAAAATCGACATCTTAAAAGCGTTGCTCCGCTCCATTTGAGTAACTTATTGCGGGGTACCTAGTAAAAATGCCAGCAGAATGAAGATCGGCCTTCATATACACAGCCATAGCAGCGATTTGGAGAGAAACAGTAGAAGATGAAAGGGGAAGAAGATAGTGACGACTGAATGTGTCATTTACAAAAGGGTTAAGTAGGTCAAAATGTCATTTATTGATGTGGCAACGGAAATTGCGACGTGGCAATATTTTAAATGACGTGTCTCTTAATACCTCCTGACTAGGATGGGGTTAACTGGCTGACCCCCTTCGCTTTCTATAGAATGGCTTTAAGAATATGTAAAACTACACTTCGTACCCCTTAAATGCCAAAAAAAAACGAAAAGGACCATTTAAACCAAAAGATGAAACTTCGTAGGGCTATAGTAACATTTACCCTTAATTTTGTGTTGGTATCCCATTGTTGACATCTTCAACTAATGAGAAAATATTGGGAAAAGGATAAAATTAAGTTCAAAACTGTTTAATAACAAAAGAACGGACAATGATTAAATATTTTTGTACCTTATCAGATTTGAAACCATTGTTATGTTGATTAGTAGGGGTGAACATATTAACCGAAAACGAACGAAAACCAAATTAACCGAAATAATCGAACCATTTTAAATGAACCATTAATAAAAAAACTGTGGTGCGGTTTCTAATTTTGATTAACAAAATACATATGGTTTGGTTATGGTTTTCATCCAAAACCGCACCGAACCACTAATATTAATAAATGTTTTTAATATAATATAATATTAAATATATGGTATGTATATATATATATATATATATATATATATATATATATATATATACATATATATATATATATATATATATATATATATATATATATATATAGATTAATTCTAAAGCCCCTTAGGGAACAGTACTCTATTCATATTGGACCACTTTTGATTTTTTTTTTTTGGTTTCTTGCTGTAGTCGCACTAAGGTTGCAGTAGTAGGCTTGAATGTTACGTGTTTGCCTCTCCATCTTCACCATTTTCTCCTCCAATAGGATTGTTCCACCATATGCGGTCCTTTACTCAACCGGGTTAACCCACCGCCATACACATTTCCCACCGTCTGTTGAAAACCCTCACCGACTTTTTACATTCCGCTCGATCAAATATGGTATCCCAATACAGCCTTCCAGTATCTTCCTTCCACCACTCCTCATCCAGACCTTCTCCTGTTTGCTTCGCCAATGTAGATAGAAAGCTCGATCGACAATTGGTCCCGACCATGGCTCACTTCCTCAATATCTCACCTTCTGGTTCCTTTTATCACTATCATCGGTGGAAAAGAATGCCACCATGCTTGCGACGGAACCCCTGGTAGCTACAATTACACCCATGTATTTGTTTGCCTCTATATGTTGATTTAGGGAAGATGGTCACACCTTTCGCCACTATTCCAAGGTTGAAGTCAGCCATCTAGAAACCCTCCATGCCGTTTATCACCACCGATGCAACCATGGACCATGATTTCATAACGTTTCAAGGTTACTGTTCTTTAAGCCTTATGCGCCTCTATACACAACGACTTCTAACCCTAAACATCACCGTTGCTCTCGATTTCAGGCCTTAAACCCCCCTCTCTACGCTTCCGATCGGAGATGGAGGGCAGCGAAAACTGAACAAAATTCAGTACAAAATGTGTTCTTCAGGTTCTGCTATTGGGTAAACCTTCACCTACCGTCTTCTCCTTTTTTCTCCACCAGTACTGATATTTTTGACTTCACTCTCTTTCAATACATGGAATTCGAAGTATGTATACATCTACCTATTCCTTAATTGTTTTTTCTTCAAAAAGCTGAAAAAGCTGGTAATCTAGGGCTTTTGAGTTCATATCCCGTGAGTTAAGGACTTTTTGTATGTGCTTCTTGAAAGTGATCGTATCCAAATACATGAGAATTTAAACAGAATTGGGTGACTTCTCAAGGATATAGACCTGCTCAGGCATTGATGTTATGGAAGCTGCTTTACGGCAACAATTCGAAGAGTATTTGGGCACATTCATTTGAGGAATTAGAAGCTTCATCTTCAAATCTCAACTTCATCACTAAAGGTGTTCTTCCTTTAGTAACATCTTTCATATTATTATCAACTTTTTTCTAGGTTTAAACAAACCCAAGATGATAAGCAAACATGCTAAATTGATAGCATTACAAGTGAAAGATATCATCACAGCCTCCGATGACACTAGAAAGGTACATATAATCTTACTTGACTTTCTCTAACTACAGGAAAATGATAAATTACGTCTCAAAACATATACAATGCCACATAATGTGTCAATTTATCAAAAAAAAATTGATACCTAAGCTATGAAAACGGTTTAACATTGGGATATGAGGCAAAAATAATGGAATTGAAAACGTGCAAAAATTGAATGGTTTAATTAAAAATTTTGATACCTAAACTTTGAGAACACTTTAACATTTCGATTATCTAAGTTCCTTTTTCTTAAAAGACTTAATAATTAAGTATTAAATATATATTTTTTTGTAAGATTAATAGTTATACTTATGCTTTGATTTTTTTTTTGCAGTAATGACCAACATGAAATAATAAAGAAGTATATAAATTGAGTCTTTTAAGACAATATATTATAAGATATATTATATGGCTATCTACTTCATGCGTGCTTGCAAATCTGGATCAGTAACAATCGTACATGGACTGAAGGCAACAACACCAACAACAAAATGTCCTCTTTGTTGAGAACTACTAAAGAATCTCGTGAAATTTCTAAACCATTGAAGTTAATTTCGTTCATCCCAGATTGGTAAGAAACTAAGAACATGATCAATCAATAACTAAACACCTTTATGTTTATTTTTTTTATGGTTGGATGTGTGTGTGTGTGTGCTTTTAATAATTTCAGGTGGTTTCAGGTATGATATGCAAGAGGTAAGTTTTCTATTTATCAGTTAACATTCTAAGTTTTTGTACAAGAAAGTATGAAGTAAAGGTCCTCTACTCCTTTTTTTCTAAGATTATACTAAGATTTATTCTACCATAACAATATTTTCCCTACCCAGAGATAAACAAAGATGCACCACCTTGCAGAAGAGCATGTCAAAAGAATAGAGGTTGGATAAAGTATCATTGGATTTGGTGAGTCTATAAATTGTGAGAGGGGATTTTTGTTTGATTTGGCATGAATTGGAATTTAATTCCATTCCATTGTTTGTTCTAATGGATCCACCGTGTTACATTTGGCATACCATTTTAAAAATCATAAAATCCAATTCACAGGACAACTTGAATAAGAAACTCATATGTTTATTTTACTAATACGTGGTAGGCCTATATTTCTTTTTTTGAGCTTCAAACTATTATATTTGTGAAGTATTTAAATATGACACTTAATTCAACAGAACTGTTAAGGACAATAAAGTTCCACAATTTTAACCATTTTTCCTTTTATTTTTATAGGGTTTTAAGACTTCCACATGGGTATGCTGCAAAATGCTATTACTTTTTTCTATGGAATGTATTTAGATCTATGACAAGGAAGAACTTGATGCTGAAACTATTACATCCATGTTGTGGTATCAAATTTATTGGGATGCAACATATGCAGATGACTGGATATAGTGTTTTTATTGCTCCATCTTCAGCTCCAATATGCAGGACTTTTTGGAAGTAATTCATGAGTTCAGAACTCCACCCAAAGATCTTCTTGGATCACATTCATATTGTCCTGTTCATTTTGATGCTTTCCATGCCGTGCTTAATAATACCACTGTCCACATGAGCTTACTAAAAGATGGTGTTCATACCATGAAGAAACCAAGGTTAGTTGGAAGTTTTATCACTGCATGTTAGTTTTAGTGCACAATGAGAAAATGACTAAAAATGGTTATTTTGACCAAAATGACCAAATTGGTCATGACCAAAATTAAAGTATCTGGTAAAAATGATTTCATTTTTACATATTAATATGTCATGGTTTAATTGACCAAAAAATGTTATTTTAATGTATTGAACCACAGGCTAGATTTAAAGATCCACAAGCTAATTACAAGTTGGAAATGATAAACAATATAAGACCAAAGATAGATCCAGACCAGGTGAAGTTGAGAGACCCTTTTGAGGCCTTAAAGGAGGCGGCTGCAAAGAGTCCTTTGGCTGAAGCTTTGAGTCTTTGTGTGTAAATGAAAGCGAGATTGAATATTATAATTTCCAGATGATCTGGTCCCGTTACAATGAATCTTTTTTGCCTTTAAGTGCTTATTTTTGATGATTTTTGATATTTTTTCTATGGACGATTGTTGGTGCAGAAAACCTGGTTTAATGTCTGCAACTGTGCAAATTTCCTATTTTTTCCAATTCTTTGGTGTATCCAACCCGGGGTACTTCCCTAGTTGTATTTGGAATTGAAATTTAAAAGGTAATATTTGGAATTAAATGGGATACCAAATCTTTTTTCATATTAATAAAGTTATAAACATCAAATCGTTCACTTTTTTATAACAATGTACATTCTGTTTTTCAGTTTTTATAGCAAAGTATTTTTTTATCTCATTTTTCACCATTATGATTAATCAATATTGACAATTTATCATAACAATTAACCGACAAAAACCGTTAACCAGGGGCGGAACACAAGCATGAAAACCAGAGGGGCCGGGCCGAAACTAAAACTTCACATATAAACAAGTTTAATTTGAGATCAGTTCTCCATAGCATGATTAGTCGTAGCGGTAGTTGCATCCAAAACAATCGACGATGATTGTTCGAAATATTGTGAAAAGCTTGCATATTTTTTTTAGAAAACGGTCAATACTTGGTTTTTTCTAATTGATATACACTAAATAACATAATTAACTAACAAGTAACCATTAACAAAGAACCAAATGAAAGAATAATTAACAATTATATATTTCCAATTGATTATTTTTAATTTATTGTAATTCTTTTACAACAATGATAATTATATTTTGATGAAAATATAAAATTAATTAATACTTAATAAATATAATAAAAGATAATATATACATCTTTAACAAACTAAATTATCATAATTTCAAATTAATTTTTTGTAAGATTTACGCTATAATGTTTAGCAATATAATAATATATAAAATTACAAAACAATAAAAAAAGTACCTATAGAGGTCTTTCAACTTTTATAAACAAGTACCTACAGCCTAACTTCATATGTCTTCCAACTTTTTAATATAATATATTACATGTAATAGAGAAAGAAAGACAAATAAATTAGAGATAGAAAGAAAGAAAAACTTACACATTTTCGGAGGATGAGGATTTTGGAGTGGGAAGACAAAATAAGAAAAAACAGAGGTCGGCAAAAGTCTAATGTGTAGAGGAAGCACCAAATAACGACAGTTGGAGAAGAAAACTGTGAAGAGGAAACAACAGCAAACGGTAAACAACAGTCGATCATAAAAAGAAGATTAGAGAGACAAAGACATTTGTATTCTTTAGTTTCCGAGGTGACCGGTTTTTTTTCCGGTGAACATATCTTTTTTAAAGCAGTAATCTCTAGTTTATGGTTTGTTTTTTGTTAAAGATTGGTTTAGAAAATTGTAAACTACAACACGTTTTTTTGGATTTTATAGATTTTAGTTTCCAAATCAGTTGGTATCCTAATTAATATATATATATATATATATATATATATATTAAAAAATATATATATTAAAAATGTCCTAAGTTAGCAACAGTAAACTTGGTGGGTTTTCGCATCTTTAGTCCACATATTTGTTGTATCACGGAATTGGTCCGATTCTTTGTTGAAATTGCAATTTGGTCCTTACCAGGGTATTCTCATCCGGTTACTTTAACTCAACCATGATCACCGCTCATTCTCCACCGCTTTACCATGCCATCAGGTATACTCAACAAACATCACCGTCTTCCATCCTTCCAGAACTCTCTCTATCGTTCTCGCCATTATTGTTTTCTTCCTCAAGGTTTTTTTGCTTCGTCGGTCGCCTTCTGATTCCACAGTTCGTTCCTTGCTTCTATCATTCCTTCTATGACAGGTAATCTTCTTCTGTTCTTCGACCTTTGTTTCTTCCATTTGGTTTTTTGTTTAGTTCTTTTCTGTTCTTTCGTCAGTCCTTCTTCCTATGTCTGTCCAGCCGAAGCTGAAACCTAATGACGGTGCTTCCTCCTCTGTTGGAGTTTCCGTTGGTGGCCGTCGCAAGTGTCGCCGTCTTCCAGCCTTTTCTGTTCTTCCCCAATACCTTGATTCCGGGGACTGTGACTGTGTTTGTGAGTTCTGCGGTGCATATTTCTGGTATGTTGAGAGGGTCCTGAAGTTCTCCACACCTGGTCATCCGAGGTATAATCACTGTGCAGGGGTGGGGATGTTGTGCTTCCTTACGTCTGTTAACTTCGTGATTTTTGGGGACGAATCGGTTCCTGTTGGGACAGTTGATGAAGCGTGTGGGTCTCTAAGGTATCCTACTATTCCATCGACTTACTTTTTTTTTCTCCATGTCGATTTGTTTTGAGTACCGGGTGTAATTGAAATTTGATTGTCGTTTTTACAAGGTTGCAAACACAAACCCTTTTTCCACATTCTTCATGCCAACTTGTTGTTTCCACTTTATATGTGTATGTGTGTCTTCGTATTTATGCCCACCACCTGTTTGAAGAAATGTCTAAACCAAATAACAAAAAAAAAACATTTTTTAATTTAATGTCTGTTTATAATGTTGCTGAAATTAAATACCTTTGGTTTAGAAAGGTAAATTGTTCGTTTATATTGATTTTAATTTTCACTTCTTCTTAGTATGTTTCTTTGGCATTTCCTTTTCCTACTCTAATGATAATTGTGAGCACTATAATTTGATGCAAACTGAAAGATTGAAACCTTAGATAATAAAAGTATCAATCATATGTTTGTTTGTTGAAATCATTTCATTTTGTGCTTTCATATTTATCTTTGTTTGAATTTTAAAGATATAGGTAGTAATCGGAACTCCAGGTGGCCGACAACAGGCCGGGACTGCAACAGGTGAATCAGGTACTTTATATATACGTAGATTTCTTGGGTTTATGAATTATTCAAATTTTGTGTTCCAGCGTATTCAACACCACCGAAATTGTTGCAGTATCCTTAGGTTCCGCTGAATTGTCGAACAAAAAAAATGTGTATGAGGTTCCGGTTCTCTTGTGACTCGGCTCCTGCTCATACGCTACTTCTCTGCAAAGTCGACATCAGTGAAAGCTCAGGCCACTGGTTTGTTTCATTGGATTATTGTTTCTATTAACTTTATAATTCCATCCAACTTTACCTACAGTTACCTGCGTATTGGTGTTTGACTAACAAGTGTTGGGTTAAATGTTTTACATAAATCATTATATCAGGGGATTATTATTTCCCTAGATTTGTCTGCTAATCGTGAAAAGCAATCACCATCTCAAAACGATGCTCAGAAACTTGAAGGTTTGCTTACCGAATCCGTTCTGTATCTATGTCATTTGATTGATTGCTAAGTTGCTATTAGTGATTTTTATAATTTTAGTAACTTTGATATAGAGTCGATTGTTGAGGCTTAAGCTCATTGCATGATTGATGCAAAAGAAAACTTAGATATATCAAAAATTTACCAGTATGCTTTTTTTAAAGTCTTTTATCATTGTAAAAGTCAAACTTACTTTCATCCTTAAGGAACAGTATTGATCATACTACCACATGTTATTTAGATCCTACGGGAGCGGATTTCTTGGCTTGAAGCTACAAATCAGGATTTGTGTCGCAAACCTCATGAGACTCGCAATGGAGGCATCACTATTGATCAACAATCTTTCTCTAAAGTATGTAAAAGTTTGTAACTTTTGTCAACATTTATAAAAACATAACCAATTATGCTGCAATTTTTCAGATTGGTGATTCCTTTTGCGTGAAAACTTAACGGATTAAAAGGGGTTTGCAAAGTATCAATTCATCAGATTATGAAATGAGTGAAAGTGGTAAGCTTAAAAAAAATTATACAAATGTAAAATTATTTTTATTTAATCATTTTTTTTAAATGACAATAAATATAGGCGATTCTGGTGTGATATAGGAAGAAACAGCAAAAGAATTGGAGCATCCCCTTCTCCAAGACTCTATGAATAAAAGGTTACATGAATTAAATAAACGATTAGAACATGAAGTATCAGAAATGAGACTTTTTGAAGGATCGGATACCATGACTCTTAAGCAACATTTTGGAAAGAAGTTAATGGAACGTGAGGATTAAAAACAGGCAGTTCAAGTAAAAACATAAGCATAAAAACACTATAGCTTTAAAGTTGGATTAATTTTTTTAAAAAAAAAATTGATAATTCATGTTTTCTTGCTCATTTTTATAATTGTTTCAGTTAAATTCAAATCTCTTGAATCACAGGTTAATAATTATAAATGTTTATCTTTTTAAGCATTTGATGAATATCTAATTAACATGTGGTTCTTTTTTGTGGTTGTTGCTTCAAGGTATTTGAAGATAAATACCCGTCAAGTAATATTAGTTTCCTGTTGATCATAAATCTGTTGTTTTTGGCCCGTATCATGTAAGTAAATCATGAAGCTCATAGTAAAATTATTATTTAACTAAAATCACAAAACTTATTTTCCAAATAAATTCATGAATAAAAATTGGTTAAATTGTAATTTTTCATTCCATTAGTCAAGTGAAGGATTAACAAAATGGAAGGAGTCATATTCCAAAGTAATGGAATTAGTGATTCCATTCCGTTTCTGATTCAATGAAATCAAGAGGTAAATTTATAGAATCAAAAGTTAAAAATTAACTCTCCAAATGTAGTGCAGATGTATGGCTAAGTTTCTGATTGGTCTCTTTTGGGTGGGAATGTTTCATCACCTCTACAATCAGGTATGAAAAAATATTGTAGGTTTACGAAAAAAAACTTACCCACCTTTTTAATATAACCATAAAAATCTTTGGTCAAAATGTGGTAGGTTGACCTCCAAACATTTTTTCAACCCGTGTTGAGATTCGATGAATAATTAAGGGACATTTGCAGAATATAGCAATGTAATTTACTTTTTTTTTTGTCGTAATAATATTGTAATCTTATTTTTATTATATGATTATCTGGCTTCACACTTTGTCCGAGACCATGCCAGAGAGCATTGTGCGTTCCTTGGTCTCTAAAAAACAGAAAACTCCAGGCACCAAGTATTTTTACTTGACCATTTTGCCCTTGATAAAAAAATTATTTTTAATGTTGATTAAACATTCACTCCAATATTGTGACTTGGTAAAGTAAAAGATAGTTTTGCATTTTTGAACCACAGATATTGTTTTTTTCCATTCAAACCATCAAAATGGTTAATTTGGAAAAAAAAAGATTTGATTGGGTCCAACTAAATTGAAAAATATTAATTTGATTGTGCCACATGGAGAACTTGTCACTGTTGAAACATTTTTGGCATGGAGAGAAAAATTTGAAGGAGAAATAGCCCTTGAGAGAGCCAAGTAATTAACAGATTTTATTATTTTCCACAATTTATATAATGATTAATTACTACCCTCCGACTTTCAGGCTATTACTAGAATCAGCCCTCACTACAAAAAAAAAACTCACTGGAAGACGATGGTTCCAAAGTGGAAAAGCTTCTGCAGTAAGTTATTCTGTTTATGCCTTTATGCTGATGTGGCATTGATGACTTCAAATGGCAATGATGTGGCGATGACATGGCATTAACATACGTTTTATATTGTTACTTTTGGCAGAGATATGCAGTATATGGAATTTATTTTGAATATAATGTCTGTTTGGTTGCAATATTTGATGTGTTACCATGTTGTTGACTAAGAGCCACCACAGATTGATGAAGTGATACTCAGAATTTTGTCTATATCTAGAGTGCATTCCTCTGGTTTTTCCCAGGTGACATTATAGTTTCAGTACATTTTTGTCTCTGGAATCACACAAATTTACTAAACGTAACTTTGATTTATAGCAGTGATGTAGGATTTAGTGGTGGTGGACTGCTTATACAGTCGGAGATGCAACATGGTCCGGTGAATATGGTGGCGGGTGCCCAGAATGTGAATGGGGTTGCAGTTGGTGGACTTGAAGGGTATTTGGGTAATTCGAGGTTTTCCTATTAGGTTACTCATGGTTATGGCAATGGAATGGAATCACAACATAACATTTCAAACTCTGGAATTATGGATTCCATTTCGGTTTCATATCAGTTAAATGGAACAGTTATGGATGACTCTCCTTCATATCTGTCGTTTACTTTTTGGAGTATCCAAATTTGTGGATTAATATAAGATTTCAATTTTATGACCCTTTTTTTGTAGGGATATCAGTTGTTACATTGAAGGCAGCCTTGCATCCAAGAAGTTTTTATTACTGAAAATTTGGAACTTAGTGTTAAACTCCCATGAAGTAATGTGAAAGAAGTTGCTGAGAAGGAACCCAAGAAGAAGGTCAAGGTATGGAATGGAATCATTCATTCCATTGGAATGAAATAAAAAAACATTTTGTTTTTGTTGGATGGAATTAAAGTGATAAAACTAATTCCATTCGTTTGTTTCATGTTTTAGAAAAGCTCTGTGGATGCAGTCTGTACCACATTTTTTTGTTTGAATTTATTGTAGTACACTCTTATGTTTAAAATGAAAGACCAATTCCTCATTTTTTTTAATTTGAAAGGTGATGGGGTTACTTTGTTAGCATCGCTTAACTGTTTTCCGAAATCTATATTTTATTTATCTTTGTATGTTTTCCCAAATGCAATGCTATAATTGGAAGAATTTGAAGGAGGCCAATCATGTGAAACAATGACACATTTCAGAATGACACACGCAAAAAAAAGCACATACCGACCCGGGCGAAGCCCGGGGTACCCTGCTAGTATATGATTAATTTTGATTCTTTTCAGTAATTTTCTGTCATTTTGTTAATAACTTATCTAGTTTCCTAATTTTATGAACTACCTTTTGATTTTCTTGTTTTGTTATTTTGTTTATAAAGAATGAACGAGTGGGGCCAAAAAAATACTGTAAATATAAAAACCAATCCTTCACATAAAATCTGGGTATTATAAGTTCAAAAATGCCCCTATAAAGGATCCGCCACTGCCGTTAACCAAACCCAATATTAACCAATACCTAATGACTATAAAAATGCATTAACCACTTATAATGGTTATGGTTTGATTTTAGCTAAAAATCGAAACAAACCATCCTATACACACCCTAATGATTAGATTTGTTAAAACCATGTCTTTCATGAAAGATTAAAAAAACAGTTCTATAATACAAAGGACGATGGAATGAAAGCAAGATTTTATAAGAATAATACAAATTGAAATATATTAGCATATTAAATTTGTTTCGTTATAGATTATTTTAAAACCTTTAGACACTTTAACTTTTACTGACTAATTAAATTTGCTTAGTTTTTTTTATCAAGCACCAGTTTTTAGCATCTGAATGAAAACAAGGTAAAGGAATTTATTTACTAAACAATTCTCTAGCCAAAAAACACCTTTAAAGAGAAAGTAGAAAAGTATTTAACTATGTAAGTATATATATTTAAAATCAAATCATCGACGGTTGAAGTTCAGACAACAACGAAAGCATTTCTCAACAGTCAACAAACACTCCACTTTTAATGATCATTACTTTATTTGTTACAACCTTTCTCTTTTTTGATTATACATAATAAAGTTAAATACGTAAAACAATAACGTTTTTTTTAAAGGCAACCTTATCGATTATAGTCACAAAAGTAAAGTAGATCGAATCATAGGTGTAAAACTATTCTTCAAATTTTATAATAATATATTTCGATGTGGATATTTCGTATGTCATTACTAGATAACTATCAATGGGTAGATGCTCCACATTTGATTAGATGGTTAAAGGTGTATACCCTTTAGTCGATATCAATAAGATGATTAATGTCGAATTTTATTGGGATAATGACTTAAAAGGTTAATATATTTTTTGATTTGTATACATTTAGTCACTCAGTTCTTTTTTCGTCCACATTTATCCCTTCAACTTGTTAAACCGTACACATTTAGTCCTTATGACCGGCTACTCCAGGTTAGCCGAGTAAAAATGACTTAATAGGGTAATATATTTCTCACTTTGTACACATTTAGTCCTTAATATTTTTGTACACATTTAGTCCTTAATATATTTTTTTGTTGCAAAATAAGTCATTTTTGTTTTTGTATTCATTCAGTACTTATAAATGATTTTTTTAGGTTTTTCTCACGACATCTTATGTGGGATAGCCATATGGTGGTGGGATAGGTTGAGGTGGTCATGCTATATGTTGTAGGCCAAGATACCTGGTGCGGGCCGACTATAAGCTATAGGCACGAAGACTCGAGAAGAGTTGTTGGGTTAAGGCGTCATGCCAACAAACATTGGGTATTCCAATCCGATGACTGATTGGGCCAAGGTGTTCCAGTCTGATGAGTGTGGGTCCGTTATGCATGATAATATGTTTGTTGTATCGGGTATTTTGGAGGAAACTCACTAAACTTTGTGTTTACCCAATTGTTTATGTTTTCAGGTTCTATCGTTGGTCGTGGGAAGGAGAATGCATGATTGTACACACTCATCAACAATATTGAGGATTCTGCGTTTCTTATATTACTCTGATTTTCGATAAATGTATTTTTGAACAAACGTTTTTTTTCTTAATAATCGATTTATAATTAGGGAGTTTTGCCTTATTTAAAAATGAAAACTTTTTTGTTGTGAAAATGAGACATTACACATAAACATTAACAGTCCCACACACTTCATCAATGATTGTCCCACGTAAGATGTCGTGAGAAAAACCTAAAGAAAACATTCATAAGTACTGAATGTGTACAAAAACAAAAATGACTTAGTTTGAAACAAAAAAATATTAAGGACTAAATGTGTACAAAAATATTAAGGACAAAATGTGTACAAAATGAGAAATATATTACCCTATTAAGTCATTTTTCCCGGCTAACCTGGAGTAACCGGTCATAAGGACTGAATGTGTACATTTTAACAAGTTGAATGGGTAAATGTGGACGAAAAAAAACTCAGTGACCAAATGTGTATAAATCGAATAATATATTACCCTTTTAATTCATTATCCCAATTTTGTTTTCAGATTATAAAAATTCTTTTATGAAAAGAGATATATGGAATGTAATGCAATAGAACAAGAAATAAAGGTTATTCTTTGTGGAATATATCTTTATCTTATTACTCTTATATACAGGCAACATCAAAATTACATTCATTATATTAAAATAGGTCTTAGTGGGAGAAACAGACTAAAGGGGCGAGATATAGCTTAATTTATTCAAAAACTAGGTTTAAACCCGTGGAAATCACGGTTTAAAAAGAAAAAACTATTAAAAATTTGAAATGGTATGGTCTTATCAAATATTTACAAAAAAATTATTAATTTACAAAGGTATAATTTTTTTTAAGTAAGCTTATAATTTTGTTTTAAAATAAATATATACATTATTGTTAATATTCAATTTACATTTTGTAAGTTCACATAATATCCAGCCGGTAAACCGGTTGTTTTATAAATAAAATTTCATTTAGTGTTTACTAAAATAAACATGTAGATTTATGTATAATTTCTATCTTATTATTTTATTTTTTGCATCTGGACAAACTACTATTTAGAAACAAATTTTAACACTTTTAATATCAACATACTTTGACAGAAAAACAATAAAAATGCAATAATGTAATAAAAAATAAAATATAATGAATTGTTGTTTCTTTCAAAGAGGGTAATCTAATAAACATTTAGAACAGGAAGTCAAAGAAGGTTGGAGTAATAAATAACAAAAAGTGGAACTATATATTTCGATATATTTTTACAATCAACTTGTTTTTGTTCCTTGTATTGAGTTGCTCCAGTAAATCAATTCATAGCAAAACTTTTTCCTTGTAGCCTTCTATTTTCAATTTTTCCGATACTTTCCACAAGCACATTGATGGAGAGCTTTAACAAAAAAAAAAAAAAACCCATATTGAAATTATAAATAGAAAAGGTTAACCTTTTTTTTTTGGAGAATTAGAAAACTTATAAACTAAATAGAAAGTTGTATCTGTCCTAATCCCAAAATCCAATTTTAAATTATAAAGAAAAATATAGCTTGTTACCAGACTCATTCCATTAGCACCCCACAATTGCTCCAAGAGCAAGAAAGGTCTCACCTCTACTATCCCATTTTTTATTACAAAGAATCTCTGATTCTTATTTTTCTTCAGTTAAAAATCTTAGAAGTTGGAAGGAAAAGAAAAGAGAATTTGGTTGGTTTAATGAAATTTTTGTTTTCCAACTAAGAAGCGGGTATTATTTTCAGAGGATGATAGATTTTCTTCAAATAAGTGGTTATGCAAGAAACATACTTTAATGTTGAATCTTAAATGGGTATCAAAAGTCCCATAAAAGTTTTGTCCTTTATCAAAAAAATAAATAAATAAATAAAATAAAACCGAAAATAGGGACAAAATCTTGGTGAAATCTGATGGATTTGGTTCAATGATATGATATTGTGTTGAAGAAATCAATTTTATTGTTTTTTTTGTGTTGGAATTGACAAAAGTTGAAAAAGTTGAAAAGATGGGGTGAAAAGTGTCATTTTTCTGCAAAAAGAAAGCTGATTTCTGACACTTTTATGCTTAAAGGGTACAAACTGTCAGTTTATTATAACATGAGGGGTTGCTTTTGGATTTATGGTCAATAGAGGTTTCGCTTGTTTGGTCGTTCACTGAAGCATTGAAGCGAACCTTACAATTACAAGAGCGAAACTCAGTTTAAGAACCGAACTTAAATTAACAACCGAACCTCACGAATAAGAACCGAACCCGAATCTACTGTTCACAACCGAACGTTCGGTTGATTTCGCTTTGGTATGAAATTGAAGCGAACTGCAATTCACTTTCGGTCCTTAATCTACGTTCGGTCCTTGATTACTTTCGGTCCATGTCCATTTGAAATCGGAGCGAGAAGGAACGAAACTGCAACTGGATTTGAAGCGAACCTGTGATTCACTTTCGGTCCTGATTAGCTTTCGGTCGTTGATTGCTTTCGGTCCCTGATCAATTGACAAGATTCGCATCTTGTGCTTGGAACGAAAGTGTAACTGGTTGTTGATTTTTTGGTTTCGTGTTTGTATCAGTGTGTTGGAAACGAACTTGATGCTCAAATCTAAATCTAAATCCGAGTGAACAGGCATTGAAGGATTCACACTCGTAACTCAAATCTAAATCGGAAACGAACTTGATGCTCGGAATTGACTTACTGAACACGGATTTGGAAATCTTAAATTGGAATTTCACGCTTCAAAATCGGAAATCGATTCGGCTGTGTTAACGGTTTCGTCGCGTGCTTGGCTAGAACTCTGAAAACGAAATCAGAACATTACATTCAAAATTGGAATTACATGTGTTCGGAACTTGACGTGGTCATAGGAATTCCACAGGATTAGCGGATTAATTTTATTGGCGATCGTAATTTTTTTTGGAATCAAAGGACTTTGACTTTTCACAGTCAATGAACGAGTTTATCATCGTCTAAATGAAGAAGATGACTCATTTTACATTCTTGGTCCCTGCAACTTCAGCGCTTTAACAGTTTTAGTCCTCAAATGTTTACATACTTTATCGTTTCTACCCCCATTGGAAGATATTATTCTTTTCAGCGTTAAAATGAAGAGTATGGGTTATATTTTCAATTTTGCCCCCTGACTTTCAGATGTTCAAAGATTTAACCCCATATCCAAAATTATTTTCAAAATTTTTGGATTTTTACCATTTTTACCCCTTCTTACCAAAATACTTTCATTTCTAATCCTTTTCTTTGGTCTTATTCTTTTTAAACCCTTCAAAATAATTGCTTCGTTTCTATTCTTTTGTCTAAATTTAATTTTTTGTTATTTTTCCGGTTTTAATTTTTGAAGATTGGGTTTATTCTAAAGGGATTTATTTCATCAAATCTGACGGGTTTTGAAGATTGTTGGTGATTCTTCTTAACTTTCCGGATTCTCTCCATGGTATTTGTTGAAGATTCAAGGGGGAGTGATGATTATTCAAGGGGGAGTTCGTATTTGGAAGATTATTTCTATTTCTCTCGCTTTGAAGACCCCATGTGCTGATGAGTATCACAATTTAGGGGGAGAAGTACCAAGAAGATCGGAAATCGTGATCTTCATCAGTTTCAACATCTAGGGGGAGATTGTTGAGTATTTGAGATATTGAAACTGATTTGGCATATTTGGTTATTTAGGGAAGTCTTTTTAGGGTTAATCATTTTATGATTCCCTACGATGCCTTTACAGTAGAAGTTCTTAATCGAGCTCTTCTAAGGCATTGGTTTTATATTAGGCATTTATTTTATATTTATGGTAGATATTTATTGTTCCCTATAAATAATCATTAGGTTTACTTTTTGTGTAAGTTTTTTACCAGATTAGGGTTTTTCTCTGTATGTTCATCTCATAATCAATATATGAAAAACCTTTATCAGATTACTTGCATATGATGGTGATTGATTCTGATTGTTCTTGATATTCCGCATTCGTCATCTCAGATTTTATTCCTAACAATATGTAGAGATCTAAAATAAACAACCTATATGCCAAGTTAATTGAGGAATGAAATAAGTAATATTTAGGACAAAATTTTAATAAACTAACTCCCATAATAGGTCCCTAAAAAGGAAAAGGGGAAAAAATGCTACTTATAATATGAAAAATGAAAATTTCTTCTTTAAGATTTCTACCAAATGTTACAAACTAACAATGCAGAGCATCTACATCTTATCAGTTCCTATGGTCTTAATTCAGTTTTATATTTGTAACGACCCAATTTTCAAGTCCAAAAATTTCTTTTTAATTAACTGACTCATAAAAACATTCATAAGAAAATACTGTGAAAACACATCATCACATAAAACAGAACATCATGTATGAAAACCCGAGTCATAAAATAATACATATCAGAGTACAATCCCAGAAAACTCCATGCGGAAATCATGTGTGTGTGTGTGATGCGATGCTACGCCACCGACTCCTTCCCCTTAGACGAAGAGGTACCTGAAACCAAAATCGAAACCGTAAGCACAAAGCTTAGTGAGTTCCCCCATCATACCACATACCATACAATATCATCGGTATCTTTCAACCGGTAATCATCGTCGGTATCTTTCAACCGGTAATCATCATCGGTATCTTTCAACCGGCAATCATCATCGGTATCTTTCAACCGGTAATCATCATCGGTATCTTTCAACTGGTAACCATTATCGGTATCTTTCAACTGGTAACTGGGGACTATTCCACCCCCTACCACTAGCATACAACAACAAGATATAAACATACAGTCAGGCATATCCGGGTACTGACCTACCCTTCGGTCCTAAGGACCGCTACCAGGGAAACCAATCCCTATCATACTCGTAACATATCATACAAATAAAACTCATGACAAAAGCATATAACCAAACCAAGATAATTATCACAAAGACAATCATCTTCTAAATACTCCTCTTTGGTGGGCCGACATTGTGGCCATAGACCCACCCCTACTGGAAGGTAACTCACCTCGTACAAGAAGCTGCTGATAATCTGTGCGGGAAACCTCCGTCCGCTGCTGCTCCGGAAATCCTCCGGCTACAACCCCTACAAAACACTCAGTTAGAAACTGATATCTACTCTTAGGGTAAAATGACCATTTTACCCCCAACCAAGTCCAAGTCAAAGTCAACTTCCAGTTGACCCGACTCGCCGAGTTGGGCCGTCAACTCGTCGAGTCCCTTCCCTTTACTCGTCCTTATCCACGACTCGACTCGTCGAGTTTAGCAACGACTCGACGAGTTCCCATTCCTTACGAACATCAATGAACCTTCATCCGACTCGCCGAGTCGTATGAACACTCGTCGAGTTCACCTTCAACTGATGAACAAGTCCTGACTTCGACTCGCCGAGTTGTATGAACAAATCGTCGAGTTCATCTTCAAACATAAGGAGATTGCCTTGGACTCGCTGAGTTTGTTCTAGCACTCGTCGAGTCCCATGAACTCCAGGTCTAAAATTAAGTCCAGTGCGTTAGGTCACTCTTTCTGTACTGTTACAACCTTTCTAACGCCCAACTGAGTCCTTTTGACCCTCAACAGAAATGGGACTCAAAGCCTTGGACTCGTCGAGTCCCAAGAACGGACTCGACGAGTCGATAACGTCCACACCCAAAATCCTCGATTTCTGATGTACAACACTTGACCAAAAGATAGATCTAGGCTCCTTTAATCGTTCTAGCACGTAAAGTTACAAACTTTACGTGCATGCATGGGACTTTGAGCTCACAAGGACATAAAATAAGCTCTAGTGTTGCATGGGGCCTTCCTTGGGTGCAAAAGCAACCCAAATCTGCCTTGTGACTCTACCCAAGTGCTAGATCCGAAGTCTTTACCCCCAACCATGTTTGCAATCATGGTTGGCTACCTCATATGGCTTAAAAAGCCCTAAATCTCCCCAAAAAGGGATCTATCAAATGAAAGAGCAAGGTACAGACTTTATACCTCTCAAAGACTGCAAATGATGAACCAAACTCGAATCCTTCAGTTCCCTCTTGATCCTTCTATGCTCTTCCTTCTTCCTTGAGGTCAAAACCCACAAGAATCATTCAAAAGCCTTAAATCTTGCACCAAAACACTTAGGGTTTGCTATGGAGGGTTTCTGGGAGCATAAAGGGGCGATGGAGGCTGTATAATGTTGTTTAAATAGGGTGCAAACCCTCAGATTAGGGTTTTGTCCAGACAGAGCCTACTCGTCGAGTCCGGGACCCGACTCAACGAGTCCATCACTTAAATCCCGCGTCTCATCCCGCTTCTACTCGGCAAGTTGGTCCTTCAACTCGCCGAGTCCAAGGCCAAAAATGCAAAATACTTAAATAAAAATACATACCAAGAACCAGGTGCTACAATATTCTACTTAATTAAAACCCATCTTGGAGCCAAACATAAGCAAGCATAAAACAAAAGTAATCTAAATTAATTTAGTGTCAAATAAAGAACCACCATTTCAACCATTCAAGAGGTGTCTTAGTTTTACTATAGGCTACAAAATATCTTTATTCCTACTTTAAAATTTATGTAAATTAATAAATTCCTCAAATAGAATAAATGAAAAGAATAACCACATTAAGTAACTACAAATGATAATATAACAATAACATATTCCAAAAAATGCACTATGGATATTTTCTCAGTAAAACAACCAATATTTTGATCTTGATGTTGTTCTTTTGTCGCTTTAAATGTAGATCTCGAGTTCAAAACTTATGGATGAAAACATAATATTCTAAATACAATATCGAAATCAAAATTAGTTTTAGTTAAATTATTAAAAATACAAACAAAGACATATAACATACAAGTCAAAAATTACATTGGCCAAGTAAAACTTATAAACACGCAAACTACAGCACAAAAATCCAAACGTAAGTAGAAGTCGAAATCTACCTCGCTCATGTGAAAATTAAGTTGTTGCATTTTGATTTGATCTACAAAATCTTACTTTAACCTACCCAAGTGATGACTTTCTGTTTTACAAAAACTAACTCACTAATCCATCCTCACCGCATATCGCTTTAATAAAAATAAAAATGTACATAAATTGTAAAAGTTACCTTGGAAAGATCTGGGTTTCTAATCTATAGAGATAGGTTTGAACCATGATTTAATTAGTTTGGAGACAGGGGCAAAACATGAATGATAGCTTCACTTAGTCTTTTCACCAAACACCTAGTATGCAACTGCTCAATTTCTTCCTTAGGTGTACATGAAGGATGTCTTCTTCTTGATGAGGGCAATAGATATGGAGAATGTAAAGAATGGGGGATGAATTAAAGTAGAACATCACTTTAGCACCCCCACCAACATGACTTAACCCTTCAATAGTATATATGTAGCAATGAATCCATTGTGAAGTGTCATGGAGGATTGCCCATCATCCTTAGATGGTTAGGATCATGTTCCCTCATTTTATCCTTGTAAACATTCGATGATATTGTCAAATTAAAAAGTTAAAATAGAGACCAAATATATCTCGATATAAAAAAAACATTTTGAAATCAATTGGCTAAAACACATAAACCCTAGAGCACTAAAACCTGAAGGAGACGAAGGAGACAATAAAAAAATCTCCCAACAACATATCCCTTTGATCCCATGTCTTTCTGAATCAGAATACACAAACCTAGAGTTTTAAACAATCAAAAAATAAGCTTTTACAAAACTGCAATAAGTTAGAATGTGACGATGATACAGAAAACACACGCACACACACATCGTTAAACACAGACACAAAGTTCGCGTTTGGAGGAATTAGAAGAAGCTTGTACCTCCAAAATTGAGAATCTTGGATTTAAATGCGAGGATGATTTTACAAGGTGATTCTATTGATTTTGCAATCGAAGGGAGTGAATGAGGGATTTTAAAATCCAAATAAGAGCGAACCAAATGATCCATATTTGAGGCTGATTGAAGATTTAGAAGATAGATTACTGATTTTTCGTGATTTATTGAAATATGAAATATGAAATTCAAGAACATAAAACGCCAGACGGATAATTTCGGAATATCACTTTGATAGACTGGGCGGGAAAATAAGGTGGAAAGGGGCGTAAGAAGAAGCCACGTGGCAATATAGGTACTTATTTATTAGGATTGGGGATTAGAATTGGAGGCCAACATAATGTTTGAAGTTTATCTTTAGAAATGTGTTTTTACATGTTTTAAGGCTTTGTTAGGCTATTGGGGTCCTCTAATCAAATTTAAACATTTTTCTTGGGATATCTCCGGAAAAGTCCCAATATTTTGGGCAAATTTTTAATAAAGTTCTAAATTTTATTTTTTGAATAAAAAAGTCCTGACTTTTTCACATTTTGAATACAAAAGCCCAAGAAACCGGCTAATTTATTCACTTTAGCCCTTTTTGACCTGTTCAGCAGGTCATGGGACCAAATTGTTAATTTTTCGAAAATAATGAGACATTTTTGCAGATTTCGTCAAAATTTTTATGTAATGTATAAAAATATTTTTTACATATTTATATCTATTTTTACGTATTTTTATATTTTTTATGTTTTTATATGTATATATTTACGTATTTTTATGTATTTTAAATGTATAAACGTATATTTTTACTTATTTATATGTATTTTTAACCATTTTACATATTTTTTTATGTATTTTTATGTGTTATTTTTTATGTATTATGTATTTATATGTAATTTTATATATTTTTGCGTATTTATGTATTTTTTAAAACTTTATATATAGATGTTTATGTATTTTAAGTGTATAAACGTATTTTTTACGTATTTATATCCATTTTTAAGTATTTTACATATTTTTTATGTATTACGTATTTATGTATTTTTTTAAAGTTTTTTATATAGATGTTTTTGTATATTTATGTATTTTAAATGTATAAACGTATTTTTTTACATATTTATATGTACTTTTTAAGTATTTTACATATTTTTTGTGTTTTTTTATGTATTATGTATCTATATATTTTTGCATATTTATGTATTTTTTTAGTTTTCTTATATAGATGTTTATGCATATTAAATGTTTAATTGTATTATTTTTACGTAAAAGATATATAAACACGTAAAAATAATACAATTAAACATTTAATATACATAAAATACATAGACATCTATATAAGAAAACTAAAAAAATACATAAATACGCAAAAATACATGTAAATACATAATACATAAAAAACACATAAAAACACACAAAAAATATGTAAAATACTTAAAAAATACATATAAATACGTAAAACAATACGTCTATACATTTAAAATACATAAATATACAAAAACATATATATAAAACACTTGAAAAAATACATAAATACGTAATACATAAAAAATATGTAAAATACTTAAAAATAGATATAAATACGTAAAAAATACGTTTATACATTTAAAATATATAAACATCTATATAAAAAGCTTTAAAAAAATACATAAATACGTAAAAATACATACAAATACATACAAATACATAATACATAAAAAATAACACATAAAAATACATAAAAAATATGTAAAATGGTTAAAAATACATATAAATAAGTAAAAAAAATACGTTTATACATTTGAAATACATAAAAATACGTAAATATATACATATAAAGACATAAAAAAATACACAAATACGTAAAAATAGATATAGATATGTAAAAAATATGTTTATAAATTATATAAAAATTTTGGCGAAATCTGCAAAAAAGTCTCATTATTTTCGAAAAATTAACAATTTGGTCCTGTGACCTGCTGAACAGGTCAAAAAGGGCTAAAGTGAATAAATTAGCCGGTTTTTTTGGTTTTTCTATTCAAAATGTGAAAAAGTCATGACTTTTTTATTCAAAAAATAAAATTTAGGACTTTATTAAAAATTTGCCAAAAATATTAGGATTTTTCTGGAAATATCCATTTTTTCTTTTACAAACTTTAAAGTCTTTGGGGTATCCCATATCTCCTTTAGATTAGGCAATTTGTGTATGTGTCATGTCACCCGCCAAACATGAAATTTACAAGATATAGATTTCTAAATCAATAAAATGACACAAATTATAAACGTGTCTGTTTATTAAAACACAAACATCATGTACAATTAATCTATATAACATGTAATACGACATGAACACAAATACATGAAATTATATGAAACCATTATACACAAATGTATATATTGTTACATCTAATATTACTTGAACAAAAACTGCAATAGAAATATGTTTACATTTAAAAGTCATTTAGACAAAAGCTATGGGAAAAAAAGTTTTAGACCCTAAATATCATAATCATCTTCATGTCTCCTAAAGTTTTAATATTGTTTCATCGAGAACACCTGAAAAAAAAGGTCAAGTTCTATCACAATCATCATTCGGACTATGAGTTACAACACCCAAAAACAGAATCACATTCTCATGTATCTTTTGAAACAATTCAAGCTCATCCCTAAACGCCTTCTTGCAAAGCAAAAAAAATATGTATATTAAAAAAAATCAACAATATTACGTAAGAAAATAAAACAATAAATGCAACTTTTAGATGAAAAACTAAAAGGGATAATGATCATTATTTACACATTCAACTTGTTAACTATACACATTCAGTCATTATGACCGGCTACTCCAAGTAAGCCGGAAAAAATTACTTAATAGGGTAATATATTTCTCACTTTGTGAACATTTAGTCTTTAATATTTTTTTGCACATTTAGTCATATATATATATATATATATATATATATATATATATATATATATATATATATATATAGAGAGAGAGAGAGAGAGAGAGAGAGTCAAGATCAAATAAGAAGGAAATTTTTGGTAGGAAGGTAAGAAGTTTTTTTTCTACATATTTTTTTCGCGAACAAACAAAATGAATCATTAGATGATTCAATTGTAAGATTATTCACAAGAAAAAATTCTTAAAAAAACATATTGATGATTCATTTATACAATTATTTTGTTGTTATTCACTAAAATTGTCATAAAAGTGATTTTTTTTTTAATTTACTTAAAAATGAATCATAAAGATGTTTTTTTGGAAATTTTTTCTTGTGAATCATCTTACAAATGAATCATCTAGTGATTCATTTATTTTGTTCGTCAAAAAAATATGTAGAAAAAAAACATCTTACCTTCCTACCAAAAAAAAATTATTACCGGATATATATATATATATATATATATATATATATATATATATATATATATATATATATATATATATATATATATATATATATATATATATGCAAAATTAGTTATTGTAGTTTTTGTACACATTCAGTACTTATGACCGTTTTCTTTAGGTTTTTCTAATGGGGTCCTACATTAGACAATCATTAATAAGGTGTTCGAAGTTGATGATGTTTATGGCCACTACGGCTTCGGTTGTTTGGTTGCTTAAGTCTTATGAGTTGGTTTAGGTCTTGTGTTCTAAACGTCGTAACTTCTTCATATGACCTTGATTTTAACGATCTTTATATCCATGCGTTCTTATTTGAGTCTACTACAACTTTCGTTTAGATTATTGTCGTTAAAAAGCAATATATGTTTAATTACGATCTTTATATCCATGCGTTCTTTATGGATGTATGTATGAATGTTTTTTTTATAAAATCGTAAGTAAAAATATATAACTTTTTAATCAGAGTAATCTAGACAAAAATGTAGTAGCCTTAAACAGGAACGCGTGGATATAAATATCGTTAAAATCTGAGATCGTATGAAGATGTTACGACGTTCAAAACACAAGACCTAAGCCAAACCACAAGACCTAAGTAGCTGAGGCCGCGGTGACCATAAACATCAACAACCCAGAACAACTTATTAATGATTGTCCCACGTAGGATGTCGTGAGAAAAAATCTTAGAGTAAATTACACGAATGGTCCCTATGGTTTGGGGTAATTTGCATGTTTGGTCCCTAACTTAATTTTTTAACTCGGAAGGCCCCTATTGTTTGTTTTTGTTACTTGTTTGGTCCCTAATGTTAGTTTTTGTTACGCGCTTAGTCCCTATCTTACCTAAAAAAACTATTATTTAAATATGAAAAAAATGGTGCGGTAGGTAAGGTAAGGTGATGGGGGTGGGGTTGGAGGTGTGTTTATTTAAATAAATTAAAAAATCAAGGGAAAAATAGTCTTTTTAGGTAAGACAGAGACCAAACGTGTAACAAAAATAAACAGTAGGGACCTTCCGAGTTAAAAAAATAAGTTAGGGACCAAACGTGCAAATTACCCTAAACCATAGGGACCATTCGTGTAATTTACTCAAAACCTTAAGAAATGGGTCATAAGTATTGAATGTGTACAAAACAACAAAGACTAATTTTACTACAAAAAAATATTAGGGACTAAATGTGAAAAAAGTATTAAGGACTACATGTGTACAAAGTAAGAAATACATTACCTTATTAATTCACTTTTTCCGGCTTACATGGAGTAGTCGGTTATAAGGACTGAATGTGTACAGTTTAAACAAGTTGAAGGGGGTAAATATCGACGAAAAAACCTTAGTGACCAAATGTATACAAATCAAAAAATATATTACCCTTTTAAGTCATTATCCCAAAACTAAAACAACAAAAGAAATAATTTATAAACATTTATACGAGAGGGAAACCGATAAAATCAATATGAAAACAACAAAAGAAAAACGATTATCACCTTGTTGTTCGTTGATAACAACAAATATTAGGACATAGTAATTTATCCTATGTAATGGAATGTATTTATTACAACGACGATTACAAATCTAGCAATTTCTAATTACTTTTTACTTAATGGCTAAAAATTAGCCTTTAGCCAAAAATAACATCAAAACCGTAGATAATTAGCGAAAACTACTGTTTCATAGAGAAACTACGGTTTGGTCACAACCCTCTTTAAATGAACTTGTAACACTCCAAAAATCAAAGAAATTTCAAATTTTCAAAATCAACCATTAACCAACATTGTTTACAAAAGGAGTCATTGTTTCCAAAAACATTATTTCAAAATCAGAGTTTTCCCAAGATCCAGTGACATAAAACAGGAAGATGTGCACGATCACGTCTTTGCTTTCTCACGATCCTCAGAAGTACCTGAAACAATAAACTAAAACTGTAAGCCAAAGCTTAGTGAGTTTCCCCAAAGTACCAACACACACATACATATAACAAAATATACTGGGTCCACAACTTAAAAAGACTGGATTACCCCTGAGACCATAGTATGAGACTGGCATGCCTATCGGGCCCTCAGCTCATATCTGGATTACTCTCGAGCCCACAATATGAGTCTGGCATGCCTAACGGGCCCTCATCTCATATCTGGATTGCTCCTGAGCCCACAACATAAGTTTGGCTTGCCCTCGGGGCCCACAACTTATGTTTGGATTGCTCCGGGTTTGTTGGCTACCGCACAAAGCAGTACAACCTCAACCCAACACAATATGTCGACATATATAATAGATAAACATAACACAAAACCAGCAAATACAGATAATCATGTTGATCTATTAATCAACTACAAACTAGCATAATACTATCCTAACCAGGATAAATAATCTAGTGGGCCGACATTGGTGCCCTCGACCCACGGGTACAGTGAGAAAAATTCACCTGTCAGTCGGAACAAATAGTTGAATAAATCTCTGCTCTGAATACTGGCTCTACCTGCCACCTATTATTCAAATTGTGGCCCAAATTAATATCAAAATACCCAATATACCCTTTGGTCAAAATTGGTCAAATCCTGGTCAAAGTCCAAAAGTCAAAAAGTCAACCGAGTAAACTAAGTTGAGTACGCTCAACGTACTCAGCTTGTACGCTTAGCGTACACAAGGTCCAAAATCGGGGCTCTCATTGCATGCACGCGACGTACGCTGGTTGAATGAAATCCTTCCGTTTAAGGGATTATTCGATTAAGACTTTTAGTCCAAATGCAGATCTAGCCCCCAAATACCATCTTAAGTAATAAAGTTTCCAACTTTATGACTTTGTATGATTAGGAAGTACTCAAAACTAAAAGCCCTAACTTCTTTACCCATTAAGGCATCACAACTCTTACACGGAAAGGATAGAAGGGCCAAGATCACATTTTTATGTTTCATAATAGCTCCATAATGGATAAAGTTTCCAACTTTATCCATTAGAATGGTCCCAACAAATAAGATCTAGTCTTTAAGTTTCAAAGAGACCCAAAAGTGCATCTTTTTTCAACTTAATATGTAACGTCCCAAAAATAAGACCATAAAATTTTTTGTTTTTAAATTAATAAACCATTAAATCATGTCAGTTTCATAAAACCAGGTAATCAAAGTTTTATCATTACATCATCATTATCAGAGTAAATCACAGAATGTGGAATCGAATGGTGGGTGCTCTGCAATCATCCCGAGCTATTCCCTTTCAAAACCGAAGCACGTGAAACATAAACTAAAAACCGTAAGCACAAAGCTTAGTGAGTTCCCCAAAATACCAAATACCAACATACAACTGGGCCTAGCCATGGGGTATATTCCAACCCAATAAGCAAGTAAGGGCCTCGCCCTGGGGTATGTTTCAACTCAAACATACGATAGTGGGCCCCACCCTGGGGTATATTTCAACCCAACATTCCATAATGGGCCCCACCCAATATATATAAGCATATAAACATATAAACACACAACACATGCAATAATCACGAAGGTAAAGAACATACAAAATGGTCATCGGTCCCCGCCCGATAAGCTTACAAATACATAACCCATACAAGAGTCACGCAGACATCTAACATCATATCATAACAACATCATGGGTCGACATTGGTGCCTTCGACCTGCTAATCATAGTGAGGAAACTCACCTCAATCCGTTGATAAACAATTGAATGAATCTCTGACTGTTGGTTTGAAAAATCCCAGCGCTATCAATAACAAAATAATCATCCAATCAATAATTGGATCCTGACTCACCCTACGAGTCCATACTATGGTAAAAGACCTTTATTCCCTTCCTTATACTTGTCCTAAGGCCCAAGTCCAAATGTCCAAAGGCCCAAATTCCAACATAATCACTAAAGGCCCAACTATGACCGAATTTTCCAAATTGGGCCACCAAAACCATTTATGGGCCAAACATCCAAAGGAGCCCAAAAGATACAAACCAAAAGCCCAAAAAGAACAAAAGCCCAAAAAGATCCTCTGGGGAGTACGCCTAGCGTACTCAAGACGTACGCCCCGCCTACTTGACCACGATGCGCAATGTACAACTTCCTGAAGCACGTTCCTCGCATTACGTTGAGCGTACCTCCTCGTACACGTGGCGTACTAGTCAGGAATCCAGAAACCCACATTTTGCTATTTATGGGTTAAGACAAGATGTCCAAAACATAGATCTGGTCCCTAGCCAAGGTCTTAACCAATAAAGTTTCCAAGTTTGCTCACAAACACGACTTAATGGGACCCAACACTTAAAAAGGAACTTAATAAGAGCTTAATACATGCATGGACCAAAATCTTTCATAAAGTTTCCATTTTATGAGCAAGGGACCTTAGTAGAGCTTGTATCTAACATCCACTACTTCTGGAGTAGATCAAAAGCTCAGCTTTACATCAAAGGACTCAAAAATGCCAAAGAACTCCATAAAGTAGATCCAACCAAAAAGATCATCAAGATTAAAGATTTTTACCTTAGGAAGCTTGCAAATGGAAAGATACTCCTGGATCTAGAAGCTCAAGCCACACCTCCAAATGATTCTCTTCTTCTTCCTCTTCTTCCTCTTCTTCTTCTTCTTCTTCTTTTTCTTTTTCACAAAACACCCATCAAGCACATACCAAGCTCAAAATCACCAAATTGCAATTAGGGTTCGATTCTAGGGTTAAAAATGGATGGAGACTGAAGGTATTAAGGTTTGGTGAAGATAAAATGAGCTTAAATAAGGTCCAAAGCCCTAAAATAGGGTTTGCATGAATCTAGAGTATGCTCCCCGTACTCCTAGTAAGCTTAACGTACTCCTCTCAAGGTCGCAATCCTTCTCCTTTGTATACCTAGCGTACACCGAGGTACGCCCCGCATACTTACCTTCGCACCAGTACCCCCCGCGCAGTCCCTATGTACGCCCCACATACTAGGGTTTTTGCCTTAAACCCTGCAACATTCCGAAGGCCATAACTCCTTTGTTATAAGCCTGTTTCCGACAATCCTTATATCCATGAAGAGGTAATGAGATGCTCAACACTTCTATCAACTCATACCCGTCTGAATATTTCCCGAACAAAAATCCAATTTCTATAAAAGCCCGAATCGACGCTTTACTGAAATACCCATTCACTCCAAAACACAAACCGAACACTCAGATCATCTAAATTACATTACCCACACCCAAATGGGTCCAAATCTATTTTCCTCAAAGGTCCTAAGCCTGATGATACCCAATCTTTGGTCACCACCCCACAATAAGAACGATTCGGATAGGGCGTTACAAGTCTCCCCCACTTAAATTAGATTTCATCCTCGAAATCACTCCTTACCACCCCCTTGAAAACCAACGCTTCGAACAAAACCCCTTAGTGCTAAACAAAATGTTGATCCCATAACTGTCGATCCAACACATTACTGCTATAATTTTGAAGCCCCATAACTTTTCGGACCTCTACACAGGTGGAACCAATTTAAAACACAACCACTAGAGCCTGATCTACCATCAAAACTGAAACCATCCTTTAACCCTGGACCTTTCAACAGATACCCTTGGCATACATATTCCTTAATTCATATCCGAGTGAAATGAAGACCTTACACATAAACCCCCGTGATTCCCAACGCGAGTCCCCACCAAAAACCAATTCGGTACCTAACTCATAATCGGAGATCTAAGTACTTGAACTTGCATTTCACCCGAAGTCTTCTGATTCACGGCAACCATTGACTAAACCGGGATATAAAAATCCCCAAAACACCGCTGAGACTTCCATCCTTACACCTGGTCTATCCACCAGGTTCTCTAAAAGTCTAACTGATAGGGCTACCCTAGCCTATACACCACCCTATGTCACTCATTGGCCACATAATCAACCTACTAGATTCATAATCCAATTCCTTGACCCAACCGGTCTCTAACAGGTCCCACCTACATAGCCATAAACATATAGGCCTCATCTATGGGTCCCACCCCATCAAGAGCTATGTGACAACCCGATATTTCAAGCCAATATAATGACCTAAGTCAAGTATTGTAATCTATTTTTGATATAATAAAAATAGCGTCAAAAATGAAATGTTCAAAAGTCTCCTTTGGGATACATAAAACGATAGATATCGTGACAAGGTTTTTAGAAATATAAAGAACACTCAAATCCGAGTTATAACGAAGAAGTTATGATCAATCAAAAATCCACGTCAAAACCGGTAAAACACCGTTAAGTGTAAAAAATGAAATCTCAATAAAATACTTTTTAGCCTTAGGTGTCTAAACAAAAGTCGTAGATTATACTAACCCGTGAACGTACATAAAAAGAACGTCCAAATCTGACTTCGTATGAGGAAGTTATGATTTTTCTAAGTTTCAGAATAGCAGTAGACAGCTAAAAACTCGACATACAGATCGAGTGATTTTTAGCCGACGCGACCTAAACGAGAATTGAAGATCTTGACAATATTAGTACAACGGTAAAAGATAGACGAAAACGGACCTCGGATGAAGAAGTTATGAATATTTAGCGGACTTTTCCTGTCCCGGCCTATTAAAAATATATAATTAAAAATAAATTCAAAATTTTCCGACGAAGTCTAAAAGAAAGTTGTAGAGTATGTTCTCACTTACGCGTGGATATAAAGAACGTCAAAAATGGAGCTCGTATGCGAAAGTTACGGATTTTAGAAGATTGGGGCACACAAACCGAGGGGGTACGCCACGGCGTACGAGGGTACGCCCAGCGTACGCAATGCAGGGCCTCAGATCGTCCACGTCTCCCCTATTGCCTTCTAGCCCGTCCCATCCAAAGTCCGGTATCCGACGAAGACGTCATGTATGACGTACGCACCGTGTACACGAGTACGCCCAGCGTACCGGAAACGCCCGGTGTTCTTCGGAGGTACGCCCAGCGTACGAGGTCGGTTCCCACCCTATAAATAAGCATGCGAGGCTTCCAAACTTATTTGCCAATTTACAACTTCTCTCCCATATTTTCTCACTTTCGAGCCCCTCGAAACTACCCCGACGCCCCAGTTACATATCCAAGCTCCGACGAAGGCCCAAAGCTCCGAGACTCCCGAGAAATCTACCACATTACAGTCGAAGTGCTGCCCGAGTAAAGTCTCGTTTTCTTCAAATCATCACACTTACCAGGTGAGTTCATACCCCTATATTTCACGTCTTTTCTATATTTTAGGGGGGGGGGGGGGAATACAAGTGCAACACAAGAAAAACTTATGTTAAAAATACAAATCTTTACATACGGTTTCTAATGTTTCATCTACATTTTGTGTATAAACGTTAAACACGTAAAACAACGTTATTACTAATGTTATACTTTACATGCAAAGTTGGTAATACACCAAGGTTTTTCACCCTAACGGAACACACTTTTGAAAACTATAATAGGTATAGTTTACGAGATATTCATGATATTTTACGTACTATAAACACTATAAAGAGGAAATACTTACATTACAAGAAAAATGGACTTTTCATACGTAAACCGTTGATACTAAATTTTGTGAGATATTTAACTTTACCGTACCTTCAAGTACACGGTCTAAGTCTTGTATTATATACCATAATCTCTTGTAGGGAGAGCGTGATTTTTGTGTATAGATATATACGGGACTGACAATCCCGCACCTAAACTGTTAGCTACAATTAGACCGGCAGGTCTGGGGTGACAAACGTTATATCATTTCAACGCCTGAAGAACGTTGTTACAGGCAGTCTGGGTCAATAGCACGGTTATAAAACTCACATGGAGTATTAAAACGTTTTGATTTACGGGGCTATCAAGCGCCTTAGTGATTATATATACATATATAAATCTACTTACACTATTTTAGGTATGGAAAATACTTATGCATTTCGGTTTTTGGAACTTTTAAAACTACTACACATTTATGGAAAATATTGGATTTTCTAGAAATAAACTCGGTCATTTTATACAGAAAGACATACAATTCTAATACAAAAACGCTTATGAACTCACCAACTTAATTGTTGACACTTTTTCAAAACTACTTGTATTTCTCAGGGATTCAGTAATACAAGTAATCACCAGCTTTTGGGGAAGGGACGCTAAGGCGTCAGTTTCAAAACTTATTAAATGATCATATTGTAATTTATTTTGAAACATGTATCAAATGCAACAATGTAACTTTTTAAATTATATTTATGGTGGTTGTGTTTGCTTTCTTTACAATTTACTCAACTGTTATGATACTACATGAAGTCATCCGCCCTCGAACGATTCCTCCGTTCTGGTTTGGGGGTGTGGCAAGCTACACAGTCCCAACATCACCTCGCCTCGGACCCCAATGGTCCACTTCTCACGACACAGAAAAGCTCCCCTCCTGACCCCTCTGTCCACCTTGCGCAAGGAATGAGCTGATCCTTCTCTAAACTCACGACCATCCCAACGATGGTCTACCACAATCTGATGAATGCTACGATCCTATTGCATACTTACAACCATGGTTGTAAAAATCGTTCGGCGGTAGCTCGGCGGTCGACTGACGATAAGCGATTAATCAGACTCGGCGGGGATTAATCGGCGATTAATCGGGGACCCTAAATTATTAATAAAATTATTTAAAAAATCAATATTTCCTAAAAAATTAAGTATTTGGAAATTTTAAATTTTAAAATTTTGATATTTTAAAATTTTGAAATTTTAAAAATTTTAGTATAATATTTTAAAATTTGAAACCTTAAAATTTTAAAATTTTAAAATTTTAAAATTTTGGTGTAATATTAGAAAATTATTTTTTTTTTGAATTTTTTAAGTATTTCCCGCCTATGACCGCCAAGGCCGCCAAGCCCGAGTTTGACCGATTTTGACCAATTTCCGCCAAGCACCCTAATCGTAATCAGTTCGAGGCCGCCAAGCGATTAATCGCCGATTAATCGGCCGCCAAGGCCAATTTCTGCAACATTGCTTACAACACTTCTAACCCGCAATGGTTACCACCCATGGTCTCACCATGCCTATGCCATGTCAACCCCAATCATCCTGAGTCGAACTCGCATCTAAATGAATTCCAATCAGGTGTTTGGGTCATGCTTCCAACCCCAAAGCCTTCATCATACAAGAACAGACAGCGAGGCTCTAACACAACCCTCAACCCGAATCCATCCATGGTTACCACCCATGGTCTTTCTCTCAAAATTCATCCTTTGTCTAAGGTGTGTTGTGAACCATTTGAGGTAAAACATTTGGGGCACTAAGTTATTAAAGGCCAAATACAACAAGTTCTACAAGCTACATAAAGAGGTAAACTCCTAACTAGTATTTTATGTTGTTTATGTCAATTGCATGCTAGTTGTAGGCTTAATGCTTTGGAAACAATATTGCATGTATAGTTAGAGAAAACATAGATCCAAAGCATTTAGGGTTGTATGTGTACCATAGGATGTTGTAGTATACAAAAACCTAACAGTGGTATCAGAGCCTAGGGTTGTTTTCTATTATACTTGATGTTTACTGGTTTTCAAAGTTGAAAAAAATCGTTTTTTGCATTCTGACTGATGAACTCGCCGAGTCCACTGGGTGAAGCGACGAGTCCACTCAGAAATAAACCAACTCGACGATTCCAGTTCATGTACTCGCCAAGTTGGTGCTCCAGTGTGCAGAATTTCGAGTTTTGGCCAGAAATTGGATTAAGATCATTACCCTAAACTGTTTTTTGAACCATGAAATCTGTTTTTTCATAAGGTAATGATCATGCTTGTCCAATTAAAAGATAATTGTCATAATTTCAAATTTTGTATTAGTTTATATGATTAGGCTAATTTCTTGAAGATTGATGATATGAATTATCTTGTTCTTATGAGTTTAACTAGATCATGTATGTATTATTTGATTATTGTGTTAATTAAAATAATGATCTAAATGATTTTAATGAAATCCATAACTTGTCCTCAAGTTATTGAAAATGAAAAGTTTTTCTTTTAAAAGGTCATTAAAACTCATAGGTTATGGAAAATGAAAGGTCTCATTTTTAAGAGTCGTGTTAAATGGTTTTGAAGTCTTCCATAACTTGTCCTCAAGTTATGGAACTTGAAAAGTTTTTCATAAAAAACCATATTAAACTCATAAGTTATGGAAACCAAAAGTTTTGACAAGTTTAAAAACTTGCCCTCAAGTTTTGGAATTTGTAAAGTCTCACTTTTGAATACTTTAATTCCAAACCCTAGAGTTTTAAAGGTTAAAATTCAACCCTTATACTATTATATTATTATAAGTTTAATAATTATATACATATATATATATATATATATATATATATATAAGACAAGTCAGTCTTACCGTTAGTAGGCCTCATTCACGAAGCCGGTCTATAAGGGGGGTGTAAGGTTACTGCCTATAAAATGGCAGTTTAATGGGTGTCCACTCTCACCCACCGCTTCCTTGACTGGTGGAGGGTCGTTAGCCGAACGGGTAGGATACGATATTAATTCTCATTATAAGTATAATGGTAATTATAAAGTAACTAAACTTTTATTAAATTCTCAATCTTAGTTACTTTAGGAAAAATGTGAAAATGGTGCTATTCCATGAAATTTCACTTTGCACCTTGTTAAGTCGTTAGTGGAGCGTGTGTGGTTAACTGACACACTAATCTAGGACTGATAGTGCGTGGCAAAGGGTAGTTTGATGTTAATCATAGATCAATGGAGCATGTGTGGTTAACCGACACATTGATTATGTGGTTTGTAACATTGGGTGTACCAAGCTAATTTGCATGGTTATTAACACCTTGTTTGTGATCCTCGGCATCCCAGTCACAAACTTGAAGGGCACAATCGAGATTTAAACATGGCATTGAAAAGTTTAATGAATCTCAAAGGATCTAGGAATTTCAATCCAATTAAAACTTAATAATCAATTTCGTTTTTCATGGTGGAAATTGGTAAATCGTCATTTACCTACCTTCCAATATTTTGCAATTGGATTACGGCATCCCTCTTTCGAATTGTAAAATATTGTGTTCGGTCCTAGCCTTAATATTTCATTTGGGTGTTATATTAAGGACTTAAATCAACTAACTTGAATTTCTCCCTTGTAGATGTCTAGTTCAGACAACTATGGTCTTCCCAAATCTTTTGAAAAAAGCTTTCCACATGAAGATGATATTCCAAAATATCATACTTCACTTCCTCCATCTCCTCCAATAATTCTCCCTGACCCACAAGTTCGAAGACTTGAAAATTACAAGGTCGCTCAAGCCCTATTGGCTAGCAAACACCAAGATGGAAGGTCCGTGTGTGCACATGTCTTGGATATGAAGTCACACATTGACAGGCTGGGAATGTTAGGTGTCGTCTTCTCGAGGAAGTTGGATGTTGACTGGGTTCTTCAGTCACTTCCCGAGTCGTATAGTCAGTTTTTTAAAGACTACTATATGACAGATCACGACATGACCCTTATCGATCTTGCATATTTGCTTATTGCTACTGAATCAGCAATGATTTGGTGCAATTGTCAAGCAAATTTGATTGGAAGATCTACTTCCCAAGCTGCCATGGACATAGGCAATGGCATAGATAGTCCAGAAAAGATCCCTTCTCCTATGGGAAGGGAATTGGCTATGGTCAAAAGATTTCACCATAGGAGAAAAGCCAGTTCTGAGATAGTTCCATGTGCAAATGCCAAAGAGTCCACTTGTTTCCACTGCCATTTGAAGGGACATTGGAAGCGAAGCTTCCCTGACTACCTGAAGGATCTAAGAGAGGGTAAAGTAAAAAAGGTTTGACTCTACTTCAGGTAAGTCCACTATCTAACTCTATTAAGTTCCTAATTGTTGATTCTTGATACATGATGTGACAAGGTTGCATTTGGATGTTTTATAGGATCGAAGAAATGACAGGAAGCTTAAAGGAAGAGTAAATTGATTCTGATCGTGAAGAGATGGATTTCAATCGCATGGTTCAATGATCAGAATTTTGAGTTGCTGCTTAAGAGTTATGATAGATTGCTTAGGAATAGATAACAACATAGTTTTCATATGTAATTGCATTGTAAGGAAACAAATTTTCCGAATTTTATAAATAAATAAAAATTTTGTTGATTTTATCTTATCTTATATCTCTTTACAATGGCATTTGTGAAAAATTGATGTTTGTATGTTTCTAGCAATATTTGGAAAATGGATTTGATTCTTTCGTTTGTGGTAGTGTCAAGATTTACCAAATAAGGAAAGATTCCCATCACCCAAGTTTCAGTTGGATAGAAACTTGGAATCATGCAACATGTATTGTGTGATGAATGAGACATATTTGGGAAATTAAGACTAACTCCTTGTTTACATGTATATGTGAGTCAAGTGAAGGACTAGGGGATCGGGTACACTTGGTTGTGCGCTGGTCAGGTCCACCACAAAGAACGATAAGACTATTCGTTATGATTTTCTAAAGTTTAGTAATTATGGTTATACTTACAAGATTAAGTATAATTCTGAACCATTGGAAAAGTTTCAATGTATGGCAGAACAAATGAGAAGAATCAAATTAGGCCGAAAGATAAATTTTCTCCAATCTGAAAAGATGGGAGAGTACTTTAGTATCGTGTTTTATGATCATCTTAATGATTATGGAAAACCATATCACAATTGATATTCTAAGGATATCTTAGTGCATTTGTATGGCTACGAAGAGGAATCGTGAATTGTTGAAATGGTTAAATCAAGAAGATGAGTCATACTTCGTTCCAAGAACAAGTCTTAGAGTCATACTCTAAGATTGTGCCTTGAGTGACATAATCTTGAGAAGGTTTATAACACTTATCAAATGTATATTAAAATGTTTCTACTCGTGTACATTTGAAATTGGTAAGTTGTGATGTTTTGATAAAACAAAGAGCAACTAAGGCCAATTGTGTGAAGTGTTTGTCTTGATAAGAAACCACACTAACTCTTGAATATTTGTTTGTCAAGTAATGTTCCTAGAAAAAGTGAATCTTATATGTCAAGAGGTCAGTAGGAGTCTTAAAGATCTTGAAAGTTTCTAGAACTAATCAAGAGTAAACCTATTGTTAAACACTAGCACACGACTTGATGTTTGTAACCTATCGTGTTGACATATTCTTGTTTCTGTGCCCATTCCAGTTAAGTTGACTGTGCATGTGAGTTCTATGAGTTCTCAGTTGTTTGCATAACAACCTAAGAAGCAATGGTAGGCCCTTGTGCTGCCAGGTGGCAATAAATTAAGATTGAACAAGTTCAGTCCATATGAGTTTGGATTTGTCACTAACCTTGTCTTGTGATTATGGTTATGACAAATTCATATGGATAGGAACACATACACCATAAAATCTAAGTGTCATAAGGTTTCTCTCCAATTCATGAAAATGATTGTGAGGAAACGCTTTCACTAAGTAGATTTTAAGGAGATAGCAATTGTGATATTTGCATTCTCAAATTCGGTTATGATTACGGCATCCCTCTTCATAATTCGAATTGTGAGAAATGGAAAAGGTCTAAACATTTCAGACTTATGGCTGTAGGTTCTAAAATTATTTAGACATACATGTGAGCTATCTAAGGAAAGGTGTATGAGTTTGAGAAGCCTAGATAAAGTCTTATCGAAGCATCTCGTATCAAAAATCCGATCTTTAGTAAGAAAGTCAATAAGTATTGATTTCTAGAAGTCCAGTTGATTTCTGAGTACATGTCAAAGCTAGTGGGAGCATAAGTGTGATGCTAATAAGAATGTTATTATTATGCTAGTGGGAGCACAATTATTATGTTAAGTGTTGCGAGTTAGCAATGTTAATTATAGAAAACAAAAGTTTCAATTCGCAAAGTTGCAGGGTTTGAAAAGTTGTTTTGCTATAATTAAGGGAGAGGAACTTATACTTCTTTTTCAATCCTAAAAGCTTAGATTGAGACTTTTAATCAAATTTAGTCAAGGATATATATGAATGCTATGTTGGAATGGTTCAAACTAAGGAAATTCTATATATATGGAAATGTTAATTGCGTTCTCAAATTTGATTATGATTACGACATCCCTCTTCATAGTTCGAATTGTGAGAACATGGAAAATAGAAATATTATAGCAAAATACTGATCAAGTATCATGTATTTATGTACGACATTATGAATCGTGTCCCATATGCTTCGGGTATAGGATCGATTGCATATGCTATAATATTCTCGTGTTCTAATTTTTTTCCAAATGCCTAGGGAATTAAGAGGGAAAAAGGAATAGAACCGGATATGACTAAAGTGGTTAAGCAATTGTCGAGGACAATTTGAGGTTTACCAAAGTTTGGTTGCTTATGGACAGTTGGAAGTATATTCTGAATTTTGGAAGGACCATATTGACATACTCTGAGAAAAGGTGACTCTTGTTCAGAAGTGATAGTCAAAATGGGAATATGGAAATGTTTCCATAAGTGGAAGTTATCCTTTAAATATGTGTAAGATTAGAAACTTTTATGCAAGAAGGATGTTCAAAGGAATGTACTTTGAATTTGAGACTTAATTTCCTTGGAATTGTCTTGTAACAATTTCCAGTGGAAAGTTTTGTAATATCGTTGGTTAAGTCTCTGTGACTCTTGCTACCTAGACATTACAAAACAATATTGCATAATAGTGTTCTAGCAGTGACAATAATTTGGAATTCTTACGCTTGCAATAAGGATTTGGAGTTGTGAAATGAGCATCATTGGAAATATTTTCAATTGATCTATTTCACAAAATAAAAGACCATAGAAAACATAGTGTGCATGCTTGGAGCATGGGATAACTATTGTTTTAATTCAAGTATTAAGTTGATAAATCGAAACATTATACAATGAATAATGTGTAATCAATATGGTGATTAAAAAAAGGTGTTTTATTTATATTCATAAGTTCTGAGACCATATTGGATTCGATTAATCTTGTATTTCACTTTGCATGTTTTGACTTCCCGAATAACTAGTTTATTCAAACTATCAATAGTCGACCATACTTTGGAAGTAGGTATTGAGGCAAGACTGTCATGAATATGACTTTAGATTGTCTAGGTGTTTTAGACATAACACAAGTTTGCTGCAGTGTTCATGAGTACTCCTAGAATAAGATTCGAGTATTGGATTAAACCCACGCTCATCTGAATCACTTCATGGATTTTATCACGAGTGATTGGTGATACGATAATATCTTATATTCTTGAAATGGGGACATGTGAGTTGTAGTTGTAAGTCGGTTGCACATTGACATATGTAAACGCACCAGTAACTAGGTGTTATAAAACATATTGTTGTGTGTAATTTGATGAGTAAGTACAAGCAAGCATTTGAGTTGAAGTTTATCCGTTCCTTTTACCTCACGTGATTAAAAGCGATATTTGTGGGCCCCTCGATGATTTAGTGATGACACCCGAAGTGCTTGGCCAAGCCTGGACTGATGTGATTTGTTCAAACAGTTAGTCGTCATAAATCGAAAATCAGGAAACAACAAATGGACAGATAGAATGATTATAATCCATGTCTCATGTCCATATGATATCTACAATGGAGGAATATATGATCCCTTATCTAATGGACGCTTCATTGACTAGGTCAGAGTTCGACAGCGGCTTTTAAGAGCTACGATTGCTAGTCGGGTTGTGGAGTCGTACTTGCAAAAATAGTTATTAGACTTATCAAAGTGGGAGACTGTTTGATTAGGTGTCTAAGCCCATAACTATAATTGGTATGTACTTGACCCGAGAGTAGCATGGTCCATTTGGGTTGCATATCACCACGACAATTTGATAGGATGGACTTTTGAGAAGAGGTTAGTTATGATTTATTAATATATTATAAGTTCTAATATATTAATATGAAATCGTATGATTTAATTAGTATTGAACAAGAATTAATTTGGAATTAATTAGTGATCAAAATAGACTAATTAAATTAATATGGACTAATTATGTAAATTAGTTATATATATATATATATATATATATATATATATATATATATATATATATATATATATATATATATGGTTTGGGCTTATGATACATGATGGACTAAGTTTTTTGATGAATCCATAAAGAGTTAGCCCACTTGAATCATGGATCATGGATAATAAGCCCAAGTGTATGGATTAGGGTTTACCCATGACTCTTGGATTCCTACAGTATATATATGACACCCTATAGCCTAAAATTTGTTGCACAAGTTTTGCTAGAGTGTTGTTGGAGAGCCATAACCGATTTTAGTGTGTATAAACTCTCTCAAAAGTCATCCTTTGTCTAAGGTGTGTTGTGAACCATTTGAGGTGCAACATTTGGGGCACTAAGTTCTTAAAGGCCAAATACAACAAGTTCTACAAGCTACAGAAAGAGGTAAACTCCTAAGTAGTATTTTATGTCGTTTATGTCAATTGCATGCTAGTTGTAGGCTTAATGCTTTGGAAACAATATTGCATGTATAATTAGAGAAAACATAGATCCAAAGCATTTAGGATTGTATGTGAACCATAGGATGTTATAGTATACTAAAACCCAATAGGTCTCACCACGCCTATGCCATTTCAAACCTAATCATCCTAAGTCGAACTCGCATCCAACTGAATTCCAATAAGGTGTCCGGATCAGGATTTGAACCCCAAAGCCTTCATCATACAAGAACAGAAAACGAGGCTCTAACACAACACTCAACCCGAATCCATCCACAAGCCTTTTATACCTTTCAAGGAAGACGGCGACCAACTGTTGGAAGTTTCCTGAACTCCCAACTTACACAAATTCCATCCAGATGGCCACTTGGGTTGTCTCTCCTCCTGACTGGGATGTGAAACTTACCCTAGTCCCATACCCGATCCAGCTCCTGGAATTCTGAACGATTCTCCCCCACTTGGATTTGTCGAAGCTCTCCCATCCTCCAAAATTTTATGGGTTCCCAACCCATATTATCTTCATATAACATGAACCGACTATGACCTGCGCTTACCAAAACTAGTGTTCCATTACTATCCAATCTCGATGATCGCCCAACTCTTGAAATCAAGATGGATACTCCACGAAATCTCACCAAGCCCGATAACCCCAATCGATTCCCATGATACAACACCAAACCCTGAATTCCTTTATGTTGGTGACTAAAGATCATAACCCTTGCTCTGAACTGGCAAATCTTCACCCCAACTTCCCATCCTCAAAAGAATCTATGAATTCTAACCATCTACAATCCTTGCGATAATAAAATTCCTATGGCACATCCAATGACCAACATCCTCATGCTACTGCCACCACCAACTTCTTGCTACCGCTCTTGACCTAGCAGCGGTAGTGATTTGAACCCAAGGGCCCTTCCATAGATGGTTGTCGATCCTACCGAAACAAATGCTAACACTTTTGAACTCTGACTTCATTAGAGAACTAACCAGATAATCCGACCATAAACCTTCCAAATGATACCCCTAAATTGACCCCACCAACGAATCAGAACAACAACCAAACAAACTGAAACCCGCTCAACAAGATACGACTCACTAATGACTGTTGGCACACAAAAAGGCATAGAACAATTCTTGATGATATAGCCAACACAATAACAGAGAACCAAACCAAAGATAATGCATACCCATACCAAAACCAGATCCCAAGGCAAATATAAATACCGGTAATAAACATGAAGAACGCAAAGGATAACATATCCGCAGCAACATCTGATGAAACTCTTACATCCACTGACCGACACTGCAATGCTCGGCTCTTCACTGTTGGGGAGGATGCTCCAACCTCACGACCATCAGAGATCCTCAAAGTAACCGGAGCAGGTGCACTCACTACTCCATCCCTCAACATCGGACAGTCGGCCTGCTTGTGGCCCACTTGATTGCAGCGAAAACATAATGGACTTGCTCCCTGAGGACAATATCGACTGACGTGGCCAACCCTTCCACACTTGAAACAACCCATGCCCCTAGAACGTCAAACCCCATCATGCTACTTCCTGCAGGAGCTGCACCGACCCCGGCCTAGCTGGCCCCTCAAACGCCGATCTAAAGTCTCGGGTCTCTTCGTAGGACCCTCAACTGCTTGCACATGCTCTGACTCCCTTTTCCTCAGGTGCTTCAAATAAATCTCCTGCTCCTGGGTTACCCCGACCATCCCATCATCCGTCAGAATAGCCAAGGTCCGACTCCTGAACCCAAAGACCAATCTATCAGTGACACGCCCAAGGATGTCGGGTAATTCCTCGCGAAACCTCTGTTGCTATCCAATCATGGGATCGATCCTCCTAAAACATGGTGCATAACCCACCTCCGATCCCAAATGACAAGAACCAATAATAGGATCCTCCTTCCTGAAGGATTCTAGGGATCCACAAGCCTTGGGCTCTAGATGAGCCCCTAACTGCCCTGCTACAATCTCGGCCTAAAAGGCCCCGATACGACCATCCAATCAAATGTTTAGAAATATCTAAGAATCCCCATCCCACAGGCTTCCTAGATTCTCCAAGACTCTCCCCGATTCAAGTATGGATCCTGTGTTTTCATTAGTATGGGCCCAATACTACCTTCAACACCTATCCATACTTTCCTCAAGAATCATCCCAAATCCTCCAAGTCACATTCTCAAACCAATACTCAAAGCACCCGCTAACCAGCGCAACAAACCCACTGAAACATTCCCTAGGCTTTCCTAGGTTCCCGACCTCACCCTGCCATCAGCTGCTGAAGAACTCCTGATAATGTTAGTTAGCTACTTCGTGAACACAGTCACATGCAACAAAGCTCAAATAATCCTTCGAGTAAAAGACTCATCCCTACAACGGTTAGACTCAAACGAGAGCTGTGCAATAGGGTCAAATCCATCACTTTGAGATTATTAAACCTTTATTACATGTGACTTAACTTGTTCACTTAACAACTAACTCACATCACTTGAGAGTCCCACAAAGCACAAAGTAAGCGACATTCGAGCAGTATCACTCCGATCCATAACATAATCAAGGAACATTCAAATTCATACAACACAAATCATGCTAGGAACCTACACTCTCACTGCCGGTTTCCTTATACATGTAAATTATACACATAACAGGATCAAATAGATTGTCGAATAAAAGACTCTACCCTAGGACCACAACTAAACGAGGAACAGGAAATAAGGCCAAATCAATCATTCTAGGGCTATATGATCCTAACCGTATACAATTTTTACAGCATACACTTAGCAAATACTGATACCAATCAATATTCCCATTCCAACATAGCATCCAATGCTCCCTCTCTACAAGGCATCACATATCAGGCCAATCCATCACTGACTGATCTGAAATAGCATGCAAGGCTACGAGCTCATACAATAGGCATACAAGGAATCTCTCCTAGCATTCTATCATGCAAACACTAAGCAAATCCTTAGCCTAACTAGCATGTAATTCATAGATTCATAAATTAAATCATATTAGATAACATGTATAGGTATTTTGGGAAAAATTTACTTGAGCTCGGCTGATTGCATGCACCACACCCTTTCTTATCTTAGAAAGCTCTTTTCTTAAAACAATAATTTTCTTTTTGAAAACTTTACCAAATCCTCAGTCCGAGTTCAGACACATCCGAGAGTATGTTCGAATCCCTCAAACCAAGGCTCTAATACCAACTTGTAACGTCCCAAAAATAAGACCATAAAATTTTTTCGCTTTTAAACTAATAAACCATTTAATCATGTCATTTTCATAAAACCAAGGTAATCAAAGTTTTATCGTTACATCATCATTATCAAAGTAAATCACAGAATGCGGAATCGAATGGTGTGTGCTCTGCAATCATCCCGAGCTCTTCCCTTTTAAAACCGAAGTACCTAATGTTGGGTTTTAGTATACTTCAACATCCTATGGTGCACATACAACCCTAAAAGCTTTGGATCTATGTTTTCTCTAATTATACATGCAATATTGTTTCCAAAGATTTAAACCTACAACTAGCATATAAATGATATAAACTACATAAAATACTAGTTAGAAGTTTACCTCTTTGTGTAGCTTGTTGAACTTGATGAATTTGGCCTTTAAAAGCTTAGCCCCAATAGTGTGGAAGCCTCAAATGGAATCACAACACATCATGGACAAAGATGGAACTTGAGAGAGAATTCCATGCACCCAAAAACACCATGAACTCCAAGAACATGCATGTGTGCGTTTTTTAGGTTAAGAATAGGTATTTATATGTTGGATTTCAAGGGTCATGGGTATAAACCAAAACCATACCCATGGGTTTATGATTAATGGTTCATGTTGCCCACCTCTTTATGTATCCATACATAAACTTAGTCCAACATGGATTATAAGCCCAACACATATAAATATAAATATAACTAATTACCATAATTAGTCCCCATAGATTTAATTAGTCTCTTTTGATCACTAAATTAATTCCAAATTAATTCTTGATCCATACTAATTAAAACATATGATTTCATATTAATATATTATAACTTATAATATATTAATAAATCATATATATAACCTTCTCTCAAGAATCCATCCTAACAAATTGTCCTGATGATATGCAACCCAAATGGATCATGCTACTCTCGGGTTAAGTACATACCAATAATAATTATGGGCTTAGACATCTAATCCAACACCTAAAACATAAACTGGAAACCGCAAGCACAAAGCTTAGTGAGTTCCCCAAAATACCACATACCAACATACAAATAGGCCTAGCCATGGGGTATATTCCAACCCAATAAGCAAGTATGGGCCCCGCCCTGGGGCCTCACCCTGGGGTTTATTTCAACCTGATCATACGATAGTGGGCCCCGCCCTGGGGTATGTTTCAACTCGATCATACGATAGTAGGCCCCGCCCTGGGGTATATTTCAACCCGACATGCCATAATAGGCCCCACCCAGCATACATATAAGCATATAAATATATAAACACACAACACATGCAATAACCATGAAGATACATAGCATACAAAATGGTCATCGGGCCCCACTCGGTAAGCATACGAATACATTACCCATGCAAGAGTCACACAGACATCTAGCATCCTATCATAACAACATCATGGGCCATCATTGGTGACTTCGACCCACTAATCATAGTGAGGAAACTCACCTTAATCCATTGATAAACAATTGAATGAATCTCTGACTGTTGGTCCAGAAAATCCCCACGCTATCAATCACAAAATAATCATCCAATCAATAATTGGATCCTGACTCACCCTACGAGTCTGGGATATGGTAAAAGACCTTTTTACTCTTCCCTATACTTGGCCTAAGGCCCAAGTCCAAATGTCCAAAGGCCCAAATTCCAACATAATCACTCAAGGCCTAACTATGGCCTAATTTTCCAAATTGGGACCCCAAAACCCATTATGGGCCTAGCATCCAAAGGAGCCCAAAAAGAAGTATAATGGCCCAACAAGGCCCAAACTAAGAAAACCCAATAATTGCCCAAACTTCAAAAGCATAAAATGATTGTAGCACCCGATTCCTGGTATGTATTTTTATCTAAGTAATCTTGCATTTTGGTCTGGGACTCGGCGAGTTGAGGTCCAACTCGCCGAGTAGGAGCATCTTGGACGCGAGAGTTTAATGAGCTACTCGGCGAGTCAGCGACCGGACTTGGCGAGTAGGTACTGTCCGGAGTTCATAGGACTCGACGAGCTACTCGGCGAGTCAGCGGTGAACCTGGAGTTCATAGGACTCGACGAGCTGTTCTTGAGACTCGGCGAGTCCAAGGCAATCTTCAAAGAACTCGACGAGTTGTTCATACAACTCGGCAAGTCGGGACTGGACCTGCTTAGGATGACGGCGAGCTCGACGAGTTGTTCAACAACCTGGCGAGTCGCTGCCTAGCAGTTCATCTGATGAAGGCGAACTCGACGAGTCGTTCATACGGCTCGGCGAGCCGGTTGAAGGACCATTTAGTGTTCATGTAGAAGGAGAACTCGTCGAGTCATTGCTAAACTCGACGAGTAGTGATGCGGATCAGGATAAAGGAAAGGATAGGGACTCGACGAGTTCGCGGCCCAACTCGGCGAGTCAGGACAGCTGGAAAAGGACTTTGACCTTGACTTTGACCAGGGGTAAAATAGTCATTTTGCCCAAAGATTAGTTAGTGGTGTCTGATTGAGTGTTTTATGGAAATGTAGCCGGGGAGTTACCGGAATAGCCAGACAGTTGCCGAGCAGCTTTCCAGAAGTCAGACTTACGAGGTGAGTTTCCTTCCAGTAGGAACGGGTCTAAGGCACCAAGGCCTGTTTAGGTTATGCCTGACAATATGAGTTAGCATTGCATGCTAGTACAGTTCTTGTTATAAGGATGGGATTGCTTGGGTTTGTTTCCTTACGTCTGAATGTTGTTTGCTTTGTGCTTTGCGGGGCCTTGAGTAATGGGAGTTAGCTATTAGGTGGATGCATTAAAGCCACATGTGATCGGAGTTGGATAATCTCAGAGTACCGGGTCCGACCCTATTGCATAGCTCTTGTTTGAGTCCTAACCGTTGTAGGGATGGGTCCCTTACTCGAAGGATTATGCAAGTCTCATTGCATGTGACGGCACTCAGGTAACGGCTAACTGGCATTACGAGGGGACCTTCAGCAGCTGAGGACCAGTTTGGGTCAGGGATTTCCTAGGGTAAGCCTAGGATGAGAGTAGCAGAAACAGTAGTAGTAGCAGGAACTTGGTGGAGTCGAGGCAGTCCTTGAGGAAAGTACGGATAGATGTGGAAGGTAGTATGGGCCCGTACTACTGAAAGCAGAGGATTCGTACTCGAATCAAGGAAGGCCGAGACGAGACCAGGGAGCTTATGGTAGAAATGATCCCTCTAGATGTATCAGTATCACTGACAATTGTCGTTATGTATTGCAGAATGGTGGTACTACGTTCGAGGCCAGCGGTGGGCAGTTCAGGAGAGGGGTCGGGTTCGGGATCAGGTACCGAGCCAGTAGACGAGAGACTACACGAGTTTATCGCGTCAGAGATCACCAGAGGCATCCTTAATGCGACCCCGATTATCTTTGGGTCGGTCAAGGAGGGGATCGTGGAGTTGATGGAGGAACGCCTCCGGGCGTTCAGAAGTGACATGGCCACTACCCAGTCAGGATCACACATACTGTCCTTTAAGGACTTCAGGGGCAGTGGTGCGTCGGATTTTCATGGGGCAAAGGACCCCATTGCTGCTAGACGATGAATCGCAGACATTGAGTCTGCGCAGTTGACCAGCTTCTGCCCCGAGGGGTCGAAGGTACGATTCGCGGCGGGATGTTTGAGAGATAGAGCCAGAGATTGGTGGGAGTCGGTCGGTGACTCCCTGGGAGCCTCAGCTATTGAGGCTATGACATGGCCGGACTTCGTGACCAGATTCCGGGCTGAGTTCGTACCCGCTGTGGAGCTCCAGCGACTAGCCCTGGAGTTTCTCGATATGAGGCAGACGACTGAGTCCGTGGCGGAGATCACTGCCAAGTTTCGAGAGAGGGATTTATTGGTGCCTCAGTATGCGGGAGATGAGGATATGAGGAGGACCCGCTACCACGACATGCTGCGGGCCGACATTCGTGAGCATGTCCGCTTCTCCGCTTGTCCCACCCTGGATTCTATGATTGCCAGGACGAGGGAGAGAGAGATTGATCTAGAGCACATTGGTAAGAGGAAAGCTGAGGAGGGATTGGTGACTGGGGCTTCGGGGAAGAAGCCTAAGGGGCTAGATGGGAGGCCGAAAGGCCAGCCGGGGCAGGGCCGCTGCAAGAAATGCGGCAGGTCTCATGAGGGAGCGTGCAGGATGGGATCGTCTGGCTGCTACAAGTGCGGCAAGACGGGACATTTCAGCAGGGATTGTACTGTCCCTGCACCCACCTATCAGACATCGGAGTTGTTGTGTTTCCACAGCAACCAGAGGGGCCATAAGAGGGCCAATTGTCCCCAGCTGAAAGCAGCAGCAGCGCCAGTGAAGGCGCCAGCCCCAGCGACCCTGCGGATCACGGATGGCCGGCAGGACAAGGCAGAGGCTCCAGTGGTGAGGAGCCGGGCTTTCCAGTTGACGACAGAGGAGGCACGCGCTGCACCCGATGTGGTGACGGGTATGGTTCTTTTCCCCCTGATTTATTTATTTACTGCATATGATATTGATGTATGTTTTGCATATGTATGTTAGGATCGTTCCATGTGAACGGTATCCCAGTGCAGGTGTTGTTTGATTCAGGTTCCGCTCGATCTTTTGTTTCTCTTGACCTTAGTAAGAGGTTTTCTGAGTCTTCGGGCATGCTCGATTGTCCTTTGGAGGTAGAGATCGCCGATGATCGATCGGTGCGAGCATCAGCAGTTTTCAGAGACTGTGTGTTGAGATTGTTCGAGGAATGTTACCTGGTGGATCTGGTTCCCATTCCTTTGCGTGGGAACAAGGTGATCATAGGTATGGATTGGTTGAGCCCTAATGGGGCGGTGATAGACCGCGCACAACAGCTGGTGCGAGTCAGGACTCCAAGTGGGGGAGAGTTGGTGATCCACGGCGAGAGGCCACAGCATGGACCCACATTATGTTCAGCAGCGAGTGCGAGGCACTACCTTCAGCAGGGTTACGTCGGTTATGTCGCTTATGTTATGGACACCCGAGAGGCGGGTAAGACGTCAGTGAGCGATGTTCCGGTGGTGTGAGACTACGCAGATGTGTTCCCGGAGGAGCTTCCTGGGATTCCCTCGGAGCGTCAGGTGGAGTTCAGGATCGATTTGGTTCCTGGTGCGGCCCCGATTGCCAAGGCGTCGTACCGGTTGGCTCCTCCCGAGATGCAGGAGTTGTTTACGCAGCTGCAAGAGCTGCCAGACAAGGGATTTATTAGGCCGAGTAGTTCGCCTTGGGGAGCTCCGATCCTGTTTGTCAAGAAGAAGGATGGGTCGCACCGTATGTGCATAGACTACCGGGAGCTGAATAAGGTAACGGTGAAGAACCGTTACCCACTCCCGAGGATTGACAACCTCTTTGACCAGCTGCAGGGAGCATCTTGGTTTTCCAAGATTGATTTGCGCTCAGGTTACCATCAGATGAGGGTCAGAGAGGAGGATGTGCAGAAGACGGCATTTCGGACTCGCTATGGTCATTACGAGTTCGTGGTGATGCCCTTCGGGCTCACCAATGCTCCTGCCGCGTTCATGGATCTCATGAACCGCGTATATAGACCGATGCTGGATTGGTCCGTGATAGTATTTATCGACGACATCTTGGTCTATTCCAAGACGCAGGAGCAACATGAGGAGCATCTGCGAGAGGTTTTGGATACTCTGAGGAGGGAGAGCTGGTACGCCAAGTTCTCCAAGTGTGAGTTCTGGTTGCGCGAGGTGCAGTTTGTTGGGCACCTTGTCAATCAGAACGGGATTCTGGTCGACCCGGCCAAGGTGGAGGCCGTAATGAGATGGGAGGTTCCGAAATCTCCATCTGAGATTCGGAGTTTCCTGGGATTGGCCGGCTACTATCGGAGATTCATCCAGGATTTCTCCAAGATAGTCGTGCCATTGACTCGGCTAACGAAGAAGGTCGTAGTCTTCCGTTGGGGGCCTGAGCAGCAGGCCGCATTCGAGACCCTGAGGCAGAGATTGTGTGAGGCGCCGATCTTGGCCCTGCCATAGGGCATAGAGGATTTCGTGGTATACTGCGACGCGTCTATTTCGGGTTTAGGCACGGTTTTGATGCAGAGAGGGCACGTTATTGCCTACGCTTCGAGGCAGCTGAAGCCTCACGAGGCGAATTACTCGACGCATGATTTGGAGCTGGGGGCTGTTGTATGTGCCCTCAAGATTTGGCGTCATTACCTATATGGGGTCTGTTGTACCATTTACACGGACCATAAGAGCCTGAGGTATCTCATGGACCAGCCAAATCTAAATATGCGGCAGCGTCTGTGGCTTGACGTGGTAAAGGATTATGATTGTGAGATCCTTTACCACCCGGGGAAGGCCAACGTTGTGGCCGACGCGCTTAGCCGCAAGGCAGCACCGATCAGGGATACCTGCATGAGGATGACCGTAGTGACCCCATTATTAGAGCAGATCCGAGAGGCCCAGCAGGAGGCTATGAAGGAGGAACATCGGAAGAGAGAGCGTATAGTGGGTCAGGTTTCCTCCTTCGACTATGACATCAGGGGATTATTGACATTACACCGCAGGGTGTGGGTTCCATACCTCGGAGGCGTGCACCAGGTTCTGATGGAGGAGGCGCACAAATCCTGATTCTCCATTCATCCCGGGGCGACGAAGATGTATAGGGATCTTCGTCTTGATTATTGGTGGCCCTGCATGAAGCGGGATGTAGCATGGTATGTGGAGCGGTGCTTGACCTGCAGGAAGGTCAAGGCCGAGTACCAGAGGCCACACGGTAAGTTGCAGCCGTTGGATATCCCGTTGTGGAAATGGGAAGACATCACTATGGATTTCATCACCAAGCTTCCCAGGACCGCACGGGGAGTGGATTCCATATGGGTCATCGTGGATCGGTTGACCAAGAGTGCCCATTTTATACCTATCCAGGAGAGCATAGCAGCCGAGAAGCTGGCCGATATTTATATTCGAGAGGTGGTGGCTCGTCACGGGGTGCCGGTCTCCGTGATTTCTGACAGGGATGTTCGGTTCACTTCCAGGTTTTGGAAGAAATTCCACGACGAGTTGGGTACTCGTCTGCATTTCAGCACCGCCTTTCACCCGCAGACGGATGGCCAGAGCGAGCGGACCATCCAGACTCTGGAAGATATGCTGCGGGCGTGTATGTTAGATTTTGGTGATAGTTGGGATACTTACCTTCCGTTGGCTGAGTTCTCCTACAACAACAGCTACCACGCGAGCATTGATCGTCCTCCCTTTGAGATGTTATACGGGAGGAAGTGCAGGACCCCGATATGCTGGGGCGAGGTTGGCCAGAGGGTCATGGGGAGCACCGAAGTGGTGCTCAAGACGACGGAGAGGATTCAGCAGGTCCGGAGCAGGCTTCAGACTGCTCAGAGTCGGCAGAAAAGTTATGCCGACAAGCGCCGATCGGACCTGGAGTTTCAGGTCGGGGATATGGTTCTCCTGAAGGTGTCGCCATGGAAGGGCGTCATCCGATTCAGGAAACGGGGCAAGTTGGGTCCCAGGTATATTGGACCCTTCAGGGTTATAGCCCGGGTGGGTAAGGTGGCATATAGGTTGGATCTGCCAGCCGAACTCAGTCAGATTCATAGCACTTTTCACGTCTCCCAGTTACGGAAATGTTTGGTGGACGACTCGGCAGTGGTACCATTAGAGGATATTCAAGTCGATGGCAGCCTGAACTACTTTGAGCGGCCTGTGGCGATCCTGGACCGGAAGTCGAAGGATCTGAGAAACAAGAAGGTCGAGTTGGTAAAGGTGCAATGGCAGCACCGGAAGGGCTCAGAATGGACTTGGGAGCCGGTGGAAGAGATGATGGAGCATTACCCAGAACTTTTCCAGGATCGAGCAGCAGACTTCGAGCACGAAGTCTAAAATAAGTGGGGGAGATTCGTAGCACCCGATTCCTGTTATGTATTTTTATCTAAGTAATCTTGCATTTTGGTCTGGGACTCGGCGAGTTGAGGTCCAACTCGCCGAGTAGGAGCATCTTGGACGCGGGAGTTTAATGAGCTACTCGACGAGTCGGCGACCGGACTCGGCGAGTAGGTACTGTCCGGACAAAAACCCTAATCTGAGGGTTTGCACCCTATTTAAACGACTTTATTGCGGCCACAACGTCCCCTATGCTCCCAGAAAAGCTCCCTTTGAAACCCTAGCCGTTGTTGAAGCAATCTAAGTCATTTTTGGTGGATTTTGGTGTTGGTAGTCTTAAGAAGGAAGGAGAAGAGCTTGAGGAAACAAGAGGAGACCAGAGGGGTTCGAGTTTGTGCTTCATTTTCAGTCCTCAGAAGGTATAAAGTTGCTAACTTGCTTGTTCATTTGCTAGATCCCATTCTGTGGAGATTTAGGGCTTTTATAAGCCATTTTAGGTAGCCAACCATGAATGCAAGCATGGTTGGGGACAAGGCTTCGGATCTAGGTCCTTAAAGGGGTCATAAGGCAGAAAGTGGGTGCTTTTACACCCAAGAAAGACTCCATGCAACCCAAGAGCTTGTTTTAGGACCTTTTGGGCTCAAAGTCCCATGCATGCATGTAAAGTTTGTAACTTTACGTGCTAGAACGATTGTAGGAGCCTAGATCTATCTTTTGGTCATGAGTTGTACGCTGGAAATCAGGAAATAAGACTTGGACAAACTCGACTCGGTGAGTCGCTCTTAGGACTCGGCGAGTCCGAGGCGTGACTGCCCTTTTCTGTTAGGGTTCGAAGGAACCCAGCTGAGTGTTAGAAGGGTTTTAGAGGGTCCTAGGGAAGTGATCCAACGTATGGGACTTAGCGGTGAACCTGGAGTTCATAGGACTCGACGAGCTGTTCTTGAGACTCGGCGAGTCCAAGGCAATCTTCAAAGAACTCGACGAGTTGTTCATACAACTCGGCAAGTCGGGACTGGACCTGCTTAGGATGACGGCGAGCTCGACGAGTTGTTCAACAACCTGGCGAGTCGCTGCCTAGCAGTTCATCTGATGAAGGCGAACTCAACGAGTCGTTCATACGGCTCAGCGAGCCGGTTGAAGGACCATTTAGTGTTCATGTAGAAGGAGAACTCGTCGAGTCATTGCTAAACTCGACGAGTAGTGACGCGGATCAGGATAAAGGAAAGGACAGGGACTCGACGAGTTGGCGACCCAACTCGGCGAGTCAGGACAGCTGGAAAAGGACTTTGACCTTGACTTTGACCAGGGGTAAAATAGTCATTTTGCCCAAAGATTAGTTAGTGGTGTCTGATTGAGTGTTTTATGGAAATGTAGCCGGGGAGTTACCGGAATAGCCAGACAGTTGCCGAGCAGCTTTCCAGCAGTCAGTCTTACGAGGTGAGTTTCCTTCCAGTAGGAACGGGTCTAAGGCACCAAGGCCGGCCCGTATAGATGATACGTTAGTATTGGAGTGTGGGCAGAGCTCGTATCTCATAGTTGAGTTTGATTATGATATATGCTTGTATGATAGAATTGTTTATACTCGTTGTCTGTGTGATACTTGTATGTTATGGTTTAGTAGCTGAGTGTGGGCGAGGACCGTATCTCAGAGATAGTGGAGTGTGGGCGAGGCCCGTATCTCCCAACTAGCGGAGTGTGGGCGAGGCCCGTATCTCCATGAGTATGGGCGAGGCCCGTATCTCCTAGCTGTTCATTATATGTGTATGGTATGTGGTATTATGGGGGAACTCACTAAGCTTCATGCTTACAATTTTCAGTGTTGTTTCAGGTACCTCTTCAGCGAAGGGGAAGGAGCCGGCATGGTAGTTGCACATCATACACACGCCTCAGTTCCGCATTAGGAGATTTTCCTTGGGATTGTACTCTGACATTATCACGGTTTTATGAGTTTGGTTTTCAGTTATGACACAATGTTTTATGAGATGTTATGAATTAAAAATATTTTCTTACAAAGGTTTCTGTTAAAACTATTATCTAAAAGAAATTTTTAGACGTGAAATTTAGGACGTTACAACGATCCTCTAGGGAGTACTCCCAGCGTACACGAGAAGTACCTCCTGCGTACTCGACCACGATGCACAATGTACAACTTCTTGAAGCACGTTCCTCGCATTACGCTGAGCGTACCTCCTCGTACGCCCAACGTACTAGTCAGGAATCCAAAAACCCACATTTTGCTCTTAATGGGTTAAGAAAAGATGTCCAAAACATAGATATGGTCCCTACCCAAGGTCTTAACCAATAAAGTTTCCAACTTTGCTCACAAACACGATTTAATGGGAGCCAACACTTAAAAAGGAACTTAATAAGAGCTTAATACATGCATGGACCAAAATCTTTCAAGGTCACAAACTTTCAAGATCTAAACTTTATGCACTTAAAGTGACCAAAAGCTCATAATACCCAAAAGTAGCTAGATCTAACAATTTCATCATCAAGATTCAAACTTTGTACCTCTAGAAGAAAGTTCAAGGTGAACAAAGTCTGGATCTACAAGCTCCAATGCAACCAAAAATTCTTCAATGAGTTTATTCTTCTCCAAGGTGAACCAAGAACACTCCAAATCACTTAAAAACACATTCTTTTTGCTCACAAGGCTCAATATAGGGTTAGGGATTCAAGAGAGGGTGTTAGAGAGGTGGAGGCTGAGAATGGAATGGGTTTGGGGGAGCTAAGGAGCTTAAATATGGCGCAAACCACGGATATAGGGTTTGGGAACTTATCGCGTACGCCTAGTGTACTCCTAGTACGCCCAACGTACTAAGGATGCCCTCGTACACCCGGCGTACTCCCCGTACGCCCAGCGTACGCGGCTAACCCAAAAATCGCCCTAACTTCAAACGGTCGTAACTTCTTCGTTCCAACTCCGTTTTCGATGTTCTTTATATCTACGGAAAGGTATTGAAGAGATCTACAATATTATATAAATATGTTTGACTAAAAACTTCTTGAATAAAAATCCATATTTCATGTAAGAACCCAGCCTATGAATTTTCCATTTCTACCCTTCGGCCCAATACTCAATTCAAGGGTAAAATCTCTTAACTTACATTAGCTCATTCCAAAAGGACTAAACTTTGCATCCTTAAGGCCTAAAGCCTTACACAATCGGCTTCCGGCCCATGGCCCAAAAATGGCAGGAAACAGGATGTTAGAATTCTCCCCCATTTAAATTAGATTTCGTCCTCGAAATCCATCTCGGTTACGATTTTTAAAACAACACCAATATATTCCATAAAACTCCCTTTAACCATTTCGAAATCAAAACATCTTATAAATAAAACTCGAGAGACCACTTGGAAACCCCCAACTACCAACAAGCGACCCAATAACTTGAAAATGATCAAACACATCAATTTTCTTTCTCTCCGTAACTGCATGACCCAACTTCTAGAGAAAAACACATAAACTGGGGACTCTCAGTACTATAACCACAAACCATCCTCGTCACTATACTTCCCGAAACCCGGATCCCATCAGTCTGTTCTCAGAAACCTTATCGTAAGACTGATGATCATCTATGCGTTGAACCTAACCATAGTACCTGACTATGGACACCACCAAAACGTGTTGAAAAGATACTCAAAACATTCTGATCGTGAGTTCTGCCCAAAAACTTTAAATATACTCTTGACTTTCTGACAAGTCATCACCAACCCACTGCCCCCACAGGCATAAAAATGGTCAATCCAAGAATTCACACATTGCATCGAAATCCCTCATCAGCTCAGGTATACCTCAACCTGACAAATCACTTGAGATTTTAGAACCAACTCCTCATACTAGAAACCAAACTCCTAATAGACAGCCCACAAGAAGATGGGGACATCCCACAAGAAGATGGGGACATCCCACAAGAAGATGGCGTCCACCATAGCAACTATTCATTAAGCGACTTCCAGATCTAAATATACTCAACCATCAACCCACTATCTTGCAGGAAACCCATTCAACATTCCTTTCGACGCTAACTAACACAACCCAAGCCATACCCTTTTATCATGTACAATTCCTTGCTCATCATAGGCTGCTACTAGCGCAAAATCAGACGAAAACATGGTCACACCCGACCAACGAATGGGATAGGCGGTTGTATTCTGGCTCTAACTCAAGGGCTACAAACCAATTAAGAACCGTACCAATGAATTTAGACTGGGTGCTCTCATGCTATCTTACTCAGTTCATGTACACCTCCTCCTAACTGTATTTGATGAGATACCACAGTATACATCCCCAAAGGGAAGCATATAACCATATGTAGATCTACTGCATTCCTTCTTCCTCACAACCTTACCCAAAGCGTGAATTGTTAGTAGATCTAATGAAATGACAATCCTCAACCGTTATCAGAAACATCCTTATGAACGACCGAACCAGATCCCATACCTTGGTTGAAACAGAATAGATTCCACCAATACGTACCTAGCTTGAGAAGACTTCCAAGGTGATCTAGAAATGCTGCCAAAACTCTATTCGGATCAACTCCACTACAAATCCTACCGACACAACATGCAGAAATTAGATTCTTTGCAGATAAAAGTCACACCTGAAAAGCTGAACAACGCTTCCCCAACATCTGAACTTTCAATAACCAAGGACAATTGCCAAACTTGAGCCTGATATGAACCAAAATTCCACACCACAATTAAGGGTAAACATACCTAGAGACCAAAGAAAATATAAAACATACGGAACTTGACGATAGGTTGACGCCTCCATTGAACTTCAACTGACACAACTCGAAACTTTAAAAGAACCGCCGCCTTATAGATGAGGAAAGAAATGACCAACGATCGAGGATGCATTGAAAATTAATCCCATGACCCGATATACTACTGAAAAAACCCATGCAGAACTAAATATACTAACTGTTAAACTAATCGATCGATCAGTAATTGCCAATCCTAGACTATAGATATCAAGATATATAACAGGCTGAAAAATCTCTCAACAATCGATACTCAACCTGAGCGACCCAAAAGACTCTTGATTTATTCCTCGATGCTTCCAAAAGGAGCCACTAGCTACCACAAGCCCCTTGTCTAATAGCTTCTTATCGAGGAGACGACTCTTGGAGTCCTGTCCACATACATCTGATGGCAACTTGCTCTGCACTCCTATCTTTCCTAAATCCTGAACCAAAGTTTTGCATACTCGAACCATAATTCTCTATGACCCACTCTTCTGAAAAAAATTGAAGAGGTCATTGATCCTCTAAACAAAACATCCAACTCTCCCCTACTTGGGTTCGAACTATCAGCAACTGACCTTGCAAACAACCAAAAATCCTAATCGACTCACCCAGATACATATCATACCTGATCCTTGGAATATATCTCAATGCAAGATAATCGTCCAGATAGAGATTAAGCAAACTCAAAAGATTCTGAGTCTCAGATGGACACCTCGAAAACTCCTCAATCATGGCTGCCTCTAACATCAAGAATTCCCTACAAATGCACAAGCGAAACACCAACTTCATATCTAGAAACAAATGGAATACTACACTCCTCGCCTGAAAACCATCAACTAGCACCTAACCTGCCTATATCCAAAGAAAGCAGACCTTTGATCTCATCTCAAGCAACCATACAACAAGGATCCTCTTGTGCATTCTGACACCACCATACTGTCGCCAAAAAATGCAATCATCTAGCCCTGTGTTGGCACTATCCCCAACTCTAAAGATCACATGTTTGCTCTATCTTTCCTTCGAACACAACAAGCTGGAAGAACATAACCTCGTCGTGGATAACGACATTGCTGAAATCCCCGAGCGGATCATTAACAGTTGCTTCTTTCTTGAGTACTGCGACGCAGCTGGCATTACCTCGAGCAAGTCCCTTAAGACCTCAAATTCAACTAACTCACCTAGGTCATCACCATTCAAACCCAAACTGACATGGCTACTAAGGCCCAAACAGCCACCAGAATCATTATCAGTCTGAACAACCATCACCAATCATATCAACATATATGAAAACACTTGCACTGGGTCATGGTATCAAACTATGCTATCTTCCCAGACCAGCTCCTTAGAATTGCAAAAAATTTCCTCAATTCGAGTACAAATCCTATGCTTCCAGTAGTACGGGCTTAATACTACATTCCACACATATCCATACTTTCCTCAAGAATCATCCCGAGTCCTCTAAGTCGCATACTCATAATAATACTCCCAATACCTGCTCAACGGCGTAGCAACCGCACTAAAATACTTCCTAGGCTCTCCTAGGATTCCCCACCTCCCCTTCCATCAGCTGCTAAAGAACCCCTACAAATTTCAGCTAACCACTTCATGAATACATTACATGCAACAAAGCTTAAATAGTCTTTCGACTAAAGGACTCAACACTATAACGGTGAGACTTAGAGTAGAGTTGCGCAATACGACTAAATCCTTCACTTTAATATTATTTAACCTTCGTAGCATGTAATTTAATATATTCATTTGATAGTTAACTAACATCAATATGAGTACTACAAAGCACGAAGCAAGCAACATTCGAGCAGTGGAGTCGACTAGCACTAAGACATAATAAAAATCAGACAGATCCTCATACGAAATTCCCGACCTCTAGGCCCAAGCATCTAGGATACACCCTCATCCTATCCTCACTCTATCAAGAGTGACTAATCATTCCTCACGCTCACCTGATATGAATTGCACCTACTCATGAAACTTCCACCGGCCCTGCAGCCACTCGTGCATGCTAATCATACATAACGTTGGATCCCATAGACAGCCGAATACTTGACTCTACACTAAGCCCTTAATCAGACAAGAACAGGAAATAAAGCTAAATCAAATATTCTCATTCTATAGAATCTTTGTTATGTACAACTATGAGGCACATACTAAGCAACTACTGTAATGCTGTAATTCCATACAAGAAAGAATCCCAGGCTATCAGGAAATTCTATCATCCAATTCCTGAAGATCCCTAGCCTATCACTAGCATGATGTTCTAACATAAACATAATATCAAATAACGATGTAGGTAATTTGGGGTATACTTTCTTGCTCCAGATGATCGTATACATCTCATCCTTCCTTGGTTACTTTTGAAAATAATTTGAATTTAATTTGAAAATAATTTGAAAACTTTCACAGATCCTTAGTTTGAGTTCGGATTCACACGAATGTTCATCCAATTCACTCAAACCAGAGCTCTGATACAAACTTGTAACACTCCAAAAATCAAAGAAATTTAAAATTATCAAAATCAACCATTAACCAACATTGTTTACAAAAGGAGTCATTTTTTCCAAAAACATTATTTCAAAATCAGAGTTTTCTTAAGACCTAGTGACACAAAACAAGAATATGTGCACGGTCACGCCTTTGCTTTCCCACGATCGTCAGAAGTACCTGAAACAATAAACTAAAACTGTAAGCCAAAGCTTAGTGAGTTCCCCCAAAGTACCAACACACACATACATATAACAGCATATACTGGGTCCACAACTTAAAAAGACTGGATTACCCATGAGACCACAATATGAGTCTGGCATGCATATTGGGCCCTCAACTCATATATGGATTGCTCCCGAGCCCACAGTATGAGTCTGACATGCCTAACGGGCCCTCAGCTCATATCTAGATTGCTCCCGAGCCCACAGCATAAGTATGGATTGCCCCCGGGGCCCACAACTTATGTCTGGAGTGCTCTGGGTTTGTTGGCTATCGCACAAAGTAGTACACCCTCACCCAACACAATATGTCGACATATGTAACAGATAAACATAACACATAACCAGTTGTTGAGTTGAAAAACTCTTAGATCGATTAGGTCTCCAACAGATTAAACAATAAAATCAAACGAACACAGAAAACACAATATAGAATCAAATAATGCTTAATGATTCAAACGTAGTCACGCCTCAGCAGAGCTCGACCAAGAACTTCCACTGTAGAGGCGAGCTAGGCTTTTGTAGTCCAAATCGGAATAATAATTATCAAAGCGCTAAATACTAAGGCTGCATGCATGCACCTTAAATACTAAACCCTAAACAAAATAATCACAGTTGGACAGGCCTAAACTGGATAGCAAAACTGGGCTAAGGACCGAGCCCATGACGCAACACTATTTAACCCAACAATCTCCCCCTTTGCGTCAAATGAGGCGAGAGATTATTTTTGTAGTGTAGCCTTCACTGTCTTCACAACTTTGAACAGCCGAGGAATAATAGCAAGAAGTGTCTGCCGAAACTGAATATACCATCGTAGCATGTCAGTAAACAACTTCTTGTCAGCTGCAAAGTTCTGATTGCACCTTTGAATGATCTCCAAAATATGCTCCAAGCAAGCAGTTGAGAAAAGGTGCTTATCACAAAGAGCAAAAAGACATTTGTGATTTTCACCCCTAACAAACATCACTGTATAAAATTTAGGGTCGATTTTACCCGTGACCATTACGTTCACATTGCCAGTCCTGCCAGATGGTTTGATCGTTGGTCGCTTGTGAATGGCAGATGCGATTTCTTGATCCATCTTCGCTACTTCATGAATGTAGCAAACAAGCATTCGCTTGATATGGTCTATAATCGGCTGATACTCCTGAGGATTGGACAACAGAATGTTGTTGAGGAGTATCCAGTCGTGAGGGTTAAGGTTCGGTAGATCAGCCAGGGAAAAATTATGAACCGAGCCTTCAGAGCCTCGAGTCACTTTAAATTTGACGTTGACAAATTTCCCGGCTGAATAAGGCTTCAGTACCTTGACCGTAGTAATTTTCTGTGAACTCCAGGTCAAGTACTGAGGTTGAGCGAATTCAAGATAAAACTCCAACAGATCCCGATCTACCTTCGGGTCCGGAGAGGGAATAACAGCAGTGGAGTTGAAGCAATGAAAGATAAATGCCTTTCGAGTGATTGACATATCAAATTGAGCATCCTTCGAGTTTTCAAGGCCGAACGACATAACAGGTTCGAGCCAAAGAGTACTCGGTTCATCTATAGCTTCTCTCTGGAGCGATTCAATAGTCCATTCTGGAAAAATGGACTTCTTTTTCTCCAAGAGCTCCTTTTCTTTTAGCTTCTTCTCGAGCTCAACTGCTTCCCTCTCAATCTTTTTCTCAAGCTCCTTATCAGTGGGCTTGGCTTTCTGAAAGGGCTTAGAGGGATTTTCACCCAAGATGTCTTCGAAATCATCATCATCATCTTCTCCAATCTTCTTCTTCTTTTTATCCCTTTTGCTGACCGAAACTACATTAACCTTCGGTGCAACTGTTGATTTGGGTTCGGGAGGAGGTTGAGTATTATCACTGCCAGTTTGAGTAACCTTTTCCTTTGCTTTATCTCCCCCTTGTTTCGGCTGGATAGAAGTTACCGAAACACCCTCTATCCGACTAAGGATATCCAACGCAGGTCTGAGTTTTTCAGCTAAATGGCGTCTGATGGATATAGTCAGAATAGAGTCGTGGGCGTCAAGAAGATGTAACAAAATGGAATGAACGTCACCCACAGAGCTTCTAATTACCTCTCTTTCAGACTTTAAATCATTAAGCTCAGTTGTGGCAGAACGAAGCTTAAGATTTTGAATTTTGAGCTGAGAAGTACGTTTGTCAAGCTCATCCATAATGTGATTTTCAACAGCCAGTTCGGCTTCCAGCTGAGTCAGACGCTCCTTGACATTATCATGAAGATTTTCATTGGCAGCTTCAATGGCCTGTCGAGCGACTTCAAGATTAGTCCTTTCGGTTTCAAGAGAACGCTGGAGATTTTCAACCGAAGCAGTCACTGTCTGAGAGTTCTTTTGAGCAGCAGCTTGCAATGAATTGAGGAATAACTGAGCCTCAGAAATTAGTTTTTCGACTTTTGCGGTCGCATCTTTGCATTCTTTCGTTGAGGCCTCAATAGCAAGCGAGGCCTTCTGACATTGGGAAGTGGAGGCATCAATGGCCTTAGCTGCGGCGGAGAGAGATGCATCATGCTCTTTGACAACAGAAGAAAATAATGCCTTGAGAGCAGCTTCGGAGTAAGCACCAGTGGAGGAGGAAGAAAGTAGCTGATCAAGCTTATCAGTAACAACCTTGAGATGGCGCTTGGTAACTGGAGCATCGTCATCATCATCACTTTGAACACGGTAGGGACTGAAGTAAGTGGAATCAAACTCCAAGTCCTCACCTCCAAGAACAGTGTTGGTTTCAGTGGAGTGGGTAGGAGATGGTGGTGTGGTGGTAACTGGAGGTTCGGTAGTGACTGGGGGTTCGGGTGCTGAAGAACGAGCCCCCTTATCAGATACATTGGTTCGAACTCCAGAAGTGGTGGTAGTAGTAGCCTCAGTGAAGATGGGTGCAGAAATGGGAATGGTAGAGGATGGTTGAGATGTAATGATAGGAAAAATAGGAGGAATAGAGACATGAACAGAGACTGGTGGAGGAGAAGGTGCTTGGGACCGAACAGGTACCTCTGGTGTAGGCGAGCGAGGCGGTGTGTCACCACGAACCGAACCTTCATCCTCTGAGCTTTCGCTGTCAGATTCACTAGGAGGATTTGTTGGTTGATTAGGAGGCACATACTCAGAATCAGAATCACTTGAGGATTGAAGAATTAGCCGGCGAGCAGGTTTCTTTCCTTTCTTCGGCTTAGGTTGAGCCGATGCTGCCTTTTCTGACTTTCGCTTCCTAGGGGTTTGAACTTTTGATACTTGGCCCCCCTTATCTCCCTTTTTAACTTCTGGCTTTTTGCCTCGTTTGGCAGGTTTGTCTGCGTCTTCGATTGATTTCACCATGTCTGCAGTGAGTTCCCTTGGACCAGAGGAGGGAAGCTTCTTGTATTTTTGAATAAGCTTGCTGGAAGGAGGCATGAAAGCAGACATGGACTCAGGAATGGAGCCAACAAAAAGAAACTTTGAGGGATGAGTAACAATAATGTTTGTAGTATGAAACGTAGTAATGGAAGAAAGCATTGAGTCCGCCATGATAGGAACATGGAAACGATCCATTGCCCACTGAGTGATAATAGTCCAGAAGCGAGTACAAGAAATCTCGGTGTGGCGAGAGGAAGATGATAAACTCTGAATAAGTTGAAGCCATAAAACCATTCCATAATCCAAATTGAGACCGTGATAAACACCATAAAGCAGAGTCATGAAAGACTTGCTCGCACCGTCAGATCCAGCACTTCGTTCAGAAAGCCTTTTGAAGAGTAGAGTAAAGAGGCCATTCCATTGAGGAGGAAGGCAGGACTTTTTGAACCTTGTCACAGTGGTTAGGATTTCAGTATACCCCATGTTGTAGAACATTGAGAAGAGCTGACCTGTGGTAATGGAATCGGGATTAACCATGGAGTCTTCATATGCAAGCCCTAGAAGAGAACAGAAACGATTCCTGGAGATTGAGGCCTTCTGATTAAGAATATCGAAGAAGATTTTGTCTGCTCCCTTGTCATACGTTGCAGAGGAGTAGATTTGAGAGAGACAAGACATTGGCACGACTTCGACCGTGGTTAGGGCTTTAACGAGTGGAGAATATTTCAGGCATTCCACCACTTGATACATGTAGGTATCGTAAAGAAAAGGGGAGAGATCAATCAGTAAATTCTGATTGGGCTTGATGGCAAGAAGAGTGGAGCGTGCAGTTGTTTCTTGAACTAAGGATGACTCTGCCATTGATGAAGCTTGTTGAGGAAGAAGATGAACAGTGAGAAATTGATCGCCTGCTTTTGCTCTAGTGAATAGAGGTGTGATAAGGAACAGTCGCACTGAAAGTAGCCCTTATATACGATCTTGGAGAGAGAAAAATCGTAAGTGATGATTGCTGAAATCTTGGAAACAACTGCTGAAAAGGCGTGATTTTGACAGCTTGCAACCCCGATAAAGTAGAGATGACGCATGCTGACCAATTCAAATTCTGGCGCCTTCGAAACTTATCCATAATTCAAATTGTCAAGCGTTTAGACTTCCTGCTGAGTCATCGGATGAGTCTTCAATAAAATGCAATTACCATAATAATTCAAAGACGTTACACCAAATCATCGCTTTTAATTTCGAAACCGTCTGCATTAACTTGTTAAGAACTGAACAAGACCTCTTTGAGAATATAGAATGTGTGTGCATAAGGGTGTAAATGAGAAAGAAATAAAGCAAAGTCTTTGTGGGAAGTTGTGATGTCTATTAAGACATAAAGCGATTGATCCCGGGCATGAATCTCTTCCTTCAAAGTCAAGAGAGACTTCAAAGTGCTTGTGTGGCTTTCCGTTGAATAACGATCAAGTACTTGTTAAGAAGCATTGAAAGACATTTTTTTAATTAAGGCTATAAAGGGTGGCTTTCGCTTCAATTCATGATTTCGATACTTGATATAAGACCGAAACAGAATGAAGTACTTGTGAGGCCAATGTGGCCGGTTAAACAAGTAGGTAGGAAACATATTCAGTGACTTGTTGAAAAAGATAACGGGAAATCTCAAAAAAAAAAAAAAAAAACTGGATCCTTTTGGAAGAAAGAGTCTTGGTGAAAAACAATTTCATAAACATCGCACAAAAAGGAAATGGAGATTTCATAAGGTGACAAATAATAGGTAGAACGTTGAAGTGTTCACCGTCAATTCATTATGGGAGTTGGATTTTGGGTTTCACTTAATTCGAGGTGGACGAAAGTAAGATCATCAACACAGAGATTTTGTAACCATAAACCTCAGTGTTTATTGCTGAGAGTCTCAAGGGTTACCAGATAGGAAACGAACCGTGATGGAGAAAAATAAGGTGGTTAAGAGAACCGAATGTGCCTCTGCCATAAAGGATTGACAAAGCAAAAAAAAACTCTTAACTCAATGTGAGAAGAGTAAGGCAGCTCATGATTAGAGTAAATTTGACAGCCTGATTGGGGAGACAAGATTTGTATATATCAAGTCATTAAGGCTTTACTCAAAATCGATCGAGGCTTTGGTCAACATACAGCAGCATGCTTCTAGGGACACTTAACTAGTACATAGATTAAGATTGATACCTGCCCCAGCTCCATCAGGGAGAGAAAGTAGTGTACAGAAAGAAAACAGAGCAAATTTTGGAAATGATATTTTTTTTTTTTGTATTTTAGGAAATTTTCTGAAAAAGAATTAAAAACATAAATAAAAATATTTTTGGATTTTATGAAATTTTCTGAAAAAGAAGTAAAAACAAAAATAAAAATATTTTTGGATTTTAGAAAAATAGAAAAAAAAATACGTAAAGAAAAACGTAAAGAAAGTTCTAAGAAAATAGTAAACAAACTATACAACCGAAACCATACGACAGAAATTAGAGGCAAAGCGAGACCGGTGAAACCGAACCCGAAATGGACCGAGCGTTGGGTTCATTTCGGTTCCCAGAAGAACCGAACCCGAAATGGACCGAGCGTTCGCTCTATTTCGCTTCTAACTTTTATTGAAACACAGGAGATTTCGGTACGGATTCAGCTTCCATCATTCCTAGGCCATGCAATATTTTATTAAAACTTGCTTTAGGCAAGGCCTTAGTGAAGATGTCAGCTAGTTGATCAGTGGTTCTTACAAAATGAATTTCAACATTACCGTCTTCCACATGATCTTTGATAAAATGATACCTCAGTGCTATGTGTTTCGTCTTTGAGTGTTGCACTGGGTTGTGACAAATCCTAATTGCACTTTCGGAATCGCAATATAGTGGGATTTTCTTCATATTCAGGCCGAAGTCACGAAGTTGACTTTGTATCCAGATGACCTGAGATGTGCAAGATGATGCGGCAATGTATTCTGCTTCGGCAGTGGAGAGAGAAACACATGTTTGTTTCTTAGATTGCCAGCTTACGAGTTTGCCAACCAAAAATTGACATCCTCCAGTGGTACTTTTCCGATCTAGACCACATCCCCCAAGATCAGCATCTGAGAATGCTTGGACAAAGAATCCTGAGTTGGCCGGGTACCACAACCCGAGAGAAGTAGTTCGTTTTAGATATCGAAAGATGTTCTTTACTGCCAACAGATGTGGTTCGCGTGGATTTGCTTGAAACTTGGCACAATAACAAACAGAGAACATTATATCTGGCCGACTAGCAGTGAGATACATTAGAGACCCTATCATTTGACGGTAAAGAGTCACGTCAACAGCCAGTTTGTCCAGAGAAGGTGTTAGCTTTGTGCCAAACGCCATAAGAACCTTCACCTTTGAATCTCCCAACATTCCAAAATTAGCAAGCAATGTCTTCGTATAGGCCTCTTGATTAATGAAAATGCCTTCGGGTCCCTGTCTTATATTTAGACCAAGGAAAAAGTTAATAGGACCCATTGAGCTCATTTCAAATTTAGTTTCCATCAGCTTCCTGAACTCAGCAGTTAAACTGGGATTTGTGGAGCCGAAGATGATGTCATCAACGTAAATTTGAATGATCATAAGGTGGTTACCCTCTTTCTTGCGAAAGAAGGTTGGGTCAACCGAACCTTGTTTAAATTTAGACATTTTCAAAAATCTAGTTAGAGTTTCATACCAGGCACGTGGAGCTTGTTTAAGACCATAGACCGCCTTATCCAGGATGTAACAGTGATTTGGATATTTTTCGTTCACAAAGCCCGGGGGTTGTTCTACATACACAGTTTCTTCCAGTTCACCATTTAAGAAAGCACACTTTACGTCCATTTGAAAGACTTCAAAGTTTTTGTGTGCAGCATAGGCGAGAAATATACGAACCGATTCTAGCCTTGCTACTGGAGCGAAGGTTTCTTCATAGTCTATTCCTTCTTCTTGACAGTAACCTTTCACCACCAGCCTCGCCTTGTTGCGTATTACGTTCCCTTCTTTATCCATCTTATTTCTGAACACTCATTTTAATCCGACCACAGAAGCATCCTTTGGTGTTGGAATAAGTCTCCACACTTTATTTCGTTCGAATTCATGAAGTTCGTCCTGCATTGCTTGTACCCAATCAGAATGATCAAGTGCAGTCTTGACTGTCTTCGGTTCGACTTTTGAGACAAAAGAATTGAACATACAAAATTCTACTCTTGAAAAGAGTGCTGTTCGTTTCTCTTTTAATTGAGATCGAGTAAGAACTCTTTCTGTGGAATCACCAATGACTTGTGATTGGGGATGATCTTTGGTCCATTTGACGAGAGGAGGATAATTAGGATCAAATGAAGGATCCAGTTCAGCGTTCACTTCCACTTCAAACTCCGACTGAGTGTCATCATCGATATTGTTCACATTCTCCCCCTCGAGCAATGATACGTCTTTTATTGCAGGATTAGAATCCTTCTCTTCAAAAGATAAGACTTCCTCAGTTTCAGGATTAGAATGTCTTCTTTCGAAAGATGATAACTCCTCAAATTCGGGCTCAGAGTTTTCCATTTGGACTTGACTTTCGGTTGCAGAGCTCTCCCCCTGGAATGTTGAATCTGGGTTGGGAAGATCAGACGAACCCTCCCCCTGAGCATGTGAGCAGTCCTTTTGAGGTTCTCTCGCGTCTGTCTTGTTGGTGTCAACGGGTTGGTTTTCTTCCATATTTGCTGCAGCGTCATCGATTATCTTCTTCAAGTTATGTACCTTGTTTTCTACAGCTTTGGATTCAGAGAGAATAGCCTTTTCGGGCTCATCAAACAGCATCATGTATTGTTCAAATAGGTTTGAAATAGGTATGGTAACCTGACCGGAGTTTGGAAAAATGTCCCTCGCAGAACCTTCGGGGGTTTTGAGCCTTTTGACGTAGTTATCGTTGAAGGTAACATAATAGGTCTCTTCGATTTTCTTTGAACGTTTGTTGAGAACCCTATATGCTTTGGAGGTTAAGGAATAGCCCAGAAAGATTCCTTCGTCTGCTTTCACATCAAACTTATTTCGGTGCTCCTTTGAATTAAAGATGAAGCACCTTGAGCTGAACACATGGAAAAACTTGACATTTGGCTTTCGGTTGTTTAAGATCTCATATGGAGTGATCTAAAAGCGTTTGTTGAGATAAGATCTATTCTGTGTAAAGCATGCAGCAGCAATGGCATCAGCCCAGAAATACAGAGGTAGTGAAGCGAAGCTTAGCATGGTTCGGGCTGCTTCACTCAGAGATCGGTTTCGCCTTTCGACAATGCCGTTCTGTTGTGGAGTGTATGGAGCCGAGAAATTGTGAGTTGTTCCTTTTTCTGCAAGAAACTCTTCAAAGTCTTTGTTCTTAAACTCCAACCCGTTGTCACTTCTTATATTACGAACAATCTTTCTCAGCTGGACTTCGACCTGCTTGATGAAGAGCTTTAGTTTAGGAGTGGCCTCTGATTTATGTTTTAAGAAGAATACCCAGGTAAATCGAGAGAAGTCATCTACTATAACAAGTATATACTTGTTGCCACCAACACTTTCGATTGAAGATGGACCACATAAATCAATATGAAGTAATTCAAGTGGTTCAATTATTTTTGTGTTGACGCGAGAAGGATGACTATGTCGACTTTGCTTCCCCATTTCACATGCAGCGCACAGGTGTTCATTATCGAATTTCAGAACAGGAAGACCCCGAACATGATCCCCAAGCACCAATTTGTTGATGTCTTTAAAATTCAGATGGGAGAGTCTTCAGTGCCAAAGCCAGCTTTCGTTTGATTGAGCCTTTGATAGCAAGCAGATAGCTGGTTTTCCCCGTATGAGATTGAGATTCAAGGGGTACATTTCTCCTTTTCGCTTTGATTTCAACAGAACATTGTTTGATTTCTTTTCAGTAATCTCAGATCCCTCGTCATCGAAAGACACCTTTAGCCCAGTTCCAACCACTAGTTGAGAAACACTGATAAGGTTGTGTTGCAGACCTTCAACATACGCCACTTTTTTAATTGAGAACTCTCCATTGGTAATCATACCATAGCCTTTGATCGTGCCATACGAGTTGTTACCATACTTGACACTGCCACCATTTGTAAGGGACCGAAAATCCCTCAGTTCTTCTCTTCTGCCTGTCATGTGACGCGAGCAGCCACTATCTATGTACCATTCATCATCAAACTGCTCGTCACGTATAACCTGCAAAAATTAAGCAGATTTAGGAACCCAAAGAGTCTTGGGTCCTCGTGAGCCTTTTACAGAACAGGGATTTGTAAGTAAAATATCAACTAAAAAGGTTCTTTTTATTAACGTTGTTTCATCTTTTCTTTTTAAGGTGAAAACTTTGATTTTTATCTTTAGGTGGAGTTGCTGAATATGTGTATTTTACGTTAGCATACTTTCGATTAACATTATGCTTGATTGACGAATCCTTTGCATTCTCTGGATATAGTTTTTCTTTTCCCTTTTGATCATTCTGTGACTGAAGATTAGAACTAGAGAGATGAGATTTAGAAACAGAGTTAGTTCTTCGGATATGGCTCTTTTGTGATTGAGAGTGAACTTTACTTTCCCTTCGTGTCTGCTCACTGATTTGTCTTGAACCGAAACCATCCATTTGGTTTTTCTCATCTCGAGAACCGAAGCCTTGTGTTCGGTTGAGATTCTTTGGTGGACCGAAACTCTGTTTTCGGTTGGACTGATGATAAGAATCGTTATACTTCTTTCGGTCGAGATTGTTATGAGGACCGACACTCTTCTTTCGGTTGGTTTGATATTGAGGACCGAAACTCTGTTTTCGGTTGTTTTCGCCATGAGTGCAAGTGCTAGAATTTTCTTTTCCTACCTCCTTTTGCTTAGAAGGTTTTTCATAGCGAACATAGTTGGGATTTTGAGAACGCCAGAACTGCTTCCTTTCAGTAAGGTTTTTCTTGTACCTCACATTCCTTTGATGCTTTCGATCTTTCACCTGTTTTGGATTTCTGTGAATGTTAGCCTTTTTCTCAGATTTTTTAGCACAAGCTTCGCTCTTAAGTGAAGAGATTTCGCTTGAGACTGTGACTTGTTCGACTGAAGGCCTTTTGGTACCACTTGTGCTAGGCTCATCAAAACGAGTAGGATTATTAAGAGGTTCGGCTACATATCTTCATTTCACTATCCATGAAGTTTTCTGTGACAAACCTACAGTTTCATATGCATTGTCAATGGGTGCTGACCAGAAATATTCATCACAGCCCTCAGCATTATCTTCTGCAACAATTGCTGTCAGTTCGGTTGTTTGTTGCAAAGAGACTCCATTGACTTTGTACACCTGATTTGGAGTAGTTTGGACCTTTTGATACACAACATCCTTTTCTTTAAGGACTTTGGTCTTGTCTTTGGACAAACGGGCAAACTCAACCGAATTTTCAGAAATAAGATTTTTGTTAGTTTCGGGTTCGCTTTTGACAAATTCAGAACAATCAACCACATCATCCACATAAATGACACTCATATCATCATCCTCATCGAATTCAGAGGTATTTTCAACATCAATTTTATTTTCTGAACTCAACGTGGCATTCAACAAGTCAAATTTTTGTACTGTTTCGGTTTGAATTTTCAATTTGTCATTTTCATCCAACAGATTTTTGAGCATGTCCTTATGGTCTTTAGACTTAATGAAGGACTCAATTTTGTCAAGACCAATTCTGTAAGCAGGAGAAATTTCCTCAGAAGAAACAACGTTTTCACATGCATCAGCATCGATTTCATCCTCCTTTAATTCAAGGAAAGGTAAAATCATACGATGTATCTTCTTCCCTATTTCACAATCAAGATGCAGTTGAGTAATATTGGTATATAACCGCTTAGCAATTAAACACAAAACATTTCGTTGTTTTAAAAGCTTCAAATTATCTCTTTGCAAATAAATTGTTTCGTCCCTAGACCTAATCAACTCCTTCTCCTTTTGCTCAATCCACATTCGCCTCTCCTCACTCTTCGATGACACCCTGCTGATTTGATCAGTTAGGTTAGAGTTTGTGACGAGAGTTTGAGTTAAACTTCCACTTAAACTAGAAAATTTAAATTTTAATCCATTGAGTTCATTTTCGTAGTCAGTGATTGGAATTTTCATAGAGATAAGAATAGATTGTACCTTCTGGATCAACTCGTCGCAATTGTTGATCTGCTGACTGACAGGCTTTGCTGCGAAACAACAGTCTTCTCTCTCCTTCTCTCCATCATTTCATCCGTCAGTGGTATAGCCTCGCATGTGTGACACTCCAGACGTCACCATCAAACACCTTCCTGTATTGTCCTCTTCCTTCACCAACAGAGCCTTGCCATGAGTCGACTTCCTCACTTCTTCGTCCTCTGAATCAGTCGACCAAATTTCAACGCCTCCAAATTCATCATCGACTACATTTCCCTGCACAATAAGAGCATTCATGGTGTTGTTAGATCCTGCTTTCTTCTTCCTGATTTCCTCCAAACGCCTTGTGAGGTTCGCTTCCTCGTCCTCATCTTCATTCTTCTCAAACATCTTTCTGAGCATGCAGTCTTTGGCGAAGTGATTTTTACCTCCACAGTAGTGACAGGTAAAGCCTGAGTCACCTCCAAGTCTCGTTTCCTTCTTTGGTTCTTCTGTCTGAGAAACACTTTTCGGTTCCTCCTTAGCTTTCTCGGCGCTGTAACTACCTTGCCAGTTACGGTTTTTGTTTGTTGGAAATCTTCTCTTGATGAACTTCTTGGGATTTGACACCATCAGAGAATACTCTTTGCTTGTTAGATCATATTCAGAGAGATCTAAGTCTTTCACTTCCTCAGCAGCATTCTTACCTTTGGAGATTAGAGCCAACGATCCCATGCCAGAAACTACATTTGATTCTTCAGTCAAGGCGCTCTCATGCGATTTTAGTATCCCCACCAATTTAGCAAGAGAGTAACTTTTGAACTGTTCATGTTCCTTCACAGTTGACACCACAGCCATCCATTCCGATCTAAGGCCATTCATGAATGTTACCTTTTGTTCAATGACTTTCCTTTCAATCCCATGCTTAATCATCTTGCTTAAGAGATGATTGAAGCGATCGAAGGATTGAACGAGCTTCTCTTCAGGCTTCTGCTTAAAATCACCAAATTCTGAGAGCAACAGTGTTTGGATTGAGTGCTCAAGATCTTCCTCTGTAGAGTACAATTCCTTCAACCTGACCCATATTTCCTTTGCTGTCGTGCATGAGCTTACCAGCCGAAACGTGTCTGACTGTAATGCAAACATTATCATCCTTAAAGCTTTGATATTGCACTGAAACTTTTCCTTCTCGTCCTGAGGTATATCTTTCACGTCACCGATGAGTTGATTATATTCCTTTTGAGTTTTAACAACTCTTGAGGTACTTGCATGAACGAACGGACCAACAGTGATCGCCTCCCAGATTAAGTATCCATTATCTTCTGAGCCAATCACGTAGTCTTCAAAGTGATTCGCCCAGACCTCATAATCTTGAGTGTATAAAATAGGAATCCTTGTCGTCGATCCTATGTTGTTTGAGATGTTGATTGGGTTTGACTGAGAATCGTCCATGGATGTGTTGATGCTTGTTTAAACCTGCTTAAGATCAGACTTGTAAATAACGTTAGGGTAAGATCAAATATTCAAAGAACCACGTCAATAGCAGATGACGGCTCTATAAATATCAATCTAAGCGGAAAACCCTAAGATCTTCTTCAACAGAAGAGATGTGTATGAATTACACAGTCTCCTGCTCTGATACCAATTGTTGAGTTGAAAAACTCTTAGATTGATTAGGTCTCCAACAGATTAAACAATAAAATCAAACGAACACAGAAAACACAATATAGAATCAAATAATGCTTAATGATTCAAACGTAGTCACGCCTCAGCAGAGCTCGACCAAGAACTTCCACTATAGAGGCGAGCTAGGGTTTTGTAGTCCAAATCGGAATAATAATTATCAAAGCGCTAAATACTAAGGCTGCATGCATGCACCTTAAATACTAAACCCTAAACAAAATAATCACAGTTGGACAGGCCCAAACTGGATAACAAAATTGGGCTAAGGACCGAGCCCATGACGCAACACTATTTAACCCAACACCAGTAAATATAGATAATCATATAGATCTACTTATCAATCACAAACTAGCATAATACTATCCTAACCAGGATAAATAATCTAATGGGCTGACATTGGTGCCTTCGACCCACGGGTACAGTGAGGAAAACTCACATCTCAGTCCGAATAAATAGTTGAATAAATCTCTAGTCCGAATACTGGCTCTTACCGTTACCTATTCTTCGAATCATGGCCCAACTTAATATCAAAATACCCAAAATACCCTTTGGTCAAAATTGGTCAAATCCTGGTCAAAGTCCAAAAGTCAAAAAGTCAACCGAGTCAACTCAGCTGAGTATGCCCAGCCTACTCAGTTTGTACACTTAGCATACATAAGGTCCAAAATCGGGGCTCTCATTGCGTATGAGCGGTGTACGCTCATGTACGCTGGCTAAATGACATCCTTCGGTTTAAGGGCTTATTCCAGTAAGTCTTTTCGTCCAAATGCAGATCTTGCCCCCTAATATCATCTTAAGTAAAGTTTCCAACTTTATGAATTTGCATGGCTAGGAGGTGCTCAAAACTAAAAGCCCTAACTTCTTAACCCATTAAGGCATTGCAACTCTTGCATGGAAGGGAAAGAAGGGCCAATATCACAATTTTATGGTTCATAATAGCTCCATAATGGATAAAGTTTCCAACTTTATCCATTAGAATGGTCCTAACAAACAATATATAGTCTTTAAGTTTCAAAGAGACCCAAATTGCATCTTTTTTTAACTTAATCCATTAAGTCCAAGTCTCCAACCTTCATATCTGAATCAAAATGATGTTTAGATGGATAAAGTTTCCAACTTTATCCATAACAAGGTCACAAACTTTCAAGATCTAAACTTTATGCACTTAAAGTGACCAAAAGCTCATAATACCTAAAACTAGCTAGATCTAACAATTTCATCATCAGTATTCAAACTTTATACCTCTAGAAGAAAGATCAATGTGAACAAAGTCTGGATCTACAAGCTCCAATGCAACCAACACTTCTTCAATGAGTTCCTTCTTGTCCAAGGTGAACCAAGAACACTCAAAAGCACTTAAAAACACCTTCCTTTTTCTCACAAGGATGAATCTAAGGTTAGGGTTTCAAGATAGGGTGTTGGAGAGGTGGATGCTGAGAATGGAATGGGTTTGGTGGACTTAAGGAGCTTAAATAGGGCTTAAACCACAAAAGTAGGGTTTGGGAACTGATCACGTACACCCAATGTACTCCTAGTATGCCCGGCGTACTAGGGATTCCCTAGTACGCTCAACATATTGCTTGTACGCACAGCGTACGCGGCTAACCCAAAAATCACCCTAATTTCAAACGGTCGTAACTTCTTCGTTCTAACTCCGTTTCTGACGTTCTTTATATCCATGGAAAGGTGTTGAAGAGTTCTAAAATATAATCTAAATAACTTGGACTAAAAACTTCTTGAATAAAAATCCATATTTCATGCAAGAACTCGGCCTATGATTTTTCCCTTTCTACTATTCGGCCCAAAACTCAATTCAAGGGTAAAATCTCTTAACTAACATTACCTCCTTCCACAAGGACTAAACTTTGCCTCCTTAAGGCTCAAATCCTTAAACAATTGACTCTGGGCTCACGTCTTAGAAATGACAGAAAACAGGATGTTACAGAACTGTTGTTTGGGGGCATTGGACTACTGTTTCAGACTCCGTCTACTATTTGACAACTCATTAGCCCAAAATATATAAAGTTAAAATTTTCAGTTTAGGTCATTTTTTATTATTTGAAGCTAGAGAAACTCTCTCAATGGCGGCTCCGAACAACAACCAGTTATTTTCTCGTATTCTTCTGTTTTTTTTTCTTTTTGTTTTATAGTAGAAATCTGTTAGCAATGTTGAAATTTTTTTGGAAAAAAATATATAAAGAAAAAAAACGAAAACCGTAGGTTTTATTAGTCACCTACGGTGTACAAGTTGTTAATGCACAAATTGTTTCCGAAACCTACGAGTTTTATTTATTTATTTATTTATTTTGTGGTTTGGGAAACTGTAGATTATAGAGAGCATACGCTGGTGATTTATTCACCTACGGTTTCATATGTAAAAATGAAAAAAAAAAGTAACTACCGAACCGTAGACTATCCATGAAACAATAGGTGTTTTTCTTTCTTTTATTATCATTTTTTTAATATCAATGATTTCCTTGGCCATTTTTAGCTAGTTAAAAAATTTGGCTATTAAATGAAAAGTAATTAGGAAAATTGGCTTAGATTTGTCATTGTCTCTTTATTACATCCTACATGGGTTAATTAGAATTCTATTGTTGTTAGGGAATGAATTACATGTTAAACATTGTTTTAAAATAACATATCAATCATATATCATTAAAAGTCATTTCCCTATAGTTAGATCGATTTGGATGATAGTATGGGTTGTTCACTTGTTTGAGGGTTTTCTGTTTATATATGCAATATATGGGTGTTATACGTTCATGTGAGTCCCTAGTGCTATTTTACACGATCATGTAAAACATTATAGGCTTGTAGCCTAGCGGTATCATATGTTGGTGGATAGGTGCCCCTCAATCATATGTTGAGGTTTAAGTCTCGTTGGAGACAAAAGAAGTATTTTAGGAGTAGTATTTATCGGGAGTGTGTGTGTGTGTGTTTGATGTTCTAAAAAAATGTAAAACACTATTAGACCTTATATAAAATTTTCAAAATGAATTAGTTGGACGTTTAGATGCTACTAATTGGTTATGTAGACATATACGGGAGTGAATAAGAGTGGTTTGGGACTTAGACGGGGGTTTTTGGATATAAAAACTTATTGCTTATTAGCTTATAACTTATTATCTTATTAACTTATAAGCTAATAAGTTAGAGTAAGGTAATTTATAAAAAAATGATTTATTAGCGGTTTCCACCCCTATAAGCTGTTTTTATTCAAACAATTTTTTAGGCTTTTAGCTTATAGTGATGTGGAACCGCTAATAAACTTCTTTTCCAAACACTCTCTTATTAAATAAAAAGCGACATAACGTAGTAAGGATTTTTATCAGAAAATTCCCAAACTTTTGAGAAAAGTTTCAAAAAAGTCATAATTTTTTTTGAATAAAAAAAATCAAAAAAACCGGGTAATTTAAACAATTTAACCCTCAGTGACCTTTTCAGCAGGTCACCTACTGAGATGGACTGCCAAAGTGGATCTATGGTGTATGTGGCAGCTAACGTGGCATGCCACATCAACATCTTAAGTGAAAATAAAAGAAAACATTAAAAAGAAGAAAATGAGCGAAACAAGGATCGAACCTAACGTGACAATGACTCATGTGTCCTTACCAATAGACTGTAGGCATTTTTGTTAAATAATGGATGATTTCGTTTGTATAACACTAATAGCACTCAACAATAAATGAGAAAAAGGATAATCGAAAGATTCGAACTCAAACCTCCAACTTGAGAACCAAACACCTTAACCATCAAACTAGGAACCACTTGATTTCCCTTCCTTTGCTTTTCTTTATATAATGCGTAACTCGAATAATAATTTCATATATAAATACATTTTAAGTATGTATTTATGCGTATAAAAACATATTTATATATAAAAACGTATAAATATGATACATACACGTAGAAAACATTTTTTATATGTTTTTATACCTTAAAATATATTATTAAAGTTTTTTTCAATTAAACATATTTATACATATTTTTTCACAATATTCGTTATTATTAATATTATTTTAAAAAATACATATAAAATCATATAAATTAGTTTTTATACGTATAAAGTTTTTATATGTATTTTTCATAATAATTATAAAAATTATATAAGTATATAAATGTATTTATACTATTTTTATGTATTTGTTTTAATAATATTAATATAGCGAGTATTATGAAAAATATGAATAAATACATTTAAAATGTATTTATATAAGAATATTCATAAAACTGAATTCAAAAAATAATTTACTTATTTAGTTTTAATAATAATAAGAACAATAATAATATTAATAATACCAATAAATCTTAATATTATAATTAAAATTATTATTCGAGTTTACTAGCTTGGTGGTTAAGTGATGGGTTATGGAGGTTACAAAAACAATGGACTAAGCTGAAAAACATTTAACAATCAAATGATTAAGGCACATGCAACCTAAGAAGGATCTATGTCTTTTACATAAAGGCAACATACTATGAACTATCAAACTACAAAAAATTCTATTAATAATGAGTGTCGAAATTGCTAGGGGTTAGCCCTTTTATATAGTGCAGAAAGGAAACCCTAGATAAACTCAAACCTAATATAATAATATTATCTTGAATTAGGTAATTATCCAACTTCCTAATTATCCACCACGGATAATTCTAGAAACCCTAAAGTCTCCTCAAAATCGTCTAAGGCTTCAAGGAGGTTCTATAATACCTCTTGTTCAATTATTGAACAATCACATTTTAATCTCCGCACTTTTAATTAATTTTTTTAATCACAAAATTAATTTCAATTAATTTCTAATTAAATATTAATTAATTGTTATTATTTCTAATTTATATATTATTTTCATAATATATTAACAAATTATTTATTTCAATTTATTAATCAAATAATAAATCAACCTCTCTCTCCAAAATATCCAGTCCAATTGCTAGGTTTGAGGGCAACCTAAAAGGATTGTGCTACTATCAATTCAAACTTATATCAATTATAGTTATGAGCTTAGACACCTAATCAAACATCAAGGTGTTTGGTTTACATGTTTGATGTTTTGAGTTCGAGTCTACTCGTCTTCATTTTTCTCATTTATTGTTCAGGGCTATTAGCGGTATATAAGTGAAATCAACCATTATTTCATGAAAACATCTACAGCCTAGCGGTAAGGGCGCATGTGCGAGTCACCGGAGGTCGGGAGTTAGATCCTTTTTCCACTCATTTTCTTCCTTTGGACGAATTATTTTGTTTTCAACTTAAGATGTCACGTCAGCTGCCACACACACTATAGATCCACTTTGACAGTCCACCTTAGTAGGTGACCTATTGAAAAGGCCAGTGATGGCTAAATTGTTTAAATTACCTAGTTTTCTAGGCTTTTTTATTCAAAATAAAAAAATAAGGTTTTTTGAAACTTTTTCCAAAAGTTTGAGATTTTTCTGATAAAAACTCATTTAATAATTTGTGATGAATTCATTTTGGTATTACACTCAATTAGCAATTGTAGGCGTTCATTGACCTTCTAGATGTTTGGAAAGCATTGTACGACAACAAACTAGCAAATGTGAGTACATAGTATTCATTGAGTACATATTCATTGATGACATACATTTTATAACTTAAATGGTTTTTTTGTGGAAAAATGGTGAAATATACTAGGGTTACGAATTGTAGTTAAAACTTTATTGTTCAAATATGGTGAAAACTTTATTGTTCAAAGATGATGAGAACCTAAATGTTCAAATATGGTGAGAACTTAATTGTTTAAATATAGCGAGTACTTAATTGCACTGATATGGTGAGTACTTACTTGGACAAATATGGTGATATAGTCATTTTAGTGATTGTGGTGAATTGTATAAATTTTGAACATTTTATATACATGGTAATGTATGTTTATAACTGTGATGATTATATCATGTCTAACCTCATAGCTTCATAGTGTAACATAATTATTTTTTATGTGATTCAAGTGCAAAGTGGATTATTTAGTCCAGTTCATGGAAGGAAGAATAGCGAAGAGACTTCGGGGATATTTTGGCTTAGAAATAATAACAGACAACTATATTGATATTTGTGTTTGAGTCTGGTAGGATTATCCCTCATACTATTTAAACAATAATCTTATTTGTTTTAAAATTGGTTAAAATGTAAGATTTTGTATTTTGGTGACACAGTTCCTTTACTTTGAAATGTTTTTTAAAATACTATTTCAACAAGCCCATGCCATGTGTTTCGGTCAAATAAGAGGTGTTTGTTAATCTTAATTTGTTAGCTAGATTTGATGATGAATAAAAATGCAATAAACTGACAATTGTCAGACTGACCCTTGTAAATTTGGACAAACCGTCTCATTAGCAATTTGGACCGATCATCGGCTTTTGTTAGTTTTTTGGTTATGTCAGATTATATAATCTGACTTGTAATTGACATGTTGCCAAGTTGTTAACTTGAACCAATTTGTTCTAAGCCTATTCGGGTTAACTTATCATCTAACCATCTCATGAAGATTATATTGATGTGTCAAGGAATCTACTTTCTAACTAGATGAATCTTGGAAGGTACAATGCACATGTTCTTCACCCTCACTCACCCCTGTATATAGGTATATATGTGCAAGATTTTGCGGGTATGTGTGTTGTTGTTTGTGATTTTCTTTATGTGGGAAGTTTATAGTCTCTAATTGAATTTGATCTTTTCGGAATTGAATTATTGTTTTTCAATTCCCCCTACGGATCTAGTCGACGTTTTGAAAATGAGAAATTACATTCCTAAATTTTATTTATAAATTTTGATTTGGGTATTTTTAATCGATATTATTCACTCCCGCCTCCACATGAACGTGAGACATCTTGTGCGGATTATCATTTATCACCTTGCAATATAGTTTCTCAAATTGAATTCGCTAATGTTCTAGAAGTCATCTATTAAATCCTTAAAAGTTGTATACAACCCTCATAAATTCATCGCTCAAATCATTAAGCTTTTATGTTTAATTGTTTTGTTTTCATTTTCTCTCATCGTGTCTTCTATTTCACACCCGCTTGCAATTCACTTTAGCCACACACGCATTCGTAAACGAATGAATAAAGGAATGACGTGAATAATAATAATAATAATAATAATATCTTACTTGATCAAATGGTTATAGCATTTACACCTACAAAGAACCATGAGTTTATTTAAATTATATTCAGCGAATATAATAATAATAATATCTTAGTTGTGATCAAATGATGACATTAAGGCTGGGAAAGATAAAGTTGGAAGATTTTCCAGCTCATGCTGCCAAAGAATTCAAAGAAACTCAACAACAAACAACTTTAACGAATAAAAAATAAATAAATCAACAAAAGAGACATTTAGGAGGCAAAAGACAAAAGCATCTGCCCACAAATCCACTTCTATATATATTTTGTATAAAATTTTCAAATTTTTACTTTACTTTTCTTGGTCCAAAGGTCCAACAATGCAACATAGTATTTGTAATAAGTAAAGCAATTCAAAGTTCAAACCCCAAATAGACAAATCCCCAAAAAGAATCCCATGTAAAAAGATTCCAAGATAAATATAAATCCATGAATAAAAAATTTAATAATAATATAATACCCCACCAAAAATGAAGAAAAACCTATTTTGGTAATTTCACAAACAGCCCCTGGTTCTTGTTCAGTATTGATGGTGATGTGATGGACACAAACAGAGCTTAATCAGAGCTCACTTTTGTCTTGCTCCTGTACAAGACCTTCTTCTTCTTCGACGTCTGGTTGTCGAACGTGAGCACCACTTTCCCCGGTTCACCGCATTTGAAGCTGCCACAGATCACCGGCTCGTCGGCGGTGGCTGTAATTTTTCTCGACTTTTGAATGATGACTGTGTACCCGTCTTCCGCCGCAGGCACGTACTCGGCTCCGTATGTCACTTCATAGCCGACCACTCTGGCCTCCCATACGAATGTGCAAGTCTGTGAATTTTTAACAGGAATCTTTTAAAATCTCAATAATTCATAAAATCTGACATGATTGAAATCACACAAGGAGTAAGTACCTCAGGAGCAGGGAATTCGATTGTGTGTTTGGTTGCAGGTTTGATGATTTCTTCTGTGACTGTGTCGGAAGAGGTGAATTCTTGTTCGCCTTCCCGGCTAAGTCCGCCGTATTGGACTGGAACAAGCTCAGGTGCGATGTATCTGAGATTTATAGAAACAGAATAATAAGTAATTAAGCAGTATTGAACGTCTGAAAGAAGAGATTAGGATTAAAGGATTAAGAACATACTTGAAGAGGGTTTCAGCGGTTTTTGAAGGGCCAGCGAAGACAAACTTGCTCTTGGTTCTTTGAGTGAAGAAAGGATTGATCATTTTGTAGAAAGCAAGGTACCACCATGGAACGTTGATGAATACCTTCAAATAAAAAAAAACATTCAATCAAACACCTGCTGGGCAGACGCCATAAAAAAAAACTTTGAATAATTGAATTGAATTGATTTAAGGATATACCTGTCTAGCGACGAATTCAGGATAATTGTCTTGGAGCAATTGAAGGGCTTGATTGGTGGCTTGACGGAGCTCTCTCTTGAAAGGTCCGGGAGAATTTTTGAGATCGTTGACTTGAACAATTGTGCAAATTCCATCTGGGCTGAAATCGAGCTTCCTGATGCTCTTTTCCAGGAATTGAATCCTCCATCGGAGGAACTTGGTGCGTTTTTCTTCATCGGAGAAGGTGGCGTTATATAGTTCCTTGTTCTGGTACTCGCCGTATGCGTTGTAGCAGACTGGGTGGCCTTCTTTGTCGACCCCATGCATGTAAACCACTTTTTCTTGCTCTGTTCCCAGATCTTCCTCCAGCAATGATTCGATGCCGAACTCCTTTCTCCAAGCCACCACGTTTTTTAGCATGGTCAAGGCCTCTTTCACCTTGAAGTCTCTTGCTCGGAGGAATTTCAATAGAACGACGTCGCTGCGCTCGTCGGCGAGTAAGGGGATTCCCCAGATGGAGACCTCTTCCGGTGGTGGAGGAGGGGCGGCAGGGGTCTCTTCAGTCGCCGTCTCTGGTGGTGCTACCTGCTCGGTTTCTTCAGTCTTTGGTGGCTCAGAAGAAGTCGCGACTGCCACAATTGTTTCCTGAATCGCTTCGATCTTCTTCGCTCCGTCTTCGTCTACGCAGGTTTCAACTTTCTCGACTACTTCAGTCACCTCCTTCACCGGTTCCGGTACCTCGGCTGCTGGTGCTGGTGGAGCCGGGGTGGTCTTCTCTTCTTCTTTGCACTCGGCCGCAGATTCCGATGCCTCCGCGGTCGGTGGAACGGCCTTCTCTTCCTTACTCTCAACCACAACCGTCTCCAGCTCTGGTGTAGATTCATCCTTCGCAGCCGTCTCATCACAAGCCTTACCTTCTTCTTCAACGGCCTTCGCAGCTTTCTCCTCTGCCGGCTTCTCCTCCTTAACAGGTGCCGGAGGAGCGGTAAACTCATGCTTGTTAAGCGCCTCCTGAACCAACTGTTTCAGTTCATCCAACGCCTTCTTCTGTGGATCAGGAAGCTCACCGGCAACATTAGATTCCTCCTTGAACGAAGCCGATTCAGTAATCTTCTCCTTCTCCTCTTCTACAACTTTCACAGGCTCCTCGACCGCAGCCTCAGGTTCCGGTGGCCCATCTTTCTCACAAACGACAGTCGCTTCAGCCTTCTCCGCCTCTGGAACAACAGCAACTTCAGCAGCCGCTACCGGAGCCTCCGATGCTGCCGCCGCCGTCTTCAAAGTCTCTTCCGCCATGTATAACAACAACTAATTCGATTAAAAATATCTGGAAAATGGAGGTTTTGATGATTTTGAGACTGGTGAAAATGAAGGTGAAGGTGGGAGTGTGGGTAAGGAGTTGGGGTTTCGGGGGGCTTTAAAATCGACGTGAGGGCAGTTTGGGGTTTGAAACAGTCTGTCGTTTATTCATTTTTTTATTTTTTTTTATTTATTTTAAATGCCAGCTCAGAAACAGTGTAAATTGATAGGGGACCCACTAAATTTTTTCCAACCGCTATTTGACAACTCAGCAATGTACTGTATAACGAGACTATCTACGTGGTAAGGTGGGTGCAGTTATCGTGTGTGATTGATGGCCTTAACCCCACCGTAATTCTCGACCGTTAGATTTTTGTGGGCCTGCTGACTTGTTTCTGCGGTGTATATAATAATTATTTTGTATTTGCAGTTTAATTACGCAAGGGATTTGTGAACATAAGATAATATTTCATCATAATCATAAAATTACCATTTAATAATTATAACGACAAAATGAAAACGTGAACGTGAACGGTTGTTCATGCTTTTTATATGCGTAAGCTTTTTAGGATCGTGTATTAACAACCAGTTCCAGTTGTGTAATTTATAACCATCATTATGTAATTTATAAGATTTATCTTTTATTGATTATAGACGATTTATCATTATGTAATTTTTGAAAACTTATTTATAAGACAAATAAGTTTTCAAAAATTGTGTAACCATAAACTTATTCTGGGATTAAAACATTTTACAAACTAGTCAGATGATGAAATATCGTTATATGTAATTGTATTTCAATTGATATTGTTTATGAGCAAAATAGCTAGTTCAAAATCTAATCACAATATTACAAGGAGATACCAGTAGCAAATCAAAACAAAAAAACTTATAAACATGGAAACTAGGAATCATATTGTATAATATCATTTCAGTACCGGTTTAGAACGTCTTCATACCTATTCATAAGGTTGTATCGAAGGGTGTACATGATGCTCCTCATGTATCCAAGGTCATACAAGATCTACGGGACAATTGCCACATATTTTTTTTTCTCCTTACATGATGGCCAACCATATATAGAGGTTGAATCACAAAGGTTCTCAATCCATTTGATTCACAACGGTCGTACGACTTGGAAAAGTCTCATACACATTTCGTTGTTGATGTATGTTTATTGATAACAACGATTTTTTCTCAAGTGCTTGGAGTCTTTAAGCACCAAAAAACAATTTCCACATAAGGTTATATACTCGAAACCATCAAAGACAATAAGGGGATACTGAAACCATTGTTCAAACTTGATAACAAACCAAATCCCCAAAATTCTCATTGAAATCAATGATTTCTTTCTCATTTTCGTAGAACTACGAAATCAAATAAAAAATGGATAAAACTTCATACAATTATGATCTTTAATGGATTAATCACATCCCAATGATGCTAATACTCGAATTTAGTGTTATACAATGGTTGATTTAAATTCTCAAATCGATTTGTTGGATTTTGAATAAAGTTAGCCGATAAAGACGTATTGTTACATGACATAACGGAAGGAAAACAAAAAGGTAAGATGTCATAAAGTTTGTGAAAATTACTTGTGAATTTGTGTTCCATAAAGTCATAATTTATAAGGTTATAACCCACGAAAAGTAATGTTCACCGCAAACCATTTGTGATCAATAAAAACGCAAAAGACCTAGTAAGGTTACCTCATCGAGAAAGGTACATCGTGGAACTATCTTGCAATTCTAAACGTCATTTTCTTTATAAAATCTTAAAAAATGATCCAATTTTGGTTGTGTTTGGTGTGCATAGACCAGGTTATAAGTAAACTTATTTTTTTATGCTTATTGCAAATTAATATTTTGTGAGACTACAAAAGTAACTTATATTAATTTATAAAGTAGCTTTATAAACTAGCTTTTGATAAAATGCTTGAGATGATTAGTTTAACAGGCTAACTTATAGTTGAATAGTCAACTAATAAATAATAAGCTAGCTGTTAAGTGATAAAAAAAATGATGTTTTTCAAATCTAACTGATAAGGTTGTTGAAATATGAAAATAACATACAATTAAAAACATATAGAATAATGAGTTTTTATAATTAATAAAGAATATATTTGGAAGTTCTAAAAAAAACTCAATAAACGTATTGAAATGCTACTCTAAGTAGGGTTTAAAAAAATATTTCATAAGTTCACTTACAAGTTCCTTTTTAATTTGAAAAAGTAACAACATTATAAAAAGCTCAAAAAAAAAATAAATAGTTGTAAAGTGTCAAACACATTAATAAACTAGTTTATAAGATAAAATTTAGTTTTTCAATAACTCAGTCCTTAGAAAGAAGGATAACATTTGATTCAGTTGGGCTAAAAACTTATACTTATAAGTTATTGCATAATTGCATATTGCAACTCTTGAAATTATTTAAGAACAATATAACAACTAATCTAAAAATTCAAAATTCAAAATATTATATTAATTTAAGATTTTCTGTAAAATGTGGGTGAATAAATAATTAAAACTCATCTCGTTCTTCTACATAATCCAGCTTTGAGACTTCCCGTCTTTGGGATAACTATTATATTCAAAATGTAGATTTTTAGAATATTTTCTACCATTAAAGAAAGAATTAATTAATACTTTATTAAGTTTTATAAAATTGGAAATTTAATCCCTAGACTATTTCTTAATGACAAGTTGTAATTAAGGTTCTAAATAACGTGAGACGTGATTTGACGGTAATGTTAAGGTTAAGTTATAGCGAGCCTTGGCGAACCATGACATTTTTCAAAACATGATTATTTTATATACATTAAAAAAATCATATAATTAATGAATTTTATCAAATATATCAAGTTTTTAGAAGTGTTATATTAATATTTAATATAAAAAAATTAACAAAACTCAATTATTTTAAGCTCGATTAGAAAAAACAAAAAAACTCGCGCCTTGAAAAAAACTCACGTCATAACGCGATAAAGCGCGCATTGACACGGTATTTGGGCGCCACACTTAACAAACCCGTTTTAGACGTTTTCATAACGGTTACATCATGCCTCGTGCCATGACAAACCTTGAGGCACGCCATAACGTGCTTTTTAGAACCAAGGTTTTAATAACTTGATATATAGGCGAACATATTTAGGGGGTGTTTGTTTTTTGTTTGCAGATCTGCATAACCTTGTTTGTCTGCGCCCCGCAGACCACGCGCAGACATAAGGGTTTGCAGCTTGTTTGATTTTCAGAAGTCCGTAGACATAGAAACATTTGCGCGAGGTCTTCATGGTACAGACTTGGGCTTGAGTCTTCCAAGGTCTGCATACTTTATTAAAACCTAAAAAAAACTCCCTTTATTGCTTTAGACATATCATCGCCTCTTTCGTTCTCAGCCTTCAACCCCCCGCCCTTCACCTGTCATCCTCCTCCTCTCGCTGCCAGTGCCTTCACCATCCACCCAGTTGTCGTCTTCGGTCATCGTCGACGTCCACTGCCGCCGCCGACATCCATCGCTACCTCTTCAGCCTCTCAACACGACACCACCGATTTTCTTCAGCCGCTCCACCATCGATCTTCACCATCTCACCGTCGGATTTTCCACTGAAACAGGTTAGCCGTCACTCACTACGTCTTCACCGTCGTCTTCGATCTCTACTTTCACCGGTAAGAACATTTTCCCTAAAATCAGATGTTATCTTCTAGGGTTTATTGTAATTGCTGGAAATCAGATGTTATATGGTGAAATCAGATTAGTTTGCTAAAACACGATCATATGTGCATTTGTTGAAAATTGGATTATTTGCTGAAATTATATGTTGGTAGTTGTTAAAAATCAAATTTATTTGCTGAAAATGTATATATTTTGCTGAAATATGAAAAATGTTGTTCAATTGGTTGAAATTAGTTGTTATTGTTGCTGAAAATCACGTTTTTAACTGAAATCAGATGTATATATATGTTGGAAATCACATTTTAGCTGAAAATGGCATTGTTAACAGAAGTTAAATGTATATAGTTGTTGGAAATTATGTTTTAACTGAAATTAGTCTTTATTATTGTTGGAATAGTATTCATATATGATGTTTTAATGCTTGTAATTCAAATATTTTGTAGTTCATTGGTATTAATTAGGCTTGAAGCATTAGGCTAAAGATTTCCTTGAACTAAGTTCTTATTTGATTTGGATGCAAGACAGCCATTTGATGAAATGCTTTAAAGAGTTGGGGCTTAATATGGTTACATTAAATATGATTCATCATTGATATGTTAATTACTTGGATTTTTTCTCTAAAAATGATAGCACATAACATGTATAGAGATGGCTATAAGTTAAAAATATTTGTATAATATGTGAAATTAGAGTAAGAGTGTGATGAATGAGTCATGTGTTGCAATTTTGTTTTCACGTGATGTCAATAAGATTTTAGAGGTTTGATTTATTTTTCAATGTTGTATGATTTTTTTAAAAATATCTATGGTTGTATGATTTATATTTTAGTGTTATAAAATTAAAATTATTAAAATTTTCATGTTTAAAAACATTTTTAAGTTTAAAAAATCGGTTTATTAAAATTTCTTATTTTAATAGACTGCAGACGTTAAAAAACAAACAGTCTTCTACTTGCAGACTGCAGATGTTTGGTCCACCTCTTCTGCTGCATATGTTTGCAGACATGGTCCGCAGACTGCAGACATTTTGCATCTGAAAAAACAAACAGCACCTTAGTCAATTGTCATGAATTTTAATAGTACATTTATACACTTACCATTGCACTTATTATTAATGATTTCTTTAAAAGCATAACTAAATAGAAAGTGGTATTATGTTCTTTTAACAACTGTAATATCTTTCTTAGATATTTACTATATCAAGAATATCAACATCCCTCTCTCAACGGACTACATACGGATCTTACTATCTTAGTCCTAGTATGTTGGGCAAAAAGATGAAAAATAAAAAATGAAAGGACTAAATTGATGAATTAGTAGTTGTTGATGGATGATATTCATAAAATTAAGCAGACGTATGTCTCCATGATATACGCAAATCATACCCTGTCAAAGTTCTAAGTTCATACCCAACGGATGTTCTCCCACCAAACCTTTTTTAATGGTTTTTAGATTTAATTGGCCTTTAAGTATAGGTTGTCGAATCTTTCTTATAACTTAACAATAATATGTGTATGTACAAACCGGGCCAAACTGGTCCCCCTACCCTAAGGCGAAGATAATGTAACCAGGACCGTAACAAGTTTTAAAGACCGTAACCGTACCTTTGTTAGTTGTATTCAAATAATTAGTCAAATATTATGTTTAGAACGAAATTTGTTACTATGATAAGATAAATATTTATTCAATTTAATCATAAAATACAAAAAAGAAAATATTATAAAACTAAACTTTGTCTAAAATGATCTTATTTATCTTTATTTATCTTTGTGTCGTTCGTTGTCTTAATCGCATTGCCTTAAAAATCTTTTTTTGTTCCTAAAAACCTTCTTCATCAAAATTGTAAGTATGAGTGCAAACGAACCGAGCCGAGCCCGAGCTCGTTCATGTTCGTTTAAGTTATGCGATGCTCGAACTCGCTCGATTCGAGCTTTCTTGTACCGAGCTCGGTTGGAGCTCGTAAATAATTATACAAGATCGGCTCCGGCTCGAGCTCCTCTTGTTATTTTCTTACGTGCCTAAATAAACTTAAGCTCGGTTCAAGCTCGTTAAGAAGCTTGTTTACTAATACCCTAAATCCCTAATTCCCAAAATATTTTTTATTTTAATATATAAAAATAATAATAAATTATATATATATATATATATATATATCGGCTCATTTAGGCTCGCAAGCCTATCGAGCTTAGTGACATAGAGCTCGAGCTCGTTTAATAAACGAGCTTAATATTAAGCTCGAGCTCGGCTTTGACTCGTTTAAAATCGGTTTTGAGTCAAGCTTTTACCGAGCTGATCTCGAGTAGGTCAAGAGTAGCTTGTCTCGTTTGCACTCCTAATTGTAAGTACTATAGGATGATGATCAAAACTTATGCTCTTTTTAGTTTTAGTATTTCATTTGATAGGAAAATGACTTATAATCCCAACGAAGTTTCCAAACCGTTAAAAAAACTTCAATTATGTTTTTTCTGTTCAGGAAAACCCAACGACCTAAAACTTTTGTCTAAAAAAAGCCCAACTAACTTACACTTTTGTTTAATTCTCATTAGGGTCAACCGGCTAATGAAAGTCAACGAATGACACGACTTATGACGTGAAATTAAATATCGAAAAAAAAGAATTGTAAGACCAACGAAGTTTCGAAACCGTTCACAAAACCTCAATCATGTTGTGTCTGTTAAAAAAAACTCAACGAACTTAATATTTTGTCTAAAATAAACAAACGAACTTACGCTTTTGTTCAATTATCATTAGAGGCAACCAGATTCATTAGATATACAATTAGTTGGCAATGACATGACATTATATTTAAGGACATGGAATACACATATTAGAATTGTCCTTTATATATCGATTTAGGTTTTGGAAAAGAGAAAAACGAACGACGTCTGTGTTTGATATCTTGTAATTGCTACTTTTTCTTCTTCCTCTCAATCGTTGATATCCAACTCAAGATCTAAAAAGAAGATATTTGATGATGCAAAACAGTTTGTGGTAGTGTTCCCAATCCAAACCAGGCCAAGAAACTCGAAATTATGCAAACAGGGCCTTCAACTCGTCGAGTGCATGAACTGGACTCGGCGAGTTACTCTGTTACTGAGTGGACTCGTCGAGTCTATTCATGTACTCGGCGAGTTCATTAGTCAGGTGCAAAAATTTCGACTTTTTCAGCTTTGAAAAACTAGTAAGCATCAAATATAATAGAAAACAATCCTAGTCTCTAATACCACTATTGGGTTTTGAGCACTATAATACTCCTATGGTGCACATGCAACCCTAAATGCTTTGGATCTATGTTTTCTCTAATTATACATGCATTTTGTTTTTCCAAAGCATTCTCCCTATCTAGCATACAATTGAAGCTATATAATATAAAACTTTAGTTTGGATGCTTACCTCTTGAGTAGGGTAGAGTTCTTGACCTTTGAAAGCTTGAGCACCTCAAATGTGATGCCTCTATTGGTTCACAAACACCAAAATGCAAAAGGATGCTTAAGAGAATAAGTTGTTTTTCTCCAAGAGATGGTGTAACATATTTTGGCTCTAGAAGGGTTCTATTTATAGTGTTGCACATGCTAGGGTTACACTTTGTAAGCCCTAATAACCCATGACTTTCTACATTCTCATGCTCCATGGGTTTAACCTTCATGGACTATCCATGGATTAGTTTAGCCCACCTACATAATCATGGATCATTGGCCCATACTACAAGAATGATTGATTTACATAATCAATCCCCCTATATTTAATTAGTCTCTTTTGATCACAAAATTAATTCCAAATTAATTCTTGATCAATACTAATTAAATAATATGATTTCATATTAATATATTATAATTGTAATATATTAATAAACCATAACCAACCTTATTCTCAAAATCCATCCTATAAAGTTGCACTGGTGAAGGCAACCCAAAAAGTACCATGCTACAATCGGGTCAAGTACATCCAAGTTATAGTTATGAGCTTAGACACCAAATCCAACACTCACGGCTTTAAAACGCATTGTGTTAGGGAAGGTATCCACACCCCTTATAAGGAATGTTTCGTTCTCCTTCCCAGCCAATGTAGGATCAGGTGTAACCCGCCTGATCCCACATTGGCTGGGAAGGAGAACGAAACATTCCTTATAAGGGGTATGGATACCTTCCCTAACACAACACATTTTAAATCCGTGGGGGCAGCAGGTACCATAAAAACTATGTAGTTAAGCGTGTCGGGGCGAGAGCAATCCTGGGATGGGTGACCCCCTGGGATGTTTTCGCGTCGGGAGCCCAAAGCGGACAATATTGTGATACGTGCCAGAGGGGGATGTTACAAATGGTAACAAACCTGGGGCACGAGTCGATGTGTTCGACGAGGACGTCGAACCCTATAATGGGGGTGAAAGCAGGTTACACCTGATCCCACATTAGCTGGGAAGGAGAACGAAACATTCCTTATAAGGGATGTGGATACCTTTCCTAACACAACGCGTTTTAAAGCCGTGAGGGCAGCAGATCCTATAAGAACTCTGCAGTTAAGCGTGACCGGGCGAGAGCAATCGTGGGATGGGTGACCCCCTGGGAAGTTGTCGCGCCAGGAGCCCAATACGGACAATATTGTGATACGTGCCAGAGGGGGATGTTACATAAACCATAACCTAGAATCTAATTCATTAAACCCGACTCCTTAGGGTAAAAAGGATATTTACCCATTCTCTTAATCGACCCAAAATCGAGACCCAACCCAAAAGCAACCAAAGCCTAAAATGGCCCAAAACCCCTATGCCCACAGTAGGGGGTACATTGAGTGTACCCATCTCATACGCCCCATGTACTCACCCTTGACCAACTTACGGGGTTCTAACCCAGTATGCGCAATGTACATGGAAGTACGCCCGTCGTACTGGTGTATGAGCCAATCCTTCTTTGTATGCCTTAATCCCTTAAGATATTTTCGTCCAAATTTCAGATCTACTCTAAAACAAGGTCTTAATCCATAAAGTTGGAAGCTTTAAGCTCATGCATGGCTTAATAAGCCCCAAAACCCAACTTTAACACTTTAACCTCATGAAATTAACATCAACCCTTGCATGGTTGAGTTAAACCCATAAAGCTACAACTTTTATACACAATGGACCTTAGAAACACTAAGATCTAACATCCTAAGCTTCTGGGGTAGCTTATACTCACAAGAACAACTCAAGGGACTGAAATATGCCAAATACTCCAAACTATCTAGATCTCAAAGATGAATCAACAAGGTTGCAACTTTATACCTTCTGGGACTTGTCAATATGATGAAGATTCTGGATCTTCAAGCTCCAGTCCAACCAATTATTGATCATTAAGCTCTTACTTCTTCACAATGCATAAAAACCACCAAAAGTTTACTTCCAAGGCTCAAGATGTAACATCCATAAAATTCAAGCCAATTTAAAACTTTTTCAACCAATTAAAAACCAATAATTATTACAAAGTGTTTTCAAAATAGTTTCATGTCCGAGTATCCCAGAAATCAAAATCATAAAATATGAGGAGCTGTACGATCACGCCTTCGCCTTCTCGCGATCATTCGAAGTACCTGAAACCAAAACTGAAAATGTAAGCCCAAAGCTTAGTGAGTTCCCCCAAAATACCGATACATAACAAATAGTACACATAATGTCACACCCCCGAACCAGGATGGCGGAAACGTCCGGGGGTGGATGACATCATTGTATAGTATCATAACAGTTGAATATAAATGAAGCATAGTAATCCAAAGCATCATACAATCAGAAATATATGTTTACATAGTTTTAGACACCGTGTTTGTTCAAAAGTTATACAATGATGATTGGAAAGTAATATTCCGTAATGCAACAACACTTGATCTCAAAAGAGTTGAATACATGTTACTGGCTCCCTGAGAATACAAGTCATTTTGAAAAGCGTCAACTATAAAGTTGGTGAGTTCATAAACATTTTTGAATGAAAAGGGTTTGTAACTGTTTAAAAATGGTTTTCGTATACTTTCAGAAAATCCGATATTTTCTATAAAACGTGTTGTTAGTCTTATATCCAAAACTAAGAAAAATGTATGTATGACTCTTGTTCCTTGTAAAATGATAATGTACGTATGTTCCAAGAAAATCCATTATTTTCTTATAAGTAAACTATAGTCTTAAACCCTAAGACCAGATATGTAATCAATAGTGTACTGAAAAATGGTATGTAGTTTTATATTTTTATAAAATCGGTGAAGTGTAAGCTTCCCATAAACAAAGATAGTATTGTTATTCCCCATGTAAGTTATTATAACCATGCTTAATGTGATTGTTATGCATGTACGCCATTCTTCAGGCGTCGGAATTGGTAGATATTTGTCACCCTAGACTGGCCCGTCTAGCTGTAGCGAACAGCTCAGGTGTGGGGTTGTCAATCCCGTATAGATCTATACACAACTATCTCGCTCTCCCTCATGGAGACTCTGGTTGTAATGCAGGACTTACAGTGTACGCTAGGTAGGTACGGTGAAGAGAATGTCTCACTAGAGCCTTAACGGATTTACGTGAACTACCACTCCCTTTTTCCTTGTATAATGAAATAGTTACACTATTGGAAATTTACGACATGTGTTTTACGACATGCGTTTATAACAAGTGTTTTATGACATGTGTTTCGTGACATATATTTTTATGACACCCAAAATATACCATTCATAGTTTGCCTTGTATGTTTTTGCTTAAACTATTTACATAAACTTATATAAATATCAAGTTGCATATCTTGTCTAGTATTAATGTATGTTACCAAAACATGAATTTTTTTGGGTTTTAACCCACCAAAAATAGTAGTGACTAGAAATATAACAATTTTTACTAGAAAAACTATTTTTAGTAAAAATTACCAAAAACTTGTAGTTGGTATAACTCATATTTTTCCTGTTGATGTTTGTTAAACACAAAATGAGTTATAGTTTCGTTATCTTTGTATACCAAACCCATAAACACGATTTTTATGTAAACAAAATGGTATTAACCACATCTTATGTAAATATTACTCCACGTTCAAATAATAAGTTGAAGCATGCAAATATCCATAAGATAAACTTAATTCGACTTATATCCCCCCCCCCCCCCCCCGCGCGTAAAAGCATGTAAAACTCGAAAAATAGGGTTATGAAGCTCACCTTGAGTGGTTTTGTTGGTTGATTTGACGAGGTGTTGAGAAGTTTTCAAGCCTAAACTCTTGATTGGAATGGATGAACTTCCTTGGAGATGGCTTATCCTAAGGGTTTAACACATTTTAATGTGTGTAAATAGAGTGAAATCGTCATAAAAATGTATGGAGCTATTAGGAAGTCTCGAAAATACTTACAAAGATCTAAGATGGCTTGAAGGATTTTACACTTGAAAGCTTGAAATTTTCCTTAGAGATGAAATGAAGTTTTACTGGAAGTTGAATTTGAAATGGGGAGAACCCTATGGGGTGATTTCGTCCAGTATAAAAGAAGAGAAGTGATAAGATGCTTACTTGGTAATCTGGGGGATAATACATAGTTATTTGGTGGATATTACGTGGGTTACTGGGATCTTATTGGGAAATAGGGTGATATCATGTCTTAAAGCCAACTAATATGATCTTTTCTTTCCCCTAGACCGAAATCAAGTTTTGTAAAAGATCATAGGGTGTTTTCGGCCATAATAATGACCCATTAAGGGTGTTTCCAGCCATGAAGTGGCCTATTGAAGTGATTTCGGCCTAAATGCTTTCTAGGCATGGTGATCTCGGTTCTAATGTTCCTAGGCAAGGTGTTTTCGGTTTTTGAATAATATAGATCATAAAAATGATGGCCTTAAAACTCAAGAATTCATGGTCCTTGCATAAATACATGTTGTTATGTCTAAACTATTTAGTTATTGTTTGATTTGCATGAACTTTTCAAGTCTTAATTCAACATGAAATTCCAAGTGTATATTATCTTTAATCATACAAATGGTGCCCTCTTGGCTTTCAATTAACATCATTGCATCAAGTTACATAGATATACACTATAGATACACTTGTACACAAGACCCTTTAGACTTGGTTTGACCCTAAATTTTCTAGTTGTGACACATAATAACATGTAACGGGTCCACAGCTCTACATACTAGATTACCCCTGAGCCCACCGTATGAGTCTGGCTTGCCTCACAGGCCCACAACTCATATCTGGCTTGCTCCCTCAGTCCTTGGACTGTAACGAAATGATTAGCCCTCAGTGCGAGTCTGGTATGCTCCCCTGGCCCTCAGCTCGCATCTAGAATGCTTAGGAGTCCTCAATATGAGTCTGGCATGCTCTCCTTGGCCCGCAGCTCATATCTGGCATACTCCAGGGTTTGTTGGTCACCGCACGGAGCAGTGCAACCTCAACCCTACCCACATAATATGTCGACGTGTAACATATAATGTTCATACATATAATCATATAGTATCACAGGTAGTCCTACAGATCTACCAGACTAGCATATCAAACTATCATGCATATCTAACTCATACTCAACATATCAATAACTACTAGGATATCAATCCAATGGGCCGGTCTTGGTGCCTTAGACCCCTTAGTATAGTGAGGACAACTCACCTCGCAAGTAGTGTTGTACTGGTATAAAAGTCTCCGATCGCTGTCTCACCGAAAATCCCTAACTATCTAAAATAACAATTACTAAGTCAACACATGGGATATCAATCTTGACTAAAGGTCCACATAGTCCATATTGCCTTTTCTCTAATTTGGGCCAAGGCCCAATTATCAAATCCACTGTCCAGAAGTCCATATACTTAATGTAACATCCCAAAAATACCAGCTAAAAATTTCATTTTTAAATTAGGTTAATACATAAAACATCGTTACAAAACATTCATAATATTAATTCATGTCTGAAAACCGGTAACATCATAGTAAAATATTCAGAGTACATCCCAGAAAATCCATAGTGCGGAAACAAGAGTGTGTGTGATATGTCGCTACCGCGCCGGCTCCTTTCCCCTAGCTGAAGAGGTACCTGAAAACAAAACTATAAAATGTAAGCACGAAGCTTAGTGAGTTCCCCCAACGAACCTCATACCATACAATCACATATCATACATGTCTGCCGGGCATTTCTGGGTGCCCGACCTTCCCCTTCGGTCCTGTCGACCGGATACTGCCTAGCATATCTGGGTGCTGGCCTACCCCTTCGGTCCTGTCGACCGGATCGGGGACTGTTTCACCCTTACTACTACTACCACATAATAACATATCACATAACCCATACATCATAATCTGCTAGCACATAAAGCATATCAGGTAGTAACAAACCTAGATGATTATCACACAGACAGTCATCTATCATACGACTCCTACTAGTGGGTCGGCATTGTGGCCTTAGACCCACTTTTACTGGAAGGTAACTCACCTCGATGGTAGCTGCTGAAAACCCGCTCAACCTACGCCTGGCTGCCACACCGGTAACCCTCCGGCTATAAATTTGTAATCATGGATTAGGTACTCATAAATACCCCTTAGGTCAAATGACTGGTCAAAGTCAACTTCTTGGTCAAAGTCAACTCTCTGATTGACTGGACTCGCCGAGTCCATATAGCGACTCGCCGAGTCCTTCTACGTCTAGCCCGACTCTGACTCATCGGGTCCTTATTCCCACTCACTGAGTCAGCCTGACTCGCTAAACGGGGACGACTAACAAACCCACGACTGAACTCGCCGAGTCCAAGGGGGGAACTCGCCGAGTCCAAGGGGGGAACTCGCCGAGTCCGACGAACAGATCTCACAATTCGCTCCAATCTTCCATCAGAACATCAACCTTGGAGATTTGGAGATTCTGGGACTATAGCTTCACGTTAAATTGCTAATTCCACGTGCGACTACGAATGGTTGGACCTCCTACACTTAAACCCTTCTTATCCTAGTGACAGTTCATATGACTCGCCGAGTTTGAAGAACAACTCGCCGAGTTCAAGGCTATATTCAAGGGACTCGCCGAGTTTGAAGAACGACTCGCCGAGTACCAGGCAATCTTCATAGGACTCGCCGAGTTGTTCATCCAACTCGTCGAGTCTAAGGCCATCTTCATGGAACTCGCCGAGTGCACTTTGGCACTCACCGAGTTTCCTTCGACTCTTCACCCGATCTGGCCAAATCTGAGACATGCAACTGATCCAACTCATGGGTCTCAGTTCCTAGGGTCTGGTTATCACACATACACACGAAATCTGGGGGTTTTAAGGCTTGAAGATCAACCATTGGGGACAAAAAGGAACCTAAGAGCTAATGAGCAAAGTGAGGGCTTTATTACCTGATTTGATGCCTTCCCCAGAGTAGATTTCGGATCTACCTTCACTTCTGGAACACTCCAACTTCCTCCTTCTTCTTCTAAGACCCAAAACCTTCTTGGAAGATCAAAATCACTCAAGAACACTAAAGGGGCTAGGGTTGTTCTCTACTGCTCTCTGGGAGGAAAATGGGACGAAATGGGTGTTTTAGAATGGGTTAAATAGGGTGCAATGTCTGAAAATAGAGTTTCATCCAGACAGGTGGACTCGTCGAGTCCATATGTCGACTCGCCGATTTCCCCGCTTAAATCCCGTGTCCACCTTGCTACTACTCGGCGAGTCGGGACGCAGACTCGCCGAGTTCATGGCAAAAATTTAAGAAAATACTTAAATAAAATCGTACCAGGAATCCGGTGTTACAAATCTCCCCCACTTATTTTAGACTTCGTCCTCGAAGTCTGCCGCTCCCTCCCGGAACAGCTCCGGATAATGCTCCACCATCTCATCCGCGGGCTCCCAAGTCCATTTCGAGCCCTTCCGGTGCTGCCATTGCACCTTCACTAGCTCCACCCTCTTGTTCCTCAGTTCCTTCGACTTCCGGTCTAGGATAGCCACAGGTCGCTCGATATAATTCAGGCTGTCATCAACCTGGATGTCCTCCAAAGGTACCACCGCTGAGTCATCCACCAGGCACTTCCGCAGCTGGGAGACGTGGAAAGTGCTGTGGATCTGACTGAGTTCGGCTGGCAGATGCAGCCGGTATGCCACGTTGCCCACTCGGGCTGCAACCCTAAACGGTCCAATATACCTGGGACCCAACTTGCCCCGCTTCCTGAATCGGATGACGCCCTTCCAAGGCGACACTTTCAGGAGAACCATATCCCCGACCTGGAACTCCAGGTCTGATCGGCGCCTATCGGCATAACTCTTCTGCCGACTCTGAGCAGTCTGAAGCCTGCTCCGGACCTGCTGAATCTTCTCTGTCGTCTTTTGCACTGCTTCGGTGCTCCCCATGACTCTCTGTCCAACCTCGCCCCAACATATCGGGGTCCTGCACTTCCTCCCGTACAACATCTCGAAGGGAGGACAGTCAATACTCGCGTGATAGCTGTTATTGTATGAAAACTCGGCTAAAGGAAGATAGGTATCCCAGCTACCACCGAAGTCTAAAACACACGCCCGCAGCATGTCCTCCAGAGTCTGGATGGTCCGCTCGCTCTGGCCATCCGTCTGCGGGTGGAAGGCTGTACTAAAATGCAGACGAGTACCCAGCTCGTCATGAAACTTCTTCCAGAACCTGGAAGTGAACCGCACATCCCTATCCGAAATCACTGAAACTGGCACCCCATGCCGTGCCACTACCTCTCTGATGTAGATATCGGCCAATTTCTCGGCCGAGATGCTCTCCTGAATCGGGATAAAGTGGGCGCTCTTGGTCAACCGATCGACGATGACCCATATCGAATCCACTCCCCGCGCGGTCCTGGGAAGCTTGGTGATGAAATCCATCGTGATGTCTTCCCATTTCCACAGCGGGATATCCAACGGCTGCATCTTGCCGTGCGGTCTCTGGTGTTCGGCCTTGACCTTCCTGCAGGTCAGGCACCGCTCAACGTACCATGCTACATCCCGCTTCATGCAGGGCCACCAATAGTCCAGACGAAGATCCCTATACATCTTCGTTGCCCCTGGATGAATGGAGAATCGGGATTTGTGCGCCTCCTCCATCAGAACCTGGCGCACGCCTCCGAGGTATGGAACCCACACCCTGCAGTGTAATGTCAATAATCCCCTGCTGTCATGGTCGAAGGAGGAAACCTGTCCCACAATCCGCTCACTCTTCCGATGTTCCTCCTTCATAGCCTCCTGCTGAGCCTCCCGGATCCGCTCCAGAAGCGGAGTCACCACCGTCATCCTCAAACAGATATCCCTGATCGGTGCTGCCTTGCGGCTAAGCGCATCGGCCACGACATTGGCCTTCCCTGGGTGGTAGAGGATCTCACAATCGAAATCCTTTACCACATCAAGCCACCGACGCTGCCTCATATTCAGATTTGGCTGGTCCATGAGGTACCTCAAACTCTTATGGTCCGTGTAAATCGTACAGCGAACCCCATAGAGGTAATGACGCCAAATCTTGAGGGCGAACACAACGGCCCCCAACTCCAAATCATGCGTCGGGTAGTTCGCCTCGTGAGGCTTCAGCTGCCTCGACGCATAGGCGATGTCATGCCCTCTTTGCATCAATACTGCACCCAAACCTGAGGTGGACGCATCGCAGTATACAACAAAATCCTCCATGCCCTCTGGCAAGGCTAAGATTGGCGCCTCGCACAATCTCTGTCTTAGTGTCTCGAATGCTGCCTGCTGCTCAGGCCCCCAACAAAAGACCACGGCCTTCCTCGTTAACCTGGTCAGGGGTAATGCTATCTTGGAGTAATCCTGGATGAATCTCCGATAGTAGCCAGCCAATCCCAGGAAACTCCGAATCTCAGATGGAGATTTCGGAACCTCCCATCTCATCACGGCCTCCACCTTGGCCGGATCCACCGAAATCCCATTCTGGTTGACAAGGTGCCCAAGAAACTGCACCTCACGCAACCAGAACTCACACTTGGAGAACTTGGCATACAAGTTCTCCCTCCTCAAGGTCTCTAGAACCTCTCGCAAATGCTCCTCATGCTGCTCTCGCGTCTTGGAGTAAACCAAGATATCATCAATAAATACTATCACCGACCGGTCTAACATCGGTTTACACACGCGGTTCATGAGGTCCATGAACGCGGCAGGAGCATTGGTGAGCCCGAAAGGCATCACCACGAACTCATAGTGGCCATAACGTGTCCGAAATGCCGTCTTCTGCACATCCTCCTCTCTGACCCTCACCTGGTGATACCCTGAACGCAAATCTATCTTGGAGAACCAAGATGGTCCCTGAAGCTGGTCAAAGAGGTCGTCAATCCTCGGGAGTGGGTAGCGGTTCTTCACCGTTACCTTATTCAGCTCCCTATAATCGATATACATCCGATGCGACCCGTCCTTCTTCTTCACAAACAGAATCGGGGCTCCCCAGGGTGAATTGCTCGGTTGAATGAAACCCCTGTCTAACAGCTCCTGAAGCTGTGTAGACAACTCCTGCATCTCAGGAGGAGCCAACCGATACGGTGCCTTGGCTATCGGAGCCGCACCAGGGACTAGGTCGATCCTGAACTCCACCTGTCGCTCCGGAGGTATCCCAGGAAGCTCCTCGGGGAATACATCCGCGAACTCTCGTACTACGGGCACATCGCCCACCGTCGCCTTACCCGCCTCCTGGGTGTCCATGACACATGCGACATATCCTGCGCAACCCTGCTGAAGGTAACGCCTTGCCCTCGCTGCCGAACAGAAGGCTGGCCCTCGTTGTGATCTCTCACTCGGAATTACTAACTCTCCCCCACTTGGGGCTCTGACTCGTACTAACTTCTGCGCGCAATCTATCACTGCCCCATTGGGACTCAGCCAATCCATACCAATAATGACCTTGTTTCCCCGCAATGGAATGGGAACTAGGTCAACCAAATACTGCTCTTCGAACAACCTCAATACACAATCTCGGAAGACCTCTGATGCTCGCACCGACCGGTCGTCTGCAATCTCGACCTCAAAAGGGCAATCCAACATGCCCGAGGACTCAGGAAACTTCTTGCTAAGTGCAAGAGAAACAAAGGATCGGGTAGCCCCCGAATCAAACAACACCTGGACTGGAATACCGTTCACATGGAACGATCCTAAACGTATATACACAGAGCACATATCAATATCATAAATCTCATATAAATAGGTCAGAGGGAAAGAATCATACCCGTCACCACATCGGGTGCAGCGCGTGCCTCCTCGGCCGTCAACTGAAATGCCCGGCTCCTCACCACTGGAGCCTCTGCCTTGCCCTGCCGGCCATCCGTAATCCGCAGGGTCGCTGGAGCTGGCGCCTGTACTGGCGCTGCTGCTGTCAACTGAGGGCAATTGGCCCTCTTGTGGCCCCTCTGGTTGTAGTGGAAACACAGCAACTCGGACGTCTGAAATACCGAAGTAGGAGCAGTATAATCCCTGCTAAAGTGCCCCGTCTTGCCGCACTTGTAGCAGCCTGACGATCCTAACCTGCATGGTCCCTCATGCGACTTGCCGCATTTCCTGCAGCGGCTACGACTCGGTGGGCCTCTTGGGCCCGGATCTGATCCCTTGGGCTTCTTCCCCGAAGCCCCAGTCATCTGTCCCTTCTCAGCCTTTCTCTTCAGAATGTGACCCAGATCAATCTCCCTCTCCCTTGCCCTGGCAATCATGGACTCCAGGGTAGGGCAAGCTGAAAAACTGACATGCTCCCAGATGTCGGCTCGGAGCATGTCGTGGTAGCGGGTCCTCCTCATGTCCTCATCACCCGCGTATTGAGGTACCAGTAACGCCCTCTCCCGGAACTTGGCGGTGATCTCCGCCACTGTCTCTGTCGTCTGCCTCATGTCCAAGAACTCCCGTGCCAACTGCTGGAGCTCCACCGCAGGCGCAAACTCCGTCCTGAATCGTGTCACAAAGTCCGGCCATGTCATAGCCTCAATGGCCGCGGCTCCCAAAGAGTCACAAACCGACTCCCACCAATCTCTAGCTCTATCACGTAGACACCCTGCTGCAAATCGCACCTTCGACCCCTCGGGGCAGAAGCTGATCAGCTGTGCAGACTCAAGGTCTGCAATCCATCGTCTGGCAGCAATGGGGTCCTTCGCCCCATGGAAATCTGATGCACCACTGCCCCTGAAGTCCTTAAAGGACAATGTGCGTGATCCTGACTGGCTAGCCGCCATATCACTACTGAATGCCCTGAGACGATCCTCCATCAACTCTACAATACCCTCCTTGATCGACCCGAAAATGATGGGAGTCGACTCAAGGATGCCCCTGGTAATCTCTGACGCGATGAACTCGCGTAGACCCTCATCAACTGGTTCGGATCCTAAACCCGAACCCGATCCTGATCGTGATCCTCCCGCTCCCTGTCGTGTGATCACCATACTACAAAACATAGCATAACCACCATCAAACTATATTCCACTAACGAGGCTCACATACATATCACAAGTCCCCGGTCTCGTCTCAGCCCTTTTTGAATCGAGTACGGATCCTCCGCTTTCAGTAGTACGGGCCCATACTACCTTCCACGTCTATCCGTACTTTCCTCAAGAATTGCCTCAACTCAACCAAGTCCTTTCTCCTAATACTGTGGTTCTCGTGCTACTCTCGCCCTAGGCTTGCCCTAAGTAATCGCCATCCCACTCTCTGCCATCAGCTGCACAAGAAGTCCCTGCTTTCTTTCCCTAACTAGCTCGCGAATACTATTACATATTACTCAGACTAGATAATTCTTCGAATGAGAGGTCCTACCCTACAACGGTTGGACTCAGACAAGAGCTGCGAAGCAGGGCTAGACCCAACCTCCTGAAATTATTTAGTCCTTGCAATATGTAACGTAACATATTCGTTTACTAGTTAGTGAGAGACAACTAGAACTCCTAAAAGCACATAGCAAGCATCATTCGTGCATTGAGTACACATAATCAAGTATATACTATTCTGGCTATCATACTGACTGATCTGTACTAGCATGCAATTCTCATAAAGCTGGAACACATAAAGCAGGCACATAAGGCATCATTCCTAGATCCTTAGTCCTATTCTATCATGCTGTTCTACTGAAACTGGAACTGACAATCATAACAATAACTTGTATGGGTACTTTGGGGAAAATTTACTTGAGCTCGGCCGGTCGCGCACATCACACACCTTGTTCTTTCTTTCTCGAAACTCTTTTACTTAGTCTTTAGAAAAATCATTTCTTTATAAAAAATCTTTTAATCCCTCGATTTGAGTCCAGACACCCCCGAAGGTGTGTCCGAATCCCTCAAACCTGGCTCTGATACCAACTTGTAACATCCCAAAAATACCAGCTAAAAATTTCATTTTTAAATTAGGTTAATACATAAAACATCGTTACAAAACATTCATAATATTAATTCATGTCTGAAAACCGGTAACATCATAGTAAAATATTCAGAGTACATCCCAGAAAATCCATAGTGCGGAAACAAGAGTGTGTGTGATATGCCGCTACCGCGCCGGCTCCTTTCCCCTAGCTGAAGAGGTACCTGAAAACAAAACTATAAAACGTAAGCACGAAGCTTAGTGAGTTCCCCCAACGAACCTCATACCATACAATCACATAGCATACATGTCTGCCGGGCATTTCTGGGTGCCCGACCTTCCCCTTCGGTCCTGTCGACCGGATACTGCCTAGCATATCTGGGTGCTGGCCTACCCCTTCGGTCCTGTCGACCGGATCGGGGACTGTTTCACCCCCTACTACTACTACCACATAATAACATATCACATAACCGATACATCATAATCTGCTAGCACATAAAGCATATCAGGTAGTAACAAACCTAGATGATTATCACACAGACAGTCATCTATCATACGACTCCTACTAGTGGGCCGACATTGTGGCCTTAGACCCACTTTTACTGGAAGGTAACTCACCTCGAGGGTAGCTGCTGAAAACCCGCTCAACCTACGCCTGGCTGCCGTACCGGTAACCCTCAGGCTATAAATCTGTAATCATGGATTAGGTACTCATAAATACCCCTTAGGCCAAATGACTGGTCAAAGTCAACTTCTTGGTCAAAGTCAACTCTCTGATTGACTGGACTCGCCGAGTCCATATAGCGACTCGCCGAGTCCATATAGCGACTCGCCGAGTCCTTCTACGTCTAGCCCGACTCTGACTCATCGGGTCCCTGTTCCCACTCACTGAGTCAGCCTGACTCGCTAAACGGGGACGACTAACAAACCCGCGACTGGACTCGCCGAGTCGAAGGGGGGGAACTCGCCGAGTCCGACGAACAGATCTCACAATTCGCTCCAATCTTCCATCAGAACATCAACCTTGGAGATTTGGAGATTCTGGGACTATAGCTTCACGTTAAATTGCTAATTCCACGTGCGACTACGAATGGTTGGACCTCCTACACTTAAACCCTTCTTATCCTAGTGACAGTTCATATGACTCGCCGAGTTTGAAGAACAACTCGCCGAGTTCAAGGCTATATTCAAGGGACTCGCCGAGTACCAGGCAATCTTCATAGGACTCGCCGAGTTGTTCATCCAACTCGTCGAGTCTAAGGCCATCTTCATGGAACTCGCCGAGTGCACTTTGGCACTCGCCGAGTTTCCTTCGACTCTTCACCCGATCTGGCCAAATCTGAGACATGCAACTGATCCAACTCACAGGTCTCAGTTCCTAGGGTCTGGTTATCACACATACACACGAAATCTGGGGGTTTTAAGGCTTGAAGATCAACCATTGGGGACAAAAAGGAACCTAAGAGCTAATGAGCAAAGTGAGGGCTTTATTACCTGATTTGATGCCTTCCCCAGAGTATATTTCGGATCTACCTTCACTTCTGGAACACTCCAACTTCCTCCTTCTTCTTCTAAGCTCCAAAACCTTCTTGGAAGATCAAAATCACTCAAGAACACTAAAGGGGCTAGGGTTGTTCTCTACTGCTCTCTGGGAGGAAAATGGGACGAAATGGGTGTTTTAGAATGGGTTAAATAGGGTGCAATGTCTGAAAATAGAGTTTCATCCAGACAGGTGGACTCGCCGAGTCCATATGTCGACTCGCCGAGTTTCCCGCTTAAATCCCGTGTCCACCTCGCTACTACTCGGCGAGTCGGGACGCAGACTCGCCGAGTTCATGGCAAAAATTTAAGAAAATACTTAAATAAAATCGTACCAGGAATCCGGTGTTACACTTAAGGCCAATTATTGACCAAATTTTCCAATTGGGCCCAACTCCCTAATTGGGCCTTATTTTAAGATCCAAATCCAAAACTGGCCCAAAACACCATTATTCAGAAAGTCCAACAAGGCCTATGTCAAACTGGCCCAAAAAGGAGCCCAATCCCAAAGCCTAAATCGTCAAAAGCCCAACAGAGGGCTTACGTAGGGCGTACTCCTCTGGTACGCTGGGCGTACTTCCGTTTTGTGTTGACCACCATCGGGGTGGTTGACTCGGTACGCTGGGCGTACAGAAATTACGTGGGGCATATGCGAGGTTTTGCCAAAACTCTAATAAGTGCTTAATGGCTTAAGCACTTAAGTCCAAACTCCAGATCCATCGACCAAAAGTGCCTTAGAACCATAAAGTCTAGAACTTTAAGACTTTGGACGTCCAGAAAGTTCCTAATACATGGTATTAACCCATTAAGACCTTTCTACTACATGCATGAGACACTTTCAACCATTAGGACATCATTTTTATCACTTATGAACCCTTCTAGGGTCTGAAAGGACAGCTTATCTCGTTTAAATCATAACATGCACCAACTTGGGACTTTTGGGACAAGAAATGGTTCCATAAAGCTAGAATGGCAAGATCTACATCATACAAGCAAAAAGTTTGGAGCTTTTTACCTTCTGGAGCTTCTAGAGCACAAAGAAACTTCAGATCTACAAGCTTGTCCTCCTTCTCCAACTTATTGATGCAACACCTTCTTCTCCAAATACTCAAAACACACTCTTTTAGCTCACACACTCAAGAATATAGGTTAGGGTTTGGGGAAAACGGCTCAAATCTATTGAGGCTGAGGTAAAGGAGGGTTATGTGCTCATAAGGACATTTATACAGCACTCAAATCCTAAATATTAGAGTTTCCATCTGACGCGAGTACGCTCAGCGTACACAAGTGTACGCCCGGCGTACTAGGGCGTGCCTAGTACGCTCAGCATAGCTTATGTACACTTAGCATACTAGTCTTGTTCTCAAAGTTGCAACTTTATCCCTTAGGCTCCTCATGGGTCGACTCTTCTAACCCCAAGGACTACAATTGACAAAATAATAATAATAGAAGAGTGGATTCAGAAATACCTGCAAAATCTCAGGATGTTACAACTCTCCCCCACTTGACCTCGACTTCGTCCTCGAAGTCTGCTATAGTAAATAGATCCGGGTAATGCTTCTGCATCTCGGACTCTGGCTCCCAAGTCCACTCAGATCCCTTCTAATGTTGCCACTGTACCTTTACTAGGGGTATCTCTTTGTTGCGCAGAACCTTTACCTTCCTCTCCAAAATAGCCACCGGTTGTTCCACATAGTTCAGACGCTTGTCAACCTGAATATCATCCAACAACACTACCACATCCTCTACCGATATGCACTTCCGCAACTGCGAAATGTGGAAAATGCTATGAATCCGACGGAGCTCCTCTGGAAGATCTAGTCTATAAGCCAACTTGCCAACCCTAGCAATAATCCGGAATGGTCCAATGTATCGGGGACCCAACTTCCTCCTCTTCCTGAAGCGAATCACACCCTTCCAGGGTGAGACCTTCAGGAGTACCATGTCACCCACCTGAAACTCCAGCTCAGATCAGCGCCTGTCAGCGTAACTCTTCTGCCGACTCTGAGCGGTCTGCAGTCATTGCCTGATCTGCTAAATCCTCTCGGTAGTCTGCAAAACTACCTCCGTCCGTCCCATCACCCTGTGACCGATCTCACCCCAACAGACTAGGGTGCTACATCTCCGTCCATACAACAACTTATATGGTGGAGCACCAATACTGGAATGAAAGTTGTTGTTATAGGAGAACTCTGCAAGAGGTAGGTAGGAGTCCCAGATCCCACCGAGTCAATAACGCAGGCTCTCAGCATATCCTCGAGAGTCTGTATGGTCCGCTCACTCTGGTGTCTGTCTGCGGATGATAAGTTGTACTAAAGTGCAGCCGCGTGCCTAGTTCCTCGTGGAAATTCTGCCAGAAACGGGAGGTGAACCGAATATCACGGTCTGAGACAATAAAGACTGACACCCCATGGTGAGCAACGATCTCGCGGATATACACGTCAGCCAGCTTCTCGGCCGATGAACACTCCTGTATCGCTAAAAAGTGGGCGCTCTTGGTCAATTTCTCCACGATGACCCAAATAGCGTCGAAGCCCTTCGCCGTCCTCGGCAACTTGGTGATAAATTCCATCGTGATCTGTTCCCACTTCCACATGGGAAACTCTAGAGGCTGCAGCTTTCCATGCGGCCTCTGGGGCTCGGCCTTGACCATCCTGCAGGTCAGGCACCTCTCCACGTACCAATCGATTTCTCGCTTCATGCACGGCCACCAGTAACTTAATCGCAAATCCCGGTAAACCTTGGTGGCCCCCGGGTGAATAAAGAAGCGAGACTTATGAGCCTTCACCAGTATAGTCTGTTTGACCCCACCAGACATCGGAACCCAGACCCGACCGCAACGGGTCAATAATTCCCGGCTATCCTGCACAAACCGGGTGTTCTCACCCCTAATCCTCTCAAGCTTCCAATTCCTGCCGCATACCCTCGGTCTAAGCTTCCCTGATCAAACCCACTAGTGGAGAATCCACTGATATCTTCATGCATTTCGCTGGAGTAGAAGATCCATGTAACGCCCGTGTTTCGGGGCTAGGCATTAGTAGATGATGTAATAGTCTAGGTCAACTATTGTAACTCTTTTTGAAGCAATAAAGATGAACTATTTGAGTATTACGTGAATTATGTGAATTTATGTGCTTTATACTTAATTATAAAGATATAATTAATAAAGAATAAAAATAAGCGTCAAAATTAAAGTGTGAGATAAACCCGATATCTTTACATAAAGTTGTAGTGGTCGAAACAAGGATTTCGGATATATAAAGAACGCTGAAATCCGAGTTATAACGAAGAAGTTATGACCCGTCGAAGTTTCGCAATGGAACCGGCACGGCACCGGGAAGCGTAAATAGTGAATTTACGATAGAAGACTTTTTGGCCTTAGTAATCTAAACTATAGTCATAGAGTATGTTAAACCGAGAACATCAATAAAAAGAACGTCCAAATCTAACTTCGTATGAGGAAGTTATGAATTTTCTAAGATTCGGCATAGCAATGCACGGCCCGAAACTCGAATTTTAGTTTGAGCGGTTTTTGGCCTACGCGACCTAAATGAGAGTTGAAGATCTCATTAATAGGAACCCAGTGGTAAAAAGACAGACGAAAACAGAGCCCGTATGTAGAAGTTATGAATTTTACGCGGTCATTTAACAGTATATTCTCCTCCTACTGTTAAATTTAAGATCGGTCGAGAATTAGCCAATGGAGTCAAAAGGAAAGTTGTAGATCTTGTTTTTACCTACGCGTGGATATAAAGAACGTCGAAAACGGAGCTTGTATGCGAAAGTTACTGGGTTTAGAAGTCGGCAGGGTGCTGCATCGAAATGGGTGACGTGGCACAATGTAGGCCACCCACGTTCTGCCACCAGAATGGTGACACCTGGCCATGGACTCGATGAGGTGGAGGCCAACTTGACGAGTTGGGCTGCCAGCCAGCCTATAAATAGAGGTGCGAAGGCAACTCGTTTCTCACACCTTCAACCCACTTCTTTCTCTCTCTAAACACTCTCTAACACCCCCAAACCCCCCCCCCCCCCAAAGCCTAATAAACTTCCCTAGATCTTGAAGAAACCCTTGGAGAGCCCGGAGTTTCCGAGAAAAAGAGTTTTTCGGTTTGAAACTCTGCCCGCGTGGAGCCCGGTTTTCAAGCAAACTTCCCGGTTTCGTCAAAGAAGATTATTTTTAGAAGCGAGGTGCTGTCCGGATCACTCCGTATCAGGTGAGTGTATAGTCACTTTCATCTTACACATAGATATGAAGTATTTTATATAAATTATGTGCTATGTGTATATATATATGTTATCTGTTTACCTGAGATGTTTGCTGGATGAAAGATCTATAGTTCTTTCTTTCAGATCTGAAACTTTTTCCTTCAGATCTACACTTTTTCATCTCAGATCTAAACTTTTTCTTCAGATCTAAACTGTATACTTTGAGATCTATGTTGGATGAAAGATCTAAACCTCTTTCCTTCAGATCTGGACTATATATGTATTTTATGCTTTAAAAGTTATGCTGGATAAAAGATGTAAGCTTTATTTTACAAATCTGGACCATGTATGTATTTTATATCTACGAATATGTTGGGTAGAACATGGGTAGATAAAATAGTTGGTGTGGTAAAATAAAATGATGAGAGGCCTCAATGTTGACGTTGTTCCGGTCATCTAGCGGAGTATGGATGACGACCACAGACTTTTCTAGGAAGTCCAGTGGAACGCTAGCAGGCTCGCAACTTGTAGGTGTTTGTGAACGAAGTGTTCACCGGTGTAATCCATCCCCCCATGGTTGCCTTACGGACACATATGGCTGAGGAACCCCCTTAGCAGTAGTGTCCATCCCGATGAAATTCCTTAGGATAGGTCCCTTATAATAGATGCTCTAGGGACGTAAAGTGAGGATAACGGGAACAGGTAATCGGGTTAGTAATTTGATGAAAATAAATAATGAACTTATTATTGTGGGTTGAAAACCCTTTATGCTCACCAGGCTCCCCAGCCTGACCTACTCAGTTTCTTGTATTACAGGCAGTGGCAAAATCATAGTTGGATAATTTGACGAGAGATTACGGATTTGAGGCCAGATAGTGTTTATTGGCCTAAGATGTTTATTTCTTTTTAGTTTATGCTTATGGTCTGTATCGATGATTGACATCCCGAGTTTTTGTAATGTAATGGAAATACATTTCTTTAAGAAATGCTTTGATAAAATTTATATCATATTTTGTTTTGGGAACAAATTCCGCAATACTTTTCTTAAGAAGTTACTCTGATTTTTATTAAAAAGCATAAACGAAATCGGTCTTTTCTGGCCGTAAAAATGGGGATGTCACAGTTGGTATCAGAGTATTAGTTTAATCAAACTAGGAATTTGTAGGATTTCTAGACTTAAACTTAGAATGCTAAGCGATGATCGTGAGATGAGTGTCTCCCATATTTTAGACACGAGCACTAGTTTATTTTAGGAAAGATGCCTAAAATGATTTTATGTGCTAAATGCTTTATGCTTTTCCTTATGTGCTATTATTTGTTCGGATCTATGGTCTGTTGCCGACCGGATCTGGAAACCTTATGTGTTTAGGATTCTAAGCGTTCGAATACGATATTAGAACTAGCATGTAATGTTTCAGAGTGATAAGGGGAAATTTAAACGCCCATCATAAATAAATATCTAAATTCACCTAACTTGGTGTATAGATCGAGATGGCAAGAGCCCGAAGTGGAGCTGGGAACGCAAATGGAAACAGGAATCAACAGCCTCGTTCCGAAGTGATTGAGCAGGTGCCGATAGTCGAAGTTGCACCTGAGCCAGTCACAATGGCTGGAGTTCAAGCCATGATTCGGGCTTTGATGGCCGAACAGAGGGAAGAAATGAGACAATTGTTGCTGAATAACAGAAGCGAACCTTCAATGCCTGTTGAACAACCAGAACAAAATGACAGAGAGTTGGAAGAAAGGAATAATAGCCGCACTGTCAGTCAAGTGGAACCCCCAGTGGTAAGAAGGAATGACCCGGAGAGGAAAATCGACCGAGAGGGACGTATGTATAAGAACTTCTTGGGTGCCAAACCACCAAGTCTTTCCGGAAACCCAAAGCCTGTGGAGATTATGGACTGGATCTCCGAAATGGAGATGGTATTTGAAAGCTGCAACTGTAGTGATAAGCAGAAAACCGTCTTTGCGGTTCGACAACTGAAGACCGGAGTCTTGAGCTGGTGGAAATTGTTGGCGGATACAATGGCACGAGGAGAAGCCTTGAAGATGTCTTGGGAAGCGTTCCTGGAGCAGTTGAAGATGCAATACTGCTCCGAGATAGATCTGATTGATCTAAACAATGAGTTCCAAAACTTGAAGAAAGGGAAAATGAGCATTGATGACTCTGCTACTGCGTTTACTGAGAAGATGAAGTTATTTCCATACCTGGTGCCGACTGAACTCGCCAAGATCGAGAAATTTGCTAACGGATTGCCATCAGACTTTGGCCCAACAGTCAAAATGGCAAGTATGCCGAAGGCAGCCGTTAGAGCAGCCAAAAATGTTGAGACCCAGTTAAAGGAAAGGGGTCTGGAGAGAACTGAGGTGGGTGAAAAGAGGAAGTTCGAGGGATCTTCAATATCCAACAAGAAAAGTAAATCCTCGAAGTCTGGTTCGAGAGGAGGAGGAGGAGGCGAAGCGAAATGGTGCGAAAAGTGCAAAAAGAAACATCATGAGAAGTGTGACTGGGAGGTCACTTGCTTTAAATGTGGGAAGCCTGGGCACTATGCCAACGAGTGCACATTCAACAAGAAAGTTTGTTATGGTTGCAACGAGGAAGGGCACCTTTTGAAGGACTGCCCGAAAAAGAAGGAGGCAGCAAGGCCTAATGTCCCACCGAAGCCAAAAGCCAGAGCTTTCCAGATGACCCCTGGAAGCCGCGAAGGAAGCAGCGGACGTCGCTTCAGGTACCTTTCTTGTAAATGGATTGCCTGCCAATATATTGTTTGATTATGGAGCAAATTACTCCTTTATATCACATAAATTTAGTGGAAGACTAGCATTGCCTATAGAAAAACTTGATGATTCCCTAGTTGTAGAAGTTGTCAGTGGCAAATTCATACCTGTTAGCAATTGCATTAGGAATATCGTCATCGACTTAAACAGAAAGGAATTCCATGAGGAGCTGTTACCTATTGAGCTGAATGGTTTCGATATCGTACTGGGAATGGATTGGCTTAGCGCCAATGATGCCGAGATACTGTGCAAGAAGAAGATAGTAAGGGTGAACCCACCCGGAAAAAAGTCATTTATGGTGTACGGGGACAAACACAGAGTAAATTATGGAATCATCTCCCTGATGAAAGCCAGGAAATGTTTGTCCAAGGGATGTGCATCGTACTTGGCATTCGTGATCGATGCAAAGAAGGAGAAAAGGAGGTGCAGGATATACCGGCCGTGTGTGATTATCCGGAGGTCTTTCCCGAAGATCTTCCTTGATTACCGCCTAATAGACAAGTGGAGTTCAGAATAGACTTGTTACCAGGAACAACACCGATAGCGAAGGCACCATACCGATTAGCACCGACGGAGATGAAGGAGCTTATGACGCAACTTCAGGAGTTGTTGGACAATGGTTTCATTAGACCTAGTTCATCACCCTGGGGAGCTCCGGTGCTATTCGTCAAAAAGAAAGATGGAAGCATGAGGATGTGCATAGACTATAGAGAGCTGAACAAGGCAACGGTGAAGAACAAGTACCCATTGCCAAGGATTGATGACCTGTTCGATCAGCTGCAAGGTTCGAGTTATTTCTCCAAGATCGATCTCAGGTCAGGATATCATCAGCTGAAGGTGCGAGAGCAAGATATTGAGAAAACCGCGTTCAGAACGAGGTACGGACACTATGAGTTCTTGGTTATGTCGTTTGGACTAACCAATGCTCCAGCAGCATTCATGGATTTGATGAACAGGGTTTGTAAACCGTTCCTCGATAAATCCGTAATAGTGTTCATAGATGACATTCTGGTTTACTCAAAGAGCCAGCAGGAGCATGGCAAGCACCTGCGAGAAGTGTTAGAAGTTCTGAAGAAGGAGAAGCTGTACGCAAAGTTCTCCAAATGTGATTTTTGGATTCGAGAAGTCCAATTCTTGGGTTACATGGTTAACCAAGAAGAGATCATGGTTGACCCAGCAAAGATTGAAGCTGTGATGAAGTGGGAACGACCGAAAAGTCATACAGAGATCCGAAGCTTTCTGGGATTAGCCGGATATTACCGAAGGTTTATCCAAGGATTTTCTTCGATAGCTGCTCCATTGACAACTTTGACCCATAAAGGAGCCACTTATACGTGGAGTGAGAAACACGACGAAGCATTTGAGAAGCTAAAGAAGAAGTTATGTGAAGCACCGATTCTTTCTCTGCCCGATGGAGTTGAAGACTTCGCAGTCTATAGCGATGCATTTGGAGTTGGGTTAGGTTGCGTTTTGACCCAAAGAGATAAGGTGATAGCATATGCATCGAGACAATTAAAAGAACACGAAAAGAACTACCCCACTCATGATCTGGAGTTGGCAGCGGTGGTATTTGCACTAAAGATATGGAGACATTATCTTTACGGCACGAGGTGCAAGATTTTCACCGATCATAAGAGTCTTCAGTATCTCTTTGATCAAAAAGAGTTGAATATGAGGCAACGACGCTGGCTAGAGTTGCTTAAGGATTACGATTGCGAGATACTTTAGCACCCTGGTAAAGCAAATGTCGTAGCCGATGCTTTAAGCCGAAAAGTGAGCCTCGAAATGAGAAGGCCAAGAGCGTTAAGAATTGAAGTTGTCTCAACGATCGTGGAAAGTATTAAGAGAGCTCAAGAAGAAGCTTCAAAGAAGGACGACCGAAAGGAAGAACGTTTTGGCAAAACGTTAGTGTTCGGTACAAACAGTCAAGGAATGAAGGTATTCCAAGATCGGATTTGGGTACCTAAGACGGGAGGAATAAGAGATCTTCTGATGGAAGAAGCGCACAAGACCATGTACTCAATTCATCCCGGTAGCACTAAAATGTATAGGGACCTAAAACCCTACTACTGGTGGCCGACGATGAAGCTCGATGTTGCAAAGTATGTGGCCGAGTGTGTAACCTGTGTAAGAGTTAAGATACAACATCAGAAACTGTATTGGAGTTTAGAACCTTTACCTGTACCTAAATGGGAAGACATCACCATGGATTTTGTGACTAAACTGCCCAGGACGAAGAACAGTCACGACATGATTTGGGTGGTCGTGGATCGTTTCACTAAGAGTGCACACTTCATAGCAGCCAACGAGAGGTGGTATATGGATAAGCTCGCAAATGCTTACGTGAAGGAGGTAGTAAGACTTCACGGCGTTCCTCTTACGATTGTATCGGATCGTGATAGCCGTTTCACGTCAAGATTTTGGAGAAGTCTACAAGAGGAATTGGGTACGAAGTTGTGTTTAAGTACAGCTTACCATCCGCAGACTGATGGCCAGAGTGAAAGAACGATACAAACACTTGAAGATATGCTGAGAGCATGTACCCTGGAATTCCAAGGTAACTGGGATGAGCACTTACCTTTGGTAGAGTTTTCCTACAACAATAGTTTCCACTCGAACATCAAGATGGCACCTTATCAAGCTTTGTACGGACAGAAGTGTCGTACGCCGTCTTGTTGGCTTGAAGCCGGGGAAAAGCAGTTTATGGGCCCCGAGATAGTCCATCAGACTGCTGAGAAGTTAAAGGTGATCAGGGAAAGGATGTTAGCAGCTCAGGATCGTCAGAAGAGCTATGCTGATAAGAAGAGACGACCGGTGACATTCGAAGTTGGGGATTCAGTTTTGCTCAAAGTCTCACCGTGGAAGGGACTTATAAGATTTAGGTAACGAGGAAAGCTGAGTCCAAGGTTTATTGGACCGTTCAAAGTTCTTCAAAAGATTGGGAACCAAGCTTACAAGCTCGAATTTCCCGAAGAACTAGACGGTATTCATAACACCTTCCATGTGTGTTATTTGAGGAAATTCACGAGAGAAGTTCCCGACATAATTCCAATCTTAAAGTTAAGGATGGATGAGAATAAGAGGCTAATCGAAGAGCCCGACGCTATCGTTGACCGTAAAACTACGTGTTGAATCATGAAAAGTGACCCTCTTGAACTTCAGCTACCGCAACCTACAAGCACCTGCAGTCAAGCTCCCTCATCAGCAACCGCATCCGAAGTCATCTAGCCAACCGCAGTCATTCTTACTTTACTTAGTTTATTTGTCTTTCTGTAATACTCTCTATTGTCCAGTATGCCTTGCATGGCTATTCTTATAGAGTGAATGTAACTTTTTGAGACTCTATAAATAGAGCTCATTCTCACTTATTCAAAGAGATAAAAACTACACATCTCTGAAGTTATCTTTTCTATCTCTCTATCTACGCATCACTTCTTACTCTCAAATCTTACTAGAATATAACTGATTACAATCTCTCTTCGGAGCAAGTCTCTTGTGACTTAATCACTAAGTTTGATCTCACTTATTAACTTGGATTGAATGCATTCCTCGTTATGAATCAACTTATGTGTATACTTGATATAACAATTGTTGTCATTTCCATTTCTTTACTTTTCCGCAACTAACTCTATAACAATCTAACTCTAACTTATTAATATTATTGTTGAGCTTTTAGATCCTTCGAGATTAACTATTCCGCAATATACTTGTTCTAACGTTTGTTCAAGTGTGTCTCAAAGTTTTTCTCTCAACAATTGGTATCAGAGCCATAGTGGTTGCTTTTTGAAAACGGAACTCTGATTTTCAAAGAGCCTTCTATACCACTGAAGCTCATTTCTTAAAAAAAACTTCAAAAAAAAGAAATATGGCACAATCATTATCTCTGAATGTTTCCAACAGTGTTGGTGGTTCTAATCGAGCCCCAATACTGGTAGCAAATGAATATCATCATTGGTCTCAAAGAATGGAAAGATACTTAAGGAGACTTGGTAGAGATGTATGGCGATCCGTAGAAGAAGGGCCACATGTTCCAGTTCTTACACCAGTCCAAAATGACGGCGCTACAACCAGACTAGGAGGAGGTCAACCAGTCATGAACCGTCCCACCAAGGATGATCTTGATAAAATGGAAAATGATGCTGTTGCTTTTTATGAAATCTCTTGTGGAGTTGCTCCTGACAAATTCGATATTATCATAAATTTCAAATCAGCAAAAGAGATCTGGGAAGTTCTCAAGAATTTTTACGAAGGCTCAGAACAAGCACAAGACAAGAAGCTTACAACCGCACTCAATGAGTTCATCAACTTCAAAGCTCATACTGGCGAAAGCTTGGAAGACTCCTTCAAAAGGTTCAACCTGATAGTCACCAAGTTATCCAATGCGGGCACCATCCGCAGTAACCATGAAACAAATCTTCAGTTTCTTAATGGTTTGGGAAGACACTGGACTACGGCTAAGATGATAGTCCAAGGCGATAGAAAGATTCACTCTTTGTCTCTCTACAAGCTCTATGGAGAATTGCAAGCACAAGAATCCACCGTACTCAAAGACTGTGCTGACTTCGGAGGACCACTTGCTCTCATAGCACAAGCTCCACATAATCAATCTTACTCTCCCTCGTATGACACTCCACCGCAGTCATACGAAGCTGATTCAGAGTATGATGATGAAGAAGAATTTCAGAAGGCTATTGCTCTGGTTAGCCAACAGTTCAACCGTCTACCACCTCATTCCTTCCGTAAGAATCAACAGTTCAACAAACCTCCATTCAATCGTAACTTCAGTCCACAGAATAACCATCCTCGATATCCCAAAAGTTCTCATCCACCACCGTAATCTTAAAATACTCAACCAAAGGAGGCACCGCAGTCTACTCAAACCACTGACTCCGGTACTCCCTCAGAAGACAAAACTGATGTTGTGATTTGTCACAAATGCAACAAAGAGAATCATTTTGCAAGAGATTGTAAGGCCAGTGTAGTAAAAGACAGAGCATTCTACCTTAGAATGGCTCAAGAGTTGGAAGATAAGGAAAAGGCAAGGGCATACGTAGACCATGTCAAAAGAGACCATCAAGTTTGGTCATCCGGAGATGAAGATGAAGCCATCAGCAGTGTCAAAGGAAAAGGGAAAATCTGCATGCTGGCAACTGCGGATGATGATGGGTCTACAAAGCTGGAAAAGAACTACTGCTACATGGCAAAGGATGGGACTCTAAGCATCGTCGAACAGGTAAAACTCATGATCCAAACTCTAAACTATAGCATGCATGACTGTCAACCTTACATAGATGATCTTAATGACACGTGTGCTGCCGTCCTTACAGACTATAACAAAGCCCTAGATGAGAAGAACATTGCGTCCCAAGAAATGTTCCATGTGAGAGGACGACTGGATAACAAAAGACTCAAAATGGTTATGTTAGAAAAGGAATTAGAGTTAGAAAAAGATGCAAGAATGTTGAGTGAAACACAATTAGAGATAGCTTTGAACCAGAGAGATTTAGCTCAGAGTGAAATTGTAGGCCTAAATCTCTTAATCGAAAAATTGATCAATGAAAGTGAAGCTATTGAAAATTTGGTAAATAATGGAACCATTGACAATACATACAATTGGGGTTGGTCAAATGGATATCCTACCGCAATGGATTCCTCACCCCGGTTCAACAAAGACAGACTGTATGTCCCTCCAGACCGAGAATTTCATTTCCCAGTAAATGACAAGACCTTTCCCGAAGACATCAAAACTCACTTCGGTAGACTTCATAATCTAAGCAATAATTGTGTCATTGAGGAAATTGTGCCTGAGGTTTTGGGTCACACAAGTGATCAAATTCCTATCTGTGGCACCATTTACCCAAATTCTCAAACCTTATCAGTAGTTGATGAAGAAATTGTCATTGAAGGCCCCGAAGTCTCGAAAGACTTCCCATCTCTGCCATCAGACCGCAGTGTCTCACATTGTAGTCAAAATTCCCACAAAAGTCCCACTGAAGTTCCAAATCAGACTTACTCTGCAGTAGTCAAATCATCACTACCGCAGTCCTCAGTAAAAGGAACTGTGACTCTTCAGCCAATTCATCATGAATTACCCATAGAAAACTTTGAAGTGGGTCAATGCTCTCAAACCCCTGAATCTTCAAGTTCGGATGACTCAATCCCACGTTTTCAAAGTTTTTCTAAGAATTCCAGGAAACCGCAGTTGAACATCAAAGACTGCGGTTCCCCAAAAACTTTAGCAAAAAAGGCTTTCAAAGAGGAAATTCGCTCCCGAGGCACAAATAGACAAATTTTTTCGAAAAACAAGAAGCATGTCAGATTTCCAAAGTCCAAAAGTCCAGAAAAATTTGTTTTCTCACACTATTTTTCGAAAAACTCTCCCATCAAGAAAACATACAAAAAGGAATGTACAGTTTCAACAGTCATTCCTAATTCATCTGACACAACCCAAAAGAGTGTAAAGTCCTTTCGAAATAATGGTTTTCAAACCTATTCCTCAGATGATCCAAAATGGAAGGGTATCTTACCCACTCCAACACTTCTAAAGTCACATCAAAATTTTAACAAGTGGAAGGGTATTCTACCAAATCCAACAAAAAAGACTCAAAGATCTACACGTGCTAAACCTTTTTCAAAACAAACTTTTCAGAAACCCAACAACACTCATGTCAGATATTTCCAACCTCGGACCGGTCACAAGCCCAACTCACCCTTTAGACCGCTGACCAAATGTGGTGTCAGAACAAAAGACAAAATCTCAACCTGTCAATGTCAGTGTAGTTGCCAAAAAGATTCATTCTATGTCAAATCTAGTTGGAGTCAGAAACCTCGTAATTTTTCAAAAACACACAACACTCCAAAACTGCACAAACACCCAGGACTAGGATTAAAAGTTGACAAGAAACCAGTCCCTGCAACCTCAGTCCATGCATCATTCAGAAACTTATCCGTTGTCCCAGGCTCCAAACTAGTTTGGATGCCTAAACTAACTGTGTAATTCTCAGGCTTTGTGCAAGGAGGAATAAGAAGAAGAATGGTTAATCGACAGTGCCTGCTCCTTTCACATGACCGGAAGGTTAGAATACCTTCGGGATTTCAGGCCAATTTGCAACGGTGGAAATGTCACATTCGGCAACAATGCGAATGGGATCATCCGAGGTTATGGTGTTCTCACTACGGGGAACTTCTCTATTCAAAAGGTTGCTTATGTAGAAAGCCTTAAACACAATCTCATCAGTGTTGGCCAACTATGTAAGGCAGGCCATCGAGTTGAATTTGATGACCAATTTTGCTATGTAATGACAAGTGATAGGAACACATGCTTGATCAAGTCACGATCCGAAGGTACTATGTATCCTCTGGATGTCTCTCTGATAATAGGCAAACCGCAGTTATGTTTCCTATCCAAAGCTGTATCCGAAGTCAGCTGGCTATGGCACCGCAAGCTAGCTCATCTTAACTTTAGATACATCAACAATTTGGTCACTGGAGAACTAGTCAGAGGACTCCCTATTCTCAAATTCAGCAATGATACTCTCTGTCCTGCATGTGAATGTGGAAAGCAATCCAAAGCAAGTCACCCCATGGTGATTGACTCTTCAATTTCTGAACCACTAGAGCTCCTGCACATTGATCTCTGCGGTCCATCCACCGTAGCCAGTCTCCATCACAAGAAGTACATACTGGTTATAGTAGATGACTTCACACGCTTCACATGGGTTTTCTTTCTCAGACTTAAGTCAGAAACACCGCAGATTCTCATCAACTTCATCAAGGAAATAGAACTTCAGATCAAGCTGCCAGTAAGACGTATCCGCAATGATAATGGAACCGAGTTTACTAATCATCTCCTCAACAGTTTCTTGGTGTCCAAGGGCATCACTCATAACTTCTCAGCTCCCTACACACCGCAACAAAATGGAGTAGCAGAGAGAAGGAACCGCACTCTAGTAGAAGCAGCCAGATCCATGCTCAACTTCGCACACCTTCCTCTCTACTTCTGGGCTGAAGCAGTAGCAACCGCATGCTTTGTACAGAACCGAAGCATTGTGTGCAAACGTCTCAATAAAACACCATATGAGGTCCTTAACAACCGAAAGCCAAATGTTCGCTTCTTTCATATCTTTGGGTGTAGATGTTTTGTGATCAACAACAGAGATCATCTTAAAAAGTTTGCACTGAAGTCTGATGAAGGCATCTTCCTTGGTTACTCCACTAACAAGGTTGCTTATCGAGTTCTCATTAGACGCACAAGGTTAATCATTGAAAGCTTCGATGTGAAATTTGATGACTATCACATCCGCAACACCGCTCCATCCACTGAAACCACAGTAATCCTGGAAAGTGATATTCCTGCCTCTTCGGGTCCATTAAACTTAGTTAAAGTCAACTATGACGATCTCTTCGACCCTGTAGAAACAGCCTAATTATCCGAAGTTCTTGTGTCTCAAGAAGCTCAACAGCAGCACGCTGATGTATCTGGTCCATCACTATCCGAAGTAGCATCTCTCAATACTTCCACCTCGCCGGTTGAGGGGGAAAACTCTACTCCGGATCAAGCAACAACCATCGAGGTTCCAGTACTTGATAGAGCTCAAGTTCCCATCCGCAGAGAATCATTACCATCAAACGTCTCTTCTGACTCGGATGATGAAAACATAGAGAACATTGACACAAGAACAGACTCTAGGATTATCACTCTCCCATCCGCAGTCCAGGGGGAACCTTCTCAGGTTCCAGAGGAACTCCCATCAGCAATCCAGGGGGAACCAATTCCAACTACTCAAGAAAATTCCATTCTCGCTCCAACAATCCAAGATGATTCTGCAGGATGTTCTCAAGTCCAGGGGGAACTGTCATCTCCAACCGCAGAGTCTTCTGATATCGAAGACATTCCCTCTACCGCAGCTGCTGATCATCTGCAACCCCGTCTACACGTATGGACGAAGGACCACCCACCAGGTCAAATCATTGGCAACCCATCCGCAGGTATCCAGACTCGATCTTCCAAGGACTTATCTGATCATTGTCACTATGCAGCATTTATGTTCTCGGTCGAGCCCCGAACGATCAAAGAAGCATTACTAGAACCTGATTGGATATCTGCGAAGCAAGAAGAGCTAGAAGAATTCAAAAGAAACAAAGTGTGGCAGCTCATCCCGAAGCCACATGGTCACACCATTGTTGGTACTAGATGGGTATTCAAAAACAAGCTAGATGAATCTGGTGTGGTAGTCAGAAACAAGGCAAGGTTAGTTGCAAAAGGCTATAGTCAACTTGAAGGTATTGACTATGATGAAACGTATGCTCCGGTGGCACGAATGGAAGCCATCCGAATCTTCTTATCATACGCAGCCCACAAAAACATCAAGGTACACCAAATGGACGTAAAGAGTGCATTTCTCAATGGGGAATTAAAAGAAGAGGTTTATCTTCAGCAACCTCCAGGCTTTGAAAGTATTGAATTCCCAGACCACTGCTACAAACTTGAAAAAGCAGTCTATGGTCTGAAGCAAGCCCCAACAGCGTGGTATGAGACTCTCTCTGAATTTCTTGTCTCGTCCGGATACAAAAGAGGAGTGATTGATCCCACTTTATTTAGAAAAGCAAATGGTGATCACCTTATGCTTGTACAAATATATGTGGATGATATCATCTTCGGATCACCTAGGGTAAAAACGTTTCCCGCTCCCATAATCCCCTATAAAAACCTTTCTTCTTCCCCAAGAACAGTTTACGCTCTCTGAATCTTGAATCCTTTCTCCATTTTCATACTCTGCTTCTACACTTTTTCTCAAACAGCTATAATGGTGAAATCTGGTGTATCCAAGAAACACTCCAAAGCATCTGGATCAGTGAACCCTACTGGTTCAGATTCTGCTTCAAGACATCCCACCCCTACGATTGCATCAAGCAATTTTAGAGCCGTGTTCAAAGACCATTCATCTTACAATGCCCCTATCAAGCTGATGATCAAGTTCTTGAACAATCACCCCCTGTTTGGTCCATTCGATTCGTTCACAGACATTGTCCCGCTTTCAACCCTATTCAAATGTGCCTTTTCAGCTTATCGACCACTTGAGAACCCACAAGAAGTGCATCTTAACCTTGTTAACGATTCTTTGGTAATTCTGTCTAAAGAAAAGTTTCTCTCTGCCATTAACCTTCTTGTTCATCCTTCCATCAAGATTTTTACTCCATCCATGGCGGACATCACTTCTGCACTTTACCAAATGGGATATCAGAAGAAAATCAAAGGCATTGGGGAATTCAAGAAAAACCAACTGCCTGCGGTCTGGCAATTCGTTTGCCATTTTGTCATCCGCAGTCTATCCGGCAGAACCGGAGGCACGGATAACATGGGACTCAAACTCCTAGAGTTAGTATGGAGTATCTTCACTGGCCATGACGTAAACTACGGACATATTCTATGGGATGATTTTCTGCAATACATTCCCAAGGAGAACCCAAGGGAGAACCCTACCGAACTTACGTTTGCAAGATTCTGGTCCCTCTGCATTTCAGACCTCCATGCGGACGCAGGAATCAGCATGGGCAACGACATCAACTTCTTTGTCACCAAGGATCTCAAAAGGTACAATCCCTCATTTGATCAATCTGTTTTTGGACCTATTAGAAGACTTCCAACCCACATTCTCACCACTCTTGGTCTTGAGACTGCTGATGTCTCAGATCATATTGAGGCTACGGAAGGTATTGCCCCATACCTTCCTACACCGCCTCTTCAAACCCCATCCACAATGATTACCCCTGGAAGTACTGCAGTCCCATCTTCCACTACTCTCTCCAATCTTTCTCAAAGAAGAAAGAAATTGGCCTCAACTCATCAAGGCCCCCGCAACGTCTCCAAGAAACAAAGGACCCCAAAGAAAGATGCTCCCAAACCAACCGCACCCTCCAAGAAACGCAAAACCAAACCAACCGCACCCACAAATGATAGTGACTCTGATGAGGATGCGCAACCAATTGCCATCCTTAAGAAAAGAAAAACCAATCCCACTAGCCAAATGCGTGACCGGACTGATACCCTAGCCTCTCAAAACGCTCCGGTAGTCCTTAGGGTGGCCGCATACCCATTCAACACCACAATCGAATACCACTCCGGCTCAGAAAGTGAGTCTGTTTCATCACACCGTGGAGACTCCCCCCCAGTTCAATCCCAAGAGGATAACACTGGTTCTCGCCCTAAGGTCTCCAGGGCTTCCCGACTGCATTTCTTTTCTTCTGAGGAGTTGAACTCCATCCTCTTGAATGTAACCCAAACACTTCAAACACCTTCCCAACCGCAGGGCACTTCTTCCGCCCTTGCCGGAACTGAGCCGAGGCCAAACTTGACTACGGGTCAAGGAGACCGAGGAAGCTCAGGAAATCCTACTCTGCTTACATCAGTAACAGGTGGTTTAGGCACGGTCAGCACAAATGTGCATGGATCCGTGGACCCGAAGGACACTTTGGTGCGATACCAAGGATTTGACGGTGACAACTCTAATGACTCATGGTTACACTACACTCCCGTGTCCGAGGTCGACATCCAGAAATATGCCGCTTTTCGTAGGGCATTCCAAGCATGCAAAGATCAACAAATCAAGCAACAACAACAAAAGCAACAGGAAATTTAATCTGTGGCTAAGTATTGGGCAGATGCAATTAACAATGCCAATACCGTAACCACCATACTGAAGGTCCAAGATTGGATGTCTGAGATGGCTGAGACAATCCACAAGGCCCAGTCCACTCATGACGGTGCCGGTGCCTCCAAAATCCCTCCAACTCCACCTGTTCAAGACTCACAAGACGAAGGAACCGCAATAGAAGTCAGCTCTGCTCCCACCTTCGGTTTTGATGATGTTGATCTTCAGGAGGTAAATCAACCCTCTCCCTCAGATGATGATCTTATGATGTTTGATGAAGAAGAAGAATCCATTGGCTCTCACCATTCAACTTCTAAGCCCAAAGAGAAGAAGAAAAAGAAGAAGAATGTGGTAACAAGAAAAGAATTTTTGAGCCTACAAGCAAAGGTCGATCAAATTCTCGCTGCGGTCAAGCCAACTCAACCGCAACCAGAAGACATGCCCGGACCGCAGTCCTTGATCGAAAGGATAGAACGCTTGGAAACTCGTGAGAGATTGGTTGCTGAAAGAATTTCTCTCAAGGTCGAAATGGGAATTCGGTCCCTTGATAACAATCGTCAAGCAGATCACAAGGAATTCATGGCTGCTGCGGAACGCCTCATCTCTGAGGTAACCGCAATCAAGAAAGATCTACAAGCAGCCATTGCGGACCAATCCTCCCAATCTCAAAAGCTGATAGCTGAGACTCACACTGCATATGAGTCCACTATCTCAGTCCTTCAAGCTACTATCAACCGACTGCAACGATCATTGTCAACCAACTTCCATGGTCCTGAAATCCTTCAAGTCACCAAGGAAATTCACAGGCTGCTCTTCAACTCCACCATCCCCAACAATCAACAGTTGGCGGATGCCCTTAAAGCCCAGTTTCAGGAAGTTTTTGCAAAGGTTGATGGCCTCAGAAAATGGCTTGAGGAAGCTCCTGCGTTGCATTCCTCAAGAGGGGGAAGTAGTGAAGAAGAAGTCCATCACTCCAATCATTCCAAAAGCGTCTCACAACATCAAAGTCCCCCCATCATTACAGAAAGAATTCCTACACCGCAACCTTCACCGCAACCATCTCATCATACAGAAAGAATTCCTACACCGCAACCTTCACCACAACCATCTCATCACACTCCACCACAAAAAGAGATCACTCCTGAGAAACCAGAGACTCCCCCTCACTTCAAAATTTTGGTGGAGCACATGTCCTCTCCAAGCTCAAATGACTCTCCTGCCACCACCCAAAAGAAAAAAGACTGGAAAGCAGCTAAACTTGCTGAGCTTATATGGAGAGAATGCGGTTTTGACACCGTCATGGATGAATCCTTGATAAACTCTTGGATCAATCCCGACCGCAGACTGCAGGATGACGACTACAAGACATATCTCACATATGCTGAACCCCCCTCAGATGGCTATTGGGATGTTCCAATCTCCCCAAATGCTAAATACTTCACAGTGTTTGAGCAGTTTGACCGCAGCCTTCCAGACCACAGAAGACTGACAATGGAATTCGAGAGACTTGACCGATTTTATGCAAAACATGCCTCTCCCATTGATAAAATCTGGTCTAACGATAGACCATCCGCAGTTAAAAACTACAAACCCCGGAAGTTCATGAATGCTGACTTCATCCAATACACTCTCACTAGAAGGGGACACGACTATGTCCGCACCCAAGCTGACTTCCCCTGCATGAATCCTGAAGAAGTCTTTCTCATAGCAAAGGTGTTCCAGAACAAGTCGGAGAAGCACCCGAAGATGAAGATAGCGCTTGAAAGGGCAAGTACGTTTTTGAAGGAAACTGTCTGTGATTTTTCTAAAATCGACGCCGACATCTACCCCACCATTGCCAAGAAGTTCGACCTACCACCACTCGATCCTGCACCGATGCCTACCGAAGGTTATCAAGAAAGATCCTTAGGTGCAACCAACTTCCTTGAACTCGGAGTCATTTTCAAAAGGAAGACCGATAAAGTCAAATACTTTATTCCTATGACTGCCATGAATCGCCTCACCAGGAAGCAACTTGAAATCTCTCGAACCGCAGTCGAAAGATCAAAGCGTACAACTGCCGAAGTCAAGTTCGAGATTTTAAGGAGGATCATTTGGTTGGAAAACATCAGGAAGTTTTGGTGGATCCTGATCAAGTTTCTTAAACTTGATAGCTGAACAAAAGTTAAAGAGGTCACTTAGGGGGAAATTGTTGAATCATGAAAAGTGACCCTCTTGAACTTCAGCTACCGCAGCCTACAAGCACCCGCAGTCAAGCTCCCTCATCAGCAACCGCATCCGAAGTCATCTAGCCAACCGCAGTCATTCTTACTTTACTTAGTTTATTTGTCTTTCTGTAATACTCTCTATTGTCCAGTATGCCTTGCATGGCTACTCTTAGAGAGTGAATGTAACTTTTTGAGACTCTATAAATAGAGCTCATTCTCACTTATTCAAAGAGATAAAAAATACACATCTCTGAAGTTATCTTTTCTATCTCTCTATCTACGCTTCACTTCTTACTCTCAAATCTTACTAGAATATAACTGATTACAATCTCTCTTCGGAGCAAGTCTCTTGTGACTTAATCACTAAGTTTGATCTCACTTATTAACTTGGATTGAATGCATTCCTCGTTATGAATCAACTTATGTGTATACTTGATATAACAATTATTGTTATTTCCATTTCTTTACTTTTCCGCAACTAACTCTCTAACAATCTAACTCTAACTTATTAATATTATTGTTGAGCTTTTAGATCCTTCGAGATTAACTATTCCGCAATATACTTGTTCTAACGTTTGTTCAAGTGTGTCTCAAAGTTTTTCTCTCAACACTAAGAAGTTACGACGCAAGATGGTCGACTTAGTGCTAGTCCGTTGGAAACATACGAATGGGTTGAATCTCACTTGGGAAACAGAAAGTGACCTGATGAGTCGCTATCCGCATCCTGTTGCTGACGCATGATTCCGGGACAGAATCATCTTAAGGGGGAGAGAATTGTAACGCCCGTGTTTAGGGGCTAGGCATTAGTAGACGATGTAATAGTCTAGGTCAACTATTGTAACTCTTTTTGAAGCAATAAAGATGAATTATTTGAGTATTACGTGAATTATGTGAATTTATGTGTTTTATACTTAATTATAAAGATATAATTAATAAAGAATAAAAATAAGCGTCAAAATGAAAGTGTGAGATAAACCCGATATCTTTACATAAAGTTGTAGTGGTCGAAACAAGGATTACAGATATATAAAGAACGCCGAAATCCGAGTTATAACGAAGAAGTTATGACCCGTCGAAGTTTCGCAACGGAACCGACACGGCACCGGGAAGCGTAAATTGTGAATTTACGATAGAGGACTTTTTGGCCTTAGTAATCTAAACGAAAGTCATAGAGTATTTTAAACCGAGAACATCCATAAAAAGAACGCCCAAATCTGACTTCGTATGAGGAAGTTATGAATTTTCTAATATTCGACATAACAATGCACGGCCCGAAACTCGAATTTTAGTTCGAGCGGTTTTTGGCCTACGCGACCTAATTGAGAGTTGAAGATCTCATTAATAGGAACTCAGTGGTAAAAAGACAGACGATAACAGAGCCCGTATGTAGAAGTTGTGAATTTTACGCGATCATTTAACAGTATAATCTCCTCCTACTGTTAAATTTAAGATCGGTCGAGAATTAGCAAATGGAGTCAAAAGGAAAGTTGTAGATCTTGTTTTTACCTACGCGTGGATATAAAGAACGTCGAAAACGGAGCTCGTATGCGAAAGTTACGGGGTTTAGAAGTCGGCAGGGTGCTGCATCGAAATGGGTGACGTGGCACAATGTAGGCCACCCACGTTCTACCACCAGAATGGTGACACCTGGCCATGGACTCGACGAGTTGGAGGCCAACTCGACGAGTTGGGCTGCCAGCTAGCCTATAAATAGAGGTGCGAAGGCAACTCGTTTCTCACACCTTCAACCCACTTCTTTCTCTCTCTAAACACTCTCTAACACCCCCCAACCCCCCCCCCCCCCCCCCAAAAGCCTAGGAAACTTCTCTAGCACTTGAAGAAAGCCTCGGAGGGCCCGGAGTCTCCGAGAAAAAGAGTTTTTCGGTTTGAAACTCTGCCCGCGCGGAGCCCGGTTTTCAAGCAAACTTCCCGGTTTCGTCAAAGAAGATTATTTTTAGAAGCGAGGTGTTGTCCGGATCACTCAGTATCAGGTGAGTGTATAGTCACTTTAATCTTACACATACATATGAAGTATTTTATATAAATTATGTGCTATGTGTCTATATATGTTATCTGTTTACCTAAGATGTTTGCTGGATGAAAGATCTATACATCTTTCTTTTAGATCTGAAACTTTTTCCTTCAGATCTACACTTTTTCATCTCAGATCTAAACTTTTTCTTCATATCTAAACTGTATACTTTGAGATCTATGTTGGATGAAAGATCTGAACTTCTTTCTTTCAGATCTGAAACTTTTTCCTTCAGATCTACACTTTCTCATCTCAGATCTAAACATTTTCTTTAGATCTAAACTATATACTTTGAGATCTATGTTGGATGAAAGATCTAAACCTCTTTCCTTCAGATCTGGACTATATATGTATTTTATGCTTTAAAAGTTATGATGGATAAAAGATGTAAGCTTTTTTTTACAGATCTGGACCATGTATGTATTTTATATCTACGAATATGTTGGGTAGAACATGGGTAGATAAAATAGTTGGTGTGGTAAAATAAAATGATGAGAGGCCTCAATGTTGACGTTGTTCCGGTCATCTAGCGGAGTATGGATGACGACCACAGACTTTTCTAGGAAGTCCAGTGGAACGCTAGCAGGCTCGCAACCTGTAGGTGTTTGTGAACGAAGTGTTCACCGGTGTAATCCATCCCCCCATGGTTGCCTTACGGACACATATGGCTGAGGAACCCCCTTAGCAGTAGTGTCCATCCCGATGAAATTCCTTAGGATAGGTCCCTTATAATAGATGCTCTAGGGACGTAAAGTGAGGATAACGGGAACAGGTAATCGGGTTAGTAATTTGATGAAAATAAATAATAAACTTATTATTGTGGGTTGAAAACCCTATATGCTCACCAGGCTCCCCAGCCTGACCCACTCAGTTTCTTGTATTACAGGGAGTGGCAAAAGCATAGTTGGATAATTTGACGAGAGGTTACGGATTTGAGGCCAGATAGTGTTTTGTGGCCTAAGATGTTTATTTCTTTTTAGTTTATGCTTATGGTCTATATCGATGATTCACATCCCGAGTTTTTGTAATGTAATGGAAATACATTTCTTTAAGAAATGCTTTGATAAAATTTATATTATATTTTGTTTTGGGAACAAATTCCGCAATACTTTTCTTAAGAAGTTACTCTGATTTTTATTAAAAAGCATAAACGAAATCGGTCTTTTCTGGCCGTAAAAATGGGGATGTCACAATCCAGCTGACTTGCGGCTCAGAGCCGCCACAACCACGTTCGCTTTACCAGGATGGTAAAGGATCTCGCAGTCATAATCCTTGACCACGTCAAGCCACCTGCGCTGTTTCATGTTCAGGTTTGGCTGATCCATGATGTGTTTCAGACTCTTGTGGTCCGTGTAAATGGTACAATGGACCCCATAGAGGTAATGTATCCAAATCTTGAGAGTGAATACCACCGCTCGCAACTCCAGATCATGAGTAGGGTATCTCGTCTCATGCGGCTTCAGCTGCTGCGATGCGTAGGCTATCACCCTTCCTCTCTGCATGAGGACCGTTCCCAGTCCCGTGATGGATGCATCACAAAACACTACAAAATCCTCGACTCCCTCCGGAAGAGTCAAGACTGGAGCCTCGAGTAGTCGCTGTCTGAGGGTCTCAAACGCCCTCTGCTGCTCGGGGCGCCACCGAAAATCCACCCCCTTCCTCGCCAGACGAGTGAGGGGTACTGCAATCTTGGAGAAATCCTGTATGAATCTCCAGTAGTACCCTGCCAATCCCAAGAAGCTCCTGATATCTGAGGGAGATTTTGGAACCTCCCACTGCATAACCACCTCGATTTTGGCCGGATCGACCAAAATCCCATCCTGGTTAACGAGGTGTCCAAGGAACTGAACCTCTCGTAACCAAAACTCGCACTTCGAGAACTTGGCATAAAGTCTTTCTCGTCTCAAAACTCCCAATAGCTCCCGTAGATGCTCCTCATGCTTCTCTCGGGTCTTGCAGTACACTAAGATATCGTCTATGAATACGATGACCGAGCGATCGAGCATCGGTTTGCATACCCGATTCATCATATCCATGAATACTGTCGGCGCGTTGGTGAGCCCAAAAGGCATCACCACGAACTCGTAATGTCCATAACGAGTCCGGAATGCGGTCTTCTCCACGTCCTCCTCTCTAACCCTGACAAGATGGTACCCGGACCTCAGGTCTATTTTGGAGAACCAATATGCTCCCTGTAACTGATCGAAAAGATCATCTACCCTCGGGAGTGGATAACGGCTCCTTACCGTCAACTTGTTCAACTCCCGGTAGTCGATGCACATCCGGTGTGAACCTTCCTTCTTCCTGGCGAATAGAATTGGTGCTCCCCACGAAGAACTGCTCGGACGAATGAACTACTTGCCCAGCAGTTCCTGCAGTTGTGTAACATCCAAAAAATACAGGCCAAAAATTTCAATTTTAAATACGTTATTATAAAACCAATAGTATAATAAAACATCCATAATATCATGTCATATCAAAACCAAGGTAGAAATAATCAAAACATGTTATCATAAAACAATATCAGAGTGTAATCCCAAAGATCTCATGTGCGGAAACCATAGTGTGATGCGCTGCGATCGAGCCGACTCCTTTCCTTTGAAAACGAAGTACCTGAAACCAAAACTGAAAACTGTAAGCACGAAGCTTAGTGAGTTCCCCCATCATACCACATACCATACAATCATATAACATACATACTGCCAGGCATATCTGGGTGCTCGACCTACCCCTTCGGTTCTCTCGACCGGTGACCTTGCCTAGCATATCTGGGTGATGGCCTACCCCTTCGGTCCTCTCGACCGGTGACTGCCTAGCATATCTGGGTGCTGGCCTACCCCTTCGGTATCTTTCAACCGGTAACCGGGAGCTGGCCTCCCCTTCGGTATCTTTCAACCGGTAACCGGGGACTATTCCACCCCTACCACTACCACATAAAACCATAGCATATAAACATAAATCACATACTGCCTAGCATATCTGGGTGCTGGCCTACCCCTTCGGTTCTGTCGACCGGTAACCGGGGACTATTTCACCCCTACTACTACCACATAATATCATATCATATATATCATAATCTGGCTAGCATGGCTGGGTACGAAACTACCCCTTCCTATCAACCGGTAACCGGAACTATTTCACCCCTTACTACCATTATCACATAACATCATAACATGCTAGAACATAAAAAAAATATCAGGTAGCAGCAAACCTAGATGAATATCATAAAGAATTTCATCTAACGTACAACTCCTACTGGTGGGCCGACATTGTGGCCGTAGACCCACCGCTACCGGAAGGTAACTCACCTCACACAGCTGAAGTCCCGTAGACACAATCCTAGCTGCTGGTTGACAGATTCTCAAACTGTCAATATCAAACATCACCCAATTAATAATTGGGTCCCAACACAAAAATCATAAGTCCATGCTTGGGGTAAAAGACTACTTTACCCCCATCTTAGCTTGATTCAAACTCAAGGCCCAATCCAAAGGCCCAAAGGTCAATCTGTGAATCAAGACCCAACATATGGCCCAATTTTCCAAATTGGGCCCAAACCTGTACATGGTCTTATTCTAAGACCCATCCATTTATTCCAGTCCAACATTTGACATTCTAATGGCCGAATATCATATAATCATTAAGGCCCAACCTATGGCCCATCCATGGCCTAATTTTCCAAATTAGGCCCAACTCTTCATATGGGCCTTACCTCAAAGCCCATTAATTATTCTAGTCCATTTGCTTGATCTTGGATGGCCCATTAATAACCCAATCATCAGGGGCCAATAGAAAGGCCCAACAATAAACCCAAGTGAAATTAGGGTTTCACATAAAATGACGATTAAGGTTAAGTGTTTCTCACGTAACCCATTAAGGACTTAATTCATTAAGTCCATCATTCTTCTTATTAAATCATATGGTGTGATTGGGCTTAATACACAATTCCATTCCAATGGCCCAAATGTGGGTCCCGATAAGTCCAAGCCCACAAATTCAAAATTAGGGCTTTCTAAACCCTAATTAGGGTTTCCAACCCTATCTTAGCCCAATAAGCCCAATAGCTAGGTCTTTTGATCAATTAAGGTTCATTAGGCCCATTAGGATTTCACTAGGCCCACTAGGGTTTATTAGGCCCATTAGGGTTTTAGTCCCTTGTCCAACTGTCCCCAAACAAGTCACAATACAAACGAGGCACACCGCCACCCGACACGGCGGCCGGTGGCGGCAGGAAGCGGCAGCCACCACATCACGGTGGTGGTTAGGGTTTCTTTTCATTATACTATTTGCTAATTACACCTTACAATGTCTTAACCCAAAAATAAACACACACTAACTAACATACACACACACCCAAGGTGGCACATGGTGGTGGTGGTGGCTGTTCTCAGTTTTTCAGCTATACAACGCTATACACACAAGTACACCAACATAAACGCACCCATCAACACTTCTATTTGCAAGCATCCAGCCCGAAATGGCGGCACTAGCGGTCAACAGAGGTGATTTGCAATGGCAGCCACCACCTCACGGTGGTGGCGGTGGTCTCTCTTGCTCTTCAGCCAAGCAGCACGTCGACATCGGAGGAATACGACGCGAAACAGTAGCCTTCAGCCACCGACTGGGCGGCTGGCAGCGTTGGAGCTAGAGGAAATGGCGGCGGCGACAACGGGTGGCAGAATGGCGGCATTCGTCGACGAGGCAGCAAGCGGAGACGAGAGCTGTCGAACTTGGTGATGCCATCGGATGCTGAGGAGAGCTTCTATGGTGATGACGGAGACAACATTGCACGTCGGTTGGTATCCCGGCGGTCCATAGCAGCAACCTCCGACGTAGAGGGGTTGGACTCCGGCGACTTGGCTTCAGTGGTGGCGAGGAGGAAGGCAGGCGGCGGGTGGGGATCTCTCATGGCGGCTGGAGAAGTTTCCTTTGGTTTAGGGTTTAGTGGTCGGGTGTTAGGGTTATATACCCCGGTGCAACAAAACATCACGCCATAATGACATAAACAGCCCCTCCTCATGACATTTTCTTTCAAAATAAGGTCAATATTTACCATTTAAACCCTCATCATCATAATCCCTTACAATTTAAGTACAATATTTAGCTAACAACCCTCCACCTTGAGAATCTTTGCAAAACTAATCCAGGATTTACCTTTTTAACCCCCCGATTCCATAAATCTTTACAATATAAATCCAGAATTTACATTTTATCCCTTAGTCCCATAATTCCTTTCATATTGAGTCCTAATTGTTACCAAGCAGCCCCTGTCTTCAATATTACTTACAAATTAAGTTCGGATTTTACACTTTAATCCCCGCCTTCTAAAATTATGACAGTTAACTCCTCGAGGCCGACACCTTGCTATATAATTATAAATTTTAGGGCTACTATTCATTCATTAATTTGTTTATTTATTTAATAGATAAATAGGGTGTTACAACTCTCCCCCACTTAAATTAGATTTCATCCTCGAAATCATTTCTTACCATTTCTTATACGCCAAGCCACTCAAGTAACATGGTCATAATCCTCGGCATACCCTAGCCTTCCCAGGGTAACCGCGACCAATCTTCGCAAAACCTTAAAATTCGCGGGTGAACGAATTCCACGTAACAAGATCACTTCTACTCCGTCGGAAATCTGCTGTCTCGAGATGGTATGCATCCTTAACAAACCACTCATACTTAATCATTATCGTTGGACCCAGTCCACTTTATCCTTCAACCGGCTACTCAACTTCCAATAACTCGAGGTTCTCACTATAAATTAGGGTCACAGACCCAATTATCCTTGCAGACCACTAATACTTGGCCAAGGCTCAGATACTCCCGCTGTGAGTGACTTGTCACTCCCCAAATCATCTAGCTATTCCGTCCATACTCGCAACCTGAAACACAAATGATAACACTGCCCAACGCTGAACTGCCCGAACACTGAACTGCCTGAAGCAGTATGTTGCCACATGGCTGCTTTCCAAAAGCTACCGAGACCTCCTGGTCTCAATTCGCTCACCATCGTCTGAAATACCGGGTTCCGGCCTGGCTGCAGAGCCAAAGGACTCCCACTTAGTCGCCTCACACGACTTCTGAACGAAATCCTTCTCTGGACTAGTTGCCACTAGTTATCATGCCACTGTGGCTCTAACAACGTTCTGATCTAACCGATCGGTTCCATGCGTCGAATCCTGTCATCATCAATTCCAAGACTAAAAGTGATTGCTTCCTGACCAATGGTAGCCTTATCTCACACGTCCTTAAGCAGTCTATTGCTTCCCTGATCTCATAATTTTAGTGAAGCTCCTACGGTCTTATCACCGGCTCAACCAGATCTAATCCATCTGGGTAATTCCGAAATCCAATCTGTGGATTTCCATATCCTCACTGCTGCACCCGAACTGCTGGGTACTACTGTTCCATCTGCGTTCTAACAACACGATCATACCATCTACCAACCTAGTGAATGCTACGGCTACACCCGTAGTCTCACGACACTCTATCACTATCCGCCAACCTCATGAATGTTACGGCTACACCCGCAGACTTACAACGCTCTATCACTATCTGACCGCTAGTGAATGCTACGGCTACCCCACAGTCTTACAACACTGTCCATGCTAACTGACTGCTAGTGAATGCTACGGCTACCCCAGCAGTCTTACAACACTTTCCATGCTAACTGACCGCTAGTGAATGCTACGACTACCCCCACAGTCTTACAACACTTTCCAAACTGGTCAAACATGCACTCGACCTAACACACAACTGAACTTGAGTCCTAACTGGAGCTCTAACTTGGTTCCCGAAACCTGTTGTCTAGAAGTCTCGAAGGCTGCCTGCTGCTTAGGCCCCCAGCGAAAGGCCAACGACTTCTTGGTCAGTCGGGTCAAAGGAACCTCAATCCCGGAGAAGTCTCGTATAAGTCTCCGGTAATAACCCGCTAGACCCAGGAAACTCTGAATCTCGGTTGGAGACCTCAGAATCTCCCACTGCATCACGACCTCTATCTTGGTCGGATCGACCGGAATACCCTTCTGGTTGACAAGGTGCCCAAGAGATTGCACCTCGCGCAACCAGAACTCACATTTGGAGAACTTAATAAAAAGTCTCTCCCCCACTTAGATCCAACTAGTCTTCACGGCACGCGAGAATTGAAGGATTCCCAATCCTTCTTGCTTTCTAATATCCCACTGATGACAACCTGTGCTTACCAATGCTAACGATCAATTACCAGTCAAACCTTAAGATCGTCCATCCTCTAAAATCGTGAAGAGTACTCTTGAAATATGGTCTAGTCTGGCACATCAGTCCATCTCCCACGCTGTCAACTGAAGGCCCTAATCTTCACTCTGGCTGACGAATCCTCATTCCCACTTCCAATATTGCAGCACCACTGAACTCTAACCGAACACAAACCATGCGAGAAATGCAATTCTCTTGAACATCCGATAACCAACCACTTATGCATCTAACACCCGTAACTGACATCACCATCTTCATGCTACTAGTCCTATCCTAGCAACGGTAGTGCCTTGAACTCCAAAGTTCTTCCATAGACAATTGCCGACCATACCTGAACCATGATAGAATCACTGAACGCTGACTTCACTGGAGAACTATCGCTCTACTCCTGACCGAGTATCCTCTAAATAATACTCCTGCATAGATCCCGACAAAGATCCGGAATGATAACAACACACGCAGAACCCACTCCGCAAGATGCGTCCCTCTGTGGGTTCATCAAGGACCTTTCGGCATGCAAGATGGCATATATGATCCTTGATAACCCAAACACTAGCAGAAAACCGCCCCGAGATCTGACTTATCCAAACTCACTCACAATCCCAAAGTGATACGTATCCCCAACATCCATCTAGTAGCAATAGAAGATGACATACCCGCAAAATCTGGAGGAATACTGATCACCTTCTGGTGACATGACCAACCCCGCTACCCTGTAGTAGCCTAAACCCTTGGAGCGAAAAATTCCCTTGTGTACTTTCCTGTACGTCTGCACTGACTCCGGCCCTGCTGGCCTTTCACCCGATGATCAGAATTCATGGGTCTCTTCTCGGGACCCTCTACTATACGCACCTGACACGAGCCTCTCTTTCCAGGGTGCTCCAAATCGATCTCGCATCTGCAACTCTTGGAAATCATATCCTTCAGGGTCTGACACCCTGTCATGCTCACTAGCTCGCTTGCCAATGGCTAAGCTGCAACAACTGGAACATCCTCTGTCCCCAAACTGGGTCAGAAACTCTTCCCTGAAGCTTCTTAGATTCTCCAAGACTCTCACCGATTTGAGTATGGATCCTGTGCTTTCAGTATACGGGCCCAATACTACCTTCCACACCTATTCATACTTTCCTCAGGAATCCTCCCGAATCCTCCAAGTCACTTCCTCAAACTAGTACACCCAAGTCTCACTGAGCCTCACTACTAACCCACTGAAACATATCCTAGGCATTCCTAGGTTCCCGAACTCACCCGATCCTCAGCTACTGAAAGATTCCCTGTAATGTCAACTAGCTACCTCATGAATATAGCCACATGCAACAGAGATCAGATAATCCTTCGAGTAAAAGACCCATCCCTAGAACAGTTGGACTCAAACAAGAGCTGTGCGATAAGGTCAAATCCATCACTCTGAGATTATCCAGCCTGTGCCACATGTGACTTAGCATATTCACTTAATAGTTAGCCGACATTACTAAGAGTCCAACAAAGCACAAAGCAAGCAACATTCATACAATGGAAAATCTAACCATCATATTCCAATCAAACCATTCTATCCTCTAATCAGGAATATGTACATGCAATTCAAAGGCCCATACAATCAGGCATAACCTAAACAGGCTATCCTATTACTGACTGATCAGTACTAGCATGCAAGTCTACAAGCACATACAATAGGCATATAAGGCATCCTCCTAGATCCTCAACCCTAATCTAGCATGCGGTTCTCATAATCATATCATAACATAACATATCATAACATGTATGGGTATCTTGGGGAAAACTTACTTGAGCTCGGCTGATTGCACGCATCACACACTTTGTTCTTTCAAAGTTCTTTTCTCTTTTCAAACTCCTTTTATAAAATGATTTTACTTTTGAAATTTTTTCATACCAAGCCCTTAGTTTGAGTCCAGACACACCCGAAAATATGTCTGAATCCCTCAAACCAAGGCTCTGATACCAACTTGTAACATCCCAAAAATACAGGCCAAAAATTTCATTTTTAAATACGTGATTATAAAACCAACAGTATAATAAAACATCCATAATATCATGTCATGTTAAAACCAAGGTAGAAATAATCAAAACATGTTATCATAAAACAATATCAGAGTGTAATCCCAAAGATCTCATGTGCGGAAACCATAGTGTGATGCGCTACAATCGAGTCGGCTCCTTTCCTTTGAAAACGAAGTACCTGAAACCAAAACTGAAAACCGTAAGCACGAAGCTTAGTGAGTTCCCCCATCATACCACATACCATACAATCATATAACATACATACTGCCAGGCATATCTGGGTGCCCGACCTACCCCTTCGGTCCTCTCGACCGGTGACCTTGCCTAGCATATCTGGGTGCTCGCCTACCCCTTCGGTCCTCTCGACCGGTGACTGCCTAGCATATCTGGATGCTGGCCTACCCCTTCGGTATCTTTCAACCGGTAACCGAGAGCTGGCCTCCCCTTCGGTATATTTCAACAGGTAACCGGGGACTATTTCACCCCTACCACTACCACATAAAACCCTAGCATATAAACATAAATCACATACTGCCTAGCATATCTGGGTGTTGGCCTACCCCTTCGGTCCTGTCGACCGGTAACCGGGGACTATTTCACCCCTACTACTACCACATAATATCATATCATATATATCATAATCTGGCTAGCATGGTTGGGTACTAAACTACCCCTTCGGTCCTATCGACCGGTAACCGGAACTATTTCACCCCTTTCTACCACTATCACATAACATCATAACATTCTAGAACATAAAAAAAATATATCAGGTAGCAGAAAACCTAGATGTATATCACAAAGACAATCATCTAACATACAACTCCTACTGGTGGGCCGACATTGTGGCCGTAGACCCACCGCTACTGGAAGGTAACTTACCTCACACTGCTGAAGTCCCGTAGACACAATCCCAGCTGTTGGTTGACAGATTCTCGAACTGTCAATATCAAACATCACCCAATTAATAATTGGGTCCCAACACAAAAATCATAAGTCCATGCTTGGGGTAAAAGACTACTTTACCCCCATCTTAGCTTGATTCAAGCTCAAGGCCCAATCCAAAGGCCCAAAGGTCAATCTGTGAATCAAGGCCCAACATATGGCCCAATTTTCCAAATTGGGCCCAAACCTGTACATGGTCTTATTCTAAGACCCATGCATTTATTCCAGTCCAACATTTGACATTCTAATGGCCCAATATCATATAATCATTAAGGCCCAAACTATGGCCCATCTTTGGCCCAATTTTCCAAATTGGGCCCAACTCCTTATATGGGCCTTACCCCAAAGCCCATTAATTATTCTAGTCCATTTGCTTGATCTTGGATGGCCCATTAATAACCTAATCATCAGGGCCCAATAGAAAGGCCCAACAATAAACCCAAGTGAAATTAGGGTTTCACATAAAATGACGATTAAGGTTAAGTGTTTCTCACTTAACCCATTAAGGACTTAATTCATGAAGTCCATCATTCTTCTAATTAAATCATATGGTGTGATTGGGCTTAATACACAATTCCATTCCAATGGCCCAAATGTGGGTCCCGATAAGTCCAAGCCCACAAATTCAAAATTAGGGTTTTCTAAACCCTAATTAGGGTTTTCAACCCCATCTTAGCCCAATAGGCCGAATAGCTAGGTATTTTGATCAATTAAGGTTCATTAGGCCCATTAGGGTTTCACTAGGCCCACTAGGGTTTAATAGGCCTATTAGGGTTTTAGTCCCTTGTTCAACCGTCCCCAAACAAGTCACAATAGAAACGAGGCACACCGCCACCCGACACGGCGGCCGGTGGCGGCAGCCACCACCTCACGGTGGTGGTTAGGGTTTCTTTTTATTATACTTTTTGCTAATTACACCTTATAATGTCTTAACCCAAAAATAAACACACACTAACTAACATACACACACACCCAAGGTGGCACATGGTGGCAGCCACCACATCACGGTGGTGGTGGTGCCTGTTCTAAGTTTTCCGGCCATGCAACGCTATACACACAAGTACACCAACAGAAACGCACACATCAACACTTCTATTTGCAAGCATCCAGCCCGAAATGGCGGCAGCAGCGGTCAACAGAGGTGATTTGCAATGGCAGACACCACCTCACGGTGGTGGCGGTGGTCTCTCTTGTTCTTCAGCCAAGCAGCACGTCGATATCGGAGGAATACGACGCGAAACAGCAGCCTTGAGCCACCGACTGGGCGGCTGGCAGCGTTGGAGCTAGAGGAAACGGCGGCGGCGGCAACCGGTGGCAGAATGGCGACATTCGTCGACGAGGCAGCAATCGGAGACGAGGCGGCAACGGGTCACTAACATATATACAGATAATCATACATATCTAACAGATTACATAGCATAGAAAAATCCTAAAACCAGGATGCAATCATCAAGGGCCGGCCTTGGTGCCGTAGACCCTGTTGATATAGTTAGGAGAACTCACCTGGTACTGCTGAAGTCCCGCAGGTACACTCCAGCTGCTGAAGTCTCCGAGCCTTCGGCACGTCTGGACCGCCTCGTATGGCCTTCAGCCTATCCGACCGCTCGTTGGGCCTTTGGTCTGACTATCATACCCTCCTGGGTCTGTAGTCTATCCGAACCGCCCTGGGTATGTTGGCCTTCAGTACAAAGCAGAACCGCCTCAACACAAACCCCCAATCAAACAAACATGTGCACATACATATCATACTCTAGCATATATAACAGTCAACCGATCTAACAGATCAAGTAGCATAGCAACATCTTATAACCAGGATACCGACCTAACCGGTCACTAATATAGCATCATCCTATGCCCAGGATACCGACCTAACCAGGTCACTAACATATGTACAGATAATCATACGGATCTAACAGATCACATAACATAGCAACATCCTATAACCAGGATACCGACCTAACCAGGTCACTAACATATATACAGATAATCATACGTATCTAACAGATTACATAGCATAGCAACATCCTAAAACCAGGATGCAATCATAAAGGGTCGGCCTTGGTGCCGTAGACCCTGTTGATATAGTGAGGAGAACTCACCTGGCACTGCTGAAGTCTCGCAGGTACACTCCAGCTGCTGATTGACAGATTACCGAACTGTCAACATCAAACAATACCTAATTAATAATTGGGTTCCAAGCTCAAAGTCCAACTCACACTCCAAAAGCCCAAAAGTCAAGTAATGGTCCAAGGCCCAACATATGGCCCAATTTTCCAAATTGGGCCCAGACCTCTACATGGTCTTTCCTTAAGGCCCATCCAATTATTCCAGTCCAATTCCCATGGCCTAATATCATATAATCATAAAGGTCCAATTATGGCCCATCTATGGCCCAATTTTCCAAATTGGGCCCAAGTCCTCACATGGGCCTTATCCTAAAACCTATACAATTATTTAGTCCGTTTACTTATTCTTGGAAAGCCCATTAATAGTCCAATCACCAAAACCCAATAGAAAGGCCCAACACAAAGCCCAATTGAAATTAGGGTTTCACATAAAATGATAATTAGGGTTAAGTTTCATACTTAACCCATTAAGGACTTACTCCTCTAAGGACTTAATCCATTAAGTCCAATATTGCTTAGATTAATCTTTGCCAATGATTATTATTTAATATCTCAAGTTATTAAATAATTCCCGTGTGTCCCGGTTAATTCCCCAAATTTGGGTTTTATTGGCATTAGGGTTTTCCAAACCCTAATTAGGGTTTCCAACCCATATACTAGCCCATTTATCAATTTGTTGGGCTTTTAGGTTAATGAGGGCTTTATTGGGCCTATTAGGCCCACTAGAATATCATTAAGCCCATTAGGGTTTTATTGGGTCAATTAGGGTCCATTAGGGCTTACAAGGCCCATTAGGGTTTCAAGCACCCTAAACGAGTCGAACTCAACGAGGCAAGCACACCGCTACCCGACATGGCGGCTGGTAGCGGCAGGAGGCGGCAGCCACCACCTAACGATGGTGGTGACGAATTTTCTTCACTATTCCAATTAATACAAAATTACAACGAAAATACCAAAATAAACGCACACACACACTACACTTGAATAAACACATACACGCAACCACCCTTGTGGTGGCCGACGGTGGCATGTGGCGGCAACCACCACCTCACGGTGGTGGCAGTGGCCTTTTCCGTGAACTCCGGCTAAACACAACGGCCAAAAACACATACTGCTAATGGAAATACAACCACACACACCTAACACGAAGTAGAACACGCACACATCCACCTCCCACGGTGGCTGGTGACAACGAGAGGTGGCAGCAAGCGGCGGCGCAACGCAAAAACCCGATGAAACAGTTGCAGCGGCGGCGGCGGCGATGGCTTGGCAAAAAGGGGCGGAGGAACAAGTCCGAGGGTGGCAGCATATCGCCATGGCGTCGTCTACAGCCCCCCTTGGCCTCGTCAACAGCACCAGCGACGGTCGATGGCGGTGGTTGCTGCTACCGATGGCGGCGGGTGAAGGAGGCGCCAACTCGCGTCCTCGTCGGCGTCTGAAATAGCAACGGCGCCAGGGAGGCTGACGGCACCCTCCGGCAGCAACATCACTGGCTGGGACGGCAGCGACACAAGCCCCCGACGTCGCTCTTCGGTTTTTCTCAGCTCCCCTAGCGGTAATCTATGGCGGCATTGGGCAGGAGATGGTGGCGGCAGCAGGCTCGTGGTGGTGGTCGGTGACCTCAACAGAGGTGTTGCGACGCCGGAGGTTAGGAGGGTAAATGATGGTGGCTGAATGCATTCCTAGGGTTAGGGTTTGTAAAACACTAAATATATATGGAGGCTGCATGGGGTGCCCCGTGATCCATCAAACTTCTGCCCATTTTAACAACATCGGCCCCTCCACACCAGATCTTTTTCAATTTAAACCCAAATGTTACCTTTTAACCCCCAGCCAATTAAAATCTCTTCAAAAGAAGTCCAAATTTTACTCCTTAGACCCCGATTCCATAAATTCATTTCATTTTAAGTCCAAAACTTACCAAACAGACCCTGCCCTAAAAAATCTTTACAAATTGAATCCAAAACTTACCTTTTAAACCCTCAACTTCTAAAACTCTTCACAAATTAGTCGGGGACTTACATTTATTAATTTATTTAAATAAACGAGGCTTTACAACTCTCCCCCACTTAAATTAGATTTCGTCCTCGAAATCATTTCTTACCATTCCTTATACACCTAACCACTATAGTGAGATGGTCACCATCCTGGGCACACCCTAGCCTTCTCAGGGTAGCTATGACCAATCTTTGCAAAGCCTTAAATTCCATTGGTGAACGGATTCCTCGCAACAGTCCACATCTACTCTGTCTGATATCTACTGTCTTGAGATGGTCTTATTCCCTGACAGGCCACTCATACTGAATCATTATCGATGAAATCAGCCTGCTTATCTCTCAACTGACTACTCAACTCCTGCTAGCTCGAAATTCCCACTACAAAACAGGTTCACAAACCTAATTATCCCTGTAGATCACTTATACTTGGCCAATACTCAGCTAATCCCGCTGTGAGTGACTTGTAACTTCCCAATCAACCAGTTATTCCGCCCGTACTAGCAACCTAAAACACAATTACTAACGTTGCCCAAACACTTGAACTGCCCGAACACTGAACTGCCTGAAGCAGTACGTTGCCACATGGTTGCTTTCCAAAATCTAATGAGACCTCCCTGGTCTCCATTCGTTCACCAATTATCTGAAATATCGGGTTCCTGCCCGGCTGCGGAGCCAATGGACTCCCACTTAGTCGCCTCACACGACTTCTGAACAAAATTCTTCTCTGGAACTAGTTGCCACTAGTTATCATGCCACTGTGGCTCAAACATCCTTTTGATCTAACCGATCGGGTCCATGCGTCGAATCCTGTCATCATCAAATTCAAGACTAAAAGTGATTGCTACCTGACCGATGATAGACTTATATCACAAATGGCCTCATACGATCCATTGCTTTCCTGATCTCATAGCTGTAGTGGTGTTCCTACAGTCTTATTACTGGCTTAACCATGTCTAATCTCTCTGGGGAAATCCATAAACCAATCCGTGGATTTCCATATCCTCACTGCTACACCCGAACTGGTGGGTACTACTGTTCCTTCCGCGTCCTAACAACGCGCTCAAGCTATCTACCAACCTAGTGAATGCTACGGCTACACCCGCAGACTTACAACACTCTAATACTATATGGCTGCTAGTGAATGCTACAGCTACACCCGCAGACTTACAACACTCCTCACACTATCTGCCAACCTGGTGAATGCTACGGCTACACCCGCAAACTTACAACACCTTCCATGCTAACTGACTAATAGTGAATACTACGGCTACCCCCGTAGTCTTACAACACTTTCCATATTGGGTCGAACACGCACTCGACCTAACACACAACTGAACTTGAGTCCTAACTGGAGCTCTACCCTGGTTCCCGAAACCTATTGTCTGAGAGTCTCGAAGGTTGTTTGCTGCTCAGGCCCCCAACGAAAGGCCATCGACTTCTTGGTCAGTCGGATCAAAGAAACCGCAATCACGGAGAAGTCCCATATAAATCTCCGATAATAACCCGCTAGACCCAGGAAACTCTGAATCTCGGTTGGAGACCTCGGAATCTACCACTGCATCAAGGCCTCTATCTTGGTTGGATCGACCAGAATACCCTTCTGGTTGACAAGGTGCCCAAGAGATTGCACCTCGCGCAACCAGAACTCACAATTGGAGAACTTTATAAAAAGTCTCTCCCCCACTTAGATTCAACTAAGTCTTCCCAGTACATGGAAATTTGAGAATTCCCAATCCTTCTTACTTCCAACGATCGATCGGATGACAACCAGACCTTTGCAACTAGTACTCCTTTACTAGGCAACCCCAAATGATCACATGCTTCTGATAACTAGATGAACACTTCATGAAACCCAGTGAAACCGACAATCCCTAATACTTGAATGATCCCACACTCAAATCTTGAAGTCCAAAAGATAGATGCTCCAACCAACATCTCAGCAACGAGCTACTTCCCTTGGCGTTTTCCTCCGCCAACCAATAACGGTTACTGAACTACTGAATCCTGACAATGCTGAATAACCATCGTGTGGGACCCTATCCGCAGACCTCCCACATAATACCCTTCTTCCTAAAGTGTTCCAACAATCCTCCCGCTCTCGGCTCTAGAAATCATATCATCCAGGGCCTCGTACCCTGACTCACTCACCAGTTCAATCATCCATAGCTGAACTGCAGTAGCTGAAACAACCTTTGCCCTAAACCGGGCCACAACTACTCCCAAGACATAGTCTCCAATCCCGAAAGTGCAATAGATCGCACAATCAATCCTTACCTTCCGATACAAGAGATCCAAGGCGAAATGGACCTCCAAAATACTTATGCCACATCGACCCACCCGCGCTTACCAGCGCTAAACTATTGTCGCCAATCCCGGCGACCAACTAACCCCGAGCTAGAATACAACCTGATCCTGGGGTCACAAGCCTGCTCAATCCTTCGAGCTTGTAAACTAAAAAGGCACATTCCATTCCCTAGAAAACAACATTCCAATCCTATCAATTAACCATTCTAATTCCAGCTGCATAACTCCAGCTGAACATAATCATTACTCCTTTCCAGAGTCCCCGCAACTCACATTCCGGCCTCGAGCAAAACCCCCGAAGCCTCGAATCTAGAAACGCATGTGCTAGACTCTCCCTCTTAACCCGCAGAATGTAACAAGTACAGGACATCTCCCTGGTCACAAATAACTGCAACCCTCTGCTCATCAGAAAATGTCCTCGTAACAAGTCCCAATGCTGGAAAGCTCGACCAGCTCCTCCCCTTTCCGTCGTTACAGGTGCTATAGCTGCCACGACAACCGTCTCGGCAATGGCTGAATAGCGCTCATAAAAATACTCAATCGTGGCAGTCTTGATAGGCCCAAACATCTCTGGAAACTATCCATGGTCAACCTCGATCACCTCCTCTCGGATGATCTCAGTGACACGATCCCCTGACAACACTGGCCTATCTTGGCTGCCAGCCCAATCCTGACCCGGATCCGGTCTCAAGACGTCTCGTAACCGCCATTCTGGTAAAACACCAGAAGGATCACTGATAACCCATATAGAGACAGGGAACCAACTCCCAACCCAACCTTAGGGGTTGTGACTTCCTTGCTACGCGTATGGGTCCTGTGCTTTCAGTAGTATGTGCCCATACTAACTTCCACACCTACCCATATTTGTCTCAAGTATCACCACAACGCCCTAACTGAATACACAACATTGCGAGCGCTCAATCCTCACTCCTAGAGGAATTCTAAATATCTCATAACTGGCCTCCCGGCCTCATACGACCTACCCATCCATGAAACTTCCACCAACCCTGCAGCACTAGTGTATGCTAGCCATACATAACGCTGGACCCTATAGACTTTTGAATATCCAATCCTACCCTAAGCTCCCAATCAAACAAGAACAGAACATAAGGCCAAATCAAACATTCTCAGGTTATAATATCTTAATTATGTATAACCGTGATGCATTCACTAAGCAACTACAGTAATAATGTCAATCTCATATAAAGGAAACCCTAGGCTAGCAGGCATCATGTAATCAGACAATTCTATCATGCAATTCCTGAAGATCCTATCCTAGTACTAGCATGTTGTTCTAACATATCACAAATCAAATAATCCGTATGGTATTTTGGGGTCTATCCGCGAGCTCCGGCTGATCGTACACTGCATCCTCCTTTATTATTTTGAAAACCATTTTAGAAATCATTTGAAAATCTTACCTTGATTTGAGACTGGATTCACACGAGTGTTCCTCAAATTCACTCAAACCAAGGCTCTGATACCAACTTGTAACACCCGTAAAATTCAAGCCAATTTAAAACTTTTTAATACATTTAAAAACCATAAAATGATTACAGTTTGTTTTCAAAATAGTTTAAACATCAGAGTATCCCCAGAATCAAATCATAAAACCATGAAATATGAGGAGCTGTACGATCACACCTTCGCCGTCCGTGATCATCAGAAGTACCTGAAACAATATTCGACAAATGTAAGCTCGAAGGCTTAGTGAGTTACCCCTAAAATACCAACCCATACTAACCAGAACAAATATCATATCAATACAAATACAGAACAACATGCATAATGAGCCTTCAGCCTGACTGGACCGCCTCGCAGGCCTTCAATCTATCTGGAACGCTCTCCGAGCCTTCGGCACGTCTGGACCACCTCGTAGGGCCTTCAGCCTATCCGGACCGCTCGTTGGACCTTTGGTCTGACTATCATACCCTCCTGGGTCTGTAGTCTATCCGAACCGCCCTGGGTATGTTGGCCTTCAGTACAAAGCAGAACCGCCTCAACACAAACCCCCAATCAAACAAACATGTGCACATACATATCATACTCTAGCATATATAACAGTCAACCGATCTAACAGATCAAGTAGCATAGCAACATCTTATAACCAGGATACCGACCTAACCGGTCACTAATATAGCATCATCCTATGCCCAGGATACCGACCTAACCAGGTCACTAACATATGTACAGATAATCATACGGATCTAACAGATCACATAGCATAGCAACATCCTATAACCAGGATACCGACCTAACCAGGTCACTAACATATATACAGATAATCATACGTATCTAACAGATTACATAGCATAGCAACATCCTAAAACCAGGATGCAATCATAAAGGGTCGGCCTTGGTGCCGTAGACCCTGTTGATATAGTGAGGAGAACTCACCTGGCACTGCTGAAGTCTCGCAGGTACACTCCAGCTGCTGATTGACAGATTCCCGAACTATCAACATCAAACAATACCCAATTAATAATTGGGTTCCAAGCTCAAAGTCCAACTCACACTCCAAAAGCCCAAAAGTCAAGTAATGGTCCAAGGCCCAACATATGGCCCAATTTCCTAAATTGGGCCCAGACCTCTACATGGTCTTTCCTTAAGGCCCATCCAATTATTCCAGTCCAATTCCCATGGCCTAATATCATATAATCATAAAGGTCCAATTATGGCCCATCTATGGCCCAATTTTCCAAATTGGGCCCAAGTCCTCACATGGGCCTTATCCTAAAACCTATACAATTATTTAGTCCGTTTACTTATTCTTGGAAAGCCCATTAATAGTCTAATCACCAAAACCCAATAGAAAGGCCCAACACAAAGCCCAATTGAAATTAGGGTTTCACATAAAATGATGATTAGGGTTAAGTTTCCTACTTAACCCATTAAGGACTTAATCCTCTAAGGACTTAATCCATTAAGTCCAATATTGCTTAGATTAATCTTTGCCAATGATTATTATTTAATATCTCAAGTTATTAAATAATTCCCGTGTGTCCCGGTTAATTCCCCAAATTTGGGTTTTATTGGCATTAGGGTTTTCCAAACCCTAATTAGGGTTTCCAACCCATATACTAGCCCATTTATCAATTTGTTGGGCTTTTAGGTCAATTAGGGCTTTGTTGGGCCTATTAGGCCCACTAGAATATCATTAAGCCCATTAGGGTTTTATTGGGTCAATTAGAGTCCATTAGGGCTTACAAGGCCCATTAGGGTTTCAAGCACCCTAAATGAATCGAACTCAACGAGGCAAGCACACCGCCACCCGACATGGCGGCCGGTGGCGGCAGCCACCACCTAACGATGGTGGTGACGGATTTTCTTCACTATTCCAATTAATACAAAATTACAACGAAAATACCAAAATAAACGAACACACACACTGCACTAGAATAAACACCTACACGCAACCACCCTTGTGGTGGCCGACGGTGGCACGTGGCGGTAGCCACCACCTCACGGTGGTGGCAGTGGCCTTTTCCGTGAACTCCGGCTAAACACAACGCCCAAACATACATACTGTTAATGGAAATACAACCACACACACCTAACACGAAGTAGAACACGCACATAGCCACATCCCACGGTGGCTGGTGGCAACGAGACGTGGCAGCAAGCGGCGGCGCAACGCAAAAACCCGATGAAACAGTTGCAGCGGCGGCGGCGGCGACGAATTGGCAAAAAAGGGCGTAGGAACAAGTCCGAGGGTGGCAGCATATCGCCATGGCTTCGTCTACGGCCCCCCTTGGCCTCGTCAACAGCACCAACGATGGTCGATGGCGGTGGTTGCGGCTACCGATGGTGGCGGGTGAAGGAGGAGCCAACTCGCGTCCTCGTCGGCGTCTGCAATAGCAACGGCGTCAGGGAGGCTGACGGCACCCTCCGTCAGCAACATCGCTGGCTAGGACGGCAACGACACAAGCCCCCGATGCCGCTCTTCGGTTTTTCTCAGCTCCCCTAGCGGTAATCTATGGCGGCATTGGGCAGGAGATGGTGGCGGCAGTAGGCTCGTGGTGGTGGTCGGCGACCTAAACAGAGGTGTTGCGGCGCCGGAGGTTAGGAGGGTAAATGATGGTGGCTGAATGCATCCCTAGGGTTAGGGTTTCTAAAACACTAAATATATATGGAGGCTGCATGAGGCGCCCCGTGATCCATCAAACTTCTGCCCATTTTAACAACATCGGCCCCTCCCCACCAGATCTTTTTCTATTTAAACCGAAATGTTACCTTTTAACCCCCAGCCAATTAAAATCTCTTCAAAAGAAGTCCAAATTTTACTCCTTAGACCCCGATTCCATAAATTCATTTCATTTTAAGTCCAAAACTTACTAAGCAGACCCTGCCCTCAAAAATCTTTACAAATTGAATCCAAAACTTACCTTTTAAACCCTCAACTTCTAAAACTCTTCACAAATTAGTCGGGGACTTACATTTATTAATTTATTTAAGTAAACGGGGCGTTACATAACTCCTCGAGGCCGACATCTTGCTATATAATTATAAATTTTAGGGCTACTATTCATTCATTAATTTGTTTATTTATTTAATAAATAAACAGGGTGTTACAAGCTGTGATGATAGCTCCTGCATCTCTGGTGGTGCCAACCGAAACGACGCCTTGGTGATAGGGGCCTCACCTGGCACTAGGTCGATCCTAAACTTGACCTGCCTTTCCGGAGGCACTCCGGGTAACTCCTTCGGGAACACGTCAGCAAACTCCCTAACTACTGGAACCTCTGAAACTGGAATCTGATCCCTAACCCACATATCCACCACATACACTAGGTAACTCGCACACCCGTGTTGAATGTACTACCGAGCCCTGGCAACTAAACAAAACCCTGATCCCAATCTGGTGCCCTCGCCATAGACAATTAGTTCTCCCCCACTTAGGGTTCGAACCACTACTCGCTGACCCTCGCAGTCAATCATGACACCGAAGTGACTAAGCCAGTCCATACCCACGATCACACACGCATCCCCCATGGGAATCAGAATCAAGTCTATCGGAAAAGATACCCTGAAGATCTCCAACACGCAACCCCGATAGACTGATGAAGCGGAAACCCCGTGTTCGTTGGCGATAGAGACTCGCAATGGACACTCTAGCTCTCCTACTGGCAACCCGAACTCCCTACTGAATGACTGAGAAACAAACAACCGACTCGCCCCCGAGTCAAATAATACTAAACCAGGTAAGGAGTTCATTAAAAACGTACCTAATCACAGGTACAAACATATAAGCATAAAACATATATAATCAGTAAGATAAGGGATACAAACATACCAGAAACCACATCCGGTGCTGTCCTGGCCTCCTCGGCTGTAACCTGGAAGGCGCGACCCCGAGCCTTCAGAGGCTCTGCTCTACCCTGACTCCCGTCGGTAATCCCCAGTGTAGCTGGCACGAGAGTCTATGCTGGCTTGGCGGCGAGCAACGGACAATTGGCCTTTACATGGCCAATCTTATCACAATGGTAACATATCCTCACACTCAGAATCGGGGCGGGCTGGCGATAATCCTTCGCATAATGCCCCTCCTTGCCTGAATTGTGGCACCCGCTACCTGATCAACAAACCCCAAAATGACCCTTTCCACACTTTCCATAAGTGCGGCTGCGCTGACCTCCAGTCCTAGAATCAACGGCCTTGTGCCGCTTCGGCGCCGGTTACGCCTGCGCAAGGGCCTACCTCTGCTCTCTCAGTTGTAACTCAATCTCCAACTCACGCCGCCTTGCGCCCTTCTGTAACTCGAGTAGTGTATCACAACGCTATGTAGCAACAAATTGTCAGATATCGGTCTCTAGAATGTTCAGATAACGTGTCATCTGAGCCTACTCAGAAGCAAACTCCTGGAAAAACATCGCCCTCTCGGTGAACATGCGGGTGATCTCCGTCACCGTCTCCGTACCCTGTCTCACATCCAAAAACTCCTGTGACATCCGCTAGCGCTCGACCCGTGGAATGTAGCGAGCGCGGAACATATCCACGAACTGCTCCCAAGTGACTGCAGCTCTCTGATCATTCGTATACGACCCAATCATCAACCTCCACCGGTCCTTTGCCCTGGACCTCAGCAAGTTCAGGGCACATCTGACCTTCTGGTCAGCAGGACATGAGCACGTGAAGAAGCATCCTTCCACGTCAGACATCCACCTCATGGCTATGATCGGATCCTGAGTCCCATCGAAAGTCGGGGGCTTCGTGTTATCGAAGTCCCGGTACTGAAAGCCCTGACTGGCTCCTCCCCCTACCGCCGTTACAGCCGATATAGCTGCTGTGGCAGCCGTCTCAGCAAGGGCTGCATAATGCTCGTCGAAATACTCAACCATGGCAGTCTTAATAGACCCAAACATCTCCGGCAGCTGTGTACGGAACAGAGTAGCAACATCATCATGCAGGATCTCTCGAATCCTGGTGTCCAGCTCATCCGCCCTCATCTGACCAACAACCTCGGGCACTTTCGGTCCCTCCTAACCGCCATCTCCTGATCTAGATCTCGATCCAGATCCAATCACAAAGTGTCTCGTAACCACCATACTGAAATTATACCAGGGAAATATCAGATAATCCGTATAAATAACGAGGAACCAACTCCCAACAATACCCTAGGGGGTCGTGACTTCCTTGCTACGCGTATGGGTCCTGTGCTTTTAGTAGTACGAGCCCATACTACCTTCCACACCTACCCATATTTGTCTCAAGTGTCATCACAACGCCCTAATAATATACAATAACATAGCGAGCGCTCAAACCTCACTCCTAGAGGAATGCTAAATATATTATACTGGCCTACCAACCTCGCACAACCGACCCATGAAACTTCCACCAACCCTGCAGCACTCGTATATGCTTAGCCATGTTGGGTTTTGAGCAAACTAACACTCCTAAGGTGTTCATGCAACCCTAGAAACCTTGGATCTATGTTTATCTAAAATACATGCAAAACAATTTTCCAAGATTCATAACCTATCTAGCATACATGGGGTACTTTTAAACATAAAAGATACTAGAAGAATTACATACCTTTTGTTAGTGAGTTGATTCCTTGGGAGTTTGAGAGCCAAGCACCAATAATGTGAATGCCTCAAATGGAAATCACAAATCACCACAAACTTGGAAAACTTATGAGAGAGTATCCAATCACTCTAGAAATTCGGCCACTCATATGCACACACACATAGTGTCTTTTCAAGTACCATAAGCCTCTTTATATAGTGTAGATGATTAGGGTTATGAACCATGCAAACCCTAATAACCCATGTCTTTTCCTATTCCAAGGATCCATGGGTTAAAAGCTCCATGGGTCATCCATGGACTCCCATTCAAGCTTAGCCCATTTCCTTATGAGTGTTAGCCCACACTATATAAGTACAATAGCCCATTATTTAATTAGTCACCTTATGATCACTAAATTAATTCATAATTAATTTAAGATCAATACTAATTAAATAATACAATTTCATATTAATATATTATAACTTATAATATATTAGTAGGCCGCAAATATACTCTTCTCATAATGTTATCCATATAAATAGTTCGGGTGAAGTGCAACCCAAATGGACCATGCCGGGTCGGGTCAAGTATATACCAAATAAGTTATGGACTTAGACACCTTATCCAATAGTCTCCCACTTGGATAAGTCTGATAACTGTATTTGCCTATATAGCTTCAGGAACCAACCGGCAATCGTAGCTCTCGAAAACTCTGTTGAACTATCAAGCGCCATTTTAGATAAGTGATCACATAATCCTCTGCTCTCATGATATCAGCCGGACAAATACATGGAACAATGTCTTACTTATTGTCCAGCAGTTTGTTTCCCGATTTCCGATTTGTTTGACAAAGAACTTAATCGAACACATCAATTTAGTTCTGACCGGGCCCGGTACATAGGTCAAAACAAAATCATCGAGGGGCCCAGATATCGCTTCTATTTCTAGAAGGAACAGATAAACTTCGACTCATATGCTTGTTCTACTACTTATTGAATTGCACACAAAGGCACGTTTTATAACATCAAGTTACTGATGCGTTTACGTGCAATCAATGCACAACCAACTCATAGGTAACAACTCATATCTCTAGGTTTGAAGACTTATATGATATTACCGTCTCACGATCACTCGAGATAAATTCCATGAAGTGATACAAGTGAGCGTGGGTTTATTCCAATACTCATAACTTATGAGTACTCATGAATGTTGTAGCAACCATTTCTATGGCTAAACACCTTTAGTCATCTACAATCCCCATTCATGACAGTCTTGATTCATACCTACTTCCGACATATGACCGACTGTGGAGAGTTTGAATAAACTTATAATTCTGGAAGTCAAAACATGCAAAGCTGAAACAATAGTAAATAATTGACAATGATAGCAACACCTTACTCATGAATAAATCACAACTTTTATTCATCATCAAACGTCGATTACATCTTACAAGTTTCAGTAATAACTATCTAATCTGTAAAACTAATATCGTCCCTCAGCCCGATGCGTCTCGCATGCTGCAAATGCTTCACCCTCGTCAGTCCCTTCGTAAGGGGATCCGCAGGGTTCTCATCTGACGATACCCTCTTTGCCACGAGGAGTCCCTCTTCTATCTTGTGTCTTATGAAGTGATATTTTCTGTCAATGTGTCGGGATCTGCCATGATCTCTTGGTTCCTTGGCTAAGGCAACCGCACTATTGCTGTCACAGAAAATCTCCATAGGCTCCTTATTAACTGGTACAACTCCAAGGTCTCCGATGAAGTTCCTCAGCCATATCGCCTCCTTTGCCGCTTCACTCGCTGCTATGTACTCTGATTCACAAGTCGAATCAGCTACAGTCTCATGTTTGGAACTCTTCCAAGTGATTGCCCCTCCATTTAAGGTAAAGACCCAACCCGACTGAGAGCGGAAGTTATCCCTATCAGTCTGAAAGCTAGCATCACTATACCTTACTACTCTCAAGTCATCACTCCCACCAAGGGTAAGGATCCAATCCTTAGTCCTCCGTAGGCACTTGAGAATATTCTTTACCGCAGTCCAATGAGCCTTGCCAGGGTTCCCCTGATATCTGCTGACCATGCTCAAAGCGAAGGCCACATCAGGACGGGTACAAGTCATAGCATACATGATCGAACCAACAGTGGAAGCATAAGGTAATCGACTCATCTCAGCTATCTCATCTTCTGTACTCGGGCTCTGAGCCTTGCTCAGTTTGGCCTTGATTTGGATCGGTAATTCTCCTTTCTTGGAAATCTGCATGTTGAACCTTTTCAACACCTTATCCAAGTAGATACTCTGACTAAGTCCAATTAGTCTTTTACTCCTTTCTCTTAATATCCTTATCCCTAGGATATAGGCAGCTTCTCCAAGGTCCTTCATAGCAAAGCACTTCCCAAGCCAGGACTTAATCTCCTGCAAGGTTGGGATGTCATTTCCTATGAGTAGTATGTCATCCACATACAGTACCAAAAAGCTAACTATACTCCCACTAGCTCTGACATACACGCAGGACTCATCTTCACTTCTTGAGAAACCAAACTCTTTGACCTTCTCATCGAAACAAAGATTCCAACTTCGAGATGCTTGTTTCAATCCATAAATGGATTTCTCAAGCTTGCACACTCTATTGGGGTACTTTGCACTGACAAAACCTTCTGGCTGATTCATGTAAACATCCTCAGCCAACTTTCCGTTAAGGAGAGCGGTTTTGACATCCATTTGCCATATTTCATAATCATGAAATGCAGCAATGGCTAGCATAACCCTAATAGACTTAATCTTTGCTACTGGTGAAAAGATTTCATCATAATCAATACCCTGAGTCTGAGTAAAACCCTTCGCGACCAGTCGAGCCTTATAAGTGTGCACCTTCCCATCCATGTCGGTCTTCTTCTTGAAGATCCATTTGCACCCGACTGTCTTACGACCTGGTACATTGTCAACCAAGTTCCAAACTTGATTGTCATACATGGACTGTATCTCGCTGTCCATAGCCTCCTTCCATTTTGCAGACTCTGGGCCTGCCATGGCTTCCTTAACACTGTTAGGTTCATCCAGATTTACCAGTGTACTGTCACTGATAAATGTATCACCTTCCGTAGTAATATGAAATCCATAATAAAACTCAGGTGTGTTCCTAACCCTTGTGGAATGCCTCGGAAGTATAGATTCGTCAGCTGGATCAACAGGAATTTCCTCCTCGAGTTGATTGCTAGTGTCTGAGGTTCCTTCACCAATTGAGTCTTGAATTTCTTCAAGGTCAATTTGCCTCCCACTGTCTCCTTGGTTTATAAATTCTCTGTCTCGAAAGACCCCTCTCCTTGCCACAAAGACCACATTCTCACTGGGTCTGTAGAAGAGGTAACCAAAGGATTTTTGTGGGTAGCCGATGAAAATACACCTTTCACTTCGAGGTTCGAGCTTGTCATGAGTCTCACGCCTCACGAAAGCTTCGCAACCCCAAATCTTGATATGGTCCAAATTGGGAACATTCCCAGTCCACATTTCATGAGGTGTTTTGGCAACCTTCTTTGTAGGGACTAGATTAAGGATGTGGGCGGCAGTCTCTAAGGCATACCCCCAAAAAGAGATTGGTAGCGAAGCTCGACTCATCATAGAGCGAACCATGTCCAACAAAGTTCGATTACGCATCTCAGCTACACCATTCAGCTGTGGTGTCCTGGGAGGTGTCAATTGTGAGACAATCCCACACTCCTTAAGATAGTCGAGGAACTCAGTACTAAGATACTCACCACCTCGATCGGATCGAAGCATCTTAATGTTCCTGCCCAATTGATTTTCTACTTCCTGTTTAAACTCTTTAAACCTTTCAAAAGTTTCTGACTTATGTTTGATTAAGTAGACATAACCATATCTACTAAAATCATCAATAAAAGTCACATAATAGCGATTTGCATCCCTTGTGGCGGTTTTGAATGGTCCACATACATCAGTATGTATAAGGTCCAACAAACCCTCACCCCTTGCACAAGTACCAGTGAAGGGTGATTTTGTCATTTTTCCAAGTAGACAAGACTCACAACTATCATCCGACTTGAGGTCGAACGACTCCAAGACTCCATCCTTTTGGAGCTGGCCTATGCGTTTCTTGCTTACATGTCCAAGACGACAATGCCACAAAGATGCTTTATCCAAGCTAGTAGAAGAATCAATACATAATACATTATTTCCTAAATTATCTACAACCGATACAACTTCATACACATCATCACAAGGTAATGCTTTAAAATAAAGAACATTATTAAAGAAAGCATTAATACTACCAACTTCATTATCAAAAGAAAAGGTAAAACCTTGTTTGTACAAAGCATGAAAGGAAATAATATTCCTCGCCATTTCAGACGAGTACACACATTTATTCAAATCTAACTTTAACCCACTATCTAGCAACAAAGTATAAACTCCAATCTTGGCAACAGGTGCAACCTTCTTGTTCCCCATGATTAAGTTTATCTTTCCGTGCTCCACATCCTCACTTCTTCGTAGGCCCTGCAAGTCACAACAGATGTGAATACCGCAACCTGTATCAAGAACCCAAGAATTACAATATGGTGAGTTATTAGACAATATAGTGTAAATACCTGCATGAGATGGTTTCACTTTCCCATCCTTGACATCCTGCAAGTACTTTGGGCAGTTTCGCTTCCAGTGCCCCTTATTTTGACAGTAGAAGCATTCAGCATCCTTAGGGATGGCAGAAGGAGTGATAGAACCACCTTTGGTTCCAGATGAGGAGCCTTCAAGGGACTTTCCCTTGGTACCCTTCGAAGGGTGCTTCCTCTTCTTCCCTTTGCCTTGCCCGATAGCCAAAACAGGGGTAGTAGTAGGAGTAGGAGTAGCAACCGACTTACTCTTAAGACCACTTTTGGCAGTCTTCAGAAGTCCTTGAAGCTTACTGAGTGTGACTTCCTCCTTGTTCATGTGGTATGTCATACGAAATTGATCATAACACGAGGGCAAGGAGTGCAAAATGATATCAATTGCCAACTCCTCAGGGAAGTTCACATTCAGTTTCATTAGACGGTCCACATACCTTTGCATTTTCTGCATGTGGCTCGTGATTTGTTCGTTATCCTTCATACGAGTAGTGATCATGGAGGAGATTATTTCATACCGCTCTTGACGAGCACTCTGATGGTACCTTTCCATCAGATCCTGATGCATCTCAAAAGGGTAATAGTCCTCATAGGACTTTTGGAGTTCAGCTGTCATGGTGGCCATCATGATGCATGCCACCTTGGTGGCATCTCTTTCATGTGCCTGATACTCAGCGACCTCCTCAGGAGTAGCAGTGGACTCATCAAGCTCCTTTAGCTCCTTATCGAGGACATATTCCTTGTCCTCGTAACGAGTGACCATCCTGATGTTCCGGATCCAATCCATGAAGTTGGAACCATCAAAGATGACCCTCCCACAAAGGTTCATGAGGGAAAAGGAGCCAGTAGGGTTAGAGCCCGAAGCATTGTTGTTGGAAGACATCTAAAAGGAAGAAAACAAGTTTAGATTAGATATATCGAATCCTTAATAATACACCCAAATGTAATATTAAGGCTAGGATCCAACACAATATATTATAACTTAGAAGAGGGATGCCGTAATCTAAGCTATAACATATTTGAAGGTAGGTGAATGACGATTCACCAATTTCCACCATGAAAACGAAATGAGTTATTAGGTTTAATTGGTTTTGAAATTCCTAGATTCTTTTGAGATTCATTGAACTTTTCAATGGCATGTTTCAATCTCGATTGTGCCCTTCAAGTTTTGTGACTGGGATGCCAAGGATCACAAAACAAGGTGTGAATAACCATGCAAATTCACTTGGTACCCTTAATATTATCACCTAATCAATGTGCCGGTTAACCACACACGCTCCACCGATCTATGATAAACATTAAGTCACCCTTCGTGATCCTTACTAGTCCAAGTTAGTGTGCCGGTTAACCACACACGCTCCACCAACGACTTGGTAAGGTACAAAGTGTGAATTTCATGGGTTAGCACCATATTCACATTTTCCTAAAGTAACTAAGATTGGGAATTTATTAAAGGTTTATTTACTTTATAATATTCATTATACTTTTAATGAGAATTTAAAGTCATTGTCCTACCCGTTCGGTTAACGACCCTCCACCGATCAAGGAAGCGGTGGGTGAGAATGGACACCCATTAAGTTGCCATTTTATAGGCAACAACCTTATACCCCCCTTATAGACCGGCTTCGTGAATGAGGCCTACTAACGGTAAAACGACTTAATCTTTTACATATATATAATAATTAAGCATTAATGTTATAAATAGTATAAGGGTTGAATTTTAACTTTTAAAACTCTAAGGGTTTGGAATTAAAGTATATTAAAGTGTGTGTAACTTTACAAATTCCAAAACTTGAGGACAAGTTTTAAAACTATTCAAAACTTTTCATTTCATAACTTATGAATTAAAGGTTCATAAAATGAAGACTCTTCATTTTCATGTAACTTATGTGTTTTAAGTGTGCATAAATGAAAGTGACCTTTGGAAATCCATAACTTGAGGACAAATTATGGACTCCATTAAAACACATAAATGATCAAGAATTATCAATAAAAAATTTAGCAAATAATTCCTATGATCTAACAATAATTCATAAGAACATGAGCATCATATCAAAAATTCCAAGAACATATGAACACATATTATCATGCAATTTTGATATAAGCCATTGTAAATGGATTAGCATAAACATTACACCATCTAAAACAGGTTTTATAACACCAAAATAGTTTAGGGTAATGTTTCTAGTCCATTTCCAGCAGCAAAACTCAAAAATCTGCATTCTGAGGCTTCTACTCGTCGAGTGCACGAACCTACTCGACGAGTAGGATGAATTTACTCATGGACTCAGCGAGTCCCCCCATGGACTCGGCGAGTTCATGCTGCAGAATGCAGAAAACTTGAGTTTTTCAACAAGTTTGCATCAAGTATCAAACAAACAAGCCTAGGCTCTGATACCACTGTTGGGTTTTGAGCAAACTAACACTCCTAAGGTGTTCATGCAACCCTAGAAACCTTGGATCTATGTTTATCTAAAATACATGCAAAACAATTTTCCAAGGTTCATAACCTATCTAGCATACATGGGGTACTTTTAAACATAAAAGATACTAGAAGAATTACATAACTTTTGTTAGTGAGTTGATTCCTTGGGAGTTTGAGAGCCAAGCACCAATAATGTGAATGCCTCAAATGGAAATCACAAATCACCACAAACTTGGAAAACTTATGAGAGAGTATCCAATCACTCTAGAAATTCGGCCACTCATATGCACACACACATAGTGTCTTTTCAAGCACCATAAGCCTCTTTATATAGTGTAGATGATTAGGGTTATGAACCATGCAAACCCTAATAACCCATGTCTTTTCCTATTCCAAGGATCCATGGGTTAAAAGCTCCATGGGTCATCCATGGACTCCCATTCAAGCTTAGCCCATTTCCTTATGAGTGTTAGCCCACACTATATAAGTACAATAGCCCATTATTTAATTAGTCACCTTATGATCACTAAATTAATTCATAATTAATTTAAGATCAATAGTAATTAAATAATACAATTTCATATTAATATATTATAACTTATAATATATTAGTAGGCCGCAAATATACTCTTCTCATAATGTTATCCATATAAATAGTTCGGGTGAAGTGCAACCCAAATGGACCATGTCGGGTCGGGTCAAGTATATACCAAATAAGTTATGGACTTAGACACCTTATCCAACAAGCCATACATAACATTGGACCCTATAGACTTTTGAATACTTGATCCTACCCTAAGCCCTTCATCTGACAAGAACAGGAAATAAGGCTAAACCAAACATTCTCAAGCTATAAGATCTTAATTATGTACGGCCGTGATGCATACACTAAGCAACTACAGTAATGATGTCAATTTCATATATGGAAAACCCTAGGCTATCATGTCACACCCTAAAACCGTAACGGAAGAAACGTTCTGGGATGGAGGACGTCATGCGTAGTACCACAACAATTGTATCATAGCAAGCATAGTAAACACAACCAAACATTGAATACATGAAATTTTAATGAGTTTACATCGGTTTTAAATCTGATTCGAATACATCAAGAGTATAAGTAAATATAAATACATAATCTTATTTGCTCCGACTTCTTCATAAAGCCCAAATGGTACCTATCTACTGATTCCCTGAGAATACAAGCAATTTTGAAAGAGTATCAGCATAAAGCTGGTGAGTTCATAAGCATTTAGTTTTGGAGAAAAATGTTCTTTGATTCTTTTGAAAAGTGTTCCTCAAGAAAATCCCATATTTTCTTATGAAAAGCATAGTTGAAACCCATTCCTTCCATGACTTCCCGATTCATACTAGATATGTACAATCCAAGGAGTCATGGAATGAACATGAATATCCGTTAGTTGACTAATAAACCATTAGTTTATAAAATATTGTGTTATCCTGGGAAAATCCTATATTTTCCCTAAAAGTAGGTTGTTGGTTATCCATTCTAAACTGAAGAGTTCGAGTATTCACCGTACATATATCGTTAAAGCATAGTTTCTTTTGAAAACCCAGATTACTATCAGTATATATATGAAAGCATTTTTATTACTTAAAATAAAACCAATGAAGAATGAAATCATGTAAACAAAGATTAGTTTATACTTATTTGCGAGTCGTATAACCATACTTGATATGACCTAGAGACCTTTTCAACGTTCTTCAGGCATTAGTTAATGACATTTGTCACCCCAGGCATGCCTGCCTAACTGTAGCTAGCAGTTTAGGTGTGGGATTGTCAGTCCCGAATAGATCTATTCACAAATCTCACGCTCTCCCTCCAGGAGACTCTGGTTATACTAAGATAGGATTTAGCCCTGTACACCTAAGGGTACAGTTTCGAAGTAGAGCCTCACAATTCTGTATAATCTAGTTTACATGTTGAAAACAGTATAAAGTAATAATTATCCTTAAATAACTATATATTATACCCCTGAGAAAATATATACCATAAACTAAATCTGCCATAGTTTATATATATTCACTCATGCATGAAATCTGAATTGGTATAAGCAGTATATTAAATTCTCCCAAACTATACCCATTATAGTTTACTTGAAATGATACGGAAAATGCTTTGTAAAACTTTTCTGAAAACTATGAGGTTAGATTTCCAAAATAAAAGCTTCCCTTATGCTCGACATAGTACAAAAGGGATAAAATCTCTGAATATTTTATTAAACATGGAAATCATTTAATAACTTTAAAACTTAATAAAAAACTTTGAATTTGGCTTGTATTCCCCCCTGAAAACATTAAAAATCGTAAAAAGCGTAGGGGTATGAACTCACCTTGAGCGAGTGGTTTGTATGAAAGATCGGTATGAGATGTCGAGTGTCAAGTGAAGCCTCGAACACAATTTGATCCTAATTAACATGTAATGACACATATAGGAGTCAAATGAAGGTATTTCACTACTAGATATGATAGAGAACCACTCTATGGACTTGGAACCATTTGCACTAAGTGTTAGAACCTTGTAGGGTTGAGTAAGGGAGGTGTACATCCACCTTAAAGGTGTGTGCGGTCATGGGTGTGCGGCCCATGAGGTGTGCGGCCGTACACTCATGATGGAAGGTGTCTTTGAGGTGTTTTCGAGGTTCATACTTGCATCCATGAAGTGTTCTAGGTCCATGCTTAGTTGTAGTGCAAGTTTGAGGTCAATAAAGGTCATAGAAATGGGTTTGCGGCCTTAAGGTGCGTGTGTGTGGTCGCACAAAGGAGTGTGCTGCCAAACATAGGTGTGTGCGGCCGTACACCCTTCATGTTTATGCTCAAAATGCCTACTTTAAGGTGCAACAGGGCTAGGGTCATGTCCAACTCGAAGATATGGGTCCAACTCTCACTTTGGAGGGTCTTTTAGGAGTGTGTGGCCATCTTATGGGGGTGTGCGGCCGCACTCTCTTCTAAACATGAAGAACATGACGAATATTGCAGTCTCAAGGCTTAGATAAAGTGGTCTTTCATGGTTAGCAAGTTAGAGGATGAATTACTCACGTTCTTGAAGCTTTGGAGGGTTCACGGTCGAGGAAGCTTGAGAGAATGGTGTAGTGTGCGGCCAAGGAGTGAAAGGAATGAAGGGAAAGAGGTCTACACTCCTCCTAAAGGAGTGTATGGCCCGGTTTTGTCACTATACGACTTGTTGACTCATTCCTAACCTCAACCTTGGTTGCACTCAAGCTTAGAACGCTTAAATGAACCCTTAAATAGTGCTAGAAGTTAACAGAATGTAACACCCATAAAATTCAAGCCAATTTAAAACATTTTAACCCATTCAAAAACCATTAAGTTATTACAAATTGTTTTCAAAATAGTTTAAACATCAGAGTATCCTCATAACCAAATCACAAAATCATGAAATATGAGGAGCGGTACGATCACGCCTTTGCCTTGCCACGATCACCTGATGTACCTGAAACAATAAACTGAAACTGTAAGCTCGAAAGCTTAGTGAGTTCCCCCAAAATACCCGTACACACATAACCATACCAATACAGCAATGAACAACATACTATGGGTCCAATCAACCGCCAGGTTGGAATACCCCAGGCCCTCAACCATCGGGTTGGAATGCCAACATACTACGAGTCCAATCATCCTAGGGATGGAATACTCTCGGCCCACAACCATCGGGTTGGAATGCCCACACACCTATACATACAATAACTACTATGGGTCCAATCATCCCTCGGGATGGAATACCCCAGGCCCTCAACCATCAGGTTGGAATGCCCACCTACTATGAGTCCAATCATCCTACCGGGATGGAATACTCCTGGCCCTCAACCATCAGGTTGGAATGCCCACCTACTATGAGTCCAATCATCCTACCGGGATGGAATACTCCTGGCCCACAACCATCGGGTTGGAATGCCCACATACTAGCAAACATGTGCACCTATCAAATAACCATATAACAGTCTACAAGACAACATACTAGGGCCTTATCATCCTACCGGGATGGAATACGTTCTACTATTGCTCAACGCGTGCACATATAACAGGTAATCTCCTACCAGCATACAGACAGTCAGACCAACTACAAGTCACTAAGCATAGCCACATCCAATCTACCAGAATAATGATCTAACAGAGCATACCATCATATAGCCATCCTATCTACCAGGATGCCAACTAACATATCACAACAGTACCTATCTCAAATAACAAATCAAAGGGTCGGCCTTGGTGCCTTAGACCCTTAGGTATAGTGAGGATAACTCACTTAGCAACTGCCCAACCGAACCACGAAAGCACAATCCCGAAGCACTGCCCCAAACTCCAACACCTATAGCCAACAATGATCCGTTGACATGCATATCCAAATTACCATAATACCCTTGAAGGTCAAACTGGTCAAAGTCAAAGTCCTGGCCAAAGTCAACCTTCCTGATTGACCCTACTCGCCGAGTCAACCCATTGACTCGCCGAGTTCCTAAACTCAGAAAACTCCCATATCACGACTCGACTCGCCGAGTCACCCCATGACTCGTCGAGTTCAACAATCTCTGAGTCCTATCATGTCCAACTCACTGAGTCACCACTCAACTCACTGATCTGAGTCTTAACCAGAAGAGGTTCGGGTTTTGCGTTCTGACTCGCCTAGTCCAAGAACAGACTCGCCGAGTCCACGACAATAATCAACAGACTCGCCGAGTTGTTCCTCCAACTCGTCGAGTTCATGCCTATCTTCATATGACTCGCCGAGTCCACCCAAGTGACTCGTCGAGTCTCTTCAGCCCTTTATTCATACAGAGGCTTTTCGAGCCATGCAGGGGCTCCAAACTGTAGATCCACTCTTCTAGGGCATGACTCTCACGTAAAGTTGCAAACTTTACGTGGAAACAAAGAGCTATAGGCCCAAATCAATCTAGGGCTAAGGTTTAAGGCAAGGATGCTTCACCAACAAACCAAGGGCTGATACTTTGTGAGTTTCTGGACCAAGACAAGTCTAGATCTGAAGTAGCAACCTCAGATCTAGACCCCTAACCCGAAATAGATCCTTAACATGCCAAAATGGCCCCAAATCTCATTCTTGAATAGATATAAATGCAATAGAGTCAAGGTAACAGCTTGTTACCTCCAAAATGTGCCCAAGCTGAAGTAGATTCTGGATCTACACTAATCTTTTGATGCTAGCCTCTTGATCTTCAAGCTCCCTTCTCAATATTCCTCCTCCAAAGCTCAAATCTCTTTAACAATGGAAGCTCACACGATTTTAGGGTTTACTGACTCTCAAGGGCAATAAGGAGGCTGAAGGGAGGACATATGGTCCTTTAAATAGGGTGAAAACCCTAAAATTAGGGTTTTCTCTTCCCAACACCGACTCGTCGAGTCCTGTCACCGACTCGGCGAGTTGGTCACTTAACACGTGGCCAAAACCCGCTCCGACTCGATGAGTTAAGATACCTACTCGTCGAGTCTACTCCTTTATTTACACATAGCACCCCGAACTTATATTTCTGAATTTGGGATGTTTCAACTCTCCCCCACTTAAATTAGGCTTCGTCCTCGAAGCCTACTGCAGTGTACGATTCTGAATATACCTCTTGCACTGCAGTCTCCGATTTCCCAATCAACTCAGGTCGTTCCAGACCCTACCACTGTACCCCTTTTTAAAATAACTTCTTCTCGTGTGGTATCCTTGCCAATACTCCCGGTCGACCACCGGCCCTTTCTACTTAATGTCAGAACACATCGAACCAGTATCACCCGATGATACTGCCACCTTCCTGACATGAACACACCTTCGGGTCTTGCAAAAGTTAAACACCATAATAATCCACTGAGCTCTGCTATAACACTAATCCACCTTTCCTCCGCTCAAAATTGGCGATAACCCGGATAACCTGCAATAGGGAACGAATCATGTTCCCATCCCGAATCTATTCCTTTTTTACAATGACAGGATACTGCATCTTTCAGCTTCTATCGACTCCCATGAATCAACCAACTATATCACATAACCATTCGTACCTAGCTCAATCAGCCTCAGGCTGGAATACCAGGTACGACTATAACGGGTCCAGTCATCCCAAGGATGGTATACCCTCGCATTCTCACGCATGTTTGGCCCAATCAACCCTCGGGTTGGAATACCAAACACACCAGGTCCAATCAATCATAGGGTCCGGTCATCCTCATGATGGAATACCCTAGATTGGAATACCACTACTCACATAACCCATGCCTACAACCATACTTGAAGCCCAAGGATCCAACCTTGTAGCTCCCTCAATCTACTATGATTCGACACAACCGAGTGTAACTCACCCAAATCTCGACATCACGTATACTCCAAACGTACCATGACAGGGAACATTACTTTCACGATCTCTAGGTCCACGACCTACGACTGGAATATCCTCACACGGTTCTCAGCGCCGGTCTAGACTGCTCCCGAGTCTATCAACTCCGCTATCTCTAGCTCCTCTGTCCAAATCTCCAATCTGGAGCTACTCACCTTCTCCTCTTCCAAGGAGGCCTGAACCATGACTTCGTATCATCAGTCGGTGCCGAAATATCGGAACCTCACTCTACTTCGTCCACTTGTGGAGCACGTCGCTATCCCATAACACGTATATATACTCAGAAACTGATTGCATAACCTACAATCCATAAAGAGTCTTCCGCATGCCCCTCAACATTTTCGACGCTTGGGAACAACCCCACTGATTGTTATAGCATAGCAGTATCCTCACTGCTCGCTCAAAGATCCACTATACATACAGGGTTCTTACCATAACTGGAACGCCTCATCGCACCACTTCCCGTAACCGACATCCAAACTGCGTCAGGCGACTTCCTTCCAAACCAAGCCCCAGCCGAGAATTTCCAATTCTCCCCCACTTAGAGCACTAACTACTGTCTACCGGCGGCGATGCTGGTACGCGACTCAATCGTCCCAATCCGAGACAACGAACTTCAAAGGATCCGAGTTCCCGCTGATGATTCTGAATCTCTGGATCATGTCCTTCCTCTCTCTTGAATGCATCACCAGATACTACCCCTCTATAATTTCTCAATAATAAATTCTCACTATCATCTACTATGCTCTAATAACTTATGCAGGAAACAAACAACTCATAATAACATGAACAAGATATAGAGGAAAAGACATACCGGCTGTCACCTCTGGCGCTGTCCCGATCTCCTCGGCCACAAGCTGATAAGCACGCCCTGGAGCCTTCGGAGGCTCTGCTCAACCCTGACCCCCGTCAGTAAGTCTCAAAGTGGTTGGTGCTGGGACCTGCACTGGCATGGCAGCCAAGAGAGGACACTGGGCCTTCATATGGCCCACATGATCACAATGATAACAAAGTCGGACTCCGGCAGCTGGAGCCTGCTGCCTGCAATCCCTGGCTATGTGGCCCTCCTTGCCACACTTGTGGCACCCAGAAGAAGATCGACAAACTCCATCATGTACCTTACCGCACTTCCCACAAGTGCGACTCCTCTGACTTTCCTGACGATAATCAGCAACCCTCATCCGTTTCGGCGCAGGCTACGACTGCGCTGGGGCCTGCCTCTGCTCCCTCAGCTGGAGCTCAATCTCTAACTCGCGCCGCCTGGCGGCCTCCTGCAACTCCAACAAAGTATCACATCTCTGTGTGGACACAAACTGTCTGATGTCCCTCTTGAGCATGCTCAGATACCAGGTCATCTGAGCCTGCTCCGAAGCAAACTCAGGGCAGAACATCGCCCTCTCCGTAAACATCCTGGTGATCTCCATCACCGACTCTGAATCCTGTCTAAGCTCCAAAAACTCCTGAGCCAATCTCTCCCGCTCTACACGCGGAACATAACGAGTACTAAACATATCCCGAAACTGATCCCAAGTCACCGCAGCTCGCTGCGCCTCAGAGTATGATCCCGTAGTCAACCTCCACCAATCCTTCGCCCCGAGCCTCAAAAGGTTCAGAGCACACCTCACCCTCTGCTCAGCAGGGCACGAACACGTGAAGAAACATCCCTCCAGATCCGACAACCATCTCATAGCAACGATCGGATCCTGAACCCCGTTGAAGGTAGGGGGCTTCGTATTATCGAAGTCCCGGTACTGGAAGCCCCGACCGGCTCTTCCCCCTTCCGCTGCTACAACTGTTGTAGCTGTCGCGACAACCGTCTTAGTAAGAGCTACATAACGATCGTCGAAGTACTCCCTCACAGCGGACTTAATAGTCCCAGACAACTCCGGGATCTGACCCCGTACAATCTCAACCACCTCCTCGCGGATGATCTCCCTGACCCGATCCTCTATCAACACTGGCTCCCCCTGGCCGATAATCTCATGTTCCACTGGGGCCTCCTGCTCACCCTGTCCCGATCCCGATCCGGATCCGGTCACGACACGCCTTGTAACCACCATACTGAAAATAGAAGAGGAAGATATCAGACAATCCGCCTAGATAACTGGGGACCAACTCCCTTCTAAACCCTAGGGGTTGTGACTTCCTTGTTACGCGTATGGGTCCTGTGCTTTCAGTAGTACGAGCCCATACTACCTTCCACACCTACCCATATTTGTCTCAAGTATCATCACAACGCCCTACAAATATACATAAACATAGCGAGCGCTCAATCCTCACTCCTAGAGGAATGCTAAATATCTCATAACTGGCCTCCCGGCCTCACACAACCCACCCATCCATGAAACTTCCACCAACCCTGCAGCACTAGTGTATGCTAGCCATACATAACGTTGGACCCCATAGACTTTTGAATATTCGATCCTACCCTAAGCCCTAATCAATAAGAATAGAACATAAGACCAAATCAAACATTCTCAGGCTATAAGATCTTAATTATATACAGCCGTGATGCATACACAAGTAACTACAGTAATGATGTCAATCTCATATAAGGAAAACCCTAGGCTAGCCGGCATCATGTAATCAGGCAATTCTATCATGCAATTCCTGAAGATCCTTAGCCTAGTACTAGCATGCTGTTCTAACATATCACATAATCAAATAACTGTATGGTATTTTGGGGTCTACTTACTGGCTCCGGCTGATCGTACACCCTGCATCCTCCTTTACTTATTTTGAAAACCATTTTAGAAATCATTTTGAAAACCTTTCCTTGATTTGAGACTGGATTCACACGAATGTTCCTCCAATTCACTCAAACCAAGGCTCTGATACCAACTTGTAACACCCAAAAATTCCAACCAATTTAAAGCATTTTATTTCATTCAAAAACCATTAAGTTCATACATCTTGTTTTCAAAATAGTTTAGACATCAGAGTATCCCCCAGAACCATATCACATAAATCATAAAACATGAGGAGCGGTACGATCACGCCTTCGCCTTGCCACGATCTCCTGAAGTACCTGAAACAATAAACTGCAACCGTAAGCCCGAAAGCTTAGTGAGTTCCCCCAAAGTACCCATACACACATAAACATACGCATGCAACAAAGAACAACATACTATGGGTCCAATCAACCTTCCGGTTGGAATACCCCTGGCCCTCAACCATCGGGTTGGAATGCCTACATACTACGAGCCCAATCATCCTACCAGGATGGAATACTCTCGGCCCACAACCATCGGGTTGGAATGCCCATACACCTAAACGTACAACAATAACTACTATGGTCCAATCATCTCGCAAGATGGAATACCCCAGGCCCCTCAACCATCGGGTTGGAATGCCAACATACTATGAGTCCAATCATCCTACCGGGATGGAATACTCCTGGCCCACAACCATCGGGTTGGAATGCCCCACTTCCTATACATACAATAACTACTACTATTGGTCCAATCATCCCTCAGGATGGAATACCCCAGGCCCCTCAACCATCGTGTTGGAATGCCAACCTACTACGAGTCCAATCATCCCACCTGGATGGAATACTCCTGGCCCACAACCATCGGGTTGGAATGCCCCTACACTAGCAAACATGCACACATAACAGGCAACTACATAACACTCTACAGAACCAACATACTTGGGCCCTATCATCCTACCGGGATGGAATGCCTTCTGCTATTGCTCCACATACATATCCCGTAGGTAACCTCCTACCAGCGTACATAAGGCAAGACCAACTACAGGTCTATGAATATAACCACTACCAAACTACCAGGGTGCTGATCCAACAAATCTTGCCATCACTTAACTACCTTATCCTCCAGGATACTAAGCTAACAGAGCATAACATCATTGTTGGGTTTTAGTATACTACCACTCCTATGGTGTACATGCAACCCTATAAACCTTGGATCTATGTTTTCTCTATTATACATGCAAATATTAACTATTCCAAGGTTTCATACTAACTAGCATATTATGAAGCACCTATACTACAAAGTTCTAGTTAGATGACATACCTTTTGATGTAGCTTGATGTCTTCAAGCTTTAAGAGCTTAGCCCCAATAGTGTGGAAGCCTCAAATGGAATCACAAATCACCAAAACACCTTGGAAGAACTTCAAGCCAATTTAAAACATTTTAACCCATTCAAAAACCATTAAGTTATTACAACTTGTTTTCAAAATAGTTTAAACATCAGATTATCCTCAGAACCAAATCAAAAAATCATGAAATATGAGGAGCGGTACGATCACACCTTTGCCTTGCCACGATTATCTAATGTACCTGAAACAATAAACTGAAACTTTAAGCTCGAAACCTTAGTGAGTTCCCCCAAAATACCCGTACACACATAACCATACCAATACAGCCATGAACAGCATACTATGGGTCCAATCAACCGCCAGGTTGGAATACCCCAGGCCCTCAACCATCGGGTTGGAATGCCAACATACTACGAGTCCAATCATCCTCGGGATGGAATACTCTCGGCCCACAACCATCGGGTTGGAATGCCCACACACCTATACATACAATAACTACTATGGGTCCAATCATCCCTCTGGATGGAATACCCCAGGCCCTCAACCATCAGGTTGGAATGCCCACCTACTATGAGTCCAATCATCCTACCGGGATGGAATACTCCTGGCCCTCAACCATCAGGTTGGAATGCCCACCTACTATGAGTCCAATCATTCTACCGGGATGGAATACTCCTGGCCCACAACCATCAGGTTGGAATGCCCACATACTAGCAAACATGTGCACCTATCAAATAACCATATAACAGTCTTCAAGACAACATACTAGGGCCCTATCATCCTACCGGGATGGAATACCCTCTACTACTGCTCAACGCGTGCACATATAACATGTAATCTCCTACCAGCATACAGACAGTCAGACCAACTACAGGTAACTAAGCGTAGCCACATCCAATCTACCAGAATACTGATCTAACAGAGCATACCATCATATAGCCATCCTATCTACCAGGATGCCAACTAACATATCACAGCAGTAGCTATCTCATATAACAAATCAAAGGGTCGGCCTTGGTGCCTTAGACCCTTGGGTATAGTGAGGATAACTCACCTAGCAACTGCCGAACCGAACCACGAAAGCACAATCCCGAAGCACTGCCCCAAACTCCAACACCTATAGCCAACAATGATCCGTTGACATGCATATCCAAATTACCATAATACCCTTGAAGGTCAAACTGGTCAAAGTCAAAGTCCTGGCCAAAGTCAACCTTCCTGATTGACCCTACTCGCCGAGTCAACCCATTGACTCGCCGAGTTCCTAAACTCAGAAAACTCCCATATCACGACTCGACTCGCCGAGTCACCCCATGACTCGTCGAGTTCAACAATCTCTGAGTCCTATCATGTCCAACTCACTGAGTCACCACTCAACTCACTGATCTGAGTCTTAACCAGAAGAGGTTGGGGTTTTGCGTTCTGACTCGCCTAGTCCAAGAACAGACTCGCCGAGTCCACGGCAATCTTCAACAGACTCGCCGAGTTGTTCCTCCAACTCGTCGAGTTCATGCCTATCTTCATATGACTCGCAGAGTCCACCCAAGTGACTCGTTGAGTCTCTTCAGCCCTTTATTCATACAGAGGCTTTTCGAGCCATGCAGGGGCTCCAAACTGTAGATCCACTCTTCTAGGGCATGACTCTCATGTAAAGTTGCAAACTTTACGTGGAAACAAAGAGCTATAGACCCAAATCAATCTAGGGCTAAGGTTTAAGACAAGGATGCTTCACCAACAAACCAAAGGCTGATACTTTATGAGTTTCTGGACCAAGACAAGTCTAGATCTGAAGTAGCAACCTCAGATCTAGACCCCTAACCCGAAATAGATCCTTAACATGCCAAAATGGCCCCAAATCTCATTCTTGAATAGATATAAATGCAATAGAGTCAAGGTAACAGCTTGTTACCTCCAAAATATGCCCAAGCTGAAGTAGATTCTGGATCTACACCAATCTCTTGATGCTAGCCTCTTGATCTTCAAGCTCCCTTCTCAATATTCCTCCTCCAAAGCTCAAATCTCTTTAACAATGGAAGCTCACACGATTTTAGGGTTTACTGACTCTCAAGGGCAATAAGGAGGCTGAAGGGAGGACATATGGTCCTTTAAATAGGGTGAAAACCCTAAAATTAGGGTTTTCTCTTCCCAGCACCGACTCATCGAGTCCCGCCACCGACTTGGCGAGTTGGTCACTTAACACGTAGTTAAAACCCGCTCCGAATCGACGAGTTAAGATACCTACTCGTCGAGTCTACTCCTTTATTTACACATAGTACCCCGAACTTATATTCCTAAATTTGGGATGTTACACAGAACAAGTTTAACATTGATTGAATTGACTAGATGTACAATGAAGAAGTTTCGGGTTGTCACATATCAGGCATCATACAATCAGACAATTCTATCATGCAATTCCTGAAGATCTCTAGTCTAGTACTAGCATGTTATTCTAACATATCACAAAATCAAATAACTGCATGGTATTTTGGGGTCTACTTACTGGCTCTGGCTGATCGTACGCTCTGCATCCTCTTTTAATTATTTTGAAAACCTTTTTGAAAATCTTTTCCTTTGTTTGAGACTGGATTCACACAAGTGTTCCTCTAATTCACTCAAACTAAGGCTCTGATACCAACTTAAAACATCTATAAAATTCAAGCCAATTTATAACTTTTTCAACCAATTAAAAACCAATAAGTATTACAAAGTGTTTTCAAAATAGTTTCATGTCAGAGTATCCCAGAAATCAAAATCATATAATGTGAGGAGCTGTACGATCACACCTTCGCCTTCCTGCGATCATCCGAAGTACCTGAAACTAAAACTTAAACTGTAAGCCCAAAGCTTAGTGAGTTCCCCCAAAATACCGATACATAACAAATAGTACACATAATTGTTGGGTTATGAGCATTCTAACACTCCTAAGTGTACATGCAACCCTAAATACCTTGGATCTATGTTTTCTCTATTATACATACAATTATGAACATCCAAGGTATTATCCTAATCTAGCATACAAAATAATAAATATAACAAGATAGAATACATACCTCTTTGATGTAGAATGTCTTCATGAAGCTTGAGTGCCTAGTGCCCCAAGTGTGACACCTCAAATGGTTCACACAACACCAAATGCACTTGGAATAACTTGAGAGAAACTTGAACACTCCTTGAAATCGTCTAGCCCTCACACTCACACATTAGTGCACGATTTCTTGAGCCATGGGATTCTTTTATATGGTGGCTATTAGGGTTACACCATGTAACTCATAACTTTACCCATTCCTTATGCTCCATGGATTTTAACCTCCATGGAGTATCCATGGGTCACCCCATGGACTTAGTCCAACATAAGGAATCTTGGATCACAAGCCCACATATATAAGAATGAATGATTTACACAATCAACCCATATATTTAATTAGTCTCCTTTTGATCACTTAATTAATTCCAAATTAATTCTTGATCAATACTAATTAAATAACCTTATTAATATATTAGAACTTATAATATATTAACCAACCTTAAGTGTTATTTCTCTCATTATAGTCTATCCAAATGCATGATGCCATGCAACCCAAATGGACCATGCCGGGTCGGGTCAAGTCTTACCAATTATAGTTATGGACTTAGACATTAATCCAACAGTCTCCCACTTGGATAAGTCTAAAACTATTATTGTGTATGACTTCAGGAACCGATCAACAATCGTAGCTCTCAAAAGCTTCTGTCGAACTCTGACCTTGTCGATGAACTCTGACCTTTATCAATGACTTGTCCATTAGATAAGGGATCATATATTCCTCCATTCTAGATATCATATGGACTGAGACATGGATTATCAATCATTCTCTCTGTCCATTTGTTGTTTCCCGATTTCCGATTCATGATGACTGACTGATTGAACAAATCAAATCAGTCCTGGCTTGGCCAAGCACTCACATGTATCATCTTTAAATCATCAAGGGTCCCACAGATATCGCTTTTATCCCGAAGGTAAAAGGAATGGATAAACTTCGACTCATATGGCTTGTTCTACTACTTGTTGAATCATACACAAAGGCACGTTTTATAACATCGAGTTACCAATGCGTTTTCGTGCAATCAATGTATAACCAACTCATAGTAACAACTCATATCTCTAGGTTTGAAGAATATAAGATATTATCGTCTCATGATCACTCGTGATAATATCCATGAAGTGATTCAAATGAGCGCGGGTTGAATCCAATACTCAGAACTTATGAGCACTCATGAGTGTTGTAGCACCACTTTGTCCACCAACTTGGACCTCTACAAACCAACCCATGGCAGTCTTGATTCATATCTACTTCCAACATATGACCGACTGTGGATGGTTTGAATAACTTAATCATTCAGGAAGAGCGACTTAGTTATTCTGGAAGTCAAAACATGCAAAGTGAAACACAAGAATAAATGAATCAAATATGGTATCAAACCCTATGAATATAAATAAACACTTTTATTTATCACCATACTGATTACTCATTATTCATTGTTTCGGTTTTATCAACTTTATACTTGAATTTAAAACAATAGTTGTCCCATGCTCCAAGCATGTACACTATGTTTTCTAAACACTAGTCATGCCATACACCAAGTATGCATACTATGTTTGTCTATGATCTTTACTTTGTAAAATAGATCAATTGAACATCACTCCAATGATCCTCTTTTCACAGTCCCAAATCCTTACTGCAAATGCAAGAATTCCAAATTCATGCCATTTACTGAAATCTGTTAGATTCTAAACTTATATGCATTGATCCTCTTAATGATTATGCACAAAATCAGAAAGACTTGACAACAATCATTACAGAGCATTCCAGAGGAGATCAGCTCCTTGGAAACATCCTTCTTTCATTAAGTTTCCTAATCTTACACAGATTGAATAATTTCTAACTTTGAAACATTTCCATATTCCATTTTGACTATCACTTCTGAACAAGAGTTGCCTCCTTACAGATTATGTCAATATGGTCCTTCCAGAATTAACATTATACTTCTAACTGTCCTTGAGCAACCAATCTTTGGTAAACCTTAGATTGTCCTTGACAATTGCTTAATCATTTTAGTCATATCCAATTCTAGACCTTTACCCTTCATAATGCCCCAGGCATTTGGAAAATTTTAGAAAGGATGAATATAGCACATGTAATCGATCCTATATCCGAAGCATATGGGACACGATTCATGATGTCTCACATAAAGACTAAACCAGTTTTTTGCTATAATATTTCCATTTCAATTTGCCAAGTTCTCAAAATTCAGATTATGAAAAGGGATGCCGTAATCATAATCGAATTTTAGAACGCAAATAATGGACCCATATATAGAATTTCCTTATGTTGAGCCATTCCAACATGAAATTCATATATATATCCTTGATTAAATACGATTAAAATCTCAATCTAAGCTTTTAGAATTGAAATGAAGTATAATTTCCTCTCCCTTAATTATAGCAAAACAACTTTTTCAACCCCTGCAACCTCACGAATTGAAACTTTTGTTTTCTATAATTAACATTGCTAACTTGCAACCTTTGTCATAATTATCATGCTCCCACTAACATGATGATTATTAGCATAACACTTATGCTCCCACTAGCTTTGACATGTACTCAGAAATCAGCTGACTTTCTTACCAAAGTTCAGATTTCTGATACTAGATTGTTTTGATAAAACTTTATCAAAATCATACACCTCTCTTAGATAGCTCACATGTGTGTCTAAACAATTTTAGAACTATGAAAAGGGATGCCGTAATCATAGTCTCAATTGTTTAGACCTTTGCCACTTCTCACAAGTCCATGTTAGTGTGCCGGTAAACCACACACGCTCCACTAACGACTTTGAGAATGCAAATATCACAATTGCTATCTAGCTAAAATCTACTTAGTGAAAGTGTTTCCTCACCATCATTTTCATGAATCGGAGAGAAACCTTATGACACTTAGATTTAATAGTGTATGTGTTCTTATCCATGTGAATTTGTCAAAACCATAATCACAAGACAAGGTTAGTGACAAATCCAAACTCATATTGATTAAACTTGTGCAATCTTAAATTCTTGCCATTTGGCAGCTCAGGTGCCTGCCATTGCTTCCAAGTAGTTGTGCAACCAATTGAGAACTCTCAGAACTCCTATGCAAAGCCAACTTGAATAGGCACAAAAATTTCAACACGATAGGTTATAAACCTCAAGTCGTGTGCTAGTGAAGAACTTTAGGTTTTATTCTTGATTACGTCTTGAAACTTTCAAGAGCTTTAAGACTCCCACTGTCCTCTTGACATATAAGACTCCCTTGTCAAATATTCAAGAGATAGTGCGGATTCTTTATCAAGACTAACACTTTACACAATTGGCCTAAGTTGGTCTCTGTTTTATCCAAAACATCACAACTTACCAATTTCAAATGAACAAGAGTAGATAACCTTTTACTCTTACATTTGACTAGTGTTAACAAACCCTCTTTAAGATATTTCACTCATGTTACAATCTTGGAGTATGACTCTAAGAATTGTTTTGGAACGAAGTATGACTCATCTTTTTGATTTAACCATTTCAACAATTCATGACTCCTCTTCTTAGTCATAAGAATGCACTAAGATGACTTTAGAGGACCAATTGTGATATGGTATCTTAATCATTAAGATGATCATAAACATGATACTAAAGTACTCTCCCATCTTTTCAGATTTGAGAAACTTTTATCTTTCTGCCATACTTTGATTCTTCTTATTCGTTCAGTCTCACATTGAAACTTCTCCAATGCTACAGACTTATACTTAAACTTATAAGTATAACCATATTTACTGAACTTAAGTAAATCATGACGAATAGTCTTCTTGATCTTTTGTGGTGGACTTGACCAGTGCACAAGAATGTGTACTCGATCCCTTAGTCCTTACCTTATTCACATAAGGAATTAGTCTTAATTTTCCAAGCTGAAAGTTCTCATTCATCATACTATACAACTTACATGATTCCAAGTTTCGGTCCAATTGAACCTTGGGTGATGAGAATCTTTCCTTATTTGGTAATATTAGACACTACCACAACCGAAAGAATCAAATCCATTTTTCCAATATTGCTATCAATGGAATCTTATAAGCAACAACTTTTCACAAATGCCATTGTAAGGATACTTAAAATAAATAAAATCAAAACCTTTTTCTTTTATTTTAAAACTTTGCGGAAAAACTTATCCTTACAATCCATATGAAAACCTTGTTGTTATCTATTCCTAAGCAATATAAATATCATAACTCTTAAGTAATAGCCCAAAATTCTGATCACCGAACCATGCGATTGAAATCCATCTTCCCGATCAGAATCAGCATGTACTTAATAGAGTTAGACAATGGACTTTACCTGAAGTAGAGCCAAACTTATTGACTTTAACATCCTTAGGTAAATTTGGCAGCTTCGTAACCAATGCCCCTTCCTTTGGCAATAGTTACCTATTGACCCTTGATAATGGGACTATCTCAGACTTCGCCTCTCTCTTTACCATTGGGTCAACCGAGTTGACTATGGCCGATTCCTTTCCATTGGGAAGAGAGAGCTTTACTGGATATCCAATGTCATCATTGTCAATGTCCATAGCGTTTTAGGAAGTTGATCTTAGGAAATAGATAAGATCATTAAGGGTCTTGTCTTAGTCTGTTTCATAGGATTCCCAAAAGAACTCACTATGTGACTTAGAAAGTAGTTGAGCCACCAACTTTCTCAAGACTTTGACACCCAACTCTCCCGGCTTGTCAATATGTGACTACATCTCCAAGATGTGATCACACCTAAACCTTGCCTTGCCAATAGGGCTTGAGTGACCTTAAACTTTTTAGGAACTTGTGGGTTAGGGAGAATAATTGGAGGAGGTGAAAGAAGTATGATATCCATGGGACATCATCTTCATTTAGGAAAGCTTGTTTCAAGAGATTTTGGAAGATCATAAATGTCTAGACCAGACATCTTTTTGGGAGATATTCAAGATAGTTGATTTAAAGTCCTTAATATGACACCCAATATGAAATATTAAGGCTAGGACCCAACAAACTATTTTATAACTTAGAAGAGGGATGCCGTAATCCAAGCTATAAAATATTTGAAGGTAGGTGAATGACGATTCACCAATTTCCACCATGAAAAATGAAATAATTTATTAGGTTTTAATTGGATTTGAAAGTCCTAGATCTTTGAGATTCATTGAACTGTTCAAAGGCATGTTTCAATCTCGAGTGTGCCCTTCAGGTTTTGTGACTGGGATGCCGAGGATCACAAAACAAGGTGTGAATAACCATGCAAATATACTTGGTACCCTTAATATTTACCCCTTAATCAGTGTGCCGGTTAACCACACACGCTCCACCGATACTATGATAAATATTAAGTTACCCTTTGCCTACCTTGTTAAGTCCAGGTTAGTGTGCCGGTTAACCACACACGCTCCACTAACGACTTAAGCAAAGTGCAAAGTGTAATTTCATGGGTTAGCACCAAATTCACATTTTCCTAAGTAACTAAGATTGGGTATTAATAAGAGTTTAGTTACTTAGTATTTATCATTAATACTTTTAATGAAAGGAGAATTATAGTCCTTGTCCTACCCGTTCGGCTAACGACCCTCCACCAGTCAAGGAAGCGGTGGGTGAGAGTGGACACCCATTAAACTGCCATTTTATAGGCAGTAACCTTATACCCCCCTTATAGACCGGCTTCGTGAATGAGGCCTACTAACGGTAAGACTGACTTTACTCTTATACATATATATATAAATATTATTAACTTATAATATTATAAAGTATAAGGGTTGAATTTTAACTTTTAAAATTCTAAGGGCTAACTTGGAATTAAAGTATTCATAAGTGAAAACTTTTCAAATTCCAAAACTTGAGGGCAAGTTTTGAAACTATTCAAAACTAATTAATTCCATAACTTATGAGTTTAAAGTAGTTTTAATTAAAAAAAAAAAAAGCTCTTCAAGTTCCATAACTTGAGGACAAGTTATGGAAGACTTTAAACTAATTAATAAAAAAAAATAACTTTTTTTTATTGTAACTTATGGAACTAATTAAGGTTACACTTTTTTTTTAATTTAATGAAGAGACTCTTGAACCTCCATAACTTGAGGACAAGTTATGGAGTCATAAAACCATTTAATTAGAACTAGACTCTTCATTTTGTAACCTTTGCCAACTTTTATGAGTTTTATGATTCTTAAATGTGACTTTTCATATAACTTGAGGACAAGTTACAAAAACACACTTTGGAATCAACTCTTAGATTAAAATGGATTGAAAACAACTATTTCACACAACTTTTCTATTAATCTAAGAACCTCATAAGAACAAGATAATTCAAATCATCAATCTTCAAGAAATTAGCATGAACATACAAACTAATACAAATCTTGAAATTATGACAATTATCTTAGAAATTGGATTAGCATGAACATTACCACATCAAAAACAAGTTTATAAGTCCAAAAACATCTTAGGGTAACGTTCCTAGTCCAATTCCAGCCAAAACAATCGAATATATGCATCCAACTCGATTTTTCAGCTACTTTTGCAAGTATAACAAGAAAACAAGCCTAGGCTCTGATACCACTGTTGGGTTATGAGCATTCTAACACTCCTAAGTGTACATGCAACCCTAAATACCTTGGATCTATGTTTTCTCTATTATACATACAATTATGAACATCCAAGGTATTATCCTAATCTAGCATACAAAATAATAAATATAACAAGATAGAATACATACCTCTTTGATGTAGAATGTCTTCATGAAGCTTGAGTGCCTAGTGCCCCAAGTGTGACACCTCAAATGGTTCACACAACACCAAATGCACTTGGAATAACTTGAGAGAAACTTGAACACTCCTTGAAATCGTCTAGCCCTCACATTCACACATTAGTGCACGATTTCTTGAGCCATGGGATTCTTTTATATGGTGGCTATTAGGGTTACACCATGTAACTCATAACTTTACCCATTCCTTATGCTCCATGGATTTTAACCTCCATGGAGTATCCATGGGTCACCCCATGGACTTAGTCCAACATAAGGAATCTTGGATCACAAGCCCACATATATAAGAATGAATGATTTACACAATCAACCCATATATTTAATTAGTCTCCTTTTGATCACTTAATTAATTCCAAATTAATTCTTGATCAATACTAATTAAATAACCTTATTAATATATTAGAACTTATAATATATTAACCAACCTTAAGTGTTATTTCTCTCATTATAGTCTATCCAAATGCATGATGCCATGCAACCCAAATGGACCATGCCGGGTCGGGTCAAGTCTTACCAATTATAGTTATGGACTTAGACATTAATCCAACAATAATAACAACATGTAATGGGTCCACAACTCTACATACTGGTTTACCCCTGAGCCCACAGTATCAGTCTGGCTTGCCTCACAGGCCCACAACTCATATCTGGCTTGCTCCCTCAGTCTTTGGACTATAACGAAATGATTAGCCCTCAGTGCGAGTCTGGTATGCTCCCCTGTCCCTCAGCTTGCATCTGGAATGCTTAGGAGTCCTCAGTATGAGTCTGGCATGCTCTTCCTGGCCCGCAACTCATATCTGGCATACTTCAGGGTTATGTTGGTCACCGCACGGAGCAGTGCAACCTCAACCCTACCCATATAATATGTCGACGTGTAACAGATAATGTTCATACGTATAATCATACAGTATCACAGGTAGTCTTACAGATCTACCAGACTAGCATATCAAACTAACATGTATATCTAACTCATACTCAACATATCAATAACTACTAGGATATCAATCCAATGAGATATCAATTATTAAGTCAACACATGGGATATTAATCTTGACTAAAGGTCCACATGCTCCATATTTCCTTTTCTCTAATTTGGGCCAAGGCCCAATTATCAAATCCACTGTCCAGAAGTCCATATACTTAAGGCCCATTATTGGCCCAATTTTCCGAATTGGGCCCAACTCCCTAATTGGGCCTTATTTTAAGATCCAAATCCAAAACTGGCCCAAAACACCATTATTCATAATGTCCAACAAGGCCTATGTCAAACTGGCCCAAAAAGGAGCCCAATCCTAAAGCCCAAATCGTCAAAAGCCCAACAGAGGGCGTACGCAGGGTGTACTCCTCTGGTATGCTGGGCGTACTTCCGTTTTGCGTTGACCGCCATCGGGGTGGTTGACTCGGTACGCTGGGCGTACAGAAATTACGCGGGACGTATGCGAGGTTTTTCCAAAACCTTAATAAGTGTTGAATGGCTTAAGCACTTAAGTCCAAACTCCAGATCCATCGACCAAAAGTGCCTTAGAACCATAAAGTCTTGAACTTTAAGACTTTGGACGTCTAGAAAGTTCCTAATACATGGTCTTAACCCATTAAGACCCTTCTACTACATGCATGGGACACTTTCAGCCATTGGGACATCATTTTTATCACTTACGACCCCTTCTAGGGTCTGAAAGGACAACTTATCTCGTTTAAATCATAACATGCACCAACTTGGGACTTTTGGGACAAGAAATGGTTCCATAAAGCTAGCATGGCAAGATCTACATCACACAAGCAAAAAGTTTGGAGCTTTTTACCTTATGGAGCTTCTAGAGCACAAAGAAACTTCATATCTACACGCTTGTTCTCCTTCTCCAACTTCTTGATGCAACACCTTCTTCTCTAACTACTCAAAACACACTCTTTTAGCTCACACACTCAAGAAAGAGGTTAGGGTTTGGGGAAAATGACTAAAATCTATGGAGGCTGAGGTAAGGGAGGGTTATGTGCTCATAATGACGTTTATATATCACTCAAACCCTAAATATTAGGGTTTGCATCTGACGCGAGTATGCTCAGCGTACACAAGTGTACGCCCAACGTACTAGGGCGCGCCTAGTACGCTTAGCGTACTAGTCTTGTTCTCAAAGTTGCAACTTTAGCCCTTAGGCTCCTCATGGGTCGACTTTTCTAACCCCAGGGACTACAATTGACAAAATAATAATAGAAGAGTGGATTCGGAAATACCTGCAAAATCTCAGGATGTTACACAAGAACACATAAGGAAAGGTAGGGTTTCGTGGAGGATATTTAGAGGGAATGAGGCTGATGAGGGGGCAACCTCATAGTCCATAATGACATTTAAATAGAGGCCAAACCCTAAAAATTAGGGTTTGTGGTCTGCTTACATACGCCCAATGTACGCATGGGTACGCCCAGCGTACGCCTTCAACACCCGCAACCCACTTAAGGGAGTACACCCAACGTACCCCATGGTACGCCCAACGTACTCAGGGACCAAAAATGCAATTTTTTTTCTAAAACCAATTCTAATGTTAAAGAGTACGTGAAATTCGATCGTTACATGGACGATTAGTAGTTTAAATGTCAAAACATTCAAGATCAGAAATTTTGGTTCCGTATCTTTCCTCCATGTCAACAAATCTAATTTTTTAAATTTCTTGATACCCGTAAACTTTTTAATCAAATCTCATTTTTTTCTTATTTTTTTCTTATTATTTTTTTTTTTCCAAAATGAGCATTCTCATATTTAACAGGCTTCCCTGAAGGTGGTCCACAATTTGGTGAAGACATGGAGACATTTTGTCTTGCTTTGCAAGCGATGTTGTGTTACCCTTTCGACCACATTTGATTGAAGCCTCCCAAGATTTGAACTTGAGTCTCTTATAGGGAGAAGCTTACCAAGTAAGCCACTAGGTGATGGTTCATGTTATCAGACCTGGTGATCTTATATTTTTATTTATACGGCTAAACAATTTATATTAACAAGTCAGCAAAAAACTATCAAAAGAAGAGATTACAAAGGAATAACCATAATCGGGTTTTGCAACAACACCCCTCCAAATAGTGTTTAACTTTCTATTTCTGTTAACAAACCAACAATAGGAGAAATCATTGAGGATATCATAGACTAGTTATTCAATCTTTTTTATAGGTGAGGGAGAGAAACATGTGTAGAAACCTTAGTCGGTTTGGGTGGCTTTTGCATGTTTTCTTGATGTTTGAACTTTTGGTTTTTGTATTTCTCTGTCTCCGTTAGCGTTTTGCTAATGCGGTCCGTATAAAATTTTGTTGTTCGAAAAAATAAGAAAAATCAATGATCAAGTCAATTAAGAAATCTATTCTAGGCTGAATATCCGGTAATAACAACTCTTTTTGGATATTCCAAAAACCCAATATTAGGTTTGAGTTGAGACTCCTTGCATTGAAACCACGATGCTTCACTAATTTTTCCTTTTGTATTATAGATAAAGTTTAATGGCTATAAGTCTATAACCGTAAATTGAGACTAATTCAAATGGATTAACTAGAAAACAATATTACGTTTAACATCTACAGTTTGAACAAATTATAGTTTCGAAATTTAACGTTTAACATACACAAACACATCTGAATATTTCAAAACCTCGATATCTATTTGTTACAATCATCATCCTTAATATCTGCCGGCTTCTTGTAACCTCAATCTTTCATCACACGGGACATTTTGTCCCTCAAAGTTTCACCTATTATCAAATTAACCCCTTACACTTTAGTAAAATGCCAAAAATATTCATTTTTAAGGCTACACAACAGTAAATATTGGGTATCTACCTAATGCTTGGTTGCAATAAAATAAAATTCTATTTGAGTAAGACATTATATAAATGTAGATTTTGAATCTAAAACTTCTAGATCGGCATGTCTTGGTATTAACCAAACAGAATTTTTAATTATTTATACTTCACCTCCCAATAACAAGATTATAAATATTCAATAAAATTTAAATATATTATTCTATTCTTGTATCTTTCATTTAGATCATGTCATATGTCGTCATCTGGTTATATAACACAATTTAATTTATATAACTTTTAGATTATAAAACGCTACAAATTATTTTAAAATACACAATCACATATTCGACAAACTATGTATGTATATGATACACAAACGACATATGGCATGACAAACAAATGATATACGCTTTTTATTTATTTACTTCTGAAAAGAACATGCATTACCACTGCAAGGGGACCTAAATACAAGATATTTATTTATAAGGACAAATTACACATAAATTTCAATCAATTTTCATTTTCAAAGATACATATTTTTATAAACCTTATGTTTTAAGTTATAATTAGACATTGAACCCGACTGTTTAATATATAAATTGTTTTTGATAATATATGTCTTCATATGTTAATTATAAAATTACGTTTCTCAAAAATAAACTGAGTGAAAATATACGGATTTTATGTATTATTTGTCATATCTATCACATGCTTAATATTTATTTAAGCCAACCAGTTATCTACAATATCCATTTTAAATCCTCACAAATCACAATAATAATTTTACTTTTAAGATAAATACTTTAAACTTCCAGATATACTAAAACTATATGAATCCTTTATACAACATAAAAGTACATATGAATTATGATTATGATTGATTGCAAATTGTAAATATTTAAATTTAGGTGTTAAATCATCATGAATTAGGAAGTGCAAGTGTGCATTGGTGTGTTGTGGGCCTTGTTTGAAAGGAGAAAGCAATCCATAGTGAAAACGGCTGGTAGCCTTGTATTTCTTTGCTGTCCCTTTCTTTAATTAAATTGTGATTATCTGAAACCTTTCCAACTTGACAACAAGTGAGATATTATTTTAATATGTCAATAAATGTAAATATTTGTATTTAATATTAAAGACTCCTTATTATTATCATCATCTTTTGTCATGGGTTGTGTTAGTGTTTTTATGAACAAAAACATTGTTCGGTCAAAAAACTATGTGCTAGCATACACAAATCATGTAGTAGATTAAGTCTATCAACGATTATATACACTATTGTTAGGATATTATTATATTAACATATTAACAAAAGTAATCTTTTTTTATTTTAGTTTTTTTGTCATCAAGGCGAAGTGAACGTAGACTCAACGTTATTTGTATCTAAACAACAAACATACATATTGAGATTATCTGAATATGAGCATATTGATTGTTTGAAAGTGATGTTAAACCAATGACACATCAATTTCTATGCCCCATCAAAATTGTAAATATCAAATTTGGACAAAAATGTTAGTTTTATATTTATGGAGTTAATACTTTCCTTTTCCTCGTGTGGAATTAAAAGATCATGTCTAAGTAATTTAATAAAAGTTCTACTTATTGGTTAGGCGTATAAACTAATTCTTATTTTAATAAAAGTTAAACTGATTTAAAAGTGACTAAAATAAATATAATAACGTTTACGAATGCATGGTAAAATCTTTTATCTCCGTATGGAATGCAAAAAAAAAAAATAAAAAAAAAAGGAAGAAGAAGAAGATAAAAACAAGATTACACCTTAGTTTTTTGCCCAAGCCAAGGAGCTAACGTGGAAAGGTTCTAATAAATGACGATGAGAAGAGATTTGTTTCAATTATATAAAAAAAATATAGAAAAAACTTTAAAATAATATACTCAAAAGTCAAAAACACCGATAATATAGAAAAAGACAAATAATGCCACTTCCATTAACAACTTAATGTAATGTGTATTGAAAGAAGTATTTAGAAATAAAGTCCAAGATAAACAGGCTTTTTTTCGTTTATTATCAACAGAGTGTTCTAGTTCTAGTTGACCACGGGGGCCTACATTCTCATTTGGATAAGACAAAACTTCAAAAATGGTCCCTATGATTTCTAAAAATATGAAGTTTAGTCCCTAATTTACAAAAACCTCATGGATGGTCCCCGTGGTTTCAAAACTTTTAACAAATAGTCCTTCTCGCTAACTCCGTTAGCTTTTGGCCGTTAAGTGAAAGGCATTTCTGTCATTTCACTACCATAGGGACCATTTATGAAGTTTTGCTTTATTTTAAAAAATATATAATTATTTAATATTAAAGGGTCTCACACACATACACACTCTCTTATTACTCTTTTGCCCCTGGTTCAACCCCTGAATACTCTTTCAAGACTCTTCGACTCAATTTCCAATCAAATTTGTTGTTTCAGGTTACAAATTTCTAACATTATTTTGTTAGTATATGATCTGAAGGAGTGGGAATTTATTGTTTAAAGTTTAAACGTGTGCAGGTGATCTTGGACAAACTGTATGGATGAAATCGACACTCGAACACATCTCACAATCAAATTACAATGTGTTTTTGCTTCCCGGAGATTTGTGAGAATTACGGCCATCCACCCTACTCCGTTCACCGCCTACAATGCCAGGTGGCATATGCCGTTTTATGAGAGCGAATCTACGTCTAATTTGTGCTACTCGTTTGAGGTTTCAGGCGTCCATGTCGTCATGTTGGGTTCCTATACCGATTTTGGATATGGATCGGACCAATACGATGGTTAGAGTCTAATGTGAAGAAGGTTAACCGGAGTAAAACACCATGGCTGTTTGTGATTGATCATGCTCCATGGTATGATCGATATGAGGGTATCGATGGAGGGATTACTGAAGCGAAGCAGAAGAACAAATGCGAGAGTCAATGATCAATTTCCCCAAATCGACAATGTAGGAGATAAAAAAAATTACATAAATCATTGAAAATCAAGAAAAATCACCATGGGGGACCGGACCGATATTTGAAGGTCAAGAACAAAGTAGGGGAATCTGAATCTATCAAAATACCTTAACAATTTATGGATTTAGATCCACAGATCTTTCATGGCTTCTCGACCAACTTTTGAAGCTCTGCACAGTTACCATTACCAGATCCAAAGATCTCTCTGTGCTCAAAGAAAGATTCAAATCCACCAAGAACAACCCTAAAGGACTCTCCGATCTACCTGGGATTGTATTTTCCGGTGAATTGTGCTTTACGATTTTAGCCCACCTCGTGCCACTGAACATCATGGATGGTTCGGTGGGAAGAAGATCAAGTTTTCATTAAGAAGAATGAAGAAGAAAACAATCTGATGATGATGATGTGATGATCTTGTCGATTGTAGATGATCGGAACAACAACGAAGAAGATGATGAACTCAAACAGGCCTTGATTCAATAACTCTTCGGAGATTCCACCTATTTGATCGACTCGATTGCTGTTGTTGAATTTGAAGGAAGATTGATTCATGAATTATAAGGAAAAGGCAGCCATGGTAGACCTTCAGGGTCACTTGCAGTCGAACGCAAACCAATTGATCGAGTAGCGATTGGAGAAGCAATTAAGTTCGTGACCTGTTTCTATGAAGATAAAATGGAATGGGGTAAACGGGTCGGGTGGATGTACAGGTCAATTTTCCTCAATTTTCCAATTAAGAGAGAGAGAGAGAGAGAGAGAGAGAGAGAGAGAGAGAGAGGTGGGACCCTTTAATATTAAATAATTATATATATATTTCTTTTTTTTAAAATAAGGCAAAACTTCATAAATGGTCCCTGGGTATGGAAATGACGAAAATGCCCCTCACTTAACGGTTGAAAGCTGACGGAGTTAGGCGGAAGGACTAAACATTAAAAGTTTTGAAACCACATGGACCATCCGTGAGGTTTTTGTAAATTAGGGACCAAACTTCAGATTTTGTGAAACCACAGGGACTATTTTTGAAGTTTTGTCTTTGGATAAAGCTTAGAGTAAATTACATTTTTGTCCTCTGATTTTTTCAATTTTGTTCCCGAAAGTAGAGTAAATTACACGATTCGTCCCTGGTCTATGTCTTAAATTGCATGTTTGGTCCCTATTTTCAAAAATTAACTCGGACCGTCCTTTATAAGTTTAAATCTTGCACGCTTATTCCCTGAAAGACCTGAAATGACTATTTTGCCCTTTATCTTTTCTTTTTCATTTTTTTAATATTGGTTTATTTTTTAGAAATTACAAAAATTGAATTATATGATTTTTAATTTGGTGGGTCCCACCACCTCTTATATTCCCCTCCTATCTTCCCGGCCACCCCCTTTATTCACCATACACATTTTCCGGCACCGGCACCACCACCACCACCACAACCATCACCATCCATCTCCAACCTATAGGAAAAATATTTGGCATCCACCATCCTCTACCTCCAGCGACCACCCAAAACATACAAATAAAACCTGTAAAAATTGACAAAACCTAATTCAATTTGCACAAATTGATACGAAAGGGGAAAGGGGTATTTTTTTTCTTTTCGAAATTACAGTCAAATTAAGAATGAAACTACAGTAGAAATTTCAGGAATTGTTCTAGAAATTTAAACGTATCCCAACATGTTTCATCCATGAAAAGGTTATGATAATAACCTAATTGATTCAATACATCTACTCATTCACAAAACAAGAACAAAATTGCGTGTATTTATGGTGGAACAAACAACAGAAAAGATGAAGGGTTACATATATGATAGAGGTGTGGATAAGAAACAATGTTCGATTAGTGGAAACAACGGTTCACAGGTTATGCAGATGGAGATTGCGGCGATGGTGTGATGGTATTTTCTCTCTCATTAGCTCCGTCGATGGTGGTTCGCTCAAGAGGGTGAACGACAGGTGGCCAGAGTTTCATGATGGTGCTTCACAGTCGGAAAGGGTTGCGGTCTTAATGGTCCAGATTTCTGGTGAGGTTCCAGGTTCCATTCTTCAACTGATATGCAGAGACGACTCTCTCCCTTTTTCTCCAAATCGGTGGTGTGTAGGTGTCGCACCGGAGATGGAGAAGAAGCTGAGATGGAGAAGAAGAAGCTAAGAGTTTCGGTACCACAAAGCTTGTGGGGATGAAGGGTGGTGGTTTAGGTTCTTGAAAGAAAAAAAGATGAAGAGGGAAAAAGATGTTTTACAGGGGACACGAAGAAGAAGATGGGTAGGTAATGTGAGGGTGGGCCCAATTATTTATTGAATTTTTTAAATATAATTGATAATAATAAAAATATAAAAATATATCAAAAATAAATATAAAAGGGCAAAACAGACATTTTATGTCTGGTAAATGATTTTAGGGACGAAACGTGCAACTTTTAATGATAAAAGGGACGGTCCGAATTAATTTTTGAAAGTAGGGACTAAACGTGCTTTTTGACACTTACACGAGGGACGAATCGTGTAATTTACTCCCGAAAGTATTTCCTATTAGTTTTTGTTCTTTATTTTAGGTTATGGTAACGTTTTTGTTTACGTTTTGTTCTTTATTTGAATTTTGAGGTTATAGTAATATTTTTCATTTTTTTGTCCGTGTTCCAAGATAAAGAGGTAATATCCTAATGTCATGGTTTGGTCCAAATGACTTGAGTTTTAATTGATATTTATTGAAGTTCGTAACTTCTTTTCAAAGTGGATGTTGGTTATACTTTTCTTTGTCTAAACGTTTTGAATTCATAATTTTCTATTTAGGGACCACAGTGCACATAGAAAAGATGCAAAATGTTTCTATGTTTCTCTGACTTTAGTACTCGCTAGTTGTTTGACAAAATGTCGCAAAGAAACCTTGCTTTACTTCGTTACTTTTGTTTCTTAATCCAATTTTTGTGGGGAAGTGATTCGTACACAACAGTTTTTTGCCATACACAACGATTTATGCATTATCGAATTGTACAGTACAACATTTTAAAGCACCAACTGTTGTGTATGGAAAAATTTTGTTGTGTACAAATCACTTACCATTTTTGTGTTTCAATTGTAAAAACCTTAGAAGCACCAGCCAATAATTATTTAAATATCCAGGTAACAACCACCATATCTTCAGCATCCAGATCATCTAGTAATCCGTGATCACAGGCAATTTTGAGTCTTTTTGTCTCAATGAGAGCTGAAACCGCCATTAAAGCGATGGAAATGAGGATTCCGATTCCGATCATCTGAAAGATGGCGTCGTAGATTGGAATTAGGATTATGATTGAGAGGCCGATGAAAGATTGGCGTGTTGCGGCTGGAATTTGGAAGTTTGACTACTTTTCAAACAGGTAACCCCATTGCTATAATTGTAGTTTTCTTAAAGTACAACGACTAATAAGAATATAGGTAATAACATGAAATGAAGGCATAATGCTATAAACAAAAAAAAAAAAAAAAAAAAAACTTGGAAATTAAATTATTATTTCTTGAGTCTAACCCAGGATATTTTAAATATGTATATGTCAACTAAATAATTTTAAGAGTTAAATGCAAGTCATAAATAGCAATAATGTAATTTCCTAATTTCATTGATTTAATTGTTATAGCATCATCATCCTTCCATTTCTTCCCATTACAACGTTGTACTTTAAAAAATCTATTCAATTAGTGCAATGTCACCACAACAAGAAAATAATTGAAAATACAATGTTATAATTGGGTAGATTCAACAAAGTATAATGCCTTAATAAGAAAAAAAATGAAAGTACATTGCTGTTTCTTGCAGTTATATTTAAAAAAAAAAAAAAAAAAAAACTAATCCAAGATAGATGTATCTTTACACAAAAGAACGGTGGAATTACCTGTATTGCTGAGAACCTTGATGTGGCAATATAATCATAATGAAGCATCTGTTAGACACATGGACTAAGGTCCTCAAAAAACAGAAAAAGATAAAGAAGGTAAATATGTATTGTTTTATTTAAATTGTGTATGCATCACAATTGAATTCCTTTTCATCGATTTCCATGGCACGCAGTATCACCACAAGGGCAATTGAGAATAATAGTAGTTGGCATATATTTTGGTTAGCACATAATGTCCATGTCAATAGTATAGGGACCATATAATGTTTCTACCATACTCAGATTAGATTGTTCTCCATTTTCAGAGTATTGTATCCATTCATGGAGTTTCTAATGTAATTCCAAGCTTTCAGCTCAAAAAATATAAAATATTATGGAGTCCCACGCTCAATAATAACGAGCTAAAGTAAATTTAATTATTTAGTTCCATCAATTTAACCTAGTCAAATTTGAACTAACGCCATAGTAAGCAAATCTCTCTGCATAAAACATCAAAAGTTAAAAAAACCCTTTCACGACGATTTTGATTTCGAGAGGCGAATGGTTAACGTTACTAATAACAAAATATGCAGATCGCCATAAACCGGATTTAGAACTGACGGCTGGACGACCTCTGTAGTCAACAGCTTCGTCGACAAAGTTGTTGAGCAGCGGAGTGTGGACTCCGGTGGAATAGCTGGTGGTGGCGTTGTCATCCATTTCAGTGGCACGCTTATCAACGCATTCTCGTTTGGACCTCGATTTCAATTTCAGATTTTTTTATACAGAGTAAAATACAAATGGGCCCATCATGTGTTGTTATTATACTAAAAAGTAAAAACCAAAATCCATAGGCCAAGTTTGATTTATCGCAATTTGTATCCTGCTTGTTTGATTTTTACCAATATCGTCCTAAATTTTTAAATCTAAAAAAAAAGGTCGTAGAATTAGGGTTCTAACAATTTGATAAAACCAGGAGATTCTTTGGGATGAACGAAATTCCATTGGCTTTGCTAAGATTTCATGAGTGGCTCAAATATAAGTTTATCTGAAGTAATTTGCCATTAGTAGAAACACATATACAACAATTATATTTATACATCCAATGGTCAATACAACCATTACAAATTTACAATAATGACACCATGTTTCATAATTTTTCACAGAAACCACTTATTCAGCAACATCACAAGCCTCTTTCTCGATTATAAACATAAGATCTTGCGACATATATGTACATCACAAACACCCCCACACTAATTCCCGCAAGAAGATAGTAAAAATAATCAATATGCCCTCCATTCATGTTATCACATATCCAACCATCTTCACCATCGCCACCTGTCATCTTCCCAACAATGGAGATCAGAAAGCTGCTTAAGAAGCTACCAATCCCTATGATACTGAGGTAAAGCGCTAAGCCCATGCTCTTGAGATCACTTGGCATTTGTTCATAGAAGAATTCTTGCATACCCACAATGGCAAAAACATCACCAGCTCCAGCCAATAGGTATTGAGGCAATAACCACCATATCTTCATTGGAATCGTTGCATTTGGATCATCTAATAATCCATACTCACGAGCCGTTTCGAGTCTTTTTGTCTCAACAACGGCTGCAACCACCATTGAAACAATGGAAATGAGGATTCCGATTCCGATTCTCTGAAGCATGGTTATACCTGATGGTTTCTTTGTAATGGATCGTGTAAAAGGAACCAAGAAGGTGTCATAGATGGGAATTAGAATCATAACCGAGAGACCGATGAAAGATTGTAGTGTGGCGGCTGGAATCTTGAAATTTGACCCGATTGACCTGTCCATGGTGGTGCCTTGTTTTGTAAATAAGGTGGTAGTTTGAGCAAATACAATTGCATACCCTAAACAACTAACCCATATTGGAGCTAGTCTAAGAACTGCCTTCGCTTCTTCCACTTCATCAATATTACAAACAGTTCCATCTTCATTTGATCCCTTAAACAAAGCTTTGTCCAGAAATCTGAAAAAGATATTAAGAACCCAATAAAACGACAAGGAATTCAAGGATATGGATTTCTAATTACTGTTACCTGAATTGTTGAGAATCTTGATGAGGCAAGATTCCAGAAGCTTCCTCTTCCGATGATATTCTTGAAGGTGTAGTGTTCCAATTCCTAGCTGCTTTAACAAACACGTGGCCAATTCTGAGAAAAGCACTTTTCTCCTCGGTTTTCTCTCCAAATCGATAAGTGACGGTTCCAATCAAGAATATGACGAGGGCAAAAGCCATGATGATGCAAGGAATCCCAAATCCGAGACCCCAGCTAAGATTGTCTTGAATGTAACTAACAACAAAGATTCCCACAGCTGGACCAGCGCACAATCCAAAATACCACCAATTGAAAAATGAGCTTTTGGCTTTGCGTTCTTGTGGATTGTCTGCATCAAATTGGTCAGCCCCGAAAGCTAGAACACAGGGTTTGTGGCCACCTTGGGCAATTGCGACAAGGTATAGTGAGATGAAGAACAGGATGACTTGGAGTTGAGGAGAACATGGTGAGGCACCATTGGCGGTTTCACAATTGGAAGGAATCAAAGTGGAAAAAGCCAGAAACGCAAGCGCCTGTTAATTGTAATCATATATTTTAACGTTATTAGGGTTATTTTGCATCGGAAGCCACTGGTTCGTCAGAATCCTTTCATCTACATTTCTCAAAATTCAATCTAATAATAGTTCATCAAATTCGATAACCGGTGATATCAACTGAGCAACCAATTCATGATTTATTCCTATCTCTTTAATCTAGTGATAATGGCTGATGTAGTTTTAGCACATGGTAGACAAATGTGTAGAATGATTCAAACTAAAGATGAAAAGATGCAAACCAGAACATATAGCAGAGAAGCAATGATGATCGTTAGGTATCGGCCGAGAAAAGCATCAGCAATGAAAGCGCCAAGGAGAGGAAGAAGCGACGCCGTTCCAGACCAGGCGTTGACATTCTCCGCCGCCGTAGCCGTCGATTGCCCCAAGGGACCGGTCAAGTATGTGATTAAATTTGAACTGACGCCATAATATGCAAATCTCTCCGCCACTTCAACGCCTGCATAAAACGTTAAATGCTGAAACATTTTTACTAATTTTAGAATATTGCCGAGAGACTTGACGTTACGTTACCGATGATAAAATATGCAGATCGCCAGCAACCGGATTTGGATCTGAGAACCGGACGCCCTCTGTAGTCGACAGCGCCGTCGACGAAGTTGTTGAGTAGCGGTGAGTCAATCGCGACGGGGTGGGTGGCGGTGCCATTGTCAACCATATCAACCGCTTCAAACTTGTCAACTTATTCCGGTTGTTGTTTGTTACTCAATGTCTACAACATGGCTGTGTAGTCGTTGCTCTATCAATTGCATATTTTGCGTAAAAGTTAAAACTCTATATAAAGTAGATAAGATTATAAAATTTTCAAACATGGGTGTGAGTTGTTTAACAAATAACGTAAACGGGTGGGTCCTGAATTTAGCTAATTTTTGTGATTGTATATCCTTAAAAAAGTATGGTGTAAATTTGGTCTTATTCCAGGGTTCGTTATCAATTCCGAATAGGCGAATACCCATTCCAAATAAAATTATTATAATTACCTTTTTGTATTTTTTTTATAAAGATTGTCGTTATCGCTAAAACATCTTTAAACTCATCAAGAATAATTCAATGACTTCAAAGAATGCAATGTGTATGTTTCTAATTTCTAATACCTAAATCATTTCAAAATCCAAAACATCTACAACTCAAATATATGGAATACCAATATAAAAGTACCACATAGCACAATAATACTTGAAAGATGCAAATGTTAGAAACAGTGACTCTAGAATTTGAATCCATTGGGGCATAAAAGATATCATATATATATATATATATATATATATATATATATATATATATATATATATATATATATTAACTTTGGATGTTTTTTTTCCTTTGGTCTTTGATAGCTTGGAGTGGAGATGAGTTTTTCTTTTCTTAATCTAATTTTGTTGATGCTATTACAATATATATTTTATAATTAGGCGTTTCCCTTGTTAGCACATATCAATGTTTGGGGTTGTGAAGTTTTCGTTACAAGAGAGACTCACGACAAGCTTGAACCTCGAAGTGAGAGATGTATTTTCATCGGCTACCCACATAAGTCTTTTGGATATTTGTTCTACACACCTAGTGAGAACGTGGTCTTTGTAGCACGAAGTGGAGTCTTTTGCGAGAGAGAGCTCATATGCAAAGAGGACAGTGAGAGTACCATTGATCTTGAAGAGATTCAAGAGTCAAACGACGAAGGAACATCTGAAGACGTTAGGGTTCAACCAGAGGAAGAGATTCCAGTTGAACCAGTTGACAGTTTATTACCTCTTCGTCGCTTTGGTAGAGTTAGCATGCCACCTGAGCCCTATGGTTTCCATATAACTACGAATGGTGATACGTTTATCAGTGCATTGGTAAATTTGGATGAACCTGCTAACTACAAGGAAGCGATGGCAGGCCCTGAGGTAGCCAAATGGAAAGAGGCAATGGACAACGAGATCAAGTCCATGTATGCCAACCAAGTTTGGAATTTGGTTGATCAACAACCTGGTCGGAAGACAGTTGGTTGCAAATGGATCTTCAAAAAGAAGACTGACATGGATGGTAATGTGCACACATTCAAAGCACGACTGGTTGAAAAGGACTTTACTCAAACCCCAAGGATTGACTGTGATGAGACCTTCTCACCAGTGGATAAGATAATATATATATTAGGATAATGCTAGCCATAGTTGCATTTCATGATTATGAAATTTGACAGATGGATGTCAAAACCGCTTTCCTTAATGGGAAGTTGGCTAAGGATGTTTACACAAGTCAGCCAGAGGGTTTTGTTGATCCAAAGTTTCCTAATAGAGTGTGTAAGCTTGAGAAATCAATCTATGGATTGAAACAAGCATCTCGTAGATGGAATCTTTGTTTCGACGAGAAAGTCAAGGAGTTTGGTTTCTCTATAAGTGAAGATGAGTTTTGTGTATATGTCAAAGCTAGTGGGAGTATAGTAACCTTCCTAGTATTGTATGTTGATGACATACTTCTTATAGGAAACGACATTCCAACTTTGCAAGAGGTTAAGTCTTGGCTTGGAAAGTGTTTCGCTATGAAGGACCTAGGTGAGGCTGCCTATATTCCGGGGATAAGAATTCTGAGGGATAGGAGTAAAAGACAAGTTGGACTTAGTCAAATTACATATTTGGAAAAGGTGCTAAAACGTTTTAGTATGGAAAAATCCAAGAAAGGAGAACTGCCCATCCAGAGCAATATCAAACTGAGTAAGACTCAGAGTCTGAGTACCTATGTAGAAATAACATAAATGAGTAGGATTCCATACGCTTCCACCGCAGGATCTATCATGTATGCTATGACATGTACTCGCCCCGACATGTCCTTTGCTTTGAGCATGGTCAGTCGTTATCAGGGAAATCCAGGTAAAGCTCAATGGATAGCAGTTAAGAATATTCTCAAGTATCTGCGAAAGACTAAGGACTGGGTCCTAGTACTTGGTGGCAGTGATACATTGAGAGTATCTGGGTATAGTGATGCCAACTTTCAAATAGATAGAGACAACTTCCGTTCTCAATCTGGTTGGGTGTTTACTTTAAATGGAGGAGCAGTTACTTGGAAAATTTCCAAGCAAGAGACAGTGGTTGATTTCACCTGTGAATCAGAGTACATAGCGGCAAGTAAAGCATCAAAGGACACAATTTGGTTAAAGAACTTCATCGGAGATCTTGGAGTTGTTCCAACCATTAAGGAGTCGATGGAACTTTTCTGTGATAATGAAGGGGTGGTCGCCTTGACAAAGGAACCAAGAGATCATTGAAGATCAAGACATATCGACAGAAAGTACCATTTCATCATACATAGAGTAGAAGAATGTCACCTCACTGTGAAGAGAATATCATCTGAAGAGAATCCTGCAGATCCACTTACGAAGGGTCTGAGTAGGGCTAAACACATTCAGTGTAACACCCGGTTATTTCAAGTCAATGTAAGTCGAACTTATTCAAATAAAAGTCTAAACTACAATCGTATACAAGTGAATCCATATCATAACATTAATACAATAAGAACTTGAATGCCTTAAGGACATGTTTATATAAGTTATTGTATGTGCATACTTTGATAATCATACTTATATAAGTTATGAGTCAACATACGTCAAAAGGTGAAGTTAAAATCCAAATTTAACACCTTATATATGTGATTTCGGTCATGGGAATCTTGGGACAATTGTTATTTCAGTAATAAGCTTCTAGAAACAAAGCGTTTACGGTTTTGAGTAGGGATGAGCATCGGAACCGGGTACCCACTTTTGGAACTGGAACCACCTCGAAACTGCAGGTTTTGGAACTGGAACTGCCTTAAGTGGTTCCGGTTCCGGTTCCTAAAGTTATGGAACCGCCTTAAGCGGTTCCGGTTCCAGTTCTCGTTTTTTCGGAACCGCTACCCTCTGGGTACCCGCCGGAACCGGTTTATATATATATATATATATATATATATATATATATATATATATATATATGTGTGTGTGTGTGTGTGTGTGTGTGTGTTACTTAGACTGGTTTAGAATATATTGGTCTGATTTTGTCCGTCTTTGGTCCGAATTGATATGATTTGGATCGAACTAAATTGTGGTTTTATCGACAAAAGATAACAAAATTAATGTAACCGGGTTACCCGCTCCCGGAACCGGAACCGCCGGTTCCGGGACTGGTTCCAAACATTTAAGAACTGCCTAGAGTGGTTCCGGTTCCGGTTCCGGTTCTAACTTTCTAGGAACCGCCGGTTCCGATTCTCGCCAAATGAGGCGGGTACCCGCTTATGCTCATCCCTAGTTTTGAGCATCTTGGACCACCATGTGTTTACGGTTTGGTATCCTCCACTAGGACCGAAATTACTCATATGTGGGGCATCCAAGGTGATTTCGGTCATGCTAGGACCGAAATCATCCTTATCTTGGCCAAAACCCCCCATAATATCTAGATATTTCACATGTTTAAATTCCCAATGTGATATAATCCAATTACCAACGTAAACATCACCTCAACCGCCTACCTTTTTCCTTCATACTTAAGATACAAATGGATTCATTTGGCACATACAGTAAACACATTTCACTCATATGATCTTAAAACACATATTCAATCCTTCACATCTTCCAGCAGATACCCAGATCATATTCAAACCTTCAAACTTTCATAAGAACAACCCAAATCAATTCCCAGGAACTTCTTCACAATTAGTAAGTAATTCATACAAACTAATGTTATTTATCATGTTAAATTATTAGTTTAACTAATTTACACATATAATTATGTGTATAATATATTTAGGATATAGTTATTTACACGTATTCTATCCCGAGGATCATCGCAACCAAGTTATACCCAACCAAAAACACGCTGTAACGCCCGGTTCCCGGTTCGTATTTTATTATAAGTTTTTGCATATTTACACAGGGACTCGAGGAGTTGGAGGCCCAATTCGTCGAGTAGATGCGAAGGATTGGACGCGGGTGGAAGAGTCTACTCGCTGAGTCGGAAGCCCCGACTCGACGAGTAGACCTGTCTGGATGAAACCCTAAATTTTTAGGTTTGCACCCTATTTAAACACATTAACCAGCCTCCCATGCAGCCCCCATCGTCCCCCTTAGTCCAGAACGCCCTAACTTGTGTCCCTTGAGCTTTGTTGAGTGTGTGAGCCATTTGTGAGAGTGTTTGTGTGATTTTAAAGCTAGAGGAAGAAGAAGAAGAAGGAGCTAGAAGGTTCAAGGAGGCAGTAGATCCAAGGTTCAAGCTACATTTCCAGCCCCTTAAAGGTATAAAGTTGCTTCCTTGACTTTCATATTGCTAGATCTCTCCATGTTTGAGTTTAGGGCAATCTTTTAGCAATTTTGTGAATCTTTTTGAGTATGGAGTATGATCTGAAGTTGTAACTTCAGATCCAGATCCCTTTCAGCCCTTTTAGCCATAAAGTTCACGAATTTATTATGCTTTAACCCTTCCCTTTGGCTTAGACTTCATTTTAGACTAGGAAATTGTGTTTTTCGCTCATGAGACCTTACATGCACGTAAAGTTTGTAACCTTACGTGTAATATGGACCTTAGGAGGTCAGATCTACGTTTTAGATGTGTTAAGCCCGACTGAAAGTGGCTGTATGGATTTGGACATTGAGGGACTCAAAGATTCGCTCGTACGACTCGACGAGTTGGGTCGCAGTTTCCCCAATCTCTTCTGATATTGAGCAACATGTTGAGTTTTGAAGAGAACTCGGCAAGTTGGGCTCGTTTATGGACTTGAAGATCATGGAACTCGGCGAGTTCAAGAACAAACTCGGTGAGTTCAAGGCAATGTCCCAACTTATATGAAGAAGAACTTGACGAGTTCAACGAAGAACTCGGCGAGTCAAGGGATGAACACTTCAACTCGTATGAAGAAGGACTCGACGAGTTCATGGATGAGCTCGGCGAGTCAAAAGCAAAAAGGTCCCGATTCTGTATGAAGGAGAACTCGACAAGCTCTTGAAAGACTCGACGAGTAGGAGCGAAGTTCCAGGATTTTGGTGGATTATGGAACTCGACGAGTTGGTGGACCAACTCGGCGAGTTGAGTCAACCAAATGTTGACTTTGATCTTGAATTTGACCTTGACATGAGTTGACCCTTGAAAGGGTTAAGAATATGAAATGGTAATTAAGGAAGGTCGTTATGTGTAGGAGTTGAGAGGAGTTGATCCCAGCATCGAGGACAGTTCAGAAACTTCACGACATTGAGGTGAGTTACCTTCCAGTAGAAGTGGGTCTACGGCCACAATGCCGACCCACTAGTAGGGATTGTTTGTCAAGTAGTTGTCTTTGTGATAATTACTTGGGTTTGCCACTATCTGATATGTTTTATATGCTAGTATGATATGATATTAGTGATGGGTTTTTGAGCATTCTAACACTTCCTAAGTGTACATGCAACCCTAATAACCTTGAATCTATGTTTTCTCTATATACATGCAAATCTCTTTTTCAAGGTTATTTCCTAACTAGCATGGCATGGGGATTACATAAAACATAAAAACTAGTAGAAATACATACCTTGTTGTTGCTTGGATTCCTTCAAGACTTTGTGAGCCTAGCACCCCAAATGTTGTGCCTCAAATGCTTCACACAACACCACAAGACTTGGAATAACTTGAGAGAATGTCACTTAGCCTCAAAATCGGTTATGCCCTCTCTAGTAACACTAGGTCTACTAGCTCCTCATTTTGCTAGCCATAGGGTTCCTTTTATAGTGTTGTCACAATTAGGGTTTACACATGAATGCCCTTAATTGTCATGACTCTTGATTTCTCATGACCCATGGGTTTGTAACTCCCATGGACTATCCATGGAGCTCCATATGGTTATAACCAAACCCATAAACCATGGATCATTAATCCACCATAAAAGAATTGATAATTGTCATAATCAACCCTATATATGTAATTAGTCTCACTTTGATCACCAAATTAATCCTAGATTAATACTTGATCAATACTAATTAAATAATACTATTATTAATATATTAGAACTTATAATATATCAATAATCATAAGTGCCTTATTCTCTCATTTAGTCTATCCAAGTATTGCAATGCCATGCAACCCAAATGGACCATGCCGGGTCGGGTCAAGTACATACCAAATAAAGTTATGGACTTAGACACTATATCCAACAGTCTCCCACTTGGATAAGTCTAATAACTATATTTGCAAATATGACTTCAAAATCCGACTAGCAATCGTAGCTCTTTCAAAGTCTCTCGGAACTGAGATGATGATGATACGCCATTTAAGATAAGTGATCATACAATCCTCTATTCTCATGATATCAGCCGGACAAACACATGGAACATGGTCTTACTTATTGTCCAGCATTTGTTTCTCGATCTCTGATTTGTTTCGACATAGAACTAAATTGAACACATCAATTAGGTTCTGACCGGGCCCGGTACATAGGTCAAAACCAAATCATCGAGGGGCCCAGATATCGCTTCTATTTCTAGAAGGAACAGATAAACTTCGACTGATATGCTTGTACTAACTACTTGTTGAATTACTCACAAAGGCACGTTTTATGACATCGAGTTACCAATGTGTTTTCGTGCAATCAATGAATAACCAACTCGTAGTCAACAACTCATATCTCTAGGTTTGAAGATTTATATGATATTGCCGTCTCACGATCACTCGAGATAAATTCCATGAAGTGATGCAAGTGAGCGTGGGTTGGATCCAATACTCAGCCCTTATGAATACTCATGAATGTTGTAGCAACCATTGCATTGTCCAAAGCACTTTTAGACAAATCATACAAGCCAAATTCATGACAGTCTTAAATCAATACTTACTTCCAAAGTTTGACTGACTGTGGATGGTTTGAATAATAACATAATTATTCTGGAAGTAAAAACATGCAAAATTGAAACATAGTAAACAATCAACACAAGATAGTAACACCTTACTCATAAATAAATAATAACTTTTATTTATCATCAAATGTCAATTACATTTTACAAGTTTCAGGAATCTAATTATTGAAACTAATATCATCCTTCAGCCCAATGCGCCTCGCATGCTGTAAATGCTTAACCCTGCTCAGTCCCTTCGTGAGGGGATCTGCCGGGTTCTCATCTGATGATACTCTCTTAGCCACGAGGAGTCCTTCTTCTATTCGATGTCTGATGAAATGGTATTTTCTGTCAATGTGCCTAGATCTCCCGTGATCTCTCGGTTCCTTAGCCAAAGCAACCGAACTTTCATTGTCACAGAAAATTTCCATTGGCTCTTTTATAGCTGGTACAACTCCAAGGTCTCCGATGAAGTTCTTTAGCCATATCGCCTCCTTAGCTGCTTCACTTGCTGCTATGTACTCTGATTCACAAGTAGAATCAGCTACTGTCTCCTGCTTGGAACTTTTCCAAGTAATTGCCCCTCCATTTAGGATAAAGACCCAGCCTGACTGAGAGCGGACATTATCCCTATCAGTCTGGAAGCTAGCATCACTATATCCTTCCACTCTCAAGTCATCACTGCCTCCGAGGGTAAGGACCCAATCCTTAGTCCTCCGCAGATACTTGAGAATGTTCTTTACCGCTGTCCAGTGTGCCTTGCCAGGGTTCCCTTGATATCTATTGACCATGCTCAAAGCAAAGGCCACATCAGGGCGAGTACAAGTCATAGCATACATGATCGAGCCCACAGCGGAAGCATATGGTATATGACTCATTTCAGCTATCTCAGCCTCTGTACTCGGACTCTGAGTTTTACTCAGCTTGGCATTACTCTGGATTGGTAATTCTCCTTTCTTGGAATCTTGCATACTGAACCTCTTCAGCACCTTATCCAAGTAAGTACTTTGACTAAGTCCAATTAGTCTCTTACTCCTATCTCTCAATATCCTTATCCCTAGGATATAGGCAGCTTCCCCAAGGTCCTTCATAGCGAAACACTTCCCAAGCCAGGTCTTAACCTCCTACAAGGTTGGGACGTCGTTTCCTATGAGAAGTATGTCATCCACATACAACACCAAGAAGCTAACTATGCTCCCACTAGCCCTGACATACACACAAGACTCATCCTCACTCCTAGAAAAGCCAAACTCTTTGACTTTCTCATCAAAGCAAAGATTCCATCTGCGAGATGCTTGTTTCAATCCATAAATGGATTTATCAAGCTTGCACACTCTATTAGGGTATCTAGTATCGACAAAACCCTCTGGTTGAGCCATGTAAACATCCTCAGCCAACTTTCCATTAAGGAAAGCGGTTTTGACATCCATTTGCCATATTTCATAATCATGAAATGCAGCTATGGCTAACAATACTCTAATAGACTTAATCTTAGCTACTGGTGAGAAGGTCTCATCATAGTCAACTCCCGGAGTTTGAGTAAAGCCCTTCGCAACCAGTCGCGCTTTGTAAGTATGTACCTTCCTATCCATGTCGGTCTTCTTCTTGAAGATCCATTTGCACCCAACTGTCTTACGACCTGGTACATTGTCAACCAAGTTCCAAACTTGATTGTCATACATGGACTGAATCTCGCTGTCCATAGCCTCCTTCCATTTAGCAGACTCAGGGCCTGCCATGGTTTCCCTATAATTATTAGGTTCATCCAAATCTATTAGTGTACTGTCACTAATAAATGTATCACCTTCAGTGGTGATGTGATAACCATAATAAAAATCAGGTGTGTTCCTCAGCCTAGTGGAACGTCTTGGAGGTACAGACTCATTTATCGGATCAACAGGGGTTTCCTCCTCAGGTTGGTCGATAGCATTTGAGGTTCCTTCACCACTTGACTCTTGAAGCTCTTCAAGGTCAATTTGCCTCCCACTGTCCCCTTGGCTTATGAATTCTCTCTCACGAAAGACTCCTCTTCTTGCTACAAAGACCACATTATCACTGGGTCTGTAGAAGAGGTAACCAAAGGATCTCTGTGGGTAGCCGATGAAAATACACCTCTCACTTTGAGGTTCAAGCTTATCATGAGTCTCACGCCTCACGAAAGCTTCACAACCCCAAATCTTGATGTGGTCTAAATTGGGAACTTTCCCAGTCCACATCTCGTGAGGTGTTTTGGCAACCTTTTTAGTAGGGACTAGATTAGGGATATGGGCGGCAGTCTCTAAGGCATACCCCCAGAAAGAGATTGGTAACGAAGCTCGACTCATCATGGAACGAACCATATCCAACAAGGTTCGATTGCGCCTCTCAGCTACACCATTCAACTGTGGTGTTCTGGGAGGTGTCAATTGTGAGACAATCCCACATTCCTTAAGATAGTCAAGGAACTCAATGCTAAGATACTCTCCTCCCCGATCGGATCGGAGTATCTTGATGTTCCTGCCCAATTGATTCTCCACTTCCTGCTTAAACTCTTTGAACTTTTCAAAGGTTTCTGACTTATGCTTGATTAAGTAAATATATCCATATCTACTGTAATCATCAGTAAAAGTCACATAATAGCGATTAGCATCCCTTGTAGCAACTCTGAAGGGCCCACACACATCCGTATGTACAAGGTCCAACAAACCTTCACCCCTATCACAAGTACCTGTGAAGGGTGACTTTGTCATTTTTCCAAGTAAACAAGACTCGCAACTATCATCTGACATGAGGTCAAATGATTCCAAGACTCCAGCCTTTTGGAGTTGGCCTATGCGCTTCTTGTTAACATGTCCAAGACGACAATGCCACAAGGATGCTTTATCCAAGCTATCTGAAGAATCAATATACAACACATTATTTCCTAGATTGTCTACAACATTCACGGCTTCATATACACCATCACAAGGTAATGCTTTAAAGTAAAATACATCATTGTAAAAAACATTAATAGCACCATTTTATTATCAAATGAAAATGTAAAACCTTGTTTGTACAAGCCATGAAAAGAAATAATATTTCTCGCCATTTCGGGCGAGTAACAACACTTATTCAAATCTAACATTAACCCATTATTAAGCAATAAAGAATAAACTCCTATCTTGGTAACAGGTGATGCTTTCCTGTTGCCCACGACTAAGTTTATCTTCCCGTGCTCCACTTGCTCACTTCTTCTTAGTGCCTGCAAATCAGTACAGATGTGAATACCACAACCTGTATCAAGCACCCAAGAATTAGCATTAGATGAGTTATTAGACAATATTGTGTAAATACCTGCATGGGTGGGTTTAACCTTCCCATCCTTTACATCTTGCAGATATTTAGGGCAGCTTCGCTTGAAGTGTCCCTTATCCTGGCAATAGAAGCATTGTGCTTCCTTTGGGTTTGAAGAAGGAGTAATGGGACCTTTCTTTGTCCCACTTGAAGAGGAACCATCAAGAGTCTTACCCTTGGTACCCTTCGAAGGGCTTTTCCTCTTCTTACCCTTTCCCTGCCCAATAGCCAGAACAGGGGCTGTTGAAGGAGTAGAAGTAGCAACCGCTTTACCCTTAAGGCCATTTTCAGCTGTCCTTAAGAGTCCTTGAAGTTTGCTAAGTGTGACTTCCTCCTTGTTCATATGATAAGTCATACGAAACTGATCATAACTTGGAGGTAAGGAATGGAGAATGATGTCAATCGCCATTTCCTCAGGAAAGTCAACATTTAGCTTCAGCAACCGGTCAACGAACCTTTGCATCTTCTGCAAGTGACCGTTGATGGGTTCACCATCCTTCATCCTTGCGGTTATCATGGAGGAGATGATTTCATACCTCTCCTGACGCGCGCTCTGATGGTACCTTTCCATCAGATCCAGGTGCATCTCATAGGGGTAGAAATCTTCATAGGATTTTTGAAGTTCAGGAGTCATGGTGGCCATCATGATGCATGCTACTTTCGTAGCATCTTTTTCATGTGCAACAAACTCCGCAAACTCTTCAGGAGTAGCAGTGGCTTCATTCACAACCTTAAGCTCCCTATCGAGGACATATTCTTTGTCTTCATAGCGGGTAATCATTCTGATGTTTCTGATCCACTCATTGAAATTGGATCCATCAAAGATGACCTTACCACACAAGTTCATAAGGGAAAAGGAGCCTGTTGGGTTTGAGCCAGAAGCATTGTTGGAAGACATCTGAAAGGAAAGAAAGACAAGTTTCATTAGATTTGGAATCCTTAATAATTCACCCAAATGAAATATTAAGGCTAGGATCCAACAAACTATTTATAGTTGGAAGAGGGATGCCATAATCCATACTATAAAATATTTGAAGGTAGGTAAATGACGATTTACCAATTTCCACCATAAGAACGAAATATTTTATTATTAGGTTTTATTGGTTTTAAAACTCCTAGATCTTTTGAGATACATTGAACTTTTCAATGGCATGTTTGAATCTCGATTGTGCCCTCTCAAGTTTGTGACTGGGATGTCGAGGATCACAAACAAGGTGTGAATAACCATACAAATTGACTTGGTACCCTCAACAATATTACCTAATCGATGTGCCGGTTAACCACACACGCTCCACCGATCTATAATAAAGTCAAGTTACCCTTTGCCACACTTACTAGTCCATGTTAGTGTGCCGGTTAACCACACACGCTCCACTAACGACTTGGTAAGGTACAAAGTGTAATTTTATGGGCTAGCACCAATTTCACATTTTCCTAAAGTAACTAAGATTGGGAATTTATAATGTATAGTTACTTTATAATTCATTATACTTTTAATGAGTATTTAAAGTCGTATCCTACCCGTTCGGCTAACGACCCTCCACCGATCAAGGAAGCGGTGGGTGAGAGTGGACACCCATTAAGTCACCATTTTATATGCAACAACCTTACACCCCCCTTATAGACCGGCTTCGTGAATGAGGCCTACTTGCGGTAAGAATGACATATTCTTATACATATCTATATAATAAAATTATAATAATAGTATAAGTGTTGATTTTTAAACTTTTTAAAAATCTAAGGTTTAATTTGGAATTAGAGTATTAAAGTGTAAGACTTTTTCAAATTCCAAAACTTGAGGGCAAGATTTGAAACTATTCCAAGTCTCTTCAATTTGTAACTTATGAGTTTTAATGGTTCATAAAAATGAAGACTCTTCATTTTATGAAACCTCTTTAGTTCTTTAATCACAATTTAAAGAAGTGACTTTTGGTTATCCATAACTTGAGGACAAGTTATGGACACCATCATTGCCATTAAGATCATGAATTAAACACACATGGAGGTTACACATAATTCCTATGATCTTCTAAAACTCATAAGAACACAAATTCATGTCAAGCAATTTCAAGAAATCATATAAACATATACAATACTTGAAAATTGATAAAAGTCATGTAAAATGGGTTAACATAATCATTATCATTTTGAAAAACAGATTTTACAAGTCCAAAACAGATTGGGATAATGATTTTAATCCATTTCCAGCAACAAAACTCGAAAAAACTGCCCAACACATTCCTACTCGTCGAGTGCATTATTCTACTCGTCGAGTAGGATGAATTTGTTCATGGACTCGGCGAGTCCTCCCCATGGACTCGGCGAGTCCAGTCGTCAGAGTGCAGAATTTTCGATTTTTTAAGCAGTTTTGCATCAAGTATACAGAAAACAATCCTAGGCTCTGATATCACTGAAGGGTTTTGAGCATTCTAACACTTCCTAAGTGTACATGCAACCCTAATAACCTTGAATCTATGTTTTCTCTATATACATGCTTATTTCTTTTCAAGGTTATTTCCTAACTAGCATGGCATGGGGATTACATAGAACATAAAACTAGTAGAAATACATACCTTGTTGTTGCTTGGATTCCTTCAAGACTTTGTGAGCCTAGCACCCCAAATGTTGTGCCTCAAATGCTTCACACAACACCACAAGACTTGGAATAACTTGAGAGAATACTTCTTACACTTGAAAATCGGTTATGCCCTCACTAGAAACACTAGGTCACGATTTTGCTAGCCATAGGGTTCCTTTTATAGTGTTGTCACAATTAGGGTTTACACATGAATGCCCTTAATTGTCATGACTCTTGATTTCTCATGACCCATGGGTTTGTAACTCCCATGGACTATCCATGGAGCTCCATATGGTTATAACCAAACCCATAAACCATGGATCATTAATCCACCATAAAAGAATTGATGATTGTCATAATCAACCCTATATATTTAATTAGTCTCTCTTTGATCACAAAATTAATACTAGATTAATACTTGATCAATACTAATTAAATAATACTATTATTAATATATTATAACTTATAATATATTAATAATCATAAGTGCCTTATTCTCTCATCTAGTCTATCCAAGTATTGCAATGCCATGCAACCCAAATGGACCATGCCGGGTCGGGTCAAATACATACCAAATAAAGTTATGGACTTAGACACTATATCCAATAGTATGACGAGCGTTACCTCGTAGATTTAGTTCCCATTCCGTTACGTGGGAACAAGGTTATCATAGGCATGGACTGGTTGAGCCCTAATGGGGCGGTGATCGACTGTGCACGGCAGCTGGTGCGTATCAGGACCCCAAGTGGGGGAGAGCTGGTGATTCAGGGTGAGAGGCCGCAGCAAGGACCAACTTTGTGCTCAGCAGCGAGGGCTAGGCGCTACCTCCAACAGGGTTGCACAGGGTACGTCGCCTAAGTTATGGATACCCGGGAAGCGGGTAAGGCGACTGTGAGTGATGTGCTAGTGGTGAGAGAGTACCCGGACGTATTTCCATAGGAGCTTCCTGGGATACCTCTGGAGAGGCAGGTGGAGTTCCGGATCTACCTAGTCCCTGGTGCGGCTCCGATAGCCAATGCACCATATCGGTTGGCTCCTCCTGAGATGCAAGAGTTGTCTACACAGCTGCAGGAGCTGTTAGACAAGGGATTTATTAGACCGAGCAGTTCACCCTGGGGAGCCCCGATCCTGTTTGTGAAGAAAAAGGTGATAGGTTTTGAGCATTCTAACACTTCCTAAGTGTACATGCAACCCTAATAACCTTGGATCTATGTTTGTCTAATAATCATGCAAAGTTGAATTCCAAGGTTATATTCCTATCTAGCATACATGGGGAACATTTTTAACTTGAATGAAAGATAGAATAACTTACCTTGTTGTTGATTATGATCCTTTAAACCTTGTGAGCCTAGCACCCCAAGTGTTATGCCTCAAATGCTTCACACAACACCAAATGCAAAGGAGTAAACTTTGAGAGAATCTTACACTTGCAAAATCGGCTCTAGCCCTCTTGTTTCTTAGTGTGTCGCCGATTTTGGTGGAGAACATGTTGCTTATATAGTGTGTCACATCTAGGGTTACACCATGTAAACCCTAATGTGGCATGACTCTTCATTTCCATGACCCATGGGTTTGTAACTCCCATGGAGCCTCCATGGAGCATTCAATGGGTTTAACCCAACTTGATTATCCATGGAGCCTTTTGATGGGTTTTGAGCATTCTAACACTCCTAAGTGTACATGCAACCCTAAATACCTTGGATCTATGTTTTCTCTATTATACATGCAAATATGATTATCCAAGGTATTATCCTAACTTGCATACCAAAACATTGATACTAGGATAATAAAATAGATAGAATACATACCTTGTTGTTGTTGCTTGACTCCATGAAGCTTGAGAGCCTAGTGCCCCAAGTGTGACACCTCAAATGGTTCACACAACATCATGAACTCTTGGAATAACCATGAGAAGAAGACATACATGTTCAAATCGGCTAGCCCTCAAAAATATGTATCTCTAGTGCCAATTTCTTGAACTAAAGGGGTTCTTATATAGTGTGGCTATTAGGGTTACACCATGTAACTCATGACTTTACCCATTCCTTATGCTCCATGGGTTTTAACCTCCATGGAGTATCCATGGATCACCACATGGGTTAAACCCAACATAAAGGAATCTTGGATCATAAGCCCACATATATAAGAATGAATGATTTACACAATCAATCCTCATATATTTAATTAGTCTCTTTTTGATCACTAAATTAAGTCCAAATTAATTCTTGATCAATACTAATTAAATAACATGATTTCATATTAATATATTAGAACTTATAATATATTAATATGTCACAAAATGTCTTTTCCTCATAAACGGTCTATCCAAATGTTCCGATGCCATGCAACCCAAATGGACCATGCCGAGTCGGGTCAAGTACATACCAATTATAGTTATGGACTTAGACACTAATCCAACAGTCTCCCACTTGGATAAGTCTAAACCTATTATTACGTATGACTTCAGGAACCAACTGGCAATCGTAGCTCTCAAAAGCCGCTGTCGAACTCTGACCTTGTAGATGAACTCTGACCTTTGTCAATGACTTGTCCATTAGATAAGGGATCATATATTCCTCCATTCTAGATATCATATGGACTGAGACATGGATTATAATCATTCTCTCTGTCCATTTGTTGTTTCCCGATTTCCGATTTATGACGATTGACTAATTGAACAAATCAAATCAGTCCTGGCTCGGCCGAGCACTTCCATTTGTCATCATCAAATCATCGAGGGGCCCACAGATATCGCTTTTATCCCGAAGGTAAAAGGAATGGATAAACTTCGACTCATATGGCTTGTTCTACTACTTGTTGAATCATACACAAAGGCACGTTTTATAACACCGAGTTACCGAATGCGTTTTCGTGCAATCAATGTACAACCAACTCATAGTAACAACTCATATCTCTAGGTTTGAAGAATATAAGATATTATCGTCTCATGATCACTCGTGATAAAATCCATGAAGTGATTCCAATGAGCGCGGGTTGAATCCAATACTCAGAACTTATGAGCACTCATGAGTGTTGTAGCCCCTTGTCCAACATCTTAGACCTCTACAAGCCAACCCATGGTAGTCTTGATTCATATCTACTTCTAACATATGACCGACTGTGGATAGTTTGAATAACTTAGTCAATCAGGAAGAACGACCTAGTTATTCTGGAAGTCAAAACATGCAAAATGAAACACAATAATAATAGAATCTAATATGGTATCAAAACCTATGAACATAAATAAAACACCTTTTATTTATCACCATATGATTACACATTATTCATTGTATACTATTTCAGCTATCAACTTTATTCTTGAATTTAAAACAATAGTTGTCCCATGCTCCAAGCATGTACACTATGTTTTCTAAACACTAGTCATGCCATACACCAAGTATGCATACTATGTTTGTCTATGATCTTCACTTTGTGAATTAGATCAATTGAACATAACTCCAATGATCCTCTTTCACAGTCCCAAATCCTTACCGCAAATGCAAGAATTCCAAATTCATGCCATTTACTGAAATCTGTTAGATTCTAAACTTATATGCATTGATCCTCCTGTAATGATTATGCACAGAGTCAGAAAGACTTGACAACAACCATTACAGAGCATTCCAAGGAGATCAACTCCTTGGAAACATCCTTCTTGCATTAAGTTTCCTAATCTTACACAGATTGAATAATTTCCAACTTTGAAACATTTCCATATTCCATTTTGACTATCACTTCTGAACAAGAGTTTCCTCCTTACAGATTATGTCAATATGGTCCTTCCAGAATTAACACTATACTTCCAACTGTCCTTGAGCAACCAATCTTTGGTAAACCTTAGATTGTCCTCGACAATTGCTTAATCCTTTTAGTCATATCCAGTTCTAGACCTTTTCCCTTCTTAATGCCCCAGGCATTTGGAAAATTTTAGAAAGGATAAATATAGCACATGTAATCGATCCTATATCCGAAGCATATGGGACACGAGTCATGATGTCTCACATAAAGACTAAACCAGTCTTTTGCTATAACATTTCCATTTCTATTTGCCAAGTTCTCATAATTCAGATTATGAAAAGGGATGCCGTAATCATAATCGAATTTTAGAACGCAAATAATGGACCCATATATAGAATTTCCTTATGTTGAGTCATTCCAACATGAAATTCATATATATATCCTTGACTAAATACGACTTAAAACCTCAATCTAAGCTTTTAGAATTGAAATGAAGTATAATTTCCTCTCCCTTAATTATAGCAAAACAACTTTTTCAACCCCTGCAGCCTCACGAATTGAAACTTTTGTTTTCTATAATTAACATTGCTAACTTGCAATCTTTATCATAATTATCATGCTCCCACTAACATGATGATTATTAGCATAACACTCATGCTCCCACTAGCTTTGACATGTAATCAGAAATCAGCTGGACTTCTAGAAATCAATACTTTATTGACTTTCTTACCAAAGTTCAGATTTCTGATACTAGATTGCTTTGATAAAACTTTATCAATATCATACACCTTATCTTAGATAGCTCACAGGTGTGTCTAAACAATTTTAAGAACTATGAAAAGGGATGCCGTAATCATAGTCTCGATTGTTTAGACCTTTACCACTTCTCACAAGTCCATGTTAGTGTGCTGGTTAACCACACACGCTCCACTAACGACTTTGAGAATGCAAATATCACAATTGCTATCTAGCTAAAATCTACTTAGTGAAAGTGTTTCCTCACCATCATTTTCATGAATCGGAGAGAAACCTTATGACACTTAGATTTTATGGTGTATGAGTTCCTATCCATATGAATTTTGTCAAAACCATAATCACAAGACAAGGTTACTGACAAATCCACACTTATATGGATTAAACTTGTGCAATCTTAAATTCTTGCCATTTGGCAGCTCAAGGGCCTGCCATTGCTTCCAAGTAGCTGTGCAACCAATTGAGAACTCTCAGAACTCCTATGCAAATCCAACTTGAATAGGCACAGACATGTCGACACGATAGATTATAAACCTCAAGTCGTGTGCTAGTGAAGAACTTCAGGTTTTATTCTTGATTAGTTAGTGAGACTTTCAAGACCTTTAAGACTCCCACTGTCCTCTTGAGATATAAGACTTTCTTGTCAGATATTCAAGAGATAGTGTGGATTCTAATCAAGACAAACACTTCACACAATTGGCCTTAGTTGGTCTTTGTTTTATCCAAAACATCACAACTTACCAATTTCAAATGTACAAGAGTAGAAAACGTTTACTCTTACATTTGACAAGTGTTTTAAACCTTCTTTAAGACATGTGACTCAAGTTACAATCTTAGAGTATAACTCTAAGAATTATTTTTGGAACGAAGTATAAATCATCTTCTTGATTTAACTACTTCAACAATTCATAGCTCCTCTTCTTAGCTACCAGAATGCACTTAGAGGATGAATTGTGATAAGGTCTCTTAATCATTAAGATGATTATCTAACATGATACTAAAGTACTCTCCCATCTTTTCAGATTTGAGAAACTTTTATCTTTCTGCCTAAGTTGATTCTTCTTATTCGCTCTGCCATACATTGAAACCTTTTCCAATGTCTCAGAATTACACTTAAGCTTGTACGTATAACCATATTTACTGAATTTTAGTAAATAATGACGAATAGTCTTAACGATTATTTGTGGTGGGCTTGATCAGTGCACAAGAATGTGTACTCGATCCTTTACTTGACTCACACATCCATGTGAACAAGTAGTTAGTCTTAATTTTTCCAATGCTTGAAAGTTCTTATTCATCATGCTATACAACTTGCATGATTCCAAGTTTCTATCCAACTGAAACTTAGGTGATGAGAATCTTTCCTTATTTGGTAAATTTAGACACTACCACAAATGAAAGAATCAAATTCATATTTCCACTCTTGCTCTTAATGGAATCTTATAAGCAACAATTTTTTCCTCAAATGCCATTTGTAAGGATATTTTAAAATAAATAAATAAAATCCTCATTTTTCCTTTTATTTAAAAAAACTTTGCGGAAAAACTATCCTTACAATGCAAAAGCACATGAAAACTTTGTTGTTATTTATTCCTAAGCAATATATCATAACTCTTAAGAAGTAGCTCAAGAATCCGATCTTCAAACTATGCGATAGAAATCCATCTATGCCATCAGATTCAGCATATTCTTTCTTTAAGTTTCTTCACCTTTTCTTTGATTCTTAAAACATCAACATGTGACCCAGTCACATCATGTATCAAGAATCTCAGAATAGAAACTTAGCAGAGTTAGATAGTGGACTTTACCCGAAGTAGAGTCAAACTTATTGACTTTAATATCCTTAGGTAAATTTGGCAGCTTCGCAACCAATGCCCCTTTCTTTGACAATAGACCCTTGATAATGGGACTATCTCAGACTTAGCCGTTCTCTTTACCATTTGGTCAACCGAGTTGACTATGGCCGATCCCTTTCCATTGGGAAGAGAGAGCTTTACTGGATATCTAATGTCATCATTGTCAATGTCCATAAAGTTTTAGGAAGTTGATCTTAGCAAATAGATAAGATCATTAAGGGTCTTGTCATAGTCTGCTTCATAAGAGTCCCAAAGGAACTCACTATGTGACTTAGAAAGTGATTGATCATCAGCTTCCTCTAGACTTTGACACCCAACTCTCCCGGCTTGTTAATATGTGACTACATCTCCAAGATGTGATCACACATAGACCTTTGCTTGCCAATAGGGCTTGAGTGACCTTAAACTTTTCAGGAACTTGTGGGTTAGGAAGAATAATTGGAGGAGGTGAAAGAGGTATGATTTCCATGGGACATCATCTTCATTTAGGAAAGTTTGTTTCAAGAGATTTGGGAAGATCATAGATGTCTGAACTTAGACATCTTTTGGGAGATATTCAAGTTAGTTGATTTAGAGTCCTTAATATAACACCCAATATGAAATATTAAGGCTAGGACCCAATAACCTATTTATAACTGGAAGAGGGATGCCGTAATCCAAGTTATAAAATAGTTAAAGGTAGGTAAATGACGATTTACCAATTTCCACCATAGAAAAAACGAAATATAATTAAGTTTTAATTGGATTTGAAACTCCTAGATCTTTTGAGATACATTGAACTTTCAATGGCATGTTTGAATCTCGATTGTGCCCTCTCAAGTTTGTGACTGGGATGCCGAGGATCACAAACAAGGTGTGAATAACCATGCAAATTGACTTGGTACCCTCAACAATATTACCTAATCGATGTGCCGGTTAACCACACACGCTCCACCGATCTATAATAAAGTTAAGTTACCCTTTGCCACTCTTACTAGTCCATGTTAGTGTGCCGGTTAACCACACACGCTCCACTAACGACTTGGTAAGGTACAAAGTGTAATTTTATGGGCTAGCACCAATTTCACATTTTTCCTAAGTAACTAATATTGGGAATTTATAAGCGTTTAGTTACTTAGTATTTATCATTAATACTTTTAATGAAGGGAGAATTATAGTCCTTGTCCTACCCGTTCGGCTAACGACCCTCCACCAGTCAAGGAAGCGGTGGGTGAGAGTGGACACCCATTAAACTGCCATTTTATAGGCAGTAACCTTATACCCCCCTTATAGACCGGCTTCGTGAATGAGGCCTACTAACGGTAAGATTGACTTTTCTTATACATATCTATATAATTAAGATTATAATAATAGTATAAGGGTTGAATTTTAACTTTTAAAATTCTAAGGGCTAACTTGGAATTAAAGTATTCATAAGTGAAACTTTTCAAATTCCAAAACTTGAGGGCAAGTTTTGAAACTATTCAAAACTAATTAACTCCATAACTTATGTGTTTAAATTAGTTTTAATTAAAAAACTCTTCAAGTTCCATAACTTGAGGACAAGTTATGGAAGACTTTAAACTAATAAAAGAATGTAACTTTTCTTTATTTTGTAATTTATGGAATTAACTAAGGTTACATATTTTATTACTTAATGAAGTGACTCTTGAACCTCCATAACTTGAGGACAAGACTCTTCATTTTTGTAACCATTACCAACTTTTATGAGTTTTATGAAACTTAAATGTGACTTTTCATATAACTTGAGGACAAGTTACAAAAACACATTTTAGAATCAACTCTTAGATTAAAATGGATTGAAAACACATAATCCATTAAATTTTCTATTAATCTAAGCAACTCATAAGAACAAGATAATTCAAATCAAACTTTTTCATGTAATTAGCCTAATCACTAAACTAATACAAAACATGAATCTATTGACAATTATCTTTGAAATTGGATTAGCATGAACATTACCACATCAAAAACAAGTTTATAAGTCCAAAAACAGCTTAGGGTAATGTTCCTAGTCCATTTCAGCCAAAAACCTCGAAAATATGCTGTCTGGGGCTCCTACTCGTCGAGTGTATCAACCTACTCGCCGAGTAGGATGATTTTCTTCATGTACTCGACGAGTTCATCAGTGGACTCGGCGAGTACAGTGCCCAGAATGCCCGAAATTCGACTTTTCCAACATTTTTCAGCAATTTGCATCAAGTATAATTGAAAACAAGCCTAGGCTCTGATACCACTGTTGGGTTTTGAGCATTCTAACACTCCTAAGTGTACATGCAACCCTAAATACCTTGGATCTATGTTTTCTCTATTATACATGCAAATATGATTATCCAAGGTATTATCCTAACTAGCATACCAAAACATTGATACTAGGATAATAAAATAGATAGAATACATACCTTGTTGTTGTTGCTTGACTCCATGAAGCTTGAGAGCCTAGTGCCCCAAGTGTGACACCTCAAATGGTTCACACAACATCATGAACTCTTGGAATAACCATGAGAAGAAGACATACATGTTCAAATCGGCTAGCCCTCAAAAATATGTATCTCTAGTGCCAATTTCTTGAACTAAAGGGGTTCTTATATAGTGTGGCTATTAGGGTTACACCATGTAACTCATGACTTTACCCATTCCTTATGCTCCATGGGTTTTAACCTCCATGGAGTATCCATGGATCACCACATGGGTTAAACCCAACATAAAGGAATCTTGGATCATAAGCCCACATATATAAGAATGAATGATTTACACAATCAATCCCCATATATTTAATTAGTCTCTTTTTGATCACTAAATTAAGTCCAAATTAATTCTTGATCAATACTAATTAAATAACATGATTTCATATTAATATATTAGAACTTATAATATATTAATATGTCACAAAATGTCTTTTCCTCATAAACGGTCTATCCAAATGTTCCGATGCCATGCAGCCCAAATAGACCATGCCGAGTCGGGTCAAGTACATACCAATTATAGTTATGGACTTAGACACTAATCCAACACCTTTTAGCCCACTATACAAGTTATGGATGATTTACATGATCAACCCATATATTTAATTAGTCATCTTTTGATCACTTAATTAATCCTAGATTAATTCTTGATCAATACTAATTAAATAATACTATTAATATATTAGAACTTATAATATATTAATAAACCACAAGTGTTATTTCTCTCATTTAGTCTATCCAAATGCATGATGCCATGCAACCCAAATGGACGATGCCGGGTCGGGTCAAGTACATACCAGAAATATTTATGGACTTAGACACCTTATCCAACAGTCTCCCACTTGGATAAGTCTAATAACTATAACTGCAAGTATGACTTCAGGAACCGATCAGCAATCGTAGCTCTTTTCAAGGTTTCTCGGAACTGAGAAGATGATGATACGCCATTTCAGATAAGTGATCATATAATCCTCTGTTCTAGATATCAGCCGGACACATACATGGAACAGTGTCTTACTTTGTGTCCAGCAGTTTGTTTCCCGATTTCCGATTTGTTTGACATAGAACTCAATTGAACACATCAACTTAGTTCTGACCGGGCCCGGTACATAGGTCAAAACAAAATCATCGAGGGGCCCAATATCAGCTTCTAATCCAAGAAGGAACAGATAAACTTCGACTCATATGTTTGTTCTACTACTCATTGAATTATACACAAGAGCACGTTTTATAACATCGAGTTACCAATGCGTTTTCGTACAATCAATGCATAACCAACTCATAAGTAACAAATCATATATCTAGGTTTGAAGACTTATATGATATTACCGTCTCACGATCACTCGAGATAAATTCCATGAAGTGATTCCAGTGAGCGTGGGTTGAGTCCAATGCTCAGAACTTATGAGCACTCATGAGTGTTGTAGCCATGTCCAACAACTTAGACCTCTGCAACCAATCATGACAGTCTTGATTCATACCTACTTCCGACATATGACCGACTGTGGAGGTTCGAATAATATGATATACCAAACATAATTATTCTGGAAGTCAAAACATGCAAAAGAAATATAGTAAACGATCGACAAGAGATAGCAACACTTTACTCATAAATAAAACACCTTTTATTCATCATCTAATGTAAATTACACTTTACAAATTTCAAGGTTATCTAACTACTAAATCTAATATCATCCTTCAGCCCTATGCTCTGAGCATGCTGGAGATGCTTAACCCGAGTCAGTCCTTTCGTGAAGGGATCTGCTGGATTCTCATCCAATGATACCCTCTTTGCCACGAGGAGTCCTTCTTCTATTCGATGTCTGATGAAATGGTATTTTCTGTCGATGTGTCTGGATCTCCCGTGATCCCTTGGTTCCTTGGCTAAGGCAACTGCACTTTCACTATCACAGAAAATTTCCATTGGCTCTTTAATAGCTGGTACAACTCCAAGGTCTCCAATGAAGTTCTTCAGCCATATCGCCTCCTTTGCTGCCTCGCTAGCTGCTATATACTCTGATTCGCAAGTTGAATCAGCCACTGTCTCTTGCTTGGAACTCTTCCAAGAAATTGCTCCTCCGTTTAGCGTAAAGACCCAGCCTGACTGAGAGCGGAAATTATCCCTATCAGTCTGAAAGCTAGCATCACTATACCCTACAACTCTCAAGTCTTCACTCCCACCGAGGGTAAGGACCCAGTCCTTAGTCCTCCGTAGGTACTTGAGGATATTCTTTACCGCAGTCCAGTGTGCCTTGTCAGGGTTCCCCTGATACCTGCTAACCATGCTCAAAGAAAAGGCTACATCAGGTCGAGTACACGTCATAGCATACATGATCGATCCTACAGCCGAAGCATAAGGTATTTGACTCATTTCTGCTATCTCAGCCTCAGTACTAGGGCTTTATGTCTTACTTAATCTGGCGTTACTCTGGATGGGTAACTCTCCTTTCTTGGAGTCCTGCATGCCGAATCTCTTCAGCACCTTATCCAAGTAGGTACTCTGACTAAGTCCAATCTGCGAGGTGCTTGCTTTAACCCATAAATGGATTTCTCAAGCTTACACACTTTATTAGGGTACTCTGTATTGACAAAACCCTCTGGCTGACTCATGTAAACATCCTCAGCCAACTTTCCATTAAGGAAAGCGGTTTTGACATCCATTTGCCATATTTCATAGTCATGAAATGCAGCTATGGCTAACAGAACCCTAATAGACTTAATCTTGGCCACTGAAGAAAAGGTCTCATCATAATCAACTCCCGGAGTTTGTGAGAAACCCTTTGCAACCAGTCGTGCCTTATAAGTGTGTACATTACCATCCATGTCGGTCTTTTTCTTGAAGATCCATTTGCACCCTATAGTCTTACGACCTGGTACATTCTCAACCAAGTTCCAAACTTGATTGTCATACATGGACTGTATCTCGCTGTCCATTGCCTCTTTCCACTTGGTTGACTCAGGGCCTGCCATGGCTTCCGCATAACTGTTAGGTTCATCCAGACCTATCAGTGTCTCATCGCTGATAAGTGTATCACCTTCCGCAGTAATATGGAATCCATAGTAATTCTCAGGTGCATTCCTAACCCTTGTGGAACGCCTCAGAGGTACAGACTTGTCAATTGGCTCAACAGGAGTTTCCTCCTCAAGTTGAGTGCTAGGGTTTGAAGTTCCTTCACCACTTGACTCTTGAATTTCTTCAAGGTCAACTTGCCTCCTAATGTCTCCTTGGCTTATGAACTCTCTCTCTCTCTCTCGAAAGAAAGCCCTCCTAGCTACAAAGACCACATTCTCACTAGGTCTGTAGAAGAGGTAACCAAAGGATTTCTGTGGGTAGCCGATGAAAATACACCTCTCACTTCGAGGTTCGAGCTTATCATGAGTCTCGCGTCTCACGAAAGCCTCACAACCCCAAATCTTAATGTGGTCTAGTTTGGGTACTTTACCAGTCCACATCTCATGAGGAGTTTTGGCAACTTTCTTTGTGGGAACTAGATTAAGGATATGGGCGGCAGTCTCTAAGGCATACCCCCAAAATGAGATTGGTAGCGAAGCTCGACTCATCATGGAACGAACCATATCCAACAAGGTTCGATTACGCCTCTCAGCTACACCATTCAACTGCGGTGTCCTGGGAGGTGTCAATTGTGAGACAATCCCACATTCCCTAAGATAGTCGAGGAACTCTGAACTAAGATACTCACCACCTCGATCGGATCAAAGCATCTTAATGTTCCTGCCCAATTGATTCTCGACTTCCTGTTTAAACTCTTTAAACCTCTCAAAAGTCTCTGACTTATGCTTGATTAAGTAGACATATCCATATCTACTGTAATCATCAGTAAAAGTCAAATAATAACGATTAGCATCCCTTGTGGCATGTTTGAAGGGCCCACACACATCCGTGTGTATAAGATCCAACAAACCTTCACCCCTCTCACAAGAACCTGTGAAGGGTGACTTTGTCATTTTTCCAAGTAAGCATGATTCACAACTATCATCTGACTTTAGGTCAAATGACTCCAATACTCCATCCTTTTGGAGTTGGCCTATGCGTTTCTTGCTTATATGTCCAAGACGACAGTGCCATAATGATGCTTTATCCAAGTTATTATCATTAACAGAATCAATACACAATACATTATTTCCTAAGTTATCAACCACAGATACAGTTTCATACACACCATCACAAGGTAATGCTTTAAAATAAAGAACATTATTAAAGAAAGCATTAATCGAACCAACTTCATTATCAAATGAAAAGGTGAAACCTTGTTTATACAATGCATGAAAGGAAATAATATTTCTTGCCATTTCTGGCGAATAACAACATTTATTCAAATCTAAACTAAACCCACTACTTAGCGATAAAGTATAAACTCCAATCTTGGTGACAGGTAAAGCTTTCCTATTCCCCATGATTAAGTTTATTCTTCCATGCTCCACATTCTCACTTCTTCTTAGTCCCTGCAAATCAGAACATATATGAATACCACAACCGGTATCAAGGACCCAAGAGTTAGAATGGGGTGAGTTATTAGATAAGATAGTGTAAATACCTGCATGGTTGGGTTTAACTTTCCCATCCTTCACATCTTGCTGATACTTTGGGCAGTTCTGCTTCCAATGTGACTTTTCATGGCAATAGAAGCATTCAGCCTCTTTAGGGTCAGAAGAAGGAGTGACAAAACCTTTCTTGGTTCCACTTGAAGAAGAGCCATCAAGGGTCCTAGCCTTGGTACCCTTCGAAGAGCTCTTCCTCTTCTTCCCTCTACCTTTCCTGATTGTCAAAACCGGGGCGGAGTTTGGAGTAGGAGTGTTAACAACCGACTTACCCTTAAGACCTGTTTCTGCGGTCTTGAGGAGTCCCTGAAGTTTGCTGAGTGTGACCTCTTCCTTATTCATGTGATATGTCATGCATAATTGATCATAGCACGATGGTAAGGAGTGCAAAATGATATCTATTGCAAGCTCCTCAGGGAAGTTCACATTAAGCTTCAGCAACCGATCCACATACCTTTGCATTTTCTGCATGTGGCTCGTAACGGATTCCCCGTCCTTCATCATGGTTGTTATGATAGAGCATATGATTTCATACCTCTCTTGTCGTGCACTTTGATGGTATCTTTCCATCAGATCTTGGTGCATTTCAAAAGGGTAGAAGTCCTCATAGGACGTTTGGAGTTCCGCTGTCATGGTGGCCAACATGATGCATGCCACTTTTTTAGCATCCCTTTCATGTGCCCGGAAGTCAGCGATCTCCTGGGGAGTTGCAGTGGTCTCATCAATCTCCTTAAGCTCCTTGTCAAGGACATATTCTTTGTCCTCGTAGCGGGTAATCATCCTGATGTTTCTGATCCATTCATTGAAGTTGGATCCATCAAAAGTGACTTTCCCACACAAGTTCATAAGGGTAAAGGAGCCATTAGGATTAGAGCCAGAAGCAGCATTGTTTGAAGACATCTGAAAGAAGAGAACAAGATTAGTTTAGATATTAAGAGAGTCCTTAATAAAACACCCAAATGTAATATTAAGGCTAGGATCCAATCATAATATATTATAACTTAGAAGAGGTATGCCGTAATCCAAGCTATAACATATTTGAAAGGTAGGTGAATGACGATTCACCAATTTCCACCATGAAAAACGAAATATAGATATTAGGTTTTTAATTGGTTCTTAGAAATTCCTAGATTCTTTTGAGATTCAATGAACTTTTCAAAGGCATGTTTCAATCTCGAGTGTGCCCTCCAAGTTTTGTGACTGGGATACCGAGGATCACAAAACGAGGTGTGAAGTAACCATGCAAATCACTTGGTACACTCAATGTTTATTACTCAATCGATGTGCCGGTTAACCACACGAGCTCCACCGACCTATAATAAACTTTAAGTCACCCTTTACCTACCTTGTTAAGTCCAAGTTAGTGTGCCGGTTAACCACACGAGCTCCACTAACGACTTAAACAAAGTGTGAAGTGTAATTTCATGGATTAGCACCTTATTCACATTTTCCTAAAGTAACTAAGATTGGGAATTTAATAAAAGCATTTAGTTACTTTATAATATTCATCATACTTTTAATGAGAATTTATAAGTCCTTGTCCTACCCATTAAGCTAACGACCCTCCACCGATCAAGGAAGCGGTGGGTGAGAGTGGACACCCATTAAGTTGCCATTTTATAGGCAACAACCTTATACCCCCCTTATAGACCGGCTTCGTGAATGAGGCGTACTAGCGGTAAGACGACTTGACGTTATACATATATATATTAGTAACTTATAATATTATAAAGTATAAGGGTTGAATTTTAACTTTTAAAATTCTAAGGGTTGGAACTAAAGTTTTAATCAAGACTTTACATGTCCCAAAACTTGAGGGCAAGTTTTGTAAACTTCCAAAGCTTTTCATTTCTTATAACTTATGAATTAATTGAGTAATAAAAATGAAGACTCTTCATTTTTATAACTCTTGTGTTCTTTTAATGGCTTTAATAAAAGTGAGACTTTTGGTTTTCCATAACTTGAGGACAAGTTATGGACTCCATTAAAACACATTATGATCATGAATTAAACTACCATGAAGGTTACAAACAATTCCTATGATCATCTAATCTTCATAAGTTCAAGAACATGAATATGAACACTTTCAAGAATAAAAAATTACACTTAAAAAAACTTGTAATTTTAATAATTGCCATTGTAAATGGATTAGCATAAACATTACACCATCTAAAACAAGCTTTAAAACATCAAAACAGTTTAGGGTAATGTTTCTAGTCCATTTCCAGCAACAAATATGCAAAGTTATATTCCTATCTAGCATACATGGGGAACATTTTTAACTTGAATGAAAGATAGAATAACTTACCTTGTTGTTGATTATGATCCTTGAAACCTTATGAGCCTAGCACCCCAAGTGCGATGCCTCAAATGCTTCACATAACACCAAATGCAAAGGAGTAAACTTTGAGAGAATCTTACACTTGCAAAATCGGCTCTAGCCCTCTTGTTTCTTAGTGTGTCGCCGATTTTGGTGGAGAACATGTTGCTTATATAGTGTGTCACATCTAGGGTTACACCATGTAAACCCTAATGTGGCATGACTCTTCATTTCCATGACCTATGGGTTTGTAACTCCCATGGAGCCTCCATGGAGCATTCAATGGGTTTAACCCAACTTGATTATCCATGGAGCCTTTTAGCCCACTATACAAGTTATGGATGATTTACATGATCAACCCATATATTTAATTAGTCATCTTTTGATCACTTAATTAATCCTAGATTAATTCTTGATCAATACTAATTAAATAATACTATTAATATATTAGAACTTATAATATATTAATAAACCACAAGTGTTATTTCTCTCATTTAGTCTATCCAAATGCATGATGCCATGCAACCCAAATGGACCATGCCGGGTCGGGTCAAGTACATACCAGAAATAGTTATGGACTTAGACACCTTATCCAACAAAAGGACGGGTCGCATCAGATGTGTATAGATTACCGGGAGCTGAACAAGGTAACGGTGAAGAACCGTTACCCACTCCCGAGGATTGATGATATCTTCGACCAGCTACAGGGGCATCTTGGTTTTCCAAGATAGATTTACGTTCAGGCTACCATCAGATGAGGGTCAAAGACGAGGATGTGCAGAAGACTGCATTCCGGACTCGCTATGGCCACTAAGAGTTCGTGGTGATTCCCTTCGGTCTCACCAATGCTCCTGCCGCGTTCATGGATCTCATGAACCGCGTATGCAGACCGATGCTGGATCGGTCTGTGATAGTTTTCATTGATGACATCTTGGTTTATTCCAAGACGCAGGAGCAACACGATGAGCACTTGCGAGAGGTGATAGATACCTTGAGGAGGGAGAGCTTGTACGCCAAGTTCTCAAAGTGTGAGTTCTGGTTGCACGAGGTGCAGTTTCTTGGGCACCTTGTCAACCAGAACGATATTTTAGTTGACCCGGCCAAAGTAAAGGCCATGATGAGATGGGAGGTTCTGAAGTCTCCATCTGAGATTTGGAGTTTCCTGGGATTGACAGGCTATTACCGGAGATTCATTCAGGCATTCTCCAAGATAGCCGTACCCTTGACCCGGTTGACGAAGAAGGTCGTGGTATTTCGTTGGGGGCCTGAGAAGCAGGCAACGTTCGAGACATTGAGATAGAGACTATGCGAGGCGCCGATCCTAGCCTTGCCAGAGGGCGTGGGGGATTTCGTAGTGTACTGCGATGTGTCCATATCAGGTTTGGGCGCAGTACTGATGCAGAGAGGGCACGTCATCGCCTATGCCTTGAGGCAGTTGAAGCCTCACGAGGAGAACTACCCGGCACATGATTTGGAGTGGGGGCGGTTGTCTTCGCCCTCAAGATTTGACGACACTACCTTTATGGGGTCCAATGTACCATTTACACGGATCACAAGAGCTTGAGGTACCTCATGAATCATCTGAATCTGAACATGAGGAAGCGTCGGTGGCTAGATGTGGTGAAGGATTATGATTGTGAGATCCTCTACCACCCGGGGAAGGCCAATGTTGTGGCCGATGCTCTTAGCCGCAAGGCAGCCCCGATCAGAGACATTTGCTTGTGGATGACAGTGGTGACCTCGCTTCTGGAACAGATCCGAGAGGCCCAGCAGGAGGCTATGAAGGAGGAACATCGGAAGAGTGAGAGTATTGTGGGTCAGGTTTCCTCCTTCGATTATGACAGCCGTGGGTTGCTGACACTACACCGTAGGGTGTGGGTTCCATACCATGGAGGTGTGCGCCAGGTTTTGATGGAAGAGGCCCATAAATCCAGATTCTCGATTCATCCCGGAGTGACGAAGATGTACAGAGATCTTCGTCCTGATTACCGGTGGCCCTGCATGAAACGGGATGTAGCCTGGTACGTCAAGAGATGCCTGACCTGTAGGAAGGTCAAGGCCGAGCACCACAGGCCTCACGACAAGACACAGCCGTTGGATATCCCTATGTTGAAATGGGAAAATATTACCATGGATTTTATCACGAAGCCTCCCAGGACCGCACGGGGAGTGGATTCGATTTGGGTCATTGTGGATCGATTGACCAAGAGTGCCCATTTCATTCCGATCCAGGAGAGCATTTTGGCCGAGAAGCTGGCCGACATCTACATTAGATAGGTAGTAGCACGACACGGAGTGCCTGTCTCCATGATTTCTGACAGAGACGTGCGGTTCACTTCCATATTCTGGAAGAAGTTTCACGACGAGTTGGGTACTCGTCTGCATTTTAGCATCGATTTTCACCCGCAAATGGATGGTCAGAGTGAGCGGACAATCCAGACTTTGGAGGATATGCTGCGGGCATATGTTTTAGACTTCGGTGGTAGCTGGGATACCTACCTTCCCTTGGCAGAATTTTCCAACAATAATAGCTACCACGCGAGCATCAACCGTCCTCCCTTTGATATGTTGTACGGGAGGAAGTGCAGGACCCCGATTTGCTGGGGTGAGGTTGGGTAGAGAGTCATGAGGAGTAGCATAGTGGTACTCAAGATGACGGAGAGGATCCAACAGGTCTGGAGCAGGCTTCAGACTGCTCAGAGTCGGTAGAAAAGTTATGCTGACAAGCGCCGTTCGGACCTGGAGTTCCAGGTCGGGGATATGGTTCTCCTGAAGGTGTAACCTTGGAAAGGTGTCATCCGGTTCAAGAAGCGGGTCAAGTTAGGCCCCAGGTACATCGGTCCTTTCAGGGTTGCTGCCCGAGTGGGAAAGGTGGCATATAGCCTGGATCTGCCAGCCGAGCTCAGTCAGATTCATAGTACCTTTCACGTCTCCCAACTGCGGAAGTGCCTGGTAGACGACTCTGCAGTAGTGCCTCTAGAGGATATTCAGGTGGATGACAACCTGAATTACATTGAGCGACCAGTAGCTATCTGATGGGTTTTTGAGCATTCTAACACTTCCTAAGTGTACATGCAACCCTAATAACCTTGAATCTATGTTTTCTCTATATACATGCAAATTTCTTTTTCAAGGTTATTTCCTAACTAGCATGGCATGGGGATTACATAAAACATAAAAGCTAGTAGAAATACATACCTTGTTGTTGCTTGGATTCCTTCAAGACTTTGTGAGCCTAGCACCCCAAATGTTGTGCCTCAAATGCTTCACACAACACCACAAGACTTGGAATAACTTGAGAGAATGTCACTTAGCCTCAAAATCGGTTATGCCCTCTCTAGTAACACTAGGTCCACTAGGTCATATACTATATCCAACAGTCTCCCACTTGGATAAGTCTAATAACTATATTTGCAAATATGACTTCAAAATCCGACTAGCAATCGTAGCTCTTTCAAAGTCTCTCGGAACTGAGATGATGATGATACGCCATTTAAGATAAGTGATCATATAATCCTCTGTTCTCATGATATCAGCCGGACAAACACATGGAACATGGTCTTACTTATTGTCCAGCATTTGTTTCTCGACCTCTGATTTGTTTCGACATAGAACTAAATTGAACACATCAATTAGGTTCTGACCGGGCCCGGTACATAAGTCAAAACCAAATCATCGAGGGGCCCAGATATCGCTTCTATTTCTAGAAGGAACAGATAAACTTCGACTGATATGCTTGTACTAACTACTTGTTGAATTATTCACAAAGGCACGTTTTATAACATCGAGTTACCAATGCGTTTTCGTACAATCAATGAATAACCAACTCATAGTCAACAACTCATATCTCTAGGTTTGTAGATTTATATGATATTACCGTCTCACGATCACTCGAGATAAATTCCATGAAGTGATGCAAGTGAGCGTGGGTTGGATCCAATACTCAGCCCTTATGAGTACTCATGAATGTTGTAGCAACCATTGCATTGTCCAAAGCACTTTTAGACAAATCATACAAGCCAAATTCATGACAGTCTTAAATCAATACTTACTTCCAAAGTTTGACTGACTGTGGATGGTTTGAATAATAACATAATTATTATGGAAGTAAAAACATGCAAAATTGAAACATAGTAAACAATCAACACAAGATAGTAACACCTTACTCATAAATAAATAACAACTTTTATTTATCATCAAATGTCAATTACATTTTACAAGTTTCAGGAATCTAATTATTGAAACTAATATCATCCTTCAGCCCAATGCGCCTCGCATGCTGTAAATGCTTAACCCTGCTCAGTCCCTTCGTGAGGGGATCTGTCGGGTTCTCATCTCATGATACCCTCTTAGCCACGAGGAGTCCTTCTTCTCTTCGATGTCTGATGAAATGGTATTTTCTGTCAATGTGCCTAGATCTCCCGTGATCTCTCGGTTCCTTAGCCAAAGCAACCGCACTTTCGCTGTCATAGAAAATTTCCATTGGCTCCTTTATAGCTGGTACAACTCCAAGGTCTCCGATGAAGTTCTTTAGCCATATCGCATCCTTAGCTGCTTCACTTGCTGCTATGTACTCTGATTCACAAGTAGAATCAGCTACTGTCTCCTGTTTGGAACTTTTCCAAGTAATTGCCCCTCCATTTAGGATAAAGACCCAGCCTGACTGAGAGCGGAAATTATCCCTATCAGTCTGGAAGCTAGCATCGCTATATCCTTCCACTCTCAAGTCATCACTGCCTCCGAGGGTAAGGACCCAATCCTTAGTCCTCCGCAGATACTTGAGAATGTTCTTTACCGCTGTCCAGTGTGCCTTGCCAGGGTTCCCTTGATATCTACTGACCATGCTCAAAGCAAAGGCCACATCAGGGCGAGTACAAGTCATAACATACATGATCGAGCCCACAGCGGAAGCATATGGTATTTGACTCATTTCAGCTATCTCAGCCTCTGTACTCGGACTCTGAGTCTTACTCAGCTTGGCATTACTCTGGATTGGTAATTCTCCTTTCTTGGATTCTTGCATACTGAACCTCTTCAGTACCTTATCCAAGTAAGTACTTTGACTAAGTCCAATTAGTCTCTTACTCCTATCTCTCAATATCCTTATCCCTAGGATATAGGCAGCTTCCCCAAGGTCCTTCATAGCGAAACACTTCCCAAGCCAGGACTTAACCTCCTGCAAGGTTGGGACGTCGTTTCCTATGAGAAGTATGTCATCCACATACAACACCAAGAAGCTAACTATGCTCCCACTAGCCCTGACATACACACAAGACTCATCCTCACTCCTAGAAAAGCCAAACTCTTTGACTTTCTCATCAAAGCAAAGATTCCATCTGCGAGATGCTTGTTTCAATCCATAAATGGATTTATCAAGCTTACACACTCTATTAGGGTATCTTGTATCGACAAAACCCTCTGGTTGAGCCATGTAAACATCCTCAGCCAACTTTCCATTAAGGAAAGCGGTTTTGACATCCATTTGCCATATTTCATAATCATGAAATGCAGCTATTGCTAACAATACTCAAATAGACTTAATCTTAGCTACTGGTGAGAAGGTCTCATCATAGTCAACTCCCGGAGTTTGAGTAAAGCCCTTCGCAACCAATCGCGCTTTGTAAGTATGTACCTTCCCATCCATGTCGGTCTTCTTCTTGAAGATCCATTTGCACCCAACTGTCTTACGACCTGGTACATTGTCAACCAAGTTCCAAACTTGATTATCATACATGGACTGAATCTCGCTGTCCATAGCCTCCTTCCATTTAGCAGACTCAGGGCCTGCCATGGCTTCCCTGTAATTATTAGGATCATCCAAATCTATTAGTGTACTATCACTAATAAATGTATCACCTTCAGTGGTGATGTGATAACCATAATAAAAATCAGGTGTGTTCCTCACCCTAGTGGAACGTCTTGGAGGTACAGACTCATCTATCGGATCAACAGGAGTTTCCTCCTCAGGTTGGTCGATAGCATTTGAGGTTCCTTCACCACTTGACTCTTGAAGCTCTTCAAGGTCAATTTGCCTCCCACTGTCCCCTTGGCTTATGAATTCTCTCTCACGAAAGACTCCTCTTCTTGCTACAAAGACCACATTATCACTGGGTCTGTAGAAGAGGTAACCAAAGGATCTCTGTGGGTAGCCGATGAAAATACACCTCTCACTTCGAGGTTCAAGCTTATCATGAGTCTCACGCCTCACGAAAGCTTCACAACCCCAAATCTTGATGTGGTCCAAATTGGGAACTTTCCCAGTCCACATCTCGTGAGGTGTTTTGGCAACCTTTTTAGTAGGGACTAGATTAAGGATATGGGCGGCAGTCTCTAAGGCATACCCCCAGAAAGAGATTGGTAACGAAGCTCGACTCATCATGGAACGAACCATATCCAGCAAGGTTCGATTGCGCCTCTCAGCTACACCATTCAGCTGTGGTGTTCTGGGAGGTGTCAATTGTGAGACAATCCCACATTCCTTAAGATAGTCAAGGAACTCAATGCTAAGATACTCTCCTCCCCGATCGGATCGGAGCATCTTGATGTTCCTGCCCAATTGATTCTCCACTTCCTGCTTAAACTCTTTGAATTTTTCAAAGGTTTCTGACTTATGCTTGATTAAGTAAATATATCCATATCTACTGTAATCATCAGTAAAAGTCACATAATAGCGATTAGCATCCCTTGTAGCAACTCTGAAGGGCCCACACACATCCGTGTGTACAAGGTCCAACAAACCTTCACCCCTATCACAAGTACCTGTGAAGGGTGACTTTGTCATTTTTCCAAGTAAACAAGACTCGCAACTATCATCTGACTTGAGGTCAAAAGATTCCAAGACTCCAGCCTTTTGGAGTTGGCCTATGCGCTTCTTGTTAACATGTCCAAGACGACAATGCCACAAGGATGCTTTATCCAAGCTATCTGAAGAATCAATATACAACACATTATTTCCTAGATTGTCTACAACATTCACAGCTTCATATACACCATCACAAGGTAATGCTTTAAAGTAAAGTACATCATTGTAATAAACATTAATAGCACCATTTTTATTATCAAATGAAAATGTAAAACCTTGTTTGTACAAGCCATGAAAAGAAATAATATTTCTCGCCATTTCGGGCGAGTAACAACACTTATTCAAATCTAACATTAACCCATTATTAAGCAATAAAGAATAAACTCCTATCTTGGTAACAGGTGATGCTTTCCTGTTGCCCATGACTAAGTTTATCTTCCCGTGCTCCACTTGCTCACTTCTTCTTAGTGCCTGCAAATCAGTACAAATGTGAATACCACACCCTGTATCAAGCACCCAAGAATTAGCATTAGATGAGTTGTTAGACAATATTGTGTAAATACCTGCATGGGTGGGTTTAACCTTCCCATCCTTTAGATCTTGCAGATATTTGGGGCAGCTTCGCTTGAAGTGTCCCTTATCCTGGCAATAGAAGCACTGTGCTTCCTTTGGGTTTGAATAAGGAGTAATGGGACCTTTCTTTGTCCCACTTGAAGAGGAACCATCAAGAGTCTTACCCTTGGTACCCTTTGAAGGGCTTTTCCTCTTCTTACCCTTTCCCTGCCCAATAGCCAGAACAGGGGCTGTTGAAGGAGTAGAAGTAGCAACCGCTTTACCCTTAAGGCCATTTTCAGCTGTCCTTAAGAGTCCTTGAAGTTTGCTAAGTGTGACTTCCTCCTTGTTCATATGATAAGTCATACGAAACTGATCATAACTTGGAGGTAAGGAATGGAGAATGATGTCAATCGCCATTTCCTCAGGAAAGTCAACATTTAGCTTCAGCAACTGGTCAACGAACCTTTGCATCTTCTGCAAGTGACCGGTGATGGGTTCACCATCCTTCATCCTTGCGGTTATCATGGAGGAGATGATTTCATACCTCTCCTGACGCGCGCTCTGATGGTACCTTTCCATCAGATCCAGGTGCATCTCATAGGGGTAGAAATCTTCATAGGATTTTTGAAGTTCAGGAGTCATGGTGGCCATCATGATGCATGCTACTTTAGTAGCATCCTTTTCATGTGAAACAAACTCCGCAAACTCTTCAGGAGTAGCAGTGGCTTCATTCACAACCTTAAGCTCCCTATCGAGGATATATTCTTTGTCCTCATAGCGGGTAATCATTCTGATGTTTCTGATCCACTCATTGAAATTGGATCCATCAAAGATGAACTTACCACAGAAGTTCATAAGGGAAAAGGAGCCTGTTGGGTTTGAGCCAGAAGCATTGTTGGAAGACATCTGAAAGGAAAGAAAGACAAGTTTCATTAGATTAGGAATCCTTAATAATTCACCCAAATGAAATATTAAGGCTAGGATCCAACAAACTATTTATAGTTGGAAGAGGGATGCCGTAATCCATACTATAAAATATTTGAAGGTAGGTAAATGACGATTTACCAATTTCCACCATAAGAACGAAATATTTTATTATTAGGTTTTATTGGTTTTGAAACTCCTAGATCTTTTGAGATACATTGAACTTTTCAATGGCATGTTTGAATCTCGATTGTGCCCTCTCAAGTTTGTGACTGGGATGCCGAGGATCACAAACAAGGTGTGAATAACCATACAAATTGACTTGGTACCCTCAACAATATTACCTAATCGATGTGCCGGTTAACCACACACGCTCCACCGATCTATAATAAAGTCAAGTTACCCTTCGCCACTCTTACTAGTCCATGTTAGTGTGCCGGTTAACCACACACGCTCCACTAACGACTTGTCATAGTCTACTTCATAAGAGTCCCAAAGGAACTCACTATGTGACTTAGAAAGTGATTGATCATCAGCTTCCTCTAGACTTTGACACCCAACTCTCCCGGCTTGTTAATATGTGACTACATCTCCAAGATGTGATCACACATAGACCTTTGCTTGCCAATAGGGCTTGAGTGACCTTAAACTTTTCAGGAACTTGTGGGTTAGGAAGAATAATTGGAGGAGGTGAAAGAGGTATGATTTCCGTGGGACATCATCTTCATTTAGGAAAGTTTGTTTCAAGAGATTTGGGAAGATCATAGATGTCTGAACTTAGACATCTTTTGGGAGATATTCAAGTTAGTTGATTTAGAGTCCTTAATATAACACCCAATATGAAATATTAAGGCTAGGACCCAATAACCTATTTATAACTGGAAGAGGGATGCCGTAATCCAAGTTATAAAATAGTTAAAGGTAGGTAAATGACGATTTACCAATTTCCACCATAGAAAAAACGAAATATAATTAAGTTTTAATTGGATTTGAAACTCCTAGATCTTTTGAGATACATTGAACTTTCAATGGCATGTTTGAATCTCGATTGTGCCCTCTCAAGTTTGTGACTGGGATGCCGAGGATCACAAACAAGGTGTGAATAACCATGCAAATTGACTTGGTACCCTCAACAATATTACCTAATCGATGTGCCGGTTAACCACACACGCTCCACCGATCTATAATAAAGTTAAGTTACCCTTTGCCACTCTTACTAGTCCATGTTAGTGTGCCGGTTAACCACACACGCTCCACTAACGACTTGGTAAGGTACAAAGTGTAATTTTATGGGCTAGCACCAATTTCACATTTTTCCTAAGTAACTAATATTGGGAATTTATAAGCGTTTAGTTACTTAGTATTTATCATTAATACTTTTAATGAAGGGAGAATTATAGTCCTTGTCCTACCCGTTCGGCTAACGACCCTCCACCAGTCAAGGAAGCGGTGGGTGAGAGTGGACACCCATTAAGTCACCATTTTATAGGCAACAACCTTATACCCCCCTTATAGACCGGCTTCGTGAATGAGGCCTACTAACGGTAAGAATGACATATTCTTATACATATCTATATAATAAAATTATAATAATAGTATAAGTGTTGTTTTTTAAACTTTTTAAAAATCTAAGGTTTAATTTGGAATTAAAGTATTAAAGTATAAGACTTTTCAAATTCCAAAACTTGAGGGCAAGAATTGAAACTATTCCAAGTCTCTTCAATTTGTAACTTATGAGTTTTAATGATTCATAAAAATGAAGACTCTTCATTTTATGAAACCTCTTTAGTTCTTTAATCACAATTAAAAGAAATGACTTTTGGTTATCCATAACTTGAGGACAAGTTATGGACACCATCATAGCCATTAAGATCATGAATTAAACACACATGGTGGTTACACATAATTCCTATGATCTTCTAAAAACTCATAAGAACACAAATTCATGTCAAGCAATTTCAAGAAATCATATAAACATATATAATACTTGAAAATTGATAAAAGTCATGTAAAATGGGTTAACATAATCATTATCATTTTGAAAAACAGATTTTACAAGTCCAAAACAGATTGGGATAATGATCTTAATCCATTTCCAGCAACAAAACTTGAAAAAACTGCCCAGCACGCTCTTACTCGCCGAGTGCACTATTCTACTCGGCGAGTAGAATGAATTTGTTCATGGACTCGGCGAGTCCTCCCCATGGACTCGGCGAGTCCAGTCGTCAGAATGCAGAATTTTCGATTTTTAAGCAGTTTTGCATCAAGTATACAAAAAACAATCCTAGGCTCTGATACCACTGATGGGTTTTGAGCATTCTAACACTTCCTAAGTGTACATGCAACCCTAATAACCTTGAATCTATGTTTTCTCTATATACATGCAAATTTCTTTTTCAAGGTTATTTCCTAACTAGCATGGCATGGGGATTACATAAAACATAAAAACTAGTAGAAATACATACCTTGTTGTTGCTTGGATTCCTTCAAGACTTTGTGAGCCTAGCACCCCAAATGTTGTGCCTCAAATGCTTCACACAACACCACAAGACTTGGAATAACTTGAGAGAATACTTCTAGCACTCAAAATTGGTTATGCCCTCTCTAGTAACACTAGGTCCACTCGCTCTCCTTTTGCTAGCCATAGGGTTCCTTTTATAGTGTTGTCACAATTAGGGTTTACACATGAATGCCCTTAATTGTCATGACTCTTGATTTCCCATGACCCATGGATTTGTAACTCCCATGGACTATCCATGGAGCTCCATTTGGTTACATCCATAACCCATAAACCATGGATCATTAATCCACCATAAAAGAATTGATGATTGTCATAATCAACCCTATATATATTTAATTAGTCTCACTTTGATCACCAAATTAATCCTAGATTAATATTTGATCAATACTAATTAAATAATACTATTATTAATATATTAGAACTTATAATATATTAATAATCATAAGTGCCTTATTCTCTCATTTAGTCTATCCAAGTATTGCAATGCCATGCAACCCAAATGGACCATGCCGGGTCGGGTCAAGTACATACCAAATAAAGTTATGGACTTAGACACTATATCCAACAGCTTCAACTTCAAGAGTTGGAAGAATTAAGAAATGACTCTTATGAAAACTCGATAATTTACAAGGAGAAAACGAAGCTTTTCCATGACAAGTCCATTACCCGCAAGCATTTTGAGCCGGGACATAGGGTTTTGCTTTACCACTCGCGATTGAAATTATTTCCCGGAAAATTGAGGTCAAGATGGATAGGTCCATTTGTTGTGCTAAAAGTCTTTGAGCACGGAGCGGTTGAGATCCAGAGTGAAGAAACGGGGCAAATCTTTAAAGTCAGTGAGCATCGTTTGAAGCCTTTCTATGAAGGTTTTAATGCAAATTTCCTAGATGTCATCCAATTGGATGCCCCGGTATACTGAAATCGAAAGGGAAGGTCGTCTCGCCAAAGACGTTAAAGAAGGGCATTTTTGGAAAACTTAAAGTTTTCATCTTTTCTAATTCCGAATAAATGTCTTAGATAGATCCTTTTTGCACTTAACATTTCTTCTTCTTCCTTCTTGCAGCAAAAGAGTGTTGGATTTTAAGGCCCGATGTTCGTTTTGGTCAAAGGGCGAAAATTGAGAAAATTGCAACACGTTACGCGCGGACCGCGTGTACTCGGGGGTGTGTTCGAGTTAATAAACAAATGGTCCGCATGTGGTTCCCAAAAATGTTCGCGTCCAACATCAAAAACAGAAGGGTTTCAGATCAATTCACGCGGACCGCATGTACTCGTGGGTCCGTCCGTGTGGGTTATTAAAACGGACCACATATCCCCTCCGAAATCGACCGCGTTTAAGGAATGCAAAACAGAAGTGCTCCAGGTTAATTCACGCGGATCGCGTGTTCTCGCGGATGCGTCCGCGTGAGGTATTGACTTCCGTTGACCCGGTTTTGACCACATTTGACCACAACTTAAACCTAATAAGACCATCAGCCGCCATCTTCTTCCTCACTTCTTCTACTTCTCTTCCCTAAACTCCATTAAAACAACCTCCATCTCCACCACTAAAACTCGATTTCCCATCAAACCGCCGGTCGGAATTACGTGAAACAACCGTCATTCTCTTCCATTTTTCGAGCTCTACAAACCCCATCCAAAATCCGGTCCGATCCATTGCTGCAATTCCAGGCGTCACCACCACCATCTCGCCACTTTCCGGGCATTTTCTGGCCAACTCCGGCCACCTCTCGCAATTCCGACACCACCATTGTGCTCCTCTTGGTCAAGGCTATAAACAACTCGACGAGTTCAAGGAAGAACTCAGCGAGTCAAGGGCTGAACACTTCAACTTGTATGAAGAATGACTCGACGAGTTCATGGACGAGCTCGGCGAGTCAAACGCAAAAAGGTCCCGATTCTGTATGAAGGAGAACTCGACGAGCTCTTGAAAGACTCGACGAGTAGGAGCGAAGTTCCAGGATTCTGGTGGATTATGGAACTCGACAAGTTGGTGGACCAACTCGGCGAGTTGAGTCAACCAGATGTTGACTTTGACCTTGACTTTGACCTTGACATGAGTTGACCCTTGAAAGGGTTAAGAGTATGAAATGGTAATTAAGGAAGGTCGTTATGTGTAGGAGTTGATCCCAACATCGAGGACAGTTCAGACACTTCACGACATTAAGGTGAGTTACCTTCCAGTAGAAGTGGGTCTACGGCCACAATGCCGACCCACTAGTAGGGATTGTTTGTAAAGTAGTTGTCTTTGTGCTAATTACTAGGGATTGCCACTAGATGATATGTTTTATATGATAGTATGATATGATATTAGTGTTGGGTTTTAGTATACTACAACATCCTATGGTGCACATAAACCCCTAAATGCCTTGGATCTATGTTTTCTCTAATTATACGTGCAATATTGTTTCCAAAGCATTAAGCCTAAAACTAGCATACAATTGACATATGAATCATAAAAGCAAGTTAAAAGATTACCTCTTTGTTGTAGCTTGTAAACATTGGCCTTTTAAGAGCTTAGTGCCTCAAGTGTTGCACCTCAAATGGTTCACAAACACCATGAACAATTGGAAGAAAAAATGAGAGAGAGAGGTTAGGCACCACAAATCGTCCATACTCTTGCAATATCACTCTTTTAGGTCTGATTTTGGCTAAAGGGGTGCTCTCTCTCTCTCTCTCTCTCTCTCTATATATATATATATATATATATATATATATATATATATATATATATATATATATATATATATATATTAGGAATCCAAGAGTCATGGGTAAACCCTAATCCATACTCTTGGGCTTATTATCCATGATCCATGATTCAAGTGGGCTAACTCTTTATGGATTCTTCCATAAACTTAGTCCATCATGTATCATAATCCCGAAACATATATATATAACTAATTTACACAATTAGCTCCCATTAATTTAATTAGTCTCTTTTGATCACTAAATTAATTCCAAATTAATTCTTGATCAATACTAATTAAATCATATAATTTCATATTAATATATTAGAACTTGTAATATATTAATAAATCATAAATAACCTTTTCTCAAAAGTCTATCCAATCAAATTGTCATGGTGAAGGCATCCCAAATGGACCATGCTACTCTCGGGTCAAGTACATACCAATTATAGTTATGGTCTTAGACACCTAATCCAACAGTCTCCCACTTGGATAAGTCTAATAACTTTTATTGCAAGTACGACTCCAAAATCCGACTAGCAATCGTAGCTCTTAAAAGCCGATGTCGAACTATGAACAAATCAAATGACGCGTCCATTAGATAAGGGTGTTGGATTAGTGTCTAAGTCCATAACTATAATTGGTATGTACTTGACCCGACTCGGCATGGTCCATTTGGGTTGCATGGCATCGGAACATTTGGATAGACCGTTTATGAGGAAAAGACATTTTGTGACATATTAATATATTATAAGTTCTAATATATTAATATGAAATCATGTTATTTAATTAGTATTGATCAAGAATTAATTTGGACTTAATTTAGTGATCAAAAAGAGAGACTAATTAAATATATGTGGATTGATTGTGTAAATCATTCATTCTTATATATGTGGGCTTATGATCCAAGATTCCTTTATGTTGGGTTTAACCCATGTGGTGATCCATGGATACTCCATGGAGGTTAAAACCCATGGAGCATAAGGAATGGGTAAAGTCATGAGTTACATGGTGTAACCCTAATAGCCACACTATATAAGAACCCCTTTAGTTCAAGAAATTGGCACTAGTGATACATACTTTGAGGGATAGCCAATTTGAACATGTATGTCTTCTTCTCATGGTTATTCCAAGAGTTCATGATGTTGTGTGAACCATTTGAGGTGTCACACTTGGGGCACTAGGCTCTCAAGCTTCATGGAGTCAAGCAACAACAACAAGGTATGTATTCTATCTATTTTATTATCCTAGTATCAATGTTTTGGTATGCTAGTTAGGATAATACCTTGGATAATCATATTTGCATGTATAATAGAGAAAACATAGATCCAAGGTATTTAGGGTTGCATGTACACTTAGGAGTGTTAGAATGCTCAAAACCCAACAGTGGTATCAGAGCCTAGGCTTGTTTTCAATTATACTTGATGCAAATTGCTGAAAAATGCTGGAAAAGTCGAATTTCGGGCATTCTGGGCACTGTACTCGCCGAGTCCACTGATGAACTCGTCGAGTACATGAAGAAAATCATCCTACTCGGCGAGTAGGTTGATACACTCGACGAGTAGGAGCCCCAGACAGCATATTTTCGAGGTTTTTGGCTGAAATGGACTAGGAACATTACCCTAAGCTGTTTTTGGACTTATAAACTTGTTTTTGATGTGGTAATGTTCATGCTAATCCAATTTCAAAGATAATTGTCAATAGATTCATGTTTTGTATTAGTTTAGTGATTAGGCTAATTACATGAAAAAGTTTGATTTGAATTATCTTGTTCTTATGAGTTGCTTAGATTAATAGAAAATTTAATGGATTATGTGTTTTCAATCCATTTTAATCTAAGAGTTGATTCTAAAATGTGTTTTTGTAACTTGTCCTCAAGTTATATGAAAAGTCACATTTAAGTTTCATAAAACTCATAAAAGTTGGTAATGGTTACAAAAATGAAGAGTCTTGTCCTCAAGTTATGGAGGTTCAAGAGTCACTTCATTAAGTAATAAAATGTGTAACCTTAGTTAATTCCATAAATTACAAAATAAAGAAAAGTTACATTCTTTTATTAGTTTAAAGTCTTCCATAACTTGTCCTCAAGTTATGGAACTTGAAGAGTTTTTTAATTAAAACTAATTTAAACACATAAGTTATGGAGTTAATTAGTTTTGAATAGTTTCAAAACTTGCCCTCAAGTTTTGGAATTTGAAAAGTTTCACTTATGAATACTTTAATTCCAAGTTAGCCCTTAGAATTTTAAAAGTTAAAATTCAACCCTTATACTATTATTATAATCTTAATTATATAGATATGTATAAGAAAAGTCAATCTTACCGTTAGTAGGCCTCATTCACGAAGCCGGTCTATAAGGGGGGTATAAGGTTACTGCCTATAAAATGGCAGTTTAATGGGTGTCCACTCTCACCCACCGCTTCCTTGACTGGTGGAGGGTCGTTAGCCGAACGGGTAGGACAAGGACTATAATTCTCCCTTCATTAAAAGTATTAATGATAAATACTAAGTAACTAAACGCTTATAAATTCCCAATATTAGTTACTTAGGAAAAATGTGAAATTGGTGCTAGCCCATAAAATTACACTTTGTACCTTACCAAGTCGTTAGTGGAGCGTGTGTGGTTAACCGGCACACTAACATGGACTAGTAAGAGTGGCAAAGGGTAACTTAACTTTATTATAGATCGGTGGAGCGTGTGTGGTTAACCGGCACATCGATTAGGTAATATTGTTGAGGGTACCAAGTCAATTTGCATGGTTATTCACACCTTGTTTGTGATCCTCGGCATCCCAGTCACAAACTTGAGAGGGCACAATCGAGATTCAAACATGCCATTGAAAGTTCAATGTATCTCAAAAGATCTAGGAGTTTCAAATCCAATTAAAACTTAATTATATTTCGTTTTTTCTATGGTGGAAATTGGTAAATCGTCATTTACCTACCTTTAACTATTTTATAACTTGGATTACGGCATCCCTCTTCCAGTTATAAATAGGTTATTGGGTCCTAGCCTTAATATTTCATATTGGGTGTTATATTAAGGACTCTAAATCAACTAACTTGAATATCTCCCAAAAGATGTCTAAGTTCAGACATCTATGATCTTCCCAAATCTCTTGAAACAAACTTTCCTAAATGAAGATGATGTCCCATGGAAATCATACCTCTTTCACCTCCTCCAATTATTCTTCCTAACCCACAAGTTCCTGAAAAGTTTAAGGTCACTCAAGCCCTATTGGCAAGCAAAGGTCTATGTGTGATCACATCTTGGAGATGTAGTCACATATTAACAAGCCGGGAGAGTTGGGTGTCAAAGTCTAGAGGAAGCTGATGATCAATCACTTTCTAAGTCACATAGTGAGTTCCTTTGGGACTCTTATGAAGCAGACTATGACAAGACCCTTAATGATCTTATCTATTTGCTAAGATCAACTTCCTAAAACTTTATGGACATTGACAATGATGACATTGGATATCCAGTAAAGCTCTCTCTTCCCAATGGAAAGGGATCGGCCATAGTCAACTCGGTTGACCAAATGGTAAAGAGAACGGCTAAGTCTGAGATAGTCCCATTATCAAGGGTCTATTGCCAAAGAAAGGGGCATTGGTTGCGAAGCTGCCAAATTTACCTAAGGATATTAAAGTCAATAAGTTTGACTCTACTTCGGGTAAAGTCCACTATCTAACTCTGCTAAGTTTCTATTCTGAGATTCTTGATACATGATGTGACTGGGTCACATGTTGATGTTTTAAGAATCAAAGAAAAGGTGAAGAAACTTAAAGAAAGAATATGCTGAATCTGATGGCATAGATGGATTTCTATCGCATAGTTTGAAGATCGGATTCTTGAGCTACTTCTTAAGAGTTATGATATATTGCTTAGGAATAAATAACAACAAAGTTTTCATGTGCTTTTGCATTGTAAGGATAGTTTTTCCGCAAAGTTTTTTTAAATAAAAGGAAAAATGAGGATTTTATTTATTTATTTTAAAATATCCTTACAAATGGCATTTGAGGAAAAAATTGTTGCTTATAAGATTCCATTAAGAGCAAGAGTGGAAATATGAATTTGATTCTTTCATTTGTGGTAGTGTCTAAATTTACCAAATAAGGAAAGATTCTCATCACCTAAGTTTCAGTTGGATAGAAACTTGGAATCATGAAAGTTGTAAAGCATGATGAATAAGAACTTTCAAGCATTGGAAAAATTAAGACTAACTACTTGTTCACATGGATGTGTGAATCAAGTAAAGGATCGAGTACACATTCTTGTGCACTGATCAAGCCCACCACAAATAATCGTTAAGACTATTCGTCATTATTTACTAAAATTCAGTAAATATGGTTATACTTACAAGCTTAAGTGTAATTCTGAGACATTGGAAAAGGTTTCAATGTATGGCAGAGCGAATAAGAAGAATCAACTTAGGCAGAAAGATAAAAGTTTCTCAAATCTGAAAAGATGGGAGAGTACTTTAGTATCATGTTAGATAATCATCTTAATGATTAAGAGACCTTATCACAATTCATCCTCTAAGTGCATTCTGGTAGCTAAGAAGAGGAGCTATGAATTGTTGAAGTAGTTAAATCAAGAAGATGATTTATACTTCGTTCCAAAAATAATTCTTAGAGTTATACTCTAAGATTGTAACTTGAGTCACATGTCTTAAAGAAGGTTTAAAACACTTGTCAAATGTAAGAGTAAACGTTTTCTACTCTTGTACATTTGAAATTGGTAAGTTGTGATGTTTTGGATAAAACAAAGACCAACTAAGGCCAATTGTGTGAAGTGTTTGTCTTGATTAGAATCCACACTATCTCTTGAATATCTGACAAGAAAGTCTTATATCTCAAGAGGACAGTGGGAGTCTTAAAGGTCTTGAAAGTCTCACTAACTAATCAAGAATAAAACCTGAAGTTCTTCACTAGCACACGACTTGAGGTTTATAATCTATCGTGTCGACATGTCTGTGCCTATTCAAGTTGGATTTGCATAGGAGTTCTGAGAGTTCTCAATTGGTTGCACAGCTACTTGGAAGCAATGGCAGGCCCTTGAGCTGCCAAATGGCAAGAATTTAAGATTGCACAAGTTTAATCCATATAAGTGTGGATTTGTCAGTAACCTTGTCTTGTGATTATGGTTTTGACAAAATTCATATGGATAGGAACTCATACACCATAAAATCTAAGTGTCATAAGGTTTCTCTCCGATTCATGAAAATGATGGTGAGGAAACACTTTCACTAAGTAGATTTTAGCTAGATAGCAATTGTGATATTTGCATTCTCAAAGTCGTTAGTGGAGCGTGTGTGGTTAACCAGCACACTAACATGGACTTGTGAGAAGTGGTAAAGGTCTAAACAATCGAGACTATGATTACGGCATCCCTTTTCATAGTTCTTAAAATTGTTTAGACACACAAGCATGCTATCTAAAGAAAGGTGTATGTTTTTTGATAAAGTTTTAACAAAGCAATCTAGTATCAGAAATTTGAACTTTGGTAAGAAAGTCGATAAAGTATTGATTTCTAGAAGTCCAGCTGATTTCCGATTACATGTCAAAGCTAGTGGGAGCATAAGTGTTATGCTAATAATCATCATGTTAGTGAGAGCATGATAATATGATAAAGGTTGCAAGTTAGCAATGTTAATTATAGAAAACAAAGTTTCAATTCGTGAGGCTGCAGGGGTTGAAAAAGTTGTTTTGCTATAATTAAGGGAGAGAAAATTATACTTCATTTCAATTCTAAAAGCTTAGATTGAGATTTTAATCGTATTTAGTCAAGGATATATATATATATATATATATATATATATATATATATATATATATGAATTTCATGTTGGAATGGCTCAACATAAGGAAATTCTATATATGGGTCCATTATTTGCGTTCTAAAATTCGATTATGATTACGGCATCTCTTTTCATAATCTGAATTATGAGAACTTGGCAAATAGAAATGCAAATGTTATAGCAAAAGACTGGTTTAGTCTTTATGTGAGACATCATGACTCGAGTCCCATATGCTTCGGATATAGGATCGATTACATGTGCTATATTTATCCTTTCTAAAATTTTCCAAATGCCTAGGTCATTAAGAAGGGAAAAGGTCTAGAACTGGATATGACTAAAAGGATTAAGCAATTGTCGAGGACAATCTAAGGTTTACCAAAGATTGGTTGCTCAAGGACAGTTGGAAGTATAGTGATAATTCTGGAAGGACCATATTGACATAATCTGTAAGGAGGCAACTCTTGTTTAGAAGTGATAGTCAAAATGGAATATGGAAATGTTTCAAAGTTAGAAATTATTCAATCTGTGTAAGATTAGGAAACTTAATGCAAGAAGGATGTTTCCAAGGAGTTGATCTCCTTGGAATGCTCTGTAATGTTTGTTGTCAAGTCCTTGTGACTCTGTGCATAATCATTACAGGAGGATCAATGCATATAAGTTTAGAATCTAACAGATTTCAGTAAATGGCATGAATTTGGAATTCTTGCATTTGCAGTAAGGATTTGGGACTGTGAAAGAGGATCATTGGAGTTATGTTCAATTGATCTAATTCACAAAGTGAAGATCATAGACAAACAATGTATGCATACTTGGTGTATGGCATGACTAGTGTTTAGAAAACATAGTGTACTTGCTTGGAGCATGGGACAACTATTGTTTTAAATTCAAGAATAAAGTTGATAGCTGAAACAGTATACAATGAATAATGTGTAATAATATGGTGATAAATAAAAGGTGTTTTATTTATGTTCATAGGTTTTGATACCATATTAGATTCTATTATTATTGTGTTTCATTTTGCATGTTTTGACTTCCAGAATAACTAGGTCGTTCTTTCTGATTGCCTAAGTTATTCAAACTATCCACAGTCGGTCATATGTTGGAAGTAGATATGAATCAAGACTGTCATGGGTTGGCTTGTAGAGGTCTAAGATGTTGGACAAGGGGCTACAACACTCATGAGTGCTCATAAGTTCTGAGTATTGGATTCAACCCGCGCTCATTGGAATCACTTCATGGATTTTATCACGAGTGATCATGAGACGATAATATCTTATATTCTTCAAACCTAGAGATATGAGTTGTTACTATGAGTTGGTTGTACATTGATTGCACGAAAACGCATTCGGTAACTCGGTGTTATAAAACGTGCCTTTGTGTATGATTCAACAAGTAGTAGAACAAGCCATATGAGTCGAAGTTTATCCATTCCTTTTACCTTCGGGATAAAAGCGATATCTGTGGGCCCCTCGATGATTTGGTGATGACAAATGTAAGTGCTCGGCCGGGCCTGGACTGATTTGATTTGTTCAATTAGTCAATCGTCATAAATCGGAAATCGGGAAACAACAAATGGACAGAGAGAATGATTATAATCCATGTCTCAGTCCATATGATATCTAGAATGGAGGAATATATGATCCCTTATCTAATGGACAAGTCATTGACAAAGGTCAGAGTTCATCTACAAGGTCAGAGTTCGACAGCGGCTTTTGAGAGCTACGATTGCCAGTTGGTTCCTGAAGTCATACGCAATAATAGTTTTAGACTTATCCAAGTGGGAGACTGTTGGATTAGTGTCTAAGTCCATAACTATAGTTGGTATGTACTTGACCCGACTCGGCATGGTCCATTTGGGTTGCATGGCATCAGAACATTTGGATAGACCGTTTATGAGGAAAAGACATTTTGTGACATATTAATATATTATAAGTTCTAATATATTAATATGAAATCATGTTATTTAATTAGTATTGATCAAGAATTAATTTGGACTTAATTTAGTGATCAAAAAGAGACTAATTAAATATATGGGGATTGATTGTGTAAATCATTCATTCTTATATATGCGGGCTTATGATCCAAGATTCCTTTATGTTGGGTTTAACCCATGTGGTGATCCATGGATACTCCATGGAGGTTAAAACCCATGGAGCATAAGGAATGGGTAAAGTCATGAGTTACATGGTGTAACCCTAATAGCCACACTATATAAGAACCCCTTTAGTTCAAGAAATTGGCACTAGTGATACATACTTTGAGGGCTAGCCAATTTGAACATGTATGTCTTCTTCTCATGGTTATTCCAAGAGTTCATGATGTTGTGTGAACCATTTGAGGTGTCACACTTGGGGCACTAGGCTCTCAAGCTTCATGGAGTCAAGCAACAACAACAAGGTATGTATTCTATCTATTTTATTATCCTAGTATCAATGTTTTGGTATGCTAGTTAGGATAATACCTTGGATAATCATATTTGCATGTATAATAGAGAAAACATAGATCCAAGGTATTTAGGGTTGCATGTACACTTAGGAGTGTTAGAATGCTCAAAACCCAACAAAGGGATCATATATTCCTCCATTCTAGATATCGTATGAACTGAGACATGGATTATAATCATTCTCTCTGTTCATGTGTTGTTTCCCGATTTCCGATTTATGACGACTGACTAATTGAACAAATCAAATCAGTCCAGGCTTGGCCAAACACTTAGGGTTGCCATCACTAAATCATCGAGGGGCCCACAAATATCGCTTTATCCCACATTGGGTAAAAGGAACGGATAAACTTCGAATCATATGCTTGCTCTATTTACTCATCAAATCACACACAATGATATGTTTTATAACACCAAGTTACTGGTGCATTTTCACATCATCAATGTGCAACTGACTTGTAAACTGCAACTCATATGTCTTGGTTTCAAGAATATAAGATATTATCGTCTCATGATCACTCGTGATAAAATCCATGAAGTGATACAAACGAGCGTGGGTTGAATCCAAGACTCAAATCTTATTACAGGAGTACTCATGAATACTGCATCAAACTTGTGTTATGTCTAACACCTTAGACAATCCTACAGACCCATTCATGACAGTCTTGCCTCAATACCTACTTCCAACATATGATCGACTGTGGATAGTTTGAATAAACTAGTTCTTTAGGAAGTCAAAACATGCAAAGTGAAACACAAGAATAATACTAATCCTATATGGCCCCAAAACTTTTTAGTGTAAATAAAACACCTTTTATCTAATCGCCATATTGATTACTCATTATTCATTGTATAATGTTTCGAATAATCAACTTAATACTTGAATTAAAACAATAGTTATCCCATGCTCCAAGCATGCACACTATGTTTACCTACGGTCCTTTCTTTGTGAAATAGATCAATTTGCAACATTTCAACGATGCTCATTTCACAATTCCAAATCCTTATGATAAATGTAAGAATACCAAATTCTTGCCATTTACTGAAATCTTTATATGCAATGATCCTCTTGTAATGACTATGCACAAAGTCACAGAGACTTGGCAACAGACATCACAAAGTATTCCAATGGAGAGCAATTCCATGGAAACGAAGTCTCACATTCAAAGTACATTCCTTCGAACATCCTTCTTGCAATAAGTTTTCTAATCTTACACAGATTTAAAGAATAACTTCCACTTATGGAAACATTTCCATATTCCCATTTTGACTATCACTTCTGAACAAGAGTCACCTCTTTTCAAAATATGTCAATATGGTCCTTCCAAAATTTTCAAAACACTTCCAAATGTCTATAAGCAACCAATCTTTGGTAAACCTCAGATTGTCCTCAGCAATTGCTTACCCACTTTAGTCATATCTTGTTCTAGTCCCTTTTTCCCTCTTAATGCCCTAGGCATTTGGAAAAATTAGAACAGATTAATATTATAGCATATGAAATCGATCCTATACCCGAAGCATATGGGATACGATTCATGATGTCTTACATAAAGACATGATACTTGATCAGTCTTTTGCTATAATATTTCTATTTGCCATGTTCTCACAATTCGAACTATGAAGAGGGATGTCGTAATCATAATCGAATTCGAGAACGCAATTAACATTTCCATATATAGAATTTCCTTATGTCGAATTTTTTCAACATAACATTCATATATGTCCTTGACTAAATTTGATTAAAACTCAATCTAAGCTTTTAGAATTGAAATGAAGTATAAATTCATCTCCCTTAATTATAGCAAAACAACTTTTCAAACCCTGCAACTTTGCGAATTGAAACTTTTGTTTTCTATAATTAACATTGCTAACTTTCAACTTTTAACGTAATAATTGTGCTCCCACTAGCATAATAATTACATTCTTATTAGCATAACACTTATACCCCCACTAGCTTTGACATGTACTCAGAAATCAGTTGGACTTCTAGAAATCAATATTTATTGACTTTCTTACCAAAGTTCAGATTTCTGATATAAGATGCTTCGATAAGACTTTATCTAGGCTTCTCAAACTCATACACCTTTCCTTAGATAGCTCACATGTGTGTCTTAACAATTTTAGAACTTACAGCAATAAGTCTAAAATGTTTAGACCTTTGCCAATTCTCATAATTCGAACTATGAAGAGGGATGCCGTAATCATAATCGAATTTGAGAATGCAAATATCACAATTGCTATCTCCTTAAAACCTACTTAGTGAAAGCGTTTCCTTACAATCATTTTCATGAAACGGAGAGAAACCTTATGACATTTAGATTTTATGGTGTATGTGTTCTTATCCATGTGAACTTGTCATAACCATAATCACAAGACAAGGTTAGTGACAAATCCAAACCCATATGGAATGAACTTATTCAATCTTAATTTCTTGCCACTTGCCAGCACAAAGGTCTACCATTGCTTCCAAGTTTGTTATGCAAACCATTGAGAACTCATAGACCTCACATGCGTAGTCAACTAGAATGGGCACAGAAACAAGAATATGTCAACACGATAGGTTACAAACCTTAAGTCATGTGCTAGCGATAAACGATAGGTTTTATTCTTGATTAGTTCTTGAAACTTTCAAGATCTTTAAGACTCCCACTGACCTCTTGACATATAAGTTTCTCTTTGTCAAGAAACATTACTTGACAAACAAATATTCAAGAGTTAGTGTGGTTACTTATCAAGACAAACACTTCACACAATTGGTCTTAGTTGGTCTTTGTTTTATCCAAAACATATATATAACTAATTTACACAATTAGTTCCCATTAGTTTAATTAGTCTCTTTTGATCACTAAATTAATTCCAAATTAATTCTTGATCAATACTAATTAAATCATATGATTTCATATTAATATATTAGAACTTATAATATATTAATAAATCATAAATAACCTTTTCTCAAAAGTCCATCCTATCAAATTGTCATGGTGAAGGCAACCCAAATGGACCATCCTACTCTCGGGTCAAGTACATACCAATTATAGTTATGGGCTTAGACACATAATCCAACAATTAGGTGATAGTGGTAGTAGGGGGAATAGTCCCCATGTTACGGTTGTAAGGACCGAAGGGGGTAGGTTAGGCACCCCGGTATGCCTGACAGTATGATTATGTTATGTTATTATGTGGTAGTAGTAGGGGTGAAATAGTCCCCGTAACCGGTTGAGATAAACCAGAGGGGTAGGTCGGACACCGGTATGTCTGACAGGGGTAGGTTAGGCACCCCGGTATGCCTAGCAGGGTAGGTCGGGCACCCAGATATGTCTGGCAGTATGTTTATAGTATGATATGTGGTATGATGGGGGAACTCACTAATCTTCGTGCTTACACTTTACAGTTTTGTTTTCAGGTACCTCTTCATTGAAGAGGAAGGAGCCAACACGGTAGCATCGCATCACACACACACACAAGATTTCCGCATTATGAGATTCTCGGGATTGTACTATGATATTATTACTATTTTATGATATGGTTTTGAGACACGTGACTATGGTTTTATGAAATGATATGAATCGATGATATTTTTCAGTAAACTGTTTTATAAGTTACTTAAGTAAAAACAAAATTTTTGGTCTTGAAAATTGGGATGTTACACACACATACAATGTGAGTTCATACCCCTACGTTTTCATGAATTTTTCATTGTTTTAGGGGGGGGGGGGATACAAGTAAAACACAAGGAAATCTTGTGTAAATATCTAAACTATTTCAATTGGTTTCAATTGTTGTTTTTATTAATATATATATATATATATATATATATATATATATATATATATATATATATATATATAATTAAGATTTAACAGGCTTAGAATTGGTGATTTCGTCTTATTTCCTGTTCCTTTGGTTGTGGGCTTATGGTAGAATCATTTATTCGACTGTCTGTTCAATCGTAATTATATATACATTATATATTATATATATATATATATATATATATATATATATATATATATATATATATATATATATATATATATATAAGTATAAAAACTATTTAAACAAGTTAAACAAAAAGAATATTTTTGCAAGTTATTTTATTATCGTTTGGACATAAATTTCACGGAACATCTTTATCACGGATTTACTATATCAAATATGCAAACTCGTTAAAAGTACAAAGGTTTTCAGATTTACAATATAGAAACAAACATATAAATTATAATATATATAGTTTATGGAACATACATACAAAAGGTTCACTACTTATTAACAAACTAGTAAGACATAAAGGACCCTTATTGCTAATTCTGTGATTCCTTAGTTTATACATCAGCGTTACATATAAATAAGATCCGATAGGCAGTGGAATGTGTGACTTCAGCCTCAGTTCTTGTTCCTTGTTTGGTTGTGGGCTTAGGGCAGATACACACATTCGACTGTCCGTTCTATCTTGATTATATATAACTTGTATACACTAAGTGATCATAGGAGGAACCGGTATGGGTCATACCACTACATGCGAGTACATCATACTACTAAGGAAACAAACTTATAAACTATAATAGGTATAGTTTATGAAACATACATACAAATTATTCATTACAAAGTATCTTTTCATTATTCTACACGTAACCGTCGATATAGCTTTGTGAGACATACTTCAAGTACTTATCTAAGTACCAACCAAGCCCTGAAATTATAACCAGAGTCTCCTAGAGGGAGAGCGTGAAACTTGTGTATAGATCTATACGGGACTGACAATCACGCACCTTAACTGTTAGCTACAGTTAGGCCGGCAGGCCTGGGGTGACAAATGTCATAACTATTCTGACGCCTGAAGAACGTCGTTTCAGGCCATCTTAGGTCATCAAGTATGGTTATAATAACTCACAATTTGGTATTGGACAGTACGATTAGTGTAAGAATACATAAACAACTTCAAGTAGTTTTATTAAATAATAGAACTACAATACAGTATTTTAAATTATAGCTGGTGGAATCCAGGCACATACATTTACAGAGTTTTCATACAAGTAAACTACAAAATACTATTTTCCAGTACAGAGAAACATACATTTCAGAAAAACATACATTTTCAATTAGTCTTATTTACTAATAAGACTATGATATACTATCACGGAGTACAATAACACTTACATATTTTGGTTATTAAGACTGCAATTCATTTACAACAGAAAATATAGGATTTTCTGGGAGAACATACTTACATTTTCAAAGAACAACATAATGATTTCAAATACAAACATGCTTATGAACTCACCAACTTAAATGTTGATACACTTTCAAAATCACTTGTATTCTAAGGGAACCAGTAGACAGACACATTACAGGTTTTTGAGAAGACGGAGCTATGCAGTCACGTCTTTTGGTTTTTGCTACATACTTTTGATGTCATACAAACTATGTTATGAACATATGTAAAAACTATACTTTACCAATGTAATGGTTGTGTTTACTTTGATTACTATTATATAATTGTTGTGATACTGTACATGACGTCCTCTGTCCCCGAACGTTTCCGCCGTTCCGGTTTGGGGGTGTGACATTTAGCATGCCAAGAGCATAAGTCTAATAGATGATATTAGTTTTAGTAATTAGATAGTTAGTTTGAAACTTGTAACAAAGTAAATGTAATTGACTTTTGGTGATTAAATAATAGAGAATTATTTATGAGTTTTTTTACTACCTTTTGTCAAATGTTTATTCTTGTGTTTCATTTTTGCATGTTTTACTTCCCGAAAAGTATGATTATTCAAATTCAACAGTCGATCATACTTTTGGAAGTAAGTAGTGAATTAAGAATGTCATTATTGAATTGTAGATTGTGTAAGGAGTTTTAGACATAGCAATGGTATTGCTACAATGTTAATGAGTACTTAGAAATGGAGATTTAAGTATTGGATTAACCCACGCTTAGAGAATTACTTCATGGAATTAATCACAAGTAATTATGAGACGATAATATCTTATAATCTTGAAACAGAGATATACGAGTTGTAGTTTACAAGTCGGTTGTGCATTGATAATATGTAAACACATCAGTAACTTGATGTTATAAAACATAATGTCATGCATGATTTGATGAGTAAATGGTGCAAGCATATAAGTCAAAGTTTATTCGTTCTTTTTTCCCTAATAGGAAAAACGATATCTTTGGGCCCCTCAGTGATTTGGTGTTGACTTATAGTGTCGGACCCGACCAGGACTAAATTTGATGTGTTCAATTAGAAGTTCTATGTCATTATAAATCAGAAATCGGGAAACAAAGTCTTGGACAATGAGATTGATTATATTCCATGTCTCATGTTCGGATGATATCTTGCAGAACGGATGATTATATGATCACTTATCTTAGGACACATAACTGACTGAGTCATAGTTCGACAACAGCTTTTGGAAGCTAAAATTTGCTGATCGATTCAGAAGTTATATTGGAAATTATAGTTATAGACTTATCCAAGTGGGTGACTGTTGGATTAGGTGTCTAAGCCCATAACTAAAATTAGTATATACTTAAATTGATATTTGCACAATCATTTTGTGTTGCCCTCAAACCTAGCAGTTGGACAAGATGATTTTAGAGAGAGAGATTAATTTATTATGTGAAAAATAAATTAAATAAATGGTTTATTAATGTATTATGAAAATAATATATTAATTAGAAATCATATTATTTAATTAATAATTAATCAGAAATTAATTGGAATTAATTTTGGGATTAATTGGATTAGTTAAAAGTATAAGGACTGTTTTGTTATTTATTAATAGTTGAGAAAGAAAGACTGTAGAACCTCATGGAATGAGGTGGACGAAAATTTCTAGGGAAACCCTAAGAGATTTCGTCCAAGGCCCCGTGGACAAGGGGATTGGGCTGCTTGGTCACCAATCAAGGGAATCTAAGGCTTATCCCTTGAAACTTAGCTTTGGCACCAAGTTTCCTCAACTATATAAGGAGTCCCCGAACCCTTGATTTCGTCCATGCCTTCCCTCCACAAGTCTTGGACGAAAATCCCTCTCCTCTCTCCTAATTCATGCTCTTGGTAGCTTGGGTGATATACTATTAGAGGCACGACATTTGTGGTGCTTGCTTCCAAGAGATCTTCAAAGGGAATTTAAAGTTCTTTTCTATAACAACTAAAAGATATGTTATCCTAAAACCCTCTAATGTTAATTTTGAAAATACCCTAGGGTTTCCAGGTTTCTTTTTGATGTTCTTAGTTATAGGTTCAATAGAGAAAACATAGATCGTATTTAGGTTGCATGCAAACTTAAGGGTTTTAATTTTGTTTGTTTTGCCTAAATCCCATCAACAACCTCCTATCATGGTCTTCCAAGCGTCCAATATTTGTCTCGCGATCTAGCGTAGAGGCGGAATATAGAAGTGTTGCCAATGCTGTAGCTGAAACCTGCTGGCTCCGTAACCTTCTTTAAGAACTACACTCTCCACTTGCCAAAGCTACTATTGTCTACTGTGACAATCTCAGTGCGGTGTACTTATCGTCCAATCATGTTCAACATCAACACACCAAATATATAGAGATGGATATACACTTCGTGTGTGATAAGGTTGCTACAGGTCAAATACGTGTACTTCATGTGTCATCCTCGCTCCAGTATGTTGACATTTTCACCAAGGGATTGTCAACTTCTCTCTTTACGGATTTTTGATCCAGTCTGAGCGTCCACTCTCGACCTCCCGCTCAAACTGCAGAGGCGTATTAGTGTATATGTATTCATTGTATTAGCTTAGCTCATGTATATCTATCGGTATTTTATTATTAGCCCAATGGAGCCCAATGTATATTCTATATGTTCAAATGATTAATAGAATTCAATTATGAAAAAATCATTGTGTTTCACTAATAACTAAACAAATTTAGTCCAAACCCTAGTTAACCAAGCTAAATCAAAGCCATGTCCTAATATTTATAATCGGCAAGATTGAATATGATGTCCGACCTAAGTTGGCATTTTTTATCACTCCAAGTCCCTTATAGATTTTCATCATATATGTCAAGATTCTTACAATTTAGTTTTATATTCTAGTTAGGTGAACTTACTTAAGTGTCATTTTTTAATTCTCAGTCCTAATGCTTTTAACTTCAATTTTTACATACCCTGAGTTAAATTTAAATTTAAATATTTTATGTTAATTCAAAATGAAAGTTGAAATCAATTATTTTTATTTAATTTACTTTAAAAATATTTTATAAATTAATTCTTAAATAGTAAAAATTCTAATCCCGAATTGTGGGTGCCACGTAGATGACTTTTTATAGTGGGTGCCACCAACATTTTACATCTTAATCCCATGCCTTTCTTCAACATATCACAATCAATCCTGACGAAAAAAATTCTTTGCATATTAGGCAAAACCCACTATACCCGGTTATATTGGTACTTTTTGAACAATTTCAGTTAATTCAATAATATATTAAGCACAAAAATAATTTTACTGACTAAATATATACAAAAGCTAAAGTTTGGTACCTTTACATCTTATTATTCCTTGATTTTTATCGAGACCCACGTTTCTAGGCGACACCAAGCAAATTACATGGAGTTGATTATAAATCAAGATGACATCACATGTTTCTTTTTGGCTTTTGTAAGTGGCTTTTATTAAACTTTTTCCATTTCAAACATTTTCAAAGGATATTGTTATAGTATTTATTAAGGAGTTCAGACACAATTTGAGCTCGTGTTTTTTTTTTCTTTTCCTGTTTTATGAGTCGAGTTTGATCGAACTTTGGTTTGTTTTAGTTGCTATGACTTGTAATGGGGAAAAATCCATGAATCCCCACTGCAGATAGAGATGGGGAAGGATTTTTAATACCCGGCAGAGATGGGGCGGTTATAGGGATAGTTGAGCACGAGAGTTTATCCGATTTCATTGAGGTGAGTCTTCTCACTATACATTACCTAGAGTGGTATTTATGTGTAGACCAGAGGGTCTTGTATGCTATGTGTATATATATGAGTTATGTGCATTGTGTTGTATGTATGCTATGTGTTGAACAGACCGGGCCGAAGGGCCCAACGATATAGACCGGACCGAAGGGTCCAACGACACAGATTGGACCGAAGGTTCCGACGAGCTATGCCCGGACCAGAGGGTCCAACGAGTTACGGGACTGGAGGGTCTCGCTGAGACACATCGACCGGAGGGTCGTATTGTAGCCTCGAGTGGCGTATGTGTTGCATGTGGTATTTTGGGGAACTCACTAAGAATTTATGCTTACAGTTGTTGTGTTATGTGTTTCAGGTACTAGCGAGGATCGCGGGAAGGCGCCGGCATGATCCGTACACACTAAGAGGATTTATGTATTTGAGGATCTTGGGATTCGTTTATTGAGATAACATGTGTTACATTGGATTACTATGATATTTTATGAATGAGAGTATGTTTTTAAAATGAAAAATTGTTTTGAGATTTACGTTGTTACAAGTTGGTATCAAAGCCTTGGTTTGAGAGACTCGGATACACCTCCGGGCGTATCTGAACTCAAACTGAGGATTTGAGAGAATTTTTCATAAAAGAAACAATTTTTCCAAAAGAGTAAAGGACTTTTGAGAAAAGCGGAACGGAGCAGTGTGTACGATCAGCCAGCGCCCAAACGGTGATTTCCCAAAATACCCTTACATTATGTGTTATGAGATATTATGTGATATGTTATGCATGCTAGAGTAGGCTAGGTATTCATGGTTAGGACTAGAGTGGGCCTGATTTGTGATGCCTAGGAGTTACTGCTACTATGAGATACTTCGAGAGTAAGTAGGTAGCAGCGAGGAACTTATGAGTGGTCTACCAGAGAGTAGCCTGAGTTTAGTGAGATATAGAGTACTTGTGATCTGGGACCCTAGGAGGAGGACTAGGGGTGAATACCGATGCGTTGTGGAAGGTAGTATAAGGGCCCGTACTACTGGAAACACCGGATCGGTGAGCAGTCCAAGTAAGAATCCTCAGGGTACTAAAGAACAAGTAGGGTTGAGTATCGAGTGCGAGTATACTCGAACGAGTCTCTGATTCTTTTGTGTTGTATTTCAGAGACATCATGGTTGGGACGCGCCACCACCCAGGAGGCAGTGGTACCAGTGGTACCAGCGATGAGGAGATTCGTAGATTGATTCACGAGGAGGTGGTTGCGGCCATTCGAGCTGAGATACCAGAGATGTTCGGGTCTATCAAGACCACGCTGATCGAGACTTTTGATGAGCGGTACGCTGCTCTTACTGAGGCTGCTGTTGCTGCGGCCACCGCAGCTGTCGCTGCTGCCAAGCCCCAGGGAGGTGACTCGTTGCTGTACCGAGAGTTCAGCAACACGAAGCCACCAGAGTTTGATGGGACGCAGGACCCGATTTCTGCAATGAGGTGGATTTCTGACATCGAGGGATGCTTCTACCCCTGCTCGTGTCCGGAGCATCTGAAGGTTAGGTTTGCGCTTAACCAGCTTCGCTTGGGAGCGAAGGATTGGTGGAAGTTTGTGACGGCAGACTTCACTACAGCAGAGCTTACTGCGGTGACCTGGGAGAGGTTCACCACGATGTTTCGAGATGAGTATGTTCCCCCTGTGGAGAGGGAACGTCTAGCCCATGAGTTCTTATCCCTCAAGCAGGGAACTGAGTCTGTGACGGTGATTACAAGGATGTTTCACGAGAGGGCGTTGTTTTGCCCTGAGCACGTGTCGACTGAGCAGGCACATATGAGCCGGTACTTGAGCATACTGAGGAGGGATATCCGTGATTTCGTGGCGAACTCGTCATACCGGATATTTGCCGAGCTTCAGGCAAATGCCCGGAAGAGAGAGATTAAGCTGGAGACTCAGGTCAGGGAGGAGGCCGAGTCTCAGAGGAGGGACAGGCGACCGACACAGGCGCAGCCGGCAGCCAAGCGGTCAAAGCCCGCTGATTCAAGATCTGGGGGCCTGAAGGGCTGCACTTGTGGGAAGTACGACAAGAGTCACGAGGGGGTGTGCAGAGCTGGGGTGTGTTACAAGTGTGGGAAGGAGGGGCATTTCGCGAGGGATTGCCCCACGGGATTCTCGGTTTGCTTTCATTGCAACCAGACCGGCCATCGGAAGGCCGAGTGCCCTCAGCTACTACAGGGATCAGCACAGGGGTCTACACCTGCTGCTAGAGCTATCGAGGTCCGGCCAGTGAAGGCCGAGGCACCGAAGGCTCGCGGGAGAGCCTTCCAGTTGACAGCGGAGGAGGTCCGCGCAGCGCCCGATGTCGTGGCCGGTATGTATTCTTTTACTTACCTATTTTGAGTTTGAGATTTTGTGCTTATATTGTGTTATGCTTAGGTACTTTCTTGTGAGTTCTGTACCTGCGTTGGTGTTATTCGACTCGGGTGCGAGTCGATCTTTCGTGTCATTAGCATTTAGTCAGCACATCAGTGTTCAGCGAGAGGCGTTGAGTCGACCTCTACGAGTTTCTATAGCCAACGAGCGAGCGGTGTATGCTACTGATGTGATCCGAGGATGTGTACTCGAGATCTTCGGCGTTGAGTTTCCGATTGATTTGGTCCCGATTGCGATGGGAGATGTCTGTGTCATCGTGGGCATGGACTGGTTGAGCAGGTTTGGAGCGGTTATCGACTGCGAGCGACAATTGGTGACCATACGAGACCCTAGTGGGGGAGTTCTTACGGTGTACGGCGAGGGTACCCGTTCAGGGTCAGCATTCTGTTCGGCTGCTAGAGCGATGCAGAGTCTACAGCAGGGTTGTAGTGGGTTTGTGGCCTACGTGATGGACACACGAGTAGCAGCGGAGAGGCCTAGTTCTGTTGATGATGTGCCGATAGTGTGTGAGTTCCTGGACGTTTTCCTCGAGGAGTTGTCGGGTGTGCCTCCCGAGAGGCAGGTGGACTTTCGCATCGATTTGGTTCCGGGAGCGGCGCCTATCGCCAAGGCGCCCTATCGCCTTGCGCCACCAGAGATGCAGGAGTTATCCTCACAGCTTCAGGAGTTGTTGGGGAAGGGATTTATCAGATCGAGTAGCTCGCCGTGGGGAGCGCCGATCCTTTTCGTCAAGAAAAAGGATGGTTCACACCGGATGTGCATTGATTACCGGGAGTTGAACAAGTTAACGGTCAAGAACCGTTACCCACTGTCGAGGATTGATGATCTGTTTGAGCAGTTGCAGGGAGCGTCTTGGTTCTCCAAGATTGATCTGAGGTCTGGATATCATCAGATGAGAGTGCGTGATGAGGATGTCCAGAAGACGACGTTCAGGACTCGTTACGGGCATTACGAGTTCGTGGTGATGCCTTTCGGGCTCACCAATGCACCGGCAGCGTTCATGGATCTCATGAACAGGGTGTGTAGGCCGATGTTGGATCGATCGGTGATCGTGTTCATTGATGACATATTGGTGTATTCGAGATCCAGAGAGCAGCATGAGGAGCATTTGAGGGAGATCCTCGGAGTTCTGAGATCGGAGAGGCTTTACGCCAAATTCTCCAAGTGTGATTTTTGGTTACAAGAGGTCCAGTTCCTGGGACATCTCGTTAATCAGAATGGGATATTGGTCGATCCGGCCAAGATTGAGGCGGTGATGAGTTGGGAGGTGCCGAGATCCCCCACCGAGATCAGGAGTTTTCTGGGGTTGGCCGGCTATTATAGGAGATTTATTAAAGATTTCTCCAAGATCATCGTGCCTCTCACCAGGTTGACCCGGAAGGGCGTTACTTTTTCGTGGGGTCCTGAGCAGCAGGCCTCGTTTGAGACTCTTTGCCAGAGGTTGTGCGAAGCCCCGGTGTTATCCCTTCCAGAGGGAATGGAGGATTTTGTGGTGTACTGCGACGCATCGATATCAGGGTTGGGTGCGGTGCTTATGCAGAGAGGGCATGTGATAGCGTATGCATCAAGGCAGCTGAAGCCTCATGAGATGAGGTATCCCACCCACGATCTGGAGTTGGGGGCAGTGGTGTTCGCCCTCAAGATCTGGCGTCATTACCTGTATGGGGTTCGGTGTACCATATACACGGACCACAAGAGTTTGAAGTATCTGATGGATCAGCCCAACCTGAATATGCGCCAGAGGAGATGGTTGGATGTGGTAAAGGATTACGATTGTGAGATCCTATACCACCCGGGCAAAGCTAATGTTGTAGCTGATGCGCTGAGTCGTAGGGCGGAGAGTGCCCCGATTCGAGACACTTGTATGCGATTGACAGTGATGACTCCGGTGTTGGACACCATTCGGGAGGCCCAGGCAGAGGCCGTGAGACCGGAGAACCGCAAGAGAGAGCGGGAGATTGGACAGGTACCTGAGTTTGTTACCGATAGTCGTGGGCTGATGACCTTTCAGGGTCGGATTTGGGTGCCGTATGCAGGCGGGACGCGCACCACTTTGATGGAGGAGGCGCACCGATCGAGGTTCTCGATCCATCCCGGGGCCACTAAGATGTATTTGGACCTGAAGAGGGACTATTGGTGGCCCTGCATGAAGAGGGATGTAGCATGGTTTGTTGAGAGGTGCTTGACCTGTCGTAGGGCTAAGGCCGAGCACCAGCGTCCGCATGGCAAGTTGCAGCCACTTGAGGTTCCCCAATGGAAGTGGGAACATATTTCTATGGATTTCATCACCAAATTGCCGAGGACCGCATGGGGTGTCGACGCAATTTGGGTGATCGTCGACCGGCTGACGAAGAGCGCGCATTTTCTTGCTATCAGTGAGAGCTCTTCTGCTGAGAGGCTGGCAGAGTTGTATGTGAGGGAGGTGGTATCGCGGCATGGGGTGCCGATCTAGATTGTGTCAGATCGAGATGTACGTTTCACTTCCAGGTTCTGGAAGAAGTTCCACGAGGAGTTGGGTACGAGGTTGCATTTCAGTACTGCCTACCACCCCCAGACGGACGGACAGAGTGAGCGGACGATTCAGACACTCGAGGACATGCTTCGAGCATGTGTGTTGGACTTCGGGGGAAGTTGGGACATGTACTTGCCGTTGGCTGAGTTTTCTTACAACAACAGCCACCATTCGAGTATTGGTATGCCTCCCTTCGAGTTGTTGTATGGGAGGAGGTGTCGGACTCCCATTTGCTGGGGAGAGGTAGGGCAGCGTGTGATGGGTAGCACCGAGATAGTGCTTCAGACGACAGAGCAGATACAGCAGGTTAGACAGAGGTTATTGACGGCTCAGAGTCGTCAGAAGAGTTATGCAGATAGGCGACGATCCGAGCTTGAGTTCCAGGTGGGAGACTTCGTACTCCTGAAGGTGTCTCCTTGGAAAGGAGTGATTCGGTTCAGGAAGAGGGGCAAGCTGGGGCCCCGGTACATCGGTCCGTTCAGAGTGACCGCGAGAGTGGGCAGGGTAGCGTATCGTTTGGAGCTACCTGCGGAGTTGAGCCAGATTCATGATACCTTCCATGTGTCTCAGTTGAGGAAGTGTATAGCCGATGAGTCAGCGGTAGTGCCGCTGGAGGACATTCAGGTAGATGCGAGGTTGAATTATGTTGAGAAACCGATCGCGATTTTGGATCGGAAGATCAAGGTTCTGAGGAACAAGGAGGTGCCCCTGGTTCAGGTCCAGTGGCAACATCGGAGAGGTTCCGAGCTGACTTGGGAGCCAGAGTTGGAGATGCGGGAGCAGCATCCATAGTTGTTTGCGGGGCAAGACTTCGAGGGCGAAGTCTGATTCTAGTGGGGGAGAATTGTAACATCCGGATTCCCAGGTATCTTATTTTAGTTATTTATTTTTGGTTTTATGGAGGGACTCGGCGAGTAGACGCTCAGACTCGCCGAGTAGGATCGCGAGTTCTTGACTGGATTAATGACCGGACTCGACGAGTCCGCGCTGTAAAGTGAAACCCTAAATCCCCGGGCCTGTGCCCTATTTAAAGGCCTTTATGGCCTCCATTTGCGGCCAATGCACCCCAGAGAAACCCTAGAGAGAGCAGTGAGAGAGTTGAGAGCAAGAAGAGGCTAATACATCACTTTTGGTGTAGTTTTGCTTGAAGGAACAAGGAAACACCCATCTAGAGCGTGAAGGGAGCTTGGATCTGGGCTAATCATCTTGAGAGTTCATCTCTGGAGGTATAATTCCTTCTATTTCGTGTTGATATGATAGATTTCATGATTTTAGGATTTTTACCTCCATTTTATGTAAGATCTAGTGAGTATGAGGGCCCCTTTGTGTTAATAGCATCAGATCTGGACCATGAGAGGTCCATAGAGTCACTATCCCTCAGCTTTATGCAAGCAAATGAAAGATTGGGGACTAGGTTGCCATTTTTAGAGTTATTTCTCCATTTATGACTTGTTGTGGGTTGCATGCACGTAAAGGTTGCACCTTTACGTGACATTTGAACATTTGATGGGTAGATCTGATAGTTAGGGAAGCATATCTGACCTTAGGAGGTCATTTGAGGATGAACATGGAGGCAACTCGCCGAGTCCATAAGTGGACTCGACGAGTCGAGTCGGGGTTGCCCCGCGATTCGTGACAGGTGTAACCCGTCGAGTGGAAGGATGACTCGACGAGCCAAGAGAGGCTGAAAGGATTCAGAGGACCCGCATGGACTCGCCGAGTCGCCCTTGTGCACTCGACGAGTGGGGTCAAAGTTGACCGTTGACTTTCGTTGACTTTAGGGTTCTGGTCAAGACTGATTCAGGAGAGTTCAGGGAAGGGTAGAATGGCCTTCTACCCAATCTGTAGAGATGAGATCATGAGTGAATATTGATCGGGGATGTTATCTGAATAATAGGAGGAGGCTAAGTCGGGACGTTGAGCACGAGAGTTTATCCAATTTCATTAAGGTGAGTCTTCTCACTATACATTACCTAGAGTGGTATTTATGATGGGTTTTGAGCATTCTAACACTTCCTAAGTGTACATGCAACCCTAATAACCTTGGATCTATGTTTGTCTAATAATCATGCAAAGTTGAATTCCAAGGTTATATTCCTATCTAGCATACATGGGGAACATTTTTAACTTGAATGAAAGATAGAATAACTTACCTTGTTGTTGATTATGATCCTTGAAACCTTGTGAGCCTAGCACCCCAAGTGTGATGCCTCAAATGTTTCACACAACACCAAATGCAAAGGAGTAAACTTTGAGAGAATCTTACACTTGCAAAATCGGCTCTAGCCCTCTTGTTTCTTAGTGTCGCCGATTTTGGTGGAGAACATGTTGCTTATATAGTGTGTCACATCTAAGGTTACACCATGTAAACCCTAATGTGGCATGACTCTTCATTTCCATGACCCATGGGTTTGTAACTCCCATGGAGCCTCCATGGAGCATTCAATGGGTTTAACCCAACTTGATTATCCATGGAGCATTTTAGCCCACTATACAAGTTATGGATGATTTACATGATCAACCCATATATTTAATTAGTCGTCTTTTGATCACTTAATTAATCCTAGATTAATTCTTGATCAATACTAATTAAATAATACTATTAATATATTAGAACTTATAATATATTAATAAACCACAAGTGTTATTTCTCTTATTTAGTCTATCCAATTGCATGATGCCATGCAACCCAAATGGACCATGCCGGGTCGGGTCAAGTACATACCAGAAATAGTTATGGACTTAGACACCTTATCCAACAGTCTCCCACTTGGATAAGTCTAATAACTATAACTGTAAGTATGACTTCAGGAACCGATCAGCAATCGTAGATCTTTTCAAGGTTTCTCGGAACTGAGAAGATGATGATACGCCATTTCAGATAAGTGATCATATAATCCTCTGTTCTAGATATCAGCCGGACAAATACATGGAACAGTGTCTTACTTTGTGTCCAGCAGTTTGTTTCCCGATTTCCGATTTGTTTGACATAGAACTCAATTGAACACATCAACTTAGTTCTGACCGGGCCCGGTACATAGGTCAAAACAAAATCATCGAGGGGCCCAGATATCAGCTTCTAATCCAAGAAGGAACAGATAAACTTCGACTCATATGTTTGTTCTACTACTCATTGAATTATACACAAGAGCACGTTTTATAACATCGAGTTACCAATGCGTTTTCGTACAATCAATGCATAACCAACTCATAAGTAACAAATCATATATCTAGGTTTGAAGACTTATATGATATTACCGTCTCACGATCACTCGAGATAAATTCCATGAAGTGATTCCAGTGAGCGTGGGTTGAGTCCAATGCTCAGAACTTATGAGCACTCATGAGTGTTGTAGCCATGTCCAACAACTTAGACCTCTGCAACCAATCATGACAGTCTTGATTCATACCTACTTCCGACATATGACCGACTGTGGAGGTTCGAATAATATGATATACCAAACATAATTATTCTGGAAGTCAAAACATGCAAAAGAAATATAGTAAACGATCGACAAGAGATAGCAACACTTTACTCATAAATAAAACACCTTTTATTCATCATCTAATGTCAATTACACTTTACAAATTTCAAGGTTATCTAACTACTAAATCTAATATCATCCTTCAGCCCTATGCTCCGAGCATGCTGGAGATGCTTAACCCGAGTCAGTCCTTTCGTGAGGGGATCTGCTGGATTCTCATCCGATGATACCCTCTTTGCCACGAGGAGTCCTTCTTCTATTCGATGTCTGATGAAATGGTATTTTCTGTCGATGTGTCTGGATCTCCCATGATCTCTTGGTTCCTTGGCTAAGGCAACCGCACTATTGCTGTCACAGAAAATCTCCATTGGCTCCTTTATAGCTGGTACAACTCCAAGGTCTCCGATGAAGTTCTTTAGCCATATAGCCTCCTTTGCTGCCTCGCTTGCTGCTATATACTCTGATTCGCAAGTTGAATCAGCCACTGTCTCTTGCTTGGAACTCTTCCAAGAAATTGCTCCTCCGTTTAACGTAAAGACCAAGCCTGACTGAGAGCGGAAATTATCCCTATCAGTCTGAAAGCTAGCATCACTATACCCTACAACTCTCAAGTCTTCACTCCCACCGAGGGTAAGGACCCAGTCCTTAGTCCTCCGTATGTACTTGAGGATATTCTTTACCGCAGTCCAGTGTGCCTTGCCAGGGTTCCCCTCATACATGCTAACCATGCTCAAAGAAAAGGCTACATCAGGTCGAGTACACGTCATAGCATACATGATCGATCCTACAGCCGAAGCATAAGGTATTCGACTCATTTCTGCTATCTCAGCCTCAGTACTAGGGCTTTGTGTCTTACTCAATCTGGCGTTACTCTGGATGGGTAACTCTCCTTTCTTGGAGTCCTGCATGCCGAATCTCTTCAGCACCTTATCCAAGTAGGTACTCTGACTAAGTCCAATTAGTCTTTTACTCCGGTCTCTCAAGATCCTTATCCCTAAAATATAGGCAGCTTCTCCTAGGTCCTTCATAGAGAAACACTTCCCAAGCCAGGACTTAACTTCCTGCAGAGTTGGGATGTCATTTCCTATGAGTAGTATGTCATCCACATACAATACCAAAAAGCTAACTATACTCCCACTAGCCTTGACATATACACAAGATTCATCTTCACTCCTAGAAAAGCCAAATTCTTTGACTTTCTCATCAAAGCAAAGATTCCATCTGCGAGGTGCTTGCTTTAACCCATAAATGGATTTCTCAAGCTTACACACTTTATTAGGGTACTCTGTATTGACAAAACCCTCTGGCTGACTCATGTAAACATCCTCAGCCAACTTTCCATTAAGGAAAGCGGTTTTGACATCCATTTGCCATATTTCATAGTCATGAAATGCAGCTATGGCTAACAGAACCCTAATAGACTTAATCTTGGCCACTGGAGAAAAGGTCTCATCATAATCAACTCTCGGAGTTTGTGAGAAACCCTTTGCAACCAGTCGTGCCTTATAAGTGTGTACATTACCATCCATGTCGGTCTTCTTCTTGAAGATCCATTTGCACCCTATAGTCTTACGACCTGGTACATTCTCAACCAAGTTCCAAACTTGATTGTCATACATGGACTGTATCTCGCTGTCCATTGCCTCTTTCCACTTGGTTGACTCAGGGCCTGCCATGGCTTCCGCGTAACTGTTAGGTTCATCCAGACCTATCAGTGTCTCATCACTGATAAGTGTATCACCTTCCGCAGTAATATGGAATCCATAGTAATGCTCAGGTGCATTCCTAACCCTTGTGGAACGCCTCAGAGGTACAGACTTGTCAATTGGCTCAACAGGAGTTTCCTCCTCAAGTTGAGTGCTAGGGTTTGAAGTTCCTTCACCACTTGACTCTTGAATTTCTTCAAGGTCAACTTTCCTCCCACTGTCTCCTTGGCTTATGAACTCTCTCTCTCTCTCGAAAGAAAGCCCTCCTAGCTACAAAGACCACATTCTCACTAGGTCTGTAGAAGAGGTAACCAAAGGATTTCTGTGGGTAGCCGATGAAAATACACCTCTCACTTCGAGGTTCGAGCTTATCATGAGTCTCGCGTCTCACGAAAGCCTCGCAACCCCAAATCTTAATGTGGTCTAGTTTGGGTACTTTACCAGTCCACATCTCATGAGGAGTTTTGGCAACTTTCTTTGTGGGAACTAGATTAAGGATATGGGCGGCAGTCTCTATGGCATACCCCCAAAATGAGATTGGTAGCGAAGCTCGACTCATCATGGAACGAACCATATCCAACAAGGTTCGATTACGCCTCTCAGCTACACCATTCAACTGCGGTGTCCTGGGAGGTGTCAATTGTGAGACAATCCCACATTCCCTAAGATAGTCGAGGAACTCTGAACTAAGATACTCACCACCTCGATCGGATCGAAGCATCTTAATGTTCCTGCCCAATTGACTCTCGACTTCCTGTTTAAACTCTTTAAACCTCTCAAAAGTCTCTGACTTATGCTTGATTAAGTAGACATATCCATATCTACTGTAATCATCAGTAAAAGTCAAATAATAACGATTAGCATCCCTTGTGGCATGTTTGAAGGGCCCACACACATCCGTGTGTATAAGATCCAACAAACCTTTACCCCTCTCACAAGAACCTGTGAAGGGTGACTTTGTCATTTTTCCAAGTAAGCATGATTCGCAACTATCATCTGACGTTAGGTCAAATGACTCCAATACTCCATCCTTTTGGAGTTGGCCTATGCGTTTCTTGCTTATATGTCCAAGGCGACAATGCCATAATGATGCTTTATCCAAGTTATTATCATTAACAGAATCAATACACAATACATTATTTCCTAAGTTATCAACCACAGATACAGTTTCATACACACCATCACAAGGTAATGCTTCAAAATAAAGAACATTATTAAAGAAAGCATTAATCGAACCAACTTCATTATCAAATGAAAAGGTGAAACCTTGTTTATACAATGCATGAAAGGAAATAATATTTCTTGCCATTTCTGGCGAATAACAACATTTATTCAAATCTAAACTAAACCCACTACTTAGCGATAAAGTATAAACTCCAATCTTGGTGACAGGTAAAGCTTTCCTATTCCCCATGATTAAGTTTATTCTTCCATGCTCCACATTCTCACTTCTTCTTAGTCCCTGCAAATCAGAACATATATGAATACCACAACCGGTATCAAGGACCCAAGAGTTAGAATGGGGTGAGTTATTAGATAAGATAGTGTAAATACCTGCATGGTTGGGTTTAACTTTCCCATCCTTCACATCTTGCTGGTACTTTGGGCAGTTCCGCTTCCAATGTGACTTTTAATGGCAATAGAAGCATTCAGCCTCTTTAGGGTCAGAAGAAGGAGTGACAAATCCTTTCTTGGTTCCACTTGAAGAAGAGCCATCAAGGGTCCTAGCCTTGGTACCCTTCGAAGAGCTCTTCCTCTTCTTCCCTCTACCTTTCCCAATTGCCAAAACCGGGGCGGAGTTTGGAGTAGGAGTGTTAACAACCGAGTTACCCTTAAGACCTGTTTTTGCGGTCTTGAGGAGTCCCTGAAGTTTGCTGAGTGTGACCTCTTCCTTATTCATGTGATATGTCATGCGGAATTGATCATAGCACGATGGTAAGGAGTGCAAAATGATATCTATTGCAAGCTCCTCAGGGAAGTTCACATTAAGCTTCAGCAACCGATCCACATACCTTTGCATTTTCTGCATGTGGCTCGTGAGGGATTCCCCGTCCTTCATCATGGTTGTTATGATAGAGCATATGATTTCATACCTCTCTTGTCGTGCACTTTGATGGTATCTTTCCATCAGATCTTGGTGCATTTCAAAAGGGTAGAAGTCCTCATAGGACTTTTGGAGTTCCGCTGTCATGGTGGCCAACATGATGCATGCCACTTTTGTAGCATCCCTTTCATGTGCCCGAAAGTCAGCGATCTCCTGGGGAGTTGCAGTGGTCTCATCAATCTCCTTAAGCTCCTTGTCAAGGACATATTCTTTGTCCTCGTAGCGGGTAATCATCCTGATGTTTCTGATCCATTCATTGAAGTTGGATCCATCAAAAGTGACTTTCCCACACAAGTTCATAAGGGTAAAGGAGCCATTAGGATTAGAGCCAGAAGCAGCATTGTTTGAAGACATCTGAAAGAAGAGAACAAGATTAGTTTAGATATTAAGAGAGTCCTTAATAAAACACCCAAATGTAATATTAAGGCTAGAATCCAATCACAATATATTATAACTTAGAAGAGGTATGCCGTAATCCAAGCTATAACATATTTGAAAGGTAGGTGAATGACAATTCACCAATTTCCACCATGAGAAACGAAATATAGATATTAGGTTTTTAATTGGTTCTTAGAAATTCCTAGATTCTTTTGAGATTCAATGAACTTTTCAAAGGCATGTTTCAATCTCGAGTGTGCCCTCCAAGTTTTGTGACTGGGATACCGAGGATCACAAAACGAGGTGTGAAGTAACCATGCAAATCACTTGGTACACTCAATGTTTATTACTCAATCGATGTGCCGGTTAACCACACGAGCTCCACCGACCTATAATAAACTTTAAGTCACCCTTTACCTACCTTGTTAAGTCCAAGTTAGTGTGCCGGTTAACCACACGAGCTCCACTAACGACTTAAACAAAGTGTGAAGTGTAATTTCATGGATTAGCACCTTATTCACATTTTCCTAAAGTAACTAAGATTGGGAATTTAATAAAAGCATTTAGTTACTTTATAATATTCATCATACTTTTAATGAGAATTTATAAGTCCTTGTCCTACCCGTTCGGCTAACGACCCTCCACCGATCAAGGAAGCGGTGGGTGAGAGTGGACACCCATTAAGTTGCCATTTTATAGGCAACAACCTTATACCCCCCTTATAGACCGGCTTCGTGAATGAGGCGTACTAGCGGTAAGACGACTTGACGTTATACATATATATATTAGTAACTTATAATATTATAAAGTATAAGGGTTGAATTTTAACTTTTAAAATTCTAAGGGTTGGAACTAAAGTTTTAATCAAGACTTTACATGTTCCAAAACTTGAGGGCAAGTTTTGTAAACTTCCAAAACTTTTCATTTCTTATAACTTATGAATTAATTGAGTAATAAAAATGAAGACTCTTCATTTTTATGACTCTTGTGTTCTTTTAATGGCTTTAATAAAAGTGAGACTTTTGGTTTTCCATAACTTGAGGACAAGTTATGGACTCCATTAAAACACATTGTGATCATGAATTAAACTACCATGAAGATTACAAACAATTCCTATGATCATCTAATCTTCATAAGTTCAAGAACATGAATATGAACACTTTCAAGAATCAAAAATTACACTTAAAAAAAACTTGTAATTTTAATAATTGCCATTGTAAATGGATTAGCATAAACATTACACTATCTAAAACAAGCTTTAAAACATCAAAAAAGTTTAGGGTAATGTTTCTAGTCCATTTCCAGCAACAAATGTGCAAACTTTCATACGAGCAGAAAACAGAAAAACGATTTTTTTTCAAGCTGTTTGCACACACAAAAAAAACAACAAACAAACCTAGGCTTTGATACCACTGATGGGTTTTGAGCATTCTAACACTTCCTAAGTGTACATGCAACCCTAATAACCTTGGATCTATGTTTGTCTAATAATCATGCAAAGTTGTATTCCAAGGTTATATTCCTATCTAGCATACATGGGGAACATTTTTAACTTGAATGAAAGATAGAATAACTTACCTTGTTGTTGATTATGATCCTTGAAACCTTGTGAGCCTAGCACCCCAAGTGTGATGCCCCAAATGCTTCACACAACACCAAATGCAAAGGAGTAAACTTTGAGAGAATCTTACACTTGCAAAATCGGCTCTAGCCCTCTTGTTTCTTAGTGTCGCCGATTTTGGTGGAGAACATGTTGCTTATATAGTGTGTCACATCTAGGGTTACACCATGTAAACCCTAATGTGGCATGACTCTTCATTTCCATGACCCATGGGTTTGTAACTCCCATGGAGCCTCCATGGAGCATTCAATGGGTTTAACCCAACTTGATTATCCATGGAGCCTTTTAGCCCACTATACAAGTTATGGATGATTTACATGATCAACCCATATATTTAATTAGTCATCTTTTGATCACTTAATTAATCCTAGATTAATTCTTGATCAATACTAATTAAATAATACTATTAATATATTAGAACTTATAATATATTAATAAACCACAAGTGTTATTTCTCTCATTTAGTCTATCCAAATGCATGATGCCATGCAACCCAAATGGACCATGCCGGGTCGGGTCAAGTACATACCAGAAATAGTTATGGACTTAGACACCTTATCCAACAGTCTCCCACTTGGATAAGTCTAATAACTATAACTGTAAGTATGACTTCAGGAACCGATCAGCAATCGTAGCTCTTTTCAAGGTTTCTCGGAACTGAGAAGATGATGATACGCCATTTCAGATAAGTGATCATATAATCCTCTGTTCTAGATATCAGCCGGACAAATACATGGAGCACTGTCTTACTTTGTGTCCAGCAGTTTGTTTCCCGATTTCCGATTTATTTGACATAGAACTCAATTGAACACATCAACTTAGTTCTGACCGGGCCCGGTACATAGGTCAAAACAAAATCATCGAGGGGCCCAGATATCAGCTTCTAATCCAAGAAGGAACAGATAAACTTCGACTCATATGTTTGTTCTACTACTCATTGAATTATACACAAGAGCACGTTTTATAACATCGAGTTACCAATGCGTTTTCGTACAATCAATGCATAACCAACTCATAAGTAACAAATCATATATCTAGGTTTGAAGACTTATATGATATTACCGTCTCACGATCACTCGAGATAAATTCCATGAAGTGATTCCAGTGAGCGTGGGTTGAGTCCAATGCTCAGAACTTATGAGCACTCATGAGTGTTGTAGCCATGTCCAAAAACTTAGACCTCTGCAACCAATCATGACAGTCTTGATTCATACCTACTTCCGACATATGACCGACTATGAAGGTTCGAATAATATGATATACCAAACATAATTATTCTGGAAGTCAAAACATGCAAAAGAAATATAGTAAACGATCGACAAGAGATAGCAACACTTTACTCATAAATAAAACACCTTTTATTTATCATCTAATGTCAATTACACTTTACAAATTTCAAGGTTATCTAACTACTAAATCTAATATCATCCTTCAGCCCTATGCTCCGAGCATGCTGGAGATGCTTAACCCGAGTTAGTCCTTTCGTGAGGGGATCTGCTGGATTCTCATCCGATGATACCCTCTTTGCCACGAGGAGTCCTTCTTCTATTCGATGTCTGATGAAATGGTATTTTTTGTCGATGTGTCTGGATCTCCCATGATCTCTTGGTTCCTTGGCTAAGGCAACCGCACTATTGCTGTCACATAAAATCTCCATTGGCTCCTTTATAGCTGGTACAACTCCAAGGTCTCCGATGAAGTTCTTTAGCCATATAGCCTCCTTTGCTGCCTCGCTTGCTGCTATATACTCTGATTCGCAAGTTGAATCAGCCACTGTCTCTTGCTTGGAACTCTTCCAAGAAATTGCTCCTCCGTTTAACGTAAAGACCCAGCCTGACTGAGAGCGGAAATTATCCCTATCAGTCTGAAAGCTAGCATCACTATACCCTACAACTCTCAAGTCTTCACTCCCACCGAGGGTAAGGACCCAGTCCTTAGTCCTCCGTATGTACTTGAGGATATTCTTTACCGCAGTCCAGTGTGCCTTGCCAGGGTTCCCCTGATACCTGCTAACCATGCTCAAAGAAAAGGCTACATCAGGTCGAGTACACGTCATAGCATACATGATCGATTCTACAGCCGAAGCATAAGGTATTCGACTCATTTCTGCTATCTCAGCCTCAGTACTAGGGCTTTGTGTCTTACTCAATCTGGCGTTACTCTGGATGGGTAACTCTCCTTTCTTGGAGTCCTGCATGCCGAATCTCTTCAGCACCTTATCCAAGTAGGTACTCTGACTAAGTCCAATTAGTCTTTTACTCCGGTACTAGCGAGGATTGCGGGAAGGCGCCGGCATGATCCGTACATACTGAGAGGATTTATGTATTTGAGGATCTTGGGATTCGTTTATTGAGATAACATGTGTTACATTGGATTACTATGATATTTTATGAATGAGAGTTTGTTTTTAAAATGAAAAATTGTTTTGAGATTTACGTTGTTACAATCATAATATATATCATACAAATAAAGCACAACTCAAGTAAGCACATAAGACCCTCTGGTCACACAAAAATACCACTCAAGGTAAAGTATAGTGAGAAGACTCACCTCGTAAGCTAGCTAGTAAAATCTCGTGCTCGAAATCCTCGATCTAGCCTCCGCCTATCACATGAATAATATTTCTAATCAATACTCCCCTCACACTCAATTACACTATTCATTGATCTCACTTACACTCTTAGCCCTTTAAATGGGTAAAAGACCATTTTACCCCTCCCTGACTTTTACTACTCATTTGACCAGACCTTACAGTCATCAAAAGTCAACTCTAGTCTACAGTCCAAAATTGACCAGACTCGCCGAGTACACTCGTGCGACTCGTCGAGTCCCATCGTTTCTCAGTAACCCCTAACTCGTCGAGTTAGAGCGCGATTCAACTCGACGAGTTAACCCGTAACTCGACGAGTTAGAGCGCGATTCAACTCATCGGGACAAACCCTAAGCTACTCGTCGAGTCGGCTCATCAATTCGGCGAGTCTATTAAGACTCAACTTGCATTCAGACAATTTTAAGGCGAAACATTTCCTCAAACTCCAGATCCACATTCTCAGGGCTCAAATATCACGTAAAGTCATAGACTTTACATCCATGCATGGCATTTTGGGCAAGAAATGCCAAGATCATGCCTTAACAAAGGTTTTTCTCACAATGACTTCACCAAATCAGAATAAAGCTTGAACCTTTAGATGTTAAGGGTCTCCTACAATCCAGATCTAGAGTTCAAGCTTCCTCATGAACCCCAAACCTTTCAAGTCCCAAAATATACACAAAAAGGAGCCCTAATCTCCCAAAAATGTCATCTACTTAATCAGAAGGAAAGGTTCGAACTTGATACCTTTAACAGAAGCTCCTGGACGAGTATTAGCAGATCCAATGCCCCTCCTTTACTCCTTGCTTGAAAACTCTCTTCTCCCTTCCACAAATGCACCAAAGTTCTCAAAGTTAGCTCTCTCTCTCTCTCTCACTCTGTGAGCTCCCAGGTCGTTTAAGGTTTCTCAGGGAAGTGTGGCCGCCAAAGGGAGGCTATAAGTGCCTTTATATAGGCCACAGGCCCGCTAAATTAGGGTTTCCCTCAAAAGTGCTGACTCGGCGAGTCGGCTCACAGACTCGTCGAGTCCATTCATTAATACACGTCACAAGTCACGATCCTACTCGACGAGTTGAGGCGTCAACTCGTCGAGTTTCTCCAAGATTCTCAAATTAAATAATGAAAATAATATACCTGGAAAACCGGATGTTACAATTATCCCCCACTAGAATCAGACTTCGCCCTCGAAGTCATGCTCCACAAATAGCTCAGCATGCTGCTCCCGCGTCTCTGACTCCGGCTCCCAAGTAAAATTGGATCCCTTTCGATGCTGCCACTGGACCTGAACCAGGGGCACTTCTTTGTTCCTTAGAACCTTCACCTTTTGATCTAGAATCACGGTCGGCCTCTCAATGTAATTCAGGCTCGCATCCACCTGAATGTCTTCTAGCGGTACCACTGCCGTCTCATCGGCCACACACTTCCTCAGCTGGGACACGTGGAAGGTGTTATGAATCTGACTCAACTCCGCGGGTAGCTCCAACTGGTATGCTACCTTACCCACTCTGGCGGTCACTTTGAACGGACCGATATATCGGGGGCCTAGTTTGCCCCACTTCCTAAACCGGATCACCCGCTTCCATGGGGATACCTTCAGGAGCACGAAATCTCCGACCTGAAACTCCAGCTCGGACCGTCGCCTGTCCGCATAACTCTTTTGGCGGCTCCGGGCCGTCAGCAATCTCTGCCTGACTAGCTGAATCTGCTAAGTCGTTTTCAGCACTATCTATGTGCTGCCCATCACCCTCTGACCCACTTCTCCCCAGCAAATGGGAGTCCGACACCTCCTCCCATAAAGAAGCTCAAAGGGAGGCATACCAATACTCGAATGGTGGCTATTGTTGTAAGAAAACTCGGCCAACGGTATGTAGGTGTCCCAACTTCCTCCGAAGTCCATGACACATGCTCGTAACATGTCCTCGAGCGTCTGGATCGTCCACTCACTCTGCCCGTCTGTCTGTAGGTGATGTTGGATAAGGTGTCTAAGTCCATAACTTATTTGGTATATACTTGACCCGACCCGGCATGGTTCATTTGGATTGCACTTCACCCGAACTATTTATATGGATAATATTATGAGAAGAGTATATTTGCAGCCTATTAATATATTATAAGTTATAATATATTAATATGAAATTGTATTATTTAATTAGTATTGATCTTAAATTAATTATGAATTAATTTAATGATCAAAAGGTGACTAATTAAATAATGGGCTATTATATTTATATGGTGTGGGCTAACACTCATTAGGAAATGGGCTAAGCTTAAATGGGAGTCCATGGATGATCCATGGAGCTTTTAACCCATGGATCCTTGGAATAGGAAAAGACATGGGTTATTAGGGTTTGCATGGTGCATAACCCTAATCATCTACACTATATAAAGAGGCTTTTGGTGCTTGAAAAGACATTATGTGTGTGTGCATAAGAGTGGCCGATTTCTAGAGTGTTTGTGTACTCTCTCATAAGTTTTCCAAGTTTGTGGTGATTTGTGATTTCCATTTGAGGCATTCACATTATTGGTGCTTGGCTCTCAAACTCCTAAGGAATCAACTCACTAACAAAGGTATGTAATTCTTCTAGTATCTTTTATGTTTGAAAGTACCCCATGCTTGCTAGATAAGTTATGAACCTTGGAAAATTATTTTGCATGTATTTTAGAAAAACATAGATCCAAGGTTTCTAGGGTTGCATGAACACCTTAGGAGTGTTAGTTTGCTCAAAACCCAACAGTGGTATCAGAGCCTAGGCTTGTTTGTTTGATACTTGATGCAAAATAGCTGAAAAAAGTCGAATTTTTGTTGTCTGAACAGGGGACTCGCCGAGTCCATGGGGTGACTCGACGAGTCCATGTACAAATTCATCCTACTCGTCGAGTAGGATACTGCACTCGACGAGTAGGAGGCTTAGAATGCAGTTTTTCGACTTTTGCTGCTGGAAATGGACTAGAAAGATTACCCTAAACTGTTTTGATGTTTTAAAACCTGTTTTAGATGGTTTAATGTTCATGCTAATCCATTTACAATGGCCAATATCAAAATTGCATGTTTATATGTGTTCATATGTTCTTGAAATTTTGATATGATGTTCATGTTCTTATGAATTATTGTTAGATCATAGGAATTATTTGCTAAATTGTTTATTAATTAATTCTTGATCATTTATGTGTTTTAATGGAGTCCATAATTTGTCCTCAAGTTATGGATTTCCAAAGGTCACTTTCTCTTATGCACATTTAAAACACATAAGTTACATGAAAATGAAGAGTCTTCATTTTTATGAACCTTTAATTCATAAGTTATGAAATGAAAAGTTTTGAATAGTTTCAAAACTTGTCCTCAGGTTTTGGAATTTGTAAAGTTACACACACTTTAATATACTTTAATTCCAACCCTTAGAGTTTTAAAAGTTAAAATTCAACCCTTATACTATTTATAACATTAATGGTTAATTATTATTATTATTATATATATATATATATATATATATATATATATATATATATATGTATAAGATTAAGTCGTTTTACAGTTAGTAGGCCTCATTCACGAAGTCGGTCTATAAGGGGGGTATAAGGTTGTTGCCTATAAAATGGTAGCTTAATGGGTGTCCATTCTCACCCACCGCTTCCTTGATCGGTGGAGGGTCGTTAGCCGAACGGGTAGGACAATGACTTTAAACTCTCATTAAAAGTATAATGAATATTATAAAGTAACTAAATATTTTATAAATTCCCAATCTTAGTTACTTTAGGAAAATGTGAATATGGTCCTAACCCATGAAATTCACACTTTGTACCTTACCAAGTCGTTGGTGGAGCGTGTGTGGTTAACCGACACACTAAATTGGACTAGTAAGGATCACGAAGGGTGACTTAATATTTCGTTTTCATGGTGGAAATTGGTGAATCGTCATTCACCTACCTTCAAATATGTTATAGCTTAGATTACGGCATCCTTCTTCTAAGTTATAATATATTGTGTTGGATCCTAGCCATAATATTACATTTGGGTGTCTTATTAAGGATTCGATATATCTAATCTAAACTTGTTTTCTTCTTTTCAGATGTCTTCCAACAACAATGCTTCGGGCTCTAACCCTACTGGCTCTTTCTCTCTCATGAACCTTTGTGGGAGAGTCATCTTCGATGGTTCCAACTTCATGGATTGGATCCGGAACATCAGGATGGTGACTCGTTACGAGGACAAGGAATATGTCCTCGATAAGGAGCTAAAGGAGCTTGATGAGTCCACTGCTACTTCTGAGGAGGTCGCTGAGTATCAGGCATATGAGAGAGATGCCACCAAGGTGACATGTATCATGATGGCCACGATGACAACTGAACTCCAAAAGTCCTATGTGGACTATTACCCTTTTGAGATGCATCAGGATCTGATGGAAAGGTACCATCAGAGTGCTCGTCAAGAGCGGTATGAAATAATCTCCTCCATGATAACAACTCGTATGAAGGATAGCGAACCAATCACGGGCCACATGCAGAAAATGCAAAGGTATGTGGACCGTCTAATGAAACTGAATGTGAACTTTTCAGAGGAGTTGGCAATTGATATCATTTTGCACTCCTTACCCTCGTGTTATGATCAATTTCGTATTACATACCACATGAAAAAGGAGGAAGTTACATTCAGTAAGCTTCAAGGACTTTTGAAGACCGCCGAAAGTGGTCTTAAAGGTAAGTCGGTTGCTAATCCTACTCCTACTACTACCCCTGTTTTGGCTATCGGGCAAGGCAAAGGGAAGAAGAGGAAGCACCCTTCGAAAGGTACCAAGGGAAAGTATCTTGAAGGCTCCTCATCTGGAACCAAAAGTGGTTCTATCACTCCTTCTGCCATCCCTAAGGATGTTGAATGCTTCTACTGTCAAAATAAGGGGCACTGGAAGCGAAACTGCCCAAAGTACTTGCAGGATGTCAAGGATGGGAAAGTGAAACCATCCCATGCAGGTATTTACACTATATTGTCTAATAACTCACCATATTCTAACTCTTGGGTGCTTGATACAGGATGTGGTATTCACATATGTTCTGATTTGCAGGGCCTAAGAAGAAGTGTGGATGTGGAGCATGGGAAGATAAACTTAATCATGGGAAATAGGAAGATTTCACCTGTTACCAAGATTAGAGTTTATACTTTGTTGCTAGATAGTGGATTAAAGTTAGATATGAATAAATGTGTGTACTCGTCAGAAATGGCGAGGAATATTATTTCCTTTCATGCTTTGTATAAACAAGGTTTTACCTTTTCTTTTGATAATGAAGTTGGTAGTATCAATGCTTTCTTTAATAATGTTCTTTATTTTAAAGCATTACCTTGTGGGTGTGTATGAAGCTGTATCGGTTGTAGATAATTTAGGGAATAATTGATGAGTTTTCAGCATTCTAACACTCCTATGGTGTACATGCAACCCTAGAAACCTTGGATCTATGTTTGACTAAGATACATGCAAATAATTATTTTTCCAAGGTTCTTATCCTAACTAGCATGGCATGGGGTACTTGAATCAAATAAAACTAGTAGAATTACTTACCTTGTAGTAGTAGTTGATTGCTTGGAGTTTGAGAGCCTAGCACCAATAATGTGGATGCCTCAAATGGAAGTCACAAATCACCACAAACTTGGAAACTTGAGAGAATAGTCACAAACTTCTTGAAATCGGCCCTCTTAGTTTACACACATCAACTAGTGCAATTTCAAGAACCAAGGCCTCCTTTATATAGTGTGGTGGATTAGGGTTACATCCATGTAAACCCTAATACCCATGTCTTTTCATTTCCATGAGATCCATGGGTTAAAGCTCCATGGAGTATCCATGGACTTTCCATGCAAGCCTAGCCCATTCCAAATAAGCATTAGCCCACACTATATAAATACAAGAGCCCATATTTAATTAGTCATACTTTTGATCTCTAAATTAATTCTAAATTAATTATAGATCAACACTAATTAAATAATATGATTTTATATTAATATATTAAAACTTATAATATATTAATAAATCATAACTTATACTATTCTCAAAAGATTATCCGTAAATTGTTCGGGAGAAGTGCAACCCAAATGGACCATGCCGGGTCGGGTCAAGTACATACCAAATATAGTTATGGACTTAGACACTATATCCAACAATCTCCCACTTGGATAAGTCTAATAACTATAGTTGCAAGTATGACTTCAGGAACCGATCAGCAATCGTAGCTCTTTAAACTCTATTGAACTATGAAGCGCCATTTTAGATAAGTGATCATATAATCCTCTGTTCTAGATATCAGCCGGACAAATACATGGAACATGGTCTTGCTTATTGTCCAGCATTTGTTTCCCGATTTCCGATTTGTTTGACATAGAACTTAACTGAACACATCAATTTAGTTCTGACCGGGCCCGGTACATAGGTCAAAACAAAATCATCGAGGGGCCCAGATATCGCTTCTAATCCTAGAAGGAACAGATAAACTTCGACTCATATGTTTGCTCTACTACTTGTTAAATTACATACAAAAGCACGGTTTATAACATCGAGTTACCAATGCGTTTTCGTGCAATCAATGCATAACCAACTCATAGGCAACAAATCATATCTCTAGGTTTGAAGACTTATATGATATTACCGTCTCACGATCACTCGAGATAAATTCCATGAAGTGATACAAGTGAGCGTGGGTTGAATCCAATACTCAGAACTTATGAGCACTCATGAGTGTTGTAGCCCCGCTTTGTCTAACATCTTAGACCTCTACAAGCCAACCCATGACAGTCTTGATTCATATCTACTTCCAACATATGACCGACTATGGAGAGTTTGAATAATATGATATAAACCATAACATACTTATTCTGGAAGTCAAAACATGCAAAAAGAAATAATAGTAAACGATTGACAAGAGATAGCAACACTTTACTCATAAATAACAGCTTTTATTTATCATCAAATGTCAATTACATTTTACAAATTTCAAGATTATCTAACTAGTAAAACTAATATCATCCTTCAGCCCTATGCTCCGAGCATGCTGGAGATGCTTAGCCCGAGTCAGTCCCTTCGTGAGGGGATCTGCTGAGTTCTCATCCGATGATACCCTCTTTGCCACGAGGATTCCTTCTTCTATTCGATGTCTGATGAAGTGATATTTTCTGTCAATGTGTCTGGATCTCCCATGATCTCTTGGTTCCTTAGCTAAGGCAACCGCACTATTGCTGTCACAGAAAATCTCCATTGGCTCCTTTATAGCTGGTACAACTCCAAGGTCTCCGATGAAGTTCTTTAGCCATATAGCCTCCTTTGTTGCCTCGCTTGCTGCTATATACTCTGATTCACAAGTGGAATCAGCCACTGTCTCCTGCTTGGAACTTTTCCAAGTAATTGCCCCTCCGTTTAGAGTAAAGACCCAGCCCGACTGAGAGCGGAAATTATCCCTGTCAGTCTGAAAGCTAGCATCACTGTACCATACAACTCTCAAGTCCTCACTGCCACCGAGGGTAAGGACCCAGTCCTTAGTCCTCCGTAGGTACTTGAGGATATTCTTTACCGTAATCCAGTGTGCCTTGCCAGGGTTCCCCTGATACCTGCTAACCATGCTCAAAGCAAAGGCTACATCAGGTCGAGTACACGTCATAGTGATGTGTTAAATTCACTCTAGTCTTAAATTTATAAGGTCGAAATTACCGATGCTAGAATTTACTACACGACTTAGGCAAGTGTACCTGATTGTAATTGTAATATAGCAATGGTAAGAACGGATGTCGAACACTTGGGGAAACGAGTATGATTTACGTTTAGACTATTTGTCGCTAATTAACTTAAAAGATAAGAAACTTGGGGGAATTTTTAGTAACGAGACAAATAATGAGAATTTTAACGATTAAAGTGTAAAAACAAATATAGAACAAGAATTGGTTTTTAAGAATCAAGAATGATAAAGATGCTTTCACTTAGATTTAATTTCACCTTTTAGTAATGAATGATTTATATTAAGTGCAATGGATATTATTAGTTATTTACCGATTTCTAAAATTGGTTAAAAATCATGATCTAAATTTTTTACCGTTTTGATAATAAAATTAATTAAAAACAATTGTCATGCAATTAACAATTTTATTAACAATAATTAATTCGTATCATGCAAACATTTGATCAAACTATTCATTTTAGTGGTAGTAAAACAAATAGGAATCGTAAGTTGGTCGTACGATATAAAATATACATGTTAAATTTTTAGTATTTTATTTTGCCCAATTCCTAGAATATTGTCCTTTACTAGTCATAAATATCAATGGTTATGAAAAATTTATGATTCAAGATAATATAATTAAAGTGATCTTTTAAAAATATTAACTTAGTTATGGGAAAATTAATTACAAAAACTTAACATATACAAATAAATGATCAAATATGCATGATAAAATAAATAACAGTTAATATCCGAATAATATAAATCAAATCATATTTTCAAGGTTTCATTATCCAAGTGAAAGCAAAGAGAATTTAGCTCATAATTAAGGTTACAACATACATAGAAAACATATTGAGAATGTTAAACATGTCGATAAAACAAACCCGATGTAGTCCCTAATGCCACTGCAATCTTCAATTCCTTAGCTTTTTGACTCTTGAATCCCCAATTGTGGTTCAAAGGTTGGATGGAATTTGGTATAGTGGTGATATGGTAAGAAATTGTATGGAGAAATTTGTGTATCAAAGTGTATGATTTTATCTCCCCCTTTGTGGTGAAAAATGGTGGTATTTATAGTAAAAATTGGAAGAATTAAATACCAAAAAGAAATAAATTGAGATTGGATCTAATGAAAAAGAATTCAAAAGAAATAAAAAGATGGGAATAAAAGGTTGGAAAGTTTAAAGGTGGTGAATTATTGAGTATTGGTTGGAAAGGAATGGGTTTAAAATAGGAAAAAGTGGGGAAAAAATGGTTAAAAACGTAATGGAATCGGAATTGGCAAATCTGGTACTCAAAACGACGTCGTATTGCTAATGAACAGTACCGAATCGAATTTGGGTCGGAATCCGGGTCGAGGCGCGGATCTGCATGTGAGGTAAAACGAATCGGAGGTCGGGTCGGATCGGGTCGGAACTGGGCGCGGATCGGATTCCGATGACGTCACCGATGACGTCACAGGCGATAAAACACGCGGGTCTAAACCCGGTTCGGATCTCTGGGTCGGGTCGTGTACCGGATCAGTTTGTGAGGGAAAATGGACGCGGGGCGGACGGGTCGGATCTCGGATTCGGTTCGGGTCTTCTGGTGGACGGATCAGGCCGTCTTTGGGCTCCGGGTTTTGGGCTCCGGGTTTGGGCTCCGGGTTTTGTTTCTTTTTATTTTTTTTTTCTTTTTATTTTTTTTTCTTTTTTTTTCTTTTGCAAATTAAATTAAATTAAATTAATTTAATTAATATAAATTATTTAGAAATTAAATAATTAATTCCCAATAATTTATTTTAATTAAACCTCATTAATTAATTTAAATTCTTTTTTTTTATATTTTTATTTTGTTTTCTCGTCTTTCCAACGCGGCTATTTTTGAATTCTTTGACTTTTTGATCTCGTTTTTCTTCGTGTAATTTCTTTCACTTCTTTTTGCGGATTTTTGCACATTTTCTTCTCATTTTTCTTCAGAAATGATTTTTAGCTGTAAAATGGAATTTCAAACTTTATAAGTACCTTTTATCTTAAATCATACCAAAATATAGCTAAAAATACATAAATATCGCTCGAAATATATGTATAATTATTGCGATATCAAAATACCCCACACTTGAACTTTGCTTGTCCTCAAGCAAAACTAACTTTAGCATGTCATCATATCAAAACCTTCATCACCAACATTGTTTAAGACAATCCAACTTGAACCCAGCCATTACATCGAAACCTCAATGCATACATTTGTGTCTAATGATTCTTAAAACTTCCCCAATCCTAAATACTCACAATCTTCATAAACACTTGCCCACTTCTTTTGAACAACATTCATTTTATGCATCCCTCCGAATATATCCTCAGAAATCTTTCTTAACCTCAAAGTATTTTTACTAAGTCCCCAAGCATACATATGGAAAAATAACCTAGAAATAAAAATTACAATAAATAATAACTTGGCAAATTGCCTTTATTCTTGAGTCTTCATTGATTTTTTTTTTTTTTTTGAACTTTTCTTCATGATATTTCTTGATCTTCATAGCTTTGTAGACTCTTATTCTCAAACTTTGTAACTTTTTTTTTTTTTCAATCTAAAAATCCTAAAAATAAAAACATATGCTTAAGCAAGGGAACTTAACTTCAACTCTTATTGGTTAGAGATATTAGTCTAGAGTGCAATGACTACATAAGCTCTCCTGGATATATTTCTGGTACACGATGCTAAACATATTATGGCCCTCAAACTAAGCAAGGTTGTGTTTTTGTTCCATGATTTCACTAGGATAAGGAAGCCACAAATGTACTATAACATACTATTGGTTCAATTAAACATTTGAGTTCGCATTGAATCATCTCACACAATGTTAACAACTTAAGTTTCAACACAATAAAACTTTTTAATTTTTATCAAAAATGCTTGGTTTCCTTATTCGACCCCCTACCCCACACTTAAATCATACAATGTCCCCATTGTATGTAAAATTAAAGCACATAAAAGTAAAAAGGGAGAAAAAGGAACAGACTCCCCTGGGGTATTGCAGTGGCGAGGTAGAAATCCTGATTTGCGTAGGACAAGTGTTGAGTGCACTTTTCTGTTTGTAATGTTGAAGTGCATGTAAATCTTTTCTTTTTGAACCAGCTGGAGATTTAGGCAAGTGTGGCATCTAAATCTTTTTCCGCATAATTTCTCTGAACAGGTGCATTTACGTGTCGCGTATAAGATTTGGACGCATCGCGTAATGCAATTGTTGGGATTCTCTTCGCAATTCTTGAATTTAACGCTTTGTATACTGGCCAAGTATACATTGCGTTATTAGATCAATTACTCCTTTTCGCTGAGTGAATTGGATTTGACTTGTGTCGGCCGAACACTTGCTTCATCCTTCGAATAATGCTCTCCCGTTGGTCAGTGTTAGCTTCAGTTCTCCATCCTGCTCTTTGTGGGGAATCACCCCACACTTATGTGATGCCATTGCTCCAATTGTAATTTGTACTTCAGAAATTTACTTTACACCATTCTCACCATCACCTGTTTCTAAGCTGAAAAGTAACTTTCACAGAAAAATAAAACCATTAAAAAGCACTTTTATTGAAAACAAAAACACAAACTAAAAAGAAAATTCACACCAAACATACAGAAAATAAACACACCAAATTTAAAAATCAAAACAAACATCGGGTTGCCTCCCGCAAGCGCTTCTTTTTAACTGAGTCATGAGCCAGACTCTACCCCTCACTTAATTGTTTTCAGTGAGTTGGAGGGGTATATCCTCTTTCTCTTCTTCTTCTAACATTCCTTCCTGGTAATGCTTCACTCGATGTCCATTTACCTTAAAGCTTTCTCCATCTTTTCCAATTAGTTCGATTGCACCATGTGAAAAGACTTCTTTTATTGTGAATGGACCGTACCAACGCGTCTTTAGTTTACCTGGAAAAAGTTTCAACCTGGAATTGAATAGCAATACTTTTTCTCCAGGGGTAAATTTTTTGTCTCTGTTTAATCTTTTATCATGCCATTTCTTTGATTTCTCTTTGTAGATTTGAGAGTTTCCATAAGCTTCATCCCTTAATTCTTCCAGAGCATTCATCTGCATAAGACGGTTAGTTTTAATTTCCACAGGATCAAAGTTGCATGATTTCAATGCCCAAAATGTTTTATGTTCGATTTCGACTGGCAAATGACATGCTTTTCCAAAGACCATCCTATATGGTGTACTACCAATAGGTGTTTTGTATGCAGTTCGAAATGCCCACAGCGCATCATTAAGTTTATCTGCCCATTCCTTCTTGTTACTTCCCACTGATCGTTACAGAATTCTTTTTAAAGCTCGATTTGTGACTTCAGTTTGCCCACTGGTTTGTGGATGATAGGCCATTGCGATTCTATGGTGAACACCATATTTTTGCAAAACCTTTTCCAGTTGGGTATTGCAGAAGTGTGTACCCCTGTCACTGATCAGAGCTTTAGGGAAACCAAAACGTGAAAACAGATTCTTTAAAAACTTGACTACTACACGAGCATCGTTAGTCGGTAAAGCTTTCGCTTCAGCCCACTTTGATACGTAGTCAACAGCTACCAAAATATATTTGTTTCCTCGTGAGGAAGGAAATGGTCCCATAAAATCGATTCCCCAAACGTCAAAAATTTCACATACTTGGATGCTGTTTTGGGGCATCTCATTTCGGGAAGAGATGTTACCGGCCCTTTGACATGCATCACATTCTTTCACGAAGATGTGAGCATCTTTGAAAATCGTAGGCCAGTAAAATCCAGCATCAAAGATTTTTCTTGCTGTGTAAATAGCACCATGATGCCCCCCAGTCGGTCCAGCGTGACATCCTTTCATGATCTCACGACTTTCTTTTCCGAATACGCATCTCCTTACTACATTATCCGCGCAACTTCGGAATAAGTAAGGGTCATCCCAATAATAGTGCTTGAGGTCCGAAAAAAATTTCTTCTTTTGTTGATGTGTCATTCCTTTAAAAAGAAATCCTGCAGCCAAGTAGTTTACAATGTCTGCATACCAAGGTACCTCTTCACCTATCATCATCAAGGATTCATCTGGAAATTTGTCATTTATTTCAGATTCCTTGAGTTCTTCGATGTTGGGATTCTCTAATCTGGACAAATGATCAGCAGCCACATTTTCCATGCCTTTCTTGTCTTTAATCTCGATGTCAAATTCTTGGAGTAACATGATCCAACGAATTAATCGTTGCTTAGAGTCTTCTTTCCTGAATAAATACTTCAAGGCAGCATGATCAGTAAAGACAATAGTTTTTGACAAGATCAAGTAAGAGCGAAATTTCTCAAAAGCATAAACCACAGCAAGCAATTCTTTTTCAGTTGTGGTGTAATTTGCTTGAGCGGGGTTTAACGTCTTGCTGGCATAGTAGATTGGCTGAAAATGTTTCTCAATTCTTTGTCCCATAACTGCTCCGACTGCAAAATCACTAGCATCACACATTAATTCAAATGGCAAATTCCAATTTGGAGCGACCATTATTGGGGCTGTTGTTAATTTTTCTTTTAAATTGTTGAAAGCATTTAAACAATCTGAAGAAAAATTAAACTTTGCTTCCTTTAACAGAAGCTGAGTCAAAGGGCGCGTGATTTTTAAAAAATCTTTTATGAACCTTCTGTAAAATCCTGCATGACCTAGAAAACTTCTGACCCCTTTGACGTTGGTTGGAGGTGGCAATTTTGATATTGTCTCTATTTTCGCTTTGTCCACCTCAATCCCCTCCTTGGAGATTTTATGCCCTAGTACAATGCCTTCTTGCACCATGAAATGACATTTCTCCCAGTTCAAAACCAGATTTGATTCTTCGCATCTAGCAAGCATTTTGTCTAGATTAGCTAAACATGCATCAAAGGAATCTCCAAACACTGAAAAATCATCCATAAACACTTCCATGAAGTTTTCCACCATGTCGTGGAAAATGGCTGTCATGCATCTTTGGAAGGTTGCAGGAGCATTGCAAAGTCCGAATGGCATTCGTCTGTATGCAAAAGTTCCGTATGGGCAAGTGAATGTTGTCTTTTCTTGATCTTCAGGAACGATAGGAATTTGAAAGTATCTTGAGAAACCATCTAGGAAACAATAGTAAGCATTTCCAGAAAGACGTTCTAGCATCTGATCGATAAAAGGAAGGGGGAAATGGTCTTTGCGGGATGCATCATTTAACTTTCGATAATCGATGCACACTCGTCACCCTGTAACTGTTCTTGTTGGTATCAGCTCATTCTTTTCATTGATTATGATGGTCATTCCTCCCTTCTTTGGGACAATGTGAATGGGGCTTACCCATGGACTGTCTGAAATAGGGTAGATCATTCCCGAATCTAAGAGTTTTACGATCTCTTTTCTCACAACTTCTTGCATTTTCGGGTTCAATCGCCTTTATGGTTGGACTGCTGGTTTTGATCCTTCTTCCATCAAAATTTTGTGAGAACAATAGGATGGATTTATTCCTTTGATATCAGAAATATTCCATGCTATAGCTTGCTTTCTCTTTTTCAAAACTTCAATCAACCTCTCTTTTTCATGCGGTGAGAGATTTGCAGCGATGATCACAGGGAATTGCTCATTATTTCCTAGGTATGCGTACTCCAAATGATTAGGTAAAACTTTCAACTCACTTTTGACATCGGAGTCAAAAGGTGTTTCTTTGTGGTGTGCTTCCTCTTTTTCTGATTTACTATCCGTGTAGTTTTCTTTTTGATTAATCTCCTCCAGCAGCTTTTCCAGTTCTTCCAGATCTTTTTCAGCATCAAACGTATCTTCTCCAAGTTGCATCATGCTTTCAATGTCTTTATCTTTTACTTCCAATATCTCATTTTCCAATAAGTTATCAAAAACATCAGCAAAGAAAACTTCATCATCACTCACCTTGGAGTGCTTTATTGCTCTATCAAGACCGAAGGTGATAGCATCAGTTCCGACTCTTAGTGTCAACTTTGATCCATGAATGTCAACTAATGCTCTTGCAGGGCTTAAGAATGGTCTTCCCAAAATAATAGGAACTTCATTGTCTTCTTCCATATCAAGCACTACAAAATCTGCAGGAAATACGAACTTGTCAACTTTCACCAGTAAGTCCTCCACTATCCCTTTTGGATACGTCACTGATTTGTTTGCCAGATGGATTGCCATTCGAATTGGTTTTGGTTCAGGTAAATCAAGTTTCTTGTAAAACGAATATGGCATAAGATTTATACTTGCTCCTGAATCAGCCAGAGCATGGCTGAGACCCAAATTACCAAATTGGCACGGTAAAGTCAGACTTCCTGGATCTCTCATTTTCTGAGGAAGTTTGTTCAACATGGCTGCTGAACATTGTTCGTTTAATACTACACTTGAAGCTTCCTCCATTTTCTTTCGGTTAACAAGCAAATCTTTCAGAAATTTTGCATATTTGGGCATTTGAGCCATAGCTTCAATGAATGGGATGTTGATATGCAAGGATTTGATATGATCGATGAATTTGCGATAGTCCTCCTCCTCTTTTTCCTTCCTCAAGCGTTGAGGGAAAGGAATTGGTGGCCTATATGGTTTGACAACTGGAGTGGATGTAGTTGTCTCAACCGGAACTGGTTCTTTTTCCTTCTCTTGGGATTGTGAAATAGTAGAAGGTTCGTTAGTATGAACTGGAACTAACGGCTCAAGATTTTTTCCAGTTCGAGTTGTTATTGCTTTGACATGAGCAGTCGGATTTGTCTCAGTGTTACTTGGTAATGTTCCAGGAAATCGCTCTTGTAGTACTCTCGAAATTTGCCCGATTTGGTTTTCGATGTTCAACATCGAAGCTTGCTGATTTCTTAGAGCAGTTTCAGTTGTTGATCCGATTCTTTTCACCAACTCTTCTGTATCTCGATGTCTTTTATCAGATGCTTCTGCAAATCTGGCCATCATTTCTTCGAAAGTTGGCTTCTTTTCTTGCACAATTTGCTCCAATGGTGGGTTTTTTTGGTAGAAACCTTGACCGCTTTGTCTCCATTTCCCTTGCATCTCCATTTCCTTCTTGTATTCATCGAATGGTTTCCAGTTGTTCCGAGGCTTCCTTTCATCGTATCTATCTCCAGATGAGTAGCATACATCAACCTTTTGATTCCCATCTTGATCTAATGGACAATCTCTTTCAAGATGTGGTCCACTACAGTTGTCACAGCCGACTTGGATAGCATGAATTGTCTGATTGACCTTTTTCATGTCTCTTCCTAATGCATCCAATTTTGCATTTAATGCTGCCAAGCCATCTGAGCTCTCTCCTGTTGATCTTTTTCGGAAAGATGAATCTCGTGAAGAATGCCACTGATGTGAGTGTTGGGCGAGTTCCTCGATTATTGCTTTCCCGTCAGCTGGATTTTTCTTAGGAATGGGTCCTTGAGAGTCAACTAACTGACGGGTACAAACATCGATCCCGTTATAGAAAGTCTGCACGACCTGATGTGGATTTAGATCATGTTGTGGACAATTTTGCAGCATTTCTTTATAACGGTCCCAAGCATCATACAGTGTCTCATCTTCAAGCTGCTGAAAATTTTGAATTTTCATTTTCATCTTCGCAATTTTGCATGGTGGGCTAAATTGTTTTGTAAATTTTGATCTTAAACCTTCCCATGTGGTAATCGTAGGTTCAGATTTTATCCAACGTTTTGCAGCTCCTTGTAGTGTTATTGGAAACACTCTAAGCATGACTGCATCTTTGCTTACTCCAACAATGTTGAAGTAGTCAGCTATTTCGAGTACAGCTTCGACATGTTGGTTCGCATCTTCATCTTCTCTTCCGGCAAAAGGAGTTTCTCGTAGAAGGTGAAGAAATTGTCCTTTTAATTCGAAATTTGTTTGGGCTGGTATCGCTAGACGAATGACTCCATGATCATCTCCGTCTCTAGTACGGCTTGTATATTCCTCTAATGAAAGGAGGGCTAGATCGGTCATTGTTTGGTTTTCTCGGATTAGTTGGTGAAACGTGCGTTCGGGCTCTTCTAAAGGTGGAACGAAAGTGAAATTTGAACTTCGGGTCATATATTAGGGAAATTCTATCTTAAAGTGAATTGATTATACTGCATAAATTATTTATTTAATTTTTCGGTAATACTTTGACTATCAAATAGAGAACAGACAGAGAGAGGTAGCCGGGAGGCAGGATCATTTCGGTGTATATTATAAATATAACTTTTCTGAAATCCAGCAACCAAAACCAACGTACCAATTCCAAACTCTGTTCTGGTAAGTAGAATTACTCGTATTACACGCGAATTAAATAAGGTTATTCATGCAATATAAACATGGCTCTGATACCATTTTTTTATTTTTTTATTTTTAAATTTTTTTTTTTTAATAATTTTTTTTAAATATATATATATATATTATTTTTTTTATAAATTTTTTTTTTAAGTAAATTTAACAATCTATAATTAACTAAGAAAATTTAACAACCTATAATTAACTTACAACTAAGGAAATTTATGCAATACTAAATTAAAAGATAAAAAAATATATATAAATTTTTTTTTTTTTTTTTTTTTTTTTTTTTTTAGTAAGTAAGCTTTAGTATTTTAAATAAATTTCGTCCTTTTTTTTATTAATTTGTTTTTAATATATATATATATATATATATATATATATATATATATATATATATATATATATATATATATATTTTAAATTTAAAAAATTTTTTTTTTTTTTACGTTAACTAACAAACAATAAGACTAAACCAAATAAAATCGTTTCCCCGGCAACGGCGCCAAAAACTTGATGTGTTAAATTCACTCTAGTCTTAAATTTATAAGGTCGAAATTACCGATGCTAGAATTTACTACACGACTTAGGCAAGTGTACCTGATTGTAATTGTAATATAGCAATGGTAAGAACGGATGTCGAACACTTGGGGAAACGAGTATGATTTACGTTTAGACTATTTGTCGCTAATTAACTTAAAAGATAAGAAACTTGGGGGAATTTTTAGTAACGAGACAAATAATGAGAATTTTAACGATTAAAGTGTAAAAACAAATATAGAACAAGAATTGGTTTTTAAGAATCAAGAATGATAAAGATGCTTTCACTTAGATTTAATTTCACCTTTTAGTAATGAATGATTTATATTAAGTGCAATGGATATTATTAGTTATTTACCGATTTCTAAAATTGGTTAAAAATCATGATCTAAATTTTTTACCGTTTTGATAATAAAATTAATTAAAAACAATTGTCATGCAATTAACAATTTTATTAACAATAATTAATTCGTATCATGCAAACATTTGATCAAACTATTCATTTTAGTGGTAGTAAAACAAATAGGAATCGTAAGTTGGTCGTACGATATAAAATATACATGTTAAATTTTTAGTATTTTATTTTGCCCAATTCCTAGAATATTGTCCTTTACTAGTCATAAATATCAATGGTTATGAAAAATTTATGATTCAAGATAATATAATTAAAGTGATCTTTTAAAAATATTAACTTAGTTATGGGAAAATTAATTACAAAAACTTAACATATACAAATAAATGATCAAATATGCATGATAAAATAAATAACAGTTAATATCCGAATAATATAAATCAAATCATATTTTCAAGGTTTCATTATCCAAGTGAAAGCAAAGAGAATTTAGCTCATAATTAAGGTTACAACATACATAGAAAACATATTGAGAATGTTAAACATGTCGATAAAACAAACCCGATGTAGTCCCTAATGCCACTGCAATCTTCAATTCCTTAGCTTTTTGACTCTTGAATCCCCAATTGTGGTTCAAAGGTTGGATGTAATTTGGTATAGTGGTGATATGGTAAGAAATTGTATGGAGAAATTTGTGTATCAAAGTGTATGATTTTATCTCCCCCTTTGTGGTGAAAAATGGTGGTATTTATAGTAAAAATTGGAAGAATTAAATACCAAAAAGAAATAAATTGAGATTGGATCTAATGAAAAAGAATTCAAAAGAAATAAAAAGATGGGAATAAAAGGTTGGAAAGTTTAAAGGTGGTGAATTATTGAGTATTGGTTGGAAAGGAATGGGTTTAAAATAGGAAAAAGTGGGGAAAAAATGGTTAAAAACGTAATGGAATCGGAATTGGCAAATCTGGTACTCAAAACGACGTCGTATTGCTAATGAACAGTACCGAATCGAATTTGGGTCGGAATCCGGGTCGAGGCGCGGATCTGCATGTGAGGTAAAACGAATCGGAGGTCGGGTCGGATCGGGTCGGAACTGGGCGCGGATCGGATTCCGATGACGTCACCGATGACGTCACAGGCGATAAAACACGCGGGTCTAAACCCGGTTCGGATCTCTGGGTCGGGTCGTGTACCGGATCAGTTTGTGAGGGAAAATGGACGCGGGGCGGACGGGTCGGATCTCGGATTCGGTGCGGGTCTTCTGGTGGACGGATCTGGTCGTCTTTGGGCTCCGGGTTTTGGGCTCCGGGTTTGGGCTCCGGGTTTTGTTTCTTTTTATTTTTTTTTTCTTTTTATTTTTTTTTCTTTTGCAAATTAAATTAAATTAAATTAAATTAATTAATATAAATTATTTAGAAATTAAATAATTAATTCCCAATAATTTATTTTAATTAAACCTCATTAATTAATTTAAATTCTTTTTTTTTATATTTTTATTTTGTTTTCTCGTCTTTCCAACGCGGCTATTTTTGAATTCTTTGACTTTTTGATCTCGTTTTTCTTCGTGTAATTTCTTTCACTTCTTTTTGCGGATTTTTGCACATTTTCTTCTCCTTTTTCTCCAGAAATGATTTTTAGCTGTAAAATGGAATTTCAAACTTTATAAGTACCTTTTATCTTAAATCATACCAAAATATAGCTAAAAATACATAAATATCGCTCGAAATATATGTATAATTATTGCGATATCAATAGCATACATGATCGATCCTACAGCTGAAGCGTAAGGTATTCGACTCATTTCTGCTATCTCAGCCTCAGTACTAGGGCTTTGTGTCTTAGTCAATCTGGTGTTACTTTGGATGGGTAACTCTCCTTTCTTGGAGTTATGCATGTTGAACCTTTTCAACACTTTGTCCACATAGGTGCTTTGACTAAGTCCAATTAGTCTTTTACTCTTGTTTCTCAAAATCCTTATCCCTAGGATATAGGCAGCTTCTCCAAGGTCCTTCATAGCGAAACACTTCCCAAGCCAGGAGTTTACTTCCTGCAGGGTTGGGATGTCATTTCCTATGAGTAGTATGTCATCCACATACAGTACCAAAAAGCTGACTATACTCCCACTAGCCTTGATATAGACACAAGATTCATCTTCACTCCTTGAAAAGCCAAATTCTTTTACTTTCTCATTAAAGCAAAGATTCCATCTGCGAGGTACCTGTTTTAATCCATAAATGGATTTCTCGAGCTTACACACTCTATTGGGGTACTCTGTACTGACAAAACCATCTGGCTGAACCATGTAAACATCTTCAGCCAACTTTCCGTTAAGGAAAGCGGTTTTGATATCCATCTGCCATATTTCATAATCATGAAATGCAGCAATGGCTAACAGAACCCTAATAGACTTAATCTTGGCCACTGGTGAAAAGGTCTCATCATAATCAACTCCCGGAGTTTGAGAATAACCCTTTGCAACCAGTCGTGCCTTATAAGTGTGTACATTACCATCCATGTCGGTCTTCTTCTTGAAGATCCATTTGCACCCAACTATCTTACGATAAGGTACATTGTCAACCAAGTTCCAAACTTGATTGTCATACATGGACTGTATCTCGCTATCCATAGCCTCTTTCCATTTAGCAGCCTCAAGGCCTGCCATGGCTTCCGTGTAGCTGTTAGGCTCATCCAGATTTACCAGTGTGTTATCACTGATAAGTGTCTCACCTTCTGCAGTAATATGAAAATCATAATAATGCTCAGGTGCATTCCTAACTCTGGTGGAACGCCTCAGAGGTATAGATTCTTCAGTCGGCTCAACAGGAGTTTCCTCCTCAGGTTGAGGGCTAGGGTTTGAGGTTCCTTCACCACTTGACTCTTGAATTTCCTCAAGGTCAATTTGCCTCCCACTGTCTCCTTGGCTTATGAATTCTCTCTCTCGAAAGAATCCTCTTCTTGCTACAAAGACCACATTATCACTGGGTCTGTAGAAGATTTAACCAAATGATTTCTGTGGGTAGCCGATGAAAATACACCTTTCGCTTCGGGGTTCGAGCTTATCGTGAGTCTCGCGTCTCACGAAAGCCTCGCAACCCCAAATCTTGATGTGGTCTAGATTAGGAACTTTTCCAGTCCACACCTCGTGAGGTGTTTTGGCAACCTTCTTTGTAGGGACTAGATTAAGGATATGGGCGGCAGTCTCTAAGGCATACCCCCAAAATGAGATTGGTAGTGAAGCTCGACTCATCATGGAACGAACCATGTCCAACAAGGTCCGATTGCGCCTCTCAGCTACACCATTCAACTGTGGTGTCCTAGGAGGTGTCAATTGTGAGACAATCCCACATTCCTTAAGAGAGTCAAGGAACTCAGTACTAAGATACTCACCACCACGATCGGATCGAAGCATCTTAATGTTCCTGCCCAACTGATTCTCCACTTCTTGCTTAAACTCTTTGAATTTCTCAAAGGTTTCCGACTTATGCTTGATTAGGTAGACATATCCATATCTACTAAAATCATCAGTAAAAGTCACATAGAACCGATTAGCATCTCTTGTGGCGGTTCTGAAGGGTCCACACACATCCGTGTGTATGAGGTCCAACAAACCTTCACCCCTAGCACAAGTGCCAGTAAAAGTGACTTTGTCATTTTACCAAGCAAACAAGATTCACAACTATCATATGACTTTAGGTCAAATGACTCCAAGACTCCATCCTTTTGGAGTTGGCCTATGCGTTTCTTGCTTACATGTCCAAGACGACAATGCCATAAGGATGCTTTATCTAAGCTAGTGGAAGAGTTAATACACAATACATTATTTCCTAGATTATCTACAACAGATACAGTTTCATACACGCCATCACAAGGTAATGCTTTAAAATAAAGAACATTATTAAAGAAAGCATCAATACTACCATTATTATTATCAAAATAAAAGGTAAAACCTTGTTTATACAATGCATGAAAGGAAATAACATTTCTTGCCATTTCTGGCGAATAATAACATTTATTCAAATCTAATGTAAACCCACTATTTAGCACTAAGGAATAAACTCCTATCTTGGTGACAGGTGAAGCTTTCATGTTTCCCATGATCAAGTTTATCTTTCCCTGCTCCACATTCCCACTTTCGGCGGTCTTCAAGAGTCCTTGAAGTTTGCTGAGGGTGACTTCTTCCTTGTTCATGTGATATGTCATGCGGAATTGATCATAACACGATGGCAAGGAGTGCAAAATGATGTCTATTGCTAACTCCTCAGGGAAGTTCACATTCAGCTTCAGTAAACGGTCCACATACCTTTGCATTTTCTGCATGTGGCCCGTGATGGGTTCACCATCCTTCATTCAGGTTGTTATCATGGAGGAGATTATTTCATATCGCTCTTGACAAGCACTTTGATGGTAGCGGTCCATCAAGTCCTGGTGCATCTCAAAAGGATAATAGTCCTCTTAGGACTTTTGGAGCTCGGCTGTCATGGTGGCCATCATGATGCATGCCACTTTTGTAGCATCTCTTTCATGTACCTCATATTCAGCAAGCTCTTCAGGAATAGCAGTTGGCTCGGGTACCTTCAGCTCCTTGTCGAGAACATATTCTTTGTTCTCATACCGAGTGACCATCCTGATGTTTCTGATCCAATCTGTAAAGTTGGACCCATCAAAGATGACTCTCCCACAAAGATTCATGAGAGAGAAGGAGCTACTAGGGTTTGAGCCAGAAGCATTGTTATTGGAAGACATCTGAAAAGAAGAGGGAATAGATTAGATTAGATATAGAGATAGTCCTTAACAAAACACCCAAATGTAATATTAAGGCTAGGACCCAACACAATATTTTATAACTTAGAAGAGGGATGCCGTAATCTAAGCTATAAGATATTTGAAGGTAGGTGAATGACGATTCACCAATTTCCACCATGAAAAACGAAATATTTAATTAGGTTTTAATTGGTTTAGAAACTCCTAGATTCTTTGAGATTCATTGAACTTTCTTCAATGGCATGTTTCAATCTCGAGTGTGCCCTTCAAGTTTTGTGACTGCGATGCCGAGGATCACAAAACAAGGTGTGAAGTAACCATGCAAATTACTTGGTACCCTTAATGTATTACCCCTCAATCGATGTGCCGGTTAACCACACACGCTCCATCGATACTATGATAAACATTAAGTCACCCTTTACCTACCTTGTTAAGTTCAATTTAGTGTGCCGGTTAACCACACACGCTCCACTAACGACTTAAACAAAGTGTAAAGTGTAATTTCATGGATTAGCACCTTATTCACATTTTCCTAAAATAACTAAGATTGGGAATTCAATAAAGTTTAGTTACTTTAGTATTATCATTATACTTTTAATGAGAATTTATAAGTCCTTGTCCTACCCGTTCGGCTAACGACCCTCCACCGATCAAGGAAGCGGTGGGTGAGAGTGGACACCCATTAAGTTGCCATTTTATAGGCAACAACCTTATACCCCCCTTATAGACCGGCTTCGTGAATGAGGCGTACTAGCGGTAAGACGACTTGATCTTATACATATATAAATATTATTAAACTTATAATATTATAAAGTATAAGGGTTGAATTTTAACTTTTAAAATTCTAGGAGTTGGAACTAAAGTTTTTAATATGACTTTACATGTTCCAAAACTTGAGGGCAAGTTTTGTAAACTTTCAAAACTTTTCATTTCTCATAACTTATGAGTTAATGGTTATTAAAAATGAAGACTCTTCATTTTTTATAACCTATGTGTTCTTTTAATGGTTATTTATAAATGTGACTTTTGGTTATCCATAACTTAAGAACTAGTTATGGACTCCATTAAAACACATAAAGATCAAGAATTAATCTAATCAATTATTAGCACATAATTTCTATGATCTTCTAAACTCATATGTTTATGAATGTTCATATCAAAAATTTCAAGAATCGTAAGTACATATACAAAACTTGAAATTTTGATACGAGCTTTTGAACAAAACTTCAATTTTCAAGTTTTTTTTTTGCATCAAGTATCAAATAAACAAACCAGTCTCTGATACCACTGATGAGTTTTCAGCATTCTAACACTCATATGGTGTACATGAAACCCTAGAAACCTTGGATCTATTTTTGACTAAGATACATGCAAATAATTATTTTTCCAAGGTTCTTATCCTAACTAGCATGGCATGGGGTACTTGAATCAAATAAAACTAGTAGAATTACTTACCTTGTAGTAGTAGTTGATTGCTTGGAGTTTGAGAGCCTAGCACCAATAATGTGGATGCCTCAAATGGAAGTCACAAATCACCACAAACTTGGAAACTTGAGAGAATAGTCACAAACTTCTTGAAATCGGCCCTCTTAGTTTACACACATCAACTAGTGCAATTTCAAAAACCAAGGCCTCCTTTATATAGTGTGGTGGATTAGGGTTACATCCATGTAAACCCTAATACCCATGTCTTTTCATTTCCATGAGATCCATGGGTTAAAGCTCCATGGAGTATCCATGGACTTTCCATGCAAGCCTAGCCCATTCCAAATAAGCATTAGCCCACACTATATAAATAAAAGAGCCCATATTTAATTAGTCATACTTTTGATCTCTAAATTAATTATAGATCAACACTAATTAAATAATATGATTTTATATTAATATATTAGAACTTATAATATATTAATAAATCATAACTTATACTATTCTCAAAAGATTATCCGTAAATTGTTCGGGTGAAGTGCAACCCAAATGGACCATGCTGGGTCGGGTCAAGTACATACCAAATATAGTTATGGACTTAGACACTATATCCAAAAATAATGTATTGTGTATTGATTCTTCTACTAGCTTGGATAAAGCATCTTTGTGGCATTGTCGTCTTGGACATGTAAGCAAGAAACGCATAGGCCAGTTCCAAAAGGATGGAGTCTTGGAGTCATTCGACCTTAAGTCGAATGATAGTTGTGAATCTTGTCTACTTGGAAAAATGACAAAATCACCCTTCACTGGCACTTGTGCAAGGGGTGAGGGTTTGTTGGACCTTATACATACTGATGTATGTGGACCATTCAAAACCACCACAAGGGATGCCAATCGCTACTATGTGACTTTTATTGATGATTTTAGTAGATATGGTTATGTCTACTTAATCAAATATAAGTTAGAAACTTTTGAAAGGTTTAAAGAGTTTAAACAGGAAGTAGAAAATCAATTGGGCAGGAACATTAAGATGCTTCGATCCGATCGAGGTGGTGAGTATCTTAGTACTGAGTTCCTCGACTATCTTAAGGAGTGTGGTATTGTCTCACAATTGATACCTCCCAGGACACCACAGCTGAATGGTGTGGCTGAGAGGCATAATCGAACTTTGTTGGACATGGTTCGCTCTATGATGAATCGAGCTTCACTACCAATCTCTTTTTGGGGGTATGCCTTAGAGACTGCCGCCCACATCCTTAATCTAGTCCCTACAAAGAAGGTTGCCAAAACACCTCATGAGATGTGGACTGGGAAAGTTCCCAATTTGGACCACATCAAGATTTGGGGTTGCGAGGCTTTCATGAGGCGCGAGACTCATGATAAGCTTGAACCTCGAAGTTAAAGGTGTATTTTCATCGGCTACCCACAAAAATCCTTTGGTTACCTCTTCTACAGACCCAGAGAGAATGTGGTCTTTGTGGCTAGGAGAGGGGTCTTTCGAGAGAGAGAATTTATAAGCCAATAAGACAGTGGGAGGCAAATTGATCTTGAAGAAATTCAAGAATCAATTGGTGAAGGAACCTCAGACACTAGCAATCACCCTGAGGAGGAAACTCATGTTGATCCGACTGACGTATCTGTACCTCTGAGGCGTTCCACAAGGGTTAGGAACTCACCTGAGTTTTATTATGGTTTTCATATTACTATGGAAGGTGATACATTTATCAGTGATAGTACACTGGTAAATCTGGATGAACCTAACAACGTTAAGGAAGCCATGGCAGGCCCGGAGTCTGCTAAATGGAAGGAGGCTATGGACAGCGAGATACAGTCCATGTATGACAATCAAGTTTGGAACTTGGTTGACTATGTACCAGGCCGTAAGCCAGTCGAGTGCAAATGGATCTTCAAGAAGAGACCCACATGGATGGGAAGGTGCACACTTATAAAGCGCGACTGGTCGCGAAGGGTTTTACTCAAACTCAGGGTATTGATTACGATGAAACCTTTTCACCAGTAGCAAAGATTAAGTCTATTAGGGTTATGCTAGCCATTGCTGCATTTCATGATTATGAAATATGGCAAATGGATGTCAAACCGCTTTCCTTAACGGAAAGTTGGCTAAGGATGTTTACATGAATTAGCCAGAGGGTTTTGTCAGTACAGAGTACCCCAATAGAGTGTGCAAGCTTGAGAAATCCATTTATGGATTGAAACAAGCATCTTGAAGCTGGAATCTTTGTTTCGATGAGAAGGTCAAAGAGTTTGGCTTCTCGAGAAGTGAAGATGAGTCTTGCGTGTATGACAGAGCTAGTGGGAGCATAGTTAGCTTTTTGGTGTTGTATGTAGATGACATACTACTCATAGGAAATGACGTCCCAACCTTGCAGGAGGTTAAATCCTGGCTTGGGAAGTGCTTTGCTATGAAGGACCTTGGAGAAGCTGCCTATATCCTAGGGATAAGGATATTAAGAGAAAGGAGTAAAATACTAATTGGACTTAGTCAGATTTCCTACTTGGATAAAGTGTTGAAAAGGTTCAACATGCAGAATTCCAAGAAAGGAGAATTACCGATCCAAAGCAATGACAAACTGAGCAAGGCTCAGAGCCCGAGTACAGAGACTGAGATAGCTGAGATGAGTCGATTACCTTATGCTTCCGTTGTTGGCTCGATCATGTATGCTATGACTTGTACCCGTCCTGATGTGGCCTTCGCTTTGAGCATGGTCAGCAGATATCAGGGGAACCCTGGCAAGGCTCATTGGACTGCGGTGAAGAATATTCTCAAGTACCTGCGGAGGACCAAGGATTGGATTCTTACCCTTGGTGGTAGTGATAACTTGAGAGTAGTAGGGTATAGTGATGCTAGTTTTCAGACTGATAGGGATAACTTCCGCTCTCATTCGGGCTGGGTCTTTACCCTAAATGGAGGGGCAATCACTTGGAAGAGTTCCAAACAGGAGACAGTAGCTGATTCGACTTGTGAATCAGAGTACATAGCAGCGAGTGAAGCGGAAAAGGAGGCGATATGGCTGAAGAACTTTATCAGAGACCTTGGGGTTGTACCAGCCATTAAGGAGCCTATGGATATTTTCTGTGACAGCAATAGTGCGGTTGCCTTAGCCAAGGAACCAAGAGATCATGGCAGATCCCGACACATTGACAGAAAATATCACTTCATAAGACACAAGATAGAAGAAGGACTCCTCGTGGCAAAGAGGGTATCGTCAGATGAGAACCCTGCGGATCCCCTTACAAAGGGACTGACGAGGGTTAGGCATTTGCAGCATGCGAGGCACATCGGGCTGAGGGACGATATTAGTTTCACAGATTAGATAGTTATTACTGAAACTTGTAAAATGTAATCGACGTTTGATGATGAATAAAAGTTGTGATTTATTTATGAGTAAGGTGTTGCTATCATTGTCAATCATTTACTATTGTTTCAGTTTTGCATGTTTTGACTTCCAGAATAATAAATTTATTCAAATTCTCCACAGTCGGTCTTATGTCGGAAGTAGGTATGAATCAAGACTGTCATGAATTGGGATTGTAGATGACTAAAGGTGTTTAAACATAGCAATGGTTGCTACAACATTCATGAGTGCTCATAAGTTATGAGTATTGGAATAAACCCACGCTCACTTGTATCACTTCATGGAATTTATCTCGAGTGATCGTGAGACGATAATATCATATAAGTCTTCAAACCTAGAGATATGAGTTGTTACCTATGAGTTGGTTGTGCATTGATTGCACGAAAACGCATCAGTAACTTGATGTTATAAAACGTGCCTTTGTGTACAATTCAACAAGTAGTAGAACAAGCATATGAGTCGAAGTTTATCTGTTCCTTCTTGGATTAGAAGCGATATCTGGGCCCCTCGATGATTTTGTTTTGACCTATGTACTGGGCCCGGTCAGAACTAAATTGATGTGTTCGATTAAGTTCTTTGTCAAACAAATCGGAAATCGGGAAACAAACCGCTAGACAATAAGTAAGACATTGTTCCATGTATTTGTCCGGCTGATATCATGAGAGCAGAGGATTATATGATCACTTATCTAAAATGGCGCTTCATAGTTAAACAGAGTTTTCGAGAGCTACGATTGTCGGTTGGTTCCTGAAGCTATATAGGCAAATACAGTTATCAGACTTATCCAAGTGGGAGACTGTTGGATAAGGTGTCTAAGTCCATAACTTATTTGGTATATACTTGACCCGACTCGGCATGGTCCATTTGGGTTGCACTTCACCCGAACTATTTATATGGATAATATTATGAGAAGAGTATATTTGCGGCCTATTAATATATTATAAGTTATAATATATTAATATGAAATTGTATTATTTAATTAGTATTGATCTTAAATTAATTATGAATTAATTTAGTGATCAAAAGGTGACTATTTAAATAATGGGCTATTATATTTATATGGTGTGGGCTAACACTCATTAGGAAATGGGCTAAGCTTAAATGGGAGTCCATGGATGATCCATGGAGCTTTTAACCCATGGATCCTTGGAATAGGAAAAGACATGGGTTATTAGGGTTTGCATGGTTCATAACCCTAATCATCTACACTATATAAAGAGGCTTTTGGTGCTTGAAAAGACATTATGTGTGTGTGCATACGAGTGGCCGATTTCTAGAGTGTTTGTGTACTCTCTCATAAGTTTTCCAAGTTTGTGGTGATTTGTGATTTCCATTTGAGGCATTCACATTATTGGTGCTTGGCTCTCAAACTCCTAAGGAATCAACTCACTAACAAAGGTATGTAATTCTTCTAGTATCTTTTATGTTTAAAAGTACCCCATGCATGCTAGATAAGTTATGAACATTGGAAAATTATTTTGCATGTATTTTAGACAAACATAGATCCAAGGTTTCTAGGGTTGCATGAACACCTTAGGAGTGTTAGTTTGCTCAAAACCCAACAGGTGATACGCAGTACTGAAATGTAAGCGCATGCCCAATTCCTCATGAAATTTCTTCCAAAACCTGGAAGTGAAATGCACGTCTCGATCTGACACAATAGAGATCGGCACCCCATGCCGTGCTACCACCTTTCTCACATAAATCTCTTCCAACCTCTCCGCGGAAGAGCTCTCACTTATATCAAGGAAGTGAGCACTCTTCGTCATTCGGTCCATAATTACCCAAATCGCGTCGACTCCACGCGCAGTCCTCGGTAATTTGGTGATAAAGTCCATCGAAATCTGTTCCCACTTCCATTGGGGAATCAGAGGCTGCAATGGACCATGTGGTCGCTGGTGCTCTGCCTTGACCCGGCGGCAAGTCAAGCACCTCTCAACTATCCAAGCAACATCCCTCTTCATACAGGGCCACCAGTAATCTCTCTTCAGGTCCAAATGCATCTTAGTGGCCCCAGGATGGATCGAGAATCTCGATCTGTGCGCCTCCTCCATCAGTATACGCCGAGCTACGCCTGTATAGGGCACCCAAATCTGCCCTCGGAAGGTCATAAGTCCTCGGCTATCCGTCACAAACTCGGATACCTGTCCAATCACTCGCTCCCTCTTGCGGTTCTCCGGTCTCACGGCCTCCGCCTGGGCCTCTCGTATGGTATCCAAAATTGGAGTCATCACTGTCATCCTCATACACACATCTCAAATCGGGGCACTCTCTGATCTGCGGCTCAGGGCGTCGGCTACCACGTTAGTCTTGCCCGGGTGATACAAGATCTCACAATCATAGTCTTTCACTACATCCAGCCACCTCCTCTGACGCATATTCATGTTGGGATGATCTATAAGATACTTCAGGCTTTTAGGGTCTGTGTATATGGTACACCGAACCCCGTACAAATAGTGGCGCCAGATCTTCAGGGCGAACACCACCGCCCCCAACTCTAGATCGTGGGTGGGATACCTCGTCTCATGAGGCTTCAACTGCCTCGAAGCGTACACTATCATGTGCCCTCTCTGCATTAGCACCACACCCAACCTAGATATAGATGCATCACAATAAACCACGAAGTCCTCCATCCTCTCGGGAAGAGCTAACACTGGGGCTTCGCACAGCTTCTGGCGAAGAGTCTCAAATGAGGTCTGCTGCTCGGGACCCCAAGAAAAAGTAACGCCCTTCCGAGTTAACCTGGTGAGGGGGACGAAAATCTTGGAGAAATCTCTGATGAATCTCCGGTAGTAGCCGGCCAAAACTAGGAATTCTAACACCAAGGCACAAAGGATCGACTCGCACCCGAGTCAAATAACACCAAGGCAGGTGTCACAACTAGGAATTCTAATGCTTTTGTAAACATTAACAATGATAACATTTGTGACTAAAACTTGAAAGTATGCATGATGTTTATTCAATAACACCAAAGTTCCATCAATCACTCTATGCAAACACTTCAAATAGTCAACAAAAGATTGGAAACCCTAAAAATCCCGGTTTAAGTCCATTATGGACTAGGATTTCCTTATTGGGCCTAATGGACCAATAAGTTTCCAATTTGACTAGTTTGGGCTTAGAACCCTTAATTGGGCTCTAATTCAACCCACCTTCATGAGATTTGACATTTTTGGGCCATATTGGGCCTAAAATGGAAATAAACTACTCCAATAAGCCTTATTGGGCCATATCTAGCCTAATTAACCTTGTTGGGCCATAACTAATCCAATTAGCCCTAATGGGCCACAAACCTAATCTTTTATGCTAATTGGGTCGTGAACCACCCGAAGGGCCCAATGGGCCGAAAACTTCTTTATGGACCTCAAAATGTTGAACCAATATAAGAAGTGGGCCAAATTAATCTATTTCCTTCCTCCTAGCCCAGGAATTCGGCCCAAGATAAAAAAAGGGGGAAATAAGACTAATGGGTATTAAGTGGGGGGGGGGTGACACCTCAAAATTGTATGGGGGATATCCATGCACCCTTCTCACATCCCCACGCATCCATCACCTCACCACTTCTCTCCTCCCCCTCTTCTTCTTATCTTCGGCCGAGGATCACACACACACACACCTCACTTGATTTTTCTCTCAAACACTCACAACAACAACCTCTCATTTCCTCTCAAAAATTTCGAGATCTAGGGCATTTCAAGAAGGCTTTTCCATAAAAATCATCATCTTTGGTAATTTATTACTTAGATCCATGTCTTAGTTTCTTTATTTCATCAAAAACCTCTTCCTAACTCATGCAATTTTCGTGATCTACTCCTTAGAAGCTATCTAAACCAAAGTCCTCTCAAGAAGCTTACTAGGGCCGAAAATAACATCAATCTCTTCCATTTCTTTCTCCAAAACCGAACCAACAAATCCAAGGTGAGTTCATACCCCCTGGTTTTCGGTTTTTACTTGTTTTGGGGGGAGAATACAAGTAATATGTGTTGATCTATGTGTGTATGCTTGTTATATGTGATTTCTTTGGTTTATGTTGTGAAAATATGATGTTATTTGCTAAATCTTGAAATCTATGGCTAAAGTGTGAAGAATACATAAACAATGTACATAATAAACAACTTACTTCAAAGATCTAAGGATCTTTAGGCTTAAGAAGTGAAAACAAAGTCAAAGTCCTTTTAAGTGTCATTTTTGCAAAAATAATCAATGTTTGGGTAAAATATGATATTTTTGGTTTTATAAGGGCAAAATGGTATTATTCACATAGAAATCTAACTTTTATGAAAATAACACTTGTCTAGGGGTCAAAAACATAAATTTTAGCTTAATGGGCTTTAAATTTGGGCCTTACGAGTTTTGGGCCCAAAGTTGCGAAAAATGAAGTATTTGAGGGGCTGAAATGGAAAAGTTAACAAACTATGAGTTTGAAACGTGAATAAAACTGTTTTAAGGGCTGAAAATGACTTTGATGTAAAAATTGGACTAAAAATGCAAAGTTTTCGACTTTGGGGCCAAAATTGTAAAACTTACGGAAATTAAGCCAAAAATGTAAAAATTTTCAACTAAGGGCTGGAAAGGGAAAATACAATAATTTTGGGCTGAATTTATTATTTCAAATAAAGTTTGGGTCTAAAACGTCAAGAAAAATGGTTTAAGGACCAAAAATGTCAATTTTCATAAAAGGGGACTAAAAGTGCCATTTTTATAGATAAAGGGGCTGAAATGGTCAAACTTAATGTTTTTGGGCCAATTAGACGAATATTAAATTATTGGGTTAAAAATATTAAGTTTATAACGCATTGTTTTAAAATATATATATATATATATATATATATATATATATATATATATATATATATATATATATATATATATATATATATATATATATATATATATATATATATATATATATAACCAAGCTTCGTTATAAATCAAACGTCAAAATATTTTAACACTTCGAATAAACATCTCACTTACAACAAATAGCTACATTACGAACTTAAGATCAATAAATTATAAATGATTCAATGGTTGGGCTCAAATATCTTCTATTCGTGATATTGGGCCTTTATGGCCCAATATCATGATTATTGGGCCCAATATAATCACACATGTTTATTGGGCTTCCGGTGACCCAATTACATACCTAGTGGGCCTTTATCAGCTTTAACATGCTATTGGGCCTTAATGGTCCACTTGTATTGCTAATAAGACCTTAAACATTCATAATATGCTTAATGGGCTATAACGTGTCCGTAGCATACTCGACAGCCTATAATAACATACAAAGTTAGTGGGCCTCCGTAGTCCTCTTCTCTTCGTCTGTTAGGCTTACCTTTATTCAAGTAAACATAAATCGGGTCGTAAAACAATGTTATTCAATTTCTTTTGGATTAGTGAGAAATAACGGGCGACACCAATAAGTGTCGTTCGTAGTCTGTAGTTATAATCAAAGTCTCATGGAGGGAGAGCGAGAGTTTGTGTATGGATCTATATGGGCGTGACTCCCCCACACCTAAGTTGTTCGCTACAGTTAGACTCGGCCAGTCTAGGGTGACAAAATCTTAATTCAAGACCGGCATTCACTAGAATGCCAAGACAGGCGAATTAGTCATTATTATGCATGGTTATAACGAGTCACATAGAGATCCATTACCATCTAAGTAATCATTGGGAAATCATGTTCATATGCTGTGACGATACAATAATACAAAACTATCATGCTATTTATATCGGAAAACATCGGGTTTTCCGGGAGAACAACATTATTCACTTTTACTTACAACAACTATAATACAAGAAACTATTATGAAAAACATTTCACTTTTGCATGTCTTGAAATCATTTACACGTATACTTATGGATCATCACACCTTTTTCGTAAACAATTTCTGTTTCAGAAAATATCGGACTTTCTGGGTTTTATAAACAATACAAAACATTTTCATATCAAACCTGCTTATGAACTCACCAGCATTATATATGTTGACCGTTTTCAAAATAACTTTTGTTCTCAGGTAACCGTTAGAATGAAGAATTATCAAGCGTGTGTCTGAATGTCTTTTGTGCGATGTCATTTGATAGACAATTTATGTTTGGGATTAGGTAATGTAAACAATGTACTTGATGTGAACAATGACGGTTGTAATGTATTAATGCATGGTGATGTTTATGTTATGTTTCATGTATATTCATTGTGATGATATTTCAATTTAAGTCACACAAGCCCTCGGACGTTTCCGCCGTCTGGTTCGGGGGTGTGACAGCAGGTACAGAACCCACAAGAAAAGTACCTATGCATAACACAATATAAGCACAAAATAACTCGAATAAAATAAGTAAAAGAACACATACTGGCCACGACATCAGGTGCTGCGCGGACCTCCTCCGCTGTCAGCTGAAAGGCTCTCCCGCGAGCCTTCGGTGCCTCGGCCTTCGCTGGCCGACTCTCTGTAGCTCGAATAGCAGCAGGTGCAGATCCCTGCGCTGATCCCTGAAGCAGCTGGGGACACTCGGCCTTCTGATGGCCGGTCTGGTTGTAGTGAAAGCAGACTGCAAATCCCTTGGGGCAATCCCTGGCGATATGCCCCTCTTTTCCACACTTGTAGCAGACACCCGCTCGACACACCCCCTCATGACTCTTGCCGCAATTCCCACAAGTGCCGCCCTTCTGGCCTTCAGATCTCGAATCAGCGGGCTTCGCCCGCTTGGCTGCCGGCTGAGACTGTGCCGGCCACTGATCCCTCCCCTGAGACTCCGCCTCCTCCCTGGCCTGAGTCTCCAGCTCAATCTCCCTCTTTCGGGCATTTGCCTGAAGCTCAGCAAATGACCGATAAGTCGAGTTCGCCACGAACTCGCGGATATCCCTCCTCAATATGCTCAAATATCGGCTCATACGTGCCTGCTCGGTAGACACGTGCTCAGGGCAGAACAACGTCCTCTCATGGAACATCCTCGTAATCACTGTCACTGACTCTGTCCTCTGCTTGAGGGACAAAAACTCTTGGGCCAACCGTTCCCTCTCCACCGGGGGAACATACTCCTCTCAAAACATCGTGGTAAATTTCTCCCATGTCACTACAGCGTGCTCTGCAGGAGTGAAACTGACTGTCACAAACTTCCACCAGTCCTTCGCCCCCAAGCGAAGCTGGTTCAGCGCGAACCGTACCCTCAAATGTTCCCGAAAGGAACAAGTGTAGAAACATCCCTCGATATCAGAGATCCGTCTCATCGCAGCAATCGGATCCTGAGTCCCATTAAACTCTGGTGGCTTCGTGTTGCTGAATTCCCGGTACAACAACGAGTCACCTCCCTGTGGCCTGGCAGCAGCGACAGCTACAGTGGCTGCAGCAGCAGCCACCTCGGTAAGAGCATCATATCTCTCATCAAACGTCTTAATCAGGGTGGTCTTAATAGACCCAAACATCTCCGGTATCTCTGCTCGAATGGCTGCGGCCACCTCCTCGTGGATCATCCTGCGAATCTCCTCGTCACTAGTACCACTGCCTTCTGGGTTGTGGCGCGTACCCACCATGATGTCTCTGAAACACAACATAAAATCATCAGAGACTCGCTCGAGTATACTCACACTCGATCACTCGTCCCTACTTGCTCCTTAGCATCCTAAGGATTCTTACTTGGGCTGCTTACTGATCTGGTGCTTCCAGTAGTACGGGCCCAATACTACCTTCCACACCGCATCAACACCCACCCCAAGTCCTCCTCCTAGGATTCCAGGTTGTAATTACTCTATGCCTCTCCAGACACAGGCCACTCTCTAGTAGACCTCTCATAAGCTCCTCTCTGCTACCTACTCGCACTCAAACAACTTACCGTAGCAGTAACTCCTAGGCTAAGGCATCACAATTCAGGCCACTCTAGTCCTAAGATATGAAATACCTAGCCTACTCTCTAGCATGCATAATATCTCATAATTATCTCGTAAATATCTCATAACACATAAAGTAAGGGTATTTTGGGAAATCACCGTTCGGGCGCTGGCTGATTGTACACACTGCTCTTTTCCACTTTTCTCTTAGAAACTCTTACTTGTTTTTAGAAAAATTGTTTTTCTTGAAAATTCTTCTCAAATCCTCAGTTTGAGTCCAGACATACCCGAAGGTGCATCTGAATCCCTCAAACCAAGGCTCTGATACCAGCTTGTAACGATGTGATTTTTCAAACAAAATTTTCATTTTCAAACACAATAAAAATCAGTTTTATATTCTCAAAATCATAAGTATCTCAAATGTCGACAATTCCACACATATAAAATCAAATCACAGAATCATATAACAATCTCTCGCCAGTGTGTACAATCATGCCGGTGCCTTCCCGCGATCCTCGGAACTACCTGAAACACATAACACATAACACAAAGCACAAAGCTTAGTGAGTTCCCCAAAATACCACATTCAACATATTAGCCACTCGAGGCTATAACACTGTAAGACCCTCCACTCTATGTGTCTCAGTGGGACCCTCCAGTCCCACGGTTCGTTGGACCCTCCGGTCCGGTCTGGTTGGGACCCTCCAGTCCCATGGCTCGTTGGACCTTCCGGTCCGGTCTCAGCCTCACATAATATATCATAATATATATCACACAAATAAAGCACAACTCAAGTAAGCACATAAGACCCTCTGGTCACACATAAATACCACTCAAGGTAAAGTATAGTGAGAAGACTCACCTTGTAAGCTAGCTAGTAAAATATCGTGCTCGAAATCCTCGATCTAGCCTCCGCCTATCACATGGATAATATTTCTAATCAATACTCCCCTCACACTCAATTACACTATTCTTTGATCTCTCTTACACTCTTAGCCCCTTAAATGGGTAAAAGACCATTTTACCCCTCCCTGACTTTTACTACTCATTTGACCAGACCTTACAGTCAACAGAAGTCAACTCTAGTCAACAGTCCAAAATTGACGAGACTCGCCGAGTGCACTCGTGCGACTCATCGAGTCCCATCGTTTCTCAGTAACCTCAGGAAGGTCCAGCTAGTCGAGTTAACCCCTAACTCGACGAGTTAGAGCGCGATTCAACTCATCGGGACAAACCCTAAGCTACTCGCCGAGTCGGCTCATCAACTCGGCGAGTCTATTAAGACTCAGCTTGCATTCAGACGATTTTAAGGCAGAACATTTCCTCAAACTCCAGATGCACATTCTCAGGGCTCAAATATCACGTAAAGTCATAGACTTTACGTCCATGCATGTCATTTTGGGCAAGAAATGCCAAGATCATGCCTTAACAAAGGTTTTTCTCACAAGGACTTCACCAAATCAGAATAAAGCTTGAACCTTTAGATGTTAAGGGTCTCCTACAATCCATATCTGGAGTTCAAGCTTCCTTATGAACCCCAAACCTTTCAAGTCCCAAAATATACACAAAAAGGAGCCCTAATCTCCTAAAAATGTCATCTACTTAATCAGAAGGAAAGGTTCGAACTTGATACCTTTAACAGAAGCTCCTGGATGAGTATTAGCAGATCCAATGCCCCTCCTTTACTCCTTGCTTGAAAACTCTCTTCTCCCTTCCACAAATGCACCAAAGATCTCAAAGTTAGCTCTCTCTCTCTCTCTCTCTCTCTCTCTCTCTCTCTCTCTCTCACTCTATGAGCTCCCAGGTCGTTTAGGGTTTCTCACGGAAGTGTGGCCGCCAAAGGGAGGCTATAAGTGCCTTTATATAGGCCACAAACCCGCTAAATTAGGGTTTCCCTCAACAGTGCTGACTCGGCGAGTCGGCTCACAGACTCGTCGAATCCATTCATTAATACACGTCACAAGTCACGACCCTACTCGACGAGTTGATGCGTCAACTCGTCGAGTCTCTCCAAGATTCTCAAATTAAATAATGAAAATAATATACCTGGAAAACCGGATGTTACATAGAAATTATAAGTATAGTTTAAAGTTTTATCGGCCTTGTTACCAATATTGACCATCGAATGTTAGATTAAAAAATGAGTTAGTCACAGATTGTAACACGAGTATTTTGGTAAAATTAAAGAACTTTGTAGGGTTGTTAGACATCACAATGCATAGTTGAATAAAAAAGTTTAATGAGATGTAATGTTATTTGACATTCAAAGAATTACTCTCAATAATAATATGATGATACGGTGGTATTCAACAAATATGTAGTTCAATAAATAAAAAAATTTAATGAGATGTAATGTTTAGTTGACATTCAAAGAATTACTCTCAACAATAGTAAGATGACACGGTGGTATCCAACAAATATGGAGTTTAATAGTAATAGATGGGATGACACTGTGTTATCTAACAAATATGTATTTCAATGGTCGTTGAACTTTTCAATAATAAATATATTTTTTAAAATAAATGTTTTTTAGAATTTTTTGAAAGTTTAATATGATGGTAGAATTTATAAAATATAAAATAATAATATGACAATCCTCCTGTTAAATTGTATTCACTTCAATCGACCTTAAATGCCATGGGTAAAAAGATAAATTTTCATAAGTTAAACCATAAGTATAGTTATTTAAAGGGTTCTATATTTAAACTATTTCTATTAAATAAATGGTCAATGCAACCATTACAACAATATATCATGCTACGTGCCTCAACTTCAATTCAAACCAAATCTAAACCCAAAGCACTTAATTCAGCAACATCACAAGCCTCTTTCTCGAGTATAAACATAAGATCTTGCGACATAAATGTACATCATAAACGCCCCCACACTAATTCCCGCAAGAAGATAGTAAAAGTAATCAATATGCCCTCGATTCACATTATCAGATATCCAACCATCTTCACCATTTCCACCTGTCATTTTCCCAACAATCGAGATCAGAAAGCTGCTTAAGAAGCTACCAATCCCTATGATACTCAGGTAAAGTGCGAGGCCCATGCTCTTAAGATCACTTGGCACTTGGTCATAGAAGAATTCCTGTATACCCACCATGGTAAAAACATCACCAGCTCCAGCCAATAGGTATTGAGGCAATAACCACCATATCTTCATTGGAATCGTTGCATTTGGATCATCTAATAATCCATACTCACGAGCAGTTTCGAGTCTTTTTGTCTCAACGACTGCTGCAACCACCATTGAAACAATGGAAATGAGGATTCCGATTCCGATTCTCTGAAGCATGGTTATACCTGATGGTTTCCTTGTAATGGATCGTGTAAGAGGAACCAAGATGATGTCATAAATGGGAATTAGAATTATAACCGAGAGACCGATGAATGATTGTAGCGTGGCTGCTGGAATCTTGAAATTTGACCCGATTGACCTGTCCATGGTGGTTCCTTGTTTTGTAAATAATGTTGAAGTTTGAGCTAGTACAATTGCATACCCTAAACAACTAACCCATATTGGAACTAGTCTAAGAATTGCCTTTGCTTCTTCCACTTCGTCAATATTACAAACAGTTCCATCTTCATTCGATCCCTTAAACAAAGCTCTGTCGAGAAATCTGAAAAATAAAAAATAAAAGATAATTTAAACCCAAAAAAACACGAGGAATTCAAGAATAACGTGTTAAATGTTAATGTACTGTTACCTGAATTGTTTAGAACGTTGATGATCAAAGATTCCAAAAGCTTCCTCATCTGAAGACATTATTGAAGGTGCACTTTTCCAATTCCTAGCTGCTTTAACAAACACGTGGCCAATTCTGAAAAAAGCACTTTTCTCCTCGGTTTTTGCTGCAAATCGGTAATTTATGGTTCCAATCAAGAATACGATGAGGGCAAAAGCCATGATTATGCAAGGAATCCCAAATCCAAGAGCCCAACTAAGGTTATCTTGAATGTAGCTAAGAACAAAGATTCCGACTGTAGGGCCAGCACACATTCCAAAATACCACCAGTTGAAGAATGAGCTCTTGGCTTTACGTTCTACTGGATCATCTGCATCAAACTGGTCTGCCCCGAAAGCTTGAACACAGGGCTTGTGGCCACCTTGGGCAATTGCCACAAGATACAGTGAAATGAAGAACATGACGACTTGGAGTTGAGAAGAACATGATGATCTGCCATTGGCGGTTTCACAGTTTGAAGGAATAAAAGTGGAAAGAGCCAGAAACCCAAGCGCCTGTCAATTGTGATCAGACATTAATTATCAAAATGATATCAACAGAGCAACCAGTTAATGATTTATTCCGAATTGTTGAATGTAGAAATAATTGCTGATGTAGTTTAACACAATTGTGTAGGTACGTACGGAAATTCTTGGAAAAGTAAAAAATGATTCAAATTAATGAGGAAGAGATGAAAACCAGAACATAAAGCAGAGAAGCAATTATAATCATTAGGTATCGACCCAGAAAAGCATCAGCAATGAAAGCGCCAAGAAGAGGAAGAAGCCTCGCCGTTCCAGTCCACGTGTTGACATTCTCGGCTGCGGTGGCCGTCGATTGCCCCAAGGGACCGGTCAAGTATGTGATTAAATTTGAACTGACGCCATAGTACGCAAATCTCTCTGCCACTTCAACGCCTGCATGAACATTAAGAGCTTGGATTTTTTTTACTGTTTTTGGAAATGTTTTTGAGAGGCTAAGCATTACCAATGATAAAATATGCCGATCGCCAGCAACCGGATTTTGATCTGAGAACTGGATGTCCTCTATAGTCGACAACGCCGTCAACGAAGTTGATGAGTAGCGGAGACTCGACTCCGGTGGAGTGGGTGTCGGTGCCGTTGTCATCCATATCAACGTAGGTGGAGTCTTTTCCACTTAATGCGTTGGTTATTTGTTACTCAGTGTCTAAAAGATGACTGTTAAGAGGGTGTTTAGTCTTCTTACAAAATTGCGTCTTTATGTTTTTAAAACCTTGTCCCCTTATAAACGATGATAGTTATTTATTTTTTTTTTTAATTTTTTTATGTTTAATTTTTTTTTTGTTTTTAAGGAGAAAATTATATAAATGGCCCCATATATATGGTTATGTATTATTTTTAATAAGTCCAATTTTTTTTAAGACAAAATTACAAAAATGGTCCATGTGGTTTACCAAAAGTTACAAAGTCAGTCCCTGCTAATTTTTTTTATGCAAATGGTCCTTGTGGTTTGCAAAACTTGCACAAATGGCCCTTTTTACTAACTCCGTTAGTATTCAGCCGTTAGGGTAAGGGCATTTTCGTCTTTTCAGGTATAAAGAAACTAAATTCGTGATATATGGTAAACCACATGGACCATTTTTGAAATTTGTTTGAAAAAATAATTATGTGGCTGAAGGATGGGGGGAGGGATCGAACCTGAGAACTCCACCTATTAAATGGCCAAAGCCTTAACCAGTTGGGCTACATGTATATTTGGTTTATATTTTCCAAATACTAATTTATATAATAAGTAGAACGTTAAAACATAAGCAATAAATAAATTACAAAACATATTTTTTTACATATTTTTTTTAATAAAACATAATGTATTTTCGTATTATAAAAAAAATTACAAACAATTTGTATGCATTTTTATGTATTTATTTTACATAAAAACGTATTTTTTTGTCTTTAAAAAATACGTCTTTGTATAACAAATACATTTTTGTAAAATATTTTTTTTTATGTGTTTGAAATAATAATAATAATTAACACCGGTTTTAGAGCTATCGATCCAAAAGAATTTATACATTTTTTTTATGTCATGAGTAATGTTAATTATTATTATTTCAAAAACATAAAAAAATATATTTCACGCAAATGTATTTGTTATACGAAAACGTATTTTTTAAAGATATAAAAAAATATTTTACGAAGGATAAAAAAAATGTATTTCGTAAAATATATATATTTCGTAAAATAATAATAATAATAATTAACACCGGTTTTAGAACTATCGATCCAAAGAATTTATACATTTTTTTATGTCATGAATAGTGTTAATTATTATTATTTCAAAGACATAAAAAAATATATTTTACGAAAACGTATTTGTTATACAAAAACGTATTTTTCAAAGATATAAAAAAATATATTTTACGAAATACGTTTTTATATACGAAAACGTATTTTTTAGAGACATAAAAAAATATATATTTACGAAAACGTATTTTTTAAAGATATAAAATATATATTTTTTACGAAAAAAAAATTACGAAAGACAAAAAATACATTTTTATGTAAAATAAATACATAAAAATGCATTCAAATTGTTTGTAATTTTTTTTATAATACGAAAACACATTTTGTTTTATTAAAAAAAATATGTAAAAAAATATGTTTTGTAATTTATTTATTGCTTATGTTTTAACGTTCTACTTATTATATAAATTAGTATTTGGAAAATATAAACCAAATATACATGCAGCTCAACTGGTTAAGGCTTTGGCCATTTAATTGGTGGAGGTCTCAAAAATGCCCTTACCCTAACGGCTGAATACTAACGGAGTTAGTAAAAAGGGCCATCTGTGCAAGTTTTGCAAACCACAAGGACCATTTGCATCAAAAAAAAATTAGCGGAGACTGACTTTGTGACTTTTGGTAAACCAGAAGGACCATTTTTGTAATTTTGTCTTTTTTTTTAATTTGAACTCCCCGATTCTAATAGAAACGTACACTCCACAACTTTTCTTTTTTATTTCAAAGTAATAAATCTTCATGGTTCATTAAAAAATTATTTGTGACACCCCAATTCTAACAGAAAAGTACACTCCACAACTTTTCTTTTTTACTTCAAATCAATAAAAGATCATGGTTCATAAAAAAAAAACAAATCAGCAACGATGTACTTTCATAACATCAAGGCTAACTAATTCATATTGTAAATGAAAACTAATATACATTATGGAATAAACCACATGGACTATATAAAGTTATAAACATCTTTCGTACAATCTCTATCGTTTGTACATTATCTTGTTACGTGTAAACATAAATCACACACAACTATAAGCTAAATAGCTTAGTGAGCAACATCTCATCCCAATATAAGTTTCATAAGGTTACATACTTCACTAGTAATATATTTTTTAATTTGGTATTTACTTTATGAATATATCAGTTTTACAATTTATATTCAAGATGAACCCCTCTTCATTTCATATACTTTATCTCATATTATGTACACACAATTCACATATAATTTCATAATCGTTTATCAACATTCTCAAGTAGCTTGAACCAAGTTGTTATCTGCTTTCATTTAGCAATGCCATTGTTTGCTCATTTTGTCACAGATTAAGCTACCACTTGCATTCATCTTCAATATTATATGTATGAATTTATAAACTAGCAAATATCTGATAGCTGGAAACAAAATACCACTTCTCTAAATATATCAGGTTAAAAAAATAATATAAATAATAAATAAGTTAAAACAAAATAAAAAATAAATTAAAAAGACAAAAAATGATAAAAATGAATCATTATAATCTTGATACTAGATGATATATAAATAAAGTAGAATTTTGGTTTAGAAAGAATTCTTTTAGTGATGAGGATCAAATGTGACAAGTTGGTGAAACTTGTGTTTGACTACAAAGTTGACCAATTTAATGCTTAGGACTAAGTTTGTATATTTTATTATGGGGAAAGACCATATTAGTTATTACAAGTTTTTACCTAGTTTGGGATCTTTATTGAAAGAATTCTAGCAAGGAGGGAGTATAGTTGCATAAATGACCAAAGTTATGTTATTTGAGGACATCCTCTTCTCTACTCTTCTCATTCATGTAATCAACCAAGATCACTCTCCTCCATGGTAGTTTCCATCTCCAAATAAATGGAAATTGATGCTTGAAGTCGTGGTCAAATTCTCTATTAATTTAGCATCTAGAGGTAGTTTCTTCTTCCACCCTCTTTCAAATTCGTGTTAGCGTTTGTGTGTTTGTACAAATATGAATGTAATGTTCCATTTATAATGTTCTAATAATTTTAATGTTGTGATTTCATTCCTAGATTCATCTCCAAGCTCTAATTAGCTAATATTTGTGAGATTTGGAAATTTGGAATCTTTAGATGGGTTTTCTTAACCATCAATGGTGGAATCCGAATTTCATGATTTAACTTGAGGATTCATGGTGTTTTATGTCCATCTAATGTATTTAGTTCATTACTCATCATTTCAATTGAAATCATACTCTGATTTGAGTTAATTAATTTCTGATCATAATTTAGGTTTTCTAGTCCTAAGGGTTCTAGCCAAAATCCATGAATCATGATGTATTAGGAAGTTGTTTTGTGTTTCTCTTGATGTTTAATCAGCAACTTTGAGGTATTGTTAGTAATCCATGTCTGTAATGATGTTGATTGAGTTTTTGGTAAAGTTAATCTTCTTTGGAGTTCATGTGAAGATTTGAGGTCAATCTTAATTGAGGATTGAGTTCTAATCTTCCATGACTTCATGATTTTAATATTCTTTAAGCTTCTATAATGATATTAGTTCATTTGGCTGCATTCCATCTTCACACATAGCGATTTGGTGCAAATTTAAGTTCCTTACTCTCATTAAGCTTATATGTGAAGTTTATGAGATGATTTTGTGATTGATGTCTATTCTAAGGATACGAACCATATGGTGATTCTTTCTTATGTTCAATTGTAGTGTTTTAACATGCGTTTTAAGCTATTGAGTCATTTGATTCAGATTTGAGGTCTTATATAAGAAAAATGGTGAAATAAGAAAATAAACCAAAAAACATGATCTATTGGGCGAAAATCACAACATGTCTCATTATGAAGCATGACACACTTGTAATTTTTGTGTGTCTTGAGTTTAATCCTTTCCTTTCCTTTTCTTTGGCTTCTATAATTAATAATAGGACACTTAAGGTGCATTGGGAACTTAGTATGATGAGTTGACCTAGAGAAGGGTATATTAGTTTTTGACAACCTAATGATGATGATATTACATGTTGAGTTGGAAGCACAAACTTGGTAAAGTGTATAAAGAGTGTGGTATTGCAAGCATTGTACTAAGGCGGGTTTACCGGGAGCATATGTCCCAAACTATGAACTTTACTTTAAAAAGATTTCATGTGATATGATTTGCAAATATGCTATAAGTTGTTTTGGTGATCCTTATGTGCTTTTACATCCTACATGCTTTCTATAAATTCTATTTGGGAATTTGATAAGAGAAAGATTTTGGAAATTAAAAACGGTTTTCCTTTATTTGGGAATTTGATAAAATGACTAACAAAGAATTATTGATATGTTGTTTGAAAATGTTTTTATTTAAAAGAAAAATGACATTTTATTACGATACGATAGTTTTATGATGAAATGATGTTTTATGATGAATTGATATTTTATGTTGAAATTATGTTTTATGATTAAATGATGCTTTATGATTTGGGGAATTTAACATGTGCATACATTATAGGATGAGTTCCCGTGTGAGTCCGCCATTATATCCATACTAGATTTGGCCATTATGGTGTATGATGACATTGAGCGATTTCTTGATAGTTCTTACTATGCACAAATGGGATAGCCACCCCTATTGTGGTGTTCATGTGATGCTTCATGAATACCTAGATAATGATGTGGACTTGGGAAATATTTGTTTGGAATACGCTCCTTCTTACCTCCTCCCCATTAGTTGTGTTTGGAATACGCTCCTTCATAACCGTAGAATGTATGTTTTGAATACACTCCTTCATATTCAAATCCTAACTATCAAATTTGTGAGATTGAACTTCTTAAGAGAAACTTGGGTTTTGGGATAGTTGCATGTTACATAACATTAATACTTTTATTTTCTTATCCTATTTTTGTACTGAGTTGATCTTTGATTTTTGACTAACTAACAAATGTTACTTTAATGTGGTTGGTTGTTTTGAAAAATCGATATAGGTCATTAAATCCTAGCTTATTTGAAATGTTTTGCTTAATTTGATATGGGTCATTAAATCCCAACTTACTTGAAATGTTTTGATTAATTTTATTAAGTCATTAAATCCCAAATTATTTAAATAGTCTTGTTAAACTTTGTTTTGGGTTATGAAATCCCAATATGTTTGAAACAATTTTTTGATAAGAATTGGTTTATAGAACCCTTATACCTTTTGGAAAATAATTTTAAACAAAAATGGTTTTTGGAAGCTGATTTGAGTAAACTAGATTGCTATCTTCTTACCAAAAAATGAATCCACCTTAAGTATTCTCACTAGGTAAATCCATTACCTAACCTATTTTGACATATGCTCAGGTTGAAGATAAAGTGATGAAGTAAAAGACTTTAGCCTGGATTTTGAGAAGAGCACAACTTGTGTTGTAAGATTGAACAAGTGTTTTTGATATGTTTATTGTTCACAACCTCTCTACTTTAAACTTGGGTTTTGGGATTGTTTCATGTTTCATAACATTAATGCTTTTATTTTCTTATCCTATTTTTATACTAAGTTGATCTTAGATTTTTGACAAACTAACAAATGTTACTTCAATATGGTTAGTTGTTTTGAAAAATCGATTTAGATCGTTAAATAATAGGTTATTTGAAATGTTTTTCTTAATTTGATATGGGTCATTAAATCCCAACTTATTTGAAATATTTTGCTTAATTTTATTTGATTCATTAAATCCTAAATGATTGAAATAGTCTTGTTAAACTTTGTTTCGGGTTATGAAATCCCAATATGTTTGAATCAGTTTTTGATAAGAATTGGCTTATGAAACCCTTATACCTTTTGGAAAATGATTTTAAACAAAACTGGTTTTTAGACGCTGATTTGAGTAAAGCTAGAGTGCTATCTTCTTACTAAAAAAATGAATACACCTTAAGTATTCTCACTAGGGAAATCCATTGCCTAACCTATTTTGAAATATGCTCAGGTTGAAGATAAATTCATGAAGTAGAAGACTTTAGGCTGGATTTTGAGAAGAGCACAACTTGTGTTGTAAGACTGAACAAGTGTTTTTGATACGTTTATTGTTAACAACCTCTTTTATTTAAACTTAAAAATGTTTAAGTTTTTTTGGGACAGTTCAAATTTTGCAAACTTTACTATAAATTAATTGGGAGTTAAAACTTGTACTTTTTTCTTAAATATTTTTTCAAGTAGACTCTATAGTGCACCTCATCAATAATTCGTAAATCCTCAATAATCCTTCTTATTATGTGTATAATCAAGAACAACAACATACTTTAACCCATGTACCATTTTTATCAACCACCTCATACCATCATAACCAAACCTCTTCTTTCACATGTTCTATCCACAACGTTACATGATCAATAAGATTCATGTTAATATAAACAAGTTACCTTATATTCTATAATCCCTATATTTTCCCATTTAAACATTTTGTCCCCAAATATCCAATGGATGAACATATTTCTATGTAACTCCACTCAACAAGCTATAATACTTCTAATATAGACCATAAAGTACACTTAGTTTTCTTTCATCATTTGTAGATATCATATACACCTCACAAACGATAAACCTCTTTTTAATATATTTCTCATTATAATAATGTACTTTGTCAAGACTCTTATTCAAGCAATATATCAATACTACAGTACACTTATTCTCTTATTCTCTTATCTATATATATATATATATATATATATATATATATATATATATATATATATATATATATATATATATATATATATATCATTCTAGGTTACTTTAACATTGGTTTCATATCACAAATTTATCTCATCAAGAGTTTCACCTTCTATTCTCATTTTTTTCATTTTTCCTAATAAGTAATTTTAATTTCATTTGTACTATATATATATATATATATATATATATATATATATATATATATATATGATTTCTTTGTACTTTTTCATAACAATTCCACTTAGATTTCATATTTATCACTTCATATTCAAGACCACCAGGTTAATAAAAACTTGGATGTTACACATTGGTGCTTGTGCTCAATGTCGTTTGCCTTTCCCACTTAACTCAAATCATATGCCAAGAACATGTAAGAAAATCCATCATTTTATCCAACCTTTTCATTTCTATATAGAAATCCTCTCTTTTCCCTTTCACACTTCTACTTTCTCTTTCTTCTTTTTCATCATTTCTCTTTACCTCATCCATAATTTCCATGTGATTTTTTTAAATATGGTTCACTTAATTCCATGTTAAAGTCATTATACTTAATCATAAATCTTATGTTCAGTAGAACTTCCTCTACTAGGATATATGTTTTTGACCATGTAGCAGTAGTTTTGGCCGCAATGTGATCACCGCCGACGGCGCTGCCCCTAAGACCCTTCAAGGGGTGCGATTGAGTGTTGTATAAGAGATTGTTGTTGCTTTTTTTCATCTATATGGTGAAGATGTGTGATCACGAGATACACAATATCAAGAGCAATGGCATAATACATATCAAGATGTCTGATGGTATGGTTGGAAAACTCACTTATTGCTTATGTGGAAGAGTAGCAATAATCTAATGATCATTAACATTTCTTAATTTTGTTCATAAGTTTTATGGTTGTCAAATATAAGCATGTAATTCTTTTATTCACCAGGTTTTATACACATACATGACCATGATTTATGTTTACTGATTATTGGTTATAATAAGTTTTGAGTTGTCTTCTTAGTAGTTAGGTGGATCCATCAATATGTAATACGGTGTACATTGTAATTCTAGGACTATTAAGATAAAATAATTCCTTAAAAGAATTTGTAGAAAAGCATTTGGTTGAAGTTAAAAGTTTAAAGTTATACTTGTTGTGTAGCTATAATTTATTTGTATTTTTCTTGGTTTTCCACGTAAATGACCTAAATTTTGAAAATTCTGTGAACTAATTTGGAACTTTTTCTTAAAAAGAAATGAATAGTATGTAATGGTGAATTGGTCATTTAATTAGTCTTGTAATGAATATGAAGTTAATGGACACGGAACCACATCATGTATGTTTTCTTAATAGATATACACCTAGTTAATTTATGTTTTATTTGTTGATTAAAGTGGTAAATAGATTGAATATATTGAAAATCATAGATTCATAAGGAAATACGGTCCAAGAAAAAGTGGAAAATATATAAAAACCCAACAATATGGTAAACCTACATTACCAAAGTGATATTTTTTACATAAATGACTTTGAAAACCATAATTGATATATAATTCCAGGCATCCAAACCAGACAACTTTTTGTTTAGGAATCCAACTTTGGCATCCATTTTGATAACCTACAATGGAAATCTTTCAAAATCATTTTTGAAAACCTACTTGTTTTAAGCATCTAATTATCACAAACTTTTTTGATAACTAGTTGTTTATGCATCCAACTTTGACAACTAACATAACAACATTTTTAGGCATTCAAAATACTTGACCAACATATAGAAAATTTAAGCACCCAAAACATTAGAACAACAGTAACAACCTAAAACAAAAACCATTCTGTTTAAAACATGACAACTAAACATGTCATAAATACTTAATTAAAAGCATTATACCAACATTAAAAAATAATATAACTAGTACAGTTTAGTCATATTATCATTTACCATATAACAAAAAAACCACCACAACCATCAATTGCCCGGTTTGTGTACACCATCAACTTTCTTTACTCCAACACTTTTCCTCGCCTTTTTACTTTCACCAAATTTACTCTCATTAGCACTTGCACCACATTGTACTTTTATACTCTTGAATTATCCCTTATATTGTTAGACTTATAATATTTCACTAGTTTTCTCTTTTTTAGGTCTTTCGATTTTTTTATGGTGATGAGGTAGGACCATAATGTTTGGGTTTTGTTATTTGGACCACATACTTTTGTTATTGATCAAATATACCTTTAAATGGTACATTCATATCTATAAGTCCAACCAATATGCATATGGTGTCCAAGTTTACCATCACCGTCTTTATTCTTCCTCAAATCTCATATGGTAGCAAGTGTATGTTTATATGTCATGCTAGTTACTTTATATCTTCTATAAGAACAAAACCTTTCTTGCATATTAACTACAAACTGATCATGCCAAGGACCTATAACTAGGTTCTTTTGACTCGTAGTAGACACTATATTATACTCTCCAATTTCTTTTGATTTGTTTTATATGAGTTTTTCAACATGTGGTGTTAGTGGTATATTTCACTTCACGATCACCTTTTAGATATTTGAAATAATTTTTATTAGGTACTCCCTACTATAATCTAGATTAGTTATGGTGAGCTTCTCTATTTTATCTAGAAGTTTTCTATTCAACATGTGACACATATTATAACTACACATCACAACATACTCGAATTATTAATTCATTATAATATTAGGCTCATTCCATATGTGCTACTAATAACATTTATACTATTTTTATAATAACATAAATACACTTAACATGAGAAATGTGATCTACACCAATGCTGATGGGTGATTTATTTCAAAAATTCATAAGTACCATTATTCTGATTTTTAGCTCTTCAGGTGCAATATATAAATCTTGGACTAAGAAGATAGTTACATATTATTTGACCTACTTATTCTCATTAATATGTCTTAAGCAAAAACTCTCTTATGCATAAGAAAAGAGCTCTTTAATTGATAGGATAACTCCTACAAAACACTATTCATCATTAAACTTCATCAATTGATCAAAAATTCATTATCAATATTTATTAATAAAAAACCATCAATTTCTCACTAAACCTTCATCGATCGGTCAGATATTCAATTGAACCTTCACCAATCGATCAAATATTCATCATTCTGTTGGATTAGGTGTCTAAGTCCATAACTATAATTGGTATATACTTGAATTGATAGTAGCACAATCCTTTTGGGTTTCCCTCATAACTAGCAACTAGACATGATGAATTTTGGAGTGAGAGGTTGAATTTATTATTTGGTTAATAAATTGAAATAAATGATTTATTAATGTATCATGAAAGTAATATATTAATTAGAAATCATATTATTTAATTAATAGTTAATCAGAAATTAATTGGAATTAATTTTGGGATTAATTGTATTAATTAAAAGTGTAGGGGTTGTTTGGCAATTTATTGATAGTTGAAGAATTGGGCTCTAGAACCTCCCTAGAAGAGGTTGGACAAAAATCTCTAGGAAGGCCCTAGAATTTTCGTCCAAGGGCTCTTGGATGGGAGTTTATGGGTTGCTTGGTCCTTAAGCTAAGGAATTAGGGTTTCCTCCTAAAACCCTAGCTTTGGCTCTAAGCTACCTCACTATATAAGGAGCCTAAACCCTTCACAATTTCGACCACTTGATTCTTTAGAGGAATAGCCGAAATTCATAACACACCTCTACTCTCTCCTCTTTCATACTCTTGCTTAGTTTGGGTGTGAACCATTAGAGGCGTGACACTTGTGACGCTTGCTCTCAAGGTTCAAGAAGACTTGGATCTTATTGTTATTACTACATAACAATCAAAGGTATGTTTTTCTAACCCTAGATCTAAATTTTGAAAAGAACATAGGTTTGATAGGGTTTCCCAATTGATTTTCAAATGTTGTATGTTCATTTAGAGAAAACATAGATCGAGAAATTTAGGGTTGCATGCACAGATAGGTTTTTGTTTGTTATGCTCAAAACCCATCAGTGGTATTAGATCCTTGGCTTGTTTTCTATTGAATTTGATTGCAATTGTTTGAATTTGATCAATAAGGGTTTATGGCAATTAAACCCTAATGGACTAGGGTTTTCGAAATTAGGGTTGCTTAGGCCCTAAGTTTCGATTTTTTGGAAAGGGTTGTAACCCTTTGCCTTGCCCTACAAGTATCGATCTTGGAGGGTTTCTTGCATCCCAAGATTTCGAAATCTAGGTAAGGATTTAAATCCTTACCTTCCTCCCCAAATCCCCATTTTCGAAAATTGTTAGATTTGATAGGGATTTTCTTATTTTTTTTGTAATTATCTCCTTATTTGATTAACTAGATAATTGTAAAATTTGATATATCCCTTCCATATTTTTTCAAAAAATTAGGGGAGTGGATTAGGTTAAATTATCTTGATTAATTTAATTAGTTGATCCTCATCTGATTTAATAAATTAATTAAATGTTTAATTAAGATAATTATTAAATCATGTGGTTTAATTTTAAATTTAAATTAAGGGTTTTAATTTTCAAAATTTAATAAATTAAACCTAGTATTTTGAAATGTTTAAAATACACCTTATACTATGTATATAATTAAAAGTTTTATATTGAGACGTCCCACATATAATGACATAAAAATTTCATTTTTAGATTAATATATCGCTAAAACATATCATTTCCATAAAAACCAAGGTAATTTAGATTTAGCAAAACATCAATAAATCAGAGTAATTCACAGAGATAAATAACATACAGACATATATTGGGCCCCACCTGTCATCGGGTCGTATAGGGTAACAGAAAAATACATACAAATAACTAGCATACAAAATACTCATCAGGCCCCGCCCGGCATCGAGCTCCGCTGGGTAAACATAAAACACATGACACATGCAAGAGTCACACTGACAACAAGAATACTAAGAATAATTAACCATGGGCCGACATTGGTGCCTTCGACCCGCTAAACATAGTGAGGAGACTCACCTCGCACTGCAGAATCATGCAGATGATCCCTGGCTGCTGGCTGACAGATCCCCGGACTGTCAACATCAAAACAACATCCAATTAACAATTGGGTTCCAATCCATAATCCATAAATCCATACTTGGGGTAAAAATACCATTTTACCCCTAATCTGGCTTGATCCAAGACTGAGGCCCAACTCACACACGTAAGGCCCAAAAGCCAAATAATCAACCAATGACCAATTATGGCCTAATTTTTCCAAATTAGGCCCAAACTCCTTACATGGGCCTTACCCTAAAGCCCAACCATTCTTCCTAGTCCAAAATACTTGTACTCAGATGGCTCATTGAGAAATCAAACACCCAAGCCCAAAAAGGAAGCCCAACACGAAGCCCAAAAGCCAAAATCCTCCTGACTGAGTACGCGGGGCGTACTCAGCTGTACGCTAAGCGTACATGCAATTTGGCTTGTACGCTGCGGGTACAGACTTGTATGACCAACATACTCATCCATTAAGCCACCAATTCCATTAAGCATTTAATGCTCAAGATCAAGAGTCCAAATCACAGATCTACTTCTTAAAGAACGTCTAGACCCATAAAGTGATTGACTTGATGACTTTGCATGCCTCAAAAGAACCCAACATCAACTTAAGGCATTAAAATTTCACCACATGGACACCATCTCATACATGGGGGATTTCAAACCCTAAAGGAGGCAACTTTATGCATCTAGAACCTCAGAAACACCAAGAGTGGCAACTCATAGCTCTTGGAGTGGTACCAAACGACTAGATCTCATTTTTGGGACCAAAATGAACCAAACACTCATACCACATAGATCTAAGCTAACAATGAACAAGTTTATGAACTTTTTAGCTTAAGCAAGCTGAAAATGAAGCACCTAATCCAGATCTACAAGCTCTTCCTTGATCCATAACCTTGCACTAAACTCCATCTTCTTGGAAATGACCCAAAACACCAAAATGCACACTATGACCTCTAAATCACAACCATGGAGGCTTGGAGACGATTTATAGGGTTTTGGGGACTTGAAGGCTGGTAAAGGATCCAACCAAAAAGACTTAATGAGATTATATAGGGTTCACATCCAAAAATTAGGGTTTTCCTTTAACCCTCGTACGCCCCGCGTACTCCTTGTACGCCCAACGTACGAGGTCCCGCAACCCCGATGTGACCGTCGCAATACACTAAGCGTACACAACATTACGCCCAACATAACAACCCCTCACATTAGTACCCTGCGCGTACTCCCTAGGTACGCCCCGCGTACTAGGGTTTCCTCTTAAACCCTTAATCACTCTAAAGGCCATAACTTCTTCGTTATAAACCCAATTCCGACGATCCTTATATCCATGAAAAGGTAACGAGAAGATCTATGTTATACACAACCCATACTTGGCTTACCATATCCCAAACAAACATCCATTTTCATAGAAGCCCGAGCTGAAAAATTACCGAAATACCCTTTGACTCCAAAACACAAACCGAATACCTGAATCATCCAATTTACATCATCCACCTCCAAATGGGCCCAATAATCAATTCTTCAAGGATCCTAAGCCTGCTAGTACCCAATCCTTGATCACCACCTTGAAATGGAAACGATCTGAAATAGGGCGTTACAACTCTCCCCCACTTAAATTAGATTTCGTCCTTGAAATCATTCCTTACCAATCCTGGCAAGCCAAACAACCTGAGCAACATGGCCACAACCCCAAGCATACCACAACCTTCCCAAGGCAACCGAAACCAACCCTCGTAGGGCTCTCCAACCTGCAGGTGAACGAATCCTTTCACCATCTGACAATAATCCCTTGCAAAAAACCACAACTACTCAATCTGAAATCTGAAGTCTCGAGATGATCTGACTCCCTTACAGACCGCCCATACTGAACCATTGCTGAATCCATCCCACTTAATTTCCCCAATGACTACTCAACTTCAGATACTTGAGATTCCCATTAGAAAACATAATCACAGACCAATTATCCCTGCATAACACTTATACTTGACAAAGGCTCAGATAATCCTTCAAGTAGGGGACAAGTCCCTGCAACGGTTAGACTCAGACGAGAGGTGTACAACAGGGTCAAATCATCTACTCTGAGATTATCCAATCCCAACTGCAAGTGACCTAACATCTCCTTCGAATAACAAGCTACTCCACACACAAGTTCCAAATCAATAATACTGCCTTGACTTATCTTGATGCCCTTCACAAATAGAACCAATCCAGCATACAATCACAAGAGCTGATCTACCATCCAAAACTGAATCCATTCATTACCCTTGAACCCTTTGATAAATGCCCCCGACATATAGATACCCCGATCCTCAACCCACGGAAACGAAAACTCTGCACAAAACACTCGCGATGCCCGACTCGAGATCTTACTAAAAAACCAACCTGGTATTCAACTCATAACACGAGATCCACGGATCTGCACTTGCATTCCACCCAATACTTTCTGATAACGACAACCCCTTGCTAGAACGAGATATAGGTTCCCCAAATCATCGTTGAGACTATCAGTCTCGCACCTGGTCCAACCACCAGGTTCCTAAGAGTCCAAATAACAAGGCTACCCAGCCTATAAACCCCTCTGTATCGCACTTTGACCACCCACTTAATCCTGCCACTCAAGATCCAATCCTTGACCCAACGGTCTCTACCAGGTCCCTCCTGGACTACCATAATCATACGGGCCTCACCCACGAGTCCCACTCAATAATACCACGGAGCGGCCTCGCCCACGGACCCCACCCATCAAGAGCTACCCAGGCCCGACTCCGCCTCGGACCACAATAGTCCTCAATCTAAAACAGAGATATACTCCTCGACAATATTGACCGATGTGCCCAAGGCACGAACGGATTCCCCCGATACGCTCATGACCACCTCCAATGATAGTCTACCTCGAACTGGTGAATGCTACGATCCCATCGCAGTTTTACAACACCTCAAGCCGACCATGGTTACCACTCATGGCCTTACCACACCTTAACCATCACAACCCCACACATCCTGATCCGAAACTTGCATCCAACTGCATCCAATCAGGTGTTCGGGTCATACTTCGAATTCTGAAGCCCTCAACCTGAACTCAACCACAAGCCTGCTAGGCATAATAAAGAAGGCGCTGACCAGCGGTTGGAAGTTTCCTGAACTCCCACTTACACCACCTCAATATAAACGGCCACTTGGGCCGTCTTTCCTCCTGGCCAAGATGTGAAACTTGCCCTAGTTCACACCCTTCAGGTCTTCCCAAAAACCTGCTCGATTCTCCCCCACTTAGATTCGACAAAGTTCTCTCATCCCTTAAACCCGATGGGTTCCCAACCCATCAACCTCATATAACATGTACTGCCTACAACCTGCACTAATCGATACTAATGTTCCATTGTTAGCCATACTCAATAATCGCCAAATTTCTGAAATCCTGAAGAATACTCTTGAAACCTTAACCAGACTGATACTCCAAATCACTTCCCATGATACCTTACCAATTCCTTGAGTTCTTATGCAGCGACTAACAACCACAACCCTTGCCCTAAACTGACGAGTCTTCACCCCCAACTTCCAATCTCAAAGAATCAATGGACTCTAGCTGTCTACAACCCATGCGGATATAAAACTCCCATGGTACTTCCAATGACCAAACAACGCATGCAACTGACACCACCATCTTCATGCTACCGCTCCTCTCCTAACAACGGTAGTGCTTTGAACCCCCAAGGTTCTTCCATAGACAACTGCCGATCATATCCAAACATATGATAAAACCACTGAACCTTATCTTCACTGGAGAACTAACCCGCTAACCCTGACCAAAGATCCTCCAAACAATACTCCTGAATTGATCCCGACAAGGACCCGGAACAACAATAGAACACACTGAACACACTCAACAAGATACGACCCTATGAAGATTCATCGAAGACTCCCGACATGCAGAATGGCATATGACAATCCTTGATAATATAATCCAGATACTAGCAGAGAACCAACCCGAGATATAACTTACCCAAACCCAACAAAATTCCAACGCAATACAAATTCTCGATAACAGCACAAAGAATACAGAAGATGACATGCCTGAAAAAGCATCTAAAGAAATCCTGACTTCCTCCTCCGGAGTTACCCTGACCATCCTAAGTACAAGAACTAATAGTAAGATCCTCCAAGCCTTGGGTTCCCGATGAGCCCCCAACTGCCCTACCACAATCCCGGCCCGAAAGGCCCCGAGATGACTATCAAAGAGCTACATATTACCTTCCTTGGCTAAACCAAAAACCATTTAGGTTCAATCCAAAACACCGTGAGTAATCTCCGATGAGATGAACTCTTGCGACCGCGCATCATTCGGCTCAGTACATGCCACCGAACCAGAACAAGAACCTGAACCCCATTCCTGAGTGCTCAACATCATACTGTGACGACACACAACAGATCCAAATATACCAAAGAATCCTTATCCCACAGGCTTCCTAGATTCTCCAAGACTCTCCCCAATTCAAGTATGGATCTTGTGCTTTCAGTAGTACGGGCCCAATACTACCTTCCACACCTATCCATACTTTCCTTAAGAATCCTCCTGAATCCTCTAAGTCGCCTCCTCAATCCATATGCCAACACTCACTAACCCGCGCAACAAAGCCCACTGAAGCAACCCCTAGACTTTCCTAGGTTCCTGACCTCACCCTACCATCAGCTGCCGAAGAACTCCTCATAATGCCAGTCACCCACCTCATGAATATAATCACATGCAACAAGACTTAGATAATCCTTCGAGTAACAGACTCATCCCTACAACGGTTGGACTCAGACAAGAGCTACGCCATAAGGTCAAATCCATCACTGTAAGATTATTCAACACTTGTCACATGTGACTTGACATATTCACTTAGTAGTTCACTCCCATCACCTAAGAGTTCCACAAAGCACAAAGCAAGCAACATTCGAGCAATAGCACTCCAATCTCACATACTATAATTCATACAAGGAGCTCCGACTCCCGCTACTGACTGCCTACGCATCTAAATCAAACCCAATCCAGCATCCCATGCTTCCTAGACTACCAGGCATCACATATCAGGCCACCTATCACTGGCTAATCAGAACTAGCATGAAAGTCTACAAGCTCATACAATAGGAAAACAAGGCATCTCTCCTAGCATTCTATCATGCAGAAACTGAGCAGATCCTTAGCCCTACTAGCATGCGATTCACAGATTCATAAATCATATCATAACAGATAACATGTATGGGTATTCTGGGAAAACGTACTTAAGCTCAGTTGATTGCATGCACCACACCCTTTTCTTATCTTAGAAAACGCTTTTCTTGAAAATACTTTTCTTTTGAAAACTGTAACTTCCCAAATTTCAAGACCAAAAATTTCGTTTTTAATTAAGTAACATATAAAACAGTTTACTGAAAACATCATCGATATCATATCAAACCCATAATTCAAATGTCATAAAACAAGTCATGGAATAATAACATCAGAGTACAATCCCAAGAACATCATGGTGCGGAAAATAATGTTGTGATGCGTTGCTACCGAGCCGACTCCTTTCCCTTCGAAGAAGAAGGACCTAAAACAAAACTGTAAACCGTAAGCACAAAGCTTAGCGAGTTCCCCCATCATACCACATACCAAACTATAAACATATTTTCAGGCATATCTGGGTGCTCAACCTACCCTGCTGAGCATACCGGGGGGCTCAACCTACCCCCTGCTAGGTACACCGGGGTGCCTAACCTACCCCATGTCAGGCATATCTGGGTGCCCGACCTACCCTCCGGTGTATCTCAACGGGTTACAGGGATTATTTCACCCCTACCACTAACACATAACAACATAACATAAAAATACTATCAGACATACCGGTGTGCCCGACCTACCCCTTGGGTCCTTACAACCTGATATGGGGACTATTCCCCCTACTATCACTGTCACATGACATCATACCAGGCTAGCGCATAAAACATAACAAATAGTGGCAAACCCAGATAACTATCACAAAGACAGTTATATAACATACAACTCCTACTTGTAGGCCGACATTGTGGCCGTAGACCCACTTCTACTGGAAGGTAAACCACCTCAGTGTCGTGCAGTAATTGAACTGTCCTCGGTGCTGGGATCAGCCCTTCTCAAACTCCTACACATAACAGTCACCCTCAGTTACTCTTTCATATTCATAACCCCTTTAAGGGTCAATCTTGGATAATGGCCAAGTCAAAGTCAATGCTCTGGTCAAAGTCAACATCCTGGTTGACTCAACTCGCCGAGTTGGTCCATCAACTCGTCGAGTTCCATAATTCATAGAATCTCGAATTCGCGATCTGACTCGTCGAGTTACCCTCTAACTCGTCGAGTTTCTCCTTATGACAGAATCACGACATTCCCTTTTGAACTCGTCGAGTCCTTCTTTGGACTCGTCGAGTTCTCCTTCATATAGTTAGGACATTTGTTCACTGACTCGGCGAGTTCATCCTTGGACTCGTCGAGTCCTTGACCTTTAAGTCCAAAACACGTCTAACTGGCTAAGTCATCTTCTAGACTCAACAAATTTGCTAAGTAACAGAAAAGTTTGGTGAACCACGACCCGACTCGCCGAGTCTTAAGAACGACTCGTCGAGTCCCCCATGACCCAAATCCATACAGTCGATTTCATTCGGTCTTAATGCATCCAAAACATAGATCTGGCCTCCTAAGGTCGATATAACATGTAAAGTTACAAACTTTATGTTCATGCATGAGATATTTAGCTCAAAAAGCCCTAAAAAGTGGTCCTTAGGATGCATGGAACTCCCATGGCCATAAAGTTGGCACCTTTATGCCATGGATTCTCTCAAAGGTTCCAGATCTGAAGTCTTAACCCCAAACATGCTTGCATCCATGAATGGTTCCTTAAAGCCCTAAACTACTCCAAGAAGAGATCTAATAGATGAATGGACAAGGTATAAACTTTATACCTCAAATGAGATGGAAATGGAACACAACCTCTGGATCTACTTGCTTCTTCCTGAACTCCCAAGCTTCTTCTTCCTCCTCAAGCTTCAAAACCACCAAAAACACACAAAAATGGCTCAAGAACACTCAAAATGGTTTAGGGTTTCGAATTAGGGTTTTCTGGACTAAGGGAGGCGATGAGGGAGGCCATAGTGGGGGTGTTAAGGTGTTTAAATAGGGTGCAAACCCTGGAAATTAGGGTTTCACTCTGGCAGGCCTACTCGTCGAGTCGAGGCTCCTCGACTCGTCGAGTAGACTTAAAGTCCCGAGTCCACATATCCAATTCCTACTCGACGAGTTTGGGGCCTCCAACTCGTCGAGTCCCTTTGTAAAAATGCATAATCCTTATTTAAAATGCGTACAAGGAACCGCGCATTACAAATCGCCCCCACTTATTTTAGACTTCGTCCTCGAAGTCTGTTGCTGCATCTGGAAAAAGCTCGGGGTAGTGCTCCCTCATCTCGTCTTCTGGCTCCCAATTCCATTCTGAGCCCTTGCGGTGTTGCCATTGCACCTTCACCAACTTGACCTTCTTGTTCCTCAGATCCTTCATCTTCCTATCGAGGATGGCTACTGGCCGCTCGATGTAGTTCAGGCTGTCATCAACCTGGATATCCTCTAGAGGCACCACTGCAGAGTCGTCTACCAAGCACTTCCGCAGTTGGGAGACATGAAAGGTACTGTAGATCTGACTAAGTTTGGCTGGCAGATCTAGCCTATATGCCACCTTTCCCACCCAGGCTGCAACCCTAAAAGGACCAATGTATCTGGGGCCCAACTTGCCCCACTTCCTGAACCGGATGACACCTTTCCAAGGTGATACCTTTAGGAGAACCCTATCTCCCACCTGAAACTCCAGGTCCAATCGGCGCTTGTCGGCATAGCTCTTCTGCCGACTCTTAGCAGTCTGAAGCCTGCTCCGGACCTGTTGGATCCTCTCTGTTGTCTTCAGTACCACCTCGGTACTCCCCATGACTCTCTGTCAGAGATCACAGAAACTGGAACTCCATGTCGAGCTACTACCTCCCTGATGTAGATATCGGCCAGCTTCTCGGCCGAGATGCTCTCTTGGATCGGTATGAAGTGAGCACTCTTGGTCAACCGATCCACGATGACCCAAATCAAATCCACCCCTCGTGACAAAATCCATAGTAATATCCTCCCATTTCCACATAGGGATATCCAATAGCTACGTCTTGTCGTGAGGCCTCTGGTGCTCGACCTTGACCTTCCTGCAGGTCAGGCACCTCTCGACATACCAGGCTACATCCCGCTTCATGCAGGGCCACCAATAGTCAGGACGAAGATCTCTATACATCTTTGTCGCCCCAGGATGAATAGAAAACCTGGATTAATGCGCCTCCTCCATCAAAACCTGGCGCACACCTCCATGATATGGAACCCACACTCTACGGTGTAGTGTCAACAACCCACGACTATCATAGTCGAAGGAGGAGACCTGACCCACAATACGCTCACTCTTCCGATGTTCCTCTTTCATAGCCTCCTTTTGGGTCTCTACTGTCATCTACTGTCATCTGTAAGCAAATATCTCTGATCGAGGATTTCACAGTCGTAATCCTTCACCACATCTAGCCACCGACGCTGCCTCATGTTCAGATTCAGCTGATTCATGAAGTACCTCAGACTCTTGTGATCTGTGTAAATGGTACAACGGACCCCATAGAGGTAATGTTGCCAAATCTTGAGGGCGAAAACAACCACCCCCAACTCCAGATCGTGTGTCGGGTAGTTCGCCTCGTGAGGCTTCAGCTGCCTCGAGGCGTAAGCGATGACGTGGCCTCTCTGCATAAATATTGCGCCCAAACCAGAAATGGACGCATCGCAGTATACTACAAAATCCTCCACGCCCTCTGACAGGGCTAAGATCGACGCCTCGCATAACCTCTGTCTCAGTGTCTCGAACGCTGTCTGCTGCTCAGGCCCCCGGCGAAATACAACGACCTTCTTCGTCAGCCGGATCAAGGGTACTGCTATCTTGGAGAAGTTCTCAATGAATCTCCGGTAATAGCCTGCTAACCCTAGGAAACTCCGAATCTCAGATGGAGACTTCGGAACCTACCATCTCATCACGGCCTCTACTTTGGCCGGGTCAACCAAAATCCCGTTCTGGTTGACAAGGTGCCCCAGAAACTGCACCCCGCGCAACCAAAACCCGCACTTGGAGAACTTTGCGTACAAGCTCTCCATCCTCAAGGTATCCAACACCTCTCGCAAGTGTTCCTCGTGCTGCGCCTGCGTCTTGGAGTAAACCAAGATATCGTCAATGAAAACTATCACAGACCGATCCAACATCGATCTGCACATGCAGTTCATGAGGTCCATGAACGCGGCAGGAGCATTGGTGAGCCCGAAGGGAATCACCACGAACTCGTAGTGGCCATAGCGAGTCCGAAAAGCAGTCTTTAGCACATCCTCCTCTCTGACTCGCATCTGGTGGTAGCCTGAGCGCAAATCTATCTTGGAAAACCAAGATGCCTCCTGTAGCTGATCGAAGAGATCATCAATCTTCGGGAGTGGGTAACGGTTCTTCACAGTTACCTTGTTCAGCTCCCGGTAATCTATACACATCTGATGCGACCCGTCCTTCTTCTTAACAAATAGGATCGGGGCTCCCCAAGGCGAACTGCTCGGCCTGATAAATCCCTTGTCTAATATCTCCTGCAGCTGTGTAGACAACTCCTGTATCTCGGGAGGAGCCAACCGATATGGTGCCTTGGCTATCGGAGCCGCACCGGGGACTAGGTCGATCCGGAACTCTACCTGCCTCTTCGGAGGTAAACCAGGCAGCTCTTCTGGAAATACGTCTGGGTACTCTCGCACCACTGGCACATCACTCACGGTCACCTTACCCGCTTCCCGGGTATCCATAACGTAGGCGACGTACCCTGCGCAACCCTGCTGAAGGTAGCGCCTAGCCCTTGCTGCTGAGCACAAAGTTTGTCCTCGCTGCGGCCTCTCGCCCTAAATCACCAGCTCTCCCCCACTTGGGGTCCTGATACGCATCAGCTGTTGCGCACAGTCGATCACCGCCCCATTAGGGCTCAACCATAACCTTGTTCCCACGTAACGGAATGGGAACTAAATCCACAAGGTATCGCTCGTCATATAACCTTAACACGCAGTCTCTGAAAACCTCTGATGCTCGGACAGATCAGTCGTCAGCAATCTCAACCTCTAAAGGATATTCTAACATGCCTGAAGACTCAGAAAACCTCTTGCTAAGCGCAAGAGAGACAAATGATCGGGTAGCCCTCGAGTCGAATAACACCTGAACTGGGATGTCGTTCACATGGAACGATCCTAAATATAACACATAAATACAATAGATAAATATCATAACCGACATGAAATAAGAGTTAGGGAGAAGAAAACATACCCGTCACCAAATCAGGTGTGACACGCGCCTCCTCGGCGGTCAGCTGGAATGCTCGGTTCCTCACCACTAGAGCATCTGTCTTGCCCTGTCAGCCATCTGTGATCCGCAGGGTTGTTGGAGCTGGCGCCGCCACTGGCGATGCTGCTGTCAATCTAGGGCAGTTGGCTTTTTTATGGCCCTTCTGATTGCAATGAAAGCAAAGCAGGTCTGATGTCTGGAAGATAGGTGTAGGATCAGTACAATCCCTGCCCAAGTGCCCAGTTTTGCCACACTTGTAGCAGCCCGATGAACCTAGTCTACAAACCCCCTCATGTGGCTTGCCGCACTTCCCACAGCGGCTCCGGCCTTGATGGCCCTTTGACCTAGAGTCGAATCCCTTGGGTTTCTTCCCTGAAACCCTAGTACCCTGCTCAGTCTCCGCCTTCCTCTTCCGGATGTGCTCAATGTCAATCTCCCTCTCCCTCGCCCTTGCAATCATGTCATTTAATGTCGGGCATGCCGAGTAGCTGACATGTTTCCGAATGTCAACTCTCAACATGTCGTGATAGCGGGTCTTCCGTATCTCCTCATCCCCTGCATACCGAGGCACCAGTAAGGCCCTCTTCCTGAACTTGGCGGTAATCTATGCCACCGACTCAGTCGTCTGCCTCATATCTATAAACTCCCTGGCCAACTGCTGAAGCTCCACAGCCTGTGCAAACTTAGCCCTAAACCTGGTCATAAAGTCAGACCAGGTCATGGCCTCAATGGCTGGGGCTCCCAAAGAATCACTGGCCGCCTCCCACCAATCTCTAGCTCTGTCCCTCAAATAACCTGCAACATATCGGACCTTCGACCCCTCAGGGCAGAAGCTCGTCAACTAAGCAGACTCCATGTCTGCAATCCACCTCCTGGCAACAATAGGTTCCTTCACCCCGTGGAAGTCTGGCGCAACACATCCCATGAAGTCCTTGAATGAGAGTGTGCGTGTCCCTAACTAAGTGGCCGCCATGTCACTCCGAAATGCCCTTAGGCGATCCTCCATCAGCTCAATAATCCCTTCCTTGATCGATCCGAAAATCACTGGGGTCGACTCAAGGATGCCTCTCGTGATCTCAGAAGCAATGAACTCACGCAGTCCCTCATCGAATGGCTCGGCACCTGATCCCGAACCTGATCCTGACCCTGAACCTCCCCCTCCGTGTCGCGTAATCACCACCATTCTGAAACAAAATGCATAATCGTCAGGGTCATACATAACCCCAAGAGGTCTCACACATTCTACAAGTTCCCTGGTTCTATCTCAGCCCTCCTTGACTCGAGTACGGATCCTCTTCTTTCAGTAGTACGAGCCCATACTACCTTCCACATCTATCCGTACTTTCCTCAAGGATTGCTGTGACTTCACCAAGTCCCTTCCACTACTACTACTTGTTGCACTAATCTCATCCTAGGTTTACCCTAGGGTAACTCTCCGACCTACTCTCCGTCATCAGCTGCATAAGGAATCCCTGCTACCTTTACCTAACTAGCTTGCGAATACAGTTACATATCAGTAAGACCAGATAATTCTTCGGATGAGAGGTCCTACGCTACAACGGTTGGACTCAAACAAGAGATGCGAAATAAGGCTAGACCTAACCTTCTAAAATTATTGAGTCCTCACAATATGTACCTTAACGTATTCGTTTACTAGTTAGCTAAAGATAACTAGAATTCCAAAAAGCACAAAGCAAGCAGCATTCGAGCATTGAGTAACCATACCAAGCATATCCTATTCAGGCCATCATATTACTGACTAATCAGTTCTAGCACGTAACTCAATAAGCACATATAGTAGGCACATAAGGCATCTTCCTAGATCCTTAGCCCTAATCTAGCATGCAGTTCTTATAATCATACAATAGGCATATAAGGCATCATTCCTAGATCCTTAGCCTTAATCTAGCGTGCAATTCACATAATCATATCATATCATAACATAACATGTATGGGTATCTTGGGGAAAACTTACTTGAGCTCGGCCGGTCGCACGCATCACACACCTTGTTCTTTCAAAACTCCTTATTTTAAATTTTTAGAAAACTATTTTCTTGCAAAAATCTTTCAAATCCTCGATTTGAGTCCAGACACCCCCGAATGTATGTCCGAATCCCTCAAACCAAGGCTCTGATACCAACTTGTAACATCCCAAATTTCAAGACCAAAAATTTCGTTTTTATTTAAGTAACTTATAAAACAGTTTACTGAAAACATCATCGATATCATATCAAACCCATAATTCAAATGTCATAAAACAGGTCATGGAATAATAACATCAGAGTACAATCCCAAGAACATCATGGTGCGGAAAATAATGGTGTGATGCGCTGCTACCGAGCCGGCTCCTTTCCCTTCGAAGAAGAAGGACCTGAAACAAAACTGTAAACTGTAAGCACAAAGCTTAGCGAGTTCCCCCATCATACCACATACCTAACTATAAACATATTTCCAGGCATATCTGGGTGCCCGACCTACCCTTCTGAGCATACCGGGGTGCTCAACCTGCCCCCTGCTAGGCATACCGGGGTGCCTAACCTACCCCATGTCAGGCATATCTGGGTGCCCGACCTACCCTCCGGTGGATCTCAACCCGTTACGGGGACTATTTCACCCCTACCATTACCATATAACAACATAACATACACATACTGTCAGACATACCGGGTGCCCGACCTACCCAATGGGTCCTTACGACCTGATACGAGGACTATTCCCCCTACTATCACTGTCACATGACATCATTCCAGGCTAGCGCATAAAACATAACAAATAGTGGCAAACCCAGATAACTATCACAAAGACAGTTATCTAACATACAACTCCTACTTGTGGGCCGACATTGTGGCCGTAGACCCACTTCTACTGGAAGGTAACTCACCTCAGTGTCGTGCAGTAATTGAACTGTCCTCGGTGCTGGGATCAACCCTTCTCAAACTCCTACACATAACAGTCTCCCTCAGTTACTCTTTCATATTCATAACCCCTTTAAGGGTCAATCTTGGATAATGGCCAAGTCAAAGTCAAAGTCAAAGTCAATGCTCTGGTCAAAGTCAACATCCTGGTTGACTCAACTCGCCGAGTTGGTCCATCAACTCGTCGAGTTCCATAATTCATAGAATCTCGAATTCGCGATCTGACTCGTCGAGTTACCCTCTAACTCGTCGAGTTTCTCCTTATGACAGAATCAGGACATTCCCCTTTGAACTCGTCGAGTCCTTCTTTGGACTCGTCGAGTGCTTCTTCATACAGTTAGGACATTTGTTCACTGACTCGGTGAGTTCATCCTTGGACTCGTCGAGTCCTTGACCTTTAAGTCCAAAACACGTCTAACTGGCTGAGTCATCTTCTAGACTCAACAAATTTGCTAAGTAACAGAAAAGGTTGGTGAACCACGACCCGACTCGCCGAGTCTTAAGAACGACTCGTCGAGTCCCCCATGACCCAAATCCATACAGTCGATTTCATTCGATCTTAATGCATCCAAAACATAGATCTGGCCTCCTAAGGTCGATATAACATGTAAAGTTACAAACTTTACGTTCATGCATGAGATATTTAGCTCAAAAAGCCCTAAAAAGTGGTCCTTAGGATGCATGGGACTCCCATGGCCATAAAGTTGGCACCTTTATGCCATGGATTCCTCAAAGGTTCCAGATCTGAAGTCTTAACCCCAAACGTGCTTGCATCCATGAATGGTTCCAAAAATGGTTCCTTAAAGCCCTAAACTACTCCAAGAAGAGATCTAATAGATGAATGGACAAGGTATAAACTTTATACCTCAAATGAGATGGAAATGGAACACAACCTCTGGATCTACTTGCTTCTTCTTGAACTCCCAAGCTTCTTCTTCCTCCTCAAGCTTCAAAACCACCAAAAACACACAAAAATGGCTCAAGAACACTCAAAATGGGTTAGGGTTTCAAGTTAGGGTTTTCTGGACTAAAGGAGGCGATGAGGGAGGCCATAGTGGGGGTGTTAAGGTGTTTAAATAGGGTGCAAACCCTGGAAATTAGGGTTTCACTCTGGCAGGCCTACTCGTCGAGTCGAGGCTCCTCGACTCGTCGAGTAGACTTAAAGTCCCGCGTCCACATATCCAATTCCTACTCGACGATTTTGGGGCCTCCAACTTGTCGAGTCCCTTTGTAAAAATGCATAATCTTTATTTAAAATACGTACCTGGAACCGGGCGTTACAAAAACTTTACCAAATCCTCAGTTTGAGTTCAGACACACCCGGGAGTTTGTCCGAATCCCTCAAACCAAGGGTCGGATACCAACTTGAAACGTCCCATATATAATGACATAAAAATTTCATTTTTAGATTAATATATCGCTAAAACATATCATTTCCATAAAAACCAAGGTAATTCAGATTTAGAAAAACATCAATAAATCAGAGTAATTCACAGAGATAAATAGCATACAAACATATACTGGGGCCCACCCATTATCGTGTCGTACCCGGTAACATAAAAATACATACAAATAACTAGCATACAAAATACTCATCAGGCCCCGCCCGACATCGAGCTCCGCTCGGTAAACATAAAACATATGACACATGCAAGAGTCACGCAGACAACAAGCATACTAAGCAGAGTTGACCATGGGCCGACATTGGTGCCTTCGACCCGCTAAACATAGCGAGGAGACTCACCTCGCACTGCAGAATCACGCAGACGATCCCTGGCTGTTGGCTGACAGATCCCCGAACTGTCAACATCAAAACAACACCAAATTAACAATTGGGTTCCAATCCATAATCCATAAATTCATACTTGGGGTAAGAAGACCATTTTACCCTTAATCTAGCTTGATCCAAGACTGAGGCCCAACTCACACACTTAAGGCCCAAAAGCCAAATAATCAACCAAGGCCCAATTATGGCCTAATTTTTCCAAATTGGGACCAAGCTCCTTACATGGGCCTTACCTTAAAGCCCAACCTTTCTTTCTAGTCCAAAATACTAGTACTCAGATGGCCCATTGAGAACTCAAACACCCAAGCCCAAGACGAAGCCCAAAAGCCAAAATCCTCCTGACTGAGTATGCGGGGCGTACGCAGCTGTACGCTAAGCGTACATGCAATTTGACTTGTACGCTGGGCATACAGACTTGTACGCCCAACGTACTCATCCATTAAACCACCAATTCCATAAGCACTTAATTCTCAAGATCAGGAGTCCAACCCACAGATCTACTTCTTGAAGAACGCCTAGACCCATCTAGAATTCAGATTTGGAGGTTCTCTTTATGCATACTCTTGGTTTTACGACTACTGCGACTTTCATTTAAATTGATTAGGCTAATAAGCAACCTATCTAAATTCTTTTACGATGCACATAGTTGCGTCGGTTTTATCGCTAAACTTCAAAGAAGCATAACTTCTTCATACGAAGTCAATTTCAGATTTCTTTATATGTACGAAATCATTGTCACATATAGTATAACTTTGGTTAAGGTTATTTACCCTAAATAACCTTCTATAAAAATTTCATTTTTATTGCTTATTATATTTTAATTGTCTAGCCCAAATCTGCGGGTGTTACATAAACACTCGAAAAGTGCTTTTTGTTGAATCGTCATTTGAAAATGAACTTCCATGTCTTGGACAATTGCATTTAAAAGGGAACTCGCTAGTGTATGTTGGGATTTATAGGGGGTGTCCTTATTAGTGAATATGCTAAATTCAATGCTCGGAGGTGTGTTACAGAGAGAAGCCAAGGCACAAACATAATCAGAATTTGTGACATCCCCATTTTTCACGGCCAGAAAATACCGATTTGTTTATGCTTTATTTTGAAAATCAGAATATCTCTTAAACAAATATGTTGCGGAATTTGTTCCCAGAAAAAATTATATATATGTTATCAAAGCATTTCCGAAGAATTGTAATTTGTTTATATTAAAACTTTGGGATGTCATCGTCAATACAGAAACATAAGCATAAACAGACCTTACATTTATTTACACCAGTGATTTACATCTCCTTTAATCTCCAGTGTAATGTAGCTTCATATCGACACTTGTGATACAAATAAACTGAGTGGGTCGGGTTGGAAAACCTAGTGAGCACATAGGATTTTCAACCCACAATAATATAATTATTATGTTCAATCATCAAACAATCAACCCAATTACCCATCCCCATTATATTCTTTATTTCTTAAGGACCTACCCTAAGAATCATCTATCCTTCATTTATTCATTCCTAAGGATCTTCCTAAGGAATAGGCACGAAGTCCATCGCTGCCAGTGTTTATCTAACAGGCACTAAGTCCATAGCTGTCGATGTTATCTATTAGGCATAGCTGCCAAAACTATCCTTTAGGTACTAAGTCCATAGCTACCAATGTCCATTCATAAGGCACTAAGTTCATAGCTTCCAGGGTTTTTAAATTACAACTGGTGAACACGTAGTTCAAAGGTTAGGCACAACTGCCAATATTATCTTTTAGGCGCAGCTGCCAGGATATTTAGAGTACATCTGGTGAACACGTAGTTCAATAACACCTAGTGAACACTCAGTTCAAAAATACCTAATGAACACTTAGTTCAAAAATACCTAATGAAAACTTAGTTCAAAAACACCTAATGAACACATGATTCAAAAATACTTAATGAACACATAGTTCAAAAACACCTAATGAACACAGTTCAAAAACACCTACATGTTACGAGCCTGCTAACGTTCCATTGGACTGTCTAGAATAGTCTGTGGTCGTTGTCTATTGTAACACCCATAAAAATTAAGCCAAATTAAAACATTTTATTTCATTCAAAAACCATTAAGTTCATACATCTTATTTTCAAAATAGTTTAAACATCAGAGTATCCCCCAGAACCATATTACATAAATCAAAAACATGAGGAGCGGTACGATCACGCCTTCGCCTTGCCATGATCTCCTGAAGCACCTGAAACAATAAACCACAACTGTAAGCCCGAAAGGTTAGTGAGTTTCCCCCAAAGCACCCATACACACATAAACATACGCCTACAGCAAAGAACAACAAACTATGGGTCCAATCAACCTTCCGGTTGGAATACCCCTGGCCCTCAACCATCGGGTTGGAATGCCTACATACTACGAGCCCAATCATCCTACCGTGATGGAATACTCTCGGCCCACAACCATCGGGTTGGAATGCCCATACACCTATACGTACAACAATAACTACTATGGGTCCAATCATCTCGCAAGATGGAATACCCCAGGCCCCTCAACCATCGGGTTGGAATGCCAACATACTATGAGTCCAATCATCCTACCGGGATGGAATACTCCTGGCCCACAACCATCGGGTTGGAATGCCCCACTTCCTATACATACAGTAACTACTACTACTATGGGTCCAATCATCCCTCAGGATGGAATACCCCAGGCCCCTCAACCATCGGGTTGGAATGCCAACCTACTATGAGTCCAATCATCCTACCGGGATGGAATACTCCTGGCCCACAACCATCGGGTTGGAATGCCCCACACTCGCAAACATGCACACATAACAGGCAACCACATAATACTCTACAGAACCAACATACTAGGGCCCTATCATCCTACCGGGATGGAATACCCTCTGCTACTGCTCAACATACATAACCCGCAGGTAACCTCCTACCAGCGTACATAAGGCAAGACCAACTACAGGTCTATAAATAACCACTACCCAACTACCAGGGCGCTGATCCAACAGAACTAGCCATCACTTAACTATCCATTCCTCTAGGATACTAAGCTAACAAGGCATATCCTCATATCATTATCCTATCTACCAGGATACTAGCAAGCATATCATCACATAACATAACAAGCTCTAAACAACAATTCAAAGGGCCGGCCTTGGTGCCTTAGACCCTTGAGTACAGTGAGGATAACTCACGTGAAATGAAGAACCGAACCACGGAAGCACACACCCGAAGCACTGCTCCAAACTCCAACACCTATTGCCATCAATGGACCATTGACATAAATAACCAATTACCATAACACCCTTGAAGGTCAAAGTCAAAGTCCAGGCCAAAGTCAAACTTCCTGACTGACCCTACTCGCCGAGTCAACCCGTTGACTCGTCGAGTCCTTATACTCTGAAAACTCTTAGAACACGACTCAACTCACCGAGTCACCCCAAGACTCGTCGAGTCCAACGATCTCCGAGTCCCATCCTGTCCAACTCACTGAGTCACCCCTCGACTCACTGATCTGCGTCTTAACCAGAAGATGTTAGGGGTTCTGCGACCTGACTCGCCGAGTCCAAGGCAATCTTCAACAGACTCGCCGAGTCCATGCACATGTTCATACAACTCGTCGAGTACACCCATGTGACTCGCCGAGTCTCTCCAGTTCTCAATCCATACAGAGGCTTTTCAAGCCATGCAGGGGCTCCAATCCATGGATCCACTCTTCTACATTCTAATCCTTACATAAAGTTGCAAACTTTACGTGAAACCAAGGAGATATAGGCCCAAAACACTCTAGGGCTAGGGTTCATGACAAAGGGGCTTTACCAACAACTCTTAGACAGAAGCTTTATGACATTTTGGACCATCACAAGCCTAGATCTGAAGTAGTAACCTCAGATCTAAGCCTCTAACTCGAAATAGCTCTCAATCATACAAAAAATGACCCAAATCTCAAATGATAATAGATCTAGATGCAAAAGAGCCCAAGCAACAAATTATTACCTCCAATATAAGCTCCAACTGAAGTAGATCCCAGATCTACACCACTCCTTTGCAGCAAACCTCTTGATCTTCAAGCCCCTTTCCAAGATTTTCTCCTCCAAAGCTCTATTCTCTCTATTAATGGAAGCTCACTCGATTCTAGGGTTTCTGGATCTCAAAAGGGTAGCAAAGAGGCTGAGGGTGGGTTATAATGTGCTTTATATAGGGCACAACCCCCAGGATTAGGGTTTTCTCTCTTCAGCACCAACTCGTCGAGTCCAAGCCGCCGACTCGGCGAGTTGGCCACTTAAACCGCGATAGAATCCCGCTCCGACTCGGCGAGTAATCGGGCCTACTCGTCGAGTCCCTTTCCTAAATTTACACTTTTGGCCCTTCATTGAACAATTGAAATTTGGGGTGTTACAACTCTCACCCATTTAAATTAGGCTTCGTCCTCGAAGCCTACTGCAGTATACGCCTCAGAACAAACCCCTTGCACTGCAGACTCCGACTTCTCAATCAACTCATGCTCTTACAAACCCTACTTCTGCATCTCTCTTAAAATGGCTTATTCTCATGTAGCATCCTTGCCACTACTCCAAGCCGATCATCGGCCTTTCAACTCAATAGCACCACAAATTAACTACGAATCACCCGATAATACTAACCCTTCATATCAGGGACACGCTTCCGCGCCCTGCAACTCTAGATTCCACAAACACCCACTGAGCTCTGCTAAGAAACTAATCCATCTTCCTTCGCCCAAAATTAGCGATAACCCTGATAACTTGCAACCTGGAACGAATCCTGTTCCACCCTCTGGTTCTATCCCTTACGCTCTGATAGGATGCTGCATCCTTCAGCTCCCATAACCCATCAACCAACCATATCGTGTAACCACTCATACCTGGCCCAATCAGCCTCGGGCTGGAATACCAGGCACGCCTATAACGGGTCCAGTCATCCCTAGGATGGTATACCCTCGCATCCTCGTGTATGTTTGGCCCAATCAACCCTCGGGTTGGAATACCAAACACATCAAGTCCAATCAATCATAGGGTCCGGTCATCCTCATGATGGAATACCCCAGATTAGGATACCTCCACATACATAACTCAAACCTACAACCATACTCGGGACCAAGGACCTTGTCCTTGAATCACCGTCGAACCTTTCAGTTCGCCACAACTGAATGTAACCCATTCATACCTCCCTATCACGATCTCTAGGTCCTTGACCTCCGTCTGTAATATCCTTATACAGTCCTCATCACCGGTCCAGACTGCTCCCGAGTCTGCTAACCTACTATCTCACTTTCCTCTGTCCAAACCTCCAATCTGGAGCCATTATCCCCCTTCTATTCCAAGGAGACTGAAATCATGCCTACGCATCATCCAACATTGCCACAGCGACAGATCCTCGCTATACATCACCCCTTAGCGGTGCTCACCGCTATCTCATAACACCATCCTCACTACTGGTTCAAAGATCCACGACACTTGCAAAGCCCTTACTATAACTGAACCGCCTCATCGCACCATCCCAATAATCAACATTCAAACCGCGTCAGACAACCTTCTACAACCAGCGGCTCATCCAATAATTTCCAATTCTCCCCCACTTAGGGCACTAACCACCATCCACTTGCGGCGAAGCTAACACGCTGCTCAATCGAACCCCACTAATACACCGAACTTCAAGGAACCTAAGTTCCTGCTGAAAGTTCCTGAATTCCCAAACCATAACCTTCCTTTCTCACGAATTCCACACCGGATACTAACCCTCTAAGAACCCTCAATACTAACTCTTCTCTAACACATACAACACTTTATATCTCATGCAGGAAGCAACAACACATAATCATAACATAAACGAGATAAAGCAGAAAAACATACCGGCTGACACCTCTGGCGCTGACCTGATCTCCTCGGTCACAAGCTGATAAGCACGCCCTGGAGCCTTCGGAGGCTCTGCTTGACCCTGACCTCCGTCAGTAAGTCTCAAAGTGGCTGGCGCTGGGGCCTGCACTGACCTGGCAGCCCGCAGAGGACACTGGGCCTTCATATGGCCCACCTGATCACAATGATAACAAAGTCGGACTCCTGCCGCTGGAGTCGACTGCCTGCAATCCTTGGCAATGTGGCCCTCCTTGCCACACTTGTGGCACCTCGAAGAAGAACGGCAATTACCCTCGTGCACCTTGCCGCACTTCCCGCAAGTGCGACTTATCGGACCTCCTTGCCTATAATCAGCGGCCCTCATCCGCTTTGGTGCAGGCTGCGACTGCACCGGGGCCTACCTCTGCTCTCTCAACTGGAGCTCAATCTCTAACCCGCGCCGCCTAGCGGCCTCCTACAACTCCAACAAGGTACTACACCTCTGCGTGGACACAAACTGCCTGATGTCCCTCTTGAGCATACTCAGATATCGAGACATCTGAGCCTGCTCCGAAGCAAACTCCGGGCAAAACATCGCCCTCTCAGTGAACATCCTGGTGATCTCCGTCACCGACTCTGAACCCTACTTCAGTTCCAGGAACTCCTGAGCCAACCTCTCTCTCTCTTAACTTGCAGAACATAACGAGTACTGAACATCTCCCGGAACTGATCCCACGAAACCGCAGCCCGCTGCGCATCAAAATAAGATCCCGTAGTCAACCTCCACCAATCCTTCACCCCGAGCCTCAAAAGGTTCAGAGCACACCTCACCCTCTGATCCGCAGGGCATGAACACGTGAAGAAACAACCCTCCACGTCTGACAACCATCTCATAGCAACGATCGGATCCTGAACTCCATCGAAAGTAGGGGGCTTCGTATTGTCGAAATCCCGATACTGAAAGCCCCGACTGGCTCCTCCTCCTGTCGCTGCCACAGCCGATACGGCTGCCGCGACCGCTGTCTCTGCAAGAGCTGCATAGCGCTCATCAAAATACTTAACCATGCCGGTCTTGATCGACCCAAACAGTTCAGGCAACTCAGCCCGGAACATAGCAGCAACCTCATCATGCAGGATCTCACGAATCCTGGCATCCAACTCATCCGTACTCATCTGACCGATGACTTCGGGTGGTGCTGTTCCATCCTGACCACCCTCTCCTGATCCCGATCCCGAACCAGATCCTGCCTCGAAACGTCTCGCATCCGCCATACTGAAATGAACCATAAGAACCTCAGATACCTCGCATAACCGCCGAGAACTAACCTCTAACCAACAACCTAGGGGTTGTGACTTCCTTGATACGCGTATGGGTCATGTGCTTTCAGTAGTACGGGCCCATACTACCTTCCACACCTACCCATATTTGTCTTAAGTATCACCACAATGCCCTAAGCACAAACATACATAGCAAGCACTCAATCCTCACCCCTAGAGCAATACCGAATATCTCATATCAAGAAAACCCTAGGCTAACAGGCATCACAAATCAGGCAATTCTATCATGCAATTCCTGAAGATCCTTAGCCTAGTACTAGCATGCTGTTCTAACATATCACATAAACAAATAACTTGTATGGTATTTTAGGGTAACTTACTGGCTCCGGCTGATCGTACCCTCTGCATCCTCCTTTACTTATTTCGAAAACCTTTTGAAAACCATTTTGAAAATCCCTCCTTGATTTGAGACTGGATTCACACGAATGTTCCTCCAATTCACTCAAACCAAGGCTCTGATACCAACTTTTAACACCCATAAAAATTGAGCCAAATTAAAACATTTTATTTCATTCAAAAACCATTAAGTTCATACATCTTATTTTCAAAATAGTTTAAACATCAGAGTATCCCCCAGAACCATATTACATAAATCAAAAACATGAGGAGCGGTACGATCACGCCTTCGCCTTGCCACGATCTCCTGAAGCACCTGAAACAATAAACCACAACTGTAAGCCCGAAAGCTTAGTGAGTTTCCCCCAAAGCACCCATACACACATAAACATACGCATACAGCAAAGAACAACATACTATGGGTCCAATCAACCTTCCGGTTGGAATACCCCTGGCCCTCAACCATCGGGTTGGAATGCCTACATACTACGAGCCCAATCATCCTACCGGGATGGAATACTCTTGGCCCACAACCATCGGGTTGGAATGCCCATACACCTATACGTACAACAATAACTATTATGGGTCCAATCATCTCGCAAGATGGAATACCCCAGGCCCCTCAACCATCGGGTTGGAATGCCAACATACTATGAGTCCAATCATCCTACCGGGATGGAATACTCCTGGCCCACAACCATCGGGTTGGAATGCTCCACTTCCTATACATAAAGTAACTACTTTTACTATGGGTCCAATCATCCCTCAGGATGGAATACCCTAGGCCCCTCAACCATCGGGTTGGAATGCCAACCTACTATGAGTACAATCATCCTACCGGGATGGAATACTCCTGGCCCACAACCATCGGGTTGGAATGCCAACCTACTATGAGTCCAATCATCCTACCGGGATGGAATACTCCTGGCCCACAACCATCGGGTTGGAATGCCCCACACTCGCAAACATGCACACATAACAGGCAACCACATAATACTCTACAGAACCAACATACTAGGGCCCTATCATCCTACTGGGATAGAATACCCTCTGCTACTGCTCAACATACATAACCCGCAGGTAACCTCCTACCAGCGTACATAAGGCAAGACCGACTACAGGTCTATAAATAACCACTACCCAACTACCAGGGCGCTGATCCAACAGAACTAGCCATCACTTAACTATCCATTCCTCTAGGATACTAAGCTAACAAGGCATATCCTCATATCATTATCCTATCTACCAGGATACTAGCAAGCATATCATCACATAACATAACAAGCTCTAAACAACAATTCAAAGGGCCGACCTTGGTGCCTTAGACCCTTGAGTACAGTGAGGATAACTCACCTGAAATGAAGAAACGAACCACGGAAGCACACACCCAAAGCACTGCTCCAAACTCCAACACCTATTGTCATCAATGGACCATTGACATAAATAACCAATTACCATAACACCCTTAAAGGTCAAAGTCAAAGTCCAGACCAAAGTCAAACTTCCTGACTGACCCTACTCGCCGAGTCAACCCGTTGACTCGTCGAGTCCTTATACTCTGAAAACTCTTAGAACACGACTCAACTCGCCGAGTCACCCCAAGACTCGTCGAGTCCAACGATCTCCGAGTCCCATCCTGTCCAACTCACTGAGTCACCCCTCAACTCACTGATCTGTGTCTTAACCAGAAGAGGTTAGGGGTTGTGCGACCTGACTCGCCGAGTCTAAGAACAGACTCGCCGAGTTCAAGGCAATCTTCAACAGACTCGCCGAGTTGTTCTTCAACTCGCCGAGTCCATGCACATGTTCATACAACTCGTCGAGTACACCCATGTGACTCGCCGAGTCTCTCCAGTTCTCAATCCATACAGAGGCTTTTCAAGCCATGCAGGGGCTCCAATCCATAGATCCACTCTTCTACATTCTAACCCTTACATAAAGTTGCAAACTTTACGTGAAACCAAGGAGATATAGGCCCAAAACACTCTAGGGCTAGGGTTCATGACAAAGGGGCTTTACCAACAACTCTTAGACATAAGCTTTATGACATTTTGGACCATCACAAGCCTAGATCTGAACTAGCAACCTCAGATCTAAGCCTCTAACTCGAAATAGCTCTCAATCATACCAAAAATGCCCCAAATATCAAATGATAATAGATCTAGATGCAAAAGAGCCCAAGCAACATATTATTACGTCCAATATAAGCTCCAACTGAAGTAGATCCCGGATCTACACCACTCCTTTGCAGCAAACCTCTTGATCTTCAAGCCCCTTTCCAAGATTTTCTCCTCCAAAGCTCTATTCTCTCTATTAATGGAAGCTCACTCGATTCTAGGGTTTCTGGATCTCAAAAGGGTAGCAAAGAGGCTGAGGGTGGGTTATAATGTGCTTTATATAGGGCACAACCCCCGGGATTAGGGTTTTCTCTCTTCAGCACCAACTCGTCGAGTCCAAGCCGCCGACTCGACGAGTTGGCCACTTAAACCGCGATAGAATCCCGCTCCGACTTGGCGAGTAAGCGGGCCTACTCGTCGAGTCCGTTTCCTAAATTTACACTTTTGGCCCTTCATTGAACAATTGAAATTTGGGGTGTTACATCTATATTTTGCTAGATGACTAGATCATCTTGAACATCGAGACCTCTCCTAAATTTTTATTTCATTACACATCATCTAATTCATCTACCCATGTTTTACCCAACATATTTGTAGATATAAAATACATATACAGTTTAAATCATTTAAAACATGTATAAAATTGTTCATCCAGCATAGATATCAAGAACACAAGTAATATACACACATTGCACGTAATTTATATTAAATATTTCATATCTATGTGTAAGATGAAAGTAACTATGCACTTACTTGTAGCGTGCTTTGATTGAATCTAACTAGAAACGGTCAGCGGTTCGTTGTTGTCAGGCTCGGGAAGGGAAAACGACTTCAACAAACGAGAGAGAGAGAGAGGAAAGAGGTTTTGGTGTAAAGAATGAAATGGTCGAATTTGCTATTTATAGGCTGAATTTGGCTCTCTCACGTCGTGAGCTACATATGCTCACGTCGTGAGCTTTCATGAGTCATCCCGTAGCCTTCCCAGGTGTTTTCTAGCCTCGATTAGTGTCCGTTTGACTCCTCACGTCATGAGAAATAATACTCACGTTGTAAGCCTTAAACATAGACTTTCCATCTGCATTCTAGCCTTGAAAAGTGGTGTTTTGACACCTCACGTCGTAAGAAATCATGCTCACATCGTGAGTCCAGTCAGATTAGGGTTTCTGACACATGTCATGCTCTCAGACAACTGTATCTTCGGAAGGTCATAACTTTTGCATACGAGCTCTGTTTTTGACGTTCTTTATATCCATGCGTAGGTGGAGACGTACTCTACAACTTTCTTTTAGATCACTAAGGCTAAAAAGTACTTTATCATAAACTCACTTTTTACGATTCCCGGTGTCGTGTCGGTTTTGTCGCGAAACTTCGACAAGTCATAACTTCTTCGTTATAACTCGGTATTCAGCGTTCTTTATATGTACGGAAACCTTGTGACATATAATACAATTTAGTTAAGATTATTTATTATAAATAATCCTCTATCAAAAATTCATTTTTGACGCTTATCGTCTCTAAATTGACTAGCCCGAATCTGCGGGCGTTACAGAATCCATACCACATATGTCGCTATCCCATAAGATGTGGTATTGTAACATCCAAGATTAGGCCCTTGAGGCAACAAAATCATATGAGGTAGCCTCTACTGCCAAGTACAATCCCAAACTACCAAACTTAATGGGTAGGGAAACAATTCACCACCGTATGTCACCAAAGAAAGGGCTACCACAAACCATGATGTCCTTTTTCGCCCTGCATAGTCCTTTGTCAAGGAACAACACAAATTCCTTTATGTGAATGAGTTGGCATGTCCTCATCCCAAACAAATTTTAGTAATAACCATACAAGACCGAAGCAAAAAGGAGCTCAATATAGGGGTCATGCAGGTGTGGAAGAAGGCACATCAAATTCACAGCGTTTTCGGCTTTCTTTATGGCTATGCTGCTAATGAAACTAGCGTCTCTACTAACAGCTCCCCAAAGAAAGAAGTTTCACCACCAATAGCGGCCTTTCGATGTCAACTGGGAAAAGCCCCTCACGAAGCTTCCTACCATCACACGAGGGCCAAAAGAGCTCGGTTTTTCATGATATTCTACTGAAGGCTTAATTTTGGACCAACCACTTTAATGATGTCTAATTCTTTGGCCACTTCCTCCAAATCTCCAACAAGTGTCTCATCATCAAGGTACCATGCATGGAGAAGAAGCTTGTAGTTTTCTATAATATTATGCAATAGGGGATGCAATACAAGAGCAAAGAGAAGTGGTCCTAAGGGGTCTCCTTGTTGAACCCTAGTGGTGGACCAAATATGTGTGTCTCATAGATACAACCTTGTTGCTTGACCATATAAGAATTCTACCCACAAGGATATATAAGGGCACCTCAATCTGACCTCATAAAGTAATGTGAATATGTCTACAAGGTTAAATGCATTGTAGAAGTCCACGATAAGCATGTAAAGAGACCCGTCGTCGTGACACTCACTTAACACCCTGTTAACGCTATGTAATACGTCTCAACACCACCCGACACTACGACCCCGAACTGGAAATCATTAAGATACTTGGCCATTTCTTTACCAACACCTTCCATCGCCAACTTGGAAAACAGACATCTCCATATAGTGCCTACTGCAATATGTTATATTCCATTATCATGTTTTAAGAGCGACGTAAGAAGAGTAGGGGTAACAAATTCTACCAAACTCGAGAGACATCTTCCCGTATCCATAGATTAACCACATATGTAATAGCATGTGGAAAGTCTTTTACTATAAATGAACCTTCTCCACAAAGAGCATCCAAAATGTGTTGAACTCTAAACCCGTCTCTCCCATACGAGGTTCCTTTAGGGAAGGATTTAAGTCACTTCCAAAAAACTTCTCCCTCTTTCCATTATAAAACCCGTCGAATTTAACATTCTATTCGGAAGAAAACGATGTCTATAAAAGCTTCGAAAGCAGACGTGACCTTCTCCCTCCTTTTTATATTCTGATGGTTTCATTTTAACGCTTTGAGTTTCAAGTTTAATTTCTTTGGCTTGCATACGACACTGTGTGGTTTGATTTCAGAATAGATTTGCGGTATAGTGTTAGGTTTTAAGTTTCAGAATATGGTTTTGATTTGGGGTTAGGATTAGATTTCAATTTCATGGCATTTTCTATTTTAGTTTTAGGTGTCAGATTTCAATTTCAGGTTTAAGATTTCATTTTCAGCTTTTGATTTGAGCATCGATGGTCTTTTTGTAGGTTTCAATAAGTTTTTTTTTTCCTGAGGTGGTGGTGGTCGATGACAGTGGTGGTGGTGGTGTTAGTCTATGGAAATGGTTACGGTGGTGGCGTGGGGTGATGTGACTACATATTTTGTTAAATAAATTCTTTTAATATATTAATAATAAATAATAAGTACTAAATAAATAGATACATAGATAAAGGTAATATAGTATTTTTCATGTCTATAAAATCATACCACAAAATCGTTTTAAATATAAAGTGAAAACTAGGGACTAAATATGTAATTTTGATACATTTAGATAATTTACTCTAGCATTTATTTAATATCTTATCATGAACGAAAAGAAAAGATAATGGTAGACCGTAGACATTAGGGTCCTGTGAGAACCTATATTGCTTAAGAGCAATAAAAACTAATAATACGAATGATAGAACTACATCAAAGGAAACATAGGTTTATGTGCACGTATCAGCTTGAGTGATAATAAAGTCTTTGTTCAATTTATATATTAAATATGATAGTTTGAAATTATATATAGATGAATTTTGTAAGGAATTTTGATACAAATAAGTGTTATGTATGTTTTCCATATCATTAATACATATTTCCATACACGACTTAATTTCTTAGACATCTCTCTTTAAATACCTTATATATTTTCAAACTTTCATATTTAACAAATAAATTGAACAAAGACTTTAGGGAAATGGTTTATATGGGTAACTATGTTTCAAAATCGTTCAAAAATACAATTCAAGTTTGGTGTATCCAAAAAACATCATCCAAGTAAAGCATTTGTACAAAAAACACCAACGAAGTACATTCTTTGTTCAAATTTGATCTTTGGTAACCGACAATTACCGGTTAAAAATAAGTAATGGAAAAAAAACAATAGGAAAATGACTCAAAGAGGTAACTATGTTTCAAAATCATTCAAAAAACACCATCCAAGTAAACTTTTTGTACAAAAAACACCAACAAACTATATGTTTTGTTCAAATATTACCCACCGGTAACTGGTTCTTATAGGTTAAATGATTACTTGGTGGGAAGAATAAGTTGACTTATAATCTAGGTCGATGATTTTTACTGTATTTGAAAGTATATTATCTTATGGCCAAAGTTAACATTTTAGCTCATTGAATATCTAGTTTAAATTTTATTAGTATTAGATCGACAAAACTTCAAAAATGGTCCCTGTGGTTTCTGAAAATCTGAAATTTAGTTCCTAATCTTTAAAAACCTCACAGATGGTCCCTGTGGTTTCAAAACTTTTAATGTTTAGTCCTTCCGCCTAACTCCGTCAGCTTTCTACCGTTAAGTGATGGGTATTTTCGTCATTTCAATACCCAGGGACCATTTATGAGGTTTTCTCTATTTAAAAAAATAAAATATAAATATTTAATGTCAAAGGGTCCTCTCTCTCTCTCTCTGATGGAACAAAAAAACCCAACACCCTCCTGTGCCTTCACCCTTTTACTTGTTGACCAGCCAAAGGCCAAACCTTCTCTTCTTCATCTCGGTGGTACCAACTCGAGCATAAACAACACCACCACCACTCTCACTCCCTCTAACTTCTTCCCTCCCGAGGACAACCCAAACCTCCAACACCACTGAGAAACCTTCATCACCACCTGCCATCTTCCTTGCCCCACTCTCTCCGAGTTCACGCCGATAGAACGCAATGGAGAGGCAACGAAGCTGCCACAACATGCCACCCATCACCGCCACTCGCAGCTCTGCCATCCGCTGACATCATATTTGCTACAGATGTGAGTTTTCCGACCACTACCTTATACCCCTTCCTCTCGACTGAAAATCACCACCAAACACCACTCCCATTCGTTTTCTCTGTTGATTTTGAACGGAACCCAACCAAAAATGAGGCCGAAGGCTGCCGGAGCAACCTCCGACCACCACAGCAGGTCGCGGCTTTCAGCCAAAACACCTCAAGAACAAAGCAAAAAAGCATCCCTTTTTGTCTTTACCCTTTTTCAAGAAATCTTGATTACAATATGTAAAACTTTTTCGTTATTGGGTTCTCAGTGATGATTAAATCCCATCTTAGCCAAAAGAAAAAAAAGTAGCCCCCTTTTGTCTGTTGATTTGGATTAGGTATGTGATCTATTGGAATTCGATTGGTGGTAATGTAAATGGGTTCTCTTGAAAATGGAGTGTTGCCATTAAAGAGGGATCCGTTACTCAAATCTTCATCTAGAAACGAGAGAAACAATTCATTTGCGTAGAGACCCAGATCGAAATTTGCAAGATTTATGGTTTTAAAGAAGTTGGATTACTTGCAATGGATTTGTGATGTGGTTGTGTTCATCTTCTTTATGTTCGTGTTTCAAATGTTCTTGCCTCTTTCTAGTGTCGAAAAAGACAGTGGAGAACAAAGTACAGAGGTCCAAGCTTATGGTACATCTGGGGAACAATATACAGCTGGTCAAGATCCAAACGGTAGTTGTTTGATTAAACGAGAGAGAGAGAGAGAGAGATAGAGAGAGAGAGAGACCATTTTACATTAAATATTTATATTTTATTATTATTATTATTATTATTATTATTATTATTATTAAATAGAGAAAACCTCATAAATGGTCCCTGGATGTTGAAATGACGAAAATACCCCTCATTTAACGGTAGAAAGCTGACGGAGTTAGGCGGAAGGACTAAACATTAAAAGTTTTGAAACCACAGGGACCATATGTGAGGTTTTTAAAGATTAAGGACTAAACTTCAGATTTTCGAAAACCACAGGAACCATTTTTGAAGTTTTGTCGTATTAGATCTACTCAAGAAAGTTGGTCTCAAGTCAAGTCAAACTTTAGCCTGTTTAGGCTTGTTTGATAAACAAGTCTAGCCCAAGTCAAACCTAAGACTGAGACTATTTATGAGTCGACTTCAAGTTTTATTTATAAACCTCAAAACAAACCGAGCTCGAGCTCGAACCTAAACAATTTAAATGAGTTGAGCTCGAGCCTAATTCTATTCGGATTGAGGTACACAAAAGTAGGTTTTAAGCGAAACCCGTTTAAAGAAAACGATTCAGTCGGACCAAATATTTGGTTTTTGGCTGAAATCTAAATGGGTTTGATATGATTTTTTTCATAGGATTTGGACAACTGGTTTTGGACTTGGTTTAACCGGTTAAAAACCAGATTCTATAAACCTATATTATTTTTTTTAAAATTCAAATTTACTCCAACCAAAAAGACACTTTATTATATTTGATTTTAAAAATACTAGTATATTTGGATAAAAATCATTTTTAATTGGATAAAAATCAGGTTTTTTAACCGGTTAAAATCAGTTGAAAAAAATACGATAACCCAATTTTTTGAAATTTGATTACCGACCACCATACGGGATAAAATTGTTCAATTTAAAAAAAAAACAAAAAAAAGTATATCGTTTTTTTTTTCTAGATTTTAAAAAAAAAAATTGGTCTTGTTATACACCTCCATTCTCTAGGACCAGGATTAATTAGGATCAAGGTCGAGTTGGCTTTTTACACCCTAATTAATTAGCTTTATTAATTAAACTATTTAATATAAGTTAATAAATAAAGTCTTATAATTTATTTATTTTTCTTTTGATCAATAAATAACAAATATTGTTTAAACCGTTACACCCTAAATCCGAACTCCGTATTAAAAAGGTTTATATGATATTTAATTTGATTATGTGGATGTTATTTTTATGTATGCATAGCTAGATGATAAAACATTCTACTATGGAAGGTAGAAATACAACTTACAATGAAAGCTTACATTAGAAATCTTTGTACTCACATAATGCATGATCATAGAAAATCATAATACAAAATCCAACAAAGCCCAATTCAAGAAATGATAAATCACAACATGATAATATGATTGGACTTAGTTAAGTCGTACCAGGATGTTACCAAAAACTTCCTTAAATCCTGGGAGGTTAGTAAGAAACAACAATAGACATTTAAGCATAGTTCCATCCAGGGATTGAGTTTTTTAACCGAAAAACTGAACCGAAATAGAAACCGAATTATTGAACTAGAACCGGAACCGGTTGGAACCAATTAGTGGTATTCGGTCTAGTTTCCGGCTCCCCCAATTCATCATTTTTGATTTTCGGTTCCGGTACCGAACACCTTTGTAGATAGCACACTTCCTAGTACAATCAAACCGGAACCGGTTAATTAGTGGTATTCGATCGGTCTGGTTCTCGGTTTCCCCAATTCATCATTTTTAGTTTTCAGTTCTTTTGGTTATGATCCGGTTTGGCCCACTTTACATCCCTAATTCCATCATTTTATAAACACCATTTTGCACTTTTAAATTAATTATAAGAACAATACCAATAAATATGAACAAAAACAATTTCACATTAGCCCCATAGCCAATTGCAAAACTTGAAAAACACAAAACGATAGTTTTTTCTTTTTATTTTTGTAAATAAGAAATATTTCATAATTTTGTAGTGTAAAACTTAAAAGGACCAACCGAAAACAATTTCTTTTGTAAATAAGATGAAAAATGTGGCTGTTTCGAAATTCGAAACATAATATTTTAAGATTATTTTGTGATAAGTTGCCCTTTTTATCTAACACACGTTTTTGTCACTTGCCATGCATATTGGATTTTAATGTAACTAAAGCATGGATTTTTTTTTTTTTTTTTTTTGTTTTTGTTTTTGTTTTGTTTTGTTTTGTTTTGTTTTTTTTTTTTTTTTGTCGATTCAATAGAAATGAAAAGTCTTCAAACAAAAGTTATCTTGGGCTCAAGTGCGTAAGAGAGAGAGAGAGTTCACGAGGGAGGCAGTAGAGGAGGGCTCTTAGAATTATATATCGAAATAAGAAGCCGGAGGTTGAAATTCAACGGATTGACTGTGTGACAGGGAATCGAAATTAGCAGGTTCTGATTTGAAGAAGAAGAAGATGGATAACATGTCGGCTGTTTGGTAGGGATGTGCGATCAATCCACCTCACTTGTAATTCTGATATGAACCAGTTCTCGCATTGAGACGCTTTATTTGGTCTCGATCAGGGTTTGACACCACTTGTTTATCTTCTGGTTCCTTTATTTCACTTGGTACTATTCAATAAATTACTGACGGTTCAGGTTATTTCGATTTTGGAGCTAGCGGCATGTAGACAGGTGGAGTGGGACATCAATCTTGATATATATAGCATAATGAGAGGTGTACTAAATTTCTAAAAGTCTAAAACGTACCATAGGTTTTCAATTAATGAATCATTTAATTTAGTTTACTTTTTTGAGAGGCTGATGCTAACCAAGCAACAATACAATTATATGATGTGAACTGAGATAATGGTGGTTGAACAATAAAGGAGGCCAACCATTGAAAAACAGAAACTCCTAAAATGTTGCTGTGTTTTAGTCTCTGTGATAGACTTTGGGATGGATTTAGAGGAAGTGGTTATTTCCGGTTCTCTTTTTCTAGCATACATGCATTCAAACCCTCATACGTTTAAGATATTACTAGTTTTTTGCGATTTATCCTCACATGATGATGTATGTTGGAACATGTTTGATATGAGTCATTCAGATCGTTTGATTTATCATTTTTATAGCATTATCTTAACACACACGAATTACACGAATTTTAAATATAATAGTTATTTCTATCATGTAAGGTGTACAATCCATGTTTATTTTGGTCTATAGAGTTTGATACATAAATGGCATATGGAGTATATTTGACTTATAGGCTATGGAATCGCATGCATTGGATTCTGGTGAGAGGCCTTAGGGGAGCCCATATGTGTCCGGATAAATAGTTCATTTCTTAGGATATATATTGTAAATATCGTAAAATATAAATGGGTAGTGCTACAATATGCACTACAAATAAAATGACATTTAGTGACATATATTTTTAATGACATATCTTTTTTATGCCACTATAATATGCTTTTAGTGACATATTTTATATGCCAGTATAAATTTACTATATTTAATGACACTTAAAAATTTATGTCACTAATATTAAAATTTATTAATGGCATAAAAATTTAAAATGCCACTAAAAACTTTATATTTTGTGTCATATATTTTTTATATGCCACTAAACTTTTATTGTGCGATTTTACTAATTTGTTTTTGTGCCACTAAAAAGATTGAACATATTCTTATCCCATTTTCAATAATGAATCGGTGTTTATAGCTAAAAAGTATATATGAAATTTAACATTTCCCCATTTCTTATACATTTCCCCTTTTACTTCGTACTTCTTAGAGAGCAGGCTAATTGTTTTTTACCCCAATCTCATCACTCTCTTTTCTCTCTCATACGCTCCCATACCTAACACCACCTCGATACTGCCATCGCCGCTCACTGCTTCCATCTCCGATATCACAACACCAACGCTGCTACGCTACACTACTGTGACACTATCCACCACTATACACTAGAAATTTAGACTCAGAACAACGAATCTCCATCTATTCTCCGCTCGACGTCAATCAGGTACTCTTTTCTTCACTCTAACCATCGAAATTGATTATCTCAACCAGAAGAGAACGTTGTTTGGATGCGAGGCTTTAAAGTAAAGTGAATAATCAATATTAGGTAACCAGACAATCACTTGATTAGTTCAAACTTCAAAGAATAGATACCTAATTCTATCACTTCCGTTCTAAAAAAAAGATACCTAATTTTATATTTATCTTGTTAGTCAGTTTCCTCAATACAATATCATATTCTGCATCCACTTATCTTCCCTCTAATGATCATAGATCGTAATTATAGACAATAAATTAAGTGTATCGTGGATACCTATTTATCTATCTATCAAGCTCAACGAATCTTGTCTGATCATTTCTCATTGTGAAGCCAATCTCAAAAAAAGAAATGATAGTGTCCGAAATGGTTTTGCAATAGCAACAATATATTAATTTGTGAGTTAGAATATAATCAAAATAAAAAAGTATGTGTTACTACATATCTATGACCAGGTCTGGAGATCTTAGCATATCCTTGCAATCAGTTCCTGAAACAAGAGCAGGATTCTAGCGAGAGAATGGAAGAATTTGCATGCACAAGGTTTAATGTCATATATCCCAACTTCCAGAAGGCAAGTTTTCAGTCACACTTAAAAAAAATACATGTTTTTGAACCATAAATGACTCATTTTCATAAATGAACTGAAGTTTGAAGGGTGAAAATGTCTCTAGTTAGCTGTTTCTTTGTTAAAGGTTTGTGTTAATGGACCAAAAGCATTGTTGGATATAGTGTCTAAGTCCATAACTTTATTTGGTATGTACTTGACCCGACCCGGCATGGTCCATTTGGGTTGCATGGCATTGCAATACTTGGATAGACTAAATGAGAGAATAAGGCACTTATGATTATTAATATATTATAAGTTCTAATATATTAATAATAGTATTATTTAATTAGTATTGATCAAGTATTAATCTAGGATTAATTTGGTGATCAAAGTGAGACTAATTAAATATATAGGGTTGATTATGACAATCATCAATTCTTTTATGGTGGATTAATGATCCATAGTTTATGGGTTATGGATGTAACCAAATGGAGCTCCATGGATGGTCCATGGGAGTTACAAATCCATGGGTCATGGGAAATCAAGAGTCATGACAATTAAGGGCATTCATGTGTAAACCCTAATTGTGACAACACTATAAAAGGAACCCTATAGCTAGCAAAAAGTGGAGCTAGTGGACATAGTGTTACTAGAGAGGGCATAACCAATTTTGAGTGCTAGAAGTATTCTCTCAAGTTATTCCAAGTCTTGTGGTGTTGTGTGAAGCATTTGAGGCACAACATTTGGGGTGCTAGGCTCACAAAGTCTTGAAGGAATCCAAGCAACAACAAGGTATGTATTTCTACTAGTTTTATGTTTTATGTAATCCTCATGCCATGCTAGTTAGGAAATAACCTTGAAAAAGTAATTTGCATGTATATAGAGAAAACATAGATTCAAGGTTATTAGGGTTGCATGTACACTTAGGAAGTGTTAGAATGCTTAAAACCCATCAGTGGTATCAGAGCCTAGGATTGTTTTCTGTATACTTGATGCAAAACTGCTTAAAAATCGAAAATTCTGTATTCTGACGACTGGACTCGCCGAGTCCATGGGGAGGACTCGCCGAGTCCATGGACAAATTCATCCTACTCGCCGAGTAGAATAGTGCACTCGGCGAGTAGGAGCGTGCTGGGCAGTTTTTTCGAGTTTTGTTGCTGGAAATGGATTAAGATCATTATCCCAATCTGTTTTGGACTTGTAAAATCTGTTTTTCAAAATGATAATGATTATGTTAACCCATTTTACATGACTTTTATCAATTTTCAAGTATTGTATATGTTTATATGATTTCTTGAAATTGCTTGACATGAATTTGTGTTCTTATGAGTTTTTAGAAGATCATAGGAATTATGTGTAACCACCATGTGTGTTTAATTCATGATCTTAATGGCTATGATGGTGTCCATAACTTGTCCTCAAGTTATGGATAACCAAAAGTCACTTCCTTTAATTGTGATTAAATAACTAAAGAGGTTTCATAAAATGAAGAGTCTTCATTTTATGAACCATTAAAACTCATAAGTTACAAATTGAAGAGACTTGGAATAGTTTCAAATCTTGCCCTCAAGTTTTGGAATTTGAAAAGTCTTATACTTTAATACTTTAATTCCAAATTAAACCTTAGATTTTTAAAAAGTTTAAAAATCAACACTTATACTATTATTATAATTTTATTATATAGATATGTATAAGAATATGTTATTCTTACTGTTAGTAGGCCTCATTCACGAAGCCGGTCTATAAGGGGGGTATAAGGTTGTTGCCTATAAAATGGTGACTTAATGGGTGTCCACTCTCACCCACCGCTTCCTTGATCGGTGGAGGGTCGTTAGCCGAACGGGTAGGATACGACTTTAAATACTCGTTAAAAGTATAATGAATTATAAAGTAACTATACATTATAAATTCCCAATCTTAGTTACTTTAGGAAAATGTGAAATTGGTGCTAGCCTATAAAATTACACTTTGTACCTTACCAAGTCGTTAGTGGAGCGTGTGTGGTTAACCGGCACACTAACATGGACTAGTAAGAGTGGCAAAGGGTAACTTGACCTTATTATAGATCGGTGGAGCGTGTGTGGTTAACCGGCACATCGATTAGGTAATATTGTTGAGGGTACCAAGTCAATTTGTATGGTTATTCACACCTTGTTTGTGATCCTCGGCATCCCAGTCACAAACTTGAGAGGGCACAATCGAGATTCAAACATGCCATTGAAAAGTTCAATGTATCTCAAAAGATCTAGGAGTTTCAAAACCAATAAAACCTAATAATAAAATATTTCGTTCTTATGGTGGAAATTGGTAAATCGTCATTTACCTACCTTCAAATATTTTATAGTATGGATTACGGCATCCCTCTTCCAACTATAAATAGTTTGTTGGATCCTAGCCTTAATATTTCATTTGGGTGAATTATTAAGGATTCCTAATCTAATGAAACTTGTCTTTCTTTCCTTTCAGATGTCTTCCAACAATGCTTCTGGCTCAAACCCAACAGGCTCCTTTTCCCTTATGAACTTGTGTGGTAAGATCATCTTTGATGGATCCAATTTCAATGAGTGGATCAGAAACATCAGAATGATTACCCGCTATGAGGACAAAGAATATGTCCTCGATAGGGAGCTTAAGGTTGTGAATGAAGCCACTGCTACTCCTGAAGAGTTTGCGGAGTTTGTTGCACATGAAAAGGATGCTACTAAAGTAGCATGCATCATGATGGCCACCATGACTCCTGAACTTCAAAAATCCTATGAAGATTTCTACCCCTATGAGATGCACCTGGATCTGATGGAAAGGTACCATCAGAGCGCGCGTCAGGAGAGGTATGAAATCATCTCCTCCATGATAACCGCAAGGATGAAGGATGGTGAACCCATCACCGGTCACTTGCAGAAGATGCAAAGGTTCGTTGACCGGTTGCTGAAGCTAAATGTTGACTTTCCTGAGGAAATGGCGATTGACATCATTCTCCATTCCTTACCTCCAAGTTATGATCAGTTTCGTATGACTTATCATATGAACAAGGAGGAAGTCACACTTAGCAAACTTCAAGGACTCTTAAGGACAGCTGAAAATGGCCTTAAGGGTAAAGCGGTTGCTACTTCTACTCCTTCAACAGCCCCTGTTCTGGCTATTGGGCAGGGAAAGGGTAAGAAGAGGAAAAGCCCTTCGAAGGGTACCAAGGGTAAGACTCTTGATGGTTCCTCTTCAAGTGGGACAAAGAAAGGTCCCATTACTCCTTCTTCAAACCCAAAGGAAGCACAGTGCTTCTATTGCCAGGATAAGGGACACTTCAAGCGAAGCTGCCCCAAATATCTGCAAGATCTAAAGGATGGGAAGGTTAAACCCACCCATGCAGGTATTTACACAATATTGTCTAACAACTCATCTAATGCTAATTCTTGGGTGCTTGATACAGGGTGTGGTATTCACATTTGTACTGATTTGCAGGCACTAAGAAGAAGTGAGCAAGTGGAGCACGGGAAGATAAACTTAGTCATGGGCAACAGGAAAGCATCACATGTTACCAAGATAGGAGTTTATTCTTTATTGCTTAATAATGGGTTAATGTTAGATTTGAATAAGTGTTGTTACTCGCCCGAAATGGCAAGAAATATTATTTCCTTTCATGGCTTGTACAAACAAGGTTTTACATTTTCATTTGATAATAAAAATGGTGCTATTAATGTTTATTACAATGATGTATTTCACTTTAAAGCATTACCTTGTGATGGTGTATATGAAGCCGTGAATGTTGTAGACAATCTAGGAAATAATGTGTTGTATATTGATTCTTCAGATAGCTTGGATAAAGCATCCTTGTGGCATTGTCGTCTTGGACATGTTAACAAGAAGCGCATAGGCCAACTCCAAAAGGCTGGAGTCTTGGAATCATTTGACCTCAAGTCAGATGATAGTTGCGAGTCTTGTTTACTTGGAAAAATGACAAAGTCACCCTTCACAGGTACTTGTGATAGGGGTGAAGGTTTGTTGGACCTTGTACACACGGATGTGTGTGGGCCCTTCAGAGTTGCTACAAGGGATGGTAATCGCTATTATGTGACTTTTACTGATGATTACAGTAGATATGGATATATTTACTTAATCAAGCATAAGTCAGAAACCTTTGAAAAGTTCAAAGAGTTTAAGCAGGAAGTGGAGAATCAATTGGGCAGGAACATCAAGATGCTCCGATCCGATCGAGGAGGAGAGTATCTTAGCATTGAGTTCCTTGACTATCTTAAGGAATGTGGGATTGTCTCACAATTGACACCTCCCAGGACACCACAGTTGAATGGTGTAGCTGAGAGGCGCAATCGAACCTTGTTGGATATGGTTCGTTCCATGATGAGTCGAGCTTCGTTACCAATCTCTTTCTGGGGGTATGCCTTAGAGACTGCCGCCCATATCCTTAATCTAGTCCCTACTAAAAAGGTTGCCAAAACACCTCACGAGATGTGGACTGGGAAAGTTCCCAATTTGGACCACATCAAGATTTGGGGTTGTGAAGCTTTTGTGAGGCGTGAGACTCATGATAAGCTTGAACCTCGAAGTGAGAGGTGTTTTTTCATCGGCTACCCACAGAGATCCTTTGGTTACCTCTTCTACAGACCCAGTGATAATGTGGTCTTTGTAGCAAGAAGAGGAGTCTTTCGTGAGAGAGAATTCATAAGCCAAGGGGACAGTGGGAGGCAAATTGACCTTGAAGAGCTTCAAGAGTCAAGTGGTGAAGGAACCTCTAATGCTATCGACCAACCTGAGGAGGAAACTCCTGTTGATCCGATAGATGAGTCTGTACCTCCAAGACGTTCCACTAGGGTGAGGAACACACCTGATTTTTATTATGGTTATCACATCACCACTGAAGGTGATACATTTATTAGTGATAGTACACTAATAGATTTGGATGAACCTAATAATTACAGGGAAGCCATGGCAGGCCCTGAGTCTGCTAAATGGAAGGAGGCTATGGACAGCGAGATTTAGTCCATGTATGACAATCAAGTTTGGAACTTGGTTAACAATGTACCAGGTCGTAAGACAGTTGGGTGCAAATGGATCTTCAAGAAGAAGACCGACATGGATGGGAAGGTACACACTTATGAAGCGCGACTGGTTGCGAAGGGGTTTACTCAAACTCCGGGAGTTGACTATGATGAGACCTTCTCACCAGTAGCTAAAATTAAGTCTATTAGAGTATTGTTAGCCATAGCTGCATTTCATGATTATGAAATATGGCAAATGGATGTCAAAACCGCTTTCCTTAATGGAAAGTTGGCTGAGGATGTTTACATGGCTCAACCAGAGGGTTTTGTCGATACAAGATACCCTAATAGAGTGTGTAAGCTTGATAAATCCATTTATGGATTGAAACAAGCATCTCGCAGATGGAATCTTTGCTTTGATGAGAAAGTCAAAGAGTTTGGCTTTTCTAGGAGTGAGGATGAGTCTTGTGTGTATGTCAGGGCTAGTGGGAGCATAGTTAGCTTCTTGGTGTTGTATGTGGATGACATACTTCTCATAGGAAACGACGTCCCAACCTTGCAGGAGGTTAAGTCCTGGCTTGGGAAGTGTTTCGCTATGAAGGACCTTGGGGAAGCTGCCTATATCCTAGGGATAAGGATATTGAGAGATAGGAGTAAGAGACTAATTGGACTTAGTCAAAGTACTTATGTGGATAAGGTACTGAAGAGGTTCAGTATGCAAGATTCCAAGAAAGGAGAATTACCAATCCAGAGTAATGCCAAGCTGAGTAAGACTCAGAGTCCGAGTACAGAGGCTGAGATAGCTGAAATGAGTCATATACCATATGCTTCCGCTGTGGGCTCGATCATGTATGCTATGACTTGTACTCGCCCTGATGTGGCCTTTGCTTTGAGCATGGTCAGTAGATATCAAGGGAACCCTGGCAAGGCACACTGGACAGCGGTAAAGAACATTCTCAAGTATCTGCGGAGGACTAAGGATTGGGTCCTTACCCTCGGGGGCAGTGATGACTTGAGAGTGGAAGGATATAGCGATGCTAGCTTTCAGACTGATAGGGATAATTTCCGCTCTCAGTCAGGCTGGGTCTTTATCCTAAATGGAGGGGCAATTACTTGGAAAAGTTCCAAGCAGGAGACAGTAGCTGATTCTACTTGTGAATCAGAGTACATAGCAGCAAGTGAAGCAGCTAAGGAGGCGATATGGCTAAAGAACTTCATCGGAGACCTTGGAGTTGTACCAGCTATAAAAGAGCCAATGGAAATTTTCTGTGACAGCGAAAGTGCGGTTGCTTTGGCTAAGGAACCAAGAGATCACGGGAGATCTAGGCACATTGACAGAAAATACCATTTCATAAGACATCGAATAGAAGAAGGACTCCTCATGGCTAAGAGGGTATCATCAGATGAGAACCCGGCAGATCCCCTCACGAAGGGACTGAGCAGGGTTAAGCATTTACAGCATGCGAGGCGCATTGGGCTGAAGGATGATATTAGTTTCAATAATTAGATTCCTGAAACTTGTAAAATGTAATTGACATTTGATGATAAATAAAAGTTGTTATTTATTTATGAGTAAGGTGTTACTATCTTATGTTGATTGTTTACTATGTTTCAATTTTGCATGTTTTTACTTCCAGAATAATTATGTTATTATTCAAACCATCCACAGTCAGTCAAACTTTGGAAGTAAGTATTGATTTAAGACTGTCATGAATTTGGCTTGTATGATTTGTCTAAAAGTGCTTTGGACAATGCAATGGTTGCTACAACATTCATGAGTACTCATAAGGGCTGAGTATTGGATCCAACCCACGCTCACTTGCATCACTTCATGGAATTTATCTCGAGTGATCGTGAGACGGTAATATCATATAAATCTTCAAACCTAGAGATATGAGTTGTTGACTATGAGTTGGTTATTCATTGATTGCACGAAAACGCATTGGTAACTCGATGTCATAAAACGTGCCTTTGTGAGTAATTCAACAAGTAGTTAGTACAAGCATATCAGTCGAAGTTTATCTGTTCCTTCTAGAAATAGAAGCGATATCTGGGCCCCTCGATGATTTGGTTTTGACCTATGTACCGGGCCCGGTCAGAACCTAATTGATGTGTTCAATTTAGTTCTATGTCGAAACAAATCAGAGATCGAGAAACAAATGCTGGACAATAAGTAAGACCATGTTCCATGTGTTTGTCCGGCTGATATCATGAGAACAGAGGATTATATGATCACTTATCTTAAATGGCGTATCATCATCATCTCAGTTCCGAGAGACTTTGAAAGAGCTACGATTGCTAGTCGGATTTTGAAGTCATATTCGCAAATATAGTTATTAGACTTATCCAAGTGGGAGACTGTTGGATATAGTGTCTAAGTCCATAACTTTATTTGGTATGTACTTGACCCGACCCGGCATGGTCCATTTGGGTTGCATGGCATTGCAATACTTGGATAGACTAAATGAGAGAATAAGGCACTTATGATTATTAATATATTATAAGTTCTAATATATTAATAATAGTATTATTTAATTAGTATTGATCAAGTATTAATCTAGGATTAATTTGGTGATCAAAGTGAGACTAATTAAATATATAGGGTTGATTATGACAATCATCAATTCTTTTATGGTGGATTAATGATCCATAGTTTATGGGTTATGGATGTAACCAAATGGAGCTCCATGGATGGTCCATGGGAGTTACAAATCCATGGGTCATGGGAAATCAAGAGTCATGACAATTAAGGGCATTCATGTGTAAACCCTAATTGTGACAACACTATAAAAGGAACCCTATAGCTAGCAAAAAGTGGAGCTAGTGGACATAGTGTTACTAGAGAGGGCATAACCAATTTTGAGTGCTAGAAGTATTCTCTCAAGTTATTCCAAGTCTTGTGGTGTTGTGTGAAGCATTTGAGGCACAACATTTGGAGTGCTAGGCTCACAAAGTCTTGAAGGAATCCAAGCAACAACAAGGTATGTATTTCTACTAGTTTTATGTTTTATGTAATCCTCATGCCATGCTAGTTAGGAAATAACCTTGAAAAAGTAATTTGCATGTATATAGAGAAAACATAGATTCAAGGTTATTAGGGTTGCATGTACACTTAGGAAGTGTTAGAATGCTCAAAACCCATCAAGCATCACCTGTTTTCCTAAAGAAAAGAAAAGGGAGGTGAAGTTCCATTGTTGTGGCATGTGCCTCATAAAATTGTAACATGCATAATCTCCCTAGCTACTATAACCTACTAGAATCATGGATAAATTTCCATGTTTTATTATTCCTATTCATAACAATTTATTTTGTAGATTTATTAGGTCCATTTAGCTATTGCCTCCACTCACTACAATCTGGATATCAGACCTTCTTCCCTTAATTTGTTTAAACATAATCTTTGCTATCTAAGCACCAACAGTAGTAATTGGACCTTGAGATTGCCAACAATTCATCAGGACTCATCCTCTTGAGCTCATTTTGTCTCCATGAAGCAAAGTTATTCTTATTTTGTGGATCTGTTGCAAGTGGATAGTTCTCATTTCTATGAACCTGGGATCTCATCCTCCTGTAAAGCCTCATTGTTGCAACACAGTCTTCATAAGGGTCTTGTATGCCAACTTGAATATCATAGCTATGTAAGAAAAGATCCATTATTTAATTTACTTGAAATCCTTTTATGTATTAGTTGAATGTTATATGTAACAAAGGAAACATATATATATATATATATATATATATATATAGGGGACAGTTCAAATAAAAACAGTAAATAGTGTGAAAACGTAAAAACATTTTTTTATGTTATTATTCTGCAATGAATTTTGTATCGACAACTTTATGTCATTATTCAGCAAAGAATAAATGAATAGTTAAAGGTTAAAATTAAAATTAGAATTTACTACAAAAATGCACATATATAAGTTTATAATAGAATAATAACATTGTAATGAATATATGACTAATCGAAAGTTAATATTTATATTAGAATTACTTCAACAATACACATATACAAAATTCATTACAGAATAATAACATAAACATAGTGTTTTTACGTTCTCACATTATTTACTGTTTTTTATTTGAACTTACTTCTATATATATATATATATATATATATATATATATATATATATATATCAATGTCCAACAAAGATTACCCGAGGTATGCTTTTGTGAGATACTTAAGTGAATTGCTGAGCTTCCTGGTCTTCATTAAGGGTGGATAGGTTGTTGTATCCCTGTAATGGAAATTCAGTGCATCAAATTACTTGGATCAATTGATAAGTTGAGAAAAATGTGGTAATGGAAAAGGTGTGCTTGCCTTATTTTAACTGCAGGGTACTCTAATTCCAAGCATTTAAGATAATGATCCAAACCATGACCTACAAGAATCCTTGCTTTCCCACCTCTTGGTTGGATCTTCCATATGGGTTCCCCGTTGCATAGGGTACACCTATTATATTTATTGCAATTTCAGTATTTCTTTGGAACATGCTAAAAGCATCAAACGGAACTTAGGAGTATTGATTCACCAGGCTACACCTTTAATTAGTCGGTTTTATTTGGAAAAAAGGAATTTATGTTGGCATCTAAGCCAAACTTAACTAGCTGATAAAAGAATGTATTCCCATTTCAACTGCTTAATATATTACTCAGATCGCTTCAATTATGAAAAACACTTTGGGGAAAGTGAAGAAATTGATTTTAAAATATTCTTATCCTACAAGAATATGGTAATTATTACAGTTAAATCTGGATTAGAAATTTATGTATAGATTAATAGGCATATTGAGTAATTATTCAAAAGGAATTAGTATATTCACTACTGTAACGACCCGATTCTCAGGTATTGATTTCAGATATAAGTTTTTCTTAATTTCAAGGTCTACTCGACGAGTGGGTTGCCCGACTCGTCGAGTAGTAGCGGGTTGGTCCATGTGTTTAAGTGACCTACTCGCCGAGTCCAAGTAGGGACTCGACGAGTAGGAGCTGGAGGATGAAACCCTAATTTCCTGGGTTTTGCACCCTATTTAAATGTAACACCCGCAGATTCGGGCTATTCAATTTAGAGATGACAAGCGTCAAAAATGACTTTTTGATAGAGGATTATTTAGAATAAATAATCTTAACTAAGTTTTAGTATATGTCACAAGGTTTCCGTACATATAAAAAAACGCCGAAATCCGAGTTATAACGAAGAAGTTATGACCTGTCGAAGTTTCGCGACAAAACCGGCACGACACCGAGAATCATAAAAAGTGAGTTTATGATAGAGTACTTTTTAGCCTTAGGGTTCGAAATGAAATTTTTAGAGTACGTCTCCACCTTCACGTGGATATAAAGAACGTTAAAACCGAAGCTCGTATGCAAAAGTTATGACCTTCCGAAGATGCAGCTGTCTAAGAGCATGACACGTGTCAGAAACCCTAATCTGACTGAAATCACGACGTGATCATAAAAACTCATGACGTGAGGAGTCAAAATGCCACATTTCAAGCTAGAAGACGCATGGCAAGTCTACGAGATGATAAGTCAAAAGCTCACGACGTGAGGAGTCAAACGGACACTATGCAAGCCTAGAACGCAGATGGCGAAGCTACGGGGTGACTAGCCATGGCTCACGACGTGAGCAATGAATTCTCACGACGTGAGAGAGCGAAAATCAGCCTATAAATAGCAAGTCCAACCTCTTCTCTTCCTTACACTAAAACTCTTCTTTCTCTCTCGTTTGTTCAAGTCGTTCCGCGTCCCGAGCCCGACGATCACGAACCGCTAACCGTTTCTAGTTAGGTTCTATCAAAGCACGCTACAAGTGAGTGCATATTACTTTCATCTTACACATAGATATGAAGTATTTTATATAAAATTACGTGCTATGTGTGCATATTATCTGAATACTTGTTGTCTATGCTAGATGATCGATTTTATATACGTTTTAAATGATTTAAACTGTATATGTATTTTATATCTACAAATATGTTGGGTAAAACATGGGTAGATAAAATAGTTGGTGTGTGATGAAAAATGAGTTGGAAGATGAGATGAAAGGCTATATAGATCATGAGATGAGGGTGAGAGGTGAGAAGTGAGAAAAGCCTTTACCCAAACGTTGGCCTCGTCATCTAGCAGAGTATGGATGACAACCATGGACTATTCTAGACGGTCTGTGGAACACTAGCAGGCTCGCAACCTGTAGGTTTTGTGAACGATGTGTTCACCCGGTGTACTCTAAAAACCCATTGACATGTATTTCGGGTGGATTGCCAAAAATAATACTGTCGATAAATGAGCTATGGACTTAGCACCCGTTGGATGAACCCTGACGACTATGTGACTTAGTGCCTGTTGTATAAACCTTGGCGACTATGAGACTTAGTGCCTAAACCCTGGCGACTATGCGACTTAGTGCCTGTTGTATAAACCCTGGCGACTATGAGACTTAGTGCCTAAATCCTTGCGACTATGCGACTTAGTGCTTGTTGAGTAAACCTTGGCAACGATGGATTTCGTGTCAATTCCTTAGGATGATCCTTAGGAATGAATGAACGAGGAATAGCTAATTCTTAGGGTAGATCCTTAAGAGTAAAGAAGATAATGGGGATGGGTAATTGGGTTGATTGTTTGATGTTTAAACATAATAATTATATTATTGTGGGTTGAAAACCCTATGTACTCACCAGGTTTCCCAACCTGACCCACTCAAGCTTATTTGGATCACAGGTGCCGATACGAAGTTACATTATACGGAGAGATTAAAGAGGTGTAGATCACCAGTGTAAATGAATGTAAGTTCTGTTTATGCTTATGTTTCTGTATTGACAATGACATCCCAAATGTTTTAAAATGAATAAAAAAATACGTTTATTCGGAAATGCTTTGATAACGTATTTATCATGTTTTACTGGGAACAAATTCCGCAACATTTTTATCAAAAGAAGCACTCTGATTTTTATAAAGCATAAAAAAAATCAGTCTTTTCTGGCCGAGAAAATGGGGATGTCACAGTTGGTATCAGAGCATTAGTTTAAGCGTACTAGGAATTTGTAGGATTTCTAGACTTAAACTTAGAATGCTAGGCGATGATTGTGAGATGAATGTCTAATATATTTTAGGTAGTACACCTGAATTGACACAAGCACTAGCTTACTTTAGGATTAGATGCTTAAATTGCTTTTGTGTGCTAAATGATTTATGTTATAGTATTATATGTCTTCTATGCTATTATTTGATTGGATCTATGGTCTGTTGCCGACCGGATCTAGAAATTTTATGTGCTCAGGATTCTAAACGTTTAATTACGATATTAGAACTGGCATGTAACTTTTCGGAATAATATGGAGATTTATACGTCTATCGTAAATAAAGCTTTCTTATCTTAAATTCTTGCCTCGGTACACCGAACGTCAGCTTTGGTGTGCAGAACATCATGGTGAAGACTCGTAGTGAATTGAGTGAATGGAGGAAATGAGAAGGCTTACGATACTGAATGGTACCTATCAGAAGATATCGTAAGAGTGATATTTTGGCTTTAGAATGTGTCTAACAAATAATACGTCTGGTACGGGAGAAGTACACTTTCAATCGGCATAAAGAAATAATTTTTGGTATAATCCATAAAGTTATCCCATTGTCTGGAATTTCCATCACCAACCGAGTTGAAGCAGAATTGATGATTGAAGATACGCATGGAAGAAGTCCTAGTAGAGTATAGGGAAATTTTTATGATTATTTGGACACATTCGTATGTGTTAAATTGTTTTGTGATTTTAGGACTTGGAAAACTGCGAGACAATACTTGGGACGAGTATGCGTAGGTGTGAATGGTAGTAGAGGCCTATACTATCGGAAGCACAGGACTCGCACTTGGATCAGGGAAAGTCACAAGGTTACCAAGAAGCTAGTAATTGATTACGTTTTGTTCAAGTATGTCATTACCATCGTTTCGGTAATGACTAAGAAGATAATTGTTATTCCGACCCTAGTGGTCATACCATATCGAATCCGACTAAGATATATATTCTACGTGGTTCAGAGAACCAAGTTCGATGTAGCATCCGACTTAAGCCAGAAGATTGAAGTGAAAGATAATCGAAGCGATCAATAGCAGTATCGCGATCATTGTTAATGTAAGAAGCTTGTAGCTAAAAGTGCTACATGCTAGAATGTGATTATATCACATTAGAATATGAAGGAATGTATATTCCATTATGGAATTGGACTCTAAAAGACCCGAGTCTAAGCGTTGTATCATACGATGAGAGGTCATTAAAACATGACCCATCGTCTGTTACGATAAATAAAGGAAAGAACTTATCTTAAGTCTTTTAAGAAGAAGAAGGAGTCTTCAATAAGGATTATGTAACTCTAAGGTTACGATTGAAAGTCCAACGCAAGATAGAGAGCGGCTACAAGATAGAGCACCGCCTGCAGTCAAGAAGTCCAAGAGTTAGATACTCATTTGAAGGAACATAGAAGTTACGGTTATTACCTAGGATGAATAGATAACACATGGAATCATTATACAAGCCCTTCTTTGTTGATGATTCTGGGACGTAAGCATCCTAAGGAGAAGATAGTTGTAACGCCCGCAGATTCGGGCTAGTCAATTTACAGACGATAAGCGTCAAAAATGACTTTTTATAGAGGATTATTTAGAATAAATAATCTTACCTAAGTTTTAGTATATGTCACAAGGTTTTCGTACATATAAAGAACGCCGAAATCTGAGTTATAACGAAGAAGTTATGACCTGTCGAAGTTTCAAGACAAAACCGGCACGACACCGGGAATCATAAAAAGTGAGTTTATGATAGAGTACTTTTTAGCCTTAGGATTCTAAATAAAATTTTTATAGTATGTCTCCACCTTCGTGTGGATATAAAGAACGTTAAAAACGGAGCTCGTATGCAAAAGTTATGACCTTCCGAAGATGCAGCTGTCTAAGAGCATGACACGTGTCAGAAACCCTAATCTGACTGAACTCACGACGTGAGCATAAACACTCATGACGTGAGGAGTCAAAACGACACATTTCAAGCTAGAAGACGCATGGCAAGTCTACGGGATGATAAGTCAAAAGCTCACGACGTGAGCAATGGATTTCTCACGACGTGAGGAGTCAAACGGACACTATGCAAGCCTAGAACGCAGATGGCGAAGCTACGGGGTGACTAGCCATGGCTCACGATGTGAGCAATTAATTCTCACGATGTGAGAGAGCCAAAATCAGCCTATAAATAGCAAGTCCGACCTCTTCTCTTCCTTACACTAAAACTCTTCTTTCTCTCTCATTTGTTGAAGCCGTTCCGCGTCCCAAGCCCGACGATCACGAACCGCTGACCGTTTCTAGTTAGATTCTATCAAAGCACGCTACAAGTGAGTGCATATTACTTTCATCTTACACATAGATATGAAGTATTTTATATAAAATTACGTGCTATGTGTGCGTATTATCTGAATACTTGTTGTCTGTAATGCCCCTATTCTCAGGTACCGATTTTATAAGAATTTTCTTGTTTTAAGGTCTACTCGACGAGTTGGTTGCCCTACTCGTCGAGTAGCAGCGGGGTGATCCGCGTGTTTTAGTGACCTACTCGCCGAGTCCAAGAAGGGACTCGACGAGTAGGAGCTGGCAGATGAAACCCTAAATTTCGGGGATTTGCACCCTATTTAAGGAAAACTTATTTCCCTTAGCCTCTCTTACTGCCTCCCTTGAGTTCAGAAACCCTAATTAGTGGTTGCTCTCTATAAATTGTGTGCTCTTTAGCTTGGAAGAGGGATCCTTGGAGTAAAATCTTGGAGTTCAAGAAGTTTGGAGCAAGGGGCTGTTGTAGATCCGGATTCTTCTTTGTCTTGGTATCATTTTGGAGGTAACAAGTTGTTACCTTGGCTCTCTCTTATTTAGGTCTCTTCATTTATGGGTTGGGATTTTAGGGTTTTTGTAGTGGTTCTCCAATTTGGGTCGAGATCTGAGGTTGCAACCTTAGATCTGGACTCCTTCAGCCCCTCTTTATCATAAAGTTCCAGTCTTTGTTGAGCTATGGCCTTTCCCTTGCCCTAAGCCACTCCTTTAGCTTGTTTTGGGCCATTTTCATCTTGCATGCACGTAAAGTTTGCAACTTTACGTGATAAACATGCCCTAGGAGATTAGATCTGCAGTTTGGAGGATTTGCATGGCTTAAAAAGCATCTGTAGAGGTGAAGGATTGAAGGGACTCGGCGAGTCGCAAGGTCGACTCGGCGAGTCATATAAAGATGGTCATCGAACTCGACGAGTTGGATGAACAACTCGGCGAGTCCGATGAAGATTGTTGTGGTCTCGACGAGTCAGATAAGAGAATTGGCGAGTCGGCTAGGGTTTTCCCAACCTTTGGACAAGTATGAACGCGGCGAGTTGTAAGGGGAAAACTCGCCAAGTTGGCCGGGAAGTTACGACCACTGACACTAGGAACTCGACGAGTCATTCAAGTGACTCGGCGAGTTGGTGAGCATGAAAGGAACTCGGCGAGTGACTAGTTGTACTCGACGAGTTGAGGTCAACATGGACTGTTGACTTTGACAGTTGACTTGGACCTTGACCAAGGATTGACTTTTGGACTTCTGGGACATTTTGGGAAATTGGAAATTTACCAGCATGGTTCTATGGTGCATTTAGGTGGTGGAGTAGTACCAGCAATCCAAGAGCTTGAGTTTATCTTCGAGTCGTCAGTACGAGGTGAGTTCTCCTCACTATATCAACAGGGTCTACGGCACCAAGGCCGGCCCTTTATGATTGCATCCTGGTTTTAGGATGTTGCTATGTTATGTGATCTATTAGATCCTTATGATTATCTGTATATAAGTTAGTGACCTGGTTAGGTCGGCATCCTGGTTTTAGGATGTTGCTATGCTATGTGATCTGTTAGATCCATATGATTATCTGTACATATGTTAGTGACCTGGATAGGTCGGTATCCTGGTTATAGGATGTTGTTATGCTATTTGATCTGTTAGATCAGTTGACCGTTATATATGCTAGCGTATGATATGTATGTGCACATGTTTGTTTGATTGGGGGTTTGGGTTGAGGCAGTCCTGCTTTGTGCTGAAGGCCAACATACCCAGGGCGGTCCGGATAAACTGAAGGCCCTGCAAGGGGATTCAGTCAGGCCGAAGGCCCGGCGAGCGGTCGAGATAGGCTGTAGGCCCTGCGAGGCGGTCCAGACATGCCGAAGGCTCGGAGAGCGGTCCAGATAGACTGAAGGCCTGTGACGCGGTCCAGTCAGGCTGAAGGCTCATCATGCAAGCTGTTCTATGTTTGTTTATATGATATTATTATGGTTATGAGGTTGGTATTTTGGGGGTAACTCACTAAGCCTCGGGCTTACAGTTTCAGTTTATCGTTTCAGGTCCATCAGGGGATCGCGGCAAGGCGAAGGCGTGATCGTATAGCTCCTCATGTTTTATTTATGTTCCTGGGATGAACTCTGATATTAGACTATTTTGAAAACAAATTTGTAATAACTATTGGTTTTAAATGTTTTGAAAAGTTTTAAATTGGCTTGAATTTTAAGGGTGTTACAAGTTGGTATCAGAGCCTTGGTTTGAGTGAATTGGAGGAACATTCGTGTGAATCCAGTCTTAAATCAAGGAAAGATTTTCAAAATGATTTTCTAAATGGTTTTCAAAATAAGTAAAGGAGGATGCAGGGTGTACGATCAGCCGGAGCCAGTAAGTAGACCCCAAAATACCATACTGCTATTTGATGTTATGATGTGTTAGAACAACATGCTAGAGATAGGCTAGGGATCTTCAAGAATCGCATGATAGAATTGTCTGATTATATGATGCCTGCTAGCCTAGGATTTCCTTTATATGAGATTGACATCATTACTGTAGTTGCTTAGTGTATGCACCATGGTTATACATAATTAAGATCTTATAGCCTGAGAATGTTGAATTGGCCCTATGTTCTGTTCTTGTTTGATTGGGAGCTTAGGGTAGGATTGGATATTCGAAAGTCTATAGGGTCCAGCGTTATGTATGGCTAGCATACGCTAGTGCTGCAGGGTTAGTGGAAGTTTCATGGATGGGTGGGTTGTGAGAGGCCGTGAGGCCAGTCATGAGATATCTAGTGTTCCTCTAGGAGTGGGAATTGAGCGCTCGCTATGTTATACATGTTGTTAGGGTGTTGTGGTGATACTTGAGACAAATATGGGTAGGTGTGGAAGGTAGTATGGGCCCGTACTACTGAAAGTACAAGACCCATACGCGTAGCAAGGAAGTCACACTACTAGAAAAACAGCCTTTTACGACGTGCAATGCGTGTCGTAAAACGCTCAGACGACGCGCAAATGTGTGTCAAGGAAGGCCCTGTCATAACGAGAGACGACACGCTTTTGTGCGTCGTAACCTTACGACGCGCATTTACGACGCGCAATGCGTGTCAAGGAAGGCCCTGTCATAAAAAAGATGACACACATTCGCGTGTTGTAAAACGACGCACATTTACGACTTGCATTGCGTATCATTAAAGCTCATGTCATAAAGAAAGACGACACACATTTTTGCGTGTCATAATATTTAAATGTTTAAAAATCGTATATATTTTTTGTAAATTTACTAATTTTCAAATTACATCACACATTTAATGTCTCATAATATAAAATAAAATTTCATACACAAAAAATAAAATAAATTGCACAAATTATAATGTCATACAAATAATCATTCAAATGTTAAACAAAAATAATACATTACTAACATGGATTATACATTCCTATAAAACTAACAACCCTCGGTGACCTTGATGTAGATCGAGGTCGACTTGGATCGATGGCGGCGATTGGATTTTAGATACACAACATGATTACTGACCTAAGACCTTGTGCAACAAGTACATCCCATGCCTTATTTCCAGCAACCACCACACGTTTTAGTGTCTCAATGGCTAGTATACTTCCTCCTTGCCATCCAATAGCTTTCATTAACAATGGAACCACCTATAATTTATTAAAAAAAACAAGGTCAAAACTGAAAACTAAGTATGCCCTTGCTCCTTTTTTCCCCTTAACATGTTGAACTTAAACAATTAAACGCCCATTATGTATTCAAGGGTAAAATGGTAAAAAAACTCACATGGGCAGTGGGATGGATCATTCTATCCAGTAACTCCTGGAGTAACTTATGATGGCATTCTTGGAGGTGAGACTTCTATAGTTCTATCAAAGCAGCAGAAAGGAAAGACTTTGTGTTTTCTTGTAAATCTGATTGTTCTTCATGTGATAATTTGTAAGGTGACTCTTTTAGTATCATGTCCAAAGCAGAAATGGCTAGGATTCTTGTTTGTGGAAGTTGATTTTTTAAATTCTTTAGGAAATGACCAACTGCTTCACTGAGAATCTTTGATGATAAATTTGGTTCATTTCTAGATGGCATAGCCAATAACATGAGAACCCTATTTTCCATCAAGTTATACCTATATGAAACAATTTTTAAAAAAAATTAATACATACTTTGCTGAGTTGAAATAATCATATATTCATGTGTGTATATAGACCAGAATAAACTCATAGAACTTATCTCGGAAACCAAAGATACAAAGCTCCCTTGTCAAAAATAACCCTCGATAACAACTGATACCATTCCCTAGTAAGCCCACCTGATATCATTCACATGTTTTCAATAAGTATGTTTTCAATAGTTGACTGACCATAGTTGACCACGCAAATGATGAAAATAGCTTACTTTCTTAATGTAGGATTTCACCATGTTTTCAATATTTGCCACGATGCTCTCTGACTGACCCTATACAAGAATCAAGAATCACAAAAGTGTGAGATGAGGGAAAAGTTAATGGACACAAGAAGTTATCTAATATTGAAAAAAAATAAGAATAATAATTTAAGATGCTAAACTCACCAACATCTACTTTTATCAAGTGAGTTAACTGTTAATAAGTAAAGAACTTAAAGTTAATAATACTATCTTTAAGTAAAAATTCAAACATATCACCATTAGGAGAATAGATACTGAGATATATAGGAACTGATGAAATCTGTTTGCTTCGTCCTGTCTCACGATCAGTCTCATCAGATATTTCCTTCCTCACAGCAGCTGCACAAGAAAAACAATGAAGATATGTTTATTGATTATACGAATCTTCAAGAATGTATTCCCTGAGAAAGCAGTGACATGAGTTCCTGAAGTTTGACCAAACTATGGGGATTTACATTTACTTACCAGTGCCCAAAATAACTAAATATTGACCTTCTCCTGTAGAGGAAATCCAATATTCTATTGAATCTTTGGGAAACAAAAACTGGTTAAAACAACATTGACCAATAAGGATTATTCTTTTAATTTATACTAAATCTGAAATAGAATTAGAACAAGTTTTTTTGCTCACCTGTTACTAAGAACGGTAGCCAGAAATATCAACTGTCCCAAACAGAGGGTAGGAGTAAACCATTACCAACCCATTAAATACAAATTCAAATCAGTCACGAGGATTAGAAGAAGCTTGTTGTCAATTGAAGCTAGTTACTGCACTTCCAAATCAAAATATTTGTAACCAAATAAGAATGTTATGAAAATTATTATAAAAATGAAAAAACAAAACCATACGCTGAAAAAAATGAAATTGGGAAAGACAAACAAATACCTTTCTTTCTCTCTTCAAATTGGCAAGAAACTTCCATATTTCAGTTAGCATGAAGGCGTAACAGTTTGAAGTCGCTTTGTTCTGGTTACCTCCTACCTCCCCTGATGCTTCTTCCCCCTCCGGCTACTGTTTGGTTATTAACAATAACCCCTAATCAAATAGAATATAAAGATGAACTGAATCAAAATAGTTAAAACAATATATGAGTTAGTAAACCCTAACCAAATTTCTAGAGAACAACAGAATCAATTAGTGGATTAGGCATAGTCTTCTACTTTTGCACCAAGTAGAATCACAAAGTGAAATACATTTTGTTGTAATTGCAAGAACAGATAGCATATATATCATCTTACAAAGTGAAAGCATAAAAACTTGTATCCTTTTGTCTAGTGAACAAGATAGAAGACATTGGTCCAACAAAGAACCGATATGACATCAGATATATATAGTCTGTTCCTATGACTTCGACAAATGTTTGAACCATGAATCGCTCGTTTTCATTCCTCTTCAAGACCAATCCCTACAATACCTAATGAATAAGGGATATCAACTATGAAGCCCCAACATGCAAACCCTTGAATTTGCAAGCATCATAAAGCATAGATAATACAATAATAAATTGAATTCAAACCTCACCTGAAGCGTTGTGTAGAGAGAGAAGTAGAAAAAAAATAAGGAGATGAAATTTGTATATATGCAAATCAATATAAAATTATTACATTGAAACCCACATCAGGAGCTGGCGACTGAAGCTATTAATAGACAGTATTAACAGAGGGTGAGTCGGCAAACGAAAGTAGAGGTGGAAAGGGCACGTTCATCGGCGCTTCAAACCAAGTAGCTTTGGGGAAACACTCCACCACTGTCAAGAAGGAAACCCCACCGCTAGGTCGGTGTCGGTATTACCTGATTTAGGGTGAGTAAGCAGCAAAGAAGAAGAGGTGTCGATTAAAGGGGATGTAAGAGTAAAAAGCATCATTGGGAGAAACTCCACCGACCACAAGGAAAACCCACCACCAAATCTTTCGTCTCAACGTGATGTCAGGCTGACCGGAAGCAAGCAAGAAGGTAGCTTTCATCAGCAAACGACGACATTTCTTGAATCACATTATCCCGTGAGGCTGATGTAGGGTTGAGAGGAGTTAAGCACGCAAGCATCCACTTACCGATGATGCTGATTATCCAGACTGGCCTTGGAAAACGACATCAACGGAGGTGAAGGGAACGCATAAAGAAATCCCTGTGAGAGAGAAAGCAAGAGTCGATTTGAAGCAACCGACAAATGAAATTGGAAGGTAGAGGCGCTACACTCTTTTTTTTTGTTCGTGTCACCACACATCAACATAGAGAAATCGAGAACCCCTGCGGGTTTGATCTATTCAAAAGACGGGATCAGAGATTTGGTGATATTGCGATTTTGTTGTGGGAGAAAAGAGGATTGGTGATGATATTAGGGTTTTTTTTGGTATTAGAGTGAGAGAGATATAGAGAGAGAGATAGAAAAGAACGATGGAAACAAGGTAGAGGATAACAATGGCGGCCTTTCAAACTTTTGGGATTTTCGTTTTCCCTCCAGCTGCAAAAAAAGAGAACGCGCCTTTCATTAAAAAAAATATAAAGCGACATTTCTAGACCACACCCATTTTTAAATAAGTGCCCTCTGTGTTTTTAATTTTTTTTGTTGGACATTAATTTTAGGGCACGCACAAAAGCGTGTCCTTTATCCTTCAAATTTTAGAAGATATGACATTATTTTTAGGGCACACGCTTCTGCGTATCGTAAATCACCGCTTGTCATTGTTTGCACGTCATTAAAGGGCTGTTTTCTAGTAGTGTCACAACCCCTAGGGTTTAGTTGGGAGTTGGTTCCCTGTCATTATGTGGTTATCTGATATCTTCTTGGTATGTTTCCAGAATGGTGGTCACAAGACGCTTTACGACTGGATCCGGGTCAGGATCAGGATCAGGAGACGGAGGCCAGGAGGGGCCAACAACACCTGAGACTGTGGTGCAGATGGGTACAGACGAGTTGGATGCCAGGATTCGAGAGATCCTGCATGATGAGGTTGCTACTATCTTCTGGGAACAGCTGCCGGAGATGTTTGGGTCGATTAAGACCGCCATGGTTGAGTACTTTGATGAGCGCTACGCAGCTCTTGCAGAGACAGTGGCTACAGCAGCTGCATTAGCTGTAACCGCGGCAGAGGGAGGAGTCAGTAGGGGCTTCCAGTACCGGGACTTCGATAACATGAAGCCCCCGACATTTGACGGTACCCAGGATCCTATTCGAGCTATGAGGTGGTTATCTGACGTGGAGGGTTGTTTCTTTACATGTTCATGTCCTACTGACCTGAAGGTCAGATGCGCCCTGAACATGCTGAGGCTCGCGGCCAAAGACTGGTGGAGGCTGACGACAGGGTCATACACTGATGAGCAGAGAGCTGCTGTTACTTGGGAGCAGTTCTGGGACATGTTCCGCGCCCGTTACATTCCGCGGGTCGAGCGGGAACATTTGGCACAGAAGTTTTTGAGTCTGAGACAGGTTGGGGAGTCGCTGACGGATATCACCCGTATGTTCACTGAGAGGGCGATGTTCTGCCCGGAGTTTGCGTCTGAGCAGGCCCAGATGACACGTTATCTGAGCATGCTCAAGACTAACATTCGACAATTTGTTGCCACACAGCGATGTGATACTCTATTGGAGTTACAGGAGGCCGCTAGGCAGCGTGAGTTGGAGATTGAGCTGCAGTTGAGGGAGCAACGGCCGGCCCTGACACAGTCGTAGCCGGTGCCGAAGCGGTCTAAGACCGCTGATTCTAGGATCGGGGGTCAGCAGAGCCGCACTTGTGGAAAGTGCGACAAGGTTCATATTGGGGCTTGTCGAGCTAGTAGCGGGTGTCACAGGTGTAGCAAGGAGGGGCATTTTGCTAGGGACTGTCGTCAGTCCGCCCCTGCCTCGGATATGAGGATATGCTATCATTGTCATCAGGTTGGTCATATGAAGACCAACTGTCCACAGCTCGCGGCCAAGCCGGCGCAGTCTCCAGCGCCGGCTACATTGAGGATTACAGATGGGAGGCCAGTTAGGGCGGAGCCTCCAAAGGCTCAGGGACGTGCCTTTCAGCTTTCGGCCGAGGAGGCCAAGGCGGCGCCAGATGTGGTTGTTGGTATGTTTCTATTCGTTACCTCATTTATTATTTGTGTTATACTTATCTGTTGTACCTATGATTAGGTACGTTTTTAGTGAACTCCTTGCCTGCATTGGTTTTATTTAATTCTGGGGCGAGTCGGTCATTTGTATCACAGACGTATAGTAGGGAGTTCAGTACGCCAGTAGGCGAGCTAGAGTGTCCGTTGCGAGTCTTTATCGCCAACGAACACGGGATTTCTGCTTCTTTGGTCTACCGAGGATGTGAGTTAGAGATCTTCGGGGTGTCCTTCCCGATAGACTTGATTCCGATTCCCATGAGGGATGTATGTGTAATTGTAGGAATGGACTGGCTTAGTCGATTCGGTGCCCTGATTGATTGTGAGGGTCAGCGGGTAGTAGTTCGAACCCCAAGTGGGGGAGAACTGGTTGTATATGGCGAAGGCACCAAGGTGGGATCAGGGTTTTGTTCAGCCGCCAGGGCTCGACAGTACATTCAGCACGAGTGTGCGGGTTATCTAGCGTATGTGGTGGATACGTGAGTCAGGGATCAGACTCCAGTTTTGCAGGTTCCAGTGGTTAGAGAGTTTGCTGACGTGTTTCCGGAGGAGTTGCCAGGGATACCTCCGGAGAGGCAGGTCGAGTTTCGGATCGACCTGGTGCCTGGTGCGGCCCCTATCGCCAAGGCGTCGTACCGATTGGCGCCACCCGAGATGCAGGAGTTGTCTTCACAGCTGCAGGAACTTCTGGGCAAGCAGTTCATTTGACCTAGCAGTTCTCCATGGGGAGCACCGATCCTTTTCGTCAGGAAAAAGGACGGTTCGCACCGAATGTGCATTGATTATAGGGAGTTGAACAAGCTGACGGTGAAGAACCGTTATCCACTCCCGAGGATGGATGATCTTTTCGATCAGTTGCAGGGTGCATCTTGGTTCTCCAAGATTGATTTAAGGTTGGGGTATCATCAGGTCTGGGTCAGAGAGGAGGACGTGGAGAAGACCGCATTTCGGACTCGTTATGGTCATTACGAGTTCGTGGTGATGCCATTTGGGCTCACCAACGCGCCAGTCGTATTCATGGACCTGATGAATCGGGTCTGCAGACCGATACTTGATCGCTTGGTCATTGTGTTCATAGATGATATCTTGGTGTATTCCAAGACCCGTGAGCAGCATGAGGAGCACCTCAGGGAGTTGTTGGAAGTTCTGAGACGAGAACGGCTGTATGCTAAGTTCTCGAAGTGCGAGTTTTGGTTACGAGAGGTCCAGTTTCTGGGACATCTCGTTAATCAGGAGGGGATTTTGGTCGACCCGGCCAAGATCGAGGCAGTCATGCAGTGGGAGGTGCCGAGATCTCCCTCAGATATCAGGAGTTTTCTGGGTTTAGCTGGGTATTACCGGAGATTTATTCGAGATTTCTCCAAGATTGCGGTACCCCTCACTCATCTGACGAGGAAGGGGGTGGATTTTCGGTGGGGCCCTGAGAAGCAAAGGGCATTTGAGACCCTCCGTCAGCGCTTATGCGAGGCTCCAGTCTTGACACTCCCGGAGGGAGTTGAGGATTTTGTGGTATTCTGTGATGCATCCATCACAAGTTTGGGAGCGGTCCTTATGCAGAGAGGTCGGGTGATCGCCTACGCATCGCGGCAGCTAAAGCCGCATGAGATGAGATATCCTACTCATGATCTGGAGCTGGGAGAAGTGGTGTTCACTCTCAAGATATGGAGACATTACTTATATGGGATTCGTTGTACCATATATACGGATCACAAGAGTTTGAGACACATCATGGATCAGCCAAACTTGAACATGAGGCAGCACAGGTGGCTGGATGTAGTCAAAGACTACGACTGCGAGATCCTTTACCACCCCGGTAAAGCGAATGTGGCTGCGGACGCTTTGAGCCGCAAGTCAGCTGGGTCTTCCACCCCGGCGGTATGTATGAGGATAACGGTGGATTCTTCGCTTGTGAGTTTGATCAGAGATGCCCAGGTTGAGGGCATGCGACCGGAGAACTGGAAGTTGGAGAGGATCAAGGGTGAGAACACCCGGTTTGTGCAGGATAACCGAGGATTATTGACCCGGTGCGGTCGGGTATGGGTTCCGATGTCTGGTGGGGTCAGACAGACAGTCATGGAGAAGGCTCATAAGTCTCACTTCTCTATTCACCTGGAGGCCACCAAGATGTACCGGGATTTGAGTTTGAGCTACTAGTGGCCGTGCATGAAGCGAGAAATCGCTTGGTACGTCGAGAGGTGCTTGACCTGTAGGACGGTCAAGGCCGATCATCAGAGGCCGCATGGCAAGCTGCAGCCCCTGGAGATTCCCATGTGGAAATGGGAGCAGATCACGATGGACTTCATTACCAAGTTGCCGAGGACGACGAAGGGATTTGATGCTATATGGGTCATCGTAGATCGATTGACCAAGAGTGCCCATTTCTTGGCGATTCGGGAGAGTTCGTCGGCCGAGAGGTTGGCCGACATGTACGTCCGCGAGATCGTGTCTCGCCATGGGGTTCCGGTCTCCATTGTCTTCGACCGAGATGTTAGGTTTACCTCCCGTTTCTGTCAGAAGTTCCACGAGGAACTGGGCACGCGGTTGCACTTTAGCACAACATTCCATCCGCAGACCGATGGTCAGAGCGAGCGGACCATTCAGACCCTCGAGGATATGTTGAGGGCGTCTGTCATTGACTTCGGTGGGAGTTGGGATTCCCACCTACCGCTTGCGGAGTTGGCCTACAACAACAAATATCATTCCAGCAATGGCGCCCCACCTTTCGAGCTGTTGTATGGGCGGAGATGTCGCACCCCGGTTTGTTGGGGTGAGGTCGGACACAGGGTGATGGGGCAGACGGAAGTAGTCTTGCAGACTACCGATAAAATTCAGCAGATTAGGCAGCGATTGCAGACCGCTCAAAGTCGGCAGATGTAACGCCCGTAGATCTGGGCTAGTCAATTTAGGGATAATAGGGGTCGAAAACGACTTTTTGACAAAAGATTATTTAGAATAAATAATATTAACCGAGTTGTAGAATATGTCTCAAGGGTTCCGTACATATAAAGAACGCTGAAATCCGAGTTATAACGAAGAAGTTATGGCCCGTCGAAGTTTTTCGGCAAAACCGACACGACACCGAGAGACGTAAATAGTGAATTTACGATAGAGGACTTTTTAGCCTTAGTAATATAAACAAAATTTGTAGTATACGTTAAACCGAGAACATACAAAAAAAGAACGCCCAAATCTGACTTCGTATGAGGAAGTTATGAATTTTCTAAGATTTGGCATAGCAGTGCATGGCCCGAAACTCGAATTTTAGTTCGAGCGGTTTTTGACCTACGCGGCCTGAATGAGAGTTGAAGATCTCATTAATAGGAACTCAACGATAAAAAGACAGACGAAAACGGAGTCCATATGAAGGAGTTGCGAATTCTTCGCGATCATTTAACAGTCTAATCTCATCCTACTGTTAAATTTAAGATCGGTCGAGAATTAGCCGACAGAGTCTAAATGAAAGTTGTAGATCTTGTTTTTACCTACGCATGGAAAAAAAGAACGTCGAAAACGGAGCTCGTATGCGAAAGTTATGGGGTTTAGAAGTCGGCAGGGTGCTGCTGCAAAAGGGGTGACGTGGCACAATACAGGCCACACACGTTTGGCCACCAGAAAGCTGACATGTGGCATGGACTCGGTGAGTCAGTACTTCGACTCAGTGAGTCCATCAGGAATTCAGCCTATAAATAAGAGTGTCGGGTTCCCTCATTTCCTCACCCCTCAACCCTCTTCTTTCTCTCTCTATACTCTCTCTCTCTCTAAGCTCCCTAACCCCCCCCCCCCTAAAGTCTAGGTAAACCCCGTAGCACCCGAAGGAAGCCCCAAGGCTCCCGAAGCCCCAAGAAAAGAGCCTTTCGGCTTAGAAACGCTGCTCCAAGCGAAGCCCGGTTTTTAAGAAAACCCGCTGTAAGTAAGCTACACATATGCTATTTTTAATATAACTTCTAATTAATTATAGTAACAGTATTAGGACCTTAAAATAATTATTTGGGCTATTATTATGAGTTATATAAAAGTGTTTCTTAACGCTTATATAATAGTAATAATGGCTAGACTATTAATTAGTCTCGGTAAATATTAGACTAAACCCTAGTGGTAATGATACTAGGTTTTGTCGAAGGAAATTGTTTTAAAAGTAACGAAGTGCTGCCCAAGTGCAGAGTCACCACCTAATCAAGTGAGTGCATAGTTACTTTCATCATACACATAGATATGAATTATTTTATATAAACTACGTGCTATGTGTGCATATTATCTGTATACTTGCTATCTATGCTGGATGAACGATTTTATACAAGTTTTAAATGATTTAAACTGTATATGTATTTTTTTTATCTACAAAATATGTTGGGTAAAACATGGGTAGATGAAATATGAGCTGGATGATGACATGAGAAGTGATACAGACCGTGAGATAAGGGTGAGAGGTAAACCATGAGAGAAGCCTTTTACCCATGTGTTGGCTCCGTCATTCAGCAGAGTATGGATGACAACCACGGACTATTCTAGACAGTCCAGTGGACACTAGCAGGCTCGCAACCTGTAGGTGTTTTGAACTGTGTGCTCACCAACTGTACTCTAAAAACCCATTGACATGTGTTGTGAGAGGAGTCTCGGAAACGACACTGTCGATAGACGAGATTAACCCTGGCGACTATGCAACGTAGTGCCTAAATCCCTTGACATGTGCTGTGAGAGGAGTCTTGGAATCGATACTGTCGACAAAAGAGAATAACCCTGGCGACTATGAGACTTAGTGCCTATTGAGTAAACCATGGCAACGATGGACTTCGTGCCGATTCCTTAGGAAGATCCTTAGGAATAAATGAACGAGAAATATATAATTCTTAGGGTAAATCCTTAAGAGTAAAGAAGATAACGGGAATGGGTAATTGGGTTGATTAATTGTTTGATGATTAAACATAATAATTATATTACTATGGGTTGAAAACCCTATGTACTCACCAGGTTTCCCAACCTGACCCACTCAAGCTTATTTGTATCACAGGTGTCGATATGAAGCTACTTTACACTGAGAGATTTAAAAGAGGTGTAGATCACTAGTGTAAATGAATGTAAGTTCTGTTTATGCTTATGTTTCTGTATTGACGATGACATCCCAAATGTTTTAAAATGAATAAAAATACTTTTCTTCGGAAATGCTTTGATAACATATTTATCATGTTTTTCTGGGAGCAAATTCCGCAACATTTTTATTAAAAGAAGTACTCTGATTTTTATAAAGCATAAACAAAATCGGTCTTTTCTGGCCGTGAAAATGGGGATGTCACAGCAGAAGAGTTACGCCGACAGACGACGATCTGAGTTAGAATTTCAGGTGGGTGATATGGTACTCCTGAAGGTCTCACCCTGGAAGGGTGTGATTCGCTTCAGGAGGAGGGGAAAATTGGGTCCTCGTTACATCGGGCCGTTCAGGATCATTGCTAGAGTCGGTAAGGTGGCTTACAGGCTAGAGCTACCGGAGGAGCTTAGTCGGATCCACAACAGTTTCCACGTGTCGCAGTTGCGGAAGTGCATTATGGATCAGGAGGCAGTGGTGTCATTGGATGATATTCAGGTCGATGAGCGCCTGAATTACGTGGAGAGGCCTATGGCCATACTGGAGAGGAAGATGAAAGTTTTGCGGAATAAGGAGATACCTTTGGTGAAGGTACAGTGGGAGCATCGGAGGGGGTCCGAGTGGACGTAGGAGCCAGAGGCAGAGATGCGGGAGCACAATCTGGAGCTGTTCGTCGCGGCATACTTCGAGGACGAAGTCTAGTTCAAGTGGGGGAGAATTGTAACGCCCCTATTCTCAGGTACCGATTTTATAAGAATTTTATTTTTTTAAGGTCTACTCGATGAGTTGGTTGCCCTACTCGTCGAGTAGCAGCGGGGTGATCCGCGTGTTTTAGTGACCTACTCGCCGAGTACAAGAAGGGACTCGACAAGTAGGAGCTGGCAGATGAAACCCTAAATTTCGGGGATTTGCACCCTATTTAAGGACCATTTATTTCCCTTAGCCTCTCTTACTGCCTCCCTTGAGTTCAGAAACCCTAATTAGTGGTTGCTGTCTATAAATTGTGTGCTCTTTAGCTTGGAAGAGGGATCCTTGGAGTAAAAGCTTGGAGTTCAAGAAGTTTGGAGCAAGGGGTTGTTGTAGATCCGGATTCTTCTTTGTCTTGGTATCATTTTGGAGGTAACAAGTTGTTACCTTGGCTCTCTCTTATTTAGATCTCTTCATTTATGGGTTGGGATTTTAGGGTTTTTGTAGTGGTTCTCCGATTTGGGTCGAGATCTGAGGTTGCAACCTTAGATCTGGACTCCTTCAGCCCCTCTTTATCATAAAGTTCCAGTCTTTGTTGAGCTGTGGCCTTTCCCTTGCCCTAAGCCACTCCTTTAGCTTGTTTTGGGCCATTTTCATCTTGCATGCACGTAAAGTTTGCAACTTTACGTGATAAACATGCCCTAGGAGCTTAGATCTGTAGTTTGGAGGCTTTGCATGGCTTAAAAAGCATCTGTATAGGTGAAGGATTGAAGGGACTCGGCGAGTTGCAAGGTCGACTCGGTGATTCATATGAAGATGGTCATCGAACTCGACGAGTTGGATGAACAACTCGGTGAGTCCGATGAATATTGCCGTGGGCTCGACGAGTCAAATGAGAGACTCGGCGAGTCGGCTAGGGTTTTCCCAACCTTTGGACACGTATGAACGCGGCGAGTTGTAAGGGGAAAACTCGCCAAGTTGGCCGAGGAGACTGACACTAGGAACTCGACGAGTCATTCAAGTGACACGGCGATTTGGTGAGCATGAAAGGAACTCGGTGAGTGACTGGTTGTACTTGACGAGTTGAGGTCAACATGGACTGTTGACTTTAACAGTTGACTTGTACCTTGACCAAGGGTTGACTTTTGGACTTCTGGGACATTTTGGGAAATTGGAAATTTACCAGCATGGTTCTATGGTGCATTTAGGTGGTGGAGTAGTACCGAAAATCCAAGAGCTTGAGTTTATCTTCGAGTCGTCAGTACGAGGTGAGTTCTCCTTACTATATCAACAGGGTCTACGGCACCAAGGCCGGCCCTTTATGATTGCATCCTGGTTTTAGGATGTTTCTATGCTATGTGATCTGTTAGATCCTATGATTATCTGTATAGATGTTAGTGACCTGGTTAGGCCGAAGGCCCGGCGAGCGGTCCGGATAGGCTGTAGGTCCTGCGAGGCGGTTCAGACGTGCCGAAGGCTCGGAGAGCGGTCCAGATAGACTGAAGGCCTGCGAGGCGGTCCAGTCAGGCTGAAGGCTCATCATGCAAGTTGTTCTATGTTTGTTTATATGATATGATTATGGTTATGAGGTTGGTATTTTGGGGGTAACTCACTAAGCCTCGGGCTTACAGTTTTAGTTTATCGTTTCAGGTACATCAGGGGATCGCGGCAAGGCGAAGGCGTGATCGTACAGCTCCTCATGTTTTATTTATGTTCCTGGGATGAACTCTGATATTAGACTATTTTGAAAACAAATTTGTAATAACTATTGGTTTTAAATGTGTTGAAAAGTTTTAAATTGGATTGAATTTTAAGGGTGTTACATTGTCTATGCTGGTTGATCGATTTTATATACGTTTTAAATGATTTAAACTGTATATGTATTTTATATCTACAAATATGTTGGGGTAAAACATGGGTAGATAAAATAGTTGGTGTGTGATGAAAAATGAGTTGGAAGATGAGATGAAAGGCTATATAGATCATGAGATGAGGTTGAGAGGTGAGAAGTGAGAAAAGACTTTACCCAAACATTGGCCCCGCCATCTAGCAGAGTATGGATGACAACCATGGACTATTCTAGACGGTCTGTGGAACACTAGTAGGCTCGCTGTTGAATCATAAAAGTGACCCTCTTGAATTTCTCTACCGCAGCCCCCAAGGATCCGCAGTCAAGCTTCATCAGCAACCTCATCCGAAGTCATTATCAACCGCAGTTCTATTACTGTCTAGTTTACTTAGTTTAACTCTATCTACTTTTATTGTAGCACTCTCTATTGTCCAGTATGCCTTGCATGGCTACTCTTAGAGATTTGATCCAATGTATTTCTTGAATCTCTATATATAGAGCTCAATCTTTCTTCTTCAAATATAACCTACAACAATCTTCTATGCTATCAATTACATCTCTCACTTCTATCTGATTACACATCTTGAATCTTATACTCTCTTCTTCTTACTCTCAAAGTTCACTTGAATATAACTGAATATTATTTCTCTTCGGAGCAAGTCATTCGTGACTTAATCACTAAGTTTGATCTCACTTACTAACTTGGTCTGAATGCATTCCTTGTTAAGAATCAACTTATGTGTATACTTGATATAACACCTGCTGTCATTTATATTTCCTTACATTTCTGCAACTAACTCTCTAACTATCTAACTCGTTTACTTATTATTATTGTTGAGCTTTTAGATCCTTTGAGATAAACTATTCCGCAACTATACTTGTTCTAACGTTTGTTCAAGTGTCTCAAGTGTTTCTCTCAACAATTGGAAACAGAGCCATAGTGGTTGCTTTTTGAAAAACAAAACTCTGATTTTTCTTTAAAAAAAAACTTAAAAAAAACAAGGAAAATGGCACAAGCATTATCTCTGAATGTTTCCAACAGTGTTGGTGGTTCAAACCGAGCCCCAATATTGGTGGCAAATGAATATCATCACTGGTCTCAGAGAATGGAAAGATACTTAAGAAGACTTGGTAGAGATGTATGGCGGTCCGTAGAAGAAGGACCACATGTCCCTGTTCTTACACCAGTTCAAACTGATGGCGCCACAGCCAGACTAGGAGGAGGTCAACCAGTCATGAACCGTCCCACTAAAGATGACCTTGATAAAATGGAAAATGATGATGTTGCTTTTTATGAAATCTCTTGTGGAGTTGCTCCTGACAACTTCGACATCATCATAAACTGCAAATCAGCAAAAGAGATCTAGGAAGTTCTCAAGAATTTGTATGAAGGCTCAGAACAAGCTCAAGACAAGAAGCTCACAACTGCACTCAATGAGTTCAACAATTTCAAAGCTCATAATGGCGAAAGTTTAGAAGACTCCTTCAAAAGGTTCAACCTGATAGTCACCAAGTTATCGAATGCTGGCACCATCCGCAGTAACCATGAAACAAACCTTCAGTTTCTCAATGGTTTGGGAAGACATTGGACTACTGCTAAGATGATAGTTCAAGGGGATAGAAAGATTCATTCTTTGTCTCTCTACAAGCTCTACGGGGAACTGCAAGCACAAGAATCCACCGTACTCAAAGACTGTGCTGACTTCGGAGGACCACTTGCCCTTATAGCACAAGCTCCACACAATCAGTCCTACTCCCCCTCGTATGACACTACTCCGCAGTCATACGAAGCCGACTCAGAGTATGATGATGAAGAAGAATTTCAGAAAGTTATAGCTCTTGTTAGTCAACAGTTCAACCGGCTACCACCTCCCTCTTTTCATAAGAATCAGCAGTTCAACAAACCTCCATTCAACCGTAACTTCAACCCACAGAATAATCACTCTCGATATCCCAAAAATTCTCATCCACCACCGCAATCGCAGAATACTCAACCAAAGGAGGCACCGCAGTCCATCCAAATCACTGACTCTGGTACCCCCTCAGAAGACAAAAGTGATGTTGTGATTTGTCACAAGTGCAACAAAGAGAATCATTTTGCAAAAGATTGCAAGGCAAATATAGTGAAAGACAGAGCATTCTACCTGAGAATGGCTCAAGAATTGGAAGAAAAGGAAAAGGCTAGGGCATATGTAGCCCATATCAAAAGAGACCATCAAGTTTGGTCATCTGGAGATGAAGAAGAAGCCATCAGCAGTGTCAAAGGAAAAGGCAAAATCTGCATGCTGGCAACTGCGGATGATGATGGGTCTACAAAGCTGGAAAAGAAATACTGCTACATGGCAAAGGATGGAACTCTAAGCGTCGTCGAACAGGTAAAAATCATGATTCAAACTCTAAACTATAGCATGCATGACTGTCAACCCTTCATAGACAATCTTAATGACACATGTGTTGCCGTCCTTACAGACTATAACAAAGCTTTAGATGAGAAGAACATAGCGTCCCAAGAGATGTTTCATGTAAGAGGACGACTGGACAACAAAAGACTCAAAATGGCTATGTTAGAAAATGACTTAGAGTTAGAAAAAGATGCAAGAATGTTGAGTGAAACACAACTAGAGATAGCTTTGAACCAAAGAGATTTAGCTCAGAGTGAGATTGTACGCTTAAATTTATAAATAGAAAAACTATTCAATGAAAGTGAAGCTATTGAAAATTTGGTGAATAATAGAACTGTGGACAATACATACAATTGGGGTTGGTCCAATGGATATCCTACCGCAAAGAATTCCTCACCCCGGTTTAACAAAGATCGACTGTATGTCCGGACCGAGAATTTCATTTCCCTGTCAATGACAAAACTTTTCCCGAAGACATCAGAACACACTTCGGTAGACTTCATAATCTAAGTAACAACTGTGTCATTGAGGAAATAGTGCCTGAGGTTTCGGGTCACACAAGTGATCAAACTCCTATCTGTGGCACAATCTATCCAAATTCTCAGACTTCATCAGTGGTTGATGAAGAAATTGTCATAGAGAGTCCCGAAGTCTCACAGGACTTCCCATCACTGCCCTCAGACCGCAGTGTCTCTCACTATAGTCATGAACCGCAGAAGTCCCACAAAAGTCCCACTGAAGTCCCAACTCAGTCTTACTCTGCGGTAGTCAAATCATCCTTACCGCAGTCCTCAATCAAAAGCTCTATGACTCTTCAGCCAATTCATCATGAATTACCCATAGAAAACTTTGAAGTGGGTCAATGCTCTCAAAAACCTGAATCTTCCAGTTCGGATGAATCTAGTCCTTGTTTTCAAAATTTTTCAAAGGTTTCCAGGAAACCGCAGCTGAACACCAATGACTGCGGTTCTCCAAAAACCTTAGCTAAAAAGGCTTTCAAAGAGGAAATTCGATCCTGAGGCACAAATCGACAAATCTTTTCTAAAAACAAAAGACATATCAGATTTCCAAAATCTAAGAGTCCAGAAAAGTTTGTTTTCTCGCACTATTTTTCAAAAAACTCTCCCATCAAGAAAACATGCAAAAAGGAATGTACAGTTTCAACAGTCGTTCCAAACTCATCTGACACAACCCAAAAGAAAGAAAGGTCTTTTCGAAGCAATGAATTTCAAATCTATTCCTCAGATGATCCAAAATGGAAGGGTATCTTACCCACTCCAACACTTTTAAAATCACATCAAAATTTTAACAAGTGGAAGGGCATTTTACCAAACCCAACAAAAAGGTCCAAAAAATATACACGTGCTAAATCTTTTTCGAAACAAACTTTTTCAAATTCCAACAGCACCAATATCAGATCTTACCAACCTCGGACCGGTCACAAGCCTACCTCATCATTTAGACCGCTGACCAAACAAACTGTCAGAGCAAAAGACAAAATTTCAGTATGTCAATGTCAATGTAGTTGTCAAAATGGTTCATCTCATGTCAAATCTGGTTCTTTTCAAAAACCTCGTAACTTTTCTAATAATCGCAACACTCCAAAAACTCACAAACACCCAGGACTAGGATTAAAAGTTGACACGAAACCAGTCCCTGCAACCTCGGTTCATGCATATTCAGAAACTCACCTTTTGTCCCAGGCTCCAAACTAGTTTGGATGCCTAAACTAACCGTGTAATTCTCAGGCCTTGTGCAAGGAGGAACAAGAAGAAGAATGGTTAATCGACAGTTCCTGCTCCTTGCACATGACCGGAAGGTTAGAATACCTTCGGGATTTCAGGCCAATTTGAAACGGTGGAAATGTCACATTCGGCAACAATGCGAATTGGATAATCCGAGGTTATGGTGTTCTTACTATGGGGAACTTCTCTATTCAAAAGGTTGCTTATGTAGAAAGCCTTAAACACAATCTCATCAGTGTTGGTCAACTATGTAAGGCAGGCCATCGAGTTGAATTTGATGACCAATTTTGCTATGTAATGACAAGCGATAGGAGCACGTGTCTGATCAAGTCCCGATCCGAAGGTACTATGTATCCTCTGTACGTGTCTCTGATCATAGGCAAACCGCAGTTATGCTTCCTATCCAAAGAAGTATCCGAAGTCAGCTGGCTATGGCACTGCAAGCTAGCTCATCTCAACTTCAGATACATCAACAATTTGGTCACCGGAGAACTAGTCAGAGGTCTTCTAATCCTCAAGTTCAGCAATGATACTCTCTGTCCTGCATGTGAATGTGGAAAGCAATCCAAAGCAAGTCACCCCATGGTGATTGACTCCTCAATTTCTGAACCACTGGAACTCTTACACATTGATCTCTGCGGTCCATCTACCGTAGCCAGTCTTCATCACAAGAAATACATACTGGTTATAGTTGATGACTTCACACGGTTCACCTGGGTTTCTTTCCTAAGACTCAAATCAGAAACTCCGCAGATATTGATCAATTTCATCAAGGAAATTGAACTTCAGATCAAGTTACCAGTACGACGTATCCGAAGTGATAATGGAACCGAGTTTACTAACCATCTCCTAAATAGTTTCTTGGTTTCAAAGGGCATCACTCACAACTTCTCAGCTCCCTACACACCGCAACAAAATTGGGTAGTAGAGCGAAGGAACCGCACTCTAGTAGAAGCAGCCAGAAAGTGAAATTTGATGACTATCACATCCGCAACACCGCTCCATCAACCGAAACCATAGCAATCCTAGAAAGTGATATTCCTGCTTCTTCGGGTCCACTAAACCTAGTTGAAGTAAACTATGACGATCTCTTCGACCCTGTAGAAACAGCCAAGTTATCCAAAGTTCTTGTGTCCCTGGAAGCTCAGCAGCAGCATGCTGACGAATCTGGTCCTACACCGTCCGATGAAGCATCACTAAATACTTCCACCTCGCCGGTTGAGGGGGAAAACTCAACTCCGGACCATACAACAACCATCAAGGTTCCAGTACTAGAAGATGCAGCTCCAATCCCTATCCGCAGAGTATTTCAACCATCAAACGTTTCTTCGGACTCGGATGATGAAAACATAGAGAACATTGACACAAGAACAGACTCGAGGATTATCACACTCCCATCCGCAATCCAGGGGGAACCTTCTCAGGTTCAAGGGGAACTCCCGTCTGCACTCCAGGGGGAACCTTCACCATCTGCCCAAGAAAACTCTGATCCCACCTTTCCAGTTCAAGACAATTCAGCAGGATGTTCTCAAGTCCAGGGGTAACTGCCATCTCCAACCGCAGAGTCTTCCGATATTGAAGACATTCCCTCTACCGCAGCTGCTGATCATCTGCAACCCCGTCTACACGTATGGACGAAGGACCACCCACCAGGTCAAATCATCGGCAACCCATCCGCAGGTATCCAGACTCGATCTTCCAAGGATTTATCTGATCACTGTCACTACGCAGCGTTTATGTCCTCGGTCGATCCCCAAACGATCAAAGAAGCATTACTAGAACCAGACTGGATATCCGCAATGCAAGAAGAGCTAGAAGAATTCAAAAGAAACAAAGTATGGCAGCTCATTCCGAAGCCGCAAGGTCACACCATTGTTGGTACTAGATGGGTGTACAAGAATAAGTTGGATGAATCTGGTGCGGTCGTCAGAAACAAGGCAAGGCTAGTTGCCAAGGGATATAGTCAACTTGAAGGTATTGACTATGATGAAACGTATGCTCTGGTAGCACGAATGGAAGCCATCCGAATCTTCTTAGCATACGCAGCTCACAAGAACATCAAGGTTCATCAAATGGATGTGAAAAATGCTTTTCTCAACGGTGAATTAAAAGAGGAGGTTTATCTTCAGGAACCTCTGGGCTTTAAAAGTCTTGAATTCCCAGACCACTGCTACAAGCTTGAAAAAGCAGTCTACGGTCTAAAGCAAGCCCCAAGAGCACGGTACGAGACTCTCTCTGAATATCTTGTCTCGTCCGGATACAAAAGAGGAGTGATTGATCCCACTTTATTTAGAAAAGCAAATGGTAATCACATTATGCTTGTACAAATATATGTGGATGATATCATCTTCGGATCAACTGATCAAAAAATGGTGGATGAATTCGCTAAGCTCATGACCAACAAGTTCCAAATGAGCATGAATAGAGAGATTAACTTCTTTCTAGGACTTCAACTGAAACAAGTCCCTCAAGGGATATTCATTCATCAGGAGAAATACACCACTGGACTGTTAAAGAAATATTCAATGGACAACTGTTCTTCGGCTAAGGTCCCCATGGCCTTCGGATATAAGATATATGCTGATCCCTCAGGTGAATCAGTGGATCACAAGACTTGTAGAGGTATTATTGGCTCATTGATGTACCTCACCGCAAGCCGACCAGACATCGTCTTTGCAACAGGTGTATGCGCAAGGTACCAGGCTGACCCAAAAATGTCACACATGACCGCAGCCAAGCAGATTCTAAGATACTTAAAGGGTAGCAAGACTCTTGGCTTATGGTACCCCGCAGGGAATGACTTTAGCCTACAAGCATTCACTGATGCGGATCACGCTGGATGCAGACTAGATCGAAAAAGCAGCTCCGGTGGATGTCAATTTCTGGGTGGAAGACTCGTCAGCTGGTCATCAAGAAAACAAAATTGTGTGTCACTGTTTACCGCAGAAGCTGAATATGTGGCCGCAGCCAGCTGTTGTTCACAAGTCTTATGGATGAAAACATAACTTATAGACTACGGATACAAAATGCTGCGGATACCAATTTATTGTGACTCTGAAAGTGCTATAGCGATTTCTCACAATCCAATTCAGCACTCCAAGACAAAGCATATTGAACTACGGTATCACTTCATCAAAGACCACATCCTGAAAGGTAACATTGAACTAATTTTTGTCCATACTCATGAAGAGATTGCTGATGTATTCACAAAGGCACTTGACTCTACAAAACTCAACAGTTTCTTACAAATGTTAGGAATGATGAATCTGGACCCATAATTCTTTTTGAATTGATAGGTACCGCAGACCATCCTTGGTCTCTGTTGCAGTCCTAATTGAAGTTATTTATGATAGATAGTTTTGGATATCATGTGTACCGCATTATTTGTATCGCAACTATATATCATATTTATCTTTCAATGGTCCTTATTGTTTGTTGTTACTAATTTTTGTTCAAGTGTTCTCCTCAGTTCTTCTACTGCAGTCATCCAACCGTCCATCCGCAATGACAAAAAAAAATCCATCCGCAATGACAAATGATCCATCCGCAATGAAGTCTCAATCCGCAATCACATTGAATGATTTCTCAACTGTTTCATTAATTCTTGAATCATGGTGTGCTATTTAATGATCCTTCATTAAATAAGAAAAACATTCAAAAAAAAACATTCCTTGTGTAACATATCACTGTCCCATTTCCCTTTTTTGAATAAACCTTGTGTCAGACCTATTTTGGGTATGATGACAAAAAGAACAATTTTCCATAAAAAATCCCTTTTTAAACTGTCTCTTCCTATTACCCCAAAACGTCAAATCCATAAATCTTCCCCTTTTACACAACGGATTAAACCCACCCTCACCACACGTTCTTCAGACGTGATGTCTTAGACTGACACTTCATTAAATGCTAACCCCTTTTGGTAAATCTCGAAAAATAAATTAAACCTTTTCTTATCTGTGGCTGAGATTTCCTCTCCTAATCAAAGAAAACACCCAAACGTTTTTACCTTATCTAATTTCACTTAGGGTAAAATCAATAACCATTTCAAATCCGCCACAATAAAACCCCCTTCTTCTTCCCCAAGAAAGTTTTTACGCTTTCTAAACATCGAACTTCTTCTCCTTCATCTTCTTGCACTCTGTTTTCCTGCAAGTTTCTTCAACTCTCAAAAATGGTGAAATCTGGTATCTCAAAGAAACATTCCAAGGCATCTGCCTCAGCAAACCCAACTGGTTCATACTCTGCTTCAAGGAACCAAATGCCAACGATTGCTTTAAGCAATTTTAGGGCTGTGTTCGAAGAGCATTCCTCCTATAATGCTCCGATCAAGTTGATGATCAAGTTCCTGTCCAATCACCCACGGTTTGGTCCCTTCGATTCATTCACAGATGTGGTTCCTCTTTCAACCCTCTTCAAATGTGCCTTCTCTGCATATCGACCCCTCGAAAATCTTCAAGAGGTGCATCTGAATCTGGTGAACGATTCTTTGGTTATTCTGACCAAGGAAAAATTCCTCAATGCCATCAATCTGTTAGTTCATCCTTCAACCACGGTCTTCACTCCAAGCATGGCGGACATTCTTTCTGCACTCTACCAAATGGGTTACCAGAAGAAGATCAAAGGCATAGGCGAATTCAAGAAAAATCAGTTGCCTGCGGTGTGGCAGTTCGTTTGCCACTTCGTGATCTGCAGCCTGTCAGGCAGAACCGGAGGCACTGATAACATGGGTCTCAAGCTATTGGAGCTAGTGTGGAGTATTTTCACTGGCCACGATGTCAACTATGGTCAGATCTTGTGGGATGACTTCTTGCAGTACATTCCCAAAGAGAGTCCAAGAGAAAACCCTACCGAACTCACATTTGCTAGGTTCTGGTCTCTATGCATCTCATATCTTCATGCGGATGCAGGACTTAGCATGGGCAACGATATCAACCTCTTCATCACTAAAGATCTTAAAAGGTACAATCCCTCTACCGATCAATCTGTTTTTGGACCCATTAGACGGCTACCAGTCCACATTCTATCTACCCTTGGTCTTAAAACCACTGATGTCACAGACCATATAGAGGCTACAGAAGGTATTGACCCATACCTTCCTACCCCGCCTCTACAAGCCACATCCGCACTCACCATCCCTCGTAGTACCGCAGTCCCATCCTCCACCACTCTATCCAACTTGTCTTTATCAAAAAGACGCAAGCAGTTAGCCTCAGTCCATCAAGGCCCCTGCAACATCACCAAGAAACATGGAACCCCAAAGAAGAAAGATGCTCCCAAACAAGTTGAACCATCAAAGAAACGAAAACTCAAACAAACTGTGCCCTCAGATGACGAATAAACCGAAAATCGATCTCACTCTCCCTCTATGAGTGATTCTAATGAGGATGCACAACCCATCTCCATCCTCAAGAAAAGAAAGACCAATCCCACAGACCAAATGTGTGACCGGACTGATACCGCAGCCTCTCAAAAGGCTCCGGTAGTCCTTGGGGTGGCCACATACCCATTCAATACCACCATCGAATTCCACTCAGACACAGAAAGTGTGTCTGTTTCAACTCAACGTGGAGACTCACCCCCAGCTCACTCCCAAGGGGATGGAACTGGTTCTCGCCCTAAGGTCTCCAGGGCTTCCCGTCTACACTTCTTTTCCCCTGAGGAGTTGAACTCCATCCTTTTGTCTGTAACCCAAACACTGCAAACACCTTCCCAACCGCAGGGCAATTCTTCCGCCTTTTCTAGAACTGAGCTGAGGCCAGACTTGACCACTGGTCAAGGAGACCGAGGAAGCTCAGGAAATCCTACTCTACTTACATCTTTTACAGGTGGTTTAGGCACGGTGAGCACCAATGTGCAAGAATCCGTGGACCCGAGGGACACCTCGATGCGATTTCAAGGATTTGACGGTGACGAATCGAATGATTCATGGTTACACTACAATCCGGTCTCTAAATCCGATATCAAGAAATATTTCGCTTTCCGTAGGGCATTTTAAGCAAGGAAGGATTAGCAAATCAAACAACTTCAACAGAAACAACAGGAGATTCAATCTGTAGCCAAGTATTGGGCGGACGCAATCAATAACGCCAATACCGTAGCCACCATTCTGAAAGTACAAGAGTGGATGTCCACAATGGCTGAGACAATCCGTAAGGCTCAGTCCACTCATGGTGGTGAAGGTACATCTAAACTCCCTCCATCTCCAACTCCAACTCCAACTGTTAGAGATTCTCAACACGAGGGAACCACAATCGAAGTTAGCTCCGCTCCTACCTTCGGATTCGATGACTTTGATCTCAATGAGGTAAATCAGCCTAACCCTTTTGATGATGATTTAATGATGTTTGATGAGGAAGAAGAATCAAGTGGCTCTCAACACTCAACCTCCAAGCCGAAAGAGAAAAAGAAGATCGTTGTGTCCAGAAAAAAATTTCTGAGTCTACAAGCCAAAGTAGATCAGATTCTTGCTGCGGTTAAGCCCACTCAACCGCAATCTAAAGATATTCCAGGACCGCAGTCCTTAATTGAAAGAATCGAAAGATTGGAAACCCGTGAACGACTGGCTGCTGAGCGAATTTCTCTGAAAGTTGAAATGGGGATTCGATCCCTGGATACAAGTCGCCAGGCTGATCATAAGCAATTCATGGCTGCTGCGGAGCGCCTCATCTCTGAGGTATCCGCAATCAAGGCAGATTTACAAACAGCCATTGCGGACCAGTCAACTCACTCACAGAAGCTGATAGCTGAGACTCACACTGCCTATGAGTCCACCATCTTAGTCCTTCAATCTACCATCAATAGACTTCAACGCTCCTTGTCGTCAAATTTTCATGGTCCTGAGATTCTTCAACTTACAAAGGAGATTCATCGACTACTCTTCAACACCGCCATCCCAGACAATCAGCAACTGGCTGATGCTCTCAAAGCTCAATTTCAGGAGGTGTGTGCCAAAGTCGATGGTCTTAAGCAATGGCTTGAGGATGCTCCGGTTTTGCATTCCTCAAGAGGGGGAGGTGATGAAGACCATCATTCAAACAGCGTCTCTCATCATAGGATCCCCCCATCATAACTGAAAAAGTTCCCTCAGCGCAACCATCTCCTCATCAGACACCACCGCATCAGTCTCCACCGCAACAGAAAATCACTCAAGAAACTTCTCCTGAGCGACCGGAGACTCCTCCCCACTTCAAGAATCTAGCATCCAACATGTCATCCGAACACTCCAACGACTCTCCCACAACGAAACAGAAGAAAGCAGATTGGAAAGCAGCCAAATTTGCTGAACTCATCTGGAGAGAAAACGGATTCGACATCACCATGGATGAATCTTTAGTCAATTCCTGGATCAATCCCCACCGAAGACAGCTGGATGATGACTACAAACCCTACCTTACTTATGTTGAACCCCCTTCTAACGGTTACTAGGATGTTCCAATCTCCCCAAATGCTAAATACTTCACTGTATTTGAGCAGTTTGACCGTAGCCTACCTGATCACAAGAGACTGCCCATGGAATTCGAAAGACTCAATCGATTCTATGCCAAAATGCTTCTTCCATAGAGAAAATCTGGTCTAATGATAGACCATCCGCAGTCAAGAACTTTAAGCCCCGGAAATTCATGAAAGCTGACTTCATTCAGTATACTCTTACAAGAAGGAATCAGGACTACGTCCGCTCCCAAGCTGACTTCCCATGTATGAATCCAGAAGAAGTCTTCCTGATAGCAAAGGTGTTCCAAAACAAAAGCGAGAAGTATCCAAAGATGAAGATAGCACTTGAAAGGGCAAGCACATTTCTGAGGGAAACCGTATGTGACTTTGCAAAGATTGATGCGGACATTTACCCTACAATTTCCAAAAAGTTCGATCTACCACCACTTGACCCTGCACCGATGCCTACCGAAGGTTATCAAGAGAGATCCCTAGGTGCAACAAACTTCCCAGAACTTGGAGTCATTTTTAAAAGAAAGGTCGATAAAACCAAATACTTCATTCCCATGACTGCCATGAATCGTCTCACAAGGAAGCAACTTGAAATTTGTCGAACCGCAGTTGAAAGATCAAAACACACGACTGCCGAAGTCAAGTTTGAAATTTATAGAAGGATCACCTGGTTGGAAAATATCATAAAGTTTTGGTGGATTCTAATCAAGTTCCTAAAACTTGATAACTGAAGAGAAGTTAAAGAGGTCACTTAGGGGGAAATTGTTGAATCATGAAAGTGACCCTCTTGAACTAGAGCTACCGCAGCTCTCAAGGATCCGCAGTCAACCTTCGTCAGCAACCTCATCCGAAGTCATCATCAACCGTAGCTTTACTTACTAGTTTACTTAGTTTAACTTTATCTACTTTTGTTGTAGTACTCTCTATTGTCCAGTATGCCTTGCATGGCTACCTCATAGAGATTTTATCCAATGTAATTCTTGAGTCTCTATATATAGAGCTCAATCTTTCTTATTCAATACAACTTCTATGCTATCAATTACATCTCTCACTTCTATCTGATTACGCATCTTAAATCTCTCCTTACTCTCAAAGTTCACTTGAACATAACTGAATATTATTTCTCTTCGGAGCAAGTCATTCGTGACTTAATCACTAAGTTTGATCTCACTTACTAACTTGGTCTGAATGCATTCCATGTTATGAATCAACTTATGTGTATACTTGATATAACACCTGTTGTCATTTATATTTCCTTACATTTCTGCAACTAACTCTCTAATTATCTAACTCGTTAACTTATTATTATTGTTGAGCTTTTAGATCCTTTGAGATAAACTATTACGCAACTATACTTGTTCTAACGTTTGTTCAAGTGTGTCTCAAGTTTTTCTCTCAACATACTCTATGTACCGCAACTATATATCATATTTATCTTTCAATGGTCCTTATTGTTTGTTGTTACTAATCTTTTGTTCAAGTGTTCTCCTCAGTTCTTCTACTGCAGTCATCCAACCATCCATCCGCAATGACAAAAGATCCATCCGCAATGAAGTCTCAATCCGCAATCACATTGATTGATTTCTCAACTGTTTCATAAATTCTTGAAATGTGATGTGCTATTTAATGATCCTTCATTAAATAAGAAAAACATTAAAAAAAACATTCCTTGTGTAACATATCACTGTCCCATTTCCATCTTTTTAAATAAACCTTGTGTCAGACCTATTTTAGGTATGATGACAAAAGAATGGTTTTTCATAAAAAATCCCTTTTTTAAACCGTCTCTTCCTATTACCCCAAAACGTCAAATCCGTTACATCTTCCCCTTTTTACAAAACGGATTAAAACCCCCTCTCACCACACGTTCTTCAGACGTGATGTTTAGGGACTGACATTTCATTAAATCCCAAACCCTTTTGGTAAATCTCAAAAAAAAAATTAAACCTTTTTCTTATCTGTGGCTGAGATTTACTTTCCTAATCAAAGAAAATAACCCAAACGTTTTTACCTTATCCAATTTCACTTAGGGTAAAAAAAATAACTGTTTAAAATCCACCACTATAAAACCCACTTCTTCTTCCCCAAGAAACTTTTACGCTTTCTGAACACTCGACGAACTCCCTCTCCTTCACCTTTCTGCACTTTTTTTCCTGCAAGTTTCTTCAACTCTCAAAAATGGTGAAATCCGGCATCTCGAAGAAACATTCCAAGGCATCTGCCTCAGCACACCCAACTGGTTCAGACTCAGCCTCAAGAAACCAAAATGCCAAAAATTGCTTCAAGCAATTTTAGGGCTGTGTTCGAAGAGCATTCCTCTTATAATGCTCCGATCAAGTTGATGTTCAAGTTCCTGTCCAATCACCCACTGTTTGGTCCCTTCGATTCATTCACAGATGTGGTTACTCTTTCAACCCTCTTCAAATGTGCCTTCTCTGCATATCGACCTCTCGAAAATATTCAATAAGTGCATCTGAATCTGGTGAACGATTCTTTGGTTATTCTGACCAAAGAAAAATTCCTCAATGCCACCAATCTGTTAGTTCATCCTTCAACCAAGGTCTTCACTCCAAGCATGGCGTACATTCTTTCTGCTCTCTACCAAATGGGTTACCAGAAGAAGATCAAAGGCATAGGCGAATTCAAGAAAAATCAGTTGCCTGCGGTGTGGCAGTTCGTTTGCCACTTCGTGATCCGCAGCCTGTCAGGCAGAACCGGAGGCACTGATAACATGGGTCTCAAGCTATTGGAGCTAGTGTGGAGTATTTTCACTGGCCACGATGTCAACTATGGTAAGATCTTGTGGGATGACTTCTTGCAGTACATTCCTAAGGAAAGTCCAAGAGAAAACCCTACCGAGCTCACATTTGCTAGGTTCTGGTCTCTATGCATCTCAGATCTTCATGCGGATGCAAGACTTAGTATGGGCAACGATATCAACCTCTTCATCACCAAGGATCTTAAAAGGTATAATCCATCTACGGATCAATCTGTTTTTGGACCCATTAGACGGCTACCAGTCCACATTCTATCTACCCTTGGACTTGAAACCACTGAAGTCACAGACCATATAGAGGCTACGGAAGGTATTGACCCATACCTTCCTACCCCGCCTATACCTAAACAAGCCACATCCGCACTCACCATCCCTAGTAGTACTGCAGTCCCATCCTCCACCACTCTATCCAACTTGTCTTTATCAAAAAGACACAAGCAGTTAGCCTCAGTCCACCAAGGCCCCCGCAACATCACCAAGAAACATGGAACCCCAAAGAAGAAAGATGCTCCCAAACCCACTGAACCATCAAAGAAACGGAAACTCAAACAAACTGTGTCCTTAGATGAGTCAACTGAAAATCGATCCCACTCTCCCTCTATGAGTGATTCTGACGAGGATGCACAACCCATCTCCATCCTCAAGAAAAGAAAGACCAATCCCACTGACCAAATGCGTGACCGGACTGATGCCGCAGCCTCTCAAAAGGCTCCGTTAGTCCTTGGGGTGGCCGCAGACCCATTCAATAGCACCATCGAATTCCACTTAGACACAGAAAGTGTGTCTGTTTCACCTTAACGTGGAGACTCACCCCCAGCTCACTCCCAAGGGGATGGAACTAGTTCTCACCCTAAGGTCTCCAGGGCTTCCCGTCTACATTTGTTTTCCCCTGAGGAGTTGAACTCCATCATTTTGTCTGTAACCCAAACACTGCAAACACCTTCCCAACCGCAGCGCAATTCTTCCGCCCTTGCCAGAACTGAGCCGAGGCCAGACTTGACCACGGGTCAAGGAGACCGACGAAGCTCAGGAAATCCTACTCTACTTACATCTTTTACAGGTGGTTTAGGCACGGTGAGCACCAATGTGCAAGGATCCGTGGACCCGAGGGTAACCTCGGTGCGATTCCAAGGATTTGACGGTGACGAATCAAATGATTCATGGTTACATTACAATCCGGTCTCTGAATCCGATATCAAGAAATATGCTGCTTTCCATAGGGCATTTCAAGCAAGGAAGGACCAGCAAATCAAGCAACTCTCTTCTTCTTACTCTCAAAGTTCACTTGAATATAACTGAATATTATTTCTCTTCGGAGCAAGTCATTCGTGACTTAATCACTAAGTTTGATCTCACTTACAAACTTGGTCTGAATGCATTCCTTGTTAAGAATCAACTTATGTGTATACTTGATATAACACCTGCTGTCATTTATATTTCCTTACATTTCCGCAACTAACTCTCTAACTATCTAACTCGTTTACTTATTATTATTGTTGAGCTTTTAGATCCTTTGAGATAAACTATTCCGAAACTATACTTGTTCTAACGTTTGTTCAAGTGTGTCTCAAGTTTTTCTCTCAACACTCGCAACTAGTAGGTGTTGTGAACGACGTGTTCACCCGGTGTACTCTAAAAACCCATTGACATGTATTTCGGGTGGATTGTCGAAAATAATAATGTCGATAAATGAGCAATGGACTTAGCACCCGTTGGATGAACCCTGGCGACTATGCGACTTAGTGCCTGTTGTATAAACCTTGGCGACTATGAGACTTAGTGCCTAAACCCTGGAGACTATGCGACTTAGTGCCTGTTGTATAAACCCTGGCGACTATGAGACTTAGTGCCTAAACCCTGGCGACTATGCGACTTAGTGCCTGTTGAGTAAACCCTGGCAACGATGGATTCATGTCGATTCCTTAGGATGATCCTTAAGAATGAATGAACGAGGAATAGCTAATTCTTAGGGTAGATCCTTAAGAGTAAAGAAGATAATGGGGATGGGTAATTGGGTTGATTGTTTGATGTTTAAACATAATAATTATATTATTGTGGGTTGAAAACCCTATGTACTCACCAGGTTTCCCAACCTGACCCACTCAAGCTTATTTGGATCACAGGTGCCGATGCGAAGTTACATTACACCGAGAGATTAAAGAGGTGTAGATCACTAGTGTAAATGAATGTAAGTTCTGTTTATGCTTATGTTTCTGTATTGACAATGACATCCCATATGTTTTAAAATGAATAAAAAATACATTTCTTCGGAAATGCTTTGATAACGTATTTATCATGTTTTACTGGGAACAAATTCCGCAACATTTTTATTAAAAGAAGTACTCTGATTTTTGTAAAGCATAAACAAAATCGGTCTTTTCTGGCCGAGAAAATGGGGATGTCACATTAAAGGATCATTGGCCTCCCCAGCCTCCCCTTTCACAGCCCCTTATCATTCCAAAACCCTAATTCGTGTGTGTATGATTCTTTGGTGTATTTAAGCTTTGAGGAAGGATTTTTGGTGAGAAAAGCTTGGGGAAAACAAGTGATTAGAAGCAAGGAACTCGTGGGAATCAGAGATCTACTTTAGTGGGCACCCTTTTGAAGGTATTAAGCTGTTATCTAGGCTCATTTCTTCCTAGATCCCTTTTGGTTGTTTTTCTTGGGAAGCCTTTCTTGTGTTTGAGCTAAGATCTGAGGTTGCAACTTCAGATCTGAGCTCTTCTTGGTCTATAGGTCCATAAAGTTATCAACTTTGACAAGTATGATGTTTCCCGCAAGTCTGACACTTCTTTATAAGCTTGGTTTTGTCATTTTAAGACTTTAGAGCTTTTCATGCACGTAAAGTTTCCAACTTTACGTGATAAACATGCCTTGGGAAGCTGGATCTACAATTTGGAACCTTAGCATGGCTTAAGAGCGTGTGTATGGATGAAGGACTAAAGGGACTCGTGTAGCACCTGGTTCCTGGTATGTATTTTATTTAAGTAATTTTGCATTTTTGGCTTGGGACTCGGCGAGTTGAAGGCCCAACTCGCCGAGTAGAAGCGGGATGAGACGCGGGATTTAAGTGATGGACTCGTCGAGTCGGGTCCGGGACTCGACGAGTAGGCTCTGAATGGACAAAACCCTAATATGAGGGTTTGCACCCTATTTAAACAACCTTATACAGCCTCCATCGCCCCTTTATGCTCCCAGAAACCCTCCATAGCAAACCCTAAGTGTTTTGGTGCAAGATCTAAGGCTTTTGAGTGATTTTTGTGGGTTTTGACCTCAAGGAAGGAGGAAGAGCATAGAAGAATCAAGAGGAGACTGAAGGATTCGAGTTTGGTTCATCATTTGCAGTCTTTGAAAGGTATAAAGTTTGTACCTTGCTTGCTTGTTTGCTAGATCCCTTTTTGGGGAAGATTTAGGGCTTTTTAAGCCATATGAGGTAGCCAACCATGATTGCAAACATGGTTGGGGGTCAAGACTTCGGATCTAAGTCTTGGGAGGGGTCACAAGGCAGATTTGGGTTGCTTTTGCACTCAAGGAAGGCCCCATGCAACATAAGAGCCATTTTAGAGCCTTTTAGGCTCAAACGTCCCATGCATGCACGTAAAGTTCGAAACTTTACGTGCTAGATCAATCTTAGGGGCTTGGATCTATCTTTTGGTCAAACGTTGTACATCAGAAATCGAGGATTCAGGGTGTGGACGTTATCGACTCGGCGAGTCCGTTCTTGGGACTCGACGAGTCCAAGGCATAAAGTCTCATGTCTGTTGAGGGTCAAAAGAACTCAGTTGGGTATTAGAAAGGTTGTAGAAGGTCCGAAGGAGTGACCCAATGTATTAGACTTAGCCTTAGACCTAGAGTTCATGGGACTCGACGAGTGCTAGAACAGACTCGGCGAGTCCAAGGCAATCTCCTTACGGTTGAAGATGAACTCGACGAGTTGTTCATACAACTCGACGAGTCAAGGTCAGAACTTGTTCATCAGATGAAGGTGAACTCGACGAGTTGTTCATAAAACTCGGCGAGTCGGATGAAGGTTCATTCGATGTTCATATCGAAGAGGAACTCGTCGAGTCATTGCTAAACTCGACGAGTAGAGTTGTGGATGAGGACAGTTGAAGAGATAGGGACTCGACGAGTTGGCGGCCCAACTCGGCGAGTCGGGTCAACCGGAAGTTGACTTTGACTTTGACTTGGACTTGGCCAGGGGTAAAATGGTCATTTTATCCTAAGAATAGATTTCAGATTCTGATTAAGTGTTTTGTGGGGATTATAGCCGGAGGATTTCCGGAGCAGCAGCAGACAGAGATTTCCCGCACAGATTATCAGCAACTACTCGTTCGAGGTGAGTTACCTTCCAGTAGCGGTGGGTCTACGGCCACAATGCCGGCCCACTAGTAGGAGTTGTATGTTGGATGATTGTCTTTGTGATATTCATCTAGGTTTGCTACCACCTGATATGTTATATGCTAGCATGATATGTATATGTGACAGTAGTAGAGTTCGGTTGTTAGGACCGGAGGGTAGGTCAGACACCCCAGATATGTCTGACAGTATGTGATGATATGATTATATGCTGGCATGATATGTTATATGTGATAGTGGTAGTAGGGAGGGAATAGTCCTCAAGTTCAGTTGTCAGGACCGAAGGGTAGGTCGGACACCCCAGAAATGTCTGACAGTATGTTTACGTTATGATATATGTGACAGTAGCAGTAGGGGGTGGAATAGTCCCCGAGGTTCGGTTGATAGGACCGAAGGGTAGGTCAGCACCCCAGAATGGCTTGACATGGGTAGGTCAGCACCCCAGAATGGCTTGACACGGGTAGGTCGGCATCCCAGAATGGCCATACTGGGTAGGTCGGGCACCCCAGAATTACCTGGCAGTATGAATGCGATATGTCTGTATGGTATGTGGTATGATGGGGGGACTCACTAAGCTTTGTGCTTACAGTTTTAGTTTTGGTTTCAGGTACCTCTTCGTCTAAGGGGATGGAGCCGGCAGTGTAGCAGCGCATCACACACACACATGATTTCCGCATGGAGTTTTCTGGGATTGTGCTCTGATTGATTTTACTTTGACATTATGATTTCAGACACATTGTTATAGTTTTGTTTGCAAATGATATGGCTTGGGAAATGTTTTGGTAAACTATGTTGAGAATTACTTAATTTTAAAAAAAAAAATTGGGCTTGGTATTTGGGATGTTACAAGTTGGTATCAGAGCCCTGGTTTGAGGGATTCGGACACACCCTCGGGAGTGTCTGGACTCAAACCGAGGGATTTAAAAGATTTTTACAAAGAAATTGGTTTTCTAAAATCTGAGTCAAAGGGTTTTGAGAAAGAACAAGGTGTGTGATGCGTGCGACCAGCCGAGCTCAAGTAAGTTTTCCCCAAGATACCCATACCTGTTATAATAAGTTATATGATATATGATTCTGAGGACTGCATGCTAGATTAGGGCTAAGGATCTAGGAGGATGCCTTGTATGCCTGATGTATATGATTCTGAGAACTGCATGCTAGAGTAGGGCCAAGGATCTAGGAAGGATTCCTTATATGCCTGTTGTACGAGCTGTATGCTAGGACTGTTTAGTCAGCAGTAGGATAGCCTGATTAGGTTATGCCTGATGCAATTACTCGATGCACGAATGCTGCTTGCTTTGTGCTTAAGGGGTCCTAACTAACTTTAACTAACTAGTGAGCGGATATTTATCAGTACTCGCAAGCTAGTTAGGGAAGGGAAGTAGGGACTCCTAGTGCAGCTGATGGCGGAGAGTAGGTCAGAGAGTGCCCCAGGAAAGCCTGGGATGAGACTAGATGGAAAGGGATATTGGTTAAGGGACCTGGTGAAGTCGAGACAGTCCTTGAGGAAAGTACAGATAGATGTGGAAGGTAGTATGGGCCCGTACTACTGGAAGCAGAGGATCCGTACTCGAATCAAGGAAGGTTGAGACAGAACCGGGAACCTTGGAGAGTGTGTTAGACTTCTCGAGAGTATGTATGATCCTGACATTTATGTGTGTATTTCAGCATGGTGACCACGTGACATGGAGTAGGAGGTTCCGGATCAGGATCAGGATCAGGCTCGGGTGCAGGATCCGAGTAGGTTGATGACGGGCTGCGCGAGTTCATCGCGTCTGAGATCACGAGAGGCATTCTTGAGTCGACCCCGGTCATTTTCGGGTCGATCAAGGAAGGGATTGTTGAGCTGATGGAGGATCGCCTCCGGGCATTCAGGAGTGATATGGCGTCTAGCCAGACGAGTACGCGCACACTGTCCTTTAAGGACTTCCGTGGGAGTGGTGCACCGGATTATCATGGGGTGAAAGACCCCATCGCTGCCAGGAGATGAATCGCAGACATTGAGTCTGCGCAGTTGACGAGCTTCTGCCCGGAAGGGTCGAAGGTCCGCTTTGTTGCGGGATGTTTGAGGGATAGAGCTAGAGACTGGTGGGAGTCGATTGGTGACTCATTGGGAGCCCCAGCCGTCGAGGCTATGACGTGGTCAGATTTCGTGACCAGATTCAGAGCTGAGTTTGCGCCGGCTGTAGAGCTTCAGCAGATGGCCAGAGAGTTTTTGGATATGAGGCAGACTACGGAGACTGTGGCGGAGATCACCGCCAAGTTCCGGGAGAGAGCATTGTTGGTACCCCAGTATGCGGGGGATGAGGAGATGCGGAAGACCCGCTACCTTGATATGTTGAGGGTTGATATTCGGGAGCATGCCAGCTACTCTGCATGCCCGACCCTGGAGTCCATGATTGCCAGGGCGCGGGAGAGGGGGCTCGATTTGGAGCATGTGAGGAAGAGGAAAGCTGAGTCTGAGCAGGTTACAGGGGTTTCGGGGAAGAAACCCAAGGGATCCGACGTTAGGTCGACGGGCCAGCCGGGCCAGAGCCGCTGCAGGAAGTGCGGCAGGCCGCATTAGGGAGCTTGTAGAGCAGGATCGTCAGGCTGCTACAAGTGCGGCAAGACAGGGCACTTTGGCAGGGATTGTACTGCCCCCGCCCCCACAGTACAGATGACAGACCTGATTTGCTTCCACTGGAATCAGAGGGGCCACAAAAAGGCCAATTGCCCGAGATTGACAGCAGCGTCAGCAGCAGCGCCAGCAGCGGCGCCGGTTTCAGCGACAGCGCGGGTTGCAGATGGCCGAAAGGTCAAGACAGAGGCTCCAGTTGTGCGGAGCCGAGCATTTCAGTTGACAGCCGAGGAGGCACGCGCTGCACCCGATGTAGTGACGGGTATGATTCCTTTCTTATGCTTTTATTTTATGGCGCTGTGATCTTGATATGTTATGTATGTGCTCTGTTTAGGATCGTTCCATGTGAACGGTATCCCAGTTCAGGTATTGTTTGATTCGGGTGCTACCCGATCGTTTGTCTCTCTTGCGCTTAGCAAGAAGTTTCCGGAGTCGTCGGACACGTTGGATTGCCCTCTAGAGGTCGAGATTGCGGACGACCAGTCAGTGCGAGCATCAGAGGTCTACCGAGATTGCGTCCTGCGACTGTTTGAGGAGCGTTATCTAGTAGATCTGGTTCCCATACCTTTGCGGGGGAACAAGGTTATTATCGGTATGGATTGGCTAAGCCCCAATGGGGCAGTGATTGACTGTACGCAGCAGTTGGTGCGGATCTGGACCCCAAGTGGGGGAGAGCTGGTGATTCAGGGCGAGAGGCCACAGCAAGGACCAGCATTATGTTCAGCAGCGAGAGCTAGGCGTTACCTTCAGCAGGGTTGCGCAGGATTTGTTGCCTTTGTGATGGATACCCGGGAGATGGGTAAGGCAACGGTGAGCGATGTGCCCGTGGTACGAGAGTTTGCGGACGTATTCCCCGAGGAGTTGCCTGGGATACCTTCGGAGAGGCAGGTAGAGTTCAGGATTGAACTAGTCCCTGGTGCGGCTCCGATAGCCAAGGCACCATATCGGTTGGCTCCTCCTGAGATGCAGGAGTTGTCTACACAGCTGCAGGAGCTGTTAGACAAGGGGTTCATTAGACCGAGCAGTTCACCCTGGGGAGCCCCGATTCTGTTTGTGAAGAAGAAAGACGGGTCGCATCGGATGTGTATAGATTATAGGGAGCTGAATAAGGTAACGGTGAAGAACCGTTACCCACTCCCGAGGATTGATGACCTCTTTGACCAGCTACAGGGAGCATCTTGGTTCTCCAAGATTGATTTTCGATCAGGGTATCATCAGATGAGGTTTAGAGAGGAGGATGTACAGAAGACTGCGTTCCGGACGCGCTATGGCCACTATGAGTTTGTGGTGATGCCTTTCGGGCTCACCAATGCCCCTGCCACGTTCATGGACCTCATGAACCGCATGTGTAGACCGATGTTAGACCGGTCTGTGATAGTGTTTATTGGTGATATCTTGGTTTACTCCAAGACGCGAGAGCAGCATGAGGAGCATCTGCGAGAGGTTCTGGAGACTTTGAGAAGGGAGAGCTTGTATGCTAAGTTCTCCAAGTGTGAGTTCTGGTTGCGCGAGGTGCAGTTTCTCGGGCACCTTGTCAACCAGAACGGGATATCGGTGGACCCGGCCAAGGTTGAGGCCGTGATGAGGTGGGAAGTCCCGAGGTCTCCATCTGAGATTCAGAGCTTTCTGGGATTGGCAGGCTACTATCGGAGATTCATTCAGGACTTCTCCAAGATAGCCGTGCCCCTGACCAGGCTAACGAGGAAAGCCGTGGTCTTTCGCTGGGGGCCTGAGCAGCAGGCCGCATTCGAGACACTGAGACAGAGATTGTGCGAGGCGCCAATCTTAGCCCTGCCAGAGGGCATGGGGGATTTTGTGGTAAATTGTGATGCGTCCATCTCAGGGTTGGGCGCGGTACTGATGCAGAGAGGGCATGTTATTGCATACGCTTCGAGGCAGCTGAAGCCTCACGAGGCGAATTACCCGACGCATGATTTGGAGCTGGGGGCTGTTGTTTTTGCCCTCAAGATTTGGCGTCATTACCTCTATGGTGTTCGTTATACCATCTACACGGACCACAAGAGTTTGAGGTACCTCATGGATCAGCCGAACCTGAACATGAGGCAGCGTCGGTGGCTGGATGTGGTGAAGGATTATGATTGCGAGATCCTCTACCACCCGGGGAAGGCCAATGTCGTGGCCGATGCACTTAGCCGCAAGGCAGCGCCAATCAGGGACATCTGCCTGAGGATGACAGTGGTGACTCCACTATTGGAGCGGATCTGGGAGGCTCAGCAGGAGGCTATGAAGGTGGAACATCGGAAGAGAGAGCGTATAGTGGGCCAGGTTTCCTCCTTCGACTATGATAGCCGAGGGTTATTGACTCTTCACCGTAGGGTGTGGGTCCCTTATCATGGAGGCGTGCGCCAGATCCTGATGGAGGAGGCACACAAATCCAGTTTTTCTATCCATCCCGGAGCAACGAAGATGTATAGAGATCTTCGTCTTGATTATTGGTGGCCCTGCATGAAGCGGGACGTAGCATGGTATGTGGAGCGGTGCTTGACCTGCAGGAAGGTCAAGGCCGAGCACCAGAGGCCACACGGCAAGATGCAGCCGTTAGATATTCCCATGTGGAAATGGAAAGATATTACCATGGATTTCATCACCAAGTTCCCAAGACTGCACGGGGAGTGGATTCGATTTGGGTAATCGTGGATCGGTTGACCAAGAGTGGCCATTTCATACCGATCCAGGAGAGCATCTCGGCCGAGAAGTTGGCCGGAATCTATATCCGAGAGGTGGTAGCTCGGCACGGAGTGCCAGTTTCAGTGATTTCCGACAGGGATGTGCGATTCACTTCCAGGTTTTGGAAGAAGTTTCATGACGAGCTGGGTACTCGACTACATTTTAGCACCGCCTTTCACCCGCAGACGGATGGTCAGAGCGAGCGGACCATCCAGACGCTAGAGGATATGCTACGGGCATGTGTTTTAGACTTCGGAGGTAGCTGGGATACCTACCTTCCGTTGGCGAAGTTCTCGTATAATAATAGCTATCATGCGAGTATTGACCGTCCTCCCTTCGATATGTTATATGGGAGGAAGTGCAGAACCCCGATATGTTGGGGTGAGGTTGGCCAGAGGGTCATGGGGAGCACCGAAGTGGTGCTCAAGACGACAGAGAGGATTCAGCAGGTTCGGAGCAGACTTCAGACTGCTCAGAGTCGGCAGAAAAGTTATGCAGACAAGCGCCGATCGGACCTGGAGTTTCAGGTCGGGGATATGGTTCTCCTGAAGGTGTCGCCATGGAAGGGCGTCATCCGATTCAGGAAACGGGGCAAGTTGGGTCCCATGTATATTGGACCCTTCAGGGTTATAGCCCGGGTGGGCAAGGTGGCATATAGGTTGGATCTGCCAGCCGAACTCAGTCAAATTCATAGAACTTTTCACGTCTCCCAGTTACGGAAATGTTTGGAGGACGACTCGGCAGTGGTACCATTAGAGGATATTCAGGTCGATGACAACCTGAATTACATTGAGCGGCGTGTAGCGATTCTCGACCGGAAGTCGAAGGATCTGAGGAACAAGAGGGTGGAGCTCGTGAAGGTACAATGGCAGCACCGGAAGGGCTCGGAATGGACCTGGGAGTCGGTGGATGAGATGATGGAGCATTACCCAGAGCTATTCCAGGATCGAGCAGTAGACTTCGAGGACGAAGTCTAAAATAAGTGGGGGAGATTTGTAGCACTTGGTTCCTGGTATGTATTTTATTTAAGTAATTTTGCATTTTTGGCCTGGGACTCGGCGAGTTGAACGCCCAACTCGCCGAGTAGAAGCGGGATGAGACGTGGGATTTAAGTGATGGACTCGTCGAGTTGGGTCCGGGACTCGACGAGTAGGCTCTGACTGGACAAAACCCTAATCTGAGGGTTTGCACCCTATTTAAACAACCTTATACAGCCTCCATCGCCCCTTTATGCTCCCAGAAACCCTCCATAGCAAACCCTAAGTGTTTTGGTGCAAGATCTAAGGCTTTTGAGTGATTTTTGTGGGTTTTGACCTCAAGGAAGGAGGAAGAGCATAGAAGACTCAAGAGGATACTGGAGGATTCGAGTTTGGTTCATCATTTGCAGTCTTTGAAAGGTATAAAGTCTGTACCTTGCTTGCTTGTTTGCTAGATCCCTTTTTGGGGAAGATTTAGGGCTTTTTAAGCCATATGAGGTAGCCAACCATGATTGCAAACATGGTTGGGGGTCAAGACTTTGGATCTAAGTCTTGGAAGGGGTCACAAGGCAGATTTGGGTTGCTTTTGCACTCAAGGAAGGCCCCATGCAACATAAGAGCCATTTTAGAGCCTTTTAGGCTCAAAAGTCCCATGCATGCACGTAAAGTTCGAAACTTTACGTGCTAGATCGAGCTTATGGGCTTGGATCTATCTTTTGGTCAAAGGTTGTACATCAGAAATCGAGGATTTAGGGTGTGGACGTTATCGACTCGGCGAGTCCGTTCTTGGGACTCGACGATTCCAAGGCATAAAGTCCCATGTCTGTTGAGGGTCAAAAGAACTCAGTTGGGTGTTAGAAAGGTTGTAGAAGGTCCGAAGGAGTGACCCAATGTAATGGACTTAGCCTTAGACCTGGAGTTCATGGGACTCGACGAGTGCTAGAACAGACTCGGCGAGTCCAAGGCAATCTCCTTATGGTTGAAGATGAACTCGACGAGTTGTTCATACAACTCGGCGAGTCAAGGTCAGAACTTGTTCATCAGATGAAGGTGAACTCGACGAGTTGTTCATACAACTCGGCGAGTCGGATGAAGGTTCATTCGATGTTCATATCGAAGAGGAACTCGTTGAGTCGTTTCTAAACTCGACGAGTAGAGTCGTGGATGAGGACAGTTGAAGAGATAGAGACTCGACGAGTTGGCAGCCCAACTCGGCGAGTCGGGTCAACTGGAAGTTGACTTGGACTTTGACTTGGACTTGGCCAGAGGTAAAATGGTCATTTTACCCTAAGAATAGATTTCAGACTCTGATTAAGTGTTTTGTGGGGATTATAGCCGGAGGATTTCCGGAGCAGCAGCAGACAGAGATTTCCCGCACAGATTATCAGTAGCTACTCGTTCGAGGTGAGTTACCTTCCAGTTGCGGTGGGTCTACGGCCACAATACCGGCCCACCAGTAGGAGTTGTATGTTGGATGATTGTCTTTGTGATATTCATCTAGGTTTGCTACCACCTGATATGTTATATGCTTGCATGATATGTATATGTGACAGTAGTAGAGTCCGGTTGTTAGGACCGGAGGGTAGGTCAGACACCCCAGATATGTCTGACAGTATGCGATGATATGATTATATGTTGGCATGATATGTTATATGTGATAGTGGTAGTAGGGAGGGAATAGTCCTCAAGTTCGGTTGTCAGGACCGAAGGGTAGGTCGGACACCCTAGAAATGTCTGACATTATGTATACGTTATGATATATGTGATAGTAGCAGTAGGGGGTGGAATAGTCCCCAAGGTTCGGTTGATAGGACCGAAGGGTAGGTCAGCACCCCAGAATGGCTTGACATGGGTAGGTCAGCACCCCATAATGGCCGTACTGGGTAGGTCGGGCACCCCATAATTGCCCGACAGTATGAATGCGATATGTCTGTATGGTATGTGGTATGATGGGAGAACTCACTAAGCTTTGTGCTTACAGTTTTAGTTTTGGTTTCAGGTACCTCTTCGTCTAAGGGGAAGGAGCTGGCAGTGTAGCAGCGCATAACACACACACATGATTTCTGCATGGAGTTTTCTGGGATTGTGCTCTGATTGATTTTACTTTGACATTATGATTTCAGACACATTGTTATAGTTTTGTTTGCAAATGATATGGCTTGGGAAATGTTTTGGTAAACTATGTTGAGAATTAATTAATTTTTTTAAAAAAAAATTGGGCTTGGAAATTGGGATGTTACAACTCGGCGAGTTGCATGGTCAACTCGGCGAGTCCGATGTAGATTGTCGTGGGCTCGACGAGTCAGTTGAGTGACTCGGCGAGTCGGCTAGGGTTTTCCCAACCTTTGGACACGTATAGACTTGGCGAGTTGCATGAGGAACTCGACGAGCTGGCCAAGGAGTTTACGGCCGCAAACCTTAGGAACTCGTGTTAGGTGTGTCAAACCCAACAAATATAAGGGTACAATATACTCCAAAAGAACACCACTGTATTGCACTAAAAGGTAGTACAAGGCAAGTAGGTTCGATCCACAGAGACACGGGACAATCAGTCTATACCTGTTTTGCGTAAGGTATTTGTTCACAAAAGATTAATAGGGGGTTTTTGAATGCAATGATTAAACAAACGAATTTAAAACACGAGTAAACAACTAAACGAATGAATTAAGTTCAGAAATGGTAAGGACTCCAACTTCATGTATGACAATCCAGCAATGTGAATCAAAGATGACAAGACATTTGTTTCATTCTATCTAAGTTGGTACTTGAAAGTGTTAACAAGCTCTAACACTTTCCATTCACCACATTAATCAATCAAAACAAGCTCTTTGATTAATCCTAACCTTGCTAACCTAATCTAAACAAGCTCTTAGAATTAGATTAAAAGATTGCATTAAGCTTATTGTGAATGTTCCCAACAACACCCAATACTCCTCACAAGCTCGGGAGCGTAAGAATGTGTGAAAAGATTTACACTAAATTCATTCATAAGAAATCACTTTAATGCTTGTTACTTAGTTCAATTCACAAAACAATTACGGATTTTGCAAAATGAATAACTTGAATGACCTAACCCTAATTCAAATGGCCAATAAGAATCATTATTAGAATCAAACATTCGATTGAAATAAAATCAGTTTCACTAGATAGAAATTAAAAGCAAACATCAAGTCATATGATTGAAATCACATCCAAATGTCAAGACATAAAGTTGGAGAATTAAGTTTCTAGCCACTCATGAGTAGAACAAACACAAACTTAGAAATTGAAATTAAAGTCTTACAAATTAAAATCAAAGTGAAATCCAAGTGTTTTCAAGCAACAATTCTCTTCAAAAAGCTCCCAAAATCGCCTCCTGTAACTCCCCAAAACGATCCTCCCCTTTTTGGAACCGGCTACCTTCTTTAAATTAGAATAAAACTGTTTTAAAAACTGGCGACACGTTTACACGGCCCGTGTAAACTATAACTGACCATTTACACGGCCGTGTAAATACAAAAAGTAAATTGCTCAAATCTGCCAGGCCTTCGAAGTATATTGCTCATGAGTATGCGTTTACACGGCCCGTGTAAACTATAGGCTTCCATTTACACGGCCGTGTAAATCTCTGAAAAGCTAAAATCTTCATTTTCCTCTTATCTCTCTCCTCAATGATCCGCAAGTCCCGAAATTTTGCCCTCAACTCTTTTTAACCTCCTAAAGCAAGATCCAACCTCCAAAAGTCCCTGAAATATCATAAAAGTGTGTGAATGGAATTGCATCATGAAAAATCTCGAAAAATATGCAAAATGCATGAGTTTAAACCTAAATGCAATGTACTTTTATGGATTAAAACTACAAAATGCATGCATGAAATGCATCTAACAACTCGACGAGTCACTCTAGTGACTCCGTGAGTTGGCGAGTTATGCAAGGAACTCGGCGAGTAGCCGAGGGTACTCGACGAGTTGAGGTCAACATGGACTGTTGACCTTGACCAATGACTTTGACTTTGACCAAGGGTTGACCAGTGGACTTCTAGGGGCATTTTGGGAAATTGGAAATTTACAAGTATGGTTTTATGGTGAATATAGCTGGTGGAGTTTGTGCCGGCAATCCGAGAGCTTGAGTTTATCTTCGAGTCGATAGTGTGAGATGAGTTACCCTCACTATACTAAGGGGTCTAAGGCACCAAGGCCGGCCCATTGGATTTGATATCTTAGTAGTTACTAATATGTTTAGTTGAGCTAGTGATGTATGCCAGTTGATATGCTAGTCTGGTAGATCTGTAGGACTACCTGTGACTCTGTATGATTATCTTTATGTGCTTTAGTTATGTTATATGTCGACATATTATGTGAGATGGGTTGAGGTGATACTGCTTTGTGCGGTAACCAACAAACCCGGGAGCATTCCATATACGAGCTGAGGGAGACTCGTATTGTGGGATCCGTGGCAATCCAGATGTGAGTTGTGGGCCCGTAAGGTAATCCAGACTCACACTGTAGGCCCAGGGGGTAACCCAGTCTGTAAAGCTGTGGACCCAGTATATGCTGTTATTTGTATATGTGTTATGTGCAGTGTATCGGTATTTTGGGGGAGACTCACTAAGCTATCGGTCTTACAGTTTTAGTTTATTGTTTCAGGTACATCAGGGGATCGCGGCAAGGCGAAGGCATGATCGTACAACTCCTCATTTTTTGTTTATGTTTCTGGGAAAACTCTGATATAGACTATTTTGAAAACAAATCTGTAAGGACTATTGGTTTTTAATGTTTTGGAAAGTTTTAAATTGGCTTAAATTTTTGGGTGTTACAAGTTGGTATCAGAGCCTTGGTTTGAGTTAATTGGAGGAACATGTGTGTGACTCCAGTCTCAAATCAAGGAAAGGATTTTTAAAATGATTTTCAAAAGGTTTTTAAAATAAGTAAAGGAGGATGCAGGGTGTACGATCAGCCGGAGCCAGTAAGTAGACCCCAAAATACCATACGATTATTTGATATTGTGAGATGTTTGAATAGCATGTTAGAACTAGGCTAGGGATCCTCAGGAATTGCATGATATAATTTCCTGATTACGTGATGCCTGCTAGCCTAGGGTTTCTTTATATGAGATTGACATCATTACTGTAGTTACTTGTGTATGCATCACGGTTGTACATAATTAAGATCTTATAGCCCAAGAATGTTTGATTTGTCCTTATGTTCTGTTCTTATCGATTAGGGCTTAGGGTAGGATTGGATATTCGAAAGTCTATAGGGTCCAGCGTTATGTATGGCTAGCATACACTAGTGCTACAGGGTTGGTGGAAGTTTCATGGATGGGTGAGTTGTGTGGGACCGGTAGATCAGTTGTGAGACAGTTAGCCTTCCTCTAGGAGTGAGGATTGAGCGCTTGCTATGTTTATGTATATTGTTAGGGTGTTGTGGTGATACTTGAGACAAATATGGGTAGGTGTGGAAGGTAGTATGGGCCCGTACTACTGAAAGCACAGGACCCATACGCGTATCAAGGAAGTCACAACCCCTAGGGTTTAGTCGGGAGTTGGTTCCCAGTTATTTATGTGGATTATCTGATATCTTGTGGTATGTTTCAGTATGGTGATGACGAGACGCTTTGTGACTGGATCCGGTTCAGGATCAGGATCAGGAGACGGAAGCCAGGAGGGGCCAACAACACCTGAGCCTTTGGTGCAGATGGGTACAGAGGAGTTGGATGCTAGGATTCGAGAGATCCTGCATGATGAGGTTTCTGCTATGTTCCGGGCACAGCTGCCGGAGATGTTTGGGTCTATTAAGACCGCTATGGTTGAGTACTTCGACGAGCGTTACGCAGCCCTTGCAGAGACGGCTGCCGCTGTAGCTGCCTTGGCTGTATCAGCGGCATGAGGAGGTGGAGCCAGTCGGGGATTCCAGTACCGGGATTTCGATAACACGAAGCCCCCGACATTCGATGGTACCCAGGATTCGATTAGAGCCATGAGGTGGTAATCTGACGTGGAGGGCTGTTTCTTCACGTGTTCATGTCCTACTGACCAGAAGGTCAGGTGTGCCCTGAACATGCTGAGGCTCGGGGCCAAGGACTGGTGGAGGTTGACGACAGGGTCATACACTGATGAGCAGAGAGCTGCTATAACTTGAGAGCAGTTCAGGTATAAGTTACGCACCCGATACGTCCCACTGGTCGAGCGGGAACGGTTGGCTCAGGAGTTTTTGAGTTTGAGGCAGGAGGGGGAGTCGGTGACGGAGATCACCCACATGTTCACAGAGAGGGCGATGTTCTGCCCAGAGTTTGCTTCTGAGCAGGCTCAGATGACCCGTTATCTGAGCATGCTCAAGACTGACATCCGTAACTTTGTGTCTACCCAGCGATGTGATACTCTTTTGGAGTTGCAGGAGGCCGCTAGCGGCGTGAGTTGGAGATTGAGCTGCAGTTGAGGGAACAGCGGCAGGCCCCGGCACAATCGCAGCCGGCGCCTAAGCGGTCTAAGACCGCTGATTCTAGGACCGGGGGTCAGCAGAGCCGTACTTGTGGAAAGTGCAGCAAGAGTCATTTTGGGGTTTGTCGAGCTGGTAGTGGGTGCCACAGGTGTGGCAAGGAGGGGCATTATGTGAAGGACTGTCGCTAGACCGCTCCGGTTCCGAGTTTGAGGTTATGTTATCAATGTGATCAGGTTGGCCACATGAATGCCAACTGCCCGTTGCTTGCCGCTAAGCCGGCGTAGGTTCCCGCACCAGCTACATTGAGGATTTCTGATGGGAGGCCAGTTAAGGCAAAGCCTCCGAAGGCTCAGCGGCGTGCCTTCCAGCTTACATCGGAGGAGGCCAGGGCAGCACCAGATGTGGTTGCTGGTATGTTTCTATCCTTTATCTCATTTATTATATATGTTTTATGCTTATCCCTTGTACCTGTGATTAGGTATGTTTTTAGTGAACTCTTTGCCTGAATTGGTTTTATTTGACTCGGGGGCGAGTCGGTCTTTCGTATCTCAGTCGTTTAGTAGGGAGTTCAATGTACCAGTAGGCGAGTTAGAGTGTCCGTTGCGAGTCTCTATCGCCAACGAACACGAGGTTTCTGCTTCTTCGGTCTACTGAGGGTGTGAGTTGGAGATTTTCGGGGTGTCCTTTCTGATAGATTTGATTACGATCCCCATGGGGGAGGTGTGTGTGATTGTAGGGATGGATTGGCTCAGTTAGTTCGGTGCCATGATTGACTGTGAGGGCCAGCGGGTGGTAGTTCGAACCCCAAGTGGGGGAGAACTGATTGTATATGGCGAGGGCACCATAGTGGGATTAGGGTTTTGTTCAGCTACGAGGGCTCGGCAGTACATTCAGCACGGGTGTGCGGGTTATCTAGTGTATGTGGTGGATACACGGGTGAGGGATCAAACTTCAGTTTCAGAGGTTCCAGTGGTTAGGGAGTTTGCCGACGTGTTCCCTGAGGAGTTGCCAGGGATACCTCCGGAGAGGCAGGTTGAGTTTCGGATCGACCTGGTGCCGGGTGCGGCCCCTATCGCCAAGGCGCCGTACTGGTTGGCGCCACCCGAGATGAAGGAGCTGTCTTCACAGCTGCAGGAACTGCTGGGTAAGCAGTTCATTCGACCTAGCAGTTCTCCATGGGGAGCACCGATCATGTTCATCAGTAAGAAGGACGGTTCACACCGGATGTGCATTGATTATAGGGAGTTGAACAAGTTGACGGTGAAGAACCGTTATCCACTTCCGAGGATAGATGATCTTTTCGATCAGTTGCAGGGTGCATCTTGGTTTTCCAAGATTGATTTGAGGTTGGGGTATCATCAGGTCCGGGTCAGAGAGGAGGACGCGGAGAAGACCGCGTTTCGGACTCGTTATGGTCATTACGAGTTCGTGGTGATGCCATTTGGGCTCACCAACGTGCCAGCAGTATTCATGGACCTGATGAATCGGGTCTGCAGAACGATGCTTGATTGCTCGATCATCGTGTTCATAGATGACATCTTGGTGTATTCCAAGACCCGAGAGCAGCACGAGGAGCACCTCAGGGAGTTGTTAGGAGTTCTGAGACGAGAACGGATGTATGCCAAGTTCTTGAAGTGTGAGTTTTGGTTGCGAGAGGTCTAGTTCCTAGGACATCTCGTTAACCACGAGGGGATTTTGGTCGATCCGGCCAAAATCGAGGCAGTCATGCAGTGGGAGGTGTCGAGGTCTCCTTCGGACATCAGGAGTTTTCTGGGTTTAGCAGGGTACTACCGGAGGTTTATTCGGGATTTCTCTAAGATTGCAGTACCCCTCACTCGTCTGACGGTGAAGGGGGTGGATTTCCGTTGGGGTCCTGAGCAGAGGGCGTTTGAGACTCTCCGTCAGCGTTCGTGCGAGGCCCCAGTCTTGACACTCCCGGAGGGAGTGGAGGATGTGTGTGGTGTTCTGTGATGCATCCATCATAGGTTTAGGGGCGGTCCTCATGCAGAGAGGACGGGTGATAGCCTACGCGTCGCGGCAGCTAAAGCCACATGAGACGAGATATCATACTCATGATTTAGAGTTGGGAGCGGTGGTGTTCGCTCTCAAGATATGGAGACATTACCTATATGGGGTCCGTTGTACCATATACACGGACCACAAGAGCTTGAGACACATCATGGATCATCCGAACCTGAACATGAGGCATCGCAGGTGGCTGGATGTAGTCAAGGACTACGATTGCGAGATCCTTTACCACCCCGGTAAAGCGAATGTGGTGGCGGACGCTTTGAGCCGCAAGCCAGCTGGGTCTTCCACCCCAGCGGTATGTATGAGAATAGCGGTGGATTCTCCGCTTGTGAGCTTGATCAGGGATGCTCAGGTTGAGGGCATGCGACCGGAGAACTGGAAGTTGGAGAGGATCAAGGGTGAGAACACCCGGTTTGTGCAGGATAACCGGGGATTATTGACCCGATGCAGTCGGGTATGGGTTCCGATGTCGGGTGGGGTCAGACAGACAGTTATGGAGGAGGCTCATAAGTCTCACTTCTCTATTCACCCAGGGGCCACCAAGATGTACCGAGACCTGAGTTTGAGTTACTGGTGGCCATGCATGAAGCGATAAATCTCTTGGTATGTCGAGAGGTGCTTGACCTGTAGGATGGTCAAGGCCGAGCATCAGATGCCGCATGGTAAGCTGCAGCCCCTAGAGATTCCCATGTGGAAGTGGGAACAAATCACGATGGACTTCATTACCAAGTTGCCGAGGACGGAAAAGGGATTTGATGCTATATGGGTCATCGTAGATCGATTAACCAAGAGTGCCCATTTCTTGGCGATACGGGAGAGTTCGTCGGCTGAGAAGTTAGCCGACATATACGTCCACGAGATCGTTGCTCACCATGGGGTTCCGGTCTCCATTGTCTCCGACCGGGATGTTAGATTTACCTCCCGTTTATGGCAGAACTTCCACGAGGAACTGGGCACGCGGTTGCACTTTAGCATAATATTCCATCCGCAGACCGATGGTCAGAGCGAGCGGACCATTCAGACCCTCGAAGATATGTTGAGGACGTGTGTCATTGACTTTGGTGGGAGCTGGGATTCCCAACTACCCCTTGCAGAGTTCGCCTACAACAACAACTATCATTCCAGCATTGGCTCCCCGCCTTTCGAGCAGTTGTATGGGCAGAGATGCCGCACCCCGGTTTGCTGGGGTGAGGTCGGTCACATGGTGATGGGGCGGACGGAGGTAGTCTTGCAGACTACCGAGAAGATTCAGCAGATTAGGCAGCGACTGCAGACCGCTCAAAGTCGGCAGAAGAGTTACGCCGACAAACGCCGATTTGAGTTAGAGTTCCAGGTTGGGGACATGGTACTCCTGAAGGTCTCGCCCTAGAAGGGTGTGATCCGCTTCACGAAGAGGGGAAATTGGGTCCCCGATACATTGGGCCATTCAGGATCATTGCCAGGGTTGGAAAGGTGGTGTACAGGTTAGAGCTACTGGATGAGCTCAGTCGGATCCACAACACCTTTCATGTCTCGCAGTTGCGAAAGTGCATTATGGATCAGGAGGCAGTAATGTCGTTAGATGATATTCAGGTCGATGAGCGCATGTATTACGTGGAGAGGCCTGTGGCCATACTGGAGAGGAATATGAAAGTTCTGCGGAACAAGGAGATACCTTTAGTAAAGGTACAGTGGGAGCATCGGAGGGGATCCGAGTGGACGTCGGAGCCGGAGGCAGAGATGCGGGAGCACTATCCGGAGTTGTTCACCGCAGCACACTTCGAGGACAAAGTCTAGTTCAAGTGGGGGAGAATTGTAACGCCCCGATTCTCAGGTATTGATTTCTGATAAAATATTTTCTTGATTTCAAGGTCTACTCGACGAGTGGGTTGCCCGTCTCGTCGAGTAGCAGCGGGTTGGTCCACGTGTTTAAGTGACCTACTCGCCGAGTCCAAGTAGGGACTCGACGAGTAGGAGCTGGAGGATGAAACCCTAATTTCCGGGGTTTTGCACCCTATTTAAAGGATCATTGGCCTCCCCAGCCTCCCCTTTCACAGCCCCTTATCATTCCAAAACCCTAATTCGTGTGTGTATGCTTCTTTGGTGTATTTAAGCTTTGAGGAAGGATTTTTGGTGAGAAAAGCTTGGGGAAAACAAGTGATTAGAAGCAAGGAACTCGTGGGAATCAGAGATCTACTTCATTGGGCACCCTTTTAAAGGTATTAAGCTGTTATCTTGGCTCATTTCTTCCTAGATCTCTTTTGTGTGTTTTTCTTGGGAAGCCTTTCTTGTGTTTGAGCTAAGATATGAGGTTTCAACTTCATATCTGAGCTCTTCTTGGTCTCTAGGTCCATAAAGTTATCAGCTTTGACAAGTATGAGCTTTCCCTCAAGTGTGAGACTTCTTTATAAGCTTGGTTTTGTCATTTTAAGACTTTAGAGCTTTGCATGCACGTAAAGTTTGCAACTTTACGTGATAAACATGCCTTGGGAAGCTGGATCTACAATTTGGAACCTTAGCATGGCTTAAAAGCGTCTGTATGGATGAAGGACTAAAGGGACTCGGCAAGTTGCATGGTCAACTCGGCGAGTCCGATGAAGATTGTTGTGGGCTCGGCGAGTCAGTTGAGTGACTCGGCGAGTCGGCTAGGGTTTTCCCAACCTTTGGACACGTATGGACTTGGCGAGTTGCATAAGGAACTCGACGAGCTGGCCAAGGATTTTACGGCCGCAAACCTTAGGAACTCGACGAGTCACTCTAGTGACTCGACGAGTTGGCGAGTTATGCAAGGAACTCGGCGAGTAGCCGAGGGTACTCGACGATTTGAGGTCAACATGGACTGTTGACCTTGACCAATGACTTTGACTTTGACCAAGGGTTGACCATTGGACTTCTGGGGGCATTTTGGGAAATTGGAAATTTACAAGTATGGTTCTATGGTGAATATAGGTGGTAGAGTTTGTGCCGGCAATCCGAGAGCTTGATTTTATCTTCGAGTCGACAGTGTGAGGTGAGTTACCCTCACTATACTAAGGGGTCTAAGGCATCAAGGCCGGCCCATTGGATTTGATATCTTAGTAGTTATTGATATGTTGAGTTGAGCTAGTTATGTATGCCAGATGATATGCTAGTCCGGTAGATCTGTAGGACTACCTGTGACTCTGTATGATTATTTGTATGTGCTTTAGTTATGTTATATGTCGACATATTATGTGAGATGGGTTGAGGTGATACTGCTCCGTGCAATCCAGATGTGAGTTGAGGGAGACTCGTACTGTGGGATCTGTGGCAATCCAGATGTGAGTTGTGGGCCCGTAAGGCAATCCAGACTCACACTGTGGGCCTAGGAGGTAACCCAGTCTGTAAAGTTGTGGACCCAGTATAAGTTGTTATTTGTATATGTGTTATGTGCAGTGTATCAGTATTTTGGGGGAAACTCACTAAGCTATCGGGCTTACAGTTTTAGTTTATTGTTTCAGGTACATCGGGGGATCGCGGCAAGGCGAAGGCATGATCGTACAGCTCCTCATGTTTTGTTTATGTTTCTGGGAAAACTCTGATATAGACTATTTTGAAAACAAATCTGTAAGGACTATTAGTTTTTAATGTTTTGGAAAGTTTTAAATTGGCTTAAATTTTTGGGTGTTACAACTACAAATTACTTGAGGCGTTTGATATTTGTCTTTGCATCCGCAGGAACACGAAGGAGATTCATTTGTTTAAAAAGTTCAATGGAACAAGAATAGTGTCTTATCTTGGCAACAGCTGGTTGAATTTAATAACTTTTGCTTATTAAGACATTGTACTTTGAAAATTTGACCCAATTTACACATTTACCCTTTTGGCTAATTTTAACTAAATCTATTATCAACATGTAATTCCAGGTTTGGGCAATTTTAGTTGGATCTTATTCATACAATTCAACATTTGCAAAGAGGCAGTATGTTGTCTCAGTTAAAACATCAGAATACATAGAATACATGACTGCCAAAAACAATTGGGAGGTAAATAACTATTTTTCCCTCCAACTTCTATCACCCATATATTATATTTATTGCAATTTTAGTACTCCTATCTGTGTACAGGGTTTATTGGGTCGAGACCAAAAGCATCAAATGGAACTTCACCAAGTTTCTAGTGGATAAATAAGGTCGAGTCATAGGTCGTTATGGGCCAACTGATTCACCATTATTCATTCAGGGAACAATATTCCATGCATATTTATTCTCTATTATGCATCACATGCAGTGAGTTTATTATTAAATTTAACTTGTTTGTTGCTGTTGCAGGGAGATATTCAGAAAACATTGAATGCAGAGTGAAAAGCAGCCGAAGGAAGGGGATTTTCCTTTATAAAAACCATCTAAAAGTGTGATGGTTTAAACCATGAACTCTCCATAAGTCCATATTAATAACTAACATGTATGAGTGTTTTTACTTTCATTCTCATAGTTTTTGCTTTAACGGTGAAGATGTTATGCTGAAGTTTAAGCTTATTGTTGCATATTCAGTGGACTAACAAAACACCATGAATTCCTCATCTAATCAGTATATCAACTCAAAGAGGATTGATGTAGATGATCTTATACATCAGTTTAGCATGTGGGGAGATTTCAAAGGCAACATCTATCAGGATGCATATGCTGCCATTATAGGGATGTATGCAAAGCTATACAACCATGTAATCATTTAAAATGCTCATCTTTCTTGTTATCCTCATGATTTTTTATCGCTTTTCTGAAGAAAAAAAAGTATATTGTTGTGTTTTTAGTCAGAGAATGCTTGACACACAACAATTGGACCTTCTAGTCATTTCGATCAAGAAGCAAGTAAACCATGTGATAAGGTACAATATGCTAATGACTAGCCTTGCTATTGACCGATATTAGAAGTCATGCTTAGTTACTATTTTATATTTTTATTTACAATTAATAACTAAAGTTTACTTTGCAGGTTCAAAGACGTCTTGCACAAAATAGTGAAGAACCTCGTAAAAGCCGTTTGCTGAAAAAGACAGGGGACATGAAAGAGAAATCACTTTCCTTTTTCAATTTAGAATTCTAAAAACTGCCTTTTATTTTAGGTTATGAAGTTTAAACTCTCATCTAGTTATACAAAAATATGCATAAAATTATCATCTTTTTAGTATGCTTTCATTTAACAACTTATTATGAACCTTGCATTTTGTTATTAGGCTTATATGTTCGGTACAAGTTAGTCGTTTGAATCCGTTTCATCTTGAACAAGAACTTGAACAAACTAAGGCACAGGTAAGTTAACATTGACTTTTCATCCGTGCCTTATTTTAAGATACTTATCTTTCCATAGCTTCTTTTTGTCAATGACGTTTAATTATTAAAGAATAATTTATGCAGGCTACTTTATTGAGTGGTGGATTCAATGCTAATTATCTTGGGATCACTGGAGCTGCAAACTTAGGTTTATTTTCTTAGAAATCACCCACAATTTCTAGTAGGTTGGAATGGTGCAAGAACCAAGGACTCATGGGGACTGTTGTGGAAGCTGCAAACAAGGTAGTCATTTCCTCAGCCTTTTAGCACTCGTTATATGTTTGTTAATATATTTTACTTATATGGCTTTGAAAATGTTTCTCCCACTTTAAGAAACTAAGGAATCTCACACATGACGTAACTCATACCATTAATCTAACATTACATAGCATCCCACTTATATTCACTCTTTCAATTCAATTTAAAAAAAATATCACCATAGTAACTTGAAGTTCTTGTGTATCTATTATATGGTTGTAGGAAGAAACTGTAAGTATTATTAATCAAACAACTTTGCTTATGACACCTGTTATGTCTCAATCAGGTTGTGTAAATCCTTCCATTTCACATTTGTGAGTGTACTCTTTTGACCACATATTATATATATATATATATATATATATATATATATATATATTATTTTCCTTATTTTAACATTTTAATTCTTCATAAAGGGGAGAAAACTCATTAAAGACGACAATGTTTATACAATTAGGAAGCGGGTCAAAGTTTACAAGAGATTACATGAAGTTTAGGAAAGAAGTTCAACTGCAATGAATTGTAAAGTTTTTTTTGTTACTTTTGTTTTTGTTTAGTTTTTTTGTTACTTTTGTTTTTGTTTAGTTTTTTTATATATTTAATGTCTATGTGGTTCGACATTTAAACATATTTGGCATTGATGTAAAACAGTGAAATTTCTATTATTTTCTATGGATTATATTTTAATTAGCTTTTTTATTTTATATCATAGCTAAAAAGTATGTCACTGTTAGTAGTATAATTCTAGAATCACATTAGTATTTAATGGCACAAAATATATGCCACAAAAACTTTTATTGTATTGTGGCAATTAAAAAGTGCCACTAAAACAACATAAATTCTAAAATTGAATTAGTATTTACTGACACAAAATATGTGCCACAAAAAATATTTTATCGTGACATAAAAATATGCCACAAAAGCCTTAAAAACTACAACGACCACTAGTACAAAAATGACCTACGGACACACCATAAACGTGTGACCATATGCATATAGTGACATTTTATTTTTTCATTGAAAGTGTGACGGAAGGTGACGCCATCGTATGGGTCTTATGGTCACTTTAAAATTTAGTGTCCGTATGATATGAAAAAATGTGGTTGTATTATAAAAGTGTGGCTATTGGGTAGGGAACTTTGTTGCTAAAATCAATCATTTTATCCAATATTGTGGCGTTAAACCGTTAGTAGACACATTTATTTAGTAATTGTAGTGACTATAGATCACCAACCGGCTACATACATGTTGTTTCAATGTGGCGTTTTGCTAATAAGTTGTCACACAATTCTAAGTTTATTAAAACTATTGGGTATATTTTGCTGACATGCATTTATGGTAAATATGACCATGTAAATAAATGGTTACATGTAAATTGTAACTATGACTATTTTATATTACTTATTATCACCGATTCTATGGATTTAATATTAGCTTACGGTCATATTTATATTACTTATTATCACCGATTCTATCATTCAAACACATAAAAAGTTGTAACTATGACTATTTTATATAATTCTGACATATAAATTAGTTATAAAAATAATCATAATTGATTTATAGACACAATGGTGTTTGTAATTGTGACCAATATTCAACTTATTACTGCAAAATTTGGTTTTTAGTGTAAGCTATTTTATCATTTAGACATACAAACATTATAAAGGGTGACTATTGTTTGTACAATGATCATAGACAGTTATTTAAACCGTAGCCAAAAGTATTTTAAAGACATTATTTTTCTAACTATGGTTATCATATATCGACAATGTGAAACGATAAAAGGATATTGATACAAATAATAAATCAAATGAAAATAATCCATACATAAGTTCCCAAATTAAATTGTAAAAAATCCATTTAATCAAAACAAATCTACAAAATATGCTAAAAAAAGGAAAAAGTTAGAAACCAAAAACTAGAACTGATTTATCTTATTCATAGTGCTCCTTGTATGCTTTAGCAATGGCATCTCTCGTGTAAAACTCTTTTTGCGCTTCTTGGAGTTTTGAAGTTCATTTTCTTGAGTTGATTCTATATGTGGTACCTGCAGTAGTATTAGAGAAAAGAAATTGGTTAGGGGCACACAAAAGGCATATAAGAAGCAACAACAATAGAGAAACACAAAAGGAAAAAAAATCATGATTCATAGAGTTCAAATTACCTAACTTTAGTTCTACATAATTCAATGCAATTTTATAAAATTTAAAATCTATTGCCTGTTACAGAAAGCATTTGTAGCTTACTGGAAAAGATTATACAATTCAACACATGGGATACCACCAAATCCACAAGTTGGATGTTGACGACAACTGCACCAACTGCGCCATGTTGAAACAAATGCAACTTAATTAACTTTAAAAATAAAATCCAAGCTCACAAATGCAGTATGAAGTAGAGAAACCAATCTACTTACAATTTCAAGATCAAGATCCATTGTTTTTGGACCCAAACAATCTGATTTTGGATGACCTGGAAGCATACAAATCGAGAGTGCAACACCCATTATACCAGCAACTCCACATAAATGTCATGATTCAATAGCCACATCATCAAGAGGAAGACCACAAACAGTTTCTCCTGCAATATGAATTTCTCAAGAAATATAAATAGTAAAATATTTTTTATTGACTTTACAACACTAACATTTAAAACTAATGGTACATCAGGATGTAATAAAATGTTGGGCATGTGATATAACAGCTTGATCATATGTTAGACCTGGAACATCAGCACACAAATGACCTTCACCTGTATTCACTTACATTTACAGAACATTAGTAGTTAAAGAAGCTAGTTGATAGTTTAATTTAAGAAGTTGCTTAATTATAAACATCAACCTGTTTCCCTCATATAGGACAACTTCGATGGCTTGAATGAATCACCAGAATCTAAATTTAGCCTAACATATTCATCAATTTGCAATTTGAAAGAATAACAGAAAGAATGTCCAAATAAATTCTCAAATTGATGATTTTATTGAAGACGAAAACTGAATCAGATATAACATCTTCAAGTGATTGAATGAATCATAAGAATCTCAATTTACTCTCAAATGTTCATCAATTTGCGATAATTATAGAAGAAAATGTGAAAGAAATTTACACAAATTGATTTTCCTTTTCGATTTATGCTTGTTGCATCTCTCAACTAATGCAATTTGCTCAACATTCGTCAACTCCTCCCCTTGAATTCTCTCTCTACTCATCTTCATTTTCGCTTCCGGCATCTCAGTCTCCTCCTTCACCTCCTTCACATCCATGGGATTTCCAGCTATTGTAAATCAAAACGAAATGATTCATTAAACCAACTAACGAAACTTAAAGACTCCATTTTCTTCAAACTATTGAACAAATAGCATAGAGTTCTTTTAAGACATAATAAAACACAAGAAAATTGCAAAACAAAATTGTATCATAAAGAGACGTACATGTGTGAGTGATGATCTTCAGATTATGAGTTTTAACGAACTTGGGAGGCCATATTCGTGTTGGCCCTATGCTATACTGCCTTGGATTCCACAGACGAAATTCTAGATTCTGTGTGGCTTTATTTTTTGCTCTATGTAGGATTTCTTGAACCGACTTCAATCTTCACCTTTTAGGGTTTAGCCTAATGATTCACTGTCCACCGATTGAGAGAGAGGAACATAGATGAGGCGGCGAGTAGAAACGCACCTAATGAAGGATACGCCTGTAAGAAAGAAGATACGATGGGGGAGATCGGGATAGGAGTAGATACGAAATCGTGAGAGATGCGGAAACGGTTTTTTTAGGTCACACCGAAGGGGAAGCTATATAAGTATGTAGAAAAAAAATTCAAAATTTTGATGATTTTGAAATTTTTAAAAATGAAAAAAAATACCCTAGTTAGATATTTTGGGTTTCAAAAAGTTAAAAAAGAAAAAGTATAAGTTTATTTGATTATAATTTTTGTTACATTTTATATCTAAAAAATTGTTATCCTAATGAATTAGTTTTAAATTTTTGAATTCACTTCATTTTTAAAAGATTTTCTAGAATTTGTTTAATAATGATGAACCATGAATTACTCTAAAGCAAATATTTAAGTTTCGTATGGGTATGGATATAGATATGGGGTGGTAGGGGTTAATATAGGGGTTGTGTGTATGGGTGGGTGGGATGGGTGTCAACATGGGTTTGTAGGTACGGGAGTGAGGGTTGGGTTAAGGTGAATATGGGGTAGGTTGGGGTGAGCATGTGGGTGTTGGTATGAGGGGTAGGGATCGGAATGGGTGTGGGGTAGGTGTATAAGGGTAATATAGGGGCATATGGGGTGAGGGTGGGTGGGTGTGGATATGGGTGGGGTGAGTCATAATCCCCAAGAATGAACCTAATACCATAAGCCTAAGTCATAATCCCCAAGCATAAACCTAATACCATAAGCCTTTAACCCCTAAGGCACAAGAAATAAGTCCTAAGCTACAGTCATAGGCCTTAATCCATAAGACATAAGCCCTAAACCTTAGGCATAACCCATAAGATACTCATACCTACGCATAAACCCACACGTACACCCTACCATCTCTTAAACCCCTCTCCACACATCCTACCCTAACCCACCTTTACATGCATGTATACCCACACATACACACACCCATACACACTCTTCTCATATCCACCAAAGCATGACTACCAACACCTACACCTAACACCCACCCTTAAATGCTAAGTACCATCCATACCCCATGCAGGGCCGGTCCGAAGATGTAGTGGGCCCAGGGCGAAAAGAAAAATGGGTCTCTAAAGTTGAAAATAAATAAACCGTTATAAAATTCACTATTAATATTAAAAAGCAAAAATATGGCTACAACATTACAAAAACAACTAATTTAAAAAAAATCCTAGCATTTTTAGATAAGTTGATTTTTTTCTCTCTACATATATACCATATATTCTATGAGTTTTGGGCCCCTTAGAGCCACGGGCCCTGGGCGACCGCCCGGGTTGCCCAACGTCTGTACCGGGCCTGACCCCATGTTAAGTGTATACCCACAAACACCCACCCTTAAATGCTAAGTGCTACAAAAAAATGTTTATACAACATAAATGGAAAAGTCAAAAATCAACTGTTAGGGCTTAAGATTTGTAGTTTTTGGTTAATGGTTTAAGGTTTATGTAACGCCCGTAGATCCGGGCTACTCAATTTAGAGACGATAAGCATCAAAAATGACTTTTTGATGAAAGATTATTTAGAAGGATTAATCTTAACTAAGTTATAGTATATGTTACAAGGATTCCGTACATATAAAGAACGCCGAAATCCGAGTTATAACGAAGAAGTTATGACCTGTCAAAGTTTCGCGACAAAACCGGCACGACACAGCGCGACGTAAATAGTGAATTTACGTTAGAACGATATTTGGCCTTAGCGATCTAAATGAAAGTCGTATAATACGTTAAATCGAGAGCGTGCATAAAAAGAACGTCTAAATCTGACTTCGTATGAGGAAGTTATGATTTTTCGAAGTTTCAGCATTAGCAGTATGCAGCCCGAAGTTCGAATATGAGATCGAGTGATTTCTAGCCGAAACAATCTAAACGAGAATCCAAGATCTCATCGATAGTAGTCCAACGATAAAAAGACAGACGAAAACGGACGTCAAACGAAGAAGTTATGGATTTCTAACGGAGTTTTCCTGTCCCGGCCTACTAAAAATAATATAATAAAAATATAATAAAAATAAATCAAAATTAGCCGACGAAGTCTAAACGAGAGTTGTAAGCATAATCTCACCTACGCGTGGATATAAAGAACGTCGAAAACGGAGTTCGTATGCGAAAGTTATGAATTTCTGAAGTTCGGGGCGCGAACCCCAAAACTGTCAGAGTTCACGACGTGAATACAGTGTTCACGACGTGAACTCAGTATTTATGACTTTTGGAGCCTGACAGACGCAAGTTGCGATGACGCACCTGATGACTATTGAACTCACGACATGAATATTTGAGATTCACGACTTGAATCCAGAAAAATGGCCCTATAAATAGAAATCAAGGGTCAGCCGATTTTGGTTGCTCCTCCCATACTCTCCCACTCCCGATACCCTATCTAAGCCCTATTTTAACCCCCCGAAGCCCCGGTATCATCCCGAGACCCGAAGCAAGTCCCGAAGCCCGAAAATCCTGAGAAGAAAAGAGTTTCCGAGTCGAAGCTCTGCCTGCAAGAAGCTCGGTGTGTGAAGATCTTCTAGTTTCACCGAAGAAATACTACTCTTAGAGCCGTAGTGCTGCCCGATCATCTTCTGATCAAGTGAGTGTGTAGTTACTTTCTTCTAACACATAGATATGAAGTATTTGCTATGAAATACGTGCTATGTGTTTATATATTGTTTGTTTACTTGAGATGGGTGTTGGATGAATATTTTATATAGGTTTTAAATGACTTAAACCGTATATGTATTTTATATCTACAAATATGTTGGGCAGAACATGGGTAGATGAAATATTTGGTGACTATGAGACGTAGTGCCTATTGTGTAAACCCTGGTGACTATGCGACGTAGTGCCTATGCGACGTAGTGCCTATTGTGTAAACCATGGTGACTATGCGACGTAGTGCCTATTGTGTAAACCCTGGTGACTATGAGACGTAGTGCCAATTGTATGAACCCTGGTGACTATGTGACGTAGTGCCTATTGTATAAACCGTGGTAGCAAATGGACTTTGTGCCAATTCCTTAGGTCAATCCTTAGGAATAAATGAACGATGAATAGTTGATTCTTAGGGTAAATCTTTAAGAAACAAAAGGAGATAATGGGGATGGGTAATTAGGTTGATTGTTTGATGATTAAATATAATAATTATATTATTGTGGGTTGAAAACCCTACATGCTCACCAGGCTCCCAAGCCTTACCCACTCAGTTTTCTTTGCATTACAGGTAATGGCACAAGAGTATAAGTTGGTGGACTTGACGAGAGATTTTGGATTATAGACCAGTAGTTATAAATGACTGTTGTAAGGTCTATTTTATACTGTTTATGCTTTTGGTATGTATCGGAACATGACATCCCGAGGTTTTATTATTAATGAAAAGTACATTCTCTTTGATAAATTCTTATAACATTTTGTTTTGGGAACAAATTCCGCAACTCTTTTAATCAAATGATTACTCTGATTTTATAAAACGAAGCATAAACAAACCGGTCTTTTCTGGCCGTGAATTTGGGGATGTCACAGTTGGTATCAGAGCATTAGTTTAAGCGAACTAGGAATTTGTAGGATTTCTAGACTTAAACTTAGGATGCTAAGCGATGATTGTGAGTTGAGTGTGTCTTTTATATTTTAGGTAGTACACCTAAATTAACACGAGCACTAGTTTATTTTAGGAAAGTTGCCTAAAATGCTTTTATGTGCTAAATGTTATATGTTTGCCATATATGATATTATTTGTCCGGATCTATGGTTTGTTGCCAACCGGATCTGGAAACCTTATGTGTTTAGGATTCTAAGCGTATGACTACGGTATTAGAACTAGCATGTAAACGTTTCGGAGTGATAAGGAGATTTATACGTCTATCGTAATTAAAGCTTTCTTATCTTAAATTCTCGCCCGGTACACCGAATGTCTGCTTGGATGTACAAAGCGTTATGGTGAAGACTCGTAGAGAATTGAGTAAATGGAGGAAATGAAAGGCTTCTGATAGTGAATGACACCTATCGGAAGATATCGTAAGAGTGGTATCTTGCCTTTAGAATATGTCTGATAAAATAACGGAACGTTTAGAGGAGTACAGTACGTCTGAGGTACACCTTCGATTGGCAGGATGATGGAACGATTGGTGTAATTCTTGAAGTTGTCCCATAGTCTGGAATTTCCATCACCAACCCAGTTGAAGTAGAATTAATGATTGAAGATACGCATGGAAGAAGTCCTAGTAGAGTCTAGGAAAATTTCTATGATTATATGGACACATTCGTATGTGTTAAATTGTTTGGTGATTTTAGGACTTGGGGACTGCAAGACAATACTTGGGACGAGTATGAGTAGGTGTGAATAGTAGTAGAGATCTATACTACTGGAAGCACAGGACTCACGCTTGGATCAGGGAAAGTCACAAGGTTACCAAGAAGCTAGTGATTGATTCTGTTTTTATTCAAGTATGTCGTTACCATTGTTTCGGTAGTGACTAAGAAGATGATTGATATTCTGACCCTAGCGGTCATATCAAATTGAGTCCGGCTACGATGAGTTTGTTACGTGGTTCATAGAACCAAGTTCGAGGTAGCATCTGACTCATGTCAGAAGATTGAAATCAATGCGATCGATAGCATCACGCTCGTTGTTAAGGAAGCGTGTAGCTAGAAATGCTACATGTAAAAATGTGATTATATCACATTAGAATATGAAGGAAGGTATATTCCATTCTAGAATTTGACCCTAAGAGACTTGAGTCTAAGCGTTGCATCATACGATGAGAGGTCATTAGAACATGACCCATCGGTCTGTTACAATAGATAAAGGAAAGTACTTATCCTAAGAAGAAGAAGGAGTCCTCAATAAGGATTTATTTTGTAACTCGAAGGTTACGATTGAAAGTCCAACATAGTACGAAGAGCAGATGCAGGATTGAGCACTACCTGCTATCGAGAAGTCCAAGAGTTAGATACTCTTTCGAGGAAACATAGAACTTACAGTTATTACCTAGGATGAAGAGATAACGTATGGAATCAGTATACAAGTCTTATTTCGTTGATGATTCCGGGACGTAATCATCCTAAGGGGGAGATAATTGTAACGCCCGTAGATCCGGGCTAGTCAATTTAGAGACGATAAGCATCAAAAAATGACTTTTTGATGGAAGATTATTTAGAAGGATTAATCTTAACTAAGTTATAGTATATGTTACAAGGATTCCGTACATATAAAGAACGCCGAAATCCGAGTTATAACGAAGAAGTTATGACCTGTCGAAGTTTCGCGACAGAACCGGCACGACACAGCGCGACGTAAATAGTGAATTTACGTTAGAGCGATATTTGGCCTTAGCGATCTAAATGAAAGTCGTATAATATGTTAAACCGAGAGCGTGCATAAAAAGAACGTCTAAATCTGACTTCGTATGAGGAAGTTATGATTTTTCGAAGTTTCAGCATTAGCAGTATGCAGCCCGAAGTTCGAATATGAGATCGAGTGATTTCTAGCCGAAACAATCTAAACGAGAATCGAAGATCTCATCGATAGTAGTCCAACGGTAAAAAGACAGACGAAAATGGACGTCAGACGAAGAAGTTATGGATTTCTAACGGAGTTTTCCTGTCCCGGCCTACTAAAAATAATATAATAAAAATATAATAAAAATAAAGTCAAAATTAGCCGACGAAGTCTAAACGAGAGTTGTAGAGCATAATCTCACCTACGCGTGGATATAAAGAACGTCGAAAACGGAGTTCGTATGCGAAAGTTATGAATTTCTGAAGTTCGGGGCGCGAAACCCCAAAACTGTCAGAGTTCACGACGTGAATACAGTGTTCACGACGTGAACTCAGTATTTATGACTTCTGGAGCCTGACAGACGCAAGTTGCGATGACGCACCTGATGACTATTGAACTCACGACGTGAATATTTGAGATTCACGACTTGAATCCAGAAAAATGGCCCTATAAATAGAAATCAAGGGTCAGCCGATTTTGGTTGCTCCTCCCATACTCTCCCACTCCCGATACCCTATCTAAGCCCTATTTTAACCCCCCGAAGCCCCGGTATCATCCCGAGACCCGAAGCAAGTCCCGAAGCCCGAAAATCCTGAGAAGAAAAGAGTTTCCGAGTCGAAGCTCTGCCTGCAAGAAGCCCGGTGTGTGAAGATCTTCTAGTTTCACCGAAGAAATACTACTCTTAGAGCCGTAGTGCTGCCCGATCATCTTCTGATCAAGTGAGTGTGTAGTTACTTTCTTCTAACACATAGATATGAAGTATTTGCTATGAAATACGTGCTATGTGTTTATATATTGTTTGTTAACTTGAGATGGGTGTTGGATGAATATTTTATATAGGTTTTAAATGACTTAAACCGTATATGTATTTTATATCTACAAATATGTTGGGCAGAACATGGGTAGATGAAATATTTGGTGACTATGAGACGTAGTGCCTATTGTGTAAACCCTGGTGACTATGCGACGTAGTGCTTATTGTGTAAACCCTGGTGACTATGCGACGTAGTGCCTATTGTGTAAACCCTGGTGACTATGAGACGTAGTGCCTATTGTCTGAACCCTGGTGACTATGCGACGTAGTGCCTATTGTATAAACCGTGGTAGCAAATGGACTTTGTGCCAATTCTTTAGGTCAATCCTTAGGAATAAATGAACGATGAATAGTTGATTCTTAGGGTAAATCTTTAAGAAACAAAAGGAGATAATGGGGATGGGTAATTAGGTTGATTGTTTGATGATTAAATATAATAATTATATTATTGTGGGTTGAAAACCCTACATGCTCACCAGGCTCCCAAGCCTTACCCACTCAGTTTTATTTGCATTACAGGTAATGGCACAAGAGTATAAGTTGGTGGACTTGACGAGAGATTTTGGATTATAGACCAGTAGTTATAAATGACTGTTGTAAGGTCTATTTAATACTGTTTATGCTTTTGGTCTGTATCGGAACATGACATCCCGAGGTTTTATTATTAATGAAAAGTACATTCTCTTTGATAAATGTTTTGATAAATTCTTATAACATTTTGTTTTGGGAACAAATTCCGCAACTCTTTTAATCAAAGAATTACTCTGATTTTATAAAACGAAGCATAAACAAACCGGTCTTTTCTGGCCGTGAATTTGGGGATGTCACAGTTTAGGCCATATGCCATAGGTCTTAAGCCATAACAACGTTGAACCTTTTTAAGGCATGTATATAACAGTTCTCAAGATTCCAATAACAACATGGAACCTTTTAAGCTTGGGCCTTTCTCCACAAGCCATTGACACTGTGTACGCTTTATGCCTTGTGCCATAAGTCATATGCCTTAAGTCGTAAGTCATAAGATTTAAGATTTCTTCCCTAAACTATAAGCCATAGACCCTTTGTCATACCCTATGAGCCCTAAGCCCTAAGCCATATTTCAGAATCCCTAAGCGCTAAGCCATAAGGCATAATCCCTAAGTCAATAAACCTAAAGCATAAGCCTATGTCATAATCCCCAAGCATAAGCCCAATGTCATAAGCCTTTTCCCTATCGCATAAACAATAAGTCATAAGCCATAAATCATAGGCCTTAATCCATAATACATAAGCCCTTAACCTTAAGCATAAGTTCTAAGCTCTAATCCATAAGTCATAATCCCAAAGCCATACACGATAGACCCTAACCCATAAGTAGTATATTTATTTGTGTTTTTAATATAATAATAATAATATTAGTTTTTTATTGTTTTTTTACAGAAAAAATCTTAGTGATAAATTAATTATTAATTTGTGATATGCTATAACCGAGAGCAAATGTTTAGAATGGATTATTTTATCGATTTATTTTTTTTATTTTTTTAAAAAATAAATTTATTTTATTTTGTAAACTGACCAAAATATGTACATTTTTTTACAAAAAACTTTTATCATTTACATAATCAAACATTTTATTCAAGAAATATACATAGAGTCATAGAGTTATAGGTAACAATTTTTTTTTATCTATGTAAGCATCATTTATTTTTTCAAATAATTTATTCATAAAAAAGTTAATAAAAAATGATATGTGAAAAAAGGACAATAATGGTAGCTACCTATCACACTTAATCGATATTTTTGAGAAAATATAATACTTTAACAATAAATATTGAAAAACATGATATTACTATGAAAAAAAAATACTAGTATGATAGGAAAAGTTAAAAATTATATTGTTATTCGACTATTTCTTAAATTTTGCTATCAAAATTAAAAAAAAAACAATTAATAAAGAAATGAGAAATCAAGTAAATATTGATCCAAGGTTTTGGGGTTTTGGAATTGGGATGAGATCTTGATTCTTGAATTAAAAAGAAAAAGCAAACGATGCAAAAATTTCATTCAACCGGGAAGAGATATGGAGATGTCCACTAACATATTTGGCACGAAATTCAAAACCCTCAAAATCTTCCCCACAATTCAACCAAGCGCGCCTTTTACCCCCAATTTCTTGCCCCCAAAAACCATTTACGAGATTTCTACAACTCTTGATTCAATTGCAGTAGCAACAAAGCTCACTCCTTTCTTCACCCTGTGTTCATCTATTGTTGCTTGCACAATTCACTCAATAGCCCAAAACTTTAACAAATTTTTTTTTGAATCTTTCCTTCCACCTTATAGGGTTTTCGGTTGTTTCTGGATCTGTACCCGTGTTTCTATATACATACATAAATAGCGTCTGAATTCAAACACGAATCTACGCTTACACAACGAATCTACGCTTACACAGGTTTTGAATTATCGACTTTTGTGGGTTTTAATGGCTTCCGATATGGAAACCCTAGAGAGTGAAAAACAAGAAGACGTTCCCGACGTCGAAATGAAGGACAAGGAGGAATCCGAAAAGAAAGGCGAAGAAGAGCAAGAGACTAAAGAAAAAGACGAAGAGAGCGAGGATGAAGAAGAAGCTAAAGACGAAGAGAGCGAAGATGAAGAAGAAGAAGATAGCGCGAAAAAAGCCGAAGGCAGCTGGAAGAAAAAGAAGACCGATTCGAGTTCTAAATCACCTGCTACGCCGACTGAGAGGCCAACCAGGGAAAGGAAGACCGCCGAACGCTATACGACAATCTTTCTGCTAGCAAACCGATTTCCATACAACAAGTATGTTACGATGGAAATCCCATTTATCTTTCATTGTTGTTCTGATTAGAAATCGTGTAAGTTTTCTTACTTGCGTTTGTACGAATGGATACAGGGCCCCGGATCTCAGCTCAAGAAAATTCCAAGCGGTGCATATCTTGATCATCTCTGTGCTTGATTTATGTTCGGTTCTAAAGTTGGATTTGAAAAATTATCAAAAAGAATAAACCCTCGAAGCTCTTTAATCATTCATAGGGAAAAAACTATAATAACAGTACATGATTGTTCTCTATACTTTCTTGTGAGATTCTTGCAGAAATTTGAAGCTTATAACTTCTGAGAGATAGGTTAGTTTGATGTATAGGTTAGAGTGAGTTTTTTTCTGAGTTGTAATTGTATCCAAGAATTATTGACATAATATGAGAGTTCTTTTTTACTTTTGGGTTGAATTTATGTATTTTGACATCATGTTTGATTCCTTTCTAATAGAAACTTATCATGTTGGTAAATATTTGTCCCTGATTCACCTTATAAGTTGTTTCATTTATATGTGTGTCTGGTGTGTTCTTATCTCTAAGTGTTTGTATTTTTCAAGGTACTTTTGGTATTTTATGTATGGTTATGATGTGTTATGTATTTAAGTAAATTCCTATAAACCACATTGCATTAGAACGCATAGTCTTTTGTCTTTTTGATTTGGATTTGAAGTGTTACTATGTCATGAAAAAAATTATGTTAGTATTTTTATTTGGATTTTCTGTTTTATTGTATGATCGTATTTTCTTCTGACAGTTAGGTAGTTTAAGTTCTCAACTTTACCAATTAAGTAGGTGGTATTGGAACTTGGACGAGAGAAATGAAAAACTTTTTTTAGAAGGTTTTAGATGTTGGTAAGTTGTATTTTGATTAATTATATTGAAAATAACATGTATTAATGCAACTGGAGATTAGGTCATTGCCTCAACTAAAGTATAATTCGGTCACTATTTTAACCTCACAACTTCGATATAACATAAACTGCATATTATAGCAATGTAGTTTCGTTATGCAATGTTAGACAAAGTTGTATTCTTTTCATTTATTTTTCATACTTTTCTGTTAAAGAAAGTTGTATTCTTTTCAGTTTTTAATGGTGTATGATCTGGTGCAATTAAAAGAATAGATGACAAAAAGAGCAATTTGGTCATTTCTTATAGCTCTTATTCAATACAACTATAATGTTATTTGTTTTTGTTTTTATTATTTTTTTTTTGTTTTTTCAGAAATTGTTTCTGTTGAGGTAACTTTACAAAATTGTCATTCAATTTTTTTCATTAATTTATACAACCCTTTAACTGCAAAAAAAAAGCAATGTACTTTTGTAAAATGACATGATTGACCTTTTTGTTCATTTTTTTATTCTGCCAAATGATATCAAAGATAAAAATAGTCAAATTTATGAGTCTTCCAAAAAGTCTAAAATTGTCATTTTTTTGTATAATAACGTAACCAGGAAACAATTTCAGTTTTACAGCAACAAATTTTCATTTTATGAAGAATATTCTTTAAACTTACAAATACAATAGTAAAACCAGAATGAACATTACATAATTATAGTAACATATTCAATGAACGACCCCTAATTATACCGATAAGACATTATTGTTCTTCTATAACTATATTTACATATAGACACATATAATAGTTGTAATCATAACTAAATGCTACCTACACTCACAATATTTGTTTCTTCTCAAAGTCAATTCATCATATTTTGACACACATAATAAAATGTACATGACCATAAACAACCAATACTAACTTGTTTTCTTTTCTTGTGTTAACTAAGTACAACTAGTACAGAACCGCCCTATGAACACACAAATATTTAGTGTGACCATATGTATCACCTTTTAGCTACTTTGTTTGTTATGTGTCTAAAAAGGCACCATGTTATAGACACACATACAACTGCCTCATGTCAACATACGCTTATCTACTGTCTCTCATAAAAAAAAGTACGACAATGATAATCGGTATCTGTGGCCGATTGTGACCTATGGCCTCAATGTTCGAGTGTGACTAATATTTGTCACATTTGGTATAATTAAGTGTGGTTAAAGTTTTGATTATCTATACAATAGCCACACAAACTAATTTAAATGTATCCAAAAACAGTTTGTAAATTTTTTTAATGACCTTTGGCCACACTTTTAATAAAAAGTGTGACAGGCCGTTTTTCGGAAAGCGTGGCCGTATGTCATTTTTGTACTAGTGGACAAAAGCAATAAGTGTCACTAAAGGGTTTTAATGGGAGCGTTTCTAGTGGCACTCATTATGTGTGCCGCTTTTTGTGGTTTTTAGTGGCACTTTTTGTGTGCCACTAAATGACATATTTTTTGTAGTGTAATGACAAGGGTTTTTTCGACGAACAACTCCGTCACTGGAAGCCTTTAACGGATTTAGCGATGAACTTGTCTGTCGTAACTCTGTTTCGTGTAGTGAGAATTGTTCTCCTCCACCATCGTCTTCTGTGACAACGTCAATGTTGCTTACATGTTGGCCAATACAATCCAACGTCAGCTCAAAACCTATTGAAATTGACATTCACTTCATCAGTATAATAAAATTGTTTTGGCCCTAACTCAAATTGTTGGGCTCTCAATATATAGATAGTTTCACGAAAGATCTTTCGTCTTAAACTATTTCATGAGTTCCGGTCAGTTTTAACGGCTGGACAAACCTCCCGATATATAAAACTGCAGGAAGATGTTAAGATATATATATAACTTATATTTATGTTTAACCTCCCAATATATAAACAGGATGTTAACATTTAACATAGACTTTATATCTATGTTTACTGCAACACTTTCGATCGATCATGTGTATCATCCATATTGTAATGTGTATAATTGGAAGGCATCTATTCACATTGGAAAAATACTCTCCAACACAAAAGTTCATCAAGAGCCTCGATCGATAAAAGTTTTTTCGACAGCCATTCGAGCTACCTTTAGGGTGCTCTTATTGGGCATCACCAAATTGTAATAGAAGAACTAATTAGCTTTTCAAAACGAATACAAGAGTTTAAAGAAGTTATTTCTTTGTGCATGATGTCGTAGTACTCTGTCAGCTCGATCTTCGGCTTGTTTCTACAAGGGGTATTTTTTTATTGGTAAGACTATTTTCCATGTCGCAATACTACATCCAATAAATGGTTTTCATAAGAAGGTGGCGTTTTTGTTATTAGAAGATGAAGTCCCCAACTTTTCAACGGACAATGGATAAAAATTGCCGGGTTCTTGTTTTAGCCTACATAAAGCCCAAAATGAACACACTAAAACATCGTTACCAAATTCATCATATATAGTTGGAAAATACTTAAGGACAACATGAACCATCCCGACATGTTATGTATCGAACTCATAAACTTAATCCACATAGTCATCAATGTGTATATGATGCACGTATGAAACCAGATGATCAGTCGTTTAAAACCTGATCAGCTCCTCGCATTGACAACTCTCTCTACAACTCTCTCTCTCTCTCTCTCTCTCTCTCTCTCTCAAAACAAGGATATTAAGAAACAAAGATGACCAGAGTGATCTGGTGATCTGATGGTCAAATGAAGAACAAGTGCCTTCTCTTGCAGCCATAGATCATGGGTTTCCAGCTTGAACTAGTTGACCTATGTATGCCAGGTGCCATGTGAGCACCACCATTGTCGAGAAGTTCAACGTCGACGAGTATGTGCTTAGTTGTAGTTTCTCTGATGATACAGTACTTTTTGTTCCACTGTCCTCCTTTATCTTCTTTATCTATTCAAGCACCCAATCAAGAAAAATCCACGTTAGAATAACCTTTCTATGGATCAAGAAACTAGAAATAAGATATTGTAAAATAGATGCATCTTACCTTTGTTGCTCTAGGCTCCAAAAACATCATATTGATCAAATTCATAAGAAGCGCAGAGAGGAGATTAAATCCTTGAAATACCGCCATCTTGTTGGACAAAAAGAACAAATTTCTCCCGAGGCTTACCAGATACCCGATGAAAGCTGCCCCGATACAATACGACATTGCCCTGAAATACACCATGTGCAACTTATTTATGATCATTCCGTACTGTCGCTTAGGTAGACACTTGCCCAAAACAGAGCTCGAAAAGAACGTAACCCACACTCCCATCCCGTAAGCTGTCGAGAACCCTAATAAGTGACACCAACTGATCACTGATTGTATCTTGTCTATTAATACTGTCGCCATACTGGTAGATCTTGTTAGAAGATCATTCCAACTAGTTTCTTGTACAGTTTTCACTGTTTCTCTCATTTCTTCCACCCCTTCTTCAACTTTCCGGGTAGCGTTACTTTCAATATCTTCCCCTATTCGCTTTGGTGAATCTACAAGATCCCATTGTTCCACTTTAAGTACCGAGTCTTTAAGCGTTCCTTTTGTGCCTTCCCCAGAGGTAAACAGGCCTAGTGGTTTCCCCACAGCATTTTTCACGATTCCAGCCACATCCTTGGCCTTTTCTCCGACTGCTTTAAACTTTTCCGATAGTTTTTCCGATAATTTGACTTTAGGATCACCAACTTTCACCACTTCATCCGTTACTTCTTTCACCTGCTCTTCGAAGTTGTGAAGCTCGCTTGAAACATCAATGCGTTTACCAGAAACAACGTTTTTCGTCTTCTCGATTACGTTCGCAAGCTTATATCTGCACTTGCCGAAGAGCTCTCTCGGCCCAGCTGCGAAGCCACCGGCGTCGATCTTGGCATCGTCGTCGTGTTGTGAAATCGAAACTTTGGTGTTCCCGTCGGGTTCTTCATCGAATTCGACGACAAATCGGTGGTGGTGAGGAGGTGGAGAAGGAGACCAAGTCGCTCCAGTTACCAGCGACGTTAGAACAAGACAAAGGAACACAAGATGCATCGTCTTGATCGACAACTCTCGATTGTTAAGTCTAATCGTTATTGAATTGACAGAGGGACGGTAAGGTCGGTAGATGCAGACCATGGGCTTTAAAGATATGGATGAACAGCAAACGTGGGAGATGACGATCGCGGTGTCTGGACGCGTGTGTGGTGAATGGTTGCATTGTATGATACGTGTCTTCGCCATGAGAGTCTGTCTAGCCGTCAATCGTATTTGGTCGAATCGAGTTCCATAGGTTTGCTGGTGCTTAGATGATAAGCTTATTCTCTTGGAAACTGCGATGACCAAAAAGATTCTGATTTCTTTTGACTTTAATATATGATCGGATACATGAGACGACTCATGTGGCCGACATATATACGGATATGCCACAAGCAAACTCATATCTCCAACCTCTACGATATCTTAAATTTCGGTTCTTTTAACAGCCAAAAATTAATTAAAATGCAATTGGAAAATCAAATATGTTATCATGTTATTTTCACCTTATATATAGAGTAGGGCATTCACTATATAATAATTAAGGGTAGTGATCTATAGATAATAATTTTTGGTCATACACAACAATTTGAGCTTTATAGAATTGTACAGTACAAACATATAAAACACAAATTTTTGTGTATGGCTAAAAACTCCCAACACGGCTGCCAAACACCCTAAACAAACCCAAACAATCACATAACTAAGGGGTTTCAAGATTACTACCTACATAAATATAATATTAACATTCCCATTTAATCAACACTATACAAGAGTTTTAGAATTTCCCACCATGACACATGTTCAATTTTCATTATAAACGAGAATCCACAACTCCAAGCACAGTGATATCAGACTTTCTGGAAACTAGACTTGTAGACTCGATTTCCCATATTTTTCAATTTCATTTTATCCATAATGAGGGCAATCATTGATTATGAGCACCAGTTAGTTCGGGTCCGAACCCCAAGTGGGGGAGAACTAGTCACCCATGGCGATGATGCTCGATGAGGGCCAACTCTTTGTTCAACTGCGAGAGGTAAGAGGTATCTTCAGCAGGGTTGTTATGGTTTTGTAGCTTATGTATTGGATACTAGGGATGAGAGAAAGAGGACGATTGGTGATGTGTCAGTCATTCGAGAGTATTCAGATGTGTTTCCGGAGGACTTTCTCGGAGTGCCTTCGGAGAGGCAGGTTGAGTTATGTATTGATCTGGTTCCAGGTGCGGCTCTGATAGTCAAGGAACCTTATCAGTTAGCACCTCCGGAGATGCAGGAGTTGTCTACACAACTGTAGGAGCTGTTAGACAATAGGTTTATCAGACTGAGTAGTTCACCCTGGGGAGCGCCCAAACGCTTTGTGAAGAAGAAATATGGCTCCCACAGGATGTGCATCGATTACCGGGAGCTAAACAATTTAACGGTAAATAACCATTATCCGCTTCCGAGGATTGATGATTTGTTTGACTAGTTACAAGGTGTGTCTTGGTTCTCCAAGATTGATATGCGTTTAGGCTATCATTAGATGAGGGTTAGGGATGAGGATGTTCAAAAGACGAATTCCAGGGATCGTTATGGTCAGTACGAGTTCGTGGTGATGCCTTTGGGCTCACCAATGCACTGACAACATTCACGGATCTCATGTACAGGGTTTACAGGCCGATGTTGGATTGGTCAGTGATTGTTTACATTGATGATATCTTAGTATATTCTAAGACCAAGGAGTAACATGAAGATCATCATCGAGAGGTTCTAGAGACTCTAAGGAGGGAAAGATTGTATGCCAAATTCTGCAAGTGTGATTTCTAGTTGCGTGACATGTAGTTCTTGGGGAGCCTCTTCAATCAGAAGGGTATATTGGTTGATCCGACCAAGATCAAGGTCATGATGCAGTGGGAGGTTCTGAAGTCTCCATATGGGATTCAGAGTTTCCTTGGTTTAGCTGGGTATTATCGAAGGTTTATTTAGAATTTCTCCAGGATCGTAGTTCCCTTGACCAAGTTGACGAAGAAGTATGTTGGGGGCCTGAGCAACAGTCGACGTTTGAGACCTCGAGGCAGAAGGTATGTGAGGCTCCGATTTTGACACTACCAGAAGGTGTAGATGATTTAGTGGTATATTGCGATATGTCGATTTCGGGATTGGGGCAATATTGATACAGAGGGGTCGTGTGATAGCTTATGCTTCGAGGCAGCTGAAGCCTCATTAGGCGAATTATCACACCTATGATTTGGAGCTGGGGGCGGTGGTTTTTTCCCTCAATATTTGGCGTCATTACTTGTGTGGGGTTCGTTGTATCATTTACATGGACCACAATTAAAGTATCTGATGGATCATCCAAATCTGAACATAAGGCAACGTAGGTGGCTCGATGTGGTGAAAGATTATGATTTTGAGATCCTTTATCACACTGGGAAGGCCAACATGGTGGTCGATGCTCATAGTCGTAAGGCGGCCAATACTCCTATCAGGGATGTATGTTTGAGGATGACAGTGATTACCCTACCATTGTCTAGAACCCTAACCCTTGATTAGCTTATGTGAGCCCTATTTGTGTGTTCTTGGTGCATAGTGAATGAGTAGAAGCTTTTCCTTGAAGATTGTCGTGGCTAGAGCTTGTAGATCCAGGGCCTTCATCACCTTTGCAAGCTTCTGGAGGTATAAAGCTCATACCTTTATGGTTTTATGGTTTAGATATAGGCTAGGTTTTAGATTTTCTTAACTTTTGGTCCCATGGTTTGGCTCTTGTGAGTAAAAGCTACTCCATAGCTCAAGTTTGTCACTTTATGTTGTTTTTGAGGATCTTGTGTCATAAAAATGAAGTCATTGTTGATATTTCCCACTCATGCAAGTTTTTGAGGTTATTAGAGAGTATTATGGACTTAGGGTTTGGTTTTGGGCTCTATTAAGCCATGAAAATGCTTAAAGTTGACGACTTTATCATTTAAGACCTTCCCAAGATGTAGATCTATGAGTTGGACGTTTAGTCTTTAGGTATTAAGAGCTTAAAAAAGTGGTTTTGGGCAACAGAGGATTACGCAGGGCGTAACCGCTGTTTATGCAGGGCATAACAGATTTAGCCCCAAATTGAGCTTGGTACGCTGGGCATAATGGAGGAGTACGCATAACATACTCCTAGAAGTCCATTTAGGCCATTTTTGGACCTTGGGACATTATGGGCCTTGGGCCATGTTTAGTTGGGTCTAGTATGGGAAAGGAAAAATGGTCTTTTACCCTTAGTAAGAGAGAATGTGATTTGGACATTTGATTATGGGTTATTACCCTAATTATTAATTAGGGTTGGTCTTGGTTATGTCCAGTATGAGGAACCTTTGTAGCAGCAGCTCGAGTGTGTAACTTTTTTATCATCGGATTGAGGTGAGTCTCCTCACAGTATTTTCGAGTCGAAGGCACCAATGTCGGCCCATTAATTTATGTTTATAGGATGCTAGTTGTTTTTGTGACTCTTTCATGTATTGTATGTCTTTGTATGTATATCGGGCAGGGCCCGATGCCAGGCGGTGCCTGATGAATGCGTTGGACGGGGCCCATCACCTGTTATTGACATATATGTACCGAGCGGGGCCTGATGTCAGGCGGGGCCCATTATATGTATGGTATGTGGTATTTTGGGGAACTCGCTAAGCTTTGTGCTTAAAGTTTATATTTAAATGTTTTTCAGATATTTCCGGTTCAAAGGGGAAGGGCCTGGCATGATCGCATCGCATCCATCAGTGTTCAACATTTTATGATTTTGGGATTGTACTCTGATAACTATTTTTCCACATTTTCATACTTTGATGGTTTGAAATGAATGATTGATGGTTTTGTTTGACTTAAAAATAAAAAAATTTACTTATTATTTTTGGTATGTTACAAGTATAGTGAGAATACTCACCTTGCTGATATAATCAATAGCTAACAACTCTCACGGCCAACGAACAATGTTATACACCTCCTAATAAACCACACAATATAAACCCTTAGTCTATCTTCTAAAACTAGAAATTTGACCAAAAGTCAACCCTTGCCAAAAGACAACGGTCAAGGTTAAAGTCAACAACTAAAGCCAACATTCAACATCACTAACAGCCGATTCTCACGTCGTGACCAGCCCATGGTCACGTCGTGGCCAACAACTCAACCCCGATCCAAAACTCAAGATTTGAACAACTCGGTCGCGATCAACCATTGTCACGTCGTGATGGCCATGCCCCGACGTCGTGGCAGAGTCCTTCCAACAATAGCAAAAACTCATCGTCACATCGTGACCTCCATATGGTCATGTTGACTACAACAAATTAGAATAACTTAATGCATCCAGCCCTTAATCCTTTAAGCCATCAATTCCAACTTTCTAGAAGGACTTCATACTCCGAAAACCTTCTAAAAATCGATGCTTTATAGACATGCATATCCAATGCATGTCTTGGTCTCTTATTAAGTCAAAATAATGAAAAGTGGAAGCACAATCATATGAATGTCTTAAAAACTTAGCCAAACTTCAAATCTATTATATATAACACTCAAGGGACCTCAAGGATCCATAAATTTGCCAACTTTATGGAAATTTCCATCCAAACTTCCACAACATGACGAAAAAGGGACAATAAGCCTAGATCTAGAAGCTAACAACATATCATTTGGATATTGAATACTTACAATGGTCTAGAAATGGCTTAAATACAAACTCCAAGCTTGCCAAGAGGTTCTCTATACCACAAGGGCCTTCGTCTTCCCTCCAAGTGCACCAAATCATCAAGGGTAGGCTCACAAATGAAGAAGAAGGTATTAGGGTTTGCTTCAAGGTTCTAGAGGGTGATGGAGGCTGGAAATGAAGCCCTAAATCTGAGATTAATGGTTTAAATATGAAGGAAATCCTAAAAGATCATGGACTTGGGTTGCATCCATCCTTACGCCGTGACCATACCCTTGTCACGCCGTAAGATCCATCCGAAACGCGTTCTCATACTTGGTATGTCGCATCATGACAACCTTCTTGTCACGTCGTGACATGGTTTTCCTTAAAAACCATTTCTTTGACTCCTTAATGTCATACATTGATCAATTCTAAGAGATGGGTGTAACATCCAAGAATATCATAAATGGTTATATTACGTACTGGATGTTTTAAAATTTTGATCATATTCTCATAATACCTAAGCAACTTTTGTTCCCATTCCCAGACTTCCTGTGTGTATAGGTGAAAATTCAAAACATTAAAAGATTAAAGCAAAAGAAGTTCAAATTGGAAAATCATGCAAATCCACTTCCTACTATTATGACAATTACATAATTGAAACAAATTATCCTAATAAATATTCATGAACTTACTTGACATTCAAAGACTTTCAAGTTCTTTTACAACTTCAACCATTGTTAGGCAATCCTGTAGATTTTCTTACAAACAACAATAATAAATATTTGAAAAAACTACCAATGATTTTGCATCAATTTGTCCCTTCATATGATAGAAAGATAATATATTCTAATGCTTTGGTTTTTAAGGATTGCATAAAGTATGAAAGAAACAGAAACTGAGAGTATGTGTGTCAAGCAAGAAGTAACGCTAACTGAATAAAATCATATCCAAACTCACAACTTTTCGTCAATAAACGAGAAAAAAAGTCGATTATACATCAAGGGAAATAGGTTATAAAGTGTTTTAGATTTAATCATACCTATATACCGCAAGTTGTCACCAGAGAATCGACTGATTTTCCTATTGTTCCATTCTCGATTTCTCCTTTGTACTCGTACCTGAATCCATCTCTCCCAATTGGTGGTGTCGTGTGGCTGCCTGTATGTATGTGGTTGTTTCGATTATGTGGACTACGTAAACAGTGAAAAAGATGTTGGTATTAGAGCATCTCCACCCACCCCCAAACTCTATTTTTCCTCTATTTCCTCCCTTATTCTCCGCCAATCCTACCCCATTTTAGGAGAGATAAATAGTATTCCATCAAATATTGAGGAACACTATTCATTTCTCCCAAAATGGAGTTGAAGTTTCAGTTGTCGGTTTTAGTCCATCTCTTTTTATTTTATACATTTGAAGTTTATTTTTATCTACTAACTATAATTTAAATGTAATATTTAATATTTATGATATTTTGTTATATATTAATCTATATTAATTAATTATAAATATAAAAAAAATTTGTGTATCAAATTCATATAAAAGTTTAAATACATAATAAAAATTTAAAAAACAATAACGTATTTTATAAAAGCTTATTTAAAAGTGTGTATGTGTAATATTTCTATAAATTCATGTATAATATTTATTTAAAAATTTGTATGTATAATATTTATATAAATGCATGTATAATATTTTATTTACAAGTGTTAAATAGATATAATCTTATTTATTTAATATTAATGTAACGAATAAAAAGATAGATTATATATATGTTAAGCCAGTTAGTAGATGGGGTGTATTTGAAAATATATGTAAGTTGCAAAATAGAATATACGAGAAATATACTTTTTGGAGTAAAAAATGGAGTATCGTTGGACATGAAACACTATTTACCTCATTTTTACTCTATTTATGGGAGGGGGGTGAAGATGGGTTGGAGATGAACTTATGGTGGCAGGGCTTTAATGTGGTGGTTTTTTACTAGTATAAGGATATTTAAGACGTGTAGGCTGATGTGAATGAGGAGATGGTAATGGTGTATAGTTACTGCGATTATGGTGGCTAAGGGTTCTCAATGGTCATCTGGTGTAGAGTTGTAGGAATAATGGTGGCTAAGGGTTCACGGTGGTGATCTTTGTAGTGGATGGCAAGAATTCAAGCCCTAATTTAACTAGAGAGAATGAGCAATTGATGGATGAATGCTATTTTTGTGGAAACCGTAAGAACTAAAATTCCTTTACTACCCTGATGCTCATTTAATAATTACACATGATACTGAAAATTTTAAGATCTTCATAAAGGGCCAATTTATATTAGCCTTCGATCTTAATATTTGGAGAGTCTTGATTTGTGTGTTCTCAATCTTTTCATTGTTCTCGATTTAACCTACCTACCTACCTATATATATATATATATATATATATATATATATATATATATATATATATATATATATATATATATATATATATATAGGGTGAGGTTCAATAAAGAACCATTATTAACAAGGAACCAAAGAACTAATCGTAAGCGTCAGAAATCATAATGATCAACGACTAAGATTGGACGCACATACATTGGATTATACCAAAAACTCACATCTTTACTAAAAAAACTCATCTTTTTTTTTCGTTAAATTTTTTTTAGGCCATGTTTTTTATCGAAAAAAAAACAAATATACAATTATTCATGATTTTTCGTCCTCTTTCCATAGAGATCCAAGTTGATATATAAAAAACAAACATTTTTTTTCGAAAAAACTCACTTCGTTTTGTTGTTTTTTCTTCAATATTTAAGTTTATTTTTATCCAAAAAAACTAACTATAAATCTTAATTTTTTGTCCTTTATTAATTAACATCAACATCAACAACAACAACAACAACAAAAAAAAAAAAAAAAAGCCTCGATGAGTTCAAACTGTAATATTTCAATTTTGACATTCACAATGTGAATCTGACTTACTATTTCAACTCTTTGATCATTTACAAATTAATTTAATGAAATTTACATATGAATTTAAATATATTTTCATGTAACTTTATAATATTTTAACGTTTTGATTACTAATAAATTAGTTTTTAAAATCAACAAATGGATTTATTCACATTGTGAATCTGAACTGTATATAATTTAGTTTTCAGAATTTACAATGTGAATCTGACCAGATTCGCAATATGAATATGAGTAGATTACCAATGTGAATCTGAGCAGATTCATAATGTGAATTTAAACTGAAAATTTGTTTTTTTTTTTTATGAATCTATGTTTAAAGAGTACCAAAAATTTTGAATTTTGATATATTTATTAAATTTTTTCGATAAAAAATAGGTTTTAACTTTTCTAAAAACAAATGAATGAATTGGGCTTTTCTGGAAAAAAAAAATCATTATTTTGTATATCAATATGGATCTCTATGGAAAGACAACGGAAAATCATGAACAATTGTATATTCGCTATTTTTTTTTGAAAAAATAAACATGGCCTAAAAAAATTAAACGAAAAAAAAAGAAATGTGTTTTGTTATAATCCGGTGATTGCTTTAAATTTCGATCTTTTATATTGGTTCCTTAGTTCCTTGTTTTATTAATAATGGTTGTGTATTGAACTTTTCTATATATATATATATATATATATATATATATATATATATATGTTCTATGGAAAACAAAAAAACCCTAAAAATACATTAAAAAAAATACTTAGATATCACAAATCTTTTTTTGATTTTATATTATGAAAATTCGCAACTTTTTTTACATTTTCGTTGAAATTTTTTTTTGAAAAAAAACCAAAAAAAATCGATTTTTTTTTCAACGAAAATGTAAAAAAAGTTGCGATTTTTATAATATAAAAAGTCAAAAAAAACAAAAAAAGATTTGTGATCTCTAAGTATTTTTTTTATGAATTTTTATTATTTTTAAGGTTTTTTTGTTTTCTAATATAACCATTCTCTCTCTCTCTCTCTCTATATATATATATATATATATATATATATATATATATATATATATATATATATATATATATACTAGAAAAGTTTGAGGCCCGTGCTAAGCACGACCCATGGGGGATAATTTTGGTATCTTTTTTTACCGTTAACTAAGGTATATTGTGCATATAACCAAAAAATAAAAATACAATGCTATAAGTGGGTGTATTTTCTAGAGTTAGAAGTCAATTCAATCTAGACATGTTTTATGAGGGAGTGTTGATTATATAACTTACTAATAATGTGTTTGTATAGAGCGTTCATAGTAAAATAATGCCACAACTAAGGCACCAACAATAAAGAGGAACTCCCTTTGTATGTCGGTGTAGCTTAGGATAATCACCTTGATATGTAAAGATTCATGACGCTCATGGAAAGCAACATAGATCAAGATCCGTGATCCACATCTTACGGCTAAACAATTCATTTTTAACATTGATTGATCCCATAGAATAGAGAGTTTTTGACAGATATCCAATTATTTTGCACAATCCAGCATATAGCCAAAAAATCATTATTGAAAACTTAAAAAACGTCAATCAAACCTTACATGAACACTCTACATTGCAATCTTGTAGACATACTTTGAATGCCTGAGGTGTATATATATATATATATATATATATATATATATATATATATATATATATATATATATATATACCCTAAAATAAGACAAATGTCAAATAATAGCAAATATAACATGAATGTATAGTAAAGTAAGGGGATGTTTGGTTCACTGGAACAATGGAATGTAAATGAATTAGCTAAACTGGAATCCAATTACACCACATTTGAGTGTTTGGTTCAACTTTTTGAGATAGAAATGGAATCCTTAATGAATTTTTTTCCCACCAAATAAATGAAAGTGAATTCCTTTATAGTTTGGATGGAATTAATTCAAATTTAGTGGTAAAGTGCAAAATTACCAAATTACCCTCTACCACCATCACCACCAACACCCACCGCTACTGCTACCAACCACCAACTGTCACTGCCACCGCTACCTACCACTACCACTACCATCGCCACCACCATCACCATTCACCCTTTATAGTTTGGTGTTTTTTTTCATAAAAATGGATAGAAACAATTTTTATTTGGGTTGGCTTTTCATCAAACACCTCGTGGTCATCCCTTATTGACGAACAACAGTCCATATTTTAAACCCTTCTTTCTTCCTTAGTAGTTAACACAAAATTTATAGTCACTTGATAAAATGTAGAGCTCATTCTCAAAATTTACCATCATTTATAAGTTGAGAATTTAAGAAACCCATAAGGATGGCGATGGATATTCGGAAACATACTAAAGAAAAAGATGTGTATCAATAAGCAGATTCTCTGACCACCGAGTGAAATCTATGGTTATACCCCGGCCCAGTTAATGGGATTTTGTAGGGACCGAAACAAGGTATATAGGTTGTTTTTTTCAAAAAAAAAAGGCCAAGAAGAGATGATTATATTACTTCATCAAGTAGTGATTATGCAAGCTACTCCACGTGTGGAGATGGAAACAGTAGTAATGATGAAGATATAACCACAATCAAGGGTAAAAATGGAAATAATAGTTACAATTAGGCATATGAGATCTTCTTCACTAAACAATAGTTACAATTATGATAACATTTATAATATAACAATGGAAAACAAAACGAGGTGATTAAAGTCTGTTATTACCATTGCAACACAACCAGAGAATGAAGAAGGTATGATACGAAAAGGGATGAGCTAAAAGAAGATATGGTGTACGATTATGATCATGATTAAGATCACCTATCGGAACGTCCACCGTAAGTTACAATTTAAGATCCTTTAACCTAAAACCAAAAAAAAAAAAATGATGATCAATGATTATTAAAGAGTGGGAGGCTAAAAGTGTTCAAATTTGAGGTGGGATGAAGTTTACCCTAAAGTGTCTACAAACGACTGAACATCATATATTATTAACAAAAAGATAACCCTAGAATTGGAAGACCATGTTATAAAAACTATGAATGTCATGACCCTCCACCTACGGTAAAAAAAAAGTGTATAGATAAAAACCTAAGAAAAAAAGTAAGGGAGTTTTCACGTTTTTAATGAATTTCATTCCGTTTCATGAATGATGAAATCCATATTTTGTATGAAAAAAACTTCAGATCTAACATGACTTGGTCCGACCACAAAAATCATACTCCTCTAATTGCAAATTTCAGATCAATAAATGATTAATAAAGATGGTAGATTCAAGTATCTGTATGATGTTCTATGTGATGTTACCTGCAATGTGTTCATTATATAATTTAATTTGGGTCCGTTTAATAGGATATAAGTTTTTAATTAAGATCTTATATCAATAACCTTTGCATAAGATCTTATATCAATAACCTGCATATAATGATTGATCACACTTAATTCACAAATAGTATTTAAAGATATAATGACCTTCACATCTTATCAAACACAAACAAATAAACCATTGCACTTGTTAAAATGAAAAAAGTAAACCCAAAGCAAAGTATGTTAGAGTAAACAATTATAAACTAAAGAAACCTACCTGAGATTTAGAAATAAAGGTTGGGTTCTTTTTATTAAGTATGACGTAATGGCAGAGAGGAGAGACGGATATGACTATGGTTATCCAAACATCAAATGGGTGGGAATCAAACTCTTCGGTGTCTCTAAAAAAACTATTAAAAAAAAAAAAATCGCCAGGACATGTATGCTTGTGAAATTTTGGAAGCATCTAAATTTTCATGATGATCTATCAAGCTTAACATATCACAACTAACTGATTCACAATTATCAACAAAGAAAGTACAACAAAGTATTAAATCATTCTACAAATTTAATAGCTAAGCGATAAACTATTAAATGAATTTGTAGATATATATAGAATGGTAGCTAAGTAAAACTCACATTCTCATGAACTATCATATATTTATTAATGTAATGGTTATTATATAAGAGATGTAAACTATTATAAATTTATTAATGTAATGGAATGTTATATTATGTACTATTTTCAGAAGCAACAACAAATAATTAGACTGAAAAAAAATATCAAACTAAATATGTAATAATATATCATCTTTGGAATTAATTACATAAAATATAACATAATGCGGAAATGATCAATATAATATACAAATGGAATTAGCACTATCAAATATAATTATAGTTCAGAAATTTTATTCAAATTTGATAATTGTCAATTTCTATTTCATTTTTTTGTTGGTCTTGATGTGCCAACTGTCGATGTTTCTATCTCTTTTGCTTTCCCATTGTCTTGTTGGTTTCGCTTCTGTGTTTGTTTAGGAAACGTGGTTTTGTTGTTGACAAAGTTTGATCTTCATTTGATTGTTGGATCCGTTGTTTGTTTTCGTTTTGATGTTCTGGGAGTCTATGTGCCTTGACAATGACAAATCTTGTGATAGAGTTTTCTTGGTTCGATGTCTGATATGATCATACATATGCTAGAAGCGGTAATGATCCAATTGATTTTGCAATTATATCTTGTACATTTTGTTCCTGTTTTGTTAAATGTTAATCTTAAATAAAGGAGCGTTAAATTACATTTGTAATATTTAAATTAGTAGGCTTACATTTTCTTCCGCATCTTTGATTTCACTGGGGTTTAATTGAATGAACTTTTCAATTTCTGGCGTTGAAATGCTTGCACCAATTGTTCCGGTTCCATCATCGATTTCAATTATCGCCCTTGACCTTCACATACAAACATATCCAACTTCTCTATTATATCATCACATTTATCAAAAAAAAATTCCAATTTATGATAGCTATTCTCATGTATAGTTTCTTATCTACCTTGGAACAACCACCAACAGTTGTTATTTTTGTCTGAATTTTTGATGGTTGATGATTACCAATCATGGTATTGAAATTTGATGATAAACGTATACCAATTTAGTAAATGCTATATCATATAACTATACTCATGGATGTCTTTTCTTATTTGAGACCTGTAATTGTCACTTCAGATGAAGATTATGATATTGTGCAAGGTAAAGAAAATGGAGAATATTTTGTGAGTAATGACTTACATGTCACATGTGTGGGTAGTTTTGGTTGGAATCACTTTTGCAATTTCCAATCTGGTTCATTTCAGCAGTTGATGATCTGATCTGGTTCATTACCAATAGTTAGTTCATCAAGTTCAATTAACAAATAAATTATGATTGTAAATTTCATTAAAAAAAATAAGTGATTATACCTAAATGCAAGTTTTATTTAAATGATTGGTTGTTCCACTGATTGAATTAATGAAATACAGACTTTAAATGACTGTATTTAACATAAATATATAAAATAAAGATTGTAATGATGTCGTCTTATATCGATTTATATTGATTTTTTATAAATCATGACAAAAATACTAACTTGGTCATTTGATATACATATATGTATTGCTCCCTCTTTTCAACAAATAATGCACAAGGAAATTACTTTAATTAAATTCCCTACATTATACTTGAGACCATATTCAAATTTTTAACAGTTATGAGGAAACATCACCCATTTCATCTAATTGAAGGAACAAAGATATAAACAATATAGGTATTCCAGAAAGGAGAATTTTAATTCACAACATTCAGGGGAAACATATTTTTATAGCTCATGAATAAATATTGATATTAAGATCAAATTTGCACTTTTTGAAACAAGTGACTTGACAGCATACATGGAAAACATATTTTACAGCTCATGAATAAATATTGATATTAAGTTCAAATTTGCACTTTTTAAATCAATTGGAAGTGAATGTTCTATTGTTGCATTTTAAGTTGGTTTATAAGGTCTTATAAATGCAACAGGGGATCTATCATTTCTTTCAGATCATACATATCATTACTTTCAAATTACTTTCATTTAAAACATTTGACAGGAATTGATGAAAAGCAAAACCATATGGGGTTACTCCTATCCTAAAAGTGAGAGTTTTATAACATTAAAAGATAATAATAAAGAAATATAACAACCCATGAAAGGCAAAGGTGATTATATTAAGGAATCAAAAAATTATGGTTTTGCCAAGAAAGATTTTGAAATTACAAACTGGAACAAATCTCTGGAAGAAAATTGTGTTTGGGACTTCCGAGGATAAGGGACAAACTTCAAATAGTTTCATGGAAGCAGAATTTCAAGGGTCGTTCTGATTAAGGGTAAAAAACAACTTGAATTTAATTAGGGTTCTTACAGATAACATACCAGTGGAGGGTTGATAGATTCCTCGTTCTTCTTGATTCAATATGTAAATCGGATGATCTCAGCATATGGGTTTTCGTTTTGGGATGATATGGTCGGATTGTTGTTGCAGATTGGATGGGTATTTCGCAGTGAGGAAGAAAGGGCGCTTTGAGGGCTAATACGATCATTAAGTTGTAATCGACATGACATAAGGTTTTGAGCGACATGTTCGTATTTGCGTTGTAAGCGACATGACCGAACGTGTTGCTATTTGTGTCGTTCCCAATGTAGGGTACGTGGACTTGTTGGAACTCAGCGAATTTTTTGTAGAAGGCTCCTCATGAAAAGGGTTTATATATATATATATATATATTGTTGGAACTCAGCGAATTTTTTGTAGAAGGCTCCTCATGAAAAGGGTTTATATATATATATATATATATATATATATATATATATATATATATATATGAGATAAGAAGAAACACCAAAAATGATAGAAACTGCGACGACAAATCTCGGACCCTTATTCATTCGATTGGTTGGTTAAGATCTAATGTGAAAAAATGAATAATCTTTATAAATATGTGGGTTATTTATGGAAGTATAAAAAAAAGTTTATGGGTGATAAATAAAAATTGAAGGCTAGGAATTTGATTGAAAATTGAACGTTACCAACTTCCCCCCCCCCCCCCCCCACGTGTCGACGCTATAGTCGTTCTTTTGTTTTTTTTTTTAATTCATTTTTAGTTAATAACTTTTTTTCTTTGCAAAAAAAACCAATCTTCTTAAAATTTAATTTTCTACAAAATAAGCACAATCATGAAAATTTGAAAAAATATCTATATTTTTTAATTTTTTATATTTATAAAAAAACAAAGAAAAATAAATTCTCCAAAAATTATAAAAATTTAAGGAATACTTGTACTCACTATTCTGATGACTATGTAAAAAGATTTTTTCAAAAAATAAAGTGTTTTAGATACCAAACTTAAATTTAAAGATTAAAAGTTTTCAAAAAAAATGTTGAACATAATATAATCTAAATAAAGATGATTCAAAATATTTAAGATTTAAAAATGTTATGATTCAATATGTTTATGATGCTTAACTTGTTATTATCTAAAAATATTTTGATTCAAATATTTAATGATCCTTAATTATTTTATTTTTTATAATTCAAAATTAAATTATTCAAAAAATATAATGATCCAAATGTTGTATCGAACAAAAACTTTATTTAATTCAATATATTATGATCAAAATTAATATGATCCAAAAATGTATGACGCATAATATCGTTATGATTCAAAATACTATGATTCAAAATTTTATGATCCAAAAATAATATGATTTAAAAAAAAATATGAACGAAAAATATTATGATCTTTAACATTATTATAATTTAAAATTTTATAATTGTTAAACATTAAAATTCAAACCGATATTTAGTTTAAAAAGTCAAAAAAAAAAAACAAACAAAAAATAATCAAAAAATGAAAAAAAAAAAGACTCTACTATCTGCAAGTATGTAGTAAAGATATTAAAAAAAACAAAAACAAAAAAATAACTTTAAAAAAAAACAAAAAAAAAATAAAAAAAAAACATTAAAAAAACGAAAAAAAATTAAAATCTTTAAAACCGAGCATATATCTATTTAAAAAAATTGTTTTTTAACGAAAAATAATAATAATAAAACGAAAAAAAACAAAATAAATGAAAAAGAAAAGAAAAACCCATTTAAATGACGTTCCATTAATGTTCGTCGCACATGATTATTTTCGCAAGTTCGTATTACGTTTCATGTACGTGCGCCGTGTGTGAACGCGTCACGACCAAGTAAATGGTGAACATTCTCTATCATGATGTTAGAGAAAAGGGCCTACTATACCCTTCATGAAGACATGAACGCAAACTATGAAACGTAAATTTTATATATATATATATATATATATATATATATATATATATATATATATATATATATATATATATATATAGGGTTGAGATTGGTTGAGAACTCATAGTTTCCCGAGAACCCGAGAACTAAAAATGGATCGTTAGATCAAAACTAATTCATTAAGGGCATGATCGTAATCCTATCAATCTCATTTAATGTTTAATTTTTGTGTTATTGTAGTAAATATTAATAGAAATGTCTAAAAAATTACATAATAAATCAAATTTTCGGATTTTTTTAAAAGTAGTATTTTTTTCAGTTTTTTTTAAAAGTGCAGATTTTTTAATTTTTTAAAGAAAACATGAATTTTTGAAAAAAAATTGAAAAAAATATTTTTTTTTTTAAAAAAACTACAATTTTTTTAAAGCATTTAAAATTCAATAAAATTAAAAAAAAAAGCTGGAATATTTAAAAAATACTATAATTTTTTAACCAAAAAAATCAACATTCTTGATACATTTGTGCATATTTTTACAAATGCATATATGCATATTTCATATATTATAATATTTGTAAGGAAATCATAAGAAAACTCATTTTATTTACTAATCTATAAACACAATACAATAAATATTTTATTTGATACAATATAAAATATAAAAAACAAAAAAATGCTACAAAATTTCAAAGCATTTTCATGTCTCCGTGTCAGTGTTTCCATATTTTCTTCAATTTATCATTTTTCACCTCTTTAATATTCACCACAATTTCTTCCAATCTACAACAAATTAAAAAGACATTGATTGATGCAAAAACACTCACAAAAATACATATTAGATTTACATGTGAATCACATGTAATTCAGATGTGATTTACATGTGAATCACATGTAATTCATATGTGAATTACATGCGAATCACATGTAATTCATATATATATATATATATATATATATATATATATATATATATGTGAATAACATGTGATTTAAATGTGATTCATATGTGATTTACATGTAATTCATATGTGGATTACATGTGATTTACATGTGTATCACATGTGATTCATATGTGATTTACATGTGAATCACATGTAATTCATATGTGATTTACATATGAATCACATGTAATTCATATGTGAATAACAACCAACCTTCATCATTACTGATTCCAACATCGCTGGTGTCAAGTTCGATGTGCTCGTTGCAATCGATGCATCTTTTGTTCAGATGATACTCAATTTGTTCTTGAATTAGGGTTTCTTCTCGCAACTACTGCTGTTGTTCGTTGAATTGACGAGACATGGTGAAGCTCTAAACGAATTTCCAAACGTCTTTAGCCATGGATCCCTGGAAAACACCTTTCGCACCGATTGCTTCTCATTGCAGACGACACAGGTCCACTTGTTGCAAAGGCATAAATCAAACGTTACATTCAAAAATTAGACCGAGGCATTGGAATTGAACCTGAGTGGAATTGTCGGAAGTGGAATCGAACCTGTGAGTGGAGTCGCCTGGAGTAGATTCGCTGGTTGGAGTAGCTGCGGGATTCGCCGCCGAAGATAACAGATTCAACTTTTGAAGCTCTATTCACCATCAGCTAAGGAAATCGGCCTTCTAAGGTCGATTAAAGTCGCCAATTTCGTTTCAAATCGACCGGATCGGCGAAAATACAAGTGGAATCGACGTTCAACAGCATGTGATCAGATTCAGGTTTGAGGATGACAATGCCCAGCACGTCGGTTGATTTCTGGAGGAAAGAAAGATGCTTGTCAAGATCAGATCGGAGGAGAGGATCTTTATATTTTTTTTGTTTCCAATATTGCCCTTGTCTATTTTAATTAAGACACCCCCAGTTCTTTAGTTTTCTACTTATTTACAAAAACACCACCTTGCATCTTAGCCCTTCCTTTTTTTGATCTAACGCTCCACTTTTAGTTCTCGGGAAACTTTAGGTTCTCAAATGATATATATATATATATATATATATATGAAAAAAATCAATAGAGAACCATTATTAATCAAATAACCAATGAACCAATTCAAAACGTCGAAATTTAAAACGATCACCGACAAAATGAAGGGTTGTAGACTTTTATAATGGACACACATTAATTGAATTATAACAAAACTCACTTTCTTTTTTTCGTTTAAAATTTTTTTTAGGCCATTTTTTTTATCGAAAAAAAAACCAAATATACCGTTGTTCTCGATTTTTCGTCCTCTTTCCATAGAGATCCATGATGATATATAAAAATCGAACTTTTTTTTTTCGAAAAAAATTCACTTCATTTTCTTTGTTGAAAAATTAAAGTCTATTTTTTTATAGAAAAAAATTAATAAATATATCAAAATTCATACTTTTTTCTACTTTTTAAACAAATATTCATATTCATGTTAAAAAAAATTTTAAAAAAGAATATTACAGTTCAGATTCACATTGTGAACCTGTTCAGATTCATATTGTGAAGCTGTTCAAATACACATTGTGAACTTTCTCAGATTCACAGTGTGCATAATAGTAAGTCAGATTCACAATATGAATCTGAACTGATCGAGCTTTTTCACATTTTGAATGTTAAAAATTGAAATATTTACAGTTTAGATTCACAGTATGAATCTACATTGATCGAAATTTTTTTTTAGTCGGTGTTGATGTTTATTAATAGAGTACAAAAAATTAATTTTTTTGTTATAATTAGTTTTTTTTTGATAAAAATAAACTTAAATATTAAAAATAACAAAATGAAGTGGGTATTTTCGAAAAAAATCGTTTTTTATATCAACATAGATCTCTATGAAAAGAGGACGAAAAATCGAGAACAACGGTATATTCGGTTTTTTTTCCGATAAAAAATGTGGCCTAAAAAAATTTTAAACGAAAAAAAGAGGTGAGTTTTTTGGTAAAGAGGTGGATTTTTGGTATAATCTGGTATGTGTGTGTGTATCCAATGTACAAGTGTACATCTATTTCCTTGGTCATTGATCATTATGATTTCCGACGCTCACGATTGGTTCCTTGGTTCCTTATTAATTATGGTTCTCTATTGAACCTCACCTTATATATATATATATATATATATATATATCGTACGATCCTACGATCCTAGGTATGAAAAATGATCCGGATCGTAAACGGATCGTATTTGGGGTATGATCGCAGGTAGGATCGTAAGATCGTAGGTAGGATCGAGATCCGATCCGATCCTACCATCCCTTTTTTTTGCAAATGAAATTTGTTTTTTTACTACTTTATGTCATTTACCCTTTACCAATTACCATTTATCATTTTGTATTGTGACTTATGACTAATATTTTGAAGTTTTTATAACTTTTGAACGAAAAATTGAATGTTTGAAATGTTTTTCATGATTAAAAATTATAAATTAAAATTATATTTTATTTTGTGGGATCTTAGGATGCCGATCCCGATCTTGCAAACCCAAAAATGATCCTACGTAGGATCCCGATCTTGACAAGCTTGGTGTATGAAATGTGACTAAGTGGTAGTTGTATTTATAGATGCACAAACCCTAGAATACTGCACAAAAATCCGAATCTATGACAATGACGACCCTATCACTGCTTGTCACATGTCACGTAAAGTCGATCCTTATCGGCGGTTGCTTTCTCTCTAAGCAACTCAAATTTGTAGGCTTCTAAAAGGTCCCACAAAGTCAACATCGGTCAACGTGCCGACCGGGACAGTCCAAGCAACTTGAACCGAACTAGCCAAAAATAAAATCTCATCGGCTCGTATTAACTAATGTGTCATGCAAAATGCCAAGTACGCCTAAATCACGTCATTCTATGCACTTGTGTGTACGTCTAGTGTAGGCGCGCATGTATGAGTTTGGCACATCTCTTGTCTCCACTAAATTCTTTGAAGGCTTATCAAGAGAAAAAATTTATAAACCTACAAAAGGTTTCTTCCCCCACCAATATGGGATAAATGCAACTTAGCCAACTTGCAATTATACATTTATTTTTGAGAAATGGAGTAATCTAACCACTTTTTTGGGTTTTTTTTTTAAATATAACTTTTTTGCAAAATAACTACAAATTCCGGAATGGGTCGTTTCGGAACGTATTTCGGATTATTTTTCGGGTGGCCCGACCCATTTAATTGGATCCGGAATGCCTACTCCTAATCAACCATATATGTTCCGGATCGGGATTTTGAATTTCAAAATCCGGAATATAATTTGAGGCGGCGATTTCATTCCAAAAAGGCGCATTCCGATTTCGACGTTCCGACACCCATCTCTGACATGGAAGACGAGCACTACGGCCCCATTATATTATGGGTATGTTCTTTGTTTTGTAACACCCTTAAATTTACAATCCAAAAATTTCATTTTTAAGTTTAACAATCATAAAACAAACCATTTCATTTCCCAAAACCATGAAAACATCAAATAGTTTAGTTGTGCAATCCATGATACATATAAAATCATCATCAGAGTCATAATCCCAAAATCACTAGTGCGGAAAATCCATGGTGTGATGCGATACAATCAAGTCGGCCCGTTCCCCTTCGATCTAGAAGTACCTGAAACAAAAACTGAAAACTGTAAGCACGAAGCTTAGTGAGTTCCCCCATCATACCACATACCATACAATACACATACTGCCTAGCATATCCGGGTGCTGGCCTACCCCTTTGGTCTCTTTCAACCGGTAACCGCCTAGTATATCAGGGTGTTGGCCTACCCCTTCGGTCTCTTTCAACCGGTAACCGCCTATCATACCTGGGTGCTGGCCTACCCCTTCGGTCTCTTTCAACCGGTTACGGGGACTATTTCACCCCTACCACTACCATATAACTTCCTAGTACTTACACATAAATCACATACTGCCTAGCATATATGGGTGTTGGCCTACCCCTTCATCCATTTCAACCGGTTACGGGGACTATTTCACCCTTCCTACCACTATCACATAACATCATAGCGTACTAGCACATAAAGCATAACTGATAGTGATATACCAAACAATTATCACAAAGACAGTCATCTCTACTATAATCATCTACTAGTGGGCCGGCATTGGTGCCTTCGACCCACTTCTACAGGAAGGTAACTCACCTCACAAGGCTGATGAAAGAACCCAAATGTGACAACCCGAAATTTACTCCGTCACTGTAACCCGTTTCCGTTAATAATAAGTTGGTTCCATTAAAATTTTCCGTTAATTTTTATTTATTAAAATAATTCATTTTGAGTTAGTAAAATAAATAATATATAATGATGGAATAAAAACAACTAAGTCGGGTTACGGTTAGTTTACCCGGTAAAAACATTTAGCTCTGCTTAAACGACAGTGTATGGTGGGTCCCCACTAGGCAGCCATATATAAAGGAGGAGTGTCCACCTTTAGAGCCTTTTCCCACCTTGGAGCTTTCTCTCTCTACTTTCTCTCTCTAAAAATCGGGTTTGGCTCAAGAACACCACTTTCAAGCCTCAAAAAAATCAAAGGTAATCTTCCTAACTTGATTTTCTAGCTTAGTATTCGTGCTATTTCGAGTTGGATCATCCAAATACCCCAACATGCATGTGTTTACGGTTTGGGGAGCCTCCCAAAAACCGTAAACTCCTATATGAGGGTTTCGAAGCCCCAAAACACTTCCAAACCTTCTCTAAAGCCTAGATACCTGCATGCATGGACGAAGGAACCCAAGATCGTGACTTTTTGGCCATAAACTTGAGTTTACGGTTCTTGAACATTCGAAAACCGTAAACCCAAAAACCGTAAACACCTCAAATGGTGTTTTGATGCCCCTAAACCCTTCCTTAGCTTGTTTGATGAACTAGAAACTAGCGTAAATGAGCTTAGGACCTTGAAACAAGAAATGGTTGAAGTGGTCAAGGGTTTACGGCCGTAAACCCTGGAGTTTACGACCGTAAACTCCTAGAGTTTACGACCGTAAACTCCCAAGGAGTGGTCCAAGGACCGTAAACTCCAAGGGAGTACCCATTTGAACCCTAATCACTTCCCAAGCCTTCGAATTGATCCTAGGAGCCTTCCTGGTGATGCATGAGACCTTTAGACACACAAACTCACCATTTCCATGAGTTTACGGCCGTAAACTCATGGGGGAAATGGTCTCCCAACCGTAAACACACTTAAGTGTTGCCAAGTGAAGTGTAAACTCCACAGTGAGGCCATACACTCCTCAGATGCCACCTTTAGCACTCCTAACAATTGAAACAAAGTGTTTGCAAACATTAAAGTACCTTTACTCACTTAATTAGTGATTACACAACTAATTAGATACTTTATACATCACTACATGTTACATAGGATCCGTGTGTGTGTTCAAGTCCTCACTTGACACCTAGCATCCTACCCGGCGTTTCCATCCACTTCACTCACTACAGGTGAGTTCATACCCCAAAATGAACCTTTTAAATGTTTTTAACTGTTTTATGGGGGGGAATACAAGTTGAACCAAATAAGTTATAGTAACAATCGCATGTGGATTATAACTTGCAACCAAAAGGATTTTCTACACTATTAACTGTTTTTACCACCAAAAAGGGATTTTCTATGTTTTCAACTATATTGCCAATTAAACTGTTTTCAAATGCTTACCAAATTCATTTTCATGTTAAATCACTATAAAACTATTTTCCAAAATTCGTTTAAACCAATTTTTGTCTCAAACCATATCTACACCAATATATTTATATAAGTAAGACTTGAAGGACTTAGGACTAATAACTCACCTTACTTCCTGTTCTTGTTTGATTGTGGGCTTAGGGTATTTTGTTATTAGTCCGACTCTCGTTGAATTCTTAGTTATATATCTTATATATTTGTGTCAGACATAAAAGTTTTCATATCAGTTCAATGCCTTTGGATATCAAAGACACGCAACCAATAACACTATTTAACTATAATAGGTATCTACACCAATATATTTATATAAGTAAGACTTGAAGGACTTAGGACTAATAACTCACCTTACTTCCTGTTCTTGTTTGATTGTGGGCTTAGGGTATTTTGTTATTAGTCCGACTCTCATTGAATTCTTAGTTATATATCTTATATACTTGTGTCAGATATAAAAGTCTTCATATCTTAACTATAATAGGTATAGTTAAGGGACACTACTCAATGCTACTATTGCCATGACAACTACTAGAGTCAGTTCAGTTGTGAGTCAATATACACTATATACTATACAAGAGAACACTATATACTATACAAGGAGAACATTATGTACTGTACAAAGAGAACACTACATACTATACAAGAGAACTTACTAAAATAGAATGTGACATACTATTTCTCGATACGACACATCTTTGTGCTATCACCGCGTAACCAGAGTCTCCTGGAGGGAGAGCGGGCATTATGTGTATAGATCTATACGGGACAGACACTCCCACATCCCGACTACTAGCTACAGTCCGAGCCGTCTAGGCCCAGGGGTGACAAAATGTCACATTTACATATGACTCGGAGGGTCAAAGGGATTCGATCGTCAATCAGCATGGTTACGTACGAGTTCACATTCAAACCTTTAATTAATACTTTAAAATTTAAAGGCAACAGACTCCCTGAGGAGTATTGTACATTTAATACTACCTGGAGCCTGCATTTCATTACATATGGCCGACAGTGTTACTGTTGGGGTAAAACATTTTTCTCAATACTATACATGGATAAAGTCAAACTATATTTTCAAACAAATAACTACTGGGAAAACCTGTACATTATCAAAGGAACAAACAAACCATCGGGTCTTAGTGAAGACTACTTTTTCTGGAAAACATAGGGTTTTCTAGGGCTCATACTATTTTCAAACACCGAAACTTTCTTTTGCAAATGTATAATTGTGAATATTTTTATACAGAAAATGACACTAAATACTTATGAACTCACCAGCTTTATGCTGATAAACGTTTTCAAAATAACTTGTATTCTTAGGTCATCAGTAGTCAGGTACGGATGCAGCTTTTGAGAAGACGGAGCACATATAAGACTCCACTTATTTTGATTGTATTTTTGGTGTCTAACATTTGTACTGAACACGTTTGTATTACAATTATTAACTTAATGCAATGGATGTTGTTGCTTGTCTTTACTATTATGCTTTGTTATGATACTGTACATGACGTCCTCCACCCCAGAACGTATTCCGCCGTTCTCGGTTTTGGGGTGTGACAGATTGGTATCAGAGCACTGTTTATAGTGAATCAAGTATATCAACCCATAAAAGATATACAAACTATAAACACATCGGGACTGAAACACTCTGAACAAGAATATATACTGTTAAATAATAAAATATTTAACTAAGTATATATATACATTCATTCATGCAAAGGGTCAGTATCATACTAGAACAGAACAAAAGTATTAAGATTGTTGAACAGCACAGTTAGGCTTAGAGACATATGGCCAAAACTAGGCGGATGTAGCCTGATCAACTACATCTTCCTAGGAGTGGCTAGCATGTGCCTAAGAATGATTGTGGTGTTGCAACAAGTCTAAAACTTACCAATACTACTACAAGAACATCAGAACAAGAATACTATAGGAGTATTCTGCATTCTAGTTACAACATATGTGAGAACTAAAAGGGTCGTTACTAGTAGGGCAATAGTTGCTAAGTGGATACACCACAGTTACATGTGACTAAGGCGTTATAGACTTAGAATCTGTGACCTTTGCTTCATTTCCTGTTCTTGTTTGATTGTGGGCTTGGAGTTAGGGTCACTTATTCGAAGGTCTATTCTGCTTCGAATACATGTAATTGGTATGCACTATGCAAATATTGGGTCGACTAATAACGATCATCTTATAAGTATCATAGATTAGCGCGCCTATCAATTTTCTTTCCCCATTCTCGCGTAAATGACATAACCGCATCCCGAGCGGAAGTCATGAAACTTCGAGCACGTCAGAGGACGCACGAGCGACATCTTCAGGGAATTGTGCGCCAACTGGCTGATCTTAGGGTTTGCCCCAAAGGATCCCCGTCGCCAGTAAAAGATGCCAACTCATCCTTCCCTTTTGATTAAGGAATAGCTTTCTCCTCTATAGTCAATAGAGTACATGCCTATAAACATTCCTAACTTTGGAAGTACTCTAACTAGACTACTAAACTGCCAACATTTTCCTTAATGGTTTGATGTAAGACCTCCTGCTAGGTCATTCCCTTTCCCGAACTCATTATACGTCAGTAATACCAGTAATATTGGCAGTATCTAATCGATGGGGAAGTTGTACTTTTGGGTGTCCCTAACCTAGCAATACATTTCCCTTTGTTTGTTAGACTATAGAGAGTTAGTCCAAGAAACACTCTTATCATGTTTACAAATCGATTCTTACTATTGTCATCGTTTTCGTAACCTTTCAATACAGGATGCCGCCTCGCAAGCGTCCAACCAGGAGAACTCCTGCAACTCAAGCTCCACCACCACCACCTACACTGCCGGTTCCTCCGCAGTTCGACCCGGTGTTGTTCCAAACAGCCGTGACTGCAGCCGTGATCGCCGCTCTGGCGCAAGTCAATTCCGGTGGTGCCAGTGGAGGTGGACTGGGCACTAACTCTAGCCAGGGTGAAACCCACCCCCGTGCTCGGGAATGCACCTACAAAGATTTCATCAGTTGCAAGCCTACCTACTTCAACGGGACCGGGGGAATCCTTGCCCTAACCCAATGGTTCGAAAGAACCGAAGCAGTATTCGAAATGTGCTCCTGCCCCGAAGGGAGCAAGATAAAGTTTGCTACTTGTACCCTCACCCAAAGGGCCCTAACATGGTGGAATGGCCATGTCAAATCCCTCTCCCTGGTAGCCGCTAACGCCATGGGTTGGGATACACTGAAAGAACTAATGATGACAGAGTACTGCTCAAAGGGAGAAATTCAGAAATTGGAGGAGGAACTTTGGAATCTCAAAATGCAGGGTTCCGATATAGTAGCTTACACAACCCGGTACTGCGAGCTGGTAGCCCTATGCCCTAACATGATCCCCTCGGAAGCCAAGAAGATCGAGCGATACATCGGGGGCCTAGTGCCTCCGTATCGTGGGAACGTTCTATCATCAAGGCCAACGACCTTTGAAAGTGCCAAGGAGTTGGCCCAAATGCTCATCGATCATGAAATTCCCCGTGCTCCATCTACAACCACAACCATCACTACTGCTCCAACTCATGCCTCCGACAACAAGAGAAAACGGGGAGATCGAAGGAAAGGGAAATCAGTCAAATCCTCTTCCAGTAACCAGCAAATAGTGGCTGTCCATGCTGCCACTACTCCTACTGCGCCTGTGCCCACCAAAACATATGCGGGGAATCTACCCAAGTGCGATAAGTGCGCCTTCCATCATAACGGCCCATGCCGTGAAATGCACTGCACCAATTGCGACCGGAAGGGCCACACCATCCGGTTCTGCAGAGCCCCTACCAAACCTATTTCCCAAATTCCCAGTTCGGGAGCAAGCCAGGCCTGCTATGGCTGTGGCGAAGTCGGACATTTCAAAAGGGACTGTCCAAAGGCTGGCAACGCGGGAGGAGCAGGTAGACTACTTGCTATTGGCCATAATGAGGCTGTAGCAGACCCCACCGTAGTCACGGGTACGTTCCTTCTTGATAACTCTTATGCTTGTATTCTATTTGATAGTGGGGCAGAAAGAAGTTTCGTAAATCAAAACTTTAAACACTTACTCAAACAATCACCGCAATCACTGAAAGAAACCTTCGTCGTAGAAATGGCTAACGGCAAGACGGAAAGTTCTAACGAAATCTACGTAGGTTGTACCCTCACGCTAGATAATCATTCGTTTCTTATCGATCTCATACCAGTAGCGATCAAGAGCTTTGATGTCATCATAGGCATGGACTGGTTGAGTCTCCATCATACCGACATCCTGTGTTTCGACAAAGCCATCCGTTTGAACTTGCCCAACAATGAAACATTGATGATCTACGGAGACAAACCTAGTACGAGCCTTCGCATCATCTCGAGCATTCAAGCTCAGAAATACTTGCGCAAGGAATATCGCACATTCCTTGCACACGTTGTCGACACGAGCCGGAAAACGAAAGAACTCAAAGATTTCCCCGTCGTGTGCGACTTCCCTGACATCTTTCCAGAGGAACTTCCAGGTTTACCTCCTAAACGACAAGTCGAGTTCCGAATCGATTTAATTCCAGGAGCTACCCCCGTAGCTAAATCGCCCTATCGTCTAGCGCCTGCTGAGATGCAAGAACTATCCGGTCAACTTAACGAACTGCTCAGCAAGGGCTTTATAAGACCAAGCTTCTCACCCTGGGGAGCACCAGTCTTGTTCGTAAAGAAGAAAGACGGATCGTTCCGCATGTGCATCGACTACAGAGAACTCAACAAGCTGACAATCAAGAACCGTTATCCCCTTCCTCGTATAGACGATTTATTTGATCAACTGCAAGGGACGAGTTACTTTTCCAAAATTGATCTAAGGTCCGGGTATCACCAGTTGCGAGTGCTCGAGGAGGATGTTCCGAAGACAGCCTTCCGGACTCGTTACGGGCACTACGAGTTCGTAGTGATGCCGTTCGGACTGACCAATGCGCCCGCAGTCTTCATGGACTTGATGAATAGAGTATGCCGTCCTTACTTGGATCAGTTCGTCATCGTCTTCATTGATGACATACTTATCTACTCTAGAAGTGAGGAAGAGCATAGCGATCATCTGCGACAGGTCCTAGAAACTCTACGATCGGAGAAGCTTTACGCAAAGTTCTCAAAGTGCGAATTTTGGATCCGAAGAGTCGAATTCTTAGGACACGTGGTTAGCGAAGAAGGAATCCACGTGGACCCATCCAAGATTAAAGCTATTGAGAACTGGTCAGCACCGAAGACGCCTACATAAATTCGCCAATTTCTAGGCCTCGCTGGCTACTACCGAAGATTCATTCAGAATTTCTCTCGGATTGCGAAGCCTCTTACGGCATTGACCCAGAAAGGCGTGGCCTTTGACTGGGAAGAAAAACAAGAGAAGGCATTCCGAACCCTGAAGAGAGCCTTGTGCACCGCGCCGATACTGTCCCTCCCCGAAGGGACAGATGACTTCGTCGTATATTGCGATGCATCCAATCAGGGGCTCGGCTGTGTCCTGATGCAACGAGGTAAGGTCATCGCCTACGCCTCAAGACAGCTGAAGACACACGAAGTCAACTACACCACGCACGACCTCGAGCTAGGAGCGGTCGTGTTCGCCCTAAAAATATGGAGACACTATCTGTATGGTACAAAGAGCACCATCTATACCGACCACAAAAGCCTCCAACACATCTTCAACCAGAAGGAGCTCAACATGAGACAACGACGGTGGGTCGAGCTACTCAATGACTACGAATGTGAAATTCGTTACCACCCGGGTAAAGCCAATGTAGTAGCAGACGCCCTAAGTCGGAAGGAATATTCTGGGCGAAGAGTCAAGTCCCTAACCCTGACTATCCATTCGCATCTACCCGCACAAATTAAGGGAGCACAGCTTGAAGCTTTGAAACCAGAAAATGTGGCGGGAGAGTCCCTGCGAGGAATGGATAAAAATCTGGTAGCCAAGGATGACGGAGCTTACTACCTCATGGACCGGATCTGGACACCACGTCACGGTGGCTTCAGAGACTTGGTCATGAAAGAAGCGCACAACACTCGATATTCCATTCACCCAGGTTCAGATAAGATGTACCTGGATCTCAAGAAATCGTACTGGTGGCCTAACATGAAAGCGGAAATCGCTACCTTCGTGAACAAGTGCCTTACTTGCGCTAAGGTCAAGGTCGAATACCAGAAACCCTCGGGTCTTCTCCAACAGCCAGAGATACCTGAATGGAAGTGGGAGAGAATTACTATGGATTTCATTACCAAATTGCCCAAATCTCCGAGTGGGTACGACACCATTTGGGTAATTGTCGACCGGCTAACCAAATCCGCCCACTTCCTTCCTATCAAGGAAAATTTCAAAATGGAGAGACTTACGCGAATTTACATCCAAGAGGTAGTCCGACTGCACGGTGTACCTGTGTCCATTATTTCCGATCGGGATAGCAGGTTCACCTCGAGGTTCTGGCAGTCACTACAGAAGGCTCTTGGAACTAAGCTGGATATGAGCACAGCTTACCATCCTCAAACCGATGGACAAAGTGAGAGAACTATTCAAACCTTGGAGGATATGCTGCGAGCCTGTGTAATCGACTTGGGTGAGGCGTGGGATACCCACTTACCCCTAGTCGAGTTTTCCTACAACAACAGTTATCACACAAGCATCAAAGCTGCCCCATTCGAAGCCCTATACGGCCGGAAGTGCAGATCCCCTCTGTGCTGGGCCGAGGTAGGCGACACTCAATTAGCTAAGGGACGAGTTCCTGACAACACGCTCACCGGTCCAGAAATGATCCGCGAAACCACCGAAAAGATCGTACAAATCCGAGCACGACTTAAAGCCTCAAGAGACCGACAGAAAAGCTACGCAGACAAACGGAGGAAACCCTTGGAATTCCAGGTGGGAGACCGAGTCCTTTTGAAAGTCTCACCCTGGAAAGGCTTGATACGCTTCGGAAAGCGTGGAAAGCTGAATCCAAGATACATAGGTCCTTTTGAGATTCTCGCTAGAATCGGCCCAGTAGCTTACAAACCCAATCTACCCCGCGAACTTAGTAATGTGCATCCTACCTTCCACGTCTCGAACTTGAAAAAGTGCCTATCCGATGAGACTCTCATAATTCCACTCGATGAAATCGAGATCAATGAGAGCCTCAACTTCGTGGAAGAACCTGTGGAGATCATGGACCGAGAGGTCAAACGAACGAAGCAAAGCCGCATCCCGATTGTGAAGGTTCGCTGGAACGCCAAACGAGGACCAGAGTTCACTTGGGAGCGCGAGGATCAAATGAAACTTAACTATCCTCATCTCTTTGCTTAGTTGTGTTGTAATAACTTAACTACTTGAATTCTGAATTTCGGGACGAAATTCCCTCTGACGGGGGGATGATGTGACAACCCGAAATTTACTCCGTCACTGTAACCCGTTTCCGTTAATAATAAGTTGGTTCCATTAAAATTTTCCGTTAATTTTTATTTATTAAAATAATTCATTTTGAGTTAGTAAAATAAATAATATATAATGACGGAATAAAAACAACTAAGTCGGGTTACGGTTAGTTTACCCGGTAAAAACATTTAGCTCTGCTTAAACGACAGTGTATGGTGGGTCCCCACTAGGCAGCCATATATAAAGGAGGAGTGTCCACCTTTAGAGCCTTTTCCCACCTTGGAGCTTTCTCTCTCTACTTTCTCTCTCTAAAAATCGGGTTTGGCTCAAGAACACCACTTTCAAGCCTCAAAAAAATCAAAGGTAATCTTCCTAACTTGATTTTCTAGCTTAGTATTCGTGCTATTTCGAGTTGGATCATCCAAATACCCCAACATGCATGTGTTTACGGTTTGGGGAGCCTCCCAAAAACCGTAAACTCCTATATGAGGGTTTCGAAGCCCCAAAACACTTCCAAACCTTCTCTAAAGCCTAGATACCTGCATGCATGGACGAAGGAACCCAAGATCGTGACTTTTTGGCCATAAACTTGAGTTTACGGTTCTTGAACATTCGAAAACCGTAAACCCAAAAACCGTAAACACCTCAAATGGTGTTTTGATGCCCCTAAACCCTTCCTTAGCTTGTTTGATGAACTAGAAACTAGCGTAAATGAGCTTAGGACCTTGAAACAAGAAATGGTTGAAGTGGTCAAGGGTTTACGGCCGTAAACCCTGGAGTTTACGACCGTAAACTCCTAGAGTTTACGACCGTAAACTCCCAAGGAGTGGTCCAAGGACCGTAAACTCCAAGGGAGTACCCATTTGAACCCTAATCACTTCCCAAGCCTTCGAATTGATCCTAGGAGCCTTCCTGGTGATGCATGAGCCCTTTAGACACACAAACTCACCATTTCCATGAGTTTACGGCCGTAAACTCATGGGGGAAATGGTCTCCCAACCGTAAACACACTTAAGTGTTGCCAAGTGAAGTGTAAACTCCACAGTGAGGCCATACACTCCTCAGATGCCACCTTTAGCACTCCTAACAATTGAAACAAAGTGTTTGCAAACATTAAAGTACCTTTACTCACTTAATTAGTGATTACACAACTAATTAGATACTTTATACATCACTACATGTTACATAGGATCCGTGTGTGTGTTCAAGTCCTCACTTGACACCTAGCATCCTACCCGGCGTTTCCATCCACTTCACTCACTACAGGTGAGTTCATACCCCAAAATGAACCTTTTAAATGTTTTTAACTGTTTTATGGGGGGGAATACAAGTTGAACCAAATAAGTTATAGTAACAATCGCATGTGGATTATAACTTGCAACCAAAAGGATTTTCTACACTATTAACTGTTTTTACCACCAAAAAGGGATTTTCTATGTTTTCAACTATATTGCCAATTAAACTGTTTTCAAATGCTTACCAAATTCATTTTCATGTTAAATCACTATAAAACTATTTTCCAAAATTCGTTTAAACCAATTTTTGTCTCAAACCATATCTACACCAATATATTTATATAAGTAAGACTTGAAGGACTTAGGACTAATAACTCACCTTACTTCCTGTTCTTGTTTGATTGTGGGCTTAGGGTATTTTGTTATTAGTCCGACTCTCGTTGAATTCTTAGTTATATATCTTATATATTTGTGTCAGACATAAAAGTTTTCATATCAGTTCAATGCCTTTGGATATCAAAGACACGCAACCAATAACACTATTTAACTATAATAGGTATCTACACCAATATATTTATATAAGTAAGACTTGAAGGACTTAGGACTAATAACTCACCTTACTTCCTGTTCTTGTTTGATTGTGGGCTTAGGGTATTTTGTTATTAGTCCGACTCTCGTTGAATTCTTAGTTATATATCTTATATATTTGTGTCAAATATAAAAGTCTTCATATCTTAACTATAATAGGTATAGTTAAGGGACACTACTCAATGCTACTATTGCCATGACAACTACTAGAGTCAGTTCAGTTGTGAGTCAATATACACTATATACTATACAAGAGAACACTATATACTATACAAGGAGAACATTATGTACTATACAAAGAGAACACTATATACTATACAAGAGAACTTACTAAAATAGAATGTGACATACTATTTCTCGATACGACACATCTTTGTGCTATCACCGCGTAACCAGAGTCTCCTGGAGGGAGAGCGGGCATTATGTGTATAGATCTATACGGGACAGACACTCCCACATCCCGACTGCTAGCTACAGTCCGAGCCGTCTAGGCCCAGGGGTGACAAAATGTCACATTTACATATGACTCGGAGGGTCAAAGGGATTCGATCGTCAATCAGCATGGTTACGTACGAGTTCACATTCAAACCTTTAATTAATACTTTAAAAATTAAAGGCAACAGACTCCCTGAGGAGTATTGTACATTTAATACTACCTGGAGCCTGCATTTCATTACATATGGCCAACAGTGTTACTGTTGGGGTAAAACATTTTTCTCAATACTATACATGGATAAAGTCAAACTATATTTTCAAACAAATAACTACTGGGAAAACCTGTACATTATCAAAGGAACAAACAAACCATCGGGTCTTAGTGAAGACTACTTTTTCTGGAAAACATAGGGTTTTCTATGGCTCATACTATTTTCAAACACCGAAACTTTCTTTTGCAAATGTATAATTGTGAATATTTTTATACAGGAAATGACACTAAATACTTATGAACTCACCAGCTTTATGCTGATAAACGTTTTCAAAATAACTTGTATTCTCAGGTCATCAGTAGTCAGGTACGGATGCAGCTTTTGAGAAGACGGAGCACATATAAGACTCCACTTATTTTGATTGTATTTTTGGTGTCTAACATTTGTACTGAACACGTTTGTATTACAATTATTAACTTAATGCAATGGATGTTGTTGCTTGTCTTTACTATTATGCTTTGTTATGATACTGTACATGACGTCCTCCACCCCAGAACGTATTCCGCCGTTCTCGGTTTTGGGGTGTGACAGCAAACTTTCATACTAAAGACATTATTATCACTCCAAAACATGCTATATGCATATTCATAAATAATATTTTACATTGATAATTTGATTACAAAAGACTGGATACAAACCGACTATTACAAAGTGTTATATATTACATAACTACCCAGGATATTAAAGTTTTATACATACATGAGTACTAAATACAAAAGTAATAGCTTTTAACTATTCAAAATCTTCTAACAGTATATGACTATACTGGATGCTTATCACCTGCAATTGTTAAACACTGAAAGGGGTAAGCGGTGACGCTTAGTGAGTTCAAAATTAGATATAATATAACGTTATGCCATATATATACATCAATATGGCAGAAGCAAAGAGGAACAAGGAACAACAAAGGCATATTTGAATCATGCGACAAGCTTTCCATATCAAATCAATGAGACATAACAATTTTAATACTTGATATATATCAATAACGCTTCGGCCCAAATGGCACAGAAGACATACAATTTCAAATTAAACATTTTGGTAGATTTCAGGCTTTCAGCCCTGTCTAACCTTCTGCCAATGCCTTAAGGGTAGAAGTCATTCTCTTGCGAGACATGCTCTATACGGCCAGAGGCTACATACCAATACCACTGTGTGTCACAACTAGGAATTCTAATGCTTTGTAAACATTAAACAAGGATAACATTGTAACTAAAACTTGAAAGCAACATATGATGCTTATTCAATGACAACCAAATTCCATCAAACACTCTATTCAAAACACTCAAATAGTCAACAAAAGGTTGGAAACCCTAGAAATCTCGGTTTAAGTCCATTATGGACTAGGATTTCTATATTGGGCCTAAAGGGGCCAATAAACCTCCAATGTGACTATCTTGCGCTTAGAAATCTTAAATGGGCTCTAATTGGACCCACTCTCATAAGACTTAACCTTTTTGGGCTTTATAAGTCTAAAATGGACTAGTTTACCTTTAATGGGCCTTATTGGGCCATAACAATCCAATAAGCCCTAAAAAGCCACCAATCCATTCTTGCATGCACGTTTGGGCCGTAACCCACTCCAAAGGCCCAAATGGGCCGAAAGTTATTAATTTGGGCTCCATATTTTGGACTCTAACATCAAGGCCCAAATCTTTTCTCTCCTCTCTCTCTCTCTCTCTCGGCCCAAGTAAAACAAAATAAAAAAAATAAGAAAAGAATGGATAAGGGAGGGTTGACTTTTGATGGTGCCACCTCACAATTACCCATGGGATATCCATGCATCAACTCTCATACTTCCATGCACCATCACCTCAAGACTCTCCCCTCTCTCTTCTCTTCTTGTTTCGGCCGAGGATCACCAAACACACACACACATCTTCAAACTCTCATCCTAAACACTCTCAAGCACATACTGTTCTCCATCCAAATTTTCGAGATCTTGGAGCATTTCAAGGAGGTTCTTCCACAAGAATCATCACCTTAGGTAAGTTAAATGCTTGGATCTATAATCTAGTCTCTTTATTTCATCAAGAATCTTTCTAAACTCACACAAACTCATGATCATCATCTTAGAGAACTCTAAGTTCGAGATCCACCCAAGAAGGCTTACTAGGACCAAAACTCTTCCATTTCCTTCTTCAAAACCGAACCCACAAACCTAAGGTGAGTTCATACCCCTCTATTTTCGGTTTTCATATGTTTTATGGGGGAGAATGCAAGTAAAATGTGAAGACCTATGTGTATTTGTATGTTATGATGTTATGTGTGATTTCTTGTGATTTTGTGATGTATTTGTCCTAAAGATGAAAGATATTTCGAGATCTATAGTTCAAGAAAAATATGTGATCTAGTTCATATTTCACTCAACATGTCAAGATAAACTAATATACAAGCTTTAAATTAACATACTACAACATCAAACTCATTTTTGGACTATTTTTGTCAAATAAGTAAAAGTTTAGGAAAAAGTTGTCATTTGCGGTTTTTACAAGGTTCAAAATGCCAAAACAGTTAAAATAGAAGTTTCTATGAACATTATGTTTTTCAAAGGACTAAAAATGAAATTTTATGACTTATTGGGCTAATTTTTGGGCTTTTCGGCCCATAAGCCCAAAGTTGTGAAAAATATGTTTCTTAAGGGGCTGAAATGGAAATTTCTCAAAACAGTGGGTAGAAAGGTAAATAAATCTATTTCTGGGGTTTAAAATGATCATATTTGTTACAAAAGGATTTAAAATGCAAAGAATTTGGATTTTGGGTAAAAAGTGTAAAAGTTGCGAAAAAGGTGGGTTAAAATGCAATTCTTTTAACTAAAGGGGTTGAAACTTTCAAAAAGTCACTTTTGGGCTTAAAACATTATTTAAATAAGTGTTTGGGTCAAAGATGTCAAGAAAATGGTTCAAGGACCTAAAATGTCATTTTTTTTATAAAAAGGGCAAAAATTGTCAACTTTACAAAATAAGGGGGCTGAATAGGTCAAATTAATGTTTTTGGTCAATTATGTTAATAATAATAATAATAATCGGGCCAAAATATACAAAACTTTATAACTTATCGGTTTTAAATAGAAAAATAACTATTTTATAAAGCTATAAATCGTTATAAAACAATTTCGTGATTTATACGACATATCGATTAAACAACTCGCAACATTAGTACTATACAAAACAAGTAAACGTTCAAATGGTTGGGCTTGAGAGATTCTAATCATGCTTAATGGGCCTTCGTGACTCATTAATATGGCTTTTGGGCCCAACTTAAATAATACATGTTATTGGGCCTCCTCTGACCCAATTACATGCTTAATGGACCCTCAATGGTTTTTACATGCTATTGGGTCTCAGTGGCCCATTAGTATTACTAGTAAGGTCCAAATAAATTATATGCGAAATGGACAAACACGCTTTTCGTATACTCGACAGCCTTAAATAACATACGAAATTAGTAGGGCCTAGTAGTCCTCTTCTCCTCGTCTGTTAGGCTTACCTTCTCTTCATGTAAACTAAAATTCGATCATTAATCAAGGTTAATCAAATTCATGTGGATTGAGTGAGTAATAACGGGTGACACCAATAAGTGTCGGTCGTAGTCTGTAGTTGTAATCAAAGTCTCTTGGAGGGAGAGCGAGAGTTTGTGTATAGATCTATACGGGGGTGACTCCCCCACACCTAAGCTGTTCGCTACAGTTAGACTCGGCCAGTCTAGGGTGACAAAGTCTTAAGATCAAATTTTGGTGTTCATTAAAGTACCAAGACAGACGAACTAGTCATTATCATGCATGGTTATAACGACTCACGTAGAAATCCGAAATCATTAATCAGGGGAAATCATTAATCAAAGGAAATCATTAATCAAAGGAAATCATATTCATTCGATGTAACGATTCAATAAAGGAAAAACAATCATAACTTTTATTCGGAAGACATCGGGTTTTCCGGGGGAAATCAATCTTACTCACTTGTACTTTTAAACATTATAATGCAAAACTTCTCATTTATTCATGTTTTGAAATCATTCACGCATATACTTACAGGATCATCACAATATTTTCAAGAAAAGTTTTATTGCAGAAAATATCGGATTTTCTGGGTTTTACCAATGACATAAACTACTTTACATCAAACACACTTATGAACTCACCAACATTATATATGTTGACCGTTTTCAAAATAACTTGTATTCTCAGGTAATCATTAGACAAGGAAGCATCCGGTGTGTTGAAAGTTTTCTTTTGTAGTAGCTAATCACCAAACACTTTATATTTTGAAATCATGTAATGTAAACCTTGTACTTGATGTAAACAATGCCAGTTGTACTATGTAATGGTTGGTGATGCATGTGTTATGTTTCATATATATTCATTGTGATGATATTTCAATTTAAGTCACGCGAGCCCTCGGACGTTTCCGTCGTCTGGTTCGGGGGTGTGACAGGTTGGTATCAGAGCTCTGTTTATAGTGAACTAGCATATCTAACCACACATTGATATGCAACTATAAACCCAATGAGGGACTAAACAACTCTGAACAAAACAAATAAAATATACCAATAAACACTCTTATTTGTGCGACTTAGAAAAATGAACACAATAACAAATCAAATAAAACGATTGGGAGAACCTGACATCCCGGTTAAGCCAGGACTGTTCACAGTTGTATTAGGGATGAATGTAGCCTGATCGACTACATTTCTTCGTAATACAACTATCACATGCCCTATTGTTAAACAAGAGGAATGCGTCAACCCAATTTTTATAACAACTAAAAATATTTTAGGATTAATAATAGCTTATTTATATACCTCTTTACGTATACCCCCCCCGGTGCAGACAGTATGGATGGGTTCCATCTCCCTGGAAATCCATATTTCCCCAATCAGGGAAATAACGGATGGCTAGAGGAATCTGACGAGGAGCCTGAAGAGGACCCCATGGAAGAAGAGGAACCGGAAGAGGAAATCGAAGAAGGACCTGCAGAACCTGTGGCAGACATGGAAGAGGAAGAGTCGGGTGGCGACAGCAGCGATGATTCGGACACTGAGTCTGTAGGCATCAACCCCCCATACCCAGTGAGGGTGCCAGCTCACCGGATGGGCCCTAACAGCCCTACCCCTCCCTGGGGTATCGACATTTGGAGATGGAGCAGACAACAGGGACAGCGACCCCCGTTCTATGACTTGAGGGAGGGAGGACCGGCTGACCGAGCACTTCCTGTCATGGTGAGACGATTACGGAACACTGGCGACCTGGCCCAGGACACGACCGAGCAACTGAATCAGATGCGAGCCGCAGTGGCCCGAGCGGAGCGAGAAACTCAAGAGGTAATCCATAACTTTCAAGTACGTCAAGCGATGTGGGAGGATCGACTACGAGCCACAGAACATCAGGTGGCGCGTCTTCAGGGCGCATCCACATCATCAGCCCCACCACCCAATGCATCTCAGAGCACTTCGGACCAGTAGACTTCCCTACTAGTGCTAGGTTCTCCATGTTCGCTATATTATGTACTACCGACTCCATGTTTAAGTGATTACACTACTCATAGAGTCGTTATGCTGTCGAACTTTGTACCTCTATGTATGCTCTTTCGAGCAAATTTTTCATGTATCAAAGTACGAATATTATTAGTGAAAAATATTATGCGTTTTATGGTGATGTTGTGACCTGCTATGTGTTTTATACTATTATTGTTGGTGTGAATTTATGGGAACAATTAGATATGAAAATCGATTCACGAAATCCTCAACTTAAAAACAATACATACTCAACATCTTTCAGTTCCGTAACAGCAAGATGCCTCAGAGACCAAACCGCGGAAATAACCAACCACCGACACCACCGGAAGTCAACTCAGCCGCGTTTCAAGCCGCTGTATCTGCTGCAGTCACAGCAGCCATGGCGCAAATCCACCAGGGGAACAATGGCGGAGGAAACGGGCAGGGAGCTGGAAGTTCAAACAATGGAATAAATCAAGGACCTACCAAAACATGCTCTTACAAAGACTTTACCAACGCCAAGCCACGAACCTTTAATGGAACGGGAGGCGTCATAACCCTAAAGAGGTGGATTGAGAAAATCGAATCCGTCTTTGAAATTTGCGGGTGTCCAGATGGGTGCAAGGTCAAGTTCGCAGCATGTACCTTTGTTGATCAAGCTCTTTCATGGTGGAATGGTAACATTGAAGCCATGACCCTACCAGTGGCAAACGCGATGCCTTGGGAAGAACTAAAGGAAATGATGTTGGCAGAGTACTGCCCTAGAGGCGAGATACAAAAGATGGAACAAGAATTGTGGAACTTGACGGTTCAGAACTCCAACATCGAAGCATACATATCCGGGTTTAGCGAGCTATCCCTTCTGTGTCCGGGTATGATCACCTCAGAAGGGAAAAAGATTGAGAGGTTTATCTGGGGATTGACTGCACCTATCCAAGGGAATGTCATTACGGCAAACCCTGAGACGTTTGATAGCGCCAAAATATTGGCCAAGAAACTGTATGATCATGGCAACAAGAAGAGTGTTAAGATCGTGGAAGCGGATGTTAAGAAGGAAGAAGAGAAAAAGAAAGGAAAGAGTAACAAGAGAAGAGGTAAACAGAACTCATAGTCATCTAAGAAGCAATAGACAGTGACTGTCCATGTAGCAACCCAAGCTACCCCAGCACCACATGCTCCAGCCTCATCCACGCCGAATACTCCGAGGCAGTACACAAGGAATCTTCCCAAGTGTAACAAGTGTAACTACCATCACCTCGGGGAATGCAGAGAGATGATGTGCACAAGATGCAACCGGAAGGGCCATATTGATGGGTTATGAGCATTCTAACACTCCTAAGTGTACATGCAACCCTAAATACCTTGGATCTATGTTTTCTCTATTATACATACAATTATGAACATCCAAGGTATTATCCTAATCTAGCATACAAAATAATAAATATAACAAGATAGAATACATACCTCTTTGATGTAGAATGTCTTCATGAAGCTTAAGTGCCTAGTGCCCCAAGTGTGACACCTCAAATGGTTCACACAACACCAAATACACATGGAATGACTTGAGAGAAATGGAACACTCCTTGAAATCGTCTAGCCCTCATATTCACACATTAGTGCACGATTTCTTGAGCCATGGGATTCTTTTATATGGTGGCTATTAGGGTTACACCATGTAACTCATAACTTTACCCATTCCTTATGCTCCATGGATTTTAACCTCCATGGAGTATCCATGGGTCACCCCATGGACTTAGTCCAACATAAGGAATCTTGGATCACAAGCCCACATATATAAGAATGAATGATTTACACAATCAACCCATATATTTAATTAGTCTCCTTTTGATCACTTAATTAATTCCAAATTAATTATTGATCAATACTAATTAAATAACCTTATTAATATATTAGAACTTATAATATATTAACCAACCTTAAGTGTTATTTCTCTCATTATAGTCTATCCAAATGCATGATGCCATGCAACCTAAATGGACCATGTTGGGTCGGGTCAAGTCTTACCAATTATAGTTATGGACTTAGACATTAATCCAACAGTCTCCCACTTGGATAAGTCTAAAACTATTATTGCGTATGACTTCAGGAACCGATCAGCAATCGTAGCTCTCAAAAGCTTCTGTCGAACTCTGACCTTGTCGATGAACTCTGACCTTTGTCAATGACTTGTCCATTAGATAAGGGATCATATATTCCTCCATTCTAGATATCATATGGACTGAGACATGGATTATCAATCATTCTCTCTGTCCATTTGTTGTTTCCCGATTTCCGATTCATGATGACTGACTGATTGAACAAATCAAATCAGTCCTGGCTTGGCCAAGCACTCACATGTATCATCTTTAAATCATCGAGGGGCCCACAGATATCGCTTTTATCCCGAAGGTAAAAGGAATGGATAAACTTCGACTCATATGGCTTGTTCTACTACTTGTTGAATCATACACAAAGGCACGTTTTATAACATCGAGTTACCAATGCGTTTTCGTGCAATCAATGTATAACCAACTCATAGTAACAACTCATATCTCTAGGTTTGAAGAATATAAGATATTATCGTCTCATGATCACTCGTGATAAAATCCATGAAGTGATTCAAATGAGCGCGGGTTGAATCTAATACTCAGAACTTATGAGCACTCATGAGTGTTGTAGCACCACTTTGTCCACCAACTTGGACCTCTACAAACCAACCCATGACAGTCTTGATTCATATCTACTTCCAACATATGACCGACTGTGGATGGTTTGAATAACTTAATCATTCAGGAAGAGCGACTTAGTTATTCTGGAAGTCAAAACATGCAAAGTGAAACACAAGAATAAATGAATCAAATATGGTATCAAACCCTATGAATATAAATAAACACTTTTATTTATCACCATACTGATTACTCATTATTCATTGTTTCGGTTTTATCAACTTTATACTTGAATTTAAAACAATAGTTGTCCCATGCTCCAAGCATGTACACTATGTTTTCTAAACACTAGTCATGCCATACACCAAGTATGCATACTATGTTTGTCTATGATCTTTACTTTGTAAAATAGATCAATTGAACATCACTCCAATGATCCTCTTTTCACAGTCCCAAATCCTTACTGCAAATGCAAGAATTCCAAATTCATGCCATTTACTGAAATCTGTTAGACTCTAAACTTATATGCATTGATCCTCTTAATGATTATGCACGAAGTCAGAAAGACTTGACAACAATCATTACAGAGCATTCCAAAGGAGATCAGCTCCTTGGAAACATCCTTCTTTCATTAAGTTTCCTAATCTTACACAGATTGAATAATTTCTAACTTTGAAACATTTCCATATTCCATTTTGACTATCACTTCTGAACAAGAGTTGCCTCCTTACAGATTATGTCAATATGGTCCTTCCAGAATTAACATTATACTTCCAACTGTCCTTGAGCAACCAATCTTTGGTAAACCTTAGATTGTCCTCGACAATTGCTTAATCATTTTAGTCATATCCAATTCTAGACCTTTTCCCTTCATAATGCCCCAGGCATTTGGAAAATTTTAGAAAGGATGAATATAGCACATGTAATCGATCCTATATCCGAAGCATATGGGACACGATTCATGATGTCTCACATAAAGACTAAACCAGTCTTTTGCTATAATATTTCCTTTTCAATTTGCCAAGTTCTCAAAATTCTGATTATGAAAAGGGATGCCGTAATCATAATCGAATTTTAGAACGCAAATAATGGACCCATATATAGAATTTCCTTATGTTGAGCCATTCCAACATGAAATTCATATATATATCCTTGATTAAATACGATTAAAATCTCAATCTAAGCTTTTAGAACTGAAATGAAGTATAATTTCCTCTTCCTTAATTATAGCAAAACAACTTTTTCAACCCCTGCAACCTCACGAATTGAAACTTTTGTTTTCTATAATTAACATTGCTAACTTGCAACCTTTGTCATATTTATCATGCTCCCACTAACATGATGATCATTAGCATAACACTTATGCTCCCACTAGCTTTGACATGTACTCAGAAATCAGCTGACTTTCTTACCAAAGTTCAGATTTCTGATACTAGATTGTTTTGATAAAACTTTATCAAAATCATACACCTCTCTTAGATAGCTCACATGTGTGTCTAAACAATTTTAGAACTATGAAAAGGGATGCCGTAATCATAGTCTCAATTGTTTAGACCTTTGCCACTTCTCACAAGTCCATGTTAGTGTGCCGGTAAACCACACACGCTCCACTAACGACTTTGAGAATGCAAATATCACAATTGCTATCTAGCTAAAATCTACTTAGTGAAAGTGTTTCCTCACCATCATTTTCATGAATCGGAGAGAAACCTTATGACACTTAGATTTAATAGTGTATGTGTTCTTATCCATGTGAATTTGTCAAAACCATAATCACAAGACAAGGTTAGTGACAAATCCAAACTCATGTTGATTAAACTTGTGCAATCTTAAATTCTTGCCATTTGGCAGCTCAGGTGCCTGCCATTGCTTCCAAGTAGTTGTGCAACCAATTGAGAACTCTCAGAACTCCTATGCAAAGCCAACTTGAATAGGCACAAAAATTTCAACACGATAGGTTATAAACCTCAAGTCGTGTGCTAGTGAAGGACTTTAGGTTTTATTCTTGATTAAGTCTTGAAACTTTCAAGAGCTTTAAGACTCCCACTGTCCTCTTGACATATAAGACTCCCTTGTCAAATATTCAAGAGATAGTGCGGATTCTTTATCAAGACTAACACTTTACACAATTGGCCTAAGTTGGTCTCTGTTTTATCCAAAACATCACAACTTACCAATTTCAAATGTACAAGAGTAGATAACCTTTTACTCTTACATTTGACTAGTGTTAACAAACCCTCTTTAAGATATGTCACTCAAGTTACAATCTTGGAGTATGACTCTAAGAATTGTTTTGGAACGAAGTATGACTCATCTTTTTGATTTAACCATTTCAACAATTCATGACTCCTCTTCTTAGTCATAAGAATGCACTAAGATGACTTTAGAGGACCAATTGTGATATGGTATCTTAATCATTAAGATGATCATAAACATGATACTAAAGTACTCTCCCATCTTTTCAGATTTGAGAAACTTTTATCTTTCTGCCATACTTTGATTCTTCTTATTCGTTCTGTCTCACATTGAAACTTCTCCAATGCTACAGACTTATACTTAAACTTATAAGTATAACCATATTTACTGAACTTAAGTAAATCATGACGAATAGTCTTCTTGATATTTTGTGGTGGACTTGACCAGTGCACAAGAATGTGTACTCGATCCCTTAGTCCTTTCCTTATTCACAAAAGGAATTAGTCTTAATTTTCCAAGCTGAAAGTTCTCATTCATCATACTATACAACTTGCATGATTCCAAGTTTCGGTCCAATTGAACCTTGGGTGATGAGAATCTTTCCTTATTTGGTAATATTAGACACTACCACAACCGAAAGAATCAAATCCATTTTTCCAATATTGCTATCAATGGAATCTTATAAGCAACAACTTTTCACAAATGCCATTGTAAGGATACTTAAAATAAATAAAATCAAAACCTTTTTCTTTTATTTTAAAATTTTGCGAAAAAACTTATCCTTACAATCCATATGAAAACCTTGTTGTTATCTATTCCTAAGCAATATAAATATCATAACTCTTAAGTAATAGCCCAAAATTCTGATCACCGAACCATGCGATTGAAATCCATCTTCGCGATCAGAATTAGCATGTACTTAATAGAGTTAGACAATGGACTTTACCTGAAGTAGAGCCAAACTTATTGACTTTAACATCCTTAGGTAAATTTGGCAGCTTCGTAACCAGTGCCCCTTCCTTTGGCAATAGTTACCTATGGACCCTTGATAATGGGACTATCTCAGACTTCGCCTCTCTCTTTACCATTCGGTCAACCGAGTTGACTATGGTCGATCCCTTTCCATTGGGAAGAGAGAGCTTTACTGGATATCCAATGTCATCATTGTCAATGTCCATAGCGTTTTAGGAAGTTGATCTTAGCAAATAGATAAGATCATTAAGGGTCTTGTCTTAGTCTGTTTCATAGGATTCCCAAAAGAACTCACTATGTGACTTAGAAAGTAGTTGAGCCACCAACTTTCTCAAGACTTTGACACCCAACTCTCCCGGCTTGTCAATATGTGACTACATCTCCAAGATGTGATCACACCTAGACCTTGCCTTGCCAATAGGGCTTGAGTGACCTTAAACTTTTTAGGAACTTGTGGGTTAGGGAGAATAATTGGATGAGGTGAAAGAAGTATGATATCCATGGGACATCATCTTCATTTAGGAAAGCTTGTTTCAAGAGATTTGGGAAGATCATAAATGTCTAGACCAGACATCTTTTTGGGAGATATTCAAGATAGTTGATTTAAAGTCCTTAATATGACACCCAATATGAAATATTAAGGCTAGGACCCAACAAACTATTTTATAACTTAGAAGAGGGATGCCGTAATCCAAGCTATAAAATATTTGAAGGTAGGTGAATGACGATTCACCAATTTCCACCATGAAAAACGAAATAATTTATTAGGTTTTAATTGGATTTGAAAGTCCTAGATCTTTGAGATTCATTGAACTGTTCAAAGGCATGTTTCAATCTCGAGTGTGCCCTTCAGGTTTTGTGACTGGGATGCCGAGGATCACAAAACAAGGTGTGAATAACCATGCAAATATACTTGGTACCCTTAATATTTACCCCTTAATCAGTGTGTCGGTTAACCACACACGCTCCACCGATACTATGATAAATATTAAGTTACCCTTTGCCTACCTTGTTAAGTCCAGGTTAGTGTGCCGGTTAACCACACACGCTCCACTAACGACTTAAGCAAAGTGCAAAGTGTAATTTCATGGGTTAGCACCAAATTCACAGTTTCCTAAGTAACTAAGATTGGGTATTAATAAGAGTTTAGTTACTTAGTATTTATCATTAATACTTTTAATGAAAGGAGAATTATAGTCCTTGTCATACCCGTTCGGCTAACGACCCTCCACCAGTCAAGGAAGCGGTGGGTGAGAGTGGACACCCATCAAACTGCCATTTTATAGGCAGTAACCTTATACCCCCCTTATAGACTGGCTTCGTGAATGAGGCCTACTAACGGTAAGACTGACTTTACTCTTATACATATATATAAATATTATTAATTTATAATATTATAAAGTATAAGGGTTGAATTTTAACTTTTAAAATTCTAATGGCTAACTTGGAATTAAAGTATTCATAAGTGAAAACTTTTCAAATTCCAAAACTTGAGGGCAAGTTTTGAAACTATTCAAAACTAATTAATTCCATAACTTATGAGTTTAAAGTAGTTTTAATTTAAAAAAAAAACTCTTCAAGTTCCATAACTTGAGGACAAGTTATGGAAGACTTTAAACTAATTAATAAAAAAAATAACTTTTTTTTATTGTAACTTATGGAACTAATTAAGGTTACACTTTTTTTTTAATTTAATGAAGAGACTCTTGAACATCCATAACTTGAGGACAAGTTATGGAGTCATAAAACCATTTAATTAGAACTAGACTCTTCATTTTGTAACCTTTGCCAACTTTTATGAGTTTTATGATTCTTAAATGTGACTTTTCATATAACTTGAGGACAAGTTACAAAAACACACTTTGGAATCAACTCTTAGATTAAAATGGATTGAAAACAACTATTTCACACAACTTTTCTATTAATCTAAGAACCTCATAAGAACAAGATAATTCAAATCATCAATCTTCAAGAAATTAGCATGAACATACAAACTAATACAAATCTTGAAATTATGACAATTATCTTAGAAATTGGATTAGCATGAACATTACCACGTCAAAAACAAGTTTACAAAAACATCTTAGGGTAATGTTCCTAGTCCAATTCCAGCCAAAACAATCGAATATATGCATCCAACTCGATTTTTCAGCTACTTTTGCAAGTATAACAAGAAAACAAGCCTAGGCTCTGACACCACTGATGGGTTATGAGCATTCTAACACTCCTAAGTGTACATGCAACCCTAAATACCTTGGATCTATGTTTTCTCTATTATACATACAATTATGAACATCCAAGGTATTATCCTAATCTAGCATACAAAATAATAAATATAACAAGATATAATACATACCTCTTTGATGTAGAATGTCTTCATGAAGCTTGAGTGCCTAGTGCCCCAAGTGTGACACCTCAAATGGTTCACACAACACCAAATGCACATGGAATGACTTGAGAGAAATGGAACACTCCTTGAAATCGTCTAGCCCTCATATTCACACATTAGTGCTCGATTTCTTGAGCCATGGGATTCTTTTATATGGTGGCTATTAGGGTTACACCATGTAACTCATAACTTTACCCATTCCTTATGCTCCATGGATTTTAACCTCCATGGAGTATCCGTGGGTCACCCCATGGACTTAGTCCAACATAAGGAATATTGGATCACAAGCCCACATATATAAGAATGAATGATTTACACAATCAACCCATATATTTAATTAGTCTCCTTTTGATCACTTAATTAATTCCAAATTAATTCTTGATCAATACTAATTAAATAACCTTATTAATATATTAGAACTTATAATATATTAACCAACCTTAAGTGTTATTTCTCTCATTATAGTCTATCCAAATGCATGATGCCATGCAACCCAAATGGACCATGTCGGGTCGGGTCAAGTCTTACCAATTATAGTTATGGACTTAGACATTAATCCAACACATACAACAAAATATTGTAAGGCCCAGTTTCCACAAAACCAGATGCACAACAACAACAACAACAACAACAACACCAAGGACGGAGCCAATTATACCTGTTATGGGTGCGGGAAGACTGGACATTTCAGACGAAATTGTCCCAATGCGAACACCCAGGCGACAGGAGCAGCAGGAAGAGTGCTGACTATGGGGCAAAGAGAAGCGGTTCAAGATCCCGCTGTCGTCACCGGTATGTTTCTCCTTAACCACTCATATGCATGCATCCTGTTTGATACCGGAGCAGAGCGAAGCTTTGTGATTAACAAATTCAAACACTTGCTAAAACAACAACCCCAAAGGCTTAATGAAACCTTTACGGTGGAAATGGCTAATGGGAAAACAGAATCAGCTGGGGAAATCTATGTAGGATGTACCCTAACTTTAAATCAGCATACCTTTCAAATAAACTTGATGCCTGTAACTATTAGGAGTTTTGATGTGATTATCGACATGGACTGGTTAAGCCCATCATGCCGAAATTTTGTGTCGCGAGAAGGCCGTTCGCCTTCATCTCCCTAATCACGAAACCCTAATTATATACGGAGACAAACCTAGTACGAACCTTCGTCTTATCTCTTGCATTAAGGCACAAAAGTGTCTTCAAAAGAAGGACTTGGCGTTTCTGGCACACATAGTGGATAAGTCCAAGGAAGAGGTCAATATTCGAGACATCCCAGTGGCTTGCGACTTCCCGGGCGTCTTTCCCAAAGATCTTCCGGGGATACCCCCGGAAAGACAAGTCGAGTTCCGAATTGACCTGGTACCGGGAGCTACGCCAATGGCCAAATCACCCTATAGGTTGGCTCCTGCGGAGATGCAAGAACTGTCAAGCCAACTCAGCGAGCTCTTGAGTAAAGGATTCATCCGACCTAGCTTCTCACCCTGGGGAGCTCCGGTCCTTTTTGTTAAGAAGAAGGACGGATCCTTTAGGATGTGTATCGATTATAGAGAGCTGAATAAGCTCACTATCAAGAATCGCTACCCACTTCCACGAATCGACGACCTGTTCGACCAGCTCCAGGGAGCAAATTACTTCTCTAAGATAGATCTACGGTCCGGCTACCACCAGCTCAAGGCCCGGGAAGAGGATATCCCCAAAACCGCTTTCCGAACCCGCTATGGACATTATGAATTCGTTGTAATGCCCTTCGGTCTAACGAATGCCCCTGCCACATTCATGGACCTAATGAATCGAGTCTGCCGACCATTCCTCGACAACTTTGTCATCGTTTTCATCGACGATATTCTAGTCTATTCTCGAAGCGAAGAGGAGCATGGCCGACATCTCCGGCAAATCTTGGAAACCCTACGAACTGAAAAGTTATACGCAAAACTCTCTAAATGCGAGTTCTGGCTCCGTAGCGTAAACTTTTTAGGTCATGTTGTCAGCCAAGAAGGGATACATGTGGACCCCTCTAAGATCAAAGCCATTGAAGGATGGGCAGTCCCAGCGACACCCACAGAAATTCGTCAATTTTTAGGTCTCGCAGGCTATTACAGGAGATTCATTCAGAACTTCTCCAAAACAGCCAAGCCACTTACCATGCTTACACAGAAGGGTGTACCCTTTAAATGGACAGAAAAGCAGGAGGTTGCCTTCCGAACTCTGAAGCGAGCTCTCTGTAGTGCACCAGTATTATCACTACTAGAGGGAACAGAGGACTTCGTAGTTTACTGCGATGCTTCGAATCAAGGTTTAGGTTGTGTACTCATGCAGCGTGGTAAGGTGATAGCTTATGCATCCCGACAACTAAAAACACATGAGGTGAATTATACAACCCATGATCTCGAATTGGGAGCTGTGGTCTTCGCCTTGAAAATTTGGAGGCACTACCTTTATGGTACCAAGTGCACCATTTTCACCGACCACAAGAGTCTCCAACACATTTTAAATCAAAAGGAGTTGAACATGAGGCAGCGAAGATGGGTTGAGCTGCTAAACGATTATGAGTGCGAAATCAAGTACCACCCATGCAAGGCTAACGTGGTAGCTGATGCCTTGAGTCGGAAAGAATACTCCAATCATCGTGTGAAGACTCTTTCAATAACCATCCAATCTCATCTGTCCTCACAAATCAAAGTAGCCCAGTTCGACGCCATGAAGACATAAAACAGAACGAGCGAAGCGTTACGTGGGATGGAAAAGAACTTCGAAGTCAAGGAGGATGGAACATATTATTTCATGAACCGAATTTGGGTCCCTAAACTTGGAGGATTCAGAGAAGTAGTCATGAATGAAGCTCATAAGACACGATACTCCATCCATCCAGGGTCAGATAAAATGTACCTGGATGTCAAGAAATGTTATTGGTGGCCTAACATGAAGGCACACGTTAGCAAATGCCTCACTTGTGCTAAAGTGAAGGTAGAGTATCAAAAGCCCTCGGGACTATTACAACAGCCGGTAATACCCGAGTGGAAATGGGAAAGGATTACTATGGACTTTGTGACCAAATTACCCAAGACAACAGATGAATTGGACACCATATGGGTGATAGTCGACAGATTGACAAAATCCGCTCATTTCCTGCCAATAAAGGAGACATACAAGATGGAGCGACTAACAAGGATCTACATCAAGGAAATTGTGAGACTCCACGGAGTACCAATATCTATCATCTCAGATCAAGATAGTAGGTTCACTTCGCGCTTTTGGCAATCGCTACAGAAGGCTATGGGGACACAACTCGACATGAGCACTGCTTACCACCCCCAGACGGATGGTCAAAGTGAGAGAACCATTCAAACACTTGAGGATATGCTTCGAGCATGTGTGATAGACTTTGGAAGGTCGTGGGATACCCACTTACCTTTAATTGAGTTTTCATACAACAACAGTTATCACACAAGCATCAAAGTTGCTCCTTTCGAAGCATTATATGGATGTAAATGTAGATCACCTTTGTGTTGGACAGAGGTACGCGACACTCAGCTGGCAAGAGGGCAGACACCAAGCAATGCATTGACAGGACCAGAAATCATACGCGAAACGACAGAGAAGATAGCTCAAATCAAAGCTCGACTTCAAGCATCACGCGACCGACAGAAGAGCTATGCCGATAAGCGGCGAAAGCCTTTGGAATTTCAAGTTGGGGATCGAGTGTTGTTAAAGGTCTCCCCCTGGAAAGGGGTGATCCGTTTTGGGAAACGGGGAAAGCTAAACCCACGGTACATTGGACCCTTCGAGATTCTTTCCCGAATCGGTCCGGTGGCTTATAGACTGCAACTATCTGCCGAACTCAGCAGCGTACACCCAGTGTTTCACGTTTCCAATTTGAAGAAGTGCTTATCCGATGAGACTCTCCTGTTCATCGAGGAACCCGTCGAAATCATGGACAGGGAGGTGAAACGTACTAAGCAAAGCCGCATTCTAATAGTGAAGGTTCGGTGGAACGCAAAGCGTGGACCGGAATTCACTTGGGAACGCGAAGATCAGATGAAGCAAAAGTACCCTCAATTATTCTCGCATTCTTAAATCTAGTTTCAAAAAGAATTTCGGGACGAAATTCCCTCCAACGGGGGGATGATGTCATAACTAGGAATTCTAATGCTTTGTAAACATTAAACAAGGATAACATTGTAACTAAAAATTGAAAGCAACGTATGATGCTTATTCAATGACAACCAAATTCCATCGAACACTCTATTCAAAATACTCAAATAGTCAACAAAAGGTTGGAAACCCTAGAAATCTCGGTTTAAGTCCATTATGGACTAGGATTTCTATATTGGGCCTAAAGGGGCCAATAAACCTCCAATGTGACTATCTTGGGCTTAGAACTCTTAAATGGGCTCTAATTGGACCCACTCTCATAAGACTTAACCTTTTGGGGCTTTATAAGTCTAAAATGGACTAGTTTGCCTTTAATGGGCCTTATTGGGCCATAACAATCCAATAAGCCCTAAAAAGCCACCAATCCATTCTTGCATGCACGTTTGGGTCGTAACCCACTCCAAAGGCCCAAATGGGCCGAAAGCTATTTATTTGGGCTCCATATTTTGGACTCTAACATCAAGGCCCAAATCTTTTCTCTCCTCTCTCTCTCTCTCGGCCCAAGTAAAACAAAACAAAAAAAAAATAAGAAAAGAATGGATAAGGGAGGGTTGACTTTTGATGGTGCCACCTCACAATTACCCATGGGATATCCATGCATCAACTCTCATACTTCCATGCACCATCACCTCAAGACTCTCCCCTCTCTCTTCTCTTCTTGTTTCGGCCGAGGATCACCAAACACACACACACACATCTTCAAACTCTCATCCTAAACACTCTCAAGCACATCCTATTCTCCATCCAAATTTTCGAGATCTTGGAGCATTTCAAGGAGGTTCTTCCACAAGAATCATCACCTTAGGTAAGTTAAATGCTTGGATCTATAATCTAGTCTCTTTATTTCATCAAGAATCTTTCTAAACTCACACAAACTCATGATCATCATCTTAGAGAACTCTAAGTTCGAGATCCACCCAAGAAGGCTTACTAGGACCAAAACTCTTCCATTTCCTTCTTCAAAACCGAACCCACAAACCTAAGGTGAGTTCATACCCCTCTATTTTCGGTTTTCATATGTTTTATGGGGGAGAATGCAAGTAAAATGTAAAGACCTATGTGTATTTGTATGTTATGTGCGATTTCTTGTGATTTTGTGATATATTTGTGCTAAAGATGAAAGATATAATGTTGGTTAAGATCTAATGTGAAAAAATGAATAATCTTTATAAATATGTGGGTTATTTATGGAAGTATAAAAAAAAGTTTATGGGTGATAAATAAAAATTGAAGGCTAGGAATTTGATTGAAAATTGAACGATACCAACTTCCCCCCCCCCCCCCCCCAAAAGACACGTGTCGACGCCATAGCCGTTCTTTTGTTTCTTTTTTTTTAATTCATTTTTAGTTAATAACTTTTTTTCTTTGCAAAAAAAACCAATATTCTTAAAATTTAATTTTCTACAAAATAAGCACAATCATGAAAATTTGAAAAAATATCTATATTTTTTAATTTTTTATATTTATAAAAAAACAAAGAAAAATAGATTCTCCAAAAATTATAAAAATTTAAGGAATACTTGTACTCACTATTCTGATGACTATGTAAAAAGAATTTTTCAAAAAATAAGGTGTTTTAGATACCAAACTTAAATTTAAAGATTAAAAGTTTTCAAAAAAAATGTTGAACATAATATAATCTAAATAAAGATGATTCAAAATATTTAAGATTTAAAAATGTTATGATTCAATATGTTTATGATGCTTAACTTGTTATTATCTAAAAATATTTTGATTCAAATATTTAATGATCCTTAATTATTTTATTTTTTATAATTCAAAATTAAATTATTCAAAAAATATCATGATCCAAATGTTGTATCGAACAAAAACTTTATTTAATTCAATATATTATGATCAAAATTAATATGATCCAAAAATGTATGACGCATAATATCGTTATGATTCAAAATACTATGATTCAAAATTTTATGATCCAAAAATAATATGATTTAAAAAAAAAATATGAACGAAAAATATTATGATCTTTAACATTATTATAATTTAAAATTTTATAATTGTTAAACATTAAAATTCAAACCGATATTTAGTTTAAAAAGTCAAAAAAAAAAACAAACAAAAAATAATCAAAAAATGAAAAAAAAAAAAGACTCTACTATCTGCAAGTATGTAGTAAAGATATTAAAAAAAACAAAAACAAAAAAATAACTTTAAAAAAACAAAAAAAAATTAAAAAAAAAACATTAAAAAAAACGAAAAAAAATTAAAATCTTTAAAACCGAGCATATATCTATTTAAAAAAATTGTTTTTGAACGAAAAATAATAATAATAAAACGAAAAAAAACAAAATAAATGAAAAAGAAAAGAAAAACCCATTTAAATGACGTTCCATTAATGTTCGTCGCACATGATTATTTTCGCGAGTTCGTATTACGTTTTATGTACGTGCGCCGTGTGCAAACGCGTCACGACCAAGTAAATGAGTTTGACGTTTGTACCATTGACAAATTGATCGGTGGAAAATAGTCATCGCGGTTCCTACCAATTTTTGGGTTCCTACCCAATCCGGGTCCTATATATAATGATGTAAAAAGCAACAAAAAGGAAATGGATATGATACTCACATAAATTATCATTTCATATTTGAATATTTAAAAAAAAAATACTTTTTTTCGAAATAAACATTTGAAAAGTAAGAGATATTGGTTTGTTCTTTGTAATTTTGTAGATGAAAGGGAAAGGAGGGAGACAATCAATGAATAGGGGATTCTGGAATAAAAATGGTGAACATTCTCTATCATGATGTTAGAGAAAAGGGCCTACTATACCCTTCATGAAGACATGAACGCAAACTATGAAACATAAATTATATATATATATATATATATATATATATATATATATATATATATATATATATATATATATATATATATATATATATATATAGGGTTGAGATCGGTTGAGAACTCATAGTTTCCCGAGAACCCGACAACTAAAAGTGGATCGTTAGATCAAAACTAATTCATTAAGGGCATGATCGTAATCTTATCAATCTCATTTAATGTTTAATTTTTGTGTTATTGTAGTAAATATTAATAGAAATGTCTAAAAAATTACATAATAAATCAAATTTTCGGATTTTTTTAAAAATAGTATTTTTTTCAGTTTTTTTTAAAAGTGCAGATTTTTTAATTTTTTAAAGAAAACATGAATTTTTGAAAAAAATTGAAAAAAATATTTTTTTTTTTAAAAAAACTACAATTTTTTTAAAGCATTTAAAATTCAATAAAATTAAAAAAAAAAGCTGGAATATTTAAAAAATACTATAATTTTTTAACCAAAAAAATCAACATTTTTTGTACATTTGTGCATATTTTTACAAATGCATATATGCATATTTCATATATTATAATATTTGTAAGGAAATCATAAGAAAACTCATTTTATTTACTAATCTATAAACACAATACAATAAATATTTTATTTGATACAATATAAAATATAAAAAACAAAAAAATGCTACAAAATTTCAAAGCATTTTCATGTCTCCGTGTCAGTGTTTCCATATTTTCTTCAATTTATTATTTTTCACCTCTTTAATATTCACCACAATTTCTTCCAATCTACAACAAATTAAAAAGACATTGATTGATGCAAAAACACTCACAAAAATACATATTAGATTTACATGTGAATCACATGTAATTCAGATGTGATTTACATGTGAATCACATGTAATTCATATGTGAATTACATGTGAATCACATGTAATTCATATATATATATATATATATATATATATATATATATATATATATATATATATGTATATGTGAATAACATGTGATTTAAATGTGAATCACATGTGATTCATATGTGAATTACATGTGATTTACATGTAATTCATATGTGGATTACATGTGATTTACATGTGTATCACATGTGATTCATATGTGATTTACATGTGAATCACATGTAATTCATATGTGAATAACATGTGATTTACATGTAATTCATATGTGATTTACATATGAATCACATGTAATTCATATGTGAATAACAACCAACCTTCATCATTACTGATTCCAACATCGCTGGTGTCAAGTTCGATGTGCTCGTTGCAATCGGTGCATCTTTTGTTCAGATGATACTCAATTTGTTCTTGAATTAGGGTTTCTTCTCGCAACTACTGCTGTTGTTCGTTGAATTGACGAGACATGATGAAGCTCTAAACGAATTTCCAAACGTCTTTAGCCATGGATCCCTGGAAAACACCTTTCGCACCGATTGCTTCTCATTGCAGACGACACAGGTCCACTTGTTGCAAAGGCATAAATCAAACGTTACATTCAAAAATTAGACCGAGGCATTGGAATTGAACCTGAGTGGAATGGCCGGAAGTGGAATCGAACCTGTGAGTGGAGTCGCCTGGAGTAGATTCGCTGGTTGGAGTAGCTGCGGGATTCGCCGCCGAAGATAACAGATTCAACTTTTGAAGCTCTATTCACCATCAGCTAAGGAAATCGGCCTTCTAAGGTCGATTAAAGTCGCCAATTTCGTTTCAGATCGACCGGATCGGCGAAAATACAAGTGGAATCGACGTTCAACAGCATGTGATCAGATTCATATTTGAGGATGACGATGCCCAGCACGTCGGTTGATTTCTGGAGGAAAGAAAGATGCTTGTCAAGATCAGATCGGAGGAGAGGATCTTTATATTTTTTTTGTTTCCAATATTGCCCTTGTCTATTTTAATTAAGATACCCCCAGCTCTTTAGTTTTCTACTTATTTACAAAAACACCACCTTGCATCTTAGCCCTTCTTTTTTTTGATCTAACGCTCCACTTTTAGTTCTCGGGAAACTTTAGGTTCTCAAATGATATATATATATATATATATATATATATATATATATATATATATATATATATATATATATATATATATATATATGAAAAAAATCAATAGAGAACCATTATTAATCAAATAACCAATGAACCAATTCAAAACGTCGAAATTTAAAACGATCACCGACAAAATGAAGGGTTGTAGACTTTTATAATGGACGCACATTAATTGAATTATAACAAAACTTACTTTCTTTTTTTCGTTTAAAATTTTTTTTAGGCCATTTTTTTTATCGAAAAAAAAACCAAATATACCGTTGTTCACGATTTTTCGTCCTCTCTCCATAGAGATCCATGATAATATATAAAAATCGAACTTTTTTTTTTTCGAAAAAAATTCACTTCATTTTCTTTGTTGAAAAGTTAAGGTCTATTTTTTTAAACGAAAAAAAGAGGTGAGTTTTTTGGTAAAGAGGTGGATTTTTGGTATAATCTGGTATGTGTGTGTGTATCCAATGTACAAGTGTACATCTATTTCCTTGGTCATTGATCATTATGATTTCCGACGCTCACGATTGGTTCCTTGGTTCCTTATTAATTATGGTTCTCTATTGAACTTCACCTTATATATATATATATATATATATATATATATATATATATATATATATATATATATATATATATATATATATCGTACGATCCTACGATCCTAGGTATGAAAAATGATCCGGATCGTAAACGGATAGTATTTGGGGTATGATCGCAGGTAGGATCGTAAGATCGTAGGTAGGATCGAGATCCGATCCGATCCGATCCTACCATCCCTTTTTTTTGCTAATGAAATTTGTTTTTTTACTACTTTATGTCATTTACCCTTTACCAATTACCATTTATCATTTTGTATTGTGACTTATGACTAATATTTTGAAGTTTTTATAACTTTTGAACGAAAAATTGAATGTTTGAAATGTTTTTCATGATTAAAAATTATAAATTAAAATTATATTTTATTTTGTGGGATCTTAGGATCCCGATCCCGATCTTGCAAACCCAAAAATGATCCTACGTAGGATCCCGATCTTGACAAGCTTGGTGTATGAAATGTGACTAAGTGGTAGTTGTATTTATAGATGCATAAACCCTAGAATACTGCACAAAAATCCGAATCTATGACAATGACGACCCTATCACTGCTTGTCACATGTCACGTAAAGTCGATCCTTATCGGCGGTTGCTTTCTCTCTAAGCAACTCAAATTTGTAGGCTTCTAAAAGGTCCCACAAAGTCAACATCGGTCAACGTGCCGACCGGGACAGTCCAAGCAACTTGAACCGAACTAGCCAAAAATAAAATCTCATCGGCTCGTATTAACTAATGTGTCATGCAAAATGCCAAGTACGCCTAAATCACGTCATTCTATGCACTTGTGTGTACGTCTAGTGTAGGCGCGCATGTATGAGTTTGGCACATCTCTTGTCTCCACTAAATTCTTTGAAGGCTTATCAAGAGAAAAAATTTATAAACCCACAAAAGGTTTCTTCCCCCACCAATATGGGATAAATGCAACTTAGCCAACTTGCAATTATACATTTATTTTTGGGAAATGGAGTAATCTAACCACTTTTTTGGGTTTTTTTTTAAATATAACTTTTTTGCAAAATAACTACAAATTCCGGAATGGGTCGTTTCGGAACGTATTTCGGATTATTTTTCGGGTGGCCCGACCCATTTAATTGGATCCGGAATGCCTACTCCTAATCAACCATATATGTTCCGGATCGGGATTTTGAATTTCAAAATCCGGAATATAATTTGAGGCGGCGATTTCATTCCAAAAAGGCGCATTCCGATTTCGACGTTCCGACACCCATCTCTGACATGGAAGACGAGCACTACGGCCCCATTATATTATGGGTATGTTCTTCGTTTTGTAACACCCTTAAATTTACAATCCAAAAATTTCATTTTTAAGTTTAACAATCATAAAACAAACCATTTCATTTCCCAAAACCATGAAAACATCAAATAGTTTAGTTGTGCAATCCATGATACATATAAAATCATCATCAGAGTCATAATCCCAAAATCACTAGTGCGGAAAATCCATGGTGTGATGCGATACAATCAAGTCGGCCCGTTCCCCTTCGATCTAGAAGTACCTGAAACAAAAACTGAAAACTGTAAGCACGAAGCTTAGTGAGTTCCCCCATCATACCACATACCATACAATACACATACTGCCTAGCATATCCGGGTGCTGGCCTACCCCTTTGGTCTCTTTCAACCGGTAACCGCCTAGTATATCAGGGTGTTGGCCTACCCCTTCGGTCTCTTTCAACCGGTAACCGCCTATCATACCTGGGTGCTGGCCTACCCCTTCGGTCTATTTCAACCGGTTACGGGGACTATTTCACCCCTACCACTACCATATAACTTCCTAGTACTTACACATAAATCACATACTGCCTAGCATATCTGGGTGTTGGCCTACCCCTTCATCCATTTCAACCGGTTACGGGGACTATTTCACCCTTCCTACCACTATCACATAACATCATAGCGTACTAGCACATAAAGCATAACTGATAGTGATATACCAAACAATTATCACAAAGACAGTCATCTCTACTATAATCATCTACTAGTGGGCCGGCATTGGTGCCTTCGACCCACTTCTACAGGAAGGTAACTCACCTCACAAGGCTGATGAAAGAACCCAAACTTTCATACTAAAGACATTATTATCACTCCAAAATATGCTACATGCATATTCATAAATAATATTTTACATTGATAATTTGATTACAAAAGACTAGATACAAACCGACTATTACAAAGTGTTATATATTACATAACTACCCAGGATATTAAAGTTTTATACATACATGAGTACTAAATACAAAAGTAATAGCTTTTAACTATTCAAAATCTTCTAACAGTATATGACTATACTGGATGCTTATCACCTGCAATTGTTAAACACTGAGAGGGGTAAGCGGTGACGCTTAGTGAGTTCAAAATTAGATATAATATAACGTTATGCCATATATATACATCAATATGGCAGAAGCAAAGAGGAACAAGGAACAACAAAGGCATATTTGAATCATGCGACAAGCTTTCCATATCAAATCAATGAGACATAACAATTTTAATACTTGATATACATCAATAACGCTTCGGCCCAAATGGCACAGAAGACATACAATTTCAAATTAAACATTTTGGTAGATTTCAGGCTTTCAGCCCTGTCTAACCTTCTGCCAATGCCTTAAGGGTAGAAGTCATTCTCTTGCGAGACATGCTCTATACGGACAGAGGCTACATACCAATACCACTGTGTGTCACAACTAGGAATTCTAATGCTTTGTAAACATTAAACAAGGATAACATTGTAACTAAAACTTGAAAGCAACGTATGATGCTTATTCAATGACAACCAAATTCCATCAAACACTCTATTCAAAACACTCAAATAGTCAACAAAAGGTTGGAAACCCTAGAAATCTCGGTTTAAGTCCATTATGGACTAGGATTTCTATATTGGGCCTAAAGGGGCCAATAAACCTCCAATGTGACTATCTTGGGCTTAGAACTCTTAAATGAGCTCTAATTGGACCCACTCTCATAAGACTTAACCTTTTTGGGCTTTATAAGTCTAAAATGGACTAGTTTACCTTTAATGGGCCTTATTGGGCCATAACAATCCAATAAGCCCTAAAAAGCCACCAATCCATTCTTGCATGCACGTTTGGGCCGTAACCCACTCCAAAGGCCCAAATGGGCCGAAAGCTATTAATTTGGGCTCCATATTTTGGACTCTAACATCAAGGCCCAAATCTTTTCTCTCCTCTCTCTCTCTTTCTCTCTCTCTCTCGGCCCAAGTAAAACAAAACAAAAAAAAAATAAGAAAAGAATGGATAAGGGAGGGTTGACTTTTGATGGTGCCACCTTACAATTACCCATGGGATATCCATGCATCAACTCTCATACTTCCATGCACCATCACCTCAAGACTCTCCCCTCTCTCTTCTCTTCTTGTTTCGGCCGAGGATCACCAAACACACACACACATCTTCAAACTCTCATCCTAAACACTCTCAAGCACATCCTGTTCTCCATCCAAATTTTCGAGATCTTGGAGCATTTCAAGGAGTTTCTTCCACAAGAATCATCACCTTAGGTAAGTTAAATGCTTGGATCTATAATCTAGTCTCTTTATTTCATCAAGAATCTTTCTAAACTCACACAAACTCATGATCATCATCTTAGAGAACTCTAAGTTCGAGATCCACCCAAGAAGGCTTACTAGGACCAAAACTCTTCCATTTCCTTCTTCAAAACCGAACCCACAAACCTAAGGTGAGTTCATACCCCTCTATTTTCGGTTTTCATATGTTTTATGGGGGAGAATGCAAGGAAAATGTGAAGACCTATGTGTATTTGTATGTTATGATGTTATGTGTGATTTCTTGTGATTTTGTGATGTATTTGTGCTAAAGATGAAAGATATTTCGAGATCTATAGTTCAAAAAGGAAAAATATGTGATCTAGTTCATATTTCACTCAACATGTCAAGATAAACTAATATACAAGCTTTAAATTAACATACTACAACATCAAACTCATTTTTGGACTATTTTTGTCAAATAAGTAAAAGTTTAGGAAAAAGTTGTCATTTGCGGTTTTTACAAGGTTCAAAATGCCAAAACAGTTAAAATAGAAGTTTCTATGAACATTATGTTTTTCAAAGGACTAAAAATGAAATTTTATGACTTATTGGGCTAATTTTTGGGCTTTTCGGCCCATAAGCCCAAAGTTGCGAAAAATATGTTTCTTAAGAGGCTGAAATGGAAATTTCTCAAAACAGTGGGTAGAAAGGTAAATAAATCTATTTCTGGGGTTTAAAATGATCATATTTGTTAAAAAGGATTTAAAATGAAAAGAATTTGGATTTTGGGTAAAAAGTGTAAAAGTTGCGAAAAAGGTGGGTTAAAATGCAAATCTTTTAACTAAAGGGGTTGAAACTTTCAAAAAGTCACTTTTGGGCTTAAAACATTATTTAAATAAGTGTTTGGGTCAAAGATGTCAAGAAAAATGGTTCAAGGACCTAAAATGTCATTTTTTTAATAAAAAGGGCAAAAATTGTCAACTTTACAAAATAAGGGGGCTGAATAGGTCAAATTAATGTTTTTGGTCAATTATGTTAATAATAATAATAATAATCGGGCCAAAATATACAAAACTTTATAACTTATCGGTTTTAAATAGAAAAATAACTATTTTATAAAGCTATAAATCGTTATAAAACAATTTCGTGATTTATACGACATATCGATTAAACAACTCGCAACATTAGTACTATACAAAACAAGTAAACGTTCAAATGGTTGGGCTTGAGAGATTCTAATCATGCTTAATGGGCCTTCGTGAGTCATTAATATGGCTTTTGGGCCAACTTAAATAATACATGTTATTGGGCCTCCTTTGACCCAATTACATGCTTAATGGACCCTCAATGGTTTTTACATGCTATTGGGTCTCAGTGGCCCATTAGTATTACTAGTAAGGTCCAAATAAATTATATGTGAAATGGACAAACACGCTTTTCGTATACTCGACAGCCTTAAATAACATACGAAATTAGTAGGGCCTAGTAGTCCTCTTCTCCTCGTCTGTTAGGCTTACCTTCTCTTCATGTAAACTAAAATTCAATCATTAATCAAGGTTAATCAAATTCATGTGGATTGAGTGAGTAATAACGGGTGACACCAATAAGTGTCGGTCGTAGTTTGTAGTTGTAATCAAAGTCTCCTGGAGGGAAAGCGAGAGTTTGTGTATAGATCTATACGGGGGTGACTCCCCCACACCTAAGCTGTTCGTTACAGTTAGACTCGGCCAGTCTAGGGTGACAAAGTCTTAAGATCAAATTTCGGTGTTCATTAGAGTACCACGACAGACGAACTAGTCATTATCATGCATGGTTATAACGACTCACGTAGAAATCCGACATCATTAATCAGGGGAAATCATTAATCAAAGGAAATCATTAATCAAAGGAAATCATTAATCAAGGGAAATCATATTCATTCGATGTAACGATTCAATAAAGCAAAAACAATCATAACTTTTATTCGGAAGACATCGGGTTTTCCGGGGGAAATCAATCTTACTCACTTGTACTTTCAAACATTATAATGCAAAACTTCTCATTTATTCATGTTTTGAAATCATTCACGCATATACTTACAGGATCATCACAATATTTTCAAGAAAAGTTTTATTGCAGAAAATATCAGATTTTCTGGGTTTTACCAATGACATAAACTACTTTACATCAAACACACTGATGAACTCACCAACATTATATATGTTGACCGTTTTCAAAATAACTTGTATTCTCAGGTAATCATTAGACAAGGAAGCATCCGGTGTGTTGAAAGTTTTCTTTTGTAGTAGCTAATCACCAAACACTTTATATTTTGAAATCATGTAATGTAAACCTTGTACTTGATGTAAACAATGCCAGTTGTACTATGTAATGGTTGGTGATGCATGTGTTATGTTTCATATATATTCATTGTGATGATATTTCAATTTAAGTCACGCGAGCCCTCGGACGTTTCCGCCGTCTGGTTCGGGGGTGTGACACTGTGAATCTAAGTCCTTTCACTGATCACATGGCCAAAGGTACAACTTTGTTATCAAAATAGCGGAAATAATAACACGAGATGATAACACGGAAAAGCACATAGCACATATAACACATAACATACAATTGTTCCTATATATTGAACTCACCGTGAAATAATCGGGGGTTAAAATAGTATTTTGGGCAGCACTTCGTTCTAATAAATAGCTTTCTTTGATGAAAACCGAAGCTTTATTGAAAACCGGGCCTTGCGAGGGTTGAGCTTCAAAACCGAAAAGATAAGTTTTTCGAGGTCTTCGGGCACTTCGGAACGTATTTCAGATGTTAGGTATGATCCCGGGGCTTCGGGGAAAGTTGAAATGAAAGAAATATTGATTTAGGGTGAAAATGGGCAATTTTCTAAAATATATCCGGGAGGGTTCGAACCCTCCTTTATATAGGGTGCGAGTCCGAAGATTGACGGCCAAGAAGGAGACACGCGGCAGCAGATGCGAGGCCTGGCGTCAGATGCGAGGCGAGGGCAGGTGGCGGTCTCGGATTCGACCGCGCCTTCGGGTGCGAGGTTTGGCGACACGCGTTTGACACGCATCGGCAGTTGCTTTGGATGACTCATCGGCATCGGACACGGGGCAGGCTCGCATGCGAGGTGACGTGGCCGAACTCTGACCATGCGATTTTTCTCGGATTTCGCATTTTTCTTGATTTTTGTGTCCCTAACTTCTAAAATCCATAACTTTCGGATACGAGATTCGTTTTTGACGTTCTTTATATGCACGCGTAGGCGAGAATATACTCTACAACTTTCATTTGTACTCTGTCGGCTAATTTTGACTTTATTTTTAATATTATTATTTTTAAAAACCGGGACAGGAAAATCCGTTAAAAATTCATAACTTCTTCATCCGACGTTCGTTTTCGTCTGTCTTTTTACCATTGTACTACTATTGACGAGACATTCGATTCTCATTTATGTTGTGTCGGCTAAAAATCACTCGATCTTTATTTTGAGTTTTTAGTTGTCTATTGTTATTCCGAAACTTAGAAAAATCATAACTTCCTCATACGAAGTCAGATTTGGACGTTCTTTTTATGAAAATTCTCGGTTTAACGAATACTACGACTTTCGTTTAGATCACTAAAGCTAAAAAGTAGTTTATCAAAAACTCATTTTTTACGCTAAATAGTGTTTGCCGGTTTTGTCGCGGATCTTCGATTGGTCATAACTTCTTCGTTATAACTCGGATTTCGATGAGGTTTTCGCATAAATGTTTCTAACGAAATTATCTACAAATTTCAATAATAAAATTTTACTTATTTCAAATTTTATATTTTCGTTAAATTTCAATATTTGACTTTTGTTCGGAATCTCATAAGACTTCCAAAGCATTCTGAATGATTCTAAACATAGTTTTACTTCAATTCAAGTAAAAACTATCTGTTAGAACTCAATACTCAAATTCATACAATATTTCATAATATTATTCATTATAAAACACGATAACTGAACGTGTATGTTACAAATACCTCATCCTTTTGAGGATTTCGTCCCCGAAATCATAACGATTTAAACAAATGGGGGGATTTCATTCTTATCTCATTCTTATTTTCCCAAGTATAATTTGGGCTTCGATGGTGTTCCCACTTGACACGTACCAATTCTACTTCTTTATTATGTAATTCAGTCGTTCTTTCGTTTACGATCTCCTCAGGCTCTTCTACATATCTTAATAATGGAACTATTTCATCATATATGCTTAAACATTTACGCAGATAACTTACATGAAGCACATCATGAATACCTGCCAAATCTTCTGGTAATTCCAAGAGGTATGCTTGTTTACCAATTCTCTGGATGATTTTGAAAGGTCCAACAAATTTAGGACTCAATCTTCCTTTCTTCCCAAATAGCATAATGTCTTTCCATGGGGATACCTTCAGCATTACGAATTCACTCACTTGGAATTCTGTATGTCGTCTTCTCTTTTCTGCATAGGACTTTTGTCGATCCTGGGCCGCTATCTTGTCAATGGTGTCTTAAATCATTTCAGGACCACCAAGGACTTTCTGTCCTATAACATGTTAACAATATGGAATACGACATTTATGTCCACATAGTGCTTCATATACCTTTAGTATATTTTCTACTGTTTGGATTGTTCTCTCCGTCTGATCATCTGTTTGAGGATAATAAGTTGTGCTGAGTGTGAAGCTACTATCATGATCGGAAGTAATCTTTAGCGGTACACCATGTCTCGTAACAGTTTCATCCAAGTATACTTGTGTGTATTTCTCCATTGGATCTATCCGGGGTAGTCTAGGCAAATCATCGGGAAAAGCGTCAGGATATTCGGAAATATCATTTATAGTTTTCTTCTCCTCTTTTGAGGTATCAACTGTATAGGCTAGAAAAGTAGAATACCCCTTCAATATAAGTTTACAGGTTTCTAGGAAAGAGATTATTCTGTGCTGTTCTTTGACAACCAATTCATGCCGAGAATAATTTCAAAGTTGGGCAAGGAGATAGGAATAAGGTTAGCAAGAAAACTATAACCTTCAATTTCTATGACACAATCTCAATAGATTTTATCAACAAGTAATGATACATTTCCCGTGGTATCTATATGAAATGATTGGGCGAATGAATAACAAGCAATTTGGAAGGAATACGCAAATTCATGAGGCACAAAAGAATTTGAGGCATCAAAATCAAATGAGATATGAGCAGGTCTAGAGTTGACAAGAAATGTACCAATCACAACATTCGGGTCCTCACGTACCATCTCTGTGGTAATCTGGAATGCACGGTCTTTAGCTTTTGGCACCTCCTCCTTTTTAGTTGAAGTACCCATCGGTTGTTGAACGGAAACTTGACTTCCTGCCATTTGGGTAATAAGAGTAGGGCAGAAACGTTTCCTATGGCCAGTAACATCACAAGCATAGCATGTAACGTTCTTCCTCGGGCAAACGGGCTTTACATGACCCGTTTCTCCGCATCCATAGCAAATCATCGGTCCTTTCCCATATTTCCGACATGATGATGACTGAAGAGGAAAAGATTGTAACCGACCGCGGTCATGAAAAGTATTATGAGATAGTACTTTTCTGCTAGTATAAGATCAAGCCAATGAAATAGAAGAAATAGAAACAGTTATATCGACACGTGGATGTTTCGGAACAGAAAGAGTAGCACCATATATTTCTAAGTCATGATCACGCATTCAGGCATACTCAACAACTTTGCCAAATGATAGAATATTTCGATTAATTACGAATTCATGGATTTCATAACGTAATCCTTCCATGAATAACTAAATTTTTATCGTCTTCATAACAGGTAACATCTCTAGCTAATGGTTGCTCAATCCTTTAATGAAGATCATTATATTTCTATCGAATACTTTGACCATCTCCTTCTTCAATCTTCTGACTGAAATTTCATCACTACACAAGACATGGTTCTCTGAACCAATCAACTCACTTCGCAGATTTATATTAATCGGACTCGATTCTTAATGACCAATAAGGTATGAACGAAAATCATCTTCTTAGTCATCACCGAAACGAAGGTAATGACATACTCGGACAAAAAAAAAACGGAATCAATTTTCTAGCTTCTTGGTCACCTTGTGACTTTCCCTGATCCAAGTGTGAGTCTTGTGCTTCCAGTAGTATAGGCCTCTACTACTATTCACACCTACTCATACTCGTCCCAAGTGTTGTCTCGCAGTTCCCAAGTCACCATTCAAAAGTTTTCACAAAACAACTTTTCACACCTGAGTGTGTTCAAACAAGTACATAGAACAATTTCTCCTAGACTCAACTAGGGATTTCACGTTTCTATCAAACATATCTTAGATTTCCTATACTTGCCTTCTAAGATTATTCTCATGCATATGCTCGATCTAGCATATCCTAATACTTATTCATAGGTCGATAGAAATTTTACTTCCAATTCTTCATATAAATTCTTTCTCGGGTAGTGTCTACTTTGCAACACACACTATGCCAGAATTTACTCTAGTAGTGTGGAGACAAACGGTCTCTAACTATCTGCATCATCTTCTAACTCATGCAAGTCACCATGCATATTTGTTCATTTCATTATCCTTCCATAACATCGTCATTCCTATATATGAGTAAGTGTTCTTCTCATGAGTGTATCTTTTAAGTCTACTTCATAGGAGTCTATCCAAGGAAGTCCGCATTATAGTTGCATCTCAGCATGTTCTACTAGCTTCAACTTGATTCTCTTTCATTCCTAACTACAACATCTCTTCTCATACAATACTATGAGTGTATATCCTCTTCAATTAAGCATTCTACCTTACTTAGACAAGTAAGTTACTTAGCCTTTTACCACTAAATGACTTAATTCACCAACCTAATCATGTATGTTAAAGTCGGCTTAACACACAATGGAACTTCCATAAGGATGTGATAGAAGTTAATCGCCACTCAGTAATATTAAATACTAAGTCTGAGCATCCTGTATAGGGTTACTACTCGAACTGCATACTACATCACAATGTTTTGACAAAGTCTTGGCCTATTAAGTCTGAAAACTTCATTAGCCTTTCCTTCGATCTTCATTTAATTCTTCTAAATCTTGCACAACATCAATTTCAATACTGCCGAAGTATTTATCATCATTTTCAGCTCTTCTAACTCTGTAGGCAATCATTGCTTCGATCTGGTCAGCGGTGGAACAACTTCATCGGTTATGCTAAAACATTCATCTCGTCCGAATGTACTTCGAATACACATCATTCTTCCAACGGTGTTATATTTCACTAAACATAGTTTGAATGTACAACACCACTCTATAGGTATTAATACACTATTTATGATATCACTTGATAAATATTATTTTACGATATCCCTCGATCGTTTATCTATAAAATTATCGATGTCGACTATCATAAGTCTTTTTATCACTTCGAAAAGTTTCTTATCAGTTATAACACGGAAATTTTAGAATCTGGAATACTTAAAATTTCCTCTTCCATACTATGGTCGGCAACAGACCTTAAACTTTCTTAAGTAATAACAATATAAGCAAGAAACCTAAGGCATGCTATATCCATTTATCATTTAGCACATATTAGAATATAAGGCAAATCTCCTCTAATATTCTAGTGCTTGTCCATTTAGGTATTCAACCTAAAATATACTTGATACACATCGTATCATCATCACTTAACAATCCATGTTTAAGTCTAGAAATTCTCAAAATTCCTAGTTCACTTAAACTACTTCTCTGAAAATTTTGAAGTAACTTAATATTTTAGAATACTAGGGTTTATCACTACCCAATACCCCACTTAAGTCTTTCCTATGGTTTGTATCCATATACTTATAATGAATCAGTTCATATACTGAACTTTCAACGGTTTAAGTCTAAATACCAATTCGTGATATTTAGTTCACTTACACTATTGCTCTGATACCATGATTGAAAGAACCCAAACTTTCATACTAAAGACATTATTATCACTCCAAAACATGCTACATGCATATTCATAAATAATATTTTACATTGATAATTTGATTACAAAAGACTGGATACAAACCGACTATTATAAAGTGTTATATATTACATAACTACCCAGGATATTAAAGTTTTATACATACATGAGTACTAAATACAAAAGTAATAGCTTTTAACTATTCAAAATCTTCTAACAGTATATGACTATACTGGATGCTTATCACCTGCAATTGTTAAACACTGAGAGGGGTAAGCGGTGACGCTTAGTGAGTTCAAAAATAGATATAATATAACATTATGCCATATATATACATCAATATGGCAGAAGCAAAGAGGAACAAGGAACAACAAAGGCATATTTGAATCATGCGACAAGCTTTCCATATCAAATCAATGAGACATAACAATTTTAATACTTGATATACATCAATAACGCTTCGGCCCAAATGGCACAAAAGACATACAATTTCTGATTAAACATTTTGGTAGATTTCAGGCTCTCAGCCCTGTCTAACCTTCTGCCAATGCCTTAAGGGTAGAAGTCATTCTCTTGCGAGACATGCTCTACACGGCCAGAGGCTACATACCAATACCACTGTGAATCTAAGTCCTTTCACTGATCACATGGCCAAAGGTACAACTTTGTTATCAAAATAGCGAAAATAATAACACGAGATGATAACAAGGAAAAGCACATAGCACATATAACACATAACATACAATTGTTCCTATATATTGAACTCACCGTGAAATAATCGGGGGTTAAAATAGTAATTTTGGCACCACTTCGTTCTAATAAATAACTTTCTTTAATGAAAACCAGGAGCTTTATTGAAAACCGGGCCTTGCGAGGGTTGAGCTTCAAAACCGAAAAGATAAATTTTTCGGGGTCTTCGGGCACTTCGGAACGTATTTCAGATGTTTGGTATGATCCCGGGGCTTTGGGGAAAGTTGAAATGAAAGAAATATTGATTTAGGGGTGAAAATGGGCAATTTTCTAAAATATATCCGGGAGGGTTCGCAACCTCCTTTATATAGGGTGCGAGTCCGAAGATCGACGGCCGAGAAGGAGACACGCGGCAGCAGATGCGAGGCCTGGCATCAGATGCGAGGCGAGGGCAGGTGGCGGTCTCGGATTGGACCGCGCCTTCAGGTTCAGCGACACGTGTCGGTAGCTGCTTCGGATGACTCATCGACATCGGACACGGGGCAGGCTCGCATGCGAGGTGACGTGGCCGAACTCTGACCATGCGATTTTTCTCGGATTTCGCATTTTTCTCGATTTTTGTGTCCCTAACTTCTAAAATCCATAACTTTCGCATACGAGCTCCATTTTTGACATTATTTATATGCACGCTTAGGCGAGAATATATTCTACAACGTTTGTTTAGACTTTGTCGGCTAATTTTGACTTTATTTTTAATATTATTATTTTTAACAGACCGGGACAGGAAAATCCGTTAAAAATTCATAACTTCTTCATCCGCTGTCCGTTTTCGTCTGTCTTTTTACCGTTGTACTACTATTGACGAGATATTCGATTCTCGTTTAGGTTGTGTCGGCTAAAAATCACTTGATCTTTATTTCGAGTTTTTAGCTGTCTACTGTTATTCCGAAACTTAGAAAAATCATAACTTCCTCATACGAAGTCAGATTTGGACGTTCTTTTTATGAATATTCCTGGTTTAACGAATACTACGACTTTCGTTTAGATCACTAAAGCTAAAAAGTAGTTTATCGAAAACTCACTTTTTACGCTAAATAGTGTTTGTCGGTTTTGTCGTGGATCTTCAATTGGTCATAACTTCTTCGTTATAACTTGGAATCTCATAAGACTTCCAAAGCATTCTGGATGATTCTAAACATAGTTTTACTTCAATTCAAGTAAAAACTATCTGTTAGAACTCAATACTCAAATTCATATAATATTTCATAATATTATTCATTATAAAACACGATAACTGATCGTGTATGTTACAGTTGAATGCAGAATATCACGACAAGAAATCTCTAACAGCTGCTCAGACGACTCCCCGAGCTATCATTACCACAATAACACTTAGTCAAAAACTAGTAATCATTCTTAGAGTAAAATGACCATTTTACCCCTGATCTAATTTTGGCCAATGTCTAAGGCCCAACACCATAGCATGAAAGGCACAAATCTAAAATAGTCTCTCCAAGCTCACTAGTGGCCCACCAATGGCCCAATTTTCCAAATTGGGCCCAACTCCTCAAATGGGCCTTAACTTAGTCCCAACATACTCTTAGCCTAAAATAAATAATTTCTAATGGCCCATTTTGGCCCAAAAGGCACAATACTATAAATCTCAGTTCTAGGCCTAGAGGCCTTATTCCACAGTGGGCCATGAGGCACAACAATCCAGGCCCAAACTTCTGGGGCCCAAAAGCCCATATTCGACACTCTATATGCGTATGCGCGACGTACCTAGCACATACGCCCAACGTACGTTGGCCTTGACCAAAAGCAGGAAGCAGTACGCGCAGCGTACCAGGGTGTACGCCCAACATACTGGCCAGCTTCCTAAAGACTCCCCTTGTGACTTAATCCATTAAGTCCTAATGTCCTAAACATAGATCTAGGTCCTTTAAGACGTCCTAATCCATAAAGTTACAAACTTTATGTCTTTGCATGCATAGATGGAGGTTAAAACATGATTTAAGTCCTTAAGCAAACTTTGTGACCATCAAACACTTGCATGGTTGTGGCTTAACCATCAAGGTCTGATTTTTATGACTCTAAATGCTTCCAAGAGCTCAAAAGGACAACTCTTATGGTCTGGAACTACCAAGACTCAAGAAACCTCAACAATGGAGTCCAAAAGTGACATAAAACACCCCAAAACCAAATCTAAACATGCATTAGACAAGTTTGAAGTTTGATACCTCAAATGAGTCAGAAATGGTGCTAATCCCCTGGATCTACAAACTCTCTTCAAGTCCTTGCTCCTTCTTCAAACTTCTTTCTCTTCAAAATCACCAACACAACACCAAAATGTTCAAAGTAAGCTCCAAAATGCAAACAAGAGGGTTAGGGTTCGAGTTGGACACTGAGAGGGAAAGGGAGGCTGAGAGGATAAGGACTTTGAAGATTATAAGTTGTTTAAATAGGGTGCAACCTCTAAAATTTAGGGTTTGCATCTGGCCACCCTACACCCAGCGTACGCTTGGGTACGCCCAGCGTACGCATGGGAGTCCCCCGATCCGCCCCTCATATGTGTATGCCGCGTGTACACCTTGTACGCCTAGCATACGCTTTCCCCAAAAATTCCAACACTCACTAATTAAACTTGAATAAAAGCAGTACAATACCTGATAAATCCCGGGCGTTACACGTTTTCTCTTTACATAGTTTCCTTGTTTGTTTAAGGTGCCTATTTTATACTGTTACTGTTCCGAAATTCGTAGAACGCCTCCAGAATGAACTGAAAATGTTCCGGAGATTAAATTAATGATGTCATTGTTGTAGGACCAACTGAAAAGTAGTTTAGATTTTAGGTATTGATGATTCACATCGAAATGCCGTGTTCTGGATCTTAAAATTTCATTCTGGAAGCCTCTAGAACGCGAGGAGCTGTTTCAGAACACGATGAACTCGTCTGGAACATGAGGAACAGGTCTGAAACTGCTCTGGAATATTGGTCATTTCCATTTTGGAATGAAGTGATAACACCTTTTTTATTGGTGCAACACGACATGGTTTTGATGCATCAATTACACTCTCGTGTAAACCCAAAATCGGCGGGAAAATTCTTGCAGCATTCAGAGAAAGACCCAAATGCGAGACTATGTTCCGGAATACATGTTTTTGGGAGGTGGTTAGACATTCCTAATGTAGATGGGGATACTTTGCTTCTACGTTACGTCTTTTGCCACGAAGTTGTCACCGACCCCGAAGCCAAGTACAGAAAATGGTTTTTGGGATTGGGGGTTACGAGCTGTCTTTCGGGAAGAAATAATTTTGTATCATCACCGGCTTCTGGTTTGCTGACTATTTTCCTGCTTCTGGATCTGGCGCCGCCTTCCATTCCCGTGCCTTTCCTATGGTCCCGACGAATGTCTTGGTCAAATTAGACTATGTTATGAAGGTGTTTAAACATTCACTTAATGAGTTATCGGACGAGGATGCAGTCTGTGTATGTCTTCTGTACCTGTTAGAGAAGGGTTTCAATGGGCGTTTGGCTAAGCAGCCCGTTACAAAAGAGTATTTCACTTTGCTATCCAACCTTAATGAATTCAACAGGTATAATGTCGTCTATTTTATAATTACTTATTATAATTACTTATCGTTACTAATATTTTTTAGAAATTTAATTGTTAAATAATTTTTTATGTGACAGATATCCACGGGGAAGGATAATTTGGGATCAATTTTACAAACATCTATTTACTGTATTCAATAAGGTTAACAAACTTATACATCCAGATGAACCGAAAGAGAAAGAACCTCAAAAAAATGATCTATACCCTACAGGGGTTTTTATACGCTTTTAAAGTAAGTATATGATGAAAAATTTATTATTTATTTTTGTTTGATAACATTCTAACAATTGTTTATTTATTTGTTTGCTAACATTCATATATGGATTCTTGAGACTTTTCCAGCGAGCAGTTTATTTGGTACCCGACAACAGAATATGATCCCCCGGGATATTGCATGGTCGAAACCGAGGCCTTTACAAAAGACTCACTGCAACCAGTTTTTACAAATCGACGATGTATGGTTACTTTATTATTTAAATATTTATTTATTTTATAATTTATGTTTATTTATAATTTTATAATTTATGTTAGCAGGATAATAGACTCGCACAGAACTTGTAGCCGACAAAAGATGAGATGCGTGCTTAATGGTGGATAGTTAGCTCGACGTGGATTGATCACCCTAATTTTCCCAACACTGAAGTTCATAGGTGTAACATCCTAATGATAAGGTACTTCTAATTTTGACCCTATAATTTTATTATATTGCAATTTGGACCCTAAGTAAAAGAAAGAGTCCAATGAAGGCCATAGTGGCATTTTGATAACTTGGGTGTTGGGGGAGTACGCCATGCGTACGTGTGTACGCTGGCGCGCCTCGCCCTAGTACGATGAGCGTACTAGGGCGTGCCCTAGTACGCTGGGCGTACGTGCCAAGCATGCAAACCATAATTTTTAGGGTTTAACTCATATTTAAACCCCATTATAGCTTCATTTCCCCTCACTTCATCAGCCTCCATCCTTTTAGAACGTTTTTGCAACCCTAATCCATCTTGTGAAGCATTTCTAAGCTTAAGTGTATGTGTTTTGTGCTTTTGAAGAAGAATGAAGAAATGAGAGACCACCTTGGAGGAGTGAAGCTCCTTAGATCCAGGATCACACCACCTTTTGGCACCATTTGGAGGTATAAAGTTCTGAACTTGGTGAAGTTTCATTTACATCTTGTGTTGGAATGATTTTTGGTCCTTTTTTTTCCCAAATGTGGAGTGTCATGAACATAACATGTTCTTGACCCATTAAGTTGTCCTTTCAGACCTTTGGAAGGATATTGAGTCTTAAAAATGGGCTCCAAATGGTTGGTTTTGCTCCATGCATAATTTAGAAGGTCTTAATGGATTAATAAGTTGAGTTAAGCACTTAATGGACATGCAAAGTCATAAAGTTGGAAATTTTATGACTCTTGAGGGTATTTTAGTCATGGATCTAAAAGATGGACGTGAAAGCTTAAGCCATTAAGCTCTTAATGAGAAACTGGGAATCTGGGAGTACGCCCCGCATACCTGGAGTACGCATCGCGTACGAGGTCAACCACCCCAATGGTGGTCAACGCTCGAGTACGTGCAACGTATATTCAGATTACACCCCACGTACGCACTCTGTATTGACTCTATTGAGTTGACTCGGCTAGGTTGACTCAGTTGATTTGACCAATTTGACTTTGAATTTGACCAAGTTTGACTTAAGGGTATTTTAGATATTTTGGGATTTTGATTGAGATTGGTCATTTGGTTAGATAGGTGACGGTTAGAGCTGAGATTCAGAGTCGAGACCCCATCAGCTTTTGTCCAGTCTGTGAGGTGAGTTTTCCTCACTATACTTACGGGTCAAAGGCACCAAGGCCAGCCCATTGGATTAGATATCTTGTTATATGGTAATATGTTATCGTGCTGTAGTGATCTGTTAGATCGGTATCCTGGTATATAGGATGATGTTATGCTTAGTGATCTGTAGATCTGCCTGATTGTCTGTTGACTGGTTATATGTTTATCTGTTATATGTGCACATATGTTGGTTGGTGGTTGAGGATTTACTACTATGTGCGTGAGCCGACAGACCGGGGGCATTCCAACCCGATGGTTGATTGGGCCCGAGGTTATTCCATCCTAAGGATGACTGGACCTATTGTATATTGGCATTCCAACCTGGTGTATTCCATCCCGAGGATGACTGGACCTGGAGGTTGATTAGGCCTGGGGTATTTCAACCTGATGGTTGACTAGACACTAGACCCATAGTATATTGGCATTCCAACCCTATGGTTGATTGGGCCTGGGGTATCCCAACCCGATGGTTGATTGGACCCGACATGCAGTTGTATATGTTATCTCTATATCTGTTGGTACTTTGGGGGAACTCACTAAGCTTTGGCTTACGGTTTTTAGTTGTGGTTTCAGGTACTTCATATGATCGCGTGAAGGCGAAGGCGTGACCGTACACATCCTCTGTTTTATGTACTTTTGATATATAGGATACTCTGATATGGAACAATACTTTGAAAACAATGATTTTGTGAACATTCTATGATTTTGTGAACATTTTATGGATGTTACAACAGGGCACTGTAACACCCGGAATCCAAAAGACCAAGAAAGGAAAGAAAACCCTAAATCAAGAAGGCTACTCGTCGAGTCCAGGGAGGAACTCGAGGAGTAGAGGTGGATTTTGGGTCGCGGGTTAAGTGACCTACTCGACGAGTTGGGGGACCAACTCGACGAGTAGGTCTCGATTTGGGAAACCATAATTTCGGGCTTATGTACCTTATTTAAGCACCTCATTCTCTACCCCTTGGCCTCATTTACAACACCCATTGTCCAGAACCTAACCCACGAAACCCTAGAGTTCTTATTGAGTATGTGAGCTATTTTTGGGTGATATAAGTGTTGGGTTTTGAGCATTCTAACACTCCTATGGTGTACATGAAAACCTATAAACCTTGGATCTATGTTTTCTCTATTATACATGCAAATATTAACTATTCCAAGGTTTCATCCTAACTAGCATATTATGAAGCACCTATACTACAAAGTTCTAGTTAGATGACATACCTTTTGATGTAGCTTGATGTCTTCAAGCTTTAAGAGCTTAGACCCAATAGTGTGGAAGCGTCAAATGGAATCACAAATCACCAAAACACCTTGGAAGAACTTGAGAGAATATGTATGCACACTAAAATCGGCCCACTCTTATTTTCACACACTTGTGCCAATTTTGTGAGCCAAGGACCCCTTTATATATTATGGAGGATTAGGGTTACATCCATGTAAACCCTAATACCCATGACCTTTCATTTACATAGGATCCATGGGTTAAAAGCTCCATGGACCATCCATGAAAGCTTAGCCCAACCTAAATGAACTTGGCCCATTCCATATATATAAGAGTCCATATTTAATTAGTTCTTTTTGATCACTTAATTAATTCTAAATTAATTCTTGATCAATACTAATTAAATAATATGATTCCATATTAATATATTAGAACTTATAATATATTAATATAAATCATAAATATACTATTCTCAAAAGACTATCCATATAAATTGTGCCGGTGAAGTGCAACCCAAATGGACCATGCCGGGTCGGGTCAAGTACATACCAAATATAGTTATGGACTTAGACATTAATCCAACAGTCTCCCACTTGGATAAGTCTAAAACTATTATTGAGTATGACTTCAAAACCTAACTGGCAATCGTAGCTCTTAAAGCCGCTGTCGAACTCTGACCTTGTCAATGACTTGTCCATTAGATAAGGGATCATATATTCCTCCATTCTAGATATCATATGGACTGAGACATGGATTATAATCATTCTCTCTGTCCATTTGTTGTTTCCTGATTTTAGATTTATGATGACTGACTGATTGAACAAATCAAATCAGTCCTGGCTTGGCCAAGCACTCACATGTGTCATCGCTAAATCATCGAGGGGCCCACATATATCGCTTTTATCCCGAAGGTAAAAGGAATGGATAAACTTCGACTCATATGGCTTGTTCTACTACTTGTTGAATCATACACAAAGGCACGTTTTATAACATCGAGTTACCAATGCGTTTTCGTACAATCAATGTATAACCAACTCATAGTAACAACTCATATCTCTAGGTTTTAAGAATATAAGATATTATCGTCTCATGATCACTCATGATAAAATCCATGAAGTGATTCAAATGAGCGTGGGTTGAATCCAATACTCAGAACTTATGAGCACTCATGACTGTTGTAGCACCACTTTGTCCACCAACTTGGACCTCTACAAACCAACCCATGACAGTCTTGATTCATATCTACTTCCAACATATGACCGACTGTGGATGGTTTGAATAACTTAATCACTCAGGAAGAGCGACTTAGTTATTTTGGAAGTCAAAACATGCAAAGTGAAACACAAGAATAAATGAATCAAATATGGTATCAAACCCTATGAATATAAATAAACACTTTTATTTATCACCATACTGATTACTCATTATTCATTGTTTCGGTTTTATCAACTTTATACTTGAATTAAAAACACTAGTTGTCCCATGCTCCAAGCATGTACACTTTGTTTTTCTTAAACAATAGCTTTGCCATACACCAAGTATGCACTCTATGATTGTATATGATCCTTACTTTGTGAACTAGATCGATTGAACATAATTTCAATGATTCTCTTTTCACACTCCCAAATCGTTATCGAAAAAATGTAAGAATTCCAAATTCCTATCGTTTATCGAAATCTGTTTAGATTTTAAACTTATATGCACTGACCCTCTTGTAATGAATGTGTACAAAGTCACAAAACTTGTCAACAGTCATTACAGGGCATTCCAATGAAGATCAACTTCATGGAAATTAAGTCTCATATTCAAAGTACATAGCTTTGAACATGCTTCTTGCATTAAGTTTTTCTAATCTTACACCGATAACTTCCACCTATGGAGACAACTCCATATTCTCATTTTGACTATCACTTCTGAATAAGAGATGCATCTTTTCAGAATATGTCAATATGGTCCTTCCAAAATTAGCACTATACTTCCAACTGTCCCTGAGCAACCAATCTTTGGTAGACCTCAGATTGTCCTCGACAATTGCTTAATCATTTTAGTCATATCCAATTCTAGACCTTTTCCCTTCTTAATGCCTCTGGGCATTTGGAAAAATTTAGAAATGACAAATATTATAGCACATGCAATCGATCCTGTACCCAAAGCAAATGGTACACGATTCATGATGTCTCACATAAAGACATGATTCTAGACCAGTCTTTTGCTACAATATTTTTATTTGCCATATTTTCAATATTTGACTATGAAGAGGGATGCCGTAATCATAATCGAATTTTGAGAACACAATATATAGAATTTCCTTAAGTTGAACCAATCCAACATGAAATTCATATATATATATATATATATATATATATATATATATATTCTTGACTAAAGATGATTAAGGTCTCAATCTAAGCCTTTAGAACTGAAATGAAGTATATCCTCTCCCTTAATTATAGCAAAACAACTTTTTCAATCCCTGCAGCCTCACGAATTGAAACTTTTGTTTTCTATAATTAACATTGCTAACTTGCAACACTAACAATAATTATCATGCTCCCACTAACATGATGATTATTAGCATAACACTTATGCTCCCACTATCTTTGACATGTACTCAGAAATCAGCTGGACTTCTAGAAATCAATACTTTATTGACTTTCTTACCAAAGTTCAGATTTCTGATACGAGATGCTTTGATAAAACTTTATCAAAATCATACACCTTTCCTTAGATAGCATGCATGTGTGTCTAAACAATTTCAGAACTATGAAAAGGGATGCCGTAATCATAGTCTCAATTGTTTAGACCTTTTGCCATCTGCTTCAAATCTACTTGGTGGAAGTGTTTCCTCACCATCATTTTCATGAAACGGAGAGAAACCTTATGACCCTTAGATTTTATGGTGTATGTGTTCTTATCCATGTGAATCGTCAAAACCATAGTCACAAGACAAGGATAATGACAAATCCAAACTCATATGGACTGAACTTATGCAATCTTAACTTCTTGCCACCTGGCAGTACAGGGCCTGCCATTGCTTCCAAGTTGTTATGCAACCAATTGAGAACTTTCAGAACTCCTATGCAAAGCCAACTTTAACTGGAATGGGCACAGAATATGTCAACACGATAGGTTATAAACCTCAAGTCGTGTGCTAGTGAAGAACCTCAGGTTTTATTCTTGATTAGTTCTTGAAATTCTTCTTTGGATCTTTAAGACTCCCACTATCCTCTTGACATATAAGACTATCTTGCCAAATATTCAAGAGATAGTGCGGATTCTTTATCAAGACAAACACTTCACACAATTGGCCTTAGTTGGTCTTTGTTTTATCCAGAACATCACAACTTACCAATTTCAAATGTACAAGAGTAGGACACTTTTACTCTTACATTTGACAAGTGTTTTAAACCTTTCTTTAAGATATGTCACTCAAGTTACAATCTTGGAGTATGACTCTAAGAATTGTTTTGGAACGAAGTATGACTCATCTTCCTGATCTAACCATTTCAACAATTCATGACTCCTCTTCTTAGTCATAAGAATGCACTAAGATGACCTTTAGAGGACTAATTGTGATATGATTTCTAAATCATTAAGATGATCACAAACATGATACTAAAGTACTCTCCCATCTTTTCAGATTTGAGAAACTTTTATCTTTCTGCCTAATTTGATTCTTCCCATTCGTTCTGCCATACATCGAGACTTTTCCAATGTTTCAGAATTATACTTAAACTTGTAAGTATAACCATATTTACTAAACTTTAGTAAATCAAATAGTCTTAACGAGCTTTGTGGTGGACATGACCAGTGCACAAGAATGTGTACTCGATCCCTTTAGTCCTTCACTTGACTCACACATCCATGTGAACAAGTAATTAGTCTTGATTTTCCAATGCTTGAAAGTTCTCATTCATCATACTATTCAACTTGCATGATTCCAAGTTTCGGTCCAATTGAAACTTAGGTGATGAGGAACTTTCCTGATTTGGTAAATTTAGACACTAGCACAAATGAAAGAATCAAATCCATTTTCCAATATTGCTGTCAGTGGAATCATATAAGCAACAATTTTCCACAAATGCCATTGTAAGGATACTTCAAATAAATAAAATTAAACAATTTTCTTTTATTTTAAAACTTTGCGGAAAAACTTATCCTTACAATCCACATGGAAAATTGTTGTTATCTATTCCTTAGCAATATATCATAACTTCTTAAGCAACTGCTCAAAATTCTGATGCGATCGAAATCCACCTTCGCGATCAGAATCAGCATATACTTCCTTTAAGATTTCTCTCTATTCTTTGATTCTTAAAACATCAACATGTGACCCAGTCACATCATGTAATGAGGATCTCAGAATAGAACTTAACAGAGTTAGATAATGGGCTCTACCTGATGTAGAGTCAAACTTATTGACTTTAACATCCTTAGGTAAATTTGGCAGCTTTGCAATCAACACCCCTTCCTTTGGCAAAATAAACATATGGACCCCTTGGTAATGGGACTATCTCAGACTTAGCCTTTCTTTACCATTTGGTCAACCGGGTTGACTATGGCCAATCCCTTTCCATTGGGAAGAGAATGCTTTTTCTGGATTTCCAGTGTCACCATTGTCACTGTCCATAAAGTTTTTGGGAAGTTGATCTTCTAATCAAATTTGCTTTACTATCGTTCCAAATCATTGCTGATTCAGCAGCACCAAGCAAATAGATATGATCATTAAGGTTCATGTCATAGTCTGTATCATAGTAGTCTCAAAGGAACTCACTATGTAACTTAGAAAGTGATTGAACATCCAACTTTCTCAAAACTTTGACACCCAACTCTCCCGGCTTGTCAATATGTGACTTCATCTCTAAGATGTGATCACACATAGACCTTGCTTGCCATTAGGGCTTGAGTGACCTTGAACTTGTAGGTTAGGGAGAATAATTGGAGGAGGTGGAGGAAGAGAAGTATGACTTCCATGAGCCAAACTCGGGAAGTCATATTCATTAGGAAAGCTTGGTTTAGGAAGATCATTGTTGTCTAAACCAGACATCAACAATGGGAGAAATTCACGTAAAGTTGATTTAAGTCCTTAATATAACACCCAATATGATATATTAAGGCTAGGACCCAACAAACTATTTTATAACTTGGAAGAGGGATGCCGTAATCCAAGCTATAAAATATTTGAAGGTAGGTGAATGACGATTCACCAATTTCCACCAAGATAAATGAAATGTATTATTAGGTTTTAATTGGTTTTGAAACTCCTAGATTCTTTTGAGATTCATTGAACTTTTCAATGGCATGTTTCAATCTCAAGTGTGCCCTTCAGGTTTTGTGACTGGGATGCCGAGGATCACAAAACAAGGTGTGAAGTAACCATGCAAATATACTTGGTACCCTTAATATTTACCCCTCAATCGATGTGCCGGTTAACCACACACGCTCCAACGATACTATGATAAACATTAAGTTACCCTTTGCCTACCTTGTTAAGTCTAGGTTAGTGTGCCGGTTAACCACACACGCTCCACTAACAGCTTAAACAAAGTGCAAAGTGTAATTTCATGGATTAGCACCTTATTCACATTTTCCTAAGTAACTAAGATTGGGAATTTATAAGTGTTTAGTTACTTAGTATTTATCATTATACTTATAATGAAGGGATAATTATAGTCATTGTCCTACCTGTTCGGCTAACGACCCTCCACCGGTCAAGGAAGCGGTGAGTGAGAGTGGACACCCATTAAACTGCCATTTTATAGGCAGTAACCTTATACCCCCTTATAGACCGGCTTCGTGAATGAGGCCTACTAATGGTAAGACGACTTGCTCTTATACATATAATATATTAAACTTTAATATTATAATAGTATAAGGGTGTATTTTAGACATTTAAAATACTTGGTGGTTTAATCTATTAATTAAACTAGACTTTTAATTTAATTAAACTCAAACCATATATTTATGGATTAATAATACTCTTTTAATTAAACACTTTAATTATCTATTAATAAAGTCCATAATAGTTAATTGAATTATTCAATAAAAACATCATAATTCCAATTATTAAATTCAAAATTAAAACCATTTAATTAATTGTTTAAGTTATGAACCCAAGAGTTTTAGAATTCAATTCTTTTTTATTATCATAAAAAAAAACTTTTTCCAAATTCCAAAACTTGAGGGCAAGTTTTGTAACTCTTGAAAGCTTTTGGATTCCATAACTTATGGAGTTAAATACTTGTTTTATGATGAAACTTTTCATGTTCCATAACTTAAGAACAAGTTATGGAATTCTTTAAAACATTAAGACCAAGTTTTGTAACTCCATAAAAAACTTTGAATCAATTTTTTTTAAAAACCTTTTCATATCCTTTTATCTTTTACTAAATTTGACCTAATTCAACTCATATAACAAATGATTCAAATTTTGCAAATAATTCGTTTTTCACAAAACAAGTAATTATCTTAAAATTTGACAAACGTCATGTTTTTTTTCCTTTTTTTTTCAACTTGAAAATAAAACATTTGCATCAATATAACAGAAAACAACCCATGGCTCTGATACCACTGTTGGGTTTTGAGCATTCTAACACTCCTATGGTGTACATGCAACCCTATAAACCTTGGATCTATGTTTTCTCTATTATACATGCAAATATTAACTATTCCAAGGTTTCATCCTAACTAGCATATTATGAAGCACCTATACTACAAAGTTCTAGTTAGATGACATACCTTTTGATGTAGCTTGATGTATTCAAGCTTTAAGAGCTTAGTCCCAATAGTGTGGAAGCCTCAAATGGAATCACAAATCACCAAAACACCTTGGAAGAACTTAAGAGAATATGTATGCACACTAAAATCGGCCCACTCTTATTTTCACACACTTGTGCCAATTTTGTGAGACAAGGACCCCTTTATATATTATGGAGGATTAGGGTTACATCCATGTAAACCCTAATACCCATGACCTTTCATTTACATAGGATCCATGGGTTAAAAGCTCCATGGACCATCCATGAAAGCTTAGCCCAACCTAAATGAACTTGGCCCATTCCATATATATAAGAGTCCATATTTAATTAGTTCTTTTTGATCACTTAATTAATTCTAAATTAATTCTTGATCAATACTAATTAAATAATATGATTCCATATTAATATATTAGAACTTATAATATATTAATATAAATCATAAATATACTATTCTCAAAAGACTATCCATATAAATTGTGCCGGTGAAGTGCAACCCAAATGGACCATGTCGGGTCGGGTCAAGTACATACCAAATATAGTTATGGACTTAGACATTAATCCAACAATAAGTTGTTCTTGAAGCATAGAAGAAGAAGAAGGAGTTTGAAGGTTCAAGGAGAAGTTGTAGATCCATAAATCTCACCCCATTCTCATCACTTTCTGGTAATCAAGCTCCTATCTTGCCTTGTAGTTTCTTAGATCTCCTTATGGTCAACTTTATGGAGTTTTTGTCCAAGAAGTATGATTTATGAGTCATGGATGCCCCAAATTGATTATACTTTCAGATCTGAAGTATTTGAGGGCTGTGAAGGCATAAAGGTGCAAACTTTATGCCATTGGAGTCCCATGCAAACCCTAAGGATGTTGCTATGGCCATGCATGGAAGTAAAGGTTGAGGCTTTACGTGTTTACTGGGTGTCTAGGGCTTAGATCTTGGTTCTTCTGTTTTGGATTGGAGTAATAAGGTTGTTGGACAAAGATTTATGCCTTAAGGAACTAGGGTTTTGAGCTAAACCCAGTAAGAAGGACTAGGAGTGGGTAAAGTTGGAAACTTTACTCTTATGAGGTCATTTCCAGCTTATAGACGAAGTTGGGGTTCAGATATGAGATGTAGGGGCTTAATCTGTTAAGATGGACCAAACAGACTGAGGGACTCGGCAAGTCCAGGGAGGGACTCGACGAGTCGAAGTGAGTTGTCCCGTTTCTGTTTATGGTAGAACTCGACGAGTCTGAGGATTGACTCGACGAGTTGATTCGATAAGTCGCGACCATGTTTAGCAAGGTAACTCGGCAAGTCAGGGGCTGACTCGACGAGTTGGATCGCGATCTCAAGATTCTGAGTTTTAGAAATCGACGAGTTGAAGGAGCAACTCGGCGAGTTGAGTCAACTCGGAGCGTTGACTTTGACTGTTAACTTTGACTTGGACCAAGGTTAACCTAGTTTGACGTTTGAGGACATTTTGGGACTAAGTGTATTTTGTTACCGATAGTTCGGGGAGCCGAAGGAGTAGCAGTTCGGGGAATTGCTAGTTAGCAACTAGAAGAGTATCAGCAGGACTTCAGCAGTGCGTGGTGAGTCTCCTCACTGTGTGCATGGGTCTACGGCCACAATGCCGGCCCATTATGTTTGTGTATAGTGGGAAGACCCGGGGGTTAGCCCTATGCATTTTTATAATATATGTTCCGGATTAGGATCCGATGCCGGGCGAGGCCCGAGGTATGTTAGTATGCTATAGGTCTTTGTGATTCTTGCATGTGTTAGTAGTATGTTTCCGGACTAGGGTCCGATGCCGGGGTAAGCCCGAGGAATGTTATATGTTGCATAATAGATTATAATTGTTGTCTTTGTGATATATGTATGTGCCTGGTAGGGAGGTGAGTGTGGGCGAGGTCCCGTATCTCATCACTAGCCGAGTGTGGACGGGGTTCCATATCTCATTAGTTAGCAGAATAGGGGCGAGGCCCGTGATAGGAGAGAAGTGAGTGTGGGCGAGGGCCCGAATCTGACTATCAGCATGAGTGTGGACGGGGTTCCACGGCTTATCAGTAGCAGAGCAGGGGCGAGGCCCAAGTTAGGCGAGGCCTTAGAACAAGAATACAGTAGAGTATGTTTGCTATATGTGCTAGTATGTTTGTGTGATTGTATATGTATAGCGGGCGGGGCCCGGAGACAGGCGAGGCCTAAGAGAAACATATTTGTATACCGAGCGAGACTCGATGCCAGGCGGGGCCTGATGTTGGGCGGGGCCCGATGCCGGAGCGAGTCCGATGTCGGGCAAGTCCCGATGCAGCGGGCGGGGGCCCAGTATGTGGTTATGTGTATGGTATGTGGTAGATTGGGGAACTCACTAAGCTTCATGCTTATGATTTTCAATTTTGGGTTCAGGTACTTCCGGTAGCGGAGGGAAGAGCTCGGGATGACTGCATCGCACACACCATGATGTTTAGCCTGAGATGTTTTACTCTGATTTTTTTTTGATATGGAACTTTGATAACAATGTTCAGATGAAATGTTTTGATAACTTATGGTTTTACTAATGAATTAAAACGAAAATTTTGGTCTTGATTTTTGGGATGTTTCAAGTTGGTATCAGAGCCTTGGTTTGAGGGATTCAGACGGATTCAGACACACTCTCGGGTGTGTCTGAACTCAAACTAAGGAAACGGTATAAAAATTTTCTAAAGAAAATTATTTCTATAAAATAACTTGGAAAAGAGAAAAGAATTTTGAAAAGAGAAAAGGGTGTGGTGCATGCAATCAGCCGAGCTCAAGTAAGTTCTCCCAAATTGTCACACCCCCGAACCAGACGGCGGAATCGTCCGGGGACTCGTGTGACTATAAATTGAATTATCATCACAATGAATATACATGAAACATAACACAATCATCACCAAACATTACATATTACAACTGGTATTGTTCACATCAAGTACATTGTCTGAGATTACATGTTCTCAAAATATTAATTGTACGGTGATCGACATTACACAAAATAAATCCACACACTTGAAGGTTCTTCTGCTTAACGGTTACCTGAGAATACAAGTTATTTTGAAAACGGTCAACATATATAATGTTGGTGAGTTCATAAGCATGTTTGAATGCAAGATTTTGTATTGTTTGTAAAACCCAGAAAATCCGATATTTTCTGTAAAAAGTCTGAAAAATGATGTGAAAATCGAGTATAGTTGCATGTGTGAATTTCATAGTAAAAGCATGTATAAGTATGCAATCCAAATTTCTTTGTATTCTTTCTGTTGTAAGTAGAAGGTAATTGAATAATAGTGTTTCCTTAGAAAATCCGATATTTTCTGATTTATAAAAATGTTGCAGTCCTTGCATTATCGTATGATTTGTTTGGTATCAATATAATTTACGAGTTTTGATTTCCGTAATGTCGTGATGGTAATGGATCTCTATATAAGTCGTTATAACCATGCATGATAGTGACTGATTCGCCTGTCTTGGCATTTTTCCAAACGCCGGATTTTGATCAAGGTTTTGTCACCCTAGACTGGCCTAGTCTAACTGTAGCGAACAGTTCAGGTGTGGGGGAGTCACCCCCGTATAGATCTATACACAAACTCTTGCTCTCCCTCTAGGAGACTCTGATTATAACTACAGGCTACTGCCATACACTTAATGGTGTCAACCGACAAGTCTCACTAGATCCCAATTATTGCCACATGAATATGTATAACGTTATATGTATTTAAAATTACGAACACCAGATAATACATGAACGTGAAAGGATTAGGCCCAACAAACATGAAGAAAAGACAATTGTGGCCCATTAGACATGTAAGTTATTTCCAGGCTTGTTAAGTATGCAATGGACACACTAAAGCCCATTAAGCATATGATGAATTATTCTAGGCTAAATTAGCATGTAAATGGGCCACTAAGGCCCAATAACATGTAAAGGCTAATTTAGGCCCATAAAGCATGTAATTGGATCGCGAAGGCCTAATAGACATGAAATGATTATATTGGGCCCAATAAACATGCATATGGATCACGAAGGCCCAATAAGCATGTATAGTGAGTACTAGGCCCAATAGTCGTACCGTTGTTGTATTTCGTTTGTTTGTGATAGTATAGTTCATTTAGTCGAAACATTTATCCATAATGTTATAAAAAGTCCAGTGTTTTGTTATAATGATATTTTTAGTTCGATACGTCAAAATTTTATAATTGGAATCCGTATTTGTTAAAAATTACATTTTAGGTCCCTTAAGAACTAATTTGAACATTTAAAGGCTTATTTTTACATAAAATGTCATTTTTGGTCTGTTTTAATTAAAAATAACATTTTAGCCCATAAATTTATAAAAATTTATATTTTCGCCCCAAATGTTTAGTAATTGACGGGTTTGGCCCAAAAATACATATATTGACATTTTCAGCCCATCTTTGCAGAAAATTTACATTTTCAGCCCTTATTTGAATAAAATGACATTTTCGGCCCAAACTTTATAAAATTTACTTTTTTGGCCCAATTTTGAAATAAGTGTCATTTTCAGGCCCTGACTTTGTAAGTTTTCATTTTTTACTCAAGTTTTGATCAAATAACAATTTTGTCCATAAAAATTTATATTTTTGCAATTTGGGCCCAAAAAGTCGTAAGGCCCATAATGCAAAATATTACACTTTTGGTCCTTTGGAAGGTATAGTTGTTATAAAAACTCATTTTTATACAAATGTGACCCTTTTGATCCTTACAAAACCGTAAGTGGCAAAATTTTCCCAATCTTTTGTTTACTTGTAAAAAATGATCCTTATACAAGATTTTTGTTTTGTTTTTCACATCTTAGGCATGTATAACACTTTTATCCTTGTAGTATGATGTTTAGAGTGTTTTAGTTTATGAATCTCACCCATTTTGTTAGAGTATTCTAGATTCACCAAGTTTTATCACATAATCACAACATAAACCAAGAAAATCACACATAACATGCATAAATACATAGATCTACACATAAACACTTGTATTCTCCCCCCAAAAACATGTAAAAACCGAAAACAAGGGGGTATGAACTCACTTTGGGGTTTGGATCAGTTTTGATGAAGAGATGAAGGAAGTTTAAAGGTGCTTTCGGCCTTGGTTGCTTCCTTGAAGAAGTTTTCGAACTTGAATGTTTCTAGGAAACATGATCACGAAATGAAGCTTTGTAAGTATGAAGTTTTAGCATAGGAATGGAGGATAACAAGTAGTGCATGATGATAACTTACCAACAAAGATGATCTAGATGAGAACCTCTTGAAGACACACACCAAATCTCGAAAATTTAGAGAGAATGAGGAGAGTTCTTGAGAGATTTCTTGTAAGAGTTTGAGGAAAAATGAAGACGGTGGTGGTGTGTGTGTGTTCTCGGCCGAGAGTGATAAAGAGAGATGGAGGGAAAGTTTTGCATGGAGGGTAATAATATCATTGATACATGTGATTATCTAGATGTTTGCTAGATAATTATGTGTTGTCACCATTCTAATTTATCCCATTTTATGGCTTTTATTATATTTTTTTATCTATGGGTCGCGAATGGGCCTAATGGGATGAAGAAAAATGGTGTTGGGCTCAATTTCTTGGCTTTGTTCGAATTTCCTAGGCCCAATAATATTTTTCGGTCCATTGGGCTCTTAAGGTGGTTCACGGCCCACTATGGTATAAAGGAATGGGTTTATGGTCTATTAGGGCTAATTAATCCATTTATGGCCCAATAAGGCCTATTAGGGTTAGAATGAATCATTCTAGGCCCAAATGGTCCAAAATGTTATGGATTTATGAATTGGGTCCATTTAGAATCCAAATAGGGTTTCTAAGCCCAATATAGTCGAATTGAATGCTTATTGGTCCATTAGGCCCAATAAGAAAATCCTAGTCCATAAAGAACTTGAACCGGAATTTTTAGGGTTTTCAACTCCCAATTGACTTTTTGAAATGTTTTGCATAGATTTTTGAACTACAATTATGGATCCTAACTAAGTTTGTTGTCATAGAATGAACATAGCGTATGATAACAAGTTAGAGTTACAAATATTATCATAGATGACATTTACATGATCACAGAATTTCCTGGCTAAAATGCCAGATGTGACACAAATTACCCATACATGTTTGTTTAGATATGATATGCTTATGAGAACTGCATGCTAGATTAGGGCTAAGGATCTAGGAGGATGCCTTATGTGCCTGTTATATGTGTATGAGCTTAGAATCGCATGTTAGTACAGATTCCTGATACATGGACATAATTGCTTGATTATGTTTCTGGTTAGATTTTTTCTGTTTGTCTGAATGCTGCTTGGTTTGTGCTTTGTGGGACTTTGAGTGATGGGATTTAACTACTACGTGAATACGTTAAGTCACATGTGATCAGGGTTTAATAATCTCAGAGTGCTGGATTTGACCCTACTGCGCAGCTCTTGTCTGATTCCAACCGTTGTAGGGATGAGTCCTTTACTCGAAGGATTATCCGAGCCTCGTTACATGTGATGGTATTCATGTAGTGGTTAATTGGCATTATGAAGAGTTCTTCAGCAGCTGAGGACTGGGTTGGGTTATAGATTTCCCTAGGGTAAGCCTAGGATGAGATTAGTGCTAGGAGCAATAGTAATAGTGCAAGGGACTTGGTGGAGTCAAGGCAATCTTTGAGGAAAGTACAGATAGATGTGGAAGGTATTAGGGTCCCATACTACTGAAAGCATAGGATCTGTACTCGAATCAAGGAGGGCTGAGATAAAACCAACAAACTTGTAGTGTGCGTATATGATCCCTTAGTAGTGATGAGTATTCTGATGGTTATTACGATATGTTGCAGAACGGTGACTGTAACGCCCGCGTTTCTAGGCTAGGAATTAATATTGATGTAATAGTCTAGGTTAACCTTTGTAACTCGTTTTGAAATAATAAGAATGTATTATTTGAGTATTATGTGTTTTATGCTTAATTGTGTGGCTTAATTGAATTAAGGATAAAAATAAGCGTCAAAATGAAATGTTATATAAACCCGATATCTATGAAGTATGTGGTAGTGGTCGTGACGAGGTTTCCAAATATATAGAGAATGCTGAAATCCGAGTTATAACGAAGAAGTTATGACCTGTCGAAGTTTCGCGACAGAACCGGCACGACGCTGAATGACGTAAAATACGAATTTAAGATAGAGTGATATCTAGCCTTAGTAATCTAAACGAAAGTCGTAGAATACGTTAAACCGAGAGCGTGCAGAAAAAGAACGTCTAAATCTGACTTCGTATGAGGAAGTTATGATTTTTCGAAGTTTCAGCTAAGTAGTATGCAACCCGAAGTTCGAATATGAGATCGAGTGGTTTCTAGCCGAAACAATCTAAACGAGAATTGAAGATCTCGTCGATAGTAGTCCAACGGTGAAAAGACAGACGAAAACGGACTTCAGATAAAGGAGTTATGAATTTATAACGGAGTTTTCCTGTCCCGGCCTACTAAAAAATAATATAATAAAAATAAAGTCAAAATTAGCCGACGGAGTCTAAACGAGAGTTGTAGAGCATAATCTCACCTACGCGTCGATATAAAGAACGTCGAAAACGGAGCTCGTATGTGAAAGTTATGAATTTCTGAAGTTCGCAGCGCGAACCCCGATACTGTGTCAGAGTTCACGACGTGAATACAGTGTTCACGACGTGAACTCAGTGATTTGACCTTTCAGAGCCTGTCAGACGCAACCTGTGATGACGCATGCAGTGACGACTAAGTTCACGATGTGAGAACTTAAAACTCACGACGTGAGAGCTGAAAAATGGCCCTATAAATAGAATTCAAGGGGCAGCCGAGTTTGGTTGCTCAATCTCTTCTCTCTCACTCCCGATACCCTCTCTAAGCCCTATTTTAAACCCCCCCCCCCCCCCCCCCCGAAGCCCCGGTATCATCCCGAGACCCGAAGCGAGTCCCGAAGCCCGAAGATCCCGAGAAGAAAAGAGTTTCCGATCCGAAGCTCTGCCCGCGAGAAGCCCGGTGTGTGAAGATCTTCTGGTTTCAACGAAGAATACTACTTTTAGAGCCGTAGTGTTGTCTGATCATCTTCTGATCAAGTGAGTGCATAGTCTCTTTCATAAACACGATTTTAATACAAGTATTGTTTGAATGTATTAAGTATACGTTTTATGTGAGTGTATATTCCCTTTCTTCTAACACATAGATATGAAGTATCTACTTTAGAATACGTGTTACGTGTGTATAAATATACGTGTATATATATGTTATCTGTTTATTTGGGATGAGTATTGAACGAGTATCTTATCAGTTTTTAAGTTGCATATGAATGCATATGTATGTTGTTATCTACAAAAATGTTGGGTAGAACTTGGGTAGATAGTTGATGTGTGATAAACTGATGAGAGGCCTCGATGTGATTGTGATCTAGTCATCAACAGAATATGGATGACGACCACGGACTCTTTCTAGACTGTCGTGTGGAAAACTGGCAGGCTCATAACCTGTAGGTGTTGGTGAACTTGGGTGTTCATTTGCTGTATTCTATCCCCCTCATGGTTGCCTTAGGACATTCATTGCTGAGGAAACCCCTTTGCAGTATTGTCCATCCCGATGAAAATCCTAGATTAGGTCCCTTGTGATAGTTGTTGTTTTAGGGACGTAAAGTGAGGATAACGGGAATGGTAATCAGGTTCTTGTTGATGGTGAATTGAATATAATTATTTATTGTGGGTTGAAAACCCTATATGCTCACCAGGCTCCCAAGCCTGACCCACTCAGTTTCTTTGTATTACAGGTAGTGGCGCGAGAGCATAAGTTGGAGAACTTGTGAAGATGTTTTTGTTTATAGACCAGTAGTTATATATAATTGTGTAAGGTCTATGTTTTATTGTTTATGCTTTTGTGTTTGTATCGGAACATGACATCCCGAGTTTTGATATATAATGAAAATACATTTATTTAAGAAATGCTTTGATAAACCTTATTTTATCATGTAATGTTTTTGGGGACAAATTCCGCAACTCTTTTAAATCAATGGATTTACTCTGAAATTATTTTAAAAGCATAAATGAAACCGGTCTTTTCTGGCCGTGATTTTGGGGATGTCACAGTTGGTATCAGAGCATTAGTTTAAGCGAACTAGGAATTTGTAGGATTTCTAGACTTAAACTTAGAATGCTAAGTGAAGATTGTGAGATGTGTGTCTGTTATATTTAGACACGAGCACTAGTTTATTTTAGGAGAGATGCCTAAAATGCCCTTATGTGCTAAATGTTATATGTTGCCATATATGATATTATTTGTTCAGATCTACGGTTTGTTGCCAACCGGATCTGGAGACCTTATGTGTTTAGGATTCTAAGCGTATGATGACGGAATTAGAACTAGCGTGAAAATGTTTCGGAGTGATATAGATAATTTAATTATCTATCGTGAATAAGGATCTAAATTCACCTTATTCGGTGTATAGATCAAGAATGGCAAGAACAAGAAGCGGAGTTGGAAACGTGAACGAAAACAGGAATCAACCACCTGTAATCGAGCAAATACCTGTTGTAGCAGCAGCACCTGAGCCAATGACAATGGCTGGTGTACAATTGATGATTCAGACGATGTTGGATTGTCAGATGGAAGAAACTAGATGTCTGCTTCAACAGAATCGTGAAGAACCTTCAATACAAGTTGAAGAGCCCGAAGTGAATGGAGGGCCGTCGGATGGAGAAAACTTCAGTGGGGTGATTGGTCAAGCCGACCCACCGATTGTTAGGCAAGTCAACCAGGATGGTGGGATTGATGGACTTGGATGCAAGTACAAAGATTTCTTGACTTGCAAACCATCGACCTTCACTGGAAAGGAAGATCCGATTGGAGTCATGGATTGGATCTCGGAAATGGAGCTAGCCTTCATGACATGTGGCTGCAGAGGCAAGTTGCAGACCACTTTCGTAGTACGTCAGTTCAGAAGTGGCGCAGTTCGTTGGTGGAACACTCTGAGGAAGACCCTAAGCCCTAACGAACCACTGCAACTGACTTGGACAGAGTTCTTAGTGCAATTTAAGCGCAAGTTATGCTCGGCCCAAAATCTACTGGAGTTGGAGAACAAGTTTCTGACCTTGACAAAAGGTAGCATGTCAGTCGATGATTACACCAATGCCTTCACTGACAAAATGGAGTTTGCTTTGCGCATCGTCCCAGATGAGCTGACAAAAGTGGACCGGTACGCGAAGGGGCTCCCATGGGAGTACACGGTGCCAGTACGTCAGGCACCTACTCTGGAGGCAGCTATTTGGGCTGCCAAGTCTGTTGAGGACATGATCAAGGGAAGAACCGCCAGCAAAGTTGAAGTTGGTGATAAGAGAAAGTTTGAGGGAACTTCAGGTTCCAGCAAAAAGAACAAATCTTCGAAGCCTAATTCGAAGAATTTTGGAGGCGAATCGAAATGGTGTGAGAACTGCAGGAAAAAGCACTCTGGGAAATGTAGCGAAGATGTGACCTGCTACAAGTGTGGAAAGACGGGGCATTATGCCAATGATTGTCCGTCCAACAAGAGAGTGTGCTTTGGATGTAATGAAGAGGGGCACATTTTAAAAGACTGTCCGAGAAAGAAGGAGGCAGCAAAGCCCAACATTCCCCCAAAGCCAAAAGCGAGAGCCTTCCAGATGACACTGGAAGCTGCTAAAGAAGAAGCTGATGTCGCTTCAGGTACCTTTCTCGTAAACAATTTGCCTGCCCAAATTTTATTTGATTCTGGAGCCAACTACTCCTTTATATCGCATGAATTTGGTAGAAAACTAGCTTTGCCTGTCGATAGAATAGATAATGCTTTATTAGTCGAAGTTGCTAGTGGCAAGTTTATACCTGTTAGCCATCGTATGAAAAACATCTTAATCGATTTGAACGGGAATAAGTTCCACGAGGAATTATTGCCTATTAAGTTAAATGGTTTCGACATCGTGTTGGGAATGGATTGGCTTAGCGCCAAGATGCCGAAATACTGTGCAAGAAGAAGATTTTAAAAGTAAACCCGCCAGGGAAAGAGTCATTTATGGTGTATGGGGACAAACGCAGAGTAAATTCTAGAATCATTTCTCTAATGAAAGCCAGAAGGTGTTTGGTCAAAGGATGTACATCATATTTGGCATTCGTGATTGATGCAAAGAAGGAGAAAAAGGAGGTGCAGAGCATTCCTGTGGTGTGTGATTATCCGGAAGTATTTCCCGAAGATCTTCCTGGATTACCGCCTGATAGACAAGTGGAGTTTAGAATAGACTTGTTACCAGGGACGACGCGAATAGCAAAAGCACCTTACCGCTTAGCACCGACAGAGATGAAGGAGCTGATGATGCAACTTCAGGAGTTATTGGACAAAGGTTTCATAAGACCTAGTTCATCACCCTGGGGAGCTCCGGTGTTATTTGTAAAGAAGAAAGATGGGAGTATGAGAATGTGCATTGATTACAGAGAGCTGAATAAAGCAACGATAAAGAATAGATATCCATTGCCGAGGATTGATGACCTGTTCGATCAGCTTCAAGGTTCAAGCTATTTTTCGAAGATCAATCTGAGGTCAGGATATCATCAGCTGAAGGTGAAAGAGCAGGATATAGAGAAAACTGCATTCAGAACACGATATGGGCATTACGAGTTTTTGGTTATGTCATTTGGACTGACCAATGCTCCCGCAGCATTCATGGATTTAATAAACAGGGTTTGTAATCCGTTCCTTGATAAATCTGTGATAGTGTTCATAGATGACATTCTGATTTACTCGAAGAGCCACGAGGAGCATGGTAGACACTTGCGAGAAGTGTTGGAAGTCTTGAAGAAGGAGAAGCTGTATGCAAAGTTCTCCAAATGTGATTTTTGGATTCGAGAAGTCCAATTCTTGGGTCACGTGGTCAACCAAGAAGGGATAATGGTTGACCCAGCAAAGATTGAAGCTGTGATGAAGTGGGAACAATCGAAAAGTCCCACGGAGATCCGAAGCTTTTTGGGATTAGCTGGATATTACCGAAGGTTTATCCAAGGCTTTTCTTTGATCGCTACTTCTTTAACAGCTTTGACCCACAAAGGAGCTACTTATGCTTGGAGTGATAAGCACAAAGAAGCATTCGAGTTGCTAAGGAAGAAGCTATGCGAGGCACCGATTCTTTCTTTACCCGATGGAGTTGAAGACTTCGCTGTCTATAGCGATGCGTCTGGGGTTGGGTTGGGTTGTGTTTTGACCCAAAGAGAAAAGGTGATAGCATATGCGTCTCGACAGCTGAAAGAGCATGAAAAGAACTACCCCACTCATGATTTGGAGTTGGCAGCAGTAGTTTTCGCTCTGAAAATATGGAGGCATTACCTCTATGGCACGAAGTGCAAACTTTTCACTGATCATAAGAGTCTCCAATATCTCTTTAGTCAGAAAGAATTGAATATGAGGCAGCGACGCTGGCTAGAATTACTTAAGGACTACGACTGTGAGATACTTTACCACCCCGGTAAAGCAAATGTTGTCGCTGATGCTCTCAGTCGGAAAGTCAATCTTGAGAGAAAAAGACCAAGTGCGTTGAGAATAGAAGTTTTCTCAACAATTGTGGAGAGTATAAAGAAAGCTCAAGAGGAAGCTTCTGAAAAGAATGACCGGAAGAAGGAACGTTTGGGCAAAACGTTGGTGTTCGGTACAAACGGTCATGGACTGAAGGTATTCCAAGATCGTATTTGGGTGCCTAAGTCAGGAGGAATAAGAGATCTTCTGATGGAAGAAGCTCACAAAACCATGTACTCGATTCATCCTGGTAGCACTAAAATGTATAGGGACCTAAAACCCTACTACTGGTGGCCGACGATGAAGCTTGATATTGCAAAGTATGTGGCCGAGTGTGTGACATGTGCAAGAGTGAAGGCCCAACATCAGAAACCATACGGGAGTTTAGAACCTTTACCTGTGCCGATGGGTAAATGGGAAGACATTGCTATGGATTTTGTCACTAAAGTGCCCAGAACAAAGAATGGTCACGACATGATTTGGGTGGTCGTTGATCACTTCACTAAGAGCGCGCACTTCATAGCCGCCAATGAGAAATGGTCTATGGATAAGCTTGCAAATTCTTACGTGAAGGAAATTGTGAGGCTTCACGGTGTTCCGTTAACGATTGTATCGGATCGTGACAGCCGTTTCACCTCAAGGTTTTGGAAAAGTCTACAAGAGGAATTGGGTACCAAGTTGTGTTTAAGTACAGCTTACCATCCACAGACTGATGGGTAGAGCGAACGAACAATACAAACACTTGAAGATATGTTGAGAGCATGTACCCTGGAATTCCAAGGCAACTGGGATGAACATTTGCCTTTGGTAGAATTTTCCTACAAAAATAGTTTCCACTCGAGCATTAAGATGGCACCTTATCAAGCTTTGTACGGACAAAAGTGTCGTACGCCGTCTTGTTGGCTTGAGGCTGGGGAAAAGCCGTTTATGGGACCGGAGATAGTCCATCAGACTGCTGAAAAGTTGAAAATAATCAGGGAAAGAATGTTAGCCGCTCAGGATCATCAAAAGAGCTATGCTGACAAAAAGCAAAGACCGATGACTTTTGAAGTTGGAGATTCGGTTTTGCTTAAAGTCTCGCCGTGGAAGGGACTTATAAGGTTTGGTAAAAGGGGAAAACTGAGTCCAAGGTTTATTGGACCGTTTAAAGTTCTTCAGAGGATTGGGAACCAAGCTTACAAGTTGGAATTACCCGAAGAACTAAATGGAATTCATAACACTTTTCATGTGTGTTATTTGAGGAAGTTCATGGGAGAAGTTCCCGACATGATTCCACTTTCGAAACTGAGAATTGATGAGAACAAGAGGTTAATTGAAGAACCAGAGGAAATCATTGACCGAAAGACTAAGAAGTTACGACGCAAGATGGTCGAGTTAGTGCTTGTCCGATGGAAACATGCGAATGGGCCAAATCTCACCTGGGAGACGGAGAGTGACATGATGAGTCGCTATCCGCATTTGTTTGTTGATGTGTGATTTCGGGGACAGAATCATCCTAAGGTGGAGAGAATTGTAACGCCCGCGTTTCTGGGCTAGGCATTAATATTGATGTAATAGTCTAGGTTAACCTTTGTAACTCGTTTTGAAATAATAAGAATGTATTATTTGAGTATTATGTGTTTTATGCTTAATTGTGTGGCTTAATTGAATTAAGGATAAAAATAAGCGTCACAATGAAATGTTATATAAACCCGATATCTATGAAGGATGTGGTAGTGGTCGTGATGAGGTTTCCGAATATATAGAGAATGCTGAAATCCGAGTTATAACGAAGAAGTTATGACCTGTCGAAGTTTCGCGACAGAACCGGCACGACGCTGAATGACGTAAAATACGAATTTAAGATAAAGTGATATCTAGCCTTAGTAATCTAAACGAAAGTCGTAGAATACGTTAAACCGAGAGCGTGCATAAAAAGAACGTCTAAATCTGACTTCGTATGAGGAAGTTATGATTTTTCGAAGTTTCAGCTTAGTAGTATGCAGCCCGAAGTTCGAATATGAGATCGAGTGGTTTCTAGCCGAAACAATCTAAACAAGAATCGAAGATCTCATCGATAGTAGTCCAACGGTGAAAAGACAGACGAAAACGGACTTCATATAAAGGAGTTATGAATTTATAACGGAGTTTTCCTGTCCCGGCCTACTAAAAATAATATAATAAAAATAAAGTCAAAATTAGCCGACAGAGTCTAAACGAGAGTTGTAGAGCATAATCTCACCTACGCGTCGATATAAAGAACGTCGAAAACAGAGCTCGTATGCGAAAGTTATGAATTTTTGAAGTTCGGGGCGCGAACCCCGATACTGTGTCAGAGTTCACGACGTGAATACAGTGTTCATGACGTGAACTTAGTGATTTGAACTTTCAGAGCCTGTCAGACGCAACCTGTGATGACGCATGCAGTGACGACTAAGTTCACGATGTGAGAACTTAAAACTCACGACGTGAGAGCTGAAAAATGGCCCTATAAATAGAATTCAAGGGGCAGCCGAGTTTGGTTGCTCAATCTCTTCTCTCTCACTCCTGATACCCTCTCTAAGCCCTATTTTAACCCCCCCCCCACCCTCGAAGCCCCGATATCATCCCGAGACCCGAAGCTAGTCCCGAAGCCCGAAGATCCCGAGAAGAAAAGAGTTTCCGATCCGAAGCTCTGCCCGCGAGAAGCCCGGTGTGTGAAGATCTTCTGGTTTCAACGAAGAATACTACTTTTAGAGCCGTAGTGTTGTCCGATCATCTTCTGATCAAGTGAGTGCATAGTCTCTTTCATAAACACGATTTTAATACAAGTATTGTTTGAATGTATTAAGTATACGTTTTATGTGAGTGTATATTCCCTTTCTTCTAACACATAGATATGAAGTATCTACTTTAGAATACGTGTTACGTGTGTATAAATATACGTGTATATATATATGTTATCTGTTTATTTGGGATGAGTATTTAACGAGTATCTTATCAGTTTTTAAGTTGCATATGAATGCATATGTATGTTGTTATCTACAAAAATGTTGGGTAGAACTTGGGTAGATAGTTGATGTGTGATAAACTGATGAGAGGCCTCGATGTGATTGTGATCTAGTCATTCAGCCGAATATGGATGACGACCACGGACTCTTTCTAGACTGTCGTGTGGAAAACTGGCAGGCTCATAACCTGTAGGTGTTGGTGAACTTGGGTGTTCATTTGCTGTATTCTATCCCCCTCATGGTTGCCTTAGGACATTCATTGCTGAGGAAACCCCTTTGCAGTATTGTCCATCCCGATGAAAATCCTAGATTAGGTCCCTTGTGATAGTTGTTGTTTTAGGGACGTAAAGTGAGGATAACGGGAATGGGTAATCGGGTTATTGTTGATTGGTGAATTGAATATAATTATTTATTGTGGGTTGAAAACCCTATATGCTCACCAGGCTCCCAAGCCTGACCCACTCAGTTTCTTTGTATTACAGGTAGTGGTGCGAGAGCATAAGTTGGAGAACTTGTGAAGATGTTTTTGTTTATAGACCAGTAGTTATATATAACTGTGTAAGGTCTATGTTTTATTGTTTATGCTTTTATGTCTGTATCGGAACATGACATCCCGAGTTTTGATATATAATGAAAATACATTTCTTTAAGCAATGCTTTGATAAACCTTATTTTATCATGTAATGTTTTTGGGGACAAATTCCGCAACTCTTTTAAATCAATGGATTTACTCTGAAATTATTTTAAAAGCATAAATGAAACCGGTCTTTTCTGGCCGTGATTTTGGGGATGTCATAGTGACGTTACGTACTAGACCAGTGGGCAGCTCTGGTGCAGGAGAGGGATCAGGCTCGGGTTCAGGAGCCCAGCAGCTCGGGGAGCAGATGAGAGAGTGTATTTCAGCAGATATTATGCGCAGTATTCTAGACCAGACTCCTGTGATCTTTGGTTCGGTCAAGGAGGGTATTTTAGAGCTTATGGATGAGAAGATGGGAGCTTTCCGTACTGAGATGATAGCCATGATGGGGGCGCATACCCTGATATTTCTAGAGTTCAGAGCTTGTGGAGCTCCCGATTACCATGGGGCTCGGGACCCCATCGCTAGCAGCAGGTGGTTGGCTGATGTTGCCAACGCTTTCCGTACGAGCCGATGTCCCAAGGGGGACAAGGTCCGACTTGCATCCTGTCTTCTGAAGGAAAGAGCAAGGGAGTGGTGGGAGGAGGTTGGACATGCCATTGGGGATGATGCCACGTTGGACGCGATGACATGGAGTGATTTCTCGGCCAGGTTCAAGGCTGAGTTTGCATCGGTGATTGAGAGGCAACAGTTAGCACGGGAGTTCCAAGACCTCCGACAGACTACAGAGACAGTGGCAGAGATCACCGCCAAGTTCAGGGAGAGGGACCTTCTTGTTCCGCAGTATGTGGCGGACGAGAAGATGAAGAAGGCCCGATATCACGAGATGATGAGGAGCGATATCAGACAGTTTGTGAGCCGATCCAGCTGCAAGACGCTGGAGGATATGATCGCTCGAGCCAGAGAAAGAGAGATTGACCTGGAGCCAGAGAGGAAGAGGAAGCCGAATGAGGTTCAGTTGTCCACAGGTTCGGGCAAGAGACCCAAGGGGTCGGATTCGAGATCGAGGTACAATCAGAGTCGCAACCGATGTGGAAAGTGTGGTAGGACGCACGAGGGTGTGTGCAAGAGTGGTAGTGGTGGTAATTCTGGCTGCTTCAAGTGCGGCCGGACTGGTCATTTTAGCAGAGATTGTACAGCTACCACCACCCAGGGATCAGACCTGATCTGCTTCCATTGCAGTCAGCGGGGCCACAAGAAGGCCGAGTGTCCGAGTTTGGTTACCACGGGACAGGTGATAGCACCGTCCCCTGCGACATTTAGGATCACCGACAGCCGTCAGGGCCGGGCAGAGGCGCCTACGGTGAGGAGCAGGGCTTTCCAGCTGACCACAGAGGAGGCACGAGTAGCTTCCGATGTTGCAGGTGCGTATCTTTTTCTCTCCTATCAACTTTTATTTATGATTTTATTGTTATGGTACTGCATCGATATTGGTAAAAGTATTTTAGAACTTTGTGGCCTGATTATGATTGAGTTATATGCCATTTGCATACCTTGGATTTTAGAATAGTAGTTACAGGTCGTTCCCTTTTAGAGAAGGTTCTCAGGATGCAGTAATTGTAGCAAACGTGACAAGAACTCGGGATATGTGTCGCTAGTTTTTCAAGAGAGGTATTGATTGGTACTGGTCAGTTAGATCACTAGCAGTGGAGAGCGTCGGATTGCGAGCGGATCGATCGTTGGATGGTAAGAAGGATGGGGAATCCTTTCCAAGGTTGTGAGCTGTAAGGAGTTAGTTGAATCGAGGGGAAGAACCATCCAAGTATTCAGGAGCAGAAGTAAGTGTGAGCCGGGATAAGTTCGCATCCTGTGGGGTAGGGAAGCAGGCCGATTGACCATTTGGATAGAGGAGTGCAGGAAATGGAAGTTTGGGAAACTTCCCGACGTAGAGTTTGTGTATTCACGATAATAGATAGTTGGTTTGAGAAACCATGTCGGAGAATTTAAGGCAGGACGCGGGTTTAGCCATGATGTAAGACTACGGGATAGCCGTAGCATCCACCAACAGTCAGGCAGTGAGAAAAGGGTTGTAAGTCTACGGGATAGCCGTAACATTCATTAGCAGCGTAGTTAGCGGAGTGTGGGCGAAGGCCCGTATCTCCTAGTCAGCATGATAAGAGTCAGGAAAGGATAGCAAGCTGAGATTCGAGGAGGAGTGGGCCTGCATAGCCCTAGAAAGGTGAGACCTATGGGAGAGGCCGCTCCTAGATATAGTTTGGGTGGGACTCGTGGGCGAGGCCCGTGTACTTATAGCAGCGCAGGTGGGACCTGGTAGAGACCGTAGGGTCAAGGTATGGGATCGAGGATCCCAGGACTTATAGAGTCAGGGTGGGAAGGTAGATAGAGCAGGTTTAGAAAGCCGAAGTTTCTTCGGAAGTCGCTGGGAGCGACTGAGAGATTGAGTTTGGGATCAGTAACCGGTGGGAGTCCGGTAACCCAGATGATGGCAGACCAGTTGGGACCAGGGTGGTCCCGGTTCATCCGGAAAGCGGATAAGAGACAACAGGATCTTCGGACAGGTAGTGATAAGAAAATTCTATAGTGGAGCAGCTAGTTGACCGAGAGGTGCTAAGTCACTCACAGCTGGATTAAATAATCTCAGAGTAAAGGGTTTGACTCTGTTGCGCAGTTCTCGTATGAGTCTAACCGTTGCAGGGATGAATCTTCTACTTGAAGGATTATCTGATTTTTACGCTGAGTTGAGCATTTAGCATCTGGATATAGTAAGTGGAAGCATTAAGTGGGTAACAATGAAGGGACCAGCACTGGGAGTGGCTGGAGTTTTAGTTATAGCAAAGGATCTGTCCTTCACAGAGATAGGAAGGGTGTTGATTATGTACAGTTGCCTTGGGAAGGTCGTGGACTGCGCAGAGTAAAGGGGTGAACCCCTTAGGATGTCAAGTCTAAGTACTCGGGGAGTACCGGAAGGGTTGTCGGTTGGGTAAGAGAGATGTACTCCGGATTGATAGTGATTAGAGAGATCTCAAGGTTTTTACCTCCAACCATTAGATTTTGCTCAGGAAGACCGGACGAGAGCCCCATAGAAGCGGTCTTTTGAGGATTTGACCGAGCAAACAGAGTATGCATTGAATAGGAATGTTGTGAGTGGTTGCGGAGTAGGTGGTCGTAGCGGACTTCGTGGAAGAAGTCTAGTTTAAGTGGGGGAGAGTTGTAACACCCGGAATCCATAAGACCAAGAAAGGAAAGAAAACCCTAAATCAAGAAGGATACTCGTCGAGTCTAGGGAGGAACTCGACGAGTAGAGGTGGATTTTGGGTCGCGGATTAAGTGACCTACTCGACGAGTAGGGAGACCAACTCGACGAGTAGGTCTGGGTTTGGGAAACCCTAATTTCGGGCTTATGTACCCTATTTAAGCATCTCATTCTCTACCCCTTGGCCTCATTTACAACCTCCATTGTCCATAACCTAACCCACGAAACCCTAGAGTTCTTATTCAGTGTGTGAGCCATTTTTGGGTGATATAAGTTGTTATTGAAGCATAGAAAAAGAAGGAGTTTGAAGGTTCAAGGAGAAGTTATAGATCCAGGAATCTCGCCCCATTCTCATCACTTTCTGGTAATCAAGCTCCTATCTTGCCTTGTAGTTTCTTAGATCTCCTTATGGTCACCTGTATGGAGTTTTTGTCCAAGAAGTATGATTTATGAGTCATGGATGCCCCAAATTGATTATACTTTCAGATCTGAAGTCTTTGAGGGTGTGAAGGCATAAAGGTGCAAACTTTGTGCCATTGGAGTCCCATTCAAACCCTAAGGATGTTGTTATGGCCTTTTAAGCCCCAAAGGACCATGCATGGAAGTAAAGCTTGAGGCTTTACGTGTTTACTGGGTGTCTAGGGCTTAGATCTTGGTTCTTCTATTTCGGATTGGATTAATAAGGTTGTTGGACAAAGATTTATGCCTTAAGGAGCTAGGGTTTTGAGCTAAACCCATTAAGAAGGACTAGGAGTGGGTAAAGTTGGAAACTTTACCCTTATGAGGTCATTTCCAGCTTATAGACGTTTCTGTTTATGGTAGAACTCGACGAGTCGAAGTGAGTTGTCCCGTTTCTGTTTATGGTAGAACTCGACGAGTCTGAGGATTGACTCGACGAGTTTATTCGATAAGTCGCGACCATGTTTAGCAAGGGAACTCGACAATTCAGGGGCTGACTCGACGAGTTGGATCGCGATCTCAGAATTCTGAGTTTGAGAACTCGACGAGTTGAAGGAGCAACTCGGCGAGTTGAGTCAAATCGGAGCGTTGACTTTGACCGTTGACTTTGACTTGGACCAAGGTTGACCTAGTTTGACGTTTGAAGTGAGTTGTCCCGTTTCTGTTTATGGTAGAACTCGACGAGTCTGAGGATTGACTCGACAAGTTTATTCGATAAGTCGCGACCATGTTTAGCAAGGGAACTCGACAATTCAGGGGCTGACTCGACGAGTTGGATCGCGATCTCAGAATTCTGAGTTTGAGAACTCGACGAGTTGAAGGAGCAACTCGGCGAGTTGAGTCAAATCGGAGCGTTGACTTTGACCGTTGACTTTGACTTGGACCAAGGTTGACCTAGTTTGACGTTTGAGGACATTTTGGGACTAAGTGTATTTTGTTACCGATAGTTCGGGGAGCCAAAAGAGTAGCAGTTCGGGGAATTGCTAGTTAGCAGCCAGAAGATAATCAGCAGGACTTCAGCAGTGCAAGGTGAGTCTCCTCACTGTGTGCATGGGTCTACGGCCACAATGCCGTCCCATTATGTTTGTGTATAGTGGGAAGACCCGGGGGTTAGCCCTATGCATTTTTATGATATATGTTCCGGATTACGATCCGATGTCGGTCGAGGCCCGAGGTATGTTAGTATGCTAGAGGTCTTTATGATTCTTGCATGTGTCAGTAGTATGTTTCCGGACTAGGTTCCGATGCCGGGGTAAGCCCGAGGAATGTTATATGTTGCATAGTAGATTTTATTTGTTGTCTTTATGATACATGTATGTGCCTGGTAAGGAGGTGAGTGTGGGAGAGGTCTCGTATCTCATCACCAACCGAGTGTGGACGGGGTTCCATATCTCATTAGTTAGCAGAATAGGGGCGAGGCCCGTGATAGGAGGGAAGTGAGTGTGGGCGGGGGCCCGAATCTCACTATCATCAGGAATGTGGACGGGGTTCCACGGCTCATCAGTAGCAGAACAGGGGCGAGGCCCAAGTTAGGCGAGGCCTTAGAACAGGAATACAGTAGAGTATGTTTGCTATATGTGCTAGTATGTTTGTGTGATTGTATATATATAGCGGGCGGGGCCCGGAGACAGGAGAGGCCTAAGAGAAACAAATTTGTATATCGAGCGAGATTCGATACCAAACGAGGCCTGATGCCGGGCGGGGCCCGATGCCGGAGCGAGTCCGATGCCGGGCAAGTCCCGATGCAGCGGACGGGGGCCCAATATGTGGTTATGTGTATGGTATGTGGTAGGTTTGGGAACTCACTAAGCTTTGTGCTTGCGGTTTTCAGTTTTGATTTCAGGTACTTCTGGTAGCGGAGGGAAGAGCTCGGGATGACTGCATCGCACATACCATGATGTTTAGCCTGGGATGTTTTACTCTGATTTTTTTATATGGAACTTTGATAACAATGTTCAGATGAAATGTTTTGATAACTTATGGTTTTACTAATGAATTAAAACGACATTTTTGGTCTTGATTTTTGGGATGTTTCAGGCACCTTCCCTAACAGCATCATCCAAAAACTCTCCTACCAATGAGCCTCAAGAAAAGAAGGCACAAATTGATGATCCATCTCACCCACCACCACCACCAGCGTTGGCCACTGACCTATCAACCGACAACAACCAAATTATTAGTGACTTGCAAAACGAGGTCCGTCAATTGAAAAATGAGGTCCGTGAATGTCACGAGCAGTTAAGGTCCCAGGATGAGTATTTAGCAGAGCATGAAGCTACTTTAGCCATGGTTCTAATACTTACCAATAAGACTCCCAGAGACGATGTTGGTACCTTGAAGGGGATGGAGGTACATTTTTAATTATTTCATCTTTTATGGTCGTTATGTTTTTGCATCGTTTACAAGTATACATTCCTGAACATTACAAGTATACTACAATGACAATGACTTATAGGATCATAATTATGTATTAAGCACCCCCGAACACCCGTTGAATGACAGCCCTGAGCAGCAGTCTTCGGTTATTCAATCGTCGGATGTAAAAGAGATTTTGCGGGATGAATACAAAACACCGTCGCCAACACCTATTAGACCTTCTAAGCGCCAAAAAGTTATGTCCATATGGCATAAGTCTCCATAGATACAAATGAAGAGGAAAGGTGTTACACGACAACAAACAACACCGTTGGACAATCCTTTAGAGCCTACCGTACACACTGTATATAAAGAACGGGATGGCTCGCTGTTGTTTGGTCACAATTATTTGACCGGTTTTGCTACGCTTGAGTTTTGGAGACGGTTATATGCGCATAGTCATGGAGGATGGTTGTAATGTGATGTAAGTAATATAGTTATTTGCTCAGTAAATACTACGCTTCTAATAACATTACTTACGTTACTGAAAAATTTTAATTGGAAGCACATCATGATGTGGGCCTCATTGCTGCATCCACAAACTGCTAGTGGGAGTTAACTACTGGTGGGAGTTAACTACTGGGTTACTTCAAAAGCTATCTCTACCGGTTACCTATACAATTAACAGGGACCTAAATCTTAAACTATAATTTAAATTACCCAAAATGCCCTTAGGTCAAACTTTGTCAAATCCCGGTCAAAGTCAAAAAGTCAAAGTAGGTCAACACAGACTAAGTACGCCCAATGTACTCAGTCACTACGCTCAACATAGTAGATCCCTTCCTGATTACGGCGTTCCAGCCTGGTACGCTCAATGTACTACCATGTACGCCCAACGTACTCGACCAATTCCATTTACCTTCATTAAGTGCTTATTTCATTAAGATCTCACGTCCAAAGCTCAAATCTAGTCCCAAATAACATTCTAAGTCATAAAGTTTCCAGCTTTATGACTTTCCTGTTGGATTAGTGTCTAAGCCCGTAACTATATTTGGTATGTACTTGACCCGGTTATGCATGGTCCTTTTGGGTTGCCTTCACCAAAGCAACTTGACAAGGTAATTGGATATGAGAGAGAAGATATTATGGTTTATTAATATATTATAAGAATAATATATTAAAGGAGAAATCATATTTATTTAATTAGTATTAGTCGTAAATTAATTAGGAATTAATTTGGTGACTAAAAGAGATTAATTAAATAAAGGGGTATAAATTGTCAAATGTGTGATAGTTGAGTTTTTGGGCTGGGAAACCTAATGGACTAAGGGGGGAACGAAATTATGATGAGGGATCATCATATTTTCGTCCAAGGGCCTCATTCCAGAAGGTTCCTTGGGCTGCTTGGGGGCTAAGCTATCCATTAGGGTTTAGACTGAAACCCTAGCACCCTACAGTATAAATAGATGCCCTATGCTTCAATTTTCGGCCACTTGATTCCAATAGAAACCCTAGGGCCGAAAATTGGTATCCTCCCTCTCTCTCTTAATTACCTTCTTGCTTCAAGGTGTTTGTGAGCCATTAGAGGCACTACAATTGTGGTGCTTGCTTTCAAGAGTTCAAGAGATCAAGGAAACTAGTTGTTATTGCAATATAACAACAAAGGTATGTCTACTACACTTCTATATGATTTTCGAAAATTATAGAAGCATGCTAGGGTTTATTTTGTGTTCATATAGTTGTATGTCTTATAGTGAAAACATAGATCCAATTAGGGTTGCATGCACACATAGGATTGTTTGTATAAAACCTATCATTTCCATGGCTAGGAGTCCATACACCAAAATCCTAACTTAATACACAAACCAAAGCATCATGACTCTTGCATGGAGGGAAGAAAGGGACGAAGATCATATTTTTATGACTCTTAATAGCTCCATAATGGATAAAGTTTCCAACTCTATCTATTAGCATGGTCCAAATAACCAAGATCTAGTCTTTAAGTCTCAAATAGACCAAAAATGCATCTTTCTCAACTTAATACATTAAGTCTAAGTCTCCAATCTTCATATTTGAATCAATATGATGTTTAAATGGATAAAGTTTCCAACTTTATCCATAACAAGGTCACAAACTTTCAAGATCTAAACTTTATGCACTAAAATGACCAAAGAGCTCATAAAGCCCAAAACTAGCTAGATCTAACAAATACATCACCAAGATTCAAGCTTTATACCTTATGGAGTTGAAAAAAGCAATGTAGGCTCTAGTTCCACAAGCTTAAGCTTCAACAATCAACAAGCTTGAACTTCTCTTTCATCCAAAATGCAGTTAAAACACATAGAAAGGATCAAGATTTGATCTATGGGGCTAGGGTTTCGAGTTGGAGGCTCAAGAGGGTGGATGTTGATGTTAGGAAGGACCCCAAGGGGTTAGAGTCCTTAAATAGGGCTCAAAACCACGAAAATAGGTGTTTTGCACTGCAGTGGTACGCCCAACGCACCTAAAGTTACGCCCAACGTAACACCCTAAAAACGTGACTTCTTTCAGCCTAGTACACCAAGCGTACTAGCTAGTGTACGCCTAGCGTACCAAACTCCTTTTTCCAGCTTAACTTCAAACATACATAAATTTTTCGTTTCAACTCCGTTTTCAGTGATCTTTATATCCACATAAAGTTAACTACGAGCTCTACAATTCTATCTTGATACTTATGACTAAAAACATCTCGAACTAAAATCCTTAATTTACGCATGAAGCCCGAAATATAACCTTTCCCATTTTACCCCTCAGCTTCCATCGAACAATCCAAGGTTTAAATCATTTCCCAATATCAAACACCTCTAATATAGTCTAAAATTCATTCCATTGAAGCCCAAGGCCTCTATAACACCCCGACTCTTAGGTACAAACTTTTCAGTCTTATATTTCCATTTGAAAGGTCAACTCGACGAGTTGGATGCCCTGACTCGTCAAGTAGGCACGGTTTTGGTCGCGGGTTTTAAGTGACCAACTCGACGAGTCGGAGCACTGACTCGACGAGTTGGAGCTGGAGGATGAAACCCTAATTTCCAGGGTTTTGCACCCTATTTAAAGGGTCATTAGCCTTCCTTAGCCTCCTTTGAGTCCAGAAACCCTAAATCACATTTTCTCTCCATATTTGTGTGTTTTAAGCTTGGAAGGTGGATCTTGGTGAGAAGAGCTTGGAGATCAAGAAGCTTTGAGCAAGGAACAGTTGAGGGATCAGAAATCTACTCCATTTTCGCAGCACTTGAAAGTAAAAAGTCGTTACCTTGAGCTTCCTTCTATCTAGATCCCTTAATGTTAAAGATTAGGGCCATTTTAGCTTATTTGGTGTTTCATTTCAAGTATTGAGCATGATCTGAAGTTGCAACTTCAGATCTAGACTCATCTTGGTTCTTATGGTCATAAAGTTTCAGCCTTTAGCAAGATAATGCCTTATCCTCACTTAGAACCTCTTCTCTAGCTTGATTTTGTCCATTAACACCTTGCATGTACGTAAAGTTTGCAACTTTACGTAGGAAGTATGCTCTAGGAACTCAGATCTGCAATATAGAGCTTTGGGGTGGCTTATAAGCATCTGAATGGAGAAAGGACTGAAGAGACTCGACGAGTTGCATGGCCAACTCAGTGAGTCCGATGAATAATAGCCTTGAGGGTTTCTGCATGAACTCGGCGAGTCAGCAGGATGACTCGACGAGCCAGTTAGGGTTTCCTCGACTTCTGAACACGCATAGACTCGACGAGTTGGTAGTAAATTCAACGAGTCAGTGAGGGTTTTATGACCTTCTGAACCCTTAAGGAACTCAACGAGTTGCTAGCTGCACTCGACGAGTTGGGTCAACATGGACTGTTGACTTTGACCGTTGACTTTGACTTTGACCAAGGGTTGACCAGTTTGACTTCTGGGGGTATTTTGGTAACTTGGAAATTTATGGGAATGGGCTTATGGTAAATATAGGTGGTGGGGTTCGTGGCTGTGGTTCGAGAGTTTGAGCTTATCATTTCAGTTCGACAGATGTAAGGTGAGTTTTCCTCACTATACTCAAGGGTCTAAGGCACTAAGGCCGGCCCTTTTTGATTGTTACTCTGATATGTTATGCTAGTATGAGCTGTTAGATTAGCATCCTGGTAGATAGGATGATATTATGTTGCTATAATATGTAGATCAGTATCCTGGTAGATAGGATGATGTTATGTTAGTATGATCGGTTAGATCGGGGAGTCGTTGGAGCAGCCGTCAGGGATTCCTCACACGATATTTCACAGCTAGCATTCGAGGTGAGTTTCCTCCGGTAGGAATGGGTCTAAGGCACCAAGGCCGACCTTTTTTGTTAGTAGTAGTTCCGGACTATGGTCTGATGTCGGGCGGGACCCGATGTAGGTTTATATGCTTTTCCGGATTTCGATCCAATGTCGGGGCGGTTCCGAGGAATGCTTATATGCTTGATGTCTTTGTGATTCTTACATGTGTTTGGTCACTCTTTCTTTTGAAGAAACCCTAAGGCCGAGATTTTGCATACTCCCTCTCCCCTCTCTCTTCTACTTTCCTTCTTGCTAGTTTGGGTGTGATTCCATTAGAGGCATTACACTTGTGGTGCTAAAGCTTCCAAGAAGATCAAGATCAAGATCAAGAGGATTGTCAATTGTTTGCTATAACAATTGAAAGGTATGTAAACCCTAAACCCTAGTTTGTTAATTTCGAAATTAGCCTCTCTCCTCTAGGGTTCTTGTTTTGCAATTCAAAGTTGTATGTTCAATAGTTAAAACATAGATCCAAAGTAGGTTGCATGTGAACTTAGGAATTGTTTTCTAGTTTATTTGTTGTACCTAAAACCCATCAGTGGTATCAGAGCCATTGTTGTTTTAAATTGAATTGCTACAATTGTTGAATTGCAAATTAGGGTTTATAGCTATTAAACCCTAAAGGCCAATTTTTCGATTTCTAGGGTTTTGGATCAAAGGGTTTTTTCGAAAACCCTAGCCTCCAAAGAACCCTAATCGAAATTAGGGTTAGGGTTTTGAAAACCCTAGCCTCCTCCCTTATGAATTTCAAAATATGCTAAGAGGATAACTAGGGTTTCTTGTTTTTGGATAATTGTTACTTAATTAGATTAATTGGATAATTATCCTTACCCTATTTTTCGAAATTAGAGGGATAAGGATTAGGATTAAATTAATTGATTAATTTAATTAGATAATCCTTACAAGATTTAATAATTTGATTAATAGTTAATTAATAGATAAATATTAAATCTAGTTAATTGGTTTATTTAAATTTGAATTTAACAGCTTAGATTTCGAAATTTATATAAACCCTTGAAGTTTTAAAAAGTTTTAAAACACACCTTATATATATATATTATAATTAAAGGTTTAATATTATATGTATAAGAATATGGTCAGTCAAATCGCTAGTATGCCTCATTCACGAAGCTAATCTATAAGGGGGGTATAAGGAAACTGCCTATAAAATGGTAGTTGAATGGGTGTCCACTCTCACCCACCGCTTCCTTGATTAGTGGAGGGTCGTTAGCAGAACGGATTTGATAGGACAACTACTTCTCATTAAAAGTATAATGATATTAAAAGTACTAGAACATTATTTTCAAAAATCCCAACTCTAGTTACTTTAGGAAAAATGTGAAAAGTATGCTAATCCATGAAATTGCACATTATGCTTTATTGGTCGTTAGTGGAGCGTGTGTGGTTAACCAACACACTAAAAGGCACTAATAAAGAGTAGTAATGGGTATCTCATAATTGTCATTTTGATGGAGCGTGTGTGGTTTACCAGCACATCAATAGTTAATGATAAAGACAATGAGGTTACCAAGCACATTTGCATGGTTATTCACATCTTGTTTGTGATCCTCGGCATCCCAGTCACAAATAGAAGAGCATAATCTAAGATTAAAACATGCCATTGAATAGTTTCAATGTATCTCAAAAGAATTAGGAATTTCACTTCGTTTGTTTCGTCTAATGGTGGAATTGGTGAATCGTCATTCACCTACCTTTATGAAATTTGCACTTGGATCTCGGCATCCCATTTCTGAGTTGTGAATCTTCATAGTTGGATCCTAACCTTGATATTATATCTTTGGGTTATTTTATTAAGGTATCTTGAAATCTAACTAAAACTTTTTTTCAGATGTCTACTCCTGGAAACACTTCTGCTTCGTCCTCCTCAAACCAAAACTTCTCTTTGCTCAATATCTGCTCCAAAGTCGTTATGGATGGCTCAAACTATAACGATTGGATGCGCAACATCAAGATGGCTCTTCGTTTCGAGAACAAAGAATATGTTCTTGAAAAGGAGCTCAAAGAGCTTGATGAGAATGAAGCTACTCCTGAAGATCTTGCTGCCTACAAGAAACATTACGATGATGCTACCAAAGTGGCATGCATCATGGTGGCAACTATGTCCCCAGAATTGCAGAGGTACTATGAGGACTACTGGCCTTTCGAGATGAACAAGGACCTTATGGAAAAGTACCATAAGCGAGCTCGTCAAGAAAAGTTCGAAGTCGTCAAGTCACTCATGGCTTGCAAGATGAAAGATGGGGAGTCGGTTGTGTCACATGTGCAAAGAATGCAACGCTACATAGAGCGTTTGGTCAAGCTCAATATTCACTTTGATGAGGAATTGGCCATTGACATGGTCTTGAACTCACTTCCTGAATGTTATGGTCAGTTTATTCTAACTTACCATTTGAACAATACTGAGCAGACCTTGGCCCAATTGCACAACTTGTTGCAGACAGCTGAGGCAGGGATGAAGGGTAAAAGTATACCCTCCACACCTACGAGTGCCCCTGTTTTGGCTATTGGACAGGGAAAGGGGAAAAAGAGGAAAGGTCCTCCCAAGCAAAACTGGAAGAGCAAGGCTCAAGCTGGGTCATCTAGTAATGGCCCAAAGGCTAAGCCCAATGGTTCCACTCCCCATGTTTCTGATCCAAAAGAGGCAGTTTGCTTTTACTGCAACCAAAAGGGGCATTGGAAGAGATCTTGCCCACAATATCTGCAAGATATCAAGGATGGCAAAGTGAAGCCATCTTCGGCATGTATTTACACTATTTCTGCTAATAACTCATTATCTTCTCGTTCATGGGTCCTTGATACAGGATGTGGTTTTCATATCTGTTCTGATTTGCAGGGTCTAAAGGAAAGTGAGGAGATAGAGCGAGGAAGGATAAACCTGATCATGGGAAACAGAAAGTCTTCACCAGTAACCAAGATCGGAGTTTATCAGCTTCTGCTTAGTAATGATGTTAGATTAGATTTAATAAATTGTTGCTATTCGTCTGAGATGACGAGAAACATTATTTCATTTCATGCATTGTTCAGACAAGGTTTTACATATTCTTTTAATGATTTGAATGGTTCAATTTCTGTTTATAAGAATGGTGTTTTTATGTTTGAAGCTTTGCCTTGTAATGGTGTGTATGAAACAGTGACTTGTGTTGATAGCCTAGGAAATAGTGTACTTAATATTGACTTGTCTAATAGTGTAGACAAGGCATGCTTGTGGCATTGTCGTCTTGGACACATTAACAAGAAACGCATAGCCCAACTCCAAAAGGATGGAGTGTTGGAATCATTTGACCTAAAGTCAGATGATATGTGTGAATCTTGTCTTTTGGGAAAGATGACAAAATCACCATTCACAGGGTCTTGTGAAAGAGGTGAAGGTCTGTTGGATCTCATACACACGGATGTGTGTGGGCCCTTCAGATCAACTACAAGAGATGCTAATCGATTCTATGTGACTTTCACTGACGATTATAGCAGATATGGATATATCTACTTGATCAAGCATAAGTCAGAAACTTTTGAAAAGTTCAAAGAGTTTAAGCATGAAGTCGAAAATCAATTAGGCAGAAAGATAAAGATACTTAGATCCGATAGAGGCGGGGAGTATCTTAGTATCGAGTTTAACGACTATCTGAAAGAATGTGGGATAGTCTCACAATTGACTCCTCCTAGGACACCACAGTTAAATGGTGTAGCTGAGAGGTATAATCGAACCTTGTTAGACATGGTTCGTTCTATGATGAGTCGGGCTTCGCTTCCCATTCACTTCTGGGGGTATGCCTTAGAGACAGCCGCCCACATCCTCAATCTTGTCCCTACAAAGAAGGTTGCCAAAACACCTCACGAAATGTGGACAGGGAAAGTTCCCTCTTTAGCACACATTAAAGTCTGGGGTTGTGAAGCTTTCGTAAGACGAGAGACTCACGACAAGCTAGCAGCTAGAAGTGAGAAATGTGTTTTCATTGGTTACCCAAAGCAGTCTTTTGGATATTTGTTCTACAGGCCTAGTGAGAACGTGGTCTTTGTAGCACGAAGAGGAGTCTTTCTTGAAAAAGAGCTCATATTCAAAGAGGACAGTGGGAGCACTATTGACCTTGAAGAAATTCAAGAGTCAGCCAATGAAGGAACCTTAGATGACACTAGCACTCAACCAGAGGAAACAGTTCCTGTTGAACCAATCGATAACTCATTACCTCTTAGAAGATCCACTAGGGTGAGTGTGCCACCTGAGTTGTATGGTTTTCATATTACTTCAGATGGTGACACATTCATAAGTGACAGAACACTGGTAAACTTAGATGAACCAGTCACTTATAAGGAAGCAATGGCAGGCCCAGAGGCTTCCAAGTGGAAAGAGGCAATGGACAGCGAGATTAAGTCCATGTATGACAACCAAGTTTGGAATTTGGTTGATAGTGCACCAGGTCGTAAGACAGTTGGGTGCAAATGGATCTTCAAGAAGAAGACAGACATGGATGGAAATGTGCACACATTCAAGGCTCGACTGGTTGCAAAAGGTTTCACTCAAACCCCAGGGGTTGACTATGATGAGACCTTCTCGCCAGTGGCTAAGATTAAATCTATTAGGATATTGCTCGCCATAGCTGCCTTTCATGATTATGAAATCTGGCAGATGGATGTCAAAACTGCTTTCCTTAATGGGAAGTTGGCTGAAGATGTTTACATGAGTCAGCCAGAGGGTTTTGTTGATGCAAAGTTCCCCAATAGAGTGTGCAAGCTTGAGAAATCCATTTATGGATTGAAACAAGCATCTCGCAGTTGGAATCTTTGCTTCCATGAGAAAGTCAAAGAATTTGGTTTCTCTAGAAGTGAAGATGAGTTCTGTGTGTATATCAAGGCTAGTGGGAGTATAGTAACTTTTCTGGTGTTGTATGTCGATGACATATTACTCATTGGTAACGACGTTCCAACCTTGAAAGAAGTTAAGTCTTGGCTTGGAAAGTGTTTTGCCATGAAAGACCTTGGAGAAGCTGCCTATATTCTTGGGATTAGAATATTGAGAGATAGAAAGAAGAGACTAATTGGACTTAGTCAGAGCACATACTTGGATAAGGTACTAAAGAGGTTTAGTATGGAAAATTCCAAGAAGGGAGAGCTACCTATCCAGAGCAATACCAAATTGAGTAAGACTCAATGCCCGAGTACAGATGTTGAAATAGATGACATGAGTCGTGTACCTTATGCTTCCGCTGTCGGATCGATCATGTACGCTATGACATGTACTCGCCCTGATGTGGCATTTGCTTTGAGCATGGTCAGTCGCTATCAGGGAAACCCAGGTAGAGCTCATTGGATAGCAGTTAAGAATATACTCAAGTATTTGCGAAGGACAAAGGACTGGGTTCTTGTGCTTGGTGGCAGTGATACTTTGAGAGTAGATGGTTACAGTGATGCCAGCTTTCAGACGGATAGAGATAACTTCCGTTCTCAGTCGGGTTGGGTATTTTTACTGAATGGAGGAGCAGTTACTTGGAAGAGTTCCAAGCAAAATACGGTGGCTGATTCTACTTGTGAATCAGAGTACATAGCAGCAAGTGAAGCGTCGAAAGAAGCAGCTTGGTTGAGGAACTTCATCGGGGATCTCGGAGTTGTTCCAACCATCCAGGAGCCTATGGAACTGTTCTGCGATAATGAAGGAGCGGTTGCCTTGACAAAGGAACCGAGAGATCATGGTAAGACCAGACATATCGACAGAAAGTACCATTTCATCAGACATAGAGTAGAAGAAGGCCATCTTATAGTAAAGAGGGTGTCATCTGAAGATAACCCAGCAGATCCTCTCACAAAGGGTCTGAGTAGGGCTAAGCATATTCAGCATGCTCGAAGCATAGGACTGAAAGATGATATTAGTTTTAGTAGTTAGATTAGTTTTTGAAACTTGTAACAAAGTAAATGTAATTGACTTTTGGTGATTAAATAATAAAGTATTATTTATAAGTTTGGCTACTACCTTTTGTCAATTGTTTATCATTGTGTTTCATTTTTGCATGTTTTACTTCCTGAATAATGAGATTATTCAAACTCCACAGTCGCTCGTACTCTTGGAAGTAAGTAGTGAATTAAGACTGTCATGAATTGGATTGCAGATTGTCTAAGGATAGACATGGCAATAGAATTGCTTCAATGTTCATGAGTACTCAGAAATTGAGATTTGAGTATTGGATAAACCCTCGCTCAGAGTATCACTTCATGGAATTCATCACGAGTAATACTGAGACGATAATATCTTATAATCTTGAAACGAAGATATATGAGTTGTAATTTACAAAGTCGGTAATACATTGGTGATACGAAACCGCATTAGTAACTTGGTGTTATAAAACGTATTGTCATGTATAATTTGATGAGTAAAAGATACAAGCATATGAGTCAACGTTTATTCGTTCCTTTTGCCCTAACAGGAAAAGCGATATCTGTGGGCCCCTCGATGATTTGGTGTTGACTTATGTGCTGGGCCCAGCCAGGACTAAATTGATGTGTTCAATTAGAAGTCCTACATCATCACAAATCAGGAATCGGGAAACATAGATTCTGGACAAAGAGATTGATTACATTCCATGTCTTATGTCTAGGGATATCTAGCAGAATGAAGGATTATATGATCACTTATCTTAGGACACGTAACTGACTGGGTCAGAGTTCGGCAGCAGCTTTTGGAAGCTACAATTTGCTGGTCAAATTTAGAAGGCATACTAGCAATTATAGTTACAGACTTATCCAAGTGGGAGACTGTTGGATTAGGTGTCTAAGCCCATAACTATAATTGGTATGTACTTGAATTGATAGCAACACAGTCCTTTTGGGTTGCCCTCAACCTAGCAACTGGACAAGGAAATTATGAAAGGAGAGATATTAATTTATAAGATTAATAAATTAATATATATATAAATGATTTATTAATATGTTAATGGATTAATATATTAATTAGAAATCATCATGTTTAATTAATTGTTAGCCAGAAATTAATCAGAATTGATTTTGGGGTTAAAAGAATTAATTATAAGGTGCAGGGACTAGTTTGCAATTATCTAATAGTTGAGTGGAAGGCTCTAGAACCCCCTTGGAAGAGGGTGGACGAAATCTTTAGGGGAAACCCTAATAATTTCGTCCATAGGGGCTTGGATAAGGCCCTTGGGTTTGCTTAGGCCCTAAGCAAAGGATAACTAGGGTTTCCCTTAAACCCTAGATCCCTCAGCTATATAAGGAGCTTCCTGATTCATGTTTTTGGTCACTCTTTCTTTTGAAGAAACCCTAAGACCGAGATTTTGCATACTCCCTCTCCCCTCTCTCTTCTACTTTCCTTCTTGCTAGTTTGGGTGTGATTCCATTAGAGGCATTACACTTGTGGTGCTAAAGCTTCCAAGAAGATCAAGATCAAGATCAAGAGGATTGTCAATTGTTTGCTATAACAATTGAAAGGTATGTAAACCCTAAACCCTAGTTTGTTAATTTCGAAATTAGCCTCTCTCCTCTAGGGTTCTTGTTTTGCAATTCAAAGTTGTATGTTCAATAGTTAAAACATAGATCCAAAGTAGGTTGTATGTGAACTTAGGAATTGTTTTCTAGTTTATTTGTTGTACCTAAAACCCATCACTTATGTATTCCGAGATTTTCTCAATGCCGGGCGAGGCTCGATGCCGGGCGGGGCCCGATGTCGAATAGGGTTCGATGCCGGGAAAGCCGATGCCGAGCTTGACTCGATGTAGCAGGGGCGGGGCCCAAGATATGTTTATGTGTTATGTGTATGGTATGTGGTAGTTGGGGAGACTCACTAAGCTTCGTGCTTACAGTTTTCATTTTTGGTTTCAGGTACTTCCACTAGCAAGGGGAAGGGCTCGGGATAACTGCATGACACACACCATTGTTTTAGCCTGGGAGGATTCACTCGGATTTATGATATATGATTTTGATACATTGACAGAATTGATGTTGTTTTTGAGATACATGTCTTATCGTTTTATTATGATATGATTGGAATATGGTTTTCAGAAATGACTTAAAAACGAATTTTTTGGTCTATATTTTTGGGATGTTTCAAGTTGGTATTAGAGCCTTGGTTTGATGGATCCGGGCACACTCGCGGGTGTGTCTGAACTCAAACTAAGGACATGGTATGAAAATTTTCAAAAAAAAATCATTTTTACAAAAAGAATTTTGAAAAGAGAAAAAGGGTGCGGTGCATGCAATCAGCCGAGCGCAAGTAAGTACTCCCAAATTACCCATACAAGTTTATGTTATGATATGAGTATGAAAACTGCATGCTAGATTAGGACTAAGGATCTAGGAAGGATGCCTTATGTGGCTGTTATATGTGTCTCAGCTTTATGAACCGCATGCTAGTACAAATTAGTCAGTGATGGCCTGAATAAGATATGCTTGATTATGTGTACTCGATGCTCGAATGTTGCTTGCTTTGTGCTTTTAGGAGTTCTAGTTATCTTTTACTAACTAGTAAATGAATATGTTAAGTTACATATTGCGAGGACTAAATAATTTCAGAAGGTTAGGTCTAGCTCTATTGCACAACTCTTGTTTGAGTCCAACCGTTGTAGGGTAGGATCTCTCATTCGAAGAATTATCTAGTCTTAGTGATATGTACTAGTACTCACAAGCTAGTTAGGGGGAGATAGCAGGGACTTCTTATGCAGCTGATAGCGGAGAGTGGGTTGGTGATTACCCTAGGGCAAGCCTAGGATGATTTTAGCATGAGATCAGCAGTAATAGTAGAAGGGACTTGGTGGAGTTAAGGCAGTTCTTGAGGAAAGTACGGATATATGTGGAAGGTAGTATGCGCCCGTACTACTGAAAGCAGAGGATCCGCACTCGAATCAAGGAAGGCTAAGATGAACCCAGGAAACTAGTAGTGTGTGAGATCCCTCGAGTTATGATGAGTATTATGATGATTTGTTTGACCAGCTACAGGGTGCATCTTGGTTCTCCACGATTGATCTGCGATCGGGTTATCATCAGATGCGAGTCAGGGACGAGGATGTCCAGAAGACAGCTTTTAGGACTCGCTATGGGCACTATGAGTTCGTGATGATGCCGTTTGGGCTCACCAATGCTCCAGTTGCGTTCTTGGACCTCATGAACCGAGTGTACAGACCGACGCTGGATTGGTCTGTGATTGTTTTCATTGATGATATCTTGGTCTATTCCAAGATTCAAGAGCAGCATGAGGAGTACCTGAGGGAGGTGCTGGAGACACTGATGAGGGAGAGACTTTTCGCGAAGTTCTCCAAGTATGAGTTCTGGTTGCGCGAGGTGTAGTTTCTTGGGCATCTCGTCAACTAGAAGGGTATTCTAGTTGATCCGGCCAAGATAGAGGCTGTGATGCAGTGGGAGGTTCTGAGGTCTCCAACTGAGATTCAGAGTTTTCTTGGTCTAGTGGGTTATTACATGAGATTCATCCAGGATTTCTCCAAGATTGCTGTTCCTTTGACCCAACTGACCAAGAAGTCGGTGACATCCCGCTGGGGGCCTGAGCACCAGGCAGCCTTCGAGACTCTTAGGCAGCGGTTATGCGAGGCACCGCTTTTGACTCTGCCTGAGGGAGTTGATGACTTCGTAGTTTATTGTGACGCGTCGATTACGGGCATGGGTGCAGTCCTGATGCAGAGGGGTCATGTGATAGCTTACACGTCGAGTCAGCTGAAGCCTCACGATGCTAACTATCCGACACATGATTTAGAGCTGGGGGCTGTAGTGTTCGCCCTCAAGATTTGGCGACATTACCTCTATGGGGTTCGTTGTACCATTTACACGGACCACAAGAGTTTGAGGTACCTCATGGATCAGCCGAATCTGAACATGAGGTAGCGTCGGTGGTTAGATGTAGTGAAGGATTATGACTGTGAGATCCTTTACCACCCGGGCAAGGCCAATATGGTGGCCGATGCCCTGAGCCTCAAGGCGGTGGCGGCTCCGATTAGAGATATATGTTTGAGGATGACAGTGATCACTCCACTCCTGGAGCAGATTAGAGAGGTGCAGGTTGAGGGCCTGAAGGAAGAGCGCTAGAAGTGCGAGAGGATTGTAGGTCGGGTGGCCTCGTTTGATTATGACAGCCGAGGGTTGTTGAACCTGCATGGGAGGGTCTGTGTTCCATACTGGGGCGAAGTACGACAGATTCTGATGGATGAGGCCCACAAGTCGAGGTTCTCCATCCATCTCGGGGCGACGAAGATGTATCGAGATCTTCGCCCTGACTACTGGTGGCCCTGCATGAAGTAGGACGTTGCTTGGTACGTGGAGCGGTGCTTGACCTGCAGGAAGGTCAAGGATGAGCACCAGAGACCACATGGCAAGATGCAGCCGTTGGATATTCTCGTGTGGAAATGGGAAGATATCACTATGGATTTCATTACCAAGCTTCCCAGGACAGCACGTGGGGTCGATTCGATATTGGTCTTCGTGGATCGGTTGACCAAGAGCGCTCATTTTATCCCGATCCAGGAGAGCATATTGGCTGAGAAGCTAGCCGAGATATATGTGCGTGGGATAGTGGCACGACATGGAGTGCCTGTCTCGGTGGTGTCAGACCGAGACGTCCGTTTCACTTCCAGATTTTGGAAGCGGTTCCACGAGGAGATGGGTACTCGTCTCTACTTCAGCACTGCTTTCCACCCTCAGACGGACGGACAGAGCGAGAGGACGATACAGACTCTCGAGGACATGCTACGCGCATGTGTTTTGGATTTCGGTGGCAGTTGGGATACGTATCTTCCGTTAGCAAAATTTTCGTATAACAACAGTTAGCTCGCCAGCATAGACTGACCTCCCTTCGAGATGCTCTACGGGAGGAAGTGTAGGAACACAATCTGTTGGGGTGAGTTCGTTCAGAGAGTAATGGGGAGTACTGAAGTAGTACTCAAGACTACAGAGCGGATCCAGTAGGTCCGGAGCAGGCTCCAGACTGCTCAGAGTCGGCATAAGAGCTATGCCGACAAGCGGCGTTCATATTTAGAGTTTCAGGTGGGCGACATGGTCCTCCTGAAGGTGTCACCTTGGAAGGGTGTCATCCGGTTGCAGAAACGGGGCAAGTTGGGCCCCAGGTACATTGGTCCCTTCAGGGTTATAGCCCGGGTGGGAAGGGTGGCTTATCGATTGGATCTACCGGCAGAGCTCAGTCATATCCACAAAACTTTCCATGTTTCCCAATTGCGGAAGTGCTTAGTGGATGATTCAGCGATTGTGCCCTTGGAGGATATTCAGGTTGACGACAGCCTGAAGTACATCGAGAGACCGGTGGCGATCCTGGATCACAAGACAAAAGCCTTGAGGAACAAGGTTGTTCAGTTAGTGAAGGTGCAGTGGCAGCACCGCAAGGGTTCAGAGTGGACATGGGAGCCCGAGGAGGAGATGGGGGAGCATTACCCAGAGTTGTTTCCAGATGCAGCAGACTTCGAGGACGAAGTCTAAGACAAGTGAGGGAGAATTGTAACGACTGGTTCCTGGTATGCATTTAACTTATTTATTTATTCATTTTAAGAGAGGGACTCGACGAGTTGGTGGCCCTAACTCGTCGAGTATAAGACAAATTATGCGCGAGGTTTAAGTTATCTACTCGACGAGTCAAGAGCCCTCGACTTGGCGAGTAGATCGGCCAGAATGAAACCCTAATTTCGGGGTTTTGCACCCTATTTAAGCATCTTAATCCCAACCCCTTGGCCTCATTTTGTGAGTGTGTGAGCCATTTGTAAGCAATCTTTTGTGATCTTGAAGCTTGGAGAAGAAGGAGTTAGAAGGCTCAAGAGGAAGAGAGTAGATCCAGAAACTACACTTCTTTGGCTACATTTTCTGGTAATCAAGTTTCTATCTTGACATCTAGTTCATTAGATCTATTCCTTTCCTTTTTATGAAGATTTTGGCCCAAGAATGATAACTTTTGGAGAGTGGACGGCCAAAGTGGATAATCTTCCAGATCTAGGACTTAGAGGGGTTGTTATCATATAAAGGTGCAAACTTTATGCCATTGGAGCCCCCATGCAAGACGTAGAGTGTTATATTGGCCATTTTAGTCCCAAAATGCCATGCATGTGGAGAAAGGTTGGAACTTTACGTGTCCAAGTAGTGTTAGGAGAGTAGATATGAAGTTGTAAGCCTTAGTTTGGTGAATGGATGGCTTAAGGACTAAGTTCTAGGTCCCAAGGAATCAGGGTTTGAGCTAAACCCTTTAAGAAGGGGTATTAAGGGGTAAAGTCAGAAACTTTACCCTTAAAAGGACATTTTTAGGGTTATTGTGAAGTATGAAGCTTGGATCTGAAGTGTAGGGGCTTAATCCATTAAGATAGCCCAAACAGACAGGGGAACTCGACGAGTCCAGTAAGAGACTCGACGAGTTGAAGTCAGGTTATCCCGATTTTTATGACAGGAAGAACTCGACGAGTTAACTCGGTTGACCACGAGTCTGAGTAGTACATGAACTCGCCGAATTGGGAGATAACTCGACGAGTTGGGGTTGACTGGGAGTTGACCTTGACTTTGACTTTGACCAGGATGTTGACTTTGACCATGGGTAAAATGGTCATTTTACCCTAAGAAGGATTATCAGATTCTGATTAAGTGTTATTGTGAAATTGATAGCAGGGGAGTCGTTGGAGCAGCCGTCAGGGATTCCTCACACGAGATTTCACAGCTAGCATTCGAGGTGAGTTTCCTCCAGTAGGAACGGGTCTAAGGCACCAAGGCCGGCCCGTTTAGTTAGTAGTAGTTCCGGACTATGGTCTGATGCCGTGCGGGGCCTGATGTAGGTTTATATGCTTTTTCGGATTTCGATCCGATGCCGGGGCGGTTCCGAGGAATGCTTGTATGCTTGAAGTCTTTGTGATTCTTGCATGTGTTTGTATTGAATGTTTCCGGACTTCGGTTCGATACCGGGGCGGTCCCGAGGAATGTTAGTATGTTACCGGATTACGGTCCGATGTCGGGCGGGGCCCGAGGAACGTTTAAGTGTTAATGTTATATGCTAGGTTTATGTGTATTGTTGTTATGCTCTTATGTATTCCAAGATTTGTTCGATGTCGGGCGAGGCTTGATGCCGGGCGGGGCCCGATGCCGAATAGGGTTTGATGCCGGACGGGGCCCGATGCCGAGAAAGCCGATGCCGAGCTTGACTCGATGTAGCAGGGGCGGGGCCCAATATATGTTTATGTGTTATGTGTATGGTATGTGGTATTGGGGAGACTCACTAAGTTTCGTGCTTACAGTTTTCAGTTTTGGTTTCAGATACTTCCACTAGCAAGGGGAAAGGCTCGGGATGTGTCATTCGGACACCTGAATTCTGTTTTATTTTGGTCATTCGATTATAGGAAGTAGTCTATTTCTAATAACATTATTCAACATTCTTTTCTTTGTTTGTTTACTTTATGGAATTCTAAGGCTATGATTAATTGGATGGACCAGATGGGAAATCCAATCCTGTCTTAATTTTGTTTTTTTGCTAATCTTTAGCTAGCCTCTTTGTTTTGAATTAAAATTGTTGTTGTTAAAAAAAAAATTACTATTTTACCAGACGTGACAAAAATAATATATGTTTTTTTTTTTTTTTTTTTTTTTTTTTTTTTTTTTTTAATAAGAAACTCTATGTTATTTAATATCGTTGTTTGTAGAAAAATCTATCTTGCAATATTAATAATAAACATTTCTACGATATAAACATGGTACTCCGTTTCCGTCGTATGGACCAAAATTTCGGCGTGTTCCGTAGATTGTCTTTGCCGATGGCTACCTTAAGACTCATTTGTTCCTTTGCAATTAATTCTCTTAAAAGAATATTTCGAATTTTTGTCTTCCAGTCTGACACCGCATGTTGGTCGTCTTTGTCGATTTCCCTTCATCCTCATCGATTCATTGATTACTGATTCCTTCATACTCATCACCTTCCACCTCTAGTAGTACTACTTCCGGCTGTTATTTTGCTTCCACCACCACAGCCGGTTGCTCTAGTAAATCATGTCGCAGAAGCGGCAAAAGCAGGACGATGTCAGTACTTCTTCACAGGAAGAACAGGAACAAGAACGGGAACATCAGTCGTTTTCCGATGCGGCAGCCCGTCGTAAACGTCCTTCTTTCAGAAAGTAACTCCGTCAAACCCTTACTCACCCCCAATTGAATATGTTTGTTTTTGGTTCGTTAGTATTACTCGATTAAATCTGGTTTTTGTGGTGTTGTATACGATTCCTAGCCACCACGTATTTGTTTTGGCGGGATTCGTGCTTAATTTGTTACTTTTAAGAATCGTAATCGACTTTAGAAGATTCAGAGAAAAGTAACTATTGAATCTTGATATATACAGTGCAGTGTTGGAGGTGATGAAGTTCTGTACAATCCACAAGTATGTGGAGCCAGTTTTGGAACCCTTGATCCGCAGAGTAGTATGTCACAAGATCCTCTTAATTTCTTTTCATATCCATTTTGAATCCAACACTATATAAGATACTTATATTGGCATTAATGTATATAGCAAAAAATGAACAACAAAATACGCTTACTACTTACTTGTCCTACTTATTTCATTTAATGAACTTTTTTATTGCTAATTAGATAACTATATCTGGGTACAGGTGAAAGAGGAAGTTGAAATGGCATTGGAAAAACATTTTGCACACATGAAGTGGTAAGGCATGAATGCATGATGAATACTACTTTTATGTAAGACTACTAACATATGTTCTTGACACAGGGATTGTGAGGATGAGATGGAATCTTTTCACCCAAAGAGCTTACAGTTACAGTTCCTAAGTGCTCTATCTCTTCCAGTTTTTACCGGGACCCGTATTGAAGGAGGAGACTGCAACATGCTAAAAGTAGCATTAATCGACGCTCATACTGGGAAAACAATTTCCAGTGGGATCGAATCATCAGCAAAAGTGGAAATAGTGGTTCTTGAGGGAGACTTTGGTGATGATTCTGATGACAATTGGACACTTGAAGAGTTCAGTGCTAACATTGTTAGAGCGAGACGTGGGAAGAAACCACTTCTTCATGGAAATGCACTTTTGAATCTTAAAGAAGGCATAGGTTTAGTGGGTGATCTTTTTTTTACAGACAATTCAAGCTGGATAAGGAGTCGGAAATTCAGACTGGGAGCACGGGTTTTGGACAATTTTGATGGAATTCGAGTGAGAGAAGCAAAGTCGGAGTCTTTTGTTGTCCGGGATCATCGTGGGGAATGTAAGTTTATTTAATAATTTCGATCACTCTCTATGTAATTTGGAATGTAAGGGTAAAATAGTCATTCAGTCTCATTCAAACTTTTTATTCGGTCTAGAAAAGAAACATAATACCTTATATCGGGAAAAAAAAACAACCCCTAAATCATGTCCACATTAAGTCTATCAAGTCAAAAAGAAACAGAACCTATAACTTTTTTAATAAATATGACGATGTGATTTTGCTTGGTTTTTAGTATACAAGAAACATCACCCACCGTATCTGTCTGATGAGGTGTGGAGACTTGAAAAAATCAGCAAGGATGGAGCTTTTCACAAGAGGTTGAACAAGGAAAAAGTCAAAACAGTCAAAGATTTCTTAGTTCTTTACTTTCTATACCCTGCAAGGCTTCGACATGTAAGATGTTGCATTCTTTGTATTATCTTGCTCATAAAGTTTGTATTTTTAACCGATTCTTTAGCATTGCAGATTCTCGGATCCGGTATGTCTGCTAAAATGTGGGAAGTTGCTGTGGAACATGCTACAAGATGCGTGATAGATGATAACAAATTGTATTTGTATTGTCCTCAATCTCATCAAAGGGATGGCGTTGTGTTCAATATTGTGGGACAAGTCCTTGGGCTCCTTTCGAATTGCAAATATGTTGTTTCCAACAAACTATCAGAAACCGAAAAGGTTAGTTTCTCAGACAACGCATATTCTCTTTCATTATTGTTGTGTTTGTTACATGACACAGTACAACCTGTTCTGTTTTGTTATGACAACTTGGAAAAATGGATATATAGACGGAAGCCCACAAGTTGGTGATATATGCATTTCAAAACTTGGAGAAAGTTGTTTCCTATGATGATGAAGCATCTCTTAGAACCGGAACTTGCTCTTTAACCGAAGATATAGGGAATAATGATTACCTTCCAAAAGGGCGATTTGATTATCCACAGATGAACGCTCCATCTCCAAGTGAATATGAGTCGAATCAAATGGGTTCAATCAATGTTGGATTTGATGAGCCTATGGACTTCGCATGCCATGTCGACAACACCTTGATTTGTGACCCGAGCTCATCGATGCATTTACAGTATCTTGGTACTTCTTCTTCTTCTTCACCCGGTGATTTGCAGTGTGCAGTTGATAGGTTTTTGTTTCCGTGTTCGGGCATGGGGAAAGCTCAGAGGAGATGGAAGATTGTGTCGAGTGTTGTAAAGTGGTTCTCACTTATGTTAGAGATACGCAAGGGGGATTTATCTTCAAATGCTCGATTGGTGGATGAAAATACTCGGTTTTAGAGGCGAGTTAAAGTTCAAATTTATGGTTTCTTGTGTACATACAACACCACAGCAGGTAATTTTTTCAACTCGGGACCTTTTATCAAACTGGAAAAAGTATAAAAAGATAAATAAAAAAATGTTCTGTTTTCTTAGAATGAATAATTTTGGACAAATCAATCACTGATTAGATTATATGTTCTATGATCTGCGTGTAGAAGGTTGGATTTGGCTGAGGTGATACGATGTTGCTCTATTCGTGTAAATTACATGGAGGCTGGAGCATAAGCAATGGTTTTAGATTGTTGATTGAATGGAGTATGATGGTGCTAGAACTTGTTACCCTGTTGCCCGAATTCTGATTACCACCAAAGAGGATATGTCAATTGTTGATCTACTTTCGATGTTGGAGTTGAAACGGGTCTAAGAAGTTAAAAATTGGTGTAGCAAGATCATCTGAATGTACATACTTGAAGTTGTTTTATTCATTCTATTTGTGTAAGAGATTTGGCAGTTGAGGGCCGTTTGGGCCGTGTGTGTTATGTGTTTCACATAACCAAATTTAGTTTATAAAGAAAATTTAAGTATAATTGTGTATAGAGAATAACTTGGTCATGATTTTGCCATGCAAAGGGAAGAGGGAGTCATTTCCTCCCAATCCATACATCAGTTTTTCTTATTCTTTTTTTTCTTCATTTTTTCCAACCCACAACACACGGAAATGTTATATTTTTCAACTCACTCAATTAAAAAAATACAAAAAAAATTAAGGTACAAGTCTTAATTAGCAATAGAGGTACAAGATACCACTCTCTCTTCAATGGGTTGGGAGTGGTAGGTTGTTTAATTGGTTTCACTAACCCGCTTCATTCCCTCTCTTTACTCTCTCTCTCTTCTTTTCTCTTGTACCATGTGTTTTAAAACTTGTACCTTAGTTGTTTTGTATTTTTTTTAATTGGGTGGGTTGAAAAAGATACGATTTTCATGTGTTGTGAGTTGAGAAATATGAAAAAAAAGAGTGAAAAAAAACTGATGTGGAAGTGGGTTGAGTGGGTTGGGAAGGAATGACTCCCTCCTCCCTAAGGTTAAATGGGACTCGAAATGATCCACTGTCAACCTAGATGGAGTTCATGATACCGAGGTCAATGAACTAAATGCAATTTTTTATTATTATCTAAAAAGGGGGAATAAGATGGGACATGGACTTATTTTCGATGCTCTTTATCTTTTGTTTTGACTTTTGAGGTATACACCCTTCTTATTCTCAACACACCAGCAAAAAGCTCGTGGAAACCCGAAACAATTACATCAAAATGTTTAAAATTGGATATTAAAGTCATAAATTCCAATAAATTTCCCATTTCCTAAATATAATTTTGACTCGCAATGCATCTAGACGCAACTGATTCGAAGATTTTGGAAGAAATTATTGATAACATCAAATCGACACTTGAAGTGGCCATGATTTGGGTTTTGTGAAACAACCCAAAATCGTCACTTGGTCACCACTTGAAGTGATGATTTTTGATTGACATGAAATTTTAGGTCAAGTTTCCTTTTCTCTCCTAGTCGATTTTTTGTGATTTTGCTTGCTTTTGATCGTCATTTGTACACTTGGTAAGTGTTGTAATGCCTCAACTAGATTATAACCTACGTAAAACGTGGGGGAACGTATAAAAAATACATATAAAATCATAAAAAAACGATACAATAATTATAAAAAAGAAAGAAAGATAAAGTAACAGAAACAGACTTCGTGTTATTGATTAAATTGAAAAGTTTAAAAAATAAAATGATATGTCTGAATATCTATTATAGTTGAAGGATCTCTTTGTAGACAACATTTTTTTTAATAAATGACATCAATATTCAGTATGGTTCCTGTTTTTTCAAAAGTAAAAAAAGTAAATAGCAATGTACTTTGAAAGTATATTGCTATAAGTTGTAAAGTTGTTTTTCTGTAAAGTTGTAAAGCTTTTTCTTAAGTAACATAATTGCTATATAGTAACCTAGTGTTTTTTAAAACTTAACAGAAAGTGTCCCTATTAACATATTAAAAGTAAACAACAATGTATATTGATATCATTTAAAAATTCGTTCATTTTTTTATATGTTAATAAAATTTTAAAATAACCAACCTATATTAAACTACAATAAATAGCAAAGATATTTACTAATTTATATATATATATATATATATATATATATATATATATATATATATATATATATATATATATATATATATATATATATATATATATATATATATATATATATATATATAGAGGTTTAGGTTCTATGGAAAACAAAAAACCCTAAAAATCATAAACATGCATAAAAAAAATACTTAAAGATCATAACTTTTTTTTGAATTTTTTTTTATAAAAAATCGCAGCTTTTTCTTAAAATTCGCTGAAAAAAAAATCAATTTTCTTTTTTTTTTATAACTTTTTTTTCAAAATTTTTTTCAGCGAATTTGCATAGAAAGCTGCGATTTTTTCAAAAAAAAGTTTTGTGATCTCTAAGTATTTTTTATGCATTTTTATGATTTTTAGGGTTTTTTTGTTTTCCAAATAACCATTCCCTATATATATATATATATATATATATATATATATATATATATATATATATATATATATATATAGGGGTGAGATCGGTTGAGAACTCATAGTTTCCCGAGAACCCGAGAACTAAAAGTGGAGCGTTAGATCAAAACTAATTCAATAAGGGCATGATCGTAATCATACCAATCTCATTTAATGTTTATTTTTTTGTGTTATTTGAAATATTAATAACAAGTTTTAAAAATTAACATAATAACTCAAATTTCGGATTTTTTTACAAATTATTTTCGATTTTTTAAAAAAAAATGGAGATCTTTTAATTTTTTTTAAGAAAACATGATTTTTTTTAAAATGAAAAAAATATTAAAGAAAAAACTGTAATTTTTTCAAAAAACAACTGCATTTTTTTTAAAAAAAAAAACTGCAATTTTTTCAAAAAAATAAAAATAAAAATTGTATTTCCTTTTAAAAAAACAGCATTTTTAAAAAAAATATGCAAACTTTTCAAAAAAAAAAAGCTACAATTTTTTTAAAAACCCTGTAATTGTTTTTTAAAAAAATGCATTTATTTTAAAAAACTGCAGTTTTTTCAAAAACCAAATTTTTTAAAAAAGACACTATTTTTAAAAAAAAACTGCATTTTTTTAGGTGCATATATGCATATTTTTGGTACATTTATGCATATTTTTACAAGTGCATATATGCATATTTCATATATTATAATATTTGTAAAGGAGTCATAAAAAAACTTATTTTATTTACTAATCTATAAACACAATACAATAAGTATTTTATTCGATACAATATAAAATATCAAAAACAAAAAAATGCTTTTCATGTCTTCGTGTCAATATTTCCATATTTTATTCAATTTATCATTTTTCATCTTTTCAATATTCAACACAATTTCTTCCAAATCTACAAGAAAAATAAAAAGAAATTTATTGATGCAAAAACACTCACAAAAATACATATGTGATTTACATGTGAATCACATGTAATTCATATGTGAATTACATATGATTTACATGTGAATCACATATAATTCATATGTGAATTATTGTGAGTTACATGTGAATCACATGTAATTCATATATGAATTATATGTGATTCATATGTGAATAACATGTGATTTACATGTGAATCACATTTGATTTACATGTGAATCACATGTAATTCATATATGAATTACATGTGATTTAAATGTGAATCACATGTAATTCATATGTGATTCACTTGTGACATGTGATTCACATATAATTTATATATAATTCACTTATGATTTACATGTGAATTATATGTGAATTACATGTGATTTTCATCTGAATCACATGTAATTCATATGTGATTCACTTGTGACATGTAATGGTTGTTTTTATAAAAAAGCATTTTTATAAAGTACACCATAATGCATTAACAATAGCAAACCAAACCAAACCAAACCTTTGTTTATGAGCGAGGAGCGGCCATTTGTTGCTTCTTTATCATGTTTTACCATGATGTAAATAAATATACATATATATCAAGTAATTAAATAAAATGTTACAACACTATTCTTTTTTTTCTTTACTACAGAACTTGTCATAAAATGTTATAAACATCTCTTTTGTAAGTAAATAACGAAAAAGAAACAAACTTGAACTTAGTGGTTTACCTTATATCATGAGGTGTAATAAATGTCCACTGTGATCCTTGTGCCAGAGCAAAATCCACAACTGTGTCCAAGCTTATTTTTCTACTCACAACATCCTGCAATATAAAGATCATTAAAAGTTAAAACCAAGCCACTGATTGTGTTTTATTAAAAGAAATTTAATGTGGTTAAAAAGAAGAATATAAACAACTAATTATTCATGTAAAGTAATTTTACCATAAACACATCAAACTCATCCATAGCTGAAATGGAGCTTCTGTCATCTCATGAAGTGCAAATGCAAAACATAGTGATGAGAATGATTTCTCTCCTCCTGTTATGCACCATAAATATTATTATACAAAAAGGTTAAAAAAATGATAGTTAAACTCTGTAGATTATCCCAATGTATAAAAAAGTGGTGATAGGAGTCATGTGGTTAACAAGTATGACTTGTAGGGAAACAGAGTTTTATAGGACTTATAGCACCCGGTTCAATTCAAGTATGTAAATAAACATATGCAACTCACTGAACTCCCGTATACATAAAAAAAGATGATGATAGCAACAAAATAAACTCACTGGGACATAAACACAAACACATGGTGTGCATGAGGAACTTAACTAGAAGAGAAACTTGTGTGTCCCTCGATTGAAGAATATTGATGAATAGAGAATAATTATCATACATTAACAACAAAAACTAACAATCGACTTAAAAAATTAATCAAATGTTACAATACATTTCGCAATCGGTTAAAACTTGAGTCGAGATGGAGATGGACCAATGAATTATACCTTGTCGATCTTACAAATTGCAACTGGTCTGATTGCCATAAACTTCTGTTGTATAATATGAATCGACTTGTTTGTATAATCAGTAGACATGAATCAGAGCTACATTCATATAAAATTGTGACTATAACGACGATATGGAACCGATGGATTGAGATATACCTGAGAAGAATCAGTTTCAGTCTAGAAAACTGAATACATGAGATGCATCCAGATTTGAGATCTTAGGGAGACAGACTCGTAGTCGATGTAATAGGTTTGGAAGGGTGGAGGCGGTGATGTATAAAGGATATGAATATTCGGGAGATAAATTAAGATGCTCTCAATCTGGAGGCAGTAAGGAGATGTCAAGGAAGAACGTAAGTAAACACAACACCATCATAAGGTGAGGCGATGGCGGGAGGAAGGAAGTAGAAAGAGATGTATCATCGTTGTGTTCTTCCGTGATCTCTCGTCGATGCTTTTCCGAGCGTTGACACCTCCTACAGATTTGATTGGAAACAGGGGATGTCGATGGAGACAGAATAGAGACGATGAAGAAGGTAATCGATTGATGGCGTGACGATTACTGGACGCGACCATAGATTTCAGATGGTGGCGTTGGATTTCATCAAATAATCAACGATGAAGTTGTGAAAGAAAGAGGCAATCAAGGGATTAGAGAGAGAAAGTCTAAATTTGGGGGAATATCAAGGTGAGAGAGAAGGGGTTGGTGAGGACGACGATGGTTTTGGGGGAGTAATCTGTGGGTCTGATCTTAAGGATAGAACATTTTTCTACCGAGTTTACCCTCATGATTATTTTTAATAAACCTGATATGCCACTAAACTTATTAATATTTACAAATTTTGCCACTAATCATCTAAGCCATACAAATAATTGATCTGGCGCTCCACTTTTAGTTCTCGAGTTCTCGGGAAACTTTGAGTTCTCAAATGATCCTTCCTCTCTCTCTCTCTCTCTCTCTATATATATATATATATATATATATATATATATATATATATATATATATATATATATATATATATATATATATGGGAGGCTCATGCAAAAATGCAAATATTTTGCGAAAATGCGAAAACAATGAAAACCTATGAGATTGAATCACCTTAACCTTATATTTTGGACAAGAATCCATCAAATCTTTGAACTACATGATGATAATCGATGATACATGAAAAATTGTTTCATATTATCAATACATATTTTTTGAAATTTTTATTATGAAAACTTGAATTTAAAAGTGGTTAAGGACGTGAAAAAAAACGTTTGTTAAAACCACCTTTAAATCTATATTACCATAACACCCTCCAACGTAAACTTATTATCTTTAATTTATTATTAACAAATTTAATTTCTAAAGTACATGTGTTTGATTTTTATAAGATAAAATATGTTTTCGCATTTTCACAAAATATTTATGTTTATTCACGAACCTACTTGTGTGTGCATATATATATATATATATATATATATATATATATATATATATATATATATATATATATATATATGACATAGTAAGCTATTCAAAACTATTCAATCAAATAATAACCTACTGACAAAACAAACAACTGTAATATATATATATATATATATATATATATATATATATATATATATATATATATATAGAGAGAGAGAGAGAGAGAGAGAGAGAGAGAAATTATAAAAATATCAACGTGTGTTTCGCTTGTAGACTATAAATAATAAACCTCAACGTATTGACATTAGATCCAGTCTCAAAATCATCTTATTCAATCATCTAAAAAAAACTAACAGAATAGCCATTGAATTCACAAACTGACATAAACTGGTTGTTTGGCAGCTGGCTTGTTCGGTAAATCCAATTTGGGGTTCAATAGCTGACATGAAAATTTGTTGATCTTCAGAGAGGCGTAAGCGCACAACGGATAAAAGCTCGTGGTGGGTGTGTAAATCCAATTTGGGATTCAATAGCGGGAAATTGTTAGAACAGTCATAATATTTTCGGAAAAGTTTCACTTTAGTCCTAAATCTTTTTTTTGAACATAAAAGTCGCGATTATTTCATTTTGGCTCAAATTAACTAATTTTTATTTTATTTTAACAGGAAATGACATATTATCGTGTAAAATCAAATAATCAGGACTTTTCTGTTCAAAAAATAAAATATGGGACTAAAGTAATTTTTTTTCGAAAATATTAGGACTTTTATGACAATTTCCCTTCAATGGATGACATGAAAATTTGTTGAGAAAAGTCAATTCTTGGAGGAATGAAAATGAAAAATAATGAATAAGAGAGGATACATTACTTACTTTATACTGGAATAACTCATCGAGCTCTTTTCTTAAGTTGAGATACATTTCATGCAATGAAGGTTCCATGAAGAACTCCAAGTATCCTCCCAACATTTTCAAGTGCCCATCTTGTTTTATATCATGGAATGGTTTGGAATCATAAAGGAATGGAATAAGAGAATTTAACGCCCATAAAATCATGATAAATTTAAACTTTTTAAATACAACCCAAATCCATAAAGTGTTTACAAAATAGTTTTCAAAACATTTCCGACATCAGAGTTTCCCAAAATCATAGATCATAAACAAGAGGATGTGTATGGCCACGCCTTCACCTTTCCACGGTCATCCGAAGTACCTGAAACATAACCCAAAACAGTATGCCAACGCTTAGTGAGTTCCCCCAAAATACCAACACATAACTAGATAACATATACAATAACAGCATGTAATGGGTCCACAGTTAAAGACTGGATTACCCATGAGCCCACATCATAACTCTGACATGCCCTTGGGGCCCATAACTTATGTCTGGCTTGCTCACTGACTAGATCAGTTACCGGACTGAAATACCATCAAGCCCTCAGTACGAGTCTGGCATACCGCCCGGTCCTCAGCTCGTATCTGGAATGCTCATGAGCCCTTCGTATGAGTCTGGCATGTTGCAAAATAACACATTAGTATGGCCTTAGGACTATTTTGTAATATCCATTACATGTTAGGTACATTTATATCGTGTACTATAATGTTTGCCACAATGACATATCAGGTCCCTAGAATTAATTATATGTAGTATGATGGATATGACATTTATCCATAAGTTGAGGGATCAAAATTGTGTGGTTCTAATACTTTCTCATAAGGTGTAATTGATTAATTGAATACACATTTAATAGAGGAAACGTTTGAAGGGGATACATTTTTTCTTCTCTTATATCTCTTCCAACCTCTCTATAAAACACCATAACAGTGTATGTAATTCCATCCATTGGAATCAATCAATTAGACACCATTATGTGAAGTGGAAGAATCATAATATGAAGTTAGTCATCTTCAATATCAAAGGATATAATATTCTCCAAGTAAGTGTTCTTTAATTTATTTAGGGTTCTTGATGATTATGTAAAAATTGATCTTGAATTATGCCTATTTATATAATATTGTGGTATCAGAGCATGGTTTAATTTTAGATTATCAAGCCATTATTTCAGATTTGAAGTGTTGTTTGATAATAGTCGCATGCCCTAATTGAAGTAATGATCCCATGTTCTCTTGAAATTGGAATTTTGAAACCTGTATCCATTTTAGTGTTTGAACTCTAACGATTGTGAATTGATTTTAAAATTAGAGATCAAACACATTGGGTAATGATTACTGCCTCCTCTAAAAGTCACATGAATGATGCCTGCAATCTTAAGAATTTATTATTAAAATTCATTTTTTAGTTGCATGATTTGTAGCGCTTATAAGTGCCTGACTCAAATCAACCAAAAACCAAATTATTTTGGGTAGGCAATTTCCAGTAAGAGCCATGTTTTATACGTTCTCCCTGATTTTTAATTTTGTTTGTCTTATGATAAGAAACAAATATGTTCGTAAGTGTTTCCTGTTTTTTTTTCTCTTCTGCACAACATAATTAGTGCCCTACGAAATGTCATGGAGATACTCTTCCACCGAATTGGGTATATTAAAATCTAACTATAAATTAGGATTAGTGTTTGATGGAATTTCATTCTTAATGCTCATCCTCCAAATTATTCAATTTGGTTTGTTATGATTTCTATGTTACAACTTAAAATTCATGTTGAAATTGGTGGCGTAAGTGGTTTCAAATCTTTGCAGTGTTGAGGCCTAAGACTAAGAGTCATTGTCGGCATAATATGTTGAATATAATGTCGTTAACAATGAATAAAAGAAAAAGAGAAAAGAATGAAATACTATTAATTTTATTATAATTACTTATTAAAAGGAAAATTTGCAAATCCATTTTGGCGTTTGTTTTTTAAAGAAAGTGATTTAATAGTCACACATGAATTTTAGTTTTTAGATTCATTTGATGAATGATTTACTGCTTCAACTCATATAAACTATCATGTTTAATGTATACAACCTTTGAAATTTCAAACTGAAATTCATACAACCTTTAAAATTAAACCAAATGCCAAATAGCTATGATTTTGGAGCAAAGTCTAGTACATTTTGTGAAGGATATCCTAATGAACAAAATCTCTTATGAAAAATCATTTTAAATGGTATATGTTGTGGATAAGTAATGGGATCATATAGCTATTTGCCACTATCATAAAATTTAGATATTTTAGTTGGCATCTAATTGCATATTTCCTGCCATCATGAAGTTGTGCTTTATCTATTCCAAATTCAAAATAATTCGTTATTTATCAAGCGAAACTTTATGTTACTAATAACCCTACAATATTGTCCTTAAGCATGAATTGAAGACCACCTAATGATGCAATTTAAATTTATTATCATATTATGCTTAATAGGTAACCACATGATTTTGTTTGTGACTTCATTTGTATGTCGACGAGTGGTATCTTTAATGTCAAGCTTAAGTCACTGGACCAAAGAAAGGTTACATAAGTTTTGACATTAGAGTTTATTAAACACCAAATTATGCAACTGTATGAGCTGTTATTCAAGGAACCCAAAGGCTAATTGAATAATAAGTTATGCACTGAAATTTCAAGCATAAGATGCATGAATGTTGTATTTTTGCCCAAAGGTGATTACAATATTTGTGTAGCATAGTATGATTTTTGTACGCCATTATTTCCAGTTGTTGGTCTAGCCAAAGCAAAACTGATAATTGGTAGGGTGTCTATAAAACCTATTATTTTGGTGTTAATAAAAAACATATTGGTATATTTTATCACTCTATCCCATGAAATGACTTTATTTATAAAAAAAAGGTGATAAAGATATTTCTAATAAGGTCCAAAATATGGGTACTGTAAACTTTGTTGCAAATATTGTCATTACAAGGCCGCACCTAATGGAATTTTTGGCTTGCAAGGAAAGATGGATTATATGCATTTATGATTTATAAGTTCAATTGTACGTATTTTTTTTCTCATTACAGGGATTTCATACAATCCGAAAGTTGGATTGAACTTAATGAACAATTAATGTTGGGAATGATGAAGACTTGAACATAGAAACACTTGTCAATGCAAGTTATTTTTCATGTTGTTTTCTGGAAGTGGTTATTGTCAATGTCTTAAAGACACTCTTTATGTACTAATTATTTGTATCTAAGTTAGCGAATGTTGGCTATACTTTTACGATTGGATACAATAATGTAACTGTTAGTTTCAATTCCCATATTGTTGGCTATGGTTGTTTGGAGGAATACCTCTATAAATAATAATTAAACAACCATTTTTTTGGAACCTTCAATATTGTTTAATATTGACGAGAACTTAAATTGAGAAGTTTGAGACTTTATCCACGCTGTGACATTAAGGCTTAGGCCACAAATCACAATATAGGATGATACGTGTTGTAAAATGTTCTATTGTAACTTGACTTCTCATGATTCAATAAATGCATCACTTGCATCCAAAGGAATAAATAAGGACTACAGGATGCTCAATTTACAAAAGCTTATTAATATTGACCTCTGTAGATCGTGACAAAGGTATGTGGTCAAAAATCACATATAACTTTTATTGATTATTATTCTTGATGCATGTATCCGTACTTGATGAATGGAAAATCTAAATCTCTTCAAATGTTTAAAATGCTTGACGCCAAAGTTGAAAATCAACTTGTCCATAAATTATAAGCATTAAGATTAGATATAAGTGTCATATATTACGGTAGGCATACAAAACTTGGAAACGGACCCCGATCTTTCTTTGAATTTTGCAAAGATCATGGGCTAATTAACCAATACCCCATGTCGTGTACTCCTCATTAAAGAATGTTGTTGAGAATAGGATTAGAAACCTAATGGACATGGTGAAAAGTATGCTTGCAAACACCAAGTTGCCCTAATTTTGGACCTAGGCATTAAAAAACGGCAATCCACATCTTAAACAAAGTTCATTTACAATCTGTTCTTAAAATTCCTTTTGAGTTTTTGACAGGAAGAATACAAGCTTTAGGTATTTAAGGGTGTGGATGTACGGCCGAAACAAAAATCTAAAATCCTGAATCACATAAACATGAAAATTGTAAGTTGTTTCTTCATCAGCTATCCTAAAAGCGTTAAAGGTTACCGACTTTTTGTTCCGTCACATAGTACCATAAAGAAATGAAGCATGTAGGATTTTTTATGAATGCCAAAATCAGTAGGAGTGGTTTATTGAGGGATTTTGACCTTCAAGAACCTTCAATTATAATTCAAGTGCCCATTACTATTAACACTTCATTAGAAGATTCTAGTTTTGCCTCATAGAAAGCCTTTTCAAATGCATGGGTAAATGAAACACCATAAAAGATCTCACTCAAGTTGTTGGCATTAAAACCCATGAAATAGCATATACGACTTCTTTTATGATGTAAGCGACTCATAAACTTTGACGATTACATGAGACCGATCTTGACAAAGGGAAGGAAATAACCCTGTCATGGAGAGTAATGCCATAACTTGTGATCAATCAACTAAGCGTAATAAATCTTTGATTGAAGACCTTAATTTAATGTAAACGAATGATGTTTGGGAACATGCCAAATTACCAAAGGGTTTTCAAACCCATAAGATGCAAGTTGGTCTTTAAGACCAAATTGGACCCCAATGATGAACATTGAATGTCATAAAGTTCGTTTGGTCACTAAAAGGTATTCACAAAATAGGGTATTTATTACCAAGAAACATTCTCAAATTTTTCTCGAATTGACTTCCTTAGGATCATAATGGCTCTAGTATTTCATTTGGATTTAGAGATACATCAAATAGATGTCAAACAATTTTCTTAACTAAGAGTTACACAATGATGTTTATATAACCCACACAAATAATTACATTTATAAGGTTTAAGAACATCTTATGTGTAAACTCAAGGAACCAATATACATGCAGAATCAAGCTTCATGTCGATGGTATCTAATGTTCGACAAAGTGATGAACAATAATGACTTCATTAAGAACCATATGGATCGGTGTATATACCTCAATATCAGTGGGAGGGACTTTATCATACTCATACTATATGGAGATGACATTATCTTGCCGGGTAATAACAATGATATGTTGCACAAATCGAAACAGTTATTGTCACATCACCTCGATATGAAGGATCTCGATGAAGCCTAATATGCAATAGGCATATAAACACATTGAGGAATCCCAAGGGCTTTAGACATGTCCCTAAATACATGTATTGAGTGTGTAGTAAGTCGATATAAAATGCAACAATACTTCCCTTCAGTTCCTTCCACAATTAAGGTACACATTTTCGGTGGCATTCTTAGCCATTATCATTAAATCATGGTCTAACTCACTAGGAAGCTGCCAATAAAGTTTTATAATATTTTCATGGGACTAATAATGGAAAACTTGTTTAGTGAAATAAGTAAAAACATATAAGTGATATGTTTCTTGGCTATGTCTTTACAAAATACAAAGATAAGTAGTCATTAGTAGGATACATCGATATGCTATTAGTCGGCCAATATTGTGGGAGAGTCGTAAATAAACATTGACGACTATATCAACTATGATGGAGAGATTTGTTTTTCATAGAAACATTCCATGAAATGTTGTTGATGAATTAAATCACATGACTCATGATCATAAACTTCATTTACAGGCCATTAAAAGAAAACCTTTTGCTATAATATTGCCTCTATAAGTTTTCCGGTCATTAGCAATAATTATAGTGGAATGGGGCTTTACCTCGATACAAAATATTTGTTTGTTTAAGAGCAAGTGGGGGAAATAATATTTGTATCGAACACACTGACACAAATAATATGCTAGCGGATCCGATAATGAAAGGTCTACCACCCAATTATGTGAACATGTCGTCAATATGGGTTTAAAAATACACCTAGTATTCTGTAATTCTAGCATAGTATTTCAATGAAACTTTTAATTTTAATTATTCAAGTACTTGATTATTATTCCTCCATAATATGCAATTTGCCTATATTAGTAACTTGTGCACAATTACGTTTTATATAGACAAATATAATGCATGACCACTTAACTCTAAAGTCATTTGGCTTAAATTAATCTTAAGTTTCATATGAAGTACCATAGTATGATTGGTGGGGGTCCCGTATCTAAAATGGATGCGTAATGCTGTACTTTTCTACTTGTGATATTAATACGAAACATGATGAAATTATCTTGGCCAAATAATGAAACATGTATACAAATAGTCACTCGGCCAAGTGGGAGAATGTTGGAAAATAACACATTAGTATGGCCTTAGGACTATTTTGTAATATCCATTACATGTTAGGTACATTTATATCGTGTACTATAATGTTTTCCATAATGGCATATCAGGTCCCTAGGATTAATTATATATAGTATGATGGATATGACATTTATCCATAAGTTGAGGGATCAAAATTGTGTGGTTCTAATACTTTCTCATAAGGTGTATTTGATTAATTGAATAGACATTTAATAGAGGAAACGTTTGAAGGGGATACGTTTTTTCTTCTCTTATATCTCCTCCAACCTCTCTATAAAACACCATAACAGTGTATGTAATTCCATCCATCGGAATCAATCAATTAGACACCATTATGTGAAGTGGAAGAATCATAATATGAAGTTAGTCATCTTCAATATCAAAGGATATAATATTCTCCAAGTAAGTGTTCTTTAATTTATTTAGGGTTCTTGATGATTATGTAAAAATTGATCTTGAATTATGCCTATTTATATAATATGGCATGCCCTACCCGACCCTCAGCTCATATCGGGAATGCTCCAGGGTTTATTGGTTACCGCACAGAGCAGTACAACCTCAACCCAACACAATATGTCGACATATAACAGATAATGACATGTACATATAATCATGCAGATAATATCACAGGTAGTCCTACAGATCTACCAGACTACCATATCAACAACAACATAATCATGCATATCTATTATGTGACAACCGTCAATTTTTGGTCAAATAAAGTCAATAAAAGTCAACCAGGTCAACTCGAATCGTATTAGAATTTTAGGAGAAATGTAATATTCTCTAATGTTTTTAATGTACCATTGACAAATTATAATACAAAGTACCTCTCTGGTTGCAAATTATCGAATATAAACCCGAAATAAGGTTAGTATCGTAACAATTCGGTAATTCAATTTTATATTATTTTAGTATAAATAATATTCATAACTCAATGTAGTGGAATTCATAAACCTTATACTACATGGAAAATTCATAACAAAGGATACAAACACAAATTTTGGTAATTTCGTCACCAAATGCGACAAATTCTATACCCGGCTAAACACCCAAAAAATTCTAGCGGCAAGAACTTGGGAGTTCCACCTAACTTTCATGTAACGTATAATTATTTTTAATAATAATGATGTTTATAATAATTTGAATTTTTATAATTCAAATTAAATATTTATACATCCTTTATACCATATTTATTTTATAAAAACACCATCATTTTTATAAAATGCCAAGAGTTTATAAAGGTTTGACTTTTTTTTAATAAAAAGTTACTAGTTACAAAAATGTTCCCCCAACATAAACAGGCCTCATTTATGTCATTACACTAACCCTAGACTAGTACACCTTTAGTCTATCCATGTCCCCCCACACCACCCCCATAACCCACCCTACCCACCCCCACCCTCCTTCCCCCTCTCTCTTATACTTACAGCCAAAAGGCCCTTTCTTCACCATCATTCTTTTCATTTTTCAACTTCTTCTTCAAGAAAGAGCTCTCATCTTCCATAGCTAAATTCTTCCAAGTGGTTCTTGAGTTTTTGGTAAGTATTTCCTTCACAATCTAGTGATTCTACACACTTATAAACTAGTTTCAATCCATTTATACACATTATCATGTGTTACTATTCATAGGATCTTTAAATCTTCAAGTGTTCTTAACTTGAATCTTACTATATACAACCTTTCATCCACCAAGAAAACACACATAAGGTGAGTTCATACCCCTTCATTTTTGAGTTTTTCCAAGTTTTAGGGGGGGGGGGGGGGGAATACAAGTAAACATGTATAATAACACAAGTTGTTATACATGCTTCTTCTTTAAGTTGTGTAAAAGTATTATATGCATGAAAAGATGTTATTACTTAGTTATTTGAACATTTATATGTGGTGTGTTTGTTTAGAAATACAAATCTATGAAAAATAAGTATAAACAAATTATATGGTCTTGAGAAAAAGATCACAAAAACAAAACTACAAAAAAAACTAGGGTTTTATGAACATAATATGACTTTTCTAGCAAAATGGTTATAACCAAGTTATTACACCATTTTTGTGGGATATAAACCAAAATATGTTATATGGAACATATGTCTTGAAACTAGTTAAAAATACCAAAGATTTAGTTTTACAAAAGGAAAACTTAAGAATATATTGTTTTATGTAAAAGTGAGTTTTCTACGGCCCCTATTTTATGTTTTACAAGTTTTGGGGGAGAATATACACTAATCAAATCCTATTTGGGTGATTTAAAGGCTTTGCAAACTAAAAATACAAGTTATGTCACTAAAACATATCTAAGCTTAAATATCAGCTTTTTACAGAAAAGTTATGGTCTGTTCACAGACTGTTTTACCCCTCTTAAACTTAATAGATTTCAAAACTATACAATATGCAGATAGTTTAGGTCTATACCTTTTTAAGGACTACACACACGCGTTCATACGATTTTCTACAATTTATGGTGATTTTTACAAAAAATACTTATCATTTTAGAACATTTTCAGACCAGTCTGTAAAAATAAACATTTTCACTCTGGTTATGAACCACTTAAGGCTAGGGTAAAAATTATGGACAAAGTAGACTCATTTTCTAAGCTCTGAGAGTTTACGGATCCAAATTTCGACTTACGATGACTTTTCTATAATTTTTCTAAAAACATAGACAAAATTGTACCATTTATGTGAGATTTGACCTAAAATATGTTATTTTAAACATATAAGGTTAGTTTGACTTAATATCCACAAAAAGGTAAAGATAAATTTTACAAGGTTTACAACTAAATTTTTACCGGTTAGTGACGTTAAAAAGGCCAAAGACTAGAAAAATTAGCTTTATCATACTAAATGTTTTTATACTTGTGTTAGATGTAAAATTATATGATATAATCTTTTAAAACATCTAAACATACTAATTTATATATATATGGACACAACAAAACATATATGATAAACTATAATGGGTGTAGTTTATGGGTCATTAAGACTATTTTACCATTTTTGGGGCGAACAAATAATTACTTAAAGGTATGATTATTTTACACTATGTAATCACTATGGAAAGGTAATATTTCCACTTACAAAAGGGTTTTCATTACACTATACAGAAACCTGTTAATACAAATTTTGTGAGACATAGTCTTCACCGTACCTACCAGAATACCTACAAAAGTCCTGTATTATAACCAGAATCTCCCGTAAGAGAGCGTGATACTTGTGTATAGATATATACGGGACTGACAATCCCGCACCTAAGCTGTTAGCTACAGCTAGACCGACAGGTCTGGGGTGACAATTGTCATAACATTCCGACGCCTGAAGAACGTCGCAACAGGCTAACTACGGTTTTAGCATGGTTGTAATAAATCACATGTGGTATTAACAATACATTTGGTTTACGGGGGCTAACATACATTCATATGGTTTTATATAAGAATAAAACTACATAATACTACTTTCGAGTACAACAATACTTATACATTTTTGATCTTAGGGTTTTAAGAGTACAACTCATTTTTAAGAAAATATTGGATTTTCTGGAAACATACACTATCATTTTACAAGGAAAAGTTACAGATTATTTGCATACAAAACTCTTATGAACTCACTAACTTAATTGTTGACACTTTTTCAAACTACTTGTATTCTCAGAGAATCGTTAAGCAAGGTAATTACAAAGTTGTGAGGATGGACGTTACAGCGTCACACTATTCATTTTTTGTGTCGTAATGTAATTGGAATTGGAACAAACAACATTTGGATACAATGTAATTTTCCCAATTATAATTATGATGGTTGTGTTGCTTTGATCACTATTAGTCATTATGTTATGATATGGTTCATGAAGTCATCCACCCTCATACGTTTCCGCCATTCTGGTTTGGGGGTGTGACATATTCCATACTCAACATATCAGTGAATATCAGGGTATCAAACCAATGGGCCGGACTTGGTGCCTTCGACCCGCAAGTGTAGTGAGGAAAACTCACCTCGCAAACTAGACAAAACCGAAGAAGTCTCGGCTTCAAATCTCAGCTCTAACCGACTCCTATTTCAAACAAATGACCAATCTTAGTCAAAATACCTAAAATACCCTTGATGTCAAAATTGGTCAAAGTCAAGGTCAAACTGGTCAAACCCACCGAGTCAACTGAGTCAACCCAGCCGAGCCGACTCAGGGTGAGTACGCGGGGCGTACTCTGGAGGTACGTTGGACATACTCCTCCGTTGACCAAAGTCGGGGCCGCCGACCGCATACGCTGGGCGTATCGTAACCCCCACATCTTATTTTCTTTATTAAGTGCTTAATACAATGACTTAACTCACCAAAAGCAAATCCAAGGTAAAAATGTCGTTAGGAGTCATAAAGTTTCCAGCTTTATGACTTAGCATGCTCAATAAGTGTTTAATCCATAAAAACCCATCATCTTAATGCCTTAAGACACTCTACAACATGCATGGGATAGATTCAACCATTGGGACTTTATTTTTATGACTTAAGACCCCTCCTAGGGTCTGAAAGGACAGCTTAATGGTCAAGAACATGCCATGCTCAAGATCTAACATTTTTTAGATCAAAAAGCTTTATAAAGACATCCAAATAGAGATCTATATGCTAGAGGGATAAAGTTGCAAGCTTTATACCTTAGGAAGGTTGCAAATGATGTAGGAATCCCAGATCCAAGTGTTCCACTCCTTTAAGATGAGCTTGGCTTCCTTCCTTCTTCTTCTAAGGCACCAAAATACACACTCTAAGCTTGAAAAGGCTCCTCAAGGTGAAACTAGGGTTGCAAAAACGTATAAGAGGGATGGGAGCAGATAAGGTGAAGGAAATGAGGCCATAAGAGTGCTTAAATACGAGCCGTACCCTAAAAATTAGGGTTTCCATATCTGGAAAGTATGCCCTGCGTACTAGGGCGCGCCCTAGTACGCTCGGCGTACATCACGTATGCATGGCGTACTCCCAAGGCCAAATTTTACAAAAATGCCACTAGGGACCCCTTTTTTGCATACAATCTCGGACTTAGGGACCAAAAATGCAATATAATAAATTATAGGGTTAATACTAGAAGTACCTCGCCATCGGGATGTTACAATTCTCCCCCAGTTGGATTAGACTTCGTCCTCGAAGTCTGCTGCGGAGAATAACTCAGGATATTTCTCTCGCATCTCAGCCTCCGGCTCCCAGGTGCACTCGGAGCCTCTCTGATGCTGGCATTGTACCTTTACCAAAGGTATCTCCTTGTTACGCAGGACCTTCATCTTTCTCTCGAAATAGCTATCGACCTCTGAACATAGTTCAGACGCTCATCGACCTGAATATCGCCCAAGGAAACCGCTATATCATCATCCAATACGCACTTATGTAGCTGCAAAACATGGAAAGTGTTGTGAATATGACTGAGCTCCTCAGGTAGATCCAACCTGTAAGCAACCTTGCCAACCCTGGCTGTAACGTCCGAAAAATATGACCCAAAAGTTCCATTTTTAATTTAAATAAAACAGTATTCCAAAAACATCATCAATAAAATCCAAGTGAAAATGAGGGTATCAAACATCATATCAATCAGTGTAAATCACAAAAGCGGAACTACATTATGTGTGTGATGCAGTCATCCCGATCTCTTCCCCTTGGAACCAAAAGTACCTGAAACATAAACTGAAAACTTAAAGCACAAAGCTTAGTGAGTTCCCCAAGATACCACATATCATACATAATAAATCACATACTGGGCCCCACCCTCCATCGGGCCCCACTCGGTATATAAATCTGTTATTCTTAGCCCCCGATTGACACCGGGCCCCACCCACTATACACATACTATATGTATATCACATAATCATACTAACACATACAATGATCATAAAACAATAGCATACGATAAAGTCTTCGGGCCTCGCCAAGTAAACATAAAACATATTCTGATCACTAGCACACAATATACTCACCAGGCCTCGCTTGGCATCGGGCCTTGCCTGGTAAGCATACCATCACATAACACATGCAAGAGTCATGCAGACATCTAGCATCCTAACATATAAACCACGAGCCGACATTGGTGCCTTCGACCTGCTAAACTCAGTGAGGAGACTCAACTCGACTGCTGAATCTCACTGAAAATCCCTAGCTGCTGAGGTCCGACGAATCCCCGAGCTATCAATACAAAATAACACCATTTTACCCCTGACCTATTTTGGACCAAGACTTAGGCCCAAACCTAAATTCTAAAAGGCCCAAATCCAACTTAATCGTTCAAGTCCCATACTTGGCCCAATTTTCCAAATTGGGCCCAAACCCTTACATGGGCCTTACCCTAAAGCCCACCCCATCTCCTAGTCCAAAACACTTACTCTCAGATGGCCCAACAAGAACCCAAGCACTTAAGCCCAAAATAAAGGCCCAACCTCGAAGCCCAAAACACAAAACCCATCAGACTGAGTACGCGAGGTGTACTCAGTTGTACGCTAAGCGTACACGCTAAATAGATTGTACACCATGCGTACAGACTTGTATGCCCAGCGTACTCACCCATTAAGCCAAAATCCACTTTAAGCACTTAATTCTTAAGACCAAAAGTCCAAACCATAGATCTAATAACTAATAAGCGTCTAGAACCATAAAGTCACTGACTTGGTGACTTTGTATGCCCCAAAAGGACCCAAATTCAAGATATAGCACTTTACTTTCACTAAATGGACATAATCTCATGCATGGGTGATTCTTAACCATAAAGGTGCCAACTTTACAGACTTTGGACCTCAGAAACACCAAGAGTGGCAACTCATAGCTCCTAGGGTGGTGACAAACAACTATATCTCATTCATGGGACCAAAAAGGGTCCAAAACTCATATAGACTAGATCTAAGCTTCTAATGAACAATATCAAAGCTTTTTACCTCAAAAAAGATGGAAATGAAGTAGAGAATCAGGATCCACAAGCTCTTCCTTGATCCACAACCTTGCACCAAACTCCTTCTTCTTGAATATGAACCAAAACACACCAAGATGCACACAATGAGCTCAAAAACACAACAATGGAGGCTAAGGAGCGATTTCTAGGGTTTTAGAGGCTTAGGGGCTGGTAAAGAGGCCAACCCTAATGACTTAAGGTGTTTATATAGGGTACAACATACTTAAATTAGGGTATCCTTCATTCCTCGTACGCCAACGTACTCCTCGTACGCCCAATGTACGAGGCCGAGGCTTCGCGATCCATCCTTCTTGATATGCTTAGCGTACACCAGTGTACGCCCCGTGTACTCCTCTTCGCATTAGTACGCCCCACGTACTCCCTATGTACGCCCCGTGTACCAGGGTATTCCTTAAACCCTAAATTCTTCCGAAGGCCATAACTTCTTCATTATAGATCCAGTTTCGACGATCCTTATATCCATGAAAAGGTAAAGAGAAGCTCTATGTTTTTATCAAATCATACTTGCCTTAAAATTTCCTGAACAAAATTCCAATTTCCATAAAAGCCTGAGCTGACACATTACCAAAATACCCCTTGGCTCCAAAACGCAAACCGAACACTCGGTTCTTCTAAATTACGTCACCCACACCCAAATGGGAAACGATTCGGGATAGGGCATTACAACTCTCCCCCACTTAAATTAGATTTCGTCCTCGAAATCATTCCTTACTATCCCAGGCACCAGACGACTTGAGCAATACAATCACAACCCCGAATACACAACACCCTTCCCAAGGCGACCGAGCCCAGCCCTAGCAGGGCTCTCCAGATCCGAAAATGAACGAATCCTTTCCCAGCCTAAATCAATCCCATACAGAAGAGTCACATCCACTCAACCTGAAATCTGAAATCTCGAATTGGTCTGACTCCCTGATAGACCACCCACACTGAACCGTTGCTAATTCTATTCCACTTATCTCCCAACTGACTACTCAATTTTTGAATACCTGAGGTTCCCGCTAGAAACAAAATCACAGATCATATGCTGCTACCGACAATCTTTCACTTGACTAAAGGGATTAGATATTCTTTTGAGAGAGGCTCATCCGGATGATAACAATCCCATGACCATAATTCGTTCGTATTTATAAGGTTATATTAAACATTTTTGGATTCTTCAATAATCCCAAATAATACCAAGTTCTATCAAATAAGGAATGACCAGGTAAAATTATATTGGAGGTAATATCTATTTGGTATATAAATATATTGTTTGGAAAATACACTTGAAACACCTCACTAAGACCTTACCTAGACTTCACTCCCGTAAGTAAATTAATCAGTAATTTGACTGAAATTACTAATAAATCTTATTTATAGGTTCATAAGAACTACAATGAACATAAATATAAGTTACACTTGCGAAGCATAACAAGTGTAACTCAACTTACATGTTTTCTAGTGAAAATTCGGAAACTTCACGGGCATAACTTTGACATTGAATACTTCATTCAGTCGGTCTTTCCGACGTCGCAGTGCTCCACTAAATGCCTAGAAACTCAAAACTTTGAACTTCTAGAGAGAGAGAGGAAAGAGTTCTATAGAGAATGTGTGAAGAAAGTGAAGCAAATATCAAGTATGTATATCATTTTTTGAAGAGCGCATCACGTCCTACCCACATGGCAACTTTCTGTTGGTCCACATCATCTTCAAGCCTGGTAAGGGAATTGGGCTCTGTCGGTGACATGTGGCGCACTCCTATGGTGCCACGTTGCCTTCACAGGTAAATTTTTTGATTCTTCGAAAAGTCGTGTCTCTCGCATATGAGCTCCGTTTTCGACGTTCTTTATATCCACATATTCGTATTGACGTGTACTACAAATTCCATTTAGAATTTATCGACTAATTTACATTCTCTTTTCCCTTCACATTCTGTAAAGACTACATTGTAAAATCTCTTGCGAAAATCGTAACTCTTTCATACGTACTCCATTCTCAACGTTATTTATATCGATGGATTCATATTTACGATGACATTGACTCTTCTTTAAATTACTTTGGCTAAAAAGTAACATATCCTCGTTTAATATTTTATGATACATACTGATGTACTGTGTCGAACGCGAAACTTCAAAAAATCATAACTTCTTCATATGACGTCAAATTTTGGTGTTCTTTATACTCACGTGTTTGTAATCACGACTACTACAACTTTCATCAAGATTATTTATCCTAAATAATCTTTTATTTATAAATGTTTATTTAACACAAATTTCTAATATAACGACCCAAATTTTTTTGAACATAATAAACCAGTCATTACACTTTTTGAAATATAAATAAAGTTTTCATAAACCTTCAACCACTTTTATTAAATAATATTTCTAAAAAACATTGTAGAAACAGAAAACATCCCAGATTTTAAAACATAACATAGTTGTCTTCATAAAAGCCTTCAAGAGAACCTCGCCTGTAGTCATACCGGTCTCTTCCCCTATCAGTGCCAGATGATCCTGAAAAATGTCAAATAACAACGGGTAAGCGAACGCTTAGTGATCATACACATTACTTTACCATTATACATTTCACTTACTTACACATAGCTCACATAAAACATTTCACATAAAACATAACATAAACATAAACATTCCTAACACACATATTGTTGGTACCAACCATAACCTTGTTCCCCCTTTTGGGAACTACCCCCTTACTTCCTAATGGGGAAATAAGAAATAAGAGTGCAACTTGCCTCACTAGAGGACAAACCACATTCCTCCTTTCCTTGTTCACTCTACCGAACTAGGGTATTCGTGAACAGTAACATAAAAAAAGTAATGCCTACATAATAGGAGAGTTAGTGTAACTCACCTCCTTGAACTTGAAACTTATCTAGCAGGAGCTAGATTGATCCTTTCCTTTTCGACAACCTACACAACAATTATAACATTATTTATCTTGTGTTTTGATGTATTACTCTTATAAAGCTTATGTACACATTTCCTTATTTTCTCTTTGATTGTAGTGTTCTGTTCGGGATCTATTTTTTTTTACCTTTAATGTCAAACTTAGGTTCTAAAAAATTATATTCATATAGTAACATCTCTTACCTTTCTAGGAATATAAGGATCTATTTCTAACGATTTTTGGTTGATTTTATATTAATTTTACAAGTTAGCAACTTTGAGTTGTTACTTTCTGGATCCACTTGTAAAGGTGGTAGCTTTTACTCTAGTAAGATTAAAAGTTAAATCTTAGGAAAAGTTCATGGTATACTAGGCATTATACCCTAACCATAGCCTTTGACGTTTCATGAATTAATTATGCATGTCGCAAGTTGATGTATAATTTCAGTCGCTTATCGGACCACTCTTCACTTGTTCAATAAACTGTACACATTTACAAGGAATTAAATCAAGCCCTTGATATGGAAGAAACTAGATATCCATATATAACTATAGTATTTAGAATTTTGGCATTTGGAGTCATAATGAATTTATTATGATTTGGAGAGCGGGGGTTTCACAGTTGGGCATGCCGCTTTGAAAGCCACTGCGTGCAAAGTGGTAAAGCACGAGAATGCATGTATAGAAAATCAACATGTGTTTGTACCTTTTGCATTCGATACATTTGGTTTTCTCGCACCAGAGGCGGTGGAGCTCCTCAATAGAGTCCAACGGGTCATGCATTCTAATGTCATATCTCCTAGATCCACAAATGTTGTTTTCAAACGAATTGGTTTTGCCATCCAGAAAGGGCTAGCGGCGCCGCTTGTTGCCCGTTTGCCTTCAATCGATATGTATTGAACTATATAACTATTTATAAGATGTTTGTGAAAACATTTTCCTTTGTATACATGAAATTTGTGATAGCACAAACCAATATGAGAAGATTGATTTTTTTACCCTTCAAGGAGTTGGATTTAGGAAATATGATTCAAATTTAGGATAAACTAGACTCAAAACCCAAACTTTTCGCACTAGTCTTGACTAAAAATGATGCTCCATGAGTTTTCCATGATTTTTACAAGACTGAGGCAAAACAATGGATTTTTCAGAAAGATAAAATTTGGGTTTAGGTTCAATCCACTCAACCCATTAAGTAACAAATTTGATGAAGACCTTCCAGGTCTGTAACACATCATCCCTAGGTCGTATTGTAATTTTCAAATCAATATGGAAGAAATCCTACCTATGTTGTTAAGATTGAAAGATCCACTCATGTCTTGCACCTTAACGATTTCGACAACAACCCTAAAACTTCTGCCATAATCAGACTCGATCTCCATAGCTTTAAATTGAAATTCCAACGGTCGAAACTTCAATATATATCTTGGGAAGCTGCAATCCAAATTTATCGATGATCCAAAGGTTCAATATCCAGAGATCGTCCAAGCACTTCTGTAAGGTCTTAAAAAACGGAAATTCCATAGTAAAATGGTTATTAGGGTTAAGTTGTGTTTAAGGGTCCTTAAGTGGCTAATCAAATTCGGCTCTAAGGCCCCCAATCCAACCCAAAAACTTTTCCACTAAATCCCTAAGTTTGAAACAATAACCTCATTGACCCCTCTTTGTTATATTCAGGGTTTTAAGTCCCTAACTCTCAATTTGGTTCCTCATAGTTCCAAATGTAACAACCCAAAATTTTCAACAAGTTTTTCATTTTTATTTTATAAAAAATCTCCAAGTATCATAAAAACCAAAAAAATAAATCTCAGGTGTATCAATACAATCATCCCAAATCAAAGTATCAAAATGTGGAAACCATAAAAAAATTTGCAAGTCGGAGTGTACAGTCACGCTTTCACCTTCCCGCGATCATTAGATGTACCTGAAACACATTTAATCCACAACTGTAAGCATAAAACTTAGTGGTTCCCTCCCAAAATATCCATACAACACAACATAATAAACATTTATGGGTTATCACTAACCCTGGGGATTTTCAGCAATCCCAGTAGGCTAACAGCATGTCCTGTGGATTAACAACACATTCTAGGGGTTATCAGCAACCCTAGGGATTCTCAAAAATCCCAAAGTTATCAGCAAATTCAATTCAGATAAAGCAACAATCTGTAATAAATATCTAGCTGGTCACAAACATACATACCACATAGGTAAAAATAGTGAGAAGACTCACCTCATGAATAGCAGCTAGAAATACGACAACTCTCATACATAGGGCAAACATGAGCAACGAGATACCTACCAACAAAAAAGTGATACCCTATCAACCTACATCCTTAAAACTCTAGTTTCACCCAAATAGTCAACCATGGTTAAAAAGTCAAGCATGGTCAACTTCATCCACTGGTCACATCATGTCTGGAAATGACAAAATAGTCGCGAACACCACATCTCACGACGTGACATGTTATTTCTCATGTCGTGAGATCTGTTATGGAAAACTTTGGTTATTAAGCTCTTAATCCCTTAAGCCACTCCTTGAGACTTTCTTTAGGGTCTTCCCTAACCCTAAGCACCATAAAAATCGAAGCTTTACAGTCATGCATGTCCAATGCATGACTTGAACACCAACTAGGTCAATAAGAGGGAAATTAAGATCAAGACTCATGCTTGGAGTTTAAAACCAACACCAAATCTTAGATCCGAATCTTATACTTAAAGAAAATGCCTCCATGATCCATAAAGTTGCTAACTTTATGGATCTCATGCATGCTACCTAACCCAACCATAAAAAGGAAAGCATAAATCTTAGATCTAACATAAAGGCATGAACTTTAGGACTTACAAAGTTCCAAAAGCTCTAGAAGATGATGAGGAATGAGCTTTCTTGCCATACGAATGCACCCAAGGAGTATTCTTCTTCTTCTTCAAGGATACAAAACTACCAAAAGAGCTCAACAAGGTCACCAATGGAGGCTAAGAACGTTTTGGGCAGGAAGGAGGAGATGGACAAAATAGTCGCGAACACCACATCTTACGACGCGACATGTTATTTCTCACGTCGTGAGATCCGTTCTGGACAACTTTTGTAATATTCCATTTAAAATAAAATAAAATAAAAATAAATAAATAAATAAATAATAAATCCTAAAAACCCTGAGATGTATTCTTATATATATATATATATATATATATATATATATATATATATATATATATATATATATATTATGTTGGCCCTAAATCCGTAATAAATTATTAGAGTATTAGCGCAAGGAGTTAAATGTCTTATTTTTTGAATATTGAGAGTTAAATGGTAACATTTGGAATTGTGTTGAATAGATTTTTGGAAGCAGGGGCTAAAGAGTAAAATATGGACTTGGATTGAAAAGAATAGAGGGGGAAGGGGCCGGAAGTGTCAAAAACGGTATGAAGTTTGAATTGAGACGGGTAAAACCCGTCACCCTACTCTTGACTTTCATGTAAACCATAAATCTACTACACTCTTTCAACCGCCACCCTAATTTCCCACAACCTCCAGCCACTGACGCCCCCATCTCTTTCGTCGCTACCGAGCAACCACCACTGCACCGTTACCGATGAAGAAGAAAATTGCAGGATGACGTCGTTGCAGTGGACGGTCGAAGAGCGGAATCTCGTGGTTGTGACTGTTGTTCTTGGTGGTGGATGCAACCACTGCCTCTTTTCCGGAAGCGTTCCCTTCTTCCCCTCTCACCCTCTTCTCTCTTCTGTTGCCTCGCCACATTCCGTTGCCGCCGCCGCCGCTCTGAGCGACTGTTTTGTGTTGTTGCCGCTACTCCAACTACAACACATCACCTCAAGGGTGGTTGAGTTGGGTGTGTATTTTAGTGTTGTACTCGTTTTCGTGTTTGTGTGTTGCTGTTGCAAGCCGCGTGTGGGTGTTTTGTTGGCCTCAAAGCGAGACAGACCACCATGGTAGCCAACCATGGTGGTTGCCGCCTTGCTACCATCTTCTGCCGCCACTAGCCACCATGAGTGGTGGTTGTTTGTGTGATATGGTGTGTGTGTGTGTGTGTTTCTTATGGTGTAAGGTTGTATGATTGGTTCTTGTCCGGAGATTGAAGAAAACCCACCACCACCACCGTGAGGTGATGACTACTACCTCATGCCACCGTTCTGCCACCACCAGTCGTCACCTTGGGCGGCTGTGTGCGTATGTGTGTGTTGGATGGATGTTTTGTGTGTGCCAGATTGCTTTGATAATGTTTTGGGTTAAGAATTATTAACTATCATTGTTAAAAATGGTGGTTGCGGCCTCCTGCCACCATGGACCACTGCCGACCACCACTGCCCGAGGTGGCAGTGGGTGGTGTCTGGTTTATTAAACATTTAATGAATTAAGCAATTAACTTTAATCCGAGTGGCACGAGTTTGGGGTGGAAACCCTAATTAGGGTGTAGAAAACCCTAATGTCAAGAAACCCTAGTTTTTGGAGTTGGTCGGGACCCGCGTTAAAGTTGTTAATTAATCTTTAAATAATACTTAATAATGCCCCTACAATTAACTTAATGCAATATTGGACTTAATGGATTAAGTCTTTAAAGGGGTTAAGTGTGGAACACTAACCCTAGTTTTCATTTTATGTGAAACCTTAATCGTCATTTTATGTGAAACCCTAATTGTCATTTCGTGTGGGGTAGTCACTGTTGCAAGTGACTATAACCTGTGATCGGGTATTGACTCCAGTATCTTCCTATAGGTGATTGGAAGTGAGTTGAATCTGGTAGAGTTCTTTGTTGCTACAATGATTATCTACGCGTATATCGAGGTGCGTTTCGCCTCACTGTACGTGTGGGTCGAAGGCACCAATGCCGACCCACTAGTTTTGGTTATCTGCTAGTAGAGGGATGCCTTAGGGACTATATATAGTCATGTAGGATAGACCGAGGACTCTTGATCCAAGATCTCTTACCCGTTCCTCGTTTGGTTGTGGTTCTAGAGTGGGATCATCTGTCCGGGTGACTATCTCACCTCTGAGTATATACGGCCATGCATTCCTTGGATTGTTGATATTGAGTATGATGCTATGCTGTAGAGATCTATTAGATATGTATTCTGGTATTGAGTATGCTACTATGTTGTAGTGGTCTGTTAGATCTGTGTTATGGTATCGAGTATACTGCTATGTTGTAGTGATCTATTAGATCTGTCTCCTGGTATTGAGTATGTTACTTTGTGGTAATAACCTGTAGAACTGTATGTTATCTGTGCTTGCTGGTTATCATCTATGGAGTGCCCTTAGGGACTGTCTATGGTCATGTAGGATAGCCTTAGAACTCTTGGTCTAGGCTCTCTTTCCAGTTCCTTGTTTGGTTGTGGCTTTAGAGTAGGATCATCTGTTCAGGTAGCTATCTCACCTTTGGTTACTTATGGTTATGCATTCTATGGGGAATAGCTGGTAGCAAGACTGTATGTTGTGAGAGGACTAATAGGCGGTAGTAAGTTGTATGATTACTATTTTCCTGTATTATGTGCCTACTTGATCCTGATTGTTGATCCTGATTGTTTACATGTCGACATGTTGTATTTGGTTGGGTTGAGGCGGTCCTACTTTGTGATGTAGGCCAAGATACCCGGTGTAGGCCGGATGTAAGCCGTAGGCATAGAGACTCGGGAGGAGCGGTAGGCCAATAAACCCTTGGTATTCCAGCTCAATGGTTGATTGGACCTGTTGTATATTGGCATTCCAACCTGGGGTATTCCATCCCAAGGATGACTGGACCCAGAGGTTGATTGGGCCTGGGGTATTCCAACCCGATGGTTGATTGGACCAGACATGTTTGATTGTATATATGATCTGTTTATATGGTGGTATTTTGGGGGGAAACTCACTAAGCTTTCTGCTTATCCAATTGTTTATTGTTTCAGATTTCATTGGTGTCTATGAGAAGGCGAAGGCGGGACTGTACACACACATCAACATCATTGAGGATTTCACATTTTCTATAAAACTCTGATTTTATATAAATTTAATTTGGAATAAACGGTTTTCTTAATAATGAATTTATAAATTGGAAAGTTTTACCCTAATAAAAATGAAAAAAAAAAATTGGGTGTGAAAATGGGACGTGACAAGTTGGTATTAAAGCCCTGGTTTGAGTGAATTGGATGAACACTTGTGTGAATCCAGTCTCAAACTAGGATCCGAGAGTTTTTCCAAAATGTTTTTGAAAAGAAATTATGATAAAGGAGTTGGATTAAGGGCATGGGATCGGTCTCTTGTCATGTTCTTGTTTGATTGTTGGCCTGGGATCAGGAATATGGACCTTGACTTAACTTTGATTTTTTTTAGGAAGATGCATTGTGTACAGTCAGCCAGAGCCCGAACAGGAGAGTGGTTCCCAAAATAGCCATACTTGCTATATTTGCCGAATTTTGATCTTGCTGATACATGATTTGATAGAAAAGCATGCTAGTGATAGGCTAGAGATCTTTAGGAATTGCATGATAAAATTGCCTGATTACATGAATCCTGATAGCCTAGGGTTCTTCTTGTATGAAATTGACATCATTACTGTAGTTGCTTAGTGTATGCAGCATAGTTGTACATATCTAAGATTCTATAGCCTTATAATGTATGGTTTAGCCTTATTTCCTGTTCTTGTTTGATGAAGGGCTTAGGGTAGAATCAGGTATTCGACTATCTATAGGGTCCAACGTTATGTATGATTAGCATACCCACGTGCTGCAGGGTTGGTGGAAGTTTCATGGACGAGTTAATTCGGGTCTGCCGACAAGTTGTGTAATGTCTAGCCTTGCTTTAGGATGAGAGGATATAGTGTATGTGTATTTTGTGGGTATGGTTAGGGTTGTTGTGATGATCTTCTGAGACAAATACGGGTAGGTGTGGAAGGTAGTATGTGTTGGGTTTTGAGCATTCTAACACTCCTATGGTGTACATGCAACCCTATAAACCTTGGATCTATGTTTTCTCTATTATACATGCAAATATTAACTATTCCAAGGTTTCATCCTAACTAGCATATTATGAAGCACCTATACTACAAAGTTCTAGTTAGATGACATACCTTTTGATGTAGCTTGATGTCTTCAAGCTTTAAGAGCTTAGCCCCAATAGTGTGGAAGCCTCAAATGGAATCACAAATCACCAAAACACCTTGGAAGAACTTGAGAGAATATGTATGCACACTAAAATCGGCCCACTCTTATTTTCACACACTTGTGTCAATTTTGTGAGCCAAAGACCCCTTTATATATTATATAGGATTAGGGTTACATCCATGTAAACCCTAATACCCATGACCTTTCATTTACATAGGATCCATGGGTTAAAAGCTCCATGGACCATCCATGAAAGCTTAGCCCAACCTAAATGAACTTGGCCCATTCCATATATATAAGAGTCCATATTTAATTAGTTCTTTTTGATCAATTAATTAACTCTAAATTAATTCTTGATCAATACTAATTAAATAATATGATTCCATATTAATATATTAGAACTTATAATATATTAATATAAATCATAAATATACTATTCTCAAAAGACTATCCATATAAATTGTGCCGGTGCAGTGCAACCCAAATGGACCATGCCGGGTCGGGTCAAGTACATACCAAATATAGTTATGGACTTAGACATTAATCCAACAGTCTCCCACTTGGATAAGTCTAAAACTATTATTGAGTATGACTTCAAAACCTAACTGGCAATCGTAGCTCTTAAAGCCGCTGTCGAACTCTGACCTTGTCAATGACTTGTCCATTAGATAAGGGATCATATATTCCTCCATTCTAGATATCATATGGACTGAGACATGGATTATAATAATTCTCTCTGTCCATTTGTTGTTTCCCGATTTTCGATTTATGATGACTGACTGATTGAACAAATCAAATCAGTCCTGGCTTGGCCAAGCACTCACATGTGTCATCGCTAAATCATCGAGGGGACCACAGATATCGCTTTTATCCCGAAGGTAAAAGGAATGGATAAACTTCGACTCATATGGCTTGTTCTACTACTTGTTGAATCATACACAAAGGCATGTTTTATAACATCGAGTTACCAAATGCGTTTTCGTGCAATCAATGTGTAACCAACTCATAGTAACAACTCATATCTCTAGGTTTGAAGAATATAAGATATTATCGTCTCATGATCACTCGTGATAAAATCGATGAAGTGATTCAAATGAGCGCGGGTTGAATCCAATACTCAGAACTTATGAGCACTCATGAGTGTTGTAGCACCACTTTGTCCACCAACTTGGACCTCTACAAACCAACCCATGACAGTCTTGATTCATATCTACTTCCAACATATGACCGACTGTGGATGGTTTGAATAACTTAATCATTCAGGAAGAGCGACTTAGTTATTCAGGAAGTCAAAACATGCAAAGTGAAACACAAGAATAAATGAATCAAATATGGTATCAAACCCTATGAATATAAATAAACACTTTTATTTATCACCATACTGATTACTCATTATTCATTGTTTCGGTTTTATCAACTTTATACTTGAATTAAAAACACTAGTTGTCCCATGCTCCAAGCATGTACACTTTGTTTTTCTTAAACAATAGCTTTGCCATACACCAAGTATGCACTCTATGATTGTCTATGATCCTTACTTTGTGAACTAGATCGATTGAACATAATTTCAATGATTCTTTTTTCACACTCCCAAATCGTTATCGAAAAAATGTAAGAATTCCAAATTCCTATCGTTTATCGAAATCTGTTTAGATTTTAAACTTATATGCACTGACCCTCTTGTAATGAATGTGTACAAAGTCACAAAACTTGTCAACAGTCATTACAGGGCATTCCAATGAAGATCAACTTCATGGAAATTAAGTCTCATATTCAAAGTACATAGCTTTGAACATGCTTCTTGCCTTAAGTTTTTCTAATCTTACACCGATAACTTCCACCGATAACTTCCACCTATGGAGACAACTCCATATTCTCATTTTGACTATCACTTCTGAATAAGAGATGCCTCTTTTCAGAATATGTCAATATGGTCCTTCCAAAATTAGCACTATACTTCCAACTGTCCCTGAGCAACCAATCTTTGGTAGACCTCAGATTGTCCTCGACAATTGCTTAATCATTTTAGTCATATCCAATTCTAGACCTTTTCCCTTCTTAATGCCTCTGAGCATTTGGAAAAATTTAGAAATGACAAATATTATAGCACATGCAATCGATCCTGTACCCAAAGCAAATGGTACACGATTCATGATGTCTCACATAAAGACATGATTCTAGACCAGTCTTTTGCTACAATATTTTTATTTGCCATGTTTTCAAAATTTGACTATGAAGAGGGATGCCGTAATCATAATCGAATTTTGAGAACGCAATATATAGTATTTCCTTAAGTTGAACCAATCCAACATGAAATTCATATATATATTCTTGACTAAGGATGATTAAGGTCTCAATCTAAGCCTTTAGAACTGAAATGAAGTATATCCTCTCCCTTAATTATAGCAAAACAACTTTTTCAATCCCTGCAGCCTCACGAATTGAAACTTTTGTTTTCTATAATTAACATTGCTAACTTGCAACACTAACAATAATTATCATGCTCCCACTAACATGATGATTATTAGCATAACACTTATGCTCCCACTAGCTTTGACATGTACTCAGAAATCAGCTGGACTTCTAGAAATCAATACTTTATTGACTTTCTTACCAAAGTTCAGATTTCTGATACGAGATGCTTTGATAAAACTTTATCAAAATCATACACCTTTCCTTAGATAGCAAGCATGTGTGTCTAAACAATTTCAGAACTATGAAAAGGGATGCCGTAATCATAGTCTCAATTGTTTAGACCTTTTGCCATCTACTTCAAATCTACTTGGTGGAAGTGTTTCCTCACCATCATTTTCATGAATCGGAGAGAAACCTTATGACCCTTAGATTTTATGGTGTATGTGTTCTTATCCATGTGAATCGTCAAAACCATAGTCACAAGACAAGGATAATGACAAATCCAAACTCATATGGACTGAACTTATGCAATCTTAACTTCTTGCCACCTGGCAGTACAGGGCCTGCCATTGCTTCCAAGTTGTTATGCAACCAATTGAGAACTTTCAGAACTCCTATGCAAAGCAAACTTTAACTGGAATGGGCACAAAATATGTCAACACGATAGGTTATAAACCTCAAGTCGTGTGCTAGTGAAGAACCTCAGGTTTTATTCTTGATTAGTTCTTGAAATTCTTTTTAGGATCTTTAAGACTCCCACTATCCTCTTATCTTGCCAAATATTCAAGAGATAGTGCGGATTCTTTATCAAGACAAACACTTCACACAATTGGCCTTAGTTGGTCTTTGTTTTATCCAAAACATCACAACTTACCAATTTCAAATGTACAAGAGTAGGACACTTTTACTCTTACATTTGATAAGTGTTTTAAACCTTTCTTTAAGATATGTCACTCAAGTTACAATCTTGGAGTATGACTCTAAGAATTGTTTTGGAACGAAGTATGACTCATCTTCTTGATCTAACCATTTCAACAATTCATGACTCCTCTTCTTAGTCATAATAATGCACTAAGATGACCTTTAGAGGACTAATTATGATATGATTTCTAAATCATTAAGATGATCACAAACATGATACTAAAGTAATCTCCCATCTTTTCAGATTTGAGAAACTTTTATCTTTCTGCCTAATTTGATTCTTCCCATTCGTTCTGCCATACATTGAGACTTTTCCAATGTTTCAGAATTATACTTAAACTTGTAAGTATAACCATATTTACTAAACTTTAGTAAATCAAATAGTCTTAACGAGCTTTGTAGTGGACATGACCAGTGCACAAGAATGTGTACTCGATCCCTTTAGTCCTTCACTTGACTCACACATCCATGTGAACAAGTAATTATTCTTGATTTTCCAATGCTTGAAAGTTCTCATTCATCATACTATTCAACTTGCATGATTCCAAGTTTCGGTCCAATTGAAACTTAGGTGATGAGGAACTTTCCTGATTTGGTAAATTTAGACACTACCACAAATGAAAGAATCAAATCCATTTTCCAATATTGCTGTCAGTAGAATCATATAAGCAACAATTTTCCACAAATGCCATTGTAAGGATACTTCAAATAAATAAAATTAAACAATTTTCTTTTATTTTAAAACTTTGCGGAAAAACTTATCCTTACAATCCACATGGAAAATTGTTGTTATCTATTCCTTAGCAATATATCATAACTTCTTAAGCAACTACTCAAAATTCTGATGCGATCGAAATCCACCTTCGCGATCAGAATCAGCATATACTTCCTTTAAGATTTCTCTCTATTCTTTGATTCTTAAAACATCAACATGTGACCCAGTCACATCATGTAATGAGGATCTCAGAATAGAACTTAACAGAGTTAGATAATGGGCTCTACCTGATGTAGAGTCAAACTTATTGACTTTAACATCCTTAGGTAAATTTGGCAGCTTTGCAATCAACGCCCCTTCCTTTGGCAAAATAAACATATGGACCCTTGTTCCTGCTAACTTTTAACACTATTTAGAGTCTATTTGAGCATTCCGAGCCTAGTATATCCAAGGAATAAGTGAATGGGAGTACCAATTGAAGTTGTAACCCATCAAACATGCCCTAAACCCTCAAAATAGGAGTTTACGGCCAAGGGTCATGGGTTTACGGCCGTAAACACATGGTGGCCGTAAACTCCATGGTATATATATGGCCCATAGTCATTTTTCAGCCACTTTTCACTCTTCCAAACCTAGAACTCGAATTATCTCCCAAGGATCTTGAGACTTTTGCTTCCAATCTTCAAAAATGTAAGTGAATCCTTCTATATATGAGTTAATACATCTCTTCTCCTTGATTCACTCTTGATTTCATCCATGAAATCTCTTCTTTTGAGTAGATCTTCAAGTGTTCTTCATTTCACCAAGAACACCGAGAACACACACTAGTGTTTTTGGTCTCTAACCACCCTTTCAAGCTTCTACTACGTAAGTACACTATCCCTAACATGTTGTATACTTGAAACACTTGTTAAACATCTAGAAATCGTGACCAGAAGGGTGTTTACGGCCAAGGCAATCTCCCTTAGCCGTAAACTCTATTTAAGTGGTTCAAAGTGGCCACAACACCTTCCTAAGCCTTGAAACTAAGTCTAGAACACCTCAAGGAAGAACATAGGACCTTAAAACACACAAAATGGTACAAGACACCATGAGTTTACGGCCGTAAACACCATGGGCCGTAAACCCATGGGCAGTAAACATCATGGGCCGTAAACTCATGGGGGTTTACTCTTGGGCCATAAACTCCAATGTGAGGCCCTACAACCCTTAGGTGCAACCCTTTGTACTTCTAGCACTTGAATCAAAGTGTTTTCCATGTTCTAAGGTGCCCTTACTTGCTTAATTAGTTGTTTAAACACTAATTATATACATATATGTGTCATTATATGTTAAATAGGATCCGTGTGTGCTCAAGTCCTCACTTGACACTTAGCATCCTATCCGGAACTTCCATCCAAACCACTCACTGCAGGTGAGTTCATACCCCTTAATCAACCTTTGAAATAATTTTAAATGCTTTTATGGGGGGGAATACAAGTTGAAACATTCTAGTTATTATATTAATCTCATGTGATTAATAACTAGAACAAACAAAAAGATTTTCTATTACTTTCAAATTGTTATCAAACTTATGGATTTCAAACACTTCAAAACATTTTAAACTCTTTTATATGCTAAATACTTTATAAAACTCTTCTTAACTTATATTATTTTCAAACTCATGTCTATACAGATATATTTATATAAGTAAGATTTGAAGGGCTTAGGACTGATAGCTCACTTTATTTCATGTTCCTTGTTTGGTTGTGGAGTTAGAGTATCCTGTTATTTGTCCGAATGTCGTTGAAACCTTAGTTATATATCATGTATATGTGTTTAGATATAAAGGTTTTTACTTTAGTTCAGTACCTTTGGGTAGCAAAGGTATACAAACAACATTACTAGTAAACTATAATAGGTATAGTTTAAGAGATTACTACTCACCATTACTAGTACAACGAAGCATATAAGAGTCAGGACATTTACAAGTCAGCAAACATACTATAACGAAATACAATACACACTAGTTACTACATAAGAGAACATACTATACATTATATAAGAGAACATACTATACACTAGTACAGAGAGAGAACATTACTACGCTAAGATATACTATACAAACATACAAATACGATAACTAGAATGTGACATACTATTTTCGGATACAACAAGACCGTGTTGTATCATTTTGTAACCAGAGTCTCCTGGAGGGAGAGCGGGCATTGTGTGTATAGATCTATACGGGACAAACACTCCCACACCCCGACTGCTAGCTACAGTCCCAGCCGATAGGCCAAGGGGTGACAAAATGTCACCTCACTACATATGACACCGGAGGGTCATCAATTATTCAGTCATCGATCAGCATGGTTACATACGAGTTCACATTCAAACCTTTAATTTAACCGACAAATGATTAAAGGCAAAAAGACTCCCTGAGGTGTATTGTACATTTTATACTACCTGGAGTCTGTATTTTATCACTTATAGTCAGTAGTGTCACTGCTGAGGTAAAACATTATTTTTCCTAACACATTTACTTTGTGATCTTCTCACATAAATGTTAATGAAGACTATATTTTGATAATGATAGTCATACTTGGGAAAACTCATACTTTTACAAATGAACTAGCGTACAAAAGTCGGGTCTTGGTAGAAGACTACATTTCAGTAGAAAATATAGGATTTTCTAAGAAGTACAAACAATTGCAACTTTTACAAATATTTCACTAACACTTACATTACGTTGTTACAAACATTTTCATACAAGCAATGACACTAAATACTTATGAGCTCACCAACATTTTATGCTGATACTCTCTTTCAAAATAACTTGTATTCTCAGGGAACCAGTAAGACAGGTATACCCATGCAGCTTTTGAAGGACGAAGTGGATCCAAGACTCGTCTTCATTTTGATTGTACATTTTTGGTGTCATTTAAACTTACAAAAGAACACACTTGTACATAACTATTATATTAATGCAATGGATGTTGTTGCTTGTCTTTACTATTATGCATTGTAATGATACTATATATGACGTCCTCTACCCCAGAACGTTTCCGCCGTTCCGGTTTTGGGGTGTGACAATGAAGTACTTTGATGACCAATATGCTACACTTTATGAGGTTGATGTTGCTGGAGCCACCACGGCTGTTGCTGCCATTAGGGCTTGAGGAGAGAGAGATTTCCAGTATCGGGACTTCGATCGTATGAAGCCCCCAGAGTTTGATGGGGTCTCGGACCCGATTGCGGCGATGAGATGGTTATCTGACGTGGAGGGTTGTTTCTTCACATGTTCTTGTCCGGACGACCAGAAGGTCAAGTGCGCCCTGAACCTTCTCAGGTTGGGGGCAAGGGATTGGTGGAGACTGGTGACTAGTTCTTATACTCCTAAGTAGAGGGCCACGATGACTTGGGAGCAGTTCTCGAAAATGTTCCGTGCAAGGTATGTCCCCTTGGTAGAGAGGGAGAGACTGGCCCAGGAATACCTGGATATGAGACAGACGACCAAGTCGGTGATGAAGATCACCAAGTTGTTCACTGAGAGGGCTTTGTTCAATTCGGAGTTCACTGCTTCAGAGCATGATCAGATGACTCGGTACTTGAGTATACTCAAGACATACATTCGGCAGTTTGTGTCCACCCAGCGCTATGGTTCTTTCGCTTAGCTTTAGGATGACGCGAGGAGGTGATAGATTGAGATAGAGACCCAGGTGAGGGAGTAGTATCAGACTCCGGATCAGTCCCAGCCTGCAGCGAAGCGGTTCATGTCCGCTGGCCAGAGTTCTGTTGGATTAGGTATCTAAGCCCATAAATATAATTGGTATGTACTTGATTTGATAGTAGCATGGTCCTTTTGGGTTGCCTTCACACTGGCAACTAGACATGATGACTATTGGAAAGAGAGGCTGATTTTATTATTTTGAATAATAAATTGGTGCATAAATATGATTTATTAATATATTATAAGAATAATATATTAATTAGAAATCATATTGTTAATAAGTATTTTATCAGAAATTAATTTGGAATTAATTTTCGGATTAAAGGAACGGATTGAAAGTGCAGGGGCAGTTTTGTAAATATTTGATAGTTGAGGTTTTGGGCCATTGGATCACCCTTATTATGGAGGGCCGAAAATCCCTAGAAGTTTGTAGAGATTTTCGTCCAAGCCCTAAGGAAGGGGTCCATGGACTTGCTTAGGCCCTAAGCTGAGGAATCAGGGTTTCCACCCTAAAACCCTAGCTAGCCTCAAGTATAAATAGAGCCCCTTGGCTCTTGAATTCGTCCACCCCCTTAAGAAGCCCTAGAAGAGCCGAATTATTGAGCAAGCCACTCCTCTCTCCTCTCTCATATCCATTCTCTTTCCCTAGTGTTTTTGTGAGCCATAAGAGGTACTACACTTGTGGTACTTGTTCTCAAGAGCAAAGGATCTTCAAGAATTGGTTGTTATTACTATATAGCAACAAAGGTATGTGATCTAATCTTTGTATTTTCGAATTATTAGATGCATATTAGGGTTTTCCTTTTGTGTTCAATGTTTGTATGTCTAATAGACAAAACATAGATCCAATCTAGGGTTGCATGCACACATAAGATTGTTTGTATAAAACCCATCAAGTTCAAGATCAGTTGGAGGGAGGCGCAGACCTCTTGTATGTCACAGATTTGGCGAGGAGGGCCATTTTAGTAGAGATTGCAAGCAGGATGCACACGTTTGCTATCTTTGCGGCCAGGAAGGCCACATCAGAGCTCGTTGTCCTTTTCTCGTTTCCGGGGAGGTGTTGGATCCTACGCCCTTAGCTTGGCAGTTACTCAATGGTCGTCAGGGCACCACCGGGGTCCCGAGGACCGAGATATGAGTTGGTGGTTCTTCTATTTAGCAATTGTGGTAGTATTGGCATTTGTCTGTAATTTTTGTTTGTATTTCAAGGTTAAATTGTAATATTGGATTATCAGTTAAATGGAATTATCTTATTTAGCTTTGTTTCATTTGATCTCTTGTTATGTATGGAATAATTATCTTTGTCATCAATTGTATGCGAGTTAGGATGTAAGAATGTTGTGTGAATTCAGATTCTCCTATGTATGTGGATATTAGTGGTTGGGATCAAGTAATAGAGTTCAAGTTGGTTTGGGTATCTAAAGATCTGGAAGTTGTTAGACTCGATCATATCTCAAGTGGGGGAGAGCGGAAACTCGCAACAGGAAAACGTTTTGTCAAGCTTAGTTCTCAGACAGATTTCTCTAAGTCCTAGATTTTTGCGCAACTGTTAAATCTTCTGGTTTCGCGGCAAGCTCATCGTCAGCTGTTGGATTTTCCCTTCAATTCGTATTAGTCTTGGTTGTGATGGCATCTGAATGGCGTTTCTGATTAGACCCTAAGGTGTTAGGAGCTCAGGTTGAGGGTTTATTGTCTGTTGTCGTCTGATCGGGGGTGAGCATGAGTGTTGGTTGTGGATAACTTAGTTGGGCTATTGCAGCCAAGCAAGAGTGTGGTCTGGTTTAGTATGTGATCATTTAGTTTCATTGCAGGATGCCTTAATGTGCGGGGTGACATGCCGACGTTCGACCAAGAAGCTCTGGAACCGATTAATTACACGAACATTCGTTCATCTTGGCTATTGTGAGGAGTGCATCATGAAGAATAAGCGAGAGTGGGATCATCTGTCCGAGTGACTATCTCACCTCTGAGTATATACGACCATGCATTCCTTGGATTGTTGATATTGAGTATGCTGTTATGCTGTAGAGACCTGTTAGATATATGTTCTGGTATTGAGTATGCTACTGTGCTGTAGTGGTCTGTTAGATCTGTGTTATGCTATCGAGTATGCTGCTATGCTGTAGTGATCTGTTAGATCTGTCTCCTGGTATTGAGTATGTTGTTTTGTGGTAATAACATGCTGAACTGTGTGTTATATGTGCTTGCTGTATATCATCTATGGAGTGCCCTTAGGGACTGTCTATGGTCATATAGGATAGCCTGAGAACTCTTGGTCTAGGCTATCTTTCATGTTCCTTGTTTGGTTGTGGCTTTAGAGTAGGATCATCTATTTAGGTGGCTATCTCACCTATAGTTACTTATAGTTACGCATTCTATGGGGTATAGATGGTAGCAGGACTGTATGTTGTGAGAGGACTAGTAGGCGGTAGTGAGTTGTATGATTACTGTTTGCCTGTTTTATGTGCCTACTTGATCCTGATTGTTTACATGTCGACATGTTGTTTTTGGTTGGGTTGAGGCGGTCCTGCTTTGTGTTGTAGGCCAAGATACCCGTTGCAGGCCGGCTGTAAGTCGTATGCATGGAGACTCGGGAGGAGTGGTAGGTTGAGGCGGTAAGCCAACAAACCCTTGGTATTCCAGCCCGATGGCTGATTGGACCTGTTGTATATTGGCATTCCAAAGGATGACTGGACCCAAAGGTTGACTGGGCCTGGGGTATTCCAACCCGATGGTTGATTGGACCCGACATGTTTGATTGTATATGTGATATGTTTATATGGTGGTATTTTGGGGGAAACTCCCTAAGATTTATGCTTATCCAATTGGTTATTGTTTCAAGTTTCATTGGTGTCTATGGGAAGGCGAAGGCGGGACTGTACACACACATCAACAACATTAAGGATTTCACATTTTCTATAAAACTCCGATTTTAAATAAATGTAATTTGGAATAAGTGGTTTTCTTAATAATGAATTTATAAATTGGAAAGTTTTACCCTAATAAAAATGAAAAAGAATTTGGGTGTGAAAATGGGATGTGACAAGTTGGTATCAGAGCCCTGGTTTGAGTGAATTAATGGATGAACACTTGTGTGAATCCAGTCTCATACTAGGATCCGAGAGTTTTTGCAAAAATTTTTTGAAAAGAAATTATAATAAAAGAGTTGGGTTAAGGGCATGGGATCGGTCTCTTGTCATGTTATTGTTTGATTGTTGGCTTAGGATCAGGAACATGGAGCTTGACTTAACTTTTATTTTTTTCAGGAAGATGCGGTGTACAGTCAGCCAGAGCTCGAACAGGAGAGTGGTTCCCATGTCACACCCCCAAACCGAAACGGCGGAAACGTTCAGAGGCAGATGACGTCATGTACAGTATCACAACAATTGAATAATAGTAATCAAAGCAACAACCATGGAATTAATAATATAGAGTTTTACATTGTGTTCGTAACATTGTTTGTATGACACCAAAAGTGTATAGCAAAAACTATAAGACGTGACACTATGATGCTCTGTCTTCTCAAAACCTGTAAGTGTACCTGTCTCCTAGTTCCATGAGAATACAAGTGGTTTTGAAAAGACTGTCAACAATTAAGTTGGTGAGTTCATAAGCATGTTTGTATTTGAAATCTATCATTGGTTTCTTGAAAAATGTACGCGTTTTCTCCTAGAAAATCCTATATTTTCTGTTGTAAATGAACTGTAGTCTTAATACATTAAGACTAAAATGAATAAGTGTTGTTGTACTCTATAATAGTATATCGTAGTTTTATTATTAAATAAAACCATGTGAAAATGAATGTTTCTCTGAAATGTAAGTTTCTCTGTACTGGAAAGTAGTATATTGTAAGTGTACTTGTATGAAAACTCTGTAAATGTATGTGCCTGGATCCACCAGTTGTAATGTAAAATACTGTATTGTAGTTCTATTATTTAATAAAACTACTTGAAGTTGTTTATGTATTCGTACACTAATCTTATTGTTCAATACCAAATTATGAGTTATTATAACCATGCTTGATGACCTAAGATGGCCTGAAACGACGTTCTTCAGGCGTCGGAAATGGTACGACATTTGTCACCCCAGGCCTGCCGACCTAACTGTAGCTAACAGTTTAGGTGCGGGATTGTCAGTCCCGTATATATCTATACACAAGTGTCACGCTCTCCCTCCAGGAGACTCCGGTTATAATTTCAGGGCTTTCGTTGGTACTAAGATGAGTACTTGAAGTGTGTCTCACAAAGCTATATTGACGGTTACGCGTAGAATAATGAAAAGTTACTTTGTAATGAATCTGACTCATAAACTATATACCTATTATAGTTTATATGTTTTTTTCTGTATTGTAACTCGAACTTGGAAAAATAGCACGTATATTCCATAAATTATACCTATTATAGTTTATATGTTTGTTTCTGTATTGTATCTCGAACTTGGTAAAAATAGTATAAGTGTTCCATAAACTATACCTATTATAGTTTATTACGTATGTTCTTGTATTGTTTCTTGATCTAGTAGAATAGTATATATATATTCCATAAACTATACCTATTATAGTTTATAAGTATATTCTGAAAATACCCCTTTGCTCGGCATGTTACAAAAGGATTAAAGTTTTATTTAAATAAGTTTTATACTCATATATGTATAAGGCATATATAAATGATATTAAAAAGGCATTCGTACAAGTGGTTCCACCCTAAGCCCACAACCAAACAAGGAACAGGAGTTAAGACGAAAACATCAGTCCTAAACATGTTGAATCTTATATATATATATATATATATATATATATATATATATATATATATATATATATATATATATAGGTTTAGGTTCTATGGAAAACAAAAAAACCCTAAAAATCATAAAAATGCATCAAAAAAATACTTAGAGATCACAAAACTTTTTTTTGAATTTTTTATCAAAAATCGCAGCTTTTAACATAAAATCGCTGAAATTTTTTTTGAAAAAAAAAATTTACCAAAAAAAAAAATTGATTTTTTATTTTTTTTTCAGCGAAATTCTCAAAAAGGCTGCGATTTTTCGATAAAAAAAATTCAAAAAAAAGTTTTGTAATGTCTAGGTATTTTTTTATGCATTTTTAGGATTTTTTTGTTTTCCAAATAACCCTTCCCTATATATATATATATATATATATATATATATATATATATATATATATATATATATATATATATATATATAGGATTTTTTTGGAATTTTTTTTGAAAAAATCGCAGCTTTGTATACAAATTCGCTGAAAAAAAATTTGAAAAAAAAAATTGATTTTTATTATTTTTTTTTCAGCGAATTTTAAGAAAAAGCTGCGATTTTTTATAAAAAAAAGTTTTGTGATTTCTAAGTATTTTTTATGCATTTTTATGATTTTTATAAAAAAAATTCAAAAAGAAAGATGTATATATATATATATATATATATATATATATATATATATATATATATATATATATATATATATATATATATTGGGAAAAACAACTGTTGAAATGATTTGGAATAGCTTGAAACAGTTTAAAAATAGTTTGAAATCGTTTGAATGTTTAACACAAAATTCCTTGTGTTTTACTTGTATCCCCCCCCCCCCTAAAAATTGAAAAATAGTGAAAACGTAGGGGTATAAACTCACTTCGAATGTGTGTTCTTGTTTGGATACGAAGTGGTAACGATGATCTTCGGATTAGAACCCGTGTGAATTGTCGTATCCTAATAATAATTATACACGATATCGTATTTAAATTAATAATAATAATTTAATTAATAATTTAAATAATAATTTAAAGTGTTAGACAACACTAAATTATGTAAGAAATACTTATAATAATTTCTTAGGAATATTTGAAGATGTTCTTGGTGTTCTTGGGTGAAAACGTGAAGATTTGAAGATGGGTATGAATGTCCTTGAGGAAAATAAGGAGATTTGAAGGAATCTGGGCAAGATCTTATGAAGATATGATGTTTACGGATGAGTTTTGAGAGCAAATTTGGGAAGGATTTCGGTGTGAAAAGTGAATTGTGAGGCTTGATTTCGGTTTTGTATATATATAGGAAGTGTTTTCGGCCTTAATGGGCCTTGGCCTTGTGATTTCGGTCTCATAAGGGATGATTTCGGTCATACATGACCGAAAACCCCATGTTTTCTTGATTCTACAACCGAAAACCCATTCTTCATTGATTCCCTTAACCGAAATCTACTTGTTCTAGATTCTTTGGACCGAAAACCCTTATGTGGTGTATTATTTTATGGTTTTTAACCTTATCCTTTTGACTTATGTTGACTTACATTAACATAAATCAACATGGGTTTCAATCTACACATAGTTATTAACATATGAACTTATATAAACATGTGTTCTTGGCATCCAAAGTTCTTATTGTATTAATGTTATGATGTGAATTCACTTGTACACGGTTATAGTTTAGACTTTTATTTGAACAAGTTTGACTTACACTGACTTGAAATAACGGGTTGTTACATAAAAAAAACCGATACTTGCTATATTTTCTGAATTTTGATGTTCATGATACATGATTAGTTAGAAAAGCATGCTAGTGATAGGCTGGAGATCTTCAGGAAATTCATGATAGAATTGCCTTATTACATGACGCATGATAGCCTAGGGTTCTTCTTGTATGAAATTGACATCATTACTGTAGTTTCTTAGTGTATGCATCATAGTTGTACATAACTAAGATTCTATAGCCTTAGAATGTTTGGTTTAGCCTTATTTCCTTTTCATGTTTGATGAAGGGCTTAGGTTAGAATCAGGTATTCGACTGTCTATAGGGTCCAACGTTATGTATGATTAGCATACATAAGTGCTGCAGGGTTGATGGAAGTTTCATGGACGAGTTTTGTGGGGTCTGACGACCAGTTGTGTAATGTCTAGCCTGTGAGAACAAGATCAATCTGATGCGCAGGGACAAGGTTTGAGAACTCAAACCTTGAGTGAATGCTTAAGATCAATGTCTGCTTGCTAATAGATGTTCAAGTCAAGCCTGGAAAGACCAGTCAAGTCTTAGATAATATATTCAACAAATGATCAAGTCATTAAATGAGGAATGAGAATGAATGATCAAGGTAAAGCTATTAAATGAAGAACAAGAAGAATGTTTTGAATAAACTTAGTGAAAATGCCAAAAGTTGAATGAAAGATCCGTAGTTGACTTGTATTGAATGCTCCTATAAATAGGAGTGAAGGTTACAACGAACTATCTAGAGTACTTACATAAGACCGGACAATAGAAATGTTTCTGACATTCTGATTGTCTAAATACAACAAAATACGAAGTCCTATGAAATGTCACATCAAATACAAAGACAAACTAAATAAATGCACAAAGACAAAATAGAGTTGCTCCGGATCAGCATCCATTCCGGACATGAGAGTCATTCCGGAATGCCTTCAGCTTCACATCTTCTTCTTTCCTGGTCCGGACAGATTCCGGACCACTCTCCACTTCGGAAAATACACACTTCGGAATGAGTACTTAGGATTGCTAGAGGTTCAGTTTCAGGTTCAAACAGTCTCCCCCTAAGTGAACTTAGCAATCCAGTAAACTGAGATCGTTTCTTCCTTGATGAAGGTGTAGGCTCTGAACAACCATTCTCGGACTGCAATGTACCACGCCAATTGACTTATAAACTTTGCCTTGAACTGTTCTGGAGCATCAGACTTGGACGCCCGGGATATGAACTTCATCAGATCTTTGGTCGGAACTAGATGTTTGTCAAGGACTCGGAAACAGTCCTTCTTGTTTGTCTTTCTTGTTGTGTAGACAAACCCTAGAACCGGTTCTTCAATAGGACCATCTGCAAGAATTTCAGCTTCTGGAAGAACAAAGTCGATTTTGGCAACAAATTGTTCAGTTCCGTATAGATGTGCAAGCTCAAAATCGCGTCGGCAAAATTCCGCAACATAATCTTTCAGGAAGCTCAGAGTAGCATGGTAATCTCCCATACTGATGTCATCCTTTTGATTTTCTCTGAAGTAGGCAACTAAAGTGAGGATGTCATTAGGATTCATGGAGGGAAATTCAACATCAATAACAGTCCGGGGTGTTGGCTTGTTTCGAAGGATGTGAAAACGAAAAAGTGGATAGTTGAGATCAAATTTCATCAAAAATTTTCTTCCGAAACCCTCGACTTTGGTAATTCTCTTCGTCATCCACACTTCCTTGAGAGGTTGTGCGTGCTTAGAGTAGAAAGTTTTAAGTCTTTCTCGCTCAGTCTGGATAATCACCTCCGGATCGTCAGATGGGTGAAAAGGAGCAAATTTGGTGTAGTAGAAGCACGGGTAATCATCTCTGGTAGGAACATCGTAGTAGAAGCACAGAACGATTTCATAATCCTGGAGAATGCCTTCATAGCAGAGAGGAGAGATGCCCCGCATCGGATTAGGATTATCCTTAAGAGCTTGGATCCGGATGCTGTCCTCTAATTCCTTGTTGATTTCCTCCTGAGACCATCCTTGTTTTTGCTTGAGAGGAGGTCCGGAGTGGAAGGATTGTTGTTCAGTAGTCATTGGCATTTTGCCTTTGTTTCTCTCCTGAGCGTCCATGATGAGCTTCATGTTCTCATCCACCACAAATTCCGGAGTGGGATTCGGAAAAGGATCTTCCGGAATGTGATCAGGGATCCGGAGTGGAGAGCCCTGGTCTATTGGAGCAATTTTTGGAGCCGGAATAGGTGGGAGCATAGAAGGAGTGGCTCGGAAGGCTTCAGCTGTGAGGGAGGATTTGGCCTTGGCCATTTGAATGGCCTTTTGAAAAGCATCTGGTAGAGAGGATGGCCAAGAAGTTGCGGACCATATCCTCTTCTTTTCTACAGTCAGCTTCTTCGGAAATAGCTTTTTCGGAGCCTCGAGACCAAGAACTCCTTTGGTGATATATTCTTCTTCACTGTATTCTTCTTCATCAGAGGGATTTCCTAGAAGTCCGGACACAATTTGGACTTCATCATCGGAATTTAGGTCTTCATCTCGGAGTGTGAACTCCGAGGTAGGTTTCCATGGTTTGCTTGGACCTTCTCCCCCTCTTGCATCGGTGGATATTGGAACCGGTGCAAGTAGTAAAGTTTCCTTGAGATCATCAAATTTGTAGAAGACTTTCTGAAGGCCCGTGTTGAGTTGAAGAGTGAGGGTATCGTATGCTTCGGACGTGGGGGCTTGAGCATCAAGGTGGTCGAACATGTTACTGAGAACAACTAACATCTCATCAAACTTCCGGTTCAGAACATCAACGATATTCCAAGTGGAGCGAAGAAGCTTGATGATGACTTGTTGAATGATCAGGTTCATTTCATCCGTCTTCTTGATCTCCTTCTCCAGCCTTTGGATTTGTTTCTCATGACGAATGTGGGTCTGCTTAATCAGATCTTTGGTGACAGACACCAAGTCGTCATGGACTTTGAGCATGGAGGTAATGGTGTTGAGATAGTGATCAACCAAAATATCATATTTAGTTTCAATTTCCTCTATGGAGTGCTTGAGCCGGAGAGAAATTAACTGATCCAGTTGGGCTTCTCTTTCCGCAACAGATGGTCTGGACTGCTGGGATATAGACTGAAGAATGACATCGAGCTTGGAGTCAAGACTAGAAATCTTCTGATCCATGTTATTGTTGAGCTCGGTTACGGAGGTTTCAATTGAGGAAACCTTCTTCATGGTATCCGACACATTGGTTTGCATCTCAAGGAGAGAAAATGGATCAATGTAGTTACCAACAGAAGATCCGGATTCGGAATTGGAGTGAGGAGATTTTGCTTGATGAGAAGAGGGATCAATGGATGGACCAGGCTTTGTTGCAGCATCATCTTCCTGGATTTTGAGATTGGAGTTTGAACCACCAACCGGAGTGGTTGAGGAGGAGGATCCGAAGTCATAGGCAGACTTGGATATGGATGCCCTTGATTGAAAACGGATTGAAGTCATGAAATTTTTGTGCGAAACAGTTTTTGCTTCATCATCCAGCATGACTTCTTCGGAGAGCTCTTCATCCGGATTGGTTTGGAAGACGTCTTGGTGAGTTGTAACAGGCGGTAGTTCAGAAGTAAGTTCGTTGGCTGCATCGACGTCAGTGGGAGGAACATAAGGCATATTGCTTTGGATGGCTCTGTTCCTCATGGAGATAAGAGTGGACTCCACTTGAGCTCTGGTGAGTTCCGGACGTTTTGATGCGGCCCTGTTAACAAAATCTTCCCATTGGGGATCATTAGCACCTGGTCGTCTTGTACGCCTTCCGGGTATCAGACCAGTTGAGGCATCAGAAGTCGGAGGGACAACTCCAACTTCAGAATGCTTGGGGTCTGGAACAGGGGTTCCGGAGTGTGTGCGTGTAGAAGAAATAATGGGATTATCAAAAGAGACTCGTGGGTTTGTTCCAGGGGGGCAAGGAACTATGGTCAACACCGGCATCACCTTTTTGGGAAGGTGAGGGTGGATTATGAGCAGACTCCCCATGATAGTGTGCATGTGATTTTGAAACATCGAGGGGTACCTCGGATGAGTGGGTAGGTGGGGTGTGCAGTCGGCCAGAATCAGTCGGAGTGTCATGGGTTCCTTCCTGTTGAGAGGAGGAACTGACTTTGGCTTTCTTTTTAGGCTTTGGTTTTGTGGGCGAAGTCTTCCGTTTGGCAGACTTTTTCACTTTGGCTCCGGACTTAGAAGGATTGGCCTCTTCCGAGATAGGTTCAACAGAGACTGGGGCAGGTTGTGTTGGGTTAAACACAACCGAAGTCTCCATGTGAAGTTTTAAATAAATGGAATCGGAAGGAATAAGGGCCAACATGTGGTCCGGAAGTCGTCTGACCGGACCAAAAGAAGATTGGTCCAGAATGCGATAAGACTTAACAACTTTAAAAGTGACACATACCTCCGGAGGAATGGTGTTAACCGGAAGTGATTCATGAAGTTCATTGAAGATTTTTTGAAGTGTCAATGCCCAGAACCTAGGGCTCGAAATCTCGTTCTCCTTTCTTTTGATGGCAAATTTGCAAAAATCTTTCCATAGAACTTCTGGAAGATCCACAACATTGTCCCGTCTGGAGTAGATGTTGTAGACGACGTTGAGCCAGTCTTTGCTTAGAGTATCGGTTCCTCCATGCTTTCCGGACAGCCCTCTGATGATGAAGTGCATTAGCATAGTCCAGAGTCCGGAGACGGCAAATTTCTTGAAGTCTTTAGCCCTGTAATCTTGATTATATCCGATGTAGTTCAAAAACGTCTGAAACTCTTCGGTCGTTGGTTCTTGGACCTTGAAACCCCTTGGGTTTGCTTTCACACCGATCGCCTTAAGGAAGGTCGATTTGTAGATTGGAACAGTTCTGTCACCGATAATTGTAGTCTCTAGTGCACCGTCTTCGAGTTTGATACTTGTAAAGGCACGATGAAAATGATGAAGTGGTAGTGGAGGTTCAGGGGTTTTAGTGATGGGAATGGAGATGGGGTGATTTGCGATAAACTCTATCATTACCCTGATGGATTCATCGTAATCCATGGGGTTTAGGGAAAAGAGTTGAGTGGTGTCTCTTAGAAACGGTTCTGGAGCGGCAGATGATGATGAACCCTTTGATCGTTTCTTCTTGGCAATGGATTTCTTGGGTGTTGAAGCAGTTGGAGCAGTTTTTGGTGGTGAAGGAGGAGAAGCCATTGTTGCAGAATTTGAATGCTTGAAGAACACGAAGAAAACAGAGAGAAATCAAGGGTTTAGGAAGTTTTGGGCGCGTAAAGAGGTAAAAAGGGGTTTTGATTGTTATTTATAGGTAAGGGAAGTGGGTCGGGTTAGTAGGGTAATGATGAGGATCCGAACGAGAAACGGGTCGCATTAAATGATAAAGAGGTTTAGGGGGCTGAGTTGACCTGGGAGGTGAATGGTGATGTTTGTTTGTGGCTAAAAATGGAAAACCCAACCGGCGATTCGATGGCTACTTTATGGGGGCGTGCAATCGTGTCACGAAAATCGAGGAAGATAGGATAGGATTCAAGAAAAGTAATCATTGAAACAAAAACGTTTCACCTTATTATCCTTTGGAATTCCGGATGAGCGGTTCCGGACAGAGTATGATCCGGAGGATAAGGAGTTGTGTTCCGGAATATGCTTGTTTTGAAAAAAGGTCCGGAATGAGAAATAATCTGGAAAGAGTTTCGATTCCGGAGTAAAAAATTTGTGTCATTTCTGAAAAGATGTGTGATTCCGGAACAAAAATTTTGTTTGACTTTGAAAAGATTGATGATTCCAGAGCAGACATTCCGGAATAGTGATTTTCAAGAATTTTCGGAGTGAATTTGAAAAAGTGTCCGGAACATGATTGAGAAAGCATTCCGGAGTGAGATTTAAAAATTCCGGAGCAAGTTTTGTAAAACATTCCGGGGTGAGATTTGAGAAACCTTTCGGAGTGAATTTTGAAATTCCAGAGTGCAGAATGTAATACCTTTTCCGGAGTGGAATTCCGGGATGCCATTATGAAGTATATTCCGAGATGAAATTTTGAACACTATGACAATGTGGTCTTCAGATACCAAATAATCAGGATGAACTGTACAGCTTAAAACTCAAGTGATGGTCAGAAATAAAGACAAGTAAAATGATCCTATGTATTTAGAGAGAAAGTAGTTCCGAGATGAAAAATTTAGATCGGAACTAATTTTCTTTCAAATACGTCTATCAAAGAGAACAAGTCTCTTGAAAGAACTGAGGATCTGGTATCATCATACCCATCTTGTTCAGAAAACCATTAAATTTGGTTTCGTCTAATGCCTTGGTAAAGACATCAGCAATCTCATCGTCAGATGGAACAAAAATGAGTTCAATGTTACCATTTAGAACATGATCTTTTATCAAATGGTACCTTATATCAATGTGCTTAGTCATTGAGTGCTGAATTGGATTGTGGGAAATCGCAATGGCACTTTAAGAGTCACAATAGATAGGAATGCGTTGAAAGCAGTAACCATAATCCAAGAGTTGAGATTTCATCCACAGAACCTGAGATGTACAGCTGGCAGAAGCGATGTATTCGGCTTCGGCTGTAGAGAGTGCAATGCAGTTCTGTTTCTTAGATGACCAACTGACCAAACGACCACCTAAGAATTGACATCCACCTGAAGTGCTTTTTCTATCAAGTTGAAGACCACCATAGCTTGAATCTGATTAGGCTTGAAGTAGGAAGCTCTCATTTGCTGGGTACCAGATTCCGAGACTCTTAGTACCCTTGAGGTATCGGAAAATTTGTTTCACAGCCAAGAGATGAGACATCTTTGGGCTGACTTGAAATCTGGCACATAAGCATGTGGAAAACTTGATATCCGGACGACTTGCTGTAAGATAGAGTAGGGATTCAATCATTCTGCGGTACTTCTTCTCATCAACTGAAACACCTGAAGGGTCGGCAAAGATCTTGTGTCCGTAGCCCATTGGTACCTTGGCAGAGGCACAGGTGTCCATTGAGTATTTCTTGAGGAGTTCTGAAATGTACTTCTCTTGGTGAATGAAGATTCCCATGTTAGTCTGTTTGACTTGAAGGCCAAGAAAGAAGCTTAACTCCCGATTCATGCTCATTTGGAATCGATTGATCATAAGTTTAGCAAAGTCAGCAGCCATAGATGAATCCGTAGATCCAAAAATGATGTCGTCCACATAAATTTGCACCAGCATGAGATGCTTTCCGTTTGATATTCGGAATAGGGTAGGGTCTAGAATTCCTCTTTGAAAACCGGAGCGTTTGAGAAAATCAGTGAGGGTCTCGTACCACGCCCGAGGAGACTGCTTGAGTTCGTAGACAGCCTTCCGGAGTTTGTAATAGTAGTTCGGAAATGAGAGATTAACAAAACCGGGGGCTGTTGAAGGTACACTTCAGTGTCAAGTTCACCGTTAAGAAAAGCACTCTTAGCATCCATTTGGTAAACTTTGAAGCCTTTATGAGCAACATAAGCAAAAAAGATTCTGATGGCTTCAAGACGTGCAACGGGAGCAAAGGTCTCATCGTAGTCGAGCCCTTCAATCTGTGTAAATCATTTTGCCACCAATCTTGCTTTATTTCTAATAATAACTCCTGCGTCATCTAGCTTGTTTCGAAATACCCATCTCGTACCGACAATGGGATGATTTTGAGGAGGAGGCACGAGAGTCCAAACTTCATTTCGGTCAAATTCTGCCAGTTCTTCTTGCATGGTTGTAATCCAGTCAACATGCTCCAATGTGTCCTTAATGGATTTGGGTTTAACCATGGATATAAATGCTGAAAAATGGCATTCATTTTGGATACTTGTAGCAGAACGAGTCTGTACACCAGCATTGGGGTTTCCGATTACTTGGTTCGGAGGATGATCTTTTGTCCAAACATGTAATCTTGGGAGTTCTTGTGCAGCCGTCGATCCGATATCAACAGTGGAATTGATTTGCTCCCCCTACATGGTTTGAATGTGAGAATGATGCTCCCCCTGAACTTCTGAACCATAGAGATTGACATCATCATCAGAAGGGAACTCAAATAAAACTTCATTTTCATCAACGTTGAGAGGATTGGAGTCATCGAAATCAGCAGCTGCATCTTGGAAGCCATCCACATTTGATTCAAGAGAGGGATGGGCATAATTATCCCCCTCAACCTGAGAATGTTGAAACGGTTCGGAATCAAATGGAGGGAGGCTGGGGATCGGACTGGAAACGTTATGCGAGACAGGGGCTTCCGAAGTAGGGATTGGAATGAGAGTTGGTCTTGATCGAGATTCTGAATCAAGAGCGGTTGCAGAAGGACCAAAGAGAGTTTCAAAGTCATCTTCAAGAATTGTTTGAGGGTTCGTACATTCTGGAGGAGGAGCATCGGACTCCATAATGTGAGTTGTAATGTGAGTTGGGACAGAATTCCGAGCGAAGTTGTCATCGAAAGTAATGTCAAAGCTTTCTTCCAGAACACGAGTTCTCCGGTTAAGAACTCTGCAAGATTTCGATTTTGAGGAGTACCCAAGGAAGATGGCTTCATCAGCTTTAGGTTGGAACTTGGTAAGCTGATCACGGTTGTTCTTGATGAAGCATCTGCATCCGAAGACATGCAAAAACGAGATTGTTGACTTCCGACCATTCATTGCTTTGTACGATGTCATGTTGAGGCGTCGATTGATGATACTCCGATTTTGAGTGAAGCAAGCAGTGGATACGGCTTCAGCCCAAAGATAGAGTGGTAGATTTGCGAAGTTCAGCATGGATCGAGCAGCTTCAACGAGAGTTCTATTGCGTCTTTCGACTACACCGTTTTGTTGTGGAGTATAGGGAGCTGAGAAGTTGTGGTCGATTCCTTTTTCAGTGAGAAATTTCTCAATGGTGGAATTAGTGAATTCCGATTCATTATCACTTCGGATTCTGCTAACTGGGAGTTTGATAAGAACTTCTATTCCTTTGATAAAATTGATGAGCTCTGAGGCTATTTCGGATTTCAGCCTGAGGAAGAAGACCCAAGTGAACCGTGTAAAATCATCAACAATCACAAGAATGCATTTCTTATAATGAAGACTTTCTACAGTGGAGGGTCCACAAAGATCAATGTGTAGAAGCTCCAATGGTTCCGAAATGGATTTTTCGATGATAACAGGATGACCCTTCTTTGATTACTTACCACACTCACAAGCAGCACACAAGTGATCATTTTCGAATTTGAGAAGAGGTAAACCTCTCACCATTTCGCCGGATACGAGATCATTCATGTACCGAAAGTTTAGATGAGCGAGCCTTCGGTGCCATAACCAGCTGACATCAGGAACAGCTTTGGTGAGAAGGCAGAGTTGCGGTTTGCCAACAATCATGTTGATATCGAGCGGGTACATGTTCTTGTTGCGAAGTGACTTGATTAAACACTCTTTACGGTCTTCAGTCATTACGTAGCTGTACTTTTTGCAAAATTCCACACGTCGATTTGAATCTGTGAGCTGAGCAACACTTATCAAATTATGTTTTAGATAAGCTACATAAGCCACATGTGAGATAGAGAAGTTTCCGTTGGTGAGGATCCCATAACCACATATTTGAGAGTTGGAGTTGTTGCCATATGTCACGTAACCAGCGTTTAGAGAAAGCTTAAGATCTCGCAGAAAATCTTTCTGCCCCGTCATGTGCATGGAGGAAGCACTATCAATATACCATATTGTTTCTTGCTCCGAAGCACAAAGTGCCTGCAAAATTAGTGAGTAATGGAGTTTTTAGGCTCCGAATTAGACTTTGGGACGTAGGCACGGGCTTTGGACTTTGATTGTGACCTAGGAACAACTTTGTGTTTCTGGGTGGTATTCTTTGAATTCTTTGGAAACAGACAGACGGCTAATGTCTTTTCATCTATCCAGTAGTCATATTCAATGACTTGAAGGTTCCGAACGGTCTTCTTCGGACCTTCGACTTCCGGAGTGTTGGTAACATTTGTAACCTCCGGAATTGGTGTTGCATCAATGGGAGTTTTGACTTTCCACACAAGATTTTTCTTTGAAGATTTTGAAAAAGGTGTTTTCTTTGTATTTGTGGATTTTCTTGATGACACATTGGTTTTTGAAAGATTGGGTTTAAAAATTGTGCCATCAGATTTTGCAATAAAAACAGATGAAACAGTCCGAGGAGAAGTGTTTTGGACTGTTGTGGCATTCACATGAGATTTAGGCTGAGTAGAACTGTTTACTGATCGGTTTTGAGCATTCAAACACTCCTAAGTGTACATGCAACCCTAGAAAACCTTGGATCTATGTTTGTCTAAAATACATGCAAAATACTTTTTCCAAGGTTCATAATCCTATCTAGCATACATGGGGAACTTTAAACATAAAAGATGGCTAGAATTACATACCTTGTTGTTTTTTTGATTCCTTGAAAACCTTGAGAGCCTAGCACCCCAAGTGTGATGCCTCAAATGTTTCACACAACACCAAATGCTCTTGGAATAAACTTTGAGAGAATTATCTAACACTTGAAATCGGCCTTGCCCTCTTGTCTCACTAGTGTAGCCGATTTTGGTTGCTAGAAGCATGCTTATATAGTATGTTGCATTAGGGTTACACCATGTAAAACCTAATGTAACATGACTCTTCATTTCCATGACCCATGGGTTTGTAACTCCCATGGAGCATCCTATGGACCTTAGCCCAACTAGATAATCCATGGATCATCTAGCCCACTATACAAGTATGGATTATTTACACAATCAACCCATATATTTAATTAGTCTCCTTTTTGATCACTTAATTAATTCTAGATTAATTCTTGATCAATACTAATTAAATAATATTATTAATATATTAGAACTTATAATATATTAATAAACCACAAGTGTTATTTCTCTCATTTAGTCTATCCAATTGCATGATGCCATGCAACCCAAATGGACCATGCCGGGTCGGGTCAAGTACATACTAGAAATAGTTATGGACTTGGACACCTTATCCAACATTTACTTTCTTGGGTTCTACACGACTAGGAGATTCAGAAGGTCTTTTGAGGATCTTAGTGGGAAGAAAGGAGTTTTGACTACGGGTTGATGCATGAGAATTCCGGGATAAACTTGGTTTGGAGTTTGCAATGAACCTGGAATTTTGTCTAGCCTTAACTTCCTTTTTATGTGCATTTCGAGCTTCTAATTTGGGATCCACAATATCCTTCCTATTCAGCATTGGTTTTCTCTTAGGATGAGACGAGGATTTTGAGGTTTGTCCTACGGATGGATTCCTAAACTCAGGAGTAATGGGAACCAATTTAGTTTTTGAGACGACTAAGGAATCCGATTCGCAAGAATCAGAGGACACACAACTTGAGACTTCAACTTTATCATCTAAGGATGCCCATACAAACTCAGAGGCAATAGTTTCAGTTGTCACCGGAATGATTTCTTCAATCACACAATTGTTCACATGATTACTTCTTGGAACATAATCTACGCAATTTGTAAGACTATGATGAAAATCCGTGGTCCGATTCAGGTCGAGAGTGTTTATGAATTTGAGATTGTACTCCAAAGGAGTCCGGACAATCCCATGAGCAGTCATGTTGTTGACAACGATTTGGTAACGGTTGGAGGCTGATGCCACTGATTCACCAGGAGTGGTAGTGAAGGTGTCGAAGTCGTTGACAACTGAGGTGAGGCGCTTTTCTTTCATATTTTCCGAACCTTCAGTCAGGTCCTGAAGAGTATCCCAAATCTCTTTGGCTGATTTGCACAACTTGATGTGCTCGAAGAGTGAGGGAGGAACTCCAAACACCATTTCTGAGAAAGCAACTTGATCAGCATGCAACTTCTCGATATCATCTGCAGTTAGAGGAGCTGGGTGAGTTTCATCTTCTCGCATGAGCTGAGCAGCTGCATCTCTTACAACTGTTCTTACAGGAACATGTGGACCTTCTTTGACGGATCTCCATATTTCTTCACCTTTATCTTTGGCAAGTAAAAATCTTTCCATTCTAACTTTGCAGTGATCATATTCTTCCACAACTAGTAATGGGGCACGTGTAGGGCCACCCACACTATTTGCGATTTGCATTGAAATAATTTGTTGAGGATTAGAAGCAACCATTGAAGTTAAGATATCTTCAAGCTAAAGTGGTATATAGAAGAACTTTTATCCTTAACACAGAAATGGTTGAAATACCAAGGTAATTTCAAACCAACTATAATCTGATCTTATGGATTCAAAGGACAACCACTCAAGCTCTGATACCAATTGTGAGAACAAGATCGATCTGATGCGCATGGACAAGGTTTGAGAACTCAAACCTTGAGTGAATGCTTAAGATCAATGTCTTCTTGCTAATAGATGTTCAAGTCAAGCCTGGAAAGACCAGTCAAGTACTCAAGTCTTAGATAATATATTCAACAAATGATCAAGTCATTAAATGAGGAATGAGAATGAATGATCAAGGTAAAGCTATTAAATGAAGAACAAGAAGAATGTTTTGAATAAACTTAGTGCAAATTCCAAAAGTTGAATGAAAGATCCGTAGTTGACTTGTATTGAATGCTCCTATAAATAGGAGTGAAGGTTACATCGAACTATCTAGAGTACTTACATAGGACCAGACAATAGAAATGTTTCTGACATTCCAATTGTCTAAATACAACAAAAGACTAAGTTGTATGAAATGTCACATCAAATACAAAGACAAACTAAATAAATGCACAAAGACAAAAGAGAGTTGCTCCCGATCAGCATCCATTCCGGACATGAGAGTCATTCTGGAATGCCTTCAGCTTCACATCTTCTTCTTTCCTGGTCCGGACAGATTCCGAACCACTCTCCACTTCGGAACATACACACTTCGGAATGAGTACTTAGGATTGCTAGAGGTTCACTTTCAGGTTCCAACATAGCCTTCCTCTAGGATGAGATGATAGAGTGTATGTGTATTTTGCGGGTATGGTTAGGGTTGTTGTGATGATCTTCTGAGACAAATACGGGTAGGTGTGGAAGGTAGTATGGGGCCGTACTACTGGAAGCACAGGACCCGTACGCGTATCAGGGAAGTCATAAACCCTAGGGTTTTGTTGGGAATTGGTTCCCCTGGTGTTACATGCATTTTATTTGATATCTACCAGGTTTATTTTCAGTATGGCGATTATGAGACAATTTGAGGTTGGATTTGGTTCAGGATCAGGAGCCGGAGCTGGTGGCCAGGATGGGCCAAGATTGACTGAGGACCATGTCAAGGAGATCATTCGTGAGGAAGTTGTTTCTTTTGTAGGGGGGGGGGCAGGTACCGGAGCTGGTTAAATATGTCAAGGCCACTATGATGGAGTACTTTGATGACCGAAATGCTACACTTTCTGAGGTTGTTGTTGCTGAAGCCACCGCGGCTGTTGCTGTCATTGGGGCTTAAGGAGAGATAGATTTTTAGTATCGGGACTTCGATCGTATGAAGCCCCCAGAGTTTGATGGGGTCTCGAACCCGATTGCGGCGATGAGATGGTTGTCTGAAGTAGAGGGTTGTTTCTTCACGTGTTCTTGTCCGGACGACCAGAAGGTCAAGTGCACCCTGAACCTTCTCAGGTTGGGGTCAAGAGATTGGTGGAGACTGGTGACTAGTTCTTATACTCCTAAGAAGAGGGCCACGATGACTTGGGAGCAGTTCTTGGAAATTTTTCATGCTAGGTATGTCCCCCTTGTAGAGAGGGAGAGACTGGCCCGAGAATACCTGGATATGAGACAAACGACCGAGTCGGTGACGAAGATCACCAAGATGTTCATAGAGAGGACTTTGTTCAATTCGGAGTTCACTGCTTCAGAGCAGGATCAGATGACTCGGTACTTGAGTATGCCAAAACAGACATTCGGCAGTTCGTGTCCACCCAGCGCTATGGTTCTCTCGCTGAGCTTCAGGATACCGCGAGGAGGCGAGAGATTGAGATAGAGACCCATGTGAGGGAGCAGTGTCAGACTCTGGATCAGTTCCAGTCTGTAGTGAAGCGGTTCAAGTCCACCGACCAGAGTTCAAGATCAGTTGGAGGGAGGCGCAAACCTCTTGTATGTCACATATGTGGTGAGGAGGGCCATTTTAGTACTGATTGCAAGCAGGGTGCGCGAGTTTCTATCTTTGCGGCCAGGAAGGCCACATCAGAGCTCGTTGTCCTTTTCTCGTTTTTGGGAGGTGTTGGATCCTACGCCCTTAGCTTGGCAGTTACCCAATGGTCGTTAGGGGACCATCGGGGTCCCGAGGACTGAGATTTAAGTTGGCAGTGTTGGATAAGGTGTCTAAGTCCATAACTATTTCTGGTATGTACTTGACCCGGTTGGCATGGTCCATTTGCGTTGCATGGCATTGCAATACATGGATAGACCAAATGAGAGAAAATGACACTTAAGGTTTATTAATATATTATAAGTTCTAATATATTAATAATATTATTTAATTAGTACTGATCAAGAATTAATTTGGAATTAATTAAGTGATCAAAAAGAGACTAATTAAATATATAGGGTTGATTGTGTAAATCATCCATTCTTGTATAGTGGGCTAATGATCCATGGTTTATATGAATTGGGCTAACACCCATAAGGTACTCCATGGATAGTCCATGGAGGTTATAAACCCATGGATCATGGAATATGAAAACTCATGTGCATTAGGGTTTACATGGAGTAACCCTACATGTGGCACACTATATAAGAATCCCTATGGTAAGAAAAATCGGCCACTAAGTGAAGAACTAGAGGGCTAGCCGATTTTGAGTGATAAGTGTCATCTCTCAAGGTTATTCCAAGTGTTGCGGTGTTGTGTGAGACATTTGAGGCATCACACTTGAGGTGCTAGGCTCACAAGGTTCTCAAGGAATCCAAGAAACAAGAAAGGTATGTTTTCTTACTTGCTTTTATTATTCAAGTTCCCCATGCCATGCTAGATAGGCTAAGAACCTTGGAAATCAAATTTGCATGTATCTTAGTAAAACATAGATCCAAGGTTTCTAGGGTTGTATGTACACCTTAGGAGTGTTAGAATGCTCAAAGACCTATAGTGGTATCAGAGCCTAGGCTTGTTTTCTTGATACTTGATGCAAATTGTTGAAAAAAGTCAAAAATTATGCATTCTGCTGAATGAACTCGCCAAGTCCATGGGGGGACTCGACGAGTCCATGCCTAAAATCATCCTACTCGTCAAGTAGGTTCATGCACTCGACGAGTAGAATGCCCAGAGTGCAGTTTTTCGAGTTTTGCTGCTGGAAATGGACTAGAAACATTACCCTAAACTGTTTTGGTCTTATAAAACTTGTTTTAGATGGTGTAATGGTTATGCTAATCCATTTTCAATGGCTATTATCAAAATCTCGCCGAGTAGCCCCTGTTTTCAGAATATATATATAGAAACGCTTCTCATTCGAACCCTAACTAACGGGGGAAGCTATGGACGATTTTTAGAGGCCAGAAGGGTTCTTAGAAGCTGTGGTTTTCGAGATTTCAACTTAAATTCCAATTTTGAGAAGATCAAAGGCAATTTAGGTTTATTCTTTACTTAATCTTTTGTTTAAACTATGTTTGCATCAATTGATTTCGTTTTTGAGTTACTTTCTGCTGTAATCATGAGTTAAAACTCATATCTTCTGTTTAGGGTAGATGAATTTATGACTATGGATTGATTTGTGGTTGGATTAATTGTTTATTGGTGAATTTAGTTTTATTAAGCTTGTTAAAGAACCTCATGCATTAACCATAACTATTTTCTGTTAATTATCAAGTAATTAAGCTGCATGAACATCTCTTAATTGCTTAACTCATGTGATTTATGTGAAAACATTGTTATGTGCCTAGGATTAACGAACGTGAAACTAGGATTAACTAGAAAATGGGTAAATTAATGTGTGAGCTTGTGTGACAAACCATCAACAAGAGGTTAATTGAATTAGTAATTTGATTAACTAATTACAAGTCTTATTTAACCTGAATAATTAACTAGGAAATTCATTAGTTTAATCACTTGATCACTGCTTAAATTAATTTGTTTTCTAAGGATTGGTAATAGCGAATGTGAATCTAATCACTTTAATCGGTAACCAATAACAATTAATCCATTGCACTTGCCATAAAATCAAACATAGAAGTAAATGAATCGAACCTAAACAGAAGTCTTCTCCATTATTGAATTTAGTTGATTGTTTAATTGCTTTAGCTGTTAGTTGCTTAGTTTGCGTGTTATTTGATTGCTTAAGTTTCTAGTCTTGCAAAACTAGAGAAAATCCCATTTCTATTACTTGTTATATTTAGATAATATTAGCATTTATTTTAATTGTTTACCGTTCCCTGTGTTCGATTCCCTACTTGCTTGAACTATATTACTAATCGATAGGTACACTGCCTTTCGTGTGTTTATTTTGTGTCTAAGTTAGTAGGATTAAAACTAGTGTATTCAACACACATCAAGTTTTTGGCGCCGTTGCCGGGGAACGGTTCTAAATAGTTAATTTTATTTGCTAATTGTTATCATTTTTTTATTTTATTTGTTGATTAATTTTTTTATTTAGTTTAATTTTTATTTTTTATTTTTATTTATTATGTATTTTCCAAATCTCGATGCTCTTGATGCTTTTCTTGAGGAAGTAGTACAGGAAATCGAGCAAGAAGATGAGGAGTATGACTCAGATGAAGATTTGAAGAAATTTGGAAGATGGTTAGATAACATCTTGCCCAAGACACAAGGGACATCTGAGTCACAAGAGCTAGAAGATGAGGAGTATGACTCAGATGAAGATTTGAAGAAATTTGGAAGATGGTTAGATAACATCTTGTCCAACAAACAAGAGCAGTCTGAGTTACAAGAGCTAAATTTACAAGATGAAGAATTTAATCCAGAAAGGAACTTGGAGGAGCTGGAAAGGTTGCTAGCAGAGAGGTCAGACGAAGAACAAGAACAAGCTGAATTGCAGGAACCAAGTCGTGGATTGACCATTACCACGACATAGCCCCATGTATTTCCAGTTTGTGTTTCGAAGAATGGGGTGACGATTCCAACTTTGGAGAAAGTTCTGAAGCGCGATCCATTTCTGATTAGTATCCGACCGGTTCCAACCCTTGTCAAGATTCTTGGGTTACATGAATTAAAGCTCGATTGGACAATTGTAAAAGCAAAGAGCCAAATTTTACAAATTGGTCCAAAGAAAATATTTAATGCAACGGATGGATTGGCATTGAATTTATTGGAAATTTATTAAGTGGGGAGTCCAGCTCAAGACTCGCACAAAAAGAAGCGCTTGCGGGAGGCAACCCGTCATTAGAGTTTGCTTTTCTTTTTCTTTTAAACTTCTAGGATTTAGGGATAATTTAGGAATTTTTATTTTGATGTTTGTTTTCCTTTTTATTACGTGGTTTTGTCTTTGATCTTTGCAGAAGTTAGGGTGAGATTAGAGCGATTTCTTAAAGCGTGAAGGAAATAAAGTGAGAGGTTGAGTCGTAGACGAGAAGATTAGAAGATTTGAGTGATAAGTTGAGTCTGATGTTTATATTTGATTAAAAATAGTCTCGTCCCTGAAGAAAATGAGGAGTTGTATTACCTTGATACTCTCCTTGAACACAAAATTAAAGCGGAGGCAGAAAGAAGAAGAGACCTTATCAGAGTCAAGAACTCGTCGAGTGCATAATACTAACTCGACGAGTCCAAGCGAAAAATCAGGATTTCTGCGAGTATAGCGATTCAACTCGGCGAGTCTCCATATAAAACTCGATCATTTTCCGAGCGTTTCCAAGAAGCTTTATCCTATATATTTAAAGCTGTCAACCACACGAGATTTTGACACCCAAGGCATGGATGAGCTGTTCCCATGCCAAAGTCATCTGAAGATGGAGCTCAAAAGAAGAAAGATCACCCTCGCAACTACTATCCCAGGGGAGTTTGTTCCAATTCCCTCTTTATTTTTATGTTTTCTTATTCATGCATAATATGTAATGGGGATATTGCATAAATTAAGTGTGGGGTAGGGGGTTGGTTACATTTAGTTAAAATTTAGATTAATTTTAAAAATTTGCATAAAATTGCTAGGGCTAATTTAGATATTTTGGTAAAAACAATTAGAAACCATGCTAGTATTATATTTGATGATTCCATGAGGACCCAAATGTTTAGTTGAGCCTATATACGTTATAATGCATTTGTGGCCCCCTTTATTCTAGTGAAATCATGGGACAAAAACACAACCTCGCTTAGTTTGAGGGACACAACATGTTTAGCATCGTGTACTTCAAATGTATCTAGGAAGACTAATACTTTAACCAATAAAGGTTGAAGTTGAGTGCCCTTGCTTAAGCATGTAGGCATTGATTGAAAAAAAAGTGAGATACATGTTAAAAGAGAGAGAGAGAGAGAGAGAGAGAGAGAGAATTACAAGAAAAGTTGTAAGAATTTTGGAGTAATCAAAGTGAAGATCAAAAGATCAAAGTTCTGAAGAAATTCAAAAAGTTGAAGATACCAAAAATCAAACAACAAGGTGGTCAATTCAAAGAAATCAAGATTAAATTATCAAAGAAGTGAAGAATTCCAATAGCTCCATAGTGGTATCGAAAAGTTATAATTTTCTAGATTATGTATTTTTGGGTTGCTTGACCAAAAATACCTTGAGGTTAGAAAGCTTTCTGCGGATGGATTCGGAGGGATGCATAAAATGAGCGTTGTTCAAAAGAAGTGGGCTAGTGTTTATGAGGATTGTAAGTATTTAGAATCAGGGGGTCCTTAGGAAAAAATTTAGACACAAATGCATGTGTTGCGGTCTTGGCATAATGGCTGGGTTCAATTGGGATTGTTTTATGTGATATTAGTGTGCTAAAATTCAGTTTTGCTTGGGGGCAAGCAAAAGTCAAGTGTGGGGTATTTTGATATGGGCTTATTTAGTCATAAAAATCATGCATGATCTTAATACTTTATGTTAATTTTATCTCAAATAATGAACCAAAGGTGCTTAATTAGCTTAAATATTTCATTTTCAACAACAAAGACATGCTCGAAAGGAAAAGGAAGCGGATTTAGCAATTGGAAGCTTGGATCTTGGATTTTGAAGAAAGAAGGATGTTGTTGGACAGCTTGACCCCTCGTCAGTGTTTTGGCCATATCTCAGGAACCGTAACTCCGATTGACGAGATTCAAAATGTTATGAAAACTAGACACAATTTCGGACGACTTTCATGTTTTGAGAAAATGTCGATTCCTAATGGACTCGACGAGTTGGTCAGAAGTTTCGCGATTCTTGACTTTGCCTTGCCGTACACAGGATTTTAAGTGATGGACTCGTCGAGTAGGTCACTAGACTCGCCGAGTAGCCCCTGTTTTCAGAATATATATATATATATATATATATATATATATATATATATATATATATATATATATATATATATATATATATAAACGCTTCTCATTCGAACCCTAACTAATGGGGGAAGCTATGGACGATTTTTAGAGGCCAGAAGGGTTCTTAGAAGCTGTGGTTTTCGAGATTTCAACTTAGATTCCAATTTTGAGAAGATCAAAGGCAATTTAGGTTTACTCTTTACTTAATCTTTTGTTTAAACTATGTTTGCATCAATTGATTTCGTTTTTGAGTTACTTTCTGCTGTAATCATGAGTTAAAACTCATATCTTCTGTTTAGGGTAGATGAATTTATGACTATGGATTGATTTGTGGTTGGATTAATTGTTTATTGGTGAATTTAGTTTTATTAAGCTTGTTAAAGAACCTCATGCATTAACCATAACTATTTTCTGTTAATTATCAAGTAATTAAGCTGCATGAACATCTCTTAATTGCTTAACTCATGTGATTTATGTGAAAACATTGTTATGTGCCTAGGATTAACGAACGTGAAACTAGGATTAACTAGAAAGTGGGTAAATTAATGTGTGAGCTTGTGTGACAAACCATCAACAAGAGGTTAATTGAATTAGTAATTTGATTAGCTAATTACAAGTCTTATTTAACCTGAATAATTAACTAGGAAATTCATTAGTTTAATCACTTGATCACTGCTTAAATTAATTTGTTTTCTAAGGATTGGTAATAGCGAATGTGAATCTAATCACTTTAATCGGTAACCAATAACAATTAATCCATTGCACTTGCCATAAAATCAACCATAGAAGTAAATGAATCGAACCAAAACAGAAGTCTTCTCCATTATTGAATTTAGTTGATTGTTTAATTGCTTTAGCTGTTAGTTGCTTAGTTTGCGTGTTATTTGATTGCTTAAGTTTCTAGTCTTGCAAAACTAGAGAAAATCCCATTTCTATTACTTGTTATATTTAGATAATATTAGCATTTATTTTAATTGTTTACCGTTCCCTGTGTTCGATTCCCTACTTGCTTGAACTATATTACTAATCGATAGGTACACTGCCTTTCGTGTGTTTATTTTGTGTCTAAGTTAGTAGGATTAAAACTAGTGTATTCAACACATATCAGTTGTTACTACTCATACTCCTACCGCGGCCCCTGTCTTGGCAATCAGGCAAGGCAAAGGAAAGAAGAGGAAGATCCCTGCGAAGGGTACCAAGGGAAAGTCCCTTGATGGCTCCTCTTCAAGTGGAACCAAGAAAGGTTTTGTCACTCCTTCTGCTAACCCTAAAGAGGCTGAATGCTTCTATTGCCATGAAAAGTCGCACTGGAAGCGAAACTGCCCGAAGTACCTGCAAGATGTTAAGGATGGGAAAGTAAAACCCAACCATGCATGTATATACACTATATTGTCTAATAACTCATCCTATTCTAATTCTTGGGTCCTTGATACAGGTTGTGGTATTCACATATGTTCTGATTTGCAGGGACTAATAAAAAGTGAGAATGTGGAGCATGGGAAGATAAACTTGATCATGGGGAATAGGAAAGTTACACCTGTCACCAAGATTGGAGTTTATTCTTTGTTTCTAAGTAGTGGGTTAACATTAGATTTGAATAAATGTTGTTACTCGTCTGAAATGGCGAGAAATATTATTTCCTTTCATGGTTTGTACAAACAAGGTTTTACCTTTTCGTTTGATAATGAATGTGGTGGTATTAATGCTTTCTTTAATAATGTTCTTTATTTTAAAGCATTACCATGTGATGGTGTGTATGAAACTGTGTCGGTTGTAGATAACCTAGGAAATAATGTGTTGTGTATCGATTCTTCCACTAGCTTGGATAAAGCATCATTATGACATTGTCGTCTTGGACATGTAAGCAAGAAACGCATAGGCCAACTCCAAAAGGATGGAGTCTTGGAGTCATTTGACCTAAAGTCAGATGATAGTTGTGAGTCTTGTTTGCTTGGGAAAATGACAAAGTCACCCTTCACTGGTACTTGTGCTAGGGGTGAGGGTTTGTTGGATCTCATACATACTGATGTGTGTGGACCTTTCAAAACCGCCACAAGGGATGCTAACCGCTTCTATGTGACTTTTACTGATGATTATAGTAGATATGGATATGTCTACTTAATCAAGCATAAGTCAGAAACCTTTGAAAAGTTCAAGGAGTTTAAACAAGAAGTGGAGAATCAGTTGGGCAGGAACATTAAGATGCTTCGATCCGATCGAGGTGGTGAGTATCTTAGTACAGAGTTCCTTGACTATCTTAAGGAATGTGGGATTGTCTCACAATTGACACCTCCCAGGACACCGCAGTTGAATGGTGTGGCTGAGAGGCGCAATCGAACCTTGTTGGATATGGTTCGTTCCATGATGAGTCGAGCTTCACTACCAATCTCATTTTGGGGGTATGCCTTATAGACTGTCGCCCATATCCTTAATCTAGTCCCTACAAAGAAGGTTGCTAGAACACCTCACGAGATGTGGACTAGAAAAGCTCCCAATCTAGATCACATCAAGATTTGGGGTTGCGAGGCTTTTGTGAGGCGCGAGACTCACGATAAGCTCGAACCTCGAAGTGAGAGGTGTATTTTCATCGGCTACCCACAGAAATCCTTTGGTTACCTCTTCTACAGACCCAGTGATAATGTGGTCTTTATAGCAAGGATAGGAGTCTTTCGAGAGAGAGAGTTCACAAGCCAAGGAAACAGTGGGAGGCAAATTGACCTTGAAGAAATTCAAGAGTCAAGTGGTGAAGGAACCTCAAACCCTAGCAATCAACCTGAGGAGGAAACTCCTGTTGATCCGACAGATGAGTCTGTACTTCTGAGGCGTTCCACGAGGGTTAGGAATGCACCTGAGCATTACTATGGTTTCCATATTACTGCAGAAGGTGATACACTTATCAGTGATAGCACACTGGTAAGTCTGGATGAACCTAACAGCTACACGGAAGCCATGGCAGGCCCTGAGGCTGCTAAATAGAAAGAGGCTATGGACAGCGAGATACAGTCCACGTATGACAATCAAGTTTGGAACTTGGTTGACAATGTACCAGGTCGAAAGACAGTCGGGTGCAAATGGATCTTCAAGAAGAAGACCGACATGGATGGTAATGTACACACTTATAAGGCGCGACTGGTTGCAAAGGGCTTTTCTCAAACTCCGGGAGTTGATTATGATGAGACCTTTTCACCAGTAGCAAAGATTAAGTCTATTAGGGTTATGCTAGCCATTGCTGCATTTCATGATTATGAAATATGGCAAATGGATGTCAAAACCGCTTTACTTAATGGAAAGTTGGCTGAGGATGTTTACATGAGTCAGCCAGAGGGTTTTGTCAGAGCAGAGTACCCTAATAGAGTGTGTAAGCTTGAGAAATCCATCTATGGATTGAAACAAGCACCTCGCAGATGGAATCTTTGTTTCGATGAGAAAGTCAAAGAGTTTGGCTTTTCGGGGAGCGAAGATGAGTCTTGTGTATATGTCAAGGCTAGTGGGAGTATAGTGTAACGCCCATGTTTCGGGGCTAGGCATTAGTAGATGATGTAATAGTCTAGGTCAACTATTGAAACTCTTTTTGAAGCAATAAAGATTAATTATTTGAGTATTACTTGAATTATGTGAAATTATGTGCTTTATACTTAATTATAAAGATATAATTAATAAAGAATAAAAATAAGCATCAAAATTAAAGTGTGAGATAAACCCGATATCTTTACATAAAGTTGTAGTGGTCGAAACAAGGATTCCGGATATATAAAGAACACCAAAATCCGAGCTATAACGAAGAAGTTATGGCTCGTCGAAGTTTCGCGACAAAACCGGCACGACGTTGTGCGACGTAAACAGTGAGTTTACAAAAGAGGAGTTTTTAGCCTTAGTAATCTAAACAAAAGTCGTAGTGTTCGTTAAACCGAGAGCGTCCATAAATAGAACACCCAAATCTGACTTCGTATGAGGAAGTTTTGATTTTTCGAAGTTTCGGATCAGCAGTGCACAGCCCGAAACTCGAATTTTAGAGCGAGCAATTTTTGGCCAACGTGACCTAAATGAGAATTGAAGATCTCATTAATAGGAGCTCAACGATAAAAAGACAGACGAAAACAGAGCCCATATGTAGAAGTTATGAATTTTACGCGGTCATTTAACAATATAATCTCCTCCTACTATTAAATTTAAGATCGGTCGATAATTAGCCGATGGAGTCAAAAGGAAAGTTGTAGATCTTGTTTTTACCTATGCGTGGATATAAAGAACGTCGAAAACAGAGCTCATATGCGAAAGTTACAGGGTTTAGAAGTCGGCAGGGTGCTGCTGCAAAAGGGGTGACGTGGCACAATGTAGGCCACCCATGTTCTGCCACCAGAATGGTGACACCTGGCCATGGACTCGATGAGTTGGAGGCCAACTCGAGGAGTTGGGCTGCCAGCCAGCCTATAAATAGAGGTGTCGGGTGCAACACTTTTCTCACACCTTCCAACTTCTATTTCTCTCTCTAGAATCTCTCTCTAAGCCCCTAAACCCCCCCAAAAGCCTAGGAAACTTCCCTAGCACTTGAAGAAAGCCTCGGAGATCCCGGAGTCTCGGAGAAAAAGAGTTTTTCGGTTTGAAACTCTGTCCGTGCGGAGCCCTGTTTTCAAGCAAACTTCCCGGTTTCGTCAAAGAAGATTATTTTTAGAAGCAAGGTGCTGTCCGGATCACTCCGGATCAGGTGAGTGTATAGTCACTTTCATCTTACACATAGATATGAAGTATTTCATATAAATTATGTGCTATGTGTATATATATGTTATCTGTTTTCCTGTGATGTTTGTTGGATGAAAGATCTATACTTCTTTCTTTCAGATCTGGAACTTTTTCCTTCAGATCTACACTTCCTTATCTCAGATCTAAACTTTTCTTCAGATCTAAACTGTATACTTTGAGATCTATGTTGGATGAAAGATTTGAACTTCTTTCTTTCAGATCTGGAACTTTTTTCTTCAGATCTACATTTCCTTATCTCAGATCTAAACTTTTCTTCAGATCTAAACTGTATACTTTGAGATCTATGTTGGGTGAAAGATCTGAACTTCTTTCTTTCAGATCTGGAACTTTTTTCTTCAAATCTACACTTCCTTATCTCAGATCTAAATTTTTCTTCAGATCTAAACTGTATACTTTGAGATCTATGTTGGATGAAAGATCTGAACTTCTTTCTTTCAGATCTGGAACTTTTTCCTTCAGATCTACACTTCCTTATCTCAGATCTAAACTTTTCTTCAGATCTAAACTGTATACTTTGAGATCTATGTTGGATGAAAGATCTGAACTTCTTTCCTTCAGATCTGGACTTTTTCTTCAGATTTAGACCGTATATGTATTTTATGCTTTGAAAGTTATGTTGGATAAAAGATGTAAGCTTTATTTTACAGATCTGGACCATGTATGTATTTTATATCTACAAATATGTTGGGTAGAACATGGGTAGATAAAATAGTTGGTGTGTGGGGAAATAAAATGATGAGAGGCCTCAATGTTGACGTTGTTCCAGTCATCTAACGGAGTATGGATGACGACCACGGACTTTTCTAGGAAGTCCAGTGGAACACTAGCAGGGTAGCAACCTGTAGGTGTTTGTGAACGAAGTGTTCACCGGTGTAATCCATCCCCCCATGGTTTCCTTACGGACATATATGGCTGAGGAACCCCCTTAGCAGTAGTGTCCATCCCGATGAAATTCTTTAGGATAGGTCCCTTATGTGAGATGCTTTAGGGACGTAAGGTGAGGATAACGGGAACGGGTAATCGGGAGTAATGATTGTTGAAAATAATAAACTTATTTATTGTGGGTTGAAAACCCTATATGCTCACCAGGCTCCCCAGCCTGACCCACTCAGTTTCTTGTATTACAGGTAGTGGCAAAAGCATAGTTGGATGATTTGACGAGAGATTACGGATTTGAGGCCAGATAGTGTTTTGTGGCCTAAGATGTTTATTTATTTTTAGTTTATGCTTATGGTCTGTATCGATGATTGACATCCTGAGTTTTTGTAATGTAATGAAAATACATTTCTTTAGGAAATGCTTTGATAAAATTTATATCATATTTTGTTTTGGGAACAAATTTCGTAATACTTTTCTTAAGAAGTTACTCTGATTTTTATTAAAAAGCATAAACAAAATCGGTCTTTTCTGGCCGTAAAAATGGGGATGTCACAGTTGGTATCAGAGCATTAGTTTAAGCGAACTAGGAATTTGTAGGATTTCTAGATTTAACTTAGAATGTTAAGCGATGATCGTGAGATGAGTGTCTTCCATATTTTAGGCACAAGCACTAGTTTATTTTAGGAAAGATGCCTAAAATGCTTTTATGTGCTAAATACTTTATGCTTTCCTTATGTGCTATTATTTGTTCGGATATATGGTCTGTTGCCGACCGGATCTGGAAACCTTATGTGTTTAGGATTCTAAGCGTTCGAAAACGATATTAGAACTAACATGTAATGTTTCGGAGTGATTAGGGGAATTTAAACGTCTATCATGAATAAAGATCTAAATTCACCTAATTTGGTGTATAGATCGAAATGGCAAGAACGCGAAGTGGAGCTGGAAACGCAAATGGAAACAGGAATCAGCAGCCTCGTCCCGAAGTGATTGAGCAGGTGTCGATAGTCGAAGTTGCACCTGAGCCAGTCACAATGGCGGGAGTTCAAGCTATGATTCGGGCTATGATGGCTGAACAGAGGGAAGAAATGAGACAACTATTGCTGAATAACATAAATGAACCTTCAATGCTTGTTGAACAACCAGAACTGAATGACAGAGAGTCTGAAGAAGGGAATACCAACCGCACTATTAGTCAAGTGGAACCCCCAGTGGTGAGAAGGAATGACCCGGAGAGGGAAATCGATCGAGATGGACATATGTATAAGAACTTCTTGGGTGCCAAACCACCAAGTCTTTCCGGAAACCCAAAGCCTGTGGAGATTATGGACTGGATCTCCGAAATGGAGATGGTATTTGAAAGCTGCAACTGTAGCGATAAGCAGAAAACCGTCTTTGCGGTTCGACAACTGAAGACCGGAGTCTTGAGCTGGTGGAAATTATTGGCGGATACGATGCCACGAGGAGAAGCTTTGAATATGTCTTGGGAAGCGTTTATGGAACAATTGAAGATGCAGTACTGCTCCGAGATAGATCTGATCGATCCAAACAATGAGTTCCAAAACTTGAAGAAAGGGAAAATGAGCATTGATGACTATGCTATTGCGTTCACTGAGAAGATGAAGCTATTTCCTTACTTGGTGCCAACTGAACTCGCCAAGATAGAGAAATTTGCTAACGGATTGCCATCAGACTTTGGCCCAACAGTCAAAATGGCAAGCATGCTGAAGGCAGCCTGTCACACCCCCAAACCAGACGGCGGAAACGTCTGGGGGTGGAGGACTTGAATTGTAGTATCACAACACATGCATCATAGTAATCAAAGTACAAGCAACCATTGTATTTAAAAATTATAAGTATTTACATGTGTTCAATCATTGTATATTGAACCAAAATATAGTTATACAAAAGAAGATATGACTCAACAAAGCTCCATCTTCTCAAAAGCTCGGGGAGTACCTGTGTATTATTTCCCTGAGAATACAAGTAATTTGAAAAGAGAGTATCAACATAAAGTTGAGTGAGTGCATAAGTATTTATGTTTAAAAAAGTATCTATGTATCTTGTATATGAGAACTGTTCCAGAAAATTCTATATTTTCTGTTGTATATGAAAAGTAGTTTTATTCTCATAAAACCGTTCTCTTTGTATCAATGTTTTGTATTTGTATTCCTTTATGAAAACTTGTAACTGAGAGTGTGCCTGGCTCTGCCAGCTGTTATTGAAAACTGTATTGAACCATTGTAGTTTGTATTCTGAAAACTGGTACTTTGAAGGTGTACTTTCGTTTACTTGTTTATACACTAACGTATTGTTAATATCTTTTTAATGAGTTATTATAACCATACTATGACGGATGGCCTGAAACAAACGCTTTGTGGGCGTTTAAACTGTTGATAACAATTGCCACTCATCGGCGTGTATGCCTGACTGTAGCTAGCAGCCTGAGTGCGGGGTTGTCAATCCCGATATAGATCTACACACAACTTGTTTCGATCCCCGAGGCTGGAGATTCTGGTTATAATTTTAGGGCTTTACCTTGGTTGTCTAAAATGAATTAAACAACCTGAATGTCTCATAAAAAGCATATAAACGTTACATGTATATTAGTTAAGAAAACCCAATCATTCTGAAATAAATGATTGACAGTATGTTCTTGATTTAGTATTTCAAACATGTATTTGATAAGTGTAAACCTTGATTTGTTCTGTATCAAAACCCTAGTTTCTTGTAAGACTGTGTATTCTTGTATTATGAATTATTGTTCTATGTATAAATTATACCTATTATAATTTATATGTACTTTATGAATGTGTATATACTGTATTTTGCATGTAACTCCTTGCTCCACATGTTACAAAGGTGTTTGAATTAATGAAATAACTTTTATATTTATATACATACACAATTTCATATACAAGTAAAATTTAAACGACACTCGGACAAATAACCGGAACTATAAGCCCACATTCAAACAAGGAAAAGGACTCAGAATGAGTTATCAGTCCTAAGCCTTTTAAATCTTATTTATATACATATATATATATATATATATATATATATATACAAATATGAATTTTTGGGGAAGAATATAAGATTATAAAAGAGTATGATGTTTTGAGTATTTTTTTTGGATAATTTAATGTTATTTTATCATGATTTGAATCATGATTTTATAACACAAAGTTCTTGTGTTATGCTTGTATTCCCCCCCTTAAAACAGTAGAAAATATGAAAATACGGGGGTATGAACTCACTTGATAGGTGGTGAACCGGACAGAGTTTCGTTTCACGAAAAGGAGTTTATTTGTCGAGAAATCGGCTCAAATTGGGCAGAGTTTCGAAAGGAGAGAGGTTACGTCTCAGGAATCTCGGGGCTTCGAGGCTTGCTTAAGGTCCGAGACTTGATACCGGGGCTTTAGGGGTTGTATGAGAGCTTATGGAAGTGAAAAGGGTGAATGTGTGTGAAATTTGGTGTGAAAAATGGGGTTTCTTCGGAAGCCCTCGCATGCTATATATAGTCCGAAGTTTCGGACCCGGAGCTATGCGAGGCTGACACGCGTCGGACAGGTGGCTTACTTCGGACCGAAGGCTCGCAGGGTGTTAGGCTCGGATTGGACCAAACCTCGGTCCAATGGGAAGAGGCCACGTGTGAAGGAGGGTGTCCGAGGGGTGTCTCCGGGGCATCTCATGCGAAGTTGTTCGCTTCTTAGTGGACCTCGGCTGCGGTCCAATCAGGAGGTGCCATGCATGGCTTCGTTCCACTCAGCAGCTGCCACGTGCGAGGTGACGTGTCACATGCGAAATTGCCCGGTTTTCCTATTTTTCTTTATATTTGTGTCAAAACTTGCGAAAATCATAACTTTCGCATACGAGCTCCGTTTTTGGCGTTCTTTATATGCACGCGTAGGTAAAATCATACTCTACGACTTTCTTTTAGACTTCGTTGGCTAATTTTGAATTTATTTTTTAATATTATTATTTTAAACAGACCGGGGCGGGAATCCGTTAAAAATTCATAACTTCTTCATCCGACGTCCGTTTTCGTCTGTCTTTTTACCGTTGTACTACTACCGACGAGACCTTTAATTCTCGTTTAGGTTGTGTCGGCTAAAAATCGCTCGATCTTAATTTCGAGTTTTTAGTTGTACACTGTTATACTGAAACTTAGAAAAATCATAACTTCCTCATACGAAGTCAGATTTTTCCGTTCTTTTTACGAAAGTTCTCAGTTTAACATAAACTACAACTTTCATTTAGATTTTTAAGGCTAAAAAGCCTTTTATTGAAAATTCAGTTTTTACACTGAATAGTGTTTTGCCGGTTTTGTCGCGGATTTTCGATTGGTCATAACTTCTTCGTTATAACTCGGATTTTAGTGTTCTTTATGTTTTTGGAAACCTTGTTACAATCTCTATCACTTGGTTCATCCCACTCGAGATTGCTAAATAATTTATTTTTGAGGGTCAATTATGTAAATATGCACATTATGCTAAAATTTCTCTTTATTATTATAAAAAGAAATACACATTGACTTATACTATTACATAGGTTTGAAATAACGATTTGTTACACAGCCGTTAGAGCAGCCAAAAATGTTGAGAACCAGCTAAAAGAAATGGGTCTGGAGAGAACTGAGGTGGGTGTGAAGAGAAATTTTGAGGGGTCTTCAACATCCAACAAGAAAGTAAATCCTCGAAGTCTGGTTCGAGAGGAGGAGGAGGCGAAGCGAAATGGTGCGAAAAGTGCAAAAAGAAACATCATGGGAAATGTGACGGGGAAGTCACTTGTTTTAAATGTGGGAAACCTGGGCACTATGCCAACGAGTGCACGTTCAACAAGAAAGTTTGTTATGGTTGCAATGAGGAAGGGCACCTTTTGAAGGACTGCCCGAAGAAGAAGGAGGCAACAAGGCCTAATGTCCCACCGAAGCCAAAAGCCAGAGCTTTCCAGATGACACTCGAAGCCGCGAAGGAAGCAGCAGACGTCGCTTCAGGTACATTTCTTGTAAATGGATTGCCTGCCAATATATTGTTTGATTCTGGAGCAAATTACTCCTTTATATCACATAAATTTGGTGGAAGACTAGCATTGCCTATAGAAAAACTTGATGATTCCCTAGTTGTAGAAGTTTCCAGTGGCAAATTCATACCTGTTAGCAATTGCATTAGGAATATCATCATCGACTTAAACGGAAACGAATTCCATGAGGAGTTGTTACCTATTGAGATGAATGGTTTCGATATCGTACTGGGAATGGATTGGCTTAGCGCCAATGATGCCGAGATATTGTGCAAGAAGAAGATAGTAAGAGTGAACCCGCCTGGAAAAGAGTCGTTTGTGGTCTACGGGGACACACGTAGAGTGAATTCTGGAATCATTTCCCTAATGAAAGCCAGGAAATGTTTGTCCAAAGGATGCACATCATACTTGGCATTTGTGATCGATGCTAAGAAAGAGAAGAAGGAGATGCAGCAAATACCAGTGGTGTGTGATTATCCGGAAGTCTTTCCCGAAGATCTTCCCGGATTACCGCCAGATAGACAAGTGAAATTTCGAATAGACTTGTTACCAGGAATGACACCAATAGCAAAAGCACCATACCGATTAGCACCGACGGAGATGAAGGAGCTTATGACACAACTTCAGGAGTTGTTGGACATCGGTTTCATTAGACCTAGTTTATCACCTTGGGGAGCTCCGGTGTTATTCGTGAAGAAAAAAGATGGAAGCATGAGGATGTGCATAGATTATAGAGAGCTGAACAAGGCAACGGTGAAGAACAAGTACCCATTGCCAAGGATTGATGACATGTTCGATCAGCTGCAAGGTTCAAGTTATTTCTCCAAGATCGATATTAGGTCAGGATATCATCAGCTGAAGGTGCGAGAGCAAGATATTGAGAAAACCGCGTTCAGAACGAGGTGCGGACACTATGAGTTCTTGGTTATGTCGTTTGGACTAACCAATGCTACAGCAGCATTCATGGATTTGATGAACAGGGTTTGTAAACCGTTCCTCGAGAAATCCGTAATAGTGTTCATAGATGACATTCTGGTTTACTCAAAGAGCCAGCAGGAGCATGGCAAGCACCTGCGAGAAGTGTTAGAAGTTCTGAAGAATGAGAAGTTGTACGCAAAGTTCTCCAAATGTGATTTTTGGATTCGAGAAGTCCAATTCTTGGGTCACGTGGTTAACCAAGAAGGGATCATGGTTGAACTAGCAAAAATTGAAGCTGTGATGAAGTGGGAATGACCGAAAAGTCCTACAGAGATCCGAAGCTTTCTGGGATTAGCCGGATATTACCGAAGGTTTATCCAAGGATTTTCTTTGATAGCTGCTCCATTGACAGCTTTGACCCATAAAGGAGCCACTTATACGTGGAGTGAGAAACACGAAGAAGCATTTGAGAAGCTAAAGAAGAAGTTATGTGAAGCACTGATTCTTTCTATGCCCGATGGAGTTGAGGACTTCGCAGTCTATAGCGATGCATCTGGAGTTGGGTTAGGTTGTGTTCTGACCCAAAGGGATAAGGTGATAGCATATGAATCGAGACAATTGAAAGAACACAAAAAGAACTACCCCACTAATGATCTGGAATTGGCAGCGGTGGTATTTGCACTAAAGATATGGAGACATTATCTTTACGGCACGAAGTGCAAGCTTTACACGGATCATAAGAGTCTTCAGTATCTCTTTGATCAAAAAGAGTTGAATATGAGGCAACGACGCTGGCTGGAGTTGCTTAAGGATTACAACTGCGAGATACTTTACCACCCTGGTAAAGCAAATGTCGTAGCCGATAATTTAAGCCGAAAAGTGAGCCTTGAAAGGAGAATGCCAAGAGCGTTAAGAATTGAAGTTGTCTCAACGATCGTGGAAATTATTAAGAAAGCTCAAGAAGAAGCTTCAGAGAAGAATGACCGAAAGGAAGAACGTTTGGGCAAAACGTTGGAGTTCGGCACAAACAGTCAAGGGCTAAAGGTATTCCAAGATAGGATTTGGGTACCTAAGACGGGAGGAATAAGAGTTCTTCTGATGGAAGAAGCTCACAAGACCATGTACTTGATTCATCCCGGCAGCACAAAAATGTATAGGGATCTGAAACCCTACTACTGGTGGTCGACGATGAAGCTCGATGTTGCGAAGTATGTGGCTAAGTGTGTGACATGTGTGAGAGTTAAGGCACAACATCAGAAACCGTATGGGAGTTTAGAACCTTTACCTGTTCCCATGGGTAAATAGGAAGACATTACCATGGATTTTGTCACTAAACTGCCCAGGACAAGGGACGGTCACGACATGATTTGGGTGGTCGTTGATCGATTCACTAAGAGTGCACACTTCATAGCAGCTAACGAAAGATGGTCGATGGATAAGCTCGCCAATGCTTACGTGAAGGAGGTGGTAAGACTTCACGGTGTTCCTTTAACGATTGTATCAGATCGTGATAGCCGATTCACGTCAAGATTCTGGAGGAGTCTACAAGAGGAATTGGGTACGAAATTGTGCTTAAGTACAGCTTATCATCCGCAGACCGATGGTCAGAGCGAAAGAACGATTCAAACGTTGGAGGATATGCTAAGAGCGTGTACCCTAGAGTTCCAAGGTAACTTGGATGAACACTTACCTCTACTAGAATTTTCCTACAACAGTTACCATTCGAGCATCAAGATGGCACCTTATCAAGCCTTATATGGAAAAAAGTGTCGTACGCCGTCTTGTTGGCTTGAAGCCGGAGAAAAGCAGTTTATGGGCCCCGAGATAGTCCATCAGACTGCTGAAAAGCTGAAAGTCATTAGGGAAAGGATGTTAGCAGCTCAGGATCGTCAAAAGAGCTATGCTGACAAGAAGAGGCGACCGGTGAAATTCGAAGTTGGGGATTCATTTTTGCTCAAAGTCTCACCGTGGAAGGGACTTATAAGATTTGGGAAACGAGGAAAGTTGAGTCCAAGGTTTATTGGACCGTTCAAAGTTCTTCAAAAGATTGGGAACCAAGCTTACAAGCTCGAATTGCCCGAAGAACTAGACGGTATTCATAACACCTTCCATGTGTTTTATTTGAGGAAATTCACGGGAGAAGTTCCCAACATAATTTCAATCTCATAGTTAAGGATGGATGAGAATAAGAGGCTAATCGAAGAGCCCGAGGCTATCGTTGACCGTAAGACTAAGAAGTTACGATGCAAGATGGTCGACTTAGTGCTAGTCCGATGGAAACATACGAATGGGCCGAATCTCACTTGGGAAACAAAAAGTGACATGATGAGTCGCTATCTGCATTTGTTTGCTGACGCATGATTCCGAGACGGAATCATCCTAAGGGGGAGAGAATTGTAACGCCCGTGTTTCGGGGCTAGGCATTAGTAGATGATGTAATAGTCTAGGTCAACTATTGTAACTCTTTTTGAAGCAATAAAGATTAATTATTTGAGTATTACGTGAATTATGTGAAATTATGTGCTTTATACTTAATTATAAAGATATAATTAATAAAGAATAAAAATAAGCGTCAAAATTAAAGTGTGAGATAAACCCGATATCTTTACATAAAGTTGTAGTGGTTGAAACAAGGATTCCGGATATATAAAGAATGCCGAAATCCGAGCTATAACGAAGAAGTTATGGCCCGTCGAAGTTTCGTGACAAAACCGGCACGACGTTGTGCGACGTAAATAGTGAATTTACAATACAGGAGTTTTTAGCCTTAATAATCTAAACAAAAGTTGTAGTGTTCGTTAAACCGAGAGTGTCCATAAAAAGAACACCCAAATCTGACTTCGTATGAGGAAGTTTTGATTTTTCGAAGTTTCGGATCAGCAGTGCACAGCCCGAAACTCGAATTTTAGATCGAGCGATTTTTGGCCAAAGCGACCTAAATGAGAATTGAAGATCTCATTAATAGGAGCTCAACGATAAAAAGACAGACGAAAACAGAGCCCATATGTAGAAGTTATGAATTTTACGCGGTCACTTAACAGTATAATCTCCTCCTACTGTTAAATTTAAAATCGGTCGAGAATTAGCCGATGGAGTCAAAAGGAAAGTTGTAGATCTTGTTTTTACCTACGCGTGGATATAAAGAACTTCAAAATCGGAGCTCGTATACGAAAGTTACGAGGTTTAGAAGTTGGCAGGGTGCTGCTGCAAAAGGGGTGACGTGGCACAATGTAGGCCACCCACGTTCTGCCACCAGAATGGTGACACCTGGCCATGGACTCGACGAGTTGGAGGCCAACTCGAGGAGTTGGGCTGCCAGCCAGCCTATAAATAGAGGTGTCGGGTGCAACACTTTTCTCACACCTTCCAACTTCTCTTTCTCTCTCTAGAATCTCTCTCTAAGCCCCCAACCCCCCCCCCCAAAGCCTAGCAAACTTCCCTAGCACTTGAAGAAAGCCTCGGATAGCCTAGAGTCTCCGAGAAAAAGAGTTTTTCGGTTTGAAATTCTGCCCGTGCGGAGCCCGGTTTTCAAGCAAACTTCCCGGTTTCGTCAAAGAAGATTATTTTTAGAAGCGAGGTGCTGTTCGGATCACTCTGTATCAGGTGAGTGTATAATCACTTTCATCTTACACATAGATATGAAGTATTTCATATAAATTATGTGCTATGTGTATATATATGTTATCTGTTTTCCTGTGATGTTTGCTGGATGAAAGATCTATACTTCTTTTTTTCAGATCTGGAACTTTTTCCTTCAGATATACACTTCCATATCTCAGATCTAAACTTTTCTTCAGATCTAAATTGTATACTTTGAGATCTATGTTGGATGAAAGATCTGAACTTCTTTCTTTCAGATCTGGAACTTTTTCCTTTAGATCTACACTTCCTTATCTCAGATCTAAACTTTTCTTCAGATCTAAACTGTGTACTTTGAGATCTATGTTGGATGAAAGATCTGAACTTCTTTCTTTCAGATCTGGAACTTTTTCCTTTAGATCTACACTTCCTTATCTCAGATCTAAACTTTTCTTCAGATCTAAACTGTGTACTTTGAGATCTATGTTGGATGAAAGATCTGAACTTCTTTCTTTCAGATCTGGAACTTTTTCCTTCAGATCTACACTTCCTTATCTCAGATCTAAACTTTTCTTCAGATCTAAACTGTTTACTTTGAGATCTATGTTGGATGAAAGATCTGAACTTCTTTCCTTCAGATCTGGACTATTTCTTCAGATCTAGACAGTATATGTATTTTATGCTTTGAAAGTTATGTTGGATAAAAGATGTAAGCTTTATTTTATAGATCTGGACCATGTATGTATTTTATATCTACAAATATGTTGGGTAGAACATGGGTAGATAAAATAGTTGGTGTGTGGTGAAATAAAATGATAAGAGGCCTCAATGTTGACGTTGTTCCAGTCATCTAGAGGAGTATGGATGACGACCACGAACTTTTCTAGGAAGTCCAGTGGAACGCTAGCAGGCTCGCAACCTGTAGGTGTTTGTGAACGAAGTGTTCACCGGTGTACTCCATCCCCCCATGGTTGCCTTACGGACATATATGGCTGAGGAAACCCCTTAGCAGTATTGTCCATCCCGATGAAATTCTTTAGGATAGGTCCCTTATGAGAGATGCATTAGGGACGTAAGGTGAGGATAACGGGAATGGGTAATCGGGAGTAATGATTGTTGAAAATAATAAACTTATTTATTATGGGTTGAAAGCCCTATATGCTCACCAGGCTCCCTAGCCTGACCCACTCAGTTTCTTGTATTACAGGTAGTGGCAAAAGCATAGTTGGATGATTTGACGAGAGATTACGGATTTGAGGCCAGATAGTGTTTTGTGGCCTAAGATGTTTATTTCTTTTTAGTCTATGCTTATGGTCTGTATCGATGATTGACATCCCGAGTTTTTGTAATGTAATGGAAATACATTTCTTTAAGAAATGCTTTGATAAAATTTATAACATACTTTGTTTTGGGAACAAATTTCGCAATACTTTTCTTAAGAAGTTACTCTGATTTTTATTAAAAAGCATAAACAAAATCGGTCTTTTCTGGCCGTAAAAATGGGGATGTCACAGTTGGTATCAGAGCATTAGTTTAAGCGAACTAGGAATTTGTAGGATTTCTAGACTTAAACTTAGAATGCTAAGCGATGATCGTGAGATGAGTGTCTTCCATATTTTAGGAACAAGCACTAGTTTATTTTAGGAAAGATGCCTAAAATGCTTTTATGTGCTAAATGCTTTATGCTTTCCTTATGTGCTATTATTTGTTCGGATCTATGGTCTGTTGCCGACCGGATCTGGAAACCTTATGTGTTTAGGATTCTAAGCGTTCGAAAACGATATCAGAACTAGCATGTAACAGAGGGAAGAAATGAGCAGCCTCGTCCCGAAGTGATTGAGCAGGTGCCGATAGTCGAAGTTGCACCTGAGCCAGTCACAATGGCGGGAGTTCAAGCTATGATTCGGGCTATGATGGCTGAACAGAGGGAAGAAATGAGACAATTATTGCTGAATAACAGAAATGAACCTTCAATGCTTGTTGAACAACCAGAACTGAATGACAGAGAGTCTGAAGAAGGGAATACCAGCCGCACTGTTAGTCAAGTGGAAGCCCCAGTGGTGAGAAGGAATGACCCGGAGAGGGAAATCGACCGAGATGGACGTATGTATAAGAAATTCTTGGGTGCCAAACCACCAAGTCTTTCCGGAAACCCAAAGCCTGTGGAGATTATGGACTGGATCTCCGAAATGGAGATGGTATTTGAAAGCTGCAACTGTAGCGATAAGCAGAAAACCGTATTTGCGGTTCGACAACTGAAGACCGGAGTCTTGAGCTTGTGGAAATTATTGGCGGATACGATGCCACGAGGAGAAGCTTTGAAGATGTCTTGGGAAGCGTTTATGGGACAATTGAAGATGCAGTACTGCTCTGAGATAGATCTGATCGATCTAAACAATGAGTTCCAAAACTTGAAGAAAGGGAGAATGAGCATTGATGACTATGGTATTGCGTTCACTGAGAAGATGAAGCTATCTCCTTACTTGATGCCAACTGAACTCGCCAAGATAGAGAAATTTGCTAACGAGGTGCATAGGGTTAATCATCCCCAGCATGCGAGGCGCATAGGGCTGAAGGATGATATTAATTTTAGTAGTTAGATAGCTTTGAAATTTGTAAAGTGTAATTGACATTTGATGATAAATAAAAGTTGTTGTTTATTTATAAGTAAACTGTTTCTATCTTCTGTCAATCGTTTACTATCATTTCATTTTGCATGTTTTGATTTCCAGAATAATTATGTTATGGTATATCATATTATTCAAATTCTCCACAGTCGGTCGTATGTTGGAAGTAGATATGAATCAAGACTGTCATGAGTTGGCTTGTAGATGTCTAAGATGTTGGACATAGCAAGAGTTGCTACAACACTCATGAGTGCTCATAAGTTCTGAGTATTGGATTCAACCCACGCTCACTTGTATCACTTCATGGAATTTATCTCTAGTGATCGTGAGACAGTAATATCATATAAGTCTTCAAACCTAGAGATATGAGTTGTTGACTATGAGTTGGTTATACATTGATTGTACGAAAATGCATTGGTAACTCGATGTTATAAAATGTGCCTTTGTGTATAATTCAACAAGTAGTAGAACAAGCATATGAGTTGAAGTTTATCTGTTCCTTCTTGGATTAGAAGCGATATCTGGGCCCCTTGATTTTGTTGTGACCCATGTGTCGGGCCCGGTCAGAACTAAATTGATGTGTTCGATTAAGTTCTATGTCAAACAAATCGGAAATCGGGAAACAAACTACTGGACAATAAGTAAGACATCGTTCCATGTATTTGTCCGGCTGATATCTAGAACAGAGGATTATATGATCACTTATCTTAAATGGCGTATCATCATCATCTCAGTTCCGCGAGACCTTGAAAGAGCTACGATTGCTGATCGGTTCCTGAAGTCATACTTGCAGTTATAGTTATTAGACTTATCCAAGTGGGAGACTGTTGGATAAGGTGTCTAAGTCCATAACTATTTCTGGTATGTACTTGACCCGATTGGCATGGTCCATTTGGGTTGCATGACATTGCAATACTTGGATAGACCAAATGAGAGAAAGGGACACTTAAGGTTTTTTAATATATTATAAGTTCTAATATATTAATAATATTATTTAATTAGTATTGATCAAGAATTAATTTGGAATTAGTTAAGTGATCAAAAAGAGACTAATTAAATATATGGGGTTGATTGTGTAAATCATCCATTCTTGTATAGTGGGCTAATGATCCATGGTTTATATGAATTGGGCTAACACCCATAAGGTGCTCCATGGATAGTCCATGGAGGTTATAAACCCATGGATCATGGAATATGAAAATCCATGCACATTAGGGTTTACATGGAGTAACCCTACATGTGGCACACTATATAAAAAGCCCTATGGTAAGCAAAATCGGCCACTAAGTGAAGAACTAGACGGCTAGCCGATTTTGAGTGATAAGTGTCATCTCTCAAGGTTATTCCAAGTGTTGTGGTGTTGTGTGAGACATTTGAGGCATCACACTTAAGGTGCTAGGCTCACAAGGTTCTCAAGGAATCCAAGAAACAAGAAAGGTATGTTTTCTTACTTGCTTTTATGATTCAAGTTCCCCATGCCATGCTAGATAGGTTAAGAACCTTGGAAATCAAATTTTCATGTATCTTAGTAAAACATAGATCCAAAGTTTCTAGGGTTGCATGTACACCTTAGGAGTGTTAGAATGCTTAAAACCCTACAGGCAGTTCTTCTATTTAGCAATTGTGGTAGTATTGGCATTTGTCTGTAATTTTTGTTTGTGTTTCAAGGTTCAGTTGTAATTTTGGATGATCAGTTAAATGGAATTATCTTATTTAGCTTTGTTTCATTTGATCTATTGTTATGTATGGATTAATTATCTTTGTCCTCGGTTGTAAGCGAGTTGGAATGTAATAATGCTGTGTGAATTCAGATTCTCCTATGTATGTGGATATTAGTGGCTGGGATCAAGTAATAGAGTTCAAGTTGGTCTGGGTATCTAAAGATCTGGAAGTTGTTAGACTCGATCATATCTCAAGTAGGGAAGAGCGGAACCTCGCAACAGGAAAACTTTGTGTCAAGTTCAGTTCTTAGACAGATTTCTCTATGTCTCAGATTTCTACGCAACTGTCAAATCTTCTGGTTTCACAGTAAGCTCATCGTCAGTTGTTTGACTTTCCCTTCGATTCATATTAGTCTTGGTTGTGATGGCATCTGTAGGGCATTTCTGATTAGAACCTAAGGTGTTAGGAGCTTAGGTTGAGGGCTGCTTGACTGTTGTCGTCTGATCGGGGATGAGCACGAGTGCTGGTCGTGGATAGCTTAGCTGGGCTATTGGAGCCGAGCAAGAGTGTGGTCTGGTTTAGTATGTGATCATTTCGTTTCATTGTGGGATGCCTTTATGTGCGGGGTGGCATGCCGACGTTCGGCCAAGAAGCTCTGGAACCGATTAATTCCGCGAATATTCGTTCATCTTGGCTGTTGTGGGGAGTGCATCATGAGGAAGAAGCAAGAGTGGGATCATCTGTCCGGGTGACTATCTGAACTCTGAGTATATATGGCCATGCATTCCTTGGATTGTTGATATTGAGTATGTTGCTTTGCTGTAGAGATCTGTTAGATATGTTTTCTGGTATTGAGTATGCTACTATGTTGTAGTGGTCTGTTTGATCTGTGTTCTGGTATCGAGTATACTGCTATGCTGTAGTGATCTATTAGATCTGTATGTTATCTGTGCTTGTTGGTTATCATCTATGAAGTTCCTGAAACATCCCAAAAATACAGGCCAAAAATTTCTTATTAAAATAATTTATAATAAAACCATAAGTCATCCATCATCATAAAGAAAACCATAAATCATGTATCTCATAACATCGTGTCAAATACTGTATCAAAATCATATGATAAAAATATCAGAGTCTAAACATCCCAGGCTAAACTGTGGTGTATGCCATGCGATCATCCCGAGCCCTTCCCCTTGCTAGTGGAAGTACCTGAAACCAAAACTGAAAACTGTAAGCACGAAGCTTAGTGAGTCTCCCCAAACTACCACATACCATACATATGTCATATAAAATAACTTTGGGACTCTGCCCAGCCACATCAGGACGAACCCGACATCGGCTTACCCGGCATTGGGGCCCGCTCGGCATCCGACCGCATCAGGCATCAGACCCCGTCCGACATCGGGCTTGCCCCGACATCGGGCTTACCCCGGAATACATACATTATAGCATAACAAATAACATAAGAATATAACATGAGTATATAAACATTCATCGGGCTTGCCCCTACATCAGACCGGAGTCCGGTACACAATACACATAACATATAGACTAGCATACATCGGGCTTGCCCCGACATCAGACCGAATCCCGGAACACATATCATATAGGCTAACATACATCAGGCTTGCCCCAGCATCGGACCGAAGCCCGGAACACATAACACATAACATGCAAGAATCACAAAGACATCAAGCATACATAAACATTCCTCGGGACCGCCCCGACATCGGATCGTAATCCGGAAAGCATATAGCCTACATCGGGCCATGCCCGGCATCGGGTCGTAGCCCGAAACTACTAACATCTAAACGGCCTGGCATTGTGGCCTTAGACCCGTTCCTACTGGAGAAAACTCACCTCGCAAAGCTGCCTGCAAAAACTCACAGTGAGGAATATCTGATAGCTGCTCCAACGACTCCCCGGCTATCAATATCACAATAATACTTAGTCAAAATCTGATAATCATGCTCAGGGTAAAATGACCATTTTACCCCTGGTCAAAGTCAACATCCTGGTCAAAGTCAAAGTCAAGGTCAACTCCCAATCGACCCCAACTTGTCGAGTCTTCTCCCAACTCGGCGAGTTCATGAACAACTCAGACCCGTGGTCAACTAAGTCAACTCGTCGAGTCCCTTCCCAGACTCATCGAGTCCTTCCTGTCAAAACATCGGGACATATCAACTTCAACTCGTCGAGTCCCTCTTTGGACTCGTTGAGTTCTTCAGCTTCCGAGTCCTAATCTTGTCCAACTCACTGAGTCATCTCCTAAACTCAATGGTTTCACTTACAACCAGAAAAGGAGTCAGGGTTCACGACCCGACTCGCCGAGTCCAAGAACAACTCGTCGAGTCCTCCATGTGACATATCCATTCAATCGATTCTAATCCATTCCAATGCTTCTAACTCATAGATATGGACTCCTTAGACTAGCATTACACGTAAAGTTGCTAACTTTACGTGCATTCATGGTGTTATGAAGCTAAAACACCCATTACAAACTAACATGGAGGTCTAAGTCATAGAATAGGACCATGGCTAAATAAAGGTGGCAACTTTGAGCTTCTAAAGCTCAAGAGTGCCCAGATCTGAAATCCTTACATGCCAAAGGTCCAAAACTAAGAATGACCTTGGAAATGGCCCAAAATGACAACATACAAGCTAAGAAGGAGATCTAAGTGAATAACAGCCAAGGTATAAGCTTTATACCTCAATCAAGACAGAAATGATCCCTTAGCTCTGGATCTTCGACCTTCCTTCTGCAACTCCAAGCCTTTGCTTCCTTCTTCTATCTTTAAATCACAAAAATGGCAAGAAATAGATCAAGATAACTCAAAGTTGATTAGGGTTTCGAGATTTGGATTTGGAGATGATGGAGGCCAGATATGATGCTTAAATAGGGTGCAAGCCCTAAAGATTAGAATTTAATTCAGTATGTCCTACTCGTCGAGTTAGGGCTTCGACTCGTCGAGTAGCTCACTTAAAACACACGCATATACTGCCTTCTACTCGACGATTTAGGGTCACCAACTCGTCGAGTAGCCCTTCCAAAAAGAATAAATAAATTAATTAAGTGCATACCAAGAACCAGGCGTTACAATTCTCCCCTACTTGTCTTAGACTTCGTCCTCGAAGTCTGCTACATCTGAAAACAACTATGGGCAGTGCTCCCTCATCTCCTCCTCAGGCTCCCAAGTCCACTCTAAACCCTTGCGGTGCTGCCATTGCACCTTTACCAACTCCACTCTCTTGTTACTCAAATCCTTCGACTTCCTTTCAAGGATAGCTACAGGTCGCTCGATGTAGTTCAGGCTGCCATCAACCTGAATATCCTCAAAGGGTACCACTGCTGAATCATCCACTAAGCACTTCTGCAACTGGGAAACGTGGAAAGTGCTGTGGATCTGGCTGAGCTCTGCTGGAAGGTCTAACCGGTAAGCAACCCGACCCACCGGGCCAAAACTCTAAACGGACTGATGTACCTGGGGCCCAACTTGCCCCATTTCCGGAACCGAATGACACCCTTCCAGGGTGACACCTTCAGGAGGACCATGTCGCCCACCTGGAACTCTAAATCTGAATGCCTCTTGTCGGCATAACTCTTCTGCCGACTCTGAGCAGTCTGAAGCCTGCTCCGGACCTGCTGGATCCGCTCTATAGTCTTGAGTACTACTTCAGTACTCCCCGTGACTCTCTGAACGACCTCACCACAACAGATTTGGGTCCTACACTTCCTGTGACAACCCGAAATTTTCTATCCTGTACAGTCAAACACTTCATAGAAAGTCAAACTCATTCCTGCTATCATTTAGCACAATTTAGAGTCTGTTTGAGCGTTATGAGCCTTGTACACTTAAGGGATAAGTGTCGGGGTTTATCTGCTGGATCTATAGTGCAAAGAACGAGCCTGAAACACCATGACCTGGAGTTCACGGCCACCACATGGGAGTTTACGGCCGTAAACTCCATGTGGGCCGTAAACTCCATCTAATATGATGAAAGTTAGGCCATTTGTCCATTTCTTTCATTCCCTTGGCCCATTCTCTCTCAAGTAGCATCCCGTTCTTCACCCGATCTTCTGAAAACGTAAGTTTTTCTTGACTTGAATTGTTGTTATAACCTATCACCTAGTGTTTATACATCATTTCATCCATTCATTATTGATTTTCATTTAGATCTTCAAAACACCAAGAACACCAAGAACACACACTAGTGTTCTTGGCCAGAAACGACCATTCAAGCCCCTAGATCGTAAGTACTCTTGTTCTAACTCGTTGTACACTAGGTTTAACATGTTTATAGCTTAGAAATCATAAGGAAACACAAGAACAAAGGAGTTTATGGCCAAGGCATGTTCTTGGGCCGTAAACCCTTATAAGTGGGGCAAATTGCACCCTAGTTCCTTCCTTATGCCTAGAACCTAGCTTAGATCATATCCTTGAAGTGTTAAGGACCTTAAACATCCAAGAAACCATGTTCCCATAGAGTTTACGGCCGTAAACTCATAAGGATTGGTCCTTAGGCCGTAAACTCTATAAAGGGGTGATATTGTGCCCCATAATGCTTCCTAATGACTAGAACTTAGTATAGAACCTTACACCATTGAACTAGGGACTTCAAGAAACAAAATGGTACTTCATACCATGAGTTTATGGCCGTAAACTCATGGGGAAGTGGTCCCCAGGCCGCAAACTCCCTATAAGGTCATTCTTGGACCTTAAACCCACCTATCCTCTTGTTTAAGCCTTGGAACACTTAACCACTTAAGACATGATAGCTTTAAGCCTCATTTGGTGACCCATTTGAGAGTTTACGGCCAGGAGTAAACTCCCCTGGGCCGTAAACTCCAACAAGTATGGTCTATGGACCATAAACTCACTTACAAAGCCTTATACTCCTTTGTTACAACCCAATAGCATCCTAATACTTTGACAAAAGTGTTTTCCACGCCTTAGAATGCTTATACTTGTCTAATTAGTGTTATAATCACTAATTGTATATATACATATGTCTTTATATGTTATTAGGATCATTGTGTGTGTTTAAGTCTTCACTTAACACCAAGCCCTTGTCCGACACTTCCATCCGATCCACTCGCTACAGGTGAGTTCATACCCCTTAATCAATCTTTTAAATGTTTTTAAATGCTTTTATGGGGGGGGATACAAGTTGATCAATTATAGTTATTATATCAATCACATGTGATTAATAACTACCAGTCTAGTGGATTTCTTACTTTTCAAACTGAGTTTTCAACAAACTACTCTTCAAACGGTTTTACAAGCTCTTTTACATGTCAAATGGGTACTTTTCAAACTCTGTTACAATTGTGTTTCAAACAAAGGTTTTCTTATACTTTAAACTGTTCTTATCAAACAAACTGTTTTCAAATCGTTTTACAAGCTGACATCAAGTCATCCTTTCTTAGTTATTAAACTTTTCAAAGGTTTTACAAAACTTCTTTTATACTTTTATATTGTCAATTGCATGCCCGTATATGTATAATTATATAAGTAATGTTTAAAGGACTTAGGAAGGCTAGCTCGCTTTATTTCCTTTTCCTCGTTGGGATGTGGCCTTAGGGCAACGGTTATTCGTCCGAAGGTCGTTTAACTAGTAGTTATATATCATGTATACATATATAGTCATAAAAGTTCTATCAGTCAATTCCGTACCCTTGGGTAGCAAGGGTATACATTCGTGTTCATACGTACAAGTCATATTACTAGTAAACTACAATAGGCGTAGTTTAGGAAGTTACTAATACTATTACTAGAACAATGAATCATACAATGAGTCAGTTCATTCATGAGTCAATACTTGCTAGATAGAGAGAGAACACACAATACAACTAGTACACACAGTACATTACAATACAGGCTAGACAGAGGGAGAACATACAATACAGCTAGCATATTCATCTATTCATATACATAACTTACTAGTAAACTATAATAGGTATAGTTTAGGAAGATACTATCATATACAAATACTATAACAGAGAATACTATAACAGAGAATACTATAACAGAGAACACTAGACAGAGCATACTATAACAAGGATACTATTCAGAGAATACTATACATAGAATACTATTACTATAACAAGTATACTATAATAAGGTTCAGAGATAACATAATGTGAGATACTACTTCATGACACATCGACCATTTCGTTATGTCACGTTTTGTAACCAGAATCTCCTGGAGGGAGAGCGTGAGTTTGCGTATAGATCTATGCTGGATTGACTATCCTACACCCTTGTTGTTCGCTACAGTGGGACTTGCAAGTCTACGGGTGCCAAATGTCATTTCTTCCGACGTCTTTCATCGTCGTGTTATAATCAGATTAGCATGGTAACAATCATATCACATTTTGCCTTAATTAAACCATTGGTTTTAAGGTAGTTATGACTTCAGTAATTAATACAAATAATACTGTAGTACACATGTACATTTTTCCTATTATATTTAACTTGTGATCTTCTCACATAAAGGGTAATATAAAACTATATTTTGGTAATGATAGCCAGATTTGGGAAAATACACACTCTTACAAGAGACACACACAGATACTAGATGCCTTGGTAGAAGGCTACTTTTAGTAGGAAACATAGGGATTTCTAGGAGGTTCAAAACTTTTACATACTTACACTTCACATACTTACAAATACTTTCTTACAAATACAGACACTAAAATACTTATGATCTCACCAGCTTTAAAGCTGATACTCTCTTTCAAAATAACTTGTATCCTCAGGTCAACAGTAGACAGGTACCGATGCAAGGTTTAGAGAAGATGGAGCTCGTTCAAGACTCATCTTTCATTTTGAATTATATTTTGGTGTCTATTAAACTTGTCAGAACACACTTGTATTAAAATTATATTATTAATGCAATGGATGATGTTGTTGCTTGTTTACTACTATTCATTGTTGTGATACTGTACATGACGTCCTCCGCCCCAGAATGTTTCCGCCGTTCTTGGTTTTGGGGTGTGACACTTCCTCCCATAAAGCATCTCGAAGGGAGGTCGGTCTATGTTGGTGTGGTAACTGTTGTTATACGAAAATTCCGCTAACGGAAGATAAGTATCCGAACTGCCACAGAAATCTAAAACACATGTGCGTAGCATGTCCTCGAGAGTCTGTATCGTCCTCTCGCTTTGTCCGTCGGTATGAAGGTGGAAAGCGGTGCTGAAGTGGAGACGAGTACCCATCTCCTCGTGAAACCGCTTCCAAAATCTAGAAGTGAAACGAACATCTCGGTCTGACACCACCGAGACAGGCCCCCCATGTTGTGCCACTATCTCATGTACATATACCTCGGCCAACTTCTCGGCCGATATTCTCTCTTGGATCGGGATAAAATGAGCGCTCTTGGTCAACCGATCCACGATGACCCATATCGAATCAATCTACGTGCGGTCCTGGGAAGCTTGGTAATGAAATCTATGGTGATATCCTCCCATTTCCACACGAGAATGTCTAGCGGCTGCATCTTGCCGTGTGATCTCTGGTGCTCAGCCTTCACCTCCCTGCAAGTCAAGCACCTCTCCACATACCACGCTACGTTCCGCTTCATGCAGGGCCACCAGTAGTCAGTGCGAAGATCTTGATACATCTTCATCGCCCCAGGATGGATGGAGAACCTCGACTTATGAGATTCATCCATCAGAACTTGTCGTACTCTGCCCCAGTACGGAACCTAGACTCTCCCATGTAGGGTCAGCAATCCTCGGCTATCATAATCGAACGAGGCCACCCGTCCTGCAATCCTCTCACACTTCTGGCGCTCTTCCTCCAGGCCCTCAACCTGCGCCTCTCTAATCTGATCCAACAGTGGAGTGATCACTGTCATCCTCAAACATATGTCTCTAATCAGAGCTGCTACCGCCTTGCGGCTCAGGGTGTCGACCACCACATTGGCCTTGCCCGGGTGATAAAGGATCTTACAGTCATAGTCCTTTACCACATCTAACCACCGACGCTGCCTCATATTCAGATTCGGCTGATCCATGAGGTACCTCAAACTCTTGTGGTCCGTGTAAATGGTACAACGGACCCCATTGAGGTAATTCCGCCAAATCTTGAGGGGGAATACCACAGCCCCCAGCTCTAAATCATGCGTCGGATAGTTAGCCTCGTGAGGCTTCAGCTGCCTCGACACGTAGGCTATCACATGACCCCTCTGCATCAGAAATGCACCCATGCCCGTAATCGACGCGTCACAGTACACCACGAAGTCATCTACTCCCTCGGGCAGAGTCAAAATCGGTGCCTTGCACAACCGCTGTCTGAGAGTCTCGAAGGCCGCCTGCTTTTCAGGCCCCCAGCGGAATGTCTCCGACTTCTTGGTCAGTCGGGTCAAGGGAACGACGATCTTGGAGAAATTCTGGATGAATTTCCTGTAATAACCCGCTAGACCAAGAAAACTCCGAATCTCAGTTGGAGACCTCAGAACCTCCCACTGCATCACGGCCTCTATCTTGGCCGGATAGACCAGAATACCCTCCTGGTTGACGAGATGCCCTAGAAACTGCACCTCGCGCAGCCAGAACTCACACTTGGAGAACTTTGCGAAAAGTATCTCCCTCCTCAGTGTCTCCAGAACCTCCCTCAGGTGCTCCTCATGCTGCTCCTGAGTCTTGTAATAAACCAAGATATCATCGATGAAAACTATCACAAACCGATCCAGCATCGGTCTGCACACTCGGTTCATGAGATCCATGAACGCGGATGGGGCATTGGTGAGCCCAAACGGCATTACCACAAACTCATAATGACCATAGCGATTCCTAAAAGTCGTCTTCTGGACATCCTCGTCCCTGACTCGTATCTGGTGATAACCTGACCGTAGATCGATCTTGGAGAACCAAGATGCTCCCTGCAGCTGATCAAACAAATCATCTATCCTCGGGAGTGGGTAACGGTTCTTCACTGTTACCTTGTTTAGATCCCGACAATCAATACACATGTGATGTGACCCATCCTTCTTCTTCACAAACAGGATCAGGGCTCCCCATGGCGAACTGCTCGGTCTGATGAATCCCTTGTCTAGCAGCACCTGCAGCTGCGTAGACCACTCCTGCATCTCGGGAGGAGCCAACCGATACAGTGCCTTAGCTATCGGAGCCGCACCAGGAACTAGGTCAATCCTGAACTCTACCTGCCTCTCCGGAGGCACCCCAGGCAGATCCTCCGGGAATACGTCCAGGTACTCTCGCATTACCGGTACATTATCCATTGTCGCCTTACCCTTATCCCGGGTATCCATCACATAAGCAACATAACCAACGCAACCCTGTTGAAGGTAACGCCTCGCCCTCGCTGCTGAACATATAACTGGTCCGCGTTGTGGCCTCTCGCCCTGAATCACTAACCCTCCCCCACTAGGAGTCCGAACCCTCACTAGCTGCTGCTCGCAGTCGATCACTGCCTCATTGGGGCTCAACCATTCAATGCCAACTATAACCTTATTCCCTCTCAGGGGAATAGGGACTAGATCCACCGAAAACTGCTCGTCAAACAACTGCATCGTACATCCGCGGTAAACCCTCGCGACCCGCACCATCCTATCATCTGCTATCTCGACGTCCAAAGGACACTCTAGCTCCCCCGAAGCTCCAACGAATCGCTTGCTAAGCGCGAGCGACACAAAAGATCGGGTAGCCCCCCAATCAAACTATACCAACGCAGATATACCGTTCACTAGGAACGATCCTATAATAAAACACATAAACATGAGAGACAATCAAAATAAATAAAGAGATAAGGAGAGAGAAAACATACCAGTCACAACATCGGGAGCCGCACGCGCCTCCTCAGTTGTAACATACACATTCAGTTATCGTGTTTTGTTTAAAAATGAATATTAATAAATATTATATGGTTTTGAGCATTGAGTTCTAACAAGATAGTTTTATGAGATTTGAAGTAAAACTATGTTTAGAATCATTCAGGAAGTATTGGAAGTCTTATGAGATTCCAATCAAAGGTCAATTATCAGAATTAACGAAAATATAAAGTTGGAAATAAGTAAATATAATGTTATTGAAAGTTGTATATTATCTCGTTAGAAACATTTAGGCGAAAACCTCACTAAAATCCGATTTATAACGAATAAGTTATGACTTATTGAAGTTTCGCGACAGAACCGGCACGATCACCATATGACGTAAAAAGTGAGTTTACGATAAACTACTTTTTAGCCTTAGTGATCTAAATGAAAGTCGTAGTATTCGTTAAACCGAGAATTTTCATAAAAAGAACGTCCAAATCTGACTTTGTATGAGGAAGTTATGATTTTTATAAGAATCGGCATAGCAGTACACAGCCTGAAACTCGAAATAAAGATCGAGTGATTTTAGGCGATACAACCTAAATGAGAATCAAAGATATCGACAATCGTTGTACAACGGTAAAAAGACAGACGAAAACGGACGTCGGATAAAGAAGTTATGAATTTTTAACGGACTTTTCCTGTCCCGGCCCGTTAAAAATATAACTTTAAAATTTAATTCAAAATTATCCGACGGAGTCTACACAAAAGTTGTAGAGCATAATTTCACCTACGCGTGCATATAAAATACGTCAAAAACAGAGCTCATATGCGAAAGATACGAATTTTTGAAGTTTTGGGCACAAACTTCGAGGCTGGTCCGAAGGAGTACGCCCAACGTACTCGTGTAAGTGATCCGGAGTCCGTCACCCTCCCTACTCCTTTGCATGAGTGCCACATTTCGTAGCCTTGACGCGTCCGAGTTGATCCACTTCGTACGCCCAGCGAAGAGATTCGCGAGGCAGTACACCCCGCGTACCGAAGAATTACGCCCAACGTAATTAGGTGCTTTGGTCCCCTATAAATAGGATGCGAGACTGTTCGAATTTTGTTTAGAATTTTCATACTTTTACACCCCTATTCTCTCTCAAGTTACCCTAACACCCCCCGAAGCCTAGGAAGCATCCCCGACACCCGAAGCAAGTCCCGACGCACCGAAGACCCGAGAAAATAATCTTTTCAAGTTGAAACTCTGCCCGCTCAAGGCCTGGTTTTCGACAAAAATCCCCGGTTTCATCAAAGAAATTCATTTTTAGAGGCGAAGTGCTGCCCAAATTATCATTTTATCAATCGGTTATTTCATGGTGAGTTCAATATAGGGACAATTGTATGTTATACCTTATATGTGCAATGTGCTTTCCTGAGTTATTCTGGTTTTATACTGTTGATCATGTAGAGCATGACTCGTATCACTTCTGGTATTGTCTTTGAGCCTTTGGCCATGTAGATCATGTCTCGTATTATTCTGGTATCGGATTTATGCCTTTGGCCATGTAGAGCATGTCTCGTATCACTTCTGGTATTGGCTTTGTGCCTTTGGCCATGTAGAGCATGACTCATATAACTTTTGGTATTGGCATAGGGCTATGTAGGGCTGAAAGCCTGTATATTCTAGCAAAATGATAATCCGAAATTGTATTTTCTGTGCCATTTGGGCTGAAGCTTATTGATGTATATCATGTTAAAATTGTTGTATCTCATTGATTGTAAATCTTTGAATCAGATCATTTGTTGATATGGAAAGCCTATCATATGATACGCATATGCCTTTGTTGTTCTTTGTCCCTCTTTGCTTCTGTCATATTGATATATATATATATATATATATATATATATATATATATATATATATATATATATATATATATATATATATGGCATAACGTTATATTGTAACTGTTATTGAACTCACTAAGCGTCACCCGCTTATCCCTCTCAATGTTTAAACTATTGCAGGTGATAAGCATCCGGTATAGTCATGTACTGGTAGAATATGTAGATTAGTTAATATTATCACTTTTGTAATTAGGGTATAAAGTCCTGGGAAGTTATGTAATATATAAAACTTTGTGAAAATCTTAATAGTCGGTTTGTATCCGGTCTTTTGTAACAAGACCATATATGTAAAATATGTTTATGAATATGCATGTAGCATGTTTGGAGTAATAATAATAATGTTAAGTATGAAATGGGTCTTTCAATCATGGTATTAGAGCAGTAGTTTAAGTGAACTAAATACCACAGATTGGTATTTAGACTTAAACCGTCAGAAGTTCAATATATGAACGGATTCATTGTAAGTATATGGATACAAACCATAGGAAAGACTTAAGCAAAGTATTAGGTAATGATAAATCCTAATATTCTAAAATACTATGTTATTCCAAATTTTCAGAACAATGGCTGAACAGGAGGGTAGCCATACACCAGAAGTGGGTGGAGATCCTCATCCTAATGAAGGAGATACTCCAGTATCCCCTCGTGAGGAACGACTCTTGGGTAAACTTATTGGTGTTATTCGGAAGACTCTCGAAGAACACAAAAAGAATAGTGATAAAGGCAAAGAGAAAGTCACCGAAGAATCTTCAAAAGAGAAGGCGAAACGTCCCTCATTTAAAACTTTCAAGAGTAGTGGTGCTACGGAGTTTTCAGGTGCCCTTAATCCCATTGTTGTTCTTACATGGATCCAGAACACAAAAAAGTATTCCGTATCTCTCATGTGATTAATGAAGACAAGGTTAATTATGCTTCCGCAATGCTCATTGGAGAAGCCTTGGTCTGGTGGGAAGCAACATTTGAAGCTCTCAAAGAGTATGACATGGAGAATTTATCTTGGGGAATGTTCAAAACTCGCTTGCTAGAAAAGTATTGTCCTCTATACATGAGGAGAAGATTGGAGAAAGAGTTCCTCGAACTTAAGCAAGGAGGAATGACCGTCAATGAATATGAAACTCAATTCAATCAAAAAGCACGGTTTGCTACAAAGTATATTCCAACTGAAAACGATAAAATTCAGTTATTCATCTATGAAATCCACGATTTCGTGAGCAATCGAGATGTTCTATCATTTGATAAAGCTGTTGAGTATGCCCGAAAGCGCGAGCATGACTTAGAGATACGTGATGCTACTCTTTCTGTTCCGAAGCATCCACGTGTTGATCGAACTGTTCCTGTTTCCTCTATTCCATTAGCTCAATCTGTTCTATCTAATCCTGGCAAACAAGTATCATCTCATAATGCCTCTCATGGCCGCGGTAGGTCACAATCTTTTTCTCTTCAGTCCCCATCGTGTCGAAATTGTGGAAAGAATCATCCGGGAGAATGCAGATTAGAAAAAGGATCAGTGATCTGTCATGGATGTGGAGAAATAGGCCACATGAAGCCCGTTTGCCCGATGAAGAATGTTACATGCTTTGCTTATGGTGTTACTGGCCATAGGAAGCGCTTCTGCCCTACTCTTACTAGCCAAATGGCGGGAAGTCAAGCTTCTGTCCAACAACCAAAGAGTACTCCAACTAAAAAGGAGGAGGTGCCAAAAGCTAAAGGTCTTGCATTCCAGATTAATATAGAGGAGGCACGCGAAGACCCGAATGTTGTGACTAGTACATTTCTCGTCAATTCTAGACTTGCTCACATCTTATTTGATTATAGTGCCTCAGATTCTTTTGTGTCTCATGAATTTTCGCGTTCTTTTCAAATTGCTTGCTATGCACTCGCTCAACTGTTTCATGTAGATACAACGGGAAGTATATCATTACTTGCTGATAAAGTCTATAGAGATTATGTCATAGAAATTGAAGGTTATAATTATTCTTGCTGACCTGATTCCTATCTCCTTGCCCAACTTTGATATTATTCTCGGCATGGATTGGTGGTCGAAGAACCGTGCAGAACTCTTGTGCTATGAAAAGATAGTACACATTCCTATTGAAGGAGAGAATCCTATTTATGTCTACGGTGAACAAAGACTTAAAATCTTTAAAATAATCTCTTTCTTAAAAGCTCGTAAATTCATATCGAAGGGATGTTCTACTTATCTGGCTTATACAGCTGATATCTCAAAAGAGGAGAAGAAAACTGTAAATGATGTTCCCGTTGTTAATGAATATCCTAATGTTTTTCCCGATGATTTTCCTGGACTTCCTCCGGATAGGCAAGTAAAATTCCGAATTGATCTTGTTCCTGGTGTTGCCCCGATTGCAAAGACTCCTTATCGTCTTGCACCAGCTGAGATGAAGGAAATAATGATTCAACTGCAGGAATTACTTGACAAGGGCTTTATTCGGCCGAGTACCTCTCCTTGGGTGCTCGAGTATTATTTTTCAAGAAGAAGGACGGGTCGATGCGAATGTATATTGATTACCGCGAGCTAAATAAGGTAACTATCAAGAACAAGTATCCACTACCTCGCATAGATGACTTGTTTGATCAACTTTAGGGTGCTAGCTATTTCTCAAAGATTGATTTGAGGTCTGGTTATCATCAGTTGAAAGTACACGAGCAGGATGTACCGAAGACTGCTTTCCGTACTCGTTATGGGCATTTCAAATTCCTTGTCATGCCATTCGGTTTGACAAATGCTCCTGCCGTATTCATGGATATGATGAATCGCGTATGCCGTCCAATGCTCGATAAATCTGTCATCGTATTCATTGATGATATTCTAATCTATTCCAAGTATGAATCTGATCACGCCATTCATATTCGTGAAATATTAGAACTTCTTCGAAAGGAGAAATTATATGCTAAATTCTCAAAATGTGAATTTTGGCTTCGCCAAATTCAATTTCTCGGCCATGTGATTTCTGGTGACGGTATATCAGTAGATCCTACCAAACTTGAAGCCATACAGAATTGGGAAGTGCTCCGTAATGCTTCTGAAATTCGCAGTTTATTGGGTCTCACGGGGTATTACCGGAGATTCATTAAATACTTTTCACGCATAGTTGTACCTCTCACAAGTCTTACACGAAAGGAAGTAAAGTTCGAATGGGGTGAAGCCCAAGAAAAAGCTTTCTCAACTCTAAAAGATCTTTTGACTCATGCTCCGATTTTATCACTCCCAGAAGGTGATAATGATTTTTCAGTGTATAGCGATGCTTCAAGGTTGGGACTCGGTTGTGTATTGATGCATCGTGGTAAAGTAATAGCATATGCCTCAAGACAACTGAAAGAGTATGAAAAGAATTATCCCACCCATGACCTCGAACTCGATGCAGTAGTATTTGCCCTAAAACTTTGGAGGCATTATCTTTTTGGTACAAAATGTCAATTGTTTACTGACCACAAAATTCTCAAGTATATATTCAGTCAGCAAACATTGAATATGAGACAACAGCGAGCCATGGAGCTGATCAAAGACTATGACTGTGAAATCCTGTATCATCCTGGAAAGGCCAATGTAGTTGCCGATGCACTTAGTAGGAAGGTTTATCATAATAGTGTGTGTTATGTTATTACCCATACTACCGTAAATTTCACTATTCTTGATGAACTAGAAAAATGGCAAGTAGAGGCCTTAAAGCCAGAAAATGTCCAGAAGGAAGGGATGATACATTATGCTGATATTTTACTTGATGATCCACGTGGACTGAAAGTATTCAAGAATCGGCTATGGATTCCAAAGATTGGTGGATTAAGACAGAAGATTTTAGATGAAGCCCATAAGTCTAAATTGTCAATACATCATGGTACAAGTAAAATGTACTATGATGTACGAGCTGATTATTGGTGGCCTGGATTAAAGAAAGACATTGGAAGATACGTACATGAATGCTTAGTATGCTTACAAGTCAAAGCGGAACACCAAAAGCCATACGGGAGTCTAGAAGGTATTAATGTCCCCATGTGGAAATGGGAGGAGCTATCCATGGATTTTATTACCAAATTGCCAAAGACTGCGAGACATAATGATAGCATTTGGGTAATTATCGACCGACTGACTAAGAGTGCATATTTTCTTGCCATGCGTGAAACAGCTCCAATGGAGAAATATGCACAAGTATACTTAGATGAAATTATTGCGAGACATGGCGTGCCACTAAAGATTATTTCTGATCGTGATACTAGCTTTACTTCTCATTTTTGGGCGAGTATGCAACGTGAATTAGGATCTCAAATCGCTCTCAACACAGCTTATCATCCCCAGACAGATGGTCATACGGAGAGAACAATCCAAACGGTAGAAGATATGCTTCGTGCATGCGTCTTGGAGTTCGGTGGTAACTGGAATAAGTACTTACCTCTTGTCGAATTTTCATATAATAACAGTTACCACACTTCAATCAAAATGCCACCATATGAAGCATTATATGGTCGTAAATTTCGTACTCCATTATGCTGGCGTGATGTAGGATAGAAAATCCTTGGAGGCCCTGAAATGATTCAAGACACCACTGACAAGATTCAAATTGTACGAGAAAGAATGAAAGCGACCCAGGATCGACAGAAGTCCTATGCGGAAAAGAGAAGACGACCCATAGAATTCCAGGTGGGTGATTTTGTAATGTTGAAGGTATCCCCATGGAAAGGCATTATGCGATTTGGGAAGAAAGAAAAACTAAGTCCTAGATTTGTTGGTCCTTTCAAAATCATCCAGAGAATTGGTAAACAAGCGTATCGCTTGGAATTGCCGGAAGATTTGGCAGGCATTCATGATGTGTTTCATGTGAGTTATCTGCGTAAATGTTTAAGCATATATGATGAAACGGTTCCATTATCCGAGGTGAAACTGGATAATAAATTAAGATATGTAGAAGAACCTGAAGAGATCGTAAACGAAAGAATGACTAATCTTCGTAATAAAGAAGTGGAGTTGGTGCTTGTCAAGTGGAAACACCATCGAGGCCCAAATTATACTTAGGAAAATAAGAACGATATAAGAGCGAAATATCCCCATTTGTTTAAATCGTTGTAATTTCGGGGACGAAATCCTCAAAAGGATGAGGTATATGTAACATACACGTTCAGTTATCGTGTTTTGTTTAAAAATGAATATTAATAAATATTATATGGTTTGAGCATTGAGTTTTAACAAGATAGTTTTATGAGATTTGAAGTAAAACTATGTTTAGAATCATTCGGGAAGTATTGGAAGTCTTATGAGATTTCAATCAAAAGTCAATTATCAAAATTAACGAAAATATAAAGTTGGAAATAAGTAAAAATAATGTTATTAAAAGTTGTAGATTATCTCGTTAGAAACATTTAGGCGAAAACCTCACTAAAATCCGAGTTATAACGAAGAAGTTATGACTTATTGAACTTTTACGACAGAACTGACACGATCGCCATATGATGTAAAAAGTGAGTTTACGATAAACTACTTTTTAGCCTTAGTGATCTAAATGAAAGTCGTAGTATTCGTTAAACCGAAAATTTTCATAAAAAGAACGTCCAAATCTGACTTCGTATGAGGAAGTTATGATTTTTCTAAGAATCGGCATAGCAGTACACAACCTGAAACTCGAAATAAAGATCGAGTGATTTTAGCCGATACAACCTAAACGAGAATCGTAGATCTCGTCAATAGTTGTACAACGGTAAAAAGACAGACGAAAACAGACGTCGGATAAAGAAGTTATGAATTTTTAATGGACTTTTCCTGTCCCGGCCCGTTAAAAATATAACTTTAAAATTTAAGTCAAAAATAGCCAACGAAGTCTAAATAAAAGTTATAGAGCATAATTTCACCTACGCGTGCATATAAAGAACGTCAAAAACGGAGCTCGTATGCGAAAGATACGAATTTTTGAAGTTTTAGGCACAAACTTCGAGGCTGGTCCGAAGGAGTACGCCCAACGTACCGGAGTACGCCCAGCGTACTCGTGTAAGTGATCCGGAGTCTGTCACCCTCCCTACTCCTTCGCATTAGTGCCACGTGTCGTAGCCTTGACGCATCCAAGCTGATCCACTTTGTACGCCCAGTGTACGAAGTTACGCCCATCGAAGAGATTCGCGAGGCATTACGCCCCGCATACCGAAGAATTACGCCCAACGTAATTTGGTGCTTCGGTCCCCTATAAATAGGATGCGAGACTGCCCGAATTTTGTTTAGAATTTTCACACTTTTACACCCCTATTCTCTCTCAAGTTACCCTAACACCCCCCGAAGCCTAGGAAACATCCCTGACACCTGAAGCAAGTCCCAACGCACCGAAGACCCCAGAAAATAATCTTTTCAAGTTGAAACTCTGCCCGCGCAAGGCCCGGTTTTCAACAAAAATCCCCGGTTTCATCAAATAAATTCATTTTTAGAGGCGAAGTGCTGCCCAAATTATCATTTTATCAGTCGGTTATTTCACGGTGAGTTCAATATAGAGACAATTGTATGTTATATATTATATGTGCAATGTGCTTTCCTGAGTTATTCTGGTTTTATACTGTTGATCATGTAGAGCATGACTCATATCACTTCTGGTATTGGCTTTGAGCCTTTGACCATATAGAGCATGTCTCGTATTATTCTGGTATCGGATTTATGCCTTTGGCCATGTAGAGCATGTCTCGTATCACTTCTGGTATTGGCTTTGTTCCTTTGGCCATGTAGAGCATGACTCGTATAACTTCTGGTATTGGCATAGGGCTATGTAGGGCTGAAAGCCTGTATGTTCTAGCAAAATGATAATCTGAAATTGTATTTTCTGTGCCATTTGGGCTGAAGCTTTATTGATGTATATCATGTTAAAATTGTTGTATCTCATTGATTGTAAATCTTTGAATCAGATCATTTGTTGATATGGAAAGCCTATCATATGATACACATATGCCTTTGTTGTTCTTTGTCCCTCTTTGCTTCTGTCATATTGATATATATATATATATATATATATATATATATATATATATATATATATATATATATATATATATATATATGGCATAATGTTATATTGTAACTGTTATTGAACTCACTAAGCGTCACCCGCTTATCCCTCTCAATGTTTAAACTATTGCAGGTGATAAGCATCCGATATAGTCATGTACTGGTAGAAGATGTAGATTAGTTAATATTATCACTTTTGTAATTAGGGTATAAAGTCCTGGGAAGTTATGTAATATATAAAACTTTGTGAAAATCTTAATAGTCGGTTTGTATCCAGTCTTTTGTAACAAGACCATATATGTAAAATATGTTTATGAATATGCATGTAGCATGTTTGGAGTAATAATAATAATGTTAAGTATGAAAGGGGTCTTTCATCATCCGTGAGCTGAAAAGCCCCGCTCCTCTCTGTGGGCGCCTCCGCCCGGCCCTGACGGCCATCCGTAATCCTCATCGTGGAAGGGGCGGGTGCTGCCACTAGTCCTGTTGCTGCCAGACTCGGACACTGGGCCTTCTTGTGGCCCCTCTAATTGCACTGAAAGCAAATCAGATCTGAAACTGCTGTGGTGGTGGTGGTAGCTGTAAAATCCCTACTCATATGACCAGTTTGGCCGCACTTGTAGCAGCCCGAACTCCCCATCCTACACGCCCCCTCGTGCATCTTGCCATACTTTCCACACTGGCCGCGACCCTGCTGGCTCCGCGATCTGTGATCCGATACCTTGGGCTTCTTGCCCGCACTCGCTGTCTGCACCCCCTCGGGTTTCCTTTTCCTCTCCATCTCCAAATCTAGCTCCCTTTCCAGAGCTCTCGCAATCATATCTTCCAGTGTCTTACATCTGGAACAGCTCACAAACTGCCATATGTCGCTCCTCAACATCTCATGATATCGGGCCTTTTTCATCTCCTCGTCCGCCACGTACTGCGGAACAAGAAGGGCTCTCTCCCTAAACTTCGCGGTGATCTCCGCTACAGTCTCTGTCGTCTGCCCAAGATCCTGGAACTCCATCGCTAGCTGTTGCACCTCAATCACCGGTGCAAACTCGGCCCTCAACCTGGTCGAGAAATCACTCCAGGTCATAGCATCTAAAACTGAATCATCCCCAATGGCTCTCCCAACCTCCTTCCACCAGTCTCGTGCCCTGTCCTTCAGAAGACAGGATGCAAGCCTAACCTTGTCCCCCTCGGGACATCTGCTGGTGCGGAACGCGTTGGCGACATCAGCCAACCACCTGCTGCTAGCAATGGGTTCCCGTGCCCCATGGTAGTCGGGAGCTCCACACGCCCTGAACTCCCGGAAAGTCAGTGTGCGCGACCCCATCATGGCCGCCACCTTTGTGCAGAACGCGCTCAGTTTCTCATCCAAAAGCTCCAAAATACCCTCCTTGACCGATCCAAAGATCACATGAGTCTGATTTAGAATACTGCGTGTGATCTCACACGAAATAAACTCCCTCGTTTGCTCATCCATCTGCCCGACTCCAGAGCCCGAGCCTGATCCCTCACCACTGCCTAAAGTGCCAACTGGCCTAGTGCGTAGAACCACCATACTGAAAATACACCATAACAATCACCAATATACATATTATATCTCGAGGGATCTTACATTCTACAATTTTCATGGATTCATCTCAGCCTTCCTTTATTCTAGTACAGATCATCTGCTTGCAGTAGTACGGGCCCATACTACCTTCCACATCTATCCATACTTTCCTCAAGAACTGCCTCGACTCCACCAAGTCCCTTCTACTACTACTGCCGATCTCATGCTAATCTCATCCTAGGCTTGCCCTAGGGTAATCACCAACCCACTCTCCGCCATCAGCTTCATAAGAAATTCGTGCTATCTCCCCCTAACTAGCTCACAAATACTTTTACATATCACTAAGACTAGATAATTCTTCGAATGAGAGGTTCTACCCTACAACGGTTAGACTCAAACGAGAGTTGCGAAATAAGGCTAAACCTAACCTTCTGAAATTACTTAGTCCTCGCAATATGTAACTTAACATATTTGTTTACTAGTTAGTAAAAGATAACTAGAACTCCTAAAAGCACAAAGCAAGTAGCATTCGAGCATTGAGTACACATAATCAAGCATATCCCATTCAGGCCATCACTGACTAATCTATACTAGCATGCGGTTCATAAAGCTGAGATACATATAACAGGTACATAAGGCATCCTCCCTAGATCCTTAGTCCTAATCTAGCATGCAATTCTCATAAAGCTGATACACAAATAATAGGCACATAAGGCATCCTTCCTAGATCCTTAGTCCTAATCTAGCTGCAGTTCTCATAAACGTATCATAACATAACTTGTATGGGTAATTTGGGAGTACTTACTTGAGCTCGGCTGATTGCATGCACCACACCCTTTTTCTCTTTTCAAAGTTCTTTTTCTCTTTTAAAATTCTTTTGTAAAAATGATTTTTTTTTTGAAAATTTTCATACCATGTCCTTAGTTTGAGTTCAGACACACCCGAAAGTATGCCCGAATCCCTCAAACTAAGGCTCTAATACCAACTTGAAACATCCCAAAAATACAGGCCAAAAATTTATTTTTAAAATCAATTTATAATAAAACCATACGTCATCTATCATCATAAAGAAAACCATAAATCCTGTATATCAGAACATCGTGTCAAATACTGTATCAAAATCATATGAGAAAAATATCAGAGTCTAAACATCCCAGGCTAAACTGTGGTGTGTGCCATGCGATCATCCCGAGCCCTTCCCCTTGCTAGTGGAAGTACTTGAAACCAAAACTGAAAACTGTAAGCACGAAGCTTAGTGAGTCTCCCCAAACTACCACATACCATACACATATCATATAACATAACTTTGGGGCTCCGTCCAGCTACATCGGGACGAATCCGACATCGGCTTACCCGGCATCCGACCGCATCGGGCATCGGACCCCGTCCGACATCAGGCTTGCCTCGACACCGGGCTTACCCCGGCATACATACATCATAGCATAACAAATAACATAAGCATATAACATGAATATATAAACATTCATCGGGCTTGCCCCGACATCAGACCGGAGTCCGGTACACAATACACATAACATATAGACTAGCATACATCGGGCTTGCCCCGACATTGGACCGAAGCCCGAAACACATATCATATAGGCTAACATACATCGGGCTTGCCCCGACATTGGACCGAATCTCGGAACACATAACACATAACATGCAAGAATCACAAAGACATCAAGCATACATAAACATTCCTCGGGACCGCACCGACATCGGATCGTAATCCGGAAAGCATATAACCTACATCGGGCCATGCCCGACATCGGGCCGTAGCCCGGAACTACTAACATCCAAACGGGCCGACATTGTGGCCTTAGACCCGTTCCTACTGTAGAAAACTCACCTCGCAAAGCTGTCTGCAAAAACTTACGGTGAGGAATATCTGATAGTTGCTCCAACGACTCCCCGACTATCAATATCACAATAATACTTAGTCAAAATCTGATAACCCTGCCCAGAGTAAAATGACCATTTTACCCCTGGTCAAAGTCAACATCCTGGTCAAAGTCAAAGTCAAGGTCAACTCCCAATCGACCCCAACTTGTCGAGTCTTCTCCCAACTCGGCGAGTTCATGAACAACTCAGACCCGTGGTCAACTAAGTCAACTCGTCGAGTCCCTTCCCAGACTCATCGAGTCCTTCCTGTCAAAACATCGGGACATATCAACTTCAACTCGTCAAGTCCCTCTTTGGACTCGTTGAGTTCTTCAGCTTCCGAGTCCTAATCTTGTCCAACTCACTGAGTCATCTCCTAAACTCAATGGTTTCACTTACAACCAGAAAAGGAGTCAGGTTTCACGACCCGACTAGCCGATTCCAAGAACAAATCGTTGAGTCCTCTATGTGACATATCCATTTAGTCGATTCTATTCTATTCCAACGCTTCTAACTCATAGATCTGGACTCCTTAGACTAGCATTACATGTAAAGTTGTTAACTTTACGTGCATGCATGGTGTTATGAAGCTAAAACACCAATTACAAACTAACATGGAGGTCTAAGTCATAGAATAGGGCCATGGCTGAATAAAGGTGGCAACTTTGAGCTTCTAAAGCTCAAGAGTGCCCAGATCTGAAATCCTTACATCCCCAAAGGTCCAAAACTCGAAATGACCTTGGAAATGGCCCAAAATGACAACATAAAAGCTAAGAAGGAGATCTAAGTGAATAACAGCCAAGGTATAAGCTTTATACCTCAATCAAGAAAGAAATGATCCCTTAGTTATGGATCGTCAACCTTCCTTCTGCAACTTCAAGCCTTTGCTTCCTTCTTCTATCTTTAAATCACAAAAATGGCAAGAAATAGCTCAAGATCACTCAAAGTTGATTAGGGTTTCGAGATTAGGGTTTGGAGATGATGGATGCTGGGATGGAGGCCATATATGACGCTTAAATAGGGTGCAAGCCCTAAAGAGTAGGGTTTCATTCAGGCTGTCCTACTCGTCGAGTCAGGGCTTCGACCCGTCGAGTAGCTCACTTAAAACACGCGCATATACTTCCTTCTACTTGACGAGTTAGGGCCACCAACTCGTCGAGTAGCCCTTCCAAAAAGTATAAATAAATTAATTAAGTGCATACCAGGAACCAGGCATTACAATTCCCTTAGGGACTGTCTTTGGTCATGTACGTAGGATATCCTGAGAACTCTTGGTATAGGCTCTTTTTCCTGTTCCATGTTTGGTTGTAGCTTTAGAGTAGGATCATCTGTTCGGGTGGCTATCTTACCCCTGGTTACTTACAGTTACGTATTCTATGGGGGATAGCTGGTAGCAGGACTGTATGTTGTGAGAGGACTAGTAGGCGGTAGTGAGCTGTATGATTACTTTTTGCCTGTATTATGTGCCTACTTGATCCTGATTGTTTACATGTCGACATGTTGTGTTTGGTGGGTTGAGGCGGTCCTGCTTTGTGCTATAGGTCAAGATACCCGGTGCGGGCCGACTGTAAGTCGTAGGCATGGAGGCTTGGGAGGAGCGGTAGGGTTGAGGCGGTAAGCCAATAAACCCTTGGTATTTTAGCCCGATGGCTGATTGAACCTATTGTATATTGGCATTCCAACCTAGGGTATTCCATCTCGAGGATGACTGGACCCAGAGGTTGACTGGGCCTGGGGTATTCCAACCTGATGGTTGATTGTACCCGACATGTTTGATTGTATATGTGATTTGTTTATATGGTGGTATTTTGGGGGAAACTCACTAGGCTTTATGCTTATCCAGTTGTTTATTGTTTCAGGTGTCATTGCTGTCTATGGGAAGGCGAAAGCGGGACTGTACACACGCATCAGCAGCATTGAGGATTTCACATTTTCTATAAAACTCTGATTTTAAATAAATGTAATTTGGAATAAACGGTTTTCTTAATAATGAATTTATAAATTGGAAAGTTTTATCCTGATAAAAATGAAAAAAAATTTGGGTGTGAAAATGGGACGTGACAGCTTTGAGCATTAATCTCTTAATCCCTTAATCTACTCCTTGAGACTTTCTAGAGGATCTTCCCCAACCCTAAGGACCATAAAAATCGAAGCTTTACAGTCATGCATGTCCAATGCATGACTTGAACACCAACTAGGTTAATAAGAAGGAAAATGAGATCAAGACTCATGCTTGGACTCTAAAACCAACACCGAATCTTAGATCTGAATCTTATACTTAAAGAAAATGCCTCCATGATCCATAAAGTTGTTAAATTAATAGATCCCATACATGCTACCTAACCCAAACATAAAAATGAAAGCATAAATCTTAGATCTAGCATTCAATAGAGATAAAGGTAGGAGCTTTTTCTTGCCATAAGAATGCACCTAAGGAGTCTTCTTCTTCTTCTTCTTCTTCAAGGATCCAAAACTACAAAAATAGCTCAACAAGGTCACCAATGGAGGCTAAGAACGTTTTGGGTAGGAAGGAGGAGATGGAGGTTGAGGGTATGCAAACCCTAGCGTCACACTTCTTTTAAATAAGGCACAAAACCCATGATTAGGGTTTGCCTGATCTTACGACGTGAGCACCTATGTGTCACGTTGTGAGCCTTAAGAATGGCCACACGTTTCATCCAAATATCACGACGTGAGGCATCCCCTCTCACGTCGTGACCTTCTGAAAATTGGGGTTCTTCTCATTCTCATCTAAATCCAAACATAGAAAAATCGAGTACCCACGTTAGATGTTACACCAATTATCATCGATTTGACCTTCAAGTAATTATAATTTCAATCTTTATTCCCTCATACTTAGTCTTAAACTATAACATTAACTATTAAAATTTGAGGATACGAATTTATAACCTCGCACTTTAATTCTATAACCCATAATTATAACCATTTAAATTAAATGGAAATTGGGGTGTTACATCTAAGTTTAAAATATGCTTTTATAAAAATATTGTATACCCATAACATTTGCCTAAACTTAATGTACAATATATATATATATATATATATATATATATATATATATATATATATATATATATATATAGGATCAAATGAGAACACCTAAAATGTTGAGAACGCGAGAACGGATCTCATCCATCTATTATCTTAGATCCAAGGCTATAATTAATTACAAGTTTTGTTATTATTAAAATGTTTAAATTCAATTAATTTGAATTAAAAATAAGAAAAGGGTATCATGGTAAATAATCATTCCCTTATTTTAAACAACTCCTAAAATCACTCGGTCTCTCCCCCACGGTTTTCTCTCATTTATTCGACCGCTTCCCACTGCTCCTTTTACATCGATTTCGGAATGAGCCCACTCTGTTCCACCATCGTCTCCACCGATATCTCCATCTTTTGTACCATTCTCCTCTCTGCTTAGTAACATCATCTCTATCCCCTAGATCCGAGCCCTAATTACTGAAACGACAATGATAGAAGATCAAGAAGGATCTCAAGTCCTCACTCCTCCGCCGCCTCAGCCACTGTGACAACCCTAGACAATCACGGGTTCTGCGATCAAAATCAAGAGAGATTATAGGTCAATAGATCACACAAAGGTATATCTGTCTCCGATTACTCAAAACCTTGATGCGAATACAGTTGTTTTTTTGTTCAATTTAGTTGATTTCAGTGAATGTTAACCATGGCTGCCAGACTGAAGCTGTAATCTGTATCGCTGAGATTCGAAGGAAACCCTATAGTTTTCGCCTTCCGTTTTTTTTCTTTATTCGGATGTTTCATTAGGGTTTCGTTGGGTTCAAATTTTAACGATGGCAGCCTCTTTGAAATCAATCCATCCTGTTTGGCTTCAATTTTATGTTCATTCTCCAATTGGGATCTTGTATGAAGATGAAACTTGGAAGACCTCTTTGAAATCAATCCATCCTGTTTGGCTGCTTGTTACATATTTAGTTGCAATTGGTGTCATGAGCAGTTCTTCTTGCTAATCTGATAACTGTTGGACCCAATGTACTTTTCTTTTACACTCAGTAAGTTGTTACAAGTCACAAACCCTTTATGTTTCAGTTGTAATCTTATATGAATACAATGTCAGATGTCTCATTTGCAGTTAATCATCAATGAATACTCCATGAGGCTGGTTCGAGAGGAGCAAGGAAAGCAGCCACGACAATGCAGGTGAGGGGAAAAAGCCAAGAGGCGGTTGCCTCTTTTGATTTCACCGGAAACACAACCCCATCCTGGTGGTTATTCTTGGCAGGGAACGAAGAATAAGAAATGATAATTTTTACACTATTTTTATTTTGTATTTATTTATGAATAGAGTGTATTCATTTGTGAATATCAGTGTATTTATGTGTGAATGACTATTTAATTATACATAATTGTTTCTTTAACATTTTTGCAGATCCAATGAATAAACATGCATATAGTGGGAGGTGGGAGATTTACCAAATGAAACACCGACACCAATAGATTTCGGAAGGAGCGCAAAGATGTTTTATTCATTTATGATTGTAATTGTAGTACTAGTTTCCGTATCAAAAAAATATATATTGTAACTTATTCATTTACAATTATAATTATATTCTTATATGAATAGAAAAGTGTTTTCTTTATTTATATATGAGTATCATTTTAGTTGATTTTATAATCTTTTTTTCGGGTTTTATTCTTTTATGATTTTACAAGTGTATTCATAAATACATCTGAGTTAATTCATTTATAATTTACAATTTTATTCATTTTAAAATGAAATGTATAAATCATTATTTATGAAGATATTTTTTTTAAATAAATGAGGTAAACCGATAAATTGTTCATTCTCTTGATATTTGATTGCTAAAAATGAAACATAAAAATGAAAAATGAAATGAAAAAAAAAACGTTTTTTTAGATAGAAATTAAATCATGATTTTATTAATTATTGGTTCATTAAAAGAATAGGATCTAAAAAATGAGATATTTTGGGTAATTGTCATCATAATCACTAAAATTTAGGAAATCATAATTTAATTAGATGGTAAAATTCCATTTATGCCCTCTAAAAATGATTGGTCTACAACTGTTCTCGCGTTCTCAACCTTTTAGGTGTTCTCATTTGATCCTATCCCTATATATATATATATATATATATATATATATATATATATATATATATATATATATATATATATATATATATATATATATATATATATCATTTGAAGAATTCTTATTTATTTATTTTTAATTATTCAATAAACGTTTAGCCTGAACTCACGAACGTTACAATATATATATATATATATATATATATATATATATATATATATATATATATATATATATATATATATATATATAAATTTGCAAATATGGTTTAGACCATACGGTGTGCACTATACTGCATACCGCAGCGTAGTGCGGTATGCGGTAAACACCGCACCGACCCCATAAAGAAGTGTGATATGAAGTAAGTGAGTCATGGTTTTGCCGCACCTTTTTTTTTTACTTTTTCTTTCATTTTTAATTATTATTAAAACATATATATATATATATATATATATATATATATATATATATATATATATATATATAATTATAAAAATATATATCAAAATTCATAGTTTTTTGTTTCCTACAAATAGAGTATAATATCGATATATTATTTACATATATTTATAATAAAATAAAAGTGACGTAAGGTATGATATGACACCCATCAGTTTTACGGGGTGAGGGAAAAAAATGATGTGACAGTACAAAAATGTGGTAAGTGTAGTATGATACCTACCAGCCTTATGAGTGTAAGTTACTATTCATTAGATTTCATTATTTCCAAACCAAAAATGGCTAAAACGAATACATTGCAACTTTTCCGGCATGTAGCAGAAGATACAAAATAAATTTCTCTGATTCGCTTCTTATCATAACAAATTTTCGCATTTACATTTTTTCCTCTCAAGAAATTTTGATTTAACAGTTTTTATCTTTCATGATTTTTAATTTAAATTATTTGTATAAGTTTCAATTTTAGTCTCTTATTATATTTTAAAGTTATGTTTTTGTTCCATGATATAATTTCTTTTATAGTTTTCATTTTTATTAATTTCCTTAAGATACACTTTCAAGTCTTATTTTCGTTCGACTCTTACATACATAATTGTTTGGATCAAAACTTTATTTTGATATTTTTGTGGTCCACTTGATATTGTATAATCTTCACCGTTATGAGGGTCGTTGACATTTGTAAATCACATTATATATATGAATTGAAAATGAGTTACCCCACGTATTAAAGTTGCGTTTTTGTTTCCTTACATAATTTTTTTATAGTTTTTATTTTTATTAATTGCAAACGAATTCTCCACCACAATGCTCACTTAAATACTAGTTGTTTACAATTATGATAAAGCTTGTAAATATTTTTACTATGCAAAGTATAATATTGTATTCTATGAATTTCGTGACACATGTGTGATTGAAATTAATGATAAAACAAAAGTGGTTATCATGAATACATAAAGTACAATTGCATGCGAGTCTTGTTGATAAGGTCTAAACCGAAAGGTCCTATTACAGGATAGAAAAGCACTAACGGGAAGGTACCACCCTTCCCAAAGTAGCGGCCTCAGCTACCATACCGAGTTCATTAGTTCTTATTGGGATGGTGATGGCGAACGCAACCCATAAGTAGCTACATTAATGATAATTGGTGAACGTAAGAAGCTACAACAATGATAATTGGTAGTTGTAAGTGGTGTGGTATATAACCACAAACTTAAAGTACTTATGGAAAATGGATCGGGATGGGCCGATAACTTCTACATTTGAATGTATCATGTAAAATATGTCTATAGTAAAAAATTTATCAGATGTTTTGATATTGTAAATTGTCTAAACTCATGTAGCTCACAATATAATTTTGTCTAACATATTTTGTTTATTGTCATGTATCATTGGTTTAGGTATGAGGGGCTGAAAGATATTAGTATGTAAAAGTAGACTTTTGGAAGATTAAAATATGGGGAATCTACATAAAAGTCATAATATTTTACCCTAATTTACGAAAAAGTCTCAATCTAAAATTTGTTTACGAAAAAGTCCCAATTACCGGTAAAAATGACGATTTGACCCATTTTTTTCGGTTTACCGGTTTCATTACTTACACAGTTTCATTACTTACACAGTTTCATTAAAGTCTCATTATTTTACCATAATTTACGAATAAGTCCCAAATTAAAACTAACTAATGATTTGACCATTTTCTCCATTTAACATACATTTTATTGGGTTTATTGTTGATCTTGACGTCTAGTCATTAAATTAGCTGATAAGATGGATATAATGGGTTATATAATGCTACGTTTACCGTAAAGTTTGATATCCATTTCATCGGCTCATTTATAATTATGTATCCAGGTCAGCAATGAAACCGATAAAATGTGTATTTTGGGGGGAAAATGGTGGAAAATGAGCTGATGAGATAGATATATTCGGTTACATAAGATTAGATAGACAATTTGAAATTTCTTATCCATATCATCAACTCATTTAATAACTATGCGTCCAGGTCAGAAATAACACCGGTACTATGTATGTTACAGGGAGAAAATGGTTAAATCATCGATTAATTTTAGTTTGAGACTTATTCGTAAATTATGCTAAAATAATGAGACTTTAATGAAACCGGGTAACTAATGAAACCGGTAAACCGGAAAAAAGTGTCAAATCTTCATTTTTACCGGTAATTGAGATTTTTTCATAAACAAATTTTAGTTTGGAATTCTTTCATAAATTAGGGTAAAATATTAAGACTTTTCCGAAGATTTCCCATTAAAATATCAACATAGTTTCTTTTATAAATGTAATGCTTTACTTTTGGTAGTAACTTGTAAAGTGTTGGTTTATGTTTTAAAACAAAAAATGATTTTGTTTTTGCGATACCATATTTTGCTAAATATGACTTTAAGTTATAAAATATTCTAAAAACCATAGTTTTTTAAGTCTATAAAAGTGGTGTGTTACATACAATACACTCTAAACCTTAGAGTATACGATATGGGTACCCTCCACGCCGTTATTGTCTACGTGGAAGGCCCATAGCGCCGTCTTAACGCGAGGCACACCGCCCCACGTGCTCGTTTTATTGCTTCTCGTGGTAACGACAACCTAAAACAACGACATCTTCTTCTTCTTTCTTCCTCTGCTTTTCTTCACCTTAACGGGGTATAAAATGAAGAACACCATCCCCTAATCTGGTTGTGGAGAGAAGATGGTGACGTGGCTGCGTTGTGGGTGGGTATGGGTGTTGCCCATACCCAATGCTCTTATACTCTAAGAGACTCTGACATAGCCAAATTGAGCGGTTAGGGATTGACCGATCGTAAGTGTGCATTGCAAGGTCACCCCAAACCATAATAGCTTTCTTAGGTTTCTTAGTAGACGTACTAGGTCTAGGATCCACAAAAATGAAACAAAATGATTGACATGCCGGTCTTTTAGATTCTTTCCCGATAGGCAAGTGCTTTTTTGGATTCATTCTTCAAATATGTGAGGCGTATATCAACATAAGGAAAATGAAATACATGTGAAATACAACAAGAGTTTAAAATATAAAGAACATCTCTTAAATATATCAACACAAGGAAAAGGAAATACATGTTAAAATGTATGGTTAAAAGATGACTTATTTGTGTTACCCATGAAATATAACAAACGTAGAAATAAATATATTTTTATTTTTTTAAAAACGATAAACACACGAACACTCTATTCAACTCATAAACTACATATTTCTTTTACAACGGAACTTGAATCCCCAACCTGATATCGCTAAGTATTTCTGAAAAAGTATAGTATTTTAGACTGAAAAATCCAAAGAACATTTCCGAAATACATAGAACATTTACAAATTCAAACATCTCATAAAAAATAAAGTATATTTCAATATAAAGACATGATGTGTTATTTATTTGAAAAAACAATGATACTGACATGATAGGAAACAAAGGTCAAGATATAAGTATGAAAATAAATACGATGTTCGAAATCCGAAATATACTCATTCTAGGCATATTAATAATTTCGAGAAACGTCTAAAAATTAGGATTAATAAAGCTGAAGGGAGTGGTAACATGCTTAGTATGCTGCCACATAGGATTTTTTTTTTTTTGAAGCCATATAAGATTTTTTGAAGCCACATAGAATAGAAAGAATAATAGCATCCAAGTTGAAGCCACATAGGATAGGATTTTTTGATAACTTATAAAATGTTCCACAATAAAAAAAGCTTTTTCAAATTGATTTTTATAAGATGTTTAAACAAGTTGTTAATTTCTAATTTGTTAATACTTACAACCACATAATAATTGGAAAATATAAATAAAAAATATTTTGAAAAAGCTTTCATTTAAAACTGTTTTTATAGCTTCAAACAGCTTTGATTTTTTTAAACTGATATTTGAATGCTCTAGTATGCGGTATTTTATGGTTATCCAATACTTTATAATTTGTGGGTTGTAATAAAGGAGGTGTCGACTGTATCACTGTAGAGAGTTGGGGGAATGGGGAAGAGGAGTTCTACTTTTCAACACGGTTTGAGAGTGTACCACCACAGCATCTCCGTTGGGGTACCGAAATTTTCCAAGAAGTAGCCTCGAAAGTACAACCATCCGCTTGTCACCATATCATGTTCGAATCATTATACTCACTCGCAATCAATTCGAGAATCAAATACATAGATTTGGTAGTTGTAGTCGTTTCTGTCTGTTTTCATTTCACGAAAAATCCAAAATGTCGCTTCATGATACTTATCAATCACGGATTTGCAGCAGGCAAAGCGTCGGATCACCGAAAACGAACAACTTTGGAGATGATGACGCCTTAATGAGATTCGCTCCTCACAGAGAGTAGGATTCCATCTTTTCTTTATGCTTTTCAATTAGATTTTACTTCTTTTTGCAAATTTGATTTCAGTATATCCGTTTTGTCGTCTGTTCACAGGGATGAATTGCAGAAAATGTTGAGCGGTATTCCACATCATCTGCGGCCTCGATTCGACCAATGGTTTCGAATAGTAGTGAGTGCATTACATTACGAATTTGTGTTTCGTCGGTAATGCAAGGTTTATTAACAGGGAATTCTTCACTTAAAAAAACGATATTAATCTTAAAACTTCATTAATCTGTAAAATTACTTTAAAGTGGATCATAATGTGTTGCGATTCAACCGTTTGAATGTAAGTACTGTATTCCTGCTCTTGTTCCATAACTTGATTTTGGAGTGGAAAGTAAAGCTAGGTTTGAATCATTTTGTACATGCTTTTTAGGAACAGAGTTTCTGTAATGAGATACAAGCAGGAACTTTGATCTAATCACACAGGTGCCATAGCCATTTTTTTATTCAAGATAGTTTATTTAATCTATAGCTATTTCTTTATACACCAAATCGTGTAGATAACTGGTCCATGAAGTTAACCAAAGGCCATGATGCTTATGTTAGAAGTAGACCTCCTTCAAGGAGATGTTTGGGCATACTACATGCCAAAAAAAAACATGTGCAATTCTTACCTGGTGACATTTCTTCTCTAAGAGACGTGGTTCTCATATTGGAGATGAGAACCATTTTTTATAGTAATTTTCCCTAATCTTCACAGCCCTTACAACTTAAGTAAGTTATATTTTTCAATACTTAAAAGTATCTAATTTATTCCAAGTGTGTTCTGGATTTCAAACTAATCTTGGTAGCTCCTGCAAGGCTGCAACTCCAGTAAGTCATGTTTTATAGTACTTAAAGTATGGGATTTTGGTTTCGTAGTAATCTATGTTGTAAGGGTGTTGTGGGTTTTGGATGATATGGAATGAGGATAGTAATGAACAGTGGTGGCTGGGTATGACTGGATGAACCATATATTACCAAATTCTGAGTAATCATCCACCCATTCTCCCAAAATTTGGGGGAATTAAACTCATTCCCTAATCACTAACTCCTTCTACCTTCCATTCTCCATCTTTAACCCCTACAAACTGGAAAACCCGTACTTTTAACTATTGTGTTCAAAATAGAAAAGTTACAAAGTAAACTGTTTCATGTACTTTCAGGTGAAAGAGGAAATTGAATTGTCACATAAAAACCAGGATACAACTAGCATGCACAGGTAAGCACCTATAAATTACACTAAAAAGTTATCAACATGTAGCCATTTGTTGATTAACCTTTTTGCTTCTTGGACCTAACAGGGAAGACAAATCTGAATCAAGAAGCTTAGAATTAAGGTTCTCAAACAGCATCATTCCCACTTTATTCACTGGCGATCACATACAAGCAATTGGAGGTGTACCTTTAGAAGTGACTTTAGTTGAAAGTCGTACCAAGGAAGCAGTGAAGTCAGGGCCTGAAGCCTCAGGAAAAGTTGAAATACTAGTTCTTGAAGCAGAGGTTGATGGTGTCACAGGAGAAGATGTGAAAAATAACAGCATACTTGTTACGCATATGGAAGGCAGTAGATCTAGTCGTGTGGAAAATTTATTCCTGAATCTAATACAAGGCACTGCTATTTTGCCCATGGTTTCTTTTGCACGTAATGACAAGTGGATGAAGAATTCCAAACTTAGACTGGGAGCAAAGTTTGTGAATAATTGCAATGGTGTTCGAGTCAAAGAAGCAAAGTCAGGGTCCTTTCTTCTCAAAGATTGTCGCACTAAAGGTGAGAAACGATATAGTTTTTCTTTATTTTCTGTCTTTTTTAGATTCAGTGCTTATACACATGACACTATTTCACAGTTTATGTATGGGATATTTTATTTATTAATGAGAGTACTTATTGTGCAGCATACGCGAAGCATTATATTCCATCTCTACATGATGAGATATGGCGATTACGTAAGGTTGACAGAAATGGTTGTTTGGCTAAAAATATGGAACAGGCAGACATTATAACTGTGGAAGATTTTCTTGTTCATTTATTTCGACAAACTCAACATCTCAAGGAGGTAAATTTCTTTTCTTTTTGCAATATTTATCTACCCCCTCAATTCTAGTAATTCGTTATCTTTTTGCTGCTTAACGTATAACATTACAGTATTTATAATATATATTTCTAGATATTTGATCATTCAAATCACGCAAAAAGTTGGAGGATTACAGTGGAGCATGCTCGAGAATGTCCTGCTAAACTGCAGTACTGTTCTAGGGTTTTTTTCAATGTCTCTGGTGAAGTGTTGGGATTATTCCAGGACAACCGTTTTCTTTCTAGTGATAAACTCACACAGACCCAAAAGGCATGCTTTTTTTTTCCATCATCAAAATCCAAACACTAGAATCATTTTTCCTAATATATTGTTTGCTGCATTCAAAATAATACATGGTGTTGATATGTGGCATCAGGAAGTAGCCAAGAATTTGGTAATTTCTGCATTTGAGAACTGGGGGGATGTAATCCATGTTGAGGATAACCAATTTGCTGCACATTTCCCTCCTTGCTCTTCTAGTTCTAATCATGCTCGCCTTCAACTTCCAAAAACTGAACCTGTTACCTTTGGCAAGAACATAATATTCCTGGATGATCTTGACTTGGACATTGATGAAACTTGTTTATTTGGTAACATGGTATCTGATGGGAAATGTCCAGACCTAGAATTACTACCTGAATCTTTAAGGGGAAAGTATAATGAGATCTATAATGGATTTGAGAGCCTTTGCATTTCCAATCAGAGAAATAGGTTGTGTAATAGATTGAAGATCCTGTTTTGTGTTGTAACCTTCAAAATAAGATCCTTCCCTGAAAATGGTTTAGATGATATTCATGCTCACAAGAAACCAAGATTGTCATAGGGAGTTGTGTGTATAGACTATAGACTACAGTTGCTGCCCGTTTAAGAATGTGTGCAGTTATACTACAGAATAGCTGATATATAGATGACTAATGTATACGTCTTTCAAAGTTTTATAGAGGTAGGGGAAAATGGTAGAATGACAAAGAAAATCATTAAGCAATGTCCTCTTGCAAATGATGTTAAGCTTTTTTTCTTATTATTATGTTTGTGAATAAAGTTGTGTGGTAAAAGATATATAGGTCCCTTGCTCTTTAACCGTAGTTTTTTTTTTTTTTTTATTCCGCTAGGGAAACTTATTTGTTATATTGGTAGTTGTAACTTGCTTAAATCTATAACATAGGACAAGAGGGGGATGTGAATTTGACTAAAATTGGTTCCTTAGGTTCACTTGGAAGTGACAAACTCATAGTTCAGACTCTTGGAGACAAATATGAGTGGGTTATACACGTCAGGGTGGATAGTTATACATTGTTGTTTCTTTTTATTTAATCCGAGCAAATGACGTAATGGGTTAAGCTAAAAAACTTGGCTTAATAGGTGATATTTAGTTGTACTATGGTATTTAGAAATGAAAGATTGAACTGGAATTGAATGATTAGGGCTAATAGTTGAAAGATTACAAGAACTAATTGCTATTTAAGTGACTAGCAATCTTCTTGAGCTTTTATGCTAACATGGTATTTATACTCAACTAAACCTACCTAAATGTTCTAACATTAAAAAAGACCTTATTACCCTCATCTCTCTACTTAAGCCACAACTTACACAGCTAAACCCAAGTCTACTAAGAAGTGTAACATATTTAGACACTAATCCTTTACATATCAGCCATTTTCTCCCCCTCAAACTCCTCTCACAATAAAATTGATGAATCTTTTTAGAATTGACGAGTATTGTGAAAATTGTAAATGGCCATTTAGTCTAATTCACACGATTTATTCGGTCTAGAAAAGAAACATGCCTTATGTATATCTATATATCTATTTCGTCACTTTACTCGTACACAACTTAATGGAGAAATTAAAGAAATGACCCCTCAACGAATGAACTATGCTAAGAAAAGAAATTAAACTATTCTAAGAAAAGAAATTAACTGACCCACTATCTCCTTAATATAAATATAACCTACCACTACCACAAACAAGGGAAAGTAAATACTAACCGACTTAACTAATTTAACAATGAAATAAAACGAATAAGACTTCCCAACAATGAAGACTACAATCTAAAAAGAATAACAATATATACTAAAATATTTTAAGTTGCAAACAATACTGTTCATTTCAATTTATCGGTAGAATACCAACATGACTAGTCATTGATTTTTCTTTTACCATTCTACCTTTTTTGAACTACTACATTATTTATGCTCATTATCCTCTTTCATGTTTGCCTTAGTAGTTCTTTCTAGGAAGGAAGAATCATGAACTTGAAAAATCCAGCACCAATTCGCAAAACTATTAAAATGTAAATTTGTCAATGCATAAAAGTGAACTTACTCTGATCTAGAAAATAGGCAATTGAGGTCTATATATATTAGATTGAATGATTTCAACCTATCATGGTTGGAGATAAGCCTACAATGGTAATGTATGTATTGAAGGATATTTTAGAAGTTATGAATTATTTGAGGTTTTGTTATGGTTGGTTGTCCCTTTGGTCCATTTCTTTATATAGGGTTTGTAATGAGCCATGTTGGTTGTTGTTCCCTCAAGCTTGTTTGTTATGCATTACAAAGCAATACATGACATGGCAAAAGATGTTATAATATAGGTATGCATTGAATGAATATGAGGTTAATGAAATGCAATTTACATTATTTTGTAATTGTTAGAATGTTAAACCCAAAAAATAAAGGGGTACAACTAGACTCCTTATTGTTGTGTTGTACCAAAAAAATAATATAAGGTAAAAGGGTCGGTCCACAATGAAACACAACACAGGACTAATGAATACGCCTTTCTGCACAAGTCATATTGTAACTAAAATGGGGAGAATTGTTTGTTTGTAAAAATAGTGAATAAAGTGCGTACGATTGTAACACCCGTTTCCCGGGATGCCATATGTTAGTGTAAAATGATGAATTTCAAGATTCTGTTCCTACGTCGAGCGTAGGTGTGAGCTATGCTGAGCATATGTATGTGCTACACCGAGCGTAGCGCCGTTGTTTGCACAAAACCCTAGATTTTGGGTTTGGTCACTATTTAAGCATCTCTTTTTGTTAGGGTTTCTAGATATCAACCTCTATCCTCCAAAGAACGAAACTCTAGCCTTCATTTCTCTCTCCTCCCTCCTTTTGCTTCTTATGGGTGCCATTTTGGGAGTGTTCAAGGAAGTTCATCATTATTTGGAGCTTTAGTGAGTGTTTTCGGCATAGTTCCAGCTTCTTGTGCATGTTGTGGACATTTGTAAGTCATCAAGTTCCCAACTTTATAATTCACGTTTTCTAGATCTTGAATATTATGGTCCTTGAGTCCCTTTTGTGGTTTTGGTTAAAGTTCAAGGAAGAACTCTAGATAAAGCTTTCAACTCTATCATTCCTGAATGTCCTTGGAATGTTCGATCTTTTGATCTGGAGTTTGGACTTATACTAGTGTTATATACGGGTTCAAGGTTATACTTTCACCATTTTTGACCTAGAATGTTGTAGGACATGCATGAGACATGCATATATCCATAAAGTTTTGATTTTTATGAGTCCTTTCGGAGTATATTGGACTTCTAGAAAGTTTGGGATATTGGCTTAACGGATTAAGCACTTAACCAAAAAGTTGGTTCTGTGAACAGTAGCATTGTGCTACACCGAGCATAGGGATGAAGAAATTCGGCTATTTTGTCTTAGTTTTATGTCGAGCATAGGTATGTGCTACGCCGAGTGTAGCGTCGGACAATTGACTTTTGACCATTTTGACTTTTTGGTCAAACTTCATAGGATATAAGTTTTGGACTAACGATTAGACTCTGATTGTTAATATGTGGTATGTGCTTGTTGTTTCGCCAGTGTTGACTCGCGTTCGAGGCGTGTGGACTTTCAGTTGTATTCATGTGAGTTTTCTCACTATGTCGCGTCTGACATTGTATATTCTTTGCATGATAAGATAGAAGTATTGTTAGGGTACGCGTATGCTAGTCGACTAGGATAACTCCTTATTATGCATGTACATTATAAGGCACTTGGTGTCATGATATGCTAGACTAGTAGGGTCTTGCATCTTGATTGTATGATACTATTGATTTGTGCAGTATAGGACACTTAGTGTCATGGTATGCTAGACTGGTAGGTTATTGCCTGTTGATTGTATGATATCGTTGGTTGTGCAGTATAAGACACCTAGTGTCATGATATGCTAGACTGGTAGGGTCTTGCCTGTAGAATATATGATACTGTTAGGTGTCATGATTGGTTAGGGTAATGTCAATAATGGTTGTAAGAGGTTAATTTGGATAGCCTGAGAACTCTTGCTCTAAAGCCTTATTGCATGGTTCTTGTTTGATTTATTACTTTAAGCTCGACCATCAGTTCAACTGTCTATATGATCTCTAACCACATATGACTTTATGTATTGTATGAAAAACCATGATCTGGCCCCTGACACTTGTATGTAAGACTAGGATTTGACTCATGACAGGATGTGACTATAAGACTATGATTTGGCCTATAGCATTCACTTGGGGTTAGAGTAGACTCGTTATTTCATATATGATTTTTATGTATGTTATATGCATATTGATAGGAGAGTTGGCAGGTCGACGCTAGAGCCGAAGACTTTGTGTCGATGCATTGTATATATGATGGAATATGTGGTATAATGGGGAGCACAATAAGCTTTATGGTTACAGTTGTGTATAAAATGTTTTGTAGGTTGTTCGTGAGAAGAGCTCGGCGGGACTGTATACATGCACCAAAGATAATGATTTATGTTGTCTTGTAATTCAACTCTGATAACATTATGGTATCAAACATATGAATGTTACTTATTGTTTTTAAGTTAAAGGTTTTAATCGATTATTCTGTCTCTAAAATGAAAAATCTCATTGTAATTTTTGGGATGTTACAATGATAAAGCTAAATTTAATTCAATAGTTAAAGGGTTTTGATTCTATACTTCATTCATGTGTTATGCAATTTAATCATGAAATGAATTCAATTCACATTCTATCTAAGTTGGTACTTGAAAACACTAACTCACTCTAGCACTTTTATTCACAAAATTATTTAAACCAAATCAAGCTCGTTGAGTTAAACCTAGCTTTACTAACCTAATTTAAACAAACTTTTAGAATTAGATTGAAAAACCGTATTACGTTTTGTGTGAATGTTCTCAATCAACGTCCAATACTTATGTAACGCCCGTGTTTCTAGGCTAGGCATTAATATTGACATAAAAGTCTAGGTTAACCTTTGAAACTCATTTTGAAGAAATGAAAAGGAATTATGTGAATATTATGTGAATTATGTGTTTTATGCTTAATTATTAGGATTTAATTAATTAAGAATAAAAAAGAGCGTCGAAAATAAATATTAGATAAAGCCGATATCTACTAAGAAAGTTGTAGTGGTCGTGAAAAGGATTACTGATATATAAAGAATACCGAAATCCGAGTTATAACGAAGAAGTTATGACCTGTCGAAGTTTCGTGACAAAACCGGCACGGTGCCGTATGACGTAAAAAGTGAGTTTTTGATAAACTACTTTTTAGCCTTAGTGATCTAAACGAAAGTTGTAGTGTTCGTTAAACCGAGAGTATGTATAAAAAGAACGCCCAAATCTGACTTCGTATGAGGAAGTTATGATTTTTCTAAGTTTCAGCATAGCAGTAGACAACTAAAAACTCGAATTTTAGATCGAGTGATTTTTAGCCGACACAACCTAAACGAGAATCGAAGGTCTCGTAAATAGTAGCACAACGGTAAAAAGACAAACGAAAACGGACGTCGGATGAAGAAGTTATGAATTTTTAACGGATTTCATGTCCCGGTCTGTTAAAAATAATAATATAAAAATTAAAGTCAAAATTAGCCGACGAAGTCTAAACGAAAGTTGTAGAGCGTAGTTTTACCTACGCGTGCATATACAGAACGTCAAAAACGGAGCCCGTATTCGAAAGTTATGGATTTTAGAAGTTTTTGCACAAAAATCGAGAAAATTCGCATAGTCATACTTCGGCCACGTCACCTTCGCTGCATGCGTACCACGTGTCCGAAATCGCTGTGTCATCAGAAGCGTGTCAGAACCGGAGAGCCATCCGAAGTGGTCCAATAAGAATCCGACGCGTGTGCCTTGGTGGCGAGCCCTAGCATCCAACGCGTGTCGCGATGACTCCGCATCCGAGCCAGCTGCTTCGCTCCACAGACGCCATGTGCCTTCGCCTCCTGCTTCCTCGTGCCTTCGCTGCTGACTCACCCCTCGGACCCTAGACTTCGGTCCAATCAGAAGCCTCCAGCAGGACCCTCGCACGTGCGACCCATGTGACCCCTCTTCGGATCTGCTGCCAACTGGAAGCCTCTCAGCCGTCCGATCAGAAGCCTCGCCTATAAATAGAAGGCTTGCAAGCCTTCCCGGGTAATTTTGGAAAATTGTCCCTTTTCACCCATTTTTCAATATTTTCACTAGTTTGACAACCCCCGAAGCCCCGGTATCAATTATAGCACCCGAAACACGTCCCGAAGTGCCCGAGAAGCCCGAGAAAATTATCTTTTCGGTTTCGAAGCCCGACCCTTGCAGAGCCCGGTTTCTCAATAAAACTCCCGGTTTTATTAGAAACGATCGTTTTAGGAAACGAAGTGCTGCCCGATTATCATTAAATCATGTGAGTGTATAGTTATTTTCATCTTACACATAGATATGAAGTATTTTATATAAAATACGTGTTGTGTAAATATATATTGTTTGTTTATTTGAGATGGATGTTGAAGGAATGATTTATACAGGTTTTTAAATAATTTAAACTGTATATGTATTTTTATCTACAAAAATGTTGGGTAAAATATGGGTAGATGAAATAGTGAGTGTGTGATGAAAGGTGAGTTGGATAAATGAGATGATCAGTGATATAGATCATGAGTTGAGAGTGAGTGGGGAAATATGAGAGAATCACTTACCCAAACGTGGGCCCCGTCATTCAGCAGAGTATGAATGACAACCATGGACTATTCTAGATGATCTGTGGAACACAAGCAGGCTCCCAACCTGTAAGTGTGTGAACTATATGTTCATCAGCTGTACTCTAAAACCCATTGACATGTATTGCAGGGGGGATTCCCGTGAATAATACTGTCGATAAATAAGAGCTATGGACTTAGCACATGTTGTATAAACCCTGGCGACGATGTGACTTCGTGCCTATTTGACATAAATTGTTGAGGGAAAGCAATGTTGTCACCCCGATGTTTGTCTTGTTTGACATAAATTGCTGAGGAAAGCAATGTTCTCACCTTATTGGTTGTTTTATGTCAGGTTGTCTTGTTTGACATAAATTGTTGAGGAAAGCAATGTTGTCACCCCATTGGTTGTCTTATTTGACATAAATTGTTGAGGAAAGCAATGTTGTCACCCCGATGGTTGCCTTATTTGACATAGATTGCTGAGGAACCCCCGAAGCAATGTTGTCACCCCTAATGAAAATCCTTAGGCTAGGTCCCTTGTGATAGTTGTTTTAGGGACGTAAAGTGAGGATAATGGGAATGGGTAATTAGGGTTATTTTTGGTTGATAAAATTAATAAAATTATTTTTGATTGATGAACTTAATAAGTTTATTATTTATTGTGGGTTGAAAACCCTATATGCTCACCAGGCTCCCAAGCCTGACCCACTCAGCTTTTTATATTACAGGTAGTGGACCCTGAGCATAGTCGGATGATGATGATGAGTGATTTTTGGACTATAGGCCAGTAGTTGTAAATAACTGTTGTAAGGCTTATAATGTCTTGTTTATTCTTTTTATCTGTATCGGAACATGACATCCCGAGGTTTTGATATAAAAGGAAATTATATATTTCTTAAAGAAAGGTTTTGATAAACTTTTATCATGTTTTGTTTTGGGAACAAATTCCGCAACATCTTTTAAAAGGATTACTCTGATTTTATTTTAAAAGCATAACTTAAATCGGTCTTTTCTGGCTGAGAAATTTGGGGATGTCACAGTTGGTATCAGAGCATTAGTTTAAGCAAACTAGGAATTTGTAGGATTTCTAGACTTAAACTTAGAATGCTAAGTGATGACTGTGAGATGAGTGTCTACCATATTTTAGACATGAGCACTAGTATATTTTAGGAAAGATGCCTAAAATGCTTTTAAGTGCTAAATGTTATATGTTTGCCATATATGATATTATTTGTTCGGATCTATGGTCTGTTGCCGACCGGATCTGGAAACTTTATGTGTGTAGGTTTCTAAGCGTATGACTACGATATTAGAACTAGAATGTAAACGTTTCGAAGTGATAAGGAGATTTATACGTCTATCGTAAATAAAGCTTTCTTATCTTAAATTCTCGCCCGGTACACCGAACGTCTGTTTGGGTGTACAAAACATTATGGTGAAGACTCGTAGAGAATTGAGTAGATGGAGGAAATGAAAAGCTTATGATAGTGAATGATACCTATCAGAAGATATCGTAAGAGTGGTATCTTGCCTTTAGAATATGTCTGATAAAATAACGGAACGTTTAGAGGGGTACGGTACGTCTGAAGTACACCTTCGATTGGCAGGATGATGGAATGATTGGTGTAATTCTTGAAGTTGTCCCATTGCCTGGAATTTCCATCACCAACCAAGTTGAAGTAGAATTGATGATTGAAGATACGCATGGAAGAAGTCCTAGTAGAGTTTAGGAAAATTTTATGATTAATTGGACACATTCGTATGTGGTAAATTGTTTTCTGATTTTAGGACTTGGGGACTGCGAGACAGTACTTGGGACGAGTATGAGTAGGTGTGAATAGTAGTAGAGATCTATACTACTGGAAGCACATGACTCACACTTGGATCAGGGAAAGTCACAAGGTTACCAAGGAACTAGTAATTGATTCCGTCTTATTCTAGTCTGTCGTTACCATCGTTTCGGTAATGACTAAGAAGATGATTGTTATTCCGACCCTAGAGGTCATATCGAATCGAGTCCGACTACGATGAGTTTATTACGTGGTTCAGAGAACCAAGTTCGATGTAGCATTTGACTTAAGCCAGAAGATTGAAGTGAAAGATGATCAAAGCGATTAATAGAAGTATCGCGCTCATTGTTAAAGAAGTTGGTAGTTAGAAATGATACATGATGAATTGTGATTGTATCACATTAGAACATGAAGGAAGGTATAGTTTGTTCCGGAAATTGAACATGAGGCAACGGCGCTGGCTAGAGTTACTCAAGGACTACGACTGTGAGATACTTTACCACCCTAGTAAAGTAAATGTTGTTGCTAATGCTCTCAATCGGAAGGTAAATCTTGAAAAGAAAAGGCCAAGAGCGTTGAGGATTGAAGTTGTCTCGACAATTGTGGAAAGTATAAATAAAGCTCAAGAGGAAGCTTTAGAGAAAAATGACCGAAAGGAAGAATGTTTGGGATAAAACGTTGGTGTTTGATACGAACGGTCAAGGACTGAAGGTATTCAAAGATAGGATTTGGGTACCTAAGACGGGAGGAGTAAGAGATCTACTGATGGAAGAAGCTCACAAGACCATGTACTCGATTCATCCCGACAGTACAATAATGTATAGGGATCTAAAACCCTATTACTGGTGGCCGACGATGAAGCTCGATGTTGCTAAGTATGTAGCCGAGTGTGTAACATGTGCTAGGGTTAAGGCACAACATCAGAAACCGTATGGGAGTTTAGAACCTTTGCCTGTACCCAAGGTAAATGGGAAGGCATCACCATGGATTTTGTGACTAAACTGCCCATAACAAGGAACGGTCACGACATGATTTGGGTGGTCGTTGATCGCTTCACTAAGAGTGCGCATTTCATAGCAGCCAACGAGAAATGGTCTATGGATAAACTTGCGAATTCTTACGTGAAGGAAATTGTGAGGCTTCACGGTGTTCCGTTAACGATTGTATCAGATCGTGACAACCGTTTTACCTCAAGGTTTTGGAGGAGTCTACAAGAGGAATTGGGTACCAAGTTGTGTTCGAGTACAGCTTACCATCCGTAAACCGATAGTCAGAGCAAACGAACAATTCAAACATTGGAGGATATGCTGAGAGCATGTACCCTGTAATTCCAAGGTAACTGGGGTGAACACTTACCTCTAGTAGAATTTTCCTATAATAATAGTTTCCACTCGAGTATCAAGATGGCACCTTATCACGCTTTGTATGGAGAAAAGTGTCGAACGCCGTCATGTTGGCTGGAAGCTGGGGAAAAGCAGTTTATGGGACCTGAAATAGTCCATCAGACTGCTAAAAAGTTGAAAGTGATTAAGGAAAGGATGTTAGCAGCTCAAGATCGAAAAAAGAGCTATATTGACAAGAAAAGACAACCGATATTCTTCGAAGTTGGAGATTCGGTTTTACTTAAAGTCTCACCGTGGAAGGGACTTATAAGATTTGGTAAAAGGGGAAAATTGAGTCCAAGGTTTATTGGACCGTTTAAAGTTCTTCAGAGGATCGGGAATCAAGCTTACAAGCTAGAATTACCAAAAGAATTGGAGGGTATTCATAATACCTTTCATGTGTGTTATTTGAGAAAGTTCACGGGAGATGTGCCCGACATAATTCCCATTTCTGAATTAAGGTTGGATGAAAACAAGAGGTTGATTGAAGAACCTGAGGCAATCGTTGACCGTAAGACTAAGAAGTTGCGACGCAAGATGGTCAATTTAGTGCTTGTGCGTTGGAAACATACGAATGGGCCAAATCTCACCTAGGAAACAGAGAGTGACATGATGAGTCGCTACCCGCAGTTGTTTGTTGATGTGTGATTCCGAGGACGAAATCATCCTAAGGGGGAGAGAATTGTAACGCCCGTGTTTCTAGGCTAGGCATTAATATTGACATAATAGTCTAGGTTAACCTTTGAAACTCATTTTGAAGAAATGAAAAGGAATTATGTGAATATTATGTGAATTATGTGTTTTATGCTTAATGATTAGGATTTAATTAATTAAGAATAAAAAAGAGCGTCGAAAATAAATATTAGATAAAGCCGATATCTATTAAGAAAGTTGTAGTGGTCGTGACAAGGATTACGGATATATAAAGAATACCGAAATCCGAGTTATAACGAAGAAGTTATGACCTGTCGAAGTTTCGTGACAAAACCGGCACGGCGCCGTATGACGTAAAAAGTGAGTTTTTGATAAACTACTTTTTAGCCTTAGTGATCTAAATGAAAGTTGTAGTGTTCGTTAAACCGAGAGTATGTATAAAAAGAATGCCCAAATCTGACTTCGTATGAGGATGTTATGATTTTTCTAAGTTTCAGCATAATAGTAGACAACTAAAAACTCGAATTTTAGATCGAGTGATTTTTAGCCGACACAACCTAAACGAGAATCGAAGGTCTCGTAAATAGTAGCACAACGGTAAAAAGACAGACGGAAACGGACGTCGGATGAAGAAGTTATGAACATGAGGCAACGACGCTGGCTAGATTTACTCAAGGACTACGACTGTGAGATACTTTACCACCCTGGTAAAACAAATGTCCAATCAGAAGCCTCCAGCAGGACCCTCGCACGTGCGACCCATGTGACCCCTCTTCGGATCTGCTGCCACCTGGAAGCCTCTCAGCCGTCCGATCAGAAGCCTCGCCTATAAATAGAAGGCTTGCAAGCCTTCCCGGGTAATTTTGGAAAATTTTCCCTTTTCACCCATTTTTCAATATTTTCACTATTTTGACAACCCCCGAAGCCCCGGTATCAATTATAGCACCCGAAACATGTCCCGAAGTGCCCGAGAAGCCCGAGAAAATTATATTTTCGGTTTCGAAGCCCGACCCTTGCAGAGCCCGGTTTCTCAATAAAACTCCCGGTTTTATTAGAAACGGTCGTTTTAGGAAACGAAGTGCTGCCCGATTATCATTAAATCATGTGAGTGTATAGTTACTTTCATCTTACACATAGATATGAAGTATTTTATATAAAATACGTGCTGTGTGAATATATATTGTTTGTTTATTTGAGATGGATGTTGAAGGAATGATTTATACAGGTTTTTAAATAATTTAAACTGTATATGTATTTTTATCTACAAAAATGTTGGGTAAAATATGGGTAGATGAAATAGTGGGTGTGTGATGAAAGGTGAGTTGGATAAATGAGATGATCAGTGATATAGATCATGAGTTGAGAGTGAGTGGGGAAATATGAGAGAATCACTTACCCAAACGTGGCCCCCGTCATTCAGCAGAGTATGAATGACAACCATGGACTATTCTAGATGATCTGTGGAACACAAGCAGGCTCCCAACCTGTAAGTGTGTGAACTATATGTTCATCAGCTGTACTCTAAAAACCCATTGACATGTATTGCAGGGGGGATTCCCGTGAATAATACTGTCGATAAATAAGAGCTATGGACTTAGCACATGTTGTATAAACCCTGGCGACGATGTGACTTCGTGCCTATTTGACATAAATTGCTGAGGGAAAGCAATGTTGTCACCCCAATGTTTGTCTTGTTTGACATAAATTGCTGAGGAAAGCAATGTTGTCACCTTATTGGTTATTTTATGTCAGGTTGTCTTGTTTGACATAAATTGCTGAGGAAAGCAATGTTGTCACCCCGATGGTTGCCTTATTTGACATAGATTGCTGAGGAACCCCCGAAGCAATGTTGTCACCCCTAATGAAAATCCTTAGGCTAGGTCCCTTGTGATAGTTTTTTAGGGGCGTAAAGTGAGGATAATGGGAATGGGTAATTAGGGTTATTTTTGGTTGATAAAATTAATAGAATTATTGTTGATTGATGAACTTAATAAGTTTATTATTTATTGTGGGTTGAAAACCCTATACGCTCACCAGGTTCCCAAGCCTGACCCACTCAGCTTTTTATATTACAGGTAGTGGACCCCGAGCATAGTCGGATGTTGATGATGAGTGATTTTTGGACTATAGGCCAGTAGTTGTAAATAACTGTTGTAAGGCTTATAATGTCTTGTTTATGCTTTTGATCTGTATCGGAACATGACATCCCGAGGTTTTGATATAAAAGGAAATTATATATTTCTTAAAGAAAGGTTTTGATAAACTTTTATCATGTTTTGTTTTGGGAACAAATTCCGCAACATCTTTTAAAAGGATTACTATGATTTTATTTTAAAAGCATAACTTAAATCGGTCTTTTCTGCCCGAGAAATTTGGGGATGTCACAACTTAATATAAGTTTGGAAGTGTAAGAATGTGCAATTCTAGTTTACATTCTAGTTTACATTCTAGTTTACACCAAAGTTAATCCCATTATAGAACCAACTCAATGTGTGTTACTTTGGTATCAATTCATAAAACAATTACAGATTTTATAAATTGAATAACAAGAATAACATAACTCTACCTCAAGTGGCCAACATGAACTGATATCAAATCAAACATTAGATTAAAATGAAACTAGAATTGCTAGATAAAAGTATGAACAAAACATCAAGTTCATATGATTAAAGCATAAACACGATCGTACAATAGACTCGAAATGGGAAAGTTTTAGTCGAACATAGCTAAAACCTAAAAATCAAAGTCTTGAAACAGAAATTAACCTGCCAACACGACTTACAATAAACCAAAATAATGTTTCCAAATTATTCCTAGCCAAAACCCTAGAAGAAAATCGCTCATAGGTCGTTTGACATGATTTCAGCATCACAATGGCTCTAAAGTCCCGAAATAATGAGTAAAGGAAAATTGCCAAAAGGCAGTTACGTGGCCACAACGACTCGTGTCGAATATGCCTTGTGCGACACGACCTGTGTCATATGAAAGTATGATGCCTCTATTCGTGACTTGTGTGTGTGTGTATTTAGAACTATGTTAAACAATTATATTGTCATATTTATACACATATTTATGTTTTATTTTAATATATTTAAGCTATATTTTGGTAGAATGTAAAGATATTTGGTACTTATAATGTTAAATTCTATTTTGCAGCCAAAAAGGACATTCTCGAGGAAAAGAAGCCAAAATTGAAGAAAGTTGGATACTTGCAGAACTAAAGCTGAAAATAGAGAATAAAAAGAAGAAGTCGTGCAAATGGATGCCACAACGTGGCAATCTCAAGGCCACGACGTGGCCACCTTTCCTGACATAGAAGTTTCCAAAACTTAAGGCATACGCGTTTTAAGAGGGTGCCACGGCGTGGAAGTTTAATTCGCACGACGTGGTGACCAATTTTTGGTAACTATATAAATCGATCTTTAGGTCGAAATTCAGAGAGTGACTTGAGGATTAAGCTAAGGGATGCGACTAAAAACCTTTGGAGAACCCTTAGAAGTTCAGAAATCGTATGGAGTTCAAGCATTGAAGAGATTTAGAAGAAGAACAATATTCAATCATTCGGTTTGGTGGTTTCTACCATGTCTAGTCTAGTTAGCTTTGATTTTATGCTTGTTTCTGCTTTAATCATGGGCTTATCACCCTATTCTTTTGTTTGGTGAAGATGAACCCTTAACCTATGTGTTGATTTAGAATTTAGGGATCTTGTATGTTGATTTTACTAGCGTTTGATAAATCATAGTCCTTGCATGTTGAAGTTCTAGCTTATATTGCTTATTATACAAGTTTTTTGTAGTAGATGATCACTCTATTTGCATGAATTTATAATCTAGATGTTTATGAACATTAAAAATTAGATCTAGTGATTGAACAAATCCTAGAGTTAGGTGAATAAAAAGTTAGGTACTTTAATTGTGCTAGAGAGCATAATTAATCATTAGTTTGTTCTTGCTTTACTTGTCTTGATCTTGGATAGGTAATTCATAGATTTATCATTCATAGTCCAACTCATGCTTGTATCAATTTTGTGTCTAGCTTGTGCTTGATGAATTGGTAATCAATATAATTTATCCACTAGAAATCAACCATATGAGAGAGGGAATTCAGAATTAAACAAAAGTACGCTTTAGACTTGAAAAAATCGTATTCTTTGCTTGGTTAGTTTTAATAGTTGCTTAATTGATAAGTTGTTTGATTTAAGTTGTCGGTCTTGTAAAATCAGTAAAAACCCCCCCATTTAAATTTGTTTCTTAATTTAATTATTAGTAGTTATTTTTTAATTAGAATTGTGTTCCCTATGATCGATACCCGACTTACTCTTCTATTTAATCTAACCAGGTACATTGCCTAAGTGCATTAGTTAGTTAAATTTTGTTAGATTATAAATTTAAAACCGGTAGGTATAATTATGCACATCAAACAATATGATAAGATAAACACATATTATAATAACATCATTAAATGACCTTTATCTATGACTTGTGTGTGAGTAAAATTAAATAAAATTCTCGATTTAGTGTTACCTATTAACTATTGTTATTATTAATTAATTTTAAATTTACTATTTAACTATTTTCTTAATTTTTAAGCATGCTAATTATTTAAAATATCAAAAATTGTTACTAAGATAATATAATACAATCTATAATATTATGTTACATTTTAAAACAATTGTTAAAACGTTATAAAAGACCATTCATGTAGAAAGTTTTATAACGAATTATTAGTATTTTTTATAAATTTAATAAGATTTGGGTTTAATGTTTGTTATCATAAAAACAAACAAAATTGAGATTAAATGTTAGTTCTTTTCATTTTTATGTTGATAAACATGGTGATGTTTTGGGTTAAAATAGTACAAATTTTCTATTAGAGTAAATTACTCGAAGTTGTATCTAGCTATTAGTTGTTTTTTGTTTGTGTCAATTCTAGTGTATAAAGTGCAGGATAAGTTATCATATACGTTTAGTGATATGTGCATAGTTAACTATATATTTCGATTAGAATTTTATTATTTTCTAGCTAATTTATTGCAATTTATGGACAAAAGGTACTTAATTATGTTTAAATTGTAGTTTCAGTCTAAAAGATGAGCTCAGAAGCAAAAGGAAGTAGGAAATGCGATCAGAAACTCGAGAATTGAAGAAAGAAGAAAAAAGAAGAAAAGAGTCAAAATCCTGAAGGACTCGACGAGTTGCATCGACTACTCGACGAGTTCCCACGAATGTTCGCGAAGCAAAATACAAAGTCCTTGCCGTATACGGATTCCTAAAGGGGACTCGGCGAGTCGGTTATCTACTCGGCGAGTAGCCCCTGTTTTCTGAAGACTATAAATAGAATCCAAATTGCCGAATTAAAACCTCTCTCTGGAACCCTTGGGGATTACTCTGCAATTAAGGTGCTGCTGGAGCTTTGGAGTTCGTGAAGACAACCCTATACTTCAATTTTAAGGAGATTAAAGGCAAATTTAGTATACTCTTTACTTTATCTTTTATTTGAACCATGTTTTAGTTATTAGACATTGTTTGTGAGTTACTATCTGCTGTGATTATGAGCTAAACTTTTCATCTTCTGTTTAGGGTAGATAAATTTACAACTATGGATTGATTTATGGTTGGATTAATTGTTATTTGGTGAATTATGTTTTATTAAGCTTGTTAAAGAACCTTATGCATTAACCATAACTATTTTATGTTAATTAACAAATAATTAAGCTGCATGAATATCTCTTAATTACTTACCTCATATGATTTGTGTGAAAACATTGTTATGTGCCTAGGAATAGCTAATGTGAAACTAGGATTAACTAGAAAATGGGTAAATTAATGTGTGAGCTTGTGTGATAAACCATCAACAAGAAGTTGATTGAATTAGTAATTTGATTAGCTAATTACAAGTCTTATTTAACCCGAACAAATTAACTAGGAAATTCATTGGTTTAATCACTTGATAACTGCTTAAATTAATCTGTTTTCTAAGGATTGGTAATAGCGAATGTGAACTTAATCACTTAAATCGGTAGCCAATAACAATTAATCCATTGCACTTGCCATAAAATCAACCATAGGAGTAAATGAATCGAACCTAAATAGAAGTCTTCTTATCATTGAATTTAGTTGGTCTTTACTTGCTTTAGTTGTTAGTTATTTAATTAGCATATTAGTTAGTTGTGTAAGTTTCTAGTCTTGCAAAACTAGAGAAAACCCTTACTTTTATTACTTGTTTTAGTTAATTCTAGTTATTAGTTTAATTACCGTTCCCTGTGTTCGATACCCTGCTTATTCAACTATACCACCAATTGACAGGTCCACTGCCTTTGTATGTCTAAATTATATCTTAAAAGTAGGACTAAAACTAGTGTATTTATATACACATCATTTAGCTCTAAGTTGTATTGGATAGTATCGGTTTGCAATTTGTATTGGATATATTGTTGGATTAGGTGTCTAAGCCCATAACTATTTTGGTATGTACTTGACCCGATTATGAGCATGGTCCTTTTGGGTTGCCTTCACCATAGCAACTGATAGGATGAATTAAGGAGAAAGAGGATTAATTATGATTTATTAATATATTATAAGAATAATATATTAAAAGAGAAATCATATTGTTTAATTAATATTAGTCAAGAATTAATTAAGAATTAATTTTGTGGCTAAAAGAGATTAATTAAATAAATGGGACTGATATTGCAATTATATGATAGTTGCATTGGGCTATGGATTCCTAATGGAAAGGGGATTGGACGAAATCTATGGGAAGCCCATATGGATTTCGTCCAAGGGCTTTCTAGAGGGACTCCATGGGTTGCTTAAGGACTAAGCAGAGAATTAGGGTTTCACCTGAAACCCTAGCAGCCCTCACAAGTATATAAAGACCCTTAGGGCTCCCAAAAACGTGGCTAAGCATTCTCTTAAAGATCTTGGACGTTTTTGGTGCCTCCTCCCTCTCTCCTAAGTCATCTTGTTGCTCATGGTGTTTATGACTCCATTAGAGGTGCAACACTTGAGGCACTAAGCTTTCAAGAGTCAAGATCAAGAAGGATTGTGATTGTTATTGCTACATAACAATCAAGGTAAGATCTAAACCCTAATTTCATAAGATGCATTCGAAATTAGTATGCTAGATTTAGGGTTTTTAAGGTCTTGGAAGATTATAGCATGTATAACTAGAAGAACTAGATCCGAGCATTAGGGTTTGCATGTACACCATAGGATTGATGTATTGATCAAAACCCTTCAGTGGTATCAAAGCCTAGGGTGTTCTTCTATTGTATTTGATGTAAAATTAAGTTTTCAAAGCTGAAAAATTGCGAATTTCGAATCTGACCTGATTCACGTCGTGAACACAGTGTGTTCACCTCGTGAATTCAGTCTGACAGCAGATTTTCGAATTAAACCAGACTTACGTCGTGAACACAGTGTGTTCACCTCGTGAATTCTGACAGCATGATTTCGAAAATTTTGCCTTAATTTGCTTTGGATAATTACCATAAATTGTTTTTTCAAATTAAAATCAGGTTTTTCTATTATGCTAATTGATATCCTAATCAAATTAATGGATAATTTTCATAAATAAGATAATTACTTGTTGTAACGCCCGGGTTTCGGGGCTAAGCATTATCAGACGATGTAATAGTTTAGGTCAACTATTGTAACTTTTTGAGATAATAAAGATGAAATATTTTAGTATTATGTGAATTATAGGGATGAGCATATGGACCGGGGAACCGGTCGGAACCGGTACCGGAACCGGAACCGGAACCCGATGGAACCGGTCGGGCCGGGACCGAGACGTTATTTTTGTGGATTTATGGAATCGGGAACCGGTAGGAACCGGAACCGATATAACCGGAACCGGTAGAACCGGCAAAAACCGGTAGAACCGGCAAAAACCGGAACCGTATGATGCTATTTTTCGAGGACCGGTTCCAACATTTGAAGACACGACAAGAACCGGTAGGAACCGGGAACCGGTAGAACCACCGGGCCAGTTCGGTTCTTGATTTTGGCCGAAGCCGGTTCCGTCCGGTTCGGTCCTTTTGCTCATCCCTAGTGAATTATGTGCCTTTATGTGCTTATTACTTATTTATAAATATATAATAAATAAAGGATAAAAATAAGCGTCAAAATTAAAGTATGAGATAAGCCCGATATCTTTACATAAAGTTGTAGTGGTCGAAACAAGGATTCCGGATATATAAAGAACGCCGAAATCTGAGTTATAACGAAGAAGTTATGACCCGTCGAAGTTTCGCGACGGAACCGGCACGACACCGGGAAGCGTAAATAGTGAATTTACGATAGAAGAATTTTTGGCCTTAGTAATCTAAACAAAAGTCATAGAATATGTTAAACCGATAACATCCATAAAAAGAACGCCCAAATCTGACTTCGTATGAGGAAGTTATGATTTTTCTAAGATTTGACATAACAATGCACGACCCGAAACTCGAATTTTAGAACGAGCGGTTTTTGGCTTACGCGACCTAAATGAGAGTTGAAGATCTCATTAATAGGAACTCAACGGTAAAAAGACAGACGAAAACGGAGTCCGTATGAAGGAGTTACGAATTCTTCGGGGTCATTTAACAGTCTAATCTCCTCCTACTGTTAAATTTAAGATCGGTCAAGAATTAGTCGACAGAGTCTAAATGAAAGTTGTAGATCTTGTTTTTACCTACGTGTGGAAAAAAATAACGTAAAAAACGGAGCTCGTATACGAAAGTTATGATTTTTCTAAGTCGGGAGGGTGCTGTGCGAATTTGGGTGACGTGGCGCGATCACAGCCGTTGCTTTCTCTCCAATGAAAACCATCAGATGATGACACATGGAACTGACTCGGCGAGTCAGTGAACCGACTCGGCGAGTCCATCAGGAATTCAGCCTATAAATAGAAGTGTCGGGTTCCTCCATTTCTCACACCTTCCAAACACTTTCTCTCTCTAGAACCTCTCTCTAGCCCCCCTTAAGCCCCCTAAAGCCTAGGTGAACCCCCTAGCACCCGAAGGAAGCCCCGAGGCTCCCGGAGTCCCGAGAAAAAGGGTCTTTCGGTTCGGAAACGCTGCTCCAAGCGAAGCCCGGATTCCGAGAAAACCCGTTGTAAGTGAGCTATGCCTACCCTATCTTTAGTATAACTTATGTTTTAATATGGTAACATTATTAGGACCTTAAAATAATTATTTGGGCTATTATTATGAGTTATATAAGAGTGTTGCTTAACGCTTATATAATAGTAATAATAGCTAGACTATTAATTAGTCGCGGTTAACGTTAGACTAAACCCTAGTGGTATTGATACTAGGTTTTGTCAAGGGAAAAATTGTTTTGAGATAACGAGGTGCTGTCCGAGTACCGAATCACCACCTTTCAGGTGAGTGCATAGTCACTTTCATCTTACACATAGATATGAAGTATTTAATATAAATTACGTGCTATGTGCGCATATTGTCTGAATACTTGCTGTCTATGCTGATGAAAGATTTGTATACATGTTTTAAATGAATTAAACTAGATATGTATTTTATATCTACAAAATGTTGGGGTAAAACATGGGTAGATGTAATTGACGATGTGTGATAAAATGATGAGAGGCCTTGATTTTGTTGTTGTTGATTCTGTCATCTAGCGGAGTATGGATGACAACCACAGACTCTTCTAGACAGTCTAGTGGAACGCTAACAGGCTCGCAACCTGTAGGTGTTTGTGAACGATGTGTTCACCGGTGTACTCCATCCCACTTTTAATGAAATACATTTCTACGGAAATGCTTTGATAAATCTTTATCACATTTTATTTTGAGAACAAATTCCACAACACTTTTATTTAAAATGTTACTCTGATTTTTAAACAAAGCATAAACAAAATCGGTCTTTTATGGCCGTGAAATTGGGGATGTCACAGTTGGTATCAGAGCATTAGTTTAAGCGAACTAGAAATTTGTAGGATTTCTAGACTTAAACTTAGAATGCTAAGCGATGATTGTGAGATGTGAGCACTAGCTTATTTTAGGAATTATGTCTAAAATGCTTTTATGTGCTAAATGTTTTGTACTTGATATGTTGTTATTTGTTCGGATCTATGGTCTGTTGCCGACCGGATCTGGAAACCTTATGTGTTTAGCATTCTAAACGTACGACTACGATATTAGAACTAGCATGTAAACGTTTCGGAGCGATAAGGATGATTTAAACGTATATCCTAAATAAAGATCTAAATTCGCCTTATTCGGTGTATAGATCAAAATGGCAAGAACCCGCAGTGGAGCTAGGAATGAGAATGGGGATAGGAATCAACCCCCAGTGATTGAGAATATACGTGTTGTAGCAGCCGCTCCTGAGTCAATCACGATGGCCGGAGTACAAGCGATGATCCAGATGATGTTGGATCGTCAGATGGAGGAGACCAGACGTTTACTTCAACAGAATCAAGAGGAAGCTACAATACTGGTCGAACAACCCGAGCTGGATGATGGGCCGTCAGAAGGAGGAAACTACAGTGGGATTGTTGCTCAAGCCAACCCACCGATAGTTAGGCGAAACAATCAGGATGGAGGAAATGACGGACGTGGATGCAAGTACAAGGATTTCATGGCATCCAAACCACCGTGTCTATCTGGAAACCCAACATCAGTGGAAGTCATGAACTGGATCTCCAAGATGAAGACAATGTTTGAGAGTTGCGAGTGCAGCAACAGGCAGAAGACCGCTCTTGCGGTTCCTCTGTTGAAATTTGGAGTACTAAGTTGGTGGAAGCTACCAGCTGATTCGATGCCTAAGGGGGAGGCTAGTAAGATGTCTTGGGAGGATTTTCTGGTGCAACTGAAGATGCAATACTACTCTGAGCAGGATCTTCTGGAGATCAACAATGAGTTCCAGAATCTAAAAAAGGGAAGAATGAGCGTTACTGAATACGCTGCAAGCTTTATAGAGAAAATGAAGCTTGTTCCTCAGCTCGTCCCAACTGAACTCTCCAAGGTTAACAAGTTTGCCCTCGGATTACCAGCGGACTTCGGTCCAATGGTCAAGCGAACAACCACTCTGAAAGCCGCCATCTGGGCTGCTAAAAATGCTTTGATAAATCTTTATCACATTTTATTTTGGGAACAAATTCCGCAACACTTTTATTTAAAATGTTACTCTAATTTTTAAACAAAGCATAAACACAATCGGTCTTTTCTTGCCGTGAAATTGGGGATGTCACACTTGTTTTATAAGATAAATTTAATTATTTGTATTTTTTATTTGAATTATCTTCAAAGGAAATTGAATTAGGTCAAATTTAGATAATCACCAATTATTTGATTAATTGTATTATTTGTAATTTGATCTATAATGTTTTGAAAAGTTTCAAAACTTGCCATCAAGTTTTGGAATTTAAAGTTTTTGATTAAAAGTTTTAATTTTGAAATGTTAAATTCTAAAACCGTAGTATTTGAATAGTTCAAATTGCACCCTTATGGTTTTATTAAATTAATTAAGTGTATAATTAAAAGAGAGTTAATAAATCCATAATGATATGGTTTATATTTAATTGAATTAAAAAGTGTAATTTATTAAATTAGACCACCTAGTATTTTAAAAGTGTAAAATACACCCTTATACTATATATAAATTTAAAGGTCTAATATTATATATGTATGAGTAAAGAGTCAGTCTTACCGTTAGTAGGCCTCATTCACGAAGCTGGTCTCTAAGGGGTTTTTAAGGAATTTGCCTATAAAATGGCGATTGAATGGGTATCCACTCTTACCCACCGCACTCTTGACTAGTGGAGGGTCGTTAGCCGAACGGGTAGGATAGGACACAACCTTCCATTATAACTATAATGAAATACGCAATAACTAAACGCTTTTATAAATTCCCAAATCTTAGTTACTTTAGGCAAAAGTGAATTTGATGCAATTCCATGAAATTACACTTTGTACCCTTGCTAAGACGTTAGTGGAGCGTGTGTGGTTAACCGGCACACTAATTTGGCTCTAAGCAACGGTGAAAAAGGGTGACTCGATGTTTCTCATAGATCGATGGAGCGTGTGTGGTTAACCGGCACGTCGATTAGGTGACTGTAACATTGGGGGCACCATGTACATTTGCATGGTTATTCACACCCGGTTTGTGATCCTCGACATCCCAGTCACAAACTTGTGGGGCATATCGAGATTTAAACATGCCATTGAAAAGTTCAATGAATCTCAAAAGATCTAGGAGTTTCAATTCATTTAAAACTTAAACCTTTAATTTTCGTTTTTCATGGTGGAAATTGGTAAATAATCATTTACCTACCTTCAAATGTTTTGCAAATTGGATTACGGCATCCCTCCTCCAATTTGTAGAATATTGTGTTGGGTCCTAGCCTTAATATCTCATTTGTGTGTTTTATTAAGGACTCAATCAACTTACTTGAATTTTCTCCCGTTTTGTAGATGTCAAAGTCTTACAACTATGGTCTTCCTGAATCCGTTGGAAAAAGTTTTCCACTTGAAGATGATGTTCCACGATTGAATCATGGAACATGAGAATCATGCTTCTCTTCCTCTGCCTCCTCCAATTTTTCTCCTTGACCCACAAGTTCGAAGGCTTGAAAAGTTCAAGATCACTCAAGCCCTATTGGCAAAAAGACATGAAAATGGGAAGTCTGTGTGTGCACACGTCTTAGAGATGAAGTCACACATTGAAAAGTTGAAAATGATGGGTGTTGTTTTCCCAGGGAAGTTGGCTGTTGACTGGGTTCTTCAATCACTTCCCGAATCATATAGTAAGTTCGTTAGAGAGTACTATATGATGGATCACGACGTGACCCTCATTGAGTTGAATCAACAATGATTTGGCGCACTGGTCTAGCAAATGTGTCTGGTAAGTCAACCTCCCATGATTCTATGGACATTGATGATGGCAACATTGGAAGTCCAGAAAAGTTTTCTCTACGCAAGAGAAAGGCTGAGTCAGAGATTGTCCCGTGTGCTATTCCGAAGAAGTCCACTTGTTTCTATTGCCAAGAGAAGGGGCATTGGTTACGAAGCTACCCTGACTACCTGAGAGATCTAAGAGATGGGAGAGTCAAGATGTGTGACTTTGCTTCAGGTAAAAATCACTATCTGACTCTATTAAGTTCCTATTTGGAGATTCTAAATACATGATGTGATAAGATTACATTTTGATGTTTTGTAGGATCGAAGAAAAGAGAGGAAGCTTAAAGGAAGAAGTGAGTTGAGTCTGATTGCGAAGAAATGGATTTCGATGGCATGATTCGATGATCGGATTTTTAGAGCTGCTACTTAGAGAGTTATGATAGATTGCTTAGGAATATGTAATAACGTAGTTTTCATTTGAATTGCATTGTAAGGACAAGTTTTTCCGCACTTTTAATAAATAAAATAAATTTTGGTTTTTGTCTTATTTATTTCCTTGCAATGGCATGTATGAAAAATTGATGTTTTTGCATTTTTATTTTTAGTAATGTTGAAATGGATGCGATTCTTAGTTATGTTATTTATGGTAGTGTCCTAATTTTCTAAGTAAGGAAAGATTCTCATCGCCCAAGTTTCAATTGGATAGAAGCTTGGAATCATATGATTTGAGTCATGTGATGTATGGACATCTTGGTACTTAGAAAATTAAGATTAATTCTTTGTTCACATATGTATGTGAGTCAAGTGAAAGACTAGAAGATCTGGTACGCAATGTTGTGGACTGGTCAAGTCTACCACAAATAACAATGAGATTATTCGTCATGATTTACTAAAAGTCTAGTAAATGTGGTTATGCTTACAAGATTAAGTGTAATTCTGAATCATTGAAAAGTTTCAATGAATGGCAGAACGAATAAGAATAATCAATTAGGCAGAAAGATAAAAGTTTCTCCAATCTGAAAATAAGGGAGAGTACCTTTGTATCATGTTTTATGATCGTCTTATTGATTATGAAACCATATCACAATTGATCCTTTAAGGACACCTTAGTGCACTAGTATGGCTAAGAAGAGGAATCGGAAATTGTTGAAATGGTTAAATCAAAAGGTGAATCATACTTCGTTCCAAAATCAAGTCTTAGAGTCATACTCCAAGATTGTGACGTGAGTGACACATTTTAATAAATTTTAACACACTCATCAAATGTGAAGCGGAAAATTGTTTTTCTTACTCTTGCACGTTTGAAATTGGTAAATTGTGATGTCTTGGATAAGACAAAGACCAACTGAGACCAATTGTGTGTAGTGTTTGTCTTGATAAGAATCCGCACTAACTCTTGAATATCTGTTTGTCAAGAAATGTTTCTTGACAGGAGAATCTTATATGTCAAGAGGTCAGTGGGAGTCTAAATGATCTTGAAAAAGGTTCAAGAACTAATCAAGAGTAAACCTATTAGACACTAGCACACGACTTGAGGTTTGTAACCTATCGTGTTGACACATTCTTGTTTCTGTGCTATTCCAGTAAAGTTACGTATGCACGTAAGTTCTACGAGTTCTCAATAAACTACATAAAGGAAAGCACCTTGTTCAATGAAAGTACATTGACTAGTATAGGTGAACTGCTAAATAACTTGGAAGCAATGGTGGGACCCTTGATGGCAAGAAATCAAGAATGAACAAGTTCAGTCCATATGAGTTTGGATTTGTCACAAACATTGTCTTACGATGATGGTTATGACAAATTCACATGGATAGGAACACATACACCATAAAATCTAAGTTTCATAAGGTTTCTCTCCTTCATGAAAATGATTATGAGGAAACGCTTTCACTAGGAAGATTTTAAGGAGATAGCGATTATGTAAATTGCATTCTCAAATTCGATTATACATGGTATGGATTCTGATTATGACTGTGCCTTGGCATCCCTTCGCAACAAGCTTCCAGATTTTGACCTTAACAATTTTACTACTAAAGACACCGCCCCCCTAAATCCCAGAATACACTGGCGAGTGCCCTTTTTTGTAAAATTGTCCAAGATATGGAAGTGCATCTTGACATGACGGCTCGGCAGAAAGCGGTTTTCCAGTGCTTACGTGCACCACATGCTCAAGATTTTCTTCTGGCTATCCCTATAGATGGGCTTGGCCAACACATGTCTCCCGTGGAGTATCGTACTATTCTCAAATATCGACTCATGATTCCCATATTCCCAACTGACGAGATATGTCCTGTGTGTCGCAAGGCATGTTTGGACTCTTTTGGAGAGCATGCAGTTCACTGTAAAGAACTCCCGGGGTTCAAATACAGGCACGATATGGTTAGGGATGTTTTGTTTGACATATTTAAGCGGGCCGTGGTTTCCGCTAAGAAAGAGGCACCTGTTAATTTCTTGACTGACCCGACAGAAGGAAGGTCAACCCTCAGACCGGATGACATTTTGATTTTTGGATGGGTCGGAGGGAAACACGCATGTGTGGATCTTACAGGGGTATCCCCTCTCGTGGGCCTGAGGGCTGGGGGTTTCACGGCGGGACATGCTGCTTTAAAAGCAGCTACAGGCAAAGTCACCAAACATGAGAAATCGTGCATGGAAAATCAACACGTGTTCATACCATTTGCATTTGATATGTTTGGTTTCCTCGCACCGGATGCGGTAGAGCTTCTTAAAAGAGTACAACGAGTCATGCATAGTAATGTTATATCCCCTAGATCTTCGGATGTAGTCTTTAAAAGAATTAGCTTTACCATTCAAAAAGGCTTAGCGGCACAGCTTGTTGCCCGTTTGCCATCTCACTCATTGTACGATGACAATTAAAATTTTATGGAAACCCTTTTTTACTATATATATATATATATATATATATATATATATATATATATATATATATATATATGATTACAACATCCCTCTTCATTGTTCGAATTGTGAGATTTGACAATTAGTTTGAACATTCGAGACTTATTGCTATAAGTTCTAGAATTGTTTAGACACACATGTGAGTTATCTAAGGAAATGTGTATGAATTTGAGAAGCTTAGATAAAGGCTTATCGAAGCATATCGTATTAGAAATATGAACTTTGGAAGTCAATAAGTATTGCTTTTAAGAAATCCAACTGTTTTCTGAATACATGTCAAAGCTAGTGGGAGCATAAATGTTATGCCGGTGTGGATATAATCATCATGTTAGTGGGAGCATGATTATTATTTCAAGTATTGAAAGTTAGCAATATTAATTATAGAAAAACAAAATTTTCACTTTGCAAAGTTGCAGAGGTTGAATAGTTGTTTTGCTATAATTGAGGGAGAGAATATTATACTTCGTTTCGAAATCTAAAAGCTTATATCGAGAATTTTTAATTGAATTTAGTCGAAGGACATATATGGATGTTATGTTGAAAAGATTCAACATAAATGAATTCTATATATGGCAATATTATAGCAAGAAACTGGTAAAGTATCACGTTTTTCATTATGGATCGTGTCCCATACGCTTCGGGTATAGGATCGATTGCATTTGCTATAATATTTGACTGTTCTAAAGTTTTCCAAATGTCCAGGGAATTAAGAGGGAAAAGGGACTAGAACCGGAGTTGACTAAATTAATTAAACAACCGTCAAGGACAGTCTAAGGTTCGCCAAGGATTGGTCGCTTGTGAGCAGTTGGGAGTATAATAATGGATGGACCATATTGGCATTATTATGAATAGATAGGAATCTATTTAGAATGAGTTGTCATATGGAAAGTATGGAAATGTCTCCATATTGGGAGTTGGACGTTAGGAATCTATGTAGATTAGAAACTTTTATGCAAGAAGGATGTTCAAAGGAATGTACTTTGAATATGAGACTTCATATCTATGGAATTGTCTTGTAACAATCTCCAATAGAGAAATTTGTGATTTCATTGGCAAAGTCTTGGTGACTTTGGCTCTATGGCATTACAAAATGATCGTTGCAAAAAATGTTAGAATCTAAGGATTAGGAATTGTGAAATGAGTATCATTGGAAATGTGTTCAATTGATCTATTTCACAAAGTAAGGACCATAGATAAACATAGTGTGCATGCTTGGTGCATGGGACAACTATTGTTATAATTCAAGTGTTAAGTTGATTATCTGAAACATTATACAATGAATAATGAGTAATCAATATGGTGACTAAATAAAAGGTGTTTTATTTATACTCAAAAGTTTTGGGGCCATATAGGATTAAGTATTATTATTGTGTTTCACTTTGCATGTTTTGACTTCCCGAATAATAAGATTATTCAAACCATCCACAGTCGATCATACTTTGGAAGTAGGTATGAAAGAAGACTGTCATGAATTCGTCTGTAGATTGTCTAAAGTGTTTAGACATAGCACAAGTTTGCTGCAGAGTTCATGAGTGCTCCTATAAGATTAGAGTATTGGATTAAACTCACGCTCACTTGGATCACTTCATGGATTTTATCACGAGTGATTGGTGAGACGGTAATATCTTATATTCTTGAAACCGAGACGTGTGAGTTGTATTATGCAAGTCGGTTGCACATTGATAATATGTAAACGCACCAGTAACTTGGTGTTATAAAACATATTGTTGTGTGTGATTTGATGAGTAGATACAAACGAGCATTGGAGTCGAAGTTTATCCGTTCCTTTTACCCAAAGTGGGATAAAAGCGACGTCTGTGAGCCCTTCGATGATTTAGTGATGACACCCTAAGCGCTTGGCCAAGCCGTGACTAAGTTGATGTGTTCAATTGTAGTTTGTTGTCAATCGTCATAAACCGGAAATCGGGAAACAACACATGAACAAAGAGTATGATTAAAATCCATGTCTCAGTTCATACGATATCTAGAATGGAGGAATATATGATCGCTTATCTAAAGGACGCGTTATGGATAAGATCAGAGTTGACAGCGGCTTTTGAAAGCTACGATTGCTGATCAGGTTCTGAAGTCATTCGCATAATAGTTATTAGACTTATCCAAGTGGGAGACTGTTGGATTAGGTGTCTAAGCCCATAACTATTTTGGTATGTACTTGACCCGATTATGAGCATGGTCCTTTTGGGTTGCCTTCACCATAGCAACTGATAAGATGAATTAAGGAGAAAGAGGATTAATTATGATTTATTAATATATTATAAGAATAATATATTAAAAGAGAAATCATATTGTTTAATTAATATTAGTCAAGAATTAATTAAGAATTAATTTTGTGGCTAAAAGCGATTAATTAAATAAAGGGGACTGATATTGCAATTATATGATAGTTGCATTGGGCTATGGATTCCTAATGGAAAGGGGATTGGACGAAATCTACGGGAAGCCCATATGGATTTCGTCCAAGGGATTTCTAGAGGGACTCCATGGGTTGCTTAAGGACTAAGCAGAGAATTAGGGTTTCACCTGAAACCCTAGCAACCCTCACAAGTATATAAAGACCCCTAGGGCTCCCAAAAACGTGGCTAAGCATTCTCTTGGAGATCTTGGACGTTTTTGGTGCCTCCTCCCTCTCTCATAAGTCATCTTGTTGCTCATGGTGTTTGTGAATCCATTAGAGGTGCAACACTTGAGACACTAAGCTTTCAAGAGTCAAGATCAAGAAGGATTGTGATTGTTATTGCTACATAACAATCAAGGTAAGATCTAAACCCTAATTTCATATGATGTATTCGAAATTAGTATGCTAGATTTAGGGTTTTTCAAGTCTTGGAAGATTATAGCATGTATAACTAGAAGAACTAGATCCGAGCATTAAGGTTTGCAGGTACACCATAGGATTGATGTATTGATCAAAACCCTTCATATATTAGTTTGGAAGTTGTATTGGATATATCATTTTGCAAGTTAATGAAATTGTGGTGTTATTTTTTGTAATTGCCAAAACATGCAATTTATAATATACCATTAGAGACTAAAACAGAAAATACATTAACAACCAAATTAAACATTAAGTCATACCATTACAAACATTCATCCAGTCAACAGAGTTTGAAGTACATCTCCAAAATAGTAAAAAAAAAATGTAGCACAAACATAAGTTTGAAGCACATCACCAAATTTAAGAACATTGTTTCAAGTAATCAAAAACATTAGGCAACCAAAAGACAAGAAAGTAGTACACAAACACTAAACCACTGGACTTTTCCCCTTGTTCACAACACATGCATCATGTCCCATACCACTACCCCTAGATTGTGCTCCTCCTATTGCTTACCCCTTGCATTTCCTACCATTATGCCTAACATTTCCATACTTTAACATCTAACTGACTTGGTCCTTCTACCATCATCTTATGTAACAGATCTCCTTCTTTTCTTTTTTGGGCTACCAATAGGCACATGATGTTTTGGTGGTAGTAACTTTTTTGGACAAGGACTTTTTGCCCACATCATCCTCCCATTAATTGGTTCAATTTTGAAGGCATACATGTCTCTCCATGACTTCAACCAGTATGTAGGATGAACATATGTTTCAGGTATCCCAACATTCTCATTATTTATCCGCATATCCTATATAGTTGTAATGATGTGCTTGCATGACATGACAGTAACCTCCTACCTGTTACATGAGCATGTATGTTGTATTATGTCAACCACACATTGGTCCACACCTTCACCATATGTAACATGATACTTCCCATTGCCATAAAACACAACCTTGTACTCTACAACTTTAGTTTTAATCCTTTCTATAGTCTTGGTAGCTGTAGGAGTTAGTGAGCCATAACATTTGTCAATTATGTTTTGGACAATAACAAGATGCTTCATTATATACTCTCTAATAAATTGCAATCATGTAATAATTGGTTTGTCATGACCTTTGACAAGTTTGTTATTCAATGTCTCACAAAGGTTGTTTAACAATGCATCACAATGTGCTATTCCTGTAGAATCAACAAAATTGTTTAATTGTTTTAAGTTGTATACAAAAAACAAAATTGAAGAATGGTATTATGAATGACGTACCTATTAAGTGAAACATGGACCAATGCTGGGGTGGAATGGCTTTAAGCCATTCATATGCATCCTTGTTCAATTGTTCTAGTTCCTCCGTTGCAAGGTTAAATTGTTGTACATTGGATGTTGTTGCATATTTCCATAGGCAATCTTTAAACTCCTTTCCCCTCCACTTCAACTTCATATTCTCATGGATGTGACGAAGACAATATCTATTTTCTGCACATGGGAACAATTTTGCAATTGCAAGCAAAACACCCTACAACAGCAACATAATCAACATTACATAATTAGTAAAAATCATATGCAACGTTAATTAGTTAAACTGAGTATACTATTACCTTCTGCCTATCATATATAAATGTGAAGTTTGACTTGGGATGCAAATTCAAATCATCACTAAGATTGTTTAGAAACCATGTCCATGACTTGCAGTTCTCAGACTCTACAATACCATATGTAAATAGGTAAGTGCTATTAGGTGGTTTATGCTAGTTGTTTCATTTACGAAGGCTGCTGTTGAGTTTCTACTTTTTAACTCAAGTGCGTTCTCACTATACTATATGTGACATTATATATCCAATTTGTGGTAGGGTGTATGTGTTATGTTAGTATACAATTATGTGATGTACTAGGATAGTATGTTCATAGTATATATGGCATGTTTGTTTGGTGAGCTTTATGTTACTACTGGTAGATTGTTGAGTGAATGACTTAGGGGTTGGAACTCTTGATTTGGCCTTATTGCATAGTTCTTGTCTGATATATTGCTTTCAGGAAGGAATATTTTTTCGACTGTCTATGTGATCTTCGACTATGTATGATTATGCATTCATAAAACTATTCATCAATATTAGTAGAATCTTTGGTATGGTTGTATGTTATTTGCTTGATTGTATGATATGCCGATGTGTCATGTTTGAGGGATTAATGGTGGAAAAATGCTAGGTTGTGAACCTATATACATATAGTTCTTGACAGAATGACGCAAGGCCGCGAGTCAACTGTTGATGACGAAATAACGCTAGATTGTGAGTCGGGCAGAACGCTGTGAGATCGCGAGCCATCGGGTTTGTATGCATTGTAATGTAATGGAATATATTGTATATTGGGAAACCCATTAATCTTTATGCTTATGTTGTTAATGTTGGGTTATAATGGTCTTTAAGCCACAAAGGCACACAACGTAAGCATACAAATAATCATAACTTATGAACCCAAAAGAGGAACCACGTTCAATCATATCTAGGAGACTAATATAACAAAACAATAAGGAAAGAAAACATACTTTCTGTTCTTCAATTTCTTAGACTTCACCAGTTGATTGGACTTTAGAGGATCTAATGAAAAATCACTCTTCCGTGATCACACCCAAGAAGTATTTAAAAAGATGTTGCAATAAATACATATTTTTATATATAAATACATATTTTTAATATATTTAAATGGTATTTTCATATATTTATTTTACTTTAAATTGTATTTTATATTAAAATAACGTATTTATATGTAAGAGTATAGATTTTATATTAAAATTATGTATTTAATAAAATATACAGTTATAATACAAATAATACATACCATTATTGGTTAAATATATAAAACTTGTATTTATATAAAAAAATTTGATTTTTAAATATAAAAAATTATATCTATATGGTTTCAAATGTAAAAAGATTTATTTTACTTTAAACTGTATTTTATATTAAAATTACGTATTTATATGTAAGAGTATAGATTTTATATTAAAATATTATTTAATAAAAAATACAGTTATAATACAAATAATACATACCATTATAAAACTTGTATTTATATAAAAGAAATTGATTTTTAAATATAAAAAATGTATCTATATGGTTTCAAATGTAAAAAGAATTATTTATACAATTTTAAATAGAAAATGGTCAACAATGAACAAAATTTTAAAAAATGATATTCGATTTGGAATAAAAAACTAGAGGTGACAAAAATTGATCTCAACTCGCCAACCCAATACAAAATTAGCAGGTTAGGTTGGGGCTTTTAACTCATTTAAGTTAAATGGGTCAACCTGCCTAACCGGTTTAATTAAATAAATTGGATTGGATAAAAATTATTAATCCGTTTTCAACCCGCTAAATCATATAACTTTAATATATATCTAATTAAATAATTATTTAAATATTATCGTGTATTAATCTAAGTATTAATTCATAAATTATAATATTACGTTATTATTTATGTTTTAAAAAATGAAATCCTAATTCCTATCTTTTTTCTTAGCACAACACGAATTCTCTCCAAAATCACTTTGAAATTAAATATTTTTAATGTTATTTAAACAATTTATTTGTATTCATGAATTGAGATTGTGCTTTTGTAATACTTTGAAATTTTATTTAAGTTTAAAACTAATTTAAATAGTGTAATCTTTAGTTAATTTATTAAATTTCTTTTATTTTAAATGGGTTAACCAAGATTTAACATATTTATTTAATAGGTTGGGTTGGGAGTTACATAAATATGTCAATCTAGTGACAACCCATTTATCTAAAAGGTTGGTTTGAGTTGGAAATATCCAAACTCATTTAAATAAACACGTTAGTTTGGGTTGAAATCTTCAATCTAATTAAGAAATTGATTGAATCCGAACGCAACTCATGTCGAACCATTGCCAACTCTAGAAAAGTAGGAATGTCAAAATTGAAAAAAATTACAACTTAGTGTCAAAACTGAAAAAGTGAAAACTAGTGTCCTTTGTGTCATTTTTTCCAATTTTAACATATCATCATGTCACATCAACGCCACATAACCAAATAGTGTCATGTCAGCATGTCACGTCACCGAAAACTAGCATATCATCGGTCAAATGGTCAAAACTAAACATATTAAAAAACTTAGTGACTAAATTGTAATAAAAATAATGTAGTGTCAAAATCTTTTTTTTTGTGAAAACATAGTGACTTTTATGTAATTTATCATTTTATAATGCATTAAACTCTATAAAAGTCTAAGAACATTTATTTTAATCTTAAAAAAAATCTTTTTCACTAACCGCCAATGTACCATCCCACCGTGGTTGAGTTTAACATATTGAAAGTCAACTAGACAATCCACGTCATGTATTTCTTCCATTAAACTATACATTGTCGATGCTAACGCTATGAGGTCAGTTGCAATCCGGGAGGGTCACATGGTTATGCTCCAACACCTGAGCTAGATAGTGTAAATGTGAGAGAATGTATGAGAGTTAGTAGTATAATGAGAATGTGTTTTAACCTTCCACGTGGGGGTTATTTATTTTGTTGTTAAGGAGATAAGATTTTTATTTTGTCTTGAAAAAGTTGTTGGTACGATGTGCTTTTGGTAGGTTACCTACGTGGTCCTCCTTTTTAGGTGTTTTGCTCCCAGAGGGTCGGCGAAGCACAATCCAATGATGTACAAGCCTCCACCAGTAGTTTGCCATTGGGAGTGGCCCCTTTTGGTGCCAAAGGTCGGATAACGAGTTTGATCTTATCGTACACGTCGAGCAACTAAATATGTGTTCGACTAAGTGATACAGATAGTTTGAATCCAACCCTTTTGTGAGTGCCTGGCTATTGACTGGGTATGTATCACTACTAACAACTCATACGACATGACTATAAAAGTCAACAGTATTTACCCTTTTAGCAAGGGCTAATTAAACATTTTTGCAAATACATAAAAACTAGACACGTGTCAAATTATGGAACTCAAAATTTTATTTTATTTTTTAAAATGGTAAGTTATTATATGCTTGAGATTAAACCATAACCTACTTGTTAGAAACATCTTATCAGACACACTGTTAGTTGTAACACCCACAGATTCGGGCTAGTCAATTTAGAGATAATAAGCGTTAAAAATGATTTTTTGATAGAAGATTATTTACGACAAATAATCTTAACAAAACTTGTAGTGTACGTGACAAGGATTTTGTACATATAAAGAATGCTAAAATCCGACTTCGTATGAAGAAGTTCCGGTTCCTCGAAGTTTCGCGATTAAACCGACACGATTCTTCGTATCGTAAAAACTGAATTTTCGATAAACTACATTTTAGCCTAAGAGATCTAAACAAAAGTCGTAGTAGTTGTTAAACCAAGAGCGTGCATATAAAGAACGTCCAAATCTGACTTCGCAAGAGGAAGTTATGATTTTTTGAAGTTTCAGTGCAACAGTGCAGACCCAGAAATCGAAATTCAAATCGGTTGATTATTAGACAAAACAATCTAAATGAGAATTGAAGATCTCATAAATATGAACCCATCAATATAAAGACAGTCGAGAACGGAGTTCGTATGTAGGAATTTTACTTTCTACAGTGATGCCTAACAACCTAGACCTATCAAAAATATAAAGTTTTGATAGATTGAGAATTAGTTGTTGAGGTCTAATGGAAAGTTGTAGATCTCATCGAGCGCTTTCTGGGGATATAAAGAACATTGAAAACAAAGCATGTATGAAGAATTTACACCATTTTGAAAATCTGGAAAAATCAAGCACACGATGACATGACACCACGAGAGGGCGCCACATGGCATGGTCGGGAGCCACCTTCCTATGAGAGACATGTTGACATGGGATCCATGAGGTTGTTACACGTTGCACCATATAAAGATGACATGTGGCACCTTATAGAAGAGGCACATGTGACCATCGATATCGCGACACGTGACATGAGCCTGGAGGAGCGACGTCCTAGAAGCGCACGACGCACACTTGGAAAAATCACCTATAAATAGTCCATGGTATATAAGCCCCTCACCCATTACCCCTAGAGCCTCCCCCCTCTCTCTCTCTCTCTCTCGGCAGTTTTTCGGTTTTAGCCCTTTTTCCTTCGTTTCTGACCTGCGGCGAAGCCCTGTGACACCCCTAAACTATGATTTGAGTCGTAACCTTCGAACAAGAGTTCCCAAGTCAGTATTTTGCCCGCTTAGGTTCCAGTTTTCATCAAGTAGGTTGAGCTACACTCTATTATTTTCAATGTGACTTATATTTATAGTCATAAGTCGTTATTATGAGCATATAAATAAGATTTATCATTAATTCCGAGTTAAAATACTAATTTATCTACTCACGGGAGAGGTGTCTAGAATGGTCAACTTGGCTTGGTTGTTGGATTTCAGAAAAAATATTATGCCGAAATGATCCTGCCTCCCAACTGTCATGGCTGGCTGATCCTTATTTGATAGAGCTTTTAGTGTTCATTGGGATTAGTGAGGAATCTAGACTATCTTTAAGTCACAATGAGTATTAGACTAAGACTTAGTAATCATTATTCTTAGGTTACGTCAGAAGAAAAGTTAAAGTTCGAAGAAAAAGTTATGCCCAAATTCTGAAGCGTCCACTTTTATCAAGTGGGTGCATAGTTACCTTCATCTTACACATAGATACGAAGTATTTAGATAATTGAATGTTATATGTGCTTATGTGCAATGATGTTCTGTGTTAGATGAAATAAGATGATTTTATATGATTTATGATATATGTATTTTCGTATATATAATGTATTGGATAGAAAAAGGTAAAGAGGAAATGAATATAATAATGAGAGGTCATAACCTTTATAGTGCTACCAGACTGGCAATGTAGTCACCTAATAGGGTATTGATAATGACTACATGCTATTCTAGACAATTCAGGTAAAACATGGACAAGCTTGCAACCGGTAGATGTTTATAAGCCATACACGGGGATGTTTACTACTTATAGATGTCAGTCAATCATACACATGCAAGTTTAAATCTTGTAGGTGTTAATAAATCGTTTTACGGGCAGACTTGTAGGCATTAATGATTCATGCGCAGATAGGTCTATGAATTATATTTATTGTTGAATTGTACATGGACAGGTCCTCAACCTGTAGATGTTAAGGAACCTCATACAGACAAGATTAAAAATTGTAGGTATGAATGAATTATTTAAGTAGATACTCAATTCACCCTATGATTTCCCTATTAGTACATATTGCTAAGGAATCCATGAAGTAGTATTATTCACTTAGAGATCCTCTAGGATAGATTCTTTGAGATTATTAGTTAGGATCAGGAAGTGTGAATAAAGGGAATGGGTAATTTGGGTTATTTGATTAATGATAAATATATATAACTTAAATTATATTATTGTGGGTTGAAAACCCTATGTACTCACCAGGTTTCCCAACCTGACTCACTCAGTTGATTTGAATCACAGATTATTAAATAACGATACTCGGATAATGATGTATGAGAAATTCAAGGAGATGTAGATAGTTAGTATATTGAGACATTGTAAGTCTCCGTTTATGCTTATGTTTCTGTATTGACAATGATATCCCAAGTTTTATAAATAAAACACATTTATTCGAAAATGCTTTGATAATATTATTATCATGTTTTTGGGATAAATTCCGCATAATTAATCTTTTTAAAAGAATACTCTGATTTAATAAGCATAAACAAATCGGTCTTTTCTGTCCGTAAAAATGGGGATGTCACATTAGCCAAATAGGCTAGTCTTAAATGGCGGTGAGCATTTTGACAAATGAACCGGACCGGACCGGTGGACCTGGACTTTTTTTTGGACCCCGGATCGGTTCTCGGTTCTAAGAATTGATCAAATACGGTCCGGTTTTTTTACCAGTTCGGTCCGGCCGGTTCCGGGTAAAAATCGGTTTTAGACCTAATTTTTTTTTAAAAAAACAAATCTTTTCAAATCTTAAAAAAACACATCTCATTCGTTTTAAGTCAAATTGGCGTGCAGTTTTTTCCAACGTGTAATTTAGAATTTATAAATCAGTTTAAACTTTAATTTTTTCGTTTTTTGTGTTATATTCAATGAATTACAATTTTTCAAAGTTAAGATATCAAAGCTGAAATATTTCAGTTTTTCAACTATTATTTTAAACTTTTGTATTCTGTGAAAATCGTTATACAAACATATCCCATTCGTTTTAATTCGGATTGACATGTTGTTTTTTCCAACGTGTAACTTAGAGTTTGTATATGAGTTAGACTATAATTCTGTTGTTTTTGGTATTATATTCAACGAATTAAAATCGTTAAAAGTTAGGATAGCAAAGTTGAAATATTTCAGCTTTTCAACTATTATTTTAAACTTTTGTATTTTGTGAATGTATTTAAACAAACATATCTCATTCGTTTTAAGTCGAATTGACATGCGATTTTTTCCAACGTGTAATTTAGAGTTTATAGATGAGTTTAAACTATAATTTTGTCGTTTTTGGTGCTATATTCAATGAATTACAATCCTTCAAAGTTGAGATATCAAAGCTGTAATATTTTAGTTTTTCAGCTATTATTTTAAACTTTTGTATTCTGTGAAAATCTTTAAACAAGTATATTGCATTCGTTTTAAGTCGGATTGACATTCAGTTTTTTCCAGCATGTAACTTAGAGTTTGTAGATGTGTTTAGACTACAAAGCTGAAATATTTCAAGCTAATTTTAGACTATAATTCTGAATTTTATATATCTTTGTACGGGAGGTAGCAACTCGGATCCAATAGATAACAAGTTACGAACATATTTGAAAAATAATATAGCGAAATATAAAATAGATTTGCTAGTTGGATTATTTTACAGTTTAAACTATGCTTTTTTGGTGTTACGGTAATTATTTTTATATATTTGTGTTAAGATTGTTAACTTTTAGTGATAAACTTGATTCAAACAAATGATCAGTGGCGGTTTTACTTGGTGTTTCGGTGTGGCACCGGCAATATCTATTTCAACCTCGGCAACACCTAGTATGTATTCATGCGTTCGCCCCTACAAATGATATAAACAATCAAAGTTTGACCGGTACAACGGGTACACGAAACGAAAACATATTTATTTTTATGAGTTGTACCGTATGAAAACCAAAAAAATATTCATTTTAATGAGTTGTAACGTATCAAACCCAAGAACATATTCGTTTTACGAGTTGTATCAAACCTAAAAACATTTTTTAATGAGTTGTATCATACACATGTAAAGTTGTACCAGTCCAACCGGTCCAAGAACCGGAAAACCCGGACTTGGATCTGGACCAGCGTAAGCCTTGTCCGGTCCTATACACGGTCTATAATATTATCCGAAACTGATCCGATACAAAAATCAATCCGATCCAATTTGATCTAATCCGGTCCAAATATTCACCCATGGGCCCAACTTCCTCAAAATTTTATTTGGTAGTGTTAGTCCAAGCCCCTCTTGATTGGATAAGACAATGAACAAGTCGCAAAGTTGTATATGCAATATTTAATTCGATTTCTCTAAATCCATGTGAAGTTGTGAACTATTATATTTTGTTTTATGTAGAGTAACTTTAGGTCTATTATATTTTGTTTTATGTAGAGTAACTTTAGGCTTTTTGATTGGTTCCAAAGGTAATGAACAGACGCGTGAAACTTTTTTCAATTAAATAAATATAGATAAATCCAAACTATATGTTAATAATAACAAATCAAACTGATAAAATGTACAAGATTACGTAAAATTAAAATGGTTCGAATTATTTATAATATTTCAGAACATTTTAATTCGAAAAGTCAATTTAATATTTTAATAATGTGTTCAAATATAAAAGCAAACAAAAATTTATCTTACCACACCCAATTTAACCCAACCAGGACCCTGTCCCCACCAACTCCTAGGCCCCAGGGTTATCTAATAAAAAAGGGAAAATGACTTGCGAGGGTAATTACCTTTTTGTGTTGTTCACGTTTAGGTAACTTCATTTTTTTGTAGACATTTGATCATTTAACTTGTTAAATGTGTTCACATATTACCATTGTCACATGTTATAGCAGGTGACAATGATAATATGTGAACACATTTAACAAGTTAAATAGTCAAATGTGTACAAAAAAAGAAGTTGTCTAAATGTGAACAATTTTTTTTACAGATTTCTTATTTTTATAATTTCTTAAAATATTTTTATGATTTTTTTTCTTATAGGTTTTTCTAATACAATGTTTTACACTATGCTTATAATTTTTTTTAATAACTTTTTTTATACTTTCATATAATTTTAATACAAGTGCTTTTAAAACAAATATTTTATAAATGTAACTTTTTCTTACAAATATTTAACTTGTTTTTTTTATACAATTTTTTTTATAACTTTTATACATTTATTTATAAACTTTCTTTTATAACATTTTTAAAACAGTTCACATATTTTGTATGACTGTTTAATATTTTTCTATAACATTTTAAAATTCTTTCATTAAATAGTAGTTTAAAACGTTGTATTAAAAAAAATTAAAAGTTTATAAACTTCTAATTAAAATGTATTAAAAAATTGGAATAATTTTAAAACATTTACATTATATAGACTTTTTTTTTGTTTTTATGTTTGGTGAGTAATATATTCTTTTTATTTTTTAAAAAGACCCTCCATACTTATTGTTGCATATTTAATTTATTTAATTTTATTGTTAGATGTTATTTACTTTAAAAAATATTGTATATGCTTAAAAACAAAAGAAAAAAATTATAAGAGGCTATATAAAATATTTCACAAAAACAAAAGCATATTTATTAATTAAAAAGTAAAGTTTAAAATTGATCAATATTTAAAAAAATTATGGATATTTTAAAAATAATGTTTGACAAAAATAATATAAACAAATATAAAAATAAAATCACTATTAAAAGTGGAGAAAATGACTTATCAGGGTAATTAATTTTCGTTTTGTTCATATTTAGATAAATTTCTTTTTTCGTACACATTTAATCATTTAACTTGTTCATATGTTCACATATTATCATTGTGATCTGCTATAGCCAGTGATAATGACAATATGTGAACACATATAAGAAGTTAAATGGTTAAATGTGTATAAAAATAAAAAAATTACTAATATGAACGAGGGGATATTGTGTTGTGTTGGGGCGAAACTGTTGTTGGGGGCGAAGTCAAGGACCTGAGATTCTTCACATATAACTGCTTATAAAGAGCCCAAAAAGGCTCAACAATTTTTTTTCCCTCTTTTTTTATTGGTGATAGCGTTTGGGATCAAGTAACAACGCGGTGTGGTGGGTCATATTTTCCGTCGTTAAAGCTTAAAACTTAAAGGTCGAAGCCGGAGCACAGGTAAATCAGTTGCAAGGAGAGAGCACCTTTCAGTACGTAACACACAGATACACCTTCAACACTTTGAAAATGGCGGTGATTAATCAGCAGTTGGATGATGATAACGACCGTGAAGCAGGAGGAAGCACAAGAAGTTCAATTGATGAATTCGCTAGGGCTAATGCTTCCAAAGAGTACGTATGCGGATTTGTATTTCTTGCTAATTTCATATGTTTTTATTATCGGTGCTACCTTCTAATCTCAACTGAAATTAGTTTCATGAGAGACTGCATAATGTGTTCATCAATTCTTTACTGTTCACCTCGCTGTTTTCGTAGGGCGGAAATGGAGGGGGTCATTCGTCTATACCTTGAAAATATATGGCCTACGTTTCATATCAATGTGAATCTCTCTCTCTCTCTCTCTCTCTCTCTCTCTCTCTCTCTCTCTCTCTCTCTCTCTCTCTCTCTCTCTCTCTCTCTCTCTCTCTCTCTCTTGAAAATATACCTTTCTTGAGTTCATCTTGCAATTATATAATTATCATTCAAGCCCCTTGTCATGCTTTAGATCGGCATATATAGGGTACCATATGAATAAGGGTTACTCTTGCTGCATGTACCCCAGATCAACGCAAAGCACCAAAACATTCTTTCCATGGTTAAGGAGAATATGGCTTGGATCTGATGACAGGCCGGACATGGTAATGAATAAACTTATCATCCAGAAAAAGTGGTAGATATATAGATGTGATTACTACATCCCCTCGGCTTACACATACTTGTAATTTTATCAGGAATTCTGGTAACACAGCAACTACTTCAGAATCACCGGTTTTCCAATTCCAGTTCTTAAACGGAATCTCTACACCCGTTTCTACAAGCAAGAATATTGAAGGAAAAGACGATAAACCCTTTGTAGTAGCTTTGGTTGATCAAAGCTCAGGGCAGATTGTGACGACTGGAGCTGAAGCTGCAACAGAAATTGAAATAGTCGTTCTTGAGGGCGATTGTAATGATTTCGAAACAGAGAATTGGACTTCTTATGAATTTAACAATAAGATCATCCGTGAATGGAAAGGCAAGAAAGTGCTTCAAGGAAACACTTTCCTGAAACTAAAAGAAGGTATTGTTTATGTTAATAAGATTTCATTTACACACAATTCAACCTGGAAGGGAAAAAGAATCTGCAGACTGGGTGCAAGGTCAAAGGATGCTGTTTTTGGCACTAGGGTAAAAGAAGCAAAAACAGAATCCTTTCTCGTTAAAGACAAACGCAATTTAGTACATATGTTTTAATTATTTTATAGAGAAGCGCAATTTCAGTAAGTACATATGTTTTATTTTATATATTTGATTTGATATAGTTATTAGGTGTAAGACTCGTGTATTACACGATTTTCTTAAAATAAATAAGATAAAATTTTGAACATCAACGAATTATTAAAATAATACAACACATATAAGTGAAGACTTTATTGAATAAGTATGTAATTGAACCGAAAATACAAAAAAAAATCATTAACGAAATATGCTAAATAAGTTTTAGAAATCATAAATTTCCAAATACTTCTTTGAATACAACTTCTTTGAAATCATAACCGGGAATAGAAGCACCAAAACGTAATAGAAACCCACATTTACAAACAAATGCATCTTTAAGTTCAGAAACTGAAAACACATTTTTACAAACCATTTTATGCTTTAAGTTTATAATTAAGCTACTTGTATGTTATGGTTATAAAAAAGTTGTTTAGAAATTTTTTTGTAAAATCTGGTTTTCCATGTAAATTTTAGGTTAAGAAACACTCATCATCCCCTGATGACATAGAAATGTCAATAGTTGGGAGTCTTTGTTAGATTGATCTAAATTTTGATAATTTGAAGCAGAGGATATTAAGTAATATTCATTTGCATGTCATGCTATCGTTATTAAATTTATAAGTTTGATTATTAATAATAAAACAACCATACATACATAGACATGCACCATATTTATCATACACACAGTAACAATTTAAAACTAAATAAATGACAACATTTAATAAGGAAATCATAATCCGTACTTAACATAAAACGAAAGAAAACAGAATTTCTGAAACCAACAACGAAAGTATTCTTAACCAACCATAAAACCTCAAAAAGTATTGTTGGACTGGAATGTTAAATAAAAAATGAGAAGCGGAAAATTGTTTGAAACGTTAATAAGATCTCACTTCTCGACTTTAGGAATCAATAGTTGCGTGGACACAACACTTTCCTTGACACCAATGGATTTTTTTGAAGGTTTTGTTGATGACTCACAAACAGTATCTTCAAGAGCGTAAACATCTACAAGTTTACGTTTCGCATTGGTCGGTGGTGAAAGGAGGCTAGTGGTGTCGTGGTTGGTTGATGGACTCATTGAAATGATATTTGGAAAAGTAGAGATAGGAGTATTATCAGCAACGAAGGAAGAAGAACCCTTAAATGCAAGAATTATTATATGTTAAAGATTGACATAGGAGTAATGTAAAACAACGAAAGAAAGAAAAAAGCAGGAAATTATACCTTTAAACCAATTGTATCTTGAGAGTTGAAATCTGATACCACGACATTAACAGACTCAGTTTCAATGTCCGATTTAACAGATTGTAAATTGTATTTTAGATTGGCAAATATCAACTATATAAAATGTAATATGTAAATGGATTAAGATTTAGTTGTAATTAAACCTGTTCAATGTCGTTTGCTTTTTCAAGCTTCTCGAGAGCAGAAATTATGTCAAAGTTATCACTTATCTTTGATATGTTGTAATTACAAATGTATTTTCTTCCACACGTATAGCGCTTGACTATAATTTTGAAAGCCATTTTTCTACCAATAAGTTCATTAATCTCAACAGGAAAACCAACAATATTACCCATCTACAAAAAAAAATGTAAATTAAACAAAAGTTAGAATGAAAATGTAGAAATGATTACAATAAATTATGGATTTTATAAAATATACATTTTCATACTTTTCTATCAAATCTGATGCAGAAATGTTTAGAATACTTCTAACATCCCGGTCAAACAGAGTAAGTGTCACTACTCCTACCAAGCCTTGTACTCGAATTTTGAGCATAAAACTAAGGTATTTAACAAAGAAATAAATTAATACAAATTAGTTAAATATAATAATGAAAGAATATTAAATTTCTTATGATACCTTGGTTCAACAACTATGATTTGTCCTTTGCACTTCTCATGTGTACATACCCATGATTCATTCTCAGCCACATGGTCCAAAACATTGGATTGTTCAAGGGGCATTTTTTGAACCTTTCTCTTACAGTTCTTGCAAGCTGGGTAGTACCATTGCTGACTATCTTCAAACATCTTAATTGTGCCAAGAATGATGGCATAACTCCCCTATAGTAATAAGAAATGATGATGAGTTAGGAAAATCAAGTATTAATAATTAAAGATTTAATAATGTAAATATACCTCATCTAATTCATGGATCATGGAAATTTGGTAGAACGGATTATTTTTAAGAAAGTCATCATGTGCAGTATACATGAAGGAATCCGTAGCACGAGAACGTGAAGAAGCCGATCCACTTTCTTTTTCATTCAAACTATTTACAAATAAAGTGCAAGTATATTATCAATAAAAAATATATTTAGTTTAATAATAATATATAAAGGACTTGATTGTAATATAATCAAACTTTTTTTTGAAATCAATAATTTCTTCAACTTGCTCATCAATGAATAGCTTTGTTGCTAAATATGTGTTATTCACATATGCACGACCTGAAAAGAAAATGAAACAAAATGTTGGATTAAATTATTTCTTATATAAATATTGAAAATGGTAAATATAAAACATTATATTAATAAAAAGACCTCGGTGATTCTTCAACTTAGCACATTGAATAATCATTACAAAATTCCCCCGGTGTTTGGATACATAGGAATCAATTTGTTCAGCGTAATCTCCCCACAAAGTAGCAAACACTTGTCGTCCCCTAAATGTATATGAATTAAAACAACAATTTTAAAACTAATAATACACAAGTCATGAAAGAAACATACTCTAAATCTTCCAATTTCAATGTAATCCTTTTATCCAATTTTTGGGTTGCAGGTTCCGGTGGATAGCATTGAAAAACATTACCAATGACATCTATAATATACACGATGGGAGATGTTAGTATATAAATAGTGTTAGGATGGACAATTTATATACAAATAATACAATATGTAAAACGTGAAATCAACGTTATGAACTTACCAAAAGAAATAGTTGAAGGGATAACCTTATCAATAAGATCTTGGAAGTTTGCAAAAGAAAAATAATTCTTGGGCCCATTAAAACCAATGCACTTGGTTACTCTAGTGTTATATTGGAAAAACAATTTGTTTTGAGTGTCAACGAACTTCATAACACCATCAACATATAAACCAAGTGTTGGCTTATGAATGTAAACATCCGCATATTCTTCAAGTGCTTGCCCCAATATCACATATGATTTGTCCACAGTGCATTCAATTTTATTGCCCTTCAAAAACAATCCTCCTTAATAAATAAATAAATAATAAACAACTATAATATTAACATGGATAGTGTATAACTAATTATATGATATTATGAAATCATTAAACAGTTTAAAAGCAATTCTTTTTAAATACCTCTTCATCCATCAAAATCATTCCGATTTGTCGTGTCTCATGTGGTTTCGCCCAAATTGTTTGTTTCCAAAGCCTGATTATTCGGACCTTAATTGTGTAGTTGTCATTTGAGAGACCTAGATCATTAATCATTGTGATTTCGGTTGGATCCATGAGCTGTAAAAGAAATATAAAAACTAAGATTTTGAACAGTTGCATGAAAAAAATAAAGTAATAAGTATATTAAAAAAAGGACCAAAATGCCCCTTCACATATTTCCCCTGTTCAGAATTACAATTACATAAAAAGAAAATTATTTTATGTTCAGAAAAAAAAAGAAACATATGGCATTTTCTTAAATTTGACATATGGCATTTTGGAGAATTGGAACTTATATTTAGATATTTCATATACAGAATTGTACCGGCTCGAAAGAAAGAAGATATGCTTGATCAAGGACATAATTCAGATTGGTGGTCCATCATGGGATTGGCTTTCGTATCCTACAGCTATCTATGCACTACAAAACAGTCTGTTACAGATTTCCTACAGAAACCTTGATTATATCGTTTTTTCAATGTTAAAGCAGACAAAATTAATTTTCACAGAATTCTTCACATATATGATATTAAGGTATTATATGCTAGATCATCCTATGATACATGCTTTCAATGTTTGTAAATAACAGAGAAATTATAATAATTGATTGCAGACAGAAGCAATCTATTCAAAAAATTGTTGCCCTGTTCATACTTCTTTTACCAGCTGTTCTTTTAATCATTGGGGAAGGATCTAGAAAAAGCTATGGAAGTGGAAAATCGTGATTGTTCAGAAGTTCCTAAGAATTTCAAAACATCTGCGATTCCTAAAATATATCATTAGCAATCTAAATTAACAGAAGTGATGAATCCATAGATTTTAAAACATTTATTACGTTATTAAGTTATGGTTCTTTGAGCTGCAAGGTAATATATATTGTCAATTGGAGAAATAGGTAAAATATTCTATAAAAAAATGGAAAGATACACATGGACAAACAATTTATTGTAATATTTCTCAAGTGGAGAAATAGGGAAAAAGGACAGTGAATTATTTTTCCTTTATTCCCTTTTAGCCGGAAGTGTCATATGATAGTTAATAAGAATATTGTAAAAAAAAAGGACCAAAATGCCCCTTACCATATGCTAAACAAGATACGATTTGTCAGTATTTCTGATTTACACATTAAGCACAGGGGCATGATTGTACTAATTCAGAATCTTCTCAGGTCATTATATAAAATATTAATAGACCTACATGCAAATAAGAACCGGACTGAAGCTACTTGTTTGATCATAATATTTGCCAAACTGATGCACAGTGAATTATTATTTCTTGATTCCCTTTAGCTGGAAGTGTCATATGATAGTTAATAAGTACATTCTAAAAAAAGGACCAAAATGCCCTTTCCCATATGGGTCTCACACCAGGATTCAGATATGTGGGGGCATCTTCAATATTTCCAATGAAGAAAATGTTGAAGGCATTACATCGAACACTTGGCGGACATATTAAAAAAGGCCATATTACAGTATGTGTTGAAAAAAAAAAGACAATCTATACATAACAAAAAATGACATTACTGACCTTTTGTGGCTGTTGGAATGCTAATTCTGATTGTTGAACAGACTTAATTTTCAGCGTCAAGAAGAAGACTCGGGCATATATGAATGAAATTGAAAGAAAACGATAGATGAAAAGTATTATATATAGATGAAATTGAAAGAAATTTTAGGAAATTATTACCTATGATCAGTAAAAGATGAACGATTTTGAATGATTGATGCCATACTAAATATATATCCATATAAAATTCCATATAAGTCCATATAACATACACAGAGAATACTTGAATAAATGGAAGATATGTGATTTTGAAATGCATAAATGAAATCCACCGTGATTGGAGGCTAATCGGTTGGTGTTATAGAATGAAAACGTATCTTTGCTTTGTTTATGGACAAAAATTTAGGAAACAATTAACATTACGTATACGTGTGTTTGAAGGGTGTGTATCTGGCCTCTTAATAAATTGACAAATGGAATAATAGGTAAATCAAAAATTTAAGAAAATGACATATGTCCAATTGCATGAGAAGTTGACAAGTGGCAATAGGATTTTTATTTATTAAGGAGGATATATGGATTGGATTATATTTTCATGGATTCTGTTTTCACTTTTCAGAGTACAACAAGCAAGCAATTCCATTATTGTCCGACCATGTATATCGATTATACAAGATCAACCGTCGTGGTGATTCCTTTAAACGTTTGAAAAAAGAAAACATAAAAACTGTGATGGACCTCCGTACTCTCAATGCAATTAATCCAGAGAAGCTCAAAGATGTAACTTTTTTGCTTGTTTTTTGTTTCAGTTTCTATCCGGGTGCTTGCTAGTGTCCACTTAATTGCTCAATCATAGTAACAATCATGTCATTAATATTGTCGTATCTGCAGATACTTAAGGTTCGTCCTAACGACTGGAAGATCATAATGGACCATGCACACAAGTGTAAGGATGATAATTAATGGGATATACTTGTACCTTAATTCAAGAGATGATCAAAACAAACATGGTGTGGTTTTTAATGTTTATGGACATTTGTTTGGATTAGTTTCCGGCTCTCTCTTCCTTTCTTTGGATAAGCTTTCCAACGAAAAAAAGGTATGTTTATAATTTCTTTAGTTGATAAAATAGTTGAACTGGTTTTAATTGATTTTCTTTCCTGTCAGGCTGATGGTGAAAAGCTGGTAGTATCAGCATCTGAACAGTGGAGGGAAGTCGTCTTTTTCCAAGATGAGGCTTCTCTCATTAACCATCTTCAGTCGCCCACCATTACCACCCTGAACTCATTCCCTTATGGCGACCTTAACTTGGTGATTCCTCAGAAAAACAATCCCACAAGACTTATTACAACCATCGAGAGCCACCGGAAAAGTAATTTTATTGTTGGAGTAACGCCAATGGATGGTCAATCAAGTCAATACCGCAAACGGCCTGCATCTGAACACGCTATCTCAAACTCCCCTAAAAAACCGAGAGATGAAACCGATGATGAAGATTTTATGCAGTATCTTAATTTTTCACAATCACAGGCACAAAAATGGAAGACGTCTGTGTGGTGTGTGGTAGGTTGGATTTCCATCTTCTCAAAAGTACGCAATCCATCAACTGTTACAAATGGTCTTTGCAGCACAATCCAGCACGTGCAGATTTAGAGAGTCTGTTTTGTAGAATGAAGTGTTTTTTTTTTTATAAAAAAACGACCCATTTTGTAAATAGTTAGGTTTCCGAATTACGACCCTTGCAAAGTTGAGGAGCTGATGGCTGTGCGTTTGATTCCTGTTGTTGTAGATTAAGATTGGTTACGTTTCAAGTCTCGAGTTGTTTCAAAGGATTAATTTCTAGTTGTTTCTGTATTTATTTGAAAACTATAATATTGTGTTGACATGTTATGTGTTTTCTTTTACCTTGTATGACCCAAACCAAAGAATATTGCCAACTAAGATCATTTTTGCAGTTTGCACTTAAATCTATAAATAACAATGTAATAGAACTGGTTTTATATAGGTAAATTAACCGACTATTTCTCATTTTATTTAAGTGAGTACTTGACTTTTATTCATGAAATCAAAATAATAATCAAGTGCTAAGCAACAGGGCCGGTCCTGAGGATTTAAATACCCGGGACGAGATGGAAAAAAAGACCCTTAGACATTAACGTGTAACGAATTAAATTACATAAACTGATTTTTTTTATAATGTCTGATTTCATCATTCACTAACTATAATATGATGACATTCACATTCTGATTCAATTTCAATGGAAAATTTACAATCTAATTGTAATTCAATTTCGGATGAGTAATTCTGCTAAGTAAGCTAATTATCTAATATGATCCTGTGATATTGTGGTTCAGCATTCAATATCTCAAAAATAAAACAAACAATTAAACATATGAAGTCTGAATAATTTATAACTGAATGATGAATGATTTATGATTGACTGGAAGTCTTGAATAAAATAAAACAAGAAAATTATGAAATAATACCTCTGTTGCCCTTCTCAGTTCTCACCTTCTACTGAATCTGAATGATTATGAATGTCCCTGAATAAAAATCCGAAATCTGAATGTCCTGCACGCTGTGGAGTAATCAGATGTCCCTGAATGTTGAATGATCGACTACCCTTCTCACGTTTCACGACCTCACGCTCACAGAAAGTCGGAAATCACAAAATCTCGACTTTCTCGACAAGTCGGCAGAATTTTGTCTATATCTGGACTACTGCACGCTTGATGGACTGTTGGAGCTAAGCATTTGGGCTTGGAATTTTAATTACACATAATATACGTAAAAAAAAATTGGGCCCCTGGAATATATGAGCCCTGTGCAAATGTCCCTATTGCCCACCCTTATATCTGACACTGCTAAGCAACCTAAAAAGTAGTACATGCAAATATTCAACGACTTTATATATATTTTTGAATAAATATCGCACGCACGCACGTGGGCGAAACAAAAAGCAATCTTACCAATGTGTCATGGTGTCCCCTTAATTAAATTTGATAATAATGCCATATGATTATTGAAACTGAGAAATTATAAGATTTTCAGTGAAAGCGTAAAGGCTATAAAGAAGCAAGGGAAGAATAAATACTAGCTAAGAAACCCTAATGGGCTAAAGCCTAAAAGGCCCATAAACATGTGAGCTAACAACATATAGGCTAACATCCTTCCTCAAACTCACAATGTCACAACAATAAACATTGAGAGTTTGTCACACAAGAAACGAAACCGAGATGCCGATAGAGCCTTCGTAAAAGTATCCGCAAGTTGCAAGGTTGATGAAACAAACGAAAGCAATATGGTTCCGAGCTGTAAGTGATGACGGGTGAAGTGACAATCAATCTCAATGTGCTTCGTCTGCTCATGGAATACATAATTCTTCGCAATTTGTATCGCACTTTTGTTTTCACAATGCAAGGGAGTAGGTGAATAAATGTGAACCCCATATCTACAAGAAGCCTCCGTAACAAGATAATCTCACATGTAGTCACAACCATAACACGATACTCAACCTCCGTGGAAGATCTAGTGACAACATCCTGTCTCTCCAAGAAATACACAAAATCCAGTGGTAGATTTATGATCATGATGATCGCCATCCCAATCAGCATCAATATAGGCACGTAGCTCAAGAGAAGACGTCGAGGGAAATAAGATGGTCTGAAACTGAGTGCCACGAAGATATCTCAGAATACAGAGTACAGCTCCCCAATGAAGAGAGATAAGAGCAGTAACAAACTGACTGAAAACATGAACAACATGAGCAATATCCGGACGAGTAACTGTGAAATAAACCAAACTTCCGACATCAGTGTGATAAAGATTCAGATCGAACAAATGAACACCATCAGTAGGAGAGTACAATGCATTGGTTTCAAGAGGAGTATCAACAGTCTGATTGTTAAAGAGGTCCGCCCGTGTAAACAAGTCAGATATATATTTAGTCTGAGAAAGAAGATACCATTTCTTAGACTGAGCTACCTCAATACCCAAGAAATAACGCAACAAGCCCAAATCCTTCATAGAAAATCGATGAGCTAGATCATGCTTCAAAGACTCAATACCACCATGGTCACCACCAGTAATAATCATGTCATCCACATATAAGGACAAAAGAATTCGTCCTGTACTCGAGCATCTAACAAACAAAGTTGAATCATGATTACTCTACACAAATCCAAGAGAGGTAATTACTGTGGAGAATTTCTCAAACCAAGCACGAGGTGCTTGCTTGAGACCATATAAAGCTTTGTGAAGCCAACAAACCTCACCCGGCCGGTGCCGAATTCCTGGGGGAGGAGACATATAAACCTCTTCATGGAAGTCACCATTCAAAAAAGCATTCTTGACATCCATTTAAAAGATCTTCCACTATCGAACGGATGCAACTGCAATCATAGTAGGAACTGTCATCATCTTTGCCACTGAGGCAAAGGTCTCCTTATAGTCAAACCCGTATTGTTAGGAATACCCTTTATTACAAGTTTGGCCTTGTACTGCTCAACAGACCATCAACTTTTATTTTTATCTTGTACACCTAACGACAACCAATCGTATGTTTCCCAGGGGGAAGGAAACCAAATCCCATGTATGAGTCTGATGAAGAGCAGTGAGATCCTCAACCATAACATTATGCCAAAAAGGATTTAATATAGCTTCTCTATACGATTCAGGTTCAGACAGATAATGGATGCTCGCTATAAATGAAGCAAATTGTCCTGAATATGTAGAGTAAGCAAAATCTGGAAGCTTGGTGGACTTGATAGGACGAGTGGACCTCCTAAGGAGTGGTGGAGGTGGGTCATCAATCTCAAAAGTCGAAGGGGCGGACTCATGAGTAGGAGTCGATGAACTGTCACACCCCCAAACCAGGATGGCGGAAACGTCTGGGGATGGATGACTTCATGTATAGTATCATAACATAATGAATAATAGTGACCAAAGCCATGCAACCATCATAATTATAATTTAGAAGATTACATTGTATCCAAACATTGTTTGTTTTAATACCAAATAAATATGACAAAAGTACTTAATGTGACGCTGTGACGCCCCATCCTCAAAACCTTTTGATTACTTGTTTACTGGTTTCCTGAGAATACAAGCAGTTTTGAAAAAGTGTCAACAATTAAGTTGGTGAGTTCATAATAGTTTTGTAGGAGAACAATCTGTAACTTTTCCTTGTAAAATGATAGTGTACGCTTTCAGAAAATCTAATATTTTCTTTAAAAATGAGTTGTAGGTCTTAAACCCTAAGACCAAAAATGTAAGTATTGTTGTACTGGAAAATAATATCATGTAGTTTTATTATTATATAAAACCATTTGAATGTATGTTAGCCCCGTAAACCAAATGTATTGTTAATACCCCATGTGAGTTATTACAACCATTCTAAAACTAGTTGGCCTGCTGCGACGTTCTTCAGGTGTCGGAATGTTAGACAATTTGTCACCCCAGGCCTGCTGGTCTAGCTGTAGATAACAACTTAGGTGCGGGATTGTCAGTCCCGTATAGATCTATACACAAGTGTCACACTCTCATACCGAGATTCTGGTTATAATTCGGGACTTTAGTGTGTACTCTGGTAGGTACGGTGAAGACTATGTCTCACAAAATTATATCAACAGGTTTATGTATAGTGTAATGAAAACCCTTTTGTAAGTGGAAATATTACATTTCCATAGTAAATACATAGTGTAGAATAATTATACCTTTAATTAATTATTTGTTTTGTCCCAAAATGATAAAATAAAGTTAATGACCCATAAACTATATCTATTATAGTTTATTATAAATGTTTCGTTGTGTCCACATATATCCGTATATATATATATATATATATATATATATATATATATATATATATATATATATATATATATATAAGTTTACATGTTAGATGTTTTAAAAAGATTATATCATATAATTTACATCTAACACAAGTATAGGAACATTTAGTATGTTAAAACCATTTTTCTAGTTCTTGACCTTTTTAACGTCACTAACCGGTAAAAATTTAGTTGTAAACCTTGTAAAATTTATTTTTACCATTTTGTGGCTATTAAGCCAAACTAACCTTATATGTTTAAAATAACATATTTTAGGTCAAGTCTCACAAAAGTGGTATCATAACTTAGTCATGACCATTTTTGCTAGAAACCCCTATTTTTGCATAAAAATGGTGGGTTTTTAGATTTTCTTTTTATAAAACCAAATCTTTGATATTTTTAACTAGTTTCATAACACATGCCAAAAATAACATATTTTGAGTTGTATAGAGAAGTCATATTATGTTCATAGAATCCATAGTTTTTATAGTTTTGTTTTTGTGACCCTTTTTCTCAAGAACATATGGTATGTTTATACTTGTTTTTCATAGTTTCACATTTCTAAACACAACATATAAATGTTCAAGTAACTAAGTAATAATATCTTTTCATGCATATAACACATTTACACAACTTAAAGAAGAAGCATGCATAACAACTTGAGTTATTATATAAGTTTACTTGTATTCCCCCCTAAAATATGGAAAACTCAAAAATAAGGGGTATGAACTCACCTTATGGGTGTTTTCTTCGTGGATAAAGGTTGTAGATGGAAGGATCCAAGACAAGAACACTTGAAGATTTGAAGATCATATGGATAATAACACATGATAATGTGTGTAAATGGATTGAAACTAGTTTATAAGTGTGTAGAATCACTAAATTATGAAGGAAGTACTTACCAAAAACTAAAGAACCAACATGGAAGAATTAATCTATGGAAGGTTGAATCTTTTTCTTGAGAGATGAAGATGAAAATGAAGATGATGATGTTGGTGAAAGGCCTCTCGGCCGCAATTAAAAGAGACAGAGATGGGAGGGGGTGGGGTGGGTATGCATGGTTATATGTTGTATAAAGACTTGGTTGTATGTTGGGTAAGGATTTTGTTGGGAAGATGGGAACCATCATGTCTAGTTTATGGATTCCATAACCCACAAAGTCAACCATCTTTATTTTTATAAAATGTTGGCATTTTTTTTATAAAAAGAGTGATATTTTATAAAAAGTGTGGTAAAATAATGTATAATTACTTAATTTGACTCATAAAAATTCAAATTATTATAAAAAAACTCAATATCATCAAGGATATTAGCACATTGTGTTATGAATATTATTTATACTGAAATAATGTATACTTGAATTATCGAATTTCACTTGTTAATCCTAAATAGGATTCTTATTCAATAATTGGTGAAAAGAGAGGTACTTTGTATTAATATATGTAAGTTGTACATTAGGAACGTTAGGAAACATAGCGCTTATCCTAAAATCCTAATACTAGTCGAGTTGACTTGGTTGACTTGTTGACTTTGTTTGATCCATAATTGACAGTTGTCACATGAACTTTCTGAAGAAGTGGGTGGGTCATGAACTGGAGGATCAGGCGGCATAGATGAGTCCCGAGCCTATACATCCTCATCAGAAGGATCAATATACAGAAGATCTAACTTCGTTACATTGTAGGTTGTAACAGTAATCAAGTAGAAAGGAATATGTTCCAAAAAAGTGACATGACGGGAAAGATATAACTTCTGACTCACATGATTATAGCAATGATATCCTTTATCTCCAACACCATACCCCAAGAATATACAAATAACAGATTTAGGTCCCAACTTGTTCCTCTCAACATGAGGACGAAGAACAAAACAAGTACATCCAAAGACTCGTATAGCAGAGTAGTCTGGTAGAGTAGTCTGGTAGGTGGCCATATAGCTTCTCAAAAGGAGACATTCTTAAATTCAATGCAGTAGGGATACAATTAATCACATAAACAACAGTTAAGACTGCTTCTCCCCAAAAAGCACTAGGAACCTGCACAGACAAGAGCAATGAGTGGGCTGTCTCAACAATATAATGGTGTTTCCATTCTACACACCGTTTTGCTGAGGAGTATCAGTTCACGATGATTGGTGTATGGTACCATCTGAACCAAGTACATAAGTAAAATCATTAGAAGTATATTCAACCCGTAAGTCATACCTGAAGCACTTTATCACAGTCGAATGTTGAGTTTTAACAAGAGCTCTAAAATTGCTGTAAATGCCAAGAAAATCATATATGTGTTTCATAAGATAAACCAAGGTATATCGAGTAAAATCAACTATAAAAGATACATAATAGGTCGACCCACCCTTTGTGGATACTGGTGCAGGACCCCACACATTAGAATGAATAATATCAAAATGAGCAATAGAACAAGACATACTTTTACTGAAAGATAAAGCAGAGAAATATGCCAGTTTGCAACCACTACAATCAGAAATATCACAAGTGTTCAAATGACCTAAAACACCACTAGAGGCTTGAAAATTCAAACGTGATACAAACACATGTCCCAAACGGGAATGCCAAAGATAAAACTGAGACGAGAAAGGACTCAAATGAAAAGAAGAAAAATCAATGTTGGAGGCAGCAACATCAAATACTTTGAGAACCTCCAAGACATAAAGTTCTCCCACCCTACGACCGATCCCAATCCACCTTCTGAGTGTGTTGGACCTGTATAACACAGATGGGATCAGAAAAGAACACCTAATTACCAGACTTACACAACTGGGTAACTGAAGCAAGATTCATTATGAGTTTGGGAATGTAATAAACATCAGGAAGATACATATGAGGATTAGAAAGAGACCCAACACCCTCAACTGTCATAGATGTATCACTAGCAGACATAACAGATACAAATGACATACGTGAAAAAGAAGTAAACGATGAAAAATAAGGAGTCATATGATGGGTTGCACCAAAATCTAAAATCCACAAAGATGAAGGTATACTTGAGGTAACAGATGAAGCATGACCAAAATGAGACATGGATGCAGACATGGCATTAGGTTTGAAGGCCAAATACTGTCTAAAACTTTCAAAAACCTTGGCATCCAACGCATGGTTGAAACTTCTGCCGACCAGACCCACTCTGTTGTCCCGACTGAGGCTGACCAAATTTACCTTTGTTGACTAGCAATGGACACTGAGCTTTCCAATCATTTTTCTATTTGGAAAATGTAGACTCATCATAGGCATCCCTTAGAGTTTGTCGAGACTGATTAAAGGAAACAGCAAGCACAACTGGAGTGGAAGTAGGAGTGGAGGTTGCTTTAAACCCTTAATCCACGTGAGACTTGATACGAGTCTCTTCAACAATTAGCTCATGAACAACAGAATCCACTGAGGGAAGGGGGAGCGATGTGGAATCATTCCACGTAGGCCTTCAAAATCAGAACGCAATGCCATAACAAAACTGGACCAAACGTTGTTCTTCCCTCCTATAAATATAAGGCTTAAAATCCTTTAACTCTTTAGATTCAGTAAGAGCCAATTGATTCCACAAATCAGACATAGCAGCAGAGAAATCTTGAATACCCAGGTCATTTTGTTGAAGGACAGGAATATCATATTCTAACTGATACTGTTTAGCAAAGTTAAACTGAGTATACAGTCTCTCCAACTGATTCCAAACGTCCTTTGTTGTGTTATACTTGGCCAACTGCATACCAATAAACTGTGTAACAGAATTGTTAATCCAAGTAATGACCTTGGAGTTATTAGTCTTCCAAGCATCAACTAGCAAATCGAAATTCTCAGCTTGAGGCACCAAAGGTTTGGATTTAGTCCCACTGACATAGCCCCACATATTCTTCCCACGAAGGAAGTTCTTTATAACATAACTCCAATACGTATAAATACTAGCTAAGACCAAATCCTAATAGGCTAAAGCCTAAAGGGCCCATAAACATATAGGCTAACAACATATAGGCTAACAAAATTAAATTATAGCACACACAATAAATGAAAATAAATTACTTAAAGTCCCCATTGACACACAAACCATGAAGTGAGTCACACACACATATATTCATTCCTTCTTCAACAACCTTCCCAATTAATTTCACGAAATGATAGATTTGCTAACGAATAATTAGAACTTCTAAAAAACAAAAACATAAAAATAAATAGAAATCTCTAAGCTTAAAGTAATAATAAGAAAAAAAAGAACTTGAAGAACAATGTCATATTGGATATATTTTTAAATCATGATGCATTAGTAGGAAACAAAATTCAAATAAATTATTCGAACCGAAATTTAGAAGTAAATTGTTATTTCTTACATTATTTTAAAAGGGCCAACTCCAAGAAATAGCAACCAACAAAGAGTGATTGTATGAAAAACCTTGTTATTAGGACTAAATTTAACAAAAAAAGGTAATATCAACATACTTCAATGTCCTTACGCATAATAGCAATTTATTTCTGATTTTAATAACATATAACCATAATAGTATTGCTAGGTGAAGACATATTTGGCTCATAGACAACATTCACTGTAGTTTCCAGATTAGTGGACTGCAACTCAAGAACATAGTTTCTTAGTACCTCGTATTTCTTGGTGTAATCTCCAATGACATGTTTTGTTGTTGCAGTCATTGCCCTGAATATCTTCTGTAAAGAAACACCCACTTTGCATTTTTTTCTAAAGGTTATCTTGCAAAGCTCGTTATGGGATTTGTGGGTTAGATTCAATTTTGTTCGTAACCTGCCTTGACAAGAAAGTAGTTGTGCAAGATCTTATATTTCTTGAATGCAAACAAGTGTGGTTGTGATTGTATGTATTCACATACCAATCTCCATTAATTGTTATATAACCTAGATGCTTAAAGATGCCAACTATAAAGATTTCCATTAGTTGCATCTTTACCCTTTCACTTTATTTTCTTTATCATTTTCTCCACCTACCACACATGTATCACTTGCATCGACTCCAGGAACCACTCCTTTACAGTAAGTTCTTAGCCTTACACCATCATTTTTTTAATTCAAGTTTATCTAGTTTCTAAAGCATGTGTGTCAACCTTGTTTTTTATATCTTTCTTTTTCTTCTAGATGTGTCCAATATAAAGAGTAACTTTGTGAAACTCTCCACACGAACACCTTTTTCTTTCCCCATTTTCTCTAATGGCACTCTTCGTTTCCTATCATCATCAGAAACCTCTTCCAATGAACCCCATCATCAATGCTCATTTTGAAGTCATCCGTGTCTACTTTATTCTCTTCATCCAATAGAAAATCATTGTCATAAGATTTTTCTTGTTCTTTCTCTTAATCATTATGCATCGTACTATGATATGTTTTATTACTACCATTGTTTATTTTCCATATCATGCATTTAATTCCTCAATGACAACTATGGGCTTGTCATTAGAGACATAAAATATGTTAACAAAGTTTTGTTTCCATGTTCAGTATACACCTTGATCACCGTGTTAGCCTTGATGTACTTAGCTAGGTTACGGACATCATTATGAAGAGCTCTGAGACTAAAATTTAAGTTGTCATTGTTGGAAATAGGTGTCAAATATCATAACTAATTGGTGTAACTTTGGGAATAATGAACAAGTCATTTTGGGGTTGCCCTAAAGAGCAAAAATAACTAGAAATAGTTTTAGGAGGTGGAGAAAATGGTTTATTAATTTATTACATGTTAATAAATTAATTAGAAACTAGTTAAATTAATTAGAATTAATTTAGAACTAATTTTGGATTAATTGTAATTAATCTAGAGGTACAAGGACTGAATGTTAATTGTTCAATAGTTGAACAACAGAAACATTCGGGAAGGCTTATAGCATGGACGATTTTAGAAGACCCCTTGTAGACTTCTATAATTAATCCTAGTAACAAATAAGGAAACAATTTAAATCTGGATTAAATCTCAATATTTAATTGTTACCACCGTAACTATATAAAGGGGCCTTGGGTGCTCATATTTCCGTCCCATGCATACCTCCTGGAAGGCTACAAAATCTGATTTTTACCTTTCTCATATCTCTCGCATTTAGTTTCAAGGGTTATTGACTTTTAGGTGTGAACCATTAGATGTATGCTACTTTGGGTACTAGTATTTCCAAGAGCAACAAGAGATCAAAGGAATCAAGCTTCAAGGATAAATCGATTTGTCAAAAGGTTAGTGTTTTAATCCCTTCTCTTTTAGCTTGTTAGGATAGTTTTAAAAGTACGTTGCTACAATAGTAAAACTTACATCCTAGGGTGTATGTACACTTATGATGATTTTTGAATGTTTTCGTTGCCTTAGTCTAGTGTATAGTTGCAAATAAAATCCAACAGTGGTATCAAATCCTTAATTTTTTGCTATATGCACAAGATATAAAACTGACAAAAATCATAAAAGAAATTGTTGTCACAGGATGCGGTGCGGCCTACCGAGTTTTTGAGGTTTCAGATTTTTAGCAATAATTTCAAATTTAGGGTCTATCTTTAGTTTTAATTATTATTTTAATTTGTTTAAATCTGATTAATTAAAATAGGAAAATAAATATGCATAATTGATTTGATATATTGATAATGATTTAAAAAATTAATTAGTTAAAATTTAATTAAAGATTATTTAATTAAATCATCCAATTTTAAATTATTTTAAATTCACCCCACATATAATTATAAAAGTTTATAAAAGAATATGAAATATATATATATATATATATATATATATGTGTGTGTATGTGTGTGTAATACATTACTATATGTAAAGAAATTATTACAACATGTATCATCATATGTTTAATTAATTATCGTTAGTCGAATCAAGACCATGCCTCATTCATAAAGTCATGTTATAAGATATGTATAAATAAACAACCTATAAAATGACCGTTAAATGAAAGTATTTTTCACTCACCGCTTCTTTGTGTGGTGGATTGTTGTTAGCCGAAAGAGTTCGATAGGACGATGTCTCGTTAAAAGTATAACAAATATAAGTACTAAAAATAAAATTCTCGTTGTTAGTTATTTTTAGAAAAATGATGCAAAACCTAGGAGTTAGTGCCTTTAATATGGCCTAAAGGCCGAGAATTAGGGTTTCTCAACTCAGCAAGGTCGAACAGTGACTAAGACCATATCATGTTGTTATATATGTATAATATATTATTAAAAAGTTAGTGACCAAGACCAAAATCACCCGCATGAACACCTTATATATGGCAAGTGTTGAAATTCTCAATTTTTTCTTCCATACATTCCTAAAGAAGATAAGGTGTTCATGCGGGCGATTTTGGCAGGTTCAAAGAATATCAAACAATTTTTAAATCCTCAAAATGAAGCATGAAAGTGAATGTCCGTGTTGTTATGCGTTAGGTGAAAAGTTGTGAAATACAGCTTGTTTGGGAAAACATTTAAGATAAGTTGTAAACCCTTAACATATTGACGTATTTAGCAAAACTAGCTATTAGCTGGTAGTCGGTACCTGGAAGTTAATAGTCGGTAGTAGTTGGATGTTATAGCTTTTATTAGTTATATAAGTGTTTGCCAAAAAAAGTTGGAAGCTTTTGAAATGTGTAAAATTACATAAAAAAATAATTGTTTAAAAATATAAATATATAAAAGGAAATTCTAGAAATTGCTAAAAAAAACTCAATATTTTTTAAACGCTGCATAAAGTAACTTTTAGATTTGAAATTTTTTTAAACAAAACTAAATGCTCGTACTCACAAACAAAATGTATTGTTTAAATCTAATTTTTTGTTAAAAGCTAAAAGGTAGAAGCTCTCAAACACTCGCTGTCAAACAAGCCTTAAGCATCTAAAAGTAAAATCTCATAACCAAATCCTTTAGAATCAGACAATAAACAAACGTGGCCATTGTTTTCTTGGAACACCAAAGGGTTTTTTTTAACTACTAGCAAGATGTTAGAACAAATGACATGTTACAAAAAGGAAATAGCAAAATTAGGGTTGTGAAGCCACAGGTTCAATTCATTCTATACTTTTTGCTTGCTAATAAAAATCCAAAAAGAAGATTAGGAAACATTCTTATCGAAAATCTTCGTTTCCTTGGTTTAACCGCTCCAACACAATGTTGTTTCAGAAATTCCAAAGATTTATGATACTGACTATATCAAACGATTTTCTTTGAGCTGCATTCAAGGTTGTTTTATGCTAACCAATTGGTCAATCTACAATCATGGTATGATAAGTGGCATTAAATTCCCACCACCTTCCTATTTGACTCCAAATTTGTCTCACAACTGGACAAACTATGAAGAGATCGTCAATAGTGTCATTATGAGAGACACAAAATAGGGCATAACACAATATCAACATCAATCTATTTATCAACCAATTTTATTTGTGTAGATACCCAAATTAACCACAATCTTCAAGTTAATGCATTCAACTTTAGAGGAACAATAGAGTTCCATCTTGAAGGAAAAAAAGTTTATCGAGAGTGCCACTTTCTAAATAAGATCTAGCGAAAGACGCTGAAAATTACCCTCTGGGATCCAATTCCATCCCTCATCGATCTCTTTGGTCAGAAAATAGAAAAGTCTATCTAGGGATGTTATTTGGTCCGAAACCGACCCAAACCGGAACCGAATAAGCCTTAAACTAAGAACAAGGAACTGAACCGAATAGTTTAATCGGTCCTTATTTGGTTCGACTCTATTAAGAAATGTGTTATCTAAGAAGGTGTTCGGAACCAGACTAGGAAAAAACCAAAAAGCGAACAAACACTTAAACTAAGAACTGGGAACCAAACCGAATATCTCAATCGCTACTTATTCGGTTTCGGTTCCGATTTGGTTTTTTGGTCCAAACGTTCATTCCTACTCCATATAAGCCAAAAGAAAGGGCATTGTATTGTCAATTCAACACTTAAATGAAATTCATAAAATGATGAAAGTCAAATCATTTACTCTTTATGAAACATCCATTAAGGGGTTTTTTTTTTTTTTTTTTTTTTTTTTTTTTTTTTTGTTAAAAGTATATAGAACTATACAGGCATCCAAAAACATTTGAACTTAAAATCTCATCCGGTATCATTAGTCCGAACCACTCTTGATTGGGTAAGGCATGTTTCTGTTTTAAATATCATGGTATATGATATAGTTAACTCAATTGATCATAATACATGTAAAGCATGTTATCACATTTGATGTGTACTAGTTTAGAGTTTTGATTGGTTTCAAAGATAATTATTGACGTGTCAATCTCAAACTTATTGGTTCAAAACGAGTTATTGAAAAAGTGAATTTATTATTTAAATAGTATTGTTTTTAGTAATGTATAAACATGAATTATTCATAAGATAAAAGAATAAATTAAAAATATTGATCCACCCGGATTAGAATAATGTTCCTTTGACCTTTCCATCCCAACCAACCCTCGAGGGGCTATCTAAAAAAGACATTTCGTTGGTGGCAAAGAGCAACTTTAAGATTCTGCATATAACTGCTTATAACGAACCCAAAAAAGGTCCGTGGTGCATCGTTGGTGACAACACTTTTTTTCTTGTTTAGTGATGGCGCCTGAGATCAACGCGGTGTGGTGGGCCATTTGCTCCGTTTTATCGATAAAAGTCGGGGTTCGATCGCACGAGCAAATCAGTCGCATAAACACCTTTCGATAACACACACACACTTTGAGCTTGAACAATTTGAAAATGGCGGTGGTGAATCAGCAGTTGGAAGATGATATCAACCATGGATCAGGAGGGAGCACAACTTCAATTGATGATATCGCTAGGGTTAATGCTTCAAAAGAGTACGAAAATTTATATTTTTTCCTAATTTTATATGTTCTAGCTTATGAACTAAACTGAAATTAGTTACATGAGACTGCACGATCTGTTCATCAAGTGTTCTATTCACGTCGCTGTTTTCGCAGGGCGGAAATAGAGCGGTTGATTCGCCTATACCTTAAAATTATGTGGCCTACGATTCATGCCAATGTGAATCTCTCTCTCTCTCTCTCTCTCTCTCTCTCTCTCTCTGTGTGTGTTACACCATCTTTTATGTTTGGAGAAGTTAAATTGAAAATGGCGGTGGTTAATCAACAGTCTGAAGATGATAACAACCATGGAGCAGGAGCAGGAGCAAGGACAAGTTTAGTTGATGAACTCGCAAGGGTTACGGCTTCAACAAAGTAATAAGATTCTTATACCTTTCTGCTAAAATCTGTATATTCTTTCCGATGCTTATGAATTACACTGGAATCAGTAATGCATAATATGTTCCTGAATTATTTCACAGGGCGGAAATGGAGCAAGTGGTCAACTTATGTAAGGGAACTTTATGGCCTATAATTTCTGCAGATGTAACTCTCTCTCTCTCTCTCTCTCACACACACACAAACATATTTAAGGCTTCTACAATGCATTGAACTCCATAGAATTCAATGGATTGTCACATCATCTTTCTACAATCCATATAACTTTATCATTTTTTTTTCCTATAATGCATTGTACACTACAAAGTTCAATAAAATGTTACAAAATACGGTTGTGTTTCTCATCCTAGTTGTGCAAATGACCTTACTGTTTTCACAGTATCAATTATTATCTACCCAGCTTCATTAGCTTATATAGTTTTTTACTAAATATGTTAGTTCAACAGCTTACAGAATTTGGGTGTATATATATATATATATATATATATATATATATATATATATATATATATATCATCCGTGTAAAACTGTAAATGGAAATTTTCTTTGTGAAGTAGTTTGGGCTAGGTCTAGGGCTTCAAATAAGCCAAACACACTACAAGGCGGTTTCTTTGATTCAAGGTTTTTCATTTGTTGAGTTCATCTTGCAATTATTTTATCATTCAACCCCTGTCCATCAATGTTGTAGATAAGATTGTCATATACAGAGTGAGTACCATGAATAACACTTACTCTTGCTTCATGTATACCAGATCAACACAATGCAGCAAAAATTTCTTTCGGTGATAAAAGAGAAATCTGGCTTGGATCTGTTGAGGGGCATGACATGGTAAAGAATAAAACATTGGTAGATCTTTTTGATAACTACAAATTTGGCTTACAAGTAGTTGTAATTTTATCAGGAATTCTGGTAATACAGCAAGTACTTCAGGATCATCGGTTTTCCAATTTCAATTCTCAAATGGAATCTCAACACCAGTTTCTACAGGCAAGAATATTGAAGGAAAAGACAATAAACCCTTTGTAGTAACTTTGGTTGATCAAAACTCAGGGCAGATTGTGAAGACCGGGGCTGAGTCTGCAACAGAAATTGAAATAATAGCTCTTGAGGGTGATTGTGATGATTTTGAAACAGAGAATTGGACTTCTTGTGAATTTAACAATAAGATCATCCATGAATGGAATGGAAAGAAAGTACTTCAAGGAAACACTTCCCTAAAACTAAAAGAAGGTATTGTTTACGTAAATAAGATTTCATTTACACACAATTCAACCTGGAAGGGAAAGAGAAAGTGTAGGCTGGGTGCAAGGTCAAAGGATGCTGTTTTTGGCACTTGGGTAAAAGAAGCAAAAACAGAATCCTTTCTCCTTAAAGACAAGCGCAATTTCAGTAAGTACCTATATATATGTTTTATTTTATACATTTGATTTGATAATTGATATTATATTTCCATAGCTTCTGTTTTCACTTTTCAGAGTACAACAAGCATGAGAATCCATCCTCATCCGATGAAGTGTATCGATTACATGGGATCAACCATCGTAGTGATTGCTCTAAACGTTTGATAAAAGAAAACATAAAAACTGTGATGGACCTCCGTACTCTCAATGCAATTAATCCAGAGAAGCTCAAAGATGTAACTTTTTTGCTTGTTTTTTGTTTCAGTTTCTATCCGGGTGCTTGCTAGTGTCCACTTAATTGCTCAATCATAGTAACAATCATGTCATTAATATTGTCGTATCTGCAGATACTTAAGGTTCGTCCTAACGACTGGAAGATCATCATGAACAATGCAGAGAAGTGTAAGGATGATAATGGGATATACTTGTACCTTAATTCAAGAGATGATCAAAACAAACATGGTGTGGTTTTTAATGTTTATGGACATTTGTTGGGATTAGTTTCCGATTCTATATTCCTTCCTTTCTATAAGCTTTCCAGCGAAAAAAAGGTAAGTTCTGTTCTCTTTAGTTGATCTAGTTGACTCTCATAAATATCTCGGTTGTCAATCGTATGAACTGTTTAAATGACAAAGCGGTACTCTTTCTTTAGTTGATCTATTTAATTACTCTGGGAAAATACAAAAACATCACTTGTATTTGTATGAATGTGCCGATTTAGCCATTTAAATATTTATAGTAGCTATTGAACCATTAATTATACTGTTTGCAGTTGTGGGATAGAAGAAAAAGTAAACACACTTTGCCTTATAAGTAAACTGTTTAAACTGTTTTCAAATTGCCAACAAAGCAAGAAATGTTATAAAAGAATGGCAAACTTTGTTTTTTTTTATTATTTTCACCTGCTATTATAATAATAATAATAATAATAAATAAGAGTTGACATTGTTTTTAGAAAATGTACTATTCCAACTGTTTTCAAGTTGCCAAAAAACCTAAAAGATGTTATAAAAAAAAGTAACAAACTCTGTTTTTTTCAATTTCCAACCGTCATAGCTTGTCATAATTCATATTTACTCTTTTGGACCAGATTTCAAATTTGGTCGAACATTACAGATATTGTCCAAACTTTTTGTTAAACAAATCCAAACGAAATATAATACTGTAATGATTTAATGATGGGTAAATTGATATATAATTGGACTGGTTTTAATTGATTTTGTTTCCTTTCAGGCTGATGGTGAAAAGCTGATAGTATCAGCATCTGAACAGTGGAGGGAAGTCGTCTTTTTCGAAGATGAGGCTGCTCTGATTAACCATCTTCAGCCACCCACCAGTACCACCCTGAACTCACTCCCTAATGGCCTTCTTAACTTGGTGATTCCTCAGAAAAACAATCACACAGGCCTTATTACAACCATCGAGAACCACAACCACTGGAAAAATAATACTATTGTTGGACTAACCGGTCAATCAAGTCAAAGCCCCAAACGGCCTGCATCTGAATTTGAACATGTTATCTCAAATTACTCCCCTAAAAAGCCCAGAGATGATATGGATACCGAGGATGAAGATTATATGCAGTATCTTAATTTCTCACATGCACAAAAATGGAAGACTGTGTGGTGTGTGGTAGGATGGATTTCCATCTTCTCAAAAGTACGCAGTCTATCAATTGCGACAAATGGTCATTCCAGCCCAATCCAGCACATGCAGATTTAGAGAATCTGGTTTGTAAATTGTAATATGAGGTGCTTTTTAAATGGCTAAGCGTACGTAGAGAGGTGGGCCTTATAGTCGTTTATGATTGAATGGTGATTGGGTTACCCTTTTTATAAATAATTTCCGACCCTTGCAAACTTGAGGAGTTGATGGCTGTGTTTTTTTATTTCTGTTGTAGATTAAGATCGTTACGTGTCAAGTTGTTTCAAAGGATTTCTACTTGTTTCTGTATTTATTTGAAAACTATAATATTCTGTTGTGTGTTTTCTTTTTATCTTTTATGACCCGATAATTGCCAGATCATTTTTGTAGTTTACTCTTAAATTTATAACAAACAATGTAATAAAACTGATTTTATATAGATAAATTACCTGACTATTTCTCATTATATTTAAGTAAATACTTGATTTGATTCATGAAAAATAATCACCTAAAAAGTAGTACATGCAAATATTCAACGACTTTATTTATTTTTGGACAAATATCGCACGCACGTACGTTGGCAAAAGAAAAAGCAATCTTACCAATGGGTTTTGTTGTCCCTTTAATTGAATTAAAGTAGTATTAATAAAAACATAAACTATAATAAGAAACTATGGGTGTTTACCGCGCGTTGCGGGGACAGAAGGTGCTGTTTTTTTTGTCTGTTGATGTGTTTCACTTTTTGGTAATACTAATAAAATATAGTAAATTACATATTTACCCATGTCATACAATGCAATGGATTACTGGGATGTGTGCATTCATTTTATGGAAATGTTCTTATTGGACGACATCAGACATGAGGTTAACTGCCTAATCGAGTAGGACAGATTCGGTCAGGGTAGAAGGTTGAGCAGGGAAGCACAATATTCCTCTGATTGACACTGCATTACTTGTTCAGGTAAAAGTGGGCCCAAAACTCCAGTTGGTACTTCTCTAAATCCTGCCTGAAAACCAAATGAACACAAGTTTTAGGTAATGAGAAATCAACAACGGAATGGAATGGAGTGAAGGATTACAGAATAGGAATGGAATGTGATTCCATCTCCTGGGCTGATTTTCATTCCATGCAATGGAATTATAAATTAATTATTATTAATTATACCGTAATAATACCTGCCAAACAATGTAAATCAATCCCATTTCAATTGATTCCTCAAATGTTCTTCCTGACTGTTCTCTGCTTTGATTCGAAAAACACCATCAACCTGCAAATGGTACAGAAAGTGTGTTAAATGCAATAAATAGAAGCATGCTTCCATTTCTTCCTATTACAGCATTGTATTTTGGAACATTTATTCAATTATATAAAATGAAATTCTATTTACAAAATATATAATTTTTAACGAAATAGAATGTCATTAAAACCGAAATAGGATTATAACAATTTTAATTCTTTGATGTAATTAGCATTATGCCATTTCCCTCTTCAAATTATAATCCAACCAACATCCAAATTCAATGCCAAACATACTTCAGATACACTGTTCAAAAACTTAATTAAATTGAACAAATCGGTGCCATGAGACCACATGGTGACTTAGGTTTGGGTTTGGGCCTTTGGGGGAGGAAAAGGGGGTACATATGAGAGCAACTTGGTCGGTGGATCACAATCAGAGTGATAGGGACAAAGAAAAAGAGGAATCTAGAGATTCTGTTATGATTATTAAAGACAGACAGAAAGATGTTAGATACCTAAACCCTAAACCCTATATATGAAAAGTGCAACAAATAGCAATGTACTTTGAAACTAACTGCAAAAAACAAAAACAAAAAGGTGTAAATTCAAAGTACATTATTATTTGGTGCATTTACAACTAAATATGGAAAATATAACAAATAGCAATGTACTTTGTTTTTTGGTAGAAAAATCAAAACAAATCGCTAAAAACAAAAACAAAAGGTGTAAATTCAAAGTACATTATCACTTTAGCTATTCATGAGAAATTACCATTAGAACCTTCATCATACTTTCTTTTATTTCTATTACAACATTATACTTTCAATGTTTTTCTTATTAAAGCAATGTACTTAAAAAACTTATAATATTGTAATGAGAAATGAAAGTAGGGTGTTATAATAAACAAATAAATTCAAAGTACATTGTTGTTTAGTGAATTCACCACCTAAATATGGAAAATACACCAAATGACAATGTACTTTGGTTTTTGGTAAAGAAACCAAAATAAATTGCAAAAACCAAAAAAGAAATGTGTAGATTGAAAGTAGATTGCTATATAGTGCATTCACTACCTACATATGGAAAATGTAACAAATAGAAATGTACTTTGGTATCACCAAATTAGTGTGAAATAGCCTTTATGGAAAAAGTATTTGGATTTGCTTTTTAGTGGCAAAAGTCAATAAGTTAAAAATGTTTGGCTAACATATTGACTATTGCTTGTTTTTTATTCTAATAAGTCATAAGTCATTCCAAGATGTCACAAATTATAACTTCTTCAAAACTCATTTTCAAAGGCTAAACCAAAATGTAACACCCATGTTCTAGATTGATTTAGCTTACTATTTATCAAGTACCAAAGATGGAGTTTCACGAAAAACTTTGTGCCACGACGTGGTGCAAGGATGTCCACAACGTGGCATGGAGTAAATGGAACGCATGTTTTTAATGAGTACCATGACGTGGTAGTGGGTTGGCCACGATGTGGTAGCTGTTCTAGCCCAAGCCTATAATTTGAGGGTGTCCTCCCATATTTAAGCAACATTTCCATGGGATTAGGGCATCTTCTTCAGCCTCCAACCCTCTACCTCAAACCTTAGCCTCCCTTAGAGAGTTTTGGTTCATTTTGGTATTCTTGGTACCTTAAACAAGAAGAAGAAGAAGAAGAAGAAGAACTTTTGGTGCATTAATCTAGCAAGCAACTTCATCATCACCATCTTGAGCATATTTTAGACCCTTGTGAGTATTCAAGTTCCAAGCTTTCTAGTTTGTGTTTCTAGATCTAGCGTTTTTGTCCCTTTTTTTCATGTTGTGAGAGTTTGAAGGAATATATTTCATAAAGTTGGCAACTTTATGGATACTTGAGGTCCATTTGAAATTATATGTTCCAGATCTAGTGTTCCTTAGTGTATTTGGCCTTGTGTGCAAGTTTGAGCCCTTTTTCTTCCTTGGTTTTGACCTATTTTGGGTGAGACATGCATTGGACATGCATGTCCAAAGAACAAGTTTTTATGGTGTATTTTGGGTGTGAAAGTCTTCAGGAAAGTGTTGTTGGGTGACTTGGTTGGTTAAGAGCTTAATCGGTTAACTCATGTCTTAAGATGTCATTAAGGACTTAGGGTTAGAAGTTTTGGCTTATTGGGATGACTTAAAGGATAAAGTTGAAAACTTTATCCATTAAGACCTTGGGGTGTATCAGATCTGAGCTTTGGAGCTCTTAAGGACAAAGAAAACAACTAAATCAATTAAGCTGTTAAGACCCAGTTACCACACCGTGACACTTTGGCCGTCACGTCGTGGCGACTTGGAGGCTACTCGACGGTTTTGTCTTTATGTTGCTATGATTTTGCCAATGGAAGGCCACGACGTGGCGATTCACTGACATAATTTTTTGGGGCTATTGACTTTAAGGATTAACCTTGGACCGTTGACTTGGGTTGACTTTTGGTCAAGATTGTTGGATTATGGATGTAAACTAAGATTGGACCTTGTATGTTTTGATATGAGTACTGTAGCATCTGTTGCGGGGCACTTAGTTGCGGTTTAGCTGATTTTGTGAGTCTGGTGAGTTTTCTCACTATACTGTGTAGGATGTTAGTTGTCTTTGTGATACTTGCATGGAAGACCCATGGGGCAACCCGTGACATTTGTTTGAAAGACCATGAGGGTAGCTCATGGCATTTACATGAAAGACCTTAGGGGCAGCCCATGGAACTTGAATGTTAGACCATGTGTAACGTCCCGATTTTCAAAGCAATTTATTTCATTTTAATTTATTTAAATATATCATAGTATAATTACTTTTAATGGAAAGATGTTGAAAATGCATGTGTGTACAGTCGAACATTGCCCTTCTCACGAAATACCTAAAAACATTTATAACAACTGGGTAAGTGTTAGGCTTAGTGAGTTCCCCAAAATACCATATACCACAATACATATACAATGCATACACATAATGACCTTCAACATAAAAGTGGTCTGCCCTTGGCCTTCAGCACGAACCTGGTCCGCCCTTTTTGCTTACAGCATATAGTTGGTCTGCACTCAACTATATATATATATATATATATATATATATATATATATATATATATACATATAGCAAAAGTCCATATAACAAGCAACGAATTATCCTAGTCTAATTGCCTAAGTGCATACTAGTGGGTAACTATGTCCTAACATACAGATGATACATATTAGAGTATACAATATAGTGAGACACCTTGACAATGACTCAGAACATTGACAGCTATCTGGGTGATTCTACTGATGACCCAACTAACGGATAGCGCACCGAATAAGTATTAGCAGAGATTTCCTAGACAAAAGTCCGGAAATTGCACTGGCAGAGCTTCTACTTGTTAGCTACTACTACTTTACGATTCGTAGGGATTCGTCGCTGACTAAAACTAAGGGAAAATAGGCTAAAATCAGAAGCAACTTGAGTGAGAACTTGGGAGGTGTGGGAAGAGAATGAGCCATTGGAGGCTATCTATTGGCGATTTTTAGGGTGCACAACGTGCAAATAGGGTGCACGTTGTGCATTTTAAGGAAATGTCTCCACAGCCGCTTTATGCCACGTTTCAGCCTCTCTGTTGTTCGTGCTTTTACCTTCTAGAAGTGCACGTCGCGCACCGCGTGCGGCGCAAAAAAGATTTTGTAAAGTTTGTAACTTCATCATACAAACTCCGTTTTTGACATTCTTTATATCCCCGGAAAGCTCTCGAAAAGATCTACAACTTTCATTTAGACCCCAACGGCTAACTCTTACTTTATTTTTCGTCCATATTTTTATATAATTAAATGATTTGCTAAAATCATAACTCTCTCGTACGGACTCCATTTCTGATATTTTTTCTCAAAATTCCTATGTTAAAGAATACTATAATTTTCATTTTGGCGACTTTAGCTAAAGGTCAACGATTTTCTTCATAGCTTTTTACGTCACACATTCCTTGTGTGTGGCTGACATTTATATCTTATGAAAATCATATCTAATTCATATGGAGTCAGATTTCTAAGAAAGATATATTTTTAGGATCGGAACATGTACTTTCTCTCTCTCTCTCTCTCTATATATATATATATATGTGTGTATATATATATATATATATATATATATATATATATATATATATAGAGAGAGCTAGGTTCAAATGTGGATTGACATCTATTGTGCGGACGTGTGGATAGTGCTATTCTGTGAGAATGAAAAAGAAAATATGTTATTTGATAATATCAATACGTTCAATCTTACATAATTATTGTCATTATCACGCATTCTCACTAATTAAATCGTCTATAAGGTTATTATAGACTTTTTATTATTATTCTCATTCTGTCAGAATGTTTTCAGAATGTTTATTGAGTCGTATTTTGTAAGAATAAAAATGAGTGAAAAACGATGCATGAGAACAAAAACGAATAAGAATTAGTGAGAATGCATGAAAATGACAATAATTGTGTGAGGTTGAATGTATTCACATTACTAAACAACTTATTCTCTTAGTAATTCTCATAGAATAGCACTATCCACACATCCGCACAATAGTTGTCCATCCATATTATAACCTAACCCTATATATATATATATATATATATATATATATATATATCTGTGTGTGTGTGTATATATATATATTAACGCACTCATTTTTTCGATTTACGGTCGATTCAATTTATTTTTCCTATTTTTCTTGGGATACAGAGTAATATATTCTACTTCAAATTTTATAAACATTTGTTTATATTTAATCCTATGGAATGGTAAAAATGGAGTGTTATAACTCTCCCTCACTAACAAAGATTTCGACCCCGAAATCCTGCTCCTAGTGCACCTATACGTTATCTTGTCGGAGTTATCGAGATCAACTCGTGATTAAATCGATGTTGTCACATTTATATGTCTCATAAAACTTCATTTTCTATCTTAAAAGTACTCCTGATCTCTTTGCGAAGTCTTCCAAAACCGAGAATTCGTTGATTTGTACTCCCATAAACTATACGCTCTAATTGACAATCGCCTTCAGACGTGAAATGTCGATACAGTCGACTCGATACCAGGTGCTTAACTATGAAACTTTATCTTCAACTTCCTAACGAAATCCACCTTTCGGAACATGCCTCTAATATCCTTATGTCTTGTCCTTAAAACACTCACACATCTAGATTGCAAGTGGTTTCTTTACTTAGTTTAGGTCTTCCATCATCGTGATTTTTAACCAAAACTACTATAACGATTTTACTGGTTTGAAAACACTGGAACCAATACTTTAATATTGGTGATGGACTCCTAATAAGGTTTGCTTATCTTTCAACCTACTAGGTTTAACCAAACACTAGGTCACGAATAACCTTCTTGCATGGTTCTAACTATTCTTCCTATATCGAGGTATAACTATTGTTTATGCAATTTGTCCTTATGTACGCTTACGATATGTTGCAACACTACCCCACTACCGGTATCACGATACCAAACCGCTCTTGTCATCATCGTCATCGGGACTAAAGACTCGCGATCGACCTTTCAGTGGTCTTAAAGACTCACAACCATTACCCGACTGTCCTTAAAGGAACTCAATCTTCATCCTTTCTTGACACATACTTATCATAACAGATCCTTGCTATTTAAACTTTTATTGATATAACTAATTAGAGGTCCTTAATTTATTCCGTCGAAACACTAAAGCCTATTCGTCATCCTAAGTTATCCTACGAATGTTGAACCTTGCTCCTAGTTTTATATTAATTCTTACGCTCATTATCTAAAGGAATAACTAAACCAGATACGAATCACACCCTGAAGACCAATGATGCATAAGCATTTGCACTCGACGATCTATTTAATGTGACTCTTAACTTAACGAACGAGTTCTAGGAATTTATACTACTTGCTTACGTTCCTTTTGTGTTTCTTATCACCAACCGAACCTTGCATCCTAAAAACTTGAAAAGTTCTTCGACAATATCCTACTGTCTTACTGCAGTTCTAAACCTCATGTGAAATCCTTAGATCTTTTCCTTATGGGTCCATCTTTTATTGACATCTAAAGAGACGTCTTTACAACTGAATCTCCAACAGCTACTACTACTTACGTATTTTTAACATTGAGTCACTCGTAAAATTGAACTCGTGCCGTTTTACGCTAGGGACTCATAGTTAGTATTAACTGCTATCGCTAACATCAAGACTGTTTGGTTGAACTAGATCATCAAGTTGATTTATTAATCCCTTTATTTATATTGCTGATACATTTGCAACCCTAAGAAAGTGCATACCGCGTCTCTTAATCGACATGGTCCATCTCGAACAACCCTCTTCTAAGCATCTCTATATGCAATTTAGATGATGACTTGAAATGTCCGTACTATTAAAACACTTTCTCGTTGAATCCGATCCTATGGTTTCCATATTCTGGCATAAGGCAATTAAGTTCTTACTACGAGCTTAACTAAGCTTCCTAATTCCAATGTATCCCTTGAGTACTCGACGATCTCTATGGAAAACTATGCCACCAATTTAACTCCATGTCCTCTTCTGTGAGGATATATCTCTCATATGTGACTGTACAAACCTGAATGGTTCTCTTGGCTATCTGAGCCACACCTGGGAATTCGAAAACTTCCTAAATCCTATTAGTTGCTTAGGAGGAAAGGTCAATCTTTCCTTGAGAAGAAAGAAACTCATAGCCTACAGGTAATCTAACAGAAGACTTTCATTCTTTGTTACTCGAAAAAGAAACTAACTATCTCCACCTACTCGTGATGCTACTCTCCTGCACCTTGATAGTTGAAATGCCCTTTGTCCTTTCTCCTTAAAGGTCGTTTCTCCCTCACTTGGGTTCGACCCATCATCTGCTGCTACTTGTGACTTAAGTTGGCTCAGCCTATTGTTGGGTTTTGAGCATTCTAACACTCCTATGGTGTACATGCAACCCTATAAACCTTGGATCTATATTTTCTCTATTATACATGCAAATATTAACTATTCCAAGGTTTCATCCTAACTAGCATATTATGAAGCACCTATACTACAAAGTTCTAGTTAGATGACATACCTTTTGATGTAGCTTGATGTCTTCAAGCTTTAAGAGCTTAGCCCCAATAGTGTGGAAGCCTCAAATGGAATCACAAATCACCACAACACCTTGGAAGAACTTGAGAGAATATGTATGCACACTAAAATCGGCCCACTCTTATTTTCACACACTTGTGTCAATTTTGTGAGCCAAGGACCCCTTTATATATTATGGAGGATTAGGGTTACATCCATGTAAACCCTAATACCCATGACCTTTCATTTACATAGGATCCATGGGTTAAAAGCTCCATGGACCATCCATGAAAGCTTAGTCCGACCTAAATGAACTTGGCCCATTCCATATATATAAGAGTCCATATTTAATTAGTTCTTTTTGATCACTTAATTAATTCTAAATTAATTCTTGATCAATACTAATTAAATAATATGATTCCATATTAATATATTAGAACTTATAATATATTAATATAAATCAAAAATATACTATTCTCAAAAGACTATCCATATAAATTGTGTCGGTGAAGTGCAACCCAAATGGACCATGCCGGGTCGGGTCAAGTACATACCAAATATAGTTATGGACTTAGACATTAATCCAACAGTCTCCCACTTGGATAAGTCTAAAACTATTATTGAGTACGACTTCAAAACCTAACTGGCAATCGTAGCTCTTAAAGCCGTTGTCGAACTCTGACCTTGTCAATGACTTGTCCATTAGATAAGGGATCATATATTCCTCCATTCTAGATATCATATGGACTGAGACATGGATTATAATCATTCTCTCTGTCCATTTGTTGTTTCCCGATTTCCAATTTATGATGACTGACTAATTGAACAAATCAAATCAGTCCTGGCTTGGCCAAGCACTCACATGTGTCATCACTAAATCATCGAGGGGCCCACAGATATCGCTTTTATCTCGAAGGTAAAAGGAATGGATAAACTTCGACTCATATGGCTTGGTCTACTACTTGTTGAATCATACACAAAGGCACGTTTTATAACATCGAGTTACCAAATGCGTTTTCGTGCAATCAATGTATAACCAACTCATAGTAACAACTCATATCTCTAGGTTTGAAGAATATAAGATATTATCGTTTCATGATCACTCGTGATAAAATCCATGAAGTGATTCAAATGAGCGCGGGTTGAATCCAATACTCAGAACTTATGAGCACTCATGAGTGTTGTAGCACCACTTTGTCTACCAACTTGGACCTCTACAAACCAACCCATGACAGTCTTGATTCATATCTACTTCCAACATATGACCGACTGTGGATGGTTTGAATAACTTAATCATTCAGGAAGAGCGACTTAGTTATTCTGGAAGTCAAAACATGCAAAGTGAAACACAAGAATAAATGAATCAAATATGGTATCAAACCCTATGAATATAAATAAACACTTTTATTTATCACCATACTGATTACTCATTATTCATTGTTTCGGTTTTATCAACTTTATACTTAAATTAAAAACACTAGTTGTCCCATGCTCCAAGCATGTACACTATGTTTTTCTTAAACAATAGCTTTGCCATACACCAAGCATGTACAACTCCATATTCTCATTTTGACTATCACTTCTGAATAAGAGATGCCTCTTTTCAGAATATGTCAATATGGTCCTTCCAAAATTAGCACTATACTTCCAACTGTCCCTGAGCAACCAATCTTTGGTAAACCTCAGATTGTCTTCGATAATTGCTTAATCATTTTAGTCATATTCAATTCTAGACCTTTTCCCTTCTTAATGCCTCTGGGCATTGGGAAAAATTTAGAAATGACAAATATTATAGCACATGCAATCGATCCTGTACCCAAAGCAAATGGTACACGATTCATGATGTCTCACATAAAGACATGATTCTAGACCAGTCTTTTGCTACAATATTTTTATTTGCCATGTTTTCAAAATTTGACTATGAAGAGGGATGTCGTAATCATAATCGAATTTTTAGAACACAATATATAGAATTTCCTTAAGTTGAACCAATCCAACATGAAATTCATATATATATTCTTGACTAAAGATGATTAAGGTCTCAATCTAAGCCTTTAGAACTGAAATGAAGTATATCCTCTCCCTTAATTATAGCAAAACAACTTTTTCAATCCCTGCAGCCTCACGAATTGAAACTTTTGTTTTCTATAATTAACATTGCTAACTTGCAACACTAACAATAATTATCATGCTCCCACTAACATGATGATTATTAGCATAACACTTATGCTCCCACTAGCTTTGACATGTACTCAGAAATCAGCTGGACTTCTAGAAATCAATACTTCATTGAATTTCTTACCAAAGTTCAGATTTCTGATACGAGATGCTTTGATAAAACTTTATCAAAATCATACACCTTTCCTTAGATAGCATGCATGTGTGTCTAAACAATTTCAGAACTATGAAAAGGGATGTCGTAATCATAGTCTCAATTGTTTAGACCTTTTGTCATCTGCTTCAAATCTACTTGGTGGAAGTGTTTCCTCACCATCATTTTCATGAATCGGAGAGAAACCTTATGACCCTTAGATTTTATGGTGTATGTGTTCTTATCCATGTGAATCGTCAAAACCATAGTCACAAGACAAGGATAATGACAAATCCAAACTCATATGGACTGAACTTATGCAATCTTAACTTCTTGCCACCTGGCAGTACAGGGCCTGCCATTGCTTCCAAGTTGTTATGTAACCAATTGAGAACTTTCAGAACTCCTATGCAAAGACAACTTTAACTGGAATGGGCACAGAATATGTCAACACGACAGGTTATAAACCTCAAGTCGTGTGCTAGTGAAGAACCTCAGGTTTTATTCTTGATTAGTTCTTGAAATTATTTTTAGGATCTTTAAGACTCCCACTATCCTCTTGACATATAAGACTATCTTGCCAAATATTCAAGAGATAGTACGGATTCTTTATCAAGACAAACACTTCACACAATTGGCCTTAGTTGGTCTTTGTTTTATCCAAAACATCACAACTTACCAATTTCAAATGTACAAGAGTAGGACACTTTTACTCTTACATTTGACAAGTGTTTTAAACCTTTCTTTAAGATATGTCACTCAAGTTACAATCTTGGAGTATGACTCTAAGAATTGTTTTGGAACGAAGTATGACTCATCTTCCTGATCTAACCATTTCAACAATTCATGACTCCTCTTCTTAGTCATAAGAATGCACTAAGATGACCTTTAGAGGACTAATTGTGATATGATTTCTAAATCATTAAGATGATCACAAACATGATACTAAAGTACTCTCCCGTCTTTTCAGATTTGAGAAACTTTTATATTTCTGCCTAATTTGATTCTTCCCATTCGTTATGCCATACATTGAGACTTTTCCAATGTTTCAGAATTATACTTAAACTTGTAAGTATAACCATATTTACTAAACTTTAGTAAATCAAATAGTCTTAACGAGCTTTGTGGTGGACATGACCAGTGCACAAGAATGTGTACTCGATCCCTTTAGTCCTTCACTTGACTCACACATTCATGTGAACAAGTAATTAGTCTTGATTTTCCAATGCTTGAAAGTTCTCATTCATCATACTATTCAACTTGCATGATTCCAAGTTTCGGTCCAATTGAAACTTGGGTGATGAGGAACTTTCCTGATTTGGTAAATTTAGACACTACCACAAATGAAAGAATCAAATCCATTTTCCAATATTGCTGTCAGTGGAATTATATAAGCAACAATTTTCCACAAATGCCATTGTAAGGATACTTCAAATAAATAAAACTAAACAATTTTCTTTTATTTTAAAACTTTGCGGAAAAACTTATCCTTACAATCCACATGGAAAATTGTTGTTATCTATTCCTTAGCAATATATCATAACTTCTTAAGCAACTGCTCAAAATTCTGATGCGATCGAAATCCACCTTCGCGATCAGAATCAGCATATACTTCCTTTAAGATTTCTCTCTATTCTTTGATTCTTAAAACTGTTGGGTTTTTGAGCATTCTAACACTCCTAAGTGTACATGCAACCCTAAATACCTTGGATCTATGTTTTCTCTATTATACATGCAAATATGAATATTCCAAGGTATTACCCTATCTAGCATACAATCCTTGATACTTGGGTAATATAACAAGTTAGAATACATACCTTTTAATGAAGCTTGAAGTCTTGAACTTTAAGAGCTTAGCCCCAATAGTGTGGAAGCCTCAAGTGGAATCACAAATCACCAAAACACCTTGGAAAACCTTTAGAGAATATGGATACTTGGCTCACACTTATGAAATCGGTTATTGCCCTCTTTAGTGTATCCACACTAGCCACTAGCCTAATTTAATGAAACATAAGACCCTTTATATAGTGTGGAGGATTAGGGATAAACCCTAATACCCATGACCTTTCATTTCCTAGGATCCATGGGTTAAAGCTCCATGGACTATCCATGAAGACTTAGCCCAACCTAAATGAACTTGGCCCACTACACATATATATCTAAGAGTCCATATTTAATTAGTTCCTTTTGATCACTTAATTAATTATAAATTAATTCTTGATCAATACTAATTAAATAATATGATTATATATTAATATATTAGAACTTATAATATATTAATATAAATCATAAATATACTATTCTCAAAAGACTATCCATATAAATTGTGCCGGTGAAGTGCAACCCAAATGGACCATGTCGGGTCGGGTCAAGTACATACCAAATATAGTTATGGACTTATACATTAATCCAACAGTCTCCCACTTGGATAAGTCTAAAACTATTATTGAGTATGACTTCAAAAACCAACTGGCAATCGTAGCTCTTAAAGCCGCTGTCGAACTCTGATCTTGTCAACGAACTCTGACCTTTGTCAATGACTTGTCCATTAGATAAGGGATCATATATTCCTCCATTCTAGATATCATATGGACTGAGACATGGATTATCAATCATTCTCTCTGTCCATTTGTTGTTTCCCGATTTCCGATTTATGATGACTGACTGATTGAACAAATCAAATCAGTCCTGGCTTGGCCAAGCACTCACAAGTGTCATCACTAAATTATCGAGGGGCCCACAGATATCGCTTTTATCCTGAAGGTTAAAGGAATGGATAAACTTCGACTCATATGGCTTGTTCTACTACTTGTTGAATCATACACAAAGGCATGTTTTATAACATCGAGTTACCGAATGCGTTTTCGTGCAATCAATGTACAACCAACTCATAGTAACAACTCATATCTCTAGGTTTGAAGAATATAAGATATTATCGTCTCATGATCACTCGTGATAAAATCCATGAAGTGATTCAAATGAGCGCGGGTTGAATCCAATACTCAGAACTTATGAGCACTCATGAGTGTTGTAGCACAACTTTGTCCACCAACTTGGACCTCTACAAGCCAACCCATGACAATCTTGATTCATATCTATTTCCAACATATGACCGACTGTGGATGGTTTGAATAACTTAGTCATTCCGGAAGAATAACCTAGTTATTATGGAAGTCAAAACATGCAAAGTGAAACACAAGAATAAATGAATCAAATATGGTATCAAATCCTATGAATATAAATAGACCACTTTTATTTATCACCATACTGATTACTCATTATTCATTGTTTCGGTTTTATCAACTTTATACCTGAATTAAAAACACTAGTTGTCCCATGCTCCAAGCATGTACACTATGTTTTTCTAAACAATAGCTTTGCCATACACAAAGTATGCACTCTATGTTTGTCTATGATCCTTTTCTTTGTGAACTAGATCAATTGAACATAATTTCAATGATTCTCTTTTCACACTCCCAAATCCTTGTCGTAAATGTAAGAATTCCTAACATTTATCGAAATCTGTTTAGATTTTAAACTTATATGCACTGTTCCTCTTGTAATGATTATGCACAAAGCCATGAAGACTTGGCAACAATCATTACAGAGTATTCCAATGGAGAGCAATTCCATGGAAACGATGTCTCAAATTCAAAGCGCATTGCTTTGAACATGCTTCTTGCATTAAGTTTCTTTAACCTTACACAGATTGCTTCCACCTATGAAGCCAACTCTATATTCCCATTTTGACTACCACTTCTGAACAAGCGTTGCCTCTTTTCAGACTATGTCAATATGGTCCTTCCAATATTAACAGTATATTTCCCACTGTCCTTGAGCAACCAATCTTTGGTAAACCTTAGATTGTCCTCGACAATTGCTTAATCACTTTAGTCATATCCAATTCTAGACATTGTTCCCCTTAATGCCCCAAGGCATTTGGAAAATTCAGAAAGGATAAATATTATAGCACATGTAATCGATCTTGTACCCAAAGTAAATGGGACACGATTCATGATGTTTCACATAAAGACATGGTTCTAGACCAGTCCTTTTCCATAATAATTTTTTGTTTGCCATATTCTCAAAATTTGACTATGAAAAGGGATGTCGTAATCATAATCGAATTTTGAGAACGCAATATATAGAATTTTCTTAAGTTGAACCAATCCAACATGAAATTCATATATATATTCTTGACTAAAGGTGATTAAAATCTCAATATAAGCTCTTTAGAATGATTATAAACTCAATCTAAGCTTTTTAGAATTGAAATGAAGTATAATTTCCTCTCCCTTAATTATAGCAAAACAACTTTTTCAACCCCTGCAACCTCACGAATTGAAACTTTTGTTTTCTATAATTAACATTGCTAACTTGCAATACTTATCATAATTATCATGCTCCCACTAACATGATGATTATTAGCATAACACTTATGCTCCCACTAGCTTTGACATGTATCCAGAAAACAGCTGGACCTCTAGAGGTCAATACTTTATTGACATTCTTACCAAAGTTCAGATTTCTGATACTAGATTGCTTTGATAAGACTTTATCAAAATCATACATCTTATCTTAGATAGATCACAGGTGTGTCTAAACAATTTCAGAACTATGAAAAAGGTGTTGGATTAGTGTCTAAGTCCATAACTATAATTGGTATGTACTTGACCCGACTCGGCATGGTCCATTTGGGTTGCATGGCATCGGAACATTTGGATAGACCGTTTATGAGGAAAAGACATTTTGTGATATATTAATATATTATAAGTTCTAATATATTAATATGAAATCATGTTATTTAATTAGTATTGATCAAGAATTAATTTGGACTTAATTTAGTGATCAAAAAGAGACTAATTAAATATATGGGGATTGATTGTGTAAATCATTCATTCTTATATATGTGGGCTTATGATCCAAGATTCCTTTATGTTCGGTTTAACCCATGTGGTGATCCATGGATACTCCATGGAGGTTAAAACCCATGGAGCATAAGGAATGGGTAAAGTCATGAGTTACATGGTGTAACCCTAATAGCCACACTATATAAGAACCCCTTTAGTTCAAGAAATTGACACTAGTGATACATACTTTGAGGGCTAGCCAATTTGAACATGTATGTCTACTTCTCATGGTTATTCCAAGAGTTCATGATGTTGTGTGAACCATTTGAGGTGTCACACTAGGGGCACTAGGCTCTCAAGCTTCATGGAGTCAAGCAACAACAACAAGGTATGTATTCTATCTATTTTATTATCCTAGTATCAATGTTTTGGTATGCTAGTTAGGATAATACCTTGGATAATCATATTTGCATGTATAATAGAGAAAACATAGATCCAAGGTATTTAGGGTTGCATGTACACTTAGGAGTGTTAGAATGCTCAAAACCCAACAGTGGTATCAGAGCCTAGGCTTGTTTTCAATTATACTTGATGCAAATTGCTGAAAAATGCTGAAAAAGTCGAATTTCGGGCATTCTGGGCACTGTACTCGCCGAGTCCACTGATGAACTCGCCGAGTACATGAAGAAAATCATCCTACTCGGCGAGTAGGTTGATACACTCGACGAGTAGGAGCCCCAGACAGCATATTTTCGAGGTTTTTGGCTAGAAATGGACTAGGAACATTACCCTAAGATGTTTTTGAACTTATAAACTTGTTTTTGATGTGGTAATGTTCATACTAATCCAATTTCAAAGATAATTGTCAATAGATTCATGTTTTGTATTAGTTTAGTGATTAGGCTAATTACATGAAAAAGTTTGATTTGAATTATCTTGTTCTTATGAGTTGCTTAGATTAATAGAAAAGTTAATTGATTATGTGTTTTCAATCCATTTTAATCTAAGAGTTGATTCTAAAATGTGTTTTTGTAACTTGTCCTCAAGTTATATGAAAAGTCACATTTAAGTTTCATAAAACTCATAAAAGTTTGCAATGGTTACAAAAAATGAAGAGTCTTGTCCTCAAGTTATGGAGGTTCAAGAGTCACTTCATTAAGTAATAAAATGTGTAACCTTAATTAATTCCATAAGTTATAAAATAAAGAAAAGTTACATTCTTTTATTAGTTTAAAGTCTTCCATAACTTGTCCTCAAGTTATGGAAGTTGAAGAGTTTTTTAATTAAAACTAATTTAAACACATAAGTTATGAAATTAATTAGTTTTGAATAGTTTCAAAACTTGCCCTCAAGTTTTGGAATTTGAAAAGTTTCACTTATGAATACTTTAATTCCAAGTTAGCCCTTAGAATTTTAAAAGTTAAAATTCAAACCCTTATACTATTATTATAATTTTAATTATATAGATATGTATAAGATAAAGTCAATCTTACCGTTAGTAGGCCTCATTCACGAAGCCGGTCTATGAGGGGGGTATAAGGTTACTGCCTATAAAATGGCAGTTTAATGTGTGTCCACTCTCACCCACCGCTTCCTTGACTGGTGGAGGGTCGTTAGCCGAACGGGTAGGAAATGACTATAATTTTCCCTTCATTAAAAGTATTAATGATAAATACTAAGTAACTAAACATTTATAAATTCCCAATTCTTAGTTACTTAGGAAAATGTGAAATTGGTGCTAGCCCATAAAATTACACTTTGTACCTTACCAAGTCGTTAGTGGAGCGTGTGTGGTTAACCGGCACACTAACATGGACTAGTAAGAGTGGCAAAGGGTAACTTGACTTTATTATAGATCGGTGGAGCGTGTGTGGTTAACCGGCACATCGATTAGGTAATATTGTTGAGGGTACCAAGTCAATTTGTATGGTTATTCACACCTTGTTTGTGATCCTCGGCATCCCAGTCACAAACTTGAGAGGGCACAATCGAGATTCAAACATGCCATTGAAAGTTCAATGTATCTCAAAAGATCTAGGAGTTTCAAATCCAATTAAAACTTAATTATATTTCGTTTTTCTATGGTGGAAATTGGTAAATCGTCATTTACCTACCTTTAACTATTTTATAACTTGGATTACGGCATCCCTCTTCCAGTTATAAATAGGTTATTGGGTCCTAGCCTTAATATTTCATATTGGGTGTTATATTAAGGACTCTAAATCAACTAACTTGAATATCTCCCAAAAGATGTCTAAGTTCAGACATCTATGATCTTCCCAAATCTCTTGAAACAAGCTTTCCTAAATGAAGATGATGTCCCATGGAAATCATACTTCTTTCACCTCCTCCAATTATTCTCCCTAACCCACAAGTTCCTGAAAAGTTTAAGGTCACTCAAGCCCTATTGGCAAGCAAAGGTCTATGTGTGATCACATCTTGGAGATGTAGTCACATATTGACAAACCGGGAGAGTTGGGTGTCAAAGCCTAGAGGAAGCTGATGATCAATCACTTTCTAAGTCACATAGTGAGTTCCTTTGGGACTCCTATGAAACAGACTATGACAAGACCCTTAATGATCTTATCTATTTGCTAAGATCAACTTCCTAAAACTTTATGGACATTGACAATGATGACATTGGATATCCAGTAAAGCTCTCTCTTCCCAATGGAAAGGGATCGGCCATAGTCAACTTGGTTGACCAAATGGTAAAGAGAGAGGCTAAGTCTGAGATAGTCCCATTATCAATGGTCCATTGCCAAAGAAAGGGGCATTGGTTGCGAAGCTGCTAAATTTACCTAAGGATGTTAAAGTCAATAAGTTTGACTCTACTTCAGGTAATGTCCACTATCTAACTCTGCTAAGTTTCTATTCTGAGATTCTTGATACATGATGTGACTGGGTCACATGGTGATGTTTTAAGAATCAAAGAAAAAGTGAAGAAACTTAAAGAAAGAATATGCTGAATCTGATCGCATAGATGGATTTCTATCGCATAGTTTGAAGATCGGATTCTTGAGCTACTTCTTAAGAGTTATGATATATTGCTTAGGAATAGATAACAACAAAGTTTTCATGTGATTTTGCACTGTAAGGATAGTTTTCCGCAAAGTTTTTAAAATAAAAGAAAAAAAAATTTTTGATTTTATTTATTTTAAAAAAATATCCTTACAATGGCATTTGTGAAAAATTTTTGTTGCTTATAAGATTCCATTAAGAGCAAGAGTGGAAATATGAATTTGATTCTTTCATTTGTGGTAGTGTCTAAATTTACCAAATAAGGAAAGATTCTCATCACCCAAGTTTCAATTGGACCGAAACTTGGAATCATGCAATTTGTAGAGCATGATGAATGAGAACCTTCAAGCATTGGAAAAATTAAGACTAACTACTTGTTCACATGGATGTGTGAGTCAAGTAACGGACTAAGGGATCGAGTACACATTCTTGTGCACTGATTAAGTCCACCACAAAAGATCGATAAGACTATTCGTCATGATTTACTAAAGTTTAGTAAATATGGTTATACTTACAAGCTTAAGTGTAATTCTGAGACATTGGAAAAGGTTTCAATGTATGGAGAGCGAATAAGAAGAATCAACTTAGGCAGAAAGATAAAAGTTTCTCAAATCTGATAAGATGGGAGAGTACTTTAGTATCATGTTATATAATCATCTTAATGATTAAGAGACCTTATCACAATTCATCCTCTAAGTGCATTCTGGTAGCTAAGAAGAGGAGCTATGAATTGTTGAAGTGGTCAAATCAAGAAGATGATTTATACTTCGTTCCAAAAACAATTCTTAGAGTTATACTCTAAGATTGTAACTTGAGTGACATGTCTTAAAGAAGGTTTAAAACACTTGTCAAATGTAAGAGTAAAAGTTTTCTACTCTTGTACATTTGAAATTGGTAAGTTGTGATGTTTTGGATAAAACAATGACCAACTAAGGCCAATTGTGTGAAGTGTTTGTCCTGATTAGAATCCACACTATCTCTTGAATATCTGACAAGAAAGTCTTATGTGTCAAGAGGACAGTGGGAGTCTTAAAGGTCTTGAAAGTCTCAAGAACTAATCAAGAATAAAACCTGAAGTTCTTCACTAGCACACGACTTGAGGTTTATAACCTATCGTGTCGACATGTCTGTGCCTATTCAAGTTGGCTTTGCATAGGAGTTCTGAGAGTTCTCAATTGGTTGCACAGCTACTTGGAAGCAATGGCAGGCCCTTGAGCTGCCAAATGGCAAGAAATTAAGATTGAGTTCAGTCCATATGAGTTTGAATTTGTCATTATCCTTGTGTTGTGATTATGGTTTTGACAAAATTCATATGGATAGGAACTCATACACCATAAAATCTAAGTGTCATAAGGTTTCTCTCCGATTCATGAAAATGATGGTGAGGAAACACTTTCACTAAGTAGATTTTAGCTAGATAGCAATTGTGATATTTGCATTCTCAAAGTCGTTAGTGGAGCGTGCGTGGTTAACCAGCACACTAACATGGACTTGTGAGAAGTGGTAAAGGTCTAAACAATCGAGACTATGATTACGTCATCCCTTTTCATAGTTCTTAAAATTGTTTAGACACACCTGTGAGCTATCTAAGATAAGGTGTATGATATTGATAAAGTTTTATCAAAGCAATCTAGTATCAGAAATCTGAACTTTGGTAAGAAGGTTAATAAAGTATTGATTTCTAGAAGTCCAGCTGATTTCTGATTACATGTCAAAGCTAGTGGGAGCATAAGTGTTATGCTAATAATCATCATGTTAGTGGGAGCATGATAATTATGATAAAGGTTGCAAGTTAGCAATGTTAATTATAGAAAACAAAAGTTTCAATTCGTGAGGCTGCAGGGGTTGAAAAAGTTGTTTTGCTATAATTAAGGGAGAGAAAATTATACTTCATTTTAATTCTAAAAGCTTAGATTGAGATTTTAATCGTATTTAGTCAAGGATATATATATATATGAATTTCATGTTGGAATGGCTCAACATAAGGAAATTCTATATATGGGTCCATTATTTGCGTTCTAAAATTCGATTATGATTACGGCATCCCTTTTCATAATCTGAATTATGAAAACTTGGAAAATAGAAATGGAAATGTTATAGCAAAAGACTGGTTTAGTCTTTATGTGAGACATCATGACTCGTGTCCCATATGCTTCGGATATAGGATCGATTACATGTGCTATATTTATCCTTTCTAAAATTTTCCAAATGCCTGGGGCATTAAGAAGGGAAAAGGTCTAGAACTGGATATGACTAAAAGGATTAAGCAATTGTCGAGGACAATCTAAGGTTTACCAAAGATTGATTGCTCAAGGACAGTTGGAAGTATAGTGTTAATTCTGGAAGGACCATATTGACATAATCTGTAAGGAGGCAACTCTTGTTCAGAGGTGATAGTCAAAATGGAATATGGAAATGTTTCAAAGTTGGAAATTATTCAATCTGTGTAAGATTAGGAAACTTAATGCAAGAAGGATGTTTCCAAGGAGTTGATCTCCTTGGAATGCTCTATAATGGTTGTTGTCAAGTCTTTCTGACTCTGTGCATAATCATTACAGGAGGATCAATGCATATAAGTTTAGAATCTAACAGATTTCAGTAAATGGCATGAATTTGGAATTCTTGCATTTGCAGTAAGGATTTGGGACTGTGAAAGAGGATCATTGGAGTTATGTTCAATTGATCTAATTCACAAAGTGAAGATCATAGACAAACATAGTATGCATACTTGGTGTATGGCATGACTAGTGTTTAGAAAACATAGTGTACATGCTTGGAGCATGGGACAACTATTGTTTTAAATTCAAGAATAAAGTTGATAGCTGAAACAGTATACAATGAATAATGTGTAATCATATGGTGATAAATAAAAGGTGTTTTATTTATGTTCATAGTTTTTGATACCATATTAGATTCTATTATTATTGTGTTTCATTTTGCATGTTTTGACTTCCAGAATAACTAGGTCGTTCTTCCTGATTGACTAAGTTATTCAAACTATCCACAGTCGGTCATATGTTGGAACTAGATATGAATCAAGACTGTCATGGGTTGGCTTGTAGAGGTCTAAGATGTTGGACAAGGGGCTACAACACTCATGAGTGCTCATAAGTTCTGAGTATTGGATTCAACCCACGCTCATTGGAATCACTTCATGGATTTTATCACGAGTGATCATGAGACGATAATATCTTATATTCTTCAAACCTAGAGATATGAGTTGTTACTATGAGTTGGTTGTACATTGATTGCACGAAAACGCATTCGGTAACTCGGTGTTATAAAACGTGCCTTTGTGTATGATTCAACAAGTAGTAGAACAAGCCATATGAGTCGAAGTTTATCCATTCCTTTTACCTTCGGGATAAAAGCGATATCTGTGGGCCCCTCGATGATTTGATGATGACAAATGGAAGTACTCGGCCGAGCCAGGACTGATTTGATTTGTTCAATTAGTTAGTCGTCATAAATCAGAAATCGGGAAGCAACAAATGGACAGAGAGAATGATTATAATCCATGTCTCAGTCCATATGATATCTAGAATGGAGGAATATATGATCCCTTATCTAATGGACAAGTCATTGACAAAGGTCAGAGTTCATCTACAAGGTCAGAGTTCGACAGCGGCTTTTGAGAGCTACGATTGCCAGTTGGTTCCTGAAGTCATACGCAATAATAGTTTTAGACTTATCCAAGTGGGAGACTGTTGGATTAGTGTCTAAGTCCATAACTATAATTGGTATGTACTTGACCCGACTCGGCATGGTCCATTTGGGTTGCATGGCATCGGAACATTTGGATAGACCGTTTATGAGGAAAAGACATTTTGTGATATATTAATATATTATAAGTTCTAATATATTAATATGAAATCATGTTATTTAATTAGTATTGATCAAGAATTAATTTGGACTTAATTTAGTGATCAAAAAGAGACTAATTAAATATATGGGGATTGATTGTGTAAATCATTCATTCTTATATATGTGGGCTTATGATCCAAGATTCCTTTATGTTCGGTTTAACCCATGTGGTGATCCATGGATACTCCATGGAGGTTAAAACCCATGGAGCATAAGGAATGGGTAAAGTCATGAGTTACATGGTGTAACCCTAATAGCCACACTATATAAGAACCCCTTTAGTTCAAGAAATTGGCACTAGTGATACATACTTTGAGGGCTAGCCAATTTGAACATGTATGTCTACTTCTCATTGTTATTCCAAGAGTTCATGATGTTGTGTGAACCATTTGAGGTGTCACACTTGGGGCACTAGGCTCTCAAGCTTCATGGAGTCAAGCAACAACAACAAGGTATGTATTCTATCTATTTTATTATCCTAGTATCAATGTTTTGGTATGCTAGTTAGGATAATACCTTGGATAATCATATTTGCATGTATAATAGAGAAAACATAGATCCAAGGTATTTAGGGTTGCATGTACACTTAGGAGTGTTAGAATGCTCAAAACCCAACAAAGGGATGCCATAATCATAGTCTCAATTGTTTAGACCTTTTGCCATTTCTCATAAGTCCATGTTAGTGTGCCGGTTAACCATGCACGCTCCACTAACGACTTTGAGAACTGCAAATATCACAATTGCTATCTACTTAAAATCTACTTAGTGAAAGAATTTCCTCACCATCAATTTCATGAATCGGAGAGAAACCTTATGACACTTAGATTTTATGGTGTATGTGTTCTTATCCATGTGAATTTGTCAAACCATAATCACAAGACTAGGTTAGTGACAAATCCTAACTCATATGGATTGAACTTGTGCAATCTTAACTTCTTGCCACCTGGCAGCTCAAGGGCCTGCCATTGCTTCCAAGTAGCTATGCAAACAATTGAGAACATGTAGAACTCAAATGTATAGCCAACTTAACTGGAATGGGCACAAAAATGTCAACACGATAGGTTATAAATCTCTAGTTGTGTGCTAGTGATGAAATACAGGTTTTATTCTTGATTACTTCTTGAAACCCTTTCAGGATCTTTTAGACTCCCACTGTCTCCTTGACCTATAAGACTTTCTTGCCAAATATTCAAGAGATAGTGTGGATTCTAATCACAACAAACACTTAACACAATTGGCCTAAGTTGGTCTCTGTTTTATGCAAAACATCACAACTTACCAAATTCAAATGTACAAGAGTAGAAAACCTTTTACTCTTACATTTCACTAGTGTTAATAAACCTTCTTTAAGATGTGTCACTCAAGTTACATTTGTGGTGGGCTTGATCAGTGCACAAGAATGTGTACTCGATCCCTTAGTCCTTTACTTGACTCATACATCCATGTGAACAAGTAATTAGTCTTAATTTTCCAATGCTTGAAAGTTCTCATTCATCATACTATACAACTTGCATGATTCCAAGTTTCTATCCAACTGAAACTTGGGTGATGAAAATCTTTCGTTATTTGGAAAATTTAGACACTACCACAAATGAAAGAATCAAATTCATATTTCAACTCTTGCTATTAATGGAATCATATAAGCAACAATTTTTTTCCTTTTCACAAATGCCATTGTAAGGATATTTTAAAATAAATAAAATCAAATTTTTTTTCCTTTTATTTTAAAAACTTTGCGGAAAAAACTATTCTTACAGTGCAAAAGCACATGAAAAACTTTGTTGTTATCTATTCCTAAGCAATATATCATAACTCCTAAGCAACAGCTCAAAATTCTGATCACAGAACCATGCGATCGAGATCCATCTTCGCGATCAGAATCAGCATATACTTCCTTTAAGTTTCTTCACTTTTCTTTGATTCTTAAAACATCAACATGTGACCCAGTCACATCATGTAACAAGAATCTCAGAATAGAAATTTAACAGAGTTAGATAATGGACTTTACCTGAAGTAGAGTCAATCTTCTTGACTTGATCAACCTTATGATCTTTCAGGTAAATAGGCTGCTTCGCAATCAATGCCCCTTCCTTTGGCAAGAGAAACATAGGGACTTTTTGGGAATGGTACATGGGACTATCACAGACTTAGCCTATCTCTTTACCATTTGGTCAACCTAGTTGACTATGGTCAATCCCTTTCCTTGGGAAGAGAAGGCTTTTCTAGATATCCAATGTTACCATTGTTAATGTCCATGGTAGCTTGGGAAGTTGATATACTAATCAAATTTGCTCTCCCAGTGCTCCAAATTATTGCTGATTCAGCAGCACCAAGCAAATAGATAAGATCATTAAGGGTCATGTCATAGTCTGTTTCATATTAGTCCCAAAGGAATTCACTATGTGACTTAGAAAGTGATTGAACCACCAACTTTCTCAAGAGTTTGACACCCAGCTCTCCCGGCTTGTCAATATGTGACTTCATCTCCAAGATGCGATCACACATAGACCTTGCTTGCCAATAGGGCTTGAGTGACCTTGAACTTGTGGGTTAGGGAGAATAATTGGAGGAGGTGGAGGAAGTGAAGTTCCAAGAGATTTGGGAGGATCATAGATGTCTGAACCATACATCTTTTTGGGAGATATTCAAGATAGTTGATCTAAAGTCCTTAATATAACACCCAATATGAAATATTAAGGCTAGGACCCAACAAACTATTTTATAACTTGGAAGAGGGATGCCGAAATCCAAGCTATAAAATATTTGAAGGTAGGTGAATGACGATTCACCAATTTCCACCAAGATAAACGAAATGTATTATTAGGTTTTAATTGGTTTTGAAACTCCTAGATTCTTTTGAGATTCATTGAACTTTTCAAAGGCATGTTTCAATCTCGAGTGTGCCCTTCAGGTTTTGTGACTGGGATGCCGAGGATCACAAAACAAGGTGTGAATAACCATGCAAATATACTTGGTACCCTTAATATTTACCCCTCAATCGATGTGCTGGTTAACCACACACGCTCCACCGATACTATGATAAACATTAAGTTACCCTTTGCCTACCTTGTTAAATCAAGCTAGTGTGTCGGTTAACCACACACGCTCCACTAACTGACTTAAGCAAAGTGCAAAGTGTAATTTCATGGGTTAACACCAAATTCACATTTTCCTAAGTAACTAAGATTGGGTATTATTAAGAGTTTAGTTACTTAGTATTTATCATTAATACTTTTAATGAAGGGAGAATTATAGTCCTTGTCCTAACCGTTCGGCTAACGACCCTCCACCGGTCAAGGAAGCGGTGGGTGAGAGTGGACACCCATTAAACTGCCATTTTATAGGCAGTAACCTTATACCCTCCTTATAGACCGGCTTCGTGAATGAGGCCTACTAATGGTAAGACGACTTTACTCTTATACATATATATAAATATTATTAACTTATAATATTATAAAGTATAAGGGTTGAATTTTAACTTTTAAAATTCAAAGGGCTTAACTTGGAATTAAAGTATTCATAAGTGAAAACTTTACAAATTCCAAAACTTGAGGGCAAGTTTTTGAAACTATTCAAAACTTTTCATTTCATAACTTATGAGTTTAATGGTTCATTAAAATGAAGACTCTTCATTTTTTATGTAACCTCTTATTCTTTAATAACACTTTTAAAGAACTGACTCATAAACATCCATAACTTGAGGACAAGTTATGGAGTAATAATACTATTTAATGAAAAAGACTCTTCATTTTTTTTATGTAACCTATGGCACTTTTATGAGTTTTAAGATTCATAAATGTGACCTTTTATGTAACTTGAGGACAAGTTACAAAAACACATTTTATGAACTACCTCAAGATTAATTAAGATTGAAAACAACAAAAACACAATTTTTTTCCATTAATCTAAACTAACTCATAAATCAAGGAAACATAAACACTTTTGGTAATCCATAATTTATGGAGTTAAATGCTTGTTTTATGATGAAACTTTTCATGTTCCACAACTTAAGAATAAGTTATGGAATTCTTTAAAACATTAACACCAAATTTTGTAACTCTATAAAAACTTTGAATCAATTTTTTTTTAAAACCTTTCATATCCATAACTTATGGAGGTTTCAAAACACTTAAGATCACAACTTTTAAAAAAACTTTTGATCTCCAAAATTTTATGACAAAATTTGTAACTCCTTAAAACATTTAGATCAAACTTTTAAAACTAATAAAATAATCATATCATTTTATCTTTTACTAAATTTGACCTAATTCAACTCATATAACAAATGATTCAAATTTTACAAATAATTAGTTTTTCACAAAACAAGTAATTATCTTAAAATTTGACAAACTTCATGTTTTTTTTCTTTTTTTTTCAACTTTGAAAATCAAACATTTGCATGAATATAACATAAAACAACCCATGTCTCTGATACCACTGTTGGGTTTTTGAGCATTCTAACACTCCTAAGTGTACATGCACCCCTAAATACCTTGGATCTATGTTTTCTCTATTATACATGCAAATATGAATATTCCAAGGTATTACCCTATCTAGCATACAATCCTTGATACTTGGGTAATATAACAAGTTAGAATACATACCTTTTAATGAAGCTTGAAGTCTTGAACTTTAAGATCTTAGCCCCAATAGTGTGGAAGCCTCAAGTGGAATCACAAATCACCAAAACACCTTGGAAAACCTTTAGAGAATATGGATACTTGGCTCACACTTATGAAATCGGTTATTGCCCTCTTTAGTGTATCCACACTAGCCACTAGCCTAATTTCATGAACCATAAGACCCTTTATATAGTGTGGAGGATTAGGGTTAAACCCTAATACCCATGACCTTTCATTTCTTAGGATCCATGGGTTAAAGCTCCATGGACTATCCATGAAGACTTAGCCCAACCTAAATGAACTTGGCCCACTACACATATATATCTAAGAGTCCATATTTAATTAGTTCCTTTTGATCACTTAATTAATTATAAATTAATTCTTGATCAATACTAATTAAATAATATGATTATATATTAATATATTAGAACTTATAATATATTAATATAAATCATAAATATACTATTCTCAAAAGACTATCCATATAAATTGTGTCGGTGAAGTGCAATCCAAATGGACCATGCCGGGTCGGGTCAAGTACATACCAAATATAGTTATGGACTTAGACATTAATCCAACAAAAACATCAACATGTGACCCAGTCACATCATGTAATGAGGATCTCAGAATAGAACTTAACAGAGTTAGATAATGGGCTCTACCTGATGTAGAGTCAAACTTATTGACTTTAACATCCTTAGGTAAATTTGGCAGCTTTGCAATCAACGTCCCTTCCTTTGGCAAAATAAACAGATGGACCCTTTGGTAATGGGACTATCTCAGACTTAGCCTTTCTCTTTACCATTTGGTCAACCGGGTTGACTATGGCCAATCCCTTTCCATTGGGAAGAGAATGCTTTTTCTGGATTTCCAGTGTCACCATTGTCACTGTCCATAAAGTTTTTGGGAAGTTGATCTTCTAATCAAATTTGCTTTACTATCGTTCCAAATCATTGCTGATTCAGCAGCACCAAGCAAATAGATATGATCATTAAGGTTCATGTCATAGTCTGTTTCATAGTAGTCCCAAAGGAACTCACTATGTGACTTAGAAAGTGATTGAACATCCAACTTTCTCAAGACTTTGACACCCAACTCTCCCGGCTTGTCAATATGTGACTTCATCTCTAAGATGTGATCACACATAGACCTTGCTTGCCATTAGGGCTTGAGTGACCTTGAACTTGTGGGTTAGGGAGAATAATTGGAGGAGGTGGAGGAAGAGAAGTATGACTTCCATGAGCCAAACTTGGGAAGTCATATTCATTAGGAAAGCTTGGTTTGGGAAGATCATTGTTGTCTAAACCAGACATCAACAATGGGAGAAATTCACGTAAAGTTGATTTAAGTCCTTAATATAACACCCAATATGATATATTAAGGCTAGGACCCAACAAACTATTTTATAACTTGGAAGAGGGATGCCGTAATCCAAGCTATAAAATATTTGAAGGTAGGTGAATGACGATTCACCAATTTCCACCAAGATAAACGAAATGTATTATTAGGTTTTAATTGGTTTTGAAACTCCTAGATTCTTTTGAGATTCATTGAACTTTTCAATGGCATGTTTCAATCTCGAGTGTGCCCTTCAGGTTTTGTGACTGGGATGCCGAGGATCACAAAACAAGGTGTGAAGTAACCATGCAAATATACTTGGTACCCTTAATATTTACCCCTCAATCGATGTGCCGGTTAACCACCCACGCTCCAACGATACTATGATAAACATTAAGTTACCCCCGCCTACCTTGTTAAGTCCAGGTTAGTGTGCCGGTTAACCACACACGCTCCACTAACAGCTTAAACAAAGTGCAAAGTGTAATTTCATGGATTAGCACCTTATTCACATTTTCCTAAGTAACTAAGATTGGGAATTTATAAGTGTTTAGTTACTTAGTATTTATCATTATATTATAGTCCTTGTCCTACCTGTTCGGCTAACGACCCTCCACCGGTCAAGGAAGCGGTGAGTGAGAGTGGACACCCATTAAACTGCCATTTTATAGGCAGTAACCTTATACCCCCCTTATAGACCGGCTTCGTGAATGAGGCCTAGTAATGGTAAGACGACTTGCTCTTATACATATAATATATTAAACTTTTAATATTATAATAGTATAAGGGTGTATTTTAGACATTTAAAATACTTGGTGGTTTAATCTATTAATTAAACTAGACTTTTAATTTAATTAAACTCAAACCATATATTTATGGATTAATAATACTCTTTTAATTAAACGCTTTAATTAACTATTAATAAAGTCCATAAGAGTTAATTTGAACTATTCAACAAAACATCATAATTCCAATTATTAAACTCAAAATTAAAACCATTTAATTAATTGTTTAAGTTATGAACCCAAGAGTTTTAGAATTCAATTCTTTTTTTCATAAAAAACTTTTCTCAAATTCCAAAACTTGAGGGCAAGTTTTGTAATTCTTGAAAACCTTTGGATTCCATAACTTATGGAATTAATGGTGTTTTATGATGAAACTTTCCATGTTCCATAACTTAAGAACAAGTTATGGAATTCTTTAAAATATTAACACCAAATTTTGTAACTCCATAAAAACTTTGAATCAAATTTTTTTTTTAAAAAAAAAACTTTCATATCCATAACTTATGGAAGTTTCAAAAACCCTTAAGATCACAACTTTAAAAAAAACTTTTGAGCTCCAAAATTTTATGACAAAATATCTAACTCCTTAAAACATTTAGATCAAAATTTTAAAACTGATAAAATAATCATATCATTTTATCTTTTACTAAATTTGACCTAATTCAACTCATATAACAAATGATTCAAATTTTACAAATAATTAGTTTTTCACAAAACAAGTAATTATCTTAAAATTTGACAAACGTCATGTTTTTTTCCCTTTTTTTTTCAACTTGAAAATAAACATTTGCATCAATATAACAGAAAACAACACATGGCTCTGATACTACTGTTGGGTTTTGAGCATTCTAACACTCCTATGGTGTACATGCAACCCTATAAACCTTGGATCTATGTTTTCTCTATTATACATGCAAATATTAACTATTCCAAGGTTTCATCCTAACTAGCATATTATGAAGCACCTATACTACAAAGTTCTAGTTAGATGACATACCTTTTGATGTAGCTTGATGTCTTCAAGCTTTAAGAGCTTAGCCCCAATAGTGTGGAAGCCTCGAATGGAATCACAAATCACCAAAACACCTTGGAAGAACTTGAGAGAATATGTATGCACACTAAAATCGGCCCACTCTTATTTTCACACACTTGTGTCAATTTTGTGAGCCAAGGACCCCTTTATATATTATGGAGGATTAGGGTTACATCCATGTAAACCCTAATACCCATGACCTTTCATTTACATAGGATCCATGGGTTAAAAGCTCCATGGACCATCCATGAAAGCTTAGCCCAACCTAAATAAACTTGGCCCATTCCATATATATATGAGTCCATATTTAATTAGTTCTTTTTGATCACTTAATTAATTCTAAATTAATTCTTGATCAATACTAATTAAATAATATGATTCCATATTAATATATTAGAACTTATAATATATTAATATAAATCATAAATATACTATTCTCAAAAGACTATCCATATAAATTGTGCCGGTGAAGTGCAACCCAAATGGACCATGCCGGGTCGGGTCAAGTACATACCAAATATAGTTACGGACTTAGACATTAATCCAACACCTATGTCATAAATATCTCTTTTTGACTTTGAAGAAACTCACGATTATCATTTCCAATGACCTTCAAACTTCTTATGATAGTACTACTGATTGTTCCTATCATAAGTGATATTCTCACATAGCATGACGAAAACAGGAATAGGTCGTGACAAGCACATTGTTTTCTAAAAACGCACTATCGCACAAGTATGAGAAAGAGGATCGTATTGCGCAATGGAATTTTACAAGCAATAACGAGGATTGTTGGGTTACATATTAATACCTAAGTACCGAAAACAACCATAATAACATATTATCAAATACTTCCTATCAGTGTCAATTATTCTTCCTTGATAGGAAACAACACAACTCCTTCATTGGATGTAGGTTCCTTTTGTAGAAATTTTTCCTCTTTCTATGAAACTGCAAGTGTTGAGGTCTAAATCGCCTATGCCACTAATCTGGGGCAGTTGTATTTGTTGTTGACAGGTTGAAAATAGTGGAAGCACACCTCTTCATTGATACAGTCTCGCCGAACATACCCTTTTTGTCCATACTTGAAGCATTTGAACGTGTGGCATGTTAATTTGTGGGTTCCTCCACAGTTTGTACAGATGGGGTGGTCCTTTGGGCCATAAGTAATTGTCTTACCCTTACCGAATTCTTTGGCCATTATAGGAGTTGACTCTTGCGTTCGTTTCCTCTTCCCTGGTTGCGCCTCCTAACTTTTGCATAGGGTCGCTCATGTATTTTCTTCCATACCCCGAGTAGCTTTAATTTGCTCCATTAATCTGACAATCAGCATGTCCATGATTCGGTCAATCATGCTAGGTAACTTTTTTTATGAAGGCTTGAGAAACCTCGAACGATGAGAAACCTCGAACGAAACCTGGTCATGTAGACCTGTGACATCTGATCCTAATCCTGACCCATCATTCTGCTTCGTAGGGGTCCCTATTCTATTTAATATTACAATGTCGTCATCACATATACTAAAAGTCCTTTGATGCAAACAAGTTCATGATAAACTAAATCTAACGCCTAACATAGAAGGTGCCTTCATGTTCTAATATGGTATAACCACCTTTTTATGGGTAGCATTTCTAGCTACTAGGTATTTAGCCTTAACAATGGCTTCAATCTATTTGTCGACTACATTGGTCATCTTCTTCTTCGATCTTACAACTAAAATCGGATACTACATTGAGCTTTCTTTGCAAATTTATCTTAGTCGGACTCGATTTGTTATGACCACTGAGGTCAGAATAACATGTATTTTCTTAGTCATTATTGAAATGATGGTAATGATAAAAATACCGCAAACCGAATCTATAGTGTTAGCCACACTATCTACCTAACTGTTAGTGCCTTATCAACTTTGTGACTTTTTCTTATCCAATTGCGAGTCTTGTACTTCGGGTAGTGTGACATCCCCATTTTCACGGCCAGAAAAGACCGATTTTGTTTATGCTTTTAAAATAAAATCAGAGTAATTTTCCAAAAGATGTTGCGGAATTTGTTCCCAGAAAAATATGATAAATACGTTATCAAAGCATTTCCGAAGAAATGTATTTTTATTCATTTTAAAACATTTGGGATGTCATCGTCAATATAGACCAAAAGCATAAACAGAACTTACATTCATTTACACTAGTGATCTACTTCTCTTTTAATCTCTCAGTGTAAATCAACTTCGTACCGATACCTATTATACAAATAAACTGAGTGGGTCAGGCTTGGGAGCCTAGTGAGCATATAGGGTTTTCAACCCACAATAAATAAATTTATTATGTTTAAACATCAAACAATCAACCCAGTTACCCAACCCCATTATCTTCTTTATTTTTAAGGATTTACCCTACGAATCATATTTCACTCATTCCTAAGGATTCCTCCTAAGGAATAGGCACGAAGTCACTTCGTCGCCAGGGTTTATACAACATGCACTAAGTCCATAGCTGCCAGGGTTTTTTTAGAGTACATCTGATGAACATATAGTTCACACACCTACAGGTTGCGAGCCTGCTAGTGTTCCATGGACCGTCTAGAATAGTCCATGGTTGTCATCCATACTCTGCTGAATGACGGGGCCATCGCTTGGGTCATCGCTTGGCTCATCGCTTCTCACCATATTTTACCACTCATATATCATCACTCATCTTTCATCGCTCATCATTTATCTCATCATTTTATCACACATCAACTTATTTCACCTACCCATGTTATACCCAACATATTTGTAGATAAAATATATATATATATATACAATTTAAATCATTTTAAACATGTATAAAACATTCTTTCATCTACCCATGTTTTACTCAACATATTTGTAGATATAAAATACATATACAGTTTAAAACCTGTATAAAACAATCATTCAACATCTATCTCAAATAAACAAACAACATATATACACATAGCACGTATTTTATATAAAATACTTCATATCTATGTGTAATGTGAAAGTGACTATACACTCACTTGATAAGACGATAATCGGGCAGCACTTCGTTTCTTAAAACGATCGTTTCCAATAAAACCGGGGGCTTTAATGAAAAACCGGTCCCTGCGAGGGTGGAGCTTCAAAACCAAAAAGATAAATTTTTCCGGGTCTTCGGGCACTTCGGGACGTATTTCGGGTGTTGGAAATGATCTCGGGGCTTCGGGGGAAGTTGGAATGGTAAAAATATGAATTTAGGGGTGAAAGATGTGAACAAGTAATTAGTCTTAATTTTCCAATGCTTGAAAGTTCTCATTCATCATACTATACAACTTGCATGATTCCAAGTTTCTATCCAACTGAAACTTGGGTGATGAAAATCTTTCGTTATTTGGAAAATTTAGACACTACCACAAATGAAAGAATCAAATTCATATTTCAACTCTTGCTATTAATGGAATCATATAAGCAACAATTTTTTTCCTTTTCACAAATGCCATTGTAAGGATATTTTAAAATAAATAAAATCAAAATTTTTTTCCTTTTATTTTAAAAACTTTGCGGAAAAAACTATCCTTACAGTGCAAAAGCACATGCAAAGCTTTGTTGTTATCTATTCCTAAGCAATATATCATAACTCCTAAGCAACAGCTCAAAATTCTGATCACAGAACCATGCGATCGAGATCCATCTTCGCGATCAGAATCAGCATATACTTCCTTTAAGTTTCTTCACTTTTCTTTGATTCTTAAAACATCAACATGTGACCCAGTCACATCATGTAACAAGAATCTCAGAATAGAAATTTAACAGAGTTAGATAATGGACTTTACCTGAAGTAGAGTCAATCTTCTTGACTTGATCAACCTTATGATCTTTCAGGTAAATAGGCTGCTTCGCAATCAATGCCCCTTCCTTTGGCAAGAGAAACATAGGGACTTTTTGGGAATGGTACATGGGACACACGGCAGTAGCAGCGAGGCTCGGATGCGAGGGGAGTCATCGACACGCGTCGGATGCGAGGGCGAGGCATGTGGCTCGCTTCGGACCTGCCATCGGTGCGAGGTGCGTTGAGTTCTTACTGGGCCACACCTTCGGTCAAATCAGCAACGAGCACGTGGCGGATACGAGGCGGCCTCGCATGCGAGGTGACGTGGGCGAACCCCATCCATGTGAAATTCCTCGGTTTTAGCATTTTTCTCGAATTTTGTGTCCCAAACTTCTAAAATCCATAACTTTCGCATACGAGCTCCGTTTTCGACGTTCTTTATATGCACGTGTAGGTAAAATTATGCTCTACAACTTTTGTTTAGACTCCATCGGCTAATTTTGACTTTAATTTTAATATTATTATTTTTAACAGACCGGGACAGGAAAATCTGTTAAAAATTCATAACTTCTTCATCCCATGTTCGTTTTCGTCTGTCTTTTTACCGTTGTACTACGAATGACGAGACCTTCGATTCTCGTTTAGGTTGTGTCGGCTAAAAATCACTCGATCTAAAATTCGAGTTTTTAGGTGTCTACTGCTAAGCTGAAACTTCGAAAAATCATAACTTCCTCATACGAAGTCAGATTTGGGCGTTCTTTTTATACACGCTTTCGGTTTAACGTATTCTACGACTTTTGTTTAGATCGTTAAGGCCAAATATCGCTCTATCGTAAATTCACTATTTACGTCGCGATGTGTCGTGTCGGTTCTGTCGCGAAACTTCGACAAGTCATAACTCCTTCGTTATAACTCGGATTTCGGCATTCTTTATATATCTGGAATCCTTGTAACATATACTAAGACTTTTATTAAGACTATTCATTCTAAATAATCTTCTATCAAAAAGTCGTTTTCGACACTTATTGTCTCTTAATTGACTAGCCCTGATCTACGGGTGTTACATGTAGTATAGGCATGTACTACCTTTTACACCTACTCATACTTGTCCCAAAAATTATCTCGGAGTTTCCAAGTCACTTCCGACACTACACGTGTTAACCACTAAACATATATATATATATATATATATATATATATATATATATATATATATATATATATATATATATATATATATGTGTGTGTGTGTGTGTGTGTGTGTGTGTCCCATGAGCACATAGAACAATTTTTCCTAGACTTCACTAGGACTTTGCATATTTAATAATGGCTTACCTTACGAATATATGTCCTATCAAGCATATATCAAACTTCTGAGTCTCTCCGTCTAAGATTCGTTTCCACTTTACCCTACTAGTTGTTGAGGAAGAACTTCTACTAATATTAACTAAGTGTCAAAAAAATACAAATACATGCTTCTAAAATCAAATACTATGTCGACTGAAAGATCCAACACTACAACGGTTAGACTCATACGAGAGCTGTGCAATAGCGCCAAATCATGCAATCTAAAACTATTTAATTTTGGGAGCATGCAACCTAATGTATTTGTCAAATAACTAGTTAATATTAATATGTAACATCTTGTTTTGAGTCACTTTCAGTGTTTGCCCTTATATTGAGATTTATTGCATATTGGTCCCTAAGTAAAAGAATGAGTGCAAAAGCGCCCATAGTGGCATTTTGGTAATTTCGGAATTTAGGGAGTACGTGTGTAAGCTAAGCGTACTAGGGTGCACCTTAATACGTTTGGCGTACACCTTGTACGCATGGCATACGTGAGGATCATGTAAACCCTAATTTTTAGGGTTTGACTCATATTTAAACCTCATTACATCTCATGCTTATTCAACATCCTTCTGTGAAATCAACCCCCCAAGCAAACCCTAAGAGAAAGAGAGCATGTTGGAGCCTTTAGAGTGTTTAGAAGTGTTTTTGAAGAAAGAAGAAGGTGGTGAGAAGAACTTGGAGCTTAAGAGCACTTTGGATCTGGGATTTCCTTCTTGTTGGCAACCTCCAAGAGGTATAAAGCTTGCAACTTTACCACTCCATCTTGTAGATCTAGAACTTTTTTTCTTTTAATACATTTTTTGCTTCCAAAATGGTGATTCTTCAGCATGGCATGTTCTTGACCCATTAAGTCGTCGTTTCAGACCTTAGGAAGGGTCTTGAGTCATAAAAATAGGGTCTTAATTGTTCGTTTTGCTCCATGCATTCTTTAGAAGGTCTTAATGTATTAAGATGTTGAGTTAAGCACTTAATGGACATGCAAAGTCATAAAGTTGGAAACTTTATGACTCTTGAGGATGATTTAGCCTTGGATATTGAAATTGGACGTAAGAGCTTAAGGCATTAAGCTCTTAATGAATTTTTGAGAAGTGTGGGCGTACGGCTAGCATAACCTGGGTACGCAGCACGTACGTACTCAACTCTCCCTTCTGTGGTCAAGATTTAAGTACACCATGCGTACCTTTGGAGTACGCCACGCGTACGCATTCTATGTCGATTCGGATGGGTTGACTCAGTTGACTTATTGACTTTGACCAAGTTTAACTTAAGGATATTTTGGATTGTGGTTGAGAATTGGTCATTTGGTTGGATAGGTGGTGGTTAGAGCTAAGATTCAGAGTTGAGACCTCATCTAGTATTGTTTAGATAGTGAGGTGAGTTTTCCTCACTGTACTTACGGGTCGAAGGCACCAAGGCCGGACCATTGGATTGAAATCCTGCTATACATTGATATGCTGAGTATGGGATAGATCTGCATTATTATATGCTAGTTTCTAACATGCATAGACTGGTAGATATGTAGGGCTACTTGTGATTTTCGTTTGCATGATCATCTGTGTGTTGCTTATGTTTGTTATCTGTTATATGTCGACATATTGTGTTGGGTTGAGGTTGTACTGCTTTGTGATGTAGCCAACAAACCTGGGAGCATTCCAAATATGAGCTGAGGGTCGATTGGCATGCCAGACTCATACTGAGGGCTCATGAGCATTCCAGATACGAGCTGAGGGCCGGTTGGCATGCTAGCCTCGTACTGAGGGCCTAAGGGTATTCCAGTCTGATGATTGAGTGTACCCATTATATATTGGCATTCCAACCTGGGGTATTCTATCCCGAGGATGACTGGACCCGGAGGTTGACTGGGTCTGGGGTATTCCAACCCTATGGTTGATTAGACCCGATAAGTTGTTATATATACTATATGTTTGTGTGTTGGTACTTTGGGGGAACTCACTAAGCTTTGGCTTACGGTTTTTAGTTGTTGTTTCAGGTACTTTTGATGATCGCGGGAAGTCGAAGGCGTGGCCGTACACATCCTCTGATTATGGCTTTATGATTTTAGGATACTCTGATATGGATAAACAATTTGGAAACAATGATTTTGTAAACATTTTATCACTATGGGTTGTTTTTTTAAGTTTAAATTTGTTGTGATTTTTGGGATGTTACAAGTTGGTATCAGAGCCTTGGTTTGAGTGAATTGAAGGAACATACGTGTGAATCCAGTCTCAAACTAAGGAAATGAAAAAGTTTTAAAAATGATTTTCAAAATTGTTTTCAAAAATAATCAAGAAAGGATGTGATGTGTACGATCAATCGGAGCCAGTAAGTAGACCCCAAATTACCACATTGTTATTTGATATTATGATATGTTAGAACTGCATGCTAGTGATAAGCTAGGGATCTTCAGGAATTGTATGATAGAATTTCCTGATTATATGATGCCTGATAGTCTGGGGATTTTTCCTTTTATGAAATTGACATCATTACTGGGGTCGCTTTGTGTGTGAATCATAGTTATACATAACAAAGATTCTATAGCCTGAGAATGTTTGATTTAGCTTTACTTCCTGTTCTTGTCTGATTAAGGGCTTAGAGTAGAGTCAAGTATTCGACTGTCTATGGGATCCAACGTTATGTATGATTAGTATGCACGAGTGGTAGCAGGGTTGGTGGAAGTTTCATGAGTGGGTGCACTTCATAGCGGGTTAGCGTGAGGAATGATTAGCCACTCTTAACAGAGTGAGGGCAGGACAAAGGTGTATCCGAGATGTTGGGATTTAGAGATCGATAATTTCATATGAGGATCTGCCTTATTTTATTATGTCTTAGTGCCAGTCGACTCCACTACTCGGATGTTGCTTGCTTTGTGCTTTGTGGGACTCTCATTGATGTGAGCTAACTATCAAATTAATTCACTAAGTTACATGTTATGAGGTTGAATAATCTTAGAGTGAAGGATTTGGCCCTATTGTGCAACTCTCGTTTGAGTCTAACCATTGTAGGGTTGGGTCCTTTAGTCGAAAGATTATGTAAATTTTGTTGCATGTAATCGTATTCATGAAGTGGTTGGATGACATTGATTGGGGTCCTTCAGCACCTGATGGCAAGGGAGGTGGGGAATCCTAGGAAAGCCTAGGAAGTATTTTAGAGTGGTTGTTTCGTTGTTAAGCAGGTATTGGGAGTATTATTACGAGTAGATGTTTTAGAGGACCCAAGATGACTCTTGAGAAAAGTATGGATAGGTGTGGAAAATGATGAAACATGAGTTGAAGTAGATAGATATTGAACTGAAGGTAACTTTCATGAATGGATTGAGATCTGAGTGGAAATATATTGTTTCTACTGTCAAAGCTCAAGACCAATTTAAGAGTTACTCTCTTGCCAAGCTAGTTGGAATTCTCAAATCTCATGAGAAACAAGCTTTAAAAGAAGCAAAAAGTATTTCAAATACAGGTCCATTAGCTTTTGTTGCTAGTTATGAAGGATCTAAAGGCAAACCATCAAAGGTGATTCAAGAAGATTCTGATTCTGACAGTTTTGATGAAGAATTCACAAGTGAATTCAAAGAACTCATGGTCAGCAATCCCAAAAAGTTTTTCAAGAAAAACTACTCAAAATTCAAAGGAAAAAAGTTCAATAAAGGTAGCAATGGTGATGGAAATTTTATAAATCAAGAATTAAATTCAGAGAGAAAATAAGTGATGGTTACAAAAAGTTTCAAAAAGAAGAAGAAAAAGTCGAGAAGAAGCTACTAGGTGATTCTGGTTACAACTATAACTATTGCCATGGTAAAAGTTATTTTTCCAAAGAATGTATGTTGAGAAAGATGCATGAGAAGAAGGAGAAGGTTAAAGATGAAGCTTACTATACTCAGAAAATAAAAGAGCTTCGAAAGACAAAGAGTTCTAGAAAAGCATTAATTGTTAAAGAAAATGAGAGCGATGAAAATGAAGGAAACTTTCAGGAGTGAAGATATAAGGATGAAAATAGAAGACCTAAACATAGAAATCAATAGGCTTCAGGATGATATTATAATTTTGAAAAGAGATAATAAGCTATTGACTAAGCAACAAAATATTTTTTGTTTAATAGTTAAACGTGTGTACAACAATATAACTCAACTCTATCTTAATTGTGACATCGGTGATAAGTTGCATAAAATGATTCTTCCATTTCTTGAATTTAAAGAAGATGAAATTGATTCTGATTGTTATAAATGTGAATATGTGATTTCATCATATGAATCTTTGCATGATTCTTATAGGATTGGACTTGAAAAAGCTGAGGAATTCATTAAATCCAAAGAAAATAAATTCATGATGAACAATATTTTAACTGAAGAAGATAAACAACAAGTCAAACAAAATTAATTTGAGGAATATAACTTGTTATTGAAAAAAGTTGAAATCAGAAGAAAATCTTTTTAATGAGAATACTTCTGATTTTGATGAAAGCAAAATGAGTGAAATTTTTGTTGCGGATGAAGTTGATTGTTCTTCTTTTGTGAAAAATATTGATGAACCGATAAAAAAAATCTAATTTTTGAAGATTCTGTTGAATTTGAGAATCATGTTGTGAATAAAGGATTTGAAACTATCTGGAAAAGCATTCTTCACCTTGGTTACTTTCATGATGGAAAAATAATCCTAATCGTAATTCCAATGGATACTATTTTGGCTTATGCAAAGCTAAAGGGTGGATTAGTGATTATAAAACTTCTGCAAATTAATGGAATGTTTCAATATTGCCACAATCAAATCATGGTGCGTATTTTGGATCTCAATGATGACTTTTTACAATTTCAAATGGTGTCTAAAAGCAGTTACACTTTTTCAAAGCTGTCAAAATTTTATTAGACAGTAATTGAAGACATGATCGACATGAGAATATTTGGCTGTCGTGGGCTGATATGCAATAAATGCATGAACGGCAGTTACTTTCTCTACTTTTTCAGAACCAATAAAAATTCAAATGTAAACTGTTCGATATACAACCATATATAAAGCTTTAGAGTTGTAAATTATACTCTTTACACTTACATAAGAATATACATTCTTCTATAATTGTCTCCATTTTTCTTTGATTTTCTACAAGTTTTCTTCGTTCTTAAATGGTTGGTTCTTCTGAGAACATTTCCTTCATGGATCAAACCGTTTCAACAACAATGCTCAAGATCAAGGTTAATTAAAACTTGGTAGCCGATTTGGAAGATTCAAAGTACAACTCTACCATTCGTCCTTTGATTGAATGTCTCAAATTCTCTCATTTGATGAAAGCTCTATCCATGTTCGAGAAGGTTCCTTTGTCTTACCTATCAGAGGCTTATTATACTTCTATCTATCATAGTTCTCAAGAGGTTGTTAATTTTTAAGTTCATGGGCATAAAACTTCAATCTCGAAGGCACATGTCTGCAAGGTTCTAGGGGTTTCTTCTTCAGCTGATCTTATTCAACTTGAATCGGTGGCTATTTCAAGTCTTATCTTGATGTTTCATCAAATAGGGTATAACTCTGATCTCTCACTTTTATCCAAGTTTAAGAAGTATGATATTCCTCCTGTTTGGAATGCTTTATTCATCATATTACTCAAGTGTTTATCGGAAAGGGTTACATGTTCCGATAGTGCAAGCAGAACTTTTTATACCATGATTTATGGTTTATTTTCTGGGGAGAACATTGATTTTAGAACAATTGTTTGTAACAATTTACTCAAAGTGTGAGTTCAAATTCAAAGGATTCATAAATTTCTTGAAGATTTTGGTCTATTGTGGTTCGTCGTGCCTTAAATCATTATCATGTGCCAGAAATAAAAGGATTGTGTGATTGTTGTGATTCCTAAAATGAAAACAACTATGTTTGTCACTTCCGATCCTAAAAATTTTGAGTTTGTTGGTTCTACTCTGGAAGTTATGTTGGCAAGATTTTTGTCTGATAATGATATCATCAAAGTTTATAGGGAACTTCCGAATTGTGGTGTTTTTGAAATTCCTCATTCTCTTAAATTTGTTCTTGAAACCGTTTATTTGCCAAAAAGATGAGGTAAACATAAATTACATGCTACTGGAGGTGTTCCTAAGAAGAAGAGGCGACAACAAAAACTAAAGCATCAGAGAATGGTAATTGATGAAGATTCTGATGATCAGACTCAAAGTAAGTATTTGGGAGAATATTCTTTTGTTCATGATGATAGGACACATAATTTTGAATTCCCTCCTATGACTTCTGAACCTATTGTATCTACTGGAATTCTGAAAAATTCTACACCGCTATCGACTCCACCTAAGTCAGATGTTTCTGAGAACACTCAGAAAGAACCCATTGTTGAACTTTCTCAAACTCCACCACCTCCACTTCCGATATCCACATCCGTTCTGATTAGTTCTTCTATACCACTTATTTTGCAATCTGTTTCGAAACCAATATCAACTGTCCAAATCACTTTGCCATTTTCATCTCCTATATTTTCTAATTCTACAACTCATGTATCTCAAGAAACGCCGGTTGTTGATACTCCACTAGAAGGGCGTTCCCAAATGCACTTGCGACCAAATTCCCGTGTACGCCATGCGTACCCGTTTTGGCCCAACACCCTCTAACTTCAAATGGTCATAACTTTTGCATCCCTTATCTGTTTTCGACGTTCTTTATATCCACGAAAAGGTAACGAGAAGACCTACACTTCTATAAACTTTATTTAGTCTATAAACCAACCGAAATTAAATCCAAAATTCATAAAAGACCAAACTATCAAATTACGATTATACCCTTGACCTCCGAAGACACAATCGAACACTTGGATCACTTAAACCATAACACCCACACCTGAGAAGGGCCAAATTCTTCATTCCCCACGGCCCTAAGCCTCATGACCACTGAAGATTGGGTCGCAGCCGCGAATAAAGAAGCAAATCCGAAACCGAGTGTTACAACTCTCCCCCACTTAAATTAGATTTCGTCCTCGAGATCGCTCCTTACCAACACTCATATCAAAACGAACAACTTGATGAATGCAACCGAAACTTCTGCACATAAAACGACTTTCCCAAGACAACCGAACCCAAATCGAAACTTTCATGCCGAAGAAAAACAACTCTGAGCCCCTGAAGGAAACCAATTCTACCCTTTTCGAAACCTGATCATCTCGATGCTACAAAAAAATAAATTCACTGGCCATAACCAGATGCATAACGCCTATACTTAACAGATGGCTCAGATAATCCTTCGAGTAGAAGATCCATCCCTACAACGGTTAAACTCAAACGAGAGCTTTTCAACAGGGTCAAATCAATTACTCTGAGATTATTTAATCCCACTGCAAGAGGCTTAGCATCTCCCGATCAACAAGCTACCCCACACACAAGGATCCCAAATCACTACTCCTACTCGAAACATCACACCACCTTCTAGCTGCTTTCCATAGAAGTCGAGACCTCCCTGGTTCAACCTTGTCTGCCAACTATCTGGAATACTGGACTCCCGCCCGGTTGCTGAGCCAAAAGACACTGACACAGTCGCCCCACGTGACTTTCGAAAGAAAACCTCGACTGACAATAACTACCCGAACCATCACGACACCAACCCGATGTTGGGTTATGAGCATTCTAACACTCCTATGGTGTACATGCAACCCTAAATACCTTGGATCTATGTTTTCTCTATTATACATGCAAATATCAATTTTCCAAGGTATTACCCTAACTAGCATACAATCATATGTACTAGGATAACAAAACTAGATAGAATACATACCTCTTTGTTGTAGCTTGATTCCATGGAACTTAAGAGCCTAGTGCCTCAAGTGTGACACCTCAAATGGTTCACACAACATCATCAACATTTGGAATAACCATGAGAAGAAGAGTTCTTATGCTCCAAATCGGCTAGCCCTCACTTAGAATCCTTAGGGCCGATTTCTTGAGCTTATGGGTTCTTTATATAGTGTGCACATTAGGGTTACACCGTGTAACCCATGACTTTACCCATTCCTTATGCTCCATGGGTTTTAACCTCCATGGAGTATCCATGGGTCACCACATGGGTTAAACCCAACATAAGGAATCATGGATCATAAGCCCACATATATAAGAATGAATGATTTACACAATCAATCCCCATATATTTAATTAGTCTCTTTTGATCACTAAATTAATTCCAAATTAATTCTTGATCAATACTAATTAAATAATATGATTTCATATTAATATATTAGAACTTATAATATATTAATATCTCACAAATATCCTCTTCTCACAAAAGGTCTATCCAAATTGTTCCGATACCATGCAACCCAAATGGACCATGCCGGGTCGGGTCAAGTATATACCAATTATAGTTATGGACTTAGACACTAATCCAACAGTCTCCCACTTGCATAAGTCTAATAACTATTATTGCAAGTATGACTTCAACCTGACCAGCAATCGTAGCTCTTAAAAGCCGTTGTCGAACTCTGAACAAATCAATGACGCGTCCATTAGATAAGTGATCATATATTCCTCCATTCTAGATATCATATGGACTGAGACATGGATTATAATCATCCTCTCTGTCCATTTATTTTTTCCCGAATTCTGATTTATGATGACCGACTAATTGAACAAATCAAATCAGTCCAGGCTTGGCCAAGCACTTAGGGTGTCATCACTAAATCATCGAGGGGCCCACAGATATCGCTTTTATCCCTTTAAGGGAGAAAGGAATGGATAAAATTTGACTCATATGCTTGTACTAACTACTTGTTGAATCATACACAAAGGCACGTTTTATAACATCGAGTTACCAATGCGTTTTCGTGCAATCAATGTATAACCAACTCATAGTCAACAACTCATATCTCTAGGTTTGAAGAATATAAGATATTATCGTCTCATGATTCACTCGTGATAAAATCCATGAAGTGATTCAAATAAGCGTGGGTTTATTCTAATACTCAGAACTTATGAGCACTCATGAATGTTGCAGCAACTCTTGCTATGTCCACTAACTTGGACATCTACAAACCAGCTTCATGACAGTGTTGCCTTAATACCTACTTCCAATGTATTGTCGACTGTGGACGGTTTGAATAACTTAGTTATTCGGGAAGTCAAAACATGCAAAGTGAAACACAAGAATAATACTAATCCTATATGGCCCCAACACTTTGAGTGTAAATAAAACACCTTTTATCTAAGCAACATATTGATTACTCATTATTCATTGTATAATGTTTCGATTTATCAACTTAATACTTGAATAAAAACAATAGTCATGCCATGCTCCAAGCATGCATACTATGTTTGTCTAAACAATAGTTATGCATACTCCAAGTATGCACACTATGTTTGTCTTATGATCCTTACTTTGTGAAACAGATCAATTGACAATATTTCAATGATGCTCATTTCACAATCCCAATCCTTATTGTAAATGTAAGAATACCAGACTCTTGCCATTTACTATAATCTATTAGATTCTAAACTTATATGCAATGATCCCCTTGCAATGAATATGCACACAAGTCACAAAGACTTGACAACAGACATTACAAAGTATTCCAATGGAGAGCAATTCCATGGAAACGAAGTCTCACATTCAAAGTACATTCCTTTGAACACCCTTCTTGCATTAAGTTCTCTAATCTTACACAGATTCAAAGAATAACTTCCACCTATGGAGACAATTCCATATTCCCATTTTGACTAGCACTTCTAAACAAGAGTTGCCTCCTTTCAGAATATGTCAATATGGTCCTTTCTCTATATTTCCAATTGTCCATGAGCAACCAATCTTTGGCAAACCTCAGCTTGTCCTCGACAATTGCTTAATCATTTTAGTCAAATCCAATTCTATTCTTTTTTCCCTCTTAACGCCCTAGGCATTTGGAAAATTTAGAATGGATAAATACTATAGCACATGTAATCGATCCTATACCCGAAGCATATGGGACCCGATTCATGCTATAAATTTTTTTTATATTTTCCATGTTCTCAAAATTCGAACTATGAAGAGGGATGTCGTAATCATAATCGAATTTTGAGAATGCAACATATATAGAATTTCCTTATGTTGAACCATTCCAACATAACATTCATATATATCCTTGACTAAAGTTGATTAAAATCTCAATCTAAGCTTTTAGAATTGGAATGAAGTATAAATCCTCTCCCTTAATTATAGCAAAACAACTTTTCAAAGCGAATTGAACCTTTTGTTTTCTATAATTAACATTGCTAACTTGCAACACTAATCCATAATAATCATGCTCCCACTAACACAATGATTATTATCTCACTAGCACAACACTTATGCTCCCACTAGCTTTGACATGTACTCAGAAATCAACTGGACTTCTAGAAATCAATACTTTATTGACTTTCTTGCCAACGTTCAGATTTCTGATACAAGATTGCTTTGATAAGACTTTATCAAAATCATACACCATTCTTTAGATAGCTCACATGTTTGTCTAGACCTATTGCCATTCTCACTAGTTAGTGTGTCAGTTAACCACACACGTTCCACTAACGACATGAGAATGCAAGTATCACAATTGTTATCTACTTAGTGAAAGCGTTTCCTCACCATCATTTTCATGAATCGGAGAGAAACCTTATGACACTTAGATTTTTATGGTGTATGTATTCCTATCCATGTGAATTTGTTAAAAACATAATCACAAGACAAGGTTAGTGACAAACCCAAACTTATATGGACTGAACTTGTTCAATCTTAATTTCTTGCCACTTGGCAGCTCAAAGGCCTACCATCGCTTCCAGGTTGTTATGAAAACAATTAAGAACTCATAGAACTCACAAGCATAGTCAACTTTAACTGGAATAGGCACAGAAATAAGAATATGTCAACATGATAGGTTACAAACCTCAAGTCGTGGGCTAGTGATTAACAATACTCTTGATTAGTTCTTGAAATCATCTCAAGATTTTTTAAAGACTCCCACTGACCTCTTGACATATAAGATTCTCTTTTGTCAAGAATCATTCCTTGACAAAACAAATATTCAAGAGTTAGTGTGGATTCTTATCAAGTTAAACACTTCTCACAATTGGTCTTAGTTGGTCTTTGTCTTATCCAAAACATCACAACTTACCAATCTCAAATGTACAAGAGTAGAAAACATTTTACTCTACATTTGACAAGTGTTTTACACCTTTTTTAAGATTATGTCACTCAAGACTCAATCTTGGAGTATGACTCTAAGATTTGATTTTGGAACGAAGTATGATTTATCTTTTGATTTAACCATTTCAATAATTCATGATTTATCTCCTTAGTCAAACAAATGCACTAAGGTGTCCTTAGAGGATCAATTGTGATATGGTTTCATAATCACTAAGATAATCATAAAACAAGATACTCAAGTACTCTCCCATCTCTTCAGATTGGAGAAACTTTTATCTTTCTGCCTTATTTGATTCTTCTCATCCGTTCTGCCATACATTGAAACTTTTCCAATGTTTCAGAATTACACTTAAACTTGTAAGCATAACCATATTTACTAAACTTTAGTAAATCATGATGGATAATCTTATCATTCTTTGTGGTGGACCTGATCAGCGCACAACCTAGTGCACCCGATCCTTTAGTCCTTCTCTTGACTCACATATACATGTGAACAAGGACTTAGTCTTAATTTCCCGAAGATGAAAATTATCATTCATCACACAATACAAGTTGCATGATTCCAAGTTTCTATCCAACTGAAACTTGGGTGATGAGAATCTTTCCTTATTTGGTAAATTATGACACTACCACAAATGAAAGAATCAAATCCATTTTCCAATATTGCTTATCAATGGAAACATATAAACAACAATTTTTCACAAATGCCATTATAAGGATACTTAAAATATATAAATCAAAATTTTCTTTTATTTTTTAAACTTTGCGGAAAAATCTTATCCTTATAATGCAAATAAATATGAAAAACATGTTGTTATCTATTCCTAAGCAACATATCATAACTCTTAAGCAGCAGCTCAAAATTCTGATCATCGAACCATGCGATCGAAATCCATTTTCGCGATCAGAATCATCATACTCTTTCTTTAAGCTTCCTTTGATTCTTCCAAAACATCAAAATGTAATTACATTACATCATGTATTAAGAATCTCCAAAAGAGACTTCATAGAGTTAGATAATGGACTTTAACCTGAAGCAATGTCAAACCTTTTTTGACTTTTACCATCCTTATGAACTTTCAGGTAAATTCGGCACCTTCGCAACCAATGTACCTTCCTTTGGCAAAAGAAACATATGGACCTTTTGGAAATGGTACACTTGATTGTCTCAGACTTAGCCTTTCTATTTACCATTGGTCAAATGACTTGACCATGGCCAATCCCTTTCTATTGGGAAGAGAAAGCTTTTCTGGACTTCCAATGTCACTATTGTCAATGTCCAAATAGGTTTGGGAAGTAGATCTTCCAATCTAATTTGCTTTACCAATGCTCCAAATCATTGCTGATTTAGCAGCATCAAGCAAATAGGTAAGATCACTAAGGGTCATGTCGTGATCTGTCATCAGGGAGTGACTGAAGAACCAAGTCAATAGCCAGCTACCTCGAGACTTCGACACCCGACTCTACCGGCTTGCTAATATGTGACTTAACGTCCAAGATGTAAGCACATATAGTCTTTGCTTGCCAATAGGGATTGAGTGACTTAGAACTTTTCATGTCTTGAAACTTGTGGGATATGGAGAATTATTGGAGGAGTTGGAGGAAGTGAAGCATGATTTCCAATCCCATTAATGCACAACAAAGGGATTAATCTTTCACCTTGATTTCCATGTGGGAGATCATCTTCATTAGGAAGACTTGTTCCTAAAGATTTGGGAAGACCATAGTTGTCTGAAATAGACATTTATGAGGGAGAAATTCAAGTTTGGTTGATTTAAGTTCTTAATATAGCACCCAATATGAAATATTAAGGCTAGAATCCAACAAACTATTTATAACCGGAAGAGGGATGCCGTAATCCAAGTTATAAAATATTTGAAGGTAGGTAAATGACGATTTACCAATTTCCACCATGAAAAACAAAATAAATTATTAAGTTTTAATTGGATTGAAACTCCTAGATCTTTTCATATTCATTGAACTTTCAATGACATGTTTAAATCTCGATTGTGCCCTCTCAAGTTTGTGACTGGGATGTCGAGGATCACAAACAAGGTGTGAATAACCATGCAAATTTACTTGGTACCCTTAACTTTATCACCTAATTGATGTACCGGTTAACCACATGCGCTCCACCAATCTATGATAAACATTAAGTTACCCTTTGCCACACATTGTCAGTCCCATGTTAGTGTGCCGGTTAACCACACACGCTCTACTAACGACTTAACAAAGGTGCAAAGTGTAATTTCATGGGTTAGCACCTTTTCACATTTTCCTAAGTAACTAAGATTGGGAATTTATAAGTGTTTAGTTACTTAGTATTTATCATTATACTTTTAATGAAGGGAGAATTATAGTCCTTATCCTACCCGTTCGGCTAACGACCCTCCACCAGTCAAGGAAGCGGTGGGTAAGAGTGGACACCCATTAAACTGCCATTTTATAGGCAGTAACCTTATACCCCCCTTATAGACCGGCTTCGTGAATGAGGCCTACTAACGGTAAGATTGACTTTATCTTATACATATCTATATAATTAAAATTATAATAATAGTATAAGGGTTGAATTTTAAACTTTTAAAATTCTAGGGTTTGATTTGGAATTAAAGCATTCATAAGCAAAACTTTACACATTTCAAAACTTGAGGGCAAGTATTGAAACTTTTCAAAACTCTTGGATTTTCATAAATTTTGAGTTTAATTAAAGTTTTAAAAGCTTTAATGAAGAGACTCTTGAACATCCATAACTTGAGGACAAGTTATGGAGTTCATAAAACTATTTATGACAAAGATGACTCTTCATTGCACTTTTATGAGTTTTAAGATTCATAAATGTGACTTTTCATATAACTTGAGGACAAGTTACAAAAACACATTTTATGAACTACTTTTAGATCAATTTGGATTGAAAACAACTAACACATAATTTTTTCCATTAATCTAAATTAACTCATAAAACAAGGTAACACAAAAAAAACTTTTGGTAATCCATAACTTGTGGACAAGTTATGGAGTCCATACAATGTCATTAAGATCAAGAATTACACTAACAAACAATTTGCACATAATTCCTATGATCTATCAAAACTCATAAGCATGAACATTCATAATCAACAATTTTCAAGAATCATATAAACTTTTATAAAACTTGAAACTTTGATTATAACTTTGAAATTGGTTTACCATAATCATTACCACATCAAAAACAGGTTTTATAAGTCCAAAACGGTTTAAGGTAATGATTCTAGACCAATTCCAGCCTTAAAAGTCGAAAATGTGTTGTAAGGGGCTTCTACTCGTCGAGTGTATGAACCTACTCGACGAGTAGGATGAGTTTCTTCATGGACTCGGCGAGTCCATCAGTAGACTCGGCGAGTCCAGTGCCCAGGAAGCCAGAATTTTCGATTTTTAAGCTATTTCAGCATGTATAACTTGAAAACAAGCCTAGGCTCTGATACCACTGTTGGGTTATGAGCATTCTAACACTCCTATGGTGTACATGCAACCCTAAATACCTTAGATCTATGTTTTCTCTATTATACATGCAAATATCAATTTTCCAAGGTATTACCCTAACTAGCATACAATCATACGTACTAGGATAACAAAACTAGATAGAATACATACCTCTTTGTTGTAGCTTGATTCCATGGAGCTTAAGAGCCTAGTGCCTCAAGTGTCACACCTCAAATGGTTCACACAACATCATCAACATTTGGAATAACCATGAGAAGACGAGTTCTTATGCTCCAAATCGGCTAGCCCTCACTTAGAATCCTCAGGGCTGATTTCTTGAGCTTATGGGTTCTTTATATAGTGTGCACATTAGGGTTACACCATGTAACCCATGACTTTACCCATTCCTTATGCTCCATGGGTTTTAACCTCCATGGAGTATCCATGGGTCACCACATGGGTTAAACCCAACATAAGGAATCATGGATCATAAGCCCACATATATAAGAATGAATGATTTACACAATCAATCCCCATATATTTAATTAGTCTCTTTTGATCACTAAATTAATTCCAAATTAATTCTCGATCAATACTAATTAAATAATATGATTTCATATTAATATATTAGAACTTATAATATATTAATATCTCACAAATATCCTCTTCTCACAAAAGGTCTATCCAAATTGTTCTGATACCATGCAACCCAAATGGACCATGCCGGGTCGGGTCAAGTATATACCAATTATAGTTATGGACTTAGACACTAATCCAACACCCGATGCTAAAGTGAATGCTACAGGATCAACTGTAGCCTTATCTTATACTCGGTCTCCCACGACCTACCAATTCCTGATTCCAAACATGTTGTGGCCCTCCCACAGCCCTGTGAACAGACCCATCTTGGCCTAAACCATCTTAATAAATCCATGAGCAAATCACAGATTTGCCACAATCTCACCATTGCACACGGACTGGTGAATGCTACAGGCACCCTGCAGTCTTACAACACTTCTCATACTAACTGACCGCTAGTGAATGCTACGGGCCACCCCTCAGTCTTACAACACTTCTCTTCTAACTGCTAACTAATGAATGCTACGAGCACCCCGCAGTCTTACATCACTTCCACCTTGCCACAACTGTCGCCCAAAGCCTTACCGCTAATCTATCAATTCGGATACATCCAAAGTCGAGAACGCACTCGACCCAACACCCGATCAGAACTCGAGTCATGACTGGAACCCCAACCTAGGTCCCCCAAATCCTGTCATCAAACACCAAGAAGACGCGAACCCAATGTTGGGAAGTTTCCCAAACTCCCAACTCACACAATCCTCAATCCAGATAGCCACATGGACTGCCTTCCCTCCGATGGGGATGCGAAACTCATCCTAGTTTCACACCTGCTTCTTTCCTTAATACCTGAACGGTTCTCCCCCACTTTGATTCGACTAAGTCCTCACAGCTCACGAGAGTTGAAGGATTCCCAATCCTTCTTACCCTCCAATGATCGATCTGCTGACAACCGACGCTTACCAATGCTAGTATTCCATCACTATCCATCCCAAAGACCGCACAACCCCTGAAGACCAGTTGAACACTTCCCGAATCCCAACAACACTGATAACCCCAGATGCGTAAAATGATATCACACTCAAATCTTGAAGTCCCAAGGACGAATGCTCCAACCTAAACCTCAGCAACATACCACTTCCCTCAGCACCCCAAAAAGCCAATCTGTGCACCAATGCTAAAACCACTGAATCATGTCAATACTGGATAACTAACCCGCTGAATCCTGACCATAAAACTTCCACACAATGCCCCCGAACCGATCTCGACTACACACCAAGATAACACTGAACACTCCAAACCCGCTATAAGAGAAACAACCCTTCACTAAACCAGTAATGATTCATGGCATGCAAATGGCATATAACATTTCTTGAAGATATAACCCAAAAATAAGCAGATAAATAAACCAAAGATACGCTTACCCAAAACCGATCCAAGATTCCAAGCAACAAAATTTAGATAAAATCGAAAAGAAAGCAAAAGATACATACCCGCAACATCGCCTGTTGGAGTCCTGACCTCCCCTGTCTGACACTGCAAAGCCCGACTCCTCTCCGCTGGAGCTTCTGTCCTACCCTCTCGTTCATCGGTAATCCTTAAAGTATCTAGAGAATGCGCACTCACTGCTCCTCCCCTCAACATCGGACATTCGACCTTCTTGTGGCCCACCTGATCGCAGTGAAAACATAACGGGCTTGCCCCCTGAGGACAATCCTTGCTTACGTGACCAACCCTGCAACACTTGTATTAGCCCAATCCCCTGGAACGACAAACTCCATCGTGTAGTTTCCCGCACGTGATGCACTTACCCCGGCCCTGCTGTCCTCTCAAATGTTGATCAGAAGTCTTGGGTCTCTTCCCGGGACCCTCCACTACATGCACCTGATCTGATCCCCTCTTCCCGAGGTGCTCCAAATCGATTTCCTACTCTCGGGATCTAAAAACCATATCATTCAGGGTCTCGCACCCTGAAATACTCACAAACTCCCTGATGTTATCCCGTAGCATATCATGTTACCTTACTTTCTTCATTTCCACATCTTCTGCATACTGCGGTACCAATAAACCCCTCTCCCAGAACTTGGCAATGATCTCTGCCACAGTCTCAGTAGTCTGGCGAAGATCCAGAAACTCTCGCGCCAACTGTTTCATATTGCAGTACCAATAAACCTCTCTTTCAGAACTTGGCAGTGATCTCTGCCACAGTCTCAGTAGGCAGGAAACATATCTGACCTTCGCCTCCTCGGGGCAGAAACTCGTCCGGAAGGCGTTATCCATATCCGCTAACCACCTCCTACTGACAATGGGGTCCCTCTCCCCATGGAACGTAGGAGCTCCACAAGCGCGGAACTCCCGAAAAGAAAGAGTGCGAGCTCCAACAATAGCCATAATCTCAGCATGGAACGCGCCCAAGCGCTCATCCAACATCTCCGAAATACTGCGAGAAATCTCCGATGAGATGAACTCCCGCAATTGCTCGCTAATCGGCTCAGTACCTACACCTGATTCGGAACCTGAACCAGAACCAGAATCTGAACCACCTCCCTGAGTGTTCATCTTCAAACTGAAATACAACATGCCAACGATCAAAACATGCCCAAGAATCCTCCTCCCATAAGCTTCTTAGATTATCCAAGACTCTCACCGATTCGAGTATGGATCCTGTGCTTTCAGTAGTACGGGCTCAATAATACCTTCCACACCTATCCATACTTTCCTCAGCAATCCACCCGAATCCTCTAATTCACTTCCTCAAACCAATGCACCAAAACTCACTAAACCGCACTACAAACCCATTGAAACACATCCTAGGCTCTCCTAGGTTCCCAACCTCACCCAGTCCTTAGCTACTGAAGGACTCCCACCAATGTCAACTAGCTTCCTCATGAATATAGTCACATGCAACAGAGATCAGATAATCCTTCGAGTAAGAGACTCAACCCTAGAACGGTTGGACTCAAACAAGAGTTGCGCAATAGGGTCAAATCCATCACTCTAAGATTATCTAACTTGTGCCACATGTGACTTAGCATATTCACTTAGCAGTCAATTCACATCACTAAGAGTCCCACAAAGCACTAAGCAAGCAGCATTCAGGCAACAGAAAAAAAATCTAACCAGCATTCACTAATCAAGCCATTTTATCCACTTATCAAAAGTTCACACTGGCATGCGATTCTAAAGCTCATACAATCAGGCATATAAAGGCATCTTTCCTATCATAAAATACTGAGCGAATCCTTAGCCCTAATCTAGCTTGCAATTCTCATAATCATATAACATATCATAATAAACATGTATTGGTATTCTGGGAACCACTTACTTGAGCTCGGCCGGTTGCATGCATCACACCATTTCTTTGATTAGAAATTCTTTTTTTTGTTTACTTCGTAAAAATCTTCACCAAATCCTCAGTTTGAGTTCAGGCACACCCGAAAGTATGCCCGAATCCCTCAAACCAAGGCTCTGATACCAACTTGTAACATCGCACAAATCGAGGGTAAAAAATTCATTTTTAATATACATAGATTCAACATCCAATTACATTTATCCAACATTAAGGTATTCCGAATTAAAACAATTATCAGAGTAATTCCCAAAATCATAAGTTGCGGAAAAAACATAGGTGTGTGAGCTAAGATCAAGCCAGGCCCTTCCCTTTCGAACCGGAAGTACCTGAAACCATAAACCACAAACTGTAAGCACAAAGCTTAGTGAGTTCCCCACAATACCACATACCATACATAACTATGAGCCAAACATATCAGACATATTCAATCACTCAATAAAAGTGTTATGTGCCAACCATAGTCTTGCCATTATGCCACGAGCCGCCTCGTGGCCTTCCTTGCCAGGTCGGGGACCACAACCCTGGGTCTTACAGACAAGTGCCAGGAGCCACCTCCAGGTCTCCGTGCAAGCATCATAAAGACAACTAGCATACAATCACACTACTTAACTAATTAGTTGCCAGAGTTCAGACTCTAGTCTTGCATACAGTTTTCCAGGAGCCGCCTCCTGGTCTTTCATACAAACTGACAAGGGTTACCCCCAGGTATTCCTACAATACATAAACCAAATGGGTCGGCATTGATGCCTTCGACCCATAAAACAGTGAGGAGACTCACCTCGAATGCAGAAGTTCACTGAAAGAAATCCCTAGTTGTTGCCCTCATGATTCCTCCGGGCTATCAATACCAAGATAACACCTAATTAGCAATTGGGTTCCAAACTATGATCCATAAACCATACTTGGGGTAAAATGACCATTTTACCCCTAACCCAACTTGAATGAAAACTGAGGCCCAAGTCCAAAACCATAAAGGCCCAAAACCTAAAGTTCCACAAAGGCCCACTAATGGCCCAATTTTTCCAAATTGGGCCCAACTTATATGGGCCTTATCCTAAAGCCCAAAAAATCCCTTAGTCCAACAGTTGATCTTAGATGGCCCAAAAGGCCCAAAGCAACAAAACCAAAATAGGTAGCCCAAAACCGAAATGACACCACAAGGCCCTAATCAGCAAGACCCACATCAAAAGTTAAGTCTAATCCCAACAACCAAAAACTCCACTGATCAGACGAACGCACAGCATTCAAGGGCTGAACGCACAACGTTCGTCGCCGGACAAATTGACAGGGACTCAAGACGGAATGTGTTGCGTTCCCAGGGGCTACGCACGGCGTTCAAGGCTAAGTTCCAAATTCTCATTCTAAGGACTTAATCCATTAAGTCCAACGTCTAGAACCCCAAAATAGTCCCATAACATTGGCTTAACCCATAAATTCGAAGGCTTTAAGCCTTCGCATGGCTTAAATAAGCCCAACACAAAAGATGAACCCCAAATGTCAAAATCACCCCAAAATGTCTTAAAAACTTCTTAATACCTTAAGACCTCAATCCAAACTTCCATATCTGATTTCAAGGGACCTATTAAGTCATAAAGTTTCCAACTTTATGACTTAACATAACTCAATGGGACCCAAATCAAAACCCTAAGTCCCAAACTTCATCAAATGACTACCAAATCATGCATGGAAGGTTTATACCCATCAAGATCCAAACTTTTTGACTTCATAACCTCAACAAGTACCGAATATGAAGCTCAAAGGTTATGGAGTAACTTCTACTCACAAGAACCACCTCAAAGGGACCAAAACCATAACAAAATACCACTTAGCTAGATCTACATGAAAGAGTTGTCAAGGTTGAGACTGATGGGTTTGAGCCATAAGAACTTTCCTATGTGCACATGCAAACCCTAATTGCTTGGATCTAGGTTTCTCTAATTGAACATGCATTGAATCCAAGACTTGCAATACTAGATCTAATGTAATATATTGAATCTAATCATATGAAATCAGATCTGAAAGAATACCTTGAATTACTTGCTTGATACTCCTTCTTCTTGGAGCTTAGAGTCACAATTGTCACTCCTCTAATGGCTTACAAACACCAAATAGCAAGAAGATGATCTTGAGAGAGAGGGAGGAGGGAGAGAGATCGGCCCTAGGGTTCCTTGGCTTGCAAGAGTGTCGATTTCTCCATCCCAAGGGTCCTATTTATACTATGAGCTATTAGGGTTTCTCTTTTAACCCTAATTGAATGACTTAGGCCCTAAGCAATCCAAGATCCTTCTAGATACAAGGCTTGGACGAAATTAAGGTTCCCAAGCCCCTAAATTTCGTTCACCCTAATATCCATAAGGATACATAGCCCAAAATACAACTATCACACATTTGACAGTTTATGCCCCTTTATTCAATTAACCTCTTTAAGTCACCAAATTAATTCTCAATTAATATATGACTTATATTAATCAAATAATATTATTATTTCCTCAATATATTATTCTCATAATATATTAATAATATTTCTTCTCTCTTAACAAATCATCCTGTCAAGTTGCTATGGTGAAGGCAACCCAAAAGGAGCATGCATAACCGGGTCAAGTACTTACCAAATATAGTTACAACCTTAGACACTAATCCAACAGTCTCCCACTTGGATAAGTCTAGTAACTATATATGCAAATATAATCCGATTAGCAATCGTAGCTCTCAAAGACGCTGTCAACTCTGATCTTATCAGTATCCTGTCCTTTAGATAAGGGATCGTATAATCCTCTGTTCTAGATATCGTGCGGACAATTACATGGAACATGGTCATACTTATTGTCCTGCAATTTGTTTCTCGATCTCAGATTCATTTGACATAGAACTTAATTGAACACATCAATTCAGTCCTGACCGGGCCCGGCACATAAGTCAAATCAAATCATCGAGGGGCCCTGATATCGCTTTTACCCTCTTAGGATAAAAGGAACAGATAAACTTCGACTTATATGCATTTATTATCCACTAATCAATTTACACACAACAATACGTTTTATAACATCAAGTTACTGATGCGTTTGCGTATTATCAATGCATAACCAATTAACAAACAATAAACCATATATCTAGGTTTTAAGACTATATGATATTACCATCTTGTGATCACTCGTGATAAATTCCATGAAGTGATTCCAACAAGTGCGGGTTTATTCCAATGCTCAAATCAAGTTCATAAGCACTCATGAACGTTGTAGCAAACCTTTGCTATGTCTAATACACTTTAGACAATCTACACACCAATTCATGACAGTCTTCATTCATATCTACTTCCAACATATGAACGACTGTGGACTATTCGAATAATTCGATTATTATCAAATAATTAATTACTCAGGAAGTCAAAACATGCAAAATGAAACAATAGTTAAACAATTAACATAAGACAGTAACTTTACTTATAAATAATACTCCTTTATTTAATCATCAAATGTCAATTACATTTATCTATTACACGTTTCCAAACTATCTAATCTAAACTAATATCGTCCTTTAGCCCAATGCTCCTACCGTGCTGCAAATGCTTAACCCTGCTAAGTCCCTTCGTAAGCGGATCTGCTGGGTTATCCTCTGACGATACCCTCTTTACCACGAGGTGTCCTTCTTCTACTCGATGTCTAATAAAATGATATTTTCTGTCGATATGTCGAGATCTACCATGATCCCTCGGTTCCTTGGTCAAGGCAACCGCTCCTTCATTATCACAGAAAATTTCCATAGGCTCCTTTATGGTAGGCACAACTCCAAGATCACCAATGAAGTTCTTCAACCACATAGCCTCCTTTGACGCTTCGCTCGCTGCAATGTACTCTGATTCGCACGTTGAATCATCTACTGTTTCTTGCTTGGAACTTTTCCAAGTCACCGCTCCCCCATTAAGGGTAAAGACCCAGCCCGACTGCGAATGGTAGTTGTCCCTGTCGGTCTGAAAACTGGCATCACTATACCCTCGCACCTTTAAGTCATCACTCCCTCCAAGGACTAAAAACCATTCCTTGGTCCTCCGAAGGTACTTAAGTATATTCTTGACCGCAATCCAATGAGCTCTGCCCGGGTTCCCTTGATATCTACTGACCATGCTCAAAGCAAAGGCCACATCAGGGCGAGTACAAGTCATAGCGTACATGATTGAGCCAACTGCGGAAGCATAGGGTATTCGGCTCATCTCAGCTATCTCGGCTTATGTACTCGGGCTTTGAGTCTTACTCAATTTGGCATTACTCTTTATCGGTAGTTCTCCCTTTTTCGAGTTTTCCATACTAAAACGTTTTAGTACCTTATCCAAGTAAGTATTCTGACTAAGTCCTATTAGTCTCTTACTTCGTTGTCTCACTATCCTTATTCCTAAAATATAGGAAGCCTCTCCGAGGTCCTTCATAGCGAAACACTTCCTGAGCCAGGACTTAACCTCCTGCAGAGTCGGGACGTTGTTTCCTATGAGCAGTATGTCATCGACATACAAAACGAGAAAGCTAACTATACTCCCACTGGCCTTGACATATATACATGATTCATCTTCACTTCGTACAAATCCAAACTCTTTGACTTTCTCATCGAAGCAAAGATTCCATCTGCGAGACGCTTGCTTAAGCCCATAAATGGACTTCTCAAGCTTACACACTCTATTGGGATGCTTTGGATCGACAAAACCCTCTGGCTGAGCCATGTAAACATCCTCAGCCAACTTCCCATTAAGGAAAGCGGTTTTTACATCCATTTGCCATATTTCATAGTCATGAAATGCAGCAATGGCTAGCATCACCCTAATAGACTTTATCTTCGCAACTGGTGAGAAGGTTTCGTCGTAGTCAACTCCAGGAGTCTGAGTGAAATCCTTCGCAACCAATCGCGCCTTATAAGTGTGCATGTTCCCATCCACGTCGGTCTTCTTCTTGAAGATCCACTTGCACCCGACCATCTTACGACCTGGTACATTGTCAACCAAATTCCAAACTTGGTTGTCATACATGGACTGAATCTCGCTGTCCATCGCCTCTTTCCATTTTACAGACTCTGGGCCTGCCATGGCTTCCTTATAGCTATTAGGTTCATCTAGATTTATTAGTGTACCATCACTAATATACGTGTCCCCTTCGGTAGTAATATGAAAACCATAAAACTGGGGTTGAACTCTAACTCTTTCGGAACGTCTAAGAGGTAAGGACTCGTCAATTGGTTCAACTGGAGTTTCCTCCTCGGGTTGAGCGCCAGTGTTAGAGGTTCCTTCATCGCTAGATTCTTGAATTTCTTCAAGATCGACTTGCCTCCCACTGTCTCCTTGGCTTATGAGTTCTCGCTCTGGGAAAACCCCTCTCCTCGCAACGAAGACAACATTGTCACTCGGCCTATAGAAGAGATATCCAAAGGATTTATGTGGGTAGCCGATGAATATACATCGCTCACTACGAGGTTCGAGCTTGTCGTGAGTTTCTCGTCTTACGAAAACTTCACAGCCCCAAACCTTGATATGTGCCAACGAGGGAGCTTTCCCTGTCCACATCTCGTGAGGTGTTTTGGCAACCTTCTTTGTGGGTACTAAATTAAGGATATGGGCGGCAGTCTCTAAGGCATACCCCCAGAATGAGATAGGTAGTGAAGCACGACTCATCACGGAACGAATCATGTCTAGCAAGGTTCGATTACGCCTCTCAGCTACACCATTCAATTGTGGTGTCCTAGGTGGCGTCAATTGTGAAACTATTCCACATTCCTTGAGGTAGTCGTGGAATTCAAGACTTAGGTACTCTCCACCTCGATCAGATCGAAGCATCTTGATTTTCCTGCCCAATTGATTCTCCACTTCTTGTTTAATCTCTTTGAACTTTTCAAAGGTTTCTGACTTGTGCTTGATTAAGTAGATATACCCATATCTGCTATAATCATCTGTGAAAGTCACATAGAAGCGATTTGCATCCCTTGTGGTGGATCTAAAGGGTCCACATACATCTGTATGTATGAGATCCAATAAACCCTCACCCTTCGCACAAGTGCCAGTGAAGGGTGACTTGGTCATCTTTCCAAGTAAACAAGATTCGAACGTGTCATCTTCCCTAAGGTCGAACGACTCCAACACTCCATCCTTTTGGAGTTGGGCTATGCGCTTCTTGTTGACATGTCCAAGACGACAATGCCACAAGGATGCTTTATCCATACCATTGGAAGAATCCATACACAACACATCATTTCCTAGGTTATCTACAACCATAACAGTTTCATAAATTCCATTACAAGGCATTGCTTCAAAATATAAAACACCATTTAGATAAGCATAAATCGAACCATTCTCATTATTAAACGAATATCTAAATCCTTGTCTAAATAAACCATGAAAAGAAATGATGTTTCTTGCCATATCTGGCGAGTAGCAACAATTATTTAATTCTAAATTCAAACCATTCCTAAGCTCTAAAGAATACACTCCAATCTTGGTGACAGGCGACGTTCTTCTGTTTCCCATGATCAGATTTATTCTTCCAAGCTCCACATCCCTATTTCTTCCTAGTCCCTGCAAATCAGAACAAATGTGGTAACCACACCCTGTATCAAGAACCCAAGAAATAGCATGAGATGAATCATTAGAACAAATTGTGTAAATACCTGCGAAAGATGGCTTGATCTTCCCATCCTTGATGGCTTGCAGATATTCCGGGCAGCTTCTCTTCCAATGCCCTATTTTGTGGCAATGGTGGCACTCTGCCTCCTTTGGGTTTGGGTTGGGCTTAGCAGGATCAACCTTGGTCCCACTAGAAGAGGAACCATTTTGGGACTTTCCTTTGTGGTGGTTCTTTGAAAAAGCCTTCCTCTTCTTGCCCCTTCCCTGTCCAATAGCCAAAACAGGAGCAACGGGTGGATTGGGAGTTGGTGCAACAGACTTGTCCTTGAGGTTGCTCTCAGCAGTCCTCAGGAGCCCTTGGAGTTTGCTTAGGGTGACCTCTTCCTTGTTCATGTGGTAGGTCATCCTAAATTGGTTGTAGCATGAGGGCAAGGAGTGAAGAACAATGTCGATAGCCAAATCTTCCCCAAAGTTGACATTCAACTTGCGAAGACGATTAACATACCTTTGCATCTTTTGCAAGTGCACAGTAAGAGACTCTCCACTTCCCATTTTAGCAGTAATCATATTCGTTATGATTTCATAGCGCTCTTGCCTCGCGCTTTGGTGATACCTCTCCATCAAGTCTAGATGCATCTCATAAGGATACATGTCCTCATAGGACTTTTGGAATTCTGAGTTCATTGTGGCTATCATGATGCAATGGACCTTCGTTGCATCACGCTCATGGTTCTCAAAGACAGCCATTTCTTCAGGAGTAGCAGTTTCTGGATTGATCTTTTCGAGCTTCTCATCGAGAACATACTCTTTGTCCTCGTAACGCGCGATTGTGCGAATGTATCTTATCCATTCGCTAAAGTTCGTTCCATCGAATGTCACTTTTTGACAAAGGCTCATTAGAGGAAATGAGCTAGCAGCTGTGTTGTTTGCGTTAGACATCTACAAATAGAAAGAACAAAGTTTGATTAGATTAAGTCCCTAATTAACACCCAAAATGAAAAATTAGGGCTAGGACCCAACAACGTTATTTACACATTAGAAAAGGGATGCCGTAATCCAATATGCAAATAATTTGGAGGTAAGTGAATGACGATTCACTAATTCTTCACCATGAAAAACATAAGCTTTAAGTTTTAAATGTATTGAGAATTCCTAGATTTCATTGAGATTCATTGAACCTTTCAATGACATGTTTAAATCTCGATATGCCCCTCTCGTTTGTGACTGGGATGCCAAGGATCACAAAGTGGGTGTGAATAACCATGCAAATGTACAAGGTGCCCCCACTGTTACAGTTACCTATTCAATGTGCTGGTTAACCACACACGCTCCATTGAACTATAACAAACAATGAGTCACCCTTTGCCACCTTTGCTTAGAACCCAATTAATGTGTCGGTTAACCACACACGCTCCATTAATGTCTTAGCAAGGGTACAAAGTGTAATTTCATGGGATTGCATCAATTCACTTTTCCTAAAGTAACTAAGATTGAGAATTTAATAAAACATGTTTAGTTACTTTATATAGATTCATTATACTTATTAATGAGAGGAGGTTTGCCCTATCCTACCCGTTCGGCTAACGACCCTCCACCAGTCAAGCAAGCGGTGGGTGTGAATGTACACCCATTAAGCGCCATTTTATAGGCAGCAATCTTATACCCACCTTATAGACTGGCTTCGTGAATGAGGCCTACTAACGGCAAGACTAGCATTTTAAATTATACATATATATATATATATTAAGCTTATAATAATATAATAGTATAGGGTTGAATTTTAAACTTGTAAAATTCTAGGGATTGAAATTTAAAATTATCCAAATTAAACTTTTAATCACAAAATTTAAAATTTCAAAGCTTGAGGACAAGTCTTGAACTTTTTCAAAGCATAAGGATCAAATAGCAAATAATATAAATCATCTAATTAGATTATCTCAATTTGATCTTATTTAATGTTACTTGCAAAACAATTTACCAATTCAATTCAAATAATCAACAATTATCATATAAGGAAATTATTATTCAACTAATTGGTAATTATCTTTTGTTAGGTCAAGAATATACTCATATATATGATTAAAATCGGATTTTAATGACCCAAAACAGTTAAGGCAAGTATCCTCAAGTAAAACAGCAAGAAATCCTGAAACTTCCTCCTTCTGACGCTCGAACTCGCCGAGTACCTCTATGGACTCGCCGAGTCCACAGTGGAACTCGCCGAGTACAGCAGTCAGAATCACAAAATCGAATTTTTTTAAGCAACAAGCAATCAACCAATGCATCAATTCAATAGAAATCAATCAAAGCTCTGATACCACTGATGGGTTTGAGCCATAAGAACTTTCCTATGTGCACATGCAAACCCTAATTGCTTGGATCTAGGTTTCTCTAATTGAACATGCATTGAATCCAAGACTTGCAATACTAGATCTAATGTAATATATTGAATCTAATCATATGAAATCAGATCTGAAAGAATACCTTGAATTACTTGCTTGATACTTCTTCTTCTTGGAGCTTAGAGTCACAATTGTCACTCCTCTAATGGCTTACAAACACCAAATAGCAAGAAGATGATCTTGAGAGAGAGGGAGGAGGGATAGAGATCGGCCCTAGGGTTCCTTGGCTTGCAAGAGTGTCGATTTCTCCATCCCAAGGGTCCTATTTATACTATGAGCTATTAGGGTTTCTCCTTTAACCCTAATTGAATGACTTAGGCCCTAAGCAATCCAAGATCCTTCTAGATACAAGGCTTGGACGAAATTAAGGTTCCCAAGCCCCTAAATTTCGTTCACCCTAATATCCATAAGGATACATAGCCCAAAATACAACTATCACACATTTGACAGTTTATGCCCCTTTATTCAATTAACCTCTTTAAGTCACCAAATTAATTCTCAATTAATATATGACTTATATTAATCAAATAATATTATTATTTCCTCAATATATTATTCTCATAATATATTAATAATATTTCTTCTCTCTTAACAAATCATCCTGTCAAGTTGCTATGGTGAAGGCAACCCAAAAGGACCATGCATAACTGGGTCAAGTACTTACCAAATATAGTTACAGCCTTAGACACTAATCCAACAGAGACTTTATACATCCAAAAGATAGATCTAGGTGCACAAAGCCTAGCTCCAAGTCTAGCAATAACTCTTCAAGAAGTTCCTTCTTCTTCCTCAAGCACCAAAAACACACATAAATCACTTTGAAGCTCAAGAATCACTCAAATAGAGGCTAGGGTTTCGTTCTTAGGGTTAGAGAGGATGGAGGCTGAAGGAAATGAGGGTTGGAGGTGAGTTAAGGTCTTTAAATAGGGTCCAAGACCCTAATTTAGGGTTTTAATCTGGCCTGTGAACGCAGCACGTTCCCTTGGGGAACGCAGGGTGTTCCCAAATGCACCCGCGACCAAATTCCCGTGTACGCCATGCGTACCTGTTTTGACCCAACACCCCTCTAACTTCAAATGGTCATAACTTTTGCATCCCTTATCCGTTTTCGACGTTCTTTATATCTACGAAAAGGTAACGAGAAGCCCTACACTTCTATAAACTTTATTTAGTCTAAAAACCAACCGAAATTAAATCCAAAATTCATAAAAGACCGAATTATCAAATTACGATTATACCCTTGACCTCCGAAGACACAATTGAACACTTGGATCACTTAAACCATAACACCCACACCCGAGAAGGGCCAAATTCTTCCTTCCCCAAGGCCCTAAACCTCATGACCACTAAAGATTGGGCCGCAGCTCCGAATAAAGAAGCAAATCCGAAACCGAGTGTTACTGTAACGACCCAAAAATCAAGGGTAAAAATTTCATTTTTATTTTAGTCAAAGCATAGATATCATTTAATCCTGGTATTCCAAAACATCGTTAATTAAACCATTTATCAAAGTTCATCCCAAAATCACTTATTAGGGAAAACATAGGTGTGTGCGATGCGATCAAGCCGGGTCCTTCTTTTCCAATCGATGATACCTGAAACCAAAACTATAAACCGTAAGCATGAAGCTTAGTGAGTTCCCCAAAGCATACCCCACACAATCCACATAACCACATAATCCATACTAGCTATAACAGCTACATAAACCATATCAATCACATAAGCCATGCATATAAACATATAGGCATGTCGTGGGCTCCTCCCAAGGTCTTACTCCAGGATACCATGGGCTCCCCCACATGGTCTTACACCTAAGTGTCATGGGCTCCCCCCATGGTCTTTAGCTGGAAAGCCATGGGCTCCCCCACATGGTCTTACATCCAAGTGCCATGGACTCTTCCCATGGTCTTTACTTGAAAAGCCATGGGCTCCCCCACATGGTCTTACATCCAAGTGCCATGGGCTCCCCCATGGTCTTTACCTGAAAAGCCATGGGCTCCCCCACATGGTCTTACATCCAAGCGCCATGGGCTCCCCCATGGTCTTCCATGCAAGTATCACAAAGACAACTAGCATACCAAATACCACATAGTCAAATAGCATACCACATAATCACTAGCATACCGCATATACATGCATACCAGACATATCTGTAATGAATCTTCAATAAACACTACAGCTAACTAAATGGGTCGGCCTTGGTGCCTTAGACCCATTAGTATGGCGAGGAGACTCACCTCGAATGCAGAAGTGTAACGCTCTAAATTTCCAAACAATTTTTTTCATTTTAAAATCACATAAATCTCATCAACACGTATCACAAATCCCAAAAATATCAAATTATCAAAAACACATGTTTATAGTCATTTGAATAAAATCCAAGATCCTCAGAAACATAACTCCATCTCGTGTGTACAATCAAGTCGGCGACTTCCTGTGATCCTGAGAAGTATCTGAAACACATAACACATAACACGGTAGGCACGAAGCTTAGTGAGTTCCCCAAAATACCATACATAACACATTAGCCTCTCAAGGCTACACTCAATAAGACCCTCCGGTCAATGTGTCTCAGTGGAACCCTCCGGTCCTACAACTCGGGTGGACCCTTTGGTCCTAACTCAGCAAGTTCATAATAATACACAGGATAAATCACAAAGACATGATGCAGGATGTCACAATACTCAGTATAAGCACACAAGATCAACATATACGCAGAAATACTATAACAACATAAGTCACAAAGACAGTATGTACGATAACACGTCTTACAGAATAAACAAATAAGACCCTCCGATCAATAATGTACTAAGACCCTCCGGTCTATAATGTACTAGGACCCTCTGGTCAATAATATACTAAGACCCTCCGGTCAATAATGTAATTAAGACCCTCCGGTCAATAACACAAATAAGACCCTCCGGTCACACATAAATTACCACACAGGTAAGTATAGTGAGAAGACCCGCCTCAACTTGTATGCGAGAAACCCTACGCTGTCACTGCTGCAGCTCACTCGCTCCTGAACTGAGCCAAAACAACCCAACACTATAATCAGAAGCTATACCATGTTATACCTTAACACTATGCTCCATAGATGGCCCATCTAGTCAGGCCTACTACTGACCCAACCCATTGAGCCCACCAAGGCCCAAGACCAAAAGGGCCCACAAAGGTCCACTAATGGCCCACTATGGCCTAATATTTCATAATCATCAAGGCCCAAATTATGGCCCATATATGGCCCAATTTTCCAAATTGGGCCGAGCTCCTCATATGGGCCTTACCTTAAGGCCCATCTAGATATTCTAGTCCATATAAGTATTCTTGGATGGCCCATCAATAGCCCAAGCATCAAAGTCCAATAGGAAGGCCCAATCTAAAATTAGGGTTTCATTAGGCAGGCACCACTCACTACCACCTCGGGTAGTGGTGGTCAACGGCAGTTCACGGCGACGGCCACTACTTCACGGTGGTGGTGGTTATGGTTTTCTTTTTATTATTCCTACATCGATTACAATTTACAACACAAAATCCCGAATAAACACACACACACACACTAAGATAAATACACACACATAACCACCCTTGTGGTGGCCGGCGGTGGCACATGGCAATAGCCACCACCTCACGGTGGTGGCGGTGGGTGTCCGATCAAAATCACACATACAACCCATGGATACAAATACATCTTGTACACTCAAACACACACCAAAACACGCACACAGTAACCACCTCACGGTGGCTGGTGGCGGCATAAAAGGTATAGACGGTGGCAACCACCATGGTTGGCTGCCATGGTGGTGCCCTTGCTTTCTGGCAACACAAACACTTCATTCACACACACAATCGACATGATACAACATCACACGCACTCGCCCAAACACGAGCAGGAACACCCGTAATCACGTGAAACACAACGCGACAGCCACAACTTGCTTCTTCCGATCTCTTGCCGTCACATCTCTCATCGGCGACCCTTGTCTTCAACAGGAACAGCGCAACGATGGTTGTTCGGTGGTGAAAAGTGGTGTGTATTCGACCGAGAATAGCGGCGGCTCTGTTTGATATAGTGTCTAAGTCCATAACTTTATTTGGTATGTACTTGACCCGACCCGGCATGGTCCATTTGGGTTGCATGGCATTGCAATACTTGGATAGACTAGATGAGAGAATAAGGCACTTATGATTATTAATATATTATAAGTTCTAATATATTAATAATAGTATTATTTAATTAGTATTGATCAAGTATTAATCTAGTATTAATTTGGTGATCAAAGTGAGACTAATTAAATATATAGGGTTGATTATGACAATCATCAATTCTTTTATGGTGGATTAATGATCCATGGTTTATGGGTTTGGTTATAACCATATGGAGCTCCATGGATAGTCCATGGGAGTTACAAACCCATGGGTCATGAGAAATCAAGAGTCATGACAATTAAGGGCATTCATGTGTAAACCCTAATTGTGACAACACTATAAAAGGAACCCTATGGCTAGCAAAATGGTGACCTAGTTTTTCTAGTGAGGGCATAACCGATTTTCAAGTGTAAGAAGTATTCTCTCAAGTTATTCCAAGTCTTGTGGTGTTGTGTGAAGCATTTGAGGCACAACATTTGGGGTGCTAGGCTCACAAAGTCTTGAAGGAATCCAAGCAACAACAAGGTATGTATTTCTACTAGTTTTATGTTCTATGTAATCCCCATGCCATGCTAGTTAGGAAATAACCTTGAAAAGAAATTTGCATGTATATAGAGAAAACATAGATTCAAGGTTATTAGGGTTGCATGTACACTTAGGAAGTGTTAGAATGCTCAAAACTCATCAGTGGTATCAGAGCCTAGGGTTGTTTTCTGTATACTTGATGCAAAACTGCTTAAAAACCGAAAATTCTGCACTCTGACGACTGAACTCGCCGAGTCCATGGGGAGGACTCGCCGAGTCCATGAACAAATTCATCCTACTCGACGAGTAGAATAATGCACTCGGCGAGTAGGAGCGTGCTGGGCATTTTTTTCGAGTTTTGTTGATGGAAATGGATTAAGATCATTATCCCAATCTGTTTTGGACTTGTAAAATCTGTTTTTCAAAATGATAATGATTATGTTAACCTATTTTACATGGCTTTTATCAATTTTCAAGTATTGTATATAATTATATGATTTCTTGAAATTGCTTGACATGAATTTGTGTTCTTATGAGTTTTTAGAAGATCATAGGAATTATATGTAACCTCCATGTATGTTTAATTCATGATCTTAATGGCAATGATGGTGTCCATAACTTGTCCTCAAGTTATGGATAACCAAAAGTCACTTCTTTAAATTGTGATTAAAGAACTAAAGATGTTTCATAAAATGAAGAGTCTTCATTTTTATGAACCATTAAAACTCATAAGTTACAAATTGAAGAGACTTGGAATAGTTTCAATTCTTGCCCTCAAGTTTTGGAATTTGAAAAGTCCTACACGCTAATACTTTAATTCCAAATTAAACCTTAGATTTTTAAAAAGTTTAAAAATCAACACTTATACTATTATTATAATTTTATTATATAGATATGTATAAGAATATGTCATTCTTACCGTTAGTAGGCCTCATTCACGAAGCCGGTCTATAAGGGGGGTATAAGGTTGTTGCCTATAAAATGGTGACTTAATGGGTGTCCACTCTCACCCACCGCTTCCTTGATCGGTGGAGGGTCGTTAGCCGAACGGGTAGGATACGACTTTAAATACTCGTTAAAAGTATAATGAATTATAAAGTAACTATACATTATAAATTCCCAATCTTAGTTACTTTAGGAAAATGTGAAATTGGTGCTAGCCCATAAAATTACACTTTGTACCTTACCAAGTCGTTAGTGGAGCGTGTGTGGTTAACCGGCACACTAACATGGACTAGTAAGAGTGGCAAAGGGTAACTTGACCTTATTATAGATCGGTGGAGCGTGTGTGGTTAACCGGCACATCGATTAGGTAATATTGTTGAGGGTACCAAGTCAATTTGTATGGTTATTAACACCTTGTTTGTGATCCTCGGCATCCCAGTCACAAACTTGAGAGGGCACAATCGAGATTCAAACATGCCATTCAAAAGTTCAATGTATCTCAAAAGATCTAGGAGTTTCAAAACCAATAAAACCTAATAATAAAATATTTCGTTCTTATGGTGGAAATTGGTAAATCGTCATTTACCTACCTTCAAATATTTTATAGTATGGATTACGGCATCCCTCTTCCAACTATAAATAATTTGTTGGATCCTAGCCTTAATATTTCATTTGGGTGAATTATTAAGGATTCCTAATCTAATGAAACTTGTCTTTCTTTCCTTTCAGATGTCTTCCAACAATGCTTCTGGCTCAAACCCAACAGGCTCCTTTTCCCTTATGAACTTGTGTGGTAAGGTCATCTTTGATGGATCCAATTTCAATGAGTGGATCAGAAACATCAGAATGATTACCCGCTATGAGGACAAAGAATATGTCCTCGATAGGGAGCTTAAGGTTGTGAGTGAAGCCACTGCTACTCCTGAAGAGTTTGCGGAGTTCGTTGCACATGAAAAGGATGCTACTAAAGTAGCATGCATCATGATGGCCACCATGACTCCTGAACTTCAAAAATCCTATGAAGATTTCTACCCCTATGAGATGCACCTGGATCTGATGGAAAGGTACCATCAGAGCGCGCGTCAGGAGAGGTATGAAATCATCTCCTCCATGATAACCGCAAGGATGAAGGATGGTGAACCCATCACCAGTCACTTGCAGAAGATGCAAAGGTTCGTTGACCGGTTGCTGAAGCTAAATGTTGACTTTCCTGAGGAAATGGCGATTGACATCATTCTCCATTCCTTACCTCCAAGTTATGATCAGTTTCGTATGACTTATCATATGAACAAGGAGGAAGTCACACTTAGCAAACTTCAAGGACTCTTAAGGACAGCTGAAAATGGCCTTAAGGGTAAAGCGGTTGCTACTTCTACTCCTTCAACAGCCCCTGTTCTGGCTATTGGGCAGGGAAAGGGTAAGAAGAGGAAAAACCCTTCGAAGGGTACCAAGGGTAAGACTCTTGATGGTTCCTCTTCAAGTGGGACAAAGAAAGGTCCCATTACTCCTTCTTCAAACCCAAAGGAAGCACAGTGCTTCTATTGCCAGGATAAGGGACACTTCAAGCGAAGCTGCCCTAAATATCTGCAAGATGTAAAGGATGGGAAGGTTAAACCCACCCATGCAGGTATTTACACAATATTGTCTAATAACTCATCTAATGCTAATTCTTGGGTGCTTGATACAGGTTGTGGTATTCACATCTGTACTGATTTGCAGGCACTAAGAATAAGTGAGCAAGTGGAGCACGGGAAGATAAACTTAGTCATGGGCAACAGGAAAGCATCACCTGTTACCAAGATAGGAGTTTATTCTTTATTGCTTAATAATGGGTTAATGTTAGATTTGAATAAGTGTTGTTACTCGCCCGAAATGGAGAGAAATATTATTTCTTTTCATGGCTTGTACAAACAAGGTTTTTCATTTTCATTTGATAATAAAAATGGTGCTATTAATGTTTATTACAATGATGTATTTTACTTTAAAGCATTACCTTGTGATGGTGTATATGAAGCCGTGAATGTTGTAGACAATCTAGGAAATAATGTGTTGTATATTGATTCTTCAGATAGCTTGGATAAAGCATCCTTGTGGCATTGTCGTCTTGGACATGTTAACAAGAAGCGCATAGGCCAACTCCAAAAGGATGGAGTCTTGGAATCATTTGACCTCAAGTCAGATGATAGTTGCGAGTCTTGTTTACTTGGAAAAATGACAAAGTCACCCTTCACAGGTACTTGTGATAGGGGTGAAGGTTTGTTGGACCTTGTACACACGGATGTGTGTGGGCCCTTCAGAGTTGCTACAAGGGATGCTAATCGCTATTATGTGACTTTTACTGATGATTACAGTAGATATGGATGTATTTACTTAATCAAGCATAAGTCAGAACCCTTTGAAAAGTTCAAAGAGTTTAAGCAAGAAGTGGAGAATCAATTGGGCAGGAACATCAAGATGCTCCGATCCGATCGGGGAGGAGAGTATCTTAGCATTGAGTTCCTTGACTATCTTAAGGAATGTGGGATTGTCTCACAATTGACACCTCCCAGAACACCACAGTTGAATGGTGTAGCTGAGAGGCGCAATCGAACCTTACTGGATATGGTTCGTTCCATGATGAGTCGAGCTTCGTTACCAATCTCTTTCTAGGGGTATGCCTTAGAGACTGCCGCCCATATCCTTAATCTAGTCCCTACTAAAAAGGTTGCCAAAACACCTCACGAGATGTGGACTGGGAAAGTTCCCAATTTGGACCACATCAAGATTTGGGGTTGTGAAGATTTCGTGAGGCGTGAGACTCATGATAAGCTTGAACCTCGAAGTGAGAGGTGTATTTTCATCGGCTACCCACAGAGATCCTTTGGTTACCTCTTCTACAGACCCAGTGATAATGTGGTCTTTGTAGCAAGAAGAGGAGTCTTTCGTGAGAGAGAATTCATAAGCCAAGGGGACAGTGGGAGGCAAATTGACCTTGAAGAGCTTCAAGAGTCAAGTGGTGAAGGAACCTCAAATGCTATCGACCAACCTGAGGAGGAAACTCCTGTTGATCCGATAGATGAGTCTGTACCTCCAAGACGTTCCACTAGGGTGAGGAACACACCTGATTTTTATTATGGTTATCACATCACCACTGAAGGTGATACATTTATTAGTGATAGTACACTAATAGATTTGGATGAACCTAATAATTACAGGGAAGCCATGGCAGGCCCTGAGTCTGCTAAATGGAAGGAGGCTATGGACAGCGAGATTCAGTCCATGTATGACAATCAAGTTTGGAACTTGGTTGACAATGTACCAGGTCGTAAGACAGTTGGGTGCAAATGGATCGACATGGATGGGAAGGTACATACTTACAAAGCATGACTGGTTGCGAAGGGCTTTACTCAAACTCCAGGAGTTGACTATGATGAGACCTTCTCACCAGTAGCTAAGATTAAGTCTATTAGAGTATTGTTAGCCATAGCTGCATTTCATGATTATGAAATATGGCAAATGGATGTCAAAACCGCTTTCCTTAATGGAAAGTTGGCTGAGGATGTTTACATGGCTCAACCAGAGGGTTTTTTCGATACAAGATACCCTAATAGAGTGTGTAAGCTTGATAAATCCATTTATGGATTGAAACAAGCATCTCGCAGATGGAATCTTTGCTTTGATGAGAAAGTCAAAGAGTTTGGCTTTTCTAGGAGTGAGGATGAGTCTTGTGTGTATGTCAGGGCTAGTGGGAGCATAGTTAGCTTCTTGGTGTTGTATGTGGATGACATACTTCTCATAGGAAACGACGTCCCAACCTTGCAGGAGGTTAAGTCCTGGCTTGGGAAGTGTTTCGCGATGAAGGACCTTGGGGAAGCTGCCTATATCCTAGGGATAAGGATATTGAGAGATAGGAGTAAGAGACTAATTGGACTTAGTCAAAGTACTTATGTGGATAAGGTACTGAAGAGGTTCAGTATGCAAGATTCCAAGAAAGGAGAATTACCAATCCAGAGTAATGCCAAGTTGAGTAAGACTCAGAGTCCGAGTACAGAGGCTGAGATAGCTGAGATGGGTCAAATACCATATGTTTCCGCTGTGGGCTCGATCATGTATGCTATGACTTGTACTCGCCCTGATGTGGCCTTTGCTTTGAGCATGGTCAGTAGATATCATGGGAACCCTGGCAAGGCACACTGGACAGCGGTAAAGAACATTCTCAAGTATCTGCGGAAGACTAAGGATTGGGTCCTTACCCTCGGAGGCAGTGATGACTTGAGAGTGGAAGGATATAGCGATGCTAGCTTCCAGACTGATAGGGATAATTTCCGCTCTCAGTCAGGCTGGGTCTTTATCCTAAATGGAGGGGCAATTACTTGGAAAAGTTCCAAGCAGGAGACAGTAGCTGATTCTACTTGTGAATCAGAGTACATAGCAGCAAGTGAAGCAGCTAAGGAGGCGATATGGCTAAAGAACTTCATCGGAGACCTTGGAGTTGTACCAGCTATAAAAGAGCCAATGGAAATTTTCTGTGACAGCGAAAGTGCGGTTGCTTTGGCTAAGGAACCGAGAGATCACGGGAGATCTAGGCACATTGACAGAAAATACCATTTCATCAGACATCAAATAGAAGAAGGACTCCTCGTGGCTAAGAAGGTATCATCAGATGAGAACCCGGCAGATCCCCTCACGAAGGGACTGAGCAGGGTTAAGCATTTACAGCATGCGAGGCGCATTGGGCTGAAGGATGATACTAGTTTCAATAATTAGATTCCTGAAACTTGTAAAATGTAATTGACATTTGATGATAAATAAAAGTTGTTATTTATTTATGAGTAAGGTGTTACTATCTTGTGTTGATTGTTTACTATGTTTCAATTTTGCATGTTTTTACTTCCAGAATAATTATGTTATTATTCAAACCATCCACAGTCAGTCAAACTTTGGAAGTAAGTATTGATTTAAGACTGTCATGAATTTGGATTGTATGATTTGTCTAAAAGTGCTTTGGACAATGCAATGGTTGCTACAACATTCATGAGTACTCATAAGGGTTGAGTATTGGATCCAACCCACACTCACTTGCATCACTTCATGGAATTTATCTCGAGTGATCGTGAGACGGTAATATCATATAAATCTTCAAACCTAGAGATATGAGTTGTTGACTATGAGTTGGTTATTCATTGATTGCACGAAAACGCATTGGTAACTCGATGTCATAAAACGTGCCTTTGTGAATAATTCAACAAGTAGTTAGTACAAGCATATCAGTCGAAGTTTATCTGTTCCTTCAAGAAATAGAAGCGATATCTGGGCCCCTCGATGATTTGGTTTTGACCTATGTACCGGGCCCGGTCAGAACCTAATTGATGTGTTCAATTTAGTTCTATGTCGAAACAAATCAGAGATCGAGAAACAAATGCTGGACAATAAGTAAGACCATGTTCCATGTGTTTGTCCGGCTGATATCATGAGAACAGAGGATTATATGATCACTTATCTTAAATGGCGTATCATCATCATCTCAGTTCCGAGAGACTTTGAAAGAGCTACGATTGCTAGTCGGATTTTGAAGTCATATTTGCAAATATAGTTATTAGACTTATCCAAGTGGGAGACTGTTGGATATAGTGTCTAAGTCCATAACTTTATTTGGTATGTACTTGACCCGACCCGGCATGGTCCATTTGGGTTGCATGGCATTGCAATACTTGGATAGACTAGATGAGAGAATAAGGCACTTATGATTATTAATATATTATAAGTTCTAATATATTAATAATAGTATTATTTAATTAGTATTGATCAAGTATTAATCTAGTATTAATTTGGTGATCAAAGTGAGACTAATTAAATATATAGGGTTGATTATGACAATCATCAATTCTTTTATGGTGGATTAATGATCCATGGTTTATGGGTTTGGTTATAACCATATGGAGCTCCATGGATAGTCCATGGGAGTTACAAACCCATGGGTCATGAGAAATCAAGAGTCATGACAATTAAGGGCATTCATGTGTAAACCCTAATTGTGACAACACTATAAAAGGAACCCTATGGCTAGCAAAATGGTGACCTAGTTTTTCTAGTGAGGGCATAACCGATTTTCAAGTGTAAGAAGTATTCTCTCAAGTTATTCCAAGTCTTGTGGTGTTGTGTGAAGCATTTGAGGCACAACATTTGGGGTGCTAGGCTCACAAAGTCTTGAAGGAATCCAAGCAACAACAAGGTATGTATTTCTACTAGTTTTATGTTCTATGTAATCCCCATGCCATGCTAGTTAGGAAATAACCTTGAAAAGAAATTTGCATGTATATAGAGAAAACATAGATTCAAGGTTATTAGGGTTGCATGTACACTTAGGAAGTGTTAGAATGCTCAAAACCCATCAGGCTCCACCATGATCTCGTTTCTCTGGCTTCACAGATGAGGAGGAGGCGGCGTAGGCGGCTATGACTTGCTTCCCTTCATTTTCGAATGAACGACGTTCCACCGCCGATCTTTGTCTCCAGCAACAACAGAAACGGAAGCAGCGGCACCTAGCCCGGTGGGTTGCGACCTCAACACGGTGGTGCAAGGTGACTATGGAACAGATGGTGGCGGCGGGAGGAGAAGGAGGGTGGAGAGGGTGGCGGCTGATAAGCGTCGTCTAGGGTTAGGGTTTACCGGGGTGACAGGTTTATATACCCCGACCCCCATATAAATTTATCCCATAATGTCAACAATAGTCCCTCCCTCCTGAAATAATTTCGAAACAGCCCCCATATTTACCCATTATATGTGACATCCCCTAATTTCTCGGCCAGAAAAGACCGATTTAATTTATGCTTTATAAAATAAAAATCAGAGTAATCCTTTTAAAAGATGTTGCCGAATTTGTTCCCAAAACAAAACATGATAACAATTTATCAAAACCTTTCTTTAAGAAATATATATTTTCATCTTATATCAAAACCTCGGGTTGTCATGTTCCGATACAGATCAAAAGCATAAACAAGACATTATAAGCCTTACAACAGTTATTTACAACTACTGGCTTATAATCCAAAAATCACTCATCATCATCCGACTATGCTCGGGGTCCACTACCTGTAATGTAAAAAGCTGAGTGGGTCAGGCTTGGGAGCCTGGTGAGCATATAGGGTTTTCAACCCACAATAAATAAATTTATTATGCTTAAACATCAAACAATCAACCAAATTACCCCAATTACCCATTCCCGTTATCCTTACTTTACGTCCCTAAAACAACTATCACAAGGGACCTAGCCTAAGGATTTTCATTAGGGGGATAACATTGCTTCGGAGGTTCCTCAGCAATTTATGTCAAATAAGGCAACCATCGGGGTGACAACACTGCTTTCCTCAGCAATTTATGTCAAATAAGACAACCAATGGGGTGACAACATTACTTTCCTCAACAATTTATGTCAAACAAGACAACCAATAAGGTGACAACATTGCTTTCCTCAGCAATTCATGTCAAACAAGACAACCTGACATAAAACAACCAATAAGGTGACAACATTGCTTTCCTCAGCAATTTATGTCAAACAAGACAAACATTGGGGTGACAACACTGCTTTTCCTCGGTAATTTATGTCAATCAGGCACAAAGTCACATCGTCGCAAAGGTTTATACAACAGGCACTAAGTCCATAGCTGCCAACGTACTAAATCCATAGCTATCAGCGTACATCTATACTGTACTAAATTCATAGCTACCAACGTACATCTATACTGTACTTTTATCCCTCATTCTTTATCTACCCATGTTTTACCCAACATATTTGAAGATAAAATATATATACATTTTAAATTATTTTAAACATGTATAAAACATCCATTTCAAATAAACAAACAACATATATACACATAGCACGTATTTTATATAAAATACTTCATATCTATGTGTAAGATGAAAGTGACTATACACTCACATGATTTAATGATAATCGGGCAGCACTTCGTTTCCTAAAACGATCGTTTCTAATAAAACCGGGAGTTTTATTGAGAAACCGGGCTTTGCGAGGGTCGGGCTTCAAAACCGAAAAGATAAAATTTTCCGGGTCTTCGGGTACTTCGGGGCGTGTTTCGGGTGCTAAAATTGATATCGGGGCTTCGGGGGATGTCAAAATAGTGAAAATATTGAAAAAGTGGTGAAAAGGGCAAAATCTCAAAACTACCCGGGTAATCTCGCAAGCCTTGTATTTATAGGCGAGGTCCGAAGGTTGGCCGAGAAGGATGAGTCAGCAGCGAAGGCACGTAGCAGCAGGAGGCGAAGACATGCAGATGGCTCGCACGTGCGAGGGTCCAGGTATGGACTTCTGATTGGACCGAGGTCTAGGTCCGAGGGGTGCAAGGTGGCGCGCCATACGAAGCTCGGACACGCAAGAAAGGGCACGCGTCGGACCGCGGTTGGACCAGCGCTTCGGATGCGAGGGTTGCGACACGCCTCGGATGACTCAGTAATTTCGGACACGTGGCACGCATAAAGCGAAGGTGACGTGGCCGAAGCATGACTATGCGAATTTTCTCGATTTTTGTGCAAAAACTTCTAAAATCCATTACTTTCGCATACGAGCTCCGTTTTTGACGTTCTTTATATGCACGCGTAGGTAAATTACGCTCTACAACTTTCGTTTAGACTTCGTCAGCTATTTTTGACTTTAATTTTTATATTATTATTTTTAACAGACCGGGACAGGAAATCCGTTAAAAATTCATAACTTCTTCATCCGACGTCCGTTTTCGTCTGTCTTTTTACCGTTGTACTACTATTGACGAGACCTTCGATTCTCGTTTAGGTTGTGTCGGCTAAAAATCACTCGATCTAAAATTCAAGTTTTTAGTTGTCTACTGCTAAGCTGAAACTTAGAAAAATCATAACTTCCTCATACGAAGTCAGATTTGGACGTTCTTTTATACATACTCTCGGTTTAACGAACACTACGACTTTTGTTTAGATCACTAAGGCTAAAAAGTAGTTTATCAAAAACTCACTTTTTACGTCATTCGGCATCGTGCCGGTTTTGTCGCGAAACTTCGACAGGTCATAATTTCTTCGTTATAACTCGGATTTCGGTATTCTTTATATATCCGGAATCCTTGTCACGACCACTACAACTTTCTTAATAGATATCGGCTTTATCTAATATTTATTTTCGACGCTCATTTTTTTATTCTTAATTAATTAAATCCTAATAATTAAGCATAAAACACATAATTCACATAATAATCACATAATTCCTCTTCATTTTCTTCAAAATGAGTTAAAAAGGTTAACCTAGACTATTATGTCAATATTAATGCCTAACCTAGAAACACGGGCGTTACAATTCTCTCCCCCTTAGGATGATTCCGTCCCCGGAATCACACATCAGCAAACAAATGTGGGTAGCGACTCATCATGTCACTCTCCGTTTCCCAGGTGAGATTTGGCCCATTCGTATGTTTCCAACGCACAAGCACTAAATCAACCATCTTGCGTCGCAACTTCTTAGTCTTACGGTCAACGATTGCCTCAGGTTCTTCAATTAACCTCTTGTTTTCATCCAACCTTAATTCAGGGATTGGAATTATGTCGGGTACATCTCCCGTGAACTTCCTCAAATAACACACATGAAAGGTGTTATGAATACCCTCTATTCTTCTGGTAATTCTAGCTTGTAAGCTTGATTCCCAATCCTCTGAAGAACTTTAAACGGTCCAATAAACATTGGACTCAACTTTCCCAAACCACGTAACATACCTATCTTAGTCGGACTCAATTTGATATGACCTCTAGGTTCAGAATAACAATCATCTTCTTAGTCATTACCAAAACGAAGGTAATGAAATACTCGAACAATAACGGAATCAATTTCTAGCTTATTGGTAACCTTGTGACTTTCCTTGATCCAAGTACGAGTCCTGTGCTTCCGGTAGTATAGGCCTCTACTACCATTCACACCTACTCATACTCGTCCCAAGTATTGTCTCGCAGTTCTCCAAGTCACCATACAAGAATTTCACATAGTCATTCAATTCATCAGATGACAAAACCAGGGTTTATATTATTTCTTGAAACGATTACACAGAGGTTCAAGTTTACCCTATACTGTGCCTCTAATAGGCTACACCGCTCGTTACTAACTGCATGACTATTTTATATCTTGGTTTTAGGAATATAAGGTCCTTACTCCTGATCCCTTGTATTTCCATCTGCTTCATTAAGGATCATTTGGAATGTCTTTGGTTTTGGTTTTGGTGGAACATTGGGCCTTGCTGCCTCTTTCTTCTTTGGGCAGTCTTTCAAAATGTGCCCTTCCTCGTTACATCCATAGCACATCCTCTTGTTGGACGGACACTCGTTCGCATAATGCCCAGTCTTCCCACACTTGTAGCAGGTCACCTCTTCGCTACATTTCCCGAAGTGCTTCTTTTTGCACTTCTCGCACCATTTTGCTTCGCCTCCTCCTCCTCCAGACTTCGAGAATTTTCTTTTCTCGTTGGACCCTGAAGTCCCTTCAAATTTTCTTTTCTTGCCAACTTCGATCTTGTTGGCGGCTCTTCCCTTAATCATATCTTCTACAGACTTGGCAGCCCAGATAGCCGCCTCCAAAGTAAGTGCTTGACGCACTGGCACTGCATACTCCCATGGAAGTCCCTTTGCGTACCTGTCTATTTTCGTCAACTCATCTGGGACAATACGCAAAGCAAACTCCATTTTGTCGGTGAAGTTATTGGTATATTCATCAATGGTCATACTTCCCTTCTTCAACGTCAGGAATTGGTTTTCTAGCTCAAGCACATTTTGGGCCGGTCAATAATGTAATTAAGACCCTCCGGTCAATAACACAAATAAGACCCTCCGGTCACACATAAATTACCACACAGGTAAGTATAGTGAGAAGACCCGCCTCAACTTGTATGCGAGAAACCCTACGTTGTCACTGCTGCAGCTCACTGGCTCCTGAACTGAGCCAAAACAACCCAACACTATAATCAGAAGCTATACCATGTTATACCTTAACACTATGCTCCATAGATGGCCCATCTAGCCAGGCCCACTACTGACCCAACTTATTGAGCCCACCAAGGCCCAAGACCAAAAGGGCCCACAAAGGTCCACTAATGGCCCACTATGGACCAATATCTCAAAATCATCAAGGCCCAAATCATGGCCCATATATGGCCCAATTTTCCAAATTGGGTCGAGCTCCTCATATGGGCCTTACCCTAAAGCCCATCTAGATATTCTAGTCCATATATGTATTCTTGGATGGCCCATCAATAGCCCAAGCATCAAAGTCCAATAGGAAGGCCCAACTCAAGGCCCAATCTAAAATTAGGGTTTCATTAGGCAGGCACCACTCATTACCACCTCGGGTAGTGGTGGTCAACGGCGGTTCACGGCGACGGCCACCACTTCACAGTGGTGGTGGTTATGGTTTTCTTTTTATTATTCCTATACTGATTACAATTTACAACACAAAATCCCGAATAAACACACACAAACACACACTAAGATAAATACACACACATAACCACCCTTGTGGTGGCCGGTGGTGGCACATGGCAACAGCCACCACCTCACGGTGGTGGTGGTGGGTTTCCAGTCAAAATCACACATACAACCCATGGATACAAATACATCTTGTACACTCGAACACACACCAAAACACGCACATAATAACCACCTCACGGTGGCTGGTGGCGGCATAAAAGGTACAGACGGCGGCAACCACCATGGTTGGCTGCCATGGTGGTGCCCTTGCTTTCCGGCAACACAAACACTTCATTCACACGCACGATCGGCATGATACAGCATCACACGCACTCGCCCAAACACGAGCAGGAACACACGTACTCACGTGAAACACAACGCGACAGCCACAACTTGCTTCTTCCGATCGCTTGCTGTCACAGCTCCCATCGGCGGCCCTCGTCTTCAACAGGAACAACGCAACGATGGTTGTTCGGTGGTGACTTAATCCATAAAGGCCCACTAATGGCCAATTTTCCAAATTGGGACCAAAGTCCAAAATCCCAAACAGAGGCGTACGCGGGGCGTACCCATTTTGTACGTTGGGCGTACCCTCGCTTCGCATTGACCATCTACGGGATGGTTGACTCTGTACACGGGGCGTACATCGACTTACGCTGGGCGTACTCGTAAAACTTCCAAACTACTTTTGTGACTTAATCTGTTAAGAGCTTTGCGTCTAATCTTCATAGAACCACCAAATGAAGCTCTTAATGCACAAAGTTGGCACCTTTATGCATTTGCATGGCTCAAAGGGTCTTAATGACCAACTTAACCCAATAATACTCATCTAAGACATGCATGAATGGTTTCTAGCCTCAAAGATTGCAACTTTATGGGCTTATAACCTCTGAAATGCTAAGAGTAGCAACTCAAAGCTCCTGAAGTGGTGTCTAACCACTAGATCTTGCTCATGAGGCCAAAAAGGGAACAAAAACCCACATATTCATAAATAGTAACACCTAGTTTTCAAGCTCAAAACTTTTTACCTTCCTTGAGCTGAAAATGTAGCAAGAAGTATCGATCTACAAGCCCTCCCTTAAACCACCACCTTGTATTGAGCTTCCACTTCTTGAAATGCACCAAAAACCACCCAAAATGCACCCACAAAGCTCACAACACTCTTGGATGAAGCTACCACTCGAAATTAGGGTTTAAGGCTCTGAGAATGAAATAGAGGCGCACCCCCTTGGACTTAAGGTACTTTAAATAGTGAGCCAACCCTAAAAATTAGGGTTTTGGAGATCTTGGATGTACGCTGTCCGTACTCCCTGTACGTTGGACGTACGTCTTTCGCACCCGCGTTTCACTTATCCAGCACTACGTTGGGAGTACCCCTAACTTACGTTGGGCGTACTTCCGTGCTGTCCACCTTGCATGCATGGTACCTTCTTGCCACTTTTCTCCATTAGGGACCAATATTGCCAAAAAATTCAAAGTGCTATAACTACTTCGTTCTAAGTCCGTTTCCGACGAACTTTATATCCACGAAAAGGTGGCGAGAAGCCCTACGCCCTTAACAATGCACCCAAGCCTCACAGCCTTCCGAATAAAACCCAAAACCCATAAAGGGCAAGAACTGCCACTTTACCGATATACCCCTTTGGCTTCAAGACACGACCCAGCTCCCGAATCACCTCATTTAATTTATATATACGTAAATGGGTTTAGATCTCTCTCTTCCAAAGGCCCCAAGCCTTATGATAATCTATCCTCATGTCACAATCCCGAATTAGAAAAGCGATTCGGAACAGGGCGTTACAGTTACATATGTAAAACAACCTAGCAAAGTAAGTGTATGTGAAAGGTGTTTGAACTTCCAACAAAAGTAAGCTTCTGGAAAATCAAAAGAATTGTCAAAAATCTCTAAGAATAGTTTTCATTTGAATTTTTTTTCCTCGATAACACTTGTTGCCTATTCATTTCCTAGGATTTGGCCTTCGAAAATAGTTCTTTGTAGTAGGATTTTTTATTTTTATTTTTGTAAAAAAAATTATGTTTTTTAGTTGAAAATTTTGATGTTCTTAAAAAATTTGTAAAATCAGGTTTTGTTTTAAATACAAAAATATGCACTTTTCTTTATTCGAAATTTTGATTTTTATTAGCCATATTTTTATGAGTTTTTCTAAATGTTGCTTATCTTGATCTAAGTATCTAACGGTTATACATTTAGTTTTAAGATTTTCGGAAAACTATGAGTTCGTAAAAGATTTCACACAAACACACACACACACACACACACACACACACACACACATATATATATATATATATATATATATATATATATATATATATAATCAGGATCTTTTGCGAACCCATATTTTCATTCGAACTCCGCAAACTTTTTCATGTTAATTTTTTTCGCAAAAAAGTGACTTAGGGCATTAAGTCGGTCACATAAAAGTGCATTCGCAAAAAAAATAATAATAATAAAAATTAAAAAAAACTCGAGTGCACATATGTCGGTTATTGTTGACGAAGAAATGCACTTCCGACGTTAATGGATATATGCACTTTTCATGTGTGCATATTTTTTTCGAGATTTTTTTTTTTTGCGAATGCACTTCTATATGACCGACTTAGTGCCCAAGTCGCTTTTTTTTGCAAAAAAAATTCAAATGAAAAAGTTCGTTGAGTTCGCCGGACGGCAGAAGCCAGTGGATAGATCACCTTTTTCGCTCTACGCTGACTTGGTCAACGTACTAAAATACCTGACCATATATATATATATATATATATATATATATATATATATATATATATATATATATATATATATATATATATATATATATATATATATGGCGGTGGGGTGGTATGTTATGTCTCATTAGGATCTTCTTGTTGAATTCCATTAAAGTTGGTAGAGCTGGGGGTGGCTGAGCAAAGAAAACATATATGAATGATGTTTGGTCAATTATTCTACTTTTTGTCTATTTGTTTGGTTCAAATGTTTGCTTTTGTTTAGCCTGCTCCATGTTTTGTACTTGAATATGTTTACAAGCATGCACAGTTACAAAAGCCATCAATTGTTTCTATATTTAAAAAAAGTAAATCTCATAATAACAACATATTTTCATCTTCATCAACAAATAATGGTTTCTATAGATATGAGAACACTAAAGTAGATTTTAGTTTTCCAAAATAATTAAGTATATTAAAAAAATAATAAATTGTATCATCCGAACGTTACATGATGAACCTATTCCAAGACCCATAAAATGGGGTAAATTACGTAGCATTAGTGATATCTTGGATATTTTGGTGGGTGTATTAGAAATTGAACGGTGGACCTTCTATATGAAATTACAACCATAAACCATTATTAAAAAGTAAAAATGTATTATTTTTAACTTGATATCGAATTAAATGAGCATCACTGCACCAGTTTACTTTGGTCTCGTTTATTCAGCTCGTTTACACCCTAGATTTTCTATATAAGTCGAGTTCAAACTTGTTTTTATGGAGCTGATAACCATAAATCGACTAAGCTTCCGTTTTTTATTCATACATTATATTACTTCTTAGTTCTTAGGATGATACTAATCAAGTATTTACTACTAATTCTATGCAAAATAATAAATATAATTGCACATGTTTGTGTTTTATCCACTTAAGATTAACCATAAAAATGAAATGAAATTTAAATTTGACTTCTAATCAAACCGTATTTCAGATTAAGTTAGAGTTTATAAAAATCCTACGGTTAAGTTAAGGAAAGCACGCTCTCCTAATGCACACACGGGCACGGGATTGTGGGTTCAATCAGTATTTATGCTTTCATGCCTTCCATTATTACTATTGACTACAAGTCAAATAACACTAACCAACAAAACTAGATATCATGGTTGTCATTTTTTAATATAAATAAACTACCTTTTGTAACAAAAAAAACGCTTAATTTAATGTATAATTTAATAAAAAATTAATGACAAAATAAACTTCTAAAATATTTATAAATAAAGTTTCTTGATCACATGGAAACATACTACGTATGATGTAGAACACAACCACCCTTTAGCGTCCGTCGATCCCACTTGGCCTGTTATAGCCCGCTAAAGCAGTATGTTGGCAAAGGCGACGCTACGGTCATATATATCAGTGTTTATAGACACTTCTTAATTTTACAAAAATAGTTTATGTAAAATTCAAAATTTTAAATGTATGTTGTATTATCATCAAAGCATATTTTAGATATTTTAGATGTTTGTGTCTTAATAAGTTTTATTGGAAACTGGTAATTAATTAATCATGTTGCTATAGTATGTTTATTTAAAACATTTTGTTAAAATTCAAAAATATATGTTCTAATGTTAGAAGATGTTGAAAATACACCTATCAGTTAATAAATTGAAGGTTCATTTACAAGTTTGGGGGTTGTGGGTTAAGGGGTTCATAAAAATATACTATAACAGGGTTCTATATTTTTAATCCAGCATTATGCATAGTTGAGATTTAGGCACGTTTTTGGATGTGCTACATATTTGAATAACGAATATTTTGGATTAGTTAAGTCATAAATGGACTACAATTATATTTATTTGTGAATCCAAATTCCAATAACTATTTTTTACAAGATTTGACAAAAGTCACAAAACTAATTTTATTATACTTTTAATATTAAATTTATCGGATAAAAAAGTACAGAAAAGTGTTTAAAGAAACTGCTTTTTCGAAGTAACTATAAATTTACTCGATTATTATATGAATTAAGATAACTAAATAAATATTTGTATCTTTTTCTGCACAAAAATGAAATATATTGCAAAGAACGTTCATCGCATTTCTTATATCCCAACAAACGTAGAACATCAAAGTTTTCCCATCTTCAAGAAATTTTAATCATTGATTATCATAAACCTACAAAAGTCATACAAAAACTAGAGATTCATCAGGAGTCAATATGAACAGAGCGAGCTGCTGATTATTAAATCTAGCTTGATGCCTCGGAGATGCTGTTTAACGATGGATGCCATCCTCTTGTTTTGATTGCAGCAGCCGACGAGTTCGCCGGAGCCACCGTCCGTCGCCGATCTTTCTCAGATTTCTTCATCTGGTTATAAATCAAGTTGATTTAATGAGTATTATACTCTTTAACAATCTAAGACAGAAACAGAGGATTAGTTAAGATTTAAAACCTGGATGTGGGTTCTGGTTCTCTCTGATTGATTAGATCTCGTGGCTGCATCTTCATTTTTTCCGGCGGATTCTTCTGAAGGCTTGAGTACCCTGATATTACTACTAGTTTTCCCATTCTTCTTCGCCATTAATCCTTTCATTACTTCTGTAAAAGCGAAAAAAAAAAACGATTAATTCAATGTTTTCCTGGGAATTAAATCAACCCATATATTGAAAATCACAAGGTAACAAACAACACACCTTGGGTGGTGACGAGTCTATAAATATGGCCGACGGTAAGACTCTCGGTGGCGCGGAGAAGTTTGATACGGGTAATACGGAGGGGCTGGGAGTTGGCCGTGGCGGTTTGTTTGGTGGAGTCGGAGGTGGAGGACGGAGGACGGGAAGAGTATAAGGTGGTGGTGAGGAGAAGAGCGACGTAGTGACCAGGGTTGAGTTTCATAACCTCGGCGGCGGAGATGTTGGTGTACAGCCTCTCAGCTCTCCCGTTTGGGTGTTGTATTACGAGACTTGCATTATCAATAGCTTGACAGTTTCCCATGTCAACCTCTTTACAGACTGTTATAGCAGAGCCGAAGGTGTCGGAGGGTGGTAGCGGCGGGGGTAGTCGGAGTTGTATAGTGCAGTTAGTCTGTTGGTAGAGGGTATATATATATCGGAGATGGCAGCCAACAGCTCCTGAAAGGACCACAAGGACCACATGGCATGGCATCAATGATTTATTTATACTTATTTTCAAATTTTAACTCAAATTGACCGTGATGTATAAAATATCAAGGCTTATGTTCGAATCCGATCAAATATTATCAATTATTTTAAATTATATTTGTCAACAGAATTTTTTTTAAAGGGTATTTAGCTGTAAATCTGTTTATCAGTAACTTAAAGTTCGTATTAATTATTTTTTCCTGTAAAGCCAATAGTTATTTTGAATATCATAATAAATCTGGTTGATAATGACATAAATGTTCACTTATCACAATAATAAGTACAATCCATATACTTAAAAATCGAAACTAATTAATGGTATAGATAGGACTTGAACATTGACATTTTTCATGCAACCACATTAATATTATTTTTTTGAACGACAAAGTTGTATTAAAAAACGAAAAAAGGCTATCCAGCGCCTAGACAAACGTACAGCGGTACAGATACAAAAATATAAAATAATAAAGTTGACCGCATTTGAACCAAGGAACAAACCATCATATCTAATGAGCTACCATGATTAGGCAAAAGCAACACGCTTCCTGTATTATCCTACGATAGCAATGTACTTTTGAACACTTATTATTTACATTGTTTTCTATAGGCGCCACAATCATATTCTTTTAAACGACGGGTGAAATTGTATAAAATCTCAACAAGCAAGCAACAAGCTAGTAATTGCATAGATTCTTGCATATTACGAGCCAGAAAGAAAGATGGTCTTCAAACAATCCAATCTAAGTTAAATATGTCTCCCGTTTTTTAACCCAGAAAAAAATGAATAAATTCATGTTAGCCTGTTTGCAAGTTCTAAAAGTTAAACTTTTTTTTTGAACATTGCTTCATTTATTGTCTTACAAACGATCCAAAAAATTGCACATGTGAAAATCCTAGAGATAATATAATTTGAGAATAAAATAATATTGATTTGTGAAAAAAAACTCTACCTGCAATCCTATAAACAATCTTCATATATATATATATATATATATATATATATATATATATATATATATATATATATATATATATATAAAGATCAAAAGAGAACATCTAAAAGGTTGAGAACGCGAGAACAGTTCTGGACCAATTATTTTACAATGGTATATTAGTAATTGCGTATTTAATTTAAATTATAACAAATCTTAATCTCCTAAATTTTAGCAATATTAAATACAGTTACTTAAAATAATAGATTAACCGATTTTTATTTTATTCTTTTTATTAATTTATGACAAAAATAATTTTTATTAATTTTTTGTTAAAAAAAGTCGTTTTTTAAAATTTATCATTCATAAGATATTATTAATTATAAATGAGTAAAACATGTTTGTAATTATAAAACTAAAAAGTTGTAATCGTAAATGAATAAAACACAATTTATATATGTATACTCATAAATGAATATGTCAATACTAGTTTCATACATTTATACATGATTATATTCAACAATGATTAACCCACTCCAAAGGAATATATTCATAAATAAATATGTCAATACTAGTTTCATACATTTCTACATGATTATATTCAACAATGATTAAACCACTCCAAAAGAAAAAAAAATATATTGAAAAATTCATCCATATGTCGGCCATTTTCTTGAATCAGTTGCAACCACCTTCTTCTATTTGGATAAAAATGGTTGTTTATGTAACGAGCACCAGTGATACCAAAAAAGTGATAGCATTCCTTTTTCTTTGATAAATACCTACAAAAAGCCAATAACATGTAAATACAATAATAAGATCAAGAAAATATTAAAATGAATGATTAGTATGAGATTTATATTCAACAATGATTAACCCACTCCAATTGAAACGAACACAATTGACGATGACCCGTCCGCCATCATCAAAATAGAGAAAAATAGAATGAGATTTATATTCAACAATGATTAACCCACTCCAAAGGAATATATTCATAAATGAATATGTCAATACTAGTTTCATACATTTCTACATGATTATATTCAACAATGACTAAATCACTCCAAAAGAAAAAAAATACATATTGAAAAATTCATCCATATGTCGGCCATTTTCTTGAATCGGTTGCAACCACCTTCTTCTATTTGGATAAAAATGGTTGTTTATGTAACGAGCACCAGTGATACTATATCAACTCTTAACACTTTTAAAGAAACGTAACTTTTGGCTAGGTAGATACAGTATAACATTACTATAAAAAAAGATTTAACAAGATGAAAACCAGAAGTTGAATAAGTAAAAAATTTGACTCTTACCCGCCTTTATCAAATTGTGTGCCATTGGAGATCCCATAATTCCAAGACCAATAAACCCCACACACGTAGGGTTTTCATCTTCCATGCAAATAAAAGATTGATGAAATTGGGTGTTTAGATGTGTGCTTTAAAAGTGATAATATGCTAAACAAATTCCCCCTCGCGGCATCTTTTCCCAAATTAAACATTATATTGGTTAATGTGATTACAATTGGCCAACTAAATTTGCAGAAGCGAAATTGGAATTTAATCAGGAACGAGGAAGTATAAACTGAATTTTACTCCGTCGTCAAAACCCACTGATAATCACAACTAGAACGCACTCGTTAAGAATTCCAAATTCACAATGAAGTAAATAGAATTGAAAAAATGGATACTTGCGGAGGTTTGAGAAGAAAATACTTTGAAAGAGAAAGAAACTTTGGGAAATCAGATCGCCGGAGACTTGAGGTTTTTGTTTCGGTTTCATCGCCGATTACCGGAGCCATTGTGGCCACTGGATAACATACTACGTACCGATCACGATTGAAATCAGTCGGACTGTCGCCTTGCTGGAAGCGAGACCCAACTCTCCTTCCTCGTCAATTCCATTCATATTCTTTCGACAGGGGAGGTCTAAAAAGCCGACAACCCTAGGATATTGAAAGGTCTGGTTCTCATGAATGGAGGAGCCATTGGATGGAGGCGTATTTTCATCTTCAAGTGGTTAAAAACCTAATTTAATTAGAGAAAGAGAAAGAGTAAGAAAGAATGACGTCATGACCAAATTAATTTAGCTGATTTTATGGAACCATCAAAATGGAAATTCCATTACTACCCTTGAGCCCTTAAATGTAAATTTAATAATTACAATTTGGTTCCACAATTCTTGTAATTTACATAAATGACACATTAATATGAACCTTCGATTTTAAGATTTAAATGGCTCAGATCTGTTCTCGCGTTCTCAACCTTTTTGGTGTTCTCAATTGATCCTACTCCTATATATATATATATATATATATATATATATATATATATATATATATATATATATATATATAGGATATAGATCCGGTAAGAAATTTTTTTTGGTAGGAAGGTAATATATATATATATATATATATATATATATATATATGTATATATATATATATATATATATATATATATATATATAGCTGAGTTATTATGAAAACAAAAAGATTTATCAGAATTTGAGAACTCATAATACACTTATCATTTTTCAAAACTAAAAAACATCAATATTCTTCTCTAAATTGATTGTACATAAATCCACAATTCAAAAAAAAATCAAGAAAAAAATGTCAAATCATTTTTTAGCCTAGATAAGACTTACACACATCATTTTGGAGATAATTAGTGTTTTTGTTATTGAAAAATGATATGCGATTTAAGAGTTCTCAAGTTTTCATATTTTTTTTTGTTCTCAAAAGAACTTGGCTGAGTAGCTTTTATATATATATATATATATATATATATATATATATATATATATATATATATATATATATATATATATATATATATATATATATATATATATTACTTGTAAAAAAGATTCATCAATATGTTTGTTAATTCATATCTAATAAAATCTTAAAAATAAAATACTTAGATCATGTTTTTGACATGTTATATTTAATTAACATATATGTTGATGTGACACTACTCTACTTGGTAAATGTTTTGTCTCTTAGATTGGAGGTCTCGAGTTTTAATTCGGACGTTGACGAATTCTATTAATTATGTGATACTAACTTCTAACCATTAACCAACCGTTAAAAAAATTAATTACCAAACATATATATATATATATATATATATATATATATATATATATATATATATATATAGGGTTCATGCGAAAATACAAATAATTTGCGAAAACGCGAAAACAAGAAAAACCTATGATATTGTGTCACCTCAACATTATATTTTGGAAAATAATTCATCCAAACTTTGAAATACATGATTATAATTGATGATAGATGAGAAATTGTTTTATATTAGCAAAGTATGATTTTTAACATTTTTATTATAAAAACATGAATTTAAAAATGATTAAGGACGTGAAAAAAAAATTATTAAAACCGTCTTTAAATCTATATTACCATAACAACATCCAATGTAAACTTACTATCTTTAATTTATTGCTAATAAATTTATTTTTTTTATAGTACATATGTTTGATTTTTATAAGATAAAATCTGTTTTCGTGTTTTCGCAAGATATTTATGTTTTCGCATGAACCTACTTATATATATATATATATATATATATATATATATATATATATATATATATATATATATATATATATATATATATATATATATATATAGTCAAGATCAAATAAGAAGGAAATTTTTGGTAGGAAGGTAAGAAGTTTTTTTCTACATATTTTTTTCGTGAATAAACAAAATGAATCATTAGATGATTCATTTGTAAGATGATTCACAAGAAAAAATTCTCAAAAAAACATATCGATGATTTATTTATACAATGATTTTGTTGTTATTCACTAAAATTGTCATAAAAGTGAATTTTTTCTTAATTTACTTAAAAATGAATCATAAAGATGTTTTTTTGGGATTTTTTTCTTATGAATCATCTAGTGATTCATTTATTTTGTTCGTTAAAAAAATATATAGAAAAAAAAACTTCTTACCTTCTTACCAAAAATTTCCTTCTTACCGGATATATATATATATATATATATATATATATATATATATATATATATATATATATATATGTTAGACATGTTTTTAAGTAATTTTATAGTTTTGAAAATCAAAACTTAAATTAGATAATATTTAGTTAAGTTGTGTAACATAATAGTTTTACTTTTACTTTTTGAAATAACTTTATCATAGTAACGCTTATGTTGTTTTGGGAAAGAAAAAAAAAAGTGTAAATCAGTTCTTTATAATTTCAAAGTAATAGCTACCAATTTTACAACAAATTCAAGATATCGACATAGGATATGCTAAACCTATCCCAAAAGGTCAAATGAAAATGTATCTTGAATCGTTTTTTATTTCAAACTATATGTGAAAATAAAATCGTTTATGATACCAACGTAAAAGTTAAAACTTAATAACTAATGATTTTATTCTCATTTTATTAAAAACATATATAAAACAAAAGAAGATTTGTATGGGTAAAAATGGAAGCATGAGAGTGAGTTTCGATTACTGATTGCGTGATGCAACGGCAATTGGTGCATTTTCTGAGGTCATGAATAAAAAGCCTGCAAATTGCCCATAAATAAATATTTCTGCATTATACGCTACCTTTACTGTTTATTAACACGTCACCTTACAATGCTCACGCGCTTATTGTTGCTGTGTACCACCCACACACTAAGTTGCAAGAATAGCCCCTCACCTTTCCTTCAGTTTTAAATTTTACCTTTTCTGTATTTCTCTTTACTGCTATACTCCTTCAACGAAGATGATATGACAAGACTTTGTACATATGATTATTATGTTCCAATAAGATAATGTAATCAATAAGTTACTTAAAAAAATCCTATATTATGAAAAATGAAAATAGATAACAAAAGCCATATATAATTATATCAATAATCATAGGGCGTTGAGGGAGCAAAGTGGACGGCTGTATATAGGGGCGAACAAAAATGACACCGCAACTAAAATTAACCGCATAAACCGCAAACGCAATAAAAACCGATGGTGCGGTTTTAAGTTTTTCAAAAACCGCAAATTTGCAGTGGGGTGCGGTTATAGTTTTCAAAAACCGCACCGCACCGCATATATTATATTCAATTTTTTATTAATTATTAATATATCAAATATTAAAAATAAGACAAGTTTCATGGATGAGAGAATGATAAAATTCTAGAAGACAAAAGTATTGTTTTTTATTATGTTAAACTTTGAAAATGGTGAAATTTCACAATTTTAAGATATTTATTGTTAATTACTAGTGATTTCACATTTTTAAGATATTAGTTGTTTGTGATTTAAGTTAATTATTTTATACCTTATTTTTTTATTATTATTATAAGTAATATGTTTGAACTCTTAAAACCGTTTGAACTCTAAACTGCGGTTAAAAATCACACAAAATAACTGCACCAAATTCATGCAATTAATAACCAAAACACAAAAAAAATAAAACCGCACCACAAAAATAACCGTCTAGCTGAACCAAACAGTTTTGAAAATGGATTAACCGCATTTGCGGTTAGTGGTGAGGTTTTGACCAATAACCGTACCGAACCGCACCGTGCTCACCTCTCGCTGTACAGGACCTAATTTTTTTATTATATATTTTTATTTAAAAATAAAAATTTATAATAACGATAAATGCCATTTTTTTTTCTTGCTTGTCCTGAATCTTTGAGAATATTTAATTTCTTAGGATCAGCCCTGTCAATAATAAATTATAGAATGGAAACATTTGTACGAATTGAGACTGAAAATTGCTTAGAGAGTGGACATATTGATTACCGAGTGATGCTTGCAGGGAGTTGTTTGGATGTAGTGCAAACTTGAGTTTACGTTTTGAAATCACAATAATAACCTCTTTTTTCTGAAGGAAGACAACACCTAGGAATAATTTTGTTAATTAAAGTAGTGATACGATTAATATTGGTCTTCATATGTATAGTCCCATATTGTAATGTTTATGTATAGTCGGGCCCATGTACTTTATATATTGATGTACATATAGTTCCCATAATGAGAAATTAGGAGTCAAGAAAGTACGCTCGATAATGATTCTCTTTTTCTCGAATCTTCAATCCTTATTCTTTCATTTCCTTCCTTTGCTTACTCTTCTCTTCAGTTTCAACCCTAGTCGTCGTTCCCGCTCATCACTAATGGTCGGCCCTAACGTCAATACTGGCAAACCCTTTGGTATCACTTGTGAACTAACAAGTAAAAGACATAGAACGGCTAGGGTTTCGTATTATTATCAAATGAGAAGTACAATTAGAATGAAAGGGAAATACATAATTTATAGATTAACTAATTAGGATTTTCTAGCTAATGAGCCAACATAATACCCAATACAAAATAAAGTATAAAATCTTATTAGGATATTACCCCCCCCCCCCCCCCCTCTCAAACTCACAATGCAACAACAATAAGCATTGAGAGTTTTTCAGACAGAAAATGAAATCGATGAGCATTCAATGGCTTCGTAAGAATATCAGTAATTTGCAAAGTTGAAGGAACATAAGGAAGGGAGATAGTGTCATTCTGGAGATGATGACGTGTAAAATAACAATCAATCTCAATATGTTTTGTGCGCTCATGAAACACTGAATTCTTGGCAATCATTATCGCACTCTCATTGTCACAATACAAAGGGATAAGTTGAGAGATGTGAACGCTCATATCTGCAAGAAGCCATCTTAACCAAACAATCTCACAAGTGGCGATAGCCATGGCTCGATACTCAGATTTTGTAGAAGATTGAAATACAACATTTTGTTTCTTACTCTTCTATGATATCCACGAATCTCCAAGAAAAACACAATACTCAATAGTGGACTTACGGTCATAAATATCACTATCCCAATTAGCATCATTATAGACACGAAGCTCAAGAGAGAATGTAAATGGAAACACAAGGGTGTGGAACTGAGTACCACGAAGATATCTCAAAATACGAAGAACAGCTCCCCAATGAACAGTCGAAGAAGTAGTGACAAACTGGCTAACCACATGAACTGCATGATCAATATTCGGTCTAGTGATAGTGAGGTAAACCAAACTCCCTACAATGGTACAACAAAGGCTTGGATCTGATAAGGGGACACTATAAGTTGGAGAATACTTTGCATTACTCTCTATATGCGTATCAACTGTCTAATTATCTGTGAATCGTGCTCGTTCAAACAAATATGAAATATACTTCGTTTGAGATAAAAGATAACTCTTTGGAGATTGAGCAACTTTAATCTCCAAGAAATAACGTAGCAAGCTCAAGTCTTTCATAGCAAAACGGTGAGCCAAATCATGTTTTAAAGACTTTATACCATCACGATCACCACCAGTAATAATCATGTCATCGACATATAAGGAAGGAATAATCCGAACTGCACTCGTACACGGAACAAATAGAGCCGAATCATGGTTACTTGGTCGAAAACCAAGTGAAGTAATCATTATAGAAAATTTCTCAAACGAAGCATGATAGGCTTGTCTGAGACCATATAGTGCCTTCCGAAGCTGACAAACTTTACCTGGTTAGTGAGCAATACCTAGGGGAGGAGACATGTATACTTCCTCATGAAGATCACCATTCAAGAACGTATTCTTTACATCCATCTGATAAATCTTCCATTGGCGAATGGAAGAAACCGCAATCAGGTGCGAACAATCATTATTTTTGCAACAGGAGCGAAAGTTTCCAATATGTTTTGGGGAGAAGTTGTTCTTATCGCCACTTATGTTATTAATCACATTCCTACTGCGCACACTTCGGGGAAGTCTCCTTATGAAATGTTGTTTGGGCAACTTCCATATTATTCTTCACTACGAGTGTTTGGGTATACCTATTTTGTATTGAAGTCTCATGTAGAGAGAGATAAGTTGTCTTCAAAATCAGCCCTTTGTCTATTTTTAGGATACGATGTTGGTCAGAAAGGTTATCGGTGTTATGATCCGTCAAATAAAAAAATTTATGTCTCTCGCAATGTCACCTTTTTGGAGCACAATTCGTTATATAGCATTCCTGTTCAGTCAGATGATGCAAATCAAGAGGAGATTCATACTATTTATCCATTTAGCATTGCCATTGATGATTCACCACCTGCCACTGATCCACCACATGATGTCGATCCACCACATGTTGTTGATCCTCTGCTTGCAGCTCATCAGGATCCACCACCATTAAGGCCTTATCATAATAAGAAGTCTACAAAGCTTCCTAACTTTTTATATTCCTCTTACTCACCAGTGTTTCCCTCCTTTATTGCTAATGTACATCGTCCTTGATACCATGTGAACTAACAAGTAAAAGACATATAACGGCTAGGGTTTCCTATTATTATCAAATGAGAAGTACAATTACCATGAAAGGGAAAGACATAATTTATAGGCTAGATAATTAGGGTTTCCTAGCTAATGGGCAAACATAATACTCAATACAAAATAAAGCGCAAAATCTTATTAGGCTAACATCACTAATGTCAAATAGTATATTCCTATCATTTTTTACCTCACTAAATTGAACTACGATGCAAGGTGCAGATTCTTTGACAATTTTCTCGCCTTTGAAAGTCTCAAGCATCCCCTTATAGTCAACGTTCCCATGGAATCCACCAATACTAGAAAGAAACATGACTCATTGGTTAAGTTATGGATTTATGAAACTTTTAGAAAGTCTATTTGGCAAATGATTCTCAAAAAAGGACTCAACATACACAACATCTTTTAACATCCCAATGATGAGGTACTTCAAATTTGGACCCTATAATTGAATAATATTGCATTTTGACCCCCCCTGAAGTTGGAAAGATTGCAAGATTTGCCCATGCCCATAGTGGCATTGTGGTAATTTTAGACAGGAGGTATGTACGCTGGGCATACGATGTGTACGCTGAGCGTACTAGGGCGGACCCTAGTATGTTGGGCGTACATCTCGTACGTAGGGTGTAAGCACAGGAAGCCCAAATCCTAATTTTTAGGGTTTTTGCGATATATAAACACCATTATAACTTCATGCTTCATATCCTCAGTAGCTTCCCTCTGTGAAAAACGTCTTCAAGCAACCCTAAGTGAAAAGAGTCCATTTCGAGCCAATAAAGAGTGTTTTGGAGGTGTGTTTGAAGAAGAAAAAGGTGGTGAGAAGAACTTGGATCTTGAAAGCACTTTGGATCTGAGATTCCCTTCTTGGTTGCAACCTCCATGAGGTATAAAGTTTTCATCTTGATCACTCCATCTTGTAGATCTAGACATTTCACTCCTTTAAGTCACTTTTTGTCCCAAAATGGTGATTCTTAAGCATGGCATGTTCTTGACCCATTAAGTCATCCTTTCAAACCTTAGGAAGGGTCTTGAGTCATAAAAATGTGGTCTTGATGGTTGGTTTTGCTCCATGCACTCTTTAGAAGGTCTTAATGCATTAAGATGTTGAGTTAAGCACTTATTGCATATGCAAAGTCATAAAGTTGGAAACTTTATGACTCATGATGGAATTTTGACCTTGGATCTGACTTTGGACGTGAAAAGGTGGAGTATTGAGCTCTTAATGGAAAAAGGGTTGAACAGGGTGCTTACGCTGGGTGTACCAGATGGTACGTTGCGCGTACGTAGTCAACAACCTGTATGTTGGTCAAGTACCGAGTAAACCCCGCGTACAGAATAGTACGCCCAACATACTCGGCTGGGTCGACTCGACCGAGTTGGCTCGACTGGGTGTCGACTTTGACTTTGACCAATGTTGACCAAGTTTGACTTAAGGGTATTTTAGGTATTAGGATTGTGTTTGAGAATTGGTCATTTGGTTGGATAGGTGGCGGTTAGAGTTGAGAGTCAGAGTCGGGACCTCATCAGCTATTGTTCAGATTGAGAGGTGAGTTTTCCTCATTGTACTTACGGGTCGAAGGCACCAATGTCGGCCCATTGGATTGATATCCTGGTTTATTGAATGTGCTATGTTGTAGTGATCTATTAGATCGGTATCCTGGTATATAGGATGTAGTATGCGGTGGTGGTATGTGAATCTGTATGTTTGCATGATAACTGGTTATATGCTTATCTATTACTAGATATGTGTTATGTTATGTTATATGTATATGTCAACATAATATGGTTGGGTTCAGGTAGTACTGCTTTGTGCGGTAGCCAACAAACCCTGGAGCAAGCCAGACATAAGTTATGGGCCAGAGGGAAAACCAGACTTATGATGTGGGCTCGGGAGCGAGCCAGACATCAGCTGAGGGCCCGAGGGCAAGCCAGACTTATGATGTGGGCTCAGGAGCAAGTCAGATATGATTTATGGGCCCGATTGGCAAGACAGACTCATACTGTGGGCCCAGGAGTAATCCATTCTTCTAGTTATGGACCCAGTACATTTTGTTACTGTTGGATTAGTTTCTAAGTCCATAACTATATTTGGTATGTACTTGACCCGGTTGTAGCATGGTCCTTTTGGGTTGCCTTCACCAAAGCAACTTGATTGGATGAATAATAGAGAAAGAGGTTATTATGGTTTATTAATATATTATATGAATAATATATTAAAGGAGAAATCATATTTGTTTAATTAATATTGATCAGAATTGATTTAGAATTAATTTTGTGGTCAAAAAAGATTAATTAAACTAAGGAGACTGGAATTGCAATTATAAGATAATTGGATTTTGGGTTGAGAAAACCCTAAATATAGGGAGTGGACGAAATCCTTATGGATAACCCATAAGATTTCGTCCAAGGAGGGTTTCTGGAAGATTCTTATGGGCTGCTTAGAGCCTAAGCAACTGGATGAGATCTTGGACTAAAACCCTAATTCCTCACCTATAAAAGGAACCCCTAGGCATGCAATTTTCGGCTACCACAACCCTAAGAAGAGTTCATAGGGCCGAAAATTACATTCCCCTCTCTCTCTTGCCTTCTCCAATTGTTTTGGTGTTTGTGATCTATTAGAGGCACAACATTTGAGGTGCTAAGGTTCTCAAAGGCTCAAGTTCTACAAGAAACAATCAAGGTAACCTTCTAACTAGTTTATTAGACATGATTTCGATTTTGTGATATGCTAGATTAGGGTTTTGTAAGTCTTGGACAATTATGCATGTATAATTAGAAAAACTAGATCCAAGCATTAGGGTTTGCATGAACACCATAGGAAAGTTGTTTTGCTCAAAACCCATCAGTGGTATCAGAGACTAGGATGTTTATTCTAATGTATTTGATGCAAAGTTTATTTCATAACTGTAAAATTCGTTTTTCTGTTTTAGACCAGACTCACGACGTGACCAGAGAAGGCCACGACGTGAGCACAGCTGTTTGCTGGATTCCGAATTTTCTGCCTTGATTTGCTTTGGATGATTACCATAAATTGTTTTTTCAAATTAAAAATCAGATTTTTTGTTATGGTAATTGATATCGAAATCAAATTAATAGATAATTATCAATTTAAGATAATTACTTGTTTTATAAGATAAAGATTGATTATTTGTAAATTGATTTGAATTATCTTGTATGGAAAAGATTAGGTCAAATTATGTGATAAATATTAATAATATGATTAATTAATTATTTTATTTTCAAATTTAATCTAAAAGATGTTTTGAAAAGTTTCAAAACTTTCCCTCAAGTTTTGGGATTTAAAATTTTAATTAAAAGTTTTAATTTTGAAATATTTAAATTCCAAACCCTAGAATTTTACAAGTTTAAAATTCAACCCTTATACTATTATAATATTATAAGATTAATAATTATATATATATATATATATTATAAGATTAAGCTAGTCTTACCGTTAGTAGGCCTCATTCACGAAGCCGGTCTATAAGGGGGGTATAAAGTTGCTGCCTATAAAATGGCAATTTAATGGGTGTCCACTATCTCCCACCGCTTCCTTGATTGGTGGAGGGTCGTTAGTCGAACGGGTAGTATAGGGCAACTAATTCCTCATTAAAAGTATAATGAATATATAAAGTAACTAAATGTTTTTATAAAAAAAATTCCCAATCTTAGTTACTTTAGGAAAAATGTGAAATGATGTTATTCCATGAAATTACACTTTGTACCCTTGCCAAGTCGTTAGTGGAGCGTGCGTGGATAACCGATACACTGATATAGACTAGCAATGGTGGCAAAGGGTGACTCGATATTTATCATAGATCAATAGAGCGTGTGTGGTTAACCGGCACATTGATTAGGTGGTAAATGACATCGAGGGTACCAAGTAGTTTGCATGGTTATTCACACCTTGTTTGTGATCCTCGGTACCCCAGTCACAAACTTGAAGGGCATATCGAGATTTAAACATGCCATTGAAAAGTTCAATGAATCTCAAAAAAAAATCTAGGAGTTTTCAATACATTTAAAACTTAATTTCTTTTTCATTTTTCATGGTGGAAATTAGTGAATCGTCATTCACTTACCTTCAAATTATTTGTTGTTTAGATTACGGCATCCCTCTTCTAAATTGCAAATAATGTTGTTGGATCCTAGCCCTAATTTCTCATTTGGGTGTTTAATTGGGGATTCTTATCTAATCAAAGTTTGTCTCTTTTCTTTTTTAAATGTCTACTTCGAACAAAAACAACGCTTCAGGCTTGACCTCTTCCGGCTCATTCTCACTCATGAATTTATGTGGGAGGGTGATTTTTGATGGGACCAACTTCAAGGATTGGATCCATAATATCCGAATGGTCACACGTTACGAGGACAAGGAGTATGTTCTCGACAAGGAACTGAGAGAAATCAACATCAACACTGCTACTCCCGAGCAGATCGTTGCTTACGAGGCTCACGAGCGAGATGCTACGAAGGTTCATTTCATCATGCTCGCGACTATGACCGCCGAACTCCAAAAGTCCTACGAGGACTAATACCCCTATGAAATGCATCAAGATTTGATGGATAGGTACCATCAAAGCGTGAGGCAGGAAAGGTATGAGATCATCGCTTCGATGATCACTACCAAAATGAAGGACGGAGAGTCTATCACGACCCACCTGCAGAAGATGTAGAGGTATGTGGACCGCTTGCTGAAGTTAAATGTTAACTTCGATGAGGAGCTGGCCATAGATATCATTCTACACTCCTTACCTCCTTGCTACGACCAGTTTCGTATGACCTACCACATGAACAAGGAGGAGGTCACTCTAAGCAAACTTCAAGGCCTGCTAAGGACTGCTTAGAGTAGTCTGAAAGGAAAATCCGTTGCATCAACTCCTACAGCTACTGCCCCCGTCTTGGATATTGGGCAAGGGAAGGGTAAGAAGAGGAAGGCTCCTTCTAAGATCCACCACAAGGGAAAGTCCCAAGATGGAACCTCTTCTAGTGGAACCAAGGCTGGTCCCGCTTTACCCTCCTCAAACCCAAAGGATGCTGATTACTTCTACTGCCACGACAAGGGGCATTGGAAACGAAGCTGCTCGAAGTACTTGCAAGATATCAAGGATGGAAAGATCAAACCGTCCTTCGCAGGTATTTATACTATTCATTCTAACAACTCATCACATGCTATGTCTTGGGTCCTCGATACAGGATGTGGTTTTCACATTTGTTCTGATTTGCAGGGTCTAAGAAGAAGTAGGGATGTGGAGCATGGGAAGATAAACTTGATCATGGGGAATAGGAAAGCGTCGCATGTCACCAAGATTGGAGTTTACTCTTTAGTTCTTAGTAGTGGGTTAGGTTTAGATTTGAATAATTGTTGTTATTCGTCAGAAATGACACGAAACATTATTTATTTTCATGGTTTGTATAGACAAGGTTTTAGATTTTCGTTTGATAATGAAAGGTTCTATTGATGCTTTCTTTAACGGTTCTTTCTATTTTGAAGCATTGCATTGTAATGGAATATATGAAATTGTGATGGTTGTAGACAACTTAGGAAATGATGTGTTGCATATCGATTCTTCCAATAGTTTGGACAAAGCATGCTTATGGCATTGTCGTCTTGGACATGTCAACAAGAAGCGCATAGCCCAACTCCAAAAGGATGGAGTGTTGGATTCATTCGACCTTAGGGAAGATGACTTGTGCGAGTCTTGTTTACTTGGAAAGATGACCAAGTCACCCTTCACTGGCACTTGTGAAAGGGGTGAGGGTTTATTGGATCTCATACACACCGATGTGTGTGGGCCCTTTAGATCCACAACAAGGGATGTGAACCGCTTCTATGTGACTTTCACTGATGATTATAGCAGATATCGGTATATCTACTTAATCAAACACAAGTCAGAAACCTTTGAAAAGTTCAAAGAGTTTAAGCAGGAAGTGGAGAATCAGTTGGGCAGGAAAATTAAGATGCTCCGATCCGATCGAGGTGGTGAGTACCTTAGTCTGGAATTCCACGACTACCTCAAGGAGTGCGGAGTTGTTTCGCAATTGACGCCAACTAGGACACCGCAGTTAAATGGTGTGGCTGAGAGGCGTAATCGAACCTTGTTGGACATGGTTCGTTCCATGATGAGTCGTGCTTCATTACCTATCTCATTTTGGGGGTATGCCTTAGAGACTGCCACCCATATCCTTAACTTAGTCCCTACAAAGAATGTTGCCAAAACACCTCACGATATGTGGACATGGAAAGCTCCCTCGTTGGCACATATCAAGATTTGGGGTTGCGAGGCTTTCGTAAGACGAGAGACTCACGACAAGCTTGAAACTCATAGTGAGCGGTGTATTTTCATCGGCTATCCACAGAAATCCTTTGGATATCTCTTCTATAGACCGAATGAAAATGTTGTCTTCGTTACGAGGAGAGGGGTTTTCCGAGAGCGAGAACTCATAAGCCAAGGGGATAGTGGGAGGCAAATTGATCTTGAAGAGCTTCAAGAATCAAGCGATGAAGGAACCTCTAACACTCGCGCTCAACCCGAGGAGGAAACTCATGTTGAACCAATTGACGAGTTCTTACCTCTTAGACGTTCCAGTAGAGTTAGTGTTCCACCTGTGTTATATGGTCTTCATATAACAAGTGAAGGTGATACGTTTATTAGTGATAGTACACTAGTAAATTTGGATGAACCTAAAAGCTACAAAGAAGCCATGGCAGGCCCCGAGTCTGCGAAGTGGAAAGAGGCTACGGACAGCGAGATTCAGTCCATGTATGACAACCAAGTTTTAAATTTGGTTTACAATGTGTCAGGTCGTAAGACGGTCGGGTGCAAATGGATCTTCAAGAAGAAGACCGACATGGATGGGAAAGTACACACTTATAAAGCACGGTTGGTTGCGAAGGGATTTACTCAAACTCCTGGAGTTGATTATGAGGAGACCTTCTCACCAGTTGCGAAGATAAAGTCTATTAGGGTTATGCTAGCCATAGATGCGTTTCATGATTATGAAATATGGCAGATGGATGTCAAAACCGCTATCCTTAATGGGAAGTTGGCTGAAGATGTTTACATGAGTCAGCCATAGGGTTTTGTTGATGCAAAACACCCGAATAGAGTGTGTAAGCTTGAGAAATCCATCTATGGATTAAAACAAGCATCTCGCAGATGGAATCTTTCTTTCGATGAGAAAGTCAAAGAGTTTGGTTTCTTGCGAAGCGAGGATGAGTCATGCGTATATGTCAAAACTAGTGGGATTATAGTTAGCTTCCTCGTTTTTTATGTCGATGACATACTACTCATAGGAAATGACGTCCCAACCCTGCAGGAGGTTAAGTCCTGGTTTGGGAAGTGCTTCGCTATGAAGGACCTCGGAGAAGCTACATATATTCTTGGGATAAGGATAGTCAGAAATAGGAGTAAAAGACTAATAGGACTTAGTCAAAGCACTTACTTGGATAAGGTACTAAAGCGTTTTAGTATGGAAAATTCCAAGAAAGGGGAGTTACCAATCCAAAGCAATGCCAAGTTGAGTAAGACTCATAGCCCGAGTACCGAAGCTGAGATAGCAGAAATGAGTCGAGTACCTTACGCTTCCGCAGTTGGCTCGATCATGTATGCTATGACTTGTACTCGCCCTGATGTGGCCTTCGCTTTGAGCATGGTCAGCATATATCAAGGGAACCCTGGTAGAGCACATTGTACTACAGTCAAGAATATTCTTAAGTACCATCGGAGGACCAAGGAATGGTTTCTTATCCTCGATGGGAGTGATGACTTAAGGGTGCGTGGATATAGTGACGTCAGTTTTCAGACCGACGGAGACAACTTCCGCTCTCAGTCGAGCTAGGTCTTTACCCTGAATGGGGAGCAGTGACTTGGAAAAGTTCCAAGCAGGAGACCGTACCTGATTCAACGTGCGAATCAGAGTACATAGCAGCGAGCGAAGCGTCAAAGGAGGCGATATGGTTGAAGAAATTCATCGGAGACCTTGGAGTTGTGCCAGCCATAAAGGAGCCTATGGAGATTTTTTGTGATAATGAAGGTGCGGTTGCCTTGACCAAGGAACCGAGGGATCATGGCAGGTCTAGACATATCGACAAGAAATATCACTTTATTAGACATCGGGTAGAAGAGGGACTCCTTGTAGTTAAGAGGGTATCGTCAGAAGAAAACCCGGAAGATCCCCTCACGAAGGGACTGAGTAGGGTCAAGCACTTGCAGCACGCTAGGAGCATTGGGCTGAAGGACGATATTAGTTTTAGTGATTAGATAGCTTTTAGAAACTTGTAATAGCAAATTGTAATTAACATCTGATGATTAAATAAAGGTGTTTTATTTATAAGTAAAGTTACTATCTTGTGTTAATTATTTACTATTGTTTCACTTTGTTTGTTTTGACTTCCTAAATAATAAGATTATTTAAACTGACCACAGTCGCTCATACTTTGGAAGTAGGTATGAATGAAGATTGTGATGAATTGGTTTGTAGATTGTCTAAGTGTTTAGACATAGTAAAGGTTTGATGCAACGTTCATGAGTGCTCTTGAAATATGATTTGAGTATTAGATTAGACCCACACTCACTTGAATCACTTCATGGAATTAATCACGAGTGATTGTGAGACGATAATATCATATAGTCTTTAAACCTAGATATATGGTCTATTGTTTGCGAGTTGGTTATGCATTGATAATGCGTAAACGCATCAGTAACTTGATGTTATAAAACACATTGTTGTGTATGATTTGATGAGTAAATAGTAAATGCATATAAGTCGAAGTTTATCTGTTCCTTTTATCCTACGAGGGTAAAAGCGATATCCTGGGCCCCTCGATGATTTGGTTTGACTTATGTGTCGGGCCCGGTCAGGACTGAGTTGATGTGTTCAATCAAGTTCTATGTCAGACGAATCAGAGATCGAGAAACAAACTGCTGGACAATAAGTATCACTATGTTCCATGTGATTGTCTACACGATATCTTGAGAACGGAGGACTATACGATCCCTTATCTGAAGGAAGTGTCAAAGTTCGACAGAAGCTTTTGAGAGCTACGATTGCTAATCGGATTTTGAAGTCGTACTTGCATTTATAGTTATTAGACTTATCCAAGTGGGAGACTGTTGGATTAGTGTCTAAGTCCATAACTATATTTGGTATGTACTTGACCCGGTTGTAGCATGGTCCTTTTGGGTTGCCTTCACCAAAGCAACTTGACTGGATAAATAATAGAGAAAGAGGTTATTATGGTTTATTAATATATTATATGAATAATATATTAAAGGAGAAATCATATTTTTTTAATTAATATTGATCAGAATTGATTAAGAATTAATTTTGTGGTAAAAAGAGATTAATTAAACTAAGGGGACTGGAATTGCAATTATAAGATAATTGGATTTTGGGCTGAAGAAACCCTAAAGATAGGGAGTGGACGAAATCCTTATGGATAGCCCATAAGATTTCGTCCAAGGAGGGTTTCTGGAAGATTCTTATGGGATGCTTAGAGCCTAAGCAACTGGATGAGATCTTGGACTAAAACCCTAATTCCTCACCTATAAAATGAACCCCTAGGCATGCAATTTTTGGCTACCACAACCCTAAGAAGAGTTCATAGAGCCGAAAATTACATTCCCCTCTCTCTTGCCTTCTCCAATTGTTTTGGTGTTTGTGATCTATTAGAGGCACAACATTTGAGGTGCTAAGGTTCTCAAAGGATCAAGTTCTACAAGCAACAATCAAGGTAACCTTCTAACTAGTTTATTAGACATGATTTCGATTTTGTGATATGCTAGAGTAGGGTTTTGCAAGTCTTGGACAATTATGCATGTACAATTAGAAAAACTAGATCCAAGCATTAGGGTTTGCATGAACACCATATGAATGTTGTTTTGCTTAAAACCCACCAGTTATTTGTTATGTTTTATGTGGTGGTACTTTGGGGGAAACTCACTAAGCGTTGGCTTACAGTTTTAGATTATTGTTTAAGGTACTTCTGATGATCGCGGAAAGGCGAAGGCGTGACCGTACGCATCCTCTGTTTTACGGCTGTATGATTTTGGGATACTCTGATATTGATAAACAATTTGGAAACATTGATTTTGTAAACATTTGTGACCTTGGGTTGTTAATTTAAAAGTTTAAATTTGTTATGATTTTTGAGTCGTTACATATCTAGAAAAGTCTCGCGATCATGTTTCATAAAAACAAGGGGACTCGATCCATGCAACTTAAAAATGATCTACACACCATAACTATTAGTGACCATCATGTAAATGACTATTGCAAGAAAACCAAATCACTTTTAGATCTCTTGCCTAACATCGATGAACCGGTACCAGAAAAGAACCGTGTCACATATATGATCAATGGCCTCATGGAGATGTTCGACCAAATCGGAAGTAAAATTTTGTTGGGGGTGAGTAACACCCCACTCGTTCGTCTCTCCTTCATTTTCAGTTCCTTTTGTTATGACAAAAGTAATCAAACATGAAACTTATGTAACACCCGGTCCCCCAGGTAAACTTATTTATGTATTTAAAAGTTTAGTTTTTGAGTTTTGGTCATTACGCAGGGCGTAATGCAGCCTCCTACACAGCGTGTAGGAGGGAAACTTGATGCATGGACTTAATGAGTTACGCCATGAGAAGATCAAGTTACGCAGCGTGTAGCAGCCCAGAACCAAAACCCTAATTTTGGGGTTTTAAGCCCTATTTAAAGGCTCTAATCCCCTTGAGGCCTTTCCATCACCAGCCTCCATCATCCCAAACGTCCCCTTTGAAATCCTAATTCTTTTTTGGTGCATTTGTAAGCTTAAGAGTGTTCTTGTGTGTTTTTTGAAGAAATAAGAAGGTGATGGAGTTGCTTAGAAGCTTGAATCAGCTTTGGATCTAGAAGTTCCTTTCCCTCATCCATCTCCATCAGGTATAAAGTCTCCACCTTGATGAGTTTTTATGATACATCTAGTTTAGATTTAGGTTTTCATGATTTTGTTCCCATAAACATGATTTTTATGAAGTAAGAGCTACTCTTGACCATTGAAGAGTCATTTACAGACGTGTTTAGGGTTGATAAGCCATAAAAATGAGAGCTTGATCACTCTCATCCATCCATGCATGTATTTTTGAGCTATTGAATGACCTTTTGGACTTAGATTACGAGTTTGTTCTCTTGGTATGCATGCAAATGGATAAATTCAGATACTTTATCCATTAAGACATCCATCTAGCTTAGATTTGGAAGTTTGGTGGTGTAACCTTCTGTATTAAGAACTTAATGAGAAAAGTGAACATCAGCGTGGTACATATGGCGTAATTATGGCTACGCAGCACATAACCTTGTTTTGTCCCGTAAAAGCCACTTGGTACTCTATGCAGGACGTAGAGCATCATGTATGCAAGACGTAATCAGGTTGATGTTGACTTTCACTTTTGACTAATTACCGTTGACTTTGATCAAGTTTGACTTTAGGTCAAATGGAATAATTTGAGTAGTAGATTGAGGCTTGGTCCCGGTTTGTTGTATAAGTGACATGTAAAGTCGTTATTTGGAGTAGTGATCAATTTAGATACCTTCTAGACTTTGAGGTGAGTTTTCCTCACTGTACTCGTGGGTCAAAGGCACCAATTTCGGCCCACTATTGTGTTATGTATCCTCGTGTGTAGGATGTTGCTATGCTGTAGTGATCTGTTAGAATGGTAGATCTATAGGATTACCTGTGCTAGGTGGTTATCTATTATGTTCATAAGTCGACATATTGTGGTTGGTTTGAGGCGGTCCTGCTTTGTGCTAAAGGAAGAGATTCATGGGAGGTCGAGTTGATAATATAAAAAACAGGGAGCCGTCTAACTTATGTTGTAGGCTCGAAAGCAGTCCAACTTATTGTTGAAGACTCAGGTGGCGGTCCAGCCTTGTGCTATAGCCCTTTTGTGCATGAATTGTATATATATTATTGTGTGGGGTATTTTGGGGAAACTCATTAAGATTTGGCTTACACTTGTTGGTTTTGTGGTTTCAGGTGCATCAGATGATCGGGGCAAGGCAAAGACGTGATTGTACATGACATCCTTGGGATTTTTAATGAGATATGTTATTGGACACTCTGATTTTATGATTATGTTTGGAAACAATGTTCTATATGACTTGTGGTTTATGAATGCCTCTTCCCTCTGGTTTGGGTCTCAATCTCAATCTCTCTCCTCTGAGCGAAAGACTACAGCTCGGAGAGAGAACTATACCTCTGGTTCGATATAAACTCGTGGATCTCCGTCTTGAGCATGCTCAAGTAACGTGAAATTTGAACCTGCTCCGGAGCAGCATACTCGAGGCAAAAAAGGGCTCTCTTAGTAAACATCTTGGTGATTTTGATCACCGAATTTGTAGTCTGCTTCAACGACAGATACTCCTGGGCTAACCTCTCCCTCTCAACCAGGGGAACATACTCAGTGCGGAACATATCTGAAAAATACTCCCAAGTTACTGCGGCCTTCTCTATAGGAGAATAAGCACCGATCACCAATTTCCACCAGTCCTTCGCCCCTAAACAAAGAAGGTTCAAGGAGAACTTGAACTTCTGGTCCTCTGGGAACGAGCAAGTGAAGAAACAATCCTCCATATTAGATAGTCGCATCATGGCAACAATCGGGTCTTTGACCCCATCGAACTCTGGGGGCTTCATGTTACTAAAGTCCCAATATTGCACCATCCATCTCCCCTGAACTCCCACAACAGCAACGGAGGCATTGGTTGTAGCATCAACAACCTCTGTGACGGCAGCATAGTGCTCACCAAACATCTCAATCATGACAATTTTGATAGACCCAAATACCTCTGGGATTGCCTCCCTAACAACCTTGCTCGCATGGGTGGTGATCATCCCACGAATCTTATCATCAATCAAACATGGCCTCTCCGGGCCGCCAGCTCCTGATCTGAACCCCTAGTGATCGCCATACTGAAAACAAACTGAAATACATTAGAAAATCCACAATTCATACTGCTACAATGTTATGGAATCACTAAATCCTCGGGGTTCATGACTTCCCTAATACACATACGGGTCATGTGCTTCCAGTAGTATAGACTCATACTACCTTCCATACCTACCTATATTTGTCTCAAAGGATCTTCACGGACCACCCGACCACAAAGCCAGATAACTAGGATACATATACATCCTATAATCACTTTATCGATAGTAACTAATCATACCCCAAGTTGGCCTACTATAAACCATACTCACTCATGAAACTTCCACTAACCCTGCAACCGCTCGTGTATGCTAATCATACATAACACTGGATTTGATAGACATTCGAATATTTGATTCTATCCTAAGCCCACAACCAAAACAGGAACAGGAAATAATGCTAAATCAAACATTCTCAGGCTATAAAATCTTATTTATCTACAACTATGATGCACACACTAAGCAACCATAGTCATAATGTCAGTTCCACATAGTATAACAAGAAATTATCCTAGGCTATCAGGAATCATACATAGGAAATTCTACCATGAAAATCTTGAAGATGCCTAGCCTACCAACTAGCATGCAATTCTATCATATCATCAATACAAAAAACAAGTGTGGATATCTTGGAGAATACTTTCCTTGGATCCGGCTGATTATACACATCACATCCTTTCCGTTGATCATTTTAGAGTTAATTTTTAAAAATTAATTTACAAATCCTTAGTTTGAGTCTGAAATCACATAAGTGTTCATCCAATTCTCTTAAACCAGGGCTCGTTAGTATCTTTAGCATGGGGTTTTGGGTTATCTCGCTTATGTGGTTGAAACTCAGGATGAGGGGAGAGTTTCGGTTTCAAATGTGTCAGTGGTCAAAGAGTTTCCAGATGTATTTCCGGAGAAATTACCGAGTGTGCCTCCGGTGAGGCATTTGGTGTTCAATATCGATCTAATCCCCAGTGCGGCCCCGATTGCTAAGGTGACGTATCGCCTTGAACCACCAGAGATGCAGAAGTTGTCCTCTCAGCTTTTGGAGCTGTTGGGCAAGCAGTTTATCAGACTAAACAGTTCACCTTGGAGAGCACCAATTCTGTTTGTGAAGAAGAAGGATGGGTCTCATCGTATGTACATAAATTATCGAGAGTTGAACAAGTTGATGGTGAAGAAACGTTACCTACTCCCCAGGATTGATGATATTTTCCATCAGTTGCAGGGTGCATCTTGGTTCTCCAATATTGATTTAAGGTTGGGGTATCATCAGATGAGAGTCGAAGAGGAGTGTTGGATTAGGTGTCTAAGCCAATAACTATAATTGGGATGTACTTGATCTGATAGTAGCATGGTCCTTTTGGGTTGCCTTCACCATAGCAATTTGATAGGATGAGTTTTGGAGAAAGAGGTTAATTAATGATTTATTAATATATTATAAGAATAAAATATTAATTGAGAAATCATATTATTTAATTAGTATTGATCATAAATTAATTTGGAATTAATTTAGTGATCAAAAGGAACTGATTAAAAGAACGGGGACTGATTATATAAATCAGTGATAGTTGTAGTTTGGGCTAATGGATCCTATTGATAAGAGGTGGACGAAAATCTATGGGAAGCCCATAGAATTTTCGTCCAAGGCCTATCATGTGGGGGTCTGTGGATTGCTTAGGGCCGAAGCAAGGTAATCAGGTTTTCCAGTTGAAAACCCTAGTAGCCTCAACTATAAAAGGAACCCCACGGCTCATGAAATCAGCCACTTGATCCCTTAGAAGAAATCCTGGCCGAAATCTTGAAGCCTCCACCTCTCTCTTGTTCATCTTTTGCTAAGTGGTGTTTGTGACTCCATTAGAGGTGCATCACTTGAGGCACTAAGCTCTTGAAGGTCAAGATCAAGCAATCAACAAGAAATGTATTCTTCTAACCCTAATATGATTAGATTTCGTTTTCTTGTATGCTAGATTAGGGTTTTGCATTGGAATATTAATTTGCATGTATAAATTGAGAAAAACCTAGATCCAAAGCAAATAGGGTTGCATCTGCATCATAGGAATGTTGTAATGCTCAAAACCCATCAATGCTATCAGAGCTTAGGGTGTTTTTCTATTATATATGATGCAATTGTAATTTGTTCAAAGCTGAATCAAATTCGTTTCTGGTCTGTGCTTGATGAACTCGACGAATTCTAAGATGAACTCGATGAGTTGGACCAACTCGACGAGTCCATGCCCTGACTCGACGAGTTGGTTCGTCCGCTGGCAGATTTTTCGGATTTCAACCCTAAATTAGATAAGGATCATTACATTAAATTGTTTTAACTGTTTAAAATTTTCTAATATGGTAATGAATATCCTCATCTAATTGAAAGATAATGGTCAAATTTAAAGATAATGTTCAAAATTATGTGATTAGTTTAATTATTTAAAATTTGATCTAGAAGTTTTGAAAAGTTTCAAAATTTGCCCTCAAGTTTTGGAATTTAGTTTTTTGATTAAAAGTTTTAATTTTGAAATATTAAATTCTAAAACCCTAGTGTTTTAAAATTTTAAAATACAACCCTTATACTATTATAATATTAAAATACTAATATGTATATATATGTATAAGATGAGTCGGTCTTACCGTTAGTAGGCCTCATTCACGAAGCCGATCTATAAGGGGGTATAAGGAAACTGCCTATAAAATGGCGGTTGAATGGGTGTCCACTCTCACCCACCGCTTCCTTGATTGGTGGAGGGTCGTTAGCCGAATGGGTAGGATAGGACATTAATTCCTCATTAGTAAGTATAATGAATATTATAAAGTAACTAAAAGTTTTTATAAATTCTCAATCTTAGTTACTTTAGGAAAATGTGAAAATGATGCTAGACCATAAAATTGCACTTTGCACCTTGTTAAGTCGTTAGTGGAGCGTGTGTGGTTAACCGACACACTAACTTGGACTAACAAATGTGGCAAAGGGTAGCTCGAGAATCACCATAGATCAATGGAGCGTGTGTGGTTAACCGGCACATTGATTAGGTGATAAATGGCATCGAGAGTGTCAAACTAATTTGCATGGTTTTTCACACCTTGTTTGTGATCCTCGGTATCCCAGTCACAAACTTGAAGGGCATAATCGAGATTAAACATGACATTGAAAAGTTCAATGAATCTCAAAAGAATCTAGGAATTTCATTTCATTTAAAATCTAATTCTTCATTTCGTTTTTTGTGGTGGAATTGGTAAATCGTCATTTACCTACCTTCAAATAATTTGCAATTGGATTACGGCATCCCTCTTCCGAATTGTGAATTATTGTGTTGGGTCCTAGCCTTAATATTTCAATTGGGTGTTATATTAAGGATTTGTTAGATAATCAAAACTTTGTTCCTTTTCTTTTTCAGATGTCTGGCTCAAACAACGCTTCCGGCTCGAACTCCAACTCCTCAAACTCCTTTTCTCTTTTGAACATTTGTGGGAGGGTCACTTTTGATGGATCCAATTTCAATGATTGGATTAGAAACATTCGAATGGCCCTGCGATACGAGGAGAAAGAATACATCCTCAACAAAGAACTCAGAGAGATAGATGAAACCAAAGCTATTGCTGAACAAATAACTAAGTATATGGCTCACGAGAAAGACGCGACAAAGGTGTCGTGTATTACGGTAGCCACTATGACTCCTGAGTTGCAGCGGTTCTACGAGGACTACAGGCCTTATGACATGTGCCAAGATTTTTTGGAAAAGTACCATCAAAGCGCGCGTCAAGAAAGGTACGAGATTGTCGCCTCGCTGATAAAAACCAAGATGAAAGATGGATATTCCATCACGAGCCACTTGCAAAGGATGCAAAGGTATATGGATCGTCTGCTCAAGTTGAATGTCAACTTTGATGAAGAGTTAGCGGTTGATATAATCCTACACTCTTTACCTCCTTGATCAGTTCAATATGACTTAGCATATGAACAAGGAGGAAGTCACCTTGAGCAAGCTTCAAGGTTTCTTGAGAACTGCTGAAAGTGGACTTAAAGGCAAAGATGCCGAGTCCACCCCTACTGTTGCTACCCCGGTCCTTGCTATAGGACATGGAAAAGGGAAAAAGAGGAAAGCTCCTTCTAAGAGCCACAAGGGAAAGTCCCATGATGCATCTACTTCAAATGGACCCAAAGGTAAAGTCGGTTCTGCCACTCCCTCATCCGATCATAAAGAAGCAACGTGCTTCTACTGTCACGAGATGGGCCATTGGAAACGAAGCTGCCCTAAATACTTGCAGGACATCAAGGATGGGAAGATAAAGCCATCCTTCGCAGGTATTTATACTATTCAATCTAATAACTCATCACATGCTAGTTCTTGGGTCCTTGATATAGGATGTGGTTTTCACATTTGTTCTGATTTGCAGGGGCTAAGAAGAAGTAGGGATGTGCAGCATGGGAAGATGAACCTGATAATGGGGAATAGGAAATCGTCGCCTGTCACTAAGATCAGGATTTACTCTTTAGTGCTTAGTAGTGGGTTAGGATTAGAATTAAATGATTGTTGCTACTCGTCAGAGATGACGAGGAATATTATTTCTTTTCATGGTTTGTACAGACAAGGTTTTAGAGTTTCATTTAATAATAAAGTTGGTTTTATTAATGCTTTATATAATGGAACTTTATATTTTGAAGCATTGCCTTGAAATGGAGTACATGAAACTGTGATGGTTGTAGATAACTTAGGAAATAATGTGTTGCATATCGATTTGTATAATGGTTTAGACAAGGCATTCTTGTGGCATTGTCGTCTTGGACATGTCAATAAGAAGCGCATAGCCCAACTCCAAAAGGATGAAGTCTTGGAGTCATTTGACCTAAAGTCACATGACACTTGCAAATCTTGTTTACTTGGAAAGATGACTAAATCACATTTCAATGGTACTTGTGAAAGAGGTGAGGGATTGTTGGATCTCATACACACAGATGTGTGTGGGCCCTTCAGATCCACCATAAGGGATGCTAACCGCTTCTATGTGACGTTCATCGACGATTATAGCAGGTATGGATATATCTACTTAATCAAGAACAAGTCGGAAACCTTTGAAAAGTTCAAAGACTTTAAGCAAGAAGTGGAGAATCAATTGGGCAGGAAGATAAAGATGCTCAGATCCGATAGGGGTGGTAAGTATCTTAGTATCGAGTTCCACGACTATCTTAAGGAATGTGGAATTGTTTCACAATTGACGTCACCTAGGACACCGCAGCTCAATGGTGTAGCTGAGAGGCGCAATCGAACCCTGTTGGACATGGTTCGTTCCATGATGAGTCAAGCTTCGTTACCTATCTCATTCTGGAGGTATGCCTTATAGACTGCCGCCCATATCCTTAATCTATTCCCAACTAAGAAGGTTGCCAAAACACCTCACAAGATGTGGACATGGAAGGTTCCCTCGTTGGCACATATCAAGGTTTGGGGTTGCGAGGATTTTGTAAGATGAGAGACTCACGACAAACTTGAACCTCGCAGTGAACGGTTTATTTTCATCGGCTACCCACATAAATCTTTTAGATATCTTTTATGCAGACCTAGTGACAATGTGGTCTTCATAGCAAGGAGAGGGGTTTCCGCGAGAGAGAACTCATATGTCAAGAGGACAGTGGGAGGCAAATTGATCTTGAAGAGCTTCAAGAGTCAAGCGGGGAAGGAACCTGATATGTGCATATTTAATTATATATTTTGTGTAGAATCTTAATACTTTTTGGCTATTTTATTTCAATTAATGAACAAAAGGTACTTAATTATGTTTGAATTGTATTTTCAGCCTAAAAGATGTGCTCGGAAGCAAAAGGAAGCGGGAATAGCAATCGGAAGCTCGAGAATTGAAGAAGGAAGAAAAAGAGTCAAAAACCTGAAGAACTCGGCGAGTTGGACCTACTCGACGAGTAGACACGAACATTCGCGAACCATCAAGTACCTTACCGCGCACGGATTTTAAGTGAGGGACTCGGCGATTCAGCCATGGACTCGACGAGTCGCCCCTGTTTTCAAAAAACTATATAAAGGGCATAAACTCACGAGACAATGACTTCTCTCTGGAACCCTTGGATATTGAGTTGCGATTAAGAGTACTACTGGAGCTCTGTAAATCGAGGATCAACTTTAGCATTCAATTTGAGGAGATCTAAAGGCACAAATACATTCTCTTTTCTTAATCTAGTGTTTACATTATCTTTAAGTCATTAGGTTTAGTTTGTGAGATATTTTCTGCTATGAATATGAGCTAAAACTTCTTTACTTCTGTTTAGGGTAGACAAACTTATAACTATGGTTTGAATTTTATGGCTTGGATTATTTAATTTGGTGATTTTTGTTTTGTTAAGTTTGTTAAAGATCCTCATGTGTTGACAATAACTATTTTCTGTTAATTATCAAGTCTATTAAGTTGCATGAACATCTCTTAATTGCTTGTCTCATATAGTTTATGTGAAAACAATATTATATGCCTAGGAATAGTGAACATGAAACTAGGGGTTAATTAAAAAATAGGTAAGTCAATGTGTGAGTTTGTATGACGAACAACCATACAAGAAGTCAATTGAATTAGTAATTTAATTAGCTAACTACAAGTCTTACTTAACCCGAATCAATAAACTAGGAAACTTATTAGTTTAACCAATTGGCCACTGTTTGAATTGATCTGTTTTCTAAGAATTAGTAATAATGAACATGAACCTAATCATATTAATCGGTAGCCAATGACAAATTAATCCATTGCATTTGCCATAAATTCAACCATCGGAATAAGTGAGTCGAACCTGAACAGAAGTCTCCTTTATTATTGAATTTAGTTGATTTTTATTTGCCTTAGCTGTTAATTGTTTTGTTTGAGTGTTAGTTAAGTGCTTAAGTTTCTAGTCTTGCAAAACTAGAGAAAACCTCTTTTCTTTTCTTATTTGTTTTTAGATAATTCTAGTAGTTAGTTTCATTACCGTTCCCTGAGTTCGATACCCTGCTTGCTTAACTATACCACCAATAGACAGGTACACTACCTTTTGTGTGTCTAAATTATATTTAAAAAGTAGGACTAAAACTAGTACGTTTGACACACATCAGAACCTCTAACACTAGCACTCAACCTGAGGAGGAGATTCCTGTTGAACCAGTTGACGAGTCCTTACCTCTGAGACGTTCCAGTAGAGTTAGTGTTCCACCCGTGTTGTATGGTTTCCATATAACTGCTGAAGGTGATACATTTATCAGTGATAGTACACTGATAAATTTGGATGAACCTAACAACTACAAGGAAGCCATGGCGGGCCCGAAGTCTGCAAAGTGGAAGGAGGCAATGGACAAAGAGATTCAGTCCATGTATGACAATCAAGTTTAGAACTTGGTTAACAATGTACCGGGTCGTAAGACGGTCGGGTGCAAGTGGATGTTCAAGAAGAAGACCGGCATGGATGGGAAAGTGCACATGTTCAAGGTACGACTGGTTGCGAAGGGCTTTACTCAAATCCCGGGGGTTAACTATGATGAGACCTTCTCACCAGTGGCCAAGATCAAGTCTATAAGGGTTATGATGGCCATAGCTGCGTTTCATGATTATGAAATATGACAGATGGATGTCAAAACTGTTTTCCTTAATGGGAAGTTGGCCGGAGATGTTTACATGTGTCAGCCAGAGGGTTTTGTAGACGCAAAGTACCCCAATAGAGTGTGCAAGCTTGAGAAATCCATCTATGGATTGAAGCAAGCATCTCGTAGATGGAATCTTTGTTTCGATGAGAAAGTCAAAGAGTTTGGATTTTCGAGAAGCGAGGATGAGTCCTGTGTGTATGTCAAGGCTAGTGGGAGTATAGTTAGCTTTCTAGTTTTGTATGTTGATGACATACTGCTCATAGGAAACGACATCTAGACCTTGCAGGAAGTTAAGTCCTGGCTTGGGAAGTGTTTCGCTACGAAGGATCTAGGAGAAGCTGCTTACATTTTGGGGATAAGGATTTTGAGAAATAGAAGTAGAAGACTAATAGGACTTAGTCAAAGTACTTACTTGGACAAGGTGCTGAAACGTTTTAGCATGGAAAATTCCAAGAAAGGGGAACTGTCAATCCAAAGCAATACCAAGCTGAGTAAGACTCATAGTCCGAGTACCGATGCCGAGATAGCTGAAATGAGTCAAGTGCCATATGTTTCCGCCGTTGGCTCGATCATGTATGCTATGACATGTACTCTCCCTGATGTGGCTTTTGTGTTGATCATGGTTAGCCGATATCAAGGGAACCCGGGTAGAGCTCATTGGACAGCAGTTAAGAACATTCTTAAGTACCTGGGAAGGACTAAGGACTGGGTCCTTACACTTGTGGGAGTGACGACTTGAGAGTAACAGGGTATAGTGACGCCATCTTTCAAACCGACAGAGATAACTTCCGCTCTCAGTCGGGCTGGGTATTTACCCTAAATGGAGGAGCAGTTACTTGGAAAAGTTCCAAGCAGGAGACGGTGGCTGATTCAACGTGCGAATCATTGTACATAGCAGCAAGTGAAGCGTCGAAGGAGGCAATATGGTTGAAGAACTTCATTGGAGACCTTGGAGTTGTACCAGCCATAAAGGAGCCCATGGAGATTTTCTGTGATAACGGAGGAGCGGTTGCCTTAACCAAGGAACCAAGGGATCATGGTAGATCCAGACACATCGACAGAAAATACCACTTCATCAGACATCGGGTAGAAGAGGGACTCCTCGTAGTTAAGAGGGTATCATCAGAGGAGAATCCATTAGATCCCCTCACAAAGGGTCTGAGCAGGGTTAAGCACTTACAACATGCGAGGAGCATTGGTCTGAATGACGATATTAGTTTTAGTGATTAGATAGATAGTTAGAAACTTGTAACAGTTTAAATGTAATTGACATTTGATGATTAAGTAATGGAAGATTTATTTATGAGTAAAGTTTACTATCTTTTGTCAATTGTTTATTTTGTGTTTCATTTTGCATGTTTTACTTCCTGAATAATTGGATTGTTCAAGTTATCCACAGTCGATCATACTTTGGAAGTAATTAATGAGGAAAGACTGTCATGAATTGGTTTGTAGATTGTCTAAGTTCTTAGACATAGCAAAGGTTTGCTGCAACATTCATGAGGACTTCTGAAATACGATTTGAGTATTGGATTAAACCCACGCTCATGTGAATCACTTCATGGAATTTATCACGAGTGATTGTGAGACGATAATAACGTATAATCTTTAAACCGAGATATATGAGTTGTTGTTTACAAGTTGGTTGTGCATTGATAATGCGTAAACGCACCAGTAACTTGATGTTATAAAACAAGCTGTTGTGCATGATTTGACGAGTAAATAGTACAAGCTTATAAGTCAAAGTTCATCTGTTCCTTTTATCCTAAGAGGTTAAAAGCGATATCTTGGTCCCCTCGATGATTATGTGTTGACTTATGTGTCGCGCCTGGTCAGGACCGAATTGATGTGTTCAATTAAGTTCTATGTCAAACAAATCAGCAGTAAGGTAACGAACTATTGGACATTGAGAATGATTATGTTCCATGTCTTTGTCCATACGATATCTTGCAGAACGGAGGATTATATGATCCCTTATCTTAAGGACGCGTCATTGACTAGGTCAGAGTTCGACAACGGATTTTGAGAGCTACGATTGTTAATCGGATTCTAAAGTTGCATTGGAAGTTATAGTTATTAGACTTATCCAAGTGGGAGACTATTGAACTAGGTGTCTAAGCCCATAACTATAATTGAGATGTACTTGATCTGATAGTAGCATGGTCCTTTTGGGTTGCCTTCACCATAGCAATTTGATAGGATGAGTTTTGGAGAAAGAGGTTAATTAATGATTTATTAATATATTATAAGAATAATATATTAATTGATAAATCATATTATTTAATTAGTATTGATCAGAAATTAATTTAGTGATCAAAAGGAACTGATTAAAAGAACGGGGACTGATTATGTAAATCAGTAATAGTTGTAGTTTGGGCTAATGGATCCTATTGATAAGAGGTGGACGAAAATCTATGGGAAGCCCATAGAATTTTCGTCCAAGGCCTATCATGTGGGGGTCTGTGGATTGCTTAGGGCCCAAGCAAGGGAATTAGGGTTTCCAGTTGAAAACCCTAGTAGCCTCAACTATAAAAGGAACCCCAAGGCTCATGAAATCGGCCATTTAATCCCTTAGAAGAAACCCTGACCAAAATCTTGCAGCCTCCACCTCTCTCTTGTTCATCTTTTGCTAAGTGGTGTTTGTGACTCCATCAGAGGTGCAACACTTGAGGCACTAAGCTCTCAAAGGTCAAGATCAAGCAATCAACAAGAAAGGTATTCTTTTAACCCTAATATTATTAGATTTCGTTTTCTTGTATGTTAGATTAGGGTTTTGCTTTAGAAAATTAATTTGCATGTATAACTTGAGAAAAACCTAGATCCAAAGCAAATAGGGTTGCATGTGCACCATAGGAATGTTGTAATGCTCAAAACCCATCAAGGAGGACGTAGAGAAGATAGTGTTCTAAACTCGTTATGGCCATTACGAGTTTGTGGCGATGCTTTTTGGACTCACCAACGTGCCAACAAAATTTATGGATTTGATGAATTGGGAATGCAGGTCGACGCTCGACCGGTCGGTTATTGTTTTCATCGATGATATTCTGGTCTACTTCAAGACCAAGGAGCAGCATAAGGAGCATCTCCGGGAGTTACTTGGATTACTGAGACAGGAGAGGCTTTATGCCATGTTCTCAAAGTGTGAGTTCTAGTTATGAGAGGTTCAGTTTATGGGACACCTCGTCAATCAAAACGGGATTCAGGTCGATCGGGCCAAGATTAAGGCAGTGATGCAGTGGGAGGTTCTAAAGTTCCCATCTGAGATTAAGAGTTTTCTAGGGTTGGTTGGTTACTATAGGAGATTTATTCAGGATTTCTATTCGTTTGACTCGTCTGACGAAGAACAGTGTGTATTTCTATTGGGGGCCTGAGGAGGAAACTATATTTGAGACTCTGAAGAGGAAGTTTGAAGCCCGGTATTGAGCCTTCCGAAGGGTGTCGAGGATTTTATGGTATTTTGTGATGCATCGATCACGGGTTTAGTGGCAGTACTCATGCAGCGAGCTAGGATCATTATGTATGCATCCAAGCAGTTGAAGCCTCATGAGGTTAGATACCCGACACATGATTTGGATTTGGGGGAGGTGGTGTTTTCCCTCAAGATTTGGTGACATTATCTCTATGGGGTTCACTGTACCATACACATATCATAAGAGTCTAAGGTATCTTATAGATCAGCCGAATCTGAATATGGGGCAGTGCAACTGGCTTGACGTGGTCAAGGATTATGATTGTGAGATTCTTTATCATCCAGGAAAGGCCAACATGGTCTCTGATGCATTGAGCCGCAAGGTGATTAGCTCCTCTGATCAAGGACTCTATATGAGGATGACCATCGAGTCACCACTTTTGGATTTGATCAGAGAGGCTTAGGCTAAGGGAGTCAGGAAGGAGAATTAGAAGAAGGAGAGGATCAGGGGTTAGCTTAGTAGGTCTGCCACTGATAGCCGAGGGATTTTGACCCAGTGTGGTCTGGTTTAGGTCCCAGTTTGGGACAGGGTCCATCATATAGTGATGAAGGAGGTGCATAAGTCTAGGTTCTTGATTCACCTTGGAGCCGCAAAGATGTATTGGGACTTGAGACTTAGTTATAGGTGGTCATGCATGAAGCGGGAGATTACATAGTATGTGGAAAGATGCTTGACCTGTCAGATGTTCAAGGCCGAGCACCAGACGTCGCATGGAAAGATGCAACCCTTAGAGGTTCCCATGTGGAAACGGGAAAAGATCACCATATATTCCATCACCAAGTTGTTGAGGACGTCCAAGGGATTTGATGCGATTTAGGTTATCATCGACCGTCTGACCAAGAGTGTCCATTTCCTTTCCATTCGGGAAAGTTCTTCGGCCGAGAATTTGGTCAACGTGTATGTATGTGATATTGTCGCTCGCCATGGTGTACAGTCTTTATTGTATCTGATCGCGATGTTCGGTTTACTTCTCGGTTTTAGCAGAAATTTCATGAGGAGTTGGGTACGAGACTATATTTAAGCACGACTTATCACCCTCAGACTGATGGCCAGGGTGAACGGACCATTCAGATGCTTGAGGATATGATGAGGGCTCGTATCATTGATTTCAGTGGGAATTGGGATTCCTACCTTCCCCTAGCTGAGTTTTCTTACAACAACAATTATCACTCTAGTATTGGTGCACCGTCGTTTGAGCTTCTCTATGGGAGGAAGTGTCGTACACCAGTTTGCTGGGGAGAGGTTAGCCACAAGGTTATGTGGAGGACTGAGGTGGTCCTTCAGATGACGGACATTATCCAGCATATCAGACATAGATTACAAACAACATAGAGCCAACAGAAGATTTATGCCGATAGACGACGATCCGAGTCAGAGGTCCAATTCGGGGATATGGTTTTACTAAAGGTATCACCCTGGAAGGATGTTATACGCTTCAGGAAGAGGTGCAAGTTGGGTCCCCAATTTATTGGACTGTTTCGAGTGGTGGCCAGGGTAGGCAGGGTGGCCTACCGATTGGACCTGCCTGAGGAGCTTTTCAGATTCACAGTTCCTTCCATGTGTCTCAACTTTAGAAGTGTTTGGTTGACGATTTAGTGGTGGTTCCTTTTGATGACATTCAGGTTGGTAAGCGCCTGAATTATGTGGAGAGGTCAGCGGCTATTCTGGATAGGAAGACGAAGGCCTTGCGAAACAAGGTGGTACCTTTAGTCAAGGTTCAATGAAAGCATAGGAAGGGTTCTAAGTGGACCTGGGAGTCTAAATCAGATATGTGTAAGCATTATCCGGATCGATTTGTAGCCGGAGATTTCGAGAACGAAATCTAATTCAAGTGGGGGAGAATTGTAACACCCGGTCGTCAAGTAAACTTTTTTCCTTACTTAAAAGTTTAATTTAGGAGTTTTGTTCATTACACAGGGCGTAATGCAACCTTCTATGCAGTGCATAGGAGGGAAACTTGATGCGGGGATTTAATGAGCAACGCAGCACGTAGCAGCCCATAACCAAAACCCTAATTTTGGGGTTTTGAGCCATATTTAAAGGCTCTAATCCCCTTGAGGCCTTTCCATCATCAGCCTCCAACTTACCAAATGTCCCCTTTGAAATCCTAATTGCATTTTAGTGTATTTATGAGCATAAGAGTGCTCTTGTGTGATTTTTGAAGAAAGAAGAAGGTGGTGAAGTTGCTTAGAAGCTTGAATCAGTTTTGGATCTAGAAGTTCCTTTCCCTCATCCATCTCCAGGAGGTATAAAGTCTCCACATTGATGAGTTTTTATGATAGATCTACTTTAAATTTAGGTTTTCATACTTTTGTCCCCAAAACCATGGTGTTTATGAGTAAGAGCTACTCTTGACCATTGAAGAGTCATTTACAGATGGTTTAAGGTTGATAAGCCATAAAAATGATAGCTTGGCCACTCACGTACATCCATGAATGTGTTTTTGAGCTATCAAATGACCTTTTGGACTTAGATTGTGAGTTTGTGCCCTTGGTATGCATGCAAATGGATAAAATCAGAGACTATATCCATTAACGCGTCCATCTAGCTTAGATCTGGAAGTTTGGTAGTGTAAACTTATGTATTAAGAACTTAATGAGAAAAGTGCACATCAATGTGGTACACATGGCGTAATTATGGCTACGCAGCGTGTAGCCATGTTTTCTCCTGTAAAAGCCACTTGCTGCTCTACGCAGGGCGTAGAGCATCATATACGCAAGACGTAATTTGGCTGACGTTGACCTTTGAATTGTGACCGTTGACCGTTGACTTTGACCAAGTTTGACTTTAGGTCAAAGGGAATAATTTGAGTAGTAGATTGAGGCTTGATCCTTGTTTGTTGTATAGGTGACCTGTAGAGCCGGTATTTGGAGCAGTGATAAGTTCATCTACCTTCTAGACTTTGGGGTAAGTTTTCCATACTATACTCATGGGTCGAAGGCACCAATGTCAGCCCACTAGTTTGTGTTATGTACCCTCGTGTATAGGATGTTGCTATGTTGTAGTGATTTGTTAGATTGGTAGTTATGTATGATTACTTGTGCTAGTTTGTTATTTGTTATGTGCATATGTCGATATATTGTAGTTGGGTTGAGGCGATCCTGCTTTGTGCTGAAGGCCAAGATACTCGGGCGGTCTAGTTGATACTGTAGGCCCAAGGGAGCGGTCTAACTTATGTTATAGGCTCGGAAGCGGTCCAACTTATTGTTGAAGGCTTAGGTGGTGGTCCAGCCTTGGGATTTTTGATGAATTATATATATATATATATATATATATATATATATATATATATATATATATATATATATATATATATATATTTGTAACATCCAGATTTCCAAGTATTATGTTTGATCATTTATTCTTTTGAGTAAAAGGGAGGGACTCGACGAGTTGAGGCGTAGACTCGTCGAGTAGGATCGCGTGTGCTTACTGGATTAATGAACGGACTCGACGAGTCGGAAAGGGTGGACTCGACGAGTCCGCGCTGTAATTTGAAACCCTAATTCTCGGGGTCTGTGCCATATTTAAAGGCCTTTATGGCCTCCATTTGCGGCCACTTCACCCCTGAGAAACCCTAGAGAGCATAGAGATCGTTTGTGGTGCAAGAGGAAGGCTAATTCACCATTTCTTGTGTGTTTTAGCAAGAAGGAAGGAGGTAGAACAAGCTAAGCGGGTTGAGGAGCTTGCATCTACTTCTATTTGACCAGAGGAAGCTGTTGGAGGTAACAATCTGTGCCATTCTTGTGTTTATTATGATTCTAGTGAAATCTAAGGTTTTCTCTATGCCTCTTTTAGTTGAATCTTGAGTATGTGAGGTCCCAAGGCGAGTTGGTTCATAGATCTGGACCTTAAGAGGTCCAGAGAGTCCTTACCACTCTGCTTTATGCCATACCTTTTGAGTTATGAGCCTAGGAGGCCATTTTAGAGGTTATTTCACCAAAAGAAGCTTTGGGTGTGTTGCATGTGTACCAAGATTCGACCTTTACGTGATTATCATGCTTGGGAAGGTCAGATCTATAGATTAGGGAAGCAGATCTGACCTTAGAAGTTCATTTGAGTATGAAAATTGAAGCAACTCGACGAGTCCATAAGTGGACTCGACGAGTCGACTCGGGGTTGCCCCGTGATTCGTGACCGGAGGAACCCGTCGAGTGGAAGGATGACTCGTCGAGCCAAGAGAGGCTGGAAGGATTCAGAGGACCCGCATGGACTCGCCGAGTCGCCCTTGTGCACTCGACGAGTTGGGTCAAAGTTTGACCGTTGACTTTTGTTGACTTTAGGGTTCTGGTCAAGATTGATTCAAGAGAGTTCAGAGAGGGGTAGAATGGCCTTCTACCCAATCTTTAGAGATGATACTATAAGAGAATATTGATCGGGGATGTTATTTGAATAATAGGAGGAGGCTAGGTCGGGACGTTAAGCACGAGAGTTTATCCGACTTCATCGAGGTGAGTCTTCTCACTATACTATACCTGGAAGGGTACCTATGTGTGACCGGAAGGTCTTATATGCTCTGAGATGTATGAGCTGTATGTTGTTATGTGATATGTATGTGTTATGTATGTTATGTACGATAAGGACCGGAAGGTCAAGATGATATGGACCGGAAGGTCAAGGTGATATGGACCGGAAGGTCAAGAGGTTACGGACCGGAAGGTCGATACGGGTAGGACCGGAAGGTCTACCGGGATTCGGGACGGAAGTCCCCTAAGACACATGGATCGGAAGATCCTACAGAGTTATGGCCTGGAAAGGCGTATGTGTTGTATGTGGTATTTTGGGGAACTCACTAAGCATTTATGCTTACAGTTGTTGTGTTATGTGTTTCAGGTACTAGCGAGGATCGCGGGAAGGCAACGGCATGATCCGTACACACTCATAGAGATTATGTTTTGAGATTCTGGGATTTGTTTGTTATGATGACATTGGATACAGTTTGTTGATATTGTTTTTGATGATTTAAAAATGAAAAATTGTTTTGAAAATTTACGTTGTTACAAGTTGGTAGCAGAGCCTTGGTTTGAGGGATTCGGATGTACCTTCGGGCGTATCTGAACTCAAACTGAGGATTTCAGAAAGTTTTTCATAAAAAGGAACAATTTTTCTAACAGAGTAAAAGATTTTGAGAAAAGTAGAAAGGAGCAGTGTGTACGATCAGCCAGCGCCCGAACGGTGATTTCCCAAAATACCCTTATATTATGTGTTATGAGATATGTTATGATATGCATGCTAGAGTAGGCTAGGTATTCATATTAGGACTAGAGTGGCCTGATTTGTGATGCCTTAGCCTAGGGAGATTTCTGCTGCTATGTGATGCTTGAGAGTGAGTAGGTAGCAGTGAGGAGCTTATGAGAGGTCTACCGAAGGGTAGCCTATGCCTGCGAGATGTAGGGTGCTTGTGATCTCGAATCCAAGGAGGAGGACTTAGGGTGAATACTGATGCGGTGTGGACGGTAGTATAGGGCCCGTACTACTGAAGACACCGGAGCAGTGCGCACTCTAAGTAAGAATCCCTAGGGTACTAAGGAACAAGTAGGGTTGAGTTATCGCGTGCGAGTATGCTCGAGCAAGTCTCTGATATTATTATGTTGTATTTCAGAGACATCATGGTTGGGACACGCCACAGACCTGAGACGAGCGGCGTGAGTGACGAGCAGCTTCGTCAGATGATCCACGATGAGGTGGCAGCGGCGATTCGAGCCGAGATTCCGGAGATGTTTGGGTCTATCAAGACCACATTGATTGAGACTTTTGATGAGCGGTACGCAGCGGTGACTGAGGCTGCGGCTGCTGCAGCTACTGCAGCTGTGGCTGCTGCCAGGCCTCAGGGAGGTGACTCGTTGTTGCTTCGGGAGTTCAGCAACACGAAGCCACCAGAGTTTGATGGGACGCAGGATCCGATCGCTGCGATGAGATGAAATTCTGATATCGAGGGATGCTTCTACACGTGTTCATGTCCGGAGCATCTGAGGGTACGCTTCGCGCTGAACCAGCTTCGCTTGGGAGCGAAGGACTGGTAGAAGTTCGTGACGGCGAGCTTCACTCTTGCAGAGATTTCAGAGGTGACCTGGGAGAGGTTCACCACCATGTTCAGAGAAGAGTATGTTCCCCCAGTGGAGAGGGAACGATTGGTTCAGGAGTTCTTGACCCTCAAGCAGGGTACTGATTCTATTACTGTGGTTACCAGGAAGTTTCATGAGAGGGGGATGTTCTGCCCTGAGCAGGTGTCTACTGAGCAGGCACACATGAGCCGGTATTTGGGCATTTTGAGGAGGGATATTCGGGAGTTCGTGTCGAACTCGACTTACCAGACATTTGCTGAGCTCCAGGCAAATGCCAGGAAGAGGGAGATTGAGTTGGAGACTCAGGCCAGGGAGGAGGCCGAGTCTCAGGGGATGGATCGGCGGCCGGCACAGTCTCAGCCGGCAGCCAAGCGGGCAAAGCCCGCCGATTCTAGATCTAGAGGCCAGAACGGCCGCACTTGCGGAATGTGCGGCAAGGGACATGACGGGGTTTGTCGATCGGGTGCTTGCTACAAATGTGGAAAGGAGGGGCATATAGCCAAGGATTGCCCTAAGGGGTTCATGGTTTGTTTTCATTGCAACCAGACGGGCCATCGGAAGGCCGAGTGTCCGCAGCTGCGGGGGACAGCACAGGGAGCACCGCAGGGATCTGCCCCTGCCGCCGTGCGAGCTACTAAGGTTCGGCCGGTGAAGGCCGATGCACCGAAGGCTCGCGGGAGAGCCTTCCAGTTGACAGCGGAGGAGGTCCGCGCAGCGCCCGATGTCGTGGCTGGTATGTATTCTTTCATTTATTTATGTTGAGTATGAGGTGTTGTGCTTATATTATGATATGCGTAGGTGCTTTTCTTGTGAATTCCGTACCTGCTTTGGTGTTATTTGACTCGGGTGCGAGTCGGTCATTTGTTTCCTTAGCGTTTAGTCAGTACATCAGTATCCGACGAGAGGAGTTGAGTCGACCTCTGCGAGTTTCTATAGCTGACGAGCGAGCGGTGTATGCTACGGAAGTAGTTCGAGGATGTGTACTCGAGATCTTCGGTGTTGAGTTCCCGATAGATCTAGTCCTGATTGCAATGGGGGACGTATGTGTCATAGTGGGCATGGATTGGTTGAGCCGATTTGGGGCTGTTATAGACTGCGAGCGACAGTTGGTGACGATATGAGACCCTAGTGGGGGAGTACTTACGGTGTACGGCGAGGGTACCCGATGTGGGTCAGCGTTTTGTTCGGCTGCCAGAGCGAGACAAAGTTTACAGCAGGGTTGCAGCGGGTTTGTAGCCTATGTGATGGACACACGAGAGGCCGCTGGGAGGCCAAGTTCGATGGATGACGTTCTAATAGTGCGTGAGTTCCCGGATGTTTTTCTCGAGGAGTTGTCGGGTGTGCCTCCCGAGAGGCAGGTAGAGTTCCGCATCGATTTGGTTCCGGGGGCAGCGCCTATCGCCAAGGCGCCTTATCGCCTTGCGCCGCCAGAGATGCAGGAGTTATCCTCGCAGCTTCAGGAGCTGCTGGGGAAGGGGTTTATTAGACCGAGTAGTTCCCCTTGGGGAGCACCGATCCTTTTTGTCAAGAAAAAGGATGGTTCACACCGGATGTGCATTGATTACCGGGAGTTGAACAAGTTGACGGTCAAGAACCGTTACCCATTACCGAGGATCGACGATTTGTTCGATCAGTTGCAGGGAGCGTCTTGGTTCTCCAAGATTGATCTGAGGTCTGGATATCATCAGATGAGAGTGCTGATGGGATTTTTGAGCATTCTAACACTCCTATGGTGTACATGCAACCCTAGAAACCTTGGATCTATGTTTGGCTATGATACATGCAAATAATTATTTTTCCAAGGTTCTTATCCTATCTAGCATGGCATGGGGAACTTGAATCAAATAAAGCTAGTAGAATTACTTACCTTGAAGTTGTAGTTGATTGCTTGGAGTTTTAGAGCCTAGCACCAATAGTGTGGATGCCTCAAATGGAAATCACAAATCACCACAAACTTGGAAACTTGAGAGAATAGCTTCACCTTCTTGAAATCGGCCCTCTTACTTTACTCACCACAACTAGTGTGATTTCAAGAACCAAAGCCTCCTTTATATAGTGTGGTGGATTAGGGTTACACCTATGTAAACCGTAATACCCATGTCTTTTCATTTCCATGAGATCCATGGGTTAAAGCTCCATGGAGTATCCATGGACTTTCCATGCAAGCCTAGCCCATTCCAAATAAGCATTAGCCCACACTATATATATATACTGATGGGTTATGAGCATTCTAACACTCCTAAGTGTACATGCAACCCTAAATACCTTGGATCTATGTTTTCTCTATTATACATACAATTATGAACATCCAAGGTATTATCCTAATCTAGCATACAAAATAATAAATATAACAAGATAGAATACATACCTCTTTGATGTAGAATGTCTTCAAGAAGCTTGAGTGCCTAGTGCCCCAAGTGTGACACCTCAAATGGTTCACACAACACCAAATACACTTGGAATAACTTGAGAGAAACTTGAACACTCCTTGAAATCGTCTAGCCCTCACACTCACACATTAGTGCACGATTTCTGGAGCCATGGGATTCTTTTATATGGTGGCTATTAGGGTTACACCATGTAACTCATAACTTTACCCATTCCTTATGCTCCATGGATTTTAACCTCCATGGAGTATCCATGGGTCATCCCATGGACTCAGTCCAACATAAGGAATCTTGGATCACAAGCCCACATATATAAGAATGAATGATTTACACAATCAACCCATATATTTAATTAGTCTCCTTTTGATCACTTAATTAATTCGAAATTAATTCTTGATCAATACTAATTAAATAACCTTATTAATATATTAGAACTTATAATATATTAACCAACCTTAAGTGTTATTTCTCTCATTATAGTCTATCCAAATGCATGATGCCATGCAACCCAAATGGACCATGCCGGGTCGGGTCAAGTCTTACCAATTATAGTTATGGACTTAGACATTAATCCAAGAGTCTCCCACTTGGATAAGTCTAAAACTATTATTGCATATGACTTCAGGAACCGATCAGCAATCGTAGCTCTCAAAAGCTTCTGTCGAACTCTGACCTTGTCGATGAACTCTGACCTTTGTCAATGACTTGTCCATTAGATAAGGGATCATATATTCCTCCATTCTAGAGATCATATGGACTGAGACATGGATTATCAATCATTCTCTCTGTCCATTTGTTGTTTCCCGATTTCCGATTCATGATGACTGACTGATTGAACAAATCAAATCAGTCCTGGCTTGGCCAAGCACTCACATGTATCATCTTTAAAACATCGAGGGGCCCACAGATATCGCTTTTATTCTGAAGGTAAAAGGAATGGATAAACTTCGACTCATATGGCTTGTTCTACTACTTGTTGAATCATACACAAAGGCACGTTTTATAACATCGAGTTACCAATGCGTTTTTCGTGCAATCAATGTATAACCAACTCATAGTAACAACTCATATCTATAGGTTTGAAGAATATAAGATATTATCGTCTCATGATCACTCGTGATAAAATCCATGAAGTGATTCAAATGAGCGCGGGTTGAATCCAATACTCATAACTTATGAGCACTCATGAGTGTTGTAGCACCACTTTGTCCACCAACTTGGACCTCTACAAACCAACCCATGACAGTCTTGATTCATATCTACTTCCAACATATGACCGACTGTGGATGGTTTGAATAACTTAATCATTCAGGAAGAGCGACTTAGTTATTCTGGAAGTCAAAACATGCAAAGTGAAACACAAGAATAAATGAATCAAATATGGTATCAAACCCTATGAATATAAATAAACACTTTTATTTATCACCATACTGATTACTCATTATTCATTGTTTCGGTTTTATCAACTTTATACTTGAATTTAAAACAATAGTTGTCCCATGCTCCAAGCATGTACACTATGTTTTCTAAACACTAGTCATGCCATACACCAAGTATGCATACTATGTTTGTCTATGATCTTTACTTTGTAAAATAGATCAATTGAACATCACTCCAATGATCCTCTTTTCACAGTCCCAAATCCTTACTGTAAATGCAAGAATTCCAAATTCATGCCATTTACTGAAATCTGTTAGATTCTAAACTTATATGCATTGATCCTCTTAATGATTATGCACGAAGTCAGAAAGACTTGACAACAATCATTACAGAGCATTCCAAAGGAGATCAGCTCCTTGGAAACATCCTTCTTTCATTAAGTTTCCTAATCTTACACAGATTGAATAATTTCTAACTTTGAAACATTTCCATATTCCATTTTGACTATCACTTCTGAACAAGAGTTGCCTCCTTACAGATTATGTCAATATGGTCCTTCCAGAATTAACATTATACTTCCAACTGTCCTTGAGCAACCAATCTTTGGTAAACCTTAGATTGTCCTCGACAATTGCTTAATCATTTTAGTCATATCCAATTCTAGACCTTTTCCCTTCATAATGCCCCAGGCATTTGGAAAATTTTAGAAAGGATGAATATAGGACATGTAATCGATCCTATATCCGAAGCATATGGGACACGATTCATGATGTCTCACATAAAGACTAAACCAGTCTTTTGCTATAATATTTCCATTTCAATTTGCCAAGTTCTCAAAATTCAGATTATGAAAAGGGATGCCGTAATCATAATCGAATTTTAGAACGCAAATAATGGACCCATATATAGAATTTCCTTATGTTGAGCCATTCCAACATGAAATTCATATATATATCCTTGATTAAATACGATTAAAATCTCAATCTAAGCTTTTAGAATTGAAATGAAGTATAATTTCCTCTCCCTTAATTATAGCAAAACAACTTTTTCAACCCCTGCAACCTCACGAATTGAAACTTTTGTTTTCTATAATTAACATTGCTAACTTGCAACCTTTGTCATAATTATCATGCTCCCACTAACATGATGATTATTAGCATAACACTTATGCTCCCACTAGCTTTGACATGTACTCAGAAATCAGCTGACTTTCTTACCAAAGTTCAGATTTCTGATACTAGATTGTTTTGATAAAACTTTATCAAAATCATACACCTCTCTTAGATAGCTCACATGTGTGTCTAAACAATTTTAGAACTATGAAAAGGGATGTCGTAATCATAGTCTCAATTGTTTAGACCTTTGCCACTTCTCACAAGTCCATGTTAGTGTGCCGGTAAACCACACACGCTCCACTAACGACTTTGAGAATGCAAATATCACAATTGCTATCTAGCTAAAATCTACTTAGTGAAAGTGTTTCCTCACCATCATTTTCATGAATCGGAGAGAAACCTTATGACACTTAGATTTAATAGTGTATGTGTTCTTATCCATGTGAATTTGTCAAAACCATAATCACAAGACAAGGTTAGTGACAAATCCAAACTCATATTGATTAAACTTGTGCAATCTTAAATTCTTGCCATTTGGCAGCTCAGGTGCCTGCCATTGCTTCCAAGTAGTTGTGCAACCAATTGAGAACTCTCAGAACTCCTATGCAAAGCCAACTTGAATAGGCACAAAAATTTCAACACGATAGGTTATAAACCTCAAGTCGTGTGCTAGTGAAGGACTTTAGGTTTTATTCTTGATTAAGTCTTGAAACTTTCAAGAGCTTTAAGACTCCCACTGTCCTCTTGACATATAAGACTCCCTTGTCAAATATTCAAGAGATAGTGCGGATTCTTTATCAAGACTAACACTTTACACAATTGGCCTAAGTTGGTCTCTGTTTTATCCAAAACATCACAACTTACCAATTTCAAATGTACAAGAGTAGATAACCTTTTACTCTTACATTTGACTAGTGTTAACAAACCCTCTTTAAGATATGTCACTCAAGTTACAATCTTGGAGTATGACTCTAAGAATTGTTTTGGAACGAAGTATGACTCATCTTTTTGATTTAACCATTTCAACAATTCATGACTCCTCTTCTTAGTCATAAGAATGCACTAAGATGACTTTAGAGGACCAATTGTGATATGGTATCTTAATCATTAAGATGATCATAAACATGATACTAAAGTACTCTCCCATCTTTTCAGATTTGAGAAACTTTTATCTTTCTGTCATACTTTGATTCTTGTTATTCGTTCTGTCTCACATTGAAACTTCTCCAATGCTACAGACTTATACTTAAACTTATAAGTATAACCATATTTACTGAACTTAAGTAAATCATGACGAATAGTCTTCTTGATCTTTTGTGGTGGACTTGACCAGTGCACAAGAATGTATACTCGATCCCATAGTCATTTCCTTATTCACATAAGGAATTAGTCTTAATTTTCCAAGCTGAAAGTTCTCATTCATCATACTATACAACTTGCATGATTCCAAGTTTCGGTCCAATTGAACCTTGGGTGATGAGAATCTTTCCTTATTTGGTAATATTAGACACTACCACAACCAAAAGAATCAAATCCATTTTTCCAATATTGCTATCAATGGAATCTTATAAGCAACAACTTTTCACAAATGCCATTGTAAGGATACTTAAAATAAATAAAATCAAAACCTTTTTCTTTTATTTTATAACTTTGCGGAAAAACTTATCCTTACAATCCATATGAAAACCTTGTTGTTATCTATTCCTAAGCAATATAAATATCATAACTCTTAAGTAATAGCCCAAAATTCTGATCACCGAACCATGCGATTGAAATCCATCTTCGCGATCAGAATCAGCATGTACTTAATAGAGTTAGACAATGGACTTTACCTGAAGTAGAGCCAAACTTATTGACTTTAACATCCTTAGGTAAATTTAGCAGCTTCGTAACCAATGCCCCTTCCTTTGGCAATAGTTACCTATGGACCCTTGATAATGGGACTATCTCAGACTTCGCCTCTCTCTTTACCACTGGGTCAACCGAGTTGACTATGGCCGATCCCTTTCCATTGGGAAGAGAGAGCTTTACTGGATATCCAATGTCATCATTGTCAATGTCCATAGCGTTTTAGGAAGTTGATCTTAGCAAATAGATAAGATCATTAAGGGTCTTGTCTTAGTCTGTTTCATAGGATTCCCAAAAGAACTCACTATGTGACTTAGAAAGTAGTTGAGCCACCAACTTTCTCAAGACTTTGACACCCAACTCTCCCGGCTTGTCAATATGTGACTACATCTCCAAGATATGATCACACCTAGACCTTGCCTTGCCAATAGGGCTTGAGTGACCTTAAACTTTTTAGGAACTTGTGGGTTAGGGAGAATAATTGGAGGAGGTGAAAGAAGTATGATATCCATGGGACATCATCTTCATTTAGGAAAGCTTGTTTTAAGAGATTTGGGAAGATCATAAATGTCTAGACCAGACATCTTTTTGGGAGATATTCAAGATAGTTGATTTAAAGTCCTTAATATGACACCCAATATGAAATATTAAGGCTAGGACCCAACAAACTATTTTATAACTTAGAAGAGGGATGCCGTAATCCAAGCTATAAAATATTTGAAGGTAGGTGAATGACGATTCACCAATTTCCACCATGAAAAACGAAATAATTTATTAGGTTTTAATTGGATTTGAAAGTCCTAGATCTTTGAGATGCATTGAACTGTTCAAAGGCATGTTTCAATCTCGAGTGTGCCCTTCAGGTTTTGTGACTGGGATGCCGAGGATCACAAAACAAGGTGTGAATAACCATGCAAATATACTTGGTACCCTTAATATTTACCCCTTAATCAGTGTGCCGGTTAACCATACACGCTCCACCGATACTATGATAAATATTAAGTTACCCTTTGTCTACCTTGTTAAGTCCAGGTTAGTGTGCCGGTTAACCACACACGCTCCACTAACGACTTAAGCAAAGTGCAAAGTGTAATTTCATGGGTTAGCACCAAATTCACATTTTCCTAAGTAACTAAGATTGGGTATTAATAAGAGCTTAGTTACTTAGTATTTATCATTAATACTTTTAATGAAAGGAGAATTATAGTCCTTGTCCTACCCGTTCGGCTAACGACCCTCCACCAGTCAAGGAAGCGGTGGGTGAGAGTGGACACCCATTAAACTGCCATTTTATAGGCAGTAACCTTATACCCCCATTATAGACCGGCTTCGTGAATGAGGCCTACTAACGGTAAGACTGACTTTACTCTTATACATATATATATAAATATTATTAACTTATAATATTATAAAGTATAAGGGTTGAATTTTAACTTTTAAAATTCTAAGGGCTAACTTGGAATTAAAGTATTCATAAGTGAAAACTTTTCAAATTCCCAAACTTGAGGGCAAGTTTTGAAACTATTCAAAACTAATTAATTACATAACTTATGAGTTTAAAGTAGTTTTAATTAAAAAAAAAAAAACTCTTCAAGTTCCATAACTTGAGGACAAGTTATGGAAGACTTTAAACTAATTAATAAAAAAAAATAACTTTTTTTTATTGTAACTTATGGAACTAATTAAGGTTACACTTTTTTTATCATTTAATGAAGTGACTCTTGAACCTCCATAACTTGAGGACAAGTTATGGAGTCATAAAACCATTTAATGAGAACAAGACTCTTCATTTTTGTAACCATTGCCAACTTTTTATGAGTTTTATGAAACTTAAATGTGACTTTTCATATAACTTGAGGACAAGTTACAAAAACACATTTTAGAATCAACTCTTAGATTAAAATGGATTGAAAACACATAATCAATTAACTTTTCTATTAATCTAATAAACTCATATGAACAAAGATAATTCACATCAAATTTTTTTTCAAGTAATTAGCATAACTTTTAAACTAATACAATTCGATTTTTCAGCTAATTTTGCAAGTATAACAAGAAAACAAACCAGGCTCTGATACCACTGATGGGTTATGAGCATTCTAACACTCCTAAGTGTACATGCAACCCTAAATACCTTGGATCTATGTTTTCTCTATTATACATACAATTATGAACATCCAAGGTATTAGCCTAATCTAGCATACAAAATAATAAATATAACAAGATAGAATACATACCTCTTTGATGTAAAATGTCTTCATGAAGCTTGAGTGCCTAGTGCCCCAAGTGCGAGTCGGTCATTTGTTTCCTTAGCGTTTAGTCAGTACATCAGTATCCGACGAGAGGAGTTGAGTCGACCTCTGCGAGTTTCTATAGCTGACGAGCGAGCGGTGTATGCTACGGAAGTAGTTCGAGGATGTGTACTCGAGATCTTCGGTGTTGAGTTCCCGATAGATCTAGTCCCGATTGCAATGGGGGACGTATGTGTCATAGTGGGCATGGATTGGTTGAGCCGATTTGGGGCTGTTATAGACTGCGAGCGACAGTTGGTGACGATATGAGACCCTAGTGGGGGAGTACTTACGGTGTACGGCGAGGGTACCCGATGTGGGTCAGCGTTTTGTTCGGCTGCCAGAGCGAGACAAAGTTTACAGCAGGGTTGCAGCGGGTTTGTAGCCTATGTGATGGACACACGAGAGGCCGCTGGGAGGCCAAGTTCGATGGATGACGTTCTAATAGTGCGTGAGTTCCCGGATGTTTTTCTCGAGGAGTTGTCGGGTGTGCCTCCCGAGAGGCAGGTAGAGTTCCGCATCGATTTGGTTCCGGGGGCAGCGCCTATCGCCAAGGCGCCTTATCGCCTTGCGCCGCCAGAGATGCAGGAGTTATCCTCGCAGCTTCAGGAGCTGCTGGGGAAGGGGTTTATTAGACCGAGTAGTTCCCCTTGGGGAGCACCGATCCTTTTTGTCAAGAAAAAGGATGGTTCACACCGGATGTGCATTGATTACCGGGAGTTGAACAAGTTGACGATCAAGAACCGTTACCCATTACCGAGGATCGACGATTTGTTCGATCAGTTGCAGGGAGCGTCTTGGTTCTCCAAGATTGATCTGAGGTCTGGATATCATCAGATGAGAGTGCTGATGGGATTTTTGAGCATTCTAACACTCCTATGGTGTACATGCAACCCTAGAAACCTTGGATCTATGTTTGACTATGATACATGCAAATAATTATTTTTCCAAGGTTCTTATCCTATCTAGCATGGCACGGGGAACTTGAATCAAATAAAGCTAGTAGAATTACTTACCTTGAAGTTGTAGTTGATTGCTTGGAGTTTTAGAGCCTAGCACCAATAGTGTGGATGCCTCAAATGGAAATCACAAATCACCACAAACTTGGAAACTTGAGAGAATAGCTTCACCTTCTTGAAATCGGCCCTCTTACTTTACTCACCACAACTAGTGTGATTTCAAGAACCAAAGCCTCCTTTATATAGTGTGGTGGATTAGGGTTACACCTATGTAAACCGTAATACCCATGTCTTTTCATTTCCATGAGATCCATGGGTTAAAGCTCCATGGAGTATCTATGGACTTTCCATGCAAGCCTAGCCCATTCCAAATAAGCATTAGCCCACACTATATATATACTGATGGGTTATGAACATTCTAACACTCCTAAGGGTACATGCAACCCTAAATACCTTGGATCTATGTTTTCTCTATTATACATACAATTATGAACATCCAAGGTATTATCCTAATCTAGCATACAAAATAATAAATATAACAAGATAGAATACATACCTCTTTGATGTAGAATGTCTTCATGAAGCTTGAGTGCCTAGTGCCCCAAGTGTGACACCTCAAATGGTTCACACAACACCAAATACACTTGGAATAACTTGAGAGAAACTTGAACACTCCTTGAAATCGTCTAGCCCTCACACTCACACATTAGCGCACGATTTCTTGAGCCATGGGATTCTTTTATATGGTGGCTATTAGGGTTACACCATGTAACTCATAACTTTACCCATTCCTTATGCTCCATGGATTTTAACCTCCATGGAGTATCCATGGGTCACCCCATGGACTCAGTCCAACATAAGGAATCTTGGATCACAAGCCCACATATATAAGAATGAATGATTTACACAATCAACCCATATATTTAATTAGTCTCCTTTTGATCACTTAATTAATTCCAAATTAATTCTTGATCAATACTAATTAAATAACCTTATTAATATATTAGAACTTATAATATATTAACCAACCTTAAGTGTTATTTCTCTCATTATAGTCTATCCAAATGCATGATGCCATGCAACCCAAATGGACCATGCCGGGTCGGGTCAAGTCTTACCAATTATAGTTATGGACTTAGACATTAATCCAACATATACAAGAGCCCATATTTAATTAGTCATACTTTTGATCTCTAAATTAATTGTAGATTAATTATAGATCAATACTAATTAAATAATATGATTTTATATTAATATATTAGGACTTATGATATATTAATAAATCATAACTTATACTATTCTCAAATGATTATCCATAAATTGTTCGGGTGAAGTGCAACCCAAATGGACCATGCCGGGTCGGGTCAAGTACATACCAAATATAGTTATGGACTTAGACACTATATCCAACAGTCTCCCACTTGGATAAGTCTAATAACTATAGTTGCAAGTATGACTTTAGGAACCGATCAGCAATCGTAGCTTTTTAAACTCTGTTGAACTATGAAGCGCCATTTTAGATAAGTGATCATATAATCCTCTGTTCTAGATATCAGCCGGACAAATACATGGAACATGGTCTTGCTTATTGTCCAGCATTTGTTTCCCGATTTCCGATTTGTTTGACATAGAACTTAATTGAACACATCAATTTAGTTCTGACCGGGCCCGGTACATAGGTCAAAACAAAATCATCGAGGGGCCCAAATATCGCTTCTAATCCTAGAAGGAACATATAAACTTCGACTCATATGTTTGCTCTACTACTTGTTGAATTACACACAAAAGCACGGTTTATAACATCGAGTTACCAATGCGTTTTCGTGCAATCAATGCATAACCAACTCATAGGCAACAAATCATATCTCTAGGTTTGAAGACTTATATGATATTACCGTCTCACAATCACTCGAGATAAATTCCATGAAGTGATACAGGTGAGCATGGGTTGAATCCAATACTCAGAACTTATGAGCACTCATGAGTGTTATAGCCCCGCTTTGTCTAACATCTTACACCTCTACAAGCCAACCCATGACAGTCTTGATTCATATCTACTTCCAACATATGACCGACTGTGGAGAGTTTGAATAATATGATATAAACCATAACATAATTATTCTGGAAGTCAAAACATGCAAAAAGAAATAATAGTAAACGATTGACAAGAGATAGCAACACTTTACTCATAAATAACAGCTTTTATTTATCATCAAATGTCAATTACATTTTACAAATTTCAAGATTATCTAACTACTAAAACTAATATCATCCTTCAGCCCTATGCTCCGAGCATGCTGGAGATGCTTAGCCCGAGTCAGTCCCTTCGTGAGGGGATCTGCTGGGTTCTCATCCGATGATACCCTCTTTGCCACGAGGATTCCTTCTTCTATTCGATGTCTGATGAAGTGATATTTTCTGTCAATGTGTCTGGATCTCCTATGATCTCTTGGTTCCTTGGCTAAGGCAACCACACTATTGCTGTCACAGAAAATCTCCATTGGCTCCTTTATAGCTGGTACAACTCCAAGGTCTCCGATGAAGTTCGTTTGCCATATAGCCTCCTTTGCTGCCTCGCTTGCTGCTATGTACTCTGATTCACAAGTGGAATCAGCCACTGTCTCCTGCTTGGAACTTTTCCAAGTAATTGCCCCTCCGTTTAGAGTAAAGACCCAGCCCGACTGAGAGCGGAAATTATCCCTGTCAGTCTGAAAGCTAGCATCACTGTACCCTACAACTCTCAAGTCCTCACTGCCACCGAGGGTAAGGACCCAGTCCTTAGTCCTCCGTAGGTACTTGAGGATATTCTTTACCGCAGTCCAGTGTGCCTTGCCAGGGTTCCCCTGATACCTGCTAACCATGCTCAAAGAAAAGGCTACATCAGGTCGAGTACACGTCATAGCATGCATGATCGATCCTACAGCTGTAGCATAAGGTATTCGACTCATTTCTGCTATCTCAGCCTCAGTACTAGGGCTTCGTGTCTTACTCAATCTGACATTACTCTGGATGGGTAACTCTCCTTTCTTGGAGTTATGCATGTTGAACCTTTTCAACACTTTGTCCACATAGGTGCTTTGACTAAGTCCAATTAGTCTTTTACTCCTGTTTCTCAAAATCCTTATCCCTAGGATATAGGCAGCTTCTCCAAGGTCCTTCATAGCGAAACACTTCCCAAGCCAGGACTTTACTTCCTGCAGGGTTGGGATGTCATTTCCTATGAGTAGTATGTCATCCACATACAGTACCCAAAAGCTTACTATACTCCTACTAGCCTTGATATAGACACAAGATTCATCTTCACTCCTTGAAAAGCCAAATTCTTTGACTTTCTCATGAAAGCAAAGATTCCATCTGCGAGGTGCCTGTTTTAATCCATAAATGGATTTCTCGAGCTTACACACTCTACTGGGGTACTCTGTACTGACAAAACCCTCTGGCTGAACCATGTAAACATCTTCAGTCAACTTTCCATTAAGGAAAGCGGTTTTGACATCCATTTGCCATATTTCATAATCATGAAATGCAGCAATGGCTAACAGAACCCTAATAGACTTAATCTTGGCCACTGGTGAAAAGGTCTCATCATAATCAACTCCCGGAGTTTGAGAATAACCCTTTGCAACCAGTCGTGCCTTATAAGTGTGTACATTACCATCCATGTCGGTCTTCTTCTTGAAGATCCATTTGCACCCAACTATCTTACGATCAGGTACATTGTCAACCAAGTTCCAAACTTGATTGCCATACATGGACTGTATCTCGCTATCCATAGCCTCTTTCCATTTAGCAGCCTCAGGGCCTGCCATGGCTTCCGTGTAGCTGTTAGGCTCATCCAGATTTACCAGTGTGTTATTACTGATAAGTGTCTCACCTTCTGTAGTAATATGATGTCACACCCCCAAACCAAGGATGGCGGAAACGTCCGGGGGTGGAGGACTTCATGTATAGTATCATAACAACAATTGTAATAGTAATTCAAGCAAACACAACCAACATATATATAATTGAAAAAGTTACATCATTGTATGAATTACATGTTTACGAATCAATTACAATATGTTGACAAAATATGAAAGAGTAGACGCCTTAGCGTCCCATCCTCAAAAGCACTTGGTTACCTGTTTAATGATTTCCTGAGAATACAAGTTGTTTGGAAAAGTGTCAACACAAAGGTTGGTGAGTTCATAAGCTTTTGTTTGATATTATTAAAAGCCTTTCGTTTGTAAAAGTAGTATTTGTTTTAGAAAATCCAATATTTTCCTTAAAATGTATATGTAGTCTTAAATTCAAAGACCGAAATGTATAAGTAACTTTTCTTACTTATAATAAATAATGTAAGTTTAAATCGACATAAACTCGTTTAATTTTAATGAAGTTCCCGTAAATTCCAATATTTATTAATACTTTGTGTGAGTTTATTATAACCATGCTATGACCAAGGTTGCCTAAAACGACGTTCTTCGGGCGTCGGAAATGTTATGACATTTGTCACCCCAGACCTATCGGTCTAACTGTTGCATGCAGTTTAGGTGTGGGTTTGTCAAACCCAATATAGATCTATACACAACTATCACGCTCTCCCTCAAGGAGACTCTGGTTACAATACAGGACTTAATGGTAGTTTGAAGTAAATGTCTCACAAAGTCATTAACGGAATTACGTGTTATGAAAACTTGGTACCGTATGGTCGTAGCTTGCTTAATGAAAATATCCTTTGTATAAATGTACCCTTTTTAAATGTATGTGTTATGTAATGTATCATAAACTATACCTATTATAGTTTATCAACCAAGGGTAGTACGTAGTAATGTATGCAAACTATATTCAAAATAGTTTATTAAATGTTTGAATGTATCGGTTGTACTTTGATTATAATCACTTGTTATTCTTTATATTTTATATGTCCAAATCCATTTGTAAACTGATGTGTGTCTAAATATTAAGATGAAATGTCATATATTGCAATAACATATAATCACATAAAGATATACACCTTGCTCAACATGTTACAAGGTGAAATGAAATTGACAGCAACTTTTCGTTGAATACAGTTTCTGTTACTGTTCTTAGAAAATTTATAGAAAAATCATCAAAGCTCTAAATCCAAATCCGCAAATTCTGAGAGTTTGGAATATGAGTCTAGTTTGTTCGTAAATTTTATCATGATTTTTAGTGATCTCTAACGAAGGTGAAAATGTTCATAATCACAGACTGGTCCGGGTTTGCCTCTGAAATGACAGGCAGTTTTGTAAAAATACCATAAATTGTAGAAAATCATATGGAGATGTGCAAGTAGCCATTTTAAAGCTAAGAGTTTGAACTACTTGCACCTGGAACAGTTTTGAAAACTAAAATATTTAAGTTGACCAAAACAGTCCGTGATCGAAGTTCATCTTTTCTGATGTAATCTGATAGAAAAAGTTTAATTGTGTTCTTGATGATTTTACTTGTATTCCCCCCTTAAAACTTAAGAAAAACATGTAAATGTAGGGGTATGAACTCACCCTATGTGGTTTCAGTAGATGAAAGTGAGAGAGAGGAAGTGTTCAACCCAAGGACACTAAGAAGATGTCTTGATGATTCGAGAATCTAACATCGAATAAGATGGAATTTGTGTAAGATATCAATGATTTGAGTAGAATGGAGTGTAATAATTATATGAATGATGAAGATACTTACTAATTGAAGAAAGAAATCCCTGAAGAAAGCCTTGAAGTTCTTGAAGTTGAGAGAAAAGATGAGAGAATTTTGGAGAGTGTCCTTTGGTTGCTAAGTGTAGAATGAAAGAACTTTATGGAGAATGAGGAGAGATGATCAATCCTCCAGCTCTTAGAACGTGGGAAGAGCTGGAGATTGGGTGTAAAGGTCCACTAAGGAGACAAGGGGTAGTGGGAAAGAGTGGCTGATCATAGAGTGAGGTGGTGGTGGTTTGCTTTTGCCATAAATTAAGGAAAAGCAAATATTCCCTCAATAATTAGTTCAACCACTAATTTTTTTAATATATTTTTATAAAAACCCTGGAGATTTATATATTTTGGGGCCTTAGTTTATAAAATAAAGTTTTGGGTGAAAATCCCACGTTAAAATAATGAAAAACGGAGTTAAAACGAAGTCGTAGTCGAAAAACCGGTAAAAAGGGGCCGTCTGCGAGACCTCTCGCATGGAGGCCGGATTCGGACCCTCGCATGCGAGGTTGCTGTCTGATGGCTTCGGATTCGGTCTCCTGAGAGGCTTCAGCTTCGGTCCTGATGAGAGGCTTCAGATCCGAGGCCTCGGATGAGAGGCTTCGGTCCTGAAGCTTCAATTCCAGGTCCTTAAGGCTATTTTACCCGTTTTTACCCCGTTTCAAGCGATTTTTGACCCGGTTAAGGGTCGATATGACCCAAATGATTACAAAAAGTTAAAGTAACTTTTGAGAGAGATTTGGGAGAGATTTGGGAGAGATTTCAAATAGAAAGAGATAGAGTGAAAACGATTTAGAGAGGTTTCGTTTGTGATTAATTTGAGTGTCCGGCTTCACAACGCAAGGTTCGTAAACCCCGTTAAACCGTGTTTTAGTGTCGTACACAATCCCGATGATTGTGAAATAGTGTTTTATCGCTTTGGTTCGTTGTTTAGCACTGTTAAGGCTAAGGAAAATCAAACACATGAACTTTCCAAATGATGATTTCTCATTAAAATAGCGAATTGTATAGTGATTACATAACGTAAACCCTAACATACAAGGGTTATTGGAGTTGACCGGTTTGACTTGTTGACTTTGTTTGACTTTGACTTGACCGAAATTTGACGGTTGTCACATCATCCCCCCGTTAGAAGGAATTTTGTCCCGAAATTTTCATTTTGACTGGGATATCAAGAGTTTGGGAAGAGATGTGGATACTTTTGTTTCATCTGATCCTCGCGTTCCCAGGTGAATTCGGGTCCTCGTTTAGCGTTCCAACGGACCTTCACGATGGGAATACGACTTTGTTTCGTTCGTTTGATTTCCCGATCCATGATTTCGACTGGTTCCTTCACGAAGTGGAGATTTTCGTTAACTTCGATTTCGTCGAGTGGTATTACGAGTGTCTCATCAGACAAACACTTCTTTAGGTTCGACACGTGAAATGTGGGATGTACTTTGTCGAGTTCCTGAGGTAATCGAAGTTTGTATGCTACTGGCCCAATCCTAGCAAGGATTTCGAATGGCCCGATGTACCTTGGATTTAGTTTCCCGCGTTTGCCGAATCGTATCATTCCTTTCCAAGGGGAAACTTTTAGTAGTACACGATCACCCACCTGGAATTCCAAGGGTTTGCGTCGTTTGTCTGCGTAACTCTTTTGCCGATCGCGAGACGCTTTCAGTCTTTCTCGAATTTGAACGATCTTTTCTGTGGTTTCCCTTATGATTTCAGGGCCAGTGAGGGTGCTATTAGAGACTTACCCTCTAGCTAGCTGTGTATCCCCCACCTCAGCCCAACACAGGGGTGATCTGCATTTGCGACCGTAAAGAGCTTCGAATGGAGAGACTTTGATGCTAGTATGATAGCTGTTATTGTAGGAGAATTCGATAAGCGGTAGATGGGTATCCCATGCTTTACCGAAGTCTATCACACAAGCTCTTAACATGTCTTCCAACGTTTGAATGGTTCGTTCGCTCTGTCCGTCGGTTTGTGGGTGGTAGGCCGTACTCATGTCAAGCCTAGTTCCCAATGATTTTTGTAGAGACTGCCAAAACCGTGAGGTAAATCTACTATCTCTATCGGAGATAATGGATATCGGCACACCATGGAGTCGTACAATCTCTCTGATGTACGTTCTAGTCAGCTTCTCCATCTTGTCGGTTTCTTTTATCGGTAGGAAGTGTGCTGATTTGGTCAATCTGTCTACGATTACCCATATGGTGTCAAGCCCGCCCGATGTCTTAGGCAGCTTGGTTATGAAGTCCATGGTTATTCGTTCCCACTTCCACTCAGGTATATCCGGCTGTTGCAATAGCCCGGATGGTTTCTGGTATTCGATTTTGACCTTGGCGCAAGTCAGACACTTGCTCACATAGGTAGCAATCTCAGCTTTCATGTTCGGCCACCAGTATAATTTCTTGAGGTCCAGATACATCTTATCTGACCCGGGATGGATGGAATATCGAGTCTTGTGTGCTTCATTCATGATGACGTCTCGGAGTCCACCGAACTTCGGTGTCCAGATTCGATTCATGAGATAACGTACTCCATCATCCTTGACTTCTAAGTTTTTATCCATTCCCCTTAATGTCTCTCCTGCCACCTTTTCTGGTTTCAAAGCTTCTAGTTGAGCTTCCTTGATTTGTATGGTCGTGTGGGAATGGATCGTTATTGTTAAGGATTTTACTCGGCGGCCCGAGTACTCCTTCCTGCTTAGAGCATCAGCCACTACATTGGCCTTGCCCGGATGATAACGAATTTCGCACTCGTAGTCATTCAGCAACTCTACCCATCTCCTCTGTCGCATGTTGAGCTCTTTCTGATTGAGGATATGCTGAAGACTTTTGTGATCAGTGAAGATAGTGCATTTCGTGCCGTAGAGGTAGTGTCTCCAGATCTTCAAAGCGAATACCACTGCTCCTAATTCCAGGTCGTGCGTAGTATAATTAACCTCGTGCGTCTTAAGCTGTCTTGATGCATACGCGATAACCTTCCCTCTCTGCATGAGCACACATCCGAGGCCTTGATTCGAAGCATCACAGTACACTACGAAGTCCTCGGTTCCCTCTGGGAGAGACAAGATCGGTGCGGTGCATAGGGCTTGTTTTAACGTTTGGAAAGCAGTTTCTTGTTTATTTTCCCACTTGAATATCACACCTTTCTGCGTCAAGGTGGTGAGTGGTTTCGCAATCTTGGAGAAGTTTTGTATAAATCTTCGGTAGTAGCCAGCAAGCCCAAGGAATTGTCGAATTTCGGTTGGCGTCTTGGGTGCTGACCAATTCTCGATTGCCTTGATCTTGGAGGGATCCACATGTATGCCTTTCTCACTTACCACATGGCCAAGGAAATCCACTTCTCTAATCCAGAATTCACACTTAGAGAACTTAGCATAAGGCTTCTCCGCTCTTAGTGTCTCTAGCACTTGGCGTAGATGTAGGCGATGCTCTTCTTCGCTTCGCGAGTAGATCAAGATACCGTCGATGAATACGATTACAAACTTGTCTAGGTAGGGTCGACACACTCTATTCATTAGGTCCATGAATACCGCAGGTGCGTTTGTTAAACCGAAGGACATCACCACAAACTCGTAGTGCCCATAGCGAGTTCTGAATGCAGTTTTGGGAATATCTTCTTCTTGAACTCGTAGCTGATGGTAACCTGACCTTAGGTCGATCTTTGAGAAGAAATTTGCTCCTTGGAGTTGGTCGAAAAGGTCGTCGATTCGGGGTAGAGGATATCGGTTCTTGATGGTGAGTTTGTTTAGTTCCCGATAGTCGATGCACATGCGAAAGGATCCGTCCTTCTTCTTTACAAAAAGGACTGGTGCTCCCCAAGGTGAGAAGCTTGGTCTGATGAACCCTTTGCTCAAAAGCTCGTTCAACTGACTGGACAACTCTTGCATTTCTGTTGGTGCGAGGCGGTATGGAGCTCTGGCTACGGGGGTAGCTCCGGGTATTAAGTCAATTCTGAAATCGACTTGTCGTGCGAGTGGTACACCAGGAAGATCTTCTGGGAACACATCCGGGAAGTTACACACTTCGGGGATGTCTTTGATGTCTTTCACGTCTTGTTTCTTGTCTACTACGTGGGCCAAGAAGGCGTGGTACTCCTTCCGGAGATACTTTTGGGCTTTGATGCATGAGATGATTTGTAAATTTGCACTAGGTTTGTCACCATATATGAGAAGGGTTTCGTCATTTGGTAGATTGAGGCGAACGGCCCTTTCGTAACATAGAATGTCGGCACGGTGAGGAACTAACCAATCCATCCCGATGATTACGTCGAAGCTTTTTATGGTGACCGGCATCAGGTCAATTTTAAATGTATGGTTGTCTAGAGTGAGAGTACACTCTGAGTATATATCGCTAGTGCGTTCTACTTTCCCATTTGCCATTTCTACTACATAAGTATCCTTTAGTGATTGGGGATTTTGTTCAAGTAATTGTTTATATTGGTGGCTCACGAAACTCCTCTCCGCTCCACTATCGAATAGTACGCATGCATAAGAGTTATTGAGGAGAAACGTACCGGTAACCACCGCGGGATCCTCAACTGCTTCCCCATGTCCTATTGCCAGGATTCTTCCTACTCCACCAGCATTAGGGGCTTGTGCTTTGGGGCAGTTTCTTTTGAAGTGACCTGCGTCTCCACAGTTGTAGCAGGTTCGGGTTGCCCCCGTACTGGCGACTTGGTTGATTGGTCGAGCCGGCGCTTTACAGAAACGAGCAGTGTCCCCTTCCTGTCGCAGTTGATACAGTGCATCTCCCTACAAGCACCATTGTGGTGAAAGTTGCACTTGTTGCACTTGGGTAGGGTTCCAACATATGGCTTCGGTGGTGCAGTAGTGGCAGCATGGACAGCAACAGTTTGTTGCTTCTTAGCGAGGTCCTGTGCTGGTTGGCTCTTCTTTTGGTTCCAGAACTTCCTTTTGTTGTTTCCCCCTTTTGATTGATCAGTGGTGGTGGTTGTAGTATTATGACCGGCTCGGTGGTCAACAAGTTGTTGTGCCAGCTCTCTGGCACTGTCAAAAGTAGTTGGCCTTGAAGCCAGGACACTACTTTGTACTTGGGGAGACAGTCCCCAAAGGTATCGCTCCACCTTTTTCTCCTCCGGAGTAAGCATTGTTGGGCAGAGGAGAGCCAATTCATTGAATCGGGTGGTGTAGGTTTCAAGGTCAGAGCCCGTCATCCTGAGGTTCCAAAGTTCTTGTTCCAGCTTTTGAATCTCACCTCTCGGGCAGTACTCCTTCATCATCAACGTTTTTAGTTCTGCCCAGGTTATGGAGCTAGCCACTTCGAGAGTAAGTGAATTAATCTGGCAGTTCCACCAAGTAAGGGCCCGGCCGGTGAAAGTGAAGGCTGCGAACTTAACTTTGCTCGCTTCGGGGCAAGAGCACACCTGAAAGACTACTTCGGTCTTTTCAAACCATTGCATTAAAGTGATGACTCCCCCGCTCCCATTGAAGTTGTCGGGTTTGCCATTGGTGAAGTCTTTGTAGGTGCACTCTCTTGTGCGCACCCATCTGTCACCCTGGTTAGAGGGTGTAACACCTGGTCCAGATCCACCATTTCCATTAGAGACAATTTGGGACACAGCTGCCGCTACTGCTGCTGCTATTGCAGCTTGGAGTATTGCTGGATCAAATTGTGGAAGTGGCGGCAGAGGTGTTGGTGATGGTGGTGGAGGTGTCGGTGATGGTGATGGTGGTGGAGGTGTCGGTGATGGTGATGGTGGTGGAGGTGTTGGTAGTGGTGGTGGAAGTGTCGGTGATGATGGTGGAGGTGTTGGTAGTGGTGGTGGAAGTGTCGGTGATGGTGGTGGAGGTGTTAGTAGTGGTGGTGGAGGTGGTGCTGCACTGCTAGATGGTCTAGTCTCCTTCCTTGGCGGCATGGTTCTGTCATAAGTTGTAAACCAATGTACTTTTAGTACAAGTATATTTATAGGAAGAGAAATCTTTTATACATAAAGTATATTATTACGTTGTTTTCCGATATGTTTACGATACATACGATTTTATACTTTTAATTGACCCAATACATTGGGCTATGAGGTAAAATGAAAGTCTAAAATATTTTATTTGAGTTTCCTTGTTTCCAAGTATATGACCATTTGTAAGAGTTTCCCATATGCTAATTTAGTCGGGACATAATTAATATATTTATTATAGTAACACAAAATACTCCTATAGTATTTGTAAATATTTAGTTTTGAGTTCTTAAAGTATCCTTTGTAGTGTGATATTAGGTTGTTAGATTTGTTGCCCATCCTGACCATCCCCCGGTATATGCAAGTCAATTCTCGGACTGATATAGTTGATCAGGCTATATCCTTCCCAGAATTAATCCACATATACTAAGGCATACTCAAAATGTTCAACTCTTCTTCTTTTGCTTTATGTTTTCTCTAGTCATGATATCATGCGAGCATGTAATGTATGTATGTATACTTTAATCAAGAAAATCATTTATTTTCTAAAAGTATATTTATTTGAAAAATGCACAATTCAGAGACTATTAGTCCCAATTGTGTTTATAGTTTGTATATCTTATGTGGTTTGATATACTTAATGTTGGGTTTTTGAGCATTCTAACACTTCCTAAGTGTACATGCAACCCTAATAACCTTGAATCTATGTTTTCTCTATATACATGCAAATTTCTTTTCAAGGATATTTCCTAACTAGCATGGCATGGGGATTACATAGAACATAAAACTAGTAGAAATACATACCTTGTTGTTGCTTGGATTCCTTCAAGACTTTGTGAGCCTAGCACCCCAAATGTTGTGCCTCAAATGCTTCACACAACACCACAAGACTTGGAATAACTTGAGAGAATACTTCTAGCACTCAAAATCGGTTATGCCCTCTCTAGTAACACTAGGTCCACTAGGTAACCATTTTGCTAGCCATAGGGTTCCTTTTATAGTGTTGTCACAATTAGGGTTTACACATGAATGCCCTTAATTGTCATGACTCTTGATTTCTCATGACCCATGGGTTTGTAACTCCCATAGACTATCCATGGAGCTCCATATGGTTATAACCAAACCCATAAACCATGGATCATTAATCCACCATAAAAGAATTGATGATTGTCATAATCAACCCTATATATTTAATTAGTCTCACTTTGATCACTAGATTAATACTTGATCAATACTAATTAAATAATACTATTATTAATATATTAGAACTTATAATATATTAATAATCATAAGTGCCTTATTCTCTCATTTAGTCTATCCAAGTATTGCAATGCCATGCAACCCAAATGGACCATGCCGGGTCGGGTCAAGTACATACCAAATAAAGTTATGGACTTAGACACTATATCCAACAGTCTCCCACTTGGATAAGTCTAATAACTATATTTGCAAATATGACTTCAAAATCCGACTAGCAATCGTAGCTCTTTCAAAGTCTCTCGGAACTGAGATGATGATGATACGCCATTTAAGATAAGTGATCATATAATCCTCTGTTCTCATGATATCAGTCGGACAAACACATGGAACATGGTCTTACTTATTGTCCAGCATTTGTTTCTCGATCTCTGATTTGTTTCGACATAGAACTAAATTGAACACATCAATTAGGTTCTGACCGGGCCCGGTATATAGGTCAAAACCAAATCATCGAGGGGCCCAGATATCGCTTCTATTTCTAGAAGGAACAGATAAACTTCGACTGATATGCTTGTACTAACTACTTGTTGAATTATTCACAAAGGCACGTTTTATAACATCGAGTTACCAATGCGTTTTCGTACAATCAATGAATAACCAACTCATAGTCAACAACTCATATCTCTAGGTTTGAAGATTTATATGATATTACCGTCTCACGATCACTCGAGATAAATTCCATGAAGTGATGCAAGTGAGCGTGGGTTGAATCCAATACTCAGCCCTTATGAGTACTCATGAATGTTGTAGCAACCATTGCATTGTCTAAAGCACTTTAGACAAATCATACAAGCCAAATTCATGACAGTCTTGATTCATATCTACTTCCAACATATGACTGACTGTGGATGCTTTGAATAATATGATATATACCATAACATAATTATTCTGGAAGTCAAAACATGCAAAGTGAAACATAAGAATAATACTAATCTAATATGGCCCCAACACCTTGAGTGTAAATAAAAACACCTTTTATTTAAGCACCATATTGATTACTCATTATTTATGTTTCGATTAATCAACTTTATGCTTGAATTAAAACATTAGTTGTCCATGCTCCAAGCATGTACACTATGTTTTTCCAAACAACAATTATGCCATACTCCAAGTATACATACTATGTTTACATATGGTCCTCTCTTTGTGAAATAGATCAATTGACAATATTCCAATGATGCTAATTTCACAATTCCAATCCTCGTTGTAAATGAAAGAATACCAAACTCTTGCCATCTACTGTAATCTGTTAGATTCTAAACTTATATGCAATGATCCCCTTGTAATGACTATGCACAGAAGTCACAAAGACTTGGCAACAGAAATTACAAAGTATTCCAATGGAAAACAATTCCATGGAATTGAAGTCTCAAATTCAAAGTACATTCCTTTGAACATCCTTCTTAGCATTAAGTTCTTTAATCTTACACAGATTCAAAGAATAACTTCCACCTATGGAGACAATTCCATATTACCATTTTGACCATCACTTCTGAACAAGAGTTGCCTCTTTTCAAAATATGCCAATATGGTCCTTACTCTATACTTCTAATTGTCCATGAGCAAATTGTCCTCGACAACTTTGCTTAATCATTTTAGTCATTTCCAGTTCTATTCCTTTTTCCATCTTAATGCCCTAGGCATTTGGAAAATTTAGAATGGATGAATATTATAGCACATGTAATCAAACCTATACCCAAAGCATATGGGACATGATTTATGCTATAAAATTTTTTATTTGCCATGTTTTCATAATTCGAGCTATGAAGAGGGATGCCGTAATCATAATCGAATTTTGAGAACGCAACATATATAGAATTTCCTTATGTTAAACCATTCCAACATAACATTCATATATATTCTTGACTAAAGTAGATTAAATTCTCAATCTAAGCTTGTAGCATTGGAGTGAAGTATAAAATCCTCTCCCTTAATTATAGCAAAACAACTTTTTCAAGGCGAATTGAAACTTTTGTTTTCTATAATTAACATTGTAACCTGCAATATTTAATATAATCGTCATGCTCCCACTAGCATAATGATTACCAGCATAACACTTTATGCTCCCACTAGCTTTGACATGTACTCAGAAATCTACTGGACTTCTAGAAATCAATACTTTATTGACTTTCTTACCAACGTTCATATTTCTGATACTAGATTGCTTTGATAAGACTTTATCAAAAACATACACCTTTCCTTAGATAGCTCACATGTTTGTCTAGACCTTTTGCAATTCTCACTAGTTAGTGTGCCGGTTAACCACACACGCTCCACTAACTATATGAGAATGCAAATATCACAACCGCTATCTACTTAGAATCTTCTTAGTGGAAGCGTTTCCTCACCATCATTTTCATGAATCGAAGAGAAACCTTATGACACTTAGATTTTATGGTGTATGTGTTCCTATCCATGTGAATTTGTCATAACCATAATCACAGGACTAGGTTAGTGACACTTCCAAATTCATAGGGACTGAACTTGTGCAATCTTAATTTCTTGCCACCTGGTAGCACAATGCCCACCATTGCTTTCGGGTTGTTATGCAAACAATTGAGAACTCATAGAACTCACAAGCATAATCAACTTTCAACTGGAACAGACACAGAAACAAGAATATGTCAACACGATAGGTTACAAACCTCAAGTCGTGGGCTAGTGATTAACAAAACTCTTGATTTAGTTCTTGAAACTATTTCAGAATCATTTAGACTCCCACTATCCTCTTGACATATAAGACTTCTCTTTGTCAAGAACCATTCCTTGACAAAACAAATATTCAAGATCTAGTGCGGATTCTTATCAAGTTAAACACTTCTCACTATTGGTCTTAGCTGGTCTTTGTTTTATCCAAAACATCACAACTTACCAATCTCAAATGTACAAGAATAGGAAACATCTTACTCTACATTTGACAAGTGTTATGAACTTTCTAAAGACTATGTCACTCAAGTTACAATCTTGGAGTATAACTCCAGGATTTGTTTTTGGCACGAAGTATGAATTATCTTTTGATTTAACCATTTCAACAATTCACGATTCCTCTCCTCAGGCAACAAACACACTAAGGTGTCCTTAGAGGATCAATTGTGATATGGTTCCATAATCACTAAGATAATCATAAAACAAAATACACAAGTACTCTCCCATCTCTTCAGATTGGAGAAAATTTTATCTTTCTGCCTTATTTGATTCTTCTTATTCATTCTGCCATACATTGAAACTTTTCCAATGTTTCAGAATTACACTTAAACTCGTAAGCATAACCATATTTACTAAACTTTAGTAAATCATAACGAATAATCTTATCTATCTTTGTGGTGGACCTGACCAGCACACAACCAAGTGTACCCAATCTTTTAGTCCTTCACTTGACTCACATGTACATGTGAACAAGGAATTAGTCTTAATTTCCCAAAGACGAAAACTTCTCATTCATCATACAATACAAGTTGCATGATTCCAAGTTTCTATCTAACTGAAACTTGGGCGATGAGAATCTTTCCTTATTTGGTAAATTATGATACTACCACAAATGAAAGAATCAAATCCATTTTCAAATATTGCTATTAATGGAAACATATAATCAACAATTTTTCACAAATGCCATTGTAAGGATACTTAAAATAAATAAAATCAAAACTTTTCTTTATTTTAAAACTTTGCGGAAAACTTATCCTTACAACCCATATGAAAACCTTGTTGTTATCTATTCCTAAGCAATATGTCTCAACTCTTAAGTAATAGCTCAAAATTCTGATCACCGAACCATGCGATCAAAATCCCTCTTCGCGATCAGAATCAACATATACTTCCTTTAAGTTTCTTCACTTTTCTTTGATTCTTAAAACATCAACATGTGACCCAGTCACATCATGCAATAAGAATCTCAGAATAGAAACTTAATAGAGTTAGACAATGGACTTTACCTGAAGTAGAGTCAAACATTTGACTTTACTATCCTTATGGACTTTTAGGTAAATTTGGCAGCTTCGCAACCAATTCCCTTCCTTTGGCAACAGAAACATATGGACTCTTTGGAAACAGTACACGGGACTATCACAGACTTAGCCTTTCTCTTTACCATTTGGTCAACCGAGTTGACTATGGCCAATCCCTTTCAATTGGGAAGAGAAAGTTTTTCTGGACTTCCAATGTTACCATTGTCAATGTCCATGGAAGTTTGGGAAGTTGATCTTCCAATCAAATTTTGCTTTACCAATGCTCCAAATCATTGCTGATTCAGCATCATCAAGCAAATAGGTAAGATCATTAAGGGTCATGTCGTGATCTGTTATCAGGGAGTGACCAAGTCAACAGCCAGCTACCTTGAGACTTCGACACCCTACTCTCCCGGCTTGTCAATATGTGACTTAATCTCCAAGACCTAAGCACATATAGACTTTGTTTGCCAATAGGGATTGAGTGACTTAGAACTTATCATATCTTGAAACTTGTGGGATAAGGAGATTTATTGGAGGAGGTGGAGGAAGTGAAGTATGATTTCCAGTCCCACTAATGCAGAACAAAGGGATTAATCTTTCACCTTGGTTGCCATTTGGGATATCATCTTCATTAGGAAGCTTGTTCCTAAAGATTTGGGAAGACCATAGGTGTCTAAACTAGACATCTATAATGGGAGAAATTCAAGTTAGTTGATTTAAAGTCCTTAATATAACACCCAATATGAAATATTAAGGCTAGGACCCAACAACCTATTTATAACTGGAAGAGGGATGCCGTAATCCAAATTATAAAATAGTTGAAGGTAGGTAAATGACGATTTACCAATTTCCTACCATAAAAACGAAATATAATTAAGTTTTTAATTGGATTTGAAACTCCTAGATCTTTTGAGATACATTGAACTTTCAATGGCATGTTTGAATCTCGATTGTGCCCTCTCAAGTTTGTGACTGGGATGCCGAGGATCACAAACAAGGTGTGAATAACCATACAAATTGACTTGGTACCCTCAACAATATTACCTAATCGATGTGCCGGTTAACCACACACGCTCCACCGATCTATAATAAAGTCAAGTTACCCTTTGCCACTCTTACTAGTCCATGTTAGTGTGTCGGTTAACCACACACGCTCCACTAACGACTTGGTAAGGTACAAAGTGTAATTTTATGGGCTAGCACCAATTTCACATTTTCCTAAAGTAACTAAGATTGGGAATTTATAATGTATAGTTACTTTATAATTCATTATACTTTTAACGAGTATTTAAAGTCGTATCCTACCCGTTCGGCTAACGACCCTCCACCGATCAAGGAAGCGGTGGGTGAGAGTGGACACCCATTAAGTCACCATTTTATAGGCAACAACCTTATACCCCCCTTATAGACCGGCTTCGTGAATGAGGCCTACTAACGGTAAAAATGACATATTCTTATACATATCTATATAATAAAATTATAATAATAGTATAAGTGTTGATTTTTAAACTTTTTTAAAAATCTAAGGTTTAATTTGGAATTAAAGTATTAAAGTGTAAGACTTTTCAAATTCCAAAACTTGAGGGCAAGAATTGAAACTATTCCAAGTCTCTTCAATTTGTAACTTATGAGTTTTAATGGTTCATAAAAATGAAGACTCTTCATTTTATGAAACCTCTTTAGTTCTTTAATCACAAATAAAAGAAGTGACTTTTGGTTATCCATAACTTGAGGACAAGTTATGGACACCATCATAGCCATTAAGATCATGAATTAAACACACATGGTGGTTACACATAATTCCTATGATCTTCTAAAAACTCATAAGAACACAAATTCCTGTCAAGCAATTTCAAGAAATCATATAACTATATACAATACTTGAAAATTGATAAAAGTCATGCAAAAATGGGTTAACATAATCATTATCGTTTTGAAAAACAGATTTTACAAGTCCAAAACAGATTGGGATAATGATCTTAATCCATTTCCAGCAACAAAACTAGAAAAAAAACTGCCCAGCACGCTCCTACTCGCCGAGTGCATTATTCTACTCGGAGAGTAGAATGAATTTGTTCATGGACTCGGCGAGTCCTCCCCATGGACTCGGCGAGTTCAGTCGTCAGAGTGCAGGATTTTCGATTTTTAAGCAGTTTTGCATCAAGTATACAGAAAACAATCCTAGGCTCTGATACCACTGTTGGGTTTTGAGCATTCTAACACTTCCTAAGTGTACATGCAACCCTAATAACCTTGAATCTATGTTTTCTCTATATACATGCAAATTTCTTTTCAAGGATATTTCCTAACTAGCATGGCATGGGGATTACATAGAACATAAAACTAGTAGAAATACATACCTTGTTGTTGCTTGGATTCCTTCAAGACTTTGTGAGCCTAGCACCCCAAATGTTGTGCCTCAAATGCTTCACACAACACCACAAGACTTGGAATAACTTGAGAGAATACTTCTAGCACTCAAAATCGGTTATGCCCTCTCTAGTAACACTAGGTCCACTAGGTAACCATTTTGCTAGCCATAGGGTTCCTTTTATAGTGTTGTCACAATTAGGGTTTACACATGAATGTTGGATATAGTGTCTAAGTCCATAACTTTATTTGGTATGTACTTGACCCGACCCGGCATGGTCCATTTGGGTTGCATGGCATTGCAATACTTGGATAGACTAAATGAGAGAATAAGGCACTTATGATTATTAATATATTATAAGTTCTAATATATTAATAATAGTATTATTTAATTAGTATTGATCAAGTATTAATCTAGTATTAATTTGGTGATCAAAGTGAGACTAATTAAATATATAGGGTTGATTATGACAATCATCAATTCTTTTATGGTGGATTAATGATCCATGGTTTATGGGTTATGGATGTAACCAAATGGAGCTCCATCGATAGTCCATGGGAGTTACAAATCCATGGATCATGGAAAATCAAGAGTCATGACAATTAAGGGCATTCATGTGTAAACCCTAATTATGACAACACTATAAAAGGAACCCTATGGCTAGCAAAATGGAGACCTAGTAGTGCTAGTGGACCTAGTGTTACTAGAGAGGGCATAACCAATTTTGAGTGCTAGAAGTATTCTCTCAAGTTATTCCAAGTCTTGTGGTGTTGTGTGAAGCATTTGAGGCACAACATTTGGGGTGCTAGGCTCACAAAGTCTTGAAGGAATCCAAGCAACAACAAGGTATGTATTTCTACTAGTTTTATGTTTTATGTAATCCCCATGCCATGCTAGTTAGGAAATAACCTTGAAAAAGAAATTTGCATGTATATAGAGAAAACATAGATTCAAGGTTATTAGGGTTGCATGTACACTTAGGAAGTGTTAGAATGCTCAAAAACCCATCAGTGGTATCAGAGCCTAGGATTGTTTTCTGTATACTTGATGCAAAACTGCTTAAAAATCGAAAATTCTGCATTCTGACGACTGGACTCGCCGAGTCCATGGGGAGGACTCGCCGAGTCCATGAACAAATTCATTCTACTCGCCGAGTAGAATAGTGCACTCGGCGAGTAGGAGCGTGCTGGGCAGTTTTTTTCGAGTTTTGTTGCTGGAAATGGATTAAGATCATTATCCCAATCTGTTTTGGACTTGTAAAATCTGTTTTTCAAAATGATAATGATTATGTTAACCCATTGTACATGACTTTTATCAATTTTCAAGGATTGTATATGTTTATATGATTTCTTGAAATTGCTTGACATGAATTTGTGTTCTTATGAGTTTTTAGAAGATCATAGGAATTATGTGTAACCACCATGTGTGTTTAATTCATGATCTTAATGGCTATGATGGTGTCCATAACTTGTCCTCAAGTTATGGATAACCAAAAGTCACTTCTTTTAATTGTGATTAAAGAACTAAAGAGGTTTCATAAAATGAAGAGTCTTCATTTTATGAACCATTAAAACTCATAAGTTACAAATTGAAGAGACTTGGAATAGTTTCAAATCTTGCCCTCAAGTTTTGGAATTTGAAAAGTCTTATACTTTAATACTTTAATTCCAAATTAAACCTTGGATTTTTAAAAAAGTTTAAAAATCAACACTTATACTATTATTATAATTTTATTATATAGATATGTATAAGAATATGTCATTCTTACCGTTAGTAGGCCTCATTCACGAAGCCGGTCTATAAGGGGGGTATAAGGTTGTTGCCTATAAAATGGTGACTTAATGGGTGTCCACTCTCACCCACCGCTTCCTTGATCGGTGGAGGGTCGTTAGCCGAACGGGTAGGATACGACTTTAAATACTCGTTAAAAGTATAATGAATTATAAAGTAACTATACATTATAAATTCTCAATCTTAGTTACTTTAGGAAAATGTGAAATTGGTGCTAGCCCATAAAATTACACTTTGTACCTTACCAAGTCGTTAGTGGAGCGTGTGTGGTTAACCGGCACACTAACATGGACTAGTAAGAGTGGCAAAGGGTAACTTGACCTTATTATAGATCGGTGGAGCGTGTCTGGTTAACCGGCACATCGATTAGGTAATATTGTTAAGGGTACCAAGTCAATTTGTATGGTTATTCACACCTTGTTTGTGATCCTCGGCATCCCAGTCACAAACTTAAGAGGGCACAATCGACATTCAAACATGCCATTGAAAAGTTCAATGTATCTCAAAAGATCTAGGAGTCTCAAAACCAATAAAACCTAATAATAAAATATTTCGTTCTTATGGTGGAAATTGGTAAATCGTCATTTACCTACCTTCAAATATTTTATAGTATGGATTACGGCATCCCTCTTCCAACTATAAATAGTTTGTTGGATCCTAGCCTTAATATTTCATTTGGGTGAATTATTAAGGATTCCTAATCTAATGAAACGTGTCTTTCTTTCCTTTCAGATGTCTTCCAACAATGCTTCTGGCTCAAACCCAACAGGCTCCTTTTCCCTTATGAACTTGTGTGGTAAGGTCATCTTTGATGGATCCAATTTCAATGAGTGGATCAGGAACATCAGAATGATTACCCGCTATGAGGACAAAGAATATGTCCTCGATAGGGAGCTTAAGGTTGTGAATGAAGCCACTGCTACTCCTGAAGAGTTTGCGGAGTTTGTTGCACATGAAAAGGATGCTACTAAAGTAGCATGCATCATGATGGCCACCATGACTCCTGAACTTCAAAAATCCTATGAAGATTTCTACCCCTATGAGATGCACCTGGATCTGATGGAAAGGTACCATCAGAGTGCGCGTCAGGAGAGGTATGAAATCATCTCCTCCATGATAACCGCAAGGATGAAGGATGGTGAACCCATCACCGGTCACTTGCAGAAGATGCAAAGGTTCGTTGACCGGTTGATGAAGCTAAATGTTGACTTATCATATGAACAAGGAGGAAGTCACACTTAGCAAACTTCAAGGACTCTTAAGGACAGCTGAAAATGGCCTTAAGGGTAAAGCGGTTGCTACTTCTACTCCTTCAATAGCCCCTGTTCTGGCTATTGGGCAGGGAAAGGGTAAGAAGAGGAAAAGCCCTTCGAAGGGTACCAAGGGTAAGACTCTTGATGGTTCCTCTTCAAGTGGGACAAAGAAAGGTCCCATTACTCCTTCAAACCCAAAGGAAGCACAGTGCTTCTATTGCCAGGATAAGGGACACTTCAAGCGAAGCTGCCCTAAATATCTGCAAGATATAAAGGATGGGAAGGTTAAACGCACCCATGCAGGTATTTACACAATATTGTCTAACAACTCATCTAATGCTAATTCTTGGGTGCTTGATACAGGGTGTGGTATTCACATTTGTACTGATTTGCAGGCACTAAGAAGAAGTGAGCAAGTGGAGAACGGGAAGATAAACTTAGTCATGGGCAACAGGAAAGCATCAACTGTTACCAAGATAGGAGTTTATTCTTTATTGCTTAATAATGGGTTAATGTTAGATTTGAATAAGTGTTGTTACTCGCCCGAAATGGCGAGAAATATTATTTCCTTTCATGGCTTGTACAAACAAGGTTTTACATTTTCATTTGATAATAAAAATGGTGCTATTAATGTTTATTACAATGATGTATTTCACTTTAAAGCATTACCTTGTGATGGTGTATATGAAGCCGTGAATGTTGTAGACAATCTAGGAAATAATATGTTGTATATTGATTCTTCAGATAGCTTGGATAAAGCATCCTTGTGGCATTGTCGTCTTGGACATGTTAACAAGAAGCGCATAGGCCAACTCCAAAAGGCTGGAGTCTTGGAATCATTTGACCTCAAGTCAGATGATAGTTGCGAGTCTTGTTTACTTGGAAAAATGACAAAGTCACCCTTCACAGGTACTTGTGATAGGGGTGAAGGTTTGTTGGACCTTGTACACACGGATGTGTGTGGGCCCTTCAGAGTTGCTACAAGGGATGCTAATCGCTATTATGTGACTTTCACTGATGATTACAGTAGATATGGATATATTTACTTAATCAAGCATAAGTCAGAAACCTTTGAAAAGTTCAAAGAGTTTAAGCAGGAAGTGGAGAATCAATTGGGCAGGAACATCAAGATGCTCCGATCCGATCGGGGAGGAGAGTATCTTAGCATTGAGTTCCTTGACCATCTTAAGGAATGTGGGATTGTCTCACAATTGACACCTCCCAGGACACCACAGTTGAATGGTGTAGCTGAGAGGCGCAATCGAACCTTGTTGGATATGGTTCGTTCCATGATGAGTCGAGCTTCGTTACCAATCTCTTTCTGGGGGTATGCCTTAGAGACTGCCGCCCATATCCTTAATCTAGTCCCTACTAAAAAGGTTGCCAAAACACCTCACGAGATGTGGACTGGGAAAGTTCCCAATTTGGACCACATCAAGATTTGGGGTTGTGAAGCTTTCGTGAGGCGTGAGACTCATGATAAGCTTGAACCTCGAAGTGAGAGGTGTATTTTCATCGGCTACCCACAGAGATCCTTTGGTTACCTCTTCTACAGACCCAATGATAATGTGGTTTTTGTAGCAAGAAGAGGAGTCTTTCGTGAGAGAGAATTCATAAGCCAAGGGGACAGTGGGAGGCAAACTGACCTTGAAGAGCTTCAAGAGTCAAGTGGTGAAGGAACCTCAAATGCTATCGACCAACCTAAGGAGGAAACTCATGTTGATCCGATAGATGAGTCTGTACCTCCAAGACGTTCCACTAGGGTGAGGAACACACCTGATTTTTATTATGGTTATCACATCACCACTGAAGGTGATACATTTATTAGTGATAGTACACTAATAGATTTGGATGAACCTAATAATTACAGGGAAGCCATGGCAGGCCCTGAGTCTGCTAAATGGAAGGAGGCTATAGACAGCGAGATTCAGTCCATGTATGACAATCAAGTTTGGAACTTGGTTGACAATGTACCAGGTCGTAAGACAGTTGGGTGCAAATGGATCTTCAAGAAGAAGACCGACATGGATGGGAAGGTACACACTTATAAAGCGCGACTGGTTGCGAAGGGCTTTACTCAAACTCCGGGAGTTGACTATGATGAGACCTTCTCACCAGTAGCTAAGATTAAGTCTATTAGAGTATTGTTAGCCATAGCTGCATTTTATGATTATGAAATATGGCAAATGGATGTCAAAACCGCTTTCCTTAATGGAAAGTTGGCTGAGGATGTTTACATGGCTCAACCAGAGGGTTTTGTCGATATAAGATACCCTAATAGAGTGTGTAAGCTTGATAAATCCATTTATGGATTGAAACAAGCATCTCGCAGATGGAATCTTTGCTTTGATGAGAAAGTCAAAGAGTTTGGCTTTTCTAGGAGTGAGGATGAGTCTTGTGTGTATGTCAGGGCTAGTGGGAGCATAGTTAGCTTCTTGGTGTTGTATGTGGATGACATACTTCTCATAGGAAACGACGTCCCAACCTTGCAGGAGGTTAAGTCCTGGCTTGGGAAGTGTTTCGCTATGAAGGACCTTGGGGAAGCTGCCTATATCCTAGGGATAAGGATATTGAGAGATAGGAGTAAGAGACTAATTGGACTTAGTCAGAGTACTTATGTGGATAAGGTACTGAAGAGGTTCAGTATGCAAGATTCCAAGAAAGGAGAATTACCAATCCAGAGTAATGCCAAGCTAAGTAAGACTCAGAGTCCGAGTACAGAGGCTGAGATAGCTGAGATGAGTCAAATACCATATGCTTCCGCTGTGGGCTCGATCATGTATGCTATGACTTGTACTCGCCCTGATGTGGCCTTTGCTTTGAGCATGGTCAGTAGATATCAAGGGAACCCTGGCAAGGCACACTGGACAGCGGTAAAGAACATTCTCAAGTATCTGCGGAGGACTAAGGATTGGGTCCTTACCCTCGGAGGCAGTGATGACTTGAGAGTGGAAGGGTATAGCGATGCTAGCTTCCAGACTGATAGGGATAATTTCCGCTCTAAGTCAGGCTGGGTCTTTATCCTAAATGGAGGGGCAATTACTTGGAAAAGTTCCAAGCAGGAGACAGTAGCTGATTCTACTTGTGAATCAGAGTACATAGCAGCAAGTGAAGCAGCTAAGGAGGCGATATGGCTAAAGAACTTCATCGGAGACCTTGGAGTTGTACCAGCTATAAAGGAGCCAATGGAAATTTTCTGTGACAATGAAAGTGCGGTTGCTTTGGCTAAGGAACCGAGAGATCACGGGAGATCTAGGCACATTGACAGAAAATACCATTTCATCAGACATCGAATAGAAGAAGGACTCCTCGTGGCTAAGAGGGTATCATCAGATGAGAACCCGGCAGATCCCCTCACGAAGGGACTGAGCAGGGTTAAGCATCTACAGCATGCGAGGCGCATTGGGCTGAGGGATGATATTAGTTTCAATAATTAGATTCCTGAAACTTGTAAAATGTAATTGACATTTGATGATAAATAAAAGTTGTTATTTATTTATGAGTAAGGTGTTACTATCTTGTGTTGATTGTTTACTATGTTTCAATTTTGCATGTTTTTACTTCCAGAATAATTCTGTAATTATTCAAACCATCCACAGTCAGTCAAACTTTGGAAGTAAGTATTGATTTAAGACTGTCATGAATTTGGCTTGTATGATTTGTCTAAAAGTGCTTTGGACAATGCAATGGTTGCTACAACATTCATGAGTACTCATAAGGGCTGAGTATTGGATCCAACCCACGCTCACTTGCATCACTTCATGGAATTTATCTCGAGTGATCGTGAGACGGTAATATCATATAAATCTTCAAACCTAGAGATATGAGTTGTTGACTATGAGTTGGTTATTCATTGATTGTACGAAAACGCATTGGTAACTCGATGTTATAAAACGTGCCTTTGTGAATAATTCAACAAGTAGTTAGTACAAGCATATCAGTCGAAGTTTATTTGTTCCTTCTAGAAATAGAAGCGATATCTGGGCCCCTCGATGATTTGGTTTTGACCTATGTACCGGGCCCGGTCAGAACCTAATTGATGTGTTCAATTTAGTTCTATGTCGAAACAAATCAGAGATCGAGAAACAAATGCTGGACAATAAGTAAGACCATGTTCCATGTGTTTGTCCGGCTGATATCATGAGAACAGAGGATTATATGATCACTTATCTTAAATGGCGTATCATCATCATCTCAGTTCCGAGAGACTTTGAAAGAGCTACGATTGCTAGTCGGATTTTGAAGTCATATTTGCAAATATAGTTATTAGACTTATCCAAGTGGGAGACTGTTGGATATAGTGTCTAAGTCCATAACTTTATTTGGTATGTACTTGACCCGACCCGGCATGGTCCATTTGGGTTGCATGGCATTGCAATACTTGGATAGACTAAATGATAGAATAAGGCACTTATGATTATTAATATATTATAAGTTCTAATGTATTAATAATAGTATTATTTAATTAGTATTGATCAAGTATTAATCTAGTATTAATTTGGTGATCAAAGTGAGACTAATTAAATATATAGGGTTGATTATGACAATCATCAATTCTTTTATGGTGGATTAATGATCCATGGTTTATGGGTTATGGATGTAACCAAATGGAGCTCCATGGATAGTCCATGGGAGTTACAAATCCATGGATCATGGGAAATCAAGAGTCATGACAATTAAGGGCATTCATGTGTAAACCCTAATTATGACAACACTATAAAAGGAACCCTATGGCTAGCAAAATGGAGACCTAGTAGTGCTAGTGGACCTAGTGTTACTAGAGAGGGCATAACCAATTTTGAGTGCTAGAAGTATTCTCTCAAGTTATTCCAAGTCTTGTGGTGTTGTGTGAAGCATTTGAGGCACAACATTTGGGGTGCTAGGCTCACAAAGTCTTGAAGGAATCCAAGCAACAACAAGGTATGTATTTCTACTAGTTTTATGTTTTATGTAATCCCCATGCCATGCTAGTTAGGAAATAACCTTGAAAAAGAAATTTGCATGTATATAGAGAAAACATAGATTCAAGGTTATTAGGGTTGCATGTACACTTAGGAAGTGTTAGAATGCTCAAAAACCCATCAATGAATGCCCTTAATTGTCATGACTCTTGATTTCTCATGACCCATGGGTTTGTAACTCCCATAGACTATCCATGGAGCTCCATATGGTTATAACCAAACCCATAAACCATGGGTCATTAATCCACCATAAAAGAATTGATGATTGTCATAATCAACCCTATATATTTAATTAGTCTCACTTTGATCACTAGATTAATACTAGATTAATACTTGATCAATACTAATTAAATAATACTATTATTAATATATTAGAACTTATAATATATTAATAATCATAAGTGCCTTATTCTCTCATTTAGTCTATCCAAGTATTGCAATGTCATGCAACCCAAATGGACCATGCCGGGTCGGGTCAAGTACATACCAAATAAAGTTATGGACTTAGACACTATATCCAACACTTAATTCACTATAAACTGTGCTCTGATACCAATCTGTCACACCCCCAAACCAAGGATGGCGGAAACGTCCGGGGGTGGAGGACTTCATGTATAGTATCATAACAACAATTGTAATAGTAATTCAAGCAAACACAACCAACATATATATAATTGAAAAAGTTACATCATTGTATGAATTACATGTTTACGAATCAATTACAATATGTTGACAAAATATGAAATAGTAGACGCCTTAGCGTCCCATCCTCAAAAGCACTTGGTTACCTGTTTAATGATTTCCTGAGAATACAAGTTGTTTGGAAAAGTGTCAACACAAAGGTTGATGAGTTCATAAGCTTTTGTTTGATATTATTAAAAGCCTTTCGTTTGTAAAAGTAGTATTTGTTTTAGAAAATCCAATATTTTCCTTAAAATGTATATGTAGTCTTAAATTCAAAGACCGAAATGTATAAGTAACTTTTCTTACTTATAATAAATAATGTAAGTTTAAATCGACATAAACTCGTTTAATTTTAATGAAGTTCCCGTAAATTCCAATATTTATTAATACTTTGTGTGAGTTTATTATAACCATGCTATGACCAAGGTTGCCTAAAACGACGTTCTTCGGGCGTCGGAAATGTTATGACATTTGTCACCCCAGACCTATCGGTCTAACTGTTGCATGCAGTTTAGGTGTGGGTTTGTCAAACCCAATATAGATCTATACACAACTATCATGCTCTCCCTCAAGGAGACTCTGGTTACAATACAGGACTTAATGGTAGTTTGAAGTAAATGTCTCACAAAGTCATTAACGGAATTACGTGTTATGAAAACTTGGTACCGTATGGCCGTACCTTGCTTAATGAAAATATCCTTTGTATAAATGTACCCTTTTTAAATGTATGTGTTATGTAATGTATCATAAACTATACCTATTATAGTTTATCAACCAAGGGTAGTACGTAGTAATGTATGCAAACTATATTCAAAATAGTTTATTAAATGTTTGAATGTATCGGTTGTACTTTGATTATAATCATTTGTTATTCTTTATATTTTATATGTCCAAATCCATTTGTTAACTGATGTGTGTCTAAATATTAAGATGAAATGTCATATATTGCAATAACATATAATCACATAAAGATATACACCTTGCTCAACATGTTACAAGGTGAAATGAAATTGACAACAACTTTTCGTTGAATACAGTTTCTGTTACTGTTCTTAGAAAATTTATAGAAAAATCATCAAAGCTCTAAATCCAAATCCGCAAATTCTGAGAGTTTGGAATATGAGTCTAGTTTGTTCGTAAATTTTATCATGATTTTTAGTGATCTCTAACAAAGGTGAAAATGTTCATAATCACAGACTGGTCCGGGTTTGCCTCTGAAATGACAGGCAGTTTTGTAAAAATCACCATAAATTGTAGAAAAATCATATGGAGATGTGCAAGTAGCCATTTTAAAGCTAAGAGTTTGAACTACTTGCACCTGGAACAGTTTTGAAAACTAAAATATTTAAGTTGACCAAAACAGTCCGTGATCGAAGTTCATCTTTTCTGATGTAATCTGATAGAAAAAGTTTAATTGTGTTCTTGATGATTTTACTTGTATTCCCCCCTTAAAACTTAAGAAAAACATGTAAATATAGGGGTATGAACTCACCCTATGTGGTTTCAGTAGATGAAAGTGAGAGAGAGGAAGTGTTCAACCCAAGGACACTAAGAAGATGTCTTGATGATTCGAGAATCTAACATCGAATAAGATGGAATTTGTATAAGATATCAATGATTTGAGTAGAATGGAGTGTAATAATTATATGAATGATGAAGATACTTACTAATTGAAGAAAGAAATCCCTGAAGAAAGCCTTGAAGTTCTTGAAGTTGAGAGAAAAGATGAGAGAATTTTGGAGAGTGTCCTTTGGTTGCTAAGTGTAGAATGAAAGAACTTTATGGAGAATGAGGAGAGAGGATCAATCCTCCAGCTCTTAGAACGTGGGAAGAGCTGGAGATTGGGTGTAAAGGTCCACTAAGGAGACAAGGGGTAGTGGGAAAGAGTGGCTGATCATAGAGTGAGGTGGTGGTGGTTTGCTTTTGCCATAAATTAAGGAAAAGCAAATATTCCCTCAATAATTAGTTCAACCACTAATTTTTTTAATATATTTTTATAAAAACCCTGGAGATTTATATATTTTGGGGCCTTAGTTTATAAAATAAAGTTTTTTGTGAAAATCCCATGTTAAAATAATGAAAAACGGAGTTAAAACGAAGTCGTAGTCGAAAAACCGGTAAAAAGGGGTCGTCTGCGAGACCTCTCGCATGGAGGCCGGATTCGGACCCTCGCATGCGAGGTTGCTGTCTGATGGCTTCGGATTCGGTCTCCTGAGAGGCTTCAGCTTCGGTCCTGATGAGAGGCTTCGGATCCGAGGCCTCGGATGAGAGGCTTCGGTCCTGAAGCTTCAGTTCCAGGTCCTTAAGGCTATTTTACCCGTTTTTACCCCGTTTCAAGCGATTTTTGACCCGGTTAAGGGTCGATATAACCCAAATGATTACAAAAAGTTAAAGTAACTTTTGAGAGAGATTTGGGAGAGATTTGGGAGAGATTTCAAATAGAAAGAGATAGAGTGAAAACGATTTAGAGAGGTTTCGTTTGTGATTAATTTGAGTGTCCGGCTTCACAACGCAAGGTTCGTAAACCCCGTTAAACCGTGTTTTAGTGTCGTACACAATCCCGATGATTGTGCAATAGTGTTTTATCACTTTGGTTCGTTGTTTAGCACTGTTAAGGCTAAGGAAAATCAAACACATTAACTTTCCAAATGATGATTTCTCATTAAAATAGCGAATTGTATAGTGATTACATAACGTAAACCCTACATACAAGGGTTATTGGAGTTGACCGGTTTGACTTGTTGACTTTGTTTGACTTTCACTTGACCGAAATTTGACGGTTGTCACATATGAAAACCATAATAATGCTTAGGTGCATTCCTAACTCTGGTGGAACGCCTCAGAGGTATAGATTCTTCAGTCGGCTCAACAGGAGTTTCCTCCTCAGGTTGAGGGCTAGGGTTTGAGGTTCCTTCACCACTTGACTCTTGAATTTCCTCAAGGTCAATTTGCCTCCCACTGCCTCCTTGGCTCATGAATTCTCTCTCTCGAAAGAATCCTCTTCTTGCTACAAAGACCACATTATCACTGGGTCTGTAGAAGATGTAACCAAAGGATTTCTGTGGGTAGCCGATGAAAATACACCTTTCGCTTCGGGGTTTGAGCTTATCGTGAGTCTCGCATCTCATGAAAGCCTCGCAACCCCAAATCTTGATGTGGTCAAGATTGGGAACTTTTCCAGTCCACACCTCGTGAGGTGTTTTGGCAACCTTCTTTGTAGGGACTAGATTAAGGATATGGGCGGCAGTCTCTAAGGCATACCCCCAAAATGAGATTGGTAGCGAAGTTCGACTCATCATGGAACGAACCATGTCCAACAAGGTCCGATTGCGCCTCTCAGCTACACCATTCAACTGTGGTGTCCTAGGAGGTGTCAAGTGTGAGACAATCCCACATTCCTTAAGATAGTCAAGGAACTCAGTACTAAGATACTCACCACCACGATCGGATCGAAGCATCTTAATGTTCCTGCCCAACTGATTCTCCACTTCTTGCTTAAACTCTTTGAATTTCTCAAAGGTTTCTGACTTATGCTTGATTAGGTAGACATATCCATATCTACTAAAATCATCAGTAAAAGTCACATAGAACCGATTAGCATCTCTTGTGGCGGTTCTGAAGGGTCCACACACATCCGTGTGTATGAGGTTCAACAAACCTTCACCCCTAGCACAAGTGCCAGTAAAAGGTGACTTTGTCATTTTACCAAGCAAACAAGATTCACAACTATCATCTGACTTTAGGTCAAATGACTCCAAGACTCCATCCTTTTGGAGTTGGCCTATGTGTTTCTTGCTTACATGTCCAAGACGACAATGCCATAAGGATGCTTTATCTAAGCTAGTGGAAGAGTTAATACACAATACATCATTTCCTAGATTATCTACAACAGATACAGTTTCATACACGCCATCACAAGGTAATGCTTTAAAATAAAGAACATTATTAAAGAAAGCATCAATACTACCATTATTATTATCAAAATAAAAGGTAAAACCTTGTTTATACAATGCATGAAAGGAAATAACATTTCTTTCCATTTCTGGCGAATAATAACATTTATTCAAATCTAATGTAAACCCACTATTTAGCACTAAGGAATAAACTCCTATCTTGGTGACAGGTGAAACTTTCCTGTTTCCCATGATCAAGTTTATCTTTCCCTGCTCCACATTCTCACTTCTTTTTAGTCCCTGCAAATCACAACATATGTGAATACCACAACCTGTATCAAGGACCCAAGACTTAGAATGAGGTGAGTTATTAGACAATATAGTGTATATACCTGCATGGTTGGGTTTTACTTTCCCATCCTTCAAATCTTGCTGGTACTTTGGGTAGTTTCGCTTCCAGTGCGACTTTTCATGGCAATAGAAGCATTCAGCCTCATTAGGGTTAGCAGAATGAGTGACAAAACCTTTCTTGGTTTTGCTTGAAGAGGAGCCTTCAAGGGTCTTACCCTTGGTACCCTTAGAAGGGTTCTTTCTCTTCTTCCCTTTGCCATGCCCGATTGCCAAGACATTGGCCGCAGTTGGAGTAGGAGTAGGAGTAGTAACAACCGACTTACCCTTTAGACCACTTTCGGCGGTCTTCAAGAGTCCTTGAAGTTTGCTGAGGGTGACTTCTTCCTTGTTCATGTGATATGTCATGCGGAATTGATCATAACACGATGGCAAGGAGTGCAAAATGATGTCTATTGCTAACTCCTCAGGGAAGTTCACATTCAGCTTCAGTAAACGGTCCACATACCTTTGCATTTTCTGCATGTGGCCCGTGATGGGTTCACCATCCTTCATTCGGGTTGTTATCATGGAGGAGATTATTTCATATCGCTCTTGACGAGCACTTTGATGGTAGCGGTCCATCAAGTCCTGGTGCATCTCAAAAGGATAATAGTCCTCATAGGACTTTTGGAGCTCGGCTGTCATGGTGGCCATCATGATGCATGCCACTTTTGTAGCATCTCTTTCATGTACCTCATATTCAGCAAGCTCTTCAGGAGTAGCAGTTGGCTCGGGTACCTTCAGTTCCTTGTTGAGAACATATTCTTTGTTCTCATACCGAGTGACCATCCTGATGTTTCTGATCCAATCTGTAAAGTTGGACCCATCAAAGATGACTCTCCCATAAAGATTCATGAGAGAGAAGGAGCTAGTAGGGTTTGAGCCAGAAGCATTGTTATTGGAAGACATCTGAAAAGAAGAGGGAATAGATTAGATTAGATATAGAGATAGTCCTTAACAAAACACCCAAATGTAATATTAAGGCTAGGACTCAACACAATATTTTATAACTTAGAAGAGGGATGCCGTAATCTAAGCTATAAGATATTTGAAGGTAGGTGAATGACGATTCACCAATTTCCACCATGAAAAACGAAATATTTAATTAGGTTTTAATTGGTTTAGAAACTCCTAGATTCTTTGAGATTCATTGAACTTTCTTCAATGGCATGTTTCAATCTCGAGTGTGCCCTTCAAGTTTTGTGATTGGGATGCCGAGGATCACAAAACAAGGTGTGAAGTAACCATGCAAATTACTTGGTACCCTTAATGTATTACCCCTCAATCGATGTGCCGGTTAACCACACACGCTCCATCGATACTATGATAAACATTAAGTCACCCTTTACCTACCTTGTTAAGTTCAAGTTAGTGTGCCGGTTAACCACACACGCTCCACTAACGACTTAAACAAAGTGTAAAGTGTAATTTAATGGATTAGCACCTTATTCACATTTTCCTAAAATAACTAAGATTAGGAATTCAATAAAGTTTAGTTACTTTAGTATTATCATTATACTTTTAATGAGAATTTATAAGTCCTTGTCCTATCCGTTCGGCTAACGACCCTCCACCGATCAAGGAAGCGGTGGGTGAGAGTGGACACCCATTAAGTTGCCATTTTATAGGCAACAACCTTATACCCCCCTTATAGACCGGCTTCGTGAATGAGGCGTACTAGCGGTAAGACGACTTGATCTTATACATATATAAATATTATTAAACTTATAATATTATAAAGTATAAGGGTTGAATTTTAACTTTTAAAATTCTTGGGGTTGGAACTGAAGTTTTTAATATGACTTTACATGTTCCAAAACTTGAGGGCAAGTTTTTTAAACTTTCAAAACTTTTCATTTCTCAAAACTTATGAGTTAATGATTATTAAAAATGAAGACTCTTCATTTTTTGTAACCTATGTGTTCTTTTAATGGTTATTTATAAATGTGACTTTTGGTTATCCATAACTTAAGAACTAGTTATGGACTCCATTAAAACACATAAAGATCAAGAATTAATCTAATCAATTATTAGCACATAATTTCTATGATCTTCTAAACTCATATGTTTATGAATGTTCATATCAAAAATTTCAAGAATCGTAAGTACATATACAAAACTTGAAATTTTGATACAAGCTTTTGAACAAAACTTCGATTTTCAAGTTTTTTTTTTTTTTTTTTTTTTTGCATCAAGTATCAAATAAACAAACCAGGCTCTGATACCACTGATGGGTTTTGAGCATTCTAACACTCCTATGGTGTACATGCAACCCTAGAAACCTTGGATCTATGTTTGACTATGATACATGCAAATAATTATTTTTCCAAGGTTCTTATCCTATCTAGCATGGCATGGGGAACTTGAATCAAATAAAGCTAGTAGAATTACTTACCTTGAAGTTGTAGTTGATTGCTTGGAGTTTTAGAGCCTAGCACCAATAGTGTGGATGCCTCAAATGGAAATCACAAATCACCACAAACTTGGAAACTTGAGAGAATAGCTTCACCTTCTTGAAATCGGCCCTCTTACTTTACTCACCACAACTAGTGTGATTTCACGAACCAAAGCCTCCTTTATATAGTGTGGTGGATTAGGGTTACACCTATGTAAACCCTAATACCCATGTCTTTTCATTTCCATGAGATCCATGGGTTAAAGCTCCATGGAGTATCCATGGACTTTCCATGCAAGCCTAGCCCATTCCAAATAAGCATTAGCCCACACTATATAAATACAAGAGCCCATATTTAATTAGTCATACTTTTGATCTCTAAATTAATTCTAGATTAATTATAGATCAATACTAATTAAATAATATGATTTTATATTAATATATTAGGACTTATGATATATTAATAAATCATAACTTATACTATTCTCAAACGATTATCCATAAATTGTTCGGGTGAAGTGCAACCCAAATGGACCATGCCAGGTCGGGTCAAGTACATACCAAATATAGTTATGGACTTAGACACTATATCCAACAAGTGCGTGATGAGGATATCCAGAAGACGTCGTTCAGGACTCGTTATGGGCATTACGAGTTCGTGGTGATGCCTTTCGGGCTCACCAATGCACCGGCAGCGTTCATGGATCTCATGAACAGGGTGTGCAGGCCGATGTTGGATCGTTCGGTGATCGTTTTCATTGATGATATTTTAGTGTATTCGAGATCTAGAGAGCAGCACGAGGAGCATCTGAGAGAGATCCTCGGGGTATTGAGGACGGAGAGGCTTTATGCCAAATTCTCCAAGTGCGAGTTCTGGTTACGGGAGGTCCAGTTCTTGGGGCATCTCGTCAACCAGAATGCGATTTTGGTCGATCCGGCCAAGATTGAGGCGATTATAAGGTGGGAGGTGCCGAGATCACCCACCGAGATCAGGAGTTTTCTAGGATTGGCTGGCTACTATCGGAGATTTATCAGAGATTTCTACAAGATCGTCGTGCCTCTCACCAGGTTGACCCGAAAGGGTGTTGCTTTTTCATGGGGTCCGGAGCAGCAGACCTCGTTTGAGACACTTCGCCAGAGATTAAGAGAAGCCCCGGTGCTAGCCCTTCCGGAAGGGATGGAGGATTTTGTGGTGTATTGTGACGCATCGATATCAGGGTTGGGTGCTGTACTTATGCAGAGGGGGCATTTTATAGCGTATGCATCGAGGCAGCTGAAGCCTCATGAGACGAGGTATCCCACCTACGATCTGGAGTTGGGGGCAGTGGTGTTCGCCCTCAAGATATGGCGTCACTATTTATATGGGGTTCGGTGTACCATATACACGGACCACAAGAGCTTGAAGTATTTGATGGATCAGCCCAATCTGAATATGCGCCAGAGGAGATGGTTGGACGTGGTAAAGGATTACGATTGTGAGATCCTGTACCACCCGAGCAAAGCTAATGTTGTAGCTGATGCCCTGAGCCATAGGGCGGAGAGTGCCCCGATTCGAGACATTTGTATGCGACTGACAGTCATGACTCTGGTGTTGGACACTATTCGGGAGGCCCACGCAGAGGCCGTGATACCGGAGAACCACAAGAGGGAGCGGGTGATCGGGCAGGTGTCTGAGTTCGTTACCGATAGCCGAGGGCTAATGACCTTTCAAGGTCGGATTTGGGTGCCGTATGCAGGCGGGGCACGTACCATTCTGATGGAGGAGGCGCATAGATCGAGGTTCTCGATCCATCCCGGAGCCACTAAGATGTATTTGGATTTGAAGAAAGACTATTGGTGGCCCTGTATGAAGAGGGATGTTGCATGGTTTGTTGAGAGGTGCTTGACATGTCGCAGGGTTAAGACCGAGCACCAGCGTCCGCATGGAAAGTTGCAGCCACTTGAGGTTCCCCAGTGGAAGTGGGAACAGATTTCCATGGATTTTATCACCAAATTTCCAAGGACCGCGATGGGTGTCGATGCAATTTGGGTGATCGTTGACCGGTTGACGAAGAGCGCTCACTTCCTTGCTATCAGTGAGAGATCTTCCGCTGAGAGGCTGGCTGAGTTGTACGTGAGAGAGGTGGTATCGCGTCATGGAGTACTGATCTCGATTGTGTCAGATCGAGATGTACGTTTCACTTCCAGGTTCTGGAAGAAGTTCCATGAGGAGTTAGGTACGAGGCTGCATTTCAGTACCGCATACCACCCACAGACGGACGGGCAGAGTGAGCGGACGATTCAGACGCTTGAGGACATGCTTCGAGCATGTGTGTTGGACTTCAGAGGAAGTTGGGACACGTACTTGCCGTTGGCTGAGTTTTCCTATAACAACAGCCACCATTCGAGTATTGGTATGCCTCCCTTCGAGTTATTGTATGGTAGGAGATGTCGGACTTCCATTTGTTGGGGAGAGGTAGGGCAGCGCGTGATAGGCAGCACTGAGATAGTGCTTCAGACGACCGAGCAGATACAGCAGGTCAGACAGAGGTTGTTGACAGCTCAGAGTCTCCAGAAGAGTTATGTGGATAGGCGACGATCCGAGTCTGAGTTCCAGGTGGGAGACTTCGTACTCCTGAAAGTGTCTCCTTGGAAAGGAGTGATTCGATTCAGAAAGAGGGGCAAGCTGGGGCCCCGGTATATTGGGCCGTTCAGGGTGACCGCGAGGGTGGGCAGGGTAGCATACCGGTTGGAGCTACCTGCAGAGTTGAGTCAGATACATGATACCTTCCACGTGTCCCAGTTGAGAAAGTGTATAGCCGACGAGTCGGCGGTGGTACCGTTGGAGGATATTCAGGTGGATGCGAGCCTGAATTATGCTGAGAGGCCAATCGCGATCCGGGATCGGAAGATCAAGGTTCTGAGGAACAAGGAGTTGTCCCTAGTGCAGGTCCAGTGGCAACATCGGAGAGGGTCCGAGCTGACTTGGGAGCCGGAGTTGGAGATGCGGGAGCAGCATCCAGAGTTGTTTCCGGAGCAAGACTTCGAGGGCGAAGTCTGATTCTAGTGGGGGAGAATTATAACATCTAGATTTCCAAGTATTATGTTTGATCATTTATTCTTTTGAGTAAAAGGGAGGGACTCGACGAGTTGAGGCGTAGACTCGTCGAGTAGGATCGCGTGTGCTTACTGGATTAATGAACGGACTCGACGAGTCGGAAAGGGTGGACTCGACGAGTCTGCGCTGTAATTTGAAACCCTAATTCTCGGGGTCTGTGCCCTATTTAAAGGCCTTTATGGCCTCCATTTGCGGCCACTTCACCCCTGAGAAACCCTAGAGAGCAGAGAGATCGTTTGTGGTGCAAGAGGAAGGCTAATTCACCATTTCTTGTGTGTTCAAGAAGGAAGGAGGTAGAACAAGCTAAGCGGGTTGAGGAGCTTGGATCCACTTCTATTTGACCAGAGGAAGCTGTTGGAGGTAACAATCTGTGCCATTCTTGTGTTTATTATGATTCTAGTGAAATCTAAGGTTTTCTCTATGCCTCTTTTAGTTGAATCTTGAGTATGTGAGGTCCCAAGGCGAGTTGGTTCATAGATATGGACCTTAAGAGGTCCAGAGAGTCCTTACCACTCTGCTTTATGCCATACCTTTTGAGTTATGAGCCTAGGAGGCCATTTTAGAGGTTATTTCACCAAAAGAAGCTTTGGGTGTGTTGCATGTGTACCAAGATTCGACCTTTACGTGATTATCATGCTTGGGAAGGTCAGATCTATAGATTAGGGAAGCAGATCTGACCTTAGAAGTTCATTTGAGTATGAACATTGAAGCAACTCGCCGAGTCCATAAGTGGACTCGACGAGTCGAGTCGGGGTTGCCCCGCGATTCGTGACCGGAGGAACCCGTCGAGTGGAAGGATGACTCGTCGATCCAAGAGAGGCTGGAAGGATTCAGAGGACCCGCATGGACTCGCCGAGTCGCCCTTGTGCACTCGACGAGTCGGGTCAAAGTTTGACCGTTGACTTTCGTTGACTTTAGGGTTCTGGTCAAGACTGATTCAAGAGAGTTCAGAGAGGGGTAGAATGGCCTTCTACCCAATCTTTAGAGATGATACTATAAGAGAATATTGATCGGGGATGTTATTTGAATAATAGGAGGAGGCTAGGTCGGGACGTTGAGCACGAGAGTTTATCCGACTTCATCGAGGTGAGTCTTCTCACTATACTATACCTGGAAGGGTACCTATGTGTGACCGGAAGGTCTTATATGCTATGAGATGTATGAGCTGTATGTTGTTATGTGATATGTATGTGTTATGTATGTTATGTACGATAAGGACCGGAAGGTCAAGATGATATGGACCGGAAGGTCAAGGTGATATGGACCGGAAGGTCAAGAGGTTACGGACCGGAAGGTCGATACGGGTAGGACCGGAAGGTCTACCGGGATTCGGGACGGAAGTCCCCTGAGACACATGGATCGGAAGATCCTACAGAGTTATGGCCTGGAAAGGCGTATGTGTTGTATGTGGTATTTTGGGGAACTCACTAAGCATTTATGCTTACAGTTGTTGTGTTATGTGTTTCAGGTACTAGCGAGGATCGCGGGAAGGCACCGGCATGATCCGTACACACTCATAGAGATTATGTTTTGAGATTCTGGGATTTGTTTGTTATGATGACATTGGATACAGTTTGTTGATATTGTTTTTGATGATTTAAAAATGAAAAACTGTTTTGAAAATTTACGTTGTTACAATATTGTTGTGTGGGGTATTTTGGGGAAACCCGTTAAACTTTGGCTTACAGTTGTTGGTTTTGTGGTTTCGGGTGCATCATTTGATCGGGCCGAGGCAAAGGCGTGATTGTACACGACATCCTTGGGACTTTTGATTGAGAGAAGTTATTAGATACTCTGATTTTATTATTATGTTTGGAAACAATGTTTTATATGACTTTTGGTTTATGAAAATAGTTTTTGAAAAAAAAAATGTTTATCATGATTTTTGGGACGTTACAATTTAACAAACAAAATCATAGATAAATCGAAATTATATACAAAGATTCATAATCTAGAAAAACATACTTGGATGTTGATGTTTGAAACATAATTACAACTACGAAAATATGTAAATTGAGGCCTACGAATTGAAGTGTCCTAAGACACAAATTTCCCTGGTAGACATATATCTAGAGGATGCAATAATCCAATCATGATGGGATCTTGATTCCGTCAAAATTCCCCATGCTTCCTTGATTTCCAAAAAAAATGAGAGAGAAATAAATTTGCATTTTTTTATTTATTGTGATCAACCTCAATATGTCAATAGATCATCTATTTATAGGCTGTCAAATAGCAGTTAAAATTGTCAACCATCATACTTGTTCAAAACCAAAATTAACTACCAATCAGTTAATTAACAATTAACATATTTTATTCATTAATAAATCAATTTCAGAATTTATTAATAAAAATACTTAATGAGTCAATATGAGCCCAAGAACCCCAAGGATCAAGGTCAATCTTTTTAAACTCTACGAATACCCCACATTTGAATAGAAAATAATATAAATTTGATATTCAAATCAGGGAAGTAAGATATAACATGCATCTGAAGAGGTGTTGTAAAACAAGAACCTTTCATATTGAATACTACTTGGATCTACTTTGTGGGTAGTCAACTAGAGTCTTGAACTAACTAATTTGTATAGTAGAGTGAAGACAAGAAGTATCACACATAGCATATCTAAACATGTATAATTTCTTACCATTGTGTTCATTTCGGTCATGAACAATCCTTTCTTCATGAAACCTTTAGAGAGCTTAGCCATATCAGCTCCCAAAGATGCGACCTCACTTCCATCTACATAGGTAATGCTAATATGGAATAATCTGTATTATTTAACTATAAAAGCTATCAACATTTTTAAGAATAAAGATTTATCCCTATATTATCAACGGAAAACACAAAATAAATATTATAGGAGTGAGCATACCTTTGTGTTAGTGCTACTTTGAGTCTTCCCCAACTAGTTTTCCTATTGAACCTAGACCATGGGATCTCTAATGTTGCTAGGTTAGATTTCCGTCAGGTGGTGAGTCATTGTGTTGGCGTTAAGCCCATTCCCTCCGATGTGAAGAGAACTTGCTCTCTACTATGGCCCTTTGTCAAAGGATCAAATATATTTTCCTTTGACTTTATGTAACTAATGGAAATGATTCCATTTTTTAACGATATCTTATTGTAATGTGTATACGACTAATGTGTCTCGACTTGCCATTGTATATATGATTTTATGCTCTAGTGAGAGCAGCCGGGCTATCATAGTGTATACTAATGGTAGTAACAGGTTTAGGCCACACATTAATACCTTCTAGGATGCTTTTAAGCCATTCAACTTCTTCAACTGTTTTGTCGAAAGCAACAAACTCTGCTTCCATTATAGAACGGGTATTCACAGTTTGCTTAAATGATTTCCAAGATATAGCAGCTGCACCAAGTGTAAATACATATCCACTTGTGGATTTTTCTTTAGAAGTATTGGAAATCCAATTTGCATCAGAATATTCTTCAAGAACAGGAGGATATTTTGTGTAATGCAAAGCATAGTTCATTGTATGCTTCAAGTACTTGAGTACTCTAACTAATACATACCAATGATCTTTCACAAGATTGTGGGAGTAGCGTCTCAATCTACTTACACTATATGTCAATTTCGGTCTAGTACAATTCATAATATACATTAAGTTACCAATAACTTGAGTATATTCTAATTGAGCTACACTATCACCTTTATTCTTCTTAAGATGACTAGAAGGATCAAAAGGGGTGACTACCAGCTTGTCATCATATTTTCCAAATTTCTTTAGTACACTTTCAATATATATGAGACTTATTAAAACTGTATCCTTCTAGAATTCTTTTAGCTCTTACACCAAGGATCGCATCTACTACTTCCATGTCCTTCATGGAAAAGGATGAGTGTACCATTTTCTTGGTTTGATTTATCACATCCAAACTAGTACCTATTATAAGCATATTATCCATATACAAGCATATGATGACACAAACATTATTGTATTATTTGACATAAACACATTTATCACATTCATTTATTCTAAATCTATTAGAAAGTAGGGTAAATGTCACTATAGCCCAACCATGTTATATGTTATGGTTTAAAAGGTCCCTATTGTTTTTTTTTGTTTTTTGTTTTTTTTTCTTTTTTTTGAATTTTAAGGGAATGAATTGTTAAATTACTGGCTGAATTAGTCCATTTCCCTGTTTTAAAAGGTTACCCATACAAGTCACAATACACGTAAGCCAATGAGTCAACTCCGAGTCAAATCGATTGCCATGACATTAAGTTGGGTCGACGTGGAATACTTGGGCCCTAAGGGTTACCACTTACTGTGGACCCTCCCTTATGACATAAAAGGAGGGGCAAATCGGTTGAAACCCTAAAGCTTCATTCCCTTTTTCCACTAAACGATACCACCAACCCGACAAACATCCCTTTCACGTGAATCACGATGGCTACCCCACCACCACAGTCACCCAAATCGGTATCGATAAATTCAAGGGAAAGTCTCAACTTTGACAATTTGCATACCATTTTTGTGAATGTGGAGCTCAGATTGCGGAACAAAAACTTTACATGGAGCATCTGAAAGAAGGAATGGGTCGAGATTTGGTCATAAGCAAGGTGGACCTACTAGCATTGAATTGTTGTTTAGAGCAGAAGGAGAAGAAGTTGCACTCCGTCACTGTGTTGGTGGTTGGACTTATGTTTGTCATATTTGGGTTTTTGGTGGAGAAGGTTGTTGATGCTTTGAAGAAGTGATATGTTCGTCGTTGTGGTGTTTGTGTTGATCAGGTAGTATTGTGTTTGTTTTAAGGTTTATGTGTTTCAGATGTGTTGTTGTTCAGTTTATTTGGTATGTTGATGGTTATTTTGTGAAAGTGGATGAAGACCTGTATATACACGGGCAATTTTGTATAAACAATGTGTGTAATCCTCTTTGTTAATGGAAAATATATCGTTATTATAATTTGACTATCTTTTTTAATATATTTCTTAGGGTTGTTTAGTAGGGTTTAAAAATTAAATTATGTTTTTTTAAGACAACAACCCTCATCAGTACTGTTAGTTAGTGGCAGAGGGGGGTAATTTCGTCCTTTCACATTTTTCCCTTGATTGTATACAAATTTCAAACACATATGTGGGCATTTTTACCTTTATTTGCTCTCTTCTTTCTTATTTCCTTTCAACTGACCTTACTAAAATGAAGGGATCAATGAAAATGGTGGCATGCTCATGTGGATTTGATGCAATAATAAGAACGTCAACTACTCCGTCCAACCCTGGTCGACTCTCCTATGCTTGCCCCAAAAAGGTGCAATGTCAATTGCATTTTCATTCCACTGTTGACCTAGATTTACACAATCGTTTTCTAGGTTTTGGTAATATAATCCTAAAACTTTTCTTTTTAGGGTCCTCATGATGGGTTTATATGTTAGGCAAACGAAGTGGAGACTACGAACACAAGTGGTGACGAAGAGTTGTTTACAACTATGGTTAGGTCAAATAAGAAGCTTCAGTCGGATGTTAGGAAGCTGAAATTTTGGTTATTTCTAAGTTGGGTTGTTTTCTTTGTCATATTAGTTTATGATTTGTAATGGATTTTTCTTTTTATGTATAACATTCTAATTTCATGTTTCCTGTTATGTTTAACAATGTATGTGTAATTGATTTGTAATGGATTTGATATCATTTTTTTTATTTAATGAAATTGCTTTTGTATTGTGTGCACATTACACATACAAGTGTTTATCTTTGTGATATAAGTGTCCATACAATAAGATCCAACATGTAACTTACAATATAAAACAATTGCACCCACATAAAAATAAAATAATATACAACATACAACAATTGTACTAGTAATGGGACCACATTATAATACAAAAACATATAATATGCTTCATATAACCATGCACGTCCATTACATTCATACATGCAAATGACAACAAACATATTAGTCTAACAACAAATTTTCGTTCATAACATTCATTAAAGTTAAACCCAACCAACATAGTAGTCTAACAAGCAAACTTAAATCAAACATCATACAATTAGTTTTCCCTAATCAATATCCACGGGTTGCTCACCTGTATTGCATTCTCCATTTTTCCCTCCAACCCTTTTAGCTAATTTTTTCTTGATAATCCTCTCAGAAAACTTTCTATTTCGTGTATCCTTTGTTTTTGCTTTCTCTTCACCTCCTGCAGCTTCATTTGATTTTACACCACTACTTCCTCCCCTCCCCCTTAACATCTTTAGTACTTGATTTCTTTCTCTTCACCATGAGTTTTTTGGGCTTATCAACTTTTTTGGGTTTCTCAACTTGAGGAAATGTAACGTTGTTGTGACCAAGTTGTTTACACACACTGAATAGAATTTTCTTCCCTACCTTTGGCACAATGTGTCTAGTACTCTTTTCACTTGGTTCCTTCTTTCTATTAACTTTTGGCCTGTCTAGCATTTTTCTCCTCAAAGGTGGCAGTGGTGGTCTGAAATCAGTGAATGGCCAGATATTGCTACAATTCATCCCATGTATTGTATACTTGTAAGTGTTCATGTAAACAGATACAAAGAACATGGGATCCACATAACTTCCAACATATCTATTTAGGTAGGAGATTGTTGCAAATGAGTGCACACACCCATATCCATTTAATTTTCATACTCTACAAGAACATGTATTCTTGTCCAAATCCACCACAAAAGACTCTGTCAAGTTTCTTGTCTCAAACTGGTTTAAACCAGTTGGTAAAACCTGACAATATCTAACAACATTGTATAGAAGTTAGTTTAAGTTTAGTAGTCTTCATGTTAGTGAAAAAAATAATTGTTTTTACCTTTGAGCTTTTTTCAGTTAATTAAGTAATGTTGTAATTGTTGGACAAGGTTTAAATATAGTCCATGAACTGCCTTTCATGATCAAATTAAACCGCCTTTCCATAACATACAATCTAATATCTTCTAACATTGTGATGATTGATTTTTTCCTTGCATCTCTTATGGCATTGTTAAAGCTCTCATACAATCCATTTTCTACTGCATCACACATATGGCCCTTTTGAAAGAATGCTCTACACCATGTTTGTGGGTTTTTATCCGTTAGATATTAAAAGGTTGCATGATTAAGAAGTTGGATTTCCTTCATTGATGCATTGTATAAAGTCCCACTAGATGCCTTGCTTGCCTTCTAAAACATCTTCTCATAGTGTACTCCAGAGTATCTTTTCCTGAAGTTGGCAAGAATATACCTTGCACACTGTCTGTGTTCAGCAGTTGGCAAAATCTCTTTGATAGCCTCCAACAGTCCCTACACATAAAGACTTGAATTGGTAAAAAAGTACAACTAAAAATCAGTTAAAAAGAGAATACAGTTAAGGAACATACTTTATGTTGATATGACATCAATGTATATCCAAAACCATTTTCCATTCCTAAGTCATCCTTTAAATTCTCCAAAAACCATTTCCAATTATCTTTGTTTTCCACACAAACAACTGCCCATGCAATTGGGAATATATGATTATCAGCATCCCTTCCAACTGCACATATCAACTCTCTAGTACATAACCCCTTCAAGAAACAGTCATCCAGGTTTATTACTCTTCTACAACTACCTAACCAACCATTCTTTAGTCCCTCAAAACATACATAAAACTTACTAAAATATGTCTTCCCATCTGGAATACTATTGACATCCATTTTCACAGTAGATCCAGGGTTTGATCTTCTTATCTCCTCACTATATGACCAAAGCTTTACATAGTGCTCAACCAATGTGCCTTCAAGTAACTGAATATCATGCTTGTTTGATCTTCTACACTGACCCATACTCACATCAATACCAAAAGTCTATTTGACCTCTTCCCTAAGCAACCTAACACTCATTTTTTGTTTATGTAAGAACTCAGTTGTGAAATGGCTGTCAATCCAAGCATAGCTAACAATTGAACCCAGTTTGAAATTTCTTGCACAATTATGGACTTAATATGGAAAGAATGTTCTTCACTCATCCATGAAGCCCACAGTCTAAACTTACACTGCTCGGAACAACATTTAACTAAAAGTCTTCTACTGTCATTTTTTTGTAGCACAACCGATAGCCATTAGTAAGCATAATTACATAACATATGCTTTAACTGTTTTGGACTATCAAATTGCATACCTAAGACATGTCTTTATTTTATCCAATGCACATTTTCATTATATGTAGTTACCTCCTCAAGATTTTCCTCATTGTCATCCATCTTAACATATGGATCCTCATGAGGTGGACTGTTTGGGGTTGACTGCACCTTGGGGCATAGCTTGCTCAAAAACACATCATTCATGGTCTTAGTCATTGGAATTCAATCTAAATGTTCAAGGTCATCGTGTATATTACCTTTCAATTAATCCGAGTCACTCTAAACAGCTACCTCAACATGCACTTCTTCATTATCTTCAGCTACCCCTGAATGGTTGTCTTCCACACCACTTACATCAAATTGCTCATCAACAATCCATTGATGTACATTTACACCAAAATGATCCATGTATACATCCATGACACAATCAGCAGCATACGCAACTTCGATGAACTCGTGGTAGTCTATTTCATTAGCTAATATCCTCAGTCCATCAGGAAACTCGATTTCCATCATGCAAAAATAAACATTCACACACCTCTCGTTTTCAAATCTTTCAAGTAACCCCACAAACTCGTTCATGTCCATTCCAACAATATCGACATCCTCAAACCTTTGATCCGCTCCATCCGTATAACTAAATACTAGGTACCTAGTAAAAAACCCAGCAAAGTGAACATCGATCTTCATAAAAATGGCCATGGTATCGAGACTTTAGGGGAACAGTAAGACAAAATGGGAAGAACAAGACAATGACAGTTCTTTGTCAAAAGATTTGTAGGGAAAGATCATTTAAGGATAAGGTGACGTGGAATTTTACTTGGCATATGTTTTAGATGAGGTAGGCTTAAAACCTGCTGACTAGGACGGGGTTTACCGACTCACCCCTTCAGTTTGAACATAATGGTTTTAAGAATAGTTAAATTAACAATTTGTTCCCCTAAAATGCAAAAAAAAGAAGAAGAAGAAGAAAACAATAGGGACCTTTTAAACCATAACTTTTAACATGGTTGGGTTACAATGACATTTACCCTAGAAAGTAATGTGTTCTCAAACTTTTCATGTCATTTCTTTGGAGCCTGTTTTAGACCATAGATCTAACCAACTTACAGACTTTGTTTTCGTGAACTTTAACCACAAACCCTTCAGGTTAATTCATATAAACCTCTTCATCTAATTCACCATTCAAGAATGCAGTTTTCACATCCGTTTGATGTATTTCCAAATTGTGAATTATTGCAATTGATATCAATGTACGAATTGATGTTATTCTTGTAACAGGTGAATAAGTGTCAAAGAATTCTCGACCTTCCTTTTGATGATATCCTTTAGCTACTAAACGAGCTTTGTACTTCTTAATGGTACCATCAGGTCTAAACTTCTTCTTGAATATCCATTTGTGCCCAATTGGTTTTTGCTCACGTAGCAAATCTACCAATTTCCAAGTATTATAATACACAATGGATTCAATCTCACTTTTGATTGCCTTTTTCCAATAAGGATATTCAGATGAATTAATAGCTTCCTTATATGTTTAGGGTTCATTATTCATTACAAAGGTCATGTAATCAGGTCCAAAATCTTTGGCTATTTTTACTCGTTTGCTTCTTCTAGGTTCTAAGTTCTCTTCTTGAACCTTAGAAGAACTCTCTTCATTTGATTGTAAACTTTTATCAAGAGTGGTTTCATTCAGTCCATCACCTAGAGGTCCTTTCCTAGAGCAAGAAACATATTTCCCTTTATCCTTAAAAGGAAAAAACTTTTTCAAAGAATTCAACCTCTATTGATTCCATGATGGTGTTATTATAGATATCATCAACATGTGATTTATGCACTAAGAACCTATAGGTTGCACTATTTATGGCATGTCCAAGATAGATGCAATCTATGGTTTTTGGTCAAAGTTTGGTGCTCTTGGGAAGAGGTACTTGTACCTTAGCAAGGCAACCCCACACTTTCAACCTTTTGTAATAGGTTAATCTCCATTCTTACAGATGATAGGGTGATTTATCACTCTTTTTTGAGGAATTCTATGAAGTGTTGACTTTGCTGCAAGACATGCTTCTCCCCACATATTATGTGGTGCTCCAGAAGTAATTAACATTGAATTAATCATTTTTTTCAATGGTCTGTTCTTCCTTTCAGCCACTCCAGTATGTTTTGGAGTATATGGAGCAGTTGTTTGATGTATAATACCATGTAAAGAACAAAAATTTGCAATGTCTTTGGACTCATATTCTCCTCATTGGTCCGGACTTAAAACTTTGATCTTTTTATCTTGTTTATTTTCAACTTCAGCCTTATAATTCTTAAAAGAAATTAAGGATTCATCTTTGGTATTTAACAAATAAATATAGCAATACTTGTTGTAATCATATATAAAAAGATATGTAATAATTCTTTCATCCTTTGGTAGGTGTTTCTCTAAAATCACATAAATCAGAGTGGATTAAGCCAAAATTTTCATTAGATTTGTTTACTAATTTATGAGGATGTTGTAAGAATTTTGATTCTACACAAACTTCACATTTCATATTTTTATCTAATGAACATCTTGATAACATGTCAAGTTTTTCCATTCTTTGAATAAAGAGAAAGTTGACATGTCCCAATCGAGAATGCCATAAAATTGAGAGAACATGGTTCAAGAGTTACAATTGTTCCTTGTGGCTCCAATATGGTAATATCAATCCACCAATCCACACAATTTCTAACCATGTTGGTTTGAATCACTATAACAAACTGATTTGGTGTTTCAACCATGTTGGTTTGACTAGAAATTCCTCCACTATTATTTCCATTGTTCCCTCCATTATGTCCTCTACCATTGCCTCCTTAACCCTTCATGAATCTACAATCCTTGGCCTTGTGTCTAGTTCTTCCACAAACATAGCAAGGACCCGAATTTTTCTTGTTTGGGCCATGGTTTTTTCCATCTTAGGAAGATTTTTTGGAGACATTTTAGAGTAGATACCATATACGGAATCATCTAATACATTTAGAATATAATTTCTGCAATTATAATTATTCAAATTCCAGGATTCCACAACCCTTTGATGTTCTGCCATTAGGTTGCAGTAGGTGGACTTGTTCCTTTAGCAGTGTTGAACCGGTGGGGTGGAGAATCATCGGTGAAAAGATTTGAAATATGACGAGTTGTTAAATAAAACAACATCTTTTGTTTCCATCTCCAAAAATATGAGCCTTTGAATTTCTCAGGCTTTTCCACATGTGATTTGATGACGAAATTTTGATCCATTCTTCAACCTGTTGATTTCTGTCTTAGATTGTTATGACAAAAGTAATAAAACATAAAATTTAACAAATAGAAACATAAATAAATAGAATTTATATAAAAAGATTCACAATTCAGAAAAACATACTTGGATGTTGATATTTACAACATAATTACAATCACAAAAATATGTAGATTGACGCTTGCAAATTGAAGTTTCATAAGACAAAAATTTCCTTAGTAGGTATCTATCTAGAGGATACAACAATCTAATCAACATGAGATCTTGATTATGTTGAAATTCCACATGCTTCCTTAATTTCTCAGAAAAACGAGAGAGAAAGAATGTGGCGTTTTTATGTATTGTGATCAACGTTCAAGCTGTATAATGAAAATCCTAATCCAAGACTAATTTAATAACCTGATACCACAATTATAGCCCAAATGCATTTATGTCTTATTTTATCCATTTAAGAATATGTGGAGACAAAGGCTTATAAAGCTAGTGAATGTTCTTTCTTTCTCCTATGTAGGATAATGCTTTTTATGCTATAAGCAAAGTTCTAACACATTCCTCCTATGATACACTCACCCCTTTCCTCTCTCAAAACATACAGACAGCCACTCCCATATATTCAGTCATCGTCGAACCACCTCACCCCTTAATCCAATCCCTCGACAACCCTAAAACCAGCCCTTCCTCCTCAATCTAAACTCCTGAACAGCCACCCAAACATTATCCAGACAACACTCCATGACCATTAGATCCAAAATTTGGATCACCAAACCCATATAAAATATAAACCCCCACATCACCAATATTTCCCTAATCTATCTTATATACCTTAAAGCCCTTCATGACCCAAATTGGCAAAACGTTATGATTGATGAGTATAATACACTTATTAAAAATAATATGTTGGCACTTTGTTGTAAGTGTGAACGTAGTAAAATACTATTGGTTATTCAAATGCAAACATAATGCCGATAATTGGGCATTAATTCCAATGATACTTTTATAATGAGTGTTAAACCTATGATAATGTGTATGGTTCTTAGTCTTCTAGTATCCCGTCAGTGGCCGATCAATAAACTAGACGTTAAAAACTCCCTTTCTACGATTTCAGATTACTGAAGTTGTGTATATACATCAATGATCAATCCCCAGGTTTTTCTTATGCCTCCCTCCCCTCTTATGTTTTTAAATTGAAAAAACTCATTATACAGATTAATGCAATCCCTAGAGCGTGGTTTCAATGATTTTCCACTTTTCCGCTCACATTCGGTTTTATCCATAAGAAAAATGATTCCTCTTTTTTGTCTACAAACTTGGGATTGATTTGGCATAAATACTACTTTATGCTAATGACATAATCCGCACTACATCATCGCAATCACTACTCACTTAGCTTATCACAACTCTTGTCCGAGAATTATCCATAATGAACACGTCAATGACATTCTGGAACTGGTGAATGTGTTTAATTGTAACATCACCAAAACTTAGCTAGAAATCGACAACAAACTTGGCTCATGTGGCAAAACCATGGTCCACCTCACCATGTAACATTTACACGACTTGACATTTCATTTGCGCTCCAACAAGCTTGCCTATGTATGTACAACCTGTGAGAACTTCACTTCATTGCATACACACACATATTACATTATATATATGGTACACTTGATCGAGATCTCCACCTTTATGCCTCCTCGTCCACAACCCTCGCAAATTAGTTAGATGTCGATTGGAGTGGTGCCCCGCCACTCAGTTGTCCTCATCCATGTACTATGAATTTCTAGGAGATAACCTCATGCTTGATACTATAAATGCCATCACATGGTTTCTTGATCAAGTGTCGAAGCAGAAGATCGGGGTGTTGCCAATGTTGTTGTCGAATCACATGGCTCCGAAATTCTCTTCATGAACTTCATGTTCCACTCATCAATGCTACAATCATGTACTGCAACAACATCAACGCCATATATAAGACCGCAAACCCAATTCAACATGAACAAAAAAAACACATAAAACTCGACATTCATTTCGTATGAGACAAAGTCGTCATCAAGCATGTTTGAGGTCTACGTGTTCCCTCTTGATATTAGGTTCCTTCTTGATATTAGTTTGTAGACATATTCAACTAAGGATTATCATGTCCTTTATTTACTTAATCATGTACCAATTTGAGCCTCCGTCAACCCTCAGCTCAAACCGTGGAGGCATATCTTATATTATATTATAAAGCATATTAGTCGTATATTGAATTTTAAGAGGTATAAGTTACAAAGCTTTTTGTATAAATCAATTATGCATAAATAATTCATTAATACTTGCCAAGAGTTTGAAAACTTGAATTAAGGAAAGTAATTAAAAAAATTCAATTTGAAGCAAAATGAAAATTTTAGAATATTAAATTCATGTATACAAATTAATTTATATTTCTTAAACTATACACCAATATTAATTAACTTACATCATTACTATGAACAACCAATATAAATATAAGGTATAAACATAAATATTTTATTTAAAAATGACATTTTTTATTACATAATAATTAATAATAAAATCTAATAATTATCTCCCCATAAGAAACTATTTCCCAAAAGAGCTATTTATCGTCGCCGCTTTGCGTGGACACACGTCTAGTTAATATTAATATGTATAGTCATGTATTGTACCTTGTATGGTTATGTATAGTCCGACCCATGTACTCTGAATATCAATGTATATATATTTTGCATAATAAAAACTAGGTGTAAAACCCATGTATTGTATGGGTTAATTAAAAAAAAATTAAATATAAAGGTCTAAATATTTAATAACTTTGGATTTATAAGAAAATAAGAAAAATAATAAATTATTAAAATTAATTTTTTTTATCTTTTAAATTTAAATAACTAAACAAAATAAACTAATGAGCTATGTGACGGGCCGTTCAAGAATGTTTCGCCCTTCAATGAAAGCCCGTCGAGAATGCTTCGCCCTTCAATTAAACGGCGAAGCATTCTTGACGGGCCGATGATTGCTAATGAGCTATGTGCTTGGGCTAAAAAATCTAAACGGAAAACATTCATTTTCAAAGTCGATTTCGACAAAGCTTTTGATTCTATTAATTGGAAGTATTTGGAATCGATCATGAAACAAATGGGATTTGGAGATAAATGGATATTTTGGATAAAAGGTTGTCTCTCGTCTTCTCGGGCATCTATTCTCCTCAATGGCTCCGCCACGAAAGAGTTTCCAATTACCAAAGGGGTTCGGCAAGGGGATCCTCTATCTCCTTTCTTGTTTATAATTGTTATGGAAGGATTAAATGTCGCCATGCGTTCGGCCTGCGACCATTCTTTATTTCATGGGGCTGAAATGCCTAACAGAGGCCCTACGATTTCTCATTTGTTTTACGCCGATGACGCCATGTTTATTGGAGATTGGACAAGCTCCAACTTCATAAACTTGGCAAGAATTTTGAGATGCTTTCATGCATCTTCGGGGCTCAAAGTTAATTTTCACAAATCCAAAGTTTATGGCATTGGAGTTTCGGAGAATGAAATTGCTAGTTGCGCTAGAATCCTCGGTTGTGAGGCAGCCTCTCTTCCTTTTAAATATCTTGGAGTCCCTGTTGGAGCAAATATGTCCCAAAAAAGGAGCTGGCAACCCGTCATTGATCGTGTTCAAAATAAACTTTCTTTATGGAAAGCTAAAACTTTATCCTTTGGCGGTCGCCTAACTTTGGTTAAAGCTGTGTTGGGTAGTCTCCCTCTTTTTTATTTTTCCATTTTTAAAGCCCCGATTTCCATTATTGATAACCTCGAGAAACTGAGAAGACGGTTCTTATGGGGAGGAAGTGAAGAAAAACAAAAAATCAATTAGGTCGCTTGGAAGGTGGTGCTTGGGCCAAAATCGTCCGATGGGCTCAGGGTCGGATCCTTGGCCTCGCTTAACTGGGCCCTCGGGGTCGGATCCTCGGCCTCACTCTCTTTGGAGGCGAGTGATTGGTAGTATTCATAGATGTGAAATGAAACCTATTCACTCTTGGGCTAAAAAATCTCTCCCGGGCACTTGGAGTAGTATTGTCAATGTCTTCTCGACACTTGGCAATATTGATATTGATGTTTCAGATATTTTTGAATTTCAGGTAGGGGACGGAAAGAAAATTTTGTTTTGGCTAGATGACTGGCTAAAGAACGGGACTTTGGCAGTGAAATTCCCTTCTTTATATGCGTTAGACAAGAGGAAAACTTACCTTTTAGGTGACAGATGGGTGAATGGCGCTTTCTCGTGGGCTTGGAAGCGGAAACCCAACAATTCTCAGGAGCTGCTGGAATTGAAAACTATTTTGGATGTTACAAGGATGGTTGTGAGATCCAATGGGCCCGACACTTGGAGATCAAGGTTAACTGTCGATGGTTTTTTCCGTGTATGCGATCTTAGGGCCCTCATTGACAGTAAATTGACTATCCCGATAAATAATCCCACGGTTTGGCTTCACTTAGTTCCTATCAAGTGCATTAGCTTTGTTTGGAGGGCTTGTATGGGGCGTATTCCTACTGCAATAGCTCTTTCCAGGAGAGGTATCAACATGTCTTCTATTTCCTGTCAAATGTGCTTTAATGGTGTGGACACTGCAGATCATATTCTCTTGGACTGTAGATTGCTTTTGATTCTCTACGCTGGATTTTCAATTGGTGTGACATTTCTATTCAAAGGTTCCTTTCGATTTCAGATTTTGTTAATTTTGCTGTCTCATGGGGGAACTGTCCAAAAAAGAGAAAATTATTTCTTGCTATCTGCTATGGGTTTCTATGGTGTATGTGGAAAGCAAGGAACGACGTTTGGTTTAACAGAATCCAAGTGAACTCTTCAAAGTTGGCGGATAATATGATTTCTATGGTTTTTAGTTGGCTGAAATATAGGGGTAATTTTGAAAATTGTAGATGAGAATGTTGGGTTTGTTCCCCTTTTGACATTTTGTAAGTTTTGTTTTTGTTTTTTCTTTTGTTCCCGGTCTTTTTCCTTTAGGCCGTGGTTTTACTAAATTCCGCCAGTTCCAAAAAAAAAGTTCATCGTATCAAATTTGTGTATACCAGTGTCTTGGTTAGGGTTGTATAACACAATCAATTTCATGTTGTTTTTTAAAATTAAGCTTTAATTTCTATTTGATTGATTTATTTTATTTATGTATTTACGTTACATGTTTATAGCAATGTTAATGTAATAAAACTTTGACTTTTAAATTATGAACGTACAAAGAGTTGACTGATGACGGCGCCGTTCGTCTTAAATGACATGCAGAAGTTAGAAGTACTCCACCGTCTTCTTAAATGCATGTTGAAAATATAAGCACGAGGTTTGACATTTTCAATCTTATGGTCAAAATCAACACCTTTTATATATATATATATATATATATATATATATATATATATATATATATATATATATATATATATATATATATAGAGGTTATATGGAAAACAAAAAAAAAACCTTTAAAATCATAAAAATACATAAAAAAATACTTAGACATCACAAATCTTTTTTTTGGAATTTATATACCAAAAAATCGCAGGTTTTTTTAGAAATTCGTTGAAAAAAAAAATCGATTTTTTTTTTGGTTTTTTTTCAAAAAAAAATTTTTAGCGAAAATACATAAAAAGCTACGAAAATTCATAATATAAAATCAAAAAAAGATTTGTGATGTTTAAGTATTTCTTTTATGCATTTTTATGATTTTTAGGGTTTTTTTTTCAGGGTTTCTTGTTTTCCATATATACATATTTTTGGTCCAATTTTAGATACTTTATGTGGTTTTTTTCAGGGTTTCTTGTTTTCCATATATATATATATATATATATATATATATATATATATATATATATATATATATATATATATATATATATATATGCAAAATAGTTTTTGAAATTAGAAGCAGCAAAATCAAAATAGAATATGCATAATTGAGTCTATTAAGACACGAACAAGGGAAGACAAAATGCAAAAATTGTCTATGTGGTTGTGAAAATTATGTGGTTTTTGTCCAAAAAAATTTGATGGTGCATTACTGGTCCAATTTTAGATACTTTGTGTGGTTTTAGTTCCTATAATTAATATTTTTGTGTGTTTTTGGTCCATACTCAACCTAAAATAACTAATATGCCTTTTGAATAACTATTGTTAACTTTTTTTTTGTTATTTTCTTATTCTTTAAGTTAAAAAAAATCAAAAAACAAAATCAAACTCTCTCTCTCTCTCTCTCTCTCTCTCTCTCTCTCTCTCTCTCTCTCTCTCTCTTCCAACTCAAACCATACATACTTCACACACATAGATATATTCATTGAAAGTAAAAAAATACACAAAATTGAGTAACGATACTTGTAACTCAAAAGTCTGCGATGGCAGAATCGTATATGAAGGATACATTAGAAGAAACAACAAGATGAAAGGAGAAGGTTGCACCCACTTTTTTATTTTCGTTAAAACCCCCCAAAAACATCATCGATCCTACTAAAAATCAAAAACACGCAAAACTGTATGTTTCTTTTTCCATGAAAGTATTAAGGATTGTCTTAATGGATTAAGAACAAAATAAGATTTTGAATATGCCAGACAGCTCATGGCGTGGTGGGCAGGTTCATCGCAATGAATGTGGTCTGAGCCAGAGCACAACATTGTAACACCCATAAAAATCATGCCAATTTAAAACTTTTTAAATCATTCAAAAACTGATAATTCTTACAAATTTGTTTTCAAAATAGTTTCATGTCAGAGTATCCCAGAATCAAATCATAAAAACATAAGGAGGTGCACGATCACGTCTTCGCCTTCCCGCGATCATCAGAAGTACCGAAACAAAATCAATAACTGTAAGCCCGAAGCTTAGTGAGTTCCCCTAAAATACCAACGTCATACAAGTATAACCATATCATAGCAAACAACATGCATATAGAGTCTGCAGTATGGTTGGACCGCCCACACCGGGACTTCAGTCTATCTGGCCCACTCTCAGAACCTTCAGCATGTCTGGTCCGCCTCACCGGGTCTTCAGCCTGTCTGGACCGTTCTCCAGACCTTCGTCCTGACTGATATGCCCCATTGGGCATGCAGTCTATCGGGGCCGCCCTGGGTATGTTGGCCTACAACACAAACCAGGTCCGCCTCAACCCACCCCCAATTAAACAATCATGTGCACATAAATATCATACGCTAGCTAGCATGTACAGATAGTCATACAGATCTAATAGATCACTAACATAGCATCATCATATAACCAGGATACCGATCTAACAGATCACTAACATAGCATTATCCTATATACCATGATATCGACCTAACCGATCACTAACATAGCATTATCCTATATACCAGGATTCCGACCTAACAGGTCACTAAGCATATCATCATGTAATAAACCTGGATACAAATCCGAAAAGGGCCGACATTGGTGCCTTCGACCCTGTTAGTATAGTGAGGACAACTCACCTCACAAGTAGCTCGGGATGATGATGTCAAACTTCCCAAATACAGCTCCAAACTCAAACACCTACATCCACCAATGATCCACTTCCATAAATTTCCAAATTACTAAAATTCCCCGAGAAGTCAAACTGGTAAACCCTTGGTCAAAGTCAACAGTCAACAGTCAAGGTCAACAGTCCATGTTGACCCAACTCGTCAAGTGTAACTCACTAACTCGCCGAGTTCCTTCAGAACTCAAGAAGTCGTGAAAACCCTAGTCGACTCGCCAAGTTTCCAGACAACTCGTCGATTCCATGCAGTGTCCATAATGTTGGGAAAACCCTAACTAACTAGTCGAGTCATCTCATTGACTCGCCGAGTCCACGCAGAACCAAAAGCATACAATCTTCATCCGACTCGTCGAGTTGACCATGCAACTCGTCGAGTCCCTTCAGTACTTTTCTTATTCTGATGCTTTTAAGCAAGACCAAGGCTCCAAATTTTAGATCTAGCCTCCTAGGGCATGGTTACCACGTAAAGTTGCAAACTTTACGTGCATGCAAGGTCTTAAATGCCAAAAACAAGCTAGGGAAGAGGTTTAAGCCAAAGAGAATGGCCAAATCTTGATAAATTCAATAACTTTATGACTATGAGGACTTAGAGGAGTCCAGATCTGAAGTTACAACTTCAGATCATGTTGAATACTCGTAATGACCTACAAATATGCTAAATATGGCCTTAAACCCATAAATAAGGAGATCTAACACTAGAATGATCAAGGTAACAACTTGTTACCTTCAAATGGAAGCCAAAACGATGTAGATGCTGGATCTACAAGCTACTTCCCGTTCCAAGCTTCCCAACCTTCAAGCTTCTTCAACAAATGCAGCAAAAACACTCCTTTAGCCTCACAAACACTCAAAAATGGGGTTAGATCGCTTAGGGTTTTCTTCTGGATGTGAAAGGGTGGTAAGGAGGCTGGGAGGAAGGACTTAAGGTCCTTTAAATAGGGTGCAAACCCTAAAAATTAGGGTTTCATATTCCAGCTCCAACTCGTCGAGTTGGGTCCTCCAACTCGTCGAGTAGGTCCCTTAAGTCACGCGGCCATATCCATTTCTAGACGACGAGTTGGGGCATCCAACTCGTCGAGTAGGCCTTTAAATCTAAATATAAAGTTGTAAAATTTATACCTGGGAGTCGGGGTGTTACAATCATAGTCAGTGTCTCACCACAATGCGGTTGTTGTTGGGCTTTTACCATTGACTTTTTGAACGTTGACTTTTGACCAAGTTTTACTTTTGTCCGTTTTTAGTAAAAGGGAATCTTAAACCATCTAGATTAGGGAAAATAGTCTTTTGCTTTAAGGAATGGGGTTAATGGAGGAAAACTCGTTAAACAAGTTGATTAGATTTAATGGCTTATACCACACCCCCAGCCAACGACGGAATCTCTGGGTTGTGCGACGTTAGAAAGTTGGATCACAGACAATAGATATATTGAACAACACACCAGATTTATCACATAAACATTACATTTTATTTATTATATAATATAGATTACATAATTGTTCGAGGTACATGTACAAGACAAAAGCAAAGTAAATCATTAGAACACAAATACTTCCAACTACACTCTTGGGAATACGCCCGTCATCTCTAGTACTCATTCTCCTGAGAATACATGTGGTTTTGAAAAGTCAACATAATGTTGGTGAGTTCACAAGTTTTTATGTTTTAAAGTGTTTTGTATGGTTTTACTATATAATAGTTTATAGGTACTATTATTATTCTAAACTTGCATCCTTGAGTTTGTTATAATGTCACTACTTCTTTAGGTTTATCCCTATCAGTAGCTTTAGTTAGTTAAGGTTAAACACTGTTACAATGACTTCCTATAATCGAACTCATGACATTGAAACTCCCCGAGACGACGCTTCATCAGAAGTCTCCAAAGTTCAGAAAGTTATGCCTAATGTGACTCGACCGTTAAGGTTGTAGCTAGCAATTACATGTGGGGATGTCAGCCATGCATAGATCTATACATACCTCTCTCGCTTACTTAAGATTTAACGATTATATTCCGGGGTTAGCTAAAGGTCATATCATGTACCTTGCTGTTTGTTGTTATCTTTAGTTGTACTTATATATTATCATATATATATATATATATATATATATATATATATATATATATATATATATATATACTTATGTGAGTTTAGCTTCTTTCGGTAGGATATTCAGGCATAGTAACAACTAAGTACAATAACTTATGTACGATGTTATCTTGAAAAGTTGACCATGGTACCAACTAGGTATAATGTTTTCCTAGTGAGTTGGTTAGCATAACAACTAAGTACAACGTTAGTTCGAAAGGTTGACCAGGGTAACAACAATGTATAATGTTTTCCTAGTGAGTTGGTCAACATAACGACTAAGCAAAATATTATCCTTAAAAGTTGGGCAGGTTATCTACATGACAAAATATTGTCCTAACGTTCTAGGCATGGTTATATCACTAATACTATACAATTAGTAATAAAATAGGGTAGTATTATAACATGTAACCCCCCCACCTCCCACCCCCAGTAAAACTTTGAAAACTGTAAAAGTGGGGTCGTGAACTCACCCTTGTAGCGTTCTTGAATACCCGGGGTGTGGTGTTGGATCGTCGAAAGCTCGGGGACCGCTCGGGAGGTAAGAAAGGTTCAATGTTCGAGAGACAAAGTGAGCTTATGTAACATTCCATTTGAAATTATATTAAATTAGTAAATAAATTATAATCCCTAAACCCCGAGATGTAAATTATAATTTTATATTATTTTATTGTAGCCCTAAATCCATAATAATTTATGAGGGTGTTGGTTTCGGGAGTTAAATGTCATAATTTTGGATTTGGGGGTTAGAGTGTAATTTATGGGGTGATTTTGTAAAGAATTTCAGAGGGAAAGGGAGGTTTGGTAAATATTGGTGTTAAGTTGAAAAAGATTCTTATGGAGAGGGACCAAACTTGGAAAAAAGGGATCTAAGTTTGAATGAAGGAACGAGATTAAACCGACGCTCCTTCCCTCTCGTTTTGATGATATAATCCCTAACCCTAGATACTTTCTCCAGCCGCCACCGTTTTTGAAGCCTTCTCAGCCGCCGCCGACATTGCCGAGTCTTACCGCCACCACCACTCCCCGGTGCCGGTGACATCGTGAGCAGTCGGGAGAACTGCCGAAGACCGAAAAAATGTGCTATGTACTTTGATGTTGGCTCGTGAACGACCGGAAGCTCTCGGTAAGCTAACCGCAACCCATATTTCCTTTCCTTTGTTCTTTTCTGTAAGTGTGACATCGTGTACGTTGTTGCTGCCGCTTTCGGCCTTGGTCGTTGATTCTGTTGAGTCCGGCGTCGTTAGCCGCCTAGTTAGTGGCTGAGAGTTGTGGACTCGTTTCGTGTATATGTGTGTGTTGTTGCTAGAACCCGTGAAGCGTATGGAAGAGGTGTTATGTTGGCCGGAAGTGAGGCGAACCACCATGGCAGCCAACCATGGTGGATGTCGTAAAGCCTCCTTATTTTTCCACCACCAGCCACCGTGAGGAGGTGGCTGTGTGTGTGATTTGGTGTGTGTTTTAATGATGTTCAGCTCGTATGTGTGTTTGGTTATTGGAATTATCCCTCGAGCCGCCGTTGTGTGCAGGTCGCTGCCGCCGTGAACCACCGCCTGAGGTGGCGGTAGATGGTGCCCGACCTAGTGAAACCCAAATTGATCTAAAAACTCAACCTTGGACCTAGTTGGCATGTATTTGGGTTGGAAACCCTGATTAGGGTTTAGAAAACCCTAATCTTGGAGGCTTTTGTTTGGGACTTGCCGGGACCCGTGTTTTGGACCGTTGGATTGGAGTTATGAGTTATGTCCGACCATATTGTATGATTGACCTGGTAGAGTGATGGGCTTAATGGATTAATTCTTTAATGGGTTAAGTGATCCTACTTAACCCTAATCGTCATTTTATGTGAAAACCCTAATTATGTTTGGGCTTCGAGTTAGGCCTTTCTTTTGGGCTTAGGTATTTGGGTTCTTGGTGGGCCATCTGAGAGCAAGTGTACAGACTAGGATTTTTGGATGGGCTTTAGGGTAAGGCCCATGTAAGGGGTTTGGGCCCAATTTGGAAAATTGGGCCTTGGTTGATTATTTGGCTTTTCGGCCTTCAGAGTGTGAGTTTGGGCCTTGATCTTGGACCAAGCTAGGTTAGGGGTAAAATGGTCTTTTTACCCCAAGTATGGATTTATGGTTATGCCTTGGAACCCAACTGTTAATTGGGTGTTGTTGTGATGTTGACAGTTCGGGGACCTGTCACCCAACAGCCAGAGATTTATCTGCGGGGCTTCGGTAGTGCGAGGTGAGTTTCCTCACTGGTTTAGCGGGTCTAAGGCACCAAGGCCAACCCTTGTTTGGTTATGTTATTATACTTTTTTCTGTGTGATACTTGTATGTACTTGTATATGTATGTTCATTGAGTGGGGCCCGTTATTCGAGTGTGGGCGGGGCCCGTATCTCACTATTGTTCGAGTGTGGGCGGGGCCCGTATCTCACTATTATTCGAGTGTGGACGGGGGCCGCATCTCATTGGGAGGGGCCCGTTATTCGAGTGTGGGCGGGGCCCGTATCTCACTATTATTTGAGTGTGGGCGGGGCCCATATCTCATTATTATTCGAGTGTGGATGGGGGTCGTATCTAATTTGGGCGGGGCCCATTATATGATATGTATCGTATGTGGTATCTTGGGGAAATCACTAAGTTTTGTGCTTAAGGTTTTCATTTTATGTTTCAAGTGCACCGTTTTTCAAAAATGGAAGGGTTGGGGATGATTGTAGTGCACACATCACATGTTTCCGCATTCTGTGATGCTTGGTAGCCTAGATAGCATGGGATGCTGGTTCGGGTATGATTTGTATGCGTAAGGCTATCTGTAGCAGGAATGGGAACTCCTAGTATGAGTTGTAGCATGTGGGATTGGATGCTCGTGATTATTTTATGGAGTGGAGTGTTACTGCACGAATGTTGCTTACTTTGTGCTTTGTGGAACTCCTAGGTGATGGGAGTTAGCTACTAAGTGAATATGTCAAGTCACATGTGACAAAGGTTGAATAATCTCAAAGTGATGGATTTCACCCTATTGCGCAGCTCTTGTCTGAGTCCAACCGTTGTAGGGATGAGTATGTTACTCGAAGGATTATCTAAGCTTTGTTGCATGTGATTGTATTCGTGATATGGGTGGTTGGCATTATAGGGAGTTCTTCAGCAGCTATGGCAGGGTGAGGTCGGAAACCTAGAAAAGCCTAGGGATTGCTTCAGTGGGTTTCATTGTGCTGGTTAGCGAGTATTTGGTGTATGGATTTGAGAGAGTGACTTAGAGGATTCAGGAGGATTCTTGAGGAAAGTATGGATAGGTGTGGAAGATAGTATTGGGCCCATACTACTGAAAGCACAGGATCCATACTCGAATCGGGAAGAGTCTTTGAGAATCTAGGAAGCCTGTGGGATGAGGATTCTTGGGTATACTTGGATCTTTTGCATGTTGTTTGTGGTATGGTGTTGAGCACTCAGGAATGGGGTTCAGGTTATGGTTCCGGCATGTACTGAGTTTATCGATGCGCGGATGTGGGAGTTCATCTCATCGGAGATTACTCGCGGTATTTTAGAATGGACCCCGGTGGTCTTGGGTTCAGTCAAAGAAGGGATTTTGGAGCTCTTGGATGATCATCTCGGGGCCTTTCGGGCCGAGATTGTGGTAGGCCAGTTGGGGGCTCATCTGGAGCCCAAAGCTTGTGGATCCCTAGAATCCTTCATGAAGGAGGATCCTATTGTTAGTTCCTGTCATTGGAATCGGAAGGGAGTTTTACACCATGTCCTCAGGATGGTCGAGGTAACTCAGGAGGAGGTGGTCAGGATTCCTTTCAGATGTTTGCGGGTATGTTATCTTTCAGCGTCTTCAAAGTGGATATAGGGAATTTGTATTGTTTTGGAATTTTGATTGGGTTTGAATAAGTTATATCTCGGGTCGTTTCTCTGCTATTGCCTGGGTTATCAAGGATTGTTATATGCCATTCTGCATGCCGAGAAGTCTTCGATGAATCTTCAGATGGACATATCTTGTGGAGTGGGTTCTGCGTGTACCGTTGTTGTTCCGGGTCTTTGTTGGGATCAGTTCAGGAGTATTACTTGGAGGATCTTTGGTCAGGGGATAATTCTCCAGTGAAGTTAGGGTCAGTGGTTCTATCATTTGTTCGGGTATGATCGGCAGTTGCCTATGGGGAACTTTGGAGTTCAAGGCACTACCGTTTCTAGGAAAGGAACGGTAGCAGGAAGATGGTGGTGTCAGTTGCATGAATTGTTTGATCATTGGATGTGTCAAGGGAATAGTATTTTCGCATGGACTTAAGTAGGTTGGAGTTTAGTAATTCTTTGAGAATGGAAATTGGAGTGGGTATTCGTTAGAGCATGGCAACGGTTATGGTTCTTATTCGCCAGCATAAGAACTCACGGAATTGGTATGGTACCATAGGAGGTGATTTGGATCATCAGACTGGTTAAGGTCTCAAGGGTATTCTTTCGGATTCCAGTAGTTGGGTTCGTTAAGATTGGCTAGTAATGGAACGCTAGTTTTGGTAAGCGCAGGTCGTAGGTGGTTCATGCTATATAAGGTTTGATGGTTTGGGAATCCATCAGACTTATGGGATGAAAGAGCTTCATCGCATCCAAGTGGGGGAGAATCGATCAGAATTTCCGGGAGTTGGATCGGGTGTGGAACTAGGGCAAGTTTCACATCCTGGTCAGGAAGAGAGACGACCCAAGTGGTCTTTTAGATTGAGGTTGTGTAAGTGGGAGTTCAGGGAACTCCCAGCAGCTGGTCAGCATCTTTTTGTTATGCATAGCAGGTTTGTGGATGGATCCAGATCGAGGGTCGTGTTAGAGCCTCGTTGCCTGTTCTTATCTGATGAGGGTTTCAGAATTCGAAGTATGACCCGAACACCTGGTCGGATGTGGGTTTCGACTCAGGTGTGTGGGGTTGTGATGGTTAAGGTGTGGTAAGGCCATGGGTGCTAACCATGGTCGATTTGAAGTGTTTTAAGACTGCGATGGGATTGTAGCATTCGCCAGGCTGAAGTAGACGAACGTTGGCGATGGTCATAAGTGTAAAAGGTAAACCAGTTGTGTCTTTGGCACGCCGACTAGGACTGTCGAGGAGTATGTTGGAATAGTGTCCAAGGTCATTAACTATTGCTAATATTTCTAATAATAGCAGGGTCTTTTGGGTTGCCCTCAAGACCCAAATTGAGTACAATAAATAAAGGAGAAATTGGTTTATTAATTATTATGGTTAATAATTAATTAGAAACTAATTGGAAATATATTTTGGAAATATATTTTGGGAATTAATTGACAGTTTAATTAATTAAAGGGTTGAATGTTCATTAATCGATAGTTGGTTAATCAGGAATATTCCAGAACCTTATGGAATTAGGGTTGGATGAAAATCACTCCATCCCACATGGGAAAGGAGTGAAATTTCGTGGTTAGGCCTCCATCCCACATGGGAAGGAGTACTAAACCCTAGGAGGCATCCAAGGCTATAAATAGGGCCTTAGGGATTTCATTCCTCCTTGCACCTTGGCTTGAAGTTTCGCCATCCCTTCTTCCTCCCCCTCTTAGGGACGATTTCTAACCCCTTTGGGTTTGTGAAATTGACCCTTCTCCTAGTTATTTTTATTCCACTCTTTGGTGTCATTGGGTGTGATACCATTAGAGGGATTCTGGTTTGAATCCTTTCATCCAAGCAACTTCATGGAGGTTCAAGATCTCAAGCATGGAGATCAAGGGCTACATAAGAGGTATGTTTTCTTACTTATGTTTTAGTTTTCTAGGGTTGATGTAATTAGCATGAAGCCATAGATCCATAGGTTGCATGTACACTTAGGTATATCGTTGTTTCGATTTTTCCGCTACCTAGTTTTAGAGTGTATTTGATGCGTAGAAAACCCAACAGTGGTATCAGAGCCAGGTTCATGGTTATGTTCACCCTAGATCCATGTTTTCTGTAAAACTTTGTTTGAAATTGAATGGTAGAAGGATTATTGAAAAATTCGTAATTGATAATACCTTAGTCGCAGCTCACGACGTGAGAGCTTAGAGCTCACGACGTGAGCTCAGCAGAATTAGGGTTTTCAGATTTTTTCCATTTTTCAAATATGAAGCTTTATCAAATATGGATAATTACCAAATTTTAAAATGTTTTAAATCTGGAAATTGATAAATATTATTTAAATGTTTTATTTGAATTTGAATATTTATTAATAGATAAATATTGTTTAAATATGTTTATTTGAATTTGAATATTTATGTGTTTATTTGAATTTGAATATTTATTAATAGATAAATATTGTTTAAATATGTTTATTTGAATTTGAATATTTATGTGTTTATTTGAATTTGAATATTTATCTATTATTTAAATAGTGAATTTAAATATTTAATATTATTTATAAAGGAGATTTATAAATTTGAATATTATCCCCTTCTGATTTATTAATTGTTACATTGCGTCCTCGCAATTAATTAGAATTAATAATAGACAACTAAATTTAAAGAGTTTTAAATTTACCCCTTATATTTATATATATTAGAATTGTGTCTATTATATGTATAAGAAAGTTACAACATGCGCCCTCGCGTGTTTAAATATTGACATTGTCAGTCTTACATCGACTAGGCTCACCCGTTCTAATGTAGGGGTTTAAGGAGGTCTCTTTGATTCCTAATGAGGTCGGTTTTTAATATGCTTCGCGCTTACCACCCTCACCGCCCAATTGCATTTTGTGAATGGAGTTACCGAAAGGGTTTGATAGTGATAATGGTCAATCTAAAAGTATTTTAAATACAAGTATAAAACAAAATCCCGTTTTATTAATAGAATGTGAGTTTATATTATCCATGAAAATTGCACATTCTCTTTATATTCTGTTGATGGAGCTCGTGTGGTTAACCGGCACATCAATATAGGGTATAGTTGAGAATGATATGGAACTCGCAAGAGTCGGGGACCATGCGATTTTGCAAGGTTAATTCTCAATCTATTTAATGTGAATTTTATGTTATCCATAAAAGTTGCACATTCTCTTTATAACTTGTTGATGGAGCTCGCGTGGTTAACCGGCACGTCAATTGGAGAGTATAAGTAGAGAATGATGTGGAACTCGCGAATCTCAAGCGTAACTTGAGCCGGGGACCATGCGGTTTTGTATGGTCGATTCACCATCTGTTCAATGATCCGCGGCGACCCCGTCATTGAATTTGAGATGAACATAATTCGAGATTAACATGCCATTGATAGTCAATGAATCTCAAAGATCTAGGAATTTCGTGGTGATCGAAATTGGCAAAGGGCTTTGCCTACCTAAATAACTTTATGGTGTGTTTACGGCATCCCTTTACACATTATGGAGCCAAATATGGATCCTAGCCTTATAAAATAATTTTATTTAGGGTGATTATTTTCTAAGGATAAGTAAAACAAACTATAATGGAATTTGTTATTGAATGATGTCTATTACCTTATCCACTAAAATCTACTGCTATAAAACCTTTGAAAGGATTAGCTATGAGGATGATCAATCTTGTCAAGTTCGTAGTTTGGGAGTAGTTCTCATAAACGAAAAGAAAGATCATGCCTTTGTTAAAGCTATTCCTTGGTTACTTCAAACATTGCATTCTAAAGTGTTAGAAAGAGCAATTGTCAAATGTACGTTGTAAAATGACATATTGAAGTAAAATGGAATTTCCTTGAGTTAGGAGTTGACTAGGATTAATCGACTAGCTGACATGTACATATAATCAATTCATTTTGATTTTGATATGAACAACTTGGAATGACCATGAAGGAGTTGTGGAGCATGTTAAAGTTTCCTTTTGGAATTAACATGGCAGTCATAGAAACTCAAACTTCAAAACACTCCCATATTTTACTATCATTAATAGAAGTGTCAAGAAGAAGAAAGCCAATTGCACACGGTTTAAAAGGCGATTAGTGTGGGTATACCTAATCTAGGCCCTAATACCTAGGACAAAGGAAGGCTTATTCTAAGACATGTTCTGATAGTTGCTCGTTTCCATAACAAGAAAAGGACTAAGAAATCAAACTTGCCCAAATGTATATTTGAGGTGAAAGGACTGGAACATGAAGAAGTTAAATTTAATCATGGATCACGAGCCCGTGCTACTTTCCATTGGATCAAAATATGACTAGTTCTTCCATGTTTTGTATTCAATCAAATATATGGATTTATAATGTCATCAAAACATTACTTCTAAGCCTTGAGTATTTTACTGACATTTGCAAGAATGTGCAGTTGCTAAAATGAAGTAAGAAGATTGATACATGGAGAAGATAATTTGATCATGAATGCCAAGCCCTTGCTACATTCATGGGATCAAAGGACAATTCTCTTCAAATGTTTAGTCTATGGTATTATAATTGAAATTATTTATACCATGATTCAAGAGATAGTTATGACTTATTTAAATGTGGAGCATTCTAACATGTTAAAAGAGAGTCATGAAATCTATGAAACTAGTATAATAGCAATATTTCAAAGTTGATTCGAACATTTACATAAGGTGTATTATTGTGAATATCTGTTGATGTTAGTTCAACTAATGGATCGTTCAGAATGACCACAATATGTATTGATTCAAATACATCCAAAGTTTTGGGTGAAATGTATTTGTGGAATCATAGTCTTGGATACATAAACGAGAAATGCATTACCAAGTATCCAGTTGGATCGGATTTTGGATATCATTTGACCTCGGGTCTCATGATAAATGCAAATCTTGTTTATCAAGATAGATGATGAATGTTTCACTGGTTGATGTGAGTATCTGTTGGAATTAGTTTACACTAATGGACCGTTCAGATTAATCGCAATACATGGTGATACCAACTTCGTATGAATGTGAGTCTGAAACCTTTCAGGTGTTCAGAGCTCTCATAAAGTGAAGTTGATAATCAATTGGGCAATAGGATGAGACACTCATAGTGAGAATCTCAGTGCAAACTTTATCGATCATCTAAGTAATTGTGAAAGAGTTTCATGATCTGTTTCCTCCCAAAACACTGCCACTAGGAAGTGTTAGTTGGATAGAGAAACAAATCGTTCATTGATTTTGTACTAGATGAGTCGCACTGTATTTGCTAACAAATCGTGGATTGTACCATGAATAGTGTTACAAGAAGTCCTTTGGTCTTGTGCCAACTAAGTAGGTTCCTGAAACACTCTATGATATGTGAAGTGGGATTCTATCCTCACTTCCATATATGTAAGTCTACGATTATGAGGCTTACGCTCGTCGTTGAAGCGCTCGACAATCTGGGACATTGAATAGAGATGTGTTATCTCGTTGGAGAACCTATCAATCATTTTGGATAATTGTTTAACAATCCTTATGAGAACAAAATGTATGTTGCTCGAAGGGCAGTCTTCCGAGAGAGGGAGCTGATTTCCAAAAGGGCTAGTGGGAGCCACATTGATCTTGATAAGATTCGAGATCCAACCAACGAAGAGCCTAAAGTTGGACATAACATTCAATTTGGAATTGAAAGAGCTATTAAGGAAACTGACATATTTCCATTTTTCCTTATAGATCTGATAGAAGACGTCATGGACCTAGTTATATAAGAGTTTATATTGCTAAGGTATTTGAGTCACTGGTAGATAGCAATCAGAGTGTACCAGCTATCAGAAGCTATGGTAGGCCCTAAAGGCAACAATATAGAAAGAGGAATTGGAAAGCGAGATTCAATCCATGTATGTTGTTATTTGGTAGACCTAGCACTTGACCTTAACCCTTAGGTGCAAGCGGATCTTCAAGTAGAGACAATCATGGATAGGAACAAACACATAATTAAACCAAGATAGGTTTTGAAAGATGTGTAAACTTAACAAGTTCATTTATGGACCGAAATAAGCATCTCGCAAGATGGATCATTATTTCAATGAGAAAGTTCAAAGTGTATGAATTTCGAGAAATAAAGATGAGCCATACATATGTCAAAGCTAGTGGGAGTAATTGGAATCTTTGTTTCAATGAGAAAAGTTCAAGGAGTTTGAATTTCGAGAAACATAGATAAGCCATATATATGTCAGTGCTAGTGGGAGCACTGTAGTCACCCTTGTATTGTACATAAACAATGTACGATTTATAGGAAACTATATTCTAACTTAGCAGGTGTAAAAGCTTGGCTTGGTATGAGAACTGTTTCGCTATGATATACATGGGAGATACAAGACACGTGCATAATAAGGATCTATGGAGATAGATCAAAGTGATTCATTGGATTAAGCCAAAGTACATTGAATGTTGAGGAAACTCGACATGCAGAACTCAAAAAGGAGTTTAGGCTGGCATGACATTGAGCAATGCTAATGTCCTAGTTCTACTAAGCAAATGAGTCGTGTCCCACATGCTTCTGCTATGGGATCGATCATAAATGCCATGACGTGTACTTGATCCAATGACTCGTATGCCTTGAGCATGACAATTTTGATTAGATCAATTTGGCAAGAATCAATGAATCAAGATCGAGAACATTCTTAAGTGTCCTTGGAGGATAGAAGAGATGATCTTGACAGTATGGAAGAGATCATTGTAAGAGTTACATTGATGCTAAGTTCCGCACTAATAAAGGCAATTCCGTTCGCAGTCGGAATTCGTGCTTTTACTGAATGGTGATATATTAGCTTGAAAGAGTACCAGGTAATACACCATAGTGGATTTAACATACTTAGAGTATATTGTAGTTGGTTAAATTGCAAAGTGGACAATGTGACTGAAAGAGATTCATTAGTGACATCTTTGTTGAAATTCAATCATTGATGGTCCTTATGAAGTTTCTTGTGACTTTGGGTGAACTTACCTCGAGTATGGATCCCAAGTCATACGAGCTCACATGAAACATACTCAGTAAGTACCAACACATTTGATAGTAAGTCAAATGTAAAGACATCATAGTCAATGATTCATATCGAAAGATAATCTTGTCGATCCATTCCATAAGCCGATGTCATTGACCAAGTCTGACAGTCAGACATAGTCGAGAGACATTAAATTTGCAACTGAATTGGCTTAAAAAATTCTTAGTTTGGTTTGTTTTAAAACCCGAGAACTGTAAGCGGTATAAGTTTTAATTTGATTTGGCGATTATTAAGTGGTGATCTTAATATATGATGGATTTCGGTCATTTCAATTAGCCTATCACTGCGTTCTCACTTTTGCATGTTTGGAACCCACTTCCTGAGTATTAATTTACTCAAACGTCCACAGTCGGTCATACTCTTGGAAGTAAGTAGTGATTCAAGACTGTCATGAGTATTAGTGGATTGTCTATATTGATCGGACATAACATAGTGATTGCGCTAACACTCATGAGTGCTTAATAGAGATTTAAGTATTGGACCAACCCACGCTTAGAGATTACTTCATGGATTCAGTCACGAGTAATTCTAAGACGATAATATCTTCTATTCTTCAAACCTAGATACATGTGGGGTTTTGCTCTATGATTTTGTTATGCATTGGTCTACTCCAACGCTAACCGTAACTGGTAGTTATAAAGGGTATGTCCATGTGTGACATGATGAAATAGACAAAAACTATGTAGTCGAAGTTTATTCGTTCCTTCTGCCTTAATAGGAGAAGCGATATCTATGGGCCCCTCGATGATTTGGTGCTGACATCTAAAGTGCTTGGTCGAGCCCTGACTGGAATTGATGTGTTCAATTTAGTAGTCAGATGCAGTCGTCACAAATCTATATCGGGAAACATAATATTGAATTCTTGAGATTGACCATTATACATGTCTCGAATTCATACAGATATCATAGAACGAAGGGATAGTTGATCACTTATCTAAGGGCTGAATCTGGATTAGATCAAGAGTTCGGTAGTTGCATTGGATGGCTAACTCTCTGTTGATTATTGAGAAATATTGGTCCTCATATAGTTGATGACTTGTCCAAGTGGGAGACTGTTGGAATAGTGTCCAAGGTCATTAACTATTGCTAATATTTCTAATAATAGCAGGGTCCTTTTGGGTTGCCCTCAAGACCCAAATTGAGTAGAATAAATAAAGGAGAAATTGGTTTATTAATTATTATGGTTAATAATTAATTAGAAACTAATTGGAAATATATTTTGGAAATATATTTTGGGAATTAATTAACAGTTTAATTAATTAAAGGGTTGAATGTTCATTAATCGATAGTTGGTTAATCAGGAATATTCCAGAACCTTATGGAATTAGGGTTGGATGAAAATCACTCCATCCCACATGGGAAAGGAGTGAAATTTCGTGGTTAGGCCTCCATCCCACATGGGAAGGAGTACTAAACCCTAGGAGGCATCTAAGGCTATAAATAGGGCCTTAGGGATTTCATTCCTCCTTGCACCTTGGCTTGAAGTTTCGCCATCCCTTCTTCCTCCCCCTCTTAGGGACGATTTCTAACCCCTTTGGGTTTGTGAAATTGACCCTTCTCCTAGTTATTTTTATTCCACTCTTTGGTGTCATTGGGTGTGATACCATTAGAGGGATTCTGGTTTGGATCCTTTCATCCAAGCAACTTCATGGAGGTTCAAGATCTCAAGCATGGAGATCAAGGGCTACATAAGAGGTATGTTTTCTTACTTATGTTTTAGTTTTCTAGGGTTGATGTAATTAGCATGAAGCCATAGATCCATAGGTTGCATGTACACTTAGGTATATCGTTGTTTCGATTTTTCCGCTACCTAGTTTTAGAGTGTATTTGATGCGTAGAAAACCCAACAGAGTATTTCTCTGTTTTGGATTGAGGACCATTGGGGTCCAAGGTGGAGCTGGGCCTGTGTAGCCCTAGTTTGGGTGGGACCCGTGGGCGAGGCCTGTGTGATTTTGGCAAATACAGGTGGGACCTGGTCAAGACCGTTGGGTCAAGGATTTGGATGTTGAATTGTAGAATCTGGTGGGTAGTCAGTGTCTGACGCATAGAGGGTTATAGGCTGAATAGCCTTGTCATTTGGACTTTTGGAAACCTGGAAGTTGGACCAGGTGTGAGACTGGTAGTCTCAGCGTTGGTTTGGGAACCTTTATATCCCGACCTATCAAGGGTTGTCATTATCAGAAGGTCTTGGGTGAAATGCAAATGTTGATCTGTGGATCTCGGGTTATGAGTTGAGTATCATGTTGGTTTTTGGGTAAGATCTCGAGTCGAGTATCGCGAGTGTTTTGTGCGGAATTTTCGTTTCTGTGGGTTGAGGATCGGGGTATCTATGTGTCGAGGGCATCGATCGAAGGGTTCAAGGGTAATGAATGGATTCAGTTTTGATGATAGATCAAGCTCTTGTGATTGTGACTTGGAATGGTTCTATTGGTAAAGGGCATCAAGATAAGTCAAGGCGGTATTATTGATTTGGAACTCGAATGTGGAGTAGCTTGTTATTCGGAGGAGTTGTTAGGTCACTTACATATGGGTTTGGATAATCTCAGAGTAAATGACTTGATCCTGTTGCGTAGCTCTCGTCTGAGTCTAACCGTTGCAGGGACTAGTCTCCTACTTGAAGGATTACCTGAGCCTTGGTCAAGTATAAGTGTTTTGCATGGATAATTGGTCAGTGATTATGTTCCTAATGGGAATCTCAAATATCAGAAGCTGAGTACTCAGTTGGGAAATTAATGGAATGGATTCGACATTGGTTCAGTATGGGCGGTCTTTCAGGGAGTCAGACCCTCTCGAGATTTCAGACTTCAGGTTGAGCAGTTGTGGTTATTTCGCAATGGATTATTGTCGGATGGTGAAGGGATTCATTCATCTGCGGGTTGGAGAGCCTTGCGAGGGTTGGTTTCAGTTGCTTTGGAAAGGTTGTGGTATGCTCGAGGTTGTGGCCATGTTGATCAGGTTGTTGGCTTGCTGAGATTGGTAAGGAATGATTTCGAGGACGAAATCTAATTTAAGTGGGGGAGAATTGTAACATTCTGTTTGAAATTAAATAAAATTCGTAAAGAAGTAATAAACCCTAAACCCCGAGATGTAAATTATAATTTTATATTATTTTGTTGTAGCCCTAAATCCATAATAATTTAGCAGGGTGTTGGTTCCGGGAGTTAAATGTCATAATTTTGGATTTGGGGGTTAAAGTGTAATTTCCGGGGTGGTTTTGTAAAGAATTTCAGAGGGCAGGGGAGGTTTGGTTAATATTGGAGTTAAGTTGAAAAAGATTCTTGTGGAGAGGGGCCAAACTTGGGAAAAAGGGATCTAAATTGAAGGCACATGATTAAACCCGACGCTCCTTCCCTCTCGTTTTGATGAAACAGTCCCTAACCCTAGCTACTTTCTCCAGCCGCCACCATTTTTGGAGCCTTCTCAGCCGCCGTCGGCATGGCCGAGTCCGACCGCCACCACCACAGCCTCGTTGTCGGTGACATCGTGAGCAGTCGGGAGAATCGCCGAAGACCGAAGAATGTGTTGTGGACGTCGATGTGTGGGTCGTGAACGACCGGAAGCTCTCGGTAAGCTAACCGCAACCCATCTCTCCTTCCCTTTGTTCTTTTCTGTGAGTGTGACGTCGAGTACGTCATTGTTGCCGTTGTCGGCCTTGGTCGCTGACTCTGTTGACTCTGACGTCGTCAGCTACCTAGTTGGTGGATGAGAGTTGTGAACTCGTGTCGTGTATATGCGTGTGTTGTTGCTAGAACCCGTGAAGCGTGTGGAGGAGGTGTTATGTTGGCCTGAGGTGAGGCGAACCGCCATGGCAGCCAACCATGGTGGCTGCCGATAAGCCTCCTTCTTTTGCCGCCACCAGCCATCGTGAGGAGGTGGTTGTGTGTTTGATTTGGGGTGTGTGTGTGTGTGTGTTAATGATGTTCAGCTTGTATGTGTGTTTGGTTATTGGAATTATCCCTCGAGCCGTCGCCGTTTGGGTTGGAAACCTTGATTAGGGTTTAGAAAACCCTAATCTTGGAGGCTTTTGTTTGGGACTTGTTGGGACCCACATTTTGGACCGTTGGATTGGAGTTATGAATTATGTCCGACCATATTGTACGATTGACCTGGTAGAGTGATGGGCTTAATGGATTAAGTCTTTAATGGGTTAAGTGATATTACTTAACCCTAATCGTCATTTTATGTGAAAACCCTAATTGTGTTTGGGCTTCGAGTTGGGCCTTTCTTTTGGGCTTAGGTATTTGGGTTCTTAGTGGGCCATCTGAGAGCAAGTGTATGGACTAGGATTTTTGGATGGGCTTTAGGGTAAGGCCCATTTAAGGGGTTTGGATCCAATTTGGAAAATTGGGCCATAATTGGACCTTGGTTGATTATTTGGCTTTTGGGCCTTCAGAGTGTAAGTTTGGGCATTGGTCTTGGACCAAGCTATGTTAAGGGTAAAATGGTCTTTTTACCCCAAGTATGGATTTATGGTTATGCCTTGGAACCTAATTGTTAATTGGGTGTTGTTGTGATGTTGACAGTGCGGGGACCTGTCACCCAGCAACCAGAGATTTATCTGCGGGACTTCGGCAGCGCGAGGTTAGTTTCATCACTGGACTAAGGCACCAAGGCCGAACCTCGTTTGGTTATGTTATTATACTTGTTGTCTGTGTGATACTTGTATGTACTTGTATATGTATATTTATTGGGCGGGGCCCGTTATTCGAGTGTGGGCGGGGCCCGTATCTCACTATTATTCGAGTGTGGGCGGGGCCCGTATCTCACTATTATTTAAGTGTGGGCGCGGCCCGTATCTCATTATTATTAGAGTGTGGGCGGGGCCCGTATCTCATTTGGGCGGGGCCCGTTATATGATATGTATGATATGTGGTATCTTGGGGAACTCACTAAGCTTTATGCTTACGGTTTTCAGTTTATGTTTCGGGTGCTTCGTTTTTCAAAAATGGAAGGGCTTGGGATGATTGCAGTGCACACATCGCATGTTTCCGCATTATGTGATTTACTCTGATTTAAAGATGTTTAGCTAAATCTTGACAACCATGGTTTATGGACATGATATGTATTACGATTTATTAATTTATAAACGAAAATTTTTATGTTATTATTTTTGAGACTTTACAGCTGAGGTGTGCAGAAACTGGCTGTTGCACCCTTCTATTTATAGGAGGTTTTAGAGTGCGCGCTTCGCGTCGTGCGTTGTGCACGTGGCTCCATCAGGGGAGTTGTCGTGTTGTTCCCACATTGTGTCACGTCACCCGTATCCTAACGGATCTTGATGTCACAAACGCGTGCGGCGCATAACTTATGGGTGTGCGTGCGTGACGAAAAAACAGATTTCTAAATTCCTTATATCCCGCGTACGAGCTCCGTTTTCCACGATTCTTATATCTCCGTGTAGGTATTGACGTGTACTACAACCTTCCTTTTGGTCTTTTTGGCTAATTTTAACTTTCATTTTAGCTTATATTTTATACCTACGAAGATTTTGCAAAAATCATAACTCTCTCATACAGGTTCCGTTTTTCGCGTTCTTAGTCTTAAAATTCCTATTTTGAGGGGTACTACGATTTTCCTCTTAGTGACTTTAGCTTGAAGTCAATTACTCTCTTCGTAAATTTTGACGTTGTAACTTTTTATGTGTGATTGATTTTTATATATTATAAAAATCATATCTTCTCCACGCTTGGTCGGATTTTTACGAAGTTTATATTTTTGGAATCACGCTGACACGTACATTCCGAATGCGTTAACATGCTCGTAAGATGACACGACTTTTCGTGCACTTATTTTTGAGTCTATTAGTCGAAATAATCGTATTTGGTAGGGACGTAATCGAATATATTTATTAATATGTCGAAATATTACATCGTTGTCCTATTACACTTGTTTGTCTACGTCAATTTCTAACGGTGGTCGGTGACGCTTTTGCCTCGGTTGTCAAATCCTCCCCCGTTAAAGGAAATTTCGTCCTGAAATTTAGCTTGTAGTCGGGATGCTTTCGAACAAATGAGGGTACTTGCTTATCATTTGGTCTACGCTCTCCCACGTGTACTATGCCCCTTGTTTAGAGTTCCATTGCACCTTAAATATGGGGATGCGACTCTGCTTAAGTCTTTTGACATCTCGGTCCATGAATTTGATCGGTTCTTCAACAAAATTGAGTTTCATGTCAATTTGGATTTCGTCGAGAGGAACGATAAGTATATCATTAGAGAGACATTTCTTAAGGTTTGACACATTAAAGACATCGTGTACGTCGTTGAACTCTTGGGGCAATGCGAGTCGGTAGGCTACGAGACCCACTCTAGCAAGGATCTTGAACATATATATATATATATATATATATATATATATATATATATATATATATATATATATATATATATTAATTCCCACTTTCTGGTACTTTTTTTAGTCGAACAATCAATTATTAAGGAATCAATGAACATACCACTTTGAGGAGATCTACTTTTTGGAACATAATATACCCTGCATCTTTGCTGGTATAGCCTGGCTGATACCACCCACCTTCAAAATTTAGCGAATTACAGCAATAGCGCCTTAACTATTTTTTAACTGACACTTATAGTCATAAAAGATTTTCTTTGCAGTTATAACTTGATTCTAAGTTCTAACTCGTCAAATGAAAATTGAAAAGGACAAACCATAATTTATTTTATTTTTATTTAGCTGTGAAACTTAATCTTTTAGTAAAGCTTATCAACAAATTTAAAAGCAAACTCCATCGAAGAACAAGTTTTAGGCAAATGATAATTTGTTGATGCCTAAAAAATCAAGGTGGATTTTGGAATCAAGAAAAGATCTCAAATTTCTTGTAGGATTGTGTAAATGACTGTCTTGTGCATGAGTTTCCACAAAATTCAAATTATGGGAGATAATCTTACAAAGAAAAACTTTAATTCTAGACATATAAAAAAATCACTAACATGAATGATTAGAGAGAATTCAGATTCTTAATAGTCACCAAAAATGTGTTCATTAATGAGTATAAGTATTTGTTACATCTATAATTGGATAAGGATGTCATTTATGAGAAGTTACTGGAATTTTTATGTTAAAAAATGAATCATTAGCGATGTCCCTTAGACCCCACTGGAAACGTTGTCACTAGGAACCCACAAAAGGGGCAAACATTAGTTAAGGTTTTAGTAACAGTGAAAGTCATATGTATCATTAAAGTAGTTTATTTTTTAATGGGATGAAAAAAAAAATGTTCTTAAAAAATGACTCATTTCATTTTATCCAACCAACCAACAAGACTCTTCTTTAATGGACTATTCATGTGTACAATAAAAATTGGATACGCTTTAGAAAAATAATCAAAAGAGTAAATTACACGAATGATTCCTATGGTTTAGGGTAATTTGTGTGTTTGGTCTCTAATTTATTTTTTTAACTCGGAAGGTCCCTACTGTTTGTTTTTGTTACACGTTTGGTCTCTGTCTTATCTAAAAAGACTATTTTGTCTTTAATTTTTTAATTTATTTACATAAACACACTCCCATTGTCACCCCCTCACCTTACCTTACCTACCCCATCATTTTTCTCTATTTAAATAAGAGTCTTTTTAGGTAAGACATGGAGCAAGCGCGTAAAAAAAACAAACAGTAGGGACCAAATGCGTAACAAAAACAAACAGTAGAAATCCATCGAATTAAAAAAATAAGTTATGGATCAATCGCGCAAATTACCCCAAACCATAGGACCATTCGTATAATTTACTCTAATCAAAATTATCTTCATCATTCCATTTATCATAGTCGAACCAACCAATAAACTCGGTTGAGATGTTCTAGAAAAATCAAAATTAGACTGAAAATGCAAAAATTAGAAACTTAAAGGACTAAACTGTAATTAAAGAGATTGTTTATGGACTATTCTTGTAAGTCGCTAAGTGTGAAGTGTAAACAACCCAAGTTGTAACACTTGGCTTTTTATTGTTTGTTTTATTTTAACTATAAGACAAAATTGCAAAAATGGTCTTTGTGGTATGCATTTTTTTGGGGTTTTAGTCCAAACCTCGATTTTTTTTGGATTGGTGGTCCTTTTGGGTTGGTTTTTTTGCGTTTTTGGTCCCTCAGTAAACTGAAAAGACTATTATGCCCTTCTGATATATTTTTTTATGCTTTTTCTATTTAATTTAAATGAAAAATAAAATAATTACCTAATTTGGGGCCCACATCTCTCTCTCTCTCTCTCTCTCTCTCTCTCCCTCCCCTTTGACGATTTTTTTCTCCCCCGATCAAACCTTGAAACCACTATTTTCTGATGAAAATGGAAGTTGTAAACCAAAATAAGAACTTAAATCAACAACCCATTTCTCTTTCTTCACACCCAAAGCTTTGATGAGAGAAACCAGCTCCAAACACCCTTCTTTTCATTCAATTGTTGTTGCCATCAAGAAGAAGAACAGGAGGCAGTTGCCTCTTCTACTTCGCTTGTCTTCTCCTTCGTTTCCTGTTATGAAATGTGTGACTCGTCTTGGAGATCGGAAAACAGAGACTGGTTCGAGGCAACAGCCCCTTGTTGCTCCATCCTTTTACCTGTCGATCGTAGTCACTGAACTCCCCCTAAAGGCTGTTGCGATCGTTGCTGCCTTTCCCCCTTTCATCTTCCATTTCTTCTTCGTTTCCTGGCTTGAACCCACCACCGAAGTGGGTGTTTCCTCGGAGCAAACATCGGAGGCGGCATCCCCTTTTTGATTCCCCACCTTCGCACCTTCCTTCTGAGACAGAAGAAGCGCAGGAGCTGAAGGCGGTGACAGGCTCGAAGATGATTGAAGCATCGGAGGTGATGGCGATATGGTTGCTTTGTTGCTCCTCTCGAATGCTTTCCCCTTTTGTTGTCGGCTGTGGAGGTGAGTAGCACACGAAGTGAACGGAGGGTGTTTGGGCTATTTGATCGACAGGAAAGAAAATGAAGGAGGAAGGGAGTTGCAGAGGTGGTGGCAACCACCAGTTCTTCTTCCTTGCTGGTGGTATCCAAGAACGAGAGAGAGAGAGAGAGAGAGAGAGAGGTGGGCCCATTTTTATATTTAATAATAATAATAATTTTAAAAATAGAAAGAAAAATAAAAACTAAATTCATTAAGGGTATAATAGTCTTTTTAGTTTGGACAGCGACCAAAACTGCATGTAAACCAGCTCAAAAGGACCACCAATCCAAAAAAATCGAAGTTTAGACTAAAACCCCAAAAAAATGCATAACACAGGGCCCATTTTTGCAATTTTGTCTAACTATAAATGCAAATTGTACTTCTTATTAGATGTGCGAATTTATCATCGGATCTTTTTAATGTTTATTATATAATTTGATTCAATTGTTTATATATAAATAAACATATATTGTTAACTAAAAATAAAAATAATTAATATGGCATCTAAATTCAAAATAGAACAACTAATAAAAACTGAAAAAAATAATAGTTCACTTCCATATTTTGGTATTTAGATATATGTATTCAACTAAAAAGTTAGTTTTATTGTGTAAAAATAACTTAGATATATATTAGGTTTGTAAAAAATACTTTTGATATTAATTGAAGTTGTATCACCTTAATACGTGTTCATTAGTCTTTTTGTCTTTATTTTTTGTTTTTTTAAATAAACTAATATGTAGATAATCTTTTATACCAAAACTAATCATATGCTTTATCAAAAGTGAAAGAAGTTAGGGAAAATATGTAATTTTATTATTTTAAATATTTTTTTTATATTGAGACGTGTACAGTGTTAGGTGTGATTAATAGTTGCCTATCCTAAATGTACTATTCCCATTTAACAGGATAACATAAATAAAATAAATATATTAATTTATATATATCTACACCAATTAATGTCTCAAATGAGTACAAAAATTAATAATGCATTAAATACCAAAAACGTTTGGGGCAAATGTGAACAAAAACAAACTAGTGTGTACCATTTAACAACTTTCTCCTTTTCAATAATTGAAGTGGGCGCTAGGGAAATTAGGGCAAACAAGTTCCAAAATTTTTACAAAATTGACATTTGAGATCTCGTTTTATTCTTTGTTTGATTGTTAAAATGGATAGGATTCAATTCTGTCGACATATGAAGATTTTCTTATAGAATTTTTTTATTTTTTTTTATTTTGAGAAAGTAAAACACCATCATATATGTGCCATGGTAAATGGTAATTTGTGCCCTCCAAGTGTTTGAGTGAATTCTTTGTTACACAATTTCTTTCGTGCAATGAGTTTTTATCTCTTTTTCTTTGATAAGATTAACAAAGAAAAAATCCTCTTTTTCAAAAAAGAAAAAGTTAAGAATTTGTTATATAGTTGAATGAATTATTTTAATGTCATTTCTCAAATCAATCTGTGCAAAACCAACTTTAATGTCTCTAAAGTAAAAAAAGTAAGAATTCATAAATAAGATTTAAAATTCAAATACGAACATTACTTTCTTAGTTTTTAGAAAATGGTAACGTTTATCTATTTACTTATGACTTATGACTTGCAGATGTTGTAGTCAAAGTTGGTTTTGCGCCCCCACAATTGCAACATCTAGTCCATTTAGAGCCAAGAGTTGCAGGATTCATATGAAGGTATGCAACTTGCACAATAACTCAACACACGATAAATATATAAAAATAAGGATCGTACAATATATTCTTGACAACAATGGAAAATGAATAAGTATGCAAAGGGTCCCTTCATAATTTGATAATTCCTTTATATCAAAATTAAGGAAATCTAGTCTACATGGTTATAATGAATGATGTAATAGAATGGTCCATATGAAAAGCACATCTACCAAACATTTGTGTGATCATTGAGCAACATTTACACCTACACAATAAAGGTTTCTAAAGGGCCCATTGACCACATGTTTGACTTACACCACCTCATGTCTTTAGGCCCTACTTTGTTTCTCGTAACTAAATAAATTTGTATTGTTTTCAACATGTATTGGACTATAACCAAAAACCCATATTTGAAAATTAAAATGGTCATGCAAATGCAAAAGACATGAATACCCTCTTTCAATTATTGAAATAGCCCTAAAACTTATAGACACTCATAATCAATGCCACTTTAAATTAATTAAAGAAAACCATAAATAATAAATAAGACCCACAAGATAAAGAAGGAAGGAAACACTATAAACAAATTCTTTAACCACCCTTTTATTAATTCACAATTAAATATTAAAATTCCCAGCTCAAAATCCCATTTGGAGCTCCACTTTATCACCTTTCGGGGAGCTTTTTGCCAACACTTTCTGCTGGATTTGATGCTTTTTGGTGAGTTATATTGTGTACATAATAAGATGCTCCCTCAACTCTAACCAAAAAGTGCACTTTCTTCTAAAATTGTTCCACTAATTGACATAAAGTCAGCAGACAATATAATAAAGTGGATGTCAACAAACAAAGTATCATAGTCAAACCAATCCTTTCTCTTTAACATCCAAATTACCAGTCAAATTTACAATACCAAAAAAAAATAACAAAATCAATTAACGAATGTTCTAAGAATCATTCGCGGATTGGATCAAACTGATACTACTTTAGAATTAGTTCCATATTTAACTAAAATAACATCAACAAAATACGCTTTAGATTTCTCCTCCTACCTCTTTTAAAATTCACACAGATGGAAAGTATTTGTTAAGATTAAAAGGCAATGCATAAAACTCTTCACTTCTTGAATCTGTTTTGAAAGAATGAAACTTGTCCCACCAATGTTTCCCACGGTCTTTCCTTATGGAACCATCTTTTTTGTGAAGCGTGTTGTCCAAAAAATACGCCAAAATACCCGCCACAAAGGCTTCAGATGAGAAAGGAACATTCACCATGTTGTTGAACTACAAATTTGAAAAAAGAAACGAATATTTAGTAGTAATATTTTCAAAAAAAATGGATTTTTTTAATTTAATTGCGTACCCATCTTGCAGATGTGTGGACAGGGCCATAACCATTAATAGCTTCGTATTCATTGAAGTATTGGGGAATAGACAAGCCCAGAAAGAAGGAAAATCCAAGAATGAATTTTGTTCTGAAACTGTTGAGGTTGCAGAATTGAAGGTAACTCAGACCAGCCGAACCTAAACAAACATGACAACATAATAAAATCAAAAAGAAAAAACAAACATAAAATTTCTGCAAAAAGATTATTCTTCCAAAACCCGTGAACACACTGGCACACCGCTCCATCATGTGAGATGAAATCAGATATAGAGTGGCCCAGTAGCAGCCCAATGCCCACAAGAAGCCCAATTCATAATGGAATTGAAAGGAAAAAAAAAATTGAAATTTGTTAAACTTACCCACGTAAGCAAAGAAAAGGCAATATAGAGCAGCAACGATGGGTGCTGGAATCGAGGCAAAAACAGCTCCAAATTTCCCTGAATTTTGACCAATATGTTATTGAATTATCATGTGTGATAGGTCAAAATTTGACTTTTATCCATGTTTTGACTGTTTTTTAAGTGAGAAAAAGATTACCAAGAATCGAAAAGAAGATCATGAAGCCAGCTGAGATTTGTACTACTCTTCGACTGCCCACACGGGTCAATGCCAAAAGGCCAGCATTCTCACTGCAAAACCATTATGAGAAAGTTTCATATCAAACAAACCTCAAAACAATACAATTCGGAAGTAAAAAATGTTGTTAATGACTTGTTGTGACTTACATAGATACTGAAGATCCGTTTACTGTTCCAAACACACCAGACAACAAAATGCCAACTCCCTATCAAAAAGGACAACAAAAAAAATGTTGCAAACTTCATGATACAACCTAAACTGGAAATGTTGTAATTTTTGAATTTCAATTTACCTGCCAACCGACACCGCGACTTAGAATAGATGGAGGCATGTGAGTTGCACTTGCATACCTTGATACAGCTATGAACCCACCAGTTGACTGATCATAGAGGTGAAACAATGTTAAAATATTTAATCGAATTCATAATGGAGAAAAGAAACAAAGGGATTTGATGGTATTACACCCTAAACCTCCACACAGTTAACAAGCATAAAAGAAGAAACTTGTTAAATAGAAAGGAAAAAAAAAACCTCCACAAGAGTAACAAAAGCAGCCATCATCATAGCAAAGGCTTCACCAGCATCAAAAGAGGGTGCGCCCCATTGAAAGGGATACGGAACTCTTATCCTGAAGTTGAAAGTAAAGATCAACTGTTAAATTATGTCTTTGATTCTTTTCTTTGTTTCTCTTGTTTTAGAGTGTAAAAAGTATGAATCAAATCTTTGGAAAGTGTGGGTGGTAATTAAGCGGATTTGCTTGAGAGATTTGTCAATGTGATTGTAATAATTTGTCATATGCCCATGGCTTTTCTCCGGTTTTGGAGTTTTCCACGTATATTCTTTTTTTTATTATTTTTCATTGGCTGGTAACAATGAAACAAGGAACATGGACTAACCAGGGAGCAGCATCAATGAGTCCAGAACGATCAGTCCGACAGTTTGATTGGGTCCTGGGTGCAGTATGGTTGTAGGCCCCACCAACCGTGAGTAGGTGAGCATAAATCCAAACAATTGCAACCGAAATCAGAACACCAAAACGATCAAAGATGTTCTTTCCAGAATGTATCAGATGCGGTAAATACTGCATGTAACCAAACAAATTAAGCACTCAAAAGGACTTTTTTAAAATCAATAATCGAAAAAATCAATATTACCTGAGAGACAATGATCAGAAATATGAGCTGAGGAAGCCCTATTTCAACGCATCTTGCAACCTGAAAAAAAACAAGCACAATTAGATTCGTTTTATACAAGATTTTGTTCTAGAAATGTTTCTCACCCCAGGGAATCCAAATTCATACAGCCCAAAACCAGCAAGAGCAACCAATGGAACAACAGAAAGTGGACTCAAGAACCTACAACCACAATTCAGACAATAATATAACTTTTACACACAAATTTTGATTACCAATATGGGGAATGTAATTTATCTTATACATATAAATTATAATACCAACGTACTTATAACTGATTATGCCAATGAACTTAAATTTTTAGCCATAATAGCAACATACTTATATATTTTAAAAAAATAATAGCAATATACTTACATTTTGCTATTGCTGCCAATATAGGTAATGTACTTTACTTGTTGCATATTGCTATTATTGGTAATAAATGTAAGTACACACTGCTACTATTGTAGGAAACTATATGTATGTTGCCAATATGTGTAAAGATTTGTAAGTGTTGCTATTATATTTATGGGTAACAAAATGCAAGTGCATTGCTAGTATGAGTAAAAAATAAAGTACATTGACCCTATACATAAAAAAGACAGATTATGTTGCTATTTCCTGCAATTTGACTGTTATTTAAGAGAGTATTAAGGCCTTATATAAGTCCAATTTCAAGGGTCTAAGAGCAAATGTTAGTAACTTTGAGAGGATTTTAAAGACATTTTAAACTGACCTACAAATATTTCGCCAAAGACCGCTGAAACCTAGCACGATTTGAAGTGTGGAAGCAATGATCATAGCACCCTGGATTGCACGCATTGTTTTCTTGAATCTCTGAAAAAAGAATGCATGAAAATCGTAATTCATGAGAAATTTAGGTATTGTTTCTTTTTGACTTAGTAGAATTAACGAGTATAGTCCTTAATCTGACAAACTATATATGGGTGTTTCTTTTTGATATAATCCAAAAATAATAACTTAGGTTATGTTTGGTGGAAAAGCTAGCTGCTAGCTGACAAAAATGACCTTTGGTAAAACTAGCCGATAAGCTAATTGAAATATGTAAAACGACATAAAAGGGCATGTAGAAGATTGAGTTTTTTTTATAATTAATAAAAGGTTTTGGGAGAATTTTAAAAAAGCTCAATAAGCTCGTTGAAAAGTTTGAATAGTTTTTTAAAAAGCTAGTTTATAAGTTACTTTTTGGTTTGCCAGACATGACAAGCTAAAAAATCTAGAAAAAATAAGCTAGTAGAGAAAGTTAGGAAAAACTCCAAGCTTTTTACAAGTTTCCCATCATTTACTTTTTCATTCCACTTCCCCATGTGTCATCATTTTCTTAAATATTTTCTAAACATCATTTTCAAGATTCAAGGGCATTTGGTTCACAAACCAGTTCAGGATCTTGATCGCTCCATCGACCCGATAATATTATGGAGATTGTGGGTGCAACAAAAGTATATGAACCCCCAATCACAGCAGGCAACCGGGTCCCAAAAAGACTTTGCAGCAACGTGTTTAACCCCGCTACAAAAAGCATTGTTTGGATGACTTTTGCTTTCTCCTCCTAACAAAAAAAAAAAGAGTTCCATATTATTTAATTAACACATACACATATTAATTAACATTTAAATGTCTTACATTGCCACCTCCCATTTGAGGAACAAGAGCTGTGGGAATGATAACTGTTGTCCCGAGCATTACTAAATAATGCTGAAATCCAAGTAGTATGGCCTCAGCTGCAAACACAAAAATTGATTTCAACACCCAAATTTGGTTACCATAATGAAGTAAATAAAGTATGCTCTTAAAGAAAGTGTAATAGAAGATACCATAACACAAGTTATGTATGAAAAGGAGTTGAAAAAGGTAATGTGAACCTTTTAAATTAAATAAGGAACTGAATAAAGATTGCAAAAGAATCAGAAGGAATTGATACCAAGTAAACCTTAAATATTCACACAAACATGTTCCCTAAAGCATATAAAGAATCTCGAAACACCTTTTTTTTCACAACTATAAGAACCATGAATGAAATCAGAATATACTAAAAACCATGAAAGAAAATAAAGGGGAAACAAGAAGGTTACGCCATGGGGGTGGACTGGTAATGCAATAGGAAACATTTGGAAGCTGATCTTTCGGTGGGTGTGGCGCCGGTTCGTCGGCTTTTGCTCCGCCACCTCCTCCGGCCATCGTGTCCTAAGTTTTTCTGTATTACCCCTAAATCTGCAAAAGGAATCCCAAATGCTTTAGTATGTAACGAAATATCATATAAGAACAAAAGAAGACGTATGATATTGATAAACCCTACAATAGAAATGACAAAAATATCGACCAAACAGCCTACATTTAGTAGCAAGAAAGCACAAGCACCCACTAAATCTTGAAATAGGAAGACTGTAAATAATGCATCAGTTTGTGTAGTAAAGAGGGAAGCAAGAAGTGGGGGTAATAATAGACTCGAGACAATACTCTCTATCGAACGAAAATATAAAGAAAATGCGTTTATTTCTTCGAGACACAGCTATGATTGACCTGAACTCGGCCCAAAATCAAGAAAATCCAAAGACCCCACCAAGAAAAAAATTCATAAAAAGGGCTAAAGCTAGAAAATCAGAAAAAGATAATATAAACTTTTGAATAAGGGTTTTCTTTCTGCAAGTTCAGAGAGATCAGTACATGAAAGAAATGGCGAAGGGAAGACGATGAGATGTAAAAAGTCTCTTCTCTGTCTGAAAATTTCTTATCTTCTTACCTCTTTTGGTTTAAAGAACATGAAGAATCTTTGAATAGACTGAAATTTATTTTATTTTTTTGTGCTTCTTTGTTGTTTTTTTCTACAGGTGAGTTTAGTATGAATGAGAGAGACAAAGGGCACCGATCTTTCGAGTCTAGAAGAATTGGTACGACGTCGTTTTCTTGTGTTTAAGTGTCGTGGCATCTTTAGCAATAAACTTTTTTTCATCCATTATTTATATATATATATATATATATATATATATATATATATATATATATATATATATTAAATCACATGGGAAGTTTCAATTTAGATTACTTCATCTATTTTAATCTTAAATATTTCAGTGTTTATGTCACTTCATTGATTGATTGGGGCTTGGCGACGTTTACTTTCTAAAATTACAAATCAAAAAATTGTTTGAGCTTTTTAAAAACCCAAATCCTTATAAAATTTTGTTATATTCATATTTTGATCGTTTAGAAAGTCGATCTATAGGATCTATAACTTTGGATTTGGTATTGGATTTTCTTGAGTTCGATATTTTAATCTCGATAAAATACACTTGTTTTATTTTTTATTTGTTAGTTTTTACAGTAATTACAAGTTTAATGGTTAATCCATCTTGTTGTCACTAAATTTTGGTTTTGTTGGTTTAACCGTCCCACACACCAGAGGTATTACAAAATAGATATTATTTACAAAGTAAAATAATTCTTTTGCATTCATCTTCGTCTCATTCATAATATTCATCTTCTCCGATTCAAATTTTAAAAACTATTCTTGGTCCCTTTAATGTAATCCCTTTGATCAACTAGTGTTATATCACCTTGTATATGATCAGGGACGGATCTTTATGGGGCGGCTGTGGCCCCTTTTTTTTTCACAACTAGTCTTAAAGTATTAAAAATTTTACATATTAGGCCCAAAAGCTATAAAATTTGGCTTTGGCCCCCCCTGTTCTTTGATTTTCATATTTATTATACTTCCGGTCCCCCAAATCAAAAGTTCAAGCTCCGTCACTGTATATGATATTCTAATGTATTAAAATGTGAAATTAACGTATTTTCCTTTGTCTATTTTTTGTAACTTGATGCAAAAAATATAGGTTATGTTTTTCTCAGCGCTAAATAACAACGTTTTTTTTTTTTTTTGACATTATGCAAAAAGGGATGCTTGGTTTTTATTCAAATATATGAATTATAAAATCTATTTCGGATAATATAAAGTTGTGTTATTTTGGTTTTTCTTCCAAAAGAAAAAATAACATTTTTTTGAACTATTTTAAATTTCGAACCACATTTCACATAACTTTAGGAAAAAATACATATAATAACCATTAAATCAAAGGTGAAGATAAATACAACTTTAAGCGGACTCTCATTGACCACATGAAATTGCTCATAAAAAGAGATTTTGCCACTAATGGACATTTTTTTGGAGGAATTTCAAATTTTAGACACAAAAAAAATAATTTCTAGATATAGTTATGCTTTCCGCGGAGATCCCCTCTACAGTCTCTGCGGGCTCCAAGAGGCCTCCGCGGAATGGCAGTTTTGTAATTATAACCGATGTGGAAACGGCGAAATAGCGGTCAGCAGAGCTCCCTCCACGGAATGCTCTGCGGCCTCTGCGGATTGGTAGTTGCGGGCAGTAAACAAGCATTAACTCATCCGCAAAGCGATTGCTTTAAGGCCTCCGCGGAATACCCTTAATGCTTCGTGGAATGGGTATTTTAAGGCCATTTCGGACGGTTTCCTAGTCATATAAAAAAATTTCCTTATTCTTTTAAAAAACAATCGGAAATCTCAGTTTTAGGGAGAAATTTTTTCTTAATTTTCAGTCAAAATATGAGTTTCGTTATTTTATGTACCGAGGGTTTTGGCAATTAATTAATAGAATTAACATGTACGTGAGAGCAAAGTTAAACAACTTAGGTTTATTACTTCCGCCTAATTTTGACCGTCAAACATTGTTTGATTTGGTTAAAAACAAGGCAAAGATGTTCAATAGTAGTATATCGTTGTCATTTCAACACCCGGAGCATTGGTATGTCATGAACATTATAGACGAAACAGATGTTCTTCAACTCAAAAATGTAATGTCTCAAACGAAAGAGATACATGTAACATCCCAAAATCTAGGTAAATTTTTCATGTATCAAAAATGTTGGTGATTTTATATCACTAGTATTATTTAAGTGTAATAAGATTAATTTGTTGATCAATGTCACTTTGACAATTATTGAACAAATTAGTATGGTGCGGAGTGCACATTTGTTTGATTTTATCATTGTTGAAAGTATACTGCTATTTAGGGGCGAAACCCCTGAACCGACGGGGGTCCGGGAGCAGCACCCCTGGGAGCGGGGTCCAAGGGGCGGCATCCCCTGGCTAGGGTCGAGCTGCAAGGTCAGCAAGGAAATTTTTATATATGTTATGTTACTATATTAAAAATGCATCATAAATCCGGATTTTTGGTAAATATACCCGGTTTTGTGATCCATATTCTAGACCCGAATTTAAGTTAGTTTATGACGTTTTGACAGTTTTAGGACATAAAACTGTCATGTGGCAGTTTTAAGACTGGAAGTTTTTCTGGTTATATGATCATATCCGAAATATGTTGTTGGTACTCTTCTTCTTCATAACATTTTGAACATTCTCTCTTCTGTTTTTCTCAATTCTGAGTCTTATCCGATTAAAGATTGGGAGTACCACCCAAATACTTTAATCTGAAAGTGAAACCACAATTCTCAGAATTTCCAAGGCTATTTTATCTCGATTTTCTTACAAAAAACAGCTAAAAACCATAAATGTTTACAAACATAGTTTCCATGCTGTAAAAGTCACAGGTCAGAGTATCACAAAATCAAATCTCATAAAACTAAAGGATGTGCACGATCTAGCCTTCATCTTGCCCCAATCATCTAAAGTACCTGAAACCATAAGCATAAACCGTAAGTACAAAGCTTTGTGAGTTACCCCAAAGTACCACACGAAACCAACAGACAACAACATGCATACATGAGCCTTTAGCATGACTGAACCGCCCCACTAGGCCTACAGCCTATCTGGACCGCTCTTAGAGCCACTGGACCGCCTCATCGGGCCTACAGCCTGTCTGGACTGCTCTCAAAACCTTCGGTATGAGTGGACCGCCTTGTCGGGCCTACATCCTATCTGGACCGCTCTACGAGCCTTCGGCCTCACTGGACCGCCTCGCAGGGCCTACAACCTATCCAGACTGCTCTCCATGCCTTCGTCTTGATTGGACCGCCTCGCAGGGCCTTCAGTCTATCCAGACCGCCTCAGGTATCTTGGTCTTCAACACAAAGTTGGACCACCTCAACCCAACAAACCATAATATGTCGACATATACAATAATAATCAATAACCAGCAAGTACAAGTAGTCATACAGATCGACAGATCACTACGCATTGTAACATCTTATATACCATGATACAGATCTAACAGATCACTACAACATAACAACATCTTATATACTAGGATACAGATCTAACAGATCAATACAGCATAGCATCATCCTATAAACCAGTGTACAAATCTAATAGATCACTAGATCATAACAGCATCTGTGACATCTCTATTTTCACGGCCAGAAAAGACCGATTTTGTTTATGCTTTATAAAAATCAGAGTACCTCTTTTAATAAAAATGTTGCGGAATTTGTTCCCAGTAAAACATGATAAATACGTTATCAAAGCATTTCCGAAGAAAAGTATTTTTATTCATTTTAAAACATTTGGGATGTCATGGTCAATACAGAAACATAAGCATAAACAGAACTTACATTCATTTACACTAGTGATTTATATCTCCTTAATCTCTCAGTGTAATGTAACTTCATATCGACACCTGTGATACAAATAAACTGAGTGGGTCAGGTTGGGAAACCTGGTGAGTACATAGGGTTTTCAACCCACAATAATATAATTATTATGTTTAAACAATCAAGCAATCAACCCAATTACCCATCCCCATTATCTTCTTTATTCTTAAGGATCTACCCTAAGAATCAGCTATTTCTCGTTCATTCATTCCTAAGGATTATCCTAAGGAATAGGTACGAATTCCATTGTTGTCAATGACACATCTGTCAAACACAGCTGCTAGTTCTGTCACTTAGGCGCAACTGCCAAAATTATGACATTCTCTACGAGGCGCATCTGCCGGTATTGTCCTTTAGGCGCAGCTGCCAGGGTTATCTCGTTTATCGACAGTATCGTTTCCGAGAATCCACTCGCAATACATGTCAATGGGTTTTTAGAGTACAACGGTGAACACATCGTTCACAACACCTACATGTTGCGAGCCTGCTAGTGTTCCACTGGACTGTCTAGAATAGTCCGTGGTTGTCATCTATACTCTGCTAGATGACAAGGCCAGCATTTGGGTACAAGGCTTCTCACATCGTCCACCTCTCACCCTCACCTCATGGTCTATTTCACCTCTCACCTCATCATCCAACTCATATTTCATCTATTACATCTACCCATGTTTTACCCCAACATTTTCGTAGATATAAAATCCATATACAGTTTAAATCATTTAAAACGTGTTATAAAATCGTTCATCTAGCATAGACAGCAAGTACTCAGATAATATGCACACATAGCACGTAATTTATATAAAATACTTCATATCTATGTGTAAGATGAAAGTAACTATGCACTCACCTGAAAAGGTGGTGAATCCAAACTCAGACAGCGCTTCGCTTCTTAAAAATAATTTCCTTCGACGAAACCTAGTATTATTACCACTAGAGTTTAGTCTATTATTCGCCGAGACTAATTAATAGTCTAGCTATTATTACTATTATATAAGCGTTAAACAATACTTATATAACCCATAATAATAGCCCAAGTACTTATTATAAGTTCCTAATAATGCTACTATAATTAAATAAACGATATATTAAAAATAGCGTAGGCGTAGCTCACTTACAGCGGGTTTTATAGAAAACCGGGCTTTGCTTGGAGCAGCGTTCCCGAGCCGAAAAGCTCTTCTTCTCGGAGCCGTCGAGCACTCCGGGGCTTCCGCCTCGTGCTAGGGAGGTTCCCTAGGCTTTTCGGGGGGTTTCGGGGCTAGAGAGAGGTTCTAGAGAGAGAGTAAAGAGAAGAAAGAATGAGAAAGGTGTGAAGAAAATGAGGGTGGGAGAGGTTCTATTTATAGGTTGAAAAATGGCTGAACTTGGTGCCACATGTCACCATCTAGTGGCAAGACTTGGGGAGAAAGCAATGGCCAAGATTGTGCCACATCACCCATTTTCGCACATCACACTTCCGACTTCTAAAATTCGTAACTTTCACATACGACCTCCGTTTTTGACGTTCTTTATATCCACGCGTAGGTAAAAATAAGATCTACAACTTTCATTTTGACTCCGTCGGCTAATTCTCGACCGATCTTAAATTTAACAGTACGAGGAGATTATACTGTTAAATGTCCGCGTAAAATTCATAACTTCTACATACGGACTCCGTTTTCGTCTGTCTTTTTACCGTTGAGTTCCTATTAATGAGATCTTCAATTCTCCTTTAGTTCGCGTAGGCCAAAAACCGCTCGATCTAAAATTCGAGTTTCGGGTCGTGCACTGCTATGCCAAATCTTAGAAAATTCATAACTTCCTCATACGAAGTCAGATTTGGGCGTACTTTTTTGTATGTTCTCGATTTAACGTTTTCTACGACTTTCGTTTAGATCGCTAAGGCTAAAAGTCTCTCTATCGTAAATTCACTATTTTAGTCACTGTTTGTTGAATAATATGTTGCTCCGAATACCATCCCTACCGTTCTCCTTTACAACAAACAGTGACTAAAACTCAGACTACAGCTCAAAATACCCAAAATGCCCCTTGGTTAAAGTCAAACTCCAATAGTCAGCATGCAGAATATTGCCACGTCATGGCCTTCCTTGGCTACGTCGTGGCCATGTCGGGACAAAACATTCGAGGCTTCAAACTCTGCCACGCTGTGGTCACCTTTGCCATGCCGTGGGAAGTGGTTGAAGTGTCATTTTGTTCATTAAGTTGTAACGTCCCAAAAATAAGATCCAAAAATTTCATTTTTAAATTAATAAAACCAGTATTCCAGAAACATCATCATAAAATCCAGATAAAACAAATGTATCAATCATCTCATCATATCAGAGTAAATCAAGAAAATGCGGAACGAGGTGGTGTGTGGTCTGCAATCATCCTGAGCCTTTCCATTTGGAACTGGAAGTACCCAAAACATAAACTAAAAACCGTAAGCACAAAGCTTAGTGATTTACCCAAAATATCACATACTATACATAATAACACATAATAGGCCCCGCCATCATCGGGCCCCGCCTGGCATTGGGCCTCACCCGGCATCGAACCCTGCTCGGTATACAGATATGCCAGTCATCGGGCCCCGCCCGAAATACATATATAACTTAAAAACATATAAACACATAACACATGCAATAATCACAAAGATACATAACATACAAAATGGTCATCGGGCCCCGCCCGGTAAGCATAAGAGTACGTAACACATGCAAGAGTCACGTAGACATCTAGAATGCTAACATAACAAAATCATGGGCCGACATTAGTGCCTTCGACCCGCTAAACATAGTGAGGAAACTCACCTGGAACTGCTGAATCACACTGATAAATCTTTGGCTGCTGGTCCATCAAATCCCCGAGCTATCAATACCAAATAACATCCAATTAATAATTGGATTCCATTCCATAACCATCAATCCAAAAATTAGGGTAAAAAGACCATTTTACCCCTTACATAGTTTGGTCCAAGACTAAGGCCCAAACCTACAATCCAAAAGGCCCAATTACCAAAATACTCATCCAAGGCCCAATTATGGCCTAATTTTCCAAATTGGGCCCAAATCCCTTTCATGGGCCTTTTCCAATAGAACCCAAAACAGATATCAGCCCAAAACTTGATGGCCCAACAAGGCCCTAAGCATCTAAGTCCAATATGGCCCAAAACGTCCGAAGCCCAACTGACTTAGTATGTGGGGCATACTCAGCATGTACGCGCAGCGTACTCGCTTTAGGGCTTGTACGCTAAGCGTACCTGCTTGTACGCCCAACGTACTCCCACATATAGCCATTTGCTATTTTCCAGCTCTTAATCCGTTAAGACTTTACTCCAAAACTTAGATCTGACTTCCATGAGATGGTTTATCACGTAAAGTTGCTAACTTTACGTGCATGTATGGCTTAATGAAGCTCTTAAAGCTCAAAAGGACTTAATAGATGACTTAATGCATGTATGAGACCATAAACCCCATAAAGTTTGCACCTTTAAGCATAATGAACCCTCCAAACATCCAGATTTATAAGATTTAGCTTCTAAAACGGCCTTGACCCATAAAGACCAACCAAAACGGGACAAATAAGCATAAAACCATAACATGAAGAGATCTAATCAAGGAGAAGACAATGTATGAACTTGATACCTCAAAGACTTGCAAAATGAGTGATGATTTTGGATCTCTAAGCTTCACACTAAGCAATGCATCTCCAATCTTCTTCAATCCCTTCAAAATGAGCAAAAATAAGCACCAACTTCTTCTCGAGAGCTCAAAGACACAACAATGGAGGCTAAGGGTCGAAATTTAGGGTTTAGGAGGTATGGAGGCTGGTAAAGAGGCCAGTCCTAGGGACTTAAGGAGTTTATATAGGGTGCAATATCCTAAAATTAGTGTTTCATTAAACCCTCGTAAGCCTAGCGTAATCCTCGTACGCCCATCGTACGAGGCCTCGGTCCCACGATCAATCTCACCTAGTACGCTAAGTGTACCATGTGGAACGCCCCGCGTACCAGCTTCTCAGCTAGTACGCTAAGCGTGCCCAATGGTACGCCCCCGCATACTAACTCCAAGGACCAAAATGTAATAATTAAATACAAAGGGGCTAAAAAGGAACATAACCAAATCCAAGTGTAACAACTCTCCCCCACTTGAATCAGACTTCGTCCTCGAAGTCTGCTGCCCCAAATAACTACGGATAGTGCTCTCTCATCTCATCGTACGGCTCCCAAGTCCACTATGAATCCTTGTGGTGCTGCCATTACACCTTCACCAATTCGACAACCTTGTTCCTCAAGGTTTTCATCTTCCGATCAAGGATCGCCACCGGTATCTCAATATAATTCAGACGATTATCAACCTGAATATCCTCCAATGGTATCACTGCAGAATCATCCACTAAGCATTTCCGTATCTAAGAGACATGGAACGTGATATGAATCTGACTGAGCTCATCTGGAAGATCCAAGCGACAAGCAACCCAGCCCACCCGAGCCAAAACCTTGAACCGGATGGCACCTATCCAAGGTGACACCTCCAGGAGAACCATATCTCTCACCTGGAACTCTAAATCCGGCCGGCGCCTGTCGGCATAACTCTTCTGCCGACTCTGAGCTGTCTGGAGCCTACTCCGAACCTGCTGAATCAGCTCAGTGGTCTTGAGTACCACTTCGGTACTCCTCATTACCCGCTGACCAACCTCGCCCCAACAAATCAGGGTCCTACACTCCCTCCCGTAGAGCATCTTCAAAGGAGGTCGATCAGTGCTGACATGATAACTATTGTATATGAAAATTCCGCTAACGGAAGATACTTATCCCAACGAAATCCAGAACACACTCCTACAACATATATTCTAGGCTCTAAATAGTTCGTTCACTCTGGCCATTGGTCTGCGGATGGAATTTTGTGTTGAAATGGAGACGAGTGCCCAACTCGTCATGGAAACTCTTCCAAAACCTGGAAGTAAACCGGACATCTCTGCCAGAAACCACCGAAATCGGCACCCCATGATGTGCCACAACCTCACTGATATAAACCTCAGCCAACTTCTCTGCAGAAATACTCTCTTGGATCGGGATGAAATGCATGCTCTTTGTCAATCGATCCACAATGACCCATATCGAATCCACTCTGTGCGTAGTCCGAGGTAACTTTATGATAAAATCCATGGTAATATCTTCCCATTTCCATATGGGAATCTCCAACGGCTGCATCTTGCAGTGAGGTAGCTGATGCTCGACCTTGACTTTCCTTCAAGTCAAGCACCGCTCCACATACCAAGCCATATCCCTCTTCATGCAAGGCCACCAATAGTCAAGACGAAGATCCATATACATCTTCGTCGCCCTAGGATGAATGGAGAACCTAGACTTGTGCGCCTTCTCCATCAAAGTCTGACGTACACCGCCCCAATACGGAACCCAAACCCATCGATGCAGAGTCAACAATCCGTGACTATCATGATCGAAGGAAGGCACCTGACCCACAATACGCTCACTCTTTCGGTGCTCTTCCTTCATAGCCTCAACCTGAGCTTCACGAATCCGCTCTAACAGTGGAGTAATCACGGTCATCCTCAGACATATGTCTCTGATCAGAGTCGCGTCCGCCTTGTGATTGAGAGCATTGGCCTTCGTCGGGTGATAAAGGATCTCACAATCATAATCCTTCACCACATCTAACCATCGGCACTGCCTCATATTCAGATTTGGCTGATCCATCAAATACCTCAGGTTCTTGTGATCCGTATAAATAGTACAACGGACCCCATAGAGGTAATGTCACCAAATCTTGAGGGCGAAAACCACAACCCCCAACTCAAAATCATGCGTTGGATAATTCGCCTCCTGAGGCTTCAGCTGCCTCGAAGCGTAAGCAATCACGCGACCTCTCTGCATCAACACTGCGCCCAATCCTGTGATCGACGCATCACAATAAACCACAATTATTAATTGGATCTCAACCCATAACCACGAATCTAAGCTACTTAGCCCATAAACAGGGTAAAATGCCATTTACCATTTTCTAACTTGGCCCAAATCCAAGGCCCAACCCAACTACTCAAAAGGCCCAAATCCTAAATGGTAACCCAAAGCCCAATTAAGGCCCAATCTTCCAAATTAGGCCCAAATCCCATCATGGGCCTAAATCCAAGGAAGCCCAATTTACTAGTCAAAAGCCTAAATCAGAAGTCTAATGGCCCAACAAGGCCCAAACTTAGAAAGCCCAAACTATGACCCAAACCGAGAATGCCAAGCCCAAATATCCATCTGCTGAGTACGCGGGGCGTACTCAGCTCGTACGCCCAACATACGCCTCAGGCTCCCAAACTACTTCATTAAGCACTTAAACAGTTAAGACCTTTTGTCAAACTCTCAGATCTGGTCCCAAAGAGTGACTTATCACGTAAAGTTGGCAACTTTACACTCATGCATGGCTTAAAGGGACTCAAAGCTCAAAAAGGAGATTAATAGAGATCTTAATACATGCATGGACCAATATCCTCCATAAAGCTTGCATTTTTATGAACAATGGACCTCCATGGAGCTAAGATCTAACATCCATTGCTTCCGGAGTAGATCAAAAGCTCAACTTTAACTCAAAAGACTCAAAAATGCAATAATAATTCCATAAACTAGATCTAACACAAATGACCATCAAGGTGAGAGCTTTTTACCTCAAAAGGCTTGCAAAGGTGAAGGTAACTCTAGATCTAAAAGCTCAAGTTATTCCTCCAAGTGTTCCTCTTCTTCTTCTTCACCACAAAACACCAACAAACACACTTTCAAGCTCAAATCTCTCCAAATGCACTCAAGGTTTCATTTTCAACGTAAAAGGAGATAGAGGCTGATCAAAAATGTCCAAGAGGTGCTATAATGAGGTTTAAATAGGGTGAAAACCCTAAAAAAAATAGGGTTTACCCCTGTACCACGTATGTCATGCGTACTCCACGTACGCCCCGCGTACGTGGGTGAAACTCGCGATCAGACAATGGGCCAGTACGCTAAGCATACTCATAGAGTACGCCCCACGTACTAGCTAAGGACCAAAATGTTAACAATTTTCATTAAAGGGGCTAAAAGGAAACTTACCAAAACTCGAATGTTAGAAAACCATTGGGAGTAATTTGGGCAATATGGAGTTTATAATACCTAAGAATGGAATTTAGGAACTCAAAGGCAGGTAGGCGGAGCCCAGACTTGAAGAACACAGTGTAAACACCGACATAACCTACTGGAGAGATGTTGATAGGCTGGTACTGAGAAGGAAGAATAGGTTTGGGGGTCGATGTGGAAAGATGTGATAATTTCATCCAATAATCCTTAAGTCAAAGTATAAAAAACTATGTGGATGACTGGTTAACTTTCGCCATGATAAAGGGATGAAGGAAGAAATCAAAGAAGTTTGAAAGAATTTGAAGCAAAGAAAGGAGTGGGTAGTTAAAATCGAAGAACCAGTTGAAGAAAAATGATTCATTCGTGCTCGATAAATAAAGGGCGGTTAGTGATTTCGAGGTAACGATAATACGACAGGAAATGATGAGTTCTAAGGGGGAGGAACGTTCGAATCTGATACCTGATTTAACAGTCAGGTCTATCTATTAGAGGTCGATGTTGATAAACGAGAAGTAAATTCGAATTATTAAAAATAATCCGAACTTAGGGCACGTAATGAGGTATGTCACCTCCGAACGAAAATGGTTCGGTTGAGCCGAATCCGGACCACTGATATATAGTCCGGACGAGTGTATTGTGGAATGTTGAACCATGCAAGACGAAGCCAAACCACTTGACTTACGAGAAATGTTGTGAACTAACATTCACAAGTGTCAAGCCAAGCAGTCATTGGGAACAACACACAAACAACAAGTCATGGACCAACGATTCAATACAGCTTAGATAACGAGAATGAAACGACTGTTAATAATTCATAAGTACTGCTTTTGTGCCTTCGGTACTGGGCGCATTAATGAAGATGAGACGGGGACTCGACTCGCCCTCATCTCCATTTTCCCATGCAAAGGTAGAATAAAGGCAGACTAGCTCGACTACAAACATGTATGCTCTTGGCAACCACATATTATTCATAATTTAATAACGATCACCCATATCTTGCATCCGACTTAAGCATCAGAGTGTTATCCCGGGTTCAACGTCCAATAAACGTCATCTATTTTCTTAGGTTCGGTAGGGCTTTAGATGAATGAGCATTACCTTGTTAATCAATACACCCCCCTAGGAACCAAATTCATCATAACCCAATTTATAAGTAACTTGTAGCTCGGTTGGTTCAATGCTCTACCTTTACACTTTGATGTCACATGTTCGACTCTTGTTTCCAGCATTTTATTTCTAGTATTTTGAATTTTAGATGTACAATACATTCATCCCACATCGGTGATGGGATGAAACTCTCGCCAATATCAGCCCCTGAGGATGGGAGTTGATCCTACATCGCCCAATGGAACAAAAAAATATGAAGTCTTCCTCTTATAAATAGAGGATCACACGTAGGTGTAACATCCCAAAATAAGACCCAAAAATTTCATTTTTAATTTAATAAAAACCAGTATTCCATAAACATTATTATAAGGATCCAAATAAAACCAATGAGCCAATCATCACATCATATCAGAGTAAGTTAAGAAAATACGAAACGAGGTGGTGTATGCTCTACAATCATCCCGAGATCCTCCTTTTGAAAACAGAAGTACCTGAAACATAAACTGAAAACCGTAAGCACAAAGCTAAGTGAGTTCCCCACAATACCACACACAACACGACACAATTAAACAGTTATGGGTTATCAGCAACCCCGGGGACTACCAAAAGTCCTAGTGGGCTAACAGCATGTAACGCTCGTGTTTCTAGGCTAAGCATTAATGTGATGATGTAATGGTTAGGGTCAACAATTGTAACCTATTTGACGTAATAAAGAAGAATTATGTGAATATTATGTGTTTCATGATTATTATAATATAATAAAATAGGAAAAATCAGCCGAATCGCCCGTAAATCGTAAAAATAAGTGCGCCAAAACATATATATATATATATATATATATATATATATATATATATATATATATAATCAAATATTTAGAAAGTACACGTCTTCCCGATCCCGAAAATATAAATTTTATCGAAATCTGAATCCGTATGAATTAAATATGATTTTTATAAGATATAAAAGTCAGCCGCGCACAAGGAATGTGTGACGTAAAAAGCTACGAAGAGAATGATTGACTTTTAGCTAATACCGCCAAAAAGAAAATCATAGTACTCCTTAAAATAAGAATTTTGAGAAAAGGAATGTCAAAAACGGTGTCCGTATGAGAGAGTTATGATTTTAGCACAATCATTTAATTTTATAAAAATATGGACAAAAATATAAATTCAAATTTAGTCGACGGAGTTTAAATGAAAGCTGTAGATCTCGTCGATAGCTACGAGTGGATATAAAGAACGTCAAAAACGGAGTTCGTATGAACGAGTTATAATTTTTAATAGCATATTTACGTATTAAAATAAAGTATAAATCACACACACACATATATATATATATATATATATATATATATATATATATATATATATATATATATATATATATATCATTAGAAAGGTATCGACGATGCGGTCGTTATAAGACTAGTGTTGAGTACTTTCGACATTAATTTAATACAAATATTGTTAAATCTATTTAAAATAATATTATAAAGAGGTGTTTAGTCATTTATATAACTATAAGGGCATCTCCAACCCACCCCAAACTCTATTTTTCACCCTATTTCTTCCCTCATTCTTCTCCAACCCTACCCCATTTTCACCTCCATTTTTGGAGATATGAATAGTATTCCCCCATATATGGGGGAATACTATTCATATCTCCAAAAATTGAGGTGAAGTTTGGTTGTCAATTTTAGTCCCTCTAATTTTTATTTTATATATTTCTAGTTTATTTTATTTACTAATTATAATTTAAATGCAATATTTAATATTTATAATATCATGTTATATACTAATTTATATTAATTAATCATAAATATAGAGTTTAATTAGTAGAGGGGTGTATTTGACAATATATATAAGTTATAAAAATTGAATATTCTAGGAATATACTTTTTGGGGTAAAAAATGGGGTAGAAAATGAAGTAGGGTTGGAGATGAAACACTATTTACTCCATTTTTTACTCCATTTATGGGGGGAAAAATGGAGATGGGTTGGAGATGGTCTAAGGTCACTAAGTAACTATAGAGGGTAGTTTTTGAAAATTCAATTACTATAAATAAGAGTCTCTAGGCTCTCATATTTCTTGCACCATTCTTTTTATTCAAGAGTCTTTCTTTTCTTATCACGCGAGCATTTCGGTCCCTCGTGATTCGACTTCTCTTTCTGTAGTTTTTAGTATAGTAAGGTGAGCGATGAAGCGCTGCAAGAATCTTTCTTAGAAAGATTCAGCGACGAAGTTCTGCCTTTGCAGAGCCCGACTCCTAGCTAAGTAAGTTATGCTACCCTACTTTAAATATAGCTTATAATATCGTTATTGTGAACATATAAATAAAATTTATCAGTGATTCAAAGTCGTTATACTGATTGAAGTACTTACGGGAGAGGTGTCTAGAATGGTCACATTGGGTTTGGTTGTTGGGTTTCAAAAAACCTATATGCTGAAATGGTCCTGCCTCCCAACTGTCCTGCCTGGCTGATCCTTACTTGATAGATAATGAAGTAGACTATGGGTTAATGATGAATCTAGACTTAGTCGCAATGAATATTAGACTAAAATCTAATGATAATGATACTAGGTTTCGACGAAGGAAAATAAATTAAGCGAAGCGCTGTCTGAGTCCGGAATCACCACCTTAACAAGTGAGTGCATAGTTACTTTCATCTTACACATAGATATGAAGTATTTTATATAAATTACGTGTTATGTGTGCATATTATCTGTTTACTTGATATCTGTGCTGGATGAATGTTTTTATACATGTTTTAAATGATTTAAACTGTATACGTATTTTATATCTACAAAAATGTTGGGTAAAACATGGGTAGATGAAATAGATGATGTGTGATAAAATGATGAGAGGCCTCGATGTTGACGATGATCCAGTCATCTAACGGAGTATAGATGACGTCCACGGACTATTCTAGATAGTCCAGTGGAACGCTAGTAGGCTCGCAACCTGTAGGTGTTTATTTGAACTTAGTGTTTGCCAGCAGTACTCCATCCCCCTCATGGTTTCCTTATTTGACATAAATTGTTGAGGTATCCCCTATGCAGTGTTGTCACCCCGATGAAAATCCTTAGGCTAGGTCCCATATAATAGATGCCTTAGGGACGTAAAATGAGGATAACAGGATCGGGTAATTGGGTTGAATGATTTGATGAAAATAATAAACTTATTTATTGTGGGTTGAAAACCCTATGTTGTTTAGTTTATGCTTTTGATCTGTATCGAACATGACATCCCGATGTTTTAATATAATGAAATACATTTCTTCGGAAATGCTTTGATAAATCTTTATCACATTTATCTTTTGGGAACAAATTCTGCAACACTTTTCTTTAAAAGGTTACTCTGATTTTAAAACGAAGCATAAACAAATTGGTCTTTTCTGGCCATGAAAATGGGGATGTCACACAGCACGCCTGGTGGGTTATCAGCAACCCTGGAGACTATCAGCAGTCTCAGTCACATGCAAACAACATAATACAATAATAATAGCTAGACCCAGTTGGTCATCACAGATACAACTATTCTACCATACAGGCTCATACAACCATACAAGAGTCACAGAGACAGTTGGCATCCTACATATATAATTTAGTGAGCCGACATTGGTGCCTTCAACTCATGAGCACCGGAAGAGTACTCACCTCGCACTGCTGAATCATACAGACGATCCCTGACTGCTGGCTGACAGATCCCCGAACTATCAATATCAAAACAATATCCAATTAACAATTGGGTCCCCATCCATATCCATAACCCATATTCGGGGTAAAAAGACCATTTTACCCCTCACCTAGCATGGTCCAAGACTAAGGCCCAAACTCACAATCCAAAAAGCCCAAACACCAAATAATCAACCAAGGCCCAACTATGGCCCAATTTTCCAAATTGGGCCCAAACCCCTTACATGGACCTTACCCTAAGGCCCAACCAATTTTCCTAGTCCAAAACACTTGTACTAAGATAACCCATTAATAACTTAAACACCCAAGCCCAACAGAAAGCCCAAACGCAAAAATCCTCCTTATTGAGTTCACGGGGCGTACTCAGCTATACGCTAAGCGTACTCGCTATTTGGCTTGTACGTTGCGCGTACAGACTTGTACGTGCAACATACTCATCCATTAAGCCAAAATTGACATTAAGCTCTTAATGCTCAAGTCCAGAAGTCCAAACCACATATGTGAGTCCACACAAGTGTCTAGAACCATAAAGTCACTAACTTGGTGACTTTGCATGCCCCAAAAAGAACCAATCTTCAAGATAAAGCATTATACTTTCACCAAATTGACACCATCTCATGCATGGGGGATTTCAAACCCTAAAGGAGACAACTTTATGCATCTAGAACCTCAGAAACACCAAAAGTGGCAAATCATAGCACCTAGAGTGGTACCAAACCACTAGATCTCATTCTTGGGGCCAAAAAGGGACCAAAACTCATACAAATAGATCTAAGCCAACAATGAACAAGATCAAAGCTTTTTACCTCAAACAAGCTGGAAATGAAGCACATAATTAAGATCCACAAGCTCTTCTTTGATCTATGTGACAACCCGTTATTTTCAAGTTTGTAAAAGTCAACTAAAGTCAATGTAGGTCAAGCAAGGTCAAAATATTAGAAACTATTTGAGTTAATCATAATTATAATGAAGTAATTATGTGTAATTGTTAAGGAAATCAAAAATGCCTTTTCTTTGAAATCCGAGAAGTCTCGCAAACCACTAGTCTCGGACCAAAAATGAGATTTCGGTCAAGGCAGCAAACCCACGCATCTGGCCATTCTCCTCGCACCGAAAACCTTTTTCGGCCGCAAACTGCCTTCGGACCACAAACCTTCGCATGATGCCCCGTTCTCGTCCGAAAACTGTTTTCTCAAATAGAGTTCCTGACCGAAAACAGCTCAAATTCTATCCATTGGCTCGAGATTCTAGGTGTTTTGCAAGTCCCAACGAATGTGTCCCATCATGATTTCGGTCATATATATATATATATATATATATGGACCGAAATCAACCCTTCATTCTTACACTTGTTGGCCGAAAACACCCTTTTCCCCTCTCAAGAACACAACCGAAAACACCTCCCTTTTCTGTCAACTATCATCCGAAAACACCTTCCAATCTTCATATCTTGGACCGAAAACACCACTATCTCCTTGTTTTCACCAAGAACACTTCACATCTTCATGTGACCGAAAATGCCCAGACCAACCGAAAACGCCTATCAGCCCTCACGGTTCACTTCTAAGTCTCTTTCTTTGTACGTAATCCTTACATAAATAGTCGTCTTTAGCATAATTACTATTATTTCCACTAATTATACATGTATTATGCATTAAAAGCTATTAGGATATGGATTTGTTACGGGTTCTACCTCATGGAAATAACACTACTACTCAGTACCCCTTGCAAACACTCACATAAGGTGAGTTCATACCCCTATGTTTTACCTTTTTCAAATGCTTTTAGGGGGAGAATACAAGCAAAACACAAAGTAGTTGTGTTAACACTTACATACGATTACAAATCATTTTAAGATATTTAATGCTTTTATAAACTTATCAAACCATTTTAAATTGTTTTTCAACCTCTTAAATTACTGTTTTATCAAAATATATTCATATATATATATATATATATATATATATATATATATATATATATATATATATATAATTATGATTTAACAGGCTTAGTACCAGTATTTCTGCCTTAAATCCTGTTCCTTGTTTGGTTGTGGGCTTAGGATAGGAATGCTTGTCCGACTGTCTTTTAGATTATAATTATACATGCAACATATATATATATATATATATATATATATATATATATATATATATATATATATATATAAGTATAAAACTTATTTCAATAACAATTACTAACCTATTTGTACATGCCGAGCAAAAGGGGTATTTCCTTAATCATTTTCAGTACAAACATAACAACTTATAAACTATAATAGATATAGTTTAGGTATCAATTCACACTATTTTCTAGTTCAAGGATACATTACATGAACAAATACACAAGTACAATTACTTTTCATTACAAATATACTATTCAGTTACAAGAACAAGAAAACATATACACACTATACGTAAACGAGTTAATACTAGAATGTGAGCCACTACTTCATGGTACCTACTAAGGTACATGCTAAAGTCCTATTTTATAACCAGAGTCTCCTGGAGGGAGAGCGTGTATTTGTGTAATCCCGCACCTCGACTGTTAGCTACAGTTGGACCGGCATGTCTAGAGGTGACAAATGTCATAACATTCCGACGCATGAAGAAAGTCGTGTAGGCCACTAGTTAGTTCAATATGGTTATAATCTCATTCACATTAAGCATTAACTAAACATTTTGGTTTACAAAACAAACATTTCTTCAGTGGTTTTATTTTAAGTAATAGGACTACCTATCATTATTTTCCAGCACTAATACACAATAGAGTTCATACAAGTGCAGTACACTATCTTTCTACCAAAGAAAATATACATTTATGGAAAACATACAAACATTTTGGTCTTAAGGCCTAAGACTACTTTTCATTTATTATAGAAAATATGAGATTTTCTGGGTAACATACTAACATTTTCAGGGAACAAATACAAACTTCAAATACTAAATGCTTATGAGCTCACCAACTTAAATGTTGATACTCTCTTTTCAAAATAACTTGTATTCTCAAGAAACCAGTAGACAGGTACACGCACTCAGGTTTTTGAGAAGACGGAGCTTATTCAAGACTCTTCTTTTATTTTGCTATACATTTTTGGTGTCTTACAATCAATACACAGAACACACATGTATTAACTATTTTAAATACAATGGATGTTCTTGCTTGCTTTACTATTATGCAATTGTTATGATACTGTACATGACGTCCTCCGCCCCCGAACGTTTTCGCCGTTCTGGTTTGGGGGTGTGACAATCCACAACCTTGCACCAACTCCATCTTCTTGAAAATGACCCAAAAACACCAAAATGCACATAATGAGCTCAAAAATCAAAACCATGGAGGCTAAGGGTCGATTTCTAGGGTTTTGGGGACTTGGAGGCTGGTAAAGAGGCCAGACCTAAAGACTTAATGTGCTTATATAAGGTACAACATAAAATTTTAGGGTTTTCACTTTACCCCTCGTATGCCCTGCGTATGAGGCCTCGTACCCCCGATCCAACCCTCGCAGTACGCTTAGCATACACCACATTACGCCCAACGGAATTCCCTTCGCATCAGTACGCCTCGCGTACTCCCTAGGTACGCCCTGCGTAGTAGGGTTTCCCCTCAAACCCTAACACATTCTGATGGCCATAACTTCTTCATTATAAATCTGATTCCGACGATCCGTATATACATGAAAAGGTAACGAGAAGCTCTACACTCTAATCAACTCGTACATGCCTTACCATTTCCCGAACAAACCTCCAATTTCCATAAAATCCCGAGTTGACAAATTACCAGAATACCCTTTGACTTCAAAACACAAACCGAATACCCGAATCATCCAAATTACATCATCCACCTCCAAATGAGCCCAAAACTCAATTCTTCAAGGGTCCGAAGTCTGCTAATACCCAATCCCTGATCACCACCCCAAAATGGAAAACAATTCGAAACAGGGCGTTACAGTAGGTTTCATCTCAAGTTGGTTTGGTTCATCGACTAAGCCATCATTAACAGGTTTATGGTCTTGTTAGTTATTTAAAGGTTTCGGTTATAAAAACTGATTGAACGAAACCAAAATGAAAAAACCCAAAACCGAGAAATCGAACCTATTGGTTTGGGTTTGGGTTTAATTTTAAAACTGAAGTATTTGAGTTTGGGTTCAGTTTTAGGTCCAAATTGACTCATGCTCACCCCAAAAATCAACCAAATTACACCTACCAAATTATTAATTTATTTTAAACTTTTTTAAAATGTTTAACCTATGAATCCACCTGAGGTAAATAAAGGGGGTGAAAGAGTTAAACCAAGCTCTAATGATCGGAAGACATGACTTTCATATAATTCAAATATCTGTCGGTTGTGCAATGTTTATGTTTTTTTTTAAATGATGTTTAAGATTTTTTAAGAAAATGTAAAGTTCATATAAATCATGTCACTCTTTTGGAAAATACTTTACTTTGAAGGTGTACCATGAAGATGGATAAAAAAGTGAAACCCAAAACGATGAAGAACAATTTTGTAAATAATGACATTTGCATTTTCTAATATCCTAAACCCATCCATGAAATTTGCACTTAAAACTGAATTGCCACAAGCTTTTCTAGCAGCCCCTCTAAACGTCACAAAGGTTGTTTTCAATAACAGACCACCACATCAAGAAACATTAAATAAATAACATAAAACCATTTGCAATTTCATGATATTTACCCATTGTGGTGGACCATCATTTGGAGCATTAAGTGGATCATCATGCATCTTTATTGTACAAATGTGCCCTTAAAATTAGTAAACAACTAGGGAAGAATCCCACGTTGCGGGTGTTGGAGTTGTGGGGATTGGAGGGTATTTCATAGTCTTTTATTAAAAAACAGGAAATAGTAACAAACTTTACAATACTTTAGCTTTAGCTTAAGCAACTCTTAAGAAACAATCCCAACTCCATCTTCCCTCCATGTTTCAAATGATGGTCATCTCTTAGCTAATATTTTGTGAAACAAATAGAAGACATCAATAAAAATTAATTATGACAAATGAAAATATATCATCCTTTAATTTTGTGAATAAAAAAACTCTATTCAAATAACTTTGTTTATGCATGTAAAGAGATTGAGCAATTACTGCAATTTCTTCCTCATATAAAACAAATGCTTGGGTGAAAAACTCATATACAACTGGTTCCAAATTAAAGTCGTTAACAGCCTGAAAAAAGAAAAAAGAAAAAATCTTATATAATTGATGCAAAGGTTGAGGGTAGATTTGTCAAAGGATCTTAATAGGTAATAATAAGTTTACCTCTGCACACTGTAAGTACAACCTCAAAGGCAATTCAAGTGCCGACACATATGAAAGTGCCTCAGTTGTTTGAAAATGAACCCAAGGGTAAATCCGTAAATATTTCCAACTAATGAGTTCACAGCCTCTTTATGAGCCCTTAATACCAATTGTTTTGCACTGTTGTTTGTGTAAAGGATAAAAGCATACATCAGTAACCTAATTTACAATGAAATTGTTAAATTTTTATAAAATGATTGAATAACTTACTGTAATGTTGCCACCCAAGTTCGTGTGCCTTTTTATGATGGTTAAGAGTTTTTAATCACATACATTGGGATAAGATGCTGCAATTGCACATAGGTATCAGAAAAAAAATGGAAAATAATTTGAAGATGAAATGACTAAAAACTAAAAAGTAATATGTTCTCTAAGCTAAATAGGAGTTTTCTTTATAATTCTATGATGTTTAGTTGGAACTTGGAACTATTTATGTTGAATATTCTTGCATTGAGAATCTATGATTCAAGAATGTTATCCAAATAAGTGGTAGTGTTTGAAAAAGTCAGATGCATGGACTTTTTTCATTAAAGATTGTAATAATCTATTTAACCTTATCTTCTAAAACATCAAGGAAAATCAAATTTGTTTTTTTTTCTTTTGCTGCAACAATGCTGATTCATTGTTCCCTGATGAATAGTAATTGTGAGATAAATATACATATAATCTAAATTAAGAATCTGTAAATCATAGTACCTCACACTCATAAAGGAATATAAGAAGGAAACTCAAATTCCTAAGTGTATAGCAGACCAACTGTTAGATTCTAATTAATTAAATAACAATTGATTATTAAATTTAACAATAAAATGAAGTTTGGAAGCTTATTCTTACCTTGACCAACATCCCCATAAGGCTTCAGTAGCCATATTCACTCAAGCATTAAGGCCTGAAAAACACAATACATTAAATTATATTTAAAGATGAAGATGACATGATATTACTTACTCGTTCTTCATCGGGAGTTCAAAATTTTCTAGTGATAGTTTCACCAGTTCAAGTCATAACAGGTCATCACACTCATAAATGAATACAAGAAGGAAACTCAAATTCCTAAGGGCGTGTTTGTTGTGATGTATTTGGCTGCATTCCTTTGTAATTGGAATTGAATTCCAATTACAAAGTGTTTGGCTAGGTTTTTATAAGGAATTGAATTACTAAATGAAAAAAACATGCCCTTCTCTAGTGTAGTCAGATTCCTTGGCTATGAGAGAAGATTTCAAATACAACACATGTTCCATATATTTTTTTTTTTTAATGGGAAATTAGTTACTTAATATAAATGAAGATAGTTTAATACATATCGATGGAAGGCAAACGGGCAACAAGCTGCGCCGCTAGCCCTTTCCTTTCAACAAAAAAGAACGCAACCCTAATTCCAGTTTATTGCTCGCTTTCTTTCCTTCCTTTCGTGTAGGAGGACCTCCAATCCAGCGACGAACTGATCATTGCCATCTTCTTCATCTTCGTTCATCATACAGGTATGTTAATCTGATTTCTTCACCATGCTTTCTATTTAATTTCTTTGTCATCTTCGTTCAATCTGATTCGCTAATTAGTTCCTTCCAATCGGTTCCTTCAAATCAGTTCCTTCAAATCGTTCCGGTCTCTATCACAATGTTCCAATCTGATTTCTTCTTCATGCTTTCTATTTCTTCGTCATCTTCTATGTTGGCGGGAAAATTGACGCCTCCTGGAAAAAAGTCGACGACGCCGACTCTTGGAAAAAATCCACGGGAAATTGTCGACCTTTCCTCACTTGCATTCTTATTTAGTTTTTGTTGTTTATCCTCAGATTACGAGATGGCTTTTGAATTCCTGTTAATGAACCTGTTTTTTATGTTTTTACTTGAATTTGTTACAGGTTAGGTTATGTCTCGACTTAGTTTAACATGTAGACGTAGGTTAGGGACAAGAAAAGTTGTTGTGGCATATTGGAACCAAGTTATGGTATCGGTTGTATGGTTTTTTATTACCTTATGCAATTTAATAGCCAAATACAAATGCAGTAGACTACGTATCTGGGGTATAGCATCACATACCGATCGATACACCATATTGCATAGGTATGCTTATGAGAGTGACACCATGTGTTTATCACAACTTAGGATGAATAGGAGATGTTTTGCAAGATTGTGTTGCATGCTAGAAACATTAGGTGGATTAAAAGCAACTAGATATATGAATGTTGATGAACAAGTTGCCATATTCCTTCACATGATTGCCCATAATGTTAAGAATCGAGTCCTTACTTGTCGTTTTCATCGTTCGGGAGAAACAATTAGTAGACTTGTCACTCGAGTATGTCATGCGGTGATAAGATTGCATCCTTATTTGCTTAAGAGACCCGAACCTATTACCGAAGACTCTACGAATCAAAGATGGAAGTGGTTTAAGAACTGTCTAGGGGCTTTAGATGGAACACATATAAAGTGTTTAGTGCCACTTGAAGATAAACCTAGGTATAGAACAAGAAAAAATGATATAGCTACAAATGTGTTGGGGGTTTGTTCACAAGATATGCAATTTATCTATGTGTTACCGGGATGGGAAGGATCAGCTGCGGATAGTAGAGTGCTTAGAAATGCCTTGCTAAGACCAAATGGATTAAAAATTCAAAGACCAGGTACTTATCAATATTAAATTAACTATCTATTACACATCGATGTTACATTAACTATAATGTATGTTTAGGCTATTACTTAGTAGATGCTGGATATACAAACGGAGAAGGTTTCCTTGCCCCTTATAGAGGTCAAAGGTATCACTTGAATGATTGGCGTGACAGACATCAACCAACCACTCCAAAAGAATTATATAATATGAGGCATTCTTCTGCACGAAATGTTATAGAAAGATGTTTCGGTATTTTAAAGGCAAGATGGGGAGTTTTAAGAGATAACTTGTATTATCCGGTTGTTATAAAGAACATAATCATAATGGCATGTTGTCTTCTTCATAATTATATAAGGCTAGAAATGGCAATTGATCCTTTTGAAGACAATGCTTCACCAGATGAGGGAACCGGCGACAATGGGGGTGGAAATGATGATAATGTCACAACCATCGAGACTTCAGACGAATGGACTACGTTTAGAGATAATTTAGCACAAACAATGTTTGATTCTTGGAATACAACAAACTGATGTTATTTGTAGTTTATTTGCACCTTATTACTCTGTTATTTGTATTTTATTTGTAGTTTATTTGTACGTTATTACTATTATATTGTAGTTTATTTGAACCTTATCAATCTGTTATTTGTATTACATTGTAGTTTATTTGAACCTTATCAATCTGTTTTTGTGTATGGGACAAAAGTCTCATGATACTTGTTTTAGGAAGTTGGTGTTTGTTTTTGGTTTTTTATATATTATTATTGTATTTTATTTGTAGGTATGGCTGAAAAAAGTCGAAATTATAGGACGTGGACAACACATGAAGATGCTAAGCTTGTGGAGGCGATGTTAAATATGGTAAATGCGGGTGGGTTTAAAGTCGATAATAACACAAGTGGGTTTGGTTATGATAGTGTTAATCGATGTGGAACAGTTGAATCACCTGAGGTTTTGGATTCTTATGTAAAGGTATATTTAATATATATCTTTGATCTATTTTTATTCTTGTTCAAAATTATAATTTGTTGTTGCATGTGATAGGTGCATAAAGGAGCTGAAAAATGGAGAGATAAATCATTTCCTCATTATGATGACTTGTGCATCATTTTTGGAAAAGATAGGGCTTAAGGGAATAGAGCCGAAAATTGTGAGGATATGTCACATAATGAAAATGTGGAAGAAGAATTATTGCAAATGGACGATGATTTCAATGAACAAAGTGAGGAAATTTCACCCACAACAAATGGGCAAAGTGAGGAAACTTCAAGTGCTAGTACTAAGAAAAGGAAACGTAAATTTGATCCTTTCATTGAGGGAATATCTAAAGCCGCCGCGTTACTTGGCAAAGATCTTCGGGAAGCATCGGCCACCATGTCTCAATCTTTAAATGCTGAAGTGGAGTTACAAAAGAAAACTTCTATGGTGACTTCTGAAATTTTGAAGATTCCATCAATGGATCAAAGGGATAAGTTTAAAGCAAGTCGAAAGATAATGCGCGAACCGGAAGCAATGTTGACCTTTTGGAACTTGGAAGGTGAAGAACGTGAAACTTTTGTGAAGCTCATGTTGGAAGAATGATATGTACCACATAGTATTTCAGTGTATCAGTTTGAGATACTTTGCTCATTTTTTGTAATTTGTGATATCATGGCTATCATTTATATTCCAAACTTATCTAACATGTATTTATTTTGGTTTATCATTTTGGAAGATGTACGAAAAACGCTCTAGAATGGAAGTTATATTTGATTGTTAGGTAATATATGTTTACAATCGGTATTAAATTTGATTGTTGGTTTATTTAGAAGTATTTTTTTATGTGAATTATAAAGCAATTTAAAAAAAAACAAATAAAAGGTATTATTGTCATTTGACAGAATTCCATTCCAATTCCTTCAACAATTCATCAATCCAAACAGAAATAGACATGGGAATGGATTTCAATTACAACTCAAAATTTGGCACCCAAACGCGCAGCAGAATTCAAATCCAACAGAATTCAATTCCTTCAGATTTCAATTACAACAGAATTCAATTACATTCCTCAGCATTACACCAATCCAAACAGCCCCTAAGTGTATAGCACCAACTGTTGGATTCTAATTAATTATGAATCAATTTCATGCATATCTTGTTTTTTCTAATTATTTATTGCATTTGGTTTTTAAATTATATAGGGATCTTTGTAAATTCTTTTTGTATTTAGTTTTCAAACAAAATTTAATTAGTTCTGTTGAAATATACATCTGTCAATGTATCAATCTTAACTTTGATAGTACAAAAGAATTATTATGTTGTTCTTTTGTGTTACTAATTCTGGGTTCTATTTTGGACTTATGAAGATTGTTGAGGGGCCAAATTGTAAAAGTAGCATCAAGACTAATCGAGCAAACAAAAGAAATAAGGATGGAGGTCTGCTGCTATCATATAGATGACATGATATTACTTACTCATTCTTTAGTCAAATAAATTAAAAAAATAAAAAATAGGCAATAATTATTAATATGTATTTTTTAGTATTTGAGGATTGTTTGCGAAGAACAACTTACCTTAGATAGTTCAAGGCTGAATTGCTTGTAAAGATTTGAATAGCAGATAAGTACGGCACGTAATACTGTATGATTGTTTCATCTTCTCCAGTGTCGACTTTTATCGGAACTCCGGCGCCGTAAGCACTCCATTCATCAAAACTAATCCAAAGATCACCCAACGTGAATAAGTCCACTTTTTCTCTCTCCCATGGATGCCATAGCCGATTAAGCTTTGAAGCCTCACTCTGCACCAAAATTCATCGCAATTTCAGCAATCAAAAACAAATCTACACTTGGGTTTTGCGGAATTGACAAATTACTCATCTGAGATTTCCATAAATCGATGGAAATTTCAGTAGAATCATACCTTGGAGAGGAATTGAGAGGGTACAACAGGTGTTGTACAGTCCAGGAACTGTGATGGATCGGATATGGCCAAGTAATTCTTCCACACAGCGCCTTCGAATCTCCATTAGAAGTACTAACCGTCGATCAATCTTTTAGCCTCTGCTTCACCCTTTGAAATCTACAGCCACCATATGAAAAATCTTCTGAATCTTCACTGCTCGACATCTTCTCATCATCACAATTTCATAAATCTATAATTCATGGACCCTAATTTGAACCCTGGCATACCCCCTTTAACCAGCGAAAAACCACCGGTAATAACCAAATCTGCCAAAACAATTAGTCAGAAGTATTCATCTCCGATCATATCGTATTATAATAGGTAGTTAGCAAGAGAAACTCATCTGCAAAAGTTGAAGTATATTGGAACAAAATTGAATCTGTAGATGGTTGAATTTTTTGGCAAAATGTACAAAAATGGGTTGAAATTCATATTTTACTCACCGTATATGATATTCATCTCGATTGAGCAATAGAAGAAACAGGTAGAGTGGATGAGCTTGCCTCAATCCAAACCGTTATCTAAAACACATGCCTGAAGATCATATGGCGAACCCTAACGGAGGTAGGCGACGGTGGAGGTGGGATGAGAGGGAAGCAAATGGATTGGGGAAGGCATCAGACCTGTTGGAAGTTGTCCTGCGAACCTTTGCAGGAGGTAGAAGATGTGGTGGTCCGATCATGGGTTTATAGAAGAAATAGAAGAAATAGAACAGAGTGAGGCGGTGGTTTGGGGGCGGGTAGGAAATGGAGAGCTAGAGGCAAGGAGGTAGAGGGAGAGACGGTGGTGGAAGTGTCAATGGCGGTGGGTTGTTGAGGTGATAACACGCAGAGCAGAGTACCAGCAAGCACACAGAGCTGATTGCACGTGTAATCCACTGTCTAAAAAAACATATAAAAAAACCATCCAAACCAAAAAGGGAAAAAAACAGCCAATCAGATAGAAGTCCTGTTCACCAAGGAGTTCTAGATTAGTGTATTATATAATAGAAAAATAAATATAGAAAATCCTAAATGTCATAGAAATACCATATTATTATTTCATACCCCTGTAAAAAAACATTTTAAGTATTTTAAATGAACCTTGTCATGAAAATAGTCCAAAAGGTAGTAAATAACCTGATGAAAAATGGATCGAAAGCATAATACAAATAGATGAATTTATGGGACGTCCTACACTCATTTAAAACATTAGTACATTGCATGTTAAGATTGATAGTAGGTGATTTTCAAATGAGCATTTCCTTGAACACCAATTAAGGATGAACTATGCAATGAATTTCGTTTTGGCCTACGAAATGAGCAATTTGACACGAAAATGGCTTCATTTTTACCATTTTACAGGTCAACTTTACAAAATGACTCTACGAAATAACTATTTTGCAGTCCTGCTTCGCAAAAATGCATGTATTTTTTTTATAAAAAAATCTATTTATATACACTCTCACACCAAAAACTAATTTTTTATATATAATTAGACGTAACATTGATATTAAATTTTAAAATAAATAGTTGTTTCCTAACCCCAATAAATATGAATTTATTTATTTGTTAATTTATTAGAAAAATCTAACAAAATTTATAAACTCTTCCACCTATGTCTAATTTCTATAAATCTCATTTAACTATACCTAACATTATAAATAATTTTAAATCCATCACGTAAAGCACACCAACTTATATGTTTTTCATCCTTTTTATTAAGTTTAAGAAAATATCATATAGTCGATCCAACAAGTTCGATATGTACTAGGGTTGTGGTTATCTTTCCACATTCACCGATGTCTTACTGGTATATGCATGATGTACATCCTGAAATTAATATTATAGTTAAATATATTTCATATTATACAAAAAATAAGGCTAATGTTTGCAGAACGAACATACATCATGCTGATAAGCTTAAGTATGTCCTCCTATTTCATCATTGTAATGGTGTCCATGCTCGCATCCGAGATATCATACTTCAACCGTATTTTTGTATGCATCTCTCTCGACAAAGAGGAAACATATCAAACATTCATACCTAACAATTTATTCATTCAAACTTTAAGTATATATTATAAAATATACTAAAAAAATAATGCAATATAATTTAAACATACACTGAAAGGAAGCAAAAATGTAACACTCGTTTCTCATAATCGTTTAACTAAAGACTTAACATGATAAAAAAATTTTGGAAAAACTTTATGCCACGACGTGGCGCAAGGATGCCCACGAAGTGGCATGGCTTAAATGATCGTGTCCTTCTGATGAGTCCTACGACATGGCGAGAGAAGGGTCACGACGTGGTGACTGTTTTGGTCAAAGCTCATAACTTTAGGGTTTTCTCCGTATTTAAGCCTCTAACATCATATTTAGGGCATTACTTTCGGCCTCATCACCTCCAAGAACCTTAATGCAAACCCTAAAATCCCTCCGCCATTTTGAGCTTACTTTTGGTGATTTGGTGCATTTTTAAAGAAGAAGAAGACCCTTGTGGTATAGAGAATCTATTGGCAAGCTTAGAGATTTCATTTGAGCAACTTTTGGACCTTTGTGAGGTTCCTTTTTCTGATCTTGTTGGTTAGCCTCTTCTAGATCGTTTATATGCTTCTTCTTCATGGTCATGATGTTTTGAGTGGTTAGATTCAATAAAGTTGGCAACCTTATTGGTCATTGAGGTCCCTGGATGGTTTGATGTTCTAGATATGAAGAGTTGTGTAGTCTTAGGTTCATGCATCGGGTTTTTGACCCCATTATACCATTTTTGACCTAGATGTGTGTGTATGTGTGTGTGAGAGAGAGAGAGAGAGAAACATGCATTGGACATACATGTCCATAAAGTTTGGATTTTATGAGCCTTTGGAGTCCCTAAAAACTTTCTGGAAAGTTGAAGTTTAAGGCTTAATGGATTAAGGACTCAATCTATTATTTGATCTCAGACAGTAGCCACGACGTGGCGTGAAGGGTACCACGACGTGGCAATGAGGGATTTTGTCTGGTGTTAGCCACGATTTGGAGGCATATGTTCCACGATGTGGGGATCGAATTATTCGCGACTGAGTTGTTGGATCGTGAGTGAGTTTGTTAGCCACGACGTGGCCATGGACTGGCCACGACATCGAAGTCAACTAATGATGATTTTGACTGTTGACTTTGACTTTGACCGTTGACTTTTGAATTGGTTGACTTTTGGTCAATTGGCTAGTTTTCGAAGGTGAGCTAAGAGTTAAGACATATCAATAGTAAGATGGTGTTGATATGGTCCCTTTCAACAATTCCATTAGGGTCAAGATTTACATTCTTCCTGGTACTTACTTGCAAGTACGTATTATACATGCATCTATGCAAATTAAGCGAGATTAATTCATTCATTGTTAATTTATGGATCTCTCAAGTGAATGTGATATGATGGAGATTTATGGTGCGGAGAAAAAGTGATTGTTCCACTTTCCAAACCATATATCTCTTTGATTGGAGATGAAAAGAAGGCTTTAGAAACGATATTGAGTTGGAATGACAAAGCCTTTGACAAATACAAAGATGGTTCTGAACTCGGAACGTATAGAACCACTTATGTTGATGTACAGTCTGAATGCTTTTGTGCTTTGGGGATCACTATTAAGGTATTGTACAATATACATGCATGATGATTATTGTACGTAGTAGTATATATTGATCTACAATGCAATGCAATGCATGCAGAATACGCTTGTTGCAGTAGCTGGAGGGTATAAGCAGCAAGCAGTGACATCGAGGCTTGTAGGGGACAAGGCGGTGCTTTATAGAGTAAGGATATTGGGGACCCAAGACACTCTATTGGACTCTAATGGATCTCACTACTTTTACCAGTGTTACATACAAGGATCCATCGATTTCTTCTTTGGCGAATCTAGGTCGCTCTACAGGGTGGGTAAACATATATATACTATATAATATATGAAACTCACATTCATTCATTAACTGATGATGGGTTTTAGTTCGGGTTTGGGTTTGATTGATGCATGCAGGAATGTAATATGCATTCTGTTGCTGATAAATATGGAGCCATTGCAGCTCATCACAGGAACTCAGAAGAAGAGGACACTGGATTTTCTTTTCTGAATTGTTCAATAACCGGAAGCAGAGGAGGGAAAATCTACTTCGAGAGAGCCTGGGGAAATTATACAAGGGCAGTCTACTCCTACTGTGATATCGACAACATCATAGACCCTTCCGACTAAAGCAACCGAAACCACCCATGGAGACAAAGGTATCCATCCATCCATCCCTCCCACACTTTCATTATCATTGTTATATATACATAAAACAAAGTGATTTATTTGAATGTTGATGGATATATTTGTGTTCCTATGACGGATGTGTTTGGAGAATGGGTACTGATATTGCCACGGTGATTTTTTATGCTTCCACTGAAAAACATATAGATTTACAATTATGCCCCTACTTAAAGATAGCAACTACATTTTTGTTTCAAAAACACACACAGGTCCTTACAATGCCCCATCATTCAAATCCAATCTGATTCCATGGCTATTATAAAGGCGGAGTATAAACGAAAATCCCTATAGGCAGTTGTGGTGCTTCCTAAGCCTTCGGAATCCAATCTCTACATCGTCTCCGTGTTCAAGGACATTGGCGCAAATACAATGTTGGAAACAGAGTATATGGTAGAGAAATACTCGTTTATTAATCTGAGTTAAGATACCAAGTACAATCAAGGAAACCAACCTACCCATAACTAGAACAGATAACAAACAAAGCCAAAATACTAGAGGAAGAAATCTTCCAATTTATTTGACCGACTTGGTCTTGCAACGTCTCTTTTCAAGTTTGGTATAGCGTCACCGATAACAAAAGCGAAGCACATCTATCTTCGTCTCATATCGCGCCAGGTGTTTCTGTGGTTTACATGGCCGAGCTATTCAGATCTTTGTTGGTTTCTTCCTTATGAATATAATAATTCTACTGTTTGATCTTACAATAAGATAATATTTTACTGAAGTAAACTATTTCTTCAAATTTCTCAAGGATGTCTTGGTTTAACCGGAGCCATAATGATTCAAATCTAACAGCCAAGAAACCGATGCAGCATATCTAATAATCGTAATCATCTTTGAAAACATCTTTGTATTCCCATCATGGACTAACAGCCAAGAAACCAATCTTGGTTCTTCTGATGTAGGTGTCTTCACAGTTGAAAAACAAAGATCCACCACCACCACCCATGCACCACGATTCTGTTAATTAAAGATTCCAATGAAGGTATCAAACCCGTTCAAAGAATCTGCTGCAAGCCATGGGCACCGTCAACTTATGGCTACTGTTTGTACCGATGACGTGGACTGAAGAAGAATCGACTGACGAGAACCGCCGACGTAATAGCAGCGCCGAAGGAGGAACCGAGGAAGAAGGAGGCGTTTGGAGTTCCAGGTGTAAACGTGTGTTTTATTGAATAAAGATTTGTATTTATCTCTCTTAATTAAGTAAATAAGGGCAATTTTGTCAATTTATATATTTTTTTTTCAGTGGATGTATCAAAAATTGCCGTGGCAATATCAGTACCCTTGGATAGGGTGAGCATGGTGCGGTTTGGTGCGGTTTTAAGGCCAAACCGAACCGCAAACCGCATGGTGCGGTTTTCGCATTCTTAAAACCGTTGGGTGCGGTTTTGCAATGGTTCGGTTTTTCGGTTTTTAAATGCGGTTTCGGTTTGTATCGGTGCAGTTTCAGTTTTAAACCGTGTTTACAATTTGGTGTAGTTTTTTATGTTTTTTGGTGCGGTTTTTTAAAATTGTAAGAATTGAAAACCATGTGCATGTAAGCTTGTATTGTGCTGTTTTTTTTAAACCATTCATTTTCAGCTCAAAATAAAAATACATAATCAAAAATTGTAAGTCGCTTAAAATACAACATGTGATTACTCTCACAAACTAATTAATAATTGAAAGTTGGTTGATTCTGACGTAATTTGTTACAAGCTTATTTCATGTAATCGATTAGTACGTTTGGCTAATAATAGAACATTTCTTTTGCACCTCATATAGTCTTATACAAACACAAAACAAACATATAATAAATATATTATCGTTTATAAGTATTTTAAATAGCATGTATATAATATACATTGATTGATTTATTACTATACACGCTTGCGGTGCGGTTCGGTTTTGGTGGACCGGTTTTTTGGATAGAAACCGCACCGCACCGATGACATTCGGTTTTTGCAAAAATTAAATCCGCACCATTGGTTTTTGCATCGGTTTCGGTTGCGGTTTATTGCGGTTTTGTCGGTTTTTCTTTAGTCGGTTCGGTTTTTGCTCACCCATACCCTTGGAGAATGAGTGCAGAGGAAGAGGTGCAGACAGAAAGAATCGGGTATCACAGTCCAAGTCATTGGCACATGTAGAGGCAATGCCATTTCTTGATACAAACTTCATTTGTGGACATGAGTGGTTGAGACTCTAATCTATCTATACAAGTACAAGACTAGAAGAGAATCAGAGCTCAAGGAGAGGAGAGGCATATCTAATTCTCATGAGTCATGAGATGAAGAACCACGCAGGCATACATTACACCGAAGAATTAATGAATTAGAGTGCCTGTGACTGTGCCATGATTTAAATTGGTGGATGACTAGAGACCCGAGCTTAAACATATGAGAATACAACAGTCAACAGTCAACATCAACAACCCAAAAGATAAAATACGAAACATCAAAATGAAATTAACATCAAGAGATGGATTCTTGTTCTCTTTACATGTTCTGAACAAAACAAGTTAAACATCATATTCTTCAAGTCCATTGCTTGTCAAAACATTAGAAAAACAATTCTAAATTTGTGTACGTTTGTTTGTTTTAAGTACCCACATTTGGGGATGGGGTTGCTATGGGTTGGCCATAAGAATATCTCCACTGCCCACATGCCCCACATTTCTCTAGCGTCACATTGTTTTCCAGTGTACAAAATTTACATGACCATGTCTTATACTTGTCTTCAACAGATTTTGGTTTGTGGGTTCCACAGAGCTCACACACCGGAGCCAAAACCTGCCATAAATCATAAATCATAATCAAACATGTCTTATAAATACAACAGATTAATGCAAAAACTGAACAGGAAGAATTTAAAACAGTTCTTACCGGATTCAACAATGTGCACATCATGCACTCCCACCCAGAGGACGACTCATGGACATCATTATCACATCCTCCTGTAGAGGCACTGCTCGTTAAATCAATACAAGTTCTCTCAAGATCATCAAATTCATGGCGACTTCGTTTATTACTTTTAGGTGATGATGTCAAATCAACAAAGGATGATTCTGAATGAGGACCTCTTTTCTGATGAGTCTTGGCACTAGAAGAAGAGGTTTCATTCTGTTGCACCTGTGCTCTACTTTCTTCCTCCTCAATTACTTCCTCTAGACCACACCATATATCATCTTGCAATCTCCTTTCTGCAGCCATTGCAGCAGCTTGTGTAGGTGTTAGGGCAGACATAATAGATTTATCACCACCAACACGTTTAGGACCTGATGGTCCCTGGCGTGCTCTGTTTTCTGCAGCAGCAAGTGCAGTCCGCCTGAGAGATGAGAGAGGAGGTTGATGAGAGAAGCCACCTAAGCGTCTACCTGGAAGATCAAACCCATCTCCAGAACCTGATATTCCCTTACTCATCAGCTCCTCACATTCCTACATATATGATATAACATCACCACATTTGAATTGCTCACCACAACAAATAGCCATGTAAAATGATGGAGATGTAAATACCTTTCTAAGCTCATCCCAAAGTTTGTAGAACCCGGCATTATGAGGGCCAATGGCATTATGACACAGCTCATGTAGCATTGTATCAAGAACATGATCAAAAGGGTAAAAATCCCAATCCGTGTTTGGCTTTCGAAGTCTCAGCTTCACATGAAGACCATGTCCCACGTTCAAACCCAGAAGTCGTGGGTTTTTTGGACTACAAAAAACATACATCTTCAATCACTAAACTAATCTTAAGCCAGCTTATAGTTGCTCACAAATTTAAGTTTCATTCAATCTGTTATCATTCCCAGCAATTGTATGATCATCCTACTGTTTTAGAGTGGAGTCATCATTTTGTCATAACCACATACAGGGGAAACAGAGAAATTATCGGGACAAAATAGATTTAGGGATTTAAAATCCTAATGTAATGAAGAAGAAGAAGAAGAAGAAGAAGAAGGAAGAGGATACCACATCTCGGATAGAACCTTAACCCTCCATTTATGCTTGTGCATGATGGGTTGGACCTGTTTGGCGATTTTCTCAAGGAATCTCTTAGCCTCATCTCCGCCAACCTTCCTCTTCAACGTTCTGATTTCCCAAACCTTGTGAAGATCGTTCACATTCATCTTAAATCAAACACTAAATCCGAAATCTGAAAGTGTGCCTGATATTCAAATAATTTCGAATCCGATCGTGTGAAGAGAATTGAATCAAATAGGCTTCCAGAATGAGGAACCCAAAAGGGTTCAAAATCAAAACACCCCCCAGGCCCCAGTCCCTAGTCCCAAAACCCCTTTGTCATTCTCTCCTAGGGGTGTGAATGGAACCAAACGGGAGCGGAAATAGCTGCCCCAAACATTCATATGATAAAGACAAAATGTAGTCTCGATAAACCCAAGAATCAAACCCAAACTCAGTGGAATGTAATCGACAAAGGCAAAATGTAGTCTCAGTTACTCAGTTGTACCAGAAATCGATAATCACTGAAATGGAAGAAAGAATGAGATGATTGAAACTTCAGAGAGGGAAAATGGGGTTTTAATTAAACGGGAAAGCAGGTCGGCAGTCGGCACTCGGCAGACGGAGACGAGGAAGACGCCCGGAGACGGTGATTCGGTGAAGACGAACAGACAATCGAGTTTCGACGGACGACGAAGGTCACGAAGCTTTTGTGAGAAGTTAATTGGAAAATAGAAACCCTAAAATTATGATCTAAATATATTTTTTCATATTAAATATACTAGGAACGTATAAGGTCATGCTAAGCACGACACAGCCCACGAACGTTTCTTAAGGAAATTCTACAAATATATGAAAGCACCTTTACGTAATAAATATCCGTGTAATCTTTTTCCATAAAACCATGGGCATTGCTGGAATAGTGAAATTCAAATCAAAGGTGACACATAAGTATTTTTAGAAAAAGTATTGATCAAACTTACTTATTTTTAAGAGCGACCTGGTGGGAGAACAGTTGGTGGAAAATAAATTTTAGGAGCAAAGACATCCACATTAACAAACATCTCTTGAACTTGAGCAAATGCTTCTAAAAAAATACGTATTAGTTTACCCACCGTATTTTTGTTGCATGACAATTAACAAAAGTAACAACATCATTTCTTTCAACATATGATCTATTATCACTCAAATCACGCCCTGCCAAAGTTCTTAAAATGGTGCCTTCCTCGTGCATTATATTATTATCTTTAGTAGGTAATATTTTCCATTCAGTTGGTATCTTAAATTCCTCTTCCTTTCCTTGGGGTGTAAGCCTGAGGAAATTCCATATTTACCCCTGAACATGTAATGCATTAGTACCCCTCCATCTTAGCATAGACATCCTAGCAAATAGCATAAATTCCCTAACCATTTTATGAATATGGCCATACCCCAAACGAATTAAGCTGAAATAAAAATAGTAAAGACTGCTCCAAAGGTGTGCCAGTTGAGTACTAGTATTATTTTCGAGTCTCAAAGGGGATCTTTTAAAGTTCTAAAGGAGTGTCTTGATCGGCGTTTTCAAAGTGGTTGCTACAATACAAGTTGAAGAATTAAAATCAAATAATCAATAGGTGCTTAAAGTCACATACAAGGTGTTTACTGATTATTTTTTCCTAAATAATCTCAAAATTGAAATCATGATCAATTTTTGTGAATTACCCTAAACTGTTTACTCTAAAATTTGCAGTAATAAATCTAAATGAAAATCTGATAAGTGATAAGATTGTTTTGCTTTCAGGAAAAGTGCGAGAACAATAACACTTTTATTGTAGAGTCTAAAAAGATATGCCAAATATAGAATTTGAAAGGTACCAAACCTGATGTTAAAAAACGACACATATGTAAGGTGTTAGGAGCTTTAAACAGAACAAAAATGTATAAATTTGCTTATAAATGGGTACGAATAGTGCTCAAGATGGAGGAGTCATGCTCTCAAAGAGTAAGGCAGCAAGTTTATCAAGAAGTTAAGTCCCCATCGCGATTCCTTATACAACAACTATAGTAAAACCGATCATATTCAAATTTATACAAAATGGAATTTCAGCCGTTCAAAAAAAAGGCAAAATGGAATTCGAGTAGAAGCTAAATTTATGTCAAAGATGCTTTCATCCGGTGGTTAATTGCTTTCAAACCATCATTAAATGAAACCAATGTCTGCATCCAATTTCCCAGGCATGAAACAGAAACAAATAGCAACACGATTCTTAATCTATCATCTGGATATTGAATTCTAAATTTTCTAGAATGCAAAGAATGGAAAAAAAAAAATCTATCCACTGAGACGGACACCCTTTAAGTTATCGATGATCTCTAATAAGGTGAAGAATGATCATCTGAAAGAAGTGTACCAATGCCAAGTGAATATCCGAGTTCATCTTTTAGTCGTGACATGTGTCTGTAAAGGCATGAATTGGCTACTTTACCCCAATAATGGGTTTTTCAGGCTCCAACCCCTGTTACAGAAAACCAAGGCACCACAATAAGAATCAAAGGCAAATCAAATGAGGTTGACTTTTGTAAGTATAAAAAATAGTGGCCAACTCTTAATTAAGAGGAACTTCAGGAAATCCAAAGAAAAGGAAGGGAAGTATACATCCCATAACAGTTTTATTGATACATCTTTTGGAAAAAAAACCATAAAATAGAGAGAAGCAGAGAGTCTCTCACTGGAAGAATATCGTTACCCATTTGACTTCTTTCTTTACCCCTCGTTCATGATCAAGAACAAATTTTGTCACAAACAAACCACGTAAGACGGATTACTGGAAAGAACAAATTTTAAGAAAAAACAGAGAAATAGTGTAAACTGAGAAGACTAATTACCAAGACTTGAGCTGTATCGATTGATCCATAGTTTCGTCGGTCTCCGTCAATTCCTAGGTTCACATAATCGGACGATGGTGGTGAATGAATTAAGCGTAGGTCGAGAGGGGAGATGCACCACCGCTAACCACAATGTGGTGGGAATTTTTTTGGGTTGCTTCATCTATTGGAGGTGGGGTAGGTTCACCACCACGAACCACAATATGGTAGAGAACCACTGCAGTCAGGTGAACCACCGCCATAGCACAAATCAATTTGGGCTTCAGGAAGATGAACGAGGGATAGAGGTATTATACTATGAAGTGTCGAATGTAAAACATAAGCCATCGATTGATCGATTAGAGAGGAATGGTGGTGGTATGGCCAATATTCTCTATTATCTTCCGTTGCATGTGTAAAGAGAAAAAGAAGAAGAGGATATCGGTGATATCAAAAGTGGATTGAAAGCCGTATGTGTTGGGAAAACAAGTTCTAGGTGAAGAGTTGAATTGGCGGTGAAAGTCACCTGTCCGGTTGACAGAGGTGGAGGTACAGATGCCAAGCATTAGAAGAAACAGAGTAGTGACAAAGCTTTTGCTATGTCATGTTCAAGCACCAAGTGGAAAAGCTCATGAATTGGGTTATGCAGGCGGTGAGAGTGAGCAGAACATGGTTTCACGCCCCAAAAAGATGCCATGCGTGAATTAGAGGTACGCTTCCTAAGTAATTAAGTTTTTGTATATAACTACATCATGAACCGTTTAAATGTTGGGAGCACATAAAAAAAAGATAAAATGACAGATAAAGTAACAAAAAAGACTTCATATTATTTTGTGGTATTGATTATTATAATCAGGCCCGGTGACGAAGGGGGCAAGCTGTGCATGTGCACAGGGCCCAAAAATTTTAAGGGCCCTATTTTTTTTTTGTATTCTATGTTCAGGAATCGGTCAGAGTCCACACCCAAAGGCAGAAAAACGATCATTCAAGCGATGATCGATGATCGACTACATACCAACTCAACAGGTCTGTGTGGCACAACCTCTTCGTACAACAACAATAACATTGTCGAGACATCGAGGCTTCAAGTACGCTGAAGAGTTGATGCAGAGAGGATCGGCGGCTAACTATGTCGAAGCAACTTATTGCATCAGCCGTGCCCTAGAAATCAGGTTAGGGTTTCTAACTCTACAGGCTGTTTTATTCATCCTATTGATATATACGAATCATCTGGTATTCTGCTTTGTTGAAAGTAATCAAATCATGTTTACAAGTGTAATTTTGTTTGTTTGAGAATTATATAGTTACAATTAACAATTTTGGTGTAGTTCTATTAACTAAGTATTTTTCATTAAGAAGAATTTGCTTTTGAACCAGAAAATCTATGATATATGTTGAACTTTTTATGTTAATTTCCTTTGTGCGTGTGATATAATTGAACACATCTATTTTGAGATAAAGATGATGAAATTTCTTTCTTTTGGGTTGTTGTATCAGAGCTGCCCATTATGTCGAGATTGCACCTGAATGTGTGAGATCATATTATAAATACAGATGTTTACTTCAATACAATGCTCAAGAGGAATCTGATCCATTAGTCTCAGTACTGTTTCCAAGAAAGAATCCACTAAAAAGGTTCACTAAATATGCAGAAAGTGGTGAAACTACTTTGAATAAAGCAATACTAAAGAAGGTACTTCAAATCTTCATAACGCACATCAATGATGTTTGAAACTGTTTTCAATAATACAAATGTAGATGACAATGGCATTTATGTTCTTGGTTTTTTTGAAGTGGAAGATAAAGATGAATATGATGAAGGAAGTGATGGTGAGGATGAAGAAGACGAACCTGACCTAGATTTAGTTTGGAAAATGCTCGATGTTCAAGGGTAATTTCGGAAAAAGAACCAGGTTACACAATGGAGAAAATAGACAGTCTTTCAGCTTTAGCAGATGTAGGCTTAGAAGGAGGTATGCACATTTCAGTTTTATATAATTTAATTCGTTACACGTTAGGGCCTAAGGGCCTTTTTTTCGCCTCGTCCTGGGTATTTGAATCCTCAGGACCGGCCCTGATTATAATGTCTAAAAAAATAAAACGAAATGTCTGATTATCTATAATTGTTGAAAGTCCTTTTTGTAGACAATATTTTTTGTGTTATTAATTGGACGACCTTCCTCATCATATATGAGTATCTTCAAGCATTTTTTACTTGTCACGCGAGAAACAGCTGACCATGAGTGAAGAATATTATATATCAAATACTCAATACGATTATGGACGGAATAAATGCAGTATACAAAAATATATTTGTGATGTCAAACAGTGGTGTAACAATATAAAATTATAGTACTGCAACTTCCCTTGTTTAAGTTGTTTTTTTCTTTTCGAATTAATGGACTTAATTAATGGGGGACAACACTTAATCTGGACAAATAAACAGTGTTGTTTTTTTATTTGTTATGGCTCATACAATGGTATTACTAATAGGGAAATTCCTTTTTTTATGGTTTATTGAATCTATATGAATTATGTTTATGTATTCCTCTTTTACATACAAACTTTTACATACAGACTGAGTTGAATGAAGATACCTAAGATACAAAGAACCCTATTGAGGCAATCCGCAATTTCAAGCCCTCAGAAGATAAAATACCAGAAACCTTTCGACTTATGCGAGCCAAAGGAACATTTTTATAAACATGAATTACATGCATTATGTCACGCATTCGGTATTCTACATCAGGAGCAAGAGCTAATGCAGCGTCTGGAGACAAATTATTTATGCCAATGCTCTGTGCTATGACCTCAACTATCTCCTGTGGTAAGATGCTCGTTTTTCCTCTCTTTAATACAGTTTCATCCGACTGTAGGGAATTCAAGAATAACAGAAGAATCAATTTCACGGAACGCAGATGGCCTTACAGAAAAGAGATGGAGGTACTGATTTCTTGTATCGATTCGATGATAACACATAGGATCGATTCGATATGGTTACGTTTTCTGGTATAGATTGAATGAATGGATTAAGGTTTAGAACAAAAGAGATGGAGGTACCTGTGACATCCCCATTTTCATGGCCAGAAAAGACCGATTTGTTTATGCTTTATTTTGAAAATCAGAGTATCTTTTAAAGAAATATGTTGCGGAATTTGTTCCCAGAAAAACATGATAAATATATTATCAAAGCATTTCCGAAGAAATGTATTTTATTCCTTTTTAAAACATTGGGATGTCATCGTCAATACAGAAACATAAGCATAAACAGACCTTACATTCATTTACACTAGTGATCTACATCTCCTTAGTCTCTCAGTGTAATGTAGCTTCATATCGACACCTGTGATACAAATAAGCTTGGTGGGTCAGGTTGGGAAACCTGGTGAGTACATAGGGTTTTCAACCCACAATAATATAATTATTATGTTTAATCATCAAACAATTAACCCAATTACCCATCCCCAATATATTCTTTATTCTTAAGGGTCTACCCTAAGAATCATTTATCCTACATTCCTTCAATCTGAAGTCCATTGCTTCCAGGGTTTATACAACAGACACTAAGTCCATAGCTGCCAATGCTCGTTCGTAAAGCACTAATTCCATAGCTTCTAAAGTTCATTCATCGGGTACTAAATCCATAGCTACCAGTGTTTATCTAATAGGTACTAAGTCCATAGCTACCAACATTTATCTAACAGGTACTAAGTCCATAGCTACCAGCGTTTATCCAATAGACACTAAGTCCATAACTGCCGATGTTATTTATTAGACACTAAGTCTATAGCTGCCAATGTTCACTCATTTCATCTCTCATCATTCATCTACCCATGTTTTACCCAACATATTCGTAAATATAAAATACATATATAGTTTAAATTATTTAAAACATGTATAAAATCGTTCATCCAGCATAGATAGCAAGTATACAGGTTATATGCACACATAGCACGTAATTTATATAAAATACTTCATATCTATGTGTAAGATGAAAGAAACTATGCACTCACTTGATAAGGTGGTGACTCGGTACTCGGACAACACTTCGTTACTGTTAAAACAATTTCCCTCGGACAAAACCTAGTATCATTACCACTAGAGTTTAGTCTAATGTTTGACGAGACTAATTAATAGTCTAGTTATTATTACTATTATATAAGCGTTAAACAATACTCTTCACCCACTATGTATAGACAGGGGCCAGACATGGAACACCAGAGGGCAGAATCATTTTGGCATATAGCACTTCTGAAATCCAGCAACCCAAGCGGCCCTCCAAACCAGATTCCCCATACCGCGAGTGGTTAAAAAGATATTATAACGACACTTATATAACTCATAATAATAGCCCAAATACTTATTATAAGGTCCTAATAACATTACTATATTGAAACATAAGCTATACTAAAGTTAGGGTATGTGTAGCTCACTTACAGCGAGTTTTTCTCAAAACCGGGCTTCGCTGGAGCAGCGTTCCCGAGCCGAAAGGCTCTTTTCTCGGGGCTTCAGGAGTCTCGGGGCTTCCTTCAGGTGCTAGGGGGTTTACCTAGACTTCAGGGGGGTTAGGAAGGCTTAGAGAGAGATTCTAGAGAAAGAAAGAGAAGTTGGAAGGTGTGAGAAATGAGGGTGCCCCGACACTCTATTTATAGGCTGGAAATCACCAAAACTCGTCGAGTTGGCCTCCAACTCGTCGAGTTCCAGGCCAGGTGTCACCATCTGGTGGCTAACCTTGGGGAGGAAGCAACGGCCAGGATTGCGCCACGTCACCCGATTTCGCACAGCACCTTCCCGACTTAGAAAAATCATAACTCTCGCATATGAGCTCCGTGTTAGACGTTCTTTATATCCACGCGTAGGCGGGATCATAATCTACAACTTTCGTTTAGACTCTATCGGCTAATTCTCGACCGATCTTAAATTTAACAGTATGAGAAGATTAGACTGTTAAATTACCGCGAAAAATTCGTAACTCTGTAATGACGTAAATTTTCAAACAATTTTTCATTTTTCAAACATAACATATCTCATATAAATAATCTCAAAACTCAAGTGTATCAAATGTTATCACGGTAAAACATATCCCAGAATCTCAAATACAAAATCCTCTGTCAGTGTGTACAACTCATGTCAGCGTCTTCCCGCGATCCTCGCTAGTACCTGAAACACATATCACATAACACGGTAAGCATAAATGCTTAGTGAGTTCCCCAAAATACCACATACAGCACATAAGACACTCGAGGCTATAACTCGGTATGACCCTCCGGTCAATGTGTCTCAGCGGGACCCTCCAGTCCCGTAACTCGTTGGACCCTCCAGTCCGGTCTAGCTCGTTGGACCCTCCGGTCCAGTCTAAATCGTTGGACCCTCCGGTCCGGTCTACTCGAGGACCCTCGGGCCTCGTAAGTCGTTGGACCCTCCGGTCCGGTCTATATAACACATAACATACATATATCACAATGCACATAATCTCAAACATACACATAACACATAAGACCCTCCGGTCTGCACATAGATACCACTCTAGGTAATGTATAGTGAGAAGACTCACCTCGTATGATGTCTAGTAAACTCTCGTGCTCGATATCCCCGATATAGCCTCCGCCTATCAAAATGATAATATCTCTAATCAATACTCACCTTATATCCTCATCTCTAAAGAATGGGTAGAAGACCATTCTACCCCTCCATAGCCCCTCTTGAATCAGTTTGAGCAACCCTAAAGTCAACTCCAGTCAACGGTCTAACTTTGACCAGACTCGCCGAGTGCACTCAGGTGACTCGGCCAGTCCATGCTTGTCCTCAGAATCCTCCTAAGGCCTCACTCGACTCGTCGAGTTAACCTTTCACTCGACGGGTTACCACTGATCACGAATCGCGGGGCAACCCGATCCGACTGGTCGAGTCCTCTTATGGACTCGGCGAGTTTCCTCCATGGCAACACTCATTTGACCTTCTGAGTTCAAATCTGTTTCTCTAACTTATAGATCTGGCCTTCTAGCACCCAAAAGTCACGTAAAGGTTCAATCTTTATGTCCATGCACCACACAACAAGCTCTATTTGAAGAAATAGCTCTTAAAATGACAACCTAGACTCAAAACCCCAATGGGACTGCATAAAGCTGGATGATTGGGACTCTTTGGACCTCTCAAGGTCCAGATCTAATGTCTATTCCTCAATGGGACTCCACATGCTCCATATTCCAACTAAAGAAGGGGTAAAGAAACCCTAGATTCATGAGATCTACTTTATACACGAAAATAGGCATGGATTCATACCTCAACCAGCAACCTTTGATGAAGTAGAAGAAGTTCTGAGCCCCCTCTAAGCAGCCTAGCTTGAATCTCCCTTCCTTCCTTGCAAGAATGCTCTAAAGTGAAGAAATTAGCTCCCACACTCTCTCTCTCTATGCTCTCTGGTTCAAATGGTGTCTCTCAGGGTATGAGTGGCCGCAAATGAAGGCCATAAGGACCCTTAAATAGGGCACAGACCCAAAGATTTAGGGTTTCTGTCCACAGCGCGGACTCATCGAGTCGACTCACCGGCTCGTCGAGTCCATTCATTAATCTGAGTCATCAGTCGCGATCCTACTCGACGAGTTTAGGCGTCAACTCGTCGAGTCCCTCTTCTTAACTCAAAATCAATACTTAAATTATGATACCTGGAAATCCGGATGTTACAATTCTCCCCCACTAGAATCAGACTTCGCCCTCGAAGTCTTACTCTGCAACCAACTTTGGATGCTGCTCCCGCATCTCCGTCTCCGGCTCCCAAGTCAGCTCGGACCCTCTCCGATATTGCCACTGGACCTGAACCAGAGGCACCTCCTTGTTCCTCAGAACCTTGATCTTTCGATCCAAGATCGCGATCGGCCTCTCAATGTAATTCAGGCTCGCATCCACCTGAATATCCTCTAGCGGCGCTACTGTCGTCTCATCGGCTATACACTTCCTCAACTGGGATACGTGGAAGGTATCATGAATCTGGCTCAATTCCGCAGGTAGCTCCAAACGGTATGCTACATTACCCACTCTCGCGGTCACCCTGAACGGACCAATGTATCGGGGCCCCAGCTTACCCCTCTTCCTGAATCGGATCACTCCTTTCCAAGGAGATACCTTCAGGAGTACGAAATCTCCAACCTGGAACTCGAGCTCGGATCGCCGCCTGTCCGCATAACTCTTCTGGCGGCTCTGGGCTGTCATCAACCTCTGTCTGACCTGTTGTATCTGCTCAGTCGTCTTAAGCACTATCTCAGTGCTACCCATCACTCGCTGCCCTACCTCTCCCCAACAGATGGGAGTTCGACACCTCCTCCCATATAAAAGCTCAAAGGGAGGCATACATATACTCGAATGGTGGTTGTTGTTGTAAGAAAACTCAGCCAAAGGTAGGTATGTGTCCCAACTTCCCCCGAAGTCCATAACACATGCTCGAAGCATGTCCTCGAGCGTCTGTATCGTCCGCTCACTCTGTCCATCCGTCTGTGGGTGGTAAGCAGTACTGAAGTGCAATCTCGTACCCAAATCCTCATGGAACTTCTTCCAGAACCTGGAAGTGAAACGTACATCTCGGTCTGAAACAATTGAGATCGGCACTCCATGCCGCGCACCACCTCCCTCACATATATCTCTTCCAGCCTCTCTGCAGAAGAGCTCTCACTGATAGCAAGGAAGTGAGCGCTCTTCGTCAGCCGATCCACAATCACCCAAATTGCATCAACACCTCTCGCGGTCCTCGGCAATTTGGTGATAAAATCCATAGAAATCTGTTCCCACTTCCACTTGGTAACCTCTAATGGCTGCAATTTGCCATGCGGACGTTGGTGCTCGGCCTTAACCCGGCGACAGGTCAAGCACCTCTCTACTACCCATGCAACATCCCTCTTCATACAGGGCCACCGGTAGTCTCTCTTCAGGTCCAAATACATCTTAGTGGCCCCGGGATGGATCGAGAATCTCGATCTATGCGCTTCCTCCATCAGAGTGCTACGTGTCCTGCCCGTATACGACACCCAAATCCGACCATGAAAGGTCATAAGCCCTCGGCTATCCGTCGCAAACTCGGATACCTGTCCAATCACCTGCTCTCTTTTGCGGTTCTCCGGTCTCACAGCCTCTGCCTGGGCCTCTTGAATGGTATCCAACACCGGAGTCATCACCGTCATCCTCATACATATATCTCGAATCGGGGCACTCTCCGCCCTGCGGCTCAGAGCATCGGCTACCACGTTAGCCTTGCCCGGGTGGTATAGGATCTCACAATCGTAATCCTTTACCACATACAACCATCTCCTCTGGCGCATATTCAGGTTGGGCTGATCCATCAGATACTTCAAACTCTTATGGTCCGTGTATATGGTACATCGAACCCCATACAAATAATGGCGCCATATCTTGAGGGCGAACACCACTGCCCCCAACTCCAAATCGTGAGTGGGATACCCCGTCTCATGAGGCTTCAGCTACCTCGATGCGTATGCTATCACGTGCCCTCTCTGCATAAGCACCACACCCAATCCCGATATAGACGCATCACAATACACCACGAAATCCTCCGTTCCCTCCGGAAGGGCTAACACCGGGGCTTCGCATAATCTCTGGCGAAGAGTCTCAAACGAGGTCTGCTGCTCGGGACCCCAAATAAAAGCAACGCCCTTCCGGGTCAATCTGGTGAGGGGAACGACAATCTTGGAGAAATCTCTAATAAATCTCCGGTAGTAGCCGACCAACCCCAGAAAACTCCTGATCTCGGTGGGGGATCTCGGCACCTCCCAACTCATCACAGCCTCAATCTTTGCCGGATCGACCAATATCCCATTCTGATTAACAAGATGTCCCAAGAACTGGACCTCTCGTAACCAGAAATCACACTTGGAGAATTTGGCATAAAGCCTCTCCGATCTCAGCACTCCAAGGATCTCCCTCAGGTGCTCCTCATGCTGCTCTCTGGATCTCGAATACACTAGAATATCGTCGATGAACACAATCACCGATCGATCCAACATCGGCATGCATACTCGGTTCATGAGGTACATGAACGCCGCTGGTGCATTGGTGAGCCTAAAAGGCATCACCACTAACTCGTAATGCCCATAACGAGTCCTAAATGTCGTCTTCTGGATATCCTCATCGCGCACCCTCATCTGGTGATATCCAGACCTCAAATCTATCTTGGAAAACCAAGATGCACCCTGCAACTAATCGAACAGATCATCGATCCTCGGTAATGGATAACGGTTCTTGACCGTTAACTTGTTCAACTCCCGGTAATCAATGCACATCCGGTGTGAACCATCCTTTTTCTTGACAAAAAGGATCGACGCTCCCCACGGCGAGCTACTCGGTCGGATGAATCCCTTCCCCAACAGCTCCTGAAGCTGCGAGGATAACTCCTGCATCTCCGGTGGCGCAAGGCGATAGGGTGCCTTGGCAGTAGGCGCTGCCCCCGGAACCAAATCGATGCGGAACTCCACCTGCCTCTCGGGAGGCACACCCAGCAACTCCTCGGGGAAAACATCCAGAAACTCTCGCACTATCGGTACCTCACCGACAGAACTCGGCCTCTCTGCGGCAACTCGTGTATCCATCACATAGGCTACAAACCCTCTACAACCCTGTTGTAGACTCTGTCTCGCTCTGGCAGTCGAGCAAAATGTTGACCCAGATCGGGTAACCTCGCCATACACCGTAAGTACTCCCCCACTAGGGTCTCATATGGTCACCAACTGACGCTCGCAGTCGATAACAACTCCGAATCGACTCAACCAGTCCATGCCCACGATGACACAGACATCCCCCATCGCAATCGGTACCAAATCTATCGGGAACTCAACACCGAAAATCTCGAGTACACATGCTCGAATCACATCAGTAGCATAAACCGTTCGCTCATCGGCTATAGAAACTCGCAGAGGTCGAATCAATGCCTCTCGTCGGATACTGATGTGCTGACTAAACGCTAATGACACGAAAGATCGACTCTCACCCGAGTCAAACAACACCAAAGCAGGTATAGAACTCACAAGAAAAGTACCTATTCATACCACCATATAAGCACAAAATCTCAAACTCAGTATAAGTAAATAAAAGAATACATACCAGCCACGACATCGGGCGCTGCGCGGACCTCCTCCGCTGTCAACTGAAAGGCTCTCCCGCGAGCCTTCGGTGCCTCGGCCTTCGCTGGCCGGGCCTCAGTTGCTCTAGCAGCAGGTGCAGATCCCTGTGCTGATCCCTGAAGTAGCTGTGGGCACTCGGCCTTCCGATGGCCAGTCTGGTTGCAGTGAAAGCAAACTGCAAACCCCTTGGGGCAATCCCTCGCGAAATGCCCCTCCTTTCCACACTTGTAGCACACCCCTGCTCTACACACTCTCTCATGGCTCTTGCCACACTTCCCGCAAGTGCGGCCCCTCGGACCTCCAGATCTCGAATCAGCGGGCTTTGCCCGCTTGGCTACTGACTGAGACTGTGCCGGCCGCCTATCCCTCCTCTGAGACTCGGCCTCCTCCCTGTCCTGAGTCTCTAGCTCAATCTCCCTCTTCCGGGCATTTGCCTGGAGTTCGGCAAATGTCCGGTACGTCGAGTTCTCCACAAACTCACGAATGTCTTCCTCAGTATGCTCATATTGTTGGATTAATGTCTAAGTCCATAACTATAATTGGTAAGACTTGACCCGACCCGGCATGGTCCATTTGGGTTGCATGGCATCATGCATTTGGATAGACTATAATGAGAGAAATAACACTTAAGGTTGGTTAATATATTATAAGTTCTAATATATTAATAAGGTTATTTAATTAGTATTGATCAAGAATTAATTAAGTGATCAAAAGGAGACTAATTAAATATATGGGTTGATTGTGTAAATCATTCATTCTTATATATGTGGGCTTGTGATCCAAGATTCCTTATGTTGGACTAAGTCCATGGGGTGACCCATGGATACTCCATGGAGGTTAAAATCCATGGAGCATAAGGAATGGGTAAAGTTATAAGTTACATGGTGTAACCCTAATAGCCACCATATAAAAGAATCCCATGGCTCAAGAAATCGTGCACTGATGTGTGAGTGTGAGGGCTAGACGATTTCAAGGAGTGTTCAAGTTTCTCTCAAGTTATTCCAAGTGTATTTGGTGTTGTGTGAACCATTTGAGGTGTCACACTTGGGGCACTAGGCACTCAAGCTTCATGAAGACATTCTACATCAAAGAGGTATGTATTCTATCTTGTTATATTTATTATTTTGTATGCTAGATTAGGATAATACCTTGGATGTTCATAAATATATGTATAATAGAGAAAACATAGATCCAAGGTATTTAGGGTTGCATGTACACTTAGGAGTGTTAGAATGCTCATAACCCAACAGTGGTATCAGAGACTAGGCTTGTTTTCTTGTTATACTTGCAAAAGTAGCTGAAAAAATCGAGTTGGATGCATATATTCGATTGTTTTGGCTGGAATTGGACTAGGAACATTACCCTAAGATGTTTTTTGGACTTATAAACTTGTTTTTGATGTGGTAATGTTCATGCTAATCCAATTTCTAAGATAATTGTCATAATTTCAAGATTTGTATTAGTTTGTATGTTCATGCTAATTTCTTGAAGATTGATGATTTGAATTATCTTGTTCTTATGAGGTTCTTAGATTAATAGAAAAGTTGTGTGAAATAGTTGTTTTCAATCCATTTTAATCTAAGAGTTGATTCCAAAGTGTGTTTTTGTAACTTGTCCTCAAGTTATATGAAAAGTCACATTTAAGAATCATAAAACTCATAAAAGTTGGCAAAGGTTACAAAATGAAGAGTCTAGTTCTAGTTAAATGGTTTTATGACTCCATAACTTGTCCTCAAGTTATGGAGGTTCAAGAGTCTCTTCATTAAATTAAAAAAAAAATGTAACCTTAATTAGTTCCATAAGTTACAATAAAAAAAGTTATTTTTTTTATTAATTAGTTTAAAGTAGTTTTAATTAAAACTACTTTAAACTCATAAGTTATGAAATTAATTAGTTTTGAATAGTTTCAAAACTTGCCCTCAAGTTTTGGAATTTGAAAAGTTTTCACTTATGAATACTTTAATTCCAAGTTAGCCCTTAGAATTTTAAAAGTTAAAATTCAACCCTTATACTTTATAATATTATAAGTTAATAATATTTATATATATGTATAAGAGTAAAGTCAGTCTTACCGTTAGTAGGCCTCATTCACGAAGCCGGTCTATAAGGGGGGTATAAGGTTACTGCCTATAAAATGGCAGTTTAATGGGTGTCCACTCTCACCCACCGCTTCCTTGACTGGTGGAGGGTCGTTAACCGAACGGGTAGGACAAGGACTATAATTCTCCTTTCATTAAAAGTATTAATGATAAATACTAAGTAACTAAACTCTTATTAATACCCAATCTTAGTTACTTAGGAAAATGTGAATTTGGTGCTAACCCATGAAATTACACTTTGCACTTTGCTTAAGTCGTTAGTGGAGCGTGTGTGGTTAACCGGCACACTAACCTGGAGTTAACAAGGTAGGCAAAGGGTAACTTAATATTTATCATAGTATCGGTGGAGCGTGTGTGGTTAACCGGCATATCGATTGAGGGGTAAATATTAAGGGTACCAAGTATATTTGCATGGTTATTCACACCTTGTTTTGTGATCCTCGGCATCCCAGTCACAAAACCTGAAGGGCACACTCGAGATTGAAACATGCCTTTGAACAGTTCAATGAATCTCAAAGATCTAGGACTTTTAAATCCAATTAAAACCTAATAAATTATTTCGTTTTTCATGGTGGAAATTGGTGAATCGTCATTCACCTACCTTCAAATATTTTATAGCTTGGATTACGGCATCCCTCTTCTAAGTTATAAAATAGTTTGTTGGGTCCTAGCCTTAATATTTCATATTGGGTGTCATATTAAGGACTTTAAATCAACTATCTTGAATATCTCCTAAAATGATGTCTGGTCTAGACATTTATGATCTTCCCAAATCTCTTGAAACAAGCTTTCCTAAATGAAGATGATGTCCCATGGATATCATACTTCTTTCACCTCCTCCAATTATTCTCCCTAACCCACAAGTTCCTAAAAAGTTTAAGGTCACTCAAGCCCTATTGACAAGGCAAGGTCTAGGTGTGATCACATCTTGGAGATGTAGTCACATATTGACAAGCCGGGAGAGTTGGGTGTCAAAGTCTTGAGAAGGTTGGTGGCTTAACTACTTTCTAAGTCACATAGTGAGTTCTTTTGGGAATCCTATGAAACAGACTAAGACAAGACCCTTAATGATCTTATCTATTTGCTAAGATCAACTTTTTAAAACGCTACGGACATTGACAATGATGACATTGGATATCCAGTAAAGCTCTCTCTTCCCAATGGAAAGAGATCGGCCATAGTCAACTCGGTTGACCCAATGGTAAAGCGAGAGGCGAAGTCTGAGATAGTCCCATTATCAAGGGTCCATAGGTAACTATTGCCAAAGGAAGGGGCATTGGTTACGAAGCTGCCAAATTTACCTAAGGATGTTAAAGTCAATAAGTTTGGCTCTACTTTAGGTAAAGTCCATTGTCTAACTCTATTAAGTACATGCTGATTCTGATCGCGAAGATGGATTTCAATCGCATGGTTTGGTGATCAGAATTTTGGGCTATTACTTAAGAGTTATGATATTTATATTGCTTAGGAATAGATAACAACAAGGTTTTCATATGGATTGTAAGGATAAGTTTTTCCGCAAAGTTTTAAAATAAAAGAAAAAGGTTTTGATTTTATTTATTTTAAGTATCCTTACAATGGCATTTGTGAAAAGTTGTTGCTTATAAGATTCCATTGATAGCAATATTGGAAAAATGGATTTGATTCTTTCGGTTGTGGTAGTGTCTAATATTACCAAATAAGGAAAGATTCTCATCACCCAAGGTTCAATTGGACCGAAACTTGGAATCATGCAAGTTGTATAGTATGATGAATGAGAACTTTCAGCTTGGAAAATTAAGACTAATTCCTTATGTGAATAAGGAAAGGACTAAGGGATCGAGTACACATTCTTGTGCACTGGTCAAGTCCACCACAAAAGATCAAGAAGACTATTCGTCATGATTTACTTAAGTTCATTAAATATGATTATACTTATAAGTTTAAGTATAAGTCTGTAGCATTGGAGAAGTTTCAATGTGAGACAGAACGAATAAGAAGAATCAAAGTATGGCAGAAAGATAAAAGTTTCTCAAATCTGAAAAGATGGGAGAGTACTTTAGTATCATGTTTATGATCATCTTAATGATTAAGATACCATATCACAATTGGTCCTCTAAAGTCATCTTAGTGCATTCTTATGACTAAGAAGAGGAGTCATGAATTGTTGAAATGGTTAAATCAAAAAGATGAGTCATACTTCGTTCCAAAACAATTCTTAGAGTCATACTCCAAGATTGTAACTTGAGTGACATATCTTAAAGAGGGTTTGTTAACACTAGTCAAATGTAAGAGTAAAAGGTTATCTACTCTTGTACATTTGAAATTGGTAAGTTGTGATGTTTTGGATAAAACAGAGACCAACTTAGGCCAATTGTGTAAAGTGTTAGTCTTGATAAATAATTCGCACTATCTCTTGAATATTTGACAAGGGAGTCTTATATGTCAAGAGGACAGTGGGAGTCTTAAAGCTCTTGAAAGTTTCAAGACTTAATCAAGAATAAAACCTAAAGTCCTTCACTAGCACACGACTTGAGGTTTATAACCTATCGTGTTGCAATTTTTGTGCCTATTCAAGTTGGCTTTGCATAGGAGTTCTGAGAGTTCTCAATTGGTTGCACAACTACTTGGAAGCAATGGCAGGCACCTGAGCTGCCAAATGGCAAGAATTTAAGATTGCACAAGTTTAATCAATATGAGTTTGGATTTGTCACTAACCTTGTCTTGTGATTATGGTTTTGACAAATTCACATGGATAAGAACACATACACTATTAAATCTAAGTGTCATAAGGTTTCTCTCCGATTCATGAAAATGATGGCGAGGAAACACTTTCACTAAGTAGATTTTAGCTAGATAGCAATTGTGATATTTGCATTCTCAAAGTCGTTAGTGGAGCGTGTGTGGTTTACCGGCACACTAACATGGACTTGTGAGAAGTGGCAAAGGTCTAAACAATTGAGACTATGATTACGGCATCCCTTTTCATAGTTCTAAAATTATTTAGACACACATGTGAGCTATCTAAGAGAGGTGTATGATTTTGATAAAGTTTTATCAAAACAATCTAGTATCAGAAATCTGAACTTTGTTAAGAAAGTCAGCTGATTTCTGAGTACATGTCAAAGCTAGTGGGAGCATAAGTGTTATGCTAATAATCATCATGTTAGTGGGAGCATGATAATTATGACAAAGGTTGCAAGTTAGCAATGTTAATTATAGAAAACAAAAGTTTCAATTCGTGAGGTTGCAGGGGTTGAAAAAGTTGTTTTGCTATAATTAAGGGAGAGGAAATTATACTTCATTTCAATTCTAAAAGCTTAGATTGAGATTTTAATCGTATTTAATCAAGGATATATATATGAATTTCATGTTGGAATGGCTCAACATAAGGAAATTCTATATATGGGTCCATTATTTGCGTTCTAAAATTCGATTATGATTACGGCATCCCTTTTCATAATCTGAATTTTGAGAACTTGGCAAATTGAAATGGAAATATTATAGCAAAAGAGTGGTTTAGTCTTTATGTGAGACATCATGAATCGTGTCCCATATGCTTCAGATATAGGATCGATTACATGTGCTATATTCATCCTTTCTAAAATTTTCCAAATGCCTGGGGCATTATGAAAGGAAAAGGTCTAGAATTGGATATGACTAAAATGATTAAGCAATTGTCGAGGACAATCTAAGGTAAGATTATTCAATCTGTGTAAGATTAGGAAACTTAATGAAAGAAGGATGTTTTCCAAGGAGCTGATCTCCTTTGGAATGCTCTGTAATGATTGTTGTCAAGTCTTTCTGACTTCGTGCATAATCATTACGAGGATCAATGCATATAAGTTTAGAATCTAACAGATTTCAGTAAATGGCATGAATTTGGAATTCTTGCATTTGCAGTAAGGATTTGGGACTGTGAAAAGAGGATCATTGGAGTGATGTTCGATTGATCTATTTTACAAAGTAAAGATCATAGACAAACATAGTATGCATACTTGGTGTATGGCATGACTAGTGTTTAGAAAACATAGTGTACATGCTTGGAGCATGGGACAACTATTGTTTTAAATTCAAGTATAAAGTTGATAAAACCGAAACAATGAATAATGAGTAATCAGTATGGTGATAAATAAAAGTGTTTATTTATATTCATAGGGTTTGATACCATATTTGATTCATTTATTCTTGTGTTTCACTTTGCATGTTTTGACTTCCAGAATAACTAAGTCGCTCTTCCTGAATGATTAAGTTATTCAAACCATCCACAGTCGGTCATATGTTGGAAGTAGATATGAATCAAGACTGTCATGGGTTGGTTTGTAGAGGTCCAAGTTGGTGGACAAAGTGGTGCTACAACACTCATGAGTGCTCATAAGTTCTGAGTATTGGATTCAACCCGCGCTCATTTGAATCACTTCATGGATTTTATCACGAGTGATCATGAGACGATAATATCTTATATTCTTCAAACCTAGAGATATGAGTTGTTACTATGAGTTGGTTATACATTGATTGCACGAAAACGCATTGGTAACTCGATGTTATAAAACGTGCCTTTGTGTATGATTCAACAAGTAGTAGAACAAGCCATATGAGTCGAAGTTTATCCATTCCTTTTACCTTCGGGATAAAAGCGATATCTGTGGGCCCCTCGATGATTTAAAGATGATACATGTGAGTGCTTGGCCAAGCCAGGACTGATTTGATTTGTTCAATCAGTCAGTCATCATGAATCGGAAATCAGGAAACAACAAATGGACAGAGAGAATGATTGATAATCCATGTCTCAGTCCATATGATATCTAGAATGGAGGAATATATGATCCCTTATCTAATGGACAAGTCATTGACAAAGGTCAGAGTTCATCGACAAGGTCAGAGTTCGACAGAAGCTTTTGAGAGCTACGATTGTTGATCGGTTCCTGAAGTCATACGCAATAATAGTTTTAGACTTATCCAAGTGGGAGACTGTTGGATTAATGTCTAAGTCCATAACTATAATTGGTAAGACTTGACCCGACCCGGCATGGTCCATTTGGGTTGCATGGCATCATGCATTTGGATAGACTATAATGAGAGAAATAACACTTAAGGTTGGTTAATATATTATAAGTTCTAATATATTAATAAGGTTATTTAATTAGTATTGATCAAGAATTAATTTGGAATTAATTAAGTGATCAAAAGGAGACTAATTAAATATATGGGTTGATTGTGTAAATCATTCATTCTTATATATGTGGGCTTGTGATCCAAGATTCCTTATGTTGGACTAAGTCCATGGGGTGACCCATGGATACTCCATGGAGGTTAAAATCCATGGAGCATAAGGAATGGGTAAAGTTATGAGTTACATGGTGTAACCCTAATAGCCACCATATAAAAGAATCCCATGGCTCAAGAAATCGTGCACTAATGTGTGAGTGTGAGGGCTAGACGATTTCAAGGAGTGTTCAAGTTTCTCTCAAGTTATTCCAAGTGTATTTGGTGTTGTGTGAACCATTTGAGGTGTCACACTTGGGGCACTAGGCACTCAAGCTTCATGAAGACATTCTACATCAAAGAGGTATGTATTCTATCTTGTTATATTTATTATTTTGTATGCTAGATTAGGATAATACCTTGGATGTTCATAATTGTATGTATAATAGAGAAAACATAGATCCAAGGTATTTAGGGTTGCATGTACACTTAGGAGTGTTAGAATGCTCATAACCCAACACATATATCGGCTCATACGTGCCTGCTCAGTGGACACATGCTCAGGACAGAACAACGCCCTCTCATGAAACATCTGTGTGATCACAGTCACAGACTTTGTCCCCTGCTTGAGGGACAAGAACTCATGCGCCAACCGTTCCCTCTCCAGCGGGGGAACATACTCATCTCGGAACATGGTGGTGAACCTCTCCCAGGTCACCGCTGTAATCTCTGCAGGAGTGAAGTCTTCCGTCACAAACTTCCACCAGTCCTTCGCTCCCAAGCGAAGCTAGTTCAGCGCGAACCGTACCCTCAGATGCTCCGGACAAGAACAAGTGTAGAAGCATCCCTCAATGTCAGAGATCCATCTCATCGCGACTATAGGATCCTGAGTCCCATCAAACTCTGGTGGCTTCGTGTTGCTGAACTCTCGGTACAGCAACGAGTCACCCCCCTGTGGCCTCGCGGCAACAACAGCTGCAATGGCTGCAACAGCAGCCGCCTCAGTAACAACAGCATATCTCTCGTCAAACGTCTCAATCAGCGTGGTCTTGATAGACCCAAACATCTCTGGAATGGCCTCCCGGATCGCCGCGGCCACCTCGTCATGAATCATCTGACGAATCTCCTCGTCGCTAACGCTGCTGCCCTCTGGTGTGTGGCGTGTCCCAACCATGATGTCTCTGAAACACAACACAAAGAAATCAGAGACTCGCTCGAGTATACTCGCACTCGCTACTCAACCCTACTTGTTCCTTAGTACCCTAAGGACTCTTACTTGGACTGCTCACTGATCCGGTGTTTCCAGTAGTACGGGCCCTATACTACCTTCCACACCGCATTAGTATTCACCCCAAGTCCTCCTCCTAGGATCCCAGATCACAATTACACTATATCTCGCTGAACACAGGCTACCCTCCAGTAGACCACTCATAAGCTCCTCGCTGCTACCTACTCACTCTCGAAGTAACTCATAGCAGCAGTAATCTCCTAGGCTAAGGCATCACAAATCAGGCCACCCTAGTCCTAGATATGAATACCTAGCCTACTCTAGCATGCATAGCATATCACATAATATCTCATAACATATAATGTAAGGGTATTTTGGGAAATCACCATTCGGGCGCTGGCTGATCGTACACACTGCTCCGTTCTGCTTTTCTCGAAAATCTTTTACTCTTTTTAGAAAAATTGTTTCTTTTATGAAAAACTTTCTCAAATCCTCAGTTTGAGTTCAGATACGCCCGAAGGTGCATCCGAATCCCTCAAACCAAGGCTCTGATACCAACTTGTAACGACGTAAATTTTCAAACAATTTTTCATTTTTCAAACATAACATATCTCATATAAATCATCTCAAAACTCAAGTGTATCAAATGTTATCACGGTAAAACATATCCCAGAATCTCAAATACAAAATCCTCTGTCAGTGCGTACAACTCATGTCGGCGCCTTCCCGCGATCCTCGCTAGTACCTGAAACACATATCACATAACACGGTAAGCATAAATGCTTAGTGAGTTCCCCAAAATACCACATACATCACATAAGTCACTCGAGGCTATAACTTGGTATGACCCTCCGGTCAATGTGTCTCAGCGGGACCCTCTAGTCCCGTAACTCGTTGGACCCTCCAGTCCGGTCTAGCTCGTTGGAACCTCTGGTCCGGTCTAAATCGCTGGACCCTCCGGTCCGGTCTACTCGAGGACCCTCTGGCCTCGTAAGTCGTTGGACCCTCCGGTCCGGTCTATATAACACATAACATACATATATCACAATGGACATAATCTCAAACATACACATAACACATAAGACCCTCCGGTCTGCACATAGATACCACTCTAGGTAACGTATAGTGAGAAGACTCACCTCGTATGATGTCTAGTAAACTCTCGTGCTCGATATCCCCGATCTAGCCTCCGCCTATCAAAATGATAATATCTCTAATCAATACTCACCTTATATCCTCATCTCTAAAGAATGGGTAGAAGACCATTCTACCCCTCCATAGCCCCTCTTGAATTAGTTTGACCAACCCTAAGGTCAACTCCAGTCAACGGTCTAACTTTGACCAGACTCGCCGAGTGCACTAAGGTGACTCGGTAAGTCCATGCTTGTCCTCAGAATCCTCCTAAGGCCTCACTCGACTCGTCGAGTTAACCTTTCACTCGACGGGTTACCACTGATCACGAATTGCGGGGCAACCCGATCCGACTCATCGAGTCCTCTTATGGACTCGGCGAGTTTCCTCCATGGCAACACTCATTTGACCTTCTGAGGTCAGATCTGTTTCTCTAACTTATAGATCTGGCCTTCTAGCACCCAAAAGTCACATAAAGGTTCAATCTTTATTTCCATGCACCACACAACAAGCTCTATTTGAAAAAATAGCTCTTAAAATGACAACCTAGACTCAAAACCCCAATGGGACTGCATAAAGCTGGATGATTGGGACTCTCTGGACCTCTCAAGGTCCAGATCTAATGTTTATTCCTCAATGGGACTCCACATGCTCCACATTCCAACTAAAGAAGGGGTAAAGAAACCCTAGATTCATGAGATCTACTTTATACACGAAAATAGGCATGGATTCATACCTCAAACAACAACCTTTGATGAAGTAGAAGAAGTTCTGGCCCCCTCTAAGCAGCCTAGCTTGAATCTCCCTTCCTTCCTTGCAAGAATGCTCTAAGGTGAAGAAATTAGCTCCCACACTCTCTCTCTCTCTCTATGCTCTCTGGTTCGAATGGTGTATCTCATGGTATGAGTGGCTGCAAATGAAGGCCATAAGGACCCTTAAATAGGGCACAGGTCCAAAGATTTAGGGTTTCTGTCCACAGCGCGGACTCGTTGAGTCTACTCACCGGCTCGTCGAGTCCATTTATTAATTCGAGTCATCAGTCGCGATCCTACTCGACGAGTTTAAGGGTCAACTCCTCGAGTTCCTCTTCTTAACTCAAAATCAATACTTAAATTATGATACCTGGAAATCCGGATGTTACAAACTCCTTCATACGGACTCCGTTTTCGTCTGTCTTTTTACCGTTGAGTTCCTATTAATGAGATCTTCAACTCTCATTTAGGTCGCGTTAGCCAAAAACCGCTCAAACTAAATTTCGAGTTTCGGGTCGTGCATTGCTAAGCCAAATCTTAGAAAATTCATAACTTCCTCATACAAAGTCAGATTTGGGCGTTTTTTTTATGTTCTCGGTTTAACGTATACTACAACTTTGATTTAAATCACTAAGGCTAAAAAGTCATCTATCGTAAATTCACTATTTACGTCTCCCGGTGTCGTGCCTGTTTTGCCGTAAAACTTCGACGGGCCATAACTTCTTCGTTATAACTCGGATTTCGGCGTTCTTTATATGTACGGAACCCTTGTAACATATACTACCACTTGGTTAAGATTATTTCTTCTAAATAATCTTCCATAAAAACTCATTTTTGATGCTCATTGTCTCTAAATTGATTAGTCCGGATCTACGGGCGTTACAATTATCTCCCCCCATAGGATAATTACGTCCCGGAATCATCAACGAAACAGGGCTTGTATAATGATTCCATATGTTATTTCTTCATCCTAGGTAATAACCATAACTTTGATCTTGCACCCACTCTCTAAATTATGTTAAACTCCAAACTATGACCTTCAAGTCCCAATCTTGATCCTTACTGGAGACTCCTTCTTCTTAACAACTTAAGAATAAGTTCTTTGATTTCTACAATAGATCGACGGGTCTCGTTCTAATGACCTCTCATCGTATGTTGAAATGCTTAGACTCAGGTCTCTTAGAGTCAAATTCCAGAATAGACTATACCTTCCTTCATGTTCTAATGTGATATAATCACATTCTAGCATGTATCACTTCTAGCTACAAGTTTCATATTTCAATAATGATCGCGATACTCCTACTGATCGCTTCGATTATCTTTCACTTCAATCGTGTGGCTTGAGTCAGATGCTACATCGATCTTGGTTCTCTGAACCATGTAACACACTCATCTTAGTCAGACTCGATATGATATGACCTCTAGGGTCGGAATAACAATCATCTTCTCAGTTATTACCGAAACGATGGTAACGACATACTTGAATAAAACGGAATCAATTACTAGCTTCTTGGTAACCTTGTGACCTTCCCTGATCCAAGTGCGAGTCCTGTGCTTCCGGTAGTATAGGCCTCTACTACCATTCACACCTACTCATACTCTTCCCAAGTATTGTCTCGCAGTTCTCCAAGTTATTATCACAAAAACAATTTTAACACATACAAATGTGTCCAAACAATCATATAATTTTTCCTAGACTCTACTAGGACTTCTTCCATGCATACCTTCAATCATCAATTCTGCTTCAACTCGGTTGGTGATGGAAATGTCAGACGATGGGATAACTTCATGTATTATACCAAAAATCTTTCTTTCTGCTAATCGAAAGTGTATTTCTCCCGTACTAGACGTACTATTTATTTGACGTATTCTAAAGGCAAGATATCACTCTTACGATATCTTCCGATAGGTACCATTTAGTATCGTAAGCCTTCTCATTTCCTGCATTTACTCAATTCACTACGAGTCTTCACCATGATGTTCTGCACACCAAAGCAGTCGTTTGGTGTGTCGAGACGAGAATATAGATAGAGGAAGGTTTAGACGCGTATTCCTCCTTATTACTTCGAAAAATTACATGTCAGTTCTAATATCGTAATTAAACATTTAGAAATCTGAATACATAAAGTTTCCAGATCCGGTCGGCAACCAACCATAGATCTGATCAAACGATAACATCATAAAGCATCGCAAATCATTTAGCACATAAAAGAAATTTAGACATCTTCCCTAAATGAGCTAGTGTCCGTGTCTATTCAGGTATACTTCCTAAAACATATTAGACACACTCCTCACGATCATCGCCTAGCATTCTAAGTTTAAGTCTAGAAATAAATCCTTATTCCTAATTCGCTTAAACTAATGCTCTGATACCAACTGTGACATCCCCATTTTCATGGCCAGAAAAGACCGATTTGTTTATGCTTTATTTTGAAAATCAGAGTATCTTTTAAAGAAATATGTTGCGGAATTTGTTCCCAGAAAAACATGATAAATATATTATCAAACCATTTCCGTAGAAATGTATTTTATTCCTTTTTAAAACATTGGGATTTCATCGTCAATACAGAAACATAAGCATAAACAGACCTTACATTCATTTACACCAGTGATCTACATCTCCTTAGTCTCTCAGTGTAATGTAGCTTCATATCGACACCTGTGATACAAATAAGCTTGGTGGGTCAGGTTGGGAAACCTGGTGAGTACATAGGGTTTTCAACCCACAATAATATAATTATTATGTTTAATCATCAAACAATTAACCCAATTATGTCACACCCCCAAACCAGACGACGGAAACGTCCGGGGGTGGAGGACTTCATTTGTAGTATCACAACACATGAATTATAGTAATCAGAGTACAAACAACCACTGTATTTAGAAAGTATAAATATTTACATGTGTTTCGAACTTGTATTATGAAACTAAATAGTTGTACAAAAGAAGAAGACAAGACATAAATAACTTCATCTTCTCAAAAGCTCGGGGTATACCTGCCTACTGGTCCCTGAGAATACAAGTAATTTGAAAAGAGAGTATCAACATAAAGTTGAGTGAGTGCATAAGTATTTCTGTTTTGAAAGAATGTCTTCTGTTTCTTGAATATGTAACTGTTTCCAGAAAACCCTATATTTTTTGCTGTATATGAAAAGTAGTTTTAGTTGTATAAAACTGTTCTATTTGTAAACCAATGTTCTGTATTAGTAATCCTTTTGTAAACTTGTATCTATGAGTATGTCTGAATTCATTAACTGTTATTGTAAACTGTAATGTATTACTGTAAACTGTATCTAGTAAACTAGTACTTTGAAATAGTACATAAGTTTAGTTAACTATACACTAACGTATTGTTAATATCTTTTGATGAGTTATTATAACCATACTGACTAGATGGCCCGACCCAACGCTATGAGTGCGCTGAAAGTTGATGATAACAATTGTCACTCACAGGCGTGTATGCCTGACTGTAGCTAGCAGTCCGAGTGCGGGATTGTCATTCCCAATATAGATCTATACACACATTGTTTCGATCCCCTGCTGGAGACTCTGGTCATAATATTAGGACTTTACTATATTGTTTAAAATGAATTAAACAAACTGTACTACTTGACTCATAAAAGCATATAAATGTTACATGTATAATAATTATGAAAACTTTAATCATTCTGAAATAAATGATTACTAGTATGTTCTTGAATTAGTACTCTTAACCTGTATCTGAAAGAATGTATACACTTGGATAGTTTTGAATTAAACCTTTGTTTTTGTAAAACAATGTACTCTAGTATCTTGAATCATGAATTAATGTTCTGTGAATCATAAATTATACCTATTATAATTTATATGTACTTTCTGTATTGATACTTAGTATTAATGAATACAACCCCTTGCTCAACTTGTTACAAAGGGTTGGTAACAACCCCTATTATAATTTGTGTTAGACTTGTATTCCCCCCCCCCCCTTAAAACAGTAAAAACTATGAAAATGTGGGGGTATGAACTCACCTGTTGTAAGTTATTCAAATGTAAGGTTGGTGTAGGATGCTAAGTGTCAAGTGAAGTTTTGAACACAACGGATCCTATTAAGCATATATTGATACATATATGGATATAATTAGTGTATATACCAATTAATTATGATAGGAAACCACTTTACGGACTAGAAGACACTTGAATTTAAGTGTTACAATCACATGTGATTGTTCTAAAGGGGTTTACGGCCACACAAGGTGTTCATGGCCATGGAGTTTATGTTGGATTAATGTCTAAGTCCATAACTATATTTGGTATGTACTTGACCCGACCCGGCATGGTCCATTTGGGTTGCACTTCACCGACACAATGTATATGGATAGTCTTTTGAGAATAGTATATTTATGATTTATATTAATATATTATAAGTTCTAATATATTAATATATAATCATATTATTTAATTAGTATTGATCAAGAATTAATTTATAATTAATTAAGTGATCAAAAGGAGCTAATTAAATATGGACTCTTAGATATATATATGTGTAGTGGGCCAAGTTCATTTAGGTTGGGCTAAGTCTTCATGGATAGTCCATGGAGCTTTAACCCATGGATCCTAGGAAATGAAAGGTCATGGGTATTAGGGTTTAACCCTAATCCTCCACACTATATAAAGGGTCTTATGGTTCATGAAATTATGCTAGTGGCTAGTGTGGATACACTAAAGAGGGCAATAACCGATTTCATAGTGTGAGCCAAGTATCCATATTCTCTAAAGGTTTTCCAAGGTGTTTTGGTGATTTGTGATTCCACTTGAGGCTTCCACACTATTGGGGCTAAGCTCTTAAAGCTTGAAGACATCAAGCTACATCAAAAGGTATGTCAGCTAACTAGAACTTTGTAGTATAGGTGCTTCATAATATGCTAGTTAGGATGAAACCTTGGAATATTTAATATTTGCATGTATAATAGAGAAAACATAGATCCAAGGTTTATAGGGTTGCATGTACACCATAGGAGTGTTAGAATGCTCAAAACCCAACAGTGGTATCAGAACCAGGTTGTTTTCTGTTATATTCATGCAAATGTTTGATTTTTAAAGTTGAAAAAAAAAGAAAAAAAACATGAAGTTTGTCAAATTTTAAGATAATTACTTGTTTTGTGAAAAACTAATTATTTGTAAAATTTGAATCATTTGCTATATGAGTTGAATTAGGTCAAATTTAGTAAAAGATAAAATGATATGATTATTTTATTAGTTTTAAAAGTTTGATCTAAATGTTTTAAGGAGTTACAAATTTTGTCATAAAATTTTGAAGCTCAAAAGTTTTTTTTTTAAGTTGTGATCTTAAGTGTTTTGAAACCTCCATAAGTTATGGATATGAAAAGGTTTTAAAAAAATTGATTCAAAGTTTTTATGGAGTTACAAAATTTGGTGTTAATGTTTTAAAGAATTCCATAACTTATTCTTAAGTTATGGAACATGAAAAGTTTCATCATAAAACAAGCATTTAACTCCATAAGTTATGGATTACCAAAAGTGTTTATGTTTCCTTGATTTATGAGTTAGTTTAGATTAATGGAAAAAAAAATTTGTGTTTTAGTTGTTTTCAATCCTAATTAATCTAGAGGTAGTTCATAAAATGTGTTTTTGTAACTTGTCCTCAAGTTACATAAAAGGTCACATTTATGAATCTTAAAACTCATAAAAGTGTCATAGGTTACATAAAAAAAATGAAGAGTCTTTTTCATTAAATAGTATTATGACTCCATAACTTGTCCTCAAGTTATGGATGTTTAAGGGTCACTTCTTTAAAAGTGTTATTAAAGAATAAGAGGTTACATAAAAATGAAGAGTCTTCATTTTAATGAATCATTAAACTCATAAGTTATGAAATGAAAAGTTTTGAATAGTTTCAAAAACTTGCCCTCAAGTTTTGGAATTTGTAAAGTTTTCACTTATGAATCCTTTAATTCCAAGTTAAGCCCTAAGAATTTTAAAAGTTAAAATTCAACCCTTATACTTTATAATATTATAAGTTAATAATATTTATATATATGTATAAGAGTAAAGTCGTCTTACCATTAGTAGGCCTCATTCACGAAGCCGGTCTATAAGGGGGGTATAAGGTTACTGCCTATAAAATGGCAGTTTAATGGGTGTCCACTCTCACCCACCGCTTCCTTGACCGGTGGAGGGTCGTTAGCCGAACGGGTAGGACAAGGACTATAATTCTCCCTTCATTAAAAGTATTAATGATAAATACTAAGTAACTAAACTCTTAATAATACCCAATCTTAGTTACTTAGGAAAATGTGAATTTGGTGCTAACCCATGAAATTACACTTTGCACTTTGCTTAAGTCGTTAGTGGAGCGTGTGTGGTTAACCGGCACACTAGCTTGATTTAACAAGGTAGGCAAAGGGTAACTTAATATTTATCATAGTATCGGTGGAGCGTGTGTGGTTAACCGGCACATCGATTGAGGGGTAAATATTAAGGGTACCAAGTATATTTGCATGGTTATTCACACCTTGTTTTGTGATCCTCGGCATCCCAGTCACAAAACCTGAAGGGCACACTCGAGATTGAAACATGCCTTTGAACAGTTCAATGAATCTCAAAAGAATCTAGGAGTTTCAAAACCAATTAAAACCTAATAATACATTTCGTTTATCTTGGTGGAAATTAGTGAATCGTCATTCACCTACCTTCAAATATTTTATAGCTTGGATTACGGCATCCCTCTTCCAAGTTATAAAATAGTTTGTTGGGTCCTAGCCTTAATATTTCATATTGGGTGTTATATTAAGGACTTTAGATCAACTATCTTGAATATCTCCCAAAAAGATGTCTGTTTCAGACATCTGTGATCCTCCTAAATCTCTTGGAACTTCACTTCCTCCACCTCCTCCAATTATTCTCCCTAACCCACAAGTTCAAGGTCAATCAAGCCCTATTGGCAAGCAAGGTCTATGTGTGATCGCATCTTGGAGATGAAGTCACATATTGACAAGCCGGGAGAGTTCGGTGTCAAACTCTTGAGAAAGTTCGTGGTTCAATCACTTTCTAAGTCACATAGTGAATTCCTTTGGGACTACTATGAAACAGACTATGACATGACCCTTAATGATCTTATCTATTTGCTTGGTGCTGCTTAATCAGCAATAATTTGGAGCACTGGGAGAGCAAATTTGATTAGTAGATCAACTTCCCAAACTACCATGGACATTGACAATGGTAACATTGGATATCTAGAAAAGCCTTCTCTTCCCAAGGAAAGGGATTGACCATAGTCAACTAGGTTGACCAAATGGTAAAGAGAAATGCTAAGTCTGCGATAGTCCCATGTACCATTCCCAAAGAGTCCCTATGTTTCTCTTGCCAAAGGAAGGGCCATTGATTGCGAAGCAGCCTATTTACCTGAAAGATCATAAGGTTGATCAAGTCAAGAAGATTGACTCTACTTCAGGTAAAGTCCACTATCTAACTCTGTTAAGTTTCTATTCTGAGATTCTTGTTACATGATGTGACTGGGTCACATGTTGACGTTTTAAGAATCAAAGAAAAGTGAAGAAACTTAAAGAAAGTATATGCTGATTCTGATCGCGAAGATGGATCTCGATCGCATGGTTCTGTCATCAGAATTTTGAGCTGTTGCTTAGGAGTTATGATATATTGCTTAGGAATAGATAACAACAAAGTTTTTCATGTGCTTTTGCACTGTAAGGATAGTTTTTCCGCAAAGTTTTTAAAATAAAAGAAAAAAAATTTGTTATTACTTATTTTAAAATATCCTTACAATGGCATTTGTGAAAAGGAAAAAAAAATTGTTGCTTATATGATTCCATTAATAGCAAGAGTGAAAATATGAATTTGATTCTTTCATTTGTGGTAGTGTCTAAATTTTCCAAATAAGGAAAGATTCTCATCACCCAAGTTTCAGTTGGATAGAAACTTCGAATCATGCAAGTTGTATAGTATGATGAATGAGAACTTTCAGGCATTGGAAAATTAAGACTAATTACTTGTTCACATGGATGTGTGAGTCAAGTAAATAACCAAGGGATCGAGTACACATTCTTGTGCACTGATCAAGCCCACCACAAATGTAACTTGAGTGATACATCTTAAAGAAGGTTTATTAACACTAGTGAAATGTAAGAGTAAAAGGTTTTCTACTCTTGTACATTTGAATTTGGTAAGTTGTGATGTTTTGGATAAAACAGAGACCAACTTAGGCCAATTGTGTTAAGTGTTTGTCTTGATTAGAATCCACACTATCTCTTGAATATTTGGAAAGAAAGTATTATAGGTCAAGGAGACAGTGGGAGTCTAAAAGATCCTGAAAGGGTTTCAAGAAGTAATCAAGAATAAAACTTGTATTTCATCACTAGCACACAACTAGAGGTTTATAACCTATCGTGTTGACATTTCTGTGCCCATTCCAGTTAAGTTGGCTATATATATATTTGAGTTCTACATGTTCTAAATTGTTTGCATAACTACTTGGAAGCAATGGTAGGCCCTTGTGCTGCTAGGTGGCAAGAGGTTAATATTGCACAAGTTCAATCCATATGAGTTAGGATTTTTCACTAACCTAGTCTTGTGATTATGGTTTGACAAATTCACATGGATAAGAACACATACACCATAAAATCTAAGTGTCATAAGGTTTCTCTCCGATTCATGAAATTGATGGTGAGGAAATTATTTCACTAAGTAGATTTTAAGTAGATAGCAATTGTGATATTTGCAGTTCTCAAAGTCGTTAGTGGAGTGTGCGTGGTTAACCGGCACACTAACATGGACTTATGAGAAATGGCAAAGGTCTAAACAATTGAGACTATGATTACGACATCCCTTTTCATAGTTCTGAAATTGTTTAGACACACCTGTGAGCTATCTAAGATAAGGTGTATAATTTTGATAAAGCCTTATCAAAGCAATCTAGTATCAGAAATCTGAACTTTAGTAAGAATGTCAATAAAGTATTGACTTCTAGAGGTCCAGCTGTTTTCTGGATACATGTCAAAGCTAGTGGGAGCATAAGTGTTATGCTAATAATCATCATGTTAGTGGGAGCATGATAATTATGATAAGTATTGCATATTAGCAATGTTAATTATAGAAAACAAAAGTTTCAATTCGTGAGGTTGCAGGGGTTGAAAAAGTTGTTTTGCTATAATTAAGGGAGAGGAAATTATACTTCATGTCAATTCTAAAAGGCTTAGAGTGGGATTTTAAGCTTAGATTGAGATTTTAATCATCTTTAGTCAAGAATATATATATGAATTTCATGTTGAATTGGTTCAATATAAGGAAAAACTCTATATATTGTGTTCTCAAAATTCGATTATGATTACGACATCCCTCTTCGTGGTCAAATTTTGGAAACATGGCAAATAAAAATATTGTAGCAAAAGACTGGTCTAGAATCATGTCTTTATGTGAGACATCATGAATCGTGTCCCATTTGCTTTGGGTACAAGATCGATTACATGTGCTATAATATTTATCATTTCTGAATTTTCCAAATGCCTTGCGGCATTATGGAGGAAAATGTCTAGAATTGGATATGACTCAAGTGATTAAGCAATTGTCTAGGACAATCTAAGGTTTACCAAAGATTGGTTGCTCAAGGACAGTTGGAAGTATACTGTTAATATTGGAAGGACCATATTGACATAGTCTGAAAAAAGGCAACTCTTGTTCAGAAGTGGTAGTCAAAATGGGAATATAGAGTTGTCTTCATAGGTGGAAGCACTCTGTGTAAGGTTAAAGAAACTTAATGCAAGAAGCATGTTCAAAGCAATGCGCTTTGAATTTGAGACATCGTTTCCATGGAATTTCTCTCCATTGGAATACTCTGTAATGATTGTTGCCAAGTCTTTGTGGCTTTGTGCATAATCATTACAAGAGGAACAGTGCATATAAGTTTAAAATCTAAACAGATTTCGATAAATGTTAGGAATTCTTACATTTACGACAAGGATTTGGAAGTGTGAAAAGAGAATCATTGAAATTATGTTCAATCGATCTAGTTCACAAAGTAAGGATCATAGATAAACATAGAGTGCATACTTGGTGTATGGCAAAGCTATTGTTTAGAAAAACATAGTGTACATGCTTGGAGCATGGGACAACTAGTGTTTTTAATTCAGGTATAAAGTTGATAAAACCGAAACAATGAATAATGAGTAATCAGTATGGTGATAAATAAAAGTGGTCTATTTATATTCATAGGGTTTGATACCATATTTGATTCATTTATTCTTGTGTTTCACTTTGCATGTTTTGACTTCCATAATAACTAGGTTATTCTTCCGGAATGACTAAGTTATTCAAACCATCCACAGTCGGTCATATGTTGGAAGTAGATATGAATCAAGACTGTCATGGGTTGGCTTGTAGAGGTCCAAGTTGGTGTACAAAGTTGTGCTACAACACTCATGAGTGCTCATAAGTTCTGAGTACTAGATTCAACCCGCGCTCATTTGAATCACTTCATGGATTTTATCACGAGTGATCATGAGACGATAATATCTTATATTCTTCAAACCTAGAGATATGAGTTGTTACTATGAGTTGGTTATACATTGATTGCACGAAAACGCATTTGGTAACTCGATGTTATAAAACGTGCCTTTGTGTATGATTCAACAAGTAGTAGAACAAGCCATATGAGTCGAAGTTTATCCATTCCTTTTACCTTCGGGATAAAAGCGATATCTGTGGGCCCCTTGATGATTTAGTGATGACACATGTGAGTGCTTGGCCAAGCCAGGACTGATTTGATTTGTTCAATCAGTCAGTCATCATAAATCGGAAATCGGGAAACAACAAATGGACAGAGAGAATGATTGATAATCCATGTCTCAGTCCATATGATATCTGGAATGGAGGAATATATGATCCCTTATCTAATGGACAAGTCATTGACAAAGGTCAGAGTTCATTGACAAGATCAGAGTTCGACAGTGGCTTTAAGAGCTATGATTGCCAGTTGGTTTTTGAAGTCATACTCAATAATAGTTTTAGACTTATCCAAGTGGGAGACTGTTGGATTAATGTCTAAGTCCATAACTATATTTGGTATGTACTTGACCCGACCCGGCATGGTCCATTTGGGTTGCACTTCACCGACACAATTTATATGGATAGTCTTTTGAGAATAGTATATTTATGATTTATATTAATATATTATAAGTTCTAATATATTAATATATAATCATATTATTTAATTAGTATTGATCAAGAATTAATTTATAATTAATTATGTGATCAAAAGGAACTAATTAAATATGGACTCTTAGATATATATATGTGTAGTGGGCCAAGTTCATTTAGGTTGGGCTAAGTCTTCATGGATAATCCATGGAGCTTTAACCCATGGATCCTAGGAAATGAAAGGTCATGGGTATTAGGGTTTAACCCTAATCCTCCACACTATATAAAGGGTCTTATGGTTCATGAAATTATGCTAGTGGCTAGTGTGGATACACTAAAGAGGGCAATAACCGATTTCATAGTGTGAGCCAAGTATCCATATTCTCTAAAGGTTTTCCAAGGTGTTTTGGTGATTTGTGATTCCACTTGAGGCTTCCACACTATTGGGGCTAAGCTCTTAAAACTTGAAGACATCAAGCTACATCAAAAGGTATGTCATCTAACTAGAACTTTGTAGTATAGGTGCTTCATAATATGCTAGTTAGGATGAAACCTTGGAATATTTAATATTTGCATGTATAATAGAGAAAACATAGATCCAAGGTTTATAGGGTTGCATGTACACCATCGGAGTGTTAGAATGCTCAAAACCCAACAGTTTACGGCCTAAGATGTTCTTCATAGGAGTTTACGGCCAAGGGAGATGCTCATGGCCGTAAACTCTCATTGTTCTTGGAATTGATTGATTTCAAGGTTGTGAGTTATGAATTTCTATAGAATAACTAGTATTAGGATGTATACTTACGTTTTGAAGCTTGAATGAGGTGTTCACGACCTAAAGAACTAGTATGTGTTCTTGGTGTTCTTGGTGTTCTTGAAGATATAACCAAAAGAGATGATTTCATGGATGAAATCATAGAGTTTCACTAGATTAAGCAAGGATATCAACGTAGGAATGGAAGAATCACTTACAAATTTGGTGAAAATTAGAAGTGTTCTTGGTGGTACTTGAGAGAATTTGAGAGTTCTTGACTGAAGGATATGAGAAATGAAGAAAAATGAAGGAACTCTATATATGTATGCGAGGGTTTACGGCCGAGGAGTTTGCGGTCCGAAGTCGGTTTGATGTTTACGGCCGAAGCCTCGTTTACGGCCTGCGAGGAGTTTACGGTCCGAAGTGTATACGGTCCGAGGCAAGAATAAGATGCGAAGTTCTCGATTTTAAGCCTTTTCCTTCTAAATTCAACTATGGATATTATAAAGATTTTAGCAAATAAAGGTTATTATCATAACCTTAAATAAAAATCCAAATAATAAAAAGAACTTTAGTTGACTTTAATTTGACTTCGGTTGACTTGTGTTGACTTTACAAATACGAAAATAACGGGATGATACATTATCCCCCCGTTAGAGAGAATTTCGTCCCGAAATTAGAGTTTAATCAATTAAGCAATTACAAATAACTAAGCGAAAAGACGAGGATATTTTAGTTTCATTTGATCCTCACATTCCCAAGTGAATTCAGGTCCCCGCTTGGCATTCCAGCAAACCTTCACTATAGGAATACGACTTTGCTTTGTTTGTTTAACCTCCCGGTCCATGATTTCTACTGGTTCTTCCATGAAGTTGAGGCTCTCGTCGATCTCGATTTCGTCGAGTGGAATAACAAGAGTCTCGTCGGACAGACACTTCTTCAAGTTTGAGACGTGGAAAACAGGATGTATGTTACTTAGTTCTTGAGGTAGTCGGAGTTTGTAAGCTACGGGACCAATTCTAGCAAGAATCTCGAATGGTCCTATATACCTTGGATTCAACTTGTCACGCTTTCCAAAGCGTATCATGCCCTTTCAGGGTGAGACCTTCAACATGACGCGGTCACCAACCTGGAATTCCAAAGGTTTTCTTCTTTTGTCGGCGTAGCTTTTCTGTCTATCTCTGGAAGCTTTAAGTCGTTCCCGGATTTGTATGATTTTATCTGTGGTTTCACGAATGATTTCCGGACCAGTGAGAGTACTGTCAGGAACTTGACTTCTAGCTAACTGCGTATCACCCACTTCAGCCCAGCATAGAGGTGATCTGCACTTGCGGCCATAGAGAGCTTCGAAAGGTGTAGCCTTTATACTAGTGTGATAACTATTGTTGTAAGACAATTCGACCAGGGGTAAATGAGTATCCCATGCCTTACCAAAGTCTATCACGTAAGCTCGCAACATATCTTCTAAAGTTTGAATCGTCCTCTCACTTTGTCCATCAGTTTGTGGATGGTAGGCTGTACTCATGTCCAACCTAGTTCCCAAAGATTTTTGTAAAGACTGCCAGAAACGAGAAGTGAATCTACTATCTCGGTCAGAAATAATAGATATTGGCACACCATGCAGTCTAACGATTTCCTTGAGGTAAGTTCTTGTTAGCTTCTCCATTTTGTCGGTCTCTTTGATTGGCAAGAAGTGTGCGGATTTAGTTAATCTATCGACGATTACCCAAATAGTATCATAACCTCCTGATGTCTTGGGTAACTTGGTTATGAAATCTATTGTAATCCGCTCCCACTTCCATTCAGGTATTTCAGGTTGTTGCAATAAACCTGAAGGTTTCTGGTATTCTACCTTTACCTTGGCACAAGTAAGGCACTTGCCCACAAAGGTAGCAATTTTGGCCTTCATGTTTGGCCACCAGTACAGTTTCTTGAGGTCTAGGTACATCTTGTCTAAACCTGGATGAATAGAGTATCGAGTTTTGTGTGCTTCATTAATAACCACATCTCGGTAACCACCGAACTTTGGTGTCCAGATCCGATTCATGAAACAATAGACTCCATCATCCCTGACTCTGAAGTTTTTATTCATTCCTCTCAAAGTTTCACCTGCCACGTTTTCAGGTTTTAAGGCCTCGAGTTGAGCCTCTCTGATCTGTGTGGACAGATGTGAATGGATTGTCATGGTCAACGACTTTACTCGGCGTCCCAAGTATTCTTTTCTGCTAAGGGCGTCAGCTACAACGTTAGCTTTACCAGGGTGATAAAGAATCTCACAATCGTAGTCGTTCAGTAGCTCCACCCATCGTCGTTGTCTCATGTTCAGCTCTTTCTGATTGAAGATGTGCTGGAGACTTTTATGGTCCGTTAATACTGTGCATTTCGTGCCATATAAGTAATGTCTCCAGATCTTCAGAGCAAATACCACTGCTCCTAGCTCAAGGTCATGTGTTGTATAGTTGACTTCATGTGTCTTTAGCTGTCTTGAGGCATAGGATATCACCTTTCCTCTTTGCATAAGAACACATCCAAGCCTTTGATTTGAAGCATCACAGTACACTACGAAATCCCCTGTCCCTTCAGGGAGAGACAGGATTGGTGCACTACACAAGGCTCGTTTCAGCGTTTGGAATGCTGTTTCTTGTTTTTCTCCCCAGCTAAAAATTACCCCCTTTTGCGTCAGAGTGGTAACAGGTTTAGCTATTCGAGAGAAATTCTATATGAATCTGCGATAATAGCCAGCAAGACCTAAGAATTGACGGATTTCTGTAGGTGTTTTGGGTGCTGACCAGTTTTCAATAGCCTTAATTTTGGAAGGATCGACGTGTATTCCTTCAGAACTGACCACGTGACCTAGGAGTTCAACCTTCCTAATCCAAAATTCACATTTTGAAAACTTCGCATAGAGTTTTTTCTGTTCTAAGAGTTTGCAGAACTTGACGAAGATGTTGGCTATGATCCTCTTCACTTCTTGAGTAGATAAGGATGTCGTCAATGAAGACTATGACGAATTTGTCCAAGAATGGACGACACTCTCTGTTCATTAAATCCATGAACACATCAGGTGCATTCGTCAATCCGAATGGCGTCACTACGAATTCATAATGACCATAACGAGTTCTGAACGCGGTTTTGGGAATGTCATCCTCCAAAATCCATAACTGGTGATACCCGGATCTTAAGTCTATTTTTGAGAAGAAGCTCGCACCTTGAAGTTGGTCGAACAGATCGTCAATGCGAGGCAGAGGGTATCGATTCTTAATGGTAAGTTTATTCAGCTCTCGGTAGTCTATGCACATACGGAATGATCCATCATTCTTCTTCACGAACAAAACCGGTGCTCCCCAGGGTGAGAAGCTTGGTCTTATGGAACCTTTTCCAAGGAGTTCATTAAGCTGGCTGGATAATTCCTGCATTTCTGAAGGTGCAAGACGATAAGGAGATTTGGCAACAGGGTTAGCCCCTGGAATTAAGTCGATTCTGAACTCGACTTGTCGTTCGGGAGGCACTCCTGGAAGATTATCGGGAAAAACGTCGAGAAAGTTACAGACTTCAGGAATTTTCGTGATATCTTTCACTTCTTGCTTTTTGTCTACCACGTGAGCTAAGAAAGCACAATACTCTTTGCGAAGGTACTTTTGTGCCTTAATGCAAGAAATGATCTGGAGGTTCGTTCTGGGTTTGTCGCCATAAATAACAAGAGTTTCATTAGTTGGCAAGTTTAGATGAATGGCTTTTTCATAATATAGGATGTCAGCACGGTTAGGACACAACCAATCCATACCTATTATGACGTCGAAACTCTTGATAGAGACCGGCATCAGGTCAATTGAGAACGAAAAGTTATTCAAGGTAAGAGTACATCCTATGTATATTTCGTTGGTGGATTCGGATTTCCCGTTAGCCATTTCGATTGTGAATGTTTCTTTTAATGGTTGGGAGTTTTGATTTAGCAATTGTTTGAAATTATGGCTCACAAAGCTCTTCTCAGCACCACAATCAAATAGAATGCATGCATAAGTGTTGTTGAGAAGGAACGTACCCGTAACTACTGCGGGATTTGCCACTGCTTCTTCCTGGCCCAAGGATAAAATTCTCCCCACTCCACCTGCATTTCCATCTTTAGGACAATCTCTCTTGAAATGCCCCACTTCACCACATTGATAGCATGTTTGACCCACTCCAGCAGCATGTACTTGGTTAAGTGGTTGGGGTGGTGCTCTACAGAATCAGGCAGTATGCCCTTTCATGTTGCAGTTACGACACTGCATTTCCCTGCAATTTCCATTATGGTGAAAATTGCACTTGTTGCACTTGGGGAGGTTTCCATCATATGGATTGGCTGGTGCTGGATTAACAGGAACAGCAGTAGGTACAATAGCAGCATTAACTGTAACCAACTGTTGCTTCTTTGACGAATCCTGTGAGAACTTGCCCTTCCTCTTGTTCCGACCCTTCTTCTTGCTGTTGTTGTTGTCATTGTTGTTGTTGTTGTTTCCCTTTGGTTGTTCTGGTGTAGCAACCACTGAGTGTTGATGGACTCCATGGTCGATAAGAGATTGTGCCAGCTCTTTGGCACTGTCAAAAGTAACAGGCCTTGCAGCTAAAACACTTGACTGAATTTGGGGCGACAGTCCCCAAATATATCTCTCAATCTTCTTGCTCTACAGAGCAACCATCTCTGGGCACAGAATTGCTAGATCACAAAATCTACTGGTATAGGTTGATATATCAGAACCAACCATTGAAAGACCCCAGAGTTCCTTCTCAAGTTTTTGGATTTCGCCTCGTGGACAATATTCCCGCATAAGCATACCTTTGAAGTTCTCCCAGCTGATCGAATTAGCCACTACCAGAGTAAGTGACTTAACGTGACCATTCCACCACGTCAAAGCTCTTTCTGAAAAAGTACAAGCAGCGAACTTGACTTTGCTGCTGTCAGGACAGGAGCAGATTTCGAAAATTGCTTCTGTCTTCTCTATCCACTGCCTTAATGCCATAACTCCCCCAGTTCCATTAAAGGTCCTGGGTTTGGCATTGGAAAAATCTTTATAAGTGCACTCTCGCGAGTGCCCATGACTCTTGCCATGGTTAGAAGGATTTGCACCAGCTCCCGATCCACTAGCACCAGAAGTATGGATCTGAGACATGGCAGCAGCTACAGCTGCCGTGACCGCCGCTTGGAACATAGCGGGGTCAAACTGAGGAGGTGGTGGCGGAGGTGGCACCTGATGGGTTTTAGGTAAAACAAATAAACTAGAAAACAATTCCTAAGTTCACATGCAACCTACTTTGGATCTATGTTTTAACTATTGAACATATAACTTTAAATTGCAAAACAAGAACCCTAGAGGAGGAGGCTAATTTCGAAATTAACTAATTAGGGTTTAAGAGTTACATACCTTTCAATTGTTATAGCAAACAATTGACAATCCTCTTGATCTTGATCTTCTTGGAAGCTTAGCACCACAATTGTAATGTCTCTAATGGAATCACACCCAAGAGCTAGCAAGAAGGAAACTAGAAGGAGAGAGAGAGAGAGAGAGAGAGAGAGAGAGAGAGTATGAAATTTTTGGCCCTAGGGTTTCACCAAGGAAGGAGTGGCCAATATTGGGAGCCAGGAGGCTCCTTATATAGCTGAGGGATCTAGGGTTTAGGGAAAACCCTAATACTCATTTGCTTGGGGCCTAAGCTAATCCAAAGGCCTTATCCAAGCCCCCTTGGACGAAATCATTAGGGTTTACCCTATAGATTTTGTCCACCCCCTTCCAAGGAGGTTCTGGAGCCTTCCACTCAACTATTAGATAATTGCAAACTAGTCCCTGCACTTTATAATTAATACTTTTAACCCCAAAATTAATTCTGATTAATTTCTGGCTAACTATTAATTAAACATAATGATTTCTAATTAATATATTAATCTTTTAACATATTAATAAATCATTTATATTAATTTATTAATCTTATAATAAATCAATATCTCTCCTTTCATAATTTCCTTGTCCAGTTGCTAGGTTTGAGGGCAACCCAAAAGGACTGTGCTGCTATCAATTCAAGTACATACCAATTATAGTTATGGGCTTAGACACCTAATCCAACAGTCTCCCACTTGGATAAGTCTGTAACTATAATTGCTATTATGACTTCTAAATTTGACCAACAAATTATAGCTTCCAAAAGCCGTTGCTGAACTCTGACCCAGTCAGTTACATGTCCTAAGATAAGTGATCATATAATCCTTCGTTCTGCAAGATATCCCCAGACATAAGACATGGAATGTAATCAATCTCTTTGTCCAGAATCTATGTTTCCCAATTTCTGATTTGTGATGATGTAGGACTTCTAATTGAACACATCAATATAGTCCTGGCTGGGCCCAGCACATAAGTCAACACCAAATCATCGAGGGGCCCACAGATATCGCTTTTCCGGTTAGGGCAAAAGGAACAAATAAACATTGACTCATATGATTGTATCTTTTACTCATCAAATTATACATGACAACACGTTTTATAACACCAAGTTACAGATGCGTTTTCGTATCACCAATGTATAACCGACTTTGTAAATTACAACTCATATATCTTCGTTTCAAGATTATAAGATATTACCGTCTCAGTATTACTGGTGATGAATCCCATGAAGTGATACTCTGAGCGAGGGTTTATCCAATACTCAAATCTCAATTTCTGAGTACTCATGAACATTGCACCAATTCTATTGCCATGTCTATCCTTAGACAATCTGCAATCCAATTCATGACAGTCTTAATTCACTACTTACTTCCAAAAGTACGAGCGACTGTGGAGTTTGAATAATCATATTATTCGGGAAGTAAAAACATGCAAAATATGAAACACAATAATAAACAATTGACAAAAGGCAGTAAACAAACTCATAAATAATACTTTATTATTTAATCACCAAAAGTCAATTACATTTACTTTGTAACGAGTTTCTGAACTAGACTAATCTAACTACTAAAACTAATGTCATCTTTCAGTCCTATGCTCCGAGCATGCTGAATATGCTTAGCCCTACTCAGACCCTTTGTGAGGGGGTCTGCTGGGTTATCTTCAGATGACACCCTCTTTTCTACAAGATGGCCTTCTTCTACTCTATGCCTGATGAAATGGTACGTTCTGTCGATATGCCTGGTTTTACCATGATCTCTGGGTTCCTTAGTTAAGGCAACCGCTCCTTCATTATCGCAGAACAGTTCCATAGGCTCCTGGATGGTTGGAACAACTCCGAGATCTCCGATGAAGTTCCTCAACCAAGCTGCTTCTTTTGACGCTTCACTCGCTGCTATGTACTCTGATTCACAAGTAGAATCAGCCACCGTATCTTGCTTGGAACTTTTCCAAGTAACCGCTCCTCCATTCAGTAGAAATACCCAGCCAGATTGAGAACGGGAGTTATCTCTATCCGTCTGAAAGCTGGCATCACTGTAACCATCTACTCTCAAAGTATCATTGCCACCAAGCACAAGGACCCAGTTTTTCGTCCTTCGCAAATACTTGAGTATATTCTTTACTGCTATCCAATAAGCTCTACCCGGGTTTCCCTGATAGCGACTGACCATGCTCAAAGCAAAGGCCACATCAGGGCGAGTACATGTCATAGTGTACATGATCGATCCAACAGCGGAAGCATAAGGTACGCGACTCATGTCAGCTATTTCCTCATCTGTACTTGGGCATTGAGTCTTACTCAATTTGGTATTGCTTTGGATAGGTAGCTCTCCCTTCTTAGAATTTTCCATACTAAACCTCTTTAGTACCTTATCCAAGTATGTACTTTGACTGAGTCCACTCAGTCTCTTCTTTCTATCTCTCAATATTCTAATCCCAAGAATATAGGCAGCTTCTCCAAGGTCTTTCATGGCAAAACACTTTCCAAGCCAAGACTTAACTTCTTTCAAGGTTGGAATGTCGTTACCAATGAGTAATATGTCATCAACATATAACACCAGAAAAGTCACTATACTCCCACTAGCCTTGATATACACACAAAACTCATCTTCACTCCTAGAGAAACCAAACTCTTTGACTTTCTCATGGAAGCAAAGGTTCCAGCTGCGAGATGCCTGTTTTAATCCATAAATGGATTTCTCAAGCTTGCACACTCTATTGGGAAACTTTGCATCAAAAAAACCCTCTGGCTGATTCATGTAAACATCCTCAGCCAACTTCCCATTAAGGAAAGCAGTCTTGACATCCATCTGCCAGATTTCATAGTCATGAAAGGCAGCTATGGCGAGCAATATCCTAATAGATTTAATCTTGGCTACTGGCGAAAAAGTCTCATCATAGTCAACCCCTGGGGTTTGAGTGAAACCTTTTGCAACCAGTCGAGCCTTGAATGTGTGCACATTTCCATCCATGTCTGTCTTCTTATTGAAGATCCATTTGCACCCAACTGTCTTACGACCTGGTGCACTATCAACCAAATTCCAAACTTGGTTGTCATACATGGACTTAATCTCGCTGTCCATTGCCTCTTTCCACTTGGAAGCCTCTGGGCCTGCCATTGCTTCCTTATAAGTAACTGGTTCATCTAAATTTACCAGTGTCCTATCACTGATGAATGTGTCACCATCTGAAGTAATATGAAAACCATACAACTCAGGTGGTACACTCACCCTAGTGGATCTTCGAAGAGGTAATGAGTTATCAACTGGTTCAACAGGAACTGTATCCTCTGGTTGAGTGCTAGTGTCATCTAAGGTTCCTTCATTGGCTAACTCTTGAATTTCTTCAAGGTCAATGGTGCTCCCACTGTCCTCTTTGAATATGAGCTCTCTTTCTAGAAAGACTCCTCTTCGTGCTACAAAGACCACGTTTTCACTAGGTCTGTAGAACAAATATCGAAAAGACTGCTTTGGGTAACCAATGAAAACACATTTCTCACTTCTAGCTGCTAGCTTGTCGTGAGTCTCTCATCTTACGAAAGTTTCACAACCCCAGACTTTAATATGTGCTAACGAGGGAACTTTCCCCGTCCACATTTCGTGAGGTGTTTTGGCAACCTTCTTTGTAGGGACAAGATTGAGGATGTGGGCGGCTGTCTCTAAGGCATACCCCCAAAAGTGAATAGGAAGCGAAGCACGACTCATCATAGAACGAACCATGTCTAACAAGGTTCGATTACGCCTCTCAGCTACACCATTTAACTGTGGTGTCCTAGGAGGAGTTAATTGTGAGACTATCCCACATTCTTTCAGATAGTCGTTGAACTCGATACTAAGATACTCCCCGCCTCTATCGGATCTAAGTACCTTTATCTTCCTACCCAATTGATTCTCGACCTCATTCTTAAACTCTTTGAACTTTTCAAAGGTTTCTGACTTATGTTTGATTAAGTAGATATAACCATATCTGCTATAATCATCAGTGAAAGTCACATAGAATCGATTAGCATCCCTTGTAGTTGATCTAAAGGGCCTACACACATCTGTATGTATGAGATCCAACAGACCTTCACCTCTTTCACAAGACCCTGTGAATGGTGATTTCGTCATCTTTCCCAAAAGACAAGATTCACACATATCATCTGATTTTAGGTAAAATGATTCCAACACTCCATCCTTTTGGATTTGGGCTATGCGTTTCTTGTTAATGTGTCCAAGACGACAATGCCATAAGCATGCCTTGTCTACACAAGTCACTGTTTCATACACACCATCACAAGGTAAAGCTTCAAACACGAAAACACCATTCTTATAAACAAAAATTGAACCATTCAAATCATTAAAAGAATATTTAAAACCTTGTCTGAACAATGCATGAAATGAAATAATGTTTCTCGTCATCTCAGACGAATAGCAACAATTCAATAAATCTAATCTAACATCATTACTAAGCAAAAGTTGATAAACTCCGATCTTGGTCACTGGTGAAGACTTCTTGTTTCCCATGATCAAGTTTATCCTTCCTCGCTCTATCTCCTCACTTTCTTTTAGCCCCTGCAAATCAGAACAGATGTGAAAACCACATCCTGTATCAAGGACCCATGAACGAGAAGATAATGAGTTATTAGAAGAAATAGTGTAAATACCTGCTGAAGATGGCTTCACTTTGCCATCTTTGATATCCTGCAGATATTTTGGGCACCTTCTCTTCCAGTTCCCTTTGTCATTGCAATAAAAGCAATCAGCATCCTTTGGATCAGAAACATGGGGAATGGTAGCATTGGGCTTAGCCTTTGGGCCATTTGTAGATGACCCAGCTTGAGCCTTGCTCTTCCAATTTTGCTTAGGAGGACCTTTCCTCTTTTTCCCCTTTCCGTGTCCAATAGCCAAGACAGGGGCACTTGCAGGTGTGGAGGCTATACTTTTACCCTTCATCCCTGCTTCATCCGTCTGCAACAAGTTGTGCAATTGGGCCAGTGTCTGCTTAGTGTTGTTCAAATGGTAAGTTAGGATAAACTGACCATAACAATCAGGTAATGAGTTCAAGACCATGTCAATGGCCAATTCCTCATCAAAGTGAATGTTGAGCTTGACCAAACTCTCTATGTAGCGTTGCATTCTTTGCACATGAGATACAACCGACTCCCCTTCTTTCATCTTGCAAGCCATGAGTGACTTGACTATTCAAACTTTTCTTGACGAGCTCGCTTATGGTACTTTTCCATAAGGTCCTTGTTCATCTCAAAGGGCCAATAGTCCTCATAGTACCTCTGCAGTTCTGGGGACATGGTTGCGACCATGATGCATGCCACTTTGGTAGCATCATCATAGTGTTTCTTGTAGGCAGCATATTCTTCAGGAGTAGCTTTAGACTCATCAAGCTCTTTGAGCTCCTTTTCAAGGACATATTCTTTGTCCTCAAATCGAAGCGCCATCTTGATGTTACGCATCCAATCGTTATAGTTTGAGCCATCCATAACGACTTTGGAGCAAATGTTGAGCAAAGAGAAGTTGTGGTTGGAGGATGATGAAGCAGAAGTGTTTCCAGGAGTAGACATCTGAGATGAAAGAAAGTTTTAGTTAGATTTCAAGATACCTCAATATAATAACCCAAAGATATAATATCGAGGTTAGGATCCAACTATGAAGATTCACAACTTAGAAATGGGATGCCGAGATCCAAGTGTAAATTTCATAAAGGTAGGTGAATGACGATTCACCAATTCCACCATTAGACGAAATAAATGAAGTGAAATTCCTAATTCCTTTTGAGATACATTGAAACTATTCAATGGCATGTTTTAATCTCGGATTATGCTCTTCTATTTGTGACTGGGATGTCGAGGATCACAAACAAGATGTGAATAACCATGCAAATGTGCTTGGTAACCTCATTGTCTTTATCATTAACTATTGATGTGCCGGTAAACCACACACGCTCCACCAAAATGATAATTATGAGATACCCATTACTACTCTTTATTAGTGCCTATTAGTGTGCTGGTAATCCACACACGCTCCACTAACGACCAATAAAGCATAATGTGCAATTTCATGGATTAGCATAATTTTCACATTTTTCCTAAAGTAACTAGAGTTGGGATTTTGTAAAAATAATGTTCTAGTACTTTATTTAATAACATTATACTTTTAATGAGATGTAGTTGTCCTATCAAACCCGTTCTGCTAACGATCATCCACTAATCAAGGAAGCGGTGGGTGAGAGTGGACACCCATTCAACTACCATTTTATAGGCAGTTTCCTTATACCCCCCTTATAGACTAGCTTCGTGAATGAGACATACTAGCGATTTGACTGACCATATTCTTATACATATATAATATTTAACTTTTAATTATATATATATATATGTATATATATATATATATAAGGTGTGTTTTAAACTTTTTAAAACTTTAGGGTTTATATATAAATTTCGAAAATTAAGCCAATAATTTTAAATTTAAAATAAACCAAATAACTAGATTTTATATTTATCTATTAATTAACTTTTAACTAATTTATTAAATCTTGTAAGGATTATCTAATTAAATTAAACAATTAATTTAATCCTAATCCATATCCCTTCTAGATTTCGAAAATTAGGGAATAGGATAATTTCCTTATTTTTCTTAATTATCCAATAAGGCAACTATTATCCAAAACAAAGAAACCCTAAAAAGACTAGCATATTTCGAAATTCAAGGGAGGAGGCTAGGGTTTTCAAAACCCTAACCCTAATTTCGATTAGGGTTCATGGAGGCTAGGGTTTTTCGAAAACCCTTTGAACCAAAACCCTAAAAATCGAAAATTTTGGCCTTTAGGGTTTAATAGCTATAAACCCTAATTTGCAATTCAACTATTATAGCAATTCAATTTAAAACAAACCTGGCTCTGATACCACTGATGGGTTTTAGGTAAAACAAATAAACTAGAAAACAATTCCTAAGTTCACATGCAACCTACTTTGGATCTATGTTTTAACTATTGAACATATAACTTTGAATTGCAAAACAAGAACCCTAGAGGAGGAGGCTAATTTTGAAATTAACTAATTAGGGTTTAAGAGTTACATACCTTTCAATTGTTATAGCAAACAATTGACAATCCTCTTGATCTTGATCTTCTTGGAAGCTTAGCACCACAATTGTAACGCCTCTAATGGAATCACACCCAAGAGCTAGCAAGAAGGAAACTAGAAGGAGAGAGAGAGAGAGAGAGAGAGAGAGAGAGAGAGAGTATGTAATTTTCGGCCCTAGGGTTTCACCAAGGAAGGAGTGGCCAATATTGGGAGCCAGGAGGCTCCTTATATAGCTGAGGGATCTAGGGTTTAGGGAAAACCCTAATACTCCTTTGCTTGGGGCCTAAGCTAATCCAAAGGCCTTATCCAAGCCCCCTTGGACGAAATCGTTAGGGTTTCCCCTATAGATTTCGTCCACCCCCTTCCAAGGAGGTTCTGGAGCCTTCCACTCAACTATTAGATAATTGCAAACTAGTCCCTGCACTTTATAATTAATACTTTTAACCCCAAAATTAATTCTGATTAATTTCTGGCTAACTATTAATTAAACATAATGATTTCTAATTAATATATTAATCTTTTAACATATTAATAAATCATTTATATTAATTTATTAATCTTATAATAAATCAATATCTCTCCTTTCATAATTTCCTTGTCCAGTTACTAGGTTTGACGGCAACCCAAAAGGACTATGCTGCTATCAATTCAAGTACATACCAATTATAGTTATGGGCTTAGACACCTAATCCAACAACACTGGCGGTTCATTTACATTGTGACGTCTTGGATTTCTACAAGGAGGCATCTTTTTCTATAAAAGTCAAAAGATACAAAGATGATAAGATATCAAGAGTGAATATGAATTGTGATATCGTTGAACTAAAACATATAGTTCGATATGAATCTTGGAATGAATTGGAAATAGAAGTCTATGACAAGTACAACTTGTAACTGAATAATATGAAAGTGAATGGTTATTTTTCAATTACTAAGAAAATGCATGTCGATTAAATTGGCATATTGAATACATAAGTCTGGAAAACTTGACCCTAGACAGGTCTACAATACACCAAATTCTGAGAGAAACATCGACATCATACAGACCTATCGAAAATAAAATTTTCGTGGTCTTACTGAAAAACCTGAAAAATAACTCTAAAACCTATCCATAGACTTAACTATAACCAAAAGAGTGAAATAGGAAACGAATAGAGTATTTCCTAATGGCGACGGGTATCATTTAGATGAAACCTCATCTCAGCCATTTGACGCTCCATAGCAAGCAGATGCCTTTCATACACTGTCAGGCGTGCTCGAAGCTCTATGACTTCAACTCGAGTTTCAGCTAATGCTTGCAATAGAGATTCATTGTCCCTTGTATCTCTCTCACGAGCATATTCAAGACGATTAATATTGATTGTATTAATTCTCACATTGGCATCAACTTCCCTGATTCGGTTGATGGCTGTTCTACCCTGAATTTCATTTCGAGCAACTCTGCTAACTATTATCGGCAGGACTTTGTCTGCTGAACCTCCTTCGCTTAAGTTGTAGAAGCTTCTGTCTCTGTTGTAAGGCATTGGTTGACCATGTTCTTGACTCAATGTTTCCAAGCTTTCTACCCATAGAGGCTTCGGACTTTGGAAAACCGGACGAGGGTTAGGATTTTGAGCAATTGGTGGTGGATTATAGGCTTCTGATTCAGAATCATTTTCTTCAGGAAAGTTTTCTGCAAAATTATCATCTAAGGGAATTTCGTGATTTTCTTCTGGCTCTGCATCTTGTTCTTGATCAGGGAAATAAGGGTCTCCGGGTATGTGAAATCCAGCCATTGTTATCTAAGCGAGAATAGGGATAAAAGATATAGGATATAGTTAGTAACGATAAGTTTCTACAAGAAAGACCTACAATTAACAAATAATGTACTAAGTACAACTTGTTCTAGGTATTACTATAACTATAAAGTGCATATTAATTATATATAACTTGGTTATACTCGACCTTCGATTAAATTACCCGGCTCTAAATCCACAACCAAACAAGGAACGGGAAATGAAGCCAAATCACATAATCTAAGTCTATATAACTTTAATTATATATAATTGTAATATACCCTTAATATTTATAGTTCTACCCTTGATTGTTCTACTGATTTCACATGTGTGTTATTAGTATATAGTGCCTAAAATACCCCAATAGTATTTTAATCTTTATGTTCTGTTCTAAAGTTCTTCTGAATATGTATAGTTGGTAAGTTTTAGACATGCCACAACACTACTATCACTCCCAAACACATGTTGGTCATATCTCAAATCAATATAGTTGATCAGGCTATATTAATCCCAGATATGATTACATAACTGTCCAGGTTTGACTGTAATGTTCAACATCCAAATACTTTTAAGTTCTTATGATTGTGATACTGTACTTGTAGATAAGTGTTAGTATACTTCTTGTAAAAATAATTAAATTTTTAAAAGTATACTTGTAGTCAGAGCTCTCAGCCCCAAATGTATTTATAGTTTGTATATCTTTTATGGATTGATATACTAAGTTCACTATAAACAATGCTCTGATACCAATCTGTCACACCCCCAACCAGACGGCGGAAACGTCCGGGGGTGGAGGACTTCATTTGTAGTATCACAACACATGCATTATAGTAATCAGAGTACAAACAACCACTGTATTTAAAAAGTATAAATATTTACAGCGGGTTTTTCTCAAAACCGGGCTTCGCTGGAGCAGCGTTCCTGAGCCGAAAGGCTCTTTTCTCGGGGCTTCAAGAGCCTCGGGGATTCCTTCGGGTGCTAGGGGGTTTACCTAGACTTTAGGGGGGTTAGGAAGGCTTAGAGAGAGATTCTAGAGAGAGAAAGAGAAGTTGGAAGGTGTGAGAAATGAGGGTGCCCCGACACTCTATTTATAGGCTGGAAATAACCAAAACTCGTCGAGTTGGCCTCCAAATCGTCGAGTTCCAGGCCACGTGTCACCATCTGGTGGCTAGCCTTGGGGAGGAAACAACGGCCAGGATTGCGCCACGTCACCCGATTTCGCACAACACCTTCCCGACTTAGAAAAATCATAACTCTCGCATACAAGCTCCGTTTTCGATGTTATTTATATCCACACGTAGGCGGGATCATAATCTACAACTTTCGTTTAGACTCCGTCGGCAATTAGACTGTTAAATGACCGCGAAAAATTTAACAGTAGGAGGAGATTAGACTGTTAAATTACCGCGAAAAATTCGTAACTCCTTCATACGGACTTCGTTTTCGTCTGTCTTTTTACCGCTGAGTTCCTATTAATGAGATCTTCAACTCTCATTTAGGTCGCGTAAGCCAAAAACCGCTCAAACTAAAATTCGAGTTTCGGGCCGTGCACTACTAAGCCAAATCTTATAAAATTCATAACTTCCTCATACGAAGTCAGATTTGGGCGTTCTTTTTTTGTATGTTCTCGGTTTAACGTATAATACAACTTTTGTTTAGATCACTAAGGCTAAAAAGTCCTATATCGTAAATTCACTATTTACGTCTCCCGGTGCCGTGCCGGTTTTGCCATAAAACTTCGACGGACCATAACTTCTTCGTTATAACTCGGATTTCGGCGTTCTTTATATGTACGGAACACTTGTAACATATATTACCACTTGGTTAAGATTATTCCTTCAAATAATCTTCCATCAAAAACTCATTTTTGATGCTCATTGTCTCTAAATTGACTAGCTCGGATCTACGGGTGTTACAGTACCTGAATTAGAAAACTAAGAAGATCATGGCGATATCGATATATGCTCTTGGCATCTGTTCGACTAACAAAAAAACACCCAAAAAAATCAAAACCAAGATGAGTATCTATGATCGAAAACCAAAATAGAGATCAGAAGGGATGGCAATTACCTTCTTGTAGGTTGTATCGACAACATATTGATGGTGGTAGTAACAAACGGCTGTCGGAAAAAGAGATTTTAAAAAATGTTTGGATTAGCTGTTTAGTAACAAAACTCAATAAGTCAATAAGTTAAAAAGTATTTGGCTAACTTATTGACTTTTACTTGTTTTTTATTCTAATAAGTCATAAATCATTCCAAAAAAGTCATAAATTGTAACTTCTTCAAAACTCATTTTCAAAGGCTAAACCAAAAGTTGTTTTAAAAGTTCTTATTAGGTATCCTAACACTTTTTTTTAACTTATTGACTTTTCTGTTGGTGATTTTATTTCACCATGTCATTTTATGTAACTGGAACTAACATGTGAGCTAAGGGGCTTCATAATTTGTACTCTAATATATGTACGGTTTTGTGTAGAGAGCAGACATGTATAAGATCGAATTAGAAGTCGGTTTGACGACAAGTCGGGGGTCCGGGGTTTCCAAGGGGGCAGCATCCCTTTGGAATCCTCATTAAATTTCGGATTTCCTGGCTTGCATCCAAAGCAACCTGTGACGGCCAACCTTAAGAGAAACCCTAATCTCGTTTATTATATAAATGACTCTTCTCTTTGAGAAGGGTGACACGAAAAGTTATTAGCTCTCTTTTTCTTCAAACGAACACATAATCTTTCTAGCAAATTGGCTTACGTTTTCTATGCCTAGATTCTTAAGTGTCCTCTTGGATTATCCTAGGCTGAATTTCTTGCAACCCAGGCATAAGGTAGAACTATTAGTTTGGAAAGTGTTCACACGATCAAATGGGTATCCAAATCTCCAACATAAACCCTATTTCTTCCAACATTTTCAAGAAGTCAATAAGTTAAAAATGAATTTTTAGATGAAATCCCAAACACCCCCTAACCCGTGTAATATATGGTTAGAATACTAAAATAATTATGATAATGAGGAAAATGTATTTATTATAAAAAAAAATTGATATATTTTTTGCATTACTCATTGGAACCGTTTGTGTAAAACATTAGAAGAGTTTGTGACGAAATTTGTCCAAACTATAAAATTCATTGCCAATATGGTCCAAAATTTTATAGAAAAGAATCGATTACTATCTAAAATCACTTAATATACACGCATTATATTCACTATCTATCATTTATGAAAGTATGTAACTTTTCATGAGCAAGCCAAATTTCTAAAATAAAGTTATAAAGTTCTATATAAGATATACGGTGACATGTCAAGCTTACAATTCCCTAATTGTTAACAAAAAAGTATATTGTCTTATAAAATTTAGATAAAATTCTATATGTTATTTAAATTTTATAGGTGCGGGCAGTAATCATCAAATGTCAATTTTACAATTCCGAAATGCAAAATTTTCTTTGAGAATGACCAAAATGCATGACAATAATCATCAAAACATATGACGACAAATTAAACAATATTTTTAACTGTCATCTGCAAAATTATAGAATATTATTAGAATATTATTTATAATATGTAAACTAAAGGTAGACATAAAGAAAATGCCAGATTTATGATGTTGGCAATTTTATGTATTCAGAGCTCAATATTCTAACGTAACTCTTTTGTCTATTCAAAAGTCTAAGATAACATTTTAGTATACTCTCAATTAGGGGTGTAAGTGAGCCAAGCTACTCGTGAGTTACTCGGGATCGACTCGTTAAATGCTCGACTCGAGATCGAATTAAACGAGCCTGAGCCGAGCTCGAGCCTAAATATGAGGCTCGTTTATTAAACGAGCTCGAGCCGAGCTTCAATTCATGGGCTCGCGAGCCTAAACGAGCTTATATATATATATATATATATATATATATATATATATATATATATATATATATATATATATATACATACATACATACATACACACACACACACACACACACACACATATATATATATATATATATATATATATATATATAGGCTCGTTTAGGCTCGATTAGGCTCGCGAGCCCACTAAATTGTTCACGAGCCGAGCTCGAGCTTCATTTTAAGGCTCGAATCGAGCTCGAGCTCGAGCTTCCTCAAAATTAAACGAGTCGAGCTCGAGCTTGGTCAGGCTCGGGCTCGGCTCGGCTCGTTTACACCCCTACTCTCAATTCCATCTAAAGGCTGCAATTGTTATTTATAAAAATATGTTATCGGTTTTGACATGTAAACCACATAAGTTTCCACTAAAATATAGAGAGATAGATCGAGATTTCATAATAGGAATCCAGACATGGATTAGAAGTCTATGAATTATATTAATATCATGCAAATACAAAGTAGACTTCATTGCTATTGACCATAGAATTAAAGTACAATGTTATAATCATGGTTGTAGAAATCGTTAATCGTTAGCTAGTCGGTGGACTAGAGATTATGGATTAATCGGCTACGCGGTGATTACTCGGGGACCATTAATTATTAAGAAAATTATTCAAAAATTTATAAATCTAACTTTAATCCTACGAATATAAGTAAATCAGCATAAAAGTTTGATAATAACTTAATAAGTTTAACAAACACACAAAATCATCATCCAACAAGTCTAAAATAAGTTTAAATATCTCAAAAATAAACGCTCATACTTAAAATGTTTTGAATTTTCTTTGACCAGGTTTGACGATTAGGTCCAATTAACTACGATTAGGCGGCGATTAGGTTCGATTTTGACCAGCCTTGACCAAACTTGATTATAACTTATAATGGAGTAATACTTTCAAACTACAATGCTATAATACATAAAAATAAAAGTAGAAAATAATGAAATTGCATCGCTATTTCCTGCATTAAAAGAAATGATAAAAAAATTGTTAAAAATTAAAACCTACAAATATTAGACTTGAAGTTGTATAATACACAGGCTATATTATATAAAGAGCCAAGTAAAAGCACAATGTGTAAATAAATTAAATTTTATCAAAATTAAAATAAATAATAATATGATAATAATATATTAACTATTTTTTTAGTGTTTAAACAATTAAAGTTTTTTTAACCGTTAAAGAAACCATTTTTTCCAGATTTGAAAAAGAAAAAAAAATATGAAAAGCGTAATATATTTTTACTATTTTATCGATTTAGCCAGCTATTAAATCATTACAATTTTTTTGACCATTAAGAAAACCATTTTCCTGCCGGTGTTAAAAAGGGGGAAATATAGAAAACATAATAGATTTCTCCATTTTATAGATTTAGCCATTTATCTATTTTTGATAATTAAATCATTATGCTTTTTTTGTCACCATTTAAAAAAAACATTATTCCTCATTACCTGACTTTGAAAAAGTGAAAACTACATAAACACACAATTTAGTTTCGTGGCTTGTGGTAAAGAAAAAGAAAATATTAGTACTTGTTGACTTTTTGATGGAGTAGAAACAGACGATCCAAATCTGTTATCCTGGTTAAAGCAATTCATTCATCTTCATATTAAAGGAGTTTCGTTCTAGTTCTTTTAGTCATCATTTGTTCTTATTATCAAAGTGAGTAATCATGAAAGAAAAAGGATCGAAAGTGGGCATGAAACAAAAGTCTCATCTTTCTATCATTTCTTCTTTTATATATAATTTAAAAAATAATTAGGGAAGGTACCCATGGGTTGCGAAGGGTTTTGTTTTTTCCAGCAATTACTTCATCCTTAAAACAAATAGTATGAGCATATATATCGAGGTCTTTGGAAGATAAATATTTGACTAGGAAGCAAAATACATAAAATATAGAAAGGAACTATGGTAAATAGCAATAATCTTTTTCATTTTTACAAAGATCGGCAATCTGCTTTAAAATCACCCCTCAGTAGCAACAAACTTTCATTTTTCTATCATATCTTTTTTTCAACCAAAAACAACAATTTAAATTGTAATGCAATGGGTAATGGGTTTTTTTACAAACTTAAAAGTGCAATGATGTAAATGCCGAGTTTACCGGACCAACACTCATTTTAGCGTAGATCTCATCAATATCTTTATCTGCCAGTTTAAATGACCAAAAATAAATCAAAGAGAATTAAGGAAAACAAAATGAAAATGTAAAACTATTTAAAAGAACTATATACATAATTTGAGAGATAATAAAGGGGGCACACATGTAATGTAACATTTTAAAGTTGGCACAACAGCTAAGAGGGAAGTGTCGGTGTTGAAACTGCAACCTGCAACCTGGAAAAAAGAAACAATTTTTCCAAAAATGATAAATGATAGTTATGTGCATAACGAGAAAAGTAAATGAAAGAAAAATTAACGGACGTTTTTTATTCATATATTATAATAGGGAAGAAATCATGAGTGAATGGTAGGAAATTTAAAGGTTAGGTGAAGATACTCTGAAAGAGCAAGAAATAGCAATGCATTTTCATTGCAAAATGAAAGTAAGTTGCTATACTTGCTATTAAAGTAAATTTAAAATAATAATAATAATAATAATAATAATAATAATAATAATAATAATGAAGTTAGATCCCATTAACAGATGCCTCTCAAACAAGAGATCCTTCATATAAGCTTCCCTTATTTTGTCCTGATCTTATTTGAAACATAAAAGACCACTGGATGATGCACTAATGCCTTTTGATACCTTGTCCCAAATCCTAAAAAATCACCTAAAACAATAAATTATCCATCTCGGTTTTCTTTGATACAAAAAGATTCATCAACTCATTTAGCACAACCACTGTCCACTTCTCTGTTTGACCACTGTTGGGTGACAAGAAGAATGCATCTCCATATGTTGATATGTAAGGCAAATTCTGCCATTCATGCAACCATATCCTTACTTTCTATTCCAAATCATACCTTTTGGTAAGTTTATAGAAAACTTAATGGGCATTCTAGGAAGTATCCCACAGTTTTCCTCCATCGCTTTCTTCTCCAACACTAACATTGCAACAAACCAATCCTACACCAAACACTTCACAACCCTTTACTACCCATATTACAGATCTGAAAATATTCAGGGGATTCGGGAAGTAAAGTCAAGAAAAAATCATGAGGTAACCCTAGATCAAACCTTAACAAATCGATAATATCTAAAGGAAGCTTTTTTGCTCCTGTGGGCATTAAACATTTTGCTAATCTTTTAGCCATGCCTTTCTTATAATGAGAAGAGTTCAAAATCTTGGATTCCTCATTGTGAATGGTTACAACTTGTGAGGTGAGTTTGACTTGACCAAGGGGGAAATGGTTTGGAGGATTGGAAAATTTGGAAAATGGACATGATGATCCAACCTTGGATCATGATAAGTTTACAAACGGTAAGTTTACAACGGCTCAATTTTTGTCATCTCGTTTCCGTGGCCACGAGAATCGCATGACGAGAAGCAACGAGTTGGAGGGGGGGGGGGGGGCGGTGTTCCCCCCGTTACGACGTCGTCACGATGCGCCACGTCACCGGCGTTACATCTCGTTTGGACCCATACCGTGTGGTCTAAGTCATGACTTTTTCACATTTTTGAATAGAAAAACCCAAGAAACCGGCTAATTTATTCACTTTAGCCATTTTTAACCTGTTCAGCAGGTCATGGGACCAAATTGTTAATTTTTCGAAAATAATGAGACTTTTTTGCAGATTTCGTCAAAATATTAATATAATGTATAAACATATTTTTTACATATCTATATTTATTTTTACGTATTTGTGTATTTTTTATGTTTTTATATGTATATATATTTACGTATTTTTATGTATTTTAAATGTATAAACGTTTTTTTACTTATTTATATGTATTTTTAACAATTTTACATATTTTTTATGTATTTTTATGTATTATGTATTTATATGCATTTCTATGTATTTTTATGTATTTATGTATTTTTTAAAGCTTTTTAAATAGATGTTTATGTATTTTATATGTATAAACGTATTTTTGACGTATTTATATCTATTTTTAAGTATTTTACATATTTTTTATGTATTACGTATTTAAGTATTTTTTTAAGTGTTTTATATAGATGTTTTTTTATATTTATGTATTTTAAATGTATAGACGTATTGTTTTACGTATTTATATGTATTTTTTAAGTATTTTACATATTTTTTGTGTGCTTTATGTGTTTTTTATGTATTATATATTTATATGTATTTTTGCGTATTTATGTATTTTTTTAGTTTTGTTATATAGATGTTTATGTATTTTTATGTATATTAAATATTTAATTGTATTATTTTTATGTGTTTATATATTTTTTACGTAAAAATAACACGATTAAACATTTAATATACACAAAAATACATAAACATCAATATAAGAAAATTAAAAAAATACATAAATACGCAAAAATATACATAAATACATAATACATAAAAAAACACATAAAAACACAAAAAATATATGTAAAATACTTAAAAAAATACATATAAATACGTAAAAAAAATACGTTTATACATTTAAAATACATAAATATACAGAAACATTTATATAAAAAACTTAAAAAAAATAAATAAATACGTAATACATAAAAAATATGTAAAATACTTAAAAATCGATATAAATACGTAAAAAATACGTTTATACACTTAAAATACATAAACATCTATATAAAATGCTTAAAAAATACATAAATACGTAAAAATATATAAAAATGCATATAAATACATAATACATAAAAAACAACACATAAAAATACATAAAAAAATATGTAAAATGGTTAAAAATACATATAAATAAGTAAAAATATACGTTTATACATTTAAAATACATAAAAATACGTAAATATATACATATAAAAACATAAAAAATACAAAATACGTAAAAATAGATATAGATATGTAAAAAATATGTTTATACATTACATAAAAAGTTTGACGAAATTTGCAAAAAAGTCTCATTATTTTCGAAAAATTAACAATTTGGTCCCATGACCTGCTGAACAGGTCAAAAAGGGCTAAAGTGAATAAATTAGTCGGTTTCTTGGCTTTTCTATTCAAAAGGTAAAAAAGTCAGGACTTTATTATTCAAAAAATAAAATTTAGGACTTTATTGAAAATTTGCCCAAAATATTGGGACTTTTCTGGAGAGATCCCATTGAAGAAACTCCAAAGGTATACAGAGGAGGAATAAGAAACGGAAATATGGGGTGTAAAGGCGACAACGATGAAACCAATTGGAGGTACCGAAAGTTGGATATGCCTCTATTTGATGGAGAAAACCTCGATGGATGGATCTTGAGAACGGAGCGATACTTTACCTTTTACAAACTATCAGGGAGTGATAAGATGGAGGCAGCAGCGGTGGCTCTTGAAGGCAACGCCCTCCTATGGTTTCAATGGGAGCATGGTAGAAGACCAGTCACGCAATGTAATGAATTGAAGTCGCTCCTCCTTCGACAATTCCGACCGATTCACGCAGATACACTATACCAATAATGGTTAGCCCTAACGCCTCGTTCCCGAGTTTAACAAAAGAAAAGAAGAGAAGAGAAAAGAAAGTCACGAGAGAAAACAAGAGAAAGAAAAGGAAAACAAAATTTTCTTTCATGTTCCCGAGTTGAAGAGAAGTGGAAGGAAAATGAATCATTTTGTTCTTTTTTTCCAAATCCTCCCAAATCGGAAGGAAAGTTAGGAGGGAAAGTGATCCTCCCATTTCCCTCAACTTTCTTCCACTTCCCTCCTTTAATGAAACTCGGGAACACCAATTTTTTTATTTTCTTCTCATTTCCACTCATTTCCTTTCCTTTCTCTCGTTAAGTTGAACTCGGGAACGGGGTGTAAGTCAAACCGGGTTGATCCATGAATACCATCGTTCGTTTATCGAACTACTTGCCCCGCTTAGAAATATTCCGGATGACGTGATAATGGGCCAATTTGTTAATGGACTCAATGAAGATATTAGGTCGGAGGTCCACTTATTTGAGCCCTGATACATTGATCTTGCGATGTCAATAGCCATCAAGGTCGAAGGAAAACTTTGTCCTCACACTCATCGGAAACCAAATTTTCCCCCTGGTTCTGCCCAAAAAACAACGCCCCTCATCATACACATCAAAACCACCTTCTACTCATCAAAAGACCTTAGTAGTCCATTCCAGAAACGACCCGCTGAAATTCGAAGACTCACGAATCGGGAACTTCAAAAAAAGAGGGAAAAGAAAATTTGTTATCGTTGTGATGAAATATGGAACCTTGGTCACCGCTACAAGAAGAAGGAATTGAGTGTGTTGATAATCCATGAAAATGAGACTCAAGAAGATGAATCCCAAGCTGGAAGATGAATCGAAGTTAGAGACTCCATAAAACACTATCCTTTCAGGGATCTGTTTGAATTTGGTAATTGGGACAACCAACCGAAAAACTCTAAAATTGAAAGGGGAGATGGCAGGAGCTGAAGTAGTGGTACTCATTGACCCAGGCGTCACCCACAACTTCTTATCCCTCTCCGCTATTAAACATCTCAACATCCCAATTTCACACACTGTTGGGTTTAAAGTGCCACCGGGCATGGGGGAAAATGTCACTGGTAGTGGAAAGTGAAAAGGGGTGTTGTTACATGTCCAAGGGTTGTGCATCAGAGAAGATTTTTCTACCATTGACTTTGGGAACTTCGGATGTCATTTTGGGGGTGGCTAAAAACGTGGGTCTCGTAAACACAAATTGGAAAACACAACACATGCAGTTCCAAATAGGAGGACAATGGGTGACTTTGAAAAGAGATCCATCCTTGGAACGATCCTATATATCCTTAAAGAACATGGTGAGAACTCTGGGATCAAATGGAGGGGGGTATTGGGTCCAACTCAGCCTCATAACACAACAACCTTCAAACCCCATTGTGCCAACATGCCCCCTTGTACTTGGAGCCAGTAGTACAGCAATATGCCTATGTGTTCTCATGGAAAGGAGGATTACCACCCTAACGGAACCAGCAACACTCCATACAGTTGAAGGACGGTATAAAACCGGTGTCGATGAGACGATATAGGTAAACCCACACACAAAAAGAAGAAATTGAAAGGCTGCTGCAAGATATGCTCAAATCCGGGATAATTCAACCGTCTAAGAGCCCTTTCTCGAGTCATGTTCTCCTGATTAAGTAAAAAGATGGATCATGGAGGTTTTGTGTGGATTACCGAAGTCTTAATAAGGTAGCAGTTAAGAACAAATTTTCGATACCTCTCAAAGAAGAACTCTTGGACGAATTACATGGGTCACGAGTGTTCTCCAAGTTGGACCTTAAATCTGGTTATCACCAGATCAGAATGAGGCAAAAATATATCCAAAAAACAGCCTTCTGATCTCATGAGGGACATTACGAATTTAAGGTAATGCCCTTCGGCCTTACCAACGCCCCATATACCTTCCAATCCATAATGAACGAAGTTTTCAAGCCATATTTACGTAAGTTCATGTTAATTTTTTTTAGGATTATTGTCATTGTAGCCCAACAAAGTTACGTATAATGGTTTAAATGGTCCCTCGTGACTATTTTTTGCATTTTAAGGGCATATACTTCTAATTTCTGGTTTTAAAAGGGCACATTTGGAAATATTAAGGGGTCAACTAGTGATCCCTATCCCACGTGACAAATTTCTAATTCCACGTATTATCCAATTAGATTAATTTAGTCCACGTCATTGACACGTGTATATAGGAGTTAATGAGAGATATTGTACGTTTTAAAGCCCTCAACTGTCTCTTCCGAACACTTTCTTCTGTAACTTCCTCATCGAAATTCGTTGTTCAACTGTTCTTCGGTCCTACCCTTTTCTTCAAGTGTTCGTCGCTCAAATCAGCAAACTTTGTCGTTGCTATGGCCGTTTTCATGAATATTGATCTACATTTTGCTGGACTTTTTACCAGATACCCCTCTATTACTTACGCAGATGGAGCCGATCAAAGGTTTGATGATGTTGCTTTTGCTGGAATGGACAAGAACGAATTTGTGGAGTTCCTTGAAAGATCCGTTGTTGAGAGATGTGTGAATGTGTACTTTTGCATGCCCGATATTGATTTTCCTGATGGATTGAGGATAATCGCCACCGACATGGATTACATGCAACTAATCGAAGTAGGGTATGCTTCTGATTGTGTAATTGATGTATATATGGATCATCTTGGTGTTAATGTACATCAATGGATTCCTGAAGAGCAAGCAGAAGTTTTCAGTTCTTTAGACCAATTATATGGTGCAAAATGAAGATCATGAAGAAGTGCACAGTCGTATGGATATGGATGATGGAATCGACATGCAGGATTTACATGGTGGTAGGGATGATATCCAAGGTGCAAGGGAGGATTTGCAAGGTGAGCAATATGATGACATTCACATGGAAGTGGACACTGAACCTGATGAGTGCATTCCTATGAACAAGACAAAAGATGATGAGTTTCTGAGTAAGTTGTGCGCAAAGGAGCAAGTCACCCCCACAGTCCACCTCGTGAAGCCACATATGATCCACCACAAGATAACAAGAGGATGAGGTAATATCTACTGACCATGCTATTTACAATGAGAATGTTCATTGGAAAAAGCAGAAACTTGTATTAGGTATGAGATTTTTGAGTCCTAAACAACTGAAACATATGATGTGTAACTATGTTGTAACAAATTGTTATCAGTTATGTTATAAAAAAATGATAATAGGAGACTATTAGTGAAATGTTGTTATCCGCAATGCAAGTTTCGGATGTGGGATTCTTGGATGAGTGAGGAAAAGTCTTTCCAGATTAAGAGTCTCATAAATGAGCATAACTATTCAAGAAACTTCAAGTTAGGTTCAATTGTGAAGTATTCCTGTATAGGTACTCATTATACAACACAATTCTTATAGAAACAAAAGGTTAGTGTCAGGCTACTTAGGGATGAGGTTAAAGAGAAAGTTGGTATAGATGTGAGTATGGGACAGTGTAGAAGACCAAAGAAGTATGCAATTGAACTGATTGAAGTAACACTAGTGGAGCATTATGCAAAGTTGTGGTCATATGGTGAGAAGATTAGAAGATCAAATCCAGGATCAACAGTCAAAATGGATGTCAATTCTATGCCAAATGGTAAGAATTATTTTAGCAAGTTTTACTTGTGTTTTAATGGGCTAAAGCAAGGGTGGAGAGGGAGATGTAGAGAGGTTATAAATTTAGATGGATGTTTCTTAAAGGGGTTATGTACTGGAGAGATAATATGTGTTGTAGGAAGAGATGCCAATAATCACATATTCCCAATTGCATGGGCAGTTGTTTGTGTAGAGAACAAAGAAAATTGGAAATGGTTTTTGGAAAACCTTAGAGATGACCTTCAACTGGATAATGGTTTTGGTATAACATTAATGTCGGATCAGAATAAGGTAAGTTGTTTACTTACTACTTTTTAATAATGTAATTGGTGGTTTCATTTTATCTAACATGTTACCATTGTTGTATAGGGGCTGTTAGAGGCTGTCAAGGAAGTACTGCCTACTGCTGAACATAGGTAGTGTGCAAGGCATATTGTTGCCAACTTTAGGAAAAGATTCAGTGGTGTGCACTATGAAACCATATTTTGGAAGGCAAGCATGGCATCCACTGAGCCTTTATTCAATGCTTCCATGAAGGAGATTGAAGTGCTTAACCCTGCAGCCTTTGCTTATCTTATGGAAACAAACCCCAAATATTGGAGTAGAGCATTCTTTCAAGAGGGAAGGATGTGTGATGCAGTGGAGAATGGATTATCTAAGAGCTTCAACAGTGTCATCAGGGATGCAAGGAAAAACCCAATCATCACCATGTTAGAGGAGATTAGAATGTATGTTATGGAGAGAATATACAATTTAAATATCAAAGGTAGTTCATGGCCTAATTACAAGCCTTTCCCAACAATTACACTCCTATTGAATCAATTAAAAAGATTTCAAAGGTACTTTCTAATCCTTACACTCATAATTGTATGTAGGTACTTATATCATGTCTGCAATAGGTATTGGCAGGTTTTACCAAGTGGTCTAAACCAATTTGAAACAAGAAACATGGTTGGGTCCTATGTTGTTGACCTGGACAAGAAGACTTGTACTTGTAGAGTGGCAACTTAATGGGTATGGATGCGTACATTCAGTTTCAACTATATCCTTTCTGAATAGAGATGTTTGTGGTTATGTGGATACAATGTTCTATGGTGCAATGTACAAGAACACTTATAAGTATCTAATTCATGGGATGAATGGTAGCAATATGTGGCCACCTACCGACTTCATACCACCTCTTCCACCAATGAAGAGAAGAATGTCAGGTAGACCAAAGGTTAACATAAGAAGAGATGCATCAGAAAAGATCCCAAGACACACTGTATCTAAGGCAGGGAAAAAAATATCATGCAGTGTGTGTAAATAAGTGGGGCATAACAAGGTCACATGTCCTCAAGCTGAAAGACCTCAGGTGCAAAAACCTCAAGTTGGTAGGAGGCCAAAACTAAATGTGAAAAAAAGTAAAACATTTGTCAATGAAAATGGTGAAGGAGCAGGAGGTATCAATGAAAATGGTGAAGGAACAGGTGTCAATAAAGACGATGAAGGAACAGATGTCAATGAAAATGGCGAAGGAGCACAAGTTGTTGGTGCAGGAGGCAGTGGATCAAAAGTAGTGAATGAAGGGCAAAATGGACACAAAACAGGGGGTAAGTGTAAAAGAAAGAAATCGGAGAGAATCGTCAAGATGAAACTTGTTAAGAGGGTGAAGGGAAAAGATGGGAAATGAGATACCAGTGCAAACCCATTGGAGATTAATGATTAGGATTTGATTTCATTTAAAATGTTATGTTTTAACTTGGTTGTGTTTGGTTGGACTTAGTTGTTATGTTTGGATTTGGGTTGTACTAGGTTGTTAAATTTGGATTTGTACTGACTTTGCTTATTTGAGAAACATATGTACTTTTTAATTTGTTTGTACTACTTATGTTGTTTGAAAATTTTGGTTTGTTTAAGAAAGATATGTACTTTTTTTCTTGATCGTGCATGGTGCATGTTACCCAAGGGAACATTAGGCCAATAGTTCCAGGAATCAATGTTAACTTGGTTAGGTTACAGGGAAACATGTGGTCCTTGTAAAATCAGTTAACACATGTGGTCCAATATTTTACTTGTTCATAATTTGTTCATACAATTTGTTCATACAAAACAAAACAAAGTACATTACAAGTTAAACATACAAACCAAAACAAAGTACATTACAAATTGTTCATAATTTAACCCAAATGACCTTCATTACAACTTGTACATGATTAAACACAAAAAAATACTTAACTACATATTAGGTACACCTTCAACTTAAAGACATCATATTGAAGCTTTTTGTTCGACCTAAACAACCCAGTTATGATCACACCATCATTGTTGCATTGCATTTCATAAACCCAAGCTATAAAACCTAAAGGAGCATCTTGATTCCAACTATTTGCTTGAATTAGTACATGTTAAAAAAACTAGGGTACATCAGAAATTGAACAAATGGTAAATTACCTTTTTGGGATATGCATAAAAGGACCTTCCTGGGTTATTGGTAGTACGTGATGTTCTTATTATAGCCTTAGCTCCACATCCACATTCCATCTTCTTCATTATGTAGCTTCAAAGTGGAGAGAATTTGAAGAAGAAAACAATGTGCTAGAATGAAACAAGTAGGTATAGAAGAAACTTTTAAGTAATTGGTAGTACGTGTAAAAGACTATATTACCCCCACTGTGCAAGGCACGTGGGGTCACTAACATCCCCACTTTTTACTTCTTCCCATTACTATTGCACTTTCAATGGAACTTTTTATGAAAATTAACAAGTAAATACGATCATAAGCAATGAACAAAGAACATCACCCAAGCTTACAAAATGACTATCATTTAGACAGGTCTTTCATTCATAATTGGAGTTCACTTACAAAATGTCTGTCATTTAGATAAGTCTTTTATATATTTCGCCAAAATAAACAAATATAAAAATAAAAAACAGAAAATCTATCGACTCCCAGGTATAATATTTATATAGTTATTTATGATTTTATTGAGCCACTCGACGAGTTGGATGTCCCAACTCGTCGAGTAGAGACGGATTGGCCACGTTGGTTTTATGACCAACTCGACGAGTCGGAGGGACCAACTCGCCGAGTTGGCACTGTGAGAGGAAACCCTAAATCTTCGGGGTTGGGTCCTATTTAAAGGACCTTAAGCCCTCATTTCCGCCTCACCGGCCACCTTACTCCCCTGTGTGAAACCCTAATCGTCTATAGTGAGCTAAGAGAGAAAGAGAGCTAATCTTTGTGCATTTTAGTGCACTTTTTGAAGAGAATAGAAGAGTATCAAAGCAAGGAACGAGAAGAGACTGTTGGATCTGGTGTTATTTCATCTATAGCTTTTGTTGAAGGTAAAAAGTCTTCACCATGCTCATTTTTGTGATTAGATCTCGTTATCATGGAGTTTTAGGGATTTTTCCATCTTTCCTTGAGACTTTGAGTGTGTTGAACTTACCAAGTGATTGAGACTTCATATATGGACCTTGTGAGGTCCCTAGAGTCCAAAGGTCCTAACTTTATCCAGCTATAGAGGAGCTTTTATGCTTAAGACCCTAAATGGAGCTTGTTTTGTCATTTCTATCCCTAAGTGTCATGCATGGACGTAAAGATTGTAGCTTTACGTGGTATCTCATCCTTGGGAGGCTAGATCTAGAGTTTGGGGTTGTAAATCTGCCTTAAAACGTCTGAATGATAAAAGAGACTTAACGGACTCGCCGAGTTGATGAGCCAACTCGACGAGTCGACTAGGGTTTTCCCCGACGAGTCTGGACAGGAGTAACTCGGCGAGTTGATGAGACAACTTGGTGAGTTAAGTTGGGTTTTCGCGACATACTGAAGGAACAAGGGTACTCGACGAGTCACATAGATGCACTCGACGAGTCGGGTCAACATGGACTGTTGACTCGAGTTGTTGACTTCGGTTGACCTTAGGGTTTGGTCAAGACAGTGAATATGGAGACCATGGAAGGGTAGAATGGTCTTTTACCCATCCCAACAGATTTGAGAGAGAAAATAGCTTGGTTTATTTAGGGTTGTGATTTAAGTGTTAATTAGAGATAATTATGGTATTTGTTAGGCGGAGGCTAGATTGGTGATTCTTATACGAGGTTTATTTGTGTAACACCGTAATTTTTCAAACAATTTTTCACATTTTTAAAAGCATACTTTCATTCATAGATATTATAAAAATCTCATTGTGTCACATATCAATCCATAGAAACACATCCCAAGATCATAATGTATAAAAACTCCTCATGTGTGTACTGATCATGCCGGCGCCTTCCCGCGATCCTCACTGGTACCTGAAACACATAACACAACACTGTAAGCATAAATTCTTAGTGAGTTCCCCAAAATACCACATATAACACATATTAGCCACTCGAGGCTGTAACTCTGTGGACCCTCCGGTCCTAACTCTGTGGACCCTCCGGTCTTAACTCTGTGAACCTTCCGGTTCTAACTCTGTAACTCTTGAACATACACGCCATGAATCACATAGAAATAATGCAGTGTATCACAATCACATAAATAGCATACAAGATACTCTGTCACATAACTCTAATTACCACTCTAGGTAAAGTATAGTGAGAAGACTCACCTCGGGTAACTCGGTAAATGTTAGGCGTGTCAAACCCAACAAATAATGGGATAAAATAATATTAATAAAGCTCAAGTCACTGCTATTTCTTATACTAAAGATAGTATAGAGTAAGCAGGGTCGGTCCACAGGAATACAGGACTTCTTATCTTGCCATATTCTCACACGTAATACAAATAATATTAAAATGGGGGATTGTGTTTGAACTTGAATTAAACTTCATAAATAAGAAAAGATTGATAACAAAACGTAGTAAAAGAAGTACATTTCCGATTCTGACTCTTATACATGTATTATGTTGAAAGATGTAATATGATTATAACTCATGTTCAATCTAGGTTGGTAAGTTAGATATTAATAAACTCTAATATCCAAATTGGCAAAAGTATTTTATTCAAAACAAGCTCTTCAAATAAAACTTCATTTAATTGATTCAATTCAAATAAGTTCTTGCATCAAATCATTAAATGACATTAAGTTTTTGCACTAATTACCAACAATGTTTAACATTCCTCTTAAGCTTGGGAATATAAACATTTAATCTTTGATTGCACTAATTTTGATCTAATTACAACCAAGTAAGTGTGTGTTATTAACATCAAATCATAAAACATATACGAATTTCATAATTTGATTAACTAGATTGATAAGAACCCTAGTTCATTGATCAAGTGAAAAAGAGAACTAACCAAACACATGATTAAGATCAAATCAAAGATTACTAGATGTTAAACACAAATTAAGTTCAAATTACAACCTAACAACACATACTTAAGAATTCAGATTCGGAAATGATAATGAAATCAACCACACATGACTAGGTTAAACTACAAATCAAACAAATTCAAACTTCAAATTGACTTACAAAAAGGAAATTAAAGTGTTTCCAAGTGTTAATCTACTTCCAAAAGCTCTGAAAATCCCCTTCTCCCTGTCCAAAATCCGACCTAACCTCCAACAAAACTGATTGTCCCCATTAAATGAGAGTAAAACTACTTTAAAAACTGTCGAGACGTTTACACGGCCCGTGTAAATTATAGGGTGCCATTTACACGACCGTGTAAACAAGAAAAGAAGAACGCTCTTGCATATGCGTTTACACGGCCCGTGTAAATTATAAGCCATCATTTACACGGCCGTGTAAATGTCTGAAAGGCTCAAATCTTCATTTCTTCATTCTCTCTCTCTTCAATGCTCCAAAACTTCTGAAACTTCGTTTCCAACTCTTTTTAACTTCCTCCATCAAGATCCAACCTTCAAAAGTCCCTAAAATATCATAAAAGTGTGTGAATGGAATTGCATCATGAAAAATCCCGAAAAATATGCAAAATGCATGAGTTTAAACCTAAATGCAATGCACTTTTATGAACTAAAACTACAAAATGAATGCATGAATATGCATCTAACAGTAAACCTCGAACTCTGAAATACTGCACTAGCCTCCGCCTAATCACATAAATAATTACTCTAATTAATACAACTTCTAAGGGCTAGGCTAACCCCTCTCTATAGGCTCTCTAAGAAGGGTAAAAGACCATTCTACCCCTCTAATGGCTCATAAGTCCAAACACTGACTAAACCCTAAAAGTCAACAAAAGTCAACGGTAAACATTGACCGGACTCGTCGAGTGCACTCGTGTGACTCGACGAGTACATGCGTGTCCTCTTCGCCCCTGGTCCTCACTCGACTCGCTGGTTCAACCCTACACTCAACGGGTTATCACAGGTTGCGAATCGCGGGGCAACCCGACTCGACTCGTCGAGTCCCTTATGGGCTCGGCGAGTTCCTCCCATGAAAACACTCATCTGACCTCCTGAGGTCAGATCTGCTTCTCTAATCTATAGATCTGACTTCTCCATTACCAATAAACACGTAAAGGTCGAATCTTGGTACACATGCAAGGCACTCTAGGCTTATTTTGGTGAAATCCCTTCTATCATGGCAACCTATGTCCCTTTCCTCCATAGAACCACAAAAAGCAAGGTGGTTCAAGCTCTTTGGACCTCAAAAGGTCCGGATCCAAAGTTTATTACTCAATGGGACACTAAATCTCAACCCAACAAGCCACAAAAGATATAAAAAACCCTAAATTCAATGCGCTTAAGCAAAACAGAAGAATAGGATCAAATGGCTACCTCAAAATGAAGATCCAAGCTGAAATCCTGCTGAAATGAAGTCCTCTTGCCCCTTTCTTGCTGGAAACCCTTCCTCCTTGGCTAAATCCCACCAAAACGAACAAAGAGGCTCAAACTCTCTCACAACTCGCTCAAAATCGCTAGGGTATCTCTCTCTGGACTGGTAGCCACAAATGGAGGCTATAAAGTCCTTTAAATAGGGCTCAGGCCCGGGGATTTAGGGTTTCAATCGTCAGCACGGACTCGTCGAGTCCACCCTTACCGACTCGTCGAGTCCCTTCATTTATCCATTCAGCAATCGCGACCCAACTCAACGAGTCTAGGCGTCAACTCATCGAGTCCCTCTCTTAACTCCAAAAATAATTGATAAAAATAATACCTGGAATTCCGGATGTTACAATTCTCCCCCACTAGATTCAGACTTCTCCCTCGAAGTCTTACTCTACAAACAACTCTGGATGCTGCTCACGCATTTCTAACTCCGGCTCCCAAGTCAGCTCAGACCCTCTCCGATGTTGCCACTGGACCTGCACCAGTAGCACCTCCTTGTTCCTCAGAACCTTGATCTTCCGATCCACAATCGCAACTGGCCTCTCAACATAATTCAGGTTCGCATTCACTTGAATATCTTCCAGCGGCACCACCGCCGACTTGTCGGCTATACACTTCCTCAACTGAGACACGTGGAAGGTATCATGAATCTGGCTCAACTCCTCGAGTAGCTCTAGACGATATGCTACCTTTCCCACCCTCGCGGTCACCCTGAACGGGCCAATATACCGGGGCCCCAGCTTGCCCCTATTCCTGAATCGAATCACTCCTTTCCAAGGGGACACTTCCAGGAGTACGAAGTCTCCCACCTGGAACTCAAGCTCGGATCGTCGCCTATCCGCATAACTCTTCTGGCGACTCTGAGCCGCCAACAACCTCTGTCTAACCTACTGTATCTGCTCGGTCGTCTGAAGCACTATCTCAGTGCTGCCCATCACGCACTGCCCTACCTCTCCCCAGCAAATGGGAGTCCGACATCTCCTCCCGTATAACAACTCGAAGGGAGGCATACCAATACTCGAATGGTGGTTGTTGTTATAAGAAAACTCAGCCAACGGCAGATACGTGTCCCAACTTCCCCCGAAGTCCAACACACATGCACGGAGCATGTCCTCGAGCGTCTGAATCGTCCGCTCACTCTGCCCGTCCGTCTGTGGGTGGTAAGCGGTACTGAAATGCAGCCTCGTACCCAACTCCTCATGGAACTTCTTCCAGAACCTGGAAGTGAAACATACATCTGGGTCTGACACAATCGAGATTGGTACTCCATGCCGCGATACCACCTCCCTCACATACAACTCTGTCAATCTCTCTGCAGAAGAGCTCTCACTGATAGCAAGGAAGTGAGCGCTCTTCGTCAGCCGGTCGACAATCACCCAAATCGCATCGACACCCTCGCGGTCCTTGGCAATTTGATGATAAAATCCATGGAAATCTGTTCCCACTTCCACTGGGGAACCTCAAGTGGCTGCAACTTGCCGTGCGGACGCTGGTGCTCAGCCTTAACCCTGCGACAGGTCAAGCACCTCTCAACAAACCATGCTACATCCCTCTTCATATAGGGCCACCAGTAATTTTTCTTCAGATCCAAATACATCTTAGTGGCCCCGGGATGGATCGAGAAACTCGATCGATGCGCCTCCTCCATCAAAGTGGTGCGCGTCCTGCCTCCATACGGCACCCAAATCCGACCCTGAAAGGTCATAAGCCCACGACTATCGGTAACGAACTCAGGTACCTGTCCAATCACCCGCTCTCTCTTACGGTTCTCCGGTCTCACGACCTCTGCCTGGGCCTCCCGAATGGTGTCCAACACCGGAGTCATCACTGTCAATCTCAAACAAACATCTCGTATCGGGGCACTCTCCGCCCTGCGACTCAGGGCATCAGCTACAACATTAGCTTTGCCCGGGTGGTACAGGATCTCACAATCGTAATCCTTTACCACGTCCAACCATCTCCTATGGCGCATATTCAGATTGGGCTGATCCATCAAATACTTCAAGCTCTTGTGGTCCGTGTATATGGTACACCGAACCCCATATAAATAGTGACGCCAGACCTTGAGGGCGAACACCACTGCCCCCAACTCCAGATCGTGGGTGGGATACCTCGTCTCATGAGGCTTCAGGTGCCTCGATGCATACGCTATCACATGCCCCCTCTTGATAAGTACTGCACCCAACCCTGATATCGATGCGTCACAATACACCACAAAATCCTCCATCCCTTCCGGGAGGGCTAACACCGGGGCTTCGTATAACCTCTGGCGAAGTGTCTCAAACGAGGTCTGCTGCTCTGGTCCCCACGAAAAAGCCACACCCTTCCGGGTCAACCTGGTGAGAGGCACGACTATCTTGGAGAAATCCCTGATAAATCTCTGATAGTAGCCAGCCAACCCCAGAAAACTCCTGATCTCGATGGGGGATCTCGGCACCTCCCAACTCATCACCGCCTCAATCTTGGCCGGATCGACCAATATCCTATTCTGGTTGATGAGGTGTCCTAAGAACTGGACCTCTCGTAACCAAAAATCGTACTTGGAGAATTTGGCGTAAAGCCTCTCCGATCTCAAAACTCTGAGGATCTCCCTCAAATGCTCCTCATGTTGCTCTTTGGATCTCGAATACACCAGTATGTCGTCGATGAATACAATCACCAATCAATCCAACATCGGTCTGCACACCCTGTTCATGAGATCCATGAACGCTGTCGGTGCGTTGGTGAGCCCAAAAGGCATCACCACGAACTCGTAATGCCCATAACGAGTCCTGAACGCCGTCTTCTGGATATCCTCATCTCGCACCCTCATCTGGTGATATCCAGACCTCAAGTCTATCTTGGAGAACCAAGATGCTCCCTGCAAGTGATCGAACAGATCATCAATCCTCGGCAGTGGGTAACGGTTCTTGACCGTTAACTTGTTCAACTCCCGGTAATCAATGCACATCCGGTGTGAAGCATCCTTTTTCTTGACAAAAAGGATCGGCGCTCCCCACGGCGAGCTACTCGGTCGAATAAACCCCTTCCCCAGCAGCTCCTGAAGCTGCAAGGATAACTCCTGCATCTCTGGCGGCGCAAGGCGATAAGGCGCCTTGGCCATAGGCGCTGCCCCCGGAACCAAATCGATGCGGAACTCTACCTGCCTCTCAGGAGGCACGCTCGACAACTCCTCGGGGAAAACATCCGGGAACTCACGCACTATCGGGACCTCATTGACCAACCTCGGTCTCTCTGCATCTACTCTCGTATCCACCACATAAGCCACCAACCCACTACAGCCCTGCTGTGGGCTCTGCCTCGCTCTAGCGGCCGAACAAAATGCTGACCCAGAACGGGTACCCTCGCCATAAACCGTAAGAACTCCTCCACTAGGGTCTCGTATGGTCACCAACTGTCGCTCGCAGTCGATAACCGCTCCAAACCTGCTCAACCAGTCCATGCCCACGATGACACAGACATCTCCCATCGCAATCGGGACCAAATCAATCGGAAACTCAACGCCGAAGATCTCGAGTACACATCCTCGGATCACATCAGTGGCATACACCGCTCTCTCGTCAGCTATGGAAACTCGCAAAGGTCGACTCAACGCCTCTCGACAGATACTAATGTGTTGACTAAAGGCTAATGACACAAAAGACCGACTGGCACCCGAGTCAAATAACACCAAAGCAGGTACAGAACTCACAAGAAACGTACCCGCCACAACATCTGGCGCTGCACGGACCTCCTCCGCTGTCAACTGGAAGGCTCTCCCGCGAGCCTTTGGCGCCTCGGCCTTCGCTGGCCGACTCTCTACAGCTCGAACGGTAGCAGGGGCAGATCCCTGTGATGCTCCCTGGGCTGACTCCCGCAACTGCGGACACTCGGCCTTCCGGTGTCCTGTCTGGTTGCAGTGAAAACAGAATGCAAACCCCTTGGGGCAATCCTTGGCCATGTGCCCCTCCTTGCCACACTTGTAGTAAGACCCTGCTCTGCAAACCCCCTCATGACTCTTGCCGCACTTGCCACAAGTGCGGCTCTTCTGGTTCCCTGATCTCGAATCGGCGGGCTTGGCCCGCTTGGCTGCCGGCTGGGACTGTGCCGGTCGCCGATCCATCCCTTGAGACTCCGCCTCCTCCCTGGCCTGAGTATCGAGCTCAATCTCCCTCTTCCGGGCATTTGCCTGAAGCTCGGCAAATGTCCGGTACGACGAGTTCGCCACGAACTCGCGGATGTCTCTCCTCAAAATGCTCAAATACCGACTCATGCGTGCCTGCTCGGAAGACACGTGCTCAGGGCATAACATCGCCCTCTCATGGAACATCCTGGTGATCACTGTAACAGACTCGGTACCCTGCTTGAGGGTCAAGAACTCCTGGGCCAAACGTTCCCTTTCCACCGGGGGAACGTACTCATCACGAAACATAGCGGTGAACCTCTCCCAGGTCACCGCGGCAAGCTCTGCAGAAGAGTAGTGCGCTGTCACAAACTTCCACCAGTCCTTCGCTCCCAAGCGAAGCTGGTTCAGCGCGAACCGAAATCTCAGATGCTCCAGACAAGAACACGTATAGAAGCATCCCTCAATATCAGAAATCCATCTCATCGCAGCGATCGGATCCTGCGTCCCATCAAACTCTGGTGGCTTCGTGTTGCTGAACTCTCGGTACAGCAACGAGTCACCCCCCCCCCCTGCGGTCTCGCAGCAGCGACGGCTGCGGTGGCTGCAGCAACAACAGCATCAGTAAGAGCAGTGTAACGCTCATCAAAAGTCTCGATCAGGGTGGTCTTGATAGACCCAAACATCTCTGGTATCTCGGCTCGGATGGCAGCAGCCACCTCCTCATGAATCAACCTACGGATCTCCTCATCACTGGTACCACTGGTACCAATGCCTCCTGGGTGGTGGCGCGTCCCAACCATGATGTCTCTGAAATACAACACAAAAGAAATCAGAGACTCGCTCGAGTATACTCGCACTCGATACCCAACCCTACTTGCTCCTTAGTACCCTAAGGATTCTTACTTGGACTGCTCACCGATCCGGTGTTTCCAGTAGTACGGGCCCTTATACTACCTTCCACAGCGCATCGGTATTCACCCCAAGTCCTCCTCCTAGGATCCCAGATCACAAGTACTCTATATCTCACTAAACTCAGGCTACTCTCCGGTAGACCACTCATAAGCTCCTCGCTGCTACCTACTTACTCTCGAAGTATCTCATAGTAGCAATAACTCCTAGGCTAAGGCATCACAAATCAGGCCCACTCTAGTCCTAACCATGAATACCTAGCCTACTCTAGCATGCATAACATACCACATAATATCTCATAACACATAATGTAAGGGTATTTTGGGAAATCACCGTTCGGGCGCTGGCTGATCGTACACACTGCTCTGCTTTGCTCTTTTCAAAATCCTTTTACTCTTTTAGAAAAATTTTGTTTTATTTCGAAAAATTCCTCAAATCCTCAGTTTGAGTTCAAATTCGCTCGAAGGTGCATCCGAATCCCTCAAACCAAGGCTCTGATACCAACTTGTAACACTGTAATTTTTCAAACAATTTTTCACATTTTTAAAAGCATACTTTCATTCATAGATATTATAAAAATCTCATTGTATCACATATCAATCCATAGAAACACATCCCAAGATCATAATGTATAAAAACTCCTCATGTGTGTACTGATCATGCCGGCGCCTTCCCGCGATCCTCACTGGTACCTGAAACACATAACACAATACTGTAAGCATAAATTCTTAGTGAGTTCCCCAAAATACCACATATAACACATATTAGCCACTTGTTGAGAGAAAAACTTGGAGACACACTTGAACAAAAGTTAGAACAAGTATAATGCGGAATAGTTAATCTCAAAGGATCTAAAAGCTCAACAATAATATAGTTAGATAGTTAGAGAGTTAGTTGCGGAAATGTAAAGGAATGGAAATGACAGCAATAGTTATATCAAGAAGACACTTAAGCTGATTCATAACAAGGAATGCATTCACTCCAAGTTAATAAGGAAGATCAAGCTTAGTGATTAAGTCTTAAAGACTTGCTCAGAAGAGGGATTATGATCAGCAGGATTATGATAAGATTTAAGTAAGAAGATATGAGTGAAGAAAGATAAGAGAGATAACTTCAGAATGTGTATTCAGATAGAATTGATAAGTTATCGGTTCCTTTTCTTATCTCTGTGAATACAAAGAGAGTAAGTTTCTATTTATAGAGACTTAGAAACTACACTAGATTACAACTCTATAAGCAGCCGTGCAAGGCATACTGGATAATAGAGTGTATTACATAAAAGACAAATAACGTAATCTAGCTAAGTTTACTGCGGTAGCTGACTCAGGTTGCTGATGCGGTTGCTGATGAACAAGATTGACTCCGGGTGCTGAAGCGGTTGCGGTAGAAAGATGGTTGCGGTAGCTGAGATGGTTGCGGTAGCTGAGTTCAAGAGGGTCACATTTATGATTCAACACCACTCGAGGCTGTAACTCTGTGGACCCTCCGGTCCTAACTCTGTGGACCCTCCGGTCCTAACTCTATGGACCCTCTGGTCCTAACTTTGTGAACCTTCCGGTTCTAACTCTATAACTCTTGAACATACACGGCATGAATCACATAGAAATAATGCAGTGTATCACAATCACATAAATAGCATACAAGATACTCTGTCACATAACTCTAATTACCACTCTAGGTAAAGTATAGTGAGAAGACTCACCTCGGGTAACTCGGTAAACCTCGAACTTTGAAATATTGCACTAGCCTCCGCCTAATCACATAAATAATTACTTTAATTAATATAACTTCTAAGGGCTAGGCTAACCCCTCTCTATAAGCTCTCTAAGAATGGTAAAAGACCATTCTACCCCTCTAATGGCTCATAAGTCCAAACACTGACTAAACCCTAAAAGTCAACAAAAGTCAACGGTCAACATTGACCGGACTCGTCGAGTGCACTCGTGTGACTCGACGAGTACATGCGTGTCCTCTTCGCCCCTGGTCCTCACTCAACTCGCTGATTCAACCCTACACTCAACGGGTTATCACAGGTCGCGAATCGCGGGGCAACCCGACTCTACTCGTCGAGTCCCTTATGGGCTCGACGAGTTCCTCCCATGAAAACACTCATCTGACCTCCTGAGGTCAGATCTGCTTCTCTAATCTATAGATCTGACTTCTCCATGACCAATAAACACGTAAAGGTCGAATCTTGGTACACATGCAAGGCACTCTAGGCTTATTTTGGTGAAATCCCTTCTATCATGGCAACCTATGTCCCTTTCCTCCATAGAACCACAAAAAGCAAGGTGGTTCAAGCTCTTTGGACCTCAAAAGGTTCGGATCCAAAGTTTATTACTCAATGGGACACTAAATCTCAACCCAACAAGCCACAAAAGATATAGAAAACCCTAAATTCAATACGCTTAAGCAAAACAGAAGAATAGGATCAAATGGCTACCTCAAAATGAAGATCCAAGCTGAAATCCTGCTGAAATGAAGTCCTCTTGCCCCTTTCTTGCTGGAAACCCTTCCTCCTTGGATAAATCCCACCAAAACGAACAAAGAGGCTCAAACTCTCTCACAACTCGCTCAAAATCGCTAGGGTATCTCTCTCTGGACTGGTAGCCGCAAATGGAGGCCATAAAGTCCTTTAAATAGGGCTCAGACCCGGGGATTTAGGGTTTCAATCGTCAGCACGGACTCGTCGAGTCCACCCTTACCGACTCGTCGAGTCCCTTCATTTATCCAGTCAGCAATCGCGACCCAACTCAACGAGTCTAGGCGTCAACTCATCGAGTCCCTCTCTTAACTCCAAAAATAATTGATAAAAATAATACCTGGAAGTCCGGATGTTACAATTTGCTAGCTTACGAGGTGAGTCTTCTCACTATACTTACCTTGATTGGTGATTTTGTGTGACCTGAGGGTCTTGTGTGTATATATTGAGTATTGTGATATCATGCATTATGTATTTGTGATTTATGTTGTGTATTATTCTGAGCTTTACTGAGTTAGTACCGGAGGGTCCACCCGAGTTGTGGGACCGGAGGGTTCCACTGAGACACATTGACCGGAGGGTCTTATTTGAGATATAGCCATGAGAGGCTAATGAGTTATGTGTGGTATTTTGGGGAACTCACTAAGCTTCGTGCTTACCGTGTTATGTGTTATGTGTTTCAGGTACTTCTCAGGATCACGGGAAGGCGCCGGCTTGATTGTACACACGAGGTGAAGTTATGTTTTGAGGATCCTGGATTGTGTCTAAACAATTTATGAACATGTGTTTTTGATGAATTGTCATTTTGGAGATTTTTGAACTATGTTTATGAGAATTATGTGATTTCTAAAAATGAAAATTTTGTTTGAAAATTTACGTTGTTACAATCTATATATTAATAAGCTTCTTAACCATAAACCACCATTGTTTCAAATCCACCCATCACCCAAGCTTAGGAATGAAATGGAGCACAACCACCAGCAAAAAGAGCATCCCCACCATCATGCCACCCATCGCAACCCCAACGACTTTAAACTTGTGATCATGGTCATCCAGCTTGTGCTGGAGATTGATGTGGTCAATCATGCACACGATATAGTCCTGTCCGAGCTGCTCCTTCAACCGTTGCATTTCATATTGGTTTTCTGAAATCTTCTGACCACAATCACAAAAGATTGAGTGGTGCACATTGTAGTTGATGTCTTCACCAGAATTTAAAGAGTCGGGTGAAGGTGGTGGAGCTGACATTGTTGCTTTCTGAAGGGTTCTTCTAGATGATCGTGTGGCCGAATATGGTAAACAAGTTTGAGGGTTGTTTTACTTCAATCCCCACATAGGTGTGTCCCCTTTTAATTCGAGACGTGTGCCTGGGACTCAATCGAATCGACAATGTAAGGTTGGTGGGGTGTTGGTGGAAATTAAAGACAATAATTACTCTTTGCATGTGTCATCGAGTGTGTCATCGAGTCAACTCAGTATTGACTCAACGGGTTAACTCACATGCTTACTTGGCAAGTGACGAGGCAGGTTAACCTGCTAAAATGGGTAACATGACTTTTCCAATCGGTAAAACACAAGTATATGCCCTTAAAATGCAAAAAATAGTCAAGAGGGACCATTTAAACCATTATACGTAACTTTGTTGGGCTACAATGACAATAACCTTTTTTTTATGACATCTTGATATACATCCAAGATGAAAATCAACACCATTCTCATATGGAGATTGTTCTGAAAACACTAAGCCAACATGAGTTCTTTGCTAATCCAAGCAAGTACGAGTTGAGGAAACAACAACTAGAATATTTGGGGCATGTTATTTCGGGGCGAGGGGTAGTGGTTGATCACGAGAAGATTAAAGTTGTGGAAGCCTGTCCAATCCCATCCATAATAAAGGATCTCCGAGGGTTCTTAGGACTAGCCGGGTATTATAGGAAATTTATCAAGGGATACGCTAGTATTGCGGCCCTGTTAACGGATCAACTTCGGAAAGACAGCTTTGGATGGAATGATGCTGCCATGGGGGCGTTTCAAGCTTTAAAATTTACACTCATTAACACGCCTATCCTTACCATGCCAAACTTTGAAAAGTTATTCATAGTGGAAAATGATGCTTCTGGAGCCGGGTTAGGAGCAGTTTTGATCCAAGAAGGGCATCCTATTGCTTATTAAAGCATCAAGACTATTGTGTGTTAATAAAATCGGTATCAACAGTAGGAGTAAAGCACCCCTTTCTTTATTGAAAATAAAACTAACCAACACCACCTGATCATCAAATACGTGTTATTAATACTCTTTAAAAAACTGGAACTTACTACTATTCTAGAAACATAGGCACCAGTAGCAGTAAAGCACCCGACAAAATCATTAAAGCATGTTCTGGTCTAAGTCCATCCGTCAAAAAACTGAAATGGTAATGCACTTTACAAAATATCAAAATGGTAATGTAAATTTAGAGATGATCAAAATGGCCATTCTAAGATGGTCCTTCCAAAATGGCAAGTCATTTTAAATGACTAGATAAAGTCCATCATAAATATGATTAGGCTAACTTAACAAATGCAATTCATGTTAAGAAGAGCACCATCGGATGTAGAAAGGTGAGAGATAAAGTATGTGATCCAATCTTCTGTATTGAGAATAACAGTTGAATATTAAAGTTAATGTGGATCAAACATATATCAAAGTCACTAAAAATGAATCAAATCAACCCCCACCCCCTAAGAAACTTAAGAAATGTCAAAATGACACAAATGCCCATGGTACCACTTAAACATGAAAGCTTTATTCTATTTATGCATTTAATATGGTCCTAAGAACATAAGAAATATAATTTTTTAAGAAATTCATTATGCCGTGTAAAGATTGCAAAATTTTCATTTGCACATCTTTCTTACTTCCATTTCCAATTTTACTTTTTTAAGAAAATCATAACAATCTGTGAGATTTTTGAAAATTAGGTTGATTCAACTTTATATTTTATCTTCATCCACATAACAAAAAACTTTTCTCAAATCGAATGAGTGAAATTAGAAGTATTTTTAAGACTCTTAACACATCAACTGGGTGAATCCTATCAAATATCATTTTAAATATAATAAAATCAATACAATCTTATAAAGAATTTCATCAAAACGATTAGACCTAATAATCGATTTTATATATGATAAATATCATAAAAGTAACAGTAACAACAAGAACATCCTTACCAGTATAATAAAATCAAATATTGGCAAGAGCTTTACTTACATACCTGTAAACAAAAGGTTTGCCAACTTCAGAAGAATAAAACAACAGTTAAAATAATCGACACAATCTGCAATACAACACTCCTTGAAAATTGTATCCATGTGTCTCAGTCTTGCATCTTGAAATATGAAAGTTAATGTTAAAACAGAGATAAATACCTTGAAGAAAAGTAAAAAAAAAGGACAATCATTTTACACTTTACCTTTATAAAAGAAAAGCACTGGTGTAACAAATATGTGATGCCAAGTGAGAAGGTATTTGAAATTGGAGGATTTTCATCCTGAGGGGCAATTTAGGAAATTCAGTAACAATGATTTCATGACATTTTGATATGAACAGAAGTTGGAAAACCTAAATTCAGAAGAAACCTAAATCGAAAATTTAAGGCTAATACTTCAAACGCTAACCAACAAAATATAACTAAAATAATATATGGAATAACATTCAAGTTATATATATTCTATGTGCATATAATTGGTTGAATATAAAAGTACGATGCTTAAAAATGAAACATATGAAACACAACAGAAACCCAAAATATAGATAAAACTATTTCTTATAAAGCTAGTGTCGAAATCGTTCATATTTAAGGGACTAAAATCGTCAATTTGACACAATCTCGAATTATAAAAAGTTTAGGTTTTTGCACATTTTTTTATTTGGTAATTAAAAGAGGTTTCATCTGGATTTTACATAACCCAGATAGATCCATTAGGATAATAGTTATTGTTTTCTGAACATAGTCTAATCTTTTATGAACCAAAATTGAACAACTTTATACTAAAAGGAAAAGGGGCCTCCTTTTTTCACAAGAAAAAACATGCACACAAAAATGGAAACCCTAATTCAAGCATCAAACATCAACCACATATTTTTATGTTATATGCACATAGAATATATAACTTGAATCTTATTTCATATATTATTTTAGTTATATTTAACTTTTATAAAAATAAGAAACTGAACATAAAAGTTCTTTAAAATCCAACTAAGTTATCATAAAATTGATATTTTTATTATGTTTTTTTTAAATTGTCATTAAAAATTACATAGATAAAAATGTATTATTTTGCAATTTTGCATTCCATTCCATCCCTGATTCCATTATACCAAACCATATACTTTTTAAAACAAAAGTGAATAAAAAATAAATTAACCTACCTTTCTGGGACATGTTAACCACTAGAAGCGACCCATAAAATTAGCAAGATGCACATAACAAAAGGGAACACAAAATGTTATTATATCACATCATTTCAAATCAAATAATAACAGTAAATGTATTCCACAATTTAAAGGAGAATTATAATTGTTGTAACACAAGCTCCAATAAATCACTCACATGATTTCTTTGGTGATAACTTAACCAAAGGTGTTTTTCCAAAGAAAAATCCAAAAAAAAAAAATAAGCAGTAATATCATTAATCACAATCAATGATGCAGGAAGAAGGAACCTCTTTGACAATTGTTTTACAAAATTTATTCATTCTGATGATCTATGTTGGAAAGTTGCATCTTAAATCGTATAACAACATGCTTTCAAGGTTTAATATACTAAAATAAATTTACTAGATATACCTTCGAAAATATTGGTTACTATGAAAGACTGTGTGAAAACCACAATAAGGATCATATACCCAAAGAACCTCCTTAAGGATTGAATTCGCAAGAAAGCTAAAAAAATCATGTAGTAAAAATCTCCAAGAAAAAGCTCTTTATATTGTTGATGGTATAGGTATAAAGAATGAGCTAGCATATACTTGTAGAAGAAATGTCCAACAAAAATGTACAATGTTGACCAATGAGAATCTTGATTTGTTTATAGTTTTACTCAAGTTTTCACCTATGGACCCACCAACCACTCCTGATGAAGTGCTCTTTACAATGGTTGATATGCAAATCAATTCCAAAACTTGTAATAAGAAATGAATCACGTAAACGAATATGTGATGGTTTTTGATTTTTTTAGGATCCTATCAGGATGTTCTCAATTCTAAGCCTTTTATCCGAATTCTTCATCAAAAGTTACCTTTTTTCATACCACAAACTAATAGAAAAATGAAAGAATCTTCACAAAATTAGGTGAAAATCTTAAGTAAACATATTACGTACTCAAATGATGAGATATTTAGCTTCCAGATACTTGAAGTTATCCAAGACTTCCTGGAAGTCAGGAATAACTGTTCCTAGTTATGATGTTAGAAACATCTTCAGCATCAATGTGTTGACACCATGTATCATGTTCAGGTTTCCTGCTCAAAGTAGGTGGTTTAGGAATAGGGCCTTTTGAGAATGTTATTATTTCAGCAAGTGAAATATGATGCATGGTAACGAGATTGGATTTTGTTTTATCTACACAATTTTTAACAAAATTCATTTAGTATTTTCAATATTTAATCTTCAAAAATTAATACCCTTTTAGTTTCTAAAAACATTAATTATCAAAGTCTAGGATCCAAGTTACAAAAGAAATTAAATGGTTAGGTGACATTTATTCCTTTTATCTGAATTTAACTAGATAGATATCGGCTATCAATATGATACAGGTCGTATTGGTTGTTACTTCAGCAGTGCCCTGTTTTCATTTATGAAGCTCAAGAACTTAGAGTATTATTCGCTAGTTAGAAAGAACTTATCAAACGAATTATTAGTCAGAACATCAGATTTAGAGGAGTCAAATTATCAAGAAGCAACTGCATTATTTCATAAGACATGTTTATTTTGAGCCTCATTCGTGAGCTTAAAGTCTTTAGGATAACCAATGAGCTTATAACAACGCTCAATGGTATAACCCTTAATATTATAATTCTTACATTGTAGATTTTGATTACTATATGACTTATTCCTTTTAGGGTCATTAAACTTACTAACAAATGCATATGCTTGAGGCTTTGTGGAAGAGTGAGAATGGAACCGCTTTTCCGATTTGACTCCCATCAAGAAATAATAGAGAAAGACACTTTAACATTAGGGTGGTTCCAAAGAGGATTTGTCTTTTAACCTGATTGAATGTATCATCCAATACAGAAATAAAACTACATGAGTTTCATCAACTTGGAGTGATCATTAAATTTGGCAAATGCATCACAAGTACACCCATTCAGATTAATTAGCCCATCAAATTCCTTCCACAATGCATCAAGTTCGCTATAGTAATCATAAACAAAAATTCCATTATAGGCGAGTGAATTAATTTTTTTGATGCAGATTAAACACAATAGATCCATCAACCTTATAATATGTTTCAAGCAATTCAGTTCATATATCAAAAGCAATTTTCAGAACAAGCATGACTAGCATATATAGACTCATAAATTAAACCAAGAAACCAGGAACATACAACATCATTAAACCTTTCCTATTTATGTATTTTAGTTTCATCCTCTTTAGGTTTAGGAAAGGTATTATCAACAAATCCTAACTTATTTCTACCTTTTTAAAGCTCTTAACATAGAACTCCTCCAAACGATAACGTTTTAAGTTTCAGTTAGCTTAATACTAATTATAGAAACAATACCATTATCAAATGGATGCAAAAATAAGGGATCATCAAAGTCATAATGATCATGATTCTTTGTACCAGATCCAAAAGAGTTTCACCAACCATGTTTACTACACACTATACGAAAAATGATTTATATTACCAAAAAACTAACTACCTATATTGAACCAAATTCTACACCACTTATAGGCCAGAGCAAGTCGGTACATAAGGAAACAAGAAAGAGCAATCATCAATAGTTTGTAAGTAAACACACAAGAACAAAAAAAAAACACAAAAATTATAATTAAGAAACAACAATTAGAAAACAGACAGTTGGTACACAAGACCAAGACCAAATAAAAACATATAATCAAATATCATAAAAATACTACAAGAGGACTCAAACAAACGAGAGGTGTGCAAAAAACTTACAAACCTCTACCAAGTGCTCCGCAAACAGTTATGTAGAATACTATTTGATCCAACACATTTAGATCTAACACTGATTGGATTCAATAAGCATCCAAATGCTAGATTGCCGCTAAAAACAACCGTTTGAAACCTGATTTAATGTTGACTCTCTAAGATAGTGTTGATCGTTAGAGGTAACGAAAAGTTATCTCTAACGTTTACTGCTAACCATCCAGGTTGACGAAGATGAAGGTTTCAACAAGAAACATTTTACCAAAAAACCAGATATACTTCGACCCAGAGGCACGTAAACGAGCTACTTAAAATACACAAAGATCGAACACAAAACGATTCAAATAAAACAGATCTAAGATCGAGGAGAAAATTCAAGCCAAATCGACACAAAACCCTAAAAGAACACCAAAGAACCAACCGATGAACAAACCACGTCGATTTTAAAGAAACTAAGAGTTAACCTTGCTCTGATACCATGTACAAAAACTCAAAAAGAATCCAACACCAACTATTCTCTTTATTATTTTAAGAACCATTTGGTTTACATCAACTTACAACTCATACCTCACTATAATCACTTTCTCACTTATATAATAATGATTGGAGAAGAAGAAAGTAAATGTAAAGTTACAAGCTCAAGAATACAACTGGAAGAAAACCATAGAAACCCTAGACATAGTTTAGAAGATGAGAGAAAAAATGTAAGAGTAATTGACATGAATGAGCTAATCCACCTCAAAAAGCCTTTCAGTTTTCAATGTAGACCGGTTAAAATATCGGTTCTAGTTCGGTGCATACCCAGACCAAACCTGGTGAATCCGACCAGAATAGGGTCTGCATGCAAATATAACTTCGATGGAAACGAGCAGTCCCCTGACTTAGCACATACACACTCAGACCCCTTAGAACTTTCATCTGACACCTCTGTCATTTACCAATATTAGATAACACACCCATTCAATTGATTAATTACGACAACTTAAACAATCACAACTTTATTAACAATATTGATCATGAATGTATATTATTTTCAACACATAATATATGAAGCAAACAAGCCCCCATTATACACGTTCAATATGTAATGGTACGTTTTGTTGAATATAAGCTTATACAAATTATTTTATTGAAAAATGAGGTGTTTGATCTACATGGGAACACATGTACCCAAAACGACGATAGAGTGATCATAATTTTTGTCTTCAAGTTTGGAACACACCCAAATCGAAAATTTGATGACAAGACAAAACCCAAGTTGGTCGAACAACAGAGAGTACCCTTCGATTTAGAATCTCAAATCACTCATGTGCGATTAAACTTCATCTAGAAAGACCCTGTGTAGCAGCAATGCATGAATAAAAAAACTCTTCCCCTGACACCAAGGATCCATCCATCCAAAATCTAAAACATGTTGTCTCATAAAAATGATCAAGTTATCAACGTGTTTATTTTCCACTAAACTCTTGTTAGCATGTTACAACGATAGTTGAAACTGAAAAATGGTATATGAAAATACCAATTAAATAGTCTGCGGAAAAAAACACATATATGGTATTTTTCGGAGGATACACTTGCAAAAATATCAAGATTGGCCTACGATAATACCCATTAATGGTATTTTCGCATGTATACCTTACAAATTAATAAAATGGCATTCAAGAGTACTACAACTAGCTATTTTCATAGGTCCCCTACAAAAATACCAAAATTTATATGCGATATTACCTATTTCGTAGGTCAATTTTGGTATTTTCGTAGGTATAACGTGCTAAAATACCAAAGAATACCTACAAAAATAAATAATCAAAAGCCACTTCTGTTAAATAACAAAAAGGTCAAAAACTCATTTTTATCACTAAAAATGGATAAACACTCATCTTCGCAGACCATTTCCTCCAAAAGACACGAGAAAACGTTTTTTTTTTTTGCCTAATTTTTTTGTTTAAATGTCAAAACTAATCAATCCATATGACTACAAAGAAAAAGAAACTTGTTACATTCAACCTATTGTACTCCTATTTAACCATATCACTCAAAAGTACTTTTTATAAAATGAAATTGATAGTTAGAAAATGAGACTGATAGTTAGAAAATGAGACTTTCGCTTTAAATATGTAGACCAATGATCAATCACATCCTCATAGGTTGGTCTGTAAATGAACCGAACGAACACGAACGGGGGTTTGTTCATGTCCGTTCATTTAAGTTAGCTGAACAAATAAACGAACACGAACGAATAAACAAACGAGTTTTCTTGTTCATGTTTCTTCGTTTAACATATTACATTGTTCATGTTCGTGAATATGGCAAACAAACATAAACGAACGAACATAAATGAACAAAGATAATTGAACATATATGAACATATAATATAGTAATGTAATCAAACACGATTAATTATATATGAACATAAAAGAAACTTATATGAACGAAAATAAACAAACGTAAACAAACGTTCAGGAACATAACTGAACGATCGAGACCATTGTTTATTTTCGTTCGTTTAACTAAATGAACGAGAATTTGTGTTCATATTGGTTCATTTATTAAATAAACTAACTTTCCGCCGAACAAATCACGAACAGTTCACTGTACATTCAACTCTACTCATAGGGCCTACTTCACAGCCTTTTCTTGCAAAATTTATGATTAGTTTGAATAAACTTAATTTTTATCTAAATTTCAATAAATAATTAATTTCTCTTAAATAAAACCACCTATTTACCCTAAGTGCCACCAACTTAACACTTTGGAGAAACTTAATTCCCAAGAAGTCACAACCAAATATATTCTAATTTCCACATAACCATATTTAAATTAAAGAAAATGGTTGGGCGTTGCAACTTGCACCCACGTTGGAGGTGAGGTGCTTTGTCCGTCAAAGATTCTACCAAAGAATTTGGCACCTACAAAATTTTAGGAATATCAATATATCACTATCCATTTCTTGATGTTCCTCAATATAAGACCTAATTTCACCCATTTGTAAAGTTATTGCTTAAACGAGTATCAAAAACTTTATTTAAGACTATTTGGCAAAAAAAACACAATCATTCAAACTTTTTTAAGGTTAAAAAAGATTATGATTCTTTAACCATTAGTATAAAATTTTGATTCGTTGAGAAGCTATGTCAAATACACTGAATACCAAACTAATATAAATACTTTTATTTAGGGATTTTTAAAACATCCTCTTACCGACAAAATATGAAAACCTATTATTAATTTATTTATTATTGAGAAATATGAATCCATTATTGTTTTTCAAGAAGATGATGACATTCCAAGAACACTTTCCCTCCCCCTCTTTCTCACTTATCCACGAATTTGACACGTTCATCGTCTTTTCCTTTTCTCCACGTGTGTGACATCTTTCTCTGCAATAAACTTTAAAAGAAATGTCGACAACATGCACGCTATCCCAACCTAACGCCTTCAATTCGCCATTGTTTTCTGTACCCACTTCCAAAAACTTCCGCCCTCATTCCAATCTCGGTTCTATACTCCCTTCGTTCCAGAATCCCCCCGATTTCACAGATTTCGATCACTCAAATCTCTAGGTTTGCATTCTCCCCTTTTCATCGCTAATTTTTCTTCACTGTTTTCGTTTGATCTATGATTATTTTGCTTTCCATTATGAAGGAAACTGAAAGCAGATCCTTTAGGAAAAAACCAGTCAACCATCGTAAATATTGAATAATGTTTAGGGTTTGATGTATGTGTTTCGTTATTTTCGCAATTTGGTTATTTGATCCCTTTACCCGTTGACATCACTTGGCGAAATTAACGCAATTGATCTCATTGCTCCCTAAATTAGAATCAATTCTGGACTTTTTTATATTCAAACTTCGGTAATTTTAAACTAGAAATTGAAGTACGTGTTCTTTGTTTCCTTTTATTTGAAATGACTCCATTGTAATGCTTGTTTTCAACAGTTGAATCTACTTACCGATTCCTTGTATATATTCACCACCAAAATTTCTTGTCGATTTATAAGTCATGAAGTAATCCAGTTGACTTTAAAAGTTATATTTGGGCTTTTAAAGAATTGGGGAGATGATTAGTTGATGATTTTTTTCTATGTTTGATTCCACACGTTGTGTTTAGAATATGCAAAAGTCTTTGTGACGAAATTTACTCGATTTGTGTAGTATCTGATATTAACTTTAGTGGTTATCATATGTGGGATTGGGAGTTGGAACTCTACCATCTGGACAAAGCACAATTGGGTGTTTTACTTTTAGAAACAATATTGGTTCAATCTTGTTTTTGTAGAAGACTTTAAAAACAACAGTTTCAATTCATACTTGTTGCTTAATTATGCGATTGAAATGCATGTATAATCATGTATCATGTATGACTATGTTTTCTTTTACTTTTTTTAATCTTTTGTGACATTTGCTCAAATATGCTAACCAGGTTACTAAATTCCATAGTTTGCGACTTGCTCTCGCCCAACGAAAATGTCTTCCCCTAGCAAGAGGAGAGAAATGGATGTCATGAAGTTGTAAGTCTTGTTTCTCATAATTATATAAGTTGTACTGGTTAGCATTTGTTACACCAGACAAGACATGACTACTAGACAAGCTTTCCAGGGTAATTTTGTAGGATTGAAGAGGGTATTCATGTCTTTATGCACTAGCGAGTCTCTATCCCATATTGTTTCACCTTTCTGGATAGTGGGATATATTAGTCCTTTTTGCTAATGGCCCCATACGCGCGAGAGACACAGACACAGTACATCTTGTTTTGTCATTTCATGTCCACACTATCATGATATTATGTTTGAATTCAGGATGATGAGCGATTACATCGTGGATACACCAAATGATAGGCTTAATGAATTTAGTGTGGAATTTCACGGGCCAAAAGAAAGTGTGCTTCTTACCTCGCTTCCCCAATTTTTTAAAATATTCGAATTGGATTGGATGTTTGAGCTCTAACTTTTGGAGCTGTTAGGTTTTTATGAGGGTGGTGTGTGGAAAGTTCGTGTTGAGCTGCCGGATGCATATCCATACAAGTCTCCTTCAATTGGATTCGTGAACAAAATCTTCCACCCCAATGTCGACGAGCTGTGAGTACATAATACGTGATTAAAAGTTAATTCAAGCATTATTAATGGAAGCAAAAGCAAAAACGACTTCAAAAATGGTGACAAATCCGTTTATGTGTTACGTTTTTCATGTTCTTGATACTTGACATTCTTGTTATTGTCCGTTTTTAATCAAAATTGCAGGTCTGGATCGGTTTGCTTGGATGTCATAAACCAGTCCTGGAGTCCAATGTTCGGTATTAAATCTTTCTTTTTTGCATTAGTCAACAGGAAAGTAGGGAACACCCGTACGAAGTTGTTCTAATTCGTTCTTAAATTGCAGATCTTTTAAACATTTTCGAAGTCTTTCTTCCTCAGCTCTTGTTATACCCAAATCCTTCTGATCCTCTCAATGGCGATGCTGCTTCATTGATGATGAAGGACAAGAAGCAGTACGAAGAAAAAGTTAAAGGTCGTATTCCTTGATTATAACACAAAATTCCAACACTAATAGATATTTTATCGTCGATCTTTGTGATTAACATTGGTTCTATTTAACAGAGTACTGTGAGCGTTACGCAAAGAACAATGGTAAATCCGTAGCTGAAGAAGACGACAGCGGTGAGGATGAAATCAGTGACGGACAGTACACTTCGAGCGATGATGAAATTCCAGGTCGTGCAGATTTATAAGCGATTGGTGTTAATCTGTTAGGGTTTGTGGTTGTGTTTTAACGATTGTATAACTATGATCCTATTTCAACTCCCGATTGTAAAACTTGTACAATTTACCAAAACCTGCAAATGTTTACAGTATTACGAATTCAAATGTAGTTATACTTCCTTCTTTGTTCTTGCAATTGGTTTGTTTTTTGTGCTAAAAGCAAACAGATAGCCTGCATAGACCAAGCCAAGATTAGTATATTGATCACAAATGTCAAGAAGCCGGCCACTGTATTCCATTTTGACCATTTCCAGCCGGCTAATCTTGTAACTTGTAAGTTCTTCTTCTTCTTCACTCAACTTCAACTTCAAACCTTGTTTACATCTATCTTGCTGAATTCATTCCGCTACATTTTCAATCCAAAAATGGATCAAATTAGATCCAATTTATTTGTTTCGTTTTTGTTCTTTTTACTTTTTTCATCAGTAAGAACAGAAGATCAAAGTGTAATTCAGGCACTGGTCACATTCATGGATAAACTCGCGCCAATGCAAACCACCACAAACTGGGGATGGAACATTTCGTCGGACCCATGCACAAGTAGATGGGTCGGGGTTACTTGCGATGGAAGCAACGTAACTGTAAAAAAAATCGTCCTTGAGAATCTTAATCTATCGGGAACACTCGATCCTGGTTCACTTTGCAAGGTGAGTAATCTTCTTGTACTTAGTCTCAACTTCAACAATCTCACCGGAATCTTGTCGCCTGAGATTTCAAACTGTAATCGTCTCACCCATTTCTACCTCACCGGAAACCGTTTTTCCGGCAATCTCCCCGATTCCATTACAAACTTACCAAATGTGAAACGGATTGTGATATCTAACAACGATTTCTCCGGCGACTTACCGGATTTTTCAAGAACCACAAGTTTGTTAACGTTCTTAGCACAGAACAACCAGTTCACAGGTCAACTTCCGGGCTTCAATTATAATCAATTACAAGATTTCAACATTGCAAATAACAATTTCACCGGTCCGGTTCCCGATGACACGGGTCGATTCGATGGCAACAGCTTCGCGGGTAACCCGGGGTTATGCGGGAAAGTGTTGCCCCGATCGTGTCCGGTTAAAAAGAAAGAAAAAGAGTCAAAATTACGGGATTTTTTTATTTACTCCGGGTATGCGGTCCTGGGGTTTTTAATTGTTGTTCTAGTCACAATCATGTTAGTCAAGAGAAAGAAGAGGGGGCAAAATGAAAAGACGGATTTGTCCCCGAAGAACAGTTCACGAAGCGGGCGATCAAGTGAATCGAGAAATAGCAAGAGGTCGGAATTCTCGTTGACATCGGTTGAAAACGGCGGGGTTTCTACTTCGATGGTGGTTCTATCGAGTCCCGTGGGTAACGGGCTGAGATTTGAAGATCTGCTTCGTGCACCGGCTGAATTGATTTCAAGGGGTAATAATGGAAGTTTGTATAAAGTGAAACCGGAAGGTGGGGTTTCTCTTGTTGTTAAAAGGATAAAGAATTGGAAGATTTCGAAAGATGAATTCAAGAAAAGAATGCAGAAAATTGATGAAATAAAGCATTCAAATGTGTTACCAGTTGTTGCTTATTACTCTTCAAAACACGAAAAGCTTCTGGTTTATGAGTATCAGCAAAATGGCAGTCTCTTTAGACTTCTCCATGGTGAGTTCCCAAATTTACTTCATTTTTTCTTCCATCTCAAAAAATAATGCGCTTTGCTTTCATTTTTTTCTTTCTACTATTCACCATTATTGCAGGAAGAATAACGTTTTTACAGAAACAGTTTTTTTAACAAAAATTTAAATAACTTTTTGATTTGTTGTTTTAGGATCACAAAACGGGCAAATTTTTGATTGGGGTAGCCGGTTAAGTCTCGCGTCTAGTGTAGCCGCGGCATTGGCATTCATGCATCGGGAGCTTCAAGACGACTTGATCGCGCACGGAAACGTAAAGTCATCCAACATTTTGCTAAAAGATGACATGGAGCCGTGTGTAAGCGAGTATGGGCTAATGCCAGCAAATCACCAGGACCCGGGTCCCAGTGACCAGGACCCGGGCCCAAGCAGGACCCAAGATCGCACAACCACCGGAAATTTCAAGGGTGATGTGTATGGGTTTGGTGTGGTTCTGCTTGAGTTGCTGACCGGGAAGCCGGTTCAGGACAATGGGTCGGGTTTAGTGACGTGGGTGAGGGCTGTGGTTCAAGAAGAATGGACAGGGGAGGTTTTTGACAAGGCGTTGATAGTTGAAGGGGCTAATGAAGAAAGGATGATTAGGTTGTTGCATGTGGCGTTAAATTGTATTAATGGTTCACGAGAGGCGAGACCGATGATGGGTGAGGTGGCGACGATGATATTGTCTTTGAAGGAAGAAGAAGAGCGGTCTATGACCTCTTCTGACCCGTGATGATTGTTAATCAGATAAAAAATTTATGAGCATATTTAATTGTTGTAAAAAACTGAACACCATTGAATTATTTAATTTCACGAGCTTAAATAGTTATGTTATGGTATCAAAAAATCTCATTGGGGATTACCAAACAATAACCACTAGCTAAACCAAACTGATTCATCTCGTAGATGTTTATTGGATGTGTAGTATGAGACTGATTATCCGATTATTTAAAATGTTTATTTTATACATGTTGTATATTTATTAGTAAATGATTTATTTAAACATATTAAATGATTTATTTAAACAAAAGTTGTGTTTTAGAAATCATTAAAGGTGCATGAATGATATCTGTATACATATGCATTATATGGTTACCTACACGAAGGTAGGTAGGTTGTACCCACCACAATGGAATGAGTTGTTCTATTACGTTATAATTTGTGTGGTCCCCATTGTTGAAGTAAGATTAGTCACATCACTAGTCATATTTCGTGACACGAGAATTCATATTATGATGCGAATGTTGTGTATGGAATGGGGAACAAGATAACATGATTATAGGTCGAAGGAGGAAGAGAAGACGCTAAATCTTTCCAACGTGGGTGTTTTCTCTATTGCTAATCTATATAAGTTAATTATATAAGAATGAATTGAGGGTGCATAGTTATTGGTGGAGTTTATGTCTCAGAAGGCATCATAATTTTAAAAGCATTTCGTGATACTATCGTTGTTTCTTGAGTTTAAGTCTCATTCAAAACGTTTTGTGATGAAGGAAAGGTTGGTTTGGATAGAGATTGAAGGCTTCTACTATGTGAGTGGACTCTAAACTCTTTTAAAAAAGTAGCATCTACATGGGAAATTGTCTTGATCTTATTCGCGAAAGGTGATTGTTATTATTGAAGATGTGAGTTACATTGTTCGGGGAAAGGAAAAAGTCGGGTGGATTCCAACCATAGAGGAGGACGAGGTTGTTACTTGTTACAGATAACAAATGATGCAACCTAGCGGTATCAGAAGTTGATGAAAATATATCATTCAGCCAAAGGTTGAGGGTTCAAGTCTAAATGAAAACAAAAGTTGTAGATTTATGAGTAGGATAGTGGATGTATGTTAGTGTGTTAGACATTTAAAAAAACCAAAACAAAACAAATGGCATATGGTTATTTCCGGAAGATGACTTGGAGAATGATAGGAGAGTCATGATAAGGGGGAAGATTACGAGTTGGAAGAACAGTTTCCAAACTCATTCGAGAAGATAGTGCATGATCAAGGCAAATTCATGTTTGTATGACAAATGTGATAATTGCACCCTAACATGCCAACACATTTACATTTGTACTTAAAAGCAACAGGCCAACAACTTACGTTTTTCAATTTTTTATTTTAGTTCCCGGTTTATTGTTTTCTTTTCTTCCTTAAGAACAATAAATGCTTTAAACTTGTAGAAATTATTTAGGAACATTTTTATACATGACTTATCACGCTTTTTCATCCATTTCCATTGCATTTGGTGTATATATGCACATGAGTATCATGTAATTTTGTGAAATAGTTGCTTCCATGTAACACAATATACTTTGAGTTTTGAGGTATTTTTCGTTGTTTTTGTAGCAACTATAAGCATGTTCGGCAAAACTAGCTGGTAGCGTTTAGTAGATAGCGGGTAGCTTATAGCGTTTTGTTAAACGCAACATAAAGTAGCATTTGAATTTGGAACATTTTGTTTAAACCAAATGCTAGAAGTTTGTAGTGTCAAACGAGACTTTCTGTTCAAAACGGAGCGTTTTGTCAAAAGCTAGAAGCTCTCAAACGCTCCGTGTCGAACACGCCCAATGTAGGATGCGGTGTAGCATCCTTAGCACCTCCTTTAACATCTCCCACCCCTACAGCCTAAGAACTTAGAGTGGCATGTGAAGTGTATCCATTGAAGTGCATATTGATATACTACATAAATGGAAGAGTCGATTAAAACGGCTAAACATTTCTTTAAGGATAGATAACTCTGATTTTGTAATGCTTTTAATTATATGAATTTACTTTCATCATATTTAATGCTTATAATAGTAATTTCTTTAATTCCCCCCCCCCCCCCCCCCAATTGTTATAATTTTATTTAAGTATAAATAAATAGTTATCTATTAGAAATTTGAAATCAAATTAATCATTATAACTTGTATTGGTGTCTCTGAAAATGATGGTGGCCATCGACATGGTTAGGATATTAACCATGGAATATTCCTAAACGCTGCTTCGTATTATTACAAGTTACAACATAATGCTAATGGCAATGCCAACACTCCATTGCCAGGTGCCATCAGTTGCAATCAATAAGCAACAGACGCACAAAACGACAATAGAAAGCCATACAGGATTTGTACATTTATTCATTATATTGAAAACGAACATACTTCAAGTTTAACTACAGAAATCGCCTAAAATATATATACAAAGATTAACTACAGATATCGGCAAAGGATTTCTAGCAAAGGAGAGGAAACGTAATGGAAAAGTGTAGAAGCCTATAGAAGGAGCCATAGCCATGGAGGATTAATCATAAAAACAAATTTTTAATTCAAGAACACCTATGAAGTACAGCCGTTCACGTAATCTTACACCTTTCACTGTCCCCTCCTTGCGTTTATTATATTCACAAACAGGCCCCATCCACACGTACTAATCGAAAATTGAAAAAAAAAATCTTACCAAAATGATCTAGCGATCCAGATTTAAAAAAGTTCTAATCAAACAAAATCAAACCGGTGATAATTGAAGCTAATCATACGAAATTCGGTCCGATTGCTTCCTTACCGAGATCAGTCGATGGTTTAGAAGTTATCGGAACCGTCGTCCGTGATGCGTACCTTGAGGAGAAGTTGCGGACCATATACTCGTTCTCCATTTCAGAATCTCCGTTATCTAACGCTCCTTCGTCGAAATTGAGCGCATAATCTAGAGGATCGTACTGAAACTTGGGGGATTGTCGACCAAAACTTTTGTTACGATTAAACCGGCGTATGAATGTCTTCCATCTTGGACCTGCAACGATCTCTGACCACTCCCGAATCTTCATCAAGGCGTCGATCCCTCGTGACCATAGACTTCTTTCAGAATTGTACTCCGGAGACGACGAACGTACTTTCTGCCACTTGTAGGGTATGCAGAAACAACAACGGCGACTGGAATATAGAAATTCTGATGGAGAAGGTAAGTCATGGTTTGATTCAGTGGTATCTCTAGGAGAAAATTCAGTCGCCATCGAAACACATGAAGGAGGGTGAGTAAGGTTTTGAGTGTTCTGGAAAGTGAAACCCCTTTTCTTATGTGCGTGATGAGAAAACGCCCACTGTATTTTATAGACAGGCAAAGGGAATAAAAATACAAAAGAACAAACATAATATAAAAAGATTATAAGTCATTAAGTTGAGCCAAAGTCTTTACTCGATTTTCATTTTTCGGTTTTAAAGTTTACGTTATAAATAAATGTTATAAATTGGATAAAAATTCATTTTGTTTTGTGTTTATAAATAGTGTTAATCATGATAATAACAACGCCTATTGCTAATTTCGAAATAAAATCTAATGTCTCCACTATTTAATATTTTTATATGTTTTTAAAAAAGTATATAAATAATTAATTTGTTAAACATGATTACAAAAAGAGGTTATTATGATAATAATATGTATTTGTTTAAAATAATTTAAAAAGTTATAAATAATGTGAGCATCTTTCAAACCCATTAGGTCGTCCGGTATACGGACCACGAACCCGGTCGTGGTCTACGTGGCCACGGACAACGGCCGTGCACACCACTCCGGCCGGTCGTGGTTCATCGTTTTCGTGATGGATCGTGGTGCCTACGACGAGACGCAACGCCCAATCAGGGCTTCTTGACCGATTTCTTATCTCTCAGCCTTCTTCTGTCCCTCTCTTCTTTCTTTCTCTTCGTTCTCACCGGAAAGTACTCTGGTTGTTGTGGGGTGGTTCGTGGTTGCTCCGGTGGCTGATCTGGAAGCTCTCCACGACCGTTGTTGTGTAGAGTATAACGGATGGTCTAACAGAATTTTATGTATCATCTAAACTCGCTATAGATAAAGGGTTCAATGAGTCAAGATTGGTATATTTACTTTAGAAAAGGTATTGTGCTTTTTACCAAGCTTAAGTTAATTTAATAAAATATTACAAAAAATTCTAGATCATATCTAATAACTAATCCATCAGACAACTAGAACTGCAATTAATTCCCAAAGGGTACACTTCTTTTTATCTATTTTGAAGTCTACAAATGATTAGCTTATAAAATATGATTAAAATATATCGTTACAATACTCAACATCTCGAATAATACTATTTTGGAGATATTATATTAGATGGATACACATGAAATTCCTACGTTCAACCAATTTGACCTATATCATATTAATTACATATTTTAATTTAATCAATTTGATCAATTAAAAAATAAAATATAAGTAACTTTTTTTAGCGATCATGTAAAAATCAACATCAACCAAACATTTAGGTAACACCTCAATCAAGGAGGGCCCATCTCCTTTTTTTAATCTAACACTATTATTATTCATGAATTGTTTTATTAGGTACGAGCTGTTCCTTCATATTGGTCCCCAGAAGCAGTTTTTTTGTTTATCGATAATTAAAAATTTCTATTAAAGAATACATAGAATTGAAGTATATACAACTAGCCAGACCAATTAAATCTACACAAAATATTATTATACAAATGACAACTTAAGATTCTTCAAAAGATAAGTCGTCTACTTCATCATCTAGGCTAGTCTTGTTCAAATTTTTGAGAATTATATGAAGATGAAGAAGTCATATCTCATGATAGTATAGTATTCTCAAATGAATTACCAATGATTGTCAACGACCACAAAAGGACAAAAAGACAAAGAAGGTTTTAATGAGGAGATATTATCCAACTGTCATCCCTCTTAATCTATAAAAATCTTAATCTTAAATGTGCGATAAAGAAGTTAATATGGAAGTAAAGTTCAACATAATTCTAACTCCTAAACCTTTTTACACCAATTTCGATTTGACACTAAATTAACCTTTTTATAGCATTTTTGCCTTTAATTTGGTAATGACTTTTACCAAGGCTGACATGGCTTCCTTTTGAAGTATTGGGTCAATACAATCCACATCATATGAAAATAAAGTCAATTGAATGGCTGGCAGAGGAGAGGATCAAACCTATGTTAGAAATTGGTGTCTTAAGAATATAAATATACTTTGATATTTTTTGGATCAAGATTGCAATCATATTCCAAAATATATGATTTCGACCCTATAATATGGGGTATCACGAAATCAGATGTGGGATAATCCAAAGAATTTCAATTTAAAAGTCAGATCACTTTTAAATCAGAAACGCAGAAAAATATTATGTTGTTTGTGTTCTAGAGAGATAGAGCAAATCTTAAAATCAGATTTTGAGAGTATATGGTTTGTAACCCGTTTTCTAGAACATGAAGAATGTTCTTATGCCATAGGAAAAAGTGGTTATAGCAGTTGCCTCCAGATTTGTCGCCAAAACTGGTAGTTATTAGACCTAACTAACGCTTGCATCATCAAAATGTGATCAAGTGAGTTATGACGGGAAAATGCATAGGAGCATAGCTGAAGTTATACCCGATGTAAAAATCTGTTTAGGTTTCGGGGTGTTGCCCGTTGGAACCCCGTCTGCTGACCGGTCAGCTAGATATTATTATATTATTGTAATGAAATGTTTAGGTTGAATATTAACAATAAAGTTGCAGATTATATATACATGTCTTGTTCTAGTATTGATGATTCCTTTTTTTTGGTATGCTTGTTTAGGACATTTACATTATAAAAGAATGCTTGAAGATTTTTTTTTTTTGGATATTATTATTATTATTATTATTTTGGTTTGTTCTAGTATATACATGTCTTGTTCTAGTATTGATGATTCCTTTTTTTTTTGGTATGCTTGTTTAAGACATTTACATTAATAAAGAATGCTTATTTACAAAGCGATGATTCAACGAGAGAGAGAGAGAGAGAGAGAGAGAGAGAGAGAGAGAGAGAGAGAGAGAGAGAGAGAGAGAGAGAGAGATTTACTTTTTTTTAACTAAAAAATGTCAAATCATATAGATAGTGAGGCCACGTCAGCTTTAAGTTACATGGCTTATATAACCTTGTATATTAGGTTGCAGTAACCAAAAAAGCATGTCGACATCAACTTTATTCCTTTAAAGGGTAAGAAAATAACTTTAGGGACTGAATGCGCAAAGTCACAAAACATCATGGCCGGCTCTATGTTGTGCTTTTTTAAGCAAGGGCTTAGGGCCCCCAATTCTAAAGGGTCCATATTCTCCAAAGTCCAAAAGTTTAGTCCATTAAAAATCTAATCCGGTAACCACAAAATAAAAGCCGAAAAATAAATCAACGACCGCTGCATTCATGAAACTAAAATGACATTGCATTCATCTTCCGAGTATAGAAAAGGCCAAAGGGCCCCAAATATTTGGCTCGCTTTGAGCCTCCAAAATGGTTGAGCCGCTCATGCAAAACATAATAGGATCGTTGCGCATTTTCTCTTTTATAATATTTAGTATAAAAATACGTCTTTAATATTTTAACTTGCTTTATTTACATATATAAACTGAGGAAAAAAAATACATATCTAGTATAAAAATGCATACTTCAAACCTTGGTTTGAAAAATATGAAGCGCCCATAAGCCGAAGGTGTGATGAGTTTGCGTGCTCACACCTGAGGCGTCCAGTATTATCAAAGTACTTCAAATTTGATTCCACATAACATACTTTACCTTGTAAGCACTTATCTATAAAAATACTTTTACTTATAACCAAAGTATTTCCAAAAAACCATTTAAAAAAAAAAAAAAAAGGTTAAACAAAAAACCATTAACAATGATGCAAACTACAATTGTTGGGCCGTGCTACAAACTAATGCTACAAACTAACCACGGGAATGTGAAAAATGGCTAGAAAGTCTGTTAGGGAGAGAAATAAATAAAAGGAAGAGGGCTTTCATTTAGGCATTGTTGTTATTTTGATAAAAGAGTATTGGCTCTAGCCTTGTGGCTGTGAGAGAGGGGTTTCCTCGAACAATCATTTGATTGTGTTAATCATTTAGAATCAATTTCATCATCTTCTTCCTTAATTATTCTTTGTTCTTCAATTTTTTTTAACCCTAATTTTGAGTTCTCATCAAACAATCATAAGCAATAAAAATACAAACAAACAAAAATTCACAAGGTTAGGCAATCATTTAATCAATTCTCTAATCAAAACAGCAAAAACCAACATTCTAGCAAAATTATAATAAAAATCAGAAACCAATCATGCAACACGCTGACAACAAATAACAACAAAAATTGCAAATATGAAAAAAATAAAAACAAAAACAAAAACAAAACAAAAAAAAAAAACAAAAACAAAAACAAAACAAAACAAAAAAACAACTCACTGGGAATTCGACATCAATAGATTTTTTCAGGGAATTAACTTGTTTGAAGAGGACACTTATACACTTTATTTTTCATGGACATCGATTATTCAGGAAATCGGTTTTCAGGGGAATCGTTTTCTTAAAACAATGTAGCAAGCCCAGCTTAATTGTCAAGTCTTTGGGTATGTTCGGCTCAAAAGCTTTTAGTTTTTTAAAATTAAAAATACAATCTCAGATTGAAGGAAAATAACTTCGTTGTATAAAGTTTTTTATTTTAAACAAAAAGCCCACAATTTAAAACCCATTTCAAGTAGTTACCAAGGGCTTTAAGGAGGTTTTAGCTTTTAACTTGTATTTATATTTGGGCACTGCCTCATCAGTATTCCTAGTCAGCAAATATGCCATGTAATCATTTTAATACACATTTGAATTGAAAGAAATGTCCCTAAGATAAAACCAAAACATGCCACAGTAAAAAGCTAATAGCTAAATGCAATTAAAGATAAAATGTCAGATTTACACAAAATCTGCAAATCCAGTTTTGTAACATATAAATGCTTCCACAAATTTAAGCATGTTTTTAGAAACAATCAGCAAGTTTAATATAATCAGCCATTCAAAAAGAAAACTCAGCCGCAGCAGTTGTTACACGTTAAATTGCCTTTGTTAGGGATTTATGGCGGGGATTGAAGAGGATTGTGGATGGGATTCAGAAGTACAGAGAACTTTGGAAGACAAAAGTTTTGTAAAATCCAAACTACCATTGTAGAATAACTAGTCAAAACTCTACCTAAGTAGAATACCCTCCATAAATCCCAAACAAATGCAATTGCAAATGTAATTCCACCCTTCCCCTTCAGTCTATTACTGGATGTCAAAGACAACTTTCAATCAATCACAGTCAAACAGACATAACCACGAAGATATCACAAAACGTGCTAGGAATGTGTTATGGATTTCAGAAACTAATACAGTACTGGTAATCACACAAGAGCTATTTACGAACAAGGAGCATCAAATGGAATTTGCTTACATGGAAAGTGCACTTCCAGCACCGCCGTGAACCACCCAGAACACGTCTCCAGCATCATCGGATTTCCCTGTATCAAGCGCAACAGCACCAAAAATTGCCCTAAAAGCACCACAGACAACTGAGGAAGTCGAAGAATTGGTATTCGAAGAGACCCTAACCACATTCTGCAACCCTAACCGCATTCCATCGACAGCACACGACGTCTCCACTTTCGATATCTCCGAAACTCGATTATTCAGATCCTTCGACGATATATCCACATCTTTAGTCAATAATCTGAGGGAAGCAGTTGTCTCGATGATTCTCTCACCAAGAATGCTTAAAGCTTTGTTGTTCTCTTCAGAGTAAGATGAGTGAGTCATCGCGCGGCGCAGAAGCCCGATGTTCTGAAAATCATAACTGCAGAAAAACAGTTACTCACTGAAAGCAACAGATAATAGAAAAAACTCGAAGAACGCTACTACTTAGTGCTCTTCTTCTGATAACTTACTTCAGATGCTTCTGAAGAGTTTCAAGTGCAACGGAGAAGGATGACGACCTTAACGATTGCGATCGAGCTGAAACCTGGTAACGTACAATCTTTGAGAAGTTAGGGTTTTACTTTCGAGTTGTAGAGACGAAGTGAAAATTAACAGTGTTGTTTGTGAGAAAATAATAATAATAAATCGTACGGGTGTACAGTGTACCGGCATTGGAGAGCAGAAGACGGCGGCGATGAAGATCACGGGGAGCACTGGGAGGAGATGCATTTTGCCGATGAAATTTGGAGGTGTCGAATTTCAGCGGCGATCAAAAGCTAAATTTCTACAAAGGAGTGATTCAGGTGATAAGAAAAAATATGAAAAAAATAATAATAATAAGACAAATTTGCAAATTTGGTCTCTTGGTTTTAAAAAATTGAGACTTTAGTCAACAAGTTTTGGAGTCGCTGGTTTAAAAAGTTTTCTTCAATTTCTCTTCCCTCGTCAACCTCCATCTCCAAAATGGCTCGTTGCTAACCCTAATGTGTTTTTGGTGATCTTGAAGGAAGAAGAAAGAAGTTGAATCAACTTGGAAGCTCAAGGCATCTTGGATGCACAAGTATTCTGCCCTCAAGCATTATTTTGAGGTATAAAGTTCGGATCTTGATGTATATTTGCTTTGGATCTTGCTAGTTCTTAGGTTTTTATGTTTTTAGTCCCATAATCTTTGGTGTTCATGAGTATGGATTACTCTAACCCATAAGGGTTGTCCTTCCAGACGTTTTTAGGTGCTTAGAACCATAAAAATGTGATCTTGATCTCTTTCATTTCTTCATGCATGAGATATGAGGTTTTAGGTTGTGTATTAAGTTAGGGTTTAGTTGTTGGACCTTTTAATAACCGATAATAAAGAACCGGACACAATCATAGTACCATGGGACTACCTGAAAGACGAGGCGAACAACAATCAAGGAAATGATGTGTAGCTTCCCAAGGCTAAGACCCAAAAATTTCATTTTTAATTTAATAAAACAGTAATCCTAAACATTGTCATACAATAAAGATAGACCAAAGTATATCACTACATCAAAAAAATATCAGAGTGAACCACAAAATACGGAATAGAGGGGTGTGTGCTCTGTAATCATCCCAGACTCTTCCCTTTCGAACCAGAAGTACTTGTAACATAAACTGAAAACCGTAAGCACAAAGTTTAGTGAGTTCCCCAAAATACCTCATACCATACATATCAAACACATAATGGGCCCCGCCCGGTATACAGATCTGTCAATCAACGGGCCCCATGCCAATGAGTGTAACGGACCTCACCCTAACTCACATAACGGGCCCCGCCCACTGAGTATAACAGGCCTCGTCCTAACTCGCACAACGGGCCCCACCCAGCATACAAACATGCAAGTATAACAAGTAATAACATACATAATAACCTTTGGGCCCCGCCCACTAAGCATACGAACACATACATACACATGCAAGAGTCACGCATACATCTAGCACCCTAACATAATAAACATTGGGTCGGCATTGGTGCCTTCGACCCGATAAATATGACGAGGAAGACTCACCTCAGACTGTTGAATCTTACAGATAAATCTTTGGCAGCTGGTCCGACAATCCCCACGCTATCAGCATAAAATAACATCCAATTAATAATTGGATCCCAACTCTGTAACGCCTGTTTCCTAGTACGCATTTAATTATAACTTATTTACTTTTGTAGAGCTACTCGACGAGTTGGGAGCCCCAGACTCGTCGAGTAGAAACGAGATTGGACGCGGGGTTTTAAGCAATCTACTCTACGAGTTGAGAGCCCTCAACTCGACGAGTAGGTCTGCCAGAGTGAAACCCTAATTTCGGGGTTTTGCACCCTATTTAAGCATCTTAATCCCCACCTTATGGCCTCATTTCCAGCTTCCAAGTCCCAAACCCTAATCCACGAAACCCTAGATCATTTTGTGAGTGTGTGAGCCATTCTTGAGTAATCTTTGTGTGTTCTTGAAGTTTGAAGAAGAAGAAGGAGCTAGAAGGTTCAAGGAGAAGAGAGTAGATCCAGATACTTCCTTCCATCCTCATCATTTTTTGGTAATCAAGTCTCTAACTTGGCTATTAGTTCATTAGATCTCCTTAGTTCCATTTTATGAGGGTTTTGGTTCAAGAATCTTGATATTTGGGACATGGACGTCCCAAGTGGCTTACCTTTCAGATCTGGGATCTAGAAGGGGTTTCATGGCATAAAGGTGTAAACTTTATGACCATGGAAGCCCCATGCAAGCTTATAGACGTTATTATGGCCTTTTAAGCCCCAAAAGGCTATACATGGAAGAAAAGTCTGAGATTTTACGTGTTCATTTGGTGTCTAGGACTTAGATCTTGGTTTTCATGTTTTGGGTTGGAGTAATAAGGCTTTTGGACAAAGATCTATGTCCTAAGGAACTAGGGTTTTAGCTAAACACGCTAAGAAGGATTATTAGCGGGTAAAGTTGGAAACTTTACCCTTAAAATGGAATTTCCAGTGTGTAGGTGAAGTATGGACTTTGGATCTGGAGAGTAGAGGCTTAATCTGTTAAGATGGCCCAAACAGATAGAGGAACTCAACGAGTTGAGTCGTGTTGGCCCAACTCAACTTAAGGTAGAACTCGACGAGTCTGTGAAGGGACTCGAAGAGTTGATTCACCAAATCGCGACTATGAGTAGCCATGGAACTCGGCGAGTCAGGGGGTGGCTCGACGAGTTAGATCGCGATTTCAGGGTTCTAGGACTCGGCGAGTTGATGGAGCAACTCGTCGAGTTGGGTCAACCCAGAATGTTGACTTTGACCAGAATGTTGACTTTGACCAGCGGTAAAATGGACATTTTACCCTTAGAAGGATTCTCAGTTTTTGACTAAGTGATTATTGTGATAATGATAGTCGGGGAGTTGTTAGAGCAGCCGTCAGAGATTCCTCACGAGAGACTTCACAGTTAGCTTACGAGGTGAGTTTTCCTCCAGTAGGAACGGGTCTAAGGCACCAAAGGTCGGTCCGTTTATGTATGATAGTATGTTCCGGATTAAGGTCCGATGTCGGGCGGGGCCCGATGTAGAATTATATGTTTTTCCGAATTTCGATCCGATGCCGGGACGGTACCCGAAGAATGTTAGTAATGCTTGATGTCTTTGTAATTCTTGCATGTTTATGTATTTGTATATTTCCGGATTACGGTCCGATGCCGGGGCGGTTCCCGAGGAATGTTTGCATGTTTCTGGATTTCAGTCCGATGTCGGGCGGGGCCTGAGGAATGTGTATATATTATAGCTAAGTAGTTATGCTTATGTTATCTGTATTGGTAGTTATGCTCACATGGATGGCGAGCTTTGCTCGATGCCGCGTGGGACCCGATGCCGGGCGGGGCCCGATGCTAGATGTGGTCTGATGTCGGGCAGGGCCTGATGCCGGGTGTAACATCCGGATTTTCAGGGATATTATCGTATATGTTAACCTTGAGGTTGAAGAAGAGACTCGATGAGTTAAGGGTCCAACTCGCCGAGTCGAGTCGAGATTGCCCGCGTGGATTTAATGAGTGGACTCGACGAGTCAGAGAAGGGACTCGCCGAGTAGGCGCTGGGCAGAGAAACCCTAATTTTCCGGACTTGTGTTCTATTTAAATGGATTTAAGCCCTTATTTCCGCCTCCCTCATCTCCAGAGAGCCCTGTGGGAAACCCTAGATCAGTTCCATCCATTGTGAGAGAGAGAGATAGTGGCTAAATTGGGTGTTCTTGTGCAATTTTGAGAGGGGATTTGGAGAGCATCTTAGCTTGGATCAAGAGAAGGATTTGGATCCAGAGATTCTTCAGAGTTCTGCTTCAGTTGGAGGTAAAAAGATGTTATCTTGATCATTTCCTTATGAGATCTTGTTTTAAGGGAACTTTTAGGGCTTTCTTCCATTTATCTTGTGTCATGGAGTGATTTGTGTATGGTTTGAGGTTGGGACCTCAGATCTGGACTATGAGTGGCCTTGTGAGTCCAGAAACCCGAGCTTTATTGAGTTGGAAGCAAGCTCTTGTACATCTAGCCCTTATTGGAGCATGTTTTGGCATTATGAGCCTTATATGCCATGCATGAACGTAAAGCTTGCAGCTTTACGTGCTATTCGAGCCTTAGAATAGTAGATCCAGTGGTTGGAGTGATAGATCTGCCTTAAATCGTCTGAATGAGAAATCAAATCAAAGGGACTCGCCGAGTCCATGAGCTGACTCGACGAGTCGGAGAGGGTTTGTCCCGATGGATTGATTGTGCGATAACTCGGCGAGTTGGGGGTCAACTCGACGAGTTGAGTTGGACTTTTGAGACTTCTGAGGATACGAGGGGACTCGACAAGTCGCAGGAGTGCACTCGATGAGTCGGGTCAAACATGGACTGTTGACTCGAGTTGACCTTTGTTGACTTTGGGGTTTTGGTCAACATGAGTAATAGAGACCATGGAGGGGTAAAATGGTCTTTTATCCACTTCAAAGAGTTAGAGAGAGAAAGAGCAGCCTTCGGTTACTTGAGTCGTGAAAAGAGTATTAATTAGAGATATTCATCCTTTGTGTTAGGCGGAGGCTAGTTCGAGATCCGAGCGCGAGGTTACCTGCTTACCTACTTGCGAGGTGAGTTTTCTCACTATACTTTACCTAGGGAGGTAATTATGTGTGACCAGAGGGTCTTATGTGCTTGCCTGAGATATGCATTTTATGTGTGATATGTGTTGTATGCTATGTTATGTGACATTTAGACCGGACCAGAGGGTCCAACGAACTATGCTATGTTATGACCGGACCGGAGGGTCCAACGAACTAGAGACCGGAGGGTCCTCGCTTAGACCGGACCGGAGGGTCCAACGAGTAGTGAGACCGGAGGGTTCTCATCCAGACCGGACCAGAGGGTCCAACGAGTTGTGGGACCGGAGGGTCCCACTGAGACACATTGGGCCAGAGGGTCCATCAGAGTATAGCCTCGAGTGACGAATTTGTTGTATGTGGTATTTTGGGGAACTCACTAAGCTTCGTGTTTACCGTGTTATGTGTTATGTGTTTCAGGTTGTTCTCAGGATCGCAGGAAGACACCGGCTTGATTGTACACACAAGTGAGAGAGTTACGTTTTGAGGATCCTGGATTTTAACCGAGTAATTAAGAAGTTTTGAGTTGTAAACTTAATAAAAGAGATTTTGTGAAATACATTATGAGAATTATGTGATTTAAAATGAAAAAAAAATTGTTTTGAAAATTCACGTTGTTACACCGGGCAGAGCCTGATGTAGCAGGGCGAGGCTCAATGTATGTGATATGTGATTATGTGTGGTATGTGGTAGTTTGGGGAGATTCACTAAGCTTCGTGCTTACAGTTTTCAGTTTTGGTTTCAGGTACTTCTGGTAGCAAAGGGAAGAGCTCGGGATGATTGCAGTGCACACACCATTCTTTCAGCTTGGGATGTTTTAGACTCTGATATTTTGACACATGGTTTTGATACAACATATTGATATGATGATTTTATGATACACTACTTATGTTTTTATGAGATGATGGATGGTATTTATGGTTTTAAGAATAATTAAAAATGAAATTTTTTGACCGTATTTTTGGGATGTTTGAAACTCACACTAAGAGTCTAAACTAGGGTAAGAGACCATTTTACCCTTTACCTAACTTGGCCCAAGGCCAAAGCCCAAACCAACTACTCAAAGGTCTGATTCCAAAAATGGTCACCCAAAGCCCAAATATGGCCCAATCTTCCAAATTGGACCCAAACCCCTTTGTGGGCCTTCAACCAAAAGAATCCATCATAATAACATCAGCCCAAAGTAGAAATTTGATTGCCCAACAAGGCCCTAATCTCCTAATGAATAAATATGGGCCCAAAATTGAGAAGCCCAAAATTCGAAGCCTACCTGCTAAGTACGCGGGGCGTACTCAGCTCGTACGCTTAACGTACTACATATGGGGCTAGTACATGCAACGCATCGGGTTGGTACGCCCAACGTACTCCCCTTTTGACCACCCTATTTCATTGAGCATTTAATCCATTGAGACTTCAAGCCAAACTGTCAGATCTGATTTCTTAGGGTGACTTATCACGTAAAGTTGGAAACTTTACATACATGCATGTCTTAATTGTTGTATTTTGAGCAAAACAACAATCTTATGGTGCACATGCAAACCCTAAAGCTTTGGATCTAGTTTTTCTAATTGTACATGCAATAATTATCCAAAGCTTGTAAACCCTAATCTATCATATAGAAATCAAAATTAACATAATGAAACAAGTAAGAATGTTACCTTTCAATTGTAGTTTGAAGATCCTTGCCTTGAGAGCTTAGTATAACAAATGTAATACCTCTAATCGATCACAAACACCACTAGCAATTGGAGAATGTTAGAGAGAGAGAGAGAAGAGATACTAATTTCGGCTCTAAGATCCTTAGGGCTCAAGTGGCCGAAAATTAGATGCCCAAGGGGGATTTATATAGGTGAGGAATTAGGGTTTCAGTCAAAGACCTAATACGGTTGCTTAGGCTTTAAGCAGCCCATAGGAATCTTCCAGAATACCTATGTAACGCCCGCAGATTCGGGCTAGTCAATTTAGAGACAATAAGCATCAAAAATGACTTTTTAATAGAAGATTATTTAGAATGAATAATCTTAACCAAGTCATAGTATATGTTACAAGGGTTCCGTACATAAAAAGAACACCGAAATCCGAGTTATAACTAAGAAGTTATGGCTCGTCGAAGTTTTACGGCAAAACCGGCACGGCACCGGGAGACGTAAATAGTGAATTTACGATAGAAGACTTTTTAGCCTTAGTGATATAAACAAAAGTTGTAGTAAACGTTAAACCGAGAACATACAAAAAAAAAAGAGAACGTCAAAATCCGAATTCGTATGAGGAAGTTATGATTTTTCTAAGATTTGGCATAGTAGTGCACAACCCGAAATCCGAGTTTTAGATCGATCGATTTTTGGCCAACGCAACCTCAATGAGAATTGAAGATCTCATTAATAGCAGCGCAACGGTAAAAAGACAAACGAAAACGGACGTCGGATGAAGAAGTTATGAATTTTTAACAGACTTTTCCTGTCCCGGCCTGTTAAAAATATAACTTTAAAAATAAAGTCAAAATTAGCCGACGGAGTCTAAACGAAAGTTGTAGGGTACGGTCCCGCCTACGCGTGGATATAAAGAATGTCAAAAACGGAGTTCGTATGAACGAGTTATAAATTATAATAGCATATTTACGTATTAAAATAAAGTATAAATCATATATACGTATACATATATATACAAATGTATATATCATTAGAAAGGTATCGACGATGCGGTCATTATAAGACTAGTGTTGAGTACTTTCGACATTAGTTTAGTACAAATATCGGTAAATCTATTTAAAATAGTATTATGAAGGGGTGTTTAGTCGTTTATATAACTATAAGGTCATTAAGTAATTATGGAGGGTAGTTTTTGTAAATTCAATTACTATAAATAAGAGTCTTGGGCTCTCATGTTTCTTGCACCATTCTCTTGATTCAAGAGTCTTTCTCTTCTTATCCCCCGAGCATTTCGGTCCCTCGTGATTCGACTTCTCTTTCTGTAGTTTTAGTATAGTAAGGTGAGCGTTGACTGCACGAATCTTTCTTAGAAAAATTCAGCGACGAAGTTCTGCCCCTGCAGAGCCCGACTCCTAGCTGAAACCCCCTTGTAAGTAAGTTATGCTTACCTATTTTAATATAGCTTATATTTAAAATTAGTATTGTTATTATGAACTTATAATAAATATTTGAGCTATTATTATGACTTATATAAGTGTCGTTATAATATCTTTTTAACTACTCGCGGTACGGGGAATCTGGTTTAAAGGGCCGCATAGGGTTGTTGGATTTCAGAAGTGCTATATGCCAAAATGGTCCTGCCCTCCGGTGTTTTATGTCTGGCCCTTGTCTGTACATAGTGGTTGGAAAGTATTCTTTAAACGCTTATATAATAATAATGATAAGACTAATAATTAGTCACGGTAAATATTAGACTAAAATCTAGTGGTAATAATACTAGGTTTCGTCGAAGGAAATTATTTTAAAGTAAACGAAGCGTTGTCCGAGTACCGAGTCACCACCTTATCAAGTGAGTGCATAGTTACTTTCATCTTACACATAGATATGAAGTATTTTATATAAACTACGTGCTATGTGTGCATATTATCTGAGTACTTGCTGTCTATGCTGGATGAACGATTTTATACATGTTTTAAATGATTTAAACTATATATATATATATATATATATATATATATATATATATATATATATCTACGATAATACGTTGGGTAAAACATGGGTAGATGTAATAGATGGAATATGAGTTGGATGATGAGTTGAGAGGTGTTATAGACCACGAGGTGAGTGTGAGAGGTGGACGATGTGAGAAGCCTTTCCCAAATGATGGCCCCGTCATCTAGCAGAGTATGGATGACAACCACAGACTATTCTAGACAGTCCAGTGGAACACTAGCAGGCTCGCAACCTGTAGGTGTTGTGAACGATGTGTTCACCCGGTGTACTCTAAACCCTGGCGATCATGCAGACTTGGTGCCTAAACCTTGGCGATCATGCAGACTTGGTGCCAAAACCCTGGCGACTATGCGGACTTAGTGCTTGTTGTATAAACCCTGGCGACTATGCAGACTTAGTGCCAAAACCCTAGCGACTATGCGGACTTAGTGCATGTTGTATAAACATTGGCGACTATGCAGACTTAGTGCCTAAACCCTGGCGACTATGCGGACTTAGTGCCTGTTGTATAAATTCTGGCGACTATGCAGACTTAGTGCCTAAATCCCGGTGACGATGGACTTCGTGCCGATTCCTTAGGATGATCCTTAGGAATGAATGAACGAGGAATAGTTGATTCTTAGGGTAGATCCTTAAGAGTAAAGAAGATAATGGGGATGGGTAATTGGGTTGATTGTTTGATGTTTAAACATAATAATTATATTATTGTGGGTTGAAAACCCTATGTACTCACCAAGTTTCCCAACCTGACCCACTCCAGCTTATTTCTATCACAGGTGTCGATATGAAGTTACATTACACTGAGAGATTCAAGAGGTGTAGATCACTAGTGATAATGAATGTAAGTTCTGTTTATGCTTATGTTTCTGTATTGACGATGACATCCCAAATGTTTTAAAATGAATAAAAATACATTTCTTCGGAAATGCTTTGATAACGTATTTATCATGTTTTACTGGGAACAAATTCCGCAACATTTTTATCAAAAGAAGTACTCTAATTTTTATAAAGCATAAACAAAATCGTTTTTTCTGGCCGTGAAAATGGGGATGTCACAACCTAGCCTTGGACGAAATCCTTATGGGCTTCCATAAGGTTTCGTCCACCTCTTATCCAAGAGATCCTCAGCCCATTTTTGCAATTATCTTATAATTACAATATCAGCCCCCTTAATTTAATTAACCTCTTTTGACCACAAAATTAATTATAAACTAATTCTTGACCAATGTTAATAATATGATTTCTCTTTTAATATATTATTCTTATAATATATTAATAACTCATAATTAACCTCTTTCTCCATAATTCATCCAGTGAAATTGCTTTGGTGAAGGCGACCCAAAAGGACCATGCTACTATCGGGTCAAGTACATACCAAATATAATTATGACTTAGATACCCAATCCAACAGTCTCCCACTTGGATAAGTATAATAACTATAAATGCAAGTACGACTTCAAAATCCGATTAGCAATCGTTGCTCTCAAAAGCTGCTGTCGAACTCTGGCACGTCCTTTAGATAAGGGATCGTATAATCCTCCATTCTCAAGATACCGTGTGGACAAATACATGGAACATAGTCATACTTATTGTCCAACAGTTTGTTTCCCGATTTCTGATTTGTCTGACATAGAACTTAATTGAACATATCAACTTAGTCCTGACCGGGCCCGACACATAAGTAAAACCAAATCATCGAGGGGCCCAAGATATCGCTTTTATCCTCGTAGGATAAAAGGAACATATAAACTTCGACTTATATGCTTGTACTATTTACTCATTGAATCATGCACAACAATGCGTTTTATAACATCAAGTTACTGATGTGTTTATGCATTATCAATGTACAACTAACTCGTAAACAACAACTCATATATATAGGTTTAAAGACTATATGATCTTATCATCTCACAATCACTCATGCTTAAATTCCATCAAGTGATTCATGTGAGTGCGGGTTTAATCCAATACTCAAATCTTATTTTAGAAGCACTCATGACCGTTGCAGCAAACTTTTGCTATGTCTAAACGCTTAGACAATCTACAAGCTAATTCATGACAGTCTTGTTTCATACTTACTTCCAACGTATGATTGACTGTGGATAGTTTAAATAATCTTATTATTTAGGAAGCTAAAACATGCAAAGTGAAACAATAGTAAATAATTAACACAAGACAGTAACATTACTTATAAATAATACTCCTTTATTTAATCATCAAATGTCAATTACAATTTATCTATTACAAGTTTTTAAAAGCTATCTAATCACTAAAACTAATATCGTCCTTCAGCCCAATACTCCTAACATGCTGCAAGTGCTTAACCCTACCCAGTCCCTTCGTAAGGGGATCTGTTGGGTTATCCTCTGACGATACCCTCTTCACTACGAGGAGTCCCCTTCTACCCGATGTCTAATAAAGTGATATTGTCTGTCTATATGCCTGGATCTGCCATGATCCTTCGGTTCCTTGGTCAAGGAAACCGCACCTTCGTTACCGCGGAAAATCTCCATAGGCTCCTTTATGGCAGGTACAACTCCAAGGTTTCCGATGAAGTTCTTTAGCCATATTGCCTCCTTCGACGTTTCGATCGCTGCTATGTACTCTGGTTCGCACGTTGAATCAGCTACGGTCTCCTGCTTGAAACTTTTCAATGTCACTGTTCCTCCATTCAGGGTAAAGACCCAGCCCGACTAAGAGCGGAAATTATCTCGGTCGGTCTGAAAACTGGCGTCACTATACCCTCACACTCTCAAGTCATCACTCCTACCGAGGATAAGAAACCATTCCTTAGTCCTCCGTAGGTACTTAAGAATGTTCTTTACCGCAATCCAATGAGCTCTACCAGGATTCCCTTGATATATGCTGACCATGCTCAAAGCAAGGCCACATCAGGGCGAGTACACGTCATAGCATACATGATTGAGCCAACAACGGAAGCATAAGGTACTCGACTCATTTCTGCTATCTCAGTTTCGGTACTCGGCCTTTGAGTGTTACTCAACTTGGTATTGCTTTGGATTGGTAACTCCCCTTTCTTGGAATTCTCCATGCTGAAACGTTTCAACACTTTATCCAAGTAAGTACTTTGACTAAGTCCTATTAGTCTCTTACTCCTATTTCTCAATATCCTTATCCCTAGAATATAAGCAGCTTCTCCGAGGTCCTTCATAGCGAAGCACTTCCCGAGCCAGGACTTTGATGGGTTTTGCGCATTCTAACACTCCTAAGTGTACATGCAACCCTAAATACCTTGGATCCATGTTTTCTCTATTATACATGCAATTATGAACTTTCCAAGGTATTACCCTATCTAGCATATAATACTTGATACTTGGGTAATCAAATGGATATAATACATACCTTTGTTTGATGTAGCTTGTCTCCATGAAGCTTGAGTGCCTAGTGCCCAAAGTGTGACACCTCAAATGGTTCACACAACACCAAATGCACATGGAATGACTTGAGAGAAATGGAACACTCCTTGAAATCGTCTAGCCCTCATATTCACACATTAATGCAAGATTTCTTGATCCATGGGATTCTTTTATATGGTGGCTATTAGGGTTACACCATGTAACTCATAACTTTACCCATTCCTTATGCTCCATGGATTTTAACCTCCATGGAGTATCCATGGGTCACCCCATGGACTTAGTCCAACATAAGGAATCTTGGATCACAAGCCCACATATATAAGAATGAATGATTTACACAATCAACCCATATATTTAATTAGTCTCCTTTTGATCACTTAATTAATTCCAAATTAATTATTGATCAATACTAATTAAATAACCTTATTAATATATTAGAACTTATAATATATTAACCAACCTTAAGTGTTATTTCTCTCATTATAGTCTATCCAAATGCATGATGCCATGCAACCCAAATGGACCATGCCGGGTCGGGTCAAGTCTTACCAATTATAGTTATGGACTTAGACATTAGTCCAACAGACTTAACCTCCTGCAAGGTTGAGATGTCGTTTCCTATGAGCAGTATGTCATCCACATACAAAACGAGAAAGCTAACTATACTCCCACTGGCCTTGACATACACACATGACTCATTCTCGCTTCTCGAAAAACCAAACTCTTTGAATTTCTCATCGAAATAAAGATTCCAACTGTGAGATGCTTGTTTCAATCCATAGATGGATTTCTCAAGCTTACACACTCCATTAGGGTGCTTCGCATCGAAAAAACCCTCTGGCTAACTTATGTAAACATCTTCAGCCAACTTCCCATTTAGGAAAGCGGTTTTGACATCCATCTGCCATATTTCTTAATCATGAAATGCGGCTATGGCTAGCATAACCCTTATAGATTTGATCTTTGCTACTGGTGAGAAGGTCTCATCATAGTCAACTCTGGGAGTTTGAGTAAAGCCCTTCGCAACCAATCGCGCCTTATATGTATGTACTTTCCTATCCATGTCGGTCTTCTTCTTGAAGATCCATTTGCATCTGACAGTCTTACAACCCGATACATTGTCAACCAAGTTCCAAACTTGATTGTCATACATGGACTGAATCTTGCTGTCCATAGCCTCTTTCCATTTTGCAGACTCTGGGCCTGCCATGGCTTCCTTGTAGTTGTTAGGTTCATCCAAATTTATTAGTGTACTATCTCTAATAAACGTATCACCCTCAACAGTTATATGGAAACCATATAATACGGGTGGAACACTAACTCTACCGGAACGTCTAAGAGGTAGGGACTCGTCAATCGGTTCAACAGGAGTTTCCTCCTCGGGTTGAGCGCTAGTGTTAGAGGTTCCTTCATCGCTTGATTCTTGAAGCTCTTCAAGATCAATTTGCCTCCCACTGTCCTCTTGGCAAATGAGTTCTCTTTCTCGGAAAACCCCTCTCCTCGCAACGAAGACAACATTGTCACTTGATCTATAGAAGAGATATCCAAAATACTTTTATGGGTAGCTGATGAAAATACACCACTCACTGCAAGGTTCGAGCTTGTCGTGAGTCTCTCGTCTTACGAAAGCCTCGCAACCCCAAACCTTGATATGTGCCAACGAGGGAACCTTCCCTGTCCACATCTCGTGAGGTGTTTTGGCAACCTTCTTAGTTGGGACTAGATTAAGGATATGAGTGGTAGTCTCTAAGGCATACCCCCAAAATGAGATAGGTAACGAAGCTCGAATCATCATGGAACGAACCATGTCCAACAAGGTTCAATTGCGCCTCTCAGCCACACCATTCAATTGTGGTGTCCTAGGTGGCGTCAATTGCGAAACAATTCCGCATTCCTTGAAGTAGTCGTGGAATTCAATACCAAGGTACTCACCACCTCGATCGGATCGGAGCATCTTAATTTTCCTGCCCAACTGATTCTCCACCTCTTGCTTAAAATCTTTGAACTTTTCAAAGGTTTCTGACTTGTGCTCGATTAAGTAGATATAGCCATATATGCTATAATCGTCTGTAAAAGTCACATAGAAGTGGTTTGCATCCCTTGTGGTTGATCTAAAGGGGCCACATACATCGGTATGTATGAGATCCAATAAAGCCTCACCCCTTTCACATGTACCAGTGAAGGGTGACTTGGTCATCTTTCCAAGTAAACAAGACTCGCACGTGTCATCCTCCCTAAGGTCGAATGAACCCAACACTCTATCGTTTTGGAGTTGAGCTATGCGCTTCTTGTTGATATGTCCAAGACGACAATGCCACAAGCATGCTTTGTCCAAACCATTGGACGAATCGATATGTAACACATTATTTCCTAAGTTGTCTACAACCATCACAGTTTCATATATACCATTACAAGGCAATGCTTAAAAATAGAAAGTACCATTCAAGAAAGCATTAATAGAACCAATTTCATTATTAAACGAAAATCTAAAACCTTGTTTATACAAACCATGAAAGGAAATAATGTTCCGTGTCATTTCTGACGAGTAGCAACAATTATTCAAATGTAAACCTAACCCACTACTAAGCACTAAAGTGTAAACTCCAATCTTGGTGACAGGCGACGCTTTCCTATTCCCCATGATCAAGTTCATCTTCCCATGCTCCACATCCCTACTACTTCTTAAACCCTGCAAATCAGAACAAATGTGAAAACCACATCCTGTATCGAGGACTCAAGACATATCATGCGATGAGTTATTAGATTGAATAGTGTAAATACCTACTAAGGTGGGCTTTATCTTCCCATCCTTGATGTCTTGCAGATACTTTGGGCAGCTTCATTTTCAATGCCCTTTGTCGTGACAGTAAAAGCACTCTACATCCTTCGGATTGGAAGAGGGAGCAGCAGGACCACCTTTGGTTCCACTAGAAGAGGTTCCATCATGAGACTTTCCCTTGTGGCTCTTAGAATGAGTCTTCCTCTTCTTCCCTTTCCCTTGTCCAATTGCCAAGACAGGGACAGCAGTAGTAGGAGTAGATGTAACAGATTTGCCTTTCAAACTACTCTCAGCAGTTAGCAGAAGGCCTTGGAGCTTGGTTAGAGTGACCTCCTCCTTGTTCATATGATAGGTCATACGAAACTGATCATAACAGGGAGGCAATGAGTGTAAAATGATATCTATGGCCAACTCTTCATCGAAGTTTACATTTAACTTCAGCAAGCGGTCCACATACCTTTGCATCATTTGTAGATGGGTGGTGATGGACTCTCTATCCTTCATCTTGGTGGTGATCATGGAGGCGATGATCTCGTACCTTTCTTACCTTGCACTTTGATGGTACCTTTCCATCAAATCTTGATGCATCTCATAAGGATAGTATTCCTCGTAGGACTTTTGGAGTTTGGCAGTCATGGTTGTGAGCATGATACACGACACCTTTGTCGCGTCCCTCTCATGAGTATCATATCGAGCGATTTGCTCGGTAGTAGCAGTGTTTTGATCAATCTCCTTTACTCTTTGTCCTCGTAGCGGGTGACCATTCGAATGTTGCGAATCCAATTATTAAAATTGGATCCATCAAAGATCACCCTCCCAAATAAGTTCATGAGGGAGAAAGAGTCAGATGGGTTCGAGCCAGAAGCGTTGTTGTTGTTGGTAGACATCTGAAAAAGAAAAGGAACAAAGTTTAGATTAGATAAGAATCCCCAATTAAACACCCAAATGAAAAATTAGGGCTAGAACCCAACATAATTATTTACAATTCAGAAGAGGGATGTCGTAATCTAATTGCAAATAATTTGAAGGTAGGTAAATGACGATTTACCAATTTCCACCATGAAAAACGAAAAAGGATTTTAAGTTTTAAATGAATTGAAATTCCTAGATTCTTTTGAGATTCATTGAACTTTTCAATGGCATGTTTAAATCTCGATTATGCCCTTCAAATTTGTGACTGGGATACCGAGGATCACAAACAAGGTGTGATTAACCATGCAAATGTGCTTGGTACTCTCGATGTCATTTATCACCTAATTAATGTGTCGGTTAACCACACACGCTCCATTAATCTATGATAAACATCGAGCCACCCTTTTCCACCTTTGCTAGTCCCAAATTAGTGTGCCGGTTAACCACACACGCTCCACTAACGACGTGGCAAAGTGCAAAGTGCAATTTCATGGAATAGCATACATTTTCACATTTTTCCTAAAGTAACTAGGATTGGGAATTTATAATACATTTAGTTACTTTATACTATCATTATACTTATTAATGAGGAATTAGTTGTCCTATCCTACTCGTTCGGCTAACGACCCTTTACCAATCAAGGAAGCGGTGGGTGAGAGTGGACACTCATTAAACCACCATTTTATAGGCAGTAACCTTATACCCCATTTATAGACCGACTTCGTGAATGAGGCCTACCAACGGTAAGACTGACTCGTCTTATACACACACACACACACACACACATATATATATATATATATATATATATATATAATTATTAATCTTTTAATATTATAATAGTATAAGGGTAGAATTTTAAACTTTTAAAACTCTAGGGTTTAGAATTTAAATATTTCAAAATTAAAACTTTTTTAATTAAAATTTAAATTCCAAAACTTGAGGGCAAGTTTTGAAACTTTTCAAAACCTTCTAGATCAAATTAAAATAATTTAATTAATCAAATAATTTGTCATTATCCAAATTTGACCTAATTCAATCAATGGCAAGATAATTCACATCAAATAATACAAATAATTAATTTTATCATATAAATTAGTAATTATCTTATTATTTGACAATTATCTTCTAATTGGATGAGGATAATCAATACCATATTGAAAAAATCAAATTTTATCAGTTCAAAACGTTTATGGTAATTATCCCAACCCAATACTAGTCAAAATCCCGAAAAATCTGCCAACAGACGAGCCGACTCGTCGAGTAGCCCTGACTCGTCGAGTTCATCAGGCAGAAGCAGATTTTCGACTTTTTCAGCTTTGAACAATTTATCTATGCATCAAATACCATAGAAAAATGACCTAGACTCTGATATCACTGTTGTATTTTGAGCAAAACAACAATCCTATGGTGTACATGCAAACCCTAAAACTTTGGATCTAGTTTTTCTAATTGTACATGCAATAATTATCCAAAGCTTGTAAACCCTAATCTATCCTATAGAAATCGAAATTAACATAATGAAACAAGTAAGAATGTTACCTTTCAATTGTAGCTTGAAGATCCTTGCCTTAAGAGCTTAGTATCACAAATGTAATACCTCTAATCGATCACAAACACCACTAGCAATTGGAGAATGTTAGAGAGAGAGAGGGAAGGGATACTAATTTCGGCTCTAAGATCCTTAGGGTTCAAGTGGCCGAAAATTATATGCCCAAGGGGTCTTTATATAGGTGATAAATTAGGGTTTCAGTCAAAGACCTAATCCGGTTGCTTAGGCTCTAAGCAGCCCATAGGAATATTCCAGAATACCTAGCCTTGGACGAAATCCTTATGGGCTTCCATAAGATTTCGTCCACCTCTTATCCAAGAGATCCTCAGCCCATTTTTGCAATTATCTTATAATAACAATATCAGCCCCTTTAATTTAATTAACCTCTGTTGATCACAAAATTAATTCTAAACTAATTCTTGACCAATGTTAATAATATGATTTATATTTTAATATATTATTCCTATAATATATTAATAACTCATAATTAACCTCTTTCTCCATAATTCGTCTAGTAAAATTGCTTTGGTGAAGGCAACTCAAAAGGACCATGCTACTATCGGGTCAAGTACATGCCAAATATAGTTATGGCTTAGACACCTAATCGAACATTAATAGGGCTCAACAGCTCAAAAGGACTTAACCAAGGTCTTAACACATGCATGGTCCAAGATTCATCATAAAGCTTGCATTTTTATGAATAAGGGGACCAAAAGAAGCCTAGATCTTACACCATAACTTCTGGAGTGAATCAAGGAGCTCATCAACCACTCCAAGGACTCAAAAAACATAAAATAACAACATAACTAGATCTAGCATCATGGATCATCAAGATGTGATATTTTTACCTCAAAAAGCTTGCAAATGATCAACTAAAATCGGATCTTCAAACTCAAGACACTTATCCAAATGGTCATCTTATTCTTCTCTTTCACAAATCACCAACAAACACTCTTTAAGGCTTAAAACTCACAAACACACACTAGGGTTTCGATTTATGGATAAAGGAGGGTGGAGGCTGGTTAAACAAGACCAAATGAGGCTATCATAAGGATGAAGTATGGTGCAAACCCTAAAAATTAGGGTTTCACTCATGCCCACGTACGCCGTGCGTACTCCACGTACGCCCTGCGTACGTGGTTAAGACCCGCGATCCTGAATTGCACTAGTACGCCCAGCGTACTCCAACTTTCCTGAAGTTGGCAATTCTTCCCCCTAGGGACCAATTATGTAAAACATTAACACGACAAGGGTCTAAACTGTAAAGTACTTTGAATCGGGTGTTACATGATGTAAACAATGATCCAATTGAACCGATTGAATTGGATCACGAGTTTGAAAACATAGCGAAAGTACAAGATAATGAACAACCAATTCTGGTCAACAATAATGTTCAACAAGGAGTTGCAAACCAAAGGCCCTCGAGACCAAGAGTACCTCCAAAACGATTTCAAGATTATGAGCTTGATCTCGATAATCTCGAAGAACTTCTCCTAACAATCAATGACAAGCCGGTATTGGTTGAAAAGGCGAAGAAAGAACCGGAGTGGGTTAAAACCATGAATGCGAAAATTTATTCGATAAACAAGAATAATACTTGGACTCTTATGAACAAGCCTATGGGGGTGAAGCCAATCAGACTCTAATAGGTGTTAAAATTGAAGTAAAATGCAGACGAAACCATTAATAAATACAATGGAAGGTTGGTTGCTAAAGGTTATGTGCAGCAACACAGTATTGATTGTCAAGAAGTATTTGCTCCGGTAGCCCGAATTGAAACCATCCAGTTTCTTATAGCCTTAGCCGCTACTAATGGGTGGTAGCTTCACCCCTTAGATTTTAAAACGACATTCTTGCATGGAGAATTGAAGGAAACTGTTTACGTATCGCAACCAGAAGGCTATATAAAGAAAGGCAACGAGCATAAAGCGTGTCGCCTTACAAAAGCACCATATGGTCTAAGACAAACACCTCGAGCATGGAACACGAAGCTTGGCAGGATTTTGAAGTGTATGAAATTTCAAAAGTGCATGAAAGAACTATCGGTGTACCGGAAAAATGAAGAAGCTAACTTGTTAGTTTTAGCAATTTATGTTGATGATTTATTTGTCACATGTACAAATTTGAACATGATCAAATGGTTCAAATTAGAGATGTCCAAGAACTTTAAGATGTCTGATCTTGGAAGATTAACTTACTACCTTGGTATTGAAGTTAAACAAGAAGAGTCGGGGATTACTATAAACCAAGAAACGTATGCTTAACGCATTCTAAAAGAAGCCAATTTACATGATTACAATCCAACCCACGTTCTAATGGAACTGAAAAATAAATTGTCGAAGGCCGAAGATGAACCCGAAATCGACCCGACATAATATCGAAAGGTGGTAGGATGCCTTAGATATCTCTTGCAAACAAGACCCGATATAGCATATGTAGTTGGATTTGTTATCTGATACATGCAAAATCCAAGAGAATCACATGGTGGTGCAATCAAACACATCCTAAGGTATAGAGTGGCAATGGGTTGGGTTGTGTCATAAACGGGTTGACTTGTTTAGATAAACAGATTGAAAATCTCTACCTAACCCAACCTATTTATATAAACAGGTTGAAGATTCAAAACAGGTTGAAAATCTCTACCTAACGCATTTATATTTCCAAAATAAACCTTAAACATCAGTAAATCATTAAATCCATCAAACAAAATCACATAAAACTTAAAGGCTCAAAAGAAATTCAAAACAACATAACCATAACAAGCAAAGAAACAACAACTAGTTCAATCTTCTTCCTCTTCTCCACTAATTAACATAGAAGATCAAGTTCACACATCAAGTGATACCGACACCGAGCCGAATTCTCCAATTGTTGGTCAATCCTTTGAAGATATTCCATTTGAAAATTACACAGCCATGAATCACACTCCACCTCACAATCCCAACCCAAACCCAAACAATCAATATGCCAATACCCCACCCCAACAACCAAGACAACAACAACAAGAGCCTATCATTGATATGCCACCTTGGAATCAAGCCCCTCCTCAAAACCAACCCAATTATCAACCACCACACTTACAAAACCAACAATTCCACCAAAACAACCAACCTCAAAACAATGCTTTTCAAGTTCAATAACAAGTACATTACCCAAATCAACCTAATTACCAACACCCTCCAATGTATCAAAACCCAATGTACCCCCAACAACTGTTGGGTTATGAGCATTCTAACACTCCTAAGTGTACATGCAACCCTAAATACCTTGGATCTATGTTTTCTCTATTATACATACAATTATGAACATCCAAGGTATTATCCTAATCTAGCATACAAAATAATAAATATAACAAGATAGAATACATACCTCTTTGATGTAGAATGTCTTCATGAAGCTTGAGTGCCTAGTGCCCCAAGTGTGACACCTCAAATGGTTCACACAACACCAAATACACTTGGAATAACTTGAGAGAAACTTGAACACTCCTTGAAATCGTCTAGCCCTCACCATCACACATTAGTGCACGATTTCTTGAGCCATGGGATTCTTTTATATGGTGGCTATTAGGGTTACACCATGTAACTCATAACTTTACCCATTCCTTATGCTCCATGGATTTTAACCTCCATGGAGTATCCATGGGTCACCCCATGGACTTAGTCCAACATAAGGAATCTTGGATCACAAGCCCACATATATAAGAATGAATGATTTACACAATCAACCCATATATTTAATTAGTCTCCTTTTGATCACTTAATTAATTCCAAATTAATTATTGATCAATACTAATTAAATAACCTTATTAATATATTAGAACTTATAATATATTAACCAACCTTAAGTGTTATTTCTCTCATTATAGTCTATCCAAATGCATGATGTCATGCAACCCAAATGGACCATGTCGGGTCGGGTCAAGTCTTACCAATTATAGTTATGGACTTAGACATTAATCCAACAGTCTCCCACTTGGATAAGTCTAAAACTATTATTGCGTATGACTTCAGGAACCGATCAGCAATCGTAGCTCTCAAAAGCTTCTGTCGAACTCTGACCTTGTTGATGAACTCTGACCTTTGTCAATGACTTGTCCATTAGATAAGGGATCATATATTCATCCATTCTAGATATCATATGGACTGAGACATGGATTATCAATCATTCTCTCTGTCCATTTGTTGTTTCCCGATTTCCGATTCATGATGACTGACTGATTGAACAAATCAAATCAGTCCTGGCTTGGCCAAGCACTCACATGTATCATCTTTAAATCATCGAGGGGCCCACAGATATCGCTTTTATCCCGAAGGTAAAAGGAATGGATAAACTTCGACTCATATGGCTTGTTCTACTACTTGTTGAATCATACACAAAGGCACGTTTTATAACATCGAGTTACCAATGCGTTTTCGTGCAATCAATGTATAACCAACTCATAGTAACAACTCATATCTCTAGGTTTGAAGAATATAAGATATTATCGTCTCATGATCACTCGTGATAAAATCCATGAAGTGATTCAAATGAGCGCGGGTTGAATCCAATACTCAGAACTTATGAGCACTCATGAGTGTTGTAGCACCACTTTGTCCACCAACTTGGACCTCTACAAACCAACCCATGACAGTCTTGATTCATATCTACTTCCAACATATGACCGACTGTGGATGGTTTGAATAACATAATCATTCAGGAAGAGCGACTTAGTTATTCTGGAAGTCAAAACATGCAAAGTGAAACACAAGAATAAATGAATCAAATATGGTATCAAACCCTATGAATATAAATAAACACTTTTATTTATCACCATACTGATTACTCATTATTCATTGTTTCGGTTTTATCAACTTTATACTTGAATTTAAAACAATAGTTGTCCCATGCTCCAAGCATGTACACTATGTTTTCTAAACACTAGTCATGCCATACACCAAGTATGCATACTATGTTTGTCTATGATCTTTACTTTGTAAAATAGATCAATCGAACATCACTCCAATGATCCTCTTTTCACAGTCCCAAATCCTTACTGCAAATGCAAGAATTCCAAATTCATGCCATTTACTGAAATCTGTTAGATTCTAAACTTATATGCATTGATCCTCGTAATGATTATGCACGAAGTCAGAAAGACTTGACAACAATCATTACAGAGCATTCCAAAGGAGATCAGCTCCTTGGAAACATCCTTCTTTCATTAAGTTTCCTAATCTTACACAGATTGAATAATTTCTAACTTTGAAACATTTCCATATTCCATTTTGACTATCACTTCTGAACAAGAGTTGCCTCCTTACAGATTATGTCAATATGGTCCTTCCAGAATTAACATTATACTTCCAACTGTCCTTGAGCAACCAATCTTTGGTAAACCTTAGATTGTCCTTGAGCAACCAATCTTTGGTAAACCTTAGCATAACACTTATGCTCCCACTAGCTTGGACATGTACTCAGAAATCAGCTGACTTTCTTACCAAAGTTCAGATTTCTGATACTAGATTGTTTTGATAAAACTTTATCAAAATCATACACCTCTCTTAGATAGCTCACATGTGTGTCTAAACAATTTTAGAACTATGAAAAGGGATGTCGTAATCATAGTCTCAATTGTTTAGACCTTTGCCACTTCTCACAAGTCCATGTTAGTGTGCCGGTAAACCACACACGCTCCACTAACGACTTTGAGAATGCAAATATCACAATTGCTATCTAGCTAAAATCTACTTAGTGAAAGTGTTTCCTCACCATCATTTTCATGAATCGGAGAGAAGCCTTATGACACTTAGATTTAATAGTGTATGTGTTCTTATCCATGTGGATTTGTCAAAACCATAATCACAAGACAAGGTTAGTGACAAATCCAAACTCATATTGATTAAACTTGTGCAATCTTAAATTCTTGCCATTTGGCAGCTCAGGTGCCTGCCATTGCTTCCAAGTAGTTGTGCAACCAATTGAGAACTCTCAGAACTCCTATGCAAAGCCAACTTGAATAGGCACAAAAATTTCAACACGATAGGTTATAAACCTCAAGTCGTGTGCTAGTTAAGGACTTTAGGTTTTATTCTTGATTAAGTCTTGAAACTTTCAAGAGCTTTAAGACTCCCACTGTCCTCTTGACATATAAGACTCCCTTGTCAAATATTCAAGAGACAGTGCGGATTCTTTATCAAGACTAACACTTTACACAATTGGCCTAAGTTGGTCTCTGTTTTATCCAAAACATCACAACTTACCAATTTCAAATGTACAAGAGTAGATAACCTTTTACTCTTACATTTGACTAGTGTTAACAAACCCTCTTTAAGATATGTCACTCAAGTTACAATCTTGGAGTATGACTCTAAGAATTGTTTTGGAACGAAGTATGACTCATCTTTTTGATTTAACCATTTCAACAATTCATGACTCCTCTTCTTAGTCATAAGAATGCACTAAGATGACTTTACAGGACCAATTGTGATATGGTATCTTAATCATTAAGATGATCATAAACATGATACTAAAGTACTCTCCCATCTTTTCAGATTTGAGAAACTTTTATCTTTCTGCCATTCTTTGATTCTTCTTATTCGTTCTGTCTCACATTGAAACTTCTCCAATGCTACAGACTTATACTTAAACTTATAAGTATAACCATATTTACTGAACTTAAGTAAATCATGACGAATAGTCTTCTTGATCTTTTGTGGTGGACTTGACCAGTGCACAAGAATGTGTACTCGATCCCTTAGTCCTTTCCTTATTCACATAAGGAATTAGTCTTAATTTTTCCAAGCTGAAAGTTCTCATTCATCATACTATACAACTTGCATGATTCCAAGTTTCGGTCCAATTGAACCTTGGGTGATGAGAATCTTTCCTTATTTGGTAATATTAGACACTACCAAAACCGAAAGAATCAAGTCCATTTTTCCAATATTGCTATCAATGGAATCTTATAAGCAACAACTTTTTCACAAATTCCATTGTAAGGATACTCGAAATAAATAAAATCAAAACCTTTTTCTTTTATTTTAAAATTTTGCGGAAAAACTTATCCTTACAATCCATATGAAAACCTTGTTGTTATCTATTCCTAAGCAATATAAATATCATAACTCTTAAGTAATAGCCCAAAATTCTGATCACCGAACCATGCGATTGAAATCCATCTTCGCGATCAGAATCAGCATGTACTTAATAGAGTTAGACAATGGACTTTACTTGAAGTAGAGCCAAACTTATTGACTTTAACATCCTTAGGTAAATTTGGCAGCTTCGTAACCAATGCCCCTTCCTTTGGCAATAGTTACCTATGGACCCTTGATAATGGGACTATCTCAGACTTCGCCTCTCTCTTTACCATTGGGTCAACCGAGTTGACTATGACCGATCCCTTTCCATTGGGAAGAGAGAGCTTTACTGGATATCCAATGTCATCATTGTCAATGTCCATAGCGTTTTAGGAAGTTGATCTTAGCAAATAGATAAGATCATTAAGGGTCTTGTCTTAGTCTGTTTCATAGGATTCCCAAAAGAACTCACTATGTGACTTAGAAAGTAGTTGAGCCACCAACTTTCTCAAGACTTTGACACCCAACTCTCCCGACTTGTCAATATGTGACTACATCTCCAAGATGTGATCACACCTAGACCTTGCCTTGTCAATAGGTCTTGAGTGACCTTAAACTTTTTAGGAACTTGTGGGTTAGGGAGAATAATTGGAGGAGGTGAAAGAAGTACGATATCCATGGGACATCATCTTCATTTAGGAAAGCTTGTTTCAAGAGATTTGGGAAGATCATAAATGTCTAGACCAGACATCTTTTTGGGAGATATTCAAGATAGTTGATTTAAAGTCCTTAATATGACACCCAATATGAAATATTAAGGTTAGGACCCAACAAACTATTTTATAACTTAGAAGAGGGATGCCGTAATCCAAGCTATAAAATATTTGAAGGTAGGTGAATGACGATTCACCAATTTCCACCATGAAAAACGAAATAATTTATTAGGTTTTAATTGGATTTGAAAGTCCTAGATCTTTGAGATTCATTGAACTGTTCAAAGGCATGTTTCAATCTCGAGTGTGCCCTTCAGGTTTTGTGACTGGGATGCCGAGGATCACAAAACAAGGTGTGAATAACCATGCAAATATACTTGGTACCCTTAATATTTACCCCTTAATCAGTGTGCCGGTTAACCACACACGCTCCACCGATACTATGATAAATATTAAGTTACCCTTTGCTTACCTTGGTAAGTCCAGGTTAGTGTACCGGTTAACCACACACGCTCCACTAACGACTTAAGCAAAGTGCAAAGTGTAATTTCATGGGTTAGCACCAAATTCACATTTTCTAAGTAACTAAGATTGGGTATTAATAAGAGTTTAGTTACTTAGTATTTATCATTAATACTTTTAATGAAAGGAGAATTATAGTCCTTGTCCTACCCGTTCGGCTAACGACCCTCCGCCAGTCAAGGAAGCGGTGGGTGAGAGTGGACACCCATTAAACTGCCATTTTATAGGCAGTAACCTTATACCCCCCTTATAGACCGACTTCATGAATGAGGCCTACTAACGGTAAGACTGACTTTACTCTTATACATATATATAAATATTATTAACTTATAATATTATAAAGTATAAGGGTTGAATTTTAACTTTTAAAATTCTAAGGGCTAACTTGGAATTAAAGTATTCATAAGTGAAAACTTTTCAAATTCCAAAACTTGAGGGCAAGTTTTGAAACTATTCAAAACTAATTAATTCCATAACTTATGAGTTTAAAGTAGTTTTAATTAAAAAAAAAACTCTTCAAGTTCCATAACTTGAGGACAAGTTATGGAAGACTTTAAACTAATTAGTAAAAAAAAATAACTTTTTTTTATTGTAACTTATGGAACTAATTAAGGTTACACTTTTTTTTTAATTTAATGAAGAGACTCTTGAACCTCCATAACTTGAGGACAAGTTATGGAGTCATAAAACCATTTAATTAGAACTAGACTCTTCATTTTGTAACCTTTGCCAACTTTTATGAGTTTTATGATTCTTAAATGTGACTTTTCATATAACTTGAGGACAAGTTACAAAAACACACTTTGGAATCAACTCTTAGATTAAAATGGATTGAAAACAACTATTTCACACAACTTTTCTATTAATCTAAGAACCTCATAAGAACAAGATAATTCAAATCATCAATCTTCAAGAAATTAGCATGAACATACAAACTAATACAAATCTTGAAATTATGACAATTATCTTAGAAATTGGATTAGCATGAACATTACCACATCAAAAACAAGTTTATAAGTCCAAAAACATCTTAGGGTAATGTTCCTAGTCCAATTCCAGCCAAAACAATCGAATATATGCATCCAACTCGATTTTTCAGCTACTTTTGCAAGTATAACAAGAAAACAAGCCTAGTCTCTGATACCACTGTTGGGTTATGAGCATTCTAACACTCCTAAGTGTACATGCAACCCTAAATACCTTGGATCTATGTTTTCTCTATTATACATACAATTATGAACATCCAAGGTATTATCCTAATCTAGCATACAAAATAATAACTATAACAAGATAGAATACATACCTCTTTGATGTAGAATGTCTTCATGAAGCTTGAGTGCCTAGTGCCCCAAGCGTGACACCTCAAATGGTTCACACAACACCAAATACACTTGGAATAACTTGAGAGAAACTTGAACACTCCTTGAAATCGTCTAGCCCTCACACTCACACATTAGTGCACGATTTCTTGAGCCATGGGATTCTTTTATATGGTGGCTATTAGGGTTACACCATGTAACTCATAACTTTACCCATTCCTTATGCTCCATGGATTTTAACCTCCATGGAGTATCCATGGGTCACCCCATGGACTTAGTCCAACATAAGGAATCTTGGATCACAAGCCCACATATATAAGAATGAATGATTTACACAATCAACCCATATATTTAATTAGTCTCCTTTTGATCATTTAATTAATTCCAAATTAATTCTTGATCAATACTAATTAAATAACCTTATTAATATATTAGAACTTATAATATATTAACCAACCTTAAGTGTTATTTCTCTCATTATAGTCTATCCAAATGCATGATGCCATGCAACCCAAATGGACCATGCCGGGTCGGGTCAAGTCTTACCAATTATAGTTATGGACTTAGACATTAATCCAACAACAACAACCTCCCTACAAGCAATATCCTAACTACCAACCTTATCCACCACCAATCTACAATCACCAACCATACCCATACCCACTTTACCAACAACCAGCCAATTACATGCAACAATATCCCAATCACCCCTTTCCACCCAATCCCCCTCAAGAGTTGACACTTAGACAAATGATGGAGACGGATGTTACTCACACACCTCTTGGTATTGTTTATCCTGCAAACCGCCGAGGGATTGAATTGAAGTCAAGTTTCATACATCAACTTACTAAGTTCCATGGGTTGGATAGAGAAGATCCTCAAAGGCATTTGAAGTCCTTTCATATGATATGTGTTAGCATGTTGCCCGAAAATGTGACATTGGATGATTTCAAGCTAACCGCCTTCCTGCTCACCTTGGAAGATAAAGCTAGAGAGTGGTTATTCAACTTACCACCGGGATCTATACACACATGGGAAGAGTTACTCAAAACCTTCAATAGCAAGTTCTATCCCACCTCCCGAATTTCAAGCCAAAGAAGTGACATTTTGGGGATTCGTCAAGGGGAGAATGAGACTTTTCATGATTTTTGGGAGCGATTCAACAACTTGTGTACAAGTTGTCCTCAACACAACATTCCCGAACAACTACTTCTTCAACAATTTTATGAGGGTATGAATGAAAAAGATCGAAGGATGATTGATGCTTCAAGTGGTGGTGACATCTTCAACAAAACCCCTCAAGAGATAAGATCACTTTTTGGAACCATTTCTCAAAATCAAAGGAACTTTGGGACTCGAAATGAAATGAAGAGAAATTCTCCACAAGTGGTTGGTGAAGTTAGTACCCAACACTTGGAATCAAAGCTCTTAGATTTGACTAATGTATTAAGTCAAATGGTGGTGGGAAGTGGTCAACAATTGATGGTATGCGGTCTTTGTGCCATGACGGGACATTATACGGATAAGTGTCCCACTCTTGGAAGTGAACCAGAAGATGTGAATGCAATGGGAGGATATCAAGGTCAACCAAGACCCATGGGATTTCAAAACAATTTCAACCCAAATTGGAGGAATAACCCAAACAATCCATACCCACCAAAGCAAAATCCACCAAACATTTTGATGAGACCTCAACATCCGCAATATCCTTCCCAAAAACCTCCATATCCACAAACATCTCACCTCCCTCCAAATTACCAACAACCTCATCAACAAGGCCAATCAAGTGGTGCCCACCAAATGAGCCTTCAAGAACTTGTCACTTCTCTTGCTCAAAGCCAAACCCAATTTCAACAAGAGACCAAGAACATTTTCTTCAACATTCAAGCACAAATTGGAGACTTGGCCACCGCTCTCAACAAGATGGAAAAAAGGGGCAAACTTCCATCTCAAACCGAGAAAAATCCCAATGTGAGTGCAATAACTTTAAGAAGTGGGAAAACCCTTGGAGAAAGCAACCCCAAAAGAGTTTCAAGAGAAGAAGAATATGAGGTTATTATTGTTGATCCTCCGAAGGTTGAAGCTACTCCAAAGGAACCGGTTGTTCCCAACATTGATCAACCCGACTCTTCCAACAAGAACATCAAGCCATTGGTCATACCACCACCTTTCCCTTCCCGGTTAGCCTTTTCCAAAAAGATAAGGGAAGAAAATGAATTCTTTGAAACTTTCCGCAAGGTCCAAATCAACATTCCACTATTGAATGCTATTAAGCAAATTCCAAGTTATGCAAAACTCCTCAAGGATTTGTGCACCAAGAAGAGGAAATTCAAGGCGAATGAAAAGATTCAAGTCAATGCAAACGTGTATGCGGTTATCCAAAAGAAGTTACCTCCCAAATGCAAGGATCCGAGAATATTTGCTATCCCTTGTACCATTGGTGATTTGCATGTCGAAAGTGCCATGTTAGATCTTGGAGCTTCAATCAATGTGATGCCATATTCGGTTTTTCAATCTCTCAATGTTGGACCTTTGGAAGAAACCGGAGTAATCATTCAATTAGCGGACAAGTCAAGTGTGTCTCCAAGAGGAGTGTTGGAGGATGTCTTAGTACAAGTTAATCAACTTGTTTTTCCTGCGGATTTTTATGTCATTGATATTGAAGAGAAGACTCCTTCCACATCATCTATGATCCCCCTTGGAAGACCTTTCATGAATACCGCTCACACGATCATTGATGTCCATAAAGGGAAAATTACTATGGAGTTTGATGGAGAGATCATTCACTTCAACATCTTTGAGTCAATGAGGTACCATAGCAACATTTCTCCATTGTATCGGGTTGATGTAATTGAGCCAATAAACGGGATAAGCCCTAATGTATGCACACACAAGATTCTTATGCAAGATTATTGCAAGCCTAGGAGAGAGGCTCAAAGAATATTGAATCCTCCAATGATGGAAATGGTCAAGAAGAATATAATTAAAAGGTTTAAAAGGTGCAAAGAGAAGACAAAAGCGTTTCATGACAAGCACATAACCCAAAAGCACTTTGTTTCGGGTCAAAAAGTTCTTTATCATTCGCGTTTAAAGTTATTCCCGGGAAAATTGCGATCTCGATGGCACGGACCTTTCATTGTTTTAAAAGTGTTTGATCATGGTGCGGTTGAAATCAAGAGTTTGGAAACGAATCAAATCTTCAAAGTGAATGGAAAATGTTTGAAACCATTTTATGAAGGCTTTGACACGGGAGAATTCGACAACGTAACATTGGAAATCCCGATTTATGAAGATTGACGGAAGCGGGGCTATGTCTTGGCAAAGACGTTAAATAAATGCATTGTAAATAAATAATCTTGCTTGAAGTTTTGGTGTTTCTAAGCTTGAAGTTGGTTAAAAATAAGCATCTTGAGGTTTAGCAATGATCTTGGTAAAGTATGCAAAAAGTGTCAAAAATCTGCAACTTGCGCGGGTGCCCGCGCAAACGTTGCGCGACCGACCCCTAGCCGCGCAGGTTCCGAGTTCCAAATTACCCCAACATGGGGTTGCATCTGATTAGTTCGCGCGGCCGACTCTCTCACCCGCGCAAGTTCTGCGCGGCCGACTGTCACTCTCGCAACCGATTGCGCGGCTGCCTTCCACCCTCATAGATTGTTGCGCGGCCAAGACCAAATCCTTCCCTTTCTTTGCGAGACCAATGATGCTAATTCTTTATTTGCGCGACCCAACCACCACCCGCGCAAAGTTTGCGAGGGTGCCCGCGCAAATGTGTCACTTCATAAGAAAATTTTGAGTCATTGCATATGCTTCCTTTGCGCAACCAAGCTTTCATCCATGTGTATTTAGGTGGCCAAGAGCTCCATCCACACATCATTATACAACCCATGTGTTGCTTCCATACCGTCCTCGCGGGCCTCCTCCACCTTGATCCTGGTATGATCCTTCCTTACTCTCATCCTAAGCATTGAGGACAATGCTAAATTTTAAGCTTGGGGTGAGGTATTCTTATATTTTATTTTTATTGCATTTAGGTTGTATATAGTTGCATTTAGAGTAAGTCATTTAGGACATTCATAAAAATTGCATGAAAAGTTCAAAAATATTGCATATTTTATTTCTTTCTTTTCTAATTTTTATGCTTTTTAGATGCATTCTAGTTTAAGTTCATGCATTTTTGTTCTCTCTTGTCTTCTCATCCCTACAGGTACCAGAGCACTGAGTCATAAGTATTGAATCATAGATTGGTCCCGGGTCTTGATATGGAATTCCTTGTGTTTGATAAGTGGGACACGTTTTAAGCCTCACAGACCACTTTGAGACCGCTTGTGTGGGGGTCAGATGCAGGTAGCTTGATTGGGTCTAGGTGCGGAGGGATGTGGTTGGTCATGCCAATGTGTGCGAGCAAAGATTAGCCCGGTAAGGTATTTTGAAGACATTGAAGATATTGAAGACTCGCATCTTGGTTTTGGGGGAGTACCCTTTAGTACTCCCGAGTCTCGTCCGAGCCCTGCTTAGTTAGATTCTCACCACCTTTTTAAGATAGGTTATTTTTTTTAGGAGTCTAGAGTAGATAGTTAGATAGATTTTGTTTATCACACCTTGCATTAAGGTGCTTGATGAACTTTGAAGTGGGTTCCCCAATTCACATCTTTTGGGACCAAGCCTTTTCGGTAACACCCATTTTTGAGTCATTCCCCACCCCTTTTTAGTTGATCTTGACACATTGTCAATGATCTTTAGGTGTTCATGTTAGCCTCCATCCTATGTTACATGGTGAAATTCCTTAGACATTCCAAGAAGAAAACACAAAAAAATGAAGAAATTGGAAAAGTGAAGACAAAAAGAAACAATGAAGAGGATTAAAGAAAAGCAACAAAAACAAAGAAGAAAAATGAAGAAAATGAGCAACACAAAAAGAAGAACAAGAATCCAAGTTCAAGACTTTCTTTCAAAAAAAAAAATTGAAGATTTAAGAAGACTGAATATCAAACAACAAAGAGGCTGAAGACCAAATAACAGAAGTTCAAGATTGAAGATTTAAGCTGTTAGGTTTAGATTTAGGTTAAGTAGAATTTTTATTTTATTTTATTTTATTTTTGATTTTTGGTGAGAAAAGGTCTTGACGATGAGACGGTAAACTGTAAAGGACAGTACAAGAGAGAAGCCTCTGAAACCGGATGTTTGCCCGGAGGCCGTGCTGCAAAACCCTATTTCGTACTATACACTTTAGCCTGACAAATGTAGGAATCATAGTGTGTGAAGAGGCGCATTTCCTTTGTGCACTATGGTCTACATTGGTGATTTAAAGTGCCCCCACTGGGCGCATCTCTGTTTCCTTTGTCTTGCACACCGCGACTACATCCAGTCGTGATCTATTCGCCCATCAAGTGGTTGAGAATGTGGTTTATGGCTCTAAAGCGGGGAACATTTTGAGGATGCGTAGGGTCCATGAAGGACTAATTCTGACCATGTTGACTGATGTTGACCAAGTTCTATGGTACCTTTCTTTTTCCTTTTTAGTTTAGCTCATCCCGATCTCATATTAGTCTTGTTCTAACTTGAGGACAAGTTAGGTTTAAGCTTGGGGTGATTTGATAGCTTATTTTATTTCCTTATTTTATTAGTTTATTTTAGATTTTTAGATCTTTTTATCATTATTGCATTGTATTTTATTTATTTTTCTTTAGTATGGATCGTACCGGGTGCTTTTTATGTTGCATGAGGAATTTTGCAGGGTTTTGGAGCTTATCGCGATTGTGGATTAGAGTGAAGACGGACTTGTGGGCTCTCGAGGCGCTATTGGGCTTGGCGGATCCACCAAAGGAGATTTGGGCCTAAAAAGATAAAGGCTTGGATGAAGTGGGCTTGTGAAGATGGATCATGGATAATTAATTTTGGGTTTGGAGCATCCACATTTGAAGATAAAAGATGATTGGCTGATTTGAATCACATGGATATGGAGGGGACCAACGGAATCTTTGGTAGTGGAAGGGTAGAGTGGTGGAATGAAGGACCTGATGGGTTTTAGGTACAACAAATAAACTAGAAAACAATTCCTAAGTTCACATGCAACCTACTTTGGATCTATGTTTTAACTATTGAACATACAACTTTGAATTGCAAAACAAGAACCCTAGAGGAGAGAGGCTAATTTCGAAATTAACAAACTAGGGTTTAGGGTTTACATACCTTTCAATTGTTATAGCAAACAATTGATATTCCCTTGATCTTGATCTTGATCTTCTTGGAAGCTTTAGCACCACAAGTGTAATGCCTCTAATGGAATCACACCCAAACTAGCAAGAAGGAAAGTAGAAGAAGAGAGAGAGGAGGGAGTATGCAAAATCTCGGCCTTAGGGTTTCTTCCAAAGAAAGAGTGACCAAAAACATGAACCAGGAGGCTCCTTATATAGCTGAGGGATCTAGGGTTAAAGGGAAACCCTAGTTATCCTTTGCTTAGGGCCTAAGCAAACCCAAGGGCCTTATCCAAGCCCCTATGGACGAAATTATTAGGGTTTCCCCTAAAGATTTCGTCCACCCTCTTTCAAGGGGGTTCTAGAGCCTTCCACTCAACTATTAGATAATTGCAAACTAGTCCCTGCACCTTATAATTAATTCTTTTAACCCCAAAATCAATTCTGATTAATTTCTGGCTAACAATTAATTAAACATAATGATTTCTAATTAATATATTAATCCATTAACATATTAATAAATCATTTATATATATATTAATTTATTAATCTTATAAATTAATATCTCTCCTTTCATAATTTCCTTGTCCAGTTGCTAGGTTGAGGGCAACCCAAAAGGACTGTGCTGCTATCAATTCAAGTACATACCAATTATAGTTATGGGCTTAGACACCTAATCCAACAGTCTTCCACTTGGATAAGTCTGTAACTATAATTGCTAGTATGCCTTCAAAATTTGACCAACAAATTGTAGCTTCCAAAAAGCTGCTGCCGAACTCTGACCCAGTCAGTTACGTGTCCTAAGATAAGTGATCATATAACCCTTCGTTCTGCTTGATATCCCCAGACAAAAGACATGGAATATAATCAATCTCTTTGTCCAGAATCTATGTTTCCCGATTCCTGATTTGTGATGATGTAGGACTTCTAATTGAACACATCAATTTAGTCCTGGCTGGGCCCAGCACATAAGTCAACACCAAATCATCGAGCGGCCCACAGATATCGCTTTTCCTGTTAGGGCAAAAGGAACGAATAAACGTTGACTCATATGCTTGTATCTTTTACTCATCAAATTATGCATGACAATACGTTTTATAACACCAAGTTACTGATGCGTTTTCGTATCACCAATGCACAACCGACTTGTAAATTACAACTCATATATCTTCGTTTCAAGATTATAAGATATTATCGTCTCAGTATTACTCGTGATGAATTCCATGAAGTAATACTCTGAGCGTGGGTTTATCCAATACTCAAATCTCAATTTCTGAGTACTCATGAACATTGCAGCAATTCTATTGCCATGTCTATCCTTAGACAATCTGCAATCCAATTCATGACAGTCTTAATTCACTACTTACTTCCAAGAGTACGAGCGACTGTGGAGTTTGAATAATCTCATTATTCAGGAAGTAAAACATGCAAAAATGAAACACAATAATAAACAATTGACAAAAGGTAGTAGCCAAACTTATAAATAATACTTTATTATTTAATCACCAAAAGTCAATTACATTTACTTTGTTACAAGTTTCAAAAACTAATATCATCTTTCAGTCCTATGCTCCGAGCATGCTGAATATGCTTAGCCCTACTCAGACCCTTTGTGAGGGGATCTGCTGGGTTATCTTCAGATGACACCCTCTTTACTATAAGATGGCCTTCTTCAATTCTATGTCTGATGAAATGGTACTTTCTGTCGATATGTCTGGTCTTACCATGATCTCTCGGTTCCTTTGTCAAGGCAACCGCTCCTTCATTATCGCAGAACAGTTCCATAGGCTCCTGGATGGTTGGAACAACTCCGAGATCCCCGATGAAGTTCCTCAACCAAGCTGCTTCTTTCGACGCTTCACTTGCTGCAATGTACTCTGATTCACAAGTAGAATCAGCCACCGTATTTTGCTTGGAACTCTTCCAAGTAACTGCTCCTCCATTCAGTAAAAATACCCAGACTGACTGAGAACGGAAGTTATCTCTATCCGTCTGAAAGCTGGCATCACTGTAACCATCTACTCTCAAAGTATCACTTCCACCAAGCACAAGAACCCAGTCCTTTGTCCTTCGCAAATACTTGAGTATATTCTTAACTGCTATCCAATGAGCTCTACCTGGGTTTCCCTGATAGCGACTAACCATGCTCAACGCAAATGCCACATCAGGGCGAGTACATGTCATAGCGTACATGATCGATCCGACAGCGGAAGCATAAGGTACACGACTCATGTCATCTATTTCAACATCTGTACTCGGGCATTGAGTCTTACTCAATTTGGTATTGCTTTGGATAGGTAGCTCTCCCTTCTTGGAATTTTCCATACTAAACCTCTTTAGTACCTTATCCAAGTATGTGCTCTGACTAAGTCCAATTAGTCTCTTCTTTCTATCTCTCAATATTCTAATCCCAAGAATATAGGCAGCTTCTCCAAGGTCTTTCATGGCAAAACACTTTCCAAGCCAAGACTTAACTTCTTTCAAGGTTGGAACGTCGTTACCAATGAGTAATATGTCATCGACATACAACACCAGAAAAGTTACTATACTCCCACTAGCTTTGATATACACACAGAACTCATCTTCACTTCTAGAGAAACCAAATTCTTTGACTTTCTCATGGAAGCAAAGATTCCAACTGCGATATGCTTGTTTCAATCCATAAATGGATTTCTCAAGCTTGCACACTCTATTAGGGAACTTTGCATCAACAAAACCCTCTGGCTGACTCATGTAAACATCTTCAGCCAACTTCCCATTAAGGAAAGCAGTTTTGACATCCATCTGCTAGATTTCATAATCATGAAAGGCAGCTATGGCGAGCAATATCCTAATAGATTTAATCTTAGCCACTGGCGAGAAGGTTTCATCATAGTCAACCCCTGGGGTTTGAGTGAAACCTTTTGCAACCAGTCGAGCCTTGAATGTGTGCACATTTCCATCCATGTCTGTCTTCTTCTTGAAGATCCATTTGCACCCAACTGTCTTACGACCTGGTGCACTATCAACCAAATTCCAAACTTGGTTGTTATACATGGACTTAATCTCGTTGTCCATTGCCTCTTTCCACTTGGAAGCCTCTGGGCCTGCCATTGCTTCCTTATAAGTGACTGGTTCATCTAAGTTTACCAGTGTTCTGTCACTTATGAATGTGTCACCATCTGAAGTAATATGAAAACCATACAACTCAGGTGGCACACTCACCCTAGTGGATCTTCTAAGAGGTAATGAGTTATCGATTGGTTCAACAGGAACTGTTTCCTCTGGTTGAGTGCTAGTGTCATCTAAGGTTCCTTCATTGGCTGACTCTTGAATTTCTTCAAGATCAATAGTGCTCCCACTGTCCTCTTTGAATATGAGCTCTCTTTCAAGAAAGACTCCTCTTCGTGCTACAAAGACCACGTTTTCACTAGGCCTATAGAACAAATATCCAAAAGACTGCTTTGGGTATCCAATGAAAACACATTTCTCACTTCTAGCTGCTAGCTTGTCGTGAGTCTCTCGTCTTACGAAAGCTTCACAACCCCAGACTTTAATATGTACTAACGAGGGAACTTTCCCTGTCCACATTTCGTGAGGTGTTTTGGCAACCTTCTTTGTAGGGACAAGATTGAGGATGTGGGCGGCTGTCTCTAAGGCATACCCCCAGAAGTGAATAGGAAGCGAAGCCCGACTCATCATAGAACGAACCATGTCTAACAAGGTTCGATTGCGCCTCTCAGCTACACCATTTAACTGTGGTGTCCTAGGAGGAGTCAATTGTGAGACTATCCCACATTCTTTCAGATAGTCGTTAAACTCGATACTAAGATACTCCCCGCCTCTATCGGATCTAAGTATCTTTATCTTTCTGCCCAATTGATTTTCGACTTCATGTTTAAACTCTTTGAACTTTTCAAAAGTTTCTGACTTATGCTTGATCAAGTAGATATATCCATATCTGCTATAATCGTCAATGAAAGTCACATAGAATCGATTAGCATCTCTTGTAGTTGATCTGAAGGGCCTACACACATCTATGTGTATGAGATCCAACAGACCTTCACCTCTTTCACAAGACCCTGTGAATGGTGATTTTGTCATCTTTCCCAAAAGACAAGATTCACACATATCATCTGACTTTAGGTCAAATGATTCCAACACTCCATCCTTTTGGAGTTGGGCTATGCGTTTCTTGTTAATGTGTCCAAGACGACAATGCCACAAGCATGCCTTGTCTACACTATTAGACAAGTCAATATTAAGTACACTATTTCCTAAGCTATCAACACAAGTCACTGTTTCATACACACCATTACAAGGCAAAGCTTCAAACATAAAAACACCATTCTTATAAACAGAAATTGAACCATTCAAAACATTAAAAGAATATGTAAAACCTTGTCTGAACAATGCATGAAATGAAATAATGTTTCTCGTCATCTCAGACGAATAGCAACAATTTATTAAATCTAATCTAACATCATTACTAAGCAGAAGCTGATAAACTCCGATCTTGGTTACTGGTGAAGACTTTCTGTTTCCCATGATCAGGTTTATCCTTCCTCGCTCTATCTCCTCACTTTCCTTTAGACCCTGCAAATCAGAACAGATATGAAAACCACATCCTGTGTCAAGGACCCATGAACGAGAAGATAATGAGTTATTAGCAGAAATAGTGTAAATACCTGCCGAAGATGGCTTCACTTTGCCATCCTTGATATCTTGCAGATATTGTGGGCAAGATCTCTTCCAATGCCCTTTTTGGTTGCAGTAAAAGCAAACTGCCTCTTTTGGATCAGAAACATGGGGAGTGGAACCATTGGGCTTAGCCTTTGGGCCATTACTAGATGACCCAGCTTGAGCCTTGCTATTCCAGTTTTGCTTGGGAGGACCTTTCCTCTTTTTCCCCTTTCCCTGTCCAATAGCCAAAACAGGGGCACTAGCAGGTGTGGAGGGTATACTTTTACCCTTCATCCCTGCCTCAGCTGTCTGCAACAAGTTGTGCAATTGGGCCAAGGTCTGCTCAGTATTGTTCAAATGGTAAGTTAGAATAAACTGACCATAACATTCAGGAAGTGAGTTCAAGACCATGTCAATGGCCAATTCCTCATCAAAGTGAATATTGAGCTTGACCAAACGCTCTATGTAGCGTTGCATTCTTTGCACATGTGACACAACCGACTCCCCATCTTTCATCTTGCAAGCCATGAGTGACTTGACTACTTCGAACTTTTCTTGACGAGCTCGCTTATGGTACTTTTCCATAAGGTCCTTGTTCATCTCGAAAGGCCAGTAGTCCTCATAGTACCTCTGCAGTTATGGGGACATAGTTGCCACCATGATGCATGCCACTTTGGTAGCATCATCGTAATGTTTCTTGTAGGCAGCAAGATCTTCAGGAGTAGCTTCATTCTCATCAAGCTCTTTGAGCTCCTTTTCAAGAACATATTCTTTGTTCTCGAAACGAAGAGCCATCTTGATGTTGCGCATCCAATCGTTATAGTTTGAGCCATCCATAACGACTTTGGAGCATATATTGAGCAAGGAGAAGTTCTGGTTGGAGGAGGATGAAGTAGAAGTGTTTCCAGGAGTAGACATCTGAAAAGAAAGAAAGTTTTAGTTAGATTTCAAGATACCTTAATAGAATAACCCAAAGATATAATATCAAGGTTAGGATCCAACTATGAAGATTCACAACTCAGAAATGGGATGCCGAGATCCAAGTGCAAATTTCATAAAGGTAGGCGAATGACGATTCACCAATTCCACCATTAGACGAAACAAACGAAGTGAAATTCCTAATTCTTTTGAGATACATTGAAACTATTCAATGGCATGTTTTAATCTCAGATTATGCTCTTCTATTTGTGACTGGGATGCCGAGGATCACAAACAAGATGTGAATAACCATGCAAATGTGCTTGGTAACCTCATTGTCTTTAACTATTGATGTGCTGGTAAACCACACACGCTCCATCAAAATGAAAATTATGAGATACCCATTACTACTCTTTATTGGTGCCTTTTAGTGTGCTGGTTAACCACACACGCTCCACTAACGACCAATAAAGCATAATGTGCAATTTCATGGATTAGCATACTTTTCACATTTTTCCTAAAGTAACTAGAGTTGGGATTTTGAAAACAATGTTCTAGTACTTTTAATATCATTATACTTTTAATGAGAAGTAGTTGTCCTATCAAATCCATTCTGCTAACGACCCTCCACTAATCAAGGAAGCGGTGGGTGAGAGTGGACACCCATTCAACTACCATTTTATAGGCAGTTTCCTTATACCCCCCTTATAGATTAGCTTCGTGAATGAGGCATACTAGCGATTTGACTGACCATATTCTTATACATATAATATTAAACCTTTAATTATAATATATATAAGGTGTGTTTTAAAACTTTTTAAAACTTCAAGGGTTTATATAAATTTCGAAATTTAAGCTATTAATTTCAAATTTAAATAAACCAATTAACTAGATTTAATATTTATCTATTAATTAACTATTAATCAAATTATTAAATCTTGTAAGGATTATCTAATTAAATTAATCAATTAATTTAATCCTAATCCTTATCCCTCTAATTTCGAAAAATAGGGTAAGGATAATTATCCAATTAATCTAATTAAGTAACAATTATCCAAAAACAAGAAACCCTAGTTATCCTCTAGCATATTTCGAAATTTACAAGGGAGGAGGCTAGGGTTTTCAAAACCCTAACCCTAATTTCGATTAGGGTTCTTTGGAGGCTAGGGTTTTCGAAAAAACCCTTTGATCCAAAACCCTAGAAATCGAAAATTTGGCCTTTAGGGTTTAATAGCTATAAACCCTAATTTGCAATTCAACAATTGTAGCAATTCAATTTAAAACAACAATGGCTCTGATACCACTGATGGGTTTTAGGTACAACAAATAAACTAGAAAACAATTCCTAAGTTCACATGCAACCTACTTTGGATCTATGTTTTAACTATTGAACATACAACTTTGAATTGCAAAACAAGAACCCTAGAGGAGAGAGGCTAATTTCGAAATTAACAAACTAGGGTTTAGGGTTTACATACCTTTCAATTGTTATAGCAAACAATTGATATTCCCTTGATCTTGATCTTGATCTTCTTGGAAGCTTTAGCACCACAAGTGTAATGCCTCTAATGGAATCACACCCAAACTAGCAAGAAGGAAAGTAGAAGAAGAGAGAGAGGAGGGAGTATGCAAAATCTCGGCCTTAGGGTTTCTTCCAAAGAAAGAGTGACCAAAAACATGAACCAGGAGGCTCCTTATATAGCTGAGGGATCTAGGGTTAAAGGGAAACCCTAGTTATCCTTTGCTTAGGGCCTAAGCAAACCCAAGGGCCTTATCCAAGCCCCTATGGACGAAATTATTAGGGTTTCCCCTAAAGATTTCGTCCACCCTCTTTCAAGGGGGTTCTAGAGCCTTCCACTCAACTATTAGATAATTGCAAACTAGTCCCTGCACCTTATAATTAATTCTTTTAACCCCAAAATCAATTTTGATTAATTTCTGGCTAACAATTAATTAAACATAATGATTTCTAATTAATATATTAATCCATTAACATATTAATAAATCATTTATATATATATTAATTTATTAATCTTATAAATTAATATCTCTCCTTTCATAATTTCCTTGTCCAGTTGCTAGGTTGAGGGCAACCCAAAAGGACTGTGCTGCTATCAATTCAAGTACATACCAATTATAGTTATGGGCTTAGACACCTAATCCAACAGGACCAATAGCATTACAACAACATTTGCGCGGGTGGAATTTTCGTCGCGCGGGTACCCGCACAACTGCCCAGTTTGGGCATTTTGGTCATTTGGCTTGCCATTACCTTGGGGGATCAGATCTAGCAGCCATAATCTCGATTTTTCACCATTGGAGACCTGCAAGAGGCGATTTTGGAGCTAGAAACCCATTTCCTTTCATCTTTCCAAGTCTTAGGTAGTTTCTTTATGCAATTAGACTTTTGTGATTGTTGTTCTATTGCCATGAGTGGCTAAACTCTCTATATTGGTTAACTTTGGTTAAAACCTTTGAATGTTTGTGGGTTTTTGAAGGATTCATGCTAGATTATCAATTATCTTATGTTTATGGTTCTAGATCATATTTCTTATGCTTGTTTAATGCTTTGATCATGAGCTTGACACTTGAATGAGCTATTGTTAGTTTATTTCTTTGGCTTTGCATTGAATCATTGAATTAACTTAGAACAAGGGCTTTATGATGGTAAAAATCATCTATAGTTTATGAATCATAGCTCCTTTATGGATGTGTAAGCATTGACATCCTCTAGGAATTAGGGATTCCTTCTTTCTTAAGGCTAATTAACTTCTTGGGTCCAATTGCTTCAATTAAACCCTTGATCTTGATTAAGAAGGTGTGTTGTGGGCTTCCCCAACCTCCATACTAGCTAAGAGGAATCTTGACATATCATGCTTCATGATTGCTATAACCAATTTGGGATGAATGATAAGCTTCATGTTGAATCCTAATGATAAGCACACAAATGTTCATTGTGTTGAATTGCCTTGGTTAACCAATTGTTCCCAACATTTGAGCATCTCACTATCTTGCTTAATTGCAAGTTTTTAGTTATTTAAGTCTTTTAGTTTTCAAGCAATCATAAAACCCCCCCTTTTTGTTTAATTGTAGTTAGTTAGTTTATTTACAATAGTTCTTTTAGATTACATTGGTGATTGAATACAACCATTTCCCTGAGGATCGATACCCCTTTTTACCATTATATTACGTTTTATTTGCAAACAAAGGGTGTAATTTGCTTGGTGGACTTGACATCCCACCAATCGGGTTGACCCGATTAATGTCTTCCCAACCCAACCTGTTTAATAAACGGGTTGAACATGGGTTGACCCATTTATATTTCCAAAATAAACCTTAAACATCAGTAAATCATTAAATCCATCAAAAACAATCACATAAAACTTAAAGGCTCAAAAGAAATTCAAAACAACACAACCATAACTCCATAATATAAACTCAAATCAAATGTTTAATTTCTAATTCTAAGCAACTTGACTCTCACTTTCACCAACTCGACTTCCACTTTTGGTATGGTTTTCCTGTTCATCGTCCATCTTCTCCATCATGATAGCATCACAAAGCTCCTCAAGTTGGTATTCCATTTTTTCTATACAATATATAAACTTAATGTTAATAATTAACTATAAAGAACATATGGTTGTAAATGATAACAATTAAAATGTATAAATAAGAAGTGAGAAGTGAAATCTAACCTTCTCCAAATACCCAATCTCTTAGACAAATAATAGCCTCAACTATAGAAGGAGCCAAAGAACTTCTATAAGCATCAAGTACCATGCCACATGTGCTGAATGCAGATTCTGATGCCACAGTTGAGATAGGAACAACTAAGATGTCCCTAGCCATTCGAGCAACAGTTGGATATCAGATCTCATGAGTTCTCTAATAATCCAAGATGTTGAAATTGTTAACTCGTGGCATGAGTTTCTCCTCTAAATAACACTCGAGTTCAGATTTCACAGCTTGAGAGGTAACCTTGGTTGAAAATTTATCAAAGTCCTGAAATAATCAAAATAATACATAACTACATAAGTATCATGTAATTACATTGTCATTAAACTGCCATTAAACATCAGACATTAAAATAAAAAAATTTATTCGACACCATAATGCATTAGACCTAAAAGTAGAGTGGTAGTTAGCATCAGACATTAAAAAAACAACCTGTAAACCTTTTTTTTACATTCGACATTATTTAATTGAGATTTTAGACATTAAAAAAATCATCATTTGCATTAGCCATTAAGATTTGGTAGCTTCGACATCATCGTAGGAATGTATGGGCTATCCCAAAACCATGCTGAAATAGTATGTTACGATAAGTTCATTCGTATTCCTCTCGCCGACGGTCAAAGTCTTCGTATTTATGGCGAGACTCATTCGAAAAAGCATAGTCTTATGTCATGTACTCAAGCTCGATCATATCTACAAAAAGAATATATGGCTTTCTTAGCCCATGTGGTGGAAACAAAGGTCAAAGAAAAGAAGATCGAAGATATTCAGGGTAGACTCATTAGGATCAACAGTCTAATAAAATTTTAATTACACATAACTGGGGGCATGTCGAGTGAATCTTAGGAGTGGATCAGACATGGAACAAATCACAAGATTATAATCAAGTTATTCCTACTAAATTCATAAGTCTATTTATATAGACCTCTGGTATAGAGTCGTCAGCATAGTCGTGTCGGCAATCTAGAACATAGCTAAATACATAATACAAACTATAATACCCAAATTATACAAAATTTTCTGCATTAAAAATCAATAGACAAACACAATGAAACTAAAAAGGGTATCAAACTATCAAGAGAAAAACACATACAATGTAGATTAAAATCCACTAATTATAACAAAATGGCTAAAAGAAAAGGTAAGGACTAAGGATTGTTAAGTCCTCTCTTCTTATAAATAGCTTTGAAGCAAGCTTGCCTAAGCTTCTTTGTTCTTTCTGTCAATTCCATACCTGGCAATTTCTCCATCATCTTCTTGTGCCCTTCTAACGTCTCTATCTCCTCCTTTAATCCCAACTCCTAGTTTTTTTTTAAAAAAGGTAGATGCAATATATTTTTCGTGTGAGTTCACAAAATTTACAATGAGTTAAGTTTATATAAATATAAATCAGGAAATCGTAGTAAATCAATTGATTTGATGTGGAATATGCCTAGGGCCATTGTTTATGTTATAAAGAAACTAATAATTAAAATTTTAGAAAATACCAAAACTACTTTGGTTACCAAGTGCAGGCATGCATGCATGAGTAATGTATAGAAGGTTATTATCGTAATTTACCTTAGCATTTTGAATGAGGGATTGTAGGCTCGTAAGTTTTCTATGAGGCCATCTGTTTATGTTTAGCTCTCTGCATCTTTTCTTCAACAATGTTAACCCTATCCCTAGTTCCTTTGCTGCCATGATTATCGGCATCTCAAAGTACTTCTCTATCTCTTCAAACTCTAATGGTCTCAATCTCTTTGCCACCTTCCGGCCACCGTGATCAGTGGTGGCAGCACTAGAACTACATGTAGCCTCACCACCGGATTTACAGTCTTCACTGAAACTAACCAATGGTAAATTACCATCCTCCCAACAATCCCATAAGCTTATGTCTTTAAGGGGATCAAAATCGTGAAACTCATTTCTAGAAATGATGTTTTGATCTTTGTTAAGTACTGTGGAAACGTTCTGATCGAGCACTTCATGCAATTTTTCCGACAACTCGTAATCACGATCACCACTGCAAAAAATCCAAAAAAAAAAAAAAACTCAAGATAATCAAATCCAACACGATGAAAGACTCTTTTTGATCACTACAAATCCAAACCATGTTTTGATCAATGTCGACAAAATCACTTTTCTGTGCGAAAGATGGTGTAATGAGTGACGTTTATATATACCTGAAAAGATCTTGATGATCAAAGTATTGAAACCAATCGAGGTCATCTATGGGGTTTTGGTGATCTGCAGGTGGATCCATTTGTGAGGGAGAAGTTAAAAGTCGCGATAAGAATGTGATGATTTATATAAGTGAAGTGGGAGAAGTAATTAATAGCAAGTTGTGGGAATGCAACAAAACAAGTTAAGCACTTCTGAAAAATTGATAAATGATTTCGGTAACACTCGCGGAATATAAACTAGTGAAAATTACAAACGAAATTGAATATATATAGTCTATGATGTTATGGTTATTGTGTATCTAACAAATGAAGAAGAAAATGAATATATATATATATATATATATATATATATATATATATATATTCTTTGAGCCGTAACCTTCTTCTTCAATTCACACACATATACGTATATGTTGCTGAAAATTATGACTTGTATGCCTCATGCATTTAATGCATCACATGCCTACTGCATATTCTTGACTTTGAAGCTACGTACCAGTTTCCAATTTCCCCAGTAGCACACTTTTCATTAGAAAGTACTCCAAGTCTTCACACATGCAAATTATGACTTGTGTGTCGCTATAGGTATGTCGTTGGCCCTTGTTAAAAACCTATAGCGACAACAAGTCATCGTAATAGATTAAACCTGTGGTGACAACGAGTCGTCGCTATAGGTAACTAATAAAACTATATTTTAACCCCGAAGATATGATTGACAAAATCTATCCGACGAGACCCTCGTGATACCTCGTGACGAAATTGAAATCAACGAGAGTCTCCACTTCGTGGAAGAACCGGTAGAAATCATGGATCGAGAGATCAAAAGAACAAAGCAAAGTCGTATTCCCATTGTGAAGGTCCGCTGGAACGCTAAACGAGGACCCGAATTCACCTGGGAACGCGAGGATCAGATGAAACAAAAGTATCCACATCTCTTCCCAAACTCTCGAAATCCCAGTCAAAATGAAAATTTCGGGACGAAATTCCTTCTAACGGGGGGATGATGTGACAACCGTCAAATTTCGGTCAAGGCAAAGTCAAACTAAGTCAACAAGTCAAACCGGTCAACTCCCTTAACCCTTGTATGTTAGGGTTTACGTTATGTAATAACTGTACAATTCGCTACTTTAATGAGAAAACATCATTTGGAAAATTCGTGTGTTTGATTTTCCTTAGCCTTTACAGTGCTAAACAACATTGGAAATTTAATAAACCCTACTCAAGATTACTTGACGCTAATAGGATCAAAACCCATACACTACGATATAAATTGACGTTAATAGCAACATAGTATAGTACAACGTTATAACTATAATCCAATTAAATTATGATACCATATTAAAATCAAATCAAAGTATAATGCTCTAATTAAATTAAAAGAATCAAACTTGAATGCTATAATTAAACTTCAAATCAAAGTAGATTGTTATAATCAAATAATAACCTATCTTTTATAAAACTCTATTTTTATAAACTTTACATTAAATTTTATAAAACTCTTATATTAATTATGTAAAAGATGCTTGTGTTAGTGGGAAATTATGAAGACCACCAAAAGCAAAAAGATTATTCCCATGGTCTCCCACTCACACCTCCCATCCATTTTCCTTTCCTTTTTCTCCCAACACATTATTCTCTTCACCACTTAAACCTTCTCTATTCTTTCTCTCACTCTCAATCTCGAAATTCATCCAAGAAATACTCATATTCCAGCCAAGAACAATCTATTATACTCCAATCTTCATCCCTCTTGAAGCATTCAACAAGGTATGTTGTTAAAAGTTTCAAATTCATACAAGAAACAAATTAAATCCACCAAACTATCTAAAACTCATTTTATGCATAAACCTGATTTTTTTCAGAATCCCATCAATAAAATAAGAAGTTCTGGAAATTTTCAGAAAATAACTTATTTTTATTGAATTACTATAATTATTGCAATAAAGTAGGGCAATAATTCACATAAAATACTTTTTGCATTCAATAAATTCTGAGAAAATTCTGGGATGACCCATATATTGATTAAACATAATTTATGAAGTTTCATGCATTTATATTACTGTTTACTATTATTTATGGTTTTATTTATTAATTAATAATAAAATATATAAAAAATACTTCCCATAGTCACAAATATCCGAAACTTATACACTGGGCTCTATATCATGTTATAAAACTATGGTTAATTTTACAGAATTTTTGCGAATCATTTATTATTTTTCCTGAATTTTGTTGTTGTTTAATCATTAAAGTATTAAATAAATACTAAAACAGTTCAGAAAAATATAAACATTTTACAGTAATTAATATTGTATGAAATAATTATTTCCTACTAATTTCATAATTTTTCAATACTGTTTACTATTTAAAACCATTTTCCTAAGTATTTAAGCATGTAAAAATGCATTTTAATGATTATTTCATATAAATAATTGTTAAAATCTGTAAATAATTGTAATTGGGCAAGTTATTATTTTAATAAGAAATTATTAAAATCTGGCCTAAATTGAAAATATAAATTAATTATGCAAAGTAATTAATTCAATTTAAAATTCATTTAACAAATGAATACCTTAATATTCTAATCAAAATGAATTATTGTTAATTCATCTAATATAAGAATATGTGTCTAATTATATTGTATTAGTACTCTATTATCGTTTAACAGTTCCTAAACCAAAACTATTAATTATATTAGGTTCTACGCCATTTTGACCCGAACCGTCTATCGTACGACACACGCATGTCGTTTTGGGACTAATGCGAGTAATCTACCCCATATTTTATAATTTTCAATACTTTTGGGGTGTATCATGTGGTTCTAATATGTTCCAACTTCATTTTATTGTTTTATCACAATTGAGACATTGTTGGGACATTTATACGTGAGTCATTAATTGTATAACTATAGTTTGTTTACGCTACATGTACTTGTAGTGCATTACCATTTTTAGTCTAATCTCCATGACTATGCCCGTATTCTTGAGGTACGTTATGGACAATAATAGCGCTATTGGGTTGACCACCCCGCCTTGGGACGCTAAAGTGATTGATCGCACGTGGTTGAGTGTGTTTGATGATTAGATGCTCCATCCTATATATATATATATATACATATATATATATATATATATATATATATATATATATATATATACATATGTATATATATGTATATATATAGGGTGAGGACTTATTGTTGTTGTTATCATTTGTTAATCAATTTTTGATTTATAAACCGTTATCTCAAATACAATTGTTTGCCGACTTCAAAAGAAAACAAATTTCAAATTATAAATGTTTCAACTTCACAATTTTCTCTACTAAAATTAGATTACTCACCAACTCTCGTAGTTGACCTGTTTTTACCCGTGATGCAGATTTGAAGAATGAAGTTGATGAAAAATAGGTTGTGCCTTAAAAATCCACAAGACTATTTAAATTTGATGTAATAAATGTTGTTCGTATTTGGATTTGTATTTGTATGTTGTGGATATTGTTTGCATACTTAGTACTTAATTGAATCTAATCATATTATAACATAGTTGTCATGAGACTTTGAACAATATATCACGCCTTGATCGATTCCGACAAGGATCGGGGTGTGACAACATCGTTGGAAGAAGCATTATCCAAACTCCAAAGTAATTGAAAACACTTTTTTTTTAATTCCCCAATCCTTCAAAAGACTAAAAACATGGTTACATATAGCAAGACCGGTGTGTGGTGGAGGCAAACAACTGAAATTAAGGATTAGTTTTTGCAAGCACTAAGAACTATCAATGGAATGAGCTGTTAAAGATAGATAACCATCAGTGGTTATAGATGTCCAGCAATCAGATGTTAAACATATTCTACATGGGGTATAACTCAACAAATATTTTATTTTTAACTTTTCAGTCCCAAACATATTTTTGATATCAGATTTGATTCTATACCTTTTAACAAGATTCACTTCATGATTTAAATAAGTGAAACATCGTCTGATGCCCTCATATTCGACAAATTGAAATGGCAAATCATGCATCACAATAACTATAGCTAATAATTCACGAAATGTAGAAAGGTTAAAATCAGGAACCCTATTATTCAAAGAACCACTACTACCACCACCATATAATATCATTTGGCTAACATCCTTAAATCGATTTTTTTTGCAGTTTTCTATATGGCGTTTCAAATTTCTAGTACCCATTATACTTTCAGCATTATAAACCTTATCACACTTTTTACACTTACAATTCACCTTTTTCATCACGCTTGAGAAATTCATAGTGGGGCCAGACATTTGATGTTAGTTTCATAGGACGTTTGGCATCAATACTTGAGTTATTTGGCTTTACATGTTTATTTTTCATTGTCTCGTTTGGCTTTGGTGGAGGTGTAGGAGGTTGAATATCATCATCTTTTGATATTTCCACTGCATTCATCCTAAAAAGGAAAAAAATCAAATATTAGAAATTTAGATTGAACCGAAAAGTTTAATGCTTAATACAATAATACCTGATTGGCGATTCCGTTGCTAGGGTTCGACAAAGGTTTGTAGCTAAGTTGTTATCAGGTGCGATTTCAAGTAAAGGAGGGTAAAAAATTAGGGTTAGAAAAATCGAGTGTTTATCATGAGATTTGAGAATTGAGAAGGAAACGAAAATGAAGGAAACTAGAAAAGTTGTTGTCTACGTGTATTGTGCTTACATATCGGTTTACAGAGGAATATGATACGTGCGAAGATGAAAAGTCACCTGGTAATACTAAATAGCCAAAAAAATCTTGGATAAATAAAATAATTAACAAATAAACCGTTAGACATTTAATAATCAATTAAAATAATAATAGTAAATTAATATATATTAAAAAATTTAAACGGGTTGGCGGGTTGTAAACGGGTTAAGAATTCCAACCCTAATTCAACCCATTTAATTAAACAGGTTAAACAGGTTGACCCGTTTATTTAAACGGGTTAAAAATCTTAACCCAACCTGCTTTTAATTGGGTTGGTTTCAGGTTGGGTTGGCGGGTTTGGGTTGGGATTGCCAGCCCTACTAAGGTACTTACGAGGAACAACGTGATACAGAATCAAGTACGAGAGGATGGGACAAAATCAACTCATTGGATATAGTGATATTAGTCACAATGTTGACCCGAATGACGGAAAAAGTACAACCGGTCATATTTTCTACTATGGGTCATACCCGATAACATGGTGTTCGTAAAAACAAGATACCGTTGCTTTATCATCTTGCGATACAGAGTTTATGGCGGCCACCGCGGCTGCATGTCAAGCAATACGACTTCAAGATTTGCTAGGAGAAATCATGAACAAACCGCGAGAGAAGGTGGTTCTAACACATCAACACAAGTCGGCTATCAAACTAACGAAGAATCTCATTTTTCATGGAAGGAGTAAACACATCAACACAAGGTTTCACTTCATTTGTAATTGTGTTGAAAACGAACAAGTGGAGGTGGAATACATTCCCGGTGAAGAATAAAAGGCGGATATTCTTACAAAACCACTAGCTCGAACCAAGTTCAAGGAAATGCGGAGCTTGATCGGGATCGAAGAAGTCTCTAGAAGGACTTAGAGATTCGGGAGTGATTGTTGGAATCCTAAGTCGTGGATACCAAACACTTGGAGAACAAGCAATTGGATTATGGCAAGTCGGTCAAATCTTTCCTAATTGTAATCTAATGCAATTCGATTATTAGATTCTATAAATACAATGTCTTAATCGAGTTAAGGGTTAAGAAACACAGATTGTAATCGATAGGTTTTGAGATATTTTCCTATAATCAACGAGCAATTTGATTTTTTTTGTTTGCAATCTTTATTTTCTAAACGTAAATTTTCAGACAAGAGACACAAATCCCCGTAATGTTGTTGATTATGAAAAATATAAGAAAAAGAATAAACCAAAAATCTTATTAGATAATGATACCTTAATGGCCTTTATCGATGCGTGTAAACTAAAAAAAGGGAATATAGACCTTGTAGTCATATTTTAATAAGGTTGGATCGACGAATTTAGAGAAGAACATGCCGGGAAAAACAGACAAAGTCTTTGATAAAAAACAACTTAAAATCAAATGGGACATTATGAAAAAAGAATGAAAGTTTTGTGACCGCTTAGAAATACATTTTGGTAAGGATGAATATTGGTTGGTATAAAACCGAATCCAACCCATACTAATCTGCTTTAGCTTTAAGAAACCACTATAATTATCTTAGTCTTATATCTTATATTATATATAAAACATATTGGTCATATCTTGAATTTTAAGAGGTACAAGATACAAAGTTTTTTGTACAAATCAATTATGTATAACAAAACCATTTATACATACCAAAATTTTGAAGACTTGGATTAATGAAGGTTATTAAAAAAATTAAATTAGAATAAAATAACAATTTTAAAATATTAAATTCATCAATATAAGTTAACTTACATTTCTTAAACTAGATACATATAATAATTAATCTGCATTAAATGTATAAACATACAATATAAATTTAATTTCTAAACATAAATATTTTAATTAAAAGTTGTAATTTTTCTTTTTACATAATAACTAATAACAAAATCTAATAATTATTTTTCCATAAGAAAACTATTCGTCAAAAAAACTATTTATCGCCGCTGCTTTGCGCGAGCACACATCATATATATATATATATATATATATATATATATATATATATATATATAGAGAGAGAGAGAGAGAGAGAGAGAGAGAGAGAGAGAGAGAGAGATAAAACTACTTCTATTTTTTGTATTTTAAATTCCTATAATTCAAGGAGCAAACTCCATTGAGAATGACGTTCTTCTTCATTTTATTGGTCTCTATCTCTGATACTTTTAGTATCTAATAAATTTTAATTTTTATATTCAATATCTTAAACAATAAAACTTTATAAAATGACGATGTGTTTTTTCTCTGTCAAGGTAATAACCTTTTCGTTTTGTTCATATTTTGATAACTTTTTTTTATATGCATCTGGATAACAAACTTAATTAAAGTGTTCACATATGACTATTATGATCAGATATGACTTGCCACAACCGATATAATAGCCAAATGCGAACGTTTCCAAAAAATTCATTACCTAAATATTTAAAAAAAAAAATTAGTCTGAACAAAATAAAAAGATAATTACATTAATAAGTCAATTTCCTTTTATTTAATAATTTTTTTTGGTCTTGGGAAAAAGTCATTCTAATTTCGATATTTTCCTTTGGGATGGAGTATTTACTTCAGTTCAGAGCTCATTATTCACCTGCTCAACTTCATCTTCACGCAAACCAGATCTTAGATTTCTTCTCCGACGATGACTCATATCCTTTTGCAGTTTTACATAGTTTGTTGCTTTTCGTACTAGATCTGAAGCTATCTATCTACTACTTTCTATATATTTTTCATCAAATATCTACACATGGATTTCGTTTGTGTATATGTTTTTCTTAATGGAAGATCGAACGAGGTAACCAGAGGGAGAAGGATCGCGAAAGAGCTAATGCTCGTGGTGGCGCCAAAGGGAAGAACAAAGACGATGGGTTGACTCCTGAACAACGTCGTGAAAGGTTTGAATATTTGCCCTAATTTTGGTAAAATTTTGTGTCTTCTGTGTTGATATATGTTAATTTGTGGCGCGTCAAATATATAAATTAGATTTAGTCCTTATGATGCAATGGATCTAGCATTTGGTGTTGCTAATTTGTGAATAATTTACGATTGAGAATTACACATTCTGTAAATACTAGAAAACGAAGACTTAAACACAGTGTTTACGTGGTTTAGCAATTAATCTTGCTCGATTTGTGAATAAGAGTCGCTTGTAAGTCTTTGTAAAGTTTGATAATCACACAAACCATAATAATTGTTGAATACAAAGAACTAAGCACCAGATAATGGGGTTTACCATTTACTTCTGTTAAAATTCTTATTGTATCTCATCAGTTCTATGGTATGTTTGGTGAAAAGGAACTCTTATTATTATAAGAAGAAAGCCATCATTCTAATTGTCTGCAACTCTTTTTAAAAGAACGGGAGAGTTGAATCTCTGAACTCTGAAGTATCAGACAGGTTTGTGTAGTTAAGTAGCCATCCACCAGTTTTCTGTTTACAAAATGATGATTATGTGTCTAGTGAATTGAACTGTTACAGCTCTTAGGGTCAGTCAATTGGAACAGAAAAAAAGAAAATTAAAGTTTCAATTTTGTTTTAGTTTAGTCATTTTTTATCCAATTTTATCCCATTCAACTTGCAAACCGGCTGAGCTGGCATCCTACCTGGTGTAATGTTGGCAACAGTTGTCCAAATCATCCGGTTTTACTCAAAAATAACATTGTCTCTTGTCTCATTTAGGTATCTTTTTACTCAAAACCCCTACTTTGAAAAAATACCTAGTATTAACTAATGACTGATCCATAATATATGTAAATGAGTTTGGTTAAACATTTTTATTTAAAATCAATAAAATCGAGTTGATTTATAAGACCCATAAAATACAACCCAGGTTATATATCAATTGTCTTTCAACAAAAAAATATGGAAAAACAGTAGGCATTAATCCTAGGTAATCATGTATTTTATTTAGTTGTGTTGAATAAGACATTTAAATGTAGGATTTTTAGAATAAGTTACTTAAAATAAAAATCAGTTGAAACTTGAAAGTACTTTGAATGCAATTTTCATTTTGCAAATGTGAAGTTTAAGAAACTTAAAGGGTGAGTTGTGACAACTAAAGGAATTTAATTATTAAGGAACAATGTACATGGACTCATGTGCTCAAATCTCTCGATTGCCATTTCTTGTGCTTTTTATGCTGTCTCTCATATATGAAATTGGAGCATCCCAAATCCTCAGTCCCTAACCTTTCGCTGCCCGATTTCTCAACAGAAGCGAAAGGGTTTCCATTACAGGTTCGCTTCTATCTCTCATGGGTTTTGTGCTAAATCCTGGGGTTTCCCACACATATGTGCTGACGGGATTTCAGTCATTTTGAAATTCGTAGACCACTGCTATAATCTGTTGTTTGATTATATCACCTCCTGAGGCTATTGTAAATGGATCTAGGAATTTGGATGTGGATCTGGAGGCTTATAACTTGTTTCTCTTGATTCGAGTATTTGGATCTTCAATTTCATGATTATGAACATTGTTTAACTTGATTTTTGGAATTAGATTAACCTTTTGTTTGTGATTTTGCACCAAGGAAACTCGATCTCATGGTGGTGCTTTAATTCTATCAAGGAGGGGGATTCCCTCTTTGGTGGCTGCTCATCCTTTCGAATTACTGTTTACCATACATGATCGTGGAAATTGTAATGAAATAACAAACAATTGTAAAACTTGCAATAAAACTTTTAATGAATTTGATTTCCAATAAATGTAAAGCTGGACTTCTGCTGTTTGTGTGAGGTGATATAAAGGTTCACTCTCTTCTACCTTCACTTGAGCTGTAACATCTATAGCTCTTCTTGGTAATGAACTAATGTTAACATGTCTGTTTCATTTTGCCATAAGGATTGCTAATACTTAATAATATATTAAACAGCATGGGGTTCCCTTTCTTCTATCATCTAGCTTTATCATAGTACTAAGGAATATATGTTTGAAATCAGCATTGACTGGCAGAATATTTCTGTGTGCTTGTGTTTTTAATCTTGATAACATCACATGTAAATAGTTATAATGTTCTTTTACAATTTTCATAGATTCTAAGTTCTAACTATGTGCTTTTTTTGTACTCTTAGGTTTGATATTATGTCTATGAACTGGGCTCAACGCAAAATCTTCCTTTACAATGTCACTTTTGGACTATACATGTTGGATCCATGGGAGCGCTATTTGTTCAGTATCCTTTTTCATCCATGATTCAATTTGTTATTTTGTGTTTGTTTCTTAAGACACGAGTGGATGTGATTGGACAAGCTTTTAGGGATATTTTCGATGATAAAGATGCATAGGGCATTCACGTCTTTTTCAAGCTTTTAGGGATATTTCCGAGTCTTTTGACTACTTAACTTGTGATAGATGCTTTGGTAATTGTCTTGATGTGGTTCATATTCTACAACGGATATCGGAACCTCAATGAATTATGCAAAAGGTTAGCATCTTTTCTCCTTGTTTAAGCTTTCTGAAAGTGGAAAGGAAAAATAAATGAGGGAAAAAAAGAAAAACACCTATATATAGCTTACCAGATTAAGTCATGTCTCTTTTAATTCCATTTAGTAAAAAAGAAATGATACCTAAATTATATGCATTTACCTTTTCTCAGGCATTTATGGTGAAGGTTGAGCCTAGAATGAAATCTAAAAGGAAAAGGAATAGGAGGTTTTTGTGCAACTTTTGTTTTTGGATAATGAAATCAAAAAGTATATTTTGAATAAAAACACCAGCCGAGCTATGATTACTTCCTGGATGCTCTTTTGTTGTGTCTGACTTCTTTCAGGTTGTTGACTTGTTGTAGCTTGCATCATCTGTACAATTTTTGCCTCATTTCAAAGTTACTTTTTTTTTTCTTTTCATTTTGTGAATCAGTAACAATAATCATTTCGATTGTTTCATATTTTAATTGAATTGTCATTTTTGTATACCTTTTAGTTCTGAATTTTTTACTCAAACATGATTCTCACTTTGCTCCTGTTGACTTCTTTTCATGGATGTTCTTAGTTGCAATTTACACTTGCCCCCCTTTCTGCATATTGATGATTTTGCCTCTTAGAACACCCAAGCAATATATATTATATTCATTTTCTGTATGGATAAGTTGATATGATTGAGAAAGTGTGAACTTGTGATTGACAAATTTTTTCAAGCATGTCGTTTGAAAATATGGAAGAAATACACACCTTATATACTCTATCAAGAGGACCAATAGTTTTAACATGAACGAGTGTTTTGCCTTGAATGAACAAATTTAATACCTAGGTTTTTTGTTTATAGTTTCTTGATTTCGTATTTCAAGGTTTGCTCCGTTTATTTAGTTTGTTTGCATGATAAATTTTAGACAAAATTGCAAAAGTGGTCCTTTTGGTTTACTGATTTTTTTGGGTACTGTCCAAAAAGTTTTGAAGTTGTAGGTTTGGTCATTTTAAACCTACTTGTTGGATTTGATCCACATCAAATTTAAGAGGACTTTATCACCCTTAATATAATTGATTTTCGATTATCTTTATTTATTATTTTAAACAAAAAGGTCCCACATTTTTGGTTTTCTGAATCTCAATTTTGGTAGAAATGCTATTGTTATTAGATTGGGTTCCAATGATCAAAGGAGTTGGAAGATTGTGAAAGCCAACGCTTTTGGTTTTCTGAATTTCAGTTTTGGAAGAGATGCAATTTCTGTTTTTTTGTTAGACTTGATTAGTAGCAAAAATATCTCCGATGGCGTTTTACTTCCCAATTGTGAATGAAAATACCGAAAGGTAATTGCAATTAGGCGCTTGTTAATATGCCCATATGTGAGGAGGTTTCTCGTTTTAAAAATTAAAGGATTTCGTGTGATCAAGATTGAGGTTAGGGTTTGTATATTGGTGGGTTGGAATAAGGGTGTTCGTTTGGATGGATCGGTTTGATCCAATCCAATCAGGTGAATACAAATTAATTTCGGTTTTCAAAACATGAATCCGAATAGTTCAAATAAAATTCAAATCCGATCCAAACCAATCAAATTACAATTCGGTTGGATCGGTTTTTACAATTCGATTTTCAAGAAACATGACATTTAAAAATATATATAACATAATATTAATCAACTTTAAAATAAATTGTTTGGTGAGAATTAAAATTAACTATTAAAAAAATTATTATAATTCAATATTTTATAGATAAAAGCTATTGACAAATATTTATTGAAGTATTTTATTGGATAATACTTTCTAATCTATTTAAAAATACAATTTAGCAAATTAATAAATAACTAAAAGATGTATATTTGAAACAAATATATATAAATAAATAAATAATAATATCTTATTCGGTTTTTTTTGGACTATTCGGTTTTAATTTTATAAACCGTAACCAATCCGAAATCCAAAATAATAATTCGGTTTTACTGGAAACTCATCCAAAAATCCAAATATCCGAACCAAATAGTCCAATTCAAATTGTCTAATTGGTCAATTCGGTTTTATCCGAATAGTGAACAACCCTATGTTGGAATTTTAAATATTTGGGGACTACGGTTTGAATGGATTGAACCTCTTCTAGAAGATGGGATTTTGTAGATGGAGCAATACCCTAATTTAGTTTGTCAAATTAGGGACTTTAGTTTTTTTGTGTTGAGAACTGCAACAACCACAACATTTATGGATCAAATCTTGTTGAATTGAAAACTCAGATAATCAAGAAGCAAGAAGCCTGGACTAGAGAGATTGAAGTAATATTTTGATTACTTGAAATTTAAAGTTAAGTAAGGTTGAGTTTGATTAATTTTATACAAAAAGAGTTGGTTGCCGAAGAAACAAAGGGATGGAGGAGAAGGGGAGAGAGGGGAAGGGAAAGGGCAAAGTCTGGAAAAGGAAAGTCGGGGTGGGGGTGGATGTGGGCTCTTCAAATTTTTTATTAAATACAAAATTAATAAATATTTCAAGATGCAATAGAATTATTTAAAAGGCAAAATAGTATTTTTGAAGTTTGACAATTTCCAAATTCACAACCAAACTTAGCCAAAATTAAAATTGCAACTTTCTTTAAATCTTCCTTATACACTCTTTGATTGTTTTTCTGATATGATTCAACTAGTTGTAGAATCAGTGGGGGTGTTCCATATTGAGGTTGATGTACAAATTCATATGCTAAAGAAGCTAGAACAAGGCCTAATTGAAAATGAAACGAATTATTAATTGTGTCACGAAGGCCCTTATTAGTTAAATTTTTCATTAAAAAAATAGACATAAAGATCTTTCTATGTATCATTAATATGCGTAAAATCCATCTACAACTTTTTATCGAATCAACAAAAAAATATTGATAATGATAAATACATTAACAATAATGAAACAAATCAAGAAATGATTAATAAAACAAAATAAAATTGACTTTATTTTGTCTATGACTATAAAAAGACTTTTGATATTTCATAAAATCTGAATAAAAATAATTAAGGAAGATGAAATCCATGAAATTTTGCTTAGTCTTCACCAGAAACTTGAGTAAGGAGTAGATCTGTAACACCCGTTCCGAGAAGGTTCATTTCTAACCCTTAACTCTTTAGGTTTGCATTCCTGGTCCGTACGCTATGCGTACTTGGGGTGTACGCATGGCGTACTCATGAATGAGGAACACGGGTTTGCACGCGTACGTTGGGTGTACTCATCATGTACGTGGTGCGTACATTGTTCTGACCAAAACCCTAATTTTGAGGGTTTGCACCCTATATAATCCTCTTCATGGCCCCAAGACCTTCAACCTCATCAGCCTCCACCTAAAAATCGTCCCTCTAGCTAACCTTAATCGTGGAGAGTGCACCTTGAGCTCATTTTTGTGTTTTAGTGTTCTTGAAGAAGAAGAAGGTGGAAGAAGGACTTTGGAGCTTGGAAAAAGTTTGGATATGGGATTCTCACCTTGCTAGCAACCTTCAGGAGGTAAAAAGCTCGTACTCTATCATCTTCCCTTATAGATTTAGTTATTCCTTCATTTAGGGCATTTTTTGGTTCCAACCTTGGTGATTCTTGAGCATGACATGCTCTTAACCAAATAAGTCGTCCTTTCAGACTCATTGAGGGGTCTTCAGTCATAAAAATGAGATCTTGATGCTTAGTTCTTCTTCATGCATGCTCTAGATTGTCTTAGGGATTAAGAAGTGAGGATTGTTGGTATTAAGCACTTAATGGACATACAAAGTCATAAAGTTGGAAAAATTATGTGTTACATCCCAAAAATTTCAACAAATTTAAACCTTTCAAAACAACTCATTTACTAATAATAGTGTTTTCAAAACCATTGTTTCCAAAACATAATTTAAAATGAGTCTCCCAAGATCCAATTAGTTGTAAAACCAAGCATGTGTACGGTCATGCCTTTGCCTTGCCACAACCATCTGAAGCACCTGAAACAATAAACTGAAACTATAAACACAAAGCTTAGTGAGTTCTCCCAAAGTACCTCCGCATACACATAACAAACAAATCACATGCACAAATACTCATGCCTGGCCCAATCAGCCTTGGGCTGGAATACCAGGCATGTACAGGATGGGCCCAGTCATCCTTGGGATGGAATACCCTCGCCCTTAGACTAGGCATGTCTACGATGGGCCCTGACCATTTTAGACCAGCCTCCATATCTTGAAAACCATAAGCTCGCCCTTAGCCTTTGTTTTGGTGTTCTTGAGATCTTGTGAAGCATTTTGGTGTGTTTTTGTGTATCTTGAAGTGGTAGAAGAAGATTAAAGACTCATTCTTTGGAAAAGAGCTTAGAGATCCAGATTTAGCTTCTTCATTTTGTGACTTTTGAGGTATAAAGTCCATAACTTGTCAACTCCTTGTATAGATCTTATCTTGGGCTTGTTTACGACTATTTTGGTCCCTTTTGGTCGGTCCTTCTGAGCTAAGGCCGTTTTAGAAGCTTAACCTTTTAGATATGGACATTTTAGGGGTCCCTTAAGCATAAAAATGCAAACTTCATGGTGTATATGAACTCATGCATGTGTTAAGACCCCTTTGTTATGCTCTTTTGAGGTCTAGAGCCCCAATAAGACATGCATGCACGTAAACTTGGCAACTTTACGTGATAAATCATCTTTTAGGACAAGATCTAAGTGTATGAAGTAGGGGCTGAATGGATTAAGTGCTTATTGATGTTGGGTGGCCAACTTGGGAGTACGTTGGGCACCAATGCCGACCCAAGGTTTATTATGTTAGGGTGCTAGATGTCTGAGGTGAGACTTTCTCACCGGCAGGTAGAGATTGATCTGTAAGATTCAACAGTATGAGGTAAGCCTTTCTCACCATGGTTAGCGGGTCGAAGGCACCAATGCCGACCCATGGTTTATTATGTTAGGGTGCTAGATGTCTGCGTGACTCTTGCATGTGTATGTGTTTGTATGCTTAGTGGGCGGGGCCCAATGGGTAATATGTATGCTATTGGTTGTTATCCTTGTATGTTTGTATGTTGGGCGGGGCCCGTTGTGAGAGTTAGGGCGAGGCCCGTTATACTCAGTGGGCGGGGCCCATTATGCGAGTTAGGGCGAGGCCCGTTATACTCAGTGGGTGGGGCCCGTTACATTCATCACTCGGGGCCCATTATATGTTTGAAATGTGTGGTATGTGGTATTTGGGAGAAACTCACTAAGCTCCGTGCTTACGGTTTTCAGTTTATGTTTTAGGTACTTCTGGTGCAAAAGGGAAGAGCTCGGGGCGATTGCAGTGCACATACGATATTGTTCTGCATTTCATGATGACTCTGATATTTTATGATGTTTTGATACATTTGTTCCACTTGGGATTTATGATGATGTTTTGGGATAATGTTTTTATTAATTGAAAAATGAAATTTTTGGGTCTTAAAATTTAATTGAAAAATGAAATTTTTGGGTCTTAAAATTTGGGACGTTACATACATGTGATACTAAATCAAAACTCATTGTTCTAAATCATTGCAAAGTTCATTGTTTTAAATTGCTACTTTGTGTTTGACTTTTTAGTGGCTTTAGGAGTAACTGAGAGATTGTAGATTGTTGCTCCGGATGCACAATTAAGCCTTCAATGTATCATGCAATAGACAATTGCCAAAAGGTCATCTAAATTGTGGAGTTTAGTTGATCAATGATTCGGACACAGAGAGGCGTCGAACGCAAGTAAATTAGCCAACAACGACCTCCTCTAGGCTAAATATAGGTGGCGTTAAGCTTGTGTGTGCGATTGATCCGATTTAAAGCTTCCCGGGAGTAAAAGAAGCATGGGTAGTATTGTCCATTTACTTCTTTTTAATAATGATAATGATTTTAAGTTGGAAAACAGATTATAAGATGTTTAACAGTATTAAAAAAATAGGATTTTGTGCAAAATATTTTGAAAATATAATATTTTGCAACAAATATAATATTTTGCGATTTAGCGAAGACAAATACAAAATTCTTCTATAAAAAGATGGGTTACCAATTATAACTTTATGAGGACTTTTCAGTATTTTGGTTGGAACCAAAATAAAAGGGAAAATCACTCTAAAACTCTATGTATTTTACTGAATGCCTAAATAAACCATTATATTTATTTTATGTCCATTTTAACCATTATTTTTTCTCACCTTTATTGTTTTAATAAACCTACCCGGTCATCCTTACAGAACCGGTAGCAAAAATGTTTTGCATCTAATTCTCCTGCTTCATATATTACAATCTCCTTCCTCTTCTTCTTTTACGTTCGTTTTCAACCTTAAATAATTGAGCTCTCCCATCAGCACTAATGATATATGGTCCATTAGAATGGCTTGGACAGCTCTGGCGCGCCAGCCTCGCCTGACGCTCCCTTGCCAGCCTTGCTGGGGACTCTCCTGCTGCCTGGCCGGACGCTCCCTCGCCAACCTTGCTGGGGACTCTCCTGCAGGCCCGACTTGGCGCTCCCTTTCCAGCCTGATGACACATGGTTTGTATGACTGAGTCCAGTCCGATGTCACTGTCCGCGTACCAATAACATCAGACCGGCGGACTTGATGATATATGGTCCATTAGCATAGCCTGGATAGCTCTGGCGTGCTAGCTTCACCTGATGCTCCCTTGCCAGCTTTGCTGGGGACTCCCTTGCCAGCCTTGCTGGGGACTCTCCTGCTGGCCCGACCTGGGGACTCCCTTGCGAGCTTTGCTGGGGACTTTCCTGCTGGCCCGGACTGTCGCGTCCTGCTGGCCCGGACTGGTGCGCGCCCGCCAGTCTCGCCCGGCGCCTGCGGGCGGCCTCGCCCAGCTCCTTGCTAGCTGGGCCTGAATTGGGCTGGCCCAAGGCCTGAACTAATTACCCTTGACCTAATTGTCCCCTATAAAGTGAACAATATCTCCTTCATAGAGAGGGATCTTCCCCTGGGCTCAACCGCCACACTATTCTCCGGCCGGGTGGCTCAGCCGCCACCCGCCGCCATCAGCCACCATACTCCACCACCAGCACCAAGATGGTTCTCTTTAGCTAGAGAGGACCATATCAGATCTACCAGATGATCTAACTTGACCGTCGGATCCCGCTCCCGGGGCACAATCCCTGGGGCGGCTCTAACGACCTTGTTTGTTGTGACCTCACATATTTGTCTCCGGCGTAGAAGCACATCCTCAGAGCAGGTGGTCGGAGCCGATGTCGCATCAAGCACATAAACACAAGTGATCCAAGAGACAAAAAAGTAACTCCGAAACATTCTTTTCAACCCCGTTTAGGCTACCCAGAGTGAAACATCCCAAAATTCAAGGCTGAAAATTTCATTTTTAAATAAGTTATTATAAAACCATAAGTAATAAAACATCCAGAATAACATCTCATGTCAAAAACCAAAGTAGAAATAATCAAAAAATGTTATCATAAAACAATATCAGAGTGTAATCCCCAAGATCTCATGTGCGGAAATATAGTGTGATGCGCTGCGATCGAGCTGACTCCTTCCTTTGAAAACGAAGTACCTGAAACCAAAACTGAAAACTGTAAGCACGAAGCTTAGTGAGTTCCCCCATCATACCACACACCATACAATAACATACTGTCAGACAATTCTGGTGTGCCTGACTTACCCAGGTCAAGCCATTCTGAGGTGCTTGACTTACCCAGGTCAAGCCATTCTGGGGTGCTTGACTTACCCGTCGGTCTATTTCACCCGACTACTAGGGACTATTTCACCCCTACCACTACCACGCAATAATATAACACACATATACTGCCAGACAATTCTGGGGCGCCTGACCTACCCATGTCAAGCCATTATGGGGTGCTTGACTTACCCGTCGGTCTATTTCACCCGACATACGAGGACTCTTTCACCTCCTACTACTACCACATAATATCATAGCATAAACAGACTGTCAGACAATTTTGGGGTGCCCGACCTACCCTTCGGTCCTAACGACCGAACTTGGGGACTATTCTTCCCCTACTGCCACTACCACATATAACATATCATGCTAGCACATAAACATATCAGGTAGTAGCAAACCTAGATGAATATCACAAAGACAATCATCTAACATACAAATCCTAGTGGTGGGCCGGCATTGTGGCCGTAGACCCACCGCTACTGGAAGGTAACTCACTTCACACTGCTGAAGTCCCGTAGACACAATCCCAGCTGCTGGTTGACAGATTCTCGAACTGTCAATATCAAACATCTCCCAATTAATAATTGGGTCCCAACACAAAAATCATAAGTCCATGCTTGGGGTAAAAGACTACTTTACCCCCATCTTAGCTTGATTCAAGCTCAAGGCCCAATCAAAAGGCCCAAAGGTCAATTTGTGAATCAAGGCCCAACATATGGCCCAATTTTCCAAATTGGGCCCAAACCTCTACATGGTCTCACGCTAAGGCCCAACCATTTATTCCAGTCCAACCTTTGACATTCAATTGGCCCAATATCATATAATCATTAAGGCCCAAAACTATGGCCCATTTATGGCCTAATTTTCCAAATTGGGCCCAACTCCTCATATGGGCCTTACCCTAAAGCCCAACAACATATTCTAGTCCATATGATTATTCTTAGATGACCCATTAATAATCCCATCAGCAAAGCCCAATGGAAAGGCCCAACTCAAGGCCCAAGTGAAATTAGGGTTTCACATAAAATGATGATTAGGGTTAAGTTTTCCTACTTAACCCATTAAGGACTTAATCCATTAACTCCAATATTGACTTAGGCTGATTGCAAATGATTATTAATTAATATATTAAATTCATTAAATAGTCCCAATGTGGTCCCGATAAATCCCAAATTAGGGTTTCATTGCATTAGGGTTTTCCAAACCCTAATTAGGGTCTCCAACCCATCTTAGCCCAATGGCCCAAAATCAAGTCCTTAAGCCCATTAGGGTTTCCTTAGGTCAATTAGGGTTTTGCTAGGCCCATTAGGGTTTCACTAATCGGGCACCACCCACTACCACCTCGGGTAGTGGTGGTCAATGGTGGCTCACGGCGGCGGCCACCACCTCACGGTGGTGGTTCGGTTTTCTAGTCCAATCGAGTCGAAGCATCCCAAACGACATCCAAACACAAATAAGCACACCGCTACCCAACGCGGCGGCTGGTGGCGGCAGCTACCACCCTACGGTGGTGGTTTGGGATTTCCTTTCATTATTCCGACATGATTACAGTTTACAACACAAAATCCAAAAATAAACACACACACTAACTAACATAAACACACACAAGTGGTGGCAGATGGTGGCAGCCACCACCTTACGGTGGTGGTGGTGGCTGTTCTTGCAGTTTCCGGCCAAACACACACGCCCACAAACTGAAACACGCACACCTTCACATATTTTGCTCGGAAAGAGAAGCCAACCACCCACATGGTGGCGTGTGGCGGCGGCAACACCACGGGAAGGCAGCAGTAGCGGCGGCCACCATGGCTGGTGGCCATGGTGGTCCTTTTCCTCGACTCCCGGCCATCAACCCTCGTACCAAACATCTTGGGTTCAACAACAACACCCACCCACGCCTGACATGAGACCACCGCTCCCATCCACCGATTAGGCGGCTAGTGACGCTGGAACGAGCTGAGGTGGCGACCAAAATCCATCGCCGGCGGCAACGACGGTCCTGACGTCAAACCCACAAGGAGGAATGAAGAATAAGATGTTGTCGGCATACCGAGGGTCTTCTGGTCGCTCATGGCTCGCACGACGTCGTCCTTAGCTCCAATCTCCGGTCTTTAGCGCACCTCTCGGTTGTTCACGACGTTGCCGGCAGCGGGTGACGTTCCGATGGCGAGTAGCGACGGCAGCAGGCTCGGTCTTGCAGTGGCGGCTGGGGAGTTCCTTGAGGGGTGGCGGCTGTAGATGCTCCCTTCAGTTTAGGGTTTGTGTCCATCAACGATGGGGAAGGGGTCACCGGGTATATCCCGTGTCCTCATACAACTTTGATACACTTTTCCAAGATCGGCCCCTCCTCACAGATTTTGTTTTCAATTTAAGTCCAAATTTTACCCTTTGGCCCTTGCTTCCATATATTCATTTCAAATCCGATCCCTAATTTACCATACATCCCCTAAGCCTCCAAAATCTCTTCAAATGAAGTCCCAGAAGTTACCATTTAGTCCATGCCTTCAATAATACTTACAAATTAAGTCCGGATTTTACACTTTTAACCCCCAATCTCTTAAAGTGTGACTAGCTCTTCGAGTCCAACCTTTGATATATAATTATTTATTTTAGGGCTACTATTCGTTCATTAATTTTTATCTATTTAATTGTTTAATAAACAGGGTGTTATACAGAGTGGGCGTCTTTGAAGACACGTGATGTTGAGGTGGCACGACGGAAGACGCGTGAACACCGCCCCAAGGGCCGGTGTTTTGGGTGTGACGTGACTCAGAAGACGGAAGGAGACGACGAATGGGAGACGAGTAAATTGCCAACAGTCATTTTGACCATTTTGTTGCTGTAGCCGTTGCACATTAAAAAAAATTCATTGTTGTAGGTATTTAAATGGAGGAACACGATGGAGAGGTCGTTTAATCAGGAAGAAGGAGACACATCTTTCAATAATTGTCAATTATAGTCCCTTGAGTTTGGGTCAAAAGCAGAACAAACCTCTTCTTTAATTTCTTCCTCAAAACTGGTTTATAAAATGTACAAATTCCACCCTAGACTTTTATATTATTGTTAGGTGTGTCAGACCCAACAAATAATAGGGGTACGATATACTCCAAAATAATCCCACTATATTGCACTAAAAAGGTAGTACAAGGCAAGTAGGGTCGATCCACAGAGACACGAGACAATCAGTCTATACCTGTTTTGCGTAAGGTATTCGTTCACAAAAGATTAAGAGGGGGGTTTTGAATGCAATGATTAATCAAACGAATTTAAAACACGAGTAAACAACTAAACGAATGAATTAAGTTCAGATTTTTGTAAGGACTCCAACTTCATGTATGACAATCCAGCAATGTGAATCAAAGATGACAAGACATTTGTTTCATTCTATCTAAGTTGGTACTTGAAAGTGTTAACAAGCTCTAACACTTTCCATTCACCACATTAATCAATCAAAACAAGCTCTTTGATTAATCCTAACCTTGCTAACCTAATCTAATCAAGCTCTTAGAATTAGATTAAAAGATTGCATTAAGCTTATTGTGAATGTTCCCAACAACACCCAATACTCCTCACAAGCTCGGGAGCGTAAGAATGTGTGAAAAGACTTGCATTAAATTCATTCATAAGAAATCAATTTAATGCTTGTTACTTAGTTCAATTCACAAAACAATTACGGATTTTGCAAAATGAATAACTTGAATGACCTAACCCTAATTCAAATGGCCAATAAGAATCATTATTAGAATCAAACATTCGATTGAAATAAAATCAGTTTCACTATATAGAAATTAAACACAACATCAGGTCATATGATTTGATTCACAACCAAAAAGTCAAAACATGAAATTGGAGAAGTTAAGGTTCTAGCCACACATGGCTAGAACAAGATTAACAAGTTTAAAAGATGAAATTAAGTGCTAAAGTGCTTACAAAGAAGAAATTAAAATGTTTCCCAATGATTAACGGATAAACCTTTGCTAAAACCCTTGAATTCTCCTCTCCAAAAGTGCTCTGGTATGCTCTGTGTATCTCCAAATGGCCCTCAACCCGTAATATGAAAGATAGGAAAAACTGCCAAAAGTTGGTTTTTAGGTCGAACACGGCCCGTGTTAAAATAGGCTAAACTGACACGGCCCGTGTTCAGCAGCCAACACGGCCCATGTTGATTTGCACTAAACTGACACGGCCCGTGTTCAGCATGGTCAACAGCTCCCATTTTGGTCAACACGACCCGTGTTGATTTTGCAGTGTAAATCCAACATGGCCCGTGTACCCCTCTGACTCCGATTCCAAACTTGATTTTTCCAACTTTTTCGTTCTTCGCCCGATCATCCCGAAATCTTCACCAATGCTTCCCGGCACCTCCCAAAGCGCATTCCAAGCTCCGGTTTACCTGAAAAATACATGAAAGTGTGCAAATAAGGTTGTTCTAGAGACTAACATGAATATGATGAAATTCAAGAAAAATGAAGAACAATTATGCTAAATAGATGCATGAAATGAGACTAAAAGGTGTGCAAAAAGGTGCACAAATTGCACCTAACAATTATTATTATTATTATTATTATTATTATTATTATTATTATTATTATTATTATTATTTTCTATGTTTTTATTAATTATGTTTTTTATTTAATTTAATGTTAAAAAAAAGATAAATATTTTGGAGTGGTGACCATTTCCTATGTGTAGTGGGTTGGATGTGAAGCCGACGTGGCGTAGAGGTGGCACCACTTTTTCGGTGGGTTGGTGATGACCACTCCCCACAGCCTTATCTCTAGTTCCACCAGCTCGAAGACTGCATCAGCTTCCACGGTTTTCATTATGTTTCTTCCCCAAGGGCACACGTCGATTAACATTCTTAAGACTGCTTCCGTTGCTTGTGGTGAGGTTCTTTTCCTTATGATGTTTATTGTTTGTTTAGAGAAACTGAACCTTAATCTCTCTAAAACACTGTGAATGGAATGGAATGAAGATTAGAATGGAATCAAAAAAATGAACAGTAACAGCAGCTGCACAGGGAGATTGATTCCGTACAGGAACATGTTGATTCTGGAACAGGGACAAAAAAGAGAACATGACCAATCACCAATTTGTTAACTTCTAAGAACATGACTGTAATTAAAACTTGCATTAGTAACAATGTGGATGTGAACAAGAGCTGCTCCCCCTGAAAAATAACTTCAAATTTTTGAGTCAAACAAAAAGAAACCAGAACATTTTTATGTTGCAATTTTTTTTCGATGTTGACGATTTTGCCCTTGATGATCATTTGGGTTTTTAGCACACCAAACAACCACCATTAACAGAAAAATGATTATAATTACATGTTTTCATGAGTACATTTTTCTGTTTTTATGATGTTGACGATTTTGCCCTTGGTGAGGAATTAAGTTTTTAACACACCAAACGACCACCATTAACCGAAAATTAAGTATACTTACATGTTTTTGTCCAAACCAAACAAAACTAAATAGAAAGAAACTTAAATTGACCAAATAAAAGAAACAGAATCGAATGAAACAAACACATTACAAGTTGCATTTTTGTCTCAAAACAAGACAATTTTGCCCAATACATGACAGTTAAGCTTTTTGAACTGATGTCTTCATGTTGAGCAAATACACCAATTTCACGACATATTGCTTCAATTGTGTTCTTGTTATCTCATGTTATCACAATCACTTGAATCCCAGCTACTCTGCAGTCTTCAATGGCTTGTCCAACTTCCTTACGTGGAGGATCCTTCACAGATAAATCAATACCACAATTTACTTTAAGACATTGTACTTTGTAAATCTAAGTATAGAAATGAAGACTAAGCATATAGCTGTTTACCCTTAGTCCAGCTAAGCCAACAAAGATCAAGTTACTTTCGGTTGAAGAGTAATTTGCTGGATCAAGTAAAAGGTTATGAGCAGGATGATCTTCATCACCATTATATATAGTGAAGTGTGGAGGATCTTCTTTGTATGCAAAACCCAAAACACGTAATGCAGAAGAGGAAAACTCGTTAAGGCTATCTAAGATAGCTTTCTTTGACTTGTTGTCAAGTTCCACAACAGAACCATCAAGTAATTGGATGTAGGACTCCTTTCCAACGGGAACTCATGCCTTCGACAAACACATTAAACAACAAAGTTTGATCGATTACCTTGTTTTTGTGAAGCTTCCCTGATCGACAAAGATTTATGCTCGAGCCTGCTTCCTTTCTTCTTTTCGGTATGTCCGATGGCAGCCTACATATGACGAAGGGTTTTCCCTTACAGTGATAAGAAACGTGTATAGGGTTTACCAAATAAATCAGAGAGGTTAGACGGTTTTGATATTAATAATGGTTAAAATGGACATAAAATAAATATAATGGTTTATTTAGGCATTGAGGTAAAATACATAGGGTTTTAGAGTGATTTTTCCAAAATAAAAAAGCCCACTTTGCAAAATTTGAATCTAATTTTGGTTTTCCTGATTTGTGAAATTTGAATTTAATTTTGAGTGTTTTTGCTTGATTTAGTTTGATCCAAACAATTTTTTTTAGTGATCCAAAGGAAAAAACTAGACCGTTCAATATAGATATCCCTTTAATTAATTATAAACTTTTTTATAATAATTATATTTTTCAAGTAAAAAAAGACAAGTAATATATTTTGGAGTAAATTACACGAATGGTCCCTATGGTTTGGGGTAGTTTGCACGTTTGGTCCCTAACTTATTTTTTTAACTCAGAAGGTCTTTACTGTTTGTTTTTGTTACCCGCTTGGTCCCTGTCTAATCTAAAAAGACTATTTTGCCATTGATTTTTTAATTTACTTAAATAAACACACTCCAACCTCACTTTCACTTCCACCTCATCTTATCTTATCTTATCTTATCTACCCTACCTTATTTAAATAAATTAAAAAATAAAGGGCAAAATAGTCTTTTTAGATAAAACAGGGACCAAGTGTGCAACAAAAACAATTTGTAGGGACCTTTCAAGTTCAAAAAATAAGTTAGAGATCAAACGTGCAAATTACCCTAAACCATTGGACCATTCTTGTAATTTACTCTATACTTTGAAAATGATATTTTTTTTTTTTACAGTTAGAATTCAACTGTGATTTAAGTTTCATCAATATCGAATTCAAACTGGTTTGATGGCATGGATTATAACTTAAAAAAAAATCAAACCAAGAAAAGCGAAAACTCAACCAATGAACACCATCCTTGTGGCCAATTACCCAATTCGTCTTTTTTCATCCACTGGTTTCAAACTTGTCTTATTAATTCGCGCTTTGCAATGTGTTGCCGTTAATTTCTCCCCCTTCTTCTCCAATCACAGTTTCTTATTTCTCCATGGAATTCAACACAGATTTTGAAACATTCTGAAGGAATCATGAACAAAATGAAATACATTCGTCTTTCATCCACCAGTAGCATCCCGAAAACCACAACAAGCAATTTAATCACAGCCAATAACCAAAAAGCGTCATGGTGGACCCAGATCTTCGATCCAGGTGGCCAGTTCATTTCCAGATGGAACCACATGTTTCTAATCACCTGCCTCATGGCCCTTTTCGTTGATCCACTTTACTTTCTTGTACCAGAGATCTCAAAGGAGAAATACTGTATGCGATCTGATTATGGTTTTGCAGCAATCATCACTGTTTGGCGTTCTCTGATTGACGTAATCTCCTTTATCCATATTTTTATCAAGTTCCGAACAGCTTATATTGCCCCAAATTCAAGGGTTTTTGGGAGAGGTGATCTTGTTATGGATCCACGCAAAATTGCTTTACGCTACTTAAGAACTGGTTTTTCTGTTGATTTTGCTGCTGCTCTCCCATTGCCTCAGGTTCATTCATAATTTCATATATATCATATTCTCCATTTTCTTTAATTTTTATATTGTAACAATTCGTTAATCACCATGATTTTTGATTTTTGCAGCTTTTCATTTGGTTTGTGATTCCAGCTGTGAGAAGTCCTACAGCAGCTCACGCCAACCATTCGATTTCTCTGGTTATCATCCTTCAATATATCCCCCGATTATTTGTCATATTTCCTTTAAATCAACGCATTACAAAAACTACGGGTGTAATTGCCAAAACCGCATGGGCGGGGGCCGCTTACTACATCATGCTGTATATGCTCGCTAGCCACGTAAGCAACCAAACTCCAATAAAAAAAAAGATGAGAATCCATATGTGTTGGTATACATATATAAATATATCATGTATTATTTAATTTGATTTTTATGATATCTATCAGTGCAGGTTATTGGAGCTACATGGTATTTATTGGCTATTGAGAGGCAATATTCATGTTGGAAAGAAGAATGTGCGAAAGAGAAGAACTTGAGTAATCCCTGTAACCGTGTTTATTTTGATTGTGACCATGTGGATGAGCCTGGACGTGATGCTTGGTTAAAACAAACTCAGGTTTTGGCTAATTGTATTTCCGAAAATAGCCCTATTAATTTTACATTTGGCATGTATGGCCCTGCTTTCGCTGAAGGAGTCACATCCGCACCATTCTTCGAAAAATACTTCTTCTGCTTTTGGTTCGGCTTAAAAAGTCTAAGGTATACCTCATCTCATCTCATCTCATATATCTAATTATGTTAACCAATGTCTATTCCCATGTACATTTTGCTATTTGCAATGTCAGCCACCCAATATGGATTTTGCTCATTTTGGGTCCACCTATCTGTTGTGTATGTGGGCCAATAATAATAATAATAATATTTTTATTTTGCATCGGCTTTAATTTGTGTGCTAAAATCATTTTAAAGTTTAAACCAATTGATGGTGTGCAGTTCATATGGGCAAAATTTGGAGACGAGTACAAGCACGGGGGAAACGCTTTTTGGGTGTGGTGTATGTCTTGGAGGCTTAGTTATATTCTGTTTGCTTATTGGCAATATGCAGGTATAAAATTTTGCTTCTCTTTATACTTTCAGCTGATTTTAGGGTTTGATATGATTTTGAATATTTGTGTCGTGAAGACGTACCTACAATCGACAACTGCAAGACTAGAGGAATGGAGGGTCAAAAGAAGGGACACTGAAGAATGGATGAGACACAGACAGTTGCCACCAGATTTACAGGATAAAATCCGTAGATTCGTTCAATACAAATGGCTTGCAACCAGAGGAGTAGATGAAGAAGACATCCTACGTGCTTTACCCTTGGATTTACGACGTCAAATTCAGAGGCATCTTTGTTTGGCTCTTGTTCGTCGTGTAAGTTTTTGTTCAGTTAAACAAAAGTAGAAAACAGAAGGGAAGAGATTGTAATGAATGAAAATGGAACAAAAACTGCAGGTACCTTTCTTCTCGCAAATGGATGATGATCAGCTTCTACACGTGATATGTGAACACCTAGTTCAATCGTTAAGCACGAAAGGCCAGTATTTGGTTCGAGAAGGGGATCCGGTAAACGAGATGACATTCGTGATAAGAGGTCAGCTCGAGAGCTCGACTACCAATGGAGGGCGATCGGGATTCTACAACTCCATCACTCTGAAAGCGGGTGATTTTTGTGGCGAAGAATTACTGACCTGGGTTTTAACCCCCGATTCAAACGTTAACCTCCCGTCGTCGACTCGAACAGTAAAAGCCCTAAATGAAGTGGAAGCGTTTGCACTTCGAGCAGAAGATTTGAGATTTGTAGCGAAACAGTTTAAACGACTTCATAGCAAGAAGCTGCAACACGCTTTTAGGTATTACTCGCATCAATGGCGGACATGGGGAGCGTGTTATATACAGGCGGCGTGGAGACGGCATAAGAGGAAGAAACTAGCGGATGAATTGGCGAGGCAAGAAGGGTTGTTTCAGTACTATTATGGTGATGATGGTAATGATCAGAATGTGCAGCATTTGGGAGCGACGATATTGGCGTCAAGATTTGCGGCGAATACGAAAAGAGGGATTAGTCACACAGAAACGGTTGTGGGTTCTGGTTCCTCGAGCTTAGAGATGCCGAAGTTATTCAAGCCGGATGAGCCTGATTTCTCTTGAGTTGATGAAGTCGGGATTTGCAGTTTGTCACTTTGACCTTTTTGGGGATCCGATCACCCATTATTTGACGAGTAACTTTTGTTGGCAACTAGATAGATACCAGATGTAACACCATTTTGGTGCCATATTATAACTGTGTTATAATATCAAATCATCAATGGTGTTATAACATCAAGTGGGGAAATGGGCAACATGTTGTATCTTGTTATGACACCAATTTTTTTTCCATTTTATAATTTATTTTTTATTTATTTCGATTTTTTTTTTAAATTTAGACAAATATTTTTTAAATATAAATAATAAATAAATATGTTTAAAAATTATAAATAACAATTAAAATTTTTTAAAGATTAAAATTAAAATAAAGACTAAATTACACATAATATCCAAAAACAAAAAAAGAAATAACATCCAAATTAAAAAAAAAAAATACAACGCTATTCATTATCGTTATTGTTACCATAGAATATATAATCCGCCAAGTCCTCTCGAAGTTGTCTGTGTTTATTTGCGTCCTGAATGTCAACAACGCGATGCAAATAATCTGCTGTTCCTGGTTGAAACTGAACGTGTCTGGGCTCCGTTGGGATATAGTGTGCAATATTTCGTCATTTATCTTCTACTACCATGTTATGCATTATGATACATGCATACATGATATATCGTAGAGTTTCTAAACCCAATGGTCGTGCTGCATGTTCAACTATATGCCACTTCGCCTTCAGCACTCCAAAAGCACGTTCCACATCCTTACGTGCTCCTTCTTGTCTTCTCTTAAAAAATTTGTCTCGTTCTTCAACCGGGTGGCGGAATGCCTTCACGAATGTGGAATACTGAGGATATATTCCATCTGTAAGGTAATACCCATATTTGTATTCGTTTCCATTCACCGTGAAAGGAGCATCCGGGGCTTTTCCATTCAAAAGATCGTCGAATATTGGCGACTGATCAAGGACGTTGACGTCGTTGTTGGAACCCACAACCCCAAAAAATGCATGCCAAATCCATAAATCTTGAGAAGCGACAGCCTCTAAGACCAACGAAGGTGATCCGTGAAGACCACTTGCGTATTGCTCTTTCCATGCTACCGGACAATTTTTCCATTTCCAGTGTATGCAATCAATGCTTCCGATCATTCCGGGAAACCCATGGCGTTCTTCATGCGCCGCATACAATTCTTGCAAATCATGCAACGAAGGTTTCCGCAAATACACGTCTCCAAAAGTTTCAACAACACCCCTTGACAATGTATACAAACTCTCTCTTGCGGTTCTTTCGGACATTCTCATATAGTCGTCCATGGTGTCGGGTGACTCCCCCATAGCCATCAAACGAATGGCCGCAGCACATTTCTGCAACGTTGTAAACCCTCGTCTACCTCTAGCATCATATCTTAATTGAAAAAATTCGTACCTAAACATAAATTAACTACAGTTTAAAAATATATTGCATATGTTGTAAAATTAAAGAAACATGTAGTACATTTTTATTTATTTTGTATAAAAATATAGTAAACAAACGATACCGGCTTTCCAAGGCGTTGGCGATTCGTAAGAACACATCCCTACTCAAACGAAATCTTCTTTTGAAGTCTTTCGCCCCGTATACACAATTATCCGCAAAGTAATCGCGATATAGATGTTTGTGTCCTTCCTCGCGATTTCTGTTTAACATTGCACGTCTTGTTAGTAGCGGGGCTGGGTCTGGTTGTAGCAGGTCGGTAGTGTAATAATGATACATCATCCTAAAGAAAATATCGTCATCTGAATCATCGGACGAGTCGAAAAGAATCCATATTTTTTTTGAAGATAATTGAAAGTATGTAGAGAGGAGAAGTGAAAGTGTGTGAAATTTTTTATAAAATGGTAGGTATTTATAGGGTAAATTGTTTTTTTTTAATAATTAATTTTTTTTCAAACCGTTGCAATTAAAAGGTTTCAAACGGTAACAATTCATTCGTTTCATCCCGTCGTGACGCCAACGAGATCCACCCTCGACGAGTTACAACGAGCAGGGGGGGCGGTGTTCCCCCCGTTAAGCCGCCGTCGCCAAGCGCCACGTAAGTGGCGTTACATCTCGTTTGGCCCATACCGATTGCTCTTAGGCTAAGGGGAGTGGTAACACTCTTAACACCTTGCCATGTCAGCTTTTTGAGTGACACCTCATTTTTTTCTATTTAGCACCTAATCTTAACATTTGGTAGGGAGTGGTAACACTGTTAGCACTCCATTTTTTCTTCTTTTTTTTTTTAATTTAATTTAATTATTTTATTTTAATAAACAAACATTTTTTTAATACTACAAAAACATTTTTTTTGATTTATTTAATATCACATAAAGTAATTACCTTTTGGTTATCTTTTTTGTGTTTGTTTAATTTGGTTCCATTTGTTTGATTTGGGCAAAAGTGTCATGTATTGGGCAAAAATGTCATATGTTTTGAGACAAAAAACATGTAATTATCCTCAGTTTTCTGTTCTAATATTGATTCCATTCCAATCTCCACTTGATTTCATTCCTATTCCTGTCCAGCATTTTTCTTTTCTGTCCCTGTGCAACTACTGTTCCTGTTCTATTATTGATTTCATTCCATTTCACTCCTGTTCTAATCTTGATGTTACAATCTATTAAATTACATTCTATTCTTGATTCCATTCCATACTAATCAAATGAACCATAACAAAAACGTTAAAATTGTCCAATTATAACACAAGGGTAAAATTGTCCAACTATAACAAAGGAACCTGAAACAATCCAATTACTCACAAAACCACATTATCTTCATAAAACAAATCTATGACAGTAAAGGGGCCAGTTAATATTGGACAAGCAATACATCACTTAATATAGTTGTATGCCTTTCTCCAGTAAGAATCCTACATGAAACCTCTGAATGGAAGAGTGATTACAATTGATCTCATGAAGCAAATGGTTTTGAATCTCATTAGAAAATCCCGATGCTTTAAAACTGATAAAATTTATTTGATGATAGGAGAAAATCTAAAGAAAAGAACAACAACTCATGATTACTTGTGGTTCAGAATAAGAAGCATAAAGTTCTAATTACCTCTTTGAACCTATGAAAAAGCAAATCTGAACACTCATCGCCATGACTCAGCAACTGAATGATCTTAGCAAAATAAGAAGCATAAAGTTCTAATTACCTCTTCGATCTCCTCCGTCTCCACCGCTACATCATTAATCCAAACTCCAATCCCCTTTCTCTGTCCAAGTTCCTGTGTTAATTATCGTTGTCTCTCTCACACACATTAATGTGTGTAGTTGGGTTTCAGGTAGCGACAATAGTGAAATTAAGAGAGGAATCAGAGGAAGAAGGAGGGTTTTTTCTTTTTCTGGTTGAAGAAGAAGAGCGAGTTTTAGTGGGTTAATGTCAAAACATGAAATCGAAAGATTAAAAAAGGGGGGGGGGGTTGAGTTTCAGTGGGCTAATGTCGAAAGAAGATGAAGAGATGTCTAAATCTGCTCTCTCAACTTTTAAGGCGAAAGAGGAAGAAATAGAGAAGAAAAAACTGGAGGTTAAAGAAAGAGTTCAAGCTATTGAAGAAGAAACCGTTTGGACCAATCACCTTCTCCATTTCCTTTCTCTCTCATCTCGCCAATGCTTTAACGACTGGAGCATAGCGAGCCCCCTAGCGAGCGCTAGGGGCGGTGTTCTTCTTGTCTTAACGAGCTTAACGACCGGCCTTAACACCTCCACTCCGTTCAGCCTTACAAGAGTCAAAAGTTTGACAGTTGTCGATGCCATTCAAGCCAATGCGACTTGCTTTTACTGATTCTATTGTGTTTTAGAGTATCGGCTTTTTCACTGAGTTTTTTGTTGAACAAAAAATCAATATCATAAGAGGTTTTCATAAGTTTATTTATGAATTATACAATAATTTATCAATTAAAAGATTAGAATAATATTAAAAATGCTAACAACTTCTATTCACTGGACATATAAAAAAAACCTCGAATAAGGAAAGGCAAATGGAACCATAAAAAGCGCTGTCTCCAATCTCCATATCAACCGAATAAATTCCGCTTTTTGTCCGTTTAAATTTTCTAAAAAGAATGTCATGACAAAGATTGAACGATGAGCTTTCATGCAAGAATGCGCTAGATTCAACTTGGCATCTTTTATCTGTTTCTAATAAGTTTAAACTAGTGTTTCTGTTTATTTATGCAACAATATTATATGTTTTTTTTCTACATACTAGGTGTAAGACCCGTGTATTACACGGGTTTTAAAAAGATAATAATATCAAGTTGTAAACATTAAGCAAATTTTAATGTAATACTTTGTTGGTAATTTTGAATTTTATTACAACACAAGTGGCAGTAAACGATTATTATTTATTAGGATAGAAGATGGACATGACATCATATTTGCATTTTTATCCCTTAATAACATCATACTTTCATTTGTATCACATAATGGCATCGTACTTTCATTTCTAAACTTTCATCCATATAAATCGAACTGTAAATTAAAAAAATCGATTGAAAATATATAATAATGAATGGAATTACTAACATGTTGTGGATCTTGGTATCTTAGTGTCGATTTTTGAGAGTTTGATATTAACACCGTATGAAATTACAAATTCATATAATTGAAAGAGATACAAAATTCCATGAGTAGAAGAAAAACACAATTCAAAGTTTAATGAGATGCTAAAATTAAATCGCTATAACAGTCAACATTCCATATATTATACTATGACATTTATTCGAATTCAAAGAATTAGGTGTCAAATTGAAAGGCATTAAAAAATACGGTCAATATCAGCCAAAATTAAGGAATGTTTAACTGATTATATAAAAATATTAATTAGGTGACATTTTTCTAAATAATAAGGTATAAAATTTATTTTATTAATCATCAGATATTACAAGTGTATAATTATTACAACTATCGTGTTATGCAAATGGAGAAATATAGGAATTCAGTCAAGCAACATAAATGGTTTCTCATCCAGCAGACCATGTTGATAACGTTGAAGAGTAAAAATGGTAGGCATCAGATATGCTCCCTTTATTATCAATATAAGATTCTTAATAATGTTTTGTTCTGTGTTCATTCATTAGATGTTATTGTTACTTTTAATTTCATGCTTTTTAAACAAAACATATATATCTAAATTTTTTGACATTTGTAGCAACTATAAAATAATACAAAATTAGTTAATTGTTTTCGGACATTATAAATAAAATATTGTCTAAGGTTGAAACATAAAACATCACATTTTCATTTATTTAAAATTACTCACTAATTCTACATATGTCGCATATGAGACTTAAATGTTAACCTTAAAGAGGATTGACATTTCATCATATGGTTAGGCCAAAAGTACATTGGTCAAATTTTCATTTACTTGATACAAATTCTAATGTGAAATATTTAAAATAGTTTGTGAACTATACGAAGAAAAGTTAAGAGTAGCATATACGTAAAATTCTTTCTTTTATATATATATATATATATATATATATATATATATATATATATATATATATATATATATATATATATATATATATATATATATATTAACATTTGACGCCATCTATGAAAAATAAAATGTTGAGGCTACTTATAGAAAATAAAATTTAGATTTTACGTAAAAAAATATTTATTTTATAGTGAATTTGTTATGTTTATAGTAGACATCTTTTATAATGTGTGGATAAAACATAATATTCTTAAATATAAGATGAAAATTAAAACATTCGACACCTTAATACTATAAACATAATTTTTTATTTATAAATTTTAAATAAATAATAAATTAATTGGTTAAATTAAAAATATAAAAGGCTAAAAGTGTGTTTTGAAATTATTTTATTATATAAGGGTGTATCTTGAAATTGTTTTATTACATAAACGTGTGGGTGATGGGTACTGTTCACAAGCTTCACAAAATCAATTTGTTCATTATATCGAACAGACCATTTCTATGTATACCGCGTTTAGCAAAATAGTGTATCGAAGTATTCTTGGCTTAGTGGTTATAGTGTTGGGGTGTTTCTAATGAGGTCCTACTTCTATTCCGATATGAAGCATTTTCTTTCTTACATTACATTTTATTATTATCAATATAATAAGCTGACGTGGCAGCCACGTCGTTCCAACTAATAAAATGGAAAAAAACCTGAAAATGCCATGTGGAAAATATTTATGTGAAAATAACTAGAAAATTACATGTTGCGAAATCAATATAAGAATGACATGTGGCAAAAAGTTCTTTATTTATTAGAAAGAATTTCCAGTGACGTGGACGTGGATTTTTGTTATATAAACCGACAAAAATGATAACAAACTATTACATAATATATGTCACTAAAAAAAATCCACACCGTTACATAAATTCTTAACAACTTACAAGTTCACATTAACCCTTTGAAATAAAGCATCTACAATGGTGAGTTTAATGAGAGAGTTGAATGAGGTGACGAGTCTGTGTGTCATTGAATAGATGAAACTCTACCATTGTGAGATGCCACTTTGACATTCAATAAATTTGGAGTTCAATGGTCATTTTGACATTTAATAGATGAAACTCTACCATTGTGAGATGTCATTTTGACATTCAATAAATGAAAGTTTTTAATTCTTAAATATTTATTATAAATTACATTTTGTAACATTCTATTGAATTTTGTAGAGTTCAGTGCATTGTAGAGAAAAATAATAATAGAGTTATATGGATTGTAGAAAGATGATGTGACAATCCATTGAACTCTATGAAGTTCAATGCATTGTGGATGCCCTTATACCAAATGAGAAAATATCCTCTTATATTTTCTTCTTACTTATTCTCCTATTCATTAGATCAAGACAAATATTAAAATCAATAGAAGAGATTAAGAGAAAATTAGTGATATTCATAACAACTTATAACTTCTCTGCAATTTGGAGAATTAAGTAATCTAACCATTTTATAACATTTATTCGAAGAAAATAACTATTTTTTTAGCTAAACAACCACCTAGTCCGGAAAAGGCATTCCGGTACAAGAAAAAACATTTTTTTGATCGATTCCGGAACAACATTCATGATTCCAGACCAACATTCTGGATTTCAGAAATAAAAAACTCCGAAATTTCAAGAACAAGTCCAGAATCCGATAAAAACAATTCCAGAATTTCGACAAAAAAATTGTTTTTCTTAAATTTAACAAAAAATTAAACAAACATAGTAATGTGAACTATATATGATATCAATGTATAAAATTAGACATTTTATTGGAAAACGGTGACATTAAACATTTCAAAATGTAGCATTCGGAATCCCAAAAAAATAAAACGATTTCTTTGAAAATTAAAAAAAAAGAACTGGGATATGAACAATACTCCGGAATGAGGGCATTCCGGAGAAAATGGTTATTTTTCAAAAACTGAAAAAATGATTATTTTCTTTGAAGACCTAATTTGTAATGGTTAGATTACTTAATCCCCCTTTAATTTTTTCTATACCAAATATATTATTTTGTATAATTAATTTTGAATTAGTTATCATATTATTAAAACAACTATTTAATTAAATGAAAAACATGGCATGACAATTGGTAAAGAGAAAGTAGATTGTGACAATTATATCTACATATATTATAGTGTCTGCTTTTTACAAATAAAACTTCAACATAAGAAAAATATGAAAGTGACGATGCTTCTGTCTTTATTGAGTAGTGGTGGGGAAATTTTATAAAAAAAGTTACATAGCAATTTATTATTTTTTTTAGAAAACATATATAAACAAGTTAACAAAATGTTAAAAAGTTTTTGATAAAATTCATAAAAGTAAATAGATTTGGATAAAAATTGTTAAAAGGAAAATTATATGGGTGTGATGGGAATCATGATCTAAGATGGATTAACTTAGGCCATAAAAAATTAATTTATTGTAATTTATAAAATAGTTTATAAACTAGGTTATTGATAAACTAGTTTGATATAACTTATTGATAAGCTAAAAATTAGTTTATAAGTTAGTTTGCTAAACAATGTCTTATGTAAAGGATATGAGCAGTAACATTTGGGTTGGACTCTAACTCTGTTGTTGAAAAAAAATCGTCAATAATGCTAGGCCAGAAACTTATTGTTTAAATATTGCGTACAAAAATGATAAACACTTAAAAAAATTATTGTTTATTTAGTGATAAATTCCTAATAATAATAATAATAATAATAATAATAATAATTATAATAATAATAACTAGAATTTGTCCCGTCCATGCTTCGCGGCGGACACAACCGAGGCCGAAATTGCGTAACTACTGCAAATTTTGTATTAGGTACGAACTATTTTTGTATTTTTTATACATATGGACCGTTTCTGCAAAAAAATTGCATAAGGAGGTTTTCTGTAACTTACAAGGATATTTTTTGTAATTTTTTTTTCTACACAACAGTTAGATCTGCCAACATACAAAAATGTTAAACATGGAAACTCTTTTTGTAAAAAACACCAAAGGACCTTTTTGTAAATTAAAAAAAATAGTAACTTAATATGCCAATATTAAAAAGTTTTATGGTAAAAATCGTAAAAACTTTACTTGACTATATCTAAACCATTTTTATTTAATATATATAATATACTAACCCGTGTATTACATGAGTTGATTCAAAAAAATATTAAAATGTAAATAATAAGTATTTTTTAAAATAAAATTTTGAAATAAGAAACAGATTAATTGCAATTTAGTATAATATTTATTACATTTGATAGTTTACATATATAAGTATTATGTGGCTTTTTAATTTTAAAAATTGAAAAAAAAACCATAAATTAACATGTAGATATTATTTATTTAAAAAATATCACAAAATAATAAATGTCAAAACTCATTAGAAATTGACATGTGACAATACTACCTTCAATTTATTAAAGTAGATAATAACATCGTTTTCGACTTGAATCCAAATTTGGTCTATTAATATTTAAGAATTTGAGATTTGGTGTTGGGTTGACCTAAGCCCGTTTTATCTAACCTGACCCGGCCTAAATGTGGTTATCGTATATATAAATGGAGGCTTCACCTTTACAGTCTCATTCTTATTGAGTCTTCACCGATTCAACCGATTTATCTCTTGTGAATACTCGTAAGTGATCTTTCTTACGAATTTATCTAATTTTTAGATAATTTTGTGGAATGCACGCTTTATTTTGCAAAACATGACTTAGGGTTGGGAAGATTGGGGTTTTTTTTGTTGAAATCTGATCGTCTTCTTTCAATTACAAGCAGGTGTTTGTAAGTGAGGTAAGAATGGCAACGACGGAACAACCTAAGGTAGTGACTGAAGAAGCTAAGATTGATCTGTTCGAAGATGACGATGAATTTGAGGAGTTTGATATCAATCGAGGTAATTTATCTTCCCTAACTTGGACAACAATTTTCCTATTCTCCGTACAATTTCTCTGTTCCTTTTGCTATATAAGTAATCCGTAACTGGAACAACATCAAATCTCATGATGAAAAGCTCATATATCTTGCGTAGCTGCTGATTGATTGTTTCTTGCTTTTGCCTAATTGTTAGCTATTGCATAGTGTTTGGTTATTAGTAGCAATAACACAACAAAGTCATTATCGTTGAATCTTGAATAAACACATTCATTATACTTGCTTTCATGAAAACTAAATTTATTCATAAACTCATCAAACCATCTTTTCCACTTCCGAGGAGGTTGTTTTTGGCAATACAAATTGTTGTTCATCATCTAATTTTACACCAATTGTTGTTAGTTGTTAGATGTTACATGTAATTTTAAATCATACGGTGTTGTTGATGGGCAGTGTGGGATGGAAAGGAAGAAGGAAAAGAACTTGCTCAACAATGGGAAGATGATTGGGATGATGATGATGTCAACGATGACTTCTCTCTCCAGCTCAAGAAAGAGCTTGAAAACAATGCTGACAAAAAGTGAGTTGAATCTACATATCTAGCTTTGTTTTAGGACTTGAAAATGGCTTTGTTTGCCTGTTACATTTCTCTTCAACTATAAAATTGTTCAACTCTAGAACTTTTGTGGTTTGATCTTGACTATGTTTGTTGATCAATAGATATTAACGGATGGATGTTTATGACTTCCATTTGTATGAATCTTTTGAATACATAAACGAGGAGGATGACATGACAAAAATTAAATGAAAACTATGCCACATTCACATTTTACAAGTTTTGGGTTACTCATTACCAATATAGATGATTAAGAATATGATACATTAAGAGGTAAAACATATAGTAACTATTGATATTAGTAAAAAGAAAAATAGGTTGCTATTTCTGTTAGTTTTCCTACCAAAAAAAAAAAAAAAAACTTTTATAAATCAGAAAATCACTAAACTATCGAAGGGACGCACAACATGGATTCCGTCCACCCTAATATTAACTTAATCAACTAACATGTTAGATGAAATATTTATTATAAGTTTGATTTCAATATACGATAGGAGTTTTAATAAAAAAAAATATTCAATAGCAAGTTAAATGTAATATTTAATTTTTAAAAGAAACATATTATTCTTTTATACTCTTCAGTGTTATTTCAATTTTAAACATATTTGATAATTAGAAAACCTTTTAGAGCATCAGGTATGAGCCTTCAAAACGTCGTTACTGCCAATGTGGACGAGCAACAACGGCGTCTTAACGAGAAGAACACCGCCCCGGCTCTCGTTATGGGGCATTCGGTCATAACGACGACGAGCTGATACAAGGAATTTGATTGGCTAATCGTTTTTTGCCCGTTGGGGTTTGAAGCAATATAAAAAAAACTAATTACTTTTTTTACCTATAAATTCATAACATCTACGTTTTTCAATTCACACAATTCCCCTCTTTCTCAATATTCTCTACAATTTCAAAACTTTAAAAAAAATTATGGATCCTTTCTACTCGTCCGACGATGACGGTGACGATATATATTCATCACTATGATGTATCAGTATTACAACAACGAGCTACTACAAACAGACCTAATCCTTCTACTAACAAGACATGCGATATTAAATAGAAATCACGAGGAGCTACTACAAACAGACATAATCCTTCTACTAACAAGACATGCGATATTAAATAGAAATCACGAGGAATGACATGAACGTCTATATCGCGATTACTTTGCGGATAATTATGTATACGGGTCGAAAGAGTTCAAAAGAAGATTTTGTTTGAGTAGGAATGTGTTCCTACGGACCGCCAACCCCTTGGAAAGCCGGTATCGTTTCTTTAATTTTAATACATATTTACTATATTTTTATACAAACTAAATACAAATTTACTACATTTTTAATACTAATGTACTATATTTTTTAAAACATAATTAATATATGTTTAGGTATACATTTTTCCAGTTAGGATATGATGTTAGAGGTAGCTGGGGATTCACAACGTTACAGAAATGTGTTGCGGCCATTCGTTTGATGGCTATGGGGGAATCATCCGATACCATGAACGATTATATGAGAATGTCCGAAAGAACTGCACGTGAAAGTTTGTATAAATTGTCAAAAGGTGTTGTGGAAACATTCAAAGACATATCTGCGGAAACCTTCGTTGCATGATACACAAGAACTTTATACAGCACATGAAGAAAGACATGAGTTTCCTGAAATTATTGGAAGCATTGATTACACGCACTGAAAATGGAAAAATTGTCCAGTAGCATGGAAAATGCAGTATGCAAGTGGTCATCATGGTTCGTCTTCGTTGGTTTTAGAGGTTGTTGTTTCCTAAGATTTATGGATTTGACATGCATTTTTCGGGGTTGCGGGTTCCAACAACGGCGTCAACATTCTTGATCAGTTGCCAATATTCGACGATATTTTGAATGGAAAGGCCCCGGACGCTCCTTTCACAGTAAATTGAAACGAATACAAGTTTGGGTATTACCTTATAAATGAAATATATCCTCAGTATTCCACAGTTGTGAAAGCATTCCGACACCGGTTGAAGAAAGAGATAAATTATTTAAGAGAAGACAGGAAGGAGGACGTAAGGATATGAAACGTGCTTTTGGAGTTTTAAAGTCGAAGTGACACATAGTTGAACATGTGACACAACCATTGGACTTAAAACTCTACGGTATATCATGTATGCGTGTATCATAATGCATAACATGGTAGTAGAAGATAAATGACAAAATATTGCGCAATATATTCCAACGGAGCCCAGACACATTCAATTTCAACTAGGAACAACAAAATATTTACATAGTGTCGTTGACATTCAGGACACAAATAAACACAGACAACTTCGAGTGGATTTGACGAATTATATATTCGACGGTAAGGATGTCGAATAACGTTGTTTAGGAAAAATAAAGTATGTATTTTTTTTGTCTTGTAATATATATATATATATATATATATATATATATATATATATATATATATATATATATATATATATATATATATATATATATATATATATATATGGGAAAATGACACATATAGCCCACGAACTTTTTAGGGTTTAGTCACTTAAGTTTTTTCGTGGCTTTATGAGGGAACCAAGTTGTAGGAAACCTGTTTTTTTAGTTTTTTTTACTTGTTTTAGCCGGTTTAGGTGGCACATACACAAAATTTAGGGCTCACCCATCTCTCTCTCGTAGAGAATGTCATCACTAAAACACAATCACACTCTTCATCTTCTCTATTCGTCCCTCCCACAAACCTGTAACACAACGAAGACCCATGGTTGTTCTCCGGAAAATCCCACCCACTTGTTGCTTATTGTTATCTCTTCGGGAAAGACAGTGGCGTCAGAGGTGAGTTTCAACGAGAAAATGAGTGTCGGAGCAGGAGGATTGCAATGGAAAGTCGGAAGTTGTTGCTGCTCCCCATAGTTGATCTAGGTTCAATAAACACAATAAAAAATTAAAAGACATACACTTAGACTCGATTTTGCTTTATGGGTTTTAAAGATATGGTTTCTGGGTTCAATTTTTCTTACTGGTTTCAGCTATGGATCGATTTTGCATCATATCAAAATCAATTTAATTTGTTGCAAAGCTTTTTATCGGGTGGAGATGGGTGACGTTAGTGATTCCGACAACTAACAAACCACCTGTAAGTGCAAGCTCATTGAGGTGACCTAAGAACAATGGGATCATTGATCGGGAATAATACAAGAGACCCATGAGGATCAGTGGGATAACGGGTTTCACTATCGAAATGGATTTAGTTACATAACTCTTTGTGTCTGAATTGGTTTCAAAAACTTTCTTCACCCGATGCTGGTATTGAAGAAGCCCTAGACGGTGAAAGGGCTAACGGAAAGAAACCAGGATCTAAAGACTCTTTACAAAGATTTTGCTTATTATGATTTTGTGGTGCCATTTTAGTTGTACAGGTAATAGCACTACTAGTAAGATTTACGGTGTGCATGAGCTTGGCTCTTTCTTTCCTATGGACATTCATGTGACCACCTAGTGCTTGAGCTTACATGAACTCTTGTTTACAAAAGCTGCAAGAATAAGACCTTAGAGGCCATACGAACCCCTAGAAGGGTCTCGACCATCTTCTACAAATGCTTGTTCTTCCCATGAATGGATGGAAAATGGATTCATAAGGATATTGTTGTTGTTGCTCTTAACCAACATCAAGTATTGTGAGCATTGCTCCATGTTGAAATTTCTTTAGAGAGAAAGAGATATATAGAGCATAGTACCGAAGAGTGATATATTCATATACTTATAGCTGGAGCCCGGAGGAGTGTGTGTGTGCGTGTGTGAGAGAGAGAGAGATGTGGGTCCAAGGGTATGGGAAAATTCAAAGTCAATATAGGAAAATTGGTCAACAAATATAAATGTGGCAAAGAGGTAACCAGGTGATCCCTCACTTTGGCCAAAAGGATGTAATTGACCAGCCAAAAATGACTTCGTTCCCTCATAAGGTCACAAAAATTGTTCAGGGACTAAAATGATCAATCCTAAAAAATTCGTAGGGCATTTTTGGTATTTTCCATATATATATATATATATATATATATATATATATATATATATATATATATATATATAGTTTGGATCAAATGCGAACTTCAAATATTGTATGAATGTATGACTCATTCTTATTCATTGGATTAAAAGAAATAAAAGGTTGAGATATGAGGGTACATGCGATTAACATGTGGTTGGATTTAGCATATAATTGCAATTAATTAATTGTAATAAAGGTTAAAAATTATATATGGAAGGTGAATTTTGATGGGATATCAATTTAAATTTAAAATTAATTTTTATTTAGATATTGTAACCGTTTTTGACATGATACTCAAAAAACTTGAAACATACTTTATTGTTTAAAAATTATGTTTTCTTTTTTCACCACCTATAATATTTGATTTATTTTCTTGATCATAAGAGCAATTAAGAATTAACTGTTGTGACTTATTTTATATCATTCTTATGCTTAAAAATTACAATATTTTTACAATTTCCAGGGTTGATACAATATTAAGAATCCATCTTTAAAAAAAACATTTTATATATATCATGAAAATCGTTAAGAATCGATAAGGTTATAAATGACATTTTCGTAAGGAATTCTTGTAGAATAAGACATTAATTAGACATCATAACTGACATTCTTGAAAAATAGTTTAACATTCTAGAAGAATAAAACATTAATTCCAATTAAATTACCAATATTCTTCAAACATTAAAAAAACATTTTCTTAAAGAATAAGACAAGAAATTCTTTAAGAATATTTTCATTCGTTTGTTTAGTTTTTTTTATTATTGGGCATTCATTCTTTTATAAGTAAAAATATTTTTAAAAAATAAGAGTTTATTTAGATACTCTATGTGAATTACACATTCTTAAAGAATAAGATTGTGTGTATTCTAAATAATAAGAATCGTATAAAAACTAATACAAGTCTTAATATAATTTCTTGAAGCATTCTGCAAAATTGCTAATACATGTTAAAAGAATATACATTCTAAAAGAATGGAGTTTTTACAAAAACTAATACAAATGATAATATAATTGGTTGATGCATTCTGCAAAATTACAAATACATGTGGAAAGAATGTAAATTCTGAAAGAATGAGGTTTATTTTAACGTATATTCTGAAAGAATATTATAGAAACAAAGAGAATAAATATAAATTACTACTACATCTATAAAAAATCATGTCAATGAAGACAACACTTCAAGATTTAAAAAAAAATGACCCTCCTTTCTTTTCCTCTACAATTCTCCCTTCACATGTGTGTATAAAAAATTCAAGAACACATGCTTTGGAAAAGGGATTGCCTTCTTAATTGAGTCCATATACTTTGCTAATTGCCGCTCCTCAACTATGTTAGGCTACTTGAACACAAACAAACCTAAGTTAATTTCAAGGTCATACGAAAAAAAAAAGTTTAAAAATAACAAGGCAAAACCACTACGTTAATTTTAATGTCACATTAAGATGGTGTATTGTGTATATAATGAATATGCTACTGCACATAAAAAATAGATGCCAAGATTTTTTGTTCCATTTATTGTAATATAAGGCAAAACCACACACAAGATATGTTTGATATGTCTTGACCATGAAAATACTTTAAACAACCATCATCACCTTTGAATTTCATACTTCTGCATAGTATAATACCCTGCTATATATAAAAAAAAACAATCATGAATATGGTTATGCATTAACTTATACAATATACAAATTGTTTAATAATAAAAGCACATAAATTAATATACAACAACTCAGTTACGCAAACATACATATCCATTCTTTAGAAAGTTGTTTCTTAAAAGCATAGTTGACACACAAAAATTCCTAAAGAACGAACAGGAAATATAAAAAAATACCTTGCTTTTAAACTTTTTGATTTCTTGATTATATAAAAACAAGTTGATTTCAAATTTGAATTGGAATTCTACAATCTCTTCAATCGTGATGATCGCCAAACTAATATTTAAAATATACAAATACGATAACGAATAAGTGCATTAAAAATATTATGTAAGAACGTTTGTAGGGATACAAAATTATTGAAACCATTATCAAGAAATAACTTTAAGGTGAAATAAAATCCATGAACTTATAATTCTTTTGATATAAACGAAGATTATAGAACTTCTTAGTATTTCTATAACCATTTTAGAATATGTTTCTTGATATCATAATTGGAATAAAATTTCAAAGATTCTTTAAGAATGTATGTAGGAATAATAAATCAGTGAACCCATTACCAGTTGGAGAAGATCAAAACCAAAAATCTTATTCACCGAAACATAAAATCGATATATAAATTCGCTAGAGTACTAACAAAAATCTTATTCACCAAAATAGAAAAAGATTTAGATGAGTAAAGTGAACTAAATCAATGAGACGATTCTTAACAACTAACCCTAATGGAAAAAAAAATCCCTGAATCTGTGGATAGAAGATTATCACATATAAAACTCTTAGTCCCCAAATCAGAAAAATTGAATCAAATATTAGAAACAAGTCGATGCTTCCTTGAAATCGATTTACAAATTGGAGAAGATCACAAACAAAATCCTTGTCCACCAAAACACAAAATCGATTTAGATGAGGAAAGAGTTGAAACATATGTTACCTGGAACGAAATCATGGTGTGTGATTATCTGAAACCAAAATTGAACCGGTATGATATCATATGACACAAAAATCGCACCTGTTTCTTGAAAACGATATATAGATTAGAGAAGATCGATCATGATGTTTCTCGAAATCGATTTACACATTGGAGAAAATAGATGACGATGAAAGAGAAGACCATAAATTGGTAATGTGATCATAGCTAATTTACGGGATAGAAAAATCTGATTTATTGATATTTACGTTATTTTATTATAACGTCCTATAAAATGGTCAAGAATTAGCCATACATTCTCACAATAAATAAGGTTAATAAATAAGGTTAATATATGAATCTATATATATATATATATATATATATATATATAGAAATAGTTAACCTCTTGAAAATACATTGTTTTATTATATAAAGATTACGGTTAATGGATTCACGATTAATACTTCAAGATGTAAATTCAAGATCGACACAATAGGGTTTAGGGTTTAGGTTTAGGATGTAGGGTTTAGGCTTTAGAGTTTAGGGTTTAGGTTTAGGTTTAGGGTTTAGGGTTTAGTAATGTTCACTTGGGTGAAGTAATAAACTATAATGGAGGAAAGAAAACAGAGATGGTAAAACGATAATGAAAGAAAGAAATGTTATGGAGGATGATATATTTATCAAGTGAAACCAAACCGGGTATATTTAGCAAGTTAAAACGACATATTTTAGAGGTTTAGTACCTAAGCTTAGGTGAGGTTGTAATGTATATATTCCCTATCCCCTATATATATATATATATATATATATATATATATATATATATATATATATATTAATCTGGATGTTATGTGTAATTTAAATGCTATGTTATGTTCATTTTTCAAACATTATGTTTTATTTATAATATATTTATTCTAATAAAAAAATAAACTCGAAAAAAAAATAAAAAAAAAATTATGAAATAGAAAATAATTAATGTTATAACATGGTGTCAATTTTCTCACTTGGTGTTATAACAACATTGATGACATGATATGTGATTAAAATATTAGTTTAAGTAAGAGACCAAAAACATATATTATGGTAACAACTATAACACATCAAGTGGATCATAAAAGTATCAAATTAAAGTTTTGGTTCAAACAACTTGAAAGTTTATAACATTTAAATAACTAGTATTAGTAAAAGTGAAAACATAAAAAAAAATTATATAAACAAAAAAATGTAACTATAAAATATAGCAGGTCATCAAAATCTCAACCTATAAAATATCAATAATTTAATTTTATAATTTTAAAAGATGAAATCTGTTAGACCAAAATCACAACTTACAAATATAATTTTTTAATAATTTATCGCTATATAAAATATTACTAAATTACATCGGTCATAATTAATAATATCAACTCTTAAATACAAATCAACATTCTGATTTAGAAAGAAGTGTTTTAATTCGATTAAATCAATATTTTTATGAAAGTCAATAATATCAACTCATAAACACATTTATTTGTTTGGTTTAATATAAGTGGGACATGGGTTATTAACTCAAACCAATATTTTAATCATAATCGATAATATCAACTTATTATTATTTTTATTTAATCGTTTAGGCCATTGGGTATATATGACACGAAGATCTTGTAGTGATGAATAGAAGGAGAGGAACCATAGTGCACACCATCCTAAAAATCTGATAGTGTTGACCTAAAGCCATGATCGTGGCCTCATGAGGTATATACCGCGAGAGATCACAGCCAATAATTTTTTTTATCGGTCTTCCTCTTTCTTCTTTGTTCCTTCGTCTTTCTCTCTCATTTTCTCGTTGCAGGTACAACAACACCATTATGAAAAGAGATGGTGGTGAGGTGGAATGTAAGACCCCGTTTATTAAATATATAAATAAATATATAGAAGCCCTAAAATCAATAATAATTGAGCAAGGCGTTGGTTTCGAGGAGTTAAAAGTCACAATTATAGTAGTTGGGGGTTAAAATGTAATTTTCGGTTAAATTGTATAGAAGTTTGAAGGTTGAGGTCCGTTTAGTAAATTACGGAGTTGATTTGAGAAAGTTATTAGAAGCGGGGGTACGTTTGGTAATTATTAGGACGTAATATGTCACACCCCCGAACCAGACGGCGGAAACGTCTGAGGGCTCGTGTGACTTAAATTGAAATATCATCACAATGAATATACATGAAACATAACATAAACATCCCCATGCATTAATACATTACAACCGTCATTGTTCACATCCAGTACATTGTTTACATTACATAATCCATAGCATAAATTGTTTGAGAGTCACAAAACATAACATGCTAACACACTTGACAATTTTCTTCAGCTTATCTGTTACATGAGAATACAAGTTATTTTGAAAATGGTCAACATATATAATGTTGGTGAGTTTATAAGCAGGTTTGATATGAAAATGTTTTGTGTAGTTTGTAAAACCCAGAAAATTCGATATTTTATGAAAAGACAATTGTTTACGAAATAGGTGTGATGATCCATAAGTATATGCGTGAATGATTTCAAACGTGTAAAAGTAGTATGAATTCTTGCATTATAGTTATCGAAAGTGGAAGTGAATAATGTTGTTCCCCCGGAAAACCCGATGTTTTCCGATATAAATAATATGATCGTTTTGTATTATTGTATCGTCACAACGAATAAATATGATTTCCTATGATTACTTAGATGGTATTTGGATCTCTATGTGAGTCGTTATAACCATGCATAATAATGACTATTTCGTCTGTCTTGACATTCTAGTGAAAGCCGGTATTGAATTTAAGATTTTGTCACCCTAGACTGGCCGAGTCTAGCTGTAGCGAACAACTTAGGTGTGGAGGAGTCACCCCCGTATAGATCTATACACAAACTCTCGCTCTCCCTCCAGGAGACTTTGATTATAACTACAGACTACGACCGACACTTATTGGTGTCGCCCGTTATTACTCACTAAATCCAATGAAATTGAATAACCTTGTTTAACAACTTGATTTATGTTTACTTGAATAAAAGGTAAGCCTAACAAACGAAGAGAAGAGGACTACGGGGGCCCACTAATCACGCATGTTATTATAGGCTGTCGAGTATGCGACGGACACGTTAGCCCATCACACATATGATTGATTTGGACATTACTAGCAATGCAAATGAGCCACTACAGCCCAATAGCATGTAAAAGCATTGAGGGTCCATGAGGCATGTAATTGGGTCACCTGAGGCCCAATAAACATGTATTATTTATGTTGGGCCCAATAGTCATGTTAATGGGTCACGAAGGCCCAATAAGCATGATTAGAAGTATTAAAGCCCAACCGATATAATGTTTACTTGTTTTGTATAATATTAATGTCGTAAGGTTTGTTTCACACGAATTGTTTAATCGAAAAGTTACCACATTCGCCAAATTGTTTTATAATGATATATATATATATATATATATTTCTATTTAAATCCATAAGTTGTTAAAAATTATGTATTTTTGACCCAGTTATTTTAATATTAACATAATTGACCCAGAAATAATTGTTTGACCAATTCAGCCCCTTTTCTAGTAAAAATGACAAAATTTTACCCCTTTTTATGAAAAATGACATTTTAGGTCCTTAGATTATGTTTCTTGACATTTTCGGCCCAAACACTCATTTAAATCATGATTTCAGCCCAAAATAAGGTTTTGGACAGTTTCAGCCCTTTAATTAAAAAGATTTACACTTGTAGTCCAAATTTTCGCAATTTTTACAATTTTAGCCCAAAATCCAAAAACTTTGCATTTTTAGTCCTATTTGGTAAGAAAGACATTTTCAGCCCCTGAAATTTGTTTATTTATGTTTTTAACTCATATTTTGATAAACTTGCAATTTCAGTCCCTTAAGTTTCATATTTTTCGCAAATTGGGCCTAAAAGCCGAAAAGCCCAAACTTTAGCCCATTAGGCTAAAATTTACACTTTTAGTCCTTTAAAAACCGTGACCTTCATAATAACTCATATTTTAAGTGATTTGACCCTTATAAAAACCGTAAATGACATCATTTCGTCCATCTTTTGCTTATTTGTCAAAAATGGTTCATAAATAGAATTTGTGTTTTGTTTTACTTAGTTTGAACTTGTATAATACTTTTGCCTTGATAATAATATGTATAAGATATCTTAGGTCACATATTTCCTTAACAAGGTTAAGAATCTCGAATAGATCAAGTTTCTAACACATAATCATCAAATAAATTCAAGAAATCACACATATCATACCAAAAACACATGGATCTACACATTTTACTTGTATTCTCCCCCACAAATCATGTAAAAACCAAAAACAAAGGGGTATGAACTCACCTTTGCTTTGTTGTTTCAGTTTTAAAGAAGAAGTGGAAGGATTTTTGGTCTTAGCACACCTTTGATGTATATCTCGAGTTTAGGAAGATTTCTAGGAGTATAAACACCAAAAACTTTGTTTAAAAGAATGATCTGACAAGAGAGTGAAGTTATGAAGCTTGGATGTGTAAAGACTTACCAAAAGTGATGAATATCTTGTAAAAATCCTCTTGAGGCACAAGCAAAAACCTTGAGAATTTTTGGAGGAAGAATGAGGATGATTTAGAGATGTTTGGAGAGAGTTTGGTGTAATGTGTGTGTGTGTGTTTGGGGCTCTCGGCCGAGTAGAAGAAGAGAGGGAAGAGAGAGGTGGTGAAATGACTAACATGGATACATGAAGGATCTTGCATGGATACATGGTGTATAAAATGGAGGTGGCATCTCCAAGTCAACTCTTCCTATTTCTTTTTTTTATATGTAGTTGGGCCGAGAGGGAGAAAAAAGAGAAAGAATTTTGGGCCTTTAGTGCTTGAGTCCGATAATATGAAGCCCATTTTGATAGTTTTCGGCTCATTGGACCCTTAGGGTAGTTTACGGCCCAAATTGCATAAAAGAATGAGTTTTATGGCCCATTAGGGCTTATTGGATTTGTTATGGCCCAATAAGGCCCATTAAGGTAAACCAATCCATTTTAGGCCCATTATGGCCTAAAAAGTGAAGTTTCATGAAAGTGGGTTGAATTAGAGCCCAATTACGAGTTCTAAGCCCAAACTAGTCAAATTGGAGACTTATTGGTCCATTAGGCCCAATAAGAAAATCCTAGTCCTTATTGGACTTAAACCGGGATTTTTAGGGTTTCCAATCTTTTGTTGACTATTTGAAGTGTTGTATAGAGTGTTTGATGGAGTTTTGTTGTTCATGAATAAACATCATGTTTTCAAGTCATGGTTACAATTATTGATAATGCTTACATAAAGATAGAACTTCCTAGCCAATTTGCTAGTTGTGACATAATATGAAAGGGATTTCGAAGTCAGGGACTTAATGGTAACTTATGGACTTATTGTGAAAGACTCTTGGATGCTGGGGGGGGGGGGCTGCTTTGTAAAATATGGCCTAATCTTGAAAGGAAATCAGATTGGAGGGACCAAAGGTGTTATTTGATCACAAATTTGTGTGATCAGGTATTATACCCGTCACCTTACTCAACCCATGCTAACCCTAACCCTAAATGAGATATCACCAGCCGCCACCCTCCTTATGCCTCCCATCACCTCCGGTCGTCGCCACCATGGAAGCCCGCATCCGTCGCTGTTATTTAGCCATCGTAGCAACACCACTGCCGGGGAAGTAGCAAGCATCCGGGAGGTCCACTGAAGCCGGAGGAGCTGAACTTCACGGCTGTCGTTCGCTGCTGGTACGCCGCCAAGGACCACCGGACCTCCTCCGTTCTTCTCCATCTCTTCCTCTCGCCGCCATCGTTCCTGTCGCCGACAGTCGCACGTAGCTGGGAAAGAACCACTGTGACAGGCGATTGGGCACCGGATGGGGGAAGATGTCCTCGTGTTGGGACCGTAGCACCACCAGAAACGCCGCCACTGCATCCATTCCGTGACTGTCGAAGGCTGCCCTTGGTCGTCGGGGCTGTGGGCAGTTCGTGGGGCGTGATTGTTGCCATTGCCTTTCACCAGTCGGGGTCACGACTCCCCACCCCCTTTCATTTCGTTTGCTGCCGCCGCCTATGCAATGCATTGCTGCTCCGGTCACCACAGGTGGGTGGCTGGGGTCGTTTTGTAACAGATTAGGTGTGTGATTGTATCTTCACTAGCAGTTCTTGTGTTGGGTGTTTTGTTGGCCGGAAAATGGAGAAGAGAACCACCATGGCCGCCAGCCATGGTGGCTGCCGCCATGCGCCACCGTCGGCCACCATTTGGTGGCTGTGTGTGTGTATTTTAGTGAGTGGGTGTGTGTTTACTTGAGATTTAGCCTTGTAAAATGTAATTGGAAATGGAATAATGAGAAAGAAACCCTAACCATCCACCTTAGGGTGGTGGCTGCCGCCACCGGCCTCCATGTCGGGTGACGGTGTGCTTTGCCTTGTCGTGTTCGATTCGTTTTGGGATGCTTGAAACCCTAATGGGCCTAATGAACACTAATTGGTCAAAGGACCTAGCTATTGGGCCTATTGGGCTGAGATGGGTTGGAAACCCTAATTAGGGTTGGAAAACCCTAATACCCTGAAACCCTAATTTGGGACTTATCAAGACCGCATCGGAATTATATAATGAACTTAAAATATTAATTAATAATCATTGCAAATTAACCTAAGGCCATGTGGGACTTAATGGATTAAGTCCTTAATGGGTTAAGTAGGAAAACCTAACCCTAATCATCATTTTATGTGAAACCCTAATTTCACTTGGGCCTTGAGTTGGGCCTTTCCATTGGGCTTTGGTGATGGGATTATTAAAGGGCCATCCAAGAATAATCATATGGACTAGAATATGTTGTTGGGCTTTAGGGTAAGGCCCATATGAGGAGTTGGGCCCAATTTGGAAAATTGGGCCATAGATGGGTCATAGTTTTGGGCCTTAATGAATATATGATATTGGGCCAGTAGAATTGTCAAGTGTTTGGACTGGACTAATTGGTTGGGCCTCAGGATAAGACAATATAAAGGTTTGGGCCCAATTTGGAAAATTGGGCTATATGTTGGGCTTTGACTCATAGTTGACTTTTGGGCCTTTGGATTGGGCCTTGGGCTTGAATAAAGCTAAGTTAGGGGTAAAGTAGTATTTACCCCAAAGTATGTATTTATGGTTATGTGTTGGAACCCAATTATTAATTGGGTGATGTTTTGATATTGACAGTTCGGGAATCTGTCAACCAGCAGCTAGGATTGTGTCTACGGGACTTCAGCAGTGTGAGGTGAGTTACCTTCCAGTAGCGGTGGGTCTACGGCCGTAATGTCGGCCTACTAGTAGGAGTTGTATGTTAGATGATTGTCTTTGTGATATTCATCTAGGTTTGCTGCTACCTGATATTTTTTATGTTCTAGCATGTTATGATGTTATGTGATAGTGGTAGTAGGGGTGAAATAGTCCCCGGTTACCGGTTGATAGGACGGAAGGGGTAGTTTACCCAGCCATGCTAGCCAGATTATGATATATGTGATATGATATTATGTGGTAGGCAGCACCTAGATATGCTAGGCAGTATGTGATTTATGTTTATATGCTAGGGTTTTATGTGGTAGTGGTAGGGGTGAAATAGTCCCCGGTTACCGGTTGAAAGATACCGAAGGGGAGGCCAGCTCCCGGTTACCGGTTGAAAGATACCGAAGGGGTAGGCCAGCACCCAGATATGCTAGGCAGTCACTGGTCGAGAGGACCGAAGGGGTAGGCCAGCACCCAGATATGTTAGGCAAGATCACCGGTCGAGAGGACCGAAGGGGTAGGTCGGTCACCCAGATATGCCTGGCAGTATGTATGTTATATGATTGTATGGTATGTGGTATGATGGGGGAACTCACTACGCTTCGTGCTTACGGTTTTCAGTTTTGGTTTCAGGTACTTCATTTTCGAAGGAAAGGAGTCGGCTCGATCGCAGCGCATCACACTATGTTTTCCGCACATGAGATCTTTGGGATTACACTCTGATATTACTTTATGATAACATGTTTTGATTACTGACACTTTGGTTTTGACATGAGATGTTATTATGGATGTTTTCTTATACTGTTGGTTTTATAATAACCTAATAAAAATGAAATTTTTGGTCTTGAATTTTGGGATGTTACATGGAAGGAGATGGAGGTTGTGGAAGGAAACCACGACCATTGTCGTGATATACATACCCTTCAGCCTTAGAATGAGTGTAAATAGGGCACATGTTATTATCAAACCGCCAAACATAATAGGGGGTACCGTAAGAATTTCTTCCTCACCAAACCTTATGAATTAAATCAACGATAATCTTACTTCCACAACCACAACCACCACCAAGATCTTGCATCCTTCCTTGTTAATTAGATCTATCGTCTTCTTTTTCTGTTATTGTTTTATTCTCATCAATGCCTAACAATATGTAAGTGTTTCAACAATCCAATATAAATTTTATTCAGAAATTTGTTGCAGTTACGACCTCATGTGCGTACTAAAGAGGTTACTACAGTTTTTTTTGGATTTGTATTTCATGTGATATTTTCAACCATCCATAATGACTCAAAGACCTGTTAAAAGATGATGGGTTTTAAAATTTAAATTGTTGATGTTGTGAAGAGTTCTTTTTGTGTACAACACAAAAAAAGAAAAAAAAAATTGACGATGATGGTTTCATACCTCCATGGAAAAATGAGAAGCAATGAAATATGGCGTGACGAGAGATGATAAAGGAAGAGAGAAGAGATGCGAGTCTTTTTGTCAAATTAAAAATAAAAAATAAAAATAATAAAACTGAAAAGTTTAAGAAAAATGAGAAAAACACTACTTTGTAAATATTTTTCAATATACTATATTGATAAGTATGTTTCTTCAATAACCCTATTTTTGGTCAAAAACTCGGGTTTCATGAGTTTTCATGACATTTTTTAATATATAAAACATACATTTTAATTTATTCTTTAATTGTATTTATGTTCAAATCGATATTTGAACCTTCAATTCCAAAAAAATATAAAATAAAACATACATTTTAATTTATTCTTTAATTATATATATATATATATATATATATATATATATATATATATATATATATATATATCATTTTATATCAGGTTGATTTAAATAGTGAATTATATGGTTATACGTTCTAAACTCGCCACTGTACCATGAAAACAATCAATTTTTTTTCCCTCTATGTTTCCTCATTTTTCAACTCGCCACTACACCATGAAAGCAATCAATTTTTTTCCCTCTATATTTCCTCATTTTTCTTAGATCCTCTCTCTTCCTCGCTTCCTCTCTTTACTTCTCATTGCAAGTACACAATTAATGGTGTGAAATAAGATGGTGGTGGGTGGAAGAAAATGGTAGTGAGGAAGTTGCTTGACGTGTCATGTTACACCCCCAAACCAGACGGCGGAAACGTCCGGGGGTGGAGGACTTCAATTATAGTATCACAACACATGCATCATAGTAATCAAAGTACAAACAACCATTGTATTTAAAAAGTATAAGTATTTACATGTGTTCAATGATTGTATATTGAACCAAAATAGTTATACAAAAGAAGATATGACTCAACATAGCTCCATCTTCTCAAAAAGCTCGGGGAGTACCTGTGTATTATTTCCCTGAGAATACAAGTAATTTGAAAAGAGAGTATCAACATAAAGTTGAGTGAGTACATAAGTGTTTATGTTTGAAAGAGTATCTCTGTATCTTGTATATGTAAACTGTTCCAGAAAATCCTATATTTTCTGTTGTATATGAAAAGTAGTTTTATTCCCATAAAACCGTTCTCTTTGTATCAACGTTTTGTATTTGTATTCCTTTATGAAAACTTGTAACTGAGAGTGTGCCTGGATCCACCAGCTGTTATTGAAACTGTATTGAACCATTGTAGTTTGTATTCTGTAAACTGGTACTTTGAAGGTGTACTTTCGTTTAGTTGTTTATACATTAACGTATTGTTAATATCTTTTTAATGAGTTATTATAATCATACTATGACGGATGGCCTGAAACAAACGCTTTGTGGGCGTTTAAATTGTTGATAACAATTGCCACTCATTGGCGTGTATGCCTGACTGTAGCTAGCAGTCCGAGTGCGGGGTTGTCAATCCCGATATAGATCTACACACAACTTGTTTCGATCCCCGGGCTGGAGATTCTGGTTATAATGTCAGGACTTTACCTTGGTTGTCTAAAATGAAGTAAACAACCTGAATTGAATGTCTCATAAAAAGCATATAAACTTAGAAAAATCGTAACTTCCTCATAAAAAGCATATAAACTTAGGAAAATCCGTTAAAAATTCATAACTTCTTCATCCGACGTCCGTTTTTGTCTGTCTTTTTACCGTTGTACTACTATTGACGAGACCTTCAATTCTCGTTTAGGTTGTGTCGGCTAAAAACCACTCGATCTTTATTTCGAGTTTTTAGATGTACACTTCTATACTAAAACTTAGAAAAATCGTCACTTCCTCATACAAAGTCAGATTTTGCCGTTCTTTTTATGAAAGTTCTCGGTTTAACATAAACTACAACTTTCATTTAGATTGTTAAGGCTAAAAATCTTTTTATTGAAAATTCAGTTTTTACACTTAACAGTGTTTTGCCGGTTTTGTCGCGGATCTTCGATTGGTCATAACTTCTTCGTTATAACTCGGATTTTAGTGTTCTTTATGTTTTTGGAAACCTTGTTACAATCTCTATCACTTGGTTCATCCCAATCGAGATTGTTTAATAATTTATTTTTGAGGGTCAATTATGTAAATATACATGGTATGCTAAAATTTCTCTTTATTATTTTAAAAAGAAATACTAATTGACCTACATTATTACATAGGTTTGAAATAACGGTTTGTCACATTATCCCTCCGTTAGAGAGAATTTCGTCCCGAAATTAGCATTTCAGATAGACTAGGGAAAAAGATGTGGATATTTATGTTGCATTTGATCCTCCCGTTCCCAAGTGAATTCAGGTCCCCGTTTTGCATTCTAGCGAACCTTCACTATCAGGATACGGCTTTGTTTAGTTTTCTTAACTTCCCTGTCTAGAATCTCTACAGGTTCTTCCACAAAGTTGAGGCTCTCGTTTAACTCGATTTCCTCGAGTGGGATTACAAGAGTCTCGTCGGATAGACACTTTTTCAAGTTCGAAACGTGGAAGGTAGGATGAATGTTATTTAGTTCTTGGGGTAGTCGAAGTTTGTAAGCTACAGGACCAATTCTAGCACGAATTTCAAAGGGTCCTATGTACCTTGGATTCAATTTGTCACGCTTTCCAAAGCGTATCATGCCCTTCCAGGGTGAGACCTTTAACAAGACGCGGTCACCAACCTAGAATTCCAAGGGTTTTCCTTTTGTCAGCGTAGCTTTTCTGTCTATCTCTGGAAGCTTTAAGCCGCTCCCGAATTTGTATGATTTTCTCGGTTGGGTCTCGAATAATTTCCGAACCAGTGAGAGCACTGTTAGGAGTTTGACCCCTAGCTAGCTTCGTGTCACCCACTTCAGCCCAGCACAGAGGGGATCTGCACTTGCGGCCATAGAGGGCTTTGAATGGAGCAGCCTTTATGCTAGTGTGATAACTATTGTTATAAGAGAATTCAACAAGGGGTAAATGAATATCCCATGCCTTTCCAAAGTCTATCACGCAAGCTCGCAACATGTCTTCTAATGTTTGAATCGTCCTCTCACTTTGTCCGTCGGTTTGTGGATGGTAGGCTGTACTCATGTCCAGCCTAGTTCCCAAAGAGTTTTGTAAAGACTGCCAGAAACGAGAGGTGAATCTACTATCTCGGTCCGAAATAATAGATATTGGTACACCATGCAGTCTAACAATATCCCTGAGGTAAGTTCTGGTTAGTTTCTCCATCTTGTCGGTTTCTTTTATTGGCAAGAAGTGTGCGAATTTGGTTAATCTGTCGACGATTACCCAAATAGTATCATAACCACCCGAAGTCTTGGGCAATTTGGTTATAAAATCCATTGTAATCCGCTCCCACTTCCATTCAGGGATTTCAGGTTGTTGTAATAAACCTGAAGGTTTCTGGTACTCTACCTTGACTTTGGCACAAGTAAGGCACTTGCCCACAAAGGTAGCGATTTCGGCCTTCATGTTAGGCCACCAGTATAGTTTCTTAAGGTCCAGATACATCTTGTCTGAACCTGGATGAATGGAGTATCGGGTTTTGTGTGCTTCATTCATAACCATGTCTCTGTAACCACCGAACTTTGGTGTCCAGATCCGGTTCATGAAATAATAGACTCCATCATCCTTGATTTCGAAGTTCTTATCCATTCCTCTCAGAGTTTCACCTACCACGTTTTCGGGTTTCAAGGCTTCAAGTTGAGCTTCTTTGATCTGTGTGGACAGATGTGAATGGATTGTCATGTTCAACGACTTTACTCGGCGTCCCGAGTATTCTTTTCTGCTAAGGGTGTCAGCTACTACGTTTTCTTTACCAGGGTGATAAAGAATTTCACATTCGTAGTCGTTCAGTAGCTCCACCCATCGTCGTTGTCTCATGTTCAGCTCTTTCTGATCGAAGATGTGCTGGAGACTTTTATGGTCCGTGAATATTGTGCATTTCGTGCCATATAAGTAATGTCTCCAGATCTTCAGAGCAAACACCACCGCTCCTAGTTCAAGGTCGTGTGTTGTATAGTTGACTTCATGCGTCTTAAGTTGTCTTGAGGCGTAGGAGATAATCTTTCCTCTTTGCATAAGTACACACCCAAGCCCTTGATTTGAAGCATCGCAGTATACTACAAAGTCTTCTGTCCCTTCGGGTAGAGACAAGATCGGTGCACTGCACAAGGCTTGTTTGAGCGTTTGGAATACTGTTTCTTACTTCTCTTCCCAACTAAAAGTTACACCCTTTTGCGTCAGGGTGGTAAGCTGTTTAGCGATTCGGGAGAAATTTTGGATGAATCTGCGATAGTAGCCAGCAAGACCTAAGAATTGACGGATTTCTGTAGGTGTTTTGGGTGCTGGCCAGTTTTCAATTGCTTTGATTTTGGAAGGGTCCACGTGTATTCCTTCTGCACTGACCACGTGACCTAGGAATTCAACCTTCCTAATCCAAAACTCGCACTTTGAAAACTTCGCATAGAGTTTTTCTGTCCTAAGGGTTTGTAATATTTGACGAAGATGTAGGCCATGTTCTTCTTTGCTTCTTGAGTAGATAAGGATGTCGTCGATGAAGACTATGACGAATTTGTCCAGGAATGGATGACACACTCTGTTCATTAGATCCATGAACACAGCAGGTGCATTCGTCAATCCGAATGGCATCACTATAAACTCATAATGACCATAACGAGTTCTAAACGCGGTCTTGGGAATGTCTTCCTCCAAAATCTGAAACTAGTGATACCTGGATCTTAAGTCTATTTTCGAGAAGTAGTTCGCACCTTGAAGTTGGTCGAACAGATCGTCAATGCGAGGCAAAGGATATCTATTCTTGATGGTAAGTTTATTCAGCTCGCGATAGTCTATGTACATGCGGAATGATCCATCCTTCTTTTTTACGAACAAAACCGGTGCTCCCCATGGTGAGAAGCTTGGTCTTATGAAATCTTTGCTAAGGAGTTTGTTAAGATGGCTGGATAATTCTTGCATTTCAGAAGGTGCAAGACGATAGGGGGATTTGGCTACAGGGGTAGCTCCAGGGATTAAGTCGATTCGGAATTCGACTTGTCGTTCGGGAGGTACTCCGGGAAGATCATCGGGAAAGATATCGGGAAAGTTGCAAACCTCTAGAATGCTCGCGATATCTTTCACTTCTTGCTTTTTGTCTACGACGTGAGCTAAGAAAGCACAATACTCTTTGCGAAGGTACTTCTGTGCCTTGATGCACGAAATGATCTGAAGGTTCGTTCCGGGTTTGTCACCATAGATAATAAGAGTTTTATTAATTGGCAAGTTCAAACGAATAGCTCTTTCATAACATAGGATGTCGGCATGGTTGGGGCACAACCAATCCATACCTATTATGATGTCAAAACTTTTGATAGAGACCGGCATAAGGTCTATTGGGAAAGACAAGTTATTCAAGGTAAGGATACATCCTATGTATATATCGTTGGTGGATTCAGATTTCCCGTTTGCCATTTCTACTGTGAAAGTTTCATTTAGTGGTTGGGAGTTTTGATTTAGTAGATGTTTAAAATTATGGCTCACGAAGCTCCTCTCAGCACCACAATCAAATAGAATGCATGCATAAGTATTGTTGAGAAGGAACGTACCCGTGACCACTGCAGGGTCTGCCACCGCTTCTTCATGACCCAGTGCTAAAATCCTCCCAACTTCATAGGTATTTCCAGCTTTTGGACAATCTTTCTTGAAATGCCCCACATCACCGCATTGGTAGCATGCTCGACCTACTCCAGCGGCAGGTGCTTGGTTAAGTGGTTGGGGTGGTATTCTACAGAATTGGGCAGTATGCCCTTTCCTGTTGCAGTTACGGCACTGCATTTTCTCGGCAATTTCCGTTGTGGTGAAAATTACACGTGTTGCATTTAGGGAGGGTACCAACTTAGGGCTTAGTTGGTGCAAGGTTATTAGGGACAGTGTAACGCCCGGGTTTCGGGGCTAAGCATTTTTAGACGATGTAATAGTCTAGGTCAACTATTGTAACTCTTTTGATGTAATAAAAATGAAATATTTGAGTATTTTGTGAATTATGTGAATTTATGTGCTTATTATTTAATTATAAATGTATAATTAATAAAGAATAAAAATAAGCGTCAAAATTAAATTATGTGGTAAGCCCGATATCTTTACATAAAGTTGTAGTGGTCAAAACAAGGATTCTGGAGATATAAAGAACGCCGAAACCCGAGTTATAACGAAGAAGTTATGACCCGACGAAGTTTCACGACGGAACCGACACGATACCGGGAAGCATGAATAGTGACTTTACGATAAAACGAGTTTTTAGCCGACACGACCTAAACGAGAATCGAAGAGCTCTTTAATTGTGGCGTAACAATAAAAAGACAGACGAAAACGGACGTCGGATGAAGAAGTTATGAATTTTTAACGGACCAATCCTGTCCCGGCCTGTTAAAAATATAACGTTTAAAATAAATTCAAAATTAGCCAACGGAGTCTAAACGAAAGTTGTAGATTACATTCCCGCCTTCGCGTGGATATAAATAACGTCAAAAACGGAGCTCGTATGCGAGAGTTATGATTTTTCTAAGACGGGAGGCCGATACGCGATATTGGGTGACATGGCACCACCAGAAATTGGACACATGGCACCACCAGAAATTGGACATGTGACACCACCAGAATTTGGACAAGTGGCACCACCAGAAGGCCACCACATGCCCCAACTCACTATAAATAGAAGTGACGGGTTCTCTCATTTCTTACACCTTTCCTCTTCTACTTTCCCTCTCTAAACTCTCTCTCTCTAAGCTCCCTTGAGCCCCTAAAAGTCTAGGTAAACCCCCTAGCACCCGAAGGAAGTTCCGAGGCTCCCGGAGTCCCGAGAAAAGAACCTTTCGGCTCGGAAACGCTGCTCCAGCGAAGTCCGGTTTTGAGAAAAACCCGCTGTAAGTAAGGTACGCCTACGAAATTTTTAATATAACTTTTAAATAATTATAGTAATGTTATTAGGTCCTTAAAATAATTATTTGGGCTATTATTATTTATATATTGAGTGTTATTTAACGCTTATATAATAATAATAATAATAGCTAGACTATTAATTAGTCACGGTTAACGTTAAAACTAAACTCTAGTGGTATTAATACTAGGTTTTGGTCAAGGAAAAATTGTTTTTAGATAACGAAGTGCTGTTCAAATACCGAGTCACCACCTAATCAGGTGAGTGCATAGTTACTTTCATCTTACACATAGATATGAAGTATTTTATATTAATTACGTGCTATGTGTGCATATTATCTGAATACTTGCTGCCTATGCTGATGAAAGATTTTTATACATGTTTTAAATAATTTAAACTGTATATGTATTTTATATCTACAAAAATGTTGGGGTAAAACATTGGTAGATGTAATAAGACAATGTGTGATAAAATGATGAGAGGCCTCGATGTTGTTGTTATTGATTCTGTCATCTAGCGGAGTATGGATGACGACCACGGACTCTTCTAGACAGTCCAGTGGAACGCTAGCAGGCTCGCAACCTGTAGGTGTTTGTGAACGATGTGTTCACCGGTGTACTCCATCCCCCTCATGGTTGCCTTTAGGACATTTATTACTGAGGAGACCCCTTGGCAGTAGTGTCCATCCCGATATTGATCCTTAGTCTAGGTCCCTTATGATAGGTGTTTTAGGGACGTAATGTGAGGATAACGGGAACGGGTAATCGGGTTATTGTTGATTGATGAAATTAATAAACTTATTTATTGTGGAATGAAAACCCTATGTGTTCACCAGGCTCCCAAGCCTGACCCACTCAGTTTCTTGTATTACAGGTAGTGGCGCACGAGCATAGATATGATGTTTGGGATGAGAGATTACGGATATAGGCCTGTAGATATGAATAAATGTAGTAAGGCTTATATTGTACTGTTTATGCTTTTGATCTGTATTGAACATGACATCCCGAGGTTTTTAATGAAATACATTTCTACGGAAATGCTTTGATAAATCTTTATCATATTTTATTTTGGGAACAAATTCCGCAACACTTTTATTTAAAATGTTACTCTGATTTTTAAACAAAGCATAAACAAAATCGGTCTTTTCTGGCCGTGAAAATGGGGATGTCACAGTTGGTATCAGAGCATTAGTTTAAGCGAACTAGGAATTTGTAGGATTTCTAGACTTAAACTTAGAATGCTAAGCAATGATTGTGAGGTGTGAGCACTAGCTTATTTTAGGAATTGTGCCTAAAATGCTTTTATGTGCTAAATGATTTATGCATTATATGCTGTTATTTGTTCGGATCTATGGTCTGTTGCCGACCGGATCTGGAAACCTTATGTGTTTAGGATTCTAAACGTACAACTACGATATTAGAACTAACATGTAAACGTTTCGGAGAGGTAAGGATGATTTAAACGTCTATCCTGAATAAAGATCTAAATTCACCATATTCGGTGTATAGATCAAAATGGCAAGAACCCGCAGTGGAGCTGGAAACGCAAACGAAAACAGGAATCGACCACCTGTAATTGAGCAAATACCTGTTGTAGCTGCAGCACCTGAGCCAGTAACGATGGCTGGTGTACAATTGATGATTCAGGCAATGTTGGATAATCATATGGAAGAAACTAGACGTCTGCTTCGACAAAATCGTGAAGAACTTTCAATCCAAATTGAAGAGCCCGAAGTGAATGGAGGGCCATCGGAAGGTGGAAACTTCAGTGGTACCGTTGGTCAAGACAACCCACAAATTGTTAGACAAGGCAATCATAATGGAGGAAATGATGGAAGAGGATGTAAATACAAGGATTTTATGGCGTCTAAGCCACCGTGTCTATCCGGAAGCCCGACGCCGGTGCAAATTATGGATTGGATCTCCGAAATGGAGACAATGTTTGAAAGTTGCGAATGCAGCAACAGGCAGAAGACCGCTCTTGCGATCCCGTTGTTGAAATCTGGCGTGTTGAGTTGGTGGAAGCTGTTAGCTGACTCTATGACCAAGGGAGAAGCGAGTAAAATGTCTTGGGAAGATTTTGTGGAACAACTGAAACTGCAATACTGCTCAGAGCAGGACCTACTGGAAATCAATAACGAGTTTCAGAATTTGAAGAAGGGAAAGATGAGCGTTGCTGAATACGCTGCAAGTTTCACGGAGAAAATGAAGCTTATCCCATACCTAGTTCCAACAGAACTCTCAAAGGTCAATAAGTTTGCCCTTGGACTACCAGCGGACTATGGTCCAATGGTTAAGCAAGCAACCACGTTGAAAGCCGCCATCTGGGCTGCCAGAAATGTTGAGACCCAGATCAGGGAGAAAGGTCTGGAAAGGTCAGAGGTTGGTGAGAAGAGGAAGTTTGACGGACCCTCGGGGTCCAGCAAAAAGGGTAAATTCTCAAAGTCTAGTTTGAAAGGAGGTGGAGGAGGCGAAGTGAAGTGGTGTGACAAGTGCAAGAAGAAGCACTCTGGGAAGTGTGACGGAGGGGTCACTTGTTTCAAATGTGGGAAGCCTGGGCACTATGCCAATGAATGCACATTCACTAAGAAGGTCTGTTATGAGTGCAACGAGGAGGGGCACATTTCGAGGGACTGCCCGAAGAAGAAGGAAGCAGGAAGACCCAACATTCCACCAAAGCCGAAGGCTAGAGCCTTCCAGATGACACTGGAAGCTGCTAAGGAAGAAGCTGATGTCGCTTCAGGTACCTTTCTCGTAAACAAATTGCCTGCCCAAATTTTATTTGATTCTGGAGCCAACTACTCCTTTATTTCGCATGAATTTGGTAGAAAGCTAGCTTTGCCTATCGATAGACTAGATAATGCCTTATTAGTCGAAGTTGCTAGTGGCAAGTTTGTACCTATTAGCCATCGTATGAAAAACATCTTAATTGATTTGAACGGGAATAAGTTTCACGAGGAATTATTGCCTATCGAACTTAACGGTTTCGATATCGTGTTGGGAATGGATTGGCTTAGCACCAATGATGCGGAAATACTGTGCAAAAAGAAGATCGTAAAAGTAAACCCGCCTGGGAAAGAGTCGTTTATGGTGTATGGGGACAAACGCAGGGTAAATTCTGGAATCATTTCTCTAATGAAAGCCAGAAAATGTTTGACCAAGGGATGTACATCATATTTAGCATTCGTGATCGATGCTAAGAAGGAAAAGAAGGTGATACAGAGCATTCCTGTCGTGTGTGATTATCCGGAAGTATTTCCCGAAGATCTTCCCGGATTACCGCCTGATCGACAAGTAGAATTCCGTATTGACTTGTTACCAGGAACGACACCAATAGCAAAAGCACCTTACCGATTAGCACCGACGGAGATGAAGGAGCTGATGATGCAACTTCAGGAGTTATTGGACAAAGGTTTCATTAGACCTAGTTCATCACCCTGGGGAGCTCCGGTGTCATTCGTGAAAAAGAAAGATGGAAGTATGAGAATGTGTATTGATTACAGAGAGCTGAACAAGGCAACAATAAAGAATAGATATCCGTTGCCAAGGATTGATGACCTGTTCGATCAACTGCAAGGTTCAAGTTATTTCTCAAAGATCGATCTTAGGTCAGGATATCATCAACTGAAGGTGAGAGATCAGGATATTGAGAAGACTGCGTTCAGAACGAGATATGGACACTACGAGTTCTTGGTTATGTCGTTTGGACTAACTAATGCTCCAGCAGCATTCATGGATCTGATGAACAGGGTTTGTAAACCATTCCTCGATAAATCCGTGATAGTGTTCATAGATGACATTCTCATCTACTCGAAAAGCCAAGAAGAGCATGGTAGACACTTGCGGGAAGTGTTAGAAGTCTTGAAGAAGGAGAAGTTGTATGCTAAATTCTCCAAATGTGATTTTTGGATTCGAGAAGTCCAATTCTTGGGTCACGTGGTCAACCAAGAAGGGATAATGGTCGATCCAGCAAAGATTGAAGCGGTAATGAAGTGGGAACAACCAAAAAGTCCCACGGAGATCCGAAGCTTTTTGGGGATTAGCCGGATATTACCGAAGGTTTATCCCAGGATTTTCTTCAATCGCTAGTCCATTAACAGCGTTAACCCACAAAGGAGCTACCTATGCTTGGAGTGATAAGCATAAAGAAGCATTCGAGAAGCTAAAGAAGAAACTATGCGAGGCACCGATACTTTCTCTACCCAATGGAGTTGAAGACTTCGCTGTTTATAGCGATGCGTCTGGTGTTGGGTTGGGTTGTGTTTTGACCCAAAGAGAAAAGGTGATCGCATATGCGTCTCGACAGTTGAAGGAACATGAAAAGAACTACCCGACTCATGACTTGGAGTTGGCGGCGGTAGTTTTCGCTCTAAAAATATGGAGGCATTACCTCTATGGTACGAAGTGCAAACTTTTCACCGACCATAAGAGTCTCCAATATCTCTTTAATCAGAAAGAATTGAACATGAGGCAACGACGCTGGCTAGAATTACTCAAGGACTATGACTGTGAGATACTTTACCACCCCGGTAAAGCAAACGTTGTCGCTGATGCTCTCAGTCGAAAAGTCAACCTTGAAAGAAAAAGGCCAAGAGCGTTGAGAATAGAAATTGTCTCGACCATTGTGGAAAGTATCAGGGAAGCTCAAGAAGAAGCTTCAGAGAAGAGTGACCGAAAAGAAGAACGTTTGGGAAAAACATTAGTGTTCGGTACAAACAGTCAAGGACTAAAGGTATTCCAAGATCGGATTTGGGTACCTAAGGCTGGAGGAATAAGAGATCTTCTGATGGAAGAAGCTCACAAGACCATGTACTCGATTCATCCCGGTAGCACTAAAATGTATAGGGACCTAAAACCCTACTACTGGTGGCCGACGATGAAGCTCGACGTTGCGAAGTATGTGGCCGAGTGTGTAACTTGTGCAAGAGTTAAGGCACAACATCAGAAACCATATGGGAGTTTAGAACCCTTGCCTATACCCATGGGTAAATGGGAAGACATCACCATGGATTTTGTGACTAAACTACCCAGGACGAAGAACGGTCACGACATGATTTGGGTGGTCGTGGATCGTTTCACAAAGAGTGCACACTTCATAGCTGCCAATGAAAGGTGGTCTATGGATAAGCTTGCAAATGCTTACGTGAAGGAAATTGTGAGACTTCACGGTGTTCCTCTAACAATTGTATCGGATCGTGATAGTCGTTTCACGTCAAGGTTTTGGAGAAGTCTACAAGAGGAATTGGGTACGAAGTTATGTCTGAGTACAGCTTACCATCCGCAGACTGATGGTCAGAGTGAAAGAACGATTCAAACGCTTGAAGATATGTTGAGAGCATGTACCCTCGAGTTCCAAGGTAACTGGGATGAGCACTTACCTTTGGTAGAATTTTCCTACAACAACAGTTTCCACTCGAGCATCAAGATGGCACCTTATCAAGCTTTGTATGGACAAAGGTGTCGTACGCCTTCTTGTTGGCTTGAGGCTGGCGAAAAGCAGTTTATGGGCCCCGAGATAGTCCATGAGACTGCTGAGAAGCTGAAGGTGATCAGGGAAAGGATGTTAGCAGCTCAGGATCGTCAGAAGAGCTATGCTGACAAGAAAAGACGACCGATGACCTTCGAAGTTGGGGATTCCGTTTTGCTTAAAGTCTCACCGTGGAAAGGACTTATACGATTCGGGAAACGAGGAAAGCTGAGTCCAAGGTTTATTGGACCGTTCAAAGTTCTTCAGAAGATTGGGAACCAAGCTTACAAGCTGGAATTGCCCGAAGAACTCGATGGTATTCATAACACCTTCCATGTATGTTATCTGAGGAAATTCACGGGAGAAGTTCCCGACATAATTCCGATCTCGGAGTTAAGAATGGATGAGAATAAGAGGCTAATCGAAGAGCCCGAGGCAATTGTTGACCGTAAGATTAAGAAGTTACGACGCAAGATGGTCGACTTAGTGCTAGTCCGATGGAAACATTCGAATGGGCCGAATCTCACTTGGGAAACAGAGGATGACATGATGAGTCGCTATCCGCATCTGTTTGCTGACGCATGATTCCGGGACGGAATCATCCTAAGGGGGAGAGAATTGTAACGCCCGGGTTTCGGGGCTAAGCATTTTTAGACGATGTAATAGTCTAGGTCAACTATTGTAACTCTTTTGATGTAATAAAAATGAAATATTTGAGTATTTTGTGAATTATGTGAATTTATGTGCTTATTATTTAATTATAAATGTATAATTAATAAAGAATAAAAATAAGCGTCAAAATTAAATTATGTGGTAAGCCCGATATCTTTACATAAAGTTGTAGTGGTCAAAACAAGGATTCTGGAGATATAAAGAACGCCGAAACCCGAGTTATAACGAAGAAGTTATGACCCGACGAAGTTTCACGACGGAACCGACACGATACCGGGAAGCATGAATAGTGAATTTACGATAAAACGAGTTTTTAGCCGACACGACCTAAACGAGAATCGAAGAGCTCTTTAATTGTGGCGTAACAATAAAAAGACAGACGAAAACGGACGTCGGATGAAGAAGTTATGAATTTTTAACGGACCAATCCTGTCCCGGCCTGTTAAAAATATAACGTTTAAAATAAATTCAAAATTAGCCAACGGAGTCTAAACGAAAGTTGTAGATTACATTCCCGCCTTCGCGTGGATATAAATAACGTCAAAAACGGAGCTCGTATGCGAGAGTTATGATTTTTCTAAGACGGGAGGCCGATACGCGATATTGGGTGACATGGCACCACCAGAAATTGGACACATGGCACCACCAGAAATTGGACATGTGACACCACCAGAATTTGGACAAGTGGCACCACCAGAAGGCCACCACATGCCCCAACTCACTATAAATAGAAGTGACGGGTTCTCTCATTTCTTACACCTTTCCTCTTCTACTTTCCCTCTCTAAACTCTCTCTCTCTAAGCTCCCTTGAGCCCCTAAAAGTCTAGATAAACCCCCTAGCACCCGAAGGAAGTTCCGAGGCTCCCGGAGTCCCGAGAAAAGAACCTTTCGGCTCGGAAACGCTGCTCCAGCGAAGTCCGGTTTTGAGAAAAACCCGCTGTAAGTAAGGTACGCCTACGAAATTTTTAATATAACTTTTAAATAATTATAGTAATGTTATTAGGTCCTTAAAATAATTATTTGGGCTATTATTATTTATATATTGAGTGTTATTTAACGCTTATATAATAATAATAATAATAGCTAGACTATTAATTAGTCACGGTTAACGTTAAAACTAAACTCTAGTGGTATTAATACTAGGTTTTGGTCAAGGAAAAATTGTTTTTAGATAACGAAGTGCTGTTCAAATACCGAGTCACCACCTAATCAGGTGAGTGCATAGTTACTTTCATCTTACACATAGATATGAAGTATTTTATATTAATTACGTGCTATGTGTGCATATTATCTGAATACTTGCTGCCTATGCTGATGAAAGATTTTTATACATGTTTTAAATAATTTAAACTGTATATGTATTTTATATCTACAAAAATGTTGGGGTAAAACATGGGTAGATGTAATAAGACAATGTGTGATAAAATGATGAGAGGCCTCGATGTTGTTGTTATTGATTCTGTCATCTAGCGGAGTATGGATGACGACCACGGACTCTTCTAGACAGTCCAGTGGAACGCTAGCAGGCTCGCAACCTGTAGGTGTTTGTGAACGATGTGTTCACCGGTGTACTCCATCCCCCTCATGGTTGCCTTTAGGACATTTATTACTGAGGAGACCCCTTGGCAGTAGTGTCCATCCCGATATTGATCCTTAGTCTAGGTCCCTTATGATAGGTGTTTTAGGGACGTAATGTGAGGATAACGGGAACGGATAATCGGGTTATTGTTGATTGATGAAATTAATAAACTTATTTATTGTGGGTTGAAAACCCTATGTGTTCACCAGGCTCCCAAGCCTGACCCACTCAGTTTCTTGTATTACAGGTAGTGGCGCACGAGCATAGATATGATGTTTGGGATGAGAGATTACGGATATAGGCCTGTAGATATGAATAAATGTAGTAAGGCTTATATTGTACTGTTTATGCTTTTGATCTGTATTGAACATGACATCCCGAGGTTTTTAATGAAATACATTTCTACGGAAATGCTTTGATAAATCTTTATCATATTTTATTTTGGGAACAAATTCCGCAACACTTTTATTTAAAATGTTACTCTGATTTTTAAACAAAGCATAAACAAAATCGGTCTTTTCTGGCCGTGAAAATGGGGATGTCACAGACAGCAGCAAGTACAGTAGCGGGTATGGTAGCAGGTACAGTAGTAGCATGGACTGCCACTACTTGTTGCTTCTTTGCAGGTTCCAGAGGAGATTTGCCCTTCCTCTTGTTCCAACCCTTCTTCTTGCTGTTGTTGTTGTTCTCCTTGGGTTGTTCTGGAGAAGAAACCACAGAGTTTTGACAGGCTCCGTGGTCGATAAGAGATTGTGCCAGCTCTTTGGCACTGTCAAAAGTAATAGGCTTCGAAGCTAAAACACTTGACTGAATTTGGGGCGACATACCCCAAATATATCTCTCAATCTTTTTGCTCTCCATAGGAACCATATCCGGACAAAGAATTGCCAGATCACAGAACCTACTGGTATAGGTTGATATGTCAGAACCAACCATTGTAAGAGCCCATAGTTCTTGCTCCAATTTCTGTATTTCCCCTCGCGGACAGTATTCCCGCATTAACATGGCTTTTAGGCTCTCCCAGCTGATGGAGTTAGCCACTACCAGAGTAAGTGACTTAATGTGGCCATTCCACCACGTTAGGGCCCTATCTGAAAAAGTACAGGCAACAAATTTAACTTTGCTACCCTCCGGACAGGAGCAAATTTCAAAGATTGCTTCCGTCTTCTCAATCCATTGTCTTAGTGCCATAACTCCCCCAGTCCCATTAAAGGTCCTGGGTTTGGCATTAGAAAAATCCTTATAAGTGCACTCTCGCGAATGCCCATGACTTTCGCCATGGTTAGAAGGATGTGCACCAACTCTCGACCCACTAACACCAGGAGTATGGATATGAGACATGGAAGCCGCTACAGCCACTGTGACCGCCGCGTGGAACATAGCGGGGTCGAATTGAGGAGGTGGTGGTGGGGGTGGCGTCGGTGCTTCACTGATATTGAGATGTCTTGGATTTCTACGAGGAGGCATCTTTTTCTATAAAAGTCAATAGATAAAAAGACAGTGAGATATCAAGAATGAATATGAATTTGATATCTCTGAACTAAACACTTAATTCAACATGAATTTCGTAAAGAATTGGAAATAGAAATCCACTGCAAGTACAACTTGCAACAAGATAATATGAAATTGAATGGTTATTTTTCAAAGAGTATGAATGTACATGTCGACTGTATTGGTATATTAAGTGTATGTAATCTGGAACACTTGACCTTAAAGCAGGTCTATAATATACCACAATACTGAGGAAGTGTCGACATCAAAAAGCTCGGGGAGTACCTGTGTATTATTTCCCTGAGAATACAAGTAATTTGAAAAGAGAGTATCAACATAAAGTTGAGTGAGTACATAAGTGTTTATGTTTGAAAGAGTATCTCTGTATCTTGTATATGTAAACTGTTCCAGAAAATCCTATATTTTCTGTTGTATATGAAAAGTAGTTTTATTCCCATAAAACCGTTCTCTTTGTATCAATGTTTTGTATTTGTATTCCTTTATGAAAACTTGTAACTGAGAGTGTGCCTGGCTCCACCAGCTGTTATTGAAACTGTATTAAACCATTGTAGTTTGTATTCTGTAAACTGGTACTTTGAAGGTGTACTTTCGTTTAGTTGTTTATACATTAACGTATTGGTAATATCTTTTTAATGAGTTATTATAACCATACTATGACGGATGGCCTGAAACAAACGCTTTGTGGGCGTTTAAACTGTTGATAACAATTGCCACTCATTGGCGTGTATGCCTGACTGTAGCTAGCAGCCCGAGTGCGGGGTTGTCAATCCCGATATAGATCTACACACAACTTGTTTCGATCCCCGTGCTGGAGATTCTGGTTATAATGTCAGGACTTTACCTTGGTTGTCTAAAATGAAGTAAACAACCTGAATTGAATGTCTCATAAAAAGCATATAAACGTTACATGTATATTAGTTATGAAAACCCAATCATTCTGAAATAAATGATTGACAGTATGTTCTTGAATTAGTATTCCGAACATGTATTTGATAAGTGTAAACCCCTGATTTGTTCTGAATCAAAACCCTTGTTTCTTGTAAAACAGTGTATTCTAGTATACTTGAATCATGAATTATTGTTCTATGTATAAATTATACCTATTATAATTTATATGTACTTTCTGAATCGGTATTTAACTATGTTTGCATGTAATCCCTTGCTCAACATGTTACAAAGGTATTTGAATTGATGAAATAACTTTTATATTTATATGCATATACAATTTAATATATAAGTAAAATTTAAACGACACTTGGACAAATAACCGGTACTATAAGCCCACATCCAAATAAGGAAAAGGACCCAGAATGAGTTATCAGTCCTAAGCCTTTTAAATCTTATATATATATATATATATATATATATATATATATATATATATATATGAATTTTGGGGAAAAATATAAGATTATAAAAGAGTTTAATGTTTTGAGTATTTTTGATGATTTAATTTCGTTTCATCATGATTTGAAATCATGATTTTATAACACAAAGTTCTTGTGTTATGCTTGTATTCCCCCCCTTAAAACAGTAGAAATTATGAAAATACGGGGGTATGAACTCACTTGTTAGATGGTGATTTGGGCAGCGTTTTGTTTCCCGGAAAGGAGTTTATTTGACGAGAAACCGGCTCAAATCGGGCAGAGTTTTGACTGGAGAGAGGCTAACTTCTCGGGAATCTCGGGGCTTCGAGGCTTGCTTAGGGTTTTAGACTTGATATCGGGGCTTTAGGGGTTGTATGTGAGCTTATGGAAGTGAAAGGGGTGAAAGTGTGTGAAAACTTGTGTGAAAAATGTGAATTCTTCGGAAGCCCTCGCATGCCTTATATAGGCCGGAGCCTCGGATCCGAGGCTATGCGAGGCTGTGCGAGGCTGCCATGTGTTCGGACAGGTGGCAAAGGAAGGAGTCAGCAGCACACGGGTCGATCATGCGAAGGGTACACGGGGCGAGACTTCGGACGTGGTGGCTTCTGACTGGACCGGACTTCGGTCCAATGGGAAGAAGGCACGATGCGAGGGGGGTGTCCGAGGGGTGTCCGGAGGTGTCTCATCCGAAGGTGTCGACTGCTTACTGGACCTCGGCTGCGGTCCAACCAGATGGTGACACGGCGAACTTCGGTCCTATCAGAAGGTGACACGTGGAGGCTTGCATGCGAGGGTGACGTGTCCGAGGGTCACCCATGCGAAATTGCCCGGTTTTCAATATTTCTTGGTTTTTGTTCCAAAAACTTGCGAAAATCATAACTTTCGCATACGAGCTCCGTTTTCGACGTTTTTTATATGCACGCGTAGGTAAAATTATACTCTACGACTTTCGTTTAGACTTTGTCGGCTGAGTTTGACTTTATTTTTAATATTATTATTTTTAACAGACCGGGACAGGAAATCCGTTAAAAATTCATAACTTTTTCATCCGACGTCCTTTTTTGTCTATGTTTTTACCGTTGTACTACTATTGACGAGACCTTCAATTCTCGTTTAGGTTGTGTTGGCTAAAAATCACTCGATCTTTATTTCGAGTTTTTAGCTGTACACTGTTATAATGAAACTTAGAAAAATCGTAACTTCCTCATACGAAGTCAGATTTTGTCGTTCTTTTTATGAAAGTTCTCGGTTTAACATAAACTACAACTTTCATTTAGATTGTTAAGGCTAAAAAGCCTTTTATTGAAAATTCAGTTTTTACACTTAATAGTGTTTTGCCAGTTTTGTCGCGGATCTTCGATTGGTCATAACTTCTTCGTTATAACTCGGATTTTAGTGTTCTTTATGTTTTTGGAAACCTTGTTACAATCACTATCACTTGGTTCATCCCAATCTAGATTGTTTAATAATTTATTTTTGAGGGTCAATTATGTAAATATACACAGTATGCTAAAATTTCTCTTTATTATTTTAAAAAGAAATACAAATTGACCTACATTATTACATAGGTTTGAAATAACGGTTTGTTACATGTCCCAATACCATATCATAAATACTTATAAAGCTAGCATTTTTTCTTGAATCTCATGCATTTGAAACCCCTTTTTTAACTTCCTCAAACCACATTCATTTGAAACCCCCTTTTTTTAACTAATGCAACTCAAAAGTTTTCTTAATTATGATTTAACACTCAAAAGTTTTATAACTTATATTATGTTTAATTAGCATTTAGTGAAAAGTTTACTATAAAAAAACCAATCTTTTGTGTCTTTTGTGTTATATAAAATCTTACATGTAAGAAGGATTTGAAGATATTGTGATTCAAAAGTTTTCATATAGTTGAAGCATTCACGATCCAAATATGTTGATTTGAAGAAATGGGTTATGTCGCATTGATGGTAATTGTAATATGATTTTTTCTTTCAACCAAAAAAAAATGAAGTTTTTTTATTCTTTCTTTATATTCAATTTCTCATTTAATCTTTATATGTGATTTGTGTGTATTACTCAATCTTGAATGTAACTCTCCAAACATCAATGTTTTGCTTGGAATATCTTTCTGATTCTTCTTTTTCAAGAAAAATATTTTGATTGCAGGTTAGTGAAGAATTGTCATCAAGTTTCTATGGTTGAATGGTGTTAAATGAAGAAAGAAGATTCATAAAATGGATATAGGTTTTTTTGTTTGAGCAAAGTTGACGAATATTAGTTTTTTCTTTTGATTTAAATGTATGTTTATGTAACATCTTTATTTATATATTCAACCACCCAATGCTCTTATTTATTTTATTGTAGTTTTTCTATTTTGATTATGTTATTTTCTATTATTTTTTTGTTAGGTTATCCTACACAACATATTTAAAAGACAATATTTAAAAGATAACATAATTTCGAACATTTGATATGTAATTATGATAGACTTATCATGATATGTTCTTCATATGAAAGTAATTTATCCATATTAGTACGACAAGAATTACATATGATATTTACGAATATATATATATATATATATATATATATATATATATATATATATATATATATATATATATATTATGTGTGATTTGTTTAACATGTATATGGACCTATGTATGTTATAAATTTATGATTAAATATCATTATGTTTAATAATTGAAGGGATTAAAATGATGCATCAAAACCAATTATTTAGACAAATATAATAATAATAATAATAATAATAATAATAATAAATATACATTTCCAAGTACCGCATTCATTTGAAACTCACACTACAACTCAAAAGTTTTCTAATTTATGTATATTTATTAGTTACAACTCAAGAGTTTTTTAACTTATGATTATTAATTAGTAATCGCTAATAACTTTTTATTTTCCTTTCTTTTATAAGGTTATAAAGTTTTGTTCATTAAAAACATTCATGTATTTGAAGAGATTTGTGATTTAAATATGAAGAGTTAATATAAATGTTATGATAGATGTTTTAGTGTTTTTATGTTATTAAAAGTTATAGTGTTTATTTTTCATATTTTTTATTATTCGTTGTATATATATTATTTTTAATACAAATGTTATAATAGATGTTTTTCTATTTTTATGTTACTAAAAGTTGCAGTTCATATTTTTGTTCATACGTTTTTTTAGTCGTTATATTATCATTCATTTGATATATAATTTACACAATTTTAAACGGTTTATAAAATTATCAAATAATTGTATATATCACAATGATTTAAAAATTAAACTATAATGTTTAATAAAACTAATATGTTAATTATACGTTTGCTTTACTACTAACATTTTGTTTCAAAGTAGAAATATTAAATAATAATTTGGTAAAAGTTATTATTTTAACTATATAATTCTATTCTCGCACAACGCGCGGAGATTCGTCTAGTGACATTATCAAACTCAGCAACTTAAATAAAACGACACGTGTCGTAAGTGTGACATGTGCCATCAACTTATATTAAACCATGCAAAAGACATTAGAGAAATTTTGAAAAAATATCCTAAAATGAGTTTCACTTTGTTGGACTTTATGATGCAAGACTTTATGATTATTTTTCTAGTTCTTAAAGAACTATAACTAATTAGCTTTAGGCAGGTGAAAATATTTAGTGATTACTAGCACTAATTACGCAATACATAAATATAGCATACGAAGCATATATATGAAATATGAAATTATATAGCTCCATATACTATTTATATTACAATAATCGTTGTGAAAACGAAAGTCCAAACACTTCTAAATCGTCGAATGCATATGTCCACAAACGTGATTGATCAACGAGTCTAACGTTCGCCATGATGATCCTCCTTCTTTCATTGCATCATACGCACTTTCCTTCACCTCCTTCACCCTCTTCCTCACCCTTCTACCACCCTCCCCTTCCATCAATTCCACCACCTTCCTCTCCACCTCCTCCGCCCCCACAATCCCACGCGCCACCATCCCCCTTGGCCACGCTCGTAGCCCAATCCCAATCTCCTCCACCACCATCCTCGCATTCAGGTGCTGCTCCGCTATCATCGGCATTGCCAACACCGCCACACCTGCACACATGCTCTCCAACATCGAGTTCCACCCACAATGACTCAGAAAACCATGAACGATTTCATGATTCAAAATCTCCACCTGGTCCACCCATTCCGTCACCACCTTCCCCCTCCCCTTCACCCTCTCCTCGAACCCATCTTCGATCAACATCAACTGCTTAGATTTTATCACCCACATGAAGCTTACGTTCGACCGTTCTAACCCAACAACCACCTCACGTAACTGCTCCGGCGTGGCCTCTGCCTGTGAGCCAAACGACACGTATAACATCGGTTCGTTTGCTGTGAGTTTCGCGTCGAGCCACTGGACCCAAGTTGGCTTTTCCACGAACCTTTCCGGTCCGGGTGGCTTGGCTACACAGAGAGGTCCCACACACCACGGTTTAGGTGCGTAATTTTGGTTCCAGTAATCAACGAACTCTGGTTCGAGCTCGTAAAAGCTGTTAACCACTATTGAGAATAATTCAGAAATTATTATCATTTATGCACGTTTTATTTTAGCATTTCAAGTTATGAATAAATCAAGCCATGTTGGAATTGAGAGTCCGAGTCTTTAGTAGTAGTGCAGGTCGTTTCCTGCTTTCTAGCTTAGTTTCTCTTAAAATGTTCAGGAAAAGTGTACGTTGAGTTTTTATCTAAAACATAAGTTCAAAGAAGCATGAAGCTTTAACCTCTCCCCTGTTGTTCTTTTCTTTGATTTATTGCTGTTTCCAATTGAGTGAGGTTTGTGAAAAAACCTACATTTGGTATCAGAGCGAATCTGGTGAGGTTCTCGTGAAGAGATGACAGGAAACACGAGTGGAAATGGCAATGGCCAGAAAGAAGGGCAAGTTACTCTTCACTATCCGATGCTTTCAAGAGAGAACTACGCCGCGTGGGCGATTAAGATGAAGGTGTTCATGATGGCTCAGTGTGTGTGGGAAGCAATTGAGCCCAGAACGGCGAATATAGTGATAGATCCCAAGAAAGATATGATGGCATTGGCGGCCATTTATCAGAGCATTCTTGAAGATCTATTGTTGTCTCTTTCTGATAAGAAATCTGCAAAGGAGGCGTGGGAAGCGCTGAAGATTATGTTCATGGGTGCAGATCAAGTGAAGACGGCGAGAATTCAGACGTTGAAGGCTGAGTTCGAATCGCTGAATATGAAGGAAACAGAGGGTGTCGATGAATTCACTGCGAAGGTGAATAACATCGTGAGTACCATGCGAGCATTGGGCGATTCAATTGAAGAATCGTACGTCGTGAAGAAGGTGTTGAGAGCCGTCCCCAGCAAATTCCTTCAAATTGCATCAATACTTGAGCAATTTGGGGATTTGGAAAAGATGACTGTTGAAAAGGTGATCGGTAGACTCAAGGCTCATGAAGAGCGTATGAAGGGCCATGGTGAAAGTGACGATCGAAAACTTCTCCTGACGCACCAAGAGTGGTCAGAGAGAAATAAGAAGAAGGAGAATGACTCGAAATCAAAATCGAGTCGTGGTGGTTCAAGTGGATTTCGAGGACGAGGCAGAGGTCGCGGAAGAAAAAGCGGCGGACGAGGTGGTCGTGGAAGAGGTTCACACTACCAGAAAGATGGGGGACGTGGCACCTCAAATAATCAAGATAAAAGCAGGGTACAATGTTATAATTGTCAGGAGTATGGACACTATGCCGTAGAATGCTCGAATCCAAGGCGTGAGAGAAGTCATGAGAACAATCTGGTCCAAGATTGCAATGACAATGAACCAACGCTACTACTGGCTTCATTCGATGACGAAAGGATCTTTCTAAATGAAGAAAAGGTGTTTCCAGAGTTAAGAAACACGAAGGGGGCGGTAAAACAATCGAGTCTCTGGTATCTTGACACAGGAGCCAGTAATCATATGACAGGTGACAAAGATAAGTTTCAAGAGCTAAACGAGTCAGTTCAGGGCTACGTGAAGTTTGGAAATGAAACGAGAGTAAGGATTGAAGGCAAGGGCTCTATCGTGTTCAAATGCAAAAATGGTGATCAAAGAAAACTCAGTGAGGTGTACTATATTCCAGACTTATGTAGTAACATCATAAGTCTGGGACAGCTAGCAGAAGGTGGTGACGAAATCAAGATAAAAGACCCGTTCTTGTGGGTTCATGACACTATGGAAAGCTGTTAATGAAGGTAAGAAGGTCACCAAATCGCCTTTATAAGATAGAGTTGGAAGAGATCAGCTCCATGTGTCTATCTGCTTGAGTAAATAATCCAACTTGGCTGTGGCATATAAGAATGGGGCATATAAATTTCAACTCTTTGAAATGTATGTCAGAAAAGAAGATGATTGAAGGAATGCCAACTCTAGATGTTCCTACACAGCCATGTGAAGGGTGTTTATCAGGAAAACAAGTGAGGAAGCCTTTCCCTTCTCAATCGAATTACAGAGCTAAGGAGAGACTCGAACTGATTCATGGTGACTTATGCGGACCAGTGTCACCGCCCACTCCCTCTGGAAACAAGTACTTCATGTTACTCGTAGATGACTTCAGTAGAGTCATGTGGGTCTATCTTTTAAAAACTAAAGATGAAGCTCTGCAAGTGTTCAAGAACTTCAGAAATCTAGTAGAAAATGAAACGGGAGAGAAGGTGAATGTACTTAGAACTGATCGTGGTGGCGAATTCTTATCGAATAAGTTCACGAACTATTGTAATGAGACAGGGTTGCAGAGGCATTACACTTCCCCATACTCTCCACAGCAGAATGGGGTGGTGGAGAGAAGAAATCGAACCATACTGGAGATGGTTAGGTGCAATCTAAGAACAATGGAGATGCCGGATGTGTTATGGGGCGAAGCAGTAAGTCACTCCATTTAGGTGTTAAACAGAGCTCACACAAAAGCCTTGAAAGAAGAAACCCCATATGAGATGTGGACCGGAAGAAAACCCAATGTCGAACATTTGAGAGTGTTTGGGTGCGTCGCTCATATGAAAATCGCAAAAGGCCATCTGAAGAAACTTGACAATCAAAGCATGAAGCTGGTTCATCTCGGAATCGAAAAGGGAACAAAAGCTTATCGGTTACTGGACCCAGACACCGGTAAAATGTACGTGAGTAGAGATGTTTTTTCGAGGAACACCAGAGATGGATATGGGAGAAGAATGCGAAAGTGAAGGAGACGCCGGGAATGTCCTTCACCGTTGAAGGTTTCAATTTTGATGATGATTATGTTGATGAAGAAGAGTCGGAGCCGGTAACACCACAACAAGAGAATGAGGCTTCTCAAACAGACAGTGACTGGGCTGAAAACACCGGGCCCATTAACTCGCCGGCTGATTCCCAAATAAGCCCACATAGCGTTCCATTTAACCTAGCGGGTACACCAGATGCTCCACCATCACCGATCCCTCCGATCCCTCCGATCCCATCTCCATCCACAGCATCGAGTTCCACAGGTGGTGGTGCTCCGAAACGATATCGCCTACTCAAAGACTTGTACGATCAAACAGAAGAAATGGAGGAGATTGAAGAACTATTGATGATACGCAACGACGACAAGCTAACCTCATACACAGAAGCCAGTAAGCGAAGGGATTGGATCGATGCGATGGATGCCGAAATAACATCAATTGAGAAGAATAAGACATGGAGATTGGTCGATCTTCCCAAGAATCGAAAGGCAATTGGATTAAGATGGGTCTACAAAGTGAAGAAAGCCCCGAATGGAAAGATTGTGAAGTATAAAGCGAGAATTGTGGCGAAGGGGTATGCTCAAAAACAAGGGGTTGATTACGAAGAAGTATTCGCACCAGTGGCCAGAATCGAAACTGTTCGAGCGATTCTAGCACTCGCAGGTATAAACGGATGGGGCGTTCATCACCTCGACGTCAAATCGGCATTTCTAAACGACACACTAGAAGAAGAAGTCTATGTGACTCAACCTGAGGGTTTTTTCAAGAAAGAAGAAGCGAATAAGGTGTACAGACTCACAAAAGCCCTATATGGCCTAAAGCAAGCGCCTAGGGCGTGGAATGCCTGCTTAGATAATCACTTGAAGAATCTAGGATTCGCAAGGTGTGCGCAAGAATACTCTGTTTACATGAAGAAAGAAAGAGGTAACATTCTTATCATTGGTGTCTATGTCGATGATCTGATAGTCACAGAGGATTGTCAAATGAGTATTCGAGCTTTCAAGAATGATATGAAAGCAAAATTTGAAATGAGTGACCTCGGTCTGTTGAGTTATTATTTGGGAATGGAGGTGAGCCAAAGGGAGACTGGGATATCATTGAAATAGGAAGCTTATGCCAGGAAGCTCTTGATGAAGACACGAATGCAAGACTGTAATCCTACGAAGAGTCCCATGGAGCACAAGCTAAAATTGACTAGAGATGGTGGCGGAGAACTGGTAAATCCCACAGAATACAGAAGTTTGGTTGGAGACCTAAGGTACTTAACTCATACTCGACCTGATATTACCTTTGCTGTGGGAGTGGTAAGTAGGTTTATGGAGAAGCCAACAGAGCAGCACTTGCAGGCTGTAAAGGGTATTCTAAGGTATGTGAAGGGAACCCTGAATCATGGTTTATGCTACACTAGAAGCAAGGATGAAGTCACAGTTACAGGATACTCAGACAGTGACCTGGCCAATGACGTGGTGGATAGAAAGAGTACAGGGGGGATGACATTTTACATGAACAACAAATTGATCACTTGGGCATCCCAAAAACAGCGTGTTGTTGCCCTATCATCCTGTGAAGCGGAGTTTATAGCTGCAACAATGGCAGCTTGTCAGGGAATTTGGTTGAGACGCTTATTGACAGAGATAACCAAGCAAAAGGTCCCGCCTGTCACTCTATATGTTGATAATCAGTCAGCCTTGGATTTGATGAGGAATCTGGTGTTCCATGGGCGTAGCAAACACATAGACATACGATACCACTTCATCAGGGACTGTGTAGAGAAAGGTGAGATCATAGTCAACTATGTGTGCAGCAAAGAGCAGAAAGCAGACATCTTGACCAAAGCAATGGCAAAGACAAAGCATGAAGAAATGAAGGCTTTGATTGGAGTTAAAAAGGTATGAAATTTCTGAATTAAGGGGGAAAATATTGAGAATAATTCTGAAATTATTATCATTTATGCACGTTTTATTTTAGCATTTCAAGTTCTGAATAAATCAAGCCATGTTGGCATTGAGAGTCCGAGTCTTTAGTAGTAGTGGAGGTCGTTTCCTGCTTTCTAGTTTAGTTTCTCTTTAAATGTTTAGGAAAAGTGTACGTTGAGTTTTTATCTAAAGCATAAGTTCAAAGAAGCGTGAAGCTTTAACCTCTCCCCTGTTGTTCTTTTCTTTGATTTATTGCTGTTTCCAATTGAGTGAGGTTTGTGAAAAAACCTACAACCACCATGCCATGGCTCTTGGCTATAGACTCATGCTGCCTAAGGATAAACTCCAGCGCTGGACCTTTTGGGTTGAGCTCGTTAAACGGTGGTTCAAAGTCGTTCCTTGTTAACTTGAGTCGAGGGAAGTTTGGAACAGGAAACGGCTCGTCATCGGAACTAACCGCTGCATGTGGCTTGAACTTGGCCATGATATTACATATGGCCGTGGAAAAGTTGTTGATTCCGTAGAAAACTAAACGGGGGATGCCTAGCTTATCGGCGGAGTCTTGTGTCCACATTAGAAACCCATCGGAGATTATGCAGGTGACCGGCGGCAGACTCCGGATGACTTCTTCAAATCTAGGCTGGAGTTTTTCTGTCGCTTCCACGAAACTAATGAAAGAAGTCATAGACGGTAGTTTGTCGGTAACTTCTACTCCGGGAGGGACACCGACAATGTTATCCGGGAAGGGGATGTCTATGATGGAGATGGAGTCGTTCTTGACGGTGGCTCGAATGGTGGAGTGGTTGGCGGGGGTGGTAATTATGGTGACGGAGATATGGCGATCGGAGAGGATGCGGGAAAGGTAGAGGAGGGGGATGGTATGGCCTTGAGACATGAACGGAAATATGACGAAATGTGGGGTTGAAGAAATCGTCATTTTTAGACTTTAGTGCGGTACTCACAGATGAATGGCAGATTTATAGAAGAAGTGTAGGGGGGGGGGGCAATTTCGTGATATAAATGGAAAAATTGTGATTAGAATATCAAGCAGTTCATAAAATCACGTGATCTTGCATGAGTCTACCGTTTCTTGACCGGAAAATGAGTTAAGGAAATCGTTCAAAAAATCATGTTTTGTTTTTTTTAAGAAAACTCAACGAACTTAATTTTTGTCTAAAAAAACCAAACTAAGTTATATTTTTGTTAACTCTATGGAAGTCAAAGGTGGATTATTAATTACCATATCAGGAAAATGACTTGTGAGACTAACATAGTTTCCATACCATTCAAAAAACACCAATCATGTTTTGTTTTTTTTTAAAGAAAACTCAATGGACTTAACTTTTTAAATAGACAAAACATGATTGAAATTTTTTGAACAGTTTGGAAACTTTGTTGGATTTTTTTTAGAGAAAATGTTAAGTTCATTGGGTTTCTTGAATAGATAAAACATGATTAAAGTTTTTTGAACGGTTTGGAAACTTCGTTGGCCGTGTAAGTTATTTTCCATTTCTTAATTGTTGTTTTAGCTACGCGACTTGGCAGCACCATAACAAATTATTATAGCGTTTGATTAGACTAGAAAAAAACACAATAAGACATAAAATTTACTGTATTAGTGTATTACCCTTTTAGAAAAAGTAAAACTTCATTTAATACACGTACCTTTAAAATTAACAATTTTTTTTAAAACGATATTTAAAATCCTATCGATTAAAACAATTTTTAATACCAAATAATCGATCACGTCAACTACTTAATCTAACTCGCCAATAATTTAACAAATCAGAACAAATATTATGAAGAAAAGCTACAAAATTAAGAAAAAAAGAAGAGTTAAAACGATTTGGGTCGTAAGTATAAGTACATTTGTTTCTTTTTTGTTATTTATTTGGAGATGTACAGAGGTGTCAATCATATTTTTGTTTAAAATTGCCATCATCAATCTTTCGTTTGCTTAGGAAGTTCAAAAAATTAAATAATTAAACAACATTATATACCCCAACTTATAGAGAATAAATAAACAAAAGGATAATTTTTTTATCGCGGGAAAAGGAAGAGTGGTAATTTGTGTACAGATTCTCGAGAAATTTGATGACTAATCATTCCCTAAATTAAAATTTGAAAAGTTTATTTAAAAAAAACATTAAACAATGTACAACGTTTTTACAATACCATTCATTGTATATAAGATACACGAAGAAGATAGTTATCATGAAAGCTTTTGATAACGAAAAACATTTGCATAGGTTTGACACTTTGAGTCGATGCTAATTCGGGCAGTTTGTCGAATTGAAAGTAGGATATATTTGTTGTATTCAGTTCCATCTTTTTGGGCGAGACTTATTTTTTAACAAATTGTCTCACTAACTTCGTCAACAACTTATTTAGGATGCGTTTGGCGTCATAACTAGCTGAAAAGTTAGCTTATTTTTCAAGCTTTTTTGGGTTGTCGTGTTTGGTAAGTAAAAAAGCTAGCTTATAAGCTAGTTTTTAAATTAGTTTTTTAGGAATTTTTTTTACAAACTTCCCAAATATACCCTTAATTAATTATAAAAAAACTTATTTTGGAAATTTCCATTTTATGTAATTTTATATTTTCCAGCTAGCCTATTAGCTGATTTTTACCAAACATCATTTTTTATCAGTTAACAGTTAATTTTTTAACCATCAGCTAGTTTTTTACTTTTCAGCTACCATTTAGTTTTTCAGCTAACACGCCAAATGCAGCTTTAGTTCTTGTCCATTCCATGATCATCTAAAAAATCTTGTTTTGTCTTGTCTCATTCAGTTTCATCTGTCAAACGTTACCTTACAATACAGACAATATGAACATGAAACTAATTAGAACCAAGAAAATTGATCATGAATTTTGAAAATCAAATTATAAAATGAGAAGTTAAATATCTTTCTACAAAATCTTCCTACTCATTGGATTATGACAAGTCTCATAATAAAAATACAAGATGAGAAAATAGAAATATTGAATTACACTTGACAATCAATGAATAGGTATGAGGACAAAATATGATGATAAAGTGGGAATCAATTTAATTTTCCTTATAGAGAAGTTAAATAAATTTGTTTTATATAAGCCTAACGGTTTTGTAACCATTTATAATCGTCAAACCGTTTTGCAGTTTCGACTATTGATCTTTTTAACTAATTGGTCGGGATGTGTTTCTTCCTTTAGTCACATAGGATTCTTTAACTATATGGTATACATAGATTAAAAAATAAGTTTTCCAGCTGACTACTGCGACTTCCCATCAATGCACGGATACAGGGAAGGGGTGTTGAAATTCATACTTGATATTTGAACAATTTGATAATCAATATTATGAACTAATAACAAATTATTTAGCAATGCCGAACAAACAAGTGGATAGATAATATTTATGACTAAATATCCAAAACGTTTTCACATAAACAAACAACTAGTGATTAATATTGATGATTAAACGTTGACAAGTTGCAAATAATAAGTTTAATTATTATTAATATTGTTATCAAGTTTCGTCTATATTTCATAATTAGTTGTGAGACCCGTATACTATACGGGTTGAATAGAAAAAAAAATTAAATATGAAGTTTTAAACTAAAGTTTATTTAAATTTGAAGTTTTAAATTTAAAATTTAAAATTTAAATTTTGAATTTTAAAAGAAACATATTAAATACAATATATGAGTAGTAATATTACAACTTATTGATTATTTTCAATTAAGACAATTATTAATTGAGGTGTAAATGTCATGTGTTAATTAATAAAAGATAAAAAAATGAAAAATGGAAAAACATTTATTCAAAAATATTAGAAAATGAGATGTATCTAAATATATGAGAGAATGACATTTGATAAATTTTTTTTTGATTTATTAGGGAAAAAGATGATCATTCACGATCATATCTAACTGACTCCTAATATAATCATGTTTGATATCTTCCAAATCTCAAAATTTAAAGAAAAAACATTAAAAATTAAGTTTCCCTTGTCATAATTTTTGTTATATTTATTCAAATATATTCGATAGAAAAAAAATGGAAAAAATAGTGGAAGAGAGTTACAACATTTATTTGGCTTTAAATAACAAGATCCAAGTCAATAATAGTATATTTTTAAAGAATGATATTTATTCAAATGTCTTCAATAAAGAATAAAAATGGGTGGAAAAGGGATACAACATTTATTTGGCTTTCAATCACATAATTTTCATTTATATGTTCTTATCTCATCCCAAGTACTAACGTAAGCCACAAATAAAAATATCTATTTTAGCAAAAACATAATATAATGATCTTTCTAATATATTTAAATGTTGATAATTAATTTATATTTGCTTTATTTTGAATCTAAAACATAGCAAATTGATTAAATTATATATATAAGGCTAGGTTCAAATATTTTCTAACAACTATTGTGTGCTCATATGCACAAATCTGAACCAACAGATGGAATAGGAGCAAATGTCATGATCTAAGAATCTATGATATTACAATAGGGTAACATATACCATATAATCACACAAATTTCAATATAAAGGCATTTTAGTCAATTAACATATTAAGAAAAAGAAATTTTCGTATTTTAAGGATAATTAGATCGTTTTTTTCATCTGAATTTTTAAAATAATTCGAATTTAATTTTAATATAACTTTTAATAATAATCGATTTTATTCTGTCAGAATGACAACAAGTCAAACATAAACTAGCAAAGATATTTTCGATTTTATTCTTACAGAATATGGTTACATTCAAGATATATATTGTTTTAAAATTAACATGCTTAAAGACTTTTACAACATATTATCAATAATAACATTTTCTAAAGAATTCAGATTTTATTCTTTAAGAATAACTAATTACATTAATTCATAAAGAATAAGGTTATAAACAATTATTACATTCATTCTGAAAAAAATCTAACCTATAATGGTTTAAGCATTACATTTAATCTTAAAGATTAAAACTAAACATGGTTACAAAAAAAATCAAAATCTAACAAAAACACTAATCCATTCTGAAAGAATATTACTGTTAAGAAACATATTATACATTGTGGCATAATACATTCTGATAGAATACACTCTCGTTCTCCATATTTTCTTCTTTTTCCACTTCAAAAACCTAAATCCACAAATAAAAAACATAATCAAGTTTCAAATATTAAAAATTCAGTGCATTCTAACAAAATAAAAACTATAAAATTCTGACAGAATAAAATAGAAACTATAAAATATGAGAAATGGTAATAGAGAATAAAAACTATAAATTCTGACAGAATGATGTAGATATTAAAGAATTATAATTTATTCCAATAGAATTTAATCCTAAACTGCAATGAGAATAACCGCCATAAAATCAAATAACATTAGCACTATAAAATAACATGAATTATCAAAACAACAAATAATAAAAATAGGTGGAAAAGGTATACAACATTTATTTGGCTTTCAATCACATAATTTTCATTTATATGTTCTTATCTCATCCGACGGACTAACTTAAGCCACAAATAAAAATATCTATTTTAGCAAAAACATAATATAATGATCTTTCTAATATATTTAAATGTTGATAATTAGTTTATATTTGCTTTATTTTGAATCTAAAACATATCAAATTGATTAAATTATATATATATATATATATATATATATATATATATATATATATATATACAGAGAGAGAGAGAGAGAGAGAGAGAGCTAGGTTCAAATGTTTCTAACAATTTTTGTGTGCTCGTATGCACAAATATGGACCAACAGATGGAATAGAATCAATGGTAATGATCTGAGAATCTATGATATTACAATAGGGTAACATATACATATAATCACACAAATTTCAACATAAAGGTATTTAAGTTAATTAACCTATATTAAAAAAAAAATCGTATTTTAAGGATAATTAGATCCCTTTTTTTTAATCTGAATTTTTAAAATAATTCTAATTTAATTTTATTATAACTTTTAGTAATAATCGATTTTATTCTGTGAGAATGACAAAAAATCAACCATAAACTAGTAAATATATTTTCGATTTTATTTTTGCAGAATATGGTTACATTCAAGATATATATTGTTTTAAAATTAACATGTTTAAAGACTTATACAACATATTATCAATAATAACATTTTCTAAAGAATTCAAATTTTATTCTTTACGAATCACTAATTACATTAATTCATAAAGAAGAAGGCTATAAACAATTATTACATTCATTCTGAAAAAAAAATGTAACTTATAATGGTTTAAGAATTACATTTAATCTTAAAGATTAAAACTAAACATAGATACAAAAAAAACATCAAAATCTAAGAAAAACATTAATCCATTATGAAAGAATATTACTATTAAGAAACATATTATATATTGTGGCAGAATACATTCTGATAGAATACACTCTCGTTTTCCATATTTTCTTATTTTTCCACTTCAAAAAACTAAATCCACAAATAAAAAACATAATCAAGTTTCAAATATTAAAAAATTCAGTTCATTCTAACAAAATAAAAACTATAAAATTCTAACAGAATATAGTAGAAACTATAAAATATGAGAAATGGTAATAGAGAATAAAAACTATAAATTCTGACAGAATGATGTAGACATTAAATAATTATAATTTATTCAAATAGAATGTAACCCTAAACTGCAAGGAGAATAACCGCCATAAAGTCGAATAACATTAGCACTATAAAATAACATCAATTATCAAAACAGCAAAGAATACACACACACACACACACACCAAATATTAGCATTTGTTATCAAAAGAGAAAAAGAACATGTAAGACATGTTTCATTATCATCCCAAATAGTTCAACATATCAAAATTACCTCAGATTCTGACAGAATATTTCTCAAATAGTTCAACATATCAAAATTACCTCATTTACACCAAAACCTTCTCTTTTTGACATTATATCAAACACTTGGGAGACATGTTTTATTATCATCCAATTAAAGCATCAAACCAAGAAAACATCTTTCTCTTTTCCAAAGAAATCAAACCAATCAATGATAAGAGATGAATAAATAAGGAAGCTTACCTGTTTTTGAAAGTTTTAGAATAAATAAGAAAATATAATCAACTTTCAAATATCAAAAATTCAGTGCATTCTAAGAGAATCAAAACTATAAATTATGACAGAATGTAGTAGAGCTTTAAAGTTTGATGGAATGTAGTAGAAAATAAAAACTATAAATTCTGACAGAATGTAGCAGAGACTATAAAGTCTACAAGAATGTAGTAGAAAATAAAAACTGTCAATATTCTGTCGGAATGATTCATTCTATAAGAATAATTACCATCAAATCGAACTATATGATGATAACATTCTGTGAGAAACTTGTTATAATCAAAATTAGTTTCATAATCCATTAAACAAAAAATTCAACAAAGATATATAAACTGTAAATTGGTGAAGAGGCTACGAAAAACAAAAAATTATACAAAAAATCAATTCACAATTTTGTAGCTTTAGACATTGTGAACACACTTACACACTATCCCTTTCACTAACTCGCATGGAATAAAAAAAAATTAACATAATCAGTGAAAATGAAATCGTCTACAACAACAAAAAGTAGTTGAATTAAGAATAAAGTCAAATTATTCTATACTAAAGACGAATGAATCAAAACAATCAAAGACACAATATCGATCACAAATGTCTTAATTGTAAAAACCCAAAGAAACAAAACATCAAAATTTATAGGGTTTAATTACTCACAGTATATATAAAAACAAAATTAAAGTTGATTAAGGATCAAAGCAATGCTTTATTAAAGGATTAATTTAATGAAATAAATATATGTTGAGAAGAAGGAAAAAAGGTACATATCGTAGATATAGCACATGTATATAGATATTAAGCATAGAATGAAGAAATAATCAACGATGAGGCCACAAACTTTTATGAATGTAAATGATCTTCAACCAAAAATAGTTTGACGCCATTTAAACAATATTAGTCGATCCTTTATTTTTTTGGATTTCTTTTCTAGTGGATGACGATAGTGAATGCGTAGGAAAGAAATTAATTTAAAAAAAATATGTAACAACGTAAATTTTCAAAATAATTTTTCATTTTTAAAACATACTTTTAATCACAAAGTAATATCAAAACATAATGTATCAAATGTTATCATAACAAAACATATCCCAGAATCTCAAGACATAAACTCCATGAGTGTGTACGGATCATGTCGGCGCCTTCCCGCGATCCTCGCTAGTACCTGAAACACATAACACAACTGTAAGCATAAATGCATAGTGAGTTCCCCAAAATACCACATACACATATACGCCACTCAAGGCTATAAGACCTTCCGGTCACTATGTCTCAGAGGAATTCCGTCCCACAACCCTGGTAGACCTTCCGGTCCTACCCGTAATGACCTTCCGGTCCATATCATCTTGACCTTCCGGTCCATATCATAATGACCTTCCGGTCCTTAGCATTCATAACATACATAACACATCAATATCATATAACAGTATACATCACATACATCTCATAGCATATAAGACCTTTCGGTCACACATAGGTACCACTCTAGGTACAATATAGTGAGAAGACTCACCTCGTACGAAGTCGGATAAACTCTCGTGCTTGACGTCCCGACCTAGCCTCCTCCTATCATACGGATAACATTCCTGATCAATACCCTCTCATAGCCTCATCTCTAAAGATTGGGTAGAAGGCCATCCTACCCCTCCCTGAACTCTCCTGAATCTGCTTGACCAAAACCCTAAGGTCAACTGAAGTCAACGGTCAAACTTTGACCTGACTCGTCGAGTGCACATGGGCGACTCGGCGAGTCCATGAGGGTCCTCAGAATCATTCTAGCCTCACTTGGCACGTCGAGTCATCCCTTCAGTCGGCGGGTTACACCTGTCACGAATCGCGGGGCAACCCCGACTCGACTCGTCGAGTCCACTTTTGAACTCGGCGAGTAGCGTCCATGGCAACACTCAAATGACCTTCTGAGGTCAGATCTGCTTCTCTAATCTATAGATCTACCCTCCCCTTCTACAATAATCACGTAAAGGTTCGACCTTTACGCTCATGCAACACACATAGGGCTCTCTTTGGTGAAATCATCTCTAAAAAGGCAACCTAAGATCATTTCCTCCATGGAACAACATAAAGCAGGTTGGACAAGGCTCTTTGGACCTCTAAAGGTCCAGATCTAGAGTCTAGCACTCAAAGGGACAATATACTCATCATTTCAAGCCAATAAAAGGGTATAGAAAACCCTAAATTCAAGGATCTCATACCAAACAGAAGAAGGGATCGATTTACTACCTCAAAGTTGCAGATCCAAGCTGGAAATCCACAGAATAGCAATCCCCTTGACCTCCTCTTGCTGGAAACACCTTCTTCTTTGCAAAACCATACCAAAAATGATCAAAATAGCTCTACCTCTCTCACAACTTGCTCAAGCTCTCAAGGGTCTCTCTCTGGACTGGTAGCCGCAAATGAGGGCTATAAGGTCCCTTAAATAGGGCTCAGGCCCGCGGATTTAGGGTTTCTGACCTCAGCGCGGACTCGTCGAGTCCACCCATCGACTCGTCGAGTCCCTTCATTAATCCAGTCAGCAAATCGCGATACTACTCGACGAGTCTAGGCGTCAACTCGTCGAGTCCCTCCTCAAAACTCAAAATAAATAATGGAAATACTAACCTAGAAATCTGGATGTTACAATTCTCCCCCACTAGAATCAGACTTCGCCCTCGAAGTCTCGCTCGACAAACAACTCTGGATGCTGCTCCCGCATCTCCATCTCCGGCTCCCAAGTCAGCTCGGACCCTCTCCGATGTTGCCACTGGACCTGAACCAGGGGCACCTCCTTGTTCCGCAGGACCTTGATCTTCCGATCCAAGATCGCGATCGGTCTCTCAACATAATTCAGTCTCGCGTCCACCTGAATATCCTCCAGCGGCACCACCGCCGACTCGTCGGCTATACACTTCCTTAATTGAGACGCGTGGAAGGTATCTTGAATCTGGCTCAACTCCGCAGGTAGCTCCAAACGGTACGCTACCCTGCCCACCCTCGCGGTCACCTTGAACGGACCAATATACTGGGGCCCCAGCTTGCTCCTCTTCCTGAATCGGATCACTCCTTTCCAAGGAGACACCTTCAGGAGTACGAAGTCTCCCACCTGAAACTCAAGCTCGGATCGTCGCCTATCCGCATAACTCTTCTGGCGACTCTGAGCTGTCAACAACCTCTGCCTGACTTGCTGTATCTGCTCAGTCGTCTGAAGCACTATCTCGGTGCTACCCATCACGCGCTGCCCTACCTCTCCCCAGCAAATGGGAGTCCGACATCTCCTCTCATACAACAACTCGAAGGGAGGCATACCAATACTCGAATGGTGGCTGCTGTTATAGGAAAACTCAGCCAACGGCAAGTACGTGTCCCAACTTCCTTCGAAGTCTAACACACATGCTCGAAGCATATCCTCGAGCGTCTGAATCGTTCGCTCACTCTGTCCGTCCGTTTGTGGGTGGTATGCGGTACTGAAATGCAGCCTCGTACCCAACTCCTCATGGAACTTCTTCCAGAACCTGGAAGTGAAACGTACATCTCGATCTGACACAATCGAGATCGGTACTCCATGACGCGATACCACCTCTCTCACATACAACTCGACCAGCCTCTCTGCGGAAGAGTTCTCACTGATAGCAAGGAAGTGAGCGCTCTTCGTCAGCCGGTCAACGATCACCCAAATTGCATCGACGCCCCTCGCGATCCTTGGCAATTTGGTGATAAAATCCATAGAAATCTGTTCCCACTTCCACTGGGGAACCTCAAGTGGCTGCAACTTGCCATGCGGACGCTGGTGCTCGGCCTTAACCTTGCGACAGGTCAAGCACCTCTCAACAAACCACGCGACATCCCTCTTCATACAGAGCCACCAATACTCTCTCTTCAGGTCCAAATACATCTTAGTGGCCCCCGGATGGATCGAGAACCTCGATCTGTGCGCTTCCTCCATCAGAATGGTACGTGTCCCGTCTGTATACGGCACCCAAATCCGACCTTGAAAGGTCATCAGCCATCGGCTATCGGTAACGAACTCAGACACCTGCCCGCTCACTCACTCCCTCTTGCGGTTCTCTGGTATCACGGCCTCTGCCTGGGCCTCCCAAATGGTGTCCAGCACCGGAGTCATCACCGTCAATCGCATACAAGTGTCTCGAATCAGGGCACTCTCTTCCCTTCGGCTCTGAGCATCAGCTACAACATTAGCCTTGTCCGGGTGGTATAGGATTTCACAATCGTAATCCTTTACCACATCCAACCATCTCCTCTGGCGCATATTCAGGTTGGGCTGATCCATCAAATACTTCAAACTCTTGTGGTCCGTGTATATGGTACACCGAACCCCATACAGATAGTGACGCCAGATCTTGAGGGCGGACACCACTGCCCCTAACTCCAGATCGTGGGTGGGATACCTCGTCTCATGAGGCTTCAACTGCCTCGATGCATACGCTATCACATGCCCTCTCTGCATAAGCACCGCACCCAACCCCGATATTGATGCATCGCAGTACACCACAAAATCCTACATTCCCTCTGAAAGGGATAACACCGGGGCTTCGCACAACCTCTGGCGAAGAGTCTCAAACGAGGTCTGCTACTCCGAACCCCATGAAAAAGCAACACCCTTCCGGGTCAACTTGGTGAGAGGCACGACAATCTTGGAGAAATCCTTGATGAATCTCCGATAGTAGCCGGCCAACCCCAGAAAACTCTTGATCTCGGTGGGTGATCTCGGCACCTCCCAACTCATCACAGCCTCAATCTTGGCCGGATCGACCAATATCCTATTCTGGTTAATGAGATGCCCCAAGAACTGGACCTCCCGTAACCAGAACTCGCACTTGGAGAATTTGGCATAGAGCCTCTCCGATCTCAAAACCCCGAGAATCTCTCTCAGATGCTCCTCATGCTGCTCTCTAGATCTCGAATACACCAGAATATCGTCGATGAATACAATCACCGACCTGTCCAACATCGGTCTGCATACCCTGTTCATGAGATCCATGAACGCTGCCGGTGCATTGGTGAGCCCAAAAGGCATCACCACAAACTCGTAATGCCTATAACGAGTCCTAAACGCCGTCTTCTGGATATCCTCATCTCGCACCCTCATCTGGTGATATCCAGACCTCAAGTCTATCTTGGAGAACCAAGATGCTCCCTGCAACTGATCGAACAGATCATCAATCTGTTGGATTAGTGTCTAAGTCCATAACTATAATTGGTATATTCTTGACCCGACCCGGCATGGTCCATTTGGGTTGCATGGCATCATGCATTTGGATAGACTAAAATGAGAGAAATAACACTTAAGGTTTATTAATATATTATAAGTTCTAATATATTAATAAGATTATTTAATTAGTATTGATCAATAATTAATCTAGAATTAATTAAGTGATCAAAAGAAGACTAATTAAATATATGGGTTGATTGTGTAAATCATCCATACTTATATAGTGGGCTAAAACCCATAGGATGCTCCATGGTGTATTTGAACCCATGGATCCAAGGAAATGGAAAGCCATGACAATTAGGGTTTACCCTATTTGTGACTAACTATATAATGATCTTATTATTGAAGAAATCGGCCACTAGTGAAACAAGTGAGGGCAAACCGATTTTGGAGGTGTTCTACTTTCTCTCAAGTTATTCCAAGTGTTCATGATGTTGTGTGAACCATTTGAGGTGTCACACTTGGGGCACTAGGCTCTTGAGCTCCATGAAATCAAGCACCAAATAAGAGGTATGTAATTCTACTAGAATTTATATTATGTGTACTTTATATTATGCTAGTTAGAACAATACCTTGGAAAATTGATATTTGCATGTATAATAGAGAAAACATAGATCCAAGGTATTTAGGGTTGCATGTGTTGGGTTATGAGCATTCTAACACTCCTAAGTGTACATGCAACCCTAAATACCTTGGATCTATGTTTTCTCTATTATACATACAATTATGAACATCCAAGGTATTATCCTAATCTAGCATACAAAATAATAAATATAACAAGATAGAATACATACCTCTTTGATGTAGAATGTCTTCATGAAGCTTAAGTGCCTAGTGCCCCAAGTGTGACACCTCAAATGGTTCACACAACACCAAATACACTTGGAATAACTTGAGAGAAACTTGAACACTCCTTGAAATCGTCTAGCCCTCACACTCACACATTAGTCCACGATTTCTTGAGCCATAGGATTCTTTTATATGGTGGCTATTAGGGTTACACCATGTAACTCATAACTTTACCCATTCCTTATGCTCCATGGATTTTAACCTCCATGGAGTATCCATGGGTCACCCCATGGACTTAGTCCAACATAAGGAATCTTGGATCACAAGCCCACATATATAAGAATGAATGATTTACACAATCAACCCATATATTTAATTAGCCTCCTTTTGATCACTTAATTAATTCCAAATTAATTCTTGATCAATACTAATTAAATAACCTTATTAATATATTAGAGCTTATAATATATTAACCAACCTTAAGTGTTATTTCTCTCATTATAGTCTATCCAAATGCATGATGCCATGCAACCCAAATGGACCATGCCGGGTCGGGTCAAGTCTTACCAATTATAGTTATGGACTTAGACATTAATCCAACAGTCTCCCACTTGGATAAGTCTAAAACTATTATTGCGTTTCAGGAACCGATCAGCAATCGTAGCTCTCAAAAGCTTCTGTCGAACTCTGACCTTGTCGATGAACTCTGACCTTTGTCAATGACTTGTCCATTAGATAAGGGATCATATATTCCCCCATTCTAGATATCATATGGACTGAGACATGGATTATCAACCATTCTCTCTGTCCATTTGTTGTTTCCCGATTTCCGATTCATGATGACTGACTGATTGAACAAATCAAATCAGTCCTGGCTTGGCCAAGCACTCACATGTATCATCTTTAAATCATCGAGGGGCCCACAGATATCGCTTTTATCCCGAAGGTAAAAGGAATGGATAAACTTCGACTCATATGGCTTGTTCTACTACTTGTTGAATCATACACAAAGGCACGTTTTATAACATCGAGTTACCAATGCGTTTTCGTGCAATCAATGTATAACCAACTCATAGTAACAACTCATATCTCTAGGTTTGAAGAATATAAGATATTATCGTCTCATGATCACTAGTGATAAAATCCATGAAGTGATTCAAATGAGCGCGGGTTGAATCCAATACTCAGAACTTATGAGCACTCATGAGTGTTGTAGCACCACTTTTGTCCACCAACTTGGACCTCTACAAACCAACCCATGACAGTCTTGATTCATATCTACTTCCAACATATGACCGACTGTGGATGGTTTGAATAACTTAATCATTCAGGAAGAGCGACTTAGTTATTCTGGAAGTCAAAACATGCAAAGTGAAACACAAGAATAAATGAATCAAATATGGTATCAAACCCTATGAATATAAATAAACACTTTTATTTATCACCATACTGATTACTCATTATTCATTGTTTCGGTTTTATCAACTTTATACTTGAATTTAAAACAATAGTTGTCCCATGCTCCAAGCATGTACACTATGTTTTCTAAACACTAGTCATGCCATACACCAAGTATGCATACTATGTTTGTCTATGATCTTTACTTTGTAAAATAGATCAATTGAACATCACTCCAATGATCCTCTTTTCACAGTCCCAAATCCTTACTGCAAATGCAAGAATTCCAAATTCATGCCATTTACTGAAATCTGTTAGATTCTAAACTTATATGCATTGATCCTCTTAATGATTATGCACGAAGTCAGAAAGACTTGACAACAATCATTACAGAGCATTCCAGAGGAGATTAGCTCCTTGGAAACATCCTTCTTTCATTAAGTTTCCTAATCTTACACAGATTGAATAATTTCTAACTTTGAAACATTTCCATATTCCATTTTGACTATCACTTCTGAACAAGAGTTGCCTCCTTACAGATTATGTCAATATGGTCCTTCCAGAATTAACATTATACTTCCAACTGTCCTTGAGCAACCAATCTTTGGTAAACCTTAGATTGTCCTCGACAATTGCTTAATCATTTTAGTCATATCCAATTATAGACCTTTTCCCTTCATAATGCCCCAGGCATTTGGAAAATTTTAGAAAGGATGAATATAGCACATGTAATCGATCCTATATCCGAAGCATATGGGACACGATTCATGATGTCTCACATAAAGACTAAACCAGTCTTTTGCTATAATATTTCCATTTCAATTTGCCAAGTTCTCAAAATTCAGATTATGAAAAGGGATGCCGTAATCATAATCAAATTTTAGAACGCAAATAATGGACCCATATATAGAATTTCCTTATGTTGAGCCATTCCAACATGAAATTCATATATATATATATATATATATATATATATATATATATATATATATATATATATATCCTTGATTAAATACGATTAAAATCTCAATCTAAGCTTTTAGAATTGAAATGAAGTATAATTTCCTCTCCCTTAATTATAGCAAAACAACTTTTTCAATCCCTGCAGCCACATGAATTGAAACTTTTGTTTTCTATAATTAACATTGCTAACTTGCAACACTAACAATAATTATCATGCTCCCACTAACATGATGATTATTAGCATAATACTTATGCTCCCACTAGCTTTGACATGTACTCAGAAATCAGCTGGACTTCTAGAAATCAATACTTTATTGACTTCCTTACCAAAGTTCAGATTTCTGATACGAGATGCTTTGATAAAACTTTATCAAAATCATACACCTTTCCTTAGATAGCATGCATGTGTGTCTAAACAATTTCAGAACTATGAAAAGGGATGCCGTAATCATAGTCTCAATTGTTTAGACCTTTTGCCATCTGCTTCAAATCTACTTGGTGGAAGTGTTTCCTCACCATCATTTTCATGAATCGGAGAGAAACCTTATGACCCTTAGATTTTATGGTGTATGTGTTCTTATCCATGTGAATCGTCAAAACCATAGTCACAAGACAAGGATAATGACAAATCCAAACTCATATGGACTGAACTTATGCAATCTTAACTTCTTGCCACCTGGCAGTACAGGGCCTGCCATTGCTTCCAAGTTGTTATGCAACCAATTGAGAACTTTCAGAACTCCTATGCAAAGCCAACTTTAACTGGAATGGGCACAGAATATGTCAACATGATAGGTTATAAACCTCAAGTCGTGTGCTAGTGAAGAACCTCAGGTTTTATTCTTGATTAGTTCTTGAAATTCTTTCAGGATCTTTTAGACTCCCACTGTCTCCTTGACATATAAGACTTTCTTGCCAAATATTCAAGAGATAGTGTGGATTCTAATCAAGACAGACACTTAACACAATTGGCCTTAGTTGATCTTTGTTTTATCCAAAACATCACAAATTACCAATTTCAAATGTACAAGAGTAGAAAACTTTTACTCTTACATTTGACAAGTGTTTTTAAACATCTTTTAAGACATGTCACTCAAGTTACAATCTTAGAGTATAACTCTAAGAATTGTTTTTGGAACGATGTATGAATCATCTTCTTGATTTAACCACTTCAACAATTCATAACTCCTCTTCTTAACTATCAGAATGCACTTAGAGGATGAATTGTGATAAGGTCTCAAAATCATTAAGATGATCTTAAAACATGATACTAAAGTACTCTCCCATCTTTTCAGATTTGAGAAACTTTTATCCTTCTGCCTAATTTGATTCTTCTCATTCGTTCTGTCATACATTGAAACTTTTCCAATGTCTCAGAATTATACTTAAGCTTGTAAGTATAATCATATTTACTAAGCCTTAGTAAATCATGATGAATAGTCTTATCGATCTTTTATGGTGGACTTGATCAGTGCACAAGAATGTGTACTTGATCCCTTAGTCCTTCACTTGACTCACATATACATGTGAACAAGGAACTAGTCTTAATTTTCCAAAGTTGAAAATTCTCATTCATCATACTATACAACTTGCATGATTCCAAGTTTCTATCCAACTGAAACTTGGGTGATGAGAATCTTTCCTTATTTGGTAAATTTTGACACTACCACAAATGAAAGAATCAAATTCATATTTTCACTCTTGCTCTTAATGGAATCTTATAAGCAACAAAGATTTTCACAAATGCCAATGTAAGGATATTTTAAAATAAATAAAATAAAAAATTTTCCTTTTATTTTAAAAACTTTGCGGAAAAAACTATCCTTACAGTGCAAAAGCACATGAAAACTTTTTTGTTATCTATTCCTAAGCAATATATCATAACTCCTAAGAAGTAGCTCAAGAATCCGATCTTCAAACTATGCGATAGAAATCCATCTACGCGATCAGATTCAACATATTCTTTCTTTAAGTTTCTTCACTTTTCTTTGATTCTTCAAACATCAACATGTGACCCAGTCACATCATGTAATAAGAATCTCCAAGTAGGAACTTAATAGAGTTAGACAATGGACTTTACCTGAAGTAGAGTCAAACTTATTGACTTTAACATCCTTAGGTAAATTTGGCAGCTTCGCAACCAATGCCCCTTCCTTTGGCAATGGACACTTGATAATGGGACTATCTAAGACTTAGCCTCTCTCTTTACCATTTGGTCAACCGAGTTGACTATGGTCGATCCCTTTCCATTGGGAAGAGAGAGCTTTACTGGATATCCAATGTCATCATTGTCAATGTCCATAAAGTTTTAGGAAGTTGATCTTAGCAAATAGATAAGATCATTAAGGGTCTTGTCATAGTCTGTTTCATAGGAGTCCCAAAGGAACTCACTATGTGACTTAGAAAGTAGTTGAGCCACCAACTTTCTCAAGACTTTGACACCCAACTCTCCCGGCTTGTCAATATGTGACTACATCTCCAAGATGTGATCACACATAGACCTTTGCTTGCCAATAGGGCTTGAGTGACCTTAAACTTTTCAAGAACTTGTGGGTTAGGGAGAATAATTGGAGGAGGTGGAGGAAGTATGATATCCATGGGACATCATCTTCATTTAGGAAAGCTTGTTTCAAGAGATTTGGGAAGATCATAAATGTCTAGACCAGACATCTTTTTGGGAGATATTCAAGATAGTTGATTTAAAGTCCTTAATATGACACCCAATATGAAATATTAAGGCTAGGACCCAACAAACTATTTTATAACTTAGAAGAGGGATGCCGTAATCCAAGCTATAAAATATTTGAAGGTAGGTGAATGACGATTCACCAATTTCCACCATGAAAAACGAAATAATTTATTAGGTTTTAATTGAATTTGAAAGTCCTAGATCTTTGAGATTCATTGAACTGTTCAAAGGCATGTTTCAATCTCGAGTGTGCCCTTCAGGTTTTGTGACTGGGATGCCGAGGATCACAAAACAAGGTGTGAATAACCATGCAAATATACTTGGTACCCTTAATATTTACCCCTTAATCAGTGTGCCGGTTAACCACACACGCTCCACCGATACTATGATAAATATTAAGTTACCCTTTGCCTACCTTGTTAAGTCCAGGTTAGTGTGCCGGTTAACCACACACGCTCCACTAACGACTTAAGCAAAGTGCAAAGTGTAATTTCATGGGTTAGCACCAAATTCACATTTTCCTAAGTAACTAAGATTGAGTATTAATAAGAGTTTAGTTACTTAGTATTTATCATTAATACTTTTAATGAAAGGAGAATTATAGTCCCTGTCCTACCCGTTAGGCTAACGACCCTCCACCAGTCAAGGAAGCGATGGGTGAGAGTGGACACCCATTAAACTGCCATTTTATAGGCAGTAACCTTATACCCCCCTTATAGACCGACTTCGTGAATGAGGCCTACTAACGGTAAGACCGACTTTACTCTTATACATATATATAAATATTATTAACTTATAATATTATAAAGTATAAGGGTTGAATTTTAACTTTTAAAATTCTAAGGGCTAACTTGGAATTAAAGTATTCATAAGTGAAAACTTTTCAAATTCCAAAACTTGAGGGCAAGTTTTGAAACTATTCAAAACTAATTAATTCCATAACTTATGAGTTTAAAGTAGTTTAATTAAAAAAAAAACTCTTCAAGTTCCATAACGTGAGGACAAGTTATGGAAGACTTTAAACTAATTAATAAAAAAAATAACTTTTTTTTATTGTAACTTATGGAACTAATTAAGGTTACACTTTTTTTTAATTTAATGAAGAGACTCTTGAACCTCCATAACTTGAGGACAAGTTATGGAGTCATAAAACCATTTAATTAGAACTAGACTCTTCATTTTGTAACCTTTGCCAACTTTTATGAGTTTTATGATTCTTAAATGTGACTTTTCATATAACTTGAGGACAAGTTACAAAAACACACTTTGGAATCAACTCTTAGATTAAAATGGATTGAAAACAACTATTTCACACAACTTTTCTATTAATCTAAGAACCTCATAAGAACAAGATAATTCAAATCATCAATCTTCAAGAAATTAGCATGAACATACAAACTAATACAAATCTTGAAATTATGACAATTATCTTAGAAATTGGATTAGCATGAACATTACCACATCAAAAACAAGTTTATAAGTCCAAAAACATCTTAGGGTAATGTTCCTAGTCCAATTCCAGCCAAAACAATCGAATATATGCATCCAACTCGATTTTTCAGCTACTTTTGCAAGTATAACAAGAAAACAAACCTGGCTCTGATACCACTGTTGGGTTATGAGCATTCTAACACTCCTAAGTGTAAATGCAACCCTAAATACCTTGGATCTATGTTTTCTCTATTATACATACAATTATGAACATCCAAGGTATTATCCTAATCTAGCATACAAAATAATAAATATAACAAGATAGAATACATACCTCTTTGATGTAGAATGTCTTCATGAAGCTTGAGTGCCTAGTGCCCCAAGTGTGACACCTCAAATGGTTCACACAACACCAAATACACTTGGAATAACTTGAGAGAAACTTGAACACTCCTTGAAATCGTCTAGCCTTCACACTCACACATTAGTGTACGATTTCTTGAGCCATGTGATTCTTTTATATGGTGGCTATTAGGGTTACACCATGTAACTCATAACTTTACCCATTCCTTATGCTCCATGGATTTTAACCTCCATGGAGTATCCATGGGTCACCCCATGGACTTAGTCCAATATAAGGAATCTTGGATCACAAGCCCACATATATAAGAATGAATGATTTACACAATCAACCCATATATTTAATTAGTCTCCTTTTGATCACTTAATTAATTCCAAATTAATTCTTGATCAATACTAATTAAATAACCTTATTAATATATTAGAACTTATAATATATTAACCAACCTTAAGTGTTATTTCTCTCATTATAGTCTATCCAAATGCATGATGCCATGCAACCCAAATGGACCATGCCGGGTCGGGTCAAGTCTTACCAATTATAGTTATGGACTTAGACATTAATCCAACAGCATGTACACCATAGGAGTGTTAGAATGCTCAAAACCCAACACAATCCTTGGTAGTGGGTAACGATTCTTGACCGTTAACTTGTTCAACTCCCGGTAATCAATGCACATCCGGTGTGAACCATCCTTTTCTTGACAAAAAGGATCGGCGCTCCCCAAGGTGAGCTACTCGGCCTGATAAATCCTTTCCCCAACAGCTCCTGAAGCTGTGAGGATAACTCCTGCATCTCTGGTGGCGCAAGGCGATAGGGCGCCTTGGCGATAGGCGCCGCTCCCGGAACCAAATCGATGCGAAACTCCACTTGCCTCTAGGGAGGCACGTCCGACAACTCCTCGGGGAAAACATCCGGGAACTCGCGCACTATCGGCACATCACTAACCGAACATGGCCCCTCTGCGGCCACCCGTGAATCCATCATATAAGCCACAAACCCGCTACAGCCCTGCTGTAGGCTCCGCCTCGCTCTAGCAGCCGAACAAAATGCTGACCCAGAACGGGTACCCTCTCCGTACACCGTAAGTACTCCCCCACTAGGGTCTCGTATCGTCACCCACTGTCGCTCGAAGTCTATAACAGCCCCAAATCGGCTCAACCAATCCATGCCCACTATGACACACACGTCCCCCATCGCAATCGGGACCAGATCAATCGGAAACTCCACACCGAAGATCTCGAGTACACATCCTCGAATCACATCCGTAGCATACACCGCTCGCTCGTCAGCTATGGAAACTCGTAGAGGTCGACTCAACGCCTCCCGCTGGATACTGATGTGCTGACTAAACGCTAACGACACAAATGACCGACTCGCACCCGAGTCAAATAGCACCAAAGCAGGTACATAACTCACAAGAAAAGTACCTACACATACCATAATATAAGCACAATATCTCAAACTCAGCATAAGTAAATGAAAAAATACATACCAGCCACGACATCAGGCGCTGCGCGGACCTCCTCCGCTGTCAGCTGGAAGGCTCTCTCGCGAGCCTTTGGTGCCTCGGCCTTCATCGGCCGAACCTCAGTAGCTCGCACGACAGCAGGGGCAGATCCCTGCGGTGCTTCCTGTGCTGTCCCCCGCAGCTGCGGACACTCGGCCTTCCGGTGTCCGGTTTGGTTGCAATGGAAGCAAACCATGAACCCCTTGGGGCACTCCTTGGCTATGTTCCCCTCCTTGCCACATTTGTAGCAAGCACCTGATCGACAAACCCCATCATGTCCCTTGCCGCACTTCCTACAAGTGCGGCCCTTCTGGCCTCCAGATCTCGAATCGGCGGGCTTTGCCCGCTTGGCTGCCGGCTGAGACTGTGCCGGCCGCCGGTCCCTCCCCTGAGACTCGGCCTCCTCCCAGGCCTGAATCTCCAGCTCAATCTCCCTCTTCTAGGCATTTGCCTGGAGCTCAGCAAATGTCCGGTATGATGAGTTCGCCATGAACTCCCTGATATCCCTCCTCAAAATGCTCAAGTACCGGCTCATACGTGCCTGCTCAGACGACACGTGCTCAGGGCAAAAACTGTTGGGTTATGAGCATTCTAACACTCCTAAGTGTACATGCAACCCTAAATACCTTGGATCTATGTTTTCTCTATTATACATACAATTATGAACATCCAAGGTATTATCCTAATCTAGCATACAAAATAATAAATATAACAAGATAGAATACATACCTCTTTGATGTAGAATGTCTTCATGAAGCTTGAGTGCCTAGTGCCCCAAGTGTGACACCTCAAATGGTTCACACAACACCAAATACACTTGGAATAACTTGAGAGAAACTTGAACACTCCTTGAAATCGTCTAGCCCTCACACTCACACATTAGTCCACGATTTCTTGAGCCATGGGATTCTTTTATATGGTGGCTATTAGGGTTACACCATGTAACTCATAACTTTACCCATTCCTTATGCTCCATGGATTTTAACCTCCATGGAGTATCCATGGGTCACCCCATGGACTTAGTCCAACATAAGGAATCTTGGATCACAAGCCCACATATATAAGAATGAATGATTTACACAATCAACCCATATATTTAGTTAGTCTCCTTTTGATCACTTAATTAATTCCAAATTAATTCTTGATCAATACTAATTAAATAACCTTATTAATATATTAGAACTTATAATATATTAACCAACCTTAAGTGTTATTTCTCTCATTATAGTCTATCCAAATGCATGATGCCATGCAACCCAAATGGACCATGCCGGGTCGGGTCAAGTCTTACCAATTATAGTTATGGACTTAGACATTAATCCAACAAAAACAACGCCCTCTCATGAAACATCCTCGTAATCACCGTCACAGACTCAGTTCCCTGCTTGAGGGACAAGAACTCTTGGGCTAAACGTTCCCTCTCCACAGGGGGAACATACTCATCTCGAAACATCATGGTGAACCTCTCCCATGTCACCGGAGTATGCTCCGCCGTAGTGAAGTCTGCCGTCACAAACTTCCACCAGTCCTTCGCTCCCAAGCGAAGTTGGTTCAGTGCAAACCGAACCCTCAAATGCTCCGGACACGAACAGGTGTAGAAGCCTCCCTCGATATCAGAAATCCATCTCATCGCAGCAATCGGATCCTGCGTCCCATCAAACTCTGGTGGCTTCGTGTTGCTGAACTCCCGGAACAACATCGAGTCACCCCCCTAAGGTCTAGCAGCAGCAACAACTGCAGTAGTTGCAGCATCCGCAGCCTCAATAACCGCTGCGTACCGCTCATCAAAGGTCTCAATCAATGTGGTCTTAATAGATCCAAACATCTCCGGAATCTCGGCTCGGATCGCCGCAGCCACCTCATCGTGGATCATATGACGAAGCTCCTCGTCACTCACGCCGCTCGGCTCAGGTCTGTAGCGTGTCCCAACCATGATGTCTCTGAAATACAAACATAAAATATCAGAGACTCGCTCGAGTATACTCGCACTCGATTACTCAACCCTACTTGTTCCCTAGTACCCTAAGGATTCTTACTTGGACAGCGCACTGATCCGGTGTCTTCAGTAGTACGGGCCCTATACTACCGTCCACACCGCATCAGTATTCACCCCAAGTCCTCCTCCTAGGATCCCAGATCACAAGTACTCTACATCTCGCTAGCATAGGCTACCCTTCGGTAGACCTCTCATAAGCTCCTCACTGCTACCTACTCACTCTCAAGCATCTCATAGCAGCAGAAATCTTCCTAGGCTAAGGCATCACACATCAGGCCACTCTAGTCCTAATATGAATACCTAGCCTACTCTAGCATGCGTAACATATCATAACATAACTCATAACACATAATGTAAGGGTATTTTGGGAAATCACCGTTCGGGCGCTGGCTGATCGTACACACTGCTTCCTTCTGCTTTTCTCAAATTCCTTTACTTTTTTGAAAAATTGTTTATTTTGTCAAAACTTTCTCAAATCCTCAGTTTGAGTTCAAATACACCCGAAGGTGCATCTGAATCCCTCAAACCAAGGCTCTGATACCAACTTGTAACAACGTAAAATTTCAAAACAATTTTTCATTTTTAAAACATACTTTTAATCACAAAGTAATATCAAAACATAATGTATCCAATGTTATCATAACAAAACATATCCCAGAATCTCAAGACATAAACTCCATGAGTGTGTACGGATCATACCGGTGTCTTCAGTAGTACGGGCCCTATACTACCGTCCACACCGCATCAGTATTCACCCCAAGTCCTCCTCCTAGGATCCCAGATCACAAGTACTCTACATCTCGCTAGCATAGGCTACCCTTCGGTAGACCTCTCATAAGCTCCTCACTACTACCTACTCACTCTCAAGCATCTCATAGCAGCAGAAATCTTCCTAGGCTAAGGCATCACAAATCAGGCCACTCTAGTCCTAATATGAATACCTAGCCTACTCTAGCATGCGTAACATATCATAACATAACTCATAACACATAATGTAAGGGTATTTTGGGAAATCACCATTCGGGCGCTGGCTGATCGTACACACTGCTTCCTTCTGCTTTTCTCAAATTCCTTTACTTTTTTGAAAAATTGTTTATTTTGTCAAAACTTTCTCAAATCCTCAGTTTGAGTTCAAATACACCCGAAGGTGCATCTGAATCCCTCAAACCAAGGCTCTGATACCAACTTGTAACAACGTAAATTTTCAAAACAATTTTTCATTTTTAAAACATACTTTTAATCACAAAGTAATATCAAAACATAATGTATCCAATGTTATCATAACAAAACATATCCCAGAATCTCAAGACATAAACTCCATGAGTGTGTACGGATCATACCGGCGCCTTCCCGCGATCCTCGCTAGTACCTGAAACACATAACACAACAACTGTAAGCATAAATGCTTAGTGAGTTCCCAAAATACTACATACGCACATACGCCACTCAAGGCTATAAGACCTTCCGGTCACTGTGTCTCAGAGGACTTCCGTCCCACAACCCTGGTAGACCTTCCGGTCCTACCCGTAATGACCTTCCGGTCCATATCATCTTGACCTTCCGGTCCACATCATAATGACCTTCCGGTCCTTAGCATTCATAACATACATAACACATCAATATCATATAACAGTATACAACACATACATCTCATAGCATATAAGACCTTCCGGTCACACATAGGTACCACTCTAGCTACAGTATAGTGAGAAGACTCACCTCGTACGAAGTCGGATAAACTCTCGTGCTTGACGTCCCGACCTAGCCTCCTCCTATCATACGAATAACATTCCTGATCAATACCCTCTCATAGCCTCATCTCTAAAGATTGGGTAGAAGGCCATCCTAACCCTCCCTAAACTCTCCTGAATCAGCTTGACCAAAACCCTAAGGTCAACTGAAGTCAACGGTCAAACTTTGACCCGACTCGTCGAGTGCACATGGGCGACTCAGCGAGTCCATGTGGGTCCTCAGAATCCTTCTAGCCTCACTTGGCACGTCGATTCATCCCTTTACTCGGTGGGTTACACCTGTCACGTATCGCGGGGCAATCCCGACTTGACTCGTCGAGTCCACTTATAAACTCGACGAGTAGCGTCCATGGCAACACTCAAATGACCTTCTGAGGTCAGATCCACTTCTCTAATATATAGATCTACCCTCCCCTTCTACAATAATCACGTAAAGGTCGGACCTTTAGGCTCATGCAACACACATAGGGGTCTCTTTGGTGAAATCATCTCTAAAAAGGCAACCTAAGATCATTTCCTCCATGGAACAACATAAAGCAGGTTGGACAAGGCTCTTTGGACCTCTAAAGGCCCAGATCTAGAGTCTAGCACTCAAAGGGACAATATACTCATCATTTCAAGCCAATAAAAGGGTATAGAAAACCCTAAACTCAAGGATCTCATACCAAACAGAAGAAGGGTTCGATTTACTACCTGAAAGTTGCAGATCCAAGTTGGAAATCCACAGAATAGCAATCCCGTTGACCTCCTCTTGCTGGAAACACCTTCTTCTTTGCAAAACCATACCAAAAATGATCAAAATAGCTTTATCTCTCTCACAACTCGCTCAAGCTCTAATGGGTCTCTCTCTCTGGACTGGTAGCCGCAAATGAGGGCTATAAGGTCCCTTAAATAAGGCTCAGGCCCGCGGATTTAGGGTTTCTGACCTCAGCGCGGACTCGTCGAGTCCACCCATCGACTCGCCGAGTCCCTTTATTAATCCAGTCAGCAAATCACGATCGTACTCGACGAGTCTAGGTGTCAACTCGTCGAGTCCCTCCTCAAAACTCAAAATAAATAATGGAAATACTAACCTGGAAATCCGGATGTTACAAAATATCTTATAATTATAGACGACGAAGGAAATTACAACCCTAGAAACTATAAAATAAATAGCTAGCAAGTGAATCGAAAAATCGCAAAGCAGGGAGAGTTAGGGCCTTCCGTTAAATCTGAGAAATTAAGAAGGTGGACCTCGATAGAAGCTTGGATTTAGTGATGACTTCTTGAATTGGAGAGGGTGGCGTCAATGGTGGGGAATGAAAGAAGAGGGTGTCGGAGATGGGGAAGGAATGAAGTCACTGGATGATGATAAAGGGGTTGATGGGTGGTTTTGTAGAGATCAAAAACTAATTTCCCTGATTTAAAGGATATTAAGTGTTTTAAATATTTACCATAATTAGTGTAGTCAACATTACTATTATACCCTTTTTATTATTTGTTATTGAATTTATTTTTGCTTAATTTTGTTTGGTTGTTAGAGATATACAATACTTATTAGAAACATATGAACCTAACTCTCTCTCTCTCTCTCTCTCTCTCTCTCTTTATATATATATATATATATATATATATATATATATATATATATATATATGCACTACCTAATAAATAAAAATAAGTGGTGCCACATGTCATTTATCTTTTATTCTCATGTTGACACGTGGCAGCCTCACATATTTTTTTCTATTAATTCAATTTTTTAAATTCAAATAAATCAAGATATATATTAAATTTCAAATTTGAATTTTGAATTAAGTTATGAGATTTCCTAATATATATACAAAATCCAACGAGATTTCCTAATATATTTAAAAACCACCTATACAATTATTTAGAATATTTATTTTATTATTATATCTAAAATTAAAAACTTTATTTTATTGACATATATTATGAGAAAATGTAAATAATCTAAAATCTATTCTAATAAATAAAAATCTTTTTTACCCTATGTCACATTCTCATTCATTTGCCACATGTAATTTTGTAGCTATAAAATTAATTTTTTTATAAACTTGTGGTTTCCACAGGTCTTTAACCTTGTGTGTGTGTGTCTATATATATATATATATATATATATATATATATATATATATATATATATATATATATATATATATATAGAGAGAGAGAGAGAGAGAGAGAGAGAGTTAGGATCATATGTTACCAACAAATATTATGTTATTATGTTACTCATTCTCAACCAATCATTTTAAATATATAGATAAGGGCATCATGGTAATTTGCTAATTAAATTAATTAATTGCATTTAATCAATACCATTTAATTTAGGTAACAATAATTGACCAAGATCCTGACCATAAATGACGCTCTTCTTCTTTACATCCACACTTAATTTTCCATCAACAACCGCTCAATCGACCTTTATTTTCCATTTGATGCAGTAACCCTATCCAATGACTTCTTGCGTTTTCTCTCAAGATCAACAGGAGTTAGGGTATAACGTGTAACGCCCGTAGATTCGGGCTAGTCAATAATAAGCGTTAAAAATGATTTTTTTATTATTATCTAGGATAAATAATCTTAACCAAAGTAATAGTTATTGTCAACAATTGTAACCTATTTGACGTAATAAAGAAGAATTATTTGAATATTATATGTTTCATCATTATTATAATATAATAAAATAGGAAAAATCAGTCGAATCGTCCGTAAATTGTAAAAATAAGTGCGACAAAACATATATATATATATATATATATATATATATATATATATATATATATATATATATATATATATATATATATAGGAAGTACACGTCGTCCCGATCTCGGAAATATAAATTTCGTCGAAATCCGAATCCGTATGAATTAGATATGATTTTTATAAAATATAAAAGTCAGCCGCGCACAACGAATGTATGACGTAAAAAGCTACGAAGAGAATGGTTGACTTTTAGCTAATGCGACCAAAATGAAAATCATAATACCCCTTAAAATAGGAATTTTGAGAAAAGGAATGCCAAAAACGGAGTCCGCACGAGAGAGCTATGATTTTAGCAAAATTATTTAATTTTATAAAAATGTGGACAAAAATATAAATTCAAAATTAGTCGACGGAGTCTAAACAAAAGTTGTAGATCTCGTCGATAGCTACGCGTGGATATACAGAACGTCAAAAACAGAGTTCGTATGAACGAGTTATAATTTTTAATAGCACATTTACGTATTGAAATAAAGTGTAAATCATATATACGTATACATATATATACATATGTATATATCGTTAGAAAGGTATCGACGATGCAGTCGTTATAAGACTAGTGTTGAGTACTTTCGACATTAGTTTAGTACAAATATCATTAAATCTATTTAAAATAGTAATATAAAGGGGTGTTTATTTATTTAAGTAAATATAGATGGTGGTTTTTGAAAATTCAATTACTATAAATAAGAGCCTCTAGACTCTCATATTTCTTGCACCATTCTCTTGATTCAAGAGTCTTTCTCTTCTTATCCCCCGAGCATTTCGGTCCCTCGTGATTCGACTTCTCATTCTGTAGTTTTTAGTATAGTAAGGTGAGCGCTGAAGCGCTGCAAGAATCTTTCTTAAAAAGATTCAGCGACGAAGTTCTGTCTCTGCAGAGCCCGACTCCTAGCTAAGTAAGTTATGCTACCTTACTTTAAATATAGCTTATAATATCGTTATTATGAACCTATAAATAAGGTTTATCAGTGATTCAAAGTCGTTATACCAATTGATCTACTTACGGGAGAGGTGTCTAGAATGGTCACATTGGGTTTGGTTGTTGGATTTCAGAAAAGTCGTATGCCGAAATGGTCCTGCCTCCCAACTGTTTTGCATGGCTGATCCTTACTTGATAGATCATGAAGTAGACTCTAAGTTAATGACGAATCTAGACTAATAATTAGTCACAATAAATATTAGACTAAAATTTAGCGATAATAATGCTAGGTTTCGTCAAAGGAAAATAGAATCGTTAGAAGCGAAGCGCTGCCCGAGTTTCGAATTATCACTTTAACAAGTGAGTGCATAATCTCTTTCATGAACATGATTTTAATACAAGTATCGAATAATGTATTAAATGTTTGTTGGTGTGTAAAATATTTGATATTGCCTGAAATACGTGTTAAAGAACATACCTGATAATATACGATGATTTAGGATACAAAGTAAACCTAAATTAATTATGAGGAATATTGGGTAGTATCTCTTTATGAGAATGAGTGAGATATACACGGAGAATAGAACTTTAAAATATGTCATTGATCCGGGAGCATAGATTAGACACAGTCATTGTCCCTAGTCCGAGAGTATGGATTGGACATAGTCAATTGTCATTAATCCGGGAGTATGGATTAAGACATAGTCAGTTGTCCTTAGTCCGGGAGTATGGATAGGACATAGTTATTTGTCATTAATCCGGGAGTATGGATTTAGACATACACATTTGTCCCTAGTCCGAGAGTATGGAATGGGCCCAGTCATTGATCCGAGAGCACATATTAGATCCGAGAGTATGGATTAAGTAAGAGGTAAAATTTAAGGTCCGAGAGTATGGATAGTGTCGTTGGGAGGATCAACGGGGTGGGGTAAGAGTTGATTATATATATGGTGAAATTGTATATTTTGTGAGTTCTAAACTATATATATGATATAACATTGTGGGATTGAAATCCCTATGTACTCACCAGGTTTCCCAACCTGACCCACTCAGTTTATTTGTATCACAGGTGTCGATATAAAGTTACATTACACTGAGAGATTAAGTAGATGTAAATCACTAGTGATAATGAATGTAAGTTCTGTTTATGCTTATGTTTTTGTATTGACGATGACATCCCAATGTTTTAAAAATGAATAAAATACATTTCTTCGGAAATGCTTGATAATGTATTTATCATGTTTTTCTGGGAACAAATTCTGCAAAAATTTTCTGTAAAAGGTTACTCTGATTTTCAAAATAAAGCATAAACAAATCGGTCTTTTCTGGCCGTGAAAATGGGGATGTCACACAACGCAATAAAGAAGATTAGTTTTGAAGAGGCTCATTGTTTTTTAGCACCTATGATCAACATATACAACCAGAGGTGTACTTGAACCCCCGCCTTGTTGTTAACGTTGCCGCCCGTCACGTCTATCGCTTTTATTTCTGATATCCATCAGGTAAGGTGCCTTCTTGTAACATCATGTTTCGAGAAGTTCTTATTTCAGGATTGTGGCCAATAAATGGATCAAATGGAGGCCTTGGGCTTCAATGGAATAAAGTTTAGACTCTATTGGAGGTGTATGATGTTGAAAAAGTGATTTAAACCTTGGATTATTCGATGGAAGCTGATGGGTAAAATAGGAAAGCTTATGTTTTAGACTTTTTGCATAAATTAAGGATTTTAGTTCGAGACGTTTTTAGTCATAAGTATCAAGACAAAATTATAGAGCTCGTCGATACGTTTCCGTGGATATAAATATCATCGAAAATGGAGTTGAAACGAAGAAGTTATGACTGTTTGAAGTTAAGCTGGAAAAAGGGAGTCTGGCAGTATGCTGGCGTACAGTAGCTAGTACATTGGGCGTACTAGGCTGAAGGGACGCGTATTTAGGTCGTTACGCTGGGCATAACTTAAGGTACGTTGGGCGTACCGTCCAGTGTTAAAAACCTATTTTCATGGTTTTGAGCTCTATTTAAGGACTCTATGTAACGTCCCAAAAATTAAGACCAAAATTTTAATTTTTAGAATAATAAAATCATCATTCGAAACATGTTCATAAAACATAATAGAATCAGAGTATGATCAAAACATCAGAGTCAAATAAAATGCAGAACGATGTGGTGTGTGTGATGCGATCATCCCAAGCTCTTCCCCTTTGATCCGAAAGTGTTTGAAACATAAATTGAAAACCGTAAGCACGAAGCTTAGTGAGTTCCCCAAAACACCACATACCATACATATTTAACATACAATGGGCCCTTGCCCAACACCCCTCGAGCACCGTTCGACATTGGGCCCTGCCCGGCATTAAGTTTCGCTCAGAATAGATCTGTCAATATCATGAGATGGGCCCCGGCTCATTACATCCATCAGGCCCAGCCTGGCATCGGGCTCCGCCCGGTATACGTATAGACACATAGACAAATGCAATAACCACTAAGACAAATTGCATACAATACATTCATCTGTCCTCGCTTGGCATCGAGCCCCGCCAGATATACATATCACATACAATACATGCAAGAGTCACACAGACAACTAGCATCCTATCCATAACAAATCATGGACCGACATTGGTGCCTTCGACCCGTCAAGCACAGTGTGGAAAATCACTTCAAGCTGCCGAATATCTCAAATAAAAGCTCGGACTGCTGATCCGGAAAATCCCCGCGCTAGCATCATCAAATAATACCCAATTAATAATTGGTCCATATCCCATAGATGTAATCCTAGTCCGATTGTCCAACAGTCAGGGTAAAATTCCATTTCACCCTTTCCTCACATGGGTCAAAATCCGAGGCCCAATCCAATAGCACCAAAAAGCCCAATATAGCCCAACTTCCTAATTGGGCCCAAAACCTATCATGAGCCTAATCCAAGAAGGCCCAAAGCCTTATAATGCCCCAAGGTTAAAAGATTATTGGCTCAACAAGGCCCAAACCCTAAAAGTCTAAATATGGCCCAGAACGTGAAAGTCAACAAAAGTCAAACTTATGAGTACGCTCGGCGTACTCAGACTTACGCTCAGCGTACGAGCTGGGTATGCCCCACGTACTCCACAAACGACCAACCCATCCCATTAAGCACTTAATCGGTTAAGCCACTAAGCCAAACTCTCAGATCTGATCCTAAATGGTGTCTTAACACGTAAAGTTGGGTCATCGCTTGGGTTTTTAGAGTACATCTGATGAACATATCGTTCACAACACCTACAAGTTGCGAGTCTGCTAGTGTTTCATCGAACTGTCTAGAATAGTCTATGGTTGTCATCTATACTCAGCTAGATGACTGGGTCATCGCTTGGGTCATCGTTTAGGTCATCGCTTCTCATCATCTTTCACCTCTCATTATCTATATCATCTTTCATCTCTCATCTCATCTTTCATCTACCCATCTTTACCCATAATAATTATAGGTATAAAATATGTATACAGTTTAAATCGAATAAAACATGTATATTTTGTTCATCCAACATAGATATCAGGAACACAGATAATATGCACACATAGCACATAATTTATATTAAATACTTCATATCTACTCATTAAAGTGACGACTCGAAATTTGGACAGCGTTGCGCTTCTAACAATCGTCTTTTCCTTCGACGAAACCTAGCATTATTATTGCTAAGTTTTAGTCTAATATTTATTGCGACTTAATTAACTCAAGGTCTACGAGCGATATTGTTTTATAAGTGTTAAACAATATTTTTCAACTACTATGTACAGACAGGGGCTAGACATGAAACACTAGAGGGCAGGACCATTTTGGCATTTAAGTTATTTTAAAATCCAACAACCCTATGCGGCCCTTCAAACCAGATTCCCCGTACCGCGAGTAGGCAAAATATATTCTAATAACACTTTGTATATTATATTATATATATATATATATATATATATATATATATATATATATATATATTGTTTATAAGTTCATAATAACGATATTGAACTTAAACATAAGCTATACTTAAAGTAGGGTAAGCATAACTCACTTACTAGGATGTTTGGATAGGAACCGGGGTCTGCGGGGGCAGAACTTCCGAGCTGAAAGCTCTTCTTCTCGGAGCCTTCTGGCGCTCCGGGACTCGCCTCTTAGCACTTGGGAAGTACTAAGGGTTGGGAGGGGTTTAGAGAGAAGTTTGAGAGAGAAAGAAGGGTGAAGGTGTGAGTTTTTGGGGTGATTTGCGCCTCTATTTATATGTTGGGTCCGGTTCGAATGCAGGGCACTCCCTTACTGAACGTTGGGCGTTCGTGGCTAGGTGTCATCATCTGGTGCCAAGCTGTGGTGAGGAAGCAGTGGCTTAGATCGCGCCACGTGTCGCTCGTTGGTTACTCCAAAAACTAATTATCTTCTAAAATCCGTAACTTTTGCATACGAGCTCCGTTTTCGATGTTCTTTATATCCACGTGTAGGTATCAATGGGATCTACAACTTTTGTTTAGACTCCGTCGGCTAATTTTGACTTTATTTATAAAGTTATATTTTAACAGACTTAGAAAGTTAAAATCCATTAAAAATTCATAACTTTGTCATCGGACGTCCGTTTTCGACTGTCTTTATATCGTTGAGCTCCTATTAATGAGATCTTGAATTCTCATTTAGGTTGTGTCAGCTAAAAATCGATCGATCTAAAATTCGATTGTCGGGTTGTGCACTGCCATGTTAAATCTTAGAAAAATCATAACTTCCTCATACGAAGTCAGATTTGGACGTTCTTTTTATGTATGTTATTGGTTTAACATATACTATGAATTTTGTTTAGATCTATAAGGCAAAAAAATATTTTATCGCAAACGATTCCCGGTGTCGTGCCGGTTTTGCCGAAAAACTTCGACAGGTCATTTCGTTATAACTCGGATTTCAACGTTCTTTATATGTACGGAACCCTTGTGACATATACTATAACGTAGTTAAGATTATTTATTCTAAATAATCTTCTATCAAAAATTCATTTTTTGACGCTTATTGTCTCTAAATTGACTAGCCCGAATATGTGGGTGTTACAGTTAGGTATGTCTAGTCATCTCCCAGAGTAAGATGACAACACTTGACTTTTTAGACGGTCTTGTAAATTACGTTGCTAGTTTGGATTTATAACCCATGGGCATAGATAAAACAGGATACCATAATTATCAAATACTCTAAACATTGGTTTCTTAGAAATGACTTACCGTGGACAAGGACTCCTCTAACTATGTATTCAATCAGTTGCTCAAACGATTCATCAGGTAAGACGATTATTCTAGATGATCGTTTAATTTAGATTTGTAAGAATCGGTTGGACAGGGTATATACGGGTCGATGTTCTTATATATATATATATATATATATATATATATATATATATATATATATATATATATATATGTTGGATTAATTATCTATATTGCCCGGTAACGGTTGTTTTGCAAGATTTTTGTAGCTGAGTATTTATCATTAAAAATATGATGGGATTGAAAACCCTCTGTGTCTCACCAGGTTTCTCAACCTGTCTGACACAATTTATATGCATCACACCTAGCGGCACTAAGACTATTGAAAACTAAAAAGGATACCAAGTGTAAATAAGAGACAAGCCCGTAATAGTATTCAGGACTTTATGTCTTTACGTTGTACCCTATGGTGGATATTAATTATGACATCCCTAGTGTTTTGATATTTTGAAACAATCTTTTATCTTAAAATGTTTTACTAAAATGGGATTTTATGCAACAAAGACAATATGGTATTTAAAAATATAAAGAAAAAAGTTTTTATTGGTTCTAAAAATAAGGGATGCCACAATCTATGTGTTTTAAATTTTGTACAATTACCATACTATGATTATTCAATTGGTATGATACTACCAACTAAACATGTTGAATACCAAACATATTGGTAGCCAACTTTATTGGTTCAGTTGGTAGTATGTTGGTTGGTTCTCCGTGGTACATATTTGACAACCCTAACTTTTATAACAAAAAAAACAAAACAAAACTATTTACAAGCAATAAATGAGTCAACATCATGAATTAAGGTGGGGAGATAGAACTACAATTTAATGGCAATCGTCCACATTATTTCTACAAATTCTGTAACTATGTAATAATTATATGATAATTAATGATGCAATTTATAGTTATTCCCACTTCCTACCTATAATATACCATGTTTCTATAAATACTCAACCCATGGTGAAACGAACTGTAGTTCCAAGTGATTTTACAACATCCAAAAAATGAAGAAGGTTATCTTGATATGCTTCCTACTCATAGTCTGTGTATCTGGATCAGGTTCGAAACTGGCTACTCTTTTAATTTGAAATCATAGATAGATCTATCATTTCCCGAATCGTTATATATATATATATATATATATATATATATATATATATATATATATATATATATATATCATGATTAGGTTTTTCAAGATTTCCATCCAAGCCAAAAGACACCCCAAATCCCCCAAGTGGGCCTTTAGCTGCTGGTTATCATTGCAAGCTCGCCGCTGATTGTACAAAATATTGTCGGTGTGATAGGAAGCAACAACTTTGTTTAAATAAGAATTGTTATTGTAGCGACAAAAAATGCTAAGTCTACCAAAGAGATATCACTAGCAATGAATGCATTTAGCCTATATAAATAAATGTTATAAATTTTGATGTGTTATCTGTCTAGAACTTAAACATTCAACTACAAGTTGCAAAGTCATTGTTCATGAATTGTATCTTCATCTTACCACTTAACTAATAACATTTAATGCTCAACATAGATTTATTTATAAACCTAAAAGGTATTTTTGATGTATGCTTGATTGAATATACTATGTGAATGTTGTGCGTTGTGTGTATTGCATAAAAAGAATGTTAATAAATATATGTTGTTAAAAGAGTTATTATCTGTAAAATAAAAACTATTATAGTAATATAAAGCCTTATCATCATTTTAAATATAATTGATGTTAATTGATAAGAAAGTAGCTGTCATAATCACGATCTTGATCGTAGGATCTACGATCCTAGGTATGAAAAACGAACCATAAACAAATCGCATCTAGGGTAGAATCATGGATAGGATCGTAAAATTGGGGTCCGATCCGATTCCACCCTCATTTTTTTTTTTGAAAAAATTAAAATTAAAATAAAAAATAAAAAAATTATAAAAAATTGGGCTTACCACTTTATGACTTTTACTCTTTACAGGTTTAGCACTCAACTTTTTTTTGTTGTGACTAATGCTTAAAGTTTTTTTTGTACCCAGTTGGTACGTTGCACGTACTAGCCCCAGAAGGAGTACGCTAAGCATACGAGTTGAGTACGACCTACGTACTCAGCAAATGGACCTTCGGTTTGACTTCATCGGTCTGGGCCATATTTTGGGTTTTTAGGGTTTGGGCCTTGTTGGGCCATTGAACTTATGACTTTGGGTCATGGATGGACTATGGACTTTCTTGGGATTAGGCCCATGATGATTTGTGGGACCAATTTGGAAGTTGGGCCTTGTGATGCCATTTAGGAATTTGGGCCTTTTGAGCAAATGGGTTGGGCCTTGGTTTTGGGCCAAGTAAGAAAAATGGTAAAATGGTCTTTTACCCTAGATATTGGACAAGTAACTTAGATATTTGATTATGGGTCGAGATCTAATTATTAATTGGATATTTATTTGATGATAAGTTAGCGTGGAGATTTTCCGGACCAATAGACTAAGATTTATATCCAAGAGATTCTGCAGCTTGAGGTGAGTTTTCTCACTATGTTTAGCGGGTCGAATCCAAGTCCACCAGGGCTTCAACACCGAGCTTCACTTTCTTCAAAGGGTCCAAAAACACCACAAAAATCACACAAAGGCTCACAAACACACAATGAAGATTAGGGTTTCGTTTGTAGGGTTTGGAGGAGTAGATGTTGACCATAAGATGCATCCAAGGCAACATAAGTTGCTTAAATTGGGCACAAACCCTAAAAATTAGGGTTTGCCTCTGCTTAGCATACGCTCAACATACTCCGACGTGCGTCCATCGTACGTGGGTTCCTCCGCATCCAAGCTTTGAGCCAGTACGCCCAACATACTCGGGTAGGGACCAATAATGAAAAGAATTTACACATAGGGGTTAAAAGGAACATACCCCTAAATCGCAAATGTTACACTGAAACCCCTTTGAGTCCTTCCTAACATCAGACTCCACCCTCTTGAGCCTCCAACTCGAAACTCTAGCCCTTTAGAGCAAATCTTGAGCCTTTTTATGTGTTTTGGGTGCATTTTGGAGGAAAGAGAAGTTCAAGCTTGTTAACTGTTGAAGATCAAGCTTGTGGATCCAGAGCCTACATTGCTTTTCTCAACTCCATAAGGTATAAAGCTTTAACCTTGATGATGCATTTGTTAGATCTAGCTAGTTTTGTGTTTTATAAGCTTTTTGGTCCCATAATCTTGGTATTCATGAGTATGGCTTACTCTAATCCAAATGAGTTATCCTTTTAGACGTTTTTGGGTGTTTTGAATCATAAAAATATGATATTGGTCTCTTTCTTCCCTCCATGTAAGAGTCTTGATGCTTTGATTTGTGTATTAAGTTAGGATTTTGGTGTCTGGACTCCTTCTAGCCATGGAAAGTCATAAAGTTCCAACTTTATGACTTAAAAATGTTATTTGGGACTTGATTTGAGCTTTGGATATGAGATCTTAATGAAATAAGCACAAAATGAAGGAAAATGGAATTAGTCGAGTACATTGGGCGTACTTGGTAGTACGTTGAGCGTACTGGGATGGAGCCCTGTAATCAGGAAAGGATCTAATACACTGAGCGTAGTGACTGAGTACTCTGGGCGTACTCAGTTTGTGTTGACCTCCTTTGACTTTTTAGCTTTTTGACTTTGACCAAGTTTGACCTAATGACATTTGGGTAATTTGAATAGTAGTTTGAGATTTGGGTCCCTGTTAATTGTATATGTGACCGGTAAAGATAGCTTTTGGAGCAGTGATCGGTGCAACTATTCTTTCAAACTGTAAGGTGAGTCTCCTCACTGTACTTGTGGGTCGAAGGCACCAATGTCAGCCCACTGGATTATGTTATAGGATAGTAGTGTTCTTTGTGACACTTACCGATATGCTTGTATGTGCTTGATGTATTTGTTACTATTACTGGTATGATTGTATATTGTATGCATAGATCCAATTTGGGATCATAGTCATTATGGACTCAGGGGTTAATACGGACCACACACAGCTACATGCTGTTACATGTAGTCATTATGGACTCGGGGTTGATACGGACTCGATGCAGCCACTTGCTATTATATTTATATATGTGTGTTGTATGTGGTAATTTGGGGAACTCATTAAGCTTTGTGCTGACAGTTTATGTTTATGATTTCAGGTACTTCCGATTTCAAAAGGAAGGGCCCGACCTGATCGTACTGCTTCCCCTAGAGTTTTATTCTGCACTGAATGTTTACAAATTACTCTGATGTTTTGAGAATACTTTGACTCTGATCGTCTTTTGGACTAATGAAGGAATGACTTTAAATTGTTTAAAATGAAATTTTTACTCAGTATTTTTGGGACGTTACAAGTTGGTATCAAAGCCTTGGTTAGGGCAGTATCAGAGGGTAGGGCAGCATGGGCGATGGCCGAGGGCCTTCAACTTTTTGGGGCCCATTTTTATGTATCTACTTATATTATTTTGGAAATAAAAAGCTTTTGGTATTAAGTCTTTGTAGGTAAAGGAAAAAAATGGCCTCCTCTTTTTATTTTTCCCGGGGCCTCAAATTGGCTTGAGTCGGCCCTAGCCTTGGTTTGAGGGATTTAGGCACACTCTTGGGTATGTCTGAACTCAAACCGAAGAGTTAATGAAATCTTTTAAAAGAAAATGAGTTTTCCAAAAAGGGTTTTAATAAAAAGGGGTGTGATGCATGCAATCAACCGAGCTCAAGTAAGTATTTCCTAAAATACCCATACATGTTCTATGCTTATTGTTTTGGTATGAGTTTATGAGAATTGCATGCTAGATTAGGGTTATGGATTTTCTTAGGATTTTCATGATAGAATGCTAGGATATATGCGTTTATATGCCCGTTGATTGAGCTTTTGGAACTGCATGCTAGTATGGATTTCAAATGTTGGATAGAATGGCCTGAATTGTGATGGCTTTTAGCTTATAAGGAATTGGATGCTATGTCAGATTTGGAATCTATGTTGGTGGAATTGATTGCTAAGTGTATGCTTTAAAATTTTATATGGTTAGGATCATATATCCCTAGAAGGATTGATTTGGCGTTATTTCATGTTCCTTGTCTGGTTGTGGGCTTTGGGTAGAATCATTCATTCGACAGTCTATGTGATCCCGTCTGGTGTACAATTTGCATGCATAAGGAAACCAACAGTGTTGGTAGAAGTTCCTAGCATCGCAGAAGCCAGTTAGTTGGAGTATGCCTTCTAATGTTTTGTGGCCTATCGAGTGTTACTACTCGAATGCTGCTTGCTTTGTGCTTTGTGGGACCTATATTGATGTGAGCTAACTATTAAATGCATATGTTAAGTTACATGCTGCAAATGATAGATAATTTTAGAAGGATTGATTTGGCCCTATTACATAATTCTCGTTTGAGGCTAACCGTTGTATGGTTGGGTCTTTTATTCGAAAGATTATTTAAGTTTTGTTGCATGTAATTGTATTCATGAAGTAGTTAGTTGACATTAATAGGGGTTCTTCAGCAGCTGATGGCAGGGTGATGTAGGAATCCTATGAGAGCCTAAGAAGTGCCTTAGAGGAATGGGTGCGCTGTTTAGTGGTGTATATTCGTTTGAGAGTGGGTATATGTGAGTGGATCGTACGATAGTAGATATGAGTAGTTACTTAGAGGATCTGAAACGATTCTTGAGGAAAGTACGGATAGGTGTGCAAGGTAGTATTGGGCCCGTACTACTGAAAGCATAGGATTCGTATTCGAATCGAGGGAAATTTCGGGGATTCTAAGGAGATGATTGAGGGTAGTTCACTAGATTGTATGGTTTGGCACCATGGGTCATGACAATGTGTTTCTGTTTTATTCGGTTTATCGGTTATGGTTGTTCAGGCTGAGGATAGGCATGCTGATTGTTGGGCCTTAGTGGCAATGTCAGTTTGGATTTGAATGGTGCAGACCTAGGTGAGTTAGTTGATTTTGAGGTATCGAGGGCCTTGCTTGAGGTAGTGTCGGTTGAGTCGTAGGACTCAAGAAGGAAGCGATTGTGATGATCAGCTCAAGGATTGCAATCAGAGGCTGAGTGATTGGCAGGCGGATTGGTATGTCGGTATCTTCGATGGGAGTTATGTTCTTCCATCTTTCCGTCTTCGGAGGAAAGAGAGAGCAGAAATGAGATTTTCAAAGTTGGGATGTAGACCTAGCATGAGGCTAGATGGTTGCAATTTTTTGGCGGCAAGTATGGTAGTGTGGGAATGCACAAGAAAATTCTTGTGGTATGGATGCTTTGAGATAGGGGTGAGTATGGTGCGGTTTTTGGACCAAACCGAACTGCAAACTGATAGGTGTGGTTTCTATATACGTAAAACTGATAGGTGTGGTTTTTATCTCGGTTCGGTTTTACAGTTTTTTCATGCGGTTTCGGTTTGTATTGGTACGGTTTCGGTTTTTAACCAAAATAAAATGGTGGTTAGGTTTTTTCACATCCAAAACACATTTTTTTATTGACTTTCCTTTATTTTTAAAATTTTATTGACTTTCTTTTATTTTCATATTTGTGTTACCAACCACGTTTTCAAAACTAGGGACTTTTTAAAACAAAAATAATAAGAAAACCGTTTTGTTTTAAGCATAAAACCATTTTTTTATCAAATTAACTTACTAAGTTGTAGAGCACAAAAAGGATTATACCCGACTAAAATAGTTTGCCTAGCTCCATTCGTTCATAAAAGAAAAGGATTTAACTATAAGACTTTACAAAATGTATCCCACATATTTCATTAACGATGTATTGCCTTTGTTATATAGGCTTTCACCATTCTTTGCTTTCTTCCCATTTAGCGATGTGGGACTTGAAACTTGAGTTTCGTTGATACTTAACATTAACATAACATCACAGTAGCACACAAAAATCTTTGTTCCTCTTTTCTATTTTGTTACGTCTATCCTCTTTAAATTATTATATAAACATATATTTAAAATATAAGAAGTTATTATAAATTGCGCTGCGGTTTCGGTTATTTGGTGCGGTTACACAATATAAAACCACACAACACCGTAAAATTGAGGTTTTTTGAAAATTTAAGACCGCATCATTGGTTTTACCTTCGGTTTCGGTTTTTCGTTTTTTTTGCGGTTTTTCGGTTTGGCTTCGGTTTTTGTTCACCCCTACTTTGAGAAGAGATCAAGAGTCTGATTTCTTTAAATATAGTCAGGTCAGGTGCTAGTTGATTGTTTTAGGTGATCAGGGAAGTAAACTGGGAATGACAATTTTTGTTGTCTTTAATGTAACCCGACTATGAGAATGATGCCTCTTGTGTTTATGAATTATTATCACGATAAATTGATGGTTGGGGATTTGTGGACAAGGTGTATGGTAGTCCATTTGTTTCTAGATAGATAATCGGTGCTATGAATGGACTATCAGAATTATTGCTTGTGCATCTGCATGGTATTCTTGGTGTTAGGGGCAGTTATTCTGGGGAAAATTTCGGGTTCTCCATCTGAGATTCGAAATCTCTTTGAGGTTGGTTGGTATTTATCTGGGGGAATCATCTTGCGTTGTGATATACATTCCAAGAGGCAAAGACAGTACATATATGGTTGAGCCGGTTGAGTATTGGGTTGTTGCAACGTCGGTTGATGATGGTTCGAATCCTAAGTGGGGGAGTACTGAGTAGTCTGCTTGAAGAATCATCGACCTGTTCGAGGTTGAGTTTGGAATAATGGGTCACAGGAACCTACGGTTCGGTTATACGAGAGTTTGGTTCAAGATTTGGTCGAGACGAGAGTGCAGAGCAAAATGCAATCAAATGTATGTGCTCAGGAATTTATGAGTGGTCTTCGCAGAAGGAAGTTGTTAGACAAGGAACTCGTTGTAGCTAGTGGTTCCTATTGGTAATGCCGATGAATGGATCAAGAGGTAGTTGAGTCGCTCATGTTGAGTATCGGTTATTGAGGGGTTTGTCTGCTCGTTATATAGTTGCTATCTCTAGTCTAGGCTAGGCAGTTGTCAATCAGTAAATCAGCTTCAGAGTTGAGTATATTTACTTCCACATAGGTTTTGGTTCAGTAGTGTATTGGATCATTGGGTTAGTTGTTAATGCATCCTCGATCGTTGGTCATTTCGTTCATCATCAGTAGTGGAGATTATTCGAAAGTTTTGAGTTGTATCAGTTGAGGCTCAATGGATGCGTCAACCTATCTTCAAGTTCGGCTCAATTTTGGTAGATGTCCTTGGTTATTAAAGGCTTAGATTATGTGGTAGTGTGGTTCAGTTTTTCAGTTGTGGCTTTAGATCTGCATAGAATCCAATTTTGACATGTCATGATGGAAGGGTTGGTATTTTGGATTAATACGACCAGGGTTTTAATAGCATTTATGGATAACCTTGGAAGCTTTATCGAGCTAGTTATGTGTTGGTAGGATCTGTTCAGTTTCAATCGAGGTATGAGATCTTGTTTCGGTCGTTCATGAGGATATTCTGTTAACAGTTTAGGTTTGTCACCTCGTTAGATCTACTGGTACTTCATCCTTTGGGTAAGGTTGTGAGGAAGAAGGAATGTGGTAGATCCAACGTTGGTTATAGGTTAACTTGAGGGTGTGTGTTGGCGTGAGTTCATTAGATATTGTCATGAGGAGTGTATGTGTACTGACTATGATAGCATGAGAAAAGTTCTAACATCCCAAAATTTAAAACCAAAAATTTTCTTTTGCATAATGATAAAACCATCAACCAAACTTGTTCATAAAACCATAAAGTAAAATCAGAGTATGTCAATCAATCATCCCAATACATCAAAGTCAAATAAGTCGGAAATCATGGTGTGTGCGATGCGATCACCCCGAGCTCTTCCCCATCGATTCGGAAGTACCTGAAACATAAACTGAAAACTGTAAGCACGAAGCTTAGTGAGTTCCCCAAAATACCTCATACCATACATATCAAACATACAATGGGACATGGCCAACAACCATTAGGCCCCGCCTGGCATCGGGACCAGCTCAGCTCCGAGCCCCGCTCGGAACAGATATGTCTGTATCATGTGATGGGCCTCGCCCAACACACCCATCATACCCCGCGCGACGTACCTACAATACATACACACATGCAAGGTCACACTGACAACTAGCATACAAATAACCATAATCCATGGGTAGGCATCGGTGCCTTCGACCCGCTAAACATTAGGAGAAGACTCACCTCAAACTGCTGAAAAAACCAAATAAATGCTCGAACTACTGATCCGGGAAATTATCGCACTAAATATCATCAAATAATACCCTAATTAATAATTAGGTCATAAACTATAATCGGGTTCCCAACTCATCATCTTCAACCTCTAGGGTAAAAGACTATTTTACCATTTTCCTTTTTGGGCCCAACTAGATTGGCCCAATAACTCTATAGTGGCCCAAGGCCCAAAAATGGCCTAACCCATAAACCTAAGGTCCAACTATAGCCCAACAAATTCAAGGCCCAAAATCCAGCTAAGGCCTAAATCCCAAAAGAAGTCCAAGTTCAAAAAGGGCCCAAAACAATAAAATCCCACTTCACAACGTACGCCCTACGTACTCCTCGTACGCATAGCGTACGGGCAATGACTCGAAAAACAGAAGTTTGACCTGGTACGCCCAACGTACTGGCCAGAGGGCCAATCCTTAATTTTTGACTTAACCACTTAAGTTCTTAACATCTAAACTTCAGATCTACATCATTTTAAGGTCTTAACATGTAAAGTTGGCAACTTTATAGTTTTGCATGACTTAATGGGACCCAATACTTGTTTTTGACCATTAAGACCCATAATAAGAGCCCTAACTCATGCATGGTCCAATATAACACATCAAGATAGAATTTTTATGCATAAGGAACGTCAGAGAGGCTAAGATCTATCATTCCTAGCTCCTGGAGTGGCTCAAACTCACATGGAGGACTCATGGGGCCAACATATACCAAAACATAGCCCTAAAATAGATCTAGAAAATGGAGTTATCAAGGTGGAAGTTTTATACCTCAGAAAGCTTTCCAAGTTGGTAATGGTTCTGGATCCACAAGCTTCAACTACACCAATGCAACTTCGAAGAGCTCTTCTTCCTTCAAGATCACCAAAAATACACTCAAAGGTCACTTCCAAGCTCAAATCACTCAAATGGAAATTAGGGTTTCGATCTCAGGGTTTGGAGAGGTGGAGGCTGGTCATATGAAGGTCCAAGAGCAACTTAAGGTGTTTAAATAGGACTCAAACCCGAAAAACCAGGGTGTGTGCCAGGTAGTTGTACGCCCAGCGTACGTGGATGCCTCAATGGCCAACTTTCGACCCAGTACGCTCAGCGTACTCCTAGCATACGCCCAACGTACTGGCCAGGGACCCAAATGATAAAAGTTTTAAGTTTGAGGGAAAAAGAGGAATACCTGAAATGCGTATGTTACAATTCTCCTAACTTGAATCAGACTTTGTCCTCGAAGTCCGTCGCTGCAAGGTTCTTCGATTCGGGTGAGTTTTCATCACTGTACTCGTGGGTTGAAGGCACCAATGCCGACCCACTAGGTTATGTATCTTGGTATATAGGATGTTGCTATGTTGTAGTTATCTGTTAGATCTGTATCCTAGTATTTAGGATGTTGCTATGCGGTAGTGATCTGTATGTATATATGTTTACAGGCTATATGTTTATGTGTTGGAGATGTCGACATAGTGTAGTTAGGTTGAGACTGTACTACTTTGTGCTGCCAGTCAACCAACCCGGTATGGTAAGGTTAGGTCATGTGCCAACAAACCTGGATTGTTGGGTTGACGCCACGTGCCAACAAACCCGATATGGTTGGGTTGAGCCAGAGGTCAACAAACGCGGTATGGTAAGGTTGAGGACACTTGCCAACAAACCTGGATTTTTGGATTGAGGCCATGTGCCAACAAACCTTTGACGGTTGGGTTGAGGTCTTATTGCTCTGTGTTGTAAACCAACAAACCTGATATGTTTGGGTTGAGGTCGAGGAGCAACAAACCCTGTATGCATGCTTGGTGTATATGTTATTTGTTTGTGTGGTGGTACTTTAGGGGAACTCACTAAGCTTCGTGCTTACAGTTGTTTGTTATGGTTTCAGGTACTTCAGATGATCGGGAAAAGCAAAGGTGTGATCGTGCACATCCTTCAGATTTTATGTTATTGGATTTTCTCTGTTTTACGAACTATACTTGTGAAACAACGCTTTTGTAAACAATTATTGACTTGAGGTTGTTTTGGAAAAAATGAAAATTTTACTATGATTTTTGGGATGTTACAATATATATTTGATTGGAAAATTGTTGTGTCATGAAAAATTTGGGTATACATATGTTACTACCGATAGAGATAACGAAGATCGAGTTGTTGTCTAGAAAATTGATAACAATAGTTATTAGGCATGTGTTATTCTGTTCACATATTCAAGTAATCCCATGGATTCAGAATGAATGTGTGTCACTATGTTTCTATTCTTGTTTTTATGTTATATAATTATGTGTGTGTGTGTGTGTTTGTATGTATGTGTGTTTATGTGGCTTCATGCATGTATATTCGTATATATTATCTTCCTTTATTTCTTCATATTTAATATAGTTTTGGCATTTAAACCATTTCTTCGTGTCTATTTTGGCCTGATTCCATGGATTTGTTTTATTTTTTAGGATTAACATGGAAAGAATGCAAATCATGTGGTTACACGAGAAAGTCTGCTGCTAAACTGTGAAGAGAATTCATGGATATCAAAGATGTGGGTGATTACATGAGTATCTACTTGTGAATTGATTATTCGTCTTCTTAGTTCCATACTATATACAACTTTGGCTCACATACATACTAAGTGAGTCAATTTCGATTATTTTAGGAGTCGGGCTTGAGTTTCTCATGAGGTGTCTCATCTCATTTACACCCCCACATACAATCACTAGGCAAAATAAAATATGAAATTATTATACATACAATCACTGGGCAAAAGTGTCACACCCCGCTAAAGTGGAAACACGAGGTGTGGTAGTACAAAGGGTCTCATTGAAAAAGTTAAAAGACAACACCAACCATAGTATTAAAAAGTTTTACAATTTACAATAAGTTCTGAACAATTTAAATAAAAAAAGAATTACAATACAATCGAAAAACAACACGTGCATGATGCTTCTACAAGTGATGTGTCTCTAGGCGCCACTTAATAGATTATACCTGAAAATGCAAGTAAAATGAGCGGTCAACTACTGAAATAGTTGGTGAGTTCACATGGTTACAAAAATAGTAGTATATGAGTCATAATCTGAGTTTTAATAAAAATTTCCATAAATGGAAGTTCGTTGTTGAAATGAATAACAAGTGTATAAACTGTATTTTGTTGCTAAAACGAGTAACAAGTGTATAACTGTAGTGCGTTGCTAAAATAAGTAAACGAGTGTGTATACTTCGTTGCTAAAATGAGTAAACAAGTTTGCATAACAAAGTTCGTTGCTATCATGAGAAATAAAGTCTGTTACCATCATGAGAAACAAAGTTCGATGCTAACATGAGAAGCGAGTGTATATGTGTATAATAAACAAACAATTCGTTTTTATAATGAGTACAAAAGTTCGTTACTATAATGAGTAAACAAGTTTCTAGTAATTGAAGTTCGTTGCTATAATGAGTAGGCTAGTTTGTATGTGTATAATAAGTCAAACAATGAGTTCACAACCAAGCCTATGACTGCCGCCCTATCAAGATCTATGCTTATCGTTCCATAGATATGATGGGTTTTCTAGGTTATAAAAATTTTAAATGTGGCGGAAAAACACTTAAACCCTTAAGTTCACATGCAACCTAGAAAGGATCTATGTTTTCTCTATTGATAGCAACTAACTATGAATATCAAGAAACCCTAAGAGAGAGGCTATGAAATAGGAATTCATACAAAATTAGGGTTACATACCTTTTGATTATTATTGTAAATAATCAACGTAAAATCCTTCTTCTAGATCTTGGAAAGCTAGCACCAAAGGAATGAATGTATCTAATGGCTTGTACCCAAAACCCTAGTAGCAAGAAGACTTGAGGAGAGAGGAGGCTAGAGCAAAATTTCGGATCTATGAAGGTAAGAAGAAGTGGACGAAATAATGAAAGCCAGAGAGGGGTTTATATAGCTGAAGGAAACTTGAGGCCAAAGCTAGGTTTTTGGGATAAGGCCCAAATTAATTAATATAATAATCAAGCTGCCATATCTCCTTATCGTAAGCCTTATGAACGAAATTTCTAGGTTATTCTTAGCCAAGTTTCGTTCACCCCCATCCCATGGGGTTCTAGAGTCTTCATGCTTCAACTTTCAATAAATAATCAAACGATCCCTGCACTTTTAATTAATTCAATTAATCTCAAAATTAATTCAAATTAGTTTCTGATTAATTCCAAATTAATTACTATTATTTTTTATTAATATATTAATAATATAATATATTAATAAACTATTTATTCCAATTATTAAACATATAATAAATTAGCAATTCAGCCTCTTCCTCTAAAAGTCATTCTATCCAAATACTAATTTTAAGGGCAGCCCAAAAAGGACTTTGTTTCTAATTCAAGAATATACCAATTTAGTTATTGGCTTAGACACCTTAATCCAGCAAGATAAACATGGTATAATGCACTCAAGCATTCGAGCAAGTGAGGAGTTGTCAATTCCTAATAGCGATATCTACAAACCATTGGCTCAAAGAGTTAATGGTTGGAGTAAAGTGTAAAGGACTTAGTGACGATAAGGTCTCATGTTTCAAGTTTCATATACATAAATAGCAAAATATAGCAATCAAGTTTGATACAAGTCAATTTAAATACAACGAACAATAAATAGTTTTCAGACATGCTTTTCCACCCCAAAACGTAAAAACCGAAAATAGGGGTTGTGAATACTCACAACATATTTTGCGATGATGCTAACGATGCCTTGAACTAAGTTTCACTCATACCACTACTGATGTCCTACAATAATGGTATATATACTAGTGAGTCTCTAATCAAAATCTAATACTAGCATACTTAACTTCTACAATAGAGCAATGCCAATATTGTGTCAAAATTTTGATGTTGTTATGTTACAAACATTTTTCTGTGAAATTTAGATTCCCATGAATCAATTTGTTTAAAAACAAATTTAAATGGAAAATCCTATTTTTGCAATGTTAATTGTGATTTACTTATAACATTTTGGAAGGTGTTTCAAATGATTAAATATTCGAAACTAAATCAAATCAGTTATAAAAAACTTCAAACTTTATATTTCAGTTTTAATTGTAATAGAAGACCTCCAGATAAATTTTAATGGGTTTTTGATATACTAAATTTTTTTTCACCATTTAATTCCTTGAATAATCATAAAATCATGCAAAATAGTAAATTATCATGAAAAATTCTTGGAATTTTTTTTAACTATTTCACAGTGTCCCTAAACCAGAAAAAAAAAATATTAAATGCTACTTTTGAATAATAAAACCCCATGTTTAATAATTAAGTGTGTTTTATACCAAGAAAATATAATTAAATAGTAAATAGTAAGTAAAAATTACAAAACATTTTATTTGTGTTCCAACTGCAGTCAAAGACCTCCAAAAAATATTTCATGAATTTTATATATATATATATATATATATATATATATATATATATATATATCTATTTTTCCTTTATTTAAATTCTGGAGTCAAGACAAATTCATAGAAAAATAGTAAACAATTAAGATAAATCCTCAGTATTATTTACAATTGTTATATAATATATATGAGCTGAGAAAAATATCAAAAGTTGTTTCTAAATAGTAGAGTCGGATTTTATGATTTACGTATGTTTAATCTAAGGAAAATAGAAATAAATTGTAAAAAATGAAAATAAATCCTTATACTTTTTAGGTAATGTATTTAGAGTATTTTGAAGCTAGGGAAATGATCAATGAACTTTGTAAACTATAAAACCCACTTTTATGATTTTATGTGTGTTTAATGCCAAGAAATTCGAAATAAACACTAAAGAGTGAGTAAAAATAATCAAACTTTTTAATTTTAGTTAAACTATAATCAAAGACTTGATGGACAGTTTTCATGATTTTTGGAATAGTTTGGATATTTTTCCTTATTTATTCCATTAAAAAAGTATTTAAATCGTAAAAAATAGTAAACAGTAGGAAAAAATCACTAAACTTTTCTTTTAGTATCCTAATGTAATAAAAGGGGTCCTGGTAGTTTTTCATGAATTATGAATAGGTGAAACTCTTTTTCCCCAATTTAGTCCATTAAATACACAAAAATCATGGAAAAATAGAAATAAGTTATTAAAAAATCTTAAAATATTTATCTAAGTTTTATACAAGATACAAAATCCAATAAAATTATTAGATGTTCACTTAATATCTCAGAACTTGGTTTTATGATTTATTTGAGTTAAACATAAAGAAAATAAAAAATCATAGAAAACAATAATAAAATTATTGAAACTTCATGGGAAATATTTGCGTACTTTATGGGTCATCGACGAATTTATCCAGGATTTATATACCTCAAGAAGTATTTTATTTGATTTATTGCCCTATTTTCTTGCAAAAATTACAATAATTCGAGAAAAATGAATTATTTTCTGAAAATCTTCAGATCTTATTTTGTTGTTGAGATTCTGGGAAAAATCGGATTTACACATAAAAGGAGTTTTGGTTATTTTTAGGTAAATAAAATCATTGATGAGCACATTTGAAAGCTTTTAGCAATAAACTTTGAACATCAAGCATTTAAGCTCGAGTTCATCACATGCATTATGGTTTGAAAACATATATGGATTTGTTTGTTCAAAATGATGTTTTTAAGAAGAAAATTTCGGATGCATGTGGTTTTTGATCTCTAAAACTTGTAAAAACTCAAGTTTATGGATTTGATTTAGGTTTTGGTCATTGGATTTCATCCTACCACCATCATCATCAAACTCGGAGTGCATGAACATGCACATGAAAAATCATGAAGAAAGGTGTAGAAGGAGAAGAAAATGCAAGAAAACCTTATTGAAATGAAGGAAAAATGAAGGGATAATGGAGGATTTTCGTGTTTACCTCAAGACCAATTTCAAATGATGAAGTTTTTTAGTACAAATGGCTGCACTCTGCTTAGATTTTTGTGGGTAAGGGAGAGAAAAGAGAAAAATGATGTTGGTGGTGGAAATGAGAAAAAGTGAGAGAGAAAGAGGAGGTAGTAGGGTGTGGGAGAAGGTAAAGTGATTGAAATGTTTTGGGAAGAGCTTTCTTTGGGAGAGGGGGCCGAAATTATGGAGGATGAGAGGAGAGAATTTTATTTTCTCATTTTTATAATGCGTTCCTCAATTTTTATTAAATTACTCTCGATTGATATAAAATGTGTATTTTTATATAAATTTTGTTCATAACTCTTGGATTTTTAACTTATAAAAATAAGGTTAATGTTAATGAATTAAATTAATTTTCTTGATTATATTCCCACATTTTAAATATTTTAATTTGATATTATAGAGTTTATAAAAATTTCTATGGGATTTTAAATATAAAACTTCATAAATTTTAGTTTTTAGGACTTTTAGTGTTTTAAGGAATTTTATGAATCTTTGGATATCAAAATTAATTGAATTTTGAGACTTCAAACTATTTTAGAGTTTCATAACTCTTATTCAAGTTAGAAATAAATGTTTGTAATTTATTTTTGTCGGTGTATTGGCATTTCCATGTAGTGATTCCGAGATTCATATGAAATTTGAAGAATTAAGTATACTAGTCCTAGTTTTTAGTTTTGACTTAATTTCCTATGAGACTCTAACCTAATTTCTACTGATAGGTCAAGTGCATGATATATATACATGATTCATGTAATGTCCTAAAAATAAGACCAAAAAATTTTTCGTTTTTAAATTAATAAACCATTAAATCATATCATGTTCATAAAACCAAGGTAATTAAAGCTTTGTCATCGCATCATCATTATCAAAGTAAGTCACAGAAGACGGAATCGAATGGTTGGTGCTCTACAATCATCTCGAGCTCTTCCCTTTGAATACCGAAGTACCTAAAACATAAACTGAAAACCGTAAGCACATAGCTTAGTGAGTTCCCCAAAATACAACATACCATACATACATTTGCCATGGGCTACCCCCGTGGTCTTTTCCCTGGAATGTCATGGGCTACCCCTATGGTCTGACATCCAAGCGCCATGAGTTACCCCCATTGTCTGAAATCCAAGTGTCATGGGCTAGCCCCATGGTCTTCCATATAAATGTCACGGTCTACCCCGAGGTCTTCCAATCAAGTATCACAAAGACCACTAGCAATCCACATAACAAGCAATGGGTCGGCGTTGGCGCCTTCGACCCATGGATATGGTGAGAAGACTCACCTCGCACTACTGATGTAACATCGGATTCCTGGTATGTATTTAATTATATATTATTCATTTTTACAAGAGAAACTCGACGAGTTGGAAGCCCCAAACTCGTCGAGTAGAGATCAGATGAGACACAAGTTTTAAGTAACCTAGTCGACGAGTTGAGAGCCCTCAACTCGACGAGTAGGATGGCAGAGTTGAAACCCTAATTTTAGGGTTTTGCACCCTATTTAAGCATCATAATCGCCTCATGCTAGCCCCATTTCCAGCCTCCAAGTCCCAAACCCTAAATCTCGAAACCCTAATGCCTTGTGTAAACTTGTGAGTCATTTTGATAGAAAACTTGTGTATTTGAAGCTTGTGGAAGAAGGAGAAGCTTGAGGGCACTAGAGAAAGCTTTAGATCCAAAAACTTCACTCCATTTGCAGCATTTTCTAGTAAGCAAGTCTCAAACTTGCTTAATGATTACTTATATCTCTTCATTTTCACTTTTATTGGGTTTTGGTCCAATTAGCATGGTCATTGGGAAATGGACGTCCCAAGTGAGTATACTTCCAGATCTAGGACCTTGAAGGGATTTCATGGCATAAAGATGCAAACTTTATGGCCATTGAAGCCCCATGCAAACTTTAGGATGTCATTTTGGCATTTTAAGCTCCAAAAGGCCATGCATGGAGAGAAAGTCAGAGACCTTACGTGTTCATGTAGTGTCTAGGGTCTAGATCTCAGTTTGTATGCCTTAGCTTGAAGTATTAATGGCTTTTGGATCAAGATCTAGGTCTTAAAGAGTTAGGGTTTGAGATAAATCCATTAAGGAAGGGTATTAACGAGTAATATTGGAAACTTTACGCTTAAAAGGACATTCTCAGTATGTATATGAAGTATGGAGTTTAGATATGAAGGATAGGAGCTTAATCCATTAAGAAGGGCTTAATAGACTGAAGAACTCGACTTGTCATGAAGGAACTCGACGAGTTAGGACGATTTGTCCCAATCCTATATAGGGTGGAACTCGACGAGTCTGAGGAAGGACTGGACGAGTTGAATCGTTTTATCACGACTCTGAGAAGCATGGAAACTCGATGAGTTAGAGGGTGAATCGACGAGTTGGGTCAACTCAGAGTGTTGACTTTGACTTTGACTTTGACCTAGACCTTGACCAAGGTTGACCTATGAAGGGGTTTTGGGTATGGAATGATATCTAAAGGATTATTGGATTTTGACTCAATATTATGTTGGTAATGACAGCTCGGAGAATCGTTGGGGGCAGTCGTTAGAGATTCATTACCGTGAGATTCAACATTCAGCTTTGTGAGGTGAGTTTCCTCCTGTATGAATAGGTCGAAGGCACCAATGTCGGCCCGTATATGTATGCTAGTATGTTCCGAACCAAGGTTCGATGTCGGGCAGTGCTCAATGTAGGTTTATATGTTTCCGGACTTTGGTCCGATGTCGGGGTAAGCCCGAGGAATGTTTGTATACTTGATGTCTTCGTGATTCTTGCATGTGCTTGCTTTATATGTTTCCGGACTTCGTTCTGATGCTAGGGAAAGCCCGAGGAATGTTTGTATGCTTCAAGATTTCGGTTCGATGTCAGGTGGGGCGCGAGGAATTTTTATATGTTTATGTTATGTGATTATTTATGTGTATTTATTGATATTTCTATATGTATACCGAGCTTTGCTCGATGCCAGGCGGGGTCCGATGCCGAATTTTGCTCTGATGCCGGGCAGGGCCCGATGTAGCGGGCAAGGCCCATGTATGTTATTATGTGATTATGTGTATGGTATGTGGTAGTTTAGGGAGACTCACTAAGCTTCGTGCTTACAGTTTTCAGTTTTGGTTTCAAGTACTTCTGGTAGCAAAGGGAAGAGCTCGGGATGACTCCAGTGCACTCACCACTTTGTTTAGCCTGGGATGTTTCACTCTGATATATTGACATGTGTTTTGATATGATACTCTGATTTGATACATTGACTTATGTTTTTGGATGAAATGATTTTGGTAACTATTGTTTATTTAATAATTAAAAATCAAATTTTTGGACCGTATTTTTGGGATGTTACAAGTTGGTATCAGAGTCTTAATTTGAGGGATTCGGGCACACTTTCGAGTGTGTCTGAACTCAAACTAAGGACTTGGTATAAAATTTTTTAAAAGAAAAACCATTTTTATAAAAAAAAAGGAATTTTGAAAAGAGAAAAAGGGTGTGGTGCATGCAATCAGTCGAGCTCAAGTAAGTTCTCCCAAATTACCCATACATGTTTGTTTTGTTATGATATGTTTACGAGAACATCATGCTAGATTAGGGTTAAGCATGTAGGAAGGATGCCTTGTATGCCTGTTATATGTGTATGAGCTTTATGAACTGCATGCTAGTATTGATTAGTCAGTGATATGATGGCCTGATAAGGATATGCTTGATTTTGTTTACTCAATGCTCGAATGCTACTTGCTTTGTGCTTTTAGGAGTTCTAGTTATTTTTAACTAACTAGTAAACAAATATGTTAAGTTACATATTACGAGGACTAGATAATTTCCGAAGGTTAGGTTTAGCTCTATTTCGCAGCTCTCGTTTGAGTCTAACCGTTGTAGGGTAGGACCTCTCATTCGAAGAATTATCTGGTCTTAGTGATATGTAATGGTATTCGCGAGCTAGTTAGGGGGAGATAGCAGGGACTTCTTATGCAGCTGATGGCGAAGAGTGGGTTGGTGATTTCCCTAGGGCAAGCCTAGGATGGGATTAGCATGAGAACATCAGTAGCACTAGAAGGGACTTGGTGGAGTCAAGGCAGTTCTTGAGGAAAGTACGGATAGATGTGGAAGGTAGTATGGGCCCGTACTACTGAAAGCAGAGTATCCGTACTCGAATCAAGGAAGGATGAGATAAACCCAGGGAACTTGTAGTGTGTGATATCCCTCGAGTTATGATGAGTATTCTGATGTTTGTTATGGTGAATTTTCAGTATGGTGACGTTACGCACTAGACCAGTTGGCCGTTCAGGTGCCGGTGAGGGATCTGGCTCGGGCTCTGGAGCTGGGCAGCTCGACGAGCAGATGAGAGAGTTCATTTCATCTGAGGTCACACGCAGTATTTTAGACCATACTCCTGTGATCTTCGGTACAGTCAAGGAGGGCATCTTGGAGATACTTGATGAGAGGTTGGTGCATTTCGCACCGAGAAGGCGGCCATGTAGGGGCGCGCACGATGACATTCAGGGAGTTCCGAGCATGTGGAGCTCCAGACTATCATGGGGCTCGGGACCCCATTGCTAGCAGCAGATGGTTGGCTGATGTCGTCAACGCCTTCCGTATGAGTCGATGTCCCGAGGGGGACAAGGTTCGACTGATGGGTTTTGAGCACTCTAACAACCTTATGTTGCACATACAACCCTAAATACTTTGGATCTATGTTTTCTCTAATTATACATGCAATTTGATTTTCCAAAGCATTATCCTAACTAGCATGCTAAACATAGGTACTTGTATAACAAAAACTAGTTAGATGACATACCTTTTCTTGTAGCTTGTTTCCTTGGACCTTTAAGAGCCTAGCACCCCAAATGTGATGCCTCAAATGCTTCACACAACACCACCAACAATGGAGGACTTGATAGAGGATTACTTGCACACAAAATCGGCTATGCTCGTCCAAAGATCACTAGTGGCCGATTTCATGTGCTAAGGGGCTTCTTATATAGAGTGGCAAGGATTAGGGTTACATCCATGTAAACCCTAATGTGCATGACCTTTCATCTTACTTAGGCTCCATGGTTTAAACCTCCATGGACTATCCATTGACTACCATGTTGGTTTAGCCCAATCTAAATAACCATAGGCCCACACTATAAGAATCATTGATTTACCAAATCAACCCCTTACATTTAATTAGTCTGTTTTGATCACTAAATTAATTCCAAATTAAATCTTGATCAATACTAACTAAATAATATGATTTCATATTAATATATTAGAACTTATAATATATTAATAAATCATAAATAACCTATTCTCAAAAGTCCTTCCTTACAAATTGTTCTGGTGAAATGCAACCCAAATGGACCATGCTACTCTCGGGTCAAGTACATACCAATTATAGTTATGGGCTTAGACACTAAATCCAACAGTCTCCTACTTGGATAAGTCTAATAACTATAACTGCAAGTACGACCTGAACACCGACTAGCAATCATAGCTCTTAAAAGCCTCTGTCGAACTGTGACACACCATTTTAGATAAGGGATCATATAATCCTCTGTTCTCAAGATATCAGCCGGACAAATACATGGAACAACGTCATACTTATTGTCCAGAAGTTTGTTTCCCGGTTTACGATTTGTTTGACATAGAACTTAATCGAACGCATCAATTGAGTTCTGACCGGGCCCGACACATAAGTCAAAACAAAATCATCGAGGGGCCCAAGATATTGGTTTTAATCCTCCAAGGACTAAAAGGAACAGATAAACTTCGACTCATATGCTTGTACTAACTACTCGTTAAATTATACAACAGTACGTTTTATAGCATCAAGTTACTGATGCGGTTTCATACTATCAATGTACAACCAACTCATAGTCAACAACTCATATCTCTTGGTTTGAAGACTTATATGATATTATCGTCTCACGATCACTCGAGATAAATTCCATGAACTGATACAAGTGAGCGCGGGTTTAATCCAATACTCAGAACTTATGAGCACTCATGAATGTTGTAGCAATCCTTTGTTATGTCTAATACAATTCAGACAATCTACAAGCCAAATTCATGACAGTCTTGCCTCAATACCTACTTCCAAAGTATGATCGACTGTGGATAGTTTGAATAATATAATTATTCTGGAAGTCAAAACATGCAAAGTGAAACAATAGTAAATGATTGACACAAGATAGTAACATTACTTATAAATAAAAAACACCTTTTATTTAATCATCAAATGTCAATAACATTTCAACTATTCCAAGTTTCAAAACAGCTATCTAATCATTAAGACGAATATTGTCCTTCAGCCCGATGCACCTCGCATGCTGTAAGTGCCTAACCCTACTCAGTCCCTTCGTGAGGGGATTTGATGGGTTCTCCTCTGACGATACCCTCTTTGCTACGAGGAGTCCTTCTTCTATCTGATGTCTAATGAAGTGATATTTTCTCTCGATGTGCCTGGATCTGCCATGATCCCTTGGTTCCTTGGCTAAGGCTACTGCACTCTCGTTGTCACAGAAAATCTCCATAGGCTCCTTTATAGCTGGTATTACTCCAAGGTCTCCGATGAAGTTCTTCAGCCATATTGCCTCCTTCGCCGCCTCGCTTGCTGCTATGTACTCTGATTCGCACGTTGAATCAGCTACTGTCTCCTGTTTGGAATGTTTCCAAGTTATTGCTCCTCCATTCAGGGTAAATACCCAGCCCGATTGAGAGCGGAAATTATCTCTGTCGGTCTGAAATCTGGCGTCACTATACCCCACCACTCTCAAGTCATCATTCCCACCGAGGGTAAGGACCCAATCCTTAGTCCTCCACAGGTACTTGAGAATGTTCTTTACCGCAGTCCAGTGAGCCTTGCCAGGATTCCCTTGATATCTGCTGACCATGCTCAAAGCAAAAGCCACATCAGGGTGAGTACAAGTCATAGCATACATGATCGAGCCAACCGCGGAAGCATATGGTATTCCACTCATCTCATCTATCTCAGCCTCTGTACTTGGACTCTGAGTTTTACTCAGTTTGGCATTGCTCTGGATCGGTAAGTCACCTTTCTTGGAATCCATCATGTTGAATCTTTTCAACACCTTTTCCAAATAGGTACTTTGACTAAGTCCAATTAGTCTCTTGCTCCTGTCTCTCAATATCCTTATCCCAAGAATATAGGCAGCTTCTCCGAGGTCCTTCATAGCGAAACACTTCCCAAGCCAGGACTTAACCTCCTGCAAGGTTGGGATTTCATTTCCTATGAGAAGTATGTCATCCACATACAACAACAGAAAGCTAACTATGCTCCCACTAGCCTAGACATATACACAGGACTCATCCTCACTTCTCGAAAATCCAAACTCTTTGACTTTCTCATCGAAACAAAGATTCCATCCGCGAGATGCTTGTTTCAATCCATAAATGGATTTCTCAAGCTTACACACTCTATTAGGGTACTTTGCATCTACAAAACCCTCTGGCTGACTCATGTAAACATCCTCAACCAACTTTCAATAAAGGAAAGCGGTTTTCACATCCATTTTCCATATTTTATAATCATGAAATGCAACTATGGCTAGCATAACCCTAATAGACTTAATCTTCGCTACTGGCGAGAAGGTCTCATCATAGTCAGCTTCCGGAGTTTGAGTAAAGTCCTTCACAACCAGTCGTGCCTTATAAGTGTGTACCTTTCCATCCATGTCGGTCTTCTTCTTGAAGATCCATTTGCACCCGACTGTCTTACAACCCGGTATATTGTCAACCAAGTTCCAAACTTGATTGTCATACATGGACTGAATCTCGTTATCCATCGCCTCTTTCCATTTAGCAGACCCGGGGCCTGCCATGTCTTCCTTGTAGTTGTTAGGTACATCCAAATTTATCAGCGTGTTATCACTGATAAATGTATCACCCTCAGATGTTATATGGAAACCATACAACACAGGTGGAACACTAACTCTACTGGAACGCCTTAGAGGCACAGACTCGTCAATCGGCTCAACAGGAGTTTCCTCCTCAGGTTAATTGCTAGTGTTTGAGGTTCCTTAACCGCTTGACCTTTGAAGCTCTTCAAGGTCAATTTGCCTCCCACTGTCTCCTTGGCATATGAGCTCTCTCTCGTGAAAGACTCCTCTCCTCGCCACGAAGACAACATTGTCGCTCGGTCTGTAGAAGAGATAACCAAAAGATTTGTGTGGGTAGCCGATGAAAATACACCGCTTACTTCGAGGTTCGAGCTTGTCGTGAGTATCGCGTCTCTATTAAGCTGTGGTAAGGAGGGAACTTTCCATATCCACATCTCGTGAGGTGTTTTTGCAACCTTCTTAGTTAGGACTAGATTAAGGATATGGGCGGCAGTCTCTAAGGCATACCCCCAGAATAAGATAGGTAACGAAGCTCGACTCATCATGGAATGGACCATGTCCAACAAGGTTCGATTGCACCTCTCAGCCACACCATTAGGCCATGGTGTCCTAGGTGTCACACCCCGATCCTTGTCGGAATCGATCAAGGCGTGATATATTGTTCAAAGTCTCATGACAACTATGTTATAATATGATTAGATTCAATTAAGTACTAAGTATGCAAACAAGATCCACAACATACAAATACAAATCCAAATACGAACAACATTTATTACATCAAATTTAAATTGTCTTGTGGATTTCTAAGGCACAACCTATTTTTCATCAATCTTCATTCTTCAAATCTGCATCATGGGTAAAAACAGGTCAACTACGAGAGTTGGTGAGTAATCTAATTTTAGTAGAGAAAGTTGTGAAGTTGAAACATTTATAATTTGAAATTTGTTTTCTTTTGAAGTCGACAAACAATTGTATTTGAGATAACGGTTTATAAATCAAAAATTGATTAACAAATGATAACAACAACAATAAGTCCTCACCCTATATATATATATATATATATATATATATATATATATATATATATATATATATATATATATAGGATGGAGCATCTAATCATCAAACACACTCAACCACGTGCGATCAATCACCTTAGCGTCACAAGGCGGGGTGGTCAACCCAATAGCGCTATTATTGTCCATAGCGTACCTCAAGAATACGGGGATAGTCATGGAGATTAGACTAAAAATGATAATGCACTACAAGTACATGTAGCGTAAACAAACAATAGTTATATAATTAATGACTCACGTATAAATGTCCCAACAATGTCTCAATTGTGATAAAAAAATAAAATGAAGTTGGAACATATTAGAACCACATGATACACCCCAAAAGTATTGAAAATTATAAAATATGGGGTAGATTACTCACATTAGTCCCAAAACGAAATGCGTGTGTCGTACGATAGACGGTTCGGGTCAAAATGGCGTAGAACCTAATATAATTAATAGTTTTGGTTTAGGAACTGTTAAACGAGAATGGAGTATTAATACAAATAATTAGACACATATTCTTATATTAGATGAATTAACAATAATTCATTTTGATTAGAATATTAAGGTATTCATTTGTTAAATGAATTTTAAATTGAATTAATTACTTTGCATAATTAATTTATATTTTCAATTTAGGCCAGATTTTAATAATTTCTTATTAAAATAATAACTTGCCCAATTATAATTATTTACAGATTTTAACAATTATTTATATGAAATAATCATTAAAATGCATTTTTACATGCTTAAATACTTAGGAAAATGGTTTTAAATAGTAAACAGTATTGAAAAATTATGAAATTATTAGGAAATCATTATTTCATACAATATGAATTACTGTAAAATTTATATATTTTTCTGAACTGTTTTAGTATTTATTTAATATTTTAATGATTAAACAACACAAAATCCGGGAAAAATAGTAAATTATTCCCAAAACTTCTGTAAAATTAACCATAGTTTTATAACATGATATAGAGCCCAGTGTATAAGTTTCAGATATTTGTGACTATGGGAAGTATTTTTTATATATTTCATTATTAATTAATCAATAAAATCATAAATAATAGTAAACAGTAATATAAATGCATGAAACTTCATATATCATGTTTAATCAATATATAGGTCATCCCAGAATTTTCTCAGAATTTATTGAATGCAACAAGTATTTTATGTGAATTATTGCCCTACTTTATTGCAATAATTATAATAATTCAATAAAAATAAGTTATTTTCTGAAAAATTCCAAAACTTCTTATTTTATTGATGGTATTCTGAGAAAAATCAGGTTTATGCATAAAATGAGTTTTAGATATTTTGGTGGATTTAATTTGTTTCTTGTATGAATTTGAAACTTTTAACAACATACCTTGATGAATGCTTCAAGAGGGATGAAGATTTGAGTATAATAGATTGTTCTTGGCTGGAATATGAGTATCTCTTGGATGAATTTCAAGATTGAGAGTGAGAGAAAGAATAGAGAAGGTTTAAGTGGTGAAGAGAATAATATGTTGGGAGAAAAAGGAAAGGAAAGTGGATGGGAGGTGTGAGTGGGAGACCATGGGAATAATCTTTTTGCTTTTGGTGGTCTTCATAATTTCCCACTAACACAAGCATCTTTTATATAATTAATATAAGAGTTTTATAAAATTTAAAGTAAAGTTTATAAAAATAGAGTTTTATAAAATTTAATGGAAAGTTTATAAAATGGAGTTTTATAAAAGATATGTTATTATTTGATTATAACAATCTACTTTGATTTGAAGTTTAATTATATCATTCAAGTTTGATTCTTTTAATTTAATTAGAGCATTATACTTTGATTTGATTTTAATATGGTATCAAAATTTAATTTGATTATAGTTATAACGTTGTACTATACTATGTTGCTATTAACATCAATTTATATCGTAGTGTGTGGGTTTTGATCCTATTAGCGTCAAGTAATCTTGAGTAGGGTTTATTAAATTTCCAATTGGGTTGGGTTGACCCGAATCAATTTTAGGCGGATGTCTGAGTCTCCCCTACTTTAGGAAATTTCGTCCCGAAATTTAAGAAGAGAGTACCTTAAGAGAAAAGTTGTGGGTATTTGGTACGCATATGATCCTCACGCTCCCATGTATACTCAGGTCCACGTGCCGACTGCCACCTGACCTTAACCAGGGGAATGCGACTTCTTTTGAGTTGCTTTTCCTTTCGGTCGGCAATTTCCAAGGGTTTCTCGGTAAATTGCATTGTCTCGTCGATTTGGATATCCTCGAGAGGAACATGAAGGTTCTCGTCTGCTAAACACTTCTTGAGGTTGGCTATATGAAATACTGGGTGAACTTTCTTAAGCTCTGTTGGTAGATCCAACTCGTAGGCTACTGGTCCGATCCTTTTTATGATCTTAAACGGGCCTACGTAGCGTGGTGCCAATTTACCCTTGCGTCCAAATCGAACCACACCTTTCCATGGGGACACTTTTAACATGACATTGTCACCAGGGTAAATTCAAGCGGTTTGCGTCGCTTGTCGGCATAACTCTTTTGTCGGCTACGAGCTGCGAGAAGGTTATCGCGAATCTGAGTGATTTTGTCGGTTGTTTCCTGGATAAGCTCAGGACCAACGATTGGAGAATCCACTGTTGCGCGAATCACGTGGGACTCACCAATTTCATGCCAACAAATAGGAGATCGGCATTTACGGCCATACAATGCCTCAAATGGTGGCATCTTGATGCTAGAATGATAACTGTTATTATAGGAGAATTCCACCAACGGTAAATGAGAGTCCCAGTTTCCTCCGAAATCCAAGACACACGCCCTCAACATATCTTCGAGTGTTTGAATAGTCCTCTCAGATTGACCATCGGTCTGAGGATGATAGGCGGTACTGAGATCGAGGCGGGTTCCCATGGCTGTTTGAAGTGATTGCCAAAACCGAGAGAGAAATCTCCCATCACGATCTGAAATGATGCTGAGAGGAATGCCATGCCGACTAACTATCTCGTTGATGTAAATCCGAGCAAGTTTTTCGACTTTGAAATTTTCACGGATGGGAAGGAAAGGAGCGGATTTGGTCAAACGGTCAATGATTATCCAAATGTTGTCGTGTCCTTTTGTGGTACGGGGAAGTTTGGTTACGAAATCCATGGCGATCGCTTCCCATTTCCACCTGGGGATTTCTGGTTGGACCAATAGTCCAGAGGGTCGTTGATGTTCTACTTTGACCCTGGAACATGTAAGACATTTGGCCACGAATAAAGCAATATCCTTTTTCATTCCCGACCACCAATAATTGGTTCTCAGGCCATGATACATCTTGTCAGTGCCCGGATGAATGGAATATCGGGTTTTATGGATTTCTTCCATCAGGAATATACGAAGATTGTCACGATCTGGGATCCAGATGCGATCTTGATAATAGGAAATACCATCAGATTTAGTTTCCAACTCCCCATCAATTCTCGTGGGCATGTCATTTTCGGTAATTTCCGAGTGTTGGGCTCCTCGAATTCGGTCGCTGAGATTGGACAAGATAGGAGAACATATTAGATGAAATGCATGGGCATGTTCTTTTCGGCTTAACGCGTCGGCTACGACGTTTGTCTTGCCCGGATGATAGCGTATTTCACACTCGTAATCATTTAGGAGCTCGACCCATCGTCTTTGCCTCATATTGAGTTCCTTTTGATTAAGAATATGTTGCAAGCTCTTGTGGTCGGTGAAAATTACGCATTTAGTGCCGTAAAGGTAATGCCTCCAAATTTTAAGAGCGAAAACCACGACACCGAGCTCCAAATCATGAGTCGTATAATTTCTTTCGTGGATTTTGAGCTGTCGTGATGCGTAAGCTATAACCTTTCCCTTTTGCATCAAAACACAACCTAGACCGAGATTGGAGGCATCGCAGAATACCACGAAATATTCGGATCCTTCAGGGAGTGTAAGAATCGGAGCGTTACACAAACTTTGTTTAAGGGTTTGGAAAGCGTATTCCTCCTTGGGTCCCCAATCAAATGGTGTACCCTTGCAAGTGAGAGAAGTAAGCGGTAAAGCAATGTTTGAGAAATTTGAAATGAAACGCCGGTAATAACCGGCTAAACCGAGGAAGGACCGAATTTCCTTGGGGGTACGTGGGGCTTTCCAATTCTGGACTGCTTCAACTTTTGCGGGATCGACTAAAATACCCTTGTCACTTACAATATGACCAAGGAATTGTACCTCATTTAACCAAAACTCGCATTTCGAAAATTTGGCGTAGAGCCGATTTCCTTGCAACGTTTGGAGAGTTAGGCAAAGGTGTCTTTCATGCTCTGCCTTTGTCTTGGAGTAAATGAGGATGTCATCAATAAAGACGATAACAAAACGGTCGAGATAAGGTTTAAATACCCGATTCATCAAGTCCATGAATACGGCAGGGGCATTTGTTAGGCCGAAAGGCATAACAGTGAACTCGTAATGACCATAGCGGGTTCGGAAAGCGGTTTTGGGGATGTCTTCTTCCCGTACTCGAAGTTGGTGATAACCCGAGCGAAGGTCAATTTTTGAGAAGCATGAAGCTCCTTGAAGCTGATCAAAAAGGTCGTCGATCCGAGGTAACGGATATCGGTTCTTGATGGTTAATTTATTTAACTCCCGATAATCGATACACATACGAAACGAACCATCTTTCTTTTTGATGAAGAGAACCGGGGCTCCCCAGGGTGAAGTACTAGGGCGGATAAATCCCTTATTGGTTAATTCTTGGAGCTGACTTGCCAATTCTTGCATCTCGGCTGGAGCCAATCGATATGGAGACTTGGCTATGGGAGTAGCCTCAGGAACAAGTTCGATGCGGAATTCTAGCTCACGTACTGGAGGGAGTCCAGATACATCATCAGGAAAGATGTCGGGAAAGTCTCATACTATCGGAATATCTTCGATCTTCTTTTCTTTGACCTTTGTTTCCACCACATGGGATAAGAAAGCCATATATTCTTTTCGTAGATATGATCGAGTTTGAGTACATGACATAAGACTAAGCTTTTTCGAATGAGTCTCGCCATAAATACGAAGACTTTGACCGTCGGCGAGAGGAATACGAATGAACTTATCGTAACATACTATTTCAGCATGGTTTTGGGATAGCCAATCCATTCCTACGATGATGTCGAAGCTACCAAGTTCCATAGGAACTAAATTGACAGAAAATTTATGACCGCAAAAATCGAAAGTGCAATCTTGGATGATTGCATTGAGTGAAACGTATTTTCCATCGGCGACTTCTACGGTAAAGTATTCATCAAGAATCGTGCGAGGTGTGTGAAGTATGGGCTCAAATTCCAAAGACACAAAACTTTTATCGGCACCTGAATCAAAAAGTACTGACGCGTAGCAGTTATTTATAAGAAACGTACCATATACGACCTTGTTATCGGTCTTTGCTTGGGTTGCGGTAATGACAAAGGCTCGGCCTTTGGGAGCTGGAACCTGCATTGTTGGATTTGCCTGGGCTTGGGTGTTGATGATATTGACTAGCCTAGGACACGTGTTTCTGAAATGGGTGGGGTCACCACAGTTGAAGCATGTTCCAGTTGGATACCGGGTTTGTGTTTGCTGATTTGAGGGTAGATAGAGTGGTCGCTGAGTTTTTGGTGCACGACATGTGTCCGCCAAGTGGCCATAGCGACCACAATTCGTACAGAGGCGACACGGGCTGGTGGTCATATGGTGATAGTTATAGTGGTTACAGAGGGGGTGAGGTCCGGTATACGGCTTTTTATTCGGTTGGGCTTGTGGGGTGACTTGGGTGATAGGAGTAGCAGGGGTAATAACAGCATGGTTGTGGTGATGACTTTTCCGCTTCTTTTTGTCATGTCGGTGGGAGGACTCAGACTTGACAATTAGGGGGGTCTCAGGGGTCGGCTTTTCAGTTGACATCTTTGAACCCTTGCGTGGGAGGACACCATCGTTCATATTGTCCTCGTTGAGTTGACCTGCTATTTCAATGGCGGATTCTAGGGTAGATGGCCTGCTGCTGGTCACCGAATCACGGATCTGGCGTGGTAACCCTTTGATGTAGCGACGTATTGCAGTTTTCATAGGTTGAACCATGTGAGGTAGGAGTCTCGAGAGATCATGGAATCTATTGGTGTAGGTCGCGTTGTCGCCTCCCACCTGTTTCAGATTCCAGAATTCATCCTCGAGAGTTTGCAATTCGCTGTCAGGGCAGAACTTCTCCATCATGCGTTCCTTTAGTTTTGACCAGGTCATTCCCAAGGCAACAACCTCTCCCTTTGCCCGTTTTTCTAGGTTCCACCATGTGAGAGCATGACCTTGGAGGCACCCTGTAGCATGACGGACCATCAGGTCCTCAGGACACTCGCTATGGATGAAAGTACTCTCCATTTCTTCAATCCATGTGAGGAGTGCGGTGGCACCATCAATGCCTTTGAAGTAAGGCGGATTGCAGTTACGAAAGTGCTTGAACGAGCAACGAGGAGTGGTTGCTGGAGCTTGTGGCTGAAGAGAATGAAGTTGGGTTGCAATTGTTGGGATGACGTTTGCTACCTCCTTGGCGATAAGGGCAACTAGCCTTTGGTTGTTGCGAGCAGCGTATGGGGGTCGTAATGACATCCACGAGAAACACGCATATGGACTTGTTAGTTATTTGTAAATTGATTATGGAAATAAAGTTTTTAGACATTGTTGGGTAAAATAATTGTAAAACACTTGTTGGGCCATGGTTAGGAGTGTTGGGCACCTTTTGGGCTTTCCATGGTTACTAAATGTGAAACATGTAGCACTTGCGTGGGCCCCCACAAAACTAAGTTTTCACATGTCTTTCCCACTACTAGGCCCATTAGGGAACTTAATAGTCCAATGAGTTGGCCATTTTGGAGTGTATCTTTTCGGATACGTTTGATAAGGTCGGGTATTTTGATGGCTCAAAAGTAATGTGAATGACGCGCTTTGGCCTATAGGTTTGGGAACTCTCGCCTTTGGTCCCCAGATAAGCAAACTGGTCCCTTGGTTGATTGGGATGTATACGAATGCTTACCTAGTCAGGACTTTCGGGCTACCGGCACCTCCCCCTTCCAGTTACTACGCGTCCATTACTATGATCCTACCCAACTAGAGTGGATGACTTTGAATTTCCTATGAGCTCTAAGGAATATATATGTATATATAAAACTACTTGAATATGTGTACGATTTTCAGAGAAAGACGAGAATATTCACCAGTGTATGCACACATATAAGTGTCAGGAGTAATACGTATGCACTTAAGGGAGCAATTAACACACAAAGGTATTCCTAGGAGTTTCTAAGTGCGAATTGCATGCAGTTGTGTGTGCATTTTATAAACTAGCATACGAGAGGACCCTAGAGGCTATAGACTAGGTCAAGGCAATTAACCTAATTCCCTATAGTCAAGGGCTCTGATACCAATCTGTCACACCCCGATCCTTGTCGGAATCGATCAAGGCGTGATATATTGTTCAAAGTCTCATGACAACTATGTTATAATATGATTAGATTCAATTAAGTACTAAGTATGCAAACAAGATCCACAACATACAAATACAAATCCAAATACGAACAACATTTATTACATCAAATTTAAATTGTCTTGTGGATTTCTAAGGCACAACCTATTTTTCATCAATCTTCATTCTTCAAATCTGCATCATGGGTAAAAACAGGTCAACTACGAGAGTTGGTGAGTAATCTAATTTTAGTAGAGAAAGTTGTGAAGTTGAAACATTTATAATTTGAAATTTGTTTTCTTTTGAAGTCGACAAACAATTGTATTTGAGATAACGGTTTATAAATCAAAAATTGATTAACAAATGATAACAACAACAATAAGTCCTCACCCTATATATACATATGTATATATATATAAATATATATAGGATGGAGCATCTAATCATCAAACACACTCAACCACGTGCGATCAATCACCTTAGCGTCACAAGGCGGGGTGGTCAACCCAATAGCGCTATTATTGTCCATAGCGTACCTCAAGAATACGGGCATAGTCATGGAGATTAGACTAAAAATGATAATGCACTACAAGTACATATAGCGTAAACAAACAATAGTTATATAATTAATGACTCACGTATAAATGTCCCAACAATGTCTCAATTGTGATAAAAAAATAAAATGAAGTTGGAACATATTAGAACCACATGATACACCCCAAAAGTATTGAAAATTATAAAATATGGGGTAGATTACTCACATTAGTCCCAAAACGAAATGTGTGTGTCGTACGATAGACGGTTCGGGTCAAAATGGCGTAGAACCTAATATAATTAATAGTTTTGGTTTAGGAACTGTTAAACGAGAATGGAGTATTAATACAAATAATTAGACACATATTCTTATATTAGATGAATTAACAATAATTCATTTTGATTAGAATATTAAGGTATTCATTTGTTAAATGAATTTTAAATTGAATTAATTACTTTGCATAATTAATTTATATTTTCAATTTAGGCCAGATTTTAATAATTTCTTATTAAAATAATAACTTGCCCAATTATAATTATTTACAGATTTTAACAATTATTTATATGAAATAATCATTAAAATGCATTTTTACATGCTTAAATACTTAGGAAAATGGTTTTAAATAGTAAACAGTATTGAAAAATTATGAAATTATTAGGAAATCATTATTTCATACAATATGAATTACTGTAAAATTTATATATTTTTCTGAACTGTTTTAGTATTTATTTAATATTTTAATGATTAAACAACACAAAATCCGGGAAAAATAGTAAATTATTCCCAAAACTTCTGTAAAATTAACCATAGTTTTATAACATGATATAGAGCCCAGTGTATAAGTTTCAGATATTTGTGACTATGGGAAGTATTTTTTATATATTTCATTATTAATTAATCAATAAAATCATAAATAATAGTAAACAGTAATATAAATGCATGAAACTTCATATATCATGTTTAATCAATATATAGGTCATCCCAGAATTTTCTCAGAATTTATTGAATGCAACAAGTATTTTATGTGAATTATTGCCCTACTTTATTGCAATAATTATAATAATTCAATAAAAATAAGTTATTTTCTGAAAAATTCCAAAACTTCTTATTTTATTGATGGTATTCTGAGAAAAATCAGGTTTATGCATAAAATGAGTTTTAGATATTTTGGTGGATTTAATTTGTTTCTTGTATGAATTTGAAACTTTTAACAACATACCTTGATGAATGCTTCAAGAGGGATGAAGATTTGAGTATAATAGATTGTTCTTGGCTGGAATATGAGTATCTCTTGGATGAATTTCGAGATTGAGAGTGAGAGAAATAATAGAGAAGGTTTAAGTGGTGAAGAGAATAATATGTTGGGAGAAAAAGGAAAGGAAAGTGGATGGGAGGTGTGAGTGGGAGACCATGGGAATAATCTTTTTGCTTTTGGTGGTCTTCATAATTTCCCACTAACACAAGCATCTTTTATATAATTAATATAAGAGTTTTATAAAATTTAAAGTAAATTTTATAAAAATAGAGTTTTATAAAATTTAATGGAAAGTTTATAAAAATGGAGTTTTATAAAAGATATGTTATTATTTGATTATAACAATCTACTTTGATTTGAAGTTTAATTATATCATTCAAGTTTGATTCTTTTAATTTAATTAGAGCATTATACTTTGATTTGATTTTAATATGGTATCAAAATTTAATTTGATTATAGTTATAACGTTGTACTATACTATGTTGCTATTAACATCAATTTATATCGTAGTGTGTGGGTTTTGATCCTATTAGCGTCAAGTAATCTTGAGTAGGGTTTATTAAATTTCCAATTGGGTTGGGTTGACCCGAATCCATTTTAGGCGGATGTCACACTAGGTGGCATCAATTGTGATACAATTCCATATTCCTTAAGATAGTCAAGGAACTCGATACTAAGATACTCACCACCCCGATCGGATCGGAGCATCTTTATCTTCCTGCCCAGCTGATTCTCCACTTCTTGTTTAAACTCTTTGAATTTTTCAAAGTTTTCTGACCTATGCTTGATTAAGTAGACATAGCCATATCCACTGTAATCATCAGTAAAAGTCACATAGATGCGGTTAGCATCCCTTGTGGCGGTTTTGAAGGGCCTACACACATCGGTGTGTATGAGATCCAACAAACCTTCACCCCTTTCACAAGTACCAGTGAAGGGTGACTTGGTCATCTTTCCATGTAAACAAGATTCGCAAGTGTCATCCGACCTTAAGTCGAATGACTCCAAAACTCCAGCCTTTTTGAGTTGGCCTATGCGCTTCTTGCTGACATGTCCAAGACGACAATCCCACAAGCATGCCTTATCCAATTCATTGGAAGAATCAATGTGCAACACATTATTTCCTAAGTTGTCTACAACCATCACAGTTTCATATACACCATTACAAGGTAATGCTTTAAAATAAAAAACACCATTATAAAAAGCATTAATAGCACCAATTTCATTATCAAATGAAAAACTAAAACCTTGTTTGTACAAACCATGAAAGAAAATAATATTTCTCGCCATTTCAGATGAGTAGCAACAATTATTCAAATCTAATTCTAACCCACTACTAAGAAATAAAGAGTAAACTCCAATATTGGTGACAAGTGAAACCTTCCTATTCCCCATGATCAAGTTTATCTTCCCGTGCTCCACATCCTTACTTCTTTTTAGGCCCTGCACATTAGAAAAAATGTGAAATCCACAACTTGTATCAAGGACCCAAGAATAAGAATGTGATGAGTTATTAGATAGAATAGTATAAATACATGCATGGGTGGCCTTAACCTTCCCGTCTTTGACATCCTGCAAGTATTTGGGGCAGCTTCGCTTCCACTGCCCTTTCTCATGACAATAGAAACACTCTGCTTCCTTAGGAATAGTAGAGGGAGTAGCAGAACCAGCCTTGGTCCCACTTGAAGAGGATCCATCGAGAGACTTTCCCTTGCGGCTCGTAGAGGGAGCCTTCCTCTTCTTCCCTTTCCCTTGTCCAATTGCCAGAACAGGGGCGGTAGTAGGAGTTGTAACAACCAGTTTACCTTTGAGACTACTTTCAGCAATCCTCAAAAGCCCTTGAAGTTTGCTAAGTGTGACCTCCTCCTTGTTTATATGATAGGTCATGCAGAACTGATCATAACATGGAGGTAAGGAGTGTAGAATGATATCTATAGTCAGCTCCTCATCGAAGTTCACATTCAATTTCAGCAAACGGTCCACAAACCTTTGCATTTTATACAAGTGGGTCGTGATGGGTTCACCATCCTTCATCTTAGTTGTTATCATGGAAGAGATGATTTCATACCTCTCTTGATGAGCACTCTGATGGTATCTTTCCATCAGGTCTTTGTGCATCTCAAAAGGGTAGAAGTCCTCATAGGACTTTTGGAGTTCAGCTGTCATGTTGGCCAACATGATACAAGAAACCTTTGTGGCATCCTTCTCATGAGTCCTAAACTCAGCGATCTCCTCAGGAGTAGAAGAAGACTCATCAATTTCCTTAAGCTCCTTGTCTAGGACATATTCCTTGTCGTCATAGCGAGTGACCATCCTGATGTTCCTAATCCAGTCATTGAAGTTGGAACCATCAAAGATGACTCTCCCACACAAGTTCATGAGAGAGAAGGAGCTAGTAGGGTTTGAGCCAGAAGCAGTGTTGGAAGACCTCTGAAAAGAAAGAAAGAAAAAGTTTAGATTAGATAAGAGTCCTTAATATAACACCCAAATAAAATATTAAGGCTAGGACCCAACACAATATTTTACAATTTGGAAGAGGGATTTCGTAATCCAACTTTTAAAATATTTGAATGTAGGTAAATGACGATTTACCAATTTCCACCATGAAAAACGAAAAAGATTATTAAGTTTTAATTGGATTGAAATTCCTAGATTCCTTTGAGATTCATTGAACTTTTCAGTGGCATGTTTAAATCTCAATTATGCCCTTCAAGTTTGTAACTGGGATATTGAGAATCACAAACAATGTGTGAATAACCATGCAAATTAACTTGGTACACTCGATATTATTTGTCACCTAATCGATGTGCCGGTTAACCACACACGCTCCACCGATCTATGACAAACATCAAGCTACCCTTTGCCACCCTTACTAGTCCAAGTTAATGTGTCGTTTAACCACACACGCTCCATTAACGACTTGGCAAGGTGCAAAGTGCAATTTCATGGATTAGCATCAATTTCACATTTTCCTAAAGTAACTAAGATTGGGAATTTAATAAAACATTTACTTACTTTATAATTTTCATTATACTTTTAACGAGAATTAATGTCATATCCTACCCGTTCGACTAACGACCCTCCACCAGTCAAGGAAGCGGTGGGTGAGAGTGGACACCCATTAAACCACCATTTTATAGGTAGTAACCTTATACCTCCCTTATAGACCGGCTTCGTGAATGAGGCCTACTAACGGTAAGACTGACTTGTCTTCTACATATATATAATTATTAAACTTATAATATTATAATAGTATAAGGGTTGAATTTTAAACTTTTAAAATTCTAGGGTTTGGAATTAAAGTATTCATAAGTGTGACTTTACAAATTCCAAAACTTGAGGACAAGTTTTGACACTATTCAAAACTTTTCATTTCCTTAACTTATGAGTTTAATGACTTTTAAAGAAAAAAAATTTGGTTTTCCATAACTTGAGGACAAGTTATGGAGTCCATTAAAACCATTTAGATCATTATTTTAATTAACACAATAATAAAATAATATATACATGATCTAGTTAAACTCATAAGAACAAGATAATTCATATCATCAATCGTCAAGAAATTAGCCTAATCATATAAACTAATACAAATCTTGAAATTATGACAATTATCTTTTAATTGGACAAGCATGATCATTACCTTATGAAAAAGCAGATTTCATGGTTCAAAAAACAGTTTGGGGTAATGATCTTAATCCAATTTCTGGCCAAAACTCGAAATTATGCACACTGGACCACCAACTCGGCGAGTACATGAACTGGACTCGTCGAGTTGGTCCATTTCTGAGTGGACTCGTCGAGTCACCCAGTGGACTCGGCGAGTTCACCTGTCAGAATGTAGAAATTCGATTTTTCCAACTTTGAAAACCAGTAAAACATCAAGTATAATAGAAAACAATCCTAGGCTCTGATACCACTGATGGGTTTTGAGCACTCTAACAACCGTAAGGTGCACATACAACCCTAAATGCTTTGGATCTATGTTTTCTCTAATTATACATGCAATTTTATTTTACAAAGCATTATCCTAACTAGCATGCTAAACATGGGTACTTGTATAACAAAAACTAGTTAGATGGCATACCTTTTCTTGTAGCTTGTTTCCTTGGACCTTTAACAGCCTAGCACCCCAAATGTGATGCCTCAAATGCTTCACACAACACCACCAACAATGGAGGACTTGAAAGAGGATTACTTGCACACAAAATCAGCTATGCTCTTCCAAAGATCACTAGTGGCCGATTTCATGTGCTAAGGGGCTTCTTATATAGTGTGGCAAGGATTAAGGTTACATCCATGTAAACCCTAATATGCATGACCTTTCATCTTACTTAGGATCCATGGGTTAAACCTCCATGGACTATCCATGTACTACCATGTTGGTTTAGCCCAACCTAACTAACCACAGGCCCACATCATAAGAATCATTGATTTTCCAAATCAACCCCTTACATTTAATTAGTCTCTTTTGATCACTAAATTAATTCCAAATTAATTCTTGATCAATACTAATTAAATAATATGATTTCATATTAATATATTAGAACTTATAATATATTAATAAATCATAAATAACCTCTTCTCAAAAGTCCATCCTTACAAATTGTTCTGGTGAAATGCAACCCAAATGGACCATGCTACTCTCGGGTCAAGTACATACCAATTATAGTTATGGGCTTAGACACTAAATCCAACACCGGCTTGCTTCCTGTCTTTTGAAGGACAGAGCACGTGACTGGTGGGAGGAGGTCGGACATGCCATTAGAGATGATGTAGCTTTGGATACGATGACCTGGAGTGACTTTTCGGCCAGGTTTACGGTCAAGTTTGCACCTTTGATTGAGGTGCAAGAACTTTCTAGGGAGTTCCAGGATCTCCAGCAGACTACTGAGACGGTGACCGAGATCACTGCCATGTTCAGGGAGAGGGCCCTTCTTGTTCCGCAGTACGTGGCGGACGAGTAGATGAAAAAGGCCTGATATCATGAGATGTTGCAGAGTGATATCTGCCAGCTTGTGAGCCGATCCAGCTGCAAGACATTGGAGGATATGATTACGAGGGCTCGGGAAAGGGAGTTGGATTTAGAGATGGAGTAGAATAGGAAACCAGAGGGGGTTCAGGCAGGGAGTGTGGGTAAGAAGCCCAAGGTATCGGACCACCGATCGAGGAGCCAGCAGGGCCGAAGCCGATGGGGCAAGTGTGGCAAGTTGCACGAGGGGACGTGCAGGGAGGGTAGTTCGGGCCTAACAAGTCATGTTAGCAGGGATTGTACTGCTACCACCACCACCACCACACTATCAGGTCTGATTTGCTTCCAGTGCAATCATAGGGGACACAAGCGGTCCCAGTGTCCGAGTTTAGCAACAGCAGGACAGGTGGCGGCACCCGCTCCTGCTACATTGAAGATTACCGAAGGCCGCCAGGGTTGGGCGGAGGCGCCAGTGGCGAAGAGCAGAGCCTTCCAGTTGACAGCAGAGGAGGCATGTGCAGCTCCCAATGTGGTGACGGGTATGTATCATCTCCTTATCTCTTTATTTATGTTGATTATTGCTTATTTTTATGTGTTTCATTATAGGATCGTTCCTTGTGAACGGTATATTTGCTCTGGTATAATTTGATTCGGGGGCTACCCGATCTTTTGTGTCACTCGCGCTCCGCAAGCGATTTGTGGGAGCTCCAGGGGAGTTGGACTGTCCACTTGATGTAAAGATAGCGGATAATAGGACCGTTCGGGTTGCGAGGGTCCATTGGGGATGTGCACTGTAGTTATTTGATGAGCAATTTTACATGGATTTAGTCCCCATTCCCCTGCGAGGGAATAAGGTCATCGTGGGGATGGATTGGTTGAGCCCCAATGGGGCGGTGATCGACTGCGAGCAGCAACTAGTACGAGTTAGGACCCCAAGTGGGGGAGGGTTGGTGATCCAGGGTGAGAAGTCATAGCCAAGACCGAAATCTCTTAGGTCGAAGTCTCATGCTAGGCTGAAATCATACTTGGACCGAGAACATGCGAGACCGAGATCACACTTGGACAGAAATCACATATGATTTCGGTGGCTTAAGAGGAGTTCTCGGTGGTGCTTAGGCCGAATTCACAAATCTTATCCGGTGCTGATTTTCCCAATGTGATATATTACACATACCAATGTAAACATCACATCACTCTACACCTCATATATATATATATATATATATATATATATATATATATATATATATATATATATATATATATATTTGGCCGAAATCATTCCTCCCATTTCTCATTCACACTTCAAAACTCTCCCAAATTTGCTCCCAAGAACGAGTTTAACATCTTCAAATCTTCATACGAATTCCCAGGAAGCCTCATCAAATTTTTCCAGAAGAATTAATCCTTCATTTGATTTTAGGGAATTATTGTAAGTACCCTTGTTTAATCTAGTGTTTTTATAACACTTTTATGTTGTTCAACTAATTTACACACAATATCATGTGTTAAATACTCGTAGGATACGAACACCTTCACGTATTGTAACTTGAAGAACACCCCTATCACTTCGTTATCCAGCCAAGAACACACTCGATGTGAGTTCATACCCCTACAGTTTTCAAGATTTTTCTATGTTTTAGGGGGGAATACAAGTAAAACGCAAGAAAACTTGTGTTAATATACAAACCATTACTTATTATTCTTACAAAATATATATATAAATACATGCATATATATATATATATATATATATATATATATATATATATATATATATATATATATATATATATATATATGGGTACAAATTTAATTACAATAATAAACTTTATAAATATAGTTTATAAGACTTTAACCCTTTTGTAATATGTTGAGCAAAAATGGTATAATTATATAAAAATACATATATAATTATTTCATTCCATTTTATTATCATAGTAAAAATGATAATGTATATACAAAGGATTCTTCAATGCAACGAAACATTTTTATAAACTATAATAGGTATAATTTATGGGACATACACTCTATTTTACCATTTCGGGATACAATACAAAAATAATTATTTAAAGACATAATTATTTTACACCACGTAACTACTATGGAAGGATAATACTTCCACATTACAAAATGGCTTTTCAATATACTACACGTAAACCGTCAATACGACTTTGTGAGACATACCTTCACCGTACTTACCAAAGTACATACTAAAGTTCCTGTATTATAACCAGAATCTCCCGTAAGAAAGCGTCACACTTGTGTATAGATCTATACGGGACTGAAAATCCCGCACCCTAACTGTTAGCTACATTTGGACCGACAGGTCTGGGATGACAAATATCGTACCATTCCGACGTCTGAAGAACGTCATAGCAGGCCAACTAGGTCATTAGCTTGGTTATAATAACTCACAAGGGGTATTAACAATACGTTTGGTTTACGAATACATACATACCTTCAAATGGTTTTATTTAGATAAAACTACATTACACTACTTTCCAGTACAATACAGTTCACATTTATGGAAACATGCATTCAAATGGTTTTATAAAGATATAAAACTACATTATACTACTTCAGAGTACAACAATACTTATACATTTCCAGTCTTAGGGTTCCTAAGACTACAGTTCACTTTAAAAGAAAATATTGGATTTTCTGGAAGATCACACTATCATTTTCAAGGAACAATGGCATATCTTTCTCATACAAAATTCTTATGAACCCACCAACTTAAATGTTGACACTTTTTTCAAAACCACTTGTATTCTCAGGGAATCAGTAGACAGGTACCCACACAGGTTTTTTGAAGATGGAGCGTAGCAGTGTAACGTCTTATATTTTTGTCATATGTTTTTGGAGTCAAACAAACAATGAATCGAACTCAATGTAAATATTAAATTATCAATATGATGGTTGTAATGCTTTGATCTATATTATTCAATTGTTATGATATTGTACTTGAAAGTCATCCACCCCCAGACGTTTCCACCGTTTTGGTCTGGGGGTGTGACAGAGAGGCCGCAACATGGGCTGACTTTGTGTTCAGCAGCGATGGCTAGGTGCTATATTCAGCAGGGTTGCGCAGGTTATGTCGCCTATGTCATGGATACCCGGTATATAAGGGTAAGGCGACCGTGTATGATGTATCGATCGTACGGGAGTACCCGGACGTGTTCCCAGAGGGTTTGCCCGGGGTACCTCCAGAGAGACAGGTGGAGTTCAGGATTGACCTAGTCCCTGGTGCGGCTCCGATAGCCAAGGCACCGTATCGGTTGGCTCCTACCAAGATGCAGGAGTTGTCTACACAGCTGCAAAGGCACCGTATCGGTTGGCTCCTCACAAGGGATTTATCAGGCCAAGTAGTTCGCCATGGGGAGCCCCAATCCTGTTTGTGAAGAAGAAGGATGGATCACATTGGATGCGTATAGATTACCGGGAGCTGAATAAGGTAATGGTGACGAACCGTTACCCCCTCCCGAGGATTGATGATTTATTTGACCAGCTTCAGGGTGCATCTTGGTTCTCCAAGATTGATTTGTGATCGGGTTATCACCAGATGCGAGTCAGGGACGACGACGTGCCGAAGACAGCCTTCTGGACTCGCTATGGTCACTATGAGTTCGTGGTGATGCCGTTTGAGCTCACCAATGCTCCTTCCGCGTTCGTGGAACTCATGAACCGCGTGTGCAGACCGATGTTGGACCGGTCTGTAATAGTCTTCATCAATGATATCTTGGTTTACTCCAAGACTCAAGATCAGCATGAGGAGCACCTGAGGGAGGTGCTGGAGACACTGAGGAGGGAGAGACTTTTCGCAAAGTTCTCCAAGTGTGAGTTCTGGTTGCACGATGTGTAACTTCTGGGGCATCTTGTCAACCAGAAGGGTATTTTGGTCGATCCGGACAAGATAGAAGTCGTGATGCAGTGGGAGGTTCCGAGGTCTCCATCTGAGATTCGGATTTTTCTTGGTCTGGCGGGATATTATCGGAGATTCATCTAGGATTTCTTCAAGATTGTTGTTCCCTTGACCCGAATGACCAAGAAGTCAGTGACATTCCGTTGGGGGCCTGAGCAGCAGGCAGTCTTCGAAACTCTCAGACAGCGGTTATGCGAGGCACCGATTCTGACGTTGTCGGAGGGCGTCGACGATTTCATGGTTTACTGTGACACTTCGATCATGGGTATGGGTGCAGTGTTGATGCAGTGGGGTCACGTGATAGTGTATGCTTCGAGGCAGTTGAAGCCTCACGAGGCGAACTACCCGACGCACGATTTGGAGTTGGGGGCTGTGGTTTTCGCCCTCAAGATTTGGCGACACTACCTCTATGGGGTTCGTTGTACCATTTACACGGACCACAAGAGCTTGAGGTACCTAATGGATCAGCCGAATCTGAACATCAGGTAACGTCGGTGGTTAGATGTGGTGAAGGATTATGACTGTGAGATCCGTTATCACCCAGGGAAGGCCAACGTAGTGGCCGATGCTCTTAGCTGCAAGGCAGTGGCAGCACTGATTCGGGATATATGTCTGAGGATGATAGTGATTACTCCATTGCTGGAGCGGATCCGGGAGGCACAGGTCGAGGGTATGAAGGAAGAGCGCCAGAAGTGTGAGCGGATCGTAGGGCAGGTGGCCTCATTTAATTATGACAGCCGAGGGTTGTTGACCCTATATAGGAGGGTCTGGGTTTCGTACTAAGGCGGTGTACGACAGGTTCCCGTGTGGAAATGGGAAGATATCACTATGGATTTCATCACGAAGCTTCCCAGGACCGCACGTAGAGTGGATTCGATTAGGGTCATTGTGGATCGGTTGAACAAGAGTGCTCGTTTCATTCCGATCCAGGAGAGCATATCGACTGAGAAGCTAGCCGAGATCTATGTACATGAGGTGGTGGCACGTCATGGAGTGCCAATTTCGGTTATGTCAGACCGAGATGTTCGTTTCACTTCCAGGTTTTGGAAGCGGTTTCACAACGAGATGGGCACTCGTCTTCACTTCAACACAGCTTTTCACCCTCAGACTGATGGACAGAGTGAGATGACGATCCATACTCTCGAGGATATGTTGCACGCATGTGTTTTGGATTTTGGCGGTAGTTGGGATACGTATCTTCCGTTAGCGGAATTTTTGTATAACAATAGTTATCATGCCAGCATAGATCGATCTCCCTTTGATATGCTCTACGGGAGGAAGTGTAGGACCCCAATCTATTGGGGCGAGCTCGGTCAGAGAGTCATGGGGAGTACTGAGGTGGTACTCAAGACCACAGAGAAGATCCAGCAGGTCCGGAGCAGGCTCTAGACTACTCAGAGTCGGCAGAAAAGCTATGCTGACAAGCGCCGTTCAGACCTAGAGTTCCAGGTAGGGGATATGGTCCTCCTGAAGGTGTCACCTTGGAAAGGTGTCATCCGGTTCAGGAAGCAGGGCAAGATGGGCCCCAGGTACATTGTTCCTTTTAGAGTTACTAATCGGGTGGGCCGTATGGCCTATCGTTTGGATCTTCAAGCAGAGCTCAGCAAAATCCACATCACCTTTCATGTCTCCCAGCTGCGGAAGTGTTTAGTGGATGATTCCGCAGTTGTACCTCTAGAGGATATCCAGGTGGATGACAGCCTGAACTACATAGAGAGGCCAGTGGCGATTCTGGATCGCAAGATGAAAACCTTGAGGAACAAGGTGGTACATTTAGTGAAGGTGTAGTGCATGCACTCAAGGGGTCAGAACGGACTTGCGAGCCAGAGCAGGAGATGAGGGAGCACTACCCAGAGTTATTCAAGGCAGCAGACTTCGAGGACGAAGTTTGAGACAAGAGGGGGAAATTATAACGTCGGATTCCTGGTATGTATTTAATTATAATTTATTCATTTTTACAAGAGCAACTCGACGAGTTGGAAGCCCCAAACTCGTCGAGTAGAGATCAGATGAGACGCGGGTTTTAAGTAACCTACTCGACAAGTTGAGAGCCCTTAACTCGACGAGTAGGTTGGCAGAGGTGAAACCCTAATTTCGGGGTTTTGCACCCTATTTAAGCATCATAATCCCCTCATGCTAGCCCCATTTCAAGCCTCCAAGTCCCAAACCCTAAATCTCGAAACCCTAATGCCTTGTGTGAGCTTGTGAGTCATTTTTGAGAGAAAACTTATGTATTTGAATCTTGTGGAAGAAGGAGAAGCTTGAGGGCCAAAGAGAAAGCTTTTAAATCCATAAACTTCACTCCAATTGCAGCATTTTCTGGTAAGCAAATCTTAAAATTTCTTAATGATTACTTAGATCTCTTCATTTTCACTTTAATTGGGTTTTGGTCCAAGTATCATGGTCCTTGGGAAATGGACGTCCCAAGTGAGTATACTTCCAGATCTAGGACCTTGAAGGGCTTTCATGGCATAAAGATGCAAACTTTATGGCCATTGAAGCCCCATGCAAGCTTTACGATGTCATTTTGGCCTTTTAAGCTCCAAAAGGCATGCATGGAGAGAAATTCAGAGACTTTACATGTTCATGTAGTGTCTAGGGTCTAGATCTCAGTTTGTATGCCTTAGCTTGAAGTATTAATGTCTTTTGGATCAAGATCTAAGTCTTAAAGAGTTAGGGTTTGAGATAAATCCATTAAGGAAGGGTATTAACGGGTAATGTTGGAAACTTTACCCTTAAAAGGACATTTCAGTATGTATATGAAGTATGGATCTTAGATCTGAAGGATCGGAGCTTAATCCATTAAGAAGGGCTTAACAGACTGAAGAACTCGACGAGTCATGAAGGAACTCGATGAGTTGGGACGATTTGTCCCAATCCTGTATAGGGTGGAACTCGATGAGTCTGAGGAAGGACTCGACGAGTTGACTCGTTTTATCACGATTTTGAGAAGCATGGAAACTCGACGAGTTAGAGGGTGACTCGACGAGTTGGGTCAACTCGGAGTGTTGACTTTGACTTTGACTTGACTTTGACCTGGACCTTGACCAAGGTTGACCCGTGAAGGGGTTTTGGGTATGGAATGATATCTAAAGGATTATTGGATTTTGACTCAGTATTATGTTGGTAATGATAGCTCGGAGAATCGTTGGGGCAGTCGTTAGAGATTCATTACCGTGAGATTCGGCATTCAGCTTTGTGATATGAGTTTCCTCCTGTATGAATGGGTCGAAGGCACCAATGTCGGCTCGTATATGTATGCTAGTATGTTCCGGACCAAGGTCCGATGTCGGGCAGTGCCCGATGTAGGTTTATATGTTTCCAGACTTTGGTCCGATGTCGGGGTAAGCCCGAGGAATGTTTGTATGCTTGATGTCTTCGTGATTCTTGCATTTGCTTGCTTTATATGTTTCCGGACTTTGGTCCGATTCCGGGGAAAGCCCGAGGAATGTTTGTATGCTTCCGGATTTCGGTCTGATGTCGGGCGGGGCCCGAGGAATATTTATATGTTTATGTTATGTGATTATTTATGTGTATTTTTTGATATGTTTATATGTATACCGAGCTTTGCTCGATGCCAGATTTCGGTTCGATGCCGGGCGGGGCCCGATGTTGGATTTCGGTCCGATGTCGGACGAGGCCCGATGTAGCGAGAAAGGCCCATGTATGTTATTATGTGATTATGTGTATGGTATGTGATAGTTTGGGGAGACTCACTAAGCTTCGTGATTACAATTTTCAGTTTTGGTTTCAGGTACTTCCGGTAGCAAAGGGAAGAGTTCGGGATGACTGCAGTGCACACGCCATTTTGTTTAGCCTGGGATGTTTCACTCTGATATATTAACATGTGTTTTGATATGATACTCTGATTTGATACGTTGACTTATGTTTTTGGATGAAATGATTTTGGTAACTATGATTTATTTAATAATTAAAAATTAAATTTTTGGACCGTATTTTTGGGATGTTACAACCGAATCTCGCAGAAAGAATCTCTGGCTGCTAGCCCGCTAAAATCCCCGCGCTATCAATCACAAAATAATCATCCAATCAATAATTGGATCCTGACTCACCCTACAAGTCCAAACTAGGGTAAAAGACCTTTTTACCCTTCCTTATACTTGGCCTAAGGCCCAAGTCCAAATGTCCAAAGGCCCAAATTCCAACATAGTCACTCAAGGCCCAACTATGGCCCAATTTTCCAAATCGGTCCCCTAAAATCCTTTATGGGCCTAGCATCCAAAGGAGCCCAATAGATACAAACCAGAAACCCAAAAAGAAGTCTAATGGCCCAACAAGGCCCAAACTAAGAAAACCCAACAATTAACCAAACCTCAAAAGCCCGAAACGCACCTCTGGGGAGTACGCCCAATGTACTCGAGACGTACGTCCCCCATACGCGACCACGATGCACAATGTACAACTTCCTGATGCACGCTCCTCGCATTACGCTGAGCGTATGCCCAACGTACTAGTCCGAAATCCAAAACCCACATTTTGCTCTTAATGGGTTAAGACAAGATGTCCAAAACATAGATCTGGTCCTTAGCCAAGGTCTTAACCAATAAAGTTTCCAACTTTTCTCACAAACACGACTTAATGGGACTCAACACTTAAAACAGAACTTAAAAAGAGCTTAATACATGCATGGACCAAAATCTTTCATAAAGTTTCCATTTTTATGAACAAGGGATCTTAGTGGAGCTTAGATCTAACATCCACTACTTTTGGAGTAGATCACAAGCTCACCTTTACATCAAGGGACTCAAAAATTCCAAAGAACTCCATAAAGTAGATCCAACCAAAAAGATCATCAAGGTTAAAGCTTTTTACCTTAGGAAGCTTGAAAATGGAAAGATACTCCTGGATCTAGAAGCTCAAGCAACACCTCCATATGATTCTCTTCTTCTTCTTCTTCTTCACAAAACACCCATCAAGCACAAACCAAGCTCAAAATCACCAAATTGCACTTATGGTTCGATTCTAAGGTTAAAAATGGATGGAGGCTGAAGGTATTAAGGTTTGGTGAAGAGAAAATGAGCTTAAGTAGGGTCCAAAGCCCTAAAATAAGGTTTCCATGAATCTGGAGTACGCCCCACGTACTCCTAGTACGCTTAGCGTACTCCTCTCAAGGTCGTGATCCTTCTCCTTCGTACGCCCAATGTACACCGAGGTACGCCCCATGTACTTACCTTCGCACCAGTACGCCCCGCGTACTAGGGTTTGCCTTAAACCTTGCAACCTTCCGAAGATCATAACTCCTTTGTTATAAGCCCGTTTCCAGCGATCCTTATATCCACGAAGAGGTAACGAGATGCTCTACACTTCTATCAACTCATACCCGCCTTAATATTTCCCGAACAAAAATCCATTTTTCATAAAATCCCGAGCTAACACTTTACCAAAATTCCCCTTGGTTCCAAAACACAAACCGAACACCCGGATCATCTAAATTACATCACCCACACCCAAATGGGAAACGATTCGGGACAGAGCGTTACAATTCATGCAAAGATGTTCAAGTTAAGGAATGACCCGAATTTGGATAGTTGTTACATTTAAGGTAGTTATAGAATTCACATATCAATGTGAAATCTAAGCACACTATCCCTCGTTTCTAATTGTTTCCAAGTTTCTAGTAGGTTATAGCTTAGCTTCTAGTTACTAAGTCTAGAATGTGTCGTGCGTACACGTGCAACTAAATTTATTCAAATCTAGAACTAACTCGAATTTTGACGGTTGTCACAAAAAGTTTGACCATGGTTATCTGGTATCAATCCTACAAATGCAATGATGCCTAAAATGGTGATGATGGTTTCTTTCCGACTATCGGTAATCACCTCGTAAGTTACCTTTCTTATTTTATATATTATCTTGTCAGTCTGCTTATATTATTTTTTTTATGTTCACACAACAACCATAAGTTGTCGATTGTAGCTGCAAATATCGTGTAGGTTTTCTCGTGTGTGCTCCATCAAAGTCTACATGACATTTATATTCGGATTCTGAATATAATTATTTATAGTTTTTGCCGGTTTATCATCAGTAGCATTGAAGATCACTGAAGCGGGAAATGAACAAAGTGGTATTGGTTAGTGAAATTGGACCATATAATGGGGTAAAAACTAACTTGTGTTTTCTATTTATTTCATTTCAGCAAATATGAAAATTAAAATCTGTAAAAGCTTTAATTTTTTTTTTCCATTTCAACCGATATGAAAACAAAAGTTGTAAAAACTAACTTTCATCAGTTCTAGAAAACATAACATGCATGACATAAAGTCAGATGTAGTCATATTTGCATGAGGTGTTAAGTCGCTGTAGAAGGGGATTTAGTATGATATTTAAGTGGTAAAAACAAAACATCATGAAGATAGCTGCTTTGCTTTGCGAAAGTTGGTTGAAAAGCTACTTCACTTAATCTTGTGGATGCAAGACCATCATCTCCAATATCTCAGCTGGTCCTCTTTCTTCTTCTTCTTTTCTAAAAGTATGTTATTATTTGTAAAAATGTATTGGTAAAACCCGTAGTAATTGTTATGGGTAAAAAAATTTCATTGCCTATATTAGTAATAAAAACAAAAGTATGTTGCTATTTTTGGTAATTTGTCATTTCTACAAAGTGAAAGAATTTATGTAATATCTCAGGCGGCCAAGAAATACCCGATAAAAAGGACCGATAACTTAGCTGACAGCAACCTCCTTCCCTCCAGGAGCGTGGGATCACCCCTAGTTTATAGTTTATATTAGTTATCATTTAATTGATAACAATTAGTTTATATTAGTTTATATTAATTAATTTTACGAGTAAAATCATTTCACGGCGAACATGGCCGGTCCTCAGTTATCTTAGGCCCGGTGCAAACACGAAAAAAAAGGCCCCCTAAAAGTAAGTTTATATATAAACTTTTTTAGGGGTTTTTTTTTCGTGTTAACCTTTAGATTTATATATTTATATATATATATATATATATATATATATATATATATATATATATATATATATATATATATATATATATATATAATGAATCTAAAGGTTACAATGAAATTGTATTTAAATTATTCAAAATGTGAAATTATAAAAGTTTGGAAGGCCAAACTTGTAAGTTATGGAAATTGATTTATTAAATGAAATTAACTACTAAATTTGAGGGGTTGATATGTAACTTCTATTTATTTAAAAAATGAAAAACAAAATTGTTAAATTACTCAAAATGTGAAATTATAAAAATTTGGAAGGCCAAACTTGTAAGTTACGGAAATGGATTTATTAAATAGAATTAACTACAAAATTTGAGGGGTTGATATGTAACTTCTATTTATTTTTAAAAAAAAAAAGATTGATTTTATTGAAAATATGAATAAACGTGGTTTTGCCGGCTAAGCTGACTTACATTTTTGATTTTTTATTCAGACCCTATTTTTTCCGAGGCCCTATGCGGATGCACACCTTGCACACCCTTAGGGCTGACAGGGAATATTCCGATTTATAGTTGATAACAAATTATTCCGTCAACATGATACCGAAAGGATCGCATCTCCAAGAGATTATACCAACTTGACATTTTTTACTTGATTTGGTCCATAACTTTAAAAGTGGGACAATTATAGGGTGTGGCTGGCTGGCTGCTTTGATAAGCCTACGATATTATAAGCCTACGACATTTTAACATGTCAATAATTTTAATATCTTTTATCTAAATCTAGTTAAACTTTTTTTTTTGAAGAGCTTTGTTAAACTTATTAATTTTCCTATAAGTCATGCCAAATTCTTATATGGAAAAGTTTTTTCTCGGTTTAATATTTTTATTTTACAATGATTTGTATCTACAAAAATATAAAAATTTATGCATGTGACTAACATGTGCAATTCGTTCTCTGCAAATAAATATGCATTAATAACACCATATGCATTACGAATTTATCTTTATAGTTTATCTCTTAAGTTATGGACGTCTTTGGCAAAAGTAGCTGTAAGCTAGAAGCGGTTAGCGGTTAGCTGGTAGCGGGTAGCGGGTAGCTGGTAGCGGGAAGCTGTAGCTTTTATTTGTTATATGAGTGTTTGGGAAAAGTAGCTGGAAGCTTTTGAAATATATAAAATTACATAAAACGACAATTGATTAAAAATAAATAAATATATAAATATATTTTTAAGGGTAATTATGGAAATTGATTTCAAAAACTCAGTAGTGTTTTGTTAAACGCTACATGAAGTAGCTTTTAGATTTGGAGCGTTTTGTTTAAATTAAAAGCTAAACGCTCGTACTGTTAAACGAAGTTTTTTGTTTAAACTAGAACGTTTTGTCAAAAGCTAAAAGCTAGAAGCTCCCAAACGCTTTCAAAAGCTCCGTGCCAAACACGCCCTATATCTTTTAGCAAAAATTTAAGATAAACTACCAATAAAACCCACAAATTAATGATATAAAATTACAATCGAGAGAATTTGTGATACATAACTCTTTATGCAAGATGTGCAATCTGTTTATGCATCAGTACCTTAATAGGTTGCATGATTTTAACTTTTTGGCTTCTATGTTATAACATAGAAAAAGAGAAAAAAAAAATTAATCATCTTGAAAATTTTGAGACACCACTAGAATTTGGGTTTTCCCCTAAACATACATTTTAAAAAACATGAATTGACTTATAAAAAACAACGTATAGCTTATACATTTTAAAAAACATGAATTGACTTATAAAAAACAACTTATAGCTTACATATTAGAAAAGCCATTTTACCTCTACTAAAAGCTAATTCAAAAAGCTAATTTAAACACTTCTAATATATACAATTTTGTAATGATATAAACAAATAAATACTTTTATAAAAAAAATGCTTATTAAATTAAATAATCAAAATACCAAACACCCCCATAAATAACACCATAGATGGCCGTTTTTAGCACGTTATGTTGTGGAGGAAAATACTTTATTTATGAATGCATTTACGTCTCAACAATTGAATACGGAAACTTCATGATAATGATATCGTGCTTCTGTTATATGCTACATATAGAAAAAACAAAATAAACAAGGGAGTTTTTTTTTTTTTTTTTTAAACGACGAATCTCCATTCTTAATAAAAGACTTCTATAGTTGTCACTTGTCATTTTTTTAGACTTCATATTTGTCACGTGTCGCACTTTTTGTTCACCTTATTTTTGTATTCCCGCTCATTTGTTCTTCCTCTGATATTATCATCCCAAAAAATCAGCAATCAAACTTTAAAAACGTTGTTGTTATCCCAATAAATCAGCTAAGTAATCATCTATTGATTTGAATTTGAATTAGACAGATTTTCCCTTCTCATAGCATCTCCTAAATCTAGCTCAAAATAAACTATCCCAACTCCTTCCTTTATATTTCCGTGTTGAAGAATTAGTCCGTGAGGTAAAGGTAGTGGTTAATTCTTTTTCAATTTCACTTTGATTTTTGTTTCTATTTATCTGATTATATGGCTTTAATGTTGAGCCCTAATGTGCTTTAATAGATTGATGGGTTTTGTTTCTGTTTGAATCCTTCGACAAAACCAGAGACTCTCTCATCGCTACATATAATTGCTAAAGGGTACAAGAGGTCATGTCCGCGATTTTAGATTTTATAGAGTTGGTGTTTTTTTCTTCCTCTAACCACAGTTTACCCGGTCTCTATTGCTGTTGGTCTCTACTGATGTTGAATCTTAAGGTGGTTTCTTCTTTTCCCAATTTCATTATTGTGCTATTTTTCTCCACCCTTCGATATGATATTTGAACTGAATATTGTATGTTTTTTTTTCTAATTTTGGCAATGATTCGGGGACTTCAAATTTCTAAGAGAGGTTCTCTCATACGTTTCTTCAACATAACTCTCTTTCCACATTTCTCATGGTTTTTTTTTTCATCAGCTATTTCTCGGTTTCTCATGGTTGGTTTTTTGTAGCTTTTGTTAAAAACTGATTTTAAGTTGATCAGATATTTATTCAGTGGTTTAATAACTATAAAGTTAAAACAATTAGATATTATTTGTGTGATCTTTTTTGTTTACTTTGATTTTGATAGATGAATGGTTGAAAAAATAGTGTATGGAACTTGATTATAAATCCAGGGCAAATGTATAATCTAGCATATAATTCACAATTGTTTTCTAATCTCTGTTGAATCTCCATTCTTAATAAAAGACTCCTATAGTTGCCACTTGTCATTTTTTTAGACTTCATATTTGTCACGTGTCGCACTTTTTGTTCACCTTATTTTTGTATTCCCGCTCATTTGTTCTTCCTCTAATATTGTCATCCCAAAAAATCAGCAATCAAACTTTAAAAACGTTGTTGTTATCCCAATAAATCAGCTAAGTAATCATCTATTGATTTGAATTTGAATTAGACAGATTTTCCCTTCTCATAGCATCTCCTAAATCTAGCTCAAAATAAACTATCCCTAACTCCTTCCTTTATATTTCCTTGTTGAAGAATTAGTCCGTGAGGTAAAGGTAGTGGTTAATTCTTTTTCAATTTCACTTTGATTTTTGTTTCTATTTATCTGATTATATGGCTTTAATGTTGAGCCCTAATGTGCTTTAATAGATTGATGGGTTTTGTTTCTGTTTGAATCCTTCGACAAAACTAGGGACTCTCTCATCGCTATATATAATTGCTAAAGGGTACAAGAGGTCATGTCCGCGATTTTAGATTTTATAGAGTTTGTGTTTTTTTCTTCCTCTAACCACAGTTTACCCGTTCTCTATTGTTGTTGGTCTCTACTGATGTTGAATCTTAAGGTGGTTTCTTCTTTTCCCAATTTCATTATTGTACTATTTTTCTCCACCCCTCGATGTGATATTTGAACTAAATATTGTATGTTTTTTTTTCTAATTTTGGCAATGATTCGGGGACTTCAAATTTCTAAGAGAGGTTATCTCATACGTTTCTTCAACATAACTCTCTTTCCACATTTCTCATGGTTTTTTTTTCATCAGCTATTTCTCGGTTTCTCATGGTTGGTTTTTTGTAGCTTTTGTTAAAAACTGATTTTAAGTTGATCAGATATTTATTCAGTGGTTTAATAACCATAAAGTCAAAACAATTAGATATTATTTGTGTGATCTTTTTTGTTTACTTTGATTTTGATAGATGAATGGTTGAAAAAATAGTGTATGGAACTTGATTATAAATCCAGGGCAAATGTATAATCTAGCATATAATTCACAATTGTTTTCTAATCTCTGTTGAATAGCTATAATTAATAATGATATTCTAACTCTGTAAACAACAAATGATAGAGCTTCAAGAAGTTTATAATGTTCAACTAATAACTAAAAAGTTAAACTGAGAAGCTTTATTTTGCGTTCACGTAAAATTATGTTTCATTTGAGATATTGTCATATTGAAATATGTTGTTTTGTGTTTTATGTTAAACTTTTAACTTGTAATCTTTTATTGTCGATTCTAAATTTAAATGGTGGAACTTAAAATAGTGCATTTAAATAATAACACATGTCCTGCTTTTATGTATGGTACTGATCATAAAGTTTATGAATTTTTTTATGTTATATCCATCATTAACAGTACTACTTGATTAAATTTTGATTTATGTGCCAAATGACTTTGGCTGCAACTTGGTCGTCACCAACTATATCGAATTGTCTGGTGAGAATGAGCTCCTTGATTTTTTGGGTCCCGGCCTTATGGTATGTGTTCTATATACTACACTTGCGAGCATTATATACATTGTAGATTTGTATGTGTAATTGCAAAAAAAAAAAAACAATAATATATTTTTGCATATATGTCTACATTACATCATACTTTTATTTTTTTTTCTTTTTCAAAATTTTACCTTAAGATAATCTACCCAATTATATTAACGTCATCCAAATAAAAAATTGTTGATCTTTTAAAGTGTAATGTCCTAAGGAGAAAAAGGAATTGAAAGTACAATGCTATGTTTGAATTGATTTTTAATAGCATAATGCATTAATAAGAAAAAAAAATAAAAGTAGAATAATGTAATATTATGTAATGAAAGTAGGATGCTATAGTACAAATATAAAATCATATAAGTATGATATGGGTATCGAATGTCAAAAGTATAAAATTGTTCATAAATATATAAAGAAGCAATGGAGATATGCTAATTTTCTTTGATTTATAACACCATTTTATGTTAATCTACTTAATTATTTAATACCAAAAAATGAAATAGATGTTGTATTGATGAACACTGAGATGAGTGATTCCAGTCGATTAGGATAGAGGCCTAACAAAATATATGATGAATGGAAGGGAAAACCAGGCTGAATGGAAGATCTGACCTTTATAGAACTCTAATCATGTGGGTGTAGTTATGCAATTTTGTACTTAATACAATATTTGGGAGATTGTAAAGGAAAAACCAAGATAAATGGAAGATTTGCCAATTTGTCCATTTGTGCAAGTGTATAAAGTTGTAATTGTAATGGAAAGTGGACAAATGTGTCTTTAGCCATGAACTACCATCTAGGTGCTGGTGTCCAGGTCTATTCGTTAGCAATTTAGAAATTAGTCATGGACTACAATCTAAAAGCATTGTACTTTTGAAAAGTTTATCCAAATTTCTTTCTCAGCCACTGCGAGACATGTTTTTTGTGCATATGCAGGTAGTTGTTAAGGGAACTACTACAAGGTACCTGTAGAAGTTGGTTTCTATATTATATGTTATTTTGGGCAGGTGATAGATATGGTAAAAGTCCTTCACTTTTCATCATTTGTATTATATTTTTGTTTGCATGTGTTATCTATTTAAGGTAAAAGCTTTCAATATTTTTCAATACAACCAATTTTCAAAAAAAAATTATATGGTTGTTTGTCTATTTATTTTTCCTCCTTTAAAAAATCTATTTAATGCAATATTCCAATTTTTGATTAGTTATAATAAAAAAAAAATATTTGTTATAATAAAAAATATCATCCAATTTAAAACGACCGAAGACAAAATGCTCATAGTATTAGTTATTCAAAATCATTTTGGCTCTTGATTTTTAAAAATGTACATTTATAGCTTTGTAATTGTTTAATTGTCTTCGTTTTGTTTGGGTTTTATATATTTTGATAAAAAAGAAAAAGGAAGTAACATTGTCTTGATTATTAGATTACTCATTGATGTATAAATAGAAATTGTTTTCTCTTTGTGCCAATTTGTGAGTATAAGAAATAATTACAAGCATTTGCGGTTGTGTAGTTTTCTTCCTGTTGTATGTAAATTGACTAAATGGAAAAGGCTTTTCGATTATAGCATTGTACATTCAAAGTACAATATTATTTTATAACAAAATAATATTTTTTAAGACACATACCCCTTTTTTATTTTCCCACCTAAATACGCATAATGATTCAATTCATTTTGATAACCATCATCCCATAAAATCAACATAGGTTGATAGAGTTTATCCTCTTTGTATAATCATACTACATTCATTATCATAGCCATGTCTTCCTTAAAATCAAGATTCAATTCAGTTTTATTTTACGGATCGACCCTAACTCTTGGGAAATCACTACATCCAAATCTCATTCCTCTATTCTCGCTGCAAGCATGTCTCTTCCTCTTTTATGCTTATCAAGTTGCTCGAATAATGTCCCATTAGCAAGAAGACTGAAAACCAGATCTTAGATATTTTTAAAAATATATGCATGCAAATTTATGATTAATGATTATAATTTTTATATTTTATATGTTATTTTACTTTGTCAACCGTGGATTCCACGGGTTATAACCTAGTAAATATATAAACATAACCCAAACGACTAACAATGAGCTAGCCGAAGGCAAAAGGAAGACATAGTTTTTCGGTTACAAACTAACAAGGAAAGGTGGGACAACACCAATCAACTCATCTACAACTATTTTGTTTTCCTATATACTTATGACATGAACACACCAATGATATTACGTCATTAGCTATTAAGGTCGGAGATTGTAGCACCATATTATGGAGTTTGTCGTTTCTTGTCTTCCATATTCACCAAATAAAACAATAAAATATAGCAAGTAACATTTTACGTTTCTTAAGACATGTACCACATTTTGCAATGGTGGAGTTAGTAAGGGAGCTTCCGGATGCTTCAACCCCCCCCCCCCCCCCAAACAACGATTTGAAATGCTATACAAGCCTTCTATATATGAATAATATAATTGCTATGACGTGCATCGGATATATGAAACAATATAGTCCTCTTTATGTTTTATTTATATTAACGTGCATCTTACAATTCTATTGAACAGTTTTACTAATGATTTTACTTTTACTCATTTATTATCCCACCCCCATAAATACCTAATACCCCCATTAACAACAAAACGACGACAATGTCTAGATAATAAGGTATGTTTTTTAATGATAAATTACAAATATAACATAATCTCTTAAATACTTTGTGGAAATAACCTAAAAAAACTCAAATTACAAATATAGTCATGAAAATCGCAGATGGATTAAGCTCATCTGCAAATTTAGCATTCTATCAGTGAACATACAAGTCGCTAAAGCACAGTCGTGCTTTAGCGACTTGTACGTTCGCATAGTGTTTGACTACGAAACAACCTTGTTATATATAAAGTTTTGCAAAAAACTATCACTTTAGTTGTTATTTCTTTGGGAAATTTGTTTAAAACCTCTCTAATAAAATGAATTCTCCAATAAAAAGTTTGAAAAATGAAATCGTCCCTAGTGCCTCCAGAGAGAGAGTTATCCAACAAAAAGTTCGAAAAATGAAAGAAAAAAAATTACGTTTTTATACCCCTGAAAAAGGGGAAATCACATATGGACGCAAAATCAATGATGGACTGAGTCCATCTGCGAACGTACAAGTCGCTAAAGCATGGATGTGCTTTAGCGACTTGTACGTTCGGCCCCATTAATCTTAAGTTTTGGCTCCGCCACTGCCAATTTGCTACAAAATCTAGAAGCTCACCCACATTTACGAAATACACATGGGCAATGTCGCACCATTTGAGAATTCATTCAAATGCCGATTTTGCAAAGTAGCACCCCGCAAAAATATGATCCACTGTTTCTTCATTTAAGTTGCACAGATGGCATTTTATCATCAATATATAGACTCCCCTTTTCAGTAGTGTCATTGCAACATCCCAAAATATGGTCCTAAAAATTTCATTTTTAAATAGATAAAATAGTATTTCCAAATATCATCCATACATCTCAAAATAACCAATGTATCAAGTGTCAAAAAAAATCAGAGTAAAATATCATATGTGGAATCCCAATGGTGTGTGTGATGCAGTCAACCCGAGCTCTTCCATTTCTTACCGGAAGTACCTGAAACATAAACTGAAAACAGTAAGCACAAAGCTTAGTGAGTTCCCCAAACTACCTCATACCACACATAATAAATCACATATTGGGCCCCCGCTCGACATCGGGCCTCGCCCGACATCGAGCCCCACTCGGTTTACAGATCTGTTATTCTCAGGCCCCGCGTGTCACTGGGACTCGCCCGCAATACACATACAATCAATATCACATAATCATGCTAACACATATAATGATCATAAATACTAGCATATGTTCCAGTCCTTAGCCCTCGTTTGGCATCCCCGCCCGGTAAACATAGCAGCACATAACACATGCAAGGGTCACGCAGACTCCTAGCATCCTAACATAATCAATAAGGTCGGCATTGGTGCCTTCGGCCCGCTAAACCTAGTGAGGAAACTCACCTCAAATGTAGAATCTCACAGAAGAAAATCCCTAGTTGCTGCCCTGACGACTCCCCAAGCTATCAGTACAAAATAACACCCAATCAATACTTGGGTTCCAAGCTATAATCAATAATCCATACTTGGGGTAAAATTACCATTTTACCCCTGGCCTAGCTTGATCCACCACTAAATAATCTTCCAAAGCCCACTAGCGGCCCACTTGTGGCCCAATTTTCCAAATTGGGCCCAAACCCCTCTAATGGGCCTTACCCTAAAGCCCAATCATATATATAGTCCAAAAACCTGATTTCAGAGGGCCCACTACAGCCCAAAGCAACAAGGTCCAAGAAAATGGCCTAACCCGAGGCCCAAATAACGTCAAGCCCAACTGCCAGAGTAGGCGGGGCATACTCGGCTGTACGCTAAACGTACACGCTGCATGGCTTGTACGCTGCACGTACGAGCTTGTACGCCCAGCATACTCACCCATTAAGCCTTTTCTCCAATAAGTACTTAACCACTTAAGTCTAGGAGTTCCAAACATAGATCTGAATCATATACAACATATTAACCCATAAAGTCGACAACTTGGTGGCTCTACATGCCCTAAATGGGCCCAAACTCGAAATATGACAATCTACTTCCATGAAAATGGCCATTATGCATGCATGGTTGGATTTAAGCTTCAAAGGTTGCAACTTTATGACTTTAGGACCCAAATAACACCAAGAGTAGAAACTCTAAGCTTTAGAAACAGAAATAATCCACAAGAGCTCATCTATGGGACCAAAAGGGTCCAAAAGCTAAAACATGGAGATCTAAGCTTCTAAAGATCAAGATCAAGACTTTATACCTTGCATAAGCTAGAAATGGAGCAGAAAATTTGGATCTACAAGTTTCTCCTTGAACCACCACCTTGCTCCAACCTTCTCTTCCTTGAAAATGAGACAACACACACCAAAATGCACTCAAAAGACCTTCTAAGCTCAAGAACACTCAACAATGGGATTAGGATTTTGTGGAGGCTGTTTAGGGACAAGAGGGAGGCCGGTAAAGAAGATCCTTAGGTCATAATGTTCTTTAAATAGTGCTCAAAGCCTAAATATTAGGGTTTTGGGGACTGGCCACGTACGATGCCCATACTCCTTTGTACGCAGAGCGTACGTGCATGGCACCCGTATTCAATCCTCATCAGTACACCCAACGTACATAGGGTGGTACGCCCCGTGTACAACACCCTAAGCCCAATAAGAAAGGATCCAATGGAGCAAGGCCCAAATCACAACAATTAATTAACCTGAATTATTATAAATACCTTGAAAATTATCGAGCGTTACAGTCATCGTGACCGGGAATCTGCCAAGTTTCACCCTCCACGCAAAGCATTGTACCTTCAGTGGAACAATCTTTGTCCAAACAATTGACTCACTTCCTTTCATCGTGATTTTCAGATGAACAAGTTGTCTGTCAACTTCCACTTTGAACTCGCCATTTGGGTCGACTATGAACCTAAACATATCACATTCCAGCGAAAAAATAAAATTATTAATGATCGAATTAAGTATGGACAGCTCCGCTAGAGCCGAACCAGATCTGAGAGTATTCTTCCATGCCCACCGACTGCCCTCCCTATATATTCTTTCAGAAATGAGGCATGATTTGCATGACTCCAAGGAATATAACTCAGAAAATTGATCTTGGAGTGAGATATGGCTTATCCACCTGTCCGTCTAAAACAACGTATTGTTACCCGAGTTAACTTGTTGTCGGAATATGTCTTCTAGGGAAATACCATTGCTTTCAAGACAATCTAATATCTTAGTGATGTCCTGCCATACCCCTGGTAATGTTATTTTTGAAGCGTTACTCCATGGTTTTCTTTCTAGTTTATGCAACCTATAAATAACTTTACACCACAGTGACTTACTTTCAGTACGAAGACGCCATAGCCATTTCAATATAAGAGAGATCTTATGAGCCTTATGTGAAACCACCCCCAGACTGCCTTCAATTTTTAGGGCTAGAACCTAATCCCATGAAATCCAATGAATTGTTTTTCCATCATCCAATCCCCCCCCCCCCATAGGAATCTTCTTTTTATCTTTTCAAGTTCATCAATAATATAGGAGGGAACTTTGAATAGCAAGAAATAGTATGTGAGAAAACTTCTAAGGACAACTTTTAGTAGCGTCATCCTATCCCCAAATGATAATGTCTTGACTTTCCAAGTTGTGAGCTTGGAATGAAATCTATCAATGACAGGATTCTAATGTTTCTTTCGTGTCATGTTTGCACCAACCAGGACTCAAAGATAGGTGAAAGGGAAGGATTCAACCATGCAATCAAGAGATATTGCCTATATTTTTAATTCAGTCCCGTATATTCCAATTCCAAGGACTCTAGATTTATAAAAGTTTAATTTTAGTCCCGATGGGACTTGGAAACACCTCAAGATTCGGGTCATGTTCCTGATGTTCAATTGTGTCCATTCACCCACAAAAATAGCATCATCGGTATATAATAAGTGAGAAACTATAGGTCCATTATTGGGGACCTTAATCCCATGAAATATGCATTTACAACATGTTGTTTTGCATAGCGATGTTCAAGCCTTCCATGGAAATGATGAATAAAAAGGGTGAGAGCGGATCACCTTGACGGACACCTTTGGTAATTAGGGATTCGAGAGTAGGGGATCTGTTAATAAGGATCGACGCTCTAGCGGAGGCAAGGCAGCCCCAAATCCAAGCTCTCCATTTAATCCCGAAGCCTATTTGTTCCGTAACCGAATACAAAAATCCTCAGTTAATTGAGTCAAAAGCTTTTTTGAAATCAACTTTGAAGGGAAACATCATTTTTTGTCCTTTTTACCCATGAGCAAAGTTCACTAATGATTAAGGGTTCGTCTAGAATATTTCGACCGTCCACGTAAGTCGTTTATACTTCATCAATTACGGTCCCAATCACTAATCTCAGTATTAATGCAAGGACTTTGGAAATTATTTTGTACATGCACCTAATGAGGTTAATGGGTCTATAGTCTCCAAGATTGATTGAATCATTAATCTTTGGAATGAGTGTGATAAAAGATGAGTTGCAACCTTTTGAGATTCTAGTCGATGCTTCAAAATGTTTAACAAACCTTAGTACGTCCTCACTTATAGTTTCTCATTGGGATATTAGCAGCTTAAAAGCAAATCCATCTGGTCAGGGTGCCTTTTCACTCCACATTCAAAAACAACCTTCTTAATTTCTTCACCTAAGAAATTCCTTTCCAATAGTGTGTTGTCATCAGGTGATGATTTCTTAAAAGATCCATTGATAAACTTAGGGCGAAATGGCTATTCTTCATGGAATTTTGAGCTGAAAAATCTAAGAGCTTAACCTTTGATCTTGATTGGATTAGTTACCCACTCTCCATTAATTTGGATTCCATACAGTCAAATTTTTTTTAATCTCTAGAATTCTCAGTTTACTATTTCTGTAAATCAATTTCTCATGTTTCGACATAATGTTTGATTCGACCGCAAGATCTAATAAGTTCAGTTCATTCTTGAATCCACCACAAAGTCCACATAGGAGGTCAATTGCAGAACAATAGTAATATTTTGGGTGTGTCGGGATTTGAACTTGGTCTTTTTGTATGAAATTCCATTCATCAACCGCTAAGCTTTCATGGGGCATAAATAATAATTTGGGTATGACAAATATATATTAAATTAAACTTATATAATATAGTTTTCAGTTTCATAATCAACGCGTTAAAATTCTTATTCATAAGTTTTACAAATTCCATTTTGTTGAATTGAATCAAATAACATATCCAAAGTTATCTAAAATTTTGAAGACAAAACTGCAAAAATGGTACCTGTGGTATGCATTTTTTGGGGGTTTTAGTCCAAACCACAACTTTTTTGGATTGGTGGTCCTTTTGCTCAGTTTCTTTGCGTTTTTGGTCCCTCAGTTTACTGAAAAGACTATTATGCCCTTCGGATATATATTTTTATTCTTTTTCTATTTAATTTAAATGAAAAATAAAATAATTAACTAATTTGGGGCCCACATCTCTCTCTCTCTCTCTCTCTCTACAAAACAAAAGTCCCGATGTAAAACCCTACACCTCTCTTTATCCCATCACCAGCAAAAGAAAAACGACCACAATTGGTGCTCACCACCTTCCACCATGTCTTCCCGACACATATCTGTCGGCGACGAACCAGATAACCCATTTCTTCTCTCTTCTCCGTTATCTTTTCTCTTTCTCTTTTTTCCTGTCGAGACTTAACCATCGTCCTCAACCCCCCAAACCCATTGTATTATTCATTCGTCAGAGTAATGGAATCCAGGGTTTTTAATGCACGGTCCATCTGCTTCCTTTGTTTCATCTCTTGTAAATTGATCTATGTGTTATTATTACATTGTAGAGGCGAGTTTAATCAACAAGAAAGCTCTATCACTTTCCATCTCTATCACCCTTATTAAGGAAGAATGAACTGGGTATCAGATGCTATTGTTCTTTCCGATAAACAGTGTGGTTTAGGGATTTTTATGATCTGGGTTTCTTCCCAATTTGTCCTCCACATTTCTTTCAGGTAAGTTACTAACTATGTGTCTTAGTTGAAATCAGAGAGATGAGAGAGCTAGAAGAGAATCAAGAGGGGGAAAGAGAGTATGAACGAAGGAGAAAGAGAGAGACCTCTAGAGAAAGAAGAACACGCGGCCATCGTCGTGCCTGCCAATCTGCCATGGCCTGCAATAGAGCCAATGGGGGCAGTGGAAAAGACGGTGATGACACAGGGTTGGGCGGCAATCGGAGGTCCTTCGGTGGTCCGGAAAAAGTCAAATTTTCTTGGAGAAAATCATGAGAACGATCTCCTGTGGTCCAACAACAATCACATTTTCCTTTTTGATTTTGGGTTGAAGGTACTGTGAATGGAAGAAAGAAAAATAGAGAAGAATGAGTAGGTGGGGAAGAAGAGAGAGAGAGAGAGAGAGAGAGAGAGAGACTTTCTTTTATTTTTTTAATTATTAAAATAAATAAATTGGTATTAGATTTTAAAATAAATGAAAAAAATGGAAAATAAGTACCCCAAGGGTATTACAGTCATTTCACTATTCAGAGGGACCAAAAACACAAAGAAACTAGCTCAAAAGGACCACAAACCCAAAAAGATCGAGGTTTGAACTAAAACAAAAAAAAATGCATACCGGGATATTTTTGCAATTTTGTCAATTTTGAATTATGCAATCCACGGTCAATAAGCCATCACAAGGGGACCATGGGCACCCAATGCTACCATTTGACTATTTTTCTTATATTCAAGTTAAATAAACATATTAATAAAAGATATTATACCATATGTTGATCTTATATGAGACCATCTTTTAACCTTTATCAATAAAATGATCAGATTTTCCACTAAAAACTTCACGAATTCGTGGAATTATCTTTTCAATGGTCCCTATTTTTAAAACCACTACTATTTCATATTTTATTATATTTTAATTTGTAAAAAATTCACAAATTCCGTGAAATTGGTTTTCAAATTTATTATTATTATTATTATTTTATTATTATTATTATTATTATTATTATTTTTATTTTTTTTTGCAATAATGGTATTTTGGATTGTTGGTGTAAGATAAATATTTCTTACAAATATAAACAAATTTATCTTTAGCATTAGAAGTAAGAAGTAAGAACCGTTGGCTTTAACTAATTCTTGCACTTATTTTTGTTTATATTTCAAAGAAATACCAATCTTAAAGCAATTTTGTGATTTTTATATTTTACGAAACAATATTCTTTTTTTACGAAGTAACGTCACTTTGCGAAAATTTCATGTTCCCAAAATTTAATAAAATTCGCAATATACAGTGTCCAAAAATAATTCTATGAATTTCCACTTTATATTAGTGAAAATGGTGGTCATTTTTTGGTGAACGAGCAAAAAATGGTTGGCAAATATATGCAACATCGTTAATTTTAGTGATTATCTCTTAATAAAGTAATTCTAGCTGGATTGATGCATTGGTTTTTGATACCCATATAGGTTTGAGGTCACAAGTTGTTGATGTGTATTTTAATGTATTAATTTTTTATTTATAATTTTTAGTCTATCTTATCTAAACCACACCTTACATGCAGTAAACCTAATCGAGTATAATATAGTTTTGATAAACAAAGGTATCGGAATCAAGAGGAACAGTAGTGAATTAATATTACATTTTTTTATTATAGGTTACATTAAATAAATGAAAGCAATAAAAATGGGTTTTATTATTAAATCTCAGTTAAATCAACAACTAAACTAACCAGATAAACTGATTGAGAAAAACAAATCACTTCAGGTACTTTGGTTCAAATTATATTAAATCTCAAAATCATGGTTAAATTCGTTAATAGTGCAATGGATTTATTAGTTGGTTATCGAATTCTAATGTGATTAGTTATCTTGATCGAATTTTTTAGTACTAATAATTAATGAACAACTAATACAATTATCATGTAATTAATGAACACATAATTAATTTAATATATTCGGAATATGAAAGATATGATCTAATGATTTCACATCAATGGTCATGATAATCAATCGAAGCATAAAATGAATATCTAAACTCTCTAACACGGTCAAAATCACCGATTAATATTACTTAACCCTAGGATTTGTTCGATCTCTAGTCCTAATAGTTTATAGTCATAAAACAATTAAGATTCAAGTCAATGTAATCAGATTGGTTATCTAAACTACACATAAATCAACAATATGTAATAAAAATCACACTTTAACATGATAGGTGATGTGATCAATCAAACACAATTAATAACCAAACTAATAAAATCCGAACTATTGAATTCAACGCATATTATTGATGTTCATTTACTCCAAACGAAAGCAAAAGGTTTTAATACCCTAATTCATGAAGTAAAAAACACAAATAAAAACAATTGGAATGCTAATCATGGTCAGAACAGCAAATCAAACGGTTCCCGTCATGAATCAGCTCTCGAATCCTTCAGATCTTTGCTACATATCAACTTAACGACTATTCGGCCACCTTCTAGACTCTTAAAATCGCAGCTTGGGGGTTTATTTTTGAAGAAACTGAATGGGATCGTAAGATATATCATTAGGGTTAATTTCCGGGTTAATTCATAGGTTTCAGCGTCACCACAGCGTGGTAATGCCTTTGCCACGTCGTGGTAACTGGAATCTGTAACGTTCACGAAAACGTAAACCGAGATGAGCTTTTTTCGCAATTTTTTGATCCACCACATTGTGGTGATGCCTTTACCACGACGTGGAAACTGGAATTCGTAATTTGGCACAAACAGGAAATTCGTCCGGAATTTTATCTAGTTTTCATAACATATTGTATCTCCTTAATCAGAGTTATGAGTCATTTGATATGGCCAAAATACTGAATAGAGGTCAATCTATCCAACAATATCCTTTTTTGCGTCTTTTTTAGCTCTGTTCTCCTCTTTTTGCATCTCAACTCTCATTTTACTTGTACATAAAAATTCCAAAGCATATTAAGTATCATATATCTTAAAATATAACATTTTTACTCAAATATATTAGGATAATTGCTTAAAATATATAGTTAAATAAGATCATATCAATTGTATAATAACATTTTATGTATATATCAAAAAACATATCATCTCGTAATCATATAAACTATATATTTTTTGGAAAGTCGAAACTAGATTAAATAACTATCAAATAGCTAGTCTTTTTCAAAAACATAATAAAAAAAAAGTAAAAAAAAAAAAAAAAAAAAACCTATCAAATAGCTAGAATGGGCTACAAAGTATTAGTAGCTAGAGAAGGTTTGTAAAGTCAACCAACTTGGTTTATCTTACACTTATTACATTTAGTACAAATCTAAAAAAAATGAAAAACAATATCATCAAAAAAAATTTGGGGCTTTACCATTTCAAAGATATAGTTAAAGGTGTACATGGCACGGTTTAGTTCAGTTATTAGCCAAAATTGAATTATAACCATTATAATTGCTTACTGCATTTTGATAGCTATTGGATATTGGTTAGTAATGGTTTTAGGAGTTGTTTGGCAGAATCTGAATTTTTAAGAGATCTGAATTTCTAAGAGGGTCTGAAATTTTAAGAGTTGAATGTTTAACATGTTGTTTGGTTTGGACCTCTGAATTGCTGTGTTGAATTATTAAAATGACCATTTTACCCTTCTATTTTATTTTTTATTGAATTCAAGTGTTTGTTTATAAAATAACCTAATCAATTTCTTAAATTAATATCTGAAAATATAATGTAACATCCATAAAAATTCACAAAAATTTAAAACTTTTTAAAACATTTCAAAACCAATGATTATTACAAAACTTGTTTTCAAAATAGTATAGTGTCATAGTATCCCAGAATCAAATCATGAAAGCATAAGGAGGTGTACGATCACGCATTCGCCTTCCCGCGATCATCAGAAGTACCTGAAACAAAATCAACAACTGTAAGCCCGAAGCTTAGTGAGTTCCCCCAAAATACCAACGTCATACATATATAACCATATCATAACAAACAAACAACATGCATAATGACCCTTCAGCCTGACTTGACCGCCTCGCAGGGCCTTCAGCCTATGTGGACCGCTCTCCGAGCCTTCGACACGTCTGGACCGCCTCGCAGGGCCTTCAGCCTATCCGGACCACTCGTCGGGCCGTCGGCCTGACTTGTATACCCTCCCGGGCATGTAGTCTATCCGGTCCGCCCTGGGTATGTTGGCCTTAAGCACAAAGCAGGACCGCCTCAACCTCACCTAAATCAAACAATCATGTGCACATAAATATCATACGCTAGCATGTATATAACAGTCAAACCGATCTAACAGATCGCTAATCATAACACCATCCGGCGAGCGGTCCGGATAGGCTGAAGGCCCTGCGAGGTAGTCCAGGCGTGTCGAAGGCTCGGAGAGGGGTCCAGATAGGCTGAAGGCCCTGCGAGGCGGTCAAGTCAGGCTGAAGGCTCATTATGCATGTTGTTTATTTGTTATGATATGGTTATATATGTATGGCGTTGGTATTTTGGGGGAACTCACTAAGCTCCGGGCTTACAGTTGTTGATTTTGTTTCAGGTACTTCTAATGATCGCGGGAAGGCGAATGCGTGATCGTACACCTCCTTATGCTTTCATGATTTGATTGGGATACTCTGACACTATACTATTTTGAAAACAAGTTTTGTAATAATCATTGGTTTTGAAATGTTTTAAAAAGTTTTAAATTTTTGTGAATTTTTATGGATGTTACATATAAACACCATATGAAATCCAAATTTAGCATAAATCAAAATTAAACACAAATCCAAATCAAAGATAAATATTTTTAAATCCACAAAATCATACTAAAATCCAAATAAAATCCTACAAATTTAATTTGACCCCAATTGATTCGCAATCTGGTCACGCAAATTATCCATGTATTCGTTGCCTTGTGAACTCCATTCCATATCGTGTACGTTTTGGCCATCATTCTTTCCCCCTTGTGCTTGATCATTGTTCTCCTCGAACGCCATAAATAACTCATCATGAATATTGCATCTTGACTCTTATCTTTACTTTTATTTTGACTCTTTGTCGTATTTGTAGTCTCTTGTTTTTTTGATTGAGCGGAGGACTCCTCACTAAGACCTACAGTTTCCTGTTGATTGCAATCGATGTCATCAAAGTCATGCAAACTATAGCGGATTGAATCTTGATTAGGATGGGGAAGAGTAGAACTTGGCCCCCAACTATGAATGCATGTCGCAATCGCGCCTTCAAACAATTGTGTGCAAAGGTCGGGGTACGGTAGTGGCGTGCATCTCAAAGAATCCATATGTTTGTTTGACTGTTTGGATAAAATATTTTATTATTTAAACATGATAATATATTTTTTATAAGTAAACAAAATACCTTTGATTCTAGTTCCCATTCTTCTTTGGAAAGATTGAAGGTGTTGGTTGTTGGATTGTACACATTGCCGGTTTTGTTTTTTAACTTCAAAAAACATCAAACTTTGACTTTAGGTAGTCATAGCGGTTCTTCATTTGTTTTTGGTCGGCAATAAAGTTATGTTCAATTTTTAATTTTTCAGCTACATTCCACCAAGATAGTGCTTTCAAACTACTCCATTCCCGTCCATTGACCGTAATTTCATGTAAACAAGCTTCTAGAAACGTTTTCTCTACACCTTCAACTAATCCTATCCTTCTTTTCTCCCATTTCTTTGATCAATTCACCAAACAAATGCATGTTTTAGCAACAATTTAAGCATTGCAAATGCACATTTTTCAGCAACAATTTAAGCAACACAAAGGCACATTTTCAGCAACAATTTCAACAAAAAAATGCATAATTCATCAATAATTTCAACAAAAAAAATGCACAATTCAACAACAATTTCAACAAAAAAAAATGCACAATTCAGCAACATTTGACAACATATTTCATTTAACATCAGATTTCATAGAATCAGATTTCATAACAAAAAAAAAACATATATTCAGCACAGTTAACATAAGCTTTCATAACATTATAACATCATATTCCAGATTTCACCATATCAAGAGTTTGATTTCAGGTTTCACCATATCAAGAGTTTTATTTCAGTAAAAAAATAGCATTTAATTTCAGCAACGACAACTTGATTTCCGATTTCACAATAAGTTTTCTATAAAAATTGATTTCATAAGTTGTTTGAGAAGAAAACAGATGAGAACTTGTACTGATTTCAACATTGATTTCAGAAGAAAATAATGGAGGGGTTTACCTGCAGAAATCGTTGCTATCGGAGGTGGAGCCGTAGTGCTGTGGCGCAACGTCGGAGCTGTCGGCGGAGAAGAAGACGTCGGCGACTGTGATGGCGGGGAGGGAACACGCAGATGGAGTCTGTGTCGTTGTTGTGCGTCAATAAGAGGTAAGGTCGGAGGAGACGAGGTTTTGAGAAGAAAAGAAACAGCGAGTCAACTAGGCTTAGGGCATTTGTGTCTTTATTTTTTTCAGACGCGCCTTTAAGTCTGAAATTTTAAGAGTCATTTAATAAATTCAGATGTAGAAAATAAGAGGTACCAAACATGCCAAACCTGAATTTTTAAGATGTTACCTCTTAATTTTTCAATTAAAAGGTAAACAAACGGGGCTTTAGTTGGTTAATGATTTTGGTTATCGGTTAATACTGATTAACAATAATTATCCAAAATAACAAACAAAAAAAAGTATCTACTATAATAAATGAAATTTTTTTTGCCACATGTCACATTCTCATTGATTTGACCACATTTCATTTTGTGGTTATTTTTAATTAAATTTACTGCACATGGCATTTTGTGGTTTTTTCCATTTTATTAAATTCCACATAATATTTAAATGTAATAATTGCAATAAATATAATAATAAATGTATATCAATATCATTAATTGGTATTTCTTCTAATTTCAAAAATTTTAAATTAAGGCTCATTAGTTTCCTATGTTTATTTATCTAATTATTAGTTTAAATTTAAAAAAAAAACACATTAATTTTAATAATTCAATATTTTTCTAATTTTTGTTATAAATTCAAATTTCTCAAAATGTTAAGAATTTTATATTTAATTTTTCTTTTAAATGAACCCATGTAATACATGGGTTTTAATAAAAGAATATGTTTAATCTCCTATTGACAAGTGTCATACAATTAAAACTCATCATTAATATTATATATCACATGTCATGCCACTTGTTAACTTATTAATTATCCATTTTAAATTTTAAATTTTAAATTTCCACTCTAATTACATTAAATTAATAATTGATTATCCATTTCAAATTTCAAATTTTAAATTTCTCACTCTAATTACATTAAATTAATAATTGATTATTTTTTTAAATTTCATTAAATCTAATTACATTAAATTAATAATTGATTATCCATTTCAAATTTCAAAATTTAAATTTCTCACTCTAATTACATTAAATTAATAATTGATTATTATTTTAAATTTCAAATTTTAAAATCCTCACTCTAATTATATTAAATTAATAACATTACATTGAAAAATAAAATAAAATTAATACAGATTATAAGATGATATAACTTCACATATTTATATAAATCAACAATTATAATTTTATATAACTAAAAAATATCTCTTAAGTAATAATTTATTTAAAATAATTGATTAATAATTCTGATTTTTTTAATATGAATATTTAAATAATTTTATAATTGGGGTTCTCACGGGTTATAAACTAGTATAAAATACATTACAATACAAAATAAGTACTACAAAATATGTTGATGTTGCTATGAAAAACAAAAAGTAGAAAGTTTGTTTTAATCATAGTTACATCTCCATACACAATCCACAATGTTATTGTTAACATACTTCCAACTAGCAATCTCATTTATCATTATCTTATTTTTTTTATTGTTGTTACTGCTACATATAAAGTATATACAATTTAAATCCAAGATTAATATATATTGTTAGAGATACACTAAACGGATGCAAAATATTTTTATAAAAGATGGTTAAGCTTTTTAGCCTAATAAGATTTTGGGCTTTATTTTGTATTGGGTTTTATGATTGGGCCTTTTCGCTAGGAAACCCTAATGAGCTTGTCTATATATTATGTCTTTCCCTTTCATTGTATTTGTACTTCTCTTTTATAATAATACGAAACCCTAGCCGTTATATGTCTTTCACTTGTTAGTTTGCATGGTATCAAAGCTCAGTTGATGATCTGTACTTTTTCGTTTTTGGGGGCGAGTTACTGTTCATCGACACTGTTCACCGCGTTACTGTTTCATCGGCACTGTTCATCGGCGTTACTGTTCACAATACTGTTCACCAGTGTTACTGTTCATCGGCGGTACTGTTCACGATTACTGTTCGCCGACGTTATTGTTCATCACGGTTACTGTCACAGTTACTGTTCATTACTGTTCACGAGGGTACTGTTCATTGACGTACTGTTCATCGAACTGTTCACGTGCACTGTTCATTGTCACCATTTTCAATTTTGGGTATGCTTTTCTTGCTCGTTTCTGTATTCGGTTTGGTTTGATTTGTTCGGTTTGTCGGTTTTGAGGGTTTCGTTTCGTCTAGCTTTGTTGATTTCGAGATCTTGATCGTTTTTGCTGCTACTCGTATTTACTGTTTAACTGATATTGAAATATGGCCCCAAGAGATGATTCTCTTCAGTCCATTAGTATTCAACTTGATGGCAAAAACTATGCCTATTGGAGTTATGTTATGAAAAAATTCTTGCGGGGCAAGACTATGTGGGGGATTGTTACAGGTGATAAGAAGAAACCAACAGACGAAAAGGCCGATAATTATGTAACCTTACTGGATTCATGGGAGACTGATAACTCCAAGATCATTACTTGGATTAATAATTCTGTCATCCAGTCTATTGGTACTTAGTTGGCGAAGTATGACACGACAAAGGAGTTTTGGGATCACTTGGCTAGGTTGTATACTTAGTCTAACTTTGCAAAGCAGTATCAGTTAGAGTTTGATATTCGAGCCCTCCAACAGAACAATCTCAGTGTTCAGGAATTTTATGCAGCTATGTCGGATTTGTGGGATCAGTTAGCTCTTACAGAACCTGATGTGTTGAAGGCTTTTAAGCCTTATATTGATAGAAGGGAAGAGCAACGTTTGGCTCAGTTCTTGATGGCATTACGTTGAGATTTTGAAGGTCTGCGTGGATCAATCTTGCATTGTACACCTCTTCCCACTGTTGATTTGGTTGTTCACGAGTTGATTGCTGAAGAAACTCGTATCAAGTCCCATGCTGACAAAGCTCCCAAGACAGCCACTCCCGTTGTCTTTGCTGTTCCACAACGACCCCAATATTCAAACCAAAATCCTCCCAGAGTTGCATTTGATGAGTGTGCTTTCTGTAAGAAGAAGAACCATTGGAAGGCAAATTGTCCTTTGCTGACAAGCAAGGGAAATCAACAGCAACAACAAACAAGATCACCAACACAGTCTCAGTCTTCACAGCAGAACATCTTCTGGACAGTCACATCCCTCATTTTCATCTTTTAGACGACCACAGTACGTTGCTGCTACACCTTCAGTTGAGAATGAAACAGATTTCACACCACCATCAGCCTTGGATCCACAGATTGTTGAGCAGTTCAGACAGTTCTTAGCTACCAATCCAACTGCCATGTCAACTTCCATGTCTCATTCAGGTCTGTCTTCATCCAACACGTCAGGTATTCCTTCATCGTTGTGGATATTGGATTATGGTGCATCTCATCACATGTCACCATATTTTTCATCTTTTTCTTCATTATCTTCTCGTACACCTGTCTCTGTTATGTCTGCTAGTGCTACACCCATGTCAGTAGAGGGTGTTGGTTCTATTGTCACTCCTTATATATCTTTAATAGATGTGTATTACATTCCTACACTTGCTTTGAATCTTGCATCGATCAGCCAGTTGTGTAAATCTGGTTGTTGGGTCTTCTTTTCTGATTCATTCTGATGTGTACAGGACATTCGGTCTCGGAGGGTGATTGGGATAGGTCGTAGACTTGGGGAGCTTTATGTCTTGGAGCAGCTACATGTTGTTGATGTTGCTGCATCTAGTGTCGATAGGTCGTCTTTTCGTTTAAACCCTTCATCGTCACTTTTTTATCTTTGGCATTCTCATTTGGGACATGTGTCAGCGCCTCGTTTACAGTTTTTGGTTTCCACTGGTGTGTTAGGCTCTTTGAAATTTGATGATATTTCTGATTGTTGTGGTTGTAAACTGGGAAAATTTTCTGCTTTACCGTTTAATAAAAGTGTCACTCGTTCTGTTGCTCCCTTTAATATTGTACATTCTGATGTGTGGGGTCCCTCTCCGATCACCTCCAAATCAGGAGCTAACTATTTTGTTTCATTCATTGATGATTACACTCGTTATACGTGGGTTTATTTTATGAAGCGCAGGTCTGACTTTTTCACCATATATAGTGAATTCAGAGCTCTTGTCAAGACTCAACACTCTGTTGTCATAAAATGTTTTCGGTGTGATCTAGGAGGAGAATTTACCTCCAATGATTTTAAACAATTATTGTCATCTGATGGCACTATGCATCAATCATCTTCTACAGACACTCCTCAGCATAATGGCGTTGCAGAAAGAAAACATCGACATCTCCTAGAAACTGCCAGATCCTTACTACTCTCTACTCAAGTTCCCAATATGTTTAAGGGAGAAGCTGTTCATAACTCTACTTATGTTATTAATCGCATTCCTACTGTGTACACTTCGGGGAAGTCTCCTTATGAAATGTTGTTTGGACAACTCCCAGATTATTCTTCATTACGAGTGTTTGGGTGTACATGTTTTGTCTTGAAGCCTCATGTAGAGAGAGATAAGTTGTCTTCAAAATCAGTTCTTTGTGTTTTTTTGGGATATGGTATTGGTCAGAATGGTTATCGGTGCTATGATCCTTCAAATCAGAAATTGTATGTATCTCGTAATGTCACCTTTTTGGAGCATATTCCATTCTATCGCATTCCTGTTCAGTCACATGATGCAACCCGAGAGGAGCTTCATACTATTGGTCCGTTTAGCATTGACATTGATGATCCACCACATGTCACTGATCCACCACTTGTTGCTGATCCACCACATGCGGTTGATCCAACACCTATCGTTGATCCTCTGCCTACAAATCATCAAGACCCCCCCCTCCATCGAGGCCTTATCGTAATAAGAAGTCCACAAAGCTTCCTGACTTTGTCTATTCCTCTTACTCACCGGATTTTGCCTCTTTTATTGCTAATGTACATCGTCTCTCTGAGCCAACATCCTACAAAGAGGTCGTTTTTGATCCCCTTTGGCAGACCGCTATGGCTGAGGAACTTGCAGCTCTTTATCAGACTCATACATGGGATCTGGTTCCGCTTCCACCCGGAAAACACACGATTGGTTGTCATTGGGTTTATAAAATCAAAACAAAGTCTGATGGATCCATTGAGCGTTATAAAGCCAGACTTGTTGCGAAAGGGTACGCGCAAAAGTATGGTATGGATTATGAGGAGACGTTTGCTCCTGTTGCAAAAATGATGACTGTTCGCACCTTGATTGCAGTTTCTTCCATTCGCCAATGGAAGATTTATCAGATGGATGTCAAGAATGCTTTCTTGAATGGTATCTTCATGAGGAAGTATACATGTCTCCTCCCCCTGGTATTTCTCACCAACCAGGTGAAGTTTGTCGACTTCGGAAGGCTCTATATGGCCTCAAACAAGCCCCTCGTGCTTGGTTTGAGAAATTTTCTACGATGATTACTTCTCTTGGTTTTCAACCAAGTAATCATGACTCGGCTCTATTTATTCGATGTACGAATGCAGGTCGGATTAGTCTTTCCTTATATGTCGATGACATGATTATTACTGGTGATGATCATGATGGTATAGAGTCTTTAAAGCGTGATTTGGCTCACCATTTTGCTATGAAAGACTTGGGATTGCTTCGTTATTTCTTGGGGATTGAAGTTGCTCAATCTCCAAAGGGTTATCTTTTATCTCAAACGAAGTATATTTCAGATTTGTTTGAACGTGCACGACTCACGGATAATCGAATAGTTGATACGCCTATAGAGAGTAATGCAAAGTACTCTCCAACTGATGGTGTCCCATTATCAGATCCAATCCTTTATTGTACCATTGTTGGGAGTTTGGTTTACCTGACTGTCACTAGACCGGATATTGCTCATGCAGTTCATGTGGTTAGCCAGTTTGTCACTGCTCCTACTACTATTCATTGGGGAGCTGTTCTTCGTATTTTGAGATATTTACGTGGTACTCAGTTCCGCACTCTTATGTTTCCATCTTCATCCTCTCTTGAGCTGCGTGCCTATAGTGATGCAAATTGGGATAGTGATATTTATGATCGTAAGTCCACTACTGGGTATTGTGTTTTTCTTGGAGATTCATTGATATCATGGAAAAGCAAGAAACAAGATGTTGTTTCTCGATCTTCTATAGAATTTGAGTATCGAGTCATGGCTATCGCCACTTGTGAGATTGTTTGGTTGAGATGGCTTCTTGCAGATATGGGCGTTCACATCTCTCAGTCTACCCCTTTGTATTGTGATAACGAGAGTGCGATAATGATTGCCAAGAATTCAATGTTTCATGAGCGCACAAAGCACATTGAGATTGACTGTCATTTCACACGTCATCATCTCCAGAAGGGCACTATCTCCCTTCCTTATGTTCCTTCCTCTTTGCAGATTGCTGATATTCTCACGAAGCCGTTGACTGCTCCTCGATTCCATTTTCTGTCTGACAAACTCTCAATGCTTATTGTTGTTGCACTGTGAGTTTGAGGGGGGATGTTAGCCTAATAAGATTTTGGGCTTTATTTTGTATTGGGATTTATGATTGGGCCTTTTCGCTAGGAAACCCTAATTAGCTTGTCTATATATTATGTCTTTCCCTTTCATTGTATTTGTACTTCTCTTTGATAATAATACGAAACCCTAGCCGTTATATGTCTTTCACTTGTTAGTTTACAAAGCTTCCTAATAATTGACAATTATAGGCCCCAAATTATCAAGATCATAATAAACTCCGACAATTACAATGATATATTTGGAAGTTTATATTAAATATTGTATAATCAGCAATTTTGCATCAAAAAATTTCAAATCTTTGAGTTAAGCTAATGATATTATTATAGTTTGTTGATGTTTATTTAATATTGTAATAATGATATTTAATTTCAGAGCATCTTAATTTTATTTATTTATAATTTATATTCAATTAAATATAAGGCTGTTGGTTCGGTTTTTAATGGGTTGTTTTTCTATAAAACTATAACCAAACCATTATTTGTCGGTTAACAAAAAATAAAAATTGAACCATCTATTTTAAAAACGGTTTGGTTTTATCGGTTTGTAACATCTCATTTTCACAAACAAAATTTTCATTTTTAATTAAGATAAAACATCATTTTCTTAAAAATCCAAGTTAAGAAAACTCATTGTTCAAAATACAATTATTTGAAAATCAGAATAATATGATAAAAGCAGAACTTCAATGTTGTTGATGAGTGTGTACAGTCACGCCTTCGTCTTCCAATGATCATCAATGATACCTGAAAAATATTTAATCAACTACTACAAGCCGAAGCTTAGTGAGATCCCCCAAAATACCATACACCACAATATACATACAAGTATACACGCATCGGCCTTCAGTCCATGATTGGCCCACCTCCCATGCTTACAACATACAACTAGTCTGATCCTGGCCTACAACACATTGTTGGCCCGCCCGGGAATCTTGGACTACTACACGGAGCAGGACTGCTTCAACCCACCACAAGATATGCCGACATATATAACACACAAACAATCAATCAAGAACATTAACACAAGCAACTTTCTACACTAGTCTACCTATCTAATAGCCTACTAGCGCAAACATGGTCTCATACAGTACACTAATAACACAACTGGAAGATCACCAATGAATGCATAACTACATATATAATTAGAGGCGAGATAGACAATCGAACAGGTGATCCCACTCTAGAGCCACAACCAAACAAGGAACATGCAAGAAAGCCTAGATCAAGAGTTCTCAGGCTATCCTACATGACTACATACAACACTTAGGGCACTGAACTAGAGGATCCCTGACCTACTGATACTCTAACCAGCAATATCACTACCCCTTATATCCTACCATGTAACGATATACAGCGTAACACATAGTATAGTGAGGAAACTCACCTGAAATGCAGAACTGTAGTACCATTGTTACTTTCTCAACTCCTCGTACTGGACAGACCCGCGAATTGACTATCCCCAACAAAGGTCATACCTTAAACAACAATCCAATCCTATAAGTTAGACTCAAGGTCAAACTGGTCAAAAGTCAACAGTCAAGTCAAAGTCAACACAATTGGCCACCACGTCGTGGCCAGGCATGTGTCACGTCGTGGAAACTTCACAACAAACAGTCGGGAGAATCCTTCCACCACATCGTGGTGAGCATATCATCATATCGTGGGAACTGTTCTGGACAACTTAATGGATTAAGCCCTTAACCCATTAAGTCACACACTCATTCTCTCCAGTAGGCTTCTTTCCACCCAAAAGCATCATAAAAATCCTTTCTTTGTGGACATGCATGTCTAATGTATGTCTTGAACTCAAGTTAGGTCAAAAATGGTAGAAATAAGGTCAAAACCTCATGCATGGAAACAAAACTCTACAAATCCTCTGATCTGGAACATAATACCACAAAGGGATCTCAATGAGGTGGTGAGGAGCTTGCTTGTTGAATATTAGACTAAGAACACTTTCTTCTTGCTTCAAAGCTACAAAACACCACCAAAAAGCTTCAAGGTACCACCAAGGGAGGTTGGAGCTTGTTCTATGTCAAGAGGGAGTGATGGAGGCTAAGGGTGAGCAAACTCTAGCCATCACACCCCTTAAATAGGGGCACTAACTCCGGAAACTAGGGTTTGCTTAATGGTCGCCACCACATTGTGGCCATTACTTTGCCACGTCATGGTGCATTAAAAGAATGTGTGTTTTATGAATCCTTGCCACGTTGTGATGCTTCCTCCACCACGTCATGGGCACCACCAAATTCCACATTTAGAAGGTTTGAAAATGACCAAGTATCAAAAGAAGTATTCCTAGAATGCATATTGCAGTTAATTCGGTTTTTACGCTCACCCGTAGATATAATTGTTATGAAATTTCCACATTGTCCAAAAGACGTTAATGATCATCGCATCAAAACATTTTCTTTGTGATGCATTGAGATTCAATTTATCCACCCAACGTATCTGGTTTTTCGGAGGTAGAGGTAGAGCAATCAAGATCCCACTATCTACCTATGAGCTTTTAAATACTGTTAATACCCATAATCGAAAGACAAGAAATGATCAAATGTTCACAGTCTCAATGGCATCAAGACAGGACAAACCATGAAGTCTAAATCAATACCTTTATTGACAAGTTTCACATGTTTGGAGATTTTATTACATATTTTAGTTCAATGTAAGTATCAAAGCAACAAATTGTATTTGGTTATTAGGTGTTGACGGATAGATGTCTATCAATCAAAGGTTGAGGATTCAAGTACCGTTGTGGATGAATGGTATAGATTTATGAGTAGAATAGTAGATACGTGTGTAAACCGTTCTAAAAAATCAAACTCAATTACACTCTCTCGAGCTTTTGGAAATTTAGATGATGATTGAAAGGAAATAAAATTATTAGTAAAGTATATGCATGCACATAACAACATAATATACCATGTTTTAAAATCTGATTATCAAACAATTCATTTTTCACACACAACATACTCTATTTTTAACATTGTACTCGATCTATAACCAACAAAACCTTAGTTTAAAGTTTAAACCAACACTTAATGATTTTAATTTATGTGTTTTAGTAACTTCGTCTTAACAAAAATGTCTCAACAAAAACTAAAGGAAAATTAAAATACGTTGCTAATCTGAGTTTAAAAAAATCACATTACCTAAAAGATAAATCTACATGAGTTGCCACAAGACAAATAAATATAGTAATAATACCCATTAAATAGGATGTAATGTAATCTATTTAAAGAATTTAAAAAAGAAAAAAACTTTACATAATCCAAAGCACGAAACATGCAGTACCAGTACCACAGACACATCATCTAATATATTCCCATTTTAGGAACTCCCCAATTTCTAATAAATTACCTTAATTTAGTCTTAAACTTCCCAAAAAACAGATGAAATTCTTGAAATTTCATGGCCCACGATGCTTACGGAAACACAAACAACCCTGTGGTTGATCACCCGGGATCATACCTCCTCCTTTTGAGGTGTCAATGGCTTCCAACATCGTCACCACTTCATCCATCTCAGGCCTCTTGTCAGGATTTGCATCCCAACACCTCTTCATTACATTCGAAAGAGAACTCGGGCAACACCTCGGTATTTCCGGCCTCAGATTCTGCATATTTTTAGTAGAAAAAATGACTAAAATACCCTCCAATAACACAACAAAACAAGAGAATGAACAGGACATTCACGTCTTTTGCATAGACAGAGATCAAAAGTGAGTTCCTGTCTCACCTTTTTGAATTGGACAAAAAAAGTACAATTCTTGTCCTTGTCAGTCTTGGTCTCAGTTCAATGCATGTCAAAGAAGACAGTAGAAATAGAAATACAATACCTGACGAACGACGGCTGAGGTGACTTCTGAGAAACTAAGGTCAGGATAAGGCATATCGCAACAATAAATTTCCCATAAACATATGCCAAAACTATACACGTCGCATTTCCTGTTGTAGGGGTTACCGTTGAGAACCTGCAAATTTACATTTTTACCCCCATTCGACCAAAAAGCCCACCACAAATGCATTTTTGGTATGATATTGTGATAAATGAGGGCTTACCTCGGGGGCCATATAGCCAAGAGTTCCGGTCTCGCCTGTCATGTCATTAGGGTTTGAGGCTTCAACACGTGCAACTCCAAAATCAGCAATTTTAATAGTTCTACTTTTGTCCAATAACATATTTTCAGTTTTCACGTCTCTGTGTACAATCTTTTGAGAGTGCAGGTAGCTTAATCTGGTAAAAAATTCAATTTATTACGATAAGAACTCCTAACAAAAAAGAAAAAAAAAAGATACTTTTTTGACATCTAAAGGTCAAAAAGACTTTTTCAACTTCGAATTTGGCAAGATTCTTTAAGATTCTTAAAGTAACCGTATAAATTTCAATGGTTACATTAAAGACCGTAATATATATATTAAAAGCAGGAAACTTTCTGTTTTAAATTTGTTTCGAGATTTAAGTAATGGTTTCAATGTAGTTTGTTTGACCATGAAGTCAACTATTTTTAAAGAGGGGAAGGACAAGATTACCCTCTTGCAAGATCGAGTGCCATTTGAACAACCACTTTGAAAGCAAGCTTCTTTCTTCTGTTTTTAATAAGGTAATTCTTTAAGGCACCTCCGGGAAGATATTCCACAACAACACAACAAATGTTACTTGGCATTCCAATTTGACCATTTTCAGTTTGTACATTCAGCTCTGAAGAACCCATTGTTGCACCTATGAACTGCATTATAATATAAGTACATGAATAACTAATTAACCATTTAATACTTGGGATAATCACCAAACATGACCATCATATGATGTGACATTTAACATATTCTCCACCAATTACCTGATTGGTCAGTTGTGAAATTGCTTTATTAATGGTCCCACCTCCAAAATTCTTTAAAAGAAACTATTTTTATTGCAGAAATGTTAAAAAAAATTGTGAAATATACAGCTTTTGCACTTTTGTTAGTAAAAGGTAAATTCAATTATTTGGAATTTCACAACTGACCAATTATGAAACCGGTGGTCATTTTGAGCTATTGGTCAAAAAGGTGGTCAACTGTTAAATATCAGATCATATGGAGGTTAATTTTGTGATTATCGCTTAATACTAATTAGAGGGAAAAGAGAAATAAAAAAGCACCAAACACTTTATTTAGTAAGGTAAATGCACAAGGTATCTAACTATAAAAGGAAAGAATATTTTCAACCCAAATCAACATCACCAATGCTTTGTAAAGATGACAAGAGGAAAGTACTAAAAAGTTCCCAAAAAAGTAAACTTGGTCAATTATTGTGATAAGTTTATAAAAAGAAAGTGTTGTGACGTTGGAAGAAGAAGAAAAGAAAAACACGTATTTTAAGCTTATGTGCAAGAGTTGAAACAAGAAAACAATTCAAGCTGTAAACCGACACCGACTAAAAAATAAATATAAACCATATAACGTGAGAAAAAGAATCACATTCTCTTTAAATTTCTACGCGAGTGACGCATTGTTCTAAATAGGGAAAGTTGTCAGGCAAGAGTCCAAGATTGTTATAACTTATACAAAAGGAAAAATTGTAGGAAATAGCAACTTACTTTACTATAGCTATCAATATAGGCAATGTATTTTACTTTTACCTTATTTTCTTTAAGGATAATAGTAAATATGTAACCTAACACTTGTAAGCATTTTATAAAGTTTCAAAGCATATTCCTATTATGGATTTATAGATAATGTAATGAAATGAAAGCATGATGCTATTATGTGAAATAAATGTAAACATGTTAGCATTATGGCTAAAAAGTAAAAACCAAGTACATTGACAATATTGGTAGCAAGAGCAAAACATACAAAAAAGAATGTTGTCGCTTTATAAGGAAAGAAATTTACTGAAAAATATTTTATGTTTAGACATGGAAATTGTCATTCGAACTCGCTTAACTATTGTTTGAAATGGTTTTCTAATAATAAAAAAAAAAACAAGTAGCAACTAGTTTAGAACATTTGAAAAAAAAAAAAACAATTATGATTGTCATTTATGAAATATTAAGGGTCAACATAAACCGATTTGGGGAAACAGGAACAATGTTTAAAAAGATCATATGCATTAAATCAAGATTCAAGAAGAATGTTTAAAAAGTCCAAAAATGCAACCTTTGTGACATTAGGATGGTCAAGTTTATGCCATACAGCCACTTCTTGTGTAAAAGCTGCCCTTAAAGATTGTATTTCAGCTTCTGTTCTGTGGCCCTCTTCCCCCCAGTCCAGCAGTTTTACTGAAAATTAAAAAATTCCAATAACTTTTTTTTTTCAAATAATGCCAAGAAATAAAGACAATGGTAAAGTATATAAGAAATTGATGTTATTATATTTATATATAATAATAATTGAAGTATATAGATTATTTTTATTGAACTTAATAAAGTTGAGGCTGTGATCCTAATTTGTAGCCGTATATTCATACAATAAAGCAAATGGAAATATTATTTTATTTAGTATTCTAAAAACAGCTTGGATCACATGAAAGTCAGAAAGACAACATCATAAATCGAAGTTACTGGTATCACCTGTAGAAAATTTTAAAACCTTATCCGTGTAGGTCACGGATTACATGTTGAACAATTTCACTTTTAAAATTACAATTACAACGCCATCAACCACCACCCACCACCGTCATTCATCCGGCATGTCCCGCCACCACCAATGTGGAAATAAAAATTTTGATTCATAAGAAAACCCCCATTTGAAAACTCCATGTTTTTTACTTATTGAAAAAGATTAAAATTATTTTAAATGTGGATTCGTAAATGTTGGAGCTAATTGCGATTTGAAGTACTGAAAGTTCAAATTAATTAATGGAATAAAAAGAGGATGTAGATTATATAAAACGATGGCGAAACCCAAAAATTGAATTTGAGTAAATTGATGTAAAAACACGATGGAATGCGCTGGAGACTTAGGGTTAGGGAAGACTGACCGGCGACGTCGATTCCGTCGTAGACGCCACGGTGCACGGTGCCGAAAGTACCACGTGCAAGAATACCTTTGATTAGGAGCTTAGAAGGGTCGATCTCCCACTCCTGCCTCTCCCTTTTACTAGTTGCAGTAGCCTTAGACGGTAGTGTGACGGCGGAAGCAGCGGAGGCGGCGGTGGCCGAGTCTTCAAAATCTGGTTGTTTTTTCTTGTTCTTTTCCATAGTCCATGCTCTGTTGAGATGCCTCTCAAGCTGTTCATCTAAACTCTTCAGATCAATCTGATCTGCCCTTACAAATCCATCATTGTTGTTGGTCTCCTTCATCCTTTCCGATCACTCGCAAAAACACTCGGTGATTTCAATTGAGTCAATTGGGTTTTTCCGGCGATTAATTTCCCCCCTTTTTATACCAACGGGTTACACTATATCTCAGCCGGTAAAGATTTAGGGAGGGAGGTCTATTCTTATTATATCGAGTAAAGTTACAAAAATCGTCCCTTAACTATAAACTAAAATACATTTTTTTCTCAATAGTTTTCGGTTTACGTTTCCAGTCCCTATATTAAAATTGAATGATTATAACTACCCATTCTATTTGGCAAATGCTAAATAAAACCTCTGAAGTGAATCATGTCAAAATGAATGATTATAAATATTCTTTAATTATTCTTTTAATAAACATATATATATATATATATATATATATATATATATATATATATATATATATATATATGTTTTGGTCAAAAATCGACTAAGTGGATATCAACCAATGTGTATGAAAGGTTGTGGTATTAGTGCAATGTAAGTATAGAATAATGATCAAAGTAAGACAAATGAGTTATAAGGAAAGTCTTTGATCTTTTATTGGATCTCAAGCATAAAACATTGGGAAGTGATAATGATCACCTGCTTGATATGTTTTATTGGTTTTAATCTGAGACTACAAAGATGATGAAGGTAATACGAGTATAAGTGTAATGGTAGAGCTAATCGTCTATATAGTTTGCGAGTTACATGTGTTAGTTTTAGTCTAAGCTAATCAACAAGAAGTCGGATAATTTTGGGATCCTCCAGAATCAGCATATGGACGTTGTTTGACTTGGTATTCCGGGTCTTTTGCATGGTCAAGATGACTTTCCATTGAGAATGAGTCTCATGTTGAATAGTTCTGCACATATGGGAAAAAGAGAGATAAAATATAATTGTTATAAGTGTTAGGGAATATTAGTGATAATAATCAGGATCTTGGGATATGTTTAAGGATCATGAGGCTTCAGAAATATCAAGGATCCTGGATATGAGTTAAGGATCCTGCCCCTAACAATTTTCCCCAAATTATACCTGCGAAATATAAACGTTAGTTTTTAAATATTTTGAGGTATAATTTTAAAGCAAAGAGCAAAGTAAAAAAGTTATAACAGATAGGGTAATTTAAATTTCAACGGATAGATTTCTAGCCGTTGGAATGGGTCAAATCACCATTCTACCTTTCCTTGATTCTTATATAAATAGGGTATTCAACCTTTCAATTTTGTCTCACTCTTTTAGCTCTTCTTTTGTACATCCACCGAATATCATCGAAGGTACTACCTTTGTTTATTTTCTCCTTCCTTGTTTTCTTTTTAAATATGGCCAAAAAATGAGCTCGTTCTTGTGCGAGCATCATAGCTATACCTGATGATGATTTTGTAGACCAGAAACTCCTTTCCTACGAGGAAACTTGTACCTTCGACGACGATAGTATCGAAGCTTTGACGTCAGGATTCAACCGGAATTTATTTCTTCCGTTTTGGGTTTGTTTTCCTGAGTATCCTTTTACCTTAGGTCTTACTTATCCCTTTTTCGGAATTATCTCTGAATTCTTCAAGATAACCAAGATTTCATACATCTAAGCCATGCCAGCGGTTTGAAGGATCTTTTATTGGATTGATCATCTGAACCGCTCCAAGGGTCTCAACATTAGTCTAAACGAGTTGGCTTGTGTTTACGATCTTTCGACCTTTGGGAATTCTCGTTTCCTGTTGAAAGTTAAAACCGATAGATCACCTCTTATATTAAAATCCAAGCATAACGATGGTGCTTGGAAAGGAAGATACTTTTTCGTGAAACGTGACTCGATTCCCGACGGAAATCTTTTACCTCAATCCTGGGTAGAAAAGGGTAGGGTTTCTTATCTTTATATTGAGGATCACAATATTCACGCTTCTTATTTTGTTTGATTTTTTGCAGCTTTCAAGTTCGACGAGTTAATTCCCCCTGCTGAGGACACCGAAGAAAGGATTAAAGAGCTTCCTTGCTATGTCCGAGATTGACAGGACATTCAAGCTTGATCCTTCCGGTCATCAAGAAAGCTCAACCGATATCATCCCTATGGCTACCAGTAAGGATCCTTGAGTGCTTTCATCTATTGTCTTGAGAAATTTTAAAGATTTCTTTGGTTTTCTCAGGATCCAAAGCCACACGTGTCAGTGCTCATATCTCCCTTTCTGACCTCGATACGACCATGTCTAGTGGTCAGTTACTCGTGAACAAAAAAAGATTAGATCTTCCCTTGCCTAAGAAAGTCCCATATAGATCTGACTACGAAGACTCTAGGATCCTGTAAGAGAAAAACTTTTGAAGCGAGGTTACACTCCAAAAGTTGGTCTCTTTTTCTCAAGTTGTAAGTGTTAGTGTTAATCTTGTTCTTTATTCTTTGCCTTTCATTCTTTCTAATGTTATTCTTGTTTTAGGTTTTTATCATGTTTCCACATACTTGAGGATTTGAGCTGAAAAGGCTGAACAAACCTTAAGAGAGCAAGAGAAAGTGTGGAAGGCGGCCAACAAGGCTCTCTTGAAACGAGTGGAACTTCTGAGCAAGGAGAAAGTCGAGAAAGATGAGGAGCATGATGCGGAGATGACAGACGTGATCGCCGAATCGAGGGTCAGTGCTGTCATGGTTGTTTGGGAAGTCAAGATCAAGTTAGCCGAAGATGTGCCCAACGCAGGATCTTGGAATTTGGTTGGGTGGCATGCAACCTTAGCCAATTTAAAGGGTAAACCTGTCAACTCCAATGAGGATCCTGAAGGGCCGCATCTGAAATCGAATGATGAGGAGAAGACCCCAGGCAATGATGACTAAGCCACGGTCTAGGCATGTTAGATAAGAATATTTTGCATGATTTTGTACAAGACAATGTTTGTTTCTTATGGAATTGATGTACAACTTTTTATCCATGGTTGTTTCATACTTCCCTGCTTGCCTGGTTAATTTGTGTGGTTGTAGCAATAAGATTTCTGAAGATCCATGTATAATTAGGGTCTTAACAAAATCATATCGTATAGAAACTCTGAATAAACTTGAAAATAGTTAGTCATCAACTTGGGATTTTAAAATAGTTAAGATCCTTTAAGATGATAAACCTTTAAATATTACATAGAAAAAATGATTTTAATAGATAGATAGAACATGATGTTCCTTAGGGTTCACAATCCTTTGAGTCATGAAAAATTTGAAGTTGTGATTCCTTTAACATAATCTGGGAGTTTGCATATAGAAGGATCCGCATTTCATGAGTTCATCATGAAAAGATCCTTATTGAGCTTTTACTTAGCAAAACCGGGAGGATCCCTCTTTAGGAATTAGTCGGGAATGATCCCAACTTCAAATGCAACTGGGAAAGATCCCTATTTGTGACATAATAATGCTACAAACCTTAGACGTTTCCTGGAAAAAAAATCCCATCTTATGACAACATGCTTATGTTCAACAAACTTTTGGGGAGAATCCCAACTTAAGATAACATGTTAGTGCTATAAACCTTAGGAAATTACTGGGGAGGATCCCAATCTTGAGATAAAACGTAAGTGTTATAAACCTTAGGAAATTACTAGGAAAGATCCCAATCTCGAGATAACACGTCAGTGTTATAAACCTTATGTTTAAACGTTAAGATCTTGACATATGTTCAGAAATAAGAGGGTTGCCAAGTCACTGAAACATGAAATGATCCCCTTATTCACATCCCATAGTAAGATTTTGTGCATCCAAGCGAGGCGTAGAAACCTTAACTTGTAACGCCCCATTTCTGGTATGTGATTTAAATAAAGTAATTTTCTTTTCTTAAGGGGTACTCAACGAGTCAGTAGCCCGACTCGTCGAGTAGAGACGGGTTTTGCACGCGATTTAAGTTGACGACTCGACGAGTCCATATTCCCGGACTCGGCGAGTCTGCCAGTCTGGTACTCAAGACCACAGCGTTGATCTAGCAGGTCCGTAGCAGACTGCAGACTGCGTAGAGTCGGCAGAAGAGTTACGCCGACAGGAGGCGTTCGGATTTGGAGTTTCAGGTGGGCGATATGGTCCTCCTGAAGGTATCACCCTGGAAGGGTGTTATCAGGTTCCGATAGAGGGGCAAGTTGGGCCCCAGGTTCATTGTTCCGTTTAGGGTTTTGGCCCGGGTGGGTCGGGTTGCTTATTGGTTGGATCTTCCAACAGAGCTTAGCCAGATCCACAACACTTTCCATTTTTCTCAGTTGAGGAAGTGTTTGGCGGACGAGTCAGCAGTTGTACCCTTGGAGGATATTCAGGTTGATAGCAGCCTGAATTATATTGAGAGGCCTGTTGCGATCTTGGATTGGAAAACGAAGACCTTGAGGAACAAGGTAGTCCAGCTAGTGAAGGTGCAGTGGCAGCACCGGAAGGGTTCAGAATGGACGTGGGAGGCCGAGGAGGAAATGAGGGTGCATTACCCAGAGATATTTATAGATTCAGCAGCAGACTTCGAGGACGAAGTCTAAGATAAGTGGGGGAGAGTTGTAACGCCCCGTTTCTAGTATGTGATTTAAATAAAGTAATTTTCTTTTCTTAAGGGGTACTCGACGAGTCAGTAGCCCGACTCGTCGAGTAGAGACGGGTTTTGCACGCGATTTAAGTTGACGACTCGACGAGTCCATATTCCCGGACTCGGCGAGTCTGCCAGTCTGGATGAAACCCTAATTTCAAGGGTTTTGCACCCTATTTAAACATCTTATGTGCCCCAATACCAGCCTCCCTCACCCACAAAGAGTCCCATATGAAACCCTAGCCGTTCTTAAGCATTTTTAGAGCATTTTCTCACTTGTGAAGGTCTTAGTGCATCTTGGGGATTTGGGGAAAGAAGAGAGAAGAGAAGTATTCAAGGGGAGCAAGTGGATCCGGATTTCTGGTTGCATTTCAGTCCCCTTTGAGGTATCAAGCTCGAATCTTTGCTTATTATCAATTAGATCTCTTGAAAATTTTGCTTTTGTTGATTTTGAGCCCTTTCTAGACTTTAAGGTCGAATTAAGAGTTAATATGATGAATGGACTTCAGATCTAAGCTTTCCAGAGCCTCTTAAGCTCAAGGTTGCCACCTTTATTGAGCCAAGTTTCCATTCCAAGCTTAGATCTCTTCCTTTAGCTTATTTTGGGTATTTGAGCTTCATATTAGCATGCATGCACGTAAAGTTAGAAACTTTATGTGAAAAACCAGCCCTAGGAGCCCAGATCTATGAATGGAATGCACTGGATTCGAGCAGAATCGACTGTTTAGTAGTGACATGCATGGGACTCGACGAGTCGTTCTTCAGACTCGACGAGTCGAGTTGCGAGTCCCCGATTTTCCCCATCTGAGAGTTTAAGGTGGAATCAGTGAGTAGATAATGGACTCGGTGAGTAAAGGCTCAGATGTAGTAGTGGAGGGACTCGACGAGTTGTTCATACAACTCGGAGAGTCAAGGACTGATCTCATTCATAGGATGAAGGAGGACTCAACGAGTTGTTCATACAACTCGGCGAGTCAGATGAAGATGAACTAGATGTTAGTATCGAAGAAGAACTCGTCGAGCCTTTGCCAAACTCGCCGAGTAGAAGCGGGTAGAGGATTAGAAAGGATGATAGGGACTCGGCGAGTTGGCGGCCCAACTCGGCGAGTCCGGTCAACTGAGAGTTGACTTTGACCAGGATGTTGACTTTGACCAGGGGTAAAGTAGTCATTTTACCCTGAGAGTAGTTATTAGTATCTGATTTAGTGTTTATGGGATTTGTAGCCGGGGAGTTCCGGAGCAGCAGTCAGACAGTTTCAGATTTAGCATCTCAGCAGCCAGCATTGCGAGGTGAGTTTCCTTCCAGTAGGAACGGGTGTACGGCCACAATGCCGGCCCGTTTAGTTAGCAGTAGTCCCGGACTTCGGTCCGATGCAGTAGTTCAGTGTGCTTGATGTCTTTGTGATTCAAGCATGTCTTTGTGTTATGTGTTCCGGGCTTCGGTCCGATGCAGTATGCAGTATCTATGTTTATGCTAGTAGTTATGATTATGTTATGCTATGTTCAGTCAGTTCCGGACTTCGGTCCGATGCAGAGGGCAAGGCCCTGGTTAGTTCCGGACTTCGGTCCGATGCAGTTTCCGGACATCGGTTCGATGCAGAGGGCAAGGCCCTGCTTAGTTCCGGACTTCGATCCGATGCAGTTTCCGGACTTCGGTCCGATGCAGAGGGCAAGGCCCTGGTTAGTTCCGGACTTCGGTCCGATGCAGTTTACGGACTTCGGTCCGATGCAGAGGGAACGGCCTTGGTTAGTTCCGGACTTCGGTCCGATGCAGTTTCCGGACTTTGGTCTGATGCAGTGGGCAAGGCCCAGTAGTTGCTTTATATGTTATTGTTTGGTATGTGGTAGCTTGGGGGAGCTCACTAAGCTTTGTGCTTACAGTTTCAGTTTTTGGTTTCAGGTACTTCCGCTAGTAAGGGGAAGAGCTCGGGATGATGGCATCGCACACACCACAGCTTTAGTTTTATCTTGGGAGTTTTATTCAGATATTTTGATATGATTGATACAGTATTTGTTTCGACACAGTTACTTGACTTTTGAGTTACTCATTCTATGGTTCTTAGTATGTATGACATTCGATGATGTGATTTTTAGCAATATTAAAACAAAAATTTTTGGGTCGTATTTTTGGACGTTACAAGTTGGTATCAGAGCCTTGGTTTGAGGGATTCAGCCACACTTTCGGGTATGACTGGACTCAAACTAAGGAAATGGTAAAAGATTTTCAAAAGAAAAATGTTTTCGAAAGAATTTTTGAAAAAGAAACTTAAAAAGAAAAGAGTTTTGAGAAAAGGAAAAGGGTGTGGTGCATGCGATCAGCCGAGCTCAAGTAAGTACTCCCAAATTACCCATACAAGTTTATGTTATAATTATCAGTTCCAGTTTCAGTAGAACAGCATGCTAGAATAGGACTAAGGATCTAGGAGGATGCCTTATGTGCCTGTTATATGTGTTTCAGCTTATTGAGAATTGCATGCTAGTATTGAGTAGACAGCAGTAGGATAGCCTGTTTAGGTTATGCCTGATAGTATGAGCTTAGCATTGTATGCTAGTACAGTTTCTTGTTATGAGGATAGAATTGCTTAAGTAGTTTCCTGTGTCTGAATGTTGCGTGCTTTGTGCTTTGTGGGACTCTGAGTGATGGAAATTAGCCATTAGGTGAATATGTCACGTCACATGTGATCAGGGTTGAATAATCTCAGAGTGCTGGATTTGGCCCTATTGCGCAGCTCTTGTTTGAGTCTAACCGTTGTAGGGACGAGTCTTTTACTCGAAGGATTATCTGAGCCTCGCCACATGTGATGGTATTCAGGTGATGACTAATTGGCATTACAAGGAGGCCTTCAGCAGCTGAGGACTGGATGGAGTGGGGTCAGAGATTTCCCTAGGGCAAGCCTAGGATGAGAGTAGCAGAGATCAGTAGCAGTAGAAGTGACTTGGTGGAGTCAAGGCAGTTCTTGAGGAAAGTGTGGATAGATGTGGAAGGTAGTATGGGCCCGTACTACTGAAAGCAGAGGATCCGTACTTGAACCAAGGAAAGTTGAGATGAGACCAGGAAACTTGTAGTAGTAGTGATCCCTCGAGATATATCAGTGTTCCTGACGTTTATTATGATGTGTTTTCAGAATGGTGGTTTTACGCCCTAGACCAGCAGTCGGCAGTTCAGGTGTCGGGGAGGGATCAGGATCAGGCTCGGGGGGCCGAGCACTTGGACGAGCAGACTAAGGAGTTTCTCTCTTCAGAGATTACTCGCATCATACTTGAGCAGACTCCTGTGATCTTTGGTTCGATCAAGGAGGGTATTTTGGAGCTGATGGATGAGAGGTTGAGCACTTTCCGTGCCGAGGTGGCGACCATGATGGGGTCGCGCACACTCACCTTCAGGGAGTTCCGGGCTTGTGGAGCTCCAGACTACCATGGGGCACGGGATCCCATTGCAGGTACCAGGTGGTTGGCGGATGTCGCCAATGCATTCCGCACCAGCAGATTTCCCGAGGGGGACAAGGTCAGACTAGCATCATGTCTTCTGAAGGACAGGGCACGAGATTGGTGGGAGGAGATCGGGCATGTCATCGGGGATGACGCAGCGCTTGATGCGATGACTGTTGGGTTTTAGTATACTACAACATCCTATGGTGCACATACAACCCTAAATACCTTGGATCTATGTTTTCTCTATTATACATGCAAATGGTTTCCAAGGCATTAAACCTATAACTAGCATGCATTTGACATAAACCATATAATATACTAGTTAGGGAAACATACCTTTTATGTGGCTTGAAGTCTTGATGTATTTGGCCTAAGAGCTTAGCACCAATAGTATGAAATGCCTCAAATGGAATCACAACACACCTAGGACAAAGGTGGCTCTTGAGAGAGAATTCCATGCACCAAAACACCTCCATATTTCTCTAAGAAAAGAAGTGGTGATTTTGGCTATGGAGTAACCTATTTATATGTAGGATTTCAAGGGTCATGGGTATAACCCATAATCCATACCCATGGGTTTTATGATCCATGGTTCATGTGGCCCAACTCTTTATGTATCCATACATAAACTTGGTCCAACATGGATCATAAGCCCAACACATATAAATATAACTAATTATCATAATTAGTCCCCATAGATTTAATTAGTCTCTTTTGATCACTAAATTAATTCCAAATTAATTCTTGATCGATACTAATTAAAACATATGATTTCATATTAATATATTATAACTTATAATATATTAATAAACCATAAATAACCTTCTCTCAAAAGTCCATCCTAACAAATTGTCCTGATGATATGCAACCCAAATGGATCATGCTACTCTCGGGTCAAGTACATACCAATAATAGTTATGGGCTTAGACATCTAATCCAACAGTCTCCCACTTGGATAAGTCTAAAACTATTATTGCAAGTATGACTTCATAACCCGACTAGCAATCGTAGCTCTTAAAGCCGCTGTCGAACTCTGAACAAATCAATGACGCGTCCATTAGATAAGGGATCATATATTCCTCCATTCTAGATATCATATGGACTGAGACATGGATTATAATCATTCTCTCTGTCCATTTGTTGTTTCCCGATTTTCGATTTATGATGACTGACTGATTGAACAAATCAAATCAGTCCTGGCTTGGCCAAGCACTCATATGTGTCATCGCTAAATCATCGAGGGGCCCACAGATATCGCTTTTATCCCGAAGGTAAAAGGAATGGATAAACTTCGACTCATATGGCTTGTTCTACTACTTGTTGAATCATACACAAAGACACGTTTTATAACATCGAGTTACCAAATGCGTTTTCGTGCAATCAATGTATAACCAACTCATAGTAACAACTCATATCTCTAGGTTTGAAGAATATAAGATATTATCGTCTCATGATCACTCGTGATAAAATCCATGAAGTGATTCAAATGAGCGCGGGTTGAATCCAATACTCAGAACTTATGAGCACTCATGAGTGTTGTAGCACCACTTTGTCCATCAACTTGGACCTCTACAAACCAACCCATGATAGTCTTGATTCATATCTACTTCCAACATATGACCGACTGTGGATGGTTTGAATAATTTAATCATTCAGGAAGAGCGACTTAGTTATTCTGGAAGTCAAAACATGCAAAGTGAAACACAAGAATAAATGAATCAAATATCGTATCAAACCCTATGAATATAAATAAACACTTTTATTTATCACCATACTGATTACTCATTATTCATTGTTTCGGTTTTATCAACTTTATACTTGAATTAAAAACACTAGTTGTCCCATGCTCCAAGCATGTACACTATGTTTTTCTTAAACAATAGCTTTGCCATACACCAAGTATGCACTCTATGTTTGTCTATGATCCTTACTTTGTGAAATAAACCAATTAAACATAATTTCAATGATTCTAATTTCACACTCCCAAATCCTTATCGAAAAATGTGAGTATTTCAAATTCCTATCATTTATCGAAATCTGTTTAGATTTTAAACTTATATGCACTGACCCTCCTGTAATGAATATGTACAAAGTCACAAAGACTTGTCAACAGTCATTATAAGGTATTCCAATGGAGATCAACTCCATGGAAACTAAGTCTCATATTCAAAGTATATTGCTTTGGACATGCTTCTTGCATTAAGTTTTCTAATCTTACACAGATAACTTCCACCTATGGAGACAACTCCATATTCTCATTTTGACTATCACTTCTGAATAAGAGATGCCTCTTTTCAGAATATGTCAATATGGTCCTTCCAAAATTAGCACTATACTTCCAACTGTCCCTGAGCAACCAATCTGTGGTAAACTTCAGATTGTCCTCGACAATTGCTTCTAGACCTTTTCCCTTCTTAATGCCTCTGGGCATTTGGAAAAATTTAGAAATGACAAATATTATAGCACATGCAATCGATCCTGTACCCAAAGCAAATGGTACACGATTCATGATGTCTCACATAAAGACATGATTCTAGACCAGTCTTTTGCTACAATATTTTTATTTGCCATGTTTTCAAAATTTGACTATGAAGAGGGATGCCGTAATCATAATCGAATTTTGAGAACGCAATATATATAATTTCCTTAAGTTGAACCAATCCAACATGAAATTCATATATATATTCTTGACTAAAGATGATTAAGGTCTCAATCTAAGCCTTTAGAACTGAAATGAAGTATATCCTCTCCCTTAATTATAGCAAAACAACTTTTTCAATCCCTGCAGCCTCACGAATTGAAACTTTTGTTTTCTATAATTAACATTGCTAACTTGCAACACTAACAATAATTATCATGCTCCCACTAACATGATGATTATTAGCATAACACTTATGCTCCCACTAGCTTTGACATGTACTCAGAAATCAGCTGGACTTCTAGAAATCAATACTTTATTGACTTTCTTACCAAAGTTCAGATTTCTGATACGAGATGCTTTGATAAAACTTTATCAAAATCATACACCTTTCCTTAGATAGCATGCATGTGTGTCTAAACAATTTCAGAACTATGAAAAGGGATGTCGTAATCATAGTCTCAATTGTTTAGACCTTTTGCCATCTGCTTCAAATCTACTTGGTGGAAGTGTTTCCTCACCATCATTTTCATGAATCGGAGAGAAACCTTATGACCCTTATATTTTATGGTGTATCTGTTCTTATCCATGTGAATCGTCAAAACCATAGTCACAAGACAAGGATAATGACAAATCCAAACTCATATGGACTGAACTTATGCAATCTTAACTTCTTGCCACCTGACAGTACATGTAACGCCCGGGTTTCGAGGCTAAGCATTTTTAGACGATGTAATAGTCTAGGTCAACTATTGTAACTCTTTTGATGTAATAAAAATGAAATATTTGAGTATTTTGTGAATTTATGTGCTTATTATTTAATTATAAATGTATAATTAATAAAGAATAAAAATAAGCGTCAAAATTAAAATATGAGATAAGCCCGATATCTTTACATAAAGTTGTAGTGGTCAAAACAAGGATTCCGGAGATATAAAGAACGTCGAAATCCGAGTTATAACGAAGAAGTTATGACCCGACGAAGTTTCACGACGGAACCGGTACGATACCGGGAAGCGTGAATAGTGAATTTATGATAAAGCGAGTTTTTAGCCGACACGACCTAAACGAGAATCGAAGAGCTCTTTAATTGTGGCGTAACAATAAAAAGACAGACGAAAACGGACGTCGGATGAAGAAGTTATGAATTTTTAACGGACCAATCCTGTCCCGGCCTGTTAAAAATATAACTTTTAAAATAAATTCAAAATTAGCCAACGGAGTCTAAACGAAAGTTGTAGATTACATTCCCGCCTTCGCGTGGATATAAATAACGTCAAAAACGGAGCTCGTATGCGAGAGTTATGATTTTTCTAAGACGGGAGGCCGATACGCGATATTGGGTGACATGGCACCACCAGAAATTGGACATGTGACACCACCAGAATTTGGACAAGTGGCACCACCAGAAGGCCACCACATGCCCCAACTCACTATAAATAGAAGTGACGGGTTCTCTCATTTCTTACACCTTTCCTCTTCTACTTTCCCTCTCTAAACTCTCTCTCTCTAAGCTCCCTTGAGCCCCTAAAAGTCTAGGTAAACCCCCTAGCACCCGAAGGAAGTTCCGAGGCTCCCGGAGTCCCGAGAAAAGAACCTTTCGGCTCGGAAACGCTGCTCCAGCGAAGCCCGGTTTTGAGAAAAACCCGCTGTAAGTAAGGTACGCCTACGAAATTTTTAATATAACTTTTAAATAATTATAGTAATGTTATTAGGTCCTTAAAATAATTATTTGGGTTATTATTATTTATATATTGAGTGTTATTTAACGCTTATATAATAATAATAATAATAGCTAGACTATTAATTAGTCACGGTTAACGTTAAAACTAAACTCTAGTGGTATTAATACTAGGTTTTGGTCAAGGAAAAATTGTTTTTAGATAACGAAGTGCTGTTCAAATACCGAGTCACCACCTAATCAGGTGAGTGCATAGTTACTTTCATCTTACACATAGATATGAAGTATTTTATATTAATTACGTGCTATGTGTGCATATTATCTGAATACTTGCTGCCTATGCTGATGAAAGATTTTTATACATGTTTTAAATAATTTAAACTGTATATGTATTTTATATCTACAAAAATGTTGGGGTAAAACATGGGTAGATGTAATAAGACAATGTGTGATAAAATGATGAGAGGCCTCGATGTTGTTGTTATTGATTCTGTCATCTAGCGGAGTATGGATGACGACCACGGACTCTTCTAGACAGTCCAGTGGAACGCTAGCAGGCTCGCAACCTGTAGGTGTTTGTGAACGATGTGTTCACCGGTGTACTCCATCCCCCTCATGGTTGCCTTTAGGACATTTATTACCGAGGAGACCCCTTGGCAGTAGTGTCCATCCCGATATTGATCCTTAGTCTAGGTCCCTTATGATAGGTGTTTTAGGGACGTAATGTGAGGATAACGGGAACGGGTAATCGGGTTATTGTTGATTGATGAAATTAATAAACTTATTTATTGTGGGTTGAAAACCCTATGTGTTCACCAGGCTCCCAAGCCTGACCCACTCAGTTTCTTGTATTACAGGTAGTGGCGCACGAGCATAGATATGATGTTTGGGATGAGAGATTACGGATATAGGCCTGTAGATATGAATAAATGTAGTAAGGCTTATATTGTACTGTTTATGCTTTTGATCTGTATTGAACATGACATCCCGAGGTTTTTAATGAAATACATTTCTACGGAAATGCTTTGATAAATCTTTATCATATTTTATTTTGGGAACAAATTCCGCAACACTTTTATTTAAAATGTTACTCTGATTTTTAAACAAAGCATAAACAAAATCGGTCTTTTCTGGCCGTGAAAATGGGGATGTCACAGTTGGTATCAGAGCATTAGTTTAAGCGAACTAGGAATTTGTAGGATTTCTAGACTTAAACTTAGAATGCTAAGCAATGATTGTGAGGTGTGAGCACTAGCTTATTTTAGGAATTGTGCCTAAAATGCTTTTATGTGCTAAATGATTTATGCATTATATGCTGTTATTTGTTCGGATCTATGGTCTGTTGCCGACCGGATCTGGAAACCTTATGTGTTTAGGATTCTAAACGTACAACTACGATATTAGAACTAACATGTAAACGTTTCGGAGAGGTAAGGATGATTTAAACGTCTATCCTGAATAAAGATCTAAATTCACCATATTCGGTGTATAGATCAAAATGGCAAGAACCCGCAGTGGAGCTGGAAACGCAAACGCAAACAGGAATCGACCACCTGTAATTGAGCAAATACCTGTTGTAGCTGCAGCACCTGAGCCAGTAACGATGGCTGGTGTACAATTGATGATTCAGGCAATGTTGGATAATCATATGGAAGAAACTAGACGTCTGCTTCGACAAAATCGTGAAGAACTTTCAATCCAAATTGAAGAGCCCGAAGTGAATGGAGGGCCATCGGAAGGTGGAAACTTCAGTGGTACCGTTGGTCAAGACAACCCACAAATTGTTAGACAAGGCAATCATAATGGAGGAAATGATGGAAGAGGATGTAAATACAAGGATTTTATGGCGTCTAAGCCACCGTGTCTATCCGGAAGCCCGACGCCGGTGCAAATTATGGATTGGATCTCCGAAATGGAGACAATGTTTGAAAGTTGCGAATGCAGCAACAGGCAGAAGACCGCTCTTGCGATCCCGTTGTTGAAATCTGGCGTGTTGAGTTGGTGGAAGCTGTTAGCTGATTCTATGCCCAAGGGAGAAGCGAGTAAAATGTCTTGGGAAGATTTTGTGGAACAACTGAAACTGCAATACTGCTCAGAGCAGGACCTACTGGAAATCAATAACGAGTTTCAGAATTTGAAGAAGGGAAAGATGAGCGTTGCTGAATACGCTGCAAGTTTCACGGAGAAAATGAAGCTTATCCCATACCTAGTTCCAACAGAACTCTCAAAGGTCAATAAGTTTGCCCTTGGACTACCAGCGGACTATGGTCCAATGGTTAAGCAAGCAACCACGTTGAAAGCCGCCATCTGGGCTGCCAGAAATGTTGAGACCCAGATCAGGGAGAAAGGTCTTGAAAGGTCAGAGGTTGGTGAGAAGAGGAAGTTTGACGGACCCTCGGGGTCCAGCAAAAAGGGTAAATTCTCAAAGTCTAGTTTGAAAGGAGGTGGAGGAGGCGAAGTGAAGTGGTGTGACAAGTGCAAGAAGAAGCACTCTGGGAAGTGTGACGGAGGGGTCACTTGTTTCAAATGTGGGAAGCCTGGGCACTATGCCAATGAATGCACATTCACTAAGAAGGTCTGTTATGAGTGCAACGAGGAGGGGCACATTTCGAGGGACTGCCCGAAGAAGAAGGAAGCAGGAAGACCCAACATTCCACCAAAGCCGAAGGCTAGAGCCTTCCAGATGACACTGGAAGCTGCTAAGGAAGAAGTTGATGTCGCTTCAGGTACCTTTCTCGTAAACAAATTGCCTGCCCAAATTTTATTTGATTCTGGAGCCAACTACTCCTTTATTTCGCATGAATTTGGTAGAAAGCTAGCTTTGCCTATCGATAGACTAGATAATGCCTTATTAGTCGAAGTTGCTAGTGGCAAGTTTGTACCTATTAGCCATCGTATGACAAACATCTTAATTGATTTGAACGGGAATAAGTTTCACGAGGAATTATTGCCTATCGAACTTAACGGTTTCGATATCGTGTTGGGAATGGATTGGCTTAGCACCAATGATGCGGAAATACTGTGCAAAAAGAAGATCGTAAAAGTAAACCCGCCTGGGAAAGAGTCGTTTATGGTGTATGGGGACAAACGCAGGGTAAATTCTGGAATCATTTCTCTAATGAAAGCCAGAAAATGTTTGACCAAGGGATGTACATCATATTTAGCATTCGTGATCGATGCTAAGAAGGAAAAGAAGGTGATACAGAGCATTCCTGTCGTGTGTGATTATCCGGAAGTATTTCCCGAAGATCTTCCCGGATTACCGCCTGATCGACAAGTAGAATTCCGTATTGACTTGTTACCAGGAACGACACCAATAGCAAAAGCACCTTACCGATTAGCACCGACGGAGATGAAGGAGCTGATGATGCAACTTCAGGAGTTATTGGACAAAGGTTTCATTAGACCTAGTTCATCACCCTGGGGAGCTCCGGTGTCATTCGTGAAAAAGAAAGATGGAAGTATGAGAATGTGTATTGATTACAGAGAGCTGAACAAGGCAACAATAAAGAATAGATATCCGTTGCCAAGGATTGATGACCTGTTCGATCAACTGCAAGGTTCAAGTTATTTCTCAAAGATCGATCTTAGGTCAGGATATCATCAACTGAAGGTGAGAGATCAGGATATTGAGAAGACTGCGTTCAGAACGAGATATGGACACTACGAGTTCTTGGTTATGTCGTTTGGACTAACTAATGCTCCAGCAGCATTCATGGATCTGATGAACAGGGTTTGTAAACCATTCCTCGATAAATCCGTGATAGTGTTCATAGATGACATTCTGATTTACTCAAAAAGCCAAGAAGAGCATGGTAGACACTTGCGGGAAGTGTTAGAAGTCTTGAAGAAGGAGAAGCTGTATGCTAAATTCTCCAAATGTGATTTTTGGATTCGAGAAGTCCAATTCTTGGGTCACGTGGTCAACCAAGAAGGGATAATGGTCGATCCAGTAAAGATTGAAGCGGTAATGAAGTGGGAACAACCAAAAAGTCCCACGGAGATCCGAAGCTTTTTGGGATTAGCCGGATATTACCGAAGGTTTATCCAAGGATTTTCTTCAATCGCTAGTCCATTAACAGCATTAACCCACAAAGGAGCTACCTATGCTTGGAGTGATAAGCATAAAGAAGCATTCGAGAAGCTAAAGAAGAAACTATGCGAGGCACCGATACTTTCTCTACCCAATGGAGTTGAAGACTTCGCTGTTTATAGCGATGCGTCTGGTGTTGGGTTGGGTTGTGTTTTGACCCAAAGAGAAAAGGTGATCGCATATGCCTCTCGACAGTTGAAGGAACATGAAAAGAACTACCCGACTCATGACTTGGAGTTGGCGGCGGTAGTTTTCGCTCTAAAAATATGGAGGCATTACCTCTATGGAACGAAGTGCAAACTTTTCACCGATCATAAGAGTCTCCAATATCTCTTTAATCAGAAAGAATTGAACATGAGGCAACGACGCTGGCTAGAATTACTCAAGGACTATGACTGTGAGATACTTTACCACCCCGGTAAAGCAAACGTTGTCGCTGATGCTCTCAGTCGAAAAGTCAACCTTGAAAGAAAAAGGCCAAGAGCGTTGAGAATAGAAATTGTCTCGACCATTGTGGAAAGTATCAGGGAAGCTCAAGAAGAAGCTTCAGAGAAGAGTGACCGAAAAGAAGAACGTTTGGGAAAAACATTAGTGTTCGGTACAAACAGTCAAGGACTAAAGGTATTCCAAGATCGGATTTGGGTACCTAAGGCTGGAGGAATAAGAGATCTTCTGATGGAAGAAGCTCACAAGACCATGTACTCGATTCATCCCGGTAGCACTAAAATGTATAGGGACCTAAAACCCTACTACTGGTGGCCGACGATGAAGCTCGACGTTGCGAAGTATGTGGCCGAGTGTGTAACTTGTGCAAGAGTTAAGGCACAACATCAGAAACCATATGGGAGTTTAGAACCCTTGCCTGTACCCATGGGTAAATGGGAAGACATCACCATGGATTTTGTGACTAAACTACCCAGGACGAAGAACGGTCACGACATGATTTGGGTGATCGTGGATCGTTTCACAAAGAGTGTACACTTCATAGCTGCCAATGAAAGGTGGTCTATGGATAAGCTTGCAAATGCTTACGTGAAGGAAATTGTGAGACTTCACGGTGTTCCTCTAACAATTGTATCGGATCGTGATAGTCGTTTCACGTCAAGGTTTTGGAGAAGTCTACAAGAGGAATTGGGTACGAAGTTATGTCTGAGTACAGCTTACCATCCGCAGACTGATGGTCAGAGTGAAAGAACGATTCAAACGCTTGAAGATATGTTGAGAGCATGTACCCTCGAGTTCCAAGGTAACTGGGATGAGCACTTACCTTTGGTAGAATTTTCCTACAACAACAGTTTCCACTCGAGCATCAAGATGGCACCTTATCAAGCTTTGTATGGACAAAGGTGTCGTACGCCTTCTTGTTGGCTTGAGGCTGGCGAAAAGCAGTTTATGGGCCCCGAGATAGTCCATGAGACTGCTGAGAAGCTGAAGGTGATCAGGGAAAGGATGTTAGCAGCTCAGGATCGTCAGAAGAGCTATGCTGACAAGAAAAGACGACCGATGACCTTCGAAGTTGGGGATTCCGTTTTGCTTAAAGTCTCACCGTGGAAAGGACTTATACGATTCGGGAAACGAGGAAAGCTGAGTCCAAGGTTTATTGGACCGTTCAAAGTTCTTCAGAAGATTGGGAACCAAGCTTACAAGCTGGAATTGCCCGAAGAACTCGATGGTATTCATAACACCTTCCATGTATGTTATCTGAGGAAATTCACGGGAGAAGTTCCCGACATAATTCCGATCTCGAAGTTAAGAATGGATGAGAATAAGAGGCTAATCGAAGAGCCCGAGGCAATTGTTGACCGTAAGATTAAGAAGTTACGACGCAAGATGGTCGACTTAGTGCTAGTCCGATGGAAACATTCGAATGGGCCGAATCTCACTTGGGAAACAGAGGATGACATGATGAGTCGCTATCCGCATCTGTTTGCTGACGCATGATTCCGGGACGGAATCATCCTAAGGGGGAGAGAATTGTAACGCCCGGGTTTCGAGGCTAAGCATTTTTAGACGATGTAATAGTCTAGGTCAACTATTGTAACTCTTTTGATGTAATAAAAATGAAATATTTGAGTATTTTGTGAATTTATGTGCTTATTATTTAATTATAAATGTATAATTAATAAAGAATAAAAATAAGCGTCAAAATTAAAATATGAGATAAGCCCGATATCTTTACATAAAGTTGTAGTGGTCAAAACAAGGATTCCGGAGATATAAAGAACGTCGAAATCCGAGTTATAACGAAGAAGTTATGACCCGACGAAGTTTCACGACGGAACCGGTACGATACCGGGAAGCGTGAATAGTGAATTTATGATAAAGCGAGTTTTTAGCCGACACGACCTAAACGAGAATCGAAGAGCTCTTTAATTGTGGCGTAACAATAAAAAGACAGACGAAAACGGACGTCGGATGAAGAAGTTATGAATTTTTAACGGACCAATCCTGTCCCGGCCTGTTAAAAATATAACTTTTAAAATAAATTCAAAATTAGCCAACGGAGTCTAAACGAAAGTTGTAGATTACATTCCCGCCTTCGCGTGGATATAAATAACGTCAAAAACGGAGCTCGTATGCGAGAGTTATGATTTTTCTAAGACGGGAGGCCGATACGCGATATTGGGTGACATGGCACCACCAGAAATTGGACATGTGACACCACCAGAATTTGGACAAGTGGCACCACCAGAAGGCCACCACATGCCCCAACTCACTATAAATAGAAGTGACGGGTTCTCTCATTTCTTACACCTTTCCTCTTCTACTTTCCCTCTCTAAACTCTCTCTCTCTAAGCTCCCTTGAGCCCCTAAAAGTCTAGGTAAACCCCCTAGCACCCGAAGGAAGTTCCGAGGCTCCCGGAGTCCCGAGAAAAGAACCTTTCGGCTCGGAAACGCTGCTCCAGCGAAGCCCGGTTTTGAGAAAAACCCGCTGTAAGTAAGGTACGCCTACGAAATTTTTAATATAACTTTTAAATAATTATAGTAATGTTATTAGGTCCTTAAAATAATTATTTGGGCTATTATTATTTATATATTGAGTGTTATTTAACGCTTATATAATAATAATAATAATAGCTAGACTATTAATTAGTCACAGTTAACGTTAAAACTAAACTCTAGTGGTATTAATACTAGGTTTTGGTCAAGGAAAAATTGTTTTTAGATAACGAAGTGCTGTTCAAATACCGAGTCACCACCTAATCAGGTGAGTGCATAGTTACTTTCATCTTACACATAGATATGAAGTATTTTATATTAATTACGTGCTATGTGTGCATATTATCTGAATACTTGCTGCCTATGCTGATGAAAGATTTTTATACATGTTTTAAATAATTTAAACTGTATATGTATTTTATATCTACAAAAATGTTGGGGTAAAACATGGGTAGATGTAATAAGACAATGTGTGATAAAATGATGAGAGGCCTCGATGTTGTTGTTATTGATTCTGTCATCTAGCGGAGTATGGATGACGACCACGGACTCTTCTAGACAGTCCAGTGGAACGCTAGCAGGCTCGCAACCTGTAGGTGTTTGTGAACGATGTGTTCACCGGTGTACTCCATCCCCCTCATGGTTGCCTTTAGGACATTTATTACTGAGGAGACCCCTTGGCAGTAGTGTCCATCCCGATATTGATCCTTAGTCTAGGTCCCTTATGATAGGTGTTTTAGGGACGTAATGTGAGGATAACGGGAACGGGTAATCGGGTTATTGTTGATTGATGAAATTAATAAACTTATTTATTGTGGGTTGAAAACCCTATGTGTTCACCAGGCTCCCAAGCCTGACCCACTCAGTTTCTTGTATTACAGGTAGTGGCGCACGAGCATAGATATGATGTTTGGGATGAGAGATTACGGATATAGGCTTGTAGATATGAATAAATGTAGTAAGGCTTATATTGTACTGTTTATGCTTTTGATCTGTATTGAACATGACATCCCGAGGTTTTTAATGAAATACATTTCTACGGAAATGCTTTGATAAATCTTTATCATATTTTATTTTGGGAACAAATTCCGCAACACTTTTATTTAAAATGTTACTCTGATTTTTAAACAAAGCATAAACAAAATCGGTCTTTTCTGGCCGTGAAAATGGGGATGTCACAGTACAGGGCCTGTCATTGCTTCCAAGTTGTTATGCAACCAATTGAGAACTTTCAGAACTCCTATGCAAAGCCAACTTTAACTGGAATGGGCACAGAATATGTCAACACGATAGGTTATAAACCTCAAGTCGTGTGCTAGTGAAGAACCTCAGGTTTTATTCTTGATTAGTTCTTGAAATTCTTTTTAGGATCTTTAAGACTCCCACTATCATCTTGACATATAAGACTATCTTGCCAAATATTCAAGAGATAGTGCGGATTCTTTATCAAGAGAAACACTTCACACAATTGGCCTTAGTTGGTCTTTGTTTTATCCAAAACATCACAACTTACCAATTTCAAATGTACAAGAGTAGGACACTTTTACTCTTACATTTGACAAGTGTTTTAAACCTTTCTTTAAGATATGTCACTCAGGTTATAATCTTGGAGTATGACTCTAAGAATTGTTTTGGAACGAAGTATGACTCATCTTCCTGATCTAACCATTTCAACAATTCATGACTCCTCTTCTTAGTCATAAGAATGCACTAAGATGACCTTTAGAGGACTAATTGTGATATGATTTCTAAATCATTAAGATGATCACAAGCATGATACTAAAGTACTCTCCCATCTTTTCAGATTTGAGAAACTTTTATCTTTCTGCCTAATTTGATTCTTCCCATTCGTTCTGCCATACATTGAGACTTTTCCAATGTTTCAGAATTATACTTAAACTTGTAAGTATAACCATATTTACTAAACTTTAGTAAATCAAATAGTCTTAACGAGCTTTGTGGTGGACATGACCAGTGCACAAGAATGTGTACTCGATCCCTTTAGTCCTTCACTTGACTCACACATCCATGTGAACACGTAATTAGTCTTGATTTTCCAATGCTTGAAAGTTCTCATTCATCATACTATTCAACTTGCATGATTCCAAGTTTCGGTCCAATTGAAACTTGGGCGATGAGGAACTTTCCTGATTTGGTAAATTTAGACACTACCACAAATGAAAGAATCAAATCCATTTTCCAATATTGCTGTCAGTGGAATCATATAAGCAACAATTTTCCACAAATGCCATTGTAAGGATACTTCAAATAAATAAAATTAAACAATTTTCTTTTATTTTAAAACTTTGCGGAAAAACTTATCCTTACAATCCACATGGAAAATTGTTGTTATCTATTCCTTAGCAATATATCATAACTTCTTAAGCAACTGCTCAAAATTCTGATGCGATCGAAATCCACCTTCGCGATCAGAATCAACATATACTTCCTTTAAGATTTCTCTCTATTCTTTGATTCTTAAAACATCAACATGTGACCCAGTCACATCATGTAATGAGGATCTCAGAATAGAACTTAACAGAGTTAGATAATGGGATCTACCTGATGTAGAGTCAAACTTATTGACTTTAACATCCTTAGGTAAATTTGGCAGCTTTGCAATCAACTCCCCTTCCTTTGGCAAAATAAACATATGGACCCTTTGGTAATGGGACTATCTCAGACTTAGCCTTTCTCTTTACCATTTGGTCAACCGGGGTTGACTATGGTCAATCCCTTTCCATTGGGAAAAGAATGCTTTTTCTGGATTTCCAGTGTCACGATTGTCACTGTCCATAAATTTTTTTTGGAAGTTGATCTTCTAATCAAATTTGCTTTACTATCGTTCCAAATCATTGCTGATTCAGCAGCACCAAGCAAATAGATATGATCATTAAGGTTCATGTCATAGTCTGTTTCATAGTAGTCCCAAAGGAACTCACTATGTGACTTAGAAAGTGATTAAACATCCAACTTTCTCAAGACTTTGACACCCAACTCTCCCGGCTTGTCAATATGTGACTTCATCTCTAAGATGTGATCACACATAGACCTTGCTTGCCATTAGGGCTTGAGTGACCTTGAACTTGTGGGTTAGGGAGAATAATTGGAGGAGGTGGAGGAAGAGAAGTATGACTTCCATGAGCCAAACTCGGGAAGTCATATTCATTAGGAAAGCTTGGTTTGGGAAGATCATTGTTGTCTAAACCAGACATCAACAATGGGAGAAATTCACGTAAAGTTGATTTAAGTCCTTAATATAACACCCAATATGATATATTAAGGCTAGGACCCAACAAACTATTTTATAACTTGGAAGAGGGATGCCGTAATCCAAGCTATAAAATATTTGAAGGTAGGTGAATGACGATTCACCAATTTCCACCAAGATAAACGAAATGTATTATTAGGTTTTAATTGGTTTTGAAACTCCTAGATTCTTTTGAGATTCATTGAACTTTTCAATGGCATGTTTCAATCTCGAGTGTGCCCTTCAGGTTTTGTGACTGGGATGCCGAGGATCACAAAACAAGGTGTGAAGTAACCATGCAAATATACTTGGTACCCTTAATATTTACCCCTCAATCGATGTGCCGGTTAACCACACACGCTCCAACGATACTATGATAAACATTAAGTTACCCTTTGCCTACCTTGTTAAGTCCAGGTTAGTGTGCTGGTTAACCACACACGCTCCACTAACAGGTTAAACAAAGTGCAAAGTGTAATTTCATGGATTAGCACCTTATTCACATTTTCCTAAGTAACTAAGATTGAGAATTTATAAGTGTTTAGTTACTTAGTATTTATCATTATACTTATAATGAAGGGAGAATTATAGTCCTTGTCCTACCTGTTCGGCTAACGACCCTCCACCGGTCAAGGAAGCGGTGAGTGAGAGTGGACACCCATTAAACTGCCATTTTATAGGCAGTAACCTTATACCCCCCTTATAGACCGGCTTCGTGAATGAGGCCTACTAATGGTAAGACGACTTTATCTTATACATATCTATATAATTAAAATTATAATAATAGTATAAGGGTTGAATTTTAAACTTTTAAAATTCTAAAGTCTAGTTTGGAATTAAAGTATACATGGGGGGTAACTTTACAAATTCCAAAACTTGAGGACAAGTTTTGAAACCTTTCAAAACTCTTGGATTTTTCAGCTACAACCTTGTTAAGTCCAGGTTATAATATATTAATAAACCATAAATAACCTTCTCTCAAAAGTCCATCCTAACAAATTGTCCTGATGATATGCAACCCAAATGGACCATGCTACTCTCGGGTCAAGTACATACCAATAATAGTTATGGGCTTAGACATCTAATCCAACAATGACTTGAGCTGATTTTACTACCAGGTTCAGAGCCGAGTTTGCACCGGTTATTGAGGTGCAGCAGTTAGCCAGGGAGTTTCAGGATCTCACCCAGACTACAGAGACAATGGCGGAGATTACCACCAAGTTCAGGGAGAGGGCTCTTCTCGTTCCTCAGTACGCAACTGATGAGGAAATGAAGAAGTCCCGTTATCATGAGATGTTGCGGAGTGATATCCACCAGTTTGTGAGCCGGTCCAGCTGTAAAACGCTGGATGATATGATTGCGAGGGCTCGTGAGAGAGAGATAGATTTGGAGATGGAGAAGAAGATGAAGCCAGAGGCGGCATCTGGCACAGGGAGTTCGGGCAAAAAGCCCAAGGTATCAGATCACAGATCTAGATGACAGCAGAGCCACAGTCGGTGTGGCAAGTGTGGGAGATTGCACGATGGGGCGTGCAAGGCAGTTAGTGTCGGTTGCTATAAGTGCGGCCGAACCGGGCATATGAGTAGAGATTATACAGCTACAACCACCACCACAGCAGCTGATCTGATTTGCTTCCATTGCAATCAGAGGGGACATAAAAAGTCCCAGTGCCCGAGTTTAGCAGCAGCAAGGAAGGTGGCAGCACCTGCCCTTGCTACTTTGAGGATTACAGACGGCCATCAGAGCCGGGGTGAGGCGCCATTGGCGAAGAGTAGAGCTTTTCAGATGACAGCAGAGGAGGCGCGAGCGACTCCTGATGTGGTGACGGGTATGTATTTTCCTCTTATCTCTTTATTGATATTGATTGTTTCTCATAGTTATATGTTTTCTTATATGGTCGTTCTTAGTGAACGGCATTTCAACTACAATATTGTTTGATTCGGGGGCCACCCGATCATTTGTTTCACTTGCGCTTAGCAAGAGGTTTAGTAGAGCTCCGGGGGAGCTGGATTGCCCACTTGAGGTTGAGATAGCTGATGACAGGACCGTCAGGGTCACGAGAGTACATAGGGCGTGTTCGCTACAGTTATTTGATAAGCAGTTTTTAGTGGACTTGGTACCTATTCCCCTAAGAGGGAATAAGGTTATAGTATGGATTGGCTGAGCCCCAATGGGGCAGTGATTGATTGTGAGCTGCAGTTAGTGAGGGTTCGCACTCCCAGTGGGGGAGAGTTAGTGATTCAGGGCGAGAGGCCACAACGCGGACCAGTTCTTTGTTCAGCAGCGAGAGCGAGGCGCTACGTTCAGCAGGGTTGCGCAGGGTACATCGCCTATGTTATAGATGCCCGGGAGAAGGGTAAGGCGACAATTGACGATGTACCAGTAGTGCGAGAGTATCCGGACGTATTCCCCGAGGACTTGCCTGGGATACCTCCGGAAATACAGGTCGAGTTTCGGATTGACCTGGTCCCGGGTGCGGCTCCGATAGCCAAAGCACCGTATCGGTTGGCTTCTCCAGAGATGCAGGAGTTGTCTATGCAGCTGCAGGAGCTGCTAGACAAGGGTTTCATCAGGCCGAGCAGTTCACCATGGGGAGCCCCGATCCTGTTCGTGAGGAAGAAGGATGGGTCGCACCGTATGTGCATAGATTACCGGGAGCTAAACAAGGTAACAATGAAGAACCATTACCCACTCCCGAGGATAGACGATTTGTTTGACCAGCTTCAGGGAGCATCTTGGTTCTCCAAGATTGATCTACGGTCAGGATATCACCAGATGCGGGTCAGGGATGAGGATGTGTAGAAGACCGCTTTTAGGACCCGCTATGGTCATTATGAGTTTGTGGTGATGCCGTTCGGGCTCACCAACGCTCCAGCCGCGTTCATGGATCTCATGAACCGCGTATGCAGACCGATGCTGGATCGGTCTGTGATAGTGTTCATTTATGACATCTTGGTTTATTCCAAGACTCAGGAGCAGCACGAGGAGCACCTGAGAGAGGTGCTAGAGACGCTGAGGAGGGAGAGACTTTACGCGAAGCTCTCCAAGTGCGAGTTCTGGTTGCGCGAGGTGCAGTTCCTTGGTCACCTCGTCAACCAGAAGGGTATACTAGTAGATCCGGCCAAGATAGAGGCCGTGATGCAGTGGGAGGTCCTGAGGTCTCCATCTGAGATTCGGAGCTTCGTAGGACTGGCAGGGTACTACAGGAGATTCATCCAGGATTTCTCCAAGATAGCAGTTCCGCTCACCCGACTGACCAAGAAGTCGGTGGTGTTTTGCTGGGGGCCTGAGCAGCAGGCAGCATTTGAGACCCTCAGACAGAGATTGTGCGAGGCGCCAATTCTTACCCTGCCAGAGGGAGTGGAGGATTTTGTAGTCTACTGTGACGCTTTGATCATAGGTATGGGAGCGGTTTTGATGCAGCGAGGCCATGTGATAGCTTACGCCTCTAGGCAGTTGAAGCCTCACGAGGCTAACTATCTGACACATGACTTAGAGTTGGGGGCAGTAGTGTTTGCCCTCAAGATTTGGCGACATTACCTGTATGGGGTCCGCTATACCATTTACACGGATCACAAGAGTTTGAAGTACCTCATGGATCAGCCGAATCTGAACATGAGGCAGCGCCGATGGTTAGACGTGGTAAAGGATTATGATTGTGAGATCCTTTATCATCCGGGCAAGGCCAACGTGGTGGCTGACGCCCTGACCCGCAAGGCGGTAGCAGCCCCGATCAGGAATATATGTCTGAGGATGACGGTGATTACTCCATTGTTGGAGCAGATTAGAGAGGCACAGGTCGAGGGCCTGAAGGAGGAGAGGCAGAAGTGTGAGAGGATTGTGGGCCGAGTAGCTTCTTTCGATTATGATAGTCGAGGATTGTTGACCCTTCATGGGAGGGTTTGGGTGCCGTACTGGGGAGGAGTACGGCAGGTGTTGATGGATGAGGCCCACAAGTCTCGGTTCTCCATCCATCCAGGGGCGACGAAGATGTATAGAGATCTTCGACCTGATTATTGGTCGCCCTGCATGAAGCGGGACGTAGCTTGGTACGTGGAGAGATGCCTGACCTGCAGGAAGGTCAAGGCGGAGCATCAGAGACCCCACGGCAAGATGCAGCCGTTAGACATGTTGGATATAGTGTCTAAGTCCATAACTTTATTTGGTATGTACTTGACCCGACCCGGCATGGTCCATTTGGGTTGCATGGCATTGCAATACTTGGATAGACTAGATGAGAGAATAAGGCACATATGATTATTAATATATTATAAGTTCTAATATATTAATAATAGTATTATTTAATTAGTATTGATCAAGTATTAATCTAGTATTAATTTGGTGATCAAAGTGAGACTAATTAAATATATAGGGTTGATTATGACAATCATCAATCCTTTTATGGTGGATTAATGATCCATGGTTTATGGGTTTGGTTATAACCATATGGAGCTCCATGGATAGTCCATGGGAGTTACAAACCCATGGGTCATGAGAAATCAAGAGTCATGACAATTAAGGGCATTCATGTGTAAACCCTAATTGTGACAACACTATAAAAGGAACCCTATGGCTAGCAAAATCGTGACCTAGTGTTACTAGAGAGGGCATAACCGATTTTGAGTGCTAGAAGTATTCTCTCAAGTTATTCCAAGTCTTGTGGTGTTGTGTGAAGCATTTGAGGCACAACATTTGGGGTGCTAGGCTCACAAAGTCTTGAAGGAATCCAAGCAACAACAAGGTATGTATTTCTACTAGTTTTTATGTTTTATGTAATCCCCATGCCATGCTAGTTAGGAAATAACCTTGAAAAAGAAATTTGCATGTATATAGAGAAAACATAGATTCAAGGTTATTAGGGTTGCATGTACACTTAGGAAGTATTAGAATGCTCAAAACCCATCAGTGGTATCAGAGCCTAGGTTTGTTTTCTGTATACTTGATGCAAAACTGCTTAAAAACCGAAAATTCTGCACTCTGACGACTGGACTCGCCGAGTCCATGGGGAGGACTCGTCGAGTCCATGAACAAATTCATCCTACTCGACGAGTAGAATAATGCACTCGGCGAGTAGGAGCGTGCTGGGCAGTTTTTTCGAGTTTTGTTGCTGGAAATGGATTAAGATCATTATCCCAATCTGTTTTGGACTTGTAAAATCTATTTTTCAAAATGATAATGATTATGTTAACCCATTTTACATGACTTTTATCAATTTTCAAGTATTATATATGTTTATATGATTTTCTTGAAATTGCTTGACATGAATTTGTGTTCATATGAGTTTAGAAGATCATAGGAATTATGTGTAACCTCCATGTGTGTTTAATTCATGATCTTAATGGATATGATGGTGTCCATAACTTGTCCTCAAGTTATGGATAACCAAAAGTCACTTCTTTTAATTATGATTAAAGAACTAAAGAGGTTTCATAAAATGAAGAGTCTTCATTTTTATGAACCATTAAAACTCATAAGTTACAAATTGAAGAGACTTGGAATAGTTTCAAATCTTGCCCTCAAGTTTTGGAATTTGAAAAGTATTACACTTTAATACTTTAATTCTAAATTAAACCTTAGATTTTTAAAAAGTTTAAAAATCAACACTTATACTATTATTATAATTTTATTATATAGATATGTATAAGAATATGCCATTCTTACCGTTAGTAGGCCTCATTCACGAAGCCGGTCTATAAGGGGGGTATAAGGTTGTTGCCTATAAAATGGTGACTTAATGGGTGTCCACTCTCACCCACCGCTTCCTTGATCGGTGGAGGGTCGTTAGCCGAACGGGTAGGATACGACTTTAAATACTCGTTAAAAGTATAATGAATTATAAAGTAACTATACATTATAAATTCCCAATCTTAGTTACTTTAGGAAAATGTGAAATTGGTGCTAGCCCATAAAATTACACTTTGTACCTTACCAAGTCGTTAGTGGAGCGTGTGTGGTTAACCGGCACACTAACATGGACTAGTAAGAGTCGCAAAGGGTAACTTGACTTTATTATAGATCGGTGGAGCGTGTGTGGTTAACCGGCACATCGATTAGGTAATATTGTTGAGGGTACCAAGTCAATTTGTATGGTTATTCACACCTTGTTTGTGATCCTCGGCATCCCAGTCACAAACTTGAGAGGGCACAATCGAGATTCAAACATGCCATTGAAAAGTTCAATGTATCTCAAAAGATCTAGGAGTTTCAAAACCAATAAAACCTAATAATAAAATATTTCGTTCTTATGGTGGAAATTGGTAAATCGTCATTTACCTACCTTCAAATATTTTATAGTATGGATTACGGCATCCCTCTTCCAACTATAAATAGTTTGTTGGATCCTAGCCTTAATATTTCATTTGGGTGAATTATTAAGGATTCCTAATCTAACGAAACTTGTCTTTCTGCTTCTGGCTCAAACCCAACAGGCTCCTTTTCCCTTATGAACTTGTGTGGTAAGGTCATCTTTGATGGATCCAATTTCAATGAGTGGATCAGAAACATCAGAATGATTACCCGCTATGAGGACAAAGAATATGTCCTCGATAGGGAGCTTAAGGTTGTGAGTGAAGCCACTGCTACTCCTGAAGAGTTAGCGGAGTTTGTTGCACATGAAAAGGATTCTACCAAAGTAGCATGCATCATGATGGCCACCATGACTCCTGAACTTCAAAAATCCTATGAAGATTTCTACCCCTATGAGATGCACCTGGATCTGATGGAAAGGTACCATCAGAGCGCGCGTCAGGAGAGGTATGAAATCATCTCCTCCATGATAACCGCAAGGATGAAGGATGGTGAACCCATCACCGGTCACTTGCAGAAGATGCAAAGGTTCGTTGACCGGTTGCTGAAGCTAAATGTTGACTTTCCTGAGGAAATGGCGATTGACATCATTCTCCATTCCTTACCTCCAAGTTATGATCAGTTTCGTATGACTTATCATATGAACAAGGAGGAAGTCACACTTAGCAAACTTCAAGGACTCTTAAGGACAGCTGAAAATGGCCTTAAGGGTAAAGCGGTTGCTACTTCTACTCCTTCAACAGCCCCTGTTCTAGCTATTGGGCAGGGAAAGGGTAAGAAGAGGAAAAACCCTTCGAAGGGTACCAAGGGTAAGACTCTTGATGGTTCCTCTTCAAGTGGGACAAAGAAAGGTCCCATTACTCCTTCTTCAAACCCAAAGGAAGCACAGTGCTTCTATTGCCAGGATAAGGGACACTTCAAGCGAAGCTGCCCTAAATATCTGCAAGATGTAAAGGATGGGAAGGTTAAACCCACCCATGCAGGTATTTACACAATATTGTCTAATAACTCATCTAATGCTAATTCTTGGGTGCTTGATACAGGTTGTGGTATTCACATATGTACTGATTTGCAGGCACTAAGAAGAAGTGAGCAAGTGGAGCACGAGAAGATAAACTTAGTCATGGGCAACAGGAAAGCATCACCTGTTACCAAGATAGGAGTTTATTCTTTATTGCTTAATAATGGGTTAATGTTAGATTTGAATAAGTGTTGTTACTCGCCCGAAATGGCGAGAAATATTATTTCTTTTCATGGCTTGTACAAACAAGGTTTTTCATTTTCATTTGATAATAAAAATGGTGCTATTAATGTTTATTACAATGATGTATTTTACTTTAAAGCATTACCTTGTGATGGTGTATATGAAGCTGTGAATTTTGTAGACAATCTAGGAAATAATGTGTTGTATATTGATTCTTCAGATAGCTTGGATAAAGCATCCTTGTGGCATTGTCGTCTTGGACATGTTAACAAGAAGCGCATAGGCCAACTCCAAAAGGCTGGAGTCTTGGAATCATTTGACCTCAAGTCAGATGATAGTTGCGAGTCTTGTTTACTTGGAAAAATGACAAAGTCACCCTTCACAGGTACTTGTGATAGGGGTGAAGGTTTGTTGGACCTTGTACACACGGATGTGTGTGGGCCCTTCAGAGTTGCTACAAGGGATGCTAATCGCTATTATTTGACTTTCACTGATGATTACAGTAGATATGGATATATTTACTTAATCAAGCATAAGTCAGAAACCTTTGAAAAGTTCAAAGAGTTTAAGCAGGAAGTGGAGAATCAATTGGGCAGGAACATCAAGATGCTCCGATCCGATCGGGGAGGAGAGTATCTTAGCATTGAGTTCCTTGACTATCTTAAGGAATGTGGGATTGTCTCACAATTGACACCTCCCAGAACACCACAGTTGAATGGTGTAGCTGAGAGGCGCAATCGAACCTTGTTGGATATGGTTCGTTCCATGATGAGTCGAGCTTCGTTACCAATCTCTTTATGGGGGTATGCCTTAGAGACTGCCGCCCATATCCTTAATCTAGTCCCTACTAAAAGGGTTGCCAAAACACCTCACGAGATGTGGACTGGGAAAGTTCCCAATTTGGACCACATCAAAATTTGGGGTTGTGAAGCTTTCGTGAGGCGTGAGACTCATGATAAGCTTGAACCTCGAAGTGAGAGGTGTATTTTCATCGGCTACCCACAAAGATCCTTTGGTTACCTCTTCTACAGACCCAGTGATAATGTGGTCTTTGTAGCAAGAAGAGGAGTCTTTCGTGAGAGAGAATTCATAAGCCAAGGGGACAGTGGGAGGCAAATTGACCTTGAAGAGCTTCAACAGTCAAGTGGTGAAGGAACCTCAAATGCTATCGACCAACCTGAGGAGGAAACTCCTGTTGATCCGATAGATGAGTCTGTACCTCCAAGACGTTCCACTAGGGTGAGGAACACACCTGATTTTTATTATGGTTATCACATCACCACTGAAGGTGATACATTTATTAGTGATAGTACACTAATAGATTTGGATGAACCTAATAATTACAGGGAAGCCATAGCAGGCCCTGAGTCTGCTAAATGGAAGGAGGCTATGGACAGCGAGATTCAGTCCATGTATGACAATCAAGTTTGGAACTTGGTTGACAATGTACCAGGTCGTAAGACAATTGGGTGCAAATGGATCTTCAAGAAGAAGACCGACATGGATGGGAAGGTACATACTTACAAAGCGCGACTGGTTGCGAAGGGCTTTACTCAAACTCCGGGAGTTGACTATGATGAGACCTTCTCACCAGTAGCTAAGATTAAGTCTATTAGAGTATTGTTAGCCATAGCTGCATTTCATGATTATGAAATATGGCAAATGGATGTCAAAACCGCTTTCCTTAATGGAAAGTTGGCTAAGGATGTTTACATGGCTCAACCAGAGGGTTTTGTCGATACAAGATACCCTAATAGAGTGTGTAAGCTTGATAAATCCATTTATGGATTGAAACAAGCATCTCGCAGATGGAATCTTTGCTTTGATGAGAAAGTCAAAGAGTTTGGATTTTCTAGGAGTGAGGATGAGTCTTGTGTGTATGTCAGGGCTAGTAGGAGCATAGTTCTTACTTGGATAAGGTGCTGAAGAGTTTCAGCATGCAAGAATCCAAGAAAGGGGAATTACCCGTCCAGAGTAATGCCAAGCTGAGTAAGACTCAGAGTCCGAGTACAGAGGCTGAGATAGCTGAGATGAGTCATATACCATATGCTTCCGCTGTGGGCTCGATCATGTATGCTATGACTTGTACTCGCCCTGATGTGGCCTTTGCTTTGAGCATGGTCAGTAGATATCAAGGGAACCCTGGCAAGGCATACTGGACAGCGGTAAAGAACATTCTCAAGTATCTGCGGAGGACTAAGGATTGGGTCCTTACCCTCGGAGGCAGTGATGACTTGAGAGTGGAAGGATATAGCGATGCTAGCTTCCAGACTGATAGGGATAATTTCCGCTCTCAGTCAGGCTGGGTCTTTATCCTAAATGGAGGGGCAATTACTTGGAAAAGTTCCAAGCAGGAGATAATAGCTGATTCTACTTGTGAATCAGAGTACATAGCAGCAAGTGAAGCAGCTAAGGAGGCGATATGGCTAAAGAACTTCATCGGAGACCTTGGAGTTGTACCAGCTATAAAAGAGCCAATGGAAATTTTCTGTGACAGCGAAAGTGCGGTTGCTTTGGCTAAGGAACCGAGAGATCACGAGAGATCTAGGCACATTGACAGAAAATACCATTTCATCAGACATCGAATAGAAGGACTCCTCGTGGCTAAGAGGGTATCATCAGATGAGAACCCGGCAGATCCCCTCACGAAGGGACTGAGCAGGGTTAAGCATTTACAGCATGTGAGGCGCATTGGGCTGAAGGATGATACTAGTTTCAATAATTAGATTCCTAAAACTTGTAAAATGTAATTGACATTTGATGATAAATAAAAGTTGTTATTTATTTATGAGTAAGGTGTTACTATCTTGTGTTGATTGTTTACTATGTTTCAATTTTGCATGTTTTTACTTCCAGAATAATTATGTTATTATTCAAACCATCCACAGTCAGTCAAACTTTGGAAGTAAGTATTGATTTAAGACTGTCATGAATTTGGCTTGTATGATTTGTCTAAAAGTGCTTTGGATAATGCAATGGTTGCTACAACATTCATGAGTACTCATAAGGGCTGAGTATTGGATCCAACCCACGCTCACTTGCATCACTTCATGAAATTTATCTCGAGTGATCGTGAGACGGTAATATCATATAAATCTTCAAACCTAGAGATATGAGTTGTTGACTATGAGTTGGTTATTCATTGATTGCACGAAAACACATTGGTAACTCGATGTCATAAAACGTGCCTTTGTGAATAATTCAACAAGTAGTTAGTACAAGCATATCAGTCGAAGTTTATCTGTTCCTTCTAGAAATAGAAGCGATATCTGGGCCCCTCGATGATTTGGTTTTGACTTATGTACCGGGCCCGGTCAGAACCTAATTGATGTGTTCAATTTAGTTCTATATCGAAACAAATCAGAGATCGAGAAACAAATGCTGGACAATAAGTAAGACCATGTTCCATGTGTTTGTCCGGCTGATATCATGAGAACAGAGGATTATATGATCACTTATCTTAAATGGCGTATCATCATCATCTCAGTTCCGAGAGACTTTGAAAGAGCTACGATTGCTAGTCGGATTTTGAAGTCATATTTGCAAATATAGTTATTAGACTTATCCAAGTGGGAGACTGTTGGATATAGTGTCTAAGTCCATAACTTTATTTGGTATGTACTTGACCCGACCCGGCATGGTCCATTTGGGTTGCATGGCATTGCAATACTTGGATAGACTAGATGAGAGAATAAGGCACTTATGATTATTAATATATTATAAGTTCTAATATATTAATAATAATATTATTTAATTAGTATTGATCAAGTATTAATCTAGTATTAATTTGGTGATCAAAGTGAGACTAATTAAATATATAGGGTTGATTATGAAAATCATCAATCCTTTTATGGTGGATTAATGATCCATGGTTTATGGGTTTGGTTATAACCATATGGAGCTCCATGGATAGTCCATGGGAGTTACAAACCCATGGGTCATGAGAAATCAAGAGTCATGACAATTAAGGGCATTCATGTGTAAACCCTAATTGTGACAACACTATAAAAGGAACCCTATGGCTAGCAAAATCGTGACCTAGTGTTACTAGAGAGGGCATAACCGATTTTGAGTGCTAGAAGTATTCTCTCAAGTTATTCCAAGTCTTGTGGTGTTGTGTGAAGCATTTGAGGCACAACATTTGGGGTGCTAGGCTCACAAAGTCTTGAAGGAATCCAAGCAACAACAAGGTATGTATTTCTACTAGTTTTTATGTTTTATGTAATCCCCATGCCATGCTAGTTAGGAAATAACCTTGAAAAAGAAATTTGCATGTATATAGAGAAAACATAGATTCAAGGTTATTAGGGTTGCATGTACACTTAGGAAGTGTTAGAATGCTCAAAACCCATCAAGACCTTCCCGTGTGGAAATGGGAGGATATCACCATGGATTTCATCACTAAGCTTCCCAGGACCGCACGAGGAGTTGATTCGATTTGGGTCATAGTGGATCGGCTGACCAAGAGCGCGCATGTCATACCGATTCAGGAGAGTATATCGGCCGAGAAGCTAGCTGATATTTATGTGCGTGAGGTAGTGGCACGGCATGGAGTGCCTGTCTCGGTGGTATCAGACCGAGATGTCCGGTTTACTTCAAGATTTTTGAAGCGGTTTCATGACGAGATGGGTACTCGTCTCCATTTTAGCACCTCTTTCCACCCTCAGACGGATGGACAGAGCGAGAGGACGATTCAGACTCTCGAGGACATGCTTTGGGCATGTGTACTAGATTTTGGTGGCAGTTGGGATACGTATCTTCCGTTAGCGGAATTTTCGTATAACAACAGCTATCACTCCAGTATAGACCGACCTCCCTTCGAGATGCTCTACGGGAGGAAGTGCAGGACCCCAATCTGTTGGGGTGAGGTCGGTCAGCGAGTCATGGGGAGTACAGAGGTGGTACTCAAGACCACAGAGTTGATCTAGCAGGTCCGTAGCAGACTGCAGACTGCGCAGAGTCGGCAGAAGAGTTACGCCGACAGGAGGCGTTCGGATTTGGAGTTTCAGGTGGGCGATATGGTCCTCCTGAAGGTATCACCCTGGAAGGGTGTTATCAGGTTCCGGAAGAGGGGCAAGTTGGGCCCCAGGTTCATTGGTCCGTTTAGGGTTTTGGCCCGGGTGGGTCGGGTTGCTTATCGGTTGGATCTTCCAGCAGAGCTTAGCCATATCCACAACACTTTCCATGTTTCTCAGTTGAGGAAGTGTTTGGCGGACAAGTCAGCAGTTGTACCTTTGGAGGATATTCAGGTTGATAGCAGCCTGAATTATATTGAGAGGCCCGTTGCGATCTTGGATCGAAAAACGAAGACCTTGAGGAACAAGGTAGTCCAGCTAGTGAAGGTGCAGTGGCAGCACCGGAAGGGTTCAGAATGGACGTGGGAGGCCGATGAGGAAATGAGGGTGCATTACCCAGAGATATTTATAGATTCAGCGGCAGACTTCGAGGACGAAGTCTAAGATAAGTGGGGGAGAGTTGTAACGCCCCGTTTCTGGTATGTGATTTAAATAAAGTAATTTTCTTTTTTTAAGGGGTACTCGACGAGTCAGTAGCCCGACTCGTCGAGTAGAGACGGGTTTTGCACGCGATTTAAGTTGACGACTCGACGAGTCCATATTCCCGGACTCGGCAAGTCTGCCAGTCTGGATGAAACCCTAATTTCAAGGGTTTTGCACCCTATTTAAACATCTTATGTGCCCCAAGACCAGCCTCCCTCACCCACAAAGAGTCCCATACGAAACCCTAGCCGTTCTTAAGCATTTTTGGAGCATTTTCTCACTTGTGAAGGTTTTAGTGCATCTTGGGGATTTGGGGAAAGAAGAGAGAAGAGGAGTATTCAAGGGGAGCAAGTAGATCCGGATTTCTGGTTGCATTTCAGTCCCCTTTGAGGTATCAAGCTCGAATATTTGCTTATTATCAATTAGATCTCTTGAAAAATTTGTTTTTGTTGATTTTGAGCCCTTTCTAGACTTTAAGGTCGAATTAAGAGTTAATATGATGAATGGACTTCAGATCTAAGCTTTCCAGAGCCTCTTAAGCTCAAGGTTGCCACCTTTATTGAGCCAAGTTTCCATTCCAAGCTTAGATCTCTTCCTTTAGCTTATTTTGGGTATTTGAGCTTCATATTAGCATGCATGCACGTAAAGTTAGAAACTTTACGTGAAAAACCAGCCCTAGGAGCCCAGATCTATGAATGGAACGCACTAGATTCGAGCAGAATCGACTGTTTAGTAATGACATGCATGGGACTCGACGAGTCGTTCTTCAGACTCGACGAGTCGAGTCGCGAGTCCCCGATTTTCCCCATCTGAGAGTTTAAGGTGGAATCAGTGAGTAGGTAATGGACTCGGTGAGTAAAGGCTCAGATCTAGTAGTGGAGGGACTCGACGAGTTGTTCATACAAGTCGACGAGTCAAGGACTGATCTCATTCATAGGATGAAGGAGGACTCGACGAGTTGTTCATACAACTCGGCGAGTCAGATGAAGATGAACTAGATGTTAGTATCGAAGAAGAACTCGTCGAGCCTTTGCCAAACTCGACGAGTAGAAGCGGGTAGAGGATTAGAAAGGATGATAGGGACTCGGCGAGTTGGCAGCCCAACTCGGCGAGTCCGGTCAACTGAAAGTTGACTTTGACCAGGAAGTTGACTTTGACCAGAATATATTATTTCAAATAAGGTAATTATCTAGTTCCTCAGTTATCTATATGAAGGCTTCCAGAAGACTCCAAGAGGGGCCTCCAAACCGTCACCCTCATGAAAGTTCTGGAACATGTCATCTCCTCAACTTTTGAACAATTACAACTATAGTCCTTCAACTTTTTAATTAATTCTAATAAACCTAGAATTAATTAAAATTAATTATAAATTAATTATAATCATTTCTAATTAATATATTAGTCATATAATATATTTATAAACATTTATTTCTCTCCTAAAATCAATTTAATTAATTTCTTGGTTATGAGGGCAACCCAAAATGGCCTTTACTTTTATTCATCAATATTATATCAATTTAGTTAGGACCTTAGACACCTTAATCCAACAATATATTGGTCTGATAAGCATATGGGAATCCGCTCCGCACAAGATGGACAAATGCTAGGTCAGATAGCCATACCGAGGGTTGGACCACCTGTATTGCTCTATGATGCCTAAGTTTGATTGCGAGTAATAAAATGCAATAGTGTTGTGCGTAAAGGTTCTTTATCTATTTTTCCCATATCTGGTTATTGTGTTCCTGATGTATTTATAGGCTATTCGTGATTCCACGGGTTTGTAGTTATGTTCGGTTCTTTGTCTATTGCCCAGTTTGTTAGCAGTCATGCCTTCTGTCCTTTTATTATTTTATTGCTCTGTATCCTATCTTTTGCATGTTTCATGGGATATGGTTTTGAGATTCGTGCATGGTTGCTTGAGCCTGGATTCGTTCGTGACAAGCTATAATTTCCTCATGCCCGGCCTTGAAAGTACCGAGCCGATTTTGGGTTCTCTCGAATTAACGGCCTGGGTACACCATTACCGAGTGATTAAGAGACAACCTACATTAGTTTTCAGGACTATTAGGTCTTTACAATGTAACAATGTTATGTATTGATTATGACATCCTTATAATTTTTGTATTTTGAGACAACATCTTTACTCAAATATATTTTAATAAAATAAAATAGTTTCCGCAAAATGTTTTATTATACTGGGATTTTCCTCAAACAAAAATACTATGATTTTAAAGCGTAAAGAAAAGTTTTCTTTGTTTTGAAAAATGGGGGAGGCACACCTGTTCCGCAAAATCGATCCTAAACTCCACCTGTTTCGCGGGAGGCACACCTGAAAAATCTTCCAGGAAAACATCTAGAAACTCCCTAACCACTGGCACATGAGAAACTTACTTCTTCCCCTCAACTCGAGTGTTGACTACATACACAAGATAACCATGTTGGAGATACTGCCTAGCCCTGATAGCAGAACAAAAAATTAAATCAACCCTGTTATCATCACCATAAATCGTTAGTTCTCCCCCACTTGGGGTTCGAACCACCATCAGTTGCCTCTCGCGATCAATCAAAGCTCCAAACCGGCTCAACCAATCCATCCCCACAATCACTTACACATACCCTGTGACATCCCCAAATTTCTCGGCCAGAAAAGACCGATTTAGTTTATGCTTTTAAAATAAAATCAGAGAAATCTTTTTAAAAGATGTTGCGGAATTTGTCCCCAAATAAAACATGATAAAAATTTATCAAAACATTTCTTCAAGAAATATATATTTTCATTATATATCAAAACCTCGGGATGTCATGTTCCGATACAAACCAAAAGCATAAACAATACATTATAAGCCTTACAACAGTTATTTTCAACTACTGGCCTATAATCCAAAAATCCCTCGTTGCCATCCAACTATGCTCTGAGTCCACTACCTGTAATATAAAAAGCTGAGTGGGTCAGGCTTGGGAGCCTGGTGAGCATATATGGTTTTCAACCCACAAATAATAATAAATTTATTAAATTCATCAACCAAAAATAAATTTATTAATTTCATCAACCAACAATAACCCTGATTACCCATTCCCGTTATCCTCACTTTACGTCCCTAAACACCTATCATAAGGGACCTAGTCTAAGGATTTTCATCGGGGTGACAACACTGCTTTAGGGATTCCTCAACAATTTATGTCAGATAAGGCAACCATGAGGGGGATGGAGTACACCAGCGAACATATAGTTCACCAACACCTACAGGTTGCGAACCTACTAGCGTTCCACTGGACTGTCTAGAAAGGTCCGTGGTCGTCATCTATACTCCGATAGATGACAACAACAACAACAACAACAACATCGAGGCCTCTCATCATTTTAACACACATCAACTATTTCATCTACCCATGTTTTACCCAACATATTTGTAGATAAAAAAATATATACAATTTATAACTTGTATAAAACATCTATTCAACACCCATCTCAAATAAACAAATAATATAATTACACATAGCACGTATTTTATAGAAAATACTTCGTATCTATGTGTAAGATGAAAGTGACTACACACTCACTTGATTTAACGACAATCGGGCAACACTTCGTTTCCTAAAACGATCGTTTCCGATGAAACCGGGAGCTTTAATGAAAAACCGGGCCTTGCGAAGGTTGAGCTTCAAACCGAAAAGATAAATTTCTCGGGCTCTTCGGGTACTCCGAAACGTGTTTCGGGTGTTGGGTATGATGCCGGGGCTTCGGGGGAAGTTGGAATGGTAAAAATATGAATTTAGGGGTGAAAGATGTAAATTTTCTAAAGTTACCCGGGAGGTCTCGCACCGCCCTTTATATAGGGTGTGAGGCGAGGATCTGGAGGGAGGGGGAAAAGAACGTGGCAGCAGCAAAGGCAGGTGGCGCGTCCGAGACCGAGATACGGGGCGACACGCGTTGGACTTCGGTTGGCCGAGCCTTCGTTGCTAGGAGGGTGCGACACGGGTACGAGGCGCGTCTGTTTCTCATTGGGCCGCATCTTCGGCCGAATCAGCGACTGACACGAGGCGGACACAAGGCGGCCTCGCATGCGAGGTGACGTGGCCGAACCCTAGCCATGTGATTTTTCCCGGTTTTCAATATTTTTCGGTTTTTGTGCCCAAAATTTGCGAAATTCATAACTTTCGCATACGAGCTCCGATTTCGACGTTCTTTATATGCACGCATAGGCGAGATTATGATCTACAACTTTCGTTTAGACTTCGTCGGCTAATTTTGACTTTATTTTTAACATTATTATTTTTAACAGACCGGGACAGGAAAATCCGTTAAAAATTCATAACTTCTTCATCTGACGTCCGTTTTCGTTTGTCTTTTTACCGTTGTACTACTATTGACGAGACCTTCGATTCTCGTTTAGGTTGTGTCGGTTAAAAATCACTCGATCTAAAATTCGAGTTTTTAGCTGTCTACTGCTAAGCTCAAACTTAGAAAAACCATAACTTCCTCATACGAACTCAGATTTGGGCGTTCTTTTTATGAAAATTCTCGGTTTAACGAATATTACGAATTTTATTTGGATCGCTAAGGCTAAAAATCATTCTATCGTAAATTCACTATTTACGTCACGCAGTGGCGTACCGGTTCTGTCGCGAAACTTCGACAGGTCACAACTTCTTCGTTATAACTCGGATTTCGGCATTCTTTATATATCCGGAATCCTTGTCACGACCACTAAAACTTCCTTCATAGATATTGGGTTTATCTAATATTTATTTTCGACGCTTATTTTTATCCTTAATTCATTAAATTATAATAATTAAGCATAAAACACATAATTCACATAATAATCACATAATTCCTCTTTATTTCTTCAAAATGAGTTACAAAGGTTGACCTAGACTATTACATCATCATTAATACCTAGCCTAGAAACACGAGCGTTACATACCCGCATAGAGATGGGAATCAAATCAATTGGGTAAGGCACCCCAAATATCTCCAAGATATAATCACGGAATATGCTCGAAGCAGAAACCTTGTGTTCATTGGCATCAAAAACTCACAACAGACACTCCAGCTCCCAAGAGGCATACCAAAACTCCTGCTAAATGACTTAGGTACAAATGAACGACTCGCACCCGAGTTAAAAAGAACAAGAGCAGGCATCACTAAAAATGTACCTAATAGAAACATAAATATGAGCATACATTAATTAACTTTGACATGGTTATAAATGAACAAATACCAGTAACGAGGTTGGGCGCCGCCCTGGCCTCTTCTATAGTCAGCTGAATGGCTTGACCTCTGGCCTTTCGGTCCTCGGCCGTCCCTTGGCGGTCATCCGTGATCCGAAAAGTAGTAGGGGTCGGTGCTTGTAGGGCCTAGAAGCAAACAATGGACAATTGTCCTTCACATGGCCAACCTGATCACAATGGTAACAAACACGCGTACTCGACGACGGAGCCTGCTATTGTTGGCGACACTTTCTCGTATAGTAGTCCTCCTTGTCACATTTGTGGAAGCCGGTCGTTGAACGGCATACACCCTCATGCACATATTGGCACTTGCCACAAGTACGGCCTCTCTGTTCTCTAGATCGGGAATCAGCGGTCTTGAACCACTTAGTTGTAGGCTGGGTCTTAAAATGGGGTCCGCCTCTTTTTTTCACATGTGTCTTAAGCTAAATCTCCCTCCTCCATGCAAATAACTGCAGCTCAAACAGGGACTGGTACTATTGCGTCAACAAAAACTCCCGAATCTCAGGCTTGATCATACTCAAGTATCATGGCATCGGAACCTAATCGGAAGAAGCATACTCCGGGCAAAAAAGGGCTCTCTATGTGAACATCTTGGTGATCTCCATCGAAGACATTGTCTTCTGCTTGAGTGACAGATACTCATGTGTTAATCTCCCTCCCTCCCTCTCTACCAGTGGAACACACTCGGTTTGGAACATCTTCGAGAACTACTCCCAAGTCTATGTGGCCTGCTCTGTAGGAGAATAAGCTCATGTCACCAACTTCCACAAGTCCTTCACCCCCAACAAAGAAGGTTCGATGTAAACTTGACCTTCTGGTTCTTCGGAAAGGAACAAGTGAAGAAACGACACTCGACATCAGATATCCACCTCATAGCAACAATCGGGTCTTTCACCCCATCAAACTTTGGGGGCTTCGTGCTAATGAAGTCTCGATACTGTATCGACCCTCCTCCATGAAGTCTCGCAACAGAAATGGCTGCAGTGGTTATGACGGCAACAACGTCTGTGACAAAACATAACGCTCGTCGAACATGTCGGTCAGAATGGTCTTGACAGACCCAAACATCTCCAGGATCGCCCCCTGACTACCAAAGTCACTTGAATAGTGATCATCTCACGGATCTAGTCGTCACTCAAACCTGGCCTCTTCGGGCCATCTTCACATGATCATGAACCTCTTGTTACCACCATACTGAAAATATACAGGGAAATATGTCAAAATCACATCATAGCATACCACACCACTACTCAACTGCCCTCTCTATAAAACATGTGACATCCTTTACAAGCATACAAGTCTTGTTCTTTTAGTAGTATGGGCCCATAATACCTTCCATACTTACCTGTTTTTGCCTACCACAAAATTCATGGGCCACTAGGCCCACCACAAATATGGACTCATACACCCTACACATATACACTCCTAAGAGTGATCGCTAACTCCTAGCTCCTTCTAGGACCCTATCAACTACACTCCCACCTTATGAAACATTCACTAATAATGTGGTTTCCTCGTGTATGCTGATCGTACCTAAGGCAATATTCGATAGGCAGCCGAATAATTGATTATACCCTAAGCCCACAACCAAACAAGGAATAGGAAGTAAGGCTAAATCAAACATTTTAAGGCTATAAAATCCTAGTCATGTATCATCAGGATGCATACACTTAGCAACTATAACAATAATGTCAGTTTCACATAGCATAAACAAGCAATCCCCTAGGATATCAGAGATCACAGATCAGACAATTCTATCATGCAATTCCTCAAGATCCTTAGCCTGTGATATAGCATGCAGTTCTAACACTAAACATATCAACAAATATTAATATAATAAGTGTGGGTATTTTAGGGGATAACTTTCTCTTGAGCTCTGACTGACTACACACATCGTATCCTTCCTTTTTATTTTATTTGTAGAAAAATGTTCCGAATATCTTTTGCAGATCCATAGTTTGAGTCCGGAATCAGATGAGTGTTCATCCAGATCCCTCAAACCAAGCTCCGGCACCAACTTGTAACGTCCCAAAAACCGTAGTAAAATTCTGACTTTTACAAAGGGATAAAAATTGTATTTCCATCAAACCCAATCACCCAAAAGCATAGTTTTTTCAATCATATCAAAATCAGAGTAATAAAATTATAGTATCTCTCCAAAACATGACAATGACTATATGATGTGTACAATCACGCATTTGCCTTTCCACGATCTTCTGAAGTACCTAAAACATTTAAATCCACAACTGTAAGCCAAAGATTAGTGATTTCCCCAAAATACCCCACACAACAATACATATACAATGCATGCACACATGAGCCTATAATATGACTGGACCACCTCACAAAGGGCCACGATACACCTGGACCGCTCTCTTTGGGCCTTCAATATGATTAAACCGCCTCACAAGCCTTACAATACACTTGGACTGCCTGGGTATCTTGGCCTCCAGCACAAATCATGACTGCCTCCACCCAACCACACCATGTCGACATATAATATGTAACGCCCCATTCCTGGTATGTAATTTAAATATTGAATTTCCTTTCTTAGGGTTACTCGAAGAGTCAGTAGCCTCGACTCGTCGAGTAGAAGCGGGAATGCATGTGGACTTAGTGGGGCGACTCGACGAGTCCATTCCCGACTCGGCGAGTCTGCCAGTCTAGATGAAACCCTAATTCTTAGGGTTTGTACCCTATTTAAACGTCCTTGTAGCCCCCATCCCAGCCTCCAACACCTCTAGAGCGTTCCCCCTCAAAACCCTAGCCCTCCATTGGTGAGCTGAGTGATTCCTTCTTGATTTTGAGTGTTTTGGTGTATTCTTGGAAGTGTAGAAGAGAAGGAAGGAGAGAAGGTGAAAAGGAGAAGAAGGAGATCTAGAAACTAGCTTCCATTTGCTACTTCATCTCGTAATAAAGCCTCTACCTTGTTTATTTTCCTAGTAGATCTTCATATATGCTTGTTTTGCCACTTTTGGGACATTTCAAGGTCCAAACTCGAGATTGGAGCTCCCTTAGGGTAGTGAACTATAGATCTGGACATCATTGAGCTCCAAGAGCTCAAAGTAGCTACCTTTATGCAAAGCAAGGCCTTGTTCCAAACCCTAGGTTCCCATTTCTAGCTTATTTTGGTGTTTTAGCTTCATACCTCTATACATGTACGTAAAGTTGGCAACTTTACGTGTTATATCGGCCCTAGAAGCTCAGATCTATAAAATTGATGCACTGGAATCGATTAGAATCAACTGTATAGTGAAGACATGCATAGGACTCGACGAGTCGTTCATTGGACTCGGCGAGTAGGAGTGCAAACTCCCGATTTCTCCGATTTGAGAGTTGCGAGTTGAATCAGTGAGTGGAAGAGGACTCAATGAGTTAGAATAGGGAATCGAAAGTAGAAGGACTCGGCGAGTCTACGCCCCGACTCGGCGAGTCGAGTCGCGAGTTAGAGAATTGTGAGTTAGGGAACTCGGCGAGTCCATAGTAGGACTCGGCGAGTCCATAGTAGGACTCGGCGAGTAGAGTCAACCTGGAAGTTGACTCTGACCAGGACTTTGACTTTGACCAGGGGGTAAATTGGTCATTTACTCCATGAGGAATCATCAGTTGATTCAGAATGTTATGTGATTGTAGCCGGGGAGTCGCCGGAGCAGCGGATAGGGATTTCTCACTCGGGATATCAGCAGCCAGTTATATGAGGTGAGTTCACCTTCAGTAGGAACGGGTCTACGGCACCAAGACCGGCCCGGAGTGTGAAATGATAGTAGCTGAGTGTGGACGGGGCCCGTATCCTATCCTAGCAGAGCGTGGGCGAGGCCCGTATCTCATAGTATTAATTAAATATGATGTATAAGCAGTAGATTAGCTTTACATGTTGTCTGTGTGATACTTGTATGTTGGGTTTAGTAGTTGAGTGTGGGCGAGGCCTGTACCTCATCATAGTCGAGTGTGGGCGAGGCCCGTATCTCGAAGTAACTGAGCATGGGCGAGGCCCGTACCTCAGAGATAGTGGAGTGTGGGGGAGGCCCGTATCTCCTAGATAGTGGAGTGTGGGCGAGGCCCCTATCTCCTAGATAGCGGAGTGTGGGCGAGGCCCGTATCTCCACGAGTGTGGGAGAGGCCCGTATCTCCTAGTTACATGCTATGTGTAGATGGTATGTGGTAGATTGGGGAGACTCACTAAGCTTTGTGCTTACTGTTTTCAGTTTTGGTTTCAGGTACTTCCACTAGCATTGGGAAGGGCTAGGGATGATCGCATGGCACACACCACAGTCCTCAGCCTGGGAGCTAGACTCTGATATTTGGATATGAGATTTGATTTGAGACAGATACTATGATGTTTATGATACACGATTATGATTTTACTTATGATTTGGATGGTTGATGGCTTTAATATTGTTTTGATAACAAAATTTTTGGGTTGTATTTTTGGATGTTTCAAGTTGGTATCATAGCCTTGGTTTGAGGGATTCGGGCACGCTTTCGGGTGTGTCTGAACTCAAACTAAGGAAATGGTATAAGGTTTTCAAAAGGAAATCATTTTTGAAAAGAATTTTTGAAAAAGAAACTTAAAAAGAGAAAAGAGTTTTGGAAAAGAGAAAAGGGTGTGGTGCATGCAATCAGCCGAGCTCAAGTAAGTACTCCCAATTTACCCATACAAGTTTATGTTATGATTATCAGTTTTAGTGAAACAGCATGCTAGATTAGGGCTAAGGATCTAGGAGGATGCCTTATGTGCATGTTGTATGTGTTTCAGCTTTATGAGAACTGCATGCTAGTACAGATTAGACAGGAGGATAGCCCGAGTAGTATATGCTTGATTATGTGCACTCGATGTCCGAATGCTTCTTGCTTTGTGCTTTTAGGAGTCCTAGTCGTCTTTCACTAGCTAGTAAACAAATATGTTAAGTTACATATTGCAAGGACTAAATAATTCCAGAAGGTTAGGTCTAGCCCTATTTCGCAGCTCTTGTTTGAGTCCAACCGTTGTAGGGTAGGATCTCTCATTCGAAGAATTATCTAGTCTGAGTGATATGTAATGGTATTTGCAAGCTAGTTAGAGGAAGAAAGCAGGGACTTCTTACGCAGCTGATGGCGAAGAGTGGGTTGGAGATTTCCCTAGGGCAAGCCTAGGAAGAGCGTAGCAGAGATCAGTAGCAGTAGAAGGGACTTGGTGGAGTCAAGGCAGTTCTTGAGGAAAGTACGGATAGATGTGGAAGGTAGTATGGGCCCGTACTACTGAAAGCAGAGGATCCGTACTCGAATCAAGGAAGACTGAGGCAAAACCAGGAAACTTGTGGTAGATGTGATCCCTCTAGTTATATCAGTGTTTCTGATGATTGTCATTATGTGTTTCAGAATGGTGGTTTTACGCCCTAGACCAGCAGTCGGCAGTTCAGGTGCCGGAGAGTGATCAGGTTCAGGCTCGGGAGCCGAGCATTTGGATGAGCAGACCAGAGAGTTCATATCTTCAGAGGTCACGCGTAGCATACTTGAGCAGACTCCTGTGATCTTTGGATCGGTCAAGGAGGGTATTCTTGAGCTGTTGGATGAGAGGTTGAGTGTGTTCCGCGTTGAGATGGTGACTATGATGGGGTCACGTACTTTGACCTTCAGGGAGTTCCGGGCTTGTGGAGCTCTAGATTACCAGAGGGCCCGAGACCCCATTGCGAGTACCATATGGTTGGCTGATGTGGACAACGCCTTCCGTACTAGCAGATGTCCCGAGGGGGACAAGGTCCGACTTGCATCCTGTCTTCTAAAGGGCAGGGCACGTGATTGGTGGGAGGAGGTCGGACATGTCATTAGGGATGATGCAACCCTTGATGCTATGACCTGGACGGATTTTGTGACCCGGTTCAGGGCCGAGTTTGCACCTGTCATAGAGTTGCAGCAGCTTGCTAGGGAGTTCCAGGATCTCCAGCAGACGACGGAGACAGTGGCGGAGATTACCGCCAAGTTCAGGGAGAGGGCTCTTCTCGTTCCTCAGTACGCGGCAGATGAGGAGATGAAGAAGGCCCGGTACCATGAGATGTTGAGGAGTGATATCAGACAGTTTGTGAGCCGGTCCAGCTATAAAACGATGGATGACATGATTGCGAGGGCTCGTGAGAGGGAGATTGATCTTTAGATGGAGAGAAAGAGGAAACCAGAGGTAATGTCTGGTTCAGATAGTTCGAGCAAAAGGCCCAAGACAGATTCCCGAGGGAAGGGCCAGCAGGGCCGAGGCCGCTGCGGCAAGTGTGGTAGGTCGCACGATGGGGCATGCAGGGCAGGGAGTTCGGGTTGCTTCAAATGCGGCTGAACAGGTCATATGAGCAGGGATTGTACTGCTACTTCTACCGTTACTACCACGTCACTTTCTGATCTGATTTGCTTTCAGTGCAATCAGAGGAGCCATAAGAGGTCCTAGTGTCCGAGCTTAGCAGTAGCAGGGAAGGTGGCAGCACCTGCCCCTGCTACATTGAGGATTACAGACGGCCGTCAGGGTCGGTCCGAGGCGCCAGTGGCGAAGAGTAGAGCCTTTCAGCTGACAGCAGAGGAGGTGGGAGTGACTCCTGATGTGGTGACGGGTATGTATTTTCCTATTATCTCTGTTTTTGATATAGTTTGTTTCTCATGATTATGTGTTTGGGTATAGGGTCGTTCTTAGTGAACGGCATTTCAGCTACGGTATTGTTTGATTCAGGGGCTACCCGATCATTCATTTCGCTCGCATTTAGCAAGTGATTTAGCAGAGCTCCAGGGGAGCTGGATTGTCCACTTGATGTTGAGATAGCCGATGACAGGACCGTCAGGGTCGCGAGAGTCCATAGGGGATGTACATTACCGCTGTATGATGAGCAGTTCATGGTGTATTTGGTTCCCATTCCCTTACGAGGGAATAAAGTTATAGTAGTTATGGATTGGTTGAGCCCGAACGGAGCAGTGATTGACTGTGAGCGCCAGTTGGTGAGGGTTCGCACTCCTAGCGGGGGGAGAGTTAGTGATTCAGGGCGAAAGGCCGCAGCGCGGACCGATTCTTTGCTCTGCAGCGAGAGTGAGGCGCTATTTCCAGCAGGGATGCGCAGGATACGTCTCCTATGTTATGGATACCCGGGAAAAGGGTAAGGCGACAGTTGATGATGTACCAGTAGTACGAGAGTACCCGGACGTATTCCCAGAGGATTTACCTGGGATACCCCCGGAGAGACAGATTGAGTTTAGGATTGATCTGGTTCCTGGTGCGGCTCCGATAGCCAAGGTACCGTATCGGTTGGCTCCTCCTGAGATGCAGGAGTTGTCTACGCAGCTGCAGGATCTACTAGACAAGGGTTTTATCAGACCAAGCAGTTCGCCATGGGGAGCCCCGATCCTGTTTGTGAAGAAGAAGGACGGGTCGTACCGTATGTGTGTTGATTACCGGGAGCTGAATAAGGTAACGGTGAAGAACCGTTACCCACTCCCGAGGATAGATGATTTGTTCGATCAGCTGCAGGGGGCATCTTGGTTTTCCAAGATTGATCTATGGTTCGGATATCACCAGATGCGGGTCAGAGATGATGATGTGCAGAAGACTGCTTTTAGGATCCGCTATGGTCATTATGAGTTTGTGGTGATGCCGTTTGGGCTCACCAATGCTCCAGCCGCGTTCATGGATCTCATAAACCGCGTATGCAGGCCGATGCTGGATCGGTCTGTGATAGTGTTTATTGACGACATCTTGGTTTACTCCAAGACTCAGGAGCAACACGAGGAGCACCTGAGAGAGGTGCTAAAGACACTTAGGAGGGAGAGACTTTTCGCAAAGTTCTCCAAGTGTGAGTTCTGGTTGCGTGAGGTGCAGTTTCTGGGACACCTCGTCAACCAGAAGGGTATATTAGTCGATCCGGCCAAGATAGAGGCCGTGATGCAGTGGGAGGTCCCGAAGTCTCCATCTGAGATTTGGAGCTTCCTGGGCTTGGCAGGGTACTATAGGAGATTCATCCAGGATTTCTCCAAGATAGCAGTACCGCTCACTCGACTGACCAAGAAGTCGGTTGCGTATCGCTGGGGTCCTGAGCAGCAAGCAGCCTTCGAGACGCTCAGGCAGCGATTGTGCGAGGCACCGATTCTCACCCTGCCAGAGGGAGTAGATGATTTTGTGGTCTACTGTGATGCTTCGATCACAAGCATGGGAGCTGTGTTGATGCAGCGAGGCCATGTGATAGCTTATGCCTCTAGACAGTTGAAGCCTCACGAGGCTAACTATTCGACGCATGACTTAGAGTTGGGGGCCGTTGTGTTCGCCCTCAAGATTTGGCGGCATTACCTCTATGGGGTCCGATGTACTATTTACACGGATCACAAGAGTCTGAGGTACCTCATGGATCAGCCGAATCTGAACATGAGACAGCGTCGATGGTTAGATGTGGTTAAGGATTACGATTTTGAGATCCTTTACCACCCGGGCAAGGCCAACGTAGTGGCCGATGCCCGGCCCCGATTCGAGACATCTGTTTGAGGATAACAGTGATGACTCCATCGCTGGAGCAGATTAGAGAGGCACAGGTTGAGGGCCTGAATGAGGAGAGGCAGAAGTGTGAGAGGATCGTGGGCCGGGTGACTTCTTTTGATTATGATAGCCGAGGACTGTTGACCCTACACGGGAGGGTCTGGGTACCGTACTGGGCGGAGTATGGCAGGTATTGATGGATGAGGCCCACAAGTCTCGGTTCTCCATCCACCCAGGGGTGACGAAGATGTACAGAGATCTTCGAACCGATTATTGGTGGCCCTGCATGAAGCGGAACGTAGCTTGGTATGTGGAGAGATGCCTGACCTGCAGGAAGGTCAAGGCAGAGCACCAGAGGCCCCACGGCAAGATGCAGCCGTTGGACATTCCCGTGTGGGAATGGGAGGATATCACCATGGATTTCATTACTAAGCTTCCCAGGACCGCACGTGGGTTAGACTCGATTTGGGTCATCGTGGATCGGTTGACCAAGAGTGTGCATTTCATACCGATCCAAGAGAGCATCTCAGCTGAAATACTGGCTGAGATTTATGTGCGAGAGGTGGTGGCACGTCATGGAGTGTCTGTCTCAATGGTATCAGACAGAGACGTCCGTTTTACTTCCAGGTTTTGGAAGCGGTTTCACGACGAGATGGGTACTCGTCTCCATTTCAGCACCGCTTTCCACCCTCAGACGGAAGGACAGAACGAGAGGACGATCCAGACTCTCGAGGACATGCTTCGGGCATGTGTGTTAGATTTTGGTGGCAGTTGGGATACGCATCTTCCGTTAGCGGAATTTTCGTATAACAACAGCTATCACTCCAGTATAGACCGGCCTCCCTTCGAGACGCTCTACGGGAGGAAATGTAGGACCCCAATCTGTTGGGGTGAGGTCGGTCAGCGGCGTTCGGACTTGGAGTTTCAGAGCCGGCAGAAGAGTTACGCCGACAAGCGGCGTTCGGACTTGGAGTTTCAGGTGGGCGATATGGTCCTCCTGAAAGTGTCACCGTGGAAGGGTGTTATCAGATTTCGGAAGCGGGGCAAGCTGGGCCCCAGATTCATTGGTCCGTTTAGGGTTTTGGACCGGGTGGGTCGGGTTGCTTATCGGTTAGACCTTCCAGTAGAGCTCAGCCAGATCCACAGCACGTTCCATGTTTCTCAGTTGCGGAAGTGCTTAGTGGATGATTCAGCAGTAGTACCCCTGGAGGACATTCAGGTTGATGACAGCCTGAACTATATTGAGAGACCAGTGGCGATTCTAGATCACAAGGTGAAAGAGCTGAGGAACAAGAGAGTAGAGTTGGTGAAGGTGCAGTGGCAGCACCGCAAGGGTTCGGAGTGGACATGGGAGCCCGAGGAAGAGATGAGGGAGCACTACCCAGAGTTGTTTCCAGAGACATCAGACTTCGAGGACGAAGTCTAAGATAAGTAGGGGAGAATTGTAACGCCTAAGACTGTAAACGAACTGAACGTTCGGCGAACAGTTCGTGAACCGTTCGGCGGGAAGTTCGTTTATGTTCGTTTCTTTAATAAACGAACGAACATGAACAAGATATTTGGTTCGTTTAGTTAAACGAATGAACACGAACAATGCTCTTGTTCGTTCGATTACGTTCGTGAACGTTCGTTTACGTTCGTTTATTTACGTTTGTTTACGTTCGTTCATTTATGTTTGTTTACGCTCGTTTATTTATGTTCGTATGTTTATTCATGATTATATATATATATATATATATATATATATATATATATATATATATATATATATATATATATAATCAAATATTGATTACGTAGATTTGTGTACATGCAATAAAGTACTCTAGTGAATTAGTGAGTAGGTTTAAAAAAGAAAAATGATTGTTTTGTAAAAGTGTCTAAGTTAAGGGAATGGATGTTGGATTGAAGGATCGGCTAGAAGGGAAAGGTAAATAAATTGTTTATACTTTAACTCTCGTTACTTTTTGATATAACTTCAATAATTTTGATATGTTTTATGTTTTTTTGTTAGTAGAATGGCTATTGAATTGAAAGAATGGATGTTGGATTGAAGGATCGGCTAGAAGGGAAATGGTTTTTTGTCTTTTTGAAGTATTATTTGGTTATTTTTGTATGGAATGACAAACAACTAAGCAAAACTTTATTGTAGTGTTATGTTTTTGGCGAACAACTAAGTAGAACGTTATTATTGTATGGAAATATTGAACACGTGTTTGTTTTCATTTAAGTTCATGGTTGTTTATCTATGTTCATTTAAGTTTGTTTGTGTTCGTTCATATATGTTCATTTAAGTTTGTTTGACTTTGTGTTCGTTTATGTTTGTTTGTGTTCGTTTATGTTTGTTTGTGTTCATTTATGTTCGTTTATCAACTAAACGAATGAACATAAACGAACACAAACACAGTAAATTGCTTAACGAACGAACACAAACATAAAAAGTTAGTTCGTTTAGTTGTTCGTGTTCGTTTGTTGTTCAGTTAAAGTTAAACAAACGAACACGAACAAGCCTCTGTTCGTGTTCGTTTGGTTCGTTTACAACCCTAGTAACGCCCCATTCTTGGTATGTAATTTAAATATTGAATTTCCTTTCTTAGGGTTACTCGACGAGTCAGTAGCCCCGATTCGTCGAGTAGAAGCGGGAATGCACGTGGACTTAGTGGGGCGACTCGACGAGTCCATTCCCGACTCGACGAGTCTGTCAGTCTGGATGAAACCCTAATTCTTAGGGTTTGTACCCTATTTAAACGTCCTTATAGCCCCCATCCCAGCCTCCAGCACCTCTAGAGCGTTCCCCCTCAAAACCATAGCCCTCCATTGGTGAGTGGAGTGATTCCTTCTTGATTTTGAGTGTTTTGGTGTATTCTTGGAAGTATAGAAGAAAATGAAGGAGAGAAGGTGCAAAGGAGAAGAAGAGATCCAGAAACTAGCTTCCATTTGCTACTTCATCTCGTAATAAAGCCTCTACCTTGTTTATTTTCCTAGTAGATCTTCATATATGCTTGTTTTGCCACTTTTGGGACATTTCAAGGTCCAAACTCGAGATTGGAGCTCCCTTAGGGAAGTGAACTATAGATCTGGACATCATTGAGCTCCAGGAGCTCAAAGTAGCTACCTTTATGCAAAGCAAGGCCTTGTTCCAAACCCTAGGTTCCCATTTCTAGCTTATTTTGGTGTTTTAGCTTCATACCTCTATGCACATACGTAAAGTTGGCAACTTTACGTGTTATATCGGCCCTAGAAGCTCAAATCTATGAATTTGATGCACTGGAATCGATTAGAATCAACTGTATAGTGAAGACATGCATAGGACTCGACGAGTCGTTCATTGGACTCGGCGAGTAGGACTTAGTGAGTTAGAACAGGGATCTGAAAGTAGAAGGACTCGGCGAGTCTACGCCCCGACTCGGCGAGTCGAGTCGCGAGTTAGATAATTGTGAGTTAGGGAACTCGGCGAGTAGAGTCAACCTGGAAGTTGACTCTGACCAGGACTTTGACTTTGACCAGGGGGTAAATTGGTCATTTACTCCATGAGGAATCATCAGTTGATTCAGAATGTTATGTGATTGTAGCCGGGGAGTCGCCGGAGCAACGGACAGGGATTTCTCACTCGGGATATCAGCAGCCAGTTATACGAGGTGAGTTCTCCTTCAGTAGGAACGGGTCTACGGCACCAAGACCGGCCCGTAGTGTGAAATGATAGTAGCTGAGTGTGGGCGGGGCCCGTATCCTATCCTAGCAGAGCGTGGGCGAGGCCCGTATCTCATAGTAGTAATTAAATATGATGTATGAGCAGTAGATTAGCTTTACATGTTGTCTGTGTGATACTTGTATGTTGGGTTTAGTAGTTGAGTGTGGGCGAGGCCCGTACCTCATCATAGTCGAGTGTGGGCGAGGCCCGTATCTCGAAGTAGCTGAGCATGGGCGAGGCCCGTACCTCAGAGATAGTGGAGTGTGGGGGAGGCCCGTATCTCCTAGACAGTGGAGTGTGGGCGAGGCCCGTATCTCCTAGATAGCGGAGTGTGGGCGAGGCCCGTATCTCCACGAGTGTGGGAGAGGCCCGTATCTCCTAGTTGCATGCTATGTGTAGATGGTATGTGGTAGATTGGGGAGACTCACTAAGCTTTGTGCTTACTGTTTTCAGTTTTGGTTTCAGGTACTTCCACTAGCATTGGGAAGGGCTCGGGATGATCGCATGGCACACACCACAGTCCTCAGCCTGGGAGCTAGACTCTGATATTTGGATATGAGATTTGATTTGAGACAGATACTATGATGTTTATGATACACGATTATGATTTTACTTATGATTTGGATGGTTGATGGCTTTACTATTGTTTTGAAAACAAAATTTTTGGGTTGTATTTTTGGGATGTTTCATAATGTCTATACAATAACCAACAACACAGGTAATCAATACAGATTTACCAACTAATAGACCACTACAACATAATTACATCCTACATAAAAGGATACATACTATAGTACAAAGTATAATGAGAAAACTCACCTCACAAGATAGCAGACTACCAACACAGCCCATATGAAACAAAGATTGGTGCTACGAATCACCTATTCAATAATTAGAGGTATATTATCATTCGATAGACCAAAACCTCAAGTTAACTAAAAGTCAACCTTGGTCAAAAAGTAAATGGTTAATGGCCAAAGTCAATGGTCAAAAGTCAACCTAGCTGGTCACCACGTCGTGGCCACCTATTGGCCAAATCGTGGAAAATCTACGACAAAACAGTTGTTACCAGACCAGCCACCACGTCGTGGCAGCAATCCAAGCAAATCAGTCATAAGAAACCCCCTTCACCACGACGTGCCTTAATCCATTAAGCCACACTCTCATCTCTTCCAAAAGGCTTCCTAACGTCCATAAGATTCATAAAAACCCTTTCTTTATGGACATGCATGTCTTGAACTCTAGTTAGGTTAAAATGGTGAATATGAGGTCAAAACCTCATGCATGGAACCAAAACGCTACCAAACTTCAGATCTGCATCATTAAACCTTAAAGGGGCCTCATGGATCCATAAATTTGCTAACTTTATGAAATCTATTCACTCAATCTATCCCAAACATGGAGAAGAGTACATAAAAGCCTAGATCTAGAAGAATAGCACACAAAGATATGAACTTGACGACTTACAAAAGTCCTGAATGAGAGCAATGAGATGGGGGGAGAAATTTCTTGCTGAAACTTTGCTCCGAAGACACCTTCTTCTTCTTCTTCTTCTTTAAAGCACCAAGAATCCACCATAAGAGCTCAAAATGTCAATAATGGGGGCTAGTGTTTGTATACGATGAAAGGGTGGTGATGGAGGTTGAGGGTGAGCAAAACCTAGCCATTACATCCCTTAAATAGGGCCTCAAGCCCAAAAAATTAGGGTTTTGCATGTTGGCCGCCAGCTCACCTGGCCACTAATATGTCACGACGTGGTGCCTAAAATAAAAGGCATGTTTCTTCGGGCGAGGCCACGTCGTGGTGACTACACCACCACGTCGTGGCCACCAAGGATATCATGTTTTTAATTCTTACATGCCGAAATCATAAGAGAAATTATACGTGGAACTTGGTGTTACACTTTGTAAGTATAGTATTTAAACCACTGAGGTTACTATAAATTTACAATTCTCCAAATGATAATATTTCAGCAACCAAGGATAGTATCATAATATAATATTAACAAACATACATTTATAAATTCTCATAACACCGTAGAGTTACAGTCACCAATACCACCACTAATAACAATTACTAATACGTGGTGTTACAATCACCATGATCATAAAAAATAATTGATCCTAATGTCATGGTGTTACAGTCACCAAGACCACCAATAATAACTATTCTTAGTATCGTGGTGTTACGGTCACCAAGACCATCATTAATAATTACTCTCAATACTGTGGTGTTACAATCACCACGACCACCACTAATAATTACTCTAAATACCGTGGTGTTACAATCACCAAGACCACTACAAATATTATTCCATGACATTAGAATCACCAAGACTATCATGACTTAATATTATTCCATCTTAATGATATTTCCAGCACTAAGCATACCACAATAATCATTATTTGCATCAAAGACAAACAATGGTAATTACAACACTAAGCATACCACTTAAAACTGGATCCCACACGGTGGTAATTATGGCACCAAGCATAGCACTAATTCTTTCTAAATAATCTACAAGTATAGTGTTACATATACTAAATCCACCATTGACTTGCATCCCTCGAATAAAAAGATTATGATCACCCAGACTACCATCAATTCCAGTCCTATCAAATTACAATAATTCCATCAATATTATATATACGACTTTATCACATTACCCTACAGCTACCAAAACTACTTTAGTCTAGCACATATATGTACACTAACGGTACACCAACATCCTGCTACTCAACAGACATACAATGTCACTAACCATGCTATCAAATATTCAACTAACTCATAAGGCATAATAGACTTACTGTTACGTTAGCTACTATTAATTTACATAGCCTCTATTAGGAGTAATTAATATCAGATAGATTACTAATCCACCCAGTAATGGTATTACAGTCACTAAGACTACCATCACTCTTCTGCCACAATCCTTCAAATATAACACTACAGACACTAAATACGCTATAAATTTGTATTTCTCTACTGATGATATTACAAACACCAAGGCTACCATCATAAACTAATAATTATAGTCATTTCCATAATGATACTACTTTATAACTTCTAAATATACATTACTAGTTCATATTTCTTAATAGTATACAAGTATGGTATTTAGATACTAAGCCTGTCATTGACATGTAATTCTGCCATACCAAAGTACACGTACAACCCTACATGTTTCAATTCTAAATGTAACAATACACAATAATAATATTATATTTAACATGTAATCAACACAATACAATAATAACATACATCTAGACAATATATATCTAGAAAAGAAGAGAGGTTGCTCACTCGGTTAGTTAGTGAAGACTAACTATGACTCCGATCTCAATATTATTACCGCTTCCTAATCCATCACTTGTCCAGACCTATCTGGAAAACATATCAAGCTCATCAGAACTTGTCTAACCTTACTACAATATCAACCACAATGATCAATTGCTCGGTCGCTAATTAAACTTGGTAACTATGTGTTACCAAACTAATCAAGTTTCCAATGTTAATCACCTAATGACTTAACCTCGTAAGTTGTTAGCACAGTTGACAAATTCTAAGTAAACTAGGGTATATAACCCTTACCGTTCATCTAACGTCCCAAAAATTACAAAGAGATTTTTCAATTTCAAAATATAATAACCAATTAAAACTCTTGTTTCAAAAACCATTAAGTAACATTCATTTGATTAAAACCATACAATATTAGAGTTAAGTTTACAAAACCGCAGAAATAAATATCTTATATGCATGTGTACAGTCCCACTGAGATCTTCTCACGAACGACCTACAAAATGTTTTAATCCACAACTACAAACATAAAGCTTAGTGAGTTCCCCAGTACACCACATATTCTATCATGCATACAATGCATCCACATAAGATATCAGGTCTAGAACCGATAAATCAAACCTCCTATCCATATACATATATCATGAAGAACAGGCCCAACCCTAGGGAGTATATGGGCCCAACCCCAACTTTATTTCCAGGGGCTGAACCCTGGTCTTACATACAATTGTTGTGATGTAACATCTAAATCTTGAGCTACCGTTTTATTTTAAGAATAATTATGATTCTATTAGGTCACAATGTGAGGATAGCATTGTCGCATCGTGAAATCGCCGTAAGTTTCAGGAATGATTTTTCAAGTGTCAAGATGTGACACTATGGTGGTCATGACGTGACACCTGATATGGGGACAAAACATAATTAACGGATTTAGTCACTATTTAAAGGAACTGAGGGGGTAGGTGTTTCCTTTACCCTCAACCTCCATCACCTCCGAAGCTTTCTTGAAGAACCCTATTTCATTTCCTCCATTTTTGAACTCATATTTGTGCCCTTGGTGGATCTTTAAGGAAGAAGGAGACTTTTGTGGTTGTGGGATCATCTTGGCAAGCTTGGAACTTCGGTTTGAGCATCTTCTGAATTTTTGTGAGTTATCAAGTTCAAACCTTTATGCATTAGGGCCTTATATTTATGTTTTTTTGTCTCTTTTCTCATCTTTTGGGTGGTTTTGGAGAGTAGGATGTCACAAATTTGGTAACTTTATGAATCCTTATGGTGCATTGAAGGTTTTATTCTTTGGATCTGAAGAGCTAGTGAGTTTGCGGCTTCATGCATGGGATTTGATCTCATTTCCTATGCATGGGATTGGACATGCATGTCTAAAAAGCAATGATTTTTATGATATTTTGAGATAGATAATACCTTCTGGAAAGTTTGGATGTTTGTATTGAAGGATTAAGGGCTTAATTCATTAAGTTGTCCCTATGAAGTTCTCACGACGTGACCAATAGAGTGTCATGACGTGAGCGACCAGTTTTCCCGTCGGTTTTGAATGGACACTATCACGACGTGACAGTGAATTTAAGAGAGTTCTCAGTCGAATCATGACAGAGTTATGGGGTTAGGTTGAGTTATCTTCCACGGTGTGACCATGGACTGGTCACGATGTGAGAGTCGGTTTGGAGAAGGTTGACTATATACTTTGACCTTGACCGTTGACTTGATGTATTGGGTTAACTTTTGGTTAATTATTGATTCTAGCATCTAGACTAAGGTGAAACCATGTATGCTTGATTAGGTGGTGTTTGACACTCGATCTTTGATTGTTCTGAGCAGTTAACTCTAGTCTCCTTTAGTAAGGTGAGTCCCTTCACTGTACTCATGGTTCGAAGGCACCAGTGTCGGCCCACTGGATCATGTTTGCAGGATGCTAGCTGTCTTTGTGAATCTTGTATGTGTATGTATGTTTTATATGGTCTGGGCCCGATGTTGTATGTTATGTATATGAGTGGGGCCTGAATGTATTGGCGGGGCCCGATTATATGGGCGGGGCCCAAAGCATATATGTTGGTTTGGGCCCGTTCTTGTTTGATATATGGTATTTTGGGGGAAGTAACTAAGCTTTGTGCTTACGGTTTCATGTTTATGTTTCATGTAATTCCGGTTCCAAGGGGAAGGGGTCAACGTGATTGTATCGCATCCACCAGTGTTCTACATTCTATGACTTGTTTTGTACTCTAATAACTATTTGGTACACTTTTATACTTGATCTGGATTTTTGGAATGAATGAATGGTTGTTTTGTGTTGACTTAAAGAAAATTTTTGCTTAGTACTTTTGGGACGTTACATGTGATCCAACCATAGACTTTATAATCAGTGTTGTGATCCAACCACAGTCTTTCATATCAGTGTTGTGATCCAACCACAGTCTTTTATATTAGTATCATGATCCAACCATAGTCTTTCATATCAGTGTTGTGATTCAGCCACAGTCTTTCATACAAATCATAAAGTCATATGTAGTTAGGGATCAGATAGACAGTCGAACAGATGACCCATCCGAGAGTAAACAATAAAATAACAACATCACAATCAAGTATTAAACCAAGAGTCCTCGGGTTATCCAAATTCAACAACATAGAACCCAATTCATCACTATCACATAATCATGTAACATAAACACATAGCAATTACTAGTATGTCCATATCCTTAGCAACTAGCCTTCCCTAGTTCCCTGCCATTGACCACTTCTCAATTAAATCCTTTGATGGTCACTCATACATAATACTGATAACTGGTTTACCTCAGTTACCCTAACCAAACATAACTGTTGACAACACCATACGATCAATAGGAAAGACCCTACCAGTCTAGCATACCAAGACGCCAAGTGTCCTAAACTGCACATGCACAATAAGGAGTTATTGTCACACCCCCAAACCAGAAAGGCAGAAACGTTCGGGGGCGGAGGACGTCATGTACAATATCACAACAGTTGAATAAAAGTAATCAAAGCAAACACAACCATTACATTGATAAAATATAGTATTTAAATTTATTCAATACATAGTATGACGTCAAAAAAAATGTGTAGCAAAAGTATAAAAGACGCGACTCTAAAAGCTCTGTCTTCTCAAAAACCTGTAGCGTACCTGTCTATCGGTTCCCTGAGAATACAAGTGATTTTGAAATTGTATCAACATTTAAGTTGGTGAGTTCATAAGTATGTTTTTTTGATGAAAAGCCTGTCTTGGTTCTTTGAAAATGTTGTAGTGTACTTCCAGAAAATCCAATATTTTCTATAGTGAATGAAATGCAGTCATAGGCCTTAAGACCAAAGTGTATGTTTGTTACTGTACTCTGTGCTAGAAAATCGTATATTGTAGTGGTGTCTGAAGTAGGGTTTGTAGTAATGTTTGTAGTAGTGTTTGTATGAAAACCTTCTTGTATAAATGCCTGGAATTCACCAGCTGTGGTGTAAAATAGTGTACTGTAGTTTTATTATTTTATATAAAACCTTTGAAGTTGTGTTAATCTCGCAACAATTGTTTTAGTTGATACTATTGTGAGATTCATATAACCATGCTTGATATGACCTAGTGGCCTCTACGACGTTCTTCAGGCGTCGGAATGTTATGACATTTGTCACCCCAGGCTTGCCGGCCTAGCTGTTGCAAGCAGTTCAGGTGCGGGATTGTCAGTCCCGTATAGGTCTATACACAAATTCACGCTCTCCCTCCAGGAGACTCTGGTTATAATTTATAGGACTTGAACCGGTACCCTGATGGGTTCCCCGAAGTAGTGCCTCGCAACCCTATATTAACTAGTTTACGTGTAGTGTAGTGTAGTAGTGTTCTCTTGTACTTGAAACTGTATGAATTATATTGTAGTAGTGTACTTTGTAGTGTAAAATAATTATACTTAAATAATTATTTAGTAATGTATCCTTGAATTAGTGAAAAAGAGTAGCATGGTCCAATTTGGGTTACATTCACTAGAACAATTTGATATGATGAATATTTGAGAAAGAGGTTTATTATTTAATTAGTATTGATCAAGAATTAATTTGGAATTAATTTAGTGATCAAAAGAGACTAATTAAATGTATAGGGGCTGATTGTGTAAATCAATGATACATATAGGTTGGGCTAATAATCCATGATTGATTAGTGATGGGCTAAGCTTATGTAAGGTTCCATATAGTGTTAGTCCATTACAAGCCCAAGTATAAGAATTAGGGTTTACACATAACCCTTGGAATTCTACACTATATATATGTAACCCCTTGGCCTAAAATTGGTGACACAAGTAATCTTAGAGATACTATAGCCGATTTTGAGTGCCTCCAAGTCTTCTCTGAAGTTCTCCAATTGTTGGTGGTGTTTTGTGAACCATTTGAGGCATCACACTTGAGGTGCTAAGTTCTTAAAGGCCAAATACAACAAGCTACAACCAAGATTTTGAAAACCGGACCGGACATCGAACCGGCCGTGTTATAGGTTCGATGGTTCAAGTGGTCCAACCGGTTGGACCGGTCCTGAAAACCGGAAAAACCGGATATATATATATATATATATATATATATATATATATATGTTCACGTTTGTCCATATGAAAAGAACGGAAATGCTTTAAGAGTTAAAGTTGAAAGGAAGTATGGCAGGTTTCATCTTTAAAATGAATTGATAAAAAAAAGAGAAGAAGAACAACTATATAAGTAATAAGATACAAATAAGAATGGAAACAATCCCACATCAATGAAATGTAAGAAGTGTGGAGGTGTGCCTTCAACATATAAACTTCTCCCACTCCCAGCATTTATTAGTAGTATTGGCGTACAACTCAAAGAGAGTGGGCCATGTTACTAAAGCGGGCTTCTCTTTATTTAGATGGACCCAAAGATTAGTATTTTTAATTTTTAAATTTTGTGAACTCCGATTTTGGCTGGTTCAACCAAGCCGGTTTTGGCCGGTTTTTGACTAAACCGTCAGTTTTTTTCCGGTTCATAAACTGACGGTTTTTTAGGCTAATAAAACCGGATTCCCCACTGGTTCCCGGTTCAACCGGCCAGTCTGGTCCGGTTTTCAAAACAGTGGCTACAACAAGAGGTATTCTTCTAACTAGTTTTATGATTCATATACCAAAATTTTGTATGCTAATTTAGGCTTTATGCTTTGGAAACAATATTGCATGCATAATTATAAAAAACTTAGATCCAAAGCATTAGGGTTTCATGTGTACCATAAGGTTGTTATAGTGCTCAATACCCATCACAAACTCCATATCCAAAAGATAGAACACTACAAGGACATTCAACAATGATAAAGTTGCATGATTTATCTAAAGTTCTTCCTTGAACTCCAACCAAACCACAAAAGGGACTCAAAGACTATAATATGAAAGATCTAGAAAGCTTGAATCATAAAGTAGGAAGCTTGATGACTTACAAAGATCCACAAGATGCACAAGAAGTTGGATCTCTTATGGAGACACTCACTCAAGATCCAAATAATAGTAAACTTCCTTGACACTCTCAAAATGTTACCCGCAACAAGAAAAAGGAGGGAAGATAAGGAAATGGAGGCTAGGGTTTCATTCTTTAGAGGATAGAGGTTGATCCATAGAAGCCCTAAAAGTTGGAGATGATTAAATAGAGCCCAAACTCGGAATCTAGGATTTTGTGCAAACAGCGGCGCTACGCTTAGGGTAGATATACCTATGCTCCACATCGCTCACCTACGATCAACGTAGGAACAAAATTCTGAAATTCATCCTTTTATACTAACAAGGGAATTTTGGGAAATGGATTTTACAACTCTCCACCACTTAAATTAGATTTCTTCCTCGAAATCTGTCCTTACGGATTACTCTTAAAGTACCCTCCAAACCCCTCATGGGTTTTCCAAGCCCACTCTCTTCTGCACAAGTCAGCACAACTCTAAGTACCAGAATCAACAATAACCATTATCAGGATTTCCAAAACCAGGCTTATAAGCTATAACCGAGCAGAAACTTCCCGCGACGATGCAACACTGGAACAAAACTGTAACCATGAAACCTATTTTTGACCCTAAAACCAAAACAATCTTCAATGATAGACGTGCGTCTCAAAGATGAACGAATACCAACCCGCGACGATGAACCAATATTGAGAGGCACCCAACCCTTATCATAATTTGAAAACTTCTAGATAGTGCTTGACTTACAGGCGAGCGGGGCTACCCTAAACATCAACCATACTGACCACAAACTCATAGGTCTGATCCGACGATGATACGACAACCCGAACATTGCATCTAACCAACCATGAAAGAAGCTAATTCTTACCCTAATCTCGAAGGCTCCGGGATTTTACCTGAAAACCTGGTGAACAAACCCATCATATATGTCAACCTTGTTAACGGGATCCTTACCAACCTTTCTTCCTCTAACGGATGAATTGAAGAATTAATTACATAACTAACTGCTAAAACGATACTCGCACTCACGGATGCACGTCGAACTTCAAACAAATGCCCAACAGGCAAAGGCTAACCTAGCCTATACATCAACATGACCTTAATAACCCTTAAGTCTAAACAGCCGAACGACTAAACAAATAATGACAGCTCTGATTCAACCCATGTGAATGCTATGATCCAACCATAGTCTTACAGTCGCTCTCGCTGCTACAACCCAACTACAGTCTTGAAAGATCTAGTATGTCCGAGTCATTATAGAATGATATTGCTAGTAACATATGATCCTATAGGGTAACACCTTATAGCAAGTTACCATCAATTGATTATTTATTAGTATACTTTGATTATTAATAAATATATCAACACTTGTATTTAATTGGAAAATTATTATTTCATGGAAATAATATTTTACTAATTAGGAATTTATTATTTATGGAAATAGTATTTATTGGAGAAATAACAACTTATGATATATATCATAAAGTATGATTATTTATAAGTTATATTTATTTCATTAAACTAGTTAGAGTTTATTTGTATATAAATATGATTTATATAAAGGAGATAATTATATATATCTAGTAGTATATTTTATACATATACATTAGAAATCAATTATATGTAAATGATGGCCTTTTATATATATATATATATATATATATATATATATATATATATATATATATATATATATATATATATATACACGTAACTATTTATATAAAGTAAAAGTAAAAGATAAGACAAAGCATGGGTTAACTTTCATCATGGATGTAAGAGAAGACCATGCTTTACTTTATGACTAGCTTTTGACTTTACTTTATACATACTTGCATGTATAAAAGAAAGCTTCTAGATAAGAGTGTTAGCTAGTTTTTTATTGCAAAAAATCTCTCTTCTTTTCCTTAGAATTGTCGAGAGTGAGAAGGGCTCATCCCTTCTCATCTTTCGCCTTTTTGGTGCAAGTTCTTGGGAGATTAAGTTGTTTCTGTTTAAGCACATATTTGGTATAAGTCTTAAAGCTTAATAACAACTTAATACAAGTGAAGACTAGCATGTTTTGATGGTTCTACTCTTGCTTGGTGGATACTTATAGAGAGCTCTTAATTTAGAGCTTAGTGGCATACTTCATCAACTTCCAACCTCCCGTGAGGATCAAATTCTTCAAATCTTGTTATGCTTTCTATTGTATGTTAGTTTTAATCTTTCTAACTCTTGCAAAATGATCCTTGGTGGGAATAAAACTAGTTTTATTTTTGTTCAAATCTTAAGTCTTACGTTGCATTGTTTATGTTTTTTTGAAACAATTTTTGAATAAAAACCCAACAAGCCTCTCCTGTCATGATCTAACCATGGTATTACATTCACTTCCGTTTCTACAGCCCAACTACCATTTTTCCTGCCATGATTCAACCATGGTCTTCCATATGTGAATGTTATGATCCAACCATAGTCTTACAATCACTTTCGTTGCTACAATATAACTGCAGTATTTCCTGCCATGATCCAACCATGGTCTTCCATACAACCTACAAACACGGAAAGCAAAGTTGACACGAGACAGACTCCCTAGTCTACTAGACCCTATTAGGTGTTCGAGTCGTGCTTCGAACCCTAAAGCCTTCATCAGACAAGAATATGTAAAGAGGACTTCTCACAACCCTCGACCTGAACCTAGACAACAACTTTAAATATTTGTTGTTGCCGATGCTTCAAACATTAGGATGAGATACCCTGGAATTCGCAGTATTTGCTGCCCTGATCACATCTGACCGAGAACATCATTCCTTGGGTAAGATTCAACTCGGACAACAACCAAAACCAATTATCCTCCTACCCTTGAATATGAAGTTCCAGGATGACCTGCAGTAAAAAATATTTCCATATGATGAAGCGATTCTCCCCCAATTGGAATTGGCTAAACTCTGAAAACTTCATAACCATTCAAATTTCTAATCCAATCTAATAACTCTGCCACATGGTTCCTAACAACCACACACTGTAACATCCCAAAAATCATGACCAAAATTTTGTTTTTAATTAAGTAACTTATAAAATTGTTTACTGAAAAACATCATCGAATCATATCATTTCATAAAACCATAGTCACATATCCCATAACCATATCATAAAGTAGTAACAATGTCAGAGTACAATCCCAAGAATCTCATAATGCAGAAATCTTGTGTGTGTGATGCGCTGCTACCGTGTCAGCTCCTTCCCCTTCGAAGAAGAGGTACCTAAAAACAAAACTGAAAACTGTAAGCACAAAGCTTAGTGAGTTCCCCCATAATACCACATACCAAACATAACACATACTGTCTAACATATCTGGGTACCGACTACCCCTTCGGTCTCTTTCAACCGGTAACTTGCCTAGCATATCAGGGTGTTGGCCTACCCCTTCGGTCCTGTCGACCGGTACCTAGCCTAGCATATCAGGGTGCTGGCCTACCCTTTCGGTCCTGTCGACCGGTACCGAAGACTATTTCACCCCCTACTTCTATCACATAGAATCCTAGTGCATAACATACAAATCATATACTGTCTAGCTTATTCGGGTGCTGGCATACCCCTTCGGCCCTATCGACCGGTACTAGGGTCTATCCTACCCTTTCTAAAACCATCACATATCATCATAGCATACCAATACATAAACATAACATACCAGATAGTTATCACAAAGACAACCATCTAACAAACATCTCCTACTAGTAGGCCGACATTGTGGCCTTAGACCCACTTCTACTGGACGGTAACTCACCTTAATGTCGTGCAGTAACTAAACTGTCCTCGGCGCTGGAATCGACTCCTCTCAAAATCTTACACATAAAAACCTTCCTTAATTACCATTTCATATTCATAACCCTTTCAAGAGTCAACTCAGGTCAAAGTCAAGGTCAACACCTTGGTCAAAGTCAACTTTTTGTCAGAGTCAACATCTGGTTGACTCAACTCGCCGATTTGGTCCACCAACTCATCGAGTTCCATAATCCACAAAATACTGGAACTTCGATCCTACTCGTCGAGTTCTCCTTCATAAATAATAGAGACCTTTTGCTTATGACTCACCGAGTTTATCCTTGAGCTCGTCGCGTTCTTCTTCATAACAGTCGGGACATTGCCTTGAACCCGCCGAGTTCATCCTTGAAACTGTCGAGTTCTTTGATCTTCAAGTCCATATTCACGTCCATCATGTTGAGTCCCCTTCTAGACTCAACCAGATTGCTCAAAAACAGAAAAGGTTGGGGAACCATGACCCGACTCGCCGAGTCCCCCAAAGTCCAAGTCCATACAGTCGATTTCAGTCGGGTTTATTGCATCCAAATCATAGATCTGGCCTCCTAGGGTCAATATAACACGTAAAGTTACAAACTTTGTGTGCATGCATGGGTGTTATGAAGCTAAAACACCAAAACTAAGCCATAAAGGATTTCTAATGCATGGGATAAGGCCATAGCTCAATAAAGGTGGAAACTTTGAGCTTCCTTAGCTTAAATGTTCCCATATCTGAAGTCACCACTCTCATATTTACTCAAATCCCGAAAATGACTTAGAAATGGCCCAAAATGACAAGATTCAAGCCCTAAAGAAGATCTAAGTGAAGGAAAGCCAAGGTTGAAGCTTTTTACCTCAAACAAGCTCGAAATGCAACCAAGACTCTGGATCTACTCCCTTCTCCTTGGACCTCCAAGCCTTTCCTTCCTTCTCCAAGCTTCAAATCATTAAAATGGCACCAAAATAACTCAAGAACACTCACAAGCTGATTAGGGTTTCGAGAATAGGGTCTGAGGGTGATGGAGGCTGGAGTGGAGGCCATATAAGGTGTTTAATATAGGGTGCAAACCCTAAAATTTAGGGTTTCATCCAGACAGATCTACTCATCGAGTCGGGGCTTCCGAACCGTCGAGTAGGCTCTTCCACCCGCGTCCAAGATTAGCCCCTACTCGACGAGTTTGGGGCCACCAACTCGTCGAGTCCCAGTATGAAAATGCAAAAAACTCATATTTTAAAATATGTATCGGGAAATGGACGTTACACACACGTCATTACCAATCATAAAGGAGTCTGAACTCTTCAACAAAACTCAAGAGCTCCAACCTATTACAACCCGTAAAGACAAAATCCAAAGAGTTCCAACACACATTTACAACCTCACAACAACATAAAGCTTCATAATAGAACCAAAGTTGATTAAGACAATATCATTCGATAGATCATTCTAGATTGCAACTAAAATAACAAAACAAACAAAATATAAGAGATACTAATGACACCAACGAACGTTGTATCGAACCGAACTGAAGAAAACCGCTAAATCAAACCCTAGGTCTTGGGACTCCATATGGCCCCTGTTGCCCATCTGGTAGCTGCCAAGCCAAAGCTGTCGCATCCAAAACCACACCATCGACTTTTAGAGGACAATCGGCCTTAACATGGCCTGGCTAACAAAAAAAGAAACATACCCATGGCAACCCCCTATGACTATAATATCGGCTATAGTGACCCTACTGAACATACCTGAAATATATAGACACAGGCGCACGACAAATACCCCACGTAAAGTCCACGATTCTCTCGATCTCCCGACCAAATGCCCGACACCCAAGCCTTATTGGCTGTTGCTGCAGGTGCATGAACCTGATCCTACATTCTTTTCCAATGTTGGGTCTCCAAAAACCAACTCTCTCTCCCTGACTACCTCCACCAAACTGGGAAGAGTCTTATAACTCGAGATACTCACATCTTCTTGGATTTCCATCCTCAACATGTCATGGTAGCGAGTCATCATTATCTCCTTCGAGGCCATATACAAAGGACAAAACATCACTTTCTCTCTAAACTTGGTTGTAACATCCTATCTCGAGAAGTTCTTATTTCAGGATTATGGACAATAAATAGATCAAATGGATGCCTTGGGGTTCAATGGAATGAAGTTTAGACTCTATTGGAAGTATATAATGTTGGACAAATGATTTAAACCTTGGATTGTTTGATGGAAGTTGAGGGGGAAAATGGGAAAGGTTATGTTTCGGGCTTCATGCATAAATTAAGGATTTTAGTTCGAGATATTTTTAGTCATAGGTATCAATATAGAATTGTAGAGCTTGTCATACCTTTATGTGGATATAAAGATCATCAAAACAGAGTTAAAACGAAGAAGTGTGGCTGTTTGAAGTTAAGGTGGAAAAATGAAGTCTGGCAGTATGTTGGGCATACACTAGCCAGTACACTAGGCGTACTAGGCTGAAGGAACGTGTTTTTAGGGCGTTACCCTGGGCGTACCTTTAGGTATGCTGGTCATACCTCCGCAGAGTAAAAACCCTATTTCCATGGTTTTGACCCCTATTTAAGGTCTCTAACCCCTTGGGGTCCTTCCTATCATGAGCCTCCACCATCTTGAGCCTCTAACTTGAAACCCTAGCCTCCTCTCACTTATTTTGAGCCTTGACATCATTTATGAACTTATTTCTCCATTAGAAGGTGGGATCTTGAAGAACAAGGTGGTGGCAAAGTCTATGGAAGAAGGATTCAAGCATAGATCCAACAAGATTACATCATTTGTAGACCTTTGTGAGTAAAAAGCTTCAAACTTGCTCATTAGTTTCATAGATCTTTTTAATTTTCATATTTGTCAGTTTTTGGTCACTTTTGAGCATAAAGTTTAGATCTTGAAAGTTTGTGATCTTTTTATGGATAAATTTGGAAACTTTATACATCTACACATCATATTAATTCACGTCTGCAGGTTGGAGACTTGGACTTAATGGATTAAGTTGAGAAAGATGCATTTTTGGTCCCTTTGAGACTTAAAGACTAGATCTTGGTTATTTGGACAATCCTATTGGATAAAGTTGGAAACTTTATCCATTATGAGCTATTAGGAACCATAAAAATGTGATCTTGGTCCCTTTCTTCCCTCCATGCAAGAGTTATGATGCCTTGGTTTGTGTATTAAGTTAGGGTTTTGGTGTGTGGACTCCTTCTAGCCATGGAAAGTCATAAAGTTGGAAACTTTACGACTTAGAATATTATTTGGGACTAGATTTGAGCTTTGGATGTGAGATCTTAATGAAATAAGCACTAATAAATGAAAATGGAATTGGTCAAGTACGTTGGGCGTACCTGGTAGTACGCTGAGTGTACCAGGATGGAGCCCCGTAATCAGGAAGGGATGTAGTACGCTGAGCATAGTGACTGAGTACGTTGGGCGTACTCAGTCTGGTTTGACCTCCTTTGACTTTCTGACTTTTTGACTTGTTGACTTTTTGACTAGTTTGACTTTTGGTCAACCTTGGGTAGAATTGAGTATTTGACTAAGAGTTGATCTCAGTTTAGTTTTAGGAAGTTTGGGTTGGTTGTTCTAATGCTGAGGTAGCTGTTGGGCTTCTGTTCATTAGTTCACATAAGTTTCTTCAATGTACTCGTAGGTCGAAGGCACCAATGTCATCCCACTGGATTATGTCTGTAGGATGATAGTTGTCTTCGTGACATTTGTTGTTATGTTTGTATGTGCCTGTTGTATTTATCACTCTTGCTGATATGATTGTATGCTTAGTTGTAGGGGTGAAATATATCCAGTACCGGTTGAAAGAGACCGAAGGGGGTGAAATAGACCCATTACCGGTTGAAAGAGACCGAAGGGGTGAAATAGACCCAATTTAGTTTTGAACTGTTATATTTGTATGATATGGGGTATTTTGGGGGAACTCACTAAGCTTTGTGCTTACAGTTTTATGTTTATGGTTTCAGGTACTCGGTAATTTTTGGGACGTTACAAGTTGGTATCAGAGCCTTGGTTTGAGGGATTCGGGCACACTCTCGGGTGTGTCTAGATCAAACTGAGGATTTCTAAAATCTATTAAAAGAAAATGATTTTATTAAAAGGTTTTCTAAGAAAAGGGGTACGATGCATGCAATAAGTCGAGCTCAAGTATGTTTTCCCAAAATACCCATACATGTGATATGCTTATTGTTTTAGTATGAGTATGTGAGAATTGCATGCTAGATTAGTGCTAAGAATTTGCGTAGGATTTTCATGATATAATGCTAGGAGAGATGCCTTTAGATGCATGTTGAATGAGCTTTTGGAACTGCGTGCTAGTATGGATTTCAGATTGTTTGATAGAATGGCCTAATTTAAGTGAGGCACTAGTTTAGATTACTTGATGCTCGAATGTTAATTGCTTTGCGCTTTTAGGGACCTCCAGTAATATCAGCTAACTATTAAGTGAATACGTTAGGTTACATGTTGCGGGGATTATATAATTTTAGAAGGTTAGGTTTAACTCTATTGCGTTGCTCTTGTTTGAGTCCAACTGTTGTACTGTGAGACCTTGCAATTGAAGAATTATCTAGTGCATGTGGCATGTAAATGTATTCGTGAGGTAGTTATAAGGAATTAGAGGGAGTCTCTTCTTCAGTTAATGGTGAAGAGTGGTGGGAAGGGAACCCAAGGAAAGCCTAGGAATAATGTTAGAATGTACATGTGTGAGCATTTTCGAGAGAGAGATTCTAGAAAGAGAATCTATGAAGATTAGCAATCTTGGTAGAGCTTCCTAGCATCACAAAATCAAGTTGGTTGGAGGAGGCCTTTTTATGTTTTGTGGCCTATAGAACGTTACTGTCTATATGTTGCTTACTTTGTGCTTTGTGGGACCCATATTGATGTGAGCTAACTATTAAATGAATATGTTAAGTTACATGTTGTAAAGGTTAAATAATTCTAGAATGATTGATTTAGCCCTATTGCGTAGCTCTCATTTGAGTCTACTCGTTGGAGCGTTGGGTCTTTTATTCAAAGATTATTTAAGTTTTGTTGCATGTAATTGTATTCATGAAGTAGTTAGCTGATATTAATAAGGGTTCTTCAGCAGCTACTGACAAGGTGAGGTGGGAATCCTAGGAGAGTCTAGGAAGTGCTTAAGAGGAATTGGTGCGCTCTTTAGCGATGTATATTGGTTTGAGAGTGAGTATATGTGATTGGATCGTGTGGTAGTGGACATGAGTAGTTACTTAGAGGATCCGGAATGATTCTTGAGGAAAGTTCGAATATGTGTGGAAGGTAGTATTAGGCCCGTACTACTGAATGCACATGATCCGTACTCGAATCTAGGAAAAATTTTGGGGATTCTAAGGAGATGATTGAGGGTAGATTGTATGGTTCGACACCATGATTCATTGCAATGTGTTTCCGTCTTATTCGGTTTATAGATTATGGTTGTTCAGGATAAGGAAGGGCATGGTGATTTCTTGGGCCTTATTGGCTATTTTAGTTTGGTTTTGAATGATGCATACCTAGATGATTTAGTTGATTTTAAGGTCTCAAGGGACTTGCTTGAGGTAGTGCCAGTTGAGTCACGGGACTCAAGAAGGAAGCGATTGGGATGATCGGCTCAAGGATTGCAGTCGGAGGCTGAGTGATTGGCAAATGAATTGAGATATCACTATCCATGACGGGGATTATGTTCTTCTACCTTTTGTGTTCGAAGGAGAGAGAGAGAGAGAGAGAGAGAGAGAGAGAGAGAGAGCGAGAGAGAGAGAGAGAGAGGGAGAGAGAGAGCAAACATGGGACTTTTAGAGTTGGGATGTAGACCCAACATGAGGCTAGATAGTTGTTGTTTTTTGCGGCAAGTTGGCAGTATGGGAACACACAAGATAATTCTTGTGGTATGGTTGCCTTGAGACGGGATCAAGGGTCTATTTTCTTTGAATTTAGTTAGGTCAGGTGCTAGTTGATTGTTTCAGGTGATCAAGGAGGTGAATTGGAAACGACAACTTTTGCTGTCTCTGATGTATCCTGACTAAGAGAATCATGTTTCTTATATTTATGAGTAATGCTCACGATAAACTGTTTGCTGGGGATTTATAGGTGAGGTGGGTGGTAGTCCATTTGTTCTAGATAAATAATTGGAGCTATGAATAAACCGTCATAATTTTGCTTGTGCATCTACAAGGGATTCTTGATGTTAGAGGCGGTTATGCTTGGGAGGTTTCCGTGGTATCCATCTCAGATTCAGAATATCTTTGAGTTTTTTTGGTCTTCATCTGGAAGATCATCTTGCGTTGTGTTATACATTCCAATAGTCAGTGATGGTGTAATGCCCGGGTTTCGGGGCTAAGCATTTTTAGACGATGTAATAGTCTAGGTCAACTATTGTAACTCTTTTTTGAAGTAATAAAGATGAAATATTTGAGTATTATGTGAATTATGTGAATTATGTGAATTTATATGCTTATTATATATTTATAAATTTATAATAAATAAAGGATAAAAATAAGCGCCAAAATTAAAGTGTGAGATAAACTCGATATCGTTACATAATGTTTTAGTGGTCGAAAGAAGGATTCCGGGGATATAAAGAACGCTGAAATCTGAGTTATAACGAAGAAGTTACGACCGTCGAAGTTTCGCGAGGGAACCAACACGACACCGGGAGACGTAAAAAGTGAATTTACGATAGAACGACTTTTAGCCTTAGCGGTCTAAACGAAATTCGTAGAAAACATTAAACCGAGAGCGTGCATAAAAAGAACGCCCAAATCTGACTTCGTATGAGGAAGTTATGATTTTTCAAAGTTTCGGCTTAGCGGTGTACAGCCCGAAGTTTGAATATTAGATCAAGCGGTTTTTATTCAACACAAACTAAACGAGAATCGAAGATCTTGTTAATAGCAGCGTAACGATAAAAAGACAGACGAAAATGGACGTCGGATGAAGAAGTTATTAGATTTTAACGGACCAATCCTGTCCCGGCCTGTTAATAATATAACTTTTAAAATAAATTCAAACCCAGCCGACGGAGTCTAAACGAAAGTTGTAGAGTACGTTCCCGCCTACGCGTGGATATAAAGAACGTCAAAAACGGAGCTCGTACGCGAGAGTTACGAATTTTTAAAGATTGCACTTGAATTTGCGAAACTGTGATGACGTGGCAACATCTGGACCATCCATCGTTGATCACGCCTCGCTTCGGATCACGCCACGTAGCCTCGCAATTACGCCCCTTGTCTGAGGCCGAGTACGCCCAGCGTACTTCGGTTCTTATCTGATTCCAATGTGCGAGACAGCTGGTGCGAGCTGGCAGCCTTATCCGAAGCTACGCCCATCGTACGGTCCGAGATCAACCCTATAAATAGGTGTGAAATCTTCCGAGAAAATCACTCCAAATCTCTTTCTCTCTCTAAATACTTTCTCTCTCTAAGGTTTCTAACCCCTCCTAAGCCTAGGTAAACCCCTAGCACCCGAAGGAATCCCCGAGGCTCCTGGAGTCCCCGAGAAAAAGAGTTTTTTGATTTGAAAACTCTGCCCGCACGGAGCCCGGTTTTCAAGCAAACTTCCCAGTTTCATCAAAGAAGATTATTTTAAGAAGCGAAGTGCTGTCCGAATCACTCCGTATCAGGTGAGTGTATAGTCACTTTCATCTTACACATATATATGAAGTATTTTATGTGCTATGTGTATAGGTATATGTTAGCTATTTACTTGAGATGTTGCTGAATGAAAGATCGATGCTTCTTTCTTTCAGATCTGAAACTTTTACCTTCAGCTCTACACTTTATCTTTCAGATCTAACACTTTTCTTTCAGATCTACACTTTCTCACCTCAGATCTAAGCTTTTTCTTTAGATCTAAACTGTGTACTTTGAGATCTACGAAAGATCTGAACTTCTTTCCTTCGGATCTGAACTTTTTCTTCAGATCTAGACCGTATATACATTTTATGATTTGAAAGTCATGCTGGATGAAAGATGTAAACATTATTTTTTCAGATCTACACCGTATAAATATTTTATGCTTTGAAAGTATGTTGGATGAAAGATGTAAGCTTTGTTTTACAGATATGGACCATGTATGTATTTTGTATCTACAAATATGTTGGGTAGAACAATGGGTAGATGAAATAGATGATGTGTGTTAAAATGATGAGAGGCCTCGATGTTTACGATGTTTAAGATGATCAAGTCGTCTAGCGGAGTATAGATGACGACCACAGACTTTTCTAGGCAATCCAGTGGAACGCTAGCAGGCTCGCAACCTGTAGGTGTTTTTGAAGATGTACTCCATCCCCCCTATGGTTGCCTTACGGACACATATGGCAGAGGAATCCCCTTAGCAGTAGTGTCCATCCCGATGAAATTCCTTAGGATAGGTCCCTTATAATAGATGCTTTAGGGACGTAAAGTGAGGATAACGGGAACGGGTAATCGGGTTAGCAATTTGATGAAAAAAAATAATGAACTTATTATTGTGGGTTGAAAACCCTATATTCTCACCAGGCTCCCCAGCCTGGCTCACTCAGTTTCTTGTATTACAGGTAGTGGAAAAAGCATAGTTGGATGATTTGACGAGAGATTACAGATTTGAGGCCAGATAGTGTTTTGTGGCCTAAGGTGTTTATTTCTTTTTAGTTTATGCTTATGGCCTGTATCGATGATTGACATCCCGAGTTTTTGCAATGTAATGGAAATACATTTCTTTAAGAAATTCTTTGATATAATTTATATCATATTTTGTTTTGGGAACAAATTCCGCAACAGTTTTCTCAAGAAGTTACTCTAATTTTTATTTAAAAAGCATAAACGAAATCGATCTTTTCTGGCCGTAAAAATGGGGATGTCACAGATGGTTTGTATCTGGTTGAGTATTGGTTTGCTGCAATGTCAGTTGGTGGTAGTTTAAACCATAAGTAGGGGAGAACTGGGTATTATGCTTGGAGGATCATCCATCGGTTAGAGTACATGGTTTCAGAAGGTTGGGCATAGGGATCTGCAGTTTGGGTATGCGAGACTTTGGCTCAGGATTTGGTCAAGTCGGGGATGCAAAGCAAGTTGCCATCAGATGTATGTGCTCAGGAATGCATGAGTTGTCTTCGCAGCAGGAAGTTGTTGTACAAGGAGCTTGTTGTAGCCAGTGGTTCGTTTCGGGATGTCGATGAATAGATCAAGATGTGTTTGGGGCGCTCAGGTTGAGTATCGGTTGTTGAGGGACTCATCAACTCGTTGTATAGGTTGCTATATATATAGTCTAGACTGGGTAGTTATTGATTTGGGGCTAACAAGTCGTTACCTTGAGCTTTCCCCTTCTAGATCTATTCATGGTTGATGATTTGGGGCTATTTAGCATAGTTAGGACCCATTCCGGGTTTCGGGTCTAGATCTGGGGTTGCAACTTCAGATCTAGACTTGTTTGACTCCATGGGAGCATAAAGTATTAGCCCTTTGGCATGTATGTGAGTATTCTTGTCTTGGACCTTCTCTATAGCTTGTGTTGAGCAAATACCACCTTGCATGCACGTAAAGTTGGAAACTTTACGTGTAAAACTAGCCATAGGAGTCCAGATCTATGAGTTGGAAGTAGTGGAATGGACTGAAATCGTCTGTTTGGGGATGACTTAAGTAAACTCGGCGAGTCTGTTCTTGCACTCGACGAGTTGGGTCGCAAACCCTAGCTCATCTGGTTATAATGCGGATCAATGAGTTGAGTAGACTCAATGAGCTGGACAGGCTAGGACTCGGATTGAAGGGCTCGACGAGTCTTGAGGTGACTCGGCGAGTCGAGTCGCGAATTGTGGGGTTTCTGAGTTCATGAACTCGGCGAGTCACTAGGTTGACTGGGCGAGTAGGGTCAACCAGGAAGGTTGACTTTGACCAGGACTTTGACTTGGACCAAGAGTTGACCAGTTTGACTTCAAAGGGTATTCTGGTAAATTGGGCACTTATAGTTATGGTTTCATCAAGTGTTAGGTGGTGGAGTTCGTGGCCGTGAGCAGAGGATTTGATCTTACCTCTTCAGTTCAGCATTTCAAGGTGAGTTATCCTCACTATACTCAAGGGTCTAAGGCACCAAGGCCGGCCCTTTGATTTGTTATTTGAGATAGTTACTATTGTGATATGATAGCTCGGTATCCTGGTAGATAGGATGGTTACGTGTTAGTACGATCGGTTAGATCAGTATCCTGGTAGATCAGATGTGGTTATGATTAGTGATCTATAGTTAGGTCTGACTGTCTGTATGCTGGTAGGAGATTATCTGTTATATGTGCACATGCTTGTTATGGTAGTTGAGGGTATTCCATCCCGACGATGATAGGGCCCTAGTATGTTGTCTGGTAGACTGTTATATGATTATCTGATATAGGTGCACATGTTTATTTGATAGTATGTGGGCAATCCAACCCGATGGTTGTGAGCCGAGAGTATTCCATCCCGAGGATGATTGGACTCATAGTAGGTGGGCATTCCAACCCGATGGTTGTGGGCCGAGAGTATTCCATCCCGAGGATGATTGGACTCGTAGTATGCTGGCATTCCAACCCGATGGTTGAGGGCCTGGGGTATTCCATCCTGATGGATGATTGGACCCATAGTAGTTATCGTATGTCTAGGAGTGTGGGCATTCCAACCTGATGGTTGTGGGCCGGGAGTATTCGATCCCGAGGATGATTGGACTCGTAGTATGTTGGCATTCCAACCCGATGGTTGAGGGCCAGGGGTATTCCAACCCGATGGTTGACTGGACCCATAGTATGTTGTTCATTTCTGTATATGTATGGTTGTATTTGTATGGGTATTTTGGGGGTAACTCACTAAGCTTTCGGGCTTACAGTTTCAGTTAATTGTTTCAGGTACATCAGGAGATCGTGGCAAGGCAAAGGCGTGATCGTACCACTCCTCACTTTTATGATTTTGTTTCTGGGATACTCTGATAATAAACTATTTAGAAACCTTTTTGTAATAACTAATGGAAATTGGGTTGTTTTTGAAAGCTTAAATTGGTTTGAAATTTTTGGGTGTGACAAGTTGGTATCAGAGCCTTGGTTTGAGTGAATTGGAGGAACATTCGTGTGAATCCAGTCTCAAATCAAGGAAAGATTTTTAAAATGAATTTTAAATGGTTTTCAAAACACTAAAGGAGGATGCAGAGTGTACGATCAGCCGGAGCCAGTAAGTAGACCCCAAAATACCATACAATTATTTGATTTGTGATATGATAGAACAACACGCTAGTACTAAGCTAGGGATCTTCAGGAATTGAATGATAGAATTGCCTGATTACATGATGCCTGCTAGCCTAGGGTTCTCTTTATATGAAATTGACATCATTACTGTAGTTATTTAGTGTATGCATCACGGTTACATATAACTAAGATCTTATAGCCTGAGAATGTTTGATTTGGCCTCATGTTCTGTTCTTGTCTGATTGGGAGCTTAGGGTAGGATTGGATATTCGAAAGTCTATAGGGTCCAGCGTTATATATGACTAGCATACACTAGTGCTGCAGGGTTGGTGGAAGTTTCATGGATGGGTGAGTTGTGGGACCGGTAGGTCAGTATGAGATATTTAGCTTTCCTCTAGGAGTGAGGATTGAGCGCTCGCTGTGTTTACGTGTATTGTTAGGGTGTTGTGGCGATACTTGGGACAAATATGGGTAGGTGTGGAAGGTAGTATGGGCCCGTACTACTGAAAGCACAGGACTCATACGCGTATCAAGGAAGTCACAACCCCTTAGGGTTTTGGTTGGGAGCTAGTTTCTGGGATGTTATGAGGAATGACTAATGTCCTTTTTGGATGTATTTCAGTATGGTGATTACGAGACGCTTCGGGGCGGGATCTGGTTCGGGATCAGGGTCAAGAGAGGGTAGTCAGGATGGATCAGCACCACCCGAGGTCATTGGCCAGATGAGGACGGAGGAGTTGGATGCCAGGATTCGTGAGATCCTACATGATGAGGTTTCTGCTATGTTCCGGGCTCAGTTGCCGGAAATGTTTGGGTCGATCAAGACCGCCATGGTTGAGTACTTTGATGAGCGCTATGCAGCTCTTGCAGAGACGGCTGCCGCGGCAGCTACAGCGGCTGTAGCAGCGACAGGGGGAGGAGCCGGTCGGGGCTTTCAGTATCGGGACTTCGATAATACGAAGCCCCTACTTTTGATGGGGTTCAGGATCCGATCGTTGCTATGAGATGGTTGTCGGATGTGGAGGGATGTTTCTTCACATGTTCATGCCCTACTGATCAGAGGGTGAGGTGTGCTCTGAACCTGTTGAGGCTCGGGGCAAAGGATTGGTGGAGCTTGACTACGGGATCATACTCTGATGCGCAGCGGGCTGCGGTTACTTGCGATCAGTTCCGGGACATGTTCAGTACTCGTTATGTTCCGCGGGTTGAGCGTGAGAGGTTGGATCAGGAGTTTTTGGCGCTAAAGCAGGATTCAGAGTCGGTGACGGAGATCACCGGGATGTTCACGGAGAGGGCGATGTTTTGCCCTGAGTTTGCTTCAGAGCAGGCTCAGATGACCTGGTATCTGAGTATGCTCAAGAGGGATATCAGGCAGTTTGTGTCCACGCAGAGATGTGATACCTTGTTGGAGCTGAGTTAGAGATTGAGCTCCAGTTGAGGGAGCAGAGGCAGGCCCCGGTGCAGTCTCAGCTTGCGCCGAAACGGTTGAGGGCCACTGATTATCGACAGGGGAGTCAGAGGAGTCACACTTGTAGGAAGTGCGGCAAGGTGCATGATGGAGGTTGTTGGTCTTCTTCTGGGTGCCACAAGTGTGGCAAGGAGGGTCACATAGCCAGGGACTGCAGACAGCAGACTCCAACTGTCGGAGTCCGACTCTGTTATCATTGCGATCAGGTGGGCCATATGAAGGCCCAGTGTCCTATTTTGGTTGCCAAGCCGGTGCAGGCCCCAACACCAACCACTTTAAGGATTACTGACGGGGGTCAGGGTAGAGCAGAGCCTCCGAAGGCTCAAGGGCGTGCCTATCAGCTTATGACCGAGGGGACTGGGACATCGCCAGAGGTGACGCCCGATATGTCTTTTCTCTTATCTTTTGTTCATATTTGTATTATGAGTTTTCGTTTCTATCTGCGTGAGTTATTAGAGCATAGGAGGTGCTAGGGGGGTTGTATTGTTAAGGGATCTTAGATGGGTAGGATCTGGTGGTTCATTCAAGAGAAAGAGATATGATAGGAAAAATCGTTAGACCAGATCGAGCAGTCGTGATTCAGGGATTCAGAAATCATCAGCAGGAACTCGGATACTTTCAAGTTCGTTGCCTTGGATAGGGACAATTGAGTCGCGTACCTGTTTCGCCTCCAGTGATAAATAGTTAGTGCTCTAAGTGGGGGAGAATTGGAAATTCTCAGATGAGGCGTTGCGTTGGAAGATGTTGCCTGATGCAGTTGGATGGCGGTTACTAGAGTGGAGTAAGGAGACGACCCAGTTATGCTGAAGACTCTATAGGAATGGTAGACCTATGTACAGGTATGAAGTATACTGCTATGCTAATAGCAATCAGTGGGTCAGCCTTCAAGTGATGGATATGTTAAGGAAGTGTAATGAGGACTTTGTATAGGTTATCAGTTGTGTGTTCAGGTTCTGAGTATATGTATTATGAAATAGCATCGTGATCTACAAGTAGATAGTGTAGAGAGAAGTTTTGATGTTGTGGCAATGTCCGATGTTGCAAGGCTGTGGTTTAAGCCTCCTTGGAGATGAAGGAAGTGAGTATCTCCAGCATGGAGTTTTGGACAGCAGAAGTGGAGGTAGCGGGGTGACCAGACTCGGAAGCAATCCAGACCTATGCTGAGAATCCTGGGAGGGTATTCCTGTTGGATATAGTGTCTAAGTCCATAACTTTATTTGGTATGTACTTGACCCGACCCGGCATGGTCCATTTGGGTTGCATGGCATTGCAATACTTGGATAGACTAAATGAGAGAATAAGGCACTTATGATTATTAATATATTATAAGTTCTAATATATTAATAATAGTATTATTTAATTAGTATTGATCAAGTATTAATCTAGGATTAATTTGGTGATCAAAGTGAGACTAATTAAATATATAGGGTTGATTATGACAATCATCAATTCTTTTATGGTGGATTAATGATCCATGGTTTATGGGTTTGGTTATAACCATATGGAGCTCCATGGATAGTCCATGGGAGTTACAAATCCATGGGTCATGGGAAATCAAGAGTCATGACAATTAAGGGCATTCATGTGTAAACCCTAATTGTGACAACACTATAAAAGGAACCCTATGGCTAGCAAAATGATGACCTAGTGGACCTAGTGTTACTAGAGAGGGCATAACCGATTTTGAGGCTAAGTGACATTCTCTCAAGTTATTCCAAGTCTTGTAGTGTTGTGTGAAGCATTTGAGGCACAACATTTGGGGTGCTAGGCTCACAAAGTCTTGAAGGAATCCAAGCAACAACAAGGTATGTATTTCTACTAGTTTTTGTGTTTTTGTAATCCCCATGCCATGCTAGTTAGGAAATAACCTTGAAAAAGAAAATTGCATGTATATAGAGAAAACATAGATTCAAGGTTATTAGGGTTGCATGTACACTTAGGAAGTGTTAGAATGCTCAAAACCCATCAGTGGTATCAGAGCCTAGGATTGTTTTCTGTATACTTGATGCAAAACTGCTTAAAAATCGAAAATTCTGCATTCTGACGACTGGACTCGCCGAGTCCATGGGGAGGACTCGCCGAGTCCATGAACAAATTCATCCTACTCGGCGAGTAGAATAATGCACTCGGCGAGTAGGAGCGTGCTGGGCAGTTTTTTCGAGTTTTGTTGCTGGAAATGGATTAAGATCATTATCCCAATCTGTTTTGGATTTGTAAAATCTGTTTTTCAAAATGATAATGATTATGTTAACCCATTTTACATGACTTTTATCAATTTTCAAGTATTGTATATGTTTATATGATTTCTTGAAAATTGCTTGACATGAATTTGTGTTCTTATGAGTTTTTAGAAGATCATAGGAATTATGTGTAACCACCATGTGTGTTTAATTCATGATCTTAATGGCTATGATGGTGTCCATAACTTGTCCTCAAGTTATGGATAACCAAAAGTCACTTCTTTTAATTATGATTAAAGAACTAAAGAGGTTTCATAAAATGAAGAGTCTTCATTTTTATGAACCATTAAAACTCATAAGTTACAAATTGAAGAGACTTGGAATAGTTTCAAATCTTGCCCTCAAGTTTTGGAATTTGAAAAGTCTTACACTCTAATACTTTAATTCCAAATTAAACCTTATATTTTTAAAAAGTTTAAAAATCAACACTTATACTATTATTATAATTTTATTATATAGATATGTATAAGAATATGTCATTCTTACCGTTAGTAGGCCTCATTCACGAAGCCGGTCTATAAGGGGGGTATAAGGTTGTTGCCTATAAAATGGTGACTTAATGGGTGTCCACTCTCACCCACCGCTTCCTTGATCGGTGGAGGGTCATTAGCCGAACGGGTAGGATACGACTTTAAATACTCGTTAAAAGTATAATGAATTATAAAGTAACTATACATTATAAATTCCCAATCTTAGTTACTTTAGGAAAATGTGAAATTGGTGCTAGCCTATAAAATTACACTTTGTACCTTACCAAGTCGTTAGTGGAGCGTGTGTGGTTAACCGGCACACTAACATGGACTAGTAAGAGTGGCAAAGGGTAACTTGACCTTATTATAGATCGGTGGAGCGTGTGTGGTTAACCGGCACATCGATTAGGTAATATTGTTGAGGGTACCAAGTCAATTTGTATGGTTATTCACACCTTGTTTGTGATCCTCGGCATCCCAGTCACAAACTTGAGAGGGCACAATCGAGATTCAAACATGCCATTGAAAAGTTCAATGTATCTCAAAAGATCTAGGAGTTTCAAAACCAATAAAACCTAATAATAAAATATTTCGTTCTTATGGTGGAAATTGGTAAATCGTCATTTACCTACCTTCAAATATTTTATAGTATGGATTACGGCATCCCTCTTCCAACTATAAATAGTTTGTTGGATCCTAGCCTTAATATTTCATTTGGGTGAATTATTAAGGATTCCTAATCTAATGAAACTTGTCTTTCTTTCCTTTCAGATGTCTTCCATCAATGCTTTTGGCTCAAACCCAACAGGCTCCTTTTCCCTTATGAACTTGTGTGGTAAGGTCATCTTTGATGGATCCAATTTCAATGAGTGGATCAGAAACATCAGAATGATTACCCGCTATGAGGACAAAGAATATGTCCTCGATAGGGAGCTTAAGGTTGTGAATGAAGCCACTGCTACTCCTGAAGAGTTTGCGGAGTTTGTTGCACATGAAAAGGATGCTACTAAAGTAGCATGCATCATGATGGCCACCATGACTCCTGAACTTCAAAAATCATATGAAGATTTCTACCCCTATGAGATGCACCTGGATCTGATGGAAAGGTACCATCAGAGCGCGCGTCAGGAGAGGTATGAAATCATCTCCTCCATGATAGCCGCAAGGATGAAGGATGGTGAACCCATCACCGGTCACTTGCAGAAGATGCAAAGGTTCGTTGACCGGTTGCTGAAGCTAAATGTTGACTTTCCTGAGGAAATGGCGATTGACATCATTCTCCATTCCTTACCTCCAAGTTATGATCAGTTTCGTATGACTTATCATATGAACAAGGAGGAAGTCACACTTAGCAAACTTCAAGGACTCTTAAGGACAGCTGAAAATGGCCTTAAGGGTAAAGCGGTTGCTACTTCTACTCCTTCAACAGCCCCTGTTCTGGCTATTGGGCAGGGAAAGGGTAAGAAGAGGAAAAGCCCTTCAAAGGGTACCAAGGGTAAGACTCTTGATGGTTCCTCTTCAAGTGGGACAAAGAAAGGTCCCATTACTCATTCTTCAAACCCAAAGGAAGCATAGTGCTTCTATTGCCAGGATAAGGGACACTTCAAGCGAAGCTGCCCTAAATATCTCCAAGATCTAAAGGATGGGAAGGTTAAACCCACCCATACAGGTATTTACACAATATTGTCTAACAACTCATCTAATGCTAATTCTTGGGTGCTTGATACAGGGTGTGGTATTCACATTTGTACTGATTTGCAGGCACTAAGAGGAAGTGAGCAAGTGGAGCACGGGAAGATAAACTTAGTCATGGACAACAGGAAAGCATCACCTGTTACCAAGATAGGAGTTTATTCTTTATTGCTTAATAATGGGTTAATGTTAGATTTGAATAAGTGTTGTTACTCGCCCGAAATGGCGAGAAATATTATTTCCTTTCATGGCTTGTACAACCAAGGTTTTACATTTTCATTTGATAATAAAAATGGTGCTATTAATGTTTATTACAATGATGTATTTTACTTTAAAGCATTACCTTGTGATGGTGTATATGAAGCCGTGAATGTTGTAGACAATCTAGGAAATAATGTGTTGTATATTGATTCTTCAGATAGCTTGGATAAAGCATCCTTGTGGCATTGTCGTCTTGGACATGTTAACAAGAAGCGCATAGGCCAACTCCAAAAGGCTGGAGTCTTGGAATCATTTGACCTCAAGTCAGATGATAGTTGCGAGTCTTGTTTACTTGGAAAAATGACAAAGTCACCCTTCACAGGTACTTATGATAGGGGTGAAGGTTTGTTGGACCTTGTACACACGGATGTGTGTGGGCCCTTCAGAGTTGCTACAAGGGATGCTAATCGCTATTATGTGACTTTCACTGATGATTACAGTAGATATGGATATATTTACTTAATCAAGCATAAGTCAGAAACCTTTGAAAAGTTCAAAGAGTTTAAGCAGGAAGTTGAGAATCAATTGGGCAGGAACATCAAGATGCTCCGATTCGATCGAGGAGGAGAGTATCTTAGCATTGAGTTCCTTGACTATCTTAAGGAATGTGGGATTGTCTCACAATTGACACCTCCCAGAACACCACAGTTGAATGGTGTAGCTGAGAGGCGCAATCGAACCTTGTTGGATATGGTTCGTTCCATGATGAGTCGAGCTTCGTTACCAATCTCTTTCTGGGGGTATACCTTAGAGACTGCCGCCCATATCCTTAATCTAGTCCCTACTAAAAAGGTTGCCAAAACACCTCACGAGATGTGGACTGGGAAAGTTCCCAATTTGGACCACATCAAGATTTGGGGTTGTGAAGCTTTCGTGAGGCGTGAGACTCATGATAAGCTTGAACCTCGAAGTGAGAGGTGTATTTTCATCGGCTACCCACAGAGATCCTTTGGTTACCTCTTCTACAGACCCAGTGATAATGTGGTTTTTGTGGCAAGAATAGGAGTCTTTCGTGAGAGAGAATTCATAAGCCAAGGGGACAGTGGGAGGCAAATTGACCTTGAAGAGCTTCAAGAGTCAAGTGGTGAAGGAACCTCAAATGCTATCGACCAACCTGAGGAGGAAACTCCTGTTGATTCGATAGATAAGTCTGTACCTCCAAGACGTTCCACTAGGGTGAGGAACACACCTGATTTTTATTATGGTTATCACATCACCACTGAAGGTGATACATTTATTAGTGATAGTACACTAATAGATTTGGATGAACCTAATAATTACAGGGAAGCCATGGCAGGCCCTGAGTCTGCTAAATGGAAGGAGGCTATGGACAGCGAGATTCAGTCCATGTATGACAATCAAGTTTGGAACGTGGTTGACAATGTATCAGGTCGTAAGACAGTTGGGTGCAAATGGATCTTCAAGAAGAAGACCGACATTGATGGAAAGGTACATACTTACAAAGCGCGACTGGTTGCGAAGGGCTTTACTCAAACTCCGGGAGTTGACTATGATGAGACCTTCTCACCAGTAGCGAAGATTAAGTCTATTAGAGTATTGTTAGCCATAGCTGCATTTCATGATTATGAAATATGGCAAATGGATGTCAAAACCGCTTTCCTTAATGGAAAGTTGGCTAAGGATGTTTACATGGCTCAACCAGAGGGTTTTGTCGATACAAGATACCCTAATAGAGTGTGTAAGCTTGATAAATCCATTTATGGATTGAAACAAGCATCTCGCAGATGGAATCTTTGCTTTGATGAGAAAGTCAAAGAGTTTGGATTTTCTAGGAGTGAGGATGAGTCTTGTGTGTATGTCAGGGCTAGTGGGAGCATAGTTAGCTTCTTGGTGTTGTATGTGGATGACATACTTCTCATAGGAAACGACGCCCCAACCTTGCAGGAGGTTAAGTCCTGGCTTGGGAAGTGTTTCGCTATAAAGGACCTTGGAGAAGCTGCCTATATCCTAGGGATAAGGATATTGAGAGATAGGAGTAAGAGACTAATTGGACTTAGTCAAAGTACTTACTTGGATAAGGTACTGAAGACGTTCAATATGCAAGAATCCAAGAAAGGAGAATTACCAATCAGAGTAATGCCAAGCTGAGTAAGACTCAGAGTCCGAGTACAGACGCTGAGATAGCTGAAATGAGTCAAATACCATATGCTTCCGCTGTGGGCTCGATCATGTATGCTATGACTTGTACTCGCCCTGATGTGGCTTTTGCTTTGAGCATGGTCAGTAGATATCAAGGGAACCCTGGCAAGGCACACTGGACAGCGGTAAAGAACATTCTCAAGTATCTGCGGAGGACTAAGGATTGGGTCCTTACCCTCGGAGGCAGTGATGACTTGAGAGTGGAAGGATATAGCGATGCTAGCTTCCAGACTGATAGGGATAATTTCCGCTCTCAGTCGGGCTGGGTCTTTATCCTAAATGGAGGGGCAATTACTTGGAAAAGTTCCAAGCAGGAGACAGTAGCTGATTCTACTTGTGAATCAGAGTACATAGCAGCAAGTGAAGCAGCTAAGGAGGCGATATGGCTAAAGAACTTCATCGGAGACCTTGGAGTTGTACCAGCTATAAAAGAGCCAATGGAAATTTTCTGTGACAATGAAAGTGCGGTTGCTTTGGCTAAGGAACCGAGAGATCACGGGAGATCTAGGCACATTGACAGAAAATACCATTTCATAAGACATAGAATTGAAGAAGGACTCCTCGTGGCAAAGAGGATATCATCATATGAGAACCCGGCAGATCCCCTCACGAAGGGACTGAGTAGGGTTAAGCATTTACAGCATGCGAGGCGCATTGGGCTGAAGGATGATATTAGTTTCAATAATTAGATTCCTGAAACTTGTAAAATGTAACTGACATTTGATGATAAATAAAAGTTGTTATTTATTTATGAGTAAGGTGTTACTATCTTGTGTTGATTGTTTACTATGTTTCAATTTTGCAGGTTTTTACTTCCAGAATAATTATGTTATTATTCAAACCATCCACAGTCAGTCAAACTTTGGAAGTAAGTATTGATTTAAGACTGTCATGAATTTGGCTTGTATGATTTGTCTAAAAGTGCTTTGGACAATGCAATGGTTGCTACAACATTCATGAGTACTCATAAGGGCTGAGTATTGGATCCAACCCAGGCTCACTTGCATCACTTCATGGAATTTATCTCGAGTGATCGTGAGATGGTAATATCATATAAATCTTCAAACCTAGAGATATGAGTTGTTGACTATGAGTTGCTTATTCATTGATTGTACGAAAACGCATTGGTAACTCGATGTTATAAAACGTGCCTTTGTGAATAATTCAACAAGTAGTTAGTACAAGCATATCAGTCGAAGTTTATCTGTTCCTTCTAGAAATAGAAGCGATATATGGGCCCCTCGATGATTTGGTTTTGACCTATGTACCGGGCCCGGTCAGAACCTAATTGATGTGTTCAATTTAGTTCTATGTCGAAACAAATCAGAGATCGAGAAACAAATGCTGGACAATAAGTAAGGCCATGTTCCATGTGTTTGTCCGGCTGATATCATGAGAACAGAGGATTATATGATCACTTATCTTAAATGGCGTATCATCATCATCTCAGTTCCGAGAGACTTTGAAAGAGCTACGATTGCTAGTCGGATTTTGAAGTCATATTTGCAAATATAGTTATTAGACTTATCCAAGTGGGAGACTGTTGGATATAGTGTCTAAGTCCATAACTTTATTTGGTATGTACTTGACCCGACCCGGCATGGTCCATTTGGGTTGCATGGCATTGCAATACTTGGATAGACTAGATGAGAGAATAAGGCACTTATGATTATTAATATATTATAAGTTCTAATATATTAATAATAATATTATTTAATTAGTATTGATCAAGTATTAATCTAGTATTAATTTGGTGATCAAAGTGAGACTAATTAAATATATAGGGTTGATTATGACAATCATCAATCCTTTTATGGTGGATTAATGATCCATGGTTTATGGGTTTGGTTATAACCATATGGAGCTCCATGGATAGTCCATGGGAGTTACAAACCCATGGGTCATGAGAAATCAAGAGTCATGACAATTAAGGGCATTCATGTGTAAACCCTAATTGTGACAACACTATAAAAGGAACCCTATGGCTAGCAAAATCGTGACCTAGTGTTACTAGAGAGGGCATAACCGATTTTGAGTGCTAGAAGTATTCTCTCAAGTTATTCCAAGTCTTGTGGTGTTGTGTGAAGCATTTGAGGCACAACATTTGGGGTGCTAGGCTCACAAAGTCTTGAAGGAATCCAAGCAACAACAAGGTATGTATTTCTACTAGTTTTTGTGTTTTATGTAATCCCCATGCCATGCTAGTTAGGAAATAACCTTGAAAAAGAAAATTGCATGTATATAGAGAAAACATAGATTCAAGGTTATTAGGGTTGCATGTACACTTAGGAAGTGTTAGAATGCTCAAAACCCATCAATTCCAGTCATGGGTCGTGGGCGTAGAGGTCGTGATAGTTATGTTCCCTGTTGTAGCATGTTTGGGATAGACGTATTGTTGAGGTTTGGCTAAGTTGTGCTCGGTTGTGTTGAATCAGAGGAGTTTCAAGGATAGATCCATGGATTCCAAGTATGGTTGTAGTCATGGGTTATGTATGTAGTGGTATTCCAATCTAGGGTATTCCATCATGAGGATGACCGGACCCTATGATTGATTGGACCTAATGTGTTTGGTATTCCAACCCGAGGGTTGATTGGGCCAAACGTGTGTGAGGATACGAGGGTATACCATCCTAGGGATGATTGGACCCGTCGTAGGCGTACCTGGTATTCCAGCCCGAGGCTGATTGGGCCAGGTATGAGTGTTTACACGATATAGCTGGTTGTTCGTGAGAGTTACTCGGAAGCTGAAGAATGCTTCATTCTGTCAGCGCGGAAAGGGACTAGATTCAAGAAGGGAACTGGATGAGTTTCCAATATTGCAAGTTACCCGGGTTATCACCAGTTTTGGAAAGAGAAGGACAGATTTGTACTGTGAAAGAGAGCCCAATGAATTATAGTGGTATCCAACTTTCACGAGTTATGAAAGTGTGTGCATGACAGGAAGTTGGAAGTATCATCGGGTGATACTTAGATTGATGGGTGTGGATGTCAAGGAGAAGAGGTCGGTGGACGGCTTGGAGCAATAGGTAGGGATCCTGCTCAGGAAGGAGTTTTCCTTAGAAGGGACGCGGTAGTGGTCCCTGAGGAGATTTGGGCTGGTTTGGGAGATCGGAGGCTGCAATGTAGGAGTGTTATCCAAAAAAAAATCGTATGTTGCAGCGGGCTTCGAGGAAGAAGCCTAATTTAAGTGGGGGAGAGTTGTAACATCCCAAGTTCAGGAATATAAGTTCGGGGTGCTTTGTGTAAATAAGCGAGTAGACTCGACGAGTAGGTGTCTTAACTCGTCGAGTCGGAGCGGGTGTTGGACACGTGTTAAGTGATCCGACTCGCCGAGTCGGCGGCGGGACTCGACGAGTCAGTGCTGGGAAGAGAAAACCCTAAATTTTAAGGTTTGCACCCTATTTAAAGGACCTTATGTGCTCACCTCAGCCTCTTTGTTACCCCTTGAGAGTTAGTAAACCCTAAATCGTGTAAACCACCATTGTTGAGTGATTTGAAGCTTTGGAAGAGGATTATAGTGAAGGAAACTTGTAGATCAAGAGGCTAGCATCAAGGAGTTCGTGTAGATCCAGAATCTACTTCATCTTGGGCACATTTCTGAGGTAACAAGTCGTTACCTTGAGCTTTCCTCTTCTAGATCTATTCATGGTTGATGATTTGGGGCTATTTAGCATAGTTAGGACCCATTCCGGGTTTTGGGTCTAGATCTGGGGTTGCAACTTCAGATCTAGACTTGTTTGAGTCCATGGGAGCATAAAGTATTAGCCCTTTGGCATGTATGCGAGTATTCTTGTCTTGGACCTTCTCTATAGCTTGTGTTGAGCAAATACCACCTTGCATGCACGTAAAGTTGGAAACTTTACGTGTAAAACTAGCCATAGGAGTCCAGATCTATGAGTTGGAAGCAGTGGAATGGACTGAAATCGTCTGTTTGGGGATGATTTAAGTAAACTCGGCGAGTCTGTTCTTGCACTCGACGGGTTGGGTCGCAAACCCTAGCTCATCTGGTGATAATGCGGATCAGTGAGTTGGACAGGCTAGGACTCGGATTGAAGGGCTCGACGAGTCTTGGGGTGACTCGGCGAGTAGGGTCAACCAGGAAGGTTGACTTTGACCAGGACTTTGACTTGGACCAAGAGTTGACCAGTTTGACTTCCAAGGGTATTATGGTAAATTGGGCACTTATAGTTATGGTTTCATCCAGTGTTAGGTGGTGGAGTTCGTGGCCGTGAGCAGAGGATTTGATCTTACCTCTTCAGTTCAACATTTCAAGTTGAGTTATCCTCACTATAATCAAGGGTCTAAGGCACCAAGGTCGGCCCTTTGATTTGTTATTTGAGATAGTTACTATTGTGATATGATAGCTCGGTATCCTGGTAGATAGGATGGTTACGTGTTAGTACGATCGGTTAGATCAGTATCCTGGTAGATCATATGTGGTTATGATTAGTGATGTATAGTTAGGTCTGACTGTCTATATGCTGGTAGGAGATTACCCATTATATGTGCACATGCTTGTTATGGTAGTTGAGGGTATTCCATCCTGAGGATGAGTTGTCTGGTAGACTGTTATATGATTATCTGATATAGGTGCACATGTTTATTTGATAGTATGTGGGCAATCCAACCCGATGGTTGTGGGCCGAGAGTATTCCATCCCGAGGATGATTGGACTCATAGTAGGTGGGCATTCCAACCCGATGGTTGTGGGCCGAGAGTATTCCATCCCGAGGATGATTGGACTCGTAGTATGCTGGCATTCCAACCCGATGGTTGAGGGCCTGGGGTATTTCATCCTGATGGATGATTGGACCCATAGTAGTTATTGTATGTGTAGGAGTGTGGGCATTCCAACCCGATGGTTGTGGGTCAGGAGTATTCGATCCCGAGGATGATTGGACTCGTAGTATGTTGGCATTCCGACCCGATGGTTGAGGGCCAGCGGTATTCCAACCCGATGGTTGACTGGACCCATAGTATGTTGTTCATTTCTGTATATGTATGGTTGTATATGTATGGGTATTTTGGGGGTAACTCACTAAGCTTCCGGGCTTACAGTTTCAGTTAATTGTTTCAGGTACATCAGGAGATCGTGGCAAGGCAAAGGCGTGATCGTACCGCTCCTCACTTTTATGATGTTGTTTCTGGGATACTCTGATAATAAACTATTTGGAAACCTTTTTATAATAACTAATGGAACTTGGGTTGTTTTTGAAAGGTTAAATTGGTTTGAAATTTTTGGGTGTGACACTTTATCCATTATGGAGCTATTAGGAACCATAAAAATGTGATCTTGGTCCCATTCTTCCCTCCATGCAAGAGTTATGATGCCTTGGTTTGTGTATTTAGTTAGGGTTTTGGTGTGTGGACTCCTTCTAGCCATGGAAAGTCATAAAGTTGGAAACTTTATGACTTAGAATATTATTTGGGACTAGATTTGAGATTTGAACGTGAGATCTTAATGAAATAAGTACTTAATGAAGGAAAATGGAATTGGTCAAGTACGTTGGGCGTACCTGGTAGTGCGCTAAGTGTACCAGGCTAGAGCCCCATAATCAGGAAGTGATGTACTATGCTGAGCGTAGTGACTGAGTAAGTTGGGCATACTCAGTCTGGGTTGACCTCCTTTGACTTTTTTACTTTTTGACCCGTTGACTTTTTGACCAGTTTGGCTTTTGGTCAAACTTGGGTAGAATTGAGTATTTAACTAATAATTGGTCTCAGTTTGGTTTTAGTAAGTTTGGGTTGGCTGTTCTGATGTTGAGGTTGTTGGATTAGTGTCTAAGTCCATAACTATAATTGGTATGTATTCGACCCGACTTGGCATGGTCCATTTGGGTTGCACTTCACAGAACAATTATATATGGATAGTCTTTTGAGAATAGTATGTTTATGATGTATATTAATATATTATAAGTTCTAATATATTAATATGGAATCATATTATTTAATTAGTATTGATCAAGAATTAATTTAGTGATCAAAAGAAACTAATTAAATATGGACTCTTATATACATATATATATATATATATATATATATATATATACATATATATATATATATATATATATATATATACATATATATATATATATATATATATATATATATATATATATATATATATATATATATATGGAATGGGCCAAGTTCTTTTAGGTAGGGCTAAGCTTTCATGGATAGTCCATGGAGTGTTTAACCCATGGATCCTATGGAAATGAAAGGTCATGAGTATTAGGGTTTACATGAATGTAACCCTAATCCTCCATACTATATAAAGAGGCCCTTGGCACTTGAAATTGGCACTAGTGTGTGAGAACAAAGGGTGGGCCGATTTCTAGAAGTGCTAGCTATTCTCTCAAGTTTTCCGAGGTGTTTTTGGTGATTTGTGATTCCACTTGAGGCTTCCACACTATTGGGGCTAAGCTCTTAAAGACCAAGACTTCAAGCTCCATCAAAAGATATGTCATCTAACTAGGATTTTGTAGTATAGTTGCTCCATATTATGCTAGTTAGGATGAAACCTCGGAATATTGAATATTTGCATGTATAATAGAGAAAACATAGATCCAAGGTTTATAGGGTTGCATGTACACCATAGGAGTGTTAGAATGCACAAAACCCATCAGTGGTATCAGAGCCTAGGCTTGTTTGCATTTATACTTGATGCAAATTGCTGAAAATCGAAGTTTGTATGTTGTCTGGTCAGCTGACTCGCCGAGTCCATTAAGGGACTCGACGAGTCCATGCCTAAATTCATCCAACTCGTCGAGTTGGTTCATGCACTCGACGAGTTAGACCCACTGACAACATATCTTCGAGTTTTAAGGCTGGAATTGGTCTAGAATCATTACCTTAAACTGTTTTGGACCTATAAAACCTGTTTTTGATGTGTTAATGATTATGGTAAACCAATTTCAAAGTTTTTATCAAAATTTCAAGCTTTATGTGTGTTTATGTGATTCTTGAAATTGTTGATATGATTGTTCATACACTTATGAGTTTTGGTAGATCATAGAAATTATTTGCAAAAATTGTTTGTTAGCTAATTCTTGATCTAAACGTGTTTAATGGAGTCCATAATTTGTCCTCAAGTTATGGATTACCAAAAGTCATTTCTTTTAAAGATCCATTAAAATGCATAGGTTACAAAATTGAAGAGTCTTTTTGTGTTATGAACTCCATAACTTGTCCTCAAGTTATGGATGTTCAAGAGTCTCTTCATTAAAGTTTTTTAAAACCTTAATTAAACTCATAAGTTATGAAAATCCAAAAGTTTTTTAATAGTTCAAAAATTGCCCTCAAGTTTTGGAATTTGTAAAGTCTCACACACACTTTAATTCCAAACCCTAGAGTTTTAAAACTTAAATTTCAACCCTTATACTTTATAGTATTAATGGGTGTCCACTCTCACCCACCGCTTCCTTGACTGGTGGAGGGTCGTTAGCCGAACGGGTAGGACAAGGACTATAAATTTCATTATAAGTATAATGATAAATATAAAGTAACTAAACCTTTTATAAATTCCCAATCTTAGTTACTTTAGGAAAATGTGAATTTGGTTCTAACCCATGAAATTACACTTTGCACTTTGCTTAAGTCGTTAGTGGAGCGTGTGTGGTTAACCGGCACACTAACATGGATTTAACAAGGTAGGCAAAAGGGTAACTTAATGTTTATCATAGGATCGGTGGAGCGTGTGTGGTTAACCGACACATCGATTAAGTGATAAATATTAAGGGTACCAAGTATATTTGCATGGTTATTCACACCTTGTTTTGCGATCCTCGGCATCCCAGTCACAAAACTTGAGAGGGCACAATCGAGATTGAAACATGCTATTGAAAAGTTCAATGAATCTCAAAAGATCTAGGAGTTTCAAACCAATTAAAACCTAATTCCTATTTCGTTTTTCATGGTGGAAATTGGTGAATCGTCATTCACCTACCTTCAAATATTTTATAGCTTGGATTACTGCATCCCTCTTCCAAGTTATAAAAGTATTGTGTTGGATCCTAGCCTTAATATTTCATATTGGGTGTTATATTAAGGACTTAAATCAACTAACTTGAATATCTCCCATTGTAGATGTCTGCTTCAGACAACTATGATCTTCCCAAATTCCTAGGAACAAGTTTTCCTAATGAATATGATTTCCCGTGGTTGGCTCATGGAAATCATACTTCACTTCCTCCACCTCCTCGAATTATTCTCCCTAACCCACAAGTTCTTGAATAGTTCAAGGTCACTCAAGCCCTATTGGCAAGCAAGGTCTATGTGTGCTCACATCTTGGAGATGAAGTCACATATTGACAAGCCGGGAGAGTTGGGTGTCAAAGTCTTGAGAAAGTTGGTTGTTCAATCACTTTCTAAGTCACATAGTGAGTTTCCTTTGGGACTACTATGAAACAGACTATGACATGACCCTTAATGATCTTATCTATTTGCTAGGTGTTGCCGAATTAGCAATGATTTGGAGCACTGGTAAAGCAAATTTGATTAGAAGATCAACTTCCCAAACTTCCATGGACATTGACAATGGTAACATTGAAAATGCAGAAAAGCTTTCTCTTCCCAATGGAAAGGGATCGGCCATAGTCAACTCGGTTGACCAGATGGTAAAGAGAAAGGCTAAGTCTGAGACAGTCTCGTGTACCATTCCCAAAGAGTCCATATGCTTATATTGCCAAAGGAAGGGGCATTGGTTGCAAAGCTGCCCTATTTACCTGAAAGATCATAAGGTTGGTCAAGTCAAAAAGTTTGACTCTACTTCAGGTAAGTCCACTATCTAACTCTATTAAGTTCCTATTTGTAGATTCTTATTACATGATGTGACTGGGTCACATGTTGAAGTTTTAAGAATCAAAGAAAAGAGAGGAAGCTTAAAGAAGAGTAAGTTGATTCTGATCGTGAAGATGGATTTCGATCGTATGGTCCGGTGATCAGAATTTTTGAGCTGCTGCTTAAGAGTTGTGATAGATTGATTAGGAATAGATAACAACATAGTTTTCATATGCATTTGCATTGTAAGGATAAGTTTTTCCGCAAGTTTTAAATAAAAGAAAAGTTTCGTTTTTTATTTATTTTAAATATCCTTACAATGGCATTTGTGAAAAAATTGGTGCTTATATGATTCCGTTAATAGCAATATTGGAAAATGGATTTGATTCTTCCATTTGTGGTAGTGTCATAGTTTACCAAATAAGGAAAGATTCTCATCAACCAAGTTTCAGTTGGATAGAAACTTGGAATTATGCAAGTTGTATTGTATGGTGAATGAGAATTTTCATCTTTGGAAAATTAAGACTAGTTCCTTATTCACATGTATATGTGAGTCAAGTGAAGGACTAAGGGATCGAGTACACATTCTTGTGCATTGGTCAAGTCCACCACAAAGTTCGATAAGATTATTCGTTATGATTTACTGAGTAAATATGGTTATACTTACAAGTTTAAGTATAATTCTGAAACATTGGAAAAGTTTCGATGTATGGTAGAACGAATAAGAAGAATCAAATTTGGCAGAAAGATAAAAGTTTCTCAAATCTGAAAAGATGGGATAGTACTTTAGTATCATGTTTTATGATCATCTTAATGATTATGAAACCATATCACAATTGATCCTCTAAGGACATCTTAGTGCATTTGTTTGACTAAGAAGAGGAATCGTGAATTGTTGAATTGGTTAAATCTAAAGATGAATCATACTTTGTTCCAAAATTTAGTCTTAGAGTAATACTCCAAGATTGTAACTTGAGTGACATAATCTTGAGAAGGTTTATAACACTTGTCAAATGTAAGAGTAAAATGTGTTCTACTCTTGTACATTTGAAATTGGTAAGTTGTGATGTTTTGGATAAAACAAAGACCAACTAAGGCCAATTGTGTGAAGTGTTTTTCTTGATAAGAATCCGCACTATCTCTTGAATATTTGGCAAGAGAGTCTTATATGTCAAGAGGACAGTGGGAGTCTTGAAGATATTGAAAAAGCTTCAAGATCTAATCAAGAATAAAAACTTGTAGTTTATCACTGGCACACGACTTGAGGTTTATAACCTATCGTGTTGACATATTCCATTTATGTGCCCATTCTAGTTAAAGTTGGCTTTGCATATGAGTTCTGAGAGTTCTCAATTGGTTTCATAACAACTTGGAAGCAATGGCAGGCCCTTGTGCGGCCAGGAGGCAAGAATTTAAGATTGCAGAAGTTCAATCCATATGAATTTGGATTTGTCACTAACCTTGTCTTGTGATTATAATTTTGACAAATTCACATGGATAGGAACACATACACCATAAAATCTAAGTGTCATAAGGTTTCTCTCCGGTTCATGGAAATGATGGTAATGAAACGCTTTCACTAAGTAGATTTTAAGTAGATAGCAATTGTGATATTTGCATTCTCAAAGTCGTTAGTGGAGCGTGTGTGGTTAACTGGCACACTAACATGGACTTGTGAGGAATGGCAAAGGTCTAAAAAGTTGAGACTATGATTACGACATCCATTTTCATAGTCTGAAATTGTTTAGACACACATGTGTGCTACCTAAGGAAAGGTGTATGATTTTGATAAAGTTTTATCAAAGCATCTCGTATCAGAAATTTGAACTTTGGTAAGAAAGTCAATAAAGTATTGATTTCTAGAAGTCCAGCTGATTTCTGAGTACATGTCAAAGCTAGTGGGAGCATAAGTGTTATGCTAATAATCATCATGTTAGTGGGAGCATGATAATTATGATAAATGTTGCAAGTTAGCAATGTTAATTATAGAAAACAAAAGTTTCAATTGGAAAAAGTTGTTTTGCTAAAATTAAGAAAGAGGAAATTATACTTCATTTCAAATCTAAAAGCTTAGATCGTGAGATTTTAATCAAATTTAGTCAAGTATATATATGAATGTTATGTTGGAATGGTTCAACATAAGGAAATTCTATATATGGGAACATTATTTGCGTTCTAAAATTCGATTATGATTACGGCATCCCTTTTCATAATCTGAATTATGAGAACATGGCAAATAGAAATAGAAATATTATAGCAAAAGACTGGTCTATTATCATGTATTTATGTGAGACATCATGAATCGTGTCCCCAGGGCCGGTCCAATAGTATTTCATGCCCCGGGCGAAAAAATATAATAATGCCCCATTCAATAGCATTGATCAAATTTAAGCATTTACAAGAAAAACAATTTATAAAGCAATCATGTAAAAGGAGCATATTTTCACAAATTAATGTATCTTACCGCATTTATGAAGCAAAAATATCAACTACTCCATCATATTTGACACTCACTAGAAATAACTTTTAATACTAAAAATGATCAAACCCTTATATCTCTTTCAAATCTTTGTACATAGTAGTTGTAACATTGACTTTGAAACACTTATTTCTTAGGATGCTACAATAACAATCATAATCAACAAAATCATATATATATATATATATATATATATATATATATATATATATATATATATATATATATAAACAAACATATACAACATTACTAACTCCATTGTCCAAATTATATAGCCCTGTGATAAACATTATACCTATGAGTGGCTTTTAAAAAATAAAAAAACAAAGATATTGAAAAGTAAACACAAAATTAGTAATATTAAAATCAGTTAACCAAAAAGAGTGTAAAAACCAATTAGGAATCAAAAACACCAACACAAAATTGGAATTATAATACAACTAAAAATTGATATTTACAAATGACGAATGGAAGATTGTGGAATTTTATCGCAAAAAAACATACTCGGGGCAATTTGCTTCTATTTAGAGATAAATGTCATAAAGGTTGAGCAAAAAAAAAGACACCCTGAGCAAATAATCATAGAATCAAAAATAAGAATCCATCTTCTTCCCTTGACTGATGCCTGTAGATATTCAAACTAATCAGAAGTTCAAAACAATAGAAGAATATTCAGTATACTTCCTAATCACAAAATCATAACATAAGAATTTAGAAAAGAACTCTAGAAATTTATACATAAAATCACAAAATTATATATGAAGCAAATCAAAAAATCATGCCTCAGTTAACTCCTGATTTTGAACTCATATAGGAGAATCAGAACTATGAACTATAAAAAGTCAGCACATATTCAAGGAATCAGAAATCGGAATTGCAATCTGTGAACTCCTGATTTTGAAATCAAAGCAAAAAAAATATGAGAATAGTGATCAAATCTGGGAATCAGAAATAGGATAATAAAACAAATAAATACTTGCTTAACTAAATAATTCGAAAAGATGTACCCATAGTCTCCAGCTTTGAAAAATTGATCTCCAAACTGAATCAGAATAGCGATAAAAAATAGAAATCAGAAATACGAGATTAACGATCTCAGTTCGAACTCTAACTCATACAAATCGCCAAATCTTAATCAAGAGAATAGAATAAATCTGAAATAGAAGATAGATTTAGTAATAAGGATTCATATATTTAGAGAAGAAGTCGACTCCTCGATCTTCTACAGAGTGAGTTTTTCTAGGCGTCGATTACATCTCTCAAAGTGTTGTTAGCTTCAATTATTTCACATCTTGGCGCCCATTGCGCCTCGCCTCCAGCCGTTCAATATTGTGTCGACGGATACTCACAGAAATCAGTACCCTACATATGGGCTAAATTATTTGGGCCAACTATATATAGTAATATAGTATCACTTATTGGATTAAAATGATGCCCTCTTATATTTGCTGCCCTGGGCCTAAGCCCATCTCGCCCATGTGTTGGGCCGGGCCTGCGTGTCTCATATGCTTCGGATATAGGGTCGATTGCATGTGCTATAATATTCATCTGGTCTAAATTTTTCCAAATGCCTAGAGCATTAAGAGGGAAAAGTACTAGAACTAGATATGACTAATTTGATTAAGCAATTGTCGAGGACAATCTAAGGTTTACCAAAGATTGGTTGCTCAGGGACAGTTGGAAGTATGGTGTGAATTTTTGGAGAGGACCATATTGACATATTCTGGAAAGAGGCAACTCTTGTTCAGAAGTGATATTCAAAATGAGAATATGGAAATATTCCCATAGGTGGAAGTTATTCATTAAATCTGTGTAATATTAGGAAACTTAATGCAATAAGGATGTTCAAAGCAATGTACTTTGAATTTGAGACTTCGTTTCAAGAGGATCATTACAATCTAACAAGATTTCAGTAAATGGCAGGAATTTGGAATTCTTGCATTTGCAATAAGGATTTGGCACTGTGAAATGAGAATCATTGGAATTATGTTCAATCAGTCTATTTCACAAAGTAAAGATCATAGACAAACTTAGTGTGCATACTTGGTGTATGGCGTAACTAATGTTTAGACAAACATAGTATGCATACTTGGTGTATGGCATGCCTATTGTTTAGAAAAACATAGTGTACATGATTGGAGCATGGGAAAACTATTATTTTAATTCAAGTATAAAGTTGATAATTTGAAACAGTATACAATGAATGATGTGTAATCAATATGGTGATAAATAAAAGGTGTTCTATTTATATTCATAAGTTCTGAGACCATATTGGATTCGATTATTCTTGTGTTTCACTTTGCATGTTTTGACTTCCAGAATAACTAGGTCGTTCTTTCTGAATGACTAAGTTATTCAAACCATCCACAGTCGATAATACGTTGGAAGTAGGTATTAAGAAAAGACTGTCATGAAGTTGGTTTGTAGATGTCCAAGGTAGTGGACATAGCAAGAGTTGCTACAACATTCATGAGTGCTCATAAGTTCTGAGTATTGGATTAAACCCACGCTCATTTGACTCACTTCATGGATTTTATCACGAGTGATCATGAGACGATAATATCTTATATTCTTCAAACCTAGAGATATGAGTTGTTGCCTATGAGTTGGTTATACATTGATTGTACGAAAACGCATTGGTAACTCGATGTTATAAAACGTGCCTTTGTGTATGATTCAACAAATAATAGAACAAGCATATGAGTCGAAGTTTATCCATTCCTTTTACCCTTAAAGGGATAAAAGCGATATTTGTGGGCCCCTCGATGATTTAGTGATGACACCCCGAAGTGCTTGGCCAAGCCTGGACTGATTTGATTTGTTCAATTAGTCGGTCGTCATAAATCGGAAATCGGGAAACAACAAATGGACAGAGAGAATGATTATAATCCATGTCTCAGTCCATATGATATCTAGAATGGAGGAATATATTATCCCTTATCTAATGGACAAGTCATTGACTAAGGTTAGAGTTCGACAGCGGCTTTAAGAGCTACGATTGCTAGTCAGGTTTTGGAGTCATACACAATAATAGTTTTAGATCTATCCAATTGGGAGACTGTTGGATTAGTGTCTAAGTTCATAACTATAATTGGTATGTATTCGAGCCGGCTTGGCATGGTCCATTTGGGTTGCACTTCACCGGAACAATTATATATGGATAGTCTTTTGAGAATAGTATGTTTATGATTTATATTAATATATTATAAGTTCTAATATATTAATATGGAATCATATTATTTAATTAGTATTGATCAAGAATTAATTTAGAATTAATTTAGTGATCAAAATGAACTAATTAAATATGGACTCTTATATATATATATATATATATATATATATATATATATATATATATATATATATATATATATATATATAGAGAGAGAGAGAGAGAGATAAAGAGCTAGGTTCATTTGTTTAAACTAATTATTGTGTTATTGTATGCATAAATGTGAGCCAATCAAAATTAAATAAAAAATTAAATAATTAAATAAATAAATAAGGGTAATTTAGTAATTTGATTAGTAACTTCCAATAATAATCCCTATAATCATGGTATTGACTTTTAACGTAATTTCTCCATGTTTATATCTAAAGTCGCTCAATCTCCACCGATTACAAGCCCTAGCCGATGATACAAAGTCGTCGCCACCATCGTCCGCCCCAAACACCTTCCTTCTATCTTCCTTCTTCTCGATTTTGTTTCTCTGACCTAGGACCATCGTGGTTACTCTGTACTTTTCAACTCAATCCTCCCTAAAAAATCCAATAAATTCAGCAATGTCGGCCTTAAAAGACCAACCTAGCCCTAAATCCTTTTGTGGCGTGTATTTGCTTAAGCGGAGAAAGAAATAGGAGATTGTGATATGGAGAAAAGAGCAGAAGTTGTGGTGTCGATCCAAGGAGGAAGACGAGGCAGGAAAGGTCAAGCAAGAAGAAGGATTTGGTTGTGGGATCGGCTACAGCAGGTAAAACTTCTCGATTCTTTTTTTCTTTCTTCTTTTCATTCTGAAACGATTAATTAGTCTTGATTATCGATTCAATGATTTTCCTAATTTCTCTATTCTCCTTCTGAAATCTCCACTTCTGTCGACTGTCGCTCTCTCTCACCGATTTTGATTTGATTCTCGAGCTTCAATCATTATTAATTCATTGGTTTTGATGTGATTCTCGAGCTTCAATCATTATCAATTCATTGGTTTTGGGGCTTATATAACTTTTTTTGATTATCTGATGTATGCATTTTCTGATTACAACTTCTCTTGTTTTCTTAATTTTTGATTATCCACAGGCAAAGATTTCTCAGCATAGTATTGAGGTTGTTTCTAACTGAGTCGATTTTTTTTTCTGTTTTTAATGAGCGATGATTTCTACAAATTATTTTCTGAATTGCTGATTATAAGTCGTATTAATTTCCTTTGTTTTGGGTTTGATTGTTCTTGATAGAAATGGATAAATGGAATGGATTTTTTGGGTTAATGTTTTACAGGAAATTGTTTGTTTTGCTTGACAGAATTCGATGTGGTGTTTATTGCTTGAAATTGCCATGGAAAGAAGATTAAGCAATAACAATGAGTGGTTGTATTTCTCATTTGCAGGTATACATGAAATCAAGAACAAGAATGTTCTTGTTTTCTTGGTTGGGAAGGGTACATATGAGACTTACAACATTCTACTGGAATGGAATCTTGAATTCCGATTATGTCAGAATAGAATCTTGAAGATGAACATTCTACGGGATGAAGATGAACAATGACCACCAATCTTCCAAAAAGAATGAATTATTCTAGCTGAATAATATACAATATAATAAAAAGAAATATATGTAATAGTATATTATGGTAGAATGATTTATATATTTGTATTTCTTTGGTATTAATAAGTGTAACATTCTCATAGAATAGTATATAAATTTTTTTCTTTTCTAAGAATGTAATGAAATTTTTTTAACTTGTATCCAAAATTTTGTTATTCTTCAAGAAGTTCATTAAATCAAAATATATATTATGTCAGAATGTGTATTCTTGTATGGTTCAATAATTTTTGTTATTTTTCTATATATTAATAAACATATTCCGTCAGAATTTCCGAATTAGGTGAATTATCATCCATACAATCAGATTTTTAAAATTAATAGAATCTATTTTCCCTTAAAATATGCAATTTTCCTTAAAATATGCAAATTTCCTTTATTAAATCTATATTAACTGACTAAAATACCCTTCTAGTTAAATTATATGGTATTTTTCAATTATATTTAATTCAATAATATGTAATAATCACTTTCTTAAAATAAGTAAAATGATTGGCCCACAATCATTCATACAATAACACAATAATTAGTTAGAATAATATAACCTAGGCCTATATATATATATATATATATATATATATATATATATATATATATATATATATATATATATGGAATGGGCCAAGTTCTTTTAGGTTGAGCTAAGCTTTCATGGATAGTCCATGGAGTGTTTAACCCATGGATCCTATGGAAATGAAAGGTCATGGGTATTAGGGTTTACATGAATGTAACCCTAATCCTCCATACTATATAAAGAGGTCCTTGGCACTTGAAATTGGCACTAGTGTGTGAGAACAAAGGGTGGGCCGATTTCTAGAAGTGCTAGCTATTCTCTCAAGTTTTCCAAGGTGTTTTTGGTGATTTGTGATTCCACTTGAGGCTTCCACACTATTGTGGCTAAGCTCTTAAAGACCAAGACTTCAAGCTCCATCAAAAGGTATGACATCTAACTAGGCTTTTGTAGTATAGTTGCTCCATATTATGCTAGTTAGGATGAAACCTTGGAATATTGAATATTTGCATGTATAATAGAGAAAACATAGATCCAAGGTTTATAGGGTTGCATGTACACCATAGGAGTGTTAGAATGCTCAAAACCCATCAGAGGTAGCTATTAGGCTTTTGTTGATTAGTTCATGTGAGTTTCTTCATTATACTCGTAGGTCGAAAGCACCAATGTCGGCCCACTGGATTATGTTTGTAGGATGATCGTTGTCTTCGTGACACTTACTGTTATGTTTGTATGTGCTTGTTGTCTTTGTGAATCTTGCTGATATGATTGTATGATTAGTTGTAGGGGTGAAATAGACCTAGTACAGGTTGAAAGAGGCCGAAAGGGGTGAAATAGACCTAGTACCGGTTGAAAGAGACCGAAGGGGGTGAAAGAGACCCAGTTTAGTTTTGAACTGTTATGTATGTATGGTATGGGGTATTTTAGGGGAACTCACTAAAATTTGTGATTACACTTTTATGTTTATGGTTTCACTTACTTCTGATTCGAAAGGGAAGGGCCCGGTATGATCGCACTGCATCCACCAACATCCTGCATTTTATGACATGATTTGTACTTTGATAACTATTTTATACATTATCATGTTTTGATGGGTGTTGAAATGAATGATTGATGCTTCTGTTGTTTTAAAAAAATGAAATTTTTACTCGGTAGTTTTTAGGACGTTACATTGGCAGTGATCTCAACCCCCTTTTCTATATTCTACTCAAGCGCCAAATATTCCCGAGTCAACTGTTGAACTTCAACTACTGGCACAAACTCTCTCTTGAATTTGGTAACAAAATCCTCCCATGACATGGACTTGACCGCATCTGGTTCGAGGCACTGGACAACATCGCACCACCAATCCCTAGCTCTATCGCGCATAATACATGTCGCATATCTAACCTTGGCCTTCGCCGGACAGAAGCTGGCGTGAAAGTCACTCTCCACATCGGCAAACCCAACACATATTGATGATCGGCTCCCTACTCCCAAAGATATAAGGTGCTCCACAAGCATCAAACTCCTTGAAGGAAACCTCCCGATCCCTGAGACGACCGACCTCCAAATTAGCCCGAAGAACCCTAAGTTGTTCATCCATCGCTGAAATCAGCTCTTTCCTGAGTGTGTTGATCAAACCAGTCAAATCTTCTATCATGAATCTCAAAATCTCTGCAGCGATGATGTCGCAAAAAACCTTCTTACTCAGCTCTGTATCACCAACACGAAAGATTACCATCCCGAATCTGAAAGATAACGGAAACACATCAAAACAATGCATAGTGCAAACCCACACTATGCATACCCACCTACAAGTTTCTCAGTAATCCTAAAACACTCCCTGATTTAAGTATGGATCATGTGCTTTCAATAGTACATGTCCAATACTACCTTCCACACCTATCCATACTCATTCCAAGGCCTGTTCCAAGACTCCCTAAGTCACTTCGCAACACTTTGTTATACCCCTCACACGTATGTATACATGTAACCATATGCATAATACTACACTTCCTATACTCTCTCCCTAGGATTCTTCCTTTCCCACTCGCTCCCGCATTGCTATAAATCTCTACCAACACCGTTGGTTGCCTCGTGCATGCAAGTTATACACAATACATGATCAAATAGACTGTCGAGTAAGTGATTCTACCCTAAGCCCACAACCAAACAAGGAGCAACAATAAGGCTAAATCAATCATTCTAATGCTATGCAATCCTAATCATATACAACTCTAAAACATATATGTTAGGTGCATTTTGTGCACCTTTTTGCACACCTTTTAGTCCCATTTCATGCATCTATTTAGCATAATTGTTTTTCCTTTTTCTTGCATTTCATCATATTCATGTTAGTCTCTAGAACAACCTTATTTGCACACTTTCATGTCTTTTTCAGGTAAACCGGAGCTTGGAATGCGCTTTAGGAGGTGCCGGGAAGCATTGGTGAAGATTTCGGGATGATCGGGCGAAGAACGAAAAGGTTGGAAAAATCAAGTTTGGATTCGGAGTCAGAGGGGTACACGGGCCATGTTGGATTTACACTGCAAAATCAACACGGTTCGTGTTGACCAAAATGGGAGCTGTTGACCATGCTGAACACGGGCCGTGTCAGTTTAGTGCAAATCAACACGGGCCGTGTTGGCTGCTGAACACGGGCCGTGTCAGTTTAGCCTATTTCAACACGGGCCGTGTTCGACCCAAAAACCAACTTTTGGCAGTTTTTCCTATCTTTCATATTACAGGTTGAGGGCCATTTTGAGACACACAACATATCAGAGCACATTTTGAGAGGGGATTTCGAAGGTTTTTGCAAGGATTTGATCATTTATCATTTGGAAACATTATTTCTCTTATTTGTAAGTTGTAATTGCACATTAGTTCCATCTTTTATTCTTGTGATCTTGTTCTAGCCATGTGTGGCTAGAACCCTAGTTTCTCCAATTTCATGTTTTGACTTCTTGGTAGTGACTTCAATCATATGACCTGATGTTTGTTCTTAATTTATATCTAGTGAATTTGATTTAGCTTTAATCGAATGTTTGATTCTAATTGTGATTCTTATTGGCCATTTGAATTAGGGTTAGGTCATTCAAGTAATCTCTTTTACAAAATCCGTAATTATTTTGTGAAATTGAACAAGTAACAAGCACTAAACTGATTTCCATTGAATGAATTTAGTGTAAATCTTATTCACACACTCTTACGCTCCCGAGCTTGTGAGGAGTATTGGGTGTTGTTGGGAACATTCACATAAAGTTTAATGCAATCTTTCAATCTAATTCTAAGAGCGTGTTTAGATTAGGTTAGTAAGGTTAGGGTTAATCAAAGAGCTTGCTTTGGTTAATTAATGTGGTGAATGGGAAGTGTTAGAGCTTGTTAACACCTTCAAGTACCAACGTAGATAGAATTGAGCAAATATCATGTTATCTTGGAATCACATTGCTAAGTTGTCATACATGAGGTTGGAGTCCTTACCATTTCTGAATTTAATTCACTCTTTTAGTTGATTGCTTGTGTTTTTAATTGTTTGTTTTAATTATTTCATTCTAAACCCCCCTCTTTACTGTTGGTGACCATAGTACCTTGCGCAAAGAGGTATAGACTAATTATCCCGTGTCTCTGTGGATCGACCCTGCTTGCCTTGTACTACCTTTTAGTGCAATATAGTGGGATTCTTTTGGAGTATATCGTACCCCTTTATTTTTTGGGTTTGATACGCCTAACAATACACCTAGAAATAACATTATCAATCCGGACTTAAAGAAGCACATGACAAATAATTCTCTAGACTAAGGCATCACAGATGCCAAACAATTCTATCACACAATTCTTGAGCGGATATACAACCTACATTCTAGCATGCATAATAATTCATAACACAAATCATAGATCATATGGGTATATTTGGAATTACTTACTTTTTAAGCTCCGACCGACCGTACGCATCACATCCTCCATTTGTATTAAATTTTCAGAAAATCGTTTTCTTGAATAAAAGTATTCTCTTTCAAAAACTTATTTAGAAAATCTCTCAGCCCTCGGTTTGAGTTCAGACACACCGTAAGGCATTCCCGAATCCCTCAAACTAAGGCTCTGATACCAACTTGTAACATCCCCAAAATCACAAAGAGATTTTTCAATTTTAAAATATAACAACTAATTAAGACCGTTGTTTCAATAACCATTAAGTAAAATTTGTTTGATTAAAACCATACAATATCATAATTAAGTTTACAAAACCGCATAAACGAATATTTTTTATGCGTGTGTATGGTTCCGCCAAGCTCTTCTCACGAACGAACTACAAAATGTTTTAATCCACAACTGTAAGCATAAAGCTTAATGAGTTCCCCAATATACCACATATTTCATCATACATACAATGCATCCACACGAGATCTCATCTCTAGCGACGAGCAATCAAATCTCCTATCCACATACATCTATCAGGAGTAACGGGCCCAACCCTAGGGAGTATACGGGCCTAGGCCTAACTTTATTGTCAGGGGTTGAACCCTGGTCTTACATACAATTGTTGTGATCCAACCACAATATTTCTATTCAGTGTTGTGATCCAACTACAATCTTTCTATTCAGTGTTGTCATCCAACCACAATCTTTTATATTAGTGTTGTGATCCAACCACAGTTTTTCATATCAGTGATTTGATCCAACCATAGTATTTCATGTCACTGTTGTGATCCAACCACAGTCTTTCATACAAATCATAAAGTCATATGTAGTCAGGGATCATATAGACAGTCGAACAGATGATCCACCCAAGAGCGAACAATCAGACAAGAACACCACAATTAGGTATTAGACCAAGAGTTCTCAAGCTATCCAACTTCAACTACATAGAACCCAAGCCATCATTATCACATACTCATGTAACATAAACACATAGAAAATACTAGTATGTCCATACCCTTATCAACTAGCCTTCTTTAGTTCCCTGTCATCGACCACTTCTCAATTAAGTCATCCGTTGGTCAGACATACATAATCCTGATAACTAGTTTACCCCAGTTACCTTAACCAAACATAACTCCTAAAAACTGTTGGGTTTTGAGAATTCTAACACTCCTAAGTGTACATGCAACCCTAAATACCTTGGATCTATGTTTTTTCTATTATACATGCAAATATGAATATTCCAAGGTATTACCCTATCTAGCATACAATCTTTGATACTTGGGTAATAAAATAGGTTAGAAGACATACCTTTTTATGTAGCTTGATTCCTTGATGCTTAAGAGCCGAGTGCCCCAAGTGTGGCACCTCAAATGGTTCACACAACATCAAATACACTTGCAATAACTTAGAGAGAAATGAACCACTTCATGAAATCGGCTAGCCCTCACCATACATACATAGTTCTCTCATGGTGGCCGATTTTGACAAGAATAAGATGCTTATATAGTTTGTCATAATTAGGGTTACACCATGTAAACCCTAATTGTCATGGCCTTTCATTTCCATGATCCATGGGTACAAAAACACCATGGAGCATCCTATGGGTTTTAGCCCAACTTGATAATCCATGGAGCATTAGCCCACTATACAAGTATGGATGATTTACACAATCAACCCATATATTTAATTAGTCTCCTTTTGATCACTTAATTAATTCCAAATTAATTCTTGATCAATACTAATTAAATAATCTTATTAATATATTAGAACTTATAATATATTAATAAACCTTAAGTGTTATTTCCCTCATTTTAGTCTATCCAAATGCATGATGCCATGCAACCCAAATAGACCATGCCAATCGGGTCAAGTACATACCAAATATAGTTATGGACTTAGACACTAATCCAACAGTCTCCCACTTGGATAAGTCTAAAACTATTATTGAGTATGACTTCAAGAACCGACTGGCAATCGTAGCTCTTTAAGTCGCTGTCGAACTCTGATGTTGTAACTGTACTCTGATCTTGTCAATGACTTGTGTTGGATTAGTGTCTAAGCCCATAACTATTTTGGTATGTACTTGACCCGATTATGAGCATGGTCCTTTTGGGTTGCCTTCACCATAGCAATATGTACGATGAATTAAGGAGAGAAAGGTTTAATTATGATTTATTAATATGTTATAAGAATAATATATTAAAGGAGAAATCATATAGTCTAATTAATATTAGTCAAGAATTAATTAAGAATTAATTTTGTGGCTAAAAGAGATTAATTGAATTTAGGGGACTGGATTTGTAATTATAAGATAATTACGATTGGGCTATCGATCACCTAATAATATATAGGTTGGACGAATTCTATGGGAAGCCCATTAGAAATCGTCCAAGGGATATGTTAAAGGAGTCCATGGGCTGCTTAGGGCCTAAGCAGCCAGATTAGGGTTTCCTAGTTGTAAACCCTAATAGCCTACATGTATATAAAGGACCCTTAAACCCCAAAAACGTGGACAAGTAATCCTTTAGGGTTTCCAGTCATTTTTGGTGCCTCATCTCTTCTCCCTCTTCATCCAAGTTGCTTAGTGGTGTTTGTGACTCCATTAGAGGTGCAACACTTGAGGCACTAAGCTTTCTGAAGCTAATCAAAGCAAGGATTGATTGTTATTGCTATATAACAATCAAAGGTAATTACTAAACCCTTATTTCAGTTCTTATTTGATAGATCTAGGGTTTGTAAGTCTTGGATTCATTGCATGTACAATAGAGAAACCTAGATCCAAGCATTAGGGTTTGTATGAGCACATAGGATTGTTCTTATGCTTAAAACCCATCAGTGGTATCAGAGCCTTGATTGTTTTCTATTGTATGTGATGCAATTATCGTTTTTCTGCTGAAAATCAATTTTTTTTGCCTCTGCCCGACTCAACTCGGCGAGTCAGTATCTGGACTCGGCGAGTTGGCCCTACTCGGCGAGTTCAGGACTGACTCGGCTAGTCCGGGAGTCTGACAGAGTATATTTCGGGATTTACTTGCTGTTTTGCTGTAGGATTGATGCCAAAATCGTTTTTTGATAATAAAATCCGAATTTTATTGTATGTAAATGATTATCCTTACCAAAACAAAAGATAATTTCAAATCTTTTGAATAATAGTTTCTTTATATGACAAATATAGATTATTCAAATTATTTGGTAATTATCTTGTGACTAAAATTGGATTCTGTCAAATATAGATAATCATTAAATTAATTGTTTGGTTTATATTATTTGTAATTTGATCCCTAGTAAGTTTGAATAGTTTCAAATTACTCCCTTTAGGTTTTATAGTTTAAATTTGAACTTAACAGTTTTGTTTTTGAAATTTAAATAGTTAAACCCTAATGTTTTGAAAAGTTTCAGAACTTGCCCTCAAGTTTTGGAATTTAAAATTTTGATTAAAAGTTTAATGTTGAAATATTTAAATTCTAAAACCTAATGTTTTGAAATGTTTCAAAACTTGCCCTCAAGTTTTGGAATTTAAAATTTTGATTAATAGTTTAATTATGTAATATTTAAATTCTAAAACTCTAGTATTTTGAAAAGTTCAAATTACACCCTCATGGTTTTGTTAAGTTAATTAAAAGTTTAATTAAAAGAGAAAGTTAATAAAACCACCTACTATTTTAAAAGTGTAAAATACACCCTATACTATATATATAACATTAAAAGTCTAATATTATATATATGAGTAAAGAGTCAGTCTTACCGTTAGTAGGCCTCGTTCACGAAGCTGGTCTATAAGGGGTGTTTAAGGAAATTGCCTATAAAATGGAGATTGAATGGGTATCCACTCTTACCCACCGCACTCTTGACTAGTGGAGGGTCGTTAGCCGAACGGGTAGGATAGGACGAAACCTTCCATTATAAGTATAATGAAGTACAAAGTAACTAAATGCTTTTACAAATTCCCAATCTTAGTTACTTTAGGGCAAAATGTGAATTTGTATGCTAATCCATGGAATTACACTTCGTACCCTTGTCAAACGTTAGTGGAGCGTGTGTGGCTAACCGGCACACTAATTTGGGATTGACATTGGTGGCGAAGGGTGGCTCGATGTTTATCATAGATCAATGGAGCGTGTGTGGCTAACCGGCACATTGATTAGGTGATAGTAGCAATTGGGTTCACCGCGTGATTCATATGGTTATTCACACCTTCTTTGTGATCCTCGGCATCCCAGTCACAAATAGAAGGGCATAATCAAGATTAAACATGCCATTGAAAAGTTCAATGAATCTCAAAAGATCTAGGAGTTTCAATTCATTTAAAACTTAAATTTCTTTTTTTTTTCATGGTGGGAATTGGTAATCGTCATTTACCTACCTTCAAATATTCTGCAACTAGATTACGGCATCCCTCTTCTAGGTTGTAGAATGTTGTGTTGGATCCTAGCCTTGATGTTTCATTTGGGTGTTACATCAAGGATTCTTATCAACTAACTTGAATTTTCTCCCGTTTTGTAGATGTCTAAATATTACAATGGTCTTCCCAAGTCCCTTGGAACAAGCTTTCCAAATGAAGATGACGTTCCACGATACGATCAAGGAAATGAGAGTCATGCTTCACTTCCTCCACCTCCTCCAATTATTCTCCCTAACCCACAAGTTCAAAGGCTTGAAAAGTTCAAGATCACTCAAGCCCTATTGGCAAGTAAACACGAAGATGGGAAACCTGTGTGTGCACACATCTTAGAGATGAAGTCACATATTGATAGGTTAAGGATGATGGGTGTCGATATCTCAGAAATGTTGGCTGTTGACTGGGTTCTTCAGTCACTTCCTGAATCATATAGTGAGTTCGTTAGAGAGTACTATATGATGGACCATGACGTGACCCTCATTGATTTGACCTATTTGCTTATAGCTGCTGAATCAGAAATGATTTGGCGTGCTGATCGAGCAAATTTGTCTGGCAAATCAAACTCCCAAACTTCAATGGACATTGAAAATAGTGACATTGGAAATCCAGAAAAGGTAAATTCTGACATAGTTCCTTGTGCCATTCCAAAAGAGTCCATCTGCTTCTACTGCCAAGAGAAGGGGCATTGGAGACGAAGCTGCCCTGTTTACCTGAGAGATCTAAGTGATGGGAGAGTCAAGACGCATGGCTCTACTTCAGGTAAAATCCAATAACTAACTCTATAAGTTCCTATTCTTTGATTTTCAATACATGATGTGATAAGATTACATTTTGATATTTTGTAGGATCGAAGAAAAGAGAGGAAGCTTAAGGGAAGAAGTAAGCTGAATCTGATCGTGAAGAAATGGATTTCGATCGCATTGCTTGAAGATCGGATTTTTGAGCTACTACTTTAGAGTTAGAATAGATTGCTTAGAAATTGAAATAGCATAGTTTTCATTTGAATTGCATTGTAAGGACAAGTTTTTCCGCAATAAAATGAATTTTGATTTCGTCCTATTTATTTATCCTTGCAATGGCATATGTGAAAATGGATGTTTACGTATTTCTAATTTTAGCAATGTTGAATTGGATGTGATTCTTGATTATGTTATTTGTGAAATGTCGAGGATTTGCCAAATAAAGGAAGATTCTCATCGCCCAAGTTTCAATTGGACAGAAACTTGGAATCATACAACTTGGTTGCGTGATGAATGAGAAACTTCATATTTTGGAAATTAGACTAATTCTTTGGCAAAGTGTCAAGAGAAGGACCAGGAGATCGAGTACACTAGGTTGTGCGTTGATCAAGTCCACCACAAGAGTGATAAAGATATTCGTCATGATTTACTAAAGTTTAGTAAATATGATTATACTTATAAGATTAAGTATAATTCTGAGTTGATTGAAAGAGTTTCAATCAAAAGCAGAACGAATAAGAAGAATCAAGTAGGCAGAAAGATAAAAGTTTCTCTATTCTAAGAAGAAGGGAGAGTACCTTTTATTGTGTTTTATGATAAGTCTTAATGATTAAGAACCATATCTCAATTGATCCTCTAAGTGAGTCTTAGTGCAATTGCATGTCTAAGAAGAGGAATCGAGAATTGTAGAAATGGTTAAATCAAGAAGTCAATCATACTTCGTTCCAATATCAAGTCTTAGAGTCAAGATTCTGACATGAGTGACAAGTCTTAAGTAGGTTTATAACACTCGGCAAATGTGGAATTTCGAAAAGTTTTTCTTATTCTTGCACATTTGAAATTGGTAAGTTGTGATGTCTTGGATAAGACAAAGACCAACCAGGACCAATTGTGTGAAGTGTTAAACTTGACAAAAGGCCACACTAACTCTTGAATATTTGTTTTGTCAAGAAATGTTTCTTGACAAGAGAACCCTATATGTCAAGGAGTCAGTGGGAGTCTTAATGGTCTTGAAAAGTTTCAAGAACAAATCAAAAGTAAACCTAGTTAATCATCATTAGCGCACGACTTGAGGTTTATAACCTATCGTGTTGACATTATTTGTTTCTGTGCCATTCCAATTAAGCTAAATATGTATGTGAGTTCTATGAGTTCTCATTTGAATGCATAAAGACAAAGCACCTTGATCAATGGAAAGTACATTGAGGCAAGAAATCAAGATTGAACAAGTTCAGTCCATATGGTTTTGGATTTGTCGCAAACTTTCGTTTTGACAAATTCACATGGATAGGAACACATACATCATAAAATCTAAGTGTCATAAGGTTTTCCTCCTTCATGAAAATGATTGTGAGGAAATGCTTTCACTAAGAGAGATTTTAAGAAGATAGCAATTGTGAAAATTGTATTCTCAAATTCGATTATGATTACGGCATCCCTTTTCATAGTTCGAATTGTGAGATTTGGCAATTGATCTGAACATTTGGGACTTAGTAACATAAATTCTGAATTGTTTAGACACACATGTGAGCTATCTAAGGCAAAGGTGTATGAGGTTAAAAAGCTTATATAAAGGCTTATCAAAGCATTAGGTATTAGAAATGTGAACTTAAGGAATTCAATAAGCATTGTTTTCTAGAAGTTCAATAGTTTTCTGAATACATGTCAAAGCTAGTGGGAGCATAAGTGTTATGCTGGTAAGAAAATAATCATCATTTTAGTGGGAGCAGGAGTATTATGGTAAGTATTGCAAGTTAGCAATATTAATTATAGAAAACAAAGATTCACTTTGCAAAGTTGCAAGGGTTGAAAAGTTGTTTTGCTATAATTAAGGGAGAGAATATTATACTTCGTTTCAAAATTCTAAAGCTTAGATCGAGAAATGTTAATAAATTTAGTCAAGGATACATAGTGCATTCTCAAAATTCGATTATGATTACGGCATCCCTCTTCATAGTTCGAATTGTGGGAACAGGGCACATAAAATATTATGGCAGAAGGATGATGAAGTATCATGTCTTTATGTGAGACATTATGCATCGTGTCCAATACGTTTCGGGTATAGGATCGATTGCATATGCTATAATATTTGACCATTCTAAAATTTTCCAAATGCCTAGGGCATTAAGAGGGAAAAGGGACTAGAACTGGTTTTGACTAAAATAATTAAACAACTATCAAAGGACGATCTGAGGTTCACTGAGGATTTGTCGCTTGTGAGTAGTTGGAAGTATAGTACTGGATGGACTATATTGACATTATTATGAATAGATAAGATTCTATTAAGAATGAGTTGTCATATGGCAAATATGGAAATGTTTCCATTAATGGGAGTTGGATATTAAGAAATATGTCTAAATTTGAAACTTTTATGCGAGAAGGATGTTCAAAGGAATGTACTTTGAATGTGAGACTTCACGTCTATTGAATTGTCTCGTAACAATTTCCGATAGAATACCTTGTAATTTCATTAGCCGGGTCTTGGTGACTTTTATGCTATGACATTACGAAAGAATCATTGCATAAAATGTTAGAATCTGACATATTCTAAAAGTGGCAAGAATTTGGTATTCTTATACTAATAATAAGGATTGGGGATTATGAAATGAGTTTCATTGGAAAAGTTTTCAATTGATCTATTTCACAAAGTATGGACCATAGGAAACCAAAGTGTGTATGCTTGGAGCATGGGACGATTGTGGTTATAATTCGCGTAATAAGTTGATTTTCTGAAACAGTAAGCAATGAATAATGAGTAATCATTATGGTGTTTAAATAAAAGTGTTTTTATTTACGCTCAAAAGTTTTGGGACCATATAGGATTAATATTATTATTGCGTTTCATTTTGCATGTTTTAACTTCCAGAATAACTAGGTTATTCGAACCTCCACAGTCGGTCATACGTTGGAAGTAGGTATGAAGGAAGACTGTCATGAATCTGTCTGTAGATTGTCTAAAGTGTTTAGACATAGCACAAGTTTGCTGCAGAGTTCATGAGTGCTTTGATAAGATTAAAAGTATTGGATTAAACCCACGCTCACTTGAATCACTTCATGGTTTTATCACGAGTGATTGGTGAGACGATAACATTGTATATTCTTGAAACCGAGACGTGTGAGTTGTTATTGTTGGATTAGATGTCTAAGCCCATAACTATTATTGGTATGTACTTGACCCGAGAGTAGCATGGTCCATTTGGGTTGCATATCATCAGGACAATTTGTTAGGATGGACTTTTGAGAGAAGGTTATTTATGGTTTATTAATATATTATAAGTTATAATATATTAATATGAAATCATATGTTTTAATTAGTATCGATCAAGAATTAATTTGGAATTAATTTAGTGATCAAAAGAGACTAATTAAATCTATGGGGACTAATTATGATAATTAGTTATATTTATATGTGTTGGGCTTATGATCCATGTTGGACCAAGTTTATGTATGGATACATAAAGAGTTGGGCCACATGAACCATGGATCATAAAACCCATGGGTATGGATTATGGGTTATACCCATGACCCTTGGAATCCTACATATAAATAGGTTACTCCATAGCCAAAATCACCACTTCTTTTCTTAGAGAAATATGGAGGTGTTTTGGTGCATGGAATTCTCTCTCAAGAGCCACCTTTGTCCTAGGTGTGTTGTGATTCCATTTGAGGCATTTCATACTATTGGTGCTAATCTCTTAAGGCCAAATACATCAAGACTTCAAGCCACATAAAAGGTATGTTTCCCTAACTAGTATATTATATGGTTTATGTCAAATGCATGCTAGTTATAGGTTTAATGCCTTGAAAACCATTTGCATGTATAAAAGAGAAAACATAGATCCAAGGTATTTAGGGTTGTATGTGCACCATAGGATGTTGTAGTATACTAAAACCCAACAGTGGTATCAGAGCCATGGGTTGTTTTCTATTATATTTGATGCAAATGTATTTTTTTTTTCAAGTTGAAGGAAAAAAAAAGAAAAAAAAACATGAAGTTTGTCAAATTTTATGATAATTACTTGATTTTATGAAAAACTAATTATTTATAAAATTTGAGTCACTTTACTACAAGAGTTGAATTAGGTCAATTTATTAAAAGATAGAATGATATGATTATTTTATTTGTTTTAAAAGTTTGATCTAAATGGTTTTAAGGAGTTACAAATTTTGTCATAAAATTTTGGAACTCAAAAGTTTTTTTTAAAGTGTCATTAAGTCTCATAGGTTATGAAAATAGAAGAGTCACTATTTTTAATGTCATCATTAAATGATTTAATGTCTTCCATAACTTGTCCTAAAGTTATGGAACTTGATTTTTTTTTTCATTAAACCTTAATTAAACTCATAAGTTATGAAAAATCCAAGAGTTTTGAAAGGTTTCAAAACTTGTCCTCAAGTTTTGGAATTTGTAAAGTTACCCCCCATGTATACTTTAATTCCAAACTAGACCTTAGAATTTTAAAAGTTTAAAATTCAACCCTTATACTATTATTATAATTTTAATTATATAGATATGTATAAGATAAAGTCGTCTTACCATTAGTAGGCCTCATTCACGAAGCCGGTCTATAAGGGGGTATAAGGTTACTGCCTATAAAATGACAGTTTAATGGGTGTCCACTCTCACTCACCGCTTCCTTGACCGGTGGAGGGTCGTTAGCCGAACAGGTAGAACAAGGACTATAATTCTCCCTTCATTATAAGTATAATGATAAATACTAAGTAACTAAACACTTATAAATTCCCAATCTTAGTTACTTAGGAAAATATGAATAAGGTGCTAATCCATGAAATTACACTTTGCACTTTGTTTAAGCTGTTAGTCGAGCGTGTGTGGTTAACCGGCACACTAACCTGGACTTAACAAGGTAGGCAAAGGGTAACTTAATGTTTATCATAGTATCGTTGGAGCGTGTGTGGTTAACCGGCACATCGATTGAGGGGTAAATATTAAGGGTACCAAGTATATTTGCATGGTTACTTCACACCTTGTTTTGTGATCCTCGGCATCCCAGTCACAAAACCTGAAGGGCACACTCGAGATTGAAACATGCCATTGAAAAGTTCAATGAATCTCAAAAGAATCTAGGAGTTTCAAAACCAATTAAAACCTAATAATACATTTCGTTTATCTTGGTGAAAATTGGTGAATCGTCATTCACCTACCTTCAAATATTTTATAGCTTGGATTACAGCATCCCTCTTCCAAGTTATAAAATAGTTTGTTGGGTCCTAACCTTAATATATCATATTGGGTGTTATATTAAGGACTTAAATCAACTTTACGTGAATTTCTCCCATTGTTGATGTCTGGTTTAGACAACAATGATCTTCCCAAACCAAGCTTTCCTAATGAATATGACTTCCCGAGTTTGGCTCATGGAAGTCATACTTCTCTTCCTCCACCTCCTCCAATTATTCTCCCTAACCCACAAGTTCAAGGTCACTCAAGCCCTAATGGCAAGCAAGGTCTATGTGTGATCACATCTTAGAGATGAAGTCACATATTGACAAGCCGGGAGAGTTGGGTGTCAAAGTCTTGAGAAAGTTGGATGTTCAATCACTTTCTAAGTCACATAGTGAGTTCCTTTGGGACTACTATGAAACAGACTATGACATGAACCTTAATGATCATATCTATTTGCTTGGTGCTGCTGAATCAGCAATGATTTGGAACGATAGTAAAGCAAATTTGATTCGAAGATCAACTTCCAAAAAATTTTATGGACAGTGACAATGGTGACACTGGAAATCCAGAAAAAGCATTCTCTTCCCAATGGAAAGGGATTGACCATAGTCAACCCCGGTTGACCAAATGGTAAAGAGAAAGGCTAAGTCTGAGATAGTCCCATTACCAAAGGGTCCATATGTTTATTTTGCCAAAGGAAGGGGAGTTGATTGCAAAGCTGCCAAATTTACCTAAGGATGTTAAAGTCAATAAGTTTGACTCTACATCAGGTAGAGCCCATTATCTAACTCTGTTAAGTTCTATTCTGAGATCCTCATTACATGATGTGACTGGGTCACATGTTGATGTTTTAACAATCAAAGAATAGAGAGAAATCTTAAAGGAAGTATATGTTGATTCTGATCGCGAAGGTGGATTTCGATCGCATCAGAATTTTGAGCAGTTGCTTAAGAAGTTATGATATATTGCTAAGGAATAGATAACAACAATTTTCCATGTGGATTGTATGGATAAGTTTTTCCGCAAAGTTTTAAAATAAAAGAAAATTGTCTAATTTTATTTATTTGAAGCATCCTTACAATGGTATTTGTGGAAAATTGTTGCTTATATGATTCCACTGACAGTAATATTGGAAAATGGATTTGATTCTTTCATTTATGGTAGTGTCTAAATTTACCAAATCAGGAAAGTTCCTCATCACCCAAGTTTCAATTGGACCGAAACATGGAATCATGCAAGTTGAATAGTATGATGAATGAGAACTTTCAAGCATTGGAAAATCAAGACTAATTACTTGTTCACATGGATGTGTGAGTCAAGTGAAGGACTAAAGGGATCGAGTACACATTCTTGTGCACTGGTCATGTCCACCACAAAGCTCGTTAAGACTATTTGATTTACTAACGTTTAGTAAATATGGTTATACTTACAAGTTTAAGTATAATTCTGAAACATTGGAAAAGTCTCAATGTATGGCAGAACGAATGGGAAGAATCAAATTAGGCAGAAAGATAAAAGTTTCTCAAATCTGAAAAGATGGGAGAGTACTTTAGTATCATGTTTGTGATCATCTTAATGATTTAGAAATCATATCACAATTAGTCCTCTAAAGGTCATCTTAGTGCGTTCTTATGACTAAGAAGAGGAGTCATGAATTGTTGAAATGGTTAGATCAGGAAGATGAGTCATACTTCGTTCCAAAACAATTCTTAGAGTCATACTCCAAGATTGTAACTTGAGTGACATATCTTAAAGAAAGGTTTAAAACACTTGTCAAATGTAAGAGTAAAAGTGTCCTACTCTTGTACATTTGAAATTGGTAAGTTGTGATGTTTTGGATAAAACAAAGACCAACTAAGGCCAATTGTGTGAAGTGTTTGTCTTGATAAAGAATCTGCACTATCTCTTGAATATTTGGCAAGATAGTCTTATATGTCAAGAGGATAGTGGGAGTCTTAAAGATCCTAAAAAGAATTTCAAGAACTAATCAAGAATAAAACCTGAGGTTCTTCACTAGCAGACGACTTGAGGTTTATAACCTATCGTGTTGACATATTCTTTGCCCATTCCAGTTAAAGTTGGCTTTGCATAGGAGTTCTGAAAGTTCTCAATTGGTTGCATAACAACTTGGAAGCAATGGCAGGCCCTGTACTGCCAGGTGGCAAGAAGTTAGGAATGCATAAGTTCAGTCCATATGAGTTTGGATTTGTCATTATCCTTGTCTTGTGACTATGGTTTTGACGATTCACATGGATAAGAACACATACACCATAAAATCTAAGGGTCATAAGGTTTCTCTCCGATTCATGAAAATGATGGTGAGGAAACACTTCCACCAAGTAGATTTGAAGCAGATGGCAAAAGGTCTAAACAATTGAGACTATGATTACGACATCCCTTTTCATAGTTCTGAAATTGTTTAGACACACATGCATGCTATCTAAGGAAAGGTGTATCATTTTGATAAAGTTTTATCAAAGCATCTCGTATCAGAAATCTGAACTTTGGTAAGAAAGTCAATAAAGTATTGATTTCTAGAAATCCAGCTGATTTCTGAGTACATGTCAAAGCTAGTGGGAGCATAAGTGTTATGCTAATAATCATCATGTTAGTGGGAGCATGATAATTATTGTTAGTGTTGCAAGTTAGCAATGTTAATTATAGAAAACAAAAGTTTCAATTCGTGAGGCTGTAGAGATTGAAAAAGTTGTTTTGCTATAATTAAGGGAGAGGATATACTTCATTTCAGTTCTAAAGGCTTAGATTGAGACCTTAATCATCTTTAGTCAAGAATATATATATGAATTTCATGTTGGATTGGTTCAACTTAAGGAAATTCTATATATTGTGTTCTCAAAATTCGATTATGATTACGGCATCCCTCTTCATAGTCAAATTTTGAGAACATGGCAAATAAAAATATTGTAGTAAAAGACTGGTCTAGAATCATGTCTTTATGTGAGACATCATGAATCGTGTACCATTTGATTTGGGTACAGGATCGATTGCATGTGCTATAATATTTGTCATTTCTAAATTTTTCCAAATGCCCAGAGGCATTAAGAAGGGAAAAGGTCTAGTATGACTAAAATGATTAAGCAATTATCGAGGACAATCTGAGGTTTACCAAAGATTGGTTGCTCAGGGACAGTTGGAAGTATAGTGCTAATTTTGGAAGGACCATATTGACATATTCTGAAAAGAGGCATCTCTTATTCAGAAGTGATAGTCAAAATGAGAATATGGAGTTGTCTCCATAGGTGGAAGTTATCTGTGTAAGATTAGAAAACTTAATGCAAGAAGCATGTCCAAAGCAATGTACTTTGAATATGAGACTTAGTTTCCATGGAGTTGATCTCCATTGGAATACCTTATAATGACTGTTGACAAGTCTTTGTGACTTTGTACATATTCATTACAGGAGGGTCAGTGCATATAAGTTTAAAATCTAAACAGATTTCGATAAATGATAGGAATTTGAAATTCTCACATTTTTCGATAAGGATTTGGGAGTGTGAAATTAGAATCATTGAAATTATGTTCAATTGGTTTATTTCACAAAGTAAGGATCATAGACAAACATAGAGTGCATACTTGGTGTATGGCAAAGCTATTGTTTAAGAAAAACATAGTGTACATGCTTGGAGCATGGGACAACTAGTGTTTTTAATTCAAGTATAAAGTTGATAAAATCGAAACAATGAATAATGAGTAATCAGTATGGTGATAAATAAAAGTGTTTATTTATATTCATAGGGTTTGATACCATATTTGATTCATTTATTCTTGTGTTTCACTTTGCATGTTTTGACTTCCAGAATAACTAAGTCGCTCTTCCTGAATGATTAAGTTATTCAAACCATCCACAGTCGGTCATATGTTGGAAGTAGATATGAATCAAGACTGTCATGGGTTGGTTTGTAGAGGTCCAAGTTGGTGGACAAAGTGGTGCTACAACACTCATGAGTGCTCATAAGTTCTGAGTATTGGATTCAACCCGCGCTCATTTGAATCACTTCATGGATTTTATCACGAGTGATCATGAGATGATAATATCTTATATTCTTCAAACCTAGAGATATGAGTTGTTACTATGAGATGGTTATACATTGATTGCACGAAAACGCATTTGGTAACTCGATGTTATAAAACGTGCGTTTGTTGTGATTCAACAAGTAGTAGAACAAGCCATATGAGTCGAAGTTTATCCATTCCTTTTACCTTCGGGATAAAAGCGATATATGTGGGCCCCTCGATGATTTAGCGATGACACATGTGAGTGCTTGGCCAAGTCAGGACTGATTTGATTTGTTCAATCAGTCAGTCATCATAAATCGAAAATCGGGAAACAACAAATGGACAAAGAGAATGATTATAATCCATGTCTCAGTCCATATGATATCTAGAATGGAGGAATATATGATCCCTTATCTAATGGGCGCGTAATTGATTTGTTCAGAGTTCGACAGCGGCTTTAAGAGCTACGATTGCTAGTCGGGTTATGAAGTCGTACTTGCAATAATAGTTTTAGACTTATCCAAGTGGGAGACTGTTGGATTAGATGTCTAAGCCCATAACTATTATTGGTATGTACTTGACCCGAGAGTAGCATGGTCCATTTGGGTTGCATATCATCAGGACAATTTGTTAGGATGGACTTTTGAGAGAATGTTATTTATGGTTTATTAATATATTATAAGTTATAATATATTAATATGAAATCATATGTTTTAATTAGTATCGATCAAGAATTAATTTGGAATTAATTTAGTGATCAAAAGAGACTAATTAAATCTATGAGGACTAATTATGATAATTAGTTATATTTATATGTGTTGGGCTTATGATCCATGTTGGACCAAGTTTATGTATGGATACATAAAGAGTTGGGCCACATGAACCATGGATCATAAAACCCATGGGTATAGATTATGGGTTATACCCATGAACCTTGGAATCCTACATATAAATAGGTTACTCCATAGCCAAAATCACCACTTCTTTTCTTAGAGAAATATGGAGGTGTTTTGGTGCATGGAATTCTCTCTCAAGAGCCACCTTTGTCCTAGGTGTGTTGTGATTCCATTTGAGGCATTTCATACTATTGGTGCTAATCTCTTAAGGCCAAATACATCAAGACTTCAAGCCACATAAAAGGTATGTTTCCCTAACTAGTATATTATATGGTTTATGTCAAATGCATGCTAGTTATAGGTTTAATGCCTTGGAAACCATTTCCATGTATAAAAGAGAAAACATAGATCCAAGGTATTTAGGGTTATATGTGCACCATAGGATGTTGTAGTATACTAAAACCCAACAGTTATTTGCTGGTCGGTTGCACATTGATGATAAGTAAACACACCAGTAACTTGGTGTTATAAAACTTATTGTTGTGTCTGATTCGATTAGTAGGTGCAAGCAAGCATTTGAGTCAAAGTTTATCCATTCCTTTTACCCAAGGTGGGATAAAAGTGATATCTGTGGGCCCCTCGATGATTTAGTGATGACAAAGGAAAGTGCTCGGCCGGGCCAGGACTGATTTGATTTGTTCAATTAGTCAGTCGTCATAAATCAGAAATCGGGAAACGACACATAGACTGAGAGAATGATTTCAATCCATGTCTCATGTCTATGCGATATCTTGTAGAATGGAGGAATATATAATCCCTTATCTAAAGGACACGCGTATCTGATAAGATCAGAGTTGACAGCGGCTTTTGGAAGCTACGATTGCTGATTAGGTTCTGAAGTCATACGCAGAATAGTTATTAGACTTATCCAAGTGGGAGACTGTTGGATTAGTGTCTAAGTCCATAACTATTTTGGTATGTACTTGACCCGATTATGAGCATGGTCCTTTTGGGTTGCCTTCACCATAGCAATATGTAGGATGAATTAAGGAGAGAAAGGTTTAATTATGATTTATTAATATATTATAAGAATAATATATTAAAGGAGAAATCATATAGTTTAATTAATATTAGTCAAGAATTAATTAAGAATTAATTTTGTGGCTAAAAGAGATTAATTGAATTTAGGGGACTGGATTTGTAATTATAAGACAATTACGATTGGGCTATGGATCACCTAATAATATATAGGTTGGACGAATTCTATGGGAAGCCCATTAGAAATCGTCCAAGGGATATGTTAAAGGAGTCCATAGGCTGATTAGGGCCTAAGCAGCCAGATTAGGGTTTCCTAGTTGTAAACCCTAATAGCCTACATGTATATAAAGGACCCTTAAGCCCCAAAAATGTGGACAAGTAATCCTTTAGGGTTTCCAGTCGTTTTTGGTGCCTCATCTCTCCTCCCTCTTCATCCAAGTTGCTTAGTGGTGTTTGTGACTCCATTAGAGGTGCAACACTTGAGGCACTAAGCTTTCTGAAGCTAATCAAAGCAAGGATTGATTGTTATTGCTATATAACAATCAAAGGTAATTACTAAACCCTTATTTCAGTTCTTATTTGATAGATCTAGGGTTTGTAAGTCTTGGATTCATTGCATGTACAATAGAGAAACCTAGATCCAAGCATTAGGGTTTGTATGAGCACATAGGATTGTTCTTATGCTTAAAACCCATCAACTTGTCCATTAGATTAGTGATCATATATTCCTCCATTCTAGATATCATATGAACTGAGACATGGATTTTCAATCATTCTCTCTATCCATTTGTTGTTTCCCGATTTCCGATTCATGACGACTGACTGATTGAACAGATCAAATCAGTCCTGGCTTGGCCAAGCACTCACATGTATCATCATTAAATCATCGAGGGGGCCACATATATCGCTTTTATCCCGAAGGTAAAAGGAATGGATAAAATTCGACTCATATGGCCTGTTCTACTACTTGTTGAATCATACACAACGACACGTTTTATAACATCGAGTTACCAATGCGTTTTCGTGCAATCAATGTACAACCAACTCATAGTAACAACTCATATCTCTAGGTTTGAAGAATATAAAATATTATCGTCTCATGATCACTCGTGATAAAATCCATGAAGTGATTCAAATGAGTGCGGGTTGAATCCAATACTCAGAACTTATGAGCACTCATGAGTGTTGTATCACCACTTTGTCCAACATCTTAGACCTCTACAAGCCAACCCATGACAGTCTTGATTCATATCTACTTCCAACATATGACCGACTGTGGATGGTTTGAATAACTTAGTCACTCAGGAGGAACGACCTAGTTATTCTGGAAGTCAAAACATGCAAAGTGAAACACAAGAATAATCGAATCCAATATGGTCTCAAAACTTATGAATATAAATAAAACAACTTTTTATTTATCACCATATTGATTAAACATTGTTCATTGTATACTGTTTCAAACTATCAACTTTATACTTGAATTAAAACAATAGTTGTCCCATTCTCCAAGCATGTACACTATGTTTTCTAAACACTAGTCATGTCATAATCCAAGTATGCACCCAATGTTTGTCTAAACATTACTTATGCCATACACCAAGTATGCACACTAAGTTTGTCTATGATCTTTACTTTTGTGAAATAGATCGATTGAATATAACTTCAATGATACTCATTTCACAATCCCAGTTCCTTACCGCAAATGCAAGAATTCCAAATCCTGCCATTTACCAAAATCTGTTAGATTATAAACTTATGTGCATTGGTCCTCTTGTAATGATTATGCACAAAGTCACAAAGACTTGTCAACACACATTACAGAGTATTCCAATGGAGATCAACTCCATGGAAATATCCTTCTTGCATTAAGTTTTTTCTAATCTTACACAGATTGAATAATTTCCACCTGTGGAAACATTTCCATATTCCCATTTTGACTATCACTTCTGAACAAGAGTTGCCTCTTTTCAGAATATGTCAATATGGTCCTTCTAAAATTAACACTATACTTCCAACTGTCCCTGAGCAACCAATATTTGGTAAACCTTAGATTGTCCTCGACAATTGCTTAATCATTTTAGTCATTTCCAATTCTAGAATTTTTCCCTTCTTAATGCCTTGAGCTTTTGGAAAATTTAGAACGGATGAATATTATAGTACATGCAATCGATCCTATATCCGAAGCATATGGGATACGATTCATGATGTCTCACATAAAGACATGATACTAGACCAGTCTTTTGCTATAAGATTTATGTATCTATTTGCCAAGTTCTCATAATTCAGATTATGAAAAGGGATGCCGTAATCATAATCGAATTTAGAACGCAAATAATGGACCCATATATAGAATTTCCTTATGTTGAGCCATTCCAACACAAAATTCATATATATCTTTGACTAAATATGATTAAGACCTCAATCTAAGCTTTTAGAATTGAAATGAAGTATAATTTCCTCTCCCTTAATTATAGCAAAACAACTTTTCAACCCCTGCAACTTCACGAATTGAAACTTTTGTTTTCTATAATTAACATTGCTGTCTTGCAATACTAATCATAATTATCATGCTCCCACTAGCATGAGAAATATTAGCATAACACTTATGCTCCCACTAGCTTTGACCTGTACTCAGAAATCAGCTGGACTTCTAGTAATCAATAATGTATTGACTTTCTTACCAAAGTTCAAATTTCTGATACGAGGTGCTTTGATAAAACTTTATCAGGATCATACACCTTTCCTTAGATAGCACACATGTGTGTCTAAACAATTTCAGAAATATGAAAAGGGATTCCGTAATCATAGTCTCAATTGTTTAGACCTTTGCCATTCCTCACAAGTCCATGTTAGTGTGCCGGTTAACCACACACGCTCCACTACGACTTTCAGAAGGCAAATATCACAACTGTTATCTACTTAAAATCTACTTAGTGAAAGTGTTTCCTCACCATCATTTTCATGAATCGGAGAGAAACCTTATGACACTTAGATTGTTTATGGTGTAAGTGTTCTTATCCAAACTCATATGGACTGAACTCAATCTTACTTTCTTTGCCACCTGGCAGCACAAGGGTCTGCCATTGCTTCCAAGTTGTTATGCAACCAATTGAGAACTCTCAGAACTCATATGCAAAGCCAACTTTCACTGGAATGGGCACAGAAGTAGGAATATGTCAACACGATAGGTTATAAACCTCAAGTCGTGTGCTAGTGATGAACTACAGGTTTTATTCTTGATTAGATCTTGAAGTTTTTTCAAGATCTCTAAGACTCCCACTGTCCTCTTGACATATAAGACTCATTTGCTAAATATTCAAGAGATAGTGCGAATTCTTTATCAAGACAAACACTTCACACAATTGGCCTTAGTTGGTCTTTGTTTTATCCAAAACAACACAACTTATCAATTTCAAATGTACAAGAGTAGGATACTTTTATTCTTACATTTGACAAGTGTTATAAACCTTTCTTTAAGATATGTCACTCATCTTACAGTCTTGGAGTATGACTCTAAGACTTGTTTTGGAACGAAGTATGACTCATCTTCTTGATTTAACCATTCCAACAATTCAAGATTCCTCTTCTTAGTCATAAGAATGCACTAAGATGTCCTTAGAGGACTAATTGTGACATGATTTCTAAATCATTAAGATGATCACAAAACATGATACTAAACTACTCTCCCATCTTTTCAGATTTGAGAAACTTTTATCCTTCTGCCTGATTTGATTATTCTCATTCGTTCTGCCATACATCGAAACTTTTCCAATGTTTCAGAATTATACTTAAACTAGTAATTATAACCATATTTACTAAACTTTAGTAAATCATGACGAATAGTCTTATCGATCTTTTGTGGTGGACTTGATCAGTGCACCAGAATGTGTAGTCGATCCCTTAGTCCTTCACTTGACTCACATATACATGTGAACAAGAAATTAATATTAATTTTCCAAAGATGAAAATTCTCATTCATCATACTATACAACTTGCATGATTTCCAAGTTTCTATCCAACTAAAACCTTAGGTGATGAGAATCTTTCCTTATTTGGTAAATTATGACACTACCACAAACGAAAGAATCAAGTCCATTTTTCCAATATTGCTATCAATGGAATCATATAAACAACCATTTTTCACTAATGCCACTGTAAGGATATTTAAAATAATTATAAAATTAAAACCTTTTTATTTTATTTCAAAACTTTGCGGAAAAAACTTATCCTTATAGTGCAAATGCATATGAAAAACTTGTTGTTATCTATTCCTAAGCAATATATCATAACTCCTAAGCAACAGCTCAAAATATCTGATCACCGAACCATGCGATCGAAATCCATCTTCGCGGTCAGAATCAGCATATACTTCCTTTAAGTTTCTTCATTATTCTTTGATTCTTAAAACAACAACATGTGACCCAGTCACATCATGTAATGAGAATCTCATAATAGAAACTTAACAGAGTTAGATAGTGGAATTCACCTGAAGTAGAATCAAACATCTTGACTTGATCAACCCTATGATCCTTCAGGTAAATAGGCAGTTTTGTAACCAATTCCCCTCCCTTTGGCAATATAAACATATGAACTCTATGGAAATGGTACACGGGACTATCACAGACTTAGACTTTCTCTTTACCATTTGGTCAACCGAGTTGACTATGGCCGATCCCTTTCCATTAGGAAGAGAAGCTTTTTTCTGGATATCCAATGTTACCATTGTCAATGTCTATTTAAGGTTTGGGAAGTTGATCTTCTTAATCAAACTTGCTTTACTAGTCCTCCAAATCATTGCTGATTCAGCAGCACCAAGCAAATAGATAAGATCATTTAAGGGTCATGTCATAGTCTGTTTCATAGTAGACCCAAAGGAACTCACCATGTGACTTAGAAAGTGATTGAACATCCAACTTTCTTAAGACTTTGACACCCAACTCTCCCGGCTTGTCAATATGTGACTTCATCTCCAAGATGTGAGCACACATAGACTTTGCTTGCCAATAGGGCTTGAGTGACCTTGAACTTGTGGGTTAGGGAGAATAGTTGGAGGAGGTGGAGGAAGTGAAGTTCCAAGAGATTTGGGAATATCATAGATGTCTGAACTAGACATCTTTTGGGAGATATTCAAGATAGTTGATTTAAAGTCCTTAATATAACACCCAATATGAAATATTAAGGCTAGGACCCAACACAATATTTTATAACTTGGAAGAGGGATGCCGTAATCCAAGCTATAGAATATTTGAAGGTAGGCGAATGACGATTCGCCAATTTCCACCATGAAAAACGAAATAATTTAATTAGGTTTTACTTGGATTTGAAACTCCTAGATCTTTTGAGATTCATTGAACTGTTCAATGGCATGTTTCAATCTCGAGTGTGCCCTTCAGTTTTTGTGAATGGGATGCCGAGGATCACAAAACAAGGTGTGAAGTAACCATGAAAATTACTTGGTACTCTTAAATGTTTATCACCCAACCGATGTGCCGGTTAACCACACACGCTCCACCGGCCTATGATAAACTTTAAGAAACCCTTTGCCTACCTTGTTAAATCAAGCTAGTGTGCCGGTTAACCACACGCACTCCACTAACCGACTTAAGCAAAGTGCCAAGTGTAATTTCATGGGTTAGCACCTTATTCACATTTTCCTAAGTAACTAAGATTGGGAATTTATAAGTGTTTAGTTACTTAGTATTTATCATTAATACTTTTAATGAAGGGAGAATTATAGTCCTTGTCCTACTCGTTCGGCTAACGACCCTCCACCAGTCAAGGAAGCGGTGGGTGAGAGTGGACACCCATTAAACTGCCATTTTATAGGCAGTAACCTTATACCCCCCCCCCCTTATAGACCGGCTTCATGAATGAGGCTTACTAACGGTAAGACTGACTTGCTCTTATACATACACACACACACACACACATATATATATATATATATATATATATATATATATATAAGGGTTGAATTTTAACTTTTAAAATTCTAAGGGCTTAACTTGGAATTAAAGTATTCATAAGGGAAAACTTTTCAAATTCCAAAACTTGAGGGCAAGTTTTGAACTATTCAAAAACTTTTCAATTCCATAACTTATGTGTTTAAAGTAGTTTTAATTCAAAAAACTCTTCAAGTTCCATAACTTGAGGACAAGTTATGGAAGACTTTAAACCATTAAAGAATGTGACTTTTCTTTATTCATAACCTATGGAAATATTTATGAGTTTTATGAATCTTAAATGTGACTTTTCATCTAACTTGAGGACAAGTTACAAAAACACATTTTAGAATCAACTCTTAGCTTAATTTGGATCGAAAACAACAATTTCACATAACATTCCTATTAATCTAAGCAACTCATAAGAACAAGATAATTTAATCAAACTTTTTCATGTAATTAGACTAACCATTAAACTAATACAAAACATGAATCTATCGACAATTATCTTTGAAATTGGATTAGAATGAACATTACCACATCAAAAACAGGTTTATAGGTTCAAAAACAGCTTAGGGTAATGATTCTAGTCCAATTCCAGCCTTAAAAGTCGAAAATATGCTGTTAGGGGTCCTACTCGTCGAGTGTATGAACCTACTCGACGAGTAGGATGAGTTTCCTCATGGACTCGGCGATTCCATCAGTGGACTCGGCGAGTCCAGTGCCCAGACAGCCCGAAAATCGATTTTTTCAACATTTTTCAGCACTTTGCATCAAGTATAATTGAAAACAAGCCTAGGCTCTGATACCAGTGTTGGGTTTTGAGAATTCTAACACTCCTAAGTGTACATGCAACCCTAAATACCTTGGATCTATGTTTTCTCTATTATACATGCAAATATGAATATTCCAAGGTATTACCCTATCTAGCATACAATCTTTGATACTTGGGTAATAAAACAGGTTAGAAGACATACCTTTTTATGTAGCTTGATTCCTTGATGCTTAAGAGCCGAGTGCCCCAAGTGTGACACCTCAAATGGTTCACATAACATCAAATACACTTGGAATAACTTAGAGAGAAATGAACCACTTCATGAAATCGGCTAGCCCTCACCATACATACATAGTTCTCTCATGGTGGCCGATTTTGACAAGAATAAGATGTTTATATAGTTTGTCATAATTACGGTTACACCATGTAAACCCTAATTGTCATGGCCTTTCATTTCCATGATCCATGGGTACAAAAACACCATGGAGCATCCTATGGGTTTTAGCCCAACTTGATAATCCATGGAGCATTAGCCCACTATACAAGTATGGATGATTTACACAATCAACCCATATATTTAATTAGTCTCCTTTTGATCACTTAATTAATTCCAAATTAATTCTTGATCAATACTAATTAAATAATCTTATTAATATATTAGAACTTATAATATATTAATAAACCTTAAGTGTTATTTCTCTCATTTTAGTCTATCCAAATGCATGATGCCATGCAACCCAAATGGACCATGCCAATCGGGTCAAGTACATACCAAATATAGTTATGGACTTAGACACTAATCCAACAACAACACCATACGATCAATAGGCAATACCCTACCAGTCTAGCATACTAATAAGTTAAGTGTCCTAAATTGCACATGCATAACAAGGAGTTCTCTTAGCCACTAGCATACGTATAATCTAACAATACCTCTATTATACCATGCAAATGATGTACAATGAGATACGTGGTATAGTGAGAAACTCACCTGAATACAGATGAAAGTCCACACGTCTCGAACGCGAGTCAACACTAGAGAAACCGCGAGCACGTACCACCTATTTACAACCAGAGTCTAATCCTTAGTCCAAAACTCATATGCTATCAAGTATGACCAAAAAGTCAAAATAGTCAAAAGTCAACTGTCTAGCGTTACGCTTAACATAGCACATACCTACACTCAGTGTAGGCCTATGTTTGGTGTAGCTCATCTACGCTCAACGTAGCACTAAAATACAATATAACCGAATTTCTTCATCCCTACGCTCAGAGTAGCACAATGCTACGCTTAGCATATATTGTTCACATAACTAACTTTTTGGTTAAGCTCTTAATCCATTGAGTCAAAATCCTAAACTTTTCAGAAGTCCAATATACTAAAAAAGGGCTCATAAAAACCAAAACTTTATGGACATGCATATCCTACACCCTTCTAGGTCAAAAATGGTGGAAGTATGACCTTGAACCCATACATGACACCAAAACAAGTCCAAACTCCAGATCCAAAAGATAGAACACTCCAATGACATTCAAAAAATGATAAAGTTGCAAGCTTTATCTAAAGATCTTCCTTGAACTCCAACCAAAACCACAAAAAGGGACCCAAATACCATAATATGAAAGATCTAGAAAGCTTGAATCATAAATTTGGGAGCTTAATGACTTACAAAGGTCCACAAGATGTACAAGAAGTTGGATCTCTTATGGAGACACTCACTCAAGCTCTCACGAATAATGAACTTCCTTGACACTCTCAAAATGGCACCCACAACAAACAAAAGAGGGTTGGGGGGGGGGGGGGAATGGAGGCTAGGATTTCATTCTCAAAACAACAATGTACTTTCATCCTAACTTCAAATGATCATAACTTCTTCATACAAACTCTGTTTTCGACGATCTTTATATCCACATAATCGTCTCATAGTAATCTATCACTTTCTTTCATAGTTTCACTAACACCTGCCCATAATAATACATGTTATGAAAAACAAGTATTACATTTTTGTAACCAAATTTTGAAAAAATGTTTTTCAAAATCAAATTACGAAAACAAGTATTGCGAAAATGTTCATATCTTTGGAAAACATTTTTGAATTACTCAAAATTTTCAAAACATCGGGAATTCTTGAAAAAACGTCAATGACTATATGTTTGTACACCTTAGTGCACATTACACATCATTACAAGAAAACATACTCCAAAAAGCTATTATAAACCCCTAAATAAAATATTGAACCCGAAGACCTAGTTTGAAAGTTTCGAAGTCGTGCTTTGGCTTTGAAAGCAATATTTCTTGCGAATAAACAACACTACGATGTTTGTGTTACATCTAAGACGAAAGAAAAAGTAGATAACTTACTTGTGTTTCCTTTCTTCGAGATTTTTGAGCTCTAATTTGCAAAGATTAAAGGAGTCGGGAAACTTCGGAAATGATTTTTGAGATGAAAGGGTAAAACATTAATATTTAGGTTTATATGACCGGGCTCCACGTTTGACTTCTTCGGAATTCAGAATATCTCAATTTTTGAATGTAATGGCTATTTTGTGAAAATATAAAGTGATGTGTTAATATCTAAAATCTCTTTTAGAAAAAAAGGAGACTATTTAGGTCAATACCTCTTTCAATATTTATATTTGAGAGAAGAAATTACGAAAATTATTTTATATATATGCCTCTGCTGAAAAATCTGATAAGAATTTCTTTTTACAAACTAAGAGTATATAGTAAAACTTGATGTCATTTAAGTAAAATAAAAAAGAGAAAATGACAAAAATAGCCAATTATCCTAATTACTTTGCGGAAAATAGTAAAAAAAAATCGAAATTGCAAAAATGGCCATGAAAATCGCAGATGGGAATGGTCCATCTGCGATTTGACTTTTCCATCTGCGATTTTCACTGTTCACCTGCGATTTTTCGCAGGAAATTCTATAAAAGGATTTTTTTTCCCTCATTTTTCACTCTTCAATATAGAAAAACTCTCTCTCTCGGGGATTCCTTTTGACGATTTCTTGAAGAAAATGGACGATTACTTCAACAATCCCGAAAATATGGTTAGATTTTAACTCTTTTTATGTTTTAATTAACATTTATTTAGTATATGTGTTTATTATTTTATTATTTATTGTATTAGTTAGTGTAAAAAAAAGAAATTATATTGTTTGTGATAGGGTAATTTTGTTGTATTTGATAGTTTTAATATTAGTTATTACTAAACTTGAAGTTTAAATGCTATTTTGTTAGTGGTTGTATGAATGTACAAGTAGAGACTGCGTAGAGTGTGCATCGAGTAGTTGTACATTTAGTAAAATGGTTAGAATATGCTTATTTTTTTAGTTATTAGTTAAATAAATTGTTAGAATAATGTTTACAATATGTTTGGTTAGTGGTTTAAGTTGATAAATTGATATAGCATGATTAGAATATGTTATTTTATATAATTTGAAACTTAAAAATTGTTTGTATATTTGTCGTATAAGTTGAAAAATTGTTAGTTTAGTTGTCGTTTTAGTTGAAAAATTGTTTGTTTATATGGTTAGAAAATGTTATTTGATATAATTAGAAAGATAAAAATCGTTTGTATATTTGTCGTATTACTTGGAAAATTGTTTATATAGTTGCCGTTTAAGTTGAAAAATTGTTATAGTATGTTATTGTTTTTTAGCGTAAATATATAAATTATTTATTAAATATTTGTATTTGCATTGTTATTATGTTATTATTGCATTTAATAATAAAATATTTTAAAATGATATAGTTGTTTAGTTTTCTAATATGTTATTGTGTTTTTTGCAGCATAATTCTAATTATTTCGATGTGAAAGCTATTGTAAACTTAAAGGGATCGGGGTGTAACATATGAGAAGTGTTTGAAGTGTTAGATGGTGTGAGACGTGATATATTTAGAGATACAGTATTTGGTTACTTGTTGGACGTCCCTCGTTTACAAGGGGACGGATTGCTGTTCCACAAAATGTTCCTTCATCAGATACGGTCGGACGCTGTTTTATCTCCAGATGGAATAAAACGGTTATATTTTAGAGTAGCCGATACGAAATTGGTATATGGGCCGGAAGAGTTTTGTTTGATAACCGGGTTGAAATTTGCGGAGTATCCAAAAAACATCGGGAAAAAAGTGTCAGAAAAAATAGTTAGTACTAAAAAAAGATGTTTATTGCGTGAGCGGCTATTTCCGAACCATACAAATAGTTCGGTGAAAATCGGTGACCTGAAAAGTTTTATTTTAAATCAACCATTCTTAAAAGTTGACGATGCCGATGCAGTTAGAGTATGTTTGATTTACATTTTATGTGAATTGCTTTGTAAGTCGGTTATATCTAAACGTACATAAGCAACATCAACATAATCCCCATAAACATGCTTTTTTTCATTTTTTTGACTCGATTTTTTTTCTTTTTACTTTTATCTATTACACGCCTATTCATAACTTTAACTTCTTGTTCGGCAACATCATCACAACGACCACCCACATCATTAAGATATGTACCAACATCATCATCACCAACATACTTGTAATTCTCAGGATCCACATAGTTAATAGGTGAATAACTAACATTAACATTTTCAGCAACACTATGAAACTGAGGTACACTAGGAGTATTGAAAGTACCTATCAGATCGTTGCTCCCTTTATAGCTGCATAAATTACCAACCGGCTGATTTCCACTGTGACCAGCCTCATTAACCTCATCTCCTTCATCAACCACCACAAACACTTTGACAGCCCTTCCTCCACTACATTTGATTACATTTATCAACATTCTAACATCCATGTCTTCAACTATAGCTATATAATAATTCAATTCAGGATGATGGAAACGAAGACTAATTCTATATTTGTCTAACAAACTAATTTTGCTTCTCACCAAAGATACAAAATCACTATAACTAATATACTCAGAAAATATCAAAGCGAATTCAGAAATACCTCCATGTGGACATACGTATTCCAGATTTGTTTCAATAACTTGCCATCTCCCACCGGTTACAAGACAAACCAAATATTCAATCATTTTTTTAGAGAAATTTTAGAGAAATTTCCTAAACAAATAACAACTAAACTGATAATTTTCTACAAAAGTTTATATATAGTAACATTATTTCGTAGTCAAACCAATTGATTTCATAGTCAAATTAAAAAAAAAATTAAAAAAAACCTAAAATCGCAGATGGACTGTGTCCATCTGTGATTTAAGCCTGAAATGCCCTATATATATAGAAAAAAAAATTAAAAAATTCAATCCATCTGCGAATGTACAAGTGGCTAAAGCACACTTGTGCTTTAGCCACTTGTACATTCGCAGATGGAATGTGCAAATCGCAGATGGACCATTCCCATCTGCGAATTTCGTGGCCATTTTTGCAATTTCGATTTTTTTTTGGCTATTTTCCGCAAAGTGATTAGGACAATTGGCTATTTTTGTCATTTTCTCAATAAAAAAAAGGATTTTACAACATTTTAATTTTACAAAGTAAGTTTTCTTAAATAAATAATTATATTTAGATAATCTAGAAGGATGATTTTTACATACCCACACATCCTAGTTTTATCACTTTGTGATTAACCTTCAGAATTTTGATGTATATTTATGTGAACAGGGAAGAACTAAGAAGTGTCGTGGGCACATGGATATGCCTCAACTAGAACATGTGTTCATGGCCCACTTTGCTTGCATCCCCACCCCCTAAAATCCACTATTTATTTTATCTTTCAATTATCAGGGACATTAATAATTGAAGACCTTTTGTCAATAAAGTTTGATAACATACGGATTGACCAATCTGCATTTTTCTTCAAATAGTAAGATTCGATTTTATAACTTATCTATAATTTAAAGTTAATGTTTTATTACTTCATTTACTCTTGTGCTAAGTTGAAAGATGATACTTTCTTTTATTTATATTTTCAAGTTATTTAAACTCAAAATATTTGAAGCAAGAAACTATAAATTTGGTTCTTCGATTATTTGGTTTTTTTTTTTTGTTTGTTTTTTTATCCAATATATTGATTGTTAACACTTTGGTCGTTGAATTAAGTATGTCTAACTCCCATCAAGCATACACTATAGGAAAATCTCCTATAAAGTCCGAAAATTTAGTATTATTAATGTAAAAGTCATAACTTAAAAAATCTTCCATAAAAATAAAAAGTCTTCTTGTTAATGTGCATGAGGGAGAAGGGCTGATGAATTAACATGCTATAGAGCAATTTCGGCCAAAAATTCTTTGATAGCCCAAAATTAGACAACATATATCAGGCTTTCTCTATCTATAATCATCCTATTCATTCTTCGACAACACCATCTTTTGAGGAGCACGATATGGTGACAAGTAATGCATCGATTTTTACAATAAGCATTAAACTCCCCAGAACAAAATTCCAAACCATTGATTGTGTGAAGATACATAAATTTGATTTTCAATTATAATATTCCACTATTTTAAAATGGCAAAAACAACACTTGTATGTTTAAAAAAGAATGCCTAGAATTTTCGAGAAATATCATAAATAATTGTCAGCATATATTAAGCACATCTATGTGATATTTCCTTCGTGGGTCCCAAAGGATACAAATGCAACTAGTCAAGAATTCCACTAGTAAAATGAGTAGAACTAGAGTTCTTACTCTCTTTTGCTCGCAAATACACAATTGTCATAAAATGGACCTTTGCCATTGTTTTCACCACATAGTAAATTTCATTTACTCAGTTATTCCATACCAAACTCACTCATGTGGCCAAATCTTATATAACACAACCTATTAATATTAAAATTCAACATATTATGATGTAATATCAGAATCATTGACAATAACAAACCCATTCAAAACATAAAATTGAATACTTTTACCAACATAATTATATCTATTTCTATTAAGTGAACTTTGAGAGATTAAATTTCTCGTGACATCCATATTCCCAAGAGTATGAACAATACCATCAAACATGTTGATACAAATACTTCTCACACCTTCAATGTTATGTCAACACCATCTCCCCTAAGAACTAAGCCGAAATGAGGCTCATATATAGAGAACCACTTTTTATAGGACACATATTGTAGATGCATCATAAATTAAGAAATCATTTGGATGAAGAACCATTACCCCCATCCAAAATGGCTAGAATCTCACTATCACCATCTTCGACTATATTGGTTTGGCTTAAGTCAGTGGTTGTTTATGTAGCACCTACATTTCAGGGCTAGAAGTTTTAGCATGTTAGTGGAAATAACTTGAAAAAGTAAAATAAATTAAAAAGAATTAAAATACACAAATAAATCGAAACAGTGTTTTAATATTAAAAGGTCAAGATTAATTAGAAGTTTAATTTGGATCAAAATAAAAATTTAAGTTTTAAGGACTAAATTTGCCAAATACAGAAACTTTGAGTTTGACCTTCACCTTACTTAGCTAAGAGTAGTGTTTGACCTCATTAGTAGGATATTTAAATGTTTGGTGACAAACTAGAAGATAAAGGACTTAATTTGTTAAAAACGAATCCCTAACTTTGCTTGGTACAAAAATAAGGACATAGGGGATTAGATCTGCAAAGTAGCGAAATATATGAACTCTAAAGCCGAAACACATACCTTCTTGCTCATTTTGAAAGTTTTTCACCTAATAAATATGGAGATGGGTGTTTCAGGAGAGATATGATTTTGTGAAGCAATTAGAAGTTCAATTGTCAAAAATCAAACGCTAAGTTATAAAAAAAAAAAACTAAAATAACTAGAAAGAATAACGATGTAACATCAACTTGAAAAACAATAAAATAAAAACAATTTAAACGACATTCTATTTGGATTTTTAAATGATTACTGTGTAATTTTGATTTTTGTATAACAATTTGTATGTTTTTATAATTATTCAACAACTTCATTCATCACAATATAAAAATCACAACATGGTAATATTGTCATTTTTCATCATCCAGCACAGTCAATCAAATGTACAATCAAACAACATGATTTCTTTCTCAGTCAGAAAACTTTTCCATACAGCACTTTCTCGGACAATATTTTCCCGGACAGAAACTATCAAACGGAACCTAAGTATTTAAGTGCGCCGGTGACTAAATAGTTACCCAAATATCATTGAAAGCAAATTAGTGTCTGCTAGTTAATGTGAATATTTTACCTTATAAACACTTACCCATTATAATAAAACAATTTAACTGTTTTCTTTCTTATGTGTATTACTGTGTCTGTATGTATACCTTACTTGGCTAATATATATATATATATATATATATATATATATATATATATATATATATATATATATATATATATATATATAGAGAGAGAGAGAGAGAGAGCTAGGTTCAAGTATTCTAACTAATTATTGTGCGGATGTGTGGACAATGTTATTCTATGAGAATTACTAAGAGAATAAGTTGTTTAGCAATGCGAATACGTTCAACCTTACAAAAATATCGTCATTTCCATGCATTCGCTCGCTAATTATTATTTATTTTTGTTCTCACACATCGTTTTTCACTCATTTTCATTCTGACAGAATACGACTCAATAAACATTCTGACAACATTTTGACAGAAATGATAATAATAATAATAAGTGTATAATCTTATAGACGATTTAATTAGTGAGAATATGTGTTAATGACAATAGTTATGTAAGATTGAACGTATTTATATTATCAAACAATATATTTTCTTTATCATTCTCAAAGAATAGAATTGTCCATACGCCCGCACAATAATTAATTAGAATAGAATAACCTAAGCCTCTATATATATATATATATATATATATATATATATATATATATATATATATATATATATATATATATATATATATATATATATATATATATATATAGGTTTAGGTTCTATGGAAAACAAAAAACTCTAAAAAAAACCCTAAAAATCATTAAAATGCATAAAAAAATACTTAGAGATCACAAAACTTTTTTTTGAATTTTTTTATCAAAAAATCGCAACTTTTAGGTCAAAATCGCTGAAAAAAAATTTTGAAATTTTTTTTTTTTACAAAAAAAAAAAAATTGATTTTTTATTTTTTTTTCAGCGAAATTGTAAAAAATGCTGCGATTTTTTGATAAAAAAATTCAAAAAAAAGTTTTGTGATGTTTTGGTATTTTTTTTATGCATTTTTATAATTTTTAGGGTTTTTTTGTTTTCCAAATAACCCTTCCCTATATATATATATATATATATATATATATATATATATATATATATATATATATATATATATATATATATATATTCCAATAACAAAAAAATGAAACATTAAATGAGATCGGTAAAATGACGATCATGTCCTTAATGAGTTAATTTCGATCTAACGCTACACTTTTAGTTCTTAGGTTCTCGGAAAACTATGAGTTTTCAACGGATCTCACCTAATAAATCAAAATCTTTTTGTCACATGTCATCTTCTCCTTCATTTGGACAAATGTCATTTTCTATAATTTTTGAATTTTCTATTTTCCACTTGTCATTTTATTGTATTTTTCATTTTATTAAATTAAAATTCCACATTTAATATGTAAGGTATTTATTAGAATGAGTTTATATATGTAATGTATTCAATGTATTAAAGCTTCATTAGTTTTAATAATTCAAATTTTTTGTCATTTTTCTTATAAATTCAAACTTCTTAAATTGTTAAAATTTTATATATAGATTTTTTTAAATAAACTCATGTAATATATGAGTTTCACACCTAGTATATATATATATATATATATATATATATATATATATATATATATATATATATATATAATTAGTTTGAAAAACATAATTATGTCCTTTTCATTTTCTCGTGCCTAACCTTTTGACGACGTATTGTCGAACGCACATGTTTATAGTAAGATGTGTCGAATTTTTAAAGGATTTCCTCTACTATACCCCAAACTTAATGTTAATAAAAAAGAATTAGAATTTTAAAGAAAATAATGAGTGGTCCTTTTATTGAGAACATTGATATTTTTGTCCTCTATATAATTTATGGTATTCAAATCCACGACCATTCCATATAAGAGTAACCATGATGATCGTTAACACGTTAAGTTAATGTGTTTTCCAATTATTTTCACCAAAGGGTTTGTGGTTTTAGGGAGAGGAGCCAACTCATTCAATCAATTGTCACTTTAGATCCACATCAAATTTTTTCTTTCATTTCTTTTCAATTTTCTTTCATTCCATAATATATTCCATAATATATGAAAACCTTATTTTTTCCAACCCAATCAATTTTTTATTTTAAAATAAACACAAACTAATAAAAATTATACAAAACTAATTTACAAAATATTATAAACATATAAAACTAATTCACAAACTAATTTAAAAATATATAAAAATTATTTTGATACAGGTCTTAAAGCAGAAAATACATATGGTCATTGCATGAGAGAGTAAATGGTTGAGCGGCTTAGATAAACCGTTGTCACCCCCATTTTGGTCAACCCATTGCAACCCGTGCTTGAAGGGATCAAGTATCGGTGGTAAATCCATCCCAAAAATAAACATTTTTGTCTTTCCTATTATTGTTGAACACTATCAGAAATTTTTGGAAATGAGTTTTGACGGATTGATTTAGGGTTTTAGTGATTAACAAACTATAAACATAATAAAATTACTAATAAAGGATATGTAAATGAGTACTTTTATATAAATTTTGTATATGCTGCTAAATAATTATTAATTTTTTATAAATAATGTGTTGATAGTAGCGATGAACAATATAATGTAACTAGGTATTTGCACGCCGCACGTTGTGGTGGCGACAATATATTTGATGAATGATGAGTTACATGTGCTAGAAATATACAAATTATTTAGCAAATATGTAGCAACGAGGTCAAACTAACATTTTACGGTCGACAAGGAGATTAAAGTGACATTTTATAAAATTCAAAGTCGACGAGGTCAAACTAACATTTTTAAAAGTTGAGGGGTGCAAGTTGTAGAAATGTCTGATTATATATTATGGGGTAAACACGAAAGTTTATAAAATGGAGGGGGTAAAAGTGAATTATCAAAGTTCTAAGTTGAGTAATGAAAATTGACATTTTACAAAATAAAGAGGTGAAAAGTATTATGTTACAAAGTAAAGGGTTGGAAGTCAGTTGGTGGACAGCCAAAAAAAATTACAAAAATGATAATGTGAAAAAAACAAAGACCAAAAATGGCAACAACCAAAACTCAAAAACTAAAATCATACAAAAATAAATGTATTTTATATCATCAAATGAAAAAGTATTATGTGTGATCCGACTTATACATAAGAAACATATATAAAAATAAACATGTAAACGTACACAAAATTTACATTGATACGTAAAGGAATTCGAATTTATACAGACACATAAATTAAAAAATCAACTAATTTTCTTTTAAAAATGTATACCGACACGTACATTAAAAAAACAACTATTTTTTTTTAATTACCGAACGAAAGATCAAAATTTACATCTAAAGGTTGACCATCTCGAATTTATACAAGCACACACATAAAAATAAGCACGTAATAAATTATTTTTTTAGCTAACAAACGAAAGTTATTAAGGAAAATCGAATTATATATATTTCGGGGGTAAATATTAAAGTTTAAAAAGTAGTGGGAGTGAAAACAACATTTTATAAAGTTCATAGCTCAATGGGGTTTTACTGACATTTTACAAAATTAAGGGATGATAATTATGGTAAACACTAAAGTTTAGAAAGTACAAAAAGTGAAAGTGACATATTAGATCCACAATATTTGGCATGTTTACATACATGTTTTACATATTTTATACTCATCAAACCTTATTTAAAAAATAAAATAAATTCAAAAACAAAAGATATTTGACATATAAATGACTGACAATTTTCTAATACCACCTTAATCCCAACATTATTTTTGCCTGTATTTTGATGTAAAAAATATGAATCGAGGGACTAAAAATGTGCTAAACTTTTTTTTATATAAAATTTCCTTAAACCTATTTGTTACCATAACATTAAAAATTTTATTATTAAATAAACAGAACAAACAAGTAATTCACACATAAATAATTCAATTTGAATGTTATATTATTAAAACCAACATTCTATTAAATATAAAATATATTTATAACACATTCAATTAAATGATATTGATTTTAGAGGGGTGAAAGTGAAATTTACTTATTAGTTACAATTTTTCCAAAGCGTAATACGGTCGAGAAAGTTGGACCAACTTTCATTTTAGAGATCAGCCCAAAACTTTGATTTATAAGGTCCAGTCGGACCAGTTCTTTGTTGGATGTGACGAGTCTATTATCTCTCTAACTTCTATTTGATTAACAATACATATATGATTATAAAATCAAACATTACTAACTAATAGGATAAATTACATGAATGGTCCTTGTGATTTGGGGTAGTCTATGTGGTTGGTCCCTATAAGGAATTTTTAACTCGGACCATCCCTATAGTTTTATTTTGTTTCGAATTTGGTCCCTTATCAGTGTAAAATGACAAATATGCCCTTGCTGAGTTTTTCTTTTACTTTTTTATATTTATTAATTCATTTAAAAATAGTTGATTACTATTCCTCTTCTTCTTGCCCTATACTTAAACACGAGACAAGGATTTAGTTCTACTTCTGCAACTCTCATCCCCACCACCACCACTCACTCCTTCTTCCTCTCCCATCCTCTCTTTTCACCGGAAAAATAAATCATCTGCCCCTTCTTTGCCATATACCTACACAAGAAAAACATAGTTAACTTCAGGAGAAACAACTTCTGAAACCATCGAGTTCAGGAAAAAAAATGGAAGCCATTGACCACTGGCACTTCGATTCTCTCTGCTCTGCTGCTCTCCTCTCTCTACAAACATATGTTAGACGATCGAAGGCACCACTAGAGAAGAACATATGCTAGATTCTCTCTACTCCACTGCTCTCCCAAAAGTCTTTCGATTTCTCCGGCAATTTCAAAGAACTTATACCCAGAAAACGAATTTCAAAAATCCATGTATGGTTCCTGGTTTGAGTTTCTCCTCCGTTAGTGAAATTAAACTAGAATTCGAACTCCTTTAATCTCTGAGATGTAACAAATCTAACAAAAGCCACAACGCCCAAATTCGATTTTCAACAATCTAGATCGGGGTTGGTGATGTCAAAAACTGAGGCTAGATGGAGAGATGGAGTGGCGATTCTCCCTATATCTTTGATTTTGAGTTTGTAGGTTCCGTTGAATGCTCTGATTTTCATTGTTTGTATCTAGGTTTGACGTACAACCGGACTACTGGGAATGGGAGGAATACGGTGGTGGCAAGAACGAAGGGTGGAAGTGGTGTCGGAGATCTATTGGGCGGCGATAATGTAAAGTTGCAGAGGAAAGGAAGGACAGTGGCTGGAGAAGGAGGATGTGGATGATGGAGTTCCTGTGACTCTGTGAGAATGAGGAAGAAATAAATGGATGAATGAGACTCACATTTATTAAAAAATTCTTATAATAAATAAGTTAGTAATAAATAAACAATTAAAATAATTCATAAGGGCATATTGGTCATTTCATGTTGACCAGGGACCAAAATCGAAACAAACACAAACACTAGGGACGGTCTGAGTTAAAAATTCTTTGTAGGGACCAACCATGCAGACTACCCCAAACCATAGGGAACATTCGTGTAATTTACTCTAACTAATATTATTACAATGGAAAATCTTTAAAACTAGTGAAGAAGCTCATGCGTTGCACGGGTCACTTTTTTTGTTGATCTTTGGTGGGTCGGGTATACGAAATTCAATCAGACATGTTTAAATCTGCCTATTGTCGACATGAAAACAAAATTTCAATCTTTTAGATACATGTATAATCTTAATATGCTCAATCCAAAATGTGAAGATAATATGATACCCAGAATCACACCATATAAAGCCAGGGCTTCAACAATGATCAGAATATGAATCATTCCCAGTGAAAGATTTGTCTGTTGTGCATTTAGTTTGTAAATACATAACAAAAATAAGATAAATACCATCTTACTAATTCATCTCATGTGTCTCTTAATCCTACATGATTCATATTCATTAACACATCCATAAAAGCAAAAATGTCAAAAGAATTAGTGGTCCAAAAACATAGGTTTGAAGATGATACACATTCCATATTTAGTCACCTAAGCAAAACAAACATGCCTTATTATATCAATTATGGGTTGGAAAATGGGAACAATGTCCAACACCATATGCACATATTTAACTCGGGTCTATTTATATAAGTAAAAAGAGAAATAAAACCATATTTTTTTTTAAAAGTGTACCTTCTTCATCAAAAAACATTTAATTGATGATAATCTCAGTTTCATATAATGGGAGGAATTCAGGGATGCAAATGCATCCAAAAGTTGTCAAATCTTGCAATAGAGAAAATAAATATATGATACTTACATCAAAATGTCTCATGTTAAATTACTTATTGGCCCATGGTCATTAGTCAATACTACATTATGCTCATGTTCCTTATGCAAGTTAAAGAAATCTTGCAACACATCCATTTTGGGAGTTTTAATGTAAAAATGTGCATCCAAACATGTAACTCTCGTGTTTCTAGCCTAGGCATTAATATTAAGGTGATAGTCTAGGTTAACCTTTGTAACTCATTTTGAAGAAATGAAAAAGGAATTATGTGAATTTTATGTGTTTTATGCGTTTTATGCTTAATTACTAGGAGTTAATTAATTAAGAATAAAAATGAGCGTCAAAATTAAATTTTAGATAAAGCCGATATCTATTAAGAAATTTGTAGTGGTCGTGACAAGGATTACAGATATATAAAGAATGTCGAAATCCGAGTTATAACGAAGAAGTTATGATGCCTTGTATGGAGAAAAGTGTCGAACGCCATCATGTTGGCTGGAAGCTGGGGAAAAGCAGTTTATGGGACCTGAAATAGTCCATCAGACTGCTGAAAAGTTGAAGGTGATAAGAGAAAGGATGTTAGCTGCTCAAGATCGACAAAAGAGCTATGCTGAAAAGAAAAGACAACCGATATCCTTCGAAGTTGGAGATTCGGTTTTACTTAAAGTCTCGCCGTGGAAGGGACTTATAAGATTTGGTAAAAGGGGAAAGTTGAGTCCAAGGTTTATTGGACCATTTAAAGTTCTTCAGAGGATCGGGAATCAAGCTTACAAGCTAGAATTACCGGAAGAACTGGAGGGTATTCATAACACATTTCATGTGTGTTATTTGAGGAAGTTCACGGGAGATGTGCCCGACATAATTCTGATTTCTGAGTTAAGGTTGGATGAAAACAAGACATTGATTGAAGAACCTGAGGCAATCGTTGACTGTAAAACTATGAAGTTGCGACGCAAGATGGTTGATTTAGTGCTTGTGCGCTGGAAACATACGAATGGACCAAATCTCACCTGGGAAACGGAGAGTGATATGATGAGTCGCTACCCGCAGTTATTTGATGATGTGTGATTCCGGGGACGAAATCATCCTAAGGGGGAGAGAATTGTAACACTCGTGTTTCTAGCCTAGGCATTAATATTAAGATGATAGTCTAGGTTAACCTTTGTAACTCATTTTGAAGAAATGAAAAAGGAATTATGTGTTTTATGTGTTTTATGTTTAATTACTAGGAGTTAATTAATTAAGAATAAAAATGAGCGTCAAAATTAAATTTTAGATAAAGCCGATATCTATTAAGAAAGTTGTAGTGGTCGTGACAAGGATTACGGATATATAAAGAATGCCGAAATCCGAGTTATAACGAAGAAGTTATGACCCGTCGAAGTTTCACGACAAAACCTGCTCGGTGCTGAATGTCGTAAAAAGTGAGTTTTCGATAAACTACTTTTTAGCCTTAGTGATCTAAACGAAACTTGTAGTGTTCGTTAAACCGAGAGTAGGTATAAAAAGAACACCCAAATCTGACTTCGTATGAGGAAGTTATGATTTTTCAAAGTTTCAGCTTAGCAGTAGACAGCTAAAAACTCGAATTTTAGATCGAGTGATTTTTAGCCGACACGACCTAAACGAGAATCGAAGGTCTCGTAAATAGTAGCACAACGGTAAAAAGTCTGACGAAAACGGACGTCGGATGAAGAAGTTATGAATTTTTAACGGATTTACCAGTCCCGGTCTGTTAAAAATAATAATACAAAAATTAAAGTCAAAATTAGCCGATGAAGTCTACACGGAAGTTGTAGAGCGTAATTTTACCTACGCGTGCATATAAAGAACGTCAAAAACGGATCCTGTATGCAAAAGTTACGGATTTTAGAAGGTCGGCGCACAATTTCCGAGAAATCTCGCAAGGATAAGGCTGATTTCGGTGAGTCATCACGCCACGTGTCCGAGCCGAAGACCCAGCTGCTGACGCGTCGCCTTCTGATTCGTCCGAGTTGCGGTCCGATCCCCGTGTCCGATCCATGACTCATCCTCGCATGAACAGTACCCGCGGTCCACTAAGAATCCGACGCGTGCCCTTTGGTGCGTGTCCGAACCCTCGCAAGGCTGCCACGAACCATCCCTACTTCGGACCTAGACCTCGGTCCAGTAAGAAGAGGACAGCAAGAATTCGCACGTGCAACCCTCGTGCGAGCCATCCCCTGCGAGCTTCGGATCTGCGACGCGTGGCTTCTTCTCAGCGGTTGGATCAGGAGGCTCGCTCCTATAAATAGGAGGGTGCGAGACCTCCCGGGTATACTTTGGAAAATTGTCTATTTTAGCCCCTAAACTCATATTTCTTTCATTCTAACTTCCCCCAAAGCCCCGGTATCGATTATAAGCCCCGGAATACGCCACAAAGTGCCCGTGAAGCCCGAAAAATTTATCTTTTCGGTTTCGAAGCCCGACTTTTGTAGAGCCCGGTTTCTCAATAAAACTCCCGGTTTTATTAGAAACGAACGTTTTAGGAAACGAATTGCTGCCCGATTTTCATCGAATCAAGTGAGTGTGTAGTTACTTTCAATTTACACATAGATATGAAGTATTTACCTTAAAATACGTGTTATGTGTAAATATGTTAATTGTTTATCTGAGGTGACTGTTGAATTGATGTTTTATACAAGTTTTAAACTGTATATGTATTTTATCTACAAATATGTTGGGTAGAACATGGGTAGACAAAATAGTCGGTGGGTGTTAAAATGATGAGAGGCCTCGGTGTCGGTGTCGGTGTTGTTGTTGGTGTTGTTGTAGTCGTCTAGCGGAGTATAGATGACGATCACGGACCTTTCTAGACAGTCCAGTGGTACACTAGCAAGTTCGCAACTTGTAGGTGTTGATGAACTAAATGTTCATTGGTGTACTCCAATCCCCCTCATGGTTGCCTTTAGGACATGTATGGCTGAGGAGTCCCTTTAGCAGTAGTGTCCAACCCGATGATATTTCTTAAGCTATGTCCCTTGTGTTAGGCGTTTAGGGACGTAAAGTGAGGACAACGGGAATGGGTAATCAGGGTTATTGTTGATTGGTGAACTTAATAAGTTATTATTATTGTGGGTTGAAAACCCTATATGCTCACCAGGCTCCCAAGCCTGACCCACTCAGTTTTTTATGATTACAGGTAGTGGACCCCGAGCATAGTCGGAGGACGATGAGAGATTTTTTATTATAGGCCAGTAGTTATAAATAACTGTTGAAAGGCTTATAATGTCTTGTTTATGCTTTTGATCTGTATCGGAACATGACATCCCGAGGTTTTGATATATATGGAAAATATATACCTTCTTAAAGAAGGGTTTTGATAAACATTATCATGTTTTATATTGGGGACCTATTCCGCAATATCTTTTGAAAAGATTTCTCTGATTTTATTTTAAAAAGCATAAATTAAATCGGTCTTTTCTGGCCGAGAAATTAGGGGATGTCACAGTTGGTATCAGAGCATTAGTTTAAGCGAACTAAGAAATTGTAGAATTTCTAGACTTAAACTTAGGATGCTAAGTGATGATTGTGAGATGAGTGTCTTCCATAATTTAGACACGAGCACTAGTTTATTTTAGGAAAGGTGCCTGAAATGCCTTTATGTGCTAAATGCTATATGTTGCCATATATGCCATTATTTGTTCGGATCTATGGTCTGTTGCCGACCGGATCTGGAAACCTTATGTGTGTAGGATTCTAAGCGTATGATTACGAGATTAGAACTAACATGTAAACGTTTCGGAGTGATAAGGGAATTGACATGTCTAACAAGGATAAAGACCTAAATTCGCCTTATTCGGTATATAGATTGTAATGGAAAAAACTAGAAGTGGAGCGGGAAATGCAAACAGAAACCAACAACCTCAACCTCAAGTGGTGGAACAGGTGCCGATAGTAGGAGCTGCACCCGAACCCATCACCATGGCTGGAGTACGAACTATGATTCAGACCATGATTGCTGAACAAAAGGAGGAGTTGAGGCAAATGTTGCTGAACAACAGGGATGAACCTTCAGTTCCTGTTGAACAACGTGAACTAAATGACGATCGATCTGAAGAAGGGAACAACAGCAGATCGGTTGGTCATAGTGAACCGCTTGTGGTTGGGAGGAATAACCACGAGGGCAGAGTGGAGAGAAATGGGTGCAAGTATAAGGACTTTATGACTTGCAAGCCATCGACCTTCACTGGAAAAGAAGATCCTGTCGGAGTTATGGACTGGATCTAGGAAATGGAGTTGGCTTTCATGACTTGTGATTGCCAAGGCAAGTTACAAACCACCTTTGCAGTGCGTCAGTTCAGGGGTAGTGCTGCTCGTTGGTGGAACACATTGGGGAAGACCCTAAGCCCTAATGAGCCATTGCAAATGAATTGGGCAGAGTTCTTGGTGCACTTTAAGCGCAAGTTCTGCTCGGCCCAAAACGTACTTGAGTTAGAAAACCAATTTCTAACGTTGCAGAAGGGGAGTATGACCGTTGACGAGTATACGAATAACTTCACAGACAAAATGGAGTTTGCTTTGCGTATTGTCCCAGATGAGCTGGCGAAAATTGACAGGTACGCAAAGGGACTTCCATGGCAGTATGCGGTGCCAGTACATCAGGCACTTACTTTGGAGGCAGCTATCTGGGCTGCCAAGTCTGTTGAAGATATGATCAAAGGGAGAGCCGCCAGCAAGGTTGAAGTTGGCGAAAAGAGAAAGTTTGAAGGAACTTCAGGTTCCAATAAAAAGAACAAATTCTTGAAGTCTGGTTCGAGAAAATTCGGAGGAGGAGCCGAAGCCAAGTGGTGTGACAAGTGCAAGAAGAAACATGCTGGGAAGTGCAGCGTGGAAGTCACTTGCTACAAGTGTGGAAAGCCAGGGCATTATGCCAATAATTGCACCTTCACTAATAACGTCTGTCATGGGTGCCATGAAGAAGGGCATATTTTGAGGGATTGCCCGAAGAAGAAGGACGCAGCGAAACCCAATCTTCCACCAAAGCCAAAGGCGAGAGCCTTTCAGATGACACTCGAAGCTGCGAAAGAAGAAGCCGATGTCGCTTCAGGTACCTTTCTCGTAAACGAATTGCCTGCCCAAATTTTGTTTGATTCTGGAGCCAATTACTCCTTTAGTGGGATCCACCTCCTACAAAAGACCAAAATAGACTCATTATATATATACACACACACACACATATATATATATATATATATATATATATATATATATATATATATATATAGAAAACAAAAAAAATATAATCAAAAGGGAAAATTACAGAGAAACCATTACATTTTGGGTAGTTTTGAGGCTTAGCCACTAATAATTTATTTTTTTCCAATCAAATCATAAACGTTTCAGACATTTTTTATTTTTCCAAATTAACCATTTTGACCACGAACAGGTCAAAAGGGTTATTTACCTACATACATGGGGAGTATAGTGGGGGACAACTTTTGACGTCTTGTGATGAGTACCCACCTCACAACGCACACTAAGAAATTTTTTGTAGTAGTTATTTCTTTATCTCTATCTAAACTATGAAATCCAACAATTCAAAAGTAAACAATGGACTATTAGGAATAAAGTTTAACAAATTTTATATGGTATGTTGTTAAAGTTAAAGAAAAGTTGAAACGTCCCCATAACAGTGATAAAAAATTTTATTTTTAAAATCATTAATTCCATACATCATAAGTCATAGAAACAATCATGATACAAATTATACAAAACATCAGAGTAACAGTAATCATAAGTACGGAAACATGCAGGGGATGTTGTGTCATTACGTCGGGCCCTTCCCTTTCGTACCGGAAACCAAAAACATAATTGTAAGCACAAAGCTTAGTGAGCTTCCCCAAAATATCACATACAACTTATACATGAACAAATATAACAGCACGTGGTTGTGTCGGTTCCATGTCAACCCCCGGGTCCGTATCAATCCCGGGTCCTTAATGACTCCATGTATAGCACATAGTTGTATCGGGTCCGTATCAACCTCCATGTTCGTATCAACCCTAAGTCCATAATGACTTCGAGCCCAAATTGGATCCATACATATAACATACAATCATATTAGTAATAGTCACATAAACACATACATCCAATATTTACAACTCAGTGGGCTGACATTGGTGCCTTCGACCCACCAGTGTGGTGAAAAGACTCGTCTCACAGAAAATTCTCAACTGCTACCGATATCGCTGACAGAATACCGCTGCTACGCACCACCTATTCAGTGAAACCAGATATAACCCTTAGCTCTTCCTCCAAACTAGGTGCTTGACCAAGAGTCAACTCAAATTAAAAGTCAATGGTGAAAGTCAACGATCAATGTTGACTTTAGTCAACCGCCACGTCGTGGCCATCAATGGTCACGCCATGGCCCTCCAGTAAAAAGTCCGACGTGATTTTCCCCATTGCCACGTTGTGGGCACTGGTTTTTCAGCAGCTTAATGGGTTAAGCTACTTTTTTTATCCTAAGAGCTCCAAAGCTCAGGTTTGGTCTGAAACCAGGTCTAAAAGGATAAAGTTTCCAACTTTATCCGTTAAGACCACCCAAAAGGTCAAAATCTCTAACCCTAGGTTCCAAATAGGCTAAATAAGGCATGACTTTCCCCATTAAGCACTTATTCCGAAAAGTCCATATCTCTTTTACTCCAGATCAGTTTCTATTATCATAACTAACACAAAAGTTGGTGCTTTATAGACACGCATGTCTAATGCATGTCTTAAAGCCATACTGAGACAAAATAAGGGTTTTTCCATGTAAATCTCATGCATGGCTCAAAACCTAACTAGAAGCCAGATCCAAACCAACAATAATGCCAAATGACTTAACGATTCATAAAGTTGCAAACTTTATGAGATCCCATCACTTCAACCCACAAAAACATGAAGATTAAGGGACAAACATAAGATCTAGCAGCCTCTCATGATAAAAATCAAGAGTTAGACAATCCAAAGGTCCAGAAGAGTGCCAAGACAAAGGATGAGGACTAGCTTGCTGAATCTTAGCTCACTTCTTCGTCTTTCTTCCTTCAAAGGCTTCAAAGAACACCATAAGGGCTCAAAATAAGAGAGGAATGGATTTAGGATTTCTTAGGTCTCAAGGAGGTTGATGTAGGTTGAGGGTGAGCAAACCCTAGCCTCCTCATTCCTTTAAATAGGGACCAAAACCCGGAAAATAGTTTGTCATTTGACAACTGCCATGCTGTGACGACTTAAATGAAATATGCGGACGGATCTTTGACTTGCCACGTCATGGTGCCTCCCCACCACGATGTGGCAAACCTTAAAATGAAAAAATTGCAAAATATAAAGTACCTTGGGATCTGGGTGTTACAACTTTCCCCGACTAGAATCATACTTCGTCCTCGAAGTTCTTCTCCGCAAATAACTTGGGGTAGTGCTCTTTCATCTCGTCATCCGGCTCCCACGTCTACTCAGAACCCCTTCGGTGTTGCCACTGCACCTTCACCATGTTCACCACTTTGTTGTGTAGAGACTTTGTCTTTCTGTTGAGGATCGAAATCGGTCTCTACATAATTCAGGAGCTCATTGACCTGAATGTCATCCAAGGGAATCACCACAGAATCATCGGCTAAACACTTCCATAACTGAGAGACATGGAAATTGTTGTGTATCTGGTTGAGCTCATCAAGCAACTCCAATCGGTATGCAACCTTTCTTACCCGGGCTATAATCCTGAAAGGATCGATAAACCTGGGACCTAGCTTCCCCCGCCTCCAAAATCGGATGACACCCTTCCATTGTGACACCTTCAATAGTACTAAATCCCCTACCTAGAACTCGAGGTCCGAATAACGTCATTCGCATAACTCTTCTGTCGACTTTGTGCGACCCGCAACCTGTCATGTACCTGTTGTATCACCTTGGTGGTATTGAGCACCACTTCAGTACTCCCCACGACCCGATGCCCGACCTCACCCTAACAAACCGGGGTCCTACACCTCATCCCGTATAGCATTTTGAAATACGGTCGATCAATATTGGCATGATAACTATTGTTGTAGGAGAACTTGGCCAGTGAAAGATAAGTATCCCAACTCCCGCCAAAAAGTAACACACACACCTTGAGCATATCTTCGAGCGTCTGAATTATCCGTTCACTCTGTCCATCAGTTTGGGGGTGGTATGTTGTACTATAATGCAGATGAGTACCCAACTCCTCATGAAACTTCCTCCAAAACCTAGAGGTAAAATAAACGTCTTGATCTGAAACCACCAAAACAGACATTCCGTGTTGAACCACCACCTTCCGAATGTAAATGTTGGCCAACTTCTTGGCTGGAATACTCTTGGTAATTGGAATGAAATGTGCACTCTTGATCAATGCATCAAAAATGACCCAAATAGAGTCAACCCCACGTGTCGTCATCGATAACTTTGTGATAAATTCCATAGTGATCTCTTCTCATTTCCACATGGGAATGGGTAACGATTGCATCTTGCTGTGGGGTCTCTGATTTTCGGCTTTGACTTTCAATAATGTTAAACACTGCTCCACAAACCATGTTATCTCCCTCTTCATACAGGGTCACCAATATCTCCACTTCAGATCCCTATACATCTTTGTGGCCCCTGGATGGATCAAAAACTTTGACTTATGAGCCTCTTCCAACATTGTATGCCTAACCCCACCAGTAAAAGAGACCCAAACCCTTCCACACTGAGTCAACAAGCCCTAACTATCTCTAACGAACAATGGAATATGCCCCCTCATTCGCTCAGCCTTCCAATTTTCCTTCTTCAATCCTTCCACTTGAGCTTCTTTGATCATATCTAAAAGTGGAGAAATAATAACCATTCTAAAAAATAAGTCCCCAATAAGTGCACTCATCGTCTTGCGACTCAAGGCATTGGCCTTCCCGTGGTGGTACAGGATTTCAAAATCATAATCCTTTACCACATCCAGCTGTCTCCGCTGCCTCATGTTCAAATTCGGTTGATCCATCAAATCTCTCAGGCTCTTGTGATCAGTGAAGATAGTATTGTTGGATTAGTGTCTAAGTCCATAACTATTTTGGTATGTACTTGACCTGATTATGAGCATGGTCCTTTTGGGTTGCCTTCACCATAGCAATATGTAGGATGAATTAAGGAGAGAAAGGTTTAATTATGATTTATTAATATATTATAAGAATAATATATTAAAGGAGAGATCATATTGTTTAATTAATATTAGTCAAGAATTAATTAAGAATTAATTTAGTGGCTAAAAGAGATTAATTAAACTTAGGGGACTGGATTTGTAATTATAAGATAATTACAATTGGGCTATGGATCACCTAATAATATATAGGTTGGACGAATTCTATGGGAAGCCCATTAGAAATCGTCCAAGGGATATGTTAAAGGAGTCCATGGGCTGCTTAGTGCCTAAGCAGCCAGATTAGGGTTTCCTAGTTGTAAACCCTAATAGCCTACATGTATATATAGGACCCCTATGCCCCAAAAACGTGGACAAGAGTTCCTCTAGGGTTTCCAGCCGTTTTTGGTGCATCCTCTCTCCTCCCTCTTCATCCAAGTTGCTTAGTGGTGTTTGTGACTCCATTAGAGGTGCAACATTTGAGGCACTAAGCTTTCTGAAGCCAATCAAAGCAAGGATTGATTGTTATTGCTATATAACAATCAAAGGTAATTACTAAACCCTTATTTCAGTTCTTATTTGATAGATCTAGGGTTTGCAAGTCTTGGATTCATTGCATATACAATAGAGAAACCCAGATCCAAGCATTAGGGTTTGTATGAGCACATAGGATTGTTCTTATGCATAAAACCCATCAGTGGTATCAGAGCCTTGATTGGTTTCTATTGTATGTGATGCAATTGTCGTTTTTCTGCTGAAAATCAATTTTTTTGCCTCTGCCCGACTCAACTCGGCGAGTCAGTATCTGGACTCGGCGAGTTGGCCCTACTCGGCGAGTTCAGGACTGACTCGGCGAGTCCGGGAGTCTGACAGAGTATATTTCGGGATTTACTTGCTGTTTTGTTGTAGGATTGATGCCAAAATCGTTTTTTGATAATAAAATCCGAATTTTATTGTATGTAAATGATTATCCTTACCAAAACAAAAGATAATTTCAAATCTTTTGAATAATAGTTTCTTTATATGATAAATATAGATTATTCAAATTATTTGATAATTATCTTGTGACTAAAATTGGATTAGGTCAAATATAGATAATCACTAAATTAATTGTTTGATTTATATTATTTGTTATTTGATCCCTAGTAAGTTTGAATAGTTTCAAATTACTCCCTTTAGGTTTTATAGTTTAAATTTGAACTTAAAAGTTTTGTTTTTGAAATTTAAATAGTTAAACCCTAATGTTTTGAAAAGTTTCAAAACTTGCCCTCAAGTTTTGGAATTTAAAATTTTGATTAATAGTTTAATTATGTAATATTTAAATTCTAAAACTCTAGTATTTTGAAAAGTTCAAATTACACCCTCATGGTTTTGTTAAGTTAATTAAAAGTTTAATTAAAAGAGAAAGTTAATAAAACCACATAGTATTTTAAAAGTGTAAAATACACCCTATACTATATATATGTAACATTAAAAGTCTAATATTATATATATGAGTAAAGATTCAGTCTTACCGTTAGTAGGCCTCATTCACGAAGCTGGTCTATAAGGGGTGTTTAAGGAAATTGCCTATAAAATGGCGATTGAATGAGTATCCACTCTTACCCACCGCACTCTTGACTAGTGGAGGGTCGTTAGCCGAACGGGTAGGATAGGACGAAACCTTCCATTATAAGTATAATGAAGTACAAAGTAACTAAATGCTTTTACAAATTCCCAATCTTAGTTACTTTAGGGAAAAATGTGAATTTGTATGCTAATCCATGGAATTACACTTCGTACCCTAGTCAAACATTAGTGGAGCGTGTGTGGCTAACCGGCACACTAATTTGGGATTGACATTGGTGGCGAAGGGTGGCTCGATGTTTATCATAGACCAATGGAGCGTGTGTGGCTAACCGGCACATTGATTAGGTAATAGTAGCAATTGGGTGCACCACGTGATTTGTATGGTTATTCACACCTTGTTTGTGATCCTCGGCATTCCAGTCACAAATAGAAGGGCATAATCGAGATTAAACATGCCATTGAAAAGTTCAATGAATCTCAAAAGATCTAGGAGTTTCAATTCATTTAAAACTTAAATTTATTTTTCGTTTTTCATGGTGGGAATTGGTAAATCGTCATTTACCTACCTTCAAATATTCTGCAACTAGATTACGGCATCCCTCTTCTAGGTTGTAGAGTATTGTGTTGGATCCTAGCCTTGATGTTTCATTTGGGTGTTACATCAAGGATTCTTATCAACTAACTTGAATTTTCTCCCGTTTTGTAGATGTCTAAATCTTACAATGGTCTTCCCAAGTCCCTTGGAACAAGCTTTCCAAATGAAGATGACGTCCCACGATACGATCAAGGAAATGAGAGTCATGCTTCACTTCCTCCACCTCCTCCAATTATTCTCCCTAACCCACAAGTTCAAAGGCTTGAAAAGTTCAAGATCACTCAAGCCCTTTTGGCAAGTAAACACGAAGATGGGAAACCTATGTGTGCACACATCTTAGAGATGAAGTCACACATTGATAGGTTAAGGATGATGGGTGTCGATATCTCAGAAATGTTGGCTGTTGACTGGGTTCTTCAGTCACTTCCTGAATCATATAGTGAGTTCGTTAGAGAGTACTATATGATGGACCATGACGTGACCCTCATTGATTTGACCTATTTGCTTATAGCTGCTGAATCAGAAATGATTTGGCGTGCTGATCAAGCAAATTTGTCTGGCATATCAAACTCCCAAACTTCAATGGACATTGAAAATGGTGACATTGGAAATCCAGAAAAGGTAAATTCTGAGATAGTTCCTTGTGCCATTCCAAAAGATTTCATCTGCTTCTACTGCCAAGAGAAGGGGCATTGGAGACGAAGCTGCCCTGTTTACCTGAGAGATCTAAGAGATGGGAGAGTCAAGACGTATGGCTCTACTTCAGGATCGAAGAAAAGAGAGGAAGCTTAAGGCAGAAGCGTGCTGAATCTGATCATGAAGAAATGGATTTCGATCGCATGGACTCGAGGATCAGATTTTTGAGGTGCTACTCTAGAGTTAGGATAGATTGATAAGAAATATGTAATAGCATAGTTTTTCAGTTGAATTACATTGTAATGACAAGTTTTTCCGCAATAAAATAAATTTTGATTTTGTCTTATTTATTTATCCTTGCAATGGTGTGTATGAAAAATTGATGTTTAATTAATGGATTTGATTCTTAATTATGTTATTTGTTGAAATGTCGAGAATTTGCCAAATAAGGGAAGATTCTCATCGCCCAAGTTTCAGTTGGACAGAAACTTGGAGTCATGGAACTTGGTTGCGTGATGAATGAGAAACTTCATATGTGGAAATTAGACTAATTCTTTGACAAAGTGTCAAGAGAAGGACTAGGAGATCGAGTACACTAGGTTGTGCGTTGATCAAGTCCACCACAAGAGTGATAAAGATATTCGTCATGATTTACTAAAGTTTAGTAAATATGGTTATACTTATAAGATTAAGTATAATTCTGAGTTGATCGAAAGAGTTTCAATCAATAGCAGAACGAATAAGAAGAATCAAGTAGGCAGAAAGATAAAAGTTTCTCCATTCCAAGAAGAAGGGAGAGTACCTTTTATTGTGTTTTATGATAAGTCTTAATGATTAAGGACCATATCTCAATTGATCCTCTAAGTGAGTCTTAGTGCATTTGTATGACTAAGAAGAGGAATCGAGAATTGTGGAAATGGTTAAATCAAGAAGTCAATCATACTTCGTTCCAATATCAAGTCTTAGAGTCAAGATTGTGACTTGAGCGACAAGTCTTAAGTAGGTTTATAACACTCGTCAGATGTGGAATTTGGAAAAGTTTTCTTATTCTTGCACATTTGAAAGTGGTAAGTCGTGATGTCTTGGATAAGACAAAGACCAACTAGAACCAATTATGAGAAGTGATAGTCTTGATAAAAACTACACTAACTCTTGAATATTTGTTTTGTCAAGGAATGTTTCTTGACAAGAGAATCTTATATGTCAAGGAGTCAGTGGAAGTCTTAATGGTCTTGAAAAGTTTCAAGAACAAATCAAGAGTTAAACCTAGTTGATCATCACTAGCACACGACTTGAGGTCTAAAGCCTATCGTGGATGACATACTCTTTTTCTGTGCCATTCCAATTGAGTTAATTATGCATGTGAGTTCTATGAGTTCTCATTTGAATGCATAAAGACAAAGCACCTTGATCAATGGAAAGTACATTGATACGAAAGGGTGAGTTGCTTGGAAGACATGGTGGGCATTCATGTTACCATGAGGCAAGAAATCGAGATTGAGCACGTTCGGTCCATATGAGTATGGATTTGTCGCAAACTTTGGTTTTGACAAATTCACATGGATAGGAACACATACATCATGAAATCTAGGTGTCATAAGGTTTCCCTCCTTCATGAAAATGATTGTAAGGAAATGCTTTCGCTAAGAGAGATTTTAAGAAGATTTCAATTGTGAAAATTGTATTCTCAAATTCGATTATGATTACGGCATCCCTCTTCATAGTTCGAATTGTGAGATTTGACAATTAGTTTGAACAATCGAGACTTATTGCTATAAGTTCTGGAATTGTTTAGACACACATGTGAGCTATCTAAGGCAAAGGTGTATGAGCTTAAAAAGCTTAGATAAAGGCTTATCAAAGCATTAGGCATTAGAAATATGAACTTAAGGAATTCAATAAGCATTGTTTTCTAGAAGTTCAATTGTTTTCTGAATACATGTCAAAGCTAGTGGGAGCATAAGTGTTATGCTGGTAAGAAAATAATCATCATGTTAGTGGGATCATGATTATTATGGTAAGTATTGCAAGATAGCAATATTAATTATAGAAAACAAAGATTCATTTTGCAAAGTTGCAAGGGTTGAAAAGTTGTTTTGCTATAATTAAGGGAGAGAATATTATACTTCGTTTCAAAATTCTAAAGCTTAGATCGAGAAATGTTAATCAAGGATACATAGTGCATTCTCAAAATTCGATTATGATTACGACATCCCTCTTCATAGTTCGAATTGTGGGAACAGGGCACATAAAATATTATGGCAGAAGGATGATGAAGTATCATGTCTTTATGTGAGACATTATGCATCGTGTCCAATACGCTTCGGGTATAGGATCGATTGCATATGTTATAATATTTGACCATTCTAAAATTTTCCAAATGCCTAGGGCATTAAGAGGGAAAAGGGACTAGAACTGGTTTTGACTAAAATAATTAAACAACTATCAAAGGACGATCTGAGGTTCACTGAGGATTTGTCGCTTGTGAGTAGTTGGAAGTAGAGTACTGGATGGACTATATTGACATTATTATGAATAGATAAGATTCTATTAAGAATGAGTTGTCATATGGCAAATATGGAAATGTTTCCATTAATGGGAGTTGGATATTAAGAAATATGTCTAGATTAGAAACTTTTATGCAAGAAGGATGAATGTGAGACTTCACGTCTATGAAATTGTCTTCTAACAATTTCTGATAGAATACCTTATAATTTCATTAGTCGGGTCTTGGTGACTTTTGTGCTATGACATTACGAAAGAATCATTGCATAAAATGTTAGAATCTGACATATTCTAAAAGTGGCAAGAGTTTGGATTGGGGATTGTGAAATGAGTTTCATTGGAAAAGTTTTTCAATTGATCTATTTCACAGAATATGGACCATAGGAAACCAAAGTGTGCATGCTTGGAGCATGGGACAATTGTGGTTATAATTCGAGTAATAAGTTGATTTTCTGAAACAGTAAGCAATGAATAATGAGTAATCAATATGGTGTTTAAATAAAAGTGTTTTTTATTTACGCTCAAAAAGTTTTGGGACCATATAGGATTAATATTATTATTGCGTTTCACTTTGCATGTTTTGACTTCCCGAATAACTAGGTTATTCGAACCTCCACAGTCGGTCATACGTTGGAAGTAGGTATGAAGGAAGACTGTCATGAATCTGTCTGTAGATTGTCTAAAGTGTTTAGACATAGCACAAGTTTGCTGCAAAGTTCATGAGTGCTTTGATAAGATTAAAGTATTGGATCAAACCCACGCTCACTAGAATCACTTCATGGTTTTATCACGAGTGATTGGTGAGACGATAACATTGTATATTCTTGAAACCAAGACGTGTGAGTTGTTATTTGCTGGTCGGTTGCACATTGATGATAAGTAAACGCACCAGTAACTTGGTGTTATAAAACTTATTGTTGTGTGTGATTCGATTAGTAGGTGCAAGCAAGCATTTGAGTCAAAGTTTATCTATTCCTTTTACCCAAGGTGGGATAAAAGCGATATCTGTGGGCCCCTTGATGATTTAGTGATGACAAAGGAAAGTGCTCGGCTGGGCCAGGACTGATTTGATTTGTTCAATCAGTCAGTCGTCATAAATCGGAAATCGGGAAACGACACATAGACTAAGAGAATGATTTCAATCCATGTCTCATGTCTATACGATATCTTGTAGAATGGAGGAATATATAATCCCTAATCTAAAGGACACGCGTATCTGATAAGATCAAAGTTGACAACGACTTTTGGAAGCTACGATTGCCGATCAGGTTCTGAAGTCATACGCAGAATAGTTATGCCCCCTGATTCGCTCCGCCTTCCAATTTTCCTTCTTCAATCCTTCCACTTGAGCTTCTTTGATCATATCTAAAAGTGGAGAAATAATAACCATTCTAAAAAATAAGTCCCCAATAAGTGCACTCATCGCCTTGCGACTCAAGGCATTGGCCTTCCCGTGGTGGTACAGGATTTCAAAATCATAATCCTTTACCACATCCAGCCGTCTCCGCTGCCTCATGTTCAAATTCGGCTGATCCATCAAATCTCTTAGGCTCTTGTGATCGGTGAAGATAGTACTGTTGGATTAGTGTCTAAGTCCATAACTATTTTGGTATGTACTTGACCCGATTATGAGCATGGTCCTTTTGGGTTGCCTTCACCATAGCAATATGTAGGATGAATTAAGGAGAGAAAGGTTTAATTATGATTTATTAATATATTATAAGAATAATATATTAAAGGAGAGATCATATTGTTTAATTAATATTAGTCAAGAATTAATTAAGAATTAATTTAGTGGCTAAAAGAGATTAATTAAACTTAGGGGACTGGATTTGTAATTATAAGATAATTACAATTGGGCTATGGATCACCTAATAATATATAGGTTGGACGAATTCTATGGGAAGCACATTAGAAATCGTCCAAGGGATATGTGAAAGGAGTCCATGGGCTGCTTAGTGCCTAAGCAGCCAGATTAGGGTTTCCTAGTTGTAAACCCTAATAGCCTACATGTATATATAGGACCCCTATGCCCCAAAAACGTGGACAAGTGTTCCTCTAGGGTTTCCAGCCGTTTTTGGTGCATCCTCTCTCCTCCCTCTTCATCCAAGTTGCTTAGTGGTGTTTGTGACTCCATTAGAGGTGCAACATTTGAGGCACTAAGCTTTCTGAAGCCAATCAAAGCAAGGATTGATTGTTATTGCTATATAACAATCAAAGGTAATTACTAAACCCTTATTTCAGTTCTTATTTGATAGATCTAGGGTTTGTAAGTCTTGGATTCATTGCATGTACAATAGAGAAACCTAGATGTAACATCCCAAAAATACAGGCCAAAAAAAATTCATTTTGATTAAGTTATAATATAAAACCATCAGTAATAAAACAATCATATTCATATCTCATGTCAAACCAAAGTGTCAATAATCAAAACATGTTATCATAAAACCATATCAGAGTGTAATCCCAAAGATCTCATGTGCGGAAAACATAGTGTGATGCGCTGCGATCATGCCGGCTCCTTTCCTTTGAAAACGAGTACCTGAAACCAAAACTGTAAACCGTAAGCACGAAGCTTAGTGAGTTCCCCCATAATACCACATACCATACACATATAAGGAACAGCTAGGAGATACGGGCCCCGCCCACACTCATGGAGATACGAGCCTCGCCCACACTCCACTAACATACCATACACATATAAGGAACAGCTAGGAGATACGGGCCCCGCCCACACTCATGGCGATACGGGCCTCGCCCATACGCCGCTAGCTAGGAGATACGGGCCCCGCCCAAACTCCACTATCTCTGAGATACGGGCCCCGCCCACACTCAACTACTAAACCATAACATACAGGTATCACACAGACAACGAGTATAAACAATTCTAGCGTACAAGCATATATCATAATCAAGTTCAACTATGAGATACGGGCTCTGCCCACACTCCGATACTAACATATCGTCTATACGGGCCGGCCTTGGTGCCTTAGACCCGTTCCTACTGGAAGGAAACTCACCTCACACTGTTGAAGTCACGTAGACACAATCCCGCATTGCTGAGGTCCCGCAGACTCAACCCCAGCTGCTGGATGACAGATTCCCGAACTGTCAACACCAAAACATCACCCAATTAATAATTGGGTCCCAACACATAACCAATAGTACATTCTTTGGATAATTACTACATTACCCCAAACTTGGCTCATTCAAGCCCAAGGCCCAATCCATAGGCCCAAAGTCAATTAGGAATCAAGCCCAACAAATGGCCCAATTTTCCAAATTCGGCCCAGGCCTATACATGGTCTTATTCTAAGGCCCAACATCATATAATCATTAAGGCCCAAACTATGGCCCATCTATTGCCCAATTTTCCAAACTGGGCCCAAGCCCCTTACATGGGCCTTACCCTAGGCCCATTAAATTACTCTAGACCATTTGCTTGATCTTGGATAGCCCATTTAATAATCCAATCATCAAGGCCCAATAGAAAGGCCCAATAATAAATCCAAGTGAAATTAGGGTTTCACATAAAATGACGATTAGGGTTAAGTGTTCCTACTTAACCCATTAAGGACTTAATCCATTAAGTCCAATGTTGACTTAGGTTGATTGCAAATGATTATTAATTAATATTCTAAGTTCATTAATTAATTCCGATGCGATCCCGATAAATCCCAAATTAGGGTTTCATGGCATTAGGGTTTTCCAAACCCTAATTAGGGTTTCCAACCCATCTTAACCCAATAAGCCCATTAGCTAAGTCCTTGGATCCATTAGGGTCCATTAAGCCCATTAGACACATGATTGGGCTTTTATGTCCATTAAGCCTCATTGGGCCCATTAGGGTTTTAGTCCCTTGGCCAAACATCACAAACGAGTCACCATACAACGAGGCACACCGCCACCCGACACGGCGGCCGGTGGCGGCAGCCACCACCTCACGGTGGTGGTTAGGGTTATTTTCTCATTATTCCCTTTTCTTTTACAATTTACAATGAAATACCAAAATTCACACACACCCTAACTAACGTAAACACACATACATGGCGGCACATGGTGGCAGTGGCTTTTCTGTGAATCCCGGCTAACCAAAACACCCAAACACACATAATACAATTGGAAACACAACCACACACACCTAACACGCACTTGAAGCACAATCACACACCCACACAACTCACAACCACCAGATGACACGTGGCGGCGATGACAGAAGTAGAAGAACTAGCGGCAGGTGGTGGTACTTGCGATGTAACAGTGGAGAAAGGCGGCAGGAGCGATATTCGCGTTCACAGCAATGGCGCCAATGACCGGGAAAGAGCGCCAGTCGCCACAAAATGGTGTCCGGCGACGAGATGGTCTCCAACGAGGACGCCAGCTGCGCGATGTCGGAAGGTGGAACAGCGTCGTGGTATCTCGATGGCGAAGGAGCGGCGGCAGCGGGCTCTAACGGCCGGATATGGCGGCTGCAACTCGCTTCCCTTCGCTATTGACTTAACAACATCATCACACGATGGTCTCCGTCTTCAGCAGCGACAGAAAGACGCCATGGAGGCTCGGTGGTCGGAGAAACAAGGGGGATAGGGTGGTGGCCGGCGGTGGGAGGCATAAGGGGGAGAAATGGCGGCTGTAGATCATTGAGGAGGGTTAGGGTTTAGATGGGGTTATATATCCCGTAACTTGAAACTTCACCCCATAATGGCAAGTCTAGTCCCTCTCTATATAATTCTTTTCAACTATGATCCAAAATTTACCATTTCAACCCTGCCTCCTGAATCCTTTACAATTGAAGTCCAAATTTTACCTTTTCTACCCTGGCTTTGGAATTCTTCTTCAAATTAAACCCGACAATTACCACAGAGCCCTTATCTTCATAAATATTTACAAACTGAGTCCGGGACTCACACTTTTAACCCCTGACTTCTAAAACTGTGACAATTAGCACCTCGAAATCATCCTTTTATATATATTTATTTATTTTAGGGCTACCATTTGCTCATTAATTTATTTATTTATCTAATAAATAAACAGGGTGTTACACTAGATCCAAGCATTAGGGTTTGTATGAGCACATAGGATTGTTCTTATGCATAAAACCCATCAAGTACACCTAACACCATACAAATAGTGCCTCAAAATCTTGAGAGCAAAAACTACAGCCCCCAAATCCAAATCGTGCGTAGGGTAATTCGCCTCATGAGGCTTCAACTGCCTCGAAGCGTAAGCAATCACATGTCCTCTCTGTATGAGTACAGCTCCCAAGACCGAGATACAGGCAACACAATAAACTACAAAACCATTCATGCCCTCGAGAATAGTGAGAATCGGGGCCTCACACAATCTCTGTCTCAATGTCTCAAAAGTTGACTGTTGATCAGGCCCCCACCGAAAAGTAACATTCTTCTTCGTCAAACGGGTCAAAGGCACAACAATCTTGGAGAACTCCTGGATAAATCTCTGATAGTAACCCGCGAGACCTAGAAAACTCCGAATCTCCGATGGGATCCTAGGAACCTCCCATCTCATCATGGCCTTAATCTTGGCCGGATTGACCAAAATACCCTTCTGGTTGACGATGTGCCCCAATAACTGCACCTCTCGCAACCAAAACTCGTATTTGGAAAATTTGGCATACAGTCTCTCCCTCCTCAGAGTCTCTAATACCTCCCGAAAATGATCCTCGTGTTGTTCCTTGGTCTTGGAGTAGACAAGAATATTATCAATAAACACGATCACTGATCGATCAAGCATCGGTCTGCATACCCAGTTCATGAGATCCACGAACGTTGTCGGTGCGTTGGTGAACCCGAATCCTCAAAGGCGTCTTTTGTACATCCTCGTCTATGACCCTCATCTGATGGTAACCTGAATGCAAATCAATATTGGAGAACCAAGATGCACCCTGAAGCTTGTTAAATAGATCATAAAACCTCGGGAGTGGGTAATAGTTCTTCACTGTTAGCTTATTCAACTTCTAGTAATCTATGCACATCCTGTGAGAACTGTCCGTCTTTTTTACGAACATGATCGGTGCTCCGCATGGTGAGCTACTTGGTATGATAAACCCCTTGTCTAGCAGCTCCTGAAGCTGCATAGATAACTCTTGCATCTCTGGTGTGCTAATCGATGTGGTGCTTTGGATATCGGGGCCGCACCAGGAACTAAGTCAATCCGAAACTCAACCTGCCTCTCGGATGATATCTAGGAAAATCCTCAGGAAATACATCAGGTAAATCCCGAACGATGGGCACATCACTCATAGTCGCCATGCCCCCAACTCGAGTATCCGCCACATAGGCCAAAAATCCAGAACAACCATGAATAATCAGTTTTCCTCTACTTGGGGTTCGAACTCTCACTAATTGATGCTCACAATCAATCATATCCACATAGGACCCAACCAATCCATTCCTATAATAACCTTCAACCATCGCAACGGAATTGGAACCAAATCAATCGAAATCTCTCGTTGAGTAGATTCAGAATGCACTCTCGATGAACCCTCGAAGCACTCACTAAGCGGTCATCAACAATCTCTACCTCAAAAGGGTAATCCAAAATACCAGGAGCATCAGTAAACTTATTTCTAAGTGCAAGAGATACAAAGGATCAGATAGCACCAAATCGAACATAACATGAGCAGTCATACCATTGACTAAGAAAGTTCATATACATGATCAGATAAAACATAAGCAAAACAAAGAAAATAATAATAAATAAGATAAGGAGACATACCCGCAACCACATCAGGCACTGCCCTCACCTCCTTGGTTGTCAACTGAAATTCCCTGCTCTTCAGTATAGGTGCCTCCATCTTGCCCTGATGGGCATCGGTAATCCTCAAGGTGGTTGGTGTAGGCGCCGCCACTGCCCTTCCTGATAACATCAGACAGTCGGCCTATTTATGGCCTGTCAGGTTGCACTGGAAACAAAAAAATGCACTCCGGGGGCAATCCCTACTCATATGACCGATTTGTCCACATCTGTAACAACCCGAACCTGCTACTCGACATGCCCCACTGTGCGGCCTGACGCAGCGACTCCAGACCTACTGGACCCTAGTGTGCGAATCAAAAGTCTTAGGCTTCTTAGCCTGGCCCACCGTTGTTTGTACCTGCTCCAGATTACGCTTCGTCCGAAGCTCCAACTCGATCTCCTGCTCACGGGCGATCTCAATCATATCATTCAGGGTCTTGTACCCCAAAAATCTCAGAAACTCTCTAATGGCATCCCTCAACATGTCATGATATCTCAACCTCTTCATTTCCTCATCCACAACATACTGCGGAACCAACAAAGCCCTCTCACGAAACTTGGTGGTGATCTCCGCCAAATTCTCAGTAGTCTGGCGAAGGTTCTGAAACTCTCTCGCCAACTGTTGCACCTCGATCGCCGATGCAAACTCCACTTGGAATCTCATAACAAACTCCTCTTAAGTCATGGCCACCACCGTCGTAGATCCCAACGCTCTACCGACCTCACCCCACCAGTCACGTGCTCGGTCTCTCATAAGGCATGATGCAAACCCTACCTTTTTCCCCACAGGGAAAAAACTCGCCCGCTGAGCATTCTCCATGCCAACGATCGAGCGTCAGCTAGCGATGTGGTTCTTAGCCCCAAATAACTCTGGAGCTCCACAGGCCTTGACCTCCCGAAATGAGGGAGTCCGTGCTCCTATCTGCCCTACAGTGATCTCTGCCCGATGGGCCCCGAATCACTCATCCATAAGCTTCATAATCCCCTCCTTGATAGTACCGAAAATCACAAGGGTGGCCTCCATGATACTGCAGGTAATCTCTGATGCGATAAACTCATGTAATCGCTCATCCAACGGTTCGACACCAGAGGCAGAACCGGATCCGTAAGCTCCTGCTCGAGTGGTCACCATACTCAACTGAAATAAAAACATATAAACGATCAGCATAAACTCGACGGAACCTCCATTCTACAGACCCCCTTAGAATCTCCAAGACCGTCCTTGCCTTGAGTACAGATACTGTGCTTTTAGTAGTACAGGGCCAATACTTCCTTCCACACCTATTTGTATTTTCTTCAAGAACCATCCTAAATCCTCTAAGTCGCCACACTAAATTCATACACCAATCCTATGCTAAACAACATACAAATCCTACTATTGCATCTCTTAAGATCCTAAGAATTCTCAATTAGACTGCCTCTGCACTACTAAGAATCCTCAACCAACAGTGTTGGTTGCCTTATGCATTCAAGTTGTACACAAAATGGGATCACATAAGCTGTCAAATAATGATTCAAACCTAAGTCCACAACCAAACTAGGAACAGGAAATGGGGCTATATCTGTCATTCTGGGGCTATATGATTATAATTATATACAACTTTTAAAGCATACGCTTAACAATTAACTAAGCCAATATCAATCCCAAGTAACACATAGCATCCAATTCTACTAGGCTATAAGGCATCACACAAATCAGGAAATTCTATCATACGAATCCTGAAGGTATCCTTATCCCTACTCTAGCATGCAATTAAGATATCAGACATACTAATCATAACATGGATATGGGTATTTTGGGAATCACTTACTTGAGCTCGGTTGATTGCACACATCGCAACCCCTTTGTATATTATAAAAATCTTTTCGAAATTCAATTTCTTTTGAAAATATTACCATTTCTTTATTTTGAGTTCTAACACACCTCCGAACCAGACGGCGGAAACGTCTGGGGGCTTGGGTGACTTCATCTTGTAATATCATCACAATGTATATAATTGAAACAAGACAACACCATCATCATACATATCAAAATACAACCAACATTGTTTACATCAAGTATAGTATCATAAATTACATGCCAAAATATTCAATGTATGATAGTAACAAAATAAGACAAATTCCACATGTTCTTGTTGACCTTTCTGCTTAACGATTCCCTGATAATACAAGTTATTTTGAAAATGTCAACATATATAATGTTGGTGAGTTCATAAGCATGTTTGAATGAAAAGTTTTGTATTGTTCGTAAAACACCAGAAAATCCGATATTTTCTGTAATATGGTTTGAAAGTGATGTATCAAGATCAAGTATTAATGCATGTGTGTATTCTGTTTTTGGAATGTATATGAAAATGTAATCCGTAAAAATCATGTATTTTTTGCTGTAAGTAGAAGGTATTGTTTAACTGTATGATTCCCCCAGAAAATCCGATATTTTCTGTTTATAAAAGTGTCGTGGTCTCAAAACCCTAAGACCGAATATCAGTGTATGTATGTTTTCGTATCGACAAGATTTTATATGTATTCCGTAAATTTATGATGGAGAGAATCTCTATGTGAGCCGTTTCAACCATACTTGATTGTGACGGATTCGCCTGTCGTGGCGTTTTCAGGCGCCGGCTTGTTTAAGGTACGGGTTGTCACCCTAGACTGGCTTAGTCTAACTATAGTGAACAACTCAGGTGTCGGGTGTCACCCCGTATAGATCTATACACAAACTCTCGCTCTCCCTCCAGGAGACTCTGATTATAACTACAGACTATGATTGTACACTCGAGAGGTGTCAACCGACATTCTCACTAGATCCTTAACTGAGTTTACGTGAATATTGTATTATGTTATGTATAATGTTTCCGTGTACGTTTTATGATTGAAAAGTCCAACAAGTATGTATGTGAATGTACGAGGCCCAACAGACATGTAAAAGGACAACTAGGGCCCACTAAACATGTAAGTTATTTCCAGGCCCAATAAGCATGTAAATGGATCACTAAGGCCCAATAAACATGTAATGTAAGTATTAGGCCCAATAAACATGTAATCGATGTATTTAGTTAGTTTGTTATTACATTGTTTGTTTTAGCTCGATTGTTTTCCAAAATGACATAAAAAGCCCACTTTTTGTAATGATGACAGTTTTGACCCATTAAGCCAAAAATTTACAATTTAGGCACCTTTTGATAAAATTGACACTTTAGGTCCCTTAAGACCAAAAGTTTACATTTATGGGCTTATTTCAATTAAAATGACATTTTTAGCCCATTTTTGTTAAGAATAACATTTTCGGCCCAATATTATGAAAATTGACATCTTCGGCCCAATTATATAAAAAATGACATTTTCGGCCCAATTTAATAAAATTGGCAATTTCAGCCCTTTTTAACCGAAAAACAACATTTTTGGCTCAAATTTGTTTAAAATGACAATTTAGTCCACAAAAGTCATAATTTTTCCAAATTTGGCCCATAAAATCGTGAAGGCCCAATTTAAGCCCATTTTGTGAAAAAATTACTCTTTTGGCCCTTTTTAAAACCATAATATCATAAAGACCCATTTTTTTTACAAAAATGACTCTTTGGTCCTTGAAAAACCGTAAGTATCATAAAAGCTTCATCTTTTTGTTCATTTGTCAAAAATGGTCCCTTTACAAGATTTTGTTCAGTTTTTCAACATCCTTAACATGTTTAACACTTTTATCTTTATGGTAAGTTGTATAAAGTGTTTTAGTTTACAAATATTGTCAAGATTTGATAGAGTTTTCGAGATTTATGAAGTTTTTTCACATAATAACAACATATAACTTAGAAAGCACACATTAACACTTATACTTAGGTAGACCAATAAGGGCCCAAGCATTCAAGCCCAAAAGGTGGCTCAAAACTCGAAGCCCAAAGTCCAAAATCCAATCAGAAGGCGCACGCGGGGGGTACTCCTTCGGTACGCAGGGCGTACACCGAGCCTCGTATTGACCCACAACGGGGTGACTGACCAAGTATTCAGGGCGTACTCCTCCTTACATGAGGCGTACCGTCGCAGAGTCCAAACTTCAATAAGTGCTTAATGGCTTAAGCACTTAAGCCCAAACTTCAGATCCATTGTCCAAACGCACCTTAGAGTCATAAAGTCTCCAACTTTATGACTTTAGATGTCCAAAAGTTCTTAATACAAGGTCTTAATCCATTAAGACCCTTCTACCAAATGCATCAGACACTTCTATCCATTGGGACCTCATTTTTATGATTAAGGACCCCTCAAAGGGTCTGAAAGGACAACTCAAAACATCCAGAACTTGCCATGCTTAAGATAGAGAAATTGGGACCAAAAAGAAGCATAAAAAGAACCCAAAAAGGGATATATCAATTAAATCATATTATCATAAAGGTATGAACTTTATACCTTTAGATGATGGAGAAGGAAGCCAAACTCCCATATCCAAACCTTGCTTCACGTTTCCAAGCTTCTTGATGCACTTCCTTTGTCTCTAAATCACCAAGAATACACTTTAGGGCTCTCACTCTCACTCAAGGGGGATAAGGTTTTGCAAGAATGTGACATTCCCAAATTTCTCGGCCAGAAAAGACCGATTTCGTTTATGCTTTTTAAAATAAAATCAGAGTAATCTTCAAAAAGGTGTTGCGGAATTTGTTCCCAAAACAAAATATGATAAAAAAATTTATCAAAGCATTTCCTAAATAAATGTATTTTCATTATATAACAAAACCTCGGGATGTCATGTTCCGATACAGACCAAAAGCATAAACAGTACATTATAAGCCTTACAACAATTATTTACATCTACTGGCCTATAATCCAAAAATCTCTCGTCATCATCCAACTCTGCTCTGGGTCCACTACCTGTAATATAAAAAGCTGAGTGGGTCATGCTTGGGAGCCTGGTGAGCATATAGGGTTTTCAACCCACAAATAATAATAAATTTATTAAATTCATCAACCAAAAATAAATTTATTAATTTCATCAACCAACAATAACCCTGATTACCCCTTTCCCGTTATCCTCACTTTACGTCCATAAACACCTATCATAAGGGACCTAGTCTAAGGATTTTTATCGGGGTGACAACACTGCTTTAGGGATTCCTCAACAATTTATGTCAAATAAGGCAACCATGAGGGGGATGGAGTACACCAGCGAACATATAGTTCACCAACACCTACAGGTTGCGAGCCTGCTAGCGTTCCACTGGACTGTCTAGAAAGGTCTGTGGTCGTCATCTATACTCCGCTAGATGACTACAACAATAACAAAAACATCGAGGCCTCTCATCATTTTAACACACATAAACTATTTCATCTACCCATGTTTTACCCAACATATTTGTAGATAAAAATACATATACAGTTTAAAACTTGTATAAAACATCTATTCAACACCCATCTCAAATATACAAATAATATAATTACACATAGCACGTATTTTATAGAAAATACTTCATATCTATGTGTAAGATGAAAATGACTACACACTCACTTTATAAGACGACGTTTGGACAACACTTCGTCCCTTAAAACAATCTTTTTCGATGAAACCGGGATGTTTTCTCAAAAACCGGGCTTCACGCAGACAGAGTTCGGCTCGAAAACTCTTTTTCTCGGGATCTTCGGGCTTGCTTACGATGCTAGGATAATATTTAAGGTTTAGGGGTATTTAGTGTAACTTAAAGGAAAGTATAGGGTAGGAGGAGTGAAATTTTGTAACATAAATACGGCTGGCTTCGATCACTATTTATAGTGGCTGAATAATCGAGTTACACTGGGCGTAACTATACAGTACGCGGGGCGTACTACTACTTCAACTAGTACGCTGGGCGTACATGAGTACGCTGGGCATACTAAGAGATTGTCTCGGACGCGTCAAGGCTACGACACGTGTCTGTCATGCAAAGGAGTAGGGGGTGACGGACTCCGGAACACTTACACGAGTATGCTGGGCGTACTCCTTCGGACCAGCCTCGAAGTTTGTGCCCAAAACTTCAAAAATTCGTAACTTTCGCATACAAACTCCGTTTTTGACGTTCTTTATATCCACGCGTAGGTGAAATTATGCTCTATAACTTTCGTTTAGACTCTGTCGGCTAATTTTCACTTAAATTTTACATTTATATTTTTAACAGGCCGGGACAGAAAATGTCCGTTAAAAATTCATAACTTCTTTATCCGACTTCCGTTTTCGTCCGTCTTTTTACCGTTGAACTACTATCAACAAGATCTTCGATTTTCGTTTAGGTTGTTTCGGCTAAAAATCACTCGATCTAAAATTCGAGTTTCGCGCTGCATACTGCTAAGCCGAAACTTAGAAAAATCATAATTTCCTCATACGAAGTCAGATTTGGGCGTTCTTTTTATGCACGCTGTCACACCCCGGCCGGCGGCGGAAACACCGGGCAGTGTAACGTCATTTCTTGTATCATAGTTATCAACTTTCTAAAAACACATGCAATTTAAAATATATCAATATAAAGTTGGTGAGTCCACAGGTTTTGACTCCATATAAAAATAATACATTTTCCAAGTTTCAAAAGTATAGTTTTGAAAGTATCATTTTGACTCTCCAACGTTTAGTATATATATCCTAGGTATAAAAGTTTACTTACCAAATAAGTAGTTTACCTATAAGTCTCATATACTATAAATATAAGTGTTTGTAATTCCATACAAACGAATGTTGCTACGTATAAATCTTATTTCAATTCTATACGAGTAAAAACCGCTACGTGTAAATCTATTTCAATTCTATACGAGTAAAAACCACTACGTATAAATCTATTTCAATTCTATACGAGTATGTGTGTTAGGTATAATTATCTACTTAATATACAAGTAGTGCCTAGGGTATAAGTAGGGAGAAACTTATACTTAACATTAATACTTGTATACGACAAAGTATAATGTTTCTAACAAGTTGCTACCATGAGTCTGTAACCGCTGCTTGACAACAAAACCTCTGACAAAACACACTCATGATTTACCATGAGAAACAATACACTAATGATGTACCATGAGAAACAATACACTCATGATTTACCATGAGAAACAATACCGCGCGCTTCATCGATACCGGAACAATAACAAATAAAAGGAACAGATCGTCACTCGCTTGTCTTGGGTTGTAATTAACAACCACGAGTGGGGTCGTCAACCCGTATCTTATTCATACACGACTTCCTCGCTCACACGGGATTAACGGTTACAGGTCAGAGGACTTCCAGTAAGATCCCCAATCTTAGTTGATGAATGAGGTAGCTCATGTAGACTTTGACGGCGTTCTATAGTCCTAACAACAAAAGCATTTTCATGTCTAAAACCCTAAGTTACTAGACTATGCTTTTAAACAGTACTCCTAACTTCATAACATTTAGGCAGTATAACAGCTATAACTTAAGGTAAAACCAGGTTTTATCTTAACATAAAACCAATAACAACAACATATAACATACCTGGTTTTATCTTGACATAAAACCAACAATAACAACATACTTATCAATTACATATAGAACTTCCGAGTATAACTCTGGAACTATATCGCACACAAAATATATATAGAATCCTAAGTATAACTCAAGATCTACTTTAGTAAAATAACATGCTGACAAGTTGATAATAGTTGTATATATTCAAAATATTATATTTAGAACAACTATACCCCGACTATTATAACTATATATTATCATATTGACATAATAGTAATGTATATACAATATTTAGCATGCGTTTTCCCCCAAAATAATAGAAAGTGGGGCCGTGAAACTCACCCTAGTAGCGTGATCTGTAGAATCTAAACGGTCAGAGGCTCGGGAAGGAAAACGGCCTTCGGAAACGAGAGAGAAAAAAGAGATTTGGTGTAAGGAATAAAAGGGTCTTGATCGCTATTTATAGGCTGTTCTGGGCCATTTCACGTCGTGGAATACATATGGCCACGTTGTGGACATCCATGAGTTATCTGGTAGCTTTAACACGTGTTTTCTAGCCCCGATTGGTGTCCCTGATACGTTTCACGTCGTGGAATTAATGTCCACGTCGTGAACCATGGCGGCTAGGGTTTCTTGCCACGTGTCATGCTCTAAGACAGCTGCATCTTCGGAAGGTCATAACTTTTGCATACGAACTCCGTTTTGACGTTCTTTATATGCACGCGTAGCTAATTCTGAGTACTACGACTTTCTTTTAGACTCCAATAGCTAATTATAAGTCTATTTTAAATTCCTCTTATTATAGAGATTTATAGTGTTCGGTTTATCATAACTTCTTCACGCGAAGTCAGATTTAGACGTTCTCTATATTTTTGGAATCGTATGGACGTATACTTTGAGTTGTATCATAAATTATGCATGAAATTTCATACTTTAACATGAATTACATAGTAAGTTTATCAAATTACTAGTTTAACAAAATCACATTACATGATTGGCATAATCACATGTGATTGTTTATTGACCTATTTTGACTGGTGTTACACACGCTCTCGGTTTAACGAACACTACGACTTTCATTTAGATCGCTAAAGCTAAAAAGCACTTTATCACAAATTCACTTTTTACGTCACACAGCGTCGTGTCGGTTCTGTCGCGAAACTTCGACAGGTCATAACTTATTCGTTATAACTCGGATTTCGGTATTCTTTATATCTCCGGAATCCTTGTTTCAACCACTACAACTTTCTTCATAGATATCGGCTTTATTTAACATTTATTTTTGACGTTTATTTTTATCATTAATTCATTAAATCATAATAATTAAGTATAAAACACATAATACTCAAATAATACATCTTATTATTTCAAAACAAATTACAAAGGTTGGCCTAGACTATTACATCATCATTAATGCCTAGCCTAGAAACACGGGCGTTACAATTCTCTCCCCCTTAGGATGATTCCGTCCCCAGAATCATACATCAGCAAACAAATGAAGATAGCGACTCATCATGTCACTCTCCGTTTCCCAGGTAAGATTTGGCCCATTCAAATGTTTCCATCGCACAAGCACTAAATCTACCATCTTGCGTCGTAACTTCTTAGTCTTACGGTCAACGATTGCCTCTAGTTCTTCGATTAACCTCTTGTTTTCATCGAACCTTAATTCAGAAATTGGAATTATGTCGGGAACTTCTCCTGTGAACTTCGTCAAATAACACACATGGAAAGTGTTATGAATACCATCTAGTTATTCTGATAGTTCTAGCTTGTAAGCTTGGTTCCCAATCCTCTGAAGAACTTTAAACGGTCCAATAAACCTTGGACTCAACTTTCCCCTTTTACCAAATCTTATAAGTCCCTTCCATGGCGAGACTTTAAGTAAAACCGAATCTCCAACTTCGAATGTTATCGATTGTCTTTTCTTGTCAGCATAACTCTTTTGACGATCCTGAGCTGCTAACATCCTTTCCCTAATCACTTTCAACTTTTCAGCAGTCTGATGAACTATCTCGGGTCCCATAAACTGCTTTTCCCCAACTTCAAGCCAACATGACGACGCTCGACACTTTTGTCCATACAAAGCATGATAAGGTGTCATCTTGATGCTCGAGTGGAAACTATTACTGTAGGAAAATTCTACCAAAGGTAAATGTTCATCCTAGTTACCTTGGAATTCCAGGGTACATGCTCGTAGCATATCCTCCAATGTTTGAATCGTTCGTTCGCTCTAACCATCAGTTTGCAGATGGTAGGCTGTACTTAGACACAATTTCGTACCCAATTCCTCTTATAGACTTCTCCAAAACCTTGATGTGTAACGACTATCACGATCTGATACAATCGTTAAAGGAACACCGTGAAGTCTCACTATCTCCTTCACATAGGCATTTGAAAGTTTATCCATAAACCATTTTTCATTGGCTGCTATGAAATGAGCACTTTTAGTAAATCGATCAACGACCACATAAATCATGTTGTGACCGCTCTTCGTTCTGGGCATTTTAGTCACGAAATCCATGGTGATGTCTTCCTATTTACCCATAGGTACAGGTAAAGGTTCTAAACTCCCATACAGTTTTTGATGTTGTGCCTTAACCCTCGCACATGTCACACACTCGGCCACATACTTAACAACATCGAGCTTCATCGTCGGCCACCAGTAGTAGGGTTTCAGATCCCTATATGTTTTCGTGCTGCCGGGATGAATCGAGTACATGGTCTTGTGAGCTTCCTCCATCAGAGGATCTCTTATTCCTCCCGTCTTAGGTACCCAAATCCTATCTTGGAATACCTTCAGTCCTTGACCGTTTGTATCGAACACTAACGTTTTGCCTAAACGTTCTTCCTTTCGGTCATTTTTCTCTAAAGCTTCTTCCTGGGCTTTCTTGATACTTTCTACAATCGTTGAGACAACTTCGATTCTTAATGCTCTTGCCCTTTTCTTTTCAAGGCTCTCTTTTCTGCTTAAAGCATCGGCTACAACATTTGATTTACCAGGGTGGTAAAGGATTTCACAATCATAATCCTTAAGCAACTCTAGCCAGCGTCGTTGTCTCATATTCAATTCCTTCTAATTAAAGAGATACTGAAGACTCTTATGATCAGTGAAAAGTTTACACTTTGTGCCATAAAGATAGTGTCTCCATATCTTTAGGGCGAATACTATCGCTGCCAACTCCAAATCATGAGTGAGGTAGTTCTTTTCATGTTCTTGCAATTGCCTCGATGCATATGCTATCACCTTATCCCTTTGGGTCTGAACACAACCTAACCCAACTCCAGATGCATCGCTATAAACTGCAAAGTCATCAACTCCTCCAGGTAAAGAAAGAATCGGTGCTTCACACAATTTCTTATTCAACTTCTCAAAAGCTTCCTTATGCTTCTCACTCCAAGTATAAGTAGCTCCCTTGAGGGTCAAAGCTGTCAATGGAGCAGCTATCGAAGAAAAGCATTGGATAAATCTTCAGTAATATCCAGCTAATCCCAGAAAGCTTCGGATCTCCGTGGGACTTTTCGGTTGTTCCCATTTCAACACAGCTTCAATCTTCGATGGGTCAACCATTATTCCTTCTTATTTAACCACATGACCCAAAAATTGGACTTCTTGAATCCAAAAATCACATTTGGAGAACTTTGCATACAGTTTCTCCTTTTTTCAGAACTTCTAACACTTCTCGCAGATGCTTGTCAAGCTCCTGCTTGCTTTTTGAATAAATAAAAATATCATCTATGAACACTATCACAGATTTATCGAGGAATGGTTTACAAACCCTGTTCATCAAATCCATGAATGCTGCTGGAGCATTGGTTAGTCCAAACGATATAACCAATAACTCATAGTGTCTATATCTTATTATGAATGCAGTTTTCTCAATATCCTGCTCTCTTACCTTTAGCTGATGATATCCTGACCTAAGATCGATCTTCGATAAATAACTCGAACCATGCAGCTAATCGAACATGTCATTAATCCTTGGCAACGGGTACTTGTTCTTTATTGTTGCCTTGTTCAGCTCTCTGTAATCTATGACATTCTCATGCTCCCATCTTTCTTCTTTACGAATAACACCGGAGCTCCCCAGGGTGATGAACTAGGTCTAATGAAACCGTTGTCCAACAACTCCTGAAGTTGCGTCATAAGTTCCTTCATCTTCGTCGGTGCTAATCGATATGGGGCTTTTGCTATTGGTGTTGTTCCTGGTAACAAGTCTATTCTAAACTCCACTGGTCTATTAGGGGGCAATCCAGGAAGATTTTCGGGAAAAACTTCCGTATATGCACACACCACTGGTATACTTTGCACATCCTTTTTCTCCTTCTTAGCATCGATCACGAATGCCAAGTATGAGGTGCATCCTTTATACAAACATTTTTTGGCTTTCATTAGGGAAATCATTCCAGAATTCATTCTGCGCTTGTCTCCGTATACCATAAATGACCCTTTTCCAGGCGGGTTTACCCTCATTATCTTATTCTTGCACAATATCTCGACATCATTGGCACTAAGCCAATCCATTCCTAGAACGATGTCGAAACCATTCAACTCAATGGGTAACAGCTCCTTGTGGAATTCGTTTCAGTTTAAGTCGATGACAATATTCCTAATACAATCGCTAAAAAGTATGAATTTCCCACTAATACAATGCTAGTCTTTCACCAAATTTATGTGATATAAAGGAGTAGTTTGCTCCGGAATCAAACAATAAATTGGCAGGCAATCCATTTACAAGAAATGTACCTGAAGCGACATCCGCTGCATCCTTTGCGGCTTCCAATGTCATCTGAAAAGCTCTAGCTTTTGGCTTTGGTGGGATAGGCTTTGCTTCCTCTTTCTTCTTGGGGCAATCCTTCAAAATATGCCCTTCTTCGTTGCACCCATAGCAGACTTTCTTATTTAAGGTGCATTCATTGGCGTAATGTCCATGCTTTCCAAATTTGTAACAAGTGACTTCCTCGCTACATTTCCCAACATGTTTCTTCTTACACCTGTCACACCATTTTGCTTCGGATCCTCCTTCGAATTTCCTCGAACCAGACTTCGAGAACTTGGTCCTTTTGTTAGAACCTGAAGTTCCTTCAAACTTTCTCTTTTCGCCAACTTCAACCTTGATGGCGGCTCTCCCCTTAATCATATCTTCAACAGACTTGGCAGCCCAGATAGCTGCCTCCAAAGTAAGTGCCTGGCGTACTGGCACCGCATACTCCCATGGAAGTCCCTTTGCGTACCTGTCAATTTTTGTCAGCTCATCTTGGACAATACACAAAGCAAACTCCATTTTTTCTGTGAAGTTATTGGTGTATTCATCGATAGACATACTTCTCTTCTTCAATGTTAGAAATTGGTTTTCTAGCTCAAGCATATTTTGGGCCAAGCAGTACTCGCGCTTGAATTGCACCAAGAACTCTGCCCAAGTCAGTTTCAGTGGCTCATTAGGGCTTAGGGTCTTCCCCAGAGTGTTCCACCAGCGAACAACGCCACCTCTGAACTGACGCACTGCAAATATGGTTTGTAACTTGCCTTGGCAACCACATGTCATGAAAGCCAATTCCATTTCCGAGATCCAATCCATTACTCCGACGGGATCTTCTTTTCCAGTGAAAGTTGATGGCTTGCAAGTCATAAAGTCTTTATACTTGCATCCATTTCTCTCCACTCCGTCCTCTTGGTTATTCCTCCTAACCACAAGTGGTTCAGTTTGACCAATAGATCTACTGTAATTCCTTCCTCAGACTAACTGTCATTTAATTCAGGTTGTTCAATAGGTATTGAAGGTTCATTCCTATTGTTCAGCAATAGTTGTCTCATTTCTTCCCTTTGTTCAGCCATCATTGTCTGAATCATGGCTTATACTCCAGCCATTGTGATTGGTTCTGATGCAGCTTCTACTATTGGCACCTGTTCCATCACTTGGGGTTGAGGTTGCTGATTTCTATTTGCATTTTCAGCTCCACTTCGGGTTCTTGCCATTTTGATCTATACACCAAATTCGGAGAATTTAGATCTTTATTCACGATAGATGTTTAAATCTTCATTATCACTCCGAAACGTTACATGCTAGTTCTAATATCGTAGTAGTACGCTTAAAATCCTGAACACATAAGGTTTCCAGATCCAGTCGGCAACAGACCATAGATCCGAACAAATAATGACATATATGGCAAACATATATCATTTAGCACATAAAAGCATTTTAGGCATCTTTCTTAAAATATACTAGTGCTCGTGTCTAAAATATGGTAGACACTCATCTCACGATCATCACTTAGCATTCTAAGTTTAAGTCTAGAAATCCTACAAATTCCTAGTTCGCTTAAACTAATGCTATGATACCAACTGTGACATCCCCAAAGTTCTCGGCTAGAAAAGACCTATTTCGTTTATGCTTTTTAAAATAAAACCAGAGTAATCTTCAAAAAGGTGTTGCGGAATTTGTTCCCAAAACAAATATGATAAAAAAATTTATCAAAGCATTTCTTAAAGAAATGTATTTTCATTATATAACAAAACCTCGGGATGTCATGTTCCGATGCAGACCAAAAGCATAAACAGTACATTATAAGCCTTACAACAGTTATTTACATCTACTGGCCTATAATCCAAAAATCTCTCGTCATCATCCAACTATGCTCTGGGTCCACTACCTGTAATATAAAAAGCTGAGTGGGTCAGGCTTGGGAGCCTGGTGAGCATATAGGGTTTTCACCCCACAAATAATAATACATTTATTAAATTCATCAACCAAAAGAAAATTTATTAATTTCATCAACCAGCAATAACCCTGATTATCCCTTTCCCGTTATCCTCACTTTACGTCCCTAAACACCTATCATAAGGGAGCTAGTCTAAGGATTTTTATCGGGGTGACAACACTGCTTTAGGGATTCCTCAGCAATTTATGTCAAATAAGGCAACCATGAGGGGGATGGAGTACACCAGCGAACATATAGTTCACCAACACCTACAGGTTGCGAGCCTGCTAGCGTTCCACTGGACTGTCTAGAAAGGTTTGTGGTCGTCATCTATACTCCGCTAGATTACAACAACAACAACAACATCGAGGCCTCACATCATTTTAACACATATCAACTATTTTATCTATAAAACATCTATTCAACACCCATCTTAAATAAACAAATAATGTAATTAAACATAGCACGTATTTTATAGAAAATACTTCATATCTATGTGTAAGATGAAAGTGAATACACACTCACTTGATAAGACGGCGGTTGGACAACACTTCGTACCTTAAAACAATCTTTTTCGATGAAACCGGGATGTTTTCTCAAAAACCGAGCTTCACGCGGACAGAGTTTCGACTCGAAAACTCTTTTTCTCAGGATCTTCGGGCTTGCTTACGATGCTAGGATAGTATTTAAGGTTTAGGGGTATTTAGTGTAACTTAAAGGAAAGTATAGGGTGGGAGGAGTGAAAGTTTGTAACATAAATACGGCTGGCTTTGATCACTATTTATAGCGGCTGAATACTCGAGTTACGTTGGGCGTAACTATACAGTACGCGGGGCGTACTTATACTTCAACTAGTACGCTGGGCGTACATCGAGTACGCTGGGCGTACTAAGGGATTGTCTCGGACGCGTCAATGCTACGACACGTGTCTCTCATGCGAAGGAGTAGGGGGTGACAGACTCCAGAACACTTACACGAGTACGCTGGGCGTACTCCTTCGGACCAGACTCAAAGTTTGTGCCCAAAACTTCAAAAATACGTAACTTTCGCATACGAACTCCGTTTTTGACGTTCTTTATATCCACGCGTAGGTGAAATTATTCTCCACAACTTTTGTTTAGACTCCGTCGGCTAATTTTGACTTAAATTTTAAAGTTATATTTTTAACAGGCCGGGACAGGAAAAGTCCGTTAAAATTTTATAACATCTTTATCCGACGTCCGTTTTCGTCCGTCTTTTTACCGTTGAACTACTATCAACAAGATCTTCGATTTTCATTTAGGTTGTTTCGGCTAAAAATCACTCGATCTAAAATTCGAGTTTCGCGCTGCATACTGCTAAGCCGAAACATAGAAAAATCATAACTTCCTCATACGAAGTCAGATTTGGGCGTTCTTTTTATGCACGCTCTCGGTTTAACGAACACTACGACTTTCATTTAGATCGCTAAGGCTAAAAAGCACTTTATCGCAAATTCACTTTTTACTACACACAGCGTCGTGTCGGTTCTGTCGCAAAACTTCGACATGTCATAACTTCTTCGTTATAACTCGGATTTCAGTATTCTTTATATCTCCGAAATCCTTGTTTTAACCACTACAACTTTCTTCATAGATATCGGTTTTATTTAACATTTATTTTCGACGCTTATTTTTATCCTTAATTCATTAAATCATAATAATTAAGTATAAAACACATAATACTCAAATAATACATCTTATTATTTCAAAACAAATTACAAAGGTTGGCCTAGACTATTACATCATCATTAATGCCTAGCCTAGAAACACAGACTTTACAAAGAACAACTGAAGGACTTGGAGGCTGAAAGGATAAGGGCAAATGGTCCATAATGATGTTTAAAATACTCCTCAAACCCTAAAATTTAGGGTTTCACCCGGAAACTAGTATGCCCAGCGTACTAGGGCGTGCCCTAGTACGCTTAGCGTACTCACACGTACGCTCAGCGTACACCTCCTACCCTAAAATTTACCAATTTTCCACTTGGGCTTCTTAGGGCTAATTCCAACCAAATCCAAGGACCAAAATGACATAATTAAAACCCAAGGGAAGGATTTGAAAATACCTGAAATCCGGGATGTTACAACTCTCCCCCACTTGAAATAGACTTCATCCTCGAAGTCTTTTGCAACAAACAAATCCGAGTAATGCTCCCACATCTTAGCCTCCGGCTCCCAGTTCCACTTGGAGCCCCTCCGATGCTGCCATCGTACCTTTACCAAAGGTACTTCCTTGTTGCGCAAAACCTTCACATTTTTCTACAGAATAGCTACGGGCCTCTCAACATAGTTCAGACGCTCATCAACCTAAATATCATCCAATGATACGACTGCATCCTCATCCAATACACACTTTCGCAACTGGGAAACATGGAAAGTGCTATGGATCTGACTAATCTCCTTAGGAATATCCAATCTGTAGGCGACCTTGCCAACCCTGGCAATAATCCGGAACGGCCCAATATATCGGGGACCCAATTTTCCCCTCCTATTGAAGCGTATCACGCCTTTCCAAGGTGAGACCTTCAGTAATACCGTGTCACCGACATGAAACTCCAACTCGGATCAGTGCCAGTTGGTATAGCTCTTCTGCCGACTCTGAGCAGTCTGCAAACTTTGCCTGATCTGCTGAATCATCTCCGTAGTCTGAAGGTCCATCTCGATCTGTCCCATAACCTTGTGACCAACCTCACCCCAACAGACTGGGGTACGATATCTCCGCCCATACAAGAGCTCAAAAGGTGGAGCACCAATGTTGGAGTGGAAACTGTTGTTGTAGGAGAACTCTGCAAGGGGTAGGTAGGAGTGCCAGCTCCCACCAAAATCAATAACACAGGCTCGCAACATATCCTCAAGAGTCTATATCGTCCGCTCACTCTGTTCATCGGTCTGTGGATGATAAGATGTGCTGAAGTGCAACCTCGTGCCCAGTTCCTCATGGAACTTCTGCCATAAACGAGAGGTGAACCGAACATCACAGTCTGAAATGATGGAGACTGGAACCCCATGGCGAGCAACGATCTCACGAATATAGACATCGGCCAACTTCTCGGCCGAAGAACTCTCCCGAATCGCCAGGTAATGGGCACTCTTGGTCAACCGATCCACGATGACCCAAATAGCATCAAAACCCTTTGCCGTCTTCGGCAACTTGGTGATGAAGTCCATCGAAATCTGCTCCCTTTTCCACATGGGAACCTCCAGAGGTTGTAGTTTGCCATGCGGCATCTGATTCTCGGCCTTGACCATCTTGCAGGTCAAGCACCTCTTAACGTACCATGCGATCTCCCTCTTCATACACGGCCATCAATAGTTCAATTTTAGATCCCAATACATCTTGGTGTCCCCCGGATGGATAGAAAAAAAAAGACTTATGACCCTCCTCCAACACGATTTCTCTAACCCCACCAGACATAGGAACCCAAACCCGACCACAATGGGTCAACAAACCATGACTATCCGGAACAAATCTGGTGATCTCGCCCCTAATCCTCTCAATCTTCCAATTCTCTTCCCAAACACCCAAGGCTTGAGCCTCCCTAATCAATCCCACAAGCGGAGAATCCACAGATATCCTCATACATGACACCCAATAGAAGGTCCAGCCGACTTGCAGCTCAAGGCATCTGCCACCACATTTGCTTTACCCGGATAGTAAAGGATCTCGCAGTCATAATCCTTGACTACGTCCAGCATCCTGCGCTGCCTCATATTCAGGTTCAGCCGATTCATAATGTTCCTCAAACTCTTGTGATCCGTGTAGATAGTACAGCGGACCCCAAAAAGATAATGTCTTTAAATCTTGAGGGTAAAAACCACTCCCACCAACTCTAGGTCATGCGTGGGATACCTCGTCTCGTGCGGCTTCAACTGCCACGAAGCATAAGCTATCACTCCTCCTCTTTGCATGAGGACCGCCCTAAACCAGTGATGGAAGTGTCACAAAACACCACGAAATCCTCAAACCCTTCAGGGAGGGTCAAAACCGAGGCCTCACATAATCTCTGCCGAAGGGTCTCGAATGCCGCCTTCTGCTCAGGACCCTACCGGAAATCCACCTCCTTCCTCGTCGGACGAGTGAGGGGTACTGCAATCTTGGAGAAATCCCGAATAAATCTCCAGTAGTACCCTGCCAACCCCAAGAAACTCCTGATATCCGAGGGAGATTTCAGAACCTCCTACTGCATTACCGCCTCGATCTTGGCCAAATCAACCAATATCCCATCCTGGTTAACGAGGTGTCCAAGAAACTGAACCTCTCGTAATCAAAACTCGCACTTCGAGAAAACTTAGCATAAAGCTGTTCTCTCCTCAAAACCCCCAGAAGCTCGCGAAGATGCTCCTTATGCTGCTCTCTAGTCTTGGAATATACCAATATATCATCAATAAACATGATAACCGAACGATCGAGCATCGGCCTGCATACCCGACTCATCAAATCCATAAATACCGCAGGCGCATTGGTGAGCCCGAATGGCATCACCACAAACTCCATGTCCTCCTCTCTCACCCTGACCTGATGGTAACCCGACCTCAGGTCTATCTTGGAGAACCAAGATGCACCCTGCAACTGATCGAAGAGATCATCAATCCGCGGAAGGGGATAATTATTCTTCACCGTAAGCTTGTTCAACTCCCGGTAATCAACACACATCTGGTATGAACCATCTTTTTTCTTGACGAATAAAATCGGTGCTCCCCATGGAGAACTACTCGTTCTGATGAATTTCTTGCCTAGCAGCTCCTGCAACTGAGATGACAACTCCTGCATCTCAGGCGGTGCCAAACGGTACGACGCCTAGGCAATCGGGTCGCACGTGGCACGAGGTCAATCCTGAACTCGACTTGCCTCTCAGGAGGCACACCGGGTAACTCCTCCGGAAATACATCGACAAACTCCCTGACCACCGGGACCTCTGAAACTAAAACCTAATCCCCAACACGCGTATCCACAACATAAGCCAAATAACCCGCACACCCGTGCTGAATATACTGTCGAGCCCTGGCTGCAGAACAAAACCCTCAACCGATCCTGGTGCCCTCTCCATAGACCCTCACAGTCAATCATCGCGCCAAAACAGCTCTGCCCGTCCATACCCACAATCACGCAGACATCCCCCATGGGGATAGGGATCAAATCGATCGGAAAGGATACCCCGAAAGCTCCAGAACAAAACCATGATACACCAAAAAAGTAGAAACCCCGTGTGTTCGTTGGCGATAGAAACTTGCAACGGACACTCCAACTCCCCTAAGGGCTAAGTAAACTCCCTACTAAACGACCGAGAAACAAAGGACCGACTCGTACCCGAGTCAAACAACATTAAATCAGGCTAGGAGTTCACTAGGAGCGTACATAACAAATGTACAAATATATAAGCATAAAACAAACATAATCAACAAGATAACGGATGGAAACATACCAATCACAACATCTCAAGCTGCTCTGACCTCCTCGACAGTGATCTGAAAAGCGCGACCTTGAGCCCTCGGGGGCTCCGCCTTCCCCTGACACCCATTTGTGATCCTCAATGTAGCTGGCACGGGGGCCTGTGCCGGCTTGGCGGCGAGCAACAGACAGTTGACCTTCACACGGCCAACCTGATCACAATGATAGCAAATTCTCGTACTATGAATTAGGTCTAGCCGAAGGAACTCCCTCGCATAATGCCCCTGCCTACCATACTTTTGGCATACCCCTCCTGATCGACAAGCCCAGTCATGAACCTTTCCGCACTTCCCACAAGTGCGGCCTCGCTGACCCCTAGACCTAGAATCAGCGGCTTTGAACCGCTTCGATGCCGGTTGCGACTGTGCTAGGGTCGGTCTCTGATCCCTCAACTGAAGATCTATCTCAAGCTCACGCCGCCTGGCAGCCTCCTGTAACTCTAACAAAGAATCATACCGCTTGGTGGAAATAAACTGCCTGATATCCGTCTTGAGCATGCTCAAGTAACGGGTCATCTGAGCCTGCTCCGAAGTAAACTCAGGGAAGAACATGGCCCTCTCAATAAACATCCGAGTGATCTCCATCACCGACTCCGATCCCTGCCTCAGATCCAAAAACTTCTGGGCCAACCTCTCACGCTCAACCCACTGTCCTCACCTCCTCGGTCGTCAATCGAAATTCCCTGCTCTTCAGTACAGGTGCCTCCGCCTTTCCCTGGCGGCCATCGTTAATTCTTAAGGTGGTTGGTATAGGCGCCGCCACTGCCCCTCCTGATAACCTCGGACAATCGGCCTTTTTATGGCCTGTCTGGTTGTAGTGGAAATGAAAAAGTGCACTCCGGGAGCAATCCCTACTCATATGACCGGTCTGTCCACATCTGAAACAACCCGAGCCTGCTGCTCGACATGCCCCACTATGCGACCTGCCGCAAAGACTCTGAACCTACTGGACCCTAGTGTGCGAATCAAAAGTCTTGGGCGTCTTAGCCTAGCAAACCGTTGTATGTACCTGCTCCGGATTACGCTTCGTCCGAAGCTCCAACTCGATCTCCCGCTCACGGGTCATCTCAATCATATCATTCAGGGTCTTGTACACTAAAAAGCTCACAAAATCTCTGATGGCATCCCTTAACATGTCATGATATCTCGACTTCTTCATCTCCTCATCCGCAGCATACTGCATAACAAACAAAGCCCTCTCACGAAACTTGGCAGTGATCTCTGCCAAAGTCTCAGTAGTCTAGCGAAGGTCTTAAAACTCTCTCGCCAACTGCTGCACCTCGAACGCCGATGCAAACTCCACTTGGAATCTCATAACAAACTCCTCGTAAGTCATGGCCACCACCGCCGTAGATCCCAACGCTCAACCGACCTCATACCACCAGTCACGTGCTCGGTCTCTCAGAAGGCATGATGCAAACCCTACATTTGTCCCCTCAGGGAAAAAACTCGTCCGCTGAGCATTCTCCATGCCAACGATCCAGCGTCAGCTAGCGGTGTGGTCCTTAGCCCCAAAGAACTCTGGAGCTCCACAAGCCTTGAACTCCTGAAATGAAGGAGTTCGTGCTCCAATCTTCCCCACAGTGATCTCTGCCTGAATGGACCCGAGTCACTCATCCATTACCTCCATAATCCCCTCCTTGATATTACCGAAAATCACAAGGGTGGCCTCCATGATACCGCGGGTAATCTCGGATGCGATAAATGTTGGGTTTTAAGCACTATAACACTCCGATGGTGCACATGCAATCCTAGATGCTTTGGAACTATGTTTTCTATAATTATACATGCATTTTCAAATTTCAAAAGCATATAACTTAAGTAGCATACAATTCAAAGTAACAACTAGTTAGATAACTTACCTCTTGTGTAGTTCTTGACCTTGGAAGCTTGAGCACCTCAAATGTTGTGCCTTTAATGTGTCACAAACACCAATATGCAAAGGAGGCTCTTTAGAGAATAGGTTAGCTTGCAAAATCGGTTCACGCACTATTGTATGTAGGGTTAGCCGATTTTGTCACTAAGGGGACTCTTTTATAGTGTTTCTCAAAGCTAGGGTTTCATCCATGAAACCCTAATGCACCATGACCTTCCATATCCCTTAGGCTCCATGGGTTAAAGCTCCATGGACTATCCATGAACCACTTAGCCCACCCTAATGGATCTTTGGCCCACACTATAAGAATGGATGATTTACATAATCAACCCCTTATAATTAATTAGTCACTTTTGATCACAAAATTAATTCTAAATTAATTCTTGACCAATACTAATTAAATAATATGATTTCTCAATTAATATATTATACTTATAATATATTAATAAATCACCAATAATCTTATTCTCAAAAGTCCATCCTATCAAATTGCACTGGTGAAGGCAACCCAAAAGGACCATGCTACAATCAGGTCAAGTACATACCAGATATAGTTATGGGCTTAGACACCAAATCCAACAGTCTCCCACTTGGATAAGTCTAATAACTATAACTGCCAATGTAACTTCAAGATCCGATTAGCAATCGTAGCTTCCAAAAGTCGTTGTCGAACTCTGAACCAGTCAGTGACTGTCCTTAGATAAGTGATCATATACTCCTCTATTCTACAAGATATCAGAGGAAAAATACATGGAACATAGTCATACTTATTGTCCTGCATATAGTTTCTCGATTTCCGATTAGTTTGACCTAGAACATAATTGAACACATCAATTTCGTTTGGACCGGGCCCGATACATGGGTCAAAACAAATCATCGAGGGGCTCAGATATCGCTTTTGATCCTTCTTAGGATAAAAGGAAAAGATAAACTTCGACTCTATATGCTTGTACTAACTACTCATTAAATCATGCACAACGATACGATTTATGACATCCAGTTACTGATGCGTTTACGCATCATCAATGCACAACCAATTTGTAGTCAACAACTCATATATCTTGGTTTGAAGATTATATGATATTATCATCTCACAATCACTCGTGATATATTGCATGAAGTGATTCTGATGAGTGCGGGTTGATCCAATGCTCAAATTCTTATTTCACAAGCACTCATGAATGGTGCAACAGACTCTTGCCATGTCTAACTCCTTAGACATCTACAACCAACTAATGACAGTCTAGCCTCATACCTACTTCCAATGTATGATCGACTGTGGATAGTTTGAATAATTATATTATTCAGGAAGTCAAAACATGCAAAATGAAACAATAGTAAATAATTAACACAAGACAGTAACTTTACTTATAAATAAAAACTCCTTTAATTCAATCATCAAAATGTCAATTACAATTTATCTATTACAAGTTTCTAATTTATCTAATTACTAAAACTAATATCGTCTTTTAGCCAAATGCCTCTTGCATGCTGCAAGTGCTTAACCCTATTCAGTCCCTTTGTAAGGGGATCTGTTGGTTTGTCTTGTGACGATATCCTCTTCACCATGAGGTGTTCTTCTTCTACCTGATGTCTTATGAAGTGGTACTTTCTGTCGACATGCCTTGATCTACCATGATCTCTCGGTTCCTTGGTTAAGGCAACCGCCTCTTCATTATCGCAGAAAACTTCTATGGGATCCTTTATGGATGGCATAACTCCAAGGTCTCCGATGAAGTTCTTCAACCATATCGCGTCTTTCAATGCTTCTCTTGCTGCAATGTACTCTGATTCGCACGTTGAATCAGGCACAGTCTCCTGCTTGGAACTTTTCCAAGTTATTGCTGCTCCATTTAGGGTAAACACGCAGCCCGACTGAGAACACATATTGTCTCTGTCAGTCTGAAACCCGGCGTCACAATACCCTAATATTCTAAAGTCATCACTCCCACTGAGGTAAGGATCCAATCCTTAGTCCTCCGCAGGTACTTAAGAATGTTCTTAACTGCAGTCGAGTGAGCTCTTCCAGGACTCCCTTGATATATACTGACCATGCTCAAAGCAAAGGCCACATCAGGGCGAGTACAAGTCATAGCATATATGATTGAGCCAACTGCGGAAGCATATGGTATCCGACTCATCTCTGCTATCTCAGCTTCTGTACTCGGACTCTGAGTCTTACTCAGTTTGGTATTGCTTTGGATAGGAAAGTCACCTTTCTTGGAGTTCTCCATGCTGAACCGCTTCAGCACCTTGTCCAAGTAGGTACTTTGACTAAGTCCTATTAGTCTCTTACTCTTGTCACTCAAAATCCTTATCCCTAGGATATAGGTAGCTTCTCCAAGGTCCTTCAGAGAAAAACACTTCCCAAGCCAGGACTTAACCTCCTGCAAGGTCGGGATGTCATTTCCTATGATTAGTATGTCATCCACATACAACACGAGAAAGCTAACTATGCTCCCACTAGCCTTGACATACACACAAGACTCATCCTCGCTTCTCGAAATCCAAAATCTTTGACTTTCTCATCGAAACAAAGATTCCAACTGCGAGATGCTTGTTTCAATCCATATATGGGTCTCTCAAACTTTCACACTCTATTAGGGTATCTTGCATTGACAAAACCCTCTGGCTGACTCATGTAAACATCTTCAGCCAACTTTCCATTAAGGAAAACGGTTTTGACATCCATCTGCCATATTTCATAGTCATGAAATGCAGCTATGGCCAACATAACCCTTATAGATTTAATCTTCGCTACTGGTGAGAAGGTCTCATCATAGTCAACTCCCTGAGTTTGAGTAAAGCCCTTTGCAACCAGTCGTACCTTATATGTGTGCACTTTTCCATCCATGTCGGTCTTCTTCTTGAAGATCCATTTGCACCCGACTGTCTTTCGACCCTGTTCATTGTCAACCAAGTTCCAAACTTGATTGTCATACATGGACTGAATCTCGTTATCCATAGCCTCTTTCCATTTAGCATACTCAGGGCCTGCCATGGCTTCCTTGTAGTTGTTAGGCTCATCCAAATTTACCAATGTACTATCACTAATAAATGTATCACCTTTTGTAGTAATATGGAAACCATAATAAAACTCAGGTGCAGTCCTAACTCTGGTGGAACGCCTCAAAGGTACAGATTCGTCAATAGGTTCAATAGGAGTTTCCTCCTCGGGTTGGTTGCTAGTATTTGAGGTTCCTTCACCGCTTGACTCTTGAATCTCTTCAAGGTCAATTTTCCTCCCACTGTCCCCTTGGCATATAAGCTCTCTCTCACGAAAGACCCCTCTTCTCGCGACGAAGACAACATTGTCACTTGGTCGATAGAAGAGATATCGAAAGGAATTATGTGGGTAGCCGATGAAAATACATCGCTCACTCCGAGGTTTGAGCTTGTCGTGAGTCTTGCGCCTCACAAAAGCCTCGCAACCCCAAACCTTGATGTGGTCTAAAGTGGGAACCTTCCCAGTCCACATCTCGTGAGGTGTTTTGGCAACCTTTTTGGTAGGGAGCATATTAAGAATACGGGCGTCAGTCTCTAAGGCATACCCCCAAAATGAGATTGGTAACGAAGCTCGACTCAACATAGAACGAACCATGTCCAACAAGGTTCAATTGCGCCTCTCAGCCACACCATTCACCTATGGTGTCCTACGAGGTGTCAATTGTGAAACAATTCCACATTCCATAAGATAGTCGTGGAACTCGATACTAAGGTACTCTCCTCCTCGATCGGATCAGAGTACCTTTATCTTCCTGCCCAATTGATTCTCCACTTCTGCCTTAAACTCTTTGAACTTTTCAAAGGTTTCTGACTTATCCTTGATTAAGTAGATATAGCCATGCCTACTATAATCATCAGTAAAAGTCACATAGAAGCGGCTAGCATCTCTTGTGACAGATCTGAAGGGCCCTCACACATCAGTGTGTATGAGATCCAACAAACCCTCACCCTTTTCACAAGTACCAGCAAAGGGTGACTTAGTCATCTTTCCAAGTAAACAAGATTTGCAAGTATCATCCGATTTCAAGTCGAATGATTCCAAGACTCCAACATTTTGGAGTTGGCCTATGCGCTTCTTGTTGACATGTCCAGGACGACAATGCCATAAGCATGCTTTATCCAAATCATTGGATGAATCAATGTGTAACACATTATTTCCTAGGTTATCTACAACATTCACAGTTTCATACACACCATTGCAAGGTAAAGCTTCAAAATAAAAGACACCATTATAATAAGCATAAATACCACCATTATTATTATTAAAAGCAAAGGTAAAACCTTGTTTATACAAACTGTGAAAGGAAATAATATTTCTCGCCATATCGGCCGAGAAACAACAATTACTCAAATTTAAATTTAAACCATCACTAAGCAATAAAGAATAAACTCCAATCTTGGTCACATGCGACACTATCCTATTTCCCATGATCAAGTTTATCTTCCCGTGCTCCACATCCCTACTTCTTTTTAGTCCCTGCAAATCAGAACAAATGTGAAATCCACAACCTGTATCAAGGACCCAAGAAGTAGCATGTGATGTATCATTCGAATGAATAGTGTAAATACCTGCAAAGGAGGGCTTGATTTTCCCATCCTTAATATCATGCAAGTACTTTGGGCAACTTCGCTTCCAGTGCCCCTTTTCATGGCAATGGAAGCACTCTGCTTCCTTTGGATTGGAAGAGGGCACACAGAACCAACTTTGGTTCCGCTAGAAGTAGATCCATCCCGGGACTTTCCCTTGGAAGGAGCCTTCCTCTTTTTACCCTTACCATGTCCAATTGCCAAGATAGGGGCAGTAGCAGTAGGAGTAGGAGTAGTAGCAACAGATTTTCCTTTCATGTTGCTTTCAAAAATTCTGAGGAGTCCCTCATGCTTGCTAAGAGTGACCTCCTCCTTGTTCATATGATAGGTCATACGAAACTGATCATAACAAGGAGGTAGGGAATGAAGAATAATATCAATAGCTAATTCTTCATCAAAGTTGACATTCAATTTTAGCAAGCGGTCCACATATGTTTGCATTTTCTGCAAGTGGCCCGTGATGGACTCTCCATCCTTCATTTTAGTGGTGATCATGGAGGCTATGATCTCATACCTCTCCTGCCGAGCAGATTGATGGTACCTTTCCATCAAATCTTGGTGCATTTCATAGGGCCAGAAGTCCTCATAGGACTTTTGTAGCTCAGCAGACATGGTAGCTATCATTCTACAAGACACTTTTGTCGCGTCCCTCTCATGAACCCGGTACTCCTCAATTTGCTCGGGAGTAGCAGTTTGCTCATCAATTTCCATCAGCTCCTTGTCTAGGACATATTCTTTGTCCTTATATCGAAGGGCCATGCGAATGTTTCTGATCCAATCATTAAAGTTGGATCCATTAAAGATGGTTCTCCCTACTAAGTTTATTAGGGAGAAAGAGCCTGAAGGGTTTGAGCCTGAAGCATTGTTTGGGATAGACATTTGTAAAAGAAAAGGAACAAAGTTTAGATTAGATGAGAATCCTTAATAAATCACCCAAATGAAATATTAAGGCTAGGATCCAACACAATATTCTACAATTGCGAAGAGGGATGCTGTAATCCAATTGTAAAATATTTGAAGGTAGGTAAATGATGATTTACCAATTTCCACCATGAAAAATGAAATTACTTATTAGTTTTTAATTGGATTTGAAATTCCTAGATTCTTTTTAGATTCATTGAACTTTCAATGGCATGTTTAAATCTCGATTGTGTCCTCTCAAGTTTGTGACTGGGATGCGAGGATCACAAACAAGGTGTGAATAACCATGCAAATATACTTGGTACTCTTAATGTTACAAATCACCTAATCAATGCGCCGGTTAACCACACACGCTCCACTGATCTATGATTAACATTAAGCTACCCTTTGCCACCCTTTATTAGTCCTAAATTAGTGTGTCAGTTAACCACACACGCTCCACTAACGACTTAATAAAGTGCAAAGTGTAATTTCATGGATTAGCATCTATTCACATTTTTCCTAAAGTAACTAAGATTGAGAATTAAATAATAGGTTTAGTTACTTTATAATTTCATTATACTTTTCACGAGAATTAATGTCATTTCCTACCCGTTCGGCTAACGACTCTCCACCAGTCAAGGAAGCGGTGGGTGAGAATGGACACCCATTAAACTGTCATTTTATAGGCAGTAACCTTATACCCCCCCTTATAGACTGACTTCCTGAATGAGGCCTACTAACGGTAAGACTGACTTTTCTTATACACATATATATATATATATATATATATATATATATATATATATATATATATATATATATATATATATAAGTATTAACATTAAATATTATAATAGTATAAGGGTAGAATTTTAATCTTTTAAAACTCTAGGGTTTTGGAATTAAATGACTTATTAATCTGACTTTACAAATTCCAAAACTTGAGGGCAGGTTTTGAAACTTTTCAAGACCTTTCATATTCATAACCTATGAACCATTATGAGTTTTAATATCCATGAATGTGACTTTTCATATAACTTGAGGACAAGTTACAATAACACATTTCATTAACAATTACATCAAATTTTTGGATCAAACACAATTATCATATAATTTTTCCTATTGATCTAAACAAACTCATAACAAGACAATTCATATCAAATACTACATATAATTACTTTATTATCTAAATATTTGACAGTTGCCTTTTAAATGGATGAAGATTATCATTACCAATTCAGAAAATACATTTTTTATGATTACAAAACAGTTTGTGGTAATGACTCTATCCATTTCTGGCCAAGAACTCGAAGTTTCTGTACACAGGGGCACCAACTCGTCGAGTACATGAACTGGACTTGCCGATTTGATGCCTTACTGAGTGTACTCGTCGAGTCTATTCATGGACTCGGCGAGTTAATCTGTCAGAATGCAGAAAAGTCGATTTTCAGCTTTGAAAACAAGTATGCATCAAGTATAACAGAAAGCAATCCTAGGCTCTGATACCACTGTTGGGTTTTAAGCACTATAACATTCCTATGGTGCACATGCAACCGTAGATGCTTTGGAACTATGTTTTCTATAATTATACATGCATTTTCAAATTTCCAAAGCAAATAACTTAACTAGCATACAATTCAAAGTAACAACTAGTTAGATAACTTACCTCTTGTGTAGTACTTGACCTTGGAAGCTTGAGCACCTCAAATGTTGTGCCTCTAATGTATCACAAACACCAATATGCAAAGGAGGCTCTTTAGAGAATAGTTTAGCTTGCAAAATCGGTTCACACACTCTTGTATGTAGGGTTAGCCGATTTTGTCACTAAGGGGACTCTTTTATAGTGTTTCTCAAAGCTAGGGTTTCATCCATGAAACCCTAATACACCATGACCTTCCATATCCCTTAGGCTCCATGGGTTAAAGCTCCATGGACTATCCATGAACCACTTAGCCCACCCTAATGGATCTTTGTCCCACACTATAAGAATGGATGATTTACATAATCAACCCCTTATAATTAATTAGTCACTTTTGATCACAAAATTAATTCTAAATTAATTCTTGACCAATACTAATTAAATAATATAATTTCTCAATTAATATATTATACTTATAATATATTAATAAATCACCAATAATCTTATTCTCAAAAGTGCATCCTATCAAATTGCACTGGTGAAGGCAACCCAAAAGGACCATGCTAGAATCAGGTCAAGTACATACCAGATATAGTTATGGGCTTAGACACCAAATCCAACAGTCTCCCACTTGGATAAGTCTAATAACTGTAACTGCCAATGTAACTTCAAGATCCGATTAGCAATCGTAGCTTCCAAAAGTCGTTGTCGAACTCTGAACCAGTCAGTGACTGTCCTTAGATAAGTGATCATATACTCCTCTGTTCTACAAGATATCAGAGGAAAAATACATGGAACATAGTCATACTTATTGTCCTGCATATAGTTTCCCGATTTCCGATTAGTTTGACCTAGAACATAATTGAACACATCAATTTCGTTTGGACCGGGCCCGATACATGGGTCAAAACAAATCATCGAGGGGCCCAGATATCGCTTTTGATCCTTCTTAGGATAAAAGGAAAAGATAAACTTCGACTCTATATGCTTGTACTAACTACTCATTAAATCATGCACAACGATACGATTTATGACATCTAGTTACTGATGCGTTTACGCATCATCAATGCACAACCAATTTGTAGTCAACAACTCATATATCTTGGTTTGAAGATTATATGATATTATCATCTCACAATCACTCGTGATATATTGCATGAAGTGATTCTGATGAGTGCGGGTTGATCCAATGCTCAAATTCTTATTTCACAAGCACTCATGAATGGTGCAGCAGACTCTTGCCATGTCTAACTCCTTAGACATCTACAACCAACTAATGACAGTCTAGCCTCATACCTACTTCCAATGTATGATCGACTGTGGATAGTTTGAATAATTATATTATTCAGGAAGTCAAAACATGCAAAATGAAACAATAGTAAATAATTAACACAAGACAGTAACTTTACTTATAAATAAAAACTCCTTTAATTCAATCATCAAAATGTCAATTACAATTTATCTATTACAAGTTTCTAATTTATCTAATTACTAAAACTAATATCGTCTTTTAGCCAAATGCCTCTTGCATGCTGCAAGTGCTTAACCCTATTCAGTCCCTTTGTAAGGGGATCTGTTGGTTTGTCTTGTGACGATATCCTCTTCACCACGAGGTGTCCTTCTTCTACCTGATGTCTTATGAAGTGGTACTTTCTGTCGACATGCCTTGATCTACCATGATCTCTCGGTTCCTTGGTTAAGGCAACCGCCTCTTCATTATCGCAGAAAACTTCTATGGGATCCTTTATGGATGGCATAACTCCAAGGTCTCCGATGAAGTTCTTCAACCATATCGCGTCTTTCAATGCTTCTCTTGCTGCAATGTACTCTGATTCGCACGTTGAATCAGGCACAGTCTCCTGCTTGGAACTTTTCCAAGTTATTGCTCCTCCATTTAGGGTAAACACGCAGCCCGACTGAGAACACATATTGTCTCTGTCAGTCTGAAACCCGGCGTCACAATACCCTAATATTCTAAAGTCATCACTCCCACTGAGGGTAAGGATCCAATCCTTAGTCCTCCGCAGGTACTTAAGAATGTTCTTAACTACAGTCCACTAAAATCTCCGACTGCTGGCCCACTAAAATCTCGAACTATCACAACAAATAAAAATCCAATTAACAGTTTGATTACCATCCTTGACTAATGACCCAAACTTAGGGTAAATGGCCACTTTACCCTATCCATAATTGGGCCAAAACCTAGTCCCAATTCTTAATCCAAAAGCCGAAAATTATACAAGGCCCATTATTAAGCCAATTTTCCAAATTGGGCCCAAACCCCTTATTGGGCCTTATCCTAAGGTCCAACTCTTTACTTGGCCCAAAACAATCATACTTAGGTAGAACAATAAGGTCCCAAGCATTCAAGCCCAAAAGGTGGCTCAAAACTCGAAGCCCAAATTCCAAAATCCAATCAGAAGGCGTACGCGGGGGGTACTCCTTCGGTACGCAGGGCGTACACCGAGCTTCACATTGACCCACAACGGGGTGACTGACCGAGTATGCGGGGCGTACTCCACCTTACGCGAGGCTTACCCTTGCAGAGTCCAAACTTCAATAAGTGCTTAATTGCTTAAGCACTTAAGCCTAAACTTTAGATCCATGGTCCAAATGCACCTTAGAGTCATAAAGTCTCCAACTTTATGGCTTTAGATGTCCAAAAGTTCTTAATACAAGGTTTTAATCCATTAAGACCCTTATACCAAATGCATGGGACACTTCTAGCCATTGGGACCTCATTTTTATGATTAAGGACCCCTCCAAGGGTCTGAAAGGACAGCTCAAAACATCCAGAACTTGTCATGCTCAAGATGGAGAGTTTGGGACCAAAAAGAAGCATAAAAAGAACCTAAAAAGAGATCTATCAATTAAATCATATTATCATAAAGGTATGAACTTTATACCTTTAGATGATGGAGAAGGAAGCCAAACTCCTAGATCCAAACCTTGCTTCACGTTTCCAAGCTTCTTGATGCACTTCCTTTGTCTCTAAATCATCAAGAATACACTTTAGGGCTCTCAGTCTCACTCAAGTGGGCTAGGGTTTTGCAAGAACAACTCAAGGACTTGGAGGCTGAGAGGATAAGGGAAAATGGTCCACAATGATGTTTAAATACTCCTCACACCCTAAAATTTAGGGTTTCACCTGGACACTAGTACGCCCAGCGTACATATGTGTATGCTCAACGTACACCTCTTGCCCTAAAATTTACCAATTTGCCACTAGGGCTTCTTAGGGCTAATTCCAACCAAAATATAAGGACCCAAATGACATAATTAAAAACCAAGGGAAGGATTTGAAAATACCTAAAATCCAGGAGGTTACACATTACCAAACAGTTCTTTCTAACAATTTATGCTAAACAAACCACATGCCCAAGCAACAATAAAATGACCCACAAAATGTAAATAAAATTGGTGTAAGTGTTTCTTCCAGAAAAAAGACCACCGAATATAGAGAAAGAAGATGTTAAAATGGTGGAGGATGTAGCACATGTCACAGGAACACAGGAGGATTGAGCACAATGATCACTTAAAATATAGAAATAAGAAATTTATAGTGTTACTTCTAAACAAATTAACGAACCGCAGGACCAAGTACTCTTACCTGGTTCTCTCAAGCAGTGGAGGCAGAAAAATGGAGCTTTAATGGCAGAGGATGAGCATAATTGTAGTCGACCGTCGAGCACGTAGTTTTTTTTTTTTTTTTTTTTTTTTGCAAATATCGGGTTGTTTTGGATTTAGTTTGGGGCCCTTTAGTAGAATTGGGAGTAATGAATTTGGATTTGTCAAATTTTCCCCGAAACCCTCGTTACCATGAACGAACTTACAAATACAGCAGGAGAGTCAAATGTAGATGTTGAAATAAAAGAAGACCACAAAATGGAGAGCTGTGGCGATGGCAAAATAGTCTGACGGCGGCTCTTGCTCCTCCTGCTAGTCGGTTATGATGATAAAAAACCGATCGAAAATCGAAGCTGCATTCTCTGATGGTCATATTTTTCATCGATTTCGAAGACCACATAATGGAGAGTTGTGGCAATGGAAGAAGAGTCTGAGGCGGCTATTGCTCTTCCTGCTGGTCGATCATGGTGATAAAAAAACGATCGAAAGTCGAGGCTGCACTCTCCAATGGTCATATTTTTCATCGATTTATATATTCCATGGATATCAGTCGCTGTTTGTTGTCGCCTCCTTCTCTAGCCTCCGTCGATAACAACAAACGAATTAGAAGGGTGGAGACGATGGTCTGGAGGAGCGTATGAGAAAGTATCCAAGATAGTCGAAAGAGAGATGAATAAGCAACATCTGATCGGAAGAAGGTAGAATGCTATGGCGGTGCGAACAGAAAGAAGGTGAAGCCGATAAAGAGGCGGTGACCATGGTTGGATTGAGTATATAACCCGATAAACAGTACCCCCGGTCAATTACTATTCATAAAGATACCTCTCAATTAATATATATATATATATATATATATATATATATATATATATATATATATATATATATATATTAGATAAACTAGAAGAGTTAACAAGTAAATTTATATTTTAATAATTAATTCTGTTATAAGCAGTCTCAAAGGTAATATAAAATAATAGTCACTTCAAGTTTCATTATGATTTTTTTTTCAAAAGGTTAAAAACGAGAAATAATAACCTATTTTATCAAGTTTACTGATTATTAAAATTTATTTTGAATTTGACATATAATAACAGCTTACTTTCAATATATATAAATTTCATAATATAGCAACATGTGAAGGTCATTGGCTGCTATAATAGGCATATAATCATATAAAATGTCAACTTTATTACACAAATTGAAAAAATTAAATCAAAATATAAACCAAGGAAAAAAAACATTTCTCATGTATTTTACGGCTAGTATATATATATATATATATATATATATATATATATATATATATATATATATATATATATATATATATATATATATATATATATATAATGGGGCGTTGAGGAGAGACAAAGTGGGCAGCTGCACATGACCCATTTTTTTTATTATATATTATATATAAATTTTTATTTAAAACAATAACGATAAGAGCATTTTTTTTCTGATTCGTCCTAGGCCTTTAAAGATATTGAATTCCTCAGGACCGACTATATATATATATATATATATATATATATATATATATATATATATATATATATATATATATATATATATTACACAAATTGAAAGAAGAAATTAAAACAAAATATAAACCAAGGAAAAAAAATATTTCTCATGTATTTTACATATATATATATATATATATATATATATATATATATATATATTGCCGTAAAATCCTCCAGCATACCAGAACGACGAATGAATGTGATATTCATATGTGAATAAGTATATTCATATATAAATAAGTATGTGCATATTCTTAAGTGATTATTCATATATGAATATACTTATTTGTATATGAATAGTATCTGTTCCATCGTCCCGGTACGCTGGAACCTTTAAGCTGAATATTTGAAATATGTGAGTATATTTACCTTTATATGAATATTACATTCATATGTTGCGCCGGTACACGATAGAGTTTTGCAGCAAAATGAAATATATGGTCCAAATTTGTTCTCGCGTTCTTAATTACATAATTGTTCTTATTTGAACTTATGTGTGTGTGTGTGTGTGTATATATATATATATATATATATATATATATATATATATAGAAAGAGAGAGAGAAGTAGGTTCAATAGAAAATGCATAACTTTAGCAATATATGTTGGAACTAATGATCAAGTGACACGTGTCAATTTCTTTATTTATAAGTAATGTATTGTAGAAGTTATTTATGTAGTTACTCTAAAGTGATGTGTCGTCTTGTTTTTATTGGTTCCATTATGTGTTGCATATGTGTTGCCCTAAACATGTATTTTGCATAGAACCCTCGCATTAATATATATATATATATATATATATATATATATATATATATATATATATATATATATATATGTGTGTGTGTGTGTGTGTGTGTTGCAAATTCAGTTTAACCACCTGTATTTTTTTCTAAAAAGTATTCATAATTTTAAAATATTTCATCATGACCACTGTTGCTCTTAGAAAAATAACTCATATTTACAAAAGTGTTCATCGCAACCACTATCATTTTATTGATTTTACAGCTTATTTTTTATCAATACAAATTGAGTATATCAAAATTTATAAATTTTTTTCTTTATAAACATACATCCATATCGATATTCGAAGCAATTAGTGGAACTTGTTTTAAGTGAAAGATTATATTAAATTTTTTCTACATAGCACCATTGTAACGCCCCAAAAATACCGAGTTAAAATTTCAATTTAAATAGTCAAAACCATTCATTCATTATCCCAAAAGAAGGTCATAATAAAAGTATTCTCAAAACATCATAGTAAAATCGTAAATAGTCAATGCAGAATAAATCTTCAAGAGATGCAGTGCGATCAAGTCAAGCTTTCCTTTTGAAACCAGTAGTACCAGAAAACATTTTAAACATAAACCGTAAGCACAAAGCTTAGTGACTTCCCCAAAATACCGCATACCATACATATACGTCAGCTCAAGGCTGTATCGGGTCCATTTCACCCTTGGGTCTATTTTACCCCCGAGTCTATTTCAACTCAAATGTCAGCTCAAGGTTGTACCGGGTCTATTTCACCATCGGGTCTATTTCACCCCCGAGTCTATTTCAACTCAAATGTCAACTTAAGGTTGTGTCGGGTTTATTTCACCCCCATGTCTATTTCACCCCTTAGTCTATTTCAACTCAATCAGTATTTTTCAACCGTACGGGTCTATTTCACCCTACATACATATAGCAAACAGTCATATATGCATACGACAAGAGTCACAAAGACAATAAGCGCATACAATCCTAGTGTCAAACAGTATAGTGAGCAAACTCACCTGAACTATTCAACAGAATCCTAACAGTTATCTCAACAACTAAACATCCAACCCAAGCTTCCTAAAGCCAAATCGAAACAAATCATTAGCCAAATGCTCAATTCTACTCAAGTTTGACCAAAAGTCAAACTGGTTAAAAAATCAACAGTCTAAGTCAAAGTCAAAATTGCCAATTAGCAGCCTTCTGTGACGTGGCCTTCCTTGGCCACGTATTGGGTACAAAATGTCAAAACAATCGCTAGTCCCCCAGTCGCCACGCCATGGCATCCTAAGGCCATGTCGTGGGGACTGGTCTGAACAGCTCAAACGTGCTTAATCCATTTTCTTCTGATTTCAAGAGCTCCATGTTGGGGGTTAGAAATGGCATCGACCAAGTCCTCACACGATGTCCTGGAGTGCCGCAATCGAATGCCTGGTCCTGGAGGGCTAAATGCGCTATATGGGTAAGGTTGCTCCCTTTCTAACACCAATTGGTTTTACATCAAACGATAGCGCTGATGCTCAACAAGTGGTATCAGAGCTAGTGGCGAGGGTTCGATTCTCTCTAGGAGCAATTTATGAGGGGGGGATTGTTGGGGGTCAGAAATGGCATCGACCAAGTCCTCGACAATGGCCTATAGTGCCGCAATCGAATGCCTAGTCCTGGAGGGCTGAATGCGTTATATGGGTAAGGTTGCGACCTTTCTAACACCAATTGGTTATAGTTCTACCGGTAGCGCTGATGCTCAACACTCCAAAGCTCACATCTGATCATTTCCAAGGTCTTAATGGGTAAATTTTATAATTTTATCCATTAAGAAGGTCCAAACCACCACAATTTAGACTCTAAGTCTCAAAGGGACCTAAAAATGCATCTTTCTCAACTTAATCCATTAAGTCCAAGTCTCTAACCTTCATATCTGAATCAACATGATGTTTAGATGGATAAAGTTTCCAACTTTATCCATAATGATGTCTCGAGCTTTCAAGATCTGAACTTTAATACACCAAAATGACCTAAATGACCAAAATAACTTGCATGGCTGAAAGAGAAGGCAAAAGATCAAAACTTTCATAATCCATGAGGTCCAAGAAAACATTCTAAATTGATCAAAAGGTGTTGGAGTCCAAATCTGAAACATACAATGTTCTTAGGACCTTGGAGAGTAATAAAGTTGCAAAATCTATTCCCAACTCTCACACAAAACTCATTGAATGGACCAAAACACCAAATACGCTTAGATCCAAAGATGAAACGCAATAAAGCTTGAAACTTTATAACTTACAAATGTCTAGAAGGTAGATGAAAGTTTAGATCTTCAATTTCCAAGATTCAAGGATCAATATTGCAAGGAAACATTGCTCCTAAACCACCAAAAACTCCATAAATGGATGAGAGAGGAGAGAGAACGCTCAAATATTGAAAATGGAGGCTAGGGTTCTCCAAATAGGTTCTAGATATAATGGAGGCTAAGAAGATACCCTAAACATGAATCCTTACCTTTAAATACCTTGAAAACCCTAAAAACTTTGTGGCCTTTGGGATGCACAATTCTCATGTCGTGAGAATATATTATCACCTCGTGAGGACTCTCACGTCATGAGACTTACTTCTCACCTCGTGAGAACGGGTTTTAACCCTATTTCACTCCAACTTCAAACAATCATAACTTCTTCGTTTCAACTTCTTTTTCGGTGTTCTTTATATGCATGGAAAGGTATTAATGAGCCCTACAACCCCTTCTAATTAATTTTGACTTAAAACACCTTGAACTAAAATCCTTAATTCATAAAGATGTCTGAAACATCACTTTTCCCATTTTACCCTTTAACTACAAGACACAACCCTATGCTTTAATCATTTATCCAACATTATCATAATTTAATAAGGTATAAGCCCCATTACATTGAAGCCTAAGGCCTTTACTTGATTCATTTATTGTCCACAATCCTGGAACAAGAAACTTCTCAAAACAGGATGTTACAACCATAACACCAAATCCACTATTGCTCTCGATATCAACCAGAGCACCAAATCCACTTGTAGTTCTAAAATAAGGTATGTTGTAACATATTTATTTCCAGCTATTCCATTAATTCCCTTGGTATGAAAATTGTTTGTAAATTGTTTCTTAGTGGCATTTTTGTAATTTTGGAGACTACATGAGTATGCTGGGCGTACGATGCGTATGTTGGGCGTACGTGGCAGAGTCCCAAACCCTAATATTTAGGGTTTGGACCCTATTTAAACATCCTTAAATCTCAAGGATCCATTCTTTCATCAACATCCAGACCCATTTAAACCCTTTCAAACCCTAATTTATTAAGTTAAGCAATCTTGACCTTGAGTGTGTATTTTGGTGTTCTTGAAGGAGGAAGAAGGAAGAGGAAACTATCCTAGAAGAGTGGAGCACTTTGGATCCATAATCACATCATCAGTTGACACTATTTGGATGTAAACATCTTTAATCTTGATTTAGTTTTACTTAGATCTTGTTTAGCCATGGATATGTGATCTTTTTGGTCCCATAAGCTTGGTATTATGAGTATGGGTTAATCTAATTCATATGGGTTGTCCTTTCATATGTTTTGGAGTGTTTAGAAGCATAAAAATGTAATATTGGTCATTAGTTTCCTTCCATGCATGAACTAGGATGTCTTAATGAGTTAAGAAGTTAACGTTTTAGGTATTGAGCACTTAATAGCCATGCAAGACCATAAATTTGGAAACTTTATGGTTAAGGACATCATTTGAGGACTAGATCTGGATTTTGGATGAAAGAGCTTAAAGAATTAAGCTCTTAATAGAAGGGAAAGGAGGCGGCTGCATACGTTGGGCGTATCCCGGGTACGCTGTGCGTACAAGGTCAACAACCCTATTTATGGTCAAGAATCGAGTATGCTAAGAGTACAAGCTGAGTACGTTGGGCACACTCAGTTGAGTTGAATCGGTTGGCTTTTTGACTTTGACCATGATTTGAACAAGTTTGACCTACGGGTATTTTGGGTATTTTGATTATAATTTAAGTTTGGTCATGTTCCAATGAATAGGTGACCGGTAGAGCTGATATTTGGAGCAGTGTCCTGTTCAACAATCTTTTCAGACCGAGAGGTGAGTTTTTCCTCACTGTACTTATGGCTCGAAGGCACCAATGTTGGCCCACTGGGTTATGTATCCTAGTTTAGAGGACATTGCTATGTTGTAGTGATCTTTTAGATCTGTGTCCTAGTATATAGGATGTTGCTATGCTCTAGCGATCTAGACCTGCCTGTTTTTCTATTGACTCATTATATGATTATTTGTTGATGGATATATGTTATTTATTATGTATATGTGGACATGGTATGGTGGGGTTAAGAATGTGTTGCTTTGTGGTGTCAGTCAACAAACCGGGGGCATTCCATCCGGAAGGTTGTGGGCTGGGGGTAATCCACACAGGAGGTTGTGGACCCACCATGTATTCGACAATCCAATCAAAAGGTTGTGGGCCGAGGCATTCCAATCGAAAGGGTGTGGGTCGGGGCATTCCAACCGGAAGGTTATGGGCCAAGGGTAATCCAACCAGGAGGTTGTGGACCCAATATCTATTTGGTTATATGTTTATGTGGTGGTACTTTGGGGGAACTCACTAAGCTTTGGCTTATAGTTTCAATTTATTGTTTCAGGTACTTCAGATGATCGTGGCAAAGCGAAGGCATGATCATGCACATCCTTCGGATTTTATGTTATTTGGATTTTGGGATACTCTGATAATTGATTATCACTTTTGAAACAATGTTTTGTAAACAATTATGGTCATTAGGTTGTTTTTGAAAAACGAAAATTTTACTCTGATTTTGGGATGTTACAAGTTGGTATCAGAGCATTGGTTTGAGAGAATTGGATGAACATTCGTGTGAATATAGACTCAAACTGAGGAACTGCAAAAGTTTTTAAATGGTTTTCAAAAGTAACCAAGGAATGATGCGATGTGTACGATCAACTGGAGTAAGAAAAGTATACCCCAAGTTACCCACACTATTATTTGATATTGATGAGTATGATAGAACTGCATGCTAGTGGTAGGCTAGGGATCTTCAGGAATTGCATGATATAATTGCCTGATATATGATGCTTGATAGCCTAGGATGACTTCTTATGTGTTAGATAGAATTGACATCATTATTGTAGTTGCTTAGTGTGTGCATCATAGTTGTACATAACTAAGATTCTATAGCCTGAGAATGTTTGGTTTAGCCTTATTTTCTGTTCCTTGTTTGGTTGTGGGCTTAGAGTAGAATCGAGTATTCAAATGTCTATAGGATCCAGCGTTATGTATGATTAGCATGCACGAGCGGCTGCAGGGTTGGTGGAAGTTTCATGGATGAGTACGTGCGTGAGCAGCCGGCCAGATGAGGAATGATTAGCCATTATCGATAGAGTGAGGATAGGATGTATGTGTATCATGGTTGTTGTATTTGTTTTGGGTGTTTGTGATGATCCTTGAGACAAATATGGGTAGGTGTTGAAGGTAGTATGGGCTCGTACTACTGGAAGCATAGAACCCGTACGCATAGCAAGGAAGTCAGAAACCACAAGGGTTTAGTCTCGTCATGTGATTGTAGCAATATGTATTCTGGCCTTTCTGATATGTCCTGGTTTATTTTCAGAATGGTGGAGATGAGAGGATTAGGATTTGGAGTTGGTGGCTAGATCAGGCTAGGATTGAATGATGATCAAATATGAGAGATCATCACCACTGAGGTGGTTGCTGCTGTCCGAAGTTCTATGCCGGAGATTTTTGGGTCTATCAAGATCTTCATGATTGAGCTCTTTGATGATCGATATGCTGCTCTTTCTGATGCTGTTGTTACTGCAGCTACCGTGATTGTTTATGCTGTAGGGATTCGAGGGGAGAGATCCTTCCAGTACCGGGACTTTAACAATACGAAGCCCCTAGAGTTTGATGGGGTCAGGGACCCAATTGTGGAGATGAGGTGGCTGTATGACGTGGAAGGTTGTTTCTTCACATGTTCTTGCCCTGTTGACCAGAAGGTCAAGTGCACCTTGAACCTTCTATGGTTAGGGACGAAGGATTGGTGAAGATTAGTGACTCGTGCTTACACTCATGAGCAGAGAGTTGATGTTACTTGGGAGCAGTTCTCGAAGATGTTCTGTGCAAGATACGTTCCCTTGGTGTAGAGGGAGAGGTTAGCTTAGGAGTACTTGGATCTGAGACAGAGGACTGAGACGGTGACAGAGATCACCAAGATGTTTACAAAGAGGGCTATTTTCTGCCCTGAGTTTGCTGCTTCGGACCAGGCTCAGATGACTCGGTACTTGAGCATGCTCAAGACGGATATTCGCCAGTTCGTGTCCACCCAATGTTAGGGTACCCTCTCTGAGCTTCAGGATGTCGCGAGGAGGCAGGAGATTGAGATGGATATTCAGACGAGGGAGTTGAGGCAAACTCTTGTTCGGTCGAAGCGTGCAACGAAGCGGTTCAATCCCACTAATTCGCGATCCGGGGGACAGAAGGGCCGTACTTATGGAAAGTGCGGCAAGGTTCATAAGGGTGCTTGCCGATCTTCATATGTATGCCAAAAATATGGCAAGGAGGGGCATTATGCCAAGGATTACCGTCAGCAGGTCCCAGTACCGAGCGCCATGATTTGTTATCACTGTGATCAAGTGGTCCATGTGAAGGCCCGATGTCCATTGCTTGCGGTTAGGCCGGTGTAGGCTCTGGCACCAGCTACTCTGAGGATCATGGATGGACGCTAGGGTAGGGCAGAGCCCCCGAGGGCTCGAGGTTGTGTTTTCCAGCTTACGGCAGAGGAGGCCAGGGCGGCGTCAGACGTCGTTACTGATATGTTTTTATTTGCTATTCTGTTGATATATTTATTTGTATGCATATGATTGTAATTCTGTTAGGTACCTTCCTAGTGAACTCCTTGCCTGCTCTTGTGCTATTTGACTCGGGTGCGAGTCGGTCTTTTATATCTTAGTCTTTTAGTAGGGTTTTGATGTGACTCATGGAGAGTTGGAGTGTGCGTTGCAGATTTCTATCCCTTGATCTGATCCCTATTCATATGTGGGATGTGTGCGTGATTGTAGGGATGGACTAGCTGAGTAGGTTTGGTGTGATGATTGACTGTGAAAGGCAGCGAGTCTTAGTTCAAACCCTAAATGGGGGAGAACTGACTATTTATGGAGAGGGTACCAAGATTGGATCAGCCTTTTGTTCTGTTGTCAGGGCTCGACAGTATCTGCAACACCGGTATATGGGTTATCTTGCGTATGTGGTTGACACTGGGTTAGGAAGGAGGTTTCAGTTTCGGATGTGCCTGTTGTTAGAGAGTCTACTGATGTGTTTCCGGAGGACTTACCCGGTATGCCTCCTTAGAGGCAGGTTGAGTTCAGGATCGATTTGGTTCTAGGTGTGGCTCTGATTTCTAAGGCGTCGTTGTTGGGTTTTGGTATAATACAACATCCTATGGTGTACATACAACCCTAAATACCTTGGATCTATGTTTTCACTAATTATACATGCAAATGGTTTCCAAGGTATTGAACCTATAGCTAGCATGCAATTGTCATACAAACTACATAAAATACTAGATATTGTAACATACCTTTTGTGTGGCTGGAAGTCTTGATGTATTTGGCCTTTAGAACTTAGCCCCAATAGTGTGGAAGCCTCAAATGAAGTCACAACACATCAAGGACAAAGGTAGGACTTGAGAGAGAATCTCCATGCACTCTAAAACCTTCATGAACTCCAAGAACATGCACACACTCTAGGGTCGCGGTTTTTAGGTCATAACATATGTATTTATATGTGTTGAATTCTAAGAGCCATGGGTATAACCCAAACCCATATCCATGGGTTTTATGATCCATGGTTCATGTGGCCCAACTCTTTATGTATCCCTACATAAACTTGGTCCAACATGGATCATAAGCCCAACACATATAAATATAACTAATTACCATAATTAGTCCCCATAGATTTAATTAGTCTCTTTTAACCACTAAATTAATTCCAAATTAATTCTTGATCAATACTAATTAAAACATATGATTTCATATTAATATATTATAACTTATAATATATTAATAAACCATAAATAACCTTCTCTCAAAAGTCCATCCTAACAAATTGTCCTGATGATATGCAACCCAAATGGACCATGCTACTCTCGGGTCGAATACATACCAATAATAGTTATGGGCTTAGACACCTAATCCAACAGTCTCCCACTTGGATAAGTCTAAAACTATTATTGCGTATGACTCCAAGACCCGACTAGCAATCGTAGCTCTTAAAGTCGCTGTCGAACTCTGAACAAATCAATGACACGTCCATTAGATAAGGGATCATATATTCCTCCATTCTAGATATCATATGGACTGAGACATGGATTATAATCATTGTCTCTGTCCATTTGTTGTTTCCCGATTTCCGATTTTTGACGACTGACTAATTGAACAAATCAAATCAGTCCAGGCCCGGCCGAGCACTTACGTTTGTCATCACCAAATCATCGAGGGGCCCACAGATATCGCTTTTATCCCTCCAAGGGTAAAAGGAATGGATAAACTTTGACTCATATGCTTGTTCTACTACTTGTTGAATCATACACAAAGGCACGTTTTATAACATCGAGTTACCAAATGCGTTTACGTGCAATCAATGTATAACCAACTCATAGGCAACAAGTCATATCTCTAGGTTTGAAGAATATAAGATATTATCGTCTCATGATCACTCGTGATAAAATCCATGAAGTGAGTCAAATGAGCGTGGGTTTAATCCAATACTCGAATCTCATTCCAGGAGCAGTCATGAATGTTGCAGCAACTTTTGCTCTGTCCACTACCTTGGACATCTACAAACCCGATTCATGATAGTCTTGCCTTAATACCTACTTCCAACGTATTATCGACTGTGGATGGTTTGAATAACTTAGTCATTCGGGAAGAATAACCTAGCTATTCTGGAAGTCAAAACATGCAAAGTGAAACACAAGAATAATACTAATCACTCTATGGTCCCAAGCACCTTTGAGAGTAAATAAAACACCTTTTATTTAAACACCATATTGATTACTCGTTATTCACTGTATAATGTTTCAAATAATCAACTTTATACTTGAATTAAAACAAAGTTGTCCCATGCTCCAAGCATGTAAACTATGTTTTCTAAACACTAGTCATGCCATACACCATGTATGCACACTATGTTTATCTATGATCTTTACTTTGTGAAATAGATCAATTGAACATGATTCCAATGATGCTCAATTCACAATCCTAAATCTTTATCGCAAATGTAAGAATTCCAAATTCCTACCATTTAACGAAATCTGTTAGATTCTAAACTTATATACATTGATCCTCTCGTAATGACTATGCACAAAGTCACAAAGACTTGTCAACAGACATTACAGAGTATTCCAATGGAGATCAATTCCATGGAAATGAAGTCTCACATTCAAAGTACATTCCTTTGAACATCCTTCTTGCATTAAGTTTTCTAATCTTACACAGATTTGAAGAACAACTTCCACCTATGGAAACCTTTCCAGATTCCCATTTTGACTATCACTTCTGAACAAGAGTTACCTCTTTTCAGAATATGTTAATATGGTCCTACCAGAATTAACAATATACTTCCAATTGTCCGTGAGCAACCAATCTTTGGTAAACCTTAGATTGTCCTCGACAATTGCTTAATCATTTTAGTCATATCCAATTCTAGACTTTTCCCTTCTTAATGCCTTAGGCATTCGGAAAATTTAGAAAGGATAAATATTACAGCACATGCAATCGATCCTATATCCGAAGCATATGGGACACGATTCATGATGTCTCACATAAAGACGTGATCATAGACCAGTCTTTTGCTACAATATATATATATTTTTTTTATTTTCCATGTTCTCAAAATTTGACTATGAAGAGGAATGTCGTAATCATAATCGAATTTTGAGAGCGCAATATATATAGAGTTTCCTTATGTTTGACCATTCCAACATAAAATTCATATATATATCCTTGACTAAAGATAATCAAAATCTCAATCTAAGCTTTTAGAATTGAAATGAATTATAATTAAAGATGATCAAAATCTCAATCTAAGCTTTTAGAATTGAAATGAAGTATACTTTCCTCTCCCTTAATTATAGCAAAACAACTTTTCCCTATTGAAACCTGTTGTTTTCTATAATTAACACTTAATATAATGATCATGCTCCCACTTACATGATATTATTAGCATATCACTTATGCTCCCACTAGCTTTGACATGTATCCAGAAATCAGTTGGACTTCTAGAAATCAATACTTTATTGACTTTCTTACCAAAGTTCAGACTTCTGATACAAGATGCTTTGATAAAACTTTATCAAAATCATACTCCTTTCCTTAGATAGCTCATATGTGTGTCTAAACAATTTTAGAACTATGAAAAGGGATGCCGTAATCATAGTCTCAATTGTTTAGACCTTTGCCACTTCTCACAAGTCCATGTTAGTGTGCCGGTTAACCACACACGCTCCACTAACGACTTTGAGAATGCAAATAACACAATTGCTATCTACTTAAAATCTACTTAGTGAAAGCGTTTCCTCACCATCATTTTCATGAATCGGAGAGAAACCTTATGACACTTAGATTTTATGGTGAATGAGTCCCTATCCATGTGAATTTGTCAAACCACAATCACAAGACAAGGTTAGTGACAAATCCAAACTCATATGGATTGAACTTGTGCAATCTTAACTTTTTGCCAACTGGCAGCACAAGGGCCTGTCATTGCTTCTAAGTTGTTATGCAACCAATTGAGAACTCTCAGAACTCCTATGCAAAGCCAACTTTAACTGGAATAGGCACAAAAATGTCAACACGATAGGTTATAAACCTCAAGTCGTGTGCTAGTGAAGAACTTCAGGTTTTTATTCTTGATTAGTTCTTGGAACTTTCAAGAGCTTTAAGACTCCCACTGTCCTCTTGACATATAAGACTCTCTTGTCAAGAACCATTTCTTATCAAGGGTCAGTGCAGATTCTTATCAAGACTAACACTTCACATAATTGGCCTTAGTTGGTCTATGTTTAACCCAAAACATCACAACTTACCAATTTCAAATGTACAAGAGTAGAGACACATTTTACTCTTACACTTGACAAGTGTTATTAAACCTTCTTTAATATGTGTCACTCAAGTTACAATCTTGGAGTATTACTCCATGACTCAATTTTAGAACGAAGTATGACTTATCTTTTTGATTTAACGATTTCAACAATTCACGATTCCTCTTCTTAGTCAAACAAATGCACTAAGATGTCCTTAGAGAATCAATTGTGATATGGTTTCATAATCACTAAGATAATCATAAACATGATACTAAAGTAATCTCCCATCTTTTTAGATCGAGAAACTTTTATCTCTCTGCCTAATTTGATTCTTCTCATTCGTTATGCCATACATTGAAACTTTTGCAATGTTTCAGAATTATACTTAAACTTGTAAGTATAACCATATTTACTAAACCTTAGTAAATCATGACGAATAAGCTTATCGATCTTTGTGGTGGACTTGACCAGTGCACAAGAATGTGTACTCGATCCCTTAGTCCTTCACTTGACTCACATATACATGTAAACAAGGAATTAGTCTTAATTTTCCAAAGATGAAAATTCTCATTCTCCATACAACTTGCATGATTCCAAGTTTCTACCCAACTGAAACTTGGGTGATGAGAATCTTTCCTTATTTGGTAAATTATGACACTACCACAGTCGAAAGAATCAAATCCATTTTCCAATATTGCTATCAATGGAAACATATAAACAACAATTTCTCACAAATGCCACTGTAAGGATATAAAATAAGAACTTTTCTTTTATTTTAGAACTTTGCGGAAAACCTTATCCTTACAATGCAAATGCATGTGAAAAACTATGTTGTTATGTATTCCTAAGCAATCTATCACAACTCTTTAAGTAACAGCTCAAAATTCTTCCTTTAAGCTTCCTCTCTTTTCTTTGATTCTTTTCAACATCAACATGTGACCCAGTCACATCATGTAATAAGAATCTCCAAATAGGAACTTAATAGAGTTAGATAGTGGACTTTACCTGAAGTAGAGTCAAACTTATTGACTTTACCATCCTAATGACCTTTCAGGTAAATTTGGCAGCTTCGCAACCAATGCCCCTTCCTTTGGCAATAGAAGGTTTGGGAAGTCGATCTTCTAATCAAATTTGCTTTTACCAGTGCTCAAAATCATTGCTTACTCAGCAGCACCAAGCAAATAGGTAAGATCATTAAGGGTCATGTCATGGTCTGTCATATAGTAGCTCTAAAGGAACTCACTATGTGACTTAGAAAGTGATTAAAGAAACAAGTTAACAATCAAATTCCTCAAGACCTTGACACCCAACTCTCCCGGCTTGTAAATATGTGACTTCATCTCCAAGATGTGAGCACACATAGACTTTGCTTGCCAATAGGGCCTGAGTGACCTTGAACTTGTGGGTTAGGGAGAATAATTGGAGGGGGTGGAGGAAGTGAAATTCCAAGAGATTTGGGAAGATCATAGATGTATAAACTAGACATCTACAATGGGAGATCTTCAAGTTAGTTGATTTTTTAAGTCCTTAATATAACACCCGATATGAAATATTAAGGCTAGGACCCAACACAATATTTTACAACTTGGAAGAGGGATGTCGTAATCCAAGCTATAAAATATTTGAAGGTAGGCGAATGACGATTCACCAATTTCCACCATGTAAAACGAAATAATTTATTAGGTTTTAATTGGTTTTGAAACTCCTAGATCTTTTGAGATTCATTGAACTTTTCAATGGCATGTTTCAATCTCAATTGTGCCCTCTCAGATTTTGTGACTGGGATGCCGAGGATCACAAAACAAGGTGTGAATAACCATGCAAATTCACTTGGTTCCCTTAATATTATCACCTAATCGATGTGCCGGTTAACCACACACGCTCCACCGATCTATGATAAACATTAAGTTACCCTTCGCCACTCTTACTAGTCCATGTTAGTGTGCCGGTTAACCACACACGCTCCACTAACGACTTGGTAAGGTACAAAGTGTAAATTTCATGGGTTAGCACCAAATTCACATTTTCCTAAGTAACTAAGATTGAGAATTTATAAGTGTTTAGTTACTTAGTATTTATCATTAATACTTTTAATGAAGGGAGAATTATAGTCTTGTCAAACCCGTTCCGCTAACGACCCTCCACCAGTCAAGGAAGCGGTGCGTGAGAGTGGACACCCATTAAACTGCCATTTTATAGGCAGTAACCTTATACCCCCCTTATAGACCGGCTTCGTGAATGAGGCCTACTAACGGTAAGACTGACTTTTACTCTTATACATATATATATAAATATTAAACCTATAATATTATAATAGTATAAGGGTTGAATTTTAAACTATTAAAATTCTAAGGGTTTAACTTGGAACTAAAGTATTCATGGGGGGAAACTTTACAAATTCCAAAACTTGAGGGCAAGTTTTGAACAATTCAAAAACCTTTTTTCAATTCCATAACTTATGAATTTAAAGTAGTTTTAATGAAAACTCTTCAAGTTCCATAACTTGAGGACAAATTATGGAAGACTTTAAAAAAACATTTAAGGAAAAATAAACTCTTCATTTTCATAACCTATGAGTTTAAAGTAGTTTAATGACTAAACTCTTCAAGTTCCATAATTTGAGGACAAGTTATGGAAGACTTTAAAATCATTCAAGAAAATAAGACTCTTCATTTTTCCTAACTTATGGAAATATTATGAGTTTTAAAGAATCATAAATGTGACTTTTCATATAACTTGAGGACAAGTTACAAAAACACATTTTATGAGCAACTTTAAGATTAATATGGATTGAAAACAAATTATCACATAACTTTTCTATTAATCTAGACTAACTCATAAGAACAAGACAATTCAAATCAAACTTTTTCATGAAATTAGCCTAACCATTAAACTAATACAAAACATGAATCTATTGACAATTATCTTTGAAATTGGTTTAGCATGAACATTACCACATCAAAAACAGGTTTATAAGACCAAAAACAGCTTAGGGTAATGTTTCTAGTCCAATTCCAGCCTTAAAAGTCGAAAATATGTTGTCAGGGGGTCCTACTCGTCGAGTGCACGAACCAACTCGACGAGTTGGATGAATTTCTTCATGGACTCGGCGAGTCCAGCACTCAGACAGCCAAAATTTTCGATTTTTCAGCCATTTCAGCAAGTATAACATGAAAACAAGCCTTGGCTCTGATACCACTGTTGGGTTTTGGTATAATACAACATCCTATGGTGCACATACAACCCTAAATACCTTGGATCTATGTTTTCACTAATTATACATGCAAATGGTTTCCAAGGTATTGAACCTATAGCTAGCATGCAATTGTCATACAAACTACATAAAATACTAGATATTGTAACATACCTTTTGTGTGGCTGGAAGTCTTGATGTATTTGGCCTTAAGAACTTAGCCCCAATAGTGTGGAAGCCTCAAATGAAGTCACAACACATCAAGGAAAAAGGTAGGACTTGAGAGAGAATCTCCATGCACTCTAAAACCTTCATGAACTCCAAGAACATGCACACACTCTAGGGTCGCGGTTTTTAGGTCATAACATATGTATTTATATGTGTTGAATTCTAAGAGCCATGGGTATAACCCAAACCCATATCCATGGGTTTTATGATCCATGGTTCATGTGGCCCAACTCTTTATGTATCCATACATAAACTTGGTCCAACATGGATCATAAGCCCAACACATATAAATATAACTAATTACCATAATTAGTCCCCATAGATTTAATTAGTCTCTTTTAACCACTAAATTAATTCCAAATTAATTCTTGATCAATACTAATTAAAACATATGATTTTATATTAATATATTATAACTTATAATATATTAATAAACCATAAATAACCTTCTCTCAAAAGTCCATCCTAACAAATTGTCCTGATGATATGCAACCCAAATGGACCATGCTACTCTCGGATCAAATACATACCAATAATAGTTATGGGCTTAGACACCTAATCCAACAGTCGTACCAATTGGCACCACCTGAGATGCAGGAGTTGTCCTTACAGCTTCAGGAGCTGTTGGGCAATCATTTTATTAGGCCGAGTAGTTCATCGTGGGGAGCATCTATTTTGTTTGTCAAGAAGAAGGATGGTTCACACCGGATGTGCATTGATTACCGGGAGTTGAGCAAGTTAACGGTGAAGAACCGTTACCCACTTTCTCGGATTGATAACCTCTTCGATTAGTTGCAGGGTGCATCTTGGTTCTCCAAGATCAATTTGAGGTTAGGGTATCATCAGATGAGGGTTAAAGAGGAGGAAGTGGATAAGACCACGTTTTAGACTCGTTATGGTTATTATGAGTTCGTTGTGATGCCATTTGGGCTCACCAATGTGCCTGTGGCATTTATGGACTTGATGAATCAAGTATGCAGACCGATGCTCGATCGTTCAGTCATTGTTTTCATTGATAATATCCTGGTCTATTCCAAGACCAGGTGGCATCATGAGGAGCACCTTCGAGAGTTTCTGGGAGTTTTAAGGCGAGAAGGGTTGTATGCCAAGTTCTCAAAGTGTCAGTTTTGGTTACGAGAGGTCCAGTTCTCGGGATATCTCGTTAACCAGAATGTGATTTTGGTCGGCCCGACCAAGATTATGGTCGTGATGTAGTGAGAGGTTCCGAAGTCTTCCTCATAGATCAGGAGTTTATTGGGATTAACAAGGTTTTATGGGAGATTTAATCAGGACTTCTCCAAGTGTTGTCCCCTCCATTCGTCTGACGAGGAAGGGCGTGGATTTTTGCTGAGGGACTGAGCAGCAAGCTGCATTCGAGACTCTGAGACAGAAATTATGTGAGGCCCTAGTGTTGACCCTCCCTGAGGGTATTAAGGATTTTGTTGTATTTTGTGATGCATCCATCATCAGCCTGGGGGCAGTCCTTATGCAGCGAGGGAGCGTTATTGCTTATGCTTCTAGACAGCTGAAGCCGCATGAGGTTTGTTATCCAACTCAAAATTTGGAGTTGGAAGAAGTGGTGTTTTCTCTCAAGATTTTGGCTGCATTATTTGTATGGGGTCCGATACATAGATCAAAAGAGTTTGAGATATCTCATGGATCGGCCGAATCTGAACATGAGACAACGTAGGTGGCTTGACGTGGTCAAGGATTATGACTGCGAGTGTCACACCCCCGAACCGAGTAAACGGCAAAAACGTCCGGGGACGGATGACATCATCTACAATATCATAACAATTGCATAATAGAGATCAAAGCATTCCAAACATTGTATTGATAATTTAATATTTACATTGTATTTGAATCATTGTTTGACTCCAAAAGCATACAACAAAAAGATAAGACGTAACAATATTAAGCTCCGTCTTCACCAAAACCTGTATGGATACCTGTCTACTGATCTCCTGAGAATACAAGTGGTTTTGAAAAAAAAAAGTGTCAACAATTAAGTTGGTGAGTTCATAAGTATTTTGTATGAGAAATATATGTCTTTGTTCCTTGAAAATGACAGTGTGTTCCTCTAGAAAATTCAATATTTTCTTTTAAATGTAATGTAGTCTTAAACACTCTAAGATTGAAAATGTATAAGTATTGTTGTACTCTGAAATAGTATAATGTAGTTTTATATCTTTATAAAACCATTTATATGCATATTTCCAGAAGTGTGAACTATATTGCACTGGATAATAACGTATTGTAATCGTTTATGTGTAAAACCCTTTGTATGTATGATTCTAATAATGTAAACTGTATTGAACTGGATAATAAGGTAATGTAGTTTTATATAAATAAAACTATTTGAAGAAATGTATGTATTCGTAAACCAAACTTATTGTTAATATCCCTTGTGAGTTATTATAACCATGCTAATGACCTAGATGGCCTGCTACGACGTTCTTCAGGCGTCGGAATGGTATGGCATTTGTCACCCCAGACCTGCCGGTCTAACTGTTGCTAACAGTTTAGGTGCGGGATTGTTAGTCCCGTATAGATCTATACACAAGTTTCACGCTCTCCCTCCAGGAGACTCTGGTTATAATACAAGGACTTTAGTATGTACTGTGGTAAGTACGGTGAAGGAATGTCTCACAAAGCCGCATTAAAAGTTTACGTGTAATAATAATGAAAAGCCATTTTGTAATGTAAAAGTATTATCATTCCTTAGTAGTTACGTAGTGTAAAAATAATTATTCCTTTAAATAATTATTTTTTGTATTGTATCCCGACTTGGTAAAATAGAGTGTATGTCCCATAAACTATACATATTATAGTTTATAAAAATGATTCACTGAAATGATGAATCCTTTATATGCTATTATCAATTTACCATGATAATAATATGGAATGAAATAATTATATATGTATATTTATATAATTATACCATTTTTGCTCTACATGTTACAAAAGGGTTAAAGTTTTATCGTAATCAAATTTGTACCCATATGTATATTTATATTTTATAAAAGATATAAATGTAACGGTTTGTATATTAACACAAATTTTCTTGTGTTATACTTGTATTCCCCCCCCCCCCCTAAAACATATAAAAACCGTGAAAATTGTAGGGGTATGAACTCACCTCGGGTGTGTTCTTGCCGGATTACGATGTGAGTGGTGATGTTCTTCGAGTTAGAACTCGTGAATATAGTCGTATCTTAATTTATTTTAAACACGTAATATAGGTGCAAATTAGATAACTAACAATAAAGTGTTATATAAACACTAGGTGATAATAGGAGAACTTACCAATTAATTCCTAAGAATTAATTAAAAGATTTGTTTTTCCTGGGATTTTGTTGAAGATGTGAAGTCTTTTTGAGAATGTTCTGGGTAAGTATGTTGAAGGTTTGAAGATGATCTTGATTATGGTTTGAAGATTGGAAGGAGTCTTATGAATTTTGAGAGCAAAATAACGTAACTTTGGAGGTGAAAATGAGATTATGAATGGTGATTTCGGTTGAATATATATATATATATATATATATATATATATATATCTATATAAGGGGGTAAATGTGATTTGACATATGCATTGGAATGTGTATTCTATCACATTGGAAGGTGTGCAACCACTTATAATTGTTGATTTCGGCTTATCTTCCAACCGAGAACCCATGATTTCGGTCACAAGTCCAACCGAGAACCTAGGGTCTTCGGTCTAGAGGTTCTCGGTCTCGCATGGTTCTCGGTCCAAGTGAGGTTGACTTCGGCCAAATTGGATTTCGGTCTAGGCTTAAGAAGTGATTTCGGCCTAACCATGGGATTTGATTCCCAAAACCGAAAACCCTTATGGTGGGGTATAATTTATTATTAAATTTTAACTATTTCATTTTTGTTATAACGGTTGACTTTTATTTGACTTTCTTTGACTTTTATTGACCCGAAATAATCGGCTATTACATTATCCTCCCGTTAGAAGGAATTTCGTCCTGAAATTATTTCTAAGGTGAGTAATCATGAACTAGGGAAGAGATGCGGGTATTTTTGTTTCATCTAGTCTTCTCGTTCCCAAGTGAATTCCGGTCCTCGCTTGGCATTCCAACGGACCTTCACTATTGGTATACGACCTTGTTTTGTTCTCTTGATTTCCATGTCCATGATTTCCACAGTTTCCTCTACGAAGTGAAGACTCTCGTTTGTCTCCATTTCATCGAGTGGGATTACAAGAGTTTCGCCGGACATACACTTCTTTAGATTACACACGTGGAAAGTGGGATGTATGGTACTGATTTCCTGCGGTAGTTGAAGTTTGTAAGCCACCGGCCAATTCTAGCAAGAATCTCAAATGGCCTGATATACCTTGGATTTATTTTTCCAGGTTTTCTGAAACGTATCATTCCTTTCCAGGGTGAGACCTTTAACAAGACACAGTCACCAACCTGGAATTCCTAGGGTTTTCGTCGTTTATCCGCATAACTCTTTTGTCGGTCTCTAGATGCTTTCAGTCGTTCTCGAATTTGGACGATCTTTTCTGTTGCCTCCCTTATGATCTCAGGGCCGGTGAGAGTATTGTCAGGAACTTTCTTCTTTGCTAGTTGTGTGTCACCCACTTCAGCCCAACACAGAGGGGATCTGCACTTACGGCCATAGAGGGCATCGAATGGAGCAACATTGATGCTAGTGTGATAACTATTGTTGTATGAGAATTCGACGAGTGGTAAATGGGTATCCCAGGCTTTACCAAAGTCTATCACAGAAGCTTTCAACATATCTTCCAGCGTCTGAATGGTTCTCTCACTTTGCCCATCAGTCTGGGGATGGTACGTTGTACTAAAGTCGATTTTGGTTCCCAAGGACTTTTGCAGTGATTGCCAAAACTGTGAGGTAAATCTACAATCCCTATCGGATATAATGGATATTGGCACACCATGCAATCATATGATCTCTTTAATGTACATCCTTGTTAACTTCTCCATCTTGTTGGTTTCTTTTATTGGCAGGAAGTGCACAGATTTGGTTAATCTGTCAACGATTACCCAAATGGTGTCATGACCACCCATTGTCTTGGGCAACTTGGTTATGAAATCCGTGGTTATCCGCTCCCACTTCCACACGGGTATTTTTGGTTGTTGTAGTAAACCCGAAGGCTTCTGGTATTCTACCTTGACCTTGGCGCAACTCAGGCACTTGCATAGGTAGCAATTTTTGCTTTCATGTTTGGCCACCAATAATGTTTCTTGAGGTCCAGGTACATCTTATATGAACCGGGATGAACGGAGTATCTGATCTTGTGAGCTTCGTTCATGACAACGTCTCTGTACCCACCAAACTTTTGTTGGGTTAATGTCTAAGTCCATAACTATATTTGGTATGTACTTGACCCGACCTGGCATGGTCCATTTGGGTTGCACTTCACCTGCACAATTTATATGGATAGTCTTTTGAGAATAGTATATTTATGATTTATATTAATATATTATAAGTTCTAATATATTAATATGGAATCATATTATTTAATTAGTATTGATCAAAAATTAATTTAGAATTAATTAAGTGATCAAAAAGAACTAATTAAATATGGACTCTTATATATATGGAATGAGCCAAGTTCATTTAGGTTGGGCTAAGCTTTCATGGATGGTTCATGGAGCTTTTAACCCATGGATCCTATGTAAATGAAAGGTCATGGGTATTAGGGTTTACATGGATGTAACCCTAATCCTCCATAATATATAAAGGGGTCATTGGCTCACAAAATTGGCACAAGTGTGTGAAAATAAGAGTGGGCCGATTTTAGTGTGCATACATATTCTCTCAAGTTCTTCCAAGGTGTTTTGGTGATTTGTGATTCCATTTGAGGCTTCCACACTATTGGGGCTAAGCTCTTAAAGCTTGAAGACATCAAGCTACATCAAAAGGTATGTCATCTAACTAGAACTTTGTAGTATAGGTGCTTCATAATATGCTAGTTAGGATGAAACCTTGGAATAGTTAATATTTGCATGTATAATAGAGAAAACATAGATCCAAGGTTTATAGGGTTGCATGTACACCATAGAAGTGTTAGAATGCTCAAAACCCAACAGTGGTATCAGAGCCATGGGTTGTTTTCTGTTATATTGATGCAAATGTTTTATTTTCAAGTTGGAAAAAAAAGGGAAAAAAAACATGACGTTTGTCAAATTTTAAGATAATTACTTGTTTTGTGAAAAACGAATTATTTGTAAAATTTGAATCATTTGTTATATGAGTTGAATTAGGTCAAATTTAGTAAAAGATAAAATGATATGATTATTTTATTAGTTTTAAAAGTTTGATCTAAATGTTTTAAGGAGTTACAAATTTTGTCATAAAATTTTGGAGCTCAAAAGTTTTTTTTTAAAGTTGTGATCTTAAGGGTTTTTGAAACTTCCATAAGTTATGGATATGAAAGTTTTTTTTTTAAAAAAAAATTTGATTCAAAGTTTTTATGGAGTTACAAAATTTGGTGTTAATGTTTTAAAGAATTCCATAACTTGTTCTTAAGTTATGGAACATGAAAAGTTTCATCATAAAACACCATTAATTCCATAAGTTATGGAATCCAAAGGTTTTCAAGAATTACAAAACTTGCCCTCAAGTTTTGGAATTTGAGAAAAGTTTTTTATGAAAAAAAAGAATTGAATTCTAAAACTCTTGGGTTCATAACTTAAACAATTAATTAAATCGTTTTAATTTTGAGTTTAATAATTGGAATTATGATGTTTTGTTGAATAGTTCAAATTAACTCTTATGGACTTTATTAATAGTTAATTAAAGCGTTTAATTAAAAGAGTATTATTAAATCCATAAATATATGGTTTGAGTTTAATTAAATTAAAAGTCTAGTTTAATTAATAGATTAAACCACCAAGTATTTTAAATGTCTAAAATACACCCTTATACTATTATAATATTAAAAGTTTAATATATTATATGTATAAGAGCAAGTCGTCTTACCATTAGTAGGCCTCATTCACGAAGCCGGTCTATAAGGGGGGTATAAGGTTACTGCCTATAAAATGGCAGTTTAATGGGTGTCCACTCTCACTCACCGCTTCCTTGACCGGTGGAGGGTCGTTAGCCGAACAGGTAGGACAAGGACTATAATTCTCCCTTCATTATAAGTATAATGATAAATACTAAGTAACTAAACACTTATAAATTCCCAATCTTAGTTACTTAGGAAAATGTGAATAAGGTGCTAATCCATGAAATTACACTTTGCACTTTGTTTAAGCTGTTAGTGGAGCGTGTGTGGTTAACCGGCACACTAACCTGGACTTAACAAGGTAGGCAAAGGGTAACTTAATGTTTATCATAGTATCATTGGAGCGTGTGTGGTTAACCGGCACATCGATTGAGGGGTAAATATTAAGGGTACCAAGTATATTTGCATGGTTACTTCACACCTTGTTTTGTGATCCTCGGCATCCCAGTCACAAAACCTGAAGGGCACACTCGAGATTGAAACATGCCATTGAAAAGTTCAATGAATCTCAAAAGAATCTAGGAGTTTCAAAACCAATTAAAACCTAATAATACATTTCGTTTATCTTGGTGGAAATTGGTGAATCGTCATTCACCTACCTTCAAATATTTTATAGCTTGGATTACGGCATCCCTCTTCCAAGTTATAAAATAGTTTGTTGGGTCCTAGCCTTAATATATCATATTGGGTGTTATATTAAGGACTTAAATCAACTTTACGTGAATTTCTCCCATTGTTGATGTCTAGTTTAGACAACAATGATCTTCCCAAACCAAGCTTTCCTAATGAATATGACTTCCCGAGTTTGGCTCATGGAAGTCATACTTCTCTTCCTCCACATCCTCCAATTATTCTCCCTAACCCACAAGTTCAAGGTCACTCAAGCCCTAATGGCAAGCAAGGTCTATGTGTGATCACATCTTAGAGATGAAGTCACATATTGACAAGCCGGGAGAGTTGGGTGTCAAAGTCTTGAGAAAGTTGGATGTTCAATCACTTTCTAAGTCACATAGTGAGTTCCTTTGGGACTACTATGAAACAGACTATGACATGAACCTTAATGATCATATATATTTGCTTGGTGCTGCTGAATCAGCAATGATTTGGAGCGATAGTAAAGCAAATTTGATTAGAAGATCAACTTCCCAAAAACTTTATGGACAGTGACAATGGTGACACTGGAAATCCAGAAAAAGCATTCTCTTCCCAATGGAAAGGGATTGGCCATAGTCAACCCGGTTGACCAAATGGTAAAGAGAAAGGCTAAGTCTGAGATAGTCCCATTACCAAAGGGTCCATATGTTTATTTTGCCAAAGGAAGGGGCGTTGATTGCAAAGCTGCCAAATTTACCTAAGGATGTTAAAGTCAATAAGTTTGACTCTACATCAGGTAGAGCCCATTATCTAACTCTGTTAAGTTCTATTCTGAGATCCTCATTACATGATGTGACTGGGTCACATGTTGATGTTTTAAGAATCAAAGAATAGAGAGAAATCTTAAAGGAAGTATATGTTGATTCTGATCGCGAAGGTGGATTTCGATCGCATCAGAATTTTGAACAGTTGCTTAAGAAGTTATGATATATTGCTAAGGAATAGATAACAACAATTTTCCATGTGGATTGTATGGATAAGTTTTTCCGCAAAGTTTTAAAATAAAAGAAAATTGTTTAATTTTATTTATTTGAAGTATCCTTACAATGTCATTTGTGGAAAATTGTTGCTTATATGATTCCACTGACAGCAATATTGGAAAATGGATTTGATTCTTTCATTTGTGGTAGTGTCTAAATTTACCAAATCAGGAAAGTTCCTCATCACCCAAGTTTCAATTGGACCGAAACTTGGAATCATGCAAGTTGAATAGTATGATGAATGAGAACTTTCAAGCATTGGAAAATCAAGACTAATTACTTGTTCACATGGATGTGTGAGTCAAGTGAAGGACTAAAGGGATTGAGTTCCCATTCTTGTGCACTGGTCATGTCCACCACAAAGCTCGTTAAGACTATTTGATTTACTAAAGTTTAATAAATATGGTTATAATTACAAGTTTAAGTATAATTCTGAAACATTGGAAAAGTCTCAATGTATGGCAGAACGAATGGGAAGAATCAAATTAGGCAGAAAGATAAAAGTTTCTCAAATCTGAAAAGATGGGAGAGTACTTTAGTATCATGTTTGTGATCATCTTAATGATTTAGAAATCATATCACAGTTAGTCCTCTAAAGGTCATGTTAGTGCATTCTTATGACTAAGAAGAGGAGTCATGAATTGTTGAAATGGTTAGATCAGGAAGATGAGTCATACTTCGTTCCAAAACAATTCTTAGAGTCATACTCCAAGATTGTAACTTGAGTGACATATCTTAAAGAAAGGTTTAAAACACTTGTCAAATGTAAGAGTAAAAGTGTCCTACTCTTGTACATTTGAAATTGGTAAGTTGTGATGTTTTGGATAAAACAAAGACCAACTGAGGCCAATTGTGTGAAGTGTTTGTCTTGATAAAGAATCCGCACTATCTCTTGAATATTTGGCAAGATAGTCTTATATGTCAAGAGGATAGTGGGAGTCTTAAAGATCCTAAAAAGAATTTCAAGAACTAATCAAGAATAAAACCTGAGGTTCTTCACTAGCACACGACTTGAGGTTTATAACCTATCGTGTTGACATATTCTGTGCCCATTCCAGTTAAAGTTGGCTTTGCATAGGAGTTCTGAAAGTTCTCAATTAGTTGCATAACAACTTGGAAGCAATGGCAGGCCCTGTACTGCCAGGTGGCAAGAAGTTAAGATTGCATAAGTTCAGTCCATATGAGTTTGGATTTGTCATTATCCTTGTCTTGTGACTATGGTTTTGATGATTCACATGGATAAGAACACATACACCATAAAATCTAAGGGTCATAAGGTTTCTCTCCGATTCATGAAAATGATGGTGAGGAAACACTTCCACCAAGTAGATTTGAAGCAGATGGCAAAAGGTCTAAACAATTGAGACTATGATTACGGCATCCCTTTTCATAGTTCTGAAATTGTTTAGACACACATGCATGCTATCTAAGGAAAGGTGTATGATTTTGATAAAGTTTTATCAAAGCATCTCGTATCAGAAATCTGAACTTTGGTAAGAAAGTCAATAAAGTATTGATTTCTAGAAGTCCAGCTGATTTCTGAGTACATGTCAAAGCTAGTGGGAGCATAAGTGTTATGCTAATAATCATCAAGCATGATAATTATTGTTAGTGTTGCAAGTTAGCAATGTTAATTATAGAAAACAAAAGTTTCAATTCGTTAGGCTGCAGGGATTGAAAAAGTTGTTTTGCTATAATTAAGGGAGAGGATATACTTCATTTCAGTTCTAAAGGCTTAGATTAAGACCTTAATCATCTTTAGTCAAGAATATATATATATATATATATATATATATATATATATATATATATATATATATATGAATTTCATGTTGGATTGGTTCAACTTAAGGAAATTCTATATTTTGCGTTCTCAAAATTCGATTATGATTACGACATCCCTCTTCATAGTCAAATTTTGAAAACATGGAAAATAAAAATATTGTAGCAAAAGACTGGTCTAGAATCATGTCTTTATGTGAGACATCATGAATCGTGTACCATTTGCTTTGGGTACAGGATCAATTGCATGTGCTATAATATTTGTCATTTCTAAATTTTTCCAAATGCCCAGAGGCATTAAGAAGGGAAAAGGTCTAGAATTGGATATGACTAAAATGATTAAGCAATTGTCGAGGACAATCTAAGGTTTACCAAAGATTGGTTGCTCAGGGACAGTTGGAAGTATAGTGCTAATTTTGGAAGGACCATATTGACATATTCTGAAAAGAGGCATCTCTTGTTCAGAAGTGATAGTCAAAATGAGAATATGGAGTTGTCTCCATAGGTGGAAATTATCTGTGTAAAATTAGAAAACCTAATGCAAGAAGCATGTTCAAAGCAATGTACTTTGAATATGAGACTTAGTATCCATGGAGTTGAACTCTATTGGAATACCTTATAATGACTGTTGACAAGTCTTTGTGACTTTGTACATATTCATTACAGGAGGGTCAGTGCATATAAGTTTAAAATCTAAACAAGTTTCGATAAATGATAGGAATTTGAAATTCTCACATTTTTCAATAAGGATTTGGAAGTGTGAAATTAGAATCATTGAAATTATGTTCAATTGGTTTATTTCACAAAGGATCATAGAAAAACATAGAGTACATACTCGGTGTATGGCAAAGCTATTGTTTTGAAAAACATAGTGTACTTGCTTGGAGCATGGGACAACTAGTGTTTTTAATTCAAGTATAAAGTTGATGAAACCGAAACAATGAATAATGAGTAATCAGTATGGTGATAAATAAAAGTGTCTTATTTATATTCATAGGTTTTGATACCATATTAGATTCAATTATTCTTGTGTTTCAATTTGCATGTTTTGACTTCCAGAATAAACCAGGTCATTCTTCCTGAATGACTAAGTTATTCAAACTATCCACAGTCGGTCATATGTTGGAAGTAGATATGAATCAAGACTGTCATGGGTTGGCTTGTAGAGGTCTAAGATGATGGACAAAGTGGTGCTACAACACTCATGAGTGCTCATAAGTTCTGAGTATTAGATTCAACCCACGCTCATTTGAATCACTTCATGGATTTTATCACGAGTGATCATGAGACGATAATATCTTATATTCTTCAAACCTAGAGATATGAGTTGTTACTATGAGTTGGTTATACATTGATTGCATGAAAACTCATTGGTAACTCGATGTTATAAAACGTGCCTTTGTGTATGATTCAACAAGTAGTAGAACAAGCCATATGATACGAAGTTTATCCATTCCTTTTACCTTCGGGATAAAAGCGATATCTGTGGGCCCCTCGATGATTTAGCGATGACACATGTGAGTGCTTGGCCAAGCCAAGACTGATTTGATTTGTTCAATCAGTCAGTCATCATAAATCGGAAATCGGGAAACAACAAATGGACAGAGAGAATGATTGATAATCCATGTCTCAGTCCATATGATATCTAGAATGGAGGAATATATGATCCCTTATCTAATGGACAAGTCATTGACAAAGGTCAGAGTTCATCGGCAAGGTCAGAGTTCGACAGCGGCTTTAAGAGCTACGATTGCCAGTTAGGTTTTGAAGTCATACTCAATAATAGTTTTAGACTTATCCAAGTGGGAGACTGTTGGATTAATGTCTAAGTCCATAACTATATTTGGTATGTACTTGACCCGACCTGGCATGGTCCATTTGGGTTGCACTTCACCTGCACAATTTATATGGATAGTCTTTTGAGAATAGTATATTTATGATTTATATTAATAAATTATAAGTTCTAATATATTAATATGGAATCATATTATTTAATTAGTATTGATCAAGAATTAATTTAGAATTAATTAAGTGATAAAAAAGAACTAATTAAATATGGACTCTTATATATATGGAATGGGCCAAGTTCATTTAGGTTGGGCTAAGCTTTCATGGATGGTCCATGGAGCTTTTAACCCATGGATCCTATGTAAATGAAAGGTCATGGGTATTAGGGTTTACATGGATGTAACCCTAATCCTCCATAATATATAAAGGGGTCCTTGGCTCACAAAATTGGCACAAGTGTGTGAAAATAAGAGTGGGCCGATTTTAGTGTGCATACATATTCTCTCAAGTTCTTCCAAGGTGTTTTGGTGATTTGTGATTCCATTTGAGGCTTCCACACTATTGGGGCTAAGCACTTAAAGCTTGAAGACATCAAGCTACATCAAAAGGTATGTCATCTAACTGGAACTTTGTAGTATAGGTGCTTCATAATATGCTAGTTAGGATGAAACCTTGGAACAGAATATTTGCATGTATAATAGAGAAAACATAGATCCAAGGTTTATAGGGTTGTACACCATAGGAGTGTTAGAATGCTCAAAACACAACAACTTTGGTGTCCATATCTGATTCATGAGGTAACGAACTCCGTCATCCTTAACTTCCAGGTTTTTATCCATTCCTCTTAAGGCTTCACCTGCCACATTCTCATGTTTCAAGGCTTCCAGCTGAGCCTCTTTGATCGGCGTGGACAAGTGTGAATGGATGGTCATGGTTAATGACTTTACTCGACGGCCCGAGTACTCCTTTCGACTAAGGGCATCTTCTACTACATTGGCCTTGTCTGGATGATAGCGAATCACGCATTCGTAATCATTGAGTAGTTCTACCCATCGTCGTTGCCTCATGTTGAGTTCTTTCTTATTGAAGATGTGCTGAAGACTCTTATGATCTGTGAAGATTGTGCACTTCATACCGTAAAGGTAGTGCCTCCAGATCTTCATAGCGAATACTACTGCTCCCAGCTTGAGGTCATTTGTGGTATAGTTAACTTCGTGGTTCTTAAGTTGTCTCGAGGCATAGGAAATAAATTTTCCTCGTTGCATAAGTACACAGCCTAGCCCTTGCTTGGACGCGTCGCAGTAAACCACAGAATCTTCTATCCCCTCTGGGAGGGACAAGATTGGGGCGCTGCATAGGGCTTGCTTTAGTGTTTGGAACACAGTTTCTTGTTTCTTCTCCCAGTTGAAGGTTACACCCTTATGATTCAAGGTGGTGAGTGGCTTCACGATCTTGGAGAAGTTTTTAATGAACCTTCTGTAGTAGCCCGCGAGGCCTAAGAATTGACGAATTTGAGTTGGAGTTCTTGGTGTCGCCCAACTTTCGATTGATTTGATTTTGGAGGGATCTACATGTATTCCTTCCTCGCTGACCACATGACCTAGGAAATCCACCTTTCGAATCCAGAATTCGCATTTCGAGAACTTCAACTTCTCTGCCCTTAATCTTTCCAGGACTTGTCGCAGGTGTTGACATGTTCTTCCTTACTTTGAGAGTAGACTAATATGCCGTCGATGAAAACTATTACAAATTTATCTAAGTAAGGTCGACATACATGGTTCATCAGGTCCATGAACACCGCGGGTGCATTCGTTAATCCGAAGGGCATTACTAAGAATTCATAGTGACTGTAGCGAGTTCTAAATGCGGTCTTGGGGATATCTTCTTCCTGGACTCGCAGCTGATGGTATCCAAATCTTAGGTCTATTTTTGAGAAGTAACTTGCTCCTTGCAATTGGTAAAAGAGGTCGTCGATTCGAGGTAAAGGATATCGATTTTTGATGGTGAGTTTATTTAGTTCCCGATAGTCTATGTACATGCGGAATGACCCATCCTTATTCTTCACGAACAAGACTTGTGCTCCCCAAGGCGAGAAGCTTGGTCTAATGAATCCTTTGCTTAGCAGTTTGTTTAGTTGACTGGACAATTCCTGCATTTTTGCCGGTGCTAAGCGGTATGGGGATTTGGCTACGGGGGTAGCTCCGGGAATCAAGTTGATTCTGAACTCGACTTGGCATTCGGGTGGTACTCCTGGGAGATATTTGGGAAATATGTCGGGGAAGTTATAGACTTCGGGGATATCTTTGATGTCTTTTACCTCTTGTTTCTTATCTACCACGTGGGATAGAAAGGCATAGTATTCTTTGCGAAGATACTTTTGAGCCTTGACGCTGGAAATGATTTGAAGGTTTGTGTCAGGTTTATCGCCATAAATGACGAGGGTTTCGTTACTTGGTAGATTAAGGCGAATGTATTTTTCGTGTCACAGGATATCGGCAAGGTGAGGACTTAGCCAATCCATGCCAATGATGACTTCGAAACTTTTTATGGTGACCGGAATTAGATCGATTTGGAAAGAATAGTTGTTTAGAGTGAGGGTACATCCTATGCATATCATTAGTGCTCTCTGCCTTTCCGTTTGCCATTTCTATGGTGAATGTGTCTTTTAGTGATTGGGGATTTTGTTTAAGTAAGTGTTTAAATTTATGGCTCACGAAACTTTTCTCCACACCACTATCGAAAAGTATGCATGTATATGAATTGTTGAGGAGGAACGTACCGGTAACCAAGGTAGGATCATTCACGGCCTCTTCATGCCCCATCGTTAAGGCTCTTCCTACACCTCCAACATTCCTCACTTTTGGGCAATCCCTCTTGAAATGCCCTGTTTCACTGCATCCATAGCAAGCCTGGCTCACTCCTGCATTAGCAGTTTGGGTGGTTTGTTGCGTCGGTGCCTTGCAGAAGCGGGCAGTGTGCCCCTTTCTGTTGCAATTATTGCAGTTCATCTCTCGACAGACTCCATAATGATGAAAGTTGCACTTGTTGCATTTTGGGAGGGTTCCAGCACATGGTTTGGCGGGTGCTGGAGCGGCAGGAATAGTAGCAGCGTGAACTGCCACAGTTTCATGCTTCTTTGTGGGCTCTTGTGACGACTGGCCCTTCCTTTTGTTCCAAAATTTCTTTTTGTTACCACTTTCTTTGGGTTGTTCGGGAATGGTTGTCATAAAGCCCTGGCGGACTCCATGATCCACAAGTGTTTGTGCCAGGCGCTTGGCACTGTCAAAAGTAAGTGGATTTGCAGATATCACGTTTCCTTGGATCTGGGGAGATAGTCCCCAGATGTACCGCTCCACCTTTTTACTCTCCGGGGTAACCATCCCGGGACATAGTACTGCTAGATCGCTAAATCTGGCAGTGTAAGCTGAAATGTCAGAGTCCTTCATCGTCAGGTTCCAGAGCTCTTGCTCTAATTTTTGTACTTCACCTCTCGGGCAATATTCTGCTAGCATTAGAATCTTCAAGTCTTCCCAGCTCATGGCATTGGCTACTGGGAGAGTCAATGATTTGACATAACCGTTCCACCATGAGAAGGCTCTATCCATGAATGTGCATGCTGCAAATTTCACTTTGCTAGACTCTGGGCATGCGCAGATTTCAAACACCGACCCTGTTTTCTCAAACCATCTTGTTAGAGCAATGACACCTCCAGTGCCATCAAAAGACTTTGGTTTGCAATTGGTGAAGTCTTTGTAGGAACATTCCCTCGGGTGTCCCTGACTATCTCCCTGGCTAGCGTTATTGGTACCGCTTCCTGACCCACTGGCGCCATTCGTGCTGATTTGCGCCATGACGGCTTCCACAGCTGATGTTACTGCAGCTTGGAAAACTGCAGTGTCCATCTGTGGGGTGGTGGCGGTGGTGGAGTTGGTGATGTGTTGTTGAAATGTCTGATAGATTTACGTGGTGGCATCTTTCTGCCATAAGGTTTAAGAGTGGAATAATGATAAGTCTTTGATAATGGCTATGAATCGAGCATTACAGAGTGTCTTAACTATTTAGTCTCATAAAATAATCCTATAGTATTTTATAGTTCTATAGTGTCATAAAATACTCCTATAGTATTTTATACTTAGTGTTTGATTTTTAACGTTTCTTAGTATATAGGGTTGGTAAGTTTTAAACTCATTGTTCACCACGACTATTCCCAAACACATGTTGGTCGTATCTCAAATAAATATAGTTGATCAGGCTATATTTAGCCCAGATATAATTACATCACTATCTAGGCTTAACCGTAGCGCCCAACTTATCTAAATACTTTTATATGGTTCTTACTATGATACTGTTTCTGATATGTATAAAATACTTATATTTTAACCGGGCTCTACGAAGGGTCGGGCTTCAAAACCGAAAAGATAAATTTTTCGGGCTTCTCGGGCACTTCGTGGCGTATTCCGGGGCTTATAATTGATACCGGGGCTTTGGGGGAAGTTAGAATGAAAGAAATATTGAAAAGGGGCAAATGACAAATTTTCAAAGTATACCCGGGAGGTCTCGCACCCTCCTATTTATAGGGGCGAGCCTCCTGATCCGATGGTTGAGAAGGAGCCACGCGTCGCAGATCCGAAGGCTCGCAGGGGGATGGCTCGCACGTGACTGCATGTGCGAAGGGTCTGCTGGAGGCTTCTGATTGGACCACTTCGGACCGCTCTATGGTTCGGACACGCTGCTGATGACACACCGAGATCGGACACGGGGCAGCCTCCTATTGGACCGAACCTCGGACTCGCGAAGAGCATGACACGCCTCGCCAGGTGGCTTCGGTGACTCAGCAGGTTCCGGACACGCGTCGGATTGCGAAGCGAGGACACGTGGCCGAAGTCCACGTGTGCGAAAATTCCCGGTTTTGGCATTATTCCTCGACTTTCGCGCCAAAACTTCTAAAATCCATAACTTTCGCATACGAGCTCCGTTTTTGACGTTCTTTATATGCACGCGTAGGTAAAATTACGCTCTACAACTTCCGTTTAGACTTTGTCGGCTAATTTTGATTTTAATTTTTATATTATTATTTTTAACAGACCGGGACAGGAAATCCGTTACATATTCATAACTTCTTCATCCGACGTCCGTTTTCGTCAGACTTTTTACCGTTGTGCTACTATTTACGAGACCTTCGATTCTTGTTTAGGTTGTGTCGGCTAAAAATCACTCGATCTAAAATTCGAGTTTTTAGCTGTCTACTGCTAAGCTGAAACTTCGAAAAGTCATAACTTCCTCATACGAAGTCAGATTTGGGCGTTCTTTTTATCGAACTTCTCGGTTTAACGAATACTACGAGTTTCATTTAGATTACTAAGGATAAAAAGTAGTTTATAAAAAACTCACTTTTTACGACATTCGGCACCGTGCCTGTTTATCGTGAAACTTCGACAGGTCATAACTTCTTCGTTATAACTCGGATTTCGGCATTCTTTATATATCCGTAATCCTTGTCACGCCCACTACAAGTTTCTTAATAGATATCGGCTTTATCTAAAATTTAATTTTTGACGCTCATTTTTATTCTTAATTAATTAAATCCTAATAATTAAGCATAAAACACATAATTCACATAAAATTCACATAATTCCTTTTCATTTCTTCTAAATGAGTTACAAAGGTTAACCTAGACCATTATGTCAATATTAATGCCTAGCCTAGAAACACGGGCGTTACAACTCTCCCTCCTTAGGATGATTCCGTCCCCGGAATCACACAACGACAAACAACTACGGGTAGCGACGCACCATGTCACTCTCCGTTTCCCAGGTGGGATTTGGCCCATTTATATGTTTCCAACGCACAAGAACTAAATCGACTATCTTACGTTACAACTTCTTAGTCTTGCGGTCAACGATTGCCTCAGGTTCTCTAATTAACCTCTTGCTCTGATCCAACCTTAATTCAGAAATGGGAATTATGTCGGGCACACCTCCCGTGAACTTTCTCAAATAACACACATAAAATGTGTTATGAATACCCTCCAGTTCTTCCGGTAATTCTAGCTTGTAAGCTTGATTCCCGATCCTCCGAAGAACTTTAAATGGTCCAATAAACCTTGGAATCAACTTTCCCCTTCTACCAAACCTTATAAGTCCCTTCCACGACAAGACTTCAAGTAAAAAAAACCGAATCTCCAACTTCGAATGATATCGGTTGTCTTTTATTGCCAGCATGGCTCTCTTGAGCAGCTAACATCCTTTCCCTAATCACTTTCAACTTTTCAGCAGTCTGATGGACTATTTCAAGTCCCATAAACTACTTTTTCCCAGCTTCCAGTCAACATCATGGCGTTCGACACTTTTCTCCATACAAAGCGTGATAAGGTGCCATCTAGATGTTCGAGTGGAAACTTTTATTATAGGAAAATTCTACTAATGGTAAATGTTCATCCCAGTTACCTTGGAATTCCAGGGTACATGCTCTCAGCATATCCTTTAACGTTTGAATCGTTCATTCGCTCTGACCATCGGTTTTCAGATGGTAAGCCGTATTCAAACACAACTTGGTACCCAATTCCTCTTACAGACTCCTCCAACACCTTGAGGTAAAACGGCTGTTATGATCGGATACAATCGTTAACGGAACACCGTGAAGCATCACAATTTCTTTCACATAAGAATTTGCAAGTTTATCCATAGACCATTTCCCGTTGGCTACTATGAAATGCACACTCTTAGTGAAGCGATCAACGACCACCTAAATTATGTCGTGACTGTTCCTTGTTCTGGGTAGTTTAGTCACAAAATCCATAGTGATGTCTTCCCATTTGCCCATGGGTATAGGCAGAGGTTCTAAACTCCCATACGGTTTCTGATGTTGTGCCTTAACCCTAGCACAAGTTACACACTCGACCACATACTTTGCAACATCGAGCTTCATCGTCGGCCACCAGTAATAGGGTTTTAGATCCCTATACATTTTCGTACTGCCGGGATGAATCGAGTACATGGTTTTGTGAGCTTCTTCCATCAGAAGACCTCTTACTCCTCCCGCCTTAGGTACCCAAATCCTATCTTTGAATACCTTCAGTCCTTGACCGTTTGTATCAAACACCAACGTTTTGCCCAAACGTTCCTCCTTTCGGTCATTTCTCTCTAAAGCTTCCTCTTGAGCTTTCTTTATACTTTCCACAACTGTCTAGACAACTTCAATTCTCGACGCTCTTGGCCTTTTCTTTTCAAGATTTACCTTCCGACTGAGAGCATTAGCAACAACATTTGCTTTACCAGGGTGGTAAAGTATCTCACAGTCGTAGTCCTTGAGTAACTTTAGCCAGCGCCGTTGCCTCATGTTCAATTCCTTCTCCATACCTTTAAGGCGAATACTACCACTGCCAACTCCAGACCATGAGTGGGGTAGTTCTTTTCATGCTCTTTCAATTGCCTCGATGCATACGCTATCATTTTATCCCTTTGGGTCAGAACACAACCTAACCCAACTCCATAGGCATTACTATAAAATGTGAAGTCATCAACTCCTTCAGGTAACGAAAGAATCGGTGCTTCACACAACTTCTTCTTTGACTTCTCAAAGCTTCCTATGCTTCTTATTCCAAGTATAGACGGCTCCTTTGTGGGTCAAAGTTGTCAATGGAGTCGCGATCGAAGAAAAGCCTTGGATAAATTAGCGATAATATCCAGCTAATCCTAAAAAGCTTCAGATCTCCATAGGACTTTCAATCGTAACCTTCGAGTTACAAAATAAATCCTTATTGAGGACTCCTTCTTCTTCTTAGAATAAGTATTTTCCTTCGTTTATTGTAACAGACCGATGGGTCATGTTCTAATGATCTCTCATTGTATACTGCACTACTTAGACTCAGATCTCATAGGGACAAATTTCAGAGCAAACTATACCTTCCTTCATGTTCTAATGTGATACAATCACAGTTCAACATGTATCATTTCTAACTACCTACTTCTTTAACAATGAGTGCGATACTTCTATTGATCGCTTTGATCATTTCTCACTTCAATCTTCTGGCTTAAGTCAAATACTACATCGAACTTGGTTCTCTGAACCACATAATAAACTCATCTTAGTCGGACTCGATTCGATATGACCTCTAAGGTCGGAATAACAATCATCTTCTTAGTCATTACCGAAACGATGGTAACGACAGACTAGAATAAGACGGAATCAATTACTAGTTTCTTGGTAACCTTGTGACTTTCCCTGATCCAAGTGTGAGTCATGTGCTTCCAGTAGTATAGATCTCTACTACTATTCACACCTACTCATACTCGTCCCAAGTACTGTCTCGCAGTCCCCAAGTCCTAAAATCACAAAACAATTTAACACATACGAATGTGTCCAATTAATCATAAAATTTTCCTAGACTCTACTAGGACTTCTTCCATGCGTATCTTCAGTCATCAATTCTACTTCAACTTGGTTGGTGATGGAAATTCCAGACGATTGGGACAACTTCAAAAATTACACCAACCATTCCATTCATCAGATGACAAAACCAGGTTTTATATCATTTCCTTGAAACGATTACACAAAAGTTCAAGTTTACCCTATAATATGCCTCTAATAGGCTAAACCACCTGTTACTATTCACATTACTACTTCGTAACTTGATCTTCGGGTATCAAGTCTTTACTTCTACTTCCTAGCATTATTAATTGCTTCGTCAAGGATATCCTGAAATTCCTTTGGCGTTGATGGTGCACTTGGCCTTGCTACTTCATTTTTCTTCGGACAGTCCTTAGAAATATGGCCTTCTTCCTTACATACATAACACACCTCCTTGGGAATCGTACACTTATTGGCGTAATGCCCTATTTCTCCACACCTAAAGCACTTCACCTTCCTGTCACAATCCCCAGAGTGTTTATTTTTGCACTTCTCGCACCATTTTCCTTTACCTCCTCTTTTGCCAGACTTTGAGGATATGTTGCTCTTGTTGGGCCTTGAAGACCCCTCAAATTTCCTCTTCTTGCCAACTTCAATCTTGTTGGCGGTCCTGTCATTGATCATATCTTCAACAGACTTGGCAGCCCAAATAGCTGCCTCCAAAGTAAGTGCCTGACGTACTGGCACAGTAAGTTCATCCTTACTTTGTTGAAGTAAATGTTTTGTTTCTTCCATCTATTGATCCAACATCGTACGCACCATTGCCTGCACCCCAGCCATCGTGATTGGCTCAGGCTGTGGATTATCGTTTCCGAATCCACTTTGAGTACTCGCCATTTCGATCTATACACCAATCGTAGGTGAATTTAGATCTTTATTTTCGATAGGTGTTAAATCTTCGTTATTACTCCGAAACGTTTACATGTTAGTTCTAATATCGTAGTCATACGTTTAGAATCCTACACACATAAGGTTTCCAGATCCGGTCGGCAACAGACCATAGATCCGAACAAATAATGGCATATATGACAAACATATATCATTTAGCACATAAAAGCATTTTAGGCATCTTTCCTAAAATAAACTAGTGCTCGTGTCAATTTAGGTTTACTACCTAAAATATAATAGACACACTCAACTCACAATCATCGCTTAGCATTCTAAGTTTAAGTCTAGACATCCTACAAATTTCCTAGTTCGCTTAAACTAATGCTCTGATACCAACTCTGACATCCCCTAATTTCTCGGCCAGAAAAGACCGATTTAATTTATGCTTTTTAAAATAAAATCAGAGAATCTTTTTAAAAGATGTTGCGGAATTGGTCCCCAAAACAACATATGATAAAAGTTTATCAAAACCTTTCTTTAAGAAATATATAATTTCCTTTTTATATTAAAACCTCGGGATGTCATGTTCCGATACAGATCAAAAGCATAAACAAGACATTATAAGCCTTACAACAGTTATTCATAACTACTGGCCTATAATCCATAAATCACTCCTCATCATCATCCGACTATGCTCGGGGTCCACTACCTGTAATATAAAAAGCTGAGTGGGTCAGGCTTGGAAGCCTGGTGAGCATATAGGGTTTTCAACCCACAATAAATAAATTTATTGTACTTAAACATCAAACAATCAACCAAATTACCCCAACCCCATTATCTTATTTATTTCTTAAGGGTTTAACCTAAGAATCAACTATCACTCCTTCCTAAGGATTCATCCTAAGGAATAGGCACAAGGTCACACCATCACCAGGGTTTATACAACAGGCACTAAGTCCATAGCTGCCAAGGTTTATTCAACATGTGCTAAATCCATAGCTCTCATTTATCGACAGTATTATTTACAGGTATTCCCCCCTTGCAATACATGTCAATGGGTTTTTAGAGTACATCAAATGAACATATAGTTCATTACACCTACAGGTTGCGGGCCTGCTAGTGTTCCACAGACCATCTAGAATAGTCCATGGTTGTCATCCCTACTCTGCTGAATGACGGGGGCCAACATTTTGGGTAAGTGATTCTCTCAAATTTCACCACTCACCCTCAACTCATGATCAATATTACTGATCATCTCTTTTATCCAACTCACCTTTCATTACACACCCATTATTTCATCTACCCATGTTTTACCCAACATTTTTGTAGATAAAAATACATATACAGTTTAAATTATTTAAAAACATGTATAAATCACACCTTCAACATCCAACTCAAATAAACAAACAATAAATATTCACACAGCACGTATTTTATGTAAAATACTTCATATCTATGTGTAAGGTGAAAGTAACTACACACTCACCTGATTTAATGAAAATCGGGCAGCAATTCGTTTCCTAAAACGATCGTTTCTAATAAAACCGGAAGTTTTATTGAGAAACCGGGCTCTCTACGAAGGGTCGGGCTTCAAAACCGAAAAGATAAATTTTCCTGGCTTCTCGGGCACTTCGTGGCGTATTCCGGGGCTTATAATTGATACCGGGGCTTTGGGGGAAGTTAGAATGAAAGAAATATTGAAAAAGGGCTAAAAATGACAAATTTTCAAAGTATACCCGGGAGGTCTCGCACCCTCCTATTTATAGGGGCGAGCCTCCTGATCCGATGGTTGAGAAGGAGCCACGCGTCGCAGATCCGAAGGCTCGCAGGGGGATGGCTCGCACGTGACTGCATGTGCGAAGGGTCTGCTGGAGGCTTCTGATTGGACCACTTCGGACCGCTCTATGGTTCGGACACGCTGCTGATGACACACCGAGATCGGACACGGGGCAGCCTCCTATTGGACCGAACCTCGGACTCGCAAAGAGCATGACACGCCTCGCCAGGTGGCTTCGGTGACTCAGCAGGTTCCGGACACGCGTCGGATTGCGAAGCGAGGACACGTGGCCGAAGTCCACGTGTGCGAAAATTCCCGGTTTTGGCATTATTCCTCGATTTTCGCGCCAAAACTTCTAAAATCCATAACTTTCGTATACGAGCTCTGTTTTTGACGTTCTTTATATGCACGCGTAGGTAAAATTACGCTCTACAACTTCCGTTTAGACTTCGTCGGCTAATTTTGATTTTAATTTTTATATTATTATTTTTAACAGACCTAGACAGGAAATCCGTTAAAAATTCATAACTTCTTCATCCGACGTCCGTTTTCGTCAGACTTTTTACCGTTGTGCTACTATTTACGAGACCTTCGATTCTCGTTTAGGTTGTGTCGGCTAAAAATCACTCGATCTAAAATTCGAGTTTTTAGCTGTCTACTGCTAAGCTGAAACTTCGAAAAGTCATAACTTCCTCATACGAAGTCAGATTTGGGCGTTCTTTTTATCGAACTTCTCGGTTTAACGAATACTACGAGTTTCATTTAGATTACTAAGGCTAAAAAGTAGTTTATCAAAAACTCACTTTTTACGACATTCGGCACCGTGCCGGTTTATCGTGAAACTTCGATAGGTCATAACTTCTTCGTTATAACTCGGATTTCGGCATTCTTTATATATCTGTAATCCTTGTCACGCCCACTATAAGTTTCTTAATAGATATCGGCTTTATCTAAAATTTAATTTTTGACGCTCATTTTTATTCTTAATTAATTAAATCCTAATAATTAAGCATAAAACACATAATTCACATAAAATTCACATAATTCCTTTTCATTTCTTCTAAATGAGTTACAAAGGTTAACCTAGACCATTATGTCAATATTAATGCCTATCCTAGAAATACGAGCGTTACAGAATGTCTCACAAAGCCGCATTAAAAGTTTACGTGTAGTAATAATGAAAAGCCATTTTGTAATGTAAAAGTATTATCATTCCTTAGTAGTTACGTAGTGTAAAAATAATTATTCATTTAAATAATTATTTTTCGTATTGTATCCCGACTTGGTAAAATAGAGTGTATGTGCCATAAACTATACCTATTATAGTTTATAAAAATGTTTCACTGAAATGATGAATCTTTTTGATGGGTTTTGAGCACTACATCAATCATATGGTGTACATGCAAACCCTAAAGCGTTGGATCTAGTTTGTCGAATATACATGCAATAATCATCCAAAGCTCATAAACCCTAGATCTAGCATATGATAAATGATATTAACATAAGAATAGGGTTTAGATCTTATCTTGATTGTTATAAAGCAATAACAATCTCAAAACCTTCATGACCTTGACTTCTGAAAGCTTAGTGCCTAAAATGTTGCACCTCTAATGGAGTCACAAACACCATATGCAACAAGATGAACAAGAAGAGAGGGAGGAAGCACCAAAAATGTCCTAGGGTTTCTCTTAGAAGGTTAGGGGCGTTTTTTTGGCTTGCCAAGGGTTCCTTTTATACTTAGGCTATTAGGGTTTTCAACCAGGAAACCCTAATCTGACTGCTTAGGCCCTAAGCAGCCCATGGAGTCCCCTAGAAAGCCCTTGGACAAAATCCATATGGGCTTCCCGTAGATTTCGTCCAATCCCCTTTCCATTAGGAATCCATAGCCCAATTGCAACTATCATATAATTGCAATATCAGTCCCCTTTATTTAATTAATCTCTTTTAGCCACAAAACTAATTCTTATTAATTCTTGACTAATATTAATTAAACAATATGATTTCTCTTTTAATATATTATTCATATAATATATTAATAAATCATAATTAATCCTCTTTCTCCTTAGTTCATCCTATCAGTTGCTATGGTGAAGGCAACCCAAAATGACCATGCTCACAATCGGGTCAAGTACATACCAAAATAGTTATGGGCTTAGACACCTAATCCAACAGTCTCCCACTTGGATAAGTCTAATAACTATATTGCATATGACTTCGAAACCTGATCAACAATCGTAACATTCAAAAGCCGCTATCGAACTCTGATCTTATCAGAAACATGTCCTTTAGATAAGGGATCATATATTCCTCCATTCTAGATATCGTATGAACTGAGACATGGATTTAAATCATACTCTCTGTTCATGTGTTGTTTCCCGGTTTCCGATTTATGACGACTGACAACAGACAACAATTGAACACATCAACTTAGTCCTGGCTTGGCCAAGCGCTTAGGGTGTCATCACTAAATCATCGAGGGGCCCACAGATATCGCTTTTATCCCACTTTGGGTAAAAGGAACAGATAAACTTCGACTCAATGCTCGCTTGTACCTACTCATCAAATCACACACAACAACCAAGTTATTGGTGCGTTTACATATTATCAATGTGTAACCGACTTGTAAATTACAACTCACATGTCTTGGTTTTAAGAATATAAGATATTATCGTCTCACCAATCACTCGTGATAAAATCCATGAAGCGATCCAAGTGAGTGTGGGTTTAATCCAATGCTCAAATCTTAATTCATAAGCACTCATGAACGTTGTAGCAAACTTTTGCTATGTCTAATACACTTTAGACATTCTACAAGCCAATTCACGACAATCTTCTTTCATACCTACTCCCAAAGTATGAGCGACTGTGGAACGTTCGAATAATCTTATTATTCAGGAAGTCAAAACATGCAAAGTGAAACATAAGAATAATCGAATCCAATATGGCCCCAAACTTTTGAGTATAAATAAAAATCCTTTTATTTAGTCACCATATTGATCACACATTATTCATTGCATAATGTTTCGGATAATCAACTTATTACTTGAATTATAACAACAGTTGTCCCATGCTCCAAGCATTCACATTCTGTTTTCCTATGATCCATACTTTGTGAAATAGATCAATTGAAGATATTTCCAATGATACTCATTTCACAACTCCTAATCCTTGTCATAAGTGTAAGAATACCAAATTCTCGCCACTACTAGAATATGTTAGATTCTAACATTTTATGCAATTATCCTTTTGTAATCTTATTGCACAAAAGTCACCAAGACTTTGCCAATGAAATTACAAAGTGCTCTATTGGGGATTGTTACAAGACAATTCCATAGATGTGAAGTCTCACATTCAAAGTACATTCCTTTGAACATCCTTCTTGCATAAAAGTTTATAATCTAGATATAGATTCTCGATATCCAACTCCCAATATCGAAACATTTCCATATTTTCCATACGACAACTCGTTATTAATAAAATCATATCTAATCATAATAATGTCATTATGGTCCATTCGTTACTATACTTCCAACCGCCCACAAGTGACCAATCCTTGGCAAACCTTAGATTGTACTTGACAGTTGTTTAATTATTTTGGTCAAATTCGGTTCTAGTCCTTTTTCCCTCTTGATGCCCTAGGCATTTGGAAAATTTTAGAACAGTCAAATATTACAGCATATGCAATTGAACCTATACCCGAAGCGTATGGGACACGATTCATAATAAATAAAACGTGATACTTTACTAGTTTCTTGATATAATATTGCCATATATAGGATTCCCATATGTTGAATCTTTTCAACATAACATCCATATATGTCCTTTGACTAAATTTAATTAAAATTTCTCGATCTAAGCCTTTAGATTTTGAAACTAAGTATAATATTCTCTCCCTTAATTATAGCAAAACAACTTTTCAACCCCTGCAACTTTGCAAAGTGAAACTTTTGTTTTCTATAATTAATATTGCTAACTTGCAATACTTAAAATAATAATCATGCTCCCACTAACATGATGATTATATCCTTATCAACATAACACTTATGCTCCCACTAGCTTTGACATGTATTCAGAAATCTGTTAAACTTCTAGAAAACAATACTTATTGCTTTCCAAAGATCATATTTCTAATACGATACACTTCGACAATCTTTTATCTAAGCTTCTAGAAAACAACTCATACACCTTTCCTTAGATAGCTCACATGTGTGTCTAAACAATTCTATAACTTATATCAATAAGTCTCGAATGTTCAAACTAATTGCCAAATCTTACAATTCGAACTATGAAGAGGGATGCCGTAGTCATAATCGAATTTGAGAATGCAATTTACATAATCGATATCTCATTAAAATCTTCCTAGTGAAAGCGTTTCCTCACAATCATTTTCATGAATGAGAGAAACCTTATGACACTTAGATTTTATGGTGTATGTGTTCCTATCCATGTAAATTTGTCATAACCATAATCATAAGATAATGTTTGTGACAAATCCAAACTCTTATGGACAAAACTTGTTCATTCTTTATTTCTTGCCATCAAGGGTCCCACCATTGCTTCCAAGTCTTCGAGTAGCTCACCCCTACCTATCAATGTAATTTCCATTGATCAGGATGTGTTGCCTCTATGAAATCAATTGAGAACTCATAGAACTCATATGCATAGTTGACTCAAACTGGAATGGCACAGAAACAAAAATGTGTCAACACGATAGGTTACAAACCTCAAGTCGTGTGCTAGTGTTTAACAATAGGTTTGCCCTTGATTAGTTCTTGAATATTTTCAAGATCATTTAGACTCCCACTCGCCTCTTGACATATAAGATTCTCTTGTCAATAAACATTTCTTGACATACAATTATTCAAGAGTTAGTGCGGATTCTTATCAAGACAAACACTACACACAATTGGTATAAGTTGGTCTTTGTCTTATCCAAGACATCACAACTTACCAATTTTCAAACGTGCAAGAGTAAGAAAACATTTTTCTACTTCACATTTGATGAGTGTGTTAAAACTTATTAAAATGTGTCACTCACGTCACAATCTTGGAGTATGACTCTAAGACTTGATTTTGGAACGAAGTATGACTCATCCTTCTGATTTAACCATTTCAACAATTTCCGATTCCTCTTCTTAGCCATAATAGTGTACTAAGGTGTCCTTAGATGATCAATTGTGATACGGTTTCAAAATCACTAAGTTAATCATAAAATAGATACTTAAGTACTCTCTCATCTTTTCAGATTGGAGAAACTTTTATCTTTCTGCCTAATTGATTCTTCTTATTCGTTCTTCTATTTATTGAAACCTTTTCAACGATTCAGAATTATACTTAATCTTTTAAGTATAACCATATTTACTAATCTTTTAGCAAATCATGACGAATATTTTATCGTTCTTTGTGGTGGACTTGACCTAGTGCATAACAATGCGTGCTAAATCTCCTAGTCCATCACTTGACTCACATACTTATGTGAAAAAGGAATTAGTCTTAATTTCCCAAATACGAAGTTTCTCATTCATCATACAATACCAATTGCATGATTCCAAGTTTCTGTCCAATTGAAACTTGGGCGATGAGAATCTTTCCTTATTTGGTAAATTTCTTACATTACCACAAATAACATAACTAAGAATCAAATCCATTCACAATATTGCTAACAATAGAAATATATTTAAACACCAATTTTCATAAAATCCATCGCAAGGAAACATAAATAAGATAAAACAAAATTTATTTTATTGCGGAAAAATCTTGTCCTTACAATGCGATTACAAATGAAAACTATGTAAATATTATTTAGCAGTTTGTCCTAACTCAAAGTAGCAGCTAAAAAATCCGATATTTGAATCATGCGATCGAAATCCATTTCTTCATGACCAGATTCAGCTCACTTCTTTCTTTTATGCTTCCTTTTTCTTCGATCCTACAAAACACCAAATGTAATCTTATCACGTCATGTATTAAGAATCTAAAAAGGAAGTTAGATAGTGGATTTTACCTGAAGTAGAGTCATACATCTTGACTCTCCCATCTCTTAGACCTATCAGGTAGTCAGGGCAGCTTCGCAACCAATGCCCCTTCTATTGGCAGTAGAAACACACAGATTCTTTGGGAATGGCACAAGGGACTATCTCAGACTTAGCCTTTCTCTTGCATAGAGAAAACTTTTCTGGACTTCCAATGTTGCCATTGTCCATAGAAGGTTGGGATATTGATTCTAGACAAATTTGCTCGACTAGTGCGCCAAATCATTTCTGATTCAGTAGCAATAAGCAAACAAGTCAAATCAATGAGGGTCACGTCGTGGTCCATCATATAGTACTATCTATTGAACTCACTATATTATTCGGGAAGTGACTGAAGAACCAAGTCAACAGCCAACTTCCTTGAGACATCAACACCCAACATTCCCAATTTATCAATATGTAACTTCATATCCAAGACAAGAGCACATACAGACTTTCCATCTTTGTGTCTTTTTGCCAATAGGGCTTGAGTGGCCTTGAACTTTTCAAGTCTTCGAGCACGTGGGTCAGGGAGAATTATTGGAGGAGGTGGAGGAAGTGAAGCATGATTTCCATTTCCACAATCCAATCGTGGAACATCATCTTCATGTTGAAAACATTTTCCAACGGATTCAGGAAGACCATAGTTGTCAGACTTTGATATCTACAAAACGGGAGAAATTCAAGTTAGTTGATTGGGTCCTTAATAAAACACCCAAATGAGATATTAAGGCTAGGACCCAACACAATATTCTACAACTTGGAAGAGGGATGTCGTAATCCAAATTGCAGAACATTTGAAGGTAGGTAAATGACGATTTACCAATTTCCACCATGAAAAACGAAAATTGAAGGTTTAAGTTTTAAATGAATTGAAACTCCTAGATCTTTTGAGATTCATTGAACTTTTCAATGGCATGTTTAATCTCGATTATGCCCTTCATTTGTGACTGGGATGCCGAGGATCACAAATAAGGTGTGAATAACCATGCGAATGTACGTGGTGCACTCAATGTCATTATCACCTAATCAATGTGCCGGTTAGCCACACACGCTCCACTGATCTATGACAAACATCGAGTCACCCTTCGCTACCAATCCCAATCCCAACTTAGTGTGCCGGTTAACCACACACGCTCCACTAATTGTCTCGGCAAGGGTACAAGTGTAATTCCATAGAATAGCATCATTTTCACATTTTGCCTAAACTAACTAAGATTTGGGGATTTATAAAGAGTGTTTAGTTACTTCGTATTTCATTATACTTATAATGGAAGGTTGTGTCCTATCCTACCCGTTCGGCTAACGACCCTCCAATAGTCAAGAGTACGATGGGTAAGAGTGGATACCCATTCAATCGCCATTTTATAGGCAGTTTCCTTAAACAACCCTTAGAGACCAGCTTCATGAATGAGGCCTACTAACGGTAAGACTGACTCTTTACTCATACATACATAATATGTTAAACTTTTAAATGTTATATAGTATAAGGTGTATTTGATACTTTTAAAATACTATGTGGTCTAATTTAATAAATTATACTTTTAATCTAATTAAATATAAACCAAATCATTATGGATTTATTAACTCTCTTTTAATTATTCACTTAATTAACTTAATAAAACCATAAGGGTGTAATTGAACTTTTCAAAAACTAGGGTTTTAGAATTTAATATTTCAAAATTAAACTTTTAATCAAAATTTTAAATTCCAAAACTTGAGGGCAAGTTTTGAAACTTTTCAAAACTATCTAGATCAAATTACAAATAATTCAATTAATCAAATAATTGGTGATTATCTAAATTTGACCTAATTCAATTTTATGGCAAGATAATTCAATCAAATAATTCAAATAAATCAAGTTTATCATATAAGGCAATGATTATCTAATTAATTGACAATTATCTACTATTTTGGCAAAGATAATCACATAATATCAATAAAATTCGGATTCTACTAATAAAAAACGTTTATGGTAATTATCTAACATAAAAAACAGCCAAAATCTCGACTTTCCCTCTGTCTGACACTCCGACTCGCCGAGTCACTCAAAGGACTCGCCGAGTACCCCTGGGGACTCGCCGAGTCTGTCAGTCATAGAGCCAAAAAACACGATTTCAAGCAAGCAATGAACAATTAAGCATCAAATACATTAAACAAACAGCCTAGGCTCTGATACCACTGATGGGTTTTGAGCACTACATCAATCCTATGGTGTACATGCAAACCCTAAAGCTTTGGATCTAGTTTGTCTAATATACATGCAATAATCATCCAAAGCTCATGAACCCTAGATCTAGCATATGATAAACGATATTAACATAAGAATAGGGTTTAGATCTTACCTTGATTGTTATATAGCAATAACAATCTCAAAACCTTCATGATCTTGGCTTCTGAAAGCTTAGTGCCGCAAATGTTGCACCTCTAATGGAGTCACAAACACCATATGCAACAAGATGAACAAGAAGAGAGGGAGGAGGCACCAAAAACGTCCTAGGGTTTCTCTTAGAAGGTTATGGGAGTTTTTTTGGCTTGCTAAGGGTTCCTTTTATACTTAGGCTATTAGGGTTTTTAACCAGGAAACCCTAATATGACTGCTTAGGCCCTAAGCAGCCCATGGAGTCCCCTAGAAAGCCCTTGGACGAAATCCATATGGGCTTCCCATAGATTTTGTCCAATCCCCTTTCCATTAGGAATCCATAGCCCAATTGCAACTATCATATAATTGCAATATCAGTCCCCTTTATTTAATTAATCTCTTTTAGCCACAAAATTAATTCTTATTAATTCTTGACTAATATTAATTAAACAATATGATTTCTCTTTTAATATATTATTCATATAATATATTAATAAATCATAATTAATCCTCTTTCTCCTTAGTTCATCCTATCAGTTGCTATGGTGAAGGCAACCCAAAAGGACCATGCTCACAATCGGGTCAAGTACATACCAAAATAGTTATGGGCTTAGACACCTAATCCAACACATTTGTATGCTATTATCAATTTACCATGATAATAATATGAAATGAAATAATTATATATGTATATTTATATAATTATACCCTTTTTGTTCGACATGTTACAAAAGGGTCAAAGTTTTATCGTAATCAAATTTGTACCCATATGTATATTTATATTTTATAAAAGATATAAATGTAACGGTTTGTATATTAACAAAATTTTTCTTGTGTTATACTTGTATTCCCCCCTAAAACATATAAAAATTGTGAAAACTGTAGGGGTATGAACTCACCTCGGGTGTGTTTTTGGCCGGATTACGATGTGAGTGGTGATGTTCTTCGAGTTAGAACTCGTGAATATAGTCGTATCCTAATTTATTTTAAACACGTAATATAGGTGCAAATTAGATAACTAACAATAAAGTGTTATATAAACACTAGGTGATAATAGGAAAACTTACCAATTAATTCCTAAGATTTAATTAAAAGATTTGTTTTTCCTAGGAATTTGTTGAAGATGTGAAGTGTTCTTGAGGATGTTCTGGGTAAGTATGTTGAAGGTTTGAAGATGGTCTTGAATATGGTTTGAAGATTGGAAGGAGTCTTATGAATTTTGAGAGCAAAATAACGTAACTTTGGAGGTGAAAATGAGATTATGAATGGTGATTTCGGTTGAATATATATATATATATATATATATATATATATATATATATATATATATATATATATATATATATAAGGGGGGTAAATGTGATTTGACATATGCGTTAGAATATGTATTCCATTACATTGGAAGGTGTGCCACCGCTTATAATTGTTGATTTTGGCTTATCTTCCAACCGAGAACCCATGATTTTGGTCACAAGTCCAACCGAGAACCTAGGGTCTTCGGTCTAGAGGTTCTCGGTCTCGCATGGTTCTCGGTCCAAGTGAGGTTGACTTCGGCCAAATGGGATTTCGGTTTAGGCTTAAGAAGTGATTTCGACCTAGCCATGGGATTTGATTCCCAAAACCAAAAACCCTTATAGTGGGGTATAATTTATTATTAAATTTTAACTATTTGATTTTTGTTATAACAATTGACTTTTATTTGACTTTCATTGACTTTTATTGACTCTAAATAACTGGTTATTACAGAGAGATTTTGTACCACCCAAGAAAAGCAAATGTGGTCGTTGATGCTTTGAGCCGCAAGTCGATTAGTTACTCGGTTGGGAGTTTATGTATGAGTATTTCGATTGATTCACTATTGCTGGATTTGATTAGGAAGGCTCAGGCGGAGGGAGTCAAGAAAGAGAACTGGAAGTAGGAGCGAATCAGGGATGAGATTGGCAGATTTTCTATCGACATTCGTGGATTATTGACCCGGTGTGGTCGGGTTTGGGTGCCAGACTTTGGTGGGATTAGGAAAACTGTGCTGGAGGAAGCACACAGGTACAGGTTTTCGATAAACCCTAGAGCCACCAAGATCTATAGGGATTTTAGACTTAGTTACTGGTGGCCATGCATGAAGAGAGAGATAGTCTGGTATGTCGAGAGGTGCATGACCTGTCGGATGGTCTAGGCTGAGCACCAGAGGCCGCATGGCAAGCTGCAACCACTGGAGGTTCCCATATAGAAATGGGAACATATTACCATGGACTTCATCACCAAGTTACCTCGGACGGCTAAGGGATTCGACGTGATATGGGTTATAGTGGATCGTCTGACCAAGAGCGCCCACTTTCTAGCCACTCAAGAGAGCTCATCGACCGAGAAATATGCCGATTAATATGTGCGCGAGATTGTTGCTCGACATGGTATTCCAGTCTCCATTGTATCCGATCGAGATGTTCGGTTCACTTCTCGATTTTGGCAGAATTTCCATGAGGAACTGGATATGAGGTTGCATCTCAACACTACTTATCATCCGCAAAGTTACGGTCAGAGTGAGCGGACCATTCAGACACTTAAGGACATGTTGAGAGCTTGTGTCAGAGATTTCGGTGGGAGTTGGGACTCCTACCTTCCCTTAGCTGAGTTTTCCTACAACAACAACTACCACTTCGGTATTGGTGTGCCGCCATTCGAGCTCATCTATGGGAGGAAGTGTCGTACCCCAATTTGTTGGGGGAGAGATTGGTCATAGAGTCATGGGATGGACTGAGGTAGTCCTTTAGACGGCAAAGCTTATTCAACAGATTATACAGAGACTACAGACAACTCAGAGTCGGTAGAAGAGTTATGTCGACAAGCGTCGATTTGAGTTGGAGTTCCAGGTAGGCGACATGGTTTTGCTGAAAGTATCACCCTGAAAGGGTGTAATACGCTTCAGGAAGAGGGGAAAGTTGGGGCCTCGTTATATTGGACCATTTCGAGTGATTTCCATTGTTGGCAAGGTAACTTATAGGCTGGATTTGCTTGAGGAGCTCAGGAAGATTCATGACACCTTTCATGTTTCTCAGCTTCGGAAGTGTATGGCTGATGATTCAGCAGTTATTCCTCTGGATGATATTCAGGTTGATGATCACTTGAATTATGTTGAGAGACCAGTGACGATCTTGTATCGGAAGACGAAGGCCTTGCGCAACAAGGTGGTGTCTTTGGTCAAGGTTTAGTGGCAGCATCAGCAAGGTTCCGAATGGACTTGGGAACCCGAGACGGAGATGCGAGAGCACTACCCTGATTTTTTCATGGAAGCGGACTTCGAGGATGAATTCTAGTTCTAGTGGGGGAGAATTGTAACATCTTGATTTCCAAGTATTCCATTTATGCCCTTGGTTTGAAAATTGTTTGCAAATTGGTCCTTAGTGGCATTTTTGTAATTTTGGAGAATGCATGAGTATGCTGAGTGTACGTTAGGCGTACGTGGCATAGTCCCAAACCCTAATGTTTAGGGTTTGGACCCTATTTAGACATCCTTAACTCTCAATTCACCCTTCTTTCATCAGCCTCCAGCCCCATTTCGACCCTTTCAAACCCTAATATCATGAGTGAAGCAATCTTAACATTGAGTGTGCATTTTGGTGTTCTTGAAGGAGAAAGAAGGAAGAGGAAACCATCCTAGAAGAGTAGAGCACTTTGAATCCATAATCACATCATCATTTGACACCATTTGGAGGTAAAAAGCTTTGATCTTGATGAAGTTTTACTTAGATCTTGTTTAGCCATGGATTTGTGATCTTTTTGGTCCCATAAGCTTGGTATTATGAGTATGGATTACTCTAGTTCATATGAGTTGTCCTTTCAGACGTTTTTGAGTGTTTAGAAGCATAAAAATGTAATCTTGGTCTTTAGTTTCCTTCCATGCATGAACTAGGATGTCTTAATGAGTTAAGAAGTTAAGGTTTTTGGTATTGAGCACTTAATAGCCATGCAAGACCATAAAGTTGGAAAACTCATAGTTAAGAACATCATTTGAGGACTAGATTTGGATTTTGGATGAAAGAGCTTATGGAATTAAGCTCTTAATAGAAAGAAAATGAGGCGGTTGTGTATGCTAGGCGTACCCCAGGTATGGTGCACGTATGAGGTCATCGACCCCGTTTCTGGTCAAGACTTGAGTATGCTAAGTGTACAAGCTAAGTACGTTGGGCGTACTGAGATGAGTTGACTCGGTTGACTTTTTGACTTTTTGACTTTGACCAGGATTTGACCTAGGGGTAATTTGGTATTTTGATTATAATTTAAGTTTGATCATGTTCCAATGAATAGGTGACCGATAGAGCTGATATTATGAGCAATGTACTATTCAACAATCTTTTCAGACTGAGAGGTGAGTTTTTCCTCACTGTACTTGTCGGTCGAAGGCACCAATACCGACCCACTGAGTTATGTATCCTTGTTTAGAGGATGTTGTTATGTTGTAGTGAGCTGTTAGATCTGTGTCCTGGTATATAGGATGTTTTATGATGCAGTGATCTGTAGACATGTCTGTTTGTCTATTGATTGGTTATATGATTATATGTTGATGGATATATGTTATTTATTATGTATATGTCAACATGACATGGTGGGGTTGAGATTGTACTGCTTTGTGTTTTCAGTCAACAAACCGGGGCATTCCAACCGGAAGGTTGGGACCCCCGGTATATTCGTCCGTTTCAAGTGATTGCCAGGGTTGGCAGAATGAGCTTATTGGTTGGATTTGCCTGAGGAGCTCAGTCAGATTCACAACACCTTCCATGTTTCTCGGCTTCGGAAGTGTGTGACTGATGATTCAACGGTTGTTCCTCTGGATGATATTCAGGTTGATGATCGCCTGAATTATGTTGAGAGACTAGTGGAGGTTTTGGATAGGAAGACGAAGACCTTTCGCAACAAGGTGGTATCTTTGTTCAAGGTCTACTGGCAACATTGGAAGGGTTCCGAATGGACTTGGGAACCCGAGGCAGAGATGCAGGAGCATTACCCTGAGTTGTTCACAGCAGCGGACTTCGAGGACGAAGTTTGATTCAAGTGGGGGAGAATTATAACACCTCAAATTCCAGGTATTAACATTTTGACCCTTGTCATGAGAGTTATTTGCAAAGTTGGTCCCATGTGGTATTTAAATGGAAATTCGGACTCGATCACGTACGCTGGGCGTATGCTTGGTATGCTGGGCGTACGTGACAGAGACTTAAACCCTAATTTTTAGGGTTTGGACCCTATTTAAACATCCTTAACTCATTGATACCTCTTCATTCTTCATCCCCCACCTCCATATTTGACCCTAGCTAACCCTAATCCATTTTTGAGCATCCTTGATCCATTAGTGTGTGTTTTGGTGTTCATAGAGGAAGGAGAAGAAAAGGATAACATCTTGGAAGATTAAAGCAACCTTGGATCTGGAAGTTTTGCACCCTCCTCCATCTCTAAAAGGTATAAAGTTTATACCTTGATGATTATTTGGTTAGATCTAGCTTATATGATGTTATTATGTGCTTTTGTCCCCAAACAATGATGTTATTGAGTATGGCATGATGTAGACCAAATGGACTGCCTTTTCAGACGTTTTGGAGTGTCTAAGGTCATAAAAATGCAATCTTGGTCATTAATTTCCTTCCATGCATGGGTTACAATGTCTTAATGAGTTAAGAAGTTAAATTTTTTAGTATTGAGCACTTCCTAGCCATCTTAAGTCATAAAGTTGGAAACTTTATGACTTAAGATGTTATTTTGGGACTAGATCTGCTTTTGGTCGAAGGGACTTTATGGAATAAGCCCTTAAATGGAAGGAACACATTCATCCAACGCACGTTGGACATATGCGATAGGAGCTCCGATCCTGTATTTTGAGTATGCTAAGCGTACAAGATGAGTATGTTGAGTGTACTCGGCTGAGTCAACTCGGCCGACTTTTTGACTTTTAACTTTGAACATATTTTTACCAAGTTTGACATTGGGGTATTTTGAATTGTAGTTGAGTTTAGTTATTTTTCAATGTATAGGTGACCGGTAGAGCTGATATTCAGATCAGTGTCCTGTTCAACTATCTTTTCATACTGAGAGGTGAGTTTTCCTCACTGTACTTGTGGGTCGAAGGCACCAATGTCAGTCCACTAGGTTATTTGCCCTGGTATGCATGGTGTTGTTATGTTGTAGTGATATGTTAGATCTGTATCCTGGTATATAGGATGTTGTTATGCTTTAGTGATCTATTAGATCTGTATTCTGGTATATAGGATGTGCAATGCAGTAGTGATCTGTAGATCTTCCTGTTGTCTGTTGATTATTCATATGTTTATCTGTTGCATATGTCGACATAGTATGGCTTGGGGTTGAGGCTTTACTGCTATGTGTGTGAGCCAACAGACCGGGGGTAATCCAACCTGATGGATGTGGATCTGATGGTATACCAATGCGATGACTGATTGAATCCGCTGTATAGTGGTATTCCAATCTGATGACTGATTGGGCCGGGGGTAATCCAGCCCGATGGCTGTGGACCTGAAGGTATTCTAGTCTGATGACTGATTGGACCTAGCAAGCATGGTTATATATGTTATATATGTTGTGTGTGGTACTTTGGGGGAACACACTAAGCGTTGACTTATAATTTCAGTTTATTGTTTCAGGTACTTCAGACGATCGTGGAAAAGCGAAGACATGATCGTGCACATCCTCTTGGTTTTTATGATTTTGGATTTTAGGATACTCTGACTGTGACTATAACAATGTTTTGTAACTATTGTGGTCGTTGGATTGGTTTTAAAAAAGTGAAAATTTTACTTTAATTTTTAGGACGTTACAAGTTTGCTGGTTTTTTTTACGGATTTACAAAACTTGCACGATGTAATGTCTCAAAGAAATTATGACCCAAGTTCACTACTCTCATCTCTTAACCTAGTATTTTTCTTATCTTGCCATTTTCGATTGGTTTTTCTAACTTTGTTTAGTCTATTTTTTGGTTGTTTTCAATTGTTTTGAGTAGTTCTTGGATTATGGAGATAGAATATTGATGCTTGAGACCTTCTCTTAAGGGAATGATAACTACTTAGTTGGGGATTTTAACCCTTACAATTGTTATTCTCCTTAAATGCTTCTTATGTTTGTACCATAAATGATAATTAACTGATAATACAATATAGTATGAAGAAAGTCTACCATTGTAAAATAGATAGATTTTAAAATTCAACATTTATGAAAATGTTTATGTTGAAATGTGCTTGTATGTGAGAATATCTATTTGGAGTATGTAATTAGTGATAAATCCTTTGATCATATGATTTATCAATTTATTTTTTTTCTCTTTTGTTTTAAAGGAATCATGGGACTAAATCCAAGAAGTACCAATTTACTTTCATGCACTTTGTGGGTGGAAAAAGTTACCATGTTGCTAGAAACAAGGTTTGCAAGTGAATGATAAAGGATTGGAGACTTGGAGGTGTGGTTAACAATTAAAGGATAAAATGGCAGTACACTATGGAATACACATGAGACATGGATGCATTTTCTTGGCTCTATATAATTTATTTTTCATCTTGAATATTATAAGTGAATGTTTCATCCCCTTAACAAGTTTTATACTTTGTAGAAATAGCATTATGCAGATTAAATTGATTGGCTAGAAATAGTGTCAAATTTTCATTTGGTTGTCCTTTACTGTTTATGTACATTGGATTTATCATCTATCAAGCATGTTTTGTTTATGAAAAAAGATTGATTCGATTTTAAACCACAATGATCTAAAATGAAGTATTTTATATGTAATCGTAACTCATACGCAAATGTTGTATTTGATTGTTACTATTGTAGAGTTTTTGAAATGCTTTGATGGCTTCACTTAGACTAGAGGGAGTGAGAGAGAAACTTCCCTCACTTTTTGTGGGCCACATCACCCTTTCCATCACTTTCCTTTCCCTCACCTAAACCCAAGGAATGGGTGAAAAGCTTCCCTCACTATTTTGTTTTTTGTTTTTTTTAAATAAAATTAATTCTTTTTTATGATTTATAATTTTTAAATTAATAATAAACATAAAATTTAATTAAAAATAAAAAATATTTCATTAATTAAAATAAAAATTACATTAAACCTAATATTTAAATAAGTAGAAAATTAAAAAAAATGCAAACAAAAAATCAAACAAACCAACATAGAAAACATAATTGATATCCTAATTTGAAAAAAACCAAAATACGTCACTCAAAATCATTGTCCTCGTCATTGACCTCATCGTCTTCATCATTCTCCCAAATGTCACTCTCGTCATCAGAATCTTCGCTCTCGATGAACATATCAGAATCCTCGTCTGATTCGTCAAACAAATCATCGTGAGAAAACTCTATCGGCGGCTAAATATGAGTCCTATAAACCTGTTCCACCAAATCAGCACGAAGGGCGTGATGAATGTCGCGATTGTGTACTTCTCTTCTATTTGCCCTATACTCTTGTGTACCAACGGCTACTCCTTCGACATTTGGCAAAACTTCATTTTCGTTGTACCGACATATCGCTCTTCCTTCGTCTTCAAGAATCATATTATGCAATATGATACATGCATACATTACATGCTGTAACCTTTTCACTTCATATGACCTTGCATCGGCTGCTAGTACTTGCCAATGTCTCTTAAGTACACCAAATGTTCGCTCCACATCCTTCCTAGCTGACTCTTGCGCCTCTTTAAACTTTTTCCTTTTCGGGTCGTTAGGACATGTAAACGATTTCACAAAAACAGACAAGGGAGGATATATACCGTTAGTAAGATAGTATCCATACTTATATGCTACCCCATTTGCTTGAAAATGTACATCGTGCGACTTTCCAAGGTAGATATCGTTGAATACTGACGACTGGTCTAGTACCTTGATGTCATTGTTTGCTCCAGCTGGACCAAAATATGCATGTCATATCCAAAGATCATGTGATGCGATAGTCTCTAGAACGATCGTCGGCTCTTTGTGATTGCCTCTCATGTACTGACCACACCATGTGTTGGGGCATAATGACCAACCCCAATGACATGATTGTCATTTTGATTATATATACGGTCATATCGAGTAGTCCTAAAACAATTTATTATTTATTAACATTTGTATGATATTTTGGTATGACACGTATAGACGAGATGAAATCAATGTTTCAATGAGAATTTAGAAAAAGAAAAGTAATATGGTAAATCTTCATGTGGGTAAAGAACATGCATAAAGATAGCAAAATATATTTAAAGATTGAAGTCTACTCAAGGAAAGGACATCATAGGATTATTATTTTGATTAGTTAAAAATCATGCGTTTAAGGCTAAAGTGGAGATTGTTTTGCCTTTACACTTGGATTAAGGTTGTTTTTAGTTTTGTTCCCAAGGAAAAATATACTTACTTATGTTATATAAGGACTTTGGATTTTTATTGTCGATTATATTAGACATAGGTCATTCGAAAAAAAATATTAGACATTGTTGTGTGTTTAGTCTCATCCTAATAAAATAATGATCAGTGTTATAGTTAAATTTAATTTTGTAGTTGTAGTTATTTTCTAAAGCGTGATCTTTTCTTTTATCAAACTTGGATTACTTTCATTGTCTAGTTATGATTTTATCTTGAGTGGGCTTTAAAATAGCAAACACCATTAAAAAAAATTAAAATTCATTTTCATGTCAACATGACATTAATGCATTGTATCTATAGATCTACAGTAACTATTAGATGATATTTTTGATTTTCCATTAACACGTAAACAACTAAACATTATATTAACGTGACAAAAAAAAAAAAAAGTAAAGCTGTAATTCTTATTTTATTTTTTGATGGAAGAATTGTTGAGTTCAGGAAAAGTATTGAATACTGATTATATGTAGTGCTACATGGCCGTCAAAATTGATTAAGTTAAAAGACATATTTCTTTTCGGGTTGTAATGTGATTCACCTATCCTCGTGCGACGTGATTTCAATTAGTATTATTATTTACTTTTTTAACGGAAAAAGAAAATTTAACAGATGAAATTCCTAAGTCAATCCCCATTAGTGAGCATCTCATCATAACTCATCTCAAAAAATAAAAATAAAAAGAAATAAAAAAGAAAAGAAATGATGGGAGTGAATTGTCACCACTCGTCAAAATTGTACCATGGAAAACCAACCAACATGCTATCAACCGAACCAAAAAAGTTGGTAGCCAGTATATTTGATAGCCAACATGTTTGATTGGTAGTACCGTACCAATTAAACAATCTTGGTACGGTAATAGTACAAAAGTTTGAATACCAGGATAATATTTACCAACCAATTCATATATATATATATATATATATATATATATATATATATATATATATATATATATATATCCATATTCTAATAAAAAAAATAAGTTTAATCTCCTATTGATAAGTGTCATACAATTAGAACTCCTTATTAATGTTATATATCACTTATCATGCTACTTGTCAACCTATTAATTATTCATTTCAAATTTTCAATTTTAAATTTCCACTCTAATTAAATTAAATTAATAATTGATTATTTATTTCAAATTTCAAATTTTAAATTTTCTCACTCTAATTACATTAAATTAATAATTGATTCTTAATTTTAAATTTTAAATTTTAATTTTTTCACTCTAATTATATTAAATTAATATCATTTGATTGAAAAATAAAAAAAAATTAATACATATTATAAAATGATATAACTTCACGTATTTATTTAAATCAACGATTAAAATTTTATGTAAATAAAAATATCTCTTAAGTAATAATTTATTTAAAATAATTAATTAATAATTTTCATTTTTTGATATGAAAGTTTAATTAATTTTATAACTGTGATTCTCACGGGTTATAAACTAGTATATATATAAACGAAATCGTAAAATTCAATTGTTAATTGTGTTTAGTGTTTTCATATTTAAGAACGTTATATAAGTTATTTGGTCGCATTAGTCAATATTTATCACCACGTTAAACCATAAAATTAAAACATTACTTTAGCGTTACCTTCAATAGAATTCTTTTGTAAATTAAAAGAACTACATAACTAATTTCTTTACTAAACGTCAAATACCCGATGTATTTGCTTATTTTAAATCTTACAATAGACTATTAAAAGAAGTCGGTATATACCATTACCAATTTGTACCAACCAAACTTGTTGGTAACAAAATATATTGGTACCAAGTATACTTGGTACGGTACTGGTAGCAAATTTTTTATACCAATTATAACTGGTACGATACACAGTTCAAGTAAAAACGAATTGCTACCGTACCAATTCCACCCCTAGTCACCACAACCTCTCTCTCTCTCTCTCTCTTCTCTCTTCTTCCCTTTTTTCATTCATTTTATAAAAAAATAGATGTGATAGTAATTTTAAAATTAAATAAAATATATTGAAATATATAGAAAAGAATTATCTTAAAAAATGAGACTAATGTTGATATATTTTTTTGAAATTTTTTTAAAAATAAAATAGTGGATTGGGTTGAGTTGCTAATGTGGATAAAAGTTTATGATTAGACTGTCCGATATACAGTGGACGAGCAGACTCGTGGTCTACGTGGCCACAGAAGATCCTCGTGCACACCATCCCTTCCATTCGTGGTTGGGCGTGGTCATGCTCAAATGTGGTGCGGACAACGAATGTAAGCGACCAATTGGGTTTGAGTTTCAATATGTTACTGTTCAACGGTCAATTGTTTCAATTTTTTTTAAAATAAAACATTACTTATATATAAACACAACAATTTAACAATCTATACACTCAAACCATTCTCTATACTTTCTATCTCTAAAACAAAAATACATGTATTTCTTTAAGAATTTTTGACTCGGATGATGACAGAGACTTCATCTCGACATTCTTCAACATTGTGCAACACATTCACGATGAAGAAAGTTCGAATGCTGTTCGTTCAAGCGCGGTCGTCAATCGTGATCGCCAAGTCGCACACGACTTATTGGTACGTGATTACCTTGCCGATAATTGTCTTTACAATGATGACTCATTCGAACGTCATTTCCGTCTAAATAAGGCTATATTTTTACATATTAGTAACGCTTTAGAGGCCCGTTATGAATTTTTCAAACAAAAACCCGATGCTAGAGGAATAATGAGTTTTAGTAGTATACAAAAATGTGAGGCTGCGCTTAGGTATTTAGGATACGATATAACATTTGATGCATCCGACGAGTACTTGAAAGTATCTGAGAGGACCGCAATTGATTGTGTAGATTGGTTTTGTGCATGTGTGTATGCGGTTTTTCACCGACAATATTTGCGTAAACCTACTTTAAGTGATATTGAGAGATTATATTCGGCTCATGAACAGAGGCATGAATTTCTGGGTATCCTTGGCAGTCTAGATTGTACGCATGTGGCTTGGGAAAAATGTCCAACTGCATGGCGTGGTCAATTCACTCGAGGAGATATAAGTGAACCAAATATAATCCTAGAAGTTGTTGCATCTCAAGATTTGTGGATATGACATTCGTTTTTTAGAGTTGCGGGGTCTAACAACGACATTAACGTTCTTGGCCCGTCTCCCATTTTCAACAATATTTGGACCGGCAAAGCACCTGATATGTCGTTCACGGTGAACGAGCATTCGTACAAATATGGTTACTATCTTTGTGATGGGATATACCCTGATTATTCTACATTTATGAAGGCATACTCGGTTCCTCGAAGTGAAAAGACAAAGTTGTTCACAAAAAGGCAGGAACCAGCGAGAAAGGATATCGATAGGGCATTTGGAGTCCTCAAGCAGATATGACATGTAGTGAAATACGCTACATGACTTTGGGATAAGGATAAACGAATGGTCAAAGCATGTATTATAATGCATAATATGATCATTGAAGATCAAGGTCGATCGATTTGCACGTATGACCCGGGCGACATAGTCATCCCGATTAAAGAGTTTACACCTGGAACGACTGAATTTTTAGCACGAGTTGTTGAAATTCGTAACAGTGAATCATGTTTCAATCTTCGAGAAGATGTCGCGGATCATTTGTACGAACTCAACATGAACGAATATTAGTTTTTTTTTAATGATTTTTTTATGTTTTTTTTTAATTCTAGTTTTTTAAGTAATGTAGTTTTTTAAATTAATGTAATGTTTCTTTATTGAATGAAAAACTAATTATAAATTTTCTATGTTTTTTTTTGTATTTAAAAGTTGTATTTTATTGTATTTTTGAATTAAATTTAATTAAAAAACAAGGTGGAGTGGTGTGTTTAGTGGTAGGTATCCCATGGTTAATGGTTGTGAGTACGGTGATGATGTGGCACCCACCACTATAGTGGTTAGTAGTGTGTATAACGGATGACCTTAGTTAGGTTGTGTATGTAGAAGATAGAGAAAATAGTTTTTTAATAGATATTTGGGTTGGGTTAGATTGCGAATGAGGGTAGTCTAAATGATGTAGATATAATCAATGCCAACTTAGATTTTGACATATATTGCAAGGTAGTCGACAATAGTGATTTATATTGAAGACTCCAAGGGTGAATTAGAGATGTTGAGGGAGGTACCGAGGTTGTAGTTTCCACCAATAACATCATTTAATTTGCCGCTCGACAATTTCTCCTGTCATCATCTCATGGGTATATTAAATGGCTTCTTGTCTAACGGTATTAGATGTTGTCCTCCCTTCTTGAAGTCAAGAGTTCAAATCTCATTTGCGACATTGGTGGATTAATAAATAGTTTATGAGTAGGTTAGATATGTTTTTTTTTGGAACCGGTCTATATATTAATAATAAAAATAAAACAGGAGTCTAGACCCCACTAGCAAGGAGCTAGAAAAGGGAAATGAAACAAAGAAAAGATAGAATGAAAAATAGGAGAAAATAAAAAAGGAAAACGAAAGATTACATGCCAATATGAGTAGCTTAGATATGTCATTCATAAAAATCATCTCATGGGCATAAATGTCCAAGACACAACTACAATACCATTTCAAGGCAATTACAATGGTTTGATCTGATAACCGCAAAAAAATTATTTATCGAAATAAAATAATTACTACTCAGAAAATATTCATTGCTATTGTTTTGTATGGGCATACGGCTAGCATATAAATATAGATACATTGTTTTTTTTTATTATAAAAATTAACTCTAAAAATTGAAAAGAAAAATCGAATAATAATCTCCATGGAATTTTTTGAAAATATAAATGGCTTTCTAAAAAAATATAATAATAAAATCGGATATTAACCAGTAAGTTTTATCTTATTGGCTTTATATTTTAATAAAAATGTCGAATATAATCACATAAATAGCCGATAATAAAAGAATTTCAGTGAAATACGTTGCCTATTTCTCTCCATTAACCTTTTAACCCGAAGCATATTCCCCAGCTTTCTCTATGCTCAGCTTTGATCGTCAATTCTTGGGAATTTCAGTCGCGATAAACTTTTTTCTAGCTCGATTGTCTTCCAATCCACTGATTCATTTCTTAGATTCACTTCTTTATACCTTACAAATGAGGTTTTTTATTCAATTTCTGGCAGTGAAGCCTAGGTCTTGCCGCTAGATTATCTTCTTCCATGGCGATCAGAGGCGTACACTTCAAGTGGTACGTAATCCTATAGTAAATTTCATCATACACATTCTGCATTTTGTTGTTTTGTTTTCTGGAAAAGAGTCTGGTTAATTTGTTAAATTTTCAGGTACGATGGATTCTTCCTAATAATGCTTGCGTTTAGTATGTATCCTTTTGTATCTTAAATGAAATTCGGAGTGAAATGTTATTTTTATCGACGTATAATATGTTCGAAGGTTACATCGGAAGGAGTGATTGAGTATTGATTTCTGTTTATCCTCCGTGCGGATTCGAACATGTAATCTTCATTCCACTGGTAGTTTAGTAGACGCAAACACTTGCATTTAATCTGCGGTGCACAATAAATTTACAAATTGGTTATACTTAAGGAATGATTTAAGGCTAAAAACTTTTAGACAACTGTATTGATTAGTTATGTGATGATTAATATACTTTTTCAAGGATATTTTGTTGTTTTCTTTGCGACTGTAATCAAACAGAGTTATGGTTCTATTGAGTTGGAGGCGCTACTATCTTTGTAAATTTCCATTGCATCTGTGGATAGTGGTGGGTAAACTTGATATTGTTTAGTTAAATCTTGCTTAATTGCAATTCTAGAGCCTGATTAATGTCTTTGTTTATTTGGATTAGGTTGATTATAGTGCTGTCTTTGTTTTTCGCCTGTTAATGTTTGTAGATAATGGTCTTGCAGCTGGAATGGGATTGTAAGTCCTTCTAACTCTCAGCAAATAATATTATTTCTAAATTACTCAACAGTGATAACTGTAAAATTTGATATCTCAATGCTATGCATTAAGGATAACACAGCTTAAAATCAAATTTCTCAATCTTATAGTTGATATTTCAATTCTTTTTTTAAATGATATAGGGATTTTGGTCGAAGGCAAAGAGATGTTTGTTTTTATGGAAGAGTAGTAGTTCTATCAATTCTGTATGTAGTGCTGTATCCGTTTCTTTGGGCATGGAGTGTTACAGGATCTATATGGTTCAATTATGCACACGCCTGTGTATGTGCGTTGTTTTTGTTTCTTGTAATTAACCAGTAGGATCCATGTTGTTGTAAATAAAACTTTTAATGGTTGTTTTTTAAAAATTCTTTCAGCTACCTGAAAAGAATCAGAAATGGGGCTTTCTTGTGTGGTTGATTTTCAGCTACTGTGGACTTGTCTGTCTTGCTGTCTATTCAGTAAATAAGGTATAATCTAAACTCCTATTGTTTGTGATTGATTTTATTTTAATAAAACTTCCATTTTTTTTTTATAAATTCTCGGACCTCTTGTGCAGTGGTTAACAAGGAGAAAAGCTCATTTGGAACGTGCTCAACAAGGGATCCCTATATCCGGTGTTTCAGAATATGGGGTAACCTCTGTTGTTCTTTTTATATTGTCTTGTTAATATCTATATAATTGATTGTGCTAGATTCTTTTTCTTGGTATGTTCTTGTCTAAATAAATTGGGTCGTTAAACTATTAGGATATTATGTTCAAAATCTTATAGTAAGATATTTATCCTACGTTTCTTTGTTTTTTTTTTGACCCGGTCAACCCTTAAATACCAAATGTATATCTTTCCAGGTGTTGGTGGATATGATTCGTCTACCAGATTGGGTATTTGAAAGTGCTGCTCAAGAAATGACAGTCATGGAACAAGATGCCACTCCACATCATCCAGGAATTTACTTATCTGATGCTCAGGTTACAAATAATCTAGAACAAAAAACCTTATTTTAATCCCATCATCTTATTTGGACTGCAATCATGTATCAAATGAGTTTGGAAGATTCTACACAATCTGCATTAGTTTTTGTGTTAAATTCAAGAAATAGCAACGTGCCTTCATTGATTTGTCATCTTACTTTCATGTCTTCCTATTATGGCATTGTACTTGTAAAATGACTAAAATAAACCCCATATATGAAAGTACATTCCTATTTCTTGAATTAGGTCTTATTTTGTTTTGTCTTTTAGAGTGGCTCACGAAATATCCATATCTCCTTTTTGTCATGTAGAGGCAAGCAGTGGAGATATTAATTCAGGAACTTCCACTATTCTCTTTGAAAGCTGTTCCAACTGACTGCAGCGATTGTCCAATTTGTTTGGAAGAGTTCCATGTCGGGGATGAGGTAGCATCCCTTCTTATATTTGGGATTAAATGAGCAACACACTTTCATTGATTTGTTTATTTCATAATCCTACTTTCATTTCTTTCTATTACAATCTTACACTTTGACACTTCTATCCAATTCAATGTCATCCAAAGACAAAGCAATTTCATTATTGCAAATCGAATATAAAGAAATGAAAGTAGGATGCTATTTTTGAATTTATCCTTACATTTTTTAACATGTTTTTTCTAACATGAATTTCAGGTTCGTGGGTTGCCTTGTGCTCACAACTTCCATGTGGCATGCATTGATAAATGGCTTAGTTTAAACATAAAATGCCCTCGATGTCGGTGTTCAGTTTTTCCCAACCTCCAACTTCATGATCTGCCAAATATACCACCCGATCCCAACCGTTCATCAACAACTTATCATTCACAAACTCAACCTATCAGCCAAAGCTACCTTTCCAGAATGCAGAGCTTTCTCATGCCAATCCGTTCCGGAAATGCAACATCCTCCTCCACCACCACCAATTCCGGCCCTAGAATCAGTAATGATTCCGATGTTGCTTTGGAAATCCATTGTGGGAATGAAGCATCCGAAACCAATTCCGACCCTGGAATCAGTAATGATTCCGATGTTGCTTTGGAAATCGCTGAAAATGGAGGCCAATCATCCGAAAGGCATGATGTAGACGCTAGTAAAGAGCGTGTACAATGACCTTTTTGGGTAGTCCTTATAGAGTTGCAATTTTAGAAACAATTTTTTCAAAGGTATGTTTTTAATTACTAAATAACCCAACGGTTAAACTTAATAAATTTAGCTATAAAGGAAACATGTCGCCAATTTAAAAGTATACATCGTTAATTTAATCATAGTTTTTGTAAATCAAATACATAGTCTTTCCTTGACTTTCTCTATTAAGTCGTTCTTTCAGTGCTCTAACATCTTAATTCTCTCAAGATTTTGCATATGTTTGTTCACATCTTCTGTTCTGGGAATCCCACAGATGATCTTCACTTTTTCAAATATCAAATCTTCACACTTTAAAGCTGCAGATTTACAGGCCCTGATATTTCCTGATTCAGGAAAACCATAATAAGAAATGTTACTATTAATACATCATGAGACAACTGAAGCTCATCAAATGATTAAATGACTCACCACTAAGATCCAGTAGATTGAAAACCACAGGGCAATTTCCAACACTCCTGACCATTGTAATTGCAGCCAAAACTTTTTGATGTTCATCCCTTGAAGCTCTTATAATGCACACTTTCGTGATCGGATTCACATATTTAACTGCATACAAATACACGAATTTAAACAATATATAAAATGTTGCTTTTTGTTACATAACAAGTTGTTATGCATTGAACTAAGTCTGATAACAAGGGGACAAAAGACGTGAACGCCCTCCTCATACCTTGTAATGATCCTAGTGAAGAGGCAAGACCACACTCGCCAAAGTTGAGGAGAATGCTGTCTTTGATTGCTTTTGAAACATTATGTTGGCTAAGAATGATGGGATCATCTTTTGAAATATCTTTATTTGGATCCACAGACACCTCCATCACCATGTACCTATTTTTAAATCCCACCATGATGATTTCTCAGCTTCTTAAACCTACAAAATCAAACCAAGTTTAACCACAACTTCAGTTCAAAGTTCAAACTAACAGTGGTTTTTTGCAACCACACAGAAAACAAATAGTTACATACAAAGTCGTAAATGTTCAGAAAGGATTTGCTACGTTCATCCAAGAACAGATGATGCATAGCTAAAATATTGAACTCGTTAAATTGTTTGTAAACAAATATGAACAAATCAGCATAGAGGCATGACTACAAACAGTTGGCATGCTTTGCTTGGGTATGATAAATTCAGAAACAGGAAACATAGATGCAACAGCAAATAGCAAAATATGAAATTGATTTGTGCTATAAATTGATAATTGGCAACATATGAAATTCATTTGTGCTACATTGTGGCATAAAACTCATTCATTAACATGTGGCATGCATACATAAAACATAAAACTTGAGATGAATTAGTTATGGTTTATGGATTAACACATCAACAGATGACATACATGCATAAATGTCAAGTTAATGTCAAAACTAAAAAAATATTAAACTATTAATCAAGCTAATGTAAACATCATTTATCCAAACAAAAAAGAAGCTATTTTAGTCCTAGTCCCAAACTCCCAATTACTTGACATTACTTACAATATAAACAAATGTGGATATGACCTAAAGATTAAACGTTCTTGAACATAAAAGGGACATTTAGTATGAAACAAATCTCACCAGAAACATTCTCTACTTGTAACACCTGTCCTAAAGTTTAATGAACTGTCAATTTTTTTATCAACATATTTAGGCTTTTTTTACCTGAATTTGCACCTTTACTTACAATCCAATTCCAGTAGATAACACTATTCACTTTCTGTTACTTTACCTACTCTAATCTGTTCTTCAGGATCAAAGCCACAGGTTTGCTCGTGGCAATCTTTATGATGGTCTAAAACAGTCTAATTTCAGTAAGTAAGCTCAAACACTCATCAAAGCAAGAGGATTACTCATGCGTCTTGAAAGACTAGAACAAATCTATAAATACAGACAACACAGATGCAAAACATAATAGAATTGCAACGAACTCACTTAGGAATTTTCTCGAACACCTAATATGCAATGCAACGTCTGTATGGTGAAAGGATACCTTGTTACCTGGTTGAATCACTGATACTAAAACAATGAAAATCACGATTTGCTAATGTCAAAACTCAAAAAGAATCAATCCAAAAAAACAAAAATGAAATCGCAGTAGCAATTTAAAAAATAAATAAATAAATAAATAATAAAAAATAAAAAATTTGCTGGAAAGATGAAAAAAAAAATGACAGAAAAGAAGGAGAAATCGATAATACCTTGTACCTGGTGATGGTGAGAAGGTGAAATCGCATATGCTGGAAAAATCGGAGGCAGTCGTTGAGATGATTCAGAAGTCGCAAAACGTTATTTGCTGGAGATGCAAGGGCAAGAGTAAACTCGTCTTTTTATGCTTTTCCCTCCCAATCAAAATCATGTCATAAAGGGGTTATTCTGGAAGACACAAAACTATAGGGGTCGATTGTGATATATATGATCAAAGGGGAGCCCACGGTGGGCATGTTGAATTTGTGAGAGTGATCAGTTTTGTATATTATCCGGCGATTTTATCCACACACCCCCTGACTCCCATTCTCCACAAACCCTAGAAATTTCTCCCAGAAGCAGTAGAAAAAGAAGAAGAGAAGACAGTGCACAAGTGCGAGGAAGATATGGCGGTTGCGAATGCTTATTGGGCTACAGGAACTTTAGTCCCAAATATCCCCCAAATCAGACCTCCTATATTTTCTTGTTTCGATTTGTCTGTTGCCAAGAAATCTTTCAGTCTGAGGTTCGTATCGGGTTCGTGTAATGCTCTAAAATCTTCGCCAATTCATACCCGTTGCCATTGTAGCAGCACCAGCACTAATTCCGATCATGCCAGTGCCACCTCTTCGGATTGGGATTGGAATACGTGGACTCGTCATTTCTCCGAAATCGAGCTTGCTGAGCGTTCTGTTTCTCTTCTTCAGGTGTGTTGATATGTATACTTTTGCTGTTGGTTATCCGCCCTATGCCCGTTACACTTGCTTATCGTTGTTGAATTGTCAATATTTTGTTGTATGTGGATTTGATTAACTGAAGATTAAAACTATCATGTGATGTTTTAGTTCGGAAAGGTCATCTCATATGGCTAAGGATTTGGAAATTATACTTTCTAGTTCATTGTTTGTTAACTCCCATGCTCATTTATTAGTTCCCTCTGATAGTCCTATGATTTGGGTGTTTCTGTGTGATATAGAAGTATATGTTAGTTTTAGCTTTTCTGGAGCTTGCATTTGACCATGGTAGCATACTACATGTCATATGATCTTTTGGTTCTTAACTGTGTCTGTTTCAAGTTAGCATTTTTCTTTCATCAAGTATGGTTAAATTTAAAACTTAAAAGGATTAATGATTTCAATTGTTGGTATGTTACAAGAAAATGCATGGTCAAAAGTTTGATGTTTTACTCATTCATCTAATTGTAAACAAATTTCCATGGTTTGCAGTTTCAACTTGAAGAAGCAATAGAGAAAGAAGATTTCCAGGAAGCTTCAAAGTTGAAAAGAGCTATAGCAGAAGCAACATCCAAGGACAGTGTTGCAGAAATTATGTCTGAGTTGAAGGTCAGACCAGAGTCAAATGAGTAAGAAAGTTATGAATATGTACAAATCTCTGGTCCTCACTGGTCTATTTCTTTGCAGACTGCAATCCATGAAGAACGTTATCATGATGCTTCAAAGTTGTGTAAAAATACAGGAAGTGGGCTGGTAATATTATTCAGCTCATCTTAATTAAGGCCACTAATTAAGATTAGTTTATATCATAATTAATAAATGATCACTAACACTTTCAGGTTGGTTGGTGGGTTGGCTACTCCAAAGATTCTGATGACCCATTTGGAAGACTTATACGCATAACACCAGGTGTAGGCAGATTTATTGGCAGAAGTTATAACCCAAGGTATAATTATAAGAATGTTAAAAAAAACACAGTATTTTTCTGCATTCAATTCACATAATATCTACAAACTACAGTGGTGATGTTTGTATATTATAGACAATTGGTGTCTGCATCTCCTGGAACTCCACTTTTTGAAATTTTTGTGGTCAAAGAGACTGATGAAACATACAGCATGCAGGTAGGTAACTTACAAATCATAACATTATCTTGATTTATCATCTCTTTTATAATTAATATTCTTTTCCTTTTCGTAGGTAGTGTTCATGCAACGAGCCAAATCAAACAACTCAAAAGCCACAGCTACATCCATGAAAGGGACATCAATGGCAGATATCGAGAATTCGTCTGTAATCGATGTGAAAGTGAATGAAGAGAAGCCTGGTAAAAATGATGGAAAAAGTATAAATTTTGAGGGAGACACCGAGGAAGGGATAAGAAGCGTGTTAAATTTTCTTAAAGACAAAATTCCCGAATTAAAAATAAAAGATTTAAAGGTTATGAAAGTGGATGTTGAAGAAGTAATGGCAGATGATGATGATGATACTGTGAATCAGTTATTACAAGAAGATGATGAGAAAACAACTTCAGATGAAGAAGAAGAAGACTCTGAAGACGAATCTGAAACAAGCGATCTTGATCTTGATGTGGGAACAAACAATGATGCAGCAGAAGATGGTCAAAGTTTAGACATGAAACTTTTTGTTGGTGGTGTTTTACACAATAGAGAGGATACGCCCTCGAAAGATGAATTTGTGCGCGTTCCTGCTGAAATAGAAGAAATGGAAAAAGACTCATTTGTCCTTCATGTCCCTGTTAAAAGTCATGATTCTGATAGCGAAGAAAGCATTGCATCTAAAGTCAAAATGGCTGCTATCGCCAGTCAAGGTGTTTCTGAACTTATGCCTCCTGATGTGGCCAAGGCTTTATGGAGTTCTGATAAAGTTTCTAGAAAGGTAAGCCTAGAATAGATTACTGAATGAGACTAAATGACCATTTTACCCTTACATTTCAAAGAGAAGTAGATTGATATAAAAGTGTAGGTGTCAAGGGATGTTCGTGAAATTGTCAAGTTTGCGGTTAATCAAGCAAAGAAGCGTGAAAAATTGTCAGAGTATACAAATTTCAGTCGGATCACCACATCCAGAGGGGATCTAGATCCATTTGATGGTGAGTCAGAGTCTCTTTCTATCTTTCAAAAATGTCTAAAATACCCTTTTGTTAAAACGGATTGGTTTTTATATAAATAGGTCTTTATGTTGGTGCATTTGGGCCATATGGTACTGAGGTTGTGCAATTAAGGCGTAAATATGGCAACTGGAGTGGTGCAAATGATGTTGAGTTTTTTGAATATGTTGAAGCTGTGAAGGTGACAGGCGATTTAAATGTTCCTGCTGGCCAGGTTTGTAATTTTTATATTATTCTTGACTAACTTTTTTATATATCTTTTTGTTCTGTAATTGACCGTTTTGACCTTAGGTGACATTCCGTGCCAAACTTGCAAAAGGGAGCCACTTTTCAAACCGTGGGATGTATCCAGATGAATTGGGAGTGGTAATTGTGCATATACATTTCTGAATTTTAATCACATTAAGTCAAAACAAAAAAAAAAAGTCAAGTTAATTGGTTCAAATGGTATCTTGTTTTTAGGTTGGAAGCTACAAAGGTCAAGGTAGGATTGCTGAGTTTGGCTTTAGAAATCCAAGATGGGTCGAGGGCGAACTTCTCCAACTCAATGGCAAGGTGAATATCATATTTTCTGACACCAAACATGAAATAAAATAAGTGAAAAAGTTGAATTTCATTTTCTCCCAAAATATATTTACATTACATAAATCAAGAAATTTATTACTTTTTGTCAGGGTATGGGACCATATGTCAAAGGTGCTGACCTTGGTTTCCTCTATGTTGTCCCTGAGCAAAGTTTTCTTGTGCTATTTAACCGTTTGAGACTACCAGAATAAACACCATGGCCTCATGCTGCTAGTTTTTGATGAGAGGTACCCTACCCTACCCTACCCACCCACCCTACCCCACCCCCATCCACACCCAATCAACAATGTAGCTACTAAAACTTCTTTTTTCTTCTCTAGTCATACGTGTTAGTATATCTTAAAACGCATATATATATATATATATATATATATATATATATATATATATATATATATATATATATTTCATATAGAGAATATAATTGTTGGCCTGAAATTTACTTTAGATATTTTGACATTTGTGTTTGATTGAGATTGTTGGTGGGATTTCTGGGTCCCACGGATTTTATTTAACAATGAGTGTTGCATTATTAGAGGGTTTTTTTTTTTTTTTTTTTTTTTTTTTTTTTAAAGTTGATATGATCATGCACAATTGTAATTTCTATGGAAAAATAGCTTTAAGGAAAGGGAGAGATGGTGGGGTCATTGGTGTGTTTTTTTTATTGCCTAATTCTGCATGCTGATATGTATCCAATTAGTGATTATTTTACTACCATAGGTGTGGTGTATTCTTACTTGATTTGCTTTTGGAGTTAAAAGCAATAAAGATAAAGGGGCAGGTTTTGTTGAACAAATGGATCTTTATGATAAAGTAGAATAAGTGGATGCTGATGCTATCTTTTTTACTTGACACAACAAAAACAAATTCTGGGAATTTTGTTTTTCAGTAATAATTATAACAATAATAAGAGTAAGTAATTATAATACAATAGTACATACCGTAGTTAGGAAACAGAATAAGGGGATGCTTTTGATTTGATGCTATCTTTTCGTAAGTTTTTTGTTGCTTTTTTACTGACTTAAATTTTTTAAAACCAAATTATTTTGGAGGAAACAATAGCAATAATCTTTGTGTATATGTGTCATCTGTATAAAGGGGTTGTGAACCCACACTTTTTGGATAAAGTGTTATCAGTAATTGTGAGATTTGTTGTAGTTGTTAATGGAGTTCAATTTAAATTGATGTCTTGTCTATTAACCATGATTAAAGGAGCTTGTGAGATTTGTCGTAGTTGTTGGTATTTAATTAATAATCGCAAAATTTTGTTAATGGGATGTTTAGGTGTATGTTTGGAAACCGATTATATGATATTAAATGATCTATTGTATTAAAGCAGTCTGAATGGGATAGTGTCAAGATGTTCTTGTGTTATTTGAACTAATAATAACGAAATAACCATATATTTGATTGTTAAACTAATAACTAAAATGGTTTGAAAACACTTTTCTTAGAAAAAAAAAAGATGTCTTTTGTGAAGTGAGCAAAAGTTAAAATAATTACTACAGGTCTAACTTTGATTTACTATTTTGTAACCAATTTTATTGCTGATGATTTGCAATTATCTGAGCTTTTGATTTTGAAAAGTTTAAATAATTACTTCAGGTCTAACTTTCAGTTAACTATAAACAAAGCTGTTTTCAAAACATTTGGGTGTGGCTGTGTGTGGTACAAAACTTTTAGCTTTTAAGACTAAATTTCCTTTGCCAGCATGAAATTTATTTTTTATTTTAAACAAAAAACTTTGAATCTAAAAACTATTTCAATTGGTTTTTGGAAGGGTTTTTATTACTGTAGCACAATGAAGTTTGGTCATTTTACCTATTTAGTCATTCAAGTATTTTTTTTTGCACAATAAACCATTAAATTTAAAGTTTATCTATCAATTGCACAATTATATGACCTGATACATTTAGTGTTAGTTACTTTTAAAGTTTATCTATCAATTGCACAACTATATGATCTGATACATGTAGGGTCAGTTACTTTTATGATGTGACATTTTAAATTAGATTTCTTTATATCTTTAAGGACACCTAACTTTTGTATCAGTCAACAACAAACACTAACTCAAGACCTTTAACTCCGGTGAGAGAAGGGTGGTCGTGAACAAGATGCCAAGGGTTATAGGTGATCATATTGCAACGATGTTTGAAGATAAACAACCTAGCTTAGGGCTAGGAAGATGCCATTATGATTTTTTGTTTTTATCTTTATGAACCTGGGTTTGATTTTGGATGTGATCCCGATTTCTTACCTAATCACAATTCGAATTTGATGAAATTTGATGGTTTATGTCCGCAAACCCACATTACCATCTCAGAGCTTTCTTCCAACTTCGACTTTTCATGGCGTTGCACCCATGAATCCTTCTAGTTACGACAGAGGTCGCTCAACATCTTCAAAGAGGAAGCCTTCCTAAATACATTTGCACAAACAATTATGAAAACCCAGATTTTATACAAACACCAAAAACCCCAAAGTTCGTGATTGGCGACGATCACTCTAGGGCCAACGACAATTAAAGCATGAGAGAGGCTAGAGGAGGGGATAAGCAGAAGGGATCAGTGAAGATGAAGAAAAAGAGGGAATCGAATGCAGACGGGATGATAAGAAAGCGATTATCTAGGATTTTTTTTTATAAGTTCAAAATAAATAATTACCTATATTGACAACTTACTTCAATATCACATGTGACAATTAAGAATAGTAACTTAGAAACCGGTAAATATTGGAGTGGTTCCCATATATAACAGGTATAATGATACTTTAGGGACTAATTGCAAAAAAAAAAAAAAAAAAAAAAATACTTGAGTGACTAAATATATGAAATGACCAAACTTTATTGTGCTACAGTAGCATTTTCCTTTTTTGGAAAGTTGTTTTCAAAACATTAAGGATATGTTTTTTCACAAGATTCGTAACATTCGATTTCAGGTATGTTCTTGTTGGTCCTTTAAGTTTGAAATTTTTTGCGAAAATGGTCCCTCATGCGATGGGCGTACGTTTGGTATGCTTAGCGTACATGCACGTTTGGAGTCGGGGAACTTAACCACGTATGCTGGGCGTACATGGTGTACGTGGGGCGTACGGCAGCCAAGACCAAACCCTAATTTTTAGGGCATGAGCCCTATTTAAACATCATTATGGCATTTGGACACTTACCCTCATCAGCCTCCACTGTTCATTACGTCCCATTGAAGCCCTAGTTCATCCTTCAAGTGTTCTTGAGCTTTGAAGTGATTTTTGTGACATTTTGGTGTGTTTTCAAGAAGAAGGAACTTGGAGACCAAACATTTGTTGAGGTTGAGCTTCTATATCTAGAGTCTTCATCAACTTAGGGAGCTTTTGAAGATATAAAGTTCTTACCTTGATGATTCATTTGGATAGTTAGAGTTTAGGGCTTGTTTATGATCTTTACTTGGTCCTATGACTTCTCTTTGTGAGTTTGGACAACTCCAAGAGTTAGAGGTGTTAGATCTCCGTCCCTTTGTTGTTATAGATGCATAAGAATGTCATCTTGATGGTTGTTATGAGTCCATGCATGAATTTGAGTCCTTAATATTTGCCTTGATGGATAAAAATGGATGTTGGGTTCCATTAAGACATGCTAAGGGTTAAAGTTGCCAACTTTATGTATTAGAAGCTTATAATGGACAAGATCTGAAAGTTGGACCCAATGGCTGAAGGGATTAAACACTAAATGACTTAAGTTGGTAAGCATCCCAATACGTTGGGCGTACCAAGAGGTACGCTGCGCGTACTGGTGGTCGAAGTACGCCAAGCATACACTGTGTACGCGGTGCATACGCCTCTTAGTGGGCTTTTGGTTATCGGTTGGCTTTGGACATTTGAGCCTTAGTTAGGTGTTGGGCCTTGGCCTGTTTAAAGTAGGCGGGCCTCAGGATTTTTTGGTGGACCTTAAGTTGCTTGATTTGGGCCTTTTTGGGCCTTGGGGTCCATTATTGTGTTGTTGGGCCAAGTTTGGTTAGGCCCATTATGGGAAGGGTAAAATGGATTTTTATCTTAGGGGGTATGGATTTGGGATTTAGGGCCACAATTATAGTTTATAACCTATTTCTGATTAGGGTGATTTGTTTGTATTCAGTGTGGGATCTTCCGGTTCGGTAGCCGAGCATTTAGTTATTTATCAGCGGACTGAGGTGAGTTTTCTCTCAATGTATTAATGGGTTGAAGGCACCAAGACCGACCTATTCTCTGTGATATAGGATGCTAGCTATATATGTAATATGTATATGGAAGACCAGGATTTGGTCCCTGACAACTGTATGAAAGACCAGGATATGGCCCCTGGTATCTGTATGAAAGACCAGGGTCTGACCCCTGGCAACTATATGGAAGACCGGGATTTGACCATCGGCAGGAAATTACTTGTAAGACTATGGTTTGGCCCATAACACTAACTTATTTATGTTTGGTATGTGGTACTTGGGGAAACTCACTAAGCTTTTGCTTACAGTTTATATTTGTGGTTTCAGGTACTTCCGATACTAAGGGGAAGGGTCTGGCGTGATAGCACAACATTCTATCCTCACTATTTTCCGTACTTTTTGATATTGTACTCTGATGATTTGACATTGTTATTATGTGATGGTTTTGGAACAATGTGATGATTGTAACTCTTATTTTAGAATGAAAATTTTTATCATAATTTTTGGGTCGTTACAAGATTCTTGAGAGCTTTTGAAAACTTTTACCTTTTATAAAAAATCATTGGACATCATAAACTTTAAGCTTTTATTTCAAAACAAAAAACTATGAATCCAAAAACTATTTCAACTAGCTTTTGAGCGTTTTTAGCATTTTAAGACGAGTTTGACAAAACTAACTGGTAGCAAGAAGTTGGAAGCTAATAGCTGAAGTTGTAATTTTTATTTGTGATATAAGTATTTGACAAAAATAACTGGAGGCTTATGAAATGTGTAAAATTACATAAAAAGATAATTGTTTATAAAAGATAATATATAAATATATTTTAAAGGGCAATTCTAGAAATTAATTTAAAAAACTCAATAATTTTTTTTAAACGTTAAATGAAACATCTTTTAGATTTTGAACTTTTTTAAAACTAAAAGCTAAAAGCTTTTTACTCTCAAATTATGTTTTTTTTGCTTAAATCGAGCTTTTTTTTTTTTTTTTTTATTAAACGCTAGACGCACCCAACAGTCTATACCAAACACGCCAAAGTGTTTGGCAGAAATAACGAATAATTTTTCTTAGTTAAAAGCTTAAAAAAACTATATAAAACAATATGTAAATTATAATAATTAGATAATAGTTTTAAATTGTAATGTCATTAAAATGGTGTCATCTTGTTTTGGTGGGGGTTGTATGGTTGGTTGAAGTAATGGAAAAGAATAAAAGGGTAAGTGTTGTTTGTGTGGGCTTTATAACTCAGGGAGGCAAAGCTTAATCTCAAAGTAAATGTAGGAACACTTTGTACTACGTCTATGAAAGTAATGTGACCCTCCTTATCAATCATAAAGTACAAAATCATATGAACTCAAATATCAACCATATAATGATCGATGACATGTATTGATAATTTTAGTTGTAAGTTTTTCATATTTTTATTTGTTTTTAATTTTAGCTTTTAAAAATCGTTTATATTGATTAGCTATTTGAAATATTCTTACGCAAAACCAAAATAGAATAATCCTATATTTGAATTATTGTCATAAATATATTGGATGATGAAGTTGAGGATGATTGTGACACGAATATTTTGATAAAAATCAAAGTTTTTGGTTCTATGTAATATTATTATTATTAGACTTAATATATAGCAATTTTAATGGAAAAACGGATTAAAGGTCCATAGAAAAACCCCTTGTAAATTGTAATGTTTGATTAAACAAAAGGATATCTATAATCATTGATTTTTTATAATTTTTTTATCATATTAGATTTTCAATAAATTTAATTAACATATATTTATTATCATGAATCCTGTCAATATGTGTAAGGTCATGAATGATATGGCTTTCAATAGAATTTGGCTTCTGACATGTTGGACATCAAAACATCTTACATTTGGATTAGGAATAGCACCACATTACATAACTTAGATATGATATCTTGGATTCTTGGTGTTCTTCCCCACCTCTCCATCTCTGGAAATCTTTCTATATTCTTGCTAGTTTACAAAACATATTCCCCGTTCTAGAAAACAAACCTTGCCAATCGTTGATAATTTTAAAACTATATTCAAAATTAAGTAATCTATATATATATATATATATATATATATATATATAGTTAGGTTCAGGTGTTTAAAGTAATTATTGTGTTATTGTATATATAAATGTGGGCCAATCAAAATTTAAAATAAAAATAAATAAATAAATAAATAAATAAGGGTAAATAGGTAATTTAATAACTAGTTTCCACAAATAATATCCTATAATTATGGTAACCATTAACTCTTCTTAGCTGTATTCCTAGTAAATCGCAAGAAACATAGATATATTTATAACATTCAATCGACATCAAGATTCAAAACCCTAAATTGAAGCCAGTATCGTTTTTTCCTTCTTCACTTCTCAAATCCGATCGACACCTCCCAAAATCGCACCTCCTCTTCTTCGCGTCTCCTCGCTCTGGTAGACAGAAGCCAAATGAAGAAACAACGGAGTTTTGCTCGTCTCTTTCCGGCTGCGAGGTGTGATGTCCGGCTTCACAATGAGCGGCAGTGGCAAGGTGAAACCTCTGCGGCTTTGTGTTCGATGGGAACAACAGAGAAGGAAGAAAACGAGGGGAAAGGGGGGTCCGATGGCAACCATCTGTCGCAGGTGAGGACCTCGGTGGTGTTTGCTCGAAGATCACGATGTTTCCTTGTTTTGGCAGTTCCAAATCAACCACATGTAAAAATTTCTTTTTGGATTTTGTTTGTTTGTTTGATAGAAATCGTTAGGGTGTTTGCGTTTGCTGGGAAATCAATGAAAATGAAGGGAATTAGGGTTTGTTGATTCACAGGAAATGAAGAAGGAAGAAATTAGTTTTTTTTTGTTTTAGCAGCCTCTAGCTGCGTCAACTTCTGTTTCTTAGAAGTAGTGATGTGGGGGTGGTGTGGTATGAACAATTTCTGTATGTTGTTCATCCGAAATTAAAAGTTGTTTTGATGCACACCAAGCGCTCGCTAAAATGCTTCAACTGAATGGTATTTCTTCGTTTATAGTATTCTATCAGAAAAGAATGTTTTTTTATGATAATCATGAACATATTCTGTTAGAATGCCCCGAATTAATATAATTATTGGTAAATGAATTCCAAATCTATCATAATGGAATCACGAATTCCAATTATGCTGGAATGGAATATGGATATTTTTTCTCACTAATTTATTCATTGGATTTGTTTCCACAGAAGTTGATGCTTGAAGAACGGACCACGAAATTTGAACGACATCTCTTAGAAACATTATTCTTTTAGAATAAATTAGTGTATTTGTTAGATTTTGATGTTTTTTTCCCGATTTGAAAGTTTTTTAGTTTTATTCTATGACAATAAATGTAATTCTTAGCAATTGTTACATGTATTCTATAAGAATTAATATAATTTTTGTTTTAATTCTTCAATTGCTGGTTCGAGAATTTGTTATTCTACAAGAAAAATATGTTCAAGAATATTTTTATTATTTTATGGTTCAAGAATTTTTTTATTTTTGAATATATTCAAATATATCCTGTCAGCATGTCCGAATTAAAAACCTAATAATTCGTAAAATCAGATTTTTAAAATTAATAGAATCTATGATCCCTTAAAATATGCAAACTTCCTTTATTAAATCTATGTTAATTGACTAAAATACTCTTCTAGTTAAATTCGATGGTATTTTTCGATTATTTTTAATTCAATAATATGTATTAATCATTTTTCTTAAAATAAGTAAAATAACTGGCCCATATTTATGCATACAATAACACAATAATTAGTTTGAATAGAATAACCTAGGCCTATATATATATATATATATATATATATATATATATATATATATATATATATATATATATATATAAAATATTTTCATTCGTTTTGTTATTTTTAAATACATACCATATTTTCAAAAGGAAATATTACTTAACAATACCACCTAATAAGATAAATATATTAGCATATGTGAGTGAAACTAAATAAGTAGACCTAAATAAAGAGTTCGTATTTAATATTGTCATAAAATAAAAAGATAACTTTTTTTTTAAAGGAAGGCCACCAATGAAGCTTTTAGGATTCAAATCCTAGAACAATCCACTTTGTAGTGTTTAAATTTCAAATGACAAAGTAGTTAAAATAAAAGATAAAACTGGTATGTATATAAGGCTCGGCAAGGGAGAAGGTTGAAGTGTACGTAGATTTCCATCGTTATACAGTATATTTTTGTTCATTTCAAACGAGTAGTTTTTACATAATGAATCTATAATATGTGTTGATTTTTATAAGATGCTACATTATCTAAAAAAAGGATGAAATTGTGTTATACTATTATTCCTCTTTTAAAAAATCGAACTAAAATGAGTTATTTTTATACTTATTTGGAAAAATTATAAGAAAAGTCTCAGTATTTTCGGAAAAGTTTTACTTCAGTCTTAATTTTTTTTGAACATAAAAGTTCCGATTATTTCATTTTGGCTTAAATTAACAATTTTTTTTTCTTTTAACAGGAAATAATATATTATCGTGTAAAATCAAATAATCGAGAAAAAAATTACGACTAAAATGAAACTTTTCCAAAAATATTAAAATTTTTCTAACAATTTTCTTATTTTACCTTTTAGGACATTATATTTCGTTCTGGCCAAAAGTACAAATAACATGATACATTGTCAAAACTCGACTATAATGGTCAAATTCTGGTATGTTTAAGAATTTAACTTAAATCTTTGTCGAATTCTTCAAATTTTACGTAAGTTTTAACATTTAAAATCAAATCAAATTCATTTTCTTAAATATAACCTTGATAAATATTTTATACATATCATGAAATTCATGGTTGAAATCGAACATGAATCCTAATAAGAAAATAGTCAATCAAACTGTTGACTCTGGTCGTCCCAAATAATACAAAATTGAAACTAAAAAAAAATTACAAAAAAATTATATGCCAATAATTAAATTATTATTTTTTATATTTGGTCTTGGAATTTTTTTTTTCTTTTTTCCCTCTCTCTCCATCTCCTCTGGCCCTTTTTAAACTTGGAACTTCCTTTCAATTCTCTTCCCAGTTCCCACCACCGGAAAATTACCATGAACAATAAAAAAGACGCCAAGCGCCACCACGGTGCCACCACTAACAACCAATCAATATCCCACACCGACTCCCAGGACGACGTGTTCCACTCCACTAGCGGTTCGCCTCTTCAACAGGATGAATTCCCATCTTCTCCTTCTAAAGCCATCGTCGCTTTCGACAAGCCTCCGGCAAAAGCTCAGTTGTCAACAGTAGCTTATAACCGATCTGCGAGGGAGGAGTCAGTGACTGGTGTCAGAAAGGTAGGCCCCGGCGGTGTTGAAGAGGGAAACGGTGGTGCAGGAAGAGAGAGAAGGTCTAGCGTGGGTACGCTGGGATTGAGGAGGTCGAAAAGAGAAGTAATGGTTGACAGATCAGCATTAGGGTTTAGGGTATTGGAGTTGATATTAAGCCTGATTGCGTTCTCTGTGATGGCAACTGATAAAACTCAAGGGTGGAGCGGTGACTCGTTCGATCGATACAGGGAGTACAGGTATAATTCTTATCAAGAAACTTGTAATTACAGATTTTCATTTTATCTAATAATTAACCGAATTTGAAATCAGTTGGACACTTAGAGGAAATTGAGGCATCACAGGCAAATTTCATATAGTTCTAACAGATTGCAACATCATTTTTTAAGATTCATATAATTCTATTAACTTTTTGTTATAATGCATTAAACGCTAAAATGTTGAATAGAAAATTTCAAAACCTAATTTATAGTATATATTTAAGAGTTAAAAACTTTTATTTTTCTCATTTCAATTGCCATTGAACTTCAAATCCATTGAATGTTTATTGTGGTAGACTTTAATCGAATGAATGACTTGATTCACCCTTTTGGATGCTCTAAGGATAGTCTCAATTGGAACAAATAATTTATTTTTGTGATTATTCACCAAGAAATTGGCTCAAGGCCGGTATGTAGAGGCGTCTAAATTTAATAAATACGTGCTTACTTAAATTTGTAATTTTTAGGGTATCATATTCAATTTGAAAATTTGACATTTTGTCTTCGCTAAGGTACTTTTATATTTATACACATGAATATTAGGAGTTTTGGACATAACATGTTGCACTGCCTTTAGCGTGTAGGGATTGATACTGATGTCAACAATAATTTTTTTTAGCTATATGTTGTTTGTTGTCCCACTTAAAAACATAGGGACATAGTTTCACTTTTGGATAATTGTCTATGTGCAACATACGTAAATAAACTCTTCATCCTCATCATCAAAGTTAGTCGTAAAATGTTGTTTGGGTATCCAAAAAGGTAGGGAAGTGGTCTACTTTGTCTTGGCCTTATCTGTATCGGTCCATAGGGAAAACACCACACTACATGCATCAAGATGAAACGGGTATGCGGTTGTTCCTACTGTTGCGATTGTTAAACAAAATCGTGAATGGAGTTTGTGAGTATAATCATCGATGAGAAGGGGTCACCTATAATGTGGTCCACGTTTAGGGTTCTTAAGTTTGAAGGTAGGGAATATATCACGATGTTAACGAGCACGAGCACCGGTGGCAGGTGACGACATTAGTGACATACTTAGTGGTTAAATGGTTAAGTGGTTAGCCGGAAAGCTGAGCCTGAAGTTATTTTGTGTTGGTGTGTGTTTTTGGGTTGCCTGGTTTCCATTTCAAAAAACATTGGGTACGAAAGTGGGGGTAGAGATAGTGGCGGACCATCTTTTAATTCTTTTAAATTTAAACTATAAAATAAATTAAAAAAATAATAAAGAAGGGCTAAATAGTATTTAAACATCTTGCAAGGGCCAAAAACTCAACGAAAACATACAATGGGGACTGTTCGAGTTAAAAAAACAAGTTAGGAACTAAGTGCATAAATTATTTCAAACCATAGGGACCATTCATGTAATTTACTTTTAACTTTTATTGAAAGAGTTTGTATGAGATAGCGTTGAGATGTTCTTGTTTTGTTGATTTTGTACTTAGAGAGAACTTTAAGAATGGTCCTTATGGTTTGCTTTTTGTGGATAAAGTAAAAAAAAAAAAACTTTTAACTTGTAAAAATAGCCTATTTTTGTAAAGGTTTGGTTGTGGATTTGATTCCTAAACCTAACACCACTAACTAGAATCCGTTAAGTTCTTGACAAATTATCAATCTATCCTTATTTACGTATTTTTTTCGTTGTCTTTTATTATTTCTAATATATTTTTTCTAGATTAAAATACACAACTTCGTTTTCACTTCACTAGTGAACATCATACTACCGCCATCTGCTTCTTCTCTACCTCATTGCACCCCCACAGAAGAAGAAAACCATGAAAGTAACCAAAACTTGTTGTCTCATTTTCTACACGTAATATATATATATATATATATATATATATATATATATATATATTATCAAAGATTCACATAAATCTCACATCTATTATTATATATATATATATATATATATATATATATATATATATATATATATTATCAAAGATTCACATAAATCTCACATCTATTATTATCTATTATCAAAATTCGTAGGGGTAAAGGTTCTTTTTCAATGGTGCTATCTTAAACTACAAAAAACCCAAATACAACGCTAAAATAATTTTAGTTTGAGAAAACCACGTATATGACATATAGCATATGTTTGCAACAATTATAAACGGGGGTAGATGGTCGGAGAAATTCTTTAAAGCGGGAGATAATCGAAATCCCAGGCCAACGGAGGTAATGAGAATAGTATTTCCCTGCCACTTGCCACTTGTATCTGCTCTCACCAGTCACCACAACACCCCAAACTAAAAAGCACTTCAATGTCCTACTTCACCTCTTTGTCCCAATCTCTGTTTTTCTCTGTTCACTGTCTCTAGCTGCCTCCACCTACGATACACAATGAAACCTTCAAATAATATTATCTTTTAATGTTGAAATTTTTTTGTACCTTTTGCTAAAGAAAATACAAACAGTAAAGACTATATATATATATATATATATATATATATATATATATATATATATATATATATATATTTTTTGTAATAATAATATAATAAGCAGTTTGACTGTTTGGTAAATTTTTATATTTTAATAAACTAATATATGAACTGGTGAAAATACAATCTTCTGCAAGGTAATATTATTTTGTGAAATGAGCTTTTGCTATTTAGTAATCATTTTTATTTGTTAATGATTTGCAATTGATTATACGAGGTTATTATTTGATCCATAAATAATTAGAAACAATTTTTTGTCTAAATATTTAAAACTGTCTATATCTCCATTGTTAGATAACTGGTTTAATATATATTTTTCAGTTAGTGCCTTATATATATATATATATATATATATATATATATATATATATATATATATATATATATATATATATATATATAATTTTCATAATTAATTTAAATGGTGTCTTCTTATTTTGGTAAGGCTGTGTGTGCATATGTTAGAATATGATTGGTTGAAGGAAAAGAAAAGAATAAAAGGGGCAGCATTGTTTGTGTGGGCTTTATAAGTCAGGGAAAGCTTACTCTCAAAGTAAATGTTGGAACACTTTTTACTATGTATATGTGTAGTGGGACATTTATTTAAAATTTATCTAATGATTATATAAATTATATTATTATAAAGTTATAACAAATATTTTTATATTATTAATTTAAAATGATTTTTATTTTATTAAAGAAAAAAGTCATCAAACTGTCGACTCGGGTCGTCCCAAAGAATATAATTTGAAATGAAAAATTATTTATATGCAAATGATTAAATTATTTTTTATATTTGGTCCCAAACCCACACAAAGGTTTTTCTCCTTTTTCCCTCTCTCTCCGTCTCCTCTGGGCCCTTTTAAACTTGGAACTTCCTTTCATTTCTCTTCCCACCACCGCGGCAAATCGCCATGGACAACCACAAAGATGACAAACGCCACCACCGCACCACCACAAACAACAAATCAACCTCCGACACCGAAGAGTACTACTCTCCTGGTACTTCACCTCTTCAACCCGACGAATTATCCTATGCCCCTTCTAAAGCCATCGTCGCTGTCGACAAGTACTATACTTCCTCAAGATCTCCTACTTCGCACCATCAAAAGCTTCCTCAGACCTTAAATCTACAACCGCCGGAAAAATCTCAGTCGCCTACGGTAGCCTATAACCGATCGGCGAGGGAGGAGTCGGTGACTGGCGTCACGAAGGTAGGCCCCGGCGGTCTTGAAGAGGGAAACGGTGGTGCAGGAGGAGAGAGAAGATCTAGGGCAGCGACGCCGGGATTGAGGAGGTCGAAAAGAGAAGTGATGGTTGACAGATCAGCGTTAGGATTTAGGGTATTGGAGTTGATATTATGCCTGATTGCGTTCTCTGTGATGGCAGCTGATAAAACTCAAGGGTGGAGCGGTGATTCCTTCGATCGATACAGGGAGTACAGGTAAAATTCGTATGAAGAAACTTGGTAATTACCCGAATTTGAAATCAATTGGAACAATTTTTTATTTATATTTTTATTTATTTATATGATCATTTACCAAGAAATTGGTCTTATGGCTAGTTTAAAGAGTGAACTAAAAATAACTCTCTGTTTACTTAAATGTGTAATTTTTAGGATTTCATACTAAAACTAGGGGGTTTAAATTTGAAAATTTGACCTTTTGTTTTCACTAGGTCGAACAATTCTGCTCTAAAGTAGAAGGGATTTATTCTTTTTTTTTTTTCCCAAACGAATAAAGTGAGCAATAATTTTGCAAGTATACCTAAGGAATGCATCCTTAGTGGATGTTCTCCAAGAAAGGAGAATAATGGGTGCTTGGGTATGTTCTCAAAGGGATTCTTGCAATGTTAAAGAATCATGATTAGATAATTAGTTGTAACAAACTCTAAAAGTTATGGCTATTACTATATTAAGGTAATCTTACATTTTAAGTCATGGGTATTAGGACAGAACAGGTTGTACTGTTTTCGGCTTTTAGGGATTGAGACCGATATAAATGAGACAAAAATTGCAATATGTTGTTCCACCTAAAAAGACGGGACAAAGATTCGTTTTTGAATACTTGTTAGTGCAAAAGACTTGAATGTCCTCTTCATGGAAGTTAGCCCTAGAAAGTTATTTAGGCATCCATTTTTACAATCAATATCTTTAAAGTGTTTTATAATTGTTATTATTCAGTTATATCATCCATTCCCTCATTTGCTTGTGTAGGTATGTGGTAGGTGTGAATGCTATTGCGTTTGCATACGCAGCATTTCAAGCAATTGACATGACATACCTCTTAATTAATGGAAACCATATCATCTCATACTCTCTTCGCCCTCACTTTGACTTCCTAATTGACCAGGCAAGCACCTCAACCTCATCTCGTATTTTATGTTGTACCTGTGTAGGCCCACATGACAGGACATAACATAACAGATTGTACTGCATTTGGCCTCATGGGGCAGAAACAGGAGTTAGACTATTCTCATATCTCAATCTTTTGTCATGTCATGTCATGTGAGTTTTGTAGCTCAATTGTTTTGTATTAACTAAAAAACATAATTTATATTATGATTGTAGATACTTGCTTATCTGTTGATATCAGCATCATCTTCAGCAGCCACTAGAGTGGATGATTGGGTGTCAAATTGGGGAAAAGATGAGTTCACACAAATGGCAACTGCATCAATAGGAATCTCTTTTTTGGCTTTTCTTGCATTTGCACTTTCTTCTCTCATATCTGGTTATAATCTTTGTACCCAGAGCTCTCTTTGATCTTTAATTTCTCTAAACATATTTATCATCATCAGTGTTTTTACACGAGAATTAAATTGTAAACAAGTTGTATAGGTAAGAGGCAATGTGATAAATTATAAAAGAGTAGTTTATTTCACTTTTCAGGTTGTAAAAATGGTTATCTTAATGAAATAATGCAACCTTGAGCTGATTTTCTAGGCACTCTTGATTGTATATGCTAGGGCTAAATCGAAAAACAGTGACATACTTTCATTTATTTGTGTGTTATAACATCCTACTTTTAGTTTTTTTCTATTAAAGAAGGTCATCAATAAATGTCATATATTTTTTTTTCAAAAAAACCACTATGTTTTAAATTTATTTTTGTAAAAATCATTGTAATTTAGAAAACATTATTATGATTTTTATCACTATTATCATTAATACTCCGTATTATTTTTTATTTTTTTTGGAACGGCAAACGATAATATTATTTAATTGTTATTATCAATCTTCTCTTTTCAGTTTTGTTATTTATTGATTTTAATAATAATTGTTATTATCAATCTTCTCTTTTCAGTTTTGTTATTTATTGATTTTAATAATAATTGTTATTATCAATCTTCTCTTTTCAGTTTTGTTATTTATTGGTTTACTAAAATGGTTTGATTTTTCAGTTATATTTTTTTTTTCCTGTTGATCTGTTTATTTTTATTTTTATTAATTATTATTATGATTATTATTATTATTATTATAGTTTTATGGTTGTGTGTGTTCTATATACTTCTCTAAATAATTTGACCTTTTAGTTTTCCTGTTTTTCTTTTAAAAACAAATGTTTGGGATTCTAGAATTGTTCCGTTTTTTGTTTAATTTATTTTTAATTGTGTGTTTTCCATTGCCAACATTCTTAATCGAAATAACTAAACTTCATCTAAATAGTAAATAATAATAATTATTATTATAATAATATTATTAATAATTTTAAAATTATAATTCTTTTCGTAAATAAATTCAAAAGTTAGTGGTCTTTTTTGAAAATATTATATTTGACGGTAGCCCTGTCGAAAATACCCGATATCCGAATTACCCGCCCGATTTTTTCGGGTATCGGGTAAATTTTTTCGGGTAATCTGGTAACCCGGTTTTTTTTCAGGTCGGGTAAATGGTATGTTTGTTGGGTTTCGGGTATACCCGAATTACGCGAATTATTTTAATTTTTTTTCGTAGAGCTTGTACTCTGTAGCAGGTATTTGATCACGCTTAAACTAACTATCATTATTGTAAAACATGAATCTCTTTTATTATGACAATATGACACTAGCAATATTAAAAATAATTTTTTATATATCATCATGTTCTTTAAAACTTAACTGTTTTCTAGATTATAGTTTTTATTGCAACTAACAAACTCATTATCTTGACGAAACTTCAGAACATGACAAAACTTATGGCTACAATTATCTTAAACATTTTAAACTTTTAAATTAAGATCTTTAAGTATTTGTTTTTTTAACATCTTATTAGATTAGATTAAGTTGTTAAAAAATTACTTGATATCTCAGGTATTATTGACTAAAAAATATCAATGTTCAAAGCTTGAGTAACTTCGTTTATGTCTCGTTTGTTTATATAAACAAGACTAATAAAGAATGACGTATTTATTTCATTAAAGTTATTTTCAGGTGAAATTCAAAAAAAATTTATATTTTTCGGGTAATACCCGAATTACCCAAACCCGACCCGATACCCGAATTTAATTTGGGTCGGGTAACGAGTATTTTTTTTAACATGAAAAACCCGAATTACCCGAAACCCGAAAAAAATACCCGATCAACACCCCTATTTGATGGTGACCTGTTAGTGAGCTATAACTATATATTGTTATAAATGGTCTTTATAAAAAAAAACTTTGAAAATATAATGAATTTAGTGAAAACAAAGTTAATATAATGTTTTCCATATATAAAGATTAAAAGATAGTAATATGAAACGTTCCCTTTTGATTGCTAAAATTTTGATAGATAAAAAGAAATTTATTAAGACACCCTAATAAACACTTAAAAAAACCATTTTTTTTACTTTCAAACTAATGAAATTATTTATTAATTTTTTTTTTTACTTTCAAACTAATGAAATTATTTATTAAATTTCTTTTATTGGACCATATTTGTTCTATTTGAATTGCACACATACATGAAACAATTGTCATTGTAGATATATGTACTGTCACTACATTTTCTATTAATAATATTATTAGTTTTCATTTGAATATCTAATATCCTTTTACTATCATTTTTTTATATATAAATTAAAAGTGTTTATAATCGAGTGTTCTTTTTCAATCGTTTTTTCTTATATGTATTATTTAATATTAATAAATTAAAAAGAACTGTTTATCTAATATAAATTAATTTTTTAAAAAAATAATCATTTAAAAAATAAAAAGTAATAAATAACTATTATATAATAATTACTTAAAAGTAACTAGAAATCATCATGTAATTATTAATGTGTTTTTCAACAAAAAAAAATTAGTTGTCTAAATAGCCAAATTAGATGTCTTTTTAGTCAACCTCTTGAAAAAATGATCATTTTATCGTAAAAGAGTTATTCATACTAAAGTTATTTGTCATATTATAATTAATTTTTCTGACAAAAGTTATATTTCAAACTAAAATTCCGAACAAATTAAAAATTATTCAGAAATTTCAAAAATAAGTCCAAAAAACAATTATGCAATATCGAGAACAAGTTTAACTTTTTATTGAAATTGAACAAGTTAAAAAAATAACAAATGAGAATTAGATACAATAAAAAAGCTTAAAATGTAACATTTAATTGAAAAACGGTGACGTTAGATGTTTTCTTGAAATTCTGAAATTATTCATTGGATTTCGGATTGATCTTGAAATTCTAAAATATTTGATTTTTTTTTTTGTCTAGAATAGTCTTGACTATCAGTTTGGAATATATTTTTTTGTGAGAAAAATTAATTTTAATGTGATATAAACTTGGAATGACCCATTTTGAACAAAATTACCATTTTCCAAAACACAAAAAAACTTGTTATTTTGATTAAATCAACCATTGTTAATGATCAATTATGAATATCCCTAAAAAGAAATTATATGAACGAATAACGTTTAAAAGATGGGTAAACTGGGTACCAAAAGATGCTATGAAAGAATAAGCATGTCTTGTAAATGATACTGAATCACTAGAGTATTGATCTCCCAGATTAGGTTTAAAAATGGTAAATAGGGTATCAAAAGATACTGAACCCTCTAAGACAATCAAATCTGACCTTTAAATATCCTATTGATATAAAGATTTGTGGCTTTTTCCAACGGAGAACTAGAAGATATAGTTTTTTAAGATCATTTATTTTTAATATTTTTCTTCTTACATTCTAAAAACTAGATCCACAAAATGCACAACTTATTTGACGTTCATTTGTATGGTAGTAGGATTGTGTTTATCTTCAAGGGGTCATTTTACACAATAAACACATTTACTAACCTTTATCTAATACCGTTTCCATTTTTCATTTTTCATTTTACGTTTACATTTTCTTTAAAAGTGAAAAGCGGGAAAAGAATGTTAAGACAAACTTTAAAGTTTTAAGAAAATTAAAATAAATTTCTAAAGTTTTGTGAGCAACAATTTAATATTTTTACTAAACCAATAAAAAAATGTATCGACTATCTCATTGTAACTGCTATAAAACACAAAATTGTTATTTTATATTGAGGTGTTGGTGAGGAGTTATGAAGACGTGTAATCTATTACTATCTAACACTAAAAGAAACATGTAATATCAGGAGGAAAGTGTGGAATATATCTTTCTGCGATGCCCAACCATGATAGCTATTTGGTCACAGATCAACCGTTGACTACGTCTGTAGTTGATAGAACTTTTTTATATGTAAGAAAAAAATTCATTAATACTATCATAAGATTCAACATCTAATTAACCGTCACTAATTATATTAGTGAGTAGGATTAAAATATAAATATTGTTCAATCGCAAATAATCAACAAATGTAATTAACAACAGAATCGTGACAGAAGCCATATGATTCAAACGGATTAGAGACAGATATGTGATGAACTAGAAACATATTTGCGATAGATTAGCGGCAAAATTTTCCTGATACGTAAAAAAAATAAAAATAAATAAGCCCCTTGACGACATAGGCCCATGGTTGCACATCCCCCACCTCCTCAGAGTCTGCCTTGCCTGTTTATGGGTTTTGGATAGGGATGAGCATCAGAACTGGGTATCCACTTTCAGAACCGGAACCGCCTCGGAACTGCCGGTTCTAGACCTGGAATCGTCTTAAGCGGTTCCAGTTCTCATTTTTCTGGAACTGCTACCCGCTGGGTACCCGTCGGAACTGGTTATATATATATATATATATATATATATATATATATATATATATATATATATATATGTGTGTGTGTGTGTGTTATTTAGACAAGTTTAGAATATATTGGCTTTATTTTGTCCGTCTTAGATCCGAATTGATTCAATTTGGACCGAACTAAATTGCGGTTTTATTGACAAAAGCAGTGTTGTAAAACTCGCCGAGTTGGCCGATTACTCGTCCGAGTACTCCCTACTCGGCCCCTTACCGAGGCGAGTTACAAAATCCAAGTACTCACTGATCAGCCCCTTACTGAAGCGAGCAGTGTTGTAAAACTCGGCCAACTCGATGATTAATATATATATAATATATTTAATGATTTATTATTTAACACACACACATGTGATTATTACTACATATTTATCTTAAATTTTCAGTTATTATTCACGAAGTGAGACCATTGTGTGTTTTTCATTTTTTGTGTATTCACATGTATCTAACTTTGTTATATATTTAATCAACTTATGATTTTAAATTATGATTTTGACATATATAATTTCCCTAAATATATTTCTACATGAATTACCGAATCCAAATACTCCCCGAGTACTCGCTACTCGGTAGTCGGCCGAACAGGTACCGAGTACGAGTTCTATAACCATGGACAAAAGTTAATAACATAGATGTAACCGGGTTACATGCTCCTGGAACCGGAACCGTCAGTTTCGGGACTGGTTTCAAAAATTTAAGAACTGTCTAGACTGGTTCCGGCTCTCACCAAATAAGGCGAGTACCCGCCTATGCTCATCCCTAGTTTTGGATATGCCAGTTTTTGTCGATATTGTATTTTTCTTTCAATGGTTCAATGGTCTTAAGATAACGATGTTCATTACGGCTTGGTGGAGCATTTGGAAGTTTCGATACGAAATATTGTTTGAATCAACGAAGAAAACGGTAGGTATTGTTAAATAACATTGTTTCTTAGTCTTTTGAATATAAAATAAGATGGTCAAAACTAAAACCTAAATAAGTATATTATTAGCAAAACCTCACGGTAGTAGTGGTGGTATATGGCGGCGACCGGTGGTATATGGTAGGACTCATTGTTAATAATAATAATAATAATAATAATAATAATAACAACAACAAAAAAAAGTGGAAATGTTAAAAATGACAAGCAAATTATTTCATTTGTCCATTTTTTATAACTTAATATTTTTAGGTAATCAACTTTCTAAAATCATCTACTCTTAGTGATTGAACTTATTTTTGTCGACTTTTAGGTAACGAATTTTTTAAAATCTCTCATTCTACTTTTTGGACAAAAATAAGTTGAGTAGCTACACATAGACGATTTTGAAAAATTTATTGCTTAAAGTTAGACAAAATAAGTAAAGACTAAAGATGGACAAACATAATAGTTTGTTGGTAATATTTAACATTTTTCCTAATAATAGTTCTAAAGCGAAAAAGAAAAAAAAAATCTGAAAAAAAAACACTCAGGACATTTTAGTCGTTTCATAATATATTTAACCGAATGGTGATGTCAAGTGGTATAAAGACCAAAAATGAAGGATTAGTCAACCATGAACCATGAGGATAGATGGTATCAAACTTCTATAAATACTACCAAACCATAGGGACCAAAACTGTAATTTACTCTTAATACAACCGAACATACAGAAAGATGTATACGATAAGGACCAAAACTGTAATTTACTCTTATCTTAAAAAAAATAATTGATGAGTCGTTGTTAAACAAAACTGTGGAAGGTACAAAAGCCGTGGTAAAATAATGAGGACTTGTACCTCATATTGTACGTACGTGAACTGCATGTGATGTCAATTATTCCTCTTTAGTATATAATATAAACAACTTATTCCTATTCAATTATTTTATTAAATTTCCAAATATATTTATTGAAAACATAACGTCCTACAATAAGACAGATGTACTTAATATGAATAATTTTTTTTTAGCATAAATCTATTTGTTAATGAACCAATATATATTATTATATTTTTTTGGGTTATGAATTTATAATGTCTTTAAATATTTATTTTCATAAAATATACCTAAAAACGTATCATATTATTACCACTTAATTTAAAATTGTCCTTAAAAAAATTCAGTGTTTACTATTTATATTTAGAATTTCGATTTTTATCTTGACTTTTTCAATCGTAATGCAATTATTATATTTAAGAAATTGATTTATAGTCATAATATATATATATATATATATATATATATATATATATATATATATATATATATATATTAAAAAAAGAAATATTTCAGTTTTAGTGACCGACTTGTACGATATTTGTGAATGTGTTGTATTTTATATGGATGAATTAATATATTAAGTGGAAACAATATTGTATCCTTACAATAGTGATCTACTTTGGAAGATAATAAAACAATATTAGTTTAACGCTTTTTCATTGTGATCAGGGTGACCATATGAAGGCCCAGTGCCCCTTGCTTGCTTCTAGGCCGGTGCAGGCTAATCTGAGGATCATGGATGGGAGTCGGGGCAAGGCGGAGCCCCCAAGGGCTCGAGGTCGCACTTTCCAGCTCACGATAGAGGAGGCCAGGTCAGCATCAGACGTCGTGACCGATATGTTTCTATTTATTATTCAGTTGATTATGTTTTATGTTATGCTCATGTTTATGCTCCAAGTAGGTACGTTCTAAGTGAACTCTTTGCCTGCCCTTGTATTATTTGACTTGGGCGCGAGTCGGTCTTTTGTATCTCGATCATTCAGTAGGGAGTTTGATATGCCTATTGAGGAGTTAGAGTGTCCGTTGCGGGTTTCTATCGCCAACGAACACGGGGTTTCTACATCCGCAATGTATCAGGGTTGTATATTGGAGATCTTCAGAGTGCCTTATCCGATTGATCTTATCCCTATCCCCATAGGGGATGTATCCGTGATAGTGGGTATGGACTAGATGAGCAGGTTTGGTGCCATGATTTATTGTGAGGGCCAACGAGTGGTAGTTCGAACCCCAAGTGGGGGAGAACTAGTTATCTATGGATAGGGCACCAGGGTTGGTTCAAGGTTTTGTTCGACAGCCAGGGCTCGACAGTATATTCAGCACGGGTGTGCAGGTTATTTGGCTTATGTGGTTGATACTCGGGTTGGGGACCAGACTTCAATTTCAGAGGTTCCAGTTGTTAGGGAGTTTGCTGATGTCTTCCCGGAGGAGTTACCCTGTAACGCCCGTGTTTCTGGGCTAAGCAGTAGTAGATGATGTAATAGTCTAGGTCAACTATTGTAACTCTTTTTGAAGTAATAAAGATGAATTATTTGAGTATTATGTGAATTTATATGCTTATTACTTATTTATAAAGTTATAATTAATAAAGGATAAAAATAAGCGTCAAAATTTAAGTTTTGAATAAACCCGATATCGATACATGAAGTGATAGTGGTCGTGACAAGGATTCCGGACATATAAAGAACGCCGAAATCCGAGTTATAACGAAGGAGTTACGACCTGTCGAAGTTTCGCGACAGAACCGGCACGGCACCGGGAGACGTAAATAGTGAATTTATGATAGAGCGACTTTTAACCTTAGCGATCTAAACGAAAGTCATAGAATACGTTAAACCGAGAGCGTCCATAAAAAGAACGCCCAAATCTGACTTCGTATGAGGAAGTTATGATTTTTCGAAGTTTCGGCTTAGCAGTGTACAGCCCGAAGTTCGAATATTAGATCAAACGGTTTTTAGCCGACACAATCTAAACGAGAATCAAAGATCTCGTTAATAGTAGCGTAACGATAAAAAGACAGACGAAAACGGACGTCGGATGAAGAAGTTATGAATTTTTAACAGACCAATCATGTCCCGGCCTGTTAAAAATATAAATTTAAAAATTAAGTCAAAGTTAGCCGACGGAGTCTAAACGAAAGTTGTAGAGTACGATCCCACCTACGTGTGGATATAAAGAACGTCGAAAACGGATCTCCTCGAGAGTTATGAATTTTTGAATTCGAGACTCGGATTTGCGAGACTTAATGACGTGGCCGAATCCTAGCCGTTGCTTGCTGATCACGGTGCTCACTTCGGATGGAAACACGTCGCACCTCGGACGCCTAGCGTAGCCGAGGAACGCCCAGCGTCCGACTACGCCCAGTGTCCGAGCTTGGGTACGCCCAACGGACTAGCCTTGTGCGGTTCCGAGATATGCCACGCACCACCACCGAGACCTTGCCACCTGTTGTTCTTATCCGAGACTACGCCCAGCGTACACCTTCGGTACACCCAACGTAGACCGAAGCTGGGGGCTATAAAAAGGGTGCGAGAGTTCCAAATTTTTCACACCTTTCTCACTTCTCTCTCACTACTTTCTCTCTCTAACCCATTCTACTTATGGGAATGATGTCTAGGCTGTGATTTAGTGAGGTGTTTAAAGTGGGATTTCCAAACAGTATACTTAGTATACCAAACGGACCCTACCTCCGATATGATCCTATCTGGTTGTTCCTTACTTGATAGATCATGAAGTAGACTCTGAGTTAATGATGAATCTAGACTAATAATTAGTCGGAATGAATATTAGACTAAAATCTAGTGATAATGATACTAGGTTTCGTCGAAAGGAAATAAATTAATAGAAGCGAAGCGCTGTCTGAGTTCAGAATCACCACCTTAACAGGTGAGTGCATAGTTACTTTCATCTTACACATAGATATGAAGTATTTTATATAAATTACGTGCTATGTGTGCATATTGTCTGAATACTTGCTGTCTATGCTGGATGAAAGATTTTATACATGTTTTAAATGATTTAAACTGTATATGTATTTTATATCTACAAAAATGTGTTGGGTAAAACATGGGTAGATATAATAGTTGGGTGTGATTGTAACACCCCAAATTTCAATTGTTCAATGAAGGGCCAAAAGTGTAAATTTAGGAAAGGGACTGGACGAGTAGGTCTGCTTACTCGCCGAGTCGGAGCGGGAATCTGTCGCGGGTTAAGTGGCCAACTCGCCGAGTCGGCGGCTTGGACTCGACTAGTTGGTGCTGAAGAGAGAAAACCCTAATTCCGGGGGTTGTGCCCTATATAAAGCACATTATAACCCACCCTCAGCCTCTTTGCTACCCTTTTGAGTTCCAGAAAACCCTAATTTCGTGTGAGACTTCATTGTTAAGGAGATTGGAGCTTGGAAGAGGAATTTAGTGGAAGGAGCTTGAGAAATTAGAGGCTAGCATCAAGGGGCTTGTGTAGATCTGGAATCTACATCAGTTTGGGCACATCTCAGAGGTAAGGAGCCATTATCTTAAGCTATTTCCTTTTTGGGTTCATCCTTGGTGGTTGATTTGGAGTTCCTTAGCTTGTTTGAGATCTATTTCGGGTTTGGAGTTTAGATCTGAGGTTGCTACTCCAGATATAAGCTTGTGATGGTCCTTAATGCAATAAAGCTCCTGTCTAAGAGTTATTGGTGAAGCCCCTTTGTCATAAACCCTAGCCCTAGAGTGTTTTGGGCTTATATCTCCTTGGTTTCACGTAAAGTTTGCAACTTTATGTGAGGGTTAGGCTGTAGAAGAGTGGATCTATGGATTGGAGCCCCTGCATGGCTCGAAAAGCCACTGTATGGATTGAGAACTGGAGAGACTCGGCGAGTCACATGGGTGTAATCGACGAGTTGTATGAACATGTGCATGGACTCGGCGAGTTGGAAGAACAACTCGGCGAGTCTGTTGAAGATTACCTTGGACTCGGCGAGTCTGGTCGCGGAACCCTAACCTCTTCTGATTAAGCCTCGAATCGGTGAGTCGAGGGACGACTCTGTGAGTTGAGCAGGATGGGACTCAGAGATCGTTGGACTCGACGAGTCTTGGGGCGACTCGGCGAGTTGAGTCGTGTTATGGGAGTTTCTGAGTATAGGAACTCGACGAGTCGACGGGTCGACTCGGCGAGTAGAATCAACCAGGAAGGTTGACTTTAACTGAGAACTTTGACTTTTATCAAGAGTTGACCAGTTTGACTTCCAAGGGTATTTTGGTAATTTTGGTATTTATGGAATTGGTTCTTTGGTAGTGTTCTGTGGTGAAGTTCGTGTCGGTGGTCGGAGCAGCTTGGTCTTATCTCTTCAGTCGGCAGTTGCAGGTGAGTTATCCTCACTATATCGACAGGGTCTACGGCACCAAGGCCGGCCCTTTATCGGATGGAAATCCGGGTATTGTTTGTTATGTTATTGCTTTGCTAGATCTGCATCCTGGTATTTAGGATGGTGTTATATTAGCGACCTGGTTAAGGTCGGTACCCGGTATATAGGTTAATGTTATGCTAGTGACCGGTTAGGTCGGAATCCTGGTTAGGATGTTGATATGCTACGTGATCTGTTAGACTGTTTGTCTGGTTAAGGATCTGTTATGTGATTAATTGTTTTATATGCACATGGTTGTTTGACGGGGGTTGGGTTGAGGCGGGTCCTGCTTTGTGCTGTAGGCCAACATACCAAGGGTGGACCGGATATTCCGAAGGCCCAGCGAGCGGTCCGGATAGGCTGAAGGCCCCAAGAGGGCAGACCAGACGTGCCGAGGCTCGGAGAGTGGACCAGGCCGACTGAAGGCCCGGTGTGGGCGGACCAGTCATACTGTAGACTTAGAGAGTGGACCAGGTGGATTGAAGGCCCAGTGCGGGCGGACCAATCACACTGTAGACTCGATGTACATGGCTAGACTTGGAGGGTGGACCAGGTGGACTGAAGGCCCGGTGCGGGTGGACCAGGCACACAGTAGACCCGATGTGCATGGCTGTTCTGTATTGTGATATGATATGAGTATGGTTATATGTGGTTGGTATTTTGGGGGTAACTCACTAAGCTTTCAGGCGTACAGTTTCAGTGTATTGTTTCAGGTACTTCAGGAGATCATGGCAAGACGAAGGCGTGATCGTACCGCTCCTCATGTTTTATGATTTATGTGATATGGTTCTGGGGGATACTCTGATGTTTAAACTATTTTGAAAACGAGATGTATGAACTTAATGGTTTTTGAATGAATTAAAATGTTTTAATTTAGCTAAATTTTATGGGTGTTACAGTGATGAAATAAAATGATGAGAGGCCTCGATGTTTTAAGATGATCCAGTCATCTAGCGGAGTGTATATGACAACCACGGACTATTCTAGACAGTCCAGTGGAACGCTAGCAGGCTCGCAACATGTAGGTGTTTAATTGAACTTAGTGTTCACCAGAAGTACTCCATCCCCCACATGGTTGCCTTATTTGACATAAATTGCTGAGGAATCCCCGAAAGCAGTGTTGTCACCCTGATGAAAGTCCTTAAACTAGGTCCCTTGTGTTAGATGTTTTAGGGACGTAAAGTGAGGATAACGGGAACGGGTAATCGGGTTTGTTTGGTTTGATAAAGTTAATAAACTTATTTATTGTGGGTTGAAAACCCTATGTGCTCACCAGGCTCCCAAGCCTGACCCACTCAGTTTCTTGTATTACAGGTAGTGGCACTCGAGCATAGATGTGATGTTTTGGATGAGGGATTATGGATTATAGGCCTGTAGATATGAATAAATGTTGTAAGGCTTATATTGTACTGTTTATGCTTTTGATCTGTATCGAACATGACATCCCGAGGTTTTTAATGAAATACATTTCTTCAGAAATGCTTTGATAAATCTTTATCATATTTTATTTTGGGAACAATTTCTGCAACACTTTTATTTAAAATGTTACTCTGATTTTCAAACAAAGCATAAACAAAATCAGTCTTTTCTGGCCGTGAAAATGGGGATGTCACATACCCGGTGTGCCTCCTGAGAGGCATGTTAAGTTCAGGATTGATCTTGTGCCAGGTGCGGCCTCAATTGCCAAGGCGCCGTACCGCTTGGCACTGCCTAAGATGCAGGAGTTGTCATCTCAGCTCCAGAAGCTGCTAGGCAAGCAGTTCATCGGACCGAGTAGTTCTCTGTGGGGAGATCTGATACCGTTCGTCAAGAAGATGGATGGTTACACCGGATGTGCATTGATTACCGGGAGTTAAACAAGTTAACGGTGAAGAACCGTTATCCCCTTCCGCGGATTGATGACCTCTTTGATCAGTTGCATGGTGCATCTTGGTTCTCCAAGATAGATCTGAGGTCTGGGTATCATTAGGTGAGAGTGAGAGAGGAGGACGTGGAGAAGACCGAGTTTCAGACTCATTATGGGCATTACGAGTTTGTGGTGATGCCATTTGGGCTCACCAATGCGCCTGGTGTATTCATGGATTTGATGAATCGGGTATGCAGGTCGATGCTCGACCGATCTGTCGTTGTGTTTATTGATGATATCTTGGTGTATTCCAAGACCATAGAGCAACATGAGGAGCACCTTCGAGAGCTTCTGGGTGTTTTAAGGCAGGAACAACTTTATGCCAAGTTCTCGAAGTGTGAGTTTTGGTTACGAGAGGTCTAGTTCCTTGGGCACCTCGTTAACCAGGATGGGATTTTGTTCGATCCGACCAAGATCGAGGCTGTGATGCAGTGGGTGGTTCCGAAATCTCCCTTAGAGATCAGGATTTTCTTGGGTATGGCAAGGTACTATCGAAGATTTATTCAGGACTTCTCCAAGATTGTGGTACCCCTCACTCGTCTGATGAGGAAGGGGTGGATTTCTAGTGGTGCCCTGAGCAGCAGTCGGTATTTGAGACTCTTCGACAGAGGTTATGTGAGGCCCCGATATTGACCCTCCCGTAGGGAGTCGCGGATTTTGTGGTATTCTGTGATGCATCCATCACCGGTTTGGGGGCGATCCTCATGCAGAGAGGACGAGTGATTGTTTATGCTTCGTGGAAGCTGAAGCCGCATGAGACACGATATCCCATGCATGACCTGGAGTTGGGGGCAGTTGTGTTTTCCCTCAAGATTTGGAGACATTATCTATATGGGGTCCGTTGTACTGTCTATACGGATCACAAGAGCTTGTGATATCTTATGGATCAGCCGAACCTGGACATGAGGCAACGCAGGTGGCTGGACATGGTCAAGGATTATGAGTGCAAGATCCTTTACCATCCGGGTAAAGCGAATGTGGTAGTGGATGCTTTGAGCCACAAGTCGGTTGGATCTTTGGTTGGGGAGATGTGTATGAGGATATCCGTTGATTCTCCACTTTTAGGATTGATCAGAGAGGCTCAGGTAGAGGGACTTCGGAAGGAGAACTAGAAACAAGAAAGGAACAGGGGTGAGATTGACAGATTTGTCATGGATAGTCGAGGGTTATTGACCCAGTGTGGTCGGGTTTGGGTTCCAGTTTCTCGTGGGATCAGGAAGATTGTGTTAGAGGAGGCTCATAAGTCTCGATTTTCTATACACCTGAGAGCCACCAAGATGTATCAAGGCTTGAGATTGAGTTACTGGTGGCCGTGCATGAAGAGGGAGATAGCCTGGTATGTTGAGAGGTGCTTGACTTGCAGGATGGTCAAGGCCAAGCATCAGAGGCCGCATGGCATGTTGCAGCCTCTGGAGGTTCCCATGTGGAAATGGGAGCAGATCACCATGGATTTTATCACCAAGTTACCGAAGACGGCAAAGGGTTTTGATGTTATATGGGTCATCGTGGATCGATTGACCAAGAGTTCCCACTTTTTGGCCATCGGGGAGAGCTCTTCGGCCAAAAAGTTAGCCGATGTTTATGTCTGGGAGATCGTTGCTCGCCATGGGGTTACGATTTCCATTGTTTTTGACCGAGATGTTCGGTTCACTTCCTGTTTCTGGTAGAAGTTCCACGAGGAACTGGGCACGAGGTTGCATTTCAGCACCGTATATCATCCGCAAACGGAAATCCAGAGTGAGCGGACTATACAGACCCTTGAGGATATGTTGCGGGACTGTGTTATTGATTTTGGTGGGAGTTGGGATACCTACCTACCTATTACGGAGTTCTCCTACAACAATAGTTATCACTCCAGCATTGGTGCTCCGCCATTTGAGCTCTTGTATGGTCGGAGATGTCGTACCCCGGTTTGTTGGGGGGAGGTTGGTCACAGGGTTATGGGAAGGACCGAAGTAGTCCTTTAGACCACGGAGCTTATCCAGCGGATCAGGCAGAGACTGCAGATCGCTCAAAGTTGGCAGAAGAGCTATTTTGACCGACGCCGATCAGAGTTGGAATTTCAGGTCGGCGATATGGTACTCCTGAAGGTCTCACCTTGGAAGGGTGTGATACACTTCAGGAAGAGGGGGAAGTTGGGTCCCCAGTTTATTGGACCTTTTTGGGTGATTTCCAGGGTTGGCAAGGTAGCGTACATGTTAGAGTTGCCAAGCGAGCTCATTCAGATCCACAACACTTTCCATGTCTCTTAGTTGTGGAAGTGTGTGTTGGACAGCGAGGTAGTGGTATCGTTTGATGATATTCAGGTTGATGAGCGCCTGAACTATGTTGAGAGACTGGTGGCTATCCTGGAAAGGAAGATGAAGATCCTGCGCAACAAGGAGATACATTTGGTAAAGGTGCAGTGGCAGCATCGGAGAGGCTCCGAATGGACCAGGGATCCGGAGGTTGAGATGCGGGAGCATTATCCGGAGTTGTTCACAATGGTTGACTTCGAGGACGAAGTATGATTCAAGTGGGGGATAATTGTAACACCCCGATTAGGTGCACATTATCTTTAATATTGTAAAGTTAAAAGTTCCAATATTTTCCCTGCTCGCGACATGATGAATGCCTTCTCACGTCGTGAAGAGTGCTCCAGATACGTGCATCATTTTAAGGCTCACGACATGAGCAGTATTGTGCTCACGACGTGACAATTTTTGTGCTCACGACGTGAGGGCGGCTAGCGACCTAAAACCCTAAGTTTTTTGTATTTAAGGGAATGAGAGGGCTAGGGTTTCTCACCCTCATCCTCTCTCACTCTCTAAACCTCCGTAAACCCTAATCTTACTCCCCCCTTAAGATCCTTTGTCATTTGGATGCATTTCTAGCTTGTGGAGGAAGAAAATAAGAAGAAGAAAGTGCTCTAGTGGTGGTGTAGGCAAAGAATCAGCATCATCATCATCTTTTCCTGTTTTTGGACCCTTGTAAGTAGAAAAGGCTCCAACGTTATTGCTTATCGTGGATAAATCTTGAGTTTTGACCATCTTATTGATGTAATTGCACGCTTGAGTGGAGTAAATCCATAAAGTTGGCAACTTTATGGGTTTTAAGAGTCCCTAGAGCATTACATTGTTCAGTTCTGGAAGTTGGTATGGATTTGAGGCATGCATGAAAGAATGAAGCTCATTCCTTCCCTTGTTTGACCTAGAAATGGATGATCATGTTTGGTGCATGCATGACCATAAATGAAACATTTTTATGGACCTTAGGGTCCCCTTTAGCTTCTGGATGAAGTGGACTCGAATACTTAATGGAATAAGGACTTAAAATGGTGACCCTTAGCCACAGACAACGCTCACAACGTGGGATTTAAGATCTCACGACGTGAGATTTATAGCATCCTCGTTTTTTGTTAGAACCCTTGGAGCTCATGACGTGAGAATAGGTGCTCACGTCGTGATGCCTGTTTAGAAAATTTCTTGGACTGAGTTGACTAGTTGGGTTGAGTCGAGTGGGAATCGGGTCGGGTTCGCTGTCACGACGTGACCCATGCTTGGCCACGACGTGAGGTGGATTGACTTTGAACAAGTTTGATCGAGTTTGAATTAAGGATATTTTAGGTCATTCTTATAATTAGGTGTCGGGTTGAGCTGAGATTCGGAGTCGGGACCTCATCAGCTTGTGTTCAATTTCCGAGGTGAGTTTACCTCACTGTACTTGCGGGTCGAATGCACCAAGGCCGGCCCATTGGATTAGATATCATGTTATGTGATAGTATGTTATCATACTGTAGTGATCTATAAGAATCGGTATCCTGGTGTATAGGCTAATGCCATGCTTAGTAATCTGTATCATCTGTCTGACTGTTTGTTGACTGTTTATATGTTTATTTGTTATATGTGCACATATTTGGTTGGTGGTTGAGGCTTTACTGCTTTGAGCATAAGCCAATAGGCCGGGGGCATACCAACCCGATGGTTGATTGGGCCCGAGGGTATTTGTAACACCCTTAAATTACAACCCGAAAGTTTCATTTTTAAGTTTAACAATCATAAAACAAACCATTTTTTCCCAAAACCATGAAAACATAAAATAGTTTAGTTGTGCAATCTGTAACGCCTGCGTTTCCAGGCTAGGCATTATTGTTTATGTAATAGTCTAGGTTAACCTTTGTAACTCTTTTGAAGTATTAATGATGAAATGTTTGAGTATTATGTGTTTTATGCTTAGCTGTGTGGCTTAATTGAATTAAGAATAAAATAAGCGTCAAAATTAAAGTGTGAGATAAACCCGATATCTTTACATAAAGCTGTAGTGGTTGAAACAAGGATTCCGGAGATATAAATAACGCCGAAATCCGAGTTATAACGAAGAAGTTATGACCTGTCGAAGTTTCGCGACAGAACCGGCACGACGCTGAATGACGTAAAATATGAATTTAAGATAGAGCGATATCTAGCCTTAGTGATCTAAACGGAAGTTGTAGAGTTCGTTAAACTGAGAGCGTGCATCAAAAGAACGCCCAAATCTGACTTCGTATGAGGAAGTTATGATTTTCCGAAGTTTCGACTTAGCGGTATGCAGCCCGAATACTCGATTTGAGATCGAGCGGTTTATAGCCGAAACAATCTAAACGAGAATCGAAGATCTCGTCGATAGTAGTCCAACGGTAAAAAGACAGACGAAAACGGACGTCGGATGAAGAAGTTATGAATTTCTAATGGAGTTTTCCTGTCCCGGCCTACTAAAAATAATATAAAAGTAATATATTTATAATATATTAAAAATAAAGTCAAAATTAGCCAATGGAGTCTAAACGAGAGTTGTAGAGCATAATCTCACCTACGCGTGCATATAAAGAACGTCGAAAACGGAGTTCGTATGCGAAAGTTATGAATTTCTGAAGTTCACGGCGCGAAACCCCAAAACTGTCAGAGACCACGACGTGGAAACAGTGCCCACGACGTGGCATGGCTTCTGGAGCCTGACAGAGCAAGTGGATGATGACGCATGTAATGACGATCAAGCCCACGACGTGGAAGAAGTGCCCACGACGTGGAAAATGAGAAATTTGCCCTATAAATAGATTTGAAGGGGCAGCCGGCCAAGGTTGCTAATTCATCCTTCTCTCACCCATATTACCTCGATTTACGTGCAAAGAAGTACCCCCGAAGCCTCGGTATAATCCTGAGACCCGATGCAAGTCCCGAAGCCCGAAGATCCCGAGAAGAAAAGAGTTTTCGAGCCGAAGCTCTGCCCGCGAGAAGCCCGGTGTGTGAAGTGATCCCGGTTTCACCGAAGAATACTACTTCTACAAGCCGTAGTGCTGTCCGATCATCTTCTGATCAAGTGAGTGTGCAGTTACTTTCTTCTAATACATAAATAGGAAGTATTTACTATGAAATATGTGTTATGTGTTTATATATTGGTGTTGATTTGAAGGGGGTACATAATCTCTTTCAAATGCACGATCTTATACAAGTATCAATTTTACGTACTAAGTATATGTGTTATGTGAGTGTATCGATGTTATCTTCTAATCTAATAGATATGATTTATTCTCTATGAAATATGTGTTATGTTTATGTGTCTCATCTTTTATCTGGAATGTGTTTGAATGAACATACTATACAGGTTTTAAACTATGTATAAAAATGTATATTTTATCTACTAAAATGTTGGGTAGAACATGGGTAGATAGTTGTCTTGTGATAAAAAGACGAGAGGCGTCGATGTTTTTGATTTAGTCATCTAGCGGAGTTTAGATGACGACCACGGACTTTTCTAGACGGTCCTGTGGAACGCTAGCAGGCTCGCCACCTGTAGGTGTTAATGAACTTGGGTGTTCATTCGTTGTACTCCATCCCCCTCATGGTTGCCTTATTTGACATATATTGCTGGGAAACCCCCGAATGCATGTGTTGTCCCCCCGATGAAATATTCTTAGACTAGGTCCCTTATGTTAGTTGTCTTAGGGACGTAAAGTGAAAATAACGGGAATGGGTAATTGGGTTATTGTTGGTTGGTGGAATTAAATATAATTATTTATTGTGGGTTGAAAACCTTATATGCTCACCAGGCTCCCAAGCCTGACCCACTCAGTTTTCTTTGTATTACAGGTAGTGGCGCCAGAGCATAAGTTGGATGACTTGTCAAGTTATTTTTGGATTATAGACCTGTTGTTATATATAACTGTTGTAAGGTCTGTATTGTAATGTTTATGCTTTTGGTCTGTTTATCGAAACATGACATCCCGAGTTTTGTTATACAATGAAAATACATTTCTTTATGAAATGCTTTGGTAAATCTTATTTTATCATATTTCATTTTGGGAACAAATTCCGCAACTCTTTTAATCAAAGGATTACTCTGAAATTATTTTAAAAGCATAAATTAAACCGGTCTTTTCTGGCCGTGATTTTGGGGATGTCACAGTTGGTATCAGAGCATTAGTTTAAGCGAACTAGGAATTTGTAGGATTTCTAGACTTAAACTTAGAATGCTAAGTGGAGATTGTGAGATAAGTGTCTGTTATATTTTAGACACAAGCACTAGTTTATTTTAGGAAAGTTGCCTAAAATGCTTTTATCTGCTAAATGTTATATGTTTGCCATATATGATATTATTTGTTCGGATCTATGGTTTGTTGCCAACCGGATCTGGAGACCTTATGTGTTTAGGATTCTAAGCGTATGATGACGGAATTAGAACTAGCATGTAAACGTTTCGGAGTGATATGGATAATTTAATTATCTATCGTGAATAAGGATCTAAATTCACCTTATTCGGTGTATAGATCAACAATGGCAAGAACAAGAAGCGGAGTTGGAAACGTGAACGAAAACAGGAATCAACCACCTGTAATCGAGCAAATACCTGTTGTAGCAGCAGCACCTGAGCCAATGACAATGGCTGGTGTATAATTGATGATTCAGACGATGTTGGATCGTCAGATGGAAGAAACTAGACGTCTGCTTCAACAGAATCGTGAAGAACCTTCAATACAAGTTGAAGAGCCCGAAGTGAACGGAGGTTCGTCGGATGAAGGAAACTTCAGTGGGGTTGTTGGTCAAGCCAACCCACCGTTAGTTAGACAAAACCACCAGGAGGGAAGAATTGAGGGACTTGGATGCAAGTACAAAGATTTCTTGACTTGCAAACCATCGACCTTCACTGGAAAGGAAGATCCGATTGGAGTCATGGATTGGATCTCGGAAATGGAGCTAGCCTTCATGACATGTGGCTGCAGAGGCAAGTTGCAGACCACTTTCGCAGTACGTCAGTTTAAAAGTGGCGCAGTTCGTTGGTGGAACACTCTGGGGAAGACCCTAAGCCCTAACGAACCACTGCAACTGACTTGAGCAGAGTTCTTAGTGCAATTTAAGCGCAAGTTCTGCTCGGCCCAAAATCTACTAGAGTTGGAGAACAAGTTTCTGACCTTGACAAAAGGTAGCATGTCAGTCGATGATTACACTAATAACTTCACAGACAAGATGGAGTTTGCTTTGCGCATCGTCCCAGACGAGCTGACTAAAGTTGACCGGTACGCAAAGGGACTCACATGGGAGTACGCAGTGCCAGTTCGTCAGGCACCTACTCTAGAGGCAGCTATTTGGGCTGCCAAGTCTGTTGAGGATATGATCAAGGGAAGAACCGCCAGCAAGGTTGAAGTTGGCGAGAAGAGAAAGTTTGAAGGAACTTCAGGTTCCAATAAGAAAAGTAAATTTTCGAAGTCTACTTCGAAGAAGTTTGGAGGAAAAGGAGGCGAAGCGAAATGGTGTGATACGTGTAAGAAAAAGCACTTTGGGAAATGTAGTGAGGATGTAACCTGCTACAAGTGTGGAAAATTTGGGCATTTTGCCAATGAGTGTCCGTCCAACAAAAGGACGTGTTTTGGTTGTAATGAAGAGGGGCACATTTTGAAAGATTGTCCGAAGAAGAAGGAGGCAGCTAAGCCCAACATTCCACCAAAGCCGAAGGCGAGAGCCTTTCAGATGACACTGGAAGCTGTGAAGGATGAAGCTGATGTCGCTTCAGGTACCTTTCTCGTAAACGAATTACCTGCTCAAATTTTGTTTGATTCTGGAGCCAATTACTCCTTTATTTCGTATGAGTTTGGTAGAAAACTAGCTTTGCCTGTTGATAGACTAGATAATGCTTTGTTAGTCGAAGTTGCTAGTGGCAAGTTTGTACGTGTTAGCCATCGTATGAAAAACATCTTAATCGACCTTAATGGGAATAAGTTTCACGAGGAATTATTGCCTATCGAACTAAATGGTTTCGACATCGTTCTGGGAATGGATTGGCTTAGCGCCAATGATGCCGAGATTTTATGCAAGAAGAAGATAGTAAAAGTAAACCCGCCAGGGAAAGAGTCATTTATGGTGTATGGGGATAAACGCAGAGTGAATTCTGGAATCATTTCCCTAATGAAAGCCAGAAAGTGTTTGACCAAGGGATGTACATCATATTTAGCATTCGTGATCGATGATAAGAAGGAAAAGAAGGTGAAGCAGAATATTCCAGTGGTGTGTGATTATCCGGAAGTATTTCCCGAAGATCTTCCTGGATTACCACCTGATAGACAAGTGGAGTTCAGAATAGACTTGTTACCAGGAACCACGCCAATAGCAAAAGCACCATACCAATTAGCACCAACGGAGATGAAGGATCTGATGATGCAACTTCAGGAGTTATTGGACAAAGGTTTCATTAGACCTAGTTCATCACCCTGGGGAGCTCCGGTGTTATTCGTAAAGAAGAAAGACGGGAGCATGAGAATGTGCATCGATTACAGAGAGCTGAATAAGGCAACAATAAAGAATAGATACCCGTTGCCAAGGATTGATGACCTGTTTGATCAATTGCAAGGCTCGAGTTATTTTTCAAAGATCGACCTAAGGTCAGGATATCATCAGCTGAAAGTAAGAGAGCAGGATATCGAGAAAACTGCATTCAGGACATGATATGGACACTACGAGTTTTTGGTTATGTCGTTTGGACTAACCAATGCTCCGGCAGCATTCATGGATTTAATGAATCGGGTTTGTAATCCATTCCTTGATAAATCTGTGATAGTGTTCATAGACGACGTTCTGATTTATTCGAAAAGCCAAGAGGAGCATGGCAGACACTTGCGAGAAGTGTTAGAAGTTTTGAAGAAGGAGGAGTTGTATGCAAAGTTCTCCAAATGTGATTTTTGGATTCGAGAAGTCCAATTCTTGGGTCACGTGGTCAACCAAGAAGGGATAATGGTTGATCCAGCAAAGATTGAGGCTGTAATGAAGTGGGAACAACCAAAAAGTCCCACGGAGATCCGAAGCTTTTTAGGATTAGCCGGATATTACCGAAGGTTTACCCAAGGCTTTTCTTCGATCGCTAGTCCATTAACAGCTTTGACCCACAAAGGAGATGCTTATGCTTGGAGTGATAAGCATAGAGAAGCATTCGAGTTGCTAAAGAAGAAGCTATGTGAGGCACCGATTTTATCTCTACACGATGGAGTTGAAGACTTCGCTGTTTATAGCGATGCGTCTGGTGTTGGGTTGGGTTGTGTTTGATGGGTTTTTGAGCATTCTAACACTTCCTAAGTGTACATGCAACCTTAATAACCTTGAATCTATGTTTTCTCTATATACATGCAAATTTCTTTTTCAAGGTTATTTCCTAACTAGCATGGCATGGGGATTACATAAAACATAAAAACTAGTAGAAATACATACCTTGTTGTTGCTTGGATTCCTTCAAGACTTTGTGAGCCTAGCACCCCAAATGTTGTGCCTCAAATGCTTCACACAACACTACAAGACTTGGAATAACTTGAGAGAATGTCACTTAGCCTCAAAATCGGTTATGCCCTCTCTAGTAACACTAGGTCACGATTTTGCTAGCCATAGGGTTCCTTTTATAGTGTTGTCACAATTAGGGTTTACACATGAATGCCCTTAATTGTCATGACTCTTGATTTCCCATGACCCATGGGTTTGTAACTCCCATGAACTATCCATGGAGCTCCATATGGTTATAACCAAACCCATAAACCATGGATCATTAATCCACCATAAAAGAATTGATGATTGTCATAATCAACCCTATATATTTAATTAGTCTCACTTTGATCACCAAATTAATACTAGATTAATACTTGATCAATACTAATTAAATAATACTATTATTAATATATTAGGACTTATAATATATTAATAATCATAAGTGCCTTATTCTCTCATTTAGTCTATCCAAGTATTGCAATGCCATGCAACCCAAATGGACCATGCCGGGTCGGGTCAAGTACATACCAAATAAAGTTATGGACTTAGACACTATATCCAACAGTCTCCCACTTGGATAAGTCTAATAACTATATTTGCAAATATGACTTCAAAATCCGACTAGCAATCGTAGCTCTTTCAAAGTCTCTCGGAACTGAGATGATGATGATACGTCATTTAAGATAAGTGATCATATAATCCTCTGTTCTCATGATATCAGCCGGACAAACACATGGAACATGGTCTTACTTATTGTCCAGCATTTGTTTCTCGATCTCTGATTTGTTTCGACATAGAACTAAATTGAACACATCAATTAGGTTCTGACCGGGCCCGGTACATAGGTCAAAACCAAATCATCGAGGGGCCCAGATATCGCTTCTATTTCTAGAAGGAACAGATAAACTTCGACTGATATGCTTGTACTAACTACTTGTTGAATTATTCACAAAGGCACGTTTTATGACATCGAGTTACCAATGCGTTTTCGTGCAATCAATGAATAACCAACTCATAGTCAACAACTCATATCTCTAGGTTTGAAGATTTATATGATATTACCGTCTCACGATCACTCGAGATAAATTCCATGAAGTGATGCAAGTGAGCGTGGGTTGGATCCAATACTCAGCCCTTATGAGTACTCATGAATGTTGTAGCAACCATTGCATTGTCCAAAGCACTTTTAGACAAATCATACAAGCCAAATTCATGACAGTCTTAAATCAATACTTACTTCCAAAGTTTGACTGACTGTGGATGGTTTGAATAATAACATAATTATTCTGGAAGTAAAAACATGCAAAATTGAAACATAGTAAACAATGAACACAAGATAGTAACACCTTACTCATAAATAAATAACAACTTTTATTTATCATCAAATGTCAATTACATTTTACAAGTTTCAGGAATCTAATTATTGAAACTAATATCATCCTTCAGCCCAATGCGCCTCGCATGCTGTAAATGCTTAACCCTGCTCAGTCCCTTCGTGAGGGGATCTGTCGGGTTCTCATCTGATGATACCCTCTTAGCTACGAGGAGTCCTTCTTCTATTCGATGTCTGATGAAATGGTATTTTCTATCAATGTGCCTAGATCTCCCGTGATCTCTTGGTTCCTTAGCCAAAGCAACCGCACTTTCGCTGTCACAGAAAATTTCCATTGGCTCCTTTATAGCTGGTACAACTCCAAGGTCTCTGATGAAGTTCTTTAGCCATATTGCCTCCTTAGCTGCTTCACTTGCTGCTATGTACTCTGATTCACAAGTAGAATCAGCTACTGTCTCCTGCTTGGAACTTTTCCAAGTAATTGCCCCTCCATTTAGGATAAAGACCCAGCCTGACTGAGAGCGGAAATTATCCCTATCAGTCTGGAAGCTAGCATCGCTATATCCTTCCACTCTCAAGTCATCACTGCCTCCGAGGGTAAGGACCCAATCCTTAGTCCTCCGCAGATACTTGAGAATGTTCTTTACCGCTGTCCAGTGTGCCTTGCCAGGGTTCCCTTGATATCTACTGACCATGCTCAAAGCAAAAGCCACATCAGGGCGAGTACAAGTCATAGCATACATGGTCGAGCCCACAGCGGAAGCATATGGTATATGACTCATTTCAGCTATCTCAGCCTCTGTACTCGGACTCTGAGTCTTACTCAGCTTGGCATTACTCTGGATTGGTAATTCTCCTTTCTTGGATTCTTGCATGCTGAACCTTTTTAGCACCTTATCCAAGTAAGTACTTTGACTAAGTCCAATTAGTCTCTTACTCCTATCTCTCAATATCCTTATCCCTAGGATATAGGCAGCTTCTCCAAGGTCCTTCATAGCGAAACACTTCCCAAGCCAGGTCTTAACCTCCTGCAAGGTTGGGACGTCGTTTCCTATGAGAAGTATGTCATCCACATACAACACCAAGAAGCTAACTATGCTCCCACTAGCCCTGACATACACACAAGACTCATCCTCACTCCTAGAAAAGCCAAACTCTTTGACTTTCTCATCAAAGCAAAGATTCCATCTGCGAGATGCTTGTTTCAATCCAGAAATGGATTTATCAAGCTTACACACTCTATTAGGGTATCTTGTATCGACAAAACCCTCTGGTTGAGCCATGTAAACATCCTCAGCCAACTTTCCATTAAGTAAAGCGGTTTTGACATCCATTTGCCATATTTCATAATCATGAAATGCAGCTATGGCTAACAATACTCTAATAGACTTAATCTTAGCTACTGGTGAGAAGGTCTCATCATAGTCAACTCCCGGAGTTTGAGTAAAGCCCTTCGCAACCAGTCGCGCTTTGTAAGTATGTACCTTCCCATCCATGTCGGTCTTCTTCTTGAAGATCCATTTGCACCCAATTGTCTTACGACCTGGTACATTGTCAACCAAGTTCCAAACTTGATTGTCATACATGAACTGAATCTCGCTGTCCATAGCCTCCTTCCATTTAGTAGACTCAGGGCCTGCCATGGCTTCCCTGTAGTTATTAGGTTCATCCAAATCTATTAGTGTACTATCACTAATAAATGTATCACCTTCAGTGGTGATGTGATAACCATAATAAAAATCAGGTGTGTTCCTCACCCTAGTGGAACGTCTTGGAGGTACAGACTCATCTATCGGATCAACATGAGTTTCCTCCTCAGGTTGTTCGATAGCATTTGAGGTTCCTTCACCACTTGACTCTTGAAGCTCTTCAAGGTCAATTTGCCTCCCACTGTCCCCTTGGCTTATGAATTCTCTCTCACGAAAGACTCCTCTTCTTACTACAAAGACCACATTATCACTGGGTCTGTAGAAGAGGTAACCAAAGGATCTCTGTGGGTAGCCGATGAAAATACACCTCTCACTTCGAGGTTCAAGCTTATCATGAGTCTCACGCCTCACGAAAGCTTCACAACCCCAAATCTTGATGTGGTCCAAATTGGGAACTTTCCCAGTCCACATCTCGTGAGGTGTTTTGGCAACCTTTTTAGTAGGGACTAGATTAAGGATATGGGCGGCAGTCTCTAAGGCATACCCCCAGAAAGAGATTGGTAACGAAGCTCGAATCATCATGGAATGAACCATATCCAACAAGGTTCGATTGCGCCTCTCAGCTACACCATTCAACTGTGGTGTTCTGGGAGGTGTCAATTGTGAGACAATCCCACATTCCTTAAGATAGTCAAGGAACTCAATGCTAAGATACTCTCCTCCCCGATCGGATCGGAGCATCTTGATGTTCCTGCCCAATTGATTCTCCACTTCTTGCTTAAACTCTTTGAACTTTTCAAAGGTTTCTGACTTATGCTTGATTAAGTAAATATATCCATATCTACTGTAATCATCAGTAAAAGTCACATAATAGCGATTAGCATCCCTTGTAGCAACTCTGAAGGGCCCACACACATCCGTGTGTACAAGGTCCAACAAACCTTCACCCCTATCACAAGTACCTGTGAAGGGTGACTTTGTCATTTTTCTAAGCAAACAAGACTCGCAACTATCATCTGACTTGAGGTCAAATGATTCCAAGACTCCAGCCTTTTGGAGTTGGCCTATGCGCTTCTTGTTAACATGTCCAAGACGACAATGCCACAAGGATGCTTTATCCAAGCTATCTGAAGAATCAATATACAACACATTATTTCCTAGATTGTCTACAACATTCACGGCTTCATATACACCATCACAAGGTAATGCTTTAAAGTAAAATACATCATTGTAATAAACGTTAATAGCACCATTTTTATTATCAAATGAAAATGAAAAACCTTGTTTGTACAAGCCATGAAAAGAAATAATATTTCTCGCCATTTCGGGCGAGTAACAACACTTATTCAAATCTAACATTAACCCATTATTAAGCAATAAAGAATAAACTCCTATCTTGGTAACAGGTGATGCTTTCCTGTTGCCCATGACTAAGTTTATCTTCCCGTGCTCCACTTGCTCACTTCTTCTTAGTGCCTGCAAATCAGTACAGATGTGAATACCACAACCTGTATCAAGCACCCAAGAATTAGCATTAGATGAGTTATTAGACAATATTGTGTAAATACCTGCATGGGTGGGTTTAACCTTCCCATCCTTTACATCTTGCAGATATTTAGGGCAGCTTCGCTTGAAGTGTCCCTTATCCTGGCAATAGAAGCACTGTGCTTCCTTTGGGTTTGAAGAAGGAGTAATGGGACCTTTCTTTGTCCCACTTGAAGAGGAACCATCAAGAGTCTTACCCTTGGTACCCTTCGAAGGGCTTTTCCTCTTCTTACCCTTTCCCTGCCCAATAGCCAGAACAGGGGCTGTTGAAGGAGTAGAAGTAGCAACCGCTTTACCCTTAAGGCCATTTTCAGCTGTCCTTAAGAGTCCTTGAAGTTTGCTAAGTGTGACTTCCTCCTTGTTCATATGATAAGTCATACGAAACTGATCATAACTTGGAGGTAAGGAATGGAGAATGATGTCAATCGCCATTTCCTCAGGAAAGTCAACATTTAGCTTCAGCAACCGGTCAACGAACCTTTGCATCTTCTGCAAGTGACCGGTGATGGGTTCACCATCCTTCATCCTTGCGGTTATCATGGAGGAGATGATTTCATACCTCTCCTGACGCGCGCTCTGATGGTACCTTTCCATCAGATCCAGGTGCATCTCATAGGGGTAGAAATCTTCATAGGATTTTTAAAGTTCAGGAGTCATGGTGGCCATCATGATGCATGCTACTTTAGTAGCATCCTTTTCATGTGCAACAAACTCCGCAAACTCTTCAGGAGTAGCAGCGGCTTCACTCACAACCTTAAGCTCCCTATCGAGGACATATTCTTTGTCCTCATAGCGGGTAATCATTCTGATGTTTCTGATCCACTCATTGAAATTGGATCCATCAAAGATGACCTTACCACACAAGTTCATAAGGGAAAAGGAGCCTGTTGGGTTTGAGCCAGAAGCATTGTTGGAAGACATCTGAAAGGAAAGAAAGACAAGTTTCATTTGATTAGGAATCCTTAATAATTCACCCAAATGAAATATTAAGGCTAGGATCCAACAAACTATTTATAGTTGGAAGAGGGATGCCGTAATCCATACTATAAAATATTTGAAGGTAGGTAAATGACGATTTACCAATTTCCACCATAAGAACGAAATATTTTATTATTAGGTTTTATTGGTTTTGAAACTCCTAGATCTTTTGAGATACATTGAACTTTTCAATGGCATGTTTGAATCTCGATTGTGCCCTCTCAAGTTTGTGACTGGGATGCCGAGGATCACAAACAAGGTGTGAATAACCATACAAATTGACTTGGTACCCTCAACAATATTACCTAATCGATGTGTCGGTTAACCACACACGCTCCACCGATCTATAATAAGGTCAAGTTACCCTTTGCCACGCTTACTAGTCCATGTTAGTGTGCCGGTTAACCACACACGCTCCACTAACGACTTGGTAAGGTACAAAGTGTAATTTTATGGGCTAGCACCAATTTCACATTTTCCTAAAGTAACTAAGATTGAGAATTTATAATATATAGTTACTTTATAATTCATTATACTTTTAACGAGTATTTAAAGTCGTATCCTACCCGTTCGGCTAACGACCCTCCACCGATCAATGGAAGCGGTGGGTGAGAGTGGACACCCATTAAGTTACCATTTTATAGGCAACAACCTTATACCCCCCTTATAGACCGGCTTCGTGAATGAGGCCTACTAACGGTAAGAATGACATATTCTTATACATATCTATATAATAAAATTATAATAATAGTATAAGTGTTGATTTTTAAACCTTTTAAAAATATAAGGTTTAATTTGGAATTAAAGTATTAAAGTGTAAGACTTTTTCAAATTCCAAAACTTGAGGGCAAGATTTGAAACTATTCCAAGTCTCTTCAATTTGTAACTTATGAGTTTTAATGGTTCATAAAATGAAGACTCTTCATTTTATGAAACTTCTTTAGTTCTTTAATCACAATTTAAAGAAGTGACTTTTGGTTATCCATAACTTGAGGACAAGTTATGGACACCATCATTGCCATTAAGATCATGAATTAAACATACATGGAGGTTACATATAATTCCTATGATCTTCTAAACTCATATGAACACAAATTCATGTCAAGCAATTTCAAGAGAATCATATAAACATATACAATAATTGAAAATTGATAAAAGTCATGTAAAATGGGTTAACATAATCATTATCATTTTGAAAAACAGATTTTACAAGTCCAAAACAGATTGGGATAATGATCTTAATCCATTTCCAGCAACAAAACTCGAAAAAACTGCCCAGCACGCTCCTACTCGCCGAGTGCATTATTCTACTCGGCGAGTAGAATGAATTTGTTCATGGACTCGGCGAGTCCTCCCCATGGACTCGGCGAGTTCAGTTGTCAGAGTGCAGAATTTTCGATTTTGAAGCAGTTTTGCATCAAGTATATACAGAAAACAATCCTAGGCTCTGATACCACTGATGGGTTTTTGAGCATTCTAACACTTCCTAAGTGTACATGCAACCCTAATAACCTTGAATCTATGTTTTCTCTATATACATGCAAATTTCTTTTTCAAGGTTATTTCCTAACTAGCATGGCATGGGGATTACATAAAACATAAAAACTAGTAGAAATACATACCTTGTTGTTGCTTGGATTCCTTCAAGACTTTGTGAGCCTAGCACCCCAAATGTTGTGCCTCAAATGCTTCACACAACACCACAAGACTTGGAATAACTTGAGAGAATGTCACTTAGCCTCAAAATCGGTTATGCCCTCTCTAGTAACACTAGGTCACGATTTTGCTAGCCATAGGGTTCCTTTTATAGTGTTGTCACAATTAGGGTTTACACATGAATGCCCTTAATTGTCATGACTCTTGATTTCCCATGACCCATGGGTTTGTAACTCCCATGAACTATCCATGGAGCTCCATATGGTTATAACCAAACCCATAAACCATGGATCATTAATCCACCATAAAAGAATTGATGATTGTCATAATCAACCCTATATATTTAATTAGTCTCACTTTGATCTCCAAATTAATACTAGATTAATACTTGATCAATACTAATTAAATAATACTATTATTAATATATTAGGACTTATAATATATTAATAATCATAAGTGCCTTATTCTCTCATTTAGTCTATCCAAGTATTGCAATGCCATGCAACCCAAATGGACCATGCCGGGTCGGGTCAAGTACATACCAAATAAAGTTATGGACTTAGACACTATATCCAACAGTGTTTTGACCCAAAGAGGAATAAGAGATATTCTTATGGAAGAAGCTCACAAAACCATGTACTCGATTCATCCAGGTAGCACTAAAATGTATAGGGACCTGAAGCCCTATTACTGGTGGCCGACGATGAAGCTTGATATAGCAAAGTATGTGGCCGAGTGTGTGACTTGTGCGAGGGTCAAGGCACAACATCAGAAACCATATAGGAGTTTAGAACCTTTGCCTGTACCCATGGGAAAATGGGAAGACATCGCAATGGATTTTGTCACTAAACTGCCCAGGACAAAGAGCGGTCACGACATGATTTGGGTGGTCGTGGATCGTTTCACCAAGAGTGCACACTTCATAGCAGCCAATGAAAAATGGTCTATGGATAAGCTTGTGAATGCTTACGTGAAGGAAATTGTGAGACTTCACGGTGTTCCTCTAACAATTATATCAGATCGTGATAGTCGTTTCACGTCACGATTTTGGAAAAGTCTACAAGAAGAAATGGGTACCAAGTTGTGTTTAAGTACAGCTTACCATCCACAGACTGATGGTCAGAGTGAAAGAACGATACAAACACTTGAAGATATGCTGAGAGCATGTACCCTGGAATTCCTAGGTAACTGGGATGAACATTTACCTTTAGTAGAATTTTCCTACAATAATAGTTTCCACTCGAGCATAAAGATGGCACCTTATCAAGCTTTGTACGGACAGAAGTGTCGTACGCCGTCTTGTTGGCTTGAGGCTGGAGAAAAGCAGTTTATGGGACCCGAGATGGTCCATCAGACTGCTGAGAAGTTGAAAGTGATCAGGAAAAGAATGTTAGCAGCTCAAGATCGTCAAAAGAGCTATGCTGACAAAAAGCGAAGACCGATGACTTTTGAAGTTGGAGATTCGGTTTTGCTTAAAGTCTCGCCGTGGAAGGGACTTATAAGATTTGGTAAAAGGGGAAAGTTGAGTCCAAGGTTTATTGGACCGTTTAAAGTTCTTCAGAGGATTGGGAACCAAGCTTACAAGCTAGAATTGCCCGAAGAACTAGATGGTATTCATAACACTTTTCATGTGTGCTATCTGAGGAAGTTCACGGGAGAAGTTCTTGACATTATTCCAATTTCTGAATTAAGATTCGATGAAAACAAAAGGTTGATTGAAGAACCTGAGGCAATCGTTGACCGAAAGACTAAGAAATTACGACGCAAGATGGTCGAATTAGTGCTTGTCCGTTGGAAACATACGAATGGGTCAAATCTCACCTGGGAGACGGAGAGTGACATGATGAGTCGCTATCCGCATTTGTTTGTTGATGTGTGATTCCGGGGACGGAATCATCCTAAGGGGGAGAGAATTGTAACGCCCGCGTTTCCAGGCTAGGCATTATTGTTTATGTAATAGTCTTGGTTAACCTTTGTAACTCTTTTGAAGTATTAATGATGAAATGTTTGAGTATTATGTGTTTTATGCTTAGCTGTGTGGCTTAATTGAATTAAGAATAAAATAAGCGTCAAAATTAAAGTGTGAGATAAACCCGATATCTTTACATAAAGTTGTAGTGGTTGAAACAAGGATTCCGGAGATATAAATAACGCCGAAATCCGAGTTATAACGAAGAAGTTATGACCTGTCGAAGTTTCGCGACAGAACCGGCACGACGCTGAATGACGTAAAATATGAATTTAAGATAGAGCGATATCTAGCCTTAGTGATCTAAACGGAAGTTGTAGAGTTCGTTAAACTGAGAGCGTGCATCAAAAGAACGCCCAAATCTGACTTCGTATGAGGAAGTTATGATTTTCCGAAGTTTCGACTTAGCGGTATGCAGCCCGAATACTCGATTTGAGATCGAGCGGTTTATAGCCGAAACAATCTAAACAAGAATCGAAGATCTCGTCGATAGTAGTCCAACGGTAAAAAGACAGACGAAAACGGACGTCGGATGAAGAAGTTATGAATTTCTAATGGAGTATTCCTGTCCCGGCCTACTAAAAATAATATAAAAGTAATATATTTATAATATATTAAAAATAAAGTCAAAATTAGCCAATGGAGTCTAAACGAGAGTTGTAGAGCATAATCTCACCTACGCGTGCATATAAAGAACGGCGAAAACGGAGTTCGTATGCGAAAGTTATGAATTTCTGAAGTTCAGGGCGCGAAACCCCAAAACTGTCAGAGACCACGACGTGGAAACAGTGCCCACGACGTGGCATGGCTTCTGGAGCCTGACAGAGCAAGTGGATGATGACGCATGTAATGACGATCAAGCCCACGACGTGGAAGAAGTGCCCACGACGTGGAAAATGAGAAATTTGCCCTATAAATAGATTTGAAGGGGCAGCCGGCCAAGGTTGCTAATTCATCCTTCTCTCACCCATATTACCTCGATTTACGTGCAAAGAAGTACCCCCGAAGCCTCGGTATAATCCCGAGACCCGATGCAAGTCCCGAAGCCCGAAGATCCCGAGAAGAAAAGAGTTTTCGAGCCGAAGCTCTGCCCGCGAGAAGCCCGGTGTGTGAAGTGATCCCGGTTTCACCGAAGAATACTACTTCTACAAGCCGTAGTGATCTAAACGGAAGTTGTAGAGTTCGTTAAATCGAGAGCGTGCATAAAAAGAACGCCCAAATCTGACTTCGTATGAGGAAGTTATGATTTTCCGAAGTTTCGACTTAGCGGTATGCAGCCCGAATACTCGATTTGAGATCGAGCGGTTTATAGCCGAAACAATCTAAACGAGAATCTAAGATCTCGTCGATATTAGTCCAACGGTAAAAAGACAGACGAAAACGGACGTCGGATGAAGAAGTTATGAATTTCAAATGGAGTTTCCTGTCCCTGCCTACTAAAAATAATATAAAAGTAATATATTTATAATATATTAAAAATAAAGTCAAAATTAGCCAATGGAGTCTAAACGAGAGCTGTAGAGCATAATCTCACCTACGCGTGCATATAAAGAACGTCGAAAACGGAGTTCGTATGCGAAAGTTATTAATTTCTGAAGTTCGGGGCGCGAAACCCCAAAACTGTCAGAGACCACGACGTGGAAATAGTGCCCACGACGTGGCATGGCTTCTGACGCCTTCTGGAGCCTGACAGAGCAAGTGGATGATGACGAATGCAATGACGATCAAGCCCACGACGTGGAAGAAGTGTCACGACGTGGAAAATGAGAAATTTGCCCTATAAATAGATTTGAAGGGGCAGCCGGCCAAGGTTGCTAATTCACCCTTCTCTCACCCATATTACCTCGATTTACGTGCAAAGAAGTACCCCCGAAGCCCCGATATCATCCCGAGACCCAAAGCAAGTCCCGAAGCCCGAAGATCCCGAGAAGAAAAGAGTTTCCGAGCCGAAGCTCTGCCCGCGAGAAGCCCAGTGTGTGAAGTGATCCCGGTTTCACTGAAGAATACTACTTCTACAAGTCGTAGTGCTGTCCGATCATCTTCTGAACAAGTGAGTGTGTAGTTACTTTCTTCTAATACATAAATACAAAGTATTTACTATGAAATATGTGTTATGTGTTTATATATTGGTGTTGATTTGAAGGGGGTACATAATCTCTTTCAAATGCACGATCTTATACAAGTATCGATTTAACGTACTAAGTATATGTGTTATGTGAGTGTATCGATGTTATCTTCTAATCTCATAGATATGATTTATTCTTTATGAAATACGTGTTATGTTTATGTGTCTCATCTTTTATCTGGAATGTGTTTGAATGAACATACTATACAGGTTTTAAACTATGTATAAAAATGTATATTTTATCTACTAAAATGTTGGGTAGAACATGCGTAGATAGTTGTCTTGTGATGAAAAGACGAGAGGCCTCGATGTTTTTGATTTAGTCATCTTGCGGAGTTTAGATGACGACCACGGACTTTTCTAGACAGTCCTGTGGAACGCTAGCAGGCTCACCACCTGTAGGTGTTAATGAATTTGGGTGTTCATTCGCTGTACTCCATCCCCCTCATGGTTGCCTTATTTGACATATATTGCTAGGAAACCCCCGAATGCATGTGTTGTCCCCCCGATGAAATATTCTTAGACTAGGTCCCTTATGTTAGTTATCTTAGGGACGTAAAGTGAGAATAACGGGAATGGGTAATTGGGTTATTGTTGGTTGGTGGAATTAAATATAATTATTTATTGTGGGTTGAAAACCCTATATGCTCACCAGGCTCCCAAGCCTGACCCACTCAGACCCACTGCTACCGGGAAGGTAACTCACCTCGCAAAGCTGAATGCATAATCTCACGGTAAGAAATCTCTAACAGCTGCTTCGACGACTCCCCGAGCTATCATTACCACAATAAAACTTAGTCAAAAACTAATAATCCTTCTTACGGTAAAATGACCATTTTACCCCTGATCTAAATTGGCCAATGCCTAAGGCCCAACACCATAACATGAAAGGCCCAAATCTAGATAGCCTTCCCAAGCTCAATAGTGGCCCACCAATGGCCCAATTTTCTAAATTGGGCCTTATCTTAAGCCCAACATACTCTTCGCCCAAAATAAATAATTTCTGATGGCCCATTTGTTGGATTAGGTGTCTAAGCCCATAACTATAATTTGTATGTACTTGACCCGATAGTAGCATGGTCCTTTTGGGCTGCCTTTACCGGTGCAAATTGATAGGATGGATATTTGAGAAAGAGGTTATTTGTGATTTACTAATATATTATAAGAATAATATATTAATTGAGAAATCATATTATTTAGTTGGTATTGATCAGGAATTAATTTAGTGATCAAAAGAGACTGATTAAATTAACGGGGACTGATTAGGTAAATCAGTGATACATATAGTTTGGGCTAATGATCCATGTTGATTAGGGATGGACTAAATCTATGTGAGAGTTCATTAAGAGTTAGTCTAAAGGGCTATCAAATCAGTTATTGGATTAAAGGCCTAAGTGAATGAATTAGGGTTTACAAGTTGAAACCCTAGGAATTCCACACTATAAGTGTAACCCCTAGCACTCCCAAAATTGGCCATGACTTCCAAGAAAAACCCTAGCCGTTTTTGGTGCCTCCTAGCCTCTCTCTCATAATCCTCCATTGTTCTTGGTGTTTGTGACTTATTTGAGGTATCACATTTGAGGTACTAAGCTCTTGAAAGGCCAAGTTCTATAAGCTACAACAAAAAAGGTATTCATCTAACTTGTTTTAAGTTGTAAATCTCAAAATTGTATGCTAGTTAGGGTTCGTGCTTTGGATAAAAGAAAATTGCATGTATAACTTGAGAAGACTTAGATCCAAAGCATTAGGGTTGTATGTGCACCATAGGATTGTTATAGTGCTTAAAACTCATCAGTGGTATCAGAGCCTAGGGTGTTTTATGTTATATTGATGCATTGGTTAATTGTTCAAAGCTGAAGCAAATCGAAATCTGCTCTCTGCATGATGAACTCGACGAGTCCATTCCCTGACTCGACGAGTTGGATCATCTGTTGGCAGATTTTCGGGTTTTTTGGCCAGAATTGGATTAGGATCATTACCGCAAACTGTTTTGAATGATAAAATTCGTTTTTATGATAAGGTAATGATTATCCTCATCCAATTGGAGGATAATTGTCAAATTTTAAGATAATTACTTGATTATGTGATAAATTAATTATTTGTAGAATTTGATTTGAATTATCTTTCTATCTGAAATTAGATTAGGTCAAATTTTGTGATATAGATAGATTATATGATTAATTTAATTGTTTTCAAATTTGATCTAAGAGGTTTTGAAAAGTTTCAAAACTTGCCCTCAAGTTTTGGAATTTAAAATTTGATTAAAAAGTTTTGATTTTGAAATATTTAAATTCTAAAACCCTAGTGTTTTTAAAAGTTTAAAAATACACCCTCATGGATTTTATTAATTAATTAATTAAGTGTTTTAGTTAAAGGAAAATTAATAAGTCCATAGATAGGTTTAAGTTTAATTAAATTAAAAGTCTAATTTATTAAAAGATTAAACCTTAGTATTTTAAATGTATAAAATACACCCTTATACTATATAAAATTAAAAGTCTAATATATTATATATGTATAAGTAAAAAGTCAGTCTTACCGTTAGTACGCCTCATTCATGAAGCTGGTCTATAAGAGGGGTATAACGAAATTGCAGATAAAATGGCGATTGAATGAGTGTCCACTCTCACCCACCGCTTCTTTGACTAGGGGAGGGTCGTTAGCCGAACGGGTTTGATAGGACACTTAAATCCTCATTAAAAGTATAATGAAATATAAAGTAACTAAATGTTTTATAAATTCTCAATCTTAGTTACTTTAGGAAAAATGTGAATTTGATGCTAACCCATGAAATTGCACATTGCACATTATTGGTCGTTAGTGGAGCGTGTGTGGTTAACCGACACACTAATATGGGACTAATGAAGGATGACAATGGGTAGCTCGTAGGTTATCATAGATCAATGGAGCATATGTGGTTAACCGACACATTGATTAAGTGATAAATGACATTGAGTGTACCAAGCTAATTCGCATGGTTATTCACACCTTGTTTGTGATCCTCGGTATCCCAGTCACAAACTTGAAGGGCATAATCGAGATTAAACATGCCATTGAAAAGTTCAATGAATCTCAAAATAACTAGGAATTTCATCTAAAACCGAATTCGTTTAAAAAATTTTGTTTTCGTGGTGGAATTGGTAAATCGCCGTTTACTTACCTTCAAATAATTTGCAATTGGATTACGGCATCCCTCTTCCGAATTGTGAATTATTGTGTTGGGTCCTAGCCTTAATATTACATTTGGGTGGTATATTAAGGATTAAATTAACCAACTTGAATTTCTCCCTTTTTGTAGATGTCTAGTTCTGACAACTATGGTCTTCCTCAATCCTTTAGAAAAGGCTTTCTTCATGAAGATGATATTCCACATGTCGATCAAGGTGAAAGATCAATCCCTTCTTCGTGCAAAGGTGGAACTGGAAATCATACTTCTCTTCCTCCACCTCCTCCAGTAATTCTCCCTAACCCACGTTTTCGTCAACTTGAAAAGTTCAAAGTTACTCAAGCCCTATTGGCATGCAAACATAAAGATGGAAACTCTGTATGTGCACATGTTCTAAACATGAAGACTCACCTTGACAGACTGAGAATGTTGGGTGTCATTTTCCCGAGGGAGCTGGCTGTTGACTTGGTTCTTCAGTCACTTCCCGAGTCATATGGTCAGTTTGTTAAAGATTACTATATGACAGATCACGACGTGACCCTCATTGATCTGACATATTTGCTAATTGCTGCTGAATCAACAATGATTTGGGGGCACTGGTGAAGCAAATTTGACTGAAAGATCAATCTTCCAAACTTCCATGGACATTGACAATGGTAACATTGGAAGTCCAGAAAAGTTTTCTCTTCCCAGTGGAAAGGGATCGGCCAAGGTCAAACCGTTTGACCAAATGGTAAAGAGAAAGGCTGAGTCTGAAACAGTCTCATGTACCACTCTGAAAGAGTCTGTTTGTTTCTATTGCCAAGAGAAGGGGCATTGGATGCGAAGCTGCTGTATCTACCTAAAGGATCAAAGGATGGTAAAGTCAAAATGCATGACTCTACTTCAGGTAAGTCTACTATCTAACTCTATTAAGTTCCTAATTTATAGATTCTTAATACATGATGTGATAAGATTGCATTTTGATGTTTTGTAGGATCACAGAAAAGAAAGGAAGCTTAAAGGAAGAGTGAGCTGAGTCTGATCGTGAAGAGATGGATTTCAATTGCATGGTTCGATGATCAGATTTTTGAGCTGCTGCTTCGGAGTTGTGATAGATTGCTTAGGAATGTCTAGTAACATAGTTTTCATATGAATTTGCGTTGTAAGGACAAGTTTTCCGCATTTTATAAATAAGGAAAATTTTGATTTTCTCTAATTTTATGTTTCCTTGCAATGACATCTATGAAAATTGTTGTTTGTATGTTTCTATTAATAGCAATGTTGAAAATGGTTTGATTCTTAGTTATATCGATTGTGGTAGTGTCATAATTTTCTAAGTAAGGAAATATTCTCATCGCCCAAGTTTCAATTGGACAGAAACTTGGAATCATATGATTTGAATTATGTGATGTATGAAAACCTTGGTACTTGGGAAATTGGGACTAATTCCTTGTTTACATATATATGTAAGTCAAGTGAAAGATGAAAGGATCTAGTACGCATTGATGTGAACTGGTCAGGTCCACCACAAAGTACGATAAAGTTTATTCGTCATGATTTACTGAAAGCTTAGTAAATATGATTATGCTTACAAGATTAAGTATAATTCTGATACATTTAAAAGATTCAAAGTATAGTTGAACGAATAAGAAGAATCAAATTAGGCAGAAAGATAAAAGTTTCTCCAATCTGAAAGGAAAAGAGAGTACTTTAGTATCGTGTTTTATGATCATACTATTGATTATGGAACCATGTCACAAATTGATCCTCTAAGGACACCTTAGTGCACTTGTATGGCTAAGAAGATGAATCAGGAATTTTTGAAAATGGTTAAATCAATAAGATGAATCATACTTCGTTCCAAATTCGAGTTTTAGAATTGTACTCTAAGTTACTCCAAGTTGTACCTTGAGTGATATGTTCTAAGTAGGTTATAACGCCTCATAAAATGTGGAGTAGAAATGTCTTCTTACTTTTGCACATTTGTAATTGGTAGTTGTGATGTTTTAGGTTAAAACAAAGACCAACTAAGACCAATTAACTGAAGTGTTATCTTGACAAGATCCCACACTAACTCTTGAATATTTGTTTGTCAAGGAATGTTTCTTAACAGAGAATCTTATATGTCAAGAGGTCAGTGGGATTCTTAATGGTCTTGAATAGTTTCAAGAACTAATCAAGAATAAACCTATTGTTTGTCAATTGTCACTAGCACACGACTTGAGGTTTGTAACCTATCGTGTAGACATATTCTTGTTTCTGTGCTCATTCCAGATAAGTTAACTATGCATGTGAGTTCTATGAGTTCTCATTTGATTGCATAAGGTAAAGCACCTTGATCAGTGAAAGCACATTGATCGGTATGGGTGAGCTGGTCAACAACTTGGAAGCAATGGTAGGCCCTCGTGCTGCCGGAAGGCAAGAAATTAAGAAGAAGCAGGTTCAGTCCATATGAGTTTGAATTTGTCATAAACATTGTCTTGTGATAGTGGTTCGAAATGACAAGTTCACATGGACAAGAACACATACACCATAAAATCTAAGTGGCAAGAGGTTTCTCTCTACATCATGAAAATGACTGTGAGGAAACACTTTCACTAGTAGATTTTGAAGGATATCATTAGAGTAAGCAGTTGTGGTAATTGCATTCTCAAATTCGAGTATGATTACGGCATCCCTTTTCATAGTTCGAATTGTGAGAAATGGCAAATAGTTTGAACATTCAGACTTATTGCTTTAAGTTCTGAAAGGTTTAAACACACACTTGTGCTGTCTAATGAATGGTGTATGAGCTTGAGAAGTCTAGATAAAGACTTGTCGAAGCACCGTGTATCAGAAATCAGGACTTTGGTATGAAAGTCAATATGTATTGATTTCTAGAAGTTCAGCTGATTTCTGGATACATGTCAAAGCTAGTGGGAGCATAAGTGTTATGCTAGTAAGGACATAATTATTGTGCTAGTGGGAGCATGATCATTATGATAGGTGTTGCGAGTTAGCAATACTATTTATAGAAAACAAAGTTTTGATTTGCAAAGTTGCGGAGTTTGAAAAGTTGTTTTGCTATACTAAGGTAGAGGATAATTATACTTTGTTTCGAATCTAAAAGTTTAGATTGAAATTTTAATCAAACTTAGTCATGGTCATATATGAATATCATGTTGAAATGTTTCAACATAGGAAATTATGTATATGGAAATATTTTAGCAAGAGACTGGTTACGTATCATGTCTTTATGTAAGACATTATGAATCGTATCCCATATGCTTCGGGTATAGGATCGATTGCATATGCTATAATATTTGCCTATTTTGACTTTTCCAAATGCCTAGAGCATTAAGAGGGAAAAAGGAATAGAACCTAATGTGACTAAGGTTGTTAAACAACCGTCAAAGGACAATCTAAGGTTTGCCAAATATTGGTTGCTTGCAGACAGTTGGAAGTATATTAATGGGTGGACAATATTGATATAATTCTGAATAGATAGGATTCTATTGAGAATGGATAGTCATATGGCAATTATGGGAATATTTCCATAATGGGTGTTGGATGTTAAGAACCTATGTGTAAGTTAGAAACTTTTATGCAAGAAGGATGTTCAAGGAATGTACCTTGAATGTGAGACTTCATTTCCGAGGAATTGTCTTGTAACAATCTCCAATGGAACGCTTTGTAATATCGTTGGCTAATTCTCTATGACTTTGGAGCCTCGACATTAAAAAAAGATCATTGCATGAAAGGTAAGACTCTAACACATTCTATTAGTGGCAAAAATTTTATATTCTTACACTTGTAAGGATTAGGAAATTGTGGAATGAGCATTATTGGAAATGTATTCAATTGGTCTATTTCACAAAGGAAGGACCATAGATAAACATAGTATGCGTGCTTGGAGCATGGGATGACTATTATTTTAATTTAAGTGTTAAGTTGATTAGTCGAAACATTATACAATGAATAAGGTCTAGTTAATATGGTGATTAAATAATAAGTGTTTTATTTATATTCAAAAGTTTTGAGACCATATTGGATTAGATTATTCTTGTGTTTCACTTCGCATGTTTTACTTCCCGAATAATAAGATTATTCAAACATCCACAGTCAATCATACTTTGGAAGTAATTAATGAGGTAAAACTGTCATGAATCCGACTGTAGATTGTCTAAGTGCTTAGACATAGCAAATGTTTGCTGCAGTGTTCATGAGTACTCCTGAAATAAGAAATTGAGTATTGGATTAAACCCACGCTCACTTGAATCACTTCGTGGATTTTATCATGAGTGTTTGTGAGACGATAATATCTTATATTCTTGAAATGGAGACATATGAGTTGTTGTTTACGAGTCGGTTGCACATTGATAATACGTAAACGCATTAGTAACTTGATGTTATAAAACATATTGTTGTGTGTGATTTGATGAGTAAATAGTACAGGTATATGAGTTGAAATTTATCCGTTCCTTTTACCAAAGTGGGATAAAAGCGATATCTGTGGGCCCCTCGATGATTTAGCGATGACACCCTAAGCGCTTGGCCAAGCCTAGACTAAGTTGATGTGTTCAATTGTAGTCTGTTGTCAGTCGTCATAAATCAGAAATCGAGAAACAACATATGGACAGAGAATGATTATAATCCATGTCTCATGTCCATACGATATCTTGTAGAATGGAGGAATATATGATCCCTTATCTAAAGGAAGTGTTACTGATAATATCAGAGTTTGACAACGGCTTTTGAGAGCTACGATTGTTAATCGGATTTTGAAGTTACATTGGCAGTTATAGTTATTAGACTTATCCAAGTGGGAGACTGTTGGATTAGGTGTCTAAGCCCATAACTATAATTGGTATGTACTTGACCCGATAGTAGCATGGTGCTTTTGGGTTGCCTTCACCGGAGTAATTTGATAGGATGTATATTTGAGAAAAAGGTTTTTTTGTGATTTATTAATATATTATAAGAATAATATATTAATTGAGAAATCATGTTATTTAATTGGTATTGATCAAGAATTAATTTGGAATTAATTTAGTGATCAAAAGAGACTGATTAAATTAACGGGGACTGATTAGGTAAATCAGTGATACATATAGTTTGGGCTAATGATCCATGTTGATTAGGGATGGACTAAATCTATATGAGAGTCCATGAAGAGCTGGTCCAAAGGGCTATCAAATGAGTTAATGGATTAAAGGCCTAAGTGAATGAATTAGGGTTTACAAGTTGAAACCCTAGGAATTCCACACTATAAATGTAACCCCTAGCACTCCCAAAATCGACCATAACTTCCAAGAAGAAACCATAGCCGTTTTGGTGCCTCCTAGCCTCTCTCTCATAATCCTCCATTATTCTTGGTGTTTGTGACTTATTTGAGGTATCACATTTGAGGTACTAAGCTCTTGAAAGGCCAAGTTCTACAAGCTACAACAAAAGAGGTATTCATCTAACTTGTTTTAAGTTGTAAATCTTAAAATTGTATGCTAGTTAGGGTTCATGCTTTGGATAAAAGAAAATTGCATGTATAACTTGAGAAAACTTAGATCCAAAGCATTAGGGTTGTATGTGCACCATAGGATTGTTATAGTGCTTAAAACCCATCACCATTATGGCCCAAAAGGCCCAATACCATAAATCTCAGTTCTAGGCCCAGAGGCTTTACTCCATAGTGGGACATGAGGCCTAAAAATCCAGGCCCAAACTTCTAAGGCCCAAAAACCCATATTCATCACTCTGTATGCGTACGCACGACGTACCTGGCACGTACGCCCAACGTACGCTGGCCTTGACCAGAAGCGAGAAGTTGACCCAGTACGGGCAGCGTACCAGGGTGTACGCCCAACGTACTGGCCAACTTCCTTAAGAATCCTTTTGTGACTTAATCCATTAAGTCCTAACGTCTAAAACATAGATCCAGGTCCTTTAATACGTCCTAATCCATAAAGTTACAAACTTTATGTCTTTGCATGCATAGATGGGGTTAAAACATGATTTAAGTCCTTAAACAAACTTTGTGACCATCAAATACTTGCATGGTTGTGGCTTAACCATCAAGGTCCAATTTTTATGACTTTAATTACTTCCAAGAGCCCAAAAGGACATCTCTTATGGTCTGGAACTACCAAGACACAAGAAACCTCAACAATGGAGTCAAAATAATCAATAAAACACCCCAAAACTACAACTAAGCATGCAATGGTCAAGTTTGAAGCTTGATACCTCAAATAAGTCAGAAATTGTGCTAATTGTTAGGACATAAATTTGTGGTTTATACTTTGCTTTTCAATGCTTTTATAGTTTTCGGTTTAGGACCGAAATCTCGATGATATCGGATGTGTTTGGACCGAAATCACCATGTGATTTCGGTGGGCTTAAGATGATTTCAGTTTTAGGTATTGGGCTGGGCCTTTGTATTTAGGTCTAGGTATATATAGTTTTATATGAGTCAGTTTGTTTGGTTGATCAGTTCATCATTCCAAGGAACATATCGTGTTCCAGAGAGACAAAGAGAACCAAGAGTGTAATTGTGAATCTTATGTACCCGACTATTAATCAATAATAGTGTGCATTGAAGATTAATCATCGTGTTCTTATTCCATATTACATCTTGCATCATTCACTAGATTGGGATTCCGCACCATCATAGTAAATCGATTGATACATCACGAGGTTAGGGTTTTACAATTGGTATCAGAGCTTGGATCGATATCAATCGAATTGGAAAGATTTTAAACATTTCTTGGAGTTTCTGGTGTTTTTGATTTATTTTTGACGAAATTTTGGCTGTTTGTTCTTCGTGTTCTTCAATATTTTAGAGTTTAGATCGATTTAGGCATTAAAAATCTAAAAAATTCGTGTTTTTGGCAAGTTTTGGGGAGTCTTCGGTCAAACCCTAGAAATGTTTTTGGCAAGTTTTGGGGAGTCTTCGGTCAAACCCTAGAAGTTCTCGGCGGCAAGCCTCGGTCTTCGGTCAAGGGTTGCGAGATCTCGGCGGCCAACAGTTGATTTCGGTTAGGGTTTGCGAGATCTCAAGCAGCTACTCGTTCTCGATCTGCAGCCTCGCAGTTCTCGGTGGCAGCCCTCGTTCTCGGTTAGGTCAAGCAAGTTCTCAGTACGATCTTCCATTTTCGGTCTGAGTATTCGGTGTGAGACTTCGGTCAGTTCTTCTTCTCGGTTTTTAAGTTCTCGGCCAACCTCGCCTTCTCGGTGAAGCGTCTTCGGTCCACGACTTCGGCCTCGCATTCTCGGCCTAAAACCTAGTTTTCGGTCCAGAAGTCACGTATTCGGTCCAGTAACCTCGTTTTCGGTGTAGAAATTTTTGTTCTCGGTCTAGAAGCCTTGTTCTCGGTCAAGGTTATTCTTTGGATAAAAAGTTTGACTTTCAAGGTTTCAAGTCAAAGGGCATTTTTATTGGCTACACAATCAGATCTATTTTTTGGTAAATTACTCTTTTTGGTGAATAATGAGTTCTTCAATCACCAAGGTAAGTGAAACCTCATGTTCTCAATCCTGTGAAGACAAAATAAATAAATACCGTGAACATAATGAGTTATTAATTAGGGAAATTGAGGACCTCAAATATGAAGGATATACTCTGAGAAAGGCCCAAAAGCCCTTAAAAGAAAAATTAGAGGCCCAAACCAAAGACCTAAAAAGAATTAAGGAGGAATACAACATTAAATGTGAACATTATGATTATGCTCAAGAAAAGATTGCTAGTCGAACTGCCGAGCTGGACACATTGAAAATTAAGTTTGAAAATGCAGATTTTAATTTTAAAAAATTTGATGTGTCAAGAATAAAGTTGAAACAATGATTGAAAAACAACTTAGATGGAATGACAAAAAGGGTCTAGGGTATGATAGTGTTCATCCTCCATTTAATGATAACTACATTTTTACTCCTTTAACTGAGGAAAAAGTGGCATGGGAAGCACACCTATAGTATGGAAAACCTGCTATAGTTGAGACAGTAGATGATTATAATGTGAACGATTCTAATGCTTCTACTTCATGTGCAGATAAGGTCACTGTACAAGATGGAGATGAGCAGAACCATAATAATTCTAGTTCTGCTAAAAATGATTTAAAATCTTGTGATGATGATACTCCCACTATTGAAAAATTAAAGCCACAAAAGTCGGTTAAACAGTCTAGTAAATGTTCATGTGCTTGTTCCTGTGGAAGTCCCTTGAAACAAATTTCATTTGGACAAGGACCAATTCACAACCTTATTTATATGAAAATACATACTTGTTTTAACTGTGGGACTCCCGATCACATCGCTAGAAATTTCCCACATCGTTCGTATGTTCCCTACTACAACAAGGTTGGGAGAACGCATCTAGGGGGAGACCTTCCAAAACAAAGCCATCGAGGTCACATCCACGCAATGGTGACTGGAATGTTAAAAGGGCCAAGAATCAAACTCCCAAGGACAAGAAGGGAATGTCGGACAAGATGCCAAATTCAAGAGATTGTTCAGTTAAACCAAGATCGGTTAGGTAGAAGTCATATCGGCGATCAGTTTCAAGCTCTAAAATGAGTGTTGAGGCATCCATCCGATCAAACAAAAAATGGGTTAAACCGGACTACAGATGGATACCAAAAGTTCACACTCCTAACTCATCTAATAATTCTAACATCTCTTCATCTTATGTGTCTGATAAACAGGATATGTCATGGGAAAGAGTATCTTGTGTAGATAGTAATGGTAGACCCAGCTTCAAAATGGACTGGGTTCCAAAGACCAACTAATCCTGCTCTCTGCGCTGGAGCAACTATGGAGGAATATCATTAGACTTCGGTAGGTTGATAATAGTTGTTCCAAACACATTATAGGAGACATCTCTCAACTGCACAACATTCCGAACTTTAAGTGAGGGTATGTGTCCTTTGCGGGAAGGAAGAAAGAAAGGATCACAAATGGGGATCGTATTTAACGGCATGTTGAATCTTGAATTTATTAACTTCGTTCCGAAATTGAAACACAACTGAGGCTGAATATGCTGCTGTATTATCTTGCTGTTCTCAGGTCATCTGGATGCAACTTAAATTGCTTAATTACGGTTTGAATTCTCTCGACTCTTCTGAGTTTTTCTTAAAATAATTTGTTTCAATGACTAACTTTTTATTTTTGTTTGTTTAAATTTGCGCATTTATTTTATTTCTTTTCTTCCCCATGCACAAATTTAGGGGGAGAAATCAAAAATAAAAAAAAAATTCTAAAATCAAAAATTCCAAAATATGTCTTCTTTCGTAAGTGCTCTTGGGAAGTGATATGAAGTTTAGTGTTAAAGAGCAATCTGAAATACGTGTAATGCACTGAACCTAAATTGTTTAGACTTTGTGTTCAATGTGTTGGTAGGCACGAAGGATTCAAAATGAAAGGACTAGACACTTTTGACAATGAAAGAACTTGACAGTGTTAACAAATCTGGACTTAGATAGTTACATTTGGACTGACCATATGACGCTTGGATAAATTGAGCAATGAGATAAACAGGGGATCCTACGAGATACATTAAAGTTACTTATCATCTAGAACTGTGGCTCAACACTTCTTCGACGTACGGACTTATGTCCTTAATTCTGGTGTTGATAGGTTGACTGGGGGGTTCTGATAAAGTAGGTCTGTGTGAAATTGCTTTCTTTCTTTTCCTCTATGTCAGTCATATGTTGCCCCCTTTGCGTGATTGGAAGAAATCCGACTTGGGATGCAACATATGCATCTCTATTTATACGCATCTCTCTCTCTCTCTATGCATCTTTCTATCTATGTATGCCAGTCATATGATGTCCCATCTGCGTGATCGGAAGATCCGACCTGGGACACAACATATGCATCTTTCTATTTCTCTATCCCTCTATCTATGTTAGTCATATGTTGTCCCCTCTGCATGATTGGAAGAGATCCGGCCTGGGATACAACATATGCATCTCTATATCTATTTTCTCTCTTAAATAATTGAACACTCACCTAAAGTAAAGAGTTCTTTGGAATTCTGTGATTGCTAGGGTATGTCGTGAAGTGGGGAACACGTTCTAGTGCGCTTAAAATTGAATTGCTCCAAGACTAAAGGTTGACTGTAGATCTCGCTGTTGAATTTAAGTGGACAAAAATATCTTTGGTCGTCGTCAGCTAAATGGTCTATTTAGGAATATAGTTGCAATGTCTTGTCACTTATAATCTGTCCAAATTGCAAATATCCTTTGTGTTTAAGTGGACCACAATATTGGTGACTGACCAGAGCTATTCATGCAGGTGTGTGTTGAAAAATGATATTAAATTGCTTGACAACTTTTGATCCCAAAAGTTTCTGTTTTGTACATTTTGTATTTTATTTTTGTTTTTGTTAAATTTGTTCATATTTTTTCCTCTATGCACAAATTTAGGGGGTGAATTTAAAAAAAAACAAAAAAACAAAAAATTTCATAAAAATCAAAAATCCAAAAATATGTTTATTTCTGTTTTTCTTCAGAAAAATCAAAAAATCCGAAAACATAGTTTTGAGCGTATTTTAATTTTAATTTTATTTTTATTCTTAGTTGTTTTATTGTGTGCTAAGTTTATTTTTATTTTTGTTTTTATCTCAAAATTTTGTTTGTCTTAAAAAGAGAATTCAAAAGGAAGAAGAGACTCAAGGAGAATTCAAAGGAAGAAAAGACACACGGAGATTGTATCGGAATTTTCTGATCAAGGAGAAGAAACGTGGAAAGGAATTGACGGTCATTACACTTCAAACTGCTTTCACAAGGAATTGAAGGCTTGAAACTGTACAAACTGTCAGTTAGGCAGTATCTTTTAAAGAACTGTCGTATTTAAGGAATTAAAAGCCTGAAACTGTACAGAGTGTCAAGATTGGTCTTGTCAGTTATCTTTACCTAAGAACTGTCATGAAACCAGGGCGATTCACCCAACAGGGAAATAGATATCGTTGAACATCCCGCCCAGGGTCTTGACAATCTTTTGTCATGCAAAACTGCGGAGACTAAAATGTATTCTCGGATACATTCTTCGCAGGTAAAGGAAGTAACGGTTTAGGCACTAGGGCGATGCACCTCGCAAGGCACGATTATCGATGAACGTCTCGCCAAGGGCCAAGTTAACTTGTTAACTTGAAAAACTTTATTGAGATCTTTGATCAAGGATATGCAAGGGCTAACATCAAAAATAGCCACGAGTGGTTCTCTGATACTCAATAAATCGCAGTGCGTTCCTCCTTGTTCACACAGATACTGCGAGTAGTCTCCATCTGAGCCAAGGCTGGGTCCTTGAACAATTGTGGTGAGAAGGGTCATTATGACTCTGTGATCCACTGGGGATTTTTAGTCGTGGTTACTTTCAAGAAGCATCTGTGATCGACAAAGAACACTCATTCGAAGGAACAAGAAGTGAAGATTATTTTTCAACACACAATCTTTCAACCCCATAAGCAAGGTGAAGCTGTATTTGAAGTTATGTGAAGAATTGCATTGAAGCCTCCTCAATCAATTTGTTGCTATCTCTGAACTTGCTGAAGTGATCCAAAAGAATCGGTTTCTCTGTTATTATCTCTGAAGTTTCTCAAAGCTGAAAGTGATGATTTTCAAGAACCTATACAAGAAGCCACTATACCCAATGTGCGTTCAAAGTCAAATTTCAAAAGAAGTCCAACTACTAAAGATGGAGTTATTCGTGTAGAAGATTCATATGTGCATCTCTTATCAAGTCGTGAAGAGATCAAGAAAGAGTTGAAAGTCAAGATCTAGAAATAGCTTAAAGTCAAGATCAAGGAAGTTTGAAAAGAAAAGAAAGCTATAAACCAAGGGGAAGACTGTTAGGACATAAATTTGTGGTTTATACTTTGCTTTTCAATGCTTTTATAGTTTTCGGTTTAGGACCGAAATCTCCATGATCTCGGATGTGTTTGGACCGAAATCACCATGTGATTTCGATGGGCTTAAGATGATTTCGGTTTTGGGTATTGGGTTGGGCCTTTGTATTTAGGTCTAGGTATATATAGTGTTATATGAGTCAGTTTGTTTGGTTGATCAGTTCATTATTCCAAGGAACATATCGTGTTCTAGAAAGACAAAGAGCACCAAGAGTGTAATTGTGAATCTTATGTACCCGACTATTAATCAATAATAGTGTGCATTGAAGATTAATCATCGTGTTCTTATGTCACACCCCGAAACGGATGGCGGAAACGCTCCGGGGCGGAGGACGTCATTTATAGCATCACAACCAATGAATAACAGCAATCATAGCAACACAACCATTATAGTGAATACTTAAGTAAAAATGTTTACATCAATTCTGAAACTGGATTGAATTACATCATATAACTTGTATGAATATAAACATTTAACTCTTATTGCTTCAACTCTTCAAAAACCCAGCAGATACCTGTCTACTGATTTCCTGAGAATACAAGCAGTTTAAAAGAGTATCAGCATAAAGCTGGTGAGTTCATAAGCGGTGGTTTGTAGTGAAAATCGTTGATGAGTTCAGAAAATATTTGTATAGTTTCAAGAAAATCCGATATTTTCCTTAGTGAAAATGTAGTGTTATCAGTTCTGTAATAAACCATGAATATCTGTATGTTTCCAAGAAAATCCGATATTTTCTTTAGTGAAAAGGTAGCGTTATCGATTTCGGGTAAAACCATGAATGTTCGTTACTGAAAACTGTAGTGATATGCGAAAATACTACCTCATGTGACTAGCTAAAACTAATCATGAAGTGTAAGTATTTTGTATGTGAAACCATTGCATAATCGGTTCTGTTTGAAAAACCCTGGCCTTAGCCAGAATACGTAGTGTGTATCAGTTCTATTTAGTAAAAAAAATAGAACTGTTGAAGAGTGTTAAGTTGTAAACTAAAAGTGATTTATACATATTGTGAGTCGTATAACCATGCTTGATATGACTAGAGACCTTTCCAACGTTCTTCAGGCGTCGAGTTAAATGACATTTGTACATCTCAGGCGTGCCCGCCTAACTGTAGCTAGCAGTCCAGATGTGGGATTGTCAGTCCCGAATAGATCTATTCACAAATCTCACGCTCTCCCTCCAGGAGACTCTGGTTATACAGTGGTAGGATTTATCCCTGTACACCTAAGGGTACAGTAGTGAAGTAGCGCCTCACAATATCGTACAATCTAGTTTACATGTAGTGTAGTAGCGTTCTACCGTAGTGAAAATCCGAATGTATACCGTATATAATGATAATTATAGTTATGAAAAACCATGATAAAGTGGTGATGTAACTGTAAACTATTTCTGTCTTCGTGCATATGTTTAATAGTGAAAGTTTCTGTACTCGTGATGTTTAGAAAAATCCCAAACTATACCGATTATAGTTTGCATGTATAGTGAATAGCGTGTCCGGAAAACTATGCAAATTTTTGTGAAAACGTCCCTTATGCTCAACATAGTACAAAAGGGTTAACGTATGAGATTTGCATAAGTTTTGAAAACATTTATGATTAGCTTGTATTCCCCCCCTGAAAACATTAAAAAAATACGGAAAATGTAGGGGTATGAACTCACAGTTCTTGTTGTGAAATCGTTGACTGAAATGAAGATCCTCGAGTTGTTGCACGCGACACTTAACGGAATCCTATTATCAAATAAATATGTATCTGTATCTAAATTAGCGATTTTGTTAGATAACATGTTAGAGGTACACTAGAATTCAGTTGAGGAATGTTACCGGGACTTGATCGAATCGAAGAAGGTGAGTTTTCAGTCAAAAACACCACTTAAAAGGTGTTTACGGTCGAAGAGGAGTTTACGGTTCTTGAAGGCTTGGACCGTAAACTCAAGAACAGAGTTTACGGTTTCTGAAGGTTGGACCGTAAACTTCAAGAACAGAGTTTACGGTTTCTGAAGGTTCGGACCGTAAACTCAAGAACAGAGTTTACGGTTTTTGAAGGCTGACCGTAAACTCAAGAACACTAGAGCTGGGTGCTGATTTCGAAGAGATGAGTGCCCTGAGACGTTCCAAAGCGACCCAAACGTGGTTTCTCGATGATTTCTGAAGTTTGAAGGCGTTTTGAGTGTTTACGGTTAAGGTTCTTAGAGAGAGAGAGAGAAGGAGAGAGTATTTGGCCAGAAATGTTCTAATGAAGGTGGAGGCATCGTATTTATAGGGGTGTTGTGGGGGGTCCACTCTTCACTGACCGTAAACAGGTTTACGGCCGTAAACGAGTTTACGGCCGTAAACACGTTTACGGTCGTAATCTCATTTAGACCACAAATGCTTGATTTTTTTTCGAGATATTCGGGTTTCTGCGCGATTTTTGGTTCTGACACGTAAATAATTTAATTGTATACATAACTAGATTATTTTCAAAACCAAGAAGTTTGACGGAAAAGATAACAAATTCGAGATTTTATTAACGAAACTCGCGTAACGGAAACGGACAAAGTTTCGGGTTGTCACATCATCCCCCCGTTAGAGGGAATTTCGTCCCGAAATTTGAACGCAGAATACAAATCATGGATTAGGAAAAAGATGCGAATACTTCTGTTTCATCTGATCTTCGCGCTCCTAAGTGAATTCAGGTCCCCGTTTGGCATTCCAGCGAACCTTCACTATCGGGATGCGACTTTGTTTCGTTCGTTTGACTTCCCGATCCATGATTTCGACAGGTTCTTCCACGAAGTTGAGGTTCTCGTTGATTTCAATCTCGTCGAGAGGCATCACAAGTGTCTCATCGGACAGACACTTCTTTAGGTTCGACACATGGAAGACAGGATGGATGTTGCTGAGCTCTCGGGGTAACTGAAGTTTGTATGCCACGGGACCGATCCTAGCAAGGATTTCGAACGGTCCAATGTACCTTGGGTTTAGCTTTCCACGTTTCCCAAAACGTATCATGCCTTTCCAGGGTGAGACCTTTAGAAGGACACGGTCACCAACCTGGAACTCCAAGGGTTTTCGTCTCTTATCGGCGTAGCTCTTTTGTCTATCTCGTGAGGCTTTCAGTCGTTCTCGGATTTGTATAATTTTCTCAGTTGTTTCTCGGATGATCTCAGGACCAGTGAGAGTACTGTCGGGGGCTTGGCCCCTGGCTAGCTGCGTGTCACCCACCTCAGCCCAGCACAGAGGGGATCTGCACTTACGGCCATAGAGGGCTTCAAACGGCGCAACCTTGATGCTGGTATGTTAGCTGTTGTTGTAGGAAAATTCAACCAAAGGAAGATGAGCGTCCCATGATGCGCCGAAATCGATAACGCAGGCTCTCAACATATCTTCCAATGTCTGAATTGTTCTCTCACTCTGTCCATCAGTCTGCGGATGATAAACCGTGCTCATATCCAATTTAGTTCCAAGAGCCTTCTGTAGTGATTGCCAGAATCTCGAGGTAAACCTGCTATCTCGGTCGGAGATAATAGATGCAGGTACCCCATGAAGGCGAACTATCTCTTGAATGTAGATTCGGGTGAGTCTCTCCATCTTGAAGTTTTCTTTGATTGGCAGGAAGTGGGCGGACTTCGTTAATCGATCGACAATTACCCAGATGGCATCGTGCCCACTCGGAGATCTGGGTAACTTGGTGATGAAATCCATGGTTATCCTTTCCCACTTCCACTCAGGTATTTCTGGCTGTTGAAGTAGACCTGAGGGCTTCTGATATTCGACCTTCACCTTGGCGTAAGTCAGGCACTTGCCCACGAAGGTAGCGATCTCTGCTTTCATGTTTGGCCACCAATAGAGCTGTTTGAGATCCAAGTACATCTTATCCGAACCTGGATGAACGGAGTACTTCGTCTTGTGAGCCTCATTCATGACAACCTCTCTGTACCCGCCGAACTTTGGGGTCCAGATCCGGTTCATGAAATAGTACGCTCCGTCTCCTTTGACCTCCAAGTTCTTGTCCATTCCTCGCAGTGACTCATTTGCCACGTTCTCGGGTTTTAAGGCTTCCAGCTGAGCCTCTATGATTAGCGCGGTTAAATGGGAATGGATGGTTATTGTTAGTGCCTTCACCTTATGTCCTGAATACTCCTTTCGATTGAGGGCATCTGCTACCATATTGGCCTTTCCGGGATAATAGCGAATTTCGCATTCGTAGTCACTGAGTAACTCTACCCATCACCGTTGTCTCATGTTTATCTCCTTTTGATCGAAAATATGTTGCAAGCTCTTATGGTCGGTGAAGATAGTGCACTTGGTTCCATAGAGATAGTGTCTCCAGATCTTTAACGCAAAGACCACTGCTCCCAACTCTAAATCGTGAGTTGTGTAATTGACTTCGTGTGTTTTCAACTGCCTCGAGGCATAGGCGATGACCTTTCCTCTCTGCATGAGCACACACCCTAGGCCCTGATTGGATGCATCACAGTAGACAACGAAGTCTTCTGTCCCTTCGGGCAGGGACAAGATAGGTGCGTTGCATAGGGCCTGCTTCAATGTTCGAAACGCAGTGTCTTGCTTGACTCCCCAACTAAAGGTTACCCCTTTTTGCGTCAGGCTAGTTAAGGGCTTAGCGGTTCTGGAGAAGTTCTGGATGAACTTGCGATAATAGCCCGCGAGACCCAAGAATCGCCGGATTTCTGTGGGTGTCTTTGGTGCAGACCAGTTCTCAATCGCCTTGATCTTGGAAGGGTCCACGTGTATTCCTTCCTTGCTAATCACGTGTCCAAGGAAATTCACCTTCCTGATCCAGAATTCGCACTTCGAGAATTTCGCGTATACCTTTTCTGCCCTTAATGTTTCCAACACCTGCCTTATGTGCTGTTTATGATCATTCTCACTCCGCGAATAGACAAGTATATCGTCGATGAACACAATCACAAACTTGTCTAAGAAAGGGCAGCACACCCTATTCATCAGGTCCATGAATACTGCCGGTGCGTTGGTTAGACCAAAGGGCATTACTACAAACTCGTAGTATCCATAGCGAGTTCGGAATGCTGTTTTGGGCACATCATTCTCATGAACTCGCAACTGATGGTACCCTGATCTCAGATCGATCTTTGAGAAATAACTGGCTCCCTGAAGTTGGTCGAAAAGATCGTCGATTCTGGGTAAGGGATATCGGTTCTTGATGGTCAGCTTATTCAGCTCTCGGTAGTCAATGCACATCCGAAAGGATCCATCTTTCTTTTTCACGAATAAGATCGGAGCTCCCCAGGGTGAGGAACTCGGCCTTATGAATCCTTTGCTGATCAGCTCGTTGAGCTGACTGGATAATTCTTGCATTTCCGCTGGCGCTAAACGGTAAGGAGACTTAGCTACGGGAGTTGCTCTGGGGATCAAGTCGATACGAAACTCGACTTGGCGTTCGGGAGGGATTCCTGGGAGATCTTTGGGAAAAACATCAGGAAAGTTACAGACTTCGGGGATGCTCTCGAGGTCTCTAACTCCTTGCGTCACGTCTATAACGTGAGCTAGAAATGCATGGCACTCCTTTCGCAGATACTTCCGAGCTTTGATGCATGAAATGATACGGAGGTTCGAGCTAGGCTTATCTCCGTAAATCATGAGAGCTTCGCCAGAGGGAAGATTGAGACGAATAGCCTTCTCGAAGCAAAGAATATCAGCACGATTGGAGCTTAGCCAGTCCATGCCGATAATGACGTCGAAACTCTTGATGGACACAGGCATAAGATTGATAGGAAAAGAATAATTGTCTAGGGTAAGAGTACAGCCTATGAATATGTCGTTAGTGCTCTCCTTCTTTCCGTTAGCCATCTCGACGGTAAATGTTTTGGTTAGAGGTTGGGATTTACATTTGATTAGATGTTTGAATGTATGACTAACAAAACTCCTCTCCGCACCCGAATCGAAGAGAATGCATGCATAAGAGTTGTCAAGGAGGAACGTACCCGTAACAACGGTAGGATCAACAACTGCTTCCTCCTGGCCCATCACTAGAACTCTCCTTGCATTGCCACCAGTTGTTGCCTTGGGGCAGTTTCTCCTGAAGTGCCCAGCCTCTCCACATCCATAACAAGTTTGACCAGCGCCCGCTCCCGGAGCCTGGTTGGTTGGTTGAGCTGGTGTCTTGCAGTATCGAACTGTGTGTCCCTTCCTTCCACAGTTGTTGCAACTCAGCTCACGGCAGGGTCAGTGATGATGGAAGTTACACTTGTTGCACAGAGGTAGTTTTCCAGCATAACCACCGGTAGGGGATTGGGTGGTTGGAACGGCAGTGGGAGCAGCAGCAGGAGCAGTAACATCATGAACTGCCACTATTTGTTGTTTCTTGGAGGGCTCCTGCGAAGACTGTCCCTTTCGTTTGTTACCAAACTTCTTCTTCTTCCCACCGCTTTCCTTTTGTGGTTCAGAGACAGCTGCCACTTCATCCAGATCGATTCCATGATCGATCAGAGTCTGTGCCAGATCCTTGGCGCTTTCAAATGTGGTCGGCCTCGCAGCCAAGACATTTCCTTTTGTTGGTTGTGTCAGTCCCCAAATGTACATCTCGATTTTCTTGCTTTCCGGGGTGACCATTCCCGGACAGAGAAGTGCCAGATCACAGAATCTAGCAGTGTAAGCAGCAATGTCAGAACCCTTCATCTTCAAGTTCCAAAGTTCGTGCTCCAACTTTTGCACCTCGCCCCTCGGGCAGTATTCAGCCAGCATGAGTTCCTTCAGTCTTTCCCAACCCATGGCATTAGCCACTGGCAGGGTTAGGGTTTTGACCCGACCATTCCACCAGGTCAAGGCTCTGTCGGTGAAGGTGCAGGCGGCGAACTTCACCTTGTTTGCTTCAGAACAAACGCAAATTTCGAAGATGGATTCGATCTTCTCGAACCATCGAGTCAGGGCGATAACACCTCCATTTCCGTCGAAGGACTTGGGTTTCGCAGTCATGAAGTCCTTGTAGGAACACTCTTTTTGATGTCCCTGACTTCCATCTTGTCTCTGGGGGTCGATTCCACCTCCAGTCCCACCAGCGTTCACTTGTGCCATTGCTGCAGTCACGGCGGCTGTAACTGCTGCCTGGAACATGACAGGGTCGAATTGAGGGGGTGGTGGTGGTGGCGGAGTGTCGTCGTTCCTTCTGATGGGTCTTGGTCGAGGAGACATCTTGTTCTAGAAACAATCAGGAAGAAGAGGATGGTAAGTCCTCGAGATATAAAAACAAAATATATCTCATCCTGATAATGAAAGTATTCTACCGAGCGATAAACGCAGAAAGGTTACTAATACAAGTAAGTTATCGCTTAAGGAAGGAGAGGTAGCAACACTTAGAGTGAATCTGTATACTGAGTTTGTTTCTAGCGAAAATACTCCTATAGTATTTTATGTGAGATGATTTTGGTAAGTTTTAGGCCCGCTGTAGCACCACAGTCACTCCCAAACACATGTTGGTCATGTCTCGACTGAATATAGTTAATCAGGCTATATTCACCCTAGACATGATTACATAACTGCCCAGGTTTAACCGCAGTGTTCCAACATCCAAATACTTTTGTTCTGTTCTACTAACGACACGAATTTTGTTATGTATGCATGCTCGTATACTTTTATAAAAATACTTTATATTTTGAAAGTATACTTTTAGCGTAGAGCACTTAGGCCCCTTAGTGTTTATAGTTGTATACCACGTAAGGTTCGGTATACTAGTTCGCTATAAACAAGGGCTTTGATACCAATCTGTCACACCCCGAAACGGATGGCGGAAACGCTCCGGGGCGGAGGACGTCATTTATAGCATCACAACCAATGAATAACAGCAATCATAGCAACACAACCATTACAGTGAATACTTAAGTAAAAATGTTTACATCAATTCTGAAACTGGATTGAATTACATCATATAACTTGTATGAATATAAACATTTAACTCTTATTGCTTCAACTCTTCAAAAACCCAGCAGATACCTGTCTACTGATTTCCTGAGAATACAAGCAGTTTAAAAGAGTATCAGCATAAAGCTGGTGAGTTCATAAGCGGTGGTTTGTAGTGAAAATCGTTGATGAGTTCAGAAAATATTTGTATAGTTTCAAGAAAATCCGATATTTTCCTTAGTGAAAATGTAGTGTTATCAGTTCTGTAATAAACCATGAATATCTGTATGTTTCCAAGAAAATCCGATATTTTCTTTAGTGAAAAGGTAGCGTTATCGATTTCGGGTAAAACCATGAATGTTCGTTACTGAAAACTGTAGTGATATGCGAAAATACTACCTCATGTGACTAGCTAAAACTAATCATGAAGTGTAAGTATTTTGTATGTGAAACCATTGCATAATCGGTTCTGTTTGAAAAACCCTGGCCTTAGCCAGAATACGTAGTGTGTATCAGTTCTATTTAGTAAAAAAAATAGAACTGTTGAAGAGTGTTAAGTTGTAAACTAAAAGTGATTTATACATATTGTGAGTCGTATAACCATGCTTGATATGACTAGAGACCTTTCCAACGTTCTTCAGGCGTCGAGTTAAATGACATTTGTACATCTCAGGCGTGCCCGCCTAACTGTAGCTAGCAGTCCAGATGTGGGATTGTCAGTCCCGAATAGATCTATTCACAAATCTCACGCTCTCCCTCCAGGAGACTCTGGTTATACAGTGGTAGGATTTATCCCTGTACACCTAAGGGTACAGTAGTGAAGTAGCGCCTCACAATATCGTACAATCTAGTTTACATGTAGTGTAGTAGCGTTCTACCGTAGTGAAAATCCGAATGTATACCGTATATAATGATAATTATAGTTATGAAAAACCATGATAAAGTGGTGATGTAACTGTAAACTATTTCTGTCTTCGTGCATATGTTTAATAGTGAAAGTTTCTGTACTCGTGATGTTTAGAAAAATCCCAAACTATACCGATTATAGTTTGCATGTATAGTGAATAGCGTGTCCGGAAAACTATGCAAATTTTTGTGAAAACGTCCCTTATGCTCAACATAGTACAAAAGGGTTAACATATGAGATTTGCATAAGTTTTGAAAACATTTATGATTAGCTTGTATTCCCCCCCTGAAAACATTAAAAAAATACGGAAAATGTAGGGGTATGAACTCACAGTTCTTGTTGTGAAATCGTTGACTGAAATGAAGATCCTCGAGTTGTTGCCCGCGACACTTAACGGAATCCTATTATCAAATAAATATGTATCTGTATCTAAATTAGCGATTTTGTTAGATAACATGTTAGAGGTACACTAGAATTCAGTTGAGGAATGTTACCGGGACTTGATCGAATCGAAGAAGGTGAGTTTTCAGTCAAAAACACCACTTAAAAGGTGTTTACGGTCGAAGAGGAGTTTACGGTTCTTGAAGGCTTGGACCGTAAACTCAAGAACAGAGTTTACGGTTTCTGAAGGTTGGACCGTAAACTTCAAGAACAGAGTTTACGGTTTCTGAAGGTTCGGACCGTAAACTCAAGAACAGAGTTTACGGTTTTTGAAGGCTGACCGTAAACTCAAGAACACTAGAGCTGGGTGCTGATTTCGAAGAGATGAGTGCCCTGAGACGTTCCAAAGCGACCCAAACGTGGTTTCTCGATGATTTCTGAAGTTTGAAGGCGTTTTGAGTGTTTACGGTTAAGGTTCTTAGAGAGAGAGAGAGAAGGAGAGAGTATTTGGCCAGAAATGTTCTAATGAAGGTGGAGGCATCGTATTTATAGGGGTGTTGTGGGGGGTCCACTCTTCACTGACCGTAAACAGGTTTACGACCGTAAACGAGTTTACGGCCGTAAACACGTTTACGGTCGTAATCTCATTTAGACCGCAAATGCTTGATTTTTTTTCGAGATATTCGGATTTCTGCGCAATTTTTGGTTCCGACACGTAAATAATTTAATTGTATACATAACTAGATTATTTTCAAAACCAAGAAGTTTGACGGAAAAGTTAACAAATTCGAGATTTTATTAACGAAACTCGCGTAACGGAAACGGACAAAGTTTCGGGTTGTCACATCTTATTCCATATTACATCTTGCATCATTCACTAGATTGGGACTCCGCACCATCATAGTGAAATCGATTGATAGATCACGAGGTTAGGGTTTTACACTAATCCCCTGGATCTACAAGCTCTGTTCATGTCCTTGCTCCTTCTTCAAACTTTTTTCTCTTCAAAACCACCAAAAATCACCCAAAAGTGCACCAAATTAGCTCACAAAGCATGAAAGAGGTCTAGGGTTCGATTTTTACTCTTTAGGGACAGTGGAGGCTGAGGGAATGAGGTCTGGGACGGAGTTAATGTCTTTATATATGGTGCAAACCCTAAAATTTTAGGGTTTGCAACTGGACAAGTTACGCCCAGCGTACGCAAGGCTTCCCCCCCCGCTTCGCACCTCGCTCGTGTATGCCGTGGGTACACTATGTACCCCCAGCGTACGGTCCTTCTCACAATATTTCCATATTTAAACACTTAAATAATTCAACGGAAATACCTGGTGACTCGGATGTTACAGTATTCCATCCCGAGGATGACAGGACCCGTTGTAGGTTGGCATTCCAACATGATGGTTGATTGGGCCTAGGGTATTCCAACCCGATGGTTGAGTGGACCCATAGTATATTGGCATTCCAACCCGATGGTTGACTGGGTCTGGGGGTATTCCAACCCGATGGTTGATTGGACCCAACATGTTGTTATTGTATATGCTATCTATTTATGTGTTGGTACTTTGGGGGATCTTAGTAAGCGTTGGCTTACAGTTTTGAGTTATGTTTCAGGTACTTCGGATGACTGCGGAAAGGCAAAGGCGTGACCGTACACATCCTCTTGTTTATGACTTATGATTTTGGGAGACTCTAATGTTCGAAATGTTTTGAAAACTATGTTTGTAAACAATTTGTGAATTTGGGTTGGTTTTAATAAGTTTAAATTTCTTGTGATTTTATGGGTGTTACATCGGGAGTGAGAATGAAATGAGATATACATAGAGTATACGAGACCTAATTGAGATGAAATATACAGAGTGTATGATACTGAGTATAAGATGAGTTATATAGAGTATATGAGATTGAGCATGAGATGGAGTATATATATATATATATATATATATATATATATATATATATATATATAGAGAGAGAGAGAGAGAGAGAGAGTATACGAGACTGGGTATGAGACGGGATATACAGAGCATATGAGACTGAGCCAAGATGAGATATACTAAATGAGATATATAAAGAGTATATAAGATTTTGTAGAGATATATAAAGTGAATGAGACTTAACAAAAATGATATATAACAAAGTATATTAGGCTGAGTATAGATGAGATTGAATAGAGAATGAGAGGCAGAGTTGGGAAGAGATAAAGTTAGAGATAGAGTTAAGATATGCGCAGAGTATGAGATGAGCTAGAGGAGTGTCTGTGAGGACGAGTAATAATTACGAGAAAGAAAGTAATAAAAGATAGAAGGATAACTCACCAGACCTAGTGTCTAATGTAGAATAGATTTATGTTTTTGTAGGTTCAGGTATTCAGCAGTCGTGGTACTAGAAGAAATGACAGGAGCACAAGATCAAGATTTAGATAGTAGGATTAAGGATGTCAACGGGGGCAAATGGGACGGGGATTGCATCCCCTGCCCCCACCCCCAAAATTTCCCCATTCCCCCGTCTCCAAAATTTAGCCTCCCTACCCCCGCTCCGCCCCCAAATTCCTGGATTACCCCCCGCCCCTGTTTCCCTACCCCCGATTAATTTTGGGATATTTTTTATTGGGATAAAAGAAGTTGTTTTGGGGCATAAAGAAGCTATTTTTGTGGGTTAAAACTAGTTATTTATAGCATAATTTTACATGTTAAAAACAAAAATGTCATCACATCTTAAAAACGTTATACTAACAACTTAAAAACATGAATTTTGTTGACTTTTTGAAGCTTAAAATCGTTGTTATTATTTATTATATTTATAATATATATATATATATATATATATATATATATATATATATATATATATATATATATATATATATAATATTACCGGGACCCCCATGGGGTGTTCGGGAAAGGACTACCTACCCCCGCCCCACCCCCGAAATTAAAACGAGATTTAACTTTGCCTCCACCCCTGCCCCCAATTGTTTAACAAATATTCTCCATATGGGATCGAGACCCCACGGGTTTGGGGTCCTATGAGACTTTCTGACATCTCTAAGTAAGATGCTATTTTTATATTCTTCAATTTATATAAATTTATATGATGTTTAATCGATTAAACCTGGGAAGTAAAAAATTTTAAATTCTAGAATATTTTCCGCATTTGTAAATAAAATTTTGATAATTCTTATAGATTAGATGTTAGAGATTGAGGGTGTCACAATATTTGAGTTATACATAAAAATACCTACCCTTTGTTGAAATCTCAAAAAGTTTAAGAACAATTCTTTTTTCTTTGTTAGATATTTGTGTCTCACTCAAATGTTTGATATTTACTGTCCACTTATCATTTTTCTTATGAAAACTTAAATAATATTAAAAAATTTAATAAAACTAAAACTCACATTTAATTGCTTGATTGCTTTTCATCAGTATAAGAAAAAGATTTCATAAAAATGAAATTGGTAAATAATATTTTGAAAATCTCTATTAATTAATAAATATTCATTTTTATAAAAAAAAATTCGTAAGTCTATTTTTAATCTGTTTTTTATATTAATCAAAATCAATTATGCAATATAATTAAATGAGATAACAAAATTTTACTTTTATTTAGATTTATTTATATTTAGACACTTTTGTGATTGTATACATAAATTATGAGTGAATTTATTGTTTATCTTTAAAAAATATATGTATAACTTGCAATAACCAATTGTAATGATATTTTTTTAATACCAAAATAATTTTACTGGTAAATAATATAAAAATATAATTAAATATAAACCAAATGAAAATTTGTTAAAATTACAAATTATCATTTTCAAAAATATATATATAACACCTAAACTTAGAAAACATCAAAATTAAATAAATAAATACAACGAGTTTTAAGTAATTAACCCGGAAACATTTGATGAAGATATTTAAATTAGTTAAATCAAATATACCATATATTTGGTAGGGATGACAACTCTCGATCCAACCCGTAACCCGACACCGACCCAACCCGAAAATAAACGGGTTTGGGTTGAGATTTTTGACCCGCCAACCCACCAACCCGTTTATTTCATGGGTTGGGTTGGGTTATCTATTTGGGTTCGCGGGTCAACCCGCCAACCCGTATATATATATATATATATATATATATATATATATATATAAATTAAATTTGATTTCAATCTTTATTCGTAATTTTCCGTATTATTGTATTCCTTCCGTATTCGTATGCGACTAATCTGCATTTGCGGTTCGTTAATCAGAAAAAGAAAAAATACATGTCGTTATTTCAACGAAGAACACATCCACTTTCTATGAATGTTTTACTTTTTTATTTTTATTTAGATGTTATTGACTTTATGAATTTATGTTGAAAACCTTTTTTTTATGTTAATTACTTTAATCATTTTATGAATTTATGTTGAAAAAACCTCATTTTTTAAAATGTGTTGTTTATTTATTAAACGGGTTATATGGGTTGGGTTTGACCCATTAACTTGTGAACCCGCGAACCTATATACTTAAACGGGTTATATGGGTTGGGTTGGGTTGAAGTTTCCAACCCATCAACCCGTGACCCGTCAACTCATATATTATATGGGTTGAGTTGAATTTATGTTTTCTGACCGTCAACCTGTGACCAACCCGAACCCAACCCAATTGTTAGGCCTAATATTTGGTGTCGCTGATTTGTTGAAAATAAAAATAGAGAAAAAAAGAAAAAAAAGACCTGGAATCCAAATTGACAGAAGTACAAGATTTGGCTACAACCCCAATAAAGCAGGAGAGAGAAAGGCCGTATACGGAATGAGGATACGGCACTGTCCGACACCCACCCCCTGCCCCACGCGCCTTTCCTTGCCCTTTTACCTTTGTACCCTCACTCGTTCTTATTCCGTTTCTACCCTTTTCCTTTTGTTTCTATTCCCAAATATGAGTATGAAGGTAAATTACATTTATGGTCCCAAAATATTATAGTACATTTTTGCAATTTTGGTTAATTTTCTTTTTTGGAAAATTTGGTCCTTATTTAAATCAAATAAGTCCTTTAATGTTTTTGTCTATGTTCCAAGCAAATTGTTAGTCTTGATACATGAACATATAACCAACTTATTATAATATTAATATCACTATAATGATAAGCCTGTATTTTAGGCCAGAGACAAAAAATGTTACAAAATTCTCAAAACTCAATCGGTTTACGAATTTGAAACCTTTTTGAACTTTTTTATGAAATTGTTTTTCATGTAAATTCGATAGAATTTCATTAATCTATAAAATTCATGTCATTTATAACCCAAACTGTGAATAATTGCTTATAAACTTAAAAAATACATTTAGTGTCAAAGTTTAAAATAAATTACTAAATAATTGAAATTTAGAGTAGATTACAACACAATTGATGAATATCTTTCATAAAATTTGATCTAAATGAAAAAATGAATTAAATTAAAACAAAATAAAAGGACTCGAAATCTTGAAAAGTTGATTTTGGGGACCTAGTTAGTGGCTCATCACAAGTTCTTTATATGCCGTTCATAAGTCTTCTAACTTTATTTAGATAAAAAGTTGAAAATAAAAGTTCGATCATTTTATCCGTATTGTTTGTCATACTTGTATTGGTTTTCAATTTTTAGATTACGTGTTTAATAAATCAATGTATATTTTTGTCATTAGTATATTTGAAGATTTTTTTTAAGGAATGTCCAAAAAGGAATAAATTTGATGTTCACTTGATAATTAAATAACGGGAAAATGATTGAGGAGGGTAATTAAGTTTCAAAATTAATCAAAAAATATCATTTAAGTTTAGCATGTACAAAAAATATATGTGAATGAAGGTTTTTGTACACAAAATACCATCAAAATACATGTTTTGTTTAAATTACACCTTATGGTAATCGACATATTGGGATAATATTATCGGTTAAAAAATTACAGAAAATTATGAATTGCATGGCTTGGACTGATAAGGAAAATGACGTAGGATAGTAACTAAGTTTTCGAATCTGTTCAAGAAACAACATTCAAGTTTAGCCAATACAAAAAATATCAATGAAGTAAGAGCTATATACACATAATACCATCTAAGTGCACGTTTTGTTCAAATCACATCTTATGGTAACTCTTTAGTAACTGACTTAGCATATATATTGCTTAGTTGGTATATTTAATGCTTACTTGGCATATTAATTGACATGTAGGACATTAATCAACATATACCCCCCCCCCCTCTAAATGAAACGAATTAGGGACATACCTCTCATGAACAACTTCTACTTCTTCTTCCATGGCCTCTTCCTCTAAATCTATTATCTCCAACTCAAGCACCAACATTTACAAATCAAAAGGAACTGGACTGAGTTTTGGAACCAACTGACTCTTCATTAACCCATTTCCAAAAATCATATTTTTTTCTTCTTGGGATCCTTCGTATTAAAAAAAACATTTCACATAACCAATAAATTTTTAGAAGGACATGATAAAGCTTTTAGATACAATCACTAAAAAGTTATGACAAACCTTAAAATTTCTACAAAGGATTAGCCTTCATGGATGATTTTTAATTTTGAGAAAGGTAGCCATATTTACAAGGATTTATATCATCAATGTCCCATTTGATATGGAAATGTTGGTACTTGAGTTAGAGATCATAGATTTAGAGGATAAACCACAAAAGAAGAAGCGGAAAAGAAAGTAGAAATCAAGATAGGTATAACGGTAATTGGTTTCATTTAAGAGGGTTATATGTTAAGTATTGTCATGTACGTCAATTAATGTGTCAACTAAGCATTAAATATGCCAACTACACAATATATATGCCAAGTCAACCACTTATGTGACGCAACTGGTTACCATAAGATGTGATTTAAACAAAACGTGTATTTGGATGATATTTTGTGTATAAAGACCTTATTTCGCTGCCATTTTTTGTATTGGCTAAACTTGAGTGGTGTTTTTTAAACAAAATTAAAACTTAGTTACTCTCCTACAATCAGGGCTGACCCAAAGATATAATGAGTCCATGACGAAAAAAAATGGGCCTCAAAATCATAAATATAATAAAAGTTAAATAAAAAATAGACGTACCGTTATAAAATTCACTATTACTATTAAAAAACACAAATATGATCAAAACATTACAAAAACAACTAATTTAAAAAAATATATATTTAACATTTTCAGATAAGTTAGTTTTGTTTCTTTATATAATTATATTATATATTTTAGGAATTTTAGGCCCTTTAGGTACTGTTTGGCAGGTAGAACAGAACAGGACTGAACATAAAAAAACCAGCTAATATAGTGTTTGGTATGGATGGAAAAAAAGTCAATGGAACAAGAATATGGTCAATGGGACTAAAATTGGTAAATTTAGTCCCACCCAAAAGGGTGGAACCGAGATGGACAAAATAAATTACTCCTTTCAAAGACTAAAATGCCATCTCATCATCTACTCTCACGTTCATATGCAGAGCCTAAACCTCCACAAATTCTCATACATTGCCTCTCTCAATCGATCATTGTCTGCTATATATATAAATTTCCTTTCATCCTGCTTGTCTACATCTAGGTCTAGTATACACGTGTCTTCTCCGGACATACCCTAAAACGAGTTCACCTGGTACGACAATAGAAATGCTAATCCATCAACTGCTTTCTAGGAAATCGTGAAGCATTTTCTTCTTCCTTGAGATTTCTGTGATTAATTATTCCAAAAAGTTGACATTTGATCTTGTCGATTAGGTTTCAAAAACGGCGATTAAATTTTTGGAATAGATTTAGAAGAAGGAGAAGACTGATTGGGTTTTTTTACAGTTATCTACTTCTGCAGTTCTTCGATTTGTGATTTATTGATAAAACCTTAGTACCTTTCTGTGATTTGTTGTTAAGTCTTTCATTGGCTTTGCAATTGTGCGACACGTTTTTTTTTCAATTTGGATTTGAGGTTTTAATGATAATTCACCGTTTAATATAGTTGATAACTTATTTTTTTAATATATATGTATTTTGTTGACAACTCACAATTTGTTATTAAGCAAATTTTGTCTTTGAATCCAAAGATTTTATATGTACAACTCAAAGTTTGCTGTATATTTTTCTTTGTTAGAATGCAGGTCTCATTGGATTTCTTTTATGTTTGATTTGAGAAAAGTTTATTGAAACACTCAAATTGAATTATCAATCGAAAAGACACAAATAAAAGGCATGATTTAAACAATCAGTTTAAATTTTATTAGTTTTATAATAAATGTTAATCATTTCGTATTATTTATATTAACGGTAATTTGGTAATTTTAACATCTTGTTCTATTCTTTTCGAAGTTTCACCAAACGTTAGACATACAATCTTTTGTGTTCAGTTCTGTCCAGTTCAATTCAGTTCTGTCCAATCCAGTCCAATATTGTCCCACTGCCAAACGCTGCCTTAGAGACATAGGCCCTGGACGACCGGTCGGATTGTCCACTGTCAGGGTCGGGCTGCCTACGATGAAAGCCACGTAATTTACAATTTTTCATTAAACTTAAATGATATAAACTTAATTACACTTCTAAAAGTCATTTTTCCTAGAATAATATACGTGTCAAAAAAATTGTAGTCTGGATGGAAAGAGTAGTTGAACTTAGAAGGGGCAGTATGGTCATTGCATAACGAAAACCGAAACCGGTGATCTGGAATCTTGAAATAAAGAGGGGTAAAATAGGAAATTCAAGAAAAAGTTAGACGTCACAATCAATGGGCAATACCCCTCTTGTCTCCTTTGAGGTTGATCTTCCCACGTTATGATTGTTAAAACCACCAAGTGAAAGACACACTTCAACCGGATTTCTTTCTCTCCGGTGGCCGCCGTCACCTCCGCCACCTTCTCTCTCCCTATCTATGTCTCTTATTTTCTGCTCTTCACTCACTACCAAGACCTTAATCTGTTTACTTACCATCCGAAAGTTTATAAATTCATGTTTTCCGTTGTAATTCGTCTTCGTTTCATCGTTTACGTAGATTCTGTCGTTACTGAAGATCCAGCTTCAGACAACTTGAAAAAGAGAGTTTTTTCATATCTCGAAGCTCGTACGCACACCGATGCATACCTAGCTTTTTAGCTATCTAAATCAACAGTTGTTTTCGTCTTTTGCTTTTGTTGGATTTTTTTTCTTCACATTTAACACTTTTCAGCCACCTGAATGGTAGCCAATTCGGTTGGCCAGTAATGAGGATGAACAGAAAATTACAAATGTGGCTTGTAATATTTGTTGTAATTTGCAAAATTTGTTACTTTTAACTACGACGTGCTTGATATCTGTTTTTAATGAACCTAAGCTATGAAGAGATTTAACTGGTTTAAGCAAATTTCTAACAATGGGAAGTTGGAAAGGAGGTTGTCCCTTGGGGAATACAAGAGAGCCGTGTCATGGTCGAAGTATCTAGTGTCGACTGGAGGTGAGATTAAAGCGAAAGGGGAAGAAGAGGAAGAACTGGAATGGAGTGCTGATATGTCACAGTTGTTTATTGGGAATAAATTCGCCATGGGAAAGCACAGTAGGATTTACAGAGGAGTTTATAAGCAAAATGATGTTGCTGTTAAGCTTATCAGTCAACCTGAAGAAGATCGCGATTTGGCTTCCATGTTAGAAAGACAATTCACTTCTGAGGTCGACATGCTTTTTCGTCTCAAACATCCCAACATCATCACTGTAAGTACATACTCTCATTGTAGTGTAATTATGTAAATCTCTGCGTTTCTTGTTCTTTTGATTATTTCTGACTTTATCATATGAGGATTGAGGACACAAGAACATATTTAAGATTAAGAACTTGAAGGGTTTTGAATCATTATCTGTTATGATTGTTAGTGCAAGCTTATTGCTGCAAACAGTTAAAACAAGATCAATAACCAACAGATTCACTTGTTTTCTGATTAGGTTTATGGCTACCAAAACCAAACGCACCATTTTTGAATTGTAATTACCAGGAATGAGAATATATGGAAGTAAGTATTAGTTAAGTAGAATGTAAACTTGATGTGGTCATGTGGCTATGAATTTGGGGTGATATGTTAGTAGAGAAATCGCCAACCATTCTTTCAAAATCATTATTATTCTTTTCAAGAAAACGAATGCATGTTTTTCTATAAAACAAATTAAAATGATAATATTTTCAAGTGGTTGGCATTTGCCATTTGTTAAATCCAAGATTAAGACTTATAGAATTTAGACAGTGCCAGCTGTTTATTCTCATAAGTTGGGCCCCATTATAAGAGAATACAAAGGTCAAAACGTGTGCCTTCAGTCTGTTGACACGTCACATCAAAGGTAATTCATTGGGTGATGATATATAACACAAGTGTTCGATTCTGATTCTAGTTACGAACCCTTTATATTTTGTAGTATTCTAAATTAGCAACATAATAACATTACATTTATGTTGATAATTGATAAGCAGCATTTAATTTCCTGTTGTGATGCAGTTTTTTGCAGCCTGTAAGAAACCACCAGTGTTCTGTATAATCAATGAGTATCTTTGTGGTGGTTCTCTGAGGGCATATCTTCATCAACAGGAGCCATATTCACTGCATCCCAACTTAGTTTTGAAGTTGGCGATTGACATTGCAAGGGGAATGCAATATCTTCATTCACAGGGTATAATTCACAGAGATCTTAAATCTGAAAATCTACTTCTTGGTGAAGATATGTGTGTAAAAGTAGCAGATTTTGGTATTTCCTGTTTAGAATCTCAGTGTGGAAGTGTAAAGGGATTTACAGGCACTTATCGATGGATGGCTCCTGAAATGATTAAAGAAAAGAAACACACAAAGAAAATCGATGTTTATAGTTTTGCCATTGTCATGTGGGAGCTTTTAACTGCCTTGACACCATTTGACAACATGACTCCTGAACAGGCTGCATTTGCAGTATGCCAAAAGGTATCTTTATTCATCATATATAGCATATTCATGTATGTATGTATGTATCAAGGCCTATTTTGTGAAATGTTTGGTTTGTTTAGCAAACATTTATTTTCTTCTTTTTCTGCAGAATGCTAGACCCCCATTGCCTGCTTCATGTCCAAAGGCATTTTGTGGACTCATCAGGCGTTGTTGGTCTAGTAAACCAGATAAGAGGCCTGGTTTTGATGAAATAGTCAAAGTGTTGGAAGGATATGCAGCATCAGTTGAGCAAGATCCTGACTTCCTTGCAACATATGAACCTGGTGATGATCGGACTTTCTTGACATGCTACCCGAGGCGCCATAAATCTACTTCAACAAGATGATAATTAAGATGTTCCTATGAGTATTAGCATCAATCATGGGTGATGATGAGAATTTGCAAGGTATTATTTAATTGTCTTTATTTTAAGATGGTCAAATTGTTCGGTATATATGAGTGCAAGCTATCTTAGTATTATTTTTATTATTATGTGCAAGGAGACATACAATGCCTTCCCTCCTTTATTCAATTTGAATATTGTGGTTTGAGAGTAGTAACATTATTTTGTCTATGGCCCACTTTCTTCTTTTACCATTAAATGTTGTGCGGATAAATGATGTTGAAAAAATAACATCCTTCTTATGTTTAATAGAATCGAAGAGAGTGTCATCTCAAAATCTCCAAAAAAAAAAAAATTAATATCTCACCGATGGAAGAATATTGAATCCGGGTAATGGAAATTATCCCACACTGTCTTAATCATATGACAATCAATAAATAAATGTTGAATTGTCTCAACCTCCAAGTCTAGGAAATAATTCACAAGAAGGTTTGTCACCCCTCCACTTATTTTTCCAAAACTGAGTATTAGATCAATTACCAACCACCGTTCACACGAAAGAAGCTACATTGACATCTCTATCTTGCAAATTAATGATTTCTCTAATAACACTATCCTAAACTCCCAATGCCCATCTTCTTCACCGTGTATTATGTATAGCTTTAATAAATTTGACTCAAAAACCATTCGGATTCATAATGAATTGACATTCATTTGGGTAAAAGTGCACAGTTGGAAGCAAATAAACTACCAATGCCAAGTCTCATTTATCTTTATCCGCCATAATATAATATGATTTTCATGATATGATTAGAAAATGATAATGGAGTTCGAAAATGACCATTTTTTAGCATGATAATTATTTTGGTTTTCTATAAAAATGGTCATTTTGTAATATCATTTGGCTCTTAGCATGATAATTATTTTGGTTTTCTATAAAAATTGTCCTGCTAGGTTCGATTTACCAACACCTTTTGTGTTCATTTTTTTGTTATTGCCTAAGAGCCAAATGTATATCTCGTTTAGTGCTGATTAACATTTCATCAACCGGTATTCGAAGATCAAACTCCTAAAGTCAATATGGTTTCTTTTAGCTTTCCTGATTGGATATTTGGATCGAATACTTATCATATTTCAAACATATTAATTGATTTACTTAACACCTTGGTAAAATGACATAAATTTACACCTACGTCTTTAAAAATAAATCATTAAGAAAACCATTATACATATTATAGTTTTCTCTAACCAAAAAAATTACATAATTCTTAAGCTCAAATGACATAAATATATCAAAGCAATAAAATTGTTTAACATGATTCAAAATTCATAAATACTTATAATGTTCCTTCGATGGTGAAAATTTTGAAATTATACGTTACAATTAATAGTTGTGTTTATAATGGATCTAAGAATATAATTAGCACGAGTGACAGTTTGGCCGAGTGGTCTAAGGCGCCAGATTTAGGCTCTGGTCCGAAAGGGCGTGGGTTCAAATCCCACAGCTGTCATTTTTTTGCATATAACTGATATATTTTTGGTTTTATAATCATATAAATAAAAAAAGCGATGGAATAATATTTTTTTTTGTTTCATTGTTATATGAAACAAAAATATCTGTTTTTTAATTCTTTTTGAGAAACTAGCTCAAATTTTGTAGAAATACACTTGAAGATGTTATATAATTACCATAAAATTATATATTGCATGTGAAAATATATCAGTCATTTTTGTAGTGTGCATAGTTTGGTGTTATTTAGTATACAATTCTTGAACAAATGATTTTTTGTATTCCCAAGACATAAAATCTACCAATCAAAAAAGAAAATGCCAAAATCTTCAAGTACAGTATATGTATGTAAATGTAATTGAGATTGTTTTTTTAACAAAACATTTAGAATAGAGTTTATAAAACGTTTATGAACCACGTTTTATTTATTTTTTATTATTTTTTTAAAATTGTGTATAAATATACAACTTCTATTTTATGAGGCTTGAGATGGATTCAACCTATAAATTGGTTACAGTATGTGGTTTATTATTCTTTTAAATGGTTAACTAAAAAAGCCATTGTATTTTGTTTATTTTCGGTTTAACCATTTGATTTTTTTTTTTATTAAAGGAACAATATTTAGAAAAAAGTTCCACATCGAACATCGTAATTATATATTGTTGGTTCAGCACGTTATTATAATATGGTAATAATTTTTTCCATTAAAACTATCAAACTTTAACAAAAATTTCTAATATGACCACGATAGCAATTTTATTGTATTTTCTTTTTCAAATTTTTATCGTTAAAAAATGTATTTTTTGTTAGAAAAAGTTATTGAAATCAGAAAGAAAGAAAAATGTCGAAGACAATATTTTGTTGAACTTTTTTTTTTTTTTCATTTCTTCGTAATTTTTTAGAAATGATTCTTTCGTTCTAACATTAACAACTTTTTGAAACTTTACCAGTTTACATTATAATTATAATAACATGTTTTCATCATGTGACATTTTTCTACAATTTAATATGTATAAGTTTTAATAATTAGACATTGACATATTTTTAGACAATTACAAAAAATGGTCCTGTGGTATGGTGTAATAGAAACATAAAATCCAACTTCCATAAAAAGGACAAACTTAGTCCTTGTGTTATTTTGATATTACAGACTTGGTCATTCGTCAGACGGCGTAATTCACTTACCGTTTAATGCCTTGCATAACATGTGAGGGTAAAAGGGTCCTTTGATGTTGCTTGTTCTATTGCCCTTATTTAAGGGTTTAGCCCTATCGATCCCGCTCTATCACCTCTCTCTTTCTCCTACAGCCCGTCACACACACAGTCGAAGATGATTGTTGCTTATGTGGTCGAGGAGTTGTAATCATGACATCGTGGAACGAAAACAACCCAAGTCGAAGGGTTTGGGCATGCTCCAAGTATGGATAAAAGTGTCCATTCATTGGATGGGTCGATTCACCAAGGTGTCCTAGATCCATTCAAATCATTCCCGATTTGTTGAGGGAAAAAACAGACTTGAAGAAGCTCTTCAACATGCTAGAATGTTCAATTTTTTTATGCATATTTACTTGGGTTTTAATTTTCCTTTTAATTTGGTTGAAGATGTGAACTATGCAGCAGGTGGTGTTATGATGCTAGTTTGGGGTTGTAATCATTTTCTGTTTCATTTTATTGTAATGAATGTGTCTTTGGTGTAATGGAACATGTGGTTGATGCAATGGAAATATGGTTATTTGGTTTTGTTGTAATTGAAATGTGTTTGTTGTTTATGCATTGATGCAATTGTATTTTCTTTTCAAGAACATAATGGTTCATTTACTAGTAGTTTAGTAAGCAAAAAGATCTAATATTTACCGTTTAATGATCATTACACTAAAATGAATGGGAAACTTCGTTAGCACAATAGGCACATAAATTATTGTGGTATGAAACCACATACAAAAGTTACACATAATTGTTTTAAACACAACCATGGTGTTGATTGTTAAAAAGCACTACAAAAGATTTCATGTATGTGTTTTCACAACACAAGTCATAACAACATAAAGCAAACCAACAAAAAGAAACATTGTATTACATCCTTAAACATAAACAAAAGTTCATATAACAACACTTAGGTCATTGGTCCCTCCTCCTTGTCTTTCCCATTGTCCTTCTTCTTGGCATTTCCCCTTTCCTTTTATTCTTAGTCGATCCACCTTGACCCTTGCAACTCCTAGATTTCATATAAGTTCTTTCACAACATAAAGCAAACCAACAAAAAGAAACATTTTCTTGCATCCTTAAACATAAACAAAAGTTCATATGAAAACAGTTAGGCCATTGCTCCATTCCCCTCGTCTTTCCCATTGTCCTTCTTCTTTGCATTTCCGCATTTCCTTTTACTCTCAGCTGGTCCACCTTGGCCTTTGAAACTCCTAGATTTATACCCCTTGTTTTTGCACTTGCTACAAGTCACTGTCACAAACTTTCTTGACAACTTTTGAGTTTGGATACTCCCTTCATCCGATGCTCTTGTCCTTTTCTTCTTATACCCACCAGCCATAACCAACACACTTATAAGCAAGATTGAAATGTACATAAGTAATTTGCAAGAATTTTGAAAAGAATTATGCATATCTATGATGGTTTGGTGTACTTGTAGTGGTAGGGCAGTTAGATGTGGGCCACATGCTTCTCCCATTTATTTGTTCAATCTTGTAGCTATACATTTTTTGCCTTGTAGTTAACCAATAACAAGGATGTACCTAGGTTTCAAGTACTCCAACCTCTAATCCATTATCCAACATGTCAAATATTACAGTTACTCCATACTTGCATGGGATACCGGTAATGTAACATCCCAAAAATCACAACAAATTTAAACTTTTCAAAAATAACCCAAAACCATAAATATTTACAAAACCATTGTTTCAAAAGTGTATTTCAGTAATCAGAGTATCCTAAAATCCAAATAACATAAAACTGAAGGATGTGCACGATCACACCTTCGCCTTGACAGGGTCATCTGAAGTACCTGAAACAATTAACTGAAACTGTAAGCCAAAGCTTAGTGAGTTACCCCAAAGTATCAACACATATAACATATAACATCATATACTGGGTCCACAACAAACATATTGGATTACCCCTGAGCCCACAATATGAGTATGGCTTGCATTTTAGGCCCACAGCTCATATATGGCATGTTCATGAGCCCACAACATAAGTCTGGCTTGCACTCCAGGCCCACAGCTTATGTCTGACTTGCTCCCGGGTTTGTTGGCTACCACACGAAGCAGTACTACCTCAGCCCAACCATACTATGTTGACATATACATAACAGATAACATATAACAGCAAACAGATAATCATGTATATTTTAACAGATCACTACAACATAACAACATTCTAACCAGGATACATAATCTACTGGGTCAATATTGGTGCCTTCGACCCACAAATACAGTGAGGAAAACTCACCTCGATCAGAAGATAGTAAGTATCACACCCAAGTCTGCTGCACAACGGCTCCTCACGCTGAACACAATCAATACCAACCCTAGTTACTTTCTAAGGTTAAGCTCATAATCATGAGGCCCAATAATGGCCCAAGTCCAAACTAGGCCCACTAATGGCCCATCTCATCTAGAGAACCCTAAGTTCCCCAAAATACCACATACCATACATAATAATCACATACTGGGCCCCCACCCTTCATCGGGCCTCGCCCGGCATCGGGTCCTGCTCGGTATACAGATATGTCAGTCATCAGGCCCCGTCTGGCATCAGACCCCGCCCGGTACACATATAATCCTACAAACATGTAATCATACGAACACATGTGATAATCACAAAGACAATAGCATACCATACAGTCATCGGGCCCCTCCCAGCATCGGGAATTGCCCGGCAATATACACATCAGGCCCCGCCTGGCATTGGGCCTTGCCCAGTAAGCATACCATCACATAACACATGCAAGAGTCACGCAGACATATAGCATCCTAACATATAAACCATGGGCCGACATTGGTGCCTTCGACTCGCTAAACTCAGTGAGGAGACTCACCTCAGTTCGTTGATAATCAAATGACTGCTCGGGTCGCTGAACCAGATAACCTCGCGCCAACTAACAATAAATACAAAACTTAATCAATAATTATCCCGAAACCCAAAATTTGAGACCCACTCCATAAACCAATTTCCTAAAGGGTAAAATACCATTTTACCCTTTTCTTACTTGGCACAAAACCAAGTCCCAACCCAATTGCACAAAAAGCCCAAAATGTCAACCCAAACCCCAATATGGCTCAACTTTATAATTGGGCCTAAAACTCTAATGGGACCAAAACCAAGAAAGCCCACGACCTAACCATGACCCAAAATCAGAAGCCCAATGGCCCAACAAGGCCCAAAATAGCTGAACTGGAGAGTACACCCTGCATACTCGAGATGTATTCCCCGCATACTCATCCTTGAAGCATGATGTACAAACGAATGATGCATAAATCTAGCATTACGCTGAGTGTACTCCCATGTATGCCCAACATACTCATCAGAAGTCCAAAAACCACATTAAGCTCTTAATGGGTTAAGCCAAGATGTCCAAAACATAGATCTGATCCCTAGGCAAGGTCTTAACCAATAAAGTTCCCAACTTTGCTCTCATACAAGCCTTAATGGGACTCAACACTTAAAAATGAGCTTAATAAGGGTCTTAACACTTGCATGGACCAATATCTTCCATAAAGTTTCCATTTTTATGAACAAGGGACCTTATTGGAGCTTAGATCTAGCATCCATTACTTCTGGAGTAGATCAAAAGCTCACCTTTATCACAAAGGGCTTAAAAAGTGCACAAAATGCTTCAAGAACTAGATCTAACATATAAGAGTATAAATATGTAAGCTTTTTACCTCAAAAAGCTTGCAAATATGGAAATGATCCTGGATCCACAAGCTCAGCAATTCCCCTTAAGTGTTCATCTTCTTCTTCGCCTTCACAAACCACCAACAAACACTCTTCAAGCTCAAAACTCACCACTCAAGGGTTTCGAATCTATGGTTTAAAAGGGATGGGGACAAAAGATATTAGGGTTAGGTAATGAGATAAGGAGCTTAAATATGGTCCAAGACCCTAAATTAGGGTTTGCATGAAACTGGATTACGCCCTGCGTACTCCCATTACGCTCAGCGTACTACTCCAAGGTGCCGCGGTCATTTTCCCTAGTATGCCCCGCGTACTCCCTATCTACGCCCCGCATACTAGGGTTAGTCTTAAACCCCACCATCTTCCGATAGCCATAACTTCTTTTTTATAAGTTGGTTTCCGACAATCCTTATATCCACAGAAAGGTAACGAGAAGCTCTACGCTTCTATCAACTCATACTTGCCTTAAAACTTCCTGAACTACAATTCAATTTCCATAAAAGCCCGAACTGACACTTTACTGATATACCCCTTGGCTTCGAAACACAAACCAAACTCCCGGATTATCTAAATTACATTACCCACACCCAAATAGATCTAAATCTTTTTTCCTCAAAGTCCCTAAGCCTGATAATACCCGATCTTTGGGTCACCATCCCGCATTAGAAAACTATTCGGGACAGGGTGTTACAGATACGGGCTCAATTTGAACGAGACATTAAAAATATTCAATGTGACAATGGTGGGAAATTTAACAATGGTCGATTTTGAGATTTCTGTCATCAAATGGGGATATCTTTCCGATTTTCATGCCCTCATACTTCATCTCAGAATGGTAAGGCGGAGCGTAAAATACAGTCCGCCAATAATATGGTCCGCACTCTACTTTCTCATGCCTCTTTACCACCATCGTTTTGGCAGCATGCCCTCGATATAACCACATACCTTCTCAATATTCTACCATCAAAACTACTCGCATATGAGTCGCCTCATAAGATCTTATAGCAACATGATCCATCATTCTCTTACATTCGAGTTTTTGGGTGTTTGTGATTTCCTTTATTTTTGGCTTCTATTATCAATAAGCTTCGAGCCCAATCAACTCCATGTCTTTTCTTGGGATTCCTATCTAATAATCGTGGGTACAATTGTCTCGATCTGTCTACAAAGAAAATTATCATCAATCATCATGTGATGTTTGACGAACATACATTCCCGTTTTCTTGGGCCCCCCACCCTCTGCAGATCCATATGTTTTCTTGGATGACGGTCTCTTACCATATATTCTCCATCACTTACCCAACACATCTACAACCAAGATTATGCCATCGGTCATACCTTCTGGTCCGACACCAACTACTACACCGACCCCATCACTATCTGTTGAATCTCCTGGTTCGACTTCTGTCGGGACGTCTTCACAGGTTCTCTCATCGACAGTACCATGTTCCACCATGGTTACTCGAAGTCAATAGGGAATTGTCAAACCGAATAATAAGTATGTGTTGCCTACTCAAAATGCTCTCTCCCCACTGCCTCATAATCTTATATTTTCCTTACACGATCCGAATTGGAAACAAGCAATGAATGAGGAATTTGAGGCTCTTATTAAAAATAAAACATGGGACTTAGTGCCTCGACCACCGAATGTTAACGTCATACTCTCTATGTGGATTTTCACTAACAAAGAAAACTCTAATGGTACTTTTGCTCGGTATAAGGATCGCCTTGTTCGTGATGGCAAGACCCAACAAGTGGGTGTGGGTTGTGGTGAAACATGTGGCCCAGTGGTTAAACTGGCTATTATTCATACCATTCTTAGTATTGATTGGTCAAAATCATGGTCCATTCATGTCAAAAATGCATTTTTGCATGGTGACTTGAGTGAAACGGTCTATATGCATCAACCTCTTGGTTTTCGTGACACCACTCATCCTAATCATGTGTGTATATTGCGAAAGTCGTTGTATGGACTTAAACAGTCCCCCCCCCCCCCTGTACGTGGTATAAAAGATTTGCGGACTACATTTCAACCATCAGTTTTTCACATACCAAATCTGATTATTTGCTCTTCATTAATCGTCAGGGACGAGACATGGCATATATTTTATTATATGTAGATAATATTTTTTTAACGGCTTCATCAGATGCTTTACGAGCTTCAATTATCTCAATGCTTAGCTCTAGTTTGCTATGAAAGATTTAGGACCTTTGGATTATTTTTTGGGTATTGAGGGTGAACGACATAGGTCTCTTCTAATCTCAACGAAAGTATGCTACTAAGGGTGCGTTTGTTACAGAGAAACGAATTGTAGCAGAGAATGGAAATGCAAAGAAAGAGAATTAAGTTGAGGAAAGTGAATTGATTTCACTGTTTGGTACAACAGAGAATTCATCAGAGAAATATACTTGAGAATCAATTCTCTTGTTTGGTTGTAATAAACAATGAAATGGAAAATAAATTTTTATCATGTTTATTTTTTAAACAACATTTTTTTATAATTAATCAATCAACACAATAACAATAAGCTAACAAAACAATAACAAGGGATTACATAGATGATACATGTCCGATTTGATTTATATGCCCCTGTTACACGTATCCAATGAAAAGAATGCAAAACTAATGGAAAGGGATTACATAGATGATACAAGTATGGAAGTCTTGAACACTTTGTCGAAACCAACACCAGCAACACACCAAACTACCCGGATCTTCAAACCAACACCAGGGGCAAAAATGTCTGAAATATGAGAAGCATCAAAAAACTACCAGGATGTACAAGGAATGGCGTGAAAATTGAATTAAACAACACCGAAAAAGCAATATCCCTTTGAAGCAAAATCTCAATACGTAGTAAGTAGACCCAAGGGTAAAAAGGTCATATCTAGAAAAACTTAAGCTTCCAGTAAACCTTTAAACTGTGAATAGAGTATGCAATCCCCAATCAAATTAAGTCATTAACTTTTGGGAGTGAAACATGAACTTCTTAAAATCAGGGCATAATCGTTTCATAGTGATTACATCTAAATGCTGCACTTTTATAAAAGAGAAACAAATGCAATCAGATAAAGACAAACCCGGTACGTAACATTCAACACAAAACAATTTTATGAGGATTCTGAAAAGTTCCAAATTATTGACTATTACTTGATATACCTTAGCATCAGGAAATCGATAACAATACTGTATTCCATGTCTATTTTTCTTTAGCTTTGACTTTTTGAGGGATGGATAACAATATTATTTTTGTTAATTACTTACAATGGAATAGTTCTTTGCTGACTCTGTTCATGGATAGGAAGAAGACCAAACGAAAAGTCAAATTAATGTGAAGTTCCCAAACAAACCGGCTCCATTTTCGCACAACAAACTAAAATCGAATTAATATGAACGTAAGCAATGATACTTGATTCAATTTCGCAAATCAGAATTGAAAGCACAACAGGAATTGACCTTAAATTGAGATTCAATAAAGTGATTAATACTTCAATTGGACATTTGTTGAAAACCAACCAAGAAGAAGCATCAAAAAACGAGATTTTTGCAGGGCAAAGCATACGATACCGGTATGTAAGGCAGGAACCGAAGACAGAAGAGAACCGGTATGTAGGCCGATTCCATAAACAATCGCATGAGATACCAAGATAACGATTATTCGAAGCCTAATTAGAACCTGGGATGCGGTTGGGGGCCTCGAAGTCGGGGCTGCTTATTTCTCCGCCTTTTTTTCTATTTCTTAGAGAGTTCGCTTTTCTTTTTCTCACCTTTTCTCTATTATTTATAGAGAATTAATTTGATGGAAATGGAATTCATTCTTTTCTATTTCTCTCCACATTTAATACAAACCAAACAAGAGAAATGGAATTGATTCCATTTCCCTCTTCCTAATTCTCTATACCAAACACCCCTAAGATTATTGAACGCGCTGGGAAGACCTCGTATAAACCGTCCCCAACTCCAGTTGATACCAAACTGAAGCTAAGTGATTATGAGAGTACACCATGTTTGGACCCTACACATTATCGTAACTTGGATGGGGCACTATAATACTTGACCTTTACACGACCCTACATTACATATGATGTACAACAGGTGTGCTGGTTCATGCATGCACCCCGATAAATACACATGCATGCTCTTAAACGGATTCTACGGTATGTTCAAGGCACTCTTCATTATGGGTTACATTTATGTCTGTCGTCTGTCTCTAGTCTCTTGTCATATATTTATGCAGACTGGACAGGGTGTACGGATACCCGTCATTCCACTTCTGGATACTGCATCTTTGTAGGGGATAATTTGGTTTCTTGGTCAGCAAAGCGACAACCAACTCTCTCACGGTCAAGTGCCGAGGCGGAATATCGGGGTGTGGCAAATGCGGTATCCGAGTCATGTTGGTTACGTAATTTGCTTATGGAGCTGCATTTTCCCATTCAGAAAGCAACATTGGTTTATTGCGACAATGTTAGTGCAATATATTTGTCAGGTAATCGGTTCATCATCAAAGTACTAAGCATATCGAACTCGATATTCACTTCGTCCGTGAAAAAGTATCTCGTGGCCAAGTTCGTGTGTTGCATGTTCCTTCTCGATATTAGATTGCGGATATTTTTACGAAGGGACTCTCGTTAGTACTTTTTGAAGATTTCCATCATAGTCTCAACGTTCGTTTACCTCCCAATTCGACTAGGGGGTGTGATAAAATATATTGGAATATTTAGAATAGATGTAAATATGTACTAGATTGGTTTGTATTTTGGAAGTTATCTTCTTTCCTATTAGTTTGATATTTCATGTAATAAACTATTGTATATATTATGGTAATTGTATAGAACATGGGACAAGGAGATTAACCCTAGTTTTAATTTATACTGTTTATATGTTATGTATGGTAAAGCTTTGTGTTTTTAAGTTATCAAATTACAACAACTATCTTTGGTAATGCATAAACAAAGGTTCAAGAACTAAGCAACTAATTGTGTGTGCTTCATGCATTATAGGTTCATGTTTAGGAATTTGTGTACATTTATTATTTTATGCCTACTTTAGATTATATGCAATTGTTTGCTCGTTATGTTAACTAGATGGAATTAGATGCGCCCTTGGCGCTGTGTACCTTTTTTTTTCGTTATTTGAAAATATAACAGATAAGTAACCATATTATAATTTTTAGCGTCCTCTTGGTTTCCCAGCATGTTGCTTCTAAAGACTGCCCTTTTTCGGTAGGATGTTGGTCCAGCTTACTACTACGAGGGATGTTCATATCAGCTACATAGCAACAACTACATTAGCAAAAGATGGTTTATAGGAAAATGCAGTAAACATAGGAACGCATTAGATGCAGGGATGTATGTCGTTGGGTTTTTTTTTTGTTTTTTTTTTTTTTGAGAGTTTAGATATGTGTTTGTATAAGAAAGCAAAGTAGTGATACCCTAACTGAAGTACCAACAGAATTCACAAATATTTTGAATTCATTTTTCCGGTATTTTTAATTTTATGACCAACATACCCTAAACCCAACGGAAATAACCTTAAATTTTAGCTCTAATTTTACCCCTCCAACTTCTCTTTCTTGTTTCTTTGGCCCTGCAAGAAACAGACATAAAAATGAAGGCGTCTTTGGTCCAAAAATAAATTTACTCTTAAGGAAAAAAAGGCCATTAAATAAAATAAAAACAACAAAAGGATACAAGTAGTCTAGACTACCATTTCCAATAAGAATAGGTTCTACAAATTCCTCTGCTAACCTGAAATTAAGGCAAAACATCAAAAGCAAATTATCAAAAACTTGAAATTGAATGAAAATAAGAGTATGGAAGAAAGAAAAGGGGAAAAAAGAAAAAAAAAATTATAATAGTCCACTTAACTTACCTGCAGTTCGTCCTTGTGATCTTGTAGCATATAAATTTCAGGTTGCACATGCTTTAACTGCACAGCAAAAAAAATCAATCAACAGTAAAGTAACTTAAAAAAAATAATGACAGAGCTATGAACAGTATGGGGTCATCTTCTTACCGTGCTTTCATAGTCATGTCGAATGCTCTTTTATAGTCGATGTACCGTCTCGGTACGTGATGGGGAGCGGGGCCGGGAATGGGAATGGGAACAGGACGAAGGGAAAAAAAAATATTTCTTCCTCTCGAGCGTGTATTTTATGTTTCTTTCGTTCTTGAGATTCATCTTCCCCATTTCTTATACGTATTTCATCGGATGATCTAATTTGACGATTTTGAATCGTTGTTGTTCTTACATGAAACCTACACAGCTTCTTTACCTGTAAAAGTTACCTCACAACTTTACACATTTCTTTAAATGTATATTTATACAAAGAAAAAAGAAAAAAAAAAAAACCTTATCAGCTTTGAAGAGACATTCAAATTTATTCTGTTTGCACCGGTGTTCTTTAATGACATCCTTAAAATTCTATTGTGCTACCGTAAAACAATTATCGAGCAGAGGAAATCTAACCTGAAATCCAATAATACAAAATATCATTATTCAGTAATCATTAATGATTAGTTTAAATCAAATAAACATAAACATGAAAAATGAAAAATTAATGAATAGTTGAATAGTAACGAATGTTATAAGCACCAGGTCTACCAACTTTGAAGATTCCATACGTCAATCTGAGATCAACACCAAACAGAAACAATATCATTCCTTTATAAATATTTGGAATAATCTCTAAATCTTCTTATTAGACGGGACCGGTTTTGTAATTTTTTGCTGTTAGAAGTATAAACACAACAGTTGATACATGCTCTTTTTATAGGTCTATCTTTAATGTTTGGTAAACTGGACAGATTTGCCCCTGAACATTGAAGAGGCCTCTCCTGTCGAAGCTCCTAATAACCACAATGACAAAGTTATGAGATTCATCACATAATTGATTTTTTGTGTATTAGGGGTGGGTAATAACAAACCTCATCTTTTGCCTCTGTGGTTCAGCATCGAACATATAACTGAGTTGAAGATTGACATCCAAATCAACCCGAAACAGAAAAGTAATCAAACCATATATCCAAAGATATTTGATGACCAAACTCACCTTACCTGCACTAAGATTAAAAATATGTTACAATTTATAGCAATTGACTAAATAAAGGGTAAATGAAAGAAATAACAGTGTATGTTTATAGATTTTTTCTTATAAAATCCTACTTTCAGGTCTTCCTATTACAACATTGTACTTTGAAAAAAAAGTACAATGTTATAAATTGGATATATTTTTCAAAGTACATGTCTTGATAAGAAAAAATATGAAAGTACAACGTTGTAATAGAAAGAAATAAAGATTGGATACTACAAATATAATACATAAAACAAAAAAGTGGAAGTACAATAATATAAATGTTTCTTACCTCTCAACCAATTGCAAAATAAGGTCTCTGGATTGAGGATTACCACCAGATGTACTGCTGACTATTGCAAGAGCAAATGCACCCACATGAAAAGCCCCACAACCAGGTCCCCTTGACAGGCCTATACAAAATCAAATCTTATTGAACTTGATTGTTATCCTCCAGAAGATATTAAATGAATTAATAAGTTACCTGTGTGATAGTCCATAATAGAACTGGAAGCTTATCTTGACCTTGATATTTAGAACCCTCTTTTATTATTGGAAGAAGGCCGATTAAAACATCAGGCTTACGCCTTAGTACCATTGCTCGAACCACAAATATGGCAAACTGTCATGATAATTGCATAATGCTTGATCAATATAAAACATCAGTCAATGTTTCAAGGAAAAGCTCGTTTTTGAATAAAAAAAATTTCTATTTGGAGAACATCTATACATCATCATTGTTAAACATATCATAGTTTATACCATTGTTCATAGACCATTTACCTGAGATTTTGAAGGTGCTTGGTGAACCACCTTCTGTGAACCCTTGATACCCCCTTGATGGAGAGCCAGGTCTGAAAGTATGTTATCTAAGGACCACACAACAAAGGACCCAAGAGCATCTACAGGTTGGTGGTTAACCCAGTCTGCTGATGTCCTATAAACATCTTCAGAAATATGTGATAAAGGGATCTGCATAAAGTCAACTAAATCAGTCTAAAAAGGAGTTTCCTACTCATCAGTAGCATATTCCTCTGGAAAGTAAAGCTTGGGATACAGATCAACAAAAATCCAAATGTACGATGATGAATCTTTGGAGAATCTTCTAGATCATCAAAAGCAGGTAGGCTGTCATAAGCTTAAAAAGTGAAATTTAAAAGTAATAAAAAGGAAGAGGATGCTCTTACATCAATCATCTTCTCGACGGAAGCCTCCTTGAGAGTTTTCATCCATGGGAACTGAGATGCGTTTACGGAAGCAAATGCTCGACCAAAATACTCGGTGAACCTCATTAGCCGTATGTCTGGTTGTGATTCATACGATTCCTATGTATAAAATTGTTTATACGATATCGTTTGATGATGGTCGTCCACCTCTCTCTGGTAGTCGCCGGCAAGGAGAGATCGTAGGAGTCTAGAGGAGCATGGGGAGGGAAATGTAAAATTGAAATACGACTCTTTAACAGTACAAATATATATACAAAGATACATGACGATAAAAAAAAGCACATGTTCATAAAATATGACGCTGAGTTGCAAACGATAAAACTATTTCATACCTCGTCTGCCTCTTCCCTCTCCAACTCCTCAACTGAACGAAAGGAAGTCCCAATCGATTACAGCAGTCAGCGGCGTTACCTGGATTAAAGTGAAACGAAAAACGTTAGAAGAACCCCAAATTAACTCTCACAGGCAAAAGTACGCCACAAGAAGAACCCCGAAGGCATCAATGGTCTGTCAGCTGACCACTTTAGAAGAAGAAGGCATCACTGGTCTCTGTCTGCTGACCACTTCGATGGACTGCCTTCGCCACCAGCGGTCGCCTTGAACGCCGACGAAACTTCTCCGGGATTGGTCGCCGGTTTGTCGATCACCAGCAAAAGCTTCAACGTGAGTCACCGACGGAGAGAGACAGTGAAATTGTGCTTTTTAACAGAAAATTAAAGTAGGAAATAAGGAAAAGGGAACAGATTTGTATTGGACAACCAGGCGGCAAGGCGGCGAACGCAACACGGATAAGAAGTAAAGGAAAGAAGAGAAGAATTGGGGTTTTTTTGTAAGATGTAAAACTTTAGTGGCAGCGGAAGAAAGAGTATGGTATATAAAATGAGAATAAAAACTTCGGTGGCAAATCAGGAAAGAGAAAAAATATACTATTCCCAACTTTTTAAGCATATATAAATAAGCAATTTTGTGCATGCATAAACGAAAGTTCAAAAACTAAGAAATTATCAACTTTATTTACTAACCAATTATGTGTGTGGTTCATGTATAGCCAATTATCACTACAAGAAAGAAGGGCAATAGCGGCGACACCATTAGCGGCAACGTACACTATTAGCGGTGACACGTAATTTGCAGGGTTACGTATCGTCGCTAATAGTATGCGTCGCCGTTAATGGCGTCGCCGCTAATAGTAGAAAACCACGATCCGCGTCAAAACAATTTGGTTAACCGTGTTCATTGTTCTGGACCAAATCGAACGACTGAAAACGATGTTTGCTCAACGTATTAGCGACGACTTCAATGGCGGCGACACCGTCGCCGCTAATGCTCCAAAAAAAGGCGCTATTTTTTCCTTCGTAAGGGCGTCGCTGCTAAAACCCTAATGTCGCCGCTAATACCTCCCCGTCGCTGTTAAAGGTCATCGCAGATATACCCTCTTCCTTCACCGCTTTCTGTAATCTTTTTCTTTCACTTTTCCTCCCCGTTGCCCCTATTGTCGACGACTGATACGAAGCAGAACACCGGCGACGCAACCTCTATCACCGGCGACGACAAGAGACCATCGCCGACGACGGAAGCCTCATCACCGGCGACGGGTGATTCCCGAATTTTACAGGTGATTCCTGATTTTTTTTTTCCCGATTTCTTTTCTGTCCACTGACTATCTAAGTGATTAACTAATGATTTAGGTGGTTGATTTTGTGTATTAAGCTTTGGTGACCTCTAATTTCGGGTTTTCATCACCACCACCACAGCCACCGCCACAATCACAGGTGACAAGACTATTTAGTTTTGGTAATTGTTTTAAATGTTGGTAATTGTTGGTTTAGTAATAGTTTCAAATGTTGGTAATTGTTAGTTTGATAATAGTTTATATGTTGATAATTGTTAGTGTGGTTATAGTTTGATATATTGATATTTTGTAGTTTAGTAATTGTTAGTTTATGAAAGTACAATGCTATAATGGAAAAAATGAAAAAAAAAGGTATAATGCTATAATGTGTTATATGCAAAATGTGTAGTTTGGTAATTGTTAGTTATAGTACAATGTTATAATGTGTTATATGCAATATGTGTAATTTGGTAATTGTTAGTTTATGAAAGTACAATGCTATAATGGTATTTTGTAGTTTGGTAATTGTTAGTTATTGTACAATGCTATATTTTGTACTTTGCTTGTATGTGGAATGTATATTTTGTATATAGAATGTTATAATGTTGGTTTAACTAATAAGACTATGTTGTTTTCTTTGTAGTTGGAAATGCTTCAAACAATGTTAAAAGATCTGGCATGTAGTGCCGCACTTGAAATTGGTTTCGTTCGTTGCGACAACGAAATGAAACTGGAGGAAACAAGGAGAGCGATGATGACGAGTAGCTAGTTGTAGGATTTTTGTATGTTTTGTTTGTGTAACTATTTTAGAATAGTATTTTCGATATTTTGTATTATGTTAAATTGGATGAGTATTTTAAATGAATGTTGGATTAATATTTTGGAATGGAAGGATGTAGGATTATATTAATTAATATCATAACAGTTTTTATAGTTTTTATACAGTTTTTTTCAATTTTAATGTGAAATTATATATATATATATATATATATATATATATATATATATATATATATATATATATATATATATATATATATATATATATACCGGCGACGCCTTTAGTGGCGACAATAGGTTATTAGCGGCGACGCCCGCTTATTAGCGGCGACAACCCTTTATCGGCAACATGTCGCATTAGCAGCGACACTTTGATTATTAGCGACAAAGCATTAGTGGCGGGCTTTTAACGGCGACAAACGCTACTTTTAGCGACGTCTGTCGCCAGTAATACTCTAATTTCTTGGAGTGATATGTTCATTTGTTGCAATTCCGCTTCTTATCGGTAGTTTAGTAGTCGTAGGTTCTTAAACCTTTGTTTTTTATTAGTGTCTTTTTGTATGCTTAGTGTTTTTGTGTATGCTTCCTCTTTGTGTGTGTTCTTGTTTTGCCAATTTTATAGATGTGTGTGATTGAACTGAAGTGAGAAATAAAAGAGTTGCTTGGAAAGACCAGAATATTCACATACACGTGGCAGAAGAGGGGTCTTAACCGTTCCACCTTAACAACAAATAAGGTGAGGGACCAACCGTATACGTAGGTTTGGATAATTAAGATACCACGAGTGCAAGAAAAGAATATTGTAGACTAAAGGTGTTGATTTCAACAAACCACATGGACCATACATATAAGGGAAATTGTCAGAAAAGTCTCAATATTTTTAGGAAAGTTACACTTTAGTCCCAAGATTTTTTTTTTGAACATAAAAGTCTCGATTATTTGTAAAAACACGATAATATGTCATTTCATATTAAAAGAAAAAAAAAAGGATTTTTTTGTAAACTTGAGTCAAAATGAAATAATCGGGACTTTTATGTTCAAAATAAAAATCTTAGAACTAAAATATAACTTTCCTGAAAATATTGAGACTTTTCTGACAATTTCCCTGATAATTTCTAACAACTTGCGGCTACAAGCTTCATGAATAGAAACTAGAGTGGTGCCGAGTTCACCATAGTCCATCTCAGCGACAATGCAGTCTAACCTTACTTTGACCCAAGCACCAAAAGGGGAGCCTTAATCATACATTTAAATTAAAGTTCAAAAAAAATATTTAAAAAGAATAAAGAATAATTCAAAATGCACAGTAACAATTTACAATAATAGGTTTTAGATAGATTCGAAACACCGATAAATAATATTCAAACTCGACAGTTCGGTTCTAGCCTTAATCCCCTCACACATACATACTAACAGGAGATTTACAGTCAGAATTTCATAACTGCAAAACCTAATTAACGTAAGAGATGTAAAGTTTCATGAAAACAAAAAATTAAGAATATGTAAATTAAAGTTATTATACGTTTTAGTAGCGATAAAAATTTCTACTTGATCCGGTGAAATTGGCATATAGACCTTGCTGATCTGGCCGGTAGGGAAGGTACGGCGGAAGACGGTTACCTCCCGCTTTCGCTTTATGCACCGGAGTATTAGATTCCGTCTTACTATATATTCCACCGCCGTCGACGGCAGAAGTTAATTTAGCAGTTTTCTCAGTCTTCTTTACCTTTTCGTTGTTCATCTTCTGCTTCGTTGCAATCGGAGGAGTGAAAATGTCAACCTTGCCGGCTGAATAGTTGTCGTCACTATAGCTTCGCTTGAGTAGATCTCGAACCTTCCACCTCTTCGAATTATTATCAAACGATATGGAATTGCTCTTCTTATGCTTTCCATGCGATTCAGATTTCGGGTTCCAGACGCAGTACGTTCCCGGCGAAATTCTGTCCAGATCATCCGCCTCTGACGAGGAAGACGACGCCGAGTGATCTTCTCTGAAAAGCATCATCAGAGAATGCCGCGCCGTCGGAGACGGCTTAGGATCAGTCCCCGAAGTATCAACACCGTTACTGGAATTAGGATCGACGTCTAACAATAAACTTCTATCGAATAGCGGATAGCTCCGCGAGATCTGACTGTCGGCAGTTAAAACCGGAAACAGATTAGAGTCTCTACAAACAACAGGGAACTCGAACTCTATTTCATCTTCGTTGGGAGCGTCTTCCTCATTTTCCTTCAATTTTCCGGTAGGAGTATTAGTCATTACGCCCTCATCTTCGCCAGTATTCGCCCGATTATTATCAACACCGAAGTCGAAGATATCGTCGCCGAATCCATTGTCGGTTCGAAGTAATTCTTGGACAACTCTATCTGCAATATCCGTGAGGTTGTTAGAAGAATGTGTGTTGAAGCTCGGTGATGCATCGACTATGGAGCTGGACTGCATGTTCGTAGCCGGCCGGCGGAGATGAAATTTGTGATCTGTTTTGGGTGGTTTCGGTGAGATATTATTTTGAAGAGAGAAAGAGGGAGTTGAGAGTTGAGATGAAAAATGAATTAACAAGTGTTTGACGTGGAGGCAGGTGAGAATATATAGGCTATGGCGTCGTGGGATGTGGACATTACCGGATATAAACCATCTTAAGGTGTATTCAAAAGATCTGAAATCTAGATTAATGTTAAAATAGAGATTATGTTAGATTGTAAAAATGCATGAAATAGATATTATCAATTTTAGGGTGGTCGCGTGGTCAATCACCATTCCCTTGCTTCACATCTTTAATATTCTCTCTCGTCCACGCATTACCACAACGTCCGCTAGTCAAATATTTCTTTTCATATGGTCAACCAAAGCAAGATTTACAAATACCAAAACAGAAATATACAAACTATGTAATGCAAGAGACGAAGGATGATCGGGAATATGTAGTCTAGGGATAACTTTTTAACCAAGAAATCAAATCGGAATCGGAACCGGTTGGAACCAACTAGTAGAACCGGACCGGAATCAGTTGAAACCGGTTATTAGTATTCGGTCCAGTTTTCGATTTCCCATTCACTTCTTAATTGGTTTTTGGTTATTCTGATTTGATCGGGTTCCAAAACAGGTTGGTTGCATCCATCCTATAGTCTGAATGAGGCAGAACTCTCGATACTAGGACACCAGGAATGGTTAATCACAATTTGAAAATGTTCTTCAAACTAATGTTCAAGAGGATTTCAGTAGTGTACATTATTTTTCTCTGAAATTGTATCAAACGTTCATTTGAAGTATTGAATAAGAGGTGTTGCCACATTTACTCTCTAAACTATATTAAAATGAATGACTCAATATGAATGATTTCAATATTGTTGAATGAAATCGTCAATATATACCTAAAAAAATAGAAGATCCAAGATCTACCCATGTTAACACTTGAGAATCAAGCTATAAGACTTGAGAAATTCGTAATAATTTTGCAAATACAACATAAGGTAATGTGTTTTAAACCTAAAAATAATTGAAAAACTTTTTACCACTAACTAGTTTAATATTATAACATTTGAGATTTAGTTTAATATAACGTGTCATTCAAAATAACGTTAGTTTTTATTATATACTAGTCGAATCACTACGTGTTGCGCGTGAATATAATTATTTAATTACAATAATAACATTTAACAAATTATGATTTAATATTTATACATGTAAAACCAATGTCAATAGCAAAACAAACTCTATAGTTAACATATTAGTTTTATTAATTTTAATAAATTTATGTCATTAGTTATTTTTACTATTAATTCATGATTTTATAGACCGGTTTATGTTGTGTAAATTATATATCAAACATATATTGATTTCTATGTATAAAAAAACAAAATGGTATGAAAAAAATAAATACTACAACTTTTGATGATTTTATAGAATGTTTAAAGTTGTGGAAATTATATATAAAACGTATGCCGATTTGTATATAAAACAAATAACAAATAGTATGAAAAACACTATAGCTTTTAATAAAATAAAAACACTACAACATTATAACATCTATATCAAACAAAACTTATTAAACACTTATAAATCATTCAAAATGAATATTTAAAAATCAACATCCATTTGATATATAGAAACATTGTTATAAAAAAATTGTGTTGAAATAACCATTGATACGACAAAACTTTTTTTTTTCAACTCTTTCATTTTGAATCACAAATCTTTTTAAACATATCATTTTTTTTTTTATCAAAACTTACTTATATACTATTAATATAGCTACAATGTGTATAATAAATAAGTGGAAAATAAAAAACATTGCACAATAATAACCAAAAGTTTAAATTTTTTTTTGAATGTAGTGGAAAATATAAAGGCAAATTACATTAAATTTGAAATCATAATTACATTTAAATAAAAAAAATGAGTTGTAATGAGATTTTTAAACTCTTGATTTGTGTCCATAGGCCTACTAATAGTGGAAAATATAACCTTGGCGTATGCACTCAGTTATCATAGGCCTACTAATAGAGGTCTTTAGTTTTCACATAAGTTGGTTATAGTATCACCAAATACTCCTATAGTATTTTTAGCTGTTTAGATTCGATTCTTAAAGTATTCTCTGTAGGGTGTAGTTAGGTTGATAGATTTGTTGCCCATTATGACTATCCCCCAGTATATGTAAGTCACTCCTCGGACAGATATAGTTGATCAGGCTATATCCTTCCCAGACTTGATTTACATATACCAAGGCATACCCATAATGTACAACTCCTCTTCTTTTATTTTATGTTCTTCTAGTTATGACACTATATGAGCATGTATGCATGTATTTATACTTTTAATAAAAAATCATTTATTTTCTAAAAGTATATTTATTTGAAAAATGCACAAATCAGAGACTATTAGTCCCAATTGTGTTTATAGTTTGTATATCTTATGTGGTTTGATATACTTAATTCACTATAAACTGTGCTCTAATACCAATCTGTCACACCCCCAAACCAAGGATGGCGGAAACGTCCGGGGGTGGAGGACTTCATGTATAGTATCATAACAACAATTGTAATAGTAATTCAAGCAAACACAACCAACATATATATAATTGAAAAAGTTACATCATTGTATGAATTACATGTTTACGAATCAATTACAATATGTTGACAAAATATGAAATAGTAGACGCCTTAGCGTCCCATCCTCAAAAGCACTTGATTACCTGTTTAATGATTTCCTGAGAATACAAGTTGTTTGAAAAAGTGTCAACACAAAGGTTGGTGAGTTCATAAGCTTTTGTTTGGTATTATTAAAAGCCTTTCGTTTGTGAAAGTAGTATTTGTGTTAGAAAATCCAATATTTTCCTTAATGTGTAAATGTAGTCTTAAAACCCAAAGACCGAAATGTACAAGTAATTTGTCATATTTATAGTAAAACAATGCAAGTTTAAATCGACATAAACTCGTTAAATTTTAATGAAGTTCCCGTAAATTCCAACGTTTATTAATACTTTATGTGAGTTATTATAACCATGCTATGACCTAGTTGGCCTGAAACGACGTTCTTCAGGCGTCGGAAATGTTATGACATTTGTCACCCCAGACCTGCCGGTCTAGCTGTTGCATGCAGCTTAGGTGTGGGTTTGTCAAACCCAATATAGATCTATACACAAGTATCACGCTCTCCCTCAAGGAGACTCTGGTTACAATACAGGACTTAATGGTAATTTGAAGTAAATGTCTCACAAAGTCATTAACGGAATTACGTGTTATGAAAACTTGGTACCGTATGGCCGTACCTTGCTTAATGAAAATATCCTTTGTATAAATGTACCCTTTTTAAATGTATTTGTTATGTAATGTATCATAAACTATACCTATTATAGTTTATCAACCAAGGGTAGTACGTGGTAATGTATGCAAACTATATTCAAAATAGTTTATTAAATGTTTGAATGTATCGATTGTACTTTGATTATAATCACTTGTTATTCTTTATATTTTATATGACCAAATCCATTTGTAAACTGATGTGTGTCTAAATATTAAGATAAAATGTCATATATTGCAATAACATATAATCACATAAAGATATACACCTTGCTCAACATGTTACAAGGTGAAATGAAATTAACAGCAACTTTTCGTTGAAAAACAGTTTCTGTTACTGTTCTTAGAAAATTTATAAAAAAAATCATCAAAGCTCTAAATCCAAATCCGCAAATTTTGAGAGTTTGGAATATGAGTCTAGTTTGTTCGTAAATTTTACCATGATTTTTAGCGATCTCTAACAGAGGTGAAAATGTTCATAATCACAGACTGGTCCGGGTTTGCCTCTGAAATGACAGGCAGTTTTGTAAAAATCACCATAAATTGTAGAAAAATCATATGGAGATGTGAAAGTAGCCATTTTAAAGCTAAGAGTTTGAACTACTTGCACCTGAAACAGTTTTGAAAACTAAATTATTTAAGTTGACCAAAACAGTCCGTGATTAACGTCCATCTTTTCTGATGCAATCTGTTAGAAAAAGTTTAATTGTGTTCTTGATGATTTTACTTGTATCCCCCCCTTAAAACTTAAGAAAAACATGTAAATGTATGGGTATGAACTCACCTTATGTGATTTCAGTAGATGAAAGTGAGATAGAGGAAGTGTTCAACCCAAGAACACTAAGAAGATGTCTTGATGATTCGAGAATCTAACACCGAATAAGATGGAATTTGTGTAAGATATCAATGATTTGAGTAGAATGGAGTTTAATAATTATGTGAATGATGAAGATACTTACTAATTGAAGGAAGAAATCCCTGGAGAAAGCCTTGAAGTTCTTGAAATTGAGAGAAAAGATGAGAGAATTTTGGAGAGTGTCCTTTGGTTGCTAAGTGTATAATGAAAGAACTTTATGGAGAATGAGGAGAGAGGATCAATCCTCCAGCTCTTAGAACATGGGAAGAGCTGGAGATTGGGTGTAAAGGTCCACTAAGGTGACAAGGAGTAGTGGGAAAGAGTGGATGATCATAGAGTGAGGTGGTGGTGGCTTGCTTTTGTCATACAATAAGGAAAAGCAAATATTCCCTCAATAATTAGTCCAACTACCAATTCTTTTAATACATTTTTATAAAAACCCTGGAGATTTATATATTTTGGGGCCTTAGTTTATAAAATAAAGTTTTGGGTGAAAATCCCACGTTAAAATAATGAAAAACGGAGTTAAAACGAAGTCGTAGTCGAAAAACCGGAAATATTATGACACGCAAACATGCATGTCGTCTTCTTTTATGACAGGGGCTTCCTTGATACTCATTGCGTGTCATCAACACGCGAGTCGTAAGGTTACGACAGACAAATGTGTGTCGTCTTCCTTTATCACAGGGACTTCGGTCCTGAAGCTTCAGTTTTGGGTCCTTAAGCCTATTTTACCCGTTTTTACCCCGTTTCAAGTGGTTTTTGACCCAGTTAAGGGTCGGGATGGCCCGAATGATTACAAAAAATTAAAGGAACTTTTGAGAGAGATTTGGGAGAGATTCGAGAGAGATTTGGGAGAGATTTTAATAGAGAGAGGTTGAGTGAAAGAGATTGTGAGAGGTTTCGTTTGTGATCTTTTTGAGTGTCCGGCTTCGCAACGAAAGGTCCATAAACCCCGTTAAGCCATGATTTAGTGTCTTACACAATCCCGATGATTGTGCAATAGTGTTTTATCGCTTTGGTTTGTTGTTTAGCACTGTTAAGGCTAAGGAAAATCAAACACATGAATTTTTCAAATGATGTTTTCTCATTGAAATAGCGAATTGTATAATGTAAACCCTAACATACAAGGGTTAATGGAGTTGACCGGTTTGACTTGTTGACTTTGTTTGACTTTGACTTGAGCGAAATTTGACGGTTGTCACATCATCCCCCCGTTAGAGGGAATTTCGTCCCGAAATTTGCATTTTGACTGGGACTTCAAGAGTTTGGAAAAAGATGTGGAAAACTTCTCGTAGTACAAGAAATTGATTATGGCGAGGAACAACCTGCCTGATGTCACATGACGACCTTGGAAATTTCTTATTGTAACTTGAGCTGAGTCAATTTAAAAGGAGTTTATTGTTTTAGGATGATAGAGTATTCTATGTGTGCTTTTATACTCCCTGATTTATCCTTGGTATTACCACTATGAATATTTTATAGTTAGCGAGTTCCATCATTACGAATGTTTCAACAAATTTTGACGAAATTTGCATTATAAGTCCTACTAGTTCTTTTATAGTCGATTGGCGTAAACTAGCCGTATATCATTAAGATTGCAAGGGCATTTTGGATGGGTGACCCCGCCTTAAGCCCACCACCAAACAAGGAACAGGGAATGGGGCGGAATCACACATTCTAAGTCCATAGAATCTTAATGATATATGACCATAACGTTTACACTAGCCATCATAGATTCCAGGGGCGTAGTATTATTGGGGCCAGGAGTAGGAATTGTAGTTCAAAATAAAATTGTTATAAGCCTGCTATCTTCAAACTTGGGCTTTGGCCCCTCCCGATTCCTAATCAGAATGGTCCAATACTCTTGCCCGCTCCAAGTCGAGAGTTGATTCATGTGGCTTGAGCTTAGGCTTGGGTCTTAGAGAAAGAGGCAATGCGTCAGGCTGGCTTCACAGAGCTGTAAAAACTCTTCTCTCTCGACAGTGGATAGATAACATGCCTCGGCTCTTCAGGCCCACATTGCCTACTGGGCCAACTCAAATGAACATCCACTTTGTTACCCCACTTGGGTTATAGGCAAGTGTTACCAAGCCCGATATCAAGAAATCAAAATCGATTCATCCCTATTTGCCCAATTCGCTGCCTATCTCGCCTGCTGTTCGTTTCTCGCTGTCTCGCTAAGTCAGTCGCCTGGTCTCACTCTCGCCAATCGCCATCGCCTAATGCCCAAATCCCTATTCACACTTCACAGAAATCAGGTATGTAATCCCGAGACCCATATCCTGTTCAGCTGTTCTTTCTTTTCTGATTGTAAGATTGTTGATTGTTGGTGTTGGCGTATTGCACTGCTGCTGCTATTTTCAGTCAATCCGTTGCCTATTTATGCGTTACTACTATCTTACTGAGTTTCTTTTTAATTTGGCTGTCATTTGTGATTTGGCGATTTTCCAACTTGATTTACAAGTTATGAACTTATAGATTTGGTTATTGTTAAATGAGTTATTGGTTATTGTTCAAATTTTGATTTTGATTTTTTTTTTTTTTTTTTTTTTTTATTTCAGTTTATAATATTTTCGGCCCCCTCCCCCAAGTTAATTGTTCAAGCTCCGCTACTGATAGATTCACTGGTAAAAACCCTGAGTTTTTACATAGATGATAAGACTTATTTGGGTTTTGTCGTGTTCCCAAGATTCATGGTTTATAGACTTGAATAGATGCTGATTTTAGTAATAAAAAGAAATTTAGAATTTAAATGTCGATGTTAGATGCTTGTACTGATATTTAAGGGGTTAAAAAAAAATAAAGTTTTATTAGTTACCTATAGCGACACTCAAGTCATAATTTGCATGTGAGAAGACTTGGAGTACTTTCTAATGAAAAGTGTGCTACTGGGGAAATTCGAAACTGGTACGTAGCTTCAAAGTCAAGAATATGCAGTAGGCATGTGATGCATTAAATGCATGAGGCACAAAAGTCCTAATTTGCAGCAATATATACGTATATGTGTGTGAATTGAAGAAGAAGGTTACGGCTCAAAGACCATTCATTTCCTCTTTATTTATTTTTTTATTTATTACTCCTCCCACTTACCTTATATAAATCATCACAGAAGAAGGTTACGGCTCAAAGACCATTCATTTCCTCTTTATTTGTTATTCGTTACTTCTCCCACTTCCCTTATATAAATCAGCACATTCTTACCGCGACTCTTTAACTTCTCCCTCACAAATGGATCCGCCTGCAGATCATCAAAACCCCATAGATGACCTCGATCGGTTTCAGTACTTTGATCATCAGTATCTGTTCAGGTATATATAAATGTCACTCATTACACCATCTTTCGCACAGAAAAGTGATTTTGTTTATATTGATCAAAACATGGTTTGATTTTTGCAGTGGTGACCTGCTCAACCATCAGGATTTCGAGTTGTCGGAAAAATCGCATGAAGTGCTCGATCAGAATGTTTCCACAGTACTTAACAAAGATCAAAACATCATTTCTAGAAATGAGTTTCATGATCTTGATCCCCTTGAAGACATAAGCTTATGGGATTGTTGGGAGGATGGTAATTTACCATTGGTTAGTTTCAGTGAAGGCTGTAAATCCGGTGGTGAGGCTACAGGTAGTTCTAGTGCTGCCACCACTGATCACGGTGGCCGGAAGGTGGCAAATAGATTGAGACCATTGGAGTTTGAAGAGATAGCGAAGTACTTTGAGATGCCGATAATCATGGCAGCAAAGGAACTAGGGATAGGGTTAACATTGTTGAAGAAAAGATGCAGAGAGCTAAACATAAACAGATGGCCTCATAGAAAACTTAAGAGCCTTCAATCCCTCATTCAAAATGCCAAGGTAAACTACGATAATAACCTTCTATACATTACTCATGCATGTATGCATGCACTTGGTAACCAAAGTAGTTTTGGTATTTTCTAAAATTTTAATTAATAGTTTCTTTATAACATAAACATAGGCCCTAGGCATATGCCACATCGAATCAATTGTTTTACTACGATTTCTGATTTATATTTACATAAACTTAACTCATTGTAAATTTTATGAACTCACACGAAAAAAATATTGCATCTACCTAAAAAAACTAGGAGTTGGGATTAAAGGAGGAGGTAGAGACGTTAGCAGGGCACAAGAAGATGATGGAGAAATTGCCAGGTATGGAACTGACAGAAAGAACAAAGAAGCTTAGGCTAGCTTGCTTCAAAACTATTTATAAGAAGAGAGGACTTAACAATCCTTAGTCCTTACCTTTTCTTTTAGCCATTTTGTTATCATTAGTGGATTTTAATCTACATTGTATGTGTTTTTCTCTTGATAGTTTGATACTCTTTTTTTTTTTTTTAGTTTCATTTTATGTATTTGTCTATTGATTTTTAATGCAGAAAATTTTGTATAATTTGGGTATTATAGTTTGTATTATATATTTAGCCATATTTTAGATTGCCGACACGACTACGCCGACGACTCTATACCAGAGGTCTATATAAATAGACTTATGAATTTAGTAGGAATAACTTGATTATAATCTTGTGATTTGTTCCATGTCTGATCCACTCCTAAGATTCTCTTGACATGCCCCCAGTTATGTGTAATTAAAATTTTATTAGACTGTTGATCCTAATGAGTCTACCCTAAGTCCACAACCAAACAAGGAACAGGTCCTAAGGCGGACTCACCATTTCTAGGTCAATCATTCCTTAATTACACATAACTTCGAGGTACACCTAAAGAATCTTAGAGTTGCCAGTTGTAAATTGTTTGTAATACCAAGTAGTGAGATTCAATGAAATAAAATGCATGCCTATTTCATTGATAAACCTTTTAGTAAATATCCTTACCATTTATATACACATGTATATTTTCGCACTTTAGTGAACTATTCTTGGTGTTTCTGTTAACGTCTTGGAGATGGAGTTATGGTAGTGGGTAGAAGTAGGTTTTGTACGGGCGTTAAAATTTACACATCATGTTGCTCCTGCGAGAATAGGGGTAGAAGAGATAATTAATAGACGCCTAATCCTATAATTACTTATAGGGGTGATCCTTATTAGTTACGTCTATAATCACGTAGTGCATATCAGTTATACATAATTTGAGATAGAATAGACTTTCGAATAAATGACTCTACTCCAAGTCCACAACCAAACAAGGAACATGAAGTAGAGCAATAGTCATAGATTCTGAGTCTATAATAGTTTAATTATGTATAACCTTGGCGTATGCACTCAGTTATCATAGGCCTACTAATAGAGGTCTTTAGTTTTCACATAAGTTGGTTATAGTATCACCAAATACTCCTATAGTATTTTTAGCTGTTTAGATTCGATTCTTAAAGTATTCTCTGTAGGGTGTAGTTAGGTTGATAGATTTGTTGCCCATTATGACTATCCCCCAGTATATGTAAGTCACTCCTCGGACAGATATAGTTGATCAGGCTATATCCTTCCCAGACTTGATTTACATATACCAAGGCATACCCATAATGTACAACTCCTCTTCTTTTATTTTATGTTCTTCTAGTTATGACACTATATGAGCATGTATGCATGTATTTATACTTTTAATAAAAAATCATTTATTTTCTAAAAGTATATTTATTTGAAAAATGCACAAATCAGAGACTATTAGTCCCAATTGTGTTTATAGTTTGTATATCTTATGTGGTTTGATATACTTAATTCACTATAAACTGTGCTCTAATACCAATCTGTCACACCCCCAAACCAAGGATGGCGGAAACGTCCGGGGGTGGAGGACTTCATGTATAGTATCATAACAACAATTGTAATAGTAATTCAAGCAAACACAACCAACATATATATAATTGAAAAAGTTACATCATTGTATGAATTACATGTTTACGAATCAATTACAATATGTTGACAAAATATGAAATAGTAGACGCCTTAGCGTCCCATCCTCAAAAGCACTTGATTACCTGTTTAATGATTTCCTGAGAATACAAGTTGTTTGAAAAAGTGTCAACACAAAGGTTGGTGAGTTCATAAGCTTTTGTTTGGTATTATTAAAAGCCTTTCGTTTGTGAAAGTAGTATTTGTGTTAGAAAATCCAATATTTTCCTTAATGTGTAAATGTAGTCTTAAAACCCAAAGACCGAAATGTACAAGTAATTTGTCATATTTATAGTAAAACAATGCAAGTTTAAATCGACATAAACTCGTTAAATTTTAATGAAGTTCCCGTAAATTCCAACGTTTATTAATACTTTATGTGAGTTATTATAACCATGCTATGACCTAGTTGGCCTGAAACGACGTTCTTCAGGCGTCGGAAATGTTATGACATTTGTCACCCCAGACCTGCCGGTCTAGCTGTTGCATGCAGCTTAGGTGTGGGTTTGTCAAACCCAATATAGATCTATACACAAGTATCACGCTCTCCCTCAAGGAGACTCTGGTTACAATACAGGACTTAATGGTAATTTGAAGTAAATGTCTCACAAAGTCATTAACGGAATTACGTGTTATGAAAACTTGGTACCGTATGGCCGTACCTTGCTTAATGAAAATATCCTTTGTATAAATGTACCCTTTTTAAATGTATTTGTTATGTAATGTATCATAAACTATACCTATTATAGTTTATCAACCAAGGGTAGTACGTGGTAATGTATGCAAACTATATTCAAAATAGTTTATTAAATGTTTGAATGTATCGATTGTACTTTGATTATAATCACTTGTTATTCTTTATATTTTATATGACCAAATCCATTTGTAAACTGATGTGTGTCTAAATATTAAGATAAAATGTCATATATTGCAATAACATATAATCACATAAAGATATACACCTTGCTCAACATGTTACAAGGTGAAATGAAATTAACAGCAACTTTTCGTTGAAAAACAGTTTCTGTTACTGTTCTTAGAAAATTTATAAAAAAAATCATCAAAGCTCTAAATCCAAATCCGCAAATTTTGAGAGTTTGGAATATGAGTCTAGTTTGTTCGTAAATTTTACCATGATTTTTAGTGATCTCTAACAGAGGTGAAAATGTTCATAATCACAGACTGGTCCGGGTTTGCCTCTGAAATGACAGGCAGTTTTGTAAAAATCACCATAAATTGTAGAAAAATCATATGGAGATGTGAAAGTAGCCATTTTAAAGCTAAGAGTTTGAACTACTTGCACCTGAAACAGTTTTGAAAACTAAATTATTTAAGTTGACCAAAACAGTCCGTGATTAACGTCCATCTTTTCTGATGCAATCTGTTAGAAAAAGTTTAATTGTGTTCTTGATGATTTTACTTGTATCCCCCCCTTAAAACTTAAGAAAAACATGTAAATGTATGGGTATGAACTCACCTTATGTGATTTCAGTAGATGAAAGTGAGATAGAGGAAGTGTTCAACCCAAGAACACTAAGAAGATGTCTTGATGATTCGAGAATCTAACACCGAATAAGATGGAATTTGTGTAAGATATCAATGATTTGAGTAGAATGGAGTTTAATAATTATGTGAATGCTGAAGATACTTACTAATTGAAGGAAGAAATCCCTGGAGAAAGCCTTGAAGTTCTTGAAATTGAGAGAAAAGATGAGAGAATTTTGGAGAGTGTCCTTTGGTTGCTAAGTGTATAATGAAAGAACTTTATGGAGAATGAGGAGAGAGGATCAATCCTCCAGCTCTTAGAACATGGGAAGAGCTGGAGATTGGGTGTAAAGGTCCACTAAGGTGACAAGGAGTAGTGGGAAAAAGTGGATGATCATAGAGTGAGGTGGTGGTGGCTTGCTTTTGTCATACAATAAGGAAAAGCAAATATTCCCTCAATAATTAGTCCAACCACCAATTCTTTTAATACATTTTTATAAAAACCCTGGAGATTTATATATTTTGGGGCCTTAGTTTATAAAATAAAGTTTTGGGTGAAAATCCCACGTTAAAATAATAAAAAACGGAGTTAAAACGAAGTCGTAGTCGAAAAACCGGAAATATTATGACACGCAAACATGCATGTCGTCTTCTTTTATGACAGGGGCTTCCTTGATACTCATTGCGTGTCATCAACACGCGAGTCGTAAGGTTACGACAGACAAATGTGTGTCGTCTTCCTTTATGACAGGGACTTCGGTCCTGAAGCTTCAGTTTTGGGTCCTTAAGCCTATTTTACCCGTTTTTACCCCGTTTCAAGTGGTTTTTGACCCAGTTAAGGGTCGGGATGGCCCGAATGATTACAAAAAATTAAAGGAACTTTTGAGAGAGATTTGGGAGAGATTCGAGAGAGATTTGGGAGAGATTTTAATAGAGAGAGGTTGAGTGAAAGAGATTGTGAGAGGTTTCGTTTGTGATCTTTTTGAGTGTCCGGCTTCGCAACGAAAGGTCCATAAACCCCGTTAAGCCATGATTTAGTGTCTTACACAATCCCGATGATTGTGCAATAGTGTTTTATCGCTTTGGTTTGTTGTTTAGCACTGTTAAGGCTAAGGAAAATCAAACACATGAATTTTTCAAATGATGTTTTCTCATTGAAATAGCGAATTGTATAATGTAAACCCTAACATACAAGGGTTAATGGAGTTGACCGGTTTGACTTGTTGACTTTGTTTGACTTTGACTTGAGCGAAATTTGACGGTTGTCACATTTTAAGAGTTACAAATCATAATATTTCATTTAATCATAAATTAATTTGTATAAGTTGAATAGTCTTGGGAGTTTCAAATGCATGAGGTTCAAGGAAAATGGTCTTGGGAGTTTCACATGCATGAGGTTTAAGGAAAAATGCTAGCTTTATAATATATATATATAGATAGATTTACATGTCATTTTATATTATTTTATATTTGTTATACAAATCAATTAGTTTTTATCGTATGTTATTACTTTATCAAGTCAGTTTATTACTACCGGTTATTTTATAAGAATAAAACTTTTTTAGTAAATTTATCAAACATGACCTTCAAGTAGGGGTGAGCATGGTGCGGTTTGGTGCGGTTTTAGGGCCAAACCGAACCGCAAACCGCAAGGTGCGGTTTTTGAATTCTAGAAACCGTTGGGTGCGGTTTGTCAATGGTTCGGTTTTGCGGTTTTTTAGTGCGGTTTCGGTTTGTACCGGTTCGGTGTCGGTTTTAAACTGAGTCAAACATATGGTGCGGTTTTTTATGTTCACCGTTACAATTTTTTTAACCGTGATGTTCATGTGAAGATTTATGATTGTATCACATGGTGTCATTTCGTTTCCTCACATTTGTTGTTTACTTGATCACTTCATTTGCAACCCATATTCCCAATCTCATTTTTTTATTTGTGCTTAGAAGTTACAAGATTGCAAGTTGTATCCCACATAGTGTTTACACTTTACACATAATCATTAAGTCACAAACACAAAGTGACAAACTCACATATTAGTTTTTTAAATAATATTTTATTGTATAATATAAATTACTAATTACCATCAAGTTCAATATATAACAACCGCACCGCACCAATAAATTCGGTTTTCCGAAAATATAAAATCCGCACCGTCGGTTTTTGCGTCGGTTTCGGTTTTTCGGTTGCAGTTTTTGCGGTATTTCTTTTATCGGTTCGGTTTTTGCTCACCCCTACCTTTAAGATTTTATCAATCCGTTCACAAAGACATGTAAAATAAATGAAAAACAAAAAGGCACGTAAAAGAAACTTAGCTTAGTTAGATTTTATTTATAAAACATGATTCTAAAATCAATATTAATTTAAAAGTTTATGTTAATAATCAAATAATTGAACCAAACTCCGTTGTTTTTGGAAATTGTATCTCTTATTTCTTAGTAAAGTTAATTATATAAGACTTAAATGTTTATTTAAGCTTACATCAACTGAATTATTTTTGTACTTTGATTGTCCTTGTGATAAAAGGAGTGTCGATCTATTGATTTTCATGTCTAAGAGGATATAATAAAAGAATTATGTCCCTATTTTTGTACAATATGATAGACAAAACGACATATAAGTTTTTTTTAACTTCTGTGAAACCATTTTAAAATAATAAATCCAGATAAATGAAAGGGAATTTGACTTATTAAGGTAATTAAGTATTTCAAATGTTCACATATGGGTAATATTGTTTTTATTGTACTCATTTACCCAACTAACTTGTTTCACCCGTTCACAGATAACCAACTTTACCGGCTATTGTAGGTTTTGGGTGATGTGGCATCTACGTGGCTTGTACGCTGCAATACTCATCACATACGTGGCATTGAGAAGTGTTTACATTATAAGAAGGGTGAGATACGACTGCTTATTAATTAAAACCCTAGATCGATCGATGGCATCTTCTTCCTCATCCTTTTCTTCCAAACGACAAGACGAATTGCAACCAGATCATCCATGTGATTGCGACTTGCCATCTCGTGTGAAGACATCAAGAACCCCAGACAATCCTGGAAGGAAATTCAGAGTTTGTCAAAACTCACTGGTAATTCATATTTTTTTACTTCTTCTTCATCCTCCAATTTAACATGTTTTTATAAATTTGTTGAAGAATGGAAAAAGTCCAAGCTGTAAATTTTGGCAATGGCTGGATGAGGATGAAGGGAGGAAAGATGGAAGAGGGCATTACAGGATGAAAGCAGAAGAAAGCTGCAATCTTACCTTGAAAATTTGTACCTTGGAGAATGAAATCAGCATATGCAGGATGAAGATTGAAGAAGAGAAGAACAAGAATAAACAAGAACTTGACAAAGTCAATTGGAAATTGTTTACACATAGACTTGCATTAATTTTCTTGTTTCTCTTGTATGTCAAAATGTTGTTTTAAATTATGTATTATGATGTAGTATGACTAAATTATGTATGCTTTTGTGATGTTTTCAATGAAAAATGTTATATTCAATCATTGGAATGGAATTGTACATTGTAATGGAATTGTTATTAAACTTGGTAGTATAAAAGATAGTAATAAACATTTTAATGGAATTGAATCATTGTAATTGAATCATTGGAATTGAATCATTGGAATGGTAGTGTACAAAACTTGTAATGTTATTGTGAATCATTGGAATTACATTGTTCAAACAATGTAATGGAATTGTGATTACACTGTAATGGAATTGTGATTACAATTGATATTCTAAAAGATGGTAATAAATTAGAAACAATACAAATGGTATTAGAAAGATGTGCAAAAAGGTGGTAATACATTATAAACATTCCAGGGAACATTGACTTCAAAAGATGTGCCAAAAGATTCCAAAGTTAAAAGATGCCAGTCAAAGATGCCAAAAACATTAACAACAGTACAATAAGCCAAAAGTTAATCCAACTCATACGGTTTGTCATCACTGCTTCCCTGTTTTCCCTCCCACATCTTTCTTATCTTCAGTTTTGTAATTCTTTCTGAAGGTTTCCTTGCCCTCTTTCCCACTACAACTTGAAAAGCTGGTATTTCCACTTGATCTTGAACTACAATTTGGTTAGCATCTTCAACTTGAACTTGCACTTCAGGTTCAACTTCAGCTTGAACTGCAGGGTGAACTTCAACTTGGTTAGCATCATGAACTTCAGGATGTATTTCAGGTTCAACTTCAGCTTGCACTTCATCTTGAACTTCATGTTGCACTCCATCTTGGACTTCAGGTTCTACTCCATCTTCAACTTCAGGTTGCACATCATCTTCAAATTCAAGATCAAAAGAGTCAACATCACTTTCAGGTTCTATTTCAACTTCACTGTCACTGTCAATATCAACTTCATGTGCCAATGCATTATCTTCAAATGCAACAATCACTTTACCTGTTTTGCATTACTTGAAAAGTTAAGTTATGCCAAATATGTTAAGTTATACAAGTTATATATAAATAAATATATCAAACATACCATCTTTCTTGGATTTCTTTTTCTTTGAACTTGCATTTGATGATTCCCCAATTGGTTTCTGAGGACAGGTTGTTCTATTATGCCCACTTTCCCTACATATGCTGCATTTCATCACACTTCCTCTTTTTGTGATTGAATGCTTTTTTCCTTGGTTTTCCCTCTCAATCTGATCCCTTTTCCTTTTTGTTGATGGTCTTCCTGGTAGCCTTCTCCTTATGGGGGGCAATGGGCTGACGTAGTCTACATGAGGCCACATGTCACTACCATTTAGTGGGTTAATGGTATACCTGTAACAGTTTAGGTACATTGATGTGGTAAACCATGGTGACACATACTCCTCTACATCCCTGTTGAGGCTTGCAATGCAAGCATACCCATGCACACAAGGGTAACCTGTTAACTGCCAAGTTCTGCAGGCACATGTCCTGCTACCAATATCCACAACATATGCATCATACCCAAGTCTGACTTCATACTGTTGATAACCAGATGGTATTACTTTCCAAAACCTGTCCATATACACATGTTAAAAAACAAACATATATAAGGACAAACATTTTTAAGCACTTACCTTTGAAGATCCTTAAGCTTGGACAACTTCAGCCTAATGGTAGGACATATGGTTAAATCCCAAGATTGCCCCTTAATCTTCTGTCTATAAAGCCTCTCCATCACATAAATTCGAATTTCTTCTAACATGGTGATTAGTGGTCTCTTCCTGGCAACTTCAATCACAGAGTTGAAACTCTCAGATATACCATTTTCATATGCATCACATGCCCTATCAGTCTGAAAAAATGCTTTACTCCAAGTTTTAGGGTCCCTTTCCATCAAATGGTCATAAGCTAGTGGCTCTAATTTCTTGATTTCATTCATGTGTTGTTCAAATTTTGCAGGGGTAGTAGCTGCAGCAGCATACCAGAAAAGCTTTCTAAACAGTTGGCCCTTAAACCTTTTCATGAAGTTAGCACATATGTGCCTAGTACATTGCCTATGCTCTGCTGCTGGGACCCTTTCCTTCACAGCCTCAAGTAATCCCTGTTAGCAATAGACACAAAACTTAAACAACAAAAACATAACATAAGCTAAAATAAAGATGGAAATAGTAGAAATTGATTACTTTGTGTTGGTCTGATATCAAGGTTAGTCCATGCCCAACTCCCATTCCAAGGTCCTCAATTAGAAGGTCAATAAACCACTTCCATGTTTCTTTACTTTCCACTGATACAACAGCCCAAGCAATGGGATATATATATGGTTATTTGCATCTCTACCTATAGCAGAGAGCAACTGACCTCTACATATGCCCTTTAGGAAGCAACCATCTAGTCCAATTACCCTCCTACAACCTTCAATCCATCCATCCTTCAATCCTTTGAAACATACATAAAACTTTGAGAAATATGTGGTTCCATCAGGCATGACATCTACATCCATCTTCACTGTTGATCCAGGGTTAGTCCTTCTTATCTCTTCTCCATAGCTCCATGTTTTTGCATAATGCTCTTTCAAAGTACCCTCTATCTCCTGAAATGCATACTTCCTTGCATTTCTGCATTGACCAACACTTGCAATCAAATTAAATTTCTTGCTGACTTTAGCTTTCAACTTCCTTATACTCATCTTTGGTTTCTGAAGTATATGATTCATGAAATGCTTTGCTATCCATTTATAGGTAACAATGGACCCAAATTTGAACACTCTTGCACAATTATGCATATCATTTAGAGATTTAATCTGGAATGATTTTTCACTGCTCATCCAGGTTGCCCACAACCTAAAGGGACAACCTTTACCCTGTTTATTTGTCTTACCTTTACAACATTTTACCAATAACCTTTCATGATCACTTTTCTCATACCATAAATCATATCCATTTTTGACTGCATAGTTGGTGATACACAACTTCAATTCCAATGGATTAGAAAACTTCATACCCAAAACTGGCACCATTTGCTCCCATTCTTGATTCTCATTATGGACAGGGAACACAACATCCTTAAGCTTCCCATTGTTTGCTTCCTCTTCATCATCATCACTAATATGCCCTAAAAGTTTGTCCAAGAATGGGTCTCCAACAATTTTATCAAAAGTATGTTCCTCTTCATCATCCCATTCATGTTCATATTCCATTGTCATTGCCACTTCAGAATCCTTGTCATCCTCTTCATCCATATAATCTGACTCATACCCTTTACCATCTGCTAATAACTCGTTATCAGCCCAATCAAGAATTGGTTCATTTCGGTGGTCAATGTACACATCTAACTCACTCTGAAGACTATCACTCTCCAGACTATAAACAGTTTCCACAAACTCCCAATAATCAGCATCACAGGCGATTCTTCTAATACCCTCACACAAGCTTTCCTTTCTCATACAGTAGTAGACATTATCACAGGCTCCATTGGTTAATTTCGTAAGCCACAAAAGAAACTCTTTATACGTAAATCCCCCAAAATCCACATCACGTACATTTGTTTTTACGGGGTCTAAGTACACCAATGGGTTTGGCGAAAAGAATCCATTGTAATGAAAATCTACAGATACATACATACCTGTAGATGAGGATGCCATGCTAGCAGTCGACTTCAATTCCAACTTCAATTTCAAGCCCTAATCGTCGATTTGATGTATCGATTGATTTCTCACAGAAGAAGGTAATCGAGGTGTGTTAGCTGACGATGATGAACCTTAATTAAATGAGAAAGGGGTGTAATGGCCACGTAAGATTCCACGTAATGTTTTCAACCCAGCTAAATCAATGTTACCGGCTAAAACAGGTAATAGCCGGTAATGTTGGTTATTTTTGAACGGATGAAAAAAGTTAATTGGGTAAATGAGTACAAAAAAAACAATATTACCCATATGTGAACATTTAAAATACTTAATTACCTTAATAAGTCAAATTCCCTAAATGAAATGCTTCTTGAAGAAAAAAAGAAAAAAATAAGGATGATGCCATGCTTCTAGAAGAGAAAAAATAGATACACCTTATGTGGTGGGCCGGTGGCTTCTTGCTGGCTCATCTTTTTCTTGCCAGATGTAGATTAAATATTTTACATATTTTTAATTGATTATAATAACTTTTAGTAATAGTTAACGCAAAATTTGATTGAAGAACCATCGTTCATCGCATAAGTTATAGAATCGACTACAAAAGTACTAATTTGAAAGGCCCGATTTATCCATTTAATTTCTTTTATGTTTCAAAAAATATCTTTTACTTCAAAATTATTCACATAAAAAATGCTAATATGATCGGTCTAATTTAGATTAAAAATTTAAAACCAAAACAAGTTATTTACATGCGGATTGTTTTTAACAATATTTCATTTAACCTACCTTTGACATCATTAATACAATTTATATCGCCACCTTTTATATGAAAGTTTTAATACCCGGTATTGAAATTATAAAAATCTCTTAAAGTGATAGCAATATATAAAGTTGTTATAGATTATATTTGGAGAAAGAGAAAGTTTTCAACTTTATAATAGTTTGTAAAAAGTATGTACTAAATACGGGTGAAAAGAAGGGGATGCCACATGCCAGCCTTCCTTGCCTCTGTGACTATGGCCTGGGCTGTGGATACCAGCACCACTATCCAAAATATATTTTATTTGGATATTGTTTAAAATTCTTAATGTCTAAAAGTATGGCTAATTTAAAATAATTATTATGGGGAAGCGATTATTACGATATTTAAAAATCATACTCATAATTCAAAAATAATATTATTTTTGTTATATTATTTTTTGACCAACATTTAATAAACAAAAATCTTTTCTAATTAACAATCTTTAAAGTTTTTTTTTAAATTAATTTATTTATTATCTTTTCGAATTAACAATCTTGAAAGTTTTTTCTATAAAACTTCTTCATATACTAACTATATTGGGTCTTCTTCATATACTAACTATATTATATGGTTGTAATGTTTTATAACATTTGATATTTGTTTTATTTTAAAAATGACAATTACTTTTAAATGATAGAATTTTTTATGAAGTATATTCTGTTCTTTCTTTAATCAAATAGATAGACTACTCAAATAAAAAAATATATATCTAATATCTAAATTATAGGTTTTTTGGAACCGATCTCGAAAAGAAATTAAAAAGATAGAGTTTATTATACAGTTGGAATGACTATGAAAAAGATCTTTCGTTTCAATGGTAAAATATTATTGAAAATCTGTTTCAAGTGTATTTCTTCATCAAACTTTTGTTTGTTTTTTATGATAGAACATAATAGGTCAATATAAAAAATACAATGTATTATTTTTCGATTACTTTTTAATTTCTTTAGTTTTAATAATTAAACCCGTATATTTTGTATGCATTACCTACAATTGGTTCTTTAGGTAACTTAATTTTGAACATAATAAATATAAAAATAAAATCATCATAAAATTATGATTTAATTGATAAAATTATATACTTTATAGGCTATAAAGTATATGATAAGAAAAGTTTTATTTTGACTCCCTCTTACAATTGTAAGAATCCAACTTGGGTTTTGGAAAATGATATGAACCGTACAAAATGAGGGAATGAGACAATCAATACTCTAAGTCCATATTTAGTCGTTATTCATCGTAACTCTCCCGAGTTATTTTAAAAAGCTCTTCACTTGTTAAACTTGTCACTTTAAACGTTTCACTAAATCATTTGTCCAAACTCGATTTTATGCGATTTTTTTTTCTTTTTCATGAATAACAATGGTATTCAAAACCATGCATGTAAGCTTCTTCAAGACTCATTCTTGTTATCTTATTTTTTTTTTTTCTAAACCATGCATCATTTATATATAAGGTGTTGAAGCTTGCGGATTCGAACCCTAATGAAGACTTGTTCGTGTTCTCTTACTTTTTCTCTAAACTATGCATCATATAATAGTATTATATATAAACCTTGTATGTAAGTGCCTGTGTACGTAGGCATGTATGTAAAAGTGGCATATGACAGGAACTATAGAATTGTAGTCCATATGTATAATTGGGTTGGTTTTTTTTTAATTCTTACACATAAACCCAAAATATTACACTTTATTTGTTACACAACCGGTTATACGAAAATTTTACTTAATGTCAAATAAGATACGGAGTTTAATCACTAAAAAGTAATACAAAGTTCTATTTTTTACGTTGTTTTTTCTGTATTGTCACCGACGCTAATGGTCAAAAACTCAAAATCAAAATAGTATGCATCAAAATATTATTAAAATTTGAATCAAAATAATCAAATTAGTAATGTCTTCAATACGATTATTCAAAAACTCCAATTATAAAAGAAGTCACTTGAGCCTATGGGCCATCATAAGCGGTTTGTCAAATTGTTCCATCTGCTTGGAAGTTTCCGTAGCTTGTGCCTTGTGGCCAATTAAAAATCTATTTAATTATTTTCTTTTATCAAAATTATCATAAAATAGAATTTATGTGGAATGTGGTCGATAATTATTGATGAGGTATATATTAAAAACAATTACATTTATTATAATATAGAAAAAAGCTAAACCTTTTTTAATATAACTTGGTATTGCAAGTAATGTCTCTACTTTTTGAGGATGAATCAAATTTTATGACCCCAGGATGTTTTTTTATATTGATCTATTAAAACATATATTTATATTATTGACATTTTATTTCATTATAATAAAATATGCATTGTTTAAAACCAATTACGATAGTACCCTTAAAATTGGGCAAATAATAATCTTTTATTGGTGATTTTAGTTGTTGTATTTGGAATTGAGTGAAAAAGGGTTCATATTGTGATTTAATTAAGGAGGTGTGGAATGCATATTTATATAAGACGGGTTTAATCGTGAATACGATGAATAACCCTAACCCAAGAAGTCTTCGAGAGGATGAAAATCGCTAGTGTTTTCTGTGGTTTCAAGGATGAAAAACTATGGTGCTTCCTAGATACTCCCTCCGTCCCAAAATTATTGTCTACAGACAAAAAACACACATATTAAGAAAACATTAATTACCACTAACTTTATACAATAAAATGACAGTTTTGTCCTTACTTTACATTTAATGTTCCATTAAATATTTAGTTTGTTAAGTAATAATGAGGGAGTATTTTAATAAAAAAAATATTTATTTTTAGAAATTGACTATTATTTTGGAATAAACCAAAAAGGAAAGGTGAACTATAATTTTTGGAAGGGAGTATATCTTAGCTTCCATAAGATTAAAATCTTTACTATTTATAGAAACTTCTCGACTCTTATGCATTTCTGGATATTGGTATGACTGTCGTATAATTGCAAATAACTTTCAAATATTCAGTGTATGTACACATTCCATATTTTGATATTTCTACGATTCCAAACAATTCATATACGAACATGGTATTTGCTTTTATTCTTGTGCCTAAGAATTTTTGTGCTTTTACTATAAGATATCCGATGATAAATCATTTGTCGTATCTAAAACATAAAGACCAAATATATTTTAAGGAATTGATTAAACCGTATCCATACTTTTCCAAAGAATTTTGATCATCAAAACACCTTATTTAACCCTCTATTTTCCAATATTTTGTCGGAAGTTATTAAAAAGATAATTTTGTTACATGCGGTTTTGGTACATTTAATTATGCGATTATTGGCTTGAATTTGGAAAACTAAAACCATAAAAATATAAAATCAGATAAAAAAATTGGATTTTTTGTAGATACAAAAACAGAAAAAAAAAAAAAAAAGTTTGTGGTCAACATCTATCTACAAACTATTAATATAAAAGAAAACATTAGATTTTGGCTTTCGTGTACCAAATTATTAAAGCTCACAAAAAGAAAACACCAAAAATCAAAGCCGGTTATGAGCAGCATCTAGAAGTTTTATGCCTTGATAAAATAAAATAAAAAAGTCATATTGATTTTTTTTAGTAAATAACCAAAAAGCTAAATATGACTAGTATTAAAAATTTAAGATGCCTTAAGTCCTTTACATCCATTTTGAATGGAACAAAGAAGATGCTGATGGAAAACTTGGGTACAACATCAGACCTTACATTAGAGGTAGACTGTACAGAAAGTAGAATATATAGGACAAAACTCATAACTGTACGTATGTACTCACCCACCAAACAAGGAAAGCCTCAAAAGATGTACAAGGGTAAAATCGGTACAAAAAAAAACCTGTACATTAGAGCCAAGACGCCCACCCAGGAAACATTTGGCATAGGCGATCAGGATCGATTGCATCCTGTATCAGTTGTTGAACCTGCCAAACCAAAAGAATTAATAAAAAAGGTTGAAATGCATAAAACCACAACATACTTTCCCCATTTTATCGATTTAGCCACCCCACCCAACTATTTTTTTTATGATTATTATCATAATAGTTTAGTGGCTAAATCACCAACTTAATGCAGAAAGAAGGCCAGAGAATGGCATTAAGTCCTTAACATTTTTTACAAATTTGCCCTCATTTCTTTTTAAGTGTGTCAAATAACTTTTAAACATGATTCATCCATCAGACCAGACCACACTTGATGAGAATGAGATAAAATTTACCTGTCCATGCACACTTCTCATTTCACCCTCTTCATATCCATCAAGTTTCTGCTTAACACGCAAAAGAGCACGTGCTGCATCTTTATTTCCTTCATATCCTTCTTCAGACTCCTCCAAGCTTGCCTCCAGATCATCATCAGTTTCCTATCCCCCCCAAAAAAACACATCACACATCAGGCAATTACACTTCATAGCAAATTCAATATATATATATATATATATATATATATATATATATATATATATATATATATATATATATAGGGTTTCATTCCTTAATTACCTTTTGGCGCTCCAAAGCTTTTAGGGGTGATAGGGCCCACTTGTATAAAGGATCATGGATAAAAACCTGCACAGTGAATTTTAGAACATATTAATATATGAATAGAATAACCTTTTTATTTTAAATGGTGTTAAGGATTAAAAAAAAAAAACATACTTCAATGATGGTGAGCAAAGCTTCTTTATTTGTGCGCATGACTGAAAGATTTTCTTCACAACACCTTCTGAAAACACCTTCCACTCCAGTTACTCCCATACCATCTATGATGTCTCTTGTGAGCCTGAAGGGAACCCGTTCAGGTGTTTTTAGCATCAATCCTTGCTCAAATGCAACACCCAGATCAATGTGTACAACTTCTGCAGTTGCTTGGTCAATTAGGATGTTCATGGAATGTCGATCTCCAAGACCCACAATGTAACCAACCTATATACATAATTTAACTGTTATTCATCTCATCATGCTCCTAGAGGAAGCACATTACAACACTAAGATAGTGTTTGGTATTATAGGAATCAGGGAAGAAATGGAATAATACACTACACTACCATTGAACTAGCTGCCACACTTCTTGTATAAGCAAGTCGTTTTTCAAACCAGTCAGCTGGATGTAAAAACCTCTCTAGAAAAAAGTGATGCATCACTGGTCTGCACCAAATAACAAAATAAAAACCAAAACTTCAATAAACACATATAAACAACATACTATATATTACTATTTAGGAAGTTACCAACCTGAAATTGTCGCAGACTTCCTGGAATGCCTTGCGCTTGTTATTTTCCTATGAATCACAATCACATGATACAAGTTCATTCTTTTTGTAATGTTTTATATTTTACTGAAACTGAATAATATGAATCATGAATCAACTTACTGTAGCCATGTGTTGCCTGCATTTGGGAAATGACCAATCTCCTGTTCCATAACGCCCATGGGCACCTCCACTTCTTGTACTGAAAACTCCACAACTCTGATTTATCAGTATATTTTATTGTTGACCTGAGGATTGACTGCATGATTATGAAGCACATAATTTTTACTGACCTTCCTGTAAGATATTCACCTAAAGGTAAAGTGCCATTTACCCACTCGAGAACACCAGCACTCGGAGTAAAAGGAACCACCTGTTTCATCAAACATTGGTATGTATAAATTTACACTTTTCACCCCTCAACATGAGCATCTAAAACAAAAATAAACTTCATAAGTACCTTATATGTCCGTATCCCTAATCTTCTTTTCCACGTATCACGGTGGTTCTGTAAGAAAGTATTCACCAATGCAAAGAACTGTTCCATTACCTGCAGTATTTTCATTACAAGTTACTCATATATTATTCATCAGAATTTAACTTATATAAAGTTAAACTTGATAAGTTTTATACATACAGCATCTTGTCTGAGGTCATCGTTTCCTGATTTCGCAAGCTGTCGATATCTTTTACCATCCGAACCAAGGCACTCGACAACTTTTGGAGCATTTATTCCATTCATGATCCTGTGTAGATTAGCAATAGGAAGTGCAAGTTAGCAGCATGTTGTGCTGACAAGAATACAAAAACAAGATGATGACACGGTTCTCAATTTGTAGACATACGTGACTGAATCTGCTAAGCCTTTGAAATGTGGGAATGACCCTTCCTCATACTGACAACTAGGGTCAACCGGAAAAGATGATGTCACCACAGGTACCTGCATATTTAACCAAAACACAAGGGACGTTCATCATAAGCCAAAATTATGGTGCCAAAAGGATCAAGAATGGTTTACTCACGAGTTCAAGTTGCTTAACACTGCGAATTTCTCTTGGTAGAGCCATCCTTTTATTGGTATCCTGTTAACATGAATAATCTATTTCAACATGATTCAAAAAAAAAAAATCCCACAAATGAGCCAGATGAGATTTATGGATTACCTCTCGTTTTGTTTCCAGTTCAGCAAGCCGGATATAAATTTCTACCATCTGTTTCATCTATATAATATACACAAGACATCATGAAAAGTTCCTGTAAATAGTTTATATAATATAATATTGGAAATTTGAATTACATACTTGTCTAATCACAGCTCCATGGTGCGAGGATAGCTCTTTTAAGAGCGTTTCTGCAGCGTACTTTTTATCCATATCCACCACAAATGAGCTTCTACTTCGTTGCTTATCCTTGACACGATCACCATTGGCCAGTGCCAAAAGCTAGAAATTAAAACTTATTAAATTATGAGGTATACTTTTTAAAACAAGATGTTATACACTAGACTAGACACTTGTATTCATTTGAAGAACAAAGCAAAGTACCTGAAAGATTGTGTGGTATGGATGGTCGATTGCCATTTTCTTTAATAGAGAAACCAAAGCGAACTGCATACAGCAGAAGTAAAAAATGAACTACGAGAAAATTAAACATGAAACGAAAAAGGATTGCAGTAAAGGCATGAGGATTTAACCTGGAAAGTATTAGGTCCCTGACTATCTTTTGAGCTACCCAGTCTTGAAGCAATTTGGTATACTAAGGGTATAAACTTGCAAGACTGCACCTGAAAATAAAAGTGACAAGTTTCAGTTATAAATCCTAGTTCTTTTCCCTCGTTGATAATAGCAACTAACTTTAATCATCCTTCCTGTACCTCTTTGATTGTACTGAGCATTCCATCTACAACAATTTGTCTTGTGGATAAACCAAACCACAGAGATACAAGTCGAAACACCTGAGAGACAATTACAACATTTTTTACCAAGTCAATCTTTGACTCGTTTGTTTGGAATAAGCAATTGAAATTGGATTTACAACTTTATCACATCATATTTGACCATGAAAGAAGTCAAAAACTACATTTGGATAAGATCATACCACTCGAACGTCATATTTGTCAGCTATGACTAGACATCGCTTATATCCTTCCAATGCTATGCTGAGGAAATTATCTCTATCTTGCTGAAACATTAAGGTAATACAGTTAAGATGACATGATATGTTGTACTTTTTGAAGACTGATTGGTTTTCTACCTGCAACTTTTCAGCCTCCTCTTTGTCCATTGTAAGTTGTTTTTGCAACTCTTGTATTTTTACTGAATAATCTGTTTTATCACCCTATACACATGAAAAGAAAATGATAAATCTTCTGAAATAATGTTTGAGCATGGAATGGATGACAAAGAAAAGTTTTGAAAACATTGGCTTGCCTTGGATGAATTCTTGAATCGCCTATAAAGTGCATCCAACTCTTTTGTCTACAAAATTGACTTCTGGTTATGACATTTCCAAACAAAACTTCATTTTATTAAAAACTTAGAAGAACTGAAATCTGTATAAATAAACAACCTTATGTTTTCTCAAGCGCATTGCTGCTTGCCACTCATTAGAGGTGAGTCTTTCCTCATAGCTACGGAAAAGAGCATCCGCATAATGAGCAAGCTGGAAATGTGTTTGGCCTTGTCTTGCAACTGACTTCTTGTCTGTTGACTGGTGTTTGTCAGCAAGGTTGACTGCATTTTTCAGATACTTCTCCAAGATAGTCCTAGAGCTAAAGGGCAGAATGGTAAAGTTACCTTCATTGTCTTGCAATGTTTAAGAAGACAAATTGAGAATATGGTTAACAGGTATATTTTATAACTAACTTGCTAGAACGTGTTTCAGCCAGCCATTTTCCAACTAGACGATATACATCTGCTGCCGCCTCATTCATTTTGCGATTTTCAGAGATGTACTTTGCAAGATTAATTGCCATCTCATGCTGACCTTGGGCTCGCAGAAGCTTTGCTTCTTCAACCTAGTACAAATAAAAAATTATATATTAAAGAAGGAAAAATAAAATGGTCAGTAATGAATAATGATGTTATAGAAACACATACCCTTCCAAGCCAATAGAGTTTAGAATCTTCTCCTCCCATACCAATGTAGAGGGACTTAAACTCATGCAATGCCGCAGCAGATTGAGAAAATCTAGAGCCCTACAAAATGGAGATCATTGTTATTTGCAGAAATAATTAGTTTCTTATTTATAAAATGATTATAGTTTAATGACATACCTTACGAAGAATAGATGCAGATTCCAAAAGATGTTGGACAGTACAGTCCTTACAGCTTAAAATTTGAAGCATAACTCTTCTGAATGCCATGAACGGTTCTAACAGGTTCATATGTAACTGTGCACGATTCAGAATGCAGCTCCATTCCGTATTCAACCATGACAACTGCATAAAACACTTTAGCAATTGGCAACTAATACTAATAAGAACAAGTAAACATATGAGCAATTTGCAACTAGTACCTGGTCCATGTTGGGAATCAAAGGTCCAGATAATAATCTTTGTGCCTCGCTGTCATTATCTTTCTTCCCATCCAACCATGCCCATCGCAAATCCCAGGCCAGTCCAAGATGACAGAAAATCTGACAAAAAATCATAAAAACATTACTCTCTAAATTAAATCATGTGAGAGTGTTACTTTTTACCATAATGAAAACCTCCAGACTTTATCCAAATATGAAGACAAAGTTAAGCATTGTGAATTGCGCACCTGGAGCTTCACAATAGTGGAATAAATATATTCTGTGCTCTCCTCACTTGCATGATAGATAGAGAACAGAAGCTCCTGATAATGAAATAATCAACTTGTAAGTTAAAATTTCAGAAGGCCTTACTTCTTCCAACTATAACACTAATCCATCTGTACCTGCTTAGATTCTTTGAGGTTCAGGTTAAATTCGCTCACATCTCCCTCGTGGAAAGCCCTCAAACAGCTAGCAACATAGTAATGATTTGATTTTGTGTTAAAATAAAGAGGTACCAGTTATAACAAAAGAAAAAATCATATTGAATTACCTGTGTAGCCTTTGGTTGAAACGGCTATGTCTGATCCGTTGACTTGGCTTAGGAGAACTAGTGTCCATGGACAGTACAGAGAAATCCCAATTTCCTGCACGCCAAGCAGCTTCAAACTACAAAACAGTGAAAATCAAGCATCACTACAAAAAAAAAAAAAAAAAAAAAAAAGAAGAGAAAATTACACAAAGAAGATCACATGTTCTATAAAGCTGGACAAACCTGTAGCTCATTGAACTCTAAGTCATCCTGAAAGTGGCCTTTTTTGTACATTAGCCCTTGGCAATACATATCCAACATATGAGTGCAACCAATTTGTTGTAAAGATTTGATCAGCCCTTTGTGTGGTTTTCTTTGTTTCATTTCATCTTCTGGTTTGGAGGAAGATGAAGATAAGGATGGATCACAGGAACTATTATTACCCATCTCAATCGATGCCTCAGATCGTACTTGTAGGTCGTAGTACTCAAGAGCTTTACTCCAGTTACCCTCATGCTCAAAGGTGATTATTTGTGATGTCAGCTGCAGGTTATTAAAAATATAATTTGATACAATGTAGAAAATAAAAATGCATAAAAATTGAGATAAAGGTGACATGAGTGACAATGTGCCATATTGTAGCATTTACCTTGTGAGACTGGATGATCCCATACAAACTGTCTGGTTCATTTATTTGGGTAACTGCTGCAACTAGAATTTCTATGTGGTGTGGTAGCTGACAACAATAAAGAAATGATCACTAATAAATAATAATGTGGTAACCACAATGATTTATCAGACATTACTCTGATAGTAACTAAAAGAACGTAGAGTACCATTTCTAGATGGGAAAAATCTGGACTTCCTAACGTGAGGCAGCTAAAATGCTCTTGACACCAGTGCTCCACATACAACACAGCAGTGAAATATGAGCCACAGCCCTGTCAATTAATTAGGAAAGCAAGTCAGAGAGTAGTAATAGCAGACAAGCCTTGCATCAGTTATCTTTCATAAGTTGTAGACATAAACATCATAGTGAAATTAACTCACAATGGCTGACTTAGCAACAACAAGGTAGTCAATGGGAAGCCAATAAACCTGAGAAACATAATGAAATAATAGTAAATTATTGGATGGAGCATGGATATCATACTGGCTTTAATTAATGTTCATTTATGAATTATGATTAGCAATTAAGAATGCATAGAAGATCTAGACCTTTTCCCAACATAATGTAGAAGTGAGTGGTTGAGTAGATGTTGCAGTATGGTCTGTTGCCTTACGTGGTGTAGAACGAGATCTTGAGCTATAACTAGATGACTTCGCATGCTGCAGAACCAACTCTTAGTATTCATCTCGGAAGTAATTAAATAACAATTTCATTTTAGAAAATTATGTTTTTAATGCAAACAAGCAACCAATATGGTAACAAAAGAAATACTGAATATATTGTTGGTTGCATCTGTATTTACCTTTGAGCCTTCGGTTTTAGAAGGAACAGAAGTAGCTCTCTCCATTACATGACAGAGTCGAAGTTCATTGAGTGCATCCAAAATAACCTGAACTGATCTGATTAAGCTATTGGATTCAACAACTATCTCTTCCACCACCTGAATGCAAATTAAATGTACCAAAATCACCTTGTTAAGATCACATCACTAAACATATTTTTAAATGACTTATATGGTCAATATAACAGATAAGCACAGAAATTTAACAAGATAAACCTTCACGGAGATCAGCTTGCAAAGATCAATGTCTAAATTCTTCCTCTTTGCAAGATTGACCATAACATTTGACAAAAGAAGCTCCGCAACTTCAGCTTTCAGCAGCACAATATCCTGGCATAACCTATTTCGCAAATCCATGGTTACTTCAAAGAGAAAAAATATATATATTATTTTTATTAATAATAAAAGAGAGTGGGACCCACTTAAGTAGTGCCATCACCACCCCCTCCTTTGCATGCACATACACCCCTACAAACAGGTAAAATAATACCTACAAAGAAAGAAGGAATGCTACCTTAAGATAGTATCATCACAAAAATAAATGAGTGCATAAACTAGCTGAGAGATCCATGTCTCAAATGTTTTTCCACGAGTCTCCCATGTAGAAGTCTTCTCAATTGTAAAGGCTTGACCTGATAATAGTATTAAATAGGTGACAACATGACCAAACTTAAGAACAACTTTAACAGATGAGAAAAACACATATTTTCTTCAAGTGATTAGAGTTCTTATTAAATGGAATGGCTTTACCACTGAACTTCCTTTCTAGATCCATTAAGGAACTCTGAACTAGCTCCACATTAACACCCTTGGAATGAACCTACATGTAAAGAAGCATTAGACATTGAAAACACCTTTCCAAATGATCAGAATGACACAAGCATGAACAAAAGAAAAGACCCATCAACCATATACTGACGCAACCAGTAGCAACTTTAGATCACTTTTCAATGAAGTAGACATTTGTAACGAGTCAATATGAATTAAAAGAAGCATTCATGTAACTAATTATATAGAAATAGAATTTGAATTATAGCAATAAATAATGGATTACAAGAGCTTCTGTGTCAAGACATCCCAATCGAGATCATATAACGAATATACACAGGTTACTAACACCCAAATAAGACTTCTAACTCACAGAAAGATATAGTGAAATGAAAAATGTTTGTTGTTACCTCGAGTATAGACCTCTCATAAGAATCAAGTGATAGTAAAGCTCGGTGACCCCTTTCAGTTGAAAGTATCCCCTGTTCGAAGGCAGGATATGTTAATGAATTTATAAAAGATAAAAATAAACTAAATGCTTTTAATAGCTGACTTACACGTAATGCTTGTGATGCCATCTCAATTATCTCGACAGATTCATCCATCAAATACTTCTTCAAAAGCTGCATCACTGCAATTAAGAGCTCTTCAGATAAACCTGAATCCATATGAAAACTGAAGCCACTACCACCATCCGAATAAAGAGGCTTGCAAATGTGTATCCGGTTTGACTCTCCAGGAAGATGGAAAACAACACGATGTGGATCCCCAATACCAATCTGAAACCAGAATCACCACATACATGAAACAACTCTCTATCAGTTGGTGTTCTCTCAATGGTGAGTAAAGAAAATAGAAGGAAGTTAAAACTGATACCATTGATAAAAAATCAGAAACAAATGCTCCAAAACTGTTTGATGCATCTGAACTGGCCATTCGAACTAGAGTCCAAACCGCACGTACAATTTCATCATCATATTGCCAAAATGCATCTCCAAAAAACTGTTCTGCATTCTTTTGACGCTCAAACCCCGTGAACATGATACTGTGCAAAGCTTTGAGACTGCAAGAAAAATGTCATACATTGATTTGACCTGAGCAACAGATATAAATTCTCACAGATTTCTATAGAAGTTTATAATCAAATAAAGAAAAATCACCTGCATATAACCAGCCGTGGTGGAAGATGACTAGATCTTCCCACAAACTGAAACAAAAAAAAAAAAAAAAAAAAAAAACATTAAGGCAGGCAAAAGTTTTAGGAATGAAAAGATAGCCAACAACAGAATTTTACTATTATTAAAAAACAAAAAACTAATATATCCACACATTCTCAAGGAAATGAAATTTTACCTCTAATAAGTGGTCTCTTGCAGAGTAATCTTGGCACACTTCGCGATGAAACTTGCGTAGTCTATCAAATATATCAAATTCAGGAAAGGGCCCAAGTTCCTGAAATAGCACACTTTCCAAATGTAATTCAAAGCCTTCTAAGCAGCAATGAAATTTATCTAATAAGTCAAAACTGAAAAAACGTACTTTGATATGCTTATGAAGAGACGGATCAGAATCCACAACAAGCTCATGAAGCAGTGATAAAGCCTCAGATGGATGAGTGAGGGAATGTTTAATATCAAATTTTGAGGGTATACAAGAATCAACTAGCTTTGATACCAGAAACTGCAACAAAGAACAGTCGAATTCAGAAAATGTCAAAATGATGGCATATAATAATAACCAATAAAGAAGATAATGTAGGAAAAATAGAGATAAACCTGAAGTTGTTCACCAAGCACATCAATACCATATTTAGATTGGTTGTCTTTAAGGGTTTTGAGCAATGCAGAGATAATCTGACAACATTGGTCTTGTAAAGGACCATAATCAATGAATTGCCCCACTAAGGTGAAAAGATAACTACAGAATCATAATGGAAATTTTAGTGAGTAGAACACATTTGGAGTACATGGGACAAGTTGATCTGAACTCACTTGGAAGTGCTTGGTACTGCAGCTCTATGTCCAAGAACATTAACAAGCACCTCAATACCAGACAACCTGTTACATCTGTGCCTATGGTGAATAGACGCTGTAACTTTATGATGCATTTCAAGTATGAACTGCACAATACAAAAGCCAATGTCCATAAGGTGCAAGAAAAGATAATGAGATCATGAAAATATATAATCACCATAAAAACTCTATCGGGGCGAAAAATGTTGATTTTGTCCACTACAACCATGCTGCAAGGAGCTTCTTCCCTACAAAATACAATAGCATAACGGTTAGGCAGTATAATTTGATACTTGGAAGAATACACATTTGACAATGTTACAAGAAGGCATGTACATGTTCAAGAAACCATCGACCACTGTTTGAATAGCACGTTGAATTGTATCCTTGGTAAAGAAAGGCAATGCAGGTTCTGATAACCGGGAAGCAAGTGATAAAATGTAACTGACAATAGAAACCTGCAATTAGATAACACCAAGTGTTACAATCGAGTAAACCCACTTACAAATTACTCCTTTATGTATAACTAAGCTTGTGTATTAGAGGTAGAATAGCAAACCATGTGTTTCTTAATAAGGGTGTCCCGCTCCTTCTCAGATAACCCAGAGATACTTAATATTGAACTCTGAAGTGCTGCTGTTCCAGATTCCCACCCAGACCTTTTGCTGCAATGTAATGCTATACAAACTGAAAAGATATGTACAAAGTGACTCTTAATAAGTGCTGCAGAAGATTGACCGGAAACCTGCATGCAGAAATGATGTCAGCTGAAACAAAATAAGGCCAATCATTCAACCATCAAAATTATTTAAAAAAAAAAAAAAAACAAAAAACAAATAATATGAGGTTTCAAGCATATTAAAAGATCCCACCTTGGCAACCCAGTTCAAGTTGGAAACATCGTTATGCAAAACCAAAGCTGGAAGAAGCCAACGGCAACAATATTGAATGAAATTACTAGCTTCCACATTGAGAACAAAAAGTTCACGTGTCTGCAAATACCAAATGAGATGAAATGTACATCCAATAATGTCTTCCATTAAATAGTTATGTTAATATTACCTCAACTAATGCAGCCAAGCTTACACCACACTGGACCCAGAAGAAAATAATTGGTGCAATAAGCTCTCCAATGTACTGCAAAACAGCTAAATTCAATCACCTTGATGTATAATAACCTCATAAAACAGCTACTTCCAGTTATTCACAAAAAAACAAGTCTAGATAGCTCAGTTTTGTCCCTCAATGACACAATCAATATCAATCTGTATTATAAGCTAGTGAGATAAGGATTAAAGATAAACTGAAAAAAAAAAAAAAAAAAAAAAAAAAAAAAAACCTCTGATCTGGAGTTGTATTGTAGTTTTTTAGAAAGGTTGTCAAGTACAGCAGCAACCAGCTCCCTGCAGTAAAATGATTGCAGTAAGTATATAGGCTTTGGTTGGTCAGCAAATAAGTACAAGAATAGTACCTCTGGGAGGAATCAATAGCAGCAATAACACAGATCATAAAAACAGCCTGCATGAAATTAAAAAGGTCAACAGAAGCATACAGATCCCCACCAAAGAAAAATCAGTCCAAAAACTTGATGACTATTACAGAATACACATCTTCTACATAAATTTGCCTCACTAAAAATTAAATCAGTCAGATAAGAAAAAAGAACACATGGTGAATATTTTTCACAAGAAAAGATGTTCAATAAAATTTAAAAGGATTTAAATACCTCCAACTCAATTTTCTCACTGTGCAGGGCAAGATGGACAAGGGTTACAATGATGGTTTCCATGATAGGGCGTGGTTGATGACCAGCAGCTAAAACCTCATTGGCTTTAACGAGCTTATCCTTAAATAACACCACCAATTTTATACTAAAATTTGACCTGGAAAATGGAGAAACATAATCAGGAATTTAATCTCTTCCGTACTTGATATTAGACATCGGTAGCTACAACGGTGTATATGAGGTGAGGTCATTCTCAGTATCAAAAAAATTAAGGACAGAAAACTACAAGAAGGTTTCTTCATCCAAGAACCTGGCTGATATCAAGACTCTTTTTGCTGGTTAAATCTTTTTTTTCTAAGTGCAAGCTTGATCCTAACACTATGTAGAAATTTGCTAGTGAATAATATATTGAAAAAGTATGCTATGCTTTAAAACATACAGTATATCCTGGAAGAGCTCATCATGGCCATCCCACGTTTGGAAAAGAACACCAATTCTTCTTGCTAGGGAAAATCGAACACGGAAATCAGGATCTCGGAGCATAAGTAACAGCTTCTCAACCATGCCCTATTATAAATATACACAGCAGAAACCATGTCACACAAATAGATGATCAGAATGATACTGATGGCAATGGACTAAAGGTACTAAAAAGAAAGAAAAATTTTTATATATATCACAGAAAGTGAAGCATAAGCACCTGACCAATTTGAGGACTAAGTAATACAAAGTTGCATATGCAATCAATGAGTTTCACGCGGCCTAACCAATCAAATTGGTCATTCTCTGCAATTTTGATAACAAGATCACCCAGTGGTACCAAACTCTGAGAGTCGTCCTCTAGAATTAGCTCCATGGAAGTTTGTGATGCCACCTGTAAAACATTAACAAAGTTATTAATTGTTTAGTCTGTTTCAATGTAAACTTCAGTGTCATACATCAGATGCAACCAACCTGTTCAGATAATCCTGATTTGATAGAATGACCGAGATTCTTTTCCTTTGTAACTTTGTTTGACATCAACGTCTGTAACAGGCCACATATAGCGGTCAGTATCTTAGTTGGCTGAAGCTTAACATCAGAAAGCCTATCAACCATGTTGTCCAGTGATAAAACCTGCAAAACCACATATCAATGAAAAAAATTAGACAAAAATATATCTATTGTCACTAGATATTTACAGGAGAGTACCATGTCAGAAAACCCTTGACAAGAGGACCAGCAAGGATGTTCACAAAGGTTAAGCATAAGGCATTCCATCAGCTGGATCAATATCAAGGTCAATATTAGATTAATATTACTATTATTATGTTTAAAAAAATAAAGAGAATATTTACCCTTTGATCACTTTCTGTTTGCCTCAAATTGAACAAAACATCCCATGTGTCAACTGGAAGAACCGAAAAAAAGCTTGAGATTAATGATATAATTTCCAGCTTCCATTTAACAGTAGGAGACACTCGAGAATTCTCTCCACCACTACTCATAATATCAACATCTTCTAAATCATCAATTTCATCAAGCTCTGCATCCAAGACAGTCATATTATTGTGATTTGGCCAATCTGATTGATCTATCTCAGACTGAGGATTACGTGTGCCATCAGAAACTTCTTCATATAGTTTAGTCAGAGCCTTCAAAAGTCTTTTGGTTGACCAGATAATATCATTATAAAACGTACAATCACCACCACCATCTTGATAGCTAAAGAGGGGGGAACCAATAAAACATTTTAAAGAAGTTTGAATGGAGTCCATGCCCTCAAGACCAGCATTTAAGCCATGACTACCACACTGAATATCACTGGAACGTTTTTCAATCACTGAAACAGCATGACTCAGCATTTCTAACATGTACTGACCAACTTCGGAGAAGAAAGAAACGTTTTCTTCTTTCAACCTAATGCAACAAAATGATTTGCTAAAATTTCCTTTTATATTTTAAATAAAAATCACCAAGTCTGAAAAATAAAAATACCTTGTAACATATGAACCATACAGGAAATTTGACAAAAGAGCACATCTGAAGAAAATATCTGAGAGAATCATTTTCTCAATCTCTTTGTTTTCCAAAACCTCAAGAATTCCGAGCTCCGTTTCATGAAGCAGTGACTCCCTTAAATGACGGGGGAGACGCACCTTCTGGTGGCTTGGAGACTGGGCTACCTGAAAAACAATAAAATGAGATAAATATTTCTCCAATCCCACCAAAATAAATTCATTTTTTTTTGTAGAAAAAGAGTGCAAGTGCAACCTCTGAATGAGAATCGAGAAAAACTTCAGCAAGCACTTCCATAAAGCAATCGAACAAATCATGTGAATTTTCCTGCTCTAGTTTTTCAACCTACATGAGATTTGAATATTCAACTTTTTTGCAGCTGGAAGTAGTGAAAGATAGGAAAACAATATTCATTATACCTCAATGCTGTCATCAATGGTTACAGGGATATCTACAAGAAGATGAGCCAAAGAACATCCTTTATCACAATTTGTAAAGCAAGAAGAACCAGCACAAAGAGAGAATACAGCTGCGGGCAACAGTACGACTGTATGCTCATTGAACACCATATGTCCCTAAATAAGATGGTACCAGTAAATTAATCTTCACACAGCATTTTAAGAGCCCTAATATTTTCTTTTATGTATCAACCATAGAAATGTAAGAATTGTCAAACAAACCTTCCAGTTAAGTAAGCCCATAACCGTCCTTAAGAGATCTTTTCTCAGATGTAAAACGTCCTGCATGTCACCCTACACAAAAGCAAAAAAGGTAAGAGTAATGGTAGAAAAAATGTTATCAAGCTATTTGAGGTGATAGTAACTGTCTTTGTAATGAGGGTATATAATATATGATATATTTAATATATCTCAAAAAAAACCAACTTACATGGGATCCTTTCTTTGAAAAATAACCCGATATGAAGCGTAAAAGAGACCTGATCATCATTATAACAACACATTTATGAGAACATGATAATGATAAAGAAACATGGTGATTCACAAAGGTATCAAAATTCATGGTTAACCCTACACTGATGGAGAATTTTTAAACAACCGAAGATCCCATACATCATGAGCTACAATAAAGTTGTTCATTGGATCCTGAAAGCAAAATGCAAAACAGAAAGAGTCCAAAATTAAACCAAATAATCCCCCCTAGGTTGATAAATATCAATAAAGTTTATTAGAACGGCATGCTTACACTCAAATTAATATTTCCAAGGAGTATAAGAGCAGCATCTGCCTGAATAAACCATAGAGAAAGGTATATGTTACGTGAGCTTCATGTTTGTAGGTAGGTGTGGTAATCACATGAATTACTTACAACTGATGTAACATTGTTGAACATTGGTAAACCACGCAGTAGAGTGTTCCATATTGTATGCCAGCCTCTATACAACTACAATTTTTACAAAACTAAGTTTATGGTTAATGACTGTAACTCTGGAAGAGTAAGAAAAACACTTCAACATGATTTCAATCTAAGGTTCTCCAAATTCTAGAAAGATGTCATAGCTTGCAAGGGGCGTCCCTAAAAATATTGTCAATATGCATGCATTAAACAACTTCCAGCTGTCCACATTACTAGTCGGCTATAACTTTACAGACATCCAAATGAAAAGAAATAGCACGACACCTGATTACTGGTAAATTCCACTTTTGCTGAGCACTCCACTCCATAAATAGGACGTAGAAGTACTGATGAGAGTCCTTGAAGACTCCTACAAATGCCCGTAGACAAATGTAAGAGTTCATATAACAAGAATGTAGGGAATCAAGATAAATTTAGTAGATTGGTGACTGACATTTCAATCATCTAAAAGCAACCACATGAAATTTGACAGCATACCGTAGAGTCCACAGAAGACCATCATAAGCATGCTCCATGGTTGCTTTGTTCATTATTCTGCAATAAATTATAAACCCACAAAGTTTGTGTGTGTTTAGATAAAGATAATACAACAAATAGAGCATAAAACAAATTCAGAAGATTTACCTCTCAAAGTTTGTGGATAATCCTTCAAACCAGTAGATGAAATGATCATGCTTAATGCGACTAGAGTAGTTGCGAATAAGGAAGCAAAATGCTGCATTCCTGTCATAGAAGCATTAACCCTCAAACCAAATAATAACTTATAACAGAAACATAAGCCAATAACATAGAATAAAACAATCAACATTTATATTTCTTATATAGTATGTCATTGTGCAATTTTTCAGAACTTACCAAGACCACTTCCCTTTGATGATTTGTTCGCTTAAATAGACAACAGTATTCTCCCTTTTAGCTCGTTTATCAGCTACAGGCGCTTTAAATGAAATAAGGCATGCCTGGAAAAAATTTCATCACTTGTAACTTTTATTGAACCTTAAACATGTCTAAAACTTGCAATTAGATTGTACATCACTAACCCGACAAAAGACAATAGCTGCAAGATCCATCAAACTGGATTGTGAGTTTGTTAATGTACCTCGCTTATCATCCCTTGTTGTATCATTCCTATAAATTGCATTACCATGAATAAATTAAAGTTTCAGTAAAGATGATGGTGACAGTGAAGTACTTAAAACTAAGAAACAAAACCTACCATGGCAGACTGGTAGTGGGGGTACTAATTTGATCTAGTTCCTTTCCTATTATATCCAAAAGTTGTTCCAATAAAACACTGCCATCAGTAGTTCCTCTTGCTAACTTTAATTGTAACCTTGCGTATAAAACAAGTGCATCCTTCAGACCACGATCATGAGTCGTTACCCAAACACGAAATAGAAACTGATGCACAGCATCATGAATTTCTAAAGATCGACTGCCCATATTTGGACCATCCCTAATCAAATATGTATTAATACACTCAACCAATTTGCGCAAAATCTTCCCCTCATCCCTGAAAATAACACAATAATATGAATATGATGTTGAGAAGAGAATGGCAATCTCAAAAGCTCTGATTATCTGTGCTATTACCTTAAATTAGAGAAAATCTCAATAAAACCTTTTGTTATTCCCACACGAAGATCATCAGGAAAATCTCCAGGAGGACTATCAAGAAGTGAATGAAGTGTGAGGATGCACCGAAAGACCTCCTCCTTAATAATTGATTGTCCGGTACTGCGTTCACTCAAGCTTATCTCAACCTTTTCCATGTACAGAAGCACCAGACCTTGTCAAATCATTATGAGAATAATGAGATGAATTCAAAGCAAAAAATTATTTCCAAAAAAGAATATGATACATCTTGAAAAGGTACTCACTAGAGTATACATTCTTTCTCAAGTGAAACTGAAGATGTTTAACTGCCAAAAGATGTCGTAGAATAATTCCATATTCGGACTGGAAGCTTGGAACATCGTTTAAAATCTTCCATATATGATTGAAAAGTGATTTTGCCACAGGGAGAAGATGTAAACTCTTTCCTGTCCATAGATCACATAGAAGAATGTCTTCTAATAAGCTTAATTTGGGGAAAAGATCCAATACTAGTGCTATAATAGTGACACTACGCCAGGCTAAACAATGGAATACACATATGTAGCATAACAGCCGTTTTCTAATGAAATTGACACAAAAACATACCATCTTCAGCTCGTTGTACCACAATTCTAAGAGTCTTTGCAAATGCCAACTTGGGCAGCCGCTTCTTACTTGCAGACACCTCCAACTTTATAGCTTCAGTGAGCAATTTAACAAGAAAAGGCCAAGTTTTAGCTGCAACAACAAAATCAACCTCAGTTCACCTTGTAATGTTTAAGAAGCATGCAATATAACAGACATATGTTATGCGTGTGCTGAGCTAATACATATCCAACATTAGATGGAATCAAAATTCTGTTTGAACCATTTCAGAGTTTCGAAAATCCAAGAGCAGATGATGTTCTGCTGTTGCCTGAGCTCTTGTTGGACCTATAACTTTCATTGATAAAATTCAATCCATCCAATTTGTACCTGGACATTATCAGTATGCAATGCTGGGGATGGATCAGAATGATCCTAATAACTAGGGTTTTATTAACGTATTTTGCAAGTTATCAAATGATTTCACGATGCATAAATCGTCTTACCGTGTGGTACCTCATGAGGTTTGAGCATGGATGTATTGCGTCCCATATATTTACAGAACTCAATCAACCTTTCTCCTTCTAGCCATGTATTCAACAACTTAATCCCTTCCTGAAACAATAAAAACAAAAATCACAACAAATTAAATATACATTTACACAACATAAACAGAGATCGAACTCAATTCACTTTATGTGCGTGTTAAATCGTCGAATGGATTTAGTAAGCATTGAGTTCGTTTAATTTTGCCTCACAAAAAAAAATAGTGATTAAACAAATAATCGATATGAATATTACTTCACGGGCTTTGGCCTTATCAGATGAGAGTTTCAAAACGATTTCATGGACATCTGCAGATTTGACCATCGCATAATACCAGAAGAACACAAACAGTCCAGAAATGATTCGAATGCGAACACTAATGATTTAGGGTGAGAAGATGACAGATAGCTAGGGTTTTACTGTGTCAGTTGGGTTGTTTCAAGAGGGTTTAACTTGTAAGTGGCGGGAGAGAAGAGAATGTCTAAAGAGAGTTTTGGGGACAAACGAGGTCAAAAGGGCGTAACGTAGTGCGTTGATCGGGTAATTTTTTCGGGTTTCGAGTAATTTGGGTCGGGTAATTTGGGTTTTTCATGTTAAAAAAAATACTCGTTATCCGACCCAAATTAAATTCGGGTAATTCGGGTTTGAGTAATTCGGGTATCGGGTCGGGTTTGGGTAATTTGGGTATTACCCGAAATATATAATTTTTTTTTTCAATTTCACTTAGAAAATAAATTTAATGAAATAAATACATCGTGTTTTATTAGTCTTGTTTATATAAACAAACGAAGCATAAACGAAGTTACTCAAGCTTTGAACATTGAGATTTTTTAGTCAATAATACCTGAGATATCAAGTAATTTTTTAACAACTTAATCTAATCTAATAAGATGTTAAAAAAACAAATACTTAAAGATCTTAATTTAAAAGTTTAAAATGTTTAAGATAATTGTAGCCATAAGTTTTGTCATGTTCTGAAGTTTCGTCGAGAAAATGAGTTTGTTAGTTGCAATAAAAACTATAATCTAGAAAACAGTTAATTTTTAAAGAACAAGATGATATATAAACAATTACTTTTAATATTGTTAGTGTCATATTGTCATAATAAAAGAAATTCATGTTTTATAATAATGATAGTTAGTTTAAGCGTGATCAAATACCTGGTACAGAGTACAAGCTCTACGAAAAAAAAATTTTAAATAATTTGGGTAATTCGGGTATACCCAAAACCCAACAAACGTACCCTTTACCCGACCTGAAAAAAATTGGGTTACCCGATTACCCGAAAAAATTTACCCGATACCCGATTTACCCGACCCGATTTACCCGATACCCGAAAAAATCGGGTGGGTAATTCGGGTATCGGGTATTTTCGACCGGGCTAGCGTAATGTGCGTAAACGTTCCCTCCCCTCTTCCTTGGTTTTCTCTCTATATTTTTATGTAAGATCCAAGCTTATACGGAGTATTAAACTAGACATATAATCACTTAATTAAAATAAAAACTATGATTTAATATTTATATATGAAAAAACAATATAAGTAATCTTTAAATATTATTAAAAGATAACCCTTAATTCTAAATTGAAGAAATCAGGGTCATTGATTGTATTTTAATCCTATATTTTCCACCATTAGATTATTTGCTGACATCATCTGTGTGAACCTTTTTTATTTTTGTCCATAAATTTTATAAAACGTATATTACGTTTTATATAAATTCTATTAATAACAATTAAATCTCACCAAAAATAAAATGAATTAAATTAGGAATTTTATTAATGACAATTAAATCTCACAAAAAATCTCTAAATATTATTAAAAGAGAACATTTAATTCTAAATTGAAGAAATCAGGGTCATTGATTGTATTTTAATCCTATATTTTCCACCATTGGATTATTTGCTGACATCATCTGTGTGAATCTTTTTTATTTTTGTCCATAAATTTTATAAAACGTATATTACGTTTTAAATTATAAATTCTATTAATAACAATTAAATCTCACCAAAAATAAAATGAATTAAATTATGAATTCTATTAATGACAATTAAATCTCACCAAAAATAAAATGAATTAAATTAGGAATTCTATTAATGACAATTAAATCTCATCAAAAATAAAATAAATTAAATTAGGAATTCTATTAGTGACAATTTAATCTCACCAAAAATAAAATGAAAAAATACGTCCCACCCCTCATTACCAGTACCCCTACGCTCTCTTTCTCGTTTATTTACATAATTTATCTAACTTAAGTTTTGTAGTGGAGAAGAAAATTGGGGAAAGAAGAAATAAAATATATGTGGGCTTCGATCCGTGTGGATCAGTCATGTGTTCGATCATCATGGAAGAAGAGGGAATGATATAGAGATAAATTTTGTTTGGATTCTACTTTAATTTGATCGTAGTTTAGATCGATTTTGGGTACGTTTTAGATTATGTTTCTTTTATTTTGTTTCAACTATGAAGTTCCAATCTATAAAACTTTTCGATTTAAGTTTAAACCCCTAATGGTTATGTTTTCTGAATGTGCTTCGATTTTTGTTCTTATGATCTGTATTGTTGATTTTGATTTTTTAAGTTATAGGTATCTGGAGAGCAAAATGATGGAAACAGCAACACCACTACCTCTCATCCATTGTTTCGATTTGGAAGATATGTCCACTAGGTAGTGAATTTGTATATGTCGATTTTGTTTTTTATTTTTACATTTTTGTATATGAACTTAGTCAATGATTTTTTATGGCTTATCAGGTCGTGAATGGAAGATATACTCAAGTCAATGTCTATAATGCTTTACTCATTCGATCCCTTCGTGGATTTGGAGATGGAATTCAAACCCTTATACCAGTGAGTGATCCACATATTCTACAACTCAGCAAAACCCAGTGGTGATATGTGTTTTGATTTATTGTAAAAAACATCTTTTTATAAAAATACAAATTTGGCTCTCATAAATAAGTTATTCACCAATCCTTTTATAGTATTATAAAAAAACATCTTTTAGACTCAATAGCAAAGAAAAGACAAAGTTTTAGTATACCATGTAAATAAATTACATCGATAAATCTTATTGGAAAATGGTTGGGGTTTATTAATTTTGGTTAATTAGCAGATTTTTTTTGGTTACCTTGCATTGTCTGGGCATGCCGAGAAGTATAGTAAGAACCTTGCACAACCTTATTCTTTCGTTTAACTTGTTTGAATCTTATTATTGAGTTTACTTTCTCAATGATAAATGGGTACACCCTACACTCTTGAAAATAGGGTTGGGAATATTGTGAGTATCAAAATTTTCTCGGCAATAAGATAAGATATTAGTATAAAAGTTGCAATATAAACCATTTTTAATTACATAATAATAACTAAACAAAAATATGTTAAGGATTATCTTTATAATTTACATTGCAATATATAACATAAAAATAGTATGAAATTTGCATTATGTTCCATTCCATGCCTCACAAACATGTTTATGGAACGGAATTACTCATTCTATTATCTTGCTTTTACGATTACCTATCCATTTCATTTTTTTGTTGTTCCATTCATTGCAACCTCACATATCTCAAATAAGTAATTCAGAAATCCATCACAAAACAGAAAATGTTTTATAAACTCCTATAAGGGAAGAAGAAAGATAAGACTAAATGAGTGTATGGTTTTAATCTAATTTTGATGTTCTTTCATCTCTATTTGCGTGTTTCTAGCTTGTTTGTAGTATTGTCTATAAAATATTGTTGTTATATTTGAAAGTTCATTTTATCCTTGTCATCTTTTTGTGTGTATATTTTAATCTTTTAGGTTTTTTAGAGTATTTGAGGCACCGTTTCTGCTTGGGAGTGGGGTGAAGTCAAGGGCCATAAAACTGGAGGGTAGTTGTATTTAGAGCCACTTGAATATTGAAGATTTTTGTTGGCATTAATTTCAATAATAATATGTACCCTAGAAGATATATCATAACTATAGTTTATTTTTTTATAACATTTTTTGTATTTTTTTTTAAATGTTGTACAGGTGATGGCTACAAGGTGTGGTCACTCATGTCCAGGATCAAGGGTAATTTGGTAACTCTTTAAATATTACACTCTATTAAAGAGTACAAACGAATATTTTAACTTTTTGTTCCTTATGAAAGAGGCAAGGGTATAGGATTTTTTTTAAATATTTGTTAATGGAAAATACATTTTCATTTTTTTCGCATATAGACCATTTATGTAAAAACAACATTTCAAATATGGACCATTTATGTACTTTTCTTCACAAGCGAACCATTTATGTAGTATAGAAATTTTAATTTTAATTAGTAGGTCATTAATATGACAATTTTATAGGGAAAATTTGTTTTTAGTATTGAAATTTGCAAAAAATAAAAAAGTTATTAACGGCATTGTACTTTAAAAAATATATATATTTTTTGGATTATTTTTAGATGATATTGAAACGTTTCATTTTTTCCTACATTGAAGCTCATTTGTAGGAAAGTGTTCTGGAAGCGAATTTCATTAATAGCGTTGAACTTTGCAAAAGAATTCATTAATAGCATCGTAGTTTTCAAAATAACTTTTTTTGGAATTCTTTAACTGCAGGTAGATTCCTTGAATTCCTACCTTGATGAACATATGTGGAGAAATCTTTTTGGAAAATGATAAAATCCTGATATGACAACCCGAACAAGAAAAAGAAAAACTCAGTTTTGACTAACCCAATTTATTCAAAATCTTTATTTATTTTAATAGCTTACACACCATTTAGATTGTCATATGAAATAACTTCGAGATGTAATAAAGCTAAAAAGTTATTTGACATGTTTTGTACTTTCTAATGATCATTACCATGAAACATTTGAAGGATTTTTTTTACCAGAAAGAATGTGATCAATATACAAAACAATGTTGCATATTCAGGACCTGATGTTCTTAATTTATTGTAATAAGGTCTTTTTGTAAAAATTGATTGACCCTACCCAACTCTCCCGTGCAAGGTAATGGATTTATGTTGTTCTAAATGTGTCAAAATGCTTCACTTAGGTGTTACTCAACACATGGTCTGTGGACTATCCATATTGATTTCATGATTGAGAATAACACATCACATCAACCAAGATCAGACCATCAACCATATTAGTGACCCCACTGAGATTAGCAATGTACGTTGAGTAATCATCCAAAACAGGCAACGAACTTTGAATTGTATTAAATCTTGAATCAATTCTCAAATTGTACATCAAACTTCCAACATTAAACCTTGAACATTTTCAATTAATGTTATCGAGTTGCTATGCATTTGATTATTTAGGTATATCGTAAATTGTTTAGCTTCCCCTGTTGATTTTACTACTTTAACATGTACAAAGGATAAATACATATAATACCTACATATAGAAGAGTGTTGTCTTTTCTTTGTGAAATATCTAATAGGTATTTTGACAGTAGCGTTTTTTTTTTACAATAATAAGGTTTGAATGACTGGTTTTAAATAATCATTTTGTAAAATCATTTAAAAACCAATACTATTCCTCTTTATATACTATTACGTTAATAATGCAAATGTTAAACCATAATCTTTTTATTTTATTAATTGTCTTAATTCTAAAATTTATATAATTATTATGTAAATCTGATTACTTATTTAGCTTATTTTAAAATAATTTACATTATAATCGTATTTATTTATTTGTGGAATAAAAGTAGAATTATAGCAATATATTAATTTATTTTGTATATATATATATATATATATATATATATATATATATATATATAATATTATAATATAAGTTTTTAAATAAGACATAACGGGGTTACCACTTTATAAAAATAAAAATAGTATAGCAACCAATTAATCGATTCTCTATTTCATTATATCTTTAAACGATTAATTATGTACTAAAATTTTTTATACAAAAAAATTGTCTAAATATATAAAAGTAATCATGTTTTAATTTGTCAAATTATAAAAGTAATCATGGTTTATGTTTTTCATATACGAAAATCATATTACGAAAAAGAGTACTAGCATCAATCTGTTTTAAAATAAACTTCACATATTATTTTAGTTTTTAAACATATATTTTGACAAAATAACTATTTATTTTGTTTAGGATTAATGTATACTTATATATGAATGAGAGATGATACAAGAACAATATATTACGTGTTCTTTAAAATATAACATGTTCCTGCTAAGAACATATACAAATTTGCATTCATAAATAAGTCTCATTTTTTAACCAATTTGCTAATATTTATTGCAACACACCCTCCCTCTAAACCTTAAACCCCTAAATAATCGTGTGAAACTAATCATCGAAAGAAACTATTTGGTACTGATGCATCACTAATAGTCGAAATAAACTATTCTAGAGATTTGGTCCAAGGATTCCTCTATGTTCGCATGAATATGACATGTTTCCATTAAAGCTGATAAGAAAACAATTTCTAATTTGATTATGTTACGTAATGAAAATCAATAAAGCTCAGGGCAAAACAATTCCAAATGTAGGTATTTATCTCCCATAATCGGTTTCTCGCCTTACCAGCTTTATGTGGCATTGTCTAGAGGGATATCACATGCCAATACAAAAGTATTAGTAAACTCTGACGAACAGTTCAATGACAGTGAAGTCTATACATCAAATATGGTCGACAAAGAGGATATCATTGCTTTGTAGGTATTTATCTTCCAGAATCGTTTGGAGGCAAGACCATTTTATTTGGAGGTGACTTTAGACAAATTCTTCTAGCGATACAAAGAGGCAATCGTTCGGATATTGTGCAGGCATCATATTCATCCAAATTATGGCATGAATGTACAATTTTAAGTTTAACCGTAAACATGAAGCTTTAGTTTGGTTGTCTAACTAATGATTTTGATGAGACAAAAACATTTAATGAATGGATTCTTAAAATTGGTGAAGGTAATACCGGTGGCCCTAATGATGGTGAAGTTGAAGTTAAATTTACAGAAGACGTTGTCGTTTACTCTACAGGTGACCATATTCATCCAATTGTATCTACCATTTATCCATCATTTGAAAACCATCTTGATGATCCATCATATTTTCAAGATAAAGCTATTTTGGTCCCTACAAATGAAGAGTTGATGCTACCAATGACTACATTTTAGGATTGATGAAAGATGAAGAGAAAACATATATGAGTTCAAATTCTTTACGTGAGACAGAGTTACGAGATTTTTTTGAGGAATCAATCTACTCTTTAGTAGCGTTGAATGGTTTTAAGGCATATAGAATTTCCAACCATAAACTTACACTAAAAATAGGTGTTTCGGTCATGTTACTTCGTAATATCGACCAAACCAAAGGACTATGCAATGGTACTAGATTACAAATTGTTAGACTTGGAAGACACGTCACTAAAGCCTGAATCATATATGCTGGATTTCAATGAGACTACTTGTATACCTTGGATGAAGTTAACCCCATCTAATAAAAGAATCTCATTCTGTTTTCAGCGGAGGCAATTCCCCGTAGTTGTTTATTTTGTTATGGCCATTAACAAAAGTCAATGACAATAATTATCAAATGTTGGATTATATTTGCGTAGGCATGTCTTCACTCATTGTCAGTTATATGTTTTTTGTTTCTAGCGTCACAAGTGAAAAGGGACAGAAGGTACTCATATATGACGAGGAAGGTCGTCCAACTAATAAAACAAAAGGTTATGTCTACAAATAGGTCCTTCAACGATTATAGATATTCAGGTTTTAATTGTTTTTTTTTCAGACATTTCAATTTACCAATAATGCTAAGTTTGTTTCTGTTACTTTATCTTTTTTTGTAGTGTCATCTTTTTTATATCTTTATATGTACAATTTTATATGTTCCCCAGCGTTTTACGCGGGTCATAATCTAGTTCAGTAACAAATCAAAACCTAGAGTTAACTTATTAACCGTTATAGTTTTATATCATTGGTTATTTCTACTATTAATTGATGATTTTATAGATTGTTTTAATTGTATAAATTGTATATCAAACGTATGTTGATTTTTACGTATATCAACTAACAAATTAATATGAAAAATAAATACTACAACTTTGGAGTACAGTTGCATAGTTAACATGACATAAAATAAATGTATCAATTCACATCAAATTTAATCCATGGACTTTAACAATTCATCTAATATAAATGACATTATATATACATATTAATTTTGGAAAAGCTTATGAACAGTAACATTCGGCCTGATGTTTATTGTTCATCGGCTTGGTGACTAAATTTTTGAGCTTGCCAGATTTGGTCCCTCCACCGCCTCCCTCGTCTAATTCGGCTTCATTTATGCAACATGTCTGCCTTATCTTCGAAATGGGTGTCCACCTACCGCCATCAATCATCTACTTCTGATCTTGATCCCTTTTATCTACTCTTATTATTCAATTTCACTCTTGGAGAAGTCGATGATAAAACGACTGCTTCACTCTCCTTCTGCCAGCTCTTTGCTCGATTTCCATTATTGCCCTGAATCCCACAAACGATTCGAAGACGGGATCGTAAGGTGTCGAAGAGAATCCTCAGAGAATGCTTCCCAGTTGCTTCTGATTCAGACCACCACAGTTTAATCTGTGAGGTTTATCTACTTTAGTCTTGCGTTTTTCTTCAATCGGTTTATGGACCCAGCTTTTGATTTTCGATTCAAATTAAGTGTAACGCTTGTCTTTTCTGCTATATTAGTCACAGTTTATAATCACTTTGGTCAACTATTGTAATATTTTTTATAAACAAATAATAAAGGATTATTCGTATATTTATGTGCTTATGTGTTTTATACGATATTCTATGCAAATTATATAAGTATTTAATAATAAAATAAATGATATTAAAATACACATCGAAAATAAAAGATTATTTAGGATAAATAATCTTAACCTAGTGATAGTATACGTAATAAGGATTCTGGAGATATAAGGAATGTTCGAATCTAAATTAAACGAAGAAGTTATGGTACGTTTAAGTTCCGCGTTAAATCATATACGCCTACAGATGTCGCAAAATAGTGAATCGGAGATAGATCGCTTATTATCCTAAGTGATCTAAACGAAAGACATAGTAATCGTTAAACCGAGAGCATGCATATAGAAAACGTTCAAATCTGACTTCTTTAGAGGAAGTTATGATTTTTTCTAAGATTCAGCACAACAGTGTGCAACACTGATATCGAATTTTAGATCGGTTGATTTCTAGCCAAAGCAATTTAACGATAATTAAAGATCTCGTTAATAGGAGTCCAACGATATAAAGTTTGACGAAAACGGACGCCGGATGAGAAAGTTATGCATTTTATACGGGCTTTAATAGTGTAAGCTTGTATGAGAAAAAATAAAGTCAAAACTAGCCAACAGAGTCTAAATAAAAATTGTAGATCTTGTCGATAGCTATGCGTGGATATAAAGAACGTCAAAAACGGAGTTCGTATGAAGAAGATACACATTTTTGAAAATCTGAAAGTTCGTATGCGCATGTGCGCGACACGCATGCTTCTAGAAGGGCCACGATACTCCAACTGACAAGTGACACGTGTCATAAAACGAGTGGATCGACGTGTTTGGAATGTGTGGCGCGCATGAGGATTCTTCGCCCTATAAATAGCAATCAGTGTGCAGTCCATTTTTCCACACCCCTACAAGCTTTCTCTCTCGATATTCTTCGACTTTTAGCATGTTTCCCTTAATTTTAGTGTTCGGTGAAGCCCTGCGATTCCTTAAGTAGTAGTAGCTAGCAAGTAAAAGCTCTGCCAGTGCAATTTCCAAACTTTTGTTTAGGAAATCTCTATAAGTTAAATTACACTCATCCTTATTTTAGTGTAATTTATATTTATAGTCGTAGTCATTGTTATGAATCTATAAATAAAATTTATCAGTAACTTCATGTCGTTATACTGATCGATCTACTTACGGGAGAGGTGTCTAGAATGGTCATGTTGGCTTGTTTGTTGGATTTCATAAAGGCTATGTAACAACCCGTTATTTCAAGTCAATGTAAGTCAAACTTGTTCAAATAAAAGTCTAAACTACAACCGTATACAAGTGAATTCACTAATAACAATGATACAATAATAACTTTAAATGCCATAAGGGCATGTTTATATAAGTTATTGTATGAGCATGCTTTGAAAACCATACTTTTATATATATATATATATATATATATATATATATATATATATATATATATATATATATGTTTTTTGGCTTTTGAATGATGAATATGATACAAGACTTTTAATGTTTTGTTATTGTCTAGAAATATAATAGTTCAAGAAAAAAAGTCATAAAAAAAATTATGTCATTTTTCTACCATAAACTTTATACTCTAAATATAAGCATTTTTAATTTTTTTTTAGATATCCATCAGTTGTAAATAAGACTTTTAATGGTTTATTGTTGTTTGGAAATATGAAAAAAAAATAATTTTTTTGGCATTCGTAATTTAAGAGATTAACTTTGTAAAACGAGGTTGTAAAAAAAAACAATGATTAAAAAAAATGATTTAGCGGAAGGCTCACAACAATTGTTTAATGTTGACCCCGAGTTCGAACTCTTTTATACGGCAAACTTAGCTCCCAAAAAGATTTCCCAAAAAACTTCCCACACATGGGATATAATTGCAAATTGTAAATTTAACATTTTCAAAGATTTAGTTATCTATTTTTAATTTTATGTAGTTCTTTCAAAAATGTTTAGATATGTATATGCTCTAACCGTCGTTATTTTAGAAAAAAGTTCAATATAAATGCTTTAATTAGTTCTATCTAAAAAAAATATTTACATGATTATTTTAATAGTTTGCATTTAATAATATTAGTAATAAAAAATACTAAATCAACGCATTTTGCTATTGCCTTCAACGTCTTGTATCAAAAATAGAATTTTAATAAACATAATATTTAAACAAAAACATGAACCATTATTTATACATTTTGTATCTATATAAACTATACATGATAATTCTATACAATTATGACACGGTTTCAATGTAAGTGTAGAAATCGATAATAAGCAATCACATATTTTTTTTTAAATAACAATTTAAAAGTGGGGATGAAAATCGGTATGGAACCACATTGAACCTCACCCGAATGAAAAGAACCGAAAACCGATTAAAGAGTAAACACGGAATTGTAAACCGGACCGATTATCACTATTGGGTTCCAAACGGTTTCAATTCAGTTCTACTACAAAAGTGTGATATCTAAGAAGGTGTTCGACACCGAAAACGACCCAAATTAGATTGGAACCGAAAGAACTGAAAACAAAAAAAAATGATGAATTGGAGGAACTGGACCGAATACCCCTAATCGGTTCTATGCAACAAGAAACTATTCAGCATCCCCCGAATTAACGTTTGTTGCATCGCGCGGGTACCCCACTAGTATATATATATATATATATATATATATATATATATATTGAAAACCATGCATACATATTGAAAACCGTGCATATATATGTTTAAATAGGATTATATGAGTAAACATAAGTCAAAAGGTTAAGCTAAAATCCAAATTAAACACCTTTCATATGAGATTTCGGTTTTGGGAATTGTTAGGCGCATTTTGTGCACCTTTTTGCACACCTTTTAGTCCCTTTTTATGCATTTATTTAGCTTAGTTATACTTCATTCTTCTTGCATTTTATCATATTCATTTTAGTCTCTAGAACAACCTTATTTGCACACTTTCATGTCTTTTTCAAGTAAACCGGAGGTTAGAACGTGCTTTGGGAAGTGTCGGGAAGCATCGGTGAAGATTTCAGGATGATCGAGCGAAGAACGGAAAAGTTGGAAAAATCAAGTTTGGATTCGAAGTCAGAGGAGTATACGGGTCGTGTTGGATTTACACTGAAAAGTGGGCATGGGGCGTGTTTGACTAAGAAGAAGCTGTTGACCATGCTGAACACGCGCCGTGTCAGTTTAGTGCAAATCAACACGGGCCGTGTTGGCTGCTGAACACGACACGTGTCAGTTTAGCCTATTTTGACACGGGTCGTGTTCGACCCAAAAACTGCCTTTTGACAGTTTTTCCTATCTTTCATATCACGGGGTTAGGGTCATTTTTACATACACACATGATACCAGAGCACATTAGGTGAAGGAATTTCGAAGGTTTTTGCAATGATTTAATCGGTTATCATTTGGAAACACTATTTCCCTTAGTTGTAACCCTTAATTGTAAGTTGTAATTGCACATCATTTCCATCTTTACAACTTGTGATTTTGTTCTAGCCATGTGTGGCTAGAACCCTAGTTTCTCCAACTTTATGTTTTGACTTTTTGGTTGTGATTTCAATCATATGACTTGATGTTTGCTTTAAATTTCTATTTAGTGAAATTGATTTTGCTTCAATTGAATGTTTGATTCTAACTGTGATTCTTATTGGCCATTTGAATTAGGGTTAGGTCATTCAAGTTATTCATTTTGCAAAATCCGTAATTGTTTTATGAAGTGGACTAAGTAACAAGCATTAAATTGATCTCCATTGAATGAATTTAGTGTAAATCTTTTCACACACTTTTACACTCCCGAGCTTGTGAGGAGTATTGGGTGTTGTTGGGAACATTCACATAAAGCTTAATGCAATCTTTTAATCTAATTTTAAGAGCTTGTTTATATTAGGTTAGTAAGGTTAGGGTTAATCAAAGAGCTTGTTTTGGTTAATTAATGTGGTGAATGGGAAGTGTTAGAGCTTGTTAACACTTTCAAGTACCAACTTAGATAGAATTGAGTAAATATCATGTTATATTGGAATCACATTGCTAAGTTGTCATACATAGAGTTGGAGTCCTTACAAATTCTGAATTTAATTCACTCATTTAGCTGATTACTTGTGTTTTTAATTGTTTGTTTAATCATTGCATTCTAAACCCCCATCTCTTTACTATTGGTGACCATAGTACCTTGTGCAAAGAGGCATAGACCAATTGTCCTGTGTCTCTGTGGATCGACCGTACTTGTCTTGTACTACCTTTTAGTGCAATATAGTGGGATTCTTTTGGAGTATATCGTACCCCTTTATTTGTTGGGTTTGACACGCCTAACAAATTGGCGTCGTTGCCGGGGACACGGTGTTACTAATTGTTTATGCCAAGATTTTTGTGAGCAGGTACATCTTTATAAAAAAACAAAAAAAAAAACAGAAAAAAAAAACAAAACAAAAAGTGTTGCTCAGAAATGAATATTCCTTACATTGAAGACCAACTCTCTGAGCTATCTCAGTTAGTTATGATGATTGGAAATGACCAGGGTGCGCAACCCACACCTATTCCTTGCGATTTTTGCACTCAAAATGGAAATCATAGTGATATGTGTCCATATTTACAAGGAGAATGGGAAGAAGTGCAAGAAACGGGAAGCTACTACTGGCCAAACCAATGGAGTTATGATCAACCTCAACATGATCAATGATGGGACAATAACCAAGTTTGGGGAAACAATCAATACCAAGCTTGGGGATATGACCAGTACCAACCAACTCTAGAGTTCCAACAACCATGTCCTCCACCTCCTCAACAAACTGAATTGTTGAGCATGTCCTTGGAAGACATTGTGAAAAGCATTGCCACTACTACCCAAATCTTTCAGGAAACAACCAAAGCCAGCCTCAAAAGCTTAGAGAAACAAATTGCACAACTTACTCAATCTGTGAGTATATTGGAAACTCAAGGCAAACTATCGTCGCAGACTGAAGTGGACCCAAGGAATATCGTTTCTACCATCACCTTGAATGATGGGGAAAACTTTGATGGCCCGAGACTACAGTTAGAAGACGGGGAAGAGGAGGAAGAAGTAGAAGTGGAGAAGGTTGTCAAGGAAGAAGTAGAAATTAAGAATGCTGACATGGAAGTTGTAGAGGAGGTGTTGGAGGTTGACAAAAAAGAGGTTGAGCCACCTACTACCAATGAGAAACTCCTTTCACCGGTAGACCAACCACAAGAGCCGAAAAAGGAAAATTTGCTGGACCCTTCAACGGATATGTACCCCGAGAAGGAAGACACCCAACCGGTCATCAAATCGACCACCTTATCAAAGAAGGAAGATTTGACCACCTTACTGGACAAGTACAAGAAAGGGGTCGGTTGGACGATTGTTGTCATTAAGGGTATAAGTCCAACATGGTTCCCACGCAAAAAGAAAGTCAAGTACAAGATAAGTGTTCCATTGAAGGAGGTGGCGAAAAGTTTACTAAGTTGGAGAGCCCCACATACTTAGATTGATGCATATTCAGGGGTCATGTCGAGCCAACGACTTTGAAAAGGGCGGCTAACCGGGAGGCAACCCGGGGGTATTTTTGTCCTTTCTTTTAAAACTTTTTAGTCTTTGGTAAATTTCAAGATTTTAATGTCCCAAATGTTTTAAACTTGTTTTTTATGCCTAGAAAATGAATCTCGGACTCCAAAAATATTTCACGGATAGCTTGGGGAAGAAGAAGAGGAGGTTCTCACCACCAACTACAAGGCTCCAAGAACGATTCGGTAAATTCTCTCCATATCTTTAATCGTCCACATTTTGCTTAAAATTTCAATTTGTGTGCACTTGTAACTATTTTGGACCCATTCCCAAGCCGACTATTATCCTCTTCCTCATCCTCAATAGGTTGTTCCACCCTCTCCAAGCATCGGGGACGATGCTTATCTTTAAGCTTGGGGAGGGGTAGAGTTGTACATTAGGTTCATCCATGCATTTTCATGTTCATATTCAAAAAAAATATGTACATACGATAGCTCCATGAAGTGGGAAAAGGAAAAATCAAATGAAAAACAAAATACCCAAGGCGACCGGATAGTTACCGGAAGTGTAGAATCAGCTGTCATAACTAGGGGACCCAAACACCGTAATTCGAGACCCCAGCCTTAGATAAAAAAAATGGCATACCTAAACGTTTTTATGGGCGGTAATAACAGCTTTAGGATGATTTGCTTCTGAATGTTTAAAAAGAATCTTTATCGGCAACTCTAGACCCACAGAACATGGACCTATTTGTTGACACGCGTTACCCTCGCGGTAATTGAGAGCTTAAGTATCAGATCCACACAGTCAAGAAAGAAGAATGGGTACAATTGTCACATCCAGTACCTCAAAAAAACTCAAGCACTTAATCGAGGAAACTTTCAGAAATTCAAAAGTTGATTGAAGAATTCAAAGCTCAAAACGAAGATACAAATTTAAGTTCAATCAAAATCAAAAGCCACCTCAAAGTCAAATCTGGCGAAAGAAGAACTGTGTGATATGATACTTGTGGCTCTCGAAAAAGTGAAAGCATAGGAGGTGGGGCCCTTCGGGTGGGCTCGCTGTTTCAGCGAAAGCTGATTCGCCGTGACGGGTTCTTAAGGATGCGTCGATTTTGATTCTTGGTCATCTAGTCTTAAGGACATGAGATCCCGGACTGTGTTATTTTCACCCATAAAGCTAATTAAGGTATAAAGTTTAAATACAACTAAGGTTGGATTATTGGGTTACACCGTTTCGGGTCTTTCTCACTTTTGGAGTTTGTGATATGTGGAAGGAAGCAAGATGGTCGCCTAGGTATTAATGATTGGAGCCCCGTTGATGAAAAGTCTGATCGTATTTATATTTATTTATAAAAGTAAATAAATTTCTTTTGTTCTTAAATTTTTCTTTGGTTCATTTTGTTTCTCAAGTGTTTTTGTACATATTTTTCTTTTTCATGATTTTCATTGCATGCATTCATTCCTAGCCTTTAGGATCTTTCCATCCCCTTTTGCTCTATGTTTCTTTTTGCCATCTAGAAATCGTCTTGTTTCGTCTGATTCTTGTTCCTTCTTGAGGACAAAAAAGGTCCAAGCTTGGGGAGATTTGTTAGGTGTATTTTGTGCACCTTTTTGCACACATTTTAGTCCCTTTTTATGCATTTATTTAGCTTAGTTATACTTCATTCTTCTTGCATTTTATCATATTCATTTTAGTCTCTAGAACAACCTTATTTGCACACTTTCATATCTTTTCAGGTAAACCGGAGGTTAGAACGTGCTTTGGGAAGTGCCGGGAAGCATTGGTGAAGATTTCAGGATGATCGAGCGAAGAACGGAAAAGTTGGAAAAATCAAGTTTGGATTCGAAGTCAGAGGAGTATACGGGTCGTGTTGGATTTACACTGAAAAATGGGCATGGGGCGTGTTTGACTAAGAAGAAGCTGTTGACCATGCTGAACACGCGCCGTGTCAGTTTAGTGCAAATCAACACGGGCCGTGTTGGCTGCTGAACACGACACGTGTCAGTTTAGCCTATTTTGACACGGGCCGTGTTCGACCCAAAAACTGCCTTTTGACAGTTTTTCCTATCTTTCATATCACGGGGTTAGGGTCATTTTTACATACACACATGATACCAGAGCACATTAGGTGAAGGAATTTCGAAGGTTTTTGCAATGATTTAATCGGTTATCATTTGGAAACACTATTTCCCTTAGTTGTAACCCTTAATTGTAAGTTGTAATTGCACATCATTTCCATCTTTACAACTTGTGATTTTGTTCTAGCCATGTGTGGCTAGAACCCTAGTTTCTCCAACTTTATGTTTTGACTTTTTGGTTGTGATTTCAATCATATGACTTGATGTTTGCTTTAAATTTCTATCTAGTGAAATTGATTTTGCTTCAATTGAATGTTTGATTCTAACTGTGATTCTTATTGGCCATTTGAATTAGGGTTAGGTAATTCAAGTTATTCATTTTGCAAAATCCGTAATTGTTTTATGAATTGGACTAAGTAACAAGCATTAAATTGATCTCCATTAAATGAATTTAGTGTAAAATCTTTTCACACACTTTTACACTCCCGAGCTTGTGAGGAGTATTGGGTGTTGTTGGGAACATTCACATAAAGCTTAATGCAATCTTTTAATCTAATTTTAAGAGCTTGTAAGGTTAGGGTTAATCAAAGAGCTTGTTTTGGTTAATTAATGTGGTGAATGGGAAGTGTTAGAGCTTGTGAACACTTTCAAGTACCAACTTAGATAGAATTGAGTAAATATCATGTTATATTGGAATCACATTGCTAAGTTGTCATACATAGAGTTGGAGTCCTTACAAATTCTGAATTTAATTCACTCATTTAGCTGATTACTTGTGTTTTTAATTGTTTGTTTAATCATTGCATTCTAAACCCCCCTCTCTTTACTATTGGTGACCATAGTACCTTGTGCAAAGAGGCATAGACCAATTGTCCTGTGTCTCTGTGGATCGACCGTACTTGTCTTGTACTACCTTTTAGTGCAATATAGTGGGATTCTTTTGGAGTATATCGTACCCCTTTATTTGTTGGGTTTGACACGCCTAACAAATTGGCGTCGTTGCCGGGGACACGGTGTTACTAATTGTTTATGCCAAGATTTTTGTGAGCAGGTACATCTTTATAAAAAAAACAAAAAAAAAAGAAAAAAAAAAACAAAACAAAAAGTGTTGCTCAGAAATGAATATTCCTTACATTGAAGACCAACTCTCTGAGCTATCTCAGTTAGTTATGATGATTGGAAATGACCAGGGTGCGCAACCCACACCTATTCCTTGCGATTTTTGCACTCAAAATGGAAATCATAGTGATATGTGTCCATATTTACAAGGAGAATGGGAAGAAGTGCAAGAAACGGGAAGCTACTACTGGCCAAACCAATGGAGTTATGATCAACCTCAACATGATCAATGATGGGACAATAACCAAGTTTGGGGAAACAATCAATACCAAGCTTGGGGATATGACCAGTACCAACCAACTCTAGAGTTCCAACAACCATGTCCTCCACCTCCTCAACAAACTGAATTGTTGAGCATGTCCTTGGAAGACATTGTGAAAAGCATTGCCACTACTACCCAAATCTTTCAGGAAACAACCAAAGCCAGCCTCAAAAGCTTAGAGAAACAAATTGCACAACTTACTCAATCTGTGAGTATATTGGAAACTCAAGGCAAACTATCGTCGCAGACTGAAGTGGACCCAAGGAATATCGTTTCTACCATCACCTTGAATGATGGGGAAAACTTTGATGGCCCGAGACTACAGTTAGAAGACGGGGAAGAGGAGGAAGAAGTAGAAGTGGAGAAGGTTGTCAAGGAAGAAGTAGAAATTAAGAATGCTGACATGGAAGTTGTAGAGGAGGTGTTGGAGGTTGACAAAAAAGAGGCTGAGCCACCTACTACCAATGAGAAACTCCTTTCACCGGTAGACCAACCACAAGAGCCGAAAAAGGAAAATTTGCTGGACCCTTCAACGGATATGTACCCCGAGAAGGAAGACACCCAACCGGTCATCAAATCGACCACCTTATCAAAGAAGGAAGATTTGACCATCTTACTGGACAAGTACAAGAAAGGGGTCGGTTGGACGATTGTTGTCATTAAGGGTATAAGTCCAACATGGTTCCCACGCAAAAAGAAAGTCAAGTACAAGATAAGTGTTCCATTGAAGGAGGTGGCGAAAAGTTTACTAAGTTGGAGAGCCCCACATACTTAGATTGATGCATATTCAGGGGTCATGTCGAGCCAACGACTTTAAAAAGGGCGGCTAACCGGGAGGCAACCCGGGGGTATTTTTGTCCTTTCTTTTAAAACTTTTTAGTCTTTGGTAAATTTCAAGATTTTAATGTCCCAAATGTTTTAAACTTGTTTTTTATGCCTAGAAAATGAATCTCGGACTCCAAAAATATTTCACGGATAGCTTGGGGAAGAAGAAGAGGAGGTTCTCACCACCAACTACAAGGCTCCAAGAACGATTCGGTAAATTCTCTCCATATCTTTAATCGTCCACATTTTGCTTAAAATTTCAATTTGTGTGCACTTGTAACTATTTTGGACCCATTCCCAGGCCGACTATTATCCTCTTCCTCATCCTCAATAGGTTGTTCCACCCTCTCCAAGCATCGGGGACGATGCTTATCTTTAAGCTTGGGGAGGGGTAGAGTTGTACATTAGGTTCATCCATGCATTTTCATTGCATGCATTTTCATGTTCATATTCAAAAAAAAATATGTACATACGATAGCTCCATGAAGTGGGAAAAGGAAAAATCAAATGAAAAACAAAATATCCAAGGCGACCGGATAGTTACCGGAAGTGTAGAATCAGCTGTCATAACTAGGGGACCCAAACACCGTAATTCGAGACCCCAGCCTTAGATAAAAAAAATGGCATACCTAAACGTTTTTATGGGCGGTAATAACAGCTTTAGGATGATTTGCTTCTGAATGTTTAAAAAGAATCTTTATCGGCAACTCTGGACCCACAGAACATGGACCTATTTGTTGACACGCGTTACCCTCGCGGTAATTGAGAGCTTAAGTATCAGATCCACACAGTCAAGAAAGAAGAATGGGTACAATTGTCACATCCAGTACCTCAAAAAAACTCAAGCACTTAATCGAGGAAACTTTCAGAAATTCAAAAGTTGATTGAAGAATTCAAAGCTCAAAACGAAGATACAAATTTAAGTTCAATCAAAATCAAAAGCCACCTCAAAGTCAAATCTGGCGAAAGAAGAACTGTGTGATATGATACTTGTGGCTCTCGAAAAAGTGAAAGCATAGGAGCCGGGCCCCTTCGGGTGGGCTCGCTGTTTCAGCGAAAGCTGATTCGCCGTGACGGGTTCTTAAGGATGCGTCGATTTTGATTCTTGGTCATCTAGTCTTAAGGACATGAGATCCCGGACTGTGTTATTTTCACCCATAAAGCTAATTAAGGTATAAAGTTTAAATACAACTAAGGTTGGATTATTGGGTTACACCGTTTCGGGTCTTTCTCACTTTTGGAGTTTGTGATATGTGGAAGGAAGCAGGATGGTCGCCTAGGTATTAATGATTGGAGCCCCATTGATGAAAAGTCTGATCGTATTTATATTTATTTATAAAAGTAAATAAATTTCTTTTGTTCTTAAATTTTTCTTTGGTTCATTTTGTTTCTCAAGTGTTTTTGTACATATTTTTCTTTTTCATGATTTTCATTGCATGCATTCATTCATAGCCTTTAGGATCTTTCCATCCCCTTTTGCTCTATGTTTCTTTTTGCCATCTAGAAATCGTCTTGTTTCGTCTGATTCTTGTTCTTTCTTGAGGACAAAAAAGGTCCAAGCTTGGAGAGATTTGTTAGGTGTATTTTGTGCACCTTTTTGCACACCTTTTAGTCCCTTTTTATGCATTTATTTAGCTTAGTTATACTTCATTCTTCTTGCATTTTATCATATTCATTTTAGTCTCTAGAACAACCTTATTTGCACACTTTCATGTCTTTTCAGGTAAACCGGAGGTTAGAACGTGCTTTGGGAAGTGCCGGGAAGCATTGGTGAAGATTTCAGGATGATCGAGCGAAGAACGGAAAAGTTGGAAAAATCAAGTTTGGATTCGAAGTCAGAGGAGTATACGGGTCGTGTTGGATTTACACTGAAAAGTGGGCATGGGGCGTGTTTGACTAAGAAGAAGCTGTTGACCATGCTGAACACGCGCCGTGTCAGTTTAGTGCAAATCAACACGGGCCGTGTTGGCTGCTGAACACGACACGTGTCAGTTTAGCCTATTTTGACACGGGCCGTGTTCGACCCAAAAACTGCCTTTTGACAGTTTTTCGTATCTTTCATATCACGGGGTTAGGGTCATTTTTACATACACACATGATACCAGAGCACATTAGGTGAAGGAATTTCGAAGGTTTTTGCAATGATTTAATCGGTTATCATTTGGAAACACTATTTCCCTTAGTTGTAACCCTTAATTGTAAGTTGTAATTGCACATCATTTCCATCTTTACAACTTGTGATTTTGTTCTAGCCATGTGTGGCTAGAACCCTAGTTTCTCCAACTTTATGTTTTGATTTTTTGGTTGTGATTTCAATCATATGACTTGATGTTTGCTTTAAATTTCTATCTAGTGAAATTGATTTTGCTTCAATTGAATGTTTGATTCTAACTGTGATTTTTATTGGCCATTTGAATTAGGGTTAGGTCATTCAAGTTATTCATTTTGCAAAATCCGTAATTATTTTATGAATTGGACTAAGTAACAAGCATTAAATTGATCTCCATTAAATGAATTTAGTGTAAATCTTTTCACACACTTTTACACTCCCGAGCTTGTGAGGAGTATTGGGTGTTGTTGGGAACATTCACATAAAGCTTAATGCAATCTTTTAATCTAATTTTAAGAGCTTGTTTATATTAGGTTAGTAAGGTTAGGGTTAATCAAAGAGCTTGTTTTGGTTAATTAATGTGGTGAATGGGAAGTGTTAGAGCTTGTTAACACTTTCAAGTACCAACTTAGATAGAATTGAGTAAATATCATGTTATATTGGAATCACATTGCTAAGTTGTCATACATAGAGTTGGAGTCCTTACAAATTATGAATTTAATTCACTCATTTAGCTGATTACTTGTGTTTTTAATTGTTTGTTTAATCATTGCATTCTAAACCCCCCTCTCTTTACTATTGGTGACCATAGTACCTTGTGCAAAGAGGCATAGACCAATTGTCCTGTGTCTCTGTGGATCGACCGTACTTGTCTTGTACTACCTTTTAGTGCAATATAGTGGGATTCTTTTGGAGTATATCGTACCCCTTTATTTGTTGGGTTTGACACGCCTAACAAATTGGCGTCGTTGCCGGGGACACGGTGTTACTAATTGTTTATGCCAAGATTTTTGTGAGCAGGTACATCTTTATAAAAAAAACAAAAAAAAAACAGAAAAAAAAAACAAAACAAAAAGTGTTGCTCAGAAATGAATATTCCTTACATTGAAGACCAACTCTCTGAGCTATCTCAGTTAGTTATGATGATTGGAAATGACCAGGGTGCGCAACCCACACCTATTCCTTGCGATTTTTGCACTCAAAATGGAAATCATAGTGATATGTGTCCATATTTACAAGGAGAATGGGAAGAAGTGCAAGAAACGGGAAGCTACTACTGGCCAAACCAATGGAGTTATGATCAACCTCAACATGATCAATGATGGGACAATAACCAAGTTTGGGGAAACAATCAATACCAAGCTTGGGGATATGACCAGTACCAACCAACTCTAGAGTTCCAACAACCATGTCCTCCACCTCCTCAACAAACTGAATTGTTGAGCATGTCCTTGGAAGACATTGTGAAAAGCATTGCCACTACTACCCAAATCTTTCAGGAAACAACCAAAGCCAGCCTCAAAAGCTTAGAGAAACAAATTGCACAACTTACTCAATCTGTGAGTATATTGGAAACTCAAGGCAAACTATCGTCGCAGACTGAAGTGGACCCAAGGAATATCGTTTCTACCATCACCTTGAATGATGGGGAAAACTTTGATGGCCCGAGACTACAGTTAGAAGACGGGGAAGAGGAGGAAGAAGTAGAAGTGGAGAAGGTTGTCAAGGAAGAAGTAGAAATTAAGAATGCTGACATGGAAGTTGTAGAGGAGGTGTTGGAGGTTGACAAAAAAGAGGCTGAGCCACCTACTACCAATGAGAAACTCCTTTCACCGGTAGACCAACCACAAGAGCCGAAAAAGGAAAATTTGTTGGACCCTTCAACGGATATGTACCCCGAGAAGGAAGACACCCACCCGGTCATCAAATCGACCACCTTATCAAAGAAGGAAGATTTGACCACCTTACTGGACAAGTACAAGAAAGGGGTCGGTTGGACGATTGTTGTCATTAAGGGTATAAGTCCAACATGGTTCCCACGCAAAAAGAAAGTCAAGTACAAGATAAGTGTTCCATTGAAGGAGGTGGCGAAAAGTTTACTAAGTTGGAGAGCCCCACATACTTAGATTGATGCATATTCAGGGGTCATGTCGAGCCAACGACTTTAAAAAGGGCGGCTAACCGGGAGGCAACCCGGGGGTATTTTTGTCCTTTCTTTTAAAACTTTTTAGTCTTTGGTAAATTTCAAGATTTTAATGTCCCAAATGTTTTAAACTTGTTTTTTATGCCTAGAAAATGAATCTCGGACTCCAAAAATATTTCACGGATAGCTTGGGGAAGAAGAAGGGGAGGTTCTCACCACCAACTACAAGGCTCCAAGAACGATTCGGTAAATTCTCTCCATATCTTTAATCGTCCACATTTTGCTTAAAATTTCAATTTGTGTGCACTTGTAACTATTTTGGACCCATTCCCAAGCCGACTATTATCCTCTTCCTCATCCTCAATAGGTTGTTCCACCCTCTCCAAGCATCGGGGACGATGCTTATCTTTAAGCTTGGGGAGGGGTAGAGTTGTACATTAGGTTCATCCATGCATTTTCATTGCATGCATTTTCATGTTCATTTTGAAAAAAAAAATATGTACATACGATAGCTCCATGAAGTGGGAAAAGGAAAAATCAAATGAAAAACAAAATACCCAAGGCGACCGGATAGTTACCGGAAGTGTAGAATCAGCTGTCATAACTAGGGGACCCAAACACCGTAATTCGAGACCCCAGCCTTAGATAAAAAAAATGGCATACCTAAACGTTTTTATGGGCGGTAATAACAGCTTTAGGATGATTTGCTTCTGAATGTTTAAAAAGAATCTTTATCGGCAACTCTGGACCCACAGAACATGGACCTATTTGTTGACACGCGTTACCCTCGCGGTAATTGAGAGCTTAAGTATCAGATCCACACAGTCAAGAAAGAAGAATGGGTACAATTGTCACATCCAGTACCTCAAAAAAACTCAAGCACTTAATCGAGGAAACTTTCAGAAATTCAAAAGTTGATTGAAGAATTCAAAGCTCAAAACGAAGATACAAATTTAAGTTCAATCAAAATCAAAAGCCACCTCAAAGTCAAATCTGGCGAAAGAAGAACTGTGTGATATGATACTTGTGGCTCTCGAAAAAGTGAAAGCATAGGAGCCGGGCCCCTTCGGGTGGGCTCGCTGTTTCAGCGAAAGCTGATTCGCCGTGACGGGTTCTTAAGGATGCGTCGATTTTGATTCTTGGTCATCTAGTCTTAAGGACATGAGATCCCGGACTGTGTTATTTTCACCCATAAAGCTAATTAAGGTATAAAGTTTAAATACAACTAAGGTTGGATTATTGGGTTACACCGTTTCGGGTCTTTCTCACTTTTGGAGTTTGTGATATGTGGAAGGAAGCAGGATGGTCGCCTAGGTATTAATGATTGGAGCCCCATTGATGAAAAGTCTGATCGTATTTATATTTATTTATAAAAGTAAATAAATTTCTTTTGTTCTTAAATTTTTCTTTGGTTCATTTTGTTTCTCAAGTGTTTTTGTACATATTTTTCTTTTTCATGATTTTCATTGCATGCATTCATTCATAGCCTTTAGGATCTTTCCATCCCCTTTTGCTCTATGTTTCTTTTTGCCATCTAGAAATCGTCTTGTTTCGTCTGATTCTTGTTCTTTCTTGAGGACAAAAAAGGTCCAAGCTTGGAGAGATTTGTTAGGTGTATTTTGTGCACCTTTTTGCACACCTTTTAGTCCCTTTTTATGCATTTATTTAGCTTAGTTATACTTCATTCTTCTTGCATTTTATCATATTCATTTTAGTCTCTAGAACAACCTTATTTGCACACTTTCATGTCTTTTCAGGTAAACCGGAGGTTAGAACGTGCTTTGGGAAGTGCCGGGAAGCATTGGTGAAGATTTCAGGATGATCGAGCGAAGAACGGAAAAGTTGGAAAAATCAAGTTTGGATTCGAAGTCAGAGGAGTATACGGGTCGTGTTGGATTTACACTGAAAAGTGGGCATGGGGCGTGTTTGACTAAGAAGAAGCTGTTGACCATGCTGAACACGCGCCGTGTCAGTTTAGTGCAAATCAACACGGGCCGTGTTGGCTGCTGAACACGACACGTGTCAGTTTAGCCTATTTTGACACGGGCCGTGTTCGACCCAAAAACTGCCTTTTGACAGTTTTTCGTATCTTTCATATCACGGGGTTAGGGTCATTTTTACATACACACATGATACCAGAGCACATTAGGTGAAGGAATTTCGAAGGTTTTTGCAATGATTTAATCGGTTATCATTTGGAAACACTATTTCCCTTAGTTGTAACCCTTAATTGTAAGTTGTAATTGCACATCATTTCCATCTTTACAACTTGTGATTTTGTTCTAGCCATGTGTGGCTAGAACCCTAGTTTCTCCAACTTTATGTTTTGATTTTTTGGTTGTGATTTCAATCATATGACTTGATGTTTGCTTTAAATTTCTATCTAGTGAAATTGATTTTGCTTCAATTGAATGTTTGATTCTAACTGTGATTTTTATTGGCCATTTGAATTAGGGTTAGGTCATTCAAGTTATTCATTTTGCAAAATCCGTAATTATTTTATGAATTGGACTAAGTAACAAGCATTAAATTGATCTCCATTAAATGAATTTAGTGTAAATCTTTTCACACACTTTTACACTCCCGAGCTTGTGAGGAGTATTGGGTGTTGTTGGGAACATTCACATAAAGCTTAATGCAATCTTTTAATCTAATTTTAAGAGCTTGTTTATATTAGGTTAGTAAGGTTAGGGTTAATCAAAGAGCTTGTTTTGGTTAATTAATGTGGTGAATGGGAAGTGTTAGAGCTTGTTAACACTTTCAAGTACCAACTTAGATAGAATTGAGTAAATATCATGTTATATTGGAATCACATTGCTAAGTTGTCATACATAGAGTTGGAGTCCTTACAAATTCTGAATTTAATTCACTCATTTAGCTGATTACTTGTGTTTTTAATTGTTTGTTTAATCATTGCATTCTAAACCCCCCTCTCTTTACTATTGGTGACCATAGTACCTTGTGCAAAGAGGCATAGACCAATTGTCCTGTGTCTCTGTGGATCGACCGTACTTGTCTTGTACTACCTTTTAGTGCAATATAGTGGGATTCTTTTGGAGTATATCGTACCCCTTTATTTGTTGGGTTTGACACGCCTAACAAATTGGCGTCGTTGCCGGGGACACGGTGTTACTAATTGTTTATGCCAAGATTTTTGTGAGCAGGTACATCTTTATAAAAAAAACAAAAAAAAAACAGAAAAAAAAAACAAAACAAAAAGTGTTGCTCAGAAATGAATATTCCTTACATTGAAGACCAACTCTCTGAGCTATCTCAGTTAGTTATGATGATTGGAAATGACCAGGGTGCGCAACCCACACCTATTCCTTGCGATTTTTGCACTCAAAATGGAAATCATAGTGATATGTGTCCATATTTACAAGGAGAATGGGAAGAAGTGCAAGAAACGGGAAGCTACTACTGGCCAAACCAATGGAGTTATGATCAACCTCAACATGATCAATGATGGGACAATAACCAAGTTTGGGGAAACAATCAATACCAAGCTTGGGGATATGACCAGTACCAACCAACTCTAGAGTTCCAACAACCATGTCCTCCACCTCCTCAACAAACTGAATTGTTGAGCATGTCCTTGGAAGACATTGTGAAAAGCATTGCCACTACTACCCAAATCTTTCAGGAAACAACCAAAGCCAGCCTCAAAAGCTTAGAGAAACAAATTGCACAACTTACTCAATCTGTGAGTATATTGGAAACTCAAGGCAAACTATCGTCGCAGACTGAAGTGGACCCAAGGAATATCGTTTCTACCATCACCTTGAATGATGGGGAAAACTTTGATGGCCCGAGACTACAGTTAGAAGACGGGGAAGAGGAGGAAGAAGTAGAAGTGGAGAAGGTTGTCAAGGAAGAAGTAGAAATTAAGAATGCTGACATGGAAGTTGTAGAGGAGGTGTTGGAGGTTGACAAAAAAGAGGCTGAGCCACCTACTACCAATGAGAAACTCCTTTCACCGGTAGACCAACCACAAGAGCCGAAAAAGGAAAATTTGTTGGACCCTTCAACGGATATGTACCCCGAGAAGGAAGACACCCACCCGGTCATCAAATCGACCACCTTATCAAAGAAGGAAGATTTGACCACCTTACTGGACAAGTACAAGAAAGGGGTCGGTTGGACGATTGTTGTCATTAAGGGTATAAGTCCAACATGGTTCCCACGCAAAAAGAAAGTCAAGTACAAGATAAGTGTTCCATTGAAGGAGGTGGCGAAAAGTTTACTAAGTTGGAGAGCCCCACATACTTAGATTGATGCATATTCAGGGGTCATGTCGAGCCAACGACTTTAAAAAGGGCGGCTAACCGGGAGGCAACCCGGGGGTATTTTTGTCCTTTCTTTTAAAACTTTTTAGTCTTTGGTAAATTTCAAGATTTTAATGTCCCAAATGTTTTAAACTTGTTTTTTATGCCTAGAAAATGAATCTCGGACTCCAAAAATATTTCACGGATAGCTTGGGGAAGAAGAAGGGGAGGTTCTCACCACCAACTACAAGGCTCCAAGAACGATTCGGTAAATTCTCTCCATATCTTTAATCGTCCACATTTTGCTTAAAATTTCAATTTGTGTGCACTTGTAACTATTTTGGACCCATTCCCAAGCCGACTATTATCCTCTTCCTCATCCTCAATAGGTTGTTCCACCCTCTCCAAGCATCGGGGACGATGCTTATCTTTAAGCTTGGGGAGGGGTAGAGTTGTACATTAGGTTCATCCATGCATTTTCATTGCATGCATTTTCATGTTCATTTTGAAAAAAAAAATATGTACATACGATAGCTCCATGAAGTGGGAAAAGGAAAAATCAAATGAAAAACAAAATACCCAAGGCGACCGGATAGTTACCGGAAGTGTAGAATCAGCTGTCATAACTAGGGGACCCAAACACCGTAATTCGAGACCCCAGCCTTAGATAAAAAAAATGGCATACCTAAACGTTTTTATGGGCGGTAATAACAGCTTTAGGATGATTTGCTTCTGAATGTTTAAAAAGAATCTTTATCGGCAACTCTGGACCCACAGAACATGGACCTATTTGTTGACACGCGTTACCCTCGCGGTAATTGAGAGCTTAAGTATCAGATCCACACAGTCAAGAAAGAAGAATGGGTACAATTGTCACATCCAGTACCTCAAAAAAACTCAAGCACTTAATCGAGGAAACTTTCAGAAATTCAAAAGTTGATTGAAGAATTCAAAGCTCAAAACGAAGATACAAATTTAAGTTCAATCAAAATCAAAAGCCACCTCAAAGTCAAATCTGGCGAAAGAAGAACTGTGTGATATGATACTTGTGGCTCTCGAAAAAGTGAAAGCATAGGAGCCGGGCCCCTTCGGGTGGGCTCGCTGTTTCAGCGAAAGCTGATTCGCCGTGACGGGTTCTTAAGGATGCGTCGATTTTGATTCTTGGTCATCTAGTCTTAAGGACATGAGATCCCGGACTGTGTTATTTTCACCCATAAAGCTAATTAAGGTATAAAGTTTAAATACAACTAAGGTTGGATTATTGGGTTACACCGTTTCGGGTCTTTCTCACTTTTGGAGTTTGTGATATGTGGAAGGAAGCAGGATGGTCGCCTAGGTATTAATGATTGGAGCCCCATTGATGAAAAGTCTGATCGTATTTATATTTATTTATAAAAGTAAATAAATTTCTTTTGTTCTTAAATTTTTCTTTGGTTCATTTTGTTTCTCAAGTGTTTTTGTACATATTTTTCTTTTTCATGATTTTCATTGCATGCATTCATTCCTAGCCTTTAGGATCTTTCCATCCCCTTTTGCTCTATGTTTCTTTTTGCCATCTAGAAATCGTCTTGTTTCGTCCGATTCTTGTTCTTTCTTGAGGACAAAAAAGGTCCAAGCTTGGGGAGATTTGTTAGGTGTATTTTGTGCACCTTTTTGCACACCTTTTAGTCCTTTTTTATGCATTTATTTAGCTTAGTTATACTTCATTCTTCTTGTATTTTATCATATTCATTTTAGTCTCTAGAACAACCTTATTTGCACACTTTCATGTCTTTTCAGGTAAACCGGAGGTTAGAACGTGCTTTGGGAAGTGCCGGTAAGCATTGGTGAAGATTTCAGGATGATCGAGCGAAGAACGGAAAAGTTGGAAAAATCAAGTTTGGATTCGAAGTCAGAGGAGTATACGGGTCGTGTTGGATTTACACTGAAAAGTGGGCATGGGGCGTGTTTGACTAAGAAGAAGCTGTTGACCATGCTGAACACGCGCCGTGTCAGTTTAGTGCAAATCAACACGGGCCGTGTTGGCTGCTGAACACGACACGTGTCAGTTTAGCCTATTTTGACACGGGCGGTGTTCGACCCAAAAGCTGCCTTTTGACAGTTTTTCCTATCTTTCATATCACGGGGTTAGGGTCATTTTTACATACACACATGATACCAGAGCACATTAGGTGAAGGAATTTCGAAGGTTTTTGCAATGATTTAATCGGTTATCATTTGGAAACACTATTTCCCTTAGTTGTAACCCTTAATTGTAAGTTGTAATTGCACATCATTTCCATCTTTACAACTTGTGATTTTGTTCTAGCCATGTGTGGCTAGAACCCTAGTTTCTCCAACTTTATGTTTTGACTTTTTGGTTGTGATTTCAATCATATGACTTGATGTTTGCTTTAAATTTCTATCTAGTGAAATTGATTTTGCTTCAATTGAATGTTTGATTCTAACTGTGATTCTTATTGGCCATTTGAATTAGGGTTAGGTCATTCAAGTTATTCATTTTGCAAAATCCGTAATTGTTTTATGAATTGGACTAAGTAACAAGCATTAAATTGATCTCCATTGAATGAATTTAGTGTAAATATTTTCACACACTTTTACACTCCCGAGCTTGTGAGGAGTATTGGGTGTTGTTGGGAACATTCACATAAAGCTTAATGCAATCTTTTAATCTAATTTTAAGAGCTTGTTTATATTAGGTTAGTAAGGTTAGGGTTAATCAAAGAGCTTGTTTTGGTTAATTAATGTGGTGAATGGGAAGTGTTAGAGCTTGTTAACACTTTCAAGTACCAACTTAGATAGAATTGAGTAAATATCATGTTATATTGGAATCACATTGCTAAGTTGTCATACATAGAGTTGGAGTCCTTACAAATTCTGAATTTAATTCACTCATTTAGCTGATTACTTGTGTTTTTAATTGTTTGTTTAATCATTGCATTCTAAACCCCCCTCTCTTTACTATTGGTGACCATAGTACCTTGTGCAAAGAGGCATAGACCAATTGTCCTGTGTCTCTGTGGATCGACCGTACTTGTCTTGTACTACCTTTTAGTGCAATATAGTGGGATTCTTTTGGAGTATATCGTACCCCTTTATTTGTTGGGTTTGACACGCCTAACAGGAATCTAGGATCAATGGTGTTTTCAGTTTTAAGCATCTTGGACCACATGGTGTTTTTGGTTTTGAGCATCTTGGAACAAGTTGTGTTTTCGGTTTTGATTCCTCCACTAAGACCGAAATCTACCAATTGTGGGGCATCCAAGGTGATTTCGGTCATGCTAGGACCGAAATCAACCTTATCTTGGCCGAAATCCCCCTTAATATCTAGATATTTTACGTGATTTAACTTCCCAATGTGATAATTCCATTTACCAACGTAAATATCACCTCAACCGCCTATCTTTTCCTTCATATTTAAGATAAAAAAATGGGATCATTTAACACTTCCAGTGAACGAAATCCTCCACAATTTCTCTCAGATATCAAACCTCTTTTCTCTCAAATTCACCTTCATATATTCCCCGTGATCAAGATCTACCAATTGCGGGACAAAAATTTTCGGGGGGGGGGGGGGGGGGTTAGGGTTCCGCAGAGGTGGCTCTGAGCATCGCTTAATGGCTCTGATGATCGATTCATGGCTCTGAGGATCTGTTCTTGAGTAAAACATAGTGGCAAAATTAACAAGTCTATTTTTTTAATAAATTTTGGTACTTAGTAATCCTTTTTAATAACTTTTGTTACTTAATAATCCTTTTTGCATATAAAATCAAAATAAATAAAAAAATTAATAATTTCGCAGAAATGAACATCAATCCTCAGAGGGGGCTCTGTGGATCTGTTCTTGAGCAAAACACCTTTGCGGATCTGTTCTTCGTAGAAACGATATTTCCAGGGCAAAAATCAGGCAAAAATTTAGGATATATTAATCACTAAACTATCATACATTCATACAATCTATCATACACCCTAACAACATATAACTAATTCAAAAAACGGGCAATTACGTTTTCATACCTAAAAATTTGGCACTATGTTTTGCTCAAGAACAAATCCTTAGAGCCACTAATTGATCCTCAGAGCACCCTCTGCGGATCTGATGGTCATTTTACAAATTTCAAAATTTTTTGGTTAAAATGTGAAAACACCCCTTAAGATATGGTTATTTCATGAAATTTCTCATCGTTTTATGTTGTTTTATTATATCAACAATACACGAGTGATAAGTCTCTTACTTATAATAAACAAATCTTATGGATGTCACGTGTCACTTTTTTACATCCTTCTATAACACGTGTTATCATTTTCGACCATCGCCTAATTATTTTTCCCGCTTACAACCGATTTCACTCATATTTTTCATATCTTTATTTTCAAATTTGAAATTTCAATTAGTCCTGATTATTTGGGATACACATCAATTACTCCGTTATATTCTCCCATACCCTATCTCACTCATGTAATCATTTATAGTCTGACTTTGCACATGTGCCCCTTTCTCCTCTCCATACTCTCTAGACGAAGATCCTTTGAAAACTATTTGGTTCTAACTGATAAGAGAGCATCAAGTTTGAACTTGTCTACACGTTGTTTGTTTATACATTTGATGTAAATTAATTATTATCGGTGTCTAGTTTAAGAAATGTAAACTAATTTACATAATTGGATTTAATATTTTAAATTTGTCATTTTGCTCCAATTAATTTTTTAATAACCTTCATTAACTGAAGTCTTCAAAGTTTTGGCAAATATTAATGATTTTGTTATGCATAATTGATTTGTACAAGAAACTCTGTATCTTATACCTCTTAAAATTCAAGATATGACTAATATGCTTTATAATATAGTAATATATATATATATATATATATATATATATATATATATATATATATATATATATATATTTACTATCTTATAAAAGAAATCTCACTATTTCTATAAATATATTGAATATAATAATAATATTTTTTTAAGACGTCCAAGTGTTTAAGCTTACAGTACAACAAACCTATAATATTATAATATTATAATTTAAATCGTCCAAATGTTTAAGCAAAAAAATATAATCACACAATGCATAGGTTTCTTATTTCACTAGAGCTTTTGAGTTGGCCCCTAATGAAGTCGTACCTAATCCTTTTAGAATCCATATATATCGGCTAAAATCAATCGATTCTGGCCCATCTTGAATCCCAACTATTTCGGCTCCCATCTCCTTCACAAACACTCTCATTTTATTCTGTCAAAAACGAAAGTTGTCGACCCTGTCATCTCCCTCATTAGTCAATGCAACCACCACCAACACTCTCCTCATTCTCGAATTTATGTTAAATAACTTGGCTTGCCCTAATTTCAATATCTGCCCCCTCTTCACATCGCCTCTGCTTATGGCAACTGCATCTCTGGTTCTATCCTCTTCTTCTAATGCTTTGGTGAAGGTAGGGCGAGTGTCTGGTTTCACCACGATGCTCTGTATCTCAAACCATAAGCCACAATTTATCGTCGGCACCATCACTCCCCTTCCACCTCTCTCCAACCTAGACTTTCGCCGATCATTCACCACTCTCTCTACAACACCGCATCGGCAGCACCATCAGGGTTTCTTTCCCTCTTACTGTCGCCTTCAATCACCTGAAAAAGCCTTCTCTACCCTTCCATTTCAGAATTCCTAACGTCACCACCACCATATCGATCGCTCCTATTCCTCTCTGCCACCAACGTCTTCGCCTATGGCATGGTTGTAGAGTACTTGAGCCTATTAAGGAACAATACCACATCGTCTCTTATGATGATTTCTATCAGGTAAGGCTTTCTTTCATCTCCTTTTTTTCAATTTTTTTTTGTGTTTGACATAATCTTGTGATTTAGTTGGCTTTTGTTCTTGCTGTAGAATTTACTGTATGACCTGATGTTCCCTTTAATCCAGTAAGAGAGTTTACTCTTATCTCTATCACACACACACACACACACACACACACACACACACACACACACTCTCTCTCTCTCTCTCTCTCTCTTATTTAATCGACCATCCTGGTGTTTGTTTGTGTTTACTGTTTGTTATAGGTTACCAGCAAACCCAAGTAGCATCCAATCATTGTGTCGAGTTATTGATCTCCAATGAATGTTTCAGTGGAGAAAATAGGCTTCTTTATCATCTTTTATTATAGTTTTTTCTACATGATTTTTCTGATGGTTCACAATTTTTTGTTTTGGGATAGCAAGGCTTATGAGAGATAAACATAGAAATGAGATTGGAGGTCACCTTTTCAAGACTAGATGTCATCTTTTCAATAACACAAAATGAACAAATGTAAGTAAAGTATCCAGTCTAATGGTTCGATGTGAATCTACACTTCCAAAATTTGTTTTATAGTTGCATTTTCTTGAGCTACTTGCACAATTTTTTTATTCTGGAACGATTTATTCTTAGACTTATTGTTGGTATTAATGGTGTTCTATATATGTTGCAGTTACTATTAATGGTGTTTGACATACGTTGCAATTGTATTATTTGCTCTTAGACTAATGGGTGCTCATAATGCAGGAAAAATAACTTTCATCAGGTTGTTGTATGTTACACCCTTCTAGCTTATAAATGTTCCTTTTTTATTTAATTTTAATTTTTCATACATTATTGTAATAATTGGCAGGTGCAAGTTGTGTTCTATCTGATACAAAACCATATAAATGTAGGCATTGTAAAAGGAAATGTCATGGTATAAATATCATGCTATTTTCTTTTGTTAAGTTTTAAAATGTTAATAAATATCGATACTCACATAGTCAAGTGTTTTATATACAACCTTTGATGATTCAGAGGACACCATTGAGAAAAAGTAGTAACTAATGTCATTCGGCAAAATCTCCCGAAGAGCTTGTGGAAATATTGAGAGATGTAAGATTTCAAAAAAAGTTGTTGTAGAATCATCTTTGGTTGACATGTAGTAATTTTTTTATAACCATAATTGGTACATTATTTATGCTAGGCCTTTTTAACAGTAACGGGTAATGCATTTGGGCATTTTTTTAATTGATTGTTTATTTTGACATATGTTAGAAAAATGAAAATACAATGCGATAAATTTGGTATATTACTATTAACCTACTTGAACTTTTAAGTTTTTGATTTTTTTTATTATTAATACAATTCTATGTTCTTTCAGAATAATCATTATAAGGTGGGTGGTTCATTTTCGAAATTGATGGACACTATTACGGATATGGAGATCAGACTAGAAAGATGATGATGGTTGACATGTTTATCATGCAGCTCCAACTAGCAACTTTTCTATTTACATTCTCTTTTGGGACAAAACAACACTGTTTTGGGTTGCAAAGTATAGAAATAATCTACATGAACTTATTGGCTTAGTAGGATTGTGAGCTTGGGGATGTTGGATTTTTAGTAAAGAGTATAAGGCAATTGTGAAGGAAATATTGGTAGCTCCTTTCCAAGATCTGCTTCACTTGCTTCATTATTCATCAAACGAATCAATTAATGACAAAAAAAAAAGTTAAAGTAAAATGCTATTAATGTATGAAAATGAGATTTTTGGTCATACAATAATGTTACCTGAAGCGAGGAACATAAGTGTTTTCATAGTGATTCACATAACTTTGAAAGTTAAAGTTTTACTTAGATAATTATTTTTCCTAAAGTTATTGACAATCACACAATATCATATACAACTGTAAGTTTACTTTTTCTTTTTAAAGTAATGCATTTTTAAAACTCATTTTAGATCTATGCTTTTCTATTTATGGGTTCTATCATGGGATTAAATCTCAATATCATTTTACCTATATGGTTATTGGTTAGAAAATAATACTTTGGGATGAAAGCACACGAAGAAAAGAAACAAGTTTTTGAAAGCATGAAATACATGTTTTGAATTTTAGATCAATTGTTAACAAACATGGTTTTTAAGGAAGACATACAATATATATATATATATATATATATATATATATATATATATATATATATAGTGGCGGACCTTAGTGGTGCCCGGGGGGTCCCGGACCACTGCTCCGATTCCGACATGTAGTGTAATTTTTTTTTTTATGTTTTTTATATTAGGTGTACCGGCTTAAAATACGAGTGCCACTACTAATTTAGATTTTTTTGGAAAAAAAATTTTAGTGTCACCCCTACTAAAACCTTCTGCGTCCGCCACTATATATATATATATATATATATATATATATATATATATATATATATATATATATATATATATATATAAATCGTAACATACGTGGATAAAGATAATTTGAATACTTATGTTCTATAAATTTATATGTAACTTTTTATTAAAAGTACAATATGCATAAATTAAATAAATAAATAATGATATCTTGTGAAGTACGATACGAATTGCGGTTTTGTGGTCTCGGTGGTTTTTTAGATTCTTGGTTTTCGTCCTTAACTTTTTTTCGTTACATTTACGGTTCATATGGTTTTGGTCCCGAAAAAAACTAATGCTCGAAACAAAGTATTTGTCTCCCGCTGCATTGCGCGGGTAAGCAGCTAGTATATATATATATATATATATATATATATATATATATATATATATATATATATATCAACTTCGTTTTCTTCTATCTCGGTTCCTTTTATCAGATGATGATTTCTGGTATTGGAATGGTATTGGAAAAGGTGAAGGAAAAGAAACGTATGAGTTTACAGATATTTTAATATTTTAGCCATAGAATACACAAGTTATAAGCCAGTAATTTGGGCTATAACCTAGTAGTTAGATATAATGAAATCATTTCCACATTGGAGTCACCTAACCATTTTTTTTATCTATATCAAAAACCTGTTCATTTTGTTTATGGTCAGGTTAATATGGGTGGGGATGCAACTAGACGTCTTTCTAAAATACGCTTCCTACGTGGACAACATAGAACGAGACACATCATCATCATTAAGGAGAATATATACCCTTTGATTTCAGAAGCGACCACTAGGTCGCACGAACCAGAGTCATCTTCGATTTCTGCTGAATTCCGGCTCAATGTCTTCTAACAACGTCACCTACAGCCGCACATACATATACTCTGTCGTACAAAACGTGTCTACCGTCAAAGGGATAATACCGCCAATAGACAAAAAAAGGGGGTGAATTTCAAAATTTAGTCATAAAAAATGACTTTTCCGGCTATAGACACGCATTCCGCGGAGGACCCTCTGCGGACCTCTGCGGAGCGTTGTTTCCACCACGGATTCTTAAAAAGTGACATTTTTTTATTGTTTACAAAATTGCTCCGCGGGTCCTCTGCGGAGACATTAACCCCTCCGCGGAGGGGATGGTTGGCTGGGGTTTTAATCCCTCCGCAGAGCGAATGACGAGGAGCTCCGCGGAGATAGTAATCACTCCGCGGAATGAATGGTTGGAACGGTTTTGGACGGATTTTTTTGATACAAATGTTGTTTTTTCATTTTCTTATCTCCATTTGCGTTCAAATTTGTTTAGTGTTACTGATTTGTTTTCCAAAAGAAAGATGAGTTTTGTTATTCTATGTACTGGGGGTTTTTGGCAGATAAGTAATGGGGTTAACACCTACGTTAGACCTAAGTTTAACAACTTAGGTATACAGCTTCCGCCAAATTTTGATCGTCGAATATTGTTTGATTTGGTCAAAAGTAAGGCTAATTTGTTCAATAGTAATATATCATTGTCATTTCAACACCCGGTTCATGGGTATGTTATGAATATTGTAGACGAAGCAGATGTTCATCAACTCAGAAATGTAATTTCTGAAACGAAGGAGATTGTGCATTTGTATTTGGAGGTGTTTGAGGGATGGGTCGAACCGACAGAAGCGGTTGAGAAGATTGTACCATACAATGTTGAAAACATTGTATCTGATAATGTTGAAAACATTGTATCTGATAATGTTGAAAACATTGTATCTGATATGTTGAAGAGTGTCCAGAACAAGAAACTGTTGCAGTGAATACAGTGGAAGAAGAAAATTTATATGAGTTTGTAAGACTGGCTGACAAAACTTTGTCAGATGGTGAAGAGTCAAATGAAGGCTGGTCAGAAGATGAGTTCACACACGGGAAAAAAGCTTCAGACATATTTTACTGTAACGCCCCGATTCTCAGGTATTGTTTAAATAAGATTTATTGGGTGAAGCTCTACTCGACGAGTTGGTTGACCTACTCGTCGAGTAGCAGCGGGGTGGGATCGCGTGTTAAGTGACCTACTCGACGAGTCCATATTGGGACTCGGCGAGTAGGAGCTGGCAGATGAAACCCTAAATCCCGGGGTGTTGCACCCTATTTAAAGGAGCTTCAGCCTCCTTTGGCCTCTTTGCAGCCTCTAAGAGCTCCTTAAAAACCCTAATGCGTGTGGTATTCCCTTTTGGTGTGTCCTAAGCTTGGAAAGAAGGTTGGCTAGAAGTGCAAAGGAATTGAAGCAAGGAAGGTGTGGGAAGCAGAAATTACCTCAGCTAGCATCCCTTGGAGGTATCAAGTTGCCATCCTTACTTCCCTTTTTCCTTTTGTTGAGTTTTGGGGGTTTTTCATGGATTTTGAGGTTGATAAGTTGGGCTATGGGCTAGATCTGAAGTTGTAACTTCAGATCTGGACCCTCCTTAAGTTTTAGAATCATAAAGTTAATGTATTGGTCGTGATTGAGGTCCCTCTTGGACATGAAGCCCCATTAAGAACTTAGATTTGGCATTTAGAACCTTTGTAGCTATGCATGCACGTAAAGTTTGCAACTTTACGTGAAAAGCATGCCCTAGAAGCTTGGATTTGTGATTTGGAGCCGCTGCATGGCTCAAAACAAGTCTGTATGGAAAAGGGACTGAATGGACTCGGCACGTCGCAAGGTTGACTCGGCGAGTCACATGAAGATGGCCATGGACTCGACGAGTTGGATGAACAACTCGGCGAGTCCGATGAAGATCAGCATAAGACTCGACGAGTTGCAGAACAACTCGGCGAGTCGGATGAGTTTTCCCTAGGATATGTATGCGTGTGTGCCCGTCGAGTGGCAAGGAGGAAACTCGACGGGTGGCCTTAGAGTTTGAACGGGAATCGAAGGAACTCGACGAGTCACCCCGATGACTCGGCGAGTAGCCAAGGGTACTCGGCGAGTTGGGGGTCAACATGGACTGTTGACCTTGACTGAGGACTTTGACTTTGACCAGGGGTTGACTGGTGGGTTATGGAGTACCTTATAGATTTAAGGACTTATGAGTATATTGTGCTATGGTCATAGGTGGTGGAGCCTGTGTCAAGTGATCCGAGAATTGGAGTTTACCTTTCGAGTCGGCATCTGCGAGGTGAGTTATCCTCACTATATCGATAGGGTCTACGACACCAAGGTCGGCCCTTTAGTTGTTATTGTTATGGTATGCTACATATGGTTTGGTCTGCTAGATCGGAATCAGGGTAGACAATATGTTATGCTTTATGATCCGTAAGGATTGGTATGTTAGTGACCTGCTAGGTCGGTACTCTAGTTACGAGAGGATTCTATGGTTGATGATCAGTATGACATATATGTTTGATGTTTGTATATGCCAGTATATGATAGTTATGCGAACTTGGTTATTTGCTTATTGGTTGGGTTGAGGCGGTCCTGCTTTGTGCTGAAGGCCAACATACCCTATGAGCGGTCCGAGGAGACTGCAGGCCCACGAGGCGGACCAGTCATGTCGAAGGCTCGGGATAGATTCTGATAGACTGTAGGCCCGGTAGGGCGGTCCAGTCAGGCCGATGACCCAGTATGCATGAATAGATTCAGATAGACTGTAGGCCCGGTAGGGCGGACCAGTCAGGCCGATGGCCCAGTATGCATGATTGATTGATTGATTGTTATTGATATGGTATTGTCAATGTGGTATTGGTATTTTGGGGGTAGCTCACTAAGCCCGCGGGCTTACAGTTTTCAGTTTATTGTTTCAGGTACTTCAGGAGATCGTGGCAAGGCGAAGGCGTGACCGTACCGCTCCTCATCCTTATGTTATGATTTTGGGACACTCTGATGGATATTGATTTGAAAACATTTTGTAAACAATACTATTTGACTTTTATTTGTGATTTAAAAAGTTTGAATTTGGCGTGAAATTTTTGGACGTTACAAGTTGGTATCAGAGCCTTGGTTTGAGTGAATTGGAGGAACACTCGTGTGAATCCAGTCTCAAACCAAGGAGATTTTTGGGAAGTAAGTTTTAAAAATGGTTTTCAAAAGAAAGGATGGAGGATGCAGAGGGTACGATCAGTCGGAGCCTGTAAGTAAACCCCAAAATACCATACAGTTATTTGATATTTTGATATGTTAGGACAGCATGCTAGTGCTAGGCTAGGGATCTTCAGGAATCGCATGATAGATTTGCCTGATTATATGATACCTATTAGCCTAGGGTTTCTTGTATATGGGATTGACATCATAACTGTAGATGTTTAGTGTATGCATCACGGCCGTGTATAGTTAAGATCTTATAGTCTGAGAATGTCTGACTCGACCTTAGGGTAGGGTTGGATATTCGAAAGTCTATCGGGTCCAGCGTTATGTGCGGCTAGCATACACTAGCGCTGCAGGGGCTGATGGAAGTTCCATAGAGGTGTGAGTTGTGCAGAGCTGTGGGATCAGTAGTGAGATAGGCGATGTCCCCTAGTAGTGAGGGTTGAGCGCACATTATGTTGAGTATAGTATTAGGGAGTTGTGGTGATACTTGAGACAAATATGGGTAGGTGTGGAAGGTAGTATGGGCCCGTACTACTGGAAGCACACGACCCATACGCGTAGCAAGGAAGTCACAACCCCTAGGATTTGTGAGTTTTGATCTCCCGATATTATGTTGTGTATCTGATGTCTTGAACGTATCTTTCAGTATGGTGGTGACGAGACGTTTTGCTGCTGGGTCCGGATCAGGATCGGGATTCGGATCAGGGTCGGGACAGGGGGACGGAGGGCCAGAGGTGCCGGTAGCACCTGAGCCCGTGGTTCAGATGGGGATTGAGGAGCTGGATGCCAGGTGTAACAACGTAATTTTTCAAAACAATTTTTCATTTAAAAACATACATTCATTCACACGATAATCATAAAAACATAATGTATCCACTGTAACATAACAAAACATGTCCCAAGATCTCGATATCATAAACTCCATAAGTGTGTACGGATCATACCGGCGCCTTCCCGCGATCCTCGCTAGTACCTGAAAGACATCACATAACAACTGTAAGCATAAACGCTTAGTGAGTTCCCCAAAATACCACATAGCCCACATACGCCTTTCCAGGCCACAACTCTGTAGGATCTTCCGATCCATGTGTCTTAGGGGACTTCCGTCCCAAATTCCGGTAGACCTTCCGGTCCGTACCCTCTTGACCTTCCGGCCCATATCATCTCGACCTTCCGGTCCTTACCATACATAACATAAATAGCACATACATACATATCATCTTGACCTTCCGGTCCTTATCATTCATAACATACATAACACATACATATCACATAACCGCAAATAGCACATACATCATAGCATACAAGACCTTCCGATCACACATAGGTACCCTTCCAGGTACAGTATAGTGAGAAGACTCACCTCAATGAAGTCGGATAACCTCTCGTGCTCAACGTCCCGACTTAGCCTCCTCCTATTATTCAAATAACATTCCCGATCAATACTCTCTCATGATCTCATCTCTACAGACTGGGTAGAAGGCCATTCTACCCTTCCCTGAACTCTCCTGAATCAGCCTTGACCAGAACCCTAAGGTCAACGAAAGTCAACGGTCAACTTTAACCCGACTCGCCGAGTGCACTAGGGTGACTCGGCGAGTACACGCCTGCCCTCTACGCCCCAGGTCCTCCCTTGACTCGCTGAGTCAACCTTATACTCCACGAGTCGTCACAGGTCGCGAGTCGCGGGACAACCCAACTCGACTCGTCGAGTCTGCTCATGGACTCGACGAGTTCATTCCATGCTCACACTCAAATGACCTTCTGAGGTCAGATCTGTTCCTCTAATCCATAGATCTAACCTTCCCAAGCTCAATAAACACGTAAAGGTTCGAACTTGATACTCATGTAACGCCCAAATGACTCTACTTGATGATTTAGCCCCAAATACAACATCCTAAGTCCATTTCTTTCATATCTCATCATAAAGCAAGATGGATAAGGTTCTATGGACCACTATGGGTCCAGATCTGAAGCCTAAACATGATAAGGGACCATATCTCCAACAAATCATCCCAATAAAGGGTATAGAAAACCCCAAATCCATGGATTCTTTAACAAAACAGAAAGAGGATCAATATGCTACCTCAAAGATGATGCCCTTTGCTTGAAAACCCCAGATGTGCAACCTCCTTGGCCTCCTCTAAGCTGGAATCAACTTCTTCTAGCAAAACCAACCCACAAAGGTCCAATAATGGCTTATTCTCTCTCTCAAACGCTCAAGCACTATTAGGGTTTCTCTCAAGGGTCTGGTAGCCGCAAATGGTGGCTATAAGGGTCCTTAAATAGGTCCCAAACCCGAGGAATTAGGGTTTCATTAAACAGCATGGACTCGCCGAGTCCTTCATTAAATCAGGCCAACACATCGCGATCCAACTCGGCGAGTCTGGGCGCCTACTCGCCGAGTCCCCCCTCTAAAACTCAATATAAAATACTTAAAATAGGATACCTGGGAATCCGGATGTTACAATTCTCCCCCACTAGGATCAGACTTCGCCCTCGAAGTCCTGCTCGACAAACAACTCCGGATGCTGCTCCCGCATCTCCATCTCTGGCTCCCAGGTCAGCTCGGACCCCTTCCGATGTTGCCACTGGACCTGCACCAGTGACACCTCCTTGTTCCTCAGAACCTTGATCTTCCGATCCCGGATCGCGATTGGCCTCTCCGCATAATTCAGGCTCGCATCCACCTGAATATCCTCCAGTGGTACCATCGCCGACTCGTCGGCTATACACTTCCTCAACTGGGACACGTGGAAGGTATCATGAATCTGGCTCAACTCTGCAGGTAGCTCTAACCGATATGCTACCTTGCCCACCCTCGCGGTCACCCTGAATGGACCGATCTACCGGGGCCCCAGCTTGCCCCTCTTCCTGAATCGGATCACTCTTTTCCAAGGAGATACTTTCAGGAGTACGAAGTCTCCCACCTGGAATTCCAGCTCGGATCGTCGCCGATCCGCATAACTCTTCTGACGACTCTGAGCCATCAGTAACCTCTGTCTAACCTGTTGTATATGCTCTGTCGTCTGAAGCACTATCTTAGTGCTACCCATCACGCGCTGCCCTACCTCTCCCCAACAAATGGGAGTCCGACACCTCCTCCCATACAACAATTCGAAGGGAGTCATGCCAATACTAGAATGGTGGCTGTTGTTGTAGGAGAACTCAGCCAACGGCAAGTACGTGTCCCAACTTCCCCCGAAGTCCAACACACATGCTCGAAGCATGTCCTCGAGCGTCTGAATCGTCCGCTCACTCTGCCCGTCCGTCTGTGGGTGGTAGGCGGTACTGAAATGCAATCTCGTACCCAACTCCTCGTGGAACTTCTTCCAGAACTTGGAAGTGAAACGTACATCTCGATCAGACACAATTGAGATCGGTACTCCATGACACGATACCACCTCTCTCACATACAACTCTGCCAACCTCTCAGCAGAAGAGCTCTCATTGATAGCAAGAAAATGCATGCTCTTCGTCAGCCGGTCGACGATCACCCAAATTGCATCGACACCCCTTGCGGTCCTTGGCAATTTGGTGATGAAATCCATGGAAATATGTTCCCACTTCCACTGGGGAACCTCAAGCAGCTGCAACTTGCCATGCGGACGCTGGTGCTCGGCCTTAACCCTGCGACAGGTCAAGCACCTCTCAACAAACCACGCGACATCCCTCTTCATACAGGGCCACCAATAATCTTTTTTCAGGTCCAAATACATCTTCGTGGCCCCGGGATGGATCGAGAACCTCGATCTATGTGCCTCCTCCATCAGAATGGTACGTGCCCTGCCTGCATGCAGCACCCAAATCCGACCCTGAAAGGTCATCAGCCCTCGACTATCGGCAACGAACTCGGGCACCTGCCCGATCACCCGCTCCCTCTTGCGGGTCTCCGGTATCACGGCCTCTGTCTGGGCCTCCCGAATGGTGTCCAACACCGGGTTCATCACTGACAACCTTATACAAGTGTCTCGAATCGGGGCACTCTCCGCCCTACGGCTCAGCGCATCGGCTACCACATTAGCTTTGCCCGGGTGGTACAGGATCTCACAATCATAATCCTTTACCACATCCAACCATCTTCTCTGACGCATGTTCAGATTGGGCTGATCCATCAAATACTTCAAGCTCTTGTGGTCCGTGTATATGGTACACCGAACCCCATACAAATAGTGACGCCAGATCTTGAGGGCGAACACCACGGCCCCCAACTCCAGATCGTGGGTGGGATACCTCGTCTCATGAGGCTTCAGCTGCCTCGATGCATACGCCATCACATGCCCTCTCAGCATAAGCACAACACCCAACCCCGATATCGATGCGTCACAATACACCGCAAAATCCTCCATCCCTTCCGGGAGGGCTAACACAGGGGCTTCGCATAACTTCTGGCGAAGTGTCTCAAACGAAGTCTGATGCTCCGGACCCCATGAAAAAGCAACACCCTTCCGAGTCAACCTGGTGAGAGGCACGACAATCTTGGAGAAATCTCGGATAAATCTCCGATAGTAGCCGGCCAATACCAGAAAACTCCTGATCTCTGTGGGAGATCTCGGCACCTCCGAACTCATAACCGCCTCAATCTTGGCCGGATCGACCAAAATCCCATCCTAGTTGATGAGATGCCCCAAGAACTGGACCTACCGTAACCAAAACTCGCACTTGGAGAATTTGGCATAAAGCCTCTCCATCCTCAATACCCCGAGAATCTCTCTCAGATGCTCCTCGTGCTGCTCTCTAGACCTCGAATACACCAGTATATCGTCGATGAAAACGATCACCGAACGATCCAACATCGGTCTACACACCCTGTTCATGAGATCCATGAACGCTGCTGGTACATTGGTGAGCCCGAAAGGCATCACCACGAACTCGTAATGCCCATAACGAGTCCTGAACGCCGTCTTCTGGATATCCTCATCACGCACTCTCATCTGATGATATCCAGACCTCAGATCGATCTTGGAGAACCAAGATGCTCCCTGCAACTGATCGAACAAATCGTCGATCCTCGGTAATGGATAACGGTTCTTGACCGTCAACTTGTTCAACTCCCGGTAATCAATACACATCCGGTGTGAACCATCCTTTTTCTTGACAAAAAGGATCGGCGCTCCCCATGGCGAGCTACTCGGTCGAATAAACCACTTCCCCAGCAGCTCCTGAAGCTGCGAGGATAACTCCTGCATCTCTGGCGGCGCAAGGCGATAAGGCACCTTGGCGATAGGCGCTGCCCCCGGAACCAAATTAATGCGGAACTCTACCTGCCTCTCGGGAGGCACACCCGGCAACTCCTCGAGAAAAACATCCGGGAATTCGCGCACTATCGGAACGTCATCCACCGAACTCGGCCTCCCAGCGGCCTCTCGTGTGTCCATCACATAGGCTACAAACTCGTTGCAGCCCTGCTGTAAACTTTGTCTCGCTCTGGCAGCCGAACAGAACGTTGACCCACATCGGGTACCCTCGCCGTACACCGTAAGTACTCCCCCACTAGGGTCTCGTATCGTCACCAACTGTCGCTCGTGTTGGATAAGGTGTATAAGTCCATAACTATTTCTGGTATGTACTTGACCTGACCCGGCATGGTCCATTTGGGTTGCATGGCACCATGCAATTGGATAAACTAAAATGAGAGAAATAACACTTATGGTTTATTAATATATTATAAGTTCTAATATATTAATAATATTATTTAATTAGTTTGATCAAGAATTAATTTAGAATTAATTAAGTGATCAAAAGATAACTAATTAAATATATGGGTAGATTATGTAAATCTTCCATATCTTATATAGTGGGCTAAGAGGCTCCATGGATTATCAAGTTGGGTTCCACCCATAGGATGCACCATGAGAGTTACAAACCCATGGGTCATGGAAATGAAGAGTCATGACACATTAGGGTTTACATGGTGTAACCCTAGATGTGTCAACACTATATAAGAAACCCATTCTCCACCAAAATCGGCGACACATAAGAAACAAGAGGGCTAGAGCCGATTTTGCAAGTGTAAGATTCTCTCAAAGTTTACTCCTTTGCATTTGGTGTTGTGTGAAGCATTTGAGGCATCACACTTGGGGTGCTAGGCTCACAAGGTTTCAAGGATCATAATCAACAACAAGGTAAGTTATTCTATCTTTCATTCAAGTTAAAAATGTTCCCCATGTATGCTAGATAGGAATATAACCTTGGAATTCAACTTTGCATGATTATTAGACAAACATAGATCCAAGGTTATTAGGGTTGCATGTACACTTAGGAAGTGTTAGAATGCTCAAAACCCATCAGCTCGCAGTCTATCACAACCCCAAATCGGCTCAACCAATCCATGCCCACTATGACACACACGTCCCCCATCGCTATCGGGACCAGATCTATCGGGAACTCAACACCGAAGATCTCGAGTACACATCCTCGTATCACCTCCGTAGCATACACCGCTCGCTCGTCAGCTATGGAAACTCGCAGAGGTCGACTCAACGCCTCTCGCCTGCTACTGATGTGCCGACTAAACGCTATCGACACAAACGATCGACTCGCACCTGAGTCAAATAACACTAAGGCAGGTACATAACTCACAAGAAAAGTACCTACACATATCATCATATAAGCACAATATCTCAACGTAACATAAATAAATAAGGAATACATACCAGCCACAACATCGGGCGCTGCGTGGACCTCCTCCGCTGTCAACTGGAAAGCTCTCCCACGAGCCTTCGGTGCCTCGGCCTTCACTGGCCGAACCTCGGTAACCCTAGCAGCAGGGGCAGATCCCTGTGCTGATCCCTGATGTAACTGCGGGCACTCGGCCTTCCGATGGCCAGTTTGGTTGCAATGAAAGCAAACCATAAATCCCTTGGGGCAATCCTTGGCGATATGCCCCTCCTTGCCACATTTGTAGCAAGCACCCGATCGACAGACCCCATCATGTCCCTTGCCGCACTTTCCGCAAGTGCGACCCTTCTGGCCTCCAGATCTCGTATCAGCGGACTTGGCCCGCTTGGCTGCCGGCTGAGACTGTGCCGGCTGCCGATCGATCCTCTGAGACTCGGCCTCCTCCCTGGACTGAGTCTCCAACTCAATCTCCCTCTTCCGGGCATTTGCCTGAAGCTCAGCAAATGTCCGGTAAGTCGAGTTCGACACGAACTCCCGTATATCCCTCCTCAAAACGCCCAAATACCGGCTCATACGTGCCTGCTCAGTAGACACCTGCTCAGGGCAGAACACCGCCCTCTCATGAAACTTCCTCGTAACCACAGTAACCGAATCAGTACCCTGCTTGAGGGTCAAGAACTCATGTACCAACCGTTCCCTCTCCACCGGGGGAACATACTCGTCTCTGAACATGGTGGTGAACCTCTCCCAGGTCACCGCTGAAATCTCTGCAAGAGTGAAGCTCGCCGTCACGAACTTCCACCAGTCCTTCGCTCCCAAGCGAAGCTGGTTCAATGCGAACCGTACCCTCAGATGCTCCGGGCATGAACACGTGTAGAAGCATCCCTCGATATCAACAATCCATCTCATCGCAGCGATCGGATCCTGCGTCCCATCAAACTCTGGTGGCTTCGTGTTGCTGAACTCTCGAAGCAACAACGAGTCACCTCCATGAGGTCTGGCAGCAGCCACAGCTGCAATAGCTGCAGCAGCAGCAGCCTCAGTCACCGCGGCGTACCGCTCATCGAAAGTCTCAATCAGTGTGGTCTTGATAGACCCAAACATCTCCGGAATCTCGGCCCTGATCGCCGCCGCCACCTCATCGTGGATCATCTGACGAAGCTCCTCGTCACTCACGCCGCTCGACTCAGGTCTGTGGCGTGTCCCAACCATGATGTCTCTGAAATACAACATAAGAATATCAGAGACTCGCTCGAGCATACTTGCACTCGATAACTCAACCCTACTTGTTCCTTGGTACCCAATGGATTCTTACTTAGAGTGCACACTGCTCCGGTGTCTTCGGTAGTACGGGCCCTATACTACCGTCCACACCGCATCAGTATTCACCCTAAGTCCTCCTCCTTGGATCCCAAATCACAAGTACTCTATATCTCACTGGCATAGGCTACCCTTCGGTAGACCTCTCATCAGCCCCTCACTGCTACCTACTTGCTCTCAAGCATCACATAGCAGCAAAATCCTTCCTAGGCTAAGGCATCACAAAATCAGGCCACTCTAGTCCTAATATGAATACCCAGCCAACTCTAGCATGCATATCATATCATAACATGTCTCATAACACATAATGTAAGGGTATTTTGGGAAATCACCGTTCGGGCGCTGGCTGATCGTACACACTGCTTCCTTCTGCCTTTCTCAAAATCTTTTACTCTTTTAGAAAAATTGTTTATTTTATGAAAAACTTCCTTAATTCCTCAGTTTGAGTTCAGATTCATCCGAAGATGCACCCGAATCCCTCAAACCAAGGCTCTGATACCAACTTGTAACAACGTAATTTTTCAAAACAATTTTTCATTTAAAAACATACATTCATTCACACGATAATCATAAAAACATAATGTATCTACTGTAACATAACAAAACATGTCCCAAGATCTCGATATCATAAACTCCATAAGTGTGTACGGATCATACCGGCGCCTTCCCGCGATCCTCGCTAGTACCTGAAAGACATCACATAACAACTGTAAGCATAAACGCTTAGTGAGTTCCCCAAAATACCACATAGCCCACATACGCCTTTCCAGGCCACAACTCTGTAGGATCTTCCGATCCATGTGTCTTAGGGGACTTCCGTCCCAAATTCCGGTAGACCTTCCGGTCCGTACCCTCTTGACCTTCCGGCCCATATCATCTCGACCTTCCGGTCCTTACCATACATAACATAAATAGCACATACATACATATCATCTTGACCTTCCGGTCCTTATCATTCATAGCATACATAACACATACATATCACATAACCGCAAATAGCACATACATCATAGCATACAAGACCTTCCGATCACACATAGGTACCCTTCCAGGTACAGTATAGTGAGAAGACTCACCTCAATGAAGTCGGATAACCTCTCGTGCTCAACGTCCCGACTTAGCCTCCTCCTATTATTCAAATAACATTCCCGATCAATACTCTCTCATGATCTCATCTCTACAGACTGGGTAGAAGGCCATTCTACCCTTCCCTGAACTCTCCTGAATCAGCCTTGACCAGAACCCTAAGGTCAACGAAAGTCAACGGTCAACTTTGACCCGACTCGCCGAGTGCACTAGGGTGACTCGGCGAGTACACGCCTGCTCTCTATGCCCCAGGTCCTCCCTTGACTCGTTGAGTCAACCTTATACTCCACGTGTCGTCACAGGTCGCGAGTCGCGGGACAACCCGACTCGACTCGTCGAGTCTGCTCATGGACTCGGCGAGTTCATTCCATGCTCACACTCAAATGACCTTCTGAGGTCAGACCTGTTCCTCTAATCCATAGATCTAACCTTCCCAAGCTCAATAAACACGTAAAGGTTCGAACTTGATACTCATGCAACGCCCAAATGACTCTACTTGATGATTTAGCCCCAAATACAACATCCTAAGTCCATTTCTTTCATATCTCATCATAAAGCAAGATGGATAAGGTTCTCTGGACCACTATGGGTCCAGATCTGAAGCCTAAACATGATAAGGGACCATATCTCCAACAAATCATCCTAATAAAGGGTATAGAAAACCCTAAATCCATGGATTCTTTAACAAAACAGAAAGAGGATCGATATGCTACCTCAAAGATGATGCCCTTTGCTTGAAAACCACAGATGCAACCTCCTTGGCCTCCTCTAAGCTGGAATCAACTTCTTCTAGCAAAACCAACCCACAAAGGTCCAATAATGGCTTATTCTCTCTCTCAAACGCTCAAGCACTATTAGGGTTTCTCTCAAGGGTCTGGTAGCCGCAAATGGTGGCTATAAGGGTCCTTAAATAGGTCCCAAACCCGAGGAATTAGGGTTTCATTAAACAGCGTGGACTCGCCGAGTCCACGAATGGACTCGCCGAGTCCTTCATTAAATCAGGCCAACACATCACGATCCAACTCGGTGAGTCTGGGCGCCTACTCGCCGAGTCCCCCCTCTAAAACTCAATATAAAATACTTAAAATAGGATACCTGGGAATCCGGATGTTACACCAGGATCCGGGAGATTCTGGACGATGAGGTCGCTGCGGCTTTCCGAGCGCAGCTACCAGAGATGTTTGGGTCGATCAAGACCACGATGGTCGAGTATTTTGATGAGCGATATGCAGCTCTGGCAGAGACAGCAGCCGCTGTAGCCACTTCGGCTGTAACTGCGGCAGGGGTTGGAGGAGGAGTCGGCAGGGCTTTCCAGTACCGGGACTTCGATAATACGAAGCCCCCGACATTTGATGGTACTCAGGTTGCGATCAGGGCTATGTGGTGGTTGTCTGACGTGGAGGGCTGTTTCTTCACGTGCTCATGTCCTGCTGACCAGAAGGTCAGGTGTGCTCTGAACCTGCTTAGGCTCGGGGCAAAGGACTGGTGGAGATTGACGACAGGTTCATATTCTGATGATCAGGGGGCTGCTGTTACTTGGGAGCAGTTCCGGGATATGTTTCGCACCCGCTACGTTCCGCGCGTGGAACGGGAGCGGCTTGCTCAGGAGTTTTTGACATTAAGACAGGATGGGGAGTCCGTGATGGAGATTACCCGGATGTTCACGGAGAGGGCTATGTTTTGCCTGGAGTTTGCGTCGGAGCAGTCTCAGATGACTCGTTATCTGAGTATGCTCAAGACGGATATACGACAGTTTGTGGCTACACAACGTTGTGAGACCCTCCTGGATCTATAGGAAGCCGCGAGGCGGCGTGAGTTGGAGATAGAGCTGCAGATGAAGGAGCAGCATCAGGCACCGACACAGTCTCAGTCGGCGCCTAAGCAGTCTAAGACCGCTGATGCACGGTCTGGGGGTCAGCAGAGCCGCACTTGTGGAAAGTGTGGCAGGGTTCATTCGGGAGTGTGTAGAGCAGGAGGGGGGTGCCACAAATGTGGCAAGGAGGGGCACTATGCCAGGGACTGCCATCAGTCCGCCCCTCCAGCGGATATGAGGATTTGTTACCATTGTCATCAGGTTGGTCATGTGAAGACCAACTGTCCGCAGCTCGCCGCCAAGTCGGCGCAGGGTCCCGCGCCAGCCACTGTGAGGATTGGAGATGGGAGGCCAGGCAGTGTGGAGCCTCCGAAGGCTCAAGGTCGCGCCTTCCAGCTCATGGCCGAGGAGGCCAAGGCAGAGCCGAATGTGGTTGCTGGTACGTTTCTATTCTCTGTCTCAGTTATTGTATTGGTGTTATGCTTATTGATTGTACCTGTGGTTAGGTACGTTTTTAGTGAATTCTTTGCCCGCTTTGGTATTATTTGACTCGGGGGCGAGTCGTTCGTTTGTATCTCAGACTTTCTCTAGAGGGTTCAGTGTGCCGATAGGTGATCTTGAGTGTCCGTTGTGAGTTTCGATCGCCAACGAGCACGGGGTTTCTGCTTCTTCGGTTTACCGGGGATGCGAGTTGGAGATTTTCGGGGTGTCCTTCCCGATAGATTTGATTTCTATCCCCATGGGGGATGTATGCGTGATTGTAGGGATGGATTGGCTTAGCCGTTTCGGCGCCATGATCGACTGTGAGAGGCAGCGAGTGGTGGTTCGAACCCTAAGTGGGGGAGAACTGGTAGTATATGGCGAGGGCACCAGGTTGGGATCAGGGTTTTGTTCGGCAGCCGGGGCTCAACAATATATACAGCATGGGTGTGCCGGCTATTTGGCGTATGTAGTAGATACGCGGGTTAGGGAGCAGCTCTCAGTTTCAGAGGTTCCGGTGGTTAGAGAGTTTGCTGATGTGTTTCCGGAGGAGTTACCCGGAGTGCCTCCGGAGAGGCAGGTTGAGTTTAGGATTGATCTAGTGCCGGGTGCGGCCCCTATCGCCAAGGCGCCGTACCGACTGGCACCGCAAGAGATGCAGGAGTTGTCGTCTCAGTTGCAGGAGCTGCTTGGTAAGCAGTTTATTCGTCCGAGTAGTTCACCCTGGGGAGCACCGATCCTGTTCGTCAGGAAGAAAGACGGTTCGCACAGGATGTGCATTGACTATAGGGAGCTGAACAAGTTAACGGTGAAGAACCGTTATCCGCTTCCGAGGATAGACGATCTTTTTGATCAGCTGCAGGGTGCATCTTGGTTTTCCAAGATTGATTTGAGATCAGGATACCACCAGGTCAGGGTGAGGGAGGAGGACGTGGAGAAGACATCGTTTTGGACTCGTTATGGTCATTACGAGTTCGTGGTGATGCCGTTTGGGCTCACCAACGCGCCAGCAGTGTTCATGGATCTGATGAACCGAGTCTACAGACCGATGCTCGATCGCTCGGTCATTGTGTTCATAGATGACATCTTGGTATATTCCAAGACCCGAGAGCAGCATGAGGAGCATCTCAGGGAGCTGTTGGAGGTACAGCGACGAGAACGGCTGTATGCCAAGTTCTCGAAGTGTGAGTTTTGGTTACGAGAGGTTCAGTTCCTCGGACATCTCGTTAACCAGGATGGGATTTTGGTCGATCCGGCCAAGGTGGAGGCGGTTATGCAGTGGGAGACTCCGAGATCTCCCTCAGACATCAGGAGTTTCTTGGGTTTAGCAGGGTATTATTGGAGATTCATTCGTGATTTCTCCAAGGTTGCCGTACCCCTCACTCGTCTAACGAGGAAGGGAGTGGATTTCCGGTGGGGCCCTGAGCAGCAGAGGGCGTTTAAGACCCTCCGACAGCGGTTATGCGAGGCACCAGTGTTGACACTCCCCGAGGGAGTGGAGGATTTCGTGGTATTTTGTGATGCGTCCATCACAGGCTTAGGGGCAGTCCTCATGCAGAGGGGACGAGTGATAGCTTATGCATCGCGGCAGTTAAAGCCGCATGAGACGAGATACCCCACGCACGATCTTGAGTTGGGAGCGGTGGTCTTCGCTCTCAAGATTTGGAGGCACTATTTGTACGGGGTCCGTTGTACCATATACACGGATCACAAAAGTTTGAGGCACATTATGGATCAGCCAAACCTGAATATGAGGCAGCGCAGGTGGCTGGATGTAGTCAAGGACTATGATTGTGAGATCCTTTACCATCCTGGTAAAGCGAACGTGGTTGCGGATGCTCTGAGCCGCAAGTCAGCTGGGTCCTCGACCCCAGCCAGGTGTATGAGGATAGCGGTGGATTCCCCGCTGGTGGGTCTGGTCAGGGATGCTCAGATTGAGGGTATGAGACCAGAGAACTGGAAGTTGGAGAAGATTAAGGGCGAAAGCGTCCGGTTTGTTCAGGATAGTCGCGGATTGTTGACCCGTTACGGTCGGGTTTGGGTTTCGATGACCGGAGGGGTCCGGCAGACAGTGATGGAGGAGGCTCATAAGTCTCGCTTCTCTATTCATCCGGGAGCCACCAAGATGTACCGTGATCTGAGTTCTAGTTATTGGTGGCCGGGCATGAAGCGAGATATCGCTTGGTTTGTTGAGAGGTGCTTGACCTGTAGGATGGTCAAGGCCGAGCACCAGAGGCCGCATGGTAAGCTGCAGCCCCTGGAGATTCCCATGTGGAAATGGGAACGGATCACGATGGATTTCATCACGAAGTTGCCAAAGACGACAAAGGGTTTCGATGCTATACGGGTCATCGTGGATCGATTGACCAAGAGTGCCCATTTCCTAGCTATACGGGAGAGTTCGTCGGCGGAGAAGTTGGCCGACCTGTACGTCCGCGAGATTGTCTCTCGCCATGGGGTTCCAGTTTCCATAGTTTCCGACCGGGATGTCCGATTTACTTCCCGTTTTTGGCAGAAGTTCCACGAGGAACTAGGTACGAGGTTGCATTTTAGTACAGCGTTCCATCCGCAGACTGATGGGCAGAGTTAGCGGACCATACAGAACCTCGAGGATATGTTGAGGGCGTGCATCATTGATTTCGGTGGGAGTTGGGATTCCCACCTACCGCTTGTAGAGTTCGCCTACAACAACAACTATCATTCCAGTATTGGCGCCCCGCCTTTCGAGCTGTTGTATGGGCGAAAGTGTAGGACCCCAGTCTGCTGGGGCGAGGTTGGCCACAGAGTGATGGGTCGGACAGAGGTAGTTCTGCAAACTACGGAGATGATACAGCAGATTAGACAGCGACTGCAGACCGCTCAGAGTCGGCAGAAAAGTTATGCCGACCGACGCCGATCTGAGCTGGAGTTTCAGGTGGGTGACATGGTTCTCCTGAAGGTTTCACCCTGGAAGGGAGTGATCCGCTTCAGGAAGAGGGGAAAATTGGGTCCCCGCTACATCGGGTCGTTCAGGATTGTTGCCAGGGTTGGCAGGGTGGCTTATAGGCTAGAGCTTCCGGAGGAGCTTAGCCGGATCCACAATACATTTCATGTTTCGCAATTGCGAAAGTGCATTATGGACCAGGAGGCAGTGGTATCGTTGGATGACATTCAGGTCGATGAACGCCTGAACTATGTGGAGAGGCCGGTGGCTATTTTGGAAAGGAAGAAGAAGATTCTGCGGAACAAGGAAATACCTTTGGTAAAGGTACAGTGGGAACATCGGAGGGGATCCGAGTGGACATGGGAGCCGGAAGCGGAGATGCGCGAGCATTACCCGACATTGTCTATTCCGACGGACTTCGAGGGCGAAGTCTAGTTCAAGTGGGGGAGAGTTGTAACGCCCCGATTCTCAGGTACTGTTTAAATAAGATTTATTGGGTGAAGCTCTACTCGACGAGTTGGTTGACCAACTCGTCGAGTAGCAGCGGGGTGGGATCGCGTGTTAAGTGACCTACTCGACGAGTCCATATTGGGACTCGGCGAGTAGGAGCTGACAGATGAAACCCTAAATCCCGGGGTTTTGCACCCCATTTAAAGGAGCTTCAGCCTCCTTTGACCTTTTTGCAGCCTCTGAGAGCTCCTTAAAAACCCTATTCGTGTGGTATTCCCTTTTGGTGTGTCCTAAGCTTGGAAAGAAGGTTGGCTAGAAGAGAAAAGCTAGAAGTGCAAAGGAATTGAAGCAAGGAAGGTGTGGGAAGCAGAAATTACCTCAGCTAGCATCCCTTGGAGGTATCAAGTTGCCATCCTTACTTCCCTTTTTCCTTTTGTTGAGTTTTGGGGGTTTTTTCATGGATTTTGAGGTTGATAAGGTGGGCTATGGGCTAGATCTGAAGTTGTAACTTCAGATCTGGACCCTCCTTAAGTTTTAGAATCATAAAGTTGCTGTATTGGTCGTGATTGAGGTCCCTCTTGGACATGAAGCCCCACTAAGAACTTAGATTTGGCATTTAGAACCTTTGTAGCTATGCATGCACGTAAAGTTTGCAACTTTACGTGAAAAGCATGCCCTAGAAGCTTGGATCTGTGATTTGTAGCCGCTGCATGGCTCAAAATAAGTCTGTATGGAAAAAGGACTGAATGGACTCGGCGAGTCGCAAGGTTGACTCGGCGAGTCACATGAAGATGGTCGTGGACTCGACGAGTTGGATGAACAACTCGGCGAGTCCGATGAAGATCACCATAAGACTAGACGAGTTGAAGAACAACTCGGCGAGTCGGATGAGTTTTCCCTAGGATATGTATGCGTGTGTGCCCGTCGAGTGGCAAGGAAGAAACTCGACGGGTGATCTTAGAGTTTGAACGGGAATCGAAGGAACTCGACGAGTCACCCCGATGACTCGGCGAGTGGAATGTGCTTCGAGGAACTCGGCGAGTAGCCAAGGGTACTCGGCGAGTTGGGGGTCAACATTGACTGTTGACCTTGACTGAGGACTTTGACTTTGACCAGGGGTTGATTGGTGGGTTATGGAGTACCTTATAGATTTAAGGACTTATGAGTATATTGTGCTATGGTCATAGGTGGTGGAGCCTGTGTCAAGTGATCCGAGAATTGGAGTTTACCTTTCGAGTCGACATCTGCGAGGTGAGTTATCCTCACTATATCGATAGGGTCTACGACACCAAGGCCGACCCTTTAGTTGTTATTGTTATGGTATGCTACATATGGTTTGGTCTGCTAGATCGGAATTAGGGTAGACAGTATGTTATGCTTTATGATCCGTAAGGATTGGTATGTTAGTGACCTGCTAGGTCGGTACTCTAGTTACGAGAGGATTCTATGGTTGATGATCAGTATAACATATATGTTTGATGTTTGTATATGCCAGTATATGATAGTTATGCGAACTTGGTTATTTGCTTATTGGTTGGGTTGAGGCGGTCCTGCTTTGCGCTGAAGGCCAACATACCCTATGAGCGGTCCGGGGAGACTGCAGGCCCACGAGGCGGACCAGTCATGCCGAAGGCTCGGGATAGATTCTGATAGACTGTAGGCCCGGTAGGGCGGTCCAGTCAGGCCGATGGCCCAGTATGCATGAATAGATTCAGATAGACTGTAGGCCCGGTAGGGCGGACCAGTCAGGCCGATGGCCCAGTATGCATGATTGATTGTTACTGATATGGTATTGTCAGTGTGGTATTGGTATTTTGGGGGTAGCTCATGATGGGTTTAAGCCATAAGAACATCCTATGTGCTCATGCAAACCCTAATGCTTGGATATAGGTTTCTCTATTGTATATGCATTCATCCAAGACTATAAACCCTAGATCTAGCATGTGATAATAAATATTAACATATGAATTAGGGTTTAGATCATACCTTGATTGTTATGTAGCAATAACAATCTCAAATCCTCCTTGTAATGGCTTTAGAAAGCTTAGAGTCACAAGTGTCACTCCTCTAATGGCTCACAAACACCAAGAGCAAGAGGATGAAGAATGAAGAGAAAGGAGGCTGCCCAAAACGTCCAGAAACCCTAGTGGAATTCTTAGCCACGTTTTTGGGGCTTAAGGGTACTATATATACATGTAGGCTATTAGGGTTTTCAACTAGGAAACCCTAATCTGACTGCTTAAGCCCTAAGCAGCCCATGGACCCTTTTAGAATATCCCTTGGGCGATTTCTAATGGGTTTCTCCATAGAATTCGTCCAACCTATTATTCCAAAGTGATCCATAGCCCAAATGCAATTATCTTATAATTACAGTTCCAGTCCCTTAAGTTTAATTAATCTCTTTTAGCCACAAAATTAATTATCAATTAATTCTTGACTAATATTAATTAAACAATATGATTTCTCCTTTAATATATTATTCTCATAATATATTAATAAATCATAATTAATCCTTTCTCTCCATAATTCATCCTATCAAGTTGCTTTGGTGAAGGCAACCCAAAAGGACCATGCACCATCGGGTCAAGTACATACCAAAATAGTTATGGACTTAGACACTAATCCAACAGTCTCCCACTTGGATAAGTCTAATAACTATTCTGCGTATGACTTCAGATCCTGATCTGCAATCGTAGCTTTCAAAAAACCGATGTCAACTCTGATCCTATCAGAAGCGTGTCCTTTAGATAAGGGATCATATATTCCTCCATTCTAGATATCGTATAGATTGAGACATGGATTTAAATCATTCTCTCTGTCTATGTGTTGTTTCCCGATTTCCGATTTATGACGACTGACAACAGACTACAATTGAACACATCAAATTAGTCCCGACTTGGCCAAGCGCTTAGTTGTCATCACTAAATCATCGAGGGGCCCACATATATCGCTTTTATCCTACTTTGGATAAAAGGAACGGATAAACTTTGATTCAATGCTTGCTTGCACTCACTTACCGAATCACACTCAACAATATGTTTTATGACACCAAGTTACTGGTGCGTTTACATATTATCAATGTGTAACCGACTCACAAGATACAACTCACACATCTCGGTTTCAAGAATATAAGATATTATCGTCTCACCAGTCACTCGTGATAAAATCCATGAAGTGATCCAAGTGAGCGTGGGTTTAATCCAATGCTCAAATCATATTCATAAGCACTCATGAACGTTGCAGCAAACATTTGCTTATGTCTAATACACTTTAGACAATCTACAAACCAATTCATGACAGTCTTCACTCATACCTACTTCCAACATATGAACGACTGTGGACCATTCGAATAATTTGATTATTCTGAAATAATTTAATTATTCAGGAAGTCAAAACATGCAAAGTGAAACACAAGAATAATACTAATCCCATATGGCCCCAAACTGTGGGTATATATAAAACATTTTATTTAATCACCATATTGATTACTCATTATTTGTTATTTCGGGTAATCAACTTCTTACTTGAATTATTACTACACTTGTCCCATGCTCTCAGCATGCACACAATGTTTACCTATGGTCCTTTCTTTGTGAAATAGATCAAATGAACACATTTCCAATCATATTCATTTCACAACTCCCAATCCTTATCACAAGTATAAGAATATCAAATTCTTGTTACTTATGCTAGATTCTAACATTTTAATGCAATGATTCTTTCGTAAAGTCATAGCTCAAAATCATCAAGACTCGGCCAATCTCTATCAGAAACAATTCTATAGATATGATGTCTCTCACTCAAAGTACATTCCTTTGAACATCCTTCTTGCATAAAAGTTTCTAATCTAGATACAGATTCTCAATATCCAACTCCCAATATGGAAACATTTCCATATTTTCCATATGACAATTCATTCTTAATAGAATCTTATCTATTCATAATAATGTCATCCAATACCATACTTCCAACTACTCACAAGCGATCAATCCTCAACGAGCTTTGGATCGTCCTTTGATAGTTGTTTAATTATTTTAGTCAAAACCGATTCTAGTCCTTTTTCCCTCTAAATGTGCTAGACATTTGGAAAATTTTAGAATGGTCAAATATAATAGCACTAGCAATCAATCCTATACCCTAAGCGTATGGGACACGATGCATAATGTCTTACATAAAGATATGATACTTTATCAATCTTCTGTCATAATTATTTGATGTGTCTCGTTCTTACAATTCGAATTATGAAGAGGGATACCGTAATCATAATCGAAATTTAAGAACACACTATGTATCCTTTGACTAAATTTATTAAAATTTCTCAATCTAAGCTTTAGATTTTGAAACGAAGTACAATATTCTCTTCCTTAATTATAGCAAACCAACTATTCAATCCTTACGACTTTGCAAAGTATAACTCTTGTTTTCTATAATTAATATTGCTAACTTGCAATACTTGACTTAATAATCATACAAGCACAACATTTATGCTCCCACTATCATGATGATTATTATCATATAAGCATAACACTTATGCTCCCACTAGCTTTGACATGTTTTAGAAAACAATTGAACTTCCAGAAAACAATACTTATTGAATTTCTGAAGTTCATATTTTTTAATACCTAATGCTTTGATAATCCTTTATCTAAGCTTCTTAATCTTATACACCTTTGTCTTAGATAGCTCATATGTGTGTCTAAACAATCCAGACTAATTGCCAAATCTCACAATCGAATTATGGAAAGGGATGCCGTAACCATAATAGAATTCGAGAATACAATTTCACAATCACTATCTTCTTAAAATCTCTCTTAGTGAAAGCATTTCCTCACAGTCATTTTCATGAAGGAGGGAATCTTATGACACTTAGATTTTAATGGTGTATGTGTTCCTATCCATGCGAATTTGTCAAAACCAAAGTTTGCGACAAATCCAAACTCATATGGACTGAACTTTCTCAATCTTGATTTCTTGCCTTATGGTAACACGTGTGCCCACCATGTCTTCCAAGTAGTTAAGTAGCTCACCCTTTCATATCAACGTACTTTTCATTGATCAAGGTGCTTGCCTTTTATGCGTTCAAATGAGAACTCATAGAACTCACATGCATAATTAACTTAATTGGAATGGCACAGAAACAAAATAATGTCAACACGATAGGTTGTAAACCTCAAGTCGTGTGCTAGTGATGATCGATAAGGTTTATTATCGATTAGTTCTTGAAACTTTTCAAGACCATTAAGACTCCCACTGACTCCTTGACATATAAGATTCTTTTGTCAATAAACATTTCTCGACAAACAAATATTCAAGAGTTAGTGTAGTTTTTATCAAGACAAAACACTTCACTAAATTGGCCCTAGTTGGTCTTTGTCTTATCCAAGACATCACAACTTTCCAATTGTGCAAGAATAAGAAAACCTTTTCAAATTTCACATTTGATGAATGTTATAAACCTTCTTAAGACTTGTCACTCAATTCACAATCTTAACTCTAACACTTGGTTTTGGAACGAAGTATGATTGACTTCTTGATTTAACCATTTCTTCAATTCTTGATTCCTCTTCTCAGACATACAATTGCACTAAGACTCACTTAGAGGATCAATTGAGATATGGTTCTTAATCATTAAGACCTATCATAAAACATAATAAAAAGGTACTCTCCCTTCTTCTTAGAATAGAGAAACTTTTATCTTTCTGCCAACTTGATTCTTCTTATTCGTTCTGCTATTTATTGAAACTCTTTCAATCAATTGAGAATTACACTTAATCTCATAAGTATAATCACATTTACTTAACCTTAGTAAATCATGACGAATATCTTTGTTACTCTTGTGGTGGACTTGATCAACACACAACCTTGTGTACTCGATCTCCTAGTCCTTCACTTGACACTTTGTCAATGAATTAGTCTAATTTCCAAATATGAAATTTCTCATTCATCATGCAACCAAGTTGTATGATTCCAAGTTTCTGTCCAATTGAAACTTGGGCGATGAGAAACTTTCCCTATTTGGTAAATTCTTGACCTTTCCACAAATAACATAATTAAGAATCAAATCCATTATTGCTAATAATAGAAACTTACATCAATTTTTCATACACGCCATTGCAAGGATAAATAAATAATATAAAATCAAAATTTATATTATTGCGGAAAAATTTGTCCTTACAATGCAATTCAACTGAAAAACTATGTTGTTAAATATTCCTAAGCAATCTATTCTAACTCCAAGTAGTAGCTTAAGATTCTAATCTTCAAGTAATGCGATCGAAATCCATTTCTTCACGATTAGATTCCGTTCACTTCTTCCCTTAAGATTCCTCTCTTTTCTTCGATCCTACAAGACATCGAAATGTAATCTTATCACATTATGTATTAAGAATCTAGAATAGGAACTTAAAAGAGTTAGTTAATGGATTTTACCTATAGTAGAGCCATACGTTTTGACTCTCCCATCTCTTAGATCTCTTAGGTAAATAGGGCAGCTTCGTCTCCAATGCCCCTTCTCTTGGCAATGAAAGCAAATTGACTCTTTTGGAACAACACACGAAACTACTTCTGACTTTGCCTTTCTCTTATGATCAAACTTTTCGATCATGGCATGCCTTTCGTTGCCATTGTCTATATCCATAGAGGTCTGGAAGGCAGATCCACCAATCAACTTTGCTTTTCCAGTGCGCCAAATCATTGCTGATTCAGCAGCAATAAGCATATAGGTGAGATCGATGAGGGTTACGTCGTGGTTCATCATATAGTACTCTCTTACGAACTCACTATATGAGTCAGGAAGTGACTGAAGAACCCAGTCAACAGCCAGCTCCTCACAGACAATAGACCCCAACATTCTTAACTTATCAATGTGCGACTTCATCTCTAGGACGTGTGCACACACTGACTTTCCTTCTTCATGTTTACTTGCCAAAAGGGCTTGAGTGAGTTTGAACTTTTCAACCTTTTGAACTTGTGGGTTAGGGAGAACAATAGGAGGAGGTGGAGGAAGTGAAGCATGATCTCGTGTTCCTCTATCGAATCATGGAATATCATCTTCATGTGAAAAGCTTGTTCCACGGGATTTGGGAAGACCATAGTTGTCATACTTTGACATCTACAAAACGGGAGAAAAATTCAAGTTAGTTGATTGATTGAGTCCTTAATAAATCACCCAAATGAGATATTAAGGCTAGGACCCAACACAATACTCTACAACTTGGGAGAGGGATGCCGTAACCCAAATTGCAGAACATTTGAAGGTAAGTGAATGACGATTCACTAATTTCCACCATGCAAAACGAAAAAAAAAAATTAAGTTTTAAATCTATTGAAAATTCCTAGATCTTTTGAGATTCATTGAACATTTCAATGGCATGTTTAAATCTCGATATGCCCCTCGATTTGTGACTGGGATGCCGAGGATCACAAAACAGGGTGTGAATAACCATGCAAACTTACATGGTGCCCTCAAATGTTACAGTCACCTATTCGATGTGCCGGTTAACCACACACGCTCCACCGAACTATGACAAACAATGAGTCACCCTTTGCTACCTTTGCTTAGAACCATTTAGTGTGTCGGTTAACCACACACGCTCCACTAACGTCTTCGCAAGGGCACAAAGTGTAATTTCATGGAATTGCATCAATTCACTTTTGCCTAAAGTAACTAAGATTGAGAATTTTGTAAAAGCATTTAGTTACTTTTGTACTTCATTATACTTATAATGGAAGGTTTCTGTCCTATCCTACCCGTTCGGCTAACGGCCCTCCACTAGTCAAGAGTGCGGTGGGTAAGAGTGGATACCCATTCAATCGCCATTTTATAGGCAATTTCCTTAAACACCCCTTATAGACCAGCTTCGTGAATGAGGCCTACTAACGGTAAGACTGACTGTTTACTCATACATATATAATACTATACTTTTAATGTTATATATAGTATAGGGTGTATTTTATACTTTTAAAATACTTGGTGGTCAAATTTAATAATTACACTTTTAATTTAATTAAATTGTAAACCAAAACTTTTATGGATTTATTAAATCTCTCTTAATTATACACTTTAATTAATTAATAAAACCATAAGGGTGTGAATTGAACTTTTCAAAACAATACTAGGGTTTTAGAATTTAACATTTCTAAATTAAACTTTTAATCAACTTTTAAATTCCAAAACTTGAGGGCAAGTTTTGAAACATTTCAAAACATTAGGGTTTAGAATTTAAATATTTCAAATCAAACCTTTTAATCAAAATTTAAATTCTAAAACTTGAGGGCAAGTATTTGAAACATTTCAAAAACACAAGGATCAAATAGCAAATAATTTAAATTAAACAATTAATTTAATGATTATCTAAATTTGACCTAATTTCAATTTCTTGCAAGATAAGTTACCCAATTAATACAAATAATTAATCTTTAATCATATAAGGAGGTTATTATCTAATCAATTGGTAATTATCTTTTGTTTAATCAAGGATATTCTCAAATATAAGATAAAATTCGAATATTAAAGATCCAAAACAATTAAGGCAAGTATCCTCAAGCAAAACAGCAATAAATCCCGAATTTCCCTCTTTCTGACGCTCGAACTCGCCGAGTTCCTCTATGGACTCGCCGAGTTGGAGCAACTCGCCGAGTCCACATTGGAACTCGTCGAGTTCATCAGTCAGGGAGCCAAAAAATCGATTTTGAAGCTTGAACAAATAACCAAGGCATCAATACAATAGAAACCAATCAAGGCTCTGATACCACTGATGGGTTTAAGCCATAAGAACATCCTATGTGCTCATGCAAACCCTAATGCTTGGATCTAGGTTTCTCTATTGTACATGCATTCATCCAAGACTATAAACCCTAGATCTAGCATGTGATAATCAATATTAACATATGAATTAGGGTTTAGATCATACCTTGATTGTTATGTAGCAATAACAATCTCAAATCCTCCTTGTAATGGCTTTAGAAAGCTTAGAGTCACAAGTGTCACTCCTCTAATGGCTCACAAACACCAAGAGCAAGAGGATGAAGAATGAAGAGAGAGGAGGCTGCCCAAAACGTCCAGAAACCCTAGTGGAATTCTTAGCCACGTTTTTGGGGCTTAAGGGTACTATATATACATGTAGGCTATTAGGGTTTTCAACTAGGAAACCCTAATCTGACTGCTTAAGCCCTAAGCAGCCCATGGACCCTTTTAGAATATCCCTTGGGCGATTTCTAATGGGTTTCTCCATAGAATTCGTCCAATCTATTATTCCAAAGTGATCCATAGCCCAAATGCAATTATCTTATAATTACAGTTCCAGTCCCTTAAGTTTAATTAATCTCTTTTAGCCACAAAATTAATTATCAATTAATTCTTGACTAATATTAATTAAACAATATGATTTCTCCTTTAATATATTATTCTCATAATATATTAATAAATCATAATTAATCATTTCTCTCCATAATTCATCCTATCAAGTTGCTTTGGTGAAGGCAACCCAAAAGGACCATGCACCATCGGGTCAAGTACATACCAAAATAGTTATGGACTTAGACACTAATCCAACAGCTCACTAAGCCCTCGGGCTTACAGTTTTCAGTTTATTGTTTCAGGTACTTCAGGAGATCGTGGAAAGGCGAAGGCGTGACCGTACCGCTCCTCATCCTTATGTTATGATTTTGGGACACTCTGATGGATATTGATTTGAAAACATTTTGCAAACAATACTATTTGCCTTTTATTTGTGATTTAAAAAGTTTGAATTTCGCGTGAATTTTTTGGACGTTACATTTACGGTATGCCTCCCATACCTGATTGTCCTGATCCTATTGTTGAACCCGAACCATTTCATAGTTTAGGTCCAAATGATGATATGTTTGTTCGTCAAACGTATGATAACAAACAACAACTAATATTTGCTTTGAGTCTTAAAGCTACTAGAGAAAAGTTTAAGTTTAAGACCAAACATTCTAACAAAAATCGTTATGAGGTATATTGTGAAATTGAGAACTGTAGTTGGCGTTTATATGCAAAACGCATTGTTCCCACTGATGAATTTGAAATCAGGAGTTTCAACAACGTGCACACATGTTCGTCATTACAGATACACCCTAATCATAAGCATGCTAATAAAAAAGTCATGGATACTATATTGCATGAGATTATGGGAAAAACTCGTTCCAAGGTTTGGAGGCCTAATGAAATATCAAGGGATTTGAATGCTTTGCTGGAAATTAATGTAAATTACAAACAAGCTTGGCGTGCAAAACAATATGCTATGGAATTGTTGTTGGGATCCTCTGAAGAATGTTTTTCCAAACTTCCTATTTATTTTCACAATTTGAAGAGGCATAATCCCGGTACAGTGGCCTATATACGAACAGATTCTGAAGATTGTTTCGAGTGTTGTTTTTATGCCATTGGGAGCACGGTAAATACAAAAACTTGTTATTTAATATATAATTATTTGTAAGAAATTGTAGAGTGTTTATGTGTTCCATTTTAATATATTGCAGGTACGAGCGTTCAAACGTTTTTGTCGTAAAGTTATAATTATGGATGGTGCGCAATTGAAGGGTGATTTTAAGGGAACCATATTGCATGCAGTAGCTATGGATGGGAACAACCAGATAGTGCCCCTTGCGCACAGAATATGCAAAAAAGAGAGTGGTCTTACTTGGACATGGTTTCTTGAAAAGTTGTATGAATGTGTTGGTGATTGTCAAGAATTGACTTTTGTAACTGATTGGGCCGATGCAATTCGGGTTAGTATTGAAAATGTTTTCCCTCAAGCTCATCATGGCGTGTGTGCTTTTCATCTACTAGGAAACATAGTACACAAGTTTGGGAAAAACGACAAAACAAAAGTGTTGTTTTGGAGGCTTGTGAAAGCTTACAAAAGAAATGTTTTTGAAGAATTGTGGTCTAGATTTAGTTCTACTTGGCCGCAAGTAGCAACGTATCTAAGTGAAATTCCGCGTGCTAAATGGACTAGAGCATATTCCCCGTCGAAACGGTACGATTACATGACCTCCAACAGTGCAGAGTCCATGAACGCTTTATCTGTAGATGCAAGGAAGATGCCTATAATACCCCTTCTTGAGTTCTTCCGTCGTCTTTCTCATGAATGGTGTAACAAGCGTCGCATCGATGGAGGTATGAAATTAATTTAGACTTTAATTATCTCTAATAATAATTTAATTATATATATATTCTTTACAGGGAAACGTTCAACAGTGCTAACCGAGTGGGCTGAAAAAGTAGTTAGTAAAAATGAAGAGCGTACGACAGGATGGTCCGTTTCTGGTGTTTCAGATGCAATATATCAAGTGCATGATTTCAAACATGGTGGCATAGTTGATATGAGGCAAGAGACTTGTACATGCAAATATTGGGAAGGAACTGGGTTGCCTTGTGGTAATGTCATAATGGTCTTAAAGCACTTGCAAAAAAACTAACTTCGGACATTTGGTTATAGATGCTTACAAAATGGAAACGTACCGGAGTACGTATGAGGAGCCGGTTTACCCCCTTCCAGAACCGTGTGATTGGGAGATTCCTTCTGAGATGATGGTTGTTAAACCCCCGATAATGGATACACATCAAGCTGGTAGACCAAGAAACAGAAATCGTATCCTGTCACAAGGTGAGGAACCTATAGTAAGAAGATGTAGTAGATGTGATAGTACAACACATAATGCAGCGACTTGTCCGGCATTGGTCCCAATGAAACCAAAAAAGGCTAGAACAAATAGTGCGCCATCATATAGTAACACAAAAGGGAAAGGGAAAGGGACACAAATGACTCAGGAGACGGTAGAGACGCACGGGACACAAGAGACGCGCTGGACGAGTGGGACGCAGAGAGAAGACTATTGTTCAACGTTTGATTTGAATGATTGATGGTGTATTTATTATTAATTATGTTTTGTTTTATAGGATATTAATTTGTGTACTTTGAAATGGTTTGTTTATTTTAAAGATGATTGATAATATTATGATTATCAATTTATGTTTTATTTTAGAGGATATTAATTTATGTTTTGTTTTAGAATACTAACTAAAAATCGAAGATAATACATTCAACAAACCAGAAACATATAGCAAACGTACAACAACAATAATTAACTTAAGGGAATTGCACACGTACAACAACAGTAATTAACTTAAGGGAATTGCAAAGGATACTTTTCTTTCTCCATTGTTATGTAGTCGTCCCTAATTCGTATTTTATCTTCCATACGGTCCTTTTGCCTCCCAGGTTCTATCATTTTCGCATCCTTGCCAGCTAGCCATTTTTCAGACAGTTTGATATTCTTCTTACTGTTTTTATCCAATCCCCATGATCTTTGATTTCTTTTTTATTATTCGCCATCCTTTCCTCAACCTCTTTGCACTCCGCCGCAATGAGGTCACGACGTTCGGTGAGAGCTCGAGATGACGCTTTATCTTTTTTTTTTGTTCTTCAGCCCATTGTAGTTGATGCAAAGTATCCTCAGACATATACCTGTCTCTTAAATTTGGTGATGGGGCAAGAAAAGGGTCGATCGGATCACAATAGAAACAATCAACTTCGTTGCACGAGCAAATATACAAACTTGAAGATGAACTCATTTGTAAATTTATAAAATATTTATAACTCTATACCAAAAATCCAACGACCATCCATGACTATATATAGTCCCTTCAACTCCGCAGAGAGGTGTTTGTCAGTCCGCAGAGTTGTTTGTCAGTCCGCAGAACTGTATTGTCAGTCCGCAATAATGTTTGTCAGTCAGCAGAGTTGTTTGTCTAGTCGTTGTCATCCATACTATACCACATTTTTGCCTAATCCTACAACCATCCGAGTGGATAAATCTTTTATGAATCACCTTAAGTGCATAAGGCGTTACTGACTTGTCAGTCCGCGTAGAGAAACTTTTTATGTATATTAAACGTTGTCAGTCCGCGTTACTGACTTGTCAGTCCGAGTTACTTACTTGTCAGTCCACGTTACTGACTTGTCAGTCCGCGTAGAGAAACTTTTTATATATATTAAACGTAGTATCTTACGAAATTCAAATCTTTAATTGATAATAGAGATAAATTTACAAAATGGCGTCCAATGTACCAAGTTCTTCGAATGCAGCAAATCCATCTAATGCAGCCTCTCCAACAAATGGTACATCTCCATGGACGACAACAGAGTTGTTGGTCCTAACACAATGCTGGATTACCATTTACGAGGGTCTACCAGTAGTGGCTCCCCCTCATTGCCTTGTAGGTGATGAATGGTCCCGCCTAATAGCTTTTTTCAACTATCAGGTCGGACAAGGACAAGAACGACTAAAACCTGATATTGTTAGATGGATTTAAAGTTTAAAGTCACATGGTTCAGTCGATGCTACAATCATGAGAAAATGCGACGCTCTCAAGCAGATGATGAAGAACTTCTTGAAGACGTGAATGGATATTACTTGTGCGAGTTTGATGGAACTGATTTCGAGTATACGGACGTTTGGAATCTGGTAAAAGATAAACCTTTTTTCATGTAGACGACTGTTTTATTTCCAATGTTTTATGTAATGTTTGTTAGTCGTAAGAAACCTTTTTCATGTAGACGACTCTTTTGTAATGTTTTTATGTTATTTGTAATGTTTATTTTGTTTGATTGTATGGTTTCGTAACATTTGTTGCTGAATTATGTTTAAAAATAAAAGATAATTAGCAGATTACATACTAGCAGAAGTGACTACATTACATACTAGAAACAAGTATTTGATATTAATATATATATACAAAGTTCCTAATATCAACTTATATAGTTAGGCCTATATAGTATCCCAAATAACATTTGTCATCTTATTTATGTAGAGAAATCCCGCATCTCTACGTGCCGTAGAAATCTTCACTGGTACCCCCGAAACAATCATTTCCATAAACATGCATACAAATACTCTACAATCCCCTCTGTCAAGACTATATTCTTGTTGTGGCACGTCTACAACATCAACAAACTCCAGCTTTGCTTTGTCTTTGTGTCCAACGGGGAAATGGTTCCAGTACTCAATGACATCTAACTCTGAGATAATACTATCTCCAAAACTTGTGAATTCTCCACCAGTTAAGTACTTTGAGAAGTAACCCGCAATTCGTGCTGAATCATAAATTTCTACTTTCCAGGTATCTAAATGTAGCACTGCCATAAACCAATGGGCACTAATAACATTTATTACGAATAGAACCTGCAAAAAATAATATAAATTAAATACTCGTAATTTCAGTAATATTATATTTATAAAATAATAATTATTAAAGTTAACTAACCATATCCACATCATTCCTTTTAGGACAACCTCCAAAACCATTTGCTACATTCCTTAAAAATAATGATTTTCCGGGTTCCAAATTGATTTCTTGTGGAAATATCGTCCACCTAGCGTTCGCCGGCCGCCTTTCCATCAGCAAGGAACTCCATATCGCAATATGTTGTACATTTTAAGATAAAAATGTTAGAATTATTTATATAAATTCTAGTCTAAAAAAATAGTTAAAATTTTAATTAAAGGAATGTTACCGAAGAAAGTAACCACCCTTTGTCAGTAACAGAAAGTAACCTCGACCAAAAATCCATATCTAGTGGGAGAATATGCAGCCTATGTTTAGTGATGAGTTTGGAAGAGAGCACACTCCATTCTTTCCAAAAACTCATCGGACTATTAGTATAAATACTGTCCAACAAGAGATGGTTTGAAACGTCACTACTCTCTGCATTGACAATGTCCTCATTTGTTTTTTTAGGACTCTCCTCTATTTTTTTCTTCCTTGTCTTGCTGATTTTCTTCAATTTTGCTGTCGATTGCATCTAAAAAATCAACATGTTTAATCATTATCAATAATGTAATATTTTAGAAATATACCAAATTTAAAATATGAGTTTTTTACCACTGTGAACGGAGTCCGCTGATACCATGCAACAACCCTCTTTCGTTGCGGCCTACCAATAGGAGTCACTATTTTTGTGTAATGTTCACCCACGTCTTGTGACGGCTCACCATGCGTCGGTGTAGGCTTCACATTCTCCTCCAAACCACCATAGTCGAACTGTGTATCATGGTAATATGGTTCTTCATCCTCTTCATTTATCATCTCCTCCTCCTCCTCTACAAACCTTTTGTTTGGCTCATCTTTTTCATGTAATACACGATCTACTTTAGATGATAACTCAGCCACAACGCCTAGTAGACGCTTCACTAATGCCTTTGTGCTACTCTTCTTCTTCTTTACGACCCTCGTTGATGTGTCGCTTGACGTATAAGTTGTTTCTATTTCAGGATGTTGCGAGGAAGAAGCATTTGTGGCAGATTCAGTCGAACATGTATCCGACTTGTACATAGTTCTTCGAGGAGGCGAGGCAACAACAGGTGGACTATTTCGGACCGGACTATGTTGCGGTGGAGGAGACTCTTCATGGTTAAGAGTCCAATTGACGTAGCGAACATAAAACGGCAACATCAGCTCCGTCCCGTTTGCCACGACTGGAATAGGTTCGTTGTTAGGCTACAAAAATTAAAATCAAATTGTTAGTTTAAAATGAAAATACGTTGGAATTTGTAAGTATAAATAATCCTTAATATAAAAAGCATACCACAAGCACGTTGATTATTCGACGACAGTTATCCCAAGATAACGGTGTTTTACTTCTCCACGACCTCATCCGCGGCAATTCTGTCGGGATGCGTACATAAAATTTGGTTGCCTCGGGGAACGTCTCCAAAATCCAGATCTATAGAAAGAAAATTTAAGTATCATGCTATTATATTTTATACTACAAACCGAAGTTCAATGTTATTATCGTATAAAAACAAAACAATGATAAGTAATTAAATTTATTAGAAAATAACCTTAAACGGCAGCATAAAACCAGGAACGGTATACTTGTGTATTTTCTTGGATTCGGGATTGGCCTCCTTGAATTGTCTAAATTCTACTATTTTCTTAAACATTTCACGCATCATCCGCGAAGTATACCTCCAAAAATACGTACCCCATGCAAACCTGCAATTTTCAGATTGTATATTATACTTATTATTATTGTATTCTATTTTTACACAATATTTAAATGTAATACATGTTCCAATCATCTCTATTATCAGCAAACTTGTATATTGCAGCGGGAATGCACGTTTTAACGTCCAGTCCGTGGAGTCCCTTCAACACAAAAACAAGCTGGATAAGCATCACAACATCTTCATCTTGAACTGCCAAATATTTTGGAGACATAATGAAGTCTTCCAAATCTTTCAACCGCATACGCGCATCAGAAATGTCTGGGAACAACCGAGCACAAAGACTTGAATTTGACCGGCCTTTTTCATCGTGGAGTAAATCCACATAAGGACCAACTTTTAAACCACAAATGAGAATATATTCCGTTTCACCAAAATCCAAATGCGTCCCTTGTACATAAAAAAAAACCTCCCCATTTCAAATACTTCTTGAGACCTTACTTCGTGCAACATCATCAAATGCACAAGTAACGGATCACCATGTGGGATATGCATTCCTAAGAATATTCCAAACGGCGAAGCTTCGAATAATTGTCGTTGTGATTGTGTTAGTCGCAGAAAATAGTCTTTAATGATAGTACCCACCACACCTTTTAAAGTTAAATCCGCTTTTTGATTGAGATCTAAGTGTTGCAAAACATAAGATTTAATTTAATTTAATATAAAAGGACATAAAAAAAATTAGGAAATTATGTTTAAGGTCATTCCGCGGAGGCTATAGGTCATTCCGCGGAGAAGCCTCTGCGGATAGACCAACACCTCCGCGGAGTCTCGCTTTTAATATATTCCGTGGAGAAAATGCTTCACTCCGCGAAGGGTCCTCTGCGGGCTGATATAACCCTCCGCGGAGTGACATACACCTCCGCGGAATGGATCATCACCATTTCCAGAACCCACCTGTCAAACTCCATTTTTTGCTATCTAAATTTTTTAATTTTGCCTATTTATTCAGTGTAATATAATCGGTTTTCAACAAATTTCATACATATACTACATTAATCCAAAGAAAGGAATGTGAGAAATACCCGGGAGCCTAAACCGTCGCTCAAAATATTGGGGAGATTGTCCTCTATTACTGCCGGAATGACAGTTCGTAATCGAAGTCGTGGTCGCCGGTTTGGACGTCGGAAAATGACGTCGTTTGCTGTCGTGGTCGCCGGGTTGCTGTCGGTGTCGCCAGAATCTTTGGTGGTAAGTCGATGCGGAAAACCGTCTTTGTCAAAGAGGAATCGGGGGACCAGTGGGGGGACCAAAGAGGAGGGCCCGATTTTGTCAAAAAGAAGATGGGCAAATGACAAAAATACCCCTCTCCGCGGAGGTAAAATCGATCCGCAGAGGTCCGCAGAGGGTCCTCCGCAGAATGCGTGTCTATAAGTGGAAAAGTCATTTTTTATGACTAAATTTTAAAATTGACCCCTTTATTTTGTCTATTAACGGTATTTTCCCACCGTCAAATCTAACATTCATTGAAATCTAACATTCATTGGACCCAACGTGTAAAGTCACGACCCAACCGAAATTTCAACTAATGGTTTCGCTCAAATCTTGTTTTTAAATATAAATTATAAATGTAAGTTTATTATTAAATAATATAAACTCATTTGATGATGGAACCACACGACCCCACATGGGTTATGTCACCGATAGTTCTCTTTAAATGGCACACAATGCAAAACCTCCCTTCCTTAAAAAGAAAAACCCTCCATGGCTTCATCTGACTGGTTTCAACCACCCTCATATTCGCCGACCTTTGTGGCATCAATGGAACCAAACCAGGACCAAGCCCTGCAGGTCCGTTGCCCCCGATGCGACTCCACTGAAACCAAGTTCTGTTACTACAACAACTACTCTCTTTCCCAGCCACGTTACTTCTGCAGGTCATGTAGACGCTACTGGACCAAAGGTGGCACCCTCCGAAACATCCCCGTCGGCGGAGTCTGCCGGAAAAACAAGAAACTTTCTTCAATTTCCAGGAAACCCGACACCACCGACCACCGCCGCCAAACCCCAGATGTGAACGGAAATGAGAACACTAGTCTTCAACTTTCGTATCCAGAATCTCCGGCTAAGTTCACGGAGGGTGGAGGCGTTGGTGGAGAGTATGAGGGTGATGGACCTTTTCCGGCAATGGTTGCAAGCGGTGCGGATACGGTTAATACCCATGGGCTGAGTCTATTTGGAGAAATGGAGCATTCTGAGAACATGAGGAATGAGGTTGATGCGAAGCGTAGTAGGGTCTTCGCGTTTGAATGGCAAGAACAAATGGATTGTCATTCGGATCTTTATGGTTCAGGTGAAGGGAGAAACGGGTCGTTTGGCTATTAATGGGTCTTGGTTCACATGAGACCGTTTCATAAACGGATAGGTCGATAAAATGATGGTAATGATATATATAATATATATGTATGATTTTCAGAAGCTTTTGGTCCAAATATTAATGGTTAGGTTTCTGTAATTCGGATTTTATTTTCCTTTTTCTAGTATTATGTAAAATTTTATTATTTTCTTGATTTCTCTCTCTTTGCTGGGTGAACGTTGGTTTGAACTTTTGATGGCATTGAAGGTAGTCATAAAATACATATCGGTAGTCATAAAATACAATATTGTTAGTCAAAAATAACAAAACATCTATTTTTTTCTATGTTCAATTTTCATGTTAGTTTTGGGTTAAATATTTCTGATAAATACAATTTTTTTTAGTATTAAGAATATCAGTGACGCCCTAAGGTTATGGTCAATTTGGAACAATAACTGAGAAACCACTTGCATACTATATCTTATAATTTGATCGTGTGTGTGTGTGTTGGGGGGGGGGGGGGGGGGGGGGGTGGTTAATGAGGGATGTTATGTACTTATGTTTTTGTCGACTCCAAAAGGAAGATAACGGGCAAATGGGCAAATGCATGTTTTGGCAAAAAGGATGGAAAGCATAAAAGGACGGAAAGGGGTGACTTTGTGAGTTGGAATATGTGCTATAAAAAAATGCATAAATTGGGAACCTACTTATGTTCAATTCCTCTTTTAGGTATAAAAAGAAAAAGAAGAAGAAGAAGAATTATACAAAATAACAAATTACTCCTACTTTGTTCCATTCCAAACAATGTGTTTTGTTTTCTCTTACAATTTGTTCCATTCCAAACAATGTGTTTTCGTTTTCTCTTACAAAATAATAACGTACAATAATCAAAGATAAATTGTCCAAAATGAAAGAAATACGTTCATATTTCAGTTTTTAGCGGAGATGTATTTTTAAAAAATAATTACCTAGTAAGGGTAATTTAAAATTTATTTATAAATTAATTGTAGTTTTTATCTAAAATGATAAGAAAAAGTGTATAAAAGCACTAACATTATATAAACAAAAATTATATAGCAAAAAGAGAACAATGAGCAACATGAACACAAATAAGTTTTCTTTCGTTTTGATATCTTATCACAACAAAATTTATATAACAAACAATATATATGTAAAAAAATACACAACTAGTTTTTTCCCTTTTGTTACGCATACATCTATATTCTTTGGATCATTGGATGCTACGATAATATATATATATATATATATATATATATATATATATATATATATATATATATATATATATATATATATATATATATATATATATAGAGAGAGAGAGAGAGAGAGAGAGTATTTGGCTAAATTTTTTCCAAACCAACATGACTTTATGTCAATAATAGTTGAAAAAATAAAACAAAAAACATAAATTTACACACACATATATATATATATATATATATATATATATATATATATATATATATATATATATATATGGTAATGTTATTTTGTTTTAGGTAACTATTGTATGCATGTAAGGAGAATTCTGGACCTATAGATGAAAATAATGAATGACTATGATTTTGAGAGTCTATCATATTATAATGGAATATCATGTATCATAATATCAGTCAAATTTAATTGAAAGGGTATTTTAGACAATTAACTATATTTAAAAAAGAAAATTTTCGAATTTGAAAGGATAATTCTGTTTTTTTTAAGTTAATTAAATTTCATTTTTAATTTAATTTTTAATCATAACCGATTATAACTTATTTTATTATGTCAGAATGCGATTCTATTAGAATGAAATTCTGTTTAAATGACATTCTGTTAGAATAACAGTTTATGACATCCTTTAAGAATACATAAATAATAAGAAAACATGAATATGTACATTATGAAACAATATACAAAATCGATTCTTGAACTAATAATATATCAAATAATTATATTCTATGATTGTGATACAAAAAGAACATTCTTGAATAATAACAACATTCTGAAAGAATAACAAGTGCAATTTTTAAAAAACAACAACATTCTTAAACTGTGAGTATGATCAATCTTTGATTCATTCTTCACGTTATTCATATAAGGTCTTCAAGTCATTCCTATCATAAATGCAACAAAAACATCAAATCCAACAAAAAACACTAATTCATTCTGAAAGAATAATGTTGCTAAGATTCATTTTATACATTCTGGCTGAATAAATTCTACTATAAGACACTCTTGTTTTTCATATTTTCCTTTTTTTCCACATGAATGACAAACTCTTCAAAACCTAAAAAGAGAAAAGAAAAACATTAAAATCTAACAAAAACACTAAACCATTCTAAAATAATATTTTCGATAAGATTTGTTTTATAAATTTTGGCAGAATACATAAAATACATTCTGCTAGAATACAAACATTCTGAAAGAATGAATTTATATAAATAAATTCTGACCGAATGGTTTTGAATAGTTATCAGTAGACATCATGTTTATGGAATAACTAATGATAAGCAAAGTCAAAATAGAGAAATATAAAGACCTCATTAGGCCAACACCAGACCAGATTAACAAACTTACATATTCTAATTCCCAAATGGGTATAAATACTTATTAATGGACATCATGTGCAAATGGATGGATGAAATATTTGATTCAAGCATTTTAATAAACAGTTGGCGGGCAATAATGAGATGCCTTCTGAATTTTAGAAATCACAGTAAAAAGAATGGTGACGCCGATTTATCGATTGTTGATTTCAAACTTTAGCAACGATTAGACATAAAATAAATACTTAATTTTAGAAATTACAAAGGATTAGGGTTATGGTGAGAAAAAATAAACCTGAAACAAGCAACAAAAGATGCAGAGATAAGCCTCGCCATACGAACTGTTCAATTGAACATGGATGTTTGAAACTACAAAAAAAAACAATGTTTTTATATTAGGGTTTTGATCGATAAAAAAAATCTTAAATCTGGAAAAAAAAGGCAATTATCGCAATTTATTTTGGGACTTTATACCTATGAATAAACAAAACAACCATAAAAACGAGGATGAAATAATTAGGTTACCTAGATGATGATGATGATGATGATGATGGTAGGCGATGGGTTGCTGATCAGATCCTTTGGTTGTATAAGGTCGTTGTGATGGTTTTGATGTACATGGGTTGTTACAGAGGTGGTGCGGGAATGCAAGACGAAACTGAAAGCTTTAATTTCGAGGTGGTGATGGTCGGCTGGTAGATGAGCGACAAGTTGCCAATTGAGGTGAGGCTACAGATATTTTAGGCCGATCGTTAGAAGATAAAGACGGGAGAAGACTAGGTTTTAGGAAGTTAATGAATTACCATGATTAAATGAGGGTAATTTTGGAAACATAAATGAATTTTACCAAATTAGCCTTATTTATTTAGTTAAAAGTTTAATTTTTCTAAAATTCATATTGGTTCTCTAATGCACACAATAGTGAGAAACATTTGAATCTATATATATATAATGAAACCAATAAAATAAAAAGTAAAAGTCAGATTCATGAATCAGAAACATCAAAAACAGAAATTCAGAAATAGAGAAAACTAACTCCATCCCAATTATTCAATTCAGGAGGAACACAGTAATTGCTTGAAAATTGAAAATCAAATCCAAATAGAAATAGAAATAAAAAGCAAATAAATTGGACATTGCAAAGAACTTTATGGCGTCAACATGTTTGTAATCCAAAATTAAACCACCAAATTGAAACAAAATGGAAAACCCACCAATCATTGCAATTGTTTTAATCAAAATATATGCAAAAAGCAAGCCGATCAAAACCCAATTACACATAGAAGAAACGTACAATAATCAAAACCCAATTCAAGATTTTTACTCTAGAAAGTCGAATGGGGGATGGTAAAAGAACGTTCAATGGATTTTTAAATTATTCGTTTGGATTAACTCAAAAGTAATTAAAGTCGAACTCATATTAGGGTTCGTGATGATGTACCTTGGGGAAGAAACCACGGCTGAGGATCAATCTGAATCGTTGTTCTCTATGTCCGATTTTAAGATGTTGGCGGCGAAGGAAGTTGTTAGTCTTGTAATTACTTATTCTGTGTTCGTGGGAAGTATCATGAAATTCTTCTTGGAGAGGAGGCAAATATGCAAAAAAATTGAAGAATTGATGGGTTAATGGAATTTCTTTAGGGATGCGACGATCGGCCAGAAATTCAATCGATATATTTGTTTTAATGCGTCGTTCAGTCGTGGGTTACGTGGAAGCAATGGAACCCCTTGAATTTGTTTTAGAAGGAACGAGAATTAAAGGGCTTTTATATATATATATATATATATATATATATATATATATATATATATATATATATATATATATATACTAGGTATCTTTCGAGGCCCGTGCTAAGCACGACCCATGGAGGATAATTTCGGAATTTTTGAACTATTGCCAAAGTATATATTAACCAAAAAAGTTTAAATACATTGATTTCAGGCTGAGATTTTAATGTAAAATGTAGGAATAAAAAACATAAAATGGAAGTTTCTTATGATCAACAATTAAATAGAAGTTGCATATCACTTATTTTTGCATGACATTCTTTTCAACATATGTAGGTATGAACATTGTGTATTACTTCCGTCAGTTGTTAAGTTTTTTTAATTAAAGAAAATGTTTACTCAAATTTGGCTTGTTGAGTTAAATTTGTGGTATTTTGTTATGTGATGAATAGTTATATTTGTTTTAGACTTAATCACTTAAGTGTAAGAACTTTTTTTTGAAATTATTTTGATAATTGTCATTGGATGAGTATGGACTCTTTATTATTACATGAGGGTTTTTTTTATTTATCTTTTTGTTTAATTCTTTATATATGAGGTGCATGTTTTAAATGGACATAATAAAATGGATTACAAATTCATATATAAGGAAGGTGATAGGTTATCAGTGTGGATATATATTGTTGGTTGTGGACTAATCTGAGATTTAACATAAGTCATATATGACAAATTAGGGTTGTAATAAATCGAATGAATCATTGCGGTTAGCTGGAATTTGATATAAGCATGTTTCATCGTTGCTTTTTATTATTAATTGACATTTCCTTTGTTGTATGCTACTCATATAAGATGAATTTATTGTATAAGGTTTGTTTCTCATAGTGTACAATAGTATTAGTATATGTTTTTTGTTTTTGGTTGTGTCATGTTTGTTTAATCTCAACTATTTTGGGTATTTCCTGCACTAAACTTTGAAGAATTTTAAGTACATTTCTATTATTATTGGAGAACAAAGTATGTCTCCATTAATGGTAAAGAGATATTTGTACATTGCTATTACAGTTAAGAAAATGAAATTACATTGCTATTACTGGTACTCTATTAATACTTGGATATTATTTTGACATTGAAATTCAAGAGAAAAAAGACACAGAAGTTCTACAACTTCTACAACCCATAACTAAAGGCTTACAAATTGGAAAGAGATGAGAATAATACTATAACTTAGCCTACTCTTTTTTCCAGAAAGTTTCCAAGATCTTGGTTTTACAACATCATGGTGAAAGAAAATCATATCGGGGCTATGAGTAGCAGTATACATGTTAGATACCATCCATCAGTTCCACATCATTATTTACAACATCATGGTTCTGCATACAAAAAATTCTCCCAATCAGATACAATATTGTCTTTAAAAAATATGTTGCCATCGTAAACATAAAAGTAACCTGGTGGCTTCCTAAAGCTTAAGCAGGTGAAATAGTAATAAATTCATTAACGTTAAAAGTGTAACTTGGTGGGTAAAGGTTAAATAGCAATTCACTTATGGGAAAAGTATAACCTGGTGTTTGAGATACTTTACACCTCCGGACATCAAAATGTAACCTCATGGCTTCCTAATGATTTAATTATATCTACCTATGTTAGCTAATAATATTAAACAAGGAAAAACGCAATAAGAAACAAAGCACTTTTGGGCAAAATACATCTAACACTCAAAATTGTTTGAATTTTTGTGTTTACCTGATGTTTGAGATAAATTGTGCTATTTTCAATATTGGATTTGATGCGACATTTTTGTTCCATTGTTAAATATTTTTGTGATCATAGTTATAATTAGCTCCAAAATTCTTTTTTGTATAATCATTAAGAATGATATGCGAAAGACAATGAAGGTTCAATGTAGAAAAAGATTAATAACTCTATAATGAATGTAAAAGCACAATAGTATGAAATTTTAAAAATGAAGGTAGACTTCCATTAAATTTTACCTGTAATGTGGAGATAATGGTCTTTTTTTTTATTCTTTTGGCATACCTAGAATGATTGTAGCATGCTGAAAGGAATTTACCAACTAATATAATTCAGATCTTTTATAATCTATAGTTGTAATGGGCCTATCAACATATAGGAGGGAAAAACCTTTAAGAAATTAATGGAAGCAGGAAAGGGACATTAGGCTAACCTCTGTTGAAGAATCCGGGAGGGTGAATAAATCCTCATTCAGATAAATTGGCGTAATTGCTGCCTCCGAAATTAGTGTTAGGGTTTTTTATGGATGATCTGATCGGTGTACTCTATTCAAGAAATTGGGAAGATCAATCAAAGCATCAAGCGAACATAGATGAATTGGCGATTTGCTGTATGTAAAATTAGGTTTTTTGGTGGATGATTGGTGTTCTTGTGGGGAAAAAATCGAGAGTTACGGTTAGAGTAGGATGGGAATCGTTGAGCGGGTGCGTCTGTGCCTGGAGAATATGAAACGTTGCAGGAGAGGGAAAGAAGAGATATGCGGTCAGTTGCGTCGTTCAGGAGGTGTGTTACGTGGCGTGAAAGAAACCCTGTAAATCTAATTTAGGAGGTCTGTTATAAAAAAGGTTTTTATATATATATATATATATATATATATATATATATATATACTAGAAAACTTTGTAGTGTGCTAAGCACGACCCAAAAAAAGGTAATTTGTGTATATTTGTTAAGGTGTCTAAAGTATGTTATGCTAAAAACGAAAAAGGTTAAAGTACAATGCTACAATATATTGCTTGAATCATCTAGAGTCTAGACCAGCCATCTGAGCAGAAAAGATGAACTCTAGGTTTGTTAACTTGAGCATCTTCGCCTGTTAAGAATCATGAGAAAATGAATTAATTTGGAAAATATGTTTTGCTCGATTTATAGATATACAAGCTATAATACAAAGTTTATTCATTGCAAAATTAGTATGCATTTTGTTATAGAAAAGCAAACACCAACCATTCTTTTCATTGCATTAACACAAATATGTTGCGTAAAAAACATAATAGAAAACTTTGGCATCAAAGAACTTATAAAATATCTTAAAGTATATTAGAGCTAACAATATACATATACTTTATGGTGTTTTATAAGGTATGTAATGTCGATTTTTTCTCAAATGATTGTTTAAGAGCATCATTGAGTTTGACATTAATTTTGCCTTTTTATAACAAAAAACATGCATAATATATCATTTTGCATTGAATACAGTAAGATTGAGTTTCATGGGAAATAATATTTTTCTTAAAAAACCAAAAGTACTATTAGTTGCATCAGTCCAATTAACATGACCCTTCTGTAAATCAGTTTCATGTGAAAGAAAGAATGAAACAGTAATTATTAAGTGAATAATCAAGAAAATGGCAAACTTTGTAAAGATTAACTTACTTAATAACCAAACTTAAGCAAGAAATCCCTATCTTCTACTGATATCTAGAAGCTTTTTTTTTTGACATTAACATACACATATCATTTTTTGAAAAGTAGAAATCATATCATTTACATGAATGGGTGGTTTTTCATAATTATGGAAATATAAATACAAATAGTTTCCAAAATTGATCATTTTTGAAAAGAAAAGGGCATAAACTGTAAATAGATTGAATTTTCCCCTTGAATCTCATATAAAGCATGTTTCCCTTTTCAACCTCTACGGACAAAAAATTGTCATTCTTCAATAATAACGGTGTAAAATTTCCCATATTGGTAAAGGAGTCAAAGTGGTGGCCATTAGTCCATTATAGACAATTTGTAACGTGAAAACAAACAAATAACAACACATTTACCTGTTTATACTTATATAGGTACCAACTCACATTCTTTACCAATATGGACAACTTGCAATCTGAAACCAATAAAAATAGCAACATATTTATCTGTTTTAACCAATATAGGCAACCTAACTCACTATCTAATCACAATAGCAGCCAATTTACATTTTCTTTTACTGATGTGGACAGCTTGTAACCTAGAAACATACAAAATAATGGTGTGGCATCGTCTGTGGTTCCCATATGGGAGATCCTGTGAAGGACCATAAATGTTGGGATAAGCCTGAATCATTTTCAAAAAAAGATAGATTTTTGCCTTTATGGTCCGACATCACAACATGTCCCAATTATGTTTATTGTATCATATTCAGAATTTTGTAAAATCAAATAGAGAAAGTTCATGAAACTAATGAGAATTAGGTCACACAGGAAAAGAAAAGGAAACAAACCAACGATAACAAACAACCTTCCTTGAAGCCTGTGAAATCAGTAAAAATGTTATTATGACATTAATGCTTAAAATTTTCAATATAAACTTGTCCACTTAGTACTTGCAAAGGAGAAAGATTTCCAGAGTTACAGTAGCATGTTTATGTTCCCTTATTTGTAGGAATCTTTTCCTTGTAGTGCAACCAAGGATGCTTGCTTGGTATTAACTGTAGAAAGTCAATAAGCCTGAATCAGAGTTCTCTACATTGGTATTCACAATTTGATATCCATCGGATAATTTAGGGTTTTAACATCCAATCTTGGATTAATCCTAAACAACAATAACAAAAGTCGAAATTAAAATTAAAATCAAATTAGGGTTATGTAGATATTAATGTGTAATTATACATACCCAAATCGAACATAGGCACCATAAGGAGCGACTTTGAAAGTCTTCATCGCTGTAAATTGATTCAACGATATACTCAAAGCCACTGATCGACACCACTGACGCTTGTTGTTCTCTTCCACCAGAAATTCAAATCAAATAGGCATAGATATTGGTGTTGGAGATTGAAATTGAGAAGAAGAAACTTAAGCATTTAGATCGATTTGACGAATGATGATGCTAACGATGATTAATCGGGAAATGGGTCGTGGTGATGGTATCGATTGAATAAAAAGGATTCAGGCGATCGATGGGGATTAAATAGAGAAAACGGGGACCGGTCCCCGAAAAATAAACCGGTTGACCAAGCTTCACTCTCTGTAGCTCTCGATTTTCACCCTCCATGGGTTAGAATAAAGGTTTGAAATTTATTAGACGAGGATGATGGGTTTCAGCGGAGGGAAACGGTGGAATGGGGCGGTTTCAAATGGCTGAAACATCAAGGTAACGATTCTCCAAAGTGTTGAACATGTGTGTCGGATAGTTTGGAAGAGGGAGAAAGAAAAGCGTTAATCGAAATTATGGAACATTGCGTCTGTCCAAAAATAGATGACGTGGAGTCTATAGAAGGGTGCGATTTTGATTTAGAAGGCACCAGAAAATTAAGGTTTTTATATATAATAATGATATATATATATATATATATATATATATTCAAAAAGTATAAATATGCATATATTAATGTGTTTTGAAGGTCTATGATATTACAATGGAATATCATGTACCATAATATCACTCAAATTTAATTAAAATGGTATTTGAGACAATTAACTATATTTTAAAAAAATCGAATTTAAAGGGATAATTCTGATTTTTTTTTAAAAAAAAATTAATTCAATTTCAATTCTAATTTAATTTGTAATCATAACCAATTATAACTTATTTTATTATGTCAGAATGCGATTCTATTAGAATGAAATTCTGTTTAAATGACATTCTGTTAGAATAACAGTTTATGACATCCTTTAAGAATACATAAATAAGAAGAAAACAAGAATAAGTACATTATGAAACAATATACAAAATCGATTTTTGAACTAATAATATATCAAATAATTATATTCTATGATTGTGATACAAAAAGAACATTCTTGAATACAACATTCTGAAAGAATAACAAGTGTAGGGATGAGCAAAGGAACCGACCCGGCTGGAACTGGCCCGAACCGGACCCGACCCGGGAACCGAAGTCGGCCGAAATTAAGAACCGAACCGGACCGTCGGTTCTACCGGTTCCCGGTTCTTGTCGTGTCTTCAATGTTGGAACCGGTCCTCGAGAACTAGCAACATACGGTTCTGGTTCTACCGATTCCTACCGGTTCTCGGTTCCAAAAATCCACAACAATATCGTCCCGGTCCCGGCCCGACCGGTTCCATCGGGTTCCTGTTCCGGCCGGTTCCCCGGTCCATATGCTCATCCCTAAACAAGTGTAATTCTTAAAAAACCACAACATTCTTAAACTGTGAGTATGATCAATCTTTGATTCATTTTTTCACGTCATTCATATAAGGTCTTCAAGCCATTCCTATCACAAATGCAACAAAAACATCAAATCTAACAAAAAACACTAATTCATTCTGAAAGAATAATGTTGCTAAGATTCATTTTATACATTCTGACGGAATACATTCTACTATAAGACACTTTTGTTTTCCATATTTTCTTTCTTTTCCACATGAATGACAAATTCTTAGCACAAATGCAACAAAAACAGTTAGGAATAGCAACAAGACCATTTAATGCAATTTTTGGTAAATTAATAAAATCTTTGAAGTAGAAATTTAAGAAAATTAGTTATTTGCATCAGCGTTTGCAATTGAATTTATTTGTTAATATTAAAAAAAAAATTAACAAAACAATTGATGAGGTATCAAACAGTTATCGAGAAGCGGACAAGAGATTTGCAATTGATAGTATATATTGGAATGCAATTTTGATGAAAAATAATTTTTTAGAATAAAAGATTAAGACATTGGTAAATACTATGTTTTACTAATTAAACAAAATGGCCGGGTACAAAACTCTTATACTTTATGCATCTATAATATAGAAAACAAATTGACAAAGGAAACAAATGTCGTCAATCTCTTCAAATAAAAAGGGGGCATTCCGAGAATCGAACTCGGGACCTCTCGCACCCAAAGCGAGAATCATACCACTAGACCAAATGCCCGGTTATGTATTTTCCTAGTCCTTCATATTTATATTTCTGCATAGATAACTAGATACTACAAACTAATATCCAAGAAAAGAAAAAAAACAAAACAAACAAACAAACAACCAACCAAAACAGCTTTATCTACAATACTTGAAAGTGTAGAAAATACAAACCACAAGATTAACTTGCCCAATCGACAATACTTCTCATATGTGTTACTAAAATTATATAATGCCCAAGAACAAAGGAATGAATTCGGAGCAAAGGCACAAGAATTTTTTTGTAACATCAGTCCCAATGCAATTTCGACATCTGTTCAATGCAATAAAATGTGTGTTGACCATTTTTATTCAAAGCAAAATGTGATAACTTTTTTCCACTAAAGTTTACAATCGATGATATTAGTATTGGTTTATTACATTATTACAGTTAAGAGTAGCGATATGATACAAACAGCCAATGAAAATAGGGTTAGTAGATAAGATAACCAAGCACAAAATAAAACACAATCAAGGGCAAGGGCGTAAATAAATATAAATATGCATAATATAAGGTAATACAAAATTGATGGAATCAAATCAAACAGACATTTGTTCCTATTTTCCAAACTCAAAGTTTGTGTATCCTTACCAAAAAAAGTAATTTCTACAAGTTCATAAATAGTCCTTGTGACATTGACAAAATTTGGTGGTAAAATGCACAAGAACCCAAGACGTATTTAATGATATGATGAAAATTTAAAACTGTGAGTTACTAAGAAAAGTAACCATACATCTAGCACTCTGAAACATCCCATCTAGCTTTTGCCATATACCAGACTGAGCCTCTAGAAGCTTATCTAACTTGGAATGCCGTCTCATTGTTTCACCATGTATCTGCATTGATTAATATCAATCCAATCAACTCCAAATCCAATAGAATTAAAATTTGAAGCATATGCAAAATCACAAAAGTGCAAACCTTCAAGAACAATCGGATGAGAGCCTGTATGAATTCAAAGTTGTTTCCATGTGATACTTGATGTATTAAATACTCAAGTAGCAGTTCAAGGATTAACAGCTCCGGTCTCTTTTCAGGTTCTTGTTCTTCATCATCATCAATAATCTGAAGCATCCTTAGTTCCATATCCAATGTTGAAGGAGAGAAACTTTTCAGATAATCCGTCAACCCCTCAACTGATCGATCACATACAAAAAACAATTGAAAAAAATAAATTCACACATACGAGTATTATTTTGAGATGATGATGTGTGCGCTTTAGTTTAGGGGCAACCTTGTCATTTTGAAACCACGTTTAGGAAGGAGTAATGATAAACTTACAGTTTTTGGTCTCAACGGATGACCGGATATATTGTACAAAGGGAGACGAGGGCAGATTGGTAACTTTATGAAAGTGATCATCCGCTTGTGTTCCCTTTTCTTCATCGGTGGTCTGGTCAGTTGTTGCTACCTTAAACAAAATTTCTCCAGAAAGGGAGGGTATTGAAGGTAAAAAGAATGGGGCTTTCTCAGGTTTTTTTGGAGGCTCAATCGGCTTGTTGCGTTCCTGAAATTTGCAATTTGCAAAACTACTTTTAATCACAATAGCCAAAACAATGAAATATTTAAGTCTGAGTTTTTGAGAGCCAATAATAATAATATGCATATTTGAAGAGTAAAAAAACAAACCTTAATGATGTCCAAATTGATCAAACTTTGCCACTGGCTCTTGGGTAACATTGAAAGGGTAACAAGATCTGGAATTTGTTTATCAAGCAGTTGAGGAGGCTGAGAGTTGGTGAAAGTAGGCGGCTTATTATCTGAACCACCATCATCTTTAGAAACCTCTCCTCCTCCTCCTGAAGAGATGGAAGGCAATTTAACCTTCACCACCTCCTTTCCACTTCCATAAGAATCAATATGTGGGGCCCCAGAAAACATTGCCTGGTTTACCCTGATAACACACACAACAATACAGATTTCAACTTTTTTTTATTAACATCCCAATCATGAAGCATATGTCACTGCTAAAATTGGCCAAATTATGAAGTTTGAGGTATAAGAATAAGAACTGAGCAGAAAATAGAAACAGCTTACCAGAGATAGACTCCATTCTGATCGACATGAGTTGTAGCCAAAACATCCATATTTGGTGATAAAGACAAAGCAGTAATAGATACATCAACATGTATAGCATCAATCTGCCTTGCCAAAATCACGTCCCAAATCCTAAGAGTGCCATCCATACTGGAAGACAAAAGCCATTTTCCATCTTCACTAAAACAAATGTCTGTGATCCTATCAGTATGACCTTCAAACTTACGAACCATTTTTAATGCCACCACATCAAACATACGTATAACCAAATCATCCGTAACACTAGCCAAAAGACCTGAAATCAATCAAGAGGTTTTTCATCAATTCAATCATCATGTAAGCTACATAACTTTGTGTCATTGTGTGCGTATGATAAGAGAGAAAACATAAACTACCATTAGAACGATGGTAGATGATCTTAACCACTTTGCAACCAATTTCCCACCTTGATTTTAGTTCTCGTCCTTTAAAACTCCAAACCTTAAAAAAAAACACAACATTACTGAGATACACCAGAAACTGGCATTTTAATGTAGTATTTGGTATGATGGAATCAGACAAGGAATGGAATGGTTCATTCCAAAGAAATGGAGAAATAGAAAAGCATGTTTGTTTTGTGCAGTGGAATGGAATGTGATAGCTTCCATTTTCTTAGTTTGGTGCAATATAGCCCATTTTAGTTGAGGTACTTTTCAATGACACCGTTTTTTTTAACTTTTCATTATTACAACTATACCCTTTTGCAAAAAAGGAAACATATTATTTTGATGATAGCTTGTTTATGAAGCACATACCTTTACATCACCATTATACCCTGCACTGATCATTAGAGAATTTGTTGAATCACAGGCAACACCAACCACCTCTCCATCATGAGCACAGCTTCCTTTTTCAGACATGTCCACATAACATCCTCTGCTCATACCAGATTGAAGGTTAAATTTTTCAATCCAACCACCTGCTGTGCCTAGTATAGCAAAATTCCCACATGAACTGATAGTGCAAGCCTGCCATTGAAAAAAAAAAACATTGAGATATAATGTGGCTCAAGCCTATTTTACTAACAATACATTAATAATGTTGTAAATTATTGTAGTAAAACAAGTAATGATACAGACAAGTGACTTAGAACAATTACCTTCACCGGAGCTTGAATATCTGTGGTAGGTGTCAGGATATGCTCACCAAGAACAAAATTTTGTAGCCTCCAAACATATGCATGTGGAGTATCCATATGACATGTAACTACATTCGACCAATCTCGTTCCCTAATTTCAGCTATTACAATTAGCCCCAAAATGAAACATTAGATGACAAGTTTAAGTAAAAACATAAAAAACAAATTTATGAATCAACTGCGACAGAGCAATGTTAGATTTTGATAAGATAACATACCAACATCAAATGCAATCACAGGCTTCAATTTTATTTCTTCTTGCTGAAAAAAAAAACAATTAGAAATGTAAGATGAAAAACATGAATCTGAACAAAACTGTATTCGCTAAAAAATAGGTTTGCATGCTCATCATACCTTCACTTTAAGTTTCTTTGCTCTTTTTGTTACATGACGCTGAGAAAGCTCTCTACTTTGTTGATCCTGATTGAAACAATTATAGATACACATAAGATGAAAATTTATTAAAAAAATCAAGTGTTTAATTTCAATTACACTTTGATGTAAACTACAATAAAGGTAAAACCATACAGAACACATATTATATATATATGTGTGTGTGTGTGTATGCATGTGTGTATGTGTGTGTGCATATATATATAATACTGTGTGTGAGTGCGAAGATGGTATTCAACCTGAATAACAGAGAAGAGGCGGAATGCACGATCTTGACCAGCAGATAGAATGTGTCTCCCATTAGCATAGAACCTGCAAAGTCTCTCTATCAACATGACAGACAACATATATATAATATCTTTGGTTCATATATAATATATTAACATATACACATTTTGTATACATAAAAGAAAAACAAAAGTAATAGTTCAAAATTCACACTCCATACTGACTTTTTATAATACATTCATACTAACAGGTTTGGTGTGATTGTAAACATCTTATTACCTTATACAAAGAGGAGGTGCACTGTGACCACTTCGGAACTTTAACAAACGAGGATCACCATCCCTTGTATCAAAAATCCACATCTACAAAAGTACATATGAAGTAAGATCCAAGAAATGCAATGAAATCACAATCATAGAGATTTTTCATGTTTTTTACCTTTATAGAGTTGTCTGCAGATGTACTCATTAACACCGGTTCATTAGCAAAAAAATGCAATGAAATCACAGAGCTATCATGAGCATCTCTGATAACAGATTGTAGCCGCCTCTTTTCAAGATTCCATATGCTTATGACACCAGATGAACCTCCAGATGCTAAAAGAGGTTGACCATCTACAAAATAAAATGAAAATTGAGAAATATAATCATACATTCTTCAACAATCATCAGCCAATGAGATCACGACAGCTATACATGTTTCTTTTTCACTTAATCTTGACTGAATGACTTAATCGGTTAAGCCAATAAACTTGACTTAACGTATTCAGACACTAACCCTTTACCTATTTTCGCTTCTTTTTTCCTCCCAACTCCTCTCATGTTGAAATTGATGAACACTGAAACCTTTTTTTAAATGTAAGGGTTAAATGGTTATTTAGTCCCATTCAAACGGTTTATTCAGTCTAGAAATAATACAAATATACAATCCTTATGTACACAGCACTTCATCCAGACATAGATCATTATCCATTCAGACACTTTACCAATACAGGACTTAATGTGAGAAAAAAAAAATCCCCTTACCAGTTCTGAATGACAATGCTGTCACAGCACCTCGAGTAGTTTGACTAAAAGCAACCACTTCTTCATCATAACGAATATTGTGAACATGAATCTTTCCATCAGCACACCCAACAGCAATCACATCTAAAGCTGGAGAAGAAACACAACAGGATATAGATGAATTCCACCCTTTGAACTCATAAAGTTTTTTCTTTGTGCTGATGTTCCAAAGTTGAAGTGAACCAGCTTGACTTCCAAAAATCACCTGTTTACATGCTTTCAGTAAGTTAAGTTACTACTAGTGAAGAATATGTGATAAAGCAGCAACAAATGTTACCTTGTTTAAGTAAGTGTCTGGATGCATAATACAACTTGGAGTGAATTCATTATCTAGCAAAATATGTCCAACTGGAGAGGGATTTTCATCAGTTCCTTTGAAGGCCCATATGAAAACATTGCCTTCTACATCAACACTAAGGACGTGTTCTCCAAATAGAAGCAACAAGTTGACTTTAGCATTGTGTCTACTCCATGTAGCTACCTGTTTGTATGCACAATACCTTTCAGCTTAATTTGCATAATTGTACTTTTTCAAAACTATACTTTACAAGCATCAAACAAGACCTTTTTAACAATCTTAAGAAGTAAGAAGGATGTAAATTTAGAACCTGATGAGCACGCTTGAATACCCCAATATCGTTTCCATATGCAGCAAATGTATAGTCACGATATGATGCAAGAGCCCGAATCTTTTTTGCAAGTTGAGGACCTTTTAAAGAATATACAAACATTATAAACTGAATTCTTTTTAGTTTATTGATAGCAGATCACATATTAAAATTTTAAAATGTATAAGTAAACTTACCAACAAGAACCAGACTGAGCTTAGCACACTGTCAAGCAAAGAAGAGCACATGTTATGATTATTTAGATTAAACAAAACCCACAAAGAAAAAAAAATAATTAAATAAATACAGAATCAATACAACCACAAACAGCAGAATGGAGAAAAAAAACAGCTGTCTTACATTGTAAATCTGCCAGGATTTGCCAACACTGACTGTGACAAAGGTCTCTGTGCCCAATCTTTGAACAGAGAAAGGAACGCTGCTTGTGATGTATCCAATTGCACGAAAAGGTTCGAATATCCCCATTTATCTCTAAATCTTCTCCCAGTTGTTTGCAACGCTAAATGAAAAAATAATGGATGGAGGTGAAGAAAAAATTGGAGAAACTAGGGTTTTATTTATGTTTTCGGCTTCAGGGGTTTATGAGAAAAGATGAACCATGTGGTGTCTTTCTTAATTGAAAGAAATTAAAAGGGCTTTTGACATAAAAGTCCTTAAGTTTGGCAAACTTTGTTGGTTTTTGTTTCTGCAGTGATTTTTGGTTCATTAATGCCGAAAAATTACAACTTTTTTTTTTTCAGTTTTACCCTTTTGCGTATTTCTGGTTCATTAAAGCCCTTAAGTTTGGCAGAAATTTTCGGTTTTACCGGGTAAACCTGCAAAAAGGGTAAATTTGAATTTTTTTTTTTTTTTTTTGCAAACTTCTGGCTTTAGTGAACCAAAAACCGCTACAAGGGCAGAACTGAAAAAACTTGCCAAACTTCAGGACTTTTATGTCAAAATCCAAACAAATGTTGTTCAATAAAAAATCTTATCACGCCACTGTTAGTAACTTCAAATATATCTGGACAGTAAAGAAAAAAAGTTTGCATACAATTCTTACAATAAAGCGTGAATTTTAGGAAACATGTATTTGGACAAATTCAACAAACACCATACATACATATATTTGGAGAAGCTCAACAAACATCTCGGGGCATAAAGTTCACATCAATGAAAACCAAATAAAGCAGGAATAATAAACTTGGCACATTATAACTGGAAATAAAACATCTTTCCTTCAAAATTTCATGCAAACTTCCTACTCTCCTCTAAAAACTCTAGACTTTTCAAACACTACAGTAACTTAAATTTCTCCAAATTACACACAAGCTTTTCCCTAAGAGTACTAATTTCTTTCCTAGCTTCAATTAGGACCCAAGCCTAAAGTTCTATAACCTATATGGCCCAAATTGAAAACCCTCTTCCTCAAATCACTGATGAGTCATAACTCAGGAAAAAATTCGCACATTTAGCCAATAACTTATATGGCCCAAACTGAAAACCTAGTCAACATCAACTATAAATATGTATTGCAGCAATTCATAGTGAAATCAAAACTCAACAAGTAGTTGCCAAAATGCATACAAAAAGTAAAGTACTGAATAACAATATAACATAAAACTACATAGACCAAGCACGTGAGCATAACTCCCGGTAGAAGAAAAAAATCCACAATAACATATATTATATGAATTCAGATAAGTTACGAAGTATATGACAGCAAAATATACCAATGAATATTGATTTTCAGCAACATTTAACAATAATTTGAAGCAAGAAAATCCATTTTCTTCAATATTTTCGGATTTCCAATATCAAAAAACAAGAATTTCAGTTCATTAGAGAGTTTTCCAACAAGATTAATCCTCAATTTCATGTTAGAACTGAAAAAAAAAAAACGAAGAGAAAAGAAAAAAACCTGTTCGCTGCAATAGGAGAGGAGTTGTAGCTGTTCGCCTGGTCGCCTGCGATCGGAGAGGAGGGCGGCGGTGCTGATAAGAGGTGATGAACGACGAAGACGGTGCCGGAGCGAAGAGGGAGTGGCCGACGGTAGAGGCTTCGAGGGTGGGAAGTTTGGAAGAATGGAGGCGTAGATAGAAAACAAAGAAAGGCGTGTCTTTTTTTTTTTTAGGTTAAAGGTACTTCACAGACTTTAGAATAGGTTGCATGCCTGTGTGGTGAAGACAAAGAATGCTAGGGTTTAGGGTTTAGCGACGGAAATTCGAGTTTTTATCTCTCCAGACACCTAGCACGTCACTACCTCACCATATCAGAATCACTCTTGATTTTAAATAGGGTTATTGTCACTCTTCATCCGCGCGTACTTTTCATTTTGGTTTTAAAATGTCATTATTCTATTTTTTGCGTGTTATGGGTCCTTATACTTTCAAACTATCTGTTTAATAAGGGAATTTCCCCTTTTGTAGCCGGTTAAGAGAGTTTAGGTTGGCCATGTAAGCTCCAGCTTGGCATGTGGACCCACATTAATGTCCGATGCAACGAGGGTTTCGTCGGCCACTTCACTCAAATTCTTTCCCCTGATTTTCTCTCAAGAAGCATAAAACTTAGTTCATTCGATGGCTAATCCAATCGATTTCAACTCCGGAGCAATCACAATTTGGAGTAACCCAGCTGAACCTATCCCCAAATGTGGTTGTCGTTACCCTGCGGAGAAGAGAATGTCGTGGATGTTGCCCAATCCAGCTCGCAGGTTCTTCAACTATCCATTTTCGATTGTAAGAAATCTCACATAAGTTGATTGTAACTTTTATCAAATATAAATCAGAGTATCTTTGTTACAGTTAAACGGGATGAAATGCAACTACTTTGATTGGATTGATCCTGCTTGAAGGCCCGTATGCACACTACAAGACCATACTTAATGAAATGAGAAGGGATGCGGATAGAGATGCACATTGTTGTTCTGCAAGGATGGAGTCAAAGATGAAGGATATGTAGATTGTCATGATGGAGGAACAACAATTGTTTGCTACACATGTGTTGAAACTGACACAACAAATGGAGAAAGTTCGAATGAAGATCAAATTAGCAATACTTTTTGGATTTGTTTGTGGATGTGGGTTCATGATGATGGTTAATAGTTTCATGTAGGAAGTGTTGCAGTGTTGCTAGTGTATGCATAGATTTTTGGATGCTTTTGTATAGGGATGAGCAAAGGAACCGACCCGGCTGGAACCGGACCCGACCCGGGAACCGAACTTGGTGGAAAATAGGAACCGAACTGGATCGTCGGTTCTTCCGGTTCCGGTTCCTATCGGTTCTTGCCGTGTTTTCAATGTTGGAACCGGTCCTCGAAAAATAGCAACATACGGTTCCAGTTTTTGTCGGTTCTACCGGTTCCCGGTTCTAAAAATCGACAATAATATAACATTCGTCCCGGCCCGACCGGTTCCATCGGATTCCAGTTCCGGTACCGATTCCGGCCGGTTCTCCGATCTATATGCTCATCCTTACTTTTGTATAAGCTTTTGGGTAATGTATGTGAAGCTTTGTATAAGCTTTTGGGAATCTTTTATATGTAACAACACATGGGTAGGGTTTGGGAATCTTTTGTATGTAACACCACATGGGTAGAGTCATAACAATTGACACTTTTGTATGTATTTAACAACACATGGGTTCACTTATCAATGGAAGTCATTCCCACTTTAAGTACTTTTAATAGTTATGCATACAGTTATCAATGGATCACAGACAAAATACTTAAATTGTGCATATAGTTATCAACTGATTCCATTATAAAGGGTATAAAGTCTATAAATAGTACAATCCTTATGTATACAACACATTATCCAAATATACATCATTATCCATTCAGCCACTTTACCAATACAGGACTTGATGTGAGAAAAAAAAATCCCCTTACAAGTTTTGAATGACAATGTTGTCACGACACCTCGAGTAGTTTGACTAAAAGCAACCACTTCTTCATCATAACGAATATTGTGAACATGAATCTTTCCAACAGCACACCCAACAGCAATCACATCTAAAGCTGGAGAAGAAACACAACATGATATAGATGAATTCCACCCTTTGAACTCATAAAGTTTTTTCTTTATGCTGATGTTCCAAAGTTGAAGTGAGCCATCTTGACTTCCAAAAATCACTTGTTTACATGCTTTCAGTAAGTTACTACTAGTGAAGAATATGTGACAAAGCAGCAACAAATGTTACCTTGTTTAAGTAAGTGTCTGGATGCATAATACAACTTGGAGTGAATTCATTATCTAGCAAAATATTTCCAACTGGAAAGGGATTCTCATGGGTTCATTTGAAGGCCCATATGAAAACATTGCCTTCTACATCAACACTAAGAACATTTTCTCCAAATAGAAGCAACAAGTTGACTTTAGCATTGTGTCTACTCCATGTAGCCACATGTTTACACGCACAATACCTTTCAGCTTAATTTGCATAATTGTATTTTTCTCAAAACTATACTTTGGATGAATAAAACAAGATCTTTCTAACAATTTTAAGAAGTAAGAAGGATGTGAATTGAGAACCTGATGAGCACGCTTGAATACCCCACTATCATTTCCATATGCAACAAATGTATAGTCACGACATGAAGCAAGAGCCTGAATCTTTTTTGCAAGTTGAGGACCTTTAAAGAAAATCCAAATATTAGACTAACGGATCAAACCGCAGACAACAAAATAAAACTAAATGTGACTTCTTTTTAGTTTATTGATAGCAGAACATATATTAAAATTTTAAAATGTATAAGTAAACTTACCAATAAGAACCAGACTGAGCTTAGTACACTCTCAAGCAAAGAAGAACACATCTTATGTTTATTTAGATTAAACAAAACACACAAAAAAATATATATAGTCAATACAACAAAAACCAGCAAAATGGAGAAAAAAACAACTTTCTTACATTGTAAATTTGCCAGGATTTGCCAGCACTGACTGTGACAAAGGTCTCTGTGCCCAATCTTTGAACAGAGAAAAGAACATTAAGATAGGTGGGCCAATAGGTTTATATAAATTAAAAGGGATAATCATATTATTGGTTTTGTAAACATTTAGTCCCTGACTTTTTTTTGTCCACATTTTACCCTTGAACTTGTTGTTGTGTTTAAATTAAATCATTATTACCGGTTGCTTCCAGTTAAGCCGGTCATTTTGTGTTTTACTGGTTTACGTGGCAATTACGTGGCAGTTACCCTCTTCCACCCTCATTTATCAAGAAACCTCATTTACTAACGAAGATCAATTAGGGTTATATTGTCTTTATTCTCATAATTCGTTCTTGATCGGTTCCACATTACTCACATTTCTCTTCTCTCAAAACACCATTTTGATTCAATGGAGGAAAATCAAGCTTTTCCAAAAGTCGATGTACACTATAATGGTACTTTTGTGCCTAATCCGTTAGTGTATTTTGCTCCACAAGTACTACGTCTTAATGAAGATGCAAACAAGTTTGGTTTCTCCGATTTCATCAAATATGTTGAGAAGCTTATCGATTTTCAGTGCAAGCATGTGTATTACTGTATACCTGAAGTGAGATTGAGTGGGGGGCTCCAAACACTACAAAATGAATGTGACTACTCTGAGTTTCTTGAGGTTGCAAATGCTAACAGACATGTGGATGTGTATATTGACCATGATAATGAACCTCTATTTGAGTGGATTCAGAAAGAAGAACCAGACGATGAAGAACTTGTGTATTCAGAAGAAGATGTCGACTCTGTTTTGGCAGATGATGAGAACTATGAACATGAAGAGGATGAATGTGTTACATCAAGCAAAAGATTCTTCAAAAGAACCTATAATGATAAGTTTTTGAACAAGTTATGTCCAGTAGTTGTTGAAGATGAAGATGAACTAGGCAATGAACTTCCAGCTGTCTACCCTAGGCATGATGCTACTCAGGAATGGAGGAAGATGAAGCATGAACTAGGTATGAGATTCTCTTCTCCTGAAGAACTTAAGACATATCTCAGTAACTATGCAGTTGCACATGGATATGACTTGTATTATGAGAAGAATGACGAGGATAGGTTGCTTGTAAAGTGTTGTAAAGGAAAAAGATCACAATGCCCTTTTAGACTGTGGGCTTCCTGGATGAAAGATGAACAAACATTTCAAATAAAGTCCCTTAGAGAAGACCATAGTTGTTCAAGGGCATTCAAACTTGGGTCAATTGTTACCTATAAGTGGATAGGGAAACAATTTGTCACTGATATTCTGGAGTCCCCTAAAATGAGTCTGAGGAAGATAAAAGCTATGGTATCCAAGTTATTCAACATAAATGTTAGTGTTGGACAATGTAGGAATGCAAAAAGATTTGCATTGTGTGAAATTGAGGGTGATTTGAAGGATCATTATTCCAAGTTGTGGGATTATGGAGCTGAAATTAAAAGGGCCAACCCAGGATCTCATGTAGAAGTGTATGTGCAGCCCCAAAATAATTCTACTGTGGTGTTTGAAAGGTTTTATGTGAGTTTTAAAGGAGTGGTTGATGGATGGTTAGATGGGTGTAGGAAGGTAATTGGGATAGATGGATGTTTTCTGAAGGGCATCTGTAAAGGGGAGCTCCTCTCAGCAGTAGGCAGGGATGGAAACAATAACATTTACCCAATAGCCTGGGCAGTAGTAAATGTTGAGAACAAGAATACTTGGAAGTGGTTCTTGGACAATCTAATGGAAGACATAGATGAAGGGGGAAATGGTAATGGAATCACATTGATGTCAGATGGACACAAGGTACATATATACACTACTTTTCTTTTACAAAAATTACCTTTTACAAAAATTACCTTTTACATAAACTAACATTCCAAATCAATGCATGGTATAATGGAGGTTGTGAAAGAAAGATGTCCAGAAGTTGAGCATAGGTTGTGTGCTAGGCACATCCTTGCTAACTTCCATAAAAAGTTTAAGGGTGAGTGCTACATTAAACCTTTTTGGAGGGCTATAAAGGCAACTACAATTCCAAAATTTGAACTTGCAATGGAAGAAATCAAGAGCTTTGATGTAGGGGCATATGATTATCTCATTAAAAGGAACCCCAACTGCTGGTCAAGGGCTTTTTTTAAGGTTGGAATGGGATGTGATGCAATGGAAAATGGTGTGTCTGAGAGCTTCAATGCTGCTATTGAAGAAGCTAGAAAGAAGCCATTGATCACTATGCTGGAGGACATAATGGTATTTGTGATGGAGAGATTGTACATGCAGAAAGGGAAAGGATTGGGCTGGGATTTGGCAATTTGTCCAACTATCAGAAGTAAACTTGGTAAACTAAAGAAGTTGAGAAGGTTAGTTGTTACAAACACTTTTACTTACTTTTTTGTCTGAGCTAGTGGTTGACTAATTTTTTGAATTGACAGATTCTGGGCATCATATGTTAGTGGATACAAGCAGTTTGAAGTTGTGCAATGTAATGAAAGGTATGGTGTTGACTTGGAGAAGAGAGAATGTGGATGCAGAGGTTGGCAATTGACAGGAATTCCTTGTGTACATGCCATATGTGCCATATCTTCTTTGAATCTTGATTCAGAGGAATATGTTGCAGAGTGGTTTACTAAATCTGCATTTCTTAGGGCCTATGAGTACACCATACATCCCCTGAATGATAGTTCCTTGTGGCCCCACATGCCTGATGTTCACCAGATACTACCTCCAATTAGGAGGAGGTTACCTGGTAGGCCATGTGTGAAAAGAAAAAGAGACCAAGCAGAAAATGAACTCAGTGGGAATACAAGGCATACTATAAGCAGGGCAGGTGTTCAACACAGATGCAAAATTTGTAATGAAACTGGACACAACAAAACTACATGTCCAGTGAGGGGTCCTTCTGAAGCAGGTCCAAGTAAAGCAAGAAAGAAGAGTAATGCAAAAAATTGTCCTTCACAAGCAGGTCCAAGCACTCCAGCTCCAAGTGCTCCAACACCTGTCAATCAAGATCCTTTGACTCAAGAGCATGTCCCTATGAATCAAGAGCTTGTCATTCAAGAGCTTGTCCCTGTGAATCAATAGCTTGTCATTCAAGAGCATGTCCCTGTGAATCAAGAGCTTGTCATTCAAGAGAATGTCCCTGTGAATCAAGAGCATGTGAATGAAGATCCTATGAATCAAGTTCCTGTGAATGAAGATCCTGTGAATCAAGTTCCTGTGAATCAAGTGCCTGTGAATCTTGGTGTTAGGGTGCCTAGGAGACTTGGTGTTAGAGCAAGGAAGCCTTCAAAGAGAATCAACAAGGTACAAATCAGGAAGCAGGTTTTCAGAAAGGATGGCAAAGGAGTGACTGAGGACAACCCAGTTACTTTAGATTTAGATTGATTAGGGTTACTTGTTTTCTTTTGCTTTGGAAGTATGTAATAGTACACTATGTATGGTGACTTTCTTTTGTTAATTGGGCCAACTTTTGATGTAATTGATAGTACTACCCTTGCTTGTAACCTAGCAACTTTTTATGGTCTTTAAGTAAATGGAATCGGATATGGTATCCTATGTCAATTGTATTTTGTCTTTTTCAATCTTTATTGGTATTAATGCATTAGTTTATTAAGAAGGTCGTAATGGGAATCATATGTCAGTTGTGTACTGGGAATCATATTCCCTATTTGTTTCTATCAATGTCCTTGTCTTTTGGCTGTTGAAATTGCAGCCAAATTCAATGTAAATTACAATCAAATGTTCACCATGTAACACTTCATTCAGTATGCAAACTCCATTCAATACATTTAATATAAACTATTCAGTACATTCCATATAAACCATTCAATCCCTACATTCAAAATACCACAATTCAATACATCATACAAAACTCTATTCAAACTGTTTTCATATAATATTACAACTGATTTCAACCCTATAACTATGTGCTTTATTCTTCAGCTCTTGAACTTCTTTCTTCAAACATGCAACATCCTCTTTAACTGCTTCAAGTTCTTGTTTTAAATCTGGATTCCCAGTCACAGGTTCATCAATCCATTCCCAATACTTACACTTCTTACCTGGTTTCTTTGAATTCAAATATAAAAATTGTAAGAACCTCAAAATCTTTATTTATTAGAAGGAAAATCAAAAGTACAAAGGGAAATCAAGATCGACATACCAGAGAATTAGGGAAAACTTTGAACTTTTTGTTAGGGTTGTCTTTAGTCTTGGATGTGCATATTCGAACTGGGAGTTGACAATCACATAGCTCCTCTTTCTTTGCGATGGAACCAGATGAACTGGGAGTCGACATCTTCTTCTTCGATTTTGGGTATGGGTTCGAATGTTTTTTGATTGAAGTTAGGGTTAGGCATCGTATTATAATCAACAGAACTAAGAGATGATCCACGTAGGAGTGTTTTCTTTTAATGAGTGTCCACATAGGTAGCCATGTCAGCAAATATGGAAGCAACCGGTAATAATGATTTAATTTAAACACAACAACAAGTTCAAGGGTAAAATGTGGACAAAAAAAGTCAGAGACTAAATGTGTACAAAACCAATAATATGTTACCCTTTCAAGTCATTATCCCAAATTAAAAATATATATATGGAAAGGAAGAATCAATCTTGCAGGCGGTAAACACAATTACACAAAACATAGCAAATTGTTTCATCGCTCCAACACATATTCTCTGAGTAATCGAAAATCAACTATGCTAATGTTTTCTACTTCCATTCCATTATACTAATCTACATATTCTATTATCTTCTCAAGTCTGAAACTATAAACTCTTATAGTCTGAAGTATGAACTTTGGTCATACTTATTATTTATATGTTTTCTATTAAGTTGTTAGCTGTTAACTTGTGTTACTTAACTGTTAAGTCATACACATAATTCATAAGTTATTTGTTATCATGTATGATAGTTTAGACGAAACTAGTTATAACTTATCAGTACTTAGGATTTAACATGACACTACTATGGTTTTATGAGATTTTTAAGTATTTATAAGTATTTCCATATTTTTTTCAATTTAGAGCACATCGTGTACTCTAGGCGAGCGCTTTTGCTTAGCGCATCAGTCCCAAGGGCTTTAGCGCTATAGGACGCTTTACGCTTTTTAAAACCAAGCTTGATACAGATATGATAACATAATAAACTTCCAATATTGTAATTACTAGTTAATGTGCATAAAAATGGGCATATAGCCACTCTAGTAAGCCACATATGAAGACTTGGATATTCACAAAATCAATCATGACCAATGGCAGAGCTAGACCAAAAGTCAACAAGAGTCTACTATATATAGATAATATAATAAAATAAATAAAAATACATGTAATATACTACGAAACAAGTGAAAACTAATAAAAATATACCAACAAAAAAATTATATGTAATATACTAACACAATCTAATTAAAATATAGTAACAAACAAGTGAAAACTAATCAAAATAGTCTAATACAGAATCTGTAACACAAAAGTTCCGCTTACACTTTTATTTAACACAATTATGTATCCTTTGAAGGAGACATAAATTAATATTTTTTATGGTCCTTCAACAACATATATCATGGTTCATTGATATAACCTAAATCAAACTAATAAAAAATTAAGAATATAAAGCACACAAGTCAGACCTAATAGAAAATTAAGACTATTAACACTCCAACATCAAAAAACCTATCAAACTGATTAAAAGGTAACAACCAGATTCTATAACAAACCAAAACAATTTCAAAGTTCTGACACTAATCAATATCTCAAAACTAAAATTTATTGCTAGAAAGTTCAAAAGAAAAAATAATAACAGGGAACAGTGATCACACACACACACACACATACAAAGCCACTCAGGCGAAGGCGACATCGTCACTCACTCAAGTCTCCGGCGAAGACAATTGCACAGTGGAGTGTGATTTTGGGTGGCTAGGTTAGAGAGTCATAAGAGAAGTAATATTTTACCTTGAACAACCTTAGTACCAAGAAGATCAGGACAATACCGAGCAGATGATACGTGAATAATGATGAGGGATGAAAGGAAAAGAGCATTAAGACGACGATATGAAAAAGTATTTCTCGGGTTTAGGGTTTATTGAGGGAAGTTCCAGTTTTTATCTGTCAAAACATCCTTACGTTGTCCAACAGTGTGTCATGTGTTGCGAGTTGGGTAAATACACAATCGTAACATATTTTTGTTTGGTTTGAGAGTACACCGCAAAATTGGTCCTAGAGCATCTAAAATCTTTACAATTTGCTTTAGCGTAGAGGCGCAAATCGTCCAATTGAACTAAATGATAGTTGGTTTATTGGATTCGGTCTATTTGGTTTCCGATTAATTCGGTTTAATTAACCGAATAAAAATGTTTTATTTAAAATTTCATTATTTTTTTAAATTGAAATTTTTGAATAAAATATTCAATTAATATATATTTTTATATTTTATATTTATCAATTAATATTTTATATTATATATATATATATATATATATATATATATATATATATATATATATATATTGGTTATTAAAAAGATTTTCATAACTTATTATTTAGTTATTAATCATTTATAAATTTACAATGATTTTATATTTTTTATTAAAAAGTAACAACTAATAATCAAATGGCCCAGACATATCCGTTAACCTTCGTTTTTTTTTTCAACTTCATATACTATTAAAGTTGTATTAATTTACTGTACAACCTCGTATTAAATTATAAAATTAAAATATAATATGTTTATGTATACTCTGTTTTCTAATTGAGTAAAGTCTACTAAGTTTTTTTCTTTTTTTGCTTTTAGTTTAATAATTATTTTTACATGCAAAATTTTATTTGATTTAACCCGTAATCAAACCGGATAAACCTTCACCGAATAAACCAAAACTGATTAAATCAAATTTTATTTGGTTTGATTACGGTTAGTTTTAAGATATAAAAAACAATTAAATAGAACCGATTAAATTGAAATCGATAAAACCAACCGAATAACACACATAAATTTAGAGGTTTAATTTTTTATGGTTGGTCCATGAAAAAGGCTAAAAGGGTTGTCTCCCCTTTTAGTTTAGTTTTTTAAAAATTTTCGAACATTTTTTTATTGCTTAAATATTTATAAAATAAAGAAGTAGTTCATCCCACCCTATTTATTTTGGACATAATGTCCAATGTTATTAATTGTTTTAGTAATATTTCTATTAATAGCAGTGTCATTTTGGGTTTGCCTCATGACCAAGTAGCATGAGGGAAAAGAGATTAATAATGTGTTAATTTATTAAGAAAATAGTAAAGTCATTAGAAATTATTTTGATAATTAATTAAAATGATTTAATTAATTAAGGTAGGTGAATATTAATTAATTTAAGGGATTGATTGGAATATTTTAGACCCTCTTGGAGATGTATGGGGGACGATTTGCATATCCCTTCAATGGGGATATGGCAGGTTTAATTCAAATAAGGATAAACCCTAAAGTTTATATCATTCTGGAATATTCTTTGCATAACTATAAATAGACTGTTAAGGTGAACCCTATAGCTCGCTATTCATTTTGTCAAAATCGTCTAACCTCTCTCTCTCTCTCTCTCTCTCTCTCTCTCTCTCCTTGGACGAAAACCACACCCTCTCTCCTAGGGTTTGGTGATTTTCGAATAAATTTTGGCTTGGGTTAAACCCTTTTTTGCTTTTGGTGTTATGAATCTGATTCCATTAGAGGGTGCTCTTTTGGATCTTGCATCTTTGCAACAAGTTGCACAACGAAGTTGTGAAAAAAAATAAGGAAATTTATTTAAAAAAAATTGAATTAAAAAAAGTAAAACAAGGGGCCGAAAATGTAAAAAGAAAAAAAATGGAGAGACTAACATTGTAATATTTCAAATGGTCCTTGTGTAAAATTTCACAAATTTTCATTAAGAAAGTTTCACAAAATGACATAAATAGTCCTTGTAACACTCCAAAAATCACAATAAATTTGAAAATTTCAAAATAAACCATTAATCAACATTGTTTACAAAAAGGTCATTGTTTCAAAATCATTATTTCCAAATCAGAATTTTTCCCAAGACCTAGTGACATAAGATGTGCACTGTCACGCCTTTGCTTTCCCACGATCATGAGAAGTACGTGAAACAGTACACTAAAAACTATAAGCCAAAGCTTAGTGAGTTCCCCCAAAGTACCAACACACACATACATATAACAACATATATATTGGGTCCACAACTAAAAAGACTGGATTGCCCCTGAGCGCACAATATGAGTCTGGCATGCCAATCGGGCTCTCAACCAATATCTGGATTGCTCCCGAGCCCACAGTATGAGTCTGGCATGCCAATCGGGCCCTCAGCTCATATCTGGATTGCTCCCGGGTTTGTCGGCTACCGCATAAAGCAGTACAACCTCAACCCAACGCAATATGTAACGCTCGGTTTCTGGTACGCATTTATTTACAAATCATTTATTTTTATAAAGCTACTCGTCGAGTTGGAAGCCCCAAACTTGTCGAGTAGAATTGAGTTTGGACGTGGGATTTTAGCCACCTACTCGATGAGTCAAGAGCCCTCGACTCGGCGAGTAGGTCTGTCAGAGTGAAACCCTAATTTCGGGGTTTTGCATCCTATTTAAGCATCTTAATCCCCACCTTTTGGCCTCATTTCCAGCCTCCAAGTCCTAAACCCTAATCCACGAAACCCTAGAGTATCTTGTAAGTTATGAGTCACTCTTGAGTGCTTTGATGTGTTCTCGAAGCTAGAAGAAGGAGAAGAAGCTAGAAGAAGGAGAAGGAGCTAGAAGGTTCAAGGAGAAGATAGTAGATTCATGGATTTCCTTCCATCCTCATCACTTTCTGGTAATCAAGTCTATAACTTGATCATTCATTTCTTAGATCTATTTACTTCCATTTTATGAGGGTGTTGGTGCAAGAACCTTGGTCTTTGGGAATTGGACGTCCCAAGTGACTTATATTTCAGATCTGGGATGTAGGAGGGATTCCATGGCATAAAGGTGCAAACTTTATGGCCATGGAAGCCCCATACAAGCTTATAAGCGTTAAAATGGCCTTTTTAGCCCTAAGAGGCCATGCTTGGAAGGAAATCTAGGAACTTTATGTGTCCAACTGATGTTCAAAGCCTAGATCTAGAATAGTGTGCTTTGGTTTAGGGTATTATGGCTTGTGGACCAAGATCTATGTTCTAGAGAGTTAGGGTTTGAGCTAAACCCATTAAGAAGGACTAAGAGCGGGTAAAGTTGGAAACTTTACCCTTAAAAGTGTATTCACGGTGTGTAGATGAAGTTTGGAGCTTGGATCTGAAGGGTAGGAGCTTAATCCATTGAGATGGCTCAATCAAACAGAGGAACTCGGCGAGTCCATAGAGGGACTCGACGAGTTGAATTGGTTTGTCCCGTTTTTAGCTAAAGGTAGAACTCGACGAGTCGGTGAAGGGACTCGACGAGTTGATTCGGTAAGATCGCGATTTCAGGTTCTAGGACTCGACGAGTCGATGGAGCAACTCGACGAGTTAGGTCAACCAAAAGGTTGACTTTGACCGAAGCGTTGACTTTGACCAGGGGTAAAATGGTCATTTTACCCTAAGGAGAATTATCAGGTTTTGACTAAGTGTTATTGATAATGATAATCGGGGAGTCGTGGAGTAGCCATCAGAGATTCCTCACTTGAGATTTTAGCAGTCAGCCTTGCGAGGTGAGTTTCCTTCGGTAGGAACGGGTCTACGGCACCAAGGTCGGCCCGTAGTATGATATGTTAGTAGCTGAGTGTGGGCGGGGCCCGAATCTCATAGTAGCGGAGTGTGGGCGGGGCCCGAATCTCATAGTATTATTTTTAGTATAGATATGTGTCTGCTTGATAGAATTATATATACTTGTTGTCTGTGTGATACTTGTATGCATGTTAGACAGTGGAGTGTGGGCGGGGCCCGAATCTCCATGAGAGTGGGCGGGGGCCGAATCTCCTAGTTGCATGTTATGTGTATGGTATGTGGTAGTTTGGGGAGACTCACTAAGCTTCGTGCTTACAGTTTTCAGTTTTGGTTTCAGGTGCTTCCGGTAGCAAGGGAAAGGGCTCGGGATGATTGCAGTTCACACACCATTTGTTCAGCTTGTGATGTTTATACTTTGATATTTTGATATACATTGATATGATGTTTGAGATATTATAACATGTGTTTTGGATAACTATGGTTTTATTAATAATTAAAAACGAAATTTTTGGTTTGTATCTTTGGGATGTTACACAATATGTCAACATATGTAACAGATAAACATAAACACAGAACCAACAAATACATATAATCATACATATCTACTAATCAACCACAATCCAGCATAATACTATCATAACCACGAGAAATAATCTAGTGGGCCGGCATTGGTGCCTTCGACCCATGGTACAGTGAGGAAAACTCACCTCTCAATCTGAATGCAAGCTAAATAAACCTTGGTCCCGAAAAATCGGCTCAACGATCACCTAACCAAAACCAAGGACCTAGTCTCAATTAATCAGCTCAAAATACCCAAAATACCCCTAGGTTAAACTTGGTCAAAACTCTGGTCAAAGGTCAAGGTTAATGAGTCAACTCGGTCAACTCAGCTGAGTACGCGAGGCGTACTCAGCTCCTACGTTGGGCGTACTCAAACTTTGACCGGAATCGGGCGGTTGACCCCGTACGTGCGACGTACGTTGGGTTACATACGTCGTACGCACCGAAACCCTTTTTCCTCAATAAGAGCTTAATGCATTAAGCTCTCACTTCCCAATTGCATATCCAAGGCCAAAATACCACTGAGAGTCATAAAGTTTCCAACTTGATGACTTTTATGACAACTGGAAAATTTTGAGTCAGGCAAAGTCTAAAAGGTTTTGTGTATAAGTGTATCCACAACGCAATGATGTTGCAATAAACCTTTGAAAGCCCAAAAGGGCATTAATTATATAAGTGATAATCTGTAATTAACGTTTGAAAAGTCAACAAGCTAGAATAAATCAAGGATTAGACCATTTCATTTAGGAGATTTCGCGCTAGGACCCTAACACGTGGGATTTCGGTTTGCATAGACCGGAATCACATGTGATTTCGGTTTGCACAAGACCGAAATCACCATGTGGTTTCGGTTGGAGCATGAGCCGAAATCTCATGTGCCTTGGATGTTTTCTATTGGGTTTCTCCATGGGTTTTCGGTGGGAAGGACAAAAGTAAGGAAAGGTTGACTTGGTGACTTGACATTTTATCATTTCCAATACAAAAACATTACCCAACGAGTATCCATGTATTTAACCAGCAGATAACTAAGCACATATCACTTCACCTTTTTCCCTTATACTCGACAGAAATCACTCCACAGACCATTCTCTCATTTTCCAGCCTCTTTCATTCTTCCTTCATTTTCCCTCAAAGAATTAAGTCCAAGCCTCCAAGGATTAAATTTCCAATCTTATTCTTAGGGTTTTGGTAAGATTTTCTTGATTAATCTAGTGTTTTTATACACTATCATGTTAGTTTCGTCTTATTTACACATATTATTATGTGTTAAAACTATTAGGATAATATAATTTCCAAGAAGTTCATCAACCTCATTTAAGGGTTAGGCTTGTAAATCTTCACATCATCTCTTCAAACGACCCACAAATTCACCAAATGTGAGTTCATACCCCTATATTTCCGAGTTTTTCATGTTTTAGAGGGGGGGGGGGGGGATACAAGCAAAACTTGGTTTACCACACAAATACCTGTAATGTTTCATCTTTATGTTAAAAATAAGATATTATTTGCATGAGTTATGGTTGTTGCTAGCTTTTATACAAATATTTGTGATATATTAGTTTTCAAATGCAAAGCTAACAAAAACAAAATATAAACCATGTCATAAAATCATAAGGAAAAATTATGATTTGTAAAACTACAAGGTTTTGGAAGCTTTTTACCAAAATATAGATTTACTAACAAAAAGGAGTAGATTCTAGTTATTTCACTATTTTGTGGGTTACAACCCAAAAATATGATGTTTGACCATACATTTTGAAACTGGACAAGATGATTACTATGTATTTATATAAATGATTATATAAATGTTCTTGACAAACAAACATGATAAACTATAATTGGTATTGTTTGGGAGTCACAAAACTACACTATCATTTCAGAAGAAACATATAATTATTTAAAGGTATAATTATTTCATTTACAAGAAAAAGGAGTTTTCAGTTCACGTAAATCGATTGATACTGGTTGTGAGACATTTGGCTTCACCGTACCTACCAGAGTACACAACTAAGACTTACATTATAACCAAAGTCTCTTGTAGGGAGAGCGTGACACTTGTGTATAGATCTATACGGGATTGACAACCCCGCACCTCAGCTGTTAGCTACAGTTAGACCGGTCAGTCTAGGGTGACAAATGTCATAACAGTTCCGACGTCTGAAGCACGTCGTTCAAGCAACTAGTCGCATTAGTATGGTTATAATAACTCACATATGGTATCGACAACACATTTGATTTACGGGTTAACATACATTCAAGTAGTTTTATATAAAGATAAAACTTCATGACACCATTTTTCAGTACAACATTACTTACATTTTTAGTCTTGGGATTTAAGACTTACAGCTCATTTATAAAGAAAATATTGGATTTTCTTGAAGTATACACTATCATTTTACATGAAACATTTACAAATCCTTCTCATACAAAACGTTTATGAACTCACCAACTTAATTGTTGACACTTTTTCAAAATCATTTGTATTCTCAGGAAATCAGTGAACAGGTAACCACAAGAGTTTTTGGTGGATGTGACGTCATCGCATCACGTTATTTATTTTTGTCATATGCATTTGATACCATGTAAACAATGTTTTTGAGTACAATGTAAACTTATTAATTATTCAATATAATGGTTGTAATGCTTTGATCGCCACTATTCAATTGTCATGATATTATACATGAAGTCCTCCGCCCCCAGACGTTTCCGCCGTTCTGGTTTGGGGGTGTGACAACTTTGCATGCCCATTAAGTGCTTAATACCAACAAACTTAACTTTTTAACATCCAAAGACCATTCTAGAGCATGCATGGGGAAGAACTAAGAATCAAGACCTCGTTTTTATGACTCAAGACCCCTCATTGGGTCTGAAAGAACGACTTATTTGGTTAAGAGCATGACATGCTCAAGAATCACCATAGTTGGGACCAAAAATGCCCTAAATCAAAAAATGACTATATCTATAAGAAAAGATGATCAAGCTAGGAGCTTTTTATCTATTGGAGGTTGCTAACAAGGTGAGAATCCCAAATCTAAGCTTCTTCCAAGCACCAAGGTCCTTCTACCACTTTCTTCTTCTTCAAGAACACCACCAAAACACACAAATGAGCTCAAAATGCACTCTTCTGACTTAGGGTTAGCTGGAGGGACGACTTTTAGGTGGAGGCAGATGAGGGTGAAGGTCTTGGGGCCATAAAGAGGATTATATATGGTGCAAACCCTCAAACTAGGGTTTTGGGTCTGAACAACGTACACGCTACGTACCTGAGAAGTACGTCGGGTGTACGCGTGCAAGGCCCGCTTCCTTCATGCATGAGTACGCCATGCGTACACCCCGAGTATGTTGTAACGCCTCACAAATCACAACCTATTTAAACTTTTCAAAACAACTCATTTACTTATTAAAAGTTTTTACAAAACCATTGTTTCCAAAATATTATTTAAAATCAGAGTTTCCCAATATCAACAACATAAAATCAGGATGTGTACGGTCACGCCGTCGCCTTTTCATGATCCTCGGAAGTACCTGAAACCATAAAAAACAACAATAAAATCTCAAATACATTTGTTTTCAAATTCATAATAATAACAATGTTATTCCAATCATCAGAGTGTCCCACAAAACGCCTGAGAGAGAGTGCATGCCGCATCATCAAGCCTTGCCCTTGCCCTTGGGCTCAGATGTACCTGAAACAAATCCACAAATTGTAAGCTAATGCTTAATGAGTTCCCTAGAGCATGCCCCACACAATCCACATAATCACATAATCCATATTAGCTATAAAGCTACATAAACCACACAAGCCATGCGTACAAACATATAAGGATGTCGTGGGCTCCTCCCAAGGTCTTACTCCAGGATGCCATGGGCTCCCCCACATGGTCTTACACCTAAGTGTCATGGGCTCCCCCCATGATCTTTAGTTGGAAAGCCATGGGATCCCCCACATGGTCTTACATCCAGGTGTCATGAGCTCCCCCATGGTCTTTACTTGAAAGGCCATGGGCCCCCCCACATGGTCTTACATCCAAGCGCCATGGGCTCCCCTCATGGTCTTCCTTGTAAGTGTCATACTAACGTAACACATAATCAATCAACAATCCATATATCATAAAATGGGTCACCCTTGGTGCCTTAGACCCATTGGTATGGTGAGAAGACTCACCTCTCAAGAATGTTAAACTGACAAGATAAGATCCGATAAGTCCCAACGCACAGTTCCAACTCAACCGCCTATACTCATCATGTGATTAACTTGTCATAATCCCGAAATACCATAAATACCCTTAAAGTCAACCCTGGTCAAAGTCAAGGTTAACAGTCAAGGTCAACAATCCATGTTAACCCTAACTCGTCGAGTGCATCCAACAACTCGTCGGGTTACCTGAGTAACTCATCAACTCGCTGAGTTACCTGAGTAACTCGTCGAGTTCCTTAATGTCCAGAAGACTGAAAACTCATGTAGACTACAAACTCTAATCGCTCACCGAAATCACTCAAAATCTCGAAAACGGGTAAACCCTACCCAACTCGTCAAGTTGGCTTAGGAACTCGACAAGTCCCTTCAGTCCTTTTTGTGGCCAGACGTTTTTAAGCTACCACAAAGCTCCAAAATGCAGATCTAGCCTCCTAGGGCATGGTTTCCACGTAAAGTTGCAAACTTTACGTGCATGCAAGCTCTTAATGCCAAAACAAAGCTAAGGGAGGGGTTTAAACCAAAGAGAAAGTCCAAAGCTTGATGCTTTCAATAGCTTTATAACTCTAAGGATTTAGAGGAGTCCAGATATGAAGTTACAACTTCAAGTCATGCCCAATACACGGAATGAGCCACAAATATACTAAAAATGACCTTAAACATAAGAAAAATGGGATCTAATGCTAGAATAACCAAGGTAACAGCTTGTTATCTTCAAATGGAAGCCCAAACGATGTAGATGCTGGATCTACAAGCTCCTTCCCGTTCCAAGCTTCTCAACCTTCAAACTTCTTCAACAAGTTGCACCAAAAATACTCTCTTAGCCTCTCAAGCACAAGGAGGCAGCAAAGAACACCTATGGTTTCTTCTCTGGGTAATGAAGTGGTAAGGGAGGCCACAAGAGGCATATTTAGTCCTTTATATAGGGTGCAAACCCTAAAAATTAGGGTTTTCCTTTACAGGCCTACTCGTCGAGTCGGGGGCTTACAACTCATCGAGTAGGATCTAAATCCCGCGTCCTCATAACTAATCTCTACTCGACGACTTAAAGCTCCCCAACTCATCGAGTCCTAGCATAAAACCCTAAAACTTGGAAAAAATAGATGACACCTGGAACGGGTGTTACAAATCTCCCCCACTTGAACTAGACTTCGTCCTCAAAGTCTGCTGACGCGAACAAGTCCGGATAGTGATCTCGCATATCCTCTTCCGGCTCCCATGTCCATTCAGAGCCCTTTCGGTGCTGCCATTGCACCTTTACCAGCTTCACTTCCTTGTTCCGAAGAACCTTGGTCTTCCTATCCAAAATCGCAACGGGCCTCCCAATGTAGTTCAGTCTCTCGTCCACCTGAATTTCGTCCATAGAAACGAACGCGGCCTCGTCTGTGACACACTTCCGGAGCTGAGACACATGGAAGGTGTTGTGTATCTGGCTAAGCTCATCCGACAGACCCAAGAGGTAAGCCACCTTTCCCACTCGGGCCGAAATCCTGAACGGGACAATATATCGCGGCCGAAACCTGATGACTCCCTTCCATGGTGACACTTATAGTAACACAAAATCCCCCACCTGGAACTCAAGATCCAATCGTCACCGGCCAACATAGTTTTTTTGACGGCTCTGTGCGACTCGCAGCCGGTCGCGCACCTGCTGAATCAATCAAGTGGTCTTGAGCACTACCTCGGTGCTCCCTATGACACGATGTCCCACCTCACCCCAACAAACCGAGGTCCTACATTGTTGGATTAGTGTCTAAGCCCGTAACTATATTTGGTAAGTACTTGACCCGGTTGTGCATGGTCCTTTTGGGTTGCCTTCACCATAGCAACTTGACAGGTTGATTTATATAGAGAGAAGAGATATTATTATATTAATATGTTATAAGAATAATATATTAAAGGAATAATAATATTATTTAATTAATATTAGTCATAAATTAATTAGGAATTAATTTGGTGACTAAAAGAGGTTAATCAAATAAAGGGGCTTAAACTGTCAAATGTGTGATAGTTGTGTTTTTGGGCTATGAATCCTTATGGATATTAGGGTGGCCGAATTTTAGGGTTAGGATATCTTAAATTCGTCCAAGCCTCATATCTAGAAGGATCCTTGGATTGCTTAGGGTCTAAGTTATTCAATTAGGGTTAAGGATGTAACCCTAGTAGCTCATAGTATAAATAGACCCTATGGGTGAGGGAAATCGGCCACTCTTGGAAGATTGAAACCCTAGAGCCGATTTTCTCATCTCTCCTCTCTCTCCAAATCATCCTCTTGCTAGCTGGTGTTTGTAAGCCATTAGAGGAGTGACAATTGTGACTCTAAACTCCAAGAACAAGAAGATTCAAGCAAGTAACTTAAGGTATTCTTCTAAATCTGATTTCATGTGTTATGATTCAATTGTTATCTCTAGATCTAGCATTGTGAGCCTTGGAAACATTGCATGTTCAATTAGAGAAACCTAGATCCAAGCATTAGGGTTTGCATGTGCACATAGGAAAGTTCTTATGGCTCAAACCCTTCAGTGGTATCAGAGCCTTGATTGATTTCTATTGAATTGATGCTTTGGTTGATTGCTTTTTGCATGAAAAAAATCATTTTTTGTGCCCCTGACTGATGAACTCGGCGAGTTCAAGCGTCAGTTAGAGTAAATTTCGTGATTTCTTGCTGTTTTGTTTGAGGATACTTGCCTTAATTGTTTTGGGTCATTAAAATCCGAATTTTATCATATATTTGAGTATATCCTTGACCAAACAAAAGATAATTACCATTTGATTGAATAATAATTTCCTTATATGATAATAATTGATTATTTGAATTAAATTGGTAAATTGTCTTGCAAGTAATATTGACTAGGTCAAATTTAGATAATCATTAAATTAATTAGTTGATTTATATTATTTGCTATTTGATCCTTTATGTTTTGAAAAGTTCAAAACTTGCCCTCAAGTTTTGAAATTTAAGTTTTGTGATTAAAAGTTTAATTTGAATAATTTAAATTTCAAACCCTAGAATTTTACAAGTTTTAAAATTCAACCCTATACTTATAATATTATAAGATTAATATATATATGTATAACTTAAATGCTAGTCTTACCGTTAGTAGGCCTCATTCACGAAGCCAATCTATAAGGGGGGTATAAGGTTATGGCCTATAAAATGGCCGTTTAATGGGTGTCCATTCTCACCCACCGCTTTCTTGATTGGTGGAGGGTCGTTAGCCGAACGGGTAGGATCGGGCAAACCTTTCCTCATTAAAAGTATAATGAATCTATATTAAGTAACTAAATGTTTTTACAAAATTCCCAAACTTAGTTACTTTAGGCAAAAGTGAAATGATGCAATTCCATGAAATTACACTTTGTACCTTTGCTAAGACGTTAATGAAGCGCGTGTGGTTAACCAGCACATTAATTGGGTTCTAAGCAAAGGTGGCAAAGGGTGACTCGTTGTTTGTTATAGTTCAATGGAGCGTGTGTGGTTAACCAGCACATTGAATAGGTAACTGTAACAATGAGGGCACCATGTACATTTGCATGGTTATTCACACCCACTTTGTGATCCTCGGCATCCCAGTCACAAACGAGAGGGGCATATCGAGATTTAAACATGCCATTGAAAAGTTTAATGTATCTCAAAAGATCTAGGAGTTTTCAATACATTTAAAACCTAATTTCTTTTCGTTTTTCATGGTGGAGAATTAGTAAATCGACATTCACTTGCCTTCAAGTTATTTACTTATTAGATTACGGCATCCCTCTTCTAATTAGTGAATAATGTTGTTGGTTCCTAGCCCTAATTTTTCATTTGGGTGATTAATTTGGGAAATTCATTTCTAATCAACTTTGTTCTTTTTTTCCATTTCAGATGTCGAACGCAAACAACAACGCTTCTGGGTCAAACTCCTATGGTTCATTCTCACTCATGAACTTGTGTGGGAAAGTGATCTTCGATGGGACCAATTTCAGTAATTGGATCCGCAACATTCGCATGGTCACTCGCTACGAGGACAAAGAGTATGTCCTCGACGAGAAGCTTAAGGAGATTAACATTGAAACTGCTACTGCCGATTAGATCGCGGCCTACGAGGCCCACGAGCGTGATGCCATGATAGTCCATTGCATCATGCTCGCGACTATGACTGTTGAACTTCAAAAGTCCTATGAGGACAAGTACCCCTACGAGATGCATGAGGATCTGCTGGAACGCTACCACCAGAGCGCCAGGAAAGAAAGGTATGAGATCATCACTTCGATGATCACTACCAAAATGGGAAATGGAGAGTCTCTTACTGCCCATCTGCAAAAGATGCAGAGATATGTTGATCGCCTGCTGAAGTTGAATGTGAACTTCAATGAAGAGCTAGCAATTGACATTATCCTTCAGTCATTGCCTTCCTGCTATAGCCAGTTCCGCATGACCTATCACATGAATAAGGAAGAAGTATCCTTGAGCAAGCTTCAGGGCTTGTTGAGGACTGCTGAGAGCAACCTCAAGGATAAATCTGTTGCATCACCTCCCACTCCAGCTGCTGCCCCTGTCTTGGCAATAGGTCAAGGGAAGGGTAAGAAGAGGAAGGCCTCCTCAAGGAGCCACCATAAGGGAAAGTCTCAAGATGGCACCTCTTCTAGTGGAACCAAAGTTGGTTCTGCTAAACCCAACTCAAACCCCAAGGAGGCAGAGTGCCACCACTGCCACAAGATAGGGCATTGGAAGAGAAGCTGCCCAGAATATCTGCAGGCCATCAAGGATGGAAAGATCAAGCCATCTTTCGCAGGTATTTACACAATTAAATCTAATAGTTTGTCACATGCTACTTCTTGGGTTCTTGATACAGGATGTGGTTTTCACATATGTTCTGATTTGCAGGGACTAAGAAGAAATAGGGATGTGGAGCGTGGAAGGATGAATCTGATCATGGGAAACAGAAGATCGTCGCATGTGACCAAGATTGGAGTTTATTCCTTAGTGCTTAGTAATGGTTTAGATTTAAATTTGAATAATTGTTGCTATTCGCCAGATATGGCTAGAAACATCATTTCATTTCATGGTTTATATAAACAAGGCTTTAGATATTCAGTTGATAATGAAAAGGGTTCTATTTATGCTTATTTTAATAATGTTTTATATTTTGAAGCATTGCCTTGTAATGGAATCTATGAAACTGTGATGGTTGTAGACAACTTAGGAAATGATGTATTATGTGTGGATTCTTCCAATAGTATGGATAGAGCATGCTTGTGGCATTATCGTCTTGGACGTGTCAATAAGAAACGCATAGCCCAACTCCAAAAGGATGAAGTGTTGGAGTCATTCGAACTTAGGGACGATGACGTATGCGAGACTTGTTTACTTGGAAAGATGACCAAGTCACCCTTCACTGGCACTTGTGCGAGGGGTGAGGGTTTATTGGATCTCATACATATAGATGTATGTGGACCCTTTAGATCCACCACAAGGGACACAAATCGCTTCTATGTGACTTTCACAGATGATTATAGCAGATATGGGTATATCTACTTGATCAAGCACAAGTCAGAAACCTTTGAAAAGTTCAAAGAGTTTAAACAAGAAGTGGAGAATCAATTGGGCAGGAAAATCAAGATGCTTTTATCTGATCGAGGTGGAGAGTACCTAAGTCTTGAATTCCACGACTACCTCAAGGAATGTGGAATAGTTTCACAATTGACGCCACCTAGGACACCACAGTTGAATGGTGTAGCTGAGAGGCGTAATCGAACCTTGCTAGACATGATTCGTTCCATGATGAGTCGTGCTTCACTACCTATCTCTTTATGGGGGTATGCCTTAGAGACTGTCGGTCATATCCTTAACTTAGTACCTACGAAGAAGGTTGCCAAAACACCTCACGAGATGTGGACAGGGAAGGCTCCCTCGTTAGAACATATCAAGGATTGGGGTTGCGAGGTTTTCGTAAGACGGGAAACTCACGACAAGCTCGAACCTCGTAGTGAGCGATGTATTTTCATCGGCTACCCACATAAATCCTTTGGATATCTCTTCTACAGACCGAGTGACAATGTTGTCTTCGTTGCGAGGAGAGGGGTTTTCCTAGAGCGAGAACTCATAAGCCAAGGAGACAGTGGGAGGCAGATCGATCTTGAAGAGCTTCAAGAATCGAGCGATGAAGGAACCTCTAACACTGGCGCTCAACCCGAGGAGGAAACTCCAGTTGAACCGATTGACGAATCCTTACCTCTTAGACGTTCCGAAAGAGTTAGTGTTCCACCCCAGTTTTATGGTTTTCATATTACTATGGAAGGGGATACGTTCATTAGTGATAGTACACTAGTGAATATGGACGAACCTAACAGCTATAAGGAAGCCATGGCAGGCCCAGAGTCTGCAAAGTGGAAAGAGGCTATGGATAGCGAGATCTAATCCATGTATGACAACCAAGTTTGGAATTTGGTTGACAATGTACCAGGTCGTAAGACGGTCGGGTGCAAGTGGATCTTCAAGAAGAAGACTGACGTGGATGGAAACGTGCACACTTATAAGGCGCGATTGGTTGCGAAGGGTTTCACTCAAACTCCTGGAGTTGACTACGACGAAACCTTCTCACCAGTTGCGAAGATAAAGTCTATCAGGGTGATGCTGGCCATTGCTGCATTTCATGACTATGAAATATGGCAAATGGATGTCAAAACCGCTTTCCTTAATGGGAAGTTAGCTGAGGATGTTTACATGGCTCAGCCAAAGGGTTTTGTCAATGCGAAGCATCCCAATAGAGTGTGTAAGCTTGAGAAGTCTATTTATGGACTTAAGCAAGCGTCTCACAGATGGAATCTTTGTTTCGACGAGAAGGTCAAAGAGTTTGGTTTTCTGCGAAGCGAAGATGAGTCTTGTGTATATGTCAAAGCCAGTGGGAGTGTAGTAAGCGTCCTCGTATTGTATGTCGATGACATACTACTCATAGGAAATGACATCCCGACACTGCAGGAGGTTAAGTCCTGGCTCGGGAAGTGCTTCGCTATGAAGGACCTCAGAGAGGCTTCCTATATTCTGGGAATAAGGATAGTGAGAGACAAAAGTAAGAGACTAATAGGACTTAGTCAGAACACTTACTTGGACAAGGTACTAAAACGTTTTAGTATGGAGAATTCAAAGAAAGGGGAGTTACCAATCCAAAGTAATGCCAAGTTGAGTAAGACTCAGAGTCCGAGTACTAAAGTCGAGATAGCAGAAATGAGCCGAGTACCTTACGCTTCCGCAGTCGGCTCGATCATATACTCTATGACTTGCACTCGCCCTGATGTGGCCTTCGCTTTGAGCATGGTCAGCAGATATCAAGGGAACCCTGGCAGAGCGCATTGGATCGCAGTCAAGAACATTCTTAAGTACCTTCGGAGGACCAAGGAATGGTTTCTAGTCCTCGGTGGGAGTGATGACTTAAAGGTGCGAGGGTACAACGACGTCAGTTTTCATACCGACAGGGACAACTATCGTTCGCAGTCGGGCTGGGTCTTTACCCTCAATGGAGGAGCAGTAACTTGGAAGAGTTCCAAGCAGGAAACTGTAGCTGATTCAACGTGTGAATCAGAGTACATTGCAGCAAGTGCAGCGTCAAAGGAGGCAATATGGTTGAAAAACTTCATTGGAGACCTTGGAGTTGTGCCAGCCATAAAGGAGCCCATGGAGATTTTCTGTGATAATGAAGGAGCGGTTTCCTTGACCAAGGAACCAAGAGATCACGGTAGATCTCGACATATCGACAGAAAATATCACTTTATTCGACATCGGGTGGAAGAAGGACTCCTCGTAGTGAAGAGGGTATCGTCAGAAGATAACCCAGGAGATCCGCTTACGAAGGGACTGAGCAGGGTTAAGCATTTGCAGCACGCTAGGAGCATTGGGCTAAAGGACGATATTAGTTTAGATTAGATAGTTTGGAAACATGTAATAGATAAGTTGTTATTAACATTTGATGATTAAATAAAGGAGTATTATTTATTAGTAGTGTTACTGTCTTATGTTAATATTTTACCTATTGTTTCATTTTGCGTGTTTTGACTTCCTGAATAATTAAGTTATTTGATAATAATCGAATTATTCGAATGGTCCACAGTCGTTCATATGTTGGAAGTAGATATGAATGAAGACTGTCATGAATTGGTGTGTAGATTGTCTAAAGTGTATTAGACATAGCAAAGGTTTGCTACAACGTTCATGAGTGCTTATGAACTTGATTTGAGCATTGGAATAAACCCACACTTGCTGGAATCACTTCATGGAATTTATCACGAGTGATCGCAAGATGGTAATATCATATGGTCTTAAAACCTAGATATATGGTTTATTGTTTGTTAATTGGTTATGCATTGATAATGCGCAAACACATCAGTAACTTGATGTTATAAAACGCATTGTTGTGTGTGATTTGATTAGTGGATAGTAGATGCATATAAGTCGAAGTTTATCTGTTCCTTTTATCCTAAGAGGGTAAAATCGATATCAGGGCCCCTCGATGATTTGATTTGACTTATGTGTCGGGCCCGGTCAGGACTGAATTGATGTGTTCAATTAAGTTCTATGTCAAATGAATCTGAGATCGAGAAACCAATTACAGGACAATAAGTATGACCATGTTCCATGTAATTGTCCGCACGATATCTAGAACAGAGGATTATACGATCCCTTATCTGAAGGACAGGATACTGATAAGATCAGAGTTTGACAGCGTCTTTGAGAGCTACGATTGCTATAGTTACTAGACTTATCCAAGTGGGAGACTGTTGGATTAGTGTCTAAACCCGTAACTATATTTGGTAAGTACTTGACCCGGTTGTGCATGGTCCTTTTGGGTTGCCTTCACCATAGCAACTTGACAGGTTGATTTATATAGAGAGAAGAGATATTATTATATTAATATGTTATAAGAATAATATATTAAAGGAATAATAATATTATTTAATTAATATTAGTCGTAAATTAATTAGGAATTAATTTGGTGACTAAAAGAGGTTAATCAAATAAAGGGGCTTAAACTGTCAAATGCGTGATAGTTGTGTTTTTGGGCTATGAATCCTTATGGATATTAGGGTGGCCGAATTTTAGGGTTAGGATATCTTAAATTCGTCCAAGCCTCATATCTAGAAGGATCCTTGGATTGCTTAGGGCCTAAGTTATTCAATTAGGGTTAAGGATGTAACCCTAGTAGCTCATAGTATAAATAGACCCTATGGGTGAGGGAAATCGGCCACTCTTGGAAGATTGAAACCCTATAGCCGATTTTCTCATCTCTCCTCTCTCTACAAATCATCCTCTTGCTAGTTGGTGTCTGTAAGCCATTAGAAGAGTGACAATTGTGACTCTAAACTCCAAGAACAAGAAGATTCAAGCAAGCAACTTAAGGTATTCTTCTAGATCTGATTTCATGTGTTATGATTCAATTGTTATCTCTAGATCTAGCATTGTAAGCCTTGGAAACATTGCATGTTCAATTAGAGAAACCTAGATCCAAGCATTAGGGTTTGCATGTGCACATAGAATCTAAATCCCGCGTCCTCATAACTAATCTCTACTCGACGAGTTGAAGCTCCCCAACTCGTCGAGTCCTAGCATAAAACCCTAAAACTTGGAAAAAAATAGATGATACCTGGAACGGGTGTTACAAATCTCCCCCACTTGAACTAGACTTCGTCCTCAAAGTCTGCTGACGCGAACAAGTCCGGATAGTGATCTCGCATATCCTCTTTCGGCTCCCATGTCCATTCGGAGCCCTTTCGGTGCTGCCATTGCACCTTTACCAGCTTCACTTCCTTGTTCCGAAGAACCTTGGTCTTCCTATCCAAAATCGCAACGGGCCTCCCAATGTAGTTCAGTCTCTCGTCCACCTGAATGTCGTCCATAGAAACGAACGCGGCCTCGTCTGTGACACACTTCCGGAGCTGAGACACATGGAAGGTGTTGTGTATCTGGCTAAGCTCATCCGACAGATCCAAGCGGTAAGCCACCTTTCCTACTCGGGCCGAAATCCTGAACGGGACAATATATTACGGCCAAAACCTGATGACTCCCTTCCATGGTGACACTTATAGTAACACAAAATCCCCCACCTGGAAATCAAGATCCAATCGCCGCCGGTCAACATAGTTTTTCTAACGGCTCTGTGCGACTCGCAGCCGGTCGCGCACCTGCTGAATCAATCAAGTGGTCTTGAGCACTACCTCGGTGCTCCCTATGACACGGTGTCCTACCTCACCCCAATAAACCGGGGTCCTACATCTCTGACCATACAACATTTCAAACGGAGGTCGGTCGATACTGGCATGGTAACTATTGTTATATGAAAACTCTGCTAGTGGGAGGTATGTATCCCAACTCCCTCGAAAGTCCAACACGCATGCCCGAAGCATATCATCGAGTGTCCGGATCGTCCTCTCACTCTAGTCGTCTGTCTGGGGGTGGTACGTTGTGTTGAAATGCAACCGAGTGCCTAGTTCCTCGTGGAACTTCTTCCATAATCTAGATGTAAATCGAACATCTCTGTCAGAGACTACCGACACCGGCACCCCGTGCCTAGCCACCACCTCTCGCACGTAAATATCCGCTAATTTCTTAGCGGAGATGCTCTCGGAGATCGGAATAAAGTGGGCACTCTTCGTCAGCCTATCCACGATAACCCATATGGCATCCACACCCCTCGTTGTCCTCGATAACTTCGTGATAAAGTCCATAGTGATCTCTTCCCAATTCCATATAGGAATGCGTAGCGGCTGAACCTTGTCATGCGACCGTTGATGTTCGGCCTTGACCTTCCTGCAGGTCAAGAACCACTCCACGAACCAAGCGATCTCCTGCTTCATACAGGGCCACCAATAGCTCAGTCTCATATCTCTATACATTTTTGTAGCCCTCGGATGTATAGAGAACATGGACTTGTGTTCCTCCTCCAATATCTTCTGTCTCACTCCCCCAGTCACCGATATGGTACAAGATCTCGCAATCATAATCTTTCAGTACATCCAACCACTTCCTCTGTCGCATGTTCAGGTTCTGTCGATCCATCAAATACTTCAAAATTTTGTGATCAGTGAAGATGGTGCACCGAACTCCATATAAATAGTGCCTCTAAATCTTGAGGTCAAACACTACTGCCCCCAATTCCAGGTCGTGAGTGGGGTAGTTCGCTCATGAGGCTTCAACTGCCTCGAGGCGTAAGCAATCACATGCCCCATCTGCATCAGGTACGCCCCTAACCCAGAGATCGATGCATCACAATACACTACCAAATCTTCCAGCCCCTCTGGTAGCACTAGAATCGGTGCCTCACATAACTTCTGCCTCAAGGTCTCAAAATCCAACTGCTGGTCCGGGCCCCACCGGAAAGTCACATTCTTCTTGGTCAAACGGGTCAAAGGCACAACGATCTTGGAGAAATCCTGGATGAATCTCCGATAATACCCCGCTAGACCCAAGAAGCTACGAATCTCGGATGCGTTCTTTGGTACTTCCCACCGCATCACTGCCTCAACCTTGGCTGGATCCACCACAATACACTTGGAGAACTTGGCATAAAGCCTTTCCGTTCTCAGTGTCTCCAATACCTCCCTCAGATGCTCCTCATGCTGCTCATTGGTCATAGAATAGACCAGTATATCATCAATAAAGATGATCACCGACCGATCCAGCATCGGTCTGCACACTCTGTTCATGAGATCCATGAACGTTGCTGGGGCATTGGTGAGCCCGAATGGCATCACCACAAATCCATAGTGCCCATACCGAGTCCTGAAAGCTGTCTTCGGTATATCCTCATCCCGAATCCTCATCTGATGGTACCCCGACTGAAGATCAATCTTGGAAAACCAAGACGCACCTTGCTGTTGATCGAATAAATCATAGATCCTCGGTAACGGATAACGGTTCTTCACTGTTAGTTTGTTTAGCTCTCGATAATCAATACACATCCTGTGTGACCCGTCCTTCTTTTTCACGAACAGGATCGGAACTCCCTACGGGGAACTGCTCGGACGGATAAACCCTCGGTCTTGCAGCTCCTGTAGCTGCGTAGACAGCTCCTGCATCTTGGGCGGAGCTAGCCGGTACGGTGCCTTGGCCACCGAAGCGGCACCCGGTACCAAATCAATACGAAACTCCACTTGCCTCTCCGGAGGCACTCCAGGTAACTCCTCAGGAGATACATCCCGAAACTCATGTACAACCGGTACACTGCCCAAATCTATTGTGGTGTCAACCCTCGTATCCGAGATATATGCTAGAAATCCCGAACAACCCTGCTGAAGAAGTCTCCTAGCCCTCGCAACTGAACAGAGGGTTGGCCCCGGTGAGGCCCTTTCTCCATGAATAACTAGTTCTCCCCCACTTGGGGTTCGAACCCCCACCAGCTGGCGTTCGCAGTCAATCATGGCCCCATTGGCCCCAACCAGTCCATCCCGACGATCACCTTCAGTCCTCGCAACGATATCGGGTCTGGATCAACACGAAACCTCTCTCCAAGCATATTCAGGACACAGTCCCGATACACCCTCGCAACACTCACAGTGCGGTCATCCGCAATCTCCACCTCAATCGGGGAATCAAAATTTCCCGGCACATCCCGAAACTTCTTGCTAAGTGCAAGAGATACAAATGATTGGGTAGCTCCCGAATCGAACAAAACGTGAGCAGACATGCCATTGACCAAAAAGGTCACTATACATGAGCACATATATACATATAAGCAATACCAATCAATATAGAGCAGGAAGATAAAATACGTACCAGCCACAACGTCTGGCGCTGCCCTAGCCTCCTCGGTGGTCAACTAAAATGCGCGGCTCTTCGCCGCAGGAGCATCCGCCTTAGCAGGGCGCCCATCGGTGATCCTCATTGTGGTGTGCGCAGGCGCCGCCACTGCTCCTCCCATCCCTACAACCTCAGACAATCGACCCGCTTATGGCCGGTCTGGTTGCAGTGAAAACAAATCAAGCCCTTCTTGGGGCAATCCCTGCTCAAGTGACCCGGCTGGCCACATGCATAACATCTTGAGCCCGCTATCCGACAAGCCCCACTGTGCGGTTTACCGCACTTGGCACACCGGCCACGACCCTGTTGGCCCTTATTGGAAGAATCCGACGTCTTAGGCTTTTTAGCCTGACCTACTGTTGTTTGTGCCTGCTCAGGCTTCCGCTTGGTGCGGAAGTCCAACTCCATCTCCCGCTCACGGGCCTTCTTCACCATCTCATTCAGGGTTTTGCACCATGTAAAGCTCACAAACTCTCGGATATCATCCCTCATCATGGAATGATATCTCGTCCTCCTCATATCCTCATCTGTAGCGTACTGTGGGATCAACAGTGCTCGTTCCCGAAACTTGGCGGTGATCTCCGCCACAGTCTCGGTGGTCTGCTGGAGCTCATGAAACTCCATCGCTAGCCGTTTCACTTCGATAGGTGGTGCAAACTCCAAATCAAATCGCATAACAAACTCTGCCCACGTCATCTCAGCCACACCGACTGCCCCCACATGGCTAGTCACCTCTCCCCACCAATCTCGGGCCCGATCCCTCAGCATACAAGAAGCAAACCCCACCTTCGCCGCATCAGGGAAAGAACTCGTGCGTTGGGCGTTATCTATGTCCGCCACCCAGCGTCGGTAACAATGGGGTCCCTGACCCCGAAAAACTCCGGCGCCCCGCATGCCTTGAACTCCCAGAACGAGGGAGTTCGGGCCCCGACCTGGCCCGCAACAATCTCGACTCTGAATGCCCTGAGCCTCTCTTCCATGATCTCCATCATAACCTCCTTGACTGTCCCAAAAATCACTGGGGTAGCGTCAAGGATGCCCCTCGTCACCTCGACTGCAATGAGCTCGCGCATCCTCTCATCAATGGGCTCGGTACCGTCGCCCGACCTAGATCCGAATCCTGATCCCCCAGCTCCATGTCGTGTCACCACCATACTGAACTACAATGTCATAAATCATAATGATCAGGATATCCAAATAGGGGATCCCCCCATACCGGTCCTCCTTAGAGCTTCCAAATCTAACATTGGTTCGGGTACATGTCCTGTGCTTTCAGTAGTACGGGCCCAATACTACCTTCCACACCTACCTGTACCTTCTCCAAGGCTCTACCTGATAACCCTAATTCGTCCCAAAACAAATCATATCTCACAGGCTACCGCATAGCTCAAATCCTAGGCTATCCTAAGATTTGCTCTACCCACATCAAACCAATCATAACAGGTTGCCTTTATACATGCAAATTATACACAGAAAAAGGATCAAATAGACTTTCGAATAATAGATTCTACCCTAGGACCACAACCAGACAAGGAACATGAAATAAGGCCAAATCAATCATTCTAAGGCTATAAGCTCCTAACCGTATACAATTTTAAAAGCATACACATAGCAAGATCCATACGATTATCATAACTCAAATATCAGTATAACATGGCTAACATTTTGGGGAACTACTTACTTGGCTCGGCCGATCACGCGCATTGCACTCTCCTCTTTTACATTCTTAAAAAGTTTTTAACTTTTATTTTTTGAAAACAATTTTTACCATTTCCTTAGTTTGAGTCCTGACACACCCGAGAGTGTATCCGAATCCCTCAAACAAAGGCTTTGATACCAACTTGTAACGACCAAATTTTCAAAAGAAAGTTTTCATTTCTAAATAGTCAAAAACATTTTCCATAAACCATAAAATCTCAAATACATTTGTTTTCAAATTCATAATAATAACAATATTATTCCAATCATCCGAGTGTCCCATAAAACGCCTGAGAGAGAGTACATGCCGTGTCACCAAGCCTTGCCCTTGCCCTTGGGCTCAGATGTACCTGAAACAAATCCACAAACTGTAAGTTAATGCTTAGTGAGTTCCCCAGAGCATACCCCACACAATCCACATAATCACATAATCCATATTACCTATAAAAGCTATATAAACCATACAAGCCATGCATACAAACATATAAGGATGTCGTGGGCTCCTCCCAAGGTCTTACTCCAGGATGTCATGGGCTCCTCCACATGGTCTTACACCTAAGTGCCATGGGCTCCCCCATGACCTTTAGTTGGAAAGCCATGGGCTCCGCCACATGGTCTTACATACAGGTGCCATGGGCTCCCCCATGGTCTTTACTTGAAAGGCCATGAGCTCCCCCACATGGTCTTACATCCAAGCGCCATGGGCTCCCCCCATGGTCTTCCCTGCAAGTGTCATACTAACATAACACATAATTAATCAATAATCCACATATCATAAAATGGGCTGGCCTTGGTGCCTTAGACCCATTGGTATGGTGAGAAGACTCACCTCTCAAGAATGCTAAACTGACAAGATAAGATCCGATAAGTCACAACGTACAACTCCAACTCAACTGCCTATAATCATCATGTGATTAACTTGTCACAATCCCGAAATACCATAAATACCCTCAAAGTCAACCCTGGTCAAAGTCAAGGTCAACAATCAAGGTCAACGGTCCATGTTGACCCCAACTCGTCGAGTGCATCCAACAACTCGTCGGGTTACCTGAGTAACTCATCAACTCGCTGAGTTACCTGAGTAACTCGTCGAGTTCCTTAATGTCCAGAAGTGGGAAAACTCATGTAGACTGCAAACTCTAATCCTTCACCGAAATCACTCAGAATCTCGAAAACGGGTAAACCCTACCCGACTCGTCGAGTTGACTAAGGAACTCGACGAGTCCCTTCAGTCCTTTTTGTGGTCAGACGTTTTTAAGCTACCACAAAGCTCCAAAATGCAGATCTAGCCTCCTAGGGCATGGTTTCCACGTAAAGTTGCAAACTTTACGTGCATGCAAGCTCTTAATGCCAAAACCAAGCTAAGGGAGGGGTTTAAACCAAATAGATTGGCCAAAGCTTGATGCTTTCAGTAACCTTATAACTCTAAGGACTTAGAGGAGTCCAGATCTGAAGTTACAACTTCAAGTCATGCCTAATACCCGAAATGATCCACAAATATACTAAAAATGACCTTAAACCTAAGAAAAAGGGGATCTAATGTTAGAATGACCAAGGTAACAGCTTGTTACCTTCAAATGGAAGCCCAAACGATGTAGATGATGGATCTACAAGCTCCTTCCCGTTCCAAGATTCTCAACCTTCAAACTTCTTCAACAAGTTGCACCAAAAACACTCTCGTAGCCTCTCAAGCACAATGAAGCAGCAAAGAACAGCTAAGGTTTGTGCAAACCCTAAAATTAGGGTTTTCCTTTACAGCGCCTACTCGTCGAGTCGGGGCCTTCTGACTCGTCGAGTAGGATCTAAATCCCGCGTCATCATAACTGATCTCTACTCGACGAGTTGAAGCTCCCGAACTTGTCGAGTCCTAGCATAAAACCCTAAAACTTGGAAAATTAGATGATATCTAGATTGGGTGTTACAACAGGGCCTAAAGCCTATCCAGACCGATCGTCGGGCCTTCGGCCTGACTAGACCGCCTCACAGGGCCAACAGTCTATCCGAACCGTCCCGGGTATCTTGGCATTCAGCACCAAGCATGACCGCCTCAACCCAACCACACATAACATGTCGACATATACATAACAAATAAATATATAACCAGTCAACAGAAAAACAGGCAGATCTACTGTGACGTCCCCAATTTCGCGGCCAAAAAAGACCGATTTGTTTATGCTTATTTAAAAATCAGAGTATCATTTTTGAAGAATAATATTGCGGAATTTGTTCCTAGAAAATATGATAATGATATTATCAAAGCATTTCCGAAGAAATGTATTTTATTTATATTAAAACATTGGGATGTCATCGTCAATACAAAAACATAAGCATAACGAATTATTACAAGCCTTACAGTAATTAAACCATCGGCCTAATACTCCTTGAATCTCTTAGCAGAATGTATCTTTCATATAGCCACCTGTGATACAATAAACTGAGTGGGTCAGGTTGGGAATCCTGGTGAGTACATAAGGATTTCAATCCCACAATGTTATAACATAAATATATTTTAGAGCTCGCAAGATACAATTTTACCTCATATAAACAATTTACCCCACCCCATCGATCCTCACAACGACACGATCCATACTCTCGGATCTAAAATGAACGACTTTACCTAATCCATACTCCTGGATCAGGTATGAACGACTACGTCTAATCCATGCTCTCGTATCAATGACAAATGACTATGCCCACTCCATACCCTCGGACTAGGGATGAATGACTGTGTCTAATCCATGCTCTCAGATTAATGAAAAATGACTATGCTCTCTCCATACTCTTGGACTAAGGACGAATGACTATGTCTAATCCATGCTTTCGGATCAATGGCAGATTTTAAAGTTTTACCCTCCGTGTATATTTCACCCGTACTCATAATGAGATACTACACGATATTCATCTTAATTAATTTAGGTTTATTCTATAAGTCCTAAATCATCATATATTATCAGATATGCTTTTAACACGTATTTCAGGCAATATCAAATATCTTACACATAAACATATATTTGATACTTTAATTAATACTTGTATTAGAATCATGTTCATGAAAGGGACTATGCACTCACACATAAACTCTTTAACAAATATTTAACTCTTTAACAGATGTTTAATACTTTAATTAATACTTGTATTAAAATCATGTTCATGAAAGGGACTATGCACTCACTTGTTAAAGTGACGACTCGAAATTCGGACATCACTTCGCTCCTAGCAACTGTTTTTTCCTTCGACGTAACCTATTATCATTATCACTAAGTATTAGTATGATATTTATCGCGACTAATTATTAGTCTAGGTTTATCATTAATTCAAAGTATACTTCAATATCTATCAAATAAGGAACAACCGGGTAGGATCATATCGGAGGTAGGGTCCGTTTGGTATACGAAGTATACTGTTTGGAAATCCCACTTCAAACACCTCACTAAATCCAGCCTATACATCATCCCCGAAAGTAGATCAATCAGTATAATGACTTGGAATCACTGATAAATCTTGTTTATAGGTTCATAATAACGATAATGAACTTAAACATAAGTTATACTTAAAGTACGAGTAATTCTGAGACAATAATATCTTATGATCTTGAAACAGAGATATATGAGTTGTAATTTACAAGTTGGTTGTACATTGCTAATGCGTAAACGCATCAACAACTTGATGTTATAAAACGTATTTTCATGTATGATTTGATGAGGGCTTATAGCCCAGCGGTATCTGGTGTTGCCCTCCCTTCTTGAGGTTGAGGGTTCAAGTCCCACAGTGGACATAGGTGGAATAATTTACGTGTAGTTTAATATATTTGTCGTTTAAAAAAAAGATGAAAGCATATGAGTCAAAGTTTATTCGTTCCTTTTTCCCTAACGGGAAAAACGATATCTTCGGGCCCCTCGGTGATTTGGTGTTGACTTATAGTGTTGGGCCTAGCCCAGACTAAGTTGACGTGTTCGATTAGAAGTCCTATATCATCACAAATCAGAAATCGGGAAACAAAGTCTTGGACAATGAGATTGATTCTATTCCATGTCTCATGTCCGAATGATATTTTGCAGAATGGAGGATTATATGATCACTTATCTTAGGACGCGTAACTTACTGGGTCAGAGTTCGGCAACGGCTTTTGGAAGCTAAAATTTGTTGATCGATTCAGAAGTTATACTGGCAATTATAGTTAGAGACTTATCAAAATGGGAGACTGTTGGATTAGGTGTCTAAACCATAACTATAATTGGTATATACTTGAATTGATAATAACACAGTCCTTTTGGGTTACCCTCAAACCAAACAATTGGACATGATGACTTTTAGAGAGAGAGAAATTAATTTATTATGTGATTAATAATTTGAAATAAATAGTTTATTAATGTATTATGAAAATAATATATTAATTATAAAATCTATTATTTAATTAATAATTAATTAGCAATTAAATAAAACTAATTTTGGGATTAATGGAATTAATTAAAAGTGCAGGGTCTAAAGTGAAATTATTCAATAGTTGAACAAAAGGCTCCAGAACCTTCCAACCTAGGGATGGACGGTTTTGAGGGGATTTTCTAGGGTTTCTAGAATATCCCATGTGGATAAATAAGGAATGAGATAAATACCAGATTTGAAGTATTAATTTAATATTCAAATAAGGGTTATCTAAGCTTTCCTGTGCCACTATATAAAGACCATTTAGGCCTCTCATTTTCAGCCACTTCTTCTCAAAAAGAGATAGCTGAAAATCCCACTCTCCGCTTTCCCATCTCTTAAGTCTTCTTCTTGCTAGCTTGGGTGTGAACCATTAGAGGCACGACAATTGTAATGCTTGCTTCCAAGAGATCTACAAAGAAGGAATTCTTGTTATTTACTATAATAACAATATGGTATGTAATCCTAAACCCTTTATTGTGGTTTTTTCGAAAACAACATAGGGTTTCTAGGGTTTCTTATTTGATGTTCATAGTTATAGGTTCAATAGTGAAAATATAGATCATTTAAGTTGCATGTGAACTTAAGGGTTTTAAGTTTATTTGTTTTACCTAAATCCTATCATCTTGTGGGATACTCAAATGCTGATTGGGCTCGTTGTCTTGAGACTCACTGGTCGACATAAGGTTACTCGATCTTCCTTGATGAAAATCTTGTGTCCAGGAGTGCCAAGAAACAACCAACTGCCTCTCGCTCCAGTTGTGAACCTGAATATTGAGCAATGGCTAATACCGCGGTAGAGATCATTTGGATCACTCATTTGTTGAGAGAACCTCATGCACTACCACCAGATCGACCGATGTTTTTATGTTATAATCAAAGTGTTATTATTCATAACTCAAAACCGAGTCTCTCACAAACTGATTTTGACTATCACTTCATTCGCGAACTTGTGTTATATGGCAAACTTCACACCGAATTTGTACCTACCATGCTTCAAGTGGCTGTCATTTTCACCAAAAATTTGTCGCGTCATCAATTCGAGTTATTTCGAGAAATGTTTCATATCGGTCCGCCACCGTTTCGTTTGATCCCTAACAAACCTAAAAAGACTATAATGCCCTTCTTAATTTCTTTTTGGATTTATTTAATATTTCTTTATTTTTTAAACCTTTTTATGACTTGTCTTATTATTTATTTAATATTATAACTTTATAAAGGAATAAAACCCACCCTTCATACCCTAATTCGCTTTATAACATACCTTCAAAACATAAAGCTGCCGTCGATCCCATTCTCCTCCCCGTCTTTATCAACATCGTCGCCGACATATGCTATGGCCGCCAGAATACCTTCCCCCTCTCTCTCTTTATTCTTTCTGTGCAAATCCTCAACTTGCGTTCTTCTTTATCTCGCCGGTCACCACTCTACCAGCTCGCCGCCTTGCTCCCCTCACTCTCTTCTCTTTCCCTATCCTTCATGTCTCTAAGATGTGGACTGAATTGGGTTAGTTTCGTTTTTCAAGAGGACTACCCCCAAAACGAGGCATTTCTAAGTATCTCTAGTGTTCTCCTTAAGGAAGTGGTTTTAATGTTGAGAGCTTTGCTTCATTCCATGAAGAAGCCATTACAAACCCCTCTTGTTAATGTTCATGGTCAAAATTGTGATATTGTTGCCTTCAGTAAAGTCTAAAGTTTATTGATGATGCTCATGGTTTAAGATTTTCTTTGATCTATTAAATGGAAAACCATTGATCGATCTTATTTTTCCATTTTTGATTTTGTTTAGTCAATAATGGATTTATGTTGGAGTTTGCATGAATCCTAAGAAAAAAATTAAAGTTTTTACTCGACCAAAAAAAATTTGCAAGTCTTGCTAATACTCGTTTGGTTTGTTATGATTGATCTTTTTTTTTAATAAATTTGTATATGGTAAAATGAAGGAGAGCAGTCTTTGCCGGAGAGAGAAGACGAAGGGTTGGTTCGCCGGCTGGTGAGGGGATGGAGACCAAACGCGTAACAAAAATAGTTAAAATAATAAAAAATAATTAAGAAAATAGAAATATATTATTAAGGGCAATATAGTATTTTTAGGTCTGTCAGAGACCAAACGTGTAACAAAAATACTTTATAGGGACCGTCCGAGTTAAAAAAAAAAACAATTAGGGACCAAACACATAAATTACCCCAAACTATAGAGACCATTCATGTAATTTACTCTTTATGTTTCTCTCTTTTGCCCACCAAAAAATATAATATAATCGAACTATTAGGCTAAAGGGAGTGACTCGCTAGTCAAGTTCGCCTCCAGCTCGCTAAGGTCGCCAAATCTCACTCCTTACAAATGTGCTAAGCTTCTCGCCACAACAGATGCGTTAGCCAGCTAGCGAGATGAAAAAGAAACATAAAAAAGATGAATGCATGTGATTTGTTACTTTTTTTCCAACATAAAAAATAACACAACATTAGATGCTACATTTTTGCTACCATTCTATTCATCCTATGTGATTAAAAAAAATCTTATGTGACCCTATGCTAAAGATGCTACCACTCATTCCAACCATAGAATGTGTTTGACATTTTAAAATAACTTTTGGACTTTTAACTTTTTCAAAAAGTCAAAAATGTCCAAAAGATGTTTGGTAAATATAAAAGTTCTTTTTAAAACAATTTTTTACCAAGAATAGAAAAATGGTTTTTCAAAAGTCATGAAATCATGTCTTTTTATGACTTTTGACTTTTGCCACTTAAAACCCTTAAAGTCAAGCCAAATACATTTTAAAACCTTCTTTTACAAAAATTTAAAAGTTTTTTTTTTTACAAAAAGTCATTTTATAACAAAGACTTTCAAGTTTAAAAAGTAATCCCAAACACACCCTTAATATTAGATAAAATGATAAAAAGTAAATTACACTAATGGTCCCTATGGTTTGGGGTAATTTTCATGTTTGGTCCCTAACTTATTTTTTTAACTCGGAAGGTCTCTACAGTTTGTTTTTGTTGCACTCTTGGTCCTTGTCTTACCTAAAAAGACTATTTTGCCCTTAATTTTTTAATTTATTTGAATAAACACACCCCCAACACAACTTCCACCTCACCTTATCTGAACAAATTAAAAAATCAAGGGCAAAATAATATTTTTAGGTAAGACAAGGACCAAGCGGGCAACAAAAACAAACTGTAGGGACCTTCCGAGTTAAAAAAATAAGTTAGAGACTAAACGTGCAAATTATCCCATACCATAGGGACCATTCGTGTAATTTACTCAATGATAAATTATGTTTATGTTATTTTTTGTATTACTTAGGGGGTGTTTGGATAGGGAAAAAATAGGCTGCTTATTGCTTATTGCTTAATCCCACCGCAATAAGCAAATTTAAGTGTTTGGATAGGAGTCTTTAAAAATCAGCTTATTGTGGTAGAAATAAGCAAAATAAGCTGATTTTAATAAGCAAGGGGAGAATGCTTATTGCTTATTGGTCATTTTACTCATATAAGCTGTTTTATTTTGCCAAACACTTAAATGCTTATTGCTTATTACTTATTCCCACCGCAATAAGCTAATCCAAACACATTTTAAAAAAATGCTTATTCTCACCACAATAAGCAAATAAGCAATAAGCTAATAAGCTAAAAACTATTTATCCAAACACCCCCTTATTTTCTAAAAGTTAGTTATGCTTAGGCCATGAGGTATGAACTTCATTTCAAACGTAGAAATCCTATGCGGAACCACCCCAATGGGTGTAATGGTGGTGCGGATTGAAGCCACTCACGAGTTCTCACATCCAATCAAAACCATTTACCTCTATCTGTGGAGTTCACCCGTTACCATTCCCGATATAGCTGATGACCTTAGGCTTGAGGGGGTGGGAGGTGTTAACCCTCGCTAGTAAAATGTTACCCCATTCCTTACCATTTGTTAGCCAACTCGCCAAAGAGGTAGCGAGAAGAGAGAGGAAAAAGAAAATGGTGGTGAGTTATGATTGGTTGTTTCCATTTTATCTTTACTTTTTTTTTTTTTTTCAAACTAAACCCTATTAAAATAACACATCACTAAGTCTTATCAAATGCTAAAAATTAGATCTATCAGAAAAAGTTTACTTGTCATTTAAAAAACTGATGTGGTTAGAAGTGTTATAGCAGAATCCTTATCTGAGTGAAGAGTATGACCGACGATACAAGTCTGCAGATCCATCTTTTCTTTCACACTTTCGGCGATTCAAACACCCGTGTGTAGAGACTAGATATTAGAGAGAGAATCAAATGAGGCCTCAAATAGTATTATTTGGGGATTCAATAACAGATCAATCCTTCAGATATGGTGGATGGGGTGCTTCTCTAACCGATGCTTACTCTCGCAAGGTTCAATCCTTTCCGCTCCCTTGGTCTTAAGATAAAACCCTACTACTCAGATTTTGAAAAACACTCTTTCGTTTGTTGCAAATATGGCAAATTCCTGACTCGTTTTTTTTCCCCTTATAAAAAGGCTGATATAGTGGTCCGAGGGTATGGCGGATACAACACTAGATGGGCTTTGTTCTTGTTGAACCACATTTTCCCTCTGGTAATTCATATCGATATATTCCCTCAACTAGTTTTTCTATTGTTCATCGTGTGGCTTAAGATTGTATCTACAAACAATCTGGGAACAGATTTTGAAATGAGATCGCGAACTTTATTGCTGTGAGCTGGTAGCTGTGTTATGTTAACTTTGAATAATGTGGCTTAGAATTTATAATGATTCTACTGTTTGAAATTATTGCTTGTTAGGCTGGATCTGATTGAACAAGATAAGTTACTTAAAAGAAAAAAGTTACTCAAGATGCAAATTAGAACATATATAGAATAATGATGTCTGATGCTTGAGGTCGGAAACTTTGAATTCAACCATGTTTTTGTTTAGATCTTCAATGAGTGACATTTTGACACGATTGAAGGGTATTTTAGACAATTGATCATTGAATGGTAGTATTTTGTGCAGGATTCTACCACCCCTCCTATTGCTACTACAGTCTTTTTTGGTGCTAATGATGCTGCACTTTTAGGGAGGACAAGCGAACGCCAACATGTCCCCCTAGAAGAATACAAAGAAAATTTGAGAAAAATTGTTCATCATTTAAAGGTTTACCAAATTTAATATTTTTTCGTTAATTCCAGTTTCAATTCAATTTACTTTCTAGTTTCTCAATATTTGATCAATTTCGTAATGCAGGAATGCTCCCCCACAATGCTAATAGTGCTTATAACTCCCCCGCCAGTTGACGAAGAAGGGCGTCTAGAATATGCAAAGTATAATTCCATTTTAGTTATCATTTCCAAATTCAGTTTTAATATTTTTGTTATTAAAAAATTGCAACAGATCTTTATATGGCGAAAAAGCAATGAAAATTCCTGAAAGGACAAATGAAGTCACAAGAACTTATGCAAATGGTTGTGTTGAGGTGGCTAAGGAACTCGGTGTTGCTTCAGTCAACATATGGTCCAAGATGCAAGAAACACAGGGATGGCAGAAAAAGTTCCTTAGGTTAGTAATTTTTTTTCAATTAAGACAAGAAAAAAAATATTTGAGAAAATAACTAGTTTTGCAATGGAAATTGTGTGTTTACAGTGATGGACTGCATCTAACAGGAGATGGGAATAGGGTTGTTTACGAAGAAGTTATAAAAGTATTCAATGGAGTTTGGCTTTCTGCCTCTGAAATGCCTCTTGATTTCCCCCATCACTCACAGATTGATCCTCACAACCCTGAAAAGGCTTTCCAGCAAAGATGCTTGTAATAATAGTATAGTACTAAACATCAATCTTTTTCTTTTTATATTATATTTTCTTCACAAGAATCTTGAATTCTACTTGTTTTGAGGAATCCATGAATTAGAGGAGTATGTGGGTGTTTTAAACGTTGGTTGCCAGAGAATCATTATTAGAATGAGATAATTAGTTGCAAGAAAAGATTAAAGTAGTATAAAGGATATATTAGATAATTTCCATATAGTATATACCATTAAAAGTCAATTTTGTTGGAGCAGCTTTTATATGTTCTTTAGAATCTGATTATTTTCGTTTTAAATCAGGTCTCAAAACATTCGTTTTTTTTTTCTTCTAAAAATATTTATTGACCTTTTTCCTTTTTCATTCCTTGGCTCTTATGTTTTTTAAACATTGCTGGCATGGAGATTACATGTTATGTTCATCTAAGAATATATCACGAAATTATATGGTTAATGCGATTTGAAATGATAATTGATAACTAAAATTATATATTCACCCACCTCTAAACATAATGCAAGTCATTTTAGAAGATGTCTCTGTTTTTCATATGAATGTTATTTTTGGTCATTTAATTTTTAGTTTTTAAATAATTATATCTGTCAAATACGATAAATGATTTTTGGTCATTTTGGATGGTCGTGTGACCTATGTATAAAGCAAATTGCATAATGGGAAAACCAAATTTTGTCCATTTTAAGTGTTTTCGAACCCTGCCATACATACCCATGGAGCCTCTCCTGTATCCCTCTAGAGTCTAGACACTTGACTTTCCTGAAAAGTCAATGAACACTGCAAACTCAAATGGTCCAAGTTTGAAAGTTGCCAAAAAAGACCAAGCCCAGAGAGAGGTTTGTTTATTGTTGTTACTTTGAAGACTTTTGGCTAGACCCTATTAACAGATGAAGTTCCTTCCTTGTGTCCCTGAACTTAGCCCAACTAATTACCTTAGAGAAAAAAAGCTAATAACTTTAAAAATTAATTAGCATAACAAGTGTCTACTTTTGTTTCAGTTTTCTTCATTTTTGGATTAGAGAAGCCCGTTTTTACAAGTCGGCCTCAATGGTTATCTCCTAAGCGGACTATAAATATTAATAACTCAAAATAGTAATAAAATAAAAAAAGAGAAAATTTGCTATCTAAACAATTTTTTTATAAGTTTACTATTTTAAACGATAATCTAAAACCTTTTTAAGGTTTACCATTTTAAACGAAAAAACGAATCATATTGGTGAACATTTTATGCGGTGGCGGATGTAGTAAGTTACGAGCCCCCCAATCACTTTGTGTGGACCATATAAATTTAATGAAAACTTTGGCCCAAATTCTAACATTGTTATATAAGTTGTAATTAACCTCTTTTAAACACGTTTTAGATGTTTGTGACATAAGTTGTATATTTTGCAACTAACGTTTGTGTTTTCATTGATCCTTTTGCATTCAAGGAAATTGTATGTTGGAGAAAATTAGACAATGGAGCATCGGTTACGTAATTAATTATATATTTAATGTTAATAAGTAATTATCGAAGAGTAAAAGGTATCTTGGTCAATTCAACGAATATTAATTTCAAATGAGATTATTAAGATAAAAGTTATTCTAGAGTAATACATGAAATTCATAAAACTAAATACATCAAAGCAACACATGAACACACAATCAGTGATAAACATTGTAGGCCTTTGAACAGGTGCTACATATTATAAAATTTGATCGTAATAACATTCTCGACCATAATCAAAAATCATTTTCCAATTTCTTGAAATATGCTCTAAAATATATCTTAATAATTTTTTATGTAATTGCCATAACTTGGTCCATGAAATATGAATTCCTCACAAGTTTTATAGTTGCAAGTTGAGTAAATTATATATAGACAACTAACTATAGTCTTTTCGCTCAACATAACAATTTATTTACCCTAGGAGACTAGGAGTAAGTATTCAATATTTTGTATTTTAGATGAGGAACTTTTTTTTATTTTTTTTATTTTTAAAGATAACAAGATTATAATTTTTTTCCCAATTAACATCACCAACTCCTAATAATCAAAATCAAATTTACAGATTGCTTACTAAGTATGTCACTGGTTACCTTGAGTTTCTGTTATATAAGTTGGTTACTAAAAACGATTGCATGTTATGTGCAATTAGCATTGTGAACACATCACTAAAGCCATACATATCGGTGAAGACCATTTAGACGACTAAAGCAAATGTTATCTTTAGGACCATTTTCAGTAAAGGACTCTTAAGAATGTGTTCGAGCAACAATGAGTTGATGCAAAAAATGATTTCTATTACAAAATCTCATTTATAGCAAGATTCGAAAAATGTCAACAAAAAAAATAAACACCCCACAAGTTAGCCTGATAATTTTTATAGCTAAAACTTTGAAGATTATTGCTTTTAAAATTTGTTAACTAGGCAATTAAACTTGTACATTATTTTAGATTTTGAGAATTTAAATATACTCCCAAATTAATAAATACAAAATTTAATGCTTTCCCTTAATTCCTCACCTATTAAATAACAACAAAAAACAGAAACGAAAACGAGCGAAAGGGTTGTCGATGCTTTTTCTGTCATGGAGTTTGAAACAATTTTCAAAGAAGATCCACATCCACTACTCCCTCTCTCAAACCACCACTTAAAACCCAACCCAGAAACAGAAAATGATTCTCCTCCAATGTGTCCATCTACTTTTCACCCTGCTAATTATGGTATCCATGTTTCTGGGTATGGATATGACCCATTTGGGACATTTTCATATGGGTTGGATGACCTTGAGTTTAAGCCGTTTGAACTGGAAAATAGTTGTGGAATGATGATGAATTATATGGATTGTGGGAGTTTGACCAATGTGGACAAAAGTCTGATGGGTGTATCCGGATTGGACTGTTTTGTGAATGTAGGTGATCCGAATATTTTTGGAGCAGATGAAGGATCATGTGTGACAGGCGAGAGTGGTATCATAAAAAGTAATGGGAAAAAGAAAACCAATTCATCAAAGGAGCAATGGACAAAAGAAGAAGATAGGTAACGCAACAATAGATTAGTTAATGTTAATACTCTTTTCAACATTTTTGAATTCTTGGTGTGTTGTAGGGTGTTAAAGCATTTGGTGGAAAAGCATGGAGAGAGGAAGTGGTCGTATATCGCTCCAATGTTAAAAGGAAGGATTGGCAAGCAATGCAGAGAAAGATGGCACAATCATCTCAGGCCTGACATCAAGGTTTGCTTTCCAGTTTTCATTCTCATTAATTGTATTTGAAAAACGCAAAAGGTTATAACTTACAAATTATTTTCTAACTACATTTGATGTTATTTAAACATGACATGATGGATCTGTACAAATCAAAACATCATCAAACGGATTGAGTATCAATTAAAAGATTTTGAAGAAAAATAATTGGATCTTCTTACAAAAGAAGTCATGGATTGGATCAATGGATCATATATCTAAGCTATTATAGTGATACCAATTAGACAGAAAAATATGTAAATAGTGAAAAGATATTATCCTGAAAATGTGATTGCTGATCATTTTTACTGAGGCATGCATGCAAGGAAAATAACATAAAAGTTAACGTGTCCCGTTCTAATTCATCCATAGATAATTGACAAAATGCAAAACACCGCATTTCCACATATTAGACGGTTCAATACAAATTTATTTTGACCATTATGTAACTTGTTTTTTTCTTTATGTTGTCATATTTTATCTGGAATCAATTTGTATTACAAAATTCGGTTTCTTTGTTTTGTGAATTTTGAATTTTCCAGAAAGATTATTGGACGGAAGAAGAAGATAAGATATTGATCACAACTCACGCAGAGATAGGAAACAAATGGTCAGAAATAGCAAAGAAATTACCTGGAAGAACCGAGAACTCCATCAAGAACCACTGGAACGCAACCAAGAGAAGGCAATACACCAAGCGAAAATGTCGATCCAAGTGGCCCAAACCAAGCCCAATCCTCCAAAACTACATCCGTAGCTTAAACTTGCCACGTGGAAAATCATCATCAGTAAACAACAATCACCCTTTGCCGATGGCTATCACTGACCACTATGAGTTTGACTTAAGTGATAGGTTGGTACCTGACTTTGACTTTGATGAGGTCCCAGAGTTTGCACTTGATCACAAGTTGCTTGGAGTGGATACCATTGACTCGTTGCTTGAAGAGATACCTCCGGTGAACTGTGGCGGCAGTGGTGGTGAGAAGAAACAGCTTGATTTGATGGAGATTATATCCCAAGTTAATCTCTAGTTTACACAGACTTTGTGCATATATATACTTTACTGAATAAAGAGGAGTGTTGATTGAATCAATCACAGATCCTAGAGAATTCTATTGCTTAAAAGATTGTACATTGTGCTTCAATATCGGTACCACTAATAACCTTCAAATCAACTAAAACAACGATTGGAAGTTGCTTGCATAACTCACCGGAATCAAGTTTTTTACTCAGAATATCTACCAAGGGTATTGTTGTCTTTTTAACAACAATGTAGTGGAATCTATTACCAAAAGATTTCAAATTTTATTGTAAACACAAGTAACAAGTTTATGCGGTCTTGGGCTTGATGCGTTTCACCTGTGAGTATAGGAATACTCCGGCAAGGGCGATTCCAGTCCCTGAATAAGATGGATTAAAATTGCAAGTGTTGGATTTTGGTTTATTGACAATTAAGGAAAAAAAAAAGATAGGGGCATTATACTAAGATGCTGTTTGTTTTTTTGAAGCAAAAATCCATAAAGTCTGTGGACCACCTCTGCAACCCTCTGCGGTAGAAGAGGTGGACCAAATGGCTGCAGACCGTAATAAGAAGCGTGTTTTTTTTTTTAACATCTGCATGCTGCTGCAGATATTAAAAAATTAAAATAAACTGATTTAATAATCCGAAAATAGTTTTTTAACACCGAAAATTTAATAATGTATGACATTTCGGCAAGAATTTATGATATTTCAGCAAAAATTAATGATATTTTAACAAAAAATAATGATATTTTAGCATAAAATAATGATATTTCATCAACAAATTATTATTATTCAATATAAAAAAAAGAAAAAAAATTTCAACAAGAATAAACAAAAAAAGAAACGAAAAAAAAATGTGAAATAAGATTTCAGTAATATATAATCAACATTTTAGCAAGAGAAGAAGAAGAAGAAGAGGTAGGAAGAGGCAAAACAAGTGTTGCGCCTAGAAGAACACGCGCAGATGTTTTTTAATCCGAAGACTTCTGAAAAACAAACAGCTGTGAGATGAAAAGTGTTGCGCGTGTGCTGCGCCGCGCAGCAATAAGAGGACTAAAGAGGTTTTTTCCAAAAAACAAACAGCACCTAAATTTACCTATGGAGTTGATAAGTGAGACGGGTGTGTGGAAGAAGAAAATAGAGGATACAATGACCACTACGCGCTTCACACAGTTTCCTACGGAATGTGTAACTGGAGATACTCTTTGCAGTATCATGTAAGCAACCTGTGTAAACAAATTTTATCAAAATCACAAAAAATTGAGCTATAAAGGAATTAGGTCAAACAGGTCAAAATTAAAGCCCACCCAAAGTATAGGTGTATTTGTATTGATTTAGATTACCTGCTGATAAGCATGGAAGCAGATTGAAGCAAGGAGAGACCTAATGTACACATGTTTGAGGTTTAGCCCCTGAAAATATAAAGAGGGAATAAATGGCCTGATGTTATTAAAATAAAGCACAGGGTAACAAATTAGTGCTTGGTTTTAAAGTTATACTCACAGCGGATTGTAGGTAAGAAGGGGTAAATTTGACTCCTTCAACGAGTAAGGCAACAGGGGTAAACAAGAAGAAAGACATAATTGTTATGATTGAGAAGAGGGTAATGTTGTCCAATGGTTCCTGTTAAATTTGCAGGTTCTTAGGTATATTTGCATTTCATGATGCCACATCAATAAACAGAAAGAATTATTAGCCAAGAATAGATTACCTCTTTCTGAACCATAACTTTTTTACTCAAAACATTGCGTGATTGATTTGCCAAATTGGACGCCATTGCACTCCAAAACCCAGGCCTATTTCCCAAATGCAAAACATCACAACATAATAAGAATTTAAGATAGTGATGCCATGTTTGTTATTGGGTTAACTGCAATACATAGCAACATACTTCCATTGATTTGTTCATCATAGCATCCGACTTTTATTTCTTCTTATTACAGCATTCTACTTTGGAAATTGAAATTCTACCCAGTTATAACAATGTCATCCAAACAAAAAGAAATCTTCACTGCTATAATTGGGTAGTATAGTGTCATAATAAGGAAAAAATTGAAACCAAAATGCTATGATTGGGAGATTTTTAGAAGTACAATGCATTAAGAACAAATTCTTTACAAGTACAATGCTGTGTAACAGAAAGAAATATAAGCAGGACACTATAGTATACACACAAATGAAAGTACGTTGCTATTGTGTCCTCACCAATTGAATGACACCTCGGTGAGAGATGCAAGTATCACTCCCCCAACAATAGGTACAAGGGAGCTCATTACCCATGCTGTTGGTATCTGTTTAGTGGGTAAAATAGGATTCATTACATATATGGGACAAGATATATTAATATACAACTTTTAAATGAAAATAAACAGCATCAAACGTGTCATTGATTAAAAAGTAGTAAAAAATGTAAGGAAATAGATAGAAAGCAAACCTCTCCTAGAAACATAGTAGATAGTATAACGGTGAAAAAAGGTTCCATTGCTTTGATTGTGTGAGTAAATGAAACAGAAACTTTTCCAAGACTCATGTTGGTTGAAAAATTGCCTAATGTGTGCATTACAGCCAATGGCAGGATTGCTACAAGCTGGGTACAAGTAATTAAATTAGCATCAAAAAATATATCTGATCAATTTCTTCATATGAATAGCATACCTGTGTACGACTGATATTCGGCCATTTATGAAGACTTAGTGCCCATGTCAAAAATATAATGGTAGTCCCAACAGCAAGCTGAACTGCAGTCAAAGTTACTGGATTTGGGAAAACCTCAAGAACCTGTAAACATTGATTAGTATGAATTGCCTTAATTCTTCAGACCAGAAAATTTAGAGGAAGTAATGATAAATCCATTAGGAGACTAATTTGACAAGGGTATTGCTGATTAAATATTTTTATTGTTACTTGGCTCTTCAGTTCCCCCTAATTTTGGGTTTGAAGTTGTATCTTCAGCAGTTTATCTTATTAATCACCTGCCTTCTCAGACTATATATCCTGATCTTATTTTTGTCTTTACTTGCAAAGATCTTTTATGTCTGATGTTTATATATGTTGTATGTCCACGTTAATTTATAGATCTTTGAGAATAAACATCAGTAATTAGATTGGAAACCAGCCTATAATCATTGTATATAATGTATTTCCATGTTTAAATTACACAGCCCTTAGAAAAAAAGAAAATAGTCTTGAAATTAGCCTAGCTTCAATAAAACTTTATCCATATATTCAATGAAAAAGTCAAGCAAATGGTATTCAACTATTCAAAGTTCAAACTATGATATTTCAATGGTTATTTGGTGAAACTAATCATGCATACTATTCTCACTTTGATATCTCAACAATCTAATTACTATCATGTATGTGTTCAAAACAGTGAACCACTTCACTGTTTGATTATTCCTTTTGTAGATATGTTTGGTAGCACCATATTAGTCATCCCGCAAAAACAGAAATGTTTAATTTACAATTCTAATAGAGCCTAGATATATACTAAAACATTTAGCAAAAACAGAAATGTTAGATTTACAATTCCATGTGATGATTATTTTGAAGTCACGAAAGAAATGCAAGAACTGATTCTACAGAGTTACTCCAAAATCACTGTAAATACATGATCCGAAACAAGTACTCGATATTTACACACAGGCTGAGGAAGCGAGCATGTAAATCAACAGATCATTTAATTTTTGCTTCGAGATTAAATCGCATTTCACATGCATATATAACTATGTATATTTGTACTCCATACATCGTTTAGATACCAAAATCAGACGAAACATAAAGCTTCCCTAGAAGAAGAAATCGAGCAAACCTGTTTGTTATAGATGTTGAAATAGATATTGAAAAGGTACCAGACTCCGAACAACAATCCAAGCACTAGCGTTTCGGCCATTTTCGATTTCGCCACAGCCGCCGCATCACTTTCATCGGCGCTATCAGGGACGGACGTCGTTTTGACTTCAAAAATATCAGATGATTCACGCCTTATAACCGGTAAACGAGTCCAAATCCGACCCCATGGCTTCCATGATGAATGCGAACAGCATAATGAACGCGATAAACGACCAGTTGAGTAAACATCGATCGATGATTCCGAATGAAAAGGAAGAGAAATATGATTGTATCTGTAAAACGAACTGTGATTACGTCTCTGGGAAAACAAAACTGAACCGGAGCCGGTGAATGCAGCGTGAAGCATTCTCGCCGCCATGGAAGGGAGGAGAGTGATGGAGGCGGTACCGAAGAAGACCGTGGAAAGGAGGGAAAACAAGTTCGTTTTCTCTTGTCCCTTTCTGATTTATTGCACGTAAAGAACATTTCTATTACGGAATTTTAAAATTAATTAAACTGACTCATGCTCTACTTTGTAACAATTTAAAGCAGATAAAATAAAAACTTAATTTAAATTAATTAAACATGTTCATTGTTGATAACTAGTAAAGTTTCCCGTGCGTTGCACGGGCCAGATATAATAACAATGTAGTTACATTTCTATACATATAATTGCAACATCGTTACAATACTTTTCTCTACTTATATTTCTTTACATAAAAATAGGAGTTATGCTATAAAGCCAGGACATTGGTTGTAAATTGTTGCTATAGGTAATGCATTGATGACTCTATACTAATGATCTGCAACAACAAACAATAGTCATTGATAAAGTTCATTCACCATTTTATTTAACCAACTGAACAAACCTGGGATCTATAATTGTGATTTCTTCAGTGCCATCTTTTCGTGGAATAGACTGATGTAGCTCCATTCTACACCATCCAATGTCTTTCATCATTCCATAAGCCACCTTGTCAGTACAAAAACAAAATAAAAACCAAAAATCAGTTTCTTTACAAAGGCAAAGGGTTTAATGGCTCAAAAGTCAAACCTGTAAACAGGCCAAGGTCACACCAGTGTTTTCTGCAACTTCTTTGACATATTTAAGCTTTGCTGAGTACTGATGGCATAGCTAACCAGAACAAAATATTAAACAAACAACAAAATCTAAAATTGAAAATAATATTATGAATTATGAAATACAACCCAACAGCCAAAACAACAATTAATTAACCAAGAACAAATCAGACCTTAATTTCATCATCCGTGTATGGCAATGTCCTGGGCCTATATCATTATCAACGGAAAAAAGGATACAACTTTTTATTTTTCTTAATAATCAGAAAGCACCACCAAATCATAGCATATGGTAAAGGCTTACCTGGCAAGACCCAATATGGCATAGTGATGAGACATATAGAATAATGATTTGCTGCACCAGGGGTTGGGGTTCCTTAAAATGACTCCAATTTCCATAGCCATAGCCATAGGATGCATCAGCCTTCCAAAAGATCCTCTGCATGCGCCTTAACATTATGCTCTATCATATTGGTTTTTCAACTATATACATGATTTATTTCCTTCCATTGGGCCTGAATTGAAAGGTTAGCAATTACTGGCAAACTAAAGAATAGAAGCGAACACTAAAAGAACAGAGAAAAACTAACATGATCTGTAACAAACCACAATAGCTCTCATGTTTTTGCAAACACTGTTTCAATACTTGGAACCAACATCATAAATAAAGTAGAAAAAGTTTTGGAAATGAATGTATTTTTGAAGCACCTGTAATGCAAGACCTCAGTTGTCAATAGCCTGTTGTCAATAGGTTCAAACGAATTTTGCCACAAAGTTATAAGTTATAACCAATGAAAAAGAAATTGTTTAAAAATAAATAGACAATGATGGGCGAAGGGGTGAAACTCTGGAATGGAATTGTCAAAAGAATAGAAATATGACAGAATTATCACCTGTCACACATTTGGTCAGTAGGAAATGGAATGGAATTCAATAATAAAGATTAAATGCTTTTAAGTTTTTGTTTATATCTAAATAATTTTTCATTTACTATAAAAATATATAATTGATTTTTTTACATTTATAAATCAAGGGTATTTTGGTCTTTAAAATAAAAAGGAAATAAGGAACTGAATTTCTTCTATCCTCCCCTAGGTATGATGAAACCCATCAATTTTTCAATTTAAAAGAGACCATGAACTAACAGTACAGTTCATTATAAGTACTAACTCCTAAAGTTATTTTGAATTGATAAGGCTTGGAAATTTAAGTAATATATGTTGTGTTAACGGAGGTTTCTGTTGAGACATAATGTTTTGTGTGAACAAAAATTATATATGTTAAATAAATGAAGATCAAGTGTATCGATAAAGCATCAAATCACAGGCTAATAGTATATTGGAATGAAAATTCAGAAACTTGGTTGAGGCATTTCATCGAGCACTTGGAGTGCCTTATAAAAATTTCTTTCAAATGTCAACCTTAAATGGGTTGGGGGTATAACTGAATCATTTTCTTGGGGAATGATGCTGCAATATCAAAGCAAGGTCAACAACTTTTGGAGCCGAGGGAAATAACATACATGAGTCCAATAACATACATGAGACTAAGAAGGGAATATCGTTCTCAATAATAGCATAAATAAATGAGATTGAGAGTGGTAGTATAGATTTTAATTAACTCACCTTCCATGATGATTGTTAGAGCAAATATGACCAGCCAGCACCAGCAGTTAAGACAGGCGGCAGCAAAGGAAGAAAACAAACGTGGGTAGGAGGTTTATATGGAAGTCGAAATTAACCCAAATAAAATGGCAGAACCCGAAAGCTGTGTTGGATAAAGAGAAGATCAAAATCCAAATCAAAGACAATGGAAACAAAACAGGGATCAATTTTTGATTCTTATATAAAAAATATACAATTTTCAACTTCTGTTTGGTGTTTGTTTTAACGTTCAAAACCAATTTCTCTGCTTATTAGAAGGTCCCAGGGACCAAAACAGATAGGAAAGAACAGTTTATTTGCCCCTAATCAATGTAATTTATAATCTAAATCACTTTCTAACTGTTATGACCTAAAAACCAAAATCACAAAAATCATAATTCATCATATTCGAAGTAAAGTTAAAATTTGAAGTTTAAAAGCTGAAAATCAAACCTTTTGGGTATCCTTTGGAATCCCATAACCATTGGAGTACATCAGGACGACGAAAAGTTGCAGATACCCCCCGCTTTGGCTTCTTTGTGGGTAAGCAAGGACACAGAATGGAAACATGGAAGCCCCCGAATCCCTCGAACATTAGAATGGAATCTTGAATTCCATTCCGTGAAAGATAGTAATACTAAATAACAACAAATATTACCTTTGGTCCATTGTTTTTCAGGTGATACTTTGTAGCAAGCAACCTAACTCGCCTTTGAGAAAGATGTCGAAAAGTCAACACTGATGAAATCCTAATGGGAGCAGGCTTATCAATAACCTGTAGAAAGAAACAAAAAAAAATCTTTTAAGTTAATTATTTAGATAAATAAAAATACATTAATTATTTTATATTTTTACACTTACTGGCAAGCTGGAAATTCCATATTGAATTGAAGGTGCATTTCCCACACGCCAAATTGACATTTGAGGCATTGTTGGTGGAGTTCCAAAGGATTTGTAATAGACTGTGGTTGTGTAACAGCAGGAGTTTGACTTGCTGACCTGTCATCTCAAAGATATGAACATATTATATTTTGGAAATGTATATATTTTAAATAAGATATATGTATAATGCGGGGGAAGCATATATTTGTCCTAAATTATTCTGACCAAAATGGTTGATGTCCCACCAATACCACGTGGTAAGAAGAAACTGCAAAGGATAACTTTAAGAAGCAAAAGTCAACAAATCAGCTATACTCAGTGACCATAGTGAACCCACATTTCTTTATAAATCACTATAATTACTACTAACTCTTGAATGCTATAATTAACACATATTTCAAACCATAGTGAACCCACATTTCTTTATAAATCGCCTCCTACCCATGTGAAAATGGAAAGATGAATCTTTGCTACGGATTAAGTTTTTTTTTTTTTTTAAATAACCTTATAACTGAGATATGGTAACAGGATGAGATCTTACATATAACATGTAGAATTGCTCCTAACCAATAGTTGTCAACCATTCATTGCCTTCTGAATGAAAATAACAAAAAATATATATTAGAAATTCGTAAGTCAAGCCGATAATAAGAAGATGACAAAATACAGTTTATTTATTATATTTTTTTCCATACCCTTAGGCACTGTTGGCTGTTGTCACAGAAAAAAGTGTATTATGAAGAGCATGGTTAATAATTGTATGAAACTAAAATGATCTAAGATACTTCTAAACACTTGCTTGCTTAATTCTTGCAAATAATTGTCTAATAATGAATTTTTCTAGAATTATAAGGGTAGAATAGTTAGTCATTGAATCTAATTCAGATGATTTATTAGGAGAAGGTGATAGACGGAAACAGTACCTGTAATAGCTTCTGTTTCATATTTAGTTTCCACGCTCTTCTCCATAACATATCCAGGTGGTGCAACTATTTTCCTGCTAGTCAATTGTGTGTCAAAAAGAGTCATCAACACAAAGAAATTAACAATTAAAAATAACTAAAGGCTAAATTTTGAGAAAGACAAAGAGATGATTTACCTGTAAATTCAATCGCTTGTTTTTGGCTGGCATCAGGTAGAATCAAATGAATCTCATTAGATAGAAGATCCTAAAGCAAAGAAGTGAAAGCAACAGACATAGAAGCAACTATGATTAAAGATGTCAATAGTGAAGCGATATGTTAGATTCTAGAAAGATGTTTCTCTTTGTTTAAAAAAAATCGATATTCGAGCAGGGTAAATGTGGAATAGAAGGGAAAACCTATCGGTAAGAAAATAACAACAAAAATAACGGCGTATTTACCGTAAAAATATGGAAAATATGGTAGGATGATTCTCTTGAGCATTTCATCAAACATGTGGTATGGTATCTTTTCCTTTTTGGAGGAGGTATTCAATCGATCTACGCCTTGAACAAACAGAGCAATATTCGAAAAAGAAAGAAATTAATCAAGCACAGTAGTCAGTTGACGAAACAATGAACCTTGAGGAACAGAACAAACAAAATACAGAAGGTCTAGTTTTGAAGAACGCTTCCTCGAACTTGTTCTCCACCTGTGTATCAACATCATCGCTTTTGCGTTATAGGTTTCAATGGAAATTGGTGCAATCATTTAAAAAAAAAGCGGTGAAACATGAATTGATACCCAAACAGAAAGCTCAACTTTCACTTAAAGCCTTTATTGCCAAATTTATTTCAAATCAGCAAGCATATAAATTCATAACAAAGAAAGATCAATTTCAGTTGGATAGAATTAAATTAACTAACCTCAACCTCGTTCATAATCGGGATGAAAGAACAATTAGAAGACATCTGAGTGGAAGACAACATATCATTTTATATGTTTCATGTCGAAACATATCAACTTATCATTTTATATGCTTCATCTGGAAAGACAAATAACTCAATCGCCTCCAACCCGTTGACTGTAAACACACCCACTTTATCATGCGTAACATCATATATTGCCTGTAAATGTAATTTATAAATCAGGAATTTTATACCTTGGACGGCCTAGTAACCACAGACTTAATGGTGGATAGGAACTCCCAGCAGGTGGAATAGCCGGACTAAAGGTGTTCTTTGGTGTTCAGTACGCTTCCATCCCGTTATCGGTCCTATTTTACGAACATACACACACTCACTAAATGAGTTCAAATCAACAGGTAGTTCAAATCAGTTATGTACCTAGAGCAATAATCCCTAAATCGGTGGTTGCGGATCGATGGGAAATCGAAGGCGATAGACAAAATTTAACCAATTGTGTAATAGATGGAGGGAAAATTCATCTGATCATCTAAAAATAAAATGAAATTAAAAGTGAATATGAAGGTAAGGGCATAGAAAGAAACGAAAATAGGGTTGAAGTTCATTACCTGAACCGATTGCAGACGTGGGTCCTAGCTAGGGCTCGAATGCGTCAAGACGTCGGTGCTATCTAGTATTTGGAAGCGGTGACTGTGAAGATGAGTAATAGGCGTCCACCTCTTCAGTTGATTGGAAGCCATAAATGTCGTCGACGGTGGTGAAGACGGTAAGCACAAGTGTGGAGGAAGTAGTTTGGTTGTACCAAGAGATATCTTTGTACGTTTTTCTGGATGAGAAGAAAGGGGAGCAGAAGACGCATCACATCCAGAACGTATCACTTCCTGAAAGAGGCGGTGAGACAGCAGCGATGAACGTTACCAGAGGAAGGAAGAAAGGGAACGGAAGGTTTGGATGTTCATCTGAAATTTCGAAGATAAGGACGCAGTGGGGAAAATCCAGAAGCGTATAAACCCAAACGATGATCTGAGACGAAGAATCTAGATGCTCAGGTAAAACCAGAGATAACAAAAAAGCAAGAAGGAAAATATCTATGGAGGGACCAAACTGTAATTCACATTGACACACAAAGCAATATAGAGGGACCGAAAATGTAATTCAAGGGACGAAACATGGACAAAAGGGCGACGTTTACTGTTCTTTTTCTTCACAACTTTAATATATTTATAATAATGGACAACATATTTCTAAGGAATTAAATTTAAACCTCGGATGTTATCGTATTAATATAATTTTTTTATAATTAGATTTAATATTTTGAACTATTTTAAAAGACAAAACTGTACAAATGCTTCTATAGTATGTATTTTTTTTTTTTGAGGTTTAGTCAAAACCTCGACTTTTTTGGCTTCGTGGTTCTTTTGACCTAGTTTCGTTGTGGATTTGGTTACTTGGTAAACTGAAATGACTATAATACCCTTGGGTATTTATTTTTTATTTTCTTTATTTTTTTAAAATTCTAAGCAGTTATATATTTATTAATAATTATTTTAATAATTAAAAAAAGAGGGACCACCTCTCTCTCTCTCTCTCTCTCTCTCTCTCTCAATGAACCTAAATGATGTTCCAAGGCTTTCACCAGAAGATATCGCCAGAACGATGGGTCAGACAACTGTGAAATATGATTTTGCAGATAGAGAATGGATCGGAAAACCCGGTATAACGATAGAACATTATACAGAAGGCGATTGCAGATCGTGAAGGAATCAAACTCTCATAGGGTCCGATCAAAACCCTCTTCCCCTACCCCCTTTAGTTAAAACCCTTTTCGATTAATGCCTCCCTCTTCTTTGTTCATTTTTTGTATGTAATCTCTTTTCATCTCTATTCAACGATTTGATGGGTTTGATGGATGCTTATGGTGGATTTGTATCTTTGTTACAGGTTTTCTGGTCTAGAAATGGTGAAGAAGACTGGCGGGGAAGAAGACGGAGTGGGGCTATTTGAGGACCAGATTGAGTTCAATTCATATAGGTACAACGCATGTGAAGATCGATGGTGGCGATCTCCGAACAAATCGTACATTATAGAAAGAAAAACAAACATTGTTATTATCTTCTTTCATCTGTGAAGATCGTTCTTCCCGCATCTTTTTATACCCTTAAACCATTCATGGAAATAGTTTAGCTTTAAAGTTGAAAGAATGAGGAATTGAATGATATAAGAAGAAAATGATGTGAAAGATTACTCAGTAAAGTTGCAATCCATGAACATAAAGTATGGTTAATGCCCACCAAGTGTCTAATGTTTTGTCTGAATGATCTTTCCATACTGCAACTTGTAGTTCTTAGTTATGTTCATTGATTTTCAGTAATTTGACTTCATAAATTTCTATTTTAAGCCACAATTTGGTTTTTAAATTTCTTGAGGCACTCGTTAAAGTACCTAAATCAAAAACGGGAGGTGGTGCACACACACAGAGAGAGAGAGGGCCCTCTTTTTCTTAATTATTAAAATAAATAAAAACTATTAGATTTTTTTTTAAAAAAATGAAAGAAAAATGAAAAATAAATACCCCAAGGATATTACAGTCATTTCAGTTTACTGAGGGACCAAATCCGCAACGAAACTACGTTAAAAGGACCACGAAACCAAAAAAAAAATCGAAAAAAAAAATCGAAGTTTGAACAAAACCTCATAAAAAATACATACCACATTGACCATTTTTGCAGTTTTGTCATTTTAAAATCATAAATATACAAGATATTTTTGTGTACTTTATCCTTTTTCGAATTGAAAAATCAAACGTTGCCTTGTGACCTTAATTTTTATTTATTTATTTTTTTTCTTTGGGTTTTTGTCGTAGAAACCCATCTAACATTTACATTTGGTTTTAAAAGACCAATATTGTTTTTGTTGGTCTTTATGGACCCCCAAACTCGAAAAGTACATGTCTCTCATACCCTTATTCATTTCCTTATTTATTTAGCCGGTAAAATATGTGACGTGGTCGTTGACTTAGGTGGTCAATTATTAATTGTGCCAAGTGTGTTATTCCAGAGTGTAAAAACTGGTAAATAATTTTAATTCATTTTCCTTAGTCATACGTCTTATAAGAAGACGAATGGAGATTTGAGCTAGGGTTTTTAACCATCTAAGCTACTGTTGAGATTACACTGCTGCTACCGAAGGTATTCTACTCTTTGAAGATTGTTTCACTGTTGCATGGCTGAGAACGATAACGAAGCTGTATATCTAAGAGTTCATCTACACTACAATGGTGTATTTGTTCGACATCCTTATGGGTATGTTGGTGGGAATCAGTTCCTCTTCACTGATGTTGATTGGGCAGGTATGGATGTAAGGGATTTTTTTGATTTTCTTTATAGAGCTATCGGGGAAGAGTTTCAAAACGTGTACTACTGCTTACCTAACATCCCTTTATCTAGAGGGATTCGTCCCATTGTAGATGATTTGGATTTTGCCCAATTTATAGATAGCAGGTATGAAAACGGGGAAATTTCAGTTTATGTTGATCATAATAGGAATGGGTTGGAGGAATGGTGGGATGCTGACATGAATTTGGTTGTTAGTGAAGATAATGAAAGTGGCCTTGAAGATGATGGTGTACCTATAAATGAAGAAAACACTGCCCCTGATGAAACCCATCCTAATGTAGGTCTTGAAGATGAAGTAATTGACATTGACAAAATACCTTTGAACAAGACGACTGGGGATGAGTTTCTTAGTAAGTTATGTCCTCCAGAAGGTGAAATTGGTGACAATGAAGTTGAAGAAGAAGATGTTGAGATCCATTACATTTTCAACCCTGATATGCAATGGAAGAGGCAAGTACCTGTTCTTGGGATGAAATTTAAAAGTCCAAAGCAGCTGAAAAATATGTTATGTAACTATGTTGTGGCAAATGGATACCAACTATGCTTCAAGAAGAATGACAGTAAAAGGTTGTTGGTTGTGTGTTGCAAAGGAGCTTGCCCATTTAGGTTATGGGCTACATGGATGAGACAGGAGGTGTCATTTCAAATCAAATCATTGAAGATTGAGCATAATTGTGCTAGAAACTACAAACTAGGATCAATTGTCACATACTATTGGATAGGAGAGCACTATACTAAGGAAATTTTGCATGGACAAAAGTTAACAATTAGACAATTGAGATTGGAGGTCGTCAGGAAGTTTGGAATACAGGTTTGTTTAAGTCAATACAGAAGAGCAAAGGCACATGCCATGAATCTTATTGAGGGGACCCTTATTGAGCATTATGCAAAATTATGGTCTTATGGGGAGGAAATTAGAAGAAGCAATCCAGGTTCAACAGTCAAAATGGATGTCCAATGCATGCCTGATGGTTTGAATTACTTCAGTAAGTTCTATGTATGTTTTGCTAATGTGAAATCTGGTTGGTTAGAAGGTTGTAGAAAGGTTTTAGGTATAGATGGATGTTTCCTTAAGGGTGTATGCAATGGGGAATTATTGTGTGATGTGGGTAAAGATGCTAACAACCACATATTTCCAGTTGCATGGGCAATAGTGTGTGTTGAGAATAAGGAAAAATGGATGTGGTTTTTGGAGTTGCTGAGAGATGATCTTGAACTAGGTATGGGCACTGGGTTCACCTTAATGTCTGACCAACACAAGGGTCTTATGGAGGCAGTTAAGGAAGTGCTCCCTTGTGTTGAGCATCGACAATGTGCAAGGCACATTGTTGCTAATTTTAATAAGAGGTTTGCAGGGGCTATTTTTGAGAACCTTTTTTGGAAAGCTTGCAATGCAACAACACCACCTCATAACACCACATTTAATAACACAACACAGGGGCGGTGTTCCAGCCGTTTTTAGGCGTTTTTAGGGTGCCACGTCATAAAACAGGAGTGGGTGTTGCCCACTCCTATTAGCCTAAAGGAAGTTTAAGGTTTAAATCATTATACATTTAAAAAATTATTAGTGTTTTGTGATTTATCGCCACACAATAAACCTTTTAACGAGTTTGGTGTGGGTCATTCAAAGGATATAGTTTACCCCTAAATTGGTAAAAATTCCACTGTGTTTCATAGTTTTTATAACATAAATAAGTTAGCGACCCTTATATATAATATATTAAGGTGGTATTTGTTTTTTAAAAGCTAATATGTCTACGGTCTTTGGAGTCAATATTACCGCCATAATCGTCCAACACCACCATTTCCATCTTTGAAAATAATCATTATCAAAAAATTAATAATGACTATATTCAAATTTGAAACAAAATAACCAAAAGAGAAAACAATCCAAAACAAACCAGAAAAAAAAATTATCAGGAAAGAAAAAAAGCAAATTGAAAAACAAGAAAAAAATCAAATCGGAAAAAAATGAAAAACAACAAATCGAAAACATAAAACAAAAGGTTTGAAAAGGGGGACAAGATTTGAAAATTAACAAGTATAAAGGTGTAACACTCCAATCCGGGTAATTACCCTTTATACCCTTGAAATGGTTTTTCGTTGCAATATTGGTCCCTTTCGTACGTTGGGTGTACTTATGGGTACGCTTAGCGTACCGAGGTGGAAAGATCGCCAAGGTGCAACACGTACTCGGGGCGTACAAGTTGGTACGCGAGGCGTACGTGGCAGATGGACAAACCCTAATATTTGGGAATGAGACCTATATAAACATCCTTAAGTCATTTGGACTTTCTCTTGTGAGTTGAGCAACTTTAGAGGATTAGATGGATAGATCTGAGCTTTTTGAGTCTTCTAGATGCATAAAGGTGCCATCTTGAGGGTTGTCTAGTTTCCATGCATGAGCTTGAAGTCTTGTATGAAGTCCTAATGTGAAGAATGAAATTTTGGAGTCCTTATGGCATGCAAGGGCATAAAGTTGCCAACTTTATGCCTTAGGACGTCTTAATGAGTTTAGATATGAGATTAGACGTTGAAATGCCATGTATTAAGCACTTAATGGTCGTGTTGCTTAACCTGCTTGTATGTCGTATGTAGTGTTGTGTACGCAACGCGTACTGCTTAAGGGACTAGTACGTTGAGCGTACTGAAGTGGTACGCAGGGCGTACGCACTCGGTTGGGTTTGGGCTTTGTTTGGGCTCGCAAGATTATTGTGCCTTATTCAGTTTTGGGCCTGGTCCCATTTAGAGTTTTGGGCTGATATTATGTTTTGGGCCATAGATGTTTTGGTTAGGCCTTATTGGGCCAAGCGGCCCATTAATGACTTTTATCTTGGATCTTGGGCCCATTAGCGAAGGGAAGACTTTTGGGTCACTAGGGAAAGAATTAGGCTTAGATGATTGGACTCTTTAATTAAGTTGTGTATAATCCTAATTTAGGGTTAATTGTATCATTGTTCTGTTGGATAAGGTGTCTAAGTCCATAACTTTATTTGGTATATACGTGACCCGACCCGGCATGGTCCATTTGGGTTGCACTTCACCCGAACTATTGTATGGTTAAACCTTTGAGAATTGTATGTTTATGATTTATTAATATATTATAAGTTATAATATGTTAATATGAAATCATATTATTTAATTAGTATTTGATCATAAATTAATTTATAATTAATTTGGTGATCAAAAAGATGACTAATTAAATATGGGATCTTGTATTTATATAAGTGTGGGCTAATACTCATTTGGAATGGGCTTGGCATGCATGGGAGTCCATGGATAGTCCATGGAGCTTTTAACCCATGGATCCTTGGAAAGGAAGAGTCATGGGTATTAGGGTTTACATGGATGTAACCCTAATTCCCCACACTATATAAAGGAGCTTATGATGCTTGAAATTGCACTCTAAGTGTGTGTGGAAGAAGGTGGCCGATTTCTACAAGCAAGCATACACTCTCATAGTTTTTCCAAAGTTTGTGGTGATTTGTGATTTCCATTTGAGGCATCCACATTATTGGTGCTTGGCTATCAAACTCCAAGGAATCAACTCATTATTGAAAGGTATGTAATTCTTCTAGCCTTTATGTTTAAAGTTCACCATGCCATGCTAGATAGGTTATGAACCTTGGAAAAACAAATTTGCATGTACTCATAGTAAAACATAGATCCAAGGTTTCTAGGGTTGCATGTACACCATAAGAGTGTTAGGATGCTCAAAACCCAACAGTGGTATCAGAGCCTAGGATTGTTTTCTTGAATACTTGATGCAAACTGTTGAAAAATCGAAAAATTGAGCTGTCTGGGCAGTGGAATCGCCGAGTCCATGGGGGGACTCGACGAGTCCAAGTGAAAATTCATCCTACTCGCCGAGTAGGTTCCTGCACTCGACGAGTAGGAGGCTCTGACTGCAGTTTTTTGACTTTTGCTGCTGGAAATGGACTAGAAACATTACCCTAAACTGTTTTGGTGTTTTAAAACTTGTTTTAGATGGTGTAATGGTTATGGTAATCCATTTACAATGGCTAATATCAAAATTCCATGTTTATATGTGTTCATATGATTCTTGAAGTTTTGATATGATATTCATGTTCTTATGAGTTATTGTTAGATCATAGGAATTACTTGCTAAATTGTTTAATGATTAATTCTTGATCAATTATGTGTTTTAATGGAATCCATAATTTGTCCTCAAGTTATGGATTTCCAAAGGTCACTTTCTTTAATGTACATTTAAAACACATAAGTTACATAAAAATGAAGAGTCTTCACTTTTATGAACCATTAACTCATAAGTTATGAAATGAAAAGTTTTGAATAGTTTCAAAAACTTGCCCTCAAGTTTTGGAATTTGTAAAGATACACACACTTTTATTCCAACCCTTAGGATTTTAAAAGTTAAAATTCAACCCTTATACTATTATAAGATTAATGGTTAATATTTATATATATGTATAAGATCAAGTCGTTTTACCGTTAGTAGGCCTTATTTACGAAGCTGGTTTATAAGGGGGGTATAAGGTTGTTGCCTATAAAATGGCAGCTTAATGGGTGTCCACTCTCACCCACCGCTTCCTTGACTGGTGGAGGGTCGTTAGCCGAACGGGTAGGACAATGACTTTAATTCTCATTAGAAGTATAATGATTATTATGAAGTAACTAAATGTTTTTTATAAATTCCCAATCTTAGTTACTTTAGGAAAATGTGAAAATGGTGCTAACCCATGAAATTCACACTTTGTACCTTACCAAGTCGTTGGTGGAGCGTGTGTGGTTAACCGGCACACTAACTTGGACTAGTAAGGATAACGAAGGGTGACTTAATGTTTATCATAGATCGGTGGAGCGCGTGTGGTTAACCGGCACATTGATTAGGTGATAATATTAAGGGTACCAAGTGAATTTGCATGGTTATTCACACCTTGTTTTGTGATCCTCGGCATCCCAGTCACAAAACTTGAAGGGCACAATCGAGATTGAAACATGCCATTGAAAAGTTCAATGAATCTCAAAAGAATCTATGAATTTAAAAACCAATTAAAACTTAATAATTTATTTCGTTTTCATGGTGGAAATTGGTGAATCGTCATTCACCTACCTTCAAATATGTTATAGCTTAGATTACGGCATCCCTCTTCTAAGTTATAATATATTGTGTTGGGTCCTAGCCTTAATATTACATTTGGGTGTCTTATTAAGGACTCTATATATCTAATCTAAACTTGTATTTCGTCTTTTCAGATGTCTTCCAACAACGCTTCGGGTTCTAACCCTACTGGCTCCTTCTCTCTCATGAACCTTTGTGGGAGAGTCATCTTCGATGGTTCCAACTTTATGGATTGGATCCAGAACATCAGGATGGTCACTCGTTACGAGGACAAGGAATATGTCCTCGACAAGGAGCTCAAGGAACTCGATGAGACTACTGATACTCTTGAGGAGATCGCTGAATACAGGATACATGAGAGAGATGCCACTAAAGTGGCATGCATCATGATGGCCACGATGACAGCCGAGCTCCAAAAGTCCTATGAGGACTATTACCCTTTTGAGATGCACCAGGACTTGATGGAAAGGTACCATCAGAGTGCTCGTCAAGAGCGGTATGAAATAATCTCCTCCATGATAACAACCCGCATGAATGATGGTGAACCCATCACGGGCCACATGCAGAAAATGCAAAGGTATGTGGACCGTTTGTTGAAACTGAATGTGAACTTCCCAGAGGAGTTGGAAATTGATATCATTTTGCACTCCCTACCCCTGTGTTATGATCAATTCCGCATTACATACCACATGAACAAGGAGAAAGTTACACTCAGCAAGCTTCAAGGACTTCTGAAGACCGCCGAAAGTGGTCTTAAAGGTAAGTCGGTTGTTACTCCTACTCCTACAGCAACCCCTGTTTTGGCTATCGGGCAAGGCAAAGGGAAGAAGAGGAAGCACCCTTTGAAGGGTACCAAGGGAAAGTCTCTTGATGGCTCCTCATCAAGTGGAACCAAATGTGGTTCTGCTACTCCTTCTGCCATCCATAAGGATGATGATTGCTTCTATTTCCAGAATAAGGGGCACTGGAAGCGAAACTGCCCAAAGTACTTGCAGGATGTCAAGGATGGGAAAGTGAAACCATCCCATGCAGGTATTTACACTATATTGTCTAATAACTCACCATATTCTAACTCTTGGGTCCTTGATACAGGTTGTGGTATTCACATATGTTCTGATTTGCAGGGCCTAAGAAGAAGTGAGGATGTGGAGCATGGGAAGATAAACTTAATCATGGGGAATAGGAAGGTTTCGCCTGTTACCAAGATTGGAGTTTATACTTTGTTGCTAAGTAGTGGGTTAAAGTTAGATTTGAATAAATGTGTTTACTTGTCTGAAATGGCGAGGAATATTATTTCTTTTCATGGTTTGTACAAATAAGGGTTTACCTTTTCGTTTGATAATGAATGTGGTAGTATTAATGCTTTCTTTAATAATGTTCTTTATTTTAAAGCATTGCCTTGTGATGGTGTGTATGAAACTGTGTCGGTTGTAGATAACCTAGGAAATAGTGTGTTGTGTATTGATTCCTCTACTAGCTTGGATAAAGCATCATTGTGGCATTGTCGTCTTGGTCATGTAAGCAAGAAACGCATAGGCCAACTCCAAAAGGATGGAGTCCTGGAATCATTTGACCTAAAGTCAGATGATAGTTGTGAATCTTGTTTGCTTGGGAAAATGACAAAATCACCCTTCACTGGTACTTGTGAAAGGGGTGAGGGTTTGTTGGACCTTATACATACTGATGTATGTGGACCCTTCAAAACCGCCACAAGTGATGCTAATCGCTATTATCTGACTTTTACTGATGATTATATTAGATATGGTTATGTCTACTTAATCAAGCATAAGTCAGAGACTTTTGAAAGGTTTAAAGAGTTTAAACAGGAAGTAGAAAATCAATTGGGCAGGAACATTAAGATGTTTCGATCCGATCGAGGTGGTGAGTATCTTAGTACAGAGTTCCTCGACTATCTTAAGGAGTGTGGGATTGTCTCACAATTGACACCTCCCAGGACACCACAACTGAATGGTGTGGCTGAGAGGCGTAATCGGACCTTGTTGGACATGGTTCGTTCCATGATGAGTCGAGCTTCGCTACCAATCTCTTTTTGGGGGTATGCCTTAGAGACTGCCGCCCATATCCTTAATCTAGTCTCTACAAAGAAGGTTGCCAAAACACCTCATCATATGTGGACTGGGAAAGTTCCCAACTTGGACCACATCAAGATTTGGGGTTGCGAGGCTTTTGTGAGGCGCGAGACTCACGATAAGCTCGAACCTCGAAGTGAGAGGTGTGTTTTCATCGGCTATCCACAGAAATCCTTTGGTTACCTCTTCTACAGACCCATTGAGAATGTGGTCTTTGTGGCAAGGAGAGGGGTCTTTCGTGAGAGAGAGTTCATAAGCCAAGGAAACAGTGGGAGGCAAATTGACCTTGAAGAAATTCAAGAGTCAAGTGGTGAAGGAACCTCAAACCCTAGCAATCAACCTGAGGAGGAAACTCCTGTTGATCCGACTGACGAGTCTGTACCTCTGAGGCGTTCCACGAGAGTTAGGAATTCACCTGAGCATTACTATGGTTTCCACATTACTACGGAAGGTGATACACTTATCATTGATAGTACACTGGTAAATCTGGATGAACCTAACAGCTACACGGAAGCCATGGCAGGCCCTGAGGCTACTAAATGGAAAGAGGCTATGGACAACGAGATACAATCCATGTATGACAATCAAGTTTGGAACTTGGTTGACAATGTACCAGGTCGTAAGACAGTCGGGTGCAAATGGATCTTCAAGAAGAAGACCGGCATGGATGGTAATGTACACACTTATAAGGCGCGACTGGTTGCAAAGGGCTTTTCTCAAACTACGAGAGTTGATTATGATCAGACCTTTTCACCAGTAGCAAAAATTAAGTCTATTAGGGTTATGTTAGCCATTGTTGCATTTCATGACTATGAAATATGGCAAATGGATGTCAAAACCGCTTTCCTTAATGGGAAGTTGGCTGAGGATGTTTACATGAGTCAGCCAGAGGGTTTTGTCAACACAGAGTACCCTAATAGAGTGTGTAAGCTTGAGAAATCCATCTATGGATTGAAACAAGCACCTCGCAGATGGAGTCTTTGTTTCGATGAGAAAGTCAAAGAGTTTGGATTTTCGAGAAGTGAAGATGAGTCCTGTGTATATGTCAGAGCTAGTGGGAGTATAGTTAGCTTCTTGGTGTTGTATGTAGATGACATACTGCTCATAGGAAATGACATCCCAACCTTACAGGAGGTGAAGTCCTGGCTTGGGAAGTGTTTTGCTATGAAGAACCTTGAAGAGGCTGCCTATATCGTAGGGATAAGGATATTAAGAGACAAGAGTAAAAGACTAATTGGACTTAGTCAGAGTACCTACTTGGACAAGGTGTTGAATAGGTTCAACATGCAGAATTCCAAGAAAGGAGAATTACCGATCCAAAGCAATGCCAAACTGAGCAAGGCTCAGAGCCCGAGTACAGAGGCTGAAATAGTTGAGATGAGTCGATTACCATATGCTTCCGCTGTTGGCTCGATAATGTATGCTATGACTTGTACCCGCCCTGATGTGGCCTTCACTTTGAGCATGGTCAGCAGATATCAGGGGAACCCTGGCAAGGCTTATTGGACTGCGGTAAAGAATATTCTCAAGTACCTGCGGAGGACTAAGGATTGGATGCTTACCCTTGGTGGGAGTGATGACTTGAGAATAGTAGGGTATGGTGATGCTAGCTTTCAGACTGATAGGGATAACTTCCGTTCTCAGTCGGGCTGGTTCTTTACTTTAAATGGAGGGGAAATCACTTGGAAGAGTTCCAAGCAGGAGAAGGTAGCTGATTTGACCTGTGAATCAGAGTACATAGCAGTGAGTGAAGCGGCAAAGGAGTAAATATGGCTGAACAACTTTATCGGAGACCTTGGAGTTGTACCAGCTATTAAGGAGCCTATGGATATTTTCTGTGACAACAATAGTGCGGTTGCCTTAGCCAAGGAACCAAGAGATCATGGGAGATCCAGACACATTGACAGAAAATATCACTTCATAAGACATAAGATAGAAGAAGGACTCCTCGTGGCAAAGAGGGTATCATCAGAATAGAATCCTGCAGATCCCCTCACGAAGGGACTGACGAGGGTTAGGCATTTACAGCATGCAAGACGCATCGGGCTGAAGGATGATATTAGTTTTACAGATTAGATAGCTATTTCTGAAACTTGTAAAATGTAATCGACATTTGATGATGAATAAAAGGTGTGTTTATTTATGAGTAAGGTGTTACTGTCTTTTGTCAATTATTTACTATTGTTTCAGCTTTGCATGTTTTGACTTCCAGAATAAATTACTTTATTCAAACTTCCACAGTCGGTCATACGTCGGAAGTAGGTATGAATTAAGACTGTCATGAATTGGGCTTGTAGATGACTAAAGGTGTTTAGCCATAGCAATGGTTGCTACAACATTCATGAGTGCTCATAAGTTCTGAGTATTGGAATAAACCCACGCTCACTTGCATCACTTCATGGAATTTATCTCGAATGATCGTGAGACGGTAATATCATATAAATCTTCAAACCTGGAGATATGGGTTGTTGCCTATGAGTTGGTTGTGCATTGATTGCACGAAAACGCATCAGTAACTTGATGTTATAAAACGTGCCTTTGTGCATAATTCAACAAGTAGTAGAAAAAGTATATGAGTCGAAGTTTATCTGTTTCTTCTAGTCCTTGGAGGATTAGAAGCGATATCTGGGCCCCTCGATGATTTTGTTTTGACCTATGTACCGGGCCCGGTCAGAACCTAATTGATGTGTTCAATCTAGTTCTATGTCAAACAAATCGGAAATCGAGAAACAAATTGTTGGACAATAAGTACGACGTTGTTCCATGTATTTGTCCGGCTGATATCTTGAGAACAGAGGATTATATGATCACTTATCTAAAATGGCGCTTCATAGTTCAACAGAGTTTTAAGAGCTACGATTGCCGGTTGGTTCCTGAAGTAATATAGGCAAATATAGTTATTAGACTTATCCAAGTGGGAGACTGTTGGATAAGGTGTCTAAGTCCATAACTTTATTTGGTATATACTTGACCCGACTCGGCATGGTCCATTTGCGTTGCACTTTACCCGAACTATTGTATGGTTAAACCTTTGAGAATTGTATGTTTATGATTTATTAATATATTATAAGTTATAATATATTAATATGAAATCATATTATTTAATTAGTATTTGATCATAAATTAATTTAGAATTAATTTGGTGATCAAAAAGATGACTAATTAAATATGGGATCTTGTATTTATATAAGTGTGGGCTAATACTCATTTGGAATGGGCTTGGCATGCATGGGAGTCCATGGATAGTCCATGGAGCTTTTAACCCATGGATCCTTGGAAAGGAAGAGTCATGGGTATTAGGGTTTACATGGATGTAACCCTAATTCCCCACACTATATAAAGGAGCTTATGATGCTTGAAATTGCACTCTAAGTGTGTGTGGAAGAAGGTGGCCGATTTCTACAAGCAATCATACACTCTCATAGTTTTTCCAAAGTTTGTGGTGATTTGTGATTTCCGTTTGAGGCATCCACATTATTGGTGCTTGGCTCTCAAACTCCAAGGAATCAACTCACTATCGAAAGGTATGTAATTCTTCTAACCTTTATGTTTAAAGTTCCCCATGCCATGCTAGATAGGTTATGAACCTTGGAAAAAAATTTTTGCATGTACTCATAGTAAAACATAGATCCAAGGTTTCTAGGGTTGCATGTACACCATAGGAGTGTTAGGATGCTCAAAACCCAACATGTTTAGTGTGTGGGTTCGGACTGTTAGGCGAGAAACTTTCGTGTTCAGCAGATTGAGGTGAGTCTTCTCACCACACTCATGGGTCGAAGGCACCAAGGCCGACCCATTAATTGATATGAGATGATTAGTAATGGAGTATGTTTCTATTTGATCTATATGCGGATTTATGTGAAGACCATGGGAGGAGCCCATGGCTCGGGGATACAAGACCATTGGGGTAGCCTATGGCATTCCAAATGAAGACCATAGAGGGAGTATGTGGCAAACTTATATGTGTATATGTGAGCATGGTATAATATGATTATATGATTCGTGTGTTTTGGGAAACTCACTAAGCTTGTGCTTACAGTTTTATTGAATGTTTCAGGTACTTCTATTGATAAGGGCAAGGTCCCGGCTTGATATCAGAGCCTTGGTTTGAGGGATTCGGGCACACTCTCGGGTGTGTCTGAACTCAAACTAAGGACTTGGTATGAAAATTTTCAAAAGTAAAATCATTTTATAAAAAGAAGTTTGAAAAGATTTGAAAAGAGAAAAAGGAACTTTGAAAGGAACAAGGTGTGTGATGCGTGCAATCAACCGAGCTCAAGTAAGTTTTTCCCAAGATACCCATACATGCTATGATATGTTATGTTATGATATGATTATGAGAATTGCATGCTAGATTAGGGCTAAGGATCTAGGAGGATGCCTTATATGCCTATTGTATGTGCTTGTAGACTTGCATGCTAGTACTGATCAGTCAGTGATAGGATAGCCTGTTTAGGTTATGCCTAATTATATGAGCCTTTGAATTGCATGTACAGATTCCTGATTAGAGGATATAATGATTTGATTGGAATATGATGGTTAGATTTTCCATTGTCTGAATGTTGCTTGCTTTGTGCTTTGTGGGACTGTTAGTAATGTGAGCTAACTATTAAGTGAATATGCTAAGTCACATGGGACATAGGCTGGATAATCTCAGAGTGAGAGACTTGACCCTATTACGCAGCTCTTGTCTGAGTCCAACCGTTCTAGGGATGGGTCTTTTACTCGAAGGATTATCTGATCTATGTTGCATGTGGCTATATTCATGATGTAGCTAGTTGACATTACCGGGAATCTTTCAGCAGCTGAGGACTGGGTGAGTTTGGGAGCCTAGGAAAGCCTAGGATACGTTTCAGTGGGTTAGTAGCAAGGTCTAGTGAGACTTGGGTGTTTCAGATTGAGGAAGTGACTTGGGGGATCCGAGAGGATTGCTGAGGAAAGTATGGATGGGTGTGGAAGGTAGTATTGGTCCCGTACTACTGAAAGCACAGGATCCATACTCGAATCGGTGAGAGTCTTGGAGAATCTGAGAAGCTTCGGGGAGAGTTTGTGATCCGGTTTGGGGACAGAGGATGTTCCAGTTGTTGCAGCTTAACCATTGGCAAGTGAGTTAGTGAGCGTGGCAGGGTGTCAGACCCTGAAGGATATGATTTCCAAGAGTTGCAGATGCGAGATCGATTAGGATCACCCTGGAAGGAGATGTTTGTGCCAGGTGCGTATAGTAGAGGGTCCCGGGAAGAGGCCCATGACTTTCGATCATCGGGTGAAAGGCCGGCAGGGCCGGAGTCGGTGCAACGCGTACGAGAAAGTGCACAAGGGAGTTTGTCACTCCAAGGGTTTAGGCTGCTACAGGTGTGGTAGGGTTGATCATGTCAGCTGGAGGTGACTAGGATTCTCCAGATGTTGCGAGTATGTCATCTTTTACTGCTACTAGATGGATGTTTGGAATACGTACTGCTTTGGAATTGTGAGTGAATTTGGATAAGTCAGACCTCGGCTCGGTTTTTCTGCTACTATTTGGGTTACCAAGGATCATATATGCCATCCTGCATGCCGAAAGGTCCTTGATGAACCCAAAGAGGGACGCATCTTGTAGAGTGGGTACTGTGCGTACCGTTATCATTTCGGATCTTTGTCGGGATCTATGCAGGAGTATTATTTAGAGGATACTCGATCAGGGTTGGAGTGATTGTTCTCCAATGAAGTCAACGTTCATAGGTTCTATCATTGTTCAGGTATGGTCGGTAATTGTTTATGGATGAACTTTGGAGTTCAAGGCACTACCGTTGCTAGGACAGAACTGGTGACAGGAAGAGGGTAGTGTCAGTCGCGGGTGTTAGATGCATAAGTGGTTGGTCACTGGATGTTCACGAGAATTGTGTTTTCGCATGGGCTGTGTTCTGTTAGAGTTCAGTGGTACTGCAAGATTGGGAGTGGGAACGAGGATTCGTCAGCTAGAGTGAAGATTAAGGTCTTCAATCGACGGCACGTTAGATGGATTGAGGTGTCAGACTGGATCAGATTTCAAGAGTACTCATCAAGATTTCCGAGGATGGGAGATCTCAAGGTTTAACCGGTGATTAATCGCTAGCATTGGTAAGCACAGGCTGTCATCAGTGGGATATTAGAAAGCGAGAAGGATTGGGAATCCTTCAATTCTCGCGTGCCGTGAAGACTTAGTAGAATCTAAGTGGGGAGTGACTTTTTATATAGTTCTCCAAATGAGAGTTCTGGTTGCGCGAGGTGCAATATATTGGGAACCTTGTCAACCAGAAGGGTATTCTGGTCGATCCGGCCAAGATAGAGGTCGTGATGCAGTGGGAGATTCCGAGGTCTCCAACTGAGATTCAGAGTTCCCTGGGTCAGCAGATTGAGGTGAGTCTTCTCACCACACTCATGGGTCGAAGGCATCAAGGCCGACCCATTAATTGATATGAGATGATTAGTAATGGAGTATGTTGTTATTTGATCTATATGCGGATTTATGTGAAGACCACGGGAGGAGCCCATGGCTCGGGGATACAAGACCATTGGGGTAGTCTATGGCATTCCAAATGAAGACCACAGAGGGAGTCTGTGGCAAACTTATATGTGTATATGTGAGCATGGTATTATATGATTATATGATTCGTGTGTTTTGGGAAACTCACTAAGCTTGTGATTACAGTTTTATTGAATGTTTCAGGTACTTCTATTGATAAGGGCAAGGTCCCGGCTTGATGGTGTAACACCCGTTTATTTATTAGTTAAATAAATAAGCTAATGGACGAATGGTAGCCTAAAACAAATAATTATATATGCAGGGTGTTGGGTTCGAGGAGTTAATTGCCACATTTTTAGAAGTCGGGGGTCAATAGTGTGTGTTCGGGACTCATTTTATAAATATTTATGAAGACAGGGGCTCCGTGGTAATTATCGGGAATTATTTTAAAAAGAAATGAGGTGGAAGGGCTGAATATGTTATAATTAAGACTTTGGGGACTGTTTGGTAAATTGTGTACCTAAGTTGTAAGGGATTTTAATGGTGAGGGTTCAAAGGGTAATTATTGGATTATTTTGAAGGAAATGGGGAGAGGAGGGGCTATTTTTGTCATTATGGCAAACTTTTGAAGAGAACCGGGTATAAAGGGTTAAGTAAACCCTAACTCTAAGCCTTTATGTTGCAGCCGTCACTCACCTCCCCCTTATGCCTCCTAACCTCCGGCGCCACCTCCTCATTCTCCCCAGCCGCCGCCCGATGTCCCTCTCGCTTTCCGACTAGATGGAGTCCCGAACGACGCCACCTGCTGCCTCACCATCGAGATGCCATCATGACTTGGCTGCCGGCGAAGACCCATCCCACTACTGTTTCATTGCCGCCTCCTCGCCAACACCAAAGAACCACCGGAGCAGCCACCTTGTTCCGCCGCCGGCAAGATAAAGAGACTCGGGGGATTGGGAAGCCGCTCGTGGGTACGTTGTTGTTCGCGTTTGGTTGGCTGCCTCAGCCTATGTCCGTCGCTGTAGCACGAAGGAGTCGTGGTGTTGCCGCCTAACGCCACCACCTCCGCCTTTCCCGGTGACGTTTGTTGTTGCGTCGCCGTCAATAAAGGCCGAGCTAGGGTTCTCTTTGTCATTGATGTTGCTGCCATTAGTGTCGCCCCAAGTCCTTCTCTCTATCTCTCCAGTGTTAGGCAACCATCAAGACCGCCGCTGCCACCTCTCCATGGTGCTGCCGTCGCCAACCGCCACCTGGAGGGTGGCTGGACTCGTTGTAAGAAAGAGATCGTATGGGTGTTTGTTATTTCATGTAGGTAGTGTTGGTTCGGTCGGAATTCTCGAGAACAGCCACCACCACCACCTCACGGTGGTGACTGCCACCATCTGCCGCCGCCGGCCACCTTAAGGTGGCTATGTGTGTTTGTATTAGTGTGTGTGTGATTATTTGGGGTTTTAGCATTGTAAAATGTAACCGGAAAGAAAAATAATGAAAAGAAGCTCAAACCACCACCGTAGGGTGGTGGCTGCCGCCTCCTGCCGGCAACGGCCGCCGTGTCGGGTGGCGGTGTGCCTTGCCGGATTGTGTTGACTCGTTTAGGGTGCTTGAAACCCTAATGGGCCCAAAGAAGCCCTAATGGGCCCAATGAAGCCTAATGGGCTTAGTGAAAACCCTAATGAGCTTAATGATATTCTAGTGGGCCTAATAGGCCCAATAAAGCTCTAATTGACATAAAAGGCCAACAAATTGATAAATGGGCTAATATTTGGATTGGAAAACCCTAATGCCAATAAAACCCTAATTTTGAGAATTAATCGGGACGCACACACGGGAATTATTTAATAACTTGAGATATTAAATAATTATCATTGGCAAAGACTAATCTAAGCAATATTAGACTTAATGGATTAAGTCCTTAGTGGATTAAGTCCTTAATGGGTTAAGTTGGAAACTTAACCCTAATCATCATTTTATGTGAAACCCTAATTTCACTTGGGTTTATTATTGGGCCTTCTATTGGGCCTTGATGATTGCGTTATTAATGGGCCATCCAAAGTCAAGCAAATGGACAAGAATAATTAATGGGCTTTGAGGTAAGGCCCATTTGAGGAGTTGGGCCCAATTTGGAAAATTGGGCCATAGATGGGCCATAGTTTGGGCCTTAATGAATATATGAGGTTGGGCCTTATGGTAAGACCTTGTAAAGGTTTGGGCCCAATTTGGAAAATTGGGCCATATGTTGGGCTTTGATTTCTAATTGACTTTGGGCCTATGGCTTGGGCCTTGGGCTTGAATAAGCCAAGCTAGGGGTAATTTAGTAACTACCCAAAGAATGTAATTATGGTTATGCAGTGGAACCCAATTATTAATTGGGTGATGTTTGATGTTGACAGTTCGGGAATCTGTCATCCAGCAGCTGGGGTTGAGTCTGCGGGACTTCAGCAGAGTGGGATTGTGTCTACGGGACTTCAGCAGTGTGACGTGAGTTTCCTTCCAGTAGGAACGGGTCTAAGGCACCAAGGCCGGCCCGTATAGATGATACGTTAGTATTGGAGTGTGGGCAGAGCCCGTATCTCATAGTTGAGTTTGATTATGATATATGCTTGTATGATAGAATTGTTTATACTCGTTGTCTGTGTGATACTTGTAAGTTATGGTTTAGTAGCTGAGTGTGGGCGAGGCCCGTATCTTAGAGATAGTGGAGTGTGGGCGAGGCCCGTATCTCAGAGATAGTAGAGGGTGGGCGAGGCCCGTATCTCCCAGCTAGCGAAGTGTGGGCGAGGCCCGTATCTCCATGAGTGTGGGCGAGGCCCGTATCTCCTAGCTGTTCATTATATGTGTATGGTATGTGGTATGATGGGGGAACTCACTAAGCTTTGTGCTTACGGTTTACAGTTTTGGTTTCAGGTACTCGTTTTCAAAGGAAAGGTGTCGGCTTGATCGCAGCGCATCACACTATGTTTTCCGCACATGAGATCTTTGAGATTACACTCTGATATAGTTTTATGATAATATGTTTTGATTATTGACACTTTGGTTTTGACATGAGATATTAATATGAATGTTTTTATACTGATTGTTTTATATAATAACTTAATTAAAACGAAATTTTTGGCCTTGAATTTTGGGATGTTACAGATGGCGTGGCGTGCATTCTCCAGTGTTTTCATATTTTGTTTTCGTACTCTGAACCTTAAAATAATATGACTATGTAATGGGATTTTTGGACACCTTGTGGTTGATATTTATGAAATTAAAAGTTAAAAATTTTCTGTAAAATTTGGGTTGTTACAAAATGTCTTAGATTTTATAAGCTATTTTTTTACATCTACAAAAGAGGATAAACAAGGTATAAATGTTTTAGATTTTATAAGTTATTTTTTTACATCTACAAAAGAGGATAAACAAATATTTTTTATGTATTTTGTCTTTTTAAAAACAAGTAATGTTTTCACATATTTTTTAACAATGTTTTCACATATTTCTTTTTTCCGCATACATAAATGGTAAAAAAATATATTTAAAAAAAAATCCACACCCCCTAGTAAACAATTAAAATAATCATACAAAAAGTGTTTCCGATCAACTTAGTTTGACCCAACTTATGTTACTTCATGTGGTTTCCATTTCTTTTGTAGTTGGTCTCTGATTCATATGAAATGACTTTTATATCTTTTTTATTATATTTTTTTTGTTTACATTTTTTTATATAACTATTAAAATAATTAGGGTCCACCATACCCCTACCACATACATATACATATACCAACACCTTCTTATCATTTCTTATTCATCCCCTCCACAACTCCACTACCACCATCGAAAACCGTCTTTTCTACAATAAGGTTGCATGTGATATGAATTAAAACTCACAAAACATAGTTCCTTATTGCAATCTAAAAACTCACAAAAAATCCATATCAAGATTAAGAACTTGTCGAAACCCAATTCCTAACTATTAGAAAGTTCATCAAGTTAAGTCAAATGGTGAAAATTCATAGCAAATCAATACACAATCTAACTCCTATCATTTGTAAGCATATATCCTAGTTCCTTATTGTAATCTAAAATCTCATTAAAATCCAAATCTGGATTAAACACAAAACCTGGTTCGTAGACCAATAAAAAGTTCACCAAAACTAAGGTAAATGGTGAAAATTCATAAAACGTCAATGCATGCAAGCTCTAAGTTCTAACCCTCGACATTGAAAACATATAAATTCGTATATACATATATCTAATCAAGAATCCTTCTTTATCAAATCCTGAAATCATACCCAGAAATAAATAACAAACCAATGTTGTACAAGATGTGTACGATACACTAAATGAAATCAAACAAAAAGAATTGCATTGCACATTGCAGTAAACAATTTTTTAATATAGACAGACTAAAACCAAAGTTGTGTTCGGAGGAAATGAAAACCAAAGTGTTCCTTGTTAATTCGTCATTTAAAAAATGAGGCTTTCTTTGATATTATGTGTAACATCCCAAAAATATTGATAAAATTTTCATTTTTCAAACACCCAAAAAATACAACCAAATTATTCCAAATCATCCATAGTATAAATTTTTTTCCAACATTTGAGTGAAATCAAATAACAAGCAGAATAAAATCGAGGGGATGCTATGCGATCACGCCGGGTCCTTACCTTTAGAACTGGAAGTTTGGCTCATCGTTTTGGCTCATTGTTTGGCTCATCGCTTTGGCTCATCGTTTTGGCTCATCGCTTTGGCTCATCACTTAGGTCATCGCTCCGCACCATATTTTATCACTCATATATCATCGCTCATCATTCATCTCATCTTTCATCGCTCATCATTTTTCTCATCTTTCATCGCTCATCATTTTTCTCACCTCTAATCTACCCATGTTTTTCCCAACACATTTTGTAAATATAAAATACATATATACATTTTAGATCATTTAAAACATGTATAAAACGTTTCATCCAGCATAGACAGCAAGTATTCAGACAGTATACACACATAGCATGTAATTTATAAAATACTTCATATCTATGTGTAAGATGAAAGTAACTATGCACTCACTTGATAAAGTGGTGACTTGGTACTCGGACAGCACTTCGTTATCTCAAAACAATTTTCTCTTGACAAAACCTAGTATCAATACCACTAGGGTTTAGTCTAACGTTAATCGCGACTAATTAAAAGTCTAGCTATTATTACTATTATATAAGCGTTAAGCAACACTCTTATATAACTCATAATAATAGCCCAAATAATTATTTTAAGGTCCTAATAATGTTACTATAATTAATTAGAAGCTATATTAAAAATAGCGTAGGCGTAGCTCACTTACAACGGGTTTTCTCGAAAATCGGGCTCCGCCGGAGCAGAGTTTCTGAGCCGAAAGGCTCTTTTCTTGGGGCTTCGGGAGCCTCGGGGCTTCCTTCGGGTGCTAGGGGGTTCCCTAGGCTTTTTGGGGGGTTTAAGGGTTACAGGGAGGTTCTAGAGAGAGAAAGAAGGGTTTGAAGGTGTTAGGAATGAGCTTCACCCGACACCTCTATTTATAGGCTGTCTAGGGGCAATTCACGTCGTGAAACATAAATTCACGTCGTGACCCGCTGGAGACAGCCACGCACAGCCTGGTGCTGACACGTGGCATCGCATAAAGGGTGGAAATCAGCCGATTTTCAAAAATTCATAACTTTCCCATACGAGCTCCGTTTTGACTCCGTCATCTAATTCTCGACCGATCTTAAATTTAACAGTAGGAGGAGATTAGACTGTTAAATGACCGAGAAGAATTCGTAACTCCTTCATACGGACTCCGTTTTCGTCTATCTTTTTACCGTTGAGTTCCTACTAATGATATCTTCAACTCTCATTTAGGTCGCTTAAGCCAAAAACCGCTCGAACTAAAATTCGAGTTTCGGGCCGTGCACTGCTATGTCAAATCTTAGAAAAATCATAACTTTCTCATACGAAGTCAGATTTGGGCGTTCTTTTTATGGACGCTCTCGGTTTAACGTATACTATAACTTTTGTTTAGATTACTAAGGCTAAAAAGTACTCTATCGTAAATTCACTATTTACGTCTCCCGGTGCCGTGCCGGTTTTGCCGAAAAACTTTGACGGCTCATAACTTCTTCGTTATAACTCGAATTTCGGCGTTCTTTATATGTACGGAATCCTTGTAACATATACTACCACTTGGAAAAGATTAATCCTTCTAAATAATCTTCCATCAAAAACTCATTTTTGATGCTTATTGTCTCTAAATTGACTAGCCTGGATCTGCGGGCGTTACAGCTACGCCCATGGTCTTTCATATAAATGTCACAGGCTACCCCCCGGGGTCTTCCAGGCAAGTATCACAAAGACAAATAACATCCTTCATAATACAATCTAGTAGGCCGATATTGGTGCCTTCGACCCACGAGTATAGTGAGAAGACTCACCTCAATCTGAAGACACACAGATCTCACACTCGGGATACCGATACTGAAACTCCTCACACTAATCAATACATAATAAAACCCTAATCAGATTTAAGGTAATAATCCAACTCGAGGGTATTGCTTCATCGCTATCTTACTTGGGTAAAAAAACCATTTTACCCTTCCATGACTAGAACCCACCTACTTGACCTAACATCAAATTTTGACCAAAGTCAACCCTCTGGTGCTACGCCATGCGTCACACCATGCTCTACGCCTCGTGTAGATAAATATACGCCCTTGTGTAGAGTATTAATCTCGCGCATGCTCTTATTGACATAAGCCCTACGTAAGTCACCTAAAATGAATAAAAGTCATAAAATTAATATAGGAATCGAACATGAGGACACGGGTGTTAGAACCCTCCCCCACTTGAATCAGATTTCGTCCTCGAAGTCCGTTGCTGCAAATAACTCCGGGTAATATTCCAGTGTCTCCTCCTCGGGTTCCCACATCCACTCCAAACCCTTCCGGTGATGCCATTGCACCTTAACCAAACCCACCGCCTTGTTGCGCAAAGTCTTCGTTTTCCTATCAAGGATTGCAATCAGTCTCTCCACATAGTTCAGACACTCATCAACCTGAATATCATCCAAGGGAACCGCTGCTGAATCATCAGACAATGTCGATGCTAATAATATTAAGAGATACTTATTTCCAACCATTGGATTAGGCCAAGATCAACAGATAAGGATGAACGAATTCATTTGACGCGGATCATGGTTTTTTAGCTTTAGCAGCGACGACCACTTTTAGCGGCGACATCTAGCGTGAAAGTTAGATGTCGCCACCAATAAACGTATTTCTTGTAGTGTTAGTAAAGGGGTAGCCAATGTTTTAAAAACTGGTATTTTATTTGAATCGGTATGGTGACCGGTTTCCGGTTCGACCGCTTAGTAAACCGATTAATTTTTATATTTTTCCATATTTTCCTACACACATACATACATACATAAATCAAGAATTTAATGTCCACCTATTCAAAAATTAAAATTACACATGAAAGCAAGTTGTAGATCAATCTAAATACATTAAAATAACACATAACCATAAGTTTTTTTACATCAATCCACGCACATCTAAAAAAGTATAATATCGAAACAAAATATAATCCTAATTGAATACAAACGAATCGTAAAAACTTCTAAACATTTATTATGTGTTTTTATTCAAAGAAATCCAAATAAATGTGAAAAAAACTATAAAAGTTTATTATGCAAAATGCTTCATTTTCATGTATTTTTATGTGATTTAACTGGTTCAACCGATTTAATTTAACCGGTTCAATTGGATTTTTGTAAAATCGGCCGATTCAGTCCGGTTCGAAAATAGACATAAAATTGGTGATAGTTGAACTGCTCTCATATCCGATTCTCGGTCCAACCTGTTCGACGGTCAGTTCAAATTGGTTTTTAAAACATTAGGTAAAGCAGATGATGAAAAGGGTGTCGAGGATGGGGTTTGTGTGTGTCTATGTGTGTGTGTGAGAGAGAGAGAGAGATGAACAAGGAGGGGGTGGTGGTATATAAGGAGAGAAATGAATGTCGGGTATTGTTTTTTAATGAAATTCGTTTTTACAAAATAAAAAAGAAATTAGAAAGGATACAATATATTTTTTTCTGGACCAGAAACCAACTGCGCAAAAAACTGAAACAATATGTGTACCATGCTTGTCAAGAAAAAAAAATTGAGGTTAAGGGCGTGTTCGGCACGGGGCGTTTGGGAGCGTTTAAGAGCTTCTAGCGTTTGACAAAACGCTCTGTTTTAAACAGAAAGTCTTCTTTGACACTACAAGCTTCTAGCGTTTAGTTTAAACAAAACGCTCCAAATCCAAGTGATACTTCATGTAGCATTTAACAAAACGCTACTAGTTATCCGCTACCCACTAACAGCTAATTTTGCCGAACACGCCCTAAATCTATAAATTTTTGTAAAACATACCGTTTTTTAATTTTATCATTTAATAATTAAGAGCTCTAATAGACATTTACATTTGAAAAGTCATATTAAACTTTTAAACTTTTGTCTTTGCATTTTTGGCATTTATTTCGGTTTACACCGCAGGTTTATGTATATAGACCGTTATGAGTCCAAAGACATTATATTAAGTTTGGCGGGCGATTGTTGAATGATGTAGTGTTTTGGTGTGGGATCCACGACATGGATGTATATTATAATGCTATTTAAATGCACAACTTTGATATAATTTTATGAAAAAGTATAATATTATATATCATGTGATACTATATGATTTATTTTATTATTTTTTTTTGAACGTTTGGTTTGAAAATTATAATATTTACAGAAAATGGTTTTTTTAGGCTTGAACATGGACTCAAAATTAGATTAAATTAATATTGTCTAACATAGTACGTGATAATCAATAAATAAGAATATGGTCAATTTGACAATTGCCGAATCGACAAACCACTTGGCTACTATATTTTATTATTTTATTTTGATTTTGATTTGGATACGAAAACAAACAAGTAAAGGGAGGGAAAAATCAGTAGTGGGTTCGTAAATATAGGGAAAGAGCACAAACGGGGCATTCCGAGAATCGAACTCGGGACCTCTCTCACCCAAAGCGAGAATCATACCACTAGACCAAATGCCCAGGTTTTCTTTTAACTATCCTTAATTGTATCTATTTATCATACCATGAAAGTAATGGAAAAATAAAACTATTTTAGTCTACAATACTCCAAAGTGTAAAAAATACAAAGCACATAACAAACTTAAGTAATTGACGATTGGGGTTCCTACTTACACATACTTCTAACCTTTTTGTTGCCTAATATACAAAAGAGGAAACAATATATACTATTTCTTCTTTGATGTTTGTTGTTAATGACCCAAATACAAAAAGATTGAGGGAAACATGTAGACACATTTACATAATGCATCCTAACCATTATTACTTTTCCCATAACTTGTACTCTGATTTCCTAATTGGACACTGGTTGCATGCATGGTTATATATCTAAGCTATGGAGATTTAATATTTATGATAAAACTTATACATTGGGTTTTTTCCCCATTATACAGTCAATTGTAGGTGATGAGACAACCAAGAGTGAAGAAAATAAACCAATAAATGCATATATTGTCCACTTAATTGCATAGTTTAAGGTAAAACAAAATTGATGAATCAAACTTTAACACATTTCTTCAAGGCACTAGCATAATCTAAAGTAAAACAAAATTGATGAGTATGTAGTTATGATCAAAACTGTGAGTTACTCAGAAAAGTAACCATGCATCTAGCACTTCAAAACAACCCATCTAACTTTTGCGGTTTTGGCGTTTACCCCTAATGAATTATGATTACTTAACAACTCAACACTGGTAGTTTATTAGAATCAAAGGGATTAGATGACAACCCGATCAGGCAAGTAGTAACTCCAGGTGACAATAGACTTACAGAATTGGCTGAAACCAGGGAAAATGGCAAGTTGAAAAAAGGGCTAAATGCAAAAACTAGCAATGTATTTTTCTATTATACTGCCACTAACCCCGAAAATTATTTGTTCACTATAAGTATTTACTTACATGGGTGTTCACATACAAAATTAAAATATGTTTTTTTTTTTTCAATTTTTATTTGTCTTATATGTGAACCACTCAATGGTGGCTTCAAATGCTATTATGGGTAAAAGAGTCAGTATGTTGTTATTTCTGGGTAAACGAATCAAGTACATTGCTATTATGGGTAACGAATCAAGTACATTACTATTCACAATTTGCTTCAACATCTATCCATTTGACGATAGCAAGCCTAAAAGAACAAACTAACTTTAAATCTTTCAAGATCCACTGCCACAAACAGGATGAAAAGTTTTTAATCAGTTAAAAGTCAAAATAGGAAAATAACCTGGAGACAAGGACACGAGGAATTTGTATTATAAGACTATTACGGATATAACCATGCATTTTTCAAAAACTCTCTACCCATTTCCAGAACGACCTTTTCTGGAATGGTTGTTTCGAATATCATTTTCTTTAAATCCTTCATTGCTATGTTTATCTACCATTTTGTTGGATTTTTGTAAAAAATGAAGTATTTTCTCAAAATTTCGGATTTGAAATAAAAAGAGGTCTTTTTATCCATCAAACATGCTAGTTTTTAACCATTTAAGTTAACAGACATACCATTTTTATTCACCAAAATTGGTAAAAAGTATTTACATAACAAGCTGGATTATAAAATAGTAAAAATATCTTGAAGTATTGTTGTAGATCGCACAACTTCAAAACGATATTTATGGGGTAAAAATGATCAATATAAAGTATTTGGTTTGGCTTATGCAGTACAAATACACAATATAAAATGACCAAAAGAACTTTAAGTAAAAGGGTATAATTAGTAACTCGCAAAAAAAAAAAAAAAAAAAAAAGAGCAAGCTTGCGAAGTTGCGATCCACATGATTTTTTAGGCTTTCGCCTGATGTAAAAAGGTAAACTGATTTTCACATATGATATTTTCAACTAGGTCAAAAAGGCTAAGCACTTTATAGCTTTGCCTCAAAACAAAGTTATCATTAAAGTGTACAACGTAGCTAGCATTAAAAAGTAAAAAATCAAAACAAAAATGACCTAAAAACCGAAAACACCTTTGTCCTGACCACTTACATATAATTTTTGACAGTAAAAAACGGGCCCACTGCTACTGGTATGTATACGGTTGATAAGGAGCCGGTTGATAGGCCGCCGGTGCACCGCTACTTGTATACACCCCGTAAGCTGCTGCTCCCGCCCCTGCCACCGCTGCATCCGGAGGAGGGTAGTAATACGCACTCTGTTCATAAACCTGTTGAGAATACGCCGCCTGAGTAGGTGGAGGAGCCGCTGCCGGATAGCTGTAATCCACCTGAGGGTACCGCTCGCCGGGCTGAGCGGCATAAAGTGATCTATCCATGTAGGCTGGAGGAGGAGGAGCGTGCCGCCCATTATGGTGGCGGTGGTGCCCGTAACCTCCACCTCCACCACCACCGCCGAAGCCGCCGCTTTTTGATCGTTGTTTTTTATTTTGGTGGTGGTGTTTGGTAGGTGAGTCACGAAACCTATTATTAGTAGGTGGATCACGTGATGACCTTTTTCTATCGACTTTTGCTCTTTCTAATTGTTCCAGTCTTCTGTGAATTGCTTCGAGTGGGTATTCTGTTTCCAGCTCGTATTTTTGCACGCAGTGGACTACGTTTTGTAGTGCTGCGAGCTCTTTCGCGTTTCCTTCGTTCTACATGAATAATTAATTGAGTTAAATGCAAGAAATGTTAATGTACTTTCATTATTTTGTTTATTATAGCATCCTACTTTCATTTCGTCCTAGTATATATAAAAATCTACCCAATTATAGCAATGACATTTATATACAAAGCAATTTCCACTGCTATTATTGGGTAATTTTCTCAGAATAGAATGTCCTAATAAAAATAAAATTGGAAGTACAATGCTTTAATTGAATAAAATTTTCAAGGAATAGTGCCTTAATAAGAAACAGCCTGAAATACATTGCTATAGTAGAAAAAAAAATTACGAAGCTAGATGGTTAAATGCAAGAAATAGCAATGTACTTTTGTATTTTTGTTTATTATAGCATCCTACTGTAACTATCGTCATATTACAGCAATGTATATCGAAAGAACTACCCAATTATAGCAATGTTGTCCAAATACAATGCAACTTTCGTTGCTAAATTCCCAAAAAATTGTTGAAGTACAATACTGTAATTAAGAAAAAAAATGGGTGTATAATGCTGTAATTGGGTAGATTTTTCAAGAAAACACTCGAAAACTCAATGCAAGAAATAGCAATGTACTAGCGTCATTTTTATTTATTAAAGCAACCTAAGTTCATTTGCGTCCTACTAAGCATTATACTCTGAAATTTCCACCCAATTACAGCGGTGTCATCAGAATACAAAGCAATTTTCATTACTATATTTGGGTAGAGTTTTGAAAGTACAATGATATGCCCCAGCCTCTCCGGGTTTACAAGCGCAGGGGTAAAAGAGTCCAAAAGTCTAATTTAAATGCAATGGACAAATTCAACACTCATTTGTGGGGACCCAATAGCAGTGGCCTTCCCTGATTGGTTGCTGCTCTTCTTGGTGGAAACATCCTTAGTGAGAACAATTCTCTTTTGATTTCAGGAGCTGCTACTCTTTTGTCCTTTTTATTCCTAGTATTTATATTTCTTGTCTTGTCTAGAATGTGGATGTTTTTTTTTGGAGTAATTGCTATTTAGCTTTTGGAGAGCCCATCCTCTCGAAAGATGGAGATTATCAGTAAACTTTGAGTTCATTTCATTCTGCTTGTTTATGTGTTCTGTTGGAGTGAATTACTTGTTTCATTGAAGGGAGAGCATATCATACAATGTCGTAATAGGAGAGAAAACTGGAACACGATGCTATAATATTTAAAAATGAAAGTAAAATGCCATAAGAAACAAGTACATTCCTATTTCTTGCATTTAGCCCTAATTAGTACGTCTGAATTTCAATCTTTCTAATCATAAAGGAAAATTATATTTTTTGTGACAACCCAAGATTAAAGATCTGCGATTTTTTTAAGGGATGGGCTCTACAAAGCCGCATTTTCACTGGAAAAATAACTGATTGGTCATAATATTTGACCGATAAGAGGGAAAATTGTGAAAAAAAAATGTCAAAAAATAGAGATTTTCAAAATAAAACAAAGATAAACACAAAATAATAAGACCAAGAATCATACCAGACCACTCTCTGGATTGCCCCAATTACCACGTTTCCCTTGTGAACTCCTCCTCAAATCCTTCAAATAAGTCTTCAAAAGTGGTACAGTTGGGAATCTATCTGCAAGCTCAAATCCATGCACAAAATGCACCGCACTAATCAACTTCCCACTACTAACCAGCTCCTCAATAACACCTACCAAAATAAAAATAAAAAAATCAAACCCTAATTTCCAACTCGAAACAAAACCATTATCTCCATTGTACACCATGAAAATCCCAAAACTAAGGGCTTTAAGGGAGGGGGACAAAAAGGGCCAATGATGTCCACAAAGGCACAAACCTGGCATTTTGTGCGCTAAACCAAGAGCCCGGCATAAACTCGGTGCTTCTCTACGCTCACAAACCGCAAAAACAAGTTTGCAGAGTTCGTCTTCATCAAACTCTGATGCAACCCTAAAAGTCGCAACAAGCTGCAAAAAACCCTCAACTTCCAATGACTTTCCATCGTTATCATCATCATTATCATTAACTACCAATTTACCCCTCCACTCATTAGCCATAGCCTTGGCTTCTTGCTTAATTTCAAGTCCTAACAAAACATCTGCCCCCATCTCCCCCCCTGCCAACATGGCACTCAAAGACTCCATAATAGCTATACACGACTGCCTCATTCCCTGAGAGCCGCCACCGCTGGCGGCGGTGGTGGTGTCGTCGGCGTAGAAACCCTCAAGTGAGTCAAGAACCAGACGACCTGGTTCTTTTGTACTTTTAAGTACATGACTAAGTTCTTCACGTAAAACAGATATACTTTTTCGGTTTTCCATAAAGAGACTCACAAGTCCTTTTGCATCCATCTGGTCGCATAACCGAGTCAACTCGTCATAAAACGTGACCGAGTCACCACCACCACCATCGTCATTTGTTTCTTCGGGGGAGTTTGGTATTATTACCTTGGTGTTGTCCATGTCTTCGGTGACATCATCAGCGGTGTTGTAGACAGGTGGCGGAAGGTAATTGGCGCGGGCCTCAGCAATGGCGGCGACGGCGGCATCTTTTAAGAGCTGAATGCGGTCGAACATCTCTTGTTCTTTTTCGGCAACTGCCGACACTTTTGCCGCTAGGGATCGGCGGCTGTTGGATTCTTCTTGTTTGAAGGATTTCTCTTTGGATTCGAGTTCGGTGTATTTTTTTAACATTTTTGATTCGAGGTCACGGAAGTGATCACTTATTTCGGTGAATGAAACAGTATCTGAAGTGGTGTCTGAATGGGATTGTAGCTCAATTAATGCTTTCCCAAGTTGTTCTAGAAGAGAAGGGGTTAGTTTGAATGCCATTGTGAGATCTACTTCAGCCATGTTTTTGTGTAAAACTGCAACAGAAAATCTTACATCAATCTTATTTGATTGTTTTCCTGAAATTACAAAATCATCGTTAGCATCAAAAATCAACTATTTTAAGTCGATTCAAATACCAAATCATACTCACTTTGCATTATGCTTAGTGGAGAAGTACAAAAATCCATCTCCAAAAAAGATACTAATTAGTGTAATAAAATGCACTTGCCAAAATTACATGAAAAATGGTGCAAGACTGCTCGTTACACTTAAACTTGAAGTCTTTCACTGATTAATCAACTATTGTATACCCTTATCATACTTTGGTTCATACATATGTTGATAGACATTTAAACAAATTTATTCACTGAGCACGAAAAATGAGCCCAATATTGAATTTGAAGATGCATCTCTTATACACACAATACCAACAAATATCACCTTAACAAGTCCACAACTATCAACAATTCAACATAACATAAAACCACAACCATGTGTTCTTATTTAGATATGTCACTAGACTCATTAAACAACGACACAAATACATCATCACCAATTTCTTCATAGGTAATTCTTCTGAAAAGCCATAAGCAATATCTTTTTTGAATACTTGATGAAACTTTATGACTATTCCCCATAGCCATTGCAAGTGAAAAGCCATAAGCAATATCTTTAATGAACACTATAACAATACCCTTTAAAAATGTTTGGATTGCAAGAAAAATTCATAGCAAGTTAGCAACCAATGGCAAAGGCCAATAAGAAACATAAATTCAACTTAAAGGCCTTTTAATTTCTTGGAGGGAGCTGATTGTAAATTAAAAGGCCCTCTAGTAATGATTTATATTGTATAATCTTGGCCCTATAGTAAGAGAAAGCCAATATAACCAGTAGTTTAGCCATCTTTAAAACTCAACAACGGAAAGAATCCCTAATTGCCTACGTTAATGACTACAATTTAGAGGGTCAACAACACAATTCAGCAAATCTGCATTTCATCAACGGAAAATCAGATTCCTACAATTTAAAGCCAATATAACCAGTAGTTCGTATACGAAACCCGGATTTTCGAAGTCAGGTTTTCAGCACGTATTTTCGAAATCAGATTTCAGAGATTGTTTCATGGAAAAAACGATTTCAGAGATGAAGAAATGAAGCTTACCGTCGGCGCTGGCGCTGACGAAGGGGCAGCGATGGCGGAGTGGCGGAGCTGGCCGGAAATAGGATTCGTTGAAGGAACGTCGACTGGAAAGAGTATACGATTAGGCGGGTGTCGAAGGGTATTAGGGCAAAGGGGCAAGGATGTCAAACAACCATCATCCAGCGACATACTCATGTTGCAATATTGCTGAACCATTCAGATACTCCATAATGTTCGAACCGTGTAAAAGTTGTGGCGGGTTTACAAAAATAATAATAATAATAATAATAATAATAATAATAATAATAATAATAATAATAATAATAAAAATAAAGACAAATTTCAAATAAAATTTACAAAAAAAAAAACCTCAGATTAAATCAACAAAGAATGTACTTCCCTATTCCAATTTAACATCACATAACATATATTCAAAATTCAAACATTTATAAAATTTCATAAATTTAACAAAATCACATAAAAAATACTACAAAATTTACATATAATAATAGTTCTTTTATCATTCATAATACTACTTCTAAAAAAACTTATATGAATAACATTCAAAATTATCTTTATAACCCTTAAATTATATGATGCAAAGAATAAAACAAAATAACAAAATGAAATGTAACAATCATAATAGTTTCAATTACATAAAATAATGAAAAAAATTGAAATGGGGTATTAAAAAACTTCCTGCCGGACGTTCATAACTTCATACATATTTCTTAAATATCATGTTTTCGACTCCATAAACATACATACATGACGCATTCATCATTTAGCTGTAGGAGAATATTAATTGAAGAAAAATTATAATATGCCTCAAACTCTCAAAGTGGATTTGATTTAGTTGTTGTCAATTTTTTTCCTTTAGCCCAAAATGCCCCTAAACTACATCTTGTAAAGATCCTAGCCCAATTTTAATGGGGACATGGTATTATATGTATAGTTTTTTGAATTAAATTAACCTATAAATTATATAAAAAAAATCATTTCATTGGGGGCACATGCCCCCCATCCTGTCTCAATGCATTGAATCGGCCCTGTGTAAAAATATATATAAAAAATACATAAAATGACAATTATATAAATAATAATAATAGTCAAGTAGACAGTAATCATAATAATTAGAGAAAATGACAAAAATAACCAATTGTCCTAATCACTTTGCGGAAAATAGCCAAAAAAATCGAATTTGCAAAAATGGCCATGAAAATCGCAGATAAGAATGGTCCATCTGCGATTTGCACATTCCATCTGCGAATGTACAAGTGTGCTTTAGCCACTTGTACATTCGCAGGTGGATTGAATTTTTTTAATTTTTTTTTTCTGTATATATAGGGCATTTCAGGCTTAAAATCGCAGATGGACTGTGTCCATCTGCGATTTTCTCTGTATTCCATCTGCGAATTAACGTTTTTTTTTAATTTTTTTTTTAATTTGACTATGAAATCAATTGGTTTCACTACGAAATAATGTTACTATATATAAACTTTTGTAGAAAATTATCAGTTTAGTTGTTATTTGTTTAGAAAATTTCTCTAAAATCTCTCTAAAAATGATTGAATATTTGGTTTGTCTTGTAACCGGTGGGAGATGGCAAGTTATTGAAACAAATCTGGAATACGTATGTCCACAGAGAGGTATTTCTGAATTCGCTTTGATATTTTCTGAGTATATTAGTTATAGTGATTTTGTATCTTTGGTGAGAAGCAAAATTGGTTTGTTAGACAAATATAGAATTAGTCTTCGTTTCCATCATCCTGAATTAAATTATTATATAGCTATAGTTGAAGACATGGATGTTAGAATGTTGATAAATGTAATCAAATGTAGTGGAGGAAGGGATGTGAAAGTGTTTGTGGTGGTTGATGAAGTAGATGAGGTTAATGAGGGTGGTCACAGTGGAAATCAGCCGGTTGGTAATTTATGCAGCTATAAAGGGAGCAACGATCCGATAGGTACTTTCAATACTCCTAGTGTACCTCAGTTTCACAGTGTTGCTGAAAATGTTAATGTTAGTTATTCACCTATTAACTATGTGGATCCTGAGAATTACAAGTATGTTGGTGATGATGATGTTGGTACATATCTTAATGATGTGGGTGGTCGTTGTGATGATGTTGCCGAACAAGAAGTTAAAGTTATGAATAGGCCTGTAGTAGATAAAAGTAAAAAGAAAAAAAATTCGAGTCAAAAAAATGAAAAAAAGCATGTTTACGGGGATTATGTTGATGTTGTTGATGTACGTTTAGATATAACCGACCTACAAAGCAATTCAGATAGAGATGAGTTGGGTGATGAAGTTAAAGCTAAGTTTCCCGATAACCTTTTTTACGGTATGCCCCCTGTACCAGCATGCCCAGTTGATATTAATAAAGATATCCCAACACAGATGGTAGACATGAATCTTCAAAAGATTAAATGTGAGAGTATATTTAAGAACAAAGAACTTTTAAAGCGGTGTGAGGTAAAAAATGTCTTCGAGAAGGTTTTCAGACGAGGACAAGTAGATCCACCAAATCAAGGTATGAAGCTGTGTGTGTTTCGAAAAATTGTTCTTGGTTACTAAGAGCAAAAGCAATTAAAAATTCTGATGGACTTTTCCAAGTGAATAAATTTGTTGATGTACACACATGTTCTTCAACAATTTTGCAACCTAATCATCGACAAGCAAACAAATATGTTTTGGGTGAATATCTTGCTGATGTTTTGGCTGAAGACTATAGTAGAGTTTATCGGGGAAAAGATATTATTAATGATATGAATGCTCAGTTGAATATCAATATCTCATACCATCAGGCATAGCGTGCGAAGCAATATGCATTGTTGTTGTTAAGGGGTACGAAAGAGGATTCTTTTACCAAACTTCCGGCGTATTGTCACAATTTGGTCAAACATAATCCGGGTACGGTGACACATATTAAAACAGATGGTGATGATCGCTTTGAGTTTTTGTACGTCGCACTCGGTTGCTCGGTTAGTATTATAATATTTTATTAATTTTTTCATTTTTATTTTGGTGTATTTGAATAGATATACAATGTATTATAGGTACGCGCTTTTGTCAAATTTTGTAAACCGACCCTAGTAGTAGATGGAGCCCACCTAAATGGCGAGTTCAAAGGTACCATGTTACTTGCAGTTACTAAGGACGGACAAAACCAAATATTACCGGTTGCATATGGTATATGCAAAAATGAGTGTACCGATTCTTGGACATGGTTTTTTCAAAAACTACGTGATTGCATAGGAAATATGCAAGAGCTTACAGTTATATCTGATAGGTCTCCATCTATAGCAACATCCGTTGCCAACATTTTTCCTCACGCTCATCATGGAATATGTGGTGTCCATTTGTATTTCAACATAGTATCTAGATTCGGGAAGAGTAACACAGTTAAAGGAATTTTTTGGGAGGCTTGTAGGGCGTACACAGTTGATGCTTTTGACGCTGCCATGGATGTTATGAAAAAGACAAAAGAACCAGTATGGGAGTACTTAAAAAGTATAAATCCAGAAACTTGGTCAATTGCACGTTTTAAAGGGAACCGATACAATCTTATGTCGTCCAACAGTGCGGAGTCTATAAATGCATTATCTAGACACGCACGTAAGGTGCCAATACTTATGTTGATCGATTTTTTTCGTGCAACAATGCAACAATGGTGGTTTCAAAGACGTAACTTTGCAGGTATTAAGTAAATTTTTAATATTGATGTTTTATTAATTTAATGTTATTGATCTTAACTTCTTCATTTTGCCTGTTATTTTAGCGGAAGCAACAACAATACTTACCCCTTGGGCCAATGAAATTGTAAAAGAAAACAAAAAAAACTTTTACTAAGTGGGATGTTCGCATGATCTCAAATACGAAATGCGAGGTCAGAAAGGGGGCACAAAATGTGATTGTTGATTTCCAACATATGACATGTATATGTAGGCATTGGCAACTTGATGGGATACCTTGTGGTCATGTCATAAGATGTTTAACAGTGAACAATTACCAAGACTGCTCGAGGTATGCATTAAATCCTTACTTTACCGAAACATTGAGGAAAACGTATGAGGAATCAATAAATCCTTTGCCAAAGCCATCCGAATGGGATATCCCCGATGATTTGATGATTGTTAAGCCACCTATAATGGATAAACGTCAGTCAGGCAGGCCAAGAAACACAGACCGCATTCCATCCCAAGGCGAGGGTCCGATTAGAAAAGAGTGTTCTACATTTGGTCAACTAGGACACACGAGAAACAATTGTACTGGAAGGGCGTCCGGTAGTGGAGCACGTCACACAATTTCTATTGCAGAAATGACATTTAATATTGGTGGTTCAGCGAGTTGCTCACAAACCTTTGACGCTGATTTTGATATAAAACAACCTTGAAATGAAGAGTTGTTAACTTATTATGTATTGTAATTTTTTTATTAAATCTTACATGACATTGCTATGCTTTCATATTTTAGTTTAGTTTGTAGATTATAACAATTAATGAAGCTTTTATATTATAAAATTTAGTTTGCAGATTATAACAATTACAACATGTTATTTAAAAAAAACAACAAACGATCCTTTTGCAACCTAATCTGTATCATGATAATATTACAATAATTTTGTAACTAATTTTTAAACTCAGGGAACTGCAATGTGTAACACCCAAATTTTCAAAACGATTTTTCACATTTTATAAAACACGTTTTCATTCATAATCGTTATAAAAACACAATTGTATCACATAACATCATATCCCAAGATCATAATAAAATCTCCCAGCGTGTGTACTGATCAAGCCGGCGCCTTCCCGCGATCCTCGCTGGTACCTGAGACACATAACACAACACTGTAAGCATAAATGCTTAGTGAGTTCCCCAAAATACCACACATAACACATATTAGCCACTCGAGGCTATAACTCTGTTTGACACTCTGGTCAAAGTGTCTCTGTGGGACCCCCCAGTCCCATAACTCTGTGGGCCCTCTGGCCCTAACTCTATGGGTCCTCTGACCCTAACTCTGTGGACCTTCCGGTCCTAACTCTGAAAACTCTGTAACATACATAGCATATAACACATAGAAATCACATCATGCAAAAGCATACACAATACTCTGTCTCATAGCTCTAATTACCACTCTAGGTAAAGTATAGTGAGAAGACTCACCTCGGGTAACTCGGTAAAGCTCGAACTCTGTAATGTCGGGTCTAGCCTCCGCCTAATCATATGAAATAAACACTCTGAATCAATACATCTCTCAAGGCTAGACTATTCCTCCTCTTAGTACTCTCAAAAGGGTAAAAGACCATTTTACCCCTCTCATGGCTCAAAGACCCTAAAGTTGACCAAACCCTAAAAGTCAATAAAAGTCAACGGTCAAACTTTTGACCCGACTCGCCGAGTGCACAAATATGACTCGGCGAGTTCAGTCGCGAACTCGAGTCCTCTATTCCCCCTCTGACTCACTGAGTCATTCCCCCAACTCGGCAAGTCACTCACTGAGTGATTCACGGGAAACCCTAACCCTACTCGCCGAGTCTGCCCTTGGACTCGGCGAGTTCATGTCATGCACCAACTCAAATGACCTCCTGAGGTCAGATCTGTTCCTCTAATCCCTAGATCTGGCCTTCCCAACCACTATAATAACATTTATATGACCATATATGATGATTTAGCCCCAAATACCTTAACCCAAGGCCATGACCTCTATTGTTCTTCATAAAGTTTGATGAATAAGGCTCTCTGGACCTCTATGGATCCAGATCCAAAGCCTTATCACCAGAAGGGGCTATTTGGACATCAAATCTAACCAACAAAGGGTCTAAGAAACCCTAAATCCATATGATCATCATAAGAACAGAAGGAGAGTCGAATTACTACCTCAAATGTGAAGATCTTAGCTCCAAATCCACAGAATAGCAACCTCCTATGCTTCCTCTTGGCTAGTACCTCCTTCTTCTTGCTAAACAACACTTCCAAGGTCAAGAATGGCTTCCTTCCTCTCCCAAAACGCTCAAGCACTCTAGGGTTTCTCTCTATGATCTGGTAGCCGCCATTGAAGGCCATAAGGGCCTTTAAATAGGTCCCAAACCCAAGAAATTAGGGTTTCATTAAACAGCGTGGACTCGCCGAGTCCACGTATGGACTCGCCGAGTCCAGTCATTAACCCGGATGGAGATTCGCGACTCTACTCGGCGAGTCTGAGCGCCTACTCGCCGAGTCTCTCTCCAAAACTCAATAAAATACATAATTTAAGATACCTGGGAATCCGGATGTTACAATTCTCCCCCACTAGAATCAGACTTCGCCCTCGAAGTCTCACTCCACAAATAACTCTGGATACTGCTCGCGCATCTCTAACTCCGGCTCCCAGGTCATTTCAGAACCCTTCCGATGTTGCCACTGGACTTGAACCAATGGCACCTCCTTGTTTCTCAAAGTCTTGATCCTTCGATCCACAATCGCAATCGGTCTCTCAACATAATTCTGGCTCGCATCTACCTGAATGTCCTCTAACGGAACCACTGCCGACTCATCAGCGATACACTTCCTCAACTGAGACACGTGGAAGGTATCGTGAATCTGGCTCAACTCCGTAGGTAGTTCCAAACGATACGCTACCCTGCCCACCCTGGCAGTCACCCTGAAAGGACCAATATACCGAGGTCCCAACTTACCCCTCTTCCTGAATCGGATCACCCCCTTCCAAGGAGATACCTTCAGGAGTACTAAATCGCCAACCTGGAACTCAAGCTCCGAGCGACGTCTGTCCGCATAACTCTTCTGGCGGCTCTGAGCGGTCAACAACCTCTGTCTGACCTGCTGAATCTGCTCAGTCGTCTGGAGTACTATCTCTGTACTACCCATCGCACGCTGCCCGACCTCACCCCAGCAAATAGGAGTCCGACACCTCCTCCCATACAACAGCTCAAAGGGTGGCATACTGATGCTCGAATGATGGCTGTTGTTATAGGAAAACTCAGCCAAGGGAAAGTATGTGTCCCAACTCCCTCCGAAATCCAACACACATGCCCGAAGCATGTCCTCGAGCGTCTGAATCGTCCGCTCACTCTGCCCATCTGTCTGGGGGTGGTATGCAGTACTAAAATGCAGCCTCGTACCCAACTCCTCATGAAACTTCTTCCAGAATCTGGAAGTGAAATGCACATCTCGATCTGAGACGATCGAGATCGGCACTCCATGCCGTGATACCACCTCCCTCACGTACAACTCTGCCAACCTCTCAGCAGAGGAGCTCTCACTGATAGCAAGGAAGTGAGCGCTCTTCGTCAACCTGTCCACAATCACCCAAATTGCATCGACGCCCCTCGCAGTCCTTGGCAATTTGGTGATAAAATCCATGGTAATCTGTTCCCACTTCCACTCGGGAACCTCCAACGGCTGCAACTTACCATGCGGCCTCTGGTGCTCGGCCTTAACCCTGCGACAGGTCAAGCACCTCTCAACAACCCATGCTACATCCCTCTTCATACAGGGCCACCAATAATCTCTTCTCAGGTCCAAATACATCTTAGTGGCCCCGGGATGGATCGAAAACCTAGATCGGTGTGCCTCCTCCATCAATATGGTACGTGCCCCGCCCACAAATGGCACCCAGATCCGGCCCTGGAAGGTCATAAGCCCTCTGCTATCGGTAACAAACTCCGATACATATCCGATAACCCGCTCTCTCTTGCGGTTCTCCGGTCTCACGGCCTCAGCCTGGGCCCCTCGGATGGTGTCCAACACCGGAGTCATCACTGTCAATCTCATACAAACGTCCTGTATCGGGGCGCTCTCCGCCCTACGACTCAGGGCATCGGCTACAACGTTAGCCTTGCCCGGGTGGTACAGGATCTCACAATCGTAATCCTTTACCACGTCCAACCATCTTCTCTGGCGCATATTCAGGTTGGGTTGATCCATCAAGTACTTCAAGCTCTTGTGGTCCGTGTATATGGTACACCGAACCCCATACAGATAGTGACGCTAGATCTTGAGGGCGAACACTACAGCCCCCAACTCCAGATCGTGGGTGGGATACCTCGTCTCGTGAGGCTTCAGCTGCCTCGATGCGTATGCTATCACATGCCCTCTCTGCATCAGCACCGCTCCCAGCCCCGATATTGATGCGTCACAATACACCACAAAGTCCTCCATCCCCTCCGGAAGGGCTAACACTGGGGCTTCGCACAGTCTCTGGCGAAGTGTCTCGAAGGAGGCCTGCTGCTCTGGTCCCCATGAAAAAGCAACACCCTTCCGGGTCAACCTGGTGAGTGGCACGGTGATCTTGGAGAAATCCTTGATAAATCTCCGATAATAGCCAGCCAATCCTAAGAAACTCCTGATCTCGGTGGGGGATCTCGGCACCTCCCAACTCATAACTGCCTCAATCTTGGCCGGATCGACCAATATCCCATTCTGGTTAACAAGGTGCCCTAGGAACTGGACCTCTCGTAACCAGAAATCACACTTGGAGAATTTGGCATAAAGCCTCTCCGATCTCAAAACTCCAAGTAACTCTCTCAAATGCTCCTCATGCTGCTCTCTGGATCTCGAATACACCAGTATATCATCGATGAACACGATCACCGAACGGTCCAACATCGGTCTGCATACTCTGTTCATGAGATCCATGAATGCCGCCGATGCATTGGTGAGCCTGAAAGGCATCACCACGAACTCGTAATGCCCGTAACGAGTCCTGAACGTTGTCTTCTGGATATCCTCATCTCGTACTCTCATTTGATGATATCCAGACCTCAAGTCGATCTTGGAAAACCAAGACGCTCCATGCAACTGATCGAATAAATCGTCGATCCTCGGTAAGGGGTAACGGTTCTTGACCGTCAGTTTGTTCAGCTCCCGGTAATCAATGCACATCCGGTGTGAACCATCCTTTTTCTTGACAAAAAGGATCGGCGCTCCCCACGGCGAGCTACTCGGCCGTATAAACCCCTTCCCCAGCAGCTCCTGAAGCTGTGAGGATAACTCCTGCATCTCTGGTGGCGCAAGGCGATAGGGCTCCTTGGCGATAGGCGCTGCCCCCGGAACCAAATCAATACGGAACTCTACCTGCCTCTCGGGAGGCACACCCGGCAACTCCTCGGGGAAAACATCCGGGAACTCGCGCACTATTGGGACCTCACCGATCGACCTCGGTCTCTCTGCATCTACTCTCGTATCCACCACATAAGCCACAAACCCACTACAGCCCTGCTGTAAACTCTGCCTCGCTCTAGTGGCCGAACAAAATGCTGACCCAGAACGGGAACCCTCGCCGTACACCGTAAGTACTCCCCCACTGGGGTCTCGTATCGTCATCAACTGTCGCTCACAGTCAATCACAGCTCCGAAACGGCTCAACCAATCCATGCCCACTATGACACATACATCCCCCATAGCAATCGGGACCAAATCTATCAGAAACTCGACACCGAAGATCTTGAGTACACATCCTCGAATCACATCAGTAGCATACATCGCTCGCTCGTCAGCTATGGAAACTCGTAGAGGTCGACTCAACGCCTCACGCTGGGTACTGATGTGCTGACTAAACGCTAGTGACACAAAAGACCGACTCGCACCCGAGTCAAATAACACCAAGGCAGGTACAGAACACACAAGAAATGTACCAGCTACCACATCGGGTGCTGCGCGGACCTCCTCCGTTGTCAACTGGAAGGCTCTCCCGCGAGCCTTCGGCGCCTCGGCCTTCGCCGGCCGACTCTCTGTAGCTCGAACAGCAGCAGGGGCAGATCCCTGAGAAGCTCCCTGAGCTGACCCTCGTAACTGCGGACACTCGGCCTTCCGGTGTCCGGTCTGGTTGCAGTGAAAACAGACTGCAAACCCCTTGGGGGAATCCTTGGCCATATGCCCCTCCTTGCCAAATTTGTAGCAAGACCCTGCTCTGCACACTCCATCATGACTCTTGCCGCACTTGCCACAAGTGCGGCCCCTCTGGCTCCCTAATCTCGAATCGGCAGGCTTGGCCCGCTTGGCTGCCGGCTGAGACTGTGTCGGTCGCCGATCCCTACCCTGAGACTCCGCCTCCTCCCTAGCCTGAGTCTCCAAATCTATCTCCCTCTTCCGGGCATTTGCCTGAAGCTCGGCAAATGTCCGGTACGTCGAGTTTGCCACGAACTCTCGTATATCCCTCATCAAAATGCTCAGATATCGGCTCATACGTGCCTGCTCGGAGGACACGTGCTCCGGGCATAACATCGCCCGCTCATGGAACATCCTGGTGATCACTGTAACAGACTCTGTACCCTGCTTGAGGGTCAAAAACTCTTGGGCCAAACGCTCCCTCTCCACCTGGGGAACATACTCTTCTCGGAACATAGCAGTGAACCTCTCCCAGGTCACTGCAGCAAGCTCAGTAGGCGAATAGTGCGCCGTCACAAACTTCCACCAGTCCTTCGCTCCCAAGCGAAGCTGGTTCAACGCGAACCGGACTCTCAAATGCTCTGGAGATGAGCAAGTAAAGAAACACCCCTCAATGTCTGATATCCACCTCATCGCTGCAATCAGGTCCTGGGTCCCATCAAACTCCGGTGGTTTTGTGTTGCTGAACTCACGAAACATCAACGCATCACCACCCTGCGGCCTAGTCGCAGCTATAGCTGCAGTGGCCGCAGCAACCGCAGCCTCAGAAAGAGCAGCGTATCTCTCGTTAAATGTCTCTATCAGTGTAGTCTTGATAGACCCGAACATCTCTAGTATCTCTGTCCTGATGGCCGCAGCCACCTCCTCATGAATGATCCTACGGATCTCCTCATCACTAGTACCGCTGCTCTCTGGTGTGTGGCGTGTCCCAACCATGATGTCTCTGAAATACAACATAATAAATATCAGGGACTCGCTCGAGTATACTCGCACTCGATAACTCCACCCTACTTGCTCCTTAGTACCCAATGGATTCTTACTTAGGGTGCGCACTGCTCCGGTGTCTTCAGTAGTACGGGCCCTATACTACCGTCCACACCGCATCAGCATCCACTCTAAGTCCTCCTCCTTGGATCCCAAGTCCCAAGTACTCTACTCTCTTTAACCATATGCTACTCACTAGCGGCTCTCTCATAAACTCCTCGCTGCTATCTAAACACTCTCAAGTATCCCTAGCAGCAAAACTCCTAGACTAGGGCATCACATATCAGGCCACTCTAGTCCTAAGAATGCCTAGTCTACTCTAGCATGCATAGCATAACTCATCATATATCAAAACATAATATATCTCATAACACTAATTACAAGGGTATTTTGGGAAATCACCGTTCGGGCGCTGGCTGATCGTACACACGGCTCTGCTCTGTTTATCTCAAAACTCTTTTTACTCTTTTAAAAAGTTTTTAGTCATCAAAATTTCTCTCAAATCCTCGGTTTGAGTTCAGATACGCCCGAAGATGAATCCGAATCCCTCAAACCAAGGCTCTGATACCAACTTGTAACACCCAAATTTTCAAAACGATTTTTCACATTTTATAAAACACGTTTTCATTCATAATCGTTATAAAAACACCATTGTATCACATAACATCATATCCCAAGATCATAATAAAATCTCCCAGCGTGTGTACTGATCAAGCCGGCGCCTTCCCGCGATCCTCGCTGGTACCTGAGACACATAACACAACACTGTAAGCATAAATGCTTAGTGAGTTCCCCAAAATATCACACATAACACATATTAGCCACTCGAGGCTATAACTCTGTTTGACACTCTGGTCAAAGTGTCTCTGTGGGACCCCCCAGTCCCATAACTCTGTGGGCCCTCTGGCCCTAACTCTATGGGTCCTCTGACCCTAACTCTGTGGACCTTCCGGTCCTAACTCTGAAAACTCTGTAACATACATAGCATATAACACATAGAAATCACATCATGCAAAAGCATACACAATACTCTGTCTCATAACTCTAATTACCACTCTAGGTAAAGTATAGTGAGAAGACTCACCTCGGGTAACTCGGTAAAGCTCGAACTCTGTAATGTCGGGTCTAGCCTCCGCCTAATCATATGAAATAAACACTCTGAATCAATACATCTCTCAAGGCTAGACTATTCCTCCTCTTAGTACTCTCAAAAGGGTAAAAGACCATTTTACCCCTCTCATGGCTCAAAGACCCTAAAGTTGACCAAACCCTAAAAGTCAATAAAAGTCAACGGTCAAACTTTTGACCCGACTCGCCGAGTGCACAAATGTGACTCGGCGAGTTCAGTCGTGAACTCGAGTCCTCTATTCCCCCTCTGACTCACTGAGTCATTCCCCCAACTCGGCAAGTCACTCACTGAGTGATTCACGGGAAACCCTAACCTTACTCGCCGAGTCTGCCCTTGGACTCGGCGAGTTCATGTCATGCACCAACTCAAATGACCTCCTGAGGTCAGATCTGTTCCTCTAATCCCTAGATCTGGCCTTCCCAACCACTATAATCACGTAAAGTCTTGATCTTGATGCACAAGCAACATTTATATGACCATATATGATGATTTAGCCCCAAATACCTTAACCCAAGGCCATGAACTCTATTGTTCTTCATAAAGTTTGATGAATAAGGCTCTCTGGACCTCTATGGATCCAGATCCAAAGCCTTATCACCACAAGGGGCTATTTGGACATCAAATCTAACCAACAAAGGGTCTAAGAAACCCTAAATCCATATGATCATCATAAGAACAGAAGGAGAGTCGAATTACTACCTCAAATGTGAAGATCTTAGCTCCAAATCCACAGAATAGCAACCTCCTATGCTTCCTCTTGGCTAGTACCTCCTTCTTCTTGCTAAACAACACTTCCAAGGTCAAGAATGGCTTCCTTCCTCTCCCAAAACGCTCAAGCACTCTAGGGTTTCTCTCTATGATCTGGTAGCCGCCATTGAAGGCCATAAGGGCCTTTAAATAGGTCCCAAACCCAAGAAATTAGGGTTTTATTAAACAGCATGGACTCGCCGAGTCCACGTATGGACTCGCCGAGTCCAGTCATTAACCCGGATGGAGATTCGCGACTCTACTCGGCGAGTCTGAGCGCCTACTCGCCGAGTCTCTCTCCAAAACTCAATAAAATACATAATTTAAGATACCTGGGAATCCGGATGTTACACAATGGGTACTTCTCTTTATCCATTGTTATATAGTCATCCCTAATTCTCATTTTGTCTTCCAAACGATCCTTTTGAACCATAATGTGTATCAACTGCTCGTCCTTCTCAGCAAGCCATTTTCCAGTCGTTTTGATTGCCTTCTTAGTCTTTTTTATCCAATCTTCATGCTCTTTGATTTTGTTTTTATTGAGGTCTATCCATTCTTGAGCTTGTTTGCATTCCGATGCAATATCATTACCACGTTGAGTGAGAAGTCGGGATGACTCTTTGTCCTCTTCTTGTTGTTCTTCAGCCTTCTTCAATTCTTCAAAATTTTCATCTGACATATATGGCCCGGCTGAAGAGGGTGTAAAAAAAGGGTCGACTGAATCACAGTAGTAACAATCTACTTCGTTACATGAGCAAACTTCGAATTTGTGTGAGGAACTCACAATAAACTGGTGCTATAAGTGGTATTTATACATACTAGTCTAAATGCTACCATTTCGTAGTCAGAGTTCTAATTCATAGTCCAACTTTGAAATGACTAGACATTAATGACAAGTCACTACAGTAACCTGCAAATCGTAGTCAAACTCTTAAGTGACAAGACATAAATGACTGTTTGACATGATAAGTCACTGCAGAAAGCTGAAAATCGTAGTCCAAATGCAACCATTTCGTAGTCAAAGTTGTAATTCATAGTCCTGTATTTATTTATATAAATAGATGTTTAAGATCTAAAAACCAAACACCCAAATCACCTAAACGAAACGAACTCCCATATTTAGAAATGTCGTCGAATGCAGCAAGTTCTTCGAATGAAGTACCTTGTTCCAATTCTGAAAGGCCATGGACGACAAACGAGGTGTTGGTTCTTACACGATGTTGGCTAAGTGTTAAGGATGGTGTATCGTTACTTGCTCCCCCGCATTGCCTAGTAGGTGATGAATGGACTCGCATAACAGCTTTGTTCAACCATGAGATGGGAGAAGGACAACAACGAGAACAATCAGATGTTGTTACTAAATGGATGGATGTAAAGGAAGAAGTGACATGGTTCAATCGAGCGTGTAATTATGCGAAAAGTACCAAACTTCGTTGTCGGGACGAAGAAGAGTTCTTGGAAGTTGTTACAGATTTTTACATCTGTGAGCGTGACGGCAGAGACTTCGAATATGAGGAAGTTTGGAAGGTTGTAAAAAATAATCAGTATTTCATGTAGACCGCTCTAATTTCCGTTAATAATAACCCATGGACTTGTTTTTTATTTTAATGCTTTGTTTGTAGTATGTCGTTGTTTTTCATGTAATTGTTGTAATGTTTGTAATGGTTCATGGAATTCTTGTTAGTAATGTATTCTAATGTATTGTGAAAACTAATGCAATGGGCATTTTTTAATTGAAATTAAACATAGGAGATGCATCCAATACATACGAAATACATGAAAATAACCTAGTACTCACATAATAAACTGAAATAGATTTTAAACAAACGGGATATATTTCAAAATATTCCAAGGGGCTTCAAACTGGAATTCCAACCCGTCACTTAATGACTTGTATTCCTCCTTAGCAGCTTCCAAGATGACCTCCTCAGTAGCATTTAAACGGGTGTCGTCAATTTTGGTATAAAGATCGTTGAATAAAAGAACTTCGGTTTTCATTTCATACCATCTTGCTAAGATGTCTAGTTCGTCACGATCGTTTCTTGTAGTCATTCGGTTTTCAGCGTTGAAAATATTGGTTAAACGACTCCAAAACATTGGATCGTTCAACTTGCTGGTCTCGTACACATGAATATAAGCACGTGTAAGAACCAAGAACTCTTCATTGCTCCATGATATAGAACTCATTTTGATTGAAACAAAGAGAGTAAAATCTCAAAAACAATATTTGAACAGCTGTATTGGTTGTTTAGTAAACTATTTATTTAACTTAATGTCAATTTATAGTAGTTTATACACAATATCGCAGTCCAATCTTCTAATATGTCTGCAATTCATAGTCAAACTTAACTGACGAACGCAGTGTACTAAGTGAGAACACAACAGATCACTGTTCGAGTTGACAAGTCATCCCCGTCGAATGACAACACAATACACTGCTACTTGACTTGACAAGCCATTGCACCGGGAAAATAAGGAGTCGCTATAAATAGTTGTTAATATCCATTTTAATTGTATCGTATTACTTCCCCCCTTGCAATTATGGACTCACCTGTACCACATATATGGAGGAACGAAGAGGAGGTCGCTTTGGTTCAAGCTTGGATTGTAACTGTAGAGGAGGATTTTCCACCGGGTCCCCCACAAGTTCGCGCTGGATCATTTTGGTCTCGTGTCTGTCATTTGTTTCACCATTTAATGGGGCGTACTAAATATCGAAGAAGAAGAGATGTCAAAGCGAAGTTTCTGGATTTGAAAATAAAGGTGAAACAATTTCAACGTATTTATCACGAGTTGGATAATGAACATGCAAATACGGATGAAGACATTCTGCGACAGGTGGCTTTGGAACTATACCGTTTTGAATATGATGGTAGCGAGTTTACCCACGCAGATGCATGGAATCTTTTAAAGAATGTCCCTCATTTTTAATATGCATGTTGGTTAAGTTAATTGTTTTTCGTTAGTTAAGTTGCTTGTTGTTGTATGTGTGTTTTGTGACTATTTAATAAATGTCCCTTACTTTTAATGTATGTTGTTTCCTCAATCGCTAATACATAATACGACATAAAATAAATAATTAATACATAATACGACATAAAATAAAAACGGTGTACATGAATAACTAATACATAATACGACATAAAATAAAAACGGGGTACATGAATAACTAATACATAATACGACATAAAATAAAAACGGGGTACATGAATAACTAATACATAATACGACATAAAATAAAAACGGGGTACATAAATAACTAATACATAATACGACATAAAATAAAAACGGGGTACATGAATAACTAATACATAATACGACATAAAATAAAAACGGGATACATGAATAACTACTTCATTGAGGGAGGTAACAGGACCATCGTTTCATTTGGTATTTCCCAAAGCACATGTGATGGTATAGTATTCACCAACTCAGATCCATATGCAAGTCGATACACGAAATTAGTGAACTTGTAATCAACCATTTCGTGAATGGCTTCAGACGTACGGGTTCTTAGACATGCTATAGCGTGGCCACATGGTATACCGCTTTTTTGCCATTTCCCACAACTACATACCCTTCGTTCAAGTTGTACGTTGTTGGTGGCAAAATTGTCATCGACTTCAAATGTATCCCCATACAAACGTCTTGCCATCCAATTATAAGACTTTTTGACACGTTTTTTAACCTTACTCTCAACATAAGGGGTCAACCCACCTGACAACCTCCCTGGAAAATTTGATAATTTTAGAAAAATAATAACACAAGAAAAAAACTAAATATAACAATCTCCCTTACCCGCCACTTCAGCCCGTTCACCATACTTTGATTGTATCGTCGTATTGATTAACTCAATTATCGTTGTTATAGGAAACTCACGTGTGGATATAAATTGCAAAATTTCAGGGACGTCAATCGATTTAACATTGTAACATACTTTTGGGAAAAATGCTCGTGTCCATTTTGAAATTGCTATATCGTCAAGCCAGTAAATTGGACTCCTAAGCAAGGTGCAGAAAGGTGGTTTCCTACATGCACTTTGCAACCTTTCCAGACACAAGTAAAAATCATGAACGTTATATGCATTGCATGACTTCCAAAACAACGATTCGACTTCCGTATCGTTATGTCCGACAGACTCACGTATTTTTCGAGCTATATCTTTAGGACAATATCCATGATACGAATCCGGGTAGGCACTCTGAACACCAAAGTCTATTTTATCACATAGGTTGCTTATGAAACCAACCTCTATATCCTAACCTAAACAATCTTTTAACCTCATCATGAACCATCTCCATGATTCTTCACACTCTAAGGTTCCCAAACCAATTGTTAAGAGTAGGGGTTCATGATTCCCATCTAAAGCCACTGCGAAGTACATTGTTGTCAGATAGCTCCCAAGAAGGGGTAAATAACCCACATATATCAACGGTATCATGCACCTAAGAAAGGTACGAATCTGCATAAAAAACAAACATAAATTAGTGATAAGTAAAGAGTACACGAGATACATTAGCAAGAAATCTTAATTAAGTCAATAAAACTATTATGTTATACCACGCAACCTAAAGCCACAAAACAAAATTAAAAGCGGTTGGTATTCGTTTTCTTGATGGCTGTGAAGGTATTAGGATTTGTTCTTTGTAGATTATGCAGGAATATTGGTAGCTGAGTAAAGCTTCTTTCGGTGTAAGTACTCATTTTCACAAGCAATGAAAGTGTATTATAATCATCACACAAATACAATTTTAATTATATACAAATTGGTGTTTCTCTACAGTTCATATTTCATAGTTCAACTTTTTAAATTCGTAGTCAAACCAGTTCATTTCATAGTCAAACATCACTGACCGACAAGACAAGACAATGTACTTGTATGCAGTTCATAGTTCAACTTTTTAAATTCGTAGTCAAACCAATTCATTTCATAGTCAAACATCACTGACCGACAAGACAAGACAATGTACTTGTATGCAGTTCATAGTTCAACTTTTTAAATTCGTAGTCAAACCAGTTCATTTCATAGTCAAAGATACTTGTTTGTAATAAAATTTCTTCTATAAATGGGTGTAATGTAACTCCATTAAATTTATATGTGAAATTAATTCATATTAGATAGACTAAAAAAGGCGAATGGCATACTGTAATTGCGGAGGTGAACGTATCATTAGGATTTCGGGTACAACTAAAAACCCAGGAAGATTATTTTACGCTTGCCCATATATGGTATCATGTTCTTAACCTCATTCATATTTACACTCTAATCATTATATAACAACAATTCTTATTGTCAATGTTTAAATTTACAGGGACCAAAATGCGGGTTTATCAGTTGGGTTGATGAAGAGAAGGATCAATCATCTATCATAATAGCTAAAATAGCTAACAATAACAAGCTCTTTCAATCATAAAATAAGCAGTTAAAGATAGCCTTGGTTTGTAGTTGGGTGTTGTTTTTGGCAATTATTATTTACAAGTTGTAAGCTTTTTAGTATTGTTTTGATAGTTTTTAGGTTTTTACATCAATAAATTGTTGTATTTGTTGTTATGTTTAGAGCATTGTACTTGTTACTTTAAAACAAATGGTGGTATCGTTCTTATGTTGTAAGTATTTAAGTTATTACTAGGTCATTAAATCCAACATACAATTACATATACAAATATAAGATCCAACTACATAGGACCAAGACTCGACCCCCAATAAATTTTTGCCATCCGTTGGCGAAACTCTAAAGCTGCGTTCCTTGGGTCAATAAGTTCACGTATTGGTTGGCCTGAAACTAATTGTTCCATAAACATACAAACAAAAACACCACAATCTCCCAAATGGCTACTTTGTTGGGGAACATTTGTTTCGAATATGAATTGCATATTCAATGGAATCCTTGGGATGTTCCTCCGGGCCCAATAGTTAATCTTGTCTAAATAATCTGCCACCCGAGCCTCAAATTTGGTAAAGGTTCCATCAGAGTTGAACTTTTCATAAGCCACTCTACCGAGACTGTCATAAATATGGACTTCCATATTCGTCAATCGTAGTTCCCCAAATAACCAGTGATTAGGGGCTGAATGAATCGGTAATAGGACCTGTATAAGGATAAAAAAGAAATAAATTTTGTTTAGAAATAAGAATACCAAAACATAACGACAATAACGATAATATTTTTTCAAAAAATAAAATTTAGTTTACCGTATCGACATCCCACCAAGCAACCATGAAGTTGGGGTATTTAGCAATACCAGCCATAAACGCCCTCCAATCCTGCCCTTCCTCCAGAGCATGGCAAACAAAAAAATTTGGCGGCATTATTGTATGTCGGTCGCTATCAAAACGTCTCTCCATCAGTATTCTATACCAAAGGGTGATATGCTGCATAAAATTATGATACTTTTGTTAATAACTAAAAAAGAAAATACTTTTAAAAAAATAAATTAAGTATTATTTTACCGATGCCTCCAACCATCCGTCGTGTGTATGCCCAAACAAGGCGCTCCAAAATTCTCTATCTAACACCAAATTAAACAAACGATGTTGCACGTCATATGAATGAAATAAATAATTCTGGATCACAACCTCACCGCCTGCTACGTAAGGTTGCAGGCGCAACACGGAGAAGTCGTGAGCAACAGCAAATGCTCGAGGAGGAATGGGGCTTGTTGATTTCATATCAACCTTCTTTTTTGCTCTTCTTTTTTGCTTCGGTGTTGTGTGCAGCTAAAACAATATTGAAATGTTTACATCTCTATCTTTCAAATAATTCACATAAAAAAAGTTATATTATTACGATATAAGTTTTTAAATTAAACGAATACCTCGGTGTACGGAGGGCACAAATACTTTGATGGATTTCGAGCCCTCGGTTTATCGGGTGTAACTTCTTTGCCATCAAAACCATAAACATCAAAATAATTTATATTTCCCGTAATTTGTATTTCATCTTCCTCCGACACCTAAATTAATAAGCAAAAATCTCTAATTAAAACATGTTTCAATCTACTAAATAAAAATTAAAATAAATGTAAGTATAACAACCTCTTTAGCTTCATTATCATTTACATCAAACACATCATCATCAAATTTGTACCTACTACAACCTGCATTCTCATTCCTCTCCTCCAACTCCTACATTAAAATTAACACATTATAGTTATTAACGAAAGACACATTAAAAATTAATTAATTATTAAAATCGTAAATGTAATATCTATAATAACCTTGTCGTCTTCAATATCACCAAAAATATTTTCATTTGTATTATTTTTATTCATCACTTCATATTCTACAACCTAAATTTGCAAATATAAAATATGAACACAAATATTAATATATGTTAATAAATTAAAAAAAATAATGTAGCGTGTAACTAACCCGTTCATCAAATTTTGTTTGGAATACTGCAGGCTCCTCAAAACTGATGTTATTCCATAGATCTTCATTATTCACTTCTTCAACAAACACCTCTGTAGGTTCTCGGTTCGTAAACACATGTTGCTCCAGTGCATGTAGCCGTTTCAACACCTCCTCTAGGTTGGGTTTTCCACTACGCCCACCTCTACCATGAGAGCGACCACTAGACGACATACTAGACGAAGATTCGTCTTGTCTCCTAAAATGGTCCCGTACTGGGGATGGAACTGATTTACGTTCACTATATACATACTCTTGAAATAACATATAATAAAAAGATGTCATCTCATCATCACTCGGTGACATTTTATTTCTTGGTGGTTGTCCCTCCTAAAAAATTGAACATATTAAAAATGCATATAAATGTATAATAATGAATTTTATTAATAATTAAAAAAATTTATAAACCTGTATCTTTGAAAAAATCTTGTTCACATTAACCCATTTCAATTTTTTTGTCCCACTCCATCATTTCATCCGAGGCATGTCTCTATTTTTTCTCAATACAAATCCACAGGCACGAACAGCCGGAAGCATCTCATATATCCATATCTATAATTTTTACAATTATAGTAATAAAAGTTAAAATTAAAATAACTAACATAATAGTAAAACCATTTAAATATAAGTAAATTTTTATACCCTAATTGGAGCCGAAAATCCTGAGACGGTGTATTTTAAAGTTTGACGACGCTCAGGAAGTGATAAATATTTATTTATCTTGTTCCATGTATCATCAAGGTCATCATACGTAAAATCCCATAAATAACTACCCCAAACGAAACTAACAAAACAAAAAAAATTTAGTTATAATATAACTTAACATTAATAATATAAAAGTATCAAAGTAAACAAAAAATACCTGTTCCAAACATCCAAATTCTCAGCAAAAAAAAAAACAATCTTGTGGCACGCGATCATTTATTTCTTTTCCCAAAAAACCTTCACATAAAATGTAAATCAAACATACTCTAACTGCATCGGCATCGTCAACTTCTAAGAATGGTTCATTTAAAATAAAACTTTTTAGGTCACCGAACTATTTGTATGGTTCGGAAATAGCCGCTCACGCAATAAACATCTTTTTTTAGTACTAACTATTTTTTCTGACACTTTTTTCCCGATGTTTTTTGGATACTCCGCAAATTTCAACCCGGTTATCAAACAAAACTCTTCCGGCCCATATACCAATTTCGTATCGGCTACTCTAAAATATAACCGTTTTATTCCATCTGGAGATAAAACAGCGTCCGACCGTATCTGATGAAGGAACATTTTGTGGAACAACAATCCGTCCCCTTGTAAACGAGGGACGTCCAACAAGTAACCAAATACTGTATCTCTAAATATATCACGTCTCACACCATCTAACACTTCAAACACTTCTCATATGTTACACCCCGATCCCTTTAAGTTTACAATAGCTTTCACATCGAAATAATTAGAATTATGCTGCAAAAAACACAATAACATATTAGAAAACTAAACAACTATTTCATTTTAAAATATTTTATTATTAAATGCAATAATAACATAATAACAATGCAAATACAAATAAATAATAAATAATTTATATATTTACACTAAAAAACAATAACATACTATAACAATTTTTCAACTTAAACGGCAACTATATAAACAATTTTCCAAGTAATACGACAAATATACAAACGATTTTTATCTTTCTAATTATATCAAATAACATTTTCTAACCATATAAACAAACAATTTTTCAACTAAAACGACAACTAAACTAACAATTTTTCAACTTATACGACAAATATACAAACAATTTTTAAGTTTCAAATTATATAAAATAACATATTCTAACCAAACATATTGTAAACCACTAACCAAACATATTGTAAACATTATTCTAACAATTTATTTAACTAATAACTTAAAAAAATAAGCATATTCTAACCATTTTACTAAATGTACAACTACCCGATGCACACTCTACGCAGTCTCTACTTGTATATTTATACAACCACTAACAAAATAGCATTTCAACTTCAAGTTTAGTAATAACAAATATTAAAACTATCAAATACAACAAAATTACCCTATCACAAACAATATAATTTCTTTTTTTTACACTAACTAATACAATAAATAATAAAATAATAAACACATATACTAAATAAATGTTCATTAAAACATAAAAAGAGTTAAAATTTAACCATATTTTCGGGATTGTTGAAGTAATCGTCCATTTTCTTTAAGAAATCGTCAAAAGGAATCTCCGAGAGAGAGAGATTTTCTATATTGAAGAGTGAAAAATGAGGAAAAAAAAATCCTTTTATAGAATTTCCTGCGAAAAATCGCAGGTGAACAGTGAAAATCGCAGATGGACTTTTTCATCTGCGAATGTACAAGTACCTAAAGCACAACTGTGCTTTAGGTACTTGTACATTCGCAGATGGAAAAGTCAAATCGCAGATGGACCATTCCCATCTGCGATTTTCATGGCCATTTTTGCAATTTCGATTTTTTTGGTTATTTTCCGCAAAGTAATTAGGATAATTGGCTATTTTTGTCATTTTCTCTAATAATTATTATTATAACATACTAATAAAACTACTAGTTGTAATTACGAGTTATAATAGTAATAATATATTTTTAAATCACAATGATTTTTTCCAAAATTAGATACAAAATTTAATGCTTGTATTGACCATCGGAGAGTATATATATTTTATTTTTTATTGATCATTCAATATATATATATATATATATATATATATATATATATATATATATATATATATATATATATATATATTTAACCTCTTTATTTAATCATATTTCTTTTATCCCTTTAATTAAAATATGTTGGTGATTTTGTATCATCAATATGTATTTAAGTGTAATGGATTGACTTGTTGACCAAAATTCAATTTTGATGAATATTAAACAAGTAAGGAAGGTGCGGAGTGCATATTTGTTTAAGTTTATTCAAGATTCAAAGTAGACTGTCATTTAGGGACGAAACCCCTAAACAAACGGGGGTCCGGGGGCAGCGCCCCTGGGAGCGGCGTCCAAGGGGCGGCAGCCCCTGGCGGGAGTCCGGGGGCAGCGCCCCTTAGAAATCTGAATTTTCTGTAAATGAACCCGGTTTTTGACTTCATTTTGACCTTTATTAAGAATCCGTTTTTAGTGACTGTTATTGGTTTTGACAGTTTGAGTAGTTTTTTGACAAAGAAAACTGTCTTGACAGTTTTCAGACAAATGAACTACTTAATCATTTTGGTCATCATTTTTCCTGGTACAACAACAAAAACAATCACGAAATTCATAAACAATATTTTATGTTCTTGCTTTCAATTCTGAGTCTTATCCGACTAAAGATTGGGAGTACCACCCAAATACTTTAATCTGAACAGTGAAACCACAATTCTCAGAATTTCCAAGCCTTTCTATACCCCCAAATCTCTTACAAAATATAGTTTTAAATACTTTTTATATTGTTACTAATTAACTATATATATTAAATATTTAATGAAAGTTCATTCCAAAATAACATCTTTTTTAAACGGATAAGACATACACCGAGTAACCCTGCTCCTAAATCTATATTTTTTGTCCACTACAAACCATCAACCATCAAGTAATGAATAAAAAAAACATTTATCCCCATAGAATGAAAATAAACCCTAGTCTATAACTAGTTCTGCAAGTTGTATGTTTGCAGTGACAAAGATTGGCTTCCTGCCTCTAAAATGCATATTGATTTTCCTCACAACCCTGAAAAGGTTTTCCAGCAAAGATGTTTGTAAAAGGATTCAACATCCAATCAATTCTCTTTTTCTAATTCCTATTCCGGGGTTTGTAACATCATTTAGTTTAAATAAATTACAAATTTTGTCCATGTGGTATGTCAAAAACTACGGATTGGGTCCCCTTGCGAGAAACTTTTAACATTTTTCATCCCCAAAAACGCATTTGTATTTTTTTTGTCCCTCAAAAACAAGTCGTCTTTTTTAAGTTAACCCTTGGTAAAATGACGATTTTCTAATTGTAGATAATGAAGTCCATTTGATAACTTGGCATTGCAAAATGGTGGACATTTGGTTGCAAATGACTTTGAAAGTAGTTTGTGAAACATATATGATATATGGTTTTTACTTGAGGTATATAAGGAAACGAAGATGATGCAACCAGTAACACAATATGAATCTGAAACTGTGACTAGTATTTTTTATTGAGGTATGCTAGGAAAATGACATAGAAGTTACTATATCTGGAAAAAAAATTAATTTATTTATAAATTTATGATTATAATTGCATTTTTCTCTAGTGATTGGATATGTAAAATGAAAAATTAAGCTAAAAAACAATTATATATACAAATGCTTACGACTTGTCAAACTCATATGTTATTATATCCAGAAAAAAAATGTTACCAAGTTAATTACATAGTCTTGTAATCATTCATATTGAATCAATTGGAGATCCTCGAAATTTCTATTGCTTAAAAAGCTATAACATTGTGCTTCAACATCAGTATCACTAATAACCTTCAAATAAACTAAAACAGTTGCAAATGAAGTTTTTTTACTCAGAATATCTACCAAGGGTATTGTTGTCTTTTTAACAACAATGTAGTGGAATCTATTACCAAAAGATTTCAAATTTTATTGTAAACACAAGTAACAAGTTTATGCGGTTTTGGGCTTGATGCGTTTCACCTGTGAGTATAGGAATACTCCGGCAAGGGCAATTCCAGTCCCTGAATGAAAATTGTGAGAGTGCTGGATTTTGGTTTATTAAGAAAAGATACAACAGAGGGGCATTATAGTATATTTTACCTATGGAGTTGATAAATGAGACCGGTGTGCGGAAGAAGAAGATAGAGGATACGATGACCACCACTCGCTTCACACAGTTGCCTACAGAATGTGTAACTGGAGATACTCTTTGCAGTATCATGTAAGCAACCTGTGTAAACAAATTTTATCAAAATCACAAATATTGAGCTATAAAGGAATTAGGTCAAACAGGTCAAAATTGAAGCCCACCCAAAGTATGGGTGTATTTGTATTGATTTAGATTACCTGCTGATAAGCATGGAAGCAGATTGAAGCAAGGAGAGACCTAATGTACACATGTTTGAGGTTTAGCCCCTGAAAATATAAAGAGGGAATAAATGGCTTGATGTTATTAACATAAACCACAGGGTAACAAATTAGTGCTTGGTTTTAAAATTATACTCACAGCGGATTGTAGGTAAGAAGGGGTAAATTTGACTCCTTCAACGAGTAAGGCAACAGGGGTAAACAAGAAGAAAGACATAACTGTTATGATTGAGAAGAGGGTAATGTTGTCCAATGGTTCCTGTTAAATTTGCAGGTTCTTAGGTATATTTGCATTTCATGATACCACATCAATAAACAGAAAGAATTATTAGCCAAGAATAGATTACCTCTTTCTGAACCATAACTTTTTTGCTCAGGACATTGCGTGATTGATTTGCCAAATTGGATGCCATTGCACTCCAAAATCCAGGCCTATTTCCCAAATGCAAAACATCACAACATAATAAGAATTTAAGATAGTGATGCCATGTTTGTTATTGGGTTAACTGCAATACATAGCAACATACTTCCATTGATTTGTTCATCATAGCATCCTACTTTTATGTCTTCATCTTACAACAATGTCATCCAAATACAAAAAAAATTTCAATCTTATAAATAGATAAAGTTTTTAAAGTATAATGTCCTACTAAGGAAAAATTTAAAAGTACGATGCTATGCTTGGTAGATTTTCAAAATGAAAAGAATTGGAAGTATAATACTGTAACAGAAAGAAATGAAAGCAGGGTGCTACACTATGTGAATAAATGTAAGTACAGTGCTATTTTTGCATCAACAAGAGCCAAAGGTTACTTTTTTTCTCCTCACCAATTGAATGACACCTCGGTGAGAGATGCAAGTATCACTCCCCCAACAATAGGTACAAGGGAGCTCATTACCCATGCTGTTGGTATCTGTTTAGTGGGATAAATAGGATTCAGTACATATATAATATATATGGGACAAGATATATTAATATACAACTTTTAAATGAAAATAAACAGCATCAAACGTGTAAACTGATTAAAAGAATAGACAAGAATGTATGGAAATAGATAGAAAGCAAACCTCTCCTAGAAACATAGTAGATAGTATAACCGTGAAAAAAGGCTCCATTGCTTTGATTGTGTGAGTAAATGAAACAGAAACTTTTCCAAGACTCATGTTGGTTGAAAAATTACCTAATGTGTGCATTACAGCCAATGGCAGGATTGCTACAAGCTGCTGGGTACAAGTAATTCAATTAGCATCAAGAAATATAAAATATATATGATCAATAATCAATTTCTTCATATGAATGGCATACCTGTGTACGACTGATATTCGGCCATTTATGAAGATTTAATGCCCATGTCAAAAATATAATGGTAGTCCCAACAGCAAGCTGAACTGCAGTCAAAGTTACTGGATTTGGGAAAACCTCAAGAACCTGTAAACATTGATCAGGGATGAATTGCCTTAATTCTTCAGACCAAAATATTTAGAGGAAGTAATGATAAATCCATTAAGAGACTAATTTGACAAGGGTATTGCTGATTAAATATTTTAATTGTTACTTGGCATCTCAAACTAAAATATTTTTCAAAGGTTAGTTAATATTCTCACTTTGGAATCTCATCGATTAAACTACTCTTATGTATCTGTTCATACCACTTCACTGTTTTATTATAATTTTGTGGGTCCATCATCATATCTACTCCGCTTAGATCAAGTTATTTTTGCTAGCACTATATCAATCATTCATGATCCAACAAAAAAATATGTTAGATTTAGATGATTTTTTTAAAGTCACGAAAAGAGTACATTAACTGATTCTACAGAGTTACTCCAAATTTTCTGAAAATAAATGATTCGGAACAAGTAGATCCTGGATCTTTAGAGGAAACGAGCGTGTAAATTAACAAAATCATTTCACGATTGGTTTATGATTAAATCGATTTTCACATGCATATATAACTATGTATACTCGTCCTCCATACATCAATTAAATACCAAATTCAGATGAAACATATAATGCTTCCTAGAAGAAGAAAACAAGCAAACCTGTTTATTATAGATGTTGAAATAGATATTGAAAAGGTACCAGACTCCGAACAACAATCCAAGCACTAGCGTTTCCGCCATTTTCGATTTCGCCACAGCCGCCGCATCACTTTCATCGGCGTTATCAGGAACGGACGTCGCTTTGACTTCAAAACCATCAGATGATTCACGCTTTATAACCGGTGAACGAGTCAAAGTCCAACCCCCTGGCTTCCATGATGAATGCGAGCAACATAATGAAGGCGACAAACGATCAGTTGAGTAAAAAGCTATCGACGATTCCGAATGAAATGGAAGAGAAATATGATCATATCTGTAAAACGAGCTGTGATTACGTCTACCGGAAAGCGAAACTGAACCGGAGCCGGTGAAGGCACCGTGAAGCATTGAGCGTGATGGATGCGGTGCCGAAGAACGGAAGAAGACCGTGTAAAGGAGGGAAAACGATTTTGCTTTCTGTTGTCCCTTTTCCTATTTATTGTAAGTAAAACTTAAACATGTTTATTAATAATCACGGTTTTAAAATTAAACTGTGCATTCACAATAATTCATCTACTGTATCGTATTTTTATCAATTACTACGTATTTTTAAATTTCTTATTAATAGTTATCTTTTTTAAAATAATTTATTTTATAAAGTTAACTAATTTATATATATATATATATATATATATATATATATATATATATATATATATATGTCAAATATTTTAAAAAACTCTTTTATTTAATTTATCTTTTTTTAAATAAACGTTGAAAATATTTTTATTTGAAAAATATTTTATAAAACTCTTTTATTTTATTTATATTTTTTAAATAAACATTGAAACTATTTTTATTTGAAACAAAAAATATGTGGGGGCTTTACTTTTAAAGAAAAAATATACAAAAGTTATTTGTTATGCAATTTAAAAAATGTAAAATGTTAATATACGAACGCTATATATTTGATATTTAGAAAAATATATTATTTAATAGTTAATAAAATAATTTAATTAAAAGTATTTAATATTTAAATATAATTAAATATTATTAAATGAGGATTAATTTTATAGTTTTTTTTTCTAAAATTTAAAATAATATTAAAAATATTGTTTATCATGTTAAATCAAAACTAAGAAATTTATAAGATATATGATTATACAAAAAATTAATTGTTTTTAAACGTTTTATTTATAGATAAGTTAGTAAATTTTTGTAACCAGTTGAACATCAGAACATGACAGCCAAATTGGTATAAATTCCATTATGTTTCATATTTTCAATAAAACGAGTAATTATATTACATAAATTAGTTCTTAACCCCAATAATATAATACAATAATTATATATAAAATACTAAATAATCAAACAAAAAGTGATTCAGACAAACAAAATTGACCCAAGTTGTGTATCCGGTGTTAAAAATATTATTTATTTATTTATTTTGACTCACTATTTGACTCTTCCCAACCCATACGGTTTGCTATTAATAATTTTAAATTTTAATTCTCGGAAGATGGGTATTTTATTAGTAAATGGCTTTAATGGAATGTACAAACAAAAGTTATATTAAACTTTTGTCTTTAAACTTTTGGCATTTATTGTAGTTTACAACCCATGTTTATGGATATAGACCATTTATGAGTCCAGACACATAATATTGAGTTTGTTAATGGCGTTGTGTTTGGTATGGATCCACGTATTGGATGTATTTTATAATGTTGTTTTAATGCATTCGCTTTCATATTTTTGTGCATAAAAAGTTATATTATAATATATATGATGTAATATTATATCATTAACTCATGTGTTTTACTTTTAACAAAGAACTAAACATGCAATCATATATTTCGTTTACTACGTATGAAATTTTTCGTTTACTACGTATGAAATTATTGATACATGTTAAATGTAACTTGAATATTTGAAACATTTTGATAGAGCATTTGAGTTCAATGGAACATTTAAAACTCAATGGAGGATTTGGGAGTTCATGGAGCATGTGACTCGGCTAACAAAAATATATCATTGACAACTAACCAACATGTTACCAACTGAACCGAAAATGTTGGTAAGTTTGGTAGCTAACATGATTGGTCGGTAGTACCATACCAATTGAGTAATCATGGTATGATAGTGGTACAAATCTTTCAATACCACGGTAATACGGTACCAACCAATTCAATATATATATATATATATATATATATATATATATATATATATATATATATATATATATATAATTTTAGGTATGTTTAGTGTTTAAGATTTTAAGAGCTTTGATATTAGCATTCACCGTATTAGTAAAGTTTAAATTTTGAATTCATGTTTGCATGTCCTATTTTCCTCCACTCTCATTTTAGAAATTAATAAAATCATTTTGGATCAAATTTTCAATCGTAACAATTACAAAACTTTTATTCACAAAACATTCATTCTCGTTTCACAATGCTCAATAAAATAGAAATCCTCATTTCAAAAACCATCATACATGTTGGTATATACAATTACCAACATATATCAGCCGAACTTATTGGTAGCTAAACACTAACTATACTTGGTACGGTAGTGTTAGAATTTTTTTTTTGTACCAACTATAATTGGTACAATACACGGTTTAGGAAAAAAATGACAGGTACCGTACCAATTCCACCATTACATGTGACAAAGAAACGGGTCATCTGAGAAGGGAATGGATCATCAGACAAATGAACAGATCAAGTGACGAGGAACGGATCAAAAGGCAACTTGGAGAAACTTGGAGCATCATGTTGCGCCATCCAAGTGGAAGTTGCCATCCAGAAACATGTTGCGCCAAATAGATTAAATTTGCGTCAATAGGATGGATGGCGCACCAATTGGGAGGATCTTGCGCCACTCTTGATTGATGTTGCGCCAAAGTGAAGATATTGCGCCATCCTTAGGTGCATGTTGCGCCAAATGGGAAGGTATTGTGCCTTCCTTGCATGAAGATGGGCCATCTTGGTTCCTTGATGAGCCATGATATCCCTGATGAGTCACGAAGTCCTCTATGATGCTCATAAGTTGGTGATGCTCAAGGAATACACCATGTTGTGCCACCATGATGGATGATGCGCCACTAGTGTTCATGATGTGTCACATGTGCAACATGATGATCCATTATGGCTCAAGGTGCTCCATCATGTGTGTTGTTAAAGCTCATGTGTTATGTGACATGGATGAATATTCCAAAAGTTGTTGCATGGTGAAATGTGATTGGTTGACACCTTTCGTTGACCTATGGCCCGATGGGCTTGGCCCATTAGGGTTTTATGTTTGATCCTCAAAGTATAAATAGTGATGCATGTTAAGTCATTTGTGTGTCTTGAATTCTAGAGTGATAGGCGAATCTCTGTGAATTTGTACTTGTAACATCTGTTTGAGAACTCTAAAATAAAGAATATCCCCCTCCTGTTCGTGGACGTAGGTCGCCTTGACTGGGCAGGCCAGAGCTTTCGAGCAAATTTAAAAATGTTTGCATCTGATTTTGGCTTGTCTAGTTGACCTCGAGTTTTTTCCACGACTTCTAATTAGACTAAAAACAAGTATTTAAGACCCAAAAAAGGCAACTTATTGTAACATCCATAAAAATCATGATAAATTTAAACTTTTTAAAACCAACCCAATTCACAAATTGATTACAACATAGTTTTCAAAAACATTTCAACATCAAATTTTTCCCAAAATCATAAGTCAACACATGAGGATGTGTACGATCATGTCTTCGCCTTCCCGCGGTCATCTGAAGTGCCTGAAACATAACCCAAAACTGTAAGCCAACGCTTAGTGAGTTCCCCCAAAGTACCAACACAAAAACAGATAACATATACAATAACAGCATGTTGGGTCCAATCAACCATCGGGTTGGAATACCCCAGACCCTTCAACCATCGGGTTGGAATGCATACACTATGGGTCCAGTCAACCATCGGGTTGGAATACCCCAGGCCCATTAACCATCGGGTTGGAATGCCAATACACAATGGGTCCTATCATCCTCATGATGGAATACCCTCGGGCCCACTCAACCATCAGGTTGGAATGCCCCGATCTGTTGGCTCACGCACAAAGCAGTAAAGCCTCAACCACCAACCAAATATATGCACATATACATAATAGATAAACATATAATCAGCCAACAGACAAACCGCAAATCTACTGATCGCTTAACACCCTGTTTATTTAATAAATAAATAAATTAATTAAAGAATGATTAGTAGCCCTAAAATCCATAATTTTAGTGGGAGAGTTGGTTTTCGGAAACCAAATGTTACAATTTTAGAAGTCACGGGTTAAAAGTGTAAGTTACGGATTAGTTTTGTAAGTATTTATGAAGGCAGGGACTAAATGGTAACTTCTGGGACTTCATTTGAAGAGATTTTGGGGCTAAGGGGTTGTTTGGTAAATTAGGGATCAGATTGAGAGGAAATCTGGAAGCAGGGGTGTAATTGGTAAATATTGTACCTAGATTGTAATGGATTATTAATGATGGGGTTAAAAGGGTAAAATATGGGATTAAGGTTGAAAGAAAAGGTTGTGGGGAAGGGTTGATCTTGACATTATGGCAATAAGATTGTTAGGGCACGGGTATATAACCCATACTAACCCTAACCCTAACAAAACCCTTCCAGCCGTCACCCCTTATGCCTCCCACCGGCCACAACCTCCTTCTTCACTTACGGCATCGCACCATCACCACCGTGGAGATCGGAACAACCGAGCCGCCGTTGTGCCACCCCATTGAAGACGAAGACCTCCATTTGATGCCATGGCAGCGAGAGATCGGAAGAAACCCACCTTGGAGCATCGTGGTCGCTATTTCCGGTGGAACCGTCACCCTCTTCGCGCTCTTCTGCTCCGCCATCTCCCCACTGTTGCTCAACCCACCGGTGATTCCGTCACCGACGAAGACTCGGATGAAGTAGAGATCGTCGGGGAGATCAACTTTGTAGCCGTTGTTGAGACTGTCGAAGGCGATGAGCCACTGCCACCCTCCTCTGTCGTTGCTGCTTCACTTCGCCTTTTTCTTCTCCCTCAGATCGTCAAAACGTCACCACCACAGTCATACCTTCTCGTCGTCGTTCTTGCCGATGTTGCTGCTGTCGCCATCTCGTGGTTGCTGCAGTCGCCACCCACCGCAGGTGGGTGTTGGGATTAGTTGTCCAAGCAAGAGGAGGTGTGTGTGTGTGTGTGTTTCTGCCACTAGAGTGAATACCATACGTCGTGGGTAGTGTGGCTTGGTCGGCGTTTACGAGAAAAGCCACCTCCGCCACCACATGTCACCGTCGGCCACCACAAGGGTGGTTACGTGTGTGTGTTTATTTTAGTGTAGTGTGTGTGTGTGTTATTTTGGGAATTCATTGTAAAAAATTTGTAAAAGCCAAAAGAATAATAAAAGAGACCCTAACCACCACCGTGAGGTGGTGGCTGTCGCCTCCTGCCACCACCGGCCGCCGTGTCGGGTGGCGGTGTGCTTTGCATCGTTGTGTTGATTCGTTTGGGGTGCTTGAAACCCTAATGGGCCCAAAGAAGCCCTAATGGGCCTAGTGAAATCATAATGGGCCTAATAAACCCTAATTGGTCAAAGGACCTAGCTATTGGGCCTATTAGGCTAAGATGGGGTTGGAAACCCTAATTAGGGTTTAGAAAACCCTAATATTGGATTTATGGGCTTGGACTTATCGGGAACCACACTTGGGCCATTAGAATGGAATTGTGTATTAAGCCCAATCACACCATATGATTTATTTAGAAGAGTGATGGACTTAATGGATTAAGTGCTTAATGGGCTAAGTGAGAAACACTTAACCCTAATCGTCATTTTATGTGAAACCCTAATTTCACTTGGGTTTATTGTTGGGCCTTTCTATTGGGCCTTGATGATTGGGTTAATAATGGGCCATCCAAGATCACACAAATGGACTAGAATAATTAATGGGCTTTGTGGTAAGGCCCATATGAGGAGTTGGGCCTAATTTGGAAAATTGGGCCATAGATGGGCCATAGTTTGGTCCTTTATGATTATGAGATATTGGGCCATTAGAATACCAAATGTTGGACTGGAATTTTTGGTTGGGCCTTCGAATAAGACATGTAAAGGCTTGGGACCAATTTGGAAAATTGGGCCATATATTGGGCTTTGAGCCATAGTTTGACTTTTGGGCATTTGGATTGGGCATCGGGTTTGAATCAAGCCAAGTTAGGGATAGAGTAGTCTTTTACCCCCAAGCATGGACTTATGATTATGTATTGGAACCCAATTATTAATTGGGTGTTATTTTGGTGTTGACAGTTTGGGAACCTGTCATCCAGCAGCTGGGGTTGAGTATGCGGGACTTCAGCAGTGTGGGGTTGAGTCTACGGGACTTCAGCAGTGTGAGGCGAGTTACCTTCCAGTAGCGGTGGGTCTACGGCCACAATGTCGGCCCACTAGTAGGAGTTGTATGTTAGATGATTGTCTTTGTGATATTCATCTAGGTTTGCTACTACCTGATATGTTTATGTGCTAAATTGATATGTTATATGTGATAGTGGTAGTAGGAGGGGAATAGTCCCCAAGTTCGGTTGTTAGGACCGAAGGGTAGGTCGGGCACCCCAGATATGTCTGACAGTATGTTTATGCTTTGATATTATGTGGTAGTAGTAGGAGGTGAAATAGTCCTCGTATCTCGGTCGTAAGGACCGAAGGGTAGGCCGGGCACCCCAGATATGCTTGACAATGTGATTATGTTATGATATGTGTGGTAGTAGTAGTAGGGGTGAAATAGTCCCCGGAGTGCGGTTGTTATGACCGAAGGGTAGGTCAGCACCCCAGAATGGCTTGACACGGGTAGGTCGGCACCCCAGAATGGTCGGACCGGGTAGGTCGGGCACCCCAGAATTGCCCGACAGTATGTATGTTATGTGATTGTATGGTATGTGGTATGATGGGGGAACTCACTAAGCTTCGTGCTTACGGTTTACGGTTTTGGTTTCAGGTACTCGTTTTCAAAGGAAAGGAGTCGGCTTGATCGCAACGCATCACACTATGTTTTACGCACATGAGATCTTTGGAATTACACTCTGATATGGTTTTATGATAATATGTTTTGATTATTGACACTTTGGTTTTGACATGAGATATTAATATGAATGTTTTTATGCTGATGGTTTTATATAATAACTTAATTAAAACGAAATTTTTGGTCTTGAATTTTGGGATGTTACACTAAGCATAACAACATCCTAAACCAAGAAACCGATCTAACAGATCATTACAACACAATAGCATACATAACTGGATATCAAATCCAAAAGGTCGGCCTTGGTGCCTTCGCCCCACAACTACAGTGAGGAAAACTCACCTTACAAACTGAACAGAAGCTGATGAGGTCCCGACTCTGAATCTCAGCTCTCTAACCGACACCTATTCCCACAAATGACCAATTTCCATCAAACTCCCAAAATACCCTCAAGGTCAAACTTGTTAAAAGTCAACTGGTCAAACCAACTAGGTCAACCCAGCCGAGTCAACCCAACCGAGTCAACTCGACCGAGTCCACTTAGGGTGCGTACGCAGGGCGTACTCCGAAGGTACGCTGGGCGTACGTAACTTCGCATGTTGACCACCATCGGGGTGGATGACTCCGTACGCAGGGCGTACTCCGAGTACGCGGGGCGTACCCTCGCAAGCTCCAAACTCCATTAAGAGCTTAATGGCTTAAGCTCTTAAGTCAAAAATTCAGATCCATGGCTAAAATCCTCCTAAGAGTCATAAAGTCTCTAACTTTATGACCTAACATGTACAATAAGTGCTTAACACAAGGTCTTATTCCATTAAGACCCTCTAAAAGATGCATGGAGCAAAACTAACCATTGGGACTTCATTTTTATGACTCAGGACCCTTCCAAGGGCCTGAAAGGACAGCTTAAAACGTCAAGAACATGCCATGCTCAAGATATAACATTTTGGGACCAAAAAGCATCACTAAAACCCCCATTTTGTAACGACCCAAAAATCAAGGGTAAAAATTTCATTTTTAATATAGCTAAAACATTGATACCATTTAATTCAAACATTTCAAATCATCATTAAGTAAAACATTTATCAGAGTTCTTCCCAAAATCATTCATTGCGGAAATCATAGGTGTGTACACTGCGATCAACCCGAGCCCTTCTTTTCCAAATCGATGATACCTGAAACCAATAAACAAAACTGTAAGCACGAAGCTTAGTGAGTTCCCCAAAGCATACCCCACACAGTCCACATAATAACATAATCCATATTAGCTATAAAAGCTACATAAACCATATCAATCACAAATATATATCAATCACATAGCCATGCATATAAACATATACGGATGTCGTGGGCTCGTCCCCAGGGTCTTACTCCAGGATGCCATGGGCTCCCCACATGGTCTTACACCTAAGTGTCATGGGCTCTCCCATGGTCTTTAATAGGAAAGCCATGGGCTCTCCACATGGTCTTACATCGAGGTGTCATGGGCTCTCCCATGGTCTTCCATACAAACATACCACATATACCACTAGCATACCACCTATACATGCGTACCAGACATATCAGTAGCGAATCTACAATAAACACTACCACATAATGGGAAAGCCATGGGCTCTCCACATGGTCTAACATCCAGGTGCCATGGGCTCTCCCATGGTCTTGCATACAAACATACACATATACCACTAGCATACTTCCTAGCTCATACCAACTAACAATCACATAATACAATCTCAGCTAGGATACTACATATCATAAAATAGGCCGGCCTTGGTGCCTTAGACCCATTGGTATGGTGAGAAGACTCACCTGACACTGCTGACGCTCTTTCGGCTGCTACCCGGCAACTCCCGTACCGCTACTCCTTCGGCTCCCCGAGCTAACAGTACCAAAATAACACTTAGACCAAAATACCCTCAAAAGTCAAACTAGGTCAACCTTGGTCAAAGCCAAAGTCAATGCTCAAAGTCAACGCTACGAGTTGACTTAACCCGTCGAGTTGCTCCTTCACCTTGTTGAGTTCTATGTTATTCAGACTCGTGATAACTTGAGTTAACTCGTCGAGTCATCCTCAGACTCGTCAAGTTCCTTATAACTCAGAACCATGAAAAACCCTGGTCAACTCGCCGAGTTGTTCCATCAACTCGTCGAGCACAAGCAAAATCCGTAATCGAGAAAACCCTATCCACTCGTCGACTCACCGTATCGACTCGCCGAATTCATGCAGTTACCAAACATGGGAAAAACCCTCTTCAACTCGCCGAGTTGGCTATCCAACTCGCCGAGTTCGTTCAGTCCACTTCTCATTCAGACGATTCTAAGCCAAACAATTGCTCCCAAAGGTAGATCCAACCTCCTAGAGCATGCTTTCCAAGTAAAGTTGCAACCTTTACGTGTAAACAATTACCAAAAGCCAAAACTAAACTACAAGGAAGGGTTTTGCTATGGAGGAGGGCTTCAAGCCTCAAAAGCTTGAGACTTTAATACATTAGGGACCTTGGAGAGTCCAGATCTGAAGTTGCAACTTCAGGTCGTGTTCCATGCAAGCACTAGTCCATAAATGTGCTAGGAATGGCCATGAAGCTCAATATGAAGGGATCTATCACATGAATGCTCAAGGTAACGACTTGTTACCTTCTATTAGCTGCCAAACTGAAGTAAGAGCTGGATATACACTTCCTTCCTTGATCCTTGCTTCCAATCCTCCAAGATGTGCACTCTAAATGAACCTTTATCTTCACAAAGCTCAAGAAGTGAAGTTGGGTGGCTAGGGTTTCGTTTCTGGACTTGAGAGGGCAGTAAGGGGGCTGAGTGAGAGGCCTCATGTTCTTTAAATAGGGTACAAGGCTCGAATTTAAGGTTTCCCAAACCATGACCAACTCGTCGAGTTGGTTCCCCGACTCGTCGAGTCAGTCACTTAATCCGCGACTTAAAAATCCACTCCTACTCATCGAGTTCCTCCCTGGACTCGACGAGTAGACCTCTTGACTTTGATTTTTTTCTTTCTTTTCTTGACTTTCTAGATTCCAGGTGTTACACATTTCTTGGGGTAGCTTAAAAACGTCTGAATGAGAAATGGACTGAAGGAACTCGACGAGTTTCATGGTCAACTCGATGAGTCAGATGAAGATTGGCCGTCTTTGGTTTCTGCATGGACTCGGCGAGTCAGTGAGATGACTCGATGAAGTAGTTAGGGTTTTTATCGACAGTTGGACACCACATGGACTCGATGAGTTATCTGGAAACTCGGCAAGTCAACTAGGGTTTCACGACTTCTTGAGTTCTGAACAAACTCGACAATTCAGGGAGCTACACTGGACGAGTTGGGTCAACATGGACTGTTGACCTTGACCGTTGGCTTTGACTTTGACCAAGGGTTGACCAATTGGACTTCTGAGGGTATTTTGGTAATTTGGGATCTTGATGGACTTGGTTCTATGGTGGTTATAGGTGGTTGAGTTCGTGGTTGTGATTCGGGAGTTTGATCTTATCACTACAATTCGACATCATGAGGTGAGTTCTTCTCACTATATCAACAGGGTCTACGACACCAAAGCCGACTCTTTATGATTTGTATCCTGGTTATAGGATGGTTGCTATGTTAGTGATCTGTTAGATCGGTATCCTGGTTATAGGATGGTTGCTATGTTAGTGATCTGTTAGATTGGTATCCTGGTTATAAGATGGTTGCTATGTTAGTGATCTGTTAGATTGGTATCCTGGTTATAGGATGGTTTCTATGTTAGTAATTTGTTAGATATGTATGACTATCTGTACATGCTAGCTAGCGTATGATATTTATGTGCACATGATTGTTTGATTGGGGGTTGGGTTAAGGCGGTCATGATTTGTGCTTGTGCCAACATACCCACGGTGGACCGGATAGACTGCAGACCCGGTTAGGGCATACTAGTCGGGCCGAAAGCCCGACGAGCGGTCCGGATAGGCTGAAGGCCCGCGAGGCGGTCCAGACGTGACGATGGATCGAAGAGCGTTCCAGATAGTCTGATGGTCTATGAGGCGGTCCAGTCAGGCTGATGGCTCATTATGCATGTTGTTTATATGATATAGTTATATGGTAAGTTGGTATTTTGGGGGAACTCACTAAGCTTCGGGATTACAGTTGTTGATTATGTTTCAGGTACTTATGATGATCGCAGGAAGACGAAGGCGTGATCGTGCACCTCCTTATATTTTATGATTTGATTATGGGGATACTCTGACATGATACTTGAAACATCCTAAAAAGCTAGCCAATTTTTTTTTTCAAAATCATTTAGCAAGCATAAATATCATCGTCATAGTATAAAATCATGGAACATGTATCTCAAAATCTCATAAAAACTATATCATATCACAATCTCATATAAAATATCAGAGTAAACTCCCAGGCTAAGAAAAACTGTGGTGTGTGTCATGTCATCATCCCGAGCTCTTTCCCTTGCTAGCTGAAGTACGTGAAACCAAAACTGAAACTGTAAGCACGAAGCTTAATGATCTCCCCCAAACTACCACATACCATACAATGACACATATAACAAATACTGTGCCTTGCCCACTGCATCGGGCCCCGCCCGACATCAGACCGAAGTCCGACATAAATTGGGCCCCGCCCGGCATCGGACCGAAGTCCGGAATAAACTGAACATAACATAAGCATGAACATATAACATAATCACATATACTGCATCGGGCTTGCCCGGCATCGGACCAAAGTCCGCAACATATAACACATAACATAAACATGCATGAGTCATAAAGACATCAAGCATACATAGCTACTTCTCGGGACCACCCGGCATCAGACCGAAGTCCGGAACTACTATCATCTAAACGGACCGGCATTGTGGCCGTAGACCCGTTCCTACTGGAAGGAAACTCACCTCGAGTAACGGGCTGCTAAAACACTGAGCGGAAAATATCTGGCTGCTGCTCCGGCGACTCTCCGGCTATAATTTCCACAATGACACTTAGTCAGAAACTGATAACTATCCTTAGGGTAAAATGACCATTTTACCCCTGGCTAAAGTCCACATCCTGGTCAAAGTCAACTTCCCAGTTGACCGGACTCGCCGAGTTGGCTCGTCAACTCATCGAGTCCCAATCCTCTCATCTACCCACAACCCGACTCTACTCGTCGAGTTTAGCAAGAACTTGACGAGTTCTCCTTCAATCATAACATCGAGACAATCTTCATCCGACTCGCCGAGTTCTTCCTGAACTCGTCGAGTTTATCTTCATATTAATAACGTGTCTAGTCTGTGACTCGTCGAGTTGTATGAACAACTCGTCGAGTCCGTCTTCATGAGTTGGGAGATGCCCTTGGACTCGCCGAGTACGTTCATGCACTCGCCGAGTCCCATGGTTTCCAGATCCATGGCTATGTCTATTTCACTGAGTCCTTTCCCTGGACTCATCCAAATCCCTTCTGAACTAAAATGGGTTCCTCTGATTCATAACAGTTTTGGGCACCAACTCATGACTCGCCGAGTCCATGCATGTCCAAGTCTAATAATTCGATTTCTGATGTGCAAAACTCATCCAGAAGGTAGATCTAGGCTCCTAGGATCGGTATAACACGTAAAGCCATGAACTTTACGTTCATGCATGGGACTTTTATGCTCAAAGGACCAAAGATGGGGTTTATTTCATTCTTGGGGTTCTCATGGCCATAAAGATGGCACCTTTATGCCATGAGGACCCTCCAAGGTTCCAGATCTGAGTGTAAATTGACTTGGGACGTCCAAGTCCCAAGGATCAAGCTTCTTGGATCCAAAACTTCATACAAATGGCAACAAGAAGATCTAAGAAACTACAAGTCAAGTATGAAGCTTGATTACCAAAAAGTGAAGAGAAACTGATGTTGTTCTTGGATCTACTCTTTCTCTCTTGAATTTTCTACCTTCCAACTCTTTCACTAGCTTCAAAATACACCAAACAACTCTCAAAACCACCAAAGAAGCTCAAGATCACTTATGGAGGATTAGGGTTTCAGGATTAATGCTCTGGAGGTGATGGAGGCTGGACAAGAGGCCCATAATGTTGCTTAAATAGGGTGCAAACCCTAAATATTAGGGTTTCCCCAGACCGGCCTACTCGTCGAGTCAAGGCGCGGACTCGCCGAGTAGATCACTTAAACCTGCGTCCCATCCTGGTATCTACTCGACGAGTTAGGGCTACTACTTGTCGAGTAGCTCTTTATAAAATGACATTAAAGAACTAAATACGTACCAGGAACGGGGAGTTACAATTCTCCCCCACATGTCTCAGACTTCATCCTCGAAGTCTGCTAAATCTGAAAACAACACCGGATAGTGCTCCCTCATTTCCTCCTCGGGCTCCCACGTCCACTCCGAACCCTTGCGATGCTGCCACTGCACCTTCACTAACTCTACCCTTTTGTTCCTCAGCTTCTTCTTCTTGCGATCCAAAATCGCCACTGGTCTCTCGATATAGTTCAGGCTATCGTCTACCTGAATGTCCTCAAGGGGTACCACTGCTGACTCATCCACCCAGCACTTCCGCAACTGAGAAACATAGAATGTGTTGTGGATCTGGCTGAGCTCTGCTGGAAGATCTAGCCGATAAGCAACCCGTCCTACCCGGGCCAAAACTCTAAACGGACCAATGAACCTGGGGCCCAGCTTGCCCCGTTTCCGAAATCTGATAACACCCTTCCAGGGTGACACTTTTAGGAGGATCATATTGCCCACCTGAAACTCCAAGTCTGAACGCCGCTTGTCGGCGTAACTCTTCTGCCGACTCTGAGCAGTCTGGAGCCTGCTACGGACTTGCTGAATTCGCTCTGTGGTCTTGATTACTACCTCTGTACTCCCCATGACTCTCTGACCGACCTCACCCCAACAGATTGGGGTCCTACACTTCCTCCCGTAGAGCATCTCGAAGGGAGGCCGGTCTATATTGGAGTTGGAGCTGTTGTTATACGAAAACTCCGCTAACGGAAGATACGTATCCCAACTGCCACCGAAATCTGGCACACATGCCCGAAGCATGTCCTCGAGAGTCTGAATCGTCCTATTGCTCTGTCTGTCCGTCTGATGGTGGAAAGCGGTGCTGAAATGGAGACGAGTACCCATCTCGTCGTGAAACCGCTTCCAAAATCTGGAAGTAAACCGGACATCTCGGTCTGACACCACCGAGACAGGCACTCCATGACGTGCCACTACTTCTCGCACATAAATCTCGGCCAACTTCTCGGCCGAGATGCTCTCCTGGATCGGTATAAAATGAGCGCTCTTGGTCAATCGATCCACGATGACCCATATCGAATCAACCCCACGTGCGGTCCTGGGAAGCTTGGTAATAAAATCCATAGTGATATCCTCCCATTTCCACACGGGAATATCTAACGGCTGCATTTTGTCGTGCGGCCTCTGGTGCTCCGCCTTGACCTTCCTGCAGGTCAGGCACCTCTCAACGTACCAGGCGACGTCCCGCTTCATGCAGGGCCACCAATAATCCGGGCGAAGATCCCTGTACATCTTCGTCGCCCCTAGATGGATGGAGAACCGAGACTTGTGGGCCTCATCCATCAACACTTGTCGTACTCCTCCCCAGTACGGTACCCAGACCCTCCCATGCAGGGTCAACAATCCCTGACTGTCATAATCAAACGAAGCCACTCGGCCAACTATCCTCTCGCACTTCTGGCGCTCCTCCTTCAGGCCCTCAACCTGTGCCTCCCTAATCTTCTCCAACAGTGGAGTAACTACTGTCATCCTCAAGCAGATATCTCAAATCGGAGCCGCTACCGCCTTGCAGCTCAAGTAGAGGACCTCACAATCGTAATCCTTTACCACATCTGACCACCGGCGATGCCTCATGTTCAGATTCGGCTGATCCATGAGGTACCTCAAACTCTTGTGGTCCGTGTAAATAGTACACCGGACCCCATAGAGGTAATGCCGCCAAATCTTGAGGGCGAACACTACAACCCCCAACTCCAAATCATGTGTCGGGTAGTTAGCCTCGTGAGGCTTCAACTGTCTCGAGGCATAAGCTATCACGTGCCCCCGCTGCATCAATACTGCTCCCATACCTATGATCGAAGCGTCACAGTAGACTACAAAGTCATCTACTCCCTCTGGCAGGGTAAGAATCGGCGCCTCGCACAATCGCTGCCTGAGCGTCTCAAAGGTTGTCTGCTGTTCAGGACCCCAGCGAAACACTACCGACTATTTGGTCAGTCGGGTCAATGGTACTGCTATCTTGGAGAAATCCTTGATTAATCTCCTGTAGTACCCTGCCAGGCCCAGGAAGCTCTGAATCTTGGATGGAGACATCGGGACCTCCCACTGCATCACGGCCTCTATCTTGGCCGGATCAACTAATATACCCCTCTGGTTGACAAGGTGCCCCAGAAACTGCACCTCGCGCAACCAGAACTCACACTTGGAGAACTTTACGAAAAGCCTCTCCCTCCTCAAGGTCTCTAGCACCTCCCTCAGGTGCTCCTCGTGTTGCTCCTCTGTCTTGGAATAGACCAAGATGTCATCAATGAATACTATCACAGACCGATCCAACATCGGCCTGCACACGCGGTTCATGAGATCCATGAACGCAGCTCGAGCATTGGTGAGCCCAAACGACATCACCACAAACTCGTAATGACCATAGCGGGTCCTAAAAGCGGTCTTCTGCACGTCATCATATCTGACCCGCATTTGGTGATATCCGGACCGTAGATCAATCTTGGAAAACCAAGATGCTCCCTGAAGCTGGTCGAACAAATCGTCTATCCTCGGAAGTGGGTAACGGTTCTTCACCGTCACCTTATTCAGCTCCCGATAATCAATGCACATACGGTGCGACCCGTCCTTCTTCTTCACAAACAAGATTGGGGATCCCCATGGCGAACTGCTCGGCCTGGTAAAACCCTTGTCTAGCAGCTCCCGCAGCTGCGTAGACAACTCCTGCATCTCGGGAGGAGCCAACCGATACGGTGCCTTGGCTATCGGAGCCGCACCAGGGACCAGGTCAATCCGGAACTCAACTTGCTCTCCGGAGGTATCCCAGACAAATCCTTCGGGAATACGTCCGAGTACTCTCGCACTACTGGTACATCATCGACCGTCGCCCTACCCTTATCCCGGGTATCCATGACGTAAGCAACATATCCCACGCAACCCTGCTGAAAGTAACGTCTCGCTCTCACTGCTGAGCAGAGAATCGGTCCGCGCTGCGGTCTCTCACCCTGAATCACTAACTCTCCCCCACTAGGGGTGCGAACCCTTACTAGCTGCAGCTCGCAATCAATCATTGCCCCATTGGGGCTCAACCAATCCATACCCACTATGACCTTATTCCCTCGCAGGGGAATAGGGACCAAGTCCACCGAAAACTGCTCAACAAATAACCGAAGCGTACATCCCCTGTGAACTCTCGTAACCCTGACGGTCCTATCATCTACTATCTCAATGTCAAGTGGACAATCCAGCTCCCCCGGAACCCTGCTAAATCGCTTGCTAAGTGCAAGCGACACAAACGATCGGCTAGCCCCCGAATCAAACAACACCATAGCTGAAATGTCGTTCACTAGGAACGACCTTATAAATAACACACATAAACATGAGTAATAGTCAAAAGTAATAAAGAGAAGATGGAGAAATACATACCAGCAACCACATCAGGAGTCGCTCGTGCCTCCTCCGCTGTCAACTGGAAGGCTCTGCTCTTTGCCACCGGCGCCTCAGCAGAACCCTACCGGCCATCTGTAATCCTCAGTGTGGTAGGAGCGGGTGCCACCACCTGTCCCGCTGATGCTAAACTCGGACACTGGGACTTCTTGTGTCCCCTATGATTGCAATGGAAGCAAATCAGATCAGATGCTGCTGTGGTGGTAGTAGTAGTAGATGTACAGTCCCTACTCATATGCCCAGTCCGACCGCACTTGAAACAGCCAGAACTCCCCGCCTTGCACACCCCATCGTGCAACCTGCCACACTTGCCACACCTACTGTGGCTCTGCTGTCCCCTAGACATGTGCTCAGACACCTTGGGCTTCTTGCCCGAACCTGTTGCGCCAGACGCCACCTCTGGCTTCCTCTTCCTCTCCATTTCTAGGTCAATCTCCCTCTCACGAGCCTTCGCAATCATGTCCTCCAGCGTCTTGCAGCTGGAGCGGCTCACAAACTGGCGGATATCACTCCGCAACATCTCATGATATCGGGCCTTCTTCATCTCCTCATCTGCCACATACTGTGGAACGAGAAGGGTCCTCTCCCTAAACTTGGCGGTAATCTCCGCCACAATCTCTGTCGTCTGCTGGAGGTCCTGAAACTCCCTAGCAAGCTGCTGCACCTCAATGAAACGTGGAAACTCGGCCCTAAACCTGGTCGTGAAATAACTCCAGGTCATCGCATCCAACACAGTGTCATCTCCAATGGCTCTTCCGACCTCCTGCCACCAATCTCGTGCCCTGTCCTTCAGAAGACAGGATGCTAATCTGACCTTGTCCCCCTCGGGACATCTGCTGGTGCGGAACACGTTGGCGACATCCGCTAACCATCTGGTACTCGCAATGGGGTCCCGAGCCCCATAGTAGTCGGGAGCTCCACAAGCTCTGAACTCCATGAAATTCAATGTGCGCGATCCCATCATGGCCGCTATCTCAGTACGGAACGCGCTCAGCTTCTCATCCAGAAGCTCTAAGATACCCTCCTTGACCGACCCGAAAATCACAGGGGTCTGGTCTAGTATGCTGCGTGTGACCTCCGAGGAGATAAACTCCCTGGTCTGCTCATTTAACTGTCCGACTCCAGAACCCGAGCCTGATCCCTCCCCGGCACCTGAACTGCCGACTGTTGGTCTGGGTCGCAAAACCACCATTCTGAAACACATCATAACAAACATTAGAATACTAATATAACTGGAGGGATCACATACACTACAAGTTCCCTGGTCTTATCTTAGCCTTCCTTGATTCGAGTACGGATCCTCTGCTTTCGGTAGTACGAGCCCATACTACCTTCCACATCTATCCGTACTTTCCTCAAGAACTACCTCGACTCCACCAAGTCCCTTCTACTACTACTGCTGCTGATCTCATACTAAACTCTTCCTAGGCTTGCCCTAGGGTAATCACCAACCCACTCTCCGCCATTAGCTGCATAAGAAGTCCCTGTTTTCTTTCACTAACTAGCTAACGAATACCGTTACATATTACTCATACTAGATAATTCTTCGAATGAGAGATCCTACTCTACAACGGTTGGACTCAGACAAGAGCTACGAAATAGAGCTAGACTTAACCTTCTGAAATTATTTAGTCCTTGCAATATGCAGCGTAACATATTCGTTTACTACTTAGTTAAAGATAACTAAGACTCCTAAAAGCACAAAGCAAGCAACATTCGAGCATCGAGTACACATAATCAAGCATCTACTACTCTGGCTATCATACTGACTAATCTGTGCTGGCATGCAGTTCTTATAAGGCTGAACACATATAACAGGCATATAAGGCATCCTTCCTAGATCCTTAGTCCTAATCTAGCATGCTGTTCTAATAAAGCTGATAATCATAACGTAGCATAAACTTGTATGGGTAATTTGGGAGTACTTACTTGAGCTCGGCTGATTGCATGCACCACACCCTTTTCTCTTTTCGAAGTTCTTTTCTATTTTAAAAATCCTTTTGTAAAAATGATTTTCTTTTGAAAGTTTCATACTACTTCCTTAGTTTGAGTTCAGACGCACCCGAAAGTGTGCCCGAATCCCTCAAACCAAGGCTCTGATACCAACTTGAAACATCCTAAAAAAACTAGCCAAAAATTTCGTTTTCAAAATCATTTAGCAAACATAAATATCATCGCCATAGTATAAAATCATGGAACATGTATCTCAAAATCTCATAAAAACTGTTATCATATCACAATCTCATATAAAATATCAGAGTAAACTCCCAGGCTAAGAAAAACTCTGGTGTGTGTCATGTCATCGTCTCGAGCTCTTTCCCTTGCTAGCTGAAGTATCTAAAACCAAAACTGAAACTGTAAGCACGAAGCTTAGTGAGCTCCCCCAAACTACCACATACCATACAATGACACATATAACAAATAATGGGCCTTGCCCACTGCATCGGGCCCCGCCCGGCATCAGACCGAAGTCCGGCATAAATTGGGACCCGCCCGACATCAGACCGAAGTCCGGCATAAATTGGGCCCCGCCCACAAAATCGGGCCCCGCTCGGCATTGGACCGAAGTCCGGAATAAACTGAACATAACATAAGCATGAACATATAACATAATCACATATACTGCATCGGGCTTGCCCGACATCGGACCGAAGTCCGGAACACATAACACATAACATAAACATGCATGAATCACAAAGACATCAAGCATACATAGCTACTTCTCGGGACCACCCGACATCAGACCGAAGTCCGGAACTACTATCATCTAAACTGGTCGGCATTGTGGCCGTAGACCCGTTCCTACTGGAAGGAAACTCACCTCGAGTAACGGGCTGCTAAAACACTGAGCGGAAAATATCTGGCTGCTGCTCCGGCGACTCTCCGGCTATAATTTCCACAATGACACTTAGTCAGAAACTGATAACTATCCTTAGGGTAAAATGACCATTTTACCCCTGGCTAAAGTCCACATCCTGGTCAAAGTCAACTTCCCAGTTGACCGGACTCGCCGAGTTGGCTCGTCAACTCACCGAGTCCCAATCCTCTCATCTACCCACAACCCGACTCTACTCGTCGAGTTTAGCAAGAACTTGACGAGTTCTCCTTCAATCATAACATGAGTTGGGAGATGCCCTTGGACTCGTCGAGTACGTTCCTGCACTCGCCGAGTCCCATGGTTTCCAGATCCATGGCTATGTCTATTTCACTGAGTCCATTCCCTGGACTCATCCAAATCCCTTCTGAACTAAAATGATAACAGTTTTGGGCACCAACTCACGACTCGCCGAGTCCCAAGAACGACTCGTCGAGTCCATGCATGTCCAAGTCTAATAATTCGATTTCTGATGTGCAAAACTCATCCAGAAGGTAGATCTAGGCTCCTAGGATCGGTATAACACGCAAAGCCATGACCTTTGCGTTCATGCATGGGACTTTTATGCTCAAAGGACCAAAGATGGGGTTTATTTCATTCTTGGGGTTCTCATGGCCATAAAGATGGCACCTTTATGCCATGAGGACCCTCCAAGGTTCCAGATCTGAGTGTAAATCGACTTGGGACGTCCAAGTCCCAAGGATCAAGCTTCTTGGATCCAAAACTTCATAAAAATGGCAACAATAAGATCTAAGAAACTACAAGTCAAGTATGAAGCTTGATTACCAGAAAGTGAAGAGAAATTGATGTTGTTCTTGGATCTACTCTTTCTCCATTGAATTTTTTACCTTCCAACTCTTTCACTAGCTTCAAAATACACCAAACAACTCTCAAAACCACCAAAGAAGCTCAAGATCACTTATGGAGGATTAGGGTTTCGGGATTAATGCTCTGGAGGTGATGGAGGCTGGACAAGAGGCCCATAATGTTGCTTAAATAGGGTGCAAACCCTTAATATTAGGGTTTCCCCAGACCGGCCTACTCGTCGAGTCAAGGCGCGGACTCGCCGAGTAGATCACTTAAACCTGCGTCCCATCCTGGTATCTACTTGACGAGTTAGGGCTACTACTCGTCGAGTAGCTCTTTATAAAATGGCATTAAAGAACTAAATACGTACCAGGAACGGGGAGTTATAATTCTCCCCCACATGTCTCATACTTCATCCTCGAAGTCTGCTAAATCTGAAAACAACCCCGGATAGTGCTCCCTCATTTCCTCCTCGAGCTCCCACGTCCACTCCGAACCCTTGCGATGCTGCCACTGCACCTTCACTAACTCTACCCTTTTGTTCCTCAGCTTCTTCTTCTTGCGATCCAAAATCGCCACTGGTCTCTCGATATAGTTCAGGCTATCGTCTACCTGAATGTCCTCAAGGGGTACCACTGCTGACTCATCCACCAAGCACTTCCGCAACTGAGAAACATAGAATGTGTTGTGGATCTGGCTGAGCTCTGCTGGAAGATCTAGCCGATAAGCAACTCGTCCTACCCGGGCCAAAACTCTAAACGGACCAATGAACCTGGGGCCCAGCTTGCCCCGTTTCCGAAATCTGATAACACCCTTCCAGGGTGACACTTTTAGGAGGATCATATCGCCCACCTGAAACTCCAAGTCTAAACGGACTAATGAACCTGGGGCCGATTCCCAATCCTCTCGTCTACCCACAACCCGACTCTACTCGTCGAGTTTAGCAAGAACTCGATGAGTTCTCCTTCAATCATAACATCGAGACAATCTTCATCTGACTCGCCGAGTTCTTCCTGAACTCGTCGAGTTTATCTTCATCTTAATAACATGTCTAGTCTGTGACTCGCCGACTTGTATGAACAACTCGTCGAGTCCGTCTTCATGAGTTGGGAGATGGCCTTGGACTCGCCGAGTACGTTCATGCACTCGCCGAGTCCCATGGTTTCCAGATCCATGGCTATGTCTATTTCACTGAGTCCTTTCCCTGGACTCATCCAAATCCCTTCTGAACTAAAATGGGTTCCTCTGATTCATAACAGTTTTGGGCACCAACTCATGACTCGCCGAGTCCATGCATGTCCAAGTCTAATAATTCGATTTCTGATGTGCAAAACTCATCCAGAAGGTAGATCTAGGCTCCTAGGATCGGTATAACACGTAAAGCCATGAACTTTACGTTCATGCATGGGACTTTTATGCTCAAAGGACCAAAGATGGGGTTTATTTCATTCTTGGGGTTCTCATGGCCATAAAGATGGCACCTTTATGCCATGAGGACCCTCCAAGGTTCCAGATCTGAGCGTAAATCGACTTGGGACGTCCAAGTCCCAAGGATCAAGCTTCTTGGATCCAAAACTTCATAAAAATGGCAACAAGAAGATCTAAGAAACTACAAGTCAAGTATGAAGCTTGATTACCAGAAAGTGAAGAGAAACTGATGTTGTTCTTGGATCTACTCTTTCTCCATTGAATTTTCTACCTTCCAACTCTTTCACTAGCTTCAAAATACACCAAACAACTCTCAAAACCACCAAAGAAGCTCAAGATCACTTATGGAGGATTAGGGTTTCGAGATTAATGCTCTGGAGGTGATGGAGGTTGGACAAGAGGCCCATAATGTTGCTTAAATAGGGTGCAAACCTTAAATATTAGGGTTTCTCCAGACCAGCCTACTCGTCGAGTCAAGGCGCGGACTCGCCGAGTAGATCACTTAAACATACGTCCCATCCTGGTATCTACTCGACGAGTTAGGGCTACTACTTGTCGAGTAGCTCTTTATAAAATGACATTAAAGAACTAAATACGTACCAGGAATGGGGAGTTACAATTCTCCCCCACATGTCTCAGACTTCATCCTCGAAGTCTGCTAAATCTGAAAACAACCCCGGATAGTGCTCCCTCATTTCCTCCTCGGGCTCCCACGTCCACTCCGAACCCTTGCGATGCTGCCACTGCACCTTCACTAACTCTACCCTTTTGTTCAGGGATAGGTCCGGGGCAAAGGACTGGTGGAGGTTGATGACGGGGTCGTATACAAATGATCAGAGAGCTGCGGTTACGTGGGAGTAGTTCAGGGATATGTTCTGCACACGCTACATACCGTGGGTAGAGCGGGAGCGGTTAGCTCAGGAGTTCTTGGAGTTGAGACAGGATGTTGAGACGGTGATGAAGATCACCCGTATGTTCACTGAGAGGGCGATGTTTTGCCCGAAGTTTGCTTCCGAGCAGGCTCAGATGACACGTTATATGAGCATGCTCAAGACTGACATCCGTCAGTTATTTGCTACCCAACGTTGCGATACACTACTGAAGTTACAGGAGGTCGTTAGGCCGCGTGAGCTGGAGATCGAGTTACAGTTACGGGAGCAGAGGCAGGCCCCGACGCATTCACAGTCGGCGCCAAAGCGGTCTAATACCGCTGATTCTAGGTCGGGAGGCTAGCATGGCCGCACTTGTGGCAAGTGCGGGAAGGGTCACTCGGGGGTGTGTAGATCGGGCACTGCCCCGCATCGACTTGTCCAGCATCGGGCCCCTCCCGGCATCAGACCACATCTGGCATCGGTCCCCTCCCGACATCGAGCACAACTTGGCATATATATATGAGCATAAAATACTAACACACATAACATAAGCATAATCACTTAACTATAGACATATAAATATTCCTCGGGCCCCGCCCGACATCGGACCAAAATCTGGAAACATTAAACATTCCTCGAGAACCGCCCCGGCATCAGACCATAGTCCGGAAACATACAAATATATTCACATGCAAGAATCACAAAGACATCAAGCATACTAATATCCTTTGGGTACCGTCCCGACATCGGATCGAAATCCAGAAAACATATAAACCTACATCGGGCCCCACCCGATATCGGATCTTAATACGGAACATACTAACATACATAAACGGGTCGGCCGTGGTGCCTTAGACCCGTTCCTACTAGAGGAAAACTCACCTCAAAGTCATGTGAATAGCTGAAATGCCCCTGCTCCGCAACCGATACTACTCACACCCTATACATAACAACCACTTAGCTACCATTCCATGTTCAAAACCCCTTCACGGGCCAATCTTGGTCAAATTCAAGGTCAAGGTCAAAGTCAACGTCCAGTCAAAGTCAAAGTCAAAGTCAACTCTGAGTTGACCCAACTCGTCGAGTTTACCCTTTAACTCGTCGAGTTCTCATAAATCACTGAATTGTGAACTTGCGATCTAACTCGTCGAGTTTCCTCCAACTTGATGATTTTCTCCTACTTAACAGAAACGGGACTTCCTAACACAACTCGTCGAGGTCCTTTATGAACTCGCCGAGTCCCTTGCACAGGATCGGAAATCTTCGACCGGACTCGTCGAGTTCCTTAATAAACTCGCCGAGTCCCTTGCATATCTAACCTATACAACCTTTTCCTCAGATCTAAGGTTCCAGAATATAGATCCATATTGATTCCATGACCCATTTCTATAAAGTTGGCAACTTGATGGCTTTGCACACCACAAATGGACCCAAACTCAAGTTATAGCAATCTACTTCCATGAACATGGCCTTTTCTTGGACAAGAACGGGTTAAAGACCCTTTTTATGATTCTAAGGGCAAAATACTACTAGAAATGGGAATCCTTGACATACAATCCATGAAGGGCTTCATATTTCCCACAATGGGGTCAAAAAGACTAATAAATCAAAACTAAGAGAGATCTAGGCTATTATTCATCAAGTTAGTGACTTTTTACCTTAGAAAGCTGCCAAAGGTAGATAAGATCCCACATCTAAAGCTTATCTTCAAGCTTGATGGCTTCTAGTTCTTCCAACTCCTTTACCAAGCACAAAAACACACTCAAAACCTCAAGTTTCTCTCAAAAGGGCTCACAAACGATTTAGGGTTTCAGGGAGGCTGAGGGAAAGGATTAAGTACTTTAAATAGGGTGCAAAACCATGGAATTAGGGTTTCATTATGGCAGACCTACTCGCCGAGTTGAGGGCTCTCAACTCGTCGAGTAGATTGCTTAAAACCCGCGTCCCTTTCTAGTCTCTACTCGACGAGTTTGGGCTACCAACTCGTCGAGTTGATTTATAAAAATGAAAGATTTAATATTTAAATGTGTACCAGGAATCAGGTGTTACATAGTGGTTAGTGTGCCGAGTGGGGGAGAATTGGGAATTCTCAGATGGAGCATCAGCCATTGAGGGTTTTGTCTGTTGTTGTCCGGGTAACGATTTCTAGAGATGATGTGCGATCAACATGAGGTCTAGGGTTTCCCCAAGCACACGCATGGAGGTGATATTCTCGAGTGTCTCTGTAGGTGTCCAATGTAGCATTGGGGTTTGGCCCGACTTACGTGTATGGTTAGGTCGGGATTATAGTCTGCGGATTGGATCGAGAGTTTGAACCCCGAGTGGAGGAGAGTTGGTTATTTATGAACAGGGCACCAGGATGGGTTCAAGGTTTTGCTCAACAGACCTAGGGCGGCCCGGATAGACTGAAGGCCAATGGGGCGTACCAGTCAGTCCGAAGGCCCGAAGAACGGTCCAGACAGGATGAAGGCCCGAAGGGGCGGTCTAGACATGCTGAAGGTTCTGTGAGTGGTCCAGATAGGCTGAAGGCCCGGTGGGGCGGTCCAGTCATGCTTAAGACTATGTATGTATTTTGTTAGATCTACGTTCTGGTATTGACCATGTTGCTTTGTGATAATAACCTATGGAATTGTACATTCCGTGCTTGCGGGTTATCACTTATAGAGTGCCCTTAGGGACTGTCGGTGGTCATGCAGGAGAGCCTGAAAACTCTTGAGTAGTAACTTGTTCCAAGATGCTTGTTTGGTGATGTGAGGAACGTTGATTAGGCCTTTTAGGCAACGGAGGAAGGTGGGTACCTTCAGGCCCGAAGGATTGGGCCGCTGACGAGAAGACGACAGCGTCGACAGGTTATCGGAAGCTTTCCAATCATAGGTTGTGGGCCTAATGATCGTAAAGATTCATTCCTTCTGCTTGGGGTGTTCTCGGGATTGACGCGTTGATGGGGGCCTGGCGAGTCGTAAGTCCGTTGGTTGGATAAAGGAAACAGTAAGGACTGAGGGGAGTAGTAGTCAGTATCAAAATGAATCCGGTGAATGTTTGCCCCGTATTCCTGCATTTTCACAAGTGGTTGTTAGGGATCGAATGTAATGCAGAAGTTCTTGGTTGATCATCTCCTTCCGTCGCTCCGGAGATTGGTAATGGCATGGTAAAGAGTCAAAGGTTATACTAAGGTTTTGGTGTATCGTATGGATTCAGACTATGAAAGGTTCCCTATCGACATGTTTGAGGATCTTCTCTGCATGGTTTGTGGTAGTTTCAGTCAGGAACTTGGGGTGGATTCATGGACGACCATTTCGGGATGGCTTATAGTGGAAACTTGCGTTGGGGATCGCAAGTGTATCCGTGTGAGGCATGCACTCTGGAGGTTAGTGAGACAAATAGGGGGGGGGGACCTTTTGGTTTGTGGGGTGAATCGCGAGTTGCAGGCGAAAGGTATAATGTCATCAACGGGAAGTCGAGGGTTCCTGGGTTAGAGCGTCCCTGTCTTTCAGGTTCTGAGGACCGGGTTAGATCTTTCTCCTTATTAGCTATGGCAACACATCGTGTTGGGAGGGTTGAGGCGGTCCTGCTCTGTGCAGTAGGCTAAGATACCCGATGCGGGCCGACTGTAAGTCGTAGACACGGAGGCCAGGAGGAGCGGTAGGCCGACAAACCCTGAGAATTTCAATCCGGTGGTTGATTGGATTCGACATATTGATATTCCAGCCCGAGGCTGATTGGGCCAGTCATAGGTGTGTGTGATTATGTGTTAGCAGTTGTCTGTTACTGTAAGTAGATTCGGGAGCTGAAGGAAGCATTATCCTGTCAGCACAAAAACGGTTCTTCTCCCAGTTTGCCTCTCGTTGTCCGTGTTATCCCGGAAAATTCGGTCATTGAATGAGTTTCCCTTGAAAGAATATATATCTCTTCTCCAACAGAGAATTATCGGCAGTCGCGTATGATCCATGATTGTGTTTTGGCAAGGACTCCAGGTTTTCAGGGTGTGACCCACTTCAAGAAGAATGGAATTTGAGTTCCAGATATATCGGGACATTTCGGGTTTTGCCAAGGATGGCAAGGTAGCGTATCGACTGGGCAATCGGAGGAGCTCCGTCAGATTCATAGCACTTCCCATATCTTGCAGTTGCGAAAGTGCGTGTCGGGCGAGGATGTCGTGGCATCATTGGGAGATCTTCAGGTCGATAAGTGCCTGAACTACGTCGAGAGGACGATGGTCGTCTTGGAACGAAGGGTAAAGGTTTTGCGTAGCAAAGAGACACCTTTGGTAAAGGTACAAGTGGCAGGATCGGAGGGGATCCGAGTAGGTATGGGATTCGGAGGCTGGAATGCAAAAACATTATCCAGATTTGTCCACTACAGCAGGCTTCGAGGATGAAGCATAGTTCAAGTGGGGGAGAGTTGTAACATCCCGATTTCCAGGAATGAGATTTTAGGGATTTTCATGCAATTAAGGAATCCTACTCGACGAGTTGGAGGCCCCAACTCGTCGCGTAGAGATTAGTCAGGCCGCGTGATTTATGAGGTTTACTCGACGAGTTGGAAGACCCCAACTCGACGAGTAGGAACTGGAAAATGAAACCCTAATTTCTAGGGTTTTACACCCTATTTAAAGGGTCATTAGTCTCCATATGCCTCCCTTACCGCCCCCTTGAGCTCAGAAAACCCTAATCGCGCCTACTCTCCATTTTTGTGTGTTAAGAAGCTTGGAAGGTGGATTTTGTGAAGAGAGATTGAAGTCCAAGGAGCTTGGAGCAAGGAGAAGCTTGTGGATCTGATTTCTACTTCATCTTAGCATCATCTTGAAGGTAACAAGTCGTTACCTTGACCTCCATCTAGTTAGATCTCTTCATGCAAAGGTTTAGGGCTATTTCTAGTTTGTTGTGGAGTATTCCTGGTTTTGGGCATAATTTGAAGTTGCAACTTCAGATCTGGACTCCTCTAGCTCCTTATAATCATAAAGTTATAGTCTTTAGCAAGTTATGGTCTTCTCCTTACCTAAAATCTCTCCCTTAGCTTGGTTTTGGTCTTTAAGATCTTGCATGCACGTAAAGTTTGCAACTTTACGTGGTAACTATGCCTTAGGAAGCTAGATCTACAATTTGGAGCTTTGGGGTAGCTTAAAAACGTCTGAATGAGAAATGGACTGAAGGGACTCGACGAGTTTCATGGTCAACTCGACGAGTCAGATGAAGATTGGTTGTCTTTGGTTTCTGCATGGAATCGACGAGTCATTCAGATGACTCGACGAGTTAGTTTGGGTTTTTCCCGACAGTTGGACACCACATGGACTTGACGAGTTGTCTGGAAACTTGGCGAGTCAACTAGGGTTTCGCGACTTCTTGAGTTCTGAAGGAACTCGACGAGTCACGGAGCTACACTCGACGAGTTGGGTCAACATGGATTGCTGATCTTGACCGTTGACTTTGACTTTGACCAAGGGTTGACCAATTGGACTTTTGAGGGTATTTTGGTAATTTGGGATCTTGATGGACTTGGTTCTATGGTGGTTATAGGTGGTTGAGTTCGTGGTTGTGATTCGGGAGTTTGATCTTATCACTACAGTTCGACATCATGAGGTGAATTCTTCTCACTATATCAAAGGGTCTACGACACTAAGGTCGACCCTTTTATGATTTGTATCCTGGTTATAGGATGGTTGCTATGTTAGTGATTTGTTAGATCGGTATCCTGGTTATAGGATGGTTTCTATGTTAGTGATTTGTTAGATCGGTATCCTGGTTATAGGATGGTTGTTATGTTAGTGATCTATTAGATTGGTATCCTGGTTGTAGGATGGTTGCTATGTTACCGATCTGTTAGATCTATATGACTATCTGTACATGTTAGCTAGCGTATGATATTTATGTGCACATGATTGTTTGATTGGGGGTTGGGTTAAGGCGGTCATGCTTTATGCTTGTGCCAACATACCCAGGGCGGACTGGATAGATTGCAGACCCGGTTAGGACGTACTAGTCGGGCCGAAGGCCCGACGAGCGGTCCAGATAGGCTGAAGGCCCGTAAGGCGGTCCAGACGTGCCGATGGCTCAGAAAGAGGTCCAGATAGACTGATGGCCTGCGAGGCGGTCCAGTCAGACTGATGACTCATTATGCATGTTGTTTATATGATATGGTTATATGGTAAGTTGGTATTTTGGGGGAACTCACTAAGCTTCGGGCTTACAGTTGTTTATTATGTTTCTGGTACTTCTGATGATTAGTGGAAGGTGAAGGCGTGATCGTGCACCTCCTTATATTTTATGATTTGATTATGGGGATACTCTGACATGATACTAATTTGAAAACAATTTGTAATAATTAATGGTTTTAGATGTTTTAAAAAGTTTTAAATTTGCATGATTTTTATGGGTGTTACACTTATTCTTCTTATTGACCACATATTTAGTTGGATTGTTCTTGATCTTACATAGTTCCAACTCATTGAATTCCACTTAGTTTTTAAAGGTAGGAATCCACCCGTCACATCTTTTTACATGAATCACACGTTTTGTTTCCTTCAATATCCACTATTATAGTTTCTGAAAATGTTGACATGTTTGGGTTTCAAACACGCCCTAGTGGAATAAAAGTTGTCATCTCCATCTTCATCAAAATACACAATTGTACCCCATATTTGAACAACTTTTTCAAATGAATCTTGCCTTAAATCCTTTAAAGGTATTCCTTCAATATCAATCAACATTAACATCTCAATTAGAACAAGATCTCTTTAACTAATGAATAAGTTTGCAACAACCAAGATAACACACCAACATGTTTATGAAATCTATGTGGAAACCGACTCTAATTCAAATAATACTTATAATCATCCTATGTATTTCATTATGAGTTTATGACAAAAGTTCAACATATTAAGATTTGAATGAATTTTTTAAACCCTAGCGAATATAGCATAACAGAAAGAACATAAAGGATTAATATGGATGATCTGAATACATGAAAACAATCTACATTGGTACTAATCAACAACTAAAAACTAGAGGAATTACAGATGCAAACCTAGAACTCAAAGGGTTTTTTTTTTCTTCACCAAATGGCAGCGGTATCTGATGTTGCCCTCCCTCATTGAGGTTGATGGTTCAAGTCTCGTCTTGGACATATGTGGATTTAATAAGTAGTTTAGGAGTAGATTAAATTTGTCGTTTAAAAAAAAAGATTTTTTTTTTCACCTTATCACATAATATATGCATGTCACTTCTAACACCAACCACTTGACCCACAAACTCAAGAATAATAACATTTTCAACATGTCCTTGACCCCTAACATCCTCTTGCTTCTTACCACCCCCACTATGATGCTTGTGTAAGATCTCTTTCCTTCCGGTCTTTGGTTCATATTTCCACCAGATTGAACCTCACGTTGTTTCACACTTTGATTATTGTTGGTTCTTTTCGATCCTAGGTGTAAATGCAAATAGTTGGAATTTTCCAATTTAAGTGTCACATAGCATATTTGATATCGAATCTTATGAACCCAAATCTCCTACCCACCTTGGATAATTTTGGAGCAATAAAACATCCACTACAACACCATGGTGTTTTCAAATGTTCCAAAGATCTCTTGTTCCAAAATGCGCTAGAAAGTTAGTAGCAAAATCATATTGTGATACCTTCTGAAGACCCGAGCAATCATAATTCTTTAACCTTGGATCCAAACGATCAAATACTCCTTGCCTTCCTCCATTATTGTGTTTCATGTGATTCATATTTACCCAAGCTTTTTTGAAATTCATTGTTGATATTGTCGAGAAAACCCAATTTGAGTGAAAAAACATGACCCACTATAATTAAACCACTGACTCCGATGGTCGTTGACGTCAAACAAATAGCGAGATAATTTTTTTAACTTTGTTGAAAAATACACAATTAAAGTTTTCATGTAAATTTAACCGTACATTTTATCATAATAACCCCTTATAAAATTGTATAGTGTAATGAATTTATAAATTTTTATTATGCTTTACCATTTGATGTAAAATACACATAAAATGTTAAAAATGATAGATTTGTTATAGTGAAAGGTCAATGTTACATAACTTATATAGTAAAACCGATAAATCTATTATATTGAATAATATATAAAAAACTTCATATAGATTGATAAAATAATACAGAAAATTACGTGTTTTTTACAATTAACATGACGTTATGTATATATTAAAAAAGAAAAGAAAAAAAAAAAAAAAACACTTTGATTTATTAAAGGGAGTAAAGTGACCGGACCAAAGGGACCATTGTCGTTGGCCACCGCAGCAATAGCACTTGCAAATTGCAAATTGCAACCCCCTTCACTGTCAACTAATTAAAATCTTCCCTTTCATTTTTCTTTTTACACGATGGATTACATCATCCTAATCTAAAGTCTAAAGTCTAAACCCATTTTTTTTTAATCTCATAAATGTGTGTAACATGGGACAAGAATGACCAAACAAAAAATTGATTGGAGAAGTTTCTTCCTCTATAAAGACAGATGAATAAATGAGTATATTATTCATGTATTTTGTATAAACAAAAACCCACACTGACCAAAATAAGCCAAATAAATATTTTCAATGTCCAACTTCCATTGTAAATTTAAAGGTTTCGATATGAAATATAAGTTAGATTTAAATTTGTTTAGAAGTAAACGATAGTATCAATGTATATATTTGTACAGGAGGAATGTGTTAAGGAAAAAAAATATTGAACAGAAATACAGATTAGATCATTAGAATGGTGCTGTTTTTGTTGTTTCAAATGGGCCAACAAAAAGCAGCCCAATAAAAATATCTACAGTTATAACTTATAACTTAGCTCATTATGAGCTGGGCCTAGAGCGAAATTGGAGTTGCAGATTTGGGCAAGATAACAAATCGGTCTCAAACTTTCTGTTATTTACACGAACCGGAAGTTGAATGGTTTAATTGTAATAAGGTTTCTATATTTGATGCTATATTTTTGAAAGTTATAGAATTTATATTTCGGATATAATTAGTTTAACTAGATTATTACCCGAGTAAAACGCGGGTAACGTATAAAAAAATACATATAAATGTATAAAAGTTGGCATAATAATAATAGTAATAATAATAATAATAAGAAGAAGAACAAAAAAAAGAAGAAGAAGAAGATAAAGTAGCATAAACAGACTTAGCGTTAACATTGAAATGTCTAAAAAATACAATAAAATTCTTGAATATTTATAAGGGAAAACCTCGGAAAAACTCAACGTATTTTAATTAAATGCTTAAAAAAACCATTATATTATTTTCTAGTATATTAAAACCCTTATATTTTCTAAAATTCTTATTTAAGGTTTTCTGACCTCAGAAAAACCTAATCTATTTTCATGAAATGATTAAAAAAACCATTATATTATTTTTTTAACGCATTTAAACCCTCATATTTTTTTTTATTTTTTAATATAATGAATTGTAACAATAGAAAAGTTAAGAATCGATAACATAACATTTTTGGCTATCTAGGACATACCGATCTCGATGCCTTAAATGATACATATTAAAAAATATAAGGGTTTTAACGTACAAAAAAAATAATATAGTGGTTTTTTAAAGACTTTCATGAAAATATGTTGGATTTTTATAAGATTATCCCTATTTATAATTGTTGAATGACCTCTTTGTATACAATATTTTTTGTTTTATTAGTTGGACGACCTTCCTCGTCACATATGAGTACCTTCGAGCCTTTTTTTAATTGTGCGTGAGAAAAACGACATATAACTGACCATGAGTGAAGACGGGTCTATACAAGTATAATCCAACATTTGATAATTACTGTCATTGACTTTTGTAAATGGTCATAGAAAACAAACAACTAAGGGGAATTGCCTCCATTGAAAACAAAATGGGATTCTTTTATTTGGTGACTCTATCTCACATAAAGAATCTGAACTCAAATACGTTTTCCTTTCATCTTTCATCAATCCTAACATGTAGTCATTAATATCATCGACTTTTTCATTTGTAGGGACCAAAATAGTTTTATCTTGAAAATATGATGGATTATCAAGATGGTTTTCAAAGGATGGGCAAATGATGGATACAACTGAATGAAAATGGTCACCTGTAGAGCGAACGATAACGTCTTCTGGAAATTCAACCCCGACTTCACTATCATTAAGGTCACCAATATTACATTCATCAATTTTAAGAATCCATTCAACAAATGATGTTGTCACATCCAAATCGTTAGTTGGACAACCAACATGAAGCTTCATGTTTATGGTTAAACATAAAACTGTACATTCACGCCATAATCTGGATGAATGCATTGATGTCTGCACAATATCCGAACGATTGCATATTTGTAGTACCGGAAGAATTTGTCTAAAGTCACCTTCAAATACAATGAAAAAACACTATTGATAATTCCAAAGCATGAAAACATTTTTCTTATTTGTTAATGTCTTATGTTGTATTGATGTTTGTGTTATATGATGTGTGTTGTATTGATGTTTGTGTTATATGATGTGTTATATGATCGTACCCCTTTATTTGACTCCAAAAACTAAGACTAAGTTTAGTTGTGTAAAGATTCAAGGTCTCCAACTTGATGCTTTTTAAGTTCAACATCTATTCAACCATATTAGTTTTTTAATTTTCGAAATGTACTTATTTTGTCATCTTATGTACGACTTATATTAATAGTTAATTTCGCCAACTTCAAGTAATGGCTATTGTTAATTTTCAAGTTAAAAATTTCGTTATTTGACCTCCAAAAGTAAAAGACAATATTGGACTTGTATTTTGGAAGTAATCAATATTAGTTTATTTTATGTTTATTAATTCTTATTGCTTCGTTATTTAACCTTTGTTAAAGTCACTAAACATTCAATTTGAGCTTTTTACTTACCATTGATTCTTTAGTACCTTTGGTACGGTTCACTGTCTTTGGTTCTTTTCTTCTCTTAGGAGCATTTGCTTCTTTTTTGTTTTTTTATTTATTAAATTCCTTGCAAAGCTAAGTAATATATTTGTTGCAATACTTTTTAAGGGATCTCTATGATGGTTGCATATTTGTAGATTTATTTTATTGTTCAGTTCATGTAGAATCAACAGTGAGAATAAGTGATATACTGATATTATTCCATCACTTATGCCTTCTGTATGTTTGTGTTTGTGTATGTGTGTGGCTATGAGTGTATGTCTATGTCGATCAGTTTTTAGTCATCAAATTTCCCATTTTAGATAATACATATACATGCAGACCTGCATCAATTTTCATGAATTAAAGTAAAAAACATGCTTCTGTTAAGTCTTAAAAAAGCTTTTCTATTTTATAGATGAAATACATGCTTTATCCATCAACCACTTGTTACCAACCTACAACATTATTTAGTATTAAAAGCTGCAATAATAAGGCATGTATAAAAAAATAAATAAATAAATAAATAAATAAAAAACCAACGTCAACACTAATTTGTGGCAAAAAATAAAAATGTAATTTATTCTGCATTAACTATTATTTGGCACTAACTTGATTCATTTTTAGCATATGGACCAACATGCAATTCATTCAATTATAGCACAAACAAAAATCCAAAACTACACAGAACCAAAATCCAAAACTGTTACAGGAATCAAAACTGTTACGGGATCAAAATTAAAATTATACAGGGTCAAAACTGTTGGGACCAAAACTATTACATGGACAAAATTGCAGGTAAAAAATAACATTTTAATTTAATCTGTATATCATAACCTAATAATTTTTTTCTTACAAGATAAAAAGTTAATAACAAAACCTTACAAAGAGAAAAATAAATTTTTATTACAATATTATGACTAAAAAATAAAAATTAACACAAAGAGAGATCAAAATTAATATTATTTTTACAAGATATTTTTCACTGGTCTCTAATCTATACACTATATAAAAGAAATTTACCTTTCTAAAAGAAGAAATCTAATAAAATAGTATTAGATTTTTAAATCATCCAAATAACAATGCAATACATAAAAGATCTTATTTTCATTTTGACCCGAGTCTTATCAACAAACATGCTGACGTGGCATAATAAAGGCATCAACTCACCTGTTTGGATCAATTGAATTGCTTTAAAAGATTGAAAGCCCGACTTCAAATCTTAGATTTAGTTCAAGTCATTGATCTTCTGTTCTATCATCCTTTTCCGTAACAATTCACCATGGAGATCATACCCATGGCTATAGTGGACCATCCCTGCACTAAAATAACTTACGGTTCAGAAGAACTAAAATATAAGTTTTCTGGAATATGTTTCTAATATGATTTTTTTTTATTGAAATAATTAAAGATGGATAATTTAAGATATTAACACTCATCAACAGAAAGAAGACCACTTTAATTCCGTCAGTTGTAAGAAAACGATGGTCGAAGACCATCAATTGAGACTATTCTTCTTGAGACCATTTTTTGGTTCATGTCACAATCTAAAATACATTAATTAATAGTAGAGGTTTTTGCTTACACATAACTCCAAGTATAATAATGCACATTAAGTTGTACCTCTCTATTGTCTCTAAGGACCATGTTATCTTCAATTTCAGTATTCAAATCAAGCATGTCCATCATTCTTCTAAACCATCTTTTTATAGGTTTCTCAAGAATTCAACCTTTTCAAATCTGAATCAAGCTAATTTTTATACCTATAAACAAAGCATTTTGTAGTTAGTAATGATCAAAACTGTCATCTTGCAAGACAAGAAATAAGTCCATCCTTTCCCAAAGTTACACAACAAAACACATATAATATTACATATAAACCACAAAAACATAGGGGTATTTGAAAAGATATCCATCGGAAGGTATGTTCATATGTAGAACTGAAACACAACAAATAACAATAAAAGTAGACAAATAAATAAATAGCCTACATGTATGCCATTACTCTTCAATAAAGTGCTTTTACATGAACAAGAATGAAGACTGAAGTATAATAATATTTCAATGGAATGAAAAATGGAAGTATAGTAATATTTCAATGGTATAAAGTTATCATAGTGTAGAAACGGTGATGCATGTGCTGTAAAAAAAATATATAATACTGCTCATATGAAACATTTATGAACGTTCAAACCTTCAAAGAAAGATGTCAAGTTCATTAAATCAAAAGGTTTCTGCATGTTCCAAACTTCAAAGAGGTGAACCAAGTAAGCCAATTTAAATTACACACCATCAACCTGGAATCAATTATCTCAGCATTGAAGATGTCAATTTCATTGAATTAGAATAGCAATTATCTCAGCATTGAAGATGTCAATTTCATTGAATTAGAATAGGATACATATGAGATTACCACCACATTTTCTTTACCGTTACTTCCTAAACAGTTGACACTTACATTAATTCAAATAGGCTAAGAAAAGATTGTAAACTCTTTGATTTTTTTTGCAAGAGTAGTAATAAAACACCACATTTTGTCCAACATGTGCAATGATTCGTTGTCTAGATAATTTCCAACCAGAATAACAATAAAGCTAAAAGTTGAGGAAAGGAGCAAGATATGTAGCTTTCAATGAAATTTATTACTCATACAATAACTTTAGCTTTTTGATGATCAATTTTCTGTCATTAATGCACTTAAAACTTTTCTCAAGACCTCTGAGGCATTTCATCGAATGTGTGGTGAGCGAAAGCAGCAAATTTCCACTCACGCCTAAATCGACGGTTTCTGTGAGGCCAAAGGGGATAATCGATTCATGAAATAAAAATGTGGTAAATTCAACTGAAGAACTTACCCAGACGGATTTTAAGTGGATTCTGACTTCCAGTTAGATAGATGGTTTTGCATTACCCTATAATCATCCATACAATAAAAACTGAGTTTGAAAATGAGTAAGCATTCTTGGGATTTAATTTTCAGCAAGAAAATCAACTCAAAGAGGAGAAAATTATAACCTTGTATCCAAACCAATCAGAGCGCTCTAAAGCCATAATCACATAGAAGATTTTTCAATGGCAAGAGTTCGTTTCATTCTCGATCAAACTGTTGAGAGGGAAGAAGATTTATGTAAGAACGTGAGTGTTAATGGGGAAAGTGATGGTCGCTTACCTTCATGTAGGTTGTATCGGCAACATATGGTGGGTGGTGGTAACAAACGGCTCCCATAGACTCAAGAGGGACAGGAGATAGACATAGGAGATGCGTTTTGACGACGAGTGATGATATGTATAGGAGTCTAGGGTTTTCAAAGTGTCGAAGGTGTATTTTGAATGCCAAACAGCTGTATTTGACTTAGTCTATGATGATGTCATCAAAAAAATCGGAAAATACATGGTTGAAATGCAATCAATGACTTTGATTTCTTTAGTTTAGAATTAAGGGTTCTCTTTTAATAATATTTAAGATACTTTAATTGATAAAAAGTTTGCTCGTTTTATATGATACGTTTTAGTTCATAATCAGAAGAGTGTAAACTTCTCATCAGTTTCCATTTCCAAGAGTAGTTGCATGACAAGAAATTACCGAGAAGTCCCAACAAAAATTGTATTTTGAATTGTTGTGTGTCTTTCCATATATTGTTTCGGAGAAATCAAATATCCTCTCATATATATTTTTTTTTCTATCCTTTTTTTATATTCATTAATCAAGATAAATGTCAAAATCAAGAGAGAAGATTAATAAAAAAAATACAAAGATTTCATGTCGTATTTTGTATCAGTTGGAAGTAGGTATGAACAAAAGGTAGAATAATATATATATTTTTTTATTGTTTTACGGTTAGAATTTTACAAAAGAAAATTTATGTGGCCACCATTTAATTATCATAGGATATGAACACCGTTGGCAAAGGTAAAATAATTTCGATATTTCGATATTTTTGGAAAACAACTTGATAAAATATATTTCAAGTAGGTGACTTATTTTGTTGAAATTTATTTTCTTATAAATTATCTCATAATACCAGACACAAAGATGGAGTTGTTGGCGCTCAAGACCCACAAGATTGCATGATATAGCGAGACAATAACGTGATCAAATACTTACGACAATGAATACAATAACTCAAACTCCAATATATTTCACCTTTTGAGGAGCAAGATCTAACATGACCATACAATGGATGAGTCTCCTTTAGATGTATATCGACGAGTTTGTCTGAATATAAACCAATCATATGGGCGAGGAGGACGGAGACGAGACGAGACGAGACCGATCAGTTCTATGACACCGATTCTATCTATGATATGAAACTTGGGTACAACACCAATGATAAAGGTTGAACTTTTTGAAATAAGTCGACAATGAAAGTTAAATATCATCTCCAAAATTCATACAATAACTAGTGACAATAATATGTCGCTTTTACCTTTATCAGGTCCGGAAAAAACTTGAATTTGTGCGATCCAAGCTTTTTTTGGGTACTTATTATATGTTGCTTTTTCCTTTACCATGTTCAGAAAAACTTGAATTTCTGCGATCTAAGTTTTTTGACAATCTAGTGGGGATATCAAGAAAATAATGTAGGTGTCGTGGAACTGTGTGCTAGTAGCTAGGGATAAAGGCGACTTAGAGATTTTGGAAGTCTTGATGCGCTAAATTGTTCATCAATTCAAAAGTGGAGATGATGTTTTCTTCATGAACCTTGGTCATTTTGGGTTAGGTTCATAAGATTTGTGGATAGAAATTATATTATAAGTGTTGGAGTGTGGTCGTTAATTGTTGGCTCCATTAACGATCTTTATGACAAAGACATTATTTATCTACGTTGTCAAGAAAGATAAAAGATAATAAAAGTACTAAATATAAAAATTAACTAAAGTGGAACCAATGACTAAATATAAAAATTAACCAACTAAGAAATTCATATCTATTAGGCTGGAGGGAGTGATGTCGCACTCCCTCATGAAACCGCAGTGACACATAGGCGCCACCTCACCTTTACCACAAAAGCGTGGTTTCATACCACACCGCAGGAGTGGTGACACACTTTTGTTTTTTTTGTTTTTTGTTTTTTGTTTTTTTTTTTGCTTTTTTTAATTAAATAAAAACTATATTTTTAATAAAAACCATTCATTTCATTACTTCAAAATAAAAATAACATTACATTCCATTGCCCAAATAAAAATCCTACAAACTTAAAAAAAACACTAGAAATTTTAAACCTAGAAACTCAAAAAAACATACATTAAACGATTTAAAATAAACACACTACATGAAGTCGTTCTCCAAGAACTCGTTTTCCGGGTCATCATCCGAATCAAAATTGAGGTTAATGTGTTGCATCCCGTAAATGTGTTCCACCAAATTCATACGAAGATTGTGCAATGTTTCATTGCAACGAACTTCTGCTCTCTTTTCAATGTACTCGCCGCCCCCAATTTCTATTGCTTGTGTCGCGGAAATGGTTTCCTCTTCATCATACTCACATATCACTTTTCATCCATTTTCGATAATCATATTATGCAATATTATACATGCATACATGAATTCATGCATTTTTTTCTCGCTGAAAAAAAATTGCTGGTTTTTTCAGTATAAACCAACGTTTTTTTAAAGCTCCAAAAGCCCGCTCGACATCCTTCCTAGCTCTTTCTTGACCTTTCTTGAATTTTTTCCGACGAGTATCATTCGGACACGTAAACGATTTAACAAAAACTGCATACTCAGGATAGATCCTATCAACTAGGTAATAACCACATTTATATGGTGTTCCACGCAATTGGAAAGAAGAATCCGATGCAGATTCGTCGTATATGCTGTTAAATATAAGTGAACGATTAAGAACGTTAATGTCGTTGAGGGATCCAGGAGAACCAAAGAAAGCATGCCAGATCCACTGATCATGTGATGCCACCGCTTCAAGTATGACCGTTGGATGTCCATGATCACCCTCGGGTAAATTGACCATGGTATGAGGCAGGGCAATTTTCTCATACCCAATGTAGACAATCTAAACTCCTAACATTTCAGGAAAGCCATGTACGCTAGCATGATGAGATTGCAATTTCATGATGTCATTGCGTGTAAGCTTACGTAAATATTTTGGATCATAAAACTGAATAATAGTTTTGCAAAAATAGTGTAGACTATCTCGTACGGTCCTAACTGACATCCTAAAACTCTCGTCCAACGCATCAGGAGGGATGTCATATGCTAATTGACGAAGTGCAACTGTATATTTTTGTAAAGGGGTGAAACCGAGTATATCTCTAGCATCGAGCTGTTGCTCGAAAAAATCACACTCCCTCGTTACATCTTCGACTATACGTTCGTACAATGGTTTGAACATTCTGAAGCGCATTCTAAAGTAGTATCCTTGAAAAGTGGCATTTTCTTGAAAATAGTCGTGTATCAGACGTTGGTTTGCATCTTCACGATTTCTAAAAATATATCTCCGTGTTCTCTGTTCAGCACTGTCGGATGCCCTACTGCATGCCGCTTCATACGTTTGTTCCGCAAATTTAGCAGTAGCGACAAACACATCGAACATAATATCAAACTCTTCGGAAGAATCGGACGAAGACATTTTTTTGATTTTTTTGAGAGGTAATGTAGTAGAAAGATAATATATATATATATATATATATATATATATATATATATATATATATATGAAAGGTTGAATGGTTTAAATAGATGGTAAAGTTTAAAAGAAAAAAAAATAAAAATTAATAACTCATTTTTTTGACCGTTTGCAACGGTCAAAAGCGCTGCCCAATCACATTCCTCCATTGACCGTTCCCTCCGAAGGCCGCAGGGCACCCTAGGCCACACCAGGACCGGCGGTGTTCGTGCTTATGTGGCAAGTGAAGTGCAGTCCAGGCCGCACCCACTCAGTATAGTCTTAAAAACTCCACACGTTGTATTTCACCAAATAAAACAGACTATACGAGCAGACCATGGTTCATTTAATGTATTTCTGCTTTTGTTAAAAAAAAGTAATAGCAAGAAGCATAACTCTTCATCGACACACCCCCTTTTAGAGCCTGAATTTGATTCTGTTTCTCGTACTTCTTTCAATCGCATTTAATAGAATTCAGCAATCTCTGTGTCTCTAACATCAATGGCGGCTCTTCGATTTCACCATCCACTTCTAACTTATTCTTCTTCTTCTTCAAATTCATCCCCTTTTCTGAAATCTCAGCTTCAGAGAAATCGTTTAGTCAATATACACGCTAATGGGAGTTTCAACAATTTGGTTTCTGCTGCTCACCCCAATGGAGACGTACCCGGTTCGATTTCCAAAACAACATCTTTCTCCCAGGTTTTTAACTTGTATTTTGTTCGTGGGTTAATGTTTTCTTTGATTATATGTTGTGTAATTGTTTAATTTTTGCTGGGTGTAGTTGATTGAGTCGTTGATTGATAGAAAGAACTTGACGGAGGCAGAGGCGGAGGAGTCTCTTGATTTTCTGCTGCAAGATGCCAATGAATCGCTGATAAGTGCTTTTCTTGTTCTTTTGAGAGCCAAGGGTGAAACTTATGAAGAAGTAAGTTCAATATCTTGTTCCCCATTTCAATATAATTGTTTGACTTTGGTGGTCAAATCTACCTTTCGATATCATCTAAAGTTGGTGATGTTATGACGTTAGCAATGAAATGGGTCATATATTTATGTTCTTTTTGAAGATTAAAGCTTTGTTTTTGCTAAAGCTATTTTGTAATTTAACCTAGTTCTCTTCCTAGTTCTTGATTTTCGTCTTCTTTGAAAAAGGTCTTGTCTGGCCATAACAGGTCAACATATTCCCAATTTTGAACTTAGAGAGTTTACCCAAGCGATTGAGAATTCATTGTTCATGGAAGAATATAGATGATATTTGTTGTCCATTTGTGTGTTTTAAATCAATGTGTATCCTATACATCTTCAATTTAACAAAAACAGAAGTTAAAATTACCATTGAACTTGTTTTTTGGGTTGTGTGAGATGATTGGAGAGAGTATGGTTCATCTAGTGGGATGCAATATTTTTGACCATGGTATGATATAAACTGCCATATCAAATGAACTTTGAAATGAGCAATTATGATAAACTTTGATCGATTCCCCTCTTGTAATCATGATTACACAGGTAGTGGGATTAGCAAGAGCCATGTTCAAACACTGTAAAAAGGTAGAAGGGTTAGATAATGCTGTTGACATAGTTGGAACTGGTGGTGATGGTGCAAACACTGTAAATATCTCAACCGGATCATCCATATTAGCAGCTGCCTGTGGAGCAAGAGTTGCAAAGGTGGCATCCTCTTTCAACTTGTAGGCCCCATGTGTTACATACACATAGCATGACATAACAGGTTGTACTGCATTCAACATGCATTGGACTGAGACAGAGACCGATGTCAATAGGACAAAAAGTTTCAATTTTTGTTTTACCCAAAAAGGTGGGACAAGCACTTTCTCTTGATATGTCGCATACTCGCATATGCAAAAGACAAAAATGCCCTTCTCATCCTCATCGTTGAAAATAGCCCTAGAAAGATTGTCGCACCCTAAAATATGGGACTAGGACCCGCTCTCGATCTGTCGTGTGTGTGCAAAAGACGTTAATGCCATTGGCTTGTTTTCAAAAGTTATTTAGCATTGAGGTTATAACGGTCCATTTTATTTCTTGTAGCAAGGGAATAGGTCAAGCTCATCTGCATGTGGAAGTGCTGATGTATTAGAAGAATTGGGTGTTGCCATTGAATTAGGACCTGAGGTTTGTTGAATTGCATGTTTACAGCTCTTCATCTTTCCTTCATGCTTATGGCTTAGAAAACTGAATAAGTTGTAAAGTGATTGAATTTATTGAAAGTTTTTGCTCTAATTTGCTATTGATTGTGTTAGGGTGTCAAAAGGTGTGTGAACAAAGCAGGAATTGGTTTCATGATGTCTCCAATATACCATCCAGCTATGCAAATTGTTAGACCAGTGAGAAAACAACTCAAAGTGAAAACCGTATTCAACATCCTTGGTCCTATGTTAAATCCAGCACGTGTCCCTTTTGCAGTTGTTGGTGTCTACAAGGAAGATTTAGTTGAGTGCCTTCATGATTATGAAAATATTGTCTTTTTATTACATTGAGAATTCTAGCCTTTGTTTACCTATATGTCCCTTTCATGATAAGCTTGCATTCATGTTTGTTTATTATGGTTTTATGTTGTATAGGTTCATAAAATGGCAAAAGCACTTCAACGATTTGGCATGAAAAGAGCACTTGTTGTCCACTCTGAAGGCTTGGATGAAATGAGTCCTCTTGGTAAGATCAGTTATATGTTTTTTTGAGATATTAGCATTATATATCATTATACCTCACACTTTTATAAACAACCAACATACTTTTATAATGGATTGAAATGTTTGAGCCCTTGATGTATTGATCTTTTAATCTTTCTCCAATTGTAGGGCCGGGGCTAGCCCTTGATGTTACCCAAAATTCAATTGAGAAGTTCTCATTTGATCCATGTAAGTCTCTTACCCAAAAGTCAATATGATTTTATGAATTCTATATCTCCAAGGGTTTGATTATCTGATTATTGCAATTTCAAGTTGTAGACAATCAATTCGTGTTTGGGTGAAATGATGTTAATTCTGATTATCCAGAGCCAGATAATAAACTTTTGTTTTAGTGAAGTAGGTCACACATAACAAAAAGACTATATAACCCTTCCTGTGAACCCTAAATTAAAAACCTAAAGAAAACTAATATACTGATATTTGTATGAAGAAAAATAATATTTGGAATCATATGTGACAATTTTTTTAAAAATTTATTGATAAATAATGCGACAAATATAATTATAGTTGATTATAAGTGTTTTTCGTATGTTAAATTTAAATAGTCAACATATAAGAATGCCCACTTTAGTCATTTTTCTACTCTCAAACACTGATTATATAATTATTATTACTTCACTTTCAAAATACTAATCCTATAACTGGAAACTGGAAAGTATAACTTATGCAATAAATGTATATCATATATGGCACATGTCTTGTCACATCCACTTAATGCCAATTGGATGGAGTTGGAATCAAGAACTAATTTTACTATATATATATATATATATATATATATATATATATATATATATATATATATATATATATATATATATATATATATGTTTTTTATGAGCAATATTTAGGATGCATGCTTTTAAGTTTTAAGTTTTAACTAACTTGAGATTTGTTTTTTCACAGTGGATTTTGGGATGCCACGTTGCACAGTAGATGACTTGCGTGGTGGTGATTCTAAATACAATGCAGAAAGCCTAAGGCGTGTATTATCAGGAGAAAAAGGATCTATTGCTGATTCATTTGTAAGCCTTTTGAATTGCTAAAGTTCAAACTTTACACATGTTTGTGTTCATGTGATAATAGCTCAGAATTTTACCATGTTTATGTTGATACGTGGATACTGAGATTTGGTGATTCGAAAAGATTACATAAATTGGTATGTTTGCTACATTAAATGGTTACAAAAGGTTTGGTAAAATGGTGAAAGTATATTGCTTTTTTTTGTGACTTGAAAAATTTTAAAAGATAGTATTTGACTTTTTGACTGTCTTTATGTTTAGGCACTCAATGCTGCAGCAGCCCTTTTGGTGAGTGGGTGTGTAGAGAGCCTAGGAGAAGGAGTGGTTATGGCTCGTGAGACTTTAGAATCTGGAAGAGCAATCAAAACTCTTGATTCGTGGATAGAAATCTCTAATAACTCCATTGTAAGTGAATTTCGTTTCTATTTGGGCTAAATGCAAGAAATAACAACCTACTTTTGTTTATTTTTGTATTATAGCATCCGATTTCCCTTTGTATCTTCAATTTTATTTTCTTATTAAGACATTGTACTTTGAATTCTATCCAATTATACTACTTGGATGATGTTGCTATGATTGGGTGGATTTTTCAAAGTGCAATGTTGTAATGGGGAAAAATGTTAGTATGTTGTTGTTTCTTGCATTTAACCTTTTTTTTTTTGCATTGTTTTTGGTTTGGTAATGCATTGATGTTTGATGCATTTGCAGAATATTGAAGTGATGGCTTGAAATTCAGTTGAAAGGCGAGAAGCTGTTGTAGATTCAATGGCATAATTAGTTTTTTGAAGGTTTGCTTTTCTTTCAATTTTGGAGTTTGTAAGGTGGTTTATGCCATTTTCGTGGTGAGCCCATATTCTAAAAGAGCATAGAGGATTTTGTTATTGGTTTTCGGAGGAGATATGTAGTGATATGATATGATACAATGAATTAGTGGTTCATTTTGAAATAATGAGATGGCATTTTCTTCTATTTGTTATAAAAAAAATAGGAATGGAATCATTTTGAAATAATGAAATGTGTTTGGTTTGATAAATTATCTAAAACTTTTCCGGAAAATGAGATTTTTCCGTTTTTCAAAATTACAAGGAACTTGAAAATGAGATTCTCTCTCCGTATCCACAACATATTTTTAAAATCTTGAACATCTTTATAATTTAGTTTATAGATAAATTCAATTTATCTATATGAGTTCAATTTATTTGTAAATTCAATTTCTTGAACCCCTCACGACAAACTTTATAACAATAAATATAATATTATGATTTATATAAAGTAAATTACAAAAATGTTCAAGAATAAAATTCACAATCAACTACAAACATACAATCAAATGTAAAATGCGGAATAGTTAAAGTTTAAGGAAGAATAATACCACATATATTTATAGTGAGTACACTCTATACTGAGAGCTTAATCCACTTAGTCGAGGATGCTCTTTGTCTCCACCGACTTCTTTTCGGTGGCATTGCTAGGGTGGAGTCTAGATGAGTTACATGTTTAGTTAGCATTCGTGGACTTAAAATATGAAAGAATAACAATTTGTACCCCCAAATTGTTTTTTTTTTTTTTTTTTTTTTTGTGAAATCAATAGCTTCGTCTTCTTCAACCACCCCGAATATATGTGGTCTCTATGAATCAGCTTTAAAAGGTGTTAGGGTTAGGTACAATCATAAATATAAGTGTGGTATGTGAACTTCTTGGACTCCAAAGAGCTCATGGCACAAAGTCATAGGTTGTCCTGGTTTCATGGTAAAGCTGCTAGATTTTCTTATTTTCCATTACTAGCTTAAGTTATACGATATAGAAGTGGGAAATCTTCATAAACGTTGTAATTTTCTATTTATGTATGATGAAAAGAAGGACTATAACTCTTTTCTTGGATTGACCTACCGTTGCCCAACAAGTGGTATAAAGACAAGATGTTAAGAATATATAATCCTGTGAATAGTGTTGGCTTGACCTACCATCTATGTGCATTATGTGGATTTATTGGATTAACCCATCGTTTCCAAGATTATACATTTAGAACATCTTGTTTTTATACCCCTTTTTGGGAAATTCTGTTAATCCAAAGGAAAAAAAAAACTTACAGTCCTTCTTTTCATCTTATATAATAGAAAATTACAACATTTATGAAGTCCCACTTTTATATCCTAAAACATAAGCTACAAATGGAAAATAAGAAAATTCAGTAGTTTTACCATGAAATTAGAGTAGCCTATGAATCAGCATCTTGGATTCTTTGGAGTCCAAAAAGTCTAAATACCAGTCTTACCTTTACAATCATACATAACCCATACACTTGGAGTGATTAAAGAAGACCAAACCAATGATTTCAAAAAAACAAATACGGGTTACGAGTTACTACTCTTTCATATTTAAGTCCCCAAATTCCAACTAAGCATACAAATTATCCACCTGGGCTTCACCTTAACAATGTCACCGAAAAGAAATGGGGGTAACCAGATAATTTTCCAAAATCGAATACAATTGCATCTCTTATGGGCTATATTTTTAAAACAATTTAGAGTTTAGTTGTAAATGAGATCAGAATGTATGTACTTTACTGCTGATTCCCTAGCCATATAAGGAGGACGACCGGGTGTCCATCGAGTAACCGGGCAATTACCAAAATTCGAATATAGTTGCAAGTTATTTGGGTTTTATTGTTCAACAAAGAAAAATAAGGACTTAATCCTAATTAACGAATGACACTCATATAAAATGTTGATGAATATAATTTGAGTAAAATGTCAAGAATATAGACAGTTGACATCAAACAGTTCTGCAATGTAGAAACAATAATTTTTTTACATTAATGAAATATATTAATTGTGTTGGATAGTTTTAATATACTTTTAGGTTGTTATATGTTTGTAAGTATTACCAAATTTTAATATTTAGTTTTTTATTGGTTATGTGTTCAATAACCGTGCAAATTTAATGAAATAAATGCAAAATGTGGTATATTCTTTTGGATATGTTGTTGTTATTAAAAGAATAAAGACATACATGAAAAGCTATGTGTCAAAAATTATTTTAATGTATGATCAGCGTTGTGTGTTTAGATGTGCATGAACATCTATGGTTTTATGTTGGATTAAAAACCATGTATAATACTCGATTAGATGCATATATTCCACAAAGTGCACCACATAATAAAATTAATATTTAAAGTGTCATATATATATATGTGATAGTTTTTTTTTGAACCGACAAACGAACATACTCCTAAATACCACCTATGTCTCATAATGAGACTTGAACCCATAACCTCTCATTTGAGAGTGTCACTCCTTACCGCTAGGCCAGAGGCCCTTTGGTTATGTGATAATTACTAAAACAAATTTATACTTTAATAATAATACTTTTGTTAATTTTATTATCAATAGCTTTAAAAAAATATATAATAATAATAATAACAACAACAACAACAACAACAACAACAACAACAACAACAACAAAATACAAAAAACAAAACTGACCATCAAAAAAGGGTGCAACAAGCAATTAAAGGAATATATATATATATATATATATATATATATATATATATATATATATATATATATATATATATATAGAGAGAGAGAGAGAGAGAGAGAGTTAGGTTCAAATGTTTCTCAAATCTATTGTATGCTAGAATGCACCAATAAGAATTTAGTATTAATTATATGTATATTAAATGATATCCATACTTATAATTCATTTTTATGGAAACTAATTAAATTCGTCATTAATGTCAACAATAATATTCTTTAAGAATGAATTCATATCTAGAATAATGAAAGTGTATTCCAGCAGAATGAGAGTGTATTCTAGTAGAATACACTATCGTTCTTCATATTCAATTCAACTTTATTGCATTTTAAGTGAGTGGATTCTAAAACAAAATACGAACTCATATATAAAAACCTAGATACGAATTTATTCTGAAAGAATGTTATCGTTAACATTAATGACGGATTTAATTAGTTTCCATAAAAAGAGAATTATAATTATGGATATCATTTAATATACATATAAATATGGAAATTATTTAATATCTATATTTATTTAATTTACTAAATTCCTATTGGTGCATTCTAGCACACAATAAATGTAAAAAACAAAATAACCTAGTCCTATATATATATATATATATATATATATATATATATATATATATATATATATATATATATATATATATATATATATAACCACACGTAACAGGTTTTGGTATATATTTATAATAATAATTGTTACATATTATAAATGCTAATCTCCTATAAATATGGGAAAGATAAAAAATATATATATTTTTGAATATCTTGTGATTATCTAATATCCCCATCAGGCGAATGTGTGGTGGGCAGAGACGTAGCATTGCACGAAATTGTTCAAATTGAGCACGCAAAATACTCTTGGTGAAAATATTTGCCACTTAAACCTTGGTTGAGATGAACTTGATGTAAAGTTTGTCGGAGGCAACAAATTCTCTAACAAAGTGATAATCAAGATCGATGTATTTTGCACGCTTGTGAGACACAAGATTTTGAGTCATAAACAAGACGCTTTTATTATCACATAGAAACGTTGGTCGATCAAGAGGCAAGGCATGAAGTTCCCGTAGAAGACATGTAATCCAGACAATATATGTTGCACTATTAGCCATTGCCTGATACTCGGACTCACAACTCGATCGAGAAATAGTGGGTTGCTTTTTAGCACTCCAAGAGATGTGGTTACCACCAAGAAAAATTGAATAGTCGTAAGTGAAGTGACAAGTTCCTATACAGTGAGCCCAATAAGCATCAGAGTAACCTAAATTGAATTCGAGTGTGGTCGATAATAAATAAGACCAAAGTCTATAGTAACTATAACATAGCGCAGGATGCGTTTGTCTGGCTGAAAGTGAGCATCCGTTGGGGCATGAAGATACTGACTGGCTTGATTAACAACATAAGATAATTTTGGTATTGTGATGGTTAGATACTGGAGAGCTTCTAAAAATGAGCGATAAAGAGTTGGATCAGAAAAAGAAGCTCCACCGGAAGTAAATGTCTCATGAGTAGCTAATGGTGTTGGCACTAGTTTGGAGTCTAACAGATTTGTGCGTGAAAGAACATCATTAGCATATTTTGAATGACTAATAAAATGCCCATCATCAGTGTAGTTCACCTCTAAACCCAAAAAGTAATTTAAGTCGCCAAGGTCTTTAATAGCAAATTCACAATTTAGATGGGTAGTGAAAGAGGTGATTGAAGATTCATCATTGCCAGTGAGAATTAAGTCATCCACATAGAAAAACAAGTACATGATGCAAGAGTCATGAGCAAAGATGAATAAGGAGGTATCTACACGACTACAGGTAAAACCATTGGCAAGCAAGAATGTACTAAAACAGTGAAACCAAGCTCGTGGAGCTTGTTTGATTCTATACAATGCCTTGGATAACTTACAAACATGATTTGGAAATTAAGGATCAGTAACCCTGGGGGGTTGTTGTGACAACCCGAAAATTTTTTGCTTTTAAAATCACAGTCAGTCAACTCAACTGAGTGTCAGACTTATTGGAAATGAGTCCTACTCTGGTTAAAGGTCATTCTAAGGAGTTTTAAGCCAAGTACACTTAAGGAAGGAGTGTTAGAATGTACCTGCTAGAGACACTGTACAACGCTAAAGCCCTAAACTCCGACATGTGGAGTTTACGGCCGTAAACATGGAGTTTACGGCCGTAAACCCAACCCTGGCCGTAAACCCAAGAGTATATATGTGGTCCTTCATCATTTTCAGCCATTTCTCACATTTCCACCTCAAGAACACTCCAATTCTCTCTCAACTATCATCCCGATCTTCACTCGAGATCTTAAAAAACGTAAGTGTTCTTTCCTAGATTTGTTGTTACACTTCATCTCCTAGTCACACTCTTTGATTCCATCCATGAAAAACATTCATTTCATCTAGATCTTCAAATCTTCAAGTTTCACCAAGAACACACACTAGTGTTCTTGGCCAAAATCGGCCATTTCAAGCCTCTACATCGTAAGTACTCTTCCCTATACTTAATATCCAGTTAAGGTTCGTGTTTAGGACCTTGAAAACATCAAGAATGAAGGACCAAAAAGAGTTTACGGTCAAGCCATCTCCCTTGACCGTAAACCCCTATAAGTGTGTCATTTGAGCCTTAAACTCTTCCTAAGACTTGGACTTGAGGCTAGAACACTCCCGGGTGCTTTGAAAGACCTTAAACCACACTCACTTCATCATGCCCATGAGTTTACGGCCGTAAACTCCTTTGGGCCGTAAACTCATCAAAAGCCTCCAATGAAATGGTCTTCCTCACCATTGTGTAGAGCAAAAATCCCTCAAGCTTCCCTAGCATTCAAACCCACAATTATACAACTTTGACCATGAGTTTACGGCTGTAAACTCCCTTGGCCGTAAACTCAGGACCGTAAACACCAAACCATGGCCTTAAACACTCTTTAGTTGAATCACATGTGATTCCAACACTTGGTCAAAGTGTTCCCTAGTCCCGTGAGGTGTTTCCTTGCATTTGGTTGCTTTCAAGCACTATATTTATGTCCGTATATGCCAATGTATGTCATTTAGGACTTGTTGTGTCTCGGGACTTCACTCGTGGGGCTTCTCATTCTTACGCGCATATTCGTTGAATCACCCACATCAGGTGAGTTCATACCCCGAAATGAATCTTTTAACTGTTTTAAATGTTTTAAGGGGGGAATACAAGTTGAACACAATGATAATTGTGTAATTGTTTGTTTTAAATATTTCAAGAGGATTACTTAGGTCATTTATAAGTCGTCAAGACAGTTCAAAAACTCTTTTAAAGTTATGTTACTTTATAGTTTCACAAAACTCCGTTTTTAAAGTACCATAACTTGGTAGATAAAAGAGTCTTTTTCAATATCAGTTCAAGGAAAACAATAGTAAACTATAATAGGTATAGTTTAGAAATCCAGTTCATGCTAGATACAATACACGATAATATAAAGAGAACCCACTATAAAGAGAAACAGGGAGGAATACACCATACTAAGTACCGGGAAAAATCACGTTATATATCTTGCCGGGTTTGCATTGACACTGGTACGGTTTCACGTACCAGGACTAGCAGGCACGAGGTGATAAACCTAATAATATATCTTGTCGGGTCTGCATTGACACTGGTACGATATTACGTACTAGGACTAGCAGGCACGAGGTGATAAACCTAATAATATATCTTGCCGGGTTTGCATTGACACTGGTACGATTTCACGTACCAGGACTATCAGGCACGAGGTGATAAACCTTTAAGTAACCGACTTAGGACTAAAGGCTACTTTAGACTCCCCGAGGTGTATCGTTCATTTAATACTACCTGGAGTCGGTATTTCATTACTTTATAACCAGCAGTGCCATTGCTGAGGTGAAACATTATTTTCCCTATTACATTTACTTGTGATCTTCTCACATATTCATTAATGTATAAACTATATTTAGTTAAAGATAGTCCCAATTGGGAAAAATACCTACTAATACAAGGAGTGAACACCCATAACACTTGATGCCTTGGTAGAAGGCTACGTTTAGTAGAAATGACCATAATGCTAACCTTATGATTCCCTAATGTATACATCAGAGGATACATATATATCAATAGGATCCGACAGGTAATAGGATGTGTGATTTCCGCTTCATTTCCTGTTCCTTGTTTGGTTGTCGGCTTGGAGCAGATTCACCAAGTCTACTATCTATCCGATTCTAGATATATATGTCCAGTATACATTGAGTCATCATGAGGGTACCAGGTATGGTCAAGTCATAGGACACAGAGTCAATGCACAGTTTTCTAGTTCGGAATATACTCTCCAAATCAGAACTTTGGGTATGCAAAGCTAGAAACTTACCAGCTAAAGGTTTAATCCATTTTATTAAACCAGTATAAACTTAAAGGACCTTATGTGATTAATTCTATAATACTTTAGTTTATACATCACGGAGATATATCATTAATACCCAATAGGTAGTTGGATGTGTGCTTTCCGCCTTACTTCCTGTTCCTTGTTTGGTTGTGGGCTTAGGGCAGATTCACCCAATTAACTCTCTATTCGATATTAGATCATATATAGCCAGTATAAACTAAGTGATTATAGGAGTAATCATTGTGGTCACCATTTTATTATAAGAAGTAAGAGTTTTCCTTAAAGAATCTTTTCATTAAATATAAAGGAACCATTACAAGTAACTCCATGAGTAACAAGTGAATACATCGGGGTTATATACCGTAATGATCAAACAAACAATGGGATGTGTGCTTTCCGCCTTAGAGTAGATGCGCTCAATCGATTGTTTGTTTACTCTGAGTTGTATATCACTTGTATCCATTTAGTACTCATAGAAAGGATTGTAGAATCATTTTTACGTGTCTTTCACCAAAGTAGAAAATATAGGATTTTCTAAGTGGAACTGGCGAACTTTTCTAACCAGAATTTACGATTTATTTATATCACTAAAATCTTATGAACTCACCAGCTTAATTGCTGATAAACTCTTTCAAATAACTTGTATACTCAGGAGGCTATTAGACAGGTACTCGCACTGGGATCCCGAAGATGGAACAATATAGCTTCAAGTCTTGTTTGATTAATTGATATGGTATTCTATGTTTTGTGAACACACACTTTGTAAACACTTTATTTCTATTGAAATGGTTGTTTATTTCTTTGATTACTATGATGCATGTCTTGTGATACTAAAGATGACGTCCTCCACCCCAGAACGTTTCCGCCGTTCCGGTTCTGGGGTGTGACAGATTGGTATCAGAGCATTGTTTATAGTGAACTAAGTATATCAACCGATAAAAGATATACAACTATAAATACAATGGGGCTTAAGTGCTCTGGATAATGGTATAGTTTAAAAGTATAATGATAAGTTATAAAAATATACCTACTTGCTTATACATGTACATACTAGACCGAGTATCACAAGAAGAACAGAACTAAAGTATTTAAAGGTTGAATATTGTCGTCAAACCTAAACAGTTATGTAATCATAGCTAGGATCAATATAGCCTGATCAACTATATTTATACGAGATGTGACCGACATGTGTTTGGGAGTGATGTGGTGTTGCAACGGTCTTAAAACTTACCTAAACACCAGTCGAGAGAATACTAGATCGAGTACATTTGAGTTAGAATACTATGGGAGTATTCTATGATTCTATAACGCGAGAACAAGTTTGAAACATACCAGGAAGATTACATTAAAATACTATAGGAGTATTTTAGGCACTATACAAATAACTTCTGTGATAACTTAAAAGACCCTTACGGATAGGTCTATAATCTTGCAATGTATACTTCCAAGGTTATATATAATTGAGAATTTATAGACTTAGAATTTGTGATCTACGCTCCACTACCTGTTCCTTGTTTGGTTGTGGTTTTGGAGTAGGATCACTTATTCGAAGGTCTATTAAATCTTAAGTTATATACAACATGTATACATTGTGCAATTATAGGAGGAATCTATAAGGATCACCCCATAAATTTACCTTAAATCTCATAGATTCTTTAGTCACTTCCATTCTCGCACGACGAGCCTAGATAGATGTAACCACTGTTGGATTAGTGTCTAAGTCCATAACTATTTTGGTATGTACTTGACCCGATGGTGCATGGTCCTTTTGGGTTGCCTTCACCAAAGCAACTTGATAGGATGAATTATGGAGAGAGAGGATTAATTATGATTTATTAATATATTATGAGAATAATATATTAAAGGAGAAATCATATTGTTTAATTATAATTGGTCAATAATTAATTAAGAATTAATTTTGTGGCTAAAAGAGATTAATTAAACTTAAGGGACTAGACATATCAATTGTGTGATAGTTGAATATTGGGCTAATGGACTCCTTATTAGAGGAGTGGACGAATTCTATGGGGAAACCATTAGAAATCGTCCAAGGCTTCCAAAGGAGGAGTCCATGGGTTGCTTAGGGCCTAAGCAGTCAAATTAGGGTTTCCTTGTTAGATAACCCTAATAGCCTCACTATTTAAGGACCCTTAGGGCACCAAAAACGTGGCTTTCTTATTCCTTAGGGTTTCTAGACGTTTTTGAGTGCCTCTCCTCTTCTCCTTCTTCATCCTCTTGCTCTTGGTGTTTGTGAGCCATTAGAGGAGTGACATTTGTGACTCTAAGCTTTTCAGAAGCCAATTACAACAAGGAATAGATTGTTATTGCTACATAACAATCAAGGTAAGATCTAAACCCTATTCTTATGTTTATATTGATTATCACATGCTAGATCTAGGGTTTATAGCTTTGGATGATTATTGCATGTTCATTAGACAAACTAGATCCAAAGCTTTAGGGTTTGCATGTACACCATAGGAATGTTGTAGTGCTCATAACCCAACAACCACTTCCTCATAGTAGACAACAGAAGAATCCAGGAGGAACAAGAACAAATTCAGGAGAAGTTTTCAAAGAAGGAGCAACCGAAGTAACCAAAACGTCTTATACGTCACACTAATAAATAATAATCTTGTTAACTTAATAAGCGAGTGGAAACACTGCTCACATTATGTGTTAGGATTATTTTCTTACATGCAACCGGTATCAGTTATTCAGGTAATAGATATTCATTCGAGGGTAACCATTTCAAATTCATAGAGTTTATTAGGTATAGACTCCTTTATGAACTGTTTCTAGAGCCCTATGGAAGTCAGGACCAGATACACTCAGAACTGAGATAACCTTGCCTTTTCAGCTTTCGGCTTGTGTCCACTGCTATAGACTTATTCCATCTCATCTTTGTATTCTTTTAGCAGAGATGCCTCCTCGCAAATCGAACAGATGCACTGTTCCGATAACTCCAACTCAACCGCCACTACCCCCGCCACAGTTCGACCTAGCTGCTTTTCAGGCAGCGGTAACAGCAGCCACGACAGCCGCCCTAACCCAAATTCGCGCAAGTGGTATCAGTGGATCTGGTAGCGGTGCTCACCTAACCGACCACGAAGATACCCACGAACACCCAAGGGAGTGTTCATATAAAGACTTCATGAAATGCAAACCCAATTCCTTTGATGGAAATGGTGGAATCATCGCTCTGATGCAATGGTTTGAGAGAACAGAGTCGATTTTCGAGATTTGTTCGTGCCCCGAAGGGAGCAAAGTGAAGTTTGCTGCCTACACCTTCTTCGGAAGAGCCCTAACATGGTGGAATGGCCATGTTAAGTCACTGACTCTAACAGTGGCAAACTCTATGGGCTGGGAAAACTTGAAGGAAAGGATGATGATAGAGTACTGCTCAAGGGGCGAAGTGCAAAAGCTGGAACAAGAGCTATGGGAGCTCAGGATGGTTGGCTCAGACATAGTAGCCTACACTGACAGGTTTAGCGATTTGGCAGCAATATGCCCCGGGATGGTTACCCCGGAGAGCAAGAAGATAGAAAGATACATCTGGGGTCTGACTGCCCTGACCCGAGGTAATGTGTTGTCTTCTAACCCAGCCACATTCGATAGTGCCAAACGCCTGGCCCAACTACTCATCGACTACGAAGTCCATCATGGCGTAGAAGTCCCGATTCCCGAGCCATCGAGGGAAGAGGACTATGGACAAAAGTCGGAAAACAATGGGAGGAAGAAGCAAACAACACAGGACACCCCACAGGAGGAACGAACGAGTACTATGTACGCCACCACAACACCTGCTACTCCAGCACCTGCCAATCGATATGCTGGAACTCTTCCGAAGTGTGGAAAGTGCAACTATCACCACATCGGAGTATGCCGGAAAATGCAGTGTCTGAACTGCCATAGAATAGGACACATAGTCCGTTTCTGCAGGGCGCCGGCTCAACCGATCTCCCAAGTCCCCGAAGTTGAAGAAAACCAGGCCTGCTATGGCTGTGGTGAGACTGGACACTACCAGAGGGACTGCCTGATAACAAGGAACTCAGGAGCGGATGGACGAATTCTGATGATCACCGCAGGGGAATCGACCTCGGTGTCGCCTTCGAGCAGCGGTACGTTTTTCGACCTAGTAATTGCTTTGAAAATTAATTTATATTATATAATATTAAAACTTGGGGATAACACCTAAAAGTAATTATAATGACTCACCCATAGGAACAAGTCACAACATTCAAGAGAACTAAAGAATCCGTTTAGAGAAGCTATGATGGCTGAACATATACATCAGGGTTGTGCATAACTAAGACGTTGCAGACTTAGAGTGAGTAATTACGACTTAACTCCTGTTCCTTGTCTGGTTGTGGATTTGAGGCAGAGTTACTCGGTCGACCGTCCAATTCATCTTAATTATTCATAACTTGTATATTCTAGGCGATCGTAGTGGTACCAAGGAGGATCGTAGTTTAAGTATCGATTCTATATAACAAAACACTTTCATTTGTATGTACTCGCTCATCGCGATACGATACGTAGGAGTGTTAACATCAAAGGGAAACAGAAAGCACTAGAACATTTACAAAGAGTACATTTTTCGAACACCCTAGAAGTACATTGCGAGCGCTCTAAGAGTACATTTTCGAGCACGCTAAGGATACATCATCGTATAACATACATTTCTTTTCAATCGGCCAAACTTTGTTCAGTAAAGAGTCTGTTGCTATCATTCGTCATGAGTTGGCGTGGTCCTCACCATACTAAGTTCATATGTTTCTATCACCTCGATCGGCAAATTCTCCAAACTTTCGTCATTCGTAACGACAGTCCAACCTAAATCTCGGTTTTATCTTTCGTATTCCAAACCCCGAAGTACTCATGCGGAGAGTACTTTGTCCTCCGAAACCTTATCGTCAGATGTCCGCAGACCGTCACGAAATACCACTCGTCCAGCAGACCAAGTTCAAGCACAGAGGCTAAGAACGAATGCAGCCCACCTATCACTATTCAGTGTATACGCGAGAGTGGTATATGATTATGATTACGTAGATTTAATATGTGTGTTTCCGCCCTATCTCCTGTTCCTTGTTTGGTTGTGGACCTGGGGCAGAATCGCACATCCGACCGTCTTACTAATCCTAATTAGATACAACCTGTATACACGAGGTAATGATAGATGGACCAAGTACAAATCCTATCATGAACACCAGGGCAAAAATTGCCAGGTCTACGAGTAGTTATTCTGCAAATCATAAGAGCGCAACCCCAGTAGTACTGTAAGAAAGCCAATTTCGGGACGAAATTCCCTCTAACGGGGGGATGATGTGACAACCCGAAAATTTTTTGCTTTTAAAATCACAGTCAGTCAACTCAACTGAGTGTCAGACTTATTGGAAATGAGTCCTACTCTGGTTAAAGGTCATTCTAAGGAGTTTTAAGCCAAGTACACTTAAGGAAGGAGTGTTAGAATGTACCTGCTAGAGACACTGTACAACGCTAAAGCCCTAAACTCCGACATATGGAGTTTACGGCCGTAAACATGGAGTTTACGGCCGTAAACCCAACCCTGGCCGTAAACCCAAGAGTATATATGTGGTCCTTCATCATTTTCAGCCATTTCTCACATTTCCACCTCAAGAACACTCCAATTCTCTCTCAACTATCATCCCGATCTTCACTCGAGATCTTAAAAAACGTAAGTGTTCTTTCCTAGATTTGTTGTTACACTTCATCTCCTAGTCACACTCTTTGATTCCATCCATGAAAAACATTCATTTCATCTAGATCTTCAAATCTTCAAGTTTCACCAAGAACACACACTAGTGTTCTTGGCCAAAATCGGCCATTTCAAGCCTCTACATCGTAAGTACTCTTCCCTATACTTAATATCCAGTTAAGGTTCGTGTTTAGGACCTTGAAAACATCAAGAATGAAGGACCAAAAAGAGTTTACGGTCAAGCCATCTCCCTTGACCGTAAACCCCTGTAAGTGTGTCATTTGAGCCTTAAACTCTTCCTAAGACTTGGACTTGAGGCTAGAACACTCCCGGGTGCTTTGAAAGACCTTAAACCACACTCACTTCATCATGCCCATGTGTTTACGGCCGTAAGCTCCTTTGGGCCGTAAACTCATCAAAAGCCTCCAATGAAATGGTCTTCCTCACCATTGTGTAGAGCAAAAATCCCTCAAGCTTCCCTAGCATTCAAACCCACAATTATACAACTTTGACCATGAGTTTACGGCCGTAAACTCCCTTGGCCGTAAACTCAGGACCGTAAACACCAAACCATGGCCTTAAACACTCTTTAGTTGAATCACATGTGATTCCAACACTTGGTCAAAGTGTTCCCTAGTCCCGTGAGGTGTTTCCTTGCATTTGGTTGCTTTCAAGCACTATATTTATGTCCGTATATGCCAATGTATGTCATTTAGGACTTGTTGTGTCTCGGGACTTCACTCGTGGGGATTCTCATCCTTACGCGCATATTCGTTGAATCACCCACATCAGGTGAGTTCATACCCCGAAATGAATCTTTTAACTATTTTAAATGTTTTAAGGGGGGGAATACAAGTTGAACACAATGATAATTGTGTAATTGTTTGTTTTAAATATTTCAAGAGGATTACTTAGGTCATTTATAAGTCGTCAAGACAGTTCAAAAACTCTTTTAAAGTTATGTTACTTTATAGTTTCACAAAACTCCGTTTTTAAAGTACTGGCATAACTTGGTAGATAAAAGAGTCTTTTTCAATATCAGTTCAAGGAAAACAATAGTAAACTATAATAGGTATAGTTTAGAAATCCAGTTCATGCTAGATACAATACACGATAATATAAAGAGAACCCACTATAAAGAGAAACAGGGAGGAATACACCATACTAAGTACCGGGAAAAATCACGTTATATATCTTGCCGGGTTTGCATTGACACTGGTACGGTTTCACGTACCAGGACTAGCAGGCACGAGGTGATAAACCTAATAATATATCTTGTCGGGTCTGCATTGACACTGGTACGATATTACGTACTAGGACTAGCAGGCACGAGGTGATAAACCTAATAATATATCTTGCCGGTTTTGCATTGACACTGGTACGATTTCACGTACCAGGACTATCAGGCACGAGGTGATAAACCTTTAAGTAACCGACTTAGGACTAAAGGCTACTTTAGACTCCCCGAGGTGTATCGTTCATTTAATACTACCTGGAGTCGGTATTTCATTACTTTATAACCAGCAGTGCCATTGCTGAGGTGAAACATTATTTTCCCTATTACATTTACTTGTGATTTTCTCACATATTCATTAATGTATAAACTATATTTAGTTAAAGATAGTCCCAATTGGGAAAAATACCTACTAATAGGCACGAAGTCACATCGTCGCCAAGGTTTATCTAATAGGCACGAAGTCACATCGTCGCCAGGGTTTATCTAATAGGCACGAAGTCACATCGTCGTCAGGGTTCACTCATAACATCTTTCATCTCACACCAACTATTTCATCTACCCATGTTCTACCCAACATTTATCTTGTAGATATAAAATACACATACAACTTTAATCATTTAAAAACCGATATAAAACATTCATTCCACCCATCTCAAATAAACAAACAATATATAAACACATAGCACGTATTTCATAGCAAATACTTTGTATTTATGTGTTAGAAGAAAATAACTACACACTCACTTGATCAGAAGATGATCGGACGGCACTACGGCTTGTAGAAGTAGTAACTCTTCGGTGAAACCGGGATATCTTCACACACCGGGTTTCTCGCGGACAGAGCTTCAGCTCGGAAACTCTTTTCTTCTCGGGATCTTCAGAGCGTCAGGACTCACTTCGGGTCTAGGGATGATATCGGGGCTTCTGGGGTATTTCTTTGCACGTAAATCGATGCAATACGGGTGAGAGATGAGAGAACGAGCAACCAAACTCGGCTGGCCCTTGATTTCTATTTATAGGGCAAATTTCTCATTTTCCACGTCGTGGGCACTTCTTCCACGTCGTGGGCTTGGTCGTCATTGCATGCGTCATCGTCCACTTGCTCTGTCAGGCTCCAGAAGGCGTCAGAAGCCATGCCACGTCGTGGGCACTGTTTCCACGTCGTGGTCTCTGATAGTTTTGGGTTTCGCGCCCCGAACTTCAGAAATTCATAACTTTCGCATACGAACTCCGTTTTCAACGTTCTTTATATCGACGCGTAGGTAAAAACAAGATCTACAACTTTCATTTAGACTCCGTCGGCTAATTTTTGACTTTATTTTTATTATATTATTTTTAGTAGGCCGGGACAAGAAAACTCCGCTATAAACTCATAACTCCTTCGTCTGACGTCCGTTTTGGTCTGTCTTTCCGTCGTTGCACTACTATCGATGAGATCTTCAATTATCATTTAGATTGTTTCGGCTAAATATCGCTCGATCTCATATTCGAACTTCGGACTGTACACTGCTAAGCCGAAACTTCGAAAAATCATAACTTCCTCATACGAAGTCAGATTTAGACGTTCTTTTTATGCACGCTCGCGGTTTAACGTATTCTACGACTTTTATTTAGATTGCTAAGGCCAAATATCACTCTAATGTAAGTTCACTATTTACGTCGCGTTGTGTCGTGTCGGTTCTTTCGCGAAACTTCGACAGGTAATAACTTCTTCGTTATAACTCGGATTTCGGCGTTCTTTATATGTACGGAATCCTTGTAACATATACTATAACTTAGTTAAGATTAATCCTTCTAAATAATCTTCCATAAAAAAATCATTTTTGATGCTTATCGTTTCTAAATTGACTAGCCCTGATCTACGGGCTTTACACTCTTCATGCAGGGCCATCAATAATCAATACGAAGATCCCTGTACATCTTCGTCGCCCCGGGATGGATAGAAAACCTGGATTTATGCGCCTCCTCCATCAATACTTGGCGCACACCTCCATGATATGGGACCCACACTCTGAAGTGTAGAGTCAACAATCCACGGCTATCATAATCGAAGGAGGAAACCTGACCCACAATACGCTCACTCTTACGATGTTCCTCCTTCATGGCCTCCTACTGGGCCTCTCGAATCCGCTCCAACAGCGGAGTCACCACGGTCATCCTCATGCAGATGTGTCTGATCGGCGCTGCCTTGCGGCTAAGCATATCGGCCACGACGTTGGTCTTCCCCAGGTGGTAGAGGATCTCACAATCGTAATCCTTCACCACATCCAGCCATCGGCGCTGTCTCATGTTCAGATTCGGCTGATCCATAAGGTACCTCAAGCTCTTATGGTCCGTGTAAATGGTACAGCGGACCCCATAGAGGTAATGACGCCAAATCTTGAGGGCGAAAACCACTTCCCCCAACTCCAAGTCATGCGTCGGATAGTTCGCCTCATAAGGCTTCAGCTGCCTTGAAGCGTAGGCGATAACATGCCCCCTCTGCATCAACACCGCGCCCAAAGGACGCATCGCAATACACCACAAAAACCATCCACGCCCTCAGGCAGGGCTAAGATTGGCGCCTCGCACAATCTCTGTCTCAGCGTCTCAAATGCGGCCTACTGCTCAGGCCCCCAGCGAAATACAACGACCTTCTTCGTCAGTCGGGTCAAGGGTACGACTATCTTGGAGAAATCCTGGACGAATCTCCGATAGTAGCCGGCTAATCCCAGGAAACTCCGAATCTCAGATGGAGACTTCGGAACCTCCCATCTCATCACGCCCACCAACTTGGCCGGGTCAATCAATATCTCATTCTGGTTGACAAGGTGCCCAAGAAACTGCACCTCGCGCAACCAGAACTCGCACTTGGAGAACTTGGCATACAAGCTCTCCATCCTCAGGGTATCTAACACCTCTCGCAAGTGCTCCTCATGCTGCTCCTGCGTCTTGGAATGAACCAAGATATTGTCAATGAAAACTATCACGGACCGATCCAGCATCGACCTGCACACGCGGTTCATGAGGTCCATGAACGCGGCAGGAGCATTGGTGAGCCCGAAGGGCATCACCACGAACTCGTAATGGCCATACCGAGTTCGAAAAGCAGTCTTCTGTACATCCTCCTCTCTAACCCTCATCTGGTGGTATCCTGACCGTAGATCAATCTTGGAGAACAAAGATGCTCCCTGAAGCTGATCAAACAAGTCATCTATCCTCGAGAGTGGGTAACGGTTTTTCACTGTTACCTTGTTCAGCTCCCGGTAATCTATACACATCCGATGCGACCAATACTTTTTCTTCACAAATAGTATCGGGGCTCCCCAGGGTGAACAGCTCGGTCTGATGAAACCCTTGTCTAGCAGCTCCTGCAGCTGCGTAGACAACTCCTGCATCTCGGGAGGAGCCAACCGATATGGTGCCTTGGCTATCGGAGCTGCACCAGGGACTAGTTCGATCTGAAACTCCACCTGTCGCTCCGGGGGTATCCCAGGCAGCTCCTTTGGGAATACATAAGCATAATCTCGCACCACGGGTACATCGCTCACCGACGCCTTGCAAAGCCTCCCGGGTATCCATAACATAGGTGACATACCCAGCGCAACCCTGTTGAAGGTAGTGCCTAGCCCTCGCTGCTGAACATAATCCTGGTCCATGTTGTGGCCTCTCGCCCTAAAATCACCAGCTCTCCCCCACCTGGGGTCCTGACACACACTAATTGTTGTGCGCAGTCTATCACCGCCCCATTGGGGGTCAACCAGTCCATGCCTATAATCACCTTGTTCCCACGCAACGGGATGGGAACCAAGTCTACCAAATAACGTTCCTCGGACAACCTCAAAACACAATCCTTGAAAACCTCTGATGCTCGCACCGATCGATCGCCCGCAATCTCGACCTCTAGGGGGCAATCCAACATGCCCGAAGACTCAGGGAACCTCTTGTTAAGTGCAAGAGAGACAAATGATCGGGTAGCACCCGAATCAAACAACACCTGAACTGGGATACCGTTTACATGGAACGATCCTAAACAAGTCATATCACATGGCACATGAATATCATAAGCAACATAAAATAAAAGCTAGGAAGAAGAAATCATACCTGTCACCACATCGGGTGCGACGTGTGCCTCCTCGGTAGTCAACTGGAAGGCTCGGCTCCTCACCACTGGAGCCTCTGTCTTGCCCTGTCGGCCATCAGTGATTCGCAGGGTCTCTGGAGCTGGCGCCGCCACTGGCGCTGCTGCTGCTGTCAATCTTGGGCAGTTGGACTTTTTATGGCCTTGCTGGTTGTAGTGGAAACACAACAACTCTGATGTCTGAATAGTGGGCGCAGGGGCGGTACAGTCCCGACTGAAATGCCCCGCCTTGTCGCATTTGTAGCAGCCAGACGATCCCACTCTACAAGCTCCCTCATGCGGCCTGCCGTATTTCCTGCAGCGGCCTTAGCCCGACTGGCCCTTCGACCTAGTGTCGGATCCCTTGGACTTCTTCCCCGAAGCCCCAGTAACCTGATCTGTCTCAGCGTTCCTCTTCCTGATGTGCTCCAAATCAATCTCCCCCTCCCTCGCCCTGGCAATCATGGAATCCAGGGTCGGACACGCTGAGAAGCTGACATGCTCCCGGATATCAGCTCTCAACATGTCATGGTAGCGGGTCCTCCGCATATCCTCATCTCCTGCATACTGAGGCACCAATAAGGCCCTCTCCCAGAACTTGGCGATAATCTCCGCCACTGTCTCTGTCGTCTGCCTCATATCAAGGATCTCCCTGGCCAGCTGCTGAAGCTCCACGGTCGGCGCAAACTCGACCCTAAATTTGGTCACAAAGTCTGACCAAGTCATAGCCTCAATAGCTGAAGCTCCCAATGAGTCACCAGCTGACTCCCACCAATCCCTGGCCCTGTCTCTCAAACATCCCGCGGCATAGCGGACCTTCGACCCTTCTGGGAAGAAGCTCGTCAACTGTGTAGACTTAATGTATGCAATCCATCTCCTGCCAACAATTGGGTCCTTAACCTCCTGGAAATCCGGCGCGCCACTCCCCCTGAAGTCCTTGAAGGACAGTGTGCGCGTACCCGACTGGCCAGACGCCAAGTCACTTCGGAACGCTTTGAGGCGATCCTCCATCAGCTCAATGATGCCTTCCTTGATCGACCCAAAAATCACCAGGTTCGACTCAAGGACACCTCTCGTAATCTCAGACGCGATGAACTCGCGTAGTCACTCGTCCACTGCCTCGGAACCTGCCCCCGAACCCGATCCTGAACCGGATCCTGATCCTGAACCTCCCCCTCCATGACGTGTGATCATCACCATTCTGAAACATAACAAATAATCGTCAGAATCATACATAAACCTTGGGAGGTCTCATACACTCTACAAGTTTCCTGGTTCTATCTCGGCCCTCCTTGAATCGAGTACGGATCCAATGCTCTCAGTAGTACGGGCCCATACTACATTCCACATCTATCCGTACTTTCCTCAAGGATTGCTTTGACTTTACCAAGTCCCCTTCACGACTATAGCTCACTGCACTAATCTCATCCTAGGCTTACCCTAGGGTAACTCTCCGACCTACTCTCCCCCATCAGCTGCATAAGGAATCCCTGCTACCTTTACCTAACTAGCTTGTGAATACCATTACATATCACTAAGACCAAATAATTCTTTGAATGAGAGGTCGTACCCTACAACGGTTGGACTCAAACAAGAGCTGCGAAATAGGGCTAGACCTAACCCTATGAAATTATCCAACCCTTGCAATATGTAACTTGACGTATTCGTTTACCAATTAGTTAAAGATAACTAGAACTCCTAAAAGCACAAAGCAAACAGCATTCGAGCATTGAGTAACCATACCAAACATGTCCTATTCGGTAATCATATCACTGACTAATCAGTTCTAGCATGTAATTCAATAGGCATATATAAGAGGCACATAAGGCATCTTCCTAGATCCTTAGCCCTAATCTAGCATGCAGTTCTCATGAGCACATCATATCGTAACATAACATGTATGGGTATCTTGGGGAAAACTTACTTGAGCTCGGCCGGTCGCGCACATCACACACCTCGTTCTTTCTCAAAACTTCTCACTTTCTCTTTTGGAAAAACATATTTCTTGTGAAAAATCTTTCAAACCCTCGATTTGAGTCCAGACGCCCCCGAAGGTGTGTCTGAATCCCTCAAACCAAGGCTCTGATACCAACTTGTAACATCCCAAATTTTCAAGCCAAAAATTTCATTTTTAATTAAGTAACTTATAAAATCATTTATCAAAAAGTAGTCGAGAATATAACAATCCATAACACCATAGTATTCGCGTCTCAGAAATCATATCATCAATTAGTATTAAAATCAGAGTACAATCCCATGAATCACAAAATGCGGAAACTGATGTGTGTGTGATGTTCGGTTACCGCACCGACTCCTTCCCCTTTGCTGAAGAGGTACCTGAAACAAAACTAAAACAGTAAGCACAAATCTTAGTGAGTTCCCCCATCATACCACATACCATACAATCACATAGCATACATACTGTCGGGCAATTCTGGGGTGCTGACCTACCCGTGTCTAGCCATTCTGGGGTGCTGACCTACCCGTCGGTCCTAACAACCGAACTCCGGGGACTATTTCACCCCTACTACTACTACCACACATATCATAACATAATCATATTGCCAGGCATATCTAGGGTGCCCGACCTATCCTTCGGTCCTAACAACCGAACTTGGGGACTATTCCCCTCCTACCACTATCACATATAACTATCATGCTAACACATAAACATTCCAGGTAGTAGCAAACCAGACAATTATCTAAACTATAATCAACTACTAGTGGGCAATCCAACCGGAAGGTTGTGTGCCAGGGCAATCCAACCGGAAGGTTGTGGGCCAAGGGTAATCCAACCAGGAGGTTGTGGACCCGATATGTGTTTTGTATATGTTCTGTTGTGTGGTATTTTGGGGGAACTCACTAAGCTTTGGCTTACAGTTTAAGTTTTATGTTTCAGGTACTTCAGATGATCGGGGGAAAACAAATGCGTGATCATGCATATTCTCCTGATTTATGATATTTGATTTTGGGACACTCTAATATGTGATTATTATATTTGGAAACAATGTTTTGTAAACAAGTATTGCTTTTGGTTGGATTTTAAAAAATAAAAATTTTATCTTGATTTTTGGGATGTTACAACATTAATGTGGCTGATAGAAAGACATTTCTTGGTGCAACCTCCAATAAGCAATTACTTAAAAACAAATTTGAAAAGATAAGACACAAGCCATTGACAAAAAGGAATTAATGTAAACAATACTAAATTAATGTAAACAATACTTATATGAGTAAGAGTCTTAAAAAACAAAAGGCAAACGAAACTAACCCCAAAATCAAGATGGAAAGCATGCACCAGGACTAGTCGTAGTAGTGGTTGGTGGTGGAGGACTAGTCGTAGCAGTGGACAATGGTGGCGTGAGGCATGGCGACAACGAGTGAGAGACCAGGGTCGATGTTCTCTGGTGGAAGGTGATGCTTCTCTAGTTCCCTATATCTTTCTTGGTCTTGATTTTTCACTTTGTGAATATATATTCTTATATTTTAATGTTTTCTTTTTCTATTTTTTGCAACCTTTTTTCTTTTATTTTACCTCCCTATTTTATCTTCTTGATCGTAACGGATCATTATAACACGTAATGTTGTTTACTTCCTTAATTTCCCACTTTTATGAGGCAAATATATATTTAATCTTAAAAAATATTATTCCAAACATGTATTCAGTGTCCTATTCGGTCATTACATTGCATTTAAACTTTTGTTAGCTATTTTTTCAAAATCATTAAAGGGGCCAATAATAGTTGTATTCTCAAATAATAAGCTAACTTCTAAATTTTATGGTATTAGCTAGTAGTCTAAAAACCAAAGGGGTATGGCCGCTCTTGGCCTTAAAGACATATGCCACTGAATTCGCCTTTATCTTTTTTTTTTCGTCATATTACTAGGAATAAACTTTCTAACATGAGAATTGCTTGTGCGTGACAATTAAGGTAATAAATTTTGAAACTTCAATTCCGGTAAACTATAAAGGCCTATGACTTTATATTTATGATATGTAGGAGACGATGACATAGTTGATGCAACATGAAGGCTGAAAAAGCCCCTTGGTGCTTCAAAACTACATGAGACAATGCTACTATTGAGCACCCATGTAAAACCTTTTTTCTTTTGAGA